>NC_066370.1:10960000-15760000 GCF_013377495.2 Cygnus atratus
TAAACTGCACAGTGTTAGCTCATTTCTACAAGACACTGTAAGAGAGTGAAGTTGTTTTTCCAGATGAAGGAGGGAAGGTGCTTCAAGTGGAGGAGAAGAAGGATGGGAGAAGTTCCAGGACGCTGGCTCTTTGGAAGGCTTCAACAGCTGGGAGTATCTGCTGACCTCAGTACAATTAGGACAGCAAGCGAGGCCACTGCATTGCAACATCAGATGTTGCACTTGCAAATAATTACGGGAGCATGACTAGCAAATTCACTTGTAAAGTCACTTTGCAATTTTTTCTTTAGCCTGCCTCAGATTGCCTGTTTTACAGTATCTTGACTCAGATTGGTACTCTGGCTGACTCGTTAAAGGCAAATTGCTTTTTCTCAGCATCTTTTCTAAGAAAAGCTGCACTTTTCCAGGACAAGCCTTGCAAAGACTGCCTTTTTCAAAATTTTAATATGGTTGCTTTTTTTTTCCCAACAGTACCGTGGTTGGAATGGGCAGTCTATTGTAAATGAATACATGCTTCCATTTTCATTCATAAATTATCTCTGAAATATTTCTGATGGGAACCAGGGACAGGAACTTTAAATAGTGCTGTTTCAAATGTACTTCCAGCATTGTCTTCACCGATGATTTAAATTTGCCAAAGAAAGGTGATGGACCAGACAATGAATAAAAACATAAAAGCAAAAATCACTGCTTCTTCCAAGGTCTTATTAGAGCCTAGTATGTAATTAGATTTTTATTTTTTTTTTAAGCAAGCAAGCAGCCAGATACTCAGCTGTTATAAATCAAAGTAACTTCAGTGAAGTCAAAGGAACTACAAGCCTAGGTGCATGGAAAGTTTTCCCCATACTCCACCATTCCAGTGGCCAGGAAACTTTGGAACATCTTGCAACTGCATGTCTGCATACATCTCCATATGGATAGATAGCAGTGTAGGTAGGATTACACATGGAAGCACAGGAAGAAAAGATGCTCTAAAGAATCAGAGTGGTTTGTACAATCTGAATTTCTCTCTTGTTTTCGTATACCTGATGTCCCTGACAGATCCATATTGTTTTTTCTAGAGCATCCTTGCCTCATCCAGTGCATGTGGCAGCCAGCGCTCCTTGAACCAGCAGCTCTCCAATGTTCCTCAGGGTTTAGCTGCATGATAGGTGGCTCCTGGCCACTCAGCTCTGCCTTGGCTACAGTAATGATTATTTCCAGCGAGGAAATATTTTTTTGTTTGCAGATCTAAACCAAACCAAAACACCTAAACAAAGTATTCTGGTTGGAAAGAGTTTTTTGACATTACAGCAAATTTGACATGACTCGATGTGCTTGGGGAAATAAAAGCCTCAGTGGGAGATTTCCCCAGCTGTAATTGGAACACCCGTAGAGATGATGCCTCCAAGGAAGGTTCCCCAGAACAGTTCCTGTCTCAGGACTCTCACTTCTACAGCTTGGTCCTACAGAGTCTCTGGTCTGGGTGAGCATGACCAAAGCTGCCAAGGATTTACCCCCCTCGCAGCATTTCCCCATGTTGCCATTTCCCCATCCATCTCCTCGTACGATTTCTTCTGTATTCTGTTCTCATGGCAGGAAGCCCTTACCTCCGTGCTATCACTGCCCACGTGTCTGTCTCCTTGCTGTGAGTCAGCAGGAGAAACACCCAGGGTTTGGGAAACCCAGGCTGCCTCCTTCTTATTCCCTGGCCAAACCCCAAAACAGGCTGCTAGCCTGCACAGGGAAGGAGGAACCCTGCTTCCCTCCCAAAGCCCTGGGCTGCATGAGAGCCAGACAGACCTCAGGGCAAACCTTCTCCTGAGCCCAGATCTGTCACAAACCCAAATGTCAAGTCCCTGAAAAAAAAAAAAAAAAAAAAAGCATGAAAGTGCGAGACCTTCTCAACAATGTGGTTGTTAACATTTTTTTCCCTTAAGTAACTATAAAACAATGCCTTTTCCCCATCTCACACTCTCGGATCTGGCTGAACCGTATGTTGCTCAGACACGTACATTCATACATACAAAGACCAGCCTGAGCCAGTGGCCTGCAACTGAAAATTTCAGCCTGAACAGTTATGTGTTGGCAAGGATATAGCACTGGAAAACAGAATCTTTTAATGGGAAATGTCTGGCAACCTTAATTATAGGCACCACTGCCAGCTCCGCCAATAATTATAGCTTAGTTTCAGCACCATCCGTGTGCTAACAAATACATATATAATGACAAGAATATTTGCCAGTGATATTCACCAGGAAAGACTTCCAACCAGCTGTAGGACTGAGCCGTAAGATGTGGAGATGTCCTTGCTTTGCCTGTATGCCTCCAGGTATGGATCTTCATCTGCCTCAGCCACCCCACCGAGCATTTCAGAGGAGCCTCCGGGCTGCTTTGGCTTTTTTCTATCTGTAACCTCCCCAGGCAGAGGGAGGACTATATTTTAGTCTTGTATTTAAGACTGTACCTCGGTCCCCCATGACCACAAGCGAGTCAAGACATGCTGGAGCTCTAACCATCCGTAAGAACCTCAAAGAGGAAAATGTTGACTTGTGAATATCTCCAATGATGCAAATTCTCCCAGTGTTCTAGTCCCTGTCCCAGTGCCCTGTCTCTCTCTGTATGTCTTGGGCTCCAGGACACAATGATGACCAAGGGCCAGACAGTCACCCCCTATGCAAGCCTAGAAGGTAACTCCATCTTGCTAATGTTCCTAACTTTATCATTACATTAGAGTAAAAAAAGAAAACAGGACTCTGTTAACTGCAGAAACATTCATAACTATCTCACTCAGAAAGTAGTGAGAAGTAGTTAAAACAATGTTTTAAAAATGGTTATAATTTAAGAGAAATATTAGTTTCTCAATGCCTTCCACATCCATGGTTTAGAAACCAGACAGGCAATAAAGAAAAAAATCATCAATTGTTAGCATTTCAGTCTTTGAAATGGAGCATTTTTCCTTTTGCAAGTTTACTACCCTCACTTGGAATTGGCTTAGATTATCTTTTTCAAACTTCTATTCCTTTCCTTCATCTTTTCTTCTTTCTTCTTCTTTTCCACCCTCCACACTTCCAGCCCCAGCTTAGCCCAGTGATCCAGACCCAGAAGATGTCTCTGCAGACAGTAATTTCCATGGGAAAAGGAGAAGCTAGTTTTGGCAAAACCCCTTCTTTCGCAAAATATTTTGTTGGCTGCTTTAACCAGCTCTAAAATCATCAACCCAGGATCTTTATGGAGGAGAGAGACAGTATCAAAGCAAACATGTCAGTGTCTCCCATAGAAATTTACACGTGTCCAGAGAGCAATATTCCCCCAACCCCTAATATTCAGGCACAGCATTCACCTTCTGCAACCACCCGGAACAAGAAGTGCTGACCCCAAGAGTCAAATCAGTTTCACTCAGAGCATCTCATCTGTGAATAGAAACATTCTCAGATGCAATGTTTCACAGATAAACCCTATTTCTAGATCTCAGCTAATATTCTAATACAATTTTAAGCCCAAATGTTCTTATTCTCCCTTTTCTTGAAGACATTAGCGACACTTTTGTCCTTAATTCTACTTTAATAACATCCTTGTTTTAGAATTTTCATGGGTTTTAAATATTGTCATTAGCATTTTAAGTCAGTCTCCAGCATCTGGCACAGTTTGAGCTTCTGTCAAATCCCAGGCAGTGGGGCCTGAAACCTCCACTCTCACCATCCATCACAACTGGAAATGGGTCCCATCGTTCAGCCTGGCCAAGCCTATGACCAGTGGATGTGATGCTGGTCACAGAGATTTGGCTGCTGCAGAAATTAAAGTGTTTGGGGCACAACCTGGCTAGCAGGCCTGTGACAGCCACCCGTTCTGGGCAGCTGGCAGCCAGATGCCACTGGAATTGTTCTGTGGTTGCCCACCTCTGCAGCTAGCAAAGGGGATGTGAGCAGGGGTGGCCTGCTCATTGGCAGTAGCAAAGGATCCAAGGAAGAAGTCCTCTTTTAGAAGCACTGGGGTGACTGGACAAGTATGGGGGATGCCACAGGAGGTCTAAAACACCCCCAGAGACATGCTAAGGGATGCCCAGGAAAGCTCAATGCCATTAATACAGCACTTCAGAGGCAGAAATTTATTTCCTGGGAAGGCTGTAACCATTCTTCCTTGCCTGTGGACCTGTGCTGAAGTAAACATCTCTTGGAGGACTCAGATGTATGCGTCGATACACAGCTGAAGCCACTGTCACAACCCCTAGTGCTTCCACTGAACCTATCCTAGGCAATGTGACTCGTCCCATCTTTCTCCATCTGTAACAGCAGCTGAGGCCTCCAAAGCTCCAGCACACACACACACACTCCCCACCCTGGTACCTGGTGTTTTATCGGAGGTCTCACAGCAGGAGAAAACCTCTGAAGCATCCCCAGGGAGAAGGTTGTAATCTGGGCCCCTTGCGATCCTATTCCCCGTTTGCATGATGCTGCAATATGTAAATCAAACAAAAAATGACCCTGGTTTCCAGGCATACTTTAAATTTAGTATCTCAGAAGCATTTCATTTAGGCTTAATAAAAGTTATGATATGTTGATTAAATACCAGCTGAAGGCTGAAAGAGTGCTTCCTGAGCTTTATAGGGCTGCAGGCAATAAATTGTGTTGCCACCTAATTATTCTGTCTGACTGCGATCTCCAAAAGAACACAATGCGTATTTGTCACAATGCTGGGGGAGGAGGACCCTGGGCATTTTGAACTGTATCGTAGCTCTGTGTTTGTGAGGGAGGCATAGGGACCTGGGCCCGATCCCACAAAGCTCAGACGTACCTCTTCCTGGTCTGCCAGGGCCTCAGCACACAAACAGCAGAACTTGCCTGCATCTAACTTCCCTGGGAGATTTATGCAATCCATGAATTAACCACCCTGAGCCAGAAAGCCCCCAGCAGGCCAACCTGTGCCCCATATGTGAGGAGCTGTGAGGAGTCCGTACCATCCTGCCAGCTTCCTGAAAGGTGACAATAACCTTCCCTGATGTAAGGCCGAGGAGACCTAGAAGCATATTCTCTCTTCCAATCTGTACGGATCATTACATATACTTGTCACAGTGGTTTCACCTTCTCTATCAGACTAAAAAAAAAATACCTGTGTAAGAGGAAAAAAAACGTCTTATTACTATTCCCATAACCTATCCCGATATTACCAAAACAGCTTTCTCTGCTTTGAGGTCACACTCCAAATTCATCTGCTTCAGACCCCTGTCAGAACATTTTATTGTGAGAAGGATCACATATTCAGCAGGGGAGGAAAACACCCTGATGAAAATGATTGGAACAGAACATTGGAAAGCAGGATCCAGGTCCAGCTTGGACTCAGTCTGTGACCATGGGCAAGTTATATAATTCTTCATTGTCCACAGGAACCTGCTGCTGCCTTGAAATATATTCATGGGGTACGTACAAGTTGCTGGAGTCCTTCTCCATGTGTACAGCCCCTAAAACAACATGGGCTCAGTCTGTTACTCCTGTCATCTGAAAAACAATTTATCCCAGTCATGAAAGATGATAGAAAGAGAGCTCTTTAAAAAGGGATACAAAAGACTGATTCATCCTGAATTAACCAATCTTTATTTTAATGCAGATGTAATCCACTCATTGTTCTAAGTAAGAAATATGCTGCATGTTGCCAACCCCAGATCTCAGAAAGTGTGTTTCCATTCTTATTTACTTGTCCACAGGGAATATAGCTCCAGATGCATGCATCCAGGCTCTTTGCTTGTTGGTGCTGAGCAATCCCATTAGAGCTGAGCAAGAGAGGGCTCAGCACCCTGCTTGGGAAGCTTTCAGGATCAGTCCATGAAGAATGATGTAAAGATTAGTGTTTTTACCACCTAATTTTGTCAGAGCTGGGAGCTGCAAGAGGGAAGAAAGTCATTGGTTTGTGTTTTTAACACCCTGTAATAGCTTCCACATTCCACGTGTCATTTCCAGGTTCAAGTAGGTGGGAGTCTTTATCCATCAACTGCCAATTCATTCAATCCCCCAAATACCAAATTAAGACAATGACACAGAATACCACCCTACAATCACATAACATGCTATCCTGAATCAGCAAGTGCCCTCCAGCAAGGGGGTCCCTCTGGTGAAAAGTGTAAAGTGATCCAGAGCTGGGTGTCAAGCTCTCCCACAATAGAATTCAAAATAATTGTGCTGCTTGACAGGTAGTAAAATTCATGGCGGACTATTAAATCAATGGCAATATAATGTGGAACACTGCAGATTAAAAAAAAGCCAGAGGGTTCACAAAGAGAGGCCGTTGGCAGGAGTCCCTCTGGAGCTCCTAATAGGTTTGATTTGTGGCAAGAAAGGCTGACACACACAGGCCAGAAAAGATAGAATGGAAGACAAGAATGGGAAAAGCAGGAAGAAAAGGGAAATAAATGTAAACTGAGGGGGTTATGAAAGAACTGGAGAAAGTACCAACGAGCTGTTATTGTATGTAGATGCCTTGGTCTTACCACTTTTTTTGTGTTGTTGCACTGGTGTTTATTTTGTCTCAGACAGGAGTTCCTTATGCCAGCATCTGGATGCAGTCTGCTCTGGCTGCAGGGAGTATACTTAAGTTCAGAAAGTGAAATCTGCTTTTATTATATTAAGCAGGATTCATCCCAAATACAGGAAACCCCTCCAATTTAAATTAAATAAATAAATAAAATACTTGTCTCAGAGCCAGCATGTCAGGCTGAGACACATTGGCATTGGAAGGGAAGAACATGATGCCCAGTGGCTGGATGCATCATCTTCTCCTGGCTGGAAACTGAGTTTTAAACCCAGATAAGGGATCCAGGGTGCTTGGTGTCCAGTCTCAGGGCCAGTCAAGGATCACAGCCATCTTGTGTCATATACATTTTAAAACATCATGTGTACTCCTCCCCTCCAGGAAGGAAGGACTCCTGGCAGGCCTGCCCCACCAATGTAAATAATTTTACATAAATCAGTATTTTCATGAGATTACCCTTACTGGTTTCAGGGAAGCAGCTCTAAGTGCCAAAGGTGTTTGAGAAGGAGCTCAGGTATCTCTGAATACATCACGCTAAAATGAGTGGGATCTGAGGCTGGAGTAGGCTGTGCTGGCCATGAAGGTCACAGGGGTTCACCTCCCAGGTAGTGCAGTGGGAATTTCACCTTCTTGAGAGACCTGGAGCCCATTCCAGAGCAGTGGTTGAACCCAAACGAACCTTTCAGAGAGCCATTTAGTTGTGAACTAAGAGGCATGCAGTCACGACAGATTCGCTGCTCTTCACGAGAGGCTGTTCCAGCAGTTAATTGCTCTCACTGTCAGCATCTTATTTTCCTCTGGAATTTATCACACTTAAGTCCAATCAAGTGCTCATCTTATGAGCACTCTGTTATACAAGTTCAGTGAGAAGTGCTGGGTCTATTAGAGCAAAGATCCCTGTCGTACCAGATGCGTGTGTTGACATTGAGATTCCACAGCCAAATCGTTCTCTAGAGCTTTCTTTTGGCAGGCTGAACACATTGAACACTGCCTCTGTGTGCAGGTGTGTATGCTGAACCCCTAGCTTTAATGTACTTGTGCCCCCCTCTTAGAAGGTGAAGACCCAAACCAAATGCCACCTTTCAGCAATTATCTTGCCATCTTCGTTAGTGGAGGCTATATCACTTGCTTGCTTCAAATCAGGATGCCAGCTGACAGATACCCTTCATGCCTCAGGAAGACAACAGGAAGGGCACATTCAGCTGTTTATGTACAATTACACCAAAATTTCTTCAAATTTACCACTTGCTGGGATATATCTAGGTTTTAACCTCCTGTAGCCCATCAGTGCTTCCTGCATCTTTTCTTTCTAGAATTTTGCCATTGCTTTCAGCAGTATTGAAACATATGTTGTTTGACTTCTGTCCAGCTTGCCAGAGCGAAATTCAGAAAGCTCTGTGCCCGCAATCTGTCTGCACCGTTACTTGTCATACCATCAATCCTGATTGTCTACAAAATCTATTTGAGTTTTTCCACACTATGAATAAAAAAATATTTCAAAGACCAGGACCTAAATACACTGCACTGATACAATACTGAGCCATGGGCTACAGCACATTACCACTTACCATTTTGGAAATATCAGAGCATTTTATCAGTTCATACGGTCTAGATTAATTTTTTAAAAAACACTTTTTTCTCCAATCAGAATGGTCCACAGTGGTAACAAAGCAGATCCCAGAATTCCAAATCAAAAGGTTTGTTTAATTTTTTTTTCTTAACTGGAAGTTATTATTTCACTGAATAGTTTGGGGATGGCTTTTTTCTCCCCACAAAATGCTTCTGTTTTATTAAAAAATCCTTCCATTTAAAAATAAATAAATAAATAAATAAAAGATTTGAGGTACCATTTTTATTAGACCAGCTGTGATGGTTGTACAAGCAAAAATCCTACTTTCTCCTATCAGCTTGACTATTGTAAGTATAAAATCACTGTTAGTGTATTACACCTCTATAGTGAGCAACAAGTTTATTTGAAGGCATGCAAGATAAAAATAAAACTTTTATCCTTTTAGCTCCATTCAAGCTCTGCTGAAGGCTGAAAAACCTGTTTCAGTGAAGTGAAAATTTCAAAATTTCTTTTAATTCTGCTCCAGAACAAGCTCCAATATTGTAAATCCTACGGGTAAAAAGTTCTAAACATTTTCCTAAGATATTAAAACTGATGTTTCATTTTGTCTTTAAACCTTGAAATTCTGCTCACAGTTTACATAAAATTTAATTGAAAAGTGCTAATACGGTTACATAATCTTTCCATTACCAGAAATCTCAGTGGTTTTCCTTCTTGAGTTAGTGCCTAACACCAGAGCAGACCATGCAATCATACCTGCTTGCCAAAGCCTCTTCATTTCAAGGGTCATCACGCATTTTAGTCTCGGATTTCATCTACTTGACACGCATTGGACCAGCTCTCACATTTTACTCAGACAGAAAGAAAGAATACAGCAACTGAGGTTATAAAAAGAGACATTTTCCCAAAGGAATAAACCCCACCACATATTACATCATACCTGGTTTTCATCATTTCATGATCTGTAAGATAAAATGTCAAAATTTAGAAGCCAGGGCTTTCTCAGTGTGGAGTTAATTACTGATGTGGTATTTGGCAACATGTTTATGCTCCCAATGACTACAATATAAAAATAAAACAGGGCAGGACTTGCTGGTATGAGCTCATGGGCTAAGCTGGAGTGAGGGGCTGCCCTGATCCCCATGGTTACCCTGTTCCCCATGGCTGTCCCACCCTGAACAAGAATTTACATTCTTCAAAGATTTAGGAAGGGTTTATATTAATTTTCTGCCCTTCCTGAGCTCTGGAAGGACCACTGAGCAAATACAGTGCCCACCATCCCACACCAGGCCTCATAAAAGGACACAGGGACCACCACAAATGGGCCATGGGAAAATGAGGGAGGCTCTCAAAGACAGCTGTGTGGAGGGTAGAAGAGTTGGAGGGAAGCACTTGAGAGATAAGACTACTTCCTTTTTGCTACTAAAACCCAATGAATGAAACCTGACCCAGCACAAGCTGGAAGCCATAAGTCAAATAAAAGGACTCTAGTTGCACAGAAGACTGGTCTTTCCCCAAAGGCCCTCATCAGCTCATGTGATACACAGATCGGCCTGACTACAGCTGGACAAGGGTTAATCATGACCAGCATCACTTGCTGGCAGATCAGAAGCCATATTTTGTTAAAGGAGTCATCCACTGACCGCACACCGGCCTGCTGTTCCACCTTATCCCTATCCTAGGCCATGAATGGCACAGCCTCCATTTACCTCATGTGCAACCTATCCTGAGCCAGGCCCAACTGCAGCCTTTGGGACACATGCACCATACAAATATTAAGTAATGATAACAAATCCCACCCAGCTTTAATAAATCTTGCCGAAATGCAAATCCCTGCTACCCTTAGAGCTAATGTTATTACCGTGGGGGCTGATATACAGCAAGTTTCTGCAGAAATAAATAAAACCAGCAGGACACAACTGGTCTGCCAGACTGTTCCTTTCTTTTCAGTTTCTGCTGAAAGCAGCTGTCATGCTTCAAATTTGTATGACTTTCCTGAATTCTCTGAACCTTAAACCTTTAAAAAAAATTACACACAACTAGCTTACGTTTGGGGATTCCTCCAAGTAGGTCTCAAACCAGAAGATGCTTTGGTCTTCTACAAACCTCCTGCCTGTGTTTGAAACTTCAGAACCCCTATCTCATCCACACCCCACTTCTGTCCAAGGGCTGTTAGGATTTGGTGCCTTACAACTCTCCTGGAATTCTCTTCTTTACCTCACATTTCCTGTCAAACTCAAGCACAAACTTCAAAGCCATCCAGCTGAGGTTCTTCATTGCAAGACTATGGGAAAAGTTATTCAAGACTCAACACTACTTCCAAATTGAGATATTTATAATAAATACAGCTAGAATACATTATCTGGCTTTCTGAAAAATATGCGTCTGCTCTGATTTCCTTTGGCCACCAGTGATAACATAAATCTGGAGTATAACTTGCCAAAAAAAAAGAAAAAGAAAAAAAAGTTTAAGAGCATTTTCAGAAAGGTTCTTTTCTCTTGCAGTTGCTCAATCAGGGCATCATGAACAAGATAATAGAGATGGACAGAAAAATGGTGCCAAATATTTTTAGGGTAAGCATACACAGAATGAGAATTTGTCTTACATTTTCTAAGCCTTAAAATCAATGGAATAACCTACCTCACAAAGCAGGAGGCATACAGAAGCATATATGGATTAATGCATTACAGATACCCAAATGTGAACCAAACAGCTGTAGGAACTGAGTAATAAAGTGTGTGAAGAGTCACTTGGGGATTACATATTAGGAGCATACCATTAGGAGCATGCCACCTGTGAGCTAAAGCAGGAACGCAACTCTTCAAGGAACTTTGAAGAGACTCGAGAACACTTTGGATTATAAAATACTTCTACTTTTGTCTCTTATTCTTAAACACATTTTCAGGCATGGTTAATTATATCATGTTTAAAAGTCAGCCAAGCCTTGAATTTAACATTCTACATCAAAGTTAGGAGTTTTGCAAATGAATGTGTATGCTGTCCTTTGGATCCCACTGCAAAGAATTACTTTGGTTTTAATACTGCTGTTGTTAGCTGAAAATCTGTCATTTGCTAGTGGTATCCTTTAGCCACCTATAGAATACAATTTATACAATAAACCCAGGTACTGCAGTGGTAATTAAAATCCTAAAACAATTAGCCTTTTGTTTATTTCACTTGGGAATCTGACTAAAACCTCAATGAGAACACACACACAAAAAATAAATAAATAAAATAAAATAAATTTCCAGTTTAGGCATAGGCCCAAATGTCTGAATGATGTCCTAATTAAGCTGTACTACAGCATCACAACATAAGCAAGCCCATGTATATGTGTATATAGGTATATGTGCACACTTTATTATGTGCTGTACAGTTCTGACAGTCTCAACAATTCATTTCTAAGATCTGAGCAGGTGGTGGAAGCAGAGGGGAAAATAATAAGAAATAAAAATAAATAAATAAATAAATAAACCTGCATAAAACTTTAAAAGAAGTGACCTGGGAACCTGTGTGTCCATCTGTGAGGATGAGCAATGTCTGGAAGCTACCTTAATGACAGAGCCCTGTAAGATTGCTGCACAGGGACATGTAGGCTAGAGACAGGCTGCCAGGTTCAGCAGAAGGAGGTGAAGATGACAGGTTGAGTGGAGTTGCACAAAACTTTCACCACTCGTAGGTCAAACCTAAACCTGCCAAAGAGCTTCTTGTCTGCAGAGATTTGTCCCTCCTGACCCACACAGAGGGAAGATGCAGCTCATTTCTACAGACCCTCAGATGTGACCTATCAATGAAGTTTCCATCTACGTTAATACGTCTTAGTCTGCTCCCCAAAGGGGTGGACTCACCTTCCTGGAGCTTTTTAAAGATGGGACAGACCAGGTTCTCAGCAGGAGCCAGACACCCAAGGTTGGTTCTGGTCCTGGGTGCTGTAAGCGAGCAGGATTAGGACAGGAAATGTTTTCCAAGAGCAGAAGAGCACCTGTGGAGAAGTACAGGTTTGGGAGCAGGAAAAAAAAAAAAAAAAAAAAGGGAAATTAATTCTTTTTGCCAGGCACCAGGCCCAGAAAACCCCCCTGGAAATGCTGTACTTGACTGCAGAAACCAGCTAAATAATACCTTGATGATATCAGCTGCCTGACTGTACTCCCGTATTCAGTAAAATCACATGCAATACTCAGGAATATTCTTATGCATGAAAATACCACCACCATGGAGAACGTCCACCCAACCTCTTCCTTGTGCATTATTAATATCAACCCCCAGATTTGCATAGCTGCATACGCTACATGTGTTTATGAACAAATTTACCTGCAAATGTCTCTAGGAAAACTGAACAATCACTGCTTACTCTTGGTTATCATGTTGCAAATCTGAGCTGCAAACATGGAGGGAGGAGCAGCAACCGATTCTAGCAGTGCAAAAAGAGAGTAAAAGTGAGCATCTTTAACCAAAATGTACATGTTCAGAATGGGTATTTGCTTTTTAGGGTACTCTATTTAAATAGAGTTCAATTGCCTTTAATATGTCACAGTAAACACATTCAGCTTTACATCATATTTCAAGACTTAGGAATATGCTGAGCAAGAGAGATGACAAACCAGCTCTTCTATTCCTGCTACAGCCGAAATGCACAGAGGGAGGTGAGCCGTTAGGTGAGGTTAGCAGGGGAGCTGAACACAGCTGGATAAAACACTCTGCTGTCAGAACTGGCCACTAGCAACCCGCTTGTGAAGGAGTTTAAAGCAGGTTGGTTATGCACAGCTTGGAGGCTGGATCTGCCTGAAAACATTACAGCATTTACCCATGCCCAGTTCCACACCAGCATGGCCCTGTGCCATACTGGTGCATGGTTATCCTGTTAAATGCTTTGCTTGCATCTTGCTTCATGGAGCAAACTTTGCTGATAAAAGCACATTGCTTTATCAGCTAAGGGCTATCAGAAGCACCAGCCATGCCTTTGTCACTTGTGCTCCAGACACCCTTTATCTGCCCCCAGACATTTTGGGCAACATTTTTATTTTTCTCCTCTTGCAGGAAAGCAGAGTCGGACATTGTCCAGCTCCATTTTTCCCCCCAGCCTCTACAATATTTTTATGGTCTGTCCCTGAACTTATACCATCTCCTGTCTGTGCCAGGCATCCAAGCTGACAATTGTATTTCAGAGAAAGAGCATCAGCATGGCTTTTCTAGGAGTGGCCTAATCCTTCCAGAGGCTTTCCAAGAAGTCCTCAGCAAAGCATACAGGCTAGTTTTCCCGATCTTTCCTGAAGTGCTCCAGCTACAATCCCTGCTTCCAGCCATTTTCCCCTCTGAGGATATTGGAGCTTCGTGGCCTCTCGTAACCTGTGGAGAAGGCAATCGATGCTTTAGCACTGATATAGCTTGCACTGAACCTCCTGAAGGGCTTCAGAGCAAACATGCCACAAGGCTTGTACTTCAAAGTGTGCCCGGGCTGGGCTCAGATCTCACAGCACTACCTGTGGGCTCCCCATCCTCAGCTTCACACAGACCAGACCCGGCTTTCACCTTCCACTGAAAAGTTAATCAAGAGCACCCTGACACAGCATGCGTGCAAAGAGCAACAACGACAAAATTAAGTCAAACTCGGAAAAGATCCCAGGCTGTTCTTGAGGATTTTTCTTTCCTCTTTCCTGTTGCCTCCATCTTCCTCCACCTCCAAAATATTCATTTTGCTCTCCTCTTTGATGGAACAACTAGCTCAAGCAGAGAAAGGGATAAAATAAACCCAAATACAGAAAAGAAAAAGAAAAAAAAGAGAAAAGAAAAAGAAAATAAAAATAAATCCATAACAAACCCCTTTCAAATACTCACCCTTCAAAAGGAAAAAATGGTTTCAGTTTTGGTCTATCTCATTCTCTTCCCTCCCCCCACCCTCCTAAGGTGTGTATACATATCTGTATATTTAGAGAGTGTGTTTTTCAGTATTATTTAGTTAATATGAATTACAGGCCTCAAGCTGCCTCCCCTCTAAACCCAAAATGAAGAAGCTCTCTTTTTTTCTCTTTTTTTCCCCCTCTTCTTTCCCCCTCACCAACATGATTTACATTCTCAATGTAATGTATTAAAAAGTTGACAGGGCCGAAAGGATTCACATGATGTCGGCTAAGAAACCCAATTTCCATGATGAATTGCCCGGAGCCCCTGAATCACAAACCATTTTTTCCGCTGCTCAGAAGTTGATTTTTTTTTTTTAAATCTTCTTAAAGCTTCTCTCCTAATCTTCGGCTAGAAGAGATGGGTGAAAGGATTTTTTTTTCTAAACTAAGGAAAGTATTAGCATCTTGGTTGTTGTGCATCAAATTTGAAAATGCAAGGTTAGTAATATTTCAAATCGGCTACGGTCCAAGCCACTTGATAAGTATGCTTGCTGTCTCCCTCTCCCCCCTCGCGCCAAGTTTCTGCTGGCAGGAGTGCAGTACTCCCGCAGGGACTGCGTGTGCAGGTAGGGCGGTGGGAAGGTACCTTCAGCCACCCCCCTTTTCCCCTTCCTCCCCTCTTTCCATACTGCCTGATTTCCAGGGGAGACCAAGCCATTCCAATTCATGATGGGAGATGGGCATCGTGTAAGACATCACCTTACATGATCAGTAAACGGAGCAACAGCCGAATCCAACTCCAACGTTTCCCATTTGGGTGCTGGAATAGGAGCCCCACGCCCCGCAGGCACGCTGACACGTACATTTGTTTATAAATGGACTCCTTCCCCCCGTGGAGTTCTCGGGAATAGTCATTTTGCCCACTCTAATGAGACACTCAACCATTCCCAACAGCAAGGTCTTTAATGAGATTTCCCTCCCTGCTCCCCTCCTTCCCCAGCGCACAAAAACCGGGCAGTGATCAGAAGGGCTGTGTGGATTTAGGAAGGACAGCAGGATTAAGGAAAGGCAGCTTCTCTCCCCCAAAGCTGCCGCTTCCAAGCCTCTGCATTCCCACCTCCATCACTTGTAGGGCGCCCCTACAGCTTACCCCCAAAGGAAGAATATGCTGGCAAAGGTGCTGTAGCCGGCTGCCAAAAGCTCTCGAGGCTTTCAGGAAATGGCTCACGCTGCAAGTGCCAGATGCAGACCCCAGGAAGATGAAGGAGCACAGACGTGAAGGACTCCCAGCAGCAAGTTCTGCATACAAAGAGTGGGGTCAGAGACAGGGTTAGCATAGCAAGCCATTTCCAGGGAATGCATCACATTTTTCCCACTTTATGCTGCAAGACAAAAGGCCTGGGACACTCAAGTGGACCATCAAGTCATGCTGTGCCTCTTTATCACTTGGGATGAACAGGACAATAGCTGACAATGGTAGCCCATCTGTGACCATTTATTGAGTATGAGAAGGAAACTGCAAATGCCACAGAAAATATCAGGGCCAGGAGGAAGTCACCAGGACAGCACCTGCACCATCAGGGGCTGGAAGTGACCCAAAACACCAGCACACCTGTGGGATGGTCATCCAGCACTGCAAGAGCCAGCAGTTTAAATATACACTGTGCACAGAAACACCCCTCTTTGTCCATCTGTCTCCTTACCAGCATCATCTCACATCTTTGGTTCTCATGCTGGAAGAGACACCAGACCTCCTGCTTCTGAGAATGGAAAGTTGTTGTAAACCAGCGACATGTCTCACCTTACCAACCACCGATCTCCAAGCTTGCCTTCCTCAGTGTTCTCCATCTCTTTCAGCCATTTCCCGAGATGCCTAAAGGCAGGGAGTCAATTGTATCCATCACTTTGCATACAAATTTCTCCCACTGAAGGGAAAAAAAAAAAAAAAAAAAACAACTCTGCACTGTAACCAGGAGGAAAAAAATATGCCTCAAATGCCTCTTTTTTTTTTTAACTGGGAGTGGTTCTTTTATGGGATATTGCCAGAGATGCTGGAAGGAGTGAGCCTCTCATGACCTTGTCAGAGCTCCTGCGTGAGCCTCTTCTACCTCTGCATCATGACTGTTCTTTCTCTTTCTCTTGGTCTCTCCCTGGTTGCCTCCAAGACAGGCTTCATTGCAATACTTGTCTCCAGTACTCAAAAAGACCACATTTCTCAGGAAGCATGTTGGAACTGTGGAGTAGCACACCGCAGTACATTATCAAATCCCAGTTTTCTTTGTTAGAGCCATGTTTTTTAACCCCATCTCACGCAGAGCTGTAGGATCCATGTCTGACAGTCATCTCAACCACTTTCCCTGGTGCTAACATTACTTTCATTGCAGGGGCACTTCTGATAATTACGGCCCAAAGCTAAGCCTGATGCTGTGTTCCAGATACAAACTTTAAGGCACAGCTGCCCAGGTGGTAGAGTTCAGCACTGCCTTGAGCAAGTCCAGCCCTTACAGGTTTCAGGAGGAGCACAGGACTTCAGTAGCTGAGCGTAGGAGCTGACGAAGCCGAGCTCTGCTCCCGCAGACACACTACCAGACTTTCCTGCCCTGGATTTCCCCAGGAACACACACGTGAAGCAGCAGCCAGAGGGGGCTGACCCAGCAAGCACTGCTAGGATCTAATCCAGTCTGCTCAGAGGGATGAAGGCCCCCTCCTGTGTCCTGAGCCCTCGATCCCTGCATGGTTCTGCCTTGCAGAGGGGCCACGGGAGCCCCCAGATCCCACCACCCCCCCTCCTCCTTCCCTGCTGTTGATCCTGGAGATGCCCAAAACATCCCAAGGTGGGTGCCTGCCAGTCCCCACCCCAGCCCTGGCTCACAGCCCACCTGCAAGGTGCCCATCATTTATTTATGCTCCTACCCAAAGCCACCAGCCCTGGCCTGCTGCCCTCCCAGGGCAGGGCCCCAGCTCTGCTTCTCCAGCCCCCCACCATCCCAGGGCTTCACCACCAGCCAGACCAAGGGCGTGCAGGGAGGCATAAGATGGAGAAGACTATCTGGACACCTGGGAGAAGGTAAGAAACATTGCCTGCAGTCGCTGAAACCTTGTCAGAACCCACACTGTGAAGGGGTTTGAATGCAAGACATGGACCCTGTGTAATTTAAGGGGTTTTCCCATCCATCCTCAGGGCTTGATCAATTATAGCAGGCAAAAGCCCCAGGGACTGCTTCAAAAGCAGTCACCAAAACCCCAGTTATAATTCTTGGAGAACTATGGAAGTGTTTTCCTTAGACTTAACATGCACTGATATCTTTCAGGGGGGTTGTCCCCCCCTGCCCACTGGGGAAAATATCCCCAAAGTCAAGCAGATAAGTTATCAGCACCCTTACAAGCTATGCCCTCTTTCCAGGACTTGGTGTCCTCTATGTCTGAAACAATTATTGCCTGTTTTTTTATGATTCGCCTACTCTGCAGTTACTGTAGAAACTCTTGTAAACCAGAACATCATCCATACCCTTCTTACTTCTCCAGACAGCAGCAGAGAACCTACATGGCTTGCAGTTCCCACAGGTGCCACCTTTTGTCTAACATAATGACTATTGGTCATAACGCTGACCAAGCCTCACCACACCTTTGGATGTCCAACTTGGAGTTTGCTTCACACCTAAGCTTTAAACCTGGTGCTTTTGCAGTGTCCCTTATCTAGATCGTATTCCTTGCCAAGGCACTTCAAAGTGAGAAGAAGAGCAAGTGTCGGGAGGTTAGGCTGAAGGAAGAAGGATGTTTGTACCTTACCAGGCTCCTCGGCAGCTGGGGTGGCTGCACGTGGTGCTGAGCAGCAGGCAGCAGCGCTGCGTTATGGGGCAGGACAAGCTTGGGGCCACTGGTGAGCCAGCACCTCGCCCACCGAGATGCAGTCCCACAGCTCCTGAACATGGCAGCCTGTGAGTTGGTTTATTTTTTTTAATTTTTTAGCATCTCCTGCCAAGAAGTGAGGATACTTTCTAGCCCTGCTCAGCTATGGGCTGCTGGAGAAGACCCAGGTGGCTGCCACCGTATCTCGTGTCTACACGGTGCTGCCTGGGCAGAGCTCCCGGGGGTGATCAGGGCTTGCAGGCAGCTGCCTGCGACTGCAAAGACAGCAGCAGCCTCCAGCGGCCAGCTGGCAAACAGCACAAGCACGGTTATGCGTCCAGTGTCCCACGGTGAACACCCGTGGGGCCTCATGTCCAACATCCCAGGGCAAGCACCAGCGTGGCCTCACATCCAACATCACATGGTGAACACCAACGTGGCCTCACGTTTGACATCCCATGGTGAAACCATGGCTTCATGCCCCATGTCCCATGGCACACCCAAGCGCGGCTTTGCGCCCAGTGTCCTCACGTGGCATCAGCCCCTCCACCAGATGGGGTGTCAAGGTTGGCCCATAACCAGAATGGCAAAAAGGCATCTTTTTGACCGCAGCAATGTGAAGGGGGCTCATTCCTTTTCAGTTCCCTTCTCTCTGGCACCATCCTGGCAGCAATTACATGATGGCACCAGCCTTGTCCGAGCGTGGCTATAAATATGGCTGTAGGATCTTGGGGTCTCCTCACTGGGCATCCCTTGCTCTCCTCCAGGAGAATGGCCTTCAAGTCCTCAGTGTCACCATGACCCCAAAGCCCTTCCTCAGCCTTGAGTGATCTTCATGACCACGCTGTGCCCTGGGTCCCCATGCTCTCACCCTTCCCCAGCACCTCACCCCATGCGTTTCCAGGTTGTCCTCCAGGGAAAACATCCTGCAGAGGAGGAGCCCACCCAGGTGCCTGGAGAAGCTGCAAAATGGGAGTAGATGAGCTTGTTTTCTTGTTGTTTCCTTTTTCTTAGTCCTTTGAAATAATCACAAGCATAGCAATTATTGCAGAGATAAAATAGCAAGGATTATGAAATCCTTACAGGCAAAGCTCTCCATCAATTAACCAAATCAATCCTTGCTTTAAAATATAATCCACAACAAGGAGCCACAACAAGAGACAATTAGAAAAAAAAATGGCAATAACAACAACAACAAATATCTTTGTGGAAGAGAAGAGTGGGGAGGAGAGAGAAGATTTTTATCAGAGAGCAGAATAGTTTTGGGTTGTTGCATGCAGTGTAGAAGTATCAAAAATATCTCCACAAGCAGCACACCAAGATGTGTTTCCGAGGTTTTGAAATGAGGCTGAGGGACCTGAGGGGTGTCAAGACCTTGCAGGTACACCAAAAAAAGGCTTAGATCAAGATTTTTAAAAGCAGTGAATAAAATTAGATCCCAAAATCCACATTTAGAGACATATAACCAGGAAAGCTCTGTGGGACCACAAAACCCAGTCCCCCGCAGCGTGGGCAGTGCTGGTGTCACCACTCACCAACATCAGGGTGCATCCATCCCCGGGCAAGGTGCTGAGCCTGGTGGGCTGGTGGGGGCTCCTCCATAACCTCCTCCTTGCTCTGCAATCAAAAACCAGTTACTGGTGGTCAGCTGAAGTTTCTCCCAGCTCTGCCCCGTTTCTTCCAGTATCAATGACCGCTTCTAGCCGAATTAGCTGCCAGCTGCTCCAGTGCCTCTGTTTTGGGAGGAAAGCAAGCAGCCTGCTTCTTGGCAGCACAGGGTCTCCTGCAACAGATGAGGTTGAGTGCTTGCTTGATTCATCGATTACTATTTAAATTAAAGTTATGCCTAGTGACTCCAGGCAGGGACCAAACCACAACACAGCTATGGTGAGTCCCTGCCCTGAGTCCCTCCTGTCCACACAGCCCCATACGCTTGAGCAACACGGAGCCCAAGGCTTGCACCCCAGAAGTGCTCCCCCGTGAAACCCACGGCACCCCATGGTGCCCCACACATGGAGGTGGTGCAGTCCCATGGCAGGATCCCCAATAGACGGGGGAGATGCCAACCTGGAGTCAGTGACGGGACACGCACCCTTCTGGGGCACCCCAAAAAACAGCTCACACGTGAAGGACACGGGGGTGGTGAGCACTGATGAGAATCATACGAGGCCTTAGAGATGTGCCCACCAAAAGCTGTAGGTCCCCATGACACTCAGTTTTGACCCTGCAAGACGGAAGCAAAGCAATGCTGATGTGCCATAGAGTTTTAGCACCAGGCTGGGCCTTGAACAAGGATCAGTATCCTATGTTTCACCAGGCAGGTTTGGGTTTATGGCCCAAATTTCACTTTGTTAAAAAAAAAAAAAAAAATCCTTCTGTGCTGGAAGAGCAGGGAGAGCCCTGGGCTTGCCAGGCAGGCAGGGCTGCATCTCCAACCTCACGCCTGCTTTGCCTTCCTTCTCAAACCCAGAGCTCTTCTGCTGCGGTGGAGAGAAACCATAAGAGACGATCAGAAAGGTTAATAAAAAGTTGAAAACATTCTTAAATGACAGCTCGGGCTCAAAATGTGAGTCTTCTGTTTGTTTTTCTTTGTAGCTTGACTTGAATATCCCTGCTAATTTTTTGAATATTGCTGTAGTGTACAGAAGAATTGCTGATGACACATTTTCCTAACGCGCGTATTACACAAAAGGAGATTATATTTTAGCCTCTTTTAGAGACTATAAAATCAGATTCATCCTAATGAAACAGCAAATAAAAAGGGTTTTCCCTTTTTTTTCTCAATCTCTCGGCATTTTTTCCTCCTGTGGTTTTATTCTTCTCCCCGCTCCTCTTTCCTACGTTATCTGTGTTTCCTGCTCATTTCAACTTGATGACATGTTGCTGGGACAACTAAGTCTCGTAACCTTCTTAACTTTGCCATTGTTACTGCCTGGAGTGTATGTAGGAGGAGTGTTTTAATTTCTTTTCGAATGCACAGCGCCTGCCCCATAGAAAGATATTAGAAATGGAGGGGGGTGGGGGGGAAGAAGGCTTTTCTTCTATAAATGTATGCTATTCAAATCATCGCTTTTTTTATTTCCTTTAAACCCATCATTTGTATGCTGTAGGTCGCTACTTTAAAACCCGGCTCGCTGTCGCTGAAAGGATCACCCGTATAATGATGTCATCCATATTCAGCTGAAACCTCGGCTCTGCCGGAGCCCAGCGCTTCCCCCGCATCCCCAGCCCCAGCCCCAGCCCTATACCTGGCCCCAGGCTCCTGAGCTCACCCCAAATTTCCCATGGGACAGGTCGGACTCCCTGACAGGGCAGTGAAGGCACCGGTGCGACGTGCGCCAGGCTGAGAGCGTGTGGTTTGCATGGGAGCATCTTCCCTACCACCACCAACCAGGCATCATGATGGTTTTGGGAGAAGGGACCAGCTCCTTCCTGGGGGTTATCCCGTGGAGGAGAACTGGTTGCTCGCACCGAGACCAAGGGATCTACTGCACCAGGATTCACCTGACCTGTCTGTCCCTGTACCCTTACAGCATGAGGAGAACCATGTCCTGCAAAAGGGGTTTCACGGCACGGCGCGGCACCACCCCAAACACAGGTGCCCAACCATCCACTGCAACCTGATGGCATCAAAAGCCTAATCATAAGTGTGTTGTTTGCACCATCCCTTCGGTGTCGCCCTGACACACTTATTGTACCTGGATCAATGCTCTTTTAACAACTAATTGATCTTTTATTAACTTATAATAACTTACTTATTAAATCTAAATTAAAGACTTAATTGAGACGCTTAATCTAGAGTGGCTCAGTATATCACCCTCATAAGCATAATGTATAATTTAATTAATTGACGGAGCATGTCATCCGTCACCGTTTCTCCTGACCTGGGAGCTGCAGAGTCAGGAGCGGCTCTGCGGGGCTTGGGCTGTGTGTCTTGATCCGCCTGTGGGCCAATTCCCCCTCTGAAACGCACACAAACAAATCGTCCCCCACCTCGGATCGCAAATCGATGTTAAAACGTTATCTGTTCGGGAGGAGAAAGCGGGGGAACGTGTGCCATGGTACAGGCAAGGGCACCGCTGCTCTGCCTCTCCCCTCCCTCCGAGCAGAGGTTTCGGCTTCTCTCCCTCCCGGCACCCTGCTGCTGCCCCAAAGGGCGAAAGGTTTCCAAAATCACCTTCAGCTCCTCTCCCCACGCATCTGCCACGAAAATGGGGCTGAGGAGGTGAGGAAGCATCCTGGCGGGCTGTGCTCCTGTGCCTCCCCCCCCCCACGCTATTCCTTCTGCTGCGGCTCGGATTTGGGTCCACGCACCATTTTTCGCAGCAATTTCCATCGCTTCCCCCCCCCCCAGCCCACCGCCGACTCCTCGCAATGGAGAATTTCATTTTAAAAACGGCAAGATTTAATTTAAAAATACAAAATGGCAAAGGGAGGGTTTCTTAAATAAAAAAATAAAGGTAAAGAGATGATGGTTGGAACAAAATGTTCCGGAAGAAAGCTGTTCCCTTGGGGTTTCTTTTCTTTAAGCTTTGCATATTACAATTTGAAATTTTTGTAAAGAGATCCCCATTTTATATTCACACTGGTAGCCTGAATTTAAATATCTCTCTCACCTGAGATTAATACAGGCTTCACCCTGAATTACTTCCCGGCTCTGAAGTACAGCTCTGGAGAGCTCAACTCTCCACAAATTCACTTCTCTTTTAGAGGCATAAAAGCTTAGGAAATATATGAAATATTAAAATAGCACGTGTGCCAGGGCAGAGAGGGGGAGAGAGAAGGCTGGGTCATGGGGGGGCTCCTTTGATATGAAAACCTACTTTTCCTCAAATGAAAGCGCGGATCTGCCAGCGCAGGACAAGAGCTCCGTTAAACTCCGAAGGCAAAGATTTCAGCCCAAAGACAATGCTCTTTGTTTTATTTATTTTATTTTATTTTATTTTATTTTTTAAGCCCTGCAAGGGGAGCAGAATGCAAGCCATGTCGTGTGCTTAAGAAATTGACATTTCTGTCAGCAACAGAAAATATCAAGTTTCTCTGGAGCAAAACAACATACTCCCCACAAATGAGGTTATAAACAAAGTTGAAAACACCGGCTCCGTATTGTGCCAACTCAATATTAACCAAATCCACCTGATGGGGGAAAAGTGCCTTGTTTTACGTGCTGAGGACCCATTAGCTAATTGCCATAGAAATCCAGCATTCTATATAATGATTTAACCCTTGCAGAGCCATCGTGCCAGTGGAGGAGGGCACCGCAGGGTCACAGAACGGGCAGGGCTGGAGGGCACCTCTGGGTCCCTCTGGTCCAACCTTGTGCCCGAGCAGGGCCACCCCGACCATGTCATGGGCCATCGGTGGGAGATGTGGAGAGGGAAACTGCTGGAGACTGACGGAGAGGCAGGGACAGCCCAGAAGGTGCTGCCAGCGGCACCTGGTGCCACCAGCCCCACAGCTGCTTCCCAACCCGGGCAGGTTTTCCTCTTTCTTTAGAAGGAGAGCCCTCTCAGGCTGTGCAGAAGCTTTTACACTGCTCTTTTTAGGCTCTACTTCATGCTGTAGCTCCACTTGCAGGCACTTGAGAGAGCACGGAGCTTCAGACAGCCAGTGGAAGGGTGCTGCCTGTGTGCTGCGGTGCTGAGGTGATTTGGGCTGCACTCACCCCCACCACAGTGACCTCCCTTCAGACACATGGCTCCCTTAGAAACCTTTCTCAGGGGATCACCAGCATTAAAAATGCCACCTCCTGGTGTTCCCTGGAGTCTCCAGGGCTTGCAGGGTGCCCGCGGTAGCCCCAGAAGACACAAGGTTCACAAACCAAACCCAAAGAGATGTGGATGACCCACCCATGTTGATGACCCACACGTCTCCACGAGCATCGGGACCAACCAAATTCACAAATCAGCTCAACTCCAGTGCGGGACGTGCCAGCAGACCCCACTCCCGGACATCCCCGGGCAAGCATCACTGCCTGCTCCGGAGCCTGGCGCTCCCCCAGGGCAGCTGGGGCCGGGTGAGGACGTGCCAGGATCGGTGCAAGGCTCGGTCACACCGCTTTCCCTTCGCCGCTGCATTGCTCCACGCGCGTGTGTGTGCACGGCTTCGCTCCAAAGGTGCTGGCAGTCACGGCAGGAGGACTGGTGTGCCGCAGCTCTCTTCTGCCAGCTGCAATAAATTTCTTTGCTCGCGCTTCTCCTCTGAATCGAATAGAGTTTGTTTCATTTTAAGAAGTCTTTTTTTTTTTTTTTTTTCATTTCAGGAAAATGAATGTTAGAGCCAGATAAGAAACTATAGTCTGCTTTCAAGAAGGTTACAAGAAAACTGCATCTTGCATTACTAATCCTTTATCTTTCATGTTAACAAAAAGATTACTGACATATTTTTGAATGAAAGAAAATAAAATAGCAAATGCATCTAAAGAACTGTGTAACTTTCATGCAACACACAAATCGGATGTTAAACGTGGAAGAAAAAAGGAGGGGAATGAAGGGAAGATTCATAATACATTTCCCTTTGTAAAGTGAGCAAACCAACTTTCTGTAATAAGAGAAACTACTGGAGGACCAGAGGAGGCTCCTTTATTAACAGAGAACAATGTTACTCTTTAACCAGAGGCCAGATTCGGAGGGAAGAGGAGGAAATCTCCCCTGCCCAGGACCCTGTTCTGGGGGTCTCGGCGGGAGGGGGGATGAGGAGATGCCACCCCCAGGGGCAAGGTGGCCTCCGGGGAGCCACATCCACCAGCCCCAGTGTCGGAGAAGCCTTTGGCAGGGCAAAATCCAGATATGGGGTGGCAGCATTTGATTGAGGGACACGGGTGCTGGCCCCCCAGGCCGAGCTGTGCTGGGGCTTCTCAGTGCCAGTCCCGGCCCCGCTTCTCCAGGAGGAAACAGGAGGAAACAGCCCCCTGCCTTGGCACATGGTGCTTCATTAGGAAACCCATAATTGAATTCCCTGACCATTCAGCTCTAAAACCCCTTTGATCAGGAATTAGTTAATTACATTACATTGGGCCCGGTATATTCCTTGTTACAAATTTTGCCCGTGTCCCCCAGATATGCAGTTGCGGGCTCCGCTCGCATTGTGTCCTTTGAAATGCACAGAGGAGCCTTTGAAGCTCTCCCCCCTTAATGACGCATTGTTCCTTAATAAGTCTCCCGTAACACTTCCCTGTTAGGAAATAGCTGCCTGCTGCTCGCTTGGGCTTGAACGAGGAATAATAATCCCAATGTAATTGATGATGCTGCCGAATAAATGGGGATACGCGCTACCTGGAGCAGGGCCGGGGGGAGCGCGGCTCCCCGCTGCCGACCTTGGCTCCGACCGCCCTGCCAAAAATCCGTTTGACTTTCAGATGGGCTCAAATCCGGCCGATAAGAGCCGGAGAGACGGCAGGGAGCATCGCGGAGAGCCGGGAAGACGAGCAGGAAAGGAGGCAGATGGGGAGATAGCGGTGAGATGGGGAGATTGCACCTCGCTCGTGTTGGCAGGGAGGAGGTTAAGGAGATGATTTCTGTCTCTCACCCCCCTCAAAAAAAGAAAAAAAAAAGAAAAGTCTGTGTCTCCATATCTCTGTACCCAGACAGGAGCACAGCCCTGTGTGTCAATGCAGAGTTCCTGTCCTGGCCAGGAGGGCACCTGCAGGATCACAGATTTCCTGCCATGGAAACCTTTCCTTGCCAAGACACCCCTGGGTTAACCCAAGGAGTCAGGGATGGCACTGTCACAGCAGCACTTTTCACTTTAAAACTGACCCAAATTCAAGAAAGTTTAACCAAAGGGGTTAAATACCTCCTCTTCCTTCCAAATATCTCCTTCTCCCTCCAAACACAAGGCGATTCAGTTTGAGCTCATGAAAACATTTCACTTTAACTCCTGCCAAAATATCCTTGAATCACTCTGTTTTGCTTTGACCTCCTCCCCAGCCCTGCCAAACATTGTTCCTCTTGCACATCGCTCCTGTCCGCACATCACTTCCCCGTGCATTGCTCCATTTGCACATCGCCTCCACTTGTACCTTGCTCCCATTTGCAGCTGGCTCTGCTTGCACATCGTCCTGCTTGCACATTATTTTGCTTGCACATCACCCCACTTGCACGACTCTGCTTGTACATGACTCTGCTTGCACATCGCTCTGCTTGCACATCACTCTGTACATCATCCTCTTTGCACGCCTCTCTGCTTGCAGATTACTTCACCTGCTTGCATGTCACTGGCTCGAAAACTGTTCCTCTTGCACATCACTTGCAGAGTCTTGTCTCTTCCATTTGCTTCTATTGCCCTCTGCTGGGGACTGCCAAAGGGACGGCTGATCCCTTGGGCACTGCCTTCACCTCTCCGTCTCCCTCCTGCAGTTTCAGGGGAGCCCCAAGCTGGGGTGCCAGAGCGTTGGGGACACAGCCTCATGCAAGACTCGGAGCAGCTTGGCTCTGCTGCTGCATCTACTTGTGCATGGCTTGGAAGCTGTCCATGCCCAGAGCTGGGCCCTTTGTTGGTGGAGGAAAGGTTTCTCATTGAGTTTGTAGATGTCCGGAGGCTGAAGAGCATCACCAACTCTCCAGGGGACGGAGGGCACGTAGGAGGCTACCAGGTCACGGTGGGAGCTCCAGCCAAACCGTGCTGTGCTCCCAGGTTCACACCGTTAATGCCTGGCAGCAATTTTGGGGGCCAAAGCAGAAGGCGAGCATCCCACCAGGGCCACAACGTGATCTCCCTGAGATTGCAGAAACCCAAAGGTGCGTTGCTCGGTCATGGAAATAACCCTGCCTCACCAGGCAGTTTGGCAAGGGAACAAATGGGCAGCATTGGGAGGAATATTCTGCCTTTCCAACCATATTATTTCTGTCCTCTGGCAGAAACAGGGGGAAAAACAGCAGCAGGACAGACAGGCAGGGGAGGGGACAGGTGCCCACCCCACAGCTCCTGCTTCAAGTCCTCGCACACCCGCTGGATTACGGATGATGGAGGAGAGGTACACCTTACAGCAATTAATTCCCAAAGTGTAATTAACATCTGGGCCAGCTCCGCACGATCCCCAGCTGCTAATGAAGCATGGCACCGCTTTAATTCCTGCAATGCTGCACCATCTTCTTATTAAATCCAGGAGTAGGCTCCAGCACATTTCCCTTCAAGGGAAAAAGGGGAAAGAAGCAGAGCAGGATTTGTCTCAATGCAATATGATAGATTAGAGTTTTCCGGATAAAGAAAGTGGGGGGGGGGGGAGGAGAAATTTCACATTTCGTACATGCGCGTCCGCATATTCTCTTTCGCAATGACCTCCTTATGCCCCATCCATCAGCCTGGGGTTGGCTTATTCTAACTAGCAGAGTCTTTTCTCGTGTAGAACAGGCCCATCAGACACAATCTGCATGCCAATTACTGGAGCAGACCCCCTGATACCAAAAAATGGAAATTAGCTGTCAAGCAATGGCATCAGCGGGCTGGGTTGGATTGCCTGCGCTCCCCGCTGCTCATATGCATACGGGCTTGGCTGCGCAGTGACAAGGGAGCCCCCGATGGAAAAAGTAATCTAGAATAATAATAAAATAAAAATAAAAACCACAAAACTAGCATATTTTATTGTTGTTTGCCTTGGTTGCCAGCACTAGGGGCACAATGCAAAATTTACTGGAGGGCAAAAGCCAGCCAGAGGATGGGGAGGGGGAAGAGCTGGGATAATTGCATTCTGGCAGCGGGTACCTCGAGCGATGGAGGGGAAGGACGCGGGGAAGAAACACGACCATAAGGGCAAAGCAGAGCCTGGTTTGTCTGACGCCCCACACTGGTGGTGCTCCAGGAGCCCCAGCGCCAAAGGCACCCGCAGCAGTGTGGTACAAATCCCAGTGCAGGGCACAGGGGTGGGGAAGCACCATGACCAGACAGAGTCCCCAAAATCAGAGTGGGAGATGGTTGGAAAGGCAGCAGCTGGCACGCACCTGCCTGCAGGAGTCCTCCCTGCAGAACTGGGGACAGCAACAGACTCCCTGCAAAACCCGGTGGGAAGGGCATGCTCGAGCCAGGGCCCTGTGCACACAGCCCTCGGAGAGCTTTGCCAGGAGCTGGGGGGAAAGGGGAGCTGGAGCTGGCACCCTTGGTTGGTCCTGGAAGAGTGTTTGGAACCTGAGCTGTCTGCATCCCGCATCCATCCAACCCCTCTCGGACAGAGAAACGGAGAAGAGAGCCCACAACTCGCCTGCCTTCACAGAAGCACCGAGATGAGGCAGAATTAAACCCTGGAGGAAAGGAGAGAGGTGAGGGAAGGCAAGGGGGGGCAGGGGGAGGATGGGGACACGCGCCGTCCTTCGCAGGGGGCTGCGTTCCCGGGGGTCACAGTGCTTGCGGCTTGACAAGCGCCGCTTAACCTGCCTCCCCCTCCGTAATAACCTCATACATCAGCCAGGGGGAGACGGCTGGGGGGGCTCTGCTTCTGCCACCATCATTATCCCAGGGTCCCTCTGCTCCACCTGCAAACAGACTGGGCGTCCCCGGGAGGAGAGGGCCCCGTGCAGCCAGCATCACTTATCCTGCATGGGCACGCATCCAGCCTGACATCTAGCGGCACTGGGCAAAACAGGGCTTTCCAAACTGGGCTGACTGGGAGCACTGGCAAGCCTGACAGCCCCCTTTGCTCCCTGCACGTCTCAGGAGCCTGGGGAACAACTTCTTCCCTCCCCCTCCTGCTCTTTGGGGCCACCCAGCAGCAATCTCGCATCTCAGGGCAGTTTTGGGAGGTGCTCACCATCTGGGTCTGCATCCAGCCTCTTTTTCCTCTTCTAACTGCCCTGCTTTTTGTGGCTCTCCCCTCATCTCACACCTCCAGGGAGCATCCTGACACTCAGGGCTGCCAGGGCCCCCATGGGGGCTGTGGCTGCCACCCTCCTGCTCTGACCGCTTTGCCTCCCACCCTGGTCCCAGTGCCCTGTGCACCATGAGAGGGACACGCTCCTCAAGACACAGGACAGCCACTGCCACCCGACCCAGGAGCAGAGGGACGGAGGGGACAGGGCCAGCGCAGAGGAGGATGACAGCAGAGATGGAGACTGTGCCTGGAGGAGGCTCAGCTCCACATCACCTCCACCAGGGCAGGGACAACTGGGAAGCAGGCTCACACGCAGGGAAGAAGCAGGACAGGCTGAACTGCGCGACTCAACTGCTTTATTGGGGTCGGGGGGGATGGCTCCTCTGCGCTCACTCGGCGATGCTGCGGAAGGACTGGACGGCAGGGCTCACGGCTCCCCACTCCACGGGCTGGCGGTACTCCCCCTTGGGCAGCAGGTACTGCCTGCCCCGGTAGTTGGGGTGCTCGTAGAAAACCCAGACGCCCTCCAGCACCCGACAGGCGTGGACCTCACGGATGCGGCACTCGTCCATGATGGAAGGGCAGTCTTCGGTGGCTTCGAACATCTGCCCGCCGAAATCTCCCTTCTCAAACACCTGGATGTGGCCCCGGCCTCCGCTCGGCTGCAAGGAAAGGGGAGAAAATTGCAGGGTGTTTGCTGAGGCACCGACGTATTCTCCGAGGGATGGGAGCGGAGCCGAGGCACAGCTGGGCTCAGATCAGGCACCAAGCACCCCCAGCACACCAGGATGGTGCAGAACGGCTCCTGTCAGCCCCCCAAAAGCACAGCATGGGGTAATGCCCGACCACGCATCCCATGCAAAGAGGGCACTGAGCCCAATCTGAGCAATTTCAGCTCAAAGCCCCACCACAGCCCCGCTTCAGGATGGGTGTAGGGAGGACAAACAAGTGCCGGGCTCTGTCCCAGACAAGACGCCTGCGCAAACCCTTTAAGCTGCTCGGCGAGATCCGAGTGGAGTGATGCACCCCCTCCGCTCCCCGCTCCCCCTGGCAACGAGGAGTTTAATGAGCTGGTGACCCCAGCTGGGTTGTATTACAGCAGAACACAGCGCGGGTATTTTCCACTGTGATTTCAAGCGCTGCGTTGCCTGAAGGCACTGCGGCGGTTTTAATCTGCAGCTGCCTGGACACCGTCTTCCCCCGCCTCCCCTCCCGTCCGCCCTGGTTGCCGGCCCCAGCCGAGCTCTGCGGGGTCTCGTGGATCCGTGCTGCTGCTCCGGGTCCTCTGACCCTACACCTTCGAGCAGCCGGTCCCTGTGCACAGGAGAGGAGGCCAGGCACCGGTGGACGTGCAACATTTCATGCTGGCGGAGGGAGCTGCGCTGCTGTTACACCTCCCACGTGCTCCTGCTCCATCCCTAGCACCAGACCGGAGCTCTGAGCTGGCTGGAAACCCTCCCTGCCCTGTGCCAAGGGGCTTACACCCAGCTCAAACCCACAACAGGCTCAAAGTGGCGTTAGACCTCCAGACAAAAGCAAGGCCCCCTTGCTCCACGCAACGCCAAACTGTGGCAGCGTTGCTCATGCCGGTGATGCCCAGATCCACACCAGCATCTGCTCCACCGCCGGCAAAGACACTGCAGCACCAGCGCTGGTGTCACAGCCTCTCACACCCACGCTCCCATCCTGGCCGGTTTTAAGGCTGCTCCTCTGGGGGCTGCTCCCCCCGCATGCCCCGCAGGGACTCAGCACCACTCGGATTCAGTCCCCTGGGTCAGGAGGGAGCCGTGGCTTGCCAGAAGCAAAGTGCCCCCCATCCCCGGGTGGTCCTGCAAAATCCACACCCCACTGCTCCCTGCCCTGTGCCTGCTGTCAGAGCCAGATCAGACGGCAGCAATGCAGGGGGAGGCAAGAGGCAGACCTCGGAGGGACCCTGCCGGACAGCAAAGTCCCTGGAGGAAGACGCAGATAAAACTGCACTGCTGTTCCTATGGAAACCCCCCTGCAAAGCGGTCAGAAAGAGCTCCTTTCCACCACTGTGCTTGAGAGCAGAGGAGGTCTGCCTTCCCTGCTCCCCAAACTCTGTGCTTTCCCCAGAGCAGAGCTCTGGGAGCGAGCCCCCTCCCGCTGTCCTCTCCCCAGGCTCGCCAGGAGGACAGGGGCCACCTCCAAACACGCCGGAGTGGCAGGCACGTAACCGCAGATGCCCCTCAGGCAGCATCACACTTACAATCTGGACAGCTCTGCAGGAACCGAGGCGGTCGTTCAAGCCCATCCAGTGGTGGTAGTCGGGATACTCGCCCTGCGTCAGCACGTACATGTTCCCCGAGAAGTCGGGCCGCTCGTAGGCCACCCAGGTGCCTCCTTCCACCCGGATGGAGTTGCAGCGGTTCAGGTAGGTGTGGAAGTCGGGACAGTCGCTGTCGCACTCGTAGCGACGGCCCAGGAAATTCTTGTCTTCGTAGAAGGTGATCTGAAACACAAGGAACGGAGGGAAATGGGGTGGTTCCTCAAGCAGCCCGCGTGCAGGCGCACCGGTGCAGGCAGCCACAAGCAGCGTCGGCATTGCCGCTGGAAGGACGTCACTCCAAAGCACACAGTCACACTCGGAGGTGGTCTGTAACCCCTCCTGCCTCTAACGTGAAGAGGAATAGAAAAAAAACAATTTAGTCTCCAAACTTCACTTTTCCAGGGAAAAGGCAACCTTCCCAAGTCCTTTTCCAGAATCCGTATCCTACAGAATCACAGACTGGTTTGGGTTGGAACACACATTAAATAAAGATCATCTTCCACTAGACCCGGTTCTAGCCACACCATGGTTTGAAATATTTGCAAACAGAGCCTTCAGGATGTCCCTAAGTCGTCCAGCCCACCCACAGAGCAGGATCAGCTGCATCCAAACAACCCCAGCAGCAGATCCACCAGTCTGGCCCCGACATCTCCAACCACCGCCCTTCTCAGCTCCTAGCTCTGTCCCAGTCCAACCCCTAGTAAAGCCCCTGTTCTCTTTGCAGCAAGCACATTAACATATTCCCCTCCCACCTTCTCTAGATCAATAGTAACTAAATTACAGCCAAGGGAGCCATAAGTAGTCAATGGACCATACTAGGCAGTTGGCTTATTGAGCGTTTGTAGTTAGACCTCTGTGACAAGGGACTGGTGAGGTCTCTTCCCTCCTGGGTCATGTTTTCAAGCCCTGCGATCAGTCTCCTTGTCCCCACCCGACCTGGTCCTTTTTTTTTTTTTTTTCCTCAAAAGTTTGCTTTTGAGAAAGTCAATGCCAACAACTGGACATCACTTGAGCTTTACCCATGCCAAAAAAAAAAAAAAGTGTTTCAAGTACATGGGTAGCTCAGTTTGTATCAAGGATTGTATAGTTGGCTTGTTCTGCTTTGGTGCTTTGCTGTTGTCACAAGTTTGACACGGCCAACAAATTTCCAATCAATCACCTCACTTCGTTCCAAAGATCTGCGCTACAGCCGAGCAGCTGATGGCAAGCACTTTGCTTAGGGGTGCTTTTTCCCCTTGCTTCATCACAACCTGTTCCAACCTGATCTTGAGAGCTGGTGAGCAGATCCCATCCCATCCCTCTTGCCCGAGGTGTCACCGACCCAGCCAGGCCTGGAGAAGTGATGTCCATGGACTTCAGAGGTCCTTCGATCACCAAGTCCTGGAGCAGCCCTTCGTGCAGCCCTCACTTTCAGTCCTTCCAGATGACAATTACTCGAGAGCTGCTCTCTGGAATAGGGGTTCCTAAACCACCACGTCTATTTTTGACTATATCCCTTGCTTGCTTATGGTACAGTGAAGTCAGACTATGTCAAAAGCATTCCTACTATGAAGTGCTGTCAAATTTCTCCTAGAGAAAACTACGTTGGTTTGACGTGAATCAGTCTCTTACTCCAGTGTCTTCTAGAGCCTTGCACTGAACCAACTGATGTGCAGGTCAGTTGATCCAACACAGTGCAAACTCAGACAGTATTCAACCTTTTCCAGCCTCCTTAGTACGGCATCAGCCCCATACGTGCTGCCCGGGTTATTTGGTAGCGTCAGAGATGGCCTCAACCAATTCCCCCAGCTGCTCCAGAAGTAATTTTTCTGCCCCGTGATTTAAACACCTAACACACAGGGCTCCGAAATCCATTTTCCCCCTGCATGCCAGCCTGACTTCTCACCCTCTGTCCCCAGAGGAGACCTAGCTAAGACTGAGGCAGAGCAGACACTCCAGCAGTCTCAGTATCCCCTGTTCAGTTTTCCTAGAGGTGGTTGGTTGGTCAGTGTGCCCCTTCAGTCCAACCCTAGTCTGGAGAGAGGATTTATGTCCTTGGTATCGTGCCCTGTCACAGCAACAACGCTTTGCCTGCTGAATTGGTCAAGCTGGCCCTCTATTTCTAATAGAGAAGGAGAGCTCGTTTGATGTTCCTTCCCCACCTCGAGGAACACAAGGGAATTTCCATTTGGCAATGCTACCCGCTGCTCCTTGGGAGATCTTCTCCCTGAACTTACAAAGCCACAAAGCCAAAAACAAACCTGAGAACGCATCAAGGAGCAGTGATCAACTAGAAGTGTGGTTTGTTGGTTTATTCTTTGAACACTTACAGGAAGATGTAAGGAGAGGGCTCCTGCCCACCCATTCCCCACTATTGCCCTTTGCACACCCCCTCAGCTCATTCCAGACCCTCAGACCCGGCACCCCTCAGCTTTCCTCCAGGGCTGTGAGCACAAGCAGAGCAGACTGATGGTTTTCACAAGCAGGATAATGACAGGTGAATTACAGATTTCAATTCCAGATCCGTCGGTTGGACACAAATCGCCTCTGTCGACAAAGCCATCGAGCTGCCCTGCTTGCAGCACCGTCCCGTTAACCACTCGCTGCCCAAACATTGCTCTGGGGCTTACCTGGCAGATAACGGATTTGCCACGGCAGATCTTCCTTACACAACTGCAAAACTCTCACTCCCTCGGCCACCTCATACCAGTTATCACTTTTCTTCCCAACAGCAGTTTTGTTAGAGGGAAACTTGTGAACAATACCTGTAAGCAATACCTGGGAGCACCCACGGCTTGCTACAAAGGCAGCATGGGGGCGGTGATCCCTTTCTAGGGCAGACCACTTGCTTACATTGTGGGAAATAGCACTTCATTCTCTCCTTTGCCTTTTTCTTCTCTCCCTGGAACGTGCTACATGGGAGCACGGCACAGAGAACAGACGAGATTTGGGCTCATTCGCTGACTTAACTCATCCCAGACATTTTGCTACACCACAGCACATAATCAGCCAGGGCAAAGCACCCTAACAGAGGACAGGGCTTCCAGCAGGGACAGTACACGTTTAAGTATCTTCATGTGGATGGCAGGCAGTCACATTCTGCAGCACCTTCATGCACGGGTACATAAAGCCTGCACACCTGCAGCCGCCAGGCTGGGAGGCAGTGGCACACCACACTCAGTTTCTGAAGACTGCTCGGAAATAGCTCAATCACTTCGAACCAGACAAAAGGAGCAGGGAAGCAGAGAGCGAGTCCAGACCTTCCGCAGCACAGACCAGTGCCTACAAAACCACTCTGCCCCCGAGCTCTCTGCCTGCTGGGCCTCAGAGCCTCCGCAGGCTAAGAGGGACGTAACCTGACAAAGGAATACAAGGGGTCGACGTTCAGCTGTCCATAGGCTCTTAGCAGTTGTTCAACACTTCCCAGGAGAAGCGGTCCACAAGCCCCAAGTTCTCACCCTTACCCTTGCCCCAATCCCAAGCCTACAGCAAGATCTGCGTGAACAGCCAGCAGGGCTTTGCCACCTCCACATCAACGATCCCAGCATTCGAGCTGGATCCCCACCTAACGCACGCCACCCCAGCTGAAGGTGAGCTTTGTGACCTACCTCTTTCTCCAGTTTAAGTCACCCCTCCTGATTCCACCAGATCACAAATGGTTCTCCTCCCTCTGGGAATGCTATTGCCTTTGGTGCTACGTCCATGATTCAGGCATCGGTCTGTCCCTTTGCTCCACCACGGAAGGGGGATGCAGCAGCTGCTGCTGGGACCCAGCTCATCCCAGGGAAGCTCTCCACGAGACCTCGTTCTGCAAACGCACCTCATCGCACTCACCGCTGGCACCACAGCCTCCGCCGTCGATTTACAGGGCATCAAACCTCCATGCACTTGAAAATATCGTGTGTAGGTTGCCAATAAACTTACCTTGGTTCCAGCTCTGGACATTTTCTGTTCCAGCCAAACTTCCCGGTGCTGGAGGCACGTCAGGACCTCTTACAAACAGCCAGGATGTGAGGCGCCCTTTTTATAGTGGGCTTGTTTTAAACCAGCCAGCCGCTTTGTCATGAGAATAGGATCCAAAAATTGAGTCAGTGATTCTGAGGCTATAGCCGGTTTCCAGAAAAACAAACGGGATTATGGAATAAAGGAAGGCTTCGCCATCCTCCCTTTGTTACCGTTTGCTGAGTCAGAACACCAAAACTCTGCCAAACGCACTCAAAGCACACAGCCCCCTGCCAAGCCCTGGAGTAGGGGGAGGACATTTTGGCTGCTCTCCCTTTTAAGCGTGTTAAACAAGAAGGCATCCTAGTCAGCTCTAAAAAGGCCCATCCCCGTCTGCAAGGAAGAAACACAAATATTTATTAGAGAACGTTCCCATGCAATGAAGGGTGCAGCTAGGAAAGGGTGAGCACGTGCTCAGAGAAGACCACAGCTTGCAAAGAACAGCCTCTGCTTGGAGGCGCTACTTCAAAAGCCCACCGTGGAAACTTCTGTGCAGCGAAGGCATCGTGTATTTTTACAGCACACCCTCAGCTGAGCTATATTCCTCCAAACGGTGCCTGACATCAAGGAGGGGAAGTATTTCTGGCCATACACCCCAAAAGTGACAGTAAATAGCAAAGAATGCGCCTGGATCTCTGAAGAAGTTTGCCAGTGACACAAATTTAACTCAATTCTTACCCCACTGCTTGCAGTTTATGCAAAGGATCATTTCTTTTAACTGGCCCACCAAGCAGGGAGGGAGAGGAACGCTGGCTTCTGTACGCCCACACACCCCCGAGCCTCCACATTATAAAAACCACCTCTGCAGCTATTCACTGCACCAACCCCACAGCTTAGCGGAACAAAGGCACAAATCTGGCACCACTGCGCCTGAAGCACACAGACCCTACTTCAAATCTGTCAGGGCAAGCAGTCTCATGACAGCGGCTCTGCGTGCCGTCCCGCACACACTGCTGCAGCCCTGCTGAACACCGGAGGAATTCACAGTCAGGTATGGCAGTCGGAGGCAGACGGATGCTCAGCAGCATCTCATCCTCCTCCCTTCAATCATCTAGTGCTGCTGCTCACATCTCTTACTGCTAGGAAGCTGTGAAGTCACTCATAGATATTTCTTTTTTTAAATGCAAATGCTATCTTATGACAACCAAAGTCCAACCAAGACCAAGATCCTATCAGAAAGCAACCCAGTAGGTTCGGCAGGACATCTCCACTGCAGTCACTCTGCACATCTCTCCTTTAAAAGTTGGCTAAACATCATAAACTCACCTTGCATTGCCCAACACCTTAGAATTAAATTTTAGAGATTTATACAGTACTAAAACAGAGGTGGAACTAGAACCAACATTGGTCCCAGAGAACGAAAGCTGCAGGTGAATGTAATCCTGCTTTCATTCAGACAGACCCAGAGCCCAGGTGTCAGACAAAATGCAAAGCAAGCACTGGTACTCAGGTAACACTGAGCAGCTGAGATGACGGAGGACAGATACAGAAAGTCTGTAAGAACCACCACCATCGGGCACTAACAGCTCAGCTTTACACCGCGATGTGGGAATGCGTAACTTATTCAGGCACAACTTCCAAAAGCACCAAATCTTCACCTGGTGACCACTGGCACACCTCCACCCAGCCCCAAGTCAGTACCTGACCCCAAACCCTTTGTTCTCTCTTCAAAGTACGATTCAGATGAGCTGCCACCCCAGGACTCACGAGAGGCCTTCGCGGAAATTCCAGCAGTCCAACAGCCACCTACAGCAGGGCACTGAATCCTCCCACCTCCCTCCCACTCCCAGCACGGATAGCTCTTCACAAGTCACACACAGCTGCTGTGCGTTCAGTTATGTGTGCAGCGCCTTTGCCTATTTTGCTTCGCTTATTTAGGTGCTCAACTATAAGCACATCTCCCCAGACAGGGTCTGCTAGCACAAAATGAGCATGGGACTCATTCGTGTTGATACTCTTTGCAAGAAATAAAGGCAGGAAACTGTATTTCTGTCAAAACGCTGCACAAAGACAACCTTTAAAGCCTTCAAAGCCTTTGCTGCTAAGAATTTGGTACTTTTCTCTCAGCTGAGCGGTTCACCTTTCATCAAAGCTGTGAAGATGCTGTGTCCCTCTAACACCGACTGTATAGGTAAAACTCGTTCCCTAGAACACGTGCCAGGCTCATCTGAGAACTCTGTTTTATTGACACTTGTCAAAACAAAGCAAACATACAAGAAAGGTAATTCCACAAAAATCACATCGCTTAAGTGCCATCTTCGTACTAAAAAAATCTATAGCATTTCATTCATAAAAAAATCAAAACATTTGCTTTTCACATTTATAAAAACAGTGCAGCTGGCTTGTATCGTAAGGATGCGTGGGACGGCCATGGCCCCACGTCCAGCGCCGCATCAGGAGAGGCTCCTTTGGTAGACGCCTGCACACCGCGGATGCTACCTGACACCAGCTGCCCTGCGACAAGGGGCAGGCACGCTTGCTCATCATCCTCCAGCAGCATGCACTTTCTCAGCTACCCACAGAGTAGTTACAGCACATTCCTGGGAAAGTGGCAGCAACTGAAATCCTAAACCAGAGAGATGTCCAAATCCACACCGAGACTGGGCATCAGATCCACGTGTTCAGTCAGGACAGCCACAGAGTCATGATGAGAACTGCCTTCAGGGTATCACTGTCTCTTCCAACGACTCTGTAACAAAGTAGAGGAGCAAACTTTAGGCCCAACACTAGCAAAGAGAAAGCAACATAAAGACTAAGGAGGAAAAAGGGGGAAAAAAAAGTTATGGTTTGAAATATGCAATAGCAGAAGAATAGGATAGGGCCCTGCCTCCAGCTTCTAAACCACTTCTGCTTGGGAAGAGAAAGAGACTGCAAACTAATTAAAAGTCTCGCCCAATTCTCTTAAACAAAAAGTGAGACAGGTGAGTACAGACATTAATACACAGCTTCTTTAAAAAGGCAGCTGTTCAAATACGTTTTTACTTCAGATTATGTACAATAAGCCTATCTGCCTTCAGAAGACGCACACAGATGACCCCAGCAAAACAAACACCACCTGTGGAGAACAAGGGAGGTGCTGAGTACACACAGAACAGGCTCAAACTAAAAAGAGGTTTTGACTGCAAAATGAGAACTAAAACCAAATGCACAGCTCTTGGGAGAATCTCCACCAAGCAGCTTCCAGCTTCTTCCTCCTCTGCCTAGGCCGTACACACAAATATGGGACAAGTCTCCTAGATACAGAAGAATCAAGAGAGAAGCCCTGTACTCACCCTTCCTTTCCTTTTGTTGCACAGGAACACGATGCTATCCTGCTGCCTGCTTGGAGCCCACAGCAGGAGGGACGAGGCTATCCAGCTGCTGACGGTTCCCTGTCTGAACCAGCCATTCGTAGAACTTGCTTTCCACCAGCATCTGGAACTGCTTCCTCTGATCCCTGCAACCAAAAGAAGATGATCAGCAAGGAAGCATGCAAAAGTCGTGCTTTTTTTACAGTATTATTCTTCTAAACCTCACCTTCTCTACCGAAACAAGCCTCTAAGCATATCAGCTAAGAGCTGGGCTAGGTTCAAGAACTGCCTGTACCAAGAAGAGAAGGTTTTTACCACGTGAACGTAACTAAAATTAACCCCAAAGGTAGAACTCAGCAGAGTTACACAAGTGACACAAACTTCCCACTCCTTTAGCAGCCACCCTGCTCCATAAGGCTTCCTCCGCTTTAATCTTAGAGCACAGATTAAAAACCGTCTGAAAAGGTAGAAAAAGATCAGTAATGAGTGTTCAAGCAACGGAGACAGAAAATTTTATTCTGACAGCATCTGGAAAAGAGAGAATGGAGATGGGGAAAAAACGTACGTATAAACACCACTCCTCAAGTAATTCCCTTTACTAGTAAATAACTTTTTTTTTTGGCAAGACCAACAATAACAGGGTATATCACCTCTATCACTCTCTCTCTGGCAGTGATCAAATGTCCAGGAGCAGCGCAGTCTCATGGCAGTATTTCTCCAGAACTTCCCAGCCATCTGGGATCACTTCAGCTCCTGAATTTCTTATGCCAAAGGTGGCGTTAGTGTTGAATAGCTCCTGACAGACTTCTTTTTCTATGAGCTTACACAATACATTTCTGAACCTAAGTAAAACATGAACATCTTCAATATCCTTTGGAGATTTTGTGTGGTTTTGCTTTGACTCATTCCTAATTTGTTTTGATGCTCCCATCCTGTACTGGGAAAAGCAGCAAACCATCCCTATTCATTTCTGTGCCACTCAGCTTCAGAGGGGCCCAGTTTACCCACACCCTTTTTTCAATTTAAAGGCTCTTCTTCTTTGTACTGTCACTTCCATTGGAGACATTCACTGACAAATTCCCCAGAAAGCAGGCTTCTAGGCTGGAAACTAACCTAAATTCCTCCCCAGTGAATGTGAACACAAAGGCAGTCACTCCTCTCTTCTCTCATGATTTTATCTTCTCCAAGTGCTTATTATACACCTCGATCTGCTGCCGACCCTGAAAGACTTTGTCTGATGTGCTCAGAAAACAAGCAAGCAGGATTTTACGCTTTTGCAAGTTGTTCCTCAAGCTCTCTTACCGTCCCATCTTATGGGGTTTTTACCTTTAGCCTGGCAGGATTTACATTCCTTTTTTTTTTTTGTTCAGCCCGCTTTCCTCATTCAGACAACTTCAAGTTTTTGAAAGATGGCTTCTACTGATAACACTTTGTTTCACCTGCCTGTTCAAGCACCAGCAGCTTTTTTTCTTTCTGCACACCTGATAACCTGCTTGTTCCAAATTGTCTGTCTAGTCGTCTCCCTGCCTGCAGGGGACAGACACACTTTACACTGTCAACTGCCCAGCTTCTTTTCAGCAACCTTCTAAACCTGGCCCCCTTTTTCCCCTTTTATGAAATAAAGCAATCCAGTACCAAGGTCCCACCTCCTGTGACTGCCGTAGAGGACACTAAAACTAAGTGCATCATCCGTATTATCTAACATTTCTTCAGCTGTAAGATTTTGATGGGCAAAACACCTTTGTAAAACCCTGGGGGAAGAGCAACAGCGCTGGGAGCGCAATGGCTGCAGAGACAAGAAGCACCTCAGATGAGGCTGATAAACACAAGGATGACCCCAGCACAACAGTCGAGGTTCAGATTTTCCTCTCTGCTGCTCTTCAAGATTCAAGAGCTTAGAGCCGTGAAGGTTTTTATACCTTTGTCAACCCTACTGGGTCACTACTGCTCAGCCATCCTCCATCTGTAGCAAAATCCCACCCAAGAATCCCTTCTCCCCCCCATTCTGGAGCTCTTTCAAACTGCAGGCTCCTGAGCTCTCTGAATGCCACAAAGGGTCAGAGAAAGCTGAGGGAGCTGCTCCAGGACAATGAATGATCGAACAGACTCGAATTCCTCCGCTTGGTATGAAAGGAACTGTTGACTGTTTGACCCAACAGGAGGTTTTCATATTCTCTGTGTCCCACAGAACAAAGCCCTCTGAGATCCCTGCTTCTCAGCACCCAGTTACAAGCCCATTGCAACTCATCAGCTGAGCACAGAATAGGAAGAAAATATATACAGTGCAAGTACAGCTTAGGGATCAAAAGTTGTTTTCACCTCTTCGGGTCTTTAAAAATCAACTATCTGCACTCCTACCTCCATTCTCTGTCCTGAAGCCAAATCCTTCAGGTTGCTGCATCAAAACGGATCACAAAAGACAAAAGCAGCAAAACTGAAGGTGACAGCTTTTAACACCTGCCCAATCTGTCTGGCTGCTCAAGAAAGCGCGTTGACAAAGGAAGCAAGGTGAACTCTTTCAGAACTCCCCAACAGGTGCTGAGAAAGCAAACGGATGTGTATCAGTACACGAGACGGGCTAGGCTAGGCCTAGTTAGAACAGTAAAAGCTGGGCAGAGAATTTTAAAGAAAACTTTAAAAGCTACTGTCCGTGAGGTGATCTACGGTAACGGTCCACATGCATATTCTTAGCTCACCTCAACAACAGGTGGGACAGTAATTTAAAGCTTCAATCTCAATGTAAAGGTTGGGGCTAAGAATGATCACCAATCAGCTGCAGGCCAATAATTTGTGGAGCTGTTGTTCAGGGCGCGTGCCCAGATCTCACCCACGTCAGCATGCGGCACTGGAAGCAGAACAGAGACAGCAAGGAGACAGTACCCAGCATGAGGTAAGCTGTAAACTCGTGCCACCAGGACAGATCCCTCGCCTCAGCCCTCAGCAGCATCTAGGCATGCTTCCCCTTGAGCTTTGCAAGCGAGGAAAATGCCATCAGGAGAAAGCACCTCCTGCAGAGTTAACTGTAAACATTATTCCCCTCGCTGTAATATCAAAGATCAGGATCTCAAGAATGCTAAGTACTCGTACTTTAGGACGGGCATGCAAGACATAGCTCACACAGACCGACCCATTACTAAAGCATTTTTGCAGAACCACATCAAAGGAAACTTGTTTGTACGACCGCGCTGAGCTTCAGCGCGGCTCACGCACCCGTCGGGACGCGGCACTCACTTGCTCAGGCATGCCTCCTTCACCATTTTCTGCCAGATCTGTACCTTCTGCTCCCGCTGACTCAGTGCCTTCTGATAGGCGTGGGGAAGCCCGCCCGGTGTCTCCGTGGTGTCTCCTTCCATCTCAAAGGGAATCACGAAGGTGTAGAAGTCCGAGGGCGGCAGGAGGCGGAAGACGCTCGTGTCGCTGCTCTCCTTGCCCAGCAGCATGGGGCTGTCCCAGTAGTTGGGCAGAGTGGCCAGGCCCACCTGAGCCATGTGGTCTTCCAGCATGGGATAGTGCGTGTGGAACGGGGCGAGGCTGACCGCTTGGTTACCCGCAAGGATAAGGGGCTGGGTAGGCGTCAGAACATGGAAAGTACAGCCGGTGGTGGAAGAAAGGGACAAGCTATAGCAAACCGCGATGACCTTGACGTTGTCACAGCTGTGGACGTGAACGGACACCTGCACAGGGCCAAGCACGAAAGTGCTGTTCCGGCACTTCTCGATGGTCACAGAGCTGCAGAAGAGCAACGGAACGAAGACACAGTGAGCAGGAAAGACTACACACAGAACTTTCTCGCTACTTAATCCATCTAACAAGAGCTTCGCACTTGAACAAACACTGAAAAAATATTTGGCTGGGCCTCAAGTGAACAAAAACTCACCGAAGAGGAGAGAGGAGATAAATGAAGGACTCGTTGCAGCGATGAATTCTTACGTGAGCCCCCACCAAGGTGTCCGAGCTCTTGGCCAGCGTCTGTTTGTACACCTGGCTCATTATCACCATGGGGAATACCTCTGGCACCACACGAGTGTTGCAGGCAATCTTTGCTCTCCTGGTTGTTCCCTCTACTGCAAAATAAAGTTAACCGATACATTTCAAATGAGGAAAACCAAAGAGGCTATACATGCCTCCTACAGAGACACAGACACGATGGTTCACCATCCATGTCGCCTGGCAACGCCTCACGAAAGTAATCAGCCCAAAACGTTGACAGTAGCACAGTGACACCGTGTCACCACGCAACAGTCGTACCACCCACAGACGCCTACTGGGCAGGACACAGCAGTCAGAAGCTCCAGGGCACACTGAAAGATCAAAAAAACTTTCAAAACCATTCAGGGCAGCCAAAGCCTCCCGCAAGCCAGGACATGGACATCTCCATTTCCAGTTCCCGGACACAAATCTGAGCTTGGCAGGAAGGTCTTTAGGGCAAGTGTTCAGCGTTGTGTTGAAAGCATGGACAGTACACTTTAAGACATAGTAAACCAAGAAAATGCTCCCTCTACAGCACAATCCTTGAGCAACCTCACTGTTCTACCTAACGCACTGCCACTCCTCCTATTGTGTGGTCAAATGAAAAAAAAATCTTTTTTTTTTTTCCTCCCTAAGGGGGAAGGTGCCTTGGCTCCCCGCAACGCCCTTGTGGGTGAAGGGCTGGGATTCAAGGCATGAAAAATCCCAGTCAATTCTCGGCTTTGCCACAGACACATCACATTATCTATTTTCTGTGTTTGGCTGTACTTGAATAACGAAGGTAGCAATGCTGACCTTGCTCGGGGGGGGGGGGGGGGGGGGGGGCTTTGAAAACAAAAGGGATCTGAGGACTGGAAAAAACACACACAGGTGTCACACAGCACCCTCTACTCCTGCAGACTCGCCCTTAGCTCTCAGTTTCCCCATCTTCACTGTCAGCTGGAAGAAACAGCAGCAAGCCCCTGCCAGATCCTTGCTAAGCAAGAGGAATCGAGGCTGGAAAGTTATTTCTAAAAGTAAAGGCAAGGCCCACAGATACCTTGCTGTGCCCAGGCAAGCTTCTTCCCAGACCTGAGGCAGGCAGTCATTCCAAAAGGGTTTGTCGTCAGGCAGGAGCGCAGCCAGCTCTCTAGCTTGGGGAAGGAGAAGGCATTGTCGCTCTTTGAGTAGCCGTTCTTCCCTTGACAGGGCTGCCAGAGGGCAAGCTTGTGCAGAGGATAGACGGTCCCGGATCCATCCACAGTCCCTTCGATGAGAAAGCTCAGGGCACAGACAGCTTCATAAGACACCAAGCTGTTGCTGGTGGCGTGGGAAGAGGCACTGAGCTGTTCTGGCTCCAGCAGCAGTTCCAGCATGTCCGAGAGGTGGGCGAGCAAGAACGCATGGTGGTCCTGGTCATTCCAGTTCTTAGGGGGCAGAAAAACAAGCGAGAGTGAGGCGACTTCTCAGAGAGATGACAAGCTCCACCAGTACTGTACAAACACCCTTGCCTAAGCTCGTTCTAAAGGAGGGGAAGCTGGTCAGACATAGTGCCTGGTCCCGCTGCTCTGCCCTTCCCAAACACAGAAAGGAAACCGGACTCATCAGCAAGCTCCCCCAAGAAAGAAAAGTGTTCTTATTCTAACTCCAAATACCAGCTATTTCATTCTAGAAAGCAGAAACGGATTCTCCTGCAATCCCTCCCACACAAACTCAGCCTGCTGCTGCTAGCACTGAAGGTAGGAAACAAATCAGTAGCTGACAGCCAAGGTCTTGCAACTGCTCTGCTGGAAAATCGCTGCATCTGCTCCAGACCTTCAGCTATGATTAAGTGCTTCTGATGAGGAGCCGCAGAAAAAAAAAAAGCAGGGGGTCATTTCTTCATAGGCAAGCGGACCAATAAAGCAACCAACCTCTGAACGAAGCACTAGTTCAAATTCTAAAGGGCTCCATACCATGAAGAGTGAAAGATTGGAGCCATGGCAGACGTTAATAAAGACAACCTTTGCTGGCCTGCGAGCTGCAGAATTAACACCCAGCTGCGGTTACACGTTGTCCTCACCACATGCGAGGGCTGCAGGTGTAAGGGCACAACACGCAGCCACAAGCATCTCATCTGCAGCTGGAGAGCCCAGTGTTGTGACAGAGACCCTCTTGTGCACAGAACAGCCCTCATTCCTGTTCAGTGTTTTACGTAAAAGCGACACCTGAGCAGCAGTCTGAAGAAAACATCAACTTTTCAATTCCAGTGGGTGCTCCAGTGCCACCTGTCTCACAGCCATCTATCAGGTCCTCCATTTCTTCCTTTGCTTGTTAAGTCTTCTTGTTAAATCTGATAGGGCTACCCATTTTCAGTCACTTCAGCTTGCCCCTGCCCACGCCTCCCATGTTCGTACAGCTTAGAGCAGCAGAGCCACAACAAATCTGCTGAGGCTTGCAGCCGGCCTTTATCACGATGCGGTCAGCTTGTAATTCACAGAGCTGCCCACAAGCTGTACCTGATACACCCACCCCAAATCTCCTTTCAGAACACTTTACAGGCGGTGTTAGCATTCCCAGGAGGCCGACTGACTGCATTTCTGCCTCTCTGAAGCACGACCTCAGGTAATTTTGTTAGGGAGCGCCCTGGGACCCCCTCATTCTGTAACAGGAGATGGGACAGCAGCCTCCAAGGAAGGAAGGGCTGCCTGAACAAGCAAGGAGGCTGCTGCTTCTTAAAGGGAGAGCCGGGAGGGCTCGGAGCGAGCTCCCACAACCAGCCATAGCGTGGGGAGCCCCTGCGCACAGCCTGTGCGGATCCCCCACATCCCCCTCGCACCGCTTACCGCGGCGCTCCCAGCTCAGGACTACCACCACACGCAGCGCCTCGCTCCCCCAGCCCAAACCGGCTGCTTTTCCCCTCAAAACCCGAGGCAGGCCCCCCCCAGAACCCCCCTCGGCGCCATCACCTTGCTCTGCCCGGCGGCCTTCCCCGCCGGGCCGGGGGCTGCGGCCGCGGGGCTGGGCCACTGCTCGCCGCGGAGCGCCGTGCGCAGGGACACGCGGCTGAGCTGCTGCAGGTAGAGGAAGAGCAGGAACTGCAGCGTGTCCACGGAGAGCTGCGGGGGGAACGGAGACACAGCGGCGTTAGGGAGGACGCGCACGGGCGCTAGGAGGGCGCCGCCGGGCCCCGACCCCGGCCCCATCCCTGCCTTGCTCCGCTCCCGCTCCAGCTCCTCGGCGCTGCCGCACGCCGCCTCCGCCTCCGCTCTCCGCAGGCTGCGCGGCGGCCGGGCCGGGCGGAGGCGGAGGAAGCGCTGGAAGTAGAGCCAGGCCAGGCCGCGGCCCAGCCGCAGCTTGCCGCAGGCGATGTGCCGCCAGCGCGGCCACCGCAGCCGCGGGAAGCAGCCCTCGGCCGCCCGCCGCCGCGCGTACGCCGCCATCTTGCGCAGGTAGGGGCGGCCCAGCCGGGCGGGCGGCGGCACCGGCAGCGCGCCCAGCAGCGGCGGCTCCGTACGGACCCACAGCGCCACGGCGGCCGCCATGACGGCCGGCCCCGCCGTACGCCGCCCCCCCCCTCCCTTCCAGAGCACGCTTCCCATTGGCCGCCGGCGAGGCGCCGGTGAAGTGTGCGCCGCGGATTGGCCGGCGGCCGGCGGCGAAAGCGGGCGGGGCGCGCTGCTATTGGCTGGAGGCGTGAGGCGGGCGGCCGGGGCGGCGGCGGCGCCTCCTCCTCGTCGCCCCGCTGCCGGCCCGCCGCCGCCATGGCCCCCGGGCGGCTCGGCCGCCTCAGCCTCCTGCTGCTGCCGCTGCTGCTGCTGTGCCTCTGCGGGGAGGCCGCCGCCGGGTGAGTGCCCGCCACCCCCTCCCCCGGCCCCCTTTGCCCCCCCCCCCCCCCCCAGGCGCTTGACGGGGCCCCGCCGCCCCCCTCTGCCCTCCCCGCGTCTCCCCGCTGCAGGAGGGATTTCTACAAGATCCTGGGGGTGTCCCGCGGCGCCTCGGTGAAGGACATCAAGAAGGCGTACCGCAAGCTGGCGCTGCAGCTGCACCCCGACAGGAACCCCGACGACCCCCGGGCGCAGGAAAAGTTCCAGGACCTGGGAGCCGCCTACGAGGTGAGGGCCGGGGCCGAGCTGCGCCGGGAGGCTTCGGGCTGCGGGGGGAAATCGGCTTCACCCCGCCCCCCCCCCGGAGGTCTTTTGGGAGATGTAAACCCCCCCTCTGTAAGGCTCTGGGGAGACCCGGCCTCCCCTGCTCCTGTGGCGGATCTCAGGTGCTTTACCTAATGAAAACAGGTGGGCAGAGAGGCTGCCAGGCTGACCAGAAAAAGTCGTTTTACAACTGTTAGTCCCATAAACATAAGGAGTTCTGTTCCATGACAACAGAGCAGCATGTAAATAATAACCAATAGCATAACATGCCACATAAATTGTGTATAAACTGTTAGCCGTACGTTTTAAGTCAAAACCTGCTTTCTCCTCTGCCATGTGCATGAGCATTCACACAACTCACGCAGGGCAGCTGCTTCTGTTTCTTTCCTTCTGCTTCCCTCTGCCACTGCTGGTCACCTCCTGCTCCTGCCATCCCCTGGAGCAGAGGGATCCTGAGGAAGATGAGAGCATTGACCAGCAGGGAGTCAGGTGGGGGCTTGGCATTCACTTGGAGGAGTCGGGCTGTAGCGTGAGCTGGAACCAAGAGCTGTGGTCAGAAGGAAAGGGGCTGTCCCCCCCGTGCAGCCTGCTGCTGCCCCGATACTGCTCTGTTCTTCCGACATGCAAATACAAAATGAATGAGGAAGTGAGGTGAGAAATAGCACATCAGAGTCCAAGTTGTTCAGCATAACGTCGGGGGTTCTGGTGCCAGCACAGGCAAAACAAACGCAGCGTGCTCTCACCTAAACCAGGGTGTTTTTTAACATAAAACATCAGCCTCTTTACTGCTGCTCAAGGTTTGTCTCGCTGAGTATCTAGAGCAAAGTCTTCAGGAAAAGAACGTGGGGGAAGTAGGTTAATTAAACTGCTCGGTGTCCTTCCTTCAAACAGCCTGAGTGATTTTTAACATGCCAGCTGAGTGGTACAGACACAGATGCTTCAATTAAAGGAGACTCCTACATGTAGCAGCAGCTGTTAGTCTCAGGATGGTTTGGGGATGAAGTTTTTGCTGTCTTTTCTTTTCCTAAGCTTACCCACTGTAGCTGCTTTGCTTTTGAGGCAACCTAGCATAACAAACAAGAGGTCTCCTTGTGATGTTTGGAGTGGTGTGTTCCACTGAAGTCTGCAGAAAGACGCAAAATGAATGTAAAGGCAAATGTTTTGTTCCTTATTTCTTTCTTATTGCTTGTGGTACTGTCAGTAGTCCACCAGAAGAATTCTGTTCCTTCACCAACAGATCACAGAAGGGAAAATTTATCCCACTTCTATGAAACAGGTGCTTTAATGCAAATCTTAGGTGGCAGACAGAGACCTGAGCTCTTATCTCTGGTCCTGGAAAGATGAAGCTGATAGTTACTGTTTTGTGGGTTTTTCTTTTTCCTCTCCTTCCCCTTTGTTGCTGACATTTATCACTGGCTACAATTTCAGACTGTTTATCATCATTGAACCAGCTTCTCCACCTGTTTCCACTCCTTTCAAGTCTTCTGAAAGTTAACCTGGCAATTGTGACCTTCCAAAATGTCATCAACTGGTCAGGAAGGGGAAGGGAGGCTAAATCTGACTGGAAATTTGCAGATCTCTGGGTGAGGAGCAAGAGCAAAGATCAACACCTAGGAATTAAAACTTTAAAGCTTTACAACCTTGAGTGCTGTGTGTTGGGATGTGTTATTGTGCCTTAGTACTGAGGTTGCTCCTTTTGAATTTGGCTGCTCTTAGAAGTGAGGGTCAGTGTTCGAGCTGGTGCAGAGTTAGGCTACCTGGCAGATTCAGCTGGGTAGGCAAACGTGCATTCGTTGCTAATTGTTAGGAAACACTTGTCAGAGGAATACGTGTTCCACAGGCTTAAAGAACAAGCAGAGAAATGAGGGGGGACATTGAGTATTGTTTTGTTTTCATTGAGAAGCAGTTCCTGCTTTGTAAGAGCTGGTTTTGAATTATTATTCCCTTCTGAGTCTTTCAACTCATTAAGATTTAAACTCGGTATTGTTCATGTCTTCTGCGTTGCTTCTGCTGTTTTAATAAACTAATTTTAACTTAGCCAATAAACATTTAACTTCGCAGTGCAGCAAGCAAGTTGTAGCCCATGCTTCTGTACCCTGAAGCGTTGCTCGACCCCTGGTAAGAGCCTGGCACGGCTCTTCGCCGCCCCTTGTTTAAATAGCCCGGTTCAGCTGTGGGCAAAAGCCTTGTCCCTTTGTGTCCCGCTGCCAGGTGCTCTCGGACGAGGAGAAGAGGAAGCAGTACGACGCCTATGGTGAGGAGGGGTTGAAGGACGGGCACCAGAGTTCCCATGGAGACATCTTCTCGCAGTAAGACTTTGCCGCTTCGGGTTACTCTGTAGTCGGAGCTCTAATTCTGTGATGCTCGTGCATACGTTTGACATAGGCAAATTCAGCGTTAAGGGCTTTTACCTGGTCAGGGGGCGCTGATCTGAGGTGACAGCTGAGGGTTTGAAGAAATACATTTACAGTGGATATCCTACCTGCTGCTATCATTTGTCTGTCTTGTGGTAGCCCTTTCTCCAAGAGCAGTAAGTGGGAACCAGCGGTGTCTGTCCACACGGATGGCTGTTGCTCACGTGGGTGACTTGTGAGGTGCTGCAGCTGCATTAAACACACAGCATCTTTCCTGCATTTTCTGCTACGTGAGCATTTAACCTTTTATCACAGACTGCGTGCGCCCTTGGGGGTTCTTTTCTTCCTTTTGCAAGGTAACACTTTAGTGACTTCCAGAGAGCAACCTGATCTCGTGGTTATTTCAAGGCCCTTTTGCTTCTGCTAGGAAAAAAAAATGCTAAAATAATTCCTTAAGTCGTTCTTCCCATGTAATCCTTCTGGGTGAGAACTCCGACTGTCTGCAGGTCCGTTTGGGGAAGAACATTCAGACTTTCTCATACTGCTTGCCCTTAAACTTGTGAAAACCAACCTGCTAGCGCTGACTTGCAGTGCTCAGAGCTTGTGCCTCGGGGTGAGGGTAGCTGAGCAGCAGAGCCGTGCGAAGAGGACTCCCGTTAGGCAGCTGTCAGGTTCTGAGGCGTTGCTGCTGCCTTGGGTGGCTCTCTTCAGCAAAGCCACCTCTGATCAGAATTCCTTCCTGAACTAACTGATGTCCTTCACTCCAGCTTTTTTGGGGACTTCGGGTTCATGTTTGGAGGTAACCCTCGCCAACAGGACAGGAACATCCCACGGGGCAGCGACATCATCGTGGACCTGGAGGTTACGCTGGAGGAGGTGTATTCAGGGAACTTTGTAGAGGTAAGTCTGCGGGCCTGTTGGGCTCCCCAGCGTGTTCTCAGCTCTCGGATGGCTGGCCAGGCCACTCTCTCTTCTCCAGAAGAACGGAACTAAAATAGATGCTTGTTTTCTCGGTGTCTGTCAGTGGATGATGTTATGATGCTGTTTGGTAGCAGATAAACAAATACGTTGTTCCATCAGTTATCTTTGCCATCTGGCAACTTGCCTATATGATGCTTCTTGTGATGGTAACTTGCTGCCTGTCAGGGCCTAGCTGTGGCCAGTCTGCAGTAGCCCAGCTGGAAAATGTGTTAGTGGTTTCTCTCCAGAAGGTATTGTTATTTGAGGCTAAAACACTTAATTTAGTTCTCTGGTTTTCAGCAGTCCTTAGAAAACCATGCTGTGGATTTTTCGTCACTTTTTTATGTGGCCAAGCACGTCGTTATGAATCTCTGGATTGCATGCTTAACAAACATATAGTGGCATTTTAATTATTACTTTTTAAGCAAGCTGTATTTCTGGTGCTCGCGATCTCTGCTGTACTGTGGTAGAGTTCAGAATGCTCGAATTTGTGTTGTGAGTGTCTGGGTAAATGAGAAACTCAGAATAATTTTGCCCAGTGCGTGGAACAAGGAAGCTATCCCAACCAAAGGCGTCAGGTTTCAGCCGAGGTTTCAGCCTGGCGTTATCTTTCCTAGTTAGGAAGGTGGCAGTAGGACCTCGGAGATGGTTTTCTGGTGCTTGGGAATTTAGTGGGTGATCAGCGGGAGGCATAAGGTGAAAACCGCTTAGAGAAATGTTTTGTCAAGATCACACGCAGCTACTGTGGAGGCAGCAGAGTGCACAAAAAACAAGTTACGTTCAAACTGTTTGGGGAATCAAGGCCCAGGGGTGCTGGTTTGTCTGTTTACGTCAGCCTCTTTCGTGCAGGTTGTCAGGAACAAGCCAGTGGCAAGGCAGGCACCTGGCAAACGGAAATGCAACTGCCGGCAGGAGATGAGGACCACGCAGTTGGGCCCTGGACGTTTCCAGATGACTCAAGAAGTTGTTTGCGATGAATGTCCCAATGTCAAGTGAGTTTTGTGCTCTTTGGTGCTATGTGCATGTTTATTCAAAACCTGCCACTAGATGGAGAAAAGCGCCTGTACAACCAGGAAGACCTGGGCAATCTGGGAGCGCTTAGCCCAGGTTTCTCGTGGCTAAGGAGAGAGAGTCTTTATTTTTAGAGTAGAAAAGGCCAGCTCTATTAGATGAAGAGCTTACCAATTTGCTCTCTCAGTTCTTTATTCCTTGAACAATCAGTCGTTGCAGCAGAAATTTCATATTGATACCTGAAACCTGCAGAAGCAAAGTTGGAGAAGCCCACGGTTTCCAGCTGGGGACAGCTGGCTGTGGAATACCGTGCTGTAGTCGCGTATCCAGATGCTGGCTGTGCGTTTAGGAGCTTCACTTTGCCCTCTCTTCTGGATTAGTATTAGTGTGCGAGAAAGGCGGCACTTGGCCTCCAGTTTTAGATGTGAGCAAGGAACGTGTTAACGTGTGGGGGTGTTCTCATTCTGTCAGAAACATAAGTAGCTGCTACCACCTGATGCTGGAAACTCAGCGCTTGCTTGTTCTTCCCCTTTGCAGGCTCGTGAATGAAGAGCGAACACTAGAAGTGGAGATAGAGCCAGGCGTGAGGGATGGCATGGAGTATCCCTTCATTGGGGAAGGTCTGTATACGGGCGCTGCCCGGCCGTGACTTGCTCCTTTTCCTTGATGCAAGGCTGGTCATCGTGACAGTGAAAGTGTCCGAGCCCTGCTTTGGGTAACTGATCAGCACGTCTTATTTGAAGTGCTGCGTCCAGTGCATGCTGCTGAAATCCAGGAGCATGTAGAGTGTTAGCCACACTTAGCAAAGACTGAGATCCACTCCCTTTGGTGGTACTGGGTAGACGCACAAAAAAGCCCTAAATCTGATGGTTCAGATGGTAACATGAACAGGAACATCTGCTTCTGACTTGAGTATGTGAGGGAATCCCCTCTGTCCAAGGAATTCAAGTCCTTTAACAAGAAATGGATGGGTATCGTTAGTGTGTGGGCAAGTCTTTATAACAGCAGACAGGTATGAATTCATTGAGGGATAGCTCTGAAAATCCTGGGTTGTTTAGCAAAAAATACTTCTTGTCAGGGTTGTAGTCGTAAGAATCAACTAGTTGCTTTTTTCCCTTGAACATGTGAGCTGCAAATCTCTATTGTGTATAGGTATTTGCTGTTTGTTGTAAAGAAACAACGCGCTGCTTGTTTCTTCAGTTGTACTAACTAGCTCCTTTAAATAGAGCTCCTCTTTCTTTCCCAGGTGAACCCCATGTGGATGGGGAGCCAGGAGATCTGCGTTTCCGAATAAAAGTTCTTAAGTAAGTGGCTGGCCCTGTTACACCACTCTTTCTGGTTCCTGTAAAGGAAGTTTGCAAGCAATTTTCTGGCCGGTGTTGCCTGCTTGGCTAGTGTGTAGCTTACCCTTCAGCAGAGCTGGTACAGCCAGGGGTCCAGTAGTCAGGGCTGTGCAGGATGTTCAGCCCCAAGGATGCTAGAGGGTTCACCACTGCTAGGATGCTGCAGTAGTATTCTGCTTTTGTTGTGTTTGGCCCGAGTTCTGGCGTGAGTTAGCTCCTGCCTGAATCACATGAAGTATCTCCTTTTTCCATAAACATGCGATCTCCCTATTGTAAGAGCATGTACTATTAAGAAAGATTGCCGAGTGAGTCACGACTTCTTGACACGCCTCGCCACTCATTGCCCTAGAAATAGAAAGGTTATTAGTAGTATGCATCTCACACAGGAAAATGAAGCTAAATTTCATTCATTCTTCGCTTCCTCTCTGACTTCTGTGAAATCTCTAAACCCTTTCACAAAGAGAGGGGAGGAAGCTAGAGGACCCACTTTTCCTGTGGGAAAGAAGGGATGTTCCAGTCTCTTATTTCCACAGGCACCCAGTCTTTGAAAGAAGAGGAGATGACTTGTATACAAATGTGACAATCTCGCTGGTCGAGGCACTTACAGGTTTTGAAATGGATATCACCCACTTGGATGGGCACAAGGTGAGGAAACAGTTTGCTTTCCTGCTCCGTGTAAATAAAATTTAGCTCCCAGGCCTGCTGTGCTGAGGGCTAGTTCGCAGGGGGGCTGCGCAGCTGCTGGCTGTGCCCAACGTCCCCTCGGCTAGAGGCTTCCACACCAATTCCTCCAGAGCCGAAGCGCCTTGTACAAGGTGCGTGGTGAGGACCTGGGTTCCAGGCTGCCAGAGCAGTTCTGTCTTCGGCGTTAGTACTGTCACGTGTCCTGGCAGTAACGCTGCCTGGACCCCTTGCATGTCACTGACTTTGGCAAGGAATCAATAGCAGTTGAAGTTTTTCAGTGGGCCGCAAAGGGCATTTGGGGGGTTGGGGTACGTACACAGAACAATAGTTACAAAACTTCTTTTGTCTCTAGGTCCATGTTGCTCGGGATAAAATTACAAAACCTGGGGCCAAACTGTGGAAGAAAGGAGAAGGTCTTCCAAATTTTGATAACAATAACATCAAAGGCTCACTGATAATCACATTTGATGTGGAATTCCCCAAAGAGCAGCTGACAAACGAACAGCGAGAAGGTGGGTGTCTGACGGCTGTTGTGGCTTTGGGCTGCGCAGTTCTCTTGCGAAAGCTGGTTAGAAGTTGGCATAACTGAACCAGGGGCCTGTAGTGGTCAGGAGGGGCTTTCCTTTCCATGGATCTCTTGTACAACACAACGTGTTTGGCCCAGTGCCCTGTGAATAGCTTTCATTTTCTTCTGAAGCATGTGAGCTTGGCTGCTGCAGTTGTAGGGAACAGGAGTGGGTTGGGATGTGCCACTACTGGAATGTTGCACTTGGCAAACCTGCCGGCGCTTTGTTTTGTAGCTGGCCATCTGTCTGAAGCGAAGGACTTACCGGGCTTAGCCCGTCTGCTTTGCCTTTCGTGGAGTAGGATCACAAGCTGCTTTCCAGCCACTGCTTCTGCCTGGGGGCAGTGCTTGTGAAAATCCCTCTACAGCCAAGGGTAAACGGTGCCGTGCAGCGTTCGGGGGGGGTTGTTCCTCCGTACATCTCCCTGTACCCTCAGTGCTTCGGGCATGCTCGGGGAAGATGTGTGCAGCGCAGACCTGCGTGGTTGGAGAGATCAGCTACTCAGCTTCCAGTTCTGGAATGGAAGCTTGTGGGTGAGGTGTGCTGAAATCCTGAAACTGATGGGAGGGCAGATGCTGTACTCCTAGCCGGAAATTCATCTCTGCTTCAATGGCTTCTGCAGTAGGATCTGCTGCTCTGCTCAAGGCATCACAGTAGGCATCAAGGCAAGACATCTTTGCCCCATCCTCTGCTGGGGGGCAAAGAAGTTCCTGGCCCATAGCAATGCAGCTCTCCCGCAGAAAACCCTGCTCCCCAGCGCTTCTTCCTGCTGGTCAGGGCTATCGTACCTCCTTCTGAATGTGCCATTTTAGTGGACTCTGGCAGCTGTCCTAGTGGCGAGAAGCAAATGTGCAGCTTTCCTGGGCTCCTAGAGTTTGTAGAGGGCAGCCAAGCCCCGTGTGGTCTCTTCTCAGCCCTTCCTGCTGTGTCAACGCCGCTGTGTGAGCTACCAGAGGGAGTCCAGCTGGTGGCTGCAGCTCCAGGGCTGGCCCATCTTCTGCGGCTCTTCCTCCTGCAGTCAGGTCTGCAGCTACTTGGGCTGTGAGGTCTGTGTCCGCATCAGTGCGAGGTGTCCTCCTTCCAGGCTCTGCTGTCCTTCTCAAGCCTGCCCAAGGCAGCAGCGCCTCTTCTTGTGTGGACGTGGGGTTCTTCCGGCTGCTGCTGGTGGCAGTTTGAGGAGAGGCTGAGGGCAAGAATCAGTGACCGAGCCCTGCGTGTTTGTCAGAACCGCTAGCTAGCGTGCCCAGGAACTGGGAGGTGATGGTGCTGGCACGGGTGTGTTCAGGCACGGGGTCTTTGGGTGTTTCATACCCTCCTAAAGCAATTCCACCCTTCCGAGGGGAAGGTGACTGGGTAAGCGGTCAGATGCATTCCTGTGCGCTAGAATATCTCCAAACATCCAGAGATTTCAGGGTTTTTATGAGGGAATAGGTCTGCTCGTGTTGTGTGGCAGCGGTTCAGTGTACACACTCAAAGGAAGACAGTAGGCCTCAGAATTCAAAACATCCCTTTTGTTGTTGGCGCTGTTCCTAATTTCTTATCTCCTAACCATATGGATGGCTCCTGGGGCAGTCAGAAGACAGTGAGACTGAGAGCACTGCTCTGGTCCATCTAAGCTCTAGGGTCAGAGAAACAATATGCTCTCCTTCCTGCCTGCGTAGCGTCAGGGAATTTACTGCCTGCTGATCCGAAGTGACTTTCTCTCGTTTCTTACACATCTCTACCGACGCTCGTTTGCTGTCTTTAGGGACCCTTAAATCTCCCTCCAGAGTGCTCAGAGAGCACCAGCAGGCAGCAAAGTGCCCATGTTGTGTTGTAGCCTGTCACCTGCCGGTGGTGTCAGGAAAACTTTCAGCTGGCTGTAGTGAATGACTGAGGGTGCAGTGGCACCAAACGTCAGGCTTCCTGGCTGCCAGGACCAAATCCCCAACACTGGGGTTAGGGCATCAGATAAGTGTTAAAACTTCCTGTGCACTAATGGGGGTATCTTTGGGGCCAATGTGCATCTGCCTAAGAGCTAGTCAGCAGGAAACGAGGTACAGGAGTGGTGAAAATCCCACTTTTTTCTGGGTTGCTGGAGCTCACCTTCCTTCAGCTACGTCCTTCCTTTTGAAAGGCTGCACGGCCAGAGGGTACATCCGCTTACACATGGGCCAGGAAGTAGCTTCGAGCCTCTTATTTCCAGTTCTTTCCAGGACGGTTTTTCAGCATTTTAACGGAACTTCTGTGACCTTGTGTGCATCAAATAACCAGTCCTGAAGGACAGTAGTGTCTGTAGCCAGAATGGGTTAAGGGTAGGTGAGCAGGGCAAGGTTTGCAGGGAGATGTACTGTCTTTTAGCCAGTCCTCCTGACAAAGGATTTCCATGCCTGTAAGCTTGGTTGTTTTGTTGTCGTTTGTTTTTTGTTGTTGTTGTTTTGTTTTTTTATGAGTAAGTTGGTTGATCTTAATAACTGGTCTGCCTCTCCCTGCTTATGTACCCTGCTTGAAGGTGGCAACCGCTGCAGAGTTTTCCAGGCAGCCGAATGTGCTCTGTTTTGCAGACAGGCCCAGCACCCAGCCCCCTCCACCAGGACTCTGGCTGCAGCTCAGCAGGCTGATCTGAGGCAGGACAGCAGTCCTCTCTTCTTCAAGCCAGTGTGCTTGTTTTGAGGCTGATGCTGTTTTGGGGATACCTAACATCAGAATTAAAGCAATTTAGCTTTTTTTTCTTATTTATTTGAAAGTTTGCTCTCACAATCTTGGATCCAGCACAATCCTTTCTGGTGCTGGTCAGAGCAGAGGTGCTGCTGTGCCCCGAGGGGCCCCACGGCCAGGGCTGGGAGTGCTGGCACTGTGGGTGACCAGGCTGACTCTGAAGAGGGAGTCCCCTCTGATTTATCCCTGGAAAAAGTGTGACATTTATGTTCTTGCCAGTCTGCTTCCTCTGGTCAGTGCAAATATGACCCTTAAGCAGCAGTAAAGCCCTGCCAGTCTTTTCCTGAATGCGCTGACCCCAGTAGATCAGCTGCTGTGGTTTCAGTGCTGACTCACCCTCCCGTTCTCTTATCTTGCTCTGGATGGTGACAGGACATCAGGGCATGAATTCTTTAGGGTGTTTTATGAATGGGTTTTCAAGGGTGGGGAGGATGGCATTTGTAGCGGTTGGATCCAGCGTAGCGATGCTCATCCAGTTACAAACACTGGCTTTCAAAACAGAAATGCGAGCTTTCTGTAGAGCGCTCAACTCCACAGATGCGAGTAAGAGAACAAACTTGCTCTCTAGGGACTGCTTCCAGTGAACAGTACTGTCCCCAGGCACCACACACCGGTGTGAAAACCCCTGCTCTGTAATTATTCGCCTGGCTTTCTGTAGCTGGCAGTTCGAGGAGGAGCCAGACGTAGCCTTCCCAAACGTGCTGCCAGAGGATTTCTGTTGGGCTGTAGAGGGAGCCTGGGGAGATGAGCTAGACGACTGGAATTAAACTCTGGAAATGCTCTCAAAGCCGTTTCTTGGTGCAGTTATACTTAAGATGGCAAACTTGTTCTCGACTTCAATAGCAAAATGGCTCTGGGAGTTGGAGCTTTATCTCTACCTCTATCCCTCACAGAGCTGTGAGGATCTCAAGGTGGTGCTCTCGCCTTTGAAGTGATAGCAGAGATTTTCTCCCTGGAATCATTGCCTTTTTGTGGTCCAGAGAGCGTATGAAAGCATTGTTCTGGCGCTGTTAACTTCGGTCCTATTTCTCCTTGTAGAAATGCTGAAGGAGCACGAGTAAAGCTGTTGCACCTCTGGGTTCGGGGGGATTTTGGTGTTGTTTTTTGTTTGTTTAAATCATGCTCAGAGTGTCAGTGTTTGACTGCGTTACTCAGATATGTGGGCTCAGCCTCGAGAGGCTCGTGCCAGGGGGCCTCCAAGTCGATGTGTAAATGTAGCAGGGACTGCTAAATGCAGCAGCTGCAGCGTCCTCCTCCTGCCTGTGCTGTGCAGTAACGCCTTCGTTTCTTTTGCAGGTCTCAAACAGCTGTTGAAACAAGGATCTGTGCAGAAGGTGTACAACGGATTGCAGGGATATTGATGTGGGGGGAAGAAAAGGACTTAAATCAAAAGTCAGATTTGTTTGCAGTTTTTTCTCCTGCCCATTGCAGAATGGGAAAGAGGGAGGGTGGGGTGATTGTTGAGGTATATGTGTCTCTTTTTTAAACGGTGGAAGCATTCAGATGAGCTGGGGGGCATACTACCCTGTTCAGGACACAATTGGTGCTGCCTATCCTGTTCCATGTCCTGGAACAACAAAGACTCCTTGAGCAGGAAAAAAAAGGGGGCAAAGGAGTTTTAAATTCCACACAGATTGGAATTTCTGTTTTTTAAATATATTTTGATGTGACTTCTCTTCACCATCTCAGCATATTTTCATAGCTTCTCCTGTTTTTGATGTCCTTTGTGTCAGTCTCTTCTGAGTTTCTTTTGTATTTTTTCTAATCCCAGTCCTTCCCCTCTGAGTCCAGAGTGTGGTATTGCTTCAGAGTATGTGCTTCTGGGGCAGGAGTGCAGCTGCTGTTGGGAGTGGACTGACAGGAGGGCCTGTACAGAATGCGTTGGACCCACACGCAGCTGGGAAGGCTGGGGAAAAAACTTTCTGAAAGATCCTGTGTGCTCTCATCACTACCAAGTAGTCCTCTTGTCCCAAAAGTTAACGTTCACTTTTAGATTCAAAGTCACAACGGTTTAGCAAAGATTCCTCGGACCTTCAGCGTGAAATTTCAGGGAAAATAATGGGAACGGCTCCTCGTGGTCTTGGTTCCTCTGCCCCAAACGTAACCAGTGGCTTGTCTGGAAATTGTTCACTCACCTCCTGCACCCTGTCCTCCGTGAGGACAGGGAAGCTAACGGCGCAGAAATAAAGATGTTTGAGTTGGAATGGCAAAAACTACCTGCTTCTGTGTCTCAGCAGCCCTTGCCCTGGTAGAGCTGCAAGTCGTTGAACTGAGGAAGGGTCCCTTTAGAGATCTAAGCCGTGAGCTGCCGTAAAGGGGGACAGTACTGCTGCTAACACCAGCAGCAGCTCCGTAGCTGCTTTGTTTGGATCAAGGGATGGGTGACTCAGCAGGGCCGTACCTGTGCTGCTCTGGTGAAGCAGCTTCACCCTCAAGTCCCTGCTCCTTTAAGCATCCCTGTCAGAAACGCTCATCTCTGCGTGTTATTTGTAAGTAAGTTTGGGAGTGGTAGCGAAGAAAGTTCCCAGAGGTGCCTGCGTCAGTCAGCCTCGTGCTGCTGCGCCGTGGCAGGGATGTAGGAGCGAGATGAGTCAGCTGCTGTAGGATGGTGCTCTGCTCCTTTATCCCGTGCTCCACGGGGCTGTACAGCGGGGTCCCTCCAGCTGCTTGCTCGATGCCGCATCCCCTGAGCTGGGAAACGGATGGGATCTGCCTTTTCCACGTGGAAATGCTTGCCAGGGAAAAGCAGCAGGAGACGCAAGGTTGCTTTTTGGGTTTTCCTCTTGTTTTCAAGTGCGGAGTAGCACCGATCTGAGCTTGGGGAGGAGGAGAGCTGTGGCCCAGCCATTGTGTGCCGCAGTGGTCCAGCTGCGTCCCGCCCAGCCCTTGAAGTCCAGCAGCAGCAGGAGCTGACGCAGCGGAAGCAGCAGCACCGGGAAGGTTTCCTGTTGGATCCTTTGTGCGTTTGCTTTGGCAGAGCAAACCTGGGGCTTCGGGAACAGCCAGGAGAGGGGCGAGGTGAACACAGGTTGCCAGACCCTCGGTCTCAGTGCTCATCTTCCTCGAAATCCTCGCTCAAGCCTAAGGCGTTCATCCTGGCTGAGGCTGCTAGAAGAGCATCAGCCCCTTTGGCCAGGTGTTTCCAGGTCTCTGTAGGCAGCTCTGTGCCCCGCTTCCCCACTCTGATTATGTTTTGAAACCTCTGATTGCACAGAAATGCACCTGGTGGCCCTGCGCATGGGGCTGCTTCGTGCTGTCAGCCCTGCGAGGGTCCGTTTGCTGACTGCTCCATGGCCTTTTTCTTTCTACCCTACCACCATGCCCCACGCCGCCAGCACAGCAATAAAACCAAAAACCTTACAGCAAGGTCTCAGCTTCTGCACAAGATTTTGGCTGCGACGTGACCCTTCCTACCCCTGCCCCCAGCAGCAGACTTATTCTGAGCACAAGTACTTGTGCTTGCCGCTGCTTTTCCTTTCCAAGCTAATTCTTTTCCTTCCTGTAGGGTTTTATTTTTTTCCCTTTCCATTGTGGATCTGTGCTGCCCTGAGAGGCCCATGCTGTGCTGAACAGCAACAGGAGCTGCCAAGCCACAATTTTACCAGGGTGAGAGCGAGACGCAAGGCGGCAGAGACCGGCTCCATTGTTGTCGTGGTGCAGGTAATTCACTGAGATGTGAAAGAGAAAAAGCCCAAAGCCCTGCCAGGCAGCCCTGCTTCCTTCCAGCCTCCTTGCCCTGCTGCGTGGTGTGCGTGCACAGCTGGGGCTCGCTGCCACCCCTGCCTTCAGGCTGGGCACCCAGGGCTTCCACGCTCCCCTCCCGCGCAGCAGCGCGCGTTGGTGCTTGCTGCATCTCGTACGGATGCTCCGCTTGTTGCACTTCGATCCACTCGCTTCAGGAGAGCTGGGCACCTTCTGCGATGGTGGGAGGTGCGTTCCCAGGTGGTGGGGCTGGTGGGATGCGGGTCGGTGGCCGTGACGTCCTGTGCCCTCTGCTTCAGTAAAGCTCTGCCAGCGCGGGTGAGTCCTGGTGCATGGGGACTCCGCTATCTCGCAGGGCCTGAAGCCGCGCACAAGCCAAGGATTGTTGACCCTTCAGACACGGGCACGTTGTTCTACTCCTTCAGCAAGATGCTTGACCTCGAAATGTGTTTCTAGAAATTCTCACCCCTTTGAGAAGGGCTTGTTAAATAAGCAAATGGTTACTGCCTGGCTAACACGGGATCCTGCTCTACAAAGTGATCGCTTCTGATCATCTCCTGAAGATGTTTCTTCCACTGTCAGCACGTTGTTGCCCTCCTTTGGCTGGATCCCTGCTGCGTCTGGATGGGGTGAAGACCCCCCAGCCATGTCAGACCCGGCTTTCCCGGCCATCACCTGGGAGGGGATGCTCCAGCGGAGGCCAGGAGCAGGTAACTGCGGCTCTTCTTGCCAAGCAAGCGAGCACGTGCCTCTGGCTTGCTGTTTTCCATGAGATAAATGGGCAAAGGGTCCCTTTGGTTCTTTGTAGGACAAATATCCCTCACAGAGCACTTGCACAGGGAGGGAGAGGAGGCTTCCCGGTAACTGTTTGCTCCATGACGTCTAAGCCTCGTCAGGGTCTGTCCCTCCACGCTCTGGGCTTGCTGCCTGCAAAGCCACGTCGCCTGTCCCAGAGCAGATGTTGCGGTTTTAAGACCACACGCAGGAGCAGCAGCGTTGGGTCCAAAGGGTCCCAAAGAGCCGTCTGGCCCGAGGGGGTTGTTCCCCATGCCCTCAGCCCCACGGAGCTGCTGCTCTCCTATTTCTCATCCCAATGAGTCAAACTGCTTGCCTGGAGCATTCCCTCCTCCCCGAGTCCGGGCAGGGGCTGAAAGTGTTCCCAAACAGCAGTTTCTCCTCCATGGAAACTTCTGGAAGCGCGGTGTAGGCTGGCTTGTTTTTTCCTAAGAGCTTGTTATTTTAAAGCGCTTATCTGTACCTAAACTCGTCTATATCTGAGAGACAGGCAGCAGAGATAGGAGGGGAGTGACCGCTGCCAGGAGAGAATTGCTGTCCTGAAGGCGCAGGCTTGCAGCGGTCCCCGCGTGCAACTGTTCAAACAAGGCTGGAGACCTCAGGAAGGTGAAGTGACAGTTCCTCGCCAGCATCTCTTACACCATTTTAGGTGGTTTTTAGGTGATCGGCCGTCAGGCTGAGCTGCTCACTGCAGTCAGGCAGGGACTGGCTTGCTCAAACCGGAGCTTTCCCTGGCATGGGGACAGCAGCAGGGATGTCAGCGCTGCTGGTGCTGCTCCTGCCCCAAAAACCTCCGCTTGCCCGCCTGCCACATCACCGCCCGGTGTTGACTGTGGCCAGGGTCCAGCTTTCCCCTCCTGTTTCCGCAGGCCCGGTCAGGCACGCTGACCTGGGAGGCGAGAGGAAAGGGAAGAGGGCAGTGGTGGGTCCTGGGCACCCCTGTGCCCTGCGGGGGGACGTGTCAGCTCTGCCCCTTCTGCCACTGAAGTTTTCCATGGCTGCTGCCCGCTCTCCCTTGGGAGCAGGAGGCACCGCTGGGCAGTGGCAGTGCGGTGGAAGAGGGCCTGGGTGCTTTCCAGTGTCCCAAATGAGGCAAAAATACGTTACAAAAAAAATAATAAAAAAAAAAAACACCAAACCAACCTCTCCCTAGGGGCACAGGCTAATAGCAAACGCGCTCGCCCTGGTGCAAGAGCAGGGTTAACAGGGATGTCTGGAAACTGGAAACTCTGCGCACGAAACCAGCCGGGGCTGTCGCGGCGTGACCTCTGAGGACAGCTCAGAGGATGGAGCCTGTTGAGGCCGGAGTGGCGCTGATGACACCAGCGCAGGCACTGCGTGCGTAGGGTGTGTTTATGAGGCTAAGCCCTTCTTCCTGCCCTGGTGACGAGCAGAAAGTGCTGCAGCTTCAGCTGGGGTGAGGGGGACCTAAATCTGGGGATGGGGGAGAGAGGAACACGGTGTGCAGGGGGAACGGGAGTGGTGGTGTGGTGTCACCTGCCCTGAAGGCAGCCGCGCAGCATCTCCACCGGCGTGGTGAGCGCTGGTCCCCTTTGTTCCACCAGGCAGCCCCGTCCCAGGGCTGGGGACGGGCAGGATGCGGCCACCAGCTGGGGCACGGGGCTGATGCCTCTTGGCTGGGGGCTCGCTGGGGACACTGACCCCACAGCAGGGCTGGTGTCCAAAATGCTCAGCCTTTGGGGTGGAACCGCATCCCCCTGCTAGCCCCTGGGTGGAGGGGAGATGTGCGCCCGTCGGGTAAGCGTGGAGGCGAAGGGGAAACCTGCCCCTACCCCGCGGGCATCGCCTTATTCCCTGCAACACCATGCGGAGCTCGAGGCTGGGCGCCTTATCTCAACCCGTACCCCGAGCAGCGATAGCAGCCTGAGTGATGGAAACCATGAGGCACACGGAAGGAGAAACCTCGTGGGGAGGGGGGAGGCTGGCCATGTTTGCCTTTAGTATTTGCTTTCAGGGAGATGCTGCATAGGGGGCTGGGGAAAGCCTCCAGAGGGCTGCGGGGAGAATAAAACAAGGAGCAAACCACACTCGCCCCTCGGATGTACGCGGCTAAGTGCTGGCACCCATCCCGGGGGGGGAGCACGGCCAGATTTTAGAAAGGACGGGCCCTGGATGCAGCTACCAGCTCCCAGAGCGGTGGTAAATATTTAAGCGGTGTCTGGGAGCTGGCTGCGGCCAGCCCTTCCCCGCGTGTGACCCAGCATGCCACACGTCCCCGGCGTGCTGGTGCAGGGGCAAGCAGCAGTGACCCCATGATGAGGCAGTTTGGGGGTGGAAAGAGGAATTTTGGGGCTGGGAGGGGCGCGGATGCTGCTGCGATAACCTTTCCCTCCGCTCTGTGTCACGCGTTGGGTGTGGGTGCTGGTCACTGCCGGGGAGGTGGCTCTGGGACGGAGGGATGGTGGCTTTGGGTGCCCGGGGACGGCCAGGAGCCCTCCTGGGGACACGGCAGGGTGGCAGCAGCAGCAGTCACGGCTCGCTTTCTCTGTGCTGGCAGCGTAGCCACTTTCTGGAGCGCCCGGCCGTGCCCAGTGCGCAGGGGGTCAGCAGATGAGAAAAGTCTTCCCCAGAGCTGCTTCAAGTGGAGGCTTCCCCAGCTGTCCCAAAGCTGACGCGTTTCAGAAGCAAAACAGGCCCTGTCCTTCCACCCCCAGCCCCAGATCCAGGCCCTTCCCGGGTGCCCCCTGGCCAAGGACCTGGCAGGAGCCGCGCGATCCCTTGGGAGAAACGTGCAGCTCGAGGCGCCGCGGTGCCCAACCCGCTGTGCCCGCGGTGTGGATACGGCGATGCCCTGTGTGCCAAAGCGCAGCCCGCAGGGATATGGACACGGCCATCGCGCCCTGCTGGAGGCTGTTCTCCTCCAAGTGCTGACGCTCGCCTGCTGTGGTGTCAGCGCTTTGGATGCTCAGGCCTCTTGCGCTCTGGCTGAGGAACCCCCAAAGGGTGGGGAGCAGCGGGGCGGCCGAGCACGCCGCTCGGGGTGGACGGCGGCCAGGGCCGCCTGGCAGCTCCAGCGGATCAGATGAGGTTTTTGGAGACCTCCTTCTTCAGCTCTCGCTGTGGACACCACCGTGTCATCTCCCCATCCTGTTCCCGTTTCTTTTTCCATCTCCCCCTTCCCCTGCCCGACCCCTTGCTCCCACGAGGAGTTTTGGGTTTGCAGCTGTGCTTTCACGCAAGGACGTGCTTCACCGGCAATCCTTCTTTTCTTTATCCCTCCCAAAGCCCCTTTTGTCCCTGCTCCCCATTTCTTCCCTCGACCGCTGGGCAGCCAGCGTCTGTAGGTGACAGCGGTGAACGCTTCAGTCTGCCCAGGAAATCTGCCCGCTCGCCTCCAGTCCCCCTTGGCGTGCCAGAGGGAGATAAGGGAAAGAAAAACAAATTGAGCCGGCTGGCCCCGGGGAAAAATCCCTGCTGCAGTGAAAACAAAGCGGCGCAGGGGGTCATGACAAGTTCAGGTGGCGCGAGCCCTGCAAGCCTTCTCCAAGGCCGAACAAACTCGGGACGCACCGTCCAGCCCCAAAGCAAGGCAAGGCAGCACAAGGCGGTGGGCAGGAGGAGTTTTATTGCACCAAAACCGAAGCAGGGCTGTAGTGCGTGGAGGTGGATGGCCACCAGTGGGTCCTCGCCCAGGTGTGCCACCTTTCCTCCCCCGTTCCCCCCCCCACCAGAATGGGGACGAGTGATGGTTTGAGTGCCAGCCTTTTAATGCTTTCTTGGCTTTCTTCTCTGATTTTTCACCACGCCCCTTCCCCGTTTTTTCCATCCCGGCCAAGCGTGGTGTTGCATTAAGCCTCGGCACACAGCATGGGGACTGTCCCCGAGGCAGGGAAGGGACATCCCAGCCGGGGGACCCGCCAGCAAGGGGCTTGCAGCGCGCAGGATCTGTCCCCTGCCTCTGTGGGGTGACGCTGGGTCAGTCCCCTGCCTCCGTGGGGTGATGTGGGACGGCCGTGGCCTCTGCTAGCAGCTGCCACCCGTGCACAAGAAGATGCCTCCGGCCATGCCCACCACCGCCAAGACCCCCAGGGTCAGACCCAGCACCAGTGGGGCACGCGACCGGCTGCTCTGCTTTCCTGCAAGAGGTGAGAGGAGGTGACAACGGCAGGCCACCCCGACCCCCTGCTCTCAAGGGACAAGCACTGGGAGCAGGGGGACAATCCCCGGCCACCCCCGTCATCCTCGGCACAGACCTGTCTCGGTGCTCTGAGCCCGCAGGATGTCCACGCAGGTGGTGTTGAGGAAATGCTGCAGGTCCCGGGTGGTCTCCGGGTACTTCATCAGCTCCCGCTGGGCGAAGGAGGCCACCGCGTCCCTGCCGGGCCAGCGGCGCTCCCAGGTGGCAGTGGGGACGTGGAAGGTGAGGAAGGCTGTCCTGTTGAGGGAGACCTCGTAGAAGCTGTGGGCTGTGCCGTTGGGGAAGAGGTAGCAGCCCAGGCGGCAGCACAGGCTCTGCGTGTCTGTGGGAGGCAGGGGGGCCGTGAGGATGGGAAGGGAGGCCATGAGGACGGGCAGGGGATCATAACCACCCTCGCCGCCCCCAGCACCGAGCTGCCCTCATGCACCAAGTTTGCACAGCCCTGTTTGCGGTCCCCCAGCACCCCCTCGCCCCGCCGCCGTGCCGCTCACAGTTGATGGGCCTCTCCTTGCTGAAGACCCGCACCAGCTCGCCGAAGTAGGTCAGGTAGTTGCCCACTGCGTCCCGCCGCCGCTCCCAGGCAGCCGGGGGCTCCAGCGGCAGCACCTGGGTGACGTTGTGGCCCTCCAGGAGGTGGCTGAGCCGCCCGCCCAGCGTGGCGTTGCCCCAGAAGACGGAGCTGCCCTTGGACACCCGCGTCCGCTGCAGCATGGTGAAGGCGAGCGGGGCTGCCAGGAGACGTCGGTGTCACCGCGGCCAGCGGTGGCTGGGTGACGCCAAGCCCAACGCTCGCCCGCCAGCCCAGTGGTGGCCCGCATGGCCCCGTGCGGCCTTACCCGCGCCCTGCGACCCGCAGCCCAGGGCCCCGCAGAGCAGCAGCAGCAGCAGCCGCAGCATGGTGGGACTGGACGGGACGGGATGTGCGGGGACGGCGGCGGCGGGGGAATTTAGCGGGGCCGGGGAGGTGTGGCTGGAGGAGGAGGACGATGGTGGGAGTCTGGCCAAGGCGCTCCCATTTCCTTAGCCCGGGACAGCCGCACCCCTTCCCTGCCGGGCGCAACGGGGGGCAGGGGGGGGGGGTCGGGGGGTTTGGCGGGACTGGGAGGGACTGGGGGGAACGGGGCTGGTGGCAGTGGTGCTTCTTGTAACAGCTGCAGAGCGGCCCGGTACGGGCATGGGAACCGCACGGCGGGCCGGTACTGGCACGGTACAGCTCGGTACAGCACGGTGTGGCTCGGCACGGCTCGGTACGGCACGGCTCAGTACGGCTCGGTACGGCTCGGTACGGCTCAGCATGGCTCAGTACGACATGGTACGGCTCGGTATGGCTCGGCACGGCTCAGCATGGCTCGGTACGACATGGTACGGCTCGGTACGGCTCAGTACGGCTCGGCACGGCTCAGCATGGCTCGGTACGACATGGTACGGCTCGGCACGGCTCGGTACGGCTCGGCACGGCTCGGTACGACATGGTACGGCTCGGTACGGCTCAGTACGGCTCGGTACGGCTCGGTACGGCTCAGCACAGCTCGGTACGACGCGGTACGGCTCGGTACGGCTCAACCCGGCTCGGCCCGGCCCGTCGGGCCCCCGATGGCCTTGACCCGGCTCGGCTCAGCCCGGCCCGGTTCGGCTCGGCTCGGCTCGGCACGGCGCCAGGAGGGGGGCGTGGTCACGGGGGCGGGCGTGGCCAGTCGTGGGCGCGTCCCGATCGTGGGCGGGGCCACGCGTGGGCGGGGCGGCGGCGGAGCCGGTGCCGGGGAGCGCAGCGATGGCGGCGGCGGAGCTGGAGCGGCTGCGGATGGCGGGGGCCGGCATGGCCATCGCCGTGCTCACCAGCGGCGGCGACGCGCAAGGTGGGGCCCGCGGGGGGCCGGGGGGGCCGCTGCCGAGTCCCCCGTGGGCCGCGGGGATGCGGCGGGTCCAGAGTCCTCGGTGCCGCGGGGGCCTCTGGGACGCGCCACGGGGACACGGGACACGGGGACACGGGATGTGGGGACACGGGACAAGGGGACATGGGACATGGGGGACACGGGATATGGGGACATGGAACGCGGGGGACATGGGATATGGGGACATGGGACATGGGGGACACGGGATATGGGGACATGGAACGCGGGGGACATGGGATATGGGGACATGGGACATGGGGGACACGGGATATGGGGACATGGGACAAGGGAAATGGGGACTTGGGACATGGGGGACATGGGATATGGGGACATGGGACAAGGGAAATGGGGACTTGGGACATGGACACGGGATATGGGGACATGGGACATGGGGACACAAGATATGGGGACATGGGACATGGGTTACAAGGGATATGAGGACACGGGACATGGGGGACACGAGATAGGGGGACAATGGAACACAGGGGACAAGGGATGTGGGGACATGGGACATTGGGGACATGGGATATGGGGACATGGAACACGGGAGACAAGGGATATGTGGACATGGGACATGGGACACATGGGATACGGGACACGTGGGACACATGGGTTACGGGACATGGGGGACATGGGATATGGGGACATGAGGGACATGGGACACATGGGGACAGCCATGCCCCAGCAGGATGGAACTGTCGGGGATCCCTTCCTGGCTGGAGGAGGGCCCCTTGTGGAGCCCCCCCGCCAGGCATCACTGGTGGGGGTCCCCCTTGTGGAGCCCCCCCCGTGCCACTCGCCGTCACGTCTCCGCTCGGCAGGCATGAACGCCGCCGTCCGCGCCGTCACCCGCATGGGCATCTACGTGGGAGCCAAGGTCTTCCTCATCTATGAGGTTCGCCCACCCCCTGCTCCCCCAAAAGCCGCTTGGCCCCGTTTTCATTCATTTACCTGTTTGTTCTGCGCTCGGGGACCTCACCTCCACGTCCCCGCAGGGCTACGAGGGGCTGGTGGAGGGAGGCGACAACATCAAGCAAGCCACCTGGCTCAGCGTCTCCAACATCATCCAGCTGGTAAGCCTCGCCCGGCACCCCTAACCCTAACCCTAACCTGTGAGAGGAGCCGGGGGCCGTCACCCCGCCCCGCTGTCCCCCCTCCCGTGTCCCGTGTCCCCCCCTCCCCATCCCCGGCAGGGCGGCACGGTCATTGGCAGCGCCCGCTGCAAGGCCTTCACCACCCGGGAGGGCCGCCTGCGGGCCGCCCGCAACCTGGTGGAGCACGGCATCACCAACCTGTGCGTCATCGGCGGCGACGGCAGCCTGACGGGCGCCGACATCTTCCGCGCCGAGTGGGGCGGGCTGCTGGACGAGCTGCTGCGGGACGGTGCGTGGCGCCGGGGGGCGAGGGGGGGGTCCCGCGGGGACGGGAGGTCGGAAGGGCTGCGGAGCTCAAAGCCCGGCGCTGTGGGAATCGGGGAGCAGGGCAGATCAGCGAGGAGGTGGCGAAGGCGAACGGGCGGCTGAACATCGTGGGGCTGGTGGGCTCCATCGACAACGACTTCTGCGGCACCGACATGACCATCGGCACCGACTCGGCGCTGCACCGCATCATGGAGGTGATCGACGCCATCACCACCACGGCGCAGAGGTGAGCGGGATGGGCTGCCCCTCGTCCCCGGCTGCCGGCACCCGTGGGCGCACGCCCAGCCTCCCTCCTCCTCCTCTTCCTCCCTTCGCTCTCCTTGCAGCCACCAGCGGACGTTCGTGCTGGAGGTGATGGGCCGGCACTGCGGGTGAGGACCACCGTGGGGGGCAGCTCCGCCACTGCTGTGTTTTGGGACCCTGAGGACATGCGGGTGCCAATGCTGCTCCCTGCAGGTACCTGGCGCTGGTGTCCGGGCTGGCCTCGGGGGCCGACTGGCTCTTCATCCCCGAATCCCCTCCGGAGGACGGCTGGGAGGACATGATGTGCGAGAGGCTCGGGGAGGTGAGAGGGGACCCGTCCCCTGTGACCCCCACTGGGGACCACGGGAAGAGTGCTCGGGGCAGGGATGGACCCAGATAACGCTAATCTTGCCGACGTGTGTTTTCCTTCCCCCTCCCCATGCCATGCCAGACGCGCAGCCGAGGGTCGCGGCTCAACATCATCATCATCGCGGAGGGCGCCATCGACCGCAACGGCAAGCCCATCTCCTCCAACTACGTGAAGGACGTAAGGCCCCGCTCCACCAGCACCCGCTCCGCCAGCTGTGGCCGGATCCTGCCTGGCCTGACAGCCTCTCTGCTCCGCAGCTGGTGGTGCAACGCCTGGGCTTTGACACGCGGGTCACCGTCCTGGGCCATGTGCAGCGCGGCGGGACGCCCTCAGCCTTCGACCGCGTGCTGGTGGGTCTTGGGCAGGGGGAGCTGCCGTGGGAGGGGGTCAGGAGCTCAGAAAAGGGCTGGGAGCACGGTAGAAGGGGGACCTGGGGGAACCCTGCCTGATGATAAGGATGTGCCAACTTGGATCAAGCTGACACAGTCCCCCCAGGCGCAGCCGGGCAAAGCGATCGCCCCATTTCCCTTAATTTGCTGCGAAATCACCACTTTTAAATAATTCAGTGGCTTTCCGGCCGTAAATCGGAAACAATCAAGCAAGCCCCGCCGCTTGATTTCCAAGCACACGCACCCATAGCGAGGTGCAGGCATCGGCGAGGGTGGCCCCGGAGTGACGCCCTGATGGGTGTCCCCCCCCGCCCCAAAACCCTTTTCAGAGCAGCAAGATGGGGATGGAGGCGGTGATGGCGCTGCTGGAGGCCACCCCGGACACCCCCGCCTGCGTGGTGAGCCTGTCGGGGAACCAGTCAGTGCGGCTGCCCCTGATGGAGTGCGTCCAGGTGGTGAGTACATGGTGGCACCGGGGGTCCCTGGGGGCGTGGAGCCGGTGGCGGCACCGGTTTTGCCTCCCGGCCCTGGAAGGTTGGGGTGGGCGTTGGGGTCGTCCTGCTCCCATCACCCCAGGCATGGGCGTCACGGCGCTCATCTCTCCCCCAAGACGAAGGACGTGCAGAAGGCCATGGATGAGAAGAGGTTTGAGGAGGCGATCCAGCTCCGCGGGAGGTGAGGAGCGGGGTGGTGGCCACCACAGGGGACTGGGAGGTGTCCCCAGAGGGTCCTGCTGGGATGTGGGTTCTCCACTCGAGGCATCATTGTCCTCGCAGGAGCTTTGAAAACAACTGGAACATCTACAAGATGTTGGCACACCAGAAGCCAGCGCAGGAGAAGGTAAGGGAGAGTGGCGGGATGTCCCCTCCATCGTCACCTCCGGTTTCGAGGGGGACAGGCACGTGCGGTGGCCAAGCCGCCGTCCCCATTGTGCCACCGCCGTCCCCACAGAGCCCCTTCAGCTTGGCCATCCTGAACGTGGGTGCCCCCGCCGCCGGCATGAACGCGGCCGTCCGGTCGGCTGTGCGCATCAGCATCTGCCAGGGCCACACCGTCTACGCGGTGAATGACGGCTTCGAGGGCTTGGCCAAGGGACAGGTCAGCGCGCTGGCTCCGAACGCCCCAAAGGGCTTGTGAGAGGGGTGGCCGGGCTGTCCCCAGCCCCAAAAACGGGCGCTGCTTCTTGCAGATCCGTGAGGTGGGCTGGCACGACGTGGCGGGCTGGCTGGGACGTGGCGGGTCCATGCTGGGCACCAAGCGGTAAGTGGTCTGCGCCGGGGGACACTGGTGTCACCCGGCCTCTCGAGGACCTCGTGGTCCTCACCCTGCCGTCCTTCCCCTCTGCAGCACTCTGCCCAAGACCTGCATGGAAAAGATCGTGGAGAACGTGCGGAAATTCAACATCCAGGCTCTGCTGGTCATCGGGGGGTTCGAGGTGCGAGGAAAGGCTTTTCCACTGGCTGAGGAGGGCAGGGCTTTGAAAGCGCCCCGCGGTGTCACCGGAGGGAGGTGGCATCTCCCGCGCCTCTGCGTGGGGACACGGAGAAGGGACGGGACCGGCCCCGGGCAACGGGGCGGTTTGGGGCCCTGCTGATGGCCGTACCCGTGGCAGGCATACGAGGGGGTGCTGCAGCTGGTGGAAGCCCGCGGGCAGTACGAGGAGCTGTGCATCATCATGTGTGTCATCCCTGCCACCATCAGCAACAACGTGCCCGGCACCGACTTCAGCCTGGGCTCGGACACGGCCGTCAACGCAGCCATGGAGGTGAGGGGCAGCGGTGAGGGGTCCCCCGCTTGTCCCCAGCGGGCTTTGCCTGTGTGACCCCGTCCCCGATTTTGTCCTGGCGCAGAGCTGTGACCGCATCAAGCAGTCGGCGTCGGGCACCAAGCGCCGCGTCTTCATCGTGGAGACCATGGGAGGCTACTGCGGATACCTGTCCACCGTCACCGGCATCGCGGTGGGCGCCGACGCCGCCTACGTGTATGAAGACCCCTTCACCATCCACGACCTGAAGGTGAGCAGCCCCCGGGCTCCTGATGGCATCGTTCGGGTGAAAAAAAGGAAGGAAAACGAGGACGGGGCGGGCTCCGGAGGAGGTCTGGTGGGATCAAGGGGACTTGGGGTGGACGCAGGAGGCCCAGGACGTGCCGGTGGTTTGTCTCGCAGGCCAACGTGGAGCACTTGACTGACAAAATGAAGACAGACATCCAGAGAGGGCTGGTGCTGCGGTAGGTCGGGGGGCCCCCGGGGCACAGGGACACCTTGGGGACGCCAAGTGAAGGAGCGGCCCCCCCACCCCTTCCCTCTGCTCCCCCAGCAACGAGAAGTGTCACGAGCACTACACCACCGAGTTCCTCTACAACCTCTACTCCTCTGAGGGCAAAGGGATCTTCGACTGCAGGATCAACGTCCTGGGTCACCTCCAGCAGGTACTGTGGGGACAGGAGGGCCACCAGCACCGTGCCACGTGCCACAGGGGCTTGACATCAGTGTTTCTTTGCACCCAGGGCGGGGCCCCAACCCCCTTTGACCGCAACTACGGGACCAAGCTGGGGGTGAAGGCTGTGCTGTGGATGTCAGAGAAGCTGCAGGAGGTCTACCGCAAGGGTGAGCCAAGGGTCGGGGGGACACCGGTGGCACTGGGCGGGTCGGCCGCTGTCCCCACTGCGAGGTGACCACGGCCGGCCGCGTCCCCCCCAGGGCGTGTGTTTGCCAACTCAGCCGACTCCGCCTGCGTGATCGGACTGAGGAAAAAGGTGGTGGCCTTCAGCCCCGTGACGGAGCTCAAGAAAGTCACGGATTTTGAGTAAGTCCCCGTCCCCTGTCCGTGGGGACCTTCCCGATGCTGGTGGTGAGGGCCACCATCCCCGGGGGCCACTGGAGAGCCGTGTCCCCCCTCGTAGGCACCGACTGCCCCAGGAGCAGTGGTGGCTGAACCTACGGCTGATGCTGAAGATGCTGGCCAACTACCAGATCAGCCTGACCGAGTACATCTCGGGGAAGATGGAGCACGTCACCCGGCGCACGCTCAGCATCGAGAAGGGCTTCTAGGGGCTGTCCCCGAGCGCATCCTCCCCAAACCCTGCCTGAAATCACTGGTCCAAGGGCTGGGCCCTGCGCAGACGGGGGCAAGGAGGCTTCCTTGAGCCCAGCCACGCAGCCCAGCCCCGTAATCATCCTCTTCTAGTTTATTCCTGTTATTTAATGATGGGGTTATCCTGATTCCTTCTTTCGTGGCTTGACCGCCCCAACCAAGTGCTGCTTTTAGCTGAGCGCACTCGGCGCAGGAGGGGAGCAGAGGAGCAGGTGCCGCTGTGCCGGAGTGGGCAGGGGACGGCCCTGGGGGCTTCCTCTGCCCGGTGAAGCCCCCGGCTCCATCCCCCCAAGTCGTTTCGGCACAGAGGTCCCGGCAAGCCCCTGTCCCCAGCCACCTTGCATGACGCTTGGCTGTGACCACCACCACCGCGTGGCCCTGGGGCCGTTGCCTGTCATCTCACCGCCGCTCCGTGACCCCGCCACGTCTCGTGCCATCGCAGCGTCGCTCGCGTCTTAGAGATAAAACCCGCTGGAGCCAAAGCTGCGTCGCCGGTGTGGTCACTGGGCGCCACGTCCCCGCGGGGAGGACCGGGGCCGATCGTCCCCATGGGGTGGGCATCGGGATGGGGAGACAGTCCCACGCTGAGGCTGGTTCCTGGGGAGCGGGCGTGAGAAAGCTGAGCTGCAGACGACGTGCCAGAGCCGGATTAACGCCGGGACGGGAGGTTTCCCTGGTGTGTGCATCCCAAGCAGGGGTCCTGGGAGAGCAGGACCCTGGGCGGCCTCTCCCATGCACGGGTCCCTCCAGTGGGTGCAAAGTCAACATCCCTCTGCGGGGCGACCTTGCAACCCTGGAGGAAAATCGCTTCTCCCTTGGTTTGGTTCCCACCTTCAAGGGAAGTTCAAAGCTGACTTCTCGGGGCGACACGCGTGGCTTTCACGCAGTTTCTCAGGGTGGCTGCCAAGCGCCACGGCCCCAGCTCGCAGCACTGGGGCTCGGCTGATGCCAGACATCAAATTTCCCAGGACTTGTCCGTCCTGGGGCCAGGCTGATGGGACATCACCAGCACGGGGACGTGTCACGGTCTTGGGGTTTGGACACAGAGTTGTTTTCTTTCCCGTGGAGTTGTCCCCAGTGGCGAGCCCCCTTTGATTTTAAGGGCAACAGTGTTTTTCCCTAGCTGGCCATGGTACTTATTTTAAGCTCTGGACAAAGACGATAATTAGCACATTGTCCCTGCCAGAGCTGAGCGTGCAGAGAAACAGCAGAACTTGCTGATGAAGGAAACATCGCGGCTTTTCCCGGGCGGTACCTGCTCTGGGGACCCCAGGCAGAGCCTGCAGCGTGCCTCCTGGGGCCACGTCCCTTGGGGGACAGGAGGATGGCGGACTTGGGAGCAGCAGGGGCACTTGGCGGCTGGAGCAGCGGCACCAACCAAGTATGACAAGCGCGGCACGTAGGCGGGGAGCTGTGCACGGGGACAGTGGCGCTGGCAGGGATTAGCAGCACAGCTTCTCTGAGCTGGGAGAGGAGGAGCTGCGTTGGAGCAGCCCCAGGCCATGGCAAACCATCAGCTCCATCAGCCACCCAGCCCCCCTGGCAAACCACAATGCCCCCTCTGGCCGCTCTCCTCCTGGCAAAGCGGGGGGCACCAGGCCAGGGGGTGTCTACCAGCACGCCCTGTGGTCCCCAGTGCAGACAGGCGTGATTTCTGCCGCCGAGCAGGCTGTCGAGGCAGCCTGGGAGAGGACTTAACCTCGGCGCAAGGGCAAGATGCACACAAGATGACGGGTAAGTCTCTGGGGCCTTGGCTGTCAAGGGAAGTCTGGTATATTGTAAATCACACCGACCGGTTAAACGCAGCCGGGTTTAACGCAGCAGGCAAGAACTAGGTCATCTGAGGAGTTGAAAGCATCAGCAATCCTCACCCGAAGGGCAAACTGTGCCCCCTCACACCAAGGCCACGTATCTGTGCTTGTGCGCACGGGGCAGTCGACATCCCCGAGGAGCACTCCCTCCCGCCAGCGTGATGCAGTGTGGGATCTCAGAGGCCTGTGCTGACACCAGGAATAGAGACACAAGAGGCTACCAAGGGCCACGTCCCCACCGCTCGGGTCCTGACCCAGCCAGCTTTGCACCTCCGCATGAAACACGCCGAGCATTGCTCGGTCTCTTTTGCTTCCTGCAGTCAGTGTGCACTTGCTGCTGCAAGCAGCTGCTGAAAGAGCAAAGCGCCCTTGGAAAGCAGCTCGGCAGCAGGGAGGTGCAGCAGTTATTCTGGTCTCGAGCAGCACTGCGGTGGCATGAAGCATTTCATGTCCAGTGGAGCGGGAGGGAGCAGGGGCCAACAGCCGCCCCGCGGCTAACAATGTGAGCTGTGACCCAGACGTAACAGAGCAATGCCCAGAGTCAGTTGTTCTCACGATGGTTGCTGAGCCCCAGCCACAACTCGCATCCTAGAGGGAAAATAGCTTTTATTTGGTATGTCACAACGTTTCAGTCAGTATTTAACAGCCCTGTAAAATTTTAGTAAACTCATCTTTCAGTTTAACACCGCCCTGGATACCTGTGCAATCAGATAATAACGCTTGGCTTTCCTCCCAAACCACAAAATGCACAGGGGCATCTTACTCCGAGGTTAAGTTTCCTTAAGCTGCTCTAATGCCTGCAGGGGCACGCAGAGGTGAAACTACAGCTGAGCATTCAGGATTTGCTGTTTCACCCAGGCTGCACCAAGTTTTTCTTTGGGCCACCTCACTGCCGAGTCAGATGCTGGATGTGCTAACAAGGGCCAGAAGAAGTCAGGAGTTTAAGATAAATTAAGAATTTGACATTGACCTTCACCATCTGCACCAGACAGTTCTTGATGATTCTTTTAGGCAGCTTCTTCCCAACAGATTCAAACAAATCTTTGTGGCAGAAGCTGCCTTCAGAGCCTGCTACACACAAAGCTGGTGCCGTGACTGGCTGCGTGTTAGTCCAACAGGGAACGACCTAAAAGCAGCGATCTTCCTGGCTGCCGGCAGGCTTTGCCAACACCTTCAGTCACAGAGCACAGCAGCACCTCTGTCTGCAGCCCTGCTGGTTTTTGCTTGCTGATCCCTCTGAAGCTCCCACAAAATGGCCCCAGCCACACGAGATGTGATTTAATGGTGCCTGCTATGCAAAGAGGAAAGCTCCCGAGAGCCGGATCCTGCCAGCGCAACGTGCACAGCCAGGGGCAATGTCAGGAGAACTAAAGGGGCAGTTTCCTTGCAGCCAGCATCACCCCATCCGCAGGGGAAGCGCAGTGGGATGTGCTGAGGCTTTGGCTGTAGCCAGGCATGTGTGGGCAGAGCGGTGCTGCTGGGCTGGGGCAGGCTCCCCGGCTCAGAGTGCTCCAGGGAGCTTTGCAACAGGCACCGTCACTCCTCCTGCAGCTCCTTCTTCCGAAAGGCCTGCAGCCTTCTCCCCACGGTCTGCTGGACGATCTCCAGACCCTCTGCGTCCAGTTCCTTCGTGAGAAGCAGGATGGCATTCAGCACGTTGTTCTGTCGGGACAAGACAGACACTGCTTTATACAAGCATGTTAACGCCAGCCCGGAGAACGGGGTACTTGATTTTCCAAGAGCAGCTCCTTCTAGGAACTCCACCACTACTGCTGCCAGCAGTTTGCAACAGGCACCTGCACCTACGGGGACAAACCAACCCCCCCTGAGGCCGAGAGGGGCAGAGGCTGCCTGGGAGGAGGCTAACAGGAACGCAGGACAGACTTGTCCGCCCAGTCCTGCACCAGCTGCCCACATGCCTTTGCTTCCTGGGCACCCTCCAAGCTGGCTCCTGTAAGGAAAAGCACGTTCAGCTGAGCAGTCGCCCTCCCTCTCCAGTGTGAACGTGTGTAGAGTGGGAAAGGACATGCCCCCTCTGCTCTGAGGCAGAGAGTCCCGACAGCAGCAGCTGGAGGGAACCTTCGAAGGTCCCCAGCCCCACCTCCCACGAAAGCAGGACCGCTGCCAGCGCCACACAGCAGCTCTGTCAACCCACGTCTTGAAAACCTCCAGAGGGAGATTCCACAGCCTCCCTACATACCTTTTAGGGAAAATATTTTCCCTAACATCCAACCTGAACATCCCCAGCCGCAATCTGTGGCCAAGTCCCCTTGTTTAATGTTTTCTTTCCCAGAAAAAGAGGAAAAAAAGAGGAAAAAGGCCAAGGCCTGCAGTACTCATGGTACTGCAAAGGAAGCTTAAAGCATGAATGAACAAGAGACTGCGGGTGACAACTAGCGGAACGAGGCAGAACATGGTCCAGATCTGGCTCTGGCCTTCCCATGCCAATTGAAGAGATGGCACCGAGCCCAGCACGCAGCAATTCCCAGCTGGGCAGCCAAGATCCACGAGGTTCATCTGGGGCTACACCACTGAGAGGACTGAGGAACCACCTAAGCACTGGATTCAGCAGCCTCCTGTCCCCCAGCTGCGTTTCGGTTGCTGCCCAACTTGTACGTGCTTTTAGCACAGCCCCAGCGTAAGGACACGTGTGCTTATGTGCAGACAGATGGAGAGTACAAACCCCACCAGGCTTTCTCCACATCTGGTGGAGACCAAAACCACTGCATGGCGTCTTCAAGATGAAAAGCACTTGGGTCTTTAAAGATACTCACTCTCTTCTTTCGGCTGCAGTCCGTCTCTCGAGGTGAAAAGGAGGAAAATTTATCCCTGGGAACAGGCTTCATACCAAGCTGCTCTCGAATTTTGCTGAAGAAAAAGGGAGGAAGAGCAAATGTTACCAGGACCAGATGGCAAAACCTTACTCTGCCAGGCCAGTCCCCTACAATCACGGGCAGCCATGCAAGAAGTATCCAGCCGAAGGATTCAAAGCACGTCTATTAAAGCACTGCCACTGCCTGGAGAACACAACACCCCGAGCAAAACTCCCCCCTGGAGTAAGAGCCTCACAGTCAGAAGATGTAAACAGGCGTGCCGCCACAAGAAAGCTGCTCCCTCCTCATGCCTGAGGCTGGCTGGGACTGACCACGTCACACCGTGCTTCAACGACATGTGCCACAGGCTGACGTGCGCCAAAGCACGTTGCAGAGGAGCTAAGCAGGAACGGACAGGAGCTCACACGTCAGTGAGGATCCATGCGGCCGATAGTAAGTAGCCAGCTACAGAAGAGCCTGTTTTGCAGATGGAGAACCAGAGCCACAAGCGCCATTACCCCAGCACGGCTCCACCACGCTAACTGGAACAACAGGAACCTGCGCCAGCTGCGGGTCTGGCCGCAGAGTATCGGGCTCGGCTGGCGGGGTCCTTTCACCCCACCCACGAGGTCAGCCCGGGAAGCCCAGCAGCTCACTTTGTCTCCTCCAGACTGAAGTTCAGCAGCTCGCTCTCGGTCTCCGTTGCAGATTCAGCAGCACTGGGCTCAGTGGACTCAGGGCAGCCGTTCTCCACACTCCTCCTGACCGGCGGGGCCATGATCTCCTCCCCATCAACCAGGGCCTGGGATAGTTCTTCCTCTGTCACGGCTGCAAAAGCCAAAACAGCAGCCTAGAGCCTGCTGCAACGAGCTCCAGCAGCCCAGGAAGGCGGCATCCGTGACCAGGAATGTGCTGCTGCTGCAGAGCTGCGTGACGGGGGCTTCACCCAACAGCTCTCCTTTGTACTAGCCTTTTGCTTTCATCCTCCTCCTGCAGTAAAACCCACACGGAAGAACACTGGCAGCTGTCAGCAACCTCTCAAAAGGAGAAAGGTATCAGGGAGGGATGCAAAGATGCTTTGCAGGCTCCAAAAGCCACCAAATTACTGCTAGCAGGTGGAAAAGCTCTTTTTCTATAACCGCAGATCCAATTACAGAATCCGTGTTTGGCCAGAGCAAAGGAGAGAGCTCTGGAAAACCACTAATTACTAGTACAGTCTCAGCTGTAATGAGCCTCTTTCAGTCCCACGAGTGCTAACTCTGGCACTGCAGGGCACAGAAGGGAGAAAACAGCTCAGGAGCGATGGCTCTCAGAGAGCCTCCGACAGATCCCGCCTGGCTGAGCATCGCCAGCACGCCGCCCCGACAAGGAAGGGCCAAAGGACACCTAACACGAGGAAGCAGCACATCACTGGTTTCCAGCTCACCGGCCCAGGGCTCGGGGCTGTTCGCTTTTACCTGCCAACACCCACCTTGATTATCGAGCTTCTGCAGGCTGGGGAGGTTGCGCAGCACCGTCATCCTGTAGCGGTGGGGGTCCGACCCGCAGCAGGGATTTTCAGACAGCCACAGGACCCTCAGCCGGGGCAGGTTTTTGAGGTAGAAGAGCTCGTTTAGGCTTCCGATGTTGTTCTTCCTCAGGTAGAGCTCGCTCAGGTTCTGGCACTGATTGAGTGGCTCGAGGTCCGAGATGCCGTTCACGCTGAAGAGAGAGCAGGGGATGAGCGAGCGGGGAGCCCGCCCCTCCCTCACCGCGTCCCTTGCGGGGAGCAGGGCCCCCGCAGCACGGCAGCTTTTCAGCCCCTTTTCCTGCACCAGCTTCTCTGAGAAGCCTCACGCCGGCACAGCACGGGCAGTGTTAAGGAGCCTACGGCTTTGCAGGGAACAGAAAGACAGCATTTCATCTTGGTAATCAGAGGAAAGAATTAAGAAAGGAGGCACTGCTCTCTGCTCGAGATGGCAAACAGCTTTTGGTTCCCCCAGCCACCCGTCTCACCGACACCCTTTGCTCCAGCAGCTCCTCAGGCAAGGAGAACCCACTGAAGATTCCCAAGCCAAAAAACTTAAATTCAAAGGCAGCAGAGGTTCTGTGTGATCCCCAGGACAGATGAAGGATGGGAGAAATGAGAAGCTTTGTGAGATCCAAGAAGCATTTCAACCAGCCTTCTGCAAACTGGCCCCACACGGAAGCCCTGAAAATCCCATCTAAACCCTGGAGTATGACTTAGGGATCAAAAATCCTGAGACATTTTAACTGCTCTTGAAACAGGGACTGTTTTCTCAAGTAGCAAGGGGAAAGGTGCAAAGGAGTGAGCTGAAAGATCAGCATTTCCATGTCTCTGCCACTTGAGGAATCGGGCAAGGAGAGCCCGGCAGCTCAGGGACGCAGTCTCAGAGGCAGTAAGGAACCAAAGGCCAGGACGTGGCCCCACGAGACACGTGAGCTCCTCCACCCTCTCCAAGGCCGGCCATTTGGCATTCACCTGAACGAGATCACCTCGACGTTGGGCAAATCCCGGCATATCGATATCTAGGCAGGAAGAGAGAGAAACAATAAGCTGCACTCCCAGGGAGAAGAAGTAAACAAAACGACACAGCAATTTTAATTGCACACAAGCGAGATAAAAGCAGGAGTAGGAATTCAGATTTGCTTCAGTCCAACCCAGGCTCAGCACCGCCAGAGGGATTTGCTGCCAGAGCCAGCGCAGAGCCAGCAGCTCCTCCACCCTCTCTGCCCCGCCAGCATCCCGCTGCTCTCCTGTGCCGGCACCTCCACGCCGGCTCCAGGAGGGATCCGTCCCTCTTACCGGGGCAGCCCTTTCCTACGGAGGGTACGTGCCTACGAGCCAAAATCCCGAGCGGCCAGGTGAGGACTCGGCTCCCCCTTCCCCTCCCGGTGCCGGCTCCCTCCGGGCACAGGCGGGGGCTCGCTGGGGCGGGCGGGTGCCAGCCCCGAAGGATGGAGGACAGCAGCGCGGTACTTACATCGGTGAGGTGGCTGCCCCTGCGGGAGGAGAGGGGTGTCACGGGAGGGCAGGGTGTCACCGCACTGCCCCGGCCTCAGCCCCCCACCCGCCGTCCCCTCACCTGGGTGACGGCCCTGGGCCTGTGCTGTGCCCCCACCACGTCCCTTGCTGTCCCCACACCCGGGGGACAGCCCCGAGCCTGCCCCTGGGACCCTGAGGGCTGCGTGTCACCCACCAGCCCGGCCTGCCCCCAGACCCAAGCCGGTTCCCAGCCACATCCCCGCCTGTCCCCACCCCCGCCTGTCCCCACCCCCCGCCTGTCCCCATCCCCGCCTGTCCCCATCCCAGCCCTGTCCCCACCCCCGCCTGTCCCCATCCCAGCCCTGTCCCCACCCCCGCCTGTCCCCACCCCCGCCTGTCCCCACCCCCGCCTGTCCCCATCCCAGCCCTGTCCCCATCCCAGCCCTGTCCCCACCCCCGCCTGTCCCCACCCCCGCCTGTCCCCATCCCCGCCTGTCCCCATCCCCGCCTGTCCCCATCCCAGCCCTGTCCCCACCCCCGCCTGTCCCCACCCCCGCCTGTCCCCATCCCCGCCTGTCCCCATCCCAGCCCTGTCCCCACCCCCGCCTGTCCCCACCCCCGCCTGTCCCCATCCCCGCCTGTCCCCATCCCAGCCCTGTCCCCACCCCCGCCTGTCCCCATCCCAGCCCTGTCCCCACCCCCGCCTGTCCCCATCCCCATCCCTACCCCAGCCCTGTCCCCAGCCCCTCCCCGCCCCCCACCAGCAGTTCAGCCGCCGGACACCGTCGAGCGCGGCGGCCTTGGCGCGCGCCAGCACGGCCCCGCGCGTCAGCCTCATGGCCGCGCCGCGCCGCGTCACGGGGGCGGGGCCACGCGGCGAGGGGGCGGGGCTCGCGCGCCCCGGGGGCGGGGCCGGCGGCGGGGAGGGCCCCGCGGCTGTGCCCTGGCGGGGGGGGGGTTGCTCGCCGCCCGGCCCCGCGCCCGAATACACTGCCTATTGCGATATTATACTCGTTGTAATAACATAGAACCCGCACAGCGACGCGCACGTGCGGTTTATCGATGCATAAATCAGTGAAGTCCCCGTTTATGCGTGTTTCTGCGCCGCCCCCCCCTGGGTTTTTGCGGTCAAAACCACTCGCGAGTTGTTTGTGGAGCGCGCTGTGGGGCTACTGAAAGCTAGGCTCTGCGGGACATTCCTCCCTTTATCTCACACGCTGTCACGGCACCAAGAAACGGCCCGGCTGTGCTGCTGCAGGCTGGATTTCCGTGCTTGGTCACCTGGACAGGGCCGGTTCCTGCTGGCGTTCCAAAATACGGGCAGCCTGCAGCTCCCGCTGCTCCCTGTAGGCCGTTATTATCGGTTCCTTCTGTCAATAACTGCCTTATGCACACCGTCTGAATACATCTGCGTGGGAAATGGGACCCTGCTGCTTTGTGCGTAATTACAGCAAAACGTGATGCTCCCCTCTGCAGAGCGTGGGGCACCGGCGGTCACGGGAAGGAGCCGGAAAGCGTCGGGATGACACGTCCCCGCCGTCCCAGGGGAGAAAAAACGTGCACAAGGGAATGTGGGACTCGAGGTGGGTCAGGAAGCGTCCCTTCACCTTCCTCCTCTCTGAAGAACGAGAAGGCAGCGTTTGTCAGGCAGAGGAAAGGGAGCTGAAACGCAGCAGGAGCCGTGGGGAGCCCACTGCAGGCAGCCGGCCGCAAGGAGGTGAATAAAACGGCAGGGCCTGGGGGCGAGAGAAAAGGGAAAAAGCAGAGAAATCCCCCAAAAGATGTTAGGATCATTGCCGACAGCGCTACAGCCGCACATAAGGCTCCAGATTTTGAAATAACGACCAAGTGGCAAATCTGGTAGTTCTGTAAGTTACATTTTAAAATGGGTGAAAGGCTTTTTTCAACAGGTAATAGAGGAAGGAAAAAGTGGAGGGGAGAAAGTGGAATTTCCCCTTAATTCCTGATTTCAGAAGTTTTTGAGTATGTAATAATACATCCACCAGCATAGTTTCTTTTCAGGAATGATAGAATGAAAACTACTTGGTGTATCTCATGTGTTTTATCTGTATTTTTTTCAATTTCTGATTACCAAATTAGAGAATTACTTGCTAATGAAATTTGTACGCGCTGGCACAACACAAGAGCAATAGGTCTTGTCAGACATGTCCAAAATGTGCCATTTCAGACTTCTGAGCAAGAATGGTGACCTGTCTGTGGCTGATCAGCTTTGCATAGCTAAGAGATAATCATATGCAACTGGAGTAGAGGAAAAATCCACTCCCTCGAGTAACGCAAGATGAGAAAAAATAATTATTTTGACATGTAGATCTTTATGATGTACAAGGCAAGGTGGTGATGCTCATTCAGGGGTTGATAATAACTTTGGCACTAACTAAGTGGGTAATAAGTGGTAATAACTAAGTGAAATGTGGCTGATATTCCCAACCTACCACTATTTAAAGCAAAATTTGATGTGGGGAGACAAATCTGACATATACAGATATACCTAGAGGGGTAAATTTGACACAGGGAGTAGGATTTATGCATTTTTTTCCCCATGAATTTCACCTGCTCAATCTCTTTCCTTTTTACTGAGGCAGCAAAATATTTGAAATCCAAGTAAGGTGGAAATATTCCCCATATGCTGGATTTTTCTCAGATAGCGTCCCTGTGAACACGCATCAGAGACTGCACACATTCGAGTCCCACATCAACGACATGCAGATTCCCCCTCGAATTGAGATGCTTTCAGCCAAAACCCTCTGTTGCGCATTTTGGGTGAGTATTACGGTTTCTAAACACAGCCCAGAATTTCTAGGTCATGCTCCTGAATGCTAACCGGCTATGACAGCTCATGTCAGATGCCTCTCTCTGTGCCCGCTCAGTACAGGATGTTCCTTTTTCCCTTTGTTACAAGCAGCGCACAGAGAAAACTGATTTTGGTGAGCTTTTCAGTGGTTCAGTAAACTCGGAGGTGCTTCCTGTGACCACAGCCCTCCAGGCCTGCTCATGTACAGCACAGCGTATCACTAACTGTGCCACAAGGCCAGACGACTGCAACACATTGTGATAAAACCATTAAAAAGCAGCATTAAAAAAAAGTTGTGGTATCTTTAATCCAGTGAAAGCTGAGGAAATATTGCTCATCTTCCTCTTCGGTTGATATATTCATCTTCATGTTCTGGGGCTGGGAGGGAGAGGGAAAGCAGCCGAGCGGCCTCCAGCTTGTCTCTTCTCATGAGTGTCAAAGGCAATAAAAAGGGAACTGAATCGAAAAACAGAGCTGAATGGCCCCTGGGCGTTTCAGGAGCCATCACCTGGAAATCTGCAGAGGCAGAGCTGCTCACCACCCAGCAGAGCTCGCCATTGGCCAAAGCGCTGTCTTCACTTTGCTGCCTAACATTTTACTGCTGGAGCCCCCGGCTGCCACCTTTTAAATCTGTGTGGTGAATAACCAGAGAAACAAAAAACCCACCCTTGAAAGATACCAGGCTGTCCAGCTTTCCGCCTTGCTGCCTGTTTAATGGCAGGCTGTGTGCACAGCATTATCCCTGCTCTCACTACACAGAAAATGCCTTTAAGTGAAAAAAGAAATTGTTGTTTTCGTGCCAGGTGGAAGCCGTAGCAGAGTGGGATCTCAGCCTTCAGGGGAAGTACGTAGAGCTACTGGTGCCGCTTTAGGTGCCAACTGGGACCGACCACTTCGTTCTGAACACCTCCACCCTTGCACAGCCCCTCTGCTTCCAAGAGCACTGGATAAGTCAATGACCGGGGGGCAGTATTTTAAGTAGTGGCAGTTCCCTCGATTACCCGATTTTGGTCTCCCTGTTTGATAGATGCACAGGCAGAGCCACGTTGCCCCTGTAGGGATGGATGATGGTGCTTTACAACCACCGCGTCTTGCTCGTTTGTGAGGCAGAATAAAAAGAAACTGGTGTGGCCGCAGTCAGCGGCAGGCAGTGCCTCTGAGGGAGGACAAGGTTTTGTGTTTCCCCACAGATGCACTCCTGCACGTTTTATGAAGAAACGACTCAAGGACTGAGCAAAGATGCGGCAATCCTGTGCTGCCCTCGCGTGGATGTTTTAGAAATAGCCCAATTCTGGTCCCAAACCGGCACTAAACAAGTGCTTTTCAGCACTTCCTCCACAAAACCCCCTGCAATCACAGCGATTTTTAACCGTTCCCGCAATAAACACGCAGCCTGGAAAGCGGGTTTATTTTAAAGGCAGCAGGGGACCCTGAGCGTGTGCCATCTCTGCTCCCTGGTCACGTTTGGCATCTGGCCGTGCCTGGGAGCAGAGGGAGGCGGGCAGCCCGGGGGGGGGGGGGGGGGGCAGAAGGCAGGGGGCAGCCCCGCTCTCAGCCGCCGCCTCGCTCCGGCGGCCGGCCACGTCCCCCCTGGGAGCAGCGAGCCCCGAGCGGGGCCGTGCTGCGGGACAGGGCGGTCTCTGGAGGCTGCCCGCTGCACGTCTGGCTGGCTGAGGGGGCTGGGGAAGGAGCAGGAGGGGATGAACAGCACGGCCGGGGGCGGGGGCACACGGCAGGGGGCAGGGCGGGGGGGGGGGGGAAATCCTCGCCTCAGGGCTGGCGGAGGGGGGCGGGGCTTTTCTTCAGGGCGGGAACTGAGGGGGCGGGGCTTCTCCAGGGCGGGCGGAGAGGGGCGTGGCTTAACATCGGGGCGGGCGGCGAGGGGGCGTGGCTTCTCCTCGGGGGCGGGCGGAGAGGGGGCGTGGCTTCTCCTCGGGGCGGGCGGCGAGGGGGCGTGGCTTCTCCTCAGAGCGGCCGCCGGGGTGGGCGGGGCGTGGCGCGCGCGCGTCGCACGTCACTTCCTCTGCGGAGAGCGCTGGCGCCGGGGACGGTCGGGTGGTGTCGGCGCGGCGGCGGCGTCGGGGAGCGGCGCGGCGGGACCATGAGCGACAGCGGCGAGCAGAACTACGGCGAGCGGGTAATACACGGAGCCGCGCCGCGCCGCACGGCCGGCCCCGCGCGCACACCCCCCCCCCCCCCCCACCCCCACGCACCGCTCCGAGCCGCCGTCCCGCCGCCTGGGCGGGGCCGCGCGGGGAGGCCGCGGCCGCGGGGAGCGCCCCGCTGGGGGCCGGGGCCCGGCTCGGCGCGGGAAGATGGCGGCCGGCGGGGAGGGGGGGGGGGGGGTGAGGAAGGAAGGGAGGGCGGGAGGGGGCCGCACGGCGGGGCCGCCCGGCGCCATCTTGGGCTGGTGACCGGGTGCGCCGAGAGGGACAAAATGGCCGAGGGCGGGCGGGCCCCGCCGCGACGCCTCTGCCCCGCCGCCAGCGTGGCGGGGACGGCCCCCTGCGGCACGGCGGGCTCGGGCTGGGGAGCCCGGATCCTCCGGGATCCTCCGGGATCCTCCGGGATCCTCGCCCTCCAGCCGCCCCGCGATCTGTTCCCGGGCACGCGGCCTCCCAGCGCTGCCCCCCAGCCTGCTCGTAACCCGCCACCTCCGCCTCCCGGTGCAGTCGCAGCCCCGCGTCCCGCTGGCCGGGTCCCTCGTTAAACGCGGGCGCGGCTGCGGGAGCCGCGGGGTGAAGCCGGAGGCGCTCGGTGCTCGGGCGGCGTGCTGGCGCTGTGCGGCCTGCGGCGGGTGGCCTCGGGGAGCCGCCTGGCCGCTAATACCGCACGCTTGCTGAGCCTCACGTTGGTAACGAAATCTGAGCTGCAGATGTGCCTATAGCTGTTCCTCCTTTAGTGAATCGGGCTTTGATTTATTTTTTTTTTTAAACTCCTACCATAACAATAAAGCGCAGTGCAGGGGTCGTTACTGTGTTTTGTCCTTCTCAGCATCAGCCTGTAGCTTTTTAGCTTGTTGCAGCATCAGAGGGAGGTGTGGAGGTGGCAGGAAGTTGAGAATCTAAACCTTCACTAGAGCGCTCAAAAATATTAAATACTAATTTACTAAAATACCAAATAACAATCCTGAGAGAAATTGTTATGCCTTGTAGTATTTTTCTGTGGTGAATGTGGCGCTTTCTTCTTCAGATTCACTCTGCTAAGCCTCAGAATGTGAGTGGTACTGCTTCAAGAAAGTTAGGCTAGAAAAATTTGGTCTCCTGGAAGCTGAAAATGCTAGGTGGAATTGAACACCGAAAGACTGCCATTGAAGAATTACAGACCTGTTCTGCCCCAGTGAATCTCATTTTCATTGATACCGCTTTTAAGAGCGACATGAAGATCTGTTTTCAGTGAAGGGAGCATTCCTTCTCGTGCTCAAGATGGATTCCTGCATGTTAATTTAAAAAGTTGGTCTAATTTCTGTCGTGTGAGTCAGGCTGAAAACCTGCTTAAAATGCTAGCCTAACTTTGGTAAAGCTTCTCAGGCTAACCCGCATTGTATTCGCAATGAGGATGAATGCAAATGTTAAAACCGTTATTGTAAAGTCTTCTAGAAACATCATTTTGTAGGGGATGGTAGGACAGCAGTTGTCCTCATAATCTTCTCTATTTTTATCTTTCGTGCACTTTTTTTTTTTAACTCATGGGTGGACAATTTTCACCACGAACAAGGCTTAAAATAAGCTGCATCTGCTTGTTTAGAAGAATGTTATTTCTCTGTAACTGAACTTTTGTGATTCATAAATAGGTAAGTTGTATACAGCATACTTGTGCTTGTAAAACTAAAAGGTAGGACTGTTTAGCTACAAGCCTTGTATTTCAGACTAATCGGGAGTGGCTTTTTGAATATTATTACCGGTGTTGTATATGGTTATTTTTTGCCTAGTTAAGGCTTATATTTTACTGAGTCAATGGCTTTCTACTTCAAGCTGGAAGCACTAAAGTCTCCGCTTTGCAGAGTAGGAACACTGCTTGGGTAAATAATCTAGGATATGACTTTACAACTGTCTGTTAAGCTGTTCCAGGTCCATGCTGCCAACAAGAACTGTGCTCCTGAAAGTGTGTTCCTGCTTTCTCCCTTGTACTGCTGTTTGTGTAGTCAGTCAGTCAGATCTGGGAACTGAATCAGCTGAATTTTTTTCTGATTCCCTTTCCAGCTGCGTTGGTTTGCAGACTTGACTTGATGATGTAGCCACAAGTCCTAATGTCAGCACTGGGGATGAAGAAGAAATACCAGGTGCTATCCCAAGTAATGGGATGTCCCATTTTGGAGGCAACATAACCTTAAACTGACTTCATGGCATAGGTTTAAAAAAAAAAAAAATCCTGGTCAAATTATTTTTCAACTTATGCATCATGGTGAGATTAAACTCTAGAAACTTTTTTTAAAGTGAAGAAACCATAAATTATCCAATGCTACCAATACTTCAAATAATGGATTTTTGACAGTGCACTGAAGGAAATGGCCACTTTTTAAAGGCACTTTTGTTTTCATTCATCACAGTTGTGCTCACTGAAACGTGTGTAATTCAGGCATGGACAGGTTGGAAAGAAGGGTGGCTGAAGGAAAGTCTTTCTTCTCTGAGTATTTGCAAGCTGCAGCTAGCCAGTCTCATCCTGTGAATGCGTTAGTAATAGCAGTCATTACTTGGTATCTGCCTATCAGAAAGTATTTAATACAGTAGTCATTTTTTTTTTTGGTCAGAAGCACTTGAATGTTACAAATACTCATTTTATAGGTCTACTTGCAGTACTTGGTCAGCATTTTTGGAAGTACAGCCTCTAGTAATAAATTGTGGCCTAAGGAAGCAACGTGGGCAGGTTTGGAACAGCCTGATTGGTAGCTTGGTGCCACCAAAAGGGCAGGTCCTTCTCCGTGTGCCTCCTTCATCAGCTGACACTGCATCTCACCTCTTGGTGGCCGATTCAGTACCCTGAGCAGTCGGAAAACTGCTTGCTTTTTGCAGAGGGGTTGTTTTCCTGGCAGCTCAGCGTACCCAGCCGCTCACCGGCTCGGCGCGGGAGGAAGCCGGGCTTGGCGCCGAGGGTCTGTTAGATCAGCTCTGTTTTCCAGAACACCCTCCTGTCTTTTTTTGGTGGAGCTTGGCAACTGTTCACTAAATCAAAACATTTAGGCATTGCTTAGAGTTTTTTGGGGGCAGATAATAGTTACTGAATGGCACATCCCTGAATTTACCTTGCATTAGTACTGCTTCTTGTTTATAAATCGGCTTTAACAGGGGCCTCGGCAGAACACTGGTGTGTTTCTTGTTCTGCGGGCTGCTGCCAAAAGGGCTTGCTCTGCTTTCCATCTGCGACACGGATCCCCAGCCCCCAGCAGCGATCTGGTGATCGTGTGCTTCGCGGTGAGAGGCAGAAGCTGTTATTTTTTTTGTTGGATCAGCTGCTAGATTCAGTACTAGCAAGGTCGAACGAGTGTTGAGTTAGCCCCCTTGCACGTGGGATAAATCTGCAGTCACGTTAGATAATGCGTAATGGGGGGCTCTGCCTTTTGGAAAACAAGTGGAAATTGCTCAATCCCTGTAAACTTAGCTTAAATCATACTAATAATTGTATTTGACTGTATTTTAAGTTGTGAAATAACTGAAATCTGTAACTTGCATTCCCATGAGGTTAAGTTGGATTGCAGAAATACCCGAAAAAACCCAAACCCGTGGAACTCATTTACGTACCTTACAGCTCCTCCTGCCCATGGAAATTTTTATCTCCTGTCCCCAAAATCATTCTGCTGTTGTGGCTTTCCATGCTTAGAGGTTACTGTAACCTGTCTTTACGAATGTGCTCAGAGGTGTTAAAATATCTTCCGTGCAGCATTGTAGACTGTTTTTAATATGCCTAAAGTATGGAAAGAATAATTTGGAAACCGCAACCCTGGACTTCAGGGCTTCCCCCTGAATTCCAGTAACGCCTGATGACTGGGAAGAGCTGCAGGTGAAGATCAAGGGGTCTGGTGGTGGTTAAAATCTGCACTTCAAAAAGTCAAGCTTAGAAACACCGGCTATTTAATGGTGAGCACCAGCTTTGATCCGCTTCCAGAAGTGTTTGCATGGAGGTGGGACAAAAGTCTTTCATCTCTCTTCTTCCACGTGTCATGACATGAAATTGTTATGTCTTTTTTTTTTTTTTAAAGCTTAAAATTCACAAAGAACAAAAAGTAGAAAAGGAAAACGCAGTATTCAGAACAAAAGCAAATAGTAGCTGCTCTCGGTTTCAAGCCAACTGTGGGAGAGGCTTGTGTGAACCCTCAGCAGGCATCAGTATAGTGGGGCACACACCAAGTGCAGGGTTTGCAGGCTCCTGGTGTTACAAAATTTGGGTGGGTGAGGTTTGCTTGGGGGCAGGGTGGGGAGGGTAATGGCTTTGAAACTTCAGGAGCTATTACCAGTCTCAGTAATATCCAGAAAAGATCAGGTGCAGCAGATCCTTTTGAGGCTGGAAGTGAGGAGGAAGTGATGCAAGCCTGTAAAATGTGACAGAAGGTAAAGGTTTTGGAGAAGGATGGTCCGGAAACAAAACGCGAAGGTTGAAAAACTGGAAAATTTTGTAAAGTTTGAAGTTGGTAGAGGAAAATAAGCCAGCTGTTTAATTTTGTTTTAACACACAGGTGTCTTCAGGTTTTTCCTAAATTCCTTCCTCCGATGCTAGGCATCCAGTTTCCACACATACGCCAATGTAACATAGCAAAGATTATCCTTTTTAAAAAAACCTATCAGTGAGATGAAGACTTCAGTCATTTGCTTATGCGAATACCACTTCGCCATATTTTTTTCAAAGCTTATTGACTTCTAAAAGCTCTGAAAAGGGTCCGCAGTACACTCATGGGCAAGGTGCTCCCTGCTCCTTCCCTCCCATAGCACCATGCGTTCCTCGTGTCCTTCCCAGCCTTAGAGCTTCTGTCCTTGGGCATTGCTCCTTCTGCCTAGCTTGAATCTGCCAGGAGTTACGGCTAGTGAATGGAAGTAGTTTTCCTCTAGAGAACAACATCTTAGTTCTGGTTTTTATCCGTTCTTCAAATCTTGCTTTGTCTAACTCTTAAGAACGCTAAAGGCTTCTTATGGCTAACTTGATGCAGTTACTCAGAACTCATCTCCAGGGATTTTTTTTTTTTTTCTTTTGAAGGTAGTAATGGATTTAGGGTGAACTTGTTATTTGTAACTTAGTTCTCAATACTTGCACTGCCCTCTGCAGGGTTTGTAAGTGTGGTGGCTGTTGTTTAAAACACTTCCTTACGCATTTTGATAAAGAATGTGGCCTTGACCAACTTTGCTTTATTTCTGTTGCTCTCGGTATTAATTCAAAATCTGCTTCATCCTGCAAGTTCCTCCACCCCAACTGTTAACAGTGTGGTAGGCGACTGTGAATAGCTAAACGTGATTGCATGTCATATGGAAGTGGTTTAAGCACAATTAAATATCGGTTTAGCTAATGAATCTCTGAATGCTTAGTCCGAAATGCCTATAAAGTTGAGTGCTCAGATTTAAGAGGCGTTACAGAGATAAAAACAAGTGGTTTGGAAGAAATTCTGGTAGTCCGATGTTGTCAGTAAGCGCTCCTGCTCAGACTTGTCGCAAAATTTGGAATTGTTCATTCTTAGAAAAAAGACCAAATAGATTTTTGCCGCTGAATTCTAAATTTCCTCTAAGCTCTTGAAATAATACCTCCTAGTGTGTTCACGCCAAGTGTTTAAGCCACGTGACTGAAGTTGAGCATTATACTGCTTCAAAAAAGAAAAATAAAAGCTGAAAGCGCTAACTAGGTTAGGTCACCACCGAAGTCGGTTAGAAGTACGTAACAGAGCAGCAGGGCTGTTGTTCCAGCTCAGCGTGCGAGCGCTTTGCACAGAAGTCTGGTTTCGCTCTGGAAAGCTCTCACTCTGAAGCGCGAGCGCTGTGCCTGTAATCAGACTTGTGCGGGCAGCATAGACGTGAGCGTGCTCGTCAGCGTTCGCACCGGGCTTCCAGCCTGGAAGGCTGCCCCCAGAACAACACCAAGCGAAGTCGTGGAGAGACCGAGCACGCTGTGCTTTCTGCATTCCAAATCCTGGCAGTTCGAGGTGTCTCTGGCCGCAGCAGGGACTTAGCTTGGCTTACGGCACTTCTTGGTGATTTTGTCTGAGTGTGTGGCTGACAAAGTATTTGAGTTTCCGAATGCTAGAATCGATCAGTAGACCTTCAGTTGATCTGTTGTGCACTTGCTATTAAATGTAGGCATAAATAGCGAATCCAGTTGCTTAGTGCTTAAAGTTAAACTGAATTGACTGAACCTGTTTATAAAATAGTAGGGAATTTGGTAGATTCAATTCTTGAACTGCATATATAGTAAAAGTCCGCAGAACATTTTTTTTCTAGTTTCAGTTTTGGCACTAGATTTTATCCTGGAGTTTTTAAATATTCTTCATCCTGTTCTTTTTCTATTAAGGTTAATGTTGAAGAAGGAAAATGCGGAAGTCGCCATTTGACAAGTTTTATAAATGAGAATTATTTGAAGCTCAGGAATAAGTGAAGCTGAAATTTGAAAAAAAAGAAAGTGAATGCATGCTAATTATCAGACCAGAAGTCCCACTTGGTAGAATATTGAGCAATTTGTGTGAAGTGGGGAAGATGAAAGAAGTCAGAATTTGAAACGGAAGAATGAAGAAAAGGAATAAAAATGAAGTTAAGATAAGAAGTAATCTGGAATCTGAAAGCACTACGCTAAGTAATTACTAGTCTGTTTATGTGTCCCTGTATATTTTGCTAAACATGCATGCATTATCTGTTTAATAGCAAAAGTATATGCAGGGTAAAGAAGTGTCTACCAGGGAAAAACTTCTTAAAAATCTAGGCAGTTCTAATGCCAACTGCCCGGACACATAGATATGAATTTTTACCATTTATTTCACTGGAGCTTGTTTACAGACCTTAGGTAAACCAGAACTTGTATACAAATTAGGCTTTCAATATCTGCGTGCAGGAATCCCGTTCTGCTTCCAGAAGCGGAAGTGCTCATGGGTCTGGCAAGTCGGGGAGGCACACCCCTGCAAGATCTCGATCTAAGGAGGATTCAAGGCGTTCCAGGTCAAAATCTAGATCCAGGTCTGAATCCAGGTGAGTTTACTTTTTACCTCTTCCTCGTCTTGCAAGTCAGTTGTCTTTGGATTATTATGTCAGAGATGAAGTGAAGTCCTCTGTAGCCCAGTTCTGTTTCCAGAGGTACCTGGTGATCTGTGTACGCGGAATGCAAAGGGACATGTGTGGTTTCTGGATTTGAAAAGCTAAACTATTGAGCTAGAACTCTCTGCAGCTTTTTTTTTGAGAGGTATTCTGCTACGTAGGCTTGTATCTCTGCCGAAGGAGTGTGTAGGTGCCCTGCCTTTTAAGTCTATCTTAAAAAAGGAAAAAAAAAAGTTTAGCTTCCGAGCGTAAAGCGCTAGGAGCTCTAGATCTTGGTTTTTCTATATGTTAAAATAAATCAGTGTATCAGCATATTTTACACTTTAGGTCACCTTAATCTAAAGGTTTTTTTCACTGGAAGCAATGATGCTTCCAGAGTGGTTGTTGGTATATTCCATGAGAAAGACGCAGATAAGTATAATAAATGTGAATTTCAGCTGACATGTCTTACCTTTTAAATATGTATTAATTCAACTTGAAAACTAACAAGCTGAAAAACTTGAGACAGCTTCCTAAGCGCTCAGAAAAGTTGTGGAGAAAGTAGCTTAACTACTGTCATTGTTCCACAAGTGGATGCTGTGGAAATGCCTTTCGGACTGTATCACCAATCCTTACGCTTACCTGTTAAACAGACTGTATGCAGTGACAGGATTTCTCTTGAAACTGTTAACAGGCTTCTAACTGAGACATGAAATGTGCCGGTAGTCTAAAAATAAGATGATAAACGTCACTGCTAGCCGCTTAGCGTTGGACTTAAGAGGGGTGTCGTGTAAGGGGTATGTATTTAAAAAGAAATGAATGGAGAGGCAACAAAGCATGTAAATGGCTGAATGACGTTATTTTTTTCTGAAGAGTCTAGATAAGTCAGTGCTGGCTACGGAAATGAATGTGTTGATGATACCTTTAGTCATTTGTAAGTGTTCAGAGGAGAAAAACAACCAAAACCAGCTCGGGTTTCAGTGGTGGGGTTTCCAGCTGAGCTGCTCACAATACATTTTTGTGTATGAGCACTGAATTAGGCTTACCAAAGCCTGGGGGTAAGGGTGTGGGAAGGATGACATCTCTGGAAGACATCATGCAGTCACCCATGATAGAAAACAGTATTGAATGCTGTGTTTATCCCCGCTTGCAAGATCAAAATGATCAGTTTAAAAGGCTTTTGTGAGAAGGTAAACACTTAGGACTTGTGACAGCAGAGAAATGGGTTTGTTGTTTCTGTATATTTCAGGCACAGTCACAAGTGTCAGATTATACACTTGACAATCCCTGCAGTGGGAGAACAAATGTCAGGTTAAATGAAGAAATGCTTGGAACTGCTAGCATCAATAGACTCGTAGGACAGCCTAGGAAAGGTCTGGTCCAAACCCGTGTTCAAGACAGTCGGCTAGGGGTTCAGGTGGTGTTCCCAGGGCTTTATCTAGTTGAGTTGTTAAAAGTTCCGAAGGTGGAGACCACACATGTTCCTCGGCGAACCTTTTGCCTTTTGAAGTGGCAAGCGAGTCAGGACAATCCAGCATGCCCTTGTGCACCCTAATCATAACCCCTTGGGCTTCCATGGTCTTTCCAGCACTGTGCTTCTCACTTGCCGAATAACCACAGTACTATGTAGGAGTGCAGTCACACACAAAGACTGCAGTCTGAAGTGACCAGGCAAATAATTTGCTCTTGCAAGGACTCCTTTAAATAGTACCTGGGCATCTGGCACTTTGCTTTTCGATGAACAACAGTAGATGCTTATGACTACCGTGGCTTCCTGAGCATTTAACAGCTGTCCTGCAAATTCCTGCAGCTGGAAATACTGAGAGTATGTTGCAGAGTTAATTGATTCGTTAGCAGATTTGAGCGGAATCGTGTCAAGGCATGTGTTTAGAACCAATATACTTGATTCTATTTTCAGTGCCATCACTCATCTGGATGTGATCACGAGCAGGTCACCCAACTGGCTCTCACCAGAGATAACATTGTGAGATCTTTCATATTTCGTGGTAGCTTCCATCGCAAATATATTTCTGAGTCACTAGCTTCATAAATTAAACTTTGATTGACGATCAAATCTGTGTCCTGGCGTATTTATCAGTTGGGGTGTGGACATACTTGATTAAAAAGTCCAAAGCTGTTCTTATTGAAGTTTTCATCCGCAATATAGTGGAAACGCTGTGCAAGCTTGTTGTCTTCAGCTGGTTCTGTGTGTTCATAAAGTCTAAACAATTCTTTGCACTTAAGGCAGCAATATAAGCAGTTCCTATTTAAAATAAGCCGTGCTCTCAGTGTTTTGTCTAGTTTAGGAGGGTCCAGCTTTTGTTCATTCTAACGGATGCATACTGTAACCTGGAACATCGGTTCTGTGTTTGTCTTCAGGCTTTCTTTATCAAAGGCTGAAATGTGGCCTTGTGCATGTGTAGAGCTTCACTTACGTTCTTACTTCATTGTCTTTCTGTACTGTCTTCCCTGCCTCAGGGAAGTTTTCTCTTTTTTTCTTTTTAGCTTTGTTCCCCAAAATCACTTGTTCTTTCTACATACATGAGTGTTGTAAGGGGTCTAGCTGAAGTCATTTCTCTGGGACATGTGCATATGCTTCAGGTCGAGGAAGACAAAACTAGCTGGCTCGCTTCTGAAGAAGTCAAAGGCATTTTTTTGAGGCCTGTAATGTACAGAGTGTATGTCCCGCAGTTTGGCTGTGTGGTGACGCTTACCTGGTGACAAAGCCTGACAGTGGAAGAAGCTGTTAAATGCTCAGGAGAGAAAAAACTGGTTCAGGTTGAGAGCGGCATTCATGCCAGTGCACTGGTTGGCTTACTGTGAAACACGATTCTGCAGCGGTGGCTTCTGGTCTCAGTCAGCTTCCACAAACAGGGGCAAGGCAATTAAGGTGTAAAGAGTATGTAGATTAATATTTTATGACTAATAGCCTTTGAATATTGAACTGTTTAGTGTACTTCTAAGCCTTGCAGCAGCTTTCTTTGTGGTTGCGTGACATGCAGATTAGTGGCTGCAAACAGCAGACCACGCTCGGGCGTAATATTCCAGTGTAAGTGCCTGCCCAGCTCTTCAGCGAAGACTGCCCGTGCTGGGAGAGCTGAGGGTGTAGTAGAAGGAACTGCAGTGTTTGTGGCCTCAGCTCCACAGACCTGGTGCTGTCAGAGAACACTTCCAAAGAGAAGTGGGCCAAAATTAGGGAGCAGTTGCACCTTTGCCTAAATACACTTGATGGGTGAACATGTAAACACTTATGAACAGCTGATGTTAAATAACTATTGAAATACCGTAAGGTAAATAAGCCTACTACCACTTGATTTCTTCAGCCCTCTTATGCGCTGTTTCAGATACGTTTAGCAGGTTCCCGTGCTTGTAATTACGCACTCCCAAAAATATATTTGCTTTTCCATGTCATCGAAGGCAGTGTTATTCTGGAATAAGTAGAAGTGTGCACCTCTGCAATTGTGCATGTTTGATGTGAAGCCATATTTACTGTTTACTCCTGTTCCATTTTTCTGCTAAGTCTTTCAGAGAGAACTCTCTCAGCTATTTTAATTTTACTTAGACGCTACTGTAAATGCTGTGGATATTCAAAGCATACGCTATTTCAAACCAAGATATCCTTGTTAGAAAGTTAGAAGCTGATGAGGAATTAAAAGCTAATTGAAGTGGATGTTGAGGTTACTGTTTTGCAGTAGATACACTCTAGAGCATCTACAGTAGTCTAATTGTAAAGATTGAGTGGTCAGTCCTTGAGATTAGTGACTAAATTGATTATGTCTTAATTGTGTGGTACCTACCACAGGTTCTTAGAAAATGGCTGTTTAGACTTTGTGAATATCTGTGTTATTTTTGAAGGGTCCAGGGAAAAAACACTACCTTTTATTTTTTTCTCAGATCTAGATCAAGGAGGAGTTCCCGTAGACACTACACAAGGTCACGCTCTCGTTCCCGCTCTCACAGGAGATCCAGAAGTAGGTCATACAGTCGGGATTATCGGCGACGACACAGTCACAGCCATTCCCCCATGTCTACTCGCAGGCGTCACATTGGAAACAGGGTATGTATGCTACAGAGGAGAGGAGGAGGTGTAAACAGGGTTGAGTATGTCTTGAAGTCACTACATTCATTCCGTAGGGTTTTCCACAAAATCATTCTGCTTCCTGCACGGGTCTTTTTAAAAGATATTGGTGAGGTTAATTGTCATTTGGTTTTTGGTAAACCTTGGATCTCTGTAAGTTTGCCTAGGATTGTGGGGTGAGTTGGTTTGTCTTTTTTTTTTTTTTTTAACAGATGCCTTTAGAAGTGGTACCAGTGCAGGCTGATGTCAGGATACGTGCTGTAATAAATGAGCAGCTGTATACAGTGAAGGGCAGAGGTAGAATGAGGAGGGAGGATCATTTGACCTTACTTGAGAAAGGCTGGAAAACTAAAATATTTAATTAAAAGCTGTCTTGATGGTCTCTTTATTAAGTGAGAGCATGCAATCCAGCTCGATTTTAGCTGCTGAGAGTCTCAGTTGACAGAAAGCAATGTATTTCATGCTAAAGTTAGGGGGCAAGCGATAGCTAAAACGAAGATGTGATCCAGGCCCTTCTCTGTATCCATAGTCAGTGGTCACCCACTCTGTCTGGAGAGAAGACTTCAAGTACAGTAACTTTGCGTGTTCTCATTATAGTTGGTACAGGACTCTGAGAAATGCAAAGTTTTTCTGTGAAAGGGGGCCTGTATATCTGTAGGTTTTATTGTAATAGAAGTGTATACTTGCAAATTAATCCAACCTCAATCTAAGCAGTGTGTTGTTGCTGATATTTTGAGGGACTCAAGTTTGTAAAATACCATGCGTTGCAAATGCAAACATTTTTATTCTGATCTCTCTCTCTTCTTAGGCAAATCCTGACCCAAACTGTTGTCTTGGTGTATTTGGGTTGAGTCTGTACACCACGGAACGAGATCTGAGAGAAGTCTTCTCCAAGTATGGTCCAATTGCTGATGTTTCCATTGTGTACGATCAGCAGTCGCGGCGTTCAAGAGGATTTGCATTTGTGTACTTTGAAAACGTTGAGGATGCTAAGGAAGTAGGTTGGGGTATGGGCTGTATGGCATGTTTGCTGGGATGTGTGTCCTGTCCCAGGTTGTAGCCTAGGAAAGCTTTCTGTTCGACCTTTAAAGTGGCATAGGAACCTTTTGCGCTAATCCATTTGGCTAGATGAAATGATCATAATGCAAGCTAATGTCACAGTATCTTATCTTCCCTGCCTTCTCAGGGCCTAAAAAAAAAACTTCGCACCTCATAATAAATGTCAGTGTCTTGGTTCAAAAGATATCTTCTATGTACCAGAGGAAACAGTGAAAGGGCATGAATTCTGGTCCCAGTGCAGGCTGAGTTGTTCAAAACAAAAGCAATCTTCAGCCTAGCATGGTGCAAACTGTGCCAACAAGAAAAAGAAAATAGAAACACATGTTCTCTTCAAATTATGAGGTGGAAGTTCTTTCCGAGCTCCACATGACCCTCTGTTTAGTATTACTGCTCAGAGTGCACCAGACTGATATTGCACAGTTCTCAAATGTTCAGGTGCCCTGTAGGAGCTTTAGCATGCATCCTGCTGACTTATGTAGAGCTTCAGAAGGAAGGAGGGGGAAGAAGTTTTTTATGAAAATAAAAGGCCAGGCAAATATTTCTGGCATTCCTGGTCTCTGCAGGTGACTGCTGGAAACCCTAAGGGACTGGGTGAATCGAAGTGGTGTCGATACCACATAATAGATTACCGAGTGTGCTTACAAGTGCTATGGAACGGACAGGGGAAGGGGAATACAATTCCATCCTTGGGCCTGCCTTGGATGGCACTGTGTCTGTGGGCTCTGATTAGGTTTATCTTCTGCATGAGTTCCAATTCTTACCATCTGGAGTGTCTTTTTTTTTTTTCCAAATTCAGCATAAGACTTCCATGGTAGGTTGAAGCTTTGAATGTAGGCTATGCTACTTGGCAGGAAAAAAACACTGGTTTCAGGCTTTTTACTTCATGTTTGCTTATGGCTCAAATATTAGTATATTCAGTGATATGGTAGATTTTGAGAATGTCTTTGAGGGGGGGGAAAAAATTAAAAGAGCACTGATACATTGACTTAACTTCTAAGTATATTCTATGTTTAATGTTCCATGTTGGAGTAGTTATGATTTCCCCACACAAGCACTTTCAAAGGCTCCTCTTAATCATGTTAGAAACAGTTAGTGAAACAATTGGTAAATTATGTTCCTCTTAGGCATTTCGTGCAATGTAAGTCACCTTTAAGTAATTACTGAGGCTTATATCCAGCTGGTTAGAATGTCTTAAGAGTTTATGTTCAGTATTTAAGTACGGGGCATATGTGAAATTTAGACTTGGGTCTTAACTGAGCTCTTCTAAGGCCTTTCTAAATATTTCATGCAGTGGTTAGGAACTTGTGTTTGTACTAAAGTTCATACCTACAGCTAATTGTATTTTTATCTCTGCTTAGGCAAAGGAACGTGCCAATGGAATGGAGCTGGATGGAAGAAGAATCCGGGTAGACTTCTCCATTACAAAAAGACCTCACACACCTACCCCTGGAATCTACATGGGAAGACCAACTTAGTAAGTTACCTCCTGATTTTTTTTCCTAAAACATTAAGGGACAGGTTACATTGTGTCCTGTGTTTTAAAATAAATAAAACCCACAGAACACCTCTTGTGTATATTCCTTTGAGACCTGTTTCTGTGTGTTTTTCTTAGTTTATCAGGCTTATCAGCACATTAATGTGCTATTCTGAAAGCTAGCGTCTACATGTAGTTTGGCATGTGGGCACAAGAAGAACATATATCCTTGTTTCTGGTTTGCATGCTGTGCAGTATGTGGATGTTTCAGTACTGGGAGCTAAAATACGAAAATCGTTGATGCCTAATCATATTTTTAACAAGTCTCCTTAGGAAGAGCTGTGCTAACACTGGTGTGGCTGTTTGGCAAAGCCTCAGAAAACTAGAGACTCAGCTGATAAGAGGTTCTTCAGATCCTTTTTAAAAAGGAAAAACGCACACGGACTGCTATCAGTAGTAATATGCATCTTTCTACTCTTTAGTTATAAGGTGTTAATTTATATAGCACTTGTCAGAGACTGATGTAGTGTCAGTCTGGATTGCAATAAGCAGAAACCTGTGTTCATTAGTTATGCCAAAACATGAGTTATCTAAACATTTAAGTCTGCAGTAAGAATCTTTGTTAATTTCTAAACTATTTCAAGTTGTTTCTGATTAATGGATGTTCCCCTACGTGTTCTCAAATGCTAATGGCTTTGCAAGCTCTAGTTTTCAAGAGTACATCAACAAATACTATTGTGCAGCTTTGCAGTTTACCCTATCCAAAGTGTAAACATTTGACGAAGTTTCCAAGAATGTGAGTTGTTTTCCCAAGTGGTTTCCCAATTGTTTTCCCAGGACTCAGCTTATGGTATTGGTGGCTGTGTAGCTGATGTATTGATGCTGTAAGCTTTTTTTTAATAGAGTTGTTCTTCTAAAATAAGCTTTCTGAGAGTTAAAAGTGAATGAGGAGTTGCCATAGAATGGAATTCCTCGTGTGCCTGCAATATCCAAAGGTTAAGAGGTTTCAGGCAAGGAGGAAAGTAGCAGTGTTAAATTCAAGCATTTTAAAAAGCAATGATTTAGGTAGATCTGTTTCCATCTGCATAGATGGGAAACTCAGCCATCACTTAAACTGTGAGGACAGGAGGTAGTAATTTAAGCCAGTTAAAATGGCATGTACTTGCCTGAATGCACCGCAAACAATGTTTTATATTTTATTAAATGTCATTCTCTTCCATTACTTGTAGTGGCAGCTCTCGACGACGAGATTACTATGACAGAGGATACGATAGAGGATACGATGATCGTGACTATTACAGCAGATCATATAGGTGAGGCAATATTTGTAATTCTGGACTACTTTTTAAACTGTGCTTTCTTGTCTATGTTTCTACCTTTAGAAGTATGCCAATATGTTCTTAGGCTCATCTTAATTGTAGTTTCTTCGTACAAAATCTTTACCAAGAAGACTACTTGGTACAGATGAGATTGGTCGGAGATATACTTTGTGCTGTTTAGCAAGAGTTAGTCCATAATGCTTTTTTCAATCAGCAGTAAGTGTTGAAAAACAAAGTAACATTCTCTGTACTCTTTTTTTTAAAAGAATTATTTGTTGATTCCTCTGTTACCATTAAAATGGTGGGAATACAGGTGCTCATTAATATTAGTTTGTGTTATAATGCCAAATTACTTTCTGAACGTAGTAGAAAAGTAGGAAATTTCAGTGGCCACCAGTATCCCCTATTAATGATGGACATCTCAAGCATTGCCAAAAATGAGGAATCAGAAGTTGGAAAATTTACCTGTTCTATACTGGACATTTTCATGAAAAAGCTTTTTTTTTTTTTAGCATACTCTTGTCAGGCTGTGTGTAGATGATCTACTTGAAGGACTTGCATATCTTACTTCTGTCTGTCTTCAGTCCAAACTTAGTGTTCAACAGTAGCTAGCCTCACCAAAAGAGGTGTGAATGTTCAGGTGGCAACATAGATTGTCAGGTTAGTGTAGTACAGAATTGGTACTTAATTGGTTTTGGAGATAGAGCTAGCTTATCTTCAGCATTCTCCATTTTGACTGCCAAATGAGCTTGTCCCATGTGAAATTCCCAGAATTTGACTATTAGGTCGGACAGCAAGATGACAATTCATTTTTTCTATCTGTAATTGCCCAGTGTTTAAGAACAATGTCAGTTTAAATGGTTGCGGAACCTGTGTTCAGTCCGTGTAGCAGTACTGAGCTGTTTGGCTAGCTGTAATGCGTCGGCACTGGGTGCATTTGTGACCTCTGCCTGCTGACAACAGCGCATTGGAGATGCGTGCATTTGAATTGTGTTATCCTATTACACCTCAAAGATGATGAAAATACTCAATTCTGTGATCCTCCTAGCGTTCAGTGTGCTCTTCTGTTCTTTCCTACGTGTATAAGAAATATATTCTGTATGCTTACATCGGTATTTGTATGGTGATCCTCAATCACTGAGGGCAGTTGTCCCTTCTTTCCCCTCCTACTTTCAGACACTTTTTCTTCTTACCTTTAGCCATTGCTTCTGTCTGTTTCTCACCTCCCTGCCTTGCTTTTCTGATTTAAAGCAGGGGCTTTGCTTCTTCAGGTGCTTCAGCCCTGCTGGAGGCAGGGAGGGGTGCTCCACCTCATTACAGTGAATGCAGGAGGCACAAGTGTTCTTGGCTCATGGCTCTGGGAACACAGGGTATTTTCTGCCTTTGTCCATTTCCCTACTGTGTCAGCAGCTTTGAGTGTTTTGGAGAGCTGTAGCAGGATAAATCTGACAGCATACACCAAGACTTACTGGTTTTGCCTTGCCGGCTGTTGTATGTAGGCTTTCGTGAAGTAGCTGTGACGCAAAAGTGTATCTTTGACCAAACTTTCTGTTTATTTCAGGGCGCTAGGTGCAAAAACTTGCCCAGGATAGTTACTGCTATCGTGCTTAATTTACCTGCTGGATTTCAGTTCGTTATTTTTTAAGACACTGCGTGAAGCAGCTCCCCAAAATGCTGGGGAACAGAAAACGTGTCTTGCAACATAGTCTGCTAAACGGTCTGTTAAGTGGGGCTTCTAGTTTGCTTCTCCCATTTTCCCTTTTTTTTTCCCCTGGTGGGGGGGATTGATGTAAACCTATCAACATGGCAAAGGCCTATAAGGACCATCAAAAAGTGTGGGTCTATGGAGTGTCTGCCGAGAGTTCTGTACTGTTGGTCTTTTTTTTTTTTTGCACTTCATGGTATGGATCTCCATTTTCTTAAGGGTTGGTCAAGGTTTACTGGCCGTCCTTGAAATCTGCTGTTTGTTGCTTGTGTGTTCTTGAAATGTAATTTGTTTGTTGAGGTTATGGTATAACAATAGTCTTCCGTTACCAGGTGTTACCTTTTGTTATCCCTGATGGTGAATTGTGGCTTGGATCTTTGTAAAGCATCATCAGAAGTTTGAATTACTTCACTTCTGGGTGCGTGCTAGTCAGCATAGTTGCAGGGACTGATAGTGAGTGAACAACTGACAGTGAGGAGGATGTGGATTAGGAGAGGAAAAGCAGGCTAGTAAGAAGTGATGTGAGAAGATGGACTACTTCAGTTAGTGTACTAGTTTGTGTAGTGTATCAGAATTCATGGCTATGCTTTGGTTCAGCTCTTTGAGGCAGTCATGCCCGCAGGCGATGTTCTGACCTTCCTGTGTGCTCTCCCATCCTGTCTGTTGTGTGAATTAGGGCTTTGGGGTAGAAATACTCAGGGTATTGACAGGTCCAGCAAGAATGATTTCCATTCCCTGAAAAAAATCTTTTTAAAGCTTCCTGCAGAAACTTTGTCTTCTTGGATATTAATATTGCAGATACTGAAATACAGCAGATAAAGATTGAAAATAAGCCATAGATGCACGTGGCTACTTGACAAATGCCATGGTCTGTACCAGCTAAATACCTACTTCTTATCCTGCAGGTGTTGGTCATTTGAAGGAGAGAGAAGAATAGTGTTGCATGTAAAAACGTGTAGATGTAGAGCTTAGTGCTGTGGTCCAATGGTGGACTTGGCAGTGCGAAGTTAAAGGTTGGAGCAGGTGATCTTAGAGGTCTTTTCTGACCTCAATTAATTTGATATGCCATGGGTGCTCCCTTGACAGGAAAGTGTCTAGGGCGATATATAAACTTAAAATCTGTTGTGTACTCTGCCCCCAGAAAATCAATTGGTAACAATTACTTGGCATTTTCTTTCTTCCTCACCTGCTGTGTAGAGAAGCCTTAAGGGCATTTTCAGGACAGAGTTCTCATACTAAAACTTTAATTTCCCCATAATTTTCCCCATGTTGCTGTGGGATGCTTAGTCTTGTCTGGAAAAGTGTCTGTAAACTGAAGAATAACCTAAAAAGTATGCACGCTGGCTATCTACCAAATGGGGAGGGAGGACATTTGGAGGGAAAAAAAAAAAAAAGTAAAATAGACCTGCTGATTGGAAATGTGGTGGTTTTTCTGTCTTAAAATTGTAGCCTTTTTAAGCTGCTGTGAGTCATCTGTGGTGGTCATCCCTATTCTGTAATGCAAGCTTGATGCAGTCTCCTCCCAGTAATGCTTAGCTGTATCTAAATCTGTGGAGGTACTGGACTGGTCACTAAATATCATTCAATATTACTGTCTATTGTTTCTGTGCAACTTCTACGTGAGAAGTTTTACTGTTGTTTTGAAGATGCCCTTGTTTAAGCGTGATTAAGTGAAGTGTTAAAACATAAGGGTGTCTCCTTTGCCCCTGCCTCAACCTTGAAATCAACTTGCTCGTGTTTCCTCAGGACAGTGAACTGCTCTCACTGCTTTAAAAAATAAAAAATGGCTTGCTTGGAATGGGGTAAGCATCTGAGAACAGGAATGCTCTTAGAAGCAAAGGCTCTGTACCAATCTCAAACTGCTGCTCATTGGAGAGTGTGCCGTTGTAAAATACAACATCGGGCAGCTGAGCGTGAGTCCTCTCTTAACTGCTTCTTGCCACTGAATTCAGCCAACTCATTCCAGTGATGCAAAAATGAGTGTAACGAGGAAATAACTTTGTCCAGTGTAGGTACCAGCTGCTTTCTTGCCTTCACATCATTTTCCTGTATTTGACAATACTTTTGCTTGTATGGCAATCTTTTTATTAGTTCACGTTTTTAAATTTTTAAAATTGATCTGCTTTTGTCTTTGCAGAGGAGGTGGTGGTGGCGGAGGAGGAGGATGGAGAGCTGTTCAAGACAGGGATCAGTTTTACAGGTACAACAGGAAAGCTTTTGGTGTCTGGTAAACAATAGAGATACTCATATATGGTATTTGGGGGACGTTTGAATCCACTCTGGGATAGCTATAAACACACTAACAGCAGTCGGGTGGCTGCTGAATGCTTGCCACTTTGCAGTGAGCAGTACAATTCATTTCAAAGGCTCCCTCATCATTATGTAAAGGGGTGAGGTTAGTATAGGGTCAGGTTAGTGCAGCTTTGCACGGGAAAATCTTGTGAGCTATGGCAAGAAGTTAACTTCCTGAATGGTTTCCTTGAATGACAATTTAGGGGATTAGTGGAAACAGGCAAGAAAATGCAAAACTTTTGCCTGGATTGGAAGAGTATCATAGAGTTGAGGGTGGGATTTGCAAGGTGGCAGCAGAGAGTGCTGTTCAGATCAACTCTTCATCTAGAACAAGTATTTTAAATTAAAAGTTAAGGTGTGATTTGGCTTACTCTGCTCGTTTGGGATGTTCTTGGCTTGAAACACAACACTTGGACACAGATGGGAACACAAGAGAGCATATTTCCTTTATTAATCAAAAGTAGTATTAATCTGACTGTTTGCTCAAAAAAAGGGTAAGAAAATTCAAATGTTTGCTCTGTTATCCAGTATAAACGTCAATCAGCTCTTCATGTGCTCGTTAGCTTCCCCAACTACACTCCCGATAGCAGGATTGAGAGAGACCCTCTAAAAGCTGCTGCCACTCATCTGCCACAGGCTTTAATGAAGGGATTGTTTATGTTGCTTTCTTCCACAGGAGGAGATCACCATCCCCATATTACAGTCGAGGGGGCTACAGATCTCGATCCAGATCTCGATCCTATTCACCTCGTGAGTAGTTACAGCTCTCATGTCAAAAGCAAATTTCCACTTTGCCTGAACTTCTTCCTTAGAGCTTTTCTATCCCCTAACAGCTTCAGTGTGATTGGTTTTCTTTGAACCACGGTTCCCTTTAAAGTTTCATTGAGCAACTGGCAACCTTGAGGGCAGAGCAAATATTTAGTTTGCAACAAAATAAACTAGGTAATACCACTTTTTTTAAGGGAAAAAAAAAGTCTGAAGTAGCACTTCTTTCTTGGGAACCCAGTTACCACAGCACTTTGTAGCAGGTTGACAGTTTGGTTAAGTCTAGGACAGCAAAGCCAAATTGTCAGTCCTTGCAGGTTCTGATACTGGAACTAAAATTCCTGACAAGTTGCTGAAGAGAAGGTTAACTCAGTCTGGGATCTAAACGGTGCTCTTCTCCAAATCGCTTATTTGCATGAAGGATAAAGCTGCATTTTTGCAGAAAGTTAACAAAACACAACAGCATTCCTAGCATGATCCCTTTGTAATGGATACACCTGGAATGAATAGGTTCTGTTCTCATGTTTACCATTTGTGTCCAGATGAAAACAAGTGTAACTACTTCTCCTGATACACAGGGAAACTGGCTTCAGCCCCTGTTACAGTGTGTATTGCATGCTGAAACATCAGCCCTGTGCATATATGATGTGAACTGGGCTTTTTCTTCAGGAAGGAGCTTACTCACAGAAGAGTACTGATGTCGTACTTTGTTGTAGACAAATCACTGGGCACTTGAATTTGCAGATTTGAGGCACGTCTGTGAAATCAGACATGGAACTTGTAAAATCTGTTGATACTTGGAAGTCTAATTGTATATATTGTTTGTGTTTTTTTTCAGGTCGCTATTAAAGCATGACATGTAGAGGAATTTCTAGCTACAGCCTTTGAGTTGAAATTGCAAGTTTGTGGACAATATTTTTATTGTCTCTTCTGTTTAAACAAGTGAACAGTGCCTAGTGAATAGGTGACTTTTACACCTTTTATGAAGACTACTTCTGTGATGTTAAATGCTGTTTCATTCTGCATATTTGTGTAGTTTGGTGCTTTGTTTCAAGTTGTGTTTTGAAAGGAGTATGTTTTGCATGTATTTTTTTAGTCTCAATTTTGACTCCTGAAAGGTTTCTATTGTAAAGACAAACTGTTCAGTTAGTTTTTTCTACTGATTCCAAGGTATTCTGAAGATCAAAACCTGTGTAAAATGCTTTCAAAAAGTGAAAAATAAAATAAAAAGAAGTTTGATTTTTTTTTCCTACTTACTTTTTCCAAGTCTAAGTTACATATTGAAAGGGGACTACTGCACTTACATGGTATTCCATAACCAAACCATAGCAAAAAGTCCAGAAGTAAAATTCACACTGTTTGTGTTGTTGGGTAATTGCTTTCTAGGTGTAATGTCTTCAGGTCTGTAAATCCAGGGCATAGAGAAGTCCATATGAAACTTGTACAGTAGCAGGAGGAAGAAACATCGAAACGTCTATCACACTGTAGATAGACATGGAGCAAGACTTCTTGTAAACTCAAGTTAATGCTGCTGAGCTTTGAGGTGGGTGAGCTGTGAAATTCTTTATCCCATGTACAATACAGACCTTTAAGTAAGGAGCTCTCAGAAATGGGGGAGGTTGTCTTTGGAAGTAGATAACCATACATTTACAAAAGGCAACGTCATAACATTTAGGCTACTTAGACTTCACTTCTTCACCAACAATTGTCCTTTTAAGAAGTACGTCTTTATCTGCATATGTGAGTAAAATGCTGGATGCAATATAACTCAAGTGGTGCTTTCCTACCAGCTTTCTCCTTACAACAGTCAAACGTACCCTTTTTGCTTACTTGGATTCGTAATCATCATACACTTGCATGAAAATTACGTTTGAGAGGTGAGAGCACTGTTGAACTAGAACTTCCCTCAGCCTGGTAGTGCAGGTGACCGGCTCTCACACTTGTCCTCGTTTGGATTCCTTTTAAGCGCTACTGAGCGAAGGCTTTCATATGGCTAACTTCCAGGAGGTCGCACCAGAGGAGAGGATCCATGATCAGAAACTTGTTCCCACAGTCTTCCTTTTACTTTTAAGAACACAAAACATGGCTGTATGAACTGCTGTGCTGGCACTCGGTGAGGAAGAGAAGTGCCACCAGAGCCATTGCAGGTCAGGATTTAAGTGGTAAGATTTATTACTGTAAGCTTGTCATACTTCCCCAGAAATGTGTAACCTGTGGGAGCTGCTCTAGTAGTCCTGTCAACCTAACACAAGCCAAAGGCTTTAATTCAGCAAGTACATGCATAACATCTGAGCTATACCCCAGTTCTTTTAGGGACAACCAATTATTTGCTGTCCTGTAAAGGACAAATTGAATTTCAGGTTCCTCATAGCTATTTAATGAAAAAAGGCTATTTTTTCATTTTAAAAACCGGCACTGGATCACTCATTTTGGTATTCAGCTATTAAGTTATCTGTTACATTTTAAAAAGACTGGGCAAATACCATCTTACTGCGTAGTAAGTCTATGCAGTTGGATCTATGATCTAATGCTTTTAATACTACATGGTAGAAAATGCATTGACCTTTCCATGTTGGTTCACAGTGAGCGTATCTCATGTGGATGCAGCAGTGTACTCGTTTCTCGTTATGTTCTGTACTGATGTAGGAAAAAAACTTGCTTTTCCATTTTGCTCTCAGAAGGACATTTTGTCAAATTCTGTGCAATTGCTTGAAACGAGGCAGCAGGCTGGAGGCTGAAGAAAGAAGCCCTACCTGCTGCAGCTTTGCAGAGGGCAGGAACGCTGATATCAGCATGCTGGATGTTTGGTAAAGGGAAGTTTCTGTAGATGTCTAGATGCTTTTTTAAATCCATTTCAGATTTTACTGTGGCTGTAAGAACTGACAACAGGCTTTTAGCAGTAATTATTTTTAACTGAAGTTAGCAGTAACAATCCCTTCCCTAACCCAGCTGACACCTCCATTTAAGTTTCCCCTGGAGCATGTAGCAATGTTCTAGGCTGGAAGCTCATGCGTGGTTGCTGACCCATTGCAACTCGAATCCCTGCACGAGGTCCCTGCTCGGTGTGGCTCCTAGGGCTGTGGTTATGGACACAGGAATGAGTTTTCCCTGCAGAGGTGGAGTCACCGGGTGGTGCTGACCTTTGCAGAGCAGAGGGAGGCTGTTTGTTCTTTGGACCACATTTTGTTAGTCATGATCTTCTACTTCCTTTGACTCATTAAACAGGGGGGTCGACAAAAGCAGAGTCAAGAACATGTGTCCTCCGGTAAGCTTCATATTTTAGTAAAATGAGGATTTCGCAATCTGTGGTGCAGTTCCTGGCAGCTGAATGCATCTGATGGCTCGTCGCTGCCAGAAGAGCGTCCTCCTGCTCCTACCCCCCACTCCCATACCTGATAGTTCTGGGAAGACCTAAATCCCAGCGAAGAGGATCAGCTGAATGCAGGGCTGGTCAAAGCGTGTTCTCTAGCACTGCCTTAGCCTCGCCATTCTGAGAGCCTCTTATCTGGGTGTTTCCTGCTGCTGAATCACTTGAGCTGCTCGTCAAGCCCAGAAACAGCCCCATGTGAGATGCTCCCCAGCGAGTGTAATGCTGCCCTGGTAGGCAGGAGTGACAGATTGCTGTGGTATGCGATGCGCTTCTGAAACAGGCCTGAATCACTGCGGGATGTCCCCATGCCCTGCCAGCGCTTAACACAGAAATTCACCGAGCGGGGAGAATCCTGAGCTTCAGGAGAAGCCGTACAAGCGGTGGCGATGCCTCTGTGGACCAGAGACTGCAGGAAAGGACGGAAACGCTGTGTGGGACAGCCCTGGCCCCTGCCATGGTGGGGGCTGTGAAATGTGGACGTTTTTCTGCTTGATCTACTGAGAAAACGCCTCCAAGCCCTGCGCAGGTGCTGCGGGTGGCGACGCTTGGAGTCGCGGCACCGAGCTGCTGTAGTGCAATCAGAGCAACATCTGTCGGGTGGATGCGAGGCGCCGCGCCCTGCGCTGACCCTCCTTCCTGTGGGGACTGCGGCAAGCAGCAAACCTTAAAAGCACGTGGAAAACAAAACACGGCGAGGGAAAGGCTACAGAAAAAGCTGATGCCTAGCTCCTGTTTCGCTCTGCTGGGAGCAAACGAAGAGCTGCGGAGGCAAGGTGTGAGTGGGGGGAGGAGCTGTTACCAGCAGGTTTGGGGTTCCTAAAGAGGGTCTGGGATCCCCATGGTTGCATGAGCTGCTGCACATCAATAGTCAGTGCTTGCACGCACACAGTTACCTGTCACAACTACATAATTTGGATTTAGGTAACGTATTTTGTTGCTCATGTACTGGTTCCAGCAAACTTAGCCCAAAATGCAGGTGGCCACGTGTATCGCTTCCCCTAACTTTTAGGTGTGTACCTCTGGGACCTGGCCTTTGCAGGGTAGACTTGGTCCTACGCCAAGGTCCATACCTTCAAGAGCGCATTGGGATAGTCACCAAAAGGTTTAGCCTCTTGGGAAAGAGCTGTTAGCGCATCGCTGCCGGCAGTCCATCATCCCACTGTTAAAACCTTGAGCATTAGGTCCTGGCTCAGCCCCTGCACAGCAGGAATGCCCAGAGAGGCTGCGCTCAAACCCTCTTAGTCCACCTCTGGGATCTCTCCATGCTGTTTTGTTCCAGCCTGGAAAGTAACTTGGTGGATTTTCACTCGTGTTGCAGCAAACCGAGCAAAAATACTCCACCATTTCTTCTTTTTTTCAACCAAATTTGGAATTTTCTCAAAGCAGGACTAATAGTGCTGTCTGTGAAGATCAACCCCGCCTGCTGCTGTGCTCAGTGCCGATGGCTGTGGCTGCTTCTGCAGCGCTCTTCCCCCATTTCCATAGCAGCTGCCTGGTTTTCTGCTAGGAGGTTTCTAAAAGCCAAAGGATGGTTATCAATGTGATTTTAGAGTTCAGTTCCTGGTCTGTTCCCAGCACAGTGTGTTACCGTTGCAGTTATCGTCGCCATCGTGATCCTCAGCCTTGTGTAGCTCCGCTAAAAATACACCAAGATTTGGGAGGAACGAGGAGAAGGGGACGTTTGTATGGGGATTTCTGAAAATCCATCCTTTGTTAGAAAGTCGGGCAGGAGCAGCAGTGGTGTTTATCCCATAAAATCGAAGCTGAATTTCTCAAACTCTCCCTGGCTGTGCTGGATTCCCTCTGCCCTGGGTTTGCGGGTCCTCGACACATGCTTCAGGTGTTTATTTTGGGATAAAAACACGGAACAAACCGTCTCCAGCCCCGCAGCTCCTTGGGCAGGCTGCAGCCTCCCAGCTGCACGTTGTGACACCTGAGGTCACCACTGTGACTTGGCCAGAAGGAAAAAATCAGTCACTTTGCAAGGGAACTGAATCATTTTGGGGGCTGGAGGGGTTATTTGGGTGTTATTTGGGGCTTTTTGTTTGGCGCTGCCTCTCTGGTGGGCATGGCTGTTGGCCAGATGTTTGTCCCACCTGCTCCCAAAATCTCCAGCCAAGGAATGTCCCTGGCTCCTTCTGTCCTGTGTCCGATCAACAAAATGCTCTCTCTTCCCCCTAAGTTTCCAGCTTTTTCAAAGGAAAGCAAGGCGGTTATCTTCTCCAGCCTAAACAAACCCTCCCTAGACGTTCCCTTGCTCTCACCTGTTTTTTTCTCCTTTTATCAGTCTCGCGGCTGCCTCCTGGAATTGTTACGCATCTGACATCTTTTCGGAGAGGCGTGACCTTGTGGCACACCCCACCTGCCCTTAGGAGAAGACCTGGGTCCTGCAACACCTTCAGGACCATCGACCCTCGGCCCTGCCCCGTGCACTTGCTGCCTCACTAACGATTTTCTGTTGGTGCTCTTAAATCCTTCCCCCCAGAGCACGTCCTTCTCTTGGCCGTCACATTGATCGGGACAGCCATCGTTTTAAATTCTTGCAAGGTTAACAAAACTCCGGGAAAGCGAGGATGGCTGTAGGGACGGGAAGGCATCTGAAGAAAGGCGTCGAGTTCCTTCTGCAGAGCCAAAGTCGTGGGCAGGGGGATGAGCTCACGCAGGAGCTCCATGCACTAAGTATTTGGGCAGGAGGAGCTGAAAATGTGCCTTTAGCTTTTCTTTTTCAGTTTGATGAAGGTGCTGGGCAGGGACGGACGCATCCCTTGGGATGGGAAATGGGTCCCTCAATGTCACTGAGCCCTGCTGCACCAGCTTCTGCAGAAAGGGAGCAGAGAGGGACGCACCGGGCTGCTTTCAGCCCTAAAAGCACCAGAAAAAAACCCCGCTCCTGATGCTGAGCCCAGCAGGAGCTGCGCTGGGAGCAAAGAAGAAGAAATCGGAGGAGAACGGATTCTTCTCGCTTTGCATCATCGCAGTCCAACCACATCTATTTTTGCAGTACGCATGGCATCAAGCACCCGTCACTGCTATTCCTACTCCATCCAGCGCATCGGCACCTCCGCATGACACAGGAGCGGCGGCGGCGAGACCGGCAGAAGGGTTTCGGTGCTGTTCGCCCAGCTGAAAATCCCGGGAATTCCATCGCCGCCCTTCACCCGGCAAAGGACAGCTGGCACCGGGGCACCGCGCTCCTCTCCAAGGACACTTGTCCCCTCCCGCCGGGCCAGCGTTACTCGCGCACCTTATTTTAGGCTCCGCTCGCAGCCCTGACGCGCTTCCATGAAGATCTGGCTTTGTCGTCTCGAGGAGAGAGAGAGAGAGAAGTCATCTAACCCGGCCGGCCGGGGCAGGTAGTGGCACCAGCTCTCGGTCACTCGTTCCCTTGGGGACACCCTTCCGCGTGCCCCAAACCCCAGCATGGCAGCCCCGTACTGCCGGGCTGAGAACAGGCGAAACTCGCTGCCGGGATGCTGGCAGCCGCCCGCGACGAAGGCGATGGACTCGCACGGGGCGAAGGCAAAGCAGAGCTCGGCCAGGGAGGGGCCGTGCCGTTGCGTTTTGCAAAGCAGCACATTGAACACAGGCTTCCCTTTCCTCTTTTCCTCTGTTCTTTCCTCTCTCTTTTTCTCCTTTCTCTTCTCTTTCCCTTCCCTTCTGCTCTTTTCTTTTTTCTTTTCTCCTTTTCCTTTTTCTTCTTTCACTTTTCTTTCCTCCTTCCCATTCCCTTCCCTTTGTCTTCTTTTTTCTTCTTTCCCTCTTCCCCTTTTTCCTTTCCTTTTTTTTGCTTTTCCTATTTTTTCTTTCCCCTTTTTTCCCTTTTCCTTTCTCTTCTTTTCCCTTTCTTTGCCCCATTTTCCTTTTTTTCACTTTTCCTTTTTTCTCCACCTTTTCCTCTTTTCATTTTTCCCCTTTTCCTTTTTTCCTTTTTCTTTTTACCCCTTTTCCTCTTTTACCCCTTTTCCTTTTCTCTTTTTTCCCCCCTTCCTTTTTTCTTTCATTTTCCTTTTTCTCTTCCATTTTTTCTTTCCCTCTTTCCTTTTCTTGCGTTTATTTCCTGTTCTCTCCCTTTTTCTTTTACCTTTTTTCTCATTTCCCTTTTCTTCCTTTTCCTTTCCCTTTCTTGTTCCTCTTGCTCTTTCCCTTTCCCACTTTTGTTTCCTGTTCTCCCCCTTTCCTTTCCCTTTTTTCTTCTTTTCCCTTCTCTTCCTTTTCCTTATCTTTTTTCTTCCTTTCCCTCTTTCCCTTTCCCACTTTCGTTTCCTGTTCTCTGTTTTCCCTTTCCTTTTTTCTTCTTTTCCCTTTTCTTCCTTTTCCTTTCCCTCTTTCCCTTTCCCTTTCCTGCTTTTGCTTTGTTCTCTCCTCCCCTTTCCTCTCCCCTTTCCTCTCCCCTTTCCTCTCCCCTTTCCTCTCCCCTTTCCTCTCCCCTTTCCTCTCCCCTTTCCTCTCCCCTTTCCTCTCCCCTTTCCTCTCCCCTTTCCTCTCCCCTTTCCTCTCCCCTTTCCTCTCCCCTTTCCTCTCCCCTTTCCTCTCCCCTTTCCTCTCCCCTTTCCTCTCCCTTCTTTTTTCTTCTTTTCCCCAGTCTTCCTTTCCCTTTTTCCTTCCTTTCTTTTCCCTTTTCTTCCTCTCCCTCTTCCCTTCCCTTTCCCTTCCGTTTCCCCGCTCTCTCCCTCTTCCCTTCCCCTCTCCCCCCTTCTCCCTTCCCCTCCTTCCCTCCCCTCTCCCCCTTCCCTTTGTTCCCCCTCTCCCCCCTCGGGGCCGCGACGCCCGCAGCCCCCTCCCGGTGCCGGGGGGCTCCCTCCACGTGCGGGGCCGGGGCCGGGGCCGGGCCCCTGGCGGCGGCGGGCGGAGGGCGGGGGCGGCCGGGCTGGGCTCGGCGCGGCTCGGCTCGGCGCGGCTCCGCCCGCTGCCCGGCGGCGGGGCGCTGTTGCAGGCGGCTGCGGGCCGGGCCGGGCGGGTGGCGCAGCGCCGTGCCCGTCTCTCTCCGGCCGCGGGGCGGGAGGAGCCGCGGGGCTCCCCATGAAGCGGCGGAGGATGAACAAGCTCTACATCGGCAACCTCAGCCCCGCCGCCACCGCCGACGACCTCAAGCGGCTCTTCGGGGACAGGAAGCTGCCCCTGGCCGGCCAGGTCCTGCTCAAGTCCGGCTACGCCTTCGTGGATTTCCCGGACCAGAACTGGGCCATCCGGGCCATCGAGACCCTCTCGGGTGAGCGGCGCCGCGGCCCCCCCCGGCTCCCCCCGCCGGGCCCCCCCCCGGCCGCCCCGCTCCCCCCCGGCCCGGCGGCTCCGGCCCCGGCTGATTTTTCGCTGATTTTTTTCTCCGATTTTATTGAGGGGCAGCCGAGCGCCGGGCCCCCCCGCCGGCCGCCCCCCCGGCACCCCCCAGGCCCCGGGCACCTTATTACGAGGTGCCCTGCCCCAACTCGCCGGGGGCGCCGAGCGGGGGGCGGCCGAAGGGGCGGCTGGGGGGGGCAGCGCGGAGCCGGGCGGCGGCGGGAGCGGAGGGGGGGGGAGCGCCTCCGGGGCCCGGGGGGCCGGCGGAGAGGAGGACGAGGGGGATGAAGGCCGGGGGGGGCGGCGGGGGGGGTCCCGGGGAGAAGCCGGGGGGGGGGGGGCGGCGGCGAGCCCCGCCGACGCTGAGCCCGCTGTCCCCGCAGGTAAAGCGGAGCTGCACGGCAAAGTGCTGGAGGTGGATTACTCCGTGCCCAAAAAGCTCAGGTGAGGCGTGGGATGGTCGGGGAGGGGGGGCGAAGGGGGGGCGCACGCCCCACGCACACGCGTGGGGGGGCAGCGGGAGCAGCGCCGGGTTTTACTTTCGCTACGCTCCGCGGCGGAGCGGGGGGGGGGGGGGGGGCAGCGCCGCCACCGCCCCTGGGGGCTCGGGGAGGGGGGGGCTCGGGACCCCCACGCGTGTTTTGCCCGGCCTCAGCTCCCCCCGCAGCCACAAGATGTCGGGGGGAGCCCGGCGCTGGGGGCACCCCGGGGCCCCCCGCTGCTCCCCACCAGCCCGGCCGGGAAGCGGCTTCCTGCCGGGAAGTAACAGCCCCGGCGGCGAGAGCAGCAGCACGGGGAGCGATAGCGGGAACGATAACGGCAATAAACCGCAGTGATAGCAGCGATAAGAGCGATAGTCACAATCCCAACAACCCTTCCGAGGATTTGCACCGGGAGAAGTTGCGCGCTGCGGGCGGTCGCGTCTCCTCCGTCAAGTGATCCAGGTCCTTACATGTATTTTTTAAATTATTTTTCCCCTCTATTTTTTTTTTCTCTATTTTTTTCCCTATTTTTTCCTTACGCCCGCATCTTTCCTCCTGCGCCCCCCTCCCAAAGAACCCGCTCCCAGGGCACTTTGCTCCTCCCTTCAGGTGGGCAACGGCGATGCCGCTTTATAAAGAGAGGGGAGCACCCCGACCCGCAGCATTGCCCCCCGGCACCTCGCGACAGCGGGTCCGGTGGCCCAAAATTCGGAGGCTCGGGGCACGGTTGGTGCCGGAGACATAATTTTGCAACACGGTGCTGGGGGGGGGACACAAACACGACGCGTTGTGTAATGGGGACTCGGTGGGGAGCAGCTCGTGCCTGGCATCACGTGTGCCGCGGTGGGATGCGGGCTCTGACAGCGGGATTCCTTCGGCGGGGAGCACGCGCGCTTTTTACCTCCCAACCAAGCAGGCGAAGCCTCCCCCCGCCTCCCCGCCGCGAGGTTTCGGAGCTAAATCTCCTCCGGCAGCCTCGTGCCGCTCCGTCGGCCGCTTCTGGAGAGCGGCAGAGGCAGAAATAGGGGTTTTGAGGGTGTCGGACCTTCACGACGGCCGATGGAAAGCAGGGGTTCGCCCTTATCCCCGTTCTCCATTGGGCTGCTGTGCTCTTAATTTGCCTGCCGCGTACAAAAAGGCATTTAAACAGCCCAGAAATAAATGCTTATTTCTTTGGCCATAGCCTGTTTTCAGCTCTCTCCAAGTTTTCTAGCCCAGCCCGGCTCCCCAGCTCGTCGGCACCTCGTTTCGGGTCTCTTTTGCTCGCATCCAAAAACCAAAACTCCAGCCTCATGTTAACACCCGTGGCCGGCAGGGCCGTGCCGTCGCCTCGGCAGATTAAAGGTTTGATTTTTATAACGCGATTTTTGGCGTGGAGCGGAGGCTCACGTGGTTGTGTTGTAGTTTTCCCCTGCCCTGGGATTAATGTGCAGTGATTTATTTTTATTGCCTTATACGTATATATATATATATATATAAATATTTTGTTTGTTTTCTGCGTATACGTGCTCAGCGTAAAACACTGACGCGCAGGGGATGCTCGGTGTTTGCTGCACGGCGGTGGGGTTTGAGTGCTATGCGGGAAGGGGATTTGATAAGAAATCTGCCCGAAAAAAACATATCTGTGTGTCGGGAACCTGCCGGGAGGGATTTCCTCGAGGAGCCTCCGAAGGCACAAAAGGACACACGGTGCTGGAGGGAAGCGCAGAATTTGCCCGAATTTGTGCTTCACGAGTTAAAAATCGGTAGTTGCGCTGCAGTGCGAAGGGTTTGCCCTGCTGAAGGCATGATGGGAAATTATTGTGATTGTTTTGTGTTTGTATAAGCTGTGCTGTGCATCGGTGGATTTAATTTTTAAAAAAAAAATATTTTTTTTGTAACATTGGTTTTGAATTCACCAGGAACAGAGAATGTTGTTGTTTAGCTCAAGCCGGGTGAAAGAGCCGTATTTTCAGGGGTATTTTGTGTCCAGAGCTGTGCATCTGACCTCTGAACATCCCACTGATGGGAAAAAAAGATAATAATAATAATATTATTAATAATAATAATAATCAGGATTGTTTGTGTGATGCTAACAGCAAAGCCCAAGCGCCCCCCGTGCGGGCTCGTGTACAAGTGCTGGCCGAAAGCAATGAGTTTAATCAGGAGCAGCGACGTGCCAGAGCCCCGCTTCGTGGCTTCCACGCGGAGAAATTTCCAGGCTCCGCATGGCCGAGGTGCCTTTTATTTTCTGCTTCCGCCGTAATTTTCCAATTTAACAATTTTCAAATGATGCTTCTGGAAAATAATCGGTTTGAAATGAGTTCCTAGGGGAGCTGCTGGAGCTCTCTGGTTCCAGCAGGAATTATTCTTAAATCTGTTAAATCACAAAAAGGCTCGAGGCGGGGAGGGAAAGGCTGGCGTCGCGGCTGGGATTTAGCGGGGTCGCTGGAAAACCATCCGGACGCCTCCGGCACTCCTGGGGTGCGGAGCTCGGGGGTGAGAAGTCAGCCTTGGAGCTCGTTGTTTTCCGTGGCACTTTGGGCTAAAGGCAGAGTTTTTGCCAGCGAGGTGTGCTTTTCCACGAGCTGGGTTCGTGCCCCTTTATTCCCACACCCGGTTGCATTTCGCGCTCATCTTTCCATCGTCTTCATTTATATTTTATTTTATTTATTTATTTATTTATTTTTTCATTGCATTCATGCTGTAGCACTTCAGGTGCGCTTTCTGGGGAGGGAATAATTTTTTTTCCATTTTTTTTCCCCCCGCTTCCTTGCATGGAATACAAGCACAAGCCCTTCCATCTCTCCGCGGGCGTTATCTCCCTCCCTCATTATTGTTGTTATTGCTTAGTGTTGATTGCAGATGCTTGTTTAGGGGAGAGAAAACAGAAAACCCTTGTGCAAACTGACGATTCTGCGCATTGCTTTGCCGGGAAAAGCTTCGAGCACGGATGATTTGCACATACACACGTGTCAGGAGCGGGTGGGTTTGTCGCCAGCCTTAAATTCGGGGAAAAAAACCTGCAGTTTTCAGTTAGTTTGTTCGTGAATAGCATTGAGCGTGCTGGAGATGTTTGGGGCATGGTGTGGTGGTTTGCTTCGGGTTGAAAATTAAATTCAAAGCACTGAAAGTGCGTTGCTGAGGCTGCTGCTGTGGCCAGGGGCAACTTTCCTTGTTCCCTTTCCCAGGGGCGCAGCACGTGGCCAGGGTTGGCACCGCTCGACGAGCTTTAAAAACAGCATTTCCCAGGAATAACCCATTACCCAGAGCGGCAGTGAGCTGGGAGTTTCACAAATCAGGGTTGCATCAGGATTAGGGTTGAAAAAAAATGTCCTGGAATAAGCTGGAGAGCCAGGGGAGCCGATGGAGAGCTGCTTCCCACTGTGCAGCCGGCACGGTGACACGCAGTCCGGCCAGGGAAGGAGGTTTGCTGGGTGTTCAGCGGTTTTATTTTTATTTCTGTATTTTGTTTTATTTTTTTTAGCTCCCCATTTTTAACCAGGATATTTGTGGATCGGATTCCTGCAATGGAAACTCGGGGGAGATTTGTATTCCAGGAATTTGGGGTGGGCTGCAGGGTGCGTCTCGGTGACAGGAGAGGAATAATTGTTGTCCCCCTTTGCGTCCCAGTGCAGAGCAGGAACGCGGAGGGGTGTTTGCGTTTGTTTTTTTTTCCCTTTTCCCCCTCTTAATCTTGAAAAGCCGTGACAGATGGGGCGCAGTTTCCCATTCAGCTCCATCGTTAATACATCCCCAGGTCGCGGGGGTGCGTTCATCACGTGCCCTCCTTGCCCCCCCTCCCGCGCCGGAGGACAGGGCTTTAGCACGAATATATTTTAATTCCTTAAGAGCGTCAAGGCAAAGCCCCCGGAGCAGGCGCACCCGCGGTGCTCTCGGCCGCCGCTCAAAACTGGGGCAGCGCTTTAATGCTCGTCCATCCCCGAGCTACCGCTGCCATCCCGGCAGCTGGGGCAGACGCAGAATTTGTCGAGGTGACCCCAAAACGAAACCGACGGAGGCAGGGAATCATCAGCTGCTCTCGTCTGGGGGAGCATGCTCGTGTCCGGCTGCAAATCACCAGATGCAACCAGTTCAGGTGGGCGTGAGTTTGCGTACCGCCTGCTGGTTTTTATAATTTTGGTGGCATCATAATTTTTTTATACAAATTTTTATTATAATCTTTCGCCTAGGACATTGGAGATATTTTACCAGGTGGAGCAAAGTTGCTGGCGGCAAAGAGAGTTGTGAAACCCCGCACCTCCTAAATGCTTTAGTGACATTGTGAGGTTTTCACAAGCAAGCACTGAAATATTTTGTAAGGTGGAGGTGTGCAGATTCCCCCCCTCGGTTTCCCATTTCTCTAGAATTTTGGTTTTGATTGGAAGCAGGAGCCACAGGGCTTTTTTTTAGCTACCCCAAATACTGATCCAAGGTAGAAGGTGCTAAAACCCCTTTATGGCTTTATAACAGTAAAACAATGCACGGCGTGAATGGAAAAAAATCCTTGTTTGAACAAAACCCCCAAAATAAAAATTCCCATCTCTTTAATGCTTGAAGCTGGTGCTTGGGGTTGTTTTTTTTTGTCTCTTGCCCCTTGCCTCATGCGCTTGTGGATGGGGTTGTGCTGATGTGCTCTTGTGGGGCTAATTAGGTGTTTTTCCATAAACTGTATCCCCGACATTAGTGATTATTGGTGGTATTAATTCCCACCAGCTTACTGCAAAACGTGCGGTGCAGTGCAGTGGGGCTGATTCATCACTAGTTCTGGTGTTGGGAGCTGGGGGGGGGCTAAAATTAGCCTGTGGCACCCCCAGGGCCCCCAGGTCCATCATCGGGGGTGGCCACACATGGCCCAGCACTGCTTCAACTGGGCGGGGGCCATTTTCCACCTGGGAAACAGCCGTTGGTGCTCCAAATGAGACACGTCCCGTTTTCTGGAGTGGACGCTGTGTGCGCGGTGGTGCGGGGTCAGCCGTGGGCAGGTGACAAGGATGGGCAGGAGAAGGGGACGGGTGAGGTTGTTGGTGAGCAGCGCAGGATTGCCGTGGCCGTGGGCCCCCCATGGGCCAGGTCCTCCTGACCGCCTCCTCCGTGGGGTGGGGTTGGATCAACACGGCTCAGTGCCGGAGCCTGCACTTTGGCCACAACCCCATGCAGCGCTACAGGCTGGGGGCAGAGTGGCTGGAAAGCTGTGCAGAGGAAAAGGCTCTGGGGGTGCTGATGGATGCTCGCCTGAACACGAGCCAGCAGTGTGCCCAGGTGGCCAAGAAGGCCAGCGGCATCCTGGTTGTGTCAGGAATAGTGCAGCCAGCAGGGCCAGGGAGGTGATCGTCCCCCTGTGCTCTGCTCTGGTGAGGCCGCACCTCGAGTGCTGTGTTCAGCTTTGGGCCCCTCACTACAAGAAGGACATCGAGGCCCTGGAGCGTGTCCAGAGCAGGGCTACGAAGCTGGTGAAGGGCCTGGGACACAGGTCCTGTGAGGAGCAGCTGAGGGAGCTGGGGGTGTTTGGTCTGGAGAAGAGGAGGCTCAGGGGAGACCTCATTGCTCTCTGCAACTGCCTGAAAGGAAGGTGTGGGGAGCAGGGGGTCGGCCTCTTCTCGCAGGTAACTAGTGATAGGACCAGAGGGAATGGCCTCAAGTTGTGCCAGGGGAGGTTCAGGTTGGAAATGAGGAGACATTTCTTCTCAGAAAGAGCAGTCAGGCATTGGGACGGGTTGCCCAGGGAGGTGGTGAAGTCACCGTCCCTGGGGGTGTTCAAGGAAAGGTTGGACGTGGTGCTTGGAGACACGGTTTAGTGGGTGACGGTGGTGGTAGGGGGATGGTTGGACCAGATGGTCTTGGAGGGCTTTTCCAACCTTCATGATTCTGTGATTCTGTGAAAGCTGTGCAGGGAAAAAGGCTCTGGGGGTGCTGATGGATGCTCACCTGAACACGAGCCAGCAGTGTGCCCAGGTGGCCAAGAAGGCCAGCGGCATCCTGGTTGTGTCAGGAATAGTGCAGCCAGCAGGGCCAGGGAGGTGATCGTCCCCCTGTGCTCTGCTCTGGTGAGGCCGCACCTCGAGTGCTGTGTTCAGCTTTGGGCCCCTCACTACAAGAAGGACATCGAGGCCCTGGAGCGTGTCCAGAGCAGGGCTACGAAGCTGGTGAAGGGCCTGGGACACAAGTGGAACCCTGGAACATGGGTTGCCAGGGAGGTGGTGGAGTCACCGTCCCTGGGGGTGTTCAAGGAAAGGTCTTGGAGTTCTTTTCCAATCCTAATGATTCTTTGACTCTATGAGATGGGGTGGGATGGGATAGGGTGGGGTAGGATGGGATGGATGGGATGAGGCAGGATGAGATGGGGTAGGATGGGATGGGATTGGTGGATTGTGGTAGGATGGGATGCAGTAGAAAGGGGGGAATGGGATAGGATGGGGTGGGTGTAGGATGGGTAGGATAGGATGGGACAGGTAAAGTTGGATAGAATAGGATGGGTAGGGTTGGATAGGATGGGAGAGGTTGGATAGGTGGAATGAGATCAGGTGGAGCAGGATGGGGTGAATGAGATGAGATGGGATGGGATGGGCAGGATGAGATGAATCTTGCTCCTTGCCATGTGAGCTCCGCACCCAGCCCTGAAATCCCTGGTGGCAGCTGGGACCAGAGAGGTCCGTGGCTGCTGGAGGAGTGGGCTTTGGGAGCGCTGCAGGAGACGTCTTAGGCTGTGGCTTCCCCACTTTTTCCAGCGCCTGATTGCTTTTGATTGGCAGAGCCCCCTTCAGGGGAGGCTGCGAACCAAGGGGGATGGCAGGGTCCATGCGTTCCCCTGCCGCTTCGCAGCATCGCCTCCCCTCCTCGCGTCCTCCTCGAGCAAGGGCAAAGCTGGGCAGAGCAGGCACGACCTCCTGCTGCTGATGGGCTCCCAAAACCAGCATGTGCCGGGAGGTAGCTTGGCAGGGAAACCAGTCCCCACTGCTGGAGGGGGTGGTCCTGCTCTGCCCTGCCTGGCTTCCTGGCACCGGGTTCAGCGGTCGTGCAGCTGTGTGTCAGCTCCGTGAGCTGCTCTTGGCTGAAAATAGCAGCAAAAAGGGAAAAAATAACAGTCTGGCGGAGGAAATTGGCTAAGAAAGGATTGCAAATGCTGCTCGGGATGGGCAGTGTGTGAGTTTTGTCCCAAAACTGCCTGAGTGCGTCTTGCTGCAGGTTGTCTGGGGAGGCGCTGGGTGGCCGTTGCCTCTTGGGGGGCCCTGGTGATGCCCCGAGGCGGCACCACGCGGGGCTGGAAGCGCCGCTCACCTCCAGGTGCCTCCTCCATGGACATGCATTTCGGTTTCTCCACTGAAATCCACCAGGTGATGCTGGGAACCGCTGGAGAGCAGCAGCATGCAGCTCGGGAAGCGGGGTGCCTTCTCAAGGTCTCACCTTCTCGCTCCCAGAAAGCCTCCGGTAGTTGCTGCCCTCCTGTGACCGTAACCCAGGGCTTTGTCTTTGCAGGAGCAGAAAGATCCAGATCCGAAACATCCCCCCCCACCTGCAGTGGGAGGTAAGAAGCGCCGCGCTCCCCTCCTGCCCCCTCCAGAGGCTGGGCCACCCCAAAAGCACCCCACCGCACCTCCTCCATCACTCAGCACAAACTTGCACTGCCAGGGTGCGCGGTCTCCACAGAGTCCTTCCGTTGCCTTCCCAGTATCCCCAGTCAGGAGGCGGAGGGCGAACTGGGCTCCATCTCCCGCATGCCCGGGGCTCGCTGCTCTGAGCAGAGGGGCATTGCAGGGCGGTGGGGTGCAGGGTGGGTGAAGGTGGTCCTGCAGTCGGGTGGAGGTGGCTTGAGGATGGCTCCGAGCATGCAGGACCCCGCGGGTCAGAGCGGAGCAAGGAGCCACAGAGCAGAGGAGCCCTGCTGGAAATGGCACAGCCCGAGGTTCGCACTGGGAGGTCCGGGGGCAAAGCAGGGTTTGAGCCAGGCTGGCAGAGGGCTCCTGCCCGCCTCACCTGCCTGGTTTTCTGCTCTCTCCCCAGGTGCTGGATGGCCTCTTAGCCCAGTACGGGACAGTGGAGAATGTAGAGCAAGGTAAGATGGTCCTGCACGGTCCTCATCTGTCCGAGAGCCCCAGTGCCGTGCCCCAGCTCAGCCCATGCTGGAAAAGCCACTCTCAGCAGAACCTAATAGGGTGAAATGTGGTTGTCCCAGTGGTTTGTGCTGGGCTGAAGTGGTTTTCCCTGAACAGTCACCTGCTGGCAGCTCAGGCTTTGGGTAGCGACCTCAGCCCAGCGCAGGGCGTCTCCTTTGCTGCTCCTTTTGTGGGGTGGAGACAAGTCCACGGTGGTGGACAAGTGCAGACCGCAGGCAGTGGCTGGGCCCCTCCACGAGAAAGGCATTGTGCTCCCACGCTCTGCGTCAGCCCTCCACCACAACGTGGGGCACTGGGGTCCGGGAACAGCGGTGATTGCCATCTCCTCCTGCCCCCTAACGCTCCCCGCCTTGCTTCTCCCCCAGTTAACACAGACACAGAAACAGCAGTTGTCAACGTAACGTATGCAACAAAAGAAGAAGCAAAAGTGTAAGTGGCTTTTTTTTCCTATTTGTCTGTATTTTCGATTTCTCCTGGGAACATGGTGAAGTGCTGTGCGGGACCAGGAGTTGTCCACATCGGCCACGTTTGCTTTTTCTCCTGCTCCAAAGACCTGGTGGGGGCTGGTGTGTCCACGTGCTGAGGACAGATTTTGTCCTCGCTACCGTGGTACTCTCCGTAGAAGCATCAAGGGAGAGTAGACCTGGGGTGCTCCAAGCCCCATTGCCATCTCCATGGACCTTCCAGGCAAGACAAATTTCCAACCAACCACCCGAATTTCCCCAGTGAAGTTCAGCTATATTCCCCTGGCCATTTTTCTAGGCCGCACCGTTCTTTATTTTTCTTCTTGACTTATCTCTCCCCCTTGTGGGGTTGTTTCCAAGCTCTTTCAGCTTCAAGTGTGTTAAGGGCTGCCCATCCCACAGCCCTCTGCTTGTCCCCTCTTCCTCTGTGCTGTCTCCTCCTGCCCCCAAGGGGCTCTTGGCTGTGTCATTTGCAATTCCCTTTGGACTGCATCTTTCCTACAAGCCTGCAGGTCCTTTTTGGGGTCCCAGTGGCCTTGTCTTCGGGGAGCAAAGCACTCTAAGATAGCGGAGAGTCAGGTCAGGTAAGCAGCCCATCAGAGTCATCTTCCTGGACTGGAAGTTCAGACCTAAACTGGGAACGTGCTTTGTCGGTCACTGGTACGGCCACCTGGCTCGAGCAGCTGGAGAGGTGGAATATGGTGAGGGAGGTGGGAGAGATGGTGGTCGTATAGGGCAGAGTCAAGTTAGAGACCAAAATTTGCAAAGACTCAACTCCTGCTTCCTGGAGCTAAGTGAAACCATCTGAGCAGCTCCCAGAAGGCTTCCAAAACGCCCCCCTGACCTGGAGAAGAGGGCATTTGGGTTTGTCAGTAACTGGTTAGGGGACGCGAGAGGGAGGCGGGGGTCAGTGGCCAGTCCGCAGGGGTGGAGAGCAGCAGAGGGCAAATCACTGGCGTGTTGTGTGGAGACCCTATAGAGGAGTCGCAGAGAAATGCCACCCATCAAGAAGAACTTCAAGAGGATGGAAGAACCTGGTGTAGGCACCATGCAAAGACATGCCTGAAGACTTGTTGCATCCAGCAGAGGAAAAACGTGCAAACTAAGAGTTAGTCAGAAGTGCAAGGCCAGAAAGCTGTAGCTTTACAGGATGGCAGCAGAGACAGATGCCCCAAGGCGTGGTAGGTCTGACCTCGAGGCTTTGCTGATGGACACTGCAGCGATTTCCCACCTGAGTTGGACCAAAGTTGGGGGACTTTGTCTTCTCTCTTCTCCTGTGGACCTGGGGGGAAGGAGGACGCTGGGCTGGAGAGGGACGGTACCCTGTGAGGAGAAGCGCTGGGGGTGCCACCGACCTCTCACCCTCCCCTCCTCTCCCTGCCTTGCAGAGCAATTGAGAAGCTCAGCGGCCACCAGCTTGAGAGCTATTCCTTCAAGGTTTCCTACATCCCGGATGAAGAGGTGAGCTCCCCTCCGCCCCCACAGCGATCCCGCCGCGGGGGCCACTCTTCCAGGGAGCAGGGCTCCTCCCCGGGGGGCTCCTCGCAGCCCAAACAGCTCGATTTCCCACTGCGGATGCTGGTGCCCACGCAGTTTGTTGGTGCGATCATAGGAAAGGAGGGCTTGACCATAAAGAACCTAACTAAGCAAACCCAGTCCAAGTAAGTACCTCGAATGGTTTTGTTTCCTTCCACAGGACTCTGTGGGTCCACTTGCTTTCGGCTGTCAGCGAACGTTGTATTTTTGGGGTGTAGCTTCAGGAGAGGGCGGAGAGCTTCCCTCATCATGGGTTAGCAGCCCATGGGGTCTAGACAGCTCAGCTCCATTTCCCAAACCCATCCTTACTGGCCTGGGGGGTTAGGAGGGGGAGCACATGCTGAAAATGGCCAGAAACGGGGTTTCTAAAGTCTAATGCTTTACAAAGCAGGAGAGGCTGGATCCTGCGAGCCCCGGAGCCAGCCCCAAAACGGGTGTGCTCGCTGCTTGTCAGCCAGCGTTGCTTGGCTCACGTAGCTCTCGCCCTGCAGAAATAGCTTGGGACGAGGCTTTGGAGAAAAAGGGCAGATTTGGGGATAAAATGGGGATCCTAGAGGCAGCAGTGACACTCTTTGCCCTTGGGATTTGTTCATGCTGCAGCGCTCTGTAAGGGCTAGAGATGTTGCACAGGGGGAGAGGGAGCACCAATGGGCTTTTTGTAGCAATTTGAAGCCTTTTTTGCTATCTATTTTTTTTTTTTTTGAAGAAAAAAAAATATTTAAGGACTGTCTTGTTGAAGTTTTCCATGTTTCTCATGTCGATGTTTACATTGATTGCATGGTTTTCCTGCACGCTTTGTTCCTGCCCAGATGTGTTTGTGTTTAACCCAAAGCTGTCTTCTCCCATGTTCATCATCCTGAACCCGGTGATCCCACAGGACATGGGACTCCTGTACCAGAACATCCTCCAGGGCGTCCTAGTTCTCAGAGAAGCTTTGAGAGGAAATTACTTAAATCAGAATAGTGCATCCACTTGAGCCGAATTTGTTCCGGACCCAGCTGGTGCTCAGCTGTCTCTGAAACACGCTGACCACTACTGATCCTTGCCGTACGGCTCCCGGCGTGCGTGGCCCCGTGGTGTGCCGAGCAGAGTAGCGTAGAGCGCAGCGTAGCTCAGGAGGATGCTCTCTTTGCTGGTGCTCTCTCCTGCCAGCAGCAGGCAAAGACCGGTGCCTGAGCCTCCCTGTTCTGGTACGAAAAGTTAACCTCCAGCCTGGGTAAGAGAAATGTTTGAAGATTTGCATGCCTGTGTCCCTTGGGCTGAACCCAGTGCTCAACCTCTGCTCCCCTTGCTCGTCACGATCCCCTGCTCCAGCAGCTCGCGGGCGTTGGGTTTTAGAGAGGTCCCTGTTGGCAAAAAGAGGTTCGTATGGAAAGGGGGTGGCCCCGCAGGGTGAGGAGCCCAGGCTTGCCAGGGAGCACGGCCACCTCGCAGCTGTGGAGGCACCTGCTGCCCTCCCAGCTGCAACGTGCGCCACGCTCGGGTCCATCCTGGGCCTCCAGCCCTTCTTCTCCAGGTGAGTCCCCGGGTGCGTTCGGCAGCGGGTGCACACTTGCCCTTGCCACCTGAGACTGGAAAGTTTTCCTTTGCAAGCCCTGACTCCTACCCTGCACCTGGCGAGGAGGATGGGGGACGCGGTTCCTCCCAAAACACTGCTGCCTGTGGGCAGCTCCTGCTGAGGAGCCCTTTCACCCTTACGGGTTGACCTCCCGGGCCCGCCCCGAAGACGCCGTGCCGCAGAGGAAGGCCGCGCTCTGTGCTCTCGCCTGTCCAGGCCAGCCCCAGGAGGCCATGGGCCATGGTGTGCCACCGCTTCTGCTCCAGCCTTGGGCAAGGGAGGACCTCGTACACGTGGCACATGCAGTCACAGGAGGCTGCTGCCTTCAGTCTTGGGGTGTCTACCATCCTCTTCCTCGGCTGTCCTCTCCTCTGTCCTCCCATCGGACTGGAGCCGTGCCGCAGCAGCACTGGGACGTGCTGGGAAGCCTGGAGCCCTCCTCAGCCCTCCTGCTCTTTGGGGCAGGGTGTGCTTGGATGCAGCAGCCCCTTCCTGGCACCCCATCTCCTCCCCGCAGACTGAGCTGGAACTCACACGTCCAGGTTGGGATGGCTTGCAGGCCAGCAGGAATCGTGGCCATGCCTGGCCCTGTGCTTCTCCAGGATGCTTGGCATTTCAGAGCCTCCATCCAGCTCATTCGCAGCTCTCAGCCCCTCTTTGGTACCAAGGCATGGCCGTGTGCCCCATCTCCACCATCCTCAGCTGCTTCTGGGTCTGAGAAGTTGCCTGACTTGGTCCTGCTGCCAGACCGAGGCACGAACCCGCTCGGAGGCACCTTGTGGTGTGCTTGCCTTCCCCCCAGCTGTGGGAGGCAGTGGAGGTCCCCATGGCACTGGGCACAGGATCAGCCTCTGAAGGACCAGGTCCTCCAAGTCAACCTGTTGGAGCTCTGCAGCTGGGAACATCCTAGAGGGTGTCACACGCAAGTGGCAGTGCGTGGCTTGGTCCCTGTGTGCCGTGGAGTCAGCACCCCAGTGCCCGGTGCGAGCAGGACCGGTCTCCTGCTCTAGCTGACGCCACAGAAGATCTGCTGGAGCGACGTAGCAGTCTGACTGTCTCCCCTTTCCCTCCTCGGTGCTTAGAGGAGACCACGCTGGGATCCCTTTCGGAGCTGGCAGGGACAGGCTTTCCCCTTAGCTCAGGGTTACCCTGCTGCTCCCCCTCTCCCTGTAGATGAAGCCTTCTTGTTTCTACGTGGTGGTCGGTGAGCTCCTGTAGGAGATGACCCCTGCAAACCCACCAGGACCCAGCATCACCCCAGTGCTGTGCTGGGGGGCACTGCACCACAGCCTCGGCCTTGCTCGCACAGCAGCACCCACAGTGGCAGTGGGGTCAGGACGTGGACCCCTTACAAGAACAGGAACTTGGCCGTTGGCAGAGGGCACGGTGGTGGAGCCGGACATGTGGAGCTGGGGGCAAGTACAGCACCTCCCCATAAGATGGGGGCTGGCACGGCCCCGGCCGCGACGGTGACGGGGACCCCAAGGTGGTGGCCACGGAGCTGATGGCAGGTTGGCCACGTGGAGTCATCCTCCGGCAGGATGAAGGCTTGGTGGAGAAGGAGAAAAGATTGCTTACGCATCACCCATGTCCTTCAAGGCACGTGGTTCATGTGTCAGAGCCTCCTACCCTGCTTTCCTCTCTCCCTCTCTCAGGGCCCTGGCCAGGTGCAGGGGTGCAGTGAGGAGCGAGCTGGAGGCCCCTGCCTCCCTCCTGCCACCCCCTGAGGGAAGGAGCAGAGCAGCTAGAGCACAGCCTTGGCCAGTGCACAAGGGAAAACTTTCTGGTCTCACAGGGACGGGCGTGAGTACGAGCGCTGTTGTCCGTGTGCAGGTGTGACTCCGTGCCCTGACAGCCACGGGTAAGTTGTCTCCGTCCCGGAGGACACGCAGCGCTGGTGGCAGCTGCTGAGCAGCCTCGGGTGCTCTGCACGGAGAGGCTGAGGTTGGAAGGGACCTCTGGGGACCTCGAACCTGGTCTCCTGCTGCAGCGGGACAGGCGTCAAAGACAGGGCAGGTGGCTGAGGGCTTTGTCCAGTGAAGGAGTTGTTCTGCCCCATCTTGGTGTTGGATGGTGGTTGGCATCCCTCAGTCCCCAGGCAGACCTCAGACCGTAGAGGCATGTGTAGGCCAAACCTGATCCAAGCAAAGTGCTGCTTCTGGGTGGCAGTAGGTGTACGTCAGCAGGACCTAGGTTCAGCCCAAAGACCGAGCAGATGTTGAAAGGAGCCTGTTTGTGAACAGCCAGTTGAGCTCATGAGCTCTCAAAAGCCTTCTTGCGACGACGGCCGCGTCTCAGGGGGCTTCTCTCTGCTGGTTGTGTCACTGTAGGGTTGACATCCATCGGAAGGAGAATGCTGGCGCTGCCGAGAAGCCCATCACCATCCACGCAACGCCCGAGGGGTGCTCTGAAGCGTGTCGCATGATCCTTGATATCATGCAGAAGGAAGCTGACGAAACCAAATCGTAAGTGCGACATTCGCTGGCTTAACAAAATCGTCGGATTTGCTTGTCAGTTGCCATGGAGTCGAGGAGCTCGGGTGGCTCGGGTGGCATGCAGGCAAGCTCGGAGAGCAAAACCTCAGAAAATACAGATGGTTCTTCTGTTCCTCCCACTGTGTCGCTGCTGCCCCTTGCTGGAGATGGGCTTACAGACTGGACGGGCCTTGAGATTTTACTTTCTCCCCTGTTTTAGAGCAGAAGAGATCCCCTTGAAAATCCTAGCTCACAACAGTCTGGTGGGGAGGTTGATTGGCAAAGAGGGCCGCAACCTCAAGAAGATCGAGCAGGACACGGGGACGAAGATCACCATCTCGCCGTAAGTCCTGCTGAACACCGGGTGGTTCCCCCTGCTGCCCACCACACTGCGGGCAGCACCAAGCCCGAGCCACGCAGGCCCATCCTGCTGTCCTGTCCCCATCAACCACGGGCAGTGCTATGGGGGAGGAAGTCCTGCTGCCTCGGGGTGGGGGGCCCTTCTCTCATTTGGCAGTTTTTCTTTATTTTGGCCTGAAAAAAGAAATGTGACAGCATCTCCCTTTTGTCTGCACGTGGGCTAGTTTACAGGATTTAACCATCTACAACCCCGAGCGGACCATCACGGTGAAGGGCAGCACAGAAGCGTGTTCCAACGCTGAAGTGGAGATCATGAAGAAGCTGCGAGAGGCCTACGAGAACGACGTTGTGGCTGTCAATGTGAGCCCCCAGCCTGCCCCTCGACATCCCCCTGCTTCAGAGCTGCTGCTGAGGCAACCAGAAAAATATGTGGGGGGAGTGGGGGGGGTCAGTCTGTCATGGAAAGGGCCACAACGTTTGCTAAGAACCCCCAAGACCCCACTCAACCTTCAGCCCTTCTCTCTGTGTCTGTACCTCTCTAGCAACAAGCCAACCTGATCCCAGGACTGAACCTCAGCGCTCTGGGCATCTTCTCGACAGGGCTTTCCATGCTCCCGTCCTCTGCGGGGGCCCGAGGTGCTGCTGCAGCCACCCCTTACCACCCATTTGCAGTAAGTGCAAGAGAATCTGGGGCGCGGGGGACTTGCTCGTGGGAGCAGGGTGGTCTCTGGACCCTCCTAGCTCTTGGGTTTGGGTGGGTGCTGTGGCTGTAGGGGCCATCTCGTGGGGAGCCTTGAACAAGTGCTCCAACCCCCGGCTGTTTTGGAAAGGTGCTTGTCCGAGCAGCCAAGCGGAGAAGACAGAGACTGAACGTGGCTTGTCCCTCCCTGCTTGTAGCTCCCTGGGTAGATCGGCTGCGTCCTGATGTTGTGCTGAGCTCGGTCTCACTTGTATCTTAGGCTTGCCACCTCTGGAGGGTGGTTCTCTGCTTTCGGCTTGCGTTCCGCATGCCGAGGCAGGAGCTGGAGGCCGCTGGTGCCGGCAGGGAGGGGCGGTGGAGGTGCTCCCCTGTCCTGGCCCGCACTCACACCTGGGTGCTGCAGGCTGGGTTGTGTCCCACGGGCACAGTCTCTGGGCCGCCCAAGAGGGGCTGAACCATGGCAGGACCCGCGGGCATCGCCGCCGGGCGTGTGGAGCGTGGCTGGGAAGGGGGCGAGCAGTGCCTTAAGGCTTGGTGCCTTAATGCCCTAGCGCTCAAGGGGTCCTGCCTGCTGAGAGCTTATCTTCAGACAGATGCACTGCTAGAAACTCATTTTTTTTGACATGACCCAGGTCCCTTTGGCCTTTCTGTGGTGCAGAAGTCTCGTAAGCTGCAAGTGCAGGGGCAGTCTTATGAAGGAGAGGTAGTGAGGTGGGTCTGCGACGTGGTTCTGCAGCCAGGGCTGGGGAGCAGCCCCACCGTGCTGCCCGGGACGTGGTGCCTACATCCACATGTACAGGAAGGGCTGCAGGGCACACGCCAGGCACGTGTGGCAGCCCACGAGGATGGTGGGCAGGAGAGGAGCGGCCACCAGTCCTGTTGGCTGATGGAGAGAGAAGGTCCTCCTGTCCCCCAGCACCTGCAGAGCACCCTTAGGGTGACCGAGTGACAGGGCTTAAACCTGCAAAGCCGTCCCAGCTCTGTGGTCCATTTCTCTCTAAATATTTCTGCTTGGATGCTTGAAATGCAGGGAGGATGCCTCAGCGCACGTTAATTTACTTGTACTGTTTTCTTTTTCTGGCACCGCCAGCAGCAGAGTGGTCGGAGGAGAACGGTGAGTGCCGAGCCTGTGCCGGGCTCGCGGTGCGATGAGGCGGATGAGCGTGACCCCGGGGCTTGTGGCCATGCGTGGTGGCCCCAGAGGGGTCCCCTTCCCCTGGGCATTGCTAAATTCAGAGCAGAGGAGCACTGGAACGGGCTAAAAGCAAAGGGGGCCCCTTCCCTTTCTGCTTTCAACCTCCAGAGCAGGAGGGGAGGTGTCTCAGCACAGGTCGTGTCCGTGGGGCTGTTGGTCGGTCTGTCTGTGCCTGTGGAGAGAGGGATGCTCTGCCTGCGTCAGCAGAGCCTCTGGGAAGAGCCGTGTTGGAGCACTGCAGTGTCGTTTGTTGCTCCGTGAGCTGGGGGGGGGCTGCAAGGTTCCTTCAGGCAGCCTCCTCCAGTATGGGCTCCTTGACCCAAAACATCACCCCAAACAGGGAGCCAGGAAAAAATAAATAGGAAGTAGGCTCCCAGCTGGCTCCTTCCCCCCAAATACTGTGGTTTGCATGTCGGAGCGATGGCCGTGGGGGCTGTAGCTGAAACCCAGGGCTTTGGAGAGGCGCAGAGCGTGGGGGACAGGGAAGGAGGCTCAGGGTGAAAGGGGGAGGCTGGGGAGGTGCTGAGGTCTCCGTGCCCGTGAGGCTGGGCAGGAGCAGATGCTTTGGTGCTGGAGATGATGCCCGTGGCTAAGGTGCAAGCTCCCGAAGCCCCTGTCATGCCGGGTTAAACTGGAGGGCTGGGGCCGGGGAGCTGGGTTCAGATGACTTGCACGTCCACTGGGTTGTGCCTGCCCGAATCCGGGGCTGGGAGGAGCTGTACCTACTGCCAGGAGCTGCGCCTGGGCCTCGGGTATTCAGGGGACAGGGTGCTGGCAAGCGCCCCTTCAGGCACGGGGAGAGACACGTGGCTTTGTCCCTGTCCCTGTCCCAGCCTGGCTGTGCCCCCGCCGGCTGTTGGGGCAGTGTCAGCGCCAGCTTTTGCTTCTTCTCCTCTGACCCTGGAAAAGGGAAGTGGTCGTGGGTTGAGTTCTCACCAAATCTTCTCCACCAGGCACCAGCATTGCTCACAGCACCGTTTCGGCTTCAGTTCCTGAGCTGAGGGGTGTCCCCGTGTCCCTTTCTTGGGGGGGCCAGGGTGCAAAGTGCAGCAGGGCCCTCATTGACTCTCGCCCCTTCTCCCCCCGCAGAGCTCCTCGGCGTACCTCTCGGGGCTGTACGGAGCCTCCCCGGTCGGTGCCTTCCCACATCAGCACCCCGTAAGTCCTCCCGCACCCACATCCCCTGTGGGGTGCCCCCTCCCTGCTGTCCCCAGGGCAGGGATGCTGTTTGGGGTGGCATTCCTAATTGGCGATTTTAGGGCATGGGGTGGTGCACTGGGAGGGGGGAAAGGGAAAATGAAAGAATTAAGGAAAACCCCTCACTCTCCCCGCCAGCTCCCGGAGCAGGAGGTTGTCAACTTGTTCATCCCAACGCAGGCGGTGGGGGCCATCATCGGGAAGAAGGGGCAGCACATCAAGCAGCTGGCGCGATTCGCCGGCGCCTCCATCAAGGTGAGCTGAGGTTTTGTGCCTGGGTGGCTCCTGACGAGGTGGGGAGAAGGGAGTTCCCCGAAAGAAGGGTGGTGCTGCCAGCGAGCCCCCTCCCCGCAGCTCTCTGCACGGGTCCCCATGCCCAGGGGGTGGAGGGATGCTGCAGCACCCTGGTGTCCTCCAGGCGCGTGTGCACAGCAGCCGAGCACGCATTTAACCCCCCCAGATGGATGGATGTGCACCAGAAGTGAGGCTGAGCTGGTTCTCCCCTCCCTGGAGGGGACAAATGGCTTAGCAAGGGGACAAAAGGCTTGGTGAGCCCCTCTCACGCTCCCGCTCCCCCTCCATTTCGCAGATCGCCCCGGCAGAAGGTCCCGACGCCAGTGAGCGGATGGTCATCATCACGGGGCCGCCCGAGGCTCAGTTCAAGGTGGGCTTGGGCGCTGGGGACATGACTCGAGAGCATCCCTTGGGTTGCTGCTGTGCTGCCAGCCCCGATGGCGGGGGGGACACTTGGCTTGGTGCTGGGCACCCCGGGTCAGGGCAGAGCCCTGCAGGGTCCACGGGTTGGATGCTCCTCGCTCGGCACCACCGCTTTTGCTTCATTTTGCATCGCTCCCCCTTCTCGCAGGCCCAGGGGCGAATATTTGGGAAGCTGAAAGAAGAAAACTTCTTTAACCCGAAAGAAGAGGTGAAGCTTGAAGCCCACATCAAGGTGCCTTCCTTTGCAGCCGGCCGCGTGATAGGCAAAGGTGGCAAAACGGTACGTGGGGGCGCGGCGGCGGGGCTGGGCCCCGCTGGGGGCGGCCACCCCGAAAACAAGGGCTCTGTCTTCTGCTGCAGGTGAACGAGCTGCAGAACTTAACGAGCGCAGAAGTCATCGTGCCACGAGACCAAACCCCAGATGAGAATGAGGAGGTCATCGTTAAAATCATCGGGCATTTCTTTGCCAGCCAGGTGAGGGTTTTCCCTTGTCGTTGTGAATATTCCCGCCTGGTTTCGGCCTCCGGGAGGCCCGCCCCAAGCCCGGCTCCCTCAGCACCCGTTTCCTGATGGCTGCCTTGCATCCAACGGTGTCTCAGCAGCTCTCCCCAGTGGTGCTAGCACTGAAATTAAGGATAGGCTTAATCAAGCTAAAAATACACATCTCAGGATCGCCATGGAAGAAGCACAAGTTGAAAACGCGCAGTGTAAAGGCACGGCCCCGGCCTCAGCTCGCAGCTGTTGGAGCCGTCGCCGGCTGCACCGCTTCGCCAGCTGCCCCGGGAGAGGCGCAGGAGCAAACTGCTCCTTGTGTGCGCTGCCCCAACTGCAGCGGGGCCCGAGCAGGTGCCTGGCCCGTCATTAAGAGCCACGAGTGGGGAGAGGCTCAGTTGTGGGAACACCTGCTCGGACCAGGAGGGAGTGCAGGGTGCCCTTAAGCTGCTCGGGGCTTTGGACGCTCATTTCAGGTGCTCATTTTGGATGCTCGTGGCTGTGCTGCAGTCCCCATCCCCCCCTCTCCCCCTCAACCTCCCTCCTGATCCCCGCCTCTCACTTTCTCCCCAGACTGCACAGCGCAAGATCAGGGAAATCGTCCAGCAGGTGAAGCAGCAGGAGCAGAAACACGCTCAGGGAGCCCCAGCCTCGCAGCACAGCAAGTGAGGCTCCCGCCGTGCCGGCCAGCACCACCCGATGAATGTACCCCTGCCACCCAGCGGGCAGGGAGAAAACCAAAGAGCACCCCGAGGCGCGGGGATGGGCACGGGGACGGCTGCGGCTCCCCACGCACCGGCGACAACGCCGCAGCACCCGGCTGCTCGCCCCGGGGCGCTGCGGGCTCTCCATCCCACAGCCTCCACCCGACTCGACTCCCGACGCTATCCCTTTAGTTGGACTAACATAGGCAGAGGGTTTTGGATTTTGTTTTTTTTTTTTTAATTGTTTTTATTTTTTACCTAAAAACAACCCGTTTCACAAACCGTTCTCTGGCCAGGTGTGGCCGGGTGAGTGGAGGAGCCTGTCCGGCGTGCAGCGCCCGTGAGGGTAATATATTTTAGAATTAATATATCAATAACAAAACTAACGCCGATTTTTAATGTTTGTAAGATTTTTTTTAATTTTTTTTTTTTAATTTCAGAGGGGTCACGGGATGTTTGTTTTTAGCAAAAGCAGGCTTTTTTAGACTTTTAAGGAAAGGAGCTAGTCCATTGGTTCTCTAATGCACAGTAGAGCAGAGTTGTAGGATTGCCAGCAGGAACAAAAATAATTAACCAAGTGTTAAAGAAACAATTTCTTAAGGGCTTTGAGAAGAGCAGTGCCATGGGGATTGCCTGTGTGAGCCAACAGAAGGGATACCGTCTCCTACAGGAGGAACCTCTCCCTTTCACACGCCCTTTCCTCTTTGCTTCACAGAGTCCAAAACTGGGTTTTGCATCTGTTCTGACCCCCTGCCCTGTCCATCTGTCCGTCTTTCTCTCCATCACCGCCAGACAAAGCCGTGCTCAACATTAGCACCCCCCCCACCCCACCCCCCTCAAAAACCAGCCTGCCCCATGGTCCAGCCCGCAGAGAACAAACTTCCCCCGTGGCTCTTTGGGGATGAATTCCCCCCTTTTTTAGTTTTGGTGTTGGAGGGAGAGGAGGGAAAAACAAGGGGGAAAAGATTTACAAAACGTTGTTGGCCCAGGGCTTGAAGAAAGAACCTAGCAAAAGTTTTTACAAGAATGCAACATGCATACACACACACACACACACACAAACACACACACAAAAAAACTACCTCAGGTTTTCGTACCTCAGCACCTTGCGCTTGTGTTTCCCTTTTAGAGATTTTTTTGTATGCCTTGTAAAACTGATAGTTGGAGCATTTTTTTATTTTTGTAATAAAAACGAGTTGGAAAACGATCTCGACCAAGTCAGCTGCGAGGTGGGAGGAGGAAACCAGCCCACGCGTCCGAGAGCTCTTCTGTAGTCTCCTGCTAGCTGAGAGCCAGTGGCCGTTCCTTCGGAGAAAGCTTGAGAAATGTTAAAAAAAAAAAAAAAAAAGGAAAAAAAAACACACAAAAAAGGTAAAAGAAAAAAATAAAAGAACAACAGCAATGAAGTCCAACCAGCGAGAGAAAGGACCAGGGCCGACCACCTGAGCCCAGCAAGGTGCTGAAGGCTGAGCCTGTGCCAGCGACGTACTGACAGACTGCAATGCCAGTTTTTGTCTACTGCAAAGTGTTCTGTGAAAAAAGCCAACGACAAACAAACAAACAAAATATATCCAGCTAACAAGAGCCTGAGCTTGCTCTCCGTTGCTTTCTTTCCAGTGCCCTGTGGTGGTCATGGCTGTGCCGAGAGCGGGATGGGCGACAGGTCCTTGGCTGGGAAAGGGGGGGTGAACAAGAGGGTTAGGGCTTTTTTGGGGGTGTTTTTCTTTTTTTTTTTTTTAATCTTTTGTTTTAAACCCAGCAGCAGGGATGCCCTGACGACAAGCGTGGGGGGTTTCATGAGTCCACGTCCCATTCCTCCACCATCCCCAGTACATAGCATCTTCATTGCTGGCCTTGCAGCTTGAAGTTGACCCAAGAGGCTTGGGTTGAACCCCAACCTCCCACATCCCCCTCCAGGGCTGGAGCCTCACCATGGGCCAGGTTTCACACCCAGAACAGGTCTTTGTGTTTGGTTTTTAGTTTGGGGTGGTGGTGGTAATGCAGGGGCATGGAGGTGGGTGCTAAAGAGAATTAAATGACCTGACACACCAGTGAGGGAACGGGCTCCTTCCCTCCAGCTCAAAGCAGCTCCCTTGTCATACCTACAAGCTTTGTAAAGGTGCAGGGAACAAAAAGTTCCCGCCCTCCGCCTACAGTCTGGTGCTGCAGAAGCACTCACCCAAAGCTGGTCGGTTCTAATGGGTGCTCTGTCCCCACGCCCCCAGCCCCAGACAGCCAGCAGCGAGGAACGACTGCTCCTGCCGTGACTGATGGGCTCTGGGGCAGACCCACGCTCACCAGGGCTTTAAAGGACGGGTTTGATCTAGACGCACTGTCTGAGCCCCCCAGCCTCCTTCCTGTGAGTAAGGAGCACGTCAGCAGGCAGATGACGGCATCAGAAGCGCACGAAGCAGGACGCAAAGCAGCCCCCCTCTCCCTCCTCCCTGCCCAGGGAGCGCACAGCATTACTCACGCTGCAGCGCAGGCCTTCGGCGTGCTCCCGAGTCAGCACTGAAAGACTTAAGGGATGATTTCTCACCCTAGGATGTCCTCAGAACATCTTATAAGGGCATAAGGAACCAAACCACAGCTGAAGGTCCACATCCCATGGGATGACCTTGCAGACAGAGGGGGCATTTAGTGGTACGCATACGGTTTTTCTCCATGATCTCATAGAACGAGGCTTTCAACAACCACAAACACACAGCTACTTCTAAGTGCCCAGCACAGTCAGCTCCTGATGAGGTTGACAGCACCCTTCAGGGGTGCTTTGCAGTTCTTACTGAGGACTGGGAACGCACCAGCTGCCTGCCCCTCCAGCATCACGCTGCTGCTTCCATCTAATGTCTGAGCCTCCTCTTCCTTAAGGGGCACGTACGAGGAGGACCTGGAAAGCACCCTCGTATCACACACTTCCACCACCAGTCCTTCTGCAGGGGTTGTTTTGTTGTTAGTTTTTTTCCAAATAAAATTTCTGCTTCCATAAGCAGAAGACTACAGGGTCAGCCTCAAAATTATGTTTGCCACATGTCAGGAGTTGAAGCTAACACAAAAGGATACTTGAAGTATTCAGCTACTGGGCCCTAACGTTAATCAACAGCTGAAATCTTCCAAGTCCTCAGGGAATCCAGGGAGGATTAAATATCTCATGTAAGGACAAAACACAACAGATTGCCTTTGTAATAGTTGTCTCTTCAGAGGATCTCCTCTGATTTTGTGACGGATTAAGCTAATCAGTTTGAAAGCAAAGACTGATCCAGCTCCTGACCCACAACACAGATAAACCAACTTAGCAGCTCTCCCAGGAGAGCAGCTCCTCTGGCAAGTAGCAGCAGCGTGAAAGCTGAGCAAGGACAGAGGGGATGTCCCAGAAATCAGCGTCTGCCCCGGAGCTGAGGAAACACCTCGTCACCAGCCAGGAATCACTTTACATTATGGTAACTGTGCCATCTAACGTTACAGAAACAATCTGACGTGGTTATTTATACCAGCGTTCAGACAAGTGGTTTGCATGCCAACTGCATGCCAGCCTTTCCTCTGCAATAGTAAACGGGGAACTGAAAGACCCCAAAACTTACTCCAGTCCTGGAGCGTAAGCTGGTGGGGGGGAACAAAAGAAAAGGTGAAATGACTTCGGCTCACCTAAACTAACCTGGCTCAGCCTGGCTGCAAGAAGTCTGAGCAGAAGTCACCCAGACACTTGACTCAGCAGGCGTGTGGAGGCAGCACCAGCGGCAGAGGGGCAGTAAGGCTGTGACATGTCAGCACCACAACCCGTCTGGCAGGACCCATCCAGAACCCAGTACATCGGCACCAGCACCTGCTAAGCACCTTTCATTCAGCAGCAGCAATCTGTAGTACTGTGTGGAGACACTTGTGTTAGCATTAAACAGATTCAGTACTGGACAGCCCATGTTGTGCACAGGCTGCTTTGTCCCACTGAGCTTACTGAGGTTGTGCTTGCTCATCTCACTGCTGAATGACATTCTCACAGCCCCTTCAGGACTTCATGACCATTGCTTAGAGGTTTTTGTGCTCCGATACTTATCCTGGATAGTGTCTTCTTCCTCGTATAAGTAAGCAAAAACCACTCTGATACCTCAAACCTTCTTTCAGTTAGAAAAAAAATCACTACTTCATTACCAAGTAGTTTCTTTCCAGAAAGGCTCTTTATATAAGTTACATATTTATTTTAATAAAGAAAAGAAATAAATACCTCTCTCTTCACATTAGGTAATCCCCCGGAGACAAAACAAAAACAAAACCACCCCAACTACAGGGGCTTCACTACGGATTTGTTACAAATCAAAAGATTGTAAATACTTTTTTTTTTTCTATGGTCATCACAAATCCAGTTTTAGGAATCAAGTAGATCATAGATATTCCAGAAACAGAAGAAAGCTCTCCTTGAAGAAACAGTAGCTAAGCACATTGTCCTGGGGGAGTTCCGTTGGGCTAACACAACTGTTACCACCGCACTCGAGAGTCCCATTTGTCCATAATGCGGCCACGTGTGCTGCAAGGTGTGAGCCCTCCATCCCAATGACGGAGGTTCACAGCCTTTGTTCTTAATCGCTCCCCTGGCGAGGTCACAGCAAACTGTCTGACTTGCACTCAAGGTGCATTAGCTAATTTCAAAGAGAGTTACTGTCTCCAAAATCAAGAAAAAAAAATAACCGCTACTTCATAGCCTAAAGAGGAAAATTTGTGTGCCTGCTGCCTTTTCAAATAAGGCATTACAAAAGTAATTAAAATAAGAGTTAGTCACCCCAAGGTGATCACAGTGTTACTTGAATAGTGCATGTCTCACAGCAGCTGCTGATGGATTATTTCCCACACCATCTTCCTGCGGAAGTAAGGCATGTGATTCTGAAAAGAAAAAAAAATCCATTAAATACAAAATCACAGTAAGAAAAGGCAGAGGATACGTATAAACACCCAGCTGATTCTTTCATGTGAAGTTCATTCATAGAATCATAAAGGTTGGAAAAGACCTCCAAAGATCATCTGGTCCAACCATTCACTGTCAACACAGCCACTCTGGGTACAACATGGGTCTAATCCACACAGCACCTAAGTGGGTACGAGACACAACAACCCAATAAAACCAGATTTACTTGGCTAAACAGCTTACAAGCTCTTTAACAAAAGACCGCTGCATCGGAAAATAACGACTATTTTAACTGGCCATGGGGTTAAACCCATTTCTCCAAGAGATACAAAAGCCAGATGTTACAAGCCCATCGGCTGCGGTACCTTGCCCAGGAGGAATTTCATCAGTTTGGCTACGAAGCAGATACCAGGAGTAAGGAAGAAGAACACACCTCCACCCTGAAGTACACCAGAAGTAAGGAACGAGAACATACCTCCACCCTGCTGAGGCAGCTTTGAAGTTCCAGCCCTTGCACTACACCCCCAAAATGGAGAAAGGTACAAAACCTCTGCCCCTGCCCCAGACACAATTAACAGATGTGCAACTTCCCCAGCTCTTCTATTTGTGCAAGAAATCAGGAATCATTTATAACCTTTGCTCACCTGTGTGAAGGTCATCGGTTTGTCTCTGGAGATGTAATCTGCGTATTTGCATATAAAAACCCCGCAGTCGCTTCCATTCAATTGCTGAGGGATTTCCTAATGAACGCAAAGAAGGTGGAGAATTTTCTTCTATCTTAAAAGAAAAGCAACTTGGAGGTAGCACGCATTACCCAGCACTGCCAATGCGCTAACCAGACACGTGTGAACCTAAGGGCACTTACTCCTCCTGGACATGAGGAATATACCCAATTCACAACACGTTACTCTCCACTGCTTCCTTTTCCTGGATGTTATAATCCAAATTCTTGGCAGGCTGATAAGGAATAGCAGCAGTTCACCCTGCAAGGTGTCTCAAGGTTTGCACTGTGCCCAGCACAACGGTGTCTTGTCTCTTAAACTGAGTCTTTAGATACTGCTTTTTACTATTAATATGTAGAGAAACATTGCCTCAACCCTTTGCTTTGTCACATGCCAGAATTTGCACTCTAAAGGAAAATAATTATCTCAAATCTCAAGCCACTTTTAGAAGCCCGTGTTCTCTGACAACTGTTAAAGAGATTCTTAAATTTGACTTCTGAAAGAGAGGCAAAGCCAGATTCACTGTAACGTGGTAGACTAATTAAAACAGAATGTATTCAGCCAGCAAGGAGAGGCACTGCCTAAAATTTCATCCCAGCCTGGCTTCCTGGTCCACTTGCAGCCTGAGATGATACCTGAAGAACATGAGATGCTTATGGCTGCTCTCTAAAGGCTTAGACTTATTAAGAAAGAGTTAAGACCTTCATGATGAGGAGTTACGGTTCACACTTCAAATCCAAGTAGTTCTCACATACATGCGACTCCATGCTGTGAAGAATCCACTCTGAAAATGACAGCTCCAGATTTCGTTTTTCCTGGCTTTCTTCTTGCAGGTACTGGCTGTTTGAAACAAAACAAAACCACTCTTCATCTCTTTATTTTAGGCCAACAAAAGGAGATGGTGAAGGATCACAGGAAGCTGGATGGCAGGACAATAAAACGTCAGAAGGTCTTCACTGCCCCAATATAAGACATTTGGAGGAAAAACCCAAATCTTAATCACACAGTGACAGACTGTGAGCTAACAGTTACTGGTCAGGAATGACACCAATGATTCCAAGAGACTTCCATGGAAGCATAAGCTTACTACTTAGTAGGGGTTTAAAAAAAAAAAAAAGGCAAATTACATGTTATCTCAAGTGAATAGAAAAAGCAAGCAAGGAATCCTAATTCCACAGTATGCCTAAACCCCACATGCTGGGTGCACCTCTGGAAGAACAAATACAAATCTACTTAGCTAATACCTCAGGGCTGAGGAAGTTCCCAGGCCACCAGCTTCCGGAAGGAAAAAAGCCCTACTCTATACAGGCCTGTTCTTACACTTTCCCAGGCATCTGCTGTTATCTGCTGCTCAGGAGAGTACTGGACTAATGCAACACTTGGTTTGGCTCCATGAGCTGCTCTCCTGCTCTCCATTGACAAGGCTGTTGGACTAAGGGGTTGTGCTGCTTCTGCACCAGTGGTAAAGACATCTAAGGATGCTGGCTTACACAACAGTTACAACCCAAATCTACACATATGAAGAACTGTGCCCACTACGTTTGAGACTTACGTCATGCCAGTACATCTGGAAATGCTTGCTACAAGACATCTGTCTTGAATGATCATGTCAAAATGAGAACGTCAGAAATATGAGTAACACACAGTCAGGGCACGAGGGCAGTCTGCTGGGGTAAGCTGGAGGGAAATACAGTGGCTTTGTTTAAAACACCAAGCCAGAGCAGAAGAGGTATAAAAAATTTGAGAAGGAGCATGTCACACAGCTCACCACAGTAAAAAGGATGAACACTACAAGTGGAGGAAAAAAACATCCCAAGGCAAGAAAAAGAGTGAAAGAGCTAAGCAATAAACAGTAAAAGTATTTATATTGTTGAACACAAGTAGGAGTGAATATGCCGTAGGACACTAACAGCACAGAGCTGCAGTAATTTGAAAGTTTGCAAAGAGTAGGGCTCAAGAGTGAGTTAAAAAGTTCTTTGAAGTCTGTAATGCCTCCCATGGACATTGCATTTCCTTTCACAGTTTGTTAGGTGTTTCTGCAGTTCTTCCCACTCGTCAATGTTACTAATTAGTAAAGCTGGGCCAAAGTCCGTACATTTGTGCAACAGGGCTATAACATATTTGATGGTGATACTTTGTCCACACATATACTGGGAAGCTGGCAGAACCCAGGCACCCAAGGCCCTGGATGGAGGGGGCGATGTGAGATTAGGTAAGTAGCCGATGTCACAATTCAAGTACAATTTGCAGCAAATCAATTGGAAAGATTTGTATTCCTGACCTACAAAAAAGTTAAAATTTCCAGTCATGTTACAGATACAAAAACCTAAAAACCTTCTCAGAGTTTACAACATAAAAGCATTGACTGAGCAGTTACTTACAATAATGCTCCACAAATCTTGTCCCCTTTTTGTGCCACCGAGTCAAAGTACGTGATGGTCTTCCTTCTGACATCTATGACCTGTTATTAAAAGGTGACTGTGAGACACACCACGACCATGTGCTGCTGACAGAACAAAACCTAAGTGACTTTTCTTGCTTGCTTTTTTCCCTTCCCCATTTAATTCTTCAATTAAAAAAAAAAAAAAAAGCTAGCTTGACTCACCACTAGTGCCCAGTGCACTGTCAAGTGAATGGGGACTATGATGAGGTCCTGCTTGAAGAGATCCACACCTCTGGTCCATCTTCTTACTGCTTTGTAGCCCCCAGAAATAAGTTTGGGGTAGAAAAAAGTACTAAAAGCATAGACTGCTGGATAGCCTTCTTTTTTATTTCTTTCCACCAGAAGATTCATGTAGAAATTAATGATCTATATGATAAAGAATAAACACAAGATGTAAAATAAGACACTGCTTTACCAAATGAAAAACACAGCAACGTTTTTGTGTTAGCCACCCTTAAGCACACAGCTGTCTGAGAAAACACAGCGTCAGCTTTCAGTTTTAATTCTGAGAATTTTGCACTTGACTTACCTCTGCAGTGTAACACCTACCACTCACTCCAATAACATAGACTAACTCCTGGAAACTGCAGAATACAAGAAATAAAGGAGCTTCTAGAAACAGAAGGCCCATAAATACTTAAAATAAGGACTCTACAGATATTTCTAAGCTCTACAGTGAGGGTCCTCAAATGACTTTGAAAAGAAGACTTCCGTACACAGTGAAGGGGTATTTTTAAATATATACTGAACTAGAACATCACCGTGCTGCAGTTAGTTTTACCTCATCATTTAGCCAGTGAAGGTTCTTCAGTGTGTGGATGTCCTCACGGGTGACCTTCAGTTTGAAGGCACTGCTCATGATCTCGTCTGGCTTGCCTTTGCCAAACGCAGCAGTGACCTCTCTCTCCATGGCCTGAAACAAGCAGTTCAATGGGAAAGGACTTGTGAGCACACCAACCTGTGAGCAGCTTTCAGCTGAAACGAGGTCTATCAAGTAAGACTCAGGTGACGTTCTATGATTCTGTGACAAATCTATGATTCTATCCATTCTGTGATTCTATGACAGAGTAGCCCTTGACCTCGGTAACAGCAAGTGTTTCAGAGCAGAGCATCAGTGGCTTAACCAGATTTTTGTTAAGTTAGCAATAGGACTGTACTTTTTTTTCTTGTTTCACAGTCCTGACTTTGAGCTTTAAAGTCTGGATTTGCTTCTGTTTGTTTTCACAAAGGAAGCTGGTATAAAACTATACCAGTTTGGCTAGCAAATTCAGAAAAATAGGTGAAAGACAGCAGTACAGCAAATGCCTTTCCCGCATGATGCTGCAGCCTTTGCAACACTGGGGTTTAAGCCAACTACAGCAGGCATTCTCCATACCTACGCAGGTAAGTCAGGAGCCTAAAAGAACTTGAAGGTGGGGAGCTTCAGAGGAAACTGAGGTAGGAGTCCTGTAATGAGTCTGGGTTGTGCATATAATTGGCTGTAGCATGGATATTTCCAACTAAGTCTGCTTAACGGATGCAAATAAACCACTAGGCTTGTTAGTATGAAGATCTCTGATCCGCATCTCCTTCTTGGTTGAATCAGGGCTAGTGAAGTGGAAAAAAAAAAAATTTGCCTCATCCTGAGCATCATTCTGTACAGCTTGTAAACTCTAGATTTGCTAGCCCTTTCCTAGTCATTTGTCAACTGGCCAAAAAGGAGGTGCTCGTTTAGATCAGCAGAACCACAACTCCAAAGAACAAAAGCAGCCAAAATTCATTGAAGTAGGGGAACTGGAACAACCATGCCCTGATAAACAGGGTTAACTTCTGTGCACTGTTATACAGAGTGCTGACATGGCCAGTGTGGGATCCTGAGGACATACACTAGATGCTTAGGTCCCTCACGAGCAATGCAACACTCTGGATCAGCAACAGCACACTCTTATTGCTGCGGTATGACAGGTTCGGAGGCAGAGCCAATGCAACTGTTACAAATCAGGTTAGCAAACAGATGCACATTCAGCACTGCTCTAGGAGACTGTTCTTAAACCTGGACCAATTTTTGTCCTGATCACAGAAGTCCCATGAACCCTTATGTTAACACAACCAAAGGAATGTGCGGACCACATTAAAGCCTTAAAACCAGCTTTACTGCTGACCCTTGCTCTGTGAGGTCACAGCTTCAGACACTCAGTAACTGGTTAAATCTAAGTTCTTAAGACTTAGAAAACAGCTCAAGAACCACTTGTAAAAAAAATGGAGTTGTGTATGTTTCACAGCTTTCTGCTTCAAACAAGACTGACAGGAAAGGTACCTCTGTGAGCGGAGAAAAGTGTTCTACTCTTTTTTCTGATCTTGGGAATTTCTTTTCTTCCACATCAAGGGCAGATGGCCTTCTGGACAAAACAGGTGCCAAACGCAATCGAAATGACACCTCTTCTGAGATTTCAGCTCCACGCTGCCTCTGTTAGAAAAAAGGAAGTCAAGCAAGCAAGAAAGCACAAATTTGTTTGCTAGGGAGTAAGGCAGAATGCCTTGCTCATGTATAAAACTGGAAGGGTATTTCGTACACGCATCCAACCAGCAAACTCCAAAGTTACTTTTTATGGGTGACTGCATTCAAACCGTGCACCAACGTAATGCTACACCCAAAATTAAATTGGGGCAAGAGAGCCAGAAAGTTAGTTTGGCTTGAACTAGCATTAAGAAGCTCAACAAAACCTCTATGTGTAGGTATCAAGTTGAGACTGAGATTAGTATTTCTTACTTCCATCATTAAAGTTTTATTTGCAGTCTCAGTCCTGACCAGAAACTAAAGCCAAAGAGATGCAACTCCTATCTCACAAAACAGGAGAAGACTAAAGATACTGCAGTCCAGCACTGTAGGTCAACCAAGTTTGTGCACTAATGGTTTTGAAGCTTTAACCAACAGATAAAAGGGGAAGAATAAAAACAGTATAGTGTGGTATGCTCCTAATAGTCCAGAAACAAAATTAGAGGCAGCGGAAAACCCTTTGTTATAGCACCATTCATCAAATCATGTTCCTGCTTTCCCTGGGAAAAACAACTTGGATGAATACATTACTCACTCAATAATATATGTAAGGAAAGAGTGCAAAAACTTCGGATTGCAAATAGCCATATTTTCTTAAAAAGTGAAATAATGACTAACACAAGCTTACCCCTGAACTGGCTTGTTTCACTGGTCTTCCCTGTTCATGAGAATTTTCTGCTGGTGTGTAGTACCTGCAAGAAGGAGAGCCAGAAAGAGAGAAGCAGGTTGTATCAGTATTGTGCCACATCATTCCTAAGAATCCATCTTCTGGTTAAGGAATGCTTTTTCAAGGCCGATTCAGACTAGAGCCTCACTAATATACATGAACATGAGATGACATCGCCTCAGCTTCGAGCAATGTTCTCTTGTAGCAGGAGTGGGAGCTTCTCAAACTTTCTTCCATTGACATGTGCAAGACTCCTTTTGCTTATCAGCTTTGTTATTTGGAAAACAGGGAAGCAACCAGCACCTCCTCTATAAAGGGCTTTGTGTTCTACTGATGATCAATACTGCAAGCTAGGTGTTACTCTGCAAGGTATAACATGAACGTCTGCACCTACACTTGCAGCCAAATATAGATAGCTTACTGAAACTAAGACCAGCACACTGAATTAAGAACGGGACAGCTAAAATTTTCTTACTTGCCTTTCATGCACTAGTCATGAGAGTGACTATCCCCATTTGGAGAGGACTATCATTAAAATAACGCAGACTCTGAGGACCAAGCAAATACACAGACATGAGAGTTGTCCACGTGTGTCTCTTCTTCGAAAAGAAGAATTTACACTGTCACCATAGATCTCCTTGTTCGGGGGGAGACCTATAACAGACTCTAACGGTATCCCCCACTCATTGTGCTTTAAAGGCATTCAGTCCATCATGGTAAGAGTAGATATCACAAGCCCTGCTCAATGACTTCAGTTAGTAGCTACATCTGCAAAAAAGGCAGGAAAACATTCCCTTTACTTGAACCCGTCAAGCTCTATCAGTTATTTTATTTCCTCCTCTCTCTCCTTGAGCTTAGAGGAACCACAGACAACTTAAGCACTGGAACAGGGCTGCACAGCTAAATATATCGTTAGGGTTAAAGCAGGGAGAACAGGGACAGAACAAGCTACAGAATTGCCACAACTAAATTTTTCTGCTCCCATCTACACTTTGTCCCCTCTTGTTTAAGGGAAGGTCACTGCAAAAAGGTATGTGCCACACAAATCAGACTGCCATAAAAAACCTCTCCCACTTGGTGTACTTATCGCAACCAATACCACGTTTCCTTCAACAACACAAAGCCATCTGAACTCGTACTGTTGCCAGCTCAGGTGGTTAATGCAGAAGTCCACTGGTCAAAGTCCCTCCCAAGCAGGTGGATAACCCAACTGCATGCTTCCTTTTTAGTCTCATATTCAAACCAAAGGCATCCTGCACGTCACAAAAACTGCCTCAGTCCCACCAGGCTTTACAAGTTCTCATTCTCATGCGTTTTAGGACCCTAGTTTCAAAGTGGACAAAATGAAATGGCAGTTCATTAATGGTTTGGCAGAAAGGAACACACAAGTGAAAACTGATTCCTTGCAAAGCAAAGGACAACTTGGTACTGCCACCACTGTCACCCTCAGATAGCTTGCTTGCCACAGCAAAGGACTCGGTGTGCACAGCAAACACCACACCAGCACAACCCCTGCTTGTCACACAGCAAGAAGTAGCTGAGATGCAACTGGCTTGCAAGCAATTCCAGAGCCACAAGGTAGCTACTCCCGTTCCACGCTGAGACAATAAATATGATTTTTCTCCTTCTGGCCACTACCAGAGGATGACACAGATATGCACACAGCAAAACCAAGCAAGAACCGCAACTCTACCTGATTATATCGCTTCTTGGAGACCAGTGTGTGCTGCAGCCATCTGCACGTTTGTTGTCTGCACAGAAAAGCAGTAACAGAAAGACAAGAAGTCAGCTTTTAATTACAATCAGATGAACATGGCTATCAGTTCATGAGTGATAAGACAAAGCCTCTAATAATGACCACATGGTTATGAAGTTTAAACTCTGGCAAACAGGCCTGCTGAATATCATGAGCAAGTGTATGAGAATAGAAGCAAGGGATTTGCTAAGTTTTATGTCCTGGTCTGCACCCTTTACTAAATGAGTGTTGGTTTTGTTTGTTTTTTTTTTTCAAAAATAAGATAAAGAAAATAACTCAGAAGTATAGCTTGTCATTTTTCACCTCAAAACAAGCTTTCCCCAAATTCTAGCACCTGCTCAGAAATAATTTCACAACTCATGTGACTGCATAATGAAGTCAGATATGTAAAAAGGAGCACTGATGAAATACTACTTAAGTAATGAACATGACAAAAATTAACCGGAACAAAATTAAACATATACACATTAAAACACAGTATTATAACACACTGCTGGTATACAAGAAAATAGCCTGTCAGCAAACCAGTATCACCAGCCCATTCTGCAGGAGATAACTAAGGTCACCTTCACTAGTCTGTCTTCAGCAAGCTGAAGGTATGGTCAGATACTACAAACTTCCCATGCCTACTGCAGTTACTTCTGCAGCCAAGAACATCGCTAGTACAGTAATGGCTTTGAAGTACAATTTTAAACCTTTTCCACATACAAAGCCATTTCAGCCAATAACTACCCATGGTTCTGTTCCCGCTTTCCCTTTCCTTTTCTTTTCTCTTTCTTTCCAGAGACAGCTCGTTTCATTCTAAGAACCGATGTAAGCTGTAGTAGCATAAACACGCTGTCTGATTTAGACTTCCTTACACGCAGACACAGCTTAACAATACACCAGCACTGACAACTCTTCTTAATGTAGACTATGCCTTTGAGACCTAAGGAAACACCCTATTTTGATTCGAAATCTAGCTGCAAAACAGAATAGATACGAATCACGGGGGATACTCACTGGTTCTTAGTGTCATATATTGACAGACATCTCCACGTTTTTGTTCTTCCAGGTGACTTGCAGCCATCACTGGTTCCTTGGAGTAAGCCTGAACACTTTGGTGCAGCAGAAAATACCAGAGAAGAATCAGAATGTCTGTATAGGCAGTATGTGTTATCAGTACACACCAATTCACCAGAAAGGATGAAGTTTATTCATACATAACTGTCTACACTAGAGTTGGAGACCATAGGTAAAGCAATAGAAACTTTTTTAGGTACAATTAGACTGTTTAATCCATTAACAGGGTCATCCTGTCTCTTGCGTTAGTTTTACAACAAAACCTAAGTGGCATTTTCACTAAGAGGCAGTTTACATTCAAAATCTTGTCTATTTTCAACTCATACATACTGGAGACACGGGAGTCACATTTTCTGCCACTTAAGAATTTCAAGAGAGACTAGTAAGTCACAAAAATCAACTCCTTTACCTCTTCACCAGCAAACAAGGAGCTTTACTTTAAAAAAAAAAATAATCTTTACACAGTGTACAAACATCTGGGTTAACCTGAGGAGGCTATTGTATTTTACAGGACAAGACAGCATTCGTTTTAACAGTCCTTGACCAACTCTGTTTAATCTATTTAATAAAGATTATGTTCACACTGTGAATAGTGTCCACAACATATATTTCTGGGACATTTTACTTAGGATCTGCTCTGCTTGGACCTCGGGGACTACATGCTCTTTAGCAGCTGGAGCACACGAGATGCAGTCTGGAGGAATGCTCTCTGATTTAGCATCATCTGAAAGGAATCTGCTTCACATCCTTCAGGTCTGCTCTGACATATGAGCCAAACCACAATAATCAATGATCAGGAGATTAGATGCCAAAAGCAGAATCTTGATCCACCCTAAAAAGGTACAGATGGCACACCTAGAATTATACAAAATACTGATTTCCATATTGTTTGCATGCACCAGAATGTTTAAACAGGCCATGCTGTTCTGATCTCAAGTCTTGCGTTTAGGTGTCTCCTAGCTGCGAACAACCAGAGATTGGGATTTTTCTAAGCCTCAGTAACAATCTATGTTTCAATGCATTAAAAAAAAGTGCAAGAAAACATGGCATTTCCTACTGTCTTTCTGTGTAGAAAGGCACAATGGAATTTTAGCACCCTTTTGGCATCAGCATTTTACAATTAGTCCCTCTCTGCACAGCTTTGAAGCGTAGCTATTCCACTAAGATAATGGCTTCTATTATCTTCGTGTTCTTCCTGGTGTGGTTGATTTTATGCAACCTCTTGGTACAGTTACAGACATATCAAGCATACTCATCGTTGGTATATATGAATCAGAATTACACGCAAGTTCCCTCTTGCAGGTTGCTTTAAGAACAGGCGTTCCATACACAAGACTAAGATTTTGTCATTTTAGTGTACTGCAAAGAGAAAACTTCCTATAATTTGTACGAGAAGCACTGGGGGAGGTGGGAAGGAGCAGAGATAGACCTAATATTCCCTGTGTTTAGGTTACATTTCACATTCTCAGATAAAATAGGTCTACTGACCAAGGAAGAAGTCAACAATTGTGAATGAGAAGAAGACATTCTTTTTCATGGTGTTACAAAATAACCACTCCTGTGGATTTTTATGCTAAGTTACACTGCCAGCACTAGAACTAGGTACTACCTTTCTTAACAGAAATACAAGGAAGGGGTATCAGAAGAGAAACAAACCCCTAACAACTAAGGAATCTTCACCTTCAGAATATGCCTTCACAGAATATTCATGCCTCACTGTGGGGAGGTGAAGGCCGGGAGGGAAGAGTGTGTCGTGGTCTTTTCAAAATTACTTTACTCCAGTACCTGCTCTGGGACAATCTCCACAACCCTAAGCGTGATTTTCTCCTCCACTTCCCCACGTACAACAACAAAAGCTACAACATTACCACCAAAAAGTTAATATTTATTTTTCCTATAATTACTTGCAGAAGCTTGTCGGCTGTGAGATAGAGCGGCTTCTAGGATATTTTTCCTTTACTAGTTTCAAGAGCTGTTTGTATTTCTCCTTTTCGCCTCTCAGAACATCCTAGCAGAATAGAGGGGAAAAAAAAAAGATGAGATCAGAACCCCATATGAAGCAAATACTTGTAATCTGAATTTAGTGCAGACTGCACAGGTTGTTCTCATAATACTGGCAGAGAATTCAAGTTTATTTTAGCAGGAATTTCTACACCTTCATTTTTTTCCTATCCTGCGATAAGAACTTGCATCCCACTACAATTTCAAAATTCCTTCTGCAACTGTTTCCTCAAATGTGGGCCTCTTCTCTCTAGCTGTGGTCGGCACTTCTTGCATAAGAATTCAGGCTAACAGGCATTCCTGTCAATATACATAATGACTGTGTGCTATGAGTCTCCACGGTATCTTAATCATATTCCACCACTTGTCATGGCCTGCTTCTCCAGTAGTCCAGCTTAAGATCTTCTCCAGTGTAATCTAGATTTATCACATATTTTCCAATAGTTGCTTCAGATATTGGAAGAAAAGGACAGCGAAGGACCTCTTTGTCCTTCAAGGAAGAATTATCAGCACGTGTGTGGTTTTTTTTGCCTACATCATCCTTATAAAGCTGCTATGTAAAGACAGCAGTTGAGCCGGGTTAAGGAGAAATAGCACTACGACTCTGCAACAATGATGTGCTAAGTGGCAGGGCAGTACTTCCACTTACAAGACTTGATACACAGAAAAGCAAATAAAACATCATACACTGATTTTCAGAAGCATCCCTTCATTAACTATATCCACTGTAGTGAATGTTACAAGCTGTCACTTCGGTGTTGTCATAGTTTTGATGTCACTACTGAGTTGTGTTATTTCAAAAGACACCTTTCTCACCCAACGCACCTCTTCCACAGTACAGAAGGGCCTCCCCATTTTGCTGACTTCTGAAGTCGCAGACTCCGGCGTAGTGTGCTCCTTAATGGGTGGCCTGAGTGTTATGGTGTCTTCTGGAGTAGGTTTGATGTGGTGGTTGCCATTCCTGCTTGTGCTAAAAATACCAATGGCAAAAGAAACAGCATCAAGAGAATATTCAGATAAGTACCTCTGATTCAAGCTCCACCACCAACTGTTTTGTAAGCACACGCATTGATGATGATGGAGACAGACATGAAATGTTTATTACTTTCAGATGGAGACCTGCTGTCTTCAACCACTTAATGGGAAAGTATGGAGAAGTAAAATAGAAAGTCAGAACAACTGCTTTGAATATACACTGCTGTTTGATCTGCACTCAGATGCAGCACAAGTGCTGTGCCCATTCTCAGGGTCATTTCCAAGGCAGTCCAAGCCCTGAGTCAACACAGAAGACTCGAGAACCACAGAGGCGTGTTAAACATACCATCAAACCCTCAACTCTTCCAAAAGCTAGCACACTCGCATAGAAGCGTAGCTGCTTTCCTCACAGAATTGTTCTGGTTATCAGGGACTTCTGGAGATCATCTCATCCACCTCCCCACTCAAGCAGAGGCAACCCAAAGCAGGTTGCCCAAGACCGTGCCCAGCTGGGTTTTGAGCGTGTCCAAGGACAGAGACTCCACTGGCTCTCTGGGCATCCTGTGCCGGTGCTCAGTCACCCTCATGGTAAAATAAGTGCTTCCTTATGTTCAGATGGAATTTCCTGCTTTTCAGTTTGCGCCCACTGCCACCTGTCAGTGGGCAACACTGAGAAAAGCCTGGCTCGCTCCCCTTCATTCCCTCCCATCAGATGTTTATGCACACTGATGAGATTCCTCTCAACCTTCTCCAGGCTGCACGTTCCCAGCTCCCTCCACCTCTCCTCATATGCTTCACACCCTTCATCACCTCTGCTGGACTTGCTACCTTAAGCCCACGTCTTTCTTATGCTGGAGAGCCCAGACCTGGACACAGCACTCCAGGTATGGCCTCACCAGGGCAGTGCAGAGAAGAAAGATCATCTCTCTTTGCCTTTTTTGATTTAAACCTTTTTTGATTTAAAAAGGTTAAAAATTGGTTGGGAAAAAAAGCTAACGGAGACCTCCCTACAGTACAGCAGCTTGGAGTTCCAGAATAGCTTGGAAAACTATCACTACATGGACAAAGATACAAGTGTTTCACAACACCCAGAAAGTTCAACAACGAAAGTGAAAGACAGCAAGTCTTTAAGTGATGTCAAAGAAACTGAAGGATTTTTACCTCAAACACGGAATTGTCTTATGAGAAAGGGATAGTGTTTCATTATTCAAGCAAGCGTTGGTTCCACAAGGCATTTTATCTATGAGGAGAGCACAAGTTAACAATATAACTATAAAAAAAGTGAAGTTTTATCAGTTTACATTAAAGAACTTCGACAATTTTTTTTTCATTTTTCTCTCTTGCATCATAACGTTACTTGCATTATGTCATTTTATTAACAATAATCTCAGATTTTCATCTTCACAGCTACAGAAATTTGTGCACACAAACTACTGTTAGCCTAAACCTGAAATAAAAAAGGGTTACTGGGATCTACCACCTAAAAATTAGTGTTTTAAACAATTTATTTCTGGCAAGCTAATGGTGGCCATGTCAGAAGTAGAGAACTGCATCCGAGGCAGCTCTTGAACTAACGCTGAGATGACAAGACAAATGTCTGGCCCTAAACCAGAAGCAGTGCAAGGATACAGGGAAGATGCAAAGCTCACACTCAAGTATTCCTAATGGTACCTAGATATTGTGCCTGTTACCTGTACATAAGCCTTGGGCTGAGTCACAGAGTACACACACAATGTAGGATGAAAAAGAAGTGAGTTGGTAACCTGATGGCCTTACCAATCTGTAGCATTTCTACTTCTAGCGCAGAACTTGCTGGTCTTTTAGACAAAGGGTCAGACGAAGTGGACTGAGTCTTAAATAAAAACACAAAAGTATCACAGTGAGTATAACTTGAATACAAATCCAAGCAAACACAATGTTCCTGAAATTTAGGCAGCTCTGTTATGACTCAGGGATCATGATATGCTGGTTCAGATTGCAGCAGAATGCAAATATTTGCAGGATCTCTGACAAGCACGCTGATTTTTAATACTCGAGCTCGTATACGCAGAGATTAAAACAACACAAGCCTGACATCGAGTTCTCCTCAGTCAGCTCCTAACCATTCTGAAAAACAATAGTCTAGTCCTTAAAAAATACATTTTGTAAAAGTAAGTTAATGACTCTCTCACGAACAAATAGGTAGAACATGACAGCTTCCTATTCCTCTCTTACCCTAGTGGGGCAGTAAGAAAGGTAACACCGCACCTTTGAACCAAACGACGGAGTGCAGCTGTTAATGAGTCACTGTTACAGAACCTGTGTCCTACGGGACTCCTGTCACGGATAATGAATTTAGCAGAATGATGTTTACCTGGACCAACTAGATAGTTTTTCTTGCAAGGTGATGTATTTTGATTCCCTAACTACAAGCTTGAGAAAAAGAGTAACAGCTTGCAAACACACAGACTATAGATTTGAACAACTGTGAAATAGCTGGGAGACAGCAAAAGCGTAGCTCCCCAGTTCCAAGTGCTAGAAAAGAGCCTGCTGACTTGAATAAGGCAAAACCAGCACACAAGAGCAAGAGCTGCCTTCTATAAATGGAAAAGAAGGACCTACTGCTTTACAGGGTCAGGGCAGATGCAGCTTCAAGATGCATCAGGCAGAGCAGCTCCTTCCTTTCATCTCACACAGATTCACCCAGGATCATAACTACCTACTTTCAAATTCTGTTCTAACCTCTTCTGTGGGCTCTGTGATTGGAGCTGCATTGCTGACTGAAGCTTTCCAGTGTTCGTTTGTTGCCTCAGCGGGCAACTTCGCCACAGCAGAAACTTCTTCAACTTTCTCTGTAGGCTCAGAGATGGCACAACCTAAAAAACAAAGACAGGCCATATAAGAACACAACTGAAAAGGGAGATCAGGTTTTCGCGTGAACAGAAATCCTTAATGACACCTACCGCAGCAGAACTCATTTCTAGTTACACGCTTTTCTGCCAACAGAGCTGGTGGTGAGTTTTGTAATAGGTGGCTCAACAGGCAGTTCTGCAGAGCCGAGCTCAGCGACTAACCTGCAGATCTGCCAGCCAGGTCTACCAGAACACCCTGCTTTTGGGAGCACTCCCTTTTTCCAGAGAAGCAGCACATGGTGCAATTTCTCTCCCTCACCCCCTCCACGCATGCATGTAGCATTGCAGTTTATTACGTGTTGCTCTTGACTACCGGAGAGAAGCTGTTTGCTGAGGTCTAGAAACCAAACTTAGCAAAGGCTCTTTGGTATTACAGAAGCAGAGACACTGTCTGAGGGGTTGCGTACTTCCAAAGCTTAACAAGCCAGGGCTGTCTAACAGGGGGCTGTGTTAGAGAGTAAATGGTACCAGAAAAGCATGCGACCTGTTCAGCAGCCCCTACCATTAAATGAGGGGCAGCACTGCCGGCCAAGCAGTGAGTAGGAAGCCCCATGCCTCCCCATAAAGTGTATGCTAAATGTCCCACAGCCTAAGGAGCATCTATTTCTCCCTCTTTTATCTGACTGAAAAAGGGAAGCTTTGATCTCAAATCCTGACCGCAGCAGCCAGCATCGAGGTAACGAAATGGCTGCATGCAGCTGTGTAATTTTACCCATAAAATCTGCAGAGGGGGTGTCCAAGAAAGTCTCACTGAAGCGAGCACTTCTCTGTCCCCGCTGCCCTCTCCCATGCCAACCCTCTGCTGCGTCTTCATCCTTCCTTACTCAGCTCTCATTTATCTTTTAAACATTCATGTGCCAAACTTTTCAGATTCAGACTGAACCGACTTCTGGTTTCAGTTCAACTTTTTTCTTTTTTTTTTTCCCCCCAAACTCACATCACTCAGAAATACCACTTTTCTCTGCCTGCGCCAGTTTAGAGTTACCTTCCTTCACAGCCCAGATCCTAAGTGGTTTCTCGGAAGAAACACGGATATTCTGAGCTGACAGAGGTACAGCATCACGAATCCAGGCAGGAGGGGGCACACAGCTTCGATGCAAAATGCTCTCTGCTGATGTGGATGGGCTCACAGCCAAAGAGACCTGGGGTATCTCCTGCTGGCAGCAGAAGTCCTGTACCCTGCCACGATCAGCACAGATAACATCACGGCCCCACGATACACCCTCAGGCCACTGGCTGCACAGATGGTCGCAACCAAGAGAACGGCTTGAAAAGTCACAGTTTCAGAAGTCACGCTGAAGTACAAAAGCCAGAGTTTTCTAAGATACATGAAACCTAAGAAAAATCAGGTGTATTAATTACTTCTGTAATGTGCAATACCTGATTTTTGCTTTTTTGGTCGAGTCTGGTCAGGATCTTCCAGAGGTGGCAGAGCGCTGAGGAAAAAAACACGCAGAACAGTGTTTTGCGAGCACAGATGAGCTTCTGAGAGACTGAGTCCCCTTCGCAGGGCCCACGCTTCCAAAATTTGTTTTCATATCCCAAAACTCTCCCCTCCGAGCATCTCTGGGATCATCTCAGACAGGAACACGTGGCTGCTGCTACTGCAGCACCTCTCACCAACGCCCCCCACTGCTCCCACTCAGCAGAGCACTCACAGAAAGTTAATTCTCCCCCTACAGCGCATTAGGCCTCTTTCTCATATTCAATTCATGTTTTCTGTCTGTCACTAGCAACAAAAAATTCTTAAGTTAATATGTAAAGCTTATTACATATATTACATATCCTCTTTCCTCAAGGAAAGCAACATGCCAACGATTACTAAGCCATCTGAGTGCACTACACTGAGCTGCAGAGAAAGAAAAGTTTAATTAGGACAGGAAATAAAAGGTGGAAAAGCAACTCGTGAACACCCACATAAATAACTTACTGCTAAATCAGTGCTCATGAACTAGTTCTTTAAATCATTCTTAGCTGCACCCTTCCTTACTAAGCCTTAGTTAAAGTATTATATCGGTTGATACAAAGATAAAGTCTAGCTGCCTTTTTTTTTTTTTTTTTTAAACTTTGGGAACAGATAGCAAAGGTTGTGTCTTTTTCTTTTTTCCTTCTTTGATTCCAAAAACACCCTGACACATGGCGAGGGTTCTTTGAAAGATGCTGTGGTCCTTCTCAAATAAAAGAATTTCTTTTCAGCTGTTATGCTCCCAAACCCTGCTGATTGCATCACTTCTGGACTGTTTTCCTTCTGCAGCAGGAGCACAAAAATGAGTTCTTATCCTTAACTGCACCTTTCATACAATACAGAGGGTATTTGTCATTGCTATGCTATTAAACTCAGGAAGAAAATATAGCGGGGTAGGTGTTAAATGCAAAGCATTCCTATAAAAATATATTCTTACTCAGAATATTTGATATTCCAGAAGGTGAAACTGAAGAAAGCAAAAATATTTGTCTTCCTGTTCAGTTTTTCTCAAGAACTAACTTTCATTCTGAGCTGGTCTTCAGTGAAATCTTTCCAGCATCAGTCCTCTGCAGAGACAAAGCACAATCCCACCTCCTCACGGCTACCTTCTGAGACAATCACAGGTTAAACACCTCACTATGCTGACAGTTACTGGTTTCAAATGGAAGTGCATCTTCCTCCAGTTTTAGAAGAGCACCCAACACCTGCGAGAGTGGTTTTGTCCTCTTTCCTTTAGCAAACACATGGATGCTTAGAATTAGTTTGAGCACATGGAAAAAGGAATTCTCTGTTGGTGATTCAGAAGATTGGGAAATCGTTGATGCCCTGAAGTAGGCAAAGCCAGGGAACACGAACGGGCAAAAGATAGGAGGAGCGAGGGGGAAAAAAAAAGGCAGATCTATGCTCAGCTACTGGCCTGCAACAGCACCGCACAACCCACGAGGAGGTTATGCTGTGCCACCACACCAGAGGCTTTGCCAAGGGCCTGGGGGAAACAGGTGAGTACAGAGGGTGTTGAGCAACATCTGAAACAGGCTGAAAGAGTGGGCCAGAAAGCAGAAGTCATTTGAGCCTGCCCTCCATGTAAAGATGCACTCATGTCCTTCTCCATGCCCTGGAGGTGACAGCACCCATCCATGCCCACTGTTTTTTATCGCCTCCTTGGCGACTACAGGGAAAGAAATAAGCTATCAGAAACCCTCGGCAACTCTGCATACCCCCACGTACACTCAGGCTCTGCTCTGTGCAAAACCTCCTTCTGCACCAGTGTCCAGGACAGCTCGCTGCAGCGTATAATTTAAAGTTGTAAAAATTCAACTTTTCACAGGTTGACTCCCAAAAATTCACACGCTGTACTTCAGCGATGCACTGTAAGAGCAGTTAATTTTCAACCACTCTCCCCGTAGGTTTCACCACCCGTACCCATAATTTTTCATCTTTCTACTGTGGGGTAACACCAAGCGGCAGCAATAATGGAGAAGGCTGCTTCGGTGTTAACTCCCCGCTTTCTCTGCCGTTTTGGTTGCGAATGGTGGAGCTCGAGGGTTTGGGACTTGTCTGCTAAACCTGTCACGCTGAGCTTCCAGCTGGACGCGCTGCCCTGGTTGTAACAGAGAGCACCTGCCCGGCCGAGAGCCGGGGCTTGCCTTTCCTCAGAGAGCCTCGCACGCGGGAGCTGGGAACACCTTTGGCGTTTTAGCGAGTATCTCAGGGAATGCACACCTCTGGCATTTTAGCGAATATTTCGGGGAATGCTTTCGCGTTTTAGCGAATATTTCGGGGAATGCTTTCGCGTTTTAGCGAATATTTCGGGGAATGCTTTCGCGTTTTAGCGAATACCTCCGCCTTTCGGCGAGTACCTGAGGGAACACCTCTGCCTTTCAGGGGGCACCTGAGGGAACACGTTGCCTTTCGGCACACGCCTCAGAGTCGCAGCCCTACTTTCCGCCGGACGGCTTCCGCAGCCACCCGACGCCGGCTCACTCGCGTTCCGCCCCGCTTTCCTTCCCTCACCGTCCCCAGCCACCCCCACGTCCCGTCCCGTCCCCTCTCAGCAGGGGCTGGGGACAGCCGCGGGACCCGCACGACCCCCGCGGGTCCTTTTGCCCCCCCCCCCAGCCTCCCCGCACACAGCCCGCCCTCCTCCCTCCCTCCCCCCCCCCCCCCACCCTACCCCACCCCGCAGCCCGAGCCCGCGGCCTGGCCGAGGAGGGCCCGCTCCGGCCGCGCTGACCTGCGGAGCGGCCTCTTGCGAGGCGGCGGCTGGGCTGGGGCCGCGACCGGGGCCGGGGGCGGCGCGGGGCGGCGGGCGGCGGCGAGGAGGGCGCCGAGGGCCGCCAGCAGCCATTGGTACATAGGCCCCGGCCGCCGGCGGCGGAACTGCGCGCATGCGCGGGGCCGCCCTCCGGCGCCGTGAGGGCAGAAAATGGCGGGCGGCCGCCGGCGGGAAGGGTCCTGAGCTCTCCGCGCCTTGTGGCAGGGGCAGCTCCTTGTCGGGCCCGGCTGGCCGGGACGGGCTCCTCGCAGCCGCTACGGGCTGAAAAAAGTGTTTTGAGGTGGCGCTGTGCCCCCTGCCTCCTCTCCGGGAAGGCGAGCCCCGGGCTTGCCAAGCCCTGCCCCGCTGGAGCAACGCGGGTCTGGGCCCGCTGTGCCGCGGCTCCCGACATGTCCCGACAGCGATTCACAGAATCATCTAGGTTGGAAGAGACCTCCAAGATCACCTAGTCCAACCTCTGGCCTAACGCTAACAAGTCCTCCACTAAACCATATCACTAAGCTCTAAATCTAAACGTCTTTTAAAGAACTCCAGGGATGGTGACTCAACCACTTCCCTGGGCAGCCTATTCCAATGCCTAACAACCCTTTCAGTAAAGAAGTTCTTCCTAATATCCACCCTAAACCTCCCCTGGCGCAACTTTAGTCCATTCCCCCCTCTGTGGTGGAAATCTGTGCTTTTGGACTTGTTTCTTGTGTGAAGAGGGCTTCTCTGGTCTGGTGGGAGCAGGGTGAGGTTCTCCTTTGGGACATTGCTCAGCACCTCACAGCGGTCTCATTTCAGGTTAATAGAGGGCTTGCCTAATACAGCTGCCTACTCAAGAGGCTGTTGGGTTTATTTCCAGTTTCACAAAACAGGTGATGTGTGCAGAAACAGGCTCTTGCCCACCTGTAATTCCGGGAAGGTGAGCTGCTAGTGCTTGACCTTTAGAGCCATCAATTAGTTACAGGTTTGTTTGGTTTTTTCGCACCGGACAAGGGCTGATGTGGTGCTGCCTATTTATTACAAAACATCTTTTCCCCAAAATGACCGCTGGCTGTTGAGAGGTCAGTGTTGCAAGGAGAATGGAGCTGCAGGGCAAGCTGGGGCCGATCAAGTGCCCAGAGCAGGGTTGGCACTTCTGTGGGACATGCTTTCCCTGCCTGCAAGGAGTCGGAGGGATGGCAGAGCCTTGTTTTAATTAAAACGACCTTCTTCATTACTCTAGGAACCTAATTGCTGCTCCGCTTCTATTTCAGGGCTCTGGCCAAAGGAGGTGGCAGGGACCTGGGCACCGAGCTGGGATGTGGCAGCAGGTAGTGAGGACACAGGCAAGTGTACGGGCAGGATGGTGAGGGCACAAGGCGGCGTGCAGCAGGCTTGGGCAGGGTGGTCGGAGAGGCAGCCTGGCCCGGCAGAGGGCACGGCAGCACTGCGCAGAGCCTGAGGCTGGGAAATGCTGCTTTGGCCGCTTTTCCTTCCTCCCAGCCCTCATGTTTTAGCTGAATCCTGCAACAGAGAGCTGGAGGGGGCGCAGGGAGTTTGTTTGCATTCCTGCGGCAGGAAAGGTGCGAGTTTTTTCTCGGCTTAACTCTGCGCCTGCCATTACTGTGCACAGCCAAATGTGCAGGTAGAAGGCATGGGCGCTGAAGCCATGAGACAACACACTGCAAACGAGGAGTCTTGGGAAGGGGGAAGATTGAGGAAGGGGCCTTCGCTGCCCCACTGGCAGACATAGGGCTCGCTCGGCTTGTCCTGCACCCCTTGCAGGTGCTGTGCTAGGAGCAGGGATGGCATTGAGGCTTCTCTCCTGTCCCGGGATCCCTACCATGCAGGCGTGAGGTCCTGGCATAGGTGAACATCCATGGGAAGCTGGACCCGGCCTCGGGGCTGCAGGATTCCTCCAGAAGGCATGGTTACCCCCGCTGCCGTTTCCACCCCCTCTGCCGTTTTCCCTCTGCAGGATAATGCTTAGTGTCCAGAAAAACATGGGGAATCTTCTCAGGAATTCTGTTTGCTATTTTAAGCAAGCTTCTCTGTGCCTCCTGATATCACCACTTCCTCATCCTCACCAGAATAATGCAAGGACAATGATTTTAATCCTTCACAAAATGTCAGCATTAATGGCTTTGAGTGTGCTGGAAAAGTGCCTGTCAATAACAGCGGGGTTGGTGTGACTGTGGGACTCATCCAACCTCCAAATAAACCTGCACAGCCTGAAGGTTTTGTCCCAGACATATGAGGACAGTTAATGTGGAGTTTCATGTTGTAATTCTTTTTTACCTGGTGTTTGGTAGAAAGATCATCACGATCTCTAAAACATGAATAAACAAATAGAATCTCATTAAATTAATGCCACCAGACAGCAATCTTTCTTCTTGGAGTTGGGTGTCTAGTTGCACCTTGCATAAAATACACTTGTCTTCTTCCCTCTCACACGTGGCAAACTTTTCTTTCTTCCCTATATTTTTTCAATACTGAACTTTGCAAGCTAGCCAAACTGTGTGAATGTTGAGAAGAAGTACACAGGGGCTACACACAGGAGTACACACAGATGTGGCTTCCAAAGGACTTTTATCAGCCAAGTTTGTGAGTTCAGCGTACAGTTGTGGCTGTCCTGAGCCACTGAGTGCCGCCCCTACCTTCACCAGGACCTGGCAGACTGTTTCTTCTCTGCATTCGATGGAAGCAGGTGCCCTCTCTCCGGGCATTCTTGCATCTGCAGGTTTCTATTTCATACCAGCTCTCCTGCCTTCTTTTCATTTGGAAGCCTTTCCACGTCCCCAGCCTCCCTCAACTGCTCTCTGATTCTCTTCCATGTTTTGTTTTTCCAAATAAAACAATAGCTAGATTGCAAGAGGTCATATATCATAACACATGCAGTTTCTTTACAGGTCAGTTCTACATTGGTTACATTTCTCAATCCCTGTAATTTAAGCTGATGGTTAACTTCATGACTTAATTCTTTACAATGCCTGTGAGCTTCTTGCTCAGTACGTTGGTGTGTAATGACTCAGAATTATGGCATTTGATGCATGTACACCCAGAATCCTGTTACTGGCCATTTAAATACCCAGGGGTTACTTGTGTCCCATCTCTGATCCCGGTAGCAAATGCATGTAATTCCAGAATCCAGGCTCATCAGTTGTGCATTACCCAAAGTCCCTACCTTTGGAGCAGCATCAGCGTGGAAGCAATGTAGTTCATGGATCTGGCTGCTAAAGCAGCGTGCTTCAAACTAGTATGATAACAGAGTAATTCCACTGAATAGTTAATTTGGGGGATAGAGGAATGAATAGTAATTTTAGGTATATGCCTAATTTTAGCTATATAAAGTGTAGTACACTTAATCCGTCATTAAAATCATTGTTTCACCTGTGTTCAGGATGATGTCCAGGTGGCATAGCGCTGTACCAAAAAGCTGTTTGCCAAAAAGATGCTTCCTCGTTCCCCCTGCCACACCCCTGGTCTGAAGCCAGCAGGCCACAGGTGATCTCCGTGGCCACGATCTGCGTCGTTGCCGTCCTTTGGCTCTGGACCTTGTGCCCTACGAAAACAACCCTGATAAAACCCCAGCCATCCAGTCGATCTTGCTGTCAGCGCCCATGCTTTCACTTAACTTTGTGCAAATATTGGTTCCGAGTCGTGAAGAGGAGGGGCTTGGCGCGTGGGTTTGGAGCACAGCGCTCCCAAACCAGCAGTACGAGTCTCGGCAACGTGCGCTTGCCAAAGCTTTCACATTGCTTGGTTTGCTAATCTTCCAAATTCTTTGCCTTGGGTATAATCCCACTAAATATGATTCAATTTGTCAACATAGCTACCTGATGACTAACGTGTGTTTAGCTGGTCAGCCCTTTTTTATACAGTCGCTATCAAGTGAGATGGTGAGTGACAGCAGATGTGGTTGGAAAAATACCTTATTTTTCACCCCAGATAGCTCTGAGGCTGAAACTTGCTTGCTGTTTTCCACTGCCCCAGCTCAGCAAGATTACTCTTTATAATGCAGTGCCTGTAGTTAAGGTGCATTTATAATACTCTTTCACATTGGCTGCATTTTTCATTCCCTATAATTTACATAGCTGAAGGTTAACTTCACAGCTTAATTCTGTATTATCCCTTCTAGTTTCCTGCTCAGGACAGGAATAAATCTGAGCCTGTTTCTGTCCAGCAGTGCGCGTTTGTAGCTCATCGTAGCCAGCAGGGTGTATTCACCCAAGTGCCCACGTCCCCGGTGTGTCTGGGTGGGTAATCTCGTGTGCGTGACAGCGCGTTGTGGGGGCAGAGATGACCGATGAGCGGTCTACATCTGATCTCGGCTCTCCACCATCGTCCTCCTGGGGTGAGGCAGCTCGTGGAAGGGCAGCGCTCATGCTGCGAGGTGCCACGCTCCCGGCCGAGGCCAGAAAGCCAGACCCCAGCCTGTGCAGTGAGCGAGGAGATCAGTGTGCGGCCCCAGTGCCAGCGGTGCGGCGGCCTTAGGACTTTCTCTGCCCATCCCGCCGTGCCTTCAGGGAAGGTGGTTAACGTTGCCTAAGTGTAGGGGAAGGCAGGGTGAAAAGTGCCCAGAGTTTCCCGGCCAGCTCTCACAACCTCCTTCTGGAAATCCCCTTGTCCCCAGTATTCCCCCAACACCGCCTGCACCCCTTGCGTCCCCAGCAAGGACGCTGCTCCCAGGCGATACCTGGGGGTGGTGACGGCACCGAGACAGCCCGACAGCACGGTGACCTGCAGGGAGGGGACACCACGTGGCTCCTGTCACCCCAGCACCGCCTTCCGAGCAGTGTGTGTCGTGGCTGTCCGGCTGCGAGGTGTGATTTTATTTACCTTTCCTAACGAGCCGGGGTTGTGGCTGGTGGGCCAGGTGTTGTTATCACGGGGTGAGCTGCGTGTGTCATGCTTTTACGGTCAGAGGCAAACAAAAACACTGCGGCGCAGAGCGGTGCTGCGAGCGTCTGTGAAAACAACACCAGCGATGATGACTCACGTCTCTGTAATGCCACGTTAAATTTGCTAAATGCAGCTGGCTTGTGGTGTAGCACGGGGACGGCTCAGCCTCAGCCCTGCTGCGGCCGCCCGCGCTCGGCTGGGAGCAAGAATTTACAGAATCAGAAATGACAACTGATCTGAGTAAAATCTGCGGATGTGATTGAGTGTACACTGGGAGCCGTTTGTGGAAAATGCAGCTTTTATGGTGATTTCTCACATCTGCAGCCACAGAACCTGCTCCTGCACAGCACAGAGCCTGCAGAAGCACGTGCTGCGCTGTACGGATGTGAATGGCCAAGCTTGCGCTCGGTGTTAGGAGGATCCTGCTGGGAAAACCATCAGGAAGCCCAGTTAAAGTCATGGGCAAAGCAGAAGGGCACAGATGCAGGCACACACAGCAGCAGAAGAAATGCAGAGCCATGCATTAAAGCCAACTGCAGTTACTGGGACAGAATCCACTTTTGAAAGATGTGTTTGCATCCAAACCGCGCGCCAGCAGCAGAAGGTCTCCTGGACTGCTGCTGCCATTGGCTGGTGATGAACGGAGGCAGGAAAGAGAGGAGGTAAAGAACAAAAGTGCTCAGAGAATTTGCTGAAATGCGAAGTCTCAATAATTCACCCAGATCTTGCAGAGCATCCTTGCTGGGCTGCAGGAGGGGAGCAGCGGCAAGCTTTTGCAGGGCCCTGCTCATGCCCACAGGTGGGCTGAAATCTGGGATAAACACACAGGGCAATCCATATCTGCTTTGTGCACGGGGGGTGACTTGCTGAGTGTGCAAATGTGGATTTTATTCTAGGATGTCCTTACACTTGTGCTTGTCTTTAACTCTCCCTTTCAGCTCATGACTTATTTCCTTATCATACCCCTCCGCAGCTCTTCCAGCAGCTTCCAGGATATTTCCAGCCAACAAAGGTTCTTGACCTTTCTCACTTTCTTGCCCTGCAGTCCTTCTTCCTCTTCTTCACCCAGAGAGACACAAAGCCCTTCAGGAAGTTCAGGTTATTGCCCAACATGTCATCAGGACTAAGGGCATCACCTCGAATCTGTTGCACAGATCCTTTGACAAAGGAAGTGCAAAAGAGAAAGGGGAAGCACATAATTTGGGCTGCTTTTCCTGCAGAGAAACCAAATGACTTCAGCACTGTTTGCCTCCTGCCTTTCTTAGGTTCCTTTGCAAAGTCACGCATGAAAAAATATTGCTGCTGTTGAGTTTGTCAGATGGCGGCACTCGGGGCCCAGCTGGTGGAGCTGGGCAAGCAGCCCAGGAGATGGATTATCCCGTAGGAGCCACCAATGGGACCTGATTCTGCCCTCATCCAACCCCATCAATGCTTCAGGAGGTGTCATTCGTCTTTGGGAGGTGTTGTGAGGCTGAGATCACCTTCACGGGGCTTTGGGGGAGGTAACGTGTGTTGGCCTGGAGCAACGACCGCTGCTCTCCAGCTTGGGCTGCGGGCAGGCAGAGCAACAGCAGCGTCCACCTCTGCTCCTCCAAGCTTGGATCATTGCACTGATTCGGAGTGACCCCTGCCTCAGCTGCGAAGGAGAGAACCTGTAGGAAAGCTCATGCTGAGCTCTGCCACAAGGCTCTGGTGTCCACACAGAGCTGGGCGAGCAGTGGGGGCCAGCCCTGACCTTTACTGTAGCAAGGGCGCCTCCGCTGCCCCCCTCCCTGTCCCTCTGCAGGGGCTTTTCCCGTGCAATTCAGGTTGTTCCACGGAGCAGGCTCAGGGGCTGCCTGCTAAATCAGACAATTAAATCCTTGAGTCCGGGTTTTAGTGTTTCCATGTGCCTCGAGTATCTTAATCCGGGCTGCTTGGGGAATTTTTATCCTGCGGATCCCTCGGTATGCCTGGAATGTTTGCTTTTCCTACTGCGTGCGTGTGTTTGAGGCACTCCTGTAAAAACAAGAACTTCCTGCCCGCCTTGTAAATCTTCTCCCTGGATCGGCAGTCGCCTTGGGTGATTAATAAATGGGCGAGCCGAACCTGGCGCCCGCAGGGAGCACGACAGACGGACCACGAGGCTGGCCTCCCTCCAGAGCCCGCCCAGGGGACGCGCGTGGTGACACCGTTTTTCGGTAAGAGCCTGGGAGAGGAAGAAAGAAACGGAAATTCCAGCGAGCTAAGGAAATGCACCAGCGGGCCAGGGCTTCAGAGGCGTTTTCTATTGTATCATCGAGCACGCAGCTGAAGCACGCGGCTCCACTGGAAGGTCGCTCTGCCGACATCGGAGCTCGGTGTTGGCACCCCTCTTTCCTGGAGCTGGCCGTGGGACTCCTGCATCGCTGCTGCACTGTGCTGGAGCTCAAGGCGTTGAGTGTCTTCTAGGGCCTGGTGTGCTCAGGGCCAATTGTAGCTGAGTTCGGTATCGCTCTCGCTCTTTTCCTTCTTATTTCCCTACTTCTCCTCTTGCATCCTCTTCTACCCACACTTCTCCCAGCAGCTGGCCAGAGGGCTGCTCTTTCAGGGTGTTTCTCTAAACGACCCTTCCTCTCCCTCACCGTCATTTTCAGGTCATGTCCTTCCCACTCATTCATTGTCACCCGCACGGTCCCCAAGTGCTTCCTGACGTCCAGAGGGAACCCCCTCTGCTTGGGTCTGTGCCCGGTGCCCCCTGCCCTGTCCCTGGGCACCACCGCAAGGAGCCCGGCTCCGTCCTGCCGGCAGCTCCCTGCAGGCACCCATGGGCACGGGTGGGCTCCCCCGGCCCTCCCCTGCTCCAGCCCCAGCTCCCGCAGCCTCTCCTCGCAGCAGAGGGGCTCCAGGCCCTCCAGCAGCTCGGTGGTCTCATCTGGGCTCCCTCCGGTGTGCCTGGGTCTGTCTTGTGCTGGGCGGCCAGGGCCTGGCCCCGGCACCTGGCTGTGGCCTCCCCAGTGCCGAGCAGAGGGGCAGGATGCCCTCGGCCTGCTCTCGGGGCTTTGCCTAACTTCTCGGCCTTCTTTGGGACACGGGCACGCTGCTGGCTCACAGCCACCTGGGTGCCCACCGGGACCCCCAGGGCCTGTCCTGCAGATCTGCTCTCCTGCTGGGTGCTCACAGCATGCCCTGGTGCCTCCGGTCATTCCTCCCCAAGGGCAGGACTTTGAGCTTCCCCAGCTTGAACTCCAGGAGGTTCCTGGCAGCTCCACCACAGGAGGGGCTCAAAAATTTGTGACGAGAGGGTCACGGGACATTTCACACCCTCTGTGCCTGTACACTGTATGCCTGGAGCTGCATCTCAGTAACAAGCCCTCCGGCAATCCGCTGCCTTTCAGCAGTGACAGCTTGGTGTCACCCTCCCTGTCAGCATGCCAGAGCTGGCAATAAGGCCACCGAGCCCGGTCTCCAGGGTTTCTTTTTCCCCAGGGATGCTCTGGGTGTGCATCGGTGGCACGAGTTGGGCATGGGCTGGTGCTGCTGAAAAGTGGTCCCTGGAGCATCCCTCACCTCCCCGTGCTGCATCTCCTCCTCGTGCCTCTCCCCTGACACGTCTTTGAATCAAGATACCTCCCCCTCTCCCCCAGTAGCCCTGCAGCCCCTGAAGAAATGGCAAATGTGAAGATTTTAGCTATTTAATTTTCGGTCTGGTAAGACATTATCTCTGTGACATTTAAATGGGGCAAAAAGGAAGATCCATCCATCCATCCATCCATCCACCCATCATTCCCACCCTCTATTCCATATTCTGTTCCCGCTTGGTCTTTGGGCTCTCTCAGGCCGTTAAAAAGCTGCTGCTAGCTCAAAGACCAGCCCAGCTGCCCCGAGAGGCAGCCTGTTGGAGGAGGAGGGCGGCGATGGGGGCTCTGGGAGAACAGCTGGTCTTTCTCCTTTCTGGTTTTGTTCTTTGGTATTTGCATGAAAATTTAGCAGCAGGCTGCTCTTCAGTGGCTGCTGTCTCCCTCGTCTCGCCTGCCTCCTCTTCTCAATCTTCTCCCACCTCGAGCCCTCCACAGCACGGCTGTGAAGCCAAACCTTCCCATGGGGGGTGACCTGGAGCCCATGGGGCAGGCAGAGGTGACACGAGCTGGCTCTTGTGCCACCCCATGGCCCTGCTCCGTCCTGATCCCCCCCGCCCTGCTGTCCCTCCCGCAGGCAGGAAATCGCACCCAGAGCGCCGCATTTCTCAGGAAAGAGCGAAAATGCCACAAAGGTGAGAAAGTGGCCAAATTATTGCTGGCGAGAGCAGAAAAGGACAAGTTAACATCCAGGAATGGAAATGACTCACTTCAAGAATGGGGTGGAGGGGGGGATCAAAATGCGGAGAAGGGGAAGAGAAGGACACCGGCCCCTTTGTGATGGCCACATGGCTTAGCCAAAAATTTGCACATCACTCCTCGCATTTCCTACCTCATCCATGACGCAGGGACAGGAGATGCCCGTGTGAGCACCAGCATAGTAGGAGCTGTGTCTTGGGGGATGGCTGTCTGTGGGGACATCCTTGTCAGCCCCTCCGCACCGTCACCAGCCCCGGTCCCCACGTCTCTCCAGCTGCGCCCCCACTGAGGCTGCCTGGGTTTCCCACCGGGCAGCAAGGGATGCTGCCCTTCTGCAAAGCCTTGGCACGAGGCTCGCAGGCTGGGCACTTGTTATCCCAGGAATAATTAAGGTCGTGGAGGGTCTGCACCTTGGCTCACAGCTATGTGAGCACTTTGGGTTTGCAACCTGCTGTCCCTGGGGACCTGCAGGTTCTTCTGGAATAAGATGCAGTAATGGAAAGGTTTTGGGGTGAAACGTGGGACCCTTCGAGCACCTGAGGATGCAGGGTGCCACCCGTGGTGACACGGGCTGGAGATGTCCCGAGGGGCAGGTAGGACACAAGCCCCTTGTTGTGTCCCCAGGGACATCCCTGAGGTCCCTCCACCGAGCTATTCACAAGCCATGGGTCAGCAGCCCCAACAGCTCAAGCCTGCACGGATCTTGGCACTGAGAAACAGCATGGGACTGGGGAATGGGCACTTGTGTGGTTCCTGGAGCCCCATTTTTCCTTCTCGCTTTAAAGCAGGAGCTTGGGAGAGGGGTGGGAGGGATTTTTGAGCATCCCAGGGCTTGGTGGCCAGGATGTGGCACCTGGCTGCCTGCATGCTGTCGCTGTCCCTCCAGGACCAGTTTGCTGGCTGCAAACCTCCTCCCCATCGCGCGCATCCTCCCCGGCTTGCGGGCTCGGGAGCGGCGGCTGGGAGCCGCGAAGAAAGCCGAGGTGATCTCATCCAGTGAGCATTTTCTTGGCTCATTCACCTCGCTCCAACGCCTCGCCGATAAGGCTGGGCGGTGAGGTCAGTGGCAGGGTTTGGCATCGCCGAGCTGTGTGTCACGCAGGGAGCCCACGGCCCCAGCACCTGCACTCACCTCCTCCCCGCTGCTGCCCCAGGTTTTGGGATCGGGGCTGCTGGGAACCCTGGCTGCTTCTCCCCACAGCCAAAACACTGCTGGTCTGCCTGCTTTTCCTAAAGGTGGGAAGCGTTACATAGGAGATAACGCATCAGGAATATAATCTGATGGCTAAACAGATTCGAATCCCCAGGATGGAACTCAGCAATCGCAAGCATCCTGGCTCTGACCGAGGATGTGGCACGCCACTGCCTACCCGGCATCCCTGTCTCCATCCCCGCTCCCCAGCCTTGCCAATTCAGCCTCCCTGCCCTGCAAGACTGCCAAATCTGGGTTTATGGGGCTGCCTTCGACCTTTCTGCATACTTCATCCCCTGATGAGGGGCACAGGGTCCGTGTGGGGAGCCCGGCGGGTCTGTGGGACGGGGTCGATCCCTGATGTTCAATAGCCAGCTGCTGTTCAGCCCTCACCGGGGGAAGATGGAAAGGTGGAGGCTTCTCATATCTGCAAGTGGCAGAAAGAAAAAGAGGAGCAGAGGGCTTTTCCTCTTCAGATCACTTTCCAGAGTGGTGTTATCAGCCCAGGAGGGGTTTCCTGCTGCCAAAAATAGAGCGGTGTTGAGATAGGAAGGGAAGCGGGATGACGCAGGCATAGATAAGGCTGGTGGATGAGCCAGGGGAGGCAGCTGGGGGGCTCTGGTCCTACCGGGGTCTCTGCCATGCTGGGTCCCCCCATCCCATTGGGAAGCCCTGGCAGGGTTGGGGACCTCCCCCACACCTGCAGCGTGGTCTCCACCTTGACCTGGGCTGGAAGCCTGTGTTGCCCAGCCCTCTAACCGGTCAGTGAGCCGCCGACAACAAGCCCAGCGCCTGCATCATGGGGAAAACCGTCTGCTTTTCGGGCTCTGGAGCACGCATCCGTCACTCTCCCGCATGCCTCGCTGAAGGATGCTGCTGGCTGGCAGCGGGGCTTTGGCCGAGCGGAGCTTCCCTGGCAGCTTGTCCCCCTCTGTCCCTCCAGACAAAGCTCTTGAGGATGGGAAGGGGACGAGCCCGACAGCCCACTCCGGGCTTTGTTCGGCGTTTGGAAGGTGCCGAATTCCCTCTCTCCGGAATGAGAGAGCTTAATGTCCCGTATCTAATTAGCAATTTTCCCTGCACCTGCCCCTCCACTGCCCCCCTCCCCGCCGCCCCCCAGGCCATCTGCCGTCTCGGGGCCCGCGGGCAGACGTGCTGGGGAGCTGCCGGCCTGCACGTGGGGGCAAAACGGCTTCGTTCCCCACTGGGAAGGAGCAGAGCCCCCGTCCCCTGGCGTCCCAAAGCCACAAAGCCCTGCTGTGACCCTCCATCGCCACGTCCCCCTCCGTCCCTCGGCCTTTCCACCCCCTGACGAGAAGCACCCAGCGCCCGTCCCGGGGCTGGGGGCGGCGATGGCTGAGGGGGGCTGCGAGGGCAGAGCAGACGGGGCCGACGGGGACTTTTTGTGTGTGTGCGTGTGTTGTTTTTTTTTTTTTTTAATTATTTTTTCCTTTCTGGGGGTGGCTGGGAGACAATGGCGTGTCTCTCGCAGCTTTGATCGCACACCAAGATTGATGCGGCCGGGCCAGCTGGCGGGCAGGCCCCGCCGCCCCCCCTCAGCGCCCAGCAGCTGCACCACGCCGCCGCCTCCCCCCCGGCGCCCCCTCCTCGGGCACCGGGCCCGGCCCGTGGCCGTGCCCCCCAGTCCCCTCGGTAGCCCCCTCCCCAGCCCCGGCAGCCGGGCCGTGTGAGGGGGGCAGCCCCGAAATGGCGGCGGCGGGGCGGGCGCTGCTCCCCCTGGCGGCGGCGGCGGCGGCGGCGGCGGGGCGGGCCCCGCATTCCGGGCATAGCAGAGCCCGGCCCGGCCCGCAGTCGGCACCGGCCGCGCTCCGCGGGCAGCAGCACGGCCTCGGCGCTCCCGCCATGCCCCGGTAAGTGCCGCCCGGCCCCGGGATCCCGCGGGCAGGGGGCTTCCCTTTGCCCCCGGGGGGCCGCCCGGGACGGGACGGAGCCCCGCAGGCAGCCCCCAGCTCGGGGCTGTGGCGAGAGCGGCGGGGCTCAGGCCGGCCTGCTCCCGCTGCCCGGCGGCAGCAGCAGCTCCCCGACGGTCCCCGAGCTCCCCGCCGACGTCCCAAACCTCCCTGCCTTTCCCCGAGCTCCCCTCCGACTTCCCCTCGCTCCCCTCCACCGTCCCCTCGCTCCCCTCCAGCGTCCCCTTGCTCCCCTCCGACATCTCCTCGCTCCCCTCCACCATCCTCTCATTCCCTTCCAACATCCCTTCACTCCCCTCCGACATCCCCTCGTTCCCCTCCGACGTCCCCTCATTCCCTACTGACGTCCCCTTGCTCCCCTCCAACATCCCCTCCAACGTCCCCTCGCTCCTCACCAATGTCCCCAAGCTCCCCACCGATGTCCCCTTGCTCCCCACCGACATCCCCCCATCTCCCCACGCAGGTGCCCACCTCGCCGCTAGATCCCGACGCGAGCTCCTCGGAGGGAAGCGCGGCTTTGCCAGCGGAGATGAGGACGGCGGAGGACTCGAGCGGGACGGTCCTGCACCGCCTGATCCAGGAGCAGCTGCGCTATGGGAACCTGACGGAGAACCGCACGCTGCTGGCCATCCAGCAGCAAGCCCTGCGCGGTGGCAGCGGCGGCAGCCCCCGCTCCTCCCTGGAAAGCCTGACCCAGGAGGAAAGCCAAATGGTGCAGCAGTCCACCAGGCAGGAGCCCCAGGGCCAGGAGCATCACGCTGACCACCTCTACTCGGAAAACAGCGGCTACCGCCTCTGCCAGCCCCAGCACAAGGGCGAGGAGCTGCCGAGCTACGAGGAGGCCAAGGCGCACTCCCAGTACTACGCAGTGCAGCGGGGTGGGCAGCAGCCCGGGGGGGCCGAGAGCGGCGCCCGGCGCCCCGACGACTCGCTGAAGGACCTGAAGCACGGCCATGTGCGGTCGCTGAGTGAGCGTCTGATGCAGATGTCGCTGGAGAGGAATGGGGCCAAAGCGCACAGCCCCATGAGCTCATCCCACAGCTACCCCCAGCTCTCCCGGCACTACACCCTGCGAGGGCAGCGCCCCGAGGGGCCGGAGCCGCGGGGCCCCCCCCCCAGAGTATCCCTACATCATCCCCAGCCAGGATGCGGCCGGCGCTTATCTGCCCCGACCCTGCTCCCGGGACGGTCCCGGCTTCCAGCACCCCGAAGTCAGGTAACCCGCAGAGCCTGCACGGGTGCCACGCTGTTTTTGGGGTGCAGGGGTGCCGTGGCTTCACAGAGCGGTTGGGCAGCACCGTTCGCCCAAGTTTTCCCTGGCGTAGCCAGACCGCGGTTCGTTTTTCTCCAACCGGCAATGAAAACCCCGCTGTTCTGGGAGGGATTTGGGGTTAATTCAGGAGCTGGAACCAGATCAGGAAATGGCTAAATTCGGAACGGGCACGGGCCAGCGTGGAAGGAAAATGTGCTCCCTGGGGTGGAAAATGCCACCCGGCAATCCCCAGCCAGAGATGCCCACGGGCCCTGGCACCGGGCTCCCCTCCATGCCACAGGGGAGCTGCTGGGGACTCTGCCAGTGGCGTGGATAAGTGTTGGGCACTTCTTCCTTCAGCAAAGCCCAGCTCCACTTTGAGCTCCACTTTGAGATCCATGGGTGCAGAGGTTCAGGCATCGCCTGGCATTGGGGAGGGCTGGAAGCATCGTCTTCTGGCGTGGAAAATGGGGTGAAGAGGGGAACTGCAATAGGCAGGGGGACGCACGCTGCTCCACGCCTTGCTGACCTACCCGGGCTGAGAGCGATAGCATCTCTGGCAGGAAGCGCTCTCCTTCCAGGGAACAAAGAGGGGAAGGGGAGCCACGAGGAAGATGCATTTGTTCTTCCTCACTCCTATATCACCCCGCAGGAATGCGGGCTCCAGCGGGGCGGCTCCGGCGGGGCGGTCGCACGGCTTGGGATGGCCGAGGCGGCTGTGGGATGTCGAGGAACTCGGAGCGCTGTAATGAGGAGGTATTAATAGTTTGGTGGTGAGCCTTTGAGCCAGGAGCCGTGCCAGGAGCCCTTGCTTTGCCCAGAAAGTAATGAGGAAAAAGGGTAGAGCTGCAGGCTTTCAAGGTGCATCCTTTGCTGAGAATTTTCCTAGCTGCATCATCCCCAGTCACAGGGTGGGACTGGAGCCCCTCCTGACACAGCGGCCAGGTCCTGAAGTTCTCAGGTGTCCCAGGTGCTTAAATCGTGGCTGTGGAGGTGCTTGAGCTCCAGTCAGCGCTGTGAGGTGGGATTTGCCTCGCATCTGAGAGTGCTTGAGTGAGAACACAAACCCTTCCTGGCCCTGGAAGGCAGGCTGGGTGCTCTCAGAGCCTCCCTCATCCTTTTGGGAGACCTGGGGGCACCCAGCACCTGTTTCATCCCTCTGGTGAGCCCAAGCAGCACCCACAGGTGCTTCAGGAGCTTTGTTTTTCCACAAGGGTCACCTAGAGGAGGAAAACATGGGGGCTGTAAGAAATCCACAGGGTGCTGGAGTTGCTTGGCGTGCTTTGTCCCTGCAAAGCCCCTCAGCATCCCGCTCCTTCCTCCCAGCAGGCTGATGCCATCGCCCATCCCCGCGGCGTTCCTGCCCGTGCCAAGCGCGCTGGGCTCGCTCGGCCCCGCCGGCGTGGAGGCCCTGATGAGCGCCCAGGCGGCCTCGGCCGGCAGCCGGCTGGCCCAGGCGGACGCGGTCCTGCGGGAGAACGAGAGGCTGCTGCGGGAGAACGAGAAGCTGCGGCGGGAGCTGGAGAGCTGCGCGGAGAAAGCCAGCCGCATCCAGAAGGTGAGCCGGCCTCCGCTCCGGTGTTCGTGTGTCGGAGTGGGATGCGGGATCCCAGCCCTGCCATTTCTTTGGGATTTGAGCAAGGAGTGTGGATACTCGGTGGAGCCACCTCTGCTTCGACCCAGAGCTTTGCCCACCAAAGTCCATCCCTCTGGGAGGAGGGGACGTGGCTCAGTGACCTCCCACCCCGACGTGCTGCAGGCAGCAGGCTTGGGCTGGGAGCGGGTCCCCCCCTAACCCCACCCCCCCCCCCCGGCGTGGCTTCGTCTGCACAGCGAGGCTTTGTCCCCTGTTTTGGGGCAGAGCTCGTGCATTTGCTTCCTTGCCGCCTGGGGCAAACAGCTGCTGGGGAAATTCACCCCCCTTTTGTGTTTTAATCTCTGCCCCCTCCCTCTGGTGGCTTTGCCCTGCAAACAGCTGTGCTTCAGTGGCAGGGCAGCTCCTCGTCCTCACTGAGCGGGGAAGAGGGGGGGAAGAGAGCCCATTCTGTGCCTCCGGTAGCACTCGGGCTGCCACAGAAAGCCCTTTGTGCGGCTGTGCACAAGGACAGGGCTGTTCCCCGCCGGACAGATGGACAGTTGGAGGCACAGGGAGAGGCTGGGCCAGCGCAGGGGGACTGCGGCGCAGCCAAATCCATGCTAGGGCCAGTGAGAAAACTCCCTCTGTGCCCACAAAGCTAAAAGCAGGGGGAAAAAAAAGAGTTTTTCCTCCAAAACACATGCTGTGGTGGGGGTTCCTCGCTGCCACTCCCATGGGTTTTCTGAGTCCCGTTGGCAGCTTAGGGCAGGTCAAGAAGCCCAGGCGATGTTTCGCCAGCATCTGCCTTTCTTTTCCTCATTCCACAAATATCTCACCCCCGCCCGTCACTTCCTCCTCCCCAGCTGGAAACGGAGATCCAGCGCATCTCGGAGGATTACGAAAACCTCATGAAGGCGTCCTCCAAGCGGGAAGCGCTGGAGAAAGCCATGAGGACCAAGAGAGACGGGGAGATGCGGCGGCTCCAGGACTTCAACCGAGACCTGAAAGGTGAGGGTGGCTGCGACCCACAGGAGCATCGGGGTGGTCCACTTGTGTCCCCCAGTTCCATGGCGGATGTGGTTGGCCAGACCCCTCCACACCCCTGTCTCTGCAGGCGCCCCGAGCCCTTGGCTTTTCCCTGACATATTTCTTTTTAGAAGTTTCATTGCTCTGGGTGTTTTCACCAAGGGCTCCCGCTTCATCCGATCAAAACAATGATTTTAAATCTGAATTTTTCTTTGCATTTTTGTGCCAGAACGGTTGGAATCAGCCAACAAGCAGCTGGCCAGCAAGACCCAGGAGAACCAGGAGAGCAACCAGGGCACCGTGGCAAAGCTTCTGGCACAGAGTAAGTCCCCGGGGGCTCGTCTTCACCTGGCTCCCCTGTGGCAGGGACTCTGTGCAGAAGCCTTTAAGCTGGGGGAGGAGGCGGTGGGGGCCGGGTGGGAGCTTTTTGCCCTTCCCCAGGGATAGCTGTGCTGCTCCGGGCGCTGGACTCGAGCCATTAATCCCGGCCGGCCGGCGGGGTGACCTGCATTCTCCGCATTCCTGCTGCCGAGCCGGCTCTTCCAGCACAAAGTCCGCACTCCCTCCCTGCGCCCGCCTGGCCTTTCCTTTGCTCCTCTCTCCTGAGCAAGCTGGGATTTTTTTTTTGGGGGGGGGGGGGGGGAATACAGCAAAACCCATCTCTACATTTCTGCTGTGTGTTATTTCAGCAGAGAGACAGTGTTGGTGTTACGAGGGAGGAATTGTGTCCTCTTCCCTATAGTGGCTAGCTACAAGCCAGGACTGTTTTTTTCTGTCACAATTCAAATTTTGGGCTGCAATATGCCAAAAGGAGGTTTTCTGATGCAGCTAGTGTCCGTGCTTGTGGCCGTGTCCATCAGGACATGTCCATGCTCTGATGTCTGTGCTGCTGGTATGTTACCCGTCACCGACACACCACACGTGCTGGGCAAGGGCTTCTCACACCATGCAGTTGGGTCAAGAACCATAGGCACGGCCTCTTTTTTAGGGGCCTCCATATGCTCATTCCTCCCTCACCTTTGTGTCTCCGGGGCTGAGCTCTGTGTTTTTCTGCAGGCTATGAGCACCAGCAGGAGAAGGAGAAACTGGAGCGGGAAGCCTCCCTGCTGCGCAGTGCCAACGAGGACCAGCGCCGGCGGGCAGAGCTGCTGGAGCAGGCGCTGGGCAGCGCCCAGGCACGGGCAGCCAAGGCGGAGGCCGAGCTGCGGAAGAAGCGGGCGTACGTGGAGAAGGTGGAGCGGCTGCAGGCAGCCCTGGGCCAGCTCCAGGCCGCCTGCGAGAAGCGGGAGCAGCTCGAGCTGCGCCTCCGCACCCGCCTGGAGCAGGAACTGAAGATGCTGCGAGCTCAGCAGGTGGGGGCATCCTGGGGACCATGCGGCAGGAGGCACCGGTGACCTCCATCCCGGCATCTCCTCACCTTCTCTGTGGGTCTTTTTTTGTCTGCTTCAGAGGCAAGTGGGCGCCGCAGGCGGGGGGACGCCCGAGCTGAGTGCCCACAGGCTGTCTGAGCAGCTGAGGGAGAAGGAGGAGAAGATCCTGGCCTTGGAGGCTGACATGACCAAGTGGGAGCAGAAGTACCTGGAGGAGTGCACCATGCGGCAGTTCGCCATGGACGCCGCTGCCACCGCCGCCGCCCAGCGGGACACCACCCTCATCAGCCACTCGCCACGGCACTCGCCCAACAGCAGCTTCAATGAGGACCTCCTGCTGGTCAACCACAAGCACCAGGAGATGGAGAACAGGTAGTCCCACCTCACCAGGCCTGCTTTCTGACGAGCTGCTCGTTGGGTGGTGCGGTAACAGAGCATCCCCAGTGGGCCAGGTGGCTCCAGTGAGGCTTCATCCAAGGCTTTGGCTCCATCACGCTGGCCGATGGTCCTCCTTCTCTTCTCAACTTCTGCCTCTTCACCTCTCCAGGTTAAAAGCCCTTCATGCCCAAATCCTAGAGAAGGACGCTGTCATCAAAGTCCTGCAGCAGCGCTCGCGGAGGGATCCTAGCAAAGCCCTCCAGGGCTCCCTGCGACCAGCCAAGTCTGTGCCATCTGTCTTTGTCGCCTCCGCTGCAGAGGGTACTTCCCGGGGCACTGCAGGTAAACGAGGGCATCCCAGCCCTCCTCACCTCTGCTTCCCAGCAAGGAGCAGCCTAAAATTTTCCCTTGCAATTTTGGAAGTGGCTCTCCATAGCTGGGAGGTTTGGGGGCGTGTTGGGTGGGATTTCTCCCATGCTGACAAATCCCTAACGACGTCTCCTCTGGCAGGCAAAAACACTGCAGATGAAGTGCCAGCGGTGCCCACTGCTGTCCCCCCACCCTCTCACGCCAAGTGCGGCAGCAAGGATGGCAGCACGCAGACAGATGGGGCGGCGCAGAGCTGGGGCGAGGGCACAGAGTGCCCGGCTGGCTTGCAGGGTGAGTCCCATGGTCCCCAGGGATGCTCCGAGGGATGCGGGAGGTGCAGGGAGCGGGGCTGGGTTTGGCTGTCGGCTTTGAGCTGAGACTAAATCCACTAAAACTGAAGCAGTCTGGCTCCAGGAAGAAATCCTGCTTGCTTCTCCAGGCCTCATGTTCTCCCCTCATTTCTCTGCAGAGAGCTCGGCCACCCCCAGAGCCCCAGACCTGTCTGACATGGTGGAGATCTTGATTTAAGGCTCTTCTGGCCTCCCTGCCTCAACTTCCCCAGTGTGGCCGGGGAGAGCTGCCGTCACCGTGGTGGAGCTGTCCAAAGAGGAGAGGCAACAGTGCAGTCCTCCACGTCCAGTCTTGGCCACTGTCCCCACCATGTGCCCTGTGCGTGTCCCTGGGGACGCTGGAGCACCTGGCCCCGGTGGCAGCTGCCTGACAGCCCAGGAGATGTGACCCCCTGTAAATACACCCCTGTTTTGTAGGACGGGAGCAAATCATTTCAGCCTCCTTCCCCACTTCCCCTGGGGTTTCTTCCCATCCCTCCCTTGTTGACTCCTTCCCATCTCCATCCCCATCTCAGGAGCTACTGGGAGAGCCCTGGGCACATCCCTTTTTTTTTTTTCACGAAGGGAGGGAGTGGAGTGTTGGTTAAGCAAAAAGAAAAAAACAATAATAGAGGGAATGGAAGGTGGAGGAGAAACGTGCTGGAGATGAAATGCTCAGAGTGGAGCAAGCGTGCACCATGTCCAGGTGGGATGCACCGCCCCGTGGCCCCCTCCTCTACTGGCAGCTGGCTTCTGCCCGTAGCCAATGTTGACTGCTCGGTCCTCAGAACTCAGACACTTCCCAGCCTTGCCCTTCGTGCATATATATATATTTTTCTTTCTTCTTCAAACATGTGTGCATTTGCTGGACAACTGCATTTTTTATTTTCTCTCCCAGACACGTAAAAAATGCGTTTGGTTCTCATGCATTGTTTACAAAGTGGAAAACAAAGCAAAATATGAAAGAGGAAAAAAAAAACCCACAACTTAATATATTTTATATTAATATTGGTATTTCTTTTTAAGTATTTCGTGCTGTGAACTTTTTTTTCCTGCCAAAGACGACGAGTTCTTGTTTGTGCGTTTTAAGTTATCTGGAGTATTTAAACGTAAACCTGGCTGTTTCGTTATGCCGCCCTATACCGAGATTGCTGTAGCATTCCACTTGGTATAACAATATTTTAATAAAAAAATAAATAAAAACCCACAAGTCTCGACCCCCCCAGTGTTCTTTTCGTATGCGATGCCATGCTCGCCCGGGGAAGTGGAGATTGGGGTGAAGGACGCAGCCGTGTGATGCCCCACAACCGTCCTCTTCTTCCTGGTGAGACTTCCTTGCTGCCAGGTCTTCAAGCCCTTCCTGGTCCCCAGGCTCTTCCAGGGCTTCAGCAGCCACCTCTCGGCCCTTCCCGTGCTGCCCAGCTCCTCACTCTTCTCTTCTGGAAGGCCAGAAGTTCTGGTGTTCGAGATGGGGCTGCCTTAGGACTTGCACAGCCACAAAATGATGCTCCCCAGCTTGATGCTCTTGTTTGCCGCAGTCACTTGAACTTTTTCTAAGAGCTGTCACAGATGGACCACCCTGGAAGGTGGCTTCTGAGTATGGTGGGTACCAGTGTGACGGCGATGCTGAACGCGAGCTCTGAGCCACCCTTCCTATCCACAGCATTCCTCTTGTGAGCGTGTCTCCATCCTGGCGTGATGTGCAGCCGCTGCACAGCCTCGCTCACTGCTGTGCTCAGCACGGCGGCTTTGGAGATACCGTGCTGGGGAGCTTTGGCTCCTCAAGCCCAAGGCTGTGGGGGAGCATGGATGAAAATTTAGGAGCCTCCATCCCTTTAGGGGCAGGTTGGAGAGGCCCAGAAGGATGGGAAGCCCTGAGCTGGGCCGTACCTGCCCTGCCTCCCCCTGCTCCTGCTCCCCAGGGGCTGCAGTGGCCGCTCGGGAAGGGCTGCAGCATTCCTGGCATACCGCAGCAGCTCACGCCCGCTGCTTTATTTACCCAGATCCGGATGCAGGTCGGCCTTGCAGCAGGTCTGGCTGCTTGCAGGCAGCTTTTCAAGAGCTGCAAAAGAAAAAAGGAAGGGGAAGGAAAGCCCCAAAGCCCACCTATAAAGGAGGCAGGATGGGGCAGAATGCTTCTGCTGCTGCAGCCAGCAGGGCCGGGGCTGCTTTGTTTTGGTAGGGTTGCTTTCCAGCTGCAGGAACAGCCTGATGCAGCTCAGGCAGTGGGGCTGTGGGTTAGGAGGAGCTGAGACCCACCAAAATCCAGCCTGAGGGCCCATGCTGCTGCAGCAGCATCCACCGGTGAGAAATGCCTCACAAATTTTGCAGAGAGGGGAGGAGGCAGCAGGCAGGTTGGCTCCAAAAACTCCGATTCCCTTCCCTGGAGGCAGTGCCAGGGTAGGAGCTGGGCTCTGTCCCCACAGCATTGCCCCCAGCCGCAGCTCCTCCCTGGCATCGCTGGCACCTGCTGGCCTTCATCACACATCGTGTCCCACTCAGGCCAGGATGTGTCCCTGTCGCTGCCGCGGGGCTGCCAGCGATCCTTTTGCTGTCTCAGCCAAAATGCTGCAGGGGAGCCAGACCTCCTGGTCCCATCCCTGTGTCTGTGGTCCTTGTGTCCCAGCATTCCTGCGCCCCTGTGTCCTTGTGCCTCTGAGTCCTAGCACTCCAATGCTTCTGTGTCCTTGCATCCCTGTGTCCTCAATCCCTGCATCCCTGGGTTCCTGCATCCCTGGGTCCTCAGTCCCTGGGTCCTTGCATCCCTGGGTCCTTGCATCTTTGTATCCTTGTATCCTTGATCCCCGCATCCCTGTGCCTCGCCCCCTGCATCCCTGGCTCCCCGTGTCCCCGAGGAGGGGTGGCTGCAGATGTCTACCAAGCTGCTGGCCGTGCTGGTGCCCAGACGTGGCACCTTCTGCAGGCTGCAGGTCCATGGCCCTGGAAAGATGGAAAAGGGCCAGCACGGGCTCTGCTCCCAATGCCACCATCATCACCCCGGTGGCTTCGAGTCAGTCACCACATGCCGGGGCAGCAGCTCCCTGCTGGGTGAAGGGGAGGTGGCTCGGCTCGGGCAGGGATGGTCCTGTCCCTCCTGTGGCACGGCGAGGCCGTGGGCTCTGCGTGGGTCAGGGCATGGCTGAGGGGCTCAGTGGTGTCCCCCAATTTTCCTTGCAGCCCCATGGCCACCAGGAGAGCATCATCCCCCCCATGCTGCTCCCCAGCAGCATCTCTGAAGCCCCATCTCCTGCTTTCCCTCTTTCCTCCAGGCTCCCTTGGAGACACAGGTTGGAGCTTAGTTCTTGGAGCATCCTCGGAGCTTGGCCTCCTTCTCCAGAAGCTCCCTCCTCCTCCTCCCCCTGCTCTCTGTTTCCACGAGCCAAATGCTACAACTGGAAGGGAGAAGAGGAGCTCACCACGACCTCCCTGTGACGGAAAACACCTCTTTACAAAGCTGAGAAATCCCCGGTTTCCCACCAGGATTAGGCAGCAAGGGAATTTCACCCGTCTTCCAGCTAGTCCCCGTTTTTCTGGGGGAAGATTTGAGAAGGCCGGGCAGGGGCGAGCTGCCAGGCGCTGCAGCTTCTCAGCAAACCAGTCGGGCAAAGCACACCATCGGCTCCATCTCAAGTCCCGGCTTGCTCCGGGGGCTGGCAGGAATGAAGCTCTCCCCGCCACGCCAGCTCTGCCCTGCTCCTGCGCCTCCCGACCCCGGGGCTTCTCCTTCCTCCCCAGCCCCTGGCCTTCCTCCTCCTCCTCCTCCTGTGCTGCTGCAAGGGGACGGCGGCCGATGGCTTGGCGGGGCCGAGCAGAAGCAGCCGGAGCGAGCCGGGCAAATTCCTCATTCCTCGTCCCCGCGCCGCGCTGCCTGCCTGCCATCTTTGCATGCAAACAGTAAACAGGCTGTGATTATCCGGGATGCTTTGAATAACTGTGGCTATTTTTTCTCTTCCCAGTATTCTAAAAAGGCAAAAAATTCCCTGCGGTTTCTGAGTCAACTTTTTTTTTTTTTTTTTTGCTCTCCCCCCTCGCTTTCCCTTCTCTTTCCTTCCCACCACCTCCGTGACCTTGACAAGCCCGACCAGCGGGCGAGCTCAGCGCCCAGTTTTGTGCCCGCATGGGGATGCTGTGGGGAGCCCCGGGGGGACCAGAGGGACCCGAGGGTGCCCCCAACCTCAGCCACTCCTTGAAAGCTGACCTGGGCACAGCAACGTGTCCCCCCCCACAGCCATCACAACGGCTGGAGCCGAGGGACAAGGGGCGAGGGGACAGCCTGGGGAGGCGGCTTCTCCTAGGGAGGACTCCGCCGTCAGATCTCCTTGGTCTCCTTCACAGACCTTCCTGAGCAGGTCTGTGGGAGACCTGAGTGGATTTCGAACAGGTTTGAAGCCAGAAACTCCCACACAATAATTTCAAGCTCCTGCCTCATTACGAGGGGCCGTGAAATCAGCCTGGGTTCGGGCATCCCTCCCCTGTGCAGCGCTCACACTCAGAGCAAGGGAAGGGAAAGTTGCGAGAAATGATTTTAGGGAAATGCATGTTCCTTTAGCTAAACGTCATGTCCGCCACCCCCATCAGCGCTGGAGTTGTCTCCGGCCCAAAACACCTTTTTTTTTCTCATGTATTTCGATAAATAGGCAGGGGCTGCTTTCTGAAGCTTCTCATTTTCCAGCGTGACATTGAAAATATGGAAATGGAAAATTTCCATTTCGACTAGAGCTGGAGCAGGGCTTTGTGTTCGGTCTCTGGATTTTGGTGGAGCAGGACAGGCTGAGAGCTTTGTGGGGCTGCGAGCAGGAGGAATGTATGCCCCTGTCCAGAAAGTTGAGAGAAATGGGGACATCCATGTTTTTCTGCCTGGATGCTACTTCCAGGGTAGAAAACAACCAAAAGCAACCCAAAGACGTGGTGGTCCCAGGCTGGCAGCCTGTAAGAGATGCAGAACGTGCTGGCATCTGCATGGGGTGTCTGGAGATGCTTTGCAGAGCGGTGGCATTGTAAGGGCAGAGCAGCCCCGATGCCAGCGCTGCCTGGACAAACGGCCTCGTCGGGATGGATGGATGATGTCTGGCTGTGGGTAGCATGGCTGTGACCCAGCCAGGAGCAGCGGGCAGGGATGGAGAAGCTCCCAGCCACTGCTTCCCTGACTCGGGATTTGCATCAGCACTGAGTCGCCGCTCCGGAAATTTCTAGGCAAACATTTTCTCATGCAGAAGTGTCTTTTTTTTTTTTTTTAATTTTCTTTAATTTGTTTCCCTGGCTTCCCAGCTAGGCTCAGCATATTTTGGTTGCACCCCAACTCCCGTCCCAACATAAGCAAGCATGAAAAATACTGCCGGGCTCCCCACAAACATGTGCACAAACACCGCCATCGCGGAGGCTTTGCTTCAGGGAGCGCTTTGTCCCTGCACAGCGTCACCTTGTCCCTATGCAATGGCACTTCCCTTTCCACTTCAGAGCTAAAACTCTTCAAAATCACAAATGTGTAAGAATTTTTGTTTGTCGATCAAAGAGAAAGTATGCATTTTTCACTGTTGTCATGCTTAGGAAAATTACAGAAATATTTTGCATGAAATGTAGGGAAAGTAATTGGCTTCGGGCAGAATGACGGGAGGGGAATTTTTAACTACTGACGCTTGAAATTGAATGTATGAGGTCTCCTGGAACTTTTTCATAGTGGGGGATCACTTCCCTCGACTTTTCTGACTCTGAAAAAGCTGAAGCGTGTTTCATTGCAAGCTGATGCTTCGGAGCTGTGAGGAGCCGTGCTCCTCTCCCCTCACCTCCAGCCGAGGAGCAAAGGCTGGGAGCTCCCCATGCCATGCCATGCCATGCCATGCCATCCCATCCCATCCCACCCCATCCCTCCCTCTGTGAGCTCCTTGTGCCGCCCAAGGACCGCTGAGGTGCCGTGCTTTCCCTGCAGTGCTCCAGCTGGGTTTTGGCACACTTGTGCTTCTGAGCCAAGAGGTGGGACAGGCGAGCACCAGCTGGATGTGAGCTCGGAGCCTGGTTTGGGTTGGAAGGGACTTTGAGATCAACACACTTTGCTTTTCCATGCTTGGAGGAGCTCTGTTGGCTCTTCTTGCACCAAAACCCAGCGAGCAGGTGGTGAACAGGCAGGTAAGGAGAGAAGGACTTGTCTTGTGAGCAGCTGCAGGGCAGGGGAGTCGCGGTTATCTGCCGGCTGTTGCTCAGCGAAGGGCAGGGAGTGGGTGCCTCGCAGGTTCCCGCGGGGCATGGGATGCTGGCGGCGTGGGGCGACAGGAAGGAGCAGCAGCACCTTTAGAGAAAAACCAACTTGCAGGGACAAAAACACCAACAGCGAGCGGCAAAACACGGATTTTGGCCTTGGCGGAAAATGACATGCACTGGAAAATATTCCCACCCACATTTTTACAGCCTTAAAGCACGATGCTTTATTTTTTTATTTTTTTATACTTTTTTTTATTCTTAATTTTTTTTGCCTTTCTGCATCGGCTCCAGCATGAAGTAATACCACGCCTGGCCTCGTGATCCCATGGCACACGCGAGCAAATTTGCAAGTGCTGCCGTGCCTGCAGAGGGAAGGGGGCCAGGCCGGTGGGTGCCCTGTGCTGCCGCAGGGTGCTTGCCCCGTTTTTGGGAAGCTCCAGGGAGCCCCCTCCGCCGCCATCGCCTGCCCTGCAACTCCTGGCACGTCTTGAAGCCATCAAAAGTTTCAGAGTGTGTTGCCATGGCAACACATTATTTTTTCCAGCTGTTATTAAAAAAAAAGAAAAAGTGGAATAATGATAATAATAATAATAAAACGGAACCAAGAGAGGAAATTCTAAGAAAATGAAATAAGCTGGAAAGCTGGCAGGCGGCTCTCTTCCCCCCCAGCAAATATTGGTGGGAGACAGGGCAGGATCCATCCCCACAGCACATGCCAGGGCTCTTCCTGAGCTGCTCCATCCCCAAATAGCACCGCCACCAAGGCGTGATCCCGGGGTGGCTATTTCAGGTCGTGAAACATGTGTCTGTGTTGTCATGATGCATTACACAGCTCGACGGCAGGTCGGGAAGACCCACCCCAAACAGGGTGGCTTTTTTTGATGCCGCATGTCACCTTGTCCATCTATTCCTGACCCGTCTTTTCCCAGGGATTGGGAATAACCCTCCCACATTATTCAGATACAGGAGAGTTATTCAAGCCATGGCTCAGAGATGAGAATTGTGCAAATCCTTCCCAAACTCCCCAACTTTCTCGGCTTCCCTGCAATTCTCGGGGCGTCACCGTCCTTGCAGAGCGGTGGAATGAGCAGCATTTCCCTGGCGTCGTAACGCTGATGCAATGGGCTGGTGAATCAGTGGGGCTCGTTCTGCCTCAGCCACGCCATTGCTGTAGCTACATTTTACTATTTTAAGCCACTCAACCCAGGCAAAGTGAATGGCGAGTAACTCTGCCGGGTCTGATTTCAAACCTGCTGCGCTAACCCCAAACTATTCTGGTTCACGAGACCCTGCTCCAAACACACGGGATGCCAGGCGGTAACCCAAGCGGTGTTTAGTGTAACACTATAAAGGGTATAAATAGCACCCACGGCCCTTCTGCTGGCTGTGCTGGAGGGGCAGGGGGAACCACAATGCCCGCATCTGCCATCGGCCGGCTACTGAGGGCCGAGGTCCCGGCGTCCCCCTCGCCTGGGTGAATGAACGCTGGGGCCGAGCTGGGAGCAAACGCCATGTCCACATTCTTCAGCCCGAGCCGGGAACATCAGCTCCTGTCCCGACGCCAAGGGCTGCATTCCTTCCCAATGCTGCTCCCAAAAATGCCAGCCCCGGACGGTGCCACTGGGTCCAGGAGGGGGCTCGGGGTGCCTGCCGGCGGCGCGTGGCAGGGCCGGGCAGGGGATGGCGGGCATGCGGTCCCGCGTGTTTACCGAGCAGCGGTGCTGGCTGCAGGGAACGGCAGGAATGCGCTCCTCGCCAGACCCCAAGGACAGGCGGGCGGACCCGGGGAATTTGCTCCTCCAGCCAGTTGCCATGGCTGCGTATTTCAGAGGAGCAAGCAAAGGAAAAAAAAAAAAAAAAAAAAGAAAACCGAAACGTTTTCTTGGGAGGGAAGGAAAATAGCAGGGGGAAAAAAATGCAGAAGAGTAATGAGAAGGACTGGAGAGGCCAAGAAATGCATGAGGTCATCCTTAGAAACTGGTGTCGGAGGAGTTCTCCGTAGCTCAGGCTACTCTAATATTTATTGTGTGTTGTTCAAACCCCGGCTCCTGGCACCAGCCGTGGAGCCCTTCAGAAGCTCCACTGCGCCATGGGCCCTTCAGAAGCCTCGTGAAAAGCTGGGGCTGGGCTCCAGGAGCGGTGGAGGGAGGCTGGCGAGGAGCCCACTGGCATGGCAGGAGGGCAGCATGGCTTGCGTGGCCATGTTGTCCCGGTGGGCACCCAGGTGGCTGTGAGCCAGCAGCGTGCCCGTGTCCCAAAGAAGGCCAAGAAGTTAGGCAAAGCCCCGAGAGCAGGCCGAGGGCATCCTGCCCCTCTGCTCGGCACTGGGGAGGCCACAGCCAGGTGCCGGGGCCAGGCCCTGGCCGCCCAGCACAAGACAGACCCAGGCACACCGGAGGGAGCCCAGATGAGACCACCGAGCTGCTGGAGGGCCTGGAGCCCCTCTGCTGCGAGGAGAGGCTGCGGGAGCTGGGGCTGGAGCAGGGGAGGGCCGGGGGAGCCCACCCGTGCCCATGGGTGCCTGCAGGGAGCTGCCGGCAGGACGGAGCCGGGCTCCTTGCGGTGGTGCCCAGGGACAGGGCAGGGGGCACCGGGCACAGACCCAAGCAGAGGGGGTTCTCTCAGGGCATTAGGGACATGGAGGGGGACCAGGCACTGGCACATGCTGCCCACGGGGGGGCTGGGGGCTCCTCCTTCGAGTGCCGGGGCTGCCCACGCGTGGCACGGCCGGGCTCGGCCCCACGCTCGCTCCCAGGCCGGGCGGGCACTGCCATCTAGCGGCCCCTGCCCGCTGGGGACCCGCCGGGCCTCGGGCTGGTTTTGGGTTTTTTTATTCATTAAGGAACGTGTTTTATTCATTAAGGAACGTGTTTTTGCTGGCTGGTCTCATTCCGCGCCCGACGGCGGCCTCGCTGCCCGGGGGGGAAACAAAACGTGCAAGTGAGGGGTAGGAAATCTGTTGCCCTCTCCAGGAGGGATTGTTAACGTGCAATGCCAATGTTATCAAAATAACCACAATTTTGAAAGCAAGAGGCAGAAGTGTAAGCTTTCCACATAGCTTTCACCCCGTAAAACGCCTCCAAAAGGTCAGCCTCCACATGTTGCCTCCAGTGCCGTGCCCCGCAGCTCCGCAGGGAAGCTGAAGGATGGAAAACGCCGAGGTGGGACCTGTGGAAGTGACCCGAGGTCAGGCTTCTGCTTTCTGGGGAAATGCCGAGGTACAACTTACAATGGGACCAATCCCCTCTGCGGGGCGTACGGTGGCATCCAGCAGAGAAACTCCCTGCACTTCCACCGAACATTAGGTGACTCGCGGCTGCCCAGAAAACACCTGGCCTGGGATTTTCGGAGAGCTCTATGTCGAGGAAGAAGTTTTAGCCGGCAGAGAAATGAGCTGGTGAGAGCATGCGAGGTCCCTGCAGATCACTTCTCCTCTTACAGCTGCGGTCCGAGATGGGGCAGGACCAGGCCTAAGCAAGTGCCTGCTTACACCATCCTTCCTCACTCTCTTTGGGTCCTTAAAAGGTTTTTCAGCACTGAGATCTATGTGGGAATGCTGGCTATATTATATTGCATGAAATATATTTTTAAATAGTGGGTTCTTAAATTATTTTGGTGAAGGAAGGCACTTTCATTGAATTCCAGGGGTTGTGACAAAAAATATGAATTCTCAGAACTGGGGTATTTTTATTTAGCATTTTCACTACCTCTCCAGAGGAAGGAAAAATGTATTTTAAACCCATTCCTATTATATTATATTATACATATATATAATATATTTATATAATCCTATTATATTATAGTACCATCCCTCAATACCATACCTCAATACCATTATAATACCATTACAATATTGAGGGATGGTATTAAATATTATAATACAATGGTATTGAGGTGCTTGATGAAGTAATTGGGATGAAGGTGGCCAAGCTGGAGCATCCTTCCCTGAAGCATGCCCCAGGCCCCCAGGGAAGGCAGCCCTGGGTTCAGCACTCCTTTTTGCCTTGATATCGACACACATGTGCAGCTCTCCGTACTGCAGCCAGCAGGGAGCAGCTACGGCATGGCTGAGCTCATCGCAGAGGAGCGCGTGGTGGAAAAGCTGTGCCCCCCACCCCAAGCTGCTCCGAGACATCCCATGCCACACAGCAGACAGGGCTGGGAGAAACGGTCAGCCTTGAAAGCAAGAAAGGAGAGCAAATGTAAATCACATAGCAAATCCCCAGAGCCTGCTATAGTCATTTACGCTTCTCCAAAGCATTAAGCTACTAGTGAACCACCCAAATGCTGGATATCCGTGAATTCCCATGGTGTGAGTGGCTGGAGGATGAATGGTCCAGCAGGGACTCCAAAAACACCCAGAACAGTTGGACAAGAGGAGGCAAGGTTGTCTTTCTCCAGCCCTTTCCTGACCCTTACCTCATTTCCAAGACGAGGATCTATGAAAACACAGCAGTCAAAGAACAGAATCGTCAAAAGCACAAAGCATTTTAATGAGGCGAAACATCCTGCTAAGTCTTTCGGTTTATTGGTGTTGAGCATGTTCCAAGCCCTAAGAAAAGGACTCAGAAAAACTATTAAAATAGTTGGCTTACGGGACCTGCAATGTAAGCATGATTAAAATTGATCTGACTCCATTTTGGCCTATAAGAGAGCTTATCATCTACAGGAATCAGTTTTTCAGAAGTAAAGTATCTGTCTCAAATAAGAGGTGTCCAGTTGAGCTTAGGGTGCAACAGCATTGCCAAGTGCTGGGAATAGAAGCAGATACGAAGTTTGGCCACGATATAGCAGTGACTGGATCCTGTGTCCAGCTGAGGAAATTGATACCAGTGCTCTCCTCCATGCCCATGGGCAGGTCCTGGTGAGTCTGGACACCTTCTGTTCTGGTCCAAAGGCCACCAGAAGCTGCGGGAAGGATCCTGTTGCCGACAATGAGTTTGTTAGTATCATCTAGCATTCATCATGGTCTGGAATGTGTGGTTACTCCAATAACCTAAGCACTGAGAGGAGCTTAAGAGTCATGCTCTCTCATGTGTCTCGCTTTGATGGATCCAGGAACTACACAACCTCTTCTGGACAGGGCTGGGAGCAGTGAAAGCAGGTGAGTCAGTCGATGCTCAGTGACTTTACTCCTAGTGAAAATGGGGCTTTTAATACTTTTGCAGAAAGGAAGTTAAATAAATATTTTCCACTTCCTGGGTAAATGCTCCAATTGTGCTTTCGTAAAAGAAGGGTGGGCTACGGTGACTCCTAGAGCTAATTGCCTCCATTCTTGTAGTGTGTGTGGGCTCTGAAAAACCCTGCTAAACCATAAAACAGCTCAAACTGCCAGAGCAGAGGGAAAAACTTATTTAAGTGATCTGTAAGATGTGACTGCATAAGTTTATAACTGCTGTTCAGTTGACTTCCCAAGGGAGAAGGGGAATGCACAGGGGCGAATGAGCTCTCTGAGGATCACTGCACGTGCAAGTAGGGTGCTGCATCTGGTGCCACGCGCAGAGCTATGGTGCAAGGTCTGTCTTTTCAGCAGACATAGAGGACAGCCCCTGAAGACATGTTTTGAAGGTTCATTAGCACTGACAAGCAACCAAAAGACCAATCAAGAGGCAGAAACCCAAGCGTCTGTCCTGCAGACGGCTCTCTGGGTTCAGCACGGTTGAGCTGGTCTCAGGTCCCTGCCACCAAGTGATGCTCAGGACATTTGTGCCAAGGTGGTTTTAACAGCAGGGGCAGGGGGAGCTACCTGGCCTGTCAGTGCATGTTATCCATGCTCCAGATCCCATCTGTCATGCTCAGTCCGTAAAGGATGTGGTATTTTTGAACTTTGGTTCTGGGAATAGTAGCAGGGTGATAATAAGAGACCCGATCACATGAATTTTCCCTCAATTTTGTCATCAAAAATGTTATCATTTGTCATATTCTATCCTCTCCCAATACCAGCTCTCACCTGAGCATTAAGCACCACTTGGGTGCGTGCAGAACAAAATACAACAGCATGGCATTAGAGCCTTGCTGTATGACCCACGCTTGTAAAACGGCCAGGAATCCTGATGTCTGTTGGCAAGGCAAATGCTGTGGTTGACACACGACCCAGCCCCCCACGAGTCTCCCAGGGAGGGAAGAGGTGAGATGGCCAGCCACCAAACACAAGCAATTTATTTCATATTTAGCAATATCACGGCGTGCAACGCTCCCCTTAAAAGGCAAACAAGGGAAAGGCATGTCTCTTACCAACCACAAGCTGAAATCGAATTCAGATGCTTTGCTTCCCTCCAGCCTCTGCTTGTTTAGTGCCATAGTAGCTCTTAGCTTGATGTTCCTAGGACGTTTTTTCCATTAAATGCTACATTTCTAGGAACTTGTATACTGCATTTCAGTCAACAGCCGTGTGAGCTACATTTCCCTCTCTATACATATTCCAGCCTGAATGGTCCGACCCTGCAGTCCCTGGCCAGCTTTATGGACCTGCATGCTCACAGCAAGAAATTTAAATAATAATAATAAAATAGAAATATGTTGTGAAGGGGCGCAGGCTGAATGTCTGGGGCTTTTTTGCTTTGTGTTTAGTACTGGGTCTCTGCTATTGCAGAAATGGGACATCAGCCTTCCCAGCTAGTGCCCCCTGTTTATAGTTGATGAGACGGGGAAAAAAATAATAAACTGGGGGGGGGGGTCTTTACGTTTTTAGCTTTGAAATTTCAGCTCTTTCTTACCTGAGATGACTGCTGGTCTAGGTGAAGCCATCCGTTTGTCTGTATAATTTGATATCTGGACCATTCTCTCACCCTCAGTTCTCCTCCCTGGGCTGTGGGAAAAGGGATGGCAAATTTAGAGATATGGGAGAAAAAAGTGGTAAGCCCCCAGTCTGCTCCTGCCAGACAGGAGAGGAGAACTGGAAACCCTGGGACACCTGGCTCCTTGAAAGACAGATGCTGGACTGAAGAAGCAAACCATCTGGGCTGGGACACACATGTTTTCTGCTCCTCGGGCTGTGTGACCAACACGCAGTTTGGTTGGACCCCATCCAAGCCCTCCCCTGGTACTCAGGAAGAAGAGAAACTGAAGACAAAAATGGAGGAAGAGGCAGAAGTGTCTGTGTCTGTTTCCATGTGGCTAGTTCTCCACAAGGGGTGTTACACGGTCACTTACAGTCGTGAAGAGGAGGTGGGGACAGCCACCTTTGTCACAGCAGTGTGTGCCAGTGAGGCTGGACATGGGGCAATCCCAAAGCCCTGTCTCCTTTCTTCCAGCACCCCCGTAAATAGATGCCTCCCACTAAGTCCTAGTGTGTCAAACTCTCAGTGCCACTAACTGCCAGCTATCTGCTTTCTCAATTTTGTTTTGCATCCAGAAATGAATACCAGCTCTTCCACGCCTCCTGGGACACCGTGGTGGTAAGCGCAGATACCATCCCGCTCAGAGCACGAGCCGTGATGCATCTCGACGCCTGGCCAAGCAAAACTTCTCTGTAAGAGCGCTGTGAACTCACAGCTATTGCTAGCAGCTTTCCATGCAGAGTCTGTGTGTATCTCCTTGCAATGTATAATCTTACCCAGTATGGTTTTGAAAGACTGAGAACTTGATCCTGCCAAAAATAGTCTGTGCAGCCAAAACAAATCAACAGAGGATCTTTAGCATTTGTGCTGGCCTGCGAGTTACATTTTTCACCTTTTTCAAATGATACGTTTCTTGACATCAATGAAACCTTCATTTGACTTGTAAACCCCCTAATTATTCTTTCAAGTGTGACAAACAGTATTTTAATTATAACGTCAGGGCTCAGTAAGCAATTAGCTTCACGGGCGTAGCAGAAAAGATACACCACCAGGGACTTTAGCCCTAAAAGCGCCTGTGTGCAGACTGGCAGATGTATCCTAAGAATTTGTTTATTTGCATTTGGTTTATGTGGTTTTGGTGACCTTTCATTCAAATCAGCCAGTGACTTACAGGAGGCGAGCTGCATACTCACTGAAAAGAAATGCAGTAAAATAATCTAGGCCGGGCCTTTCTGCTGAATATCACATTTCTGCTGAATATCACATCCCCACGTCAAAGGCAGGGATGGCTGAGGCTAAGGGTAAAGTGACAATGTCCGTGGACAGGGACATTGCCCCCACGTTCCTGGTGGAGAACAGCAGCCCAGACGTGGGTTATCAGCTATAAGGCCTGGCTGGCTGGGTGCATCCTGCATGGCTACAGGGAGAAAGGGGGCAGAGAAAGGCTTCAGTCCCTTACGGTGACGAGGTAATGTGATGCCTAAGCCCATGCCACGTGGTTTCCACGTAGGCTGGACCAGAGGTAGAACCTTTTGCCCTTTGAGGTCCTCAGAGGGTAATTTGGAGGCCATGCTTCCTACCTCACTTTCTGGCAGGACAGGAGCATGGTGAATGTGTAGGTCACCTATGGGTCTGGGCACCATCAGAGGTTGTTTTATGGCCGGGGAGTGCCATGTAAGCTGCCTGCTCACCTCACCGGGAAAGGCCATCAACATTTTCATTGGGAGCTGGGTGTATTTCAGGATGCACGTCACTGAAACCCAGGCAAGGGTGGCTCTGCCTGAGAAAATACCACAAGTACAACAGATAGCGCTGCACTGGTCATCTTCGAGCCATCGGGACATAACAGTGCTTTGCTCTCAGCAACCTGAACCATGGGGTTGTTATTGCTGCTGTCAATCGATTCTTTATTTTAAGGGAATAAACGAGGTTTGTTGTTGAAACAGGCTGATTTTGTATTATCTGAATTTCTCAAAAAGAGCCTGTGGAAGTTTGCATTCGTTTAGTGTGCTAGTTTGGTGGATGCTTTTGTGATGATTTTTCTAACTCAGTTTGGGAATCCTCAGCCAAAAGACAACGCTCAGTTTTGTGGGTGGTCACTTCAGACCCGCAAGTTGCCTGCCTACCTGTGGGTCCCTAAGTGAGGTCCTTTAGGAAATTCCTGGAGTCTTAGATTTCGACCATGTCTGAACTGCATACAAACACCGGGTTTAGGGTGGTTGTTTTGGGTTTAGAGGCGGAGGACATTGTCTCTGGGGAAGCTGTGGCATGGAGGGCTCTCTTGCAGTCACCAGCATTACTCAGGCTGGTCCACATCCACCAAACTGAACTCTTGCATGTAATTTTCAACTCCATTTTCACCTTTTCTTGTGCCGCACACTGCTAAGTGATGCTTGTTGTGGGGAGGTGCGTGAACAAGTCCTTCTTCACCGCAGACATCGTAAGTGCAGGGCTTCTTATACAGCTTTCCACTCTGACGGCTGTGGGCTGAAACTTGCTGAGTTAAACCCCTCAGCAGCCTATCTGAATACCACAGCATCCCCCTGGCCCGATGTCCCATGTTGCAGAGCGATTGCGACGCAGGTTTCGTCTCTCAGGGGAAAGGTGGGCATGCTGGGTTGCAGTGTGGCACCACACCGTGATGGAAATAATGACATTTGAAATTTGGTACAGAAGAGGAAAGGGTCGGGAATGGCTGTACAGGAGATTCAAGGTTTCATAGAATCATGGAATCGCCTAGGTTTAAAAGACCTGCAAGATAATGTCATTTTTTGTCGTTTAACATTTTTATTTGACACTATGCCCCTTAAAAGCAGCTTGGGGATCTCCACAGGCAACTGCCTGAAAGGAAGTTGCAGTGAGGAGGTGTTGGTCTCATTTCTCAGGTGGCAAGTGATAGGACACTAGGAAATGGCCTAAAGTTGGGCCAGGAGAGTTTTAGAATGGATGTGAGGAAGAATTTCTTCCCCCCAAAAGTGGCAGAGCATTGGAACAGGCTGCCCGGGGAGGTGGTGGAGCTGCCATCCCTGGAGGTATTTAAGAGACACATGGATGTGGCACTTAGGGACACAGCTTAGGGATGGACTTGTAGTGTTCAGTGATGGATAGGTCTTTTCCAGCCTAAATAAATCTATCATGTGTGGGGATGGCATAAAGCTGCACCAGGGGAGGTTCAGACAAGGTATTAGGAAAAAAGTCTTTTTGTGAGGGTGGTCAAACACTGGACATGCCTCCTAGCAAGGTGGCTGATCCCCCAGGCCTGTCAGTGTCTGAGAGGCATGTGGGTATCACCCTTAACAGTATGCTGTAACTTTTGGTCAGCCCTGAGCGATCAGGCTGGGGCTCGATGATCTCCGCCGGACCCTTCCAACTGAGCTGCTCTAAAATCACAGAATCACAGAATCATTAAGGTTGGAAAAGCCCTCCAAGACCATCTGGTCCAACCATCCCCCTACCACCAACGTCACCCACTAAACCGTGTCTCCAAGCACCACGTCCAACCTTTCCTTGAACACCCCCAGGGACGGTGATGCCACCACCTCCCTGGGCAACCCATACCAATGTCCGACTGCTCTTTCTGAGAAGAAATGTCTCCTCATTTCCAACCTGAACCTCCCCTGGCACAACTTGAGGCCATTCCCTAGTCCTGTCACTAGTTATCTGCGAGAAGAGGCCGACCCCCAGCTCCTTGAGGGGGCACCTCAAGCGGGGGGGAAACCCAGCAAAGAGAGCGGCTGACTAAAACGCTGCACCTCAGCGGGCAAAGTTGAAAAACTACCTCAAAAAAAAAAAAAAAGGGGGGGGGGGGGGGGGGGAAAGGAAACGGTGCCGAGACCGAAACTTTCGAGGAGGGCGCCTCCGAGCGGGCACTTCGGCGGGGCGGGGCGGGGCCGGGTGGGAGAGAGGAGAAGGAGGAGGAGGAGGAGGAGGAGGAGAAGAAAGAGGAGGAGAAGAAAGAGGAGAAGGAGGAGGAGGCGGCGGCGGCAGCCGCGGCGGCGGCCGGGCGGAGGCCGCGCGTGCGCGGGGCGGCGGGCGGGCGGGCGCAGCCATGAGCGGCGGGGCGGGGGCTGGCGGCCGCGGCGTGTGAGGAGGGGTCGGCGGGGCCGGCGGGGCGGGGGGGCCCCCGTCCTCCTCGTCCTCGTCCTCCTCCTCCACTTCCCTCCCCGTGGAGATGGTGCCGGGGCGCCGGGGCCCGGAGCACGGCGGGGAGTGGCGGGGCCGGTCCCTCTCGGCGGCGGCGGGGCCGTGCCGGTGGTGGTGGCGGCGGCGGTGGTGGTGGGGCCCGCGCCGCCATCTCCTCCGCCTCCTGCCGCTGCTCCTGCTCCTGCTGCCCGCCGGCGCCGCCGGTCAGCTCGGCCCCGGCTTGGGCTCCGGCCCGCACGGCGCCGGGCCCCCGGCCTGGCCCCCCGCCGGCCCCGGGCCCAGCCTGAGCCTGTACCTGAGCGAGGAGGAGGTGCGGCGGCTGATCGGTGAGTGCGGCCCGGCCCGGGGCTGCGGAGCCTGGAGGGGGCCTGGAGGGGAAGGGGGAAGGGACCGGGGGGTGTCCGGGGCCGGGGGGTGGGGTGGGGATAGGGGGGTCCGTGGGGCTGGGCAGGGGTCTGTGGGGTTGGGGGGGCGGCTGTGGGATGTGGGGGTGGCAGATTTGGGGGGCTGGGGGAGGATGGAGGGGGCTGGAGGATGTGGGGGTCAGGAGGGGATGGTGGCGGTGGGGCTGGCCGGGTGTGGGGAGCCGCGGGAGAACTGGGGGGTGTGGGCAGGACCCCGAGCGGCCAGGAATGAGCCTGTGTGGGGGGCTCGGGGGGTCTAAAGGGGAGGTAAGGGGCCTGGGCTCTTGTGCTGTGGTGGCGGGGGGCTCCCTGGGCTGGAGCGAGTGGGGATGATGCGCTCTGGGAGCGGGGTGACCCCGGAGGAGATGAGCCGAGGCCCGTGATTTAATTAGCACGGTGAGTGACATTCGGAGGGCAGAGAGGAGACCTGGCAATAATTGGGTGCGTGTGTGAAAGGAATCTTAATTTCTAGGCAGGCTGACAATTGCTGTGCAAGGACTTGGAGACAGTTTGTGAAGTCCCCCATCTGGCCCGCTGCAGAAGACTTTCGTAGTAGCTTTGTGTTTGGAGAGTCTCTGATTTAAACAAAGATTTGTTTTCTGTGGGCTTTGGCTTGCTTAGAGTTGATGGATGGAGTCTCAAAACAAGTATGTTGGTATCCCCAGAGATTTGTTTTTCAGTAGGTGTCCTATGGCTCTGTAAGCTGAAAAACAAAATCTTCCAGCAGCTTATGACTTCCTTTGCATCAAATGGACAAAATAAAAATATCTCCAGTGAACTTGGGCTCTGTAAGCACGTAGCTGACTGCAGTCAGGGGACCCAGGGGGTGAATAACGCTGTAAACATTTTTTTCCCTTATGGCTTGCTCTGGCGATTAGCATTCTGCTGTCATCATTTTTACATCGCATGTGCTTGCTGCCAGATGCTCTGTTGCAGATAGAGGATAAAACAGTCAGGCTTGCTGTTTAGCTGAGTCTCTAAACAAGTAATTAATCTTGGAAATACTGAATGGTAAGGTTTGAGCTATCCAAAGTCTAGTGCCTGAAATGTGTCGTAGATGGACTTGCTCAGGCTTCAACTGGTCCACTACTGTAATTATTCATCATTAAGCATAACATGAAGAAGGAAGGATTTTTTTTTTAAAAGTTAAATTGTACCCCATAGTTTCCCTTGTGGGTGTGCTAACACGACTAAAGTCGCTTACTGTTCAAGTTGTCTGTAGCTGTTTTACGTTGCTTAAAATATCTGCAATGTAATGATCTGTTCTGCGACCCCAAAGGCTTGGAGTCTAAATAAACTTGAGTCTACCATGGAAATAACAGGTTTCTAGCGCTCTGGAAGAAATATCAATTTATAGATCCTGATGAACAGATTGCATTTTAGGGGTATTCTGTCCTATGTACTAGCTGTCGCAGATAAGGCGTAGTCTAGCTGGGCGTCTAGGCACAGATCTCAGGTACCTGCATGTATTCCTCATGCAGAAGAAAGCCCAAAGGGACACAAATGCATTGGTTGCAGTTCTTCACGCTTCTGAAGACAAAACAGTCTGCTCCTTTAAAACATTCCGCTCTGTAGTATCTGTAGTGTGTTTACGTCAAATCCAGTTTATAGTTGAAAATGCTCGCATCAGCGTGGGTGAGCTGCCCAAGTGGGCAGAGGTTTTCCAGTTCCTACAGCTTCTTTGAGGAAGCCAGTGGTTCAGTGGACACTAGGACAAGTCACAGTAGATAGGAAAATGACAGTGCTTGCGGAAGTAAACTGTTAGGTTCATTGAAACTGCGAGTATAACTATAAAAGCTAGTTTCTTGTATCTTTTGTTTCTAAAGGAACTCAGTCTCTTGCTACTGTCTTGCTGCGGTTGAAGGGAAAACTCTGATGCTCTCTGAAGTGCTAATAAACCCAAATGTTACACAGAGTTGCTACAGCCTGTGGTGTGTTTCCATGTTTCCTAATGTCGCTCGGGTGCTTGTTTAGATCATAAACTTGATCGGGAGCAAACGTAAGCACGCAAAAATGTTGATTTGACCATAGACTGTGATAGAGTGCATCCTCCCTGCAAAGCTGGAGCGTCCTCGGCGGCTGGGGTAAGGTCTGCTGGTCCCACTGCTTGCCAGGTTGTACTGGCTCAGGGGACCACTGCTCAGAAATAAGAGTTCCGTGCCGTACTGAAACACACTTTGTGTTTTTTATTGAGATTGTCGCTCTTCTATGTGGAAGGTGAAGAAATATTGACTTAAGATTATTTGTGGCTGCTCTTTCTGTGAAGCAGAGAAAGCGCAAATGGTATGGTTTACAGTGAAAACTGCCTTCTGCTTCCCTGGGCGTGTATGCCAGATTTCCACCGTTATTCCATGTGATTCTGACCATGTGTCTGCCTCAAGATGAATCGTTTTGAAATCATCAAAACTTTACATTTACAGATGAAAACTGGTGAAAACTGGCTCGTCTTGTTGTGTGAGATCAATTTGTATTTTGAAAAAGCTGCAGCATTCCCATGATCTGAAAGCAGGACTTGCTATATGGCAGACAGATGCTCCCTCTGTCAGAAATATCTCTTGCCGTTCCCATGGAATTTGTTCTCAGCCGTCCAAACTGTGAGCCTATGGGAAAGAAAAGCTGTGGTTTTCACATGTGCCGGGTGGCGATCCCGCCAGGCGGGGCTCGGCAGCAGGTGGGATGGAGGTAGGAGGAGATATGGCAGTGGGTCAGGGCACAGCCTGAGCGGTGGCAGCAGCAGCCAGAGGTGTGAGACAGGGGTGACGTGGGGTGATGCTTGCTGGGGAGAGCCGCCCAGAGCACCACAACTCCTCTTAGGGATGTCTGCGAGCGCTGCCAGCGTGGTGCCCCGTAGCTTTTTGCAGTTGCTTTGTGTGGACAATGGCAGTTATCTCTTTTTCCAATTAGCGTGAATCTGCGCATAAAACTAAACGTACTGTTAGTCTGGCGAAGCAGCTTCCTCTACATGCACGGCAGCGCCGTGTGGTTGTAGCACTTTTTTCTAGTGACCGGGCCATGGTGCTAAACACGCAGGGAGGATGGTGTTAAATCAGTGGTGAGTTATTCAGTAGGTGCTCTGTACTTTTATTTAGTGACTTCCATTCAAATCCTCACATGAAATCAGAATGTGGTATTTGTCTGCTGCAGTGCTTCATCACTTCCTTTTTGCAGGGTCTGCGATACAAAGGCACACGCATCCCTGCTTTGCAGATAACAAACCAAGACTTAGAAAGTAACTTCAAAAATACCCATTAATATAGGTAGCCAGCTCTAATTATTAAGGAATTGATCAGATCTTTTAAAAGTACATAGCTTTGTTTAGCATTTAATGCATTCAGGGTGCATCTCTCTCAGACCTGAGTTTCAGCTGTGAGTTGCTGGCCGTTCTTCCTGTCCCTGCAGTATTTTTTATTTGTGGGCTGCTAACCTGTCAGCTATGACATTGGTCGTGTGGATAGTCTTCCTCATAACACAGCTCTGGTTCTGTTTAGAGACAGGTCTAGCCTGAATATTAACAAGACTGAAGTCCTGTAGGGAAAAAAATACCGCATGGTCCTGTAATTAAGGCTATTGTAACGCATTTGTATGAGGGGCTGTACTAAAGGGAGGGGGCTAATGGGATTGCGGGAGGATCTCTAAGTCAGAAGTCCTACAGCGTTTGCATGGAGTTTGCAAAGTTACTATCTTTGTCCTAGTTTCTTCTGGTTATTCATACTGAGTGTGGTGTGATGTTGGTTTTCCGTTTGCTCTTGCTTAATTACAGAGTTAAATTAACATGCGACTTCTCTTAGGTGTTCTAGAAATTCATTTGAAACCAGCGTGCAGCTGCCTAAAAGGGGCTGTCCAGTTAAGTGAGGTGCAAAACTGATGCAAAATCTGTTACAGTGCCCCCTGCCCTGTCCCTGGGCACCACCGCAAGGAGCCCGGCTCCGTCCTGCCGGCAGCTCCCTGCAGGCACCCATGGGCACGGGTGGGCTCCCCCGGCCCTCCCCTGCTCCAGCCCCAGCTCCCGCAGCCTCTCCTCGCAGCAGAGGGGCTCCAGGCCCCCCAGCAGCTCGGTGGCCTCTTGCTAAACTGTCTCAGGTGGCTCCATTTAATGACGTGGAGCGGGTTTCTTAACGTTGCTGTTTGGGCAGCTAGCAGCAGGAATTCATCAGCAGTGCTTCGTGGTGTTTGCAGTGACCGGAGATCCTCTTGGCTGTGTCTTGCCTGGTGCTGTGATGTTAAAATTATTGGGAAGTCAAAGTATCCATTTCCTGTGATTCTTGAAATGGTTCAGAGCCTTGGTCAAAGCCTGCTCGCACCTGCCTGTCACAGCGTCGCAGCCTGGAGCACCACCGGTGAGATGGCGTTGTGCTCTGAGTGAGTTTTGGTAGTAGCACCTGACATAGATTTCCACGTGAGATGGGCAAAATGCAGGTGCTTGTACACGAAACCCGCTCAGGACAGAAACCACACGCCAACGTGCCTCTATCATTGCAGCCGAACGGATGAGCTGGCTGCTGAAGGGCAGGTGTCTGAGTACCCTGAGGTCCTGAAGCACGTGTCCATGTGATATGTGACCTGTAGCTCAGAATCTGGTTCTTTTGGGCAAATGTTCTTAAATCTTCATTTTCTAGCTTTTAAGTGCTTGCCACTGAAGAATTGTAGATTCTTGCATGGTATATGCAAAACGAAAAGGAATTTTTTCACTTCAGATGAACTCAAAAACTTACAGCAAGTGCACACTGCTAGCAGGAAAGCAAGCTTCTGCCCCGACGGACGCCGTGCACCAAACAGTGAGCTGCTGCTGCTGCTGGTGGCCTCAAAGTGTGCTCGTGTGTGACACTGGAATGGATGCACCGGGTTAGAGTAACTATTTTATCACCTGTCCCTGGAAAGCCCTTTAGGTGATAGGTGCTTACTGGACGGTTTTTCAGTAGGTGGACGTCTCTCAAGCCCCCTCGAGCCCAGCGGGATGAGGGGTGGCGGGGCTGTGCGAGGCTGCGTGCAGCAACATCTGGTGTGTGGCGAGCTGCAGCAGGTTGGGACAAGTCGCTTGCATCACGGAGTTGAGCAATCTGTTTTCGGTTTGGAGCCCTCCAGTCTGCTTGGATGCTTGTCCATCTGATTTACCGAGTACCACAGTTCATGTCAATATTGTTCTGAGGTTTATGAGAACAAGCTGCATTTGGAGTTCCTCTGCCTTTCTCCGTGCTGTTACCTTGCTGTTAATTTACTCAGTTCAAATAGCGTATGGATGGCTTTTTCTTCAGAGATGTGTGCAGTCGTATAAACCCGTGTTTGTAACGTTTACAAACCAGCAGAGGAATATGCTTCCAGGAGTTTACAGTAGCCCGTGGAGGCAGCTTGTAGCCTGGGTGAGGACTGCCTGGAAATCCCTTTTTCTGCTGCCATTCCAAGGGCTGATGGGCTGAGGGAAGTCCAGGTCTTAATTGCATTGATCTACCCTGGATTGCTGCGGTTGGTTTCTGAGGCTGGGTTAATCACACCGGTGTGTGTGCTGGAACTGAAGGATGCTGGAGACCCGTGCCGGGCCCTTCTGCAAACCGGCTGGCGAGGAGGACGCCGTGGGCAGCTGGGGCTTGGCTCCCCCGTACTGCTGTGTCTGTGCTCAGCCTGGGAGGAAGCAGCCATTTCGGCTCCTGCGAGGCCCAGGTCTGTCCTGTGATAAATGTGCGTGGTTCCTGTAACGTTCGTGTGTCGGGGCCTTGGGAGCAGTCTGACCTCTGAGCCTGCCAGGAAAACAAAATCCCAGAGCTGCATTCCTCGCTCCTGTGGTTTTACACCTGCGTTCTGTTTGGCGGCATCTTATTTCTCACCATTAATTGTTCGGCCTCTTTGAGCACATGCTCTCCTTCTCCCTCTGGTTTGTGGGCAGAACGGGAACAAGAGGGAGGAAGTGAAGGCAAAGAGCTCCCTTCGTGCATGAGAAGAGCCAGCAAGAAGGGCTCACGGTGCTGGGAGGAAGGCAGGGACTGACACTATTAAACACCAGCTGGGCAGAGGGAAGTACAGCAGATAAGAAACATGCTTGCAGGCGTGAAGAATCCCTGGGTGGCATTTTCCTGGAAGCCAGAGCTGTGCAGCCAGCTCTGCTGTGCTCGCTGGTATGTGGGTACTTTAACAGGTCAGGTATTTGGGGAAGTGTTGTTTTGTTTCCTCCTCCTCTGGTATTCACAGTTGTGTTTTGATACTGGAAAAGCTGAATTAATGAGTCAAATTCCACACGTATCGTAGTTCTGAGCTCTAGCAGGAGAGGATTTCGTGCTGACTGATTCCTGCCTGAAACTGCCTGCACCAAAGGATCACCAGGGTGTTGCTGCTTGGCTTGCAGTGGAAGGGCCCTGAGCTGGAGGCTGTTCCTCTAGTAAAGCGGTGTGCGCTTACAGTTGTACCTTGGGACACAGCTGTGAAGGCAAGGAGGCTGAAGCGCATTTAATCAGATGTGCCTCACGAATTGAAGTTTTTTTTCTTTTTTTCCTGAATGGCGGCAGCACCAGCAGATCCCGTGTAAGAATGAATGCTGACACTCCCTGCAAATGCCTTGTGGCGGTACAAAGGGCGCGATGGCAGAGGCTTCAAACGCATTATTCCTCTTCCAGCTCTGCCTTTGTCCTTCTTTCAAGCGGATAACTCACATATTTGCCCTGACCGCTCTGGAGATCTGGGAGCAGAAGCAACAGCATGAAACTAATGTGATGCTTTAGAATTCCGCTGCCACTTACCGGGTGTTGAATGGCCTTAATTAAATTAACCAGTATATTGATTTCACCACGCTGCTTGGGAAAGATAAGGGCAGTAACGTAAGCGCTGGGGCTGCTGCTGGTCGGCTTGAGAAGCTGCAGCTGTGATGCCAGGGCTAGCATGGTGAGTTCGAGCAGGTTGGTAAACTAAAAGTGCTTGTCCTCTGAGGTGTGTTGGCCTTTAGGAGGCTACTTGATGGCCTTGTGCAGTAATTCCTTATAAAATGAAAGCCGTGGCGCTTTAATTTTTCTTCTGAGTAGAGGGGTTGCCATGGAGGTGAAGGGACCTGTTTAAGTTTGGGTGGAGTTTGGTGGTGTTTCAGCCAAGTCATGGTGTTGTGTTGAAACCTTCTCAAGTGCCTGAGCAGGCATAGGGGCTGATTTATCCCTTCGGCAGCGCTGTCAGTCATGGAATTAAAGCAGGAGTCTCGAAGCCAATGGGCCTGATGCATTGAGGGAGGGCTCTGCGTGTGTTTTATGTTTTTTATAACTTATACTCAGCTGAGTACTCGTTCCTGAGCTCATCGTGCCCGTGTGGTTGCTGGCTGGGACACTGCTCAGAAGGTGCCAGCACTGCTGAACTGTAGTGCTTGTCCTGCTGGGATCACTCTGTCAGCAGGGGGATGGATTACTCTAATGAAAAGAACAACAACAAAAAAAAGGTGGCACAGCTTCTGTGGGTAGGTGACACCAAAATATTGCAAACACACAGTGCTCGCGAGTCCAAATGGCTCATGGCGTATCTTGGTTAGGTGGTTACCTTTCGGCCAGGAGGATTACAGCAAAACAATCCTAAAGGGTTTGTGATACCCGTGAGCATTTCACTTGAAGCTGTTTATTTCAAGGCGTGTTTTGTCGCACACTAAGCAGTTCATGAGCATGGGACTTTTCTTTCTGTTATCTAGTCCCAGTGGTTACTTTCCTTCTAATTCAAAAGGAACAATTTAAACACATGGAACTTCTTGATACAATGATGATATCTGGGATGTTTGCCATTACTAATAGGTTACTTTTTTATTTCATAAATGTACCTAGCTACGGTGTGCTAAGAATCAAGTTGTATATAATTGAATCATAAAGCAAACTTTACTGAGCAAATCAGAGTTCCCTCTGTCACCTCCAGCCCTGTCTCTGCACCATTCTTATCCCAGCCATCCCACTTACCCTTGCCTGCTGCTTCGGGTACTAGATACGTAGGTTCCTGGTACCAATTTTTGCCTGCCTTCAAATATCTCAGTGCTATGCTTCTCTTCAGCATCTCTGTTTTGGACTCAACTCGTCAGGTAACTCACGTGCACTGACCTGGCAAAGCCACTTGTGGTTTTGTTGAGAGGTGGTGTTTTTTTTTTTCCTTTTAAGTTTCAAATGAGCAAATTTCATTTTAAAAGTGTCCTCAGAACAGTTTACTTGTATTCTACTAAAATAGTTTTCTCGCAGTTAAGGACAGTGTGGTCTTCTAACCCTTTTCTCAGCTGTCTTTGTAGCCTATCTGTCAGAAAAATGAAGATTTTTCTCTAAGTGAAGGAAGGAAGAATAAGCAGACAGGCTGTTGAGGTGGAGTTGTTGCTATTGTTCAGAGACAAACAAAAAGGTAAGCAGCTGGGCGTTAGGAGCCTTCAACGTCTTTTGGTGTGGATTAAGTTAAATATTGCCAACCTCATTATGGATCATGAAAAGGTTGGGGTGGGGAAGAGACCTTTTGGAGATCATCTCATCCAACTCGCTTTCACTTCAGCAAGTGCCATCTCCGTGGGGAGGCTTCCTGTTGAAGGTCTGCTCCGTGACTTCTACAAGTGCCTTTTGGTGAGAAAAATGTTGTTTGCCAGTGGTGTTGAACTTGCAAATTCAGCATCTGTAAGGTGAATTGCATCGATTAGATGAAAACAGCATCAGGAAGGTGCATTGTGGGCGATCTGTCAGTGAATATTTGTCAGGATTTAATGAGAGCTCTCAGCTAAGGGTTTTCCTTCCCGTTCGCTAGCTGCTGTGAAATTTCCTACTCAGATCCCCTGCTATGGAGTCTTGGTTGGTTTTCAAGGATGCAGTCGTGTCTTGAAGTTATGTTAAATAATTCCTTAGGTTGAAAGCCTTGCCTGCTGTCTGCCATCTCCTGCTGGTGAAAAGTTAGCTCTGCAGAGGTGTAACAGCCCTTTGTGTAAATAACCGGTCTGTATGCTCTCCGCTCCTGCCAGGCGCAGCGAGGTGAGCTTACAGAGCAATCGTGCTGTTGGCAGTGAGGCGTATGCCTCTGCTGGGAGAGGTTTTCTGGCCAGGTAAGAACGGATTTCATTCTGGAGCCTCACCAGCCACCACGCTACACAAGGAAGCTGATGTAGAACACCTCCACAAAGAATTTGCCTGTTTCAGGATGCTTTGGTGATGTGTCAAGCAGTGATTTCACTTCTGACCTTTTCTGTGCACTGGATACTGTTTTTTTTGTGTTCAAGGTGTGTGGTACTGGGTTAGAAGACGCTCCTTTCTAGCAAAGCACAGACTGAAGGTTAGAAAAATGGTTTGAAGAGCTCTTGGGTGAGACAGAGATGCACATAGGCAGTGAACTACGTAGAGGTGGGAAGCTGTTTAAAGAAAAAGTGTGTGTGTGGGGGTTCTTTTGTCTTGTTCTTTTCCCAAGTCTCAGGTCTTAGGGGAAGGGCTATTCAACAGTCAGGGAAGGGAAGTTTCTAAGCAAAAGTTAGCAAATGTATTGATGAGCACTGGCAGGTTGCTGCCTGGTGGTTTGTCTTCCAAGCTTGCCACTGTGCCATGTCCCTTGCCTTTCTTTAGCACCTGGGTTGTGAAAGCAAAAGCTGCTTCTTCCTCATCTTCATATTAAGGTTTTACTCTTTTCCTAGTGGCATGTTGGTCATCAGTCATCTTTTCCGGAGACTTGTGACCCGCACAATGTTTAAAAGCAAATATTTCAGCCCAAATTCCTAACTGGCAGCCATAACTGGCAGGTTGTGTCATTGTGGAGAACTAAAAATGCAGTAGGAGGTCTTCATCTGTTGCTCCTTTTATTAAAGAAAGTCTGCTTTCGTTGTTGGGTGTGCTGGCTGTGTGCAAATAGGATGCAAGAACCATTTCTATTTTCAGACGCTTAGTGTTACATTTCCAATAGTTCACTGTTTTCTAAATGAAATTGATGCATATGGAATTTGTATTTGATTTCCTTGTTTTTTAACTCCCAGTTGTGTTTTCAGCCTTGTGCATGTTGATTGCCGAGCGGAACTAATTAAATACATTCAAATTAGGAAGGCTTGCTCTGGGAAAGCGCTCTCTTACCCTACAAGAGAAGTTTCTGTAGCCAAGCGCTGATTTTTAATTTTACAGCCTTGTTTTCATGTGCTTAGCCTGGTATATTAAAATATCAAAAGTCTTTCAGCGCGTATTTGTGGAACCTTCTGTGGAAGTCACCAGTGAGGCTTAGGATCTGAGGCAGGCGTTTCAAGCTTCGGGTGCATTTATAACGAGCGAGGATGGGCGGAGGGGACAGAACTATACAGTACCTTCCCTCAACAAAGTAAATTGCTCAGTGCTGGGAAAAACCTTTTGTTTTTAAGGTGTAGGTTGCATGGACCAGGGCAGTGGATGGTGGTGAAAGGATGTTGAAGCCTGAGGTTCTTTGTCTCCTGTGGATGTTCACCCTGGAGCAGAAGTCCCTGCTCTGGCCAGAGGGCTGACCTGGACGAGATCCTCAGGAGAAGAGCTATTGTTCTCTGGAGCACGTGAAGCTCTGGAGAAATGCAGTATTTACACAAAGCTAGTAAGTTGTTTCACCATGCAGCTCTTTTCAATTAGTTTATTTCGGTGCCTGTGACTCAGGAGCAAGAGTGGCTTGCTTTGTGACGGCTGCAGTGATTTTGCATCACGCTGCAGAGATTTCTCAGCTGTTTATGAAGAAACTCTTACAAATTACAGACTAGCATATTAAGAAAATTGGCATTTATTTCAGTCATCTGTACGCAGACAGGAGCCTACCAGAGGGCTGGGTAGGCAGCTGGGAGGGCCAGTTATGTCAGCTGTTGTTACCAGATTGCTCTTACTGGGATGCTACTTGTTGCAATATGAGTATGAGCTCTAGTCTAACAGCAGTCCACCTAACTCTTGTACTGCACATTTGTTTTAATTCTCTTGTGCTTTAGACAGAATATTTCAGAATTGCATTGGGATGATTTGAGGTCTGCTGCTTGGGGTTTTATCCTAAATAGGCTCCTTCTTTAAGGAAAACATGTTACTGCTAGTGCAGGTCGTAGGACAGATTGGCTTCATAAGAATAAAGTCTAATTTTTCCCATGCTGATAGAGGCAAGCTTCTTTTGTATATTGTGCTAAAAAAAGAAAAAAGACTTGAAGCTAGACTGCTTTTGCACAAGGGCATTTGAAAAGAAGTGTTTTGTTAGGCTGCTAGACTGACATGATCCAATTTTGTAGTGAACACAAGGGCTGCCCAGCATCTTTTGCATTTGGGAAGGAAAATCAGCCTCTCCCCTTCCTTTCTGAGCTTCTTCAGATGTTTTGTTATGTTAAACAGCGAGAAGAATGACACTTTCTCTGTGGTGCTGCTTAAATTCACCTTTTTGTCTGTGCTCAAGTTTAATTTATTCTTTCAAGCTTGTGCCCAAGGCTGGCGGGGCACAAAGTTGTGGAAGTTCATAATGAAATTTAGGGGTTGCCTGGGTAAAAGGGTGTCGGTTTTGCCTTGAAATGAAAGGAAAGCATTGGTCTTACAGTTCATGTGAGCTGGTGTAGGTTAGTCAGGTCCCAGTAATGAGGAACTAGATCCCTTGGTATTGTGCACGTGGGCTTGTTTAAGGATGCTTGCCAAAGCACAACTGCAGCCGATGTTTTAAGTTGTTCACCGATGGCCGATGTACTGCTTAACCCAACGGAGGCATCCATGCCAAGTTGCCTTTCCTCCCGTGCAGTTTGTAACCTAACAATTTTTGGTATTTCTTTTTAAGGTTCTCCTCCCTTTTCTTTAAGTTTTACTATTTTGGCTAGAAAATCATTATTGAAGAGCTTCCCATGTTCTCTAGCGGTTTGTAATGCATCCTGTTATTTCTTCTGCGGCCTTTTTCTCCTTTTATCACTGCATATTGCAAAAACATACCAATTTGGGCTTGTTCCAGGAGGTTCTGTGTGCTCTGGCATATTTGTCTTACTTAGGATGCGAGGTGGAGAGAAGGTTTAACATAGGAGGAGCCTGTCATCTGACAGAATTACACTTATTTTTTCCAAATGGTGTCAGTCAATATGATTTCGTGGAGCATTATTACTTTGTTAGGCATTATTGAAATCTTAGGTACTTGGAAAACTGATCTTTCTTTCCTTCTTCTTTTTCCCAGCAACCTGCTACCTAGGCTGATTACGTCTTACACTGGTACTGTATTTGAAAGAGACTTACACATTAAAAAAGCAAACATCAAAAATTGAGATTGCAAGTGTGGGCTCTACGCATGGTTTGGAGAGGGGGGGGAAAAAAAAGCCTTTACTATCTGGATAAGGTCACAGTAACATTTTAGCATAAGCTCTAGGTTAGTGTTGCTGCAGTCTTGCCCTCCATTTGGGGTGCTCCTGAGCATCCTCACTAACTCAGGGAGCTAAATTGACTGAGAAGTGTTCCCCTGTGGTGTTTTTGTTGTCTTGAACCTGTATTAGCTTTTTGCCAGCTTTACTTCCTGAACTTGGCTTGCTGAAGGTTTAAATAATGTTGCATGTAGATGTGAGTATGCGTGTCTGAATTAAAAAAAGGTGAAATGCAGAATAAAGGCAATTCTGAATTAAATAAACTGTCACGGTAATGGAGCCTCAAGTGTTTCCTGCAAACTCCTAAATCAGTTTTAATGGCTGCTCTGGAGAGAGTTAATGGTATGACTTAATCAGGCTGGAAATCAAAGTAGTGAGGCCGGCACAGTTTCATCGTGTGTAAAAAGGTAGGTAGATAACTAAGAACAAAAATCCTAACTACAGAGGAGTGGTTCACAGCCAGTACTCAACATGACTGAACCTATTTGACTCCTCAGTGAGGCTGAGCATTGTCCTCTTAGTCCGAATTTGTGGGAAGAGAGGCACTGGAAGCAACTTACCCAACGGGTTTGCGGTGGTGTCCTCGCACAGGGTGGCTGTTGGGGCCTGGCAGGCTGTGCCACGTGGCTTTTTTTGGCGAGAAAAGAACCCATGCAACTCATGTGGAGTGAGATTGTTCCTTACACTGGCTAAAATGCTTGTGGAGCGTACCCGCTGCTGCTGCAGCGTTTCCGAGTAATTTCTGTAGGTATGGGGAAACCAATTCCTGCAAGCACGAGAACTGCAGCTCAGAGGAAGCTCAGGGACCGGCGGAGCAAAGCGGTGGATCAGGAACACGCAGTTTGCACGACCCCCTGGCCGTCACCACTGCGGCGAGTTTTCCTGTGGTGAGAGCCGCGTCAGCACCTGGCTCCTCCTGGGCAGGCACAACCTCCTGCTGGCTGTTTGCACCAAGACGCTGCACCTTGCTGTCTCCTGGCTCACAAGTTCAACCACTATTCTTCTATTTTTTTTCTATGATCTGTTGGCACGGTCAAGGTAAATTATATAGACAAAGCACATGAGGAGATTGGGATTCTGGAGGAGTGAGGGGTGATGAAAAATTAGGGATGGGAGCATAGTCTGGAAGGAAAACTGTACCAGGGAGGGAGGTGGGAGCTTGCTTTATGAGAACCTGCGTCCACATCAGACATGCACAGTACACTGAGTTCTGTCTGTAGTCTGCTGATGGAAAGGATGTGCTATGGGGCAAAGTGTTTTAATTGGTGGTGTGTCGAAGTTAAATTAATAAATAAATAAATATATATATGCACCATAGGGTGCTGAGACACGGACATTTCCCACATATGTATTTATCTGTTACAGCATTTGGACGTGCATTTATCCATGCTCATAGAAGAAGTCTAGTGAGCCAGGCAGATTTCTGTTTAAGAATTAAGAGCTGTACTAGGAAACCTCTTAAATTATTTTTATGTGCCAGCATTTTAATTGGAGCATAATTTTTTGAAGCAATAAAATTTGACATTGATTCTCATGCTGCTCTTAAATAATGCTTTTAAATTCATGTAATCAACGTCACTTGTTAGTATCTAGCTTTTTATGGAAGTACAGGCATTAATACGCTAGTGGTCTATATAATGAAATTACTCAATATTGTAGCATGCTCCTTCTATTAAAGCTTAAAGATGTGATTGATCTGCTGCAGGGTAACTTGGTTTTGTACACCTTTAGATCTCATTGCACATCAAGATACTTGTTTACTGGCTTCAGTTAAAGGAGCCTTTTACATGACTTTTATAAAGGCCAATTTTTATAATGGCCACTTTTATTGCTGTGCACGTTCATTTCCTATAATCAATTTCTCTACAAGGGTTATATTAAATCAGGGACTGTCACCTTGAAAATTCCATGATGTTACAAGTTCTGAACCATCGTTTTCTTGAACCTCAAATTATTGGCAAGACCCTTTATCAGCGAGAGAAGGCGGTTTTATTCCAAAAGCAATTTCATTGTTCTACTTGGTTGTTTCACCTGCTAATTCTTTTGTCCTTGTAATTTATTGGAATAACTTGTACATACTGGGTTTAATATAAATACTTTGTTTAATCAGTTTATGCCCGTAAATTTTCCCGTTGTTTTGTTCAGATTTAACAGTAAGTATCAGATAGTTGTGAGCTCTTTCACACGCACCTGTCCATGTTGTCTACATCTGATGCAGATTTTGTGTATAGGGGTGTGCGCACATTGAAAGTAGGTGGGTCAGTTGTTTGGAAAGTTCTCTCTTCTTTCAGAGTTTTAATTTTGGTTCAAGGTAGGTGTGTGCTTGTCCCCCCTCCTCTCTATTTTACTGGTGGATGTGCTCTTCCCATTAATTCTTGAGTGGAAAAACAGACAAATTGGAGAGGTGAGGTTTAACCTTTACTTAAATATATAACTTAATATTGTCTCAGGCTGATTATAGTCAGCACATAAAGGATCACGTGTCTTTTCCTGTTCGGGGTCTTGTTTGAGAGCGTGTCTCTTTCGGATTGCTCTGTTCAATGGATGCGTTTTGTACATCCAGTCTCTAGGGTTCTCCCCCCCCTGCGTCTGTGGTTATACCCTTGGGTTTTGGTCATGTTTCAGGATGTTAATGAGCCAGCAGGGAATAAAAGTGGTTAACGGTAACAAGAAGGAAGAAGAATGTCTTGGCTGTATTTCTGTGTCTTGTGAAAGCAAGGTGGATTAAATCAAGTGCTGGAACACGCGAGCACTTAGCACTCTGCCCTGATCTGTGCTCAGTTTTTGCGCGAAACAGGAAGAATTATTTCTCTTAAGCTGATTCTCCCTTTCATCAAATGCAGCATGTCTACACAGTTTGTGTTCTATTTCTTAAGAAAGAAAAAAAAACCACGCACAAAACCACCACCACCAAAACATACAACCTTTTGTACTTCCCTAAATTCTTGAAATAACTTCAGGGTGCCTTAAATGCTGTCTTGCTGGAGTGGTAGTCTCTCCAGTTTTCTTGACTATCTAGCCATAATAAAAATAGCTCCGTTATTTATGTTCCCAGTCTTACTGTGAAGATTTTAATTGAACTCTGTTCCTGCTGCGTAGCTCCTGCTTGGGGCATGCACCTGTGTCTGATGTGCTCAGTTGTTCTCTTACTGTGTCGATGTTTTGCTGAGCATGGGTAGCATTGAACTGGGAGCAGTGGAAAAAGATGCCTCGAGATGAGACAAAATGGTGTTGATGACAAATGCAGTATTGTTTTGGCCTGAGAATATGGAGCTGACAATTTAGAAGCTGTAGGGAATGAGACTAATTTGTAGTGGCTGCTTTGCCACTAATTGCTGATGACACCCAGGGCAAGCTGTAGGGTCCTACCCTGTATTTATCTTTCACTGCACGTATTCCAAGGACGCAATAATGGCAGCTTCAGTATTTTTAATATCAGACTACGTATCTTTTTTACAAAAAATGCACTTTAATGTTCTGTAGTAAATAGCTCTGTGGGTCTTTCAGTTTTCTAGGTTTACTGAAATGTTCAGAAAGCAAATGGTAGACATTAAACATTAGTATTACTTGGTGTACAAATGTCATTTCTCATTATGTGCTTTGTGTTTCCAATGCAATTGCCTTAAAGTTGACTCCATAGTGCATGTGTGTCAGCCTCAGTGGTTTGGAGGGTGCTCAAGAAATGGGCTATTCTGGGAGGAATTACCTACAATTAAAGAGCTGATAATCCAAAGCAGTTTGTTTTGAGGGCACACAGTTGTAAATAAGAGCAAAATTGGACGTGTGATTCCCAGCAGCAGACAGAGGTTCATTCATGAGGGTCTGTAATGATCCTTGTGGAGTAAGGACTCTTTTGGAGGTAATGCATCATGTGAAAAGTCTTGTTTCCTTCCACCACATTCCAGCTTCTACCTGTTTATTAGGCTGCGGCATCTCTGTGAAATTGTTGCTTTCCCAGGAGTTTGAAGCACTCTGACGTGTGAGCACTGATCTCCAAACCTGCAATTGCATTTATGGACTTGAGGAAGTATGTGCTTAAACATCCAAGCAACGAGTGGAGCTGGTGGTACTGAGAGCTGCTTTGTTGTGGTGTGGTGCTGCTGGTTCTGTCCTGCTCTCTTACTGCTTTCCTTGTTTGTTCTGCTCTTTTCACAGGTCTTGATGCAGAGTTATCTTATGTGAGGAATGATGTTGTTAATCATTATGCATTGTCCTTCAATCTCTTAATACCCAGCGAGACCAACAACCTTCACTTCAGTTGGTATGCTAAATCCAAGGTAAGCAGGCGTAATTTGTGTTCGAGTATTTGCTGCATACTTAGTGAGTACCTGCTACTATAATTGAATTTTTTTCTTTGCAAAAAATAGCATCTGGTAGTGCAAAAGAAATAAACTAAGAAGCTAAAATAATAATTATGTGATTTGCAGACAATAAATTAAAATACTCTATATCCAAACTGTCCCTCTCTCCTTTTAAAAAGGGTAAGCACTTCTTTTGAAATATGTTATACTTCTTGCTTCAGAATAGACAGATATTACAGAGCCAGTAGTTTGTCTATCTTCTGGTGGTGAATTGAACACACAGAAGTGGCAGCCATGAACTAAAGCCTCTGAAAATCAGATGCAGAGCACTTGTATTTTAGAGTTTACCAGAAACAAATGCTTGGAGATGAGGAGAATCTATAAAAGTGGCATCTAGTATGTTATTATTTGGGTCTCAATTAAATGGAAGGAGATTTTCATTTTACTTAATCACCATAGCTGGGGCATGCAGTAACAGCTGTCATAAGATTGCTTTTACATTTTACAAAAAATGCTTTTACATTTCGAAGGATTTTCAGTTACTTAATTTATTTTTGTAGCTGAAATGATCTATTTAGTCTCTGCCAGACGTTTGTTCATTTTTTAAACTCAAACAATAGTTATTCTGCTCTTAAACAAGAAAGACTGCGATAAAACCAGTAATGTTTAACAGCTCTACCAGTGCAATTTCTAAAGACTGCTTCTGCCAGTGTTCTTTCCTCTGAGGTGTAACTTCTTACAAGATGTGAATTTTGGCCCACAGAGTTATTGCATACAATGCAAGCTGGCCCTTCTACTTCATACCACATTCCACTTTCACAGACATTTCAGTCACTTGCCGTTTGAATAGGACCTTTTGAAGGAGTTTTCTCGTTACTAACAGCTTCAGCTAGGAGCTACGTGCGTTGCTGTCCCTGCCCTGAGTTTCCTTGTCCCCATCTGTGAGTTTTGAATAGAAATTTTTTTATAGAATCACAGAATGGTTGAGATTGGAAGGGACCTCTGGGGTCCATCTGGTCCAACCCCTGATTAAGAAGGGCCAGCCAAAGCAGGTTGCCCATGACCATGTCCAGAAGCCTTTTGAAGATATCCAAGGAGGAGACTTCACAACCTCTTTGGGCAATTTGTTCCCCCTGCGCAGTCCAAAAGTGCTTCCCGATGCTTACGCAGAACTTCTTGTGTTCCAGTTTGTGCCCGTTGTCCTGGCACTGGGCACCACTGAACAGAGCCTGGCTCTGTCCTCATTGCACCCTCTCTTCAGGTATTTATATACATTGGTGAGATTTCCCTGAATATCCTTTTCTCTAGGCTGAAGTTCCAGCACTCTCAGCCTCTTCTCATAGGAAAGGTGCTCCAGTCCCTCCAGTATCTTGGTGGCCCTTTGTTGGACTTTCTCCAGTACGTCCAGATCTTTCTTGTCCTGGGGGGGGCAGAACTGGACACGGTACCCCAGGTGTGGCCTTACCAATGCTGAGTAGAGCAGAAGGACCACTGCTGGTGATACTTTGCCTAATGCAGCTGAGAATACCATTAGTCTCCTTGGTGGCAAGGGCATGTTGCTGACTTACGTTCAACTTGGTGTCCACCAGGGCCCCCAGGTCCTTTTCTGCAGGCCACCCAGATGGAAAGCAGCTTTGGAGTTGTTCCTGCCCAGGGGCAGCACTCTGCATTTCTCCTTGTTGAACTCCCCAAGATTTTTGTCAGCCCACCTCTCCAGCCTATCAAGGACAGATGGCTGCATGGCCTGCTGGTGAGGCGGCCATTCCCCCCCAGTTTTGTGTCATCTGCGAATTACCAGAGGGTGCACTCTACCCCATCATCCAGGTCAGTCCCCCAGTGCTGACCCCTCGGGGTACTCTGCTCAGTACTGGCCTCCAGCTTGATTTTGCACCATTACCCTCTGGACCTGGCCCTTTAGCTACTTTTCCATGCACCTCACTGTCTGCTCAATAGCTTCTCTATGAAAATCTTATGGGGGACAGTGTCAAAGACCTTGCTGAACTCCAGGAAGACAACATCCACTTCTGCCCCCTCATCCATCTGGCTGTTTGTTTCATTACAGAAGCTTAGTTCCCCTTGGTGGATCTTTGTGACTCCTCCTGATGATGTTCTTGCCTTTATCTTTTGCATATGTAGGTAGCCCTGCTTCAATTACTGTGATTGCACCACTTGACATCTTCAGTGCTAAATGTTGTAGGATTGGCATATTGCCATTTCTAGGAGTACAGAAACTGGGTTACGCTTCTACCGTTGGCATCTTGATTGAAAAATTAGTTCCCAGTAGCTTGTGAACATGAATGTATCCCATGACCTTTTAGAAAGGGGAATAAAAGAAGCTAACACAAAGTCAAATGGAATTAGTTCAACTGAGTCTGGAGGGTTAGGGTGAGTTTCCAACAGGAACTTGTAACTCAGCTACAGTAGGTCCTGTGCGTAATGAATGACCGTTTGTGGAATCAGCTTCTTCAAGTGAAAACAGAATTTCGACTTCAGTTGAAGATGTTTCTTAAGCAATTTCAGCTGTGTAGTTTATAAAACTGACTAAAGGAGGGGGATTTTTTTGAATTCCTGTGGTGTTAACAAATTGCCTTCTGAAGAAGCAAGTGTAAAAATATCAGTGAGTGAGGTTAGTGGTTTTATTTATTTATTTTTTAATACAGTGCTTTAATTTCTGACCAAAATTTTTGAAATGATTTCAAGAGTGGCTTTTCTTCTGACTTTCTTAATTTGAACCATCAAGAGTCTGATATTTAGACTTCATATAAGAAACCTTGAATTTGGGCACTTAAAATCACCAATATTCTCTAAAAATAAGAAACAGGCTTTTTTAATGTTAAGAAAACTAATCAAAAGGTATGCAGCATTTCTTTTTACTACTGTAGAGATTTCTTTACATGTTTTCAATCTCCCAACTGTTGTTACAGGTTGAGTATAAACTGGGATTTCAGGTAGATAATCCCATGGCTATGGCTATGCCCCAGGCCAACATTTCTTTACAAGGAGAAGTTCCTCGCACCCTCTCAGGTAAACAGATCACCCCATGCCCCTGGACATGTACTGCTAGTGCTTTCTGATGGTACTTGTTTTTTTCCAAAGTGTGTGTAGTGTTGCATAAGACCATAACCTTTCTCTATTAAACATTATAAGCTTACAGGTCTTCTGCAACAGTTATGACATTGCTGAAAGGGTATTATACATTGTGACTGCTAGTGTAAGAGTAATGTTTTTTCCATTGTGTAGTGGAGGATGAAGATCTTCCTTGAAATGAAACACAACGTTTTTGTGTTTATAGACACACGCACACGTGTGTGTATATATATGTATGTATTTATATGCATCCATGTGCGCACAAATTTTGTTTCAACAATAATAATTAGCAATTGCATGGACTTCAAAAAAAACCACAGCTTTTAACTTTGCTAGTCTACAGAGACATAATTTCAAGATGTGTGGAAGTTGTTAACATGTTAGTGTTTTTGGTAAGTATAAAGTCAAAACTATTTTGAATATGTATTAGCTGCTCTCTAGAATTTGTACTAGAAACAAATGTGTTTGTTTCAGAAAGTGCACAAATGATCATTGCTCCTTGATGTTCCTTGATCATTCAGTTATGGTTCCTCACTGCCTTGTGCTCTGTTAGATACACAAGTGGGAACAAAATACATGTTTTGATGTTTTGCCTTTGTACCACTTCTTTGTGAAGGCAGAGACTGGGGAATTAGACTTGTCGTGTCTGCTCTGCTGGCATCAATAATGCTGCTATGTAAGCTAGAAAGTAAATACTGTCCAATTAGTTTAAGCTTTGATTCCAGTCAGATTTGCAGAGACCAAAATATTTAAACTTAACTGTTGTAGAAAAAGCTAACCTTCATGGTGTTTGAGAAAGCGGCAAGGGAAATGGAAATTTCTGTGTTTCTGCTCTAATGCAGTTTTATATTGTGAGCACTCCGAAGCTAGTAGAAGGCTAGTGGTTTACCTCCATTTACCTCCAGATATAATTTTAGTTATGTGTAAACTTTAATGTGGCTCACATAAGGAAATTTATTTAAAATTACACTACTTAATGCTTTCACAGTTGTCAGAAATTACAAGACATAGACACTAAAATAGCATTTTTTTATTAATAGAAAATTTTTACAAAATGTACATTAAACGTCATTTATAAAGACCCCTATCTGTTTAATATTCTTTCACCATGATGTCTGAAATGTGCTTAAACTTAATTGTAATGCCTGTTTGTTGTATGCTTGCAGTGTTTCGTGTCGAACTCTCCTGCACTGGCAGACTTGACTCTGAGGTCACAATACTGATGCAGCTCAACTTGACAATAAATTCATCCAAAAACATCACAGTTTTAAATTTCAAACGGAGGAAAATGTGCTACAAAAGTAAGACACTGTTTCAAATATTCAACGGTTTTTAGTGTTAAAGCAGGATAGGAAAAAGGTGTGGGAAGATACATGACAAGGATACATGAAGGACAAGCGTAACAATCCATGAGAGTGAATTGTGGAGAGGACAGGAAGAAACCAAGTAACATTTTGACTTCCAGAGAAAAATGTGTACAATTGGTAGAAGCAGAAGCTGATGAATGAACAAGTTCCCTAAGTGTTGGGCTGCACTGAGTGACCTTCTCACATATATAGCAAAAAAATAAAATATATACTTTCTCCCTTTTACTTGGAAGGAAGAAATTAGATTCTTCAAACCTGCAGTACTCTGAATATTCAAAGTTTTCTAAAAATTAACAGCCAAATCTAATTTATAAAATGAGGTAGACTTAAAACTAACTACTTAATAAATGTGACCAGATGTTAGTCTTTCAGACTTTGAGTACAAAATGATCTTAGTAGATTGATAACGCAGGCTTCAGGAATCCCAGATTGACTTTCCTGGGTTTTGACTTAAGAATCTGCAAGCACAATTTATTCTTGAATTGTTGCTATCTCCTATTGCTGCTTCCTGGAAGTATTTTCATAGGCATCAAAAGAAGATTATTTTTGAGAATCTGGAGAGCTGTAATCTCCTTAAAAATGGCTGCTGTTTCCTGTCCTCAGGCAGAGTTTGAGCATGGCCACCTCTATTTACACGCTCCTCTCAGCACTGTTCAGTTTACGTAGAGCCTTTGAGGACAGTAGTTAGGCTTCAGAGGGGAGCCTACAACTTCCCTGGAGTCTGAATGTCCACAGATGCACTTTTGCTAAATGTGCATGAAAGAGCATGTGTGGCTTTTTACCACGTAACACCGATACCCATGCTCCTTGTACTGATGTTATGACAAAATCACTTTTAATTCAAAGTGTATCTCTTTCTAGTAGAAATGGAGATCTTTCTGATACTGTTTAAGACAGAAAATTTACCTTAGTTCATATTTTCTTAGGTACTTTTTCAAATGTTGTAAGTGGGGGAAATGTAGACTGTGTATGCATTCATACCTTATTGAGCTGCTAAGTCAGTTGAGGGGGTTTCCGTAGGTACTGCACCAGCATCAGGGTGTGGGAAGTAGAGCCACTTCTTAAATTATGCAGAAATAATTCTTACAAAGATCATGTTTCTGTGGGTTCATAATCATGTCAATGGCTTTTTTGAAAGTTGTATGTGGAGTGGTATACAGCATCTGGGGATTTCTAATTTAATTTAGTGCTTAAGTTAACAATATGCAGGAACTTGCTAGTGGTTTTGCTCAAGGCATTCCTAATACTTCCTCCTAAGGTTTAAAAAAAAAAAAAAAGCAAAAGCAAAACTCTCAGATCTTTTTTCCTTTTGCTTGATGTACTTTTTGACAAGTTTATCAGGCTGAACTAGCTCACCAAGGAGTTGGAAGGGGACTGTACTGGGGAGGCGGCAGCTCTTTGCAGCTAGGAGAAGGAGATGTGCAAGTGCATCTGGGCTTTTGCAGTCACAGAAATCCATGATACTGCATCAGACGCATGTGAAACCTCATTGAGGTTTATTTGAAGTCACCTCCACAGCTTGCTTTCCCTTGGTTTGCCCCTCCTATATTAGAGAGACCAGTAGTAAGCGTAATGAAGACATATCCCCTTCCTAAAGGACCATTTTCACCCCAGAACCCAAGCATTGTCCTTCTGGTTTTTATTCTTTTACCTTTTTTTTTGAGTATTTAAATTTCATCCTTCAGTTTTAAAACACTCATGATTCCAGCATCAGATGAGAAGGCAAGGTGCTCAGGGCTGCATTTCTTAACTTCTTCCTGGGTGAGCTGCATTAAAGTCTGAGTAGTACTCATTGGACATTCAATTAATAAATGATTTCGTATCCTATAGTAACCGATTCCGTGAGGTTTTTGTTTTGTGACTGTATGTATGCACACTTACTCTGCACCTGCTTTTTCTACTATCTGCTGCTTTGGACTTTGCAGACAAGCCAAAGGGTTTTTAAGTAGGTAGATCCAGTGGGTTCAGACATGGCCTCAGTGGGCATGCATGTTAGTGATGACGTATCTGACCTATGTGTCTTGAAGTCTGGTGATTTTTTTTATTTATACAGTGGTTAGGTGTTTAAAAATGGAAATCTAAAAATAACCATAGCCCGTAAGCCAACTTGCCTGTTTGGAAAAACAGATTTGTTTTTCAAGAAATAGGCAATTGACTTTTTTTGAAGGACTTTAGTAATAAATGTGTGCCAAACTTAACAGTTTTTTCTCATCTGTTTAGAGCTTGAACCAGAAGTAAAATCTCCAACATCTGACAAAAATAGCAGCAAGGCTATCTGTAAGTAACTCTGAGTGTACCAGGTACTGCAAGTGTAAACAAATGAAGAACTTGTGATGGTCTTTGTTTCTACAGCTTTCCCTATGAACACTCTCCCCAGGTGTTTCTGCTAAACCTGGTATTTTAGTGGGGTTTATGTGGTAACTTTAGCTGGGAATATATTCTAGTGAAGAACTACTCTTCCTACTATTGTAACAACTTTTTTTTAAAATCGTGTCTTGGGGGCTCTGTTTTCCCATACATGACTCTGATCTATCTTTTTGACTTCAGGACTTGTCTGGTTTGCTGTTTTGACTTGTCAGAATCGAATGAATAGAATTAGGTGGTTTCCTTTACTCTCACTCCACTTCTACCTGGAAATACCATTGACAGGCTGTGCTCAGCCTTTGTGGAACCCAAAATGTAAACGCTTCTCCCAAAATGCTTTTTGAAAGCAGCAGAGTTGCTTAGTTTTCCCTTCACCACCCACTGTCTCTTGCAGGGCAGTTGTTCTCCACACCACCACATTGTAACCTGTGGGTGGCTGGGGTTACTCAGGCCCCCCTGCTGATAAAGCAGCTAAGCCAAGACCTGCCACCTCCTGCTTCCAGTCCCTTTGCACTGTGTTGCACCCATGGTGCAGTGGCAGAATTTTGCCCTAAAGCTTTGTGCAGTTGAGAGCCTTTTGAGAAGGAGGGTTAACTAGCTAGCTCCTGCTGGCTGTGTTAAGATGTGGGTCAGGGATCCATATACCACCCATCATACCTCAAAATCAGAAGGAGAAGGTGAACTTGTGTGCTCTGCCATGTTTGGTCAATGAGCAAGCACCACCAGCACATCTAGGCACTAATCCCACTTTATTTTACTGTATAGATATATGCCTTGCTGTCCAGATAGGCAAATCCTGCTCTTCCAGCCCCACCTAGCAAGTCGGCGCCACTTGCTGTGTCTGGGCTTAGCTGAGCTGGAGGCTGGTTTTGACAGTGCTCCTGTGTTTGCAGCATGGGAGCCATGGAGGAGAGTCAAAGGATTGTGTGGGGCAGGGCCTGCAGCACCAACAAGGCCATTTTAGGAGGTTGCTGGCTAGCTTTTATCATTCTGTAGGAACCTTCCTTTTTTCCCAGCAAATAAATGGAGGCATTGAGTGACCGCTGGCCTGTGCCCTGCCTTGCAGCAGCAGGAACCACCCATTTGAAGGGTACTGCGGTCTGCCTCTGTGCTGGCTTCATCTTCCTATTCCTGCTGGACCTGGGTGGTGGGGACACTTGGGGCGAGTCTGGGAACAGTGCTGCTGTCCTGCCATGTAAGCACACTAGTTGCTTTTTCTGAGGAAGGTTCAGTAACTTTTCACCTTCGTGTTTCAGTTGATCCTGTAAATGCAGCTCCCACCACTTCTACCCGTGTGTTCTACATCAGTGTAGGCGTGTGCTGTGCTGTTATATTCCTGGTGGCAATCATACTAGCTGTCTTGCATCTCCACAGTATGAAAAGGATAGAGTTGGATGACAGGTATGTATTCAAGGTTTCCCAGGCCATTTTTTGGGACAGAACTCCCAGACTTGTGGGAGTTCTGGCCTCCAAATGAGTCTTCTGTAGTGGCTTGCAATTTCTGCTCTCAATGTCAGCCTGCAGCAGTGACCTGCCTCTGCAGGGTTGTGCTGAGTGCTGTACTCCAGAAAGGCAGCAGTTGCAGATGCTCTGCTGGTTATGGTCTGGAGGCTTGTGGCTGTCAGGTTTTTGCCAGAATAGTTGTGTGGATGATGTACACTGGAGAAATTTGGACAGAATCAGACCTCTGGCGATTGTCAGAATTGAAGGAAAACTGGATTGATATCTGGGCATGCTGAGAATATTTGTTTTTTCACTGACTTCTTCAGGCGCTTGAACTTCAGCCTTCTCTATTTTAATTGATTTACCAATGTTCAGTTTGGCCCTAGTGTAAAGTTTGGGGATTACAAGTGGTTGGTTACAAAACTGAAAATGTGTCTCTCTTCCAAATGGGTTATCAATCCAGTTAAACCAAAATGGCACGTGCACGAGAGGAGGACTTGTAATGTCAGCCCCAAGGGCAATACAGTTGGCATGTCCTTTCCTTTTTTCATGTATTGAGTGGGGTTTTGCTGAGTGGGGGTTAAACATTGAAGAGGAAAGCAGGTGGACTGAAGCTCTCTTGGAGGCTATGTGAATAATCTGCATTAGATGCAACTGTTAAGGAGCCAAGGGTTTTGAAACTGAACACTTCAAAAATGCAGTTGGGAATGTAGGTGGTCAGCGCTGTTGAAAAGATAACCTTGAATGGTTTTCGTTCCTGCCTACGGTCTCTCAGGCTAGCTTGTCCTCTGGCTCAAACAGATGCCGGCCTGTTTTTCTTTCAGTCTTTACTCCTTCTGTGTTCCCAGACCACTGGGTTTTGGGGGGATTCAGTGTGCTAAGTGGTAACAGTACCTGAAGACTATTTCTCAGTGTCAGCTTTCCTCAATTGGTTTGTTCCTAAATTGTCTAAGGTTTTTTAATCAGTAGAAGTTGTTAAAGGATGTGCAGCTTCCTTTGCTTCATAAAGGAAAAGCATTAAATTTAGAGTGTGTGAATGTACTCATCTAAGAATTTTTGAGAGTCTCAGTCTAGCAGCGTTATTCTCCATTCCATCATACTTGATTTTTGCAGCGTGCACAAGAGCCAGCAAAGACCCTGCAAAGTGATGTTTCAGTGCTTGGCTGAGAAACTGCTTTAGTGTTTTAATTTAAACTGTCTTGCATTAGTAATAGATGTGATCAATGGCTGCCTGATGGAAAGGCTAGCCAAGGAATGTGTGAGAGAATAAACAACTTTTGATTTGTTTTTAAATAACAAGCTCAAAATGGCTCTGTAAAGAAGTTCTGAATCAACTATGATAACGTCATTAGGGTTCACAATGTCCCAGGAGCAAAAGAGACTGAAAACCCCACTGCTTTTGCTCTTAATTTCAAAAGGCAGAATTAAATAAAAATGAGAGTGATTGTTAAATAGAAGCTACAAACAGGCAGCTGAGTTTATGGGCTGCATATGGACTATTTGAACATTGTATTGAAAGTTCAGTGCAAATGCTTCCATACCTCCTATCAAAGGTGCTTGAAAAAGTGCCAAGGAAAGTTGGCATGGCTTAACAGCAGGATAATGGGCGTTTCTGAAAGCAAGAAGGCATCTTTCAAAAAGCTGAAATTTTGTGCAAGTGAGAAGATTTAAGATCATAAAGACAAACAAGTTAAACCTAAAACCAGAGTTAAGCCAACCAAAAAAAGTTGTTTCTCAAACTTGCAACAGGCATAAAACAAATAATTCTTTTTTCAGACTTGCCTGCAGCAGGAAGCCAGCCAGAGAAATCGGTACAGCTATTAGGTGATCAAGTTACAAAAGGAGTTTTCAGGGAAGATAAAGCCATAGCAGGAAAACAAAGCTCAAGTTCTGTGTTGGTGTTTAATGTGGTGACCATGGCAGAATGCTCCCTTCTGGGGGACTTGCTGTAGCATGAATCACAATGGGGAGCTTTGAAGATAGCACAAAAAGTTAAAATGAGTGGTAATAAGTTGCCAGCACCAGAGAATATTCTTTCAAAAACTAAAGGAAGTTAAGGTGGAATAGCTATACCATCATCTGTGGCTTTTAACCTTGTCCTAAAAAATATGCTGGAATCATATGCCTGGAAGACAATGAGTGTGGCAATAACTTTAAAAAAAAAAAAAAAAATAAAATCTTGAGAGTTTTATAGCTGGTCTGGATCTCAGTAAGCCAGGTATTTTGTATTGTGAGAATTAGTTTCTTTTCTAACAACAACAAAAATTAGTAGGTGCATCTGTGATTATGGTACAATGAGGAGGAACTGGCTTCTTTAAAGGAAGTCCTGCTTCAAAAACTTAACAGTGGGCCTTGAGGGCATCACTAAATACGCCCAAAAAATCCTACAAGGACAGCTAGCATTGCTAGCTCAGTGCTCAAGAGCAGCCCCAAAAAGCAAATAAATGTTAACTATGTGGCCAGGGAGAGTTATACCCAAAAGCAATCTGTTCTTTGTTCTGCTAACTGTGTCGGCAGTAGTGGAGAAGTTTTTAAGTCTCAGAAAGGAGCGTGTGTGGGGACATGTTTGTGTGTGCTTGCGAGGGAGATCAGGAAGCTTGTTCCAGCCTTACCAACTGAGCTAGTAATGGGTACTGCCTTTGTCTGCAGGGTTTCTCACCTGTTCTTAGTCCATTGCAATTACAATAACTTTTTTGGTAGTATTTTGTCTCGTGGATAAGGCAAGAAACATTTAACTACATCTTAAGTTTGCATGTTTGTTGAATACTGTGTGCAGCTGTGGTCCTTCTACCCCCCAAAAATCTCATTGTAGGACTGTTGTAGGAAGAGGAAAGAAGGGTGATGAGTGAGGAATGACAAAGTAGGCTAGTGAGAAACTTTAAAAAGGCCATTTGTCCAAAGTCCAGTCTGAAAAATCTTCTGTATTTAATTTGATACATTAATTTTGTATTTATTACAGTATCAAGCAGTTGTGTTCATGTCTATTTTTGTTTTTTGAAACAGCATTAGTGACAGCAGTAGCTCCCAAGGTTTATCCCAACCTTCCACGCAGACAACGCAGTACTTGAGAGCTGATACGCCAAACAACGCAACACCAGTAACCAGTAAGTGTTAATCTAATTACAGAGCCTTGCAACAGAGTGTCTTGGACACAGCTGGAGTATTAGTGGTAGGGTCACACTGAGTCTGTATTCAGAAATACAGAAACAGAAGAGCAGGAAAAATCTCCTGTCTCTGTTAGTTTGCCTCTTTTGAGTTCATGGTGGGTGGTTTTGTCTAGCCACGTCATAGTCAAGATTGAGGACTCCATAAGATCTGGGACACAGGATTCATCACGTGAGTGTGATACTGCCTTTGGGTCAATGGGATATTCTCCCTGCATGTAGATCTGTCAGTGAGAAAGGCTGTTCCAGTGTCTGAAGCATCTGCGTTCTTAGTGCTGGAAAGAAGCTGGCTTCTGCAGTATCAAGCAGAGGGTGGGATAGATCTGGCAGAGATAACAGTAAGGAAGGATCCGAATAGCCTTAGCCTGACCACTTGTTACTGACTGGAGACCAAAGCAAGTGATGTCATCGACTCCTGATGGTTATTTTGATCTTTTCGCCCTGTTGCTGCAACTTGCAAAGGAAAAGAACGGGGCAGAAAAACTTGACAAGGGTTATATATTCATGTCTCCTTTTTAACAGCTTTGCTTGAAAGAATACGGGGGAAAAAAGCTATTTCCGTAGAGAAATAGAGAGCGAGCAGCGAATTAAAAAGAAGGGTGAAGTGGCAGTGGTGTATATGCTCTGCAGTGAACTGATATGAGCTGTGTTCTATGCTAACTCTAATTCCTAACAGTATTTGTTATTTGCTGAGTCCTTACTTCTGCAGTTATTGTCTGTCATCTCTAGGGGAGAGGTACCCCGTATAGCATAGTTCTAGTGAAGGGACCTTCCTGAGATAAGTAAGGAGGAATTGATGCAGCACTGGGTGTGCAGGTCAGTCTCATCTAAGGCTGGACTGACCGTGAGCGTTTGCCTTGTCCCTTGTGCATGCACACTGATCTCTTCTGACCGCTTCTGCAGAGTGACTGGCTTTTCGTTGACTCAGGTCTTTGAGCTGGCACATAGCCCACCTGTATGAGTGCTGGTATTGGTGCTTGGGGGGTATGGGTCTGCGTGACTGAACACTGAAAGAAAGCAGGACTTAGTCCAGACTAAATTGGCTCAAAGCACTGCTAGAAGGCCTGCTTTAAAAGATCTGAAGGTAGCCCAGGCTAAATTGGCTAAAATTTCTGCTAGAGCCTAGATCTGAAGTGAGGTAAGGGTTTATGGTAAAACGTGAGGGGAAAAATGGGGGGCCCAGCAGGAGGAGTGAACAGTCTCTGTTAATCTCAGTTGGCTGTTTTTTTTTTTTCCAGTAGAGTAGAAATTGCCAAGCTGAAATTGTACGGTGGCCCTTGAGATCTCTTCAGGAAGTGGCTTCTGTTGTCATCTGCTGACACCAATGATTCTCTATCCTTTAATGCTCAAGAGTTTTGTATTAATAACCCAAAGAGTCTTTTTTCAGCAATCTGATAAGTAGAAATGTCAATGTCTACCCTTTTTACATTCTAATGTTTATCCTTTGGAGCTAGGTTAAAAACAGTGATTAATGGCTTGATTGTTTTTTTAAGCAACTAATAAGACCCAAAAATCTCTCCCATTTTCTTCTGACTGCACTTAGTAGTGATACTAACCATCCGAAATCACAAGGGAGCAGTGCATGAGTATCACAATTACTGTTCAACCCTAGTGTCTTCCTGTTTCCTGCCCAGGTGTGGAAGCAGGTGTTTACCTAGGACTGAACTCCTGCAGCTTTGGGAAAGTCTTGGCTTTCTTCTAAATTGAGTGAATTACCTCCTGAAACAAAAGAGATTTTTGTCATCTGAGTTCATCTTCTCTTTGTAGAAAGCTGCCTGGAAACTTTATATGGTAGAAGCATTAAGAGAAATGCATCTATTAAAAATTTCCTTTCCACATAGTTTGGAAGAAACCACGCTGTTGATGTGCTATCAACCTCAGGTTTTTAGGTTGGCCCTCTAAGTGGCACTGTTTAGTTAAAATGATTCTTGGAAACTCATCAATGAGCCTCATGCAAAACGGAAGACTACAAAGCAAGGTAGCCTACAAACGAGGTCCTTATTGATTATTAAACTCTCCTCACCCAGATACGTGTGGAAACAACTGTAATGGCACCTGTTTGCTTAGTGTGTTCAGTCCGCACTGCTTCAGAACGCCTTGTCTTTTAGGGGTGGGGGAACACCCCCAGAAACATAGGGAACGGTGAAAATGAATATAAGAAAAAGGGTTGGATGCAGAAAATGAACAGGAAGATCAATGTTAGACCTCCCACAGTCGTTTTAACCTTGCATTCAGTGACATTTAAATTTAAAATTTATTGTCAAAGTGACTCATAGGCTTTTTATCTAATAATTCATAGTCTTCATCATGAAAAAACAGTCAGGCCTCTTATGCCCAGAAGAGGGCACTGATATTTCTGGTTGTATTCCTGCTCCAGTGTTGGGGTAAGGTGTTTTCCTGCTGCCACCAAGTCTTCCAGCAGTCTCCAACCTCAGTCTTTACTTCCCTACTGGCAGGGGAGTGCAATGTTGTGTTAATCAGCTTCAGTGTGCAAGAAGGAGCTTTATTTACCTGGTGTTAATAAATAAAGAGACGTGGTTGCACGGCACTGTATAGAATTTGTGTGATTTTTTTTCTTCAGAGATTATTACGTTCATGTGGCTTCTGTTTTTTTTTGTTGTTTAATGCTCTACGTAACCTTAAGTACACACTGCTTGCATGTCTTTGTACCTGTAGGTGGTGCTGAGGTGAAGCAATGTGCTTGTGGTCTTATTATAAGGGTATTTATATTGGTTTGTTTGGCTCTGCTGGCTCCTCAGGTTATCCTACGTTACGGATAGAGAAGAATGATCTTAAAAGTGTCACTCTAATGGAAGCAAAAGCTAAAGTGAAGGACATAGCCATCTCCAGGGAGAGGATAACTCTAAAGGATGTGCTCCAAGAAGGTATTTAAAGGACTCGGGACACTTGTTGGTTACAATATGGGGTATATATATGTATTTTTTTATAGCTAGATTTTTCTGAAATTAATCACAGGTGATGTCTCAGGTCTTTATGACTTTGGTGGAGGTAAAGAATGATGGATGATGTTTGTATTTGGGGTGTGTGGGGAAGCAGCTTCCAGAATTCGTTAGAACAGGGGAGCGACTAATTGTGCAAAGTAAATAATTCAGGTTGTCTGTGTTTAATAATCTGGTTCTTTAAGAAAGAAAAATAAATGAAAGGGTGAGATGGCTAAGGAGTGAGGTAATCGGTTGACGCTGTAGGTGGCAAAAACTCATTTCTGTAAACTGACGGATAACTTCATTTAAGGGGAAAAAAATGCCACTGTCATCTAAATTCAGTCAGTCTCCACTTACAGCTTCTACTATGGACATCTAATCTACAGAGGCAAAATTAACAGCTCTATTATGAAAAATTTGACCTTTTTTGATCTTGTTTAATGTTTGTATCAGAAGTGCTCATATGCAGCAATAACAGGTTCTTGCTGATGTTGCATTTAGGAAATAGACTTCAATATTTAGGGGTTTTGCCACTAGTTGCCACTGCAACTTCCAAGTCTGTGTCCCTGTAACCTGATGAGAAACCAAATTTTCCAAAGCTAGAGATCTGAGATACTAATCCCTTATAGGCAGAACTGCTAAGTGCTTTGCATCCCCCTCTGAAAAACAACGGGAGAATGCTTTTCCATTTTTAGGAAGTAGCGTTGTTCTCAATCCAATGGTTCTGCAGTAAGCTTTGTGCAGGTGAAGGATGTGTCTTGTGCTCCTGTATATTGTCTCTTGCCTGTAGCTGTAATGTTCAGAGCTATCTGATGACTGGAAGTGTAATCACAAGCTGAGATGGTGTCACAGCTATCTCGCAGAGTTGGTTTGCAGTCACATGGTAGATGATAGAAATTACTGCACTGTCCCTGAAAAGTATTCAGGATCCAGAAGATAGCCATACTTTATTCTGGGAGATGTACAGCCAGGCTAAGGCAATCCCTACAGAATATCTTTCAGCCTAATCAAACAGGGCAAATTAATGGGAAAGGGATGTAACAGAGGCCTGCAGGTGATGCGCACGTTGGTGCCATCATAATAACATGATCAGAAAGTGTCACTAACTCGGTCTGTATAAAGCATTAATTCTGTGTGTGTTACCACATTGAGATTGTTCTTACTCCAGCTGTTTAACGTAGCTTTTCTTCCTGCAATGTCTTTGTTAAAATATGTGAATGGAAAAATGTTAGAGACTGGAAAAACCAAAATAAAACGAACAAAAAAAAACCTTCCAGCGGAGGTGAAACATTTGAATAATGTGATACTGTTTTTTCAGTCTGTTCCATGCATACTGGTTTGTTTGAATCCAGTACTTCTCTGAACATGGTGTCTCTGAGGAATGTTTTGACCAGAGAATTCCTAACTAGTTGTGTGAGAAAAAGATGGAGCTGGAAGTTTTAGTGCAGGCAGTTGATGGGGACTGTGAATTGCGACAAATAGACCCATCATCAATACTGATGCTTAAATTAAATGGATTCTGTTGCTGTCATTGGTTCACTCCTGGCTTTTCTTTTTATATTTTCCTCTCAAATTATCTAAAACTTTCAGCATCTACTACATACAGTTCTGGATCCAACTCCTGCTGGTGTAGCTGTGGTTGGCTTATTTATTGTCAGTAGTTCTATTGATTTAATAGGGCATTCAAGTATTGTGGTTTACCCTCCATTATTCGAAAGTATCTGCTATGGCTGACATGTTTTAAGGCAGTGTTTTCTGAATAAGTATTAAATTCTGTCAACGTTATCGAAGTGTTTTAACTGCATAGTACTTACTACTTTTCTCTTCATAGGCACATTTGGGCGCATTTTCCATGGAATTCTAATAGAGGAGAAAGACCCTAGTAAAGAGAAACAAGTTTTTGTCAAAACTGTTAAAGGTATGTTTACATAAAGGGTGTGTGTGTCCAGTTGTTCGGACTGTGGTACATACTGAGTGTAACAAATCCATCTTTTAAAAAAAAAAAATTAAGAAAGAATTCAAAAGGAAGCTGATTTTGATTTTTGAGCAATTTGGATGTTGTTGTCAGACAGAGAACAGAAGTCTTATATGGAAGAAGAATGTGTGTTCACCACTGCCTTTGGTTACTGCATCTTGGATACTTTAGTTTAGTAATTCTCTTTGTAAAAATCTTTTTTCCCCTGGCATGGAACAGGTATTTCCACCTACAGCCTTCCCCTCGCCTCCCAATTGCTGAAAAGGCACCCCTTACGCATCCTAACATCTCTTATGAACATGGATGGCTGTACAGAAGATAAGGCATGGTTTCTGTCAGCCTTAAACTTTGCAGCTAAAGCATGAGAATTATCATTTAGAATGGAATTCTTACAAATACAGCATTTTTGTTCAAGAAATATGTTCAGTGATTTAAATCATGATTGGTAGGCTTTGGAAATGAGTTAAGTATAGATGGAAAGCATAATACCTATGTCCTGTGGATTGTGTCCAGCGTCTTCTCCGTCTATTAATCTGGGATGTTTGTCATTTACATTGGGTATATTACTGCTGTTGGTTTTTCATTTCACAAAGTCTTTAATTCTTTATTTTAAGATTCGGAGTGCCAGTTACTCTCATAATTACAAGATATTTCTGTTATTTCTTTGGGAGTGCCTCTGAGGTAGTACACTTTCATTCTGTAGCATTTTTCTTACCTGCTGAAGCCAGATAGAACTTCTACAGAAGTAGATATGCCACCCTTTGGGGGATCTTGGAACTTACTGCTTAGCAAGATTGTGGAAGCTGACTACTCCTGACTACTGAAGTTGTCTTTGGCTTTGTTTTTGGCATAACAAAAATAATGTTCCCCTTGTAAAAGGCAAGTATTTTAAATGATCTTTTTAGCAAGAAGCAATGTAACATTCTCAATTAAAAGAAAATTATGCTTCTTTTCAGTATCTTGGGAACTTTTCCTAATTTCTTCTTGCTTTTCTGTGTGCCCTTCTCTACCAAACAGTTCTGGCTGTTGTTTTGCTTTTATTTTATATAGTTTCAAAAAAAAAATGTATACCTTGTCACATGAGTCTCGTGTTCCTCTGTGAAGAACAAGACTTTAACTTGCAGCATCGTTCACAATTACTACCTTAACTTGTGATCTCCTTTGTTGGGTTACTTTGGTTCTTCTCTGCGCAGATGCAGAGTCAACAAATGCTACTCCTGTGATACCTAAAATTGTTGTGGGCTGGGGCAATGTGACATCTGTACAGCACTATCAAGCATGCTTACTCTCTATGGCATAGAATTAAATGACAAGACATCTGCAAGAACACATCTTAATTTAGCTGCCTTCCATCACCGTTTGTCCAATTGCTTTACCAAAATGGGCTTTCTGGTCTGGTCTTAAACATATTTCTCTATTGCAATGGCTTGTGTTTTTGACACAGTACATAGCCTGCTTTTCCTTAACCTTTTTGCTTGCTGGCTGCAGTGAACTGGAGAATGGTCTTAAGGGGCTAACGGTATTCACATAATTGTTAGCGAATTTCTCAGCTTTAAAAAGGATCTATAGGGACAAGTTTATAATAGATTCTGCTGATGCTTGCCTGTGAAATAATACTGGTTTGGGCAGCAGAACGTTGCTAGGAAAATAACTATAAACATCCCTTCTCCTTACTGCATTGCATTTGCAGTGCTAATATTAAGCAGCTTCCTCTTCATACTCTGGCCATGATAGCTGTGTGTGCAGCTGGGTCATGTACTAAGTTAGGAATTTGATCTGCTTGAGGGGAAAAAAAACTGCAAAAATTCTCTATTAACCTGATTTTTCCTTGATCTAGTTCATTCTGTGGCCACACACACACTTCTGTTTTGGCACAAACGCAGGAGTAAGGCAGGACCACAAAAGTGAGATGGGTATGAGAGCTATTAAACTAACGTAAGTACTTCATTTGCTGAAGGCGAAAAAAGGAGCCTGAGGGTTATGGAAAAGAAACAGGGAAAAAAGGCTTTGTCTGTGGAACCAAGTTATCTGAACAAAAAGCAGGAACTGCTACCTTGTTCTTCCCAGCAGTACACTCTGAGGTTGATAAAGTCCAGTAATGCCCTCAATTACCAAAAAATGGTATGGGAGGGTGTCAGACTTTCTGAAAAATGCGAACTGAAATTCTCTTAGCTGGTGCTGTGGTGAAGAAAGTACAAAGAGTAAACAGTTCCATAACCTTCTTGAGAGGAAAGATCTTTCTTCTCATCAGGGTCGGACCTTAAGGCATCAAGGTAGTTGCTGCGGCTTTACATCAGGAATTGCCAATGACCCTTTGGTAGGAGAACACCAGGACAGGGCAAATAGAGTAAGTAAATTTGCTTCCAAACTAGAATTTGATATTCTTAGAAAAAATAATAATAGAGAGCTTCCAGTTAAGTGGAAAAGATTTTGTTAGCATGGCTAGGCTAGCGTCTACAATATTCTTATGCTATTCTCCATGAGAAACATCTGAAACTGATGGAGCTTTGTCTCCCATTTTCATGCTGAGTTCTTTGGCATTGGCAGCAAGGAAAGGCTTAAAAGTTGCCCCACTGACTCATCTTAATGCTTATAGAGGAACAGTAGAAACGATGTAAGTCTAATTTACAAAAAAAGCTTTAATGTATTCAAACTTCGTGTGGACATGACCTTAGTTGGTGTAGTTGTCTGCTGTGTCACTGGATACGTTCCTTCAGACCCCAGTGAAACACCAGCATATTGGCACACAGGTAGCTTTGTGACCAGGTGACACCAATGCAAGCTGTATTAATTGCAGCAACTTTGCATTGTGCAGAGTAGGAAAGCTAGTGGATTAAGTGATTTATCCTCTGGTTGTGTCCAGGAATGTCCAACCAGCAGTATACGGGTGCCTGGAGGGCCTCTTTGAGGCATGGTAGTGTACGTTGGCTTGTAGGAGAAGACCTCCGCTGTACTAAGGGAGTTGTCGAGGGGTTATTGTGCCACTTGGGTAATGGTTTCTGAATACTTCTCATTGGGAAAAATCTGTGAAGAAAGCTCATGCCATAGATGTGACAGCAGCTGCATGTCATAGTGGGTATCTTTCTTGCATTCCTTCTTCAATTAATAATGCTTTATAAAATCCATAACCATTCAAGATGGGTTACATCCTAGTAATGTGGACAGGAGAATGTGCTGTCGGTTTTCTCATTTCATATCCAGGAGATGATGAATATTCTGACAGACATGCTCATCAGACAACAGACCTGTGAGTGTTTTCAGTTCAGAAAAGAGTATCTTTTTGCAGCCTTGTAAGTTTGCATCTTTCCTATTTTCTTACCTCTCCCCAGCGTTGATTCTGTTACCCAAAGGATCAAAAAGCAAAGAAATGCTGGTTATGGCAGTGAAAGCAGCAGCCTTTTCCCCTTTCTTTCACCTTCTAGCCGTGTGGTGTGGATTGATGTAAAACAGAACAGTGCTACCTGAAGTTAAGAAACCTTGATTTTTTCTAAGCTTAGCTTCAGACAAGAAAACAAGTACTGTCTATTAAGAAAATTGGTAATACAGAAAAAGTAAGAAAGTCTGGACCTGCCCACCTTTGTTCTGAGATACTCCTCAAGTGAAAGAGGCCATTCAAAGAGTGCCTGTGATTAGTTTCCAGGAATGTGTTGTTCACCATGTTCTCAAGTGGGGAATTACCTATTAGGTCAGACTTTCAAAGGCCAAGTTTGATCCTAATACTGCAACTCCTAATAGTGCAGGAGGCAAATAGGTGGGAGTTTGCTTGTTCAGCATTATTTGACTAATTTCTTTTACGTCACAGAATTTGTCACTGGAATTGGACTCTTGTGTATCTTGGGTCTTTCATCTGAAGCATTTGTGAAGTGACTGAATTGCTTTTTGACTAATTCAGTGACTTTTTGTTACATGGCTTGAAAGGTAATAGGACTACAGATTTGGTGACACTTGTTGAAATCTCAACACTGTGTCTAGGATATTGTCTGAAGGCAAAATTCATCCCTGAGTGCCAGAAGTTCACTCCAGATCTTTAGAAAATATTTATTTTTTGCTTAACTGTAGTACACTCCAGAGAAAAGTTGTAACATGCCCTGGATAGTGACAAAGCTTTCTACCTGCATGTTCATGAAATACTCTAATTTATAATGTGTTTTTTTAATGCTATATCATCTAACACTTGAGAGCGTGTCTGGATGCCGCAGTCTTCCCTTATGTGGAGTGCTCTGTGCCAAAAAGGAGAGCTTAAAAGAAAAAATGAGTATCGGTTGGCAAAACTAGAGGCAGCTTTCTGGAAGCTCTAATGACTTTGGGAGTACGAAGATTGCATGCCCAGGGCAAAAAGTGTCATTTGTTCATACCTCCTCTAGATCCTTCATGTTGGCCTTGCAGTTAGTTGTTCTTTTCTTAGTTTATGGTTTAACTGCATTAATTTTCTGGTCGTCATTGTGAAAGCTTCAGCTGCTTTCACGTTCAGACTTTCTCTATGGATAACCCGCTTCCTTTTTTACTCTAAATGGTCATTCATGAAGATTAAGGATGTGTTGTCAGCAGTAAGAGCAAGAACATGTGCTTGTACTATATTTGGGATGTCAGAATCCACAGATCAACAGGACCTGAATAGGTTCTTGGTGAGGAGACGAGAGACTTAACTGCCACCTAGTTTCCTCACTGTGTTTTTTTCCTCTGCAGTAGAATTATTTCATGTAGTTGTAACGTTTGTTTCCTTTCTGATAGGTGGTTTCCAACCACTCTAAACTTTGGGAATTGTCTCAGTTGGACTCAACTCAGTTTATCAGAGCTGGAATTGCATCTCTTGCCAGCGATTGTGAGATCTCTTTTGCCTTTATAATGGTGCAAAATAGCCTTTCTCGTGCATCTTTAGACCCTTGTACCTCAGAATAGAAACAAACAGTTTTGCATTCTGGTTTAAAGAGTACATTGTTTAATGGTGCTTTTCGTTCAAAGGAGAAAATCTTTCAGGAACAAATGGAATTGTATTATTCCAGGAACGCACGCAGTGAATTTGAGCTGTGCAGAGCCTTGACTCATTTAGTACATTCTGGCCAAGGTACACTTTTATTAAAAACAACCAATCTTGCTATTCAAGATAACCTGACTGCGTCTGTGTCATTTTTCTAACCACTTAAAATTTTTCTTTTGTACAAGAAAGGAGTGCTTGAAAACAATCCACCCATGAAAAGCACTGGAAACAAAGTCACAGCATAAGTGAAGATTAACTCTTCAGGCTCCATCATTTTACTAACTTCAGCAAAGCTTTGAGTTTTGTTCATGTCAGCATAGATCACTAAAGGACTTTTTCAGCAGCATTGGCCAATTCCAATGTTATGCTATTGTTTGTTTTTTGTTTTTGTGTTCTTAACTAGTTAAGAGTGGATACTCAAAGTGTACTCCACATCCCCAGTATGGATCTTGATTCTGCAGTGGAAGCCTTGGAGGAGCCTAGTGGGGTTCAGCTGGTATATCTCAGGACCACTGCTGACTTCAGAGTGTTTGTAGGATGCAAGGCATCTTTAGGATGAGTCCAACAGGTCAGCAGTGCATGCTTGTGCTGTGGCGTAGACAAGAGGAACCCCCTAGCTGTGAAGTTGTATGTTGAAGCCAGTCTGACTTAACTGGCCATAGCTTACAGACCTTTTACTGCCCTCATTCACGTGATGCCTGTTGGGGCCTATTTATGGCCTGGCTTGGTGACCTTTAGGACTGCTTGTGTGCAATTAGGTAGTGTCAGAAGAAAGATCCTGAGAATTTACACCATGCAAAGCAGGGGAAAGCAAGAGGCATAATTAGATGAGTTGTATGTTTAATAAGCTTTGCCTTAACAAAGTGGAAGAGCTTCTTCGCCATATTGGGCATACTGTATACCACGACCTCGAGCGTACAGAGTGGTTCCCAAGGTACCATTTTAAAATTGCGTTGACTTTACATTCAGAAGCAGTACATTGTTAAAATTTACAAGTTTAAGTTCATTCTGTAAATGTCTTAACCACACATACAAACATCTTCTGAAAATAAATAAAAAGTACTTAATGTCCCAAAATCAGAGTACATGATCCTGCTTCTTTAGAAGACAGTTTACAACAAAAAAAAAATTAAGAAAGGAGTTCTGCTTCTTCTTGGAGTTCTCTTAAATTTCATCATAGAGGGAGGATACATGAATTTAAATAATTAGGGAAAAGTAATAAATTCATGGAAGTTGACTAAAAAAAAAAGCACTGTATGTTATTCAGTCCTAGTTCATTAAGAAAGTATACTGAGAGACCTTAAATAGTACAATCTACATTAAAAAAAGTGCTGCACTTAAATGTCTTAATTTAAATATCTGCTATTTTGTATGTTTCTGCAGGAAAAGCTTGCCCTTTCATAATCCGAAGTACACTTAAATTTGCAAAGAGTTAAAACTAGTACTTGTATTTCACTTTTGTTAGCTGCTGTCCTTTCAGCAGACGCTGAAACATTAAAGCAGTTATCTTCCTTCCCCAGTTCTACTTCAGGTTCATTTTTTTACTTTCTGATTTAATTTGAACAGATCGCTAAGCAAAGAGCCTTTGACTTGTTGCTGTATGCTGCTGTGCCTCCAGATTCCTCCACTGTTAAGTAGGCAAATAACACTACTCCCAAATCATGCTTCGCTCCACTCTTTTCTATGGTTTAAATCTGTGCGTACATCTGTAATGTAAGAAAACCAGAACAGCATTCCCCGCTTTAGTGGTGTTATGTTGAATCACTTCCAGAATGCATTAAAATTGGGCTTGAATTTGAAAATGTAAACTGCCTTGCTTTGGAAAATAACTGTGTGGTTGTGGCGTGGAAACAAACATTAGAAATAGCTTTGGTATTAAGATCGGAGGAGAAATCCTGCTGTGTTGGAATTCTAACAACACTAAGCATGGTGACCTACTCCATGTCCTCCTTGGGTTGTTGGATGGATGTTTGTTTTAACATAGAGTATTTGAGGTCTGTACGATGAGTGGTTGCCTTCTAAAGCAGAGAGCTGATGTGTGAAAGTACAGCCCTTACCTGAGTGGCTCTGTAGCGCTCTCAGACTTGCACCTGTAAGAGAACTGTGAAGAGGAGCAAGGTTTTTTAACCCTTTCACTTCAGTGGTGGGCAGATCAGATGTTGCTGGCATCTACCTTAACTTGTCACTCACTGCTGGGACCTCCTGAAGTTTTAAAGCATCAATGTTTGTGTGTGTATGTCCTCTTCCCCCTATAAAAAAGTAGATTGGATTGTGACTACTTGCATTCATTTTGATTTGATTTATAGCTCCTAACTTCCTTTAACAACTCATTCCCCTATTGAAGGGAAGTTCTAAAAAGGCCTACCAGCGCAACAGAGGTGAACTCAGGATAGTCTTTGATTGTTCAATTTCTTCCAAAAACCAAAGACTTGCTGAGAAGGGTTAAAGCAGTATTCAGATGTGTGTAATCTTTGAACTGTGATTGAATTCTGCCTTGGGAGAAATTTTATGTAATGAATTGTTCTGCAGAAGCAGCAGTAATTAAAAAGAACGTGTTGATAGTAGGAGTATTTCTCACCTCAAGCTGAATATTTACAGTCAGGATTTTAATTTCCTAGTCTCAGTTCCTATGGACACAGTGTGGGACCGCTGTGCCTGCCCACGTGCTTTTCTCCCTTCAGTAAGTTGAGCTAGTGGACTTTGTCACTGTATGTTTGGCAAAGCCTTCAAATTTGAAAGATAATTGAAGTAGTACAACCCGTGTGAAAATAGATAGCCATATATAAAGTGGATTGTATAAATACGTTGTTGTTAGGGAAAGTCTGCTGTGCAAGCTTGTAATGAGACAGATGGAAGTTGGCATAGGAATAAGACACCACAGATGGGTCCAAAAGTGAGAAAAGCTTTAGGTAAAATATCTCTTCAGATGCTGCCGTCAGGAGTCGCGTTCACTGGAAGCCTTGATTGCTGAGCTGCCGTGCTTTGTGGAGCTACTTCTGATAGGAATGCTGAAAGAAATTGCTGTGTGTTGCTGTCCGTAGTAGGCTATGGAAAGGCTCTGGAATATCTTGTTTGAATTTTGAAACCTTTGGTTACGTCGTGCTTTTTCTTTACCTTCCTGCTCTCTGAAGTAATTTATTTTAATGACCGAGGTGCGATCTGAAGTCTGAAGCTGTAATACAGTATTTGCTAATTTGTGATTCTGGAAGATCTGACCTAAAATGTTGTTCTTGAAAGCCATCCAGCTAATCAGATAACCCAGCGCAATATTCAAGTAATTGCTGCTTTTCATCTCTGGTGGGTAATTTGAGGTGTGGAGCGACTCTTCCTGACGTACAACCACCCAGTGAACGCACGGCATGATGCTCTGCCATTGCTGGAGCACCCAGTCTCGTAGCAAGCAAATTGGTGCAATTTTAGTGTCATCGCAAAACTCCCTGTAAACATGTCAGCTGTGTCATGATGATTCATGTGACTGACAGTGCTGGTAAATGAGGATTTAAAGCACAGTTTTGCAGATGGGATCCTGGAATTGGTTAAAAGTCAAGTAGGTGCTCTGTCCCCAGGAACCAGGAGGGGCCTCAGCACATAAAACGCTTGCCAGAATTGTGTGGGGAGATTAGCCTCATACATGAAAGTGGCAGTGCCAAGAGCCCCATTGTGCCTGGCTGTATACAAATAATGTAATAGTGTGAGAGAAACTTGTAGCCATATCAAAGCTTCCAGAAATCCTAGCCTGTTCTTGCTCCGTGCCCCAAGGTAGACTTTCCCAGTCGTTGCCTTGTAACAGCAAGGGTAAGATCATCTTCACAGTTCTGGGATGCATCTACATCATCTGTCTTAAATCGCTTCTGGTCTTGCTTTTGAGCACCTTACAAAACTTGGGCCCTTCTTGTCCTAACTGAACATCTAGAATCACTGCTGTCTCCCAAATATTTGTCCTAACTCATGTCATCTCCATTTTTTTTTTTTGCAATTCAACTACTCAGCTGTTGGTGTGTGACAGCTCTGTGAAAATAGATGATGCTTTCTCAGGGCTGAGCAGCAGTGTCCTGACTGTACCTCAGCTCACTATCATCAGGCTGCAGCTCCATGGATTGCTGAGTACAGAGGTATTCCCAATCACAAATAGCATTAATATCTCAAAGGGAAGTTTAGCTTTTTTAGGGCTTTGAAGATGTTGTGCAACAAGCCTTGCCCAGGATTGTTCAGCTTCAACTCGACACTGTTTCCTGATGACGAATCTAATGCATGTGAGACTGCGGCCTCCTCTGCCGTGGCTATTCTAATTTGAGAGGTTTATGGCTCTGTGGGAGGTTTTCCCCTTTCTTTTCCCCCCATTCTCTCCTGTTTACCTGTATGTGTGGCCATATTCAGATCAAATAACCTCAAGATCCCATACAAAAAGAAAACAAGCCGCAAAAGCCTGTGGGCATTCTTGTGTGTTTGACAAGATCATTCTACAAGTTTTGTTTTGTGTGGCTACAGAAACAAGAAAATACTAAATAAAACCATTGAAAAACAAAATACTAAAATGTGTGTGCTTACAGTTTGTGACACTTAGAGATTTGAAGTATGGTTTCAGCAGAATGTTTGGCTCAGGCAGGAAGATGAAACCTATAGAATTTGCCTTAGTGTGTCCTCACTCGTGTCTCACTGAGCTGGAGCTGACAGGTCACGGCTGCCCCTGCACTGCCCAGGGACTGTGAATTTCTCATATCAAAGCCAGAAAGGCTGTGGGGTTTCTTGACTGCTTATGTGGGTTTGCAATGCAGGATGGTCAGGTTGCCCAGATGATCGTGTCCTCTACAGCAAGATGTTTTATTGTCAAAATCACCTTCGTAATCTATGAAGGCTTATCTGGCTATAATCTAATAAATATGACTTTATGAAAATAAATGAGTTTAATTGCACTCTTTATCATGTAACTAAAGAAAATGGTCATAAAATTAGGTTTAATTGCAATGGGAACTGTTGGAATAGCAATACCCTGATTTTTATATTTTGGACTCCTTTTGGCTGGAATCGCTCAATTTTCAAAGTGATAATTTATGTTCTGTTTTGAATTATATCTAGTAAAACCACAATAATCAAATTGTATTCTTCTAAATTGGCACAGGTCTAAGTTGGAGGAGGATTAGCCTTGCACTGCTATTGTTTGTTCCGCGTGTGTTGTTTTTGGTTGATTTTGTGTAAGTTTTTTCCATGCAGAAAACAAGGAAATAATATTGATAAGAAAACACAATGTGGATGCTGGGACTGTTTCACCAGATAAGATTTAGATTTCCGTATATACTTGAATGGGAGTCAATCATCCTTTGGGTGCTCGGGAGTTCTAGCATAGTCTGAGCTGAAAGAAAACACTGAAGTGTAACAATGACCTTGTGACAAACACCCTGTGTGACAGAAAGGGAAAGGCATTGACACAACAGTTCGTCTGTAACAGTGTGAGCATGAAGAGATGATGGGTGTGTTGTCTGGACCAGATTAACTTGTTCTGTAGATTTTAAATCCAGTTTTAAATAAACTCTGATTTAGCACTCCAGATCATTGCATGGTGAATCTTGTAATTAAAAGCAAACCAGTTAAGCGAGCACAGGGCCAAAGAGTGTGTGAGCAAGTTCATCAACCCAAACTCGCACCTGGTAATCTTTCAGCACTTCATTGTACATTGGGATGAAGAAGCTGTGGTCTGTTTGAATGTGAGTGGTTAATGCATTTTAAAATTGAAGCTTTATGCTAGTAACCTGCTAGGAGTTCCTCTGGCTTCCTGTAACATGCTTTTGTGCCTTATTTTCAGTGCTTCTTGCCCTGTGGAACAGCTGGATGGTTCAGCCATTCGTGCCTATATGAACTGATTTTAATGAAGCATCTTGTTTTTTCTTGTTCATTTACAAACCTGAGGTCTGTCTCCTTTAGATGAAGTTTGTCACGTATAAAAGGCTAAAATAGCTGGGTGCTGTCGCTGCCTAGTAGGTAGGGCCTTCTCTTTCTCATGGCATCGATGGAGTTCAAACTGGAGACATTTGCTCACGTGAGGCCTCTGTTATTGCAAGAACCTATTTGTACCCTACCCCCGTGCATATTTGTTATCAAACAAAAGGAGATGCACCATTTTGATGCATCCCGTAAGACACCAGAGCCATGAATGTCATGGCACTTGGAGTGCTGTTTCAGGGTTTGGTGGTCTTAGTCCTTCAGCCTGCGCAGGGGCTGGGCAGTGATGCTCCCTAGGGGTTTCCAAGCATACTCAGACTTCAGTGCCTCTGCCCAGGACTTACATCTGAATTTGTAATGTTGATTCCCCAGTCTCTTCGTTTTTTTTAGCATCTGGATGCCTTTAGGAAGGCATGCCTCCTTTTTGTTTTCTCCCCAGCTGAGGTGGTAAAAGAGCCTCTGCAGCAGTTTGCCTTGGGATATCCTTTCTTCCCCTGGTGAAGTTTCTCAATCAGCTGATGTTTAGCAGCTCCCACATTCTTGAGTTACACGATTTCGCTTTTGATGAACCCTTCCTAGGTTCATCAGAAGGGCTGCGGTGTGCCTGGAGCTGCCTGTGCTTCCAGCAGGTCTAAAAAGCTGGAGGCGAACGTGTTGTAGGTAGAGCCCATCTAGTAGCTTGCCATTGCCATGAGGGGGAGGCCACGCTCTCTCTCTGGGCCTTGTGCATTCCTTCCCTACCTTGTGCTCTTCTGCACTGACCACGTGCACCTCTCCTTCAGCCAAAAGTTGCTTTTTCTTTTGCAAGATTACAGTTCAGTTAGGAAAGGGTCCAGCGAGGTGCCAGAGCTGGTATGAGGAGGAGGGCAAGACCATGAAGAAGGGAGAAGAGTGGATGTGTGTTCTGTTCCCTATCCTCTTCACCTCCATTTCCCCTCCTAGGGCAGTAAAATGTTTGACTCAGATGAGATATGTAAATTCATTCTAATGCAGCAAGGAGAACTGATTGGCCTCGGCTGGGTTCTCTCCTGTGCTAGCTTGCTGCAGGAGTGCTGGTTGTAACATGGAGGGACAGAAGAGTGCACCCAGGTATGAAGAGGGAGGGTTTGTGTGAGCCCTGAGTTACATTGCCTTAAGCTTGCCTATTGCTTCTTGCCACCAGGAAAAAACAAAACAAAAACAAAAAAAATCAACACAAAAATGTTTGTGGGGAAGAGGGGTGCAGCCAGTGCTTCTGTCCAGAAGATGTTCTGCTTGCTGTGGGTTGCTGGAGTTATCAGAGAAACTCGAGTTCTAGCTGGCAGCAGGGATTTCTTTTGTTTTTTTAAAGGCTGGGAGGAGAACTGCAAACATTTCTAAGGTTACCAAGAGTCAAGTGTTTCAAGTAGGGAGCACTAAATATGTGAATCTAGGAATAAATGGTCTCTATCAACATGAAAGTAAACTGCAGAAGCCTGTGTTGTTACTCAGCAGCAAACTGGTGCCCTCTGCGCACCTCTGTGCTTTTGGGAAACACCTGGCAAGCTCTCCTGCTTCTAGCAGTGCTGGCCCTGGGTGAAGGATTTGACCCATGCTGCCTGGTGCAAGAGGTTCGTGTGTGCCCAAAAGCTGTCAGGAAGTGGCAAGAGTACATTCTGTCAGCACCTGCAGTTTTTTTCCTTTTTCGGCTTCACCGCATTTGTTTAAGCAGAAATATACCCTAGAACTTGGCTTACTTGTGTGGTTTTTTTTAAACTCCATTTAAAAAATGTAGGTAAACAAATTCTGTTTGTGCTCAAGTGACCTTAGCTGACTTGCAAATCTGGACCAAATTTCAATTAATACATTGGTTTGTTGCCAAAGTTATATCTGTAGCTTTTATTTTTTTCATTAGATCAAGCTTCAGAGGTGCAGGTGACAATGATGCTGACTGAAAGCTGTAAACTCAGAGGACTTCATCACAGGTGAGCTACTCAGTGTTTATAAGCCAAACTGTATCTGTGCAAGATGAAAATACTTGTGCTTAAAGGTCTTTGGGAGGAGGCAAAACGATTGTTTACAAATTGAACAACGTTTTATATATTTGAAAATTTTCAAGCCATAAAGAGCTGAAAAGATTTCTGCATGACTTTAAAATGCAGAGTTCCAGGCGTGCTTCCTATTGCAAAGAGTGCCTGACACGCTTTTAGAGCTGCACAGTCAGTGAAATCAGAGGGTAGCAGTATATGGGGGAAATGGCGAAAGTCTTTGGTTTGGTGTTCCAGGCCAAGCAGTGAGAGATGGTTAGATATTCCTTTAATACATGGCTAGATATTCCTTTCATTCTCAGTTATTACAGAAAAAGGTGCTGTTGGCTTATACTGCTTCTTGCACAGGTTATTGTTAAATGTGGTGAGATCTTAGTAATGATGAGGGGAAGAAGTCTATATACAGGTTGATTATCATTTTAGGTAATCAACTAGTCTGCCTTGTACTATTCGTAATTTTCTACGTGGCACAGAGGAGTCCTGTGACTAGATATTTCTGTGTATCCATGTAGGACACTGCTCTTTAGGACTCTTGCATGCATGTGTTGCCCTGGTATGGCATCGTAATGTCACTGATGGGATTTATTCCTTAGAATTACTGGCGTGATTTCGGGGGTGATGGCTTACGTGTTTAAATTAATACCCCAAACAGCTTGTGTTACTTGCAGTTTTGCAGCTTAGATTGAAGGCTGAAATTGCCCTTAAAGACCTTTGTTACTAGCAAGGATGCAGGTAAGAAGAAACCCACGCTCACTGTCAGGTTCCATGGCTGGTAGTTCATTTTCACTGGTAACATAAGGGAAGGGAAGTTCAAGCAGAACTGTTAGTTCTACAGTGGATTTAAAAGTTGCTTTTCTAAGAATTGTTATAGTTAAGACCTTGTCTAAAAGACAGGATTGTGTAAAGAGCAATAGCAGCTTCTTGGGGAAATACAATTAAAACTGAAACTAAATGAAACAGCCTTTCTCCCATCATTCAAAATCAGCTGTTATCCTTGCTTTTACAAGTCAAACTTCTTAAAAAATCCCCAAAGCTTTTCTTCTCTATGACACCTATCAAGCTGGGGTGTTTATTTTTGTTGAAGGTAGAGCTAAACAGGCACGTAGAGTTCATGGGTGTAACAGCTGACTACCAGACCACTTCTTACAAGGACATGGGATTTCAAAGTTCCCCTCTAAAAACGATCAGAACTCATCGAAATGTTTCTGATAGAAAATACAGTCATCTGAAAATGTTTCAGGGAAAATTGAAACTCTAGAGGCTGTTTCAAGTTTCTACAAATTTTTATGTTGATACTACAGTGTGCTCAGGTGGCCAAGAAGGCCAACAGCATCCTGGCCTGTATAAGAAGCAGTGTGGCCAGCGGGGCTAGGGAAGTGATTGTCCCCCTGTACTCGGCTCTGGTGAGGCCACACCTCGAGTACTGTGTTCAGTTTTGGGCCCCTCGCTACAGGAAGGACATGGACGTGCTCGAGCGAGTCCAGAGAAGGGCGACCAAGCTGGTGAGGGGTCTGGAGAACAAGTCTTACGAGGAGCGGCTGAGGGAGCTGGGCTTGTTCAGCCTGGAGAAGAGGAGGCTCAGGGGCGACCTTATCGCTCTCTACAGTTACCTTAAAGGAGGCTGTAGCGAGGTGGGGGTTGGTCTGTTCTCCCACGTGCCTGGTGACAGGACGAGGGGGAATGGGCGAAAGTTGCGACAGGGGAGTTTTAGGTTAGGATGTTAGATGTTAGGAAGTACTTCTTTACCGAAAGGGTTATTAAGCATTGGAACGGGCTGCCCAGGGAGGTGGTGGAGTCACCATCCCTGGAGGTCTTTAAAAGACGTTTAGATGTAGAGCTTAGCGATATGGTTTAGTGGAGTACTTAGTGTTAGGTTGGAGGTTGGACTCGATGATCTTGAGGTCTCTTCCAACCTAGAAATCTGTGTCTGTGTCTACAGGAAGATGTTCGTAAACACTGCAGCACAAGGGTTATCTGAGCTGTCAGGAAGAGTGAAACGCCCCTGGTAGAAGCCCTGAATTACTTCTGCATTTATGGTGCAATTTAATGTTAAGCTAATTCGAAACTAAAAGTTGCTGTTCTGGCATTTTGAAATGCATCAGGCACAATGTTTTTTGTCTTCATGCAAATGATAACCTGTATTCACCAAATCTTAATTCAACCCTCTTGGACAAGTGAAAAATCTGGGGGTTCCTTCCTAATGGGAAGATACTCAAATATTTCTCTACCCTCTGCCTCCCCCAAATGTCTGTTGCCTCAGTTATTTGGAGGCCTTTTGCTCTGCGATCTGTATCAAAGGTTAATGCTTTTCTTTACCATTGAGTTACTTTCATTTAGTGTGTTTAGGGATTGAGAAGATCTTTGTCAAATTTCAACTTAATAAAACTAGGAATTTCGCTCTCTTCCAGGAATCTGCTACCTATCACTCACGTCTGTATAGAAGAGGGAGAGAAACCAATGGTGCTGCTGCCGTACATGAACTGGGGGAACCTTAAACTATTCTTGCGACAGTGCAAGCTGGTGGAGGCCAACAATCCTCAGGTAAACTCAGAAAATCTGTCACTTCCTGCCTGTTCAGCTTTTACTCAGAAGCCATGGTTTGTCATCTGTGTTTGTGCCTTAAAAGAAATAGTTGTGTTATTTACCTGTCCTGACAATGGAAGAATTGACAAGCAGGTTCCTTAGCGTGTATTTATTTTGATTCATACAAGGAAAACATTCTTGGCTGCATTTATCACAGCTATTCAGAGACTAATGAAGCTGAGTTAAATTCTTGGTCAGGGTAGTAGCTGGTATATCAACATATCTGAAAAAAAAGCGGAAATGATATATGGTTGTGGATTTAAGTTACACAGGGGAAACTGGCAAGGGCTACCTGCCTCTGTTAATTTACAAGACCAATAAATTGTGATAAGCTGCTAGGATCTTTCAACTTTGATTCACTTGTTTTGCTGCTTAATCTGGGTTATAAATCTCTGTGCAGCACACTAATACCCCTTTCCAAGAATTCAGACAAACTGTGTTTATATTATTTCAAACAGGAGTTGCCTCTTAGTTGGTATGACCATACTTCCCACCTAGCAAAAATTGGGATGTTTGGTGTCGGAGATGCTTAATTGAAGATGGAACTTTTATACAAATACCTAAAGCAAACTCTTGAATTTTGTGAAATAATACGTGGTTCTTATTCTTATTAACAAGCAGTTAACAAAGAAGTCAGTGTCTTTTTTAATTTAGTATTTAGTTTAACCACAGTCTTGCAGCTTCAGTGTCTACCTACATACTGGAGCTTCAGGAATACTGTAGAAATGAAAGAGAAAGTGGGTTATAGATGTATGCAAGGGTTTGATTTATATGAAACTGTGAAATTGTAAAAGTAGAAGGAGCAACAGCCTTTAATAGTAGCTTTCAGCCATAGGCAGCAATGAGAATTTTGTCTGCTGCTTGAACAGGAGTTGGTTTCTAGAGAAACAGAAAGTGAAAATACTGTGATAAGAAGGTAAAATCTGCCTACGTTCACCACTAATCCAGGAAAAGGCTGTGTAACAGTGAGAAAGTTGCAAATTGGAAATGTTTGCCCCTGCCATGTCAAGGAAAAAACGGGAGGAAAAAGGTTTTTTTCTTTAAAAAAAAAAAAAAGAAAAGAATAAAGAACAGATAGTAGTGTCTGTAAACAGCTAGAAAATGAGAAGTTACCGGCTACTAAAGGTTAGAGGAGAGGGAAAGGGCACTAGAATGCAAATAAAATACTAACCTAGTAGGCACTGGGCTTGCAGTTCTGCATTGATTGCTCTTCTTTGCTCTTGCAGGCAATTTCCCAGCAGGATCTTGTACATATGGCTATTCAGATTGCCTGTGGAATGAGTTATTTGGCCAGACGGGAGGTCATTCACAAAGATCTGGCCGCTAGAAACTGCGTGTAAGTACTGAATGGGGTAGAGTCATTGCAAACAGTGTTACCTCACTAACCAGGGCTAAGATAGGCTTTCTTTAACTGACCCAATCTCTACTTCAAAACATACCACTTTTTTTCCGAAGTTTTGTGCGAGTGCTCTTGTCAGTAAAAAAAATTTTCTTTTAAATATAGGGTGAGCCAGAATGCTTCTTTTTTAAAAGAGCAGAGCATCCAGTTCTGAAAGACTAGTAGTAGCTTTTTGTCTTTCCTTATTTTTTCAAATGCTCACTTAAAGGAAGCCATTAATGTTAATAGGAACTTGGAATATCTTGGCAGTTTACTAGCAGACAGGTTTTCCATCAGGTACTGTTGGACAGAGGAGGCAGGAACATCTACCCTCTAGCCACCCCTCGTGCTTTTGAACCAATGCTACAATGCCACCTCAGCAAAATCTTTCACGCAGTGTAAGGACGCTTAGTTTGATACAGTTCCTTAGACACTCTTAATTCTTATTGTTTTTTTTCTCTGGTGGATGTATTGAAAAAGTGATACCACAGAAAGCAAAAATCATAAGCAGTGCTCCAGGGAAACTACCTGGTGACAACGTCTCATTTCAGTGCAGAGGATTAATTGCCTCGTGCCATTCCTGTGCAAAGGGTCAGCAGTCTAGCAAACTTTACTCGCTGCCCTCCTGGGGCAAATTCCAGCTTCGTTTTAGTTGCCATACTTGTGATCCTGAGTGCTGGCAATAGTACTCAATTTGTAGTGCATCTAGTGCTTCTTCTCCATGGCAAATGCAGGCAGGAGCTGAACATCTACTGATCTCTGCTGCAGTACAAGAACTACTGGACTAGCCTTGGGTTTTTACATAGAAAAAGAGGTGGTCAGTAGCCAGGATTCCTTGAAGGGCTTTGTTCATCTGCCACTCCCTTCTTTCCAAGGTTTATTCCTGGGAGTACCTCTGTGTGGGAAAGACAAGGAGGAGTTCGTATGAAGTGTATCAGGTCTATGTGTCTGTGTTAATTTGGGGAAGGGAGCCAGGATTGCAGTGTTCTTAGCAGGTTTGTGAAGGGGGGGGGCGAAATACTCAAGTGTCTTGGGCCCAGTTGGAATGGACATGGTCCATAGTCCATGACGCAAGTCAGGGCTCTGTCGTCACTGGAAAGTATCCTTTGTACTTGTTCATAGGCAGATCTTTTAGGAATTTCTCTGAACTTCATTTGTGCCTATTAAGAGTGACAAGATACGGAAATGTCTTGGTAGAAATTTTGAGGTCAATGAACAGACCTGAAAGCACATAGGAATGGGGTAAATGTGAAGGTACCTGGAATAATAAAGCAGCAAGCACACAAATTGAGCATTTGTATTTATTTTTTCTCATCAAAATAAAGAAGTACTTAAAAAAAAAATGAAGATGGCAAACACCATTAAAAAAAGACAACCAAAACCGCAATGTTATTTTCTTATTCTTGTCACAAAATATTTAAGCTAACATTTTCCCCGTATTCTGAAGTCAGATGTTTGAGAACACTGAATTTTGACTTTTTTAAGTTTAAAAGAGCATGAATTAATATCCCAGAGGGGGGAAAAAATCAGTAGACAAGTTTACTCCATAAAGGTTCCTCTGTGCTACTTTGAGGCGTTTTTTTTGTTGATTACAAGTAAGCTTTCCTTAGCCAGCTTCCAATTTCTGATTGCCCAACAATCAGAGTGAGTATCTTTTGCTGAGGCAGTGTTTGTGGAAATAAATATTTTATTAGAGCAAATAATATTGATTAGGGATGAGGTTTTAGGTCACAAATGATACCAGTTGCTTTATCAAGATACTGTTAGAACTTGTTTTGCTTGAGTCTTTAGCTCATAAATGCCACAAAGGTACTATAGCTAAAATAATTCAACTGAAAGTGTATCTCCAAGGCAGCAATAATAATTAAGGGAGTTCTTTGTTTGCTTTAACTGTACTTTTCTGCATTTGTAAATGTTGTATTTTATTTAATCTAAGACTTCTGATTTTGTAGTGCTTTTCCGTTAACACAGAATAAATACTTTAATTAGTATTTGATAACCACAGAGTAACTGTATTGATCAAGAAGAATGCTAACACTTTGATGTGTTGATTGTGTGATCAGTATTCCCCAATGAAACCCTGAGTTAGAAACTTAAAGTGGAGTGTAAATATTTTCTGTAAAACTGTAGTGCTGAGGTTGCTAAATACTTCTGTTCTTTTAAATTAGCATTGACGATGCACTTCAGGTTAAGATTACAGACAATGCGCTATCTCGAGACCTGTTTCCTATGGACTACCATTGCCTGGGGGATAATGAAAATAGACCAGTTCGATGGATGGCTCTCGAAAGCCTGGTTAACAATGAATTTTCCAGTGCTAGTGATGTGGTAAGTGTCGTTGTTTTTCTTTCCCCTTACATTTTGTAAATGTATTTTGATAACTTTTTTTCCCCCACCAAACCTTTCTCAGTAATTACAGAATCATGGCACTGAACAGAGATCGGTGATTTATCCAGAACTGCACTCCTGTTTCCTGCATTTGCTGCTTAGGGTAGATAGTTTAAAGGTCAAGCAGGCACTTCTCGCCTGGCGGAATTATCCGTTGCTCCTTGTCCTACTTGGTAGTGTTAGCAGAAAAGACAGTTACATTCAGTGAGCAACCTGTATCAGCACATTTGCTGTTTGAATGAACATGATCTGTAGTCCACTGAAGATCTAAGAAATAGTGATGGTTCTTAAACTCTTTCCCCTCTGGGAGGTTGGCTTTGAATTTGGGATCAACAGGTGAAATTGTCAGTGTTTTTCTCTTGTATGGGGAAGCTCCAAGTTGAACAGAGTATTTTGCAGGTAGGGAAAAGGTGGGAAGAATTGTTTCCCTTGACCTACTGGCTATATTCATGGTAACAGAGCCCAGAATACAGCTGGCTTTTTGCTTCAAAGACACACTGCTGATGCATTCAGCTTGTTCATGAGGACCCTAAGACCCTTTCCTGCAAAGCTGCTTCGTAGGCTGCCAGCCCCAGCCTGTCCTGTTGCAGGGGGTTATTCCATCCAAGAGGTAGGACTTTGCATTTCCTTTTCTTGAATGTTGACATTCAGTCCACTTCTCCAGTTCTTCCTTCTGCAGAAGCCCTGACCTCCAGCCTGCCAGCTACTCTGCTGAGTTTGGTATCATCCAGAAACATCCTCAGAGTCCAGGTTGTTACTGGAGATGAAACAGTGCTGATTGCTGAGGACTGTCACTATAACCAGCTGCTAGTTGGACTCATGTTGCTGATCACAGCAGTTTCAGTCCAGCAGTCCAGTTGCTTTACTGAAAACATCTTGCCACTTGGGCTGTAGGGATGCTATGGAAGATGATGTCAGTGACCTTGCTAAAGCCAAGGTGAACATCCATCCGTTGCTCTCTCTGTACTCACTATGTTCTCAGCAGAGTAGCAGACAGCTTAGTTTGGCAGTTTGCCCTCAATAAGGCCGTGCTGGCTGTTCCCAGTCACCTTTATGCTTCACGTGCGTGGAAATGGCTTCTAGTGTCCTGTGCTCCCTGACCGTCACAGGAGCTGCTGCTCGCCCAGCTCCTGGCCTGTAGTTCCCTGGGCCCTGCCTCTTGAGGAGCGTGCCTTTTGTCCAGTTGCCTCTTCCCCAGCTCTCGTGGCCTTTCAGAGATGAGGAGAGCAGCGTTGCAGTGACTTCAGCCTGCTCCCTCAGCACCCTTGGATGCATCCCGTCTGGTCCAATGGTCTTGTGTTCATGCACGTGATGAGCTTTGGTTCTCCAGACTCCATCCCTGCATGCTCATGCAGTCTCACTGCATTCCTCAGGCAGCCTTCTCCTGCATCCACCATTCTTTGCTTCCTCGGTGCCTGGGCTTAGTCAGTGCATCCATGGTGGCCTTGTACTGTGCTTGCTCAGCTTCCTGCACATCCAAACAGGCTGTTCTTATGCTCACAGGAGGTTGTCCTTGAAGAACAACCTTTGGTAATTTGAGTACTAATTAGATAAACCGCTTCCCCTTATGATCTGTCTCTTCCTGCTAAGGGGGTATTTTCTTTGGTAACGATGCTTTCCTTAACGTGGCTACATCCAGACATTGTAATCTATTTCTTAAAATGTGCTAGTTTAGGAAATTTTTGAAAAGATCTGGTTGCATTTTCCTCATTGCCATGGTCTTTGTACATCAAGCCATACAAATAAAAAAAAAAGATAAAAAGGAAAGAAAGGGAAGGAGTCAGCTCTGCTCCAGAAATATTTCTGTTCTCATTATACTCGTGTGGGGTTTTGTTATACCAAACTTGAAGACAGACCAGGAAATAGAAATTGCCTATAAAGGCATGTTTTTATGATACTAAACGGGATCAATAAAAACATTGATTTCTTCTTACTCACTTTCTAAAATCTGGAACACAAACGTATTTGCTGGTCATGAAGACTGGACTGGAAATGAATGTTTATATAGCACTGCCAGTAGAATTTTATTAGGAAGAAGGCACCTTGGTCTCATAACCATTTTAGAAAACTTCAGTGCAATTCAGCTTACAGTATTTTAACACAACTCCCTTTTGTATTACATAAAGTCAGCTTCTAAAGTCAGCTTCTACTATGTAGTTCTGTACTTCATATGCGTAGCTGTTTGAGTTTTGTAGCATGCAAAATGGGAGATCTTTCTGGGTATGGGATATGTGCCCTAACTATCATTTTTGCAATTACCTGGATACTTTTCATAAATATGTTGTAATATGTTTTTGTCTGTTCACTTGGAACAAATCTAAATACCAACTGCATGCAGCTTTATCGGTGATGAAATCTGTTACAAGAGATTTAGGTGGTGTCTGCTAAGATGCAATTAGTGTGTGTTCTAAACTTGCTTTTTGGATGCATTTCTTTAAAACGGTTTTCCTGGCTTGAAACATTTCTAATGTATTCCTCCTCTGCCAACAGTTATACCAGTCAGCTAAAGCATATAAAAACAACTCCTGATGACTTTTGTTTTTTTCCCCTCTCTGGTGGACATGAAGCTCTATCTTTTTATGCTGTTTGTATGCAGGTCCTTATAGAATTAGAAGTAGCTATATTCTCAAAGTAGTTTTGCTTGAATTGCTTTTTATTCTAATGCTCTAGGTGCTCTACCACCTGTTCATTGGCATTTTTCTTACCTGCCTTTTCCTTACCTTCCTTGCCTCCACGCACTGCTAATAGATAGCTGTTCAGAGATGGGCCAGGTCTGTGTGCCTGCCATTCTCTGGCTCTGAGCTTCTCAATGTACACTGGCAGCATCCCTTAATTTAAACACTCCTAATCAAAGCCACCTTTGATTAAAACCAAGAAGCTTTCAAGGCTGAGAGAAAAGGCAGTTCTGCCCCTTTTAAAATAAATCATGATGATTGCAGCACTTGTAACTTCTGCTGTGAATCTTCATTGTGCAGTATTAGCATCCTCTTTTGGTTTTGTCTCTTTGGTCTCTGGATACCAGCTAGTTAAACCACTTTACTTGTACAATGCTTGTGCTTGTATTGATTAATTGAGTTTTCATCTTTTTAAGCTCCTTTTAGAAGGAGTGTCAGATGAATGATGTGTTGGAGGCTGATCCAGCTGCCAGGTTTACTTAGATAAAATCTTTGTTTTTCTCAGAAGTCCTACTTCTGGGCGTATACTCAAAATATACAGAGAATTTTGATTTAGAAAAATGGTTTATTCACTCTGTTCTTCTGAACCTTTGAATTTCGTAGGACTTCTTTGAGAAATTTCGGGTAGTGTTCTTGAAGGGGTAAACATATGAAATCATTAAACCAATTTTTATTAAAATAAATAAAAATTTTAATGTTCCTTAGACTTGTTAAGTGGGCTGCATGCTTTTTCTTTTCAGTGGGCCTTTGGAGTAACACTGTGGGAGCTGATGACTTTGGGACAGACTCCATATGTCGACATTGACCCCTTTGAGATGGCTGCTTATTTAAAGGATGGCTATAGAATAGCTCAGCCGATCAACTGTCCTGATGAACTGTAAGTGTGCATCTTTGGAGAAAGGGTAAAATGTCTCTTCTGGAACCAGCATGTTAAGCCAACCTTATCAATGAAAGAGCCAGGTCTGCCTCTCCCTTTCCTGTTCGTTTGTTTTTGCTGACCCTTGTGTAAGTATTTGTGTGGCTTCACAATTATCTGCCTCGAGGAATGCAAGCTGACATTTTTTGTTGTTGAGTTTCATTTAATCCTGACCCACCTCTGTTCCTTATTCTGATATGTGGGTGAGACGGGGTTAATCATCACGCTGAGCAGAGGGAGCCAAAGGGGGTGGAGGTTTTCCACTTGGTATTTGTGGGGCTGCAGTGTAAGGAGCTGCTGGGTTTGTGGGGAGTTTCAGTTCTCGCAGCAAGACTAAAGAGAGAAGCACTCTGTGTAGTGGCGCTCAAATAGCAGCACATGCAGTGTTTAATCATAATCTTAATGGGATGGGAGAAGGCAAGAACACAGGCACCACCTCCTGCCTCTCATGTTCTTCCAAATCCCCTTCCCGTAAACCTACCACAGAAGCGCTTTGAGCTATGCTTTTACAATACTTCAGCAATTTCCGATGAATTATGTATTACTTCCTCCTGGATTGCCTCTGACTTGTATCCTGAATCAAAACAGTCCCTCCAGTCATGGCGTGTTTATTGATCGTTCCAGGTGTCTGTCTGCAGCAGGAGTGATTCAGCACAGTGTATCAGAAAATGCGGGGTTCCTTTTCTCTTCCTCTGGTTGGCAGGCTTTCTTGTGCCAAATGTTGTGTTGTTTTTCATTTTCAGGCTTGTGACTGTGGTTGCCAAGTGTGTGTTCTCATGTCTTCTGTTTGTCTTCCAGGTTTGCTGTGATGGCCTGCTGTTGGGCCCTAGACCCTGAAGAAAGACCCAAGTTTCAGCAGCTGGTGCAATGTTTAACTGAATTCCATGCAGCATTGGGAGCCTACGTCTGAAACTGCGGGGGAAAGATTCAATTCACTGACTGGGAAGAAGGCATGGCATACATTTGCAGCTCCATGCATCACTCGGACTCGCACACGTGATGTGTATAAAGCAACACTAAAGGGAGAAAGCACTTCTTCCAAAACACTGTGCCTTAGAATGCTTTAGTAGTCTGAAGTTTTTTGTAAGACCTCTTGATGTTGAATATTTTCTAGATTATCACTTTTGCTAAGTTAAATCGAGACCTTTTTATTTGCCAGCAGGATTTTTAAAGTGTAGTGATAGTGAACTTGAACACAAGGTTTGGATGGACTTTGCACTCTTACAACAGACAAGTGATTTTTTTTTGAAGGGTATATGGAACTGGTAGAAAAGTGAGGATAGGGGGAATTAATGCAAAAAACACATTGCAGAAAAAATTCCCTGCTTTTTAAAAATGTTGAAACTGAATCTTTCTGACCAGCTCTAGTGTTTGTACTTGTATGTATCTGGAATAGCTTTTTAGTATCAACTTCTTCTATTTTGAGACAACAGCACATTGTGGTTGGATCCACAAGCGGCATCTTACTTTTTTTAACCCATTCATGAATGTTTTTTTGGAAAAGCTGGTCTTCAGGATGCAATATCCCCTTTTTAAAGCAGTAAGTGATTATGTAAAAGTGATTCCAGTTTACCTCACACAGAGAGTAGTAAAGGGGGGGTGTGGCTTGAAAATGGTACCCCTCCTTGCAGATAAAAGGCTGATGTGATTTTTAAGATGGTTTTATATGCTAAATAGAGGCCTTCAGAGAAGTGCCAAAGCAGCCCTTGCTTGGGAGTCTTTCACCTCAGACTTCTGGATCACAGTTTCTCTTGTTGAAAAGGTACTGGTTGTTTTTTTTATGGGCTTTTATGGCCTGAAACGGGCTTAAATATATAAATATATATTTGTAAAGACACTTGCAGAGTAAAGAATGTTTTTCTATTACATCTAATGTGAAAGCTTGGTCCCTCACATTGCCTGTATTGAATGTACAGATTGGCGATTGTCGTTGGGGGTAGAGTTGGTTTGAAGACACAGTGCATTGCTTTCCACCCTCCCTGCAGAACTATTCCCTGAGACTTTATATATTGTCTTGCTGCCTTCATTAACCCAAATATCCAAACTCAAAATGATCTGGGGTGGAATGAACATTGAGAGTACTGAAGAAGGTTTTTCAGGAAAATGTGTGATGATCCACTGACTGAATCACAGAATCATTTAGGTTGGAAAAGACCTCCAAGGTCAAGTCCATCTGTTAAACTAGCACTGCCAACTCTAGGCTGAGCCTCAGTAACTTTCAAATTCCACACAAAACAAAACTGTGTGTGAAATAACCATCAGTTCTCCAAATTCACTGTAGAATGCATCCTCTACAGTGATTGCAGGCTGCACCATGAGGTTTCACCTTAGCATAATGTAAAGCATGAAGGATTTGCCTTTTGTCTCATGCCATCGTCAGAATAAAGCATCCATCACCTAGAGTGTTTGTGCAACTGCATGTTGGGGAGCATTGCCCTGACAGGCTCCATAGTGATCGTGGCATTTTAGGAGACTCTGGTCTGCAAGTACGAGCAGCTGGATTTGGCTGTGTTGTGCAGTTGTGCAGCTTTTGTTCTTTTCAGAGTTCTGAAAGCTGAACCTAGTTGAAGGCAATTAATCCTTTCTAATTAGTATTGCGTGAGGCAGAACTCTGGGCAGTCAGTTGTCATTCTCACCGGCTTCCCCTTTGCCTTGCTAAACTAAAACAGAGCATCCCCCAACATGCAGGACCTTTTCTGCCTGAGCTCCAGTGCTACTTATCTCTGGCTTTGGAGCCAAGGCTTGCTTTATCCTAGAAGGAAAATTTCCTGCTGGCTTTAATATAACTCAACTCTGGGCACGTTACAACGGGCTGTGTTTGCTTGAGTGAACCGAAACTGCTTATATTTGGTTGGCTTTGGACTCACTGGGTTTGGGGGTAGCAGAGAGGTTTTGTTTGTGTGGCTTTCTGTGATCTTGTTCATTTCTAATCCAGGAAAACTACCCAGTGTCAATACTTGTTTATGAAGACTTGGTTAAAGCTGTCAGTGGCAGAATTACTCGAATTAAGGTCTGTGTTATGATGGGATCTAAGATTATTTTTGAGATTAGAAAAAAGCTCAAAGTGAAGATGGTATGCACGCTGTATTTCATAGGGTAGCATACGCTTTGCTAAGCACACTGCAGTGGTTGCACACAAGATGTGTGGGGTTGGTTTGTCTCTGATAGGTACCCAAAGTGATGTCTACCTGCTGCGGTCTCAAGGTGGGCTGTGGATGTGCTGAGCTTCAATCGGCACTGGCTGGGGGAATGGCAAACTACATCAACAGGCTGTTTCTTAGCTGCTCTCCGATGAGTGTGCGCATTGACAGAGGCAAAAAGTGTTCAGTGTGTTAGGGTATAGATACAATTACCGCTTTTGGAATCTCTCCTTTCATTTAAACATGCTTTGCTACAGGAGTTAAGGCTAAGGTATGCATTTTACTGATAGCACAGCTGCCTTACCTTGAGGAGATGCTGTGAAGGCATTTATTGCATCCAAGATTGCAGATAGCTTTCATGGTTGCATTTTTCTTTGCTGCTGCATGCAATACATCTTAGCTACGTGACCCTGTAGGCAGGCTCTGAGGAGCAAGGCATTAAGGTAGAAGATGAAAATATAGACTTTTTCGAAGGAGAATATTGTCAGTAGCTGCTACTACTTTGGACTCAAAGTGTGAAGGTGATGTTTTGTGTGCGGGAGAGACAGGAGATAAGAGCTAAAGGAGAAGGGAACAGCTGTGAAAACACTAATCAAATTTCTGGGGAAAAGAGCAGGATGGCCTTGGAGTTCTCTCTACCTAACGCTTTGGAGCATGGTTGTTGCTTGCTGTGGTTTCTTTGTAAAATAATGTCACTGGAGACTTCTGCAAGAGCAATTTCAAAGTGCTGATGTTGGAACTGTATGGGAGGTGTTATAGGGCTGGGGAGAGGCACCTGTCAGTAGCTCTCTTGGTGGGCTTAGGGACAAAAAATAAGCAAACCAGGTGGGATGGGTGAGCTTCAGAATCTGTAGCGCTCCTGTCTTGAAAAAAAGCTGAAGGAGAGGCTAAGGAGAACAGAAAGGAAACAGCGTGAGAGTGATGCTTGGAGAAGCTAGATGGAACACGACTGGTGGGTAAGTCAGAGAGGTAAAGGAGCTGTGGTTACAGGAAAGGGGGAATGTGGTCACTTCCAGGTTTTTGGGGCATAAGGATAGTGCTGGGAGAGAAAGTAGGCAAGGAGTAGTAAAAGGCAGGAAGTGGTGAGCTTGAAGTTGGGTGACATAGAGGAGAAGGTGCCTGAAGAACCGGGCGTCGCAGGGCTCCTTCCAGGGGCAGGGGACAGGGCTGGCTGGGGCAACATCACATGGAGCAGGGCTGCAGAGTGAAGGAGGGGATCGAGTCATAGGGTGGAAAAACAATGGGGAGAGAAGGCTGAGAGCAGACAATTCATCAGCAGTAATGATTTGAGCTCTGTGGAGGTGATAAAGAAGGGATATGAAAGGGACCTGGAAAGAAATGCCAAGGGAATGCCTGCTCCATGGGTAGTTTTTCCATGCAACTCAAACGAGGGGCATCAGAGGATCAAAGCACTCTTCGTGTCTGTTTTGGCCAGCTTTCATGTTCACATTGTCCTCTCTTTCTCACCACAACTGTTTGCAGGTTTTCAGAGAAGGGTGAGGCTGACATGGCAGAAGAGCAGAGGGAGAAGATGCATGTGAAGATGTTGCCACTTGTTTCTACCAGATATGACCTTGTTTTATTGAAGTTTATTTTATTTTTTACTTGAGTTTGGCACTCAGAATTAGCACCCCACCCCAAAGTGTTTGTCTTGACAGCCTTTGTCCTAGGATTCGTGAGTAGATTTTCAACTATTTGCTCTGGAAAAGACGCATGTGTGGTGTACTCTAAGCTGCGTGCAAGGAAAAGGGCTTGAGTCAGCTGGTGCTTCCCAGCAGACAAATTGCTGGGACAGTAGATACTGTAGAAGGGCACTGAGTTTTGAGCAATTCTGCAGTAGCTGATGGGTATGAATCATTCTGAAGAAAAGCAGGATTAAAAAGGGGGGGGACGTCCATGAAAAGAGTGCAGCAATCTTATACTGCATATTTTCCTCACGGGTAAATCTGCATACTTGGCCCCAGGTGCAAATCTGGAATTTGGTCCTGAAGTAAGACAGCTCTGAAATGCTAACCTTCGAAAGCAGGCAAATCTCCGTGCTACACAGAAAGACCAATGCTGGTGTTAAAAATCTCACTCGACACAAATGAAAGTGAATGTGTGTAAAGGGTGTGTATGGAAGCGTTGCTGTGAGTGCTCTGGGAACTGGTGTATTTTCTAGCTAAATCATGGTGTATTTTTTTCAGCATTGTACATGACTTGTAGCACAAGCGATCTGTGACTGTGCACATTCAAGGTGGTGTTAATGCAGGTTAAGAAATCTGTCAGGTGAACTCCTTTCAGAGTTGCAGGGTGCAAGGTGAGTTCAGCCCAGCCTTTATCTCGGTGAGAATCTATTGGAAGAAGTAGAAGAAATCAATCAAAATAAGGAAAAGGACAGGCTCCCTGAGGTTTAGACCAGATAGCTCACCTGAGACACAGAGCTCCTGATAAGGAGCAATCAGGCAGCTGAAATCTGCAGTGCTGCTGGTGAGTGAGACTTTTATGCCCTTGCATGTGCAGGTTGTTTTTGACCAGATAAGGACATTCCTCCACTCCTTGTGTGTTCCACATGGAGATGCTCTCTGTAATTGCTGCCTCTGCCCTGGTAAGGATGCAGAGAACATATCTGCTCTCTGGAGTGCCTAAATACCAGAACGAAGCAGCATTGCAGGGAGGGTATATTTTGGGGGTGGAGAGAATGTGCTTTATTTGTAGTGGCTTCGAGCTGCATCTTGCGTCTAATGCTGATAAGCACTTGCTGAATGTTGCTTGTTGATATGACGAAGGGGCTTGTATTACCATGCAGTAGCTCTGTAGTAGAAGGCAAGTTTTGATTGTAAGACTCAGGGTGGTTTTGGACAGTTTTGGGCCTGATTGGTGCTGAGTGTGCTGGGCCTAGGACTCGGGAGAGCTCGCTATGTGCTCTCACATCCAGGCTTGTAATGGTGGTGTTCAGTCCCGCTGGGACAGCACCAGCTGAATGCTCCTTGGCTTGCTCTCTCACTTTTGAGCCATCTGCCATTAAGCTGGAAAGGGCAATAATGTTAGTTCGGTCTCCTTCCTTTCATGGCACAGAAACTGTTCCCAGTCATGTAAAGAAGTGCACGTGGCTCCCTGACTCCAGGCTTGCTTTCCCTCCGAGTCTGATGCTCCAGATAGCAAGTCAAGGCTGCATGGCAGCCGAGACAGGCACGTCAGGTTTATAAAAGCTCCAAAACAAAACATTTTCCACTGAGAAACCCAAGAAATATGTAAAGTTAAACAAAATAGCTACCCCAAGTGTATTTCTGATTCAGCTATCTGTTTCCTTGCATTCCTGGGGTGGGAGAGGCTGGATGCATCAAGTAACCCCGTCCCCTCCCCTCCTGCCCTCCCAGCCTCCTTTGCAGCTCACAAGGCTCATCTCTAGCCTCAGCTTCCACCTTGTTTTCTCCTGCTCAAGCAAGATGCGCTTCCTTGTACTTTCTTCTTCCCTTTTTTCCTTACTAAGTTTCAGCTCAGCCTCTTCCGCTGTCTGCTGTTGTGTTGCCATCCCCACAGCTTTTGACGTGATGAGCTGGGTTGTCTTGGGGAGTAACCCTTCGGGAACTCTTCCCGTGCCATACATAAGTCCATGCAGAGCCAAAAGACGTTGCAGCCAGGAACCCTGGCGCTGGCTGCAAGCAATCCCCCGGTCTGCAGACGTGGGCTCATTAGTGAGGCAAGATTAATCTTGCTGAAACTGTAACTGGGAAGAGAGGCACCTCTGTGGTGTGGTTCATTTCATCCTGCAGCTGACAATTACCATGGCTCGGACCTGTGTCCCAGGAGGAGCATACCTCCTGGCCAGGCAGCTCTGCAGTGAAGGGGTGGTTGGCTTGTGGCTCAGTGCATTGCTTCTGCCCACTCCGTTTGAGCTAAGCTGTTGTGGGCTCCATCCTCTCTGATTAGCAAGTGGGGGAGAGGCCATCAGTGCCGTTTCTCTCAGCTCCTTGATTCCCCTTCCTCCTCAGATACCTTCTTTAGACTGCAGGGAGAGCCCCCTTAGATTTGGGCAGCCCCTCAGCACAGGGACTTGCCCCAGTCTGGCAGGGAGAACTGCAGGAGCGTGGCGTGGCGCAGCTTGTGTCGGAGAGACCCAAAGCCAGGTCTGGCCGCCTGAGGCTCCGCTTGGGGAGCTGTCCAACAACTGCCAAAAAAAAAGAAGATTTTCAGCATTTTTATTCTTTGAACCAAGTTCTGTGCATATCCTGGGCTTGCTTTCTCAACAAAAGCTGATCGCCCTCTAAGGATGAGGGGTAGGGGTAGCTAAGGAAAGTGGCTCCGATGGGTTTGTGATGCCTCTGGAACAGACTCAGGGAAGGCTGGTAGCTGAAGGCCTGGGTGCTGAGAGCGTTTCTGCTGTGAGGCTTGGGTGAAAGCAAGCAAGAATCTCTTCTGTACATGCTTGAGATGCAATACCTGTGTAGAACGCAAGTCAGATGTAGCTAGCATGTAATAACTCGTCGAGCTTACCTGGGCCTGGTGGTCCTGCTTGGGGCTGCTCAGCTCTGTTTTTGTTCCCTACCACTGTCCAAACCCCTCAGTCTAATGCTTGCCATCACTGCTGTGAGCACTTCTTGGTTCTTCAAGCCCTTTACATCTTCCTTTGTGTCCCAAGCTGCAGAATGCTCCCCAGAGATGGCCTTCCCCTAAACCCAAATGGAGCCAAGATGGTGAAACTTTAAATGCAACTGTCCTCTAAGTCTTGATTTGGAGCTAAGAGAAGCCCGCAGATACGGGAAAGTGCTATGTTGGGGATGATTCATTCTCTAGAAGGAAAACATAAACGAATTTTCTGTCCTCAGTGATGCAAATGGCACAGAAGTTGGCAACACCTCCCTAGGAAATGCTGAAGAACAAACTGAATAATAGTGTTTGGCTGAAACAGGGCTTGAAAGAACAGGGAAGTGGACTGACTAAACTTGTCCTTGCACAAATGTTAGAAGTCTTGGAGGAGGGGAGGCAGTAACCTGGCTGTAAATGAGAATATTGATATGATGGGTGTATGAGAAGGATGATAAAAGCAGCAGAAGTGGCGAGATAGGCAAATAGAAGGTGATGACGGGAATGGTGACCTGACCGAAGACCTCGGTCTTTTATGTTGGGTAAATGTCATAGCAGAGCACTGTCTGAGTTTCTCTTGTTGATGCATAAACAGCTATTTTCATGGAGCAGCTGGACAGCCTCCCCTCCAAAAAATGGAATAATTCAGCTTCATCCTGAACCAGGATGCCTAGGGTTCCTAGGATGCCTAGGGCCAGCCTTGAAATGGCTGCAGAGCTGCTTTGTACCAGCGACCAAACTGGGCTGGGATTAGGAGTCCTCACTGATGCAGTAAATGCAACAAAAAACTTTAAAAGTATTTAACTTTTGTAAAGGGGAACTTCATAAAACAAACGCAGTGTAAAAAACAAAATGAATGCTGTGAAAGGGGTAACATGCTCTTGGGTTCTGCTTGCAGGACCTCTTTCCTGGTTTGAGTGCTGGCCTCACATTACTAGAGGGCTAAAATCCAAGCTTTGAATGCTCTCTGCCAGCTGGCCAGGGACTTGCATGTCAGCAGATCAAAAACATCTCCTATGTGCTTTTAAGTTTAAGGGCAAATCATGCTGCCATGACAATATTTCGGCTGGCATGTCCTGAGAAGTCTTGGGTGGTGTTGTAGCTTAGCATCGGGGCCCTCCGTGGGCGGGAAAGGGCCAAGCAGAGGGCACCAAGAAGCAGCAAAACTCTGCCCTGGGGCAGGAGCATCTTCAGTTGGGAAGCAAGGAGGTGGAGGTTGGAGTGCTCCTGCCTGGGGGAAGCCCCAGTGAGCAGCAGCTCTTTATTCTGCCCAACTTTTCCTGCAAAGCTCACTTTGTGTGCTTCATCGTGCTCAGGCTGGTGCTTCCAGCTATGTAAAGCCTCCAGGATGTTTTCGGGTGGGTTAAATAGTGTAAGTTTTGCTTGTGTTTAAAACTCCAGAGGGAATTGCTGATAGCTGCTTTGGAGGGGGGAAAACCTGTGCTGCGTCTCCAAGCAGCTCTTCCATGTGGCAGGGTGTCACCGTAACTTACCTTCCAAATTTTGCCTCTGAAACAAAGGAACAGGCTAGTAAAGTGATGAAGAGACCGAGCACGGGCTCGTGTAATGATGTACCGGGCTTATGAACCCCGTTGCGACATCTGCCTGTAAAACCGCTTTCATCTGCGTACATCCCCTCTACGGGTAGGATGATGCTCGTGGCTAAATTAAAGCTTCGGACAGCCTCAGCGGATGTCCCTTGCTCTCTGCGTGGTTGCAGCTAGGTGTGTGTGTGTGAACAGCCCATCTCCATCGCAGAGGTGCTGCTGGTGCCATTTGTCATGCAGGCATCTCAGCTGTTTGTAGCTGTTGGCCGCAGGGATGAGTTAAGCTTGAGGCTACTTCAGGTCAGTCACCTTTTCTGCTCCGATGTTATTTTAAATCGGGATGTCTTGGTGCTATCTGCAGAGGCTCTGTTTTGGCAGTGTCCATGTTGCGATACAGCAGAGATCGCGGGTTCTGGGAAAAAGCTGCGAATTCCAGCTCTGCGTTTGGAGACAGCGGTGTTGTTGTATGTCAGAGCCAATCCCGTGTTTCTGTAGGGAGCTCTTGTGCCTTGGGGAGCTTTTTGGGACGTGTGCTCGACTTCTCGAGCTTTCTGTACTGATGTAGCTTGGGATGATTTTGGCTGTTCGCCAGTCTGTGTGTGGTGCCAACTCGCAGAACATCTGACCATGCTTGCAACTTGGGGTTTGGCTCTCCCGTTGCAATTTCCAAAGTCTCTCAGCCAGGAAGGAGAACAACTTGAATACTTGGGAGTGACTTGAATACTTCTTTCCTAGAAACAAGAGGACTTCTCTGGGGCAGAACAAACTGCCCTCGCATTCATGTTACAGATCCTCAGGTCTGCTCAGGCTGGGACCATCTCTGTAGCTGACTTTTCCTTCCAGTTGTAGCGGACCACAGTGCGTTTCATGCCCCTGCAGAAGAGATGCTCGGTGCTGCATCTTCTGTATGAACTCGGATTTCCATTCAGTCACAACACTGGTGTGGCTACGTGTTCGCCACCCTCCCTGTGGGGCTATGCCAGCTCAACTCAGGCATTTCCACCCCCTAAGTATTGTCCTTTTATTGCTTGGCTTTACGAAGCAAACTACAATCCTACCAAGACACATGAGGAGTCTTAGCTAAGAGTGACCTAATTATTTTGGGAAAACTCCATGATAAAAATTCATCTTTCAGCCTGACTTCCTACAGCTTCGATTGCCTTAGGCCAATGGTGAAGCCAAAGCTGTTCTGCTCCTTCCGTTAGCATTCCTTACCAACTGCAGTTCCCTTTCCATGTTAGTTATGAGCTACTGCCTGTCCAAGTGAAAGATTTTTGGAGCAGCCGTACTGGGTCAGATCAAGGGTCCCTTTCTTCTCTCCAGCACTGGTCAGAGCAGAGGCACAGAGGGAAGAGGCATCGCATCCCCCTGAGTCTTCTTTCAGTCCCCAGCCCTTTCCAGCATGGATGATTTTCCAAGCCCAACAATGCTTCTGTCTAAGATGGGGATTTCTCTTGTGCAATCTTCTCTTAAAACCATGTGGGTATTAAACAGCCCCGATGTCCTGCAGTGAGGAGCTTTGCAGCTCGACTGCTGGGAGAGGAGCCATCTCCTTTTTGTTACCTTTTTACTCCAAAAATACCGTCTCATCTCTCAAGTGTGCAGAGCTCTGGATGTCCCCTGCAAGTCACCCCTTTTTTGGGGACCAGAAGTGCACGCGTGGTTCCTGGTGTGGGTAAACTATCAATTTACCCAGTGGTGTAATGAAATATTTTTTTTCTTTCTATTTTCTCTGCTCATTTCTACACACCATCTAACGCTTGCTTTCCTGCTGAGCAGTGAGCTGATGCTTTCATGGGGCGTTGGAGCACACTGTGTCACCTCAGCACAGGGAAATCAGAACACTGCTTCCAGTGCCTGGCCCCATAGCCCCGCTAGGATTGCCCCTTCTCCTGGTGTAACACTCATGTAATGAGGAGTGCATCTCATCATCAACAATTACCCCTACTGGAAGCCTAAGTATGACTCCCAAACAAGTTAAAAAAAATAAATTAAAAAATAATAAGAAAAGCTTAATGACCTTAGTTGTACATGCAAAGCTCCACATTTTGTTACAAGAAGGGACTTGTGGGTATTGTCTCTGAGTCTTTATTAAAAATACATAACTCTTTCAAAGCTCTTTTGTTCCTTTGGATAGTGGGAACCACTCTGGGTGTGTTTCTCTAATCTTGAAATCTGTGAGCTTTAAAGGAAAAGAAATCAAGCTAATTAAAACATTTTTTGCATGTATTCCTTCCTAGTGTGGCACAGGACTATGGAGCTGGCTACAGGATAGGGAAACTTCCCTCAGATACTCCTGGCTTCTCTCCCAGCCCAGTGACCACTGCATAAGCAGAAATCTGTTACGATTATCCCCTCCGTACATGTCTGCTTGAGTGGGACCAGAGCAGTTTGAGCTCCAGTGTTTAGCTTTTTATGGATAACATCCTATTTCTCAGCATCCCTGCTCAATAGAGGCTGAGTCTCAGGGGGGGAATTTGGAGCCATAGGAAGGAGAGGTGGGTGGGAGAGTGCATTAAGCCACCTTCCCTCCCACAAATATATTTCCTCTTTGTAGCCCTTAATGAGACGCTGTGTAGTCGCAGGGAGCTTGTGTGCTGCCACTTTTTTTTCTTGTTCCTGCATCCTGGCAAAGTTCATCGGAGATTAATTGGTGTGGGGCCTGTGTCTTCCCCTAACTGTGTGGAGAAGGAGCCCTTCCCCACTTGCTCTGCTGGTGTTTGGGGCATGCGTGGGGCTCTGCTGGTTGCAACATGAGCCTTGGTAGTTGCTGCCCCATAGCTTAGTGATGGTGTGGAGCACCTCCGTGGCTTGTCCTGTGCCTGGTGCGGACCCAAGGGTGCTGGACCGGGTGCGGGACCCGCAGCTGGACTGTGCCCAGAGCTGATACGTGGCTGGCACTTGCAGAGCATCTCCTCCGTATTCACACCAGTCCAACCAGTAACTCCTGCTCGTTCCCCAGCAAGGAGCACCATCTCCAGCCCCAGGGGGGCTTCCTCCTCCATTGGCAGTCGGTGCCAGCCAGTTCCCATGGCTCAGGAGCTGGAGTGTTCCTGGCTCTCCTGCTCTGTTGCTGGGTTGTTGAGGTCGGGCAGCTCCAGGGACAGAGCCTGGAGGTGAGGAGTTGCTGCTGCTGCTGCCAGAGACCTCTTGGTGCTTTGGTGACTGTCACAGCAACCATGTGAGCTCTGCAAGGAGCAAAAGGAATACACAGCACAAAACTGCCAAATGATGCTTTTTAGCATTTTTTTAAAAATCTGCTTTCTTAAAAATCTTAAAAATCTTGATACCTGGAATCACATCTCGATGTGAAAATCTCATTGAGGAACCTACAAGTTCCTGGCCCTGGAGAACTGAAAACTAGAAAGCACCTAGGCTGTAATGGGAGCAAAGGCACCCTCCTCCCTCTCTCTGTGGGGAGCCGAGCGTGCCCGGGGGCTGCATGGGGGCGAGGAGCAGGAACCACCCAGGAGCAAGGGCTGGGAGCATCCCTCGGGGCTGCAGCGCATGGCCTGGGCGTGCTCGGCATCGGGCGCCAGAGACTTCTTGATTTTTACCCATGTGAGGGAAAAGAAAAAGGATTATTCCTCTCCTTTTGGAGGAAAAAGTGTTTTTCAGGCACACGGAGAGTAAATACCGGTAAGACGTAAATCCTTTAGCAGCGCCCAGCTCGCTTGGACAGCGTGAGCACAGGAAATCAGGAAATCGTTGCTGCTCGGTGCTCGCCTGCACAAATATTGTAATCTTCTGAAACCATTTGGTGGAGGAAATGGTTTTAAGCGTTGATTAATTGCTCAGTCATTTATTATTATTATTATTATTAGTTTTTATTTTTGTCTTGAGCATTTCAATTTCCCAACCTCAAGTTTTCATCCTCTCCCCATCCCCCTGCTCAGTCGCCCGCTCCCTTTGGCTGCTCTGTGGCAGCCCCGCGTGTCCCTTGGGGGCTGCGAAATCCCGCAGCAACTCCAAACTGCAAGAGGAGCATCCCTGCTGCAGGATGCTTGTCCAGGGGCTGTCCCCTTAGGGGGTTTCTGCTGCCAGGACGGGCAGCAGGGGGGAAGCTGGCGTGTGCCCCTGGGCCTGAATCCTGCTGCTGGGAGGTGGTGCAGAGCGAGGTCTCCTCCTGACCCATGTGCATCTCCTGCAGGCTACGGACATCTCCCCTCCACCAAGATTTCCCTCATCAGGCATCTTCGGGGGAAATTATTTTATGGTTTCTAGAATCATCTAGGCTGGAAAATGCCTTTGAGATCATCAAGTCCAACTGAATCAATTAAAGCTGACAAAAGAGAGGAAAACACTTGTGTGAGCACATTTTTGATTCCCAAAGAGCTCCAGAATATCCCAGGTCACAGATCAGCACTTTGGCCACCCTTTTGGGGTAGGGTCACGAGCACAAGCTGGGCTTCTCCAAGTCCCCCTGCTCCCTGGGGCCGCTCGGGCACTTCTGGGTCGTGTCCTGCTCCCACCGCCAGGGGCTGAGTGGCCCCATAGGGACAAGAACTTGCTTGATGTCCTTCAAAGTGTCTTTCCCCTTTGCAGTTTCTGCCAGGCGGCTCTTCCTTTGGGTGGCACGCACCAGACCTGCGGAGCCTGGCTTGTTTAAACAACAGCAGATGGCTGATGCGATGGGTGAAGGAAGCGTTAGCGATGCTTGCAGGTCAGCCTAAAGAAAACAGAGGGATGGGAGCTGTCATGCTTACGGTAAGGGCTCCAGAAACAAACCAGCTTGTTGGGGCAGGTCCTGGCGAGAGGTCGGAGCAGCTGACACGCATCTGGCAACCCACAGGGCAGTTCCCCACAGCCCAGAGAGGGTGCTGGGGGTGCCCTGTGCCCTGGCCACAAAGCATGAGTGACGTGGCAGCCTCAGGGAGGGCAGCGTGGGGGCAAGAGGGCTTGGATGGAGGAGGCAAGCAGCTAATTTCCATGCTCCCAGTGCTGTCATGAAGAGCAGCAGAGCTTGTTTCACGCTGCGGTCTGTTTGCTTCCAGGTACCTGGCTTTGCTTTCTTCATCTTCCCCAGGTTTCCAGCAGAGCATCAGCTTGCCTGTCTCTACTGCTTTGTGGCCAGGCAGATCTGGCAGAGGTGGCATCAGGACCAGAGCGCCTTCTGCACATGATGTCCTGGACCATGTCAGACATCTCTCCCATCTGTGGCGGCCTGAGAGCTGGGTTCAGTGCCCCCACCACAAACACAACCCGAGAACCCCTGTCCTGCTCTGCGGGAGAGAAGAAGTGCACGGAGACAGCACGGTGATCCATGTGGAGCAGGAGCAATGTTCTCCTGTGCTGTGAGCTGTCCCAGGCCACCCTGCCGTGCAGAGAGGTGATGGATGAGCTTTCCCACGGGCAGAGGGATGCTCCTGCCTGGCAGCCCTAAGGATGGTCAGGCTTGGGCTGCAGCACGAGCTGGCAGACGTCAGCCACACGGCAAACACGGGCCGGGGACCTCCCCGATGTGTCACGGCAGCATGGTCCTCAGCATGTGAGGCGCGCGCCCAATGTCGCGTCCCGGCTCCCCGGCGGGGAGACAGGGCTCACGTCAGCGGGATGGTTTCACTCTGTGCTCAAAGATAAGGCAGAGCCACAGAAAGTCCTCCCAGTTAAATTGTCGGGTGACTATTTTCTTTTATTTGCTGACGGAGATAAGTCTAGTGTGAGCTCACCAGCGTGGAGCACGTGGGGTTTTTACAATTGCCCAGAGGACATTGGACTGTTGCGCAACTGCCGGGTGCATGAAAACAAACTATTCCTTCCTCTTTCCTTTGTCCTCATCCACACCATTTAGTGGAAATGTTGATTTCTTTTGTCAGCCAAAAGGTCAACGAGACCAAGAGGTCAGTGTTACCGCAGACTTTTGGCTAAGCTTTTTCCTGGAAAGCTGTGTGCTTGGAAGAAGGGAGTGCAGCGAAGGCTTGGGATCCGCAGGTGCTTTAGAGGAGGAGGAGGCGGCAGTGGTACCTATCTACAGGGGCAGAAGTTGGTCCATCTCCTGGGGCCAGGAGGAAAACTGCAGCCTTTGAAGACTGAGGAAAACTCAAATGGGCACAAAACATTTGTTGGTCTGTCTTTAAAGGATAGAAAACCTGGTAGGGAATCACAGAAGGGAAGCGCAGAACTGGGTCTGGGAGGAACTCAGATAGCACAGAGGACACGTGGAGGGCTGGGGAGCAGCAAACAGGCTGCCACGGCGTCAGGGTTTCGGTGGCAATCTGCCACCTGCCTGCACCGCGCCCCTGGAGCCGGCGGTGCAGAGATGGAGCCTCGTGTTTACCGAGGTGCAGGACGAGATTGCCGTGCCGGGGATGGGTCACCTCGCTCCTCCCTGCGCGGCTGCTGCTTGGGGAGGTGTCCCCATGCGGGGAGCTGCGGGGTCATGGGAAGCCCTCAGCCATGACAATGATGGTGGCACCTGGTCTCCCGGGGTGCAGAGGACACTGCGAGGAGCCGAAGCCCAGCCAGGAGGGCAGAGCTGGGGTCTTCACGGTGGTTCTGTGGGCACAGCGGGTCTCGCTTGCAGCTCTGCCCTGGTGATGGGTTGGCAAGTCTGCTGCATCTTTTTCTTTTGAAAAATCTCACCCTGGGCTTTCAGTGGTAGCTGTTCTTCCCTGCGCTAGAGGTGTCATGGCCTGCAGGCCTCATGGTCCCATGTGCCCCAGGCTGTTATTGGACCCCCTACTGGTGGCCCCGTTGAGTTTTCTCTCTTCCCGTGGCCAATTCTAGCAGCTGCATGTCTTGCCATGCCACTGCTGGTGGTGTCCTTATTGCGTATCTCATTGGTGGTCCCTGCAGCTGGTGGACCAGCACCCTAGAAGTTGTGTGGTGCTCCTTTGCACCACCTCTGGAGGAAGGGCTGGCAGTTGTAGCTGTGTCAGCAACTCCACTCTCCTGCTGCTGGGCCTCCTCTTGATGGTGGTGGTGGCCCTGGATGTTCCTGCAGAGAGGAGACCCTAGCAGCATCTCAGTGCAGGAGGAGCAGTGTGGTACCAAACAGCCAGATAAGCTTGGGGGGGTCAGTATAGGTACTTCAACCTGGTGGTCTCAGCAAAGCCCATCAGGAAATTCCCAACCTAGCTGGAAGCAGCTTGACTGGGAAGTCCAGGGTGAAACAATGGTGCTAAAACTGTCCTCCTCATTCTTTGCAGGCCAATCTTGTCCCAGCCACTTCCGCAGGGAGGGCGGTGGTAGCCACGCCGGGGGAGCGGAGGTGGCAGAGGTTGGTCCTCTGCCTACTTTGTGCACGCTGCGGTGCTGTGGGCTGCCACATGTGTGGGTTGGAAAGGCAATTGTATCTCTTGGTGCACGCTCAGCCAGCTGGGTTGGTGGCCCAGTGGAGCTCTTTGCAATGCTCCCCACGTGCAAGTCACTCAGCAGCATCTCCCCCAGGAGCTGGTTCCTGATGAGGAGTCCACTGGGATGGGTTGCGGAGGGAAAATACAAAGTACGTTTTAGCTCTTCTTTCTGGGGATGATGTGCAACATTTAAGGTGTCTTGTCAGCCTCTGGCAGGTCCTACAGGTGGGCAGATTTGTGGTCACTGTTCTCAGGACTTGAGCTCACTTGTTCCATCGAAACCTCTCTGGTCAGGTCCTTCTCCTGGAAGTGCCTTCAGCACTGCCCCTCCTAACACGAGTCGTGCTGGATACCCCTGCTTGATTGAAAATAGAACAATGACCTCAAGAATTTTCCTTTGAAAGTGTCTTGAGGGAGAACAAATGGGAAGGACTTGAACAGGCCATCTGCTCCCCTCCCATCCGGCTGTGCTGTGCCAGGCTCTGTGATAGGGTTGGGTGAAAGGCAACGTGTGCCAGGAGCCTTGGCTTGCCAGGGCGTGAGAAGGGGCAGCGTGCTGGCCTCTGAATCCTATCAGGCCATGGAGTGGTGCTGGGGAGTAGGTGTCAACGGAGCCTGTGGGGAGGTGTAGTCCTTCCTGCTGTCCCAGGAGCAGCTCCTGCCCTGGGTGCCTGCCCTCTGGGCTCGGTGACCTCCTGCAGCCCACCCCAGCTGGGCTGTAGGGCAGGGGCTCCAGGGCTCCAGCTACCGTGGTCGGTGTGGAGTGGGCCTGGTGGCTCCATACAGATCCCTGGAGCTAGGCAGTGCGAGCCTGGAAGAGAGAGGCCCTTGTCCCAGGCAGGGATGTTTGTCTCCTGGGTGAGCCAGCGCTTTCCTGCTGCGCTGCAGGATGCTGAAGGATCTTCCCAGTTAAGCAGGGCACAAGCCCAGCAGGATTTGTAGCTCATGCTGGAGCTGTCAAATCCTTGTGTGTTATATCTCTGGGCATTGTAGATCGTATTTCTACTGTAACCTCAGGTGCCCTCCAGGGTTTGCTTGTTTGGTTAGGAGTTAAGGTCAGGAGACACACTGGTGCTGTGTCCTTTCCTTTGGTTACAGGACTGTAGCTGCACGTCTGCTGTCCCAGTGTTTGAGGACCCCCAGCTCTGGGCAGATCTGGGCCAAGCCCGGCCTGGGAGCTGGGTGCACCAGGCTGTGGTGAGGAAAGGAGTTAACATAGGCTGTGTAGGGCTACATCCACGTTTGTGGCTCTGCTGCCTTTGTTTTGGCAAAGGCAGGTCTCGGCAGCAGGGCACCATGGGCAGGAATGGGATGGTTGACCACAGGATTGTCGAGCACAATGGCCGGGAGCAACTGCCATCCCATTTTCACAGAATCGCAGAATGGCTGAGGCTGGAGGCACCTCTGTGTCCGTCTAGTCCAACCCCTGCTCAAGCAGGTTGCCCAGGACCACGTCCAGGCGGCTTTTGGAGATCCCCAAGGAGGAGACTTCACAACCTCTCTGGGAAACCTGCTCCAGTGCTTGGTCACCTACGCAGTAAGTTAGTTTTCAAGGCTCCAGCAGCCCCACTGAGCCGGTGCCAGCCCATCTGCTCCCCACACCTCTTGAAATGCCCTTGCTCTCGCTGTAGGCCAGGACACCGTGTCCCGCAGCCTTCTCCTCCTGGAGAGAAGCGCTGGTCCAGACCCCAAGGGCTGAACCTCCTGAGATCTGGGTGGAGCTGTGCCGCACCTCTGCAAGAGGTAGCATGTCGCTGCCTCTGTCCCTGCGCTGGGCAGAACAGGGAGGGATGGTGCCCGGGGCTTGTTCCCAGCACCGTACATCTCTTGGCACGCGGGCCCAGCCTCACGTGGGCACCTGCAGCCAGCTTCAGGGCTCTGCCTCTGCCCCCCCCACCAGCCCTCCCAGGGGGTCCTCGCCCCGCAGGGTCCCTGCACATGGGGGGACTGCGGATCTCTGGTGCCGGCTGCCTCCAGGCACCCCTTGGCCGCTGCTGAAGATCAGGTTAGGTCTTGTGTCCAGGTGCAGACGGCCTGGTTGATGCAATGTGCCTGTTCGTGCTCGGTGGGGAATGTTGCTCACCTGCCTGGGGAGGCACAGGCGCTCGCATGGCTCTGCGCAGCCTGCCAAGCCTTAATCTCCATTGTTTGACAGCTGGCGCGCTGCTGACGTCAATCCCATGGCTCTGGGGGCTTTTCGGGGAGGAATGGGCAAGTCTCCGCATACGCCTGCTTGTAGGCTTACCAGAAAAACATAGCACTAAAACCACAGAGGGCGAGGGGGGGAAGAAGGAACGGAGAGGGGAGTGTGGCATGAGAGCTGCTGCTCCTTCACAGCGCAGCCCAGCCCCGGGAGCTGCCGGCTGACTCATGCCTGGGCCTACCTGCGTGGGTCCCATCCCTGATGGGGAGGAAGGTGCCACCAAACACCTCCAGCTGGCCAGGAAGTGCTGCTCAGCTCCCTCCTGTCCACACCGAGGGGCTGTACGTGTCCCGTCAGCATCTCACCTGCCTTTCTGGTCCTTCTCCATCTCCTTCAGCCAGCGGAGACCGCTGATGTTGGGACCTGGATGTTGTCTCTGTACTGCTGGGTATCTTCTGCTGCTCTCTTGTCCTCGCCTGGAGGCCCAGGGTAGAGATGCAGCTTCCTTTATTAGGTATCTTGTTCATCTCTGGGTTGTGCCAGCTCTGGACGTCACTGTCCTGCCTCCTGGGATCATTTCAGGATGTCGCCTTGAAGCCGTGCCCAGGTTGCTTTTGGTGTTGGCCAATGTTTGCCCAGCTCTGCTGCTTTCCTCCAGAAGAATAAGCTCTGGAAGCGATGGGAGCACCGCCCTGGCCGTCCCGTGGCCTGACCCCTCTTCCACGTGTCAAAGGATGGAAAGGGCGATCTGTGTTGCCCTCACTGCTCCAGAAAAAGCTGAGCATCCTTGGTCACCACTGGCAGGAGCAGTCCAGCTCCTCTGTGGCCAACTCGCAAAGCCTCACAGTTTGGCTTCGGGGCCTGGACAGGGCTCTCTGGGGAGTCTTGGCGTGGAGATCGCTGCTTCCAGGCCGCACCGCTGGCGCTTCTGCTTCCACTTGTGACCTTAAAAAACACATCCTGATGGCAATTGTTCTCCTGAGCTGGAAATCCTGTCTGCTCTGCTGTGGGACTTAGGCTCCCAAGTGGCTTGAGGTCTTTGGTCAACACGGCCAACCTTTCCCGCAAGGGAAATGACTCTCGCCCTTCTGCTTGGCGGCAGCCAGGCCGGAGCTGCTCCCGCTGCCAGCCGGAAGGACACCTCTGACTCCATCGGCTCCCCTCCCTGGGCTTGTCTTCTCAGCACAACGAGCTCTAATGGCCTTAAATAGTTTTCATCCAAAAAAAGCAAACTCTGAGGAGACAAAAGAGGAGGAATCCAGGAGCCACCATAAGTAGTTTTGAAGGGATTTTTTCTCTTTCCTGGCTCAGAAAGCAAGTTGGCTGGAACTGTCCTGAGGCTCAACCCGTGTCATGCCTAGGAAATGGAAACCCTTAAAGCCATTTTGGCTCCATGCGTGGAGCTGAAACCCCACAGCCAGGAGGGTCAAAGGGCCCAGAGCAGCAGATCCACAAAATAAGTTTTTTTTTCTTTTCTTTTGTCCCCCACCCCTAGATAGTGTGAAAGAATACAAGTAGCCATTGGAGCAAATTACTTGACTTAGGTCGCCTTTGCGCTATGCTAGCACTACTGGCATTGGTCTGTGTTCCTTCCTGACCACATAGTTTTGAGATCTTGGAAACTGAAAGTTGGATGGTGTCCACCAAGCAAGAGTTTTAGCAAAACATTTGAGTTTTCATCTCTCCAGGGAAAAATATTGATTATTTCTTGGTCTGGAGGAGGGGAAATAGCAGAGGTTGTGCCTTGGTGAGCTTTTTTGGAGAAAGCTGGATTCCTCTGTGCAATTAGTCAAACGCTATGTGTCAGCCCTCCCCCGACAAATGAGGCATCCAGAGGTATGCGTGCAGTTCCTGTCGCTTGAAATTCTAATCTTATAAGAATAAATATAAAGCCCCAAATATATTTGGGGCTGTGTATTTATTTGTGGGCATAAAAACTGCACTTGATCACCAAAAAACTCCTTTGGTCATTTGGATGTGTTTCTTAAACTCACAGACTTTAGTGAAAATAATGGCATGTGAGTTTGTAGCTCTAGGAAAGACAGCACAGGCCCCCAGCATCCTCTTGTGTTTTGTTATCTTCTTGTCCCTCGCCCCCAAGGCCAGTGGCAGAAAGCAGTATTTGCTAGTTAATATTCACCCAAATGTTTAAAATAGCTTTCCAAGGCTGGGTTCATGCCTCTCCTTCCCTGCCCACCACAACCCATTTCCAACATGCGGGGTATGGCCATGGTGCCCACGCGGAGGTTTCCCGTGTGCTGGGGAGGATGAACATCGTGTGTAGGACACACTTTACCTGACCGGACCCGTGACCGGCTCTGACTGCTCAGAAAACATTTTGCAGAATTTCCTGGCGTAATTAACAGATTGGAGGAAATTACTGTAAGTGTGCCAGAAGCTCCCCCAGAAAGTAGAGCAGAAGGATTTTTGACAGTTATACACCTTCAGCACCACATTGGCCTACTAATATCAGCAAGACAAGGTTTAGAGGAGAGGTGTTCTGTTTGCAAATATTGATGAAAGATGATGCTTTTTTCTACATACTTGACCTCACTGCTGTAATGAAACCAGTGATGTTATCCAAGACATACAATTTGCACTCAACTGAAACATCAGGGAAGCTGATATGGGAAACTGAGCAATCACATTGAAAAGATGTGGCCAGTCTCGTGGCACAGGAACGAAGTGTGAGAAAGGGGGGTTCAAAACTGCGTGACTAAGGGATCAGTTGATGTGGTGCTTTTTCTTTTTTTAAATGTACCTTTTGCTGGATTTCAGGCCATGCTTATGGTATCTGCATGCTTAGTCTCCGCACAGCAGGGACAGTGAGCTGCTTTTTTCCTGGCTGCAGTCTCACAGGGCCACCAAGTTGCCTGTGGGGGAACCATGGAAAATCAGATCAGGTCCTCCTGCTTGCCCCTCACTCCTTTCCGAGGTGCTGCTCTTCACAGCCAGCCAGGGGCCATGGTGCTCTTCCCTGTTCTCTCCCCAACTCTCATACTGCTTGTCTGCTCTTGGATTTTTTTTATTTTTATTTTATTTTTTAGTGATTGCCTTTAGACTTGTTTCCCCTTCTGTGGACTTGTTCAGTCTTCCCTTGAATCCCCCTCAGCCCTGTCATCCTTCTGTCCCATTAAGAAGTAGGATCTGTGCTTTGGATTGTCTTCTTGGCTTTCCTTCTGAAAGTGCCTGGGGCCCTGCGGGGGCTGAATTGCTGCTGGTACAGCTGGGTTTGCTGAGGCTGGGGGGATCCTGGACCATCCCCTCTCCAAAATAGCCCCCAGCCTGGGTTTGTGCTGAGCCTACACCTTCCCCAGGAGAGCTGTCAGCCTTGGCTAGAAGATTGCATGAGAGTAAAAGCTTACCCTTCCTTTGCTAATTACTCTGGTTGGTCACTCCCACCCCTGACCATCAGGGTCTTACTGGGATGGGGCTTTCTCTTGGAGTTGTGCTGGCAGGCGCCACCTCCCTGGTGGCCAGGGACCGGAGGTCCCGAGCTCCTCTTTGAAATGCTGGCTTACCTAAAAGCTCTACTGAGATGCCTGCAACTCCTCTTGTGGAGGAGCTCCCATGGCTTCACTTGCCCCAGGAGCCAGGGAGTGTCTGGCTGAGAGTGGGTGGGTGGCTGGGAGTCAGGGTGCTGGCATGGAGGGCGCTTGCTAGTGCAGGCAAGCCGCTGAGCCCTGCAACACGTGGTGGCTGGCCAAGTCCCACCTGCCTTGGAAGAGGCCTCCTTAGCGGGTCTCCAGGCAGTTCCCGGTGGCTGCTGGAGGACCCGCAAGCCCCGTTCGGGTGACTTGGAGGGATGCTGAGCTGCTGGGAGCACAATGGGTGGAGGAGATGCGCAGAGCCCAAGAGGAGGCTTGGCTTAGCCGTACCCTCAAGAGCTCCCTTACCTTTGGAGGATATGGCAGCCAGCCCTACAAAGGGATTTGAAAGGCTCTGACTGCCAGGTGGAGTTTTTTGTTTTTAATAGCATTGCAAACATAATTGTTTTAGTCATTTTCACCCAATTTTTAAAAAGGCTTTGTGAGAAGAATGAAGCTGTTGCCATCTCTGAACCATTCCTGATCTGCCCTTCACAGGCTTTTCTTTATTCCTCTTAGCCTAAAATATTGTTACTTTTTTTTTTTGTCCTTCTGATAAACCCCGGTTTGGATGAAAGCTGTGCGGTTTCTGCACCCGGCAGTGACGTGATGGGGTTGGAGGGCACACGATGCCTTCGAGGGTGTCCTGGCCCCATGCCGTGGGAGGAGGAGGAGGACGAGGCTGTCTCATCCTTCAGCAATGCAGATTGCTTTTGACCCGGGGGGAACCTGGGGCAGAATTGAAGCCTTCTGTGTTACCTCCAGCCCCAGCACATGGTCGCAAGCCAACTCCCAGGTTTTGCAGAAGCTCAGCCAGCAGTTGATAAGCACAGATATCAACGAGTTGAAAGCCCTGGGAGCAGTAATGAGGGAGAGCAAGCGGAGGAGGGAAGCAAGAGGAATGGTTTTCTCTCTTCTTCCAAGAGGAAGATGAGGAAGATGAGACTGCACCTGTGCATGGCTGTTGCAAAGCCTCTTTGGGCAGGCGAGGAGGAAACAATGGGAAAACAGCCTGGATCTGCATTATTTCTGTAGCCTGGAAAGGGTGGGTTGTGTTGGGGGCAAGATCAGATGGACAGGAGGAGGCACTGGCCGTGAGGGTGGTGAGATGGGGTGCAGGTGGCCTTGGTGGGAAGGGGAATGGTGCGACTGAATGCCCTTGGAAACGGTCTTGGACAAGAGCTTCTGGGGGAGATGCTGTGCACAGAATACAGTGGAATAAATCCTCATTGACTGCGATGGAGGTTGGTGCCACAGCATTAATCCAGGTGAAGAGCTGAGCCCATTTCGTTAGTACTGTGTGTCATGCAACACCCAAGCTCTTTCTTCCTGTAAAAGCCCATCACCACCAAGCCATCCCCTTGACAGAATTGCAAGGGGCTTGGGGATAATTCAGCTTCCCAAAACTGAGATAGAGAAGTGTACAGAGAAGAGAGGGGCATCAGAATCTGTCACTGCTACCCCTGAGCCCGGTGTCGGGGGGAGGTAAGGGCAGTGCTGTGGTACAGTGGAGGAGGGAAGCAATGTACCCAAACATAGATTCACTGGAAATTGGGCTGCTTAATCCTCCTAATACCAGAATGGCTTCATTTCTCTAGACTAGGCTGACAGCTCCCCAACAGTTTGCTTCTGAGAAACGGCCTTCCCTGTAAACTGAGATTATCTGATAAAATTTACTAATTCAGTGAAATGACTCCATCATTGCTTGTTTGTATGTCTGCATGGTTTAGGAGTGCTTTTTAAAGAGACTGTCTTTTGGGGAATAATTAATTCTTTTTTTCTTTTTTTAAACAAAAAAAGCTCCCTAAGTCCAGCAGTGTTCAGGAAAAAAAAAAAAGGCAAGGACAAAACAAGAGCAGGGAAAATGTTGCATTTCCATTTCAGGAATTTTCTTTTATTTGTTTAAAGAGGATTCATCCCCATGGAAGCATTTCCTATCAGGATCTGATAACCTCTCTGGCTCTCCACTCTTTCCACTTGGCTGCCTGTCCCCCACCACACACGTGTTGGGAGTTGCAGCACTGCCAAAGCCCTGGGTGATGGATGGAGACCACGGATGGAGGTCTTGCTCTCCAGTTTTCTCAGACGTATTTCCAAAGCCCATGAAACTGGGGGGGAAGTTGCTCCCTATTATGGAGGAGAAAAACAAATTCAAGAATGGGATTGGTTAAGCTGACTGTTTGCCAATCTCATCTTTGCTGGAAAAGTCTTGATGAGACACTGTAGCAGTAGAGTAACCAATGTGAAAACCTGTTTCTGTAAAAAGTTCTTTCTTCCTGCCTGGTAATAGCCAACTGCAGGGTGTTCCCTGCGGAGCACAAATATTTTCGTCAGGCTAAATAATTATATTCAATTAGTTTTCATTAAGGTGATGCCAACCTGCCCCTTTATTAGCTGCATGGAAACTCACTTAGCTTCTGAAAAGGCTCGAAAACAATGAAGCGGGGAGAATATCCTACTCGCATCATGCTCATTTCCATCCACTACGCAAAAGAAAGGGACTACCAGACTGCATGGGCTATGCAACTACTTTCCAGACTTGGCAAGGGAGGCTAGAGTGAGTTTAAAGTAATCCATCTCTACGATGTGTTTTCATTTTTCCCTCAAAAAAAAAAAAAAAAAAAAAAAAAAGCTGGTATTGCTTCCAGATTGCTTCCCAGAGGCAGTGGTGTCACAGCACTTTGGGAGGCAGCAGGGGTGGCTTCCCCTGTGCCAGGGCCAAGCAGTGGCCCGTGGCCAGCGTGGCTACCACTAGTTGCAAAGGCGAGCCCAGATCTCACTGATGGCTCATGGGCATTTCTTACCATATTCCTGCGCGCCTCTCCAGCCTGTTCGGTAAACAGAGGGAGGATGGGGAAGTGGTCCACCCGCCCACGGTCTGCAGTGAGTGTCAGCACAGATAACAGCCCACCATTAGTGGGGTTTTCTTCCCAAAAGCTGAAATTCCCCAAAGCTCAAGCCATAAATAACATAAGAACAGTGGGGTGTAATCGCCTGGCATGTGAAACAGCCAAAAACGTGTGGTGGTGTCCCTGTTGTTCTATCTCTGCCTCAGGAGTGAAGGTCTTTGTGTGTCCCCCTGCGCAGTGTCTGGCCTGCATATCGCTCTTGTTGTGCTGGACCAGCTGGGTGGGATATGGCCAGGATCAGGCCAGACAGGGTCCAGGGTCACATTTCTGGCCAGGGCCACTGCTGGGGAGGAGGAGCAGAAAGCGCTGGAGCCCCATGGTGGCAGGTCCTCAGTCCTCACTTGTCCTACTTCTGGGCCGCTGGTTTCCATTTCCTTCCCTCCCCCTTTGAATCTAGGGCACTCGTTTCCAAACTATTTGGGCTCACCTTGGTTTCCTCAAATTCTGCCTTTTCTATTTCCTTTCTGCAGTTCTCCATCGTGTTGCAGCCCAGCACAATTCCCATTTAACTGGGGGCAGAAGAAGCCTCTCCAGGCCCGCTCTGGCCTGATCATTTGCTTGGTTGGAGCACGGCCTGTTGCAGCTGCTGACTTTCATCCCGAGTGCTGAACCCTTACCCAGGAGCACCCTTCTCACAAATGTTTATTGTGTTTATTGTGGAGAACAAAACCCCCAGATGCACGCCTCCAGCTGTGTTAACCACCCTGGCACCTCTTCGTCTGGTCCCACTCCAAGCCCCATCAGTGATGAGGGGAAATCCCCCGCTCAGACAACAGAATGAAACCTACCGGCATTCCAGTCAGTCTTTCCAAAATATTTATGATGGGAGAGCACACACGCCCTTCTTTTGAGCCTGACAAGTGTCCTGTTTACCTTTCTTCTGGGACTCTACAGGCTGCTGGAGATTGTGGGCAATGTCCTGGCATCACCTGGCCCAGGGAAAAGGGGAATTACACAAGGAAGGGTTGAAACGAGGCCTTGTATTGGCACTTTGCTGGGCCTGGAAGATGCCAGCAGCACATGTAAGGCTTCCCGGGACAGGGGTTGTGAAAGATGGTCAGAAACATCTGAGTCTTCGCAGTGAGGACCCGACGGTGCTGCTCGGGGATGAGATGATTGGCCTGGTACTGGGGGGTAAAGCATTGAGGCACATGGCTCTGATGATTTTTGTGGGGCTGATCAATGATATCCTGCTGGCCATATCAACAGCTCTTGTGTGGGTGACCTGTGAGGAAGATGCCCAGTTTCTTGTATCAGGGATGTAGTACTTATTTTTCCAAACAACCTTCGCTCTGGACCATTACGTGGCAGAGCGGGGTGCACCACTGCCTTGGAACAGCAGGAAAGCTCACTGGCTGTCCCCAGCTGCTTCGGCCATCCTGGTGGCACCACCTCCAGTGTTGGGGACCTGCTGCCTCTACCCATCAGAGAGGCTTATGCAATGGGTTGTCTTCATGCCAGGCTATAACCTTCCTCCTCTTTCTCACAGATGTAATAGAAAAGAGATTTTTTTAAAACCTCTATAATTTTTGTTTATCCCCGGTTTTGGATTGTGCCCTTTGTTTCTTCTCTGAGAGCTTTCCTAGCTAGCAAGGCAAGTCCCATGTGTGACTTTGGTCTTCTCTCACCTCTTAGAGGGGCAGCTGCAGTGCCAAGCCTGACCAAAGATGACCTCCCAGCACCGCTCAGGCCTTGGAAAACTGTCCCTTCACATCCCGCAGCTCTTGGCAGCCTGGTCCTTGTTCTGGGTCCCCACCAGCCCTGCATGGTAGGAGCAGGGGTTGGTGCTGGTGTTTGGCCATGTGTGCAGAGCAGGGCAGGCGCGTGTTTGCGTGAAAGGCGTGGGGCTTGCAGCAGGCCAGGAGTGAGTCAGGGTCAGTGCTGACTGCTTGGCTCCATCGCTGCTCTGAAAAGGCACAGAGATTGTTTGACAGGCGGTGGAAATAACAAAAGCAGGAGAGGAGCTGCTGTTTTTATGTCATTGTGTGTTCTGGCCCTTGGCTCACCTGCACAGCCCTCCCTTGTGGGCAGGACCAGAGAAGCAGGTGCCTGAGACCCAGCCAGAGCTCAGACCGTGCGTGTGCGAGGGCCAGCTGCCGCTCCAGGGGCCTGGAGGAGCGGACACCTTCCCCTCTCTTCCAGCACAAACACTGATCTGAGCTTGCTTCTCCCCACCAGCAGCCCATTCCAGCAACCTCTGCAGGAATTAATTTTTTCTGTAATTATTCTCTGGGTGAGTTAGGAACCCACTCCCCACCACCTGGATGGACCAAATGAGGTGTCTGCTGCCATTTGTGGAAGCAGATGGGGACTGGCTCAGTCTTAATTTATCTTCTTCTCCTGCCACTGCTGCTTCCTTCGTCTCCAGACTCGGTCTGAGCCCTCTGAGAACAGATCTCCTGGTGGGTTTGGGAAAGGAGAGGGGTCTCCTCATGCCTTTGGCCTTCTGTTGGCAGCTGGAGACATCACAGAGGGCTGCTTGGGTCCCTGGAAGACCCCAAATGCAAGACCTCTGGGGATGGGAGGAGATAAGTCTTGCAGTCTGAGTCATGAGAGAGAGGAATTGTTGCTGGACTCCGCCTATTGCAGCTATGTTACAACTGCCTGGGCTAGCATGGGAGACTGCTGAAGCCCAGAGATACCGCCTGTAAGCTATGAGTCAGTCATTGTCCAGAGAGTCTCCAAGGAACAGACATCATCATATCTTCTTTCCTTGGCCGCCATCTCAGCGACTGCATCCCACAGCTGGCCTGGCTGCTGCCTCTCCTGTTTTGTTTGCTTCCTGCTGGCTCCACGCAGTGTGCTGTCGCCCAAAGGCAAAGTGCTGATGGTGCCTTTCAGTCTATCCCACCTAAATTTAAACTGCTATTTTTGTCTCATTGTGTTCTATTTTAAAGCAGGAGCCAGTAGCCAAGAAGCCACTTGAGGAAAGGTGTTGTCTGATGTTTGGTGCCACGGCGAGATGCGCCGCTGCGTGATGGAGACCACTGCCAGAAAGGCCCCATCCCCCTGCGGGCATCCTTTCTGCGAGGGACACGCTTTTGTTTCTTACCATGGTTTCCCAAAGGAGTGGGAAGGCACAGGAGCGGGATGACCTCTTTCTCCTCCCATTTAGCTGTGGTGAGTGTTTCCAGTCAAGACACCCTTTCAAAAGAGTGTTGACACACAGATAACACAGGCAGACGCATTTCAGGAAGCGGTTCCCAGAACTGGCTTAACATTTCTTATTGGTGTGACCTGAATGAAAACTGTTCTCCCTAAAGAAAAGTGAAGCCAGGGGTCAAACAACAGGAACAGGCATTGAGGAAATGATCCCTAGCTGAAATTAATGCCCTTGCAAGAGTAACATGCCGTTCGGCATGAGTCAGAGCTTTTCCTTTCATGGTTCTTAGGGCAGTGTGGGCACGGGGGTGTGGGTTTTCTGCTCGTCCCTCGGGTGTCCCAGAAGAGGGGGTCTGTGCCGAATTGGGGGAGGACTTTGGTGGTTCCTTGCTAAAAGGAGGACAGCTCTCAGAAAGGGATGGCTTTGACATCCCTCTCTGATATAATACCAAAGGCAGTTTGCGGAGAGCTTCACAGCTGATCCCAAAAAGTACGTTGGTGGCCGTGCAGGTTTTCATTATTCTTACCGGAGATTTCCTTGGCATTGACCAACCCTGCTAGATGAGGCTACTCTTCCTTAAATGAGGTCTTCAAGGAGACCTGAGGAAAGAAAGGAACTGCAGGACCCTGCCTTCCAAATTGCCAAGCAACACCCCTTTGTGCAGGCCTTGGCCTCTGCCATCCCACCCACATGGTAGGCTGCTCCAACTTCCAGCAGGGAGTTTTGGGGATTTTCTTCTTTAGAGACCAGCAGCATCTCCTGAAGCTTTCCTTTTGCTCAGAGGGACAACAGGCAGCTTGCTCCCTGAGCTGTCAGCCACTCCTGAAATGATTGCTCTTGGGTGAGCTTCAGTGGACCGCTGTTGTCCTGTCCATCACGCCCTTTGCATGTTTCAGCATACCTCCCCCTTATGCTTCCTCATGCCCTTGGCTTGGTTTTGGGATGCCAGAGGTGAAGTGGGGCCTCTGTGCAGCCAGCCAGCGTGGCTCCTGCTGGTGGAGCTCAGCCATGCCTTTTGCTCTGGGGTTGAAACTTAACGTCAGGTCCTTTAGCTAACGTAAAATATAGTTGTCAGATGCAGACTAGGTAAGCAACATTTCCGATTCAAAACAGTGAATTTTTAAGGTAAGAAATTCCAGCCTCGTCAAGAACACAGAGTTTGTCTTGGGCAAAGGGTTTCTTTTTGGTCAGAGTGGTCCGTCGTGGCTGTCACAACTGCTTTCCTTGTTAATGTCTCATTTTTTGGGTGCAGTTAATCAGCCGAGGGGCAGAGGCATACTTGGCTGAGAAGTCTGTCTGTTGTCTGATGGGATGGCTCTGAAGCATGCACCAGTGAAGTGTAAAGGCATGCTGTGAACATCATCGGAGCTGACAGCTCTTCACAGGATGTATTTATTTCTTGATGCTCTGCTTCCTTGTTTGTGTGTCAGTCGATCACTGCTCTTCTTGGGGGAGCTATAAATAATCAAGTTCCTTGATCTGAGTTAAACCTAGGCTTGCCTGGTAGTGTTGAAACCCAGGAGGCAGAGAAGTGTGTTTGGGCTTGGTCCAAATGCTCGCTCTGGCAGTCGATGCCTCCAGCAGTGGTGAGGACAGTGGTCCACAATGCGTGGGATGGTCTGAGAGCAAAAGTGTGTTCTCCTACAGACTTCCTGGAGCGATTTAAGAGTGTGGCAGCATTCATGGCCTTTGGGAAAGACTCAGAGTAGCTGCTTCTTGGGAGTACCGAGAACTTTAAATGCTGGCCAAAACCTCAGTTTTGTGGTTAGAAAAGGAAAACCAAAGCCGGAAAAGAAACCCAGCTGTGTCATGGATCTTTGCTGCTGTGCCGGGGATGGCAGCACACCAAGGCTCACACCCCCAGCTCTGATCCTCTCTGCACAGTGTCATGCCATGCTCAGAGGACCATGGTCTGCCTCTGATGCTCACCTGCAGCAAAGTCACGTCTAATTCCAGTGAAGTGGTCCCTAAAGGGAGGAAAGTGCTGGCTGTGTGAACAGGCTGGCTTTGGATCCTTTAGCAGATAGACACCCAAGTATCTAGAGGCACGTCTGGGGACCCTTTAGTTTGTCCCCGTAAAATGAAGGAGAACAGGAAGTAAAGGATCCTGTTTGCGAAAGCTTATTTTTAATTATTAACAGTGGCAGCTAACTTTTCGCTGAAATGATTGTTTAGGAATGTGAGCTAATCCCATAGCACTAAAAAGCCATGATCTAAAGGAAATGTTTTGAAATTGGGAAAGGGAAATGTTTTGGTCAACCTCAACTTTTTTTCCTCAAATGAAACTTTCCAAGAACAGAGCTTTTTATCTGAATTTGGTATGGGAGTGGTTTGAAGTTTCTCAGGCTCTGCAGGTATGAGAAATCTGAGCACAGCAGGGCTGGGATTTCTAAATTATTATCTTTTACTGCTTTTTTTTTGTTGGTTTTATTTTTGTTTTTCCCTCCCCAGTTCTTTGTGAAAAAACTGATAGGAAAGTATTTCTCTCTTCTGGTACCTTTGTTTGTTCTCCTTCCCTGAGGTCTCATGGCTCCTTTCACAATTTGCTTGTACAGAATGAAATGGATCCTGCTGGAATGCCCTGCACGCCTCTGTTTTACCCGTTAAAAACGGTGCTTTTGTGAGCTGTGCCTGTGGTGCCAGTTTGGATTGCTCCTTGTCGCCCCAGACGTGGCAGCTGGACACGTCCCTCCTGCTCCACACCGTGCCGGTGTTTGGTGGCTCTTTGGGTCCCTGCTGCCCAAGTGGCAGCAGCCAGGGGAGGATGGAAATTGTGATGGGGTGATTCCGATGTGCATCAGCAGAAACAAAATGTCATTTCCATCGGAAAGTATTTCAAGGTGTTTCAGACTTTCAAGATGAAACAAAATCTTTCCTTGCAAAATGTCGGTTCCAGCCATTGTTCCAGTTTGACTTGCACGTTCCAAGGAAAACAAATAGATTTTGAGTTGAAATGGCTAATGCTGAAATGGCCAACCCAAACCAAGCCTTGTCTACTGCACATTCAGAGTTAGGAGAGGATCTTGTAATGAAAAGCGTTCTTGTTGTTCTCATTCCACACCCTCCCCCCCCCCCCCCAAACAACAAGTTTCCAGCACTTTTTGTACCACGGACATTGTGGATTTCATCCTGTCGTGGGGACACCCATATCCCATCTCAGCCTGAGATGGGGCATGAGCTGCCAGCAGCGTAGTCACCCCTCCCTGTGTCCAGCACCAAGTGTGGCTGAGCCTTTGTCTTTGTTTTAGTCTTTCAGTTGTGAAATACAAATGCTGAAGCCCCATGGGAAGAACCACCCCACCAAGGTGCTTCATGTGGGGATGTGAGGTACATGTGGCCATGGTCTGTCCTGAGAAAGCTGCTTTGGTGTGTGGATGCAGTGACCTTATTTTAGGCAGGAGCAGGAGGAAGCCAAAAAGCCTCTGCAACAGGGAATGGGACTGCAGATCAATGGTAAAGCCCTGTGAGAAGGATCCTGGCTCTTTTTGGGACAAGGGAGAAGGAGGAAAGGATGTCTCCAGAGGAGGAGGGGAGTGAAAAGATCTGAACTGATTTGGACATGCACGAGTGGGTTTGTCAAAACCAATTTCCAGCAGAGCTGTGCAAAACACATGTCAGCAGGGCTGGTGACTGCCAAATCCCAGCCTTACTCATGATTGCTACGGCACTGCCTTTGCTTACATCCAGCGCGAGGAGAACAGGTTTTATTGGTTTGTTTTGGTTTGCCTCTTATTGAAATTCAAGCTGTTTTATTTAGTGAATCGATCCTAACACTGTAATGGCCAAACCACATGCACACACACACGCACTACCTCTCTCTGGCAGAGGAAAATTTGTAAGGTTTTGAACCAAACAAGGCGATTTTATGAAACTTCCAAGCAGCTGAAAGTGCAAGTTAGATGATTATGCAACTTGTTTGGCATTTTTATTGCCATCATTGTTAAATAAGTTGGTATATAGTATAATAAAAATATTTAGTGGAGACTGAACCATTTTCAACTTCTCTGATGCGTGACAGTCACTCCATGTTTAACAGTGCCCAGGGCTTCAGGACGTGCAGTGGTATGAGGACAGTCTTGTGGCCATATATTAGGAAAAATGTGTTGAATTCACGCTCTTTTATCCTCTTTTTATTGAAAGTGACATTTTCCAGTGGGAAGCGGACAAGCATCCCAATGCTCTGGTTTAACTGTCCTTACCATGACTTCAGGAGGGATCTAATCAGAGCTATGATCATCACACAGCATTGGACTATCTCCTTTCAGGTAATGGGATAATGCTCTTACAGCTTTTGTGTACTTAATTATTTATTTTTAAATTTTCATTCAAATGGTGGCTACATGAGCTCTCTGAGGTCTTTTATAAGGGGCAGAGCAGCTAAAAAAAAAATTCCAAGGTAAAATGTCAACATATCCAACAACCATCAGCCCTTCGAGAAGGTGAAGACTTCTAGTGGGACATGACAGGTATGGGCACATGGATCTCACTGAGATCAAGGGAAAATTCCTTCTCTGAGTGTTTTTGGATACAGTTTTTCAGTAGGGAGGTGGTGCTGCTTTTTCTCTACAAACTCAAATTTTCACAGAACACGGCTGAGGGCTCCCAGGTTCATTCCTGAGCCAGGAGTCTTGTTGCCACCCTCAGTCTGCATCTCTCCTGCAGAAAAGGCAAAGAAAAGGGAAAAAGGGGGAAGAAAGATAGGGCAAAAAGTTTTTCTCTGTTTTAGGAGGAAAACCATGATGATGGCAATGGCAGCCATAGCAGCAGGTCTTCTTTTCCCTGGTGGCTTGACTGGAAATAGCGGTACTGATGCCCCAGCTCAGGAGCAAGGGGAAGATGAATTTCTTGCTTCTTTGAGACAATATTTTTAGCGAGCTTTGCATCTCAGCATTGAATAGAGCAGGAGGGCTGCCCTGCGGGCAGTGCACAGTTGCAAAATCACTGCCGCGTCCGTCCTGCAGCAGCATGTCCAGGCAGCAGCCTGATGTGCTGGGATGAGCACCAGGCATTTTTACGTGATGGCCAGGGGTATCTTCACAACAGGAGGAGAAGGCTGAAGCTTGACCCTCCATCAGCTTCCTTAGCCTTTCTGCTGGAGGGACTGCTGCTTCTGGACTGCACCTGAGAGCCCTTGTTGAGATGGATGATGCTGGGATGAAGCAAGGAGAGGCAGAGAGGAAAGCTAGCCTCAGGGCCAGACAGAGCGTGTGGCTGTGTCCTAGAGGCCCTGCAGAAACCCATGTGTCACCTGCCCCCTCCCCATGCTGGGATGTGCAGCTGCATGTGGGATGTCGTTCTGGATGGGGGCTCCTCCAGGTCTGGCTCAGTCACGCTGCTTCCCCTTGCGCCTCAGGATGGCATCCCTGTAGACCTGCTCCCAGGGGTTTAACCACATCCCTGCGAGCACCAGCGGGTGTTAGCTGGCAGTTTTGCTGCTGAACAGTGTCTTTTCAGTGTGAAATAGCAGGATTGCCCTGCCCAACCAACTTCAAGGCCCAGGAGAGTCTCCAAAGCTAACCTGCATCTGTCTGCCTCTCCTGGGTCTGTGGGTCCATGGAAGAAGCAGGGTTTAGGATTTTTACAAAAATATTGGGCTCTACCTTTCTCAGCTGCAGAAGCCTGGCTTAGGGGCACAGTTCCTGAAATTTTTAGTGACTGTGAAGTTTATTGGCAGCGGGCAGAGCTAAATCAGACTGTCTCATCGTGCTCACTTGAAGCAATTTCAAGGAAATGCAATCCTGCTTTGAATGGCACAGATCCTTGTCTGCCTCGTTTAATTGCTTTTACTACAGGATACTGATGCTTTAGATTGTAAATCCTTTGAGGCAGGGACTGTCTCTTTGTTCTGGGCTTGCCGAACGCATCCTGCAGCGAAGGCCAGGGCCCTGGCCCGACTACAAACACCTGGTTATTTTGAGAACTGTACTCCGAGAGTGCCAGGAGGGCTTTGCAGTGGTGCCCAGAGGGTGCGAAGGACGTGGGGACCTCCATGGCACAGCCCTGCTGGGTGCACCCCAGCACCCACATTGCTCTGAGTGATGCACAGCAGCTTCCATCCTTGCTTTTACTCTTGTATATGGCGAGGCAGCATTCATCGTGAGTTTGTTCGGCCATGGCCATGCAAATGACAGAAGCTGGAGGGTGAAATATCTTAATTCCCGTCTCTCATCTCCTTTTGCCAACCATCAGCACTGCTTCTCTGGAAAATGCTGAGCAAAAAGCCCCAAAGCCTGCAGAATGGCACCCCGAAAAGCTGCTACAGGGAAAGAAGAGGTGAAAGAGGTTGCTGGCTCAGCTGGACCCACCAAAATAATCCATGCAGTGGGTCTTCTCCAGTCTGACCAAAGAGCCTTTGGTATATTCCAGCAGGGACTCAGCTGGTGGGGAAACCCAAGGGGCCCAATTATAAACCAGGCTCCTCGAAACAGAGGAGGCAGAGGAAAAAAAAGGGGCTGCTGAAGACCTGCAGCATAACGCATCTTCTGCCACTGCCCTGCAGGTGTTCTGCCCAACTGACTGGGTTTGCGTAGGGGATGGAGAGCAGAGCGGAGCTGCTTCGTGCACATCAGCCAGTCACCAGCACGGATGAATGTCCTCTGATTCGGGGCAGCAGGCTGAGGCAGCCAGCCCTGGTAGGGATGCCTTGGTGCTGGCACCTCAGCTCCTGCCACCACCTCCTTCATCCAGCCTTGGCCTCACTCCCAGTCCCCGGGCGGTGTCCGCAGGGTGGGCGCCATCGGGGTGCTCACGTCAGCCAAGCCTGTTCTTCAGGTATGGCCATCCACCTCCCTCCGACCAGTATTTCTGCTCCAGATCAAGCATAAATTGCTGGTAAATTAAACCCAGCCTGTCACGGTCCGTAATTTCCAGTGAAACCACTGGTGTGCACTCACTGCAGGGCAGGGGGGGGATTTCTGCTCTCCCACCCATCCTCATCGGAGGAGGACTGTCCTCCCCACCCCATACCATCAGCCCCAGGTCTGCAGGGGCTGTGCGGGGCATGCTGGCCTGCAGCCCCGGGCACTGGGTCTGGGAGCAGTGGTTCTTAATCCGCGTTCCCAGAACAATGCTTGTACTTGCAAGTCTGAAACCTTCTGGGAGCCTAGGGCTTTACATTTGCTTTTGCAGCGGCTTGCACTGCCCTGGTACTTAGGTGTAGCAACAAAACTGGGGGTCATGCAGCTCCAGGAAGTTTGGTTTTGAGCTGTGCAAGGTTCCTGAGTAAATACAGGGACTGCCTTTTGCTCCGTTCCTAAGCCTGCTTTTGCAACAGCACCACCCACAAAGCAGGAGACCCAGCACGTCTTGGGTGATAACCTTGAGGACTGCCCATTTTGTGAGCCTTAAGCAGGGCCCTAATCTTGCTTTTGTTCCTTCCTCTCTCTCACAGAGCCTCCCGAGGGCTTCCCAACTTCTCCCGCAGCGCCTGTCCATCTCCGCATCTCCTCCCGCTGCTGAGGTCTGCAGCATGATGCTGTCACTGTGATGAGCCAGAGCGTGGGCTGTAGCTTCAGGTGAGGAGCAAGGAGGGTTTTGTGGCCACATCTTGTCTGCTGGGAGAGTGCGGGGCTCAGACTGTGGCTGGGACATGCCCCCCAGCCAGGTGCTGATGTCTGGCCCCTTCTCCAACTTGTGGTTTTATGCAGCAATGGAGGGTGTCCCAGGCTGGGGGCTGCATAGAGGCATGCCTACAGGCTTTGCTCTTGTTGTTGGATCACATGAAGCCCACCAAGGGGTTTGGGAAGCTGCTTGAGTCTTCTAGATCCACATCTTCGGATCTGGGGGAACAACTTCTGAGTCACTGAGTCCTCGTAGGGGAGGTTGCTGGGAACGAAATGCCTGCCTTTAAGAAAGATCTGCTGGTCGAGCTTCCTCTGGCAGGGACCATCCCACTGCACCTGCAAGAGACCATCTTCCAAGCTGGGATGGAGACTGCTCTCTCACAGAGAATAAAGTGCAGAATTTCCTCTTTTAGCAAAAGGTTTTTCTAGAGGTCAGGACAATCTTTCCTGCTGAATTGTGTACATTCCTGTGTGTGAAGGCACTGTTGCCTTTTAAAGCCCAGTGGGCGAAGGATCATTGAAAAGAACACGTTGGGGATACCATGGAGGAACACTGAGATGTGAACTTCAGATTTTGGTTCCTGCTGGATAGAAAAGCAGAAAGACAGAAAGGTAGTGTGGGCCTCACCCCATGAAAGCAACAGCCCAGGCCCGGTGGAAAGAAATAAGGTGTTTGATGCAGGCAAAGAGAAAAGCTGCGGTCATGTTGAAAGAGTTTGACCAAGTCTCCTTTTCAGCAGAAGTAACACAGCTTGAGAACTCCGATGTTCTGCAAGCAAGGTGAGCATCCCTCAGTAGTGAAGAGGGACCTGCCTTAGCTCCTAAGACGCAGTAAATTTGGCCTGCCCATGACAAATGTGCTTGAGGGGTGTGTTTCAGTCGGCAGCTTATGAATGAGGGAGAGGATGTAGAGCTGTAGAGCTGCCGGGCCCTGCGGGTCGGGGACGTCCTGCAGAGAGAGGTATGAGGAGCCATGTGGCTGCTGCACGAGAAGACCTCACACCGCCAAGTGGACCCAAGTCCTCTGAGTTGGGGTTGTCATTAACACCCTCCTGCTGCTGTCTCCCCAGATCTGTGATGGCCTTCCCAGCTAGGCAATGGACCTACCTCGCCGTTTGCTGCTGCCATCCATCACTGCGGCGATGAAAAGCAGCCCCGCGCTGGCCGGCGGCAGCCGATGTCTTGGCTGGGCCCATGTGCTCCTCTGGCACTGGGAACTCATTTCAAAGGCCAAGGAGGAAAGGCGGCCCCAGGAGCTGTGTAAAACGAACCAAACCCCATCAATGTGCGATTTCTCCTGCCAGGCACCGAGCGTCGGCGGTAACGCCTAACAAAGCATCACGAATTTGAAACCAAGCTCACCTCCCCTTCTCAGTGCCATAAATCACTTTCCTTCTGTGCATTCATCTGCAGGCCATACCACTTCTTGCCAAGGCTTTTGCACTGGAAGAACTAAAATGCAGTGGAGAAGCCTCAAAAAGAGGCAAGAGCCTTATTTTCTTGTGTCTGTCTCATTTTCTCACCTCTGTGGCACCATCTGTTGTCAGAGGTCCATCATTTTAAAGCCGTGTTGAAGTAAAAGAGCTGTGCCTACAGGAGCTAAATTAGTGTCCGAGGGCTGGGATTTCTCTTCCAGCAGGATGAAGTCTGGAGATGTGATGATGCTCTGTGATGGTCCCATGCAGTTCTGGGGACACTGGGGAAGATGCTGCACGCTTCCATGTAAGCTATAAATATATGTTTAAATGGGTAAACACCTCGTGTAAATGAAGCACAAAAGTCAATCATGTGAATTCACACTTAAGCTGTGCTTTTAAGCACAGAAATAATCCCTTTGGACTGGGAACCCCATTCCAGCACCTTGTTAGAGCAGAGCTAGCTCGGGGCTTTCGCTGCAAGACAAAGTCCTTAAGCCGTGCATGCCACTAATAGCTGAAACCCCCGAATTGGCCTTTTCAATTTAGATTTGCCAGCTTTGCTTGTCTTATACCCTATATCTAGATAAGCTGCAAAGTCTTGGGCAATGCTCATTGCTTGGGAAAAAGCTCACTGGAAGCTTATTTCTGTGGGAATGGACCAAGGCAGTGTGTGGAGTGGGCGTTTTTCTGCCTCTGGTGGGGGTCTTGGCATTGGGACACCAGCCCCACACACCACTTCGCTGCGCAGAGGCGATTTTGCAGGGAAAGGCAACAGCAGCTGCTGCTGGAGCTGGTTGTTATAACAAAGCGAGCGTCATGGTTCTGCAGAATAAACGGAAATGATGGAGCTGCTCGCCAGCAGGTTAGGAATTCCCTGAAAAATGGGATCAGCAGCACATAGGGCTCAAGGGGGGTGAGCAGAGGAGCTGTCTGCCTTCTTGAGCTGAGCTTTCCTATCAGTGAGGTCGACATTTCAGTGCCATCACCTCTTTTAGAGCTGAGAGATGGGTAGCAGGGCTTGGCATTGCATCCTGACCCCAAACCCAGCAAATCTGGGGATGGGAATAGCAAAAGTGGGGAAACAAGATTGGAAAAAAGGATGCTTGCTTTGCCAGCTGCAGGCAGGGACTGTCCGCCTGTCCCTGTACCTGGTGCTCTCCAGCCATCAGGAAGCAGACACCCAAAAGTAGCTCATTTTCCCTTGGCCATGTGGGTTTTTGCACCGCTCTCAAGCCCCATGGCTGGTGGGACTGGTGCTGCGCCCCAACAGCAGAGGGGAGCATGTGGGTCCCTCTCCCACGGGCGCAAGGCACCCTCTCGTGGTGAGCAGCCACCCGTTGGTGGCGCCCGGTGCCAGCAGGGCCCCTTCACCCAGCTCCTCGGCATCTCTGCCCTCCTTTGCCAAGGATCCCGTGGGTTTTTGGGAATCCACATCCTGTAGGAAGTGCTGCCCCCCACCCTGGCACTGCTCTGCTCTAGCCACCCACCTGGGCAGGACCTTGGGGTGCCAGTGGGACCCTGTGCTCGGTGGGGACCCCCTCCCCGGGACCCACCAGTACTCCCGCAGAAGAGAAACCATTCAGGGAGGTGAGATTTGGGTTCTCCAGGCTCAGGCCACCCCATTTCCCAGGGGGTCCTCCACACCTATCCGGCTCTCTCTCCCACTTCCCCACTTCATATAGGGAAAGAAGATAATTTTGACAGAGTGCTTGAAGCTGGCTTCCCCCCGCCCTTCTCCCTCTGACACTTTTTCTCTCTCATGATAATAAATCAGTGCTTTGCATAAACAAAGCCCCAGAGAGGTATTACTTAAAACAGCGCCCAGGAACCACACAAATGCAGTTTTTTCCATGAGAGAGAAGCAGGAGGAGTTTTGGGGCTTTTTTTTTGGTGGTGTTTGTTTTTTCCTCTGTGACTCCTTGACAGAGGGAGGGATTTCTCACCACAGTCCTCATCCCCAAAAAGCCCAGATCCGGTGGGCGCCCAGCGGCTTGCCGCACGCTCGTGTTGGCTTCCTGCAGCTTTAAAGTTCCCTCTACACCCAAAGGAAAAGAGGGAGGAGAAAGGGTTTCATCATCGCTCCCGAGAGCAGACTTATAAAAACTTTGCGCTCACGCTGCCTGGCTCACTTGCGGGCTCGCTGGGTTTTCGGAGCAGGACGGGACAGAGCGGGACGGCGCTGGCGAGCGCTCACTGTCTCGGGAGCCTGCACACAGAGCCCAGCTCCTCGGGGAGCCCAGGGAGGCCAGCACACCATGGGAGTCCACCCCGAAGCCAGCAAGTCCCCGGTTGACGTCCCCAAAAGCTCCAGCACCTGCTCCCGCAGTATCTTCTGCAACATCAAGGTAAGGAGCGGTGCTCCAGCGGCGATGCGGGAGGAGGAGGCTGGCCCCGAGAGCAGCCCTGGTGCAAGCTGCTGGTAAAACGAAGGCTGCTTGCAAAGGTGCAGATAATGAATCTCACGTCTTTGGTCCCGAATAACGCCGCGGAGGACCAGGGGCTCAGCGTGCCGTGGGCTGCGGGGCTCGTCTGTCGCATCCAGGACACGGTGTGCCGCCGCTTAGGGAATGATTAACCACATCCTGGTGCGAAAGGAAAACACTGCCCTATAATAACGTCGATTCGCTTGAAAAGCCTTGGTGGGGAGAAGGGTGGTTTTGTGAACAGCAGGGCCGGCTGGCACATCCCCAGCAGGGAGGGGGACTTTCCTGCTTTGCCTTGCAGTGTTTGAGGCAGCCAGGCGCAATTCTGGGGCTCACAGCAGGAGAAAGCTGTGGCAGAGGGGGACCCCTTGCCTGGGTGTGCTTCCCACTGGCGTTATCGAACACGGGTGTACGTTTGCAGCCTGCCAGCAGTGCTGTGAGGAAGGCTTTGTCCGCGCTTCCCAGCTAAGCGCAGCTTTGGGAAGCCGGGGTGCAAGGCGTCACGGCCCGGGATGGGTTTGGTTTTTATTTGTTGCCAAGTGACAAGGCTTTGGGTTCACGGACGATTGCACCAGGAGTGCATTGGCAGCCAGTCCATCCAGTCCCACATCCCCGAAGGTCCCCGCTGCTGTCTCAGCGGGTGGCTTGATGGCCCTTTCTGGCTGTGAGCTGCAGGAGGAAGAGCTCGAGATCACCCCAGGTTATAAACAGGGTAATGGAGAGCTGCATGTATGGGGGGGTTCAGAGGGGACTGGTGAAAAAAGGTGGTCCCAGCCTCCTTCAGGCTGTGCTGGTAGTGACCATGGCTCAGGTGGGTGAAGCTGTAAAAAGCATTGCTAATCAGTGCTTTTTTTAAGGCTGTAAAACTACAGGGATTAAAAAAACAAAAACAAAAACAAAAACAACCCACCGCCACCAAATGTAAAGTCGTTTCTCCAAGGATGCTTGGTCAGGGGCTGCGTGCAGGACCCCTCAGTGGCAGGTGGCACTGGGGTGTCGCAGGCAGGGTGACCCCGCAAGCAGGAGGTGCCATCCGAGCCTCCCCCCAGTCCAAACACAGCTGCACCACGGGCAGGCTGGCAAGTGAAAAGAAGCTCTTTGAAAAAAAAAAATAATCTTTTTTTCTAAATGGAGAGGAATAAACCCCATTTTAATGCAGCCCCACGCCAGCACCATGCAGGATATTAAGGAATGGTTTGGGTTCTATCAAAGTACCCTTGCTGACATCGGATGGGTGATGTGTACTGTCTGGGATAGAGCTGGGACAGCTACCCATGTGACAGGTTCTTGCTTTTAGAAGCAAATGTATATAAAGGGACAGGCAATGCCACCTCCCACCCTTTCCTGACCTGTTCATTCTTCCCACGTTGCAAGGTTTGCTTTAAAAATATATATACACGTTAAAAAAACAAACCCTGCTTCAAGGTAGCAAGGCAGGCAGCAGCCTGACTGCAGCTGTCAGCACTCTCAGCCCTCCGAAAAGTGGCAGAAAATAAAAGTGTTGTGACTGAATTTCCAGGTTTGGGAAGCTGTTTTGCTATGGGTGGGTCCTCGGAGGGCAAGGCATACAGCAAAGGGCTCGTTTGCATGAGAAGCCCTTGGTGCTGTGGATAACACATTGTAAAAGTTGGCGTCCTGGCTGCGCGTGAGCTGCTGGCACCCTCCCATCAGAGCCAGCCACTGGATGGCATCAACCAGCCCTGGCACCCTCCTGTAGGTGAGGGCAGCTTCTGGCCAGGGTGGTGTTTCCAACACACCCCAATCCTCCGGTCGTAGTGGGCTCCGAGTCCTAGTCCTGCAGCTTGCGTTTGTTCCAGGGGCTTACGTGCCCACATTGTTTTCAAAGTGTCTTCTGCGGGGCTGAGGCTGGAAATAAAAAATGATTTTTTATGTACTTATTGTCTGTGAAACATCTTGCTGTTCCATGTTCCCATTGCTCTGGGCTCTTTGTCATTGCTGTCCCCGTTACTGCAGGCTTTTGGAGGTCAGGAGCGGGATGGTCCCAGGGCCAGGGTTCCATCTGCTCCATATCCCCTGGCTGGATTAATGCTGCTCATCTCCTCACTGCTTTGAGCACCCACTGGAGGGGCTTGAAGCCCACTTGTCACCTTGAAGAGAGTAAGCAAAAGTCCCAAAGAGGGGCTGGGAGGCTGCTGCTGAGCCCCTGTCCCCCCAGGAAGCCCGGACATCTCAGTGACCCCCCGGTGGTGGCAGAGAGGGGTGATGAGCAAGGGCAGCCACTTACTTTGAAGCCCCACAGAGCTTCCAGGGTCATGCTGAAGGTGCTGGGGCCCGAGGGGTTGCAGTGGCAAATGCAGGATGAGGCCAACCTTTGGTGGCGGCTGGTGGCAATGTAACACCCTGGGGCTCATGGCCTAGAGGACCGAAACAGGCTGGAAAGGTGGAGGAGACATGGGTGGTTACTCCTTCTGATACCCGAGCATGGCCATGGATGACCCCAGGTCAGAGTCCCAGCTGCTGTCCCATTGTCATATCCATGCCCACCTTGCCCTTCTGGACAGCCACTGGCAGGTTTATTGCCGAGGGTTTCCCTATCTGCAGCACCTCGTTCCCCTGTCAAACATTCTGGCTTCTTTCCCCTTATTGTCTCTTTCGTGGTTTTGCGCTATTTTAATCGACAGCTAATTGCTTGTCCTGGATCCCCAGGGATGTGACAAGGAGAGCTTTATAAATGCCCTGCCACTTGGCTGGGCTGCAGTGGTTTCGGTAGGAGAGCGCAGGCAGGAGGCATCGACCCCACGGACTGCCCGATGTGGGAAGGGAGCCAGGAAGATAACAGGGGGTTATTGCCCCTCATGTCAGCTGGAAGAAGTCTGCGAGGGGGATTTAAAAGCCCTGGGGGCAGATTTAAATTGGGTGCCATAAAGGAGCCCAAGACAGTGAGCTGCCTCAACAGCATGTGCACCGAGGGGCTGGGTGCACGTGGTGATGAAGAAGGAGCAGCAGGGTCAGAGGGCCAGGTTGTTTGGGAAAAAGGCTGTGGGACTTTGCTTTAAGGCACTCCACAAAAACACAGCTCATTGAACATGCCTCTGGTCGAGCAGTCTCAGCATCAGCGTGACGGATAAAGGGAGGGTGATGGGCAATGTCGGGGGCTGGAGGAGAGGGGATGGCAAGACCAAGAGGAAACTGTGGGGTCCCAGAGGTGCTGAGGCTTCCAAGGAGCCCAGGGTGAAGGTGATGTGGCCGGATGGGTGCAATGGCCCTCAGCGAGGTGCTCTGCCCTCTCTGGAGAAGCAGGGTGTCTTCTGCAGAACTGGAAGCCTTGCCCTGGGGCCCGAGGTCCCAGCAGCTCAGGGCAAGTTTTGCCCTTTTCTTTAAAGGAACTGAAGGAATTTGCTGAGAGGAGTGTATTTCAGAAGCCCACAGAAATAATGGTCGTGGTCTCATCCTGTTGGAAGAGATTAGGAATTGCTGTATGTAGCTGTTGAAACGTGAGGAAGAATAGAAGATGCATCAAGCCATTGGTGTTTGGCCCACAGTATGGCTTTAGATTCGGAGAGGGAAGCATTGAGAGGAGATGGCCATTGTGGGTTTGGGCCATCTGATGAACCAGGAAGATCAGAGGGTATTTCAGTACTGGGTTCTTACTGTGCAAGGAGGGACTTGGACAAACCTTTGTGGCAAAGGAACAAGCAGAATGAAGGACAAGTGTGGTGGCACAGGGAGAAGTACCTGGTGTGACTGGGGTCTTCAACATTTGTGGTTGATGGTGCTGGCATCAGAAAGAAAAGGCTGGGCTTTGATGGATCCAAGAATATATTTATATCTGTTTTTGTTGGGATGAGATCGTAAAACGGAAGGACTGCCTGAAAGAACATCAGCAGCAGGATGAGGAAAAAGATGAGGAAGAGCCAGAGGGTAAATCAGGTTGGAAAGGTTAATGGGATCAAGGTCTAGGGACATGAAACAAGTTAATTTTATGAGGGGCGAGGTGGTTCTGTGCCCAAACACAATCAAGGAGTGGTCAGCAAAGATAAGATTATCACAAGCAAAATAGGAGAGGAGTGTCGCTGATAGGGAGCGCGAGGTATGGCCGGGGCTGCGGGTGTGTGAGAGGGGTGTTTGCATACGTTTGTGGGCCAGGGAAGACAGAGCGAATCTGAAGCTATCTTCAGGGAGATCACGATCGGACTTGACACAGTACAAACAGAAGAAGTGAAAGCAAAGGCCCAACCACATGGCCGACCTGCTACTGCGGTGTGGCTGTGGGAAGAGAGAGCTGCTTACAGACCTGCCCCATGTTGTGCAAGCAGAAGGGTTTTCTCAGTGGGAGCTCAGGAAGGAGCAGAGACAGCTCGCGCACCTCACATCTGAAGGTCTGCTCTCAGCAACACCCTTGGCCAAAAAGCCCCTTCCTTCCTGCAGCGGGCACCTGCGCCGGGAGGCAGGGCTGTGCTCCTCGCCTGCAGCGCTCCCCATACAGCAGCAGAGCAAAGCCGGGCTTGTGGGGACCCTGCAAGGGCATCGGGACCTGCAGGTCCCACGCGTGTGTTTGCTGAAACGAGAGCAAACATTGGCTTTGCACTTGACAGTTTGTGGTTGTAAAGCTCGAGTTACTTGGCAGTAGGCAGTCATTATTGCAACTAATAAAGTGGGCAGCAGCCTGCTTTAGACAATCCCAGTTTTATTTGTTTATTTTTTGCAAGAGAAATAGAATTTTAGGAGCCAGCTTCTGCCATTGGACCATGCTCCTGGCTGTGAGGTGTTGTGCTAAGATGTGTTCTGCGGCAGGGTAGTTGTTTCCCTTGGTGGAAATGTTGCTTTTGTAATTTATTTGTTTCTTTATTTATTATTTTTCCATCTGTCATTGGTGTTTTCTGATAGAGATATAGACAGCTGCATATAGGAAAGAGACGTCGAGGAGAGATGTATTTCCCCACGCGTGTCCATGTGTTTTCATTTCCGGCTGATGTGTTTCTTTCTGAATGTCTGATTGCAGCCACACGGCTGCAGGAGAACCATTTAGTGCTGTGAGTGTTGATCATAGACAAGCTCTAAAGGAAACAGCTGAGTATTGATCATTTTGGGGATGTTCTTATTACTTCCTAAAGCCTCACATGCATGCAGACACCCCTCCCTTATTTTTTTCCTCCTGTAAGTTCAGGAGAGTAAAGTGGAGGAAGCCTGAAGGCACTTCCCAAGAGGTGGGCAGGTTGGGTTCTCCTGCTTTGGGTCATGACTTTTAGAGCTCCTCCAACACTTCAGCTGGGAGAAGGGGTTGAATTTCAATACAATGAGGGCAAATTCATGGCCCAATATTCCCCAAAGTCAGCCTGTTGGTCTTCAGTAGTGTAGGACACTTTCCAATGAAGTCAAAAGGTTTTGGTTCGGCCCTCAGGAGCCCCAAATACAAGCCCAATAGTACTGTGTGGGCAGAAAGAGCTAACAGAGCGTCCTTACTCCTTGTCCTTTCTAAATACTTACTCTAGCCAGATTCATTGTGCATCTCCCTGCAACAACTGCTCTTGGCCACGTCATACCTCGGTGTCATCAATCAGCTGAGAGCAGTTTGATAGCCTCTGTGAGGATCTCCGCTGCTTTTTACAGCTCCCCAGGCAGCTGTTGTGGCCGTCTAATAAATTAAGCTCTGGCTCTTTCCATCTATGTTGTTAGTGGCTGTTCAGTACTTACATTAGCAATGGTGTGAGTGCATGAAAGCAGAGTCAGGAAGAGGAGGTGGCACAGGCTGAAACCCCTGGGGCTGCTTCTGGGGCCCTCAGGGCTCTGTGGGGAGGGCATGAGTGTGGGTCTTCAGTCCTAGGTATTTTAAAAGCAGTAAAAAGCAGCTCAGTTGGCTTTGTTTTGAAATTCATTGTTCCCATTATGGTCTTGTTTCTCCCCAAATTATTCCATCTTCTGGGAGGAAAAGCTCTTCCTTTCACTCCCATTTTACCCTTTGCTTCTCCAGCATTTCTCCAGCTTGTTCCCATGTTTGCTTGTCCCGCTCCTCTCTGGGTTCTGGTTAGGTCCCTGTCTTGTAGACATTGGTATGGCTGAAGAGGAGAGCGTGGGACCCATTCGTGGGTCCCATTGGATGTGGCTGGCTCTTTTTCCTCCCCCTAGCTGGGTTTTCCCCAAGCATTTTGTGGGTGCAGACCCCACCATGGCATGTGTTCCCAATGCTCATTGCAGGGTGACCTATGCCATAGGACTTCCACCTTCCCTATCTCCAGGCAGGTGAAGACACTGAAGAACGAGATGAGGGATGACTTTGGGCATGGGTGCCACTACCGAAGCATGAAGCTGTGGAAGCAGAGCTAGGAATTAACCCCTGAATCAATCCTCCAGGCAGTGGAGAGGAAGGGGCAGTGCCCGTGCCGCATGTAGCAGCATCTTAGAATCACGGAATCATTTAGGTTGGAAGACCCTGAAGGTTATCAAGTCCAACCATAAAGTCAAAAGACGTTGAAGTTCATCAAGTCCACCATCTTCTAAACCCTGGTCCCTGCTGAGCAGTGCTGGGCTCCCTCCTGGAGGAGCCGTAGAAGCACTTCACTCCTCTGAAATATCCAGAGGCCAGAATTTCCTTACCTTGCCTTTACTCTGACCTGCATCCAGCACATACATGCTGGGCTTATCAAGCACATTATGTTCTCTCGCTTAGCCTCTTGCCAAGCATTTTACTGGCTGCCTTGGTGATGTTCCCCCAAAAAACTCTTGCAAAACAGCCATCTTTCATAACAGGCTTTTTTAAAGTCCGGTCTCAACGTACCTAAGTTAGCTGTTCATTAAGGCCAGTGACAGTGTTGACAGTGCGTTATCTTACATAAACAATAATGGAAAGAGAGTGCCATGAGATAAGAGAACATGGCTTAGCAGACCCGGTGCATGGTGCAGGGCAGTGCAAGTGCAGGCTGCCTACCAGCAGTGCCCCAAAACTGGCTGCTCCCGGGGCACGCATCCAGCCCCAGCAGCCCCAACCTCTTCCTGTCCCCAGAAGCTCACCTGAAGGACAGGTTCACCTCGCCCCCTGTCCCTGACCAACTCATTCTTGTCTGCTTTTTGGATATCGGAGCAGGTTCAGCATGAGACTGATCGAGCCCGTCTCTCCTCTCAGAGCCCTGATTTGGGATCGACCACACAGCTGGCATGTCCCCGTTTTGAACCTTGGTCCAGACTGTGGTGGGATTATCCCCTCTGCTCTTTGTGATGGCGTGGGTTTGTCTGCCTTATGGAAAAGCCTTGCCCTGGGTGGTGCTGGTCCCGGTGCAGGGAGCAGGGTGTCTGCAAGGCCGACCTCCACCCTGAGGCATTTTCTTCCCTTTTAAATAAAGTGTGTCTTGGAGAGGAGTCAAGTGTCTTGTATAAACAGCCTGGAGTCAGGACCGCTCGGCGCTCTGAAGGAAACGTCAGGATGATGAAGAGGGGGCTCTGTGCACGTGTCCCGGTGTGGGTGGATGCACGCCGCACTGCGCCCTGGCTGCCTGCAACGGGACCTGCCCACGGCTCCAGAGCCCCACCAGGCTCTGATGGGAGCATCTGCTCCGGGGTCACCGCTGTCTTCATAGGAGTGACCCCAGCTCCTTCACCTCCCACCACGCCTTCACCTCGCTTCAAAGGACTTTGCTTGGCTCTTCTTTAAACATCCTTCCCCATGAAGTGTTACGAAAGACCTATGACAGTGGCTCCCTCCCCTGCTGGGGTGTTCAGTGGGCACATGGGGCCGGGGTGGCAAGTCTCAGTGTGCTCAGCAGCTGGCAGGGACCAGGTCGCTGCTGGGGGAAGCAGCTGTGACCATGCTGCTTTCCACAGATGGCTGTGGGTGGTCAGGGTGAGCAGCAACGTGTGGGGAGATCGAATGGGGATGGACACCGAGCAGTTCTCCACACCTGCACCAGCACCAGAGGTTTGCTGTTCCCTGCCAGAGCATCTTGGCTAGTACCAAGGCCAGGAGGTGCATGTGCTCCTTTTGGAGAGCACTGCCACCAGCCGAGAAAGCTCCCCTATCACTGCTATTTGTGCTCAGAGTCCTCAAGGTTTGGGCGGTCTACATTTTGGTTGGCGCTGAGCCTCATGAGTGCAGGGAAGGTCTCAGTCTCTCACCACCAGACAGCCAAAGTGCCTCTGGAAGAGGCGAGCTCCAGCTGCATGAGTCCTGGAGCTATGGCTGTTTTCCTTTGCTCTGGCTGTTTTGGGTGGCAGTCCAACCCCAGCTTCTTCCCAAACAACAACGACAAAAATCTCATCTGCCCTTCCCTTCCTGTCCTCTTGGCTCTCCCCATCCCTCTGCCTCTTCCTGCCTGCCCTCTCTGACTACAGCCTGCCCCATCTCCTGCCCCACATCCCCTCATGAAGGTCCGTCAGCGTGGCTTCCCCGTGGTCCTCCACCTTTGTCTTCTCCCCATCTCCTGCCAAGCCCAGCAGTTCTTGGAGTCCATCTGCCAGCCCTAGCGCATCTCTCTCCCCAACACTTCTCATCCTCCCATCTGCCCTGGGATCAGGCTGACATTTGCTGCGCTAAATTCAGCCGTGGCGATCCACCCTCTTCCCGCCCCGCTGGTAAACAGCTCTGCTTCTGCAGCTAACGCCTTGCACTGGGAGAGCGCTCCCTCCAGCTGCTCTGCGTCTTAGGCGGTCCCAGTCCTCCTCTGTTTCCCTAATGCTTCCTTATCCGAATGACTTCAGTAAGGTCTGGCCAGAGCTCCAGGAACAAAAATTAATGTTCTCTGGCAACACGATCCCCTCTCGGCTTTTCTTCCTTGGAGGAGTCACCTCTCCGCTCCAGGCCAGCCTAGCTGTGTTCATCAATTACGCGTGAGCCCAGGATTTGGGAAAGGGAAGGTGACAGATTCAGCTGTCACCGGCAGGACCATGTGCTCAGAGGTGTTTTTGGGTGCAGGGTTGTATAGCTGGCGGGTTTAGTGTTTGCTTAGCTTCAAGAGCTTGCTTGCTCTCAGCTGTTTAACTTCCATTTTGTCACCTGCCTGGTAGCGTTTCCCACGTCGTGCCCCATGTCACTCTGCGACTTTTTGTCATGGCAGAGTCCCAGATGGGGACCTTGTCCTCCCCTGCTCAGCTGCCGCAGTGCCAGCCGTGCATGTGGTGCATCTTTGTGTCTACTGACACCGCGCTAAGATGTGGATGGAGAGCTTGGCCTCATTCCTATGACCCCTCGTCCTTCTTTTTGCATTCATCATATCTACTTCTGTGTGGTCTCCAGGTTATTTACAATGTTTTCTCCTTCCCCTTCATCTCTGTCCTCAGGTTCTCTCCTGATTCTTATGCTTTTGGATGCCCAGCTCTGTCTTCCATCTGGTGCTATCCCATCTTGCAGGAGAAGCTTCCCAAGAAGCCACATCCTTGCCGTAAGGACAAGGAAAAGTGGACGATTTCATTATTTTTTTTTTCTGCGCTGGACTTCATGTGATGAGTCTGGGCTCCTGGCTGCTACCGCCATTTCAAATAAATAGTAATAAGGAGTAATGCCGTTCCCCTAGCCAAGGACATAAGGAATTTGTCAGCACTGTAGTACCTTTGATCCCCCCATCCATCATCCTGGGCTTCCCGACATTATCTTTGTGGGACACACTTCCGGTGTTCAGCAAATATTTGATTTCCTGTGAATTTAACTAAAAAGAACTTTTTCCTTTTTTTAAAAAATGATTTTAAAATACTTTTGGCACCATGCAGACACATTCCATTCCAAGAAAAATAAAGGAAAACTGTTCCAACTAAATATAGATCAAAAGACACTTGTGAGCTGCTTCTTGCATCCCCGGCTGAGAACGCTTTCCTCTCTGCGGCCACCCTGGCTCATTGCACCATGCTCCTGCCCCATAAACCCGTGTATTTCCTCTTCTGCTCTTGGGATGCTCCGTGTCCATCTGGTTTGGTTTCTGGCCTGACTGAGAGACCACCTCGAGGGAAAGGTGCTGTTTTTAGAACACTGCAGAGGGCTTCCAGCAGTGAGAAGATGTGGTGCATATTTCACCTTCTCCCTGGGGGGTTTTCAAAGTCTTTCACCAACATTTTCCTGCCAACACCCTTGGAGCAGGCTCTGCCGATTTGCTCTGTGGCTGAGTGGATCCAGGGGGCGGATGGGAGAGGCTGGGGCTCAGGTAGGTGAAAGCAGCGCGGCTCCATTTTGGCTGCGGTGCGGCAGCTGCGGGGCCGGCTCCACCAGGGGCACCCAGCAGCCCTACGCAGGCAGGTCTTCCTCCTGGGCTCACCGTCACACAGCTCGAGCATCGCGTCCTTCCTCTGCCAAGGGCTGCTGTGGTGCCAGTAATCATGAATATTGGCAGCAATGGAGCAGAGGAAAGAAAAAGAGGGCTCCTCGCCCTCTATTCTGAACACCAGGTTACTCGTTTGGCAAAGCTAATGAATTAGGGATCTGGATTCATTGTGTGCTGGAGGTGCAGCTGTGCCAGCTGGCTTGGGTCTGTGTGTGTGCGACTCTGAAATCCCTCAGGTGGGACGTGCTCTCCGCACCAGCTGGGCAGCCAACAGGTACTGACTGGGATACACTTTTTTTGCCCGCAGGTGTTTGTGTTGTGCCATGGCCTTCTGCAGCTCTCCCAGCTCCTCTACAGCGCCAACTTCAAGAGCAGCCTCACCACCATCGAGAAGCGCTTTGGGCTCTCCAGTCTCTCTTCAGGTTTCATCTCCAGCTTGCATGAGGTAACTGGGTTAGGTGCTTGTGCAGGGGCCCCACAGCATGTCCAGAACAGGGGAATTTCCCAGGATAGGGCCTCGGGGTTGTTCACATTCAGTGTTTCCTTGGCTGTGCCTACACGTTCTGGATGAAACAGCTGCTGTTGTGTACCTGGACACCTCTTCTTGCTTTGCTTCTGCTGTACCACATGCCAGGAGCGTTAAGGTAGGGTTGTGTGGTGAGAACATGGACATGGAGGGCAGCAGCAAGCAGGATGTTTTGGAGGAGACCTTTCCACCCTTAGGATGCCATCCACCTCCAGCAGAGACATGGCTGGGAGAGAGCAGACACACAGTGTGATTCTCTTTTGATCACAGTGCTTACAGCCTCTAGGAAGAGGAGCATTTTATCATGAGTAGTACCCACACAACTACCGCTCTGTGACCAACTTCCAGTAAAAGTGTCTGTTTTCACAGGTTTTTCAATCAGCTTGAGGAATGGCCCTGGCCTGAGTCTTTCCAAACTTTCTCTAAAAGGAGACGCTGGCCAGCAGGCTCTCCAAGAGCCACCCCATTTCTCCAGGGCTCCCAGCTCCTGAAGGCCCTGTGGCAAAGGACTGTCTTTCACTGGCATCATGCTGTTGCTGAGCTGGCCTCAATCTGAACTGTGGCCAAGGTGCAGCTGAGCTTCTTATGAAGCTTCAAGGTGGCAAGAGCACTGATTTAAAACTGACACTTGATGAGTAGTTGCTCAATGACAAAATCTTTAAGCAGTTCTGGATGCACAGGGGGATACACAACCCTTCGAGGTATATGCCATAAGAATATATGCCTTCTGCTTAGCAAAATTGCCACCTGTCTGCTCTGTCAAGGCGTGGAGACATACTGGGTATCATATGAGGGCAGGGGGAGAGCCCAGCTCAGGACAAAGTGACACCTGAGCTGTTTTGGCAAGGCACTAGAAGGGCACCGGTATGTGTGGACACAAGTGCCTGAATGGAGGAGTTTCTCCCAGGCACTAATCACTTACTCCTCTGGAAAAGGTTTTCTGGTTCCTAGTGTCATGAATTGTATCCTGTCTGGTAGCTCTTCAAGGCTAGCTGGGAAAAAACCTGCTGGGAGAGACTTTTTCTTTATGACACAGACAAAGTGCTTGGTGGCTGCCCACCTTGCATGCGTCTGGTCATCCCACATGTGATCTTCCACCAGGAGGCTGGGCACTGGGAATCCTTCTGGCTCCTTGGAGAAGTAGGTGCCCAGGCCTTATCCCAAGCAGTCCATATGTCTGAGGTTAAAAAGACAGATTCAAACCCCTTCGAGACCAGCGAAGGACTTCCCACTGATTGGGTCTGGGTTCAAACCGTGCAAAGGGAGAGACCCAGTATGGGGAGCTGTAACATCAGTAATCTGGAGCTGGTGTAATTATGCCCTGCAGAGTATCCCACCCCTCACCGCAATGATGCATCAGTAACCCTTGTGCTCCTTATCCAAGTTACTTAAACTTATTTGACTTTATGCCTGGAGATGTAATGTCAAAACAAAAACCCTGCATGCCTTGGACTATAATCCCTTCTCATTTAGTTTGCAGCAATTCCAAGAACAAAAACCACAAAGAGACAAACAAGGGAGCCCATGTAAACATGTGTAAAAAGGGTATTTAGACATACACACCAGGGTTAAAATGTTTAACTTGTCCCAAGTTGACAAAAAGCCATGTAATGGCAATTTATTTGGTGTTCATCCTCTTATCTGAAAGCTGCAGTTCATATATGGAATAGGCTTTGTGTTTTCATATCTTTTAGCTGATCAAGGAGGATGGGCCTGTAGATTATGTCTGCAGTTGCAAATGCCCACTGTCACAAACATTTGCAATGAGCTGTACTTTGTGGCTTGGCTTGCGTCCGCTTAGAATCATGGAAATGAAGGCAATGCACTTTGTTTCTTGCTGGATTTGGGGGAATCATTAGTTTATGCCACATCTTATGGGGTGGGAAGCACATGTGAGTGCTGAACAAAGCCCCAGCCAGATCATGGGCAGGTTGTGAATCAGTCTGTGATTGCAAGGGATGCACACAGGCTACCAGAGACAAGGAGTTGTCCTGCTGGCTTTTGATAAGAAGGCAGCAGTGAATTGCTATGAATACGCAGGGTGAAGCTGAGGGTTGTCCCATTCCTACTCTCGTGGGGGTCACAATTACCACAACTGGTGAGTGATTATGTGAGCTCTCCACCCACCTGGACATGGTCATGGGGGGCCAGGTACAGGGCAGGGCTTGACCTCCTCTGTGGCATCTTCTAATCTCCTCCCCATCTCACTGTGCTCTTTCCAGATTGGCAATGTGGTCCTCATCATCTTTGTCAGCTACTTTGGCAGCCGAGTTCACCGTCCACGGGTGATCGGAGCCGGGGGGCTGCTGCTGGCTCTGGGAGCGTTCCTGGTGACCCTTCCCCACTTCCTCTCGGATCCCTACGAATACACCACCATTAGCACTGGTAAGTGCCCGAACCCTTCCATGGGGAGGCGGGATATCAGGAGAAAACAGAGCTGAGGAGCTTCCTCTGCTTCAGCTCTGGCCACCTGTGTAGTGCAGCAGAGAGGGTGAGTTGGGGAGGCCTCTCCTTACACCAGTACACAGAGTAGTGGCATCAACCAAGGGCCAACATTGCTCCTGGGTCTTGGAGTAGAGATGTAAAATGTGAGCGTTCTTCTCCAGGGCACTCCAGTGCTGTGCTCTGCCAGGTTTCATGTGACCCACTCAGAGGCCCTGCTCTTCTGCTCCTTGTTTCTTCCCAACAAGTCTGATAGATGTGTAGAAATCTGAAGTGCTTAGTTGTTTGAGGGCCAACAACCTCGCAAGACCAAAATATGAAGCACAAACACTGGATGTAGCAATCTGTTGCATCATTCTGGGTGGTGACTACATTTCAAACCTGCCCTTCTTACCTGCAAGAGTCAAAAAAAGGCAATCAGTGAAGAGGCAACCTTTAATGCAAGTGAAGGTGCCCATTTCTATCATCCACTTCATCTTTTACCCTCACCTCAGCCTCCGCAAGGCTCTATGGTTGCTGAGTCTTGCTCTTCTGGGAGCATGCCCCATCACAAATCCGTCTCCAGTGGCTCTGGGCTGGGTTTCCCGTGCCTCCTCCAAAAGTGTGGTATCCACCCCACACAGAACTTAAACACAGTGCTTGGAGGGAAAGGCTTAAGGCAGAGTTTTACTATTTTAAGCCCAACTTCAGTATAGATTTGCAACCCCTTCTGAATGTGATAATTACATGTGGGATCCCTTCTGCCTCTTCTGGACATGTTGTTTGAGCCACAGTTCCAGGTTATGAGTGTTTTGGTCATTGTGAAGTATCCAAATTCCCCAAAGATGCTACTGAAGGCCTCCAGAGGGAGCATCTCCCTGCCTGAGTCCATGGGCTGTCCACAGGCTGCCAAGGCACTGCTCCCTCCCAAGGAGGTGAGAGCCCCCGGACAGGCATCATGGACATGCCACCCCCAGGAACCCTTGTAAGGAGCCTCTGCATTGAGTAAGAGAAGTGTATCTTTCAGTGTGGACACTATAAAATAGTTATACTGGAAAACTAATTATTTACCTTGTTTAATATGGTGTTTTTACCATACTTCTCTCCTGGCTATGCTCATCCTCCTCTCTCCAGATCTGTATGTGTGTCTCACATCCCTGTTTTTTGCATGGGTGCTGATGTCCTCCCAGCCTGCTCCTGAGCGTGCTGGAAACAGGTTTGCTCTCTGTGGCATCAGAAGAGGCTCAGCCACAGCTCTGAAGCTGCGTTGCTTGCTGGTGGTGATGGCATCATCACTAATGACTGCCCAAAGAGCCAGGGAGAGAGTGAAAGTGGTGATGAGCAGAGGGAGCTAGCTGCTGGTGGGGCAGCAGACAGGGGCAGGAGCCCTGGGATGCAGGCGATGCTGGGTCTGCTGCTTATGTCCCCTGCGACTGCAGACAAATTGCTTCCCTTCTGCTTTCTGGGGGCAATGGTGCATTTCCTGGGGGTGCCCAGAGGCTCTGCAGTGCCTTGAGGTTTCCTGAAAGCTGAGCTGGGTTCGTACCAGAAGTCTCAGTCACATCGGTCTTATCTACTCGAGATAATAGCTACGGCATGTGGTCAGTCTTCACATGCTTCGAGGGCAGAGGAATTTATCTGGCTGACATGAAGGCTTGAAAGAACAATGCTGATGTGTGTGCGGCCCAGTTCTCGCCTGCGATCAGGGAGGCTGCTCCCGGTGGCTGCGGGTCAGGCTGCTGAGGGTGGCAGGGCCAGGGAGAAGAGAAAGCCCCTGCTGCAGCCTTGCAGAGAGCCCAGGCTGAGGGCAGATGTGGCTGATGGGTCATCTGTAGGATCATTTTGGAAAGGAAGGCATCTTGGTCTTTGAGTCACAGAGGTATGGAAGCAGAAGCGAGGTTGTTGTCCTGCTGCTAAGCAGCATGTGGTTGACAGCATCTCCTGTCCCTGCTCTCACCAGTAAGCTTTGTGAGCCTAAGGAGGGCTACTGGTTTAACTGGGCAGGCTTGGGAAAAAGCTGGTATGCATGATGACAGCTCCTGTTTCAGAGGAGTGCCAGGCTCTCCCCGGTCTTCCCAAAGTGACTTCAGCCCCTAGATCCCCAGGATGCCACCAAGCCTTAGGGCACTGCTTCTTCTGAAAACCTGATGTCACCTCAGCTGTGTGCCAAGCTGCCCCATGCCTGTGCCGCTGAGGGGACGGCAGAGCTCACCTACCAGATGCCTTCCCCTGGAAGGGCTTGGAGCCCCGCGCTGCGTGTAGGCCCAGCACCCAGGGAGCCTTGGCTCTGCCAGGGAGCTGCTTTGTGGCCGCAGGCGAGTTGCTCCCTTGGCTTTGGCCACAAATATGCCGCAGCAGGAGGCATTCATGGTCTGTCTGCTCAGCACAATGGGATTCAAAGCACAGGGAACCTGCCCGCAGGTGCCCAGCCATCCCTGCTCCTCTGGGAGCGATGGGGGCCCTCATGCTCTGCTCTCCCAGACTGGGAAAGCTGGTGCCAGCAGAGCTGGTCTGTGCACCGAGACACCACAAAGCGTGATTAAATCTGATGGCCCAGCACAGGGCTGACAGAGCGCCGTGGGAATGTGCAAACCAGCCCCCTGCTGGCTCACAGCTGGCCCCTTGCGACTTGGGCTCGGAAGTCACCTAGCATCGGTCAGTTTGGAGAACGGATCAGGAGCCACATACCAAGGTCTCTGACAGCCTAACAAAGGGGGCTGTAAGTTCATGAGTCAGGCTACGAACCCATCGGAAATCAGGGCAGGGGCTGCTCTTTATTGTTATGCAAGCAAGTTGAAGCAGCACTTTTGTCCTGCCACGATGCCATCCATGGCCAGTCTGTCAGTGCCCTCAGACACCCTGGTCTTGCTGGTGGGCAGATCCAACCCTCCCCATCCCAGTCTTGCAGCCCATAAAGATGTTCCAGTGCTGGCTGCAGTTTGCACTGCAGCCTTGAGGAGGGTGAAGACCCCATGAAGATGTCAGGGTCTGGCTTTGAACGGACATAGGCTGCTCCTGAGCACTGTGAACAACGAAGGTTGGGTGGGCAAGGTGTCCTGCTTGGGGCAGCCTGGCCACCCCACGGCACATTGCTCCTGGTCCCATGGGGGAGCAAAGACCATCGACACTGAAAAACCAGTCCTGGATTAGGTTTGTCCTCATTAAACTTCTGCAGCTCTCGCTGCTGCTGCAGTAAAATCTTTATTAGCTGAAGAGGCTCCTTCTGTCTGGCAGCACAGACCCTTCCGACAGTGCGGCTTTGGATGAACACACACCAGGATTTTTGTGGTGACCTACTATTAGGAATGTGCCGCCACACTATGCCAGTGAAAACCCCTAATCACCTGGCAAATATTTGTTTCTCTTTTGTTTCTGCTTGCTCAGAAGCATAGAAAATCCACACTTATTATATTAACAAGAAAGATGTGATAGAAATGTTGAAACAATTACAAATAATAATAGTAATAAAGCCCGAATAGGAAGAGCTAACATGAGAAGAGCAGGGATTACTCTGTTTGCTCTGCAACACCATCAGTTTGCATGCAAAGCAGGTTTTTCCATCGGCGAATATTTATACTTTCCCACCGACTCTGACACTGTCAGTCCAAGGGCTTTTGTTACTTGGCTGAGCCCAGCATTGCTGTGGCTTTGATGAAGAGCTTTTTATCCTCCGCTGACAGCTTGAATGTGACTCACTGGAGCTGGGCTACAGGGCTGACCTTTCTCCTCCGCAGTTGCAGCAGACAAGAGAAATGACTTTGCTTCCTTCTTTTCTTATCAGCCTGCCCTCAAGTCTGATAAAAATCACAGCTGGTCTCTTTGCTTCCCTGAGCTGAGTGCCCCAAAGGATGTGAAAGGGAGTGATAAGTGCTAACTAAAAGGGGTGATCCATCCAAACCCCAACAGACAACAACGTGCTCCTAGTTGGCAGATTTGAGAGATTCCTGGTACCTACAAATGTAGTGCAGTGTCTGGAGGGTCCTGGCCAGGGATGATGGGCAGAGGAGGAGGTGGGCTTCCACACCACGGCAGCAATGTTGGCACTCCTCCCGTCAGGCCACACAGTACCCGAGCAAGGCAAAACCAGCCATGCAGAAGAAGAATTAGGGATTTAGGGTCAGCCTGAGCGGGTTCCTTCACCCTGTGCCCCTGCAGCTGTGGCAGTGCAGGGGCTGGAGAAGGCAGGGAGCATGCCCAGCTTTGTAATGCTCATCCTTTTCCATTCCAGGTAACAAGACCAAGGTCCAGGCTGAGCTCTGCTATGCAGAGAACAAGTTTGTGTGCCCAAATGCCACCCAGGATCCCCAGAAGGAGGCCAGCAGTGTGTGGGCAATGATGGTCGTTGCCCAGCTGTTGGCTGGAATTGGGACGGTTCCCATCCAGCCCTTTGGGATATCCTACGTAGATGATTTTGCAGAAGCAAACAATTCCCCGCTGTACGTTGGTAAGTGGAAGGACCATTGCTCTTATATCACTTTGTTTCACAGAATCACAGAATCGGTAGGGTTGGAAGACATCTCTGAAGATCACCTAGTCCAACCACCCCACAGAGCAGGATCACCTAGAGCACCTTGCATGGGATGGCATCCAGGAGGGTTTTGAATGTCTCCAGGGAAGGAGACCACATCCTCTCTGCGCAACCTGTTCCAGGATCTGTTACCTCACAGTAAAGAAGTGCCCCCTTATATTGAGCTGGAACCTCCCGTGCTTCAGTTTGTGCCTGTTGCCTCTTGCCCTGTCACTGGGCACAACTGAAAAGAGAATGGTTCCATCCTCTCTACACCTTCCCTCGGATATTTATATACATTGGGGAGGCCTCCCCTCAGTCTTCTCTTTTCCAGGCTAAACAGGCCCATTTCTCCCAGCCTGTCCTCGCACAACAGGAGCTCCAGTCCTCTAATCATCTTTGTAGCCCTCCTCTGAACTCGCTCCGGTAGTTCCATGTCCCTCTTGTACTGGGGAGCCCAGAACGGGACACAATCCTTCAGGTTTCCTTAAGGCCCTAGAGCTGAGCTGGAGAGGTGCTCATCTGGAGCAACCGTGGCCTCCAGGGCAGAGGCTGAGCACCCAGTGGGACTCGGATGAGCTCAGCCTCCGTGAAGGTGCTGGGCTGCCTCTCCCCTTGTTAGTCAGTTACTCCCTTTATGGTTATATTTATGGTGTGAGTGTGAGGAAGCCAAAGAATCAGGGCAAGGAGAAGATCATGCTTTAACTAGAGGTATGACAGCCTGCAAGGGCAAATTAACACAGGTTTTGCAGCAATGTTGACATTTTTGCTATGGAATTGGCCACGAGTCCCTGTCCAGTGCAGGCTCCCCAGCTCAGGAGGACTTCTGATCACAAAGAGATAGGTGCTGGCTTCCATGTTAAGCTGCATTTTTTCCTCTGTGAATGCTGAGCCCAGCTGGGGCTGGTGTGCCTACGTGAGCTTTGAGCTTGGTTCACAAGTTTATTTAAAAACCTGATTCCTCCCGGTGATGAACAATGTCGTTAAAGCAGCCAAAGGTGTCAGAGTGATTTAGGAATCAAAAGCGGATGTTCCAAAATAAGGTAAGCACTTCAGGAGAAGGGAAAGCCCTTGGGATTGGACTCTCAAGGACTGGCTTTGGACAAGTGCTGAAGGGCTTGGCAGGGTCTCCAGACCCACCCAGGCATGCTTTGCTCCAGGCTCCTGCTGGAAAGGGCTGCTGCACCATGTACAAGCTCTGGAGCAAGTTTCCCACGTGGGTATTAGTTGCTTCTTGCAGCTCAAATATAGAAATGTCTACTGGCAAAAAGAGTTTTTTCTTTCTTTGTCCCCTTTTCTCAATAAGTGGTTCAGAAAAAGCCTTGGTAGTAAGAAAGGACAGTCAGAGTTCCCATTTGTAGGCGGTGTGTCCCTGCTGAGGACCACAAGACCCCATTTTTTCTGCTCAGCACCTGCTAGGTGACATTTCCACAAAGGATCTGGTACACTGAGCTCTCACGGGGCTCAGGTTAGCAGTCACACAAAGCTGGGACTCTTCTGAAGTCCTGGCTGCCATCCCTTCCTGTGGATGAAGACGAGAGACTTGGTTCCTAGCGTACTGCAGCACAATGCATCCCTGTCTTGGAGAACTGGGCTGGTTTGGTCTTGACTGCATAGGTGGTCATTTTAGGGCCATGGGAATGTCCATGATGGTGCGTATGGCTACTGTGCATCTAGGTTGCCTCAAAACAATATAAATACCATTGCTTGTTTTGTTATGTTTTAGGTCTCAGTGTCTTCCCATGAAAGGGGGGGAACGCTAATTATGTATGAGGTTAAATTCTTCTCTAAAGACCCTACCCTTAAACAACTAGGTTTATGCCATAGACATAAATGAGCTGCCTTGCCTATTTGGGGGAAAAAAAAAAAAAAGTTAAAATTAGGAGCACAGCCTGAGGCACAGCAATGGGACTAGGTGCTTTCATACCCAACATGCTCATAAGCCCCAGACCAGCAAAATGCACAGAAATGGTCATTGAGTCTCAGGCAAATTGTTTCCTTTTGAATCAAGGAATTTCTTCCAGGAAGAAAACCTGAATATTTTCATTCTGAAGACTTTAAAAGGAAACATTTTGATCTCATGGGATGGGTCTAACTTATCTGGTTTTTGAACAGGAATAGTTCAGCAGAACCAAGGGTTATTTTCTGCTCTTTCTGCTCTCCCTGAATCAACATATTTCACCTCCCCTGATGTTTTGACCAAACATTTTTGCTCATTTCTAAAAGACTGAGATGATGGCTTTGCTTCCTGGGCCTTCTGTGGGAGATGAAGGTCTCCATCACCTGTGGAGCTCAGCGGACATTTTATGAACTTTTTATGGATATTTCACAGGAGGACAGAGCCTTATTTGCAGTGCAGCTACTGTTACCTCCTCACTTTCTGCTCCTTTTTTCAGCCATCCTCTTTGCCATTGCGGTGTTCGGCCCTGCTTTTGGATACCTGTTGGGGTCTGTGGTGCTGCGGCTCTTTGTGGATATTGGAAGAGTTGACATTGGTGAGTATTTACCAAGTAGGGATGGTTTTCCTAAAAGCCCTCTGTGAATCAGAAGTCTGCTGTGAGAGAACCGGTGGCAGGAGCGCATGCCTTGCACTGGCGACCCACAAAACCTGCTTTCCTGGAAAGCCCTGACCTTGAATATACCCCCCAAGTGCACTTCTCTGCTCCATCTCCCCATGAGAAAGGCTACAGCTGGACCTGAGGTCACCACAGGAGCAGTGTCCTGCAGTGTGGACATCTCAATGTCCAGCTCACCGCGGTGGTCATTGCTGCCCACCGCTGCCATGCTGAGGAAGTGCTGCACTGCCCTGGCACAGTGCTGGAGAGGAGCAGGAACATCTGAGGCATCCAGGGAGGGAGAAGACAACCATGGGGCAGCCATTGCCCTGTGTGTGCATGGGGAGGCTCGAATCTGCTCAGCCTCCTCCCCACCACCTGTCACCAGCATCCACAGAGATGGAACCAGGTCAGCGCCACCGGAGGGCTTATTTTCTTTATCTGCGACGTATGCTTGTTATTCCTGGTAACTTAATCACTAAAGAATTCTCCCCAGCTCCACCATTGATGTGGCTTTTCCTGTGTTCCTCTGAGAGATCAGAGCCCGCCTGACATTTTTGTCTGGTGCCTGATAAGAATAATAAATGAACCTGAGGCAGGAAACTGCAAAAAGCCTTGGCTCGCTCCCTGCGGCGGCAGACGGATTTAGCATCCCGTGCCCAGTCGCTCCATGATGACGTCCAGGCCCGGAGCAGATCGGTGCCGTTTGGGGAAGCGGGGTGATTGTTTCAGTGGGGCGTGGGACCCCTCGTGCCACACCCGGCACTATTCCTGACAGTTGTTCCTCTCCCACCCACGATGTGCCGACGATGGGGAGATGTGCTCGCCATGCCAAGCCAAGCAATCCTTCGACCTCCCGCCAGCGGTGCTGGCCCAGCCGGATGATGTCCACATCGGGGATGGAACGGCGTTTGTCTCCTCCTTTTTCCGGACAAAGGGTGTGAGCACCCGGAGTTTTGTCCACTCGGAAACCACGATCATTAAAAATGCTCTTCTGCCAGCGCAGGGCTCTGCATGTAGAGAGTTACCAAGCCTGGAACAATGGGAGAGATGATTCCAGGAAAGCAGCTATGCCCTTTCCCGGTCCCCATCTCGCCTGGGCAGCCCCAGCAGATAATGTGGTCCAATCCCAACTGTGCACCCGGGCAGAGGAGGATGGAGCCAGGGCCCCATAATCACCAGCTGGCTGGAATGCCTGAACCTGTGCCATCAGTGTGCTTCAATGCTGACTACGCGCATCCTGTGGGCACTGGGGAGGCTCCACGTTGTTTAGGTGGGGGCCGGTGGGGTTGGCTTCTGGCTGCGGGAAGAGAAGGAAGTCGACCACAGTCGACCATGGAGTGGAGGGACCCACACCCAGGGCTTATCTTGATACGAGAGCTGGTGCAAGCTCTCATGTCGCTCCATTTGCCACACCAGCGAGGAGACCCTTGGGGTGCACCCATATGTCTTTGTGCTCTACCGGTCCATATTTCCATGGGCATGCGTATTTGCCCCTTTCACCATTAGACATGCAGAGGCAAAGCTCTGATGATGAGTCTTTGTGTCTTGCAGCAACAGTGGCCTTGACACCAAAGGACCAGCGGTGGATCGGGGCCTGGTGGCTGGGGCTGCTGATCTCCTCCGGCTGCTTGGTGCTTACATCCATTCCCTACTTCTTTTTCCCTCGGTACATGCTGAAAGGAGAGGTAAGACCCCACCCTGGGGCAGGGCGATGTCTTCTCGGGGTTCCTGCATGCAGTCCACCTTGGTAGGGATCTGTTCTCGGTGACTTCACCCTCCTGGGTTGTCTGACCTGCTTCTCCCCCTGTCTGCTGCCAATGGCCATATCTCAACACTGCACTGCAACACCTTCTGCAAGGTCACTCTCACTGTTTGAAACACGGGCTTTTTCTTTGGAAAAAAAATGTGGCAGAGAAAAGTTTCCCATTAAAACAAATAAAAAAGGCAGAAAGCTATTGAAACATTCCACTTCAGTGTTTTCAAAGCCAAGCCCCACAAGTTAAGCCTCAAAAAATAGTTTTGTTTTTTTTTTTTTTTTTTGAACTTGTGTAATCATCAGTTCTTTAAAGGTCAAAATGAAACCCCAAATATTTCAGGATTACAGTCTGAGGACCCATCAGACTAGAACTGGCCTGTCTCCAACTTCCATTTCCAGACTTTTTGCAGAATTTAAGAAGTGGTATCTTCCCTTTCATCAGGCTTCAAAGTTTTTCACGCTCTTAAAAAGTCCCCAAGCATTTGTCTTGCAGCTCTACTCAAGGGCTGCAGTGATTTTTGGAGGTAACTCACTCCTTTGCTGCAATGGGCAGGAAAACTATTGGTCTTAGCAGTGGGTCAAAGGCGTCTGTGATGGACTCTGCTGCTCCCTAGCCTCGCTGCGCACCAGGACAGTGCTCACCAGGCACCTGTGCTCCTCTCTCAAGGCAGGATGCTCTTCTCTCCCCTCCCAGGACCCCAACTCGGAGGCTGGCATGCTGAGGAAGATGGAGAAGAGGGGGCTCGAAGAAACCTCCCTGCTGGAATTTATAAAGAGTAAAGTGTTGGCACTTAGAGGCGAGGGCGAATGGGCAGGGTCCACCACATCGCATTTTCATGCTTATCTCCATTGCTGTGGGTGGAGATGCCAGCTCAGGCACCTCCAGGGTTGCAGAGTCCTTCCCTAAGGACTACTGGGGGTTGGACGCTGCCTCCCTCTTGCTAAAAGTCACCAGCACTGAGGGACCATTTAATGACTTTTCTTAGCCCCATAATGACTTCTTTACAGCTGAATTCACCCCTTCCCTCCCTCCCTAGCCACTGCAGTCACGTCCTGCGACTGTCAGCTCCCTCTTCTCTGTTTCCCTGGGCTTTGATGGATGGCAGCCAGGGCTGTCCTGGCTGGGCAGGGGGACACAATCCCTGCTCTTTCGTCTGCTTGCACCACCCGGGGATACAGCACCTGCTTCAGAAAAATAAATGCACTGGGGCTGCTAAGTGCTCAGGGGCTTGTGGGTTTGGAAAGCATAGCAGGAAGGGCGGTGGGCAGAGCTGGCCCTCATCCTCCCATCTCAGGGCAGTTTGGCCATGGTCCTGCCAGCTGCCCGGCCAAATCAGAGTGTCTCCCCTTCAATTTTCTCATCTTCTTACACATCCCCTGTTTAGCCCACTGGGAATAGTCTGAAGGTGGGATATTTGGCAGTATGAATTGCTGATATCTGGACCACATTGTTAAAATACATTTCTCCTGCTGTTTCCCTGCAGGATTCCCAAAGGTCTTCCTCAAGCTGCTCCTCAACCCCCTCTTCATCCTCCTAGTGCTTGCTCAGTGCAGCTTCTCCTCGGTCATCGCAGGTCTCGCCACCTTCCTCAACAAGTTCCTCGAGAAGCAGTACGGTGCCACCTCCTCGTACGCCAACTTTCTCATAGGTGAGCAGGGTCTGGCTATGTTCGTTCACTTGCTCCAGAGGGTCAGAACAGCTCTTGTTGCAAATGTGCAGCCCTGCTACACAGTTGAAGCAGGTCTGGATCACTCTGATGGTGAAAGAAGCTGGCAAAAAGCAAGCGATTTCACACCAAAGTTGCATCTTCAGACTCCTGAGGATGCAGTGTCTCATAGGTGCCAACTGTCTTGGGTTTGGGTCTGTCCTGGATAACGGTGGAGTCTGTGGATTCTCCCAATCACCATGAGCGCCTCAAAGCCACCACTTCCACCCCTTGCCAGCAGAGAGGAGCTTGGCAGGCAGGACCCCTGGCTGATGCCTTTGTTCCTCTGTAGGAGCTGTGAACCTGCCAGCAGCAGCACTCGGGATGCTCTTAGGAGGAATCGTCATGAAACGCTTTGCCTTCTCCCTCCGAGCCATCCCCCGGTTCTCTGTGGTGGTGCTCGTTTTCTCCATCCTCATCTGCCTGCCCATTTTCTTCATGGGCTGCTCCACGGCGCACATCGATGGCATCTACCCCTCCAGGTATCGCAGGGTTGTTTCCAGCTCTGTATTCCTCCCTTCTCCAGCTCTTGACCTGATTATCTGTGGGGTGGGGTACATGTAGATGGAGGCCAAAAGGTGGTAGAGATTACCTCCTCCTGGATCCTGCTGCCTGGAGGAGATCTAAGCACTATACAGCACAGAAAGTTTGGGAGGGCATTTATTCCTGATTGTTCTGTACCAAACAAACGGTATATTTTTTCATTCTAACCCTGTATTTCTAGGGGGAAATTAGAAGTGTTAGTGTTAGTGACCGTGTCCACAAGGAGCACACTCCGTTCCAGCTAGACATCATCACCTTTCTGCTCGCCTGGGTGAAAACTTCTGGCTCTCACCACATCTTTTTACTTACTGAAACAACATTTAGACTCCAGCCCAGGCTTGCTGTCAAGTGCATTGTACACAGGCCATTTCTCAATGCACTGCCAGCATATCAGCAAGGGGCTTTTGGACATGTTTCCCTTTGCCAGCGATAAGCCTCCTGTCTCACGGTATGGTGGAGAGGTGAGGGACAGGGCAGTTCCCACACTTCTCCCCTTGCGCACTTAAAAAACGCTCAAATAACAACAGTGAAGCAAAAAAAAAACAGTGCTCTGCAAACAAACTCACACATGAACTGCAAGTTTCTATTTTGTGCTGAGGTGTGTGCTGTTAATGTAAGTGTGTATACTGCTAATTAACAGTACACCGGCATATACTGTTAATTCAGGAGCATACGAAAATCCACCGAGGCATTGGCATCCCAGCTTTTTGTGAGAGAGCAAGGCTTTGAACCCTCAGCTCAGGATCAGGTGTTACATGTGCTAAATTTTGGAAGGCACCTTGGCCTCACAGCACTCACCTCTTGCTGCCAGCGTCAGCCCCCCTGGGACACACCAGTGCTTATGGGGTTTGCAGGTGGAGTGGGGAGCCGGTGGAGGGGCTTGCATGAAAAAAAGGAGGCTGGAGGAAGGCAGGGATTTGTCTCACATTTACAGCCAGTGTCCTTAGCTCACAGACCTAGCTCAGCCCTTGCTTTTTCTGCAGTCCTGTGTAGCACATGGGATGGGAGAGATGAGGCTGTAGGGTTTGGGGAGCTTGAGGTGGATCCTTCAACCTCTAGCAGCTCCTGAGATTGCAGAGATGCTGGTGTCTACACAGGGAGAGTCAGTCCACGAGTGGCACGGAGCTGCTTGGGAAAGCCTGTGTTGGAGTTGTCCGTGCTCCCACTTGCAGCAGCTGCCTTGTGCTGGCTGGAAAGGAGCTAGGAACACAAAACTGTTGCCTAACACACCCGACGGGTTGTCTCCTTGGGCGTCGCATTCAAGCAGACCCTTCCTTCTCATCAGGGACTTTGCTAGAGGCTCACTTCCCGACAACAGCTGGGTTCTCCGCTTCTCATAGTCCCAGCTTTGACATCTCCGCCCCTCCCCCTCCCCCCCCCACCTCTCCTTCTGCAACACCTGCAAGAGTCCAGTTCAGCATGCAGGCTGCTCTGACCACTTGTAGCTGTGGCCTCGTATCACGGCAGAAACCTCCCCCCCCTTGCAACAGCAGCAATACTTAAGCATGAAATCCCCTCTCCCCTTGAGCTCCAGCTTGCTGGGAGTTAGGCGACTATGCCCACCATCCCCAAGGAAGGGTCAGGCAGACCGTGCTGCTCCAGCAGGTGAAACCCCTGGGGCAGGGAGGCAAGACAGAACAGATAATTTAGTTTGTCCTCTTGCCTTTCACACTGTCATCAGGTTTGTTTGGAAGTGAGCCCGCTTCCAGTTGCTGTCTGGATGGCGTTTCCAGCTGAGGCTCCTTGCACATCTGTTTGCGTGGTTTTGGATGAAGCCCAGAAAGCATTTCTCCAGGCATTTGCTGATTAGTTTTCAGCTGGGGGAAAAAAAATAAAATAAAATAAAATAAAATAAAATAAAATAAATGTGTGAGCACTTGTTTGCAGACATAACACAATTATGGACTGCTAAGTTCACTGTACACTGCAGAGGTACCTGCAGGGGATCAGGATCTGGCACAAGGCCAGCCTGCTGCTGGCAGCATCCCAGCGCACATAGGAACAGGGAAACTGGTTAGCTAGTAAGAGGTCTGAGGAGATGTTTTTTTGTTTTGTTTTGTTTTGTTTTTCCTCCTGTCCTATTTCTTCATTTTATTTATTTTTATTTATTTTCTACTCTTTGGCAGAACATCGAGTTCCCAGCCGCAGGTTAAGGCGCCGAGTGGGTGCCACTGCTCCGAGCACATCTTTCACCCGGTGTGCGGAGAAAACAACGTGGAGTACATCTCACCCTGCTTTGCTGGCTGCACCAACAGCAGCACTAATTCCTCTGCTCCTAAACAGGTGGTGAGTAGTGGGACGGGAGCGTGGCCACCAAGCCAAGCCATTGTGTCCATGCCAAAATCCAGAGCGCTTCCAAGTTTCGGTTTTGGCAAGGTGGAGTGCACTTTGCTTGCTGGTCACAGCAGAGGCTACTGCAATGCTGTAGGAACTTGGACGTAGTAATGTGGTAGAGCTGTTTGGAGGGAGGTCTGTGTCTACCTGGAGGGCTGGACTCCGGAAAAGTTGTGATGGAGGAGACCAACTTCCCTTTGGCTGTTAAAGGGCTGGCTGGAGAGCACGAGCACTGCTAGCATGCCATTTTCCCAACAATTTAACATTCTGAACAAGTTGCCCATAAAACACCTCCAAGTAGAGCAAAAAGTCCAGTGCCTGCAGGCATCTGATGTTCACACTGAGCATTCCTCAGTGCTCAGAGCAGCAGTTGTGCCAACCTTCCCATTGAGCAGGGCGGCCCTGCTCAGGGAATGGCTGGAAAGCCCTGGCCGTCTGCCGGGACAAATGGGAAACAGCGGCACGTCCCCTTGCAGGAGGCCGGGACGCTCAACAGGATGCTGTGGCCATGCCTTAAAATCAAAGTTGATGCTCTCATCGCTCTTATGCAAAGTGATGCGGTCTGGTGCATTGCTTGACTTTGGGAGTTTTATGTGTTTTTGTTGTTTTTCTTAAAATGTTTCCAACAGACCTACAGGAACTGTTCCCAGATCTCTGCTGGGAATGGGCTGTCCTCCGCCAAGACCGGCTCCTGTCCCCTCAGTTGCTCCCACATGCTCCTTCCTGCCATCTTCCTCATCTCCTTCGCCGCCCTGGTAGCCTGCCTGTCCCACAACCCCCTCTACATGATGGTTTTACGGTGAGCAATGGACAGGGGGGCCTGCAGAGTAATACGTTTGAGCTGCGTATATGTCTGAGAAGGAGAAGGGTGCTTTTTCACCAACTGACCAAGTTTTGCAGGTTTCTCTGCTCATCAGAAACTTGCCCATGAGGGTCTGCAGGAAGCGGGAACCCCCTTGTTTTAATGCTTTGAGTGCTCCTGCAGAGAGACCCCCCCCACTCTCCTCTACCACCCCTGGAAATCAGGGCAATTTCCTAAAAATCAGAGTGTTTCCTACTTCAGCAAGGCTGTTCCTTGAGTTTGATGTACTGGGAGACCCAAGCAGAGCATTCCTTAAAAACAAAACACTATGCTTCATCACCTTCTTGAATTTTCAACCCAACACCCCCCCCTGCCCCCCTCCTCCAGTTTCCCAGCAGACCTCCCTGATGCAAACCTGAGCTCATCCCACTACCCCAGGGTGCCTCCGCTCCCCCTCCCCAGATGGAGGAACTGAGGAGGAACTGGCTTCATGGCTAAACCTGGCAGCGAAACCAGGAGAGCTGAGCCACCACTGCCACCAGCTCTGACCTCCTGTGGCTTCTCCCCTGCAGGGTGGTGAACCAGGAGGAGAAGTCATTTGCCATCGGAGTTCAGTTCTTGCTAATGAGGCTGCTAGGTGAGTGTCCATCTCCTAATGAGGCTGAGGGAGGGCAGCAAGGTGCTCAGAGGCTTGCTGGAGCCCCAGGAGGTGTTGAATCTCCTCGGGGACAGAGAGTAAAGCACACGAGCAAGGCAGCGCAGGCAGCCTAACTCGGTTCCCTCCTCTCCAAAGCCTGGCTGCCGGCTCCGGCCATGTTTGGTGCCCTCATCGACTCCTCCTGCATCTACTGGCAGAAACAATGCTCTCAGCGCCGCTTCTGCACCTACTACAACAATGACTTCCTACGCAACAGGTACCTGTCCCCAGCCCCGGTACCTGGGGTCGCCACGGAACAGTCCCTCAAGCTGGCACTGCTCCACGCACAGCTGGGGGGGCCACCTCTGGATAGGACATCTCCATCTTCTTCTCTTAACAGGTACCTGGGGCTGCAGGTGGGGTACAAAGTGGTGGGCACCGTGCTCCTCGCCCTCATCAGCTGGAAAGTGAAGAGAAGCAAGGAGTACAATGTACAGGAGAAGGCAGCGGGACTGGTGTAGCCCACCCAAGGACTGACTCTGCACCTCCCGTCCTCACCACTACTACCTTGTCTTTTGGGGAGTTTTGGTGGGGTTTTTTGTTGTTTTGTAAGGGAACAACTTCACGATAGCAGCTCTGAACTCCTCTCACGACACACACGGCAGCCGGTGACCAGCCCGTGGCAATGGCATCTCTGTGCTCCCGGCAAGGGCTGGTCCTCACCAGTCCCATTTTGGCTGCTGACCTGGGACACATCGTGAAACAGCTCCTCCCAGGCTCTTGATCCAAGTCTCACCCATCACTTCAGGCTCCCCAGGGAGCAGGAGGTAGATGGGACTGGAGTGCAGCCCTATCCTGTATACCCAGAGATGCCAGCAGTGGTCCTGGCCCTGCTCCACTGTGACTTTTCCAGCCAGGTGATTCCCCCTGGCAAGGACAGGAGCAGGGTGAATGGTTGCCAAGTCCTGGGGGCTTCCCTGTCTGCCCCTGCCCACCCCTCTTGCACAGGTCAGCGTGGACGCGCACATGCATTGTGAAAAGATGTCACCTGCGGTCTACTACAGAACATTTTGGGGTGGGTTTGGTTATTGTGTTGTGTTTTGTTTTGTTTTATTTTGTTTTTTAATAAAGGTCACTTTTCCAACTGCAGTGGTTTGTTGATCGCCCCCACCCTGCCCAGAGCCATCCCCAGGGGCAGGCAAGGGATGGCACTCAGCTCCTGCCAAGATGATGGGATGGAGCTGGGACTTGGTGAAGGGCAACTGCAGTGGAGCCAGGACAGGGGATGGAGCTGGGACAGGAAATGGAGCTGGGATGGGGGAACAGAGCTGGGCACGGGAGATGGAGCCACCATGGGGGATGGAGCTGGGCTGGAAGCGGGGAAGCTGCCTTTGGTCATGAGGCTGCCAAAGGGCAGGGACGAGGAGAGATGGAGCCATGCTGGGGGCTTCAGCACAGTAGGGAGCCTTGGGGGATGCTCACTCCCTGCTGCGTGAGATCAAGGCAGGGCACTCCTGGGCTTTACTGCTGCCAAACCACATGAACTTGTCACATGTGCAAAACAGAATCCTGTTTGTTTGTTTGTTTTTCCCATGCATAAAGATCTACTGGTTTGAGATGAAGGGAAGACACGGGTTGGGAAGGAAAGCTTCCCAAACTGCTCTCCAGGCACGACAGGGTGGTTCCTGCTGCTCCCAACGTGATGGAGGCATGAGGGACGGCTTTGACTTTGGAACTCTCCTGCCTCGGGGACAGCTGCAGCTGGGGAAGATGCCCCCAAACTTGCTGGCTGTCTCTGGATCCTGTGAGCCAGCAAAGCTGTTGCTTGATCCAACGTATAGGGCTGAGCGCTCGTTCTGCTGCTGCGGGTCACTTTGTTAGCACCGCTGGGAGAAGAATTGCTCCTTATTTCTGGAGGCTCCCACCCCGCTTTCACTAGGGTGGGAAAAACAATAGTAGTTCTTGCCTCCATTTTCTGAACAGGGCGTTTCAGTACCCTGATTGGAGATAGGCTTTCTAGCCTTTAGTTAAGCCAGGGGGAAGGTGGTGTGTTCCATAAAGCTTGAAGAAGAAAGATCTTGGCAGGTCAGAGGGCAGTGCTTTGTGTACCACCCTGCTGGTAGAGCACACAGTGCACACTGCTTTCGGGGAGGTCACCTCCAACTCACAGAGATGCCGGGTGGTTTGGAGCCACACTTGCCCGTTCAGATGGGTCAGTGTAAAATCTCCTGCATCCCTGCCCCGGATCCCTCACACCCTCTGTTTCCTCCGTACCCACAGGAGCAAAGACCCAGCAGGATGCTCAATGTAGAGCTGTGGGACCCATTTTGAGTCACGGAGCCGCAGGCGCTTGCAGCAATGGGGACGTTGCTGGGGCTGGGTCACCGCTGGAGGCCTGCTGGGGGTTGTTGGGGGAGGACATCATGGTTCCTGCTCGGCATTTCTGTGGTTCTTCCTGCAGATTCAGGACACAGCAGGGCAGGAGGGCTTCTGCAGAATCATCTCCAGCTGCATCTGCGACTCCACCATGGACATGTACAATACCAGGAGTGAGTGGGGTAGGTCCACTGGCAGACTTGCCAGATTTCAGTGAACTATGGAGATAATAATCCATTGTTTCCAGCAGGTATCTCTTGGTCCTGGCATGGTAATTCACATTCCCAGGCTAGAAACTATGTAATTCCTCCTGCAGCCTGGTAGACAGGACATGGCATCATTCATACTCAGGCTTACAACCAGGGCTCTGATAATCAGACATCTTAAATGACTGCTGATCCACTTAAACACTTCCACCATTGAGAGACAAGCAGAAAACATGGGTTCGCAATAACAGGACAAAGGTTTTGAGCACTTCCCGCAGAGAAATTGCCTGTTTGTTAGCATGGGCACATAGAGAGGGCCTCTCAAGCTGTTGATGGTAACACTCCCCTTGCTGCATGACTGAAGGAGAGGCAAGGTCCTAAACAGCGGCCACCACTGCCGGGGCACGTTGGGCAGCCAGGCCCAGTGACAGCTGGTAGGCAAGTCTTCCAGCTTCACCCTCCGCCTCCCTTCAGGCCAGTTGGTCCTCTTGGCAAGAGGAAGAGCCCTTGTGTCCCAGCCTCATGTCTCAGCCTCATCTCCCTGCCTCACATCACAAGCTTGTGTCCCATTCCCATGCCATAACATCAAGTTCCAACCTCACCTCACAGCCTCAAATTCCAGCCTCGCGTAACAGCATCATGTCAAAGCATAACATTGCAGCTTCGAATCGTGGCCTCACTTCAAGGCATAACATCGCAGACTCAAGTCCCAGCCTCACCTCACTGCCTCACATCCCAGGCCTGTGTCCCAGCCTCGTGTTACAACCTTAAGTCCCACGTTGTGACATCTCACAGCCGTATCTCTTCGTGTGCCAGAGTTCCCACAGCTGCTTCACTCCCACTCTCACAGCTCCCAGGCCATATTATATATATATATATTTATTTATATTTATATACCCAGTGCCTATCACAATAGTGATAAACACTCTTGGGAACCACTCTGATGGCAGGAGAAAGACCAAGAGTTGGCCTGTCAGTACCTCAGCACTTCTGTTTCCAACCAACTTAAAAACAAACAAAAAACCTAACTAACTAACATACAAAAAACAAACAAACAAACAAAAAAAACACAGGACTTTGCTGCCAGCCTGGCTGGCTGGCTGCTGTTTAATACTGCTACTCTCAGGGTTAGAGGGGGGCCTACTGTGACTGGCAAGTTTGCACTGTGTCTCCTCCAACTGCTGCAGAACATATGCAGCTCTCATATCCCGGAGATCCAACAGCCACATCGCTCCATCTCCCCCTGCCTTATCCCTCCCTCCCTGTGCTCCCAGTTCACCCAGCCCTATCACCCTCTCCTCCCCAGCTCCCAAAGAGCCCTGATTATTCCCAGGTCACAGGACCATATCCTTGCCACTCCCCCTAGTGAGCACAGCCATTTCAGATGATCTCCTTTCTCTGGAGGGGACGGACCACACCAGAGTGATGGCTCCCCTGCCCTGAATGTCGTCACTGCTCTTCTGCCTTCCTCAGACAGCTTAATTCAGGAGGAGTTCATCCCACCACTCGCCCCCGGGGTGATTTGTGCCAGCCCTCCCTTGTCACCTCTGTCCGCCCACCACTGATGCCCATCTGCAGCAGAGTGTGGTTCCCCCTACAGACAAGAGACTTTTCTCCAAGCTGGAGATGCTTGCAGCATTTTCTAGAGCACATGGGTGGCCACAGGGTTCTGCTCCCCACCGGCTCCCTGGGGACTGGGGCTGGGGACTGGTACTGGGACCAGCCCACTGCAACATCCTGCCCGGTACCTACAGGCTTGGCTGAGTCCCTGTCTAGAGACAAAACAGCCCGCACCAGAAAAGCATGGCGTCAGAAGAGAGATTTTGTGCAATGGATCTGTATGTGCCTGTCTGACTGCAAAGCAGCTCTGGCCACCACTGCTTCCCTGTGCCATGGGAACAGCTCCTGCCACCGCTCCCCGCATCTCCTGTGGGCACCTGCCACCTGCAGCCGTTCCCGTCCATCCGTCCTCTCCCTTCCACGATGGGCATTCCCAAACAATTTGTGGGGTGGGCACATGAACTGAGAGCAGGCTGTGTTAAACCCCCCATTTGCTGCACGAATGACTGCAGGCAGTTGCCTTATAATGGGAACACCAAACAGTTAATCACGTAATAATTGTGGCTGCCGCCACCAGTCTGTCCCCAGGAGAGGCCCGGCCGTGCTGCCCAGCAGCGGGGCCTGGCACGGCAGTGCACGTGGTCTGTACACCTGGGGACCCTGCCATCCCCCGGTGGCATGGCGACAGCAGCCTCAGACAGCGTCCAGCCTCAGACACAGACCACAGGCTGGCCAAGCCCATCTGGCAGCCTCCTTCACAGCTGCCCCAGTGCTCGGGCCTGGCTGAATGGCCACGCTTTGGTTCATGTCCCTGCAAAACCACCAGACACACAGTGGGCTTGGGGTTGGAAGGGACCTCTGCAGGTCACCTGCTCCAACCCCCCCCTGCTCAAGCAGGGCCACCTGCAGCCAGGTGGACACTGGGCCGCACTGAGAAGAGCCTGGCTCCATCTCCTTTGCACCCTCTCTTCACATATTTACATACTTCAACGAGATCCCCACAGGCCTTTTCCACAATGAGCAGTCACGGCTCTCTCTAGCACTCCCCAGAGGACAGATGCTCCAGTCCTTCCACCAGCTTGGCTGCCATTCACTGCGCTCCCTCCAGTAGTCCCATGGCTCTCTTGTACTGGGGAGCCCAGAACTGGACCCAGTTCTCCGGCTGTGGGAACTCCAGCAAGCCTTGTGGTCTCCAGGTTTCCTCCCCAGGGCCTCAGCTTCAGGCTTCCCTGTCTTGAACTCCGGGAGGGTCCTGTCAGGCCATTTCTCCGGCCTGCCCAGGGCGCTCTGGAGGGCAGCACCACCCTCTGGTGCATCCATATCTCCTCCCAGCTTGGGATCAGCAGCAGACTTGCTGAGGGCACGCTCTGCTCTGTCATGCAGATCATTCATGAAGAGGCTGGGCAGGACTGGACCCGGACTTGACATTGTTGCTAGTTCATGTCCCAGCCTCACATCTGTAGTGGGTTTACATGGCAAGGTTTTGGTAGCAGGGGGCCATAGGGGTGGCTTCTGTGAGAAGAATCTAGAAGCTGCCCCATGTTAGATAAGGGCCCTGCTGCTGGCCAGAGCCAAGCCAATAAACGATGTTGTTTGTGCCTCTGTGAGAGCACATTTAAGAAAGGGAAAAATATAAAACAAAACAAAACAAAACAAAACAAAACAAAACAAAACAAAACAAAACAAAAAAAACAAAACAAAACAAAACAAAACAAAACAAAACAAAATGAAACAAAATTAAACAAAATAAAATAAAATAATAAAATAAATAAAACAAAACAAAATAGTGGCCACACAGCAGCTGGGAGAGTGAAACAAGTGGGAAACAGCCTTGCAGGCACCAAGATCAGATAAGAAGGAGGGGGAGAGGTGCTCCAGGCACACAGCAGAAGTCCTCTGCAGCATGTGGTGAGGACCTTGGTGAAGCAGGCTGTCCCCCTGCAGCCCATGGAGTACCACGGTAGAGCAGGGTTCCACACTGCAGCCCGTGGTGGAGCAGGTGGACCTGCACTGACAGAGGCTGCAGGCTGTGGAGGACCCCTGCCGGAGCAGATTCCGTGCCAGAGCTGCAGCCCGTGGAGAGGAGCCCATGCAAGAGCAGGGGGTCTGGCAGGAGCTGCTGCCTGTGGGGGACCCAGGCTGGAACAGTGTGCTCCTGAGGGATGGACCCCATGGTACGGACCCATACTGGAGCAGTTCTTGAAGAGTTGCTGCCTATGGAAAGCCCATGCTGGATCAGTTTGGGAAGGATGGCATCCCGTGAGAGGGACCCCACGCTGGAGCAGGGAAAAAGAGTGACCGAGAAGGAGCAGTGGAGACGAAGTGCTATAGACTGACCGCAGCCACCATTCCCCCGTTCCCCTGTGCCGCTCGGGAGGAGGAGGTGGAAGAGGATGGGTGGGGGGAAGGTGGTTTTTTTGTTTTATTTTGTTTCTTTCCTTTGCTTCTCACTTCTCTAGCTTGTTAGTAATAGGCAATAAATCTTACTGTCTCCCTATTCTGAGTCTGTTTTGCCCGCCACAATAATTGTTGAGCGATCTCCCCATCCTTATCTCAACCCTTGAGCCCTTTGCATTGTATTTTCTCCCCCTTTCCCTTTGAGGAGGGGGAGCGAGACAGCAGCTGAGGGGGAACTCGGCTGCCCACCCGAGTAAAACCACCACAACATCTCATTCTCACAGCTCAGCCTCACCTCCCAGCCTCATGTTCCAGCAGCACATCCCAGCAGCTTTACTGACTTTATGTGGTTACCAAGGCTTTGGTAGATGGGGTGAGGCTTCAGGGGTGGCCTCTGTGAGAACAGTCCAGCAGCTGCCCCATGCGAAAGATGAGCCAATCCTCGCCAGCTCCAAAGGGACTCACTGCTGGCCAGAGCCGAGCCACCAAGTGACAGTGGCTGCGCTTCTAGGAGAGCAAGTTTAAGAAAAGCTGAGAAAGTGCTGGGTGACAGAGCTGAGAGAGAGGGCTGAGATCATGGGAGAGAAACAACTCCCATTCCCCAATTCAGGGGAGGAGGCCAAAGAATAGAGGTGGGGAAAAGGTGTTTTTAGGTTGCTTTTAATTCACACTGCTTTACACTCTGATCAATTGGAAGTCCATCAAACAAGTCTTCCCCAAACCAAGATGGTTTTGTCTTTGACAGCAGCCCGTAAGCTATCTCCCTGTGCCCTCATCACAACCCACGAGGGTTTCTCCCTCATATTTTTTCTCCCCGTCACGCTGAGGAGGGAACGAGAGAGCAGCTGGGTGGGCACCTGGCAGCCGGCCTACGCCAACCCGCCACGGCCATTCACAGGGATGAAGAGGCTGCACCATGGGCTTGGAAGCCCAGGGCGTGTCTGTGAGGCTGGGGGAGCTCCTGGGCACTGCCATATCCACCATTTGATGGCATCATAGCAACAGGTCACTGAGGGGACACAATGACACCGGTGACAGAGGCGAGTCTGTGAGGGACTTTGGGTCTCTAGTGAGTGCCAGGAATGGAGGCAGCAGTTCCTGGCAGCTCAGCAAGGCAAGAAGGTGCTGCTGCACAGCATGGCTGCCATAGAGGAGGTGAAGGCCCCCGAGCCACAGGAGGACGGTGAAAGCAGATGCTCCAGCAGCTCCCTGGAGGTGGAGGGCCCTGAGGACCCCCTGGGGCTGTGCAGAGCCGCTATGGCTGGGGACACCCAGGGATGCCCTGCCAGGAGCCCCCGACAAGGCCCTTGTGGGCATCCCTCAGGGAGACCTGCCAGGTCCTCAGGAGGTGCTCAGTGGGGGGACACTCGCACCCATGGCTGCCACCCTGCCTCCCCCAGAGTGCGTGCTGTGCTGCCGCTCGGACTCCCACATGGATGGCTGCGGGCCGATGGAGCAGGTGGATGGGGTCTGCGCCCACGTGTTCTGCCTGGTGAGCTCCCCACAGCTGCCAGCGCCTTTCCCTGACCCCTTGACTGGCACCTGGAGCCCACAGGACTGTGTTATCCCCACCGCGGTGCTCGCTGGCTGCCACCTCCTCCTGCTGCACTCCCAGCATAGCCTCCCCACCATGGTCCCTATCCTGAGGAGCGCCGGGGCTTTTCTGTCTTCCAGTATCCAGCCCAGGGGCTGTCCCAGCGAGGCGCTGACAGGGCGAGACTCTGCAGATTCCTCCCCGCAGATATCAGGCGGGTAGCAAAGACCGGCTACACCGTCATGTGTTTCGGGGCAAAACAGCGTTGGTAACACACCGAGGGCTCAGAGGGTGCTGAGCAGGACTTGCTTGGGGCTCAGCCGCACCTCCCAGCCCCACAGCACCTGCCCGTTGGCCGAGAGCACGCAGTCCCCTCAGCACAAAAGGCCATCGGGCTGGTGAATCATGTTTTTATATTAATAAAGGTCTTATTTCCAACTGCTGTGGTCTGTTCGTAGCCCCCACCCTGCCCAAGGCCATCCCCAAGGGCAGGCGAGGGATGGCACTCAGCTCCTGCCAAGATGAGGGGATGGAGCTGAGACAGGGCGAAGGAGCTGGGACTTGCTGAAGAATAAGACTGATGGAGCCAGGATAGGAGATGGAGGTGAGACTAAGTATGGAACTGGACGGGGAGATGGAGCTGGGTCTTAGGGACAGAAATGGGTCTGGGTAATGGAGCGAGGACAGAGAAATGGAATTGGGATGGAGGGATAGAGTCATGCTGGTAGGGATAGAGCTTGGGCAGGAAATGATTCCTCCCAAGCTGGAAGGGACCCACCAGTGCTCTCCTATGTTTGTAAACTGTCCCTACAGACCAGAGGCAGGTGCTTGGCCTAACCCACAGCCTGGGAACAATGTTTACCGGTAAGAACAAAAACACAGTGCACAAAGCTGACAAAAATGAGAAAACAACTCAGTTGTTTCCCATTCTGCTCTTTTCCTCAGCCACTCAGCACACAGTGTGCTGCAGCTGGCTTGCATTTTCCTGTGCATTTGTACAAATAAAGTGTCTTTTTTTTGCCTACATGATTATCGCTTCTTGAACACTCAGACTAAGAAATAAATACACAAAACACCCACCCATCAAAAAAAAAACAACAAACAAACAACTGTTATTTAACAAAACAGACCTGACCACCAAGCAGGAAGGCTGACCTCCAGTGCTGTGCTGAGCAGAAGCAAAGCCTCAGCACGTGTGCACTTGAACAACTCTGAGAAGAGTCAAGGCAGAGGCCAATACAGACCAGCCAAATCAGGACTGGAGAACAAACATTTAGCCAAACACTTTTTATTTAAGGAATATATTTATTAAAGAATAACTTAAAACTAGTTGTGGCCTCATACTACCTTATCCTTCCAGAAGCTGGTGCTCAGCCTCTGCTTTGGAAGAAGGGTCTATGCAGAGTTACCACCCAAAGACAGCAATATTCTTGTTTCAGCATTATGGACTGAATTAAGGTGTCCTGTGAAGGGGCTCCAGCAAAGAGAGTTCAAGCAAAACAAGTTGCAGCAATGGTCTGGCTGCAAATAGAAGAATAGCAGGTACTCATAAATATAACCCTCCCCACCTCCCATACGGACCCAACACCTCCTGGCTTGATCTGGAGATCAGCCTCACCTCAGCTCTCCCTTGCAGTCACCAGCCAGCCTGGAGGTTTCCCTACAGAGGAGGGCACAGCCCCTTGCTCAGGGCCGCTCCCAAGCACTCCCAGCTGCAGAGGAAAGGGCCAGGTGCCCATGAAGACACACCGGGTTCACAAGACTAGAAATGCCAGGCCCAGCTCCATCGCAAGCACAGGTCTTTGCAGAAAAGGCTGTTCTTGCTCTTCCCATTGCTACTAACACTTGATAATGCTACAGGGAGGCAGAGGATGCCCAGAAAGAAGGGAGAAGAACACAACAGATCAGTTGAGGAAGCATCAAACCAGAGATGTCTGCAGAGGACAGAAAAGGTCCATCAGGAACCATTCAGTCCCTCCTTACCTAAAACAAAAGAGAAAACAAGAAAAATGGAGGAAAAGCTTCAATGCAATAGGACCTTGCAAATCCAGCAGGGCATCCTGGAGAGCAATCATCCTCACAGAAAAGCCATGTTGAGCTAGCACCCCAACAGAGCACAAAGCTGCTTGGCAGGGTGACTGCCTGGGTTTTAAGGCTGTTGTTCAGGAAAGGGAAGCCGAATAGCCAGCGTGACACCAGGGTCTCATCTCCCACCTGGCCAGCACTAATGCTGCTGCAACATTTCCCTTTTGATAACCAACACTCCTGGCAAGAGCAAGGAAGAAGGAGAGCAAAAGTCCTTTGGAAAGTTCAGGTCTAACACATGCTGAATTAAGATACCACCACCATCACTTCCAGCCTCCGAATAGCCAGCCGAGCCACTGCAAGAGCCAGAGCAACAAGCGCTCTCTGAATGAGAGCACACATACAGCAGCACCTGTGGCTTCAACCACCACAAACAAGCACTGGAAAAAAATCACATTTCCTTCTGCACCAAGCATCTTTTTGCAGGGAGGAATCGCGCTCACACACGAGTGTGCTATCAGCCCAACGTTCTCTCTCACTTCGCTGCAACTGCTGATTACAAACACAAAAAAGTCTCTTTATTGTAGTCACTAGGGAGGAGACGGGCAGGGGATTGCACAACAAACAATCTGGCATGACAGATCTCACCAACAATGTAGGCATCTATCTAAAAATGCATCTTCCTCATTGCTTGAAGCTAAGACCCTTCTGTAACTGTCATATGGAAAGCATGCATACACGTCTGTCAGAGGAAAGTGAAACAAGCTTCCAGGACGTAGCCCTCATTTAAAAGAAAAACTCCCAAGAACCATCCAACAGAAGAAATCACCCAAAGACAAAGGCACCGCAGCCAGACACCAGCAGTGCACAGTGACAGAGGTAAATGAGCCAGCCTGCTTTTGGGATTTATTAAGTCGCTCCAGTCCCACAGAAACTGGACTGCACCAGTCTGGAAGAATGGGGAGGTAGGAGATAGAGGAAAACAGCTTTTTTTACTCGCCTCAGCAACTGCCCAACAGAGGGTCTGTGCACTTTGCCAGGGCAGCAGGTAAGTAAGCAGAAGTAACAGGGATGCAACGCTAAACCAAGGCAGAAAAGGACAAAGATTCCAGTCTCTAGAAGACTCACCTGGCAGTGCTCTCGTCCCTAATTTGCCTGGCAGCTGTCAAATGAAAAGACCAAACATTTCAAGGAAACACAAAAGCCCATAGGGTAAGCATCCCAGAGAAAGATGAAGGAAGAAGGGAGAGGAAAAAAAGGTTGCAGTGTGATGGACACAGTCAGAGAAATCACACCAGATATTACGTTACTCCCAAGGCCATAAGCAGCAGAGGAAGACACCGCAATGCTTGTTTCCAGCTCTTTCTAGAAGAAACTTCCAGAAGTATCTTCTAAAAGAAGAGATTTAAGTGCCTCAAACCATCTCTCTCCTTTCACTCTCCAAGTGTCCCACCCACCCAGCCTCCCCACATCTCTCCCTCCCGCCCTGCCCTTCTCTGTTCAAGCGATCTTGGCCAGCCACTTCTCAAGGCCCTCGAAGTCGGCATCCCCTTCCTCTCCCTTGCTGCCACGGGCGCTGCACTCCACAAACTCCACCCTCATTGGCAGCTGGGAGAAGTCAAAGTCCTTGCCCTTCTTCCCCAGCTGAGCGGGGCCCCCTACGGCGGAACCATCCAGACTGGTGGGGGCTGCAGAGCGGGTCACTCGTAAGGTGTTGCTGCAGAGAGAGAAAGGACAGGATCAAGAACCATGAACCAGAACAAATTACCTATGTCACAGCTGCTGAGATGCTCTGGATTCAGCTGCCAGCAGGACACCAGGAACACCAAGGACAGAAGGTCCCAGAGGCACACCCATGACTCTGCCCTATGAGACACAGGAACTTCAGCCACTTGAAAATAGCTGCTGGAAGACACAACTGAGAGGCTCAAGAGATCAAGACAAACGACAGAAGGCCCCTCTAGGAGAGGGTGCTTAAACTGGTTTTGTTCTACAATAAACAACAGCAACAGTTGGACATCGATGTCCTCGTCTGAATTTCCCCAATATCCCCATGGCAGACACCAGGAGTCATGCACGGTGGCAAGTGATGGATGCTGTTGTACAGAGTGGGAGGTCAGAAAACACTAAGTAACCTAGACATGCTGGCACGCACACTTCCAGGGAGTTTTATGATTTCTCCTCCATGCTCTGAGCCAATGCAGGCTCCCCAGAATCTCCTGTTGAGAGAGAAAGCAGCATTCCAACAGTCTCCCTTCTTCCAACAGGAGCAGAATCTCTTCTAACAGCCCCAACTCTTTCTCTGCACAAAGTGAATCTTACCCATCAATGTGATCAGCCTGCCAAGAGCACAGACTGATACAAACTAAGCACATTAGAGGGAATAGAATTATTGAGCTGTGCTTTAGTAAATTCATTCATTCCCAGGGCTGACCCCTCCTCAGCAAAAACACGCGAATCTGATGCAAACATGAACCTGGAGGCATCGCAGACTGTACTAGACTTAATTTAGGATGCTGAGGGGGAAAAAAAAAAGTCAAAAACTCTTGAGTTGCAATGGGTGGGGGCAATGCAGGGACCCAAGACCACGCTCACACCAGGAGAAGAGACACCTCCCTGCACAACAACCCCCTCAGAACGACATCCTGGAACTGGAGACTTGCCCTCAAAGGACAGATGAGGCTGGACACCAGCTACCACAGCCTGCACAGTCCTGGGCTTTTCCATTCTCTGCCCTCCAGGCTGGAGAGCAGCTGTCACAGGGCACGCATCCCCTGCGAAACAGTGCTTTTGGTGGGAAGGGCTAATGCACGGAAGTGCTGCTGCTCAATTCCTCAGCGAGGCATGACTTCCAACCACGAGCGTCAATTTGGAGAAGGAAGCAGAACCTCTGAAGAGGCAAAAACCTGTTCTCGTGCTAGGGAATGAAGCCGGACTGTGAGAGCTGCTTGTCTGAATGCAAGTGGCTGAAGTTAAAAGGCCCACAGTGCTCAAGACCTTCACTAGTTCAACAGGTCATCCGGGCAGAGGGAGGCACCGTGACATCAGGGATCACGCACTGTGATTTGACTGCCTCTAAGTTCCCAAAAGCCAGGCTAGGGAAGTCAAGAGGCTGCATCAGGCACAGATACAAACAGCAATCTCTCCCCAGGATTTCAACTGCCTTACAGAAGGGAGGTTAGGCACTCAGCAGTGAAGAGGAAGCGGTACAAATCACCCTGCTGCCATCTACTGGCCAAAGAGGAGGGCAACGAGACAACTGCATTCCAGGAACATGCATTTGTTTGGAGACTTTTAGGTAAGGACTGGGATGTTCTCCACACTACAGCTTCTAGCAAGGAACACACTGCCTTTTTTTTTTTTGTCAGGTCTGCAGCAGTCCTAGATCTTAGTGCCTTAGCAAGGAGCAATCTTCTCTCATCCTGATTACACCTACACAGACAAAACAGAACGCTCTTTATCTTCAAAGAACAGATGTGGCTCAAGGGCCTCACTGAACATTGACAGAAGAGACAGAAAGGAGAAGAAAGAAAAGCTCAGAGGGTTTAAGATCCAATTTCACACTTACAGCTCTTTCTCCAGCTGCTGTTGAATAAGTTTTGCTGATTTTGCCATTGTGACATCTAGACAGAGAAAAGAAAAGGAAATTAGCTCTTTGGTTTTGTCAGAGATCAGAACCTGCTTCAGGCTCCTAAAGTTACATCAAGGCCTGCTTATACCGTGCTGTCGTTAGACCTAATGGCACAACAACAACAGTGTCTGTGGTAGGATAATGGAGAGAGGAGCTTTGTGTCCGTGGGCAAGTCGAGTGCCTGATATAAGGCAGAGTATTTGTTTTTTCTCATTATCTGAAAGCACCAAACCTGATTCTGGCAAAAAGCTTCTGATTAACCTATGAGGATCCACACCTCAATGGGGAAAGCTGTAGAGATCTGAAAATCTAGCAGCTTTCTGCACAAGCAAAAAGCTACGTGCCTTACTTAAACCTGTCTGAAGACCTGTAGCTCTCCAGTCGGTGCCTCTCTGAAAAGCTATTTGACATACCTGACCTAAGAGTCCTTCCAGAGGCGGCTAGAAATGTTCTTGCTGAGTAGCCCAGGTCTACAACTAATTTCCAGCCTTCATTTTGCTGAAATCACGACTCCTAAGTCGTGATTTTGCCACCACGTACGGCGTTAACCCCAACCGTCACTCAGGGACTGAATAACCACCATTCCCACCTTCAGGGCTCACACAATACCTTGCTTATTGCAAGCTATCAGCAGCGCGGGCGCATTTTTGAGAACTGTGCTGTCGACCAGGACCTGGTACAGGAACTCCGCCACATCCTTCACCTCCCGCTGGAAAGCTACGCTGTCCACCACAAACACAATGGCTCTGGAGGAGAGAGAAGGGAACAGGTGCTGGGCACGAACCTCTGTAACCACCTTCCCCTGCAGATATTGCAGCCTAGGCCAAGACAGCTGTTTCCACACCCAACCTCATTCAACCTAAAAGCGGGTCAGGACATGGGGGCTGATATACACCCCATGTTCACACCCAGCAGGAAACCTGTCCCTCTCTGTCTCAAAGACATACCGCATCCCCAAACCCTCCCTGCTGTGTTTGCTTTGCCTCCTGATGCACTACAAAGGCAGGCAAGTGGGGGAAGCAGAACCCCCAGTGCCCCAAAGCAGAGCTGACTCTCAGGACACACACACACACAACCCAGCTCACGGCACCCTCACGTGGCTCATCCCTGGCAATAAATAACATCCCCCGCTTCCTCCTCCCCTGCCAACTGCCTGCACCTTACCTGGCTGCAGCCTTGAACCTCTCCAAGAACTGAAGCCGCAGGCTCTCGTGGCCTGGGAGGTCGATTAAAGTCACATTAGCGCTCTGGGAACAGAAGCGAGAGGGTGTTAGCAACACCTGCACCTGGGGAAAACCAGTCTGGTGGCGGGCTCCAGCTGGGGCAGGAGTGGGGAGTGACCCCCTACAGGACAGAAGCACGTAACTCTCCCCTGGGTGCAGTCTCTTCATCGGCCCAAACAATTATGACAGGCTGAGGTGCTGTCTTAGAACTGCTGAGAAACAACACTCACGGCCAGGACTCGGTAAGGAGCGAGCGACACCAGCAAACCGCCTGGCAGAGCTGTGAGGACGGAGCACAACCACGCAGAAACGAGCACGCTCCACTCTCTCCTCCTTCAGAGCGCCCTCCCTGCGAGCACCACGCGCACAGTGTGAGTGGCAGAGCTTTAGGAAGGCTGCCTCACTCGGTACACCGGCAGATTTATACTGTCTCTGTTGGCAAGAATACCTCTGCACAGCAAAACCACAGCCTCCCGCTCTGCCAGTCCCTGGCACGGAATCAGCCACAATCTCTGAACTGAGGCATCTATTCAGGCACACAAACTACCCAACTGCAAGCCAACCTAAATACACACAGCTTTGTTAGGAAATAAGGCAAAAGCAGCCTTGCAAGATACTTCTTGAATTAAAAGCAGCAATCATTTCTCTTTCCACAGGCAGCCAGCCAGCCAAAGCAGTGACATTAAAGAGAACGAATGTCTCTCGCAGGCTCCTGACAGATGTGACCACAGAGGGCCACGTCACTGTTCTCAGCATAACACGTGCTGTTCCTGAGAGGGGAAAGAACACTACACGAGACCCTGTCTACTCATTACTTTTGTATTTTAATGGAAACCTTTGATCAGAAAAACAGCAGCCTGTCTTACAGCATTCCATCGCCTCAAATATCTGTCTGCTCAATCTTAAAGAGACATTAATTTAAAAAACTAAAAAGCCCTGCAATTCTTTTTACTAAGTTTTTAACCCCTTATTATTACCACTGTTAACACAGATTGCCACAGAAAAGGCAGAAAAACATCGACCTTTAAAATTCACCAGCAGATAACATGCTGTCAGCTCATGCTTTCGCTGCCACGTCTGCACCCAGCAAGAAAAAGAAACACTTCTGAAACTGAAGAGATCATCATAAATGGAAAATAACTGCAGCAGCCTAGCATCTGGAAATAACCAACCCCTTCTGGGGGCCAGATGAAGTTCAGCTGAAGGCCATTTTTAAGCCTGCAAACCTTCTAAGGGCAGATTTTCTTGGGAGCGAAATTAAGGCCAAGCAAATAAACTCAACACAACAGAACAACGCTTCCTCACAAATCTTCCTGCTCCATGCCAGAGCCCTCTCTCCACAGTGCTGCATGTTTTACTCAGCTTTAAAAGCTGCTCCTTTTCCTCTTGTAAAAAAAAAAAAAAAACACGAAACACCTCTGCAGACAAGGAGCCCCTAATACCTGCCAATATTTTCCTGGCTGCACACTGCCTAAAGGAATCCTTTCCTACTCAGGCCAAGCACAGGACTGCTTCCAAGCTGGCAAAAAGCAGCAGGCCGGGTTCAGGCAGACCGCGGCATCGACCGCAGCGCTCGCAGCAAGCGCCCGCCGGCTCACCTTGTCGCTGCTGACCCTGTAGACGGCAGAGCTGTCGGTTATAGACGTCTGAGTGTCCCGGTACCTGCCCGTCAGCAGCTGCGAGGAGAGAAAAAAAAAAAAAAAAAAAAAAAAAAAAAAAAACGACGAGAGGAAGTTAAAGGCGGGCAAAGCGAGCGCGGAGGACGCGAGGCCGCCCCGGCCCGCACTCACCCTGGCGAACAGCAGCGTCTTCCCCGCGTCGCAGAGCCCCAGCAGCAGCACGGCCCTGCGGCCGCTCCTCCCGGCCTGCGCGAGCCTCCAGAGCACTGCGGGACACAGCACGGCCGGACTCAGCCCGCGGGGACCGCGCTGCGCCCCGCGCCGCCCCCGGGAGGCCGCCCCCCGGCCCGGCCCGGCCCGGCCCGCCCCCGCCCCGCGACTCACGGAGCGTGATGGCGACGAGGAGCAGCGCCAGCAGCACGGAGAGCGCGGCGGGGCCGGGCGCCTGCAGCTCCCGCCGCAGCGAGTCCAGGTACGGCTCCAGCGCCCCCGCCATGGCCGCCCGCCTCGCTCCGCTTCCGCGCCGCCGCCCCTGCTCCCGGTGCTGGGACGCTGCCCTGCCGCGGGGACCCCTGGGAGTTGTAGTACAACTGAGAGACCTGAGAGACCGTACAATGGCCTGGGGTTGGAAAGGACCTTGAAGATCATCTGGTGTCTCCCCCCTGCTCTGGGCAGGGTTGCCACCCTCTAGATCAGGTTGCCCAGGGCCTTGTCCAACCTAGTCTTGAATATCTCCATCAGGAGTTGGACTCAACGATCCTTATGGGTCCCTTCCAACTCAGGATATTCTATGATTCTATGATCTCCAGGGATGGGGCATCCACAACCTCTCCGGGCAACCCATTCCAGTGCCTCACCACCCTCTGAGTGAAAAACTTCCTCCTAATATCTAACCTAAATCTCCCCTGTCTTTGTTTAAAACCATTCCCCCTTGTCCTGTCACTATCAACACATGTAAACAGGCGTTCCCTTTCCTGTTTACACGCTCCCTTCAAGTACTGGAAGGCCACAATGAGGGGCAGCGATGCCCAGAGAGGGAAAGGGACATAGGTGGGGAAGCAGAGGGAAGAGGCCACCATGGGGAGACGGCAAAAAGCATCCCAAATTGGTTAAAACTGAAGGAGCGTCACCCCCCGGCTCTGCCGGAGGTCTGGAGGATGGCTGCAGGCAGAGCCACTCTTGGCAGAGCTACTGCTGGCACCCTGAAGGCTCTCCCTGCTCCCAGCTTGTCACCAGAAGGTGATGGAGTGGTGGTGGGCATGGGTAGGGCTGAGGCACACGAGGCATGCAGCCATCTTCCAGTCCTGTGCTCAGCTTTTGGGAGAAGGACCTGAAAAAAGTGCGGATTGTACTAGATGATCTTTCAAGGTCCCTTCCAATCCCTAACATTCTGTGATTCTGTGAAAATAATTAGAACAGAATAGGACATGAGGCTGACTAGATGATGAGGCTCAGCAGGTCCTTTGTGGTGGGGTCACACTCTGCCCGGAGAAAGGTCATGGGTGGGGACCACGGGGCTCGATCCTGGGAGCTGTTGTCTCTAACAGCTGTATCAGTGACCTGAAGGACATGATGGAGTGCTGGCTTAGAAAGTTTGAAAGTTACCCCAGACTGGGAACATGCTGAAGTGCTGCCATGCTGGGGGACTAGGGTGGGCTGGAAGAACAGACCAACAGGAACCCCACGAGATGCAGCGAGGACGAAGGCCTGGTCCTGCCCCAGGAGGGACGAGCCCCAGCACAATGCAGGCTGGGGAGCGGCTCTGCTGGAAAGGCTGCGAGGCTCTGGGCAGGGAGAGGCTGAGTAGGAGCCGGCATCTGCCCAGGCAGCAGAGATGTCAACAGCATCCCTGGAGCACAGCCGGATTGGGGTGCTGATTGCTGGCTTCTACCCAGCACTTGTTAGACCACACCTAGCTGCTGTGGCTAGGTTTGGGCCCCTAATTCAATAAGACCTCGATGAACAAAAGCAAACTCAGCACAGAGCCAGCAGGATGACCCCGGGGGCTGAGGGACCAGGGTTTTTTGAGGCTGGAGAAGAGATGGCTTCAGGGCAGACCTGGCACCAGCTGCCACATTTCTTCCAGGTGGCAGGAAGATGGATCCAGGCTCTTCACAGTGGTGCAGAACAAGAAGCAAGGGAAGCATATAGAAACAAGAGAGGTTCAGACTGGATATGAGATAAACCTCTTCCCCTCAGGACAGGCAAGCAGTGGGACAGACTGCCCAGGAAGGTTGTGGAGTTTTGTTCTCGGGGAAAGCTTTCCACCTGTAGCAGGAGTTAGTTGTAGAAACAGGCTCTTTTAGGGACACTGTCTCTCTTTGCTGGTTCTTAAGAACAGATTAAACAAACCATCTGTCCAATATACTTGAACCTACAAAAGTGCGAGGGACTGAATACCATTGCTTCCACTTTAACTTTCTGTCTTCAAAAGTGATCTTTGGTTAGGCTAGTGGGTGTCTTGCAATACATGTAATATGCATTCAAATATCATCACTGCAAGTCCATCAAAATATTAATTCCTGCAAAGATGGGAATTCAGCATTTTTTTTTTCCTCAGCAGTTTTTCTATGCCTGCCTCGACAAGAGGGTTACTACCTGCTGGCCTTTATTTTATTTTATTTTATTTTATTTTTTTTGTAGCTCAGCAGAAGCTCAGCAAAATGCAGGTTTCTAAATAGGTCCTAGATTTTTTTTCAAGATTTTTTTTCAGAAAGGAAGTCTAAGCCTGGGCTCTCCACAGCAACATACGGCATTTTAAGTGTACTGCCTGGTGGAAATAACTCTGCTTCTGCACTATTCATATCCACCCAGCTGAGATATGAGATGGAATGGTTTCTATTCACACCTTCCGTCTTACAACCACTATATTTTTGTATTTTGTTGTTGTTGTTCTTTACACTCTCTATCCTTCAGCTTCCCTCACATAAACACTCTCTCTCTTCCTATATCCCAAACACAATGGTCAGCTGTTGTCTCCTGGGGAGATAATGGGATAATCTGGGTGAAGTGGGAGCACAGATAATAAAAAATGTCTGTTAATAAGACTCTAGGACACCTTTAATCCATTTTGCCTTAGAAAATACTGAAAAGATTTTCTCTGTTGGGCAGCAATAGCCTTGAATGGCAATAGCCAGATTGGAGTCTGCCACTGGCCTGCAGCAAGAGGTGCCAGGGAAGGAGTGGGCATAATAACTACTTTGAGAAATCTCAGGAAACCTGTTTAGACTTCGAGATTTTATTCCTTGCTGTGACAGCAGCAGAGAACCGTGAAGTTTCAAATAGACACTTTCAGAGTGATGAAGAAGGGCAGAGGAAGCAGCGAAGGCAGAGGGCCCTCTGTGGGTTGGTGTTGGAGCTGAGGGCACGAAAGGAGTCACGGCACTAGGTTTCCTCCCCCTTCAATGAGGGCCCTTCCCATGCTGTTACTTGTCCTCAAGGAAGGTGCACACCTGGAGGAGATCTGAAAAGGGAAAGGACAGGGAGGAATTCAGACCTTGCATTTAAACAGAAAACGCAACATCGCTCCCATCCTACCAGTGCACAGCCAACCATGCCAACATTGTCATACTGTGGAAAATATATCCACCATACCACCAGAAGTGTGCATTAACCACAGATCACACTGAACACAGGCTGACAGGACAGGGTGGGTTCTTTTTACCGCTTCTCAAACTCCATGTTTTCTAAAGGTAATTAAAAATCGTTCATTCCCATTGATGCCAGAACAAGTTTCCAATCTGGCAGAAGTTAGCTCAGGAAACTCTGGGAGAAATATATTGGCAGCTTTATGAGTTATCCTCATTTTTCTTTAAAAAATTTAAATGGACAGCAACAGAAATAACTGTCCATATGGCAGATGCTAAGAACTGCGATTCACTGACTTCGTCCTGAGGCTGTTACATTTACCTGATGGGTTGCAGGTATTGAGGCTAGCAACTGAAGCATAGTATTCATCTCCGAGAAACTCCTTGTGTGTTATTCCTTGGTGAAGTTTAACCAGGCACCTGGTCAAGTCTTTAAACAGAAGATCCTTGGTTTGAGACTGAAACATCATGAATCTCTCTTTCTCGGTTCCATGTGATCCAAACAGTTTCTGAAATAAAGGCATGAAGAGGTAAGTGTACGTAAAAAGTAGAAAGAAAGCAAGATTCAGCTCGTACAAGCCTCACTTTTAGTACTACTTCTTCACCACAAACTCCTTGTCCTGGGGAGCCCCCAGTCAAGCTCCAAAAGTTTAGGACTGAATCTTCTGTCCATGTGACTAGGTGGCAGGGCTCTCAGTGGTAAGCAGCACACTTGTGGCATGACCGGCAAAACAAAAATTTTTTCTTTTTTAGTATTTCACTATATGCAGATCCCACTGGCAGGAGCTGCCAGCAGGTTCTGTGCCTTCACCAAGAGCTGAAAGCAAAAGGAGCTGACTTCCAAAGTGTCTCTTAACAGATCCAGATGGTGGAGAAAATCTCAGCATTGTCGGCGTGAAATCAAAAAGAGCTGACATAAACTGATTATGCTGACAGCAGTAGCTGGACGACCGTCTGTGTTCCAGGGGGGCTGGATGGCTTGCTGCCTACCTTGTGCCTGACACAGCTGGGTCAGAGATCAGGCACCCCAGAGGAGTCTCCAAAACACAGCTGTAAGAGCAGTTCAGAAGGGATGGAGGGAGGGGGAAGCTGAGGGACAAGGCTCTGACCCCATATCAGTAAGTCAAAATCTTCCACATTTCACTGACTTGGAGAGCATCATTGCTCTAAAAATGCAAACGTGTAAAAACCACCCCAGAACATTCCTCCCACTGTCAGTACCACTAACCTCTTGTCTCTCCAGCAGCTCACGGATTTTGCTTGCTTTCTCGGGGCGTGCAACCACAGCATGGGTAGGAACTTTGGCCAGGTGGCAGGTCTTGTAATCCATGGCATTTGCCCGTCGCCCATCAGTGCACAGCAACTCAAAGTCCTCCATTTTCAGACCTTTGGCCCACTCATCTTTATTTCTGCCTATGAAGAGAATTGGTTTGGAGATTCAGAGATATTGTATAGTAGAGTCATAATCACCCTCTCAACACCCAAGCAAAGCATTTGTCCCTGCACGTGTGTGCACTGACACTTAGATACTTTGCGTGTACAAAAGAGGCCATATGGAGTTTGTAGTTAATAGGCCACCAGAATAATTGTTCAGCTGAAGTTAATGTTTTGGGAATGAAAATAACGCAGATGGGGGAAGCAGTCCTGCCAAGTCCCATGCAAGAGGATAACCACATACCATCAGTGTTTTCGCCAACAGTTGAATGCTTAATAAAGGCCACATCACCCTGCTCGACCAGACACCTGTGAAGTACAAAGAAAGGCAAGTGATGTGGGTGCCGGAGTCCTGGTCCTTTCCCACAGGTTGGATTCTGACCTGTATCTTACTTTGTGAAATTAGTCTCTAAACACAGTCAGGTCTAGGAGCCCTGCCATGAATATTTTAAGGATATCTGAAACATAGTCTTTTAACACATCCTGGAAAAACACATGCATCCTTTTAACATACTAAGTAACTGATTGTTGTCAGAAAGTAGTTCAGCCAAGTTCGGAATTTGCGTTGCTTTCTGCAGTGCCTGGCTGCACCTTTCAATAGACATGTAAAAAGTCAAACTTGCACCAAAATGACTGCAAATCCTGCAGCAGGGTCTCTCTGCTATTAGATGTAACTGAAAAAAAGTTTTATTCTCTTTTTAAGTTTGTGCCCAATACAAATTACTTAGACTTGATCTGCTACTGGTTGGTACAGAGGAGATGGCACTGGGGTTGACCTCTGGTCCCTTCTCTTTTTAGGGAATTGTTCGTTTTAACTAAGGCAAGCAGCATTTTTAGCAGGGAGTATCCAGTGGCAGCATTGTTTCTGGGTTTACATCTTTTAACATTCTTTATTTTACATAATTTGCTATGTAATTAAGCGTAGCACCATTGTCGTTGTAGGAGGTCTGGCCAAAACGCTCATGTCTCTCCCAGTTTGCCTGGAAGGACCAGGACATTAATTTTTACAGAATGGGAACATTTTGCACCTACACTGAAGAAAAGGAGAATAGACAGTGGGAAGACAGCTGCATAAAGAAAAATCATATGGAGTACGTAAGTAATATTACAGGCTTATCTACCTGCAGCAGTGTCATGGAGAAAAAGAAAAGGTCAGCGGACTAGTGTCAGCATGAGGCCATACCCCATGCACGATCTACCCATCACCTCTCTGATCAGCCCCAGGTACCTGAGCGTTTTCCCCACTTACCGGAAAGCTCCAGTATATCCATAGTATTTCTCGTGGCTGCTGGCGACGCACTTCTCCAGCAGGTTTTCCCCTGAACCTTGGCACAGCTGGCAGAGGCGGGAGTTAGGAGGAGAACCAGGAGCACAGCCCTCACTGAAGTAATCATCTGAGGGCAGGAATACAAGAAATTTACTTTTCCTGCACTGGAAAACTGGGGTTTCTTTTCATAATACGTTCTTGAGGTGATCTTATATGAGCAGTCAGCGGGGACTGGGAACAGGCTGCGATGCAAAGAGGAGTGTGCCTCAGCAGACAGCACATCACACGCATCATGCGTTGACTAGGAATCTCATCCCTTGGTGTGACTGATGATCTTGGCATTGAAAGAAGAATGTGTTTTGTGCAAACCATTCCCAGCTCACGTGGAGCCAGCCTTTCTGGGTAGGCACGACTGGAGTTGGCAGCAATATGAGAACTCAGGGAGAAGAAGGGGCATTAGGAAAGGCAGGTGGGAGGATGGAGAGGCAGAGTCTAAATCTTAGTAACAATAGTATGTTCTTGAGATTAGATTTGCTGTTAATAATTATATGCTTAATTTGCCTTGGTCCATAATATCTCCATATTATTTTTGTTGGACTGTAATTCTCTCTGACCGAATGTTGGATATAGAGGCTGATCTTCTGAGCAATGCAGACTTTTAACCCACTATTCTCAAGGGAGTCAGATCAGTCCCTTAAAGTTTCTTGAACTGAGAGCAGCCTCTATCCCCTATTCTCAGCCCTTCTGGGATTCAGAAATCCATCCTTTACTCCTACACAGCGTCCTGCACAAGGAGCAGCCCCCCTCTACCTGGGGCAGCCTGTGTTCCCATTTTGGGAATGCCTTTTGGGCTGCTGAAAGGGGAAGGGGAGAAAGGTGAAAAGAAAGTGAAGCCCTCCCCCCCCCCCAAAGCAGCTGATGTGCCATATCCTAGTCAGAATCAGTCACCAACAGCCTGAAACTTTGCTCACTGAAACCTTAAATAACAGACTCATCCTCATTTCCTTCTCCAAGTGAGAGTTTTCGAGGCACAAGAAGCTTTGTAGATCAGAGGAGGCATGGCAAAACGTTTTTGCTTGCAGGTTTCTAGCTCAGACAAATGGATGTACGTCTTGACTCACCAAAATTGCAGCTCCCGGTTTTGTTGTGAATCAAGCCCATGGGGATGTTCCAGCCAGCAGTTCTCCCAACAGCGGTGTGGCACGACTTCTTGCCTTGCAGATTGTTCCATGTGATGGTACTGTCGGCTTTCTTCACAACAGCCACAGCAAAGTATGATGCTTTTGGAAGGAAAATAGAGGAGAATTAAGGACTGACCCAAGGATCCCACTGTGCTTCCTTACCAGAGTGTCAGCTACACTTAGGAGAGGGCAGCTATGCACAGCGTAGCAGAAATATTTTGCCCATATGAAGGACTGGCCACACAGCAACAGGAGAACAGTTTGTAGCTGTGATGCATCTATTCCCACCATGCTCCTGGGAAATTATTACCCCTGACATTTCTCCCCCACAAAACTGGTACTCAGGTATGCAAGAAGGCTGTGGTAAGATGTACACAATGCGTGCCTCCGGACTTCATATCCTCTTTAGCAAAGGACAAAACCTTCCTTCCTCTCTCTATTTGTATTTCTATAAAAATTATATCAAATTTATTTGATAAAAAAAATTATTTGATAAAAAAAAATATATCAAATTTCTATTTCTATAAAAAACAATCCCCCAATGCTACAGCCCAGTCCCTCTTTCTCTGCAGCCCTGGCAATGTCACAGTGAGACCTGCACAAATCTCTGCTGCTGCCATACACTTTGCCTTGGTATCTGCTTGCAGACCCAGAGTTTCCATTTAAGTGTTAATTTCTCACCCAAATTTTTCACATCTGTGTTGTACACAGTGGCTCTTACAAAACTCTTTGTGTGGAGAGTGGCCATTAATTCTCAGCTCATGACTGTATATGTATTTTTCTTCTTATATCTGAATGGACAATTGTCTGTCCCTCTGTTGGTAGTAATTACCTGGTTGTCCTTCTGCTTTGCTGCACTGGCTGTCATCTGAGGGAGGGGAAAAGAAGAAGATATTAGATAAAACATATGGCAAATCCAAAAATGAATCAAGCTCACTATTTGCTGGAGAAAGTTCATTCTAGAAGTGGCTATTTAAGGTCGCATTGAGCAAATTGACAGAACAAAGAACAGCCTCTGTCCGTTCCTCAGTGCTAAGACAACTAGTTTCACCAAGACCAGTGCTAAAGGACAGGGGCATCATGATTAAAATGAAGAAGATAGGAGCTGGAGCACAATCCAAATCACAATCCTGATTTTTCAGGCATGTAGTCAAGTAGAGCTGCCCTGCACACCACGTGTTTTCTGCGGGATGCAGCACTGAGGCTGCTTTCTAGGTTTTGGAATAAACCCAATGCTTTTGCACCTACCCCTTCCCCAGCACCAGGACTGCACTTACCCTCATAGCTTTCTCCCATCACTGGCACCAACCCACACACGCCAGCAGTGTAGACAAAACCTCCATCTAGGCTGATGGCATCCGCTTCACCTTTCTGCAATGAAAACCGCATGGTGACGAAATGACACCGTATTTCCCCTGAGCAGCAATTTTGGAAACTGTATCTTAAAAGAAGCAGTAAATGAGAGGAGACAGGCTGGGGGCAAAGGGGCCTGAGAGGGTAGCACACGGCCAGACAAGTTCTTGCTGGTGCAAAGAGAGGGTGCTCTGAAATTACCTCTCACGTGTGCTGTAACCACCTCCTGCAGCAGCTCTCACCTCCAGGCACTCGCAGGCTCACGTGGGTGCATCTCCCAGCCTGTTTCCTTATCCCACCTGTCCTTTGGAGTTTGCATTTTGTACTGTTTCCACAGTACTGACCCAACTTTCTGAACTAACATCATCTACACCATGGAACCCATTCTCTCCTGAGCAGGCAATGGCCTTTCTCTGTGTGACCCCGAAATGGCAAGAAGAACTGCTCTTTGTAGGCTGGGACACTCAACTCGAAGGTGAGAGCGCTTGCATTGCAGGCTGGATCAGCAAGCAGGGCACGCTCTAAGTCTGAGGGAAAACTGGTTGTTAGAGGCGAAGAATTTCAGAGGATTTGCCAGATCCAATGGCAGGAGACTAAGCAAGACATTACAGCTACTCTGGGTTGCATCAGAGAACAAGACCTCTTAACTGCAGAAGAAGATTTCCCTGTTTGGATCTTGTTTGGAACTTGTTTGTTTTTCAGTACAGAGGAAAATAACAGGCTTGACTGATGCAAGCAAGTCAGTCTAAAACACCTTTCTCAACAAATTATGTTTTTTTGGTTGTTGTTTGTTTGTTTGTGTGTTTGTTTTTTAAGGCTTCTGGCCAGTACAACCATTTCATTTTATTTGAACTTAAAATCTATTTCTCACTATCTTCTTTTTCTATTTTACTATAGTCACCTTCCTTTTCTAAATAAAAAGATACTTCACACCAGAAAATTATTTCTTGTTTAGGAAACACCAAAGAAGAACTCTGTCTAATAACGTTTTTCAAAGATGTTAATCTTTGAGATGTTAATCTTAAGAGCTAGTTGAGCCTTTTCCCTGTGATAAGGTTGGTTTCTGCCTGCTGTTATTTCTCAGAAAGCCCCCAGCATTTTATGGTAAAACCCCACCCCTAGATCTCTTAGCAGGCTGAAAGAGGCATTGCCTCTCTCCAGCTGAAAGAATCCCGGGGAGAAGAAAAGGAAAAAAGCCCTACCATGATCTTAATAATGCAGTCCTTCGTGTTGTCTGCCACGGTGCACTCCACCTCCCCGTTGCTCACCACGCTCCAGCGGTCACACTTGCTCTTCTCATCCTTGCCTACTGCACACCACTGAATCCTGTTTTCTCTAGGGCTGACAGTCAACTGATCTGCAAAAACCGGCCGGAGAAAAAAGAATAAGCCCAGAGCTCTGCTGAACCACAGGGCCACGGGCAGGCAGCTTTCTGGGTGAGGGGGACTCTGCCACGAAGCCATCTGCACACAGCCAGCCTCGGGACTGGGACCAGAGGGAGGTGGAGAAGCACCACCTTGTCATGGTTTGGTGAGGTAGCATTTGAATAACATGTTTTGATGCTATGTGAAGTCGATGTGCCTCCTTCCATAAATGCCATGGTGGCTGAGCCTACCACAGAGACCTCTGCCCAACTGTGGATGTTAAATGGCTTTCAGAGGTCATTTGTTGGACATCTGACTCAGAAAGCCAGCTAGGACATCAGTAAATGTTTGATGAGTCCGGATGAAAGTAAGGGACCCTGTTTCCTGCAAATGGCCAATGCTGGGCCTGATGTCCTGGGATGTTCCTCCTGATCCTGTACTCTTACATCCCAGAAACAGCTATTTTGAGCAGCAGTTTTGACCATGCCGATTCCCTACCAACCACACAAGCCAATACCTTTCACAGGAAATATTTTATGGAGAATACTGTCTATACTTGGAAAGTCATCTTCCTTTCCCCAGACATGTTTTATGATCATGTCCCTTCAATGCATTTCCCACTGACAATACATCCATATCTCACGTCCTGCCCACCTTTCCGGAGGCTCTGGATGGCACTGTAATACTCAAAGCCCAGATAGAGCTGGGAATCCATCAGTGCTGGGACACGCTTCAGCATTATAGCAGAGTCTTTGAAAAGCAAGTCCTTGAGGACTGGGTCCTTCTTGCCAGGTGGCCCGAAGAGGTGGAAGTCGCTGGTTGTGCTCACGCCAAAGTTGCTCTGCCACAGGGAAAAAATAATCAGCAAATAACTACACCAAAGCATTCGGAAAGCTGGAGAGAGCAAGCAAAGCCATGGGACAGAAGAGGGATGGCAGGGGAAGGAAAGCAGAGCTTGCAGGTACCTGTGCTTTTGAGAGAAAGCTCCAGATGTCATCAACCTTGCTATCATCCCGAGCCACAACAGCGTGAGCAGCCACTCTGGCCCAGTGACAGGTTTTGTAGCTGTCCACAGGCTGACGGGTGCCATCCAGACACAGCAGCTCATACTCATCCTTCTCCTCTGGGGCATTTTCTAGAGGAACAGGGGAACCATGAGTTGCATCTCCACAAAAATAGACAATGGCCCAGCATGGGGCAACTTTGTCATTGATTTATTCCAGCTGAATATCAGGGAAGAATTCTTCACTGCAGACAAGTTGCACAAACCTCTTTGCAATAATGCAAAGGTGTTAGGAGAGATGGGATCATTGTGGTCATACGAAGGCAGCACGGAAAGAATCCGCATGCACATGAGATGATCTCTACTGCTGCCATAACTAGCCCATCAGTATTTATTTATGTGGCAGTAGTGCCTGGACATCCAGGCACGTGCATATAGATATGAATACAAATAAATTTACAAACACCTTACAAGTAGATTTAACAGGTCAGGCCCCGCACATGGTCTGTGAAGGCCAGCGGATAGCCAGTATCAAGGCTGAAAACAGAGACCAGGTCAGAGAGCACAGGATTACAGGAGAATTCAGGTGGGAAGGGACCTCTGAACATCTCTGGTCCAAACCCCTGCTCAAAGCAGGGCAGACCAGGTTGCTCCAGTTGGATCTTGAAAACCTCCAAGGATGGAGACTGCACGGCTGTCCTGGGCGGCCTGTCCCATTGCCTGACTGTCCTTACAGGGAAACAATTTCTCCTTGCGTCTGGTCCGAACCTCTCTTTTCAATTGGTTCACAAACCCTGATTTATGACCATGGTTTCTCATCTTTCCATAGTCCAACTCTGTAACAATCTTGGCTTCACCTCCTTGCTAATTTCCATGTAGGTACAGACGGGCTGCTCTGAGGTCTCCCAAAGCTTTTTCTTCTCCAGGCTGACCAAGCCTACCTCCCCGAGCCTCTCCTTGCAAGACAAGCATTCCAGCCACGTGGCCCTGTTGGTGGCCCTCCGCCGAGCTCGCTGCCGGTCCTGGCAGTGCCAGGCCACGTTCCCTCTCCAAGAGGTGCAGGTAGTAATCTCTTGCTGTGGACCAAAGCTCCCAGAGGAATGGGTGAGCTTCTCTACCCACCTCATGCTCACCCTGCATTTGCTGTCATAATGCTACAGCTGCCCCTGCAATATGGCACCAATGGTAATGCTTTTGAACTTAAATCAAGCAGGTTTTCCTTCCTCAAAGAAGAATCCCAAAGGAGAAGTAGACCCCACAATGCTCACAATCATATTTTTCAGTAACAAGGATAAGTGAGTCCTGTAATTAATCCAGTGTGCAAAACGTATTTCCAGAGTTTAAAAGATCTGAAGTATGAAGTAAGCTAGGAGAGAAACAAAAGTTTGCACAGTGTAGACTAATCCCAGGACGGAGTGGAAGCAAGAGGTTGGAATAGAAAGGAGAAACAAGTGGTTTGCAGGCCTACCTTGAACAGTTGTGTGTTTTACAAAAGCCACATCTCCTTTTCCATCTTTCAGACACCTGTAGGTGAGAGGAAACAGAAGAAATGTTAAAACAAACAAAAAACAACAGACATCACGGCTCCCTGTCTCCTGTTTCAGCAAATTACTTTGGCATAAACTGCAACCGCAGAGCAGCAGTCTTCCCAAAAAAGCTGTGCTGGCAGGGAAGTAAATATAATGGCAAAGAAGTAATACTCAAGAGACCCAGTTAGACTTACCACAATGCTAATGCTACATATCCTTAGGTCTATGCAAAATCAGACAGCTGAGCTCCTTCTTTCTGCTCCTGCTAACTGCCTGCCAGTTGTTGCTAATTGGATCTTTAATTACCAGCAGTCCCAGTTCTATAAATTCCACCTCATCAGGACCCCTGATTACAGCACAGCAGTCCCTGGTATAATGAGAAATAACTTTCACTCACTGAAAAGCTCCAGAATATCCAGAATAAGGCGCTGTGCGGAGGCATTTGGTTTTGGGGTCCCCCTTGCACTGACGGCACAGCTTTTGTTCAGTGGTGGCACCAGGCACACAGCTGGCAGAGAAAAACTTGGCCACCGCTGCAGGGGAGAAACATGCAATGGTTATTCTAAAACTCCCTTTTACAAGGACCAGGAAGGGTTTGGGGGGGAAACATGGAAAGAAAGTAAATGCTTCGGTTGCTCTCCAAGTTGCCTCTGAACCTCTGCAGAAGATCAGGCAACGCTGCCTTCACCTCGCCACCACCCCTGGCTTAACATCAGCCCATTTCTCGTGCTGTTCCCCACGTCACCTTGCTCGACTGAGCCTGAGTCTATGCCTTCCCACTCGATGTCTCCCCGGTGGATGAGAGTCCCGATGGGGATGTTCCAGCCAGCGGATCTGCCCAGGCCCGTGTGGCAGGAGGTCTTGCCTCGCAAGTCATTTACTGTGAAGTCTGTTCCTTTCTTAACAACAGCCACAGCGTAGTAGCTGGTTGTGGAGCCTGCAGTGCGAGAAGGAGGGAGGTAATTAATAGCTTTGCTTGAACAAGCCTGGTCTTCCCATTTTCTCAGGGGTGAGCTACACTGCCGATATTGAACCAGCGGTGTACATTACAGCAAGTAGTCGTAAGCATCCTGAAAACACTATCACATGCAAAATGCTCTGTCACTGGACATACGTTGTGGACATATACATACAAGGTTGCCTAAACAAGTCTTTTCTCAAACACCATTGCCCACTGGAGCATTCATGTAAGCGTTACAAGTCTGAAATTCCATGTCTAGTCTTTAAAATTATACCAGCTCCATCACATTACATATGAATAAAGTGACCGAGTTTTAGACATGGTCAAGAATGACCCACCCCTGTTGCTTTGATCCTGAATATTGCGTACAAGCAGACTGACCTCCTGGGCAGAGGGGGAGAAAAGAGATTGGTCAAAAGAGATTGGGAGTTTTGGATGTGTGGGATCGCTCGAGGTGATAAAGGCAAAACGGAGAAACAGTGTCTGTTTGGCTCCCTGGAGGAGCAAGGGAAAGAGGAAGGACAGCACAGGGAGTTGGCAGGGATGGAGCACCAGAGCAAACTCTTATCAGACAGGACTGCTGCAGAATTTCTTTACGCTCCTCTACATTTTTCTGTGCACTGCCTGCACCTCTTGCCTTGGTTATCTCAACAAGGCAGTCCTCCACAACCACTAATAGCAGTGCTGCTGCGGCTGTAAGCTGCTCTGGTCAATGGCTGCACAGCAAGCTGTGCGGACTGCTGTGTTTTACCTGCGCCGTTCAAGGTCTCTGATAGTAGAATAGCTCTGGGATCTCTTCCGAACAACTTTCATGCCACATTTTGGGAGGGCTGGGATTTCTGCTGACGGTGATCTCCATTCATGGCCACTGCATCACTGCATCACTGGTGACTTTCAGCACAGCTACCAGCACTAGCAGGGCACTGGTTCTGTCCCCTTCCATTGCAGTGACCCAGTGGTCATGGGCAGCAACAGATGATTCACATTTTGGCATAACTGGCTCCCTCCCTTCCCCTTGGGGATCTGGAAGCCAGGGACAATAGCTCAGACACCCAGCAGAAACAACATGGGAGCACTAGGTGGAAAGGAAGGCCTTTGCACCACCAGTTTGCTACCACCAGTTGGCTTAAAAATGCTACGTGAAAACGTTACCTCCACTTCGTTCGTAGACCTCAGCAGCAATGGGCTTCAGCTTATAGGGGGCAAGGCCTGCCTCGAAAACTTGACCACCATCCAAGCTAATGGCATCTGCTTCGTTATTCTAAAGAGCGAGAGATTTCAATCAATAAACAAAATGAGGGGAAAACACTTCCCAGCAGTCTCTCCTGGATCCTTGTGGGTGAGTCCTTCTCCACAGTAGGATCACAGGTTTACCAGTGACTCGAAGGAAACCCTTTCTCCAGGTGGAAGGTGCTGCTGCAACCTCCTCAGTGCCCAGCACAGCTGTTTGCTGCCCACTCACCGAGATGGCTTTGATGCAGTCCAGGTACGTTGCTTTCTGCACACAGCTCAATGTAACTCTCTCCTGTTGCGTGTGGTCCTTTAGGCTGTTGCATTTCTTCTCTTCTGCTGAGGATATTGTGCACCATCTGATGTTTGTCTTGGGGGAAGCAGCAAAACACAGAGCTGTGGAAAAAAATAAAAAATAATAGTAATAAAAGTCATCTCAGAGAGGGAGAAAGGCACCAATGGGGGAGAAACACCATCTCTGGTTCCTTGCAGCCATGGCCTCAGGGGAGCAGCAGGATCTCCTTTGCATATCTCCTAAGTCACACAGGAAAGGAGTTTCCTTCTCACCTGACAGGTGGACCTTCAGGAGCATCTGGAAGGACCGTCTCTATCCCTGGGTAATGGACGTCCCTGCTCAGAATGGTGATTCCAGCAGCCTGAGCTCACGGCAACACCCACAGGGGCAGGAGAACAAATCCAATAGAAACCAAACTCCAAACAAAAAGAAAAGACTGTCCCCTGAAGCAGCCTCTTTGCAAATAACCCCAGAGGGAGAGCAGCTCTCATCAGGTTGGACTATGTTCAGTATGCTGCCACACACAGCTTCCCTGGTGGCCAGCAGATCAGATATATTTACCTCTCTACTCCCCATCTCCTCCAGCACAGGCAGCAACCAAGGTGCTGTACCACCTGCACGCAGCCACAGCCCCCTCTTCTAAGGGTGCCCCACCAGTAAATGCAGCTGCCTGGCTGTGCTGGGAGGCTGATCAAGCAAAGACCGCAGGTCAACGCAGACTCTTGCCTCTTTCAGCAACCTAAGCACCAGAGATGTTGGAAACTTGCAGTTAAAGTGCACGACTGGCCCCGTACCGCCGTTCTGGCCAGCCCCTGCTGCACATTGCACCTTAGCTCTGCCCCTTCCTGGCAGGATCATACAGACCAAGACATGCACACTTACCTTTCTCCAGGCACATTTTGTTCAGATGCATCTTCCAATTAATCCATGCTGTTTCCATTTTCTATTTCACCTCTGAAATATTCTGTCCTTTTGACTTTTTGAGCCATAACTCCACCAGCAGACACCGCCTGCTCCTCCTGGTGGAAATGCTGACTTTGGCCACACAGGGAATTCGTAGCCCTAATTCTCTCTGCCTAAATCTACATTTTTCACCTTTTGGCTGAAAAAAAGCCATGGCCAGCTTAATGTGGGGCTGGCAACCATCCCGCCTTGGGCAGGGGCTGGTCTGGGTCCTCCTGAGGGCCCCTCCACTGGTGCTGGCCAGTGGCTGTGGCATGAGCAGTGGTGACAGCCAGCACACCACTGCTTTGCTTCATGGCACTGCTCAGCCTGGCAGCACTGGTGAGCACTGGGGAGGCGAGGGGAGCCCCAGTACCGCAGCCCCTGTGGCAGAGCGTTCAGGCAACCTCTGTGCAGCGGGGAGGAGGGATGTCCCCAAGAGGACATCAGTCATCGCCGTGCTTTATGGGAGGTCAGAAGGGACCTGCTGCTCCCTCCTTCCCGTGTTGGGTGTAGGCAGCAGCAGTACCCTTACCATGGCTCACTGCCCCTTGCCTGACCAAATCAAGAGAGGAGAAGAATCCGTGCTTCAAGCAGTGCCAGCTGTGCAGCGGCACGCTCCGCATGTGAAATGCACAAGAAAAAGCACAGCGGTGGCAGCAGGACAGCGCTCCGCTTATTGAAAGCGGTCCAGCAGCTTCCCAAGCCCAGCGGAGAAGGGCTGGGAACAGGGCAAGCTGTTGGGGGACACCAGCCTCACCCCTGGCCGCAGGAAGCCTCAGAGGCCCACGAGGGGAGCAGCACCCCAGGAGCGAGCAGAGAGATGAGGAACGGCGGCGCCACTTTGCAATCCCTATGCAAACTTTTGGGGGAGCAGTGGGGGGAGCCTGCGGAAGCTCCTCCCAGGGGTCTTTTCATTATTTAAGCTGTTTTATTGCAGCTGCCCCAGGTTTAACCCAACGCACGGGCAGGCTGGCGCTGGTTTAACCCCACGCATGGGGATGCTCCTCTCCTGGCGCAGCAGCTGCCGGGGGGGAGAGGGGTGCTTTTCCCCTCGCCCTGCACTGAGCTGCTGTCGTCAGTGTTCAGAATAGGCATCCTCATTTACAGGTATCCATAGCTGCCAAAATGGGTAGGTTTTAATTACTCAGCTGCCAGGTTTTACTTAGGAGCTGCCTGGTCTGGCACACGCTGCAGGTGCCTCTGTAAAACAGCCTGGGCTAGGGTGAAAGCCTGTGGTCCTGGGAGGTCCAGGCTCCTCCGTTCCCCCCCAGCCTGCTTTCAGCACACACTTACCAGCTATCCCTAGGGACAGCACAGCGGAGAGCACAAGTTTCATGCTGGAGTGGGAAGTCAGGTGCCGAGGAGGGGCTGCGGTGGTCGTGGTCACAGACCGTCCCCTCCGGGTCTGTGATGGCTCTGGAGCTGCTTTCTCCCCCTTTTATAGAGGAGCAGCCCTGGCTGTGTTTGCAGAAGCAATGACCTAACACTGTTTGTCCTTCCTTGTTTCTCAATAGCTGCTAAATCGCCCCCCTCCCTGGATCAGCCCATTTTTAGGACGCCTTTCACTCTTTGGCACTGAACCCCTTCGCAGGCAGGAGTCGGAGCAGGCAAGGTGCTTTTTGTTTTACAAGGGGCTCCAAATGGAAAATTCCCAAGTCATGACATATGAATTCCCCTGCAGGCTGAAATGCCACAGGAGGGACTGTTTTTCTCTGTGGTGGCTACCCCCTGCCTTGCACAGCCTAATCTCAGAAAGTCCCTGCTGGATCCAGCCCTCAGTTTCACGTGTTTGCCAGTAACTTACTGTTGTGCCCAGCACCCTTTGGCTTGCTTTCTCCCTTGCACTCCCTTGGCAGTGGCAGCAGGGCTCGAAGGCAGTAAATGTTCCACCCAGATGGTCTGGCAAGCTCCTTGCACAGGCAGAGAAAGCCAGTGGCCGCAACCGGATAGCTCGATAGCACCCTGCAGCCAGCAGGAAACACCACACCTCATCTTCCATAAACTGTTGTTGTGATGATCCTGGGAAGAAATGCTGAGCTCAGGGGTTTCTCTGCAAACCCTCTCTACCCGATTGCACCACTCCCCGTTTCCCTCTCTGCAGTCAGGATCGGGGGGCACAGCTAGGTTTATGAATGTCTGGCTTTGTGAGGCTGCTACAAGCTCCACGTCCCATCTTTGGTACAGGCTACAAGACCAGCTGCAGGATGACTTTCACAGATGCACACGAAATGGGAGCCCCTATACCACACCAGCTGGCCCACGTGCCCCAGCAGCATCCCTGGCCAGCAGCTGCCAGGGCTGGTCTTGCTGCTGTGTCCACCAGACACCAGCTACACAAGTGCTGTCGTGGTGGGGTCCAGCTCTGGGGTTTGATCTCCAAAGCACCAGTCTCCCTTTGTGGTCTCCTGGATGCCCCTGCATGGGTCCAGCCTAGGGATATTGCAGCAGCATCTGCAGTGGTTCCCTCAGCTTGGCTAGTTCCCATTTCTCATCTCTTCATCCCTTGCTTTCCTAGAAGGGCAGCACTTCTTGTGTCCAGAGCTTCTCCAACATGCCATATGTGAGGGGGGAAAGGATTTGCTCCCATGACAAGGCAGTTTCACTCTTAAACAGCCTCCTTCCCTGTTAAAAAACTGTGCTCTCCCATCTGTATTTACTCCAGCAAGCTAGAGATCTTGACTCCACAAACTAAGTGGTTACAGCAATAGGCAGAGCGTTTGCCACCTGAGAGATGAAGTGGAAAGATGCAGAAGAAAGCTTGGAAATCCTAAAGGATCGATTCAAGCAGCAGAGGAGCAGTTGCTGGAAAAGGCCATATTCCCTTGCTTTCTGCTCATGCTCAGATAGCTCCGTGCTCAGTGGAGCAGTTCCCAGCATTTTTTTGTACCCGGACACCCCATTACTCCCTCCCTGCCTCGCACATCCCACCTCCATCCCCAAAGCATCCCTGTACCTGCCCAGGGGACGGCAGTGCTGCCGAGGTGGTTTTCACTCCACACCTCCTTCCCTTGTCATACGAGAGTGGCAGCAGGTCACATCCAGGAGAAAGGCTCGGACTGCAACAGATTTTACTGCTTACCTCTTGTACTCCTTTACTGCTTAGCCAGTAACCTCCTGGATTTCCAGACATCCAGCCTCCAGTTACTCCAAACATCACTGGCCGTGTACAGAACAGCTTCTACGCCTCTTTTGGATGCTACCTTTCTCCATGTTGGGTTTCCACTCTCCATCTTGTGGCTGTTCCCTGGGTGGCTTTGCCTTCCACGGATAAGATATGTTGCCCCAGCCTGCCCCAGGGCAGCTCAAGGGAGAAGAAACTCATCTTAGTGTGCCCTATGGCAGAGGCACAGCAGGCTGGTGCTCTGTCCTCCAGGCCACCTGGGCTTGAAGGCCCAGACCTGGGTCCCCAAAGGTCCCAGCAGGCCTCTAAGATGCCCTTTTCTGGAGCATGCCTCCCACCAAGGGAAGCCCTGGATGCAAAGAGCAAAATACTCTGGGTGGCCTCCAGCTGCAATGACATCGCTTTGGAGCCCAGAAGGGACAAACGTCTTGGTGCAACCAACCTCTTCCCTTGAAAGTCTATCAGACCCCTGCCTTTCCAAATTTTGTGTTAGAAAATGCACACTTATTGACACAGAGTGTTCTCTCTCTTGTACAGAGATACACACACGCCTTTCAACAAATTCTAGTTAGATGCATACCTCACTGCCTGGTTGCATGGTTTTGTGCAAAAAGAGAACTTTTGGCTGGCCTAAATGCATGAAAGGCCAATTAAGCTGAGATTAAACAGTGAGGACCAATTCTTAGTAATGACGGAAATTATTTTTATCTTTCAAGGTAACAGGTCAAGGTTCAGGCTCATGCAAGCAGGAGCAGCTTTATCAGAAAGAAGAGAGCTCAGCCAGTGCACCTCGGGCTTTAGCTTTGTTATTCAGGAAGCATCAAGTCTTCTACAGTATGTCTTCATGAGACAAACTGAGTTATTATTACACATCACAAGTTCGTTGTGTTGCAACTCTACAGATCCCGACTGTTCTGTTTTCAGAAAGAGGATGCTACTAAAAATTACATGAATGATGAAGAAATACCAACTTACACACCCTCTGACCAACTGCAGGCAATTGGTGATGCATAAACACATCTGACCTCCAGGAGAAGAAGTGAGCTTGGCCCCAAGTTAGGTAAAACTGAAGATAAAATTATAACACTTATTTCTACATCCCTTCATGGAAAAAATTATTACTCTAAGTCCACATGGATATGCTGTGGTTTGTGGTTGAGATGAGGCCAGGCTGGAGTTTTGGCTGTGTCCTGAGGAGAGACCATTTGTTGTGATTGGGCTGGGATAAAGATAGAGCTGGCACAACCGGCTGGGAGAGGGCTCAGCATCCCCGCGGTGCTGGCCCTTCCCCACAGCACAGCTCGCCCTGCAGCCAACACAGCTGGACGCGAGCTCAGGTTGTGCAGCTATGTGTGGAAAACATTAACCAGGCAGGGGAACCACACCGACACAGTCATCCCACCCGACTCTTTGGAGCAGCTATTTCCATAGGGATGTTCCTCCCCAGCAGTGGGGGCCTTCAGAGCTAATGCTGCCATTCCCAGGGGTCACCAGACTGGCATTTGCATGAAGACCCGTCTCACCTTTAAAGATTAAGGAGAAAAAGCATAGAAAACGAGGGGGGAAAAAAAAGGGAATCAATCCAGGCCCTGAGGTGGGATCAGCTGAGGGCAGAGGGCAATATACACCAGGACTTCAGGCTTATCTGGAGGGCTTGGCTTGTTTCCCTCTGGAAATGGGTTACCTAGTTTGTGGCTTAGGCAAGGCTGGAGCCTGCCCATAACAAAGATACCAACACGGTCAACCATGAAAGCTGGGCTCGGATTCTCATCTGTCTTTTCCCACAGCTCATGTCACAGCAGGTGAAGGTGAGCAGAGTAGCCTGCTGGGAACCCATTCTTCCAGACCTTCTTTCCCTGTTCCACTGTCGGTTTCCAGGGTAGGATACGAGACAGAGACAGGCAGTGGGCTGGCAAAGGCACCCACCTCAGGAGGTGGGGACGACATGCAGGTACCAGGAGGGGCAGGGAGAAATCTTCCCCAGGGCCGGCATACCTGGTCAGCACAGGCATCTGGGGGACAGCCCAGCCCTCCTGCCCAGTGCCACAGCACCTCCTGGAAGAGGGGTCACCCGCTTGTCCCCCTGATCTTGCAGGAGCTGGAATCCACAACACATGAGCATCAGCCCTGCAAGCCTCTCTGTGGCCAGCAGTGGACTGGGACTGGCCTGGAGCTCCCTGTGGCTCCCAAAGCCTCAAGAGCATCCTTCGGCCTTTCCAGAAACATGCTTTCAGCCCCCCTCTGGACCTAGGGGCCACTTTCGAGGCTGTGCTCCAGCTCCAGAGTCATTGTGGTTAGTTTATTTTCAAGAAACGCCACAAACCAGTTTCCCCACTGGTTAGGAGAAATATTTGGTGTCAGGTTTGGACTGTGTTGCAATATGCTGTTTTCTACCTGGGATGAGCTCAACTGGCCAGTGGAGAGTGGGAGCTGATGTTCTTTGAATCAATATTTGCTTCTAAATGTTGCTTAATTTCTAAACTGCACACAGCAAACAAAGAGCTCTCTGTCGATTTTAAGCAGCTCTTTCCGGCTCAGAGCACTAAACCCAGCTACAGGCTGTAGCCTCTTTTCCAGAGCTGCTTACCATGGCATACCATTACAGGCTGGCATTTTTGGCTAGCTGCTAACACCAGCCCAGCTGGCAGGTACCAGCACTTCAACCCTTTCTGCCTTGCACAGCAGCTCCGCAGGACAGTGCCTCCATCCTCCCCATGCACAGCTCCTCTCCAGCAAATGCCAGCTGGGCCAGCATCAGGAGGAACAAGGTTTTCTTGGTGGAGAACTGCCTCCTCTCTCAAACACACCACCAGCAACTCCTGCCGCTAAAGTCAGCAGTGGTTTAAGCTCTGGCAGCCAGAGGTCGATGCAAAACTCTCTTAGCCTCTCGGATGTGTAATTAGTGACATTCGTCCTAATGAAAGATTCCAGTTTGCTTGATTAACCCAAGGGTTAAAGGGGTTACAGCAACTCCGGGCAACCTTGGGAACTGCGATATTCTTGGTGGGCTTTTGGAAGGGAGCAGAGAAAGGTGCAGTGGGTTAATCATTCCTGCTGAAGACCTGCTTGCAAAAAGCGCTGCTGGAGCCTGACAACATTCACCCCTGTTTCCCGAGTAGTTTCCAAAGATCTCTGGGAACAAACCAGCAAATACTGATAATCGGGAAAGACTACCATATCAGGAAAGTCTACCGCTATCAGGAAAGGCCACCTTTGGCTCTGCTCCTGCAGCCCATGTGCCCAGGCTCTGCCCTCGGGCATGAACCAGGTGGTGGCACAACTCTCATGGCCACAAAGCAGAGCACCAGCCTGTTTCCATTGGGGCGGGTACCCATGAGGAGTTGCTGGGCCGTCACAGAGGATGCAACCAGGGAAGAGCATGAGGGAGAGCGGCTTCTTTCACAAACTCACCAAATGGCTGAGGCTGGAGGCACCTTTGGGTCCATCTGGCCCGATCCCTGCTCAAGCAGAGCTGTTTGCCTAGGACCACGCTGTTCCCAGGGGAAACCCAGCCAGCACAAGGGGACACCCTGCCGGCTCCCATGCTTTGGAGCTCCCTTGGTTGCCAAAGGAGCAGGGGGACATCCCACGGCTGGCAGCACTCAATGGCCGCTGGAGCAGCTCTCACTGCTGGAAGCAGCCCAAGGAGCAAGGACCGAACCTCTTATCACCCTCTGCAGCCCACGGGCAGCCCGGCTGGGCTGGCCGAGCCAGGCCCAGGCATTGTGCTCAGCCACGGGATAGCCGCTCTGGCCAGAAACGAGGTTTGGGCATCCAATGAATGGGAAAAGGGTCAGGTCACCAATGGGTCAAGATGAACTCTACCATTTGCTGTTCAAGCCCTTCCCAGTTAGCTAATTTATGGTAATCATTAATACCAAACGCCTGCCTGTACGCGAAGCCTCACAATAGCCCATTTTTAACCTGCCACCGCCACTACATGCTGTTACGCGTGTCCTGGTTGAAGCCACCTTCCCTGGCTGCATGTAAAGACTCTTACGGCTGCTCCATTTTCTTGTTGATTAGTAGTGGTGGTTTTGAAACCAACGAAAAATAGGTTGGCCAGCATTCCCTTCCATTTTGTCATCTTGAATCAGCATTGAACGGAATTAATGGAAATTTGGCTTCAGAATAACAGCAAGGCTTAGCCTTTATTGGCGACCTTCTGAACTCTAGTTAAATTAATTTTTCTTCTGTGCTTGAGATTCTCAAAAATGGTTAGGGCAGTTCGACAGCCACGAGCTGTGCAAACACCTGACCCTTTGCCTAGTCAAAATGTGGCACCAGTGACTAAGTACTTGCCCCTGAAAACCTAGCAGCACTTTTCTTCTGGAAAAACTGACGCAAAGGAGAAAGTGAGGAACGATCTTCACTATTTCATTAACTGCTGGGAGTTATTTTACAGATTGGCTAGATACAAAGTAGAAAGAGGTTTCGTGGAAATGCTCCATTTGGTGAAATGTGAAGCCACAAGAGACAAGCAAGGAATCCTGGCTTGGGATGCTCAGACCCCACGGTGGAGACCAGACCATCAGCACTGCTTTGGGAGACCAGACTCCTTGAAGAGGCGTCACAAGATTAACCACGCTTCCAGGAATGTGTGCTTTCCTTGTTCAGACCTACGTATTAAATAGCTTCTCCTGGCAGACTGTCACTATCGGTTAGACCTGCTCACGGGCAGGTATGACCCTTCAATCCCCCCTTTCCTTCCCGACGGCACAGATATTAGTTTCCTGGTCATCGTTCAAGATGTTCTCAAGATAAAACCCTGGCATAGGCAGGCAAGGGGAACGGCTCCTCCCGTCCTCACCATGACGCTCCCAGGTCATGTAATCACAGAATGGCTTGGCTTGGAAGGGACCTTGAAAGATGATTTAGTTCCAAACCCTGGCTCTCAAACCATCCCGTCCCTTCCAGAAAATGCTGTTTTGCAATATGGTAAATAATAAAACTCTTAGGAATATTAAGAGCCCTGGGAGGAGCAGGGAGTAGGGAGCAAAAGGCCAAGCTAAGCAGATTTCAAATCCCCTCCTGAAGGCTTTTAGACCCCCTTGGCATTTTAATCCTCTTGGCATTTCCAGCTGTTGGAGTAAAGGAGCAGAAATCCTACAGAGAGGTACAGGGGCTTGAGGGCACATGTCTGGCTGGGGCTGGCACCAGGGAGAGAGTTCTGGGGTAGGATGGTGAAGCAGAAAAGAGGAGACTTGGGGTCAGGGTCAGAGGTGGTTTGGGGTAGGATTGCCCCAGAGGTAGAGCTGGGGCTAGCAGGGGGCTCCTCCGTGCATACCTTTGCCCAAACCTCTGATCTGAATCAAGACAATAATTTCTCTTCTTTTTTCTGCACCATGTGCATTTTCTCCTGCTTCCTCATATCCCTTATCCCTGCTCTTATGAGGGGCATCACTTCACAGCTGATTCATTGTTTATTTTCGTTCAAACCCAGCTGTCCCTCCCCCCCCCCCCAAAAAAAAATGATCAGAAAAAAAAAATGTTCAGACAGAAAACAACTTGGCAATTGATTTTGTCTTACAAGGAAAGCTTCCCTGGCTTGGGCTGATTTGAGCAGGACGCAGCAGCCCTCCTGCAGAGCCCCCACAGCATCATTCATCGGTCCCCTTCCCAGCTGGGACGTGCCCTGCTGATGTGGGTGGCTCAGCAGTGGGGAAAGCGATGGCAAAGCCCAGCTGAAGTGCAACGTGGCCCTAACAGCTCCCCAAAACTGTTGCAAGAATAAGGAAGGAACCAGAAGAATTTCCTACTTCGGATGCTTTACTGGAAGTTGCATAAGGTGGGGGCAACATGGTTTTGCTCCATAGGATAATGATCGGTTATGTTATAGACAGAGGTCACTGCATGGAGAGAAATGGCTTTATGCCACTAATCTTCTAATAACAGAGGAAAAGGGAAATTAAATCTATTTGGGGAGCTGGCGGTGAATAAGGTTTGTGCCCATAGCCTTGCCATACCCAAGCCGAGATTGTTCTCCCCTCCACCGGTCCTTCAGCACATGTTCCTCTGGTCATCAGCACCCTCTCCCACCATCTGCACCCACCAGTGGTGTCCACTGCAGACAGAAAGCCCTGGCACTGTCCTACCATTGAAAACCTGGTCAGACACCATGGCCACAGTCCACCAGGACCACATCCCAGGGGCAGAAAAATGCAGAAAGCCTTGGAGAAACACCAGCGTGCAGTCATCTGTGCAAGACCCTGACTCTCCTGTAGGGCACTGAGACCGTGCCTCAGTCCCTTTATGGCCCACTTTATTCTGGGTGGTTATTTTTGGGGTGCAGAAGTAATGATTTGCTCACCAAACCAAATGTTTCTGCTGAGTGCTGGCTCTTGAAGGCGTTCCACAGCTCTGAGCTGACATCACCACCGTCTTCTATAAACAAGCCTTGGAGAAATAACATGAACAAACAGCAAGAAAGTCTTTGCAAAGATCCTATTGCAAACAACATACTTGTTCCTCTTGCACATTCCCCTTGAGGTGGGAAATCCCCATGAAAGGACCGGGCTGGCCTTTCATCAAGGACATCACACTTGTGTAATGACCGTGGGTGCCAGGGAAGCTGGAACCACCAGCCCACATCTCCTTTCCTGTCTCCCATGAGGGATAACAACAGACATGTAAGAGCACTGCACACCAAGCAAACATTGCAGTAGAGCATTTTACATCAGAAAAGCAATCATTTTTGTTTTTATTTACTAGTGTAGTATTTTGATTAGGAGAACTTCAATGTTCTGTGACAGAGGAAGTAATAAACTGGAGAAGCAAAAAGAAGGGATTCTTTCACTTGGTTCAAGCCCTCTAAAGTTAAATCTGCCCTTCCTCTGGCACCCAGGTGGGCAGAAGGGGGTGGACATCTCCTGAGGACAACCCACCTCACTTCAGCAGAGGCAGCCCGGCGTACCCTGCGGCAGCGGACACACGTGGTGGCTCAGGGCACCCACTTGCCTGGTGACAGTGGTGATAGTGGGTTGTTCCCAATATCTGCAGTCTGAATTAAAGAATTAACTGATTACAAGTCAAGCTGTCTGGATTTTATGGAGAGACATAGGCACCAGGAACAGTTCAGCCCAGACCCAGCAGAGGTTAATTTATCGCAGCGCAAATTAGGGTTGAATCCACCGTACCCGTGAGCACCAAAGTACAGGTCGCTCATTTATCCAGCAGCCACAGTGAAGTTTCTTCTGGTCACAGGTGACCGCTTAAAAATAAAAGAGGGGAGGCAGAAAGGCAGGGGAGGAGAACGCAGGGGACGTGCCCCAGGCAGGCAGTGCCCCCAGGCTGGGGCACCCTGATGGGGAGACAGGTCAGGGCTGTGGCCAGCTCTTGCTCAAGGGGACAGGCAGGGAGCAATGTCCCAACCCACGCCTTGGGTATAACCATCCCCTGAAGGCTTTCGGCAGCGTGCTGAGCCTGCCAAAGTCACTTTCCTGTGGCTGATCTCCTGAGAGGGAAGAGGTAGCTTGAGCCTATTTCTCCGCCTCACCAGCTGGCTGTCAGGGTGCCCTGTTCTCTCCCAGTTTGCAAACTGCTTCCCGCAGTCCTGTTTTGCAGAGAATTAGCTGTTTTTCTAAATATCAGCTTTCACTGGGAATTTTTGGGGAAAAGAAAAAACAACCAACTGACCTCAGAGACTTGCAGCTATGAAACCAGACCCCGAATTGTCCCCATCACCCCAGCTTCCTCTCAGCCTCGGTTTACATCCTTGTCTTTGGATCTGAGCCGGGGTACGAGAGGTGGGACCCTGGCTGAGGCAGGTAAATTTGGGCTGACCGTCTGATGCACCAGGCAGGGAAGGGGAGGGAAGCCCTTTGCTGCACCCCAGCCAGGCAATGGCTGATGGGCCAAGTCCTCTTCTCCCTCTCCCCCATGGCTCATCCCTGCCTGTGGCCTACTACGCTGTGCAGAGCTGCTGAGACCCACGTAGACCAAACGCACTGACACTATACCCACATTTCTGTTACAGCTCTTCCAAGGCACCCTGCCGACTGCCCCGAGGCAGCATATTGCAGAAGATGTTGAGGAATAGCAGTAGAGAGAGAAATAAACGGCCCAGAGGAAGGTCACATCAGAGAAAGGGGTCCAAAGGCTTGGCAGCGGATCAGAGGAGGGGGTGCAGATTGTAATACACGATCCCTGGAACAAAGGTCAACCAAACTGCAGCCTAATGAGCCCCCTGTGTGCAAACAGTGGTGCTTGCTCAGCAAATACACTTGCCCCAGCCCCGGCCAGCCTTTCTGAACTGCCTCTTTCTGGAGGAGGGGGAGGAGGGGATGTTTTAACAGCTGCAAAGAGCAATTGTGGCCCTGCAGGGTGCCTCCATGTGCACCCACCCCACTCCCCACGCAGAACCAGCTGCTGCAGAGATGCAAACAGAATCCCTCTGCAGCAGAGATCCCTCACCCTGCTGGAGGGAAAACCCCGGTGTCCAGACCACAAGGGACTCCATCCCCACCCTCCTCGGCTTTCTGCAGGACTCTGTGGCACAGCAAGCGCATGGTGATTACACCCTTGGTCCCTCAGACCCCACCAGAACAAAAAGAGCTCTCCAGGCCCAGAAGCAAGGTAAGAAAGGACATCAGAGACATCAGGAGAGACAGAAGGAAAAAAAGCAACCACAGAAATGGTGTGGGCGCAGAGCACCTGTGCATGGGTGTGCGGGAGGGAAATGAGCACATCGTGCTCCTCTTCCCCACCACATCCCTAGGGCTGCTGCAAGCACCTCGTCCTTCTCTTCTCCTCCTGCCCCACCGGCCTGCCCCTGAGCACCCGCTCTGCCTCCTTCACTCGAGGCCACAGCTCGCAGCGCCCCGACCCTCTCCTGTATCCGTCATGTTAGGGCTCTCCTCACACATAGACTCTGGACCTGAAGCTGTCCCTCTGGACGGCAGCCTTGGCCCGGCACGTAGCGCTGTTTGCACAGCCCTTGCTCAAACACGATGGCCACGACCTCGCTCTGCTGCAGCCTGCCACTGCCTTAACACCACCACAACGCACGCGTCCAGGCCTCGGCGCCTGTGGAGGCCTGAGGGTGGGCGCCCACAGCAGTGCTGCAGAGGCCGAAGGCTCACCCGCCTTCTGCGACTTGGCTCATCATCCTACAACCGCAGCCCACGGTGTCTCGGAGGGCACCGGCATCTGAATTAAGTTAATTATTGCAGTCATATGTGGTAATCAAGGATAAGCCTCAGACGGTGTTGTACAGTAAGGTTTTGTTGGTCTTGGAGAAGCCAACAGCAGCTTGGCCAGTGTTCAAGCCCTGGATGTGTTCTGTGTCAACACGGTGCTGAAGGATGGGATTTGGATTTATCTGCAGCCCCAGCCACAGCAGAACCAAGCAGAGCGCTTAGGAGCCCCAGCAGGAGCCTGACCTACAGCCAGGGCTCTAATCAAATGCTCCCCATTTGCACCATGACACCCCCACGCACCCCAAAGAAGCATCTTTCCATGGAAAAGCAGAAAAATAAAATAAAATAAAATAATAAAATAAAATAAAATAAAATAATTAAAATAAAATAAAAATAAAATAAAATAAAAATACTTCTGCAAACACCACGTCTCCAAAAGGAGCAATTCCTTTCACAGGAAAATATCAAGTCCACAGTCCTGATCCTGGGGAGAAGCAGCAGACCCCTACATTTTGGGTACGCTGTAAGTGCACCAGAGTGGGTTGTAGGAATAGAGCATCAGCTCATCATACATAGTTTGAGGTGCCACAGACTCCCTGGTGGAAGCTCCAAGGACCAGACCAAGAAGTTGGTGGGACCTGCACAGCCCAGACCCTCCTTCACCCAGAACACTGCGGCAACATCTGATGGATTTGGGGAGATTTGGGGTTTATACCTTTTAAATCCCAGAGCTGTCTGAAACGGAGAGTTTGGCTTTGGGTTGATCTGAGCTGGGTAAGCAGGAGGTGCGTAGTGCCCAGACATTGCGGCTGAGCAGCACAGCTCCCCAGACAGCCCCGGGCTCAGGTCCGAGCACCCTGATCCTCTGGGGATTTGACTCCAGAAGTCTTTGGTCTCAGGGGGAAGAGGTTGGTGGCAAAGGAGCCAGACCAGCATCTGCTAGAGGAAAAACAGAGCGGCAAAGTGAGGCTTCCTGTGAACTTCTTGCAGGCTTCCAAGGCCCTCAGATTATTTGTCTTGCCCAGAAAATATTTCAGACATGTCAGATGATACCTCCATCACAGCCAGGGATGGGAAATGCAAACCTCAGGGGCTTTTCTCCTACAGCTCTGATCTGGAGATACTGCGTTGAGCCGCTGAAGAACTTTGATGCTATTTTCCTTTCCATTTTTATAATGTTACCTACCTAAGGTTTGTTATTGTTGCTGTCATTGTTTTTTACATTTAAAAAAACCTGAATGATAAAGCCCCTCATTTTGAAAAAGAAAAAAGAAAAAAAGAAAAAAAAATGTAGATGACTTTCAAACTTTTAAATTTGAAAGTGTTGCCCAAAGGAAGAACTCCTCCCTCTGAAAGACTGAAGTATCAAAGGAAGCAGCCAGTCTGAAGACAAACAGTCTGTGAAAACCCCACCAGACACCCACATGGGGGCAAGGTGTGGCAAAGGGCACAGGCAGAAATGGCAGTGGGATTATCTTGAGCACGGCACCAGGGCGTGGAGCTTTGGGGCAGTCCCCAGGGGCACCTACCTGTGATTTACGTGCTGCTTTGATGACCCCTACAGGGACAAGCAGCAAAAAGTCCCGAGTTTTTAATCACTGCTTTTTAATCGCCACTGCTGTATGGACAGCTGTGAAAGCAGCCAGCTCCTCCTCACTGCTGGGAGCGGAGACCGGAGACGTGATGCCTACTGGAAGCCCTCTGAGGTCTTTGCTCGGGGAAGGAGTCGCAGTGAGCTGTGGCCGGCTGTGGCTGCATATGAAAGAGGAACAAGATGCAGTGCCTGCCGCATGGAAATTGCTGCAGAAGAGCCAAAATATGAGTTTATGCACACTGCTAGCAGCACGGAGGCGTGCTGGTCGTGTCCAATGACAGCTCCTGATGTTTTCTATCTTTCCCTTGTCTTTCACATAGGGAGGTCCTCCACCCCTCCTGAAACTCTTGGCTTTCGGGATAGGTTTTTTCAGGTTCATCCTTCTACTTACCCACTGCTTTTTCCCTTTTCCTGTAGCGCTTTCCTTGTTCTCCAGGTCCTTGAAAGGCACTGGCACCAGCCCTCTTGTTCTCCTTGCTCATGGGACTCCACAATCAAATTCACAATATCTCCTACAGAGCCTCACACAAGAACTGACACTCTCAGTGTATGAGAAGGAGGCATCTCTGCTGTCATGATCTATGGCACAAAACAGCTGCAAAACCGTGACACCGGAGTCCTTTTTGTTACTGAACTGAGGTTTGTTAGTGCACAACATGGACTTGGAGAGAGCCAAGCAAGCTTTCACGCCCCACAACTTGGAACACATGAAGAGGAGATGGAAAGGTCTGATTTAACCACAGACACTTCCAGCACTGGCTGACAGTGACCCACACAATAATTAAATTTCACGATGGCTGCAAGTATCCCTAATACAAACTGAACCAATTTTTTTTTTGTTTTAAGAGGTCTCAGCCAGCGGGCTGTGAAACAAATATCAAGGAAGCCCTCTTGCAGTGAACACACTACTGGGCTCTTACCTAGCCAAACCGAGACTTGTTTCAAGCATGTTTCTGACATCCTGCATCCATTCTACTCCCCACACCCAGGGTTCAGACTGGGATTATCTGCTCCCCGGTGGTGCAGAATCCTGACCCAACACTTCAGTTTCCTTCCTGATGCCCCCCTCTGCTCCCAGCCCTCCTTACTGCCTGCTCCCAAGCACACATCCTGGTGCGATGCCCTCCTTGCAGGGTGCTCACGGGGTCGTGCTGCAGACATTTCCCGTTCACCCTCCATCACTGCCGACGCTTTTCTTCTGCCCGTCTCGGCAAATCAGGACTCCAACGGCAGCATCACCCTGCAAAGCCATCTCCGTCGGCAGGGCAGGTGTGCAAGGGATGCTCCCCGGGGAGACCCAGCAGACCAATGCTCCTCTTTTGCCCACCACTGCCCTGCTTTGACACGGGGGCGCTTCAAGGACGTCACAAGAGCAGACATTTCCCAGGGCTGCCCCCAAACACCCGCTGAGATAAGGAGCCAGTCTGCGCTACTGAGAAAACCTGCTTCCCCTTGCCACCTTGGGGTGCCAGAGGCAAGCTGCTTGCAATTCCTGACACAATTGGCTGCAAGAAACCTCTCCCACCCTGCGTTTTTGAGACCCACATTCCCGATTCGTGCCTTACTGCTCCCCTGGGAAGGTGTGGTCAGGGGGAGCCGCTTAAGGGAGCGGAGTGGACAGCATGTCCCCAGCACTCTGTGTGCCAGACCACCCATGCCCTCCCAAACCTTTGGGGCAGCACTCACATACCAACGCTGCAGCTTTCCTAGAAACCATACAATCTCTCCTAGATTTCAGCGTGTTGTTTGTTTTTCTTTTCCCAGGTGAGACACCGACATTTATCTGGGCTCCTTGTCACGCTTTCCATAAATAGAAGGTGGCATCAGAGCACGAGGCCCCCGCCCTGTTTGCACGCTGAGCTCCTTCAAAAGGCATTATGCTCCATAAATGCCTGTTCCACCTGGTTTCCCTTGGTCAACACAGCTCCTCTAGCTGGGTTTCGTCTGAGAACTGTTTCCACTGTTTTGATGTGTGCACCAGGCACTGGCTGGGGCAGGGCCAGGGCTGGACCCAGCTCTGCCCAAGTCCTGCTGACCATGGAGAGTCCGAAAGACACCAAAGAGCTCCTGGAAGAAGATCAAAAAAAAAAAAAAAAAAAAAAAGCTGTTTGCACCGGAGCCCCTTGGGGAAGGAGCTCCGACTAAAAGAACCCTGCTTTTCCTGCACCACCACTCTCTCCTCTGTTCCCCTTTCTTTGCCATGCTGTGTTTAGTCCTTCCCTTACCCGTTTTTCTCTCCCTGTTCATCTTTGGCCTTTCCCAGGTTATACGCAGATCCTCCAAGGCTCTGGTTGATCTGGTTGAAGCCACCAATGGAGCAATGCTCCGTTTCTGGTGTTTTTGTTTTTTTTTTTTCCATCCTACACAGGGCAGGACACTGGGTGTAACCCGCAGGGTGAACCCATGCCACGGCCCTGTGAGGCGGGATGCTGCTGAATGCCATGGGGATGAAGAGCAGGGCTGAGGAGGGCGAGCTCATCCCAGGCATCTCTGCCTGCTCCTGGCTTCACGGGCTTCCAGAGAGAGTCCAGGTCTGGGAGGGGTCACACCAATCTCTGAGGTCCCTGGCCAGGAAACCAAACCAAGCAAAGAGAAACAGCTTTGCCTGTTCACAAGGTGCGTGGAGATGTATTTCATTGTTCAAAGGCTTTTGATAAGGTGACCAAGATTAAAGAACAAATAAGAGAACTGTTAGGGCCAAAGTCCTAACGCAAGCCGAAGAATGTAAAGCCAGAAGCAGCAGCGTGCTTCTCGCCGCGACCTGAGCACATCCAGCTGCTGGGCAGCCTTTGCACCAAAGAGAAGCTCTGGCTGACAGCTGCCCAGGCCCTGCTTTATCCCCTCTGCTTGGCCCTTCACACCAGCATGTTGGGAAGACGCTCACAAGAGCATAACCTGTCCCAATCCCACGCCACACAGTCCAGTGTCCACTTCTCAGCCTGGCGTGTTGGCCCCCTTTGGCCCTCAGCACCCTTTTGGAGGGAAGGAGTATCGATGGGCACTTCACTGCAGCATGGACTGACTTAATTTTCCCAAGAGAGCTGCTGAAGTTAATACAAAATAATTAAAATAGGATGCCTCACTCACTCCAAAGAGTGCAGATTCAAATAAATACACTTTCAAGTAGGCACTAATGAAATGGTGGCTGCCCAGGAATGGAAGAGGAGGCCCCACGGGTGATAGATTTCAGAATGATTCGGAAAGCAAACTTGCACGCTGCTGATAACACAGTGTGCTGGGTCCCCTGGGGAAAGTCATGTAGAAATTATCAAGAGCCGTTTCATGAATAGGTCTGTCTGGAAACTGGCCTGAAAAGCAAACAAAGCTGCACAAAGAGTTTGTTGTTGGGGGGAAATCTCGTCTCCCCCTCTCTCTCTCTCTGAAGTTTCTCCCCATTAGGGGTTTTGCAGGAAGGACTGCAGTCCTAGAGGGGATGTCCTAGACCCTGATGTCCTCACTGATGGGGCCCTGGGGGCCAATTTGTCCCATGCCACTGCTGGGGAGCCACACATGCACCTCTCCATCTTTTCAGTCCCCCCAGGCAAGCAAGCTCCAGGCCACCAGGGCACAAATGACTTGTTCAAGCTGACCACGTGTAGGCAGAATATGGTGCAGAAAAGTCATTGCTTAAGCAAAGCATGCAAAAATAGCAAAGAAATAAAGACGGGAAAAAATGACCCAAATGATACAAGCAGGGGCAGCCTTAGCAACGTGCAGGACTCAGCCACACTCCTTTCTCTTGCCAGATTCAGGACAACAAAGGCCTTGTGGCATTGCTCAAAGGTATCGGTGTATGCACCAGCTCAGTCGTGCCTGAAAACGGCAGGTGTCTGCACTGCAGGTCCCCAGCCTCAGCCACAGCCCAGCCCCTTCTCGCAGGGCGGGAGGAGGCAGCGGGACAAGGGAAAATTGTGGGACTAGAAACCCAAACCGGGAGGCAGAGGTGCGTTCAAGGCTGCCCTGGTGGGAGCGTGCAGTGACAGAGAGTCGGCAGGAGCTGGACTCGGTGGTCCTGATGGGTCCCTTCCAACTCGGGACATTCTGTGGTTCTATGGCACTGCCAGGAGGGCTTCCAGGCTCCTCCAGCATGAGACCATAAATATTTTTTACTCCTGGCCCTTCCTAGGAGAATTTTAACCCTGGGTATGGCTGTCCTGTGGCACTCTGGTGTCGCTTTTCCCTCCTCAGGGAATCCAAGGAGCACTGACTGCTTCTTTTAGACACAAAGAGGTTTTCATTTATTTTGCAGATCTTCTGCTTTGACTTTAAAATAAGGAGCCATTTCCACCAGGAGCTCCATCACTCCCCATCCCCTGCTAAGCAAATCTCTGTGGTCCACTTCCATCCCAGGAAACCCCCAGGGCTGCCCCGACCTCCGCTTGCAAAGTTCTTATCCCAACTCTTTCTGACCAACCTGGGATGTTCCAAACATCTGCCTGACTAGGTTGGTCATGGTTTGCAGCACTACTCATGCTTTTTTCCTTGGGAACCATCCCACCACTGGTACTGCTGTTGCTTCATTAGCAGCTAGACACTCCCCTCTGGTTCAGAAGGTAAAAACACAACGCAGGTGAGACCTGTGTTAGGCAACCAACAGTGCTTGTTTGCAAGGAACTATCACAAAGTCTCTACAGAGACTATCTGTACAGACACCTCCCTCGCTGCCGCTACTCGCCGGGCTGCCGCTGCATCTCTCCTGCCAGCATGTGCCAGGGCGTCCATCCTGTCTGTGTTAGCCAAGGAAAACACTGTCTCACAGAGCACTGGTGGCCTTTTCCTCTCCCTGCTTGCTTTCAGGGCCCCACCTCAGCATCCAGCTCTCATGAGAAACTAGCTGGCATTGCGGTGAGCCTCGCACCCCTGCAAACCCCCTTGCCCTCCCTCACACCACGCATTGCACCGGCCCCACGCTTCTGCACCCTGCTGTGAAGGCCAACAGGGAAACCATGCCAGCAAAACCAGGTGCTGCAGAGGTTTTTCATTCTGGACAAGGATCGCTGGGGCCAGGCAAGCAGAAGGGAGATGGAGGCAGGAGGAGCGGTGCCAGCTGCTAGCTGGGCTTCGCCGTATCGCGAAACCGCACCCTTCCTAACATGCTGGCCTCATTGTGAAGGGGAAGGAGAGCAAGACTGGTGATTGGCACTTGATAAAACCCAGGCCTGAAGCAAATCAAAAGGTCCTTTCAGAGCTCGGCTGTTTGTTTGAAGAGGATACGGGTAGTGCCTTGTTAGGTATTAATGAAGCACCGCAGACCTTTATGCAACATCAGGAGGCTTGTGGGGTGCCCTCGCTGAGGGTCCCGCAGTCCTTGCTGGGTGGAAATCCCAGTTGTGGGACCCCTCTCCTCCTCACCAGAGCGGGGGGCACCTTCCCACGTGTTGCTGCTCACCCCAGCCCTGGGAGCAGGCCAGCAAACGGCCCAGAGATGCCAGCTTTCTGAACGCAGGTGCAGCCCGCTCCGCAGCCCGGGGAGAAGCCCAGCAGCCATCACCTGAGCGTGGCGAGGTCCTGGGCAGCTTCAGCTCTCTGCTCATGCCAGGGTGGGAGTACAAGCCCAATCCCTCCTCCAAAGGCACCTTTCACTTCCCAAGAGATGCAACCCCAAGGCTCATTTGCCCGTGCTCAGAGCACCTGGAAGCCCTTTGACGATGTTTTCATCATCACCCTCCTGACACCACTCACAGCCAGCTCCTCTCTCCTCCAGCCTCCTCATCCATATCCTGACCCCTACTCCAGCACCTGTGGGAGAGGAGGTGGGAGAGGATTGCTAGTGTAACCTCAGAGGGCAGCTATCTCCAAGGCCTTCAGACGCTGGTCTGCAAGCTGAGACCCCGTCCTGCCCAGGGCCATGCTCCAAGCAGCCTCAATGGAGTCTCTCTGGGGTCCCATCCCAAGGCAGCAGGAGCAGCCCAGCACCATCCTTGAGAGCAGCTGAGGCCCTGTAGGTGTGGCCTCCAACCCAAAAAGTGTGGGGGCAGGTGAGAGCATGCTGTGATCCATGCCATCAGACCCCAGCATGAGCAGACACCTTTGCCTTTTGAGTTTCTCTTCCCCAGACACATGAAGCCATGACCAGGAAAGGGGCTGCGCAGCAGCAGAGAGGTTCTGACCAGCGTCACAGACCAAAACCAGAGCTCCCAGGAGGTCCCCATGGACAAACAGGTTTGTCCGTAGGGAAACAACTGAGCTGAGCAAATCCCACATGTGACAATCCAGAAAGAAGAAAACCCAACAGGAACAGGATCAAACCTGGACACCCCCATGTCTCCACATGCCCCTCATTGCCAGTCTGCCTGCGTGGATGCTCCTGGGAAAGGGCACCTTGTGCCCTGCGGCAATGGGATCTCTCCCAGGGTCCTGCCTGGGGTTGCTTGCACAGCCCTGTCCATCTCAAAGTGCATGAGGCATGGCTGTGCAGAGGGCAGGAACAGGGAGAAGAACTATCCCTCCATCGAGACCTCCCGACAGCAGAAAGGGGGCTGATTCACACAACTGCTGGGCTAGCCCGCGGCTCTCACCTTGCCCCAGGCTCCAAGATAAGCTGCCGGCCTCAGCTGATAGCAGGAGCACAGGATGGGTGGGGAACACAGCAGCCCTATGGTAAACTTGTGGTTTCGATGAGGTGGACAGGGAGAGGCAGCGCTTGCCTGTGCCAGGGAGAGGTGAGCGGCTGCCTCCCTGTCCGCGAGGGGGGAAGGAGGAAGCTGGGCCCTGCCGTCCCTAAAGAACGAGGTCTTGGCTGGAAGGGACCTCAGACAGGCGTAGCTGCTTCTTACCCATTCCCTGAGACACATGGGCACAGGTGAAGGGAAAACACACAGCGCCTGCATCCTCCCCACCAGCAGCAGGAGGTACCCGGGGAGCCTGGTCCTGCCGAGGGGTGCCATGCAGCTCGGACCACCGGCCCTCACGGTGCACCTCACAGCCACCTTCTCCATCCCCACCACTGCCCCAGGTGCCTTCAGTGGCCAAACAGGAGAAGCACATGGTCCTGCCACCCAGGCTCAAGTTCCCCTGCTCACACAAGGGGGCTGTGGCCTTGGTGATGGTGTGCGGGATGCCGGGGTGAGCTTGAAGGGGAAGGATGGGGAGGAAAAGCTGCTGAAGAGGGAGGAGACACTGAGGGAAGGACTGCCTGTGGACCTCCGCCATGGGGGGACAGCCTCCCACGCTCTTCTTTGCCTTGTGCTGTCCCCCAGCCACTGAGGAGGTGACCCAGCGACACTTTTTCCACCGGTTCTGGGAAGGACAACGGGCTTCCAAGCAGGGATGCCCTGGTCAGCCCGGCACAGCGCAGTCCCAGCGCGGTGGGGCGAGGGCTCACTGGCTCGGGAGAATGCGGGAGCCATCTTGAAGCAGAGCTGAGCAGGACGAGCTCCACGCCACGCAGAAACAACCTGTTCTGCACGGCTCTCCCCACGGCACAGACCTGAAGACCGTGGCACTACAGGGGTCCAGCACTCATGGCCAAACCACCGGCTTCATTGACAAATAAGACAAGTATGCAAGACGGGAAAAGAAGGGCCAAAGATTGACCCCAAAAGAGGCTGGAAGTGGCACAGGATGGGCCAGAACAGAGCATTAGCAGCCAGGGGCAAGACCAAGGAGAGCAGCGGGGCTGCGAGCATGGGTTCCAGGCTGGCTGCGTAAACTCGCTGCTCACAGAGCCTGGTCGCTCCCTGGGGGCAGGCGCTGGAAAGCAGGGCACCAGGGGGAAGGCGCCCAGGGAGGGGCCACCGGACGCAGGCACACAAGCCAGGCCCTGTGTGTTTGCTCTCCCAGTCTCCGTGCTGACCCGACGGCGAGCACCCGCTGTTCCTCAGCCAAGGATCCAGCTCACCATGCTGAAGTTCAGAAGGTACCTGACCACGTAAGTGGAATTTTATCTTCTAATCACAGTGCTGTTTCCTTAAGTACGAGTTGCACTCTACCCAGCGGTCGTGTCCTTGCAGATCCCTCTGTGGAGGTTGAAGTGATGATGGGAATGTGCAGAGCAGCGCTTCTGGTCTGCATAAATGCAGGGAGGTTTGGGGCAGTGGAGCTCTCTCTTCCTGAGGCTCTGAGCACAGCATTTCTCCCGCGTGGAGAACAGCATCTTCTGTTAGGCCTGATCCTGCAAAGGAAGAGCAGCAGCAACCTCAGCAAGGCAAGAAGGATGCTGATCCCTCCTGCTTTGTCCTGGGCAAGGGCTCAGCACTCTCAGCTCTGCACGCTCACCCACGGAGCAGACGTGGAGCAGAAACGTGGCTCTGTGCCAGCCTTGTACGCGGCAAAACCAATGAATGCAGCCGGTGCCAGGTGCACTCTTCCAGAGGCTCTGTTTTGGAGAGGATGGATGAGGGGCAGCAAAGGACAAGGCTGGACTTGGCCACAGTAGCCACGGGTCGTTCTTGTGCTGGGGGAGAGCATTTCGGGGCAGAACAGCCCTACCCCATGTGTCTACAGAACCTGGGGCATTGCAGCCCTGCTTCTGCATGCCAAGCTGCGGCAGGGGGCTTGGGGAGGGCTTTCCCCTCTTTTGATGGTAGTGTGGGCACTGGCACAGGCAGGCAGTAGGTGAAGGAGGGGGCTCCACACACTGCTCAGAGGGCCTGGGCTATCACTCGTGTATTGATTCCCTGTGCAACACCACCCGCTGCCCGGAGCATATCTGACCGCAGCAAATCAATGAAGCCGCTTTCCGCCGGTGCGCTCACCCGAGACTTGTCTGCGGCACCGCTTCCAAGCACCCATCCCCAGCCAGCAAACACGACTAGGGGGCTCTCCCCCAACAAATAAATAACCAACAGACCATTTTTTGATGAAATCCATTGCACCAGCTTGGTAGGATTCAGCTGCTGTGGCTCTGCCACTGAGAACTGAACCCAGCTGCATCCAGCTTTGCACCCTGCTGAATCACTTCTGGAGAGGGCACCATGCGGTCCCTGAACCATGAGGGTTGCACATCCAGCCCCCAACTTCCCAGGCCTTGGTCACAAGTATTTAACATGGTCCCAAGGCACTGGCACCCCAATCTCATCCTGTCACATTGAACCAAGAAGAGAGAAGGCTGTGAAGGATGTACCCATGGAAAGCAAAGGAGCCTTTTGAAGGTCCAACCGCGAATGGTCCAACTGCTGCAGCCCTCAAAGGCTTCTCACTCTGTGTGGGCTATTTTGTCCTGGTTTTGCTGCCACCAGTGCAACTTCTGGCATTCTTCAGTGCCAACTTCAGTGCTGCCATAGCTCCTCCTTCTTCCCTGCGTGCTCCTCGATCCACGTGTGTCCCACCAGAGCCAGCCTGGAGGATGGGCTCTGGCTTTGTGCAAGCCCGATCAGAGCCAACCAGCTTGCACATGGAGGACCAGCTGCTCAGCCAACACACGGTCCTCTCCCAAGAGGCAGCAGGCTCAGAGCAAAGGGACCCAGATCTTTCACGGACCAGCTGACAACCAGTGCACAACCACCAAAAGTACTGTTGTAACAAGCAAACTAGTTAGTCATAACACTGCATTTTTCTGGAATGAATCCAGTTTTCAATAGCAAGCCCAAATTCCTCACCAGTACCAACGGATGCACTTGGCCACTACAAATACCACGTGTCCATGCCATTACCAGCTCCTCGAGTAGGAACGATGCCCAACATACTTCTTCCAGGTGGCAGGACTGCCCAAAGCAGGGGATTTCTTCCCAATTTTCCCTGCCCACCCCTCCCTGGGAGGCTGCAAGCAGGTGCCTGGGGCTTGCAGGCCAGGTTCCCCCCACAGAGGGGTCCGCAACAGAGGATTTAACCAGATTCCTGGTAAAAACCAGCCCCCATTACGCAGCGATGTGTCCCCAGCTAGTAATCACCAGAAGCCAAAGGCAAGCTAAACCCTTTTCCAGCCAGCATAGCCCCCAACTGCTCCGCTCTGTGGCACAGCTGGTTCCTGCAACAGGGTCCCTTCATTTTTTAGCAGGGCTGACTTAAGAAGCCAGGGTTTCTTGTCTTTGTTTATAGAGAGAGCACCCAGATATCTCCCAGACACATGGGGCAGGATGAACGCAAGCGGTGCCCGCTCCTGCTGCCGAAGCCGGTGGCAGGGCCATGCCGCAAGGCGTCCCCGAGCAGCCAGGCGACTGCGGTTATCGCTGTTTACCTTTGGGTGCGATATCTGGGTCCCGACTGGAAATTTCCACCAGGCTCCACTGCTCAAGCACAGCTGCTGAGGTTCATTGGTTATCGCTCCTCCAGCACCTCTTCCACCCACAGAAAAGTGACCTTGCCTTAAAAAAGATAAAAGACAAGACTCATTTCTGGTGGGAGTCATGCTCGTTGTGGAAGTCTCAAGGCCTCTTTCCTCTCTGCCTTGTGCCCCGTGCATTTCTTTTACCCACGCAATGCAGTGAACGGTCTGAAATGTCTTCTTCCTTGCAGGAAACTGAAGGCAATATACAGGTGCCAGCCAGGTCGGCTCTGGGTTTCCTTCAGCCTCCTCATCCTTCTCCTGGTCTCATTTCAAGTCATGGAGAAGCTGCAGCCTTCCAGGTATGTCCCCGGCAGGATGGCAAACCTGCACCTCATCCTCTGGGCCTTCACTGGCAGTCGATACAGGCCCAAAGCCGCCCTCCTCAACACTACCCAGCAGCATCCTCCTCAGAAACTCAGGAAATTTGGGAGGGAGATGTCCCCACTGGGGCTACCCCATCCAACCGCTGCACCCTGCTCAGATCTCTGTCAAACCAGGCTGCTCTGAGCTCTGACCAGGCCGGCCCCAAAGCCCTCCTGGGATGGAGATGGCAGAGGCCGGTAATCACCACCCCAACCCAGCTGTGCTCCAGGATTGCTGTTGACATCTCTGCTGCCCAGGCAGATGCCAGCTGCTGCTCAGCCTCTTCCTGCCCAGAGCCTTGTGGCCTTTCCAGCAGAGCCGCTCCCCAGTCTGCATTGTGCTGGGGCTCGTCCCTCCTGGGGCAGGACCAGGCCTTCGTCCTCGCTGCATCTCGTGGGGTTTCTTCTGGTCTGTTCCTCCAGCCCACCCCAGTCCCCCAGCAGCCCTTCAGCATCTTCCCAGTTTGGGGACACCCACCAGCTCCTCTTCATCTCCTCCAGGCCCCATGCCCTTCTCTCTTCTCGCCTTCCCTTGCTTTGCTCCTTTCCTTCAGCAGCGCAGGGGCATTATTGCACTGCCATTATCCTACACCCACCCCGACCTGGCAGTGTGGCAGTGCCAAGTGGCCAAGACCTGCACCCAGCAGCAGTGCCACCTCCCAGATAAGACAGAGCAGCAGGTTGTTTTCCCCAGCTGGGCCCAGCAGCACACTCTGTGCCCCCAACACAGGCCCTGCACCTCTCGCTGCCAGCTCACCTCCTCCCTCTTACAGAAACTGCCCGTGCAAGCTGGAGCGCGCTCTGCAGCAGACCACAGACCACAGCCAGGAGGGCCCTAACTACGTCCTCCATGCCCCTGGCCTGCCAAGGAAGGAGGATCGCCCTCACAGGCAGAAGAAGGCCATGCTGGAACCCACTTCCACTAAGAACATGCAAGACATTTTCCAGATGCACTTGTACTTGGGGCAGGTGACGCCGCAGGAGAGCACTCTGGACAGACAAGAAGGGCACTGGACATGGCAGCCTGCGGAGAGCAGCAAGAAGACGAAAGCCTACTTTTCACCCCCAAGGCTGAAAATGCACCTCCCCAGCCCCAGAAAAGCTGCCAGAGGGGGAACATCCCCAGGTCTTTCTGGGAGTCCCTCCACAGCTCCAGGAGATGCTGTTGATGGTGGCGGCAGCAGCAAAGGGGTTATCTTTGCCAATGGCGTCATCGCAGAGGAGCACGAGGGAACTACGTCACCTCAGACATCGCAAGTGACATTGCAGAGCCAGCCTCAGCCTCAGCCTCATTCCTTGGGTTTCCCTGGCCAACTGTGGGAAAGCTCACTTAAGCACACTGTGCTAAGTTCATCTCAAGTCCCGCAGGCAGATGACATTTACAGGACAGACCTGGAGAGAGGATTGCTCCCCAGCTGGACAGAAGTCTCCACAGATAATGAGATAGCCCTCGGGGGCATCCCGCAGGTGGAAGGAGGCTTCTCTCAGGAGATGTGCGAACCCAAGACCAACATCGTCTTCCTGAAAGTCCACAAGAGTGCCAGCAGCACCGTCATGAACATCCTCTTCCGCTTTGGTGAGATGCGCAACCTCTCCTTTGCCTTCCCCCTGAAGGGTGGCCACCAGCTCTTCTACCCGCAGCACTTCATGGCGAGGTTCGTGCAGGGCTTCTCCCCAGGGAAGCCTCCCCACTTCAACATCCTCTGCCACCACATGCGCTTCCTGCAGCCAGAGGTAAGGGGCAGAGCCTCCATGCCTTGGGAGAGGGAGCGGGGTGGGACACTGGTAAAACACAAAAGTGTTCAGAGATGAAGATAAAGAGAGAGAGGAGATTGCCCCCTGGGGCCCTGCATGTTATGTGCATCTCCTGGAAGCTTCTGTATACAGGTTTGGTGAATAATTGTGCTGTGAACTGGGTCCAAGCCAGGGGACAGCGCCTGCAGCAGACAACTGTCCTCCCATTCTTGTCTGGTGGGTCCCCAGAGGGCATCTTGCTCCCTGGCCAGGACCAGCCGCAGGAGGACAACAGCTCAGGCCAGCTGTGCCCAGCATCCTCCCTCCTGGGCGCCAGGTGTGGATGCAGGGGAAAGGCAAGGAGACAGGACCGCGACGTACCTCGGCCACAGCCAGACGGACCAGCAGCTGCGTGGGCTCTTGTGTACCTTTCCTGGGGCTCCCCACAGGGCTGATGGAGGAGCTGCACCCTGAGACCTCCCTCTGTGCCCCCTCAGCTCTAGCCTGAGCGAGTGTTCCTGCTTTTCCTGCACAGGACTGTGAACAAGCAGGTCCCTTCGCTCTGCCCCACTTTTAAACCTCCTTTCCCCTCCTCTGCAGGTGCAGAAAGTGGTGCCCAGCACGGCCATCTACTTCTCCATCCTGAGGAACCCTGTGCAGCTCATGGAGTCTTCCTTCGTGTACTACAAGGGCACATCGGCGTTCTCCCGTGCCCGCAGCCTGGAGGAGTTCCTCAGCCAGCCCTACCGCTACTACAACCCCACAGCCAGCGACAGCCACTACGCCAGGAACCTCATGACCTTCGACTTCGGCTTCAACCCTGATGGAGAGGTCTCAGCCAAGCGGGTGCACCTCATGCTGAAGGCCATCGAGGCGTCCTTCGACTTGCTCCTCATCTCCGAGTACTTTGACGAGTCCATGGTGCTGCTGAAGGAGACACTGTGCTGGGACCTGGACAGCGTTGTGTCCTTCCCGCTCAACAGCAGGGACAGCAGCACCAGGTCCCCGCTCTCGGGAGCCATTGTGGAGAAGATAAAGGACTGGAACAAGCTGGACTGGGAAATCTACACCCACTTCAACAGGACCTTCTGGGAAAGGATCGACCGAGACATCGGAAGGGAGCGCATGCGGCGGGAGGTGAAGGTGCTTCGGGAGAGGCAGGCGGAGCTGGCGAAGACCTGCCTGCAAGGGATGGGCAGCGTGGGCCCTAAGGACATCAAGGACTCTTCCCTGCGGCCGCTGCAGCATGGCAATGCCAAAATCCTGGGCTACAACCTCAAGCAGGGCTTGGACAAGGAGACAGAGACCATGTGCCGGCGGCTGGTGACCCCGGAGCTTCAGTACAGCAGCGCTCTCTACAAGAAGCAGTTTCCCCAGAAGTCCCCCCAGAAGCCCCCCCAGCTCGTCCCTTCTCAGCGGGGCATGCAGCAGGGCAGCATCCTGCGGCACAGGCTGGAGGGCACCCAAAACTGAGCCACCTTGCCCCCTTTCCAGGCCTTGTTCTCCAGTTCCCTTCACTGAGGACAGCTGGGTGCTTGCCCCCTGGGCCTCTGGGACTGCTCCTGCCCCATGGTCAGCCTAGGTGGGACAAGACCTGCTGGAGGCCCTGGCCACCTCCATGCAGGCAGGACCATGCAAAAACCTGCTGCTGTGGAGCAGAACCCACGGCAGTGGGTCCCAGAGCCTGTCCCCGACTCTCCTGGGGTTGGTCCTGGAGGTGACAGTGCAGGGGATGGGCGAGGATGCCCAGAGGCTGCAGCTCAGCTCAGCACAGGGCTGACGCAGCCCAGCTCCCTGTCCCATGATGCTTGGCCCAGCAGGTGAAGCCACAGCTCCCTGCCACAGGGTGGGTGCCAGGGGCACTCGTCCCGTCTCACCAGTGCTGCTCGGCAGGAATTCGATGCCAGCATCCATGTGAAAGCACCACGAGGAGCCCCGTCGCCGCCCCGCAGAGCGGGGGGGCAAAGTGTGGGCTGCAGCCGGAGCTGGTGCGGGGCCAAGTTGTAAATCAGTGCTGCCGAGCTTGATTTACAGCTCGGGAACGCTTCCGTCTGTCCAGCTGCAGCTCTCCTCCATTACGCCTCAATGCTACTGTGCTGGAAAAAGAGCCTCTTAATTAAAAACAACAATGTTCACCGCCACTCCTGTTAAATTCACCTTAATTACATCACTCTGCCCAGTCACTGATCTCCCCCAGCAGCCCAACAAATAGACACCTCAAACAAAACAAAAAACAAACTAAAGCAGCTTTTTTTTTTTCCCTCTGACTCTGTGGTTACATGTCCCCATCGGATGCTGCACTTGCTCAGTGCCTTTATAGGGTTGGCACCCTGCCCTGGGTCTCACACTGGTACCGCGGTGCCAGGCTGTGCGTGCACGAGCATCTCTGCTCCACACATCCCAGCCCACTGCTTTGAGTGGCTGTGGGAATGCTCTGTGCACTGGCTGGGGGGAGGAAGTATAGGAATTAGTTGTGGGGTGGTCAGCCTTATATTTCATACCCTACATTTAGCCTCAGATCAAAAGCAGAGCCAGAGAATCAATTTGGGTAAACAGAGATCACTCTCACCCCTCAGATCCTCCTCTGAGCCTTGGTGGCTTTGCTCTGGGCTCTGAAATAACCCCAGAGTCAAATGGTATTTCTTGTCTTGGCCAAAACAGAGAAACTTTGCAAATTAAACAAGGAGGCCCCATTTCCAGCATGATTTCCAAACCAGAAGAGGTTGAGAAAAAAAAAAGTGACAAAGGGTCTGAGCTTCTCAAATCCAATTGGCCAGGGACATAGAGCCTCGAAGGTTTTGGTTTCCATCAGGAGGGGAGGGGACACCACACATTCGGGTACCAAACTGGCATCTGTCACTGTCACTGCAGTCGGGCACCGCTTCCTTACTCACCATTTGCATCTCAGACAAATTAGGCAGGATCCAGGCAGGCTCTGAAAAGCCACAGTGCTCAGCTTGGAGCAGGTCAGGAGCGTCGTGCCCACAGAGTCCCTGCACAGCTGACCATTTGCTGCAAGACGCAGGGATTGATAGCACCAACTTTGGGGACGGGGTTGGATGGTCTCAGCCCCCAGCAGTCACATCCAGCCCAGCACAGAAGGAAATTCCTCCCAAAAAACACACAGACAAGCAGATTTCTTTCATTGCCACTCAGTCAGCTGCACTCTGGCAGGAAGGACACCACTCACCTCAACGCCAATCACATTTATTTTATGTCACAACGTCTCATTTCCTTAGGGGTATTTCACATAGCCACGGAGAGCGGCCCAGGGCTGGGTCCAGTGGGGGGGTCCCACATGCACCCCCCCACCCCAACACGTAGCGGTGCCACGTCTGCTAACCACGGGCACCCTGTGCACCCCTGTTGCCACCCTACGGCTCCCCAGTGGTGCACGCAGCACTGGCCAAGCAGAGCAGCTGGGGGCAGCAGCGTGCCCTGCGCCCAGCAGCGCTGTGAACTTCAGAGCATGGAACCGTTTTAAACCCTTCTCCCCGAACCGTGCAACCTGGGGACCTCAGTTTAACTCAAAGGATGACAAGCTTTACCGATACCTTCCTCCTCATCCCAAGTTTCCAGGGCTTGAAACATGGTTACTGGTTTACGCTGTTTTTATGGCTGTTTTTATGGGAGACATAGATGGATTATTTCAAGCGATGCATGATGCAACAACCTGGAAGCTGCTCAAGCACGCCCGCGTAATGGTCCCTAGTTTCCGTAAGCTTCCTGTGTACACAAGACAACCAGCAATTTACACAGATACATTAGTTTCCCCCCCGGAGACAGCGCTGCAGGCTTGGGTGTGCAAAATCCTCCGTGCTAGGAGTCCCCCTCCCAGCAGTGGGGCTGCATGGGCTCAGGCACGAGGCACAGGGTCGCTCTTCTCGCCTTTCCCCTTCCGCCGCTCTTCTCCACCCTCCGTGTGTGCCAGCCTTGCCTTGGGTATCTTGTATTTGCTCTTCTGGCCGTAAAGCAGGTTTTTTTGGAAGAGTCTTGGGATGTTGCCTTGGTGCAGCAAGATGGCAGCGAGCATCCCTGAAACGAGAGCACATACCCGCTCGGTGTGCCCCATATGGGGAGCCTCTCCACCCTTCCCGGTGCTGAGCAGTGGTTTTCAGGCCCTCGCCACAACTTTTCCCATCACCAAAAGGCAGCTCAGTGCCAAAGTCCCCAGTGACAGCACCCAGGAAGCCCTGGCTTTACTACTTTAAGGAGAACTTAACCGTTGCATCCTCACCGCACGCACATCCTCGCCATGTGAGGCTTGTTTTGACCCGAAAGGGTGGTAAGCCAAGCCAGCGGTCATCTGTCCCACTTGAACTTCAGCCCTTTGCCAGGAGGAGTTGGGGTTGCACCCAGCATTTCTGCCTTTCGGGGATGCAGAGAAATGCCCTCTGCCCCCAGCACATCTCACCTGCGAGGGGCCCCAGCCAGTACACCTGGACGTAGTCCTGCAGGCTGCTCCCTGCGCAGGCAAAAGTGGTGGCCACGGCCAGGGCGGGGTTGAAGAAAGCCCCTGTGGTCATCACAGCTGCATGGGGAGGAAAGCAGGGCCATCATCAGCCTCAGTCATCTCTTAGGGACAGGAACCTATGCCTGCAGCCTCATCCCTCAGAATCAGGGCACCCTGGTAAGTCCCACACGCATCGCCCCAGGCTTTGCAAAAGCTCAGTGAAAGACCAAAGGGACACTCGAGGACCATGTTGCTGCTCCCCACACAAACACCAACATTTCACCCACTGCTTAGGTGCCCTAAACTGCTGTCCTCACACCAAAATGAGCCCCTCCCCAAAATAAGTAGAAAACAAGCCTTCTGCTAGTTGTCCTCTCTCAACTCAAGCCCTAGAGGAGGGAAAAAGGATTGTTCTTCCCTCTCAAAGGGTGTTGTAGAGAAACCAGGGGTGCTGCTCACCTGCATAAGTCAGGAAGGTGACAGTGGCTGCCAGGGCGGGCGCCCGGTACGCTGCGCGGCTCCGCCGCAACCTGAGAAGCACAAGGTGGAAGAGGAAAGAGCAGGCACCCTCCACGAAGGCCCCGTGGTAGAGCGAGGTGCGAATGGAGGAGTTGCACTCGGATGCGATCAGGTTCTGGATGAGGTGGAGCTGGGTCAGCTCCCAGGACCAGTAGAGCTTGGTGATGGCCCAGCCTGTCCCCACGCCCACACCCTGGGCCAGCAGCTTGGCAGCAGTGGCTGTGGGGCCGGATTCGAGGAGCAGGAACTCCTGGAGAGAGACAGTGGGGTTGGCAGATGCTCCATCCAAGGAAGCGGCGTGAACCATGAAGAGGAGAAAGAGCAGTGTGAAGACCACATCAGGGCCAAAGCCGCCACCCCACGGGCCAATCTCTAGCAGCATCCTCAGCTCCAGGCAGCTCGAGCAGAGCTGCAGCGACCCAGTCAGCTCTCCAGCAAGGCAGCAGTACGCCCCAGGAGACAGCAGCCTCTTGGAAAGCCGCCTGAGCATCTCGCACGTGCTGACAACCAGGAGAAAAAAGGCGATGGAAACGTTCAGGCCAGCCATAGTGACAGCCCCCCGAGGGAGAAACTGAGCCACGCGGCTTTTGGCCTCCAGGAAGGAGCGGAGAAAGCTTCTGCACCTCCGTTTTATAATGCCGTGCGAAAGCAAACGTGGCACAGCCCAACAGGCACCTGCCCGGTGGCCAGGGAATCCTTGGGAAACACCACATGTGCAGCCCCTGAGAGCTGCAGGAAGCATGGGAACGAGCTCTTCCGAGAGGAAGAAAAAGCCCTCGTTGCCTTCCTACCTCAAGACCTGCACACACGAGCTGCCCTCCTCACATTTCGCCCACCTCCCTGCAACGCCACTGCGCGAAGATCGCTTCAAAGCCCTTCCTCTCGCTCCGGCACCCGGCTCTGCCACGCGTTCACCCAGCGCCTGGGATGCTGCCCTGCACCGTGGCCCAGGACTACAGGGCTTTGAGGACAGTCTGGGGGTGCTGTACACCCTCTGCTCCTGCCTCAGTCCTTCTTCCAGGCTATTTTTTAGGGTTGCTTCTGAAAATGAGAAAACAGAATAAAACCTTATTTATTCCCCGACTCCCTACTTTTAACTGAGAACTGGAGCGCAGCTGACTCCATCGTTTCCCTGCACCTCTTTCTAAGGGAGGCTTTACCCTTTCCTAGCACTTTGCCCACACTCAGAAATAACCCAGAGTCACAGCAAAGTCTTCCTTTAGCCAGCACAAAAGCCTGGCTTGCACACACTTCCCCGTCGTTGTCCCCAGTAACACCTCTCCTTGCTCGCTGCCGGCACTAACCGCACACTTGCCTGCAGGTGGCATTTCACTGACGGTGACATTTCATCCCCTTCTGCTGGTCACACACATAGGAGGGACTGAATCTCTCCCACCTCCACTGGCAGTGACAGAATTGCTGTCACCCTACAGAGGGAACAGCAGCTCTGTGAGACAGGAGCGTGCACTTCCAAGGCATCGGAGCTGCCCTTTAGAGCCCCCACCACAGCAGAAAGTTCTGGGAAAGGCACAGCAGGGCATTTTGGAGATGTTTGAGGTGGTCATGGGCAAACTCAGCACTTCCTCCCATAGCAGGGCTCTTTGGTCTGCGTTCCCCTTGTCGTTTCCTTCCCCAGGTGCCCACCCAAGGGGGGTTTAGGAGGGCAGCACGGGGCGCTTGCTTTGGAAACCTTGGAAAGCACGAGAAGGGAGAGAGCCTGCTGCGAACAGCCTAAGCCTTTCCCAACAAAACTGTCCTGATTTGGCTAGCCTGCCTCAAAACGCATCACCATTTTACATTTTTTAACCCATTTCAGAAGACAGGACAAGTGTGCACCTTTATCCTCAAAATGAGCAAACAACCTTGCCCAAATACAGGGAGATGAAACATGCTTTAAAGACTCAAACTTCCTATTTTTGGCTCAGTGAAAAGTCAGCACAGACAGCGGCAGAGAACTCACTCAGATCAACAAAAAACCCTCTCATCCTAAAACATTTCTAGCTGCTGTTACAAGAGAAAGCTGCCACACGTTGAGGCCTAAAAAGCAAGCACATTCTTGTCCCCTTCCTCCAGAAAGCTCTGGCATGGAAAACATTGCAACAGCCGTGGTAAAACTGGAAAATATCCAAACATCTCTTCCTTCCTTCCTGCAGGAAGGATTTTCCCCTTCTCCTTTTCAAGCATTTAAAGAGTTGTGCTTAGAAGCAACAGCTCAGAGGTCTTCTAAACCTATTTCCCATCCGCTGCCTGCAATTACTGCCACGGCATATCCTGCAATTGTGTGACACACAACCCAGGCTTGAGAAAGGGGCTGCAGGCAGTTGCTTATGGATCTGATTAGTGGGTCAAGTGATGACAATGACAGATACGCAAGCAGCTGCCTTCCTATCTCGTGTTGGTGCTGACAGCAGAACGGGGCGTGCTGCAAGCATTGGAGGGTGTCCAGTTCACCGCGAAGGAATAGAAGCCCCTTCAAGAGTTCATGCAGCTTGTGCAGCTTATTTTCCAGAAATACTACAAGAAGTCAGCTGCTACTGAAATTTCTGCTGGCTTTGCTAGGAATTTGAATGAGAAGAGCACATCAGAGGATTCAATACTGCAAGAGCCCACAGGCCGGGGAAACCCGTTAGCCTCCGTCTTCATTTCCCCAGGATGTTCCCCCCCAAAAAAACAGCCCAGGAGACGAGCAGAAGCTGTTTTCTTCCAAGCCTTGTCCAAATACGTTTTCATCCACATTCCCTTTTTCCCCCACTTTACAAAAGCCACGTTTCCATGGCTGTGACATCAGCATCTTTTCTAAACCAGATTTGTTGTCAGAACTACACCGCCTCAAACACAGGTATTTTAAATCCTTATTTTAGCCACACAATCAGAAGCAGCCAGCATTTCCACAGTGAAGTAAAATAAACTCTCCTAACACACTGAAGAGTAACAAAAAAGTAGAGAATGAGGCTGCTCCCCCCACCACCCCCAAACAGGTAGCAGCTACAGCTGCATACAGCTTCCTCAGGGTTATTTAAGGCGAGTTCACTGGGCAGGAAAGCCATTATCCAAACCCCATGAGCAGCCACCCCGTACCAGCTGCTGGGGCCAGGCAGCGCAAACCCACCGCTGGGCTCCCCACTCCCGCAGGCAGCCAGCCAAACGGGCTCAAGGAGAGCCAGGAATAATTTCACAAGAAGACCCGAATCCATGGAACATCCACTGGGAGGAAAAAAATAAATAAAAAGATGGATCACCGTCAGCTGTAGGAAACCTGACTTCAAGGGAGAAGTCGGTCCCTATAAGGCCCGTGCCCAGCACAGAGAAGAGCACCTGGAAAAGGGCTTCCAGGATGTGCCCTGCCACATCAGCACCCGCTCCTTTGATCCAGTTATACCAAGCCCGAGCCGTTACTCACAAGCCGTTCAGAAAGCACCAGAAACTTGAGTCTGTGCACCGAGACCTACCGTCTCTGTTCTTCCAGTCCCGTCTTCCTTTCTCCTGACTCATCTCCAAGTCGCTTGGTAGTGCCAGAGGAATTTTTGAGGAAGCAGAAGCCCGGTGGCTTTTCAGCATCAAGCAATTTAACTTCCTAGCGGGCAAATCCCGTCTATTTATATAGATCACCAGTCCCTACAGGCTGTTTCAATGATCAGATCAATAGGTAAACGGGTTTTGAAATGACATTATGATGTGCTGGAAGACATCCTCCCTGCAAGACGCTGGCTGGTGGACAGGAGAGGGGAAAAGCAATACCACCACTGTGGAAAGGGAAAGCTGCATCACCACTGCTCTCCCCCCTCACAACAGACTGCAGACAGAAAAATTACAGTCAGAAATTCACTGCGCTCACTTGTCTGCATTTTCCCTCAAAAAAAAAAAAGTTTCCATTAGTCTGGACTTCAAAGCAGGGGAAAAGAAAAAGATCTTAGAAAAACCTGCTTCCTCTGCACATCTGAGAGCAACATCAAGAATTTAGTTGAGCTTAACACAGTCTCACGTACCTCTCTCTCTCTTATATGAGAGAGGAACATAAGACACTGTCAGGGCTGACCAATACAGCTATTTTTACTAAAAACAATCTTCACAGCAATACACAAGTTTAAAAGAAAGGAAAAAACACAGCTGTCCAAGTCACTGGGAGCAGGCATCTGCAGACAACTGCTGTGCTTGTACACGAGCCACAACAAGCGCGCTGAAACCTTTTCTTCACGTACTACAGCAAAAACTAATTCAAAAAGTGACCCTTTTCAGCCACTCTTCATTCATCCAGTATGTTGCTGGCGCAGTCCAAATAATTTGCTCAGCTCTGCAATTTAATTCACTGCAACCGATCTGCAGCCCTGAAAGTGAGAAGTCATTTCCCCCAACTTCGCAGCAAGACTGTGTGGCTTTAACTTGATGCACAATATTTAAAAGTACCTGATCTTTAACAAACTGATCAAAAAAAGATGGGGGTGGGTTTTTTTTGGCATAGGCCACCTATAAGCAAGTGCACAGCAAGTTCACACAAGACCTTCTTGCGTTTACCAAGCAAGGACAAGCAACTCCCAACTTATACAAATCATAACTAAGCCAAAATCCTGCCCACCTTGAAGCAACACAAGTACCAGTATCCAGGTTCCCCTAAACACCTTCTCCCTCCTCTGGACAGCTTTTTCCCCCATAAATGAAATGCAAACATCACTTAAAAGCAGTGCTAGAGAACATCAGTTTAAATGCATAAAGGGTCAGTTATATATAAGACAAAGACGCCTCAACAAGTTAATTAACCTGAAGAGAGAGTGCTTTGTGCAAAATGACATTCTTACATCTGGTTGAAAAGGCTTTTGACGAAGAGTGGTTTCTTCATGTCTTTTTGTCAGCAGTATGAGCAAGGCTTGTACAACATGCAAAAAAAAGGGAAGAGATGATTTTCCAGTAACACACAGGAAAGGCACAACCTGAGTCTTTGACATTCACAACCAAGCCAGAAAATTCACCTGGATTTCACCTTTTTAACAATTTTACCCTTTCGCACCTTTCACAACTTTAACCCCAAGGTAAATTCATTTTGGTGTCCTTTCCTTTAACCGGACTGCAATGCTAACACGTCACGGCATTTTTGTAGTTCCGATGAAAAGCATGAGCAAGTCTCCACAGCCTGCCAATGGCCACCATCCATCTCACCCCAAATCCCAGGTGAGCTGCTGACACCCAGCTCCTGCGCTTGGCTTGATCGGTCAAAAGCCGATCAGTGGGGACGGTGCTGAACCTGGAGTCACCTCTTCCCAACAGGCAGGACAGCTCGCTCCCCACACCGCCATATTTATACATGCAGGATTCTGGACGATATTCACAGTCAAACAGTCCTGTTTGGAAAGGTTACTGCACCATCACATTGCCATGAGCGCAGCTTACTGGTCCACCAGTCCCTCCCTCCCTAACAAAATGCTACCTAAGGCGAGTGGATGGTGAAAGACAACTGAGATGAACGAGGCTGGTCTTTGAGAGGCTGCTGCTTTGCTCCCTTCACAAAATAGCACAGGATCTCTCTATGATGATGGGTAAAAAGAGGGTGCTCCAGACGTGCTCTCCCCCATCGGTGCTCTGGAGTAACTGACTGTCAGCAGCATGCGGTGGCAAGGAAAGCTTGTGGTTATCACATGAGGTCGGTACAGAGACTGATGAGTAATCATACTTGAAAAGAAACAGGACGGACTAGTGCAGCATAAAATTATATCCATCGTAAAGCATTCATAAGAAGCTTAATGACAAAAATACATTTTGCTAATCTCATTAAGACATCTGAACATTTACTCTCGTCTCAGAAGGCATAAACTCATGACGGGGAAGGGGATGAAAAAAATGTTTTTTAGAAGTTTATTTCTAGCCCTGAAAGAACAGTTATTAAACAAAGTCAACAAATACAGTAGTTAATATTGCAGTAACAATTAAATAACATAATGGGATTAAATTACACAAAAGGCAACATTAAAATCTGAAGACAGTTAAAAAAAATAAAAAGAAAGCTTGCACCCACTTCCATTTCCACCGACAGTGTGAGGGACAGAGGGAAAACAGACCAAAGACACTTATTCAACGCCAGCTGAAAAGACCTTTAACAGGTTTTTTTTGTTGTTTTTTGTTTTTTTTTTTACTGCCCCCAGTCACCCCCACCCCCCTCTGACAAGGGAGCCCAGCATCTTGCAACTACTCTGCCCGCACCTCCTGGGCCTCCCCGCGCCTGAGAGCAAGGGGAAGCCCACAGCGCACCTTGCTAACACCCAGGCAGGTCAAAGTGCACATTCCCAGTGCCACGGTTGCTTTCAATGAGAAATCCAATTTATTCCATGATAACAAAAATCCCAGGAGTCAAACATTCCCTGCAAACATGCATGCCAACCACGAGCTACCCAGCCCCGTACACCCAACCAGTCACACCACAGGACGTTACACTCCATATGTATTGCCTGCAGGCTGGATTAAAATCCAATTCAGGATCTTATGCTGGCACCTAGGCGAGTGAGACATATGGGAATCCCAGCACTTTCAGAAGCAATCCCTTCCTTTTCAGCATCTGCTCAAACTCCGGCTATTCGCTATTTGTCTACCCTAGACAAGTCGAGCAGCAGCAAGTCTTAAAAATGCTCGTCTGCTCCCTCCAGGGAAAAAATGTGGCTTTTTTTTTTTTTTTTTTTAATTTTGCAGACACATACAGCTGACATCGTTAGAGAAGCGATGCCCAACCCACTAAGACACAGAAGTACAGCATGGCAACCTCCTTGAAGCTTTCCTTCTCTGCCAGTTCAGTCACTATCCAGCTCATCTCTGACCCCAGCTGCTGGCAGCAGGTGGCAAGAAACATCACCCTTTAACGACACCACTGCTGCATGGGGCTGAGGAGATGTACACTTTGCTACTGCAGAGCTAAACACCGTTCTGGGTCACACAGCAAGCACCGAGATATGTTTTGTAAAACTCCTGGATCGGGCTAAGTCCTGTTTGCTAGGATGACTGTAAGCTTGGAAACCGTCTCCTAAGTACACTAAATGGGACAAATTTCATAATATAAGTTTAAGATCATTCTCATTCATCAATAAAAGTGAACTAATAAGTTAAAATTACTTATGATTTCATGTTTTTCTATTTAAAAAATTCTAAATTTATCACAAGTTATACTTATCTTACTGCCTAGTCTGTGCCATCAAAAAAAAAAAAGAAAGAAAAAAAAGAAAAGCTCCCACCTTAACTCTAGCACAAGGAGTTTCACAAAGTCCATTGCCAGCAATGGACCGAGGGAATCATCAGCAAGACAGTTTTCTTTTCCTCAGCCAAGCCTCCTTGCTACTTCGTTTGATCAGGAAGCCAGACGCATTCAAACCAGGGGCACTATCATTACAGTGTTACAGCGTCTGTGGCTTGCAAGACCTTTTGCCCGGGAAATGCATCTAGATTTATTTATTTGCCTGAAATGAGACACTATCTTGAATTTTAAACTGTAGCTATTCTCACACTTACAGCTAGAGGGATTTTGTCCTCTGATGTCGTAGCTAGCGTCATTTACTTGGGTGCCTACCACACAAGAGCAGAACACAAACTGAACCGTGTGTGGCACTGCAGTTCCCTGCACAGTAAGGCATCTTGTTGGTACAAAGCCACTTCCTAGAAGCTGATGGGTTACACCAGGCATTTTGGGACCCTAGCCCTGCTTCCCCTCTCCCCTCAAAAGCACAAACAGGCTCAGCAGTTCTGGCTGGCTGCTCTCAGCTGGAAGTTAGTTTTGTCATACCTTGGCTACCAGTCCCCAACGCAGTTATTTCTATCATTATACGAACACTGACATCTGAAAATGACTTCTATCTTTTGCCAGCAACGTTTGTAAAAGTGTGCGTAAATTTTATTTAGGGTCCTCTGTCAATACCCAGCAAGCCTGTCTATCCCAGGTCCTGCCCACTGGGAAAGTGATAAAATCCCAGTAAAGTAATGGGTTATTCTTTCACAGAATCATTTGGCACATTGTAACTACAGTTAGTTCTTCATTAAACTGTTTGGGAAGTTGAAATGCATAGACTGCAGCGCCGAAAGTAGCCAGGGGGCACAGACTCTTTTACGCTTGCCCCATTAACACTCAAAGAAATCAACACTGAAGTCACTCACTGTCCCTCAGAAGGAGGCACTTTTTCTTGCATTGGATGTTCGACTTCAGCCACTCTGGCTGGCGTGTTTTCAGTGAGGAAGGATCAGCGTGACACATCAAGTCTCTTCAGCCTCCAACTAGCCAGCCAAATGAGCCCCATCGATGTCTGAAGGCACTGTTCTCCCTTCTCAGCCTCCGTCTTCTCAGAACAGTGCTTTGGCATTTCCAAGTGTTCATACTCTTCTGTTCAAACTATATTAAAAAAACATCCTGCGTCTTCAGTGTCCTCATATCTGATTACTTGTTTTGATTTCATTAATACAAATAGAGCACATACAAAACTGGAAAAAATAGCTCTAATACTTAAATTCTGACAACACCATAGGTTGATGCATTATTTGCTTGGGGAAAAAATTACAACATATACAAAAATGTATTTGATACAAAGAAGGGAAATGTAAAATAAAAAAGTCAAAGGCACCAGCATAACTTCCAAAGCTAAAGTCAGAGAACAGATACGTGTTTTTGAACCACCCACCACACCAAGCAAAATATCCCTTAAGCGTCTGGCCAGCAAGTCTAATGGGAAAAAAAGAGCACACAGGAAGACAGCTGGAACTGTTTTCTTGCCCTGACTATAGTTGATCATTTGATCATAAATAAAGAATCTGACCCTTACCTACATATCCAAAAACTGACATCCAAAGACTTGACCAATCATGAGGTTTCTACAAAGAGGCCACATCTTTGATTAAAAGTCCACAGAGCACAGGCATACAAAAAACAGTTGAATACTTCTCTTCCCCCTCTCTCCATACTCATCTTAAAAAGCAAAATACATCTCAACATATTATGATTTCTTAAGTAGACAAGTTGTTAATTCTACAGTACAGTGACAGCTAATCTGTAAAGGGAAGGAGGGGCAAGATGTACCTTCACATTTGTCACATTTGCCATGAATCTAGTTATATGGGAGCTTACAGAGAGATTTAAAAGTAAACAGGTAGAGGGGAGGAAGAGGAGAATGCAAGAGATCAGCAGGTAAAATTAGTGCTGCTCTCTGAAAGCTTGAATCGGTCATTCAAGTATTGAAAGTACCCAGAAGGGTACAATGAACGGGAGCTGTTACAGCAAAGTCATTAAAACCCTTAAAACCCTGGGCACAGAAAGTGGCATTTCTGGGCTGTCTGGAGAAGAAGAAAAAAAAAAAAAAAGAAAAAACAGAAGGGCCAGTAATTCAGTCCTCAATTCCTTCTGAACCCCAGAAAGGGATCACTAGAGTCACCACAATTTATTTTGGGTGTCTTCTGGATGAGAGTTTCTTCCCTTTTGCAGATGTTTCCCACCCCCCCCATCAAATCTCCTCCCTCCCCCCAGAAGTGTAACAATTTCATATATTATAAAGATTTGTAAAAAACAAACAAAAAGATGGAGGCCGTGACAATAATGTTAGCGGTTACTCTTCATTGCTTCTTTGGCTGCCAGGATCAGTGGCGTCAAGCTAGACAGAGGTTTGGCCAGTTTCAGAAAGGGATGCTGCCAGGAAGAGAGAAACAGTAAATTAGTAAAAGACCGTTTAAAAAGCCTGTATAAGCCACACAGCACTTTTCCACAAAAATATAGCAGCATAAACACCATCAATGCACAGCTCCTGAAGGGACAGATCCAAAGAATGCAACAGTTCATAGCACCCTTAGCCTGCTAATCATTCCTTCTCTTCCCAAAAGAGCCTCAGCCTTTCTTTTTCCAGTAATTCACCACAAAGAGGTTCCCTGGTCAAATGCCTTCCCTCAGTCACATTGTGCTCACTTCAATGGCTCTCTTACAGTAAATTCAAAAATTACTGGATAATTTAGCAGTGGCAGAATAATGGCACAGACTACAGTCAGAAAGACTAAGTACAATCTTTGATGACTGTGGTTCCTCCCATATTACTCTCCCCTGGAGTACTCAGGGGAAAACACAAAACAGAAGAGGGTGTCAAGTCTACCTTACCATTTATCAGAGGCTTACCTTACAAGTGGCCTCTGTATCTCAGGCTGTGATAGAAGCTGACCCTTACCTGTAACAATTCTTTGGCTGATCCTCTTTTCTCAACATCCATCTCCAAACATCGGTTTAAGAAATCCCGGAATATTGGGGATAGTTTCTCGGGGTTCTGCAGCTCTGGTGTGCCATTAGTTGCTATCAAATACAAAGCCTGCAAAATGAGGAATATCGTATAATCAAGCCAAGTCTTTAAAAGATGTCATACTGACTTGCCTAGAGGCGATTCCTTAGTCTAGAGGAGAAAGTGTTCTGCAGTCCACTTTGCCTCCCCCTGATGAGATGAAGAATTTTAAGAATGCCAGTTATAGGTAGTTGCGACCTATTCTTGCTAGTAGCAAAATAACATTCAAAATCTTTTGGCAGCAGATACTTAAGAGATACATCTACATACCTTGGCAAAGAAAATATCAGACTGACACAAACAGCGTTTTTCAGAACCTAATGGATTTACCTTCCCTAAACTAGCACAGAAGACTGAATGCAAAGTCTACTGTTTCAGTTTACAAGCTGGTACAATTGCTGTGCTTCACTTGTCTTCTGAACAGAAGAACTGCTGAGTGCACATTTAAGACAGCTGTCATTCTTCTGGGAGGAATTTTCCTGAACCACTGAAGCTTGTCATCTTCTGGGGCGTTTTCTTTTTAACGTAAATGCTATCAAGAATCACACTGAGTCCATTAAAATATTCACATGGTAAACACCCACGAACAGTTCTAGCCATGTCTGGACTTCTTACCCTCAGGGGGTTTTCATTGAGGTACGGGGGTTCTCCTTCTACCATCTCAATAGCCATGATGCCCAGAGACCAGATATCCACTTTAGGGCCGTAGGCTTTCCGTGTGACCACTTCAGGAGCCATCCAGTAAGGAGTTCCAACCATAGTGCTGCGCTTGCTCTGCTCTGGGGTGATCTGAGCACAGAAACCAAAGTCGGCTGTAGGATAATAGAATTTAAAAAGAAGTTAAATCAGTGGATCCCATGTAAGCGGACTTCCTAGAAGACTTCTCTATTACTACACATATATTATACTCCTCCACACTTGAGGGGCTTGGGAGGGAGGGGGGACTTTTCTTTCTTCCCCACCACATTCTCCATATTACGAACTTGAGTGTGCAAAATGGGTATAAAACCTTAAGGTGTTTAAGCAGGGCAGACTTTTGTTGAATGAAGGTAAAGCTTTTTGTCCACTGGAGTAGGGACGTAAGTATTATCCTGCAGAAGAATGGTATTTTGCCCAGTCCTCCCTTCAATATTCCTAGACTGGTAGCAGCCAAAACAAGAAATCAAGCAGAACACCAAAGGCAACTCTTCTGTGCACAGCAAATATGTTATACAGCCTGAACGAAGAAACATGAATCTACAAACCATAGCTTCTGCCCTGCTAAACAGATTTTAATTCTGCAGCTATTGAGTTCAGCATTTCACAGCAATTTGGCCATCAAATACAGGTACTACAGCTGACAGAGACATAGAAACAAGGCTACCCCACTCAGCGGAAGGAACCTAGACAAACAAACCTTTCCACAAGGTAACTACTGAAGAGAACAACCACACTCAAGAAAACAAGAAAAGTCACCTATTCCTATAGCCTTCAGGTGCAGCAGCAATGCATGTTCCATCATGTTACTTTATCCAGCTGCAGCACTCCCACTTCCCAGGCATGTAAAGCATCAATAAGAACACAGTTAAGGCAGGAACCAGATTTTACCTTATTATTGACACTAAGTTTGAGAGAGAGAGAGAGAAAGAGAGATAATTTTAAATTTTGAATCAATTTTGAAAGTGTTATGCCAAGCAGTACCGACAAAAGAGCCACAGTTCTGGAAATGCTAAGTTGTACCAAGAGGACAGTGTAACAAAGAACTACCCCCACCCCAACTGTTAAAACGCTGCCTGGAAAAAAAGCAAACCTACAGAAGCTGCAAAGTTTCTCACCAGCATTTCTTCCAGTCAGGCCTTTTAGGAGGTGTCATACCCAACTCAAAGCACAGCCTATTTCAACAAACACACTAGAGAAGCAGCAGCAGTGTGTATCTCGTGACCTACCAACAGGGCCTTCAGCACCATCCCACCATGAAAGAAAACACAGACAAGATGTAGATCCCAGTTTAGCCAGTAGTATAGGTAGGGAACTAGTGGTGAGGGCAGGACACGTGCATTACAGCCTCCACTAGATGCTGTCTCCTTCTAGGAGACATTACCACATCATCCATCTAAATTCTAGACAGCCCTAGAAAGTGCTCAGGTAACAGGCAGGTTGGCCTCTCTTCCTGCTCCTGTTGCCAGAAGCCAGGAAAAAAAAAAGAGCTTGAAGAAAACGCAACTTTTACCATCCACCTAACCAACTCGTAGAAGCTCTATAACCACACAGCCAAAGAAGGGCTAGCCTCAACACAAAACAGTTACAATACCTCCCCTTCACATAGCACATTTTATAGCTAACTCCTCTTTTTGCCTGCCTCTCCGTCCTTGTCTTCCCCCACTCTCCTGGGGCCAGTGCTTCTTTACACAGGTTGCTACCCTGTCCATTCACAATGCTCTTCTTTGCATTGACAGCTCTTTGATTTTTGAGCCTTCCCCAGCTAACTCATCCCTGCCACACCCTCTATTTTAACTATTCACTTACCAACATCTGAACCCATTCAACTTGTGCATGAATATACAACACTTTTAAAACAAATGAACCAACTCCTAGACAAGCGAGCAGCGCATCCAACAGCACATCCAACGATGCTGCTAAGCAAGCCAGGTTGCTCATGATCTTTCCTCATACTCCTTCTCATAACTAACATGAGACTGCAAACCACCTGAGTACGGAATACTGCTGGGATGCATTTTCATGGCATTTCAAGCTCCTAACCAACTGTAAAGACACCACGCCTTAACTCTTTGGTCATTTGATGCTTTGTACGTTCCTATATACCGGAAAGTCAGGTAATGCCCCTCTCTCTCAACAATCCTGACCACTACTTCACATGCTTTCAATATATTTCTATTGCCACACGTTTACACACACCAGAAACTGACTTACTGTACACAAGTTCATGCATGCATGACAGTTACCTGAAAAGCAAGTAGTTTCTTTTGTCATTTCATGATTTTATTAATGAAAGCGTATTACACTTTCAGTCCCAGAAAAGGAGACCCAGGACAGGCGCAGCGTAAGACTAAACTGCAATATAAATGGTTAATAATATACAGTTTTCTCATTACTGACCTTCTAATGAAAAGGGCAAAACATGAAAGGCAAGTCATGGCAATCTGAAAAGATGAGCAAAGCAACTGCAGTTAGCTGCAGCTCTTCTCTTGCAATCATTTGCATCTTTGCTTCACTGTATTGCCAGCTACTTCATATTTACCAATACATTCATGTGGCAACAGGCTTGCTTCAACATCCTTCCGGAGTAACGCTCTCAGCCCTAGTCTGAGGGCCCTTGGAGTTTCAATGCTGGCTACCTGCGAGTTATACACTTTATAACATGGAACGAACTTCTGTTACTCATATCCAATAAAAACGCACCTCAATTTCTGTCAGCTCTCCTCCTACCGATGTACACTCTCTTAAGCAAAGTTTACTGGGAAAAGGAAAACAGAACACAAACAATTTTCTGGTACTCACTTAGTTTAACTGATCCATCCATTCCTAGCAGCACGTTGTCACTCTTAATGTCTCTGTGGATGACCTGGTTGGCATGTAAGAACTCAAGCGCTTGCAAGCACTGGATGAGGGGGAAAAAAAAAAAAAAATCAGCATACAGAAGTACAATTTCTCTATGCGAATATAAATTCAAAAGCAATGCTTAACCCTCAGCCAGTGTTGAGGAAAAAATGTAACAGGTACTATTTAAAATAACCAGCAGAGGAAGCTCTTGTGCTAAAAAAACACCCTCCAGATCTCATGAGGTCAAAGATGATTTAACCTGAGAAATTCTCTGCTATCTTAACAAACCCAGAAATTCTTCTCCTCATTACCCAGCCATCATCCAAGATGTTCCCAAAAAATCACAGATGTTAATTTTGGTACATGCCATTTCCACAAATTTATGCTACAGAGGAACTGTAAGGGACTAAATGAGAGCCTTTTAGCCTGAAGTTTCACCAACTGGAATGCTTCATTCTCAACCTGCAAGCAACCTTTACCGCAGCAAAGGCTGTAGAACATCTTCGTTATGAACATCATTAGTATTGGTTTTGCATGTTTCTAGATTAAAATCCTTCTGCCTAAAGTCACAATGAAATTTATTTTTGCTATCTGAGAATAAAAGGCAAAAATACATACAAGATATTCTCTTTTAATATAAGCAGAACCTCTACCATTTGCAACTTGGCACGGGTGTGATCCCCAGCGAGTGTTTTGTGCCTTCATTTGCTTTAGCAAAGTGGTACAGATTTGCAGAATGAAGGGTATGTAACATTCTGGGCAGCAGAGTTCTCATGAAATACAGTAGCTCAATATTAGACTTTTTTCCTCAGAAAAAGTAACTATTGTTACTGTAAATAGTTACTTTCATTTCTCTGCTTCCAGCTCTGGTTTCACAGGAAATCATTACCTGTCCGTACATGTTAATGTACAAGTTTGCTTTCCATCCCCTCCCTTTGGGTGAATCATCAAAAGCAGATGTCATGCCAATGTAGCCAAATGAGGTTTTAAATGTCTACGCTTCTCCTGCACAGCAGATAATACAATTACTTTCCCCTCTGCCGTAATAAATCAAGCCTGAACTGGATGCTGACACACTGACTCAGGTCAGAATTAACTGATGACTTGTGACATCAGCTATTTTTAACTCTGAGACCATACTGAAATCTTAAAATTACTCCAGCTATAATTTTCTGGAGAATTATTTTCTTGAGAAATCCATAAAGAAAGTTTAACCATTGCAGAGCTACAGATTTCACATACTATGAAAATAGCTACTAAAACAAGACAGGGACAGTCTGCATCAAGTTCATCTTTATTTGCTCCATCGTTTAATATTCTCAAACATCCAGCTCAAAATTTGTATCGCTCTTCTGTGTTATAAACACAATTTTCCAAGTTAGACTCATTTTGTTATTTTCTGTGCATATTTCTAATTTCAATATTGATTTCTGCTCTCAGTGTCGTGCATTCTTCCTAACTGAATGGTCCTTCCTAACTGAATGCAACTGTTGCAATTAGTCTTAATGTACATGCACCATAAAACCTCGGTGAACAGAATGCACATTTGTTCCTCTGCTCATCAAATACAATTCTTACCTCTCTGCAAACAGCAGCAATCTGTGCTTCATCCATGCATGTTTCTGTGACCACATCTGTTAGTGAGCCTCCAGCTAGATACTCCATCACCACAAACAGTTCATCTCCTACAAGGTAACTACAAACAAAAAATGAAAAGCACGCCTGTTTGCCACCGTGACACATCGAGGAGTGAAAAATGACTGATAAGAACACTGACTTCTGGTCAAGGAAATGATTCACAAGGACTTCAAGGCAAGTGTAAAGAAATTTGATTTCTGGCAGGTAGCTTGAAATGAAAATGAAAGCAGAACACAATATCTTCCAGCTGTACTCTTGTCCACCACTGATCCACAACTACATGCAGCGCTGCATTCATGACAGAAGGCTTCTTACTGAATCATTAAGACCATTTCGCCATAAAAGATTACTTTGGAAAAAAAAAGACACTCTAAATGCAGTCATTTGTTTTTAAGACCCTGAGATACAGAAAGGTTGAGTCTATAACCAGAACATCAAGTTAAAACCTCTGAAACCCCCTAAGAACGAAGGAATCTGCCAGCTGTCTTCATTTACCTGTCCAGGAAGTTGACTATGTTGGGGTTCTTTAGCTCCTTCATTACCAAGATCTCATTAATAATCAACTCCTTCTTGGGCTGTTTCTGCAGGTTTATCTGTTTGATAGCAACCTGGCGAGGACAAAATGAAACAGCCGTCACTCAAACCTGAGTATCAAAATCTTGCAGTCATTCTAAATACAATAGAAGCATAGGAGAGGTGAGAGATTCTGTAACAGGATTAGGGAGTTTGGAACAGCCGACAGGCTGTTTATTTATTAGGGTACAACTCTCTCTTACAGCCAACACCATACTCCAGCAGCTGAAAAGATCCACAAACTTAGCAAACGAAACTTTCAGGAGATAAAAAGATAGTTGTCCACATTTATATCAACAGGCCTAAAGCAGAACAGATTCTCGTAGCAACTAAGAGTTGCCTTCCAATGCAAGGAAAGCAGTTTGTTTTTCCATCTTCTTCTGACTAGATTAGTGTTTGGGCATAAAAATGCTGGGAGGCAGAAGGAGCTGCAAAAAACAGCGTGAACAGAAAAGACTGAAAGAACAATTCTACAGAAGAAGCACTGAAAACGCAGCAAACTATCAAACAAGGAAGTGGGAACGTTCGAATCTACAGCAAAATAAGGAGAGAATTGTTATCACGGTACAAGCAACAGAATTAGCCAAAGTTTGAGAGAGAATTCAGGAACAGAACCGAAATGATCTGTCAGCAAGATGTATGAAGACATTGTGGTAGTCAAGGTAGGTAAAGAAGAGACATTAATTGCTTGTAGTGACTGTCATAGGGAAAATGTTGTGAGACATTATGCTCTTGGGGAAAAAGAAACGCCGGAAAACTCTCCCAAAGCAATTAAGACAATAAACTATCCCAGAGGGAGGAGGGAAGATAAAGAACCATCTTGTCCAAGAAATAATCTAACTAGGGTATGTGTTCCAAGCTCTAAAATAGAGAAGAAATGTTCCAAGTCTGTTCAGTTAGCTGCAACACTTTAAGGATGCAGTTTGAAGCTTTACAAGATAACTTATCCATGAGACCAAAACTGGAGTGTTAACACAAGGACTGATGCAATCTCGTAGAAACGATCACTAACACACTGGCAAAGGCATTAAAAAATAAGAGAACTTGTGGCACAGAATCACAAAATAACTAAGATTGCAAGGGACCTCAGGGCAACCCCTTGCCCAAAGTAGGGCCAACTTAGAGCTGTGGGCCTTGCCCAACTAAGTTCTGAATGGAGATGTCAAGGAGCAGGGACATTCCACAACCCCTCTGGGACGCCATCCTATGCTGGATTAAAATGACTGTGAGAAAAACAGACTTCTAATATCCAACCAGAAAGCCCCTTATGGCATTTTGCGTGTTACCTCTTGTCCTGTCATGTGTAGCTCCGTATTTTCTACACCTTCCCCTGCTAAGGAGCTGAAAACAGCAATGAAATCCTCCTTTGGCCTTCTTTTCTTACCAATGGACAAACCCAATTGTTCCCCTAAAGCTTCCTTCTCTTCCTCAGAGAGAGAGCATTGAGGAAGCCAGACTATGACATCAGTTTAATGCACAAAGGAAGAGTCCACAAGCAATCAACTGTCAGACCACCTGCCTGACAAGAAGCAGAGAAGGTCTAAGAATGGAACTAAGACAAAAAATCCACTCTGCAGTGAGAGGACATGAAGTGCTGCAGTGTGTAGAAGGCAAATTAAGAGAGAACATACTGAGACGATTGAAAGGCTTATGTTTATTATGATGTGGTATCCCACTCCAGTACTGGTAGATGTGGTTACTGATGAAAGGGTAATTACTTATCAGTGACCTAACAAATGGCTACTTTCAGGCTTTTCAAGGAAAATTAGAGAAAAACTGAATTTAAAGAGAAGCATTTAACTCCTAAATTTTTAGTCCTGGGGAATCAGAGATGATCCCTGGATGACACGCACGCAGAATTTTGCTGATGCCATCATCTTTACCAGACAGATTTGGAAGCATCAAGTAGAAAAAACAGAGCAGAATGTGGAGAAGGCATTTTAATTAAAACAAAGGAAAATACAGGCACACGTTATTTCCAGATAAGGTACAGATAATGTGTATCAATCACCTCTACTAAAACAGGACTACAGAAGAAGTGTTGAAAGACTAAAAGTTTTATTTCTGAAAATCCAGGGAACCATTGCCCACAATACTTGAAGGATAAACTGTTTTCAAAACCCGCATCTGGAACATCTCACTCCCTCTGCTTTTCACTGGAGAGAAAAAACTCTATTTTTAGCTTTCCATCATCTGATTACTACAAAACAAGGCATACACTGTTACAAATGACCATGACAAACATTCTTTTGGGAGGTAACAGCAGAGATTGGAGCCACAGAAAGAAACCTAGTCAGATTATTTCAGCCACCTACAGAAGGTATTTATGGAAAAAGTATTTCCATTGCAATGAGCACAGCAATCTTACCTCCTGTCCTGTTGCCACATCAATAGCTGTGAAAACTGTACCTGAAGCCCTGTGAAGAAAAAAAAAACATGTTACAGCCAGCTGAGTCTCTGTGTAAAACATGCACGTGAACAGACAAATCACAAACACAAAATTGTGTTAGCTTTCAATGTTGCAAGAGCTTTGTCAAAAAGTTCTTAAAAATAAGCAATATCATAGAAATGCCAGTCAGTTGAGGCAAATCAATCAGAAGCACACTTGTTTCTGAGACAGACCGCACTGAAGATGCCTAAACCCCTGGAACTTGTGCTGATCCCTATGATCAGAAAAGCTGGGAAGCCCTTTCTGTAGAAGGCACTCCTTTTCATCTTCCTCCAGGGGAAGCCCTCCCACAAACAAAGACATATTTGGAAAGTATAGAGTATGAGTCAGCTACGTACAATCAAAGGTGGAGAAGCTAGAGTTGAATATACTTTTGGCTCAAAAGAATCCATAGGAACACTAGAGCAATAAATTAGTCAAGGCAGTATTGTTAGTTTAGAAGGCAGAAAGCTTCCCGATATACCCCCAAGCTATTCAGTACTCACATTACAAAATGGATGAATGCATCTTACTGGGAAAGCAGAGGACTAAATACACCCAGAGAGAAGTCACAGTGCTCTGCTTTTGCACTAAGAGACAATTTAGAAGTTCTACCACTGTAAAGCCTTCACCGTCTGCCTATTACTGCTTAATACAGCCGACATTTCTGCTTGCTTCAGGAAGTGGTGGCTACCTGACAGTATCAGAGATATCGCCTTTAGCACTGGCTCACCAGGAATAAAAGTAGGGACGAACACTTACCCCTGCCCAATTTTTTCATATCTGGTGTACTTTTTCTTGGGATCACCTATGCTCACAATAGTGCCTAAAAAAGGAAAAAAAAGAAAAAAAAAGAGAAAGAAAAACATTTTCTTATAAAATCTTAGAAGAGTCATGGATTTTGGAAATATTCTTTGCTACTGTAGCACAGCATTGACTGCTTGTCAGCTCGTGTTAAAAAATGCATAAATCCCACTGCTCCCCTTTAGTGGGAATGGCACGAGCAAGATACCTCCAAAAGTGGGTCAGATCAAGTAGTAAAGTCTGATGCATGAACTGCCAATGGTTCCTGATTCCGTTCCAGCTACAAAAGGCCCAGTCTCAGAGAGTCATTATACTTGTTTAGAGTAAAACAAGACAGATCATGCTATTTCCCACTAGTATTTCATGTTAATGATAGTCTTCCATACAGCAAAACCCCGTATGAGATTATGATGAATCTATTAGGTTAGCCTGCTCCAGAAACCAGTCAGTTCCTGACTTAAGCACAGGCACATTAATGCGGTGAAATATTATCTTCAAGAAGATTATGGAACAAGCTACAATAGAAACTGGAATATTTTACATTATGATGGATATACTGCACATGTGGATAACATTATCACAACTGAACTTCAATCAAAAAAATAAAAAAAACCAACAACTACAATGTTTTTTACCCTTTAAGGCTCCAAGGCATTGATATTAGCAAAACTTCCGAATGCAGCTCCTCTCAGCTACTGTCTGACTCAAAATTAATCAAGCACAGTACTCACAAACCCTTACATAGAAATAAGGATAAGGGCAAAAGCTTAATTCCCACTGCCCCAGCAGTTCTAAAGCCTCCGTTTATCTGAAAGAAAAGACACCTACGTAGTTTTTCCATGATCTCTTCATCTGACATTTTAGTCTTCTTTTTCTGCTTGTCACCTGATTTCGTCCCAGTGTCAACACAAGTGTCACCAGCTGAGGCAGGGATGGGATCAATTACAGACCGTGTATAAATCTGTTGTTAAGATAGAACATTCACTCATTTAATTGAGCATTTTCTTTATGATCACTGACTTTCAGTTGAAAACGATCACCATTCTTCAAAGATCACTAAGCAACATTTTACGTAACAGCCTGCAGGCAGAAATGAGACCTGAAAAACATTACATTCCAGGAAGTTGAGATGCTGGCAACCTTACTGGCCTCTAAACGAAAGAGGCAGAGGCTTCCTGTACAGAGTGGATGCTAGCAGACTAACTTCCACAGACAGACTTTTTCTGGGTTTTCTATTTGCTTGCTCTTTGTAACCCACACTAGTTAAAAGGAGGGGCTCTTTCATCTATTTATTACATTCCTGCAATTTCCAAGTCTCACAGAACAAAACACTATATAATGACAAGACCAACTACTCCTAAGATTTAAAGGAAAAACACTCATGCTTCACCATGAAAAGACACACAAATGTCTGGGAATTTCCCAGTTGTCCCTGGTTCAGGGGAATTTTCTTGGAGCTTTATTCCATTTCCTCTGGAGTAGACCTGCATCTGAAAAACTATGCAAGTTTACAGCCACGCACAGCTACCCCAGCAATACCAAACCATAGACCTGTCACACTGTATATGTTCACATAGCCCAAACCAGCAATTCTAAAGCTGTATGACTTGACAAATACCCACAAATCACACTTTTGTGCTCCTGGAGTGAAAATAAGTGGGCAACAGAGCAGCAGTATGTACATTTGCCTTGGTCAAAAAATTAGATGTGCTAACCAGGATTCCTGGGACTCTGCTAGCCAGGTGTGCAGTTCAGGATAATCACAATAAAACTTAAACAACTTCTTAAGCATTTTGCTTTTCATGTAATACTGATGACCTTGTGGGTGAAATAAGCATTCAAATCCTAAATTTGAATTTCTGTGGGCTTAGATAGTACATTAGGTGAGGCTATCACTCTGTAATCAAATAAAAAGAATAAACGCAGTACACTCATACCACTGTACTGTGCAAAGATACAGAAACTAGACTTCGTTTTTTAGGACTAAAAAGCCTCCTCCTTGCATCTTGGGTTGAAGGACAAGCATAACTGACTCACTGCAACATAAGCCAACAAACTAATCAGCGTTAACTTCAAGATTTCTGATCCAAGTTGTATCCGCAAATTACGCATTTTCTTGGCAAGCACATGTGAATAAGAACCCAATTTCTCCATAAAAGCTTACAACAGGTCACTTCACAAACAAAACACTTTGCTATAACAAAGTAGTAGAAAAAGTTCCGCAATATTGTGAAATGCAAGTCTGCACTGTAAATTTTGCAGCCACTCACCGATTTGGTGTGATCTGGCCGCGGAGCAATAACAGGAGGAGGTGCTTCTTCATCATCGTCATCATCATCTGCCACAGCTGTTGATGGCTCTGAACCTTTGGCATTGGTCTACATTTTTTCCAAAGTTAAAAATTATAAATATAAACAAAATTATCTCCCCCATAGTGCTAAATACTTGTGGGTTTTTTATTATTATTTTTATATGAAGATAAAAAAAATTCTGACTGATATCAGAAGAAAAGGATAGGTTGAGCCGTCAAGGTGCACTATTACATTTCATTACAAGACTCAAATACTTTTAATCCAGTGAAATATGCTTTGTTGACCCCCTTTTAGTGTGGAATAAGAACATAAATCTCATTTTGTTTTATATTACAAGATTAGTTATGTAATAAATACAGAAAGTGTGACATTGTACGTGCTTGAGAAGAAACAAAGAGTAAACTCACTCACCGTTGGTGTTCCTGAAGGGAAACCATCTTTTTCTAAATAGCAAAAATAGAAAAAGACAAAATCATTACAAAAATAATAAAAAGTGTACAGAGTAAAGCACGTGGACCACTTTAGAGATTTCCTCATCTCTCAGAAAGCACAATTTGATGGTTTCCCAACTTGCTCTTCACCTCACTTGAGCACCCACAAAGAATTTTCCAAACTCAGCATCGCACATCACACTCACGCGTCCTGTCTTATTGAGATGTGAAAGCAGAATCAAATGGATATTTCTGTCCCCTTAAGCTGTATTTTGAGTCAAGGCTGAGGACATTACAAAGCCTTATTATTAACCTATTTTCAGAATGCAAATGATTTGGAAGAGAACTAGACAAAAGGAACTGCGTGCATTTGTAGGACAGTCATCCTCTCAGCCCCCCTCCATACACTCCTGACCTAGGAACAACAACTTGCTCTGCATCTTTGATGTCATTGCACGGGAGACAGAAAAATGCAAGTTCACAGACAGCAAGCATCTAGATACATGTTCCAGTCTCAGACTGGAAGAGCAAGGTCTCCAGTACAAAACCAATTAATCACAGTTACAGAGCCCCAGCTTCGTAAACACAGCCCGTTAATTTGGGTTGCTGTTTCAAATACCTAGTTCCATTTCTTCCCCTCTCCACTTAAAACAGGAAATAAACTGGACAAAGCCAATTTCCAGTAAGTTTTAGATCCATTTTCAAATGTTTGTTCCTCATTGAAAAGTAGCTTGCTCTTTCAGCATTTGAATCTGATTTATTATCCCGAGAGGAAGATGGATCCAAACACCCAATTCCCCCTTCAGTATGCCTTGTGCATACTTGCATCTCACCTGGAGCAGAAAAACTCAGATACTTCTGTTTTGCTGTGTCTTTGGAGTCGTAGAATTTCAGCACATCTAGTACTGCCTGCGGGTTTTTCTTCTGTTCTAGCTTCGTGATATTTGAGGTCTGTAGCAACCGAGCCCATTGCTCTGGCATTCCCTGAAATAACAGACGATTTAAGCCTTTTTTGCAGCATTTTGAAGAGATTTAAAAAGGAGAACAAAATTATTTCCTCCATATGACGTATAGCAGGTACAGCCTTAAACACACCAGCAGGTAGGATGGGGTTTTAATGGGAATGTAGGTAAGTGATAAAATACAAATTGAGCTACAGCTGAAATACCTCCTGACTGCTCAGTGTCTCAAACATTCAGGGGCTCCAGCCCACTGTCTCATCACGACAGAACACCTTCCAGGTGTAATAAGTCAGTCACGAGGAACAGGACTACAAAAGCACTCAGTGGAACCACAGCGTTACAAACTACTGAAAGCGAACTGAAGAGGGTACTTCTCTTCCCCACAGCGTTTCTCAAAGGCTGCCCCACATGACACAAAGCTTTAGATGGTACATACACACTGCTGAAGCGCTAACAGGTCAGTCTTGTTACTCCACAGGCCGTATAAATACACAGTAAAATTATTTATTTGATAAGAGACTAACTGACACTTCATTCTAAAATACCACAATGGCTTCACTACAGCGCTGACCCACAGCTGTTTTCTCAGCACCTCCAAGCCAGGTGCACTTACAGTGAACTCGCCCGTAACAGCATCAAAGCCGACATGGATAGTATGCTCAAAATCTGACGGTGGGGAGATTTCTGGACGTTCCTTTTCCTTTTTCTTGCTTCCTGTAAAGAGATTAGAAGATCACTTGAGTAAAGATTTAAAGTCCTACTGTCTCAATATAGCATAACAAATCCAAACATAACAGCTGGGATGAACGTAACCTTTATTCTTTTCACAGGTTGGAGGTTTTTAAATATGCAACACGGTGACTTGGTATCTTCAGGTTGGTATAGACTTCACACAAGAATCACCAAGTTCTTTCATTCAAATCATTTATACCGTGGCAGCAATCAAATAAGAGATCAAGAGCCCCAGAGTGCAAGGAGCTCTGGAACACCTATGAAATGTTTACAGTTCAAAAAAGGACATTTTAATATGTATTAAAACACTGAAGACAACTTCAGTTCACCCTCAAGTTCACCCTAAAGACAGTTAAAACTCAGCTGCCTCGCTGCTTCAATTCAAGGTAATTAATGCAAATCAGGACTTCCCGCGATGAAGATAAGAGTTTGTAGCCTCAGACCAATTATCTAATTTAAAAGTGGAAAAAAAAAAGGCAAAAAGCAAGCATAATAAGTACCAGAAGCAGGAACAGACAATGAGAAAGACCACATGCACGATTCAACCTAGATTCAATTAAATTTAGAAGATGTTTTGTAACGTATGGCGCCTGGTTTGGGGATTTATTTATTTCTAAGAAAGACAAAACTGCAAATTGTCCTCCATTTCCATTTAAATCTAAATATAACATGCAGTTATGCACCGCTAGGTTCGCTTTCCTCAGAAAAGGTTGAGTAAAGATGGAAGGTTTCGAGACCGTGTTCTCTTGTCCTTGTAAAAAAGCCCGAGCCCTGCTCGCTTCCCCTGGGAGCACAGCAGAGCGGACTCGCTGCTTGCTCTCTGGGCAGAGATCCGATGCTCGAGGCTTCACCTCACTGCCCTCTGCAGAAAGGCAGAGCCCTGGCAGCGAGCTGCAGAGCATGTCTCACTTGATACCAATAAAACTGAGTGTTTATTCCTGGCAATGCCTGAGGGCTCACAGAGCAGATAGCTGAATCAGCAGCATTTATTACAGCACGCGTGAAGCCAGCAAGAATGCCATAGTCCTTATAGCAACAAATGAAAGCAGCACACTGTTTTAAAATCTACCTTGACTACCGTTTTATGATTGCCTGGCAAAAAAAATAATTTTGATTTGCTTTTAAATACAAAACGTCAAGAAGATTCAGTACAGAAGAAGAGCAGGTAAAACAGCACCTCTTAGTAACTCCATGGTTAAAAGTTCTTGGGGCAAGCACACATCACGTCGCTCAGAGCCAGGGAATCTGTCTGAAATTCCCTCATGCTGGCGGGAAAGGAAGGACAAGGATCCGAGGACAATACTTACAAATGAAAAGCCATGTGGGCTGCCGCGAGCTGAACAATGCAGTGGAAAGACGTGGCTGTTATAAACAGGATATCTTTAATATGGCTGCACAAATCAGAGCCAAAAAGCAAATGGACTGTCAAATGTTCTCATTTAACATCTTTAAGGAAAGTACTGTTTCTTCCCAACCTCTTGCAGTTGTTTATGTGAAAGCAAGAAGGAAAAAAAAATAAATTTATATTCCTCAGGAAGATTCCTGTTCTGGAGCACTTGACAGTTAGGGAATGGTAGCTGGTGCTCAAATCGTCCAGCATGTGCTACACAAATAAACCCAACCCTTGCAAAAATACACATCGTATTAGCGTGCTGGACAAAGAGACTAAAACACTCCTCTCCCCACAGGAACAGCAGATCAGAGACACTTTAAACAAACGCAAGCAGCAGACTTCAGTCAAGAGGCAAGTCCAGTGAGTCATGTTTTGGCAAGATGCACTTGAGGCTCTGTTAACAAGGCCACTGGGAGGCCACACTATTTTTGAACCTCTGATTATGTTTGCATCACAGATCTGTATTTAAATGGGAATCCCTTTAATAAAGGGCAACGTTCGTTTCAAGCCACAAGTGAATCTACGGCACAGTCCCTTGGCTCTGCAGCCAGCTGGGCACCAGCGCGGCTCACAGGCCCTGACACAATGGGGAAAAACAAAGGCTCCTTCAGAAGGATTTACACTTTAAATTTAAAAAGGAGAACTGCTCTGATTAAGAAATCACCTCAAAGATGGTCTAGTTTCTAGTTTTAGGGGACTGCTTTCAGGCTCTCCAAAAACACACACAGGTTCACTTGACTTCAGAAGTCTGGCCAAGGAAATTCACGGCAATTTAAGTACTCTAGTAAAAAGATGACTATCTCCTCACTTCTCCTGAACAATGGAACTGGGGAAAAAACCTTCTGGACTAAGTCATTAAATAACCTCTTCTCTGATTATTTTGGTGCAGAACTAGCTCAGACTTGGGCAGGAGCTCTGCATTTGCTAAGCCTCGCTGCCTGCAGCGAGCGCCCCAGATCATGCCATCCCCCCAAGCCAGCCCGCCCGCTAAAAGAGGAGCGGGGACAGAGCTGTGGGGAAATGCATACCGTGAAGGCAGCCGCAGAGACCTTGCCAAATCACAGGGGCAGAAAGCTGCAGAAGAAAGCCAAACCACTTTATCCAGCTATCCCTGCACCTAATCACTTGCAGTAGCCTTATAGATCTCTGCGAAGGCATTCTTTCATTTTCTGAACAGAAGAACTTAACGTTTGTTGCAGCAATTTGTTAACCTCTGCTGGAGACATTTCACCCTTGAAAAAAGTCCACCTCAAATCCAATGTCAGGTTAAGGGACCATTTTCCATATAGTCCGAACATATTTCAAGCAGCAAGCAGAAAGCCAGTATTTCTGTACAGCCTAGCAGCAGCAGAATAAAGAATAAAAAAACACAACTATTTAATTAGCCATGCTAATGAACAAAACAACTAACATCTGACCATTGCTTTAGAGCCAGAAAGTCACTGCGTCCATTTATATTTGACAGCCAGCTTTGCAGTCTTGAGGGCTGAAAACATTTCTTTGGATGTTTACATTATCCTCGCTGTGGGTCAGACCATCAACAAGCTTTTTCCGTATTAAGAAAAAAATACAACTTTCAGAAAGTTTCTTTAAGCTGGATCATTCAATTACCATTTTTCCCAACCACATTATTTTGCCATGCTGTAAACCCTTCCGCTTTTTTTTTTTCCCAGAAGGACATTATTTTAAATATTTCTTTAACATCTAGAAAAGATAAAGGGGCACAATTTTCTCAAAAACATACTTTTCTCAGCAGAAATTATTTCTCCCATTTTTAGTTTGTGTCACTAAATATCAGTAGATACACACACACCAAACAAGTATGCACATTCATGTCCATAATTTTGGTACGTGCCAGTATTTACAGCGGTCTGAACAAGTCTGAGTATTCAGCTTCTAAAGCAGTTTCAGGTGAGTCAATGCAGCTGTAGACAAGTCTTCAACCACCTTTCCAGCCACTTCGGCACGAACAAACCCACGAGCAAGATGGAAAGAGGAAACGTCCAAGGAGAAGGAAAGGCACTATCAGGTGGCACAAAGCTCTCCAGCTGCGCCGTGCCCACTCGCATTAGCAACTCCCTTCACAACACAAGTCTTATTCAGTGTTACTAATTCGGAGCAAGGAAAACCTCCCTTCACGTGGTGCTTGCGTTCTACTTCGCTATTCCCCTGTCCGAACAAAAAGGGCCACAAATGCTCTGAAGATCACCTATGCAACAGCAGAATTGTGTTACCCCAGCTCCAAAGCCATTCTCCCAGCCAGAAGATGGACTGGGAGGTTTGATTCTTCCACCAGCTTTTCTTCAGCACTCACCACAACAGTTTCTAGGAATTTCCCATGATCAAAATACACTAATAAATACCAGCGGCTGCAGGCTAAGCTAGAACCTGCTCCTGACACGTGGGGTTTACTGCTGTCACAGAGCTAAAAGGCCTGCAGTCTCTCTCTCGGGCTCTCACTTCCAACCTGCAGCAGCTTCTCACATTTTCCGTACGGACTCGCCTCTTTAGGGCTTTTACCCATGCCACCTCTGTTGCTGTAATCCAGCCACGGTCAGTTATTGCACAATAAGTGACCTTGTGAAATAACTAGTCAGCTTCCAAAAGCTACGCTGGCCAAATCTTTCCATCCTCTGAAAAGGAAAACACACCCACCGTGCGCAGCACAAAGGCTGCCAGACAGTGGAAAGCTATCTTCGGAGTGCAGAGAAGCGTGCCTCTAGCGTCTGTTCTGCGCTGAGGCACGGCTGCACAGGGGGACTGCTCGCACAGCTGAGCAAGAATAAAAACCAGCCCTGGGGAAAATTGTTAGCAAAGTGAATAAATAACCAGGGAAGCAAAGTCTCTTGAAGCAGTCAAACCTGTGGCGGCAGGACTGAACCAGCCCTATCTCGCACATCATCAACAGCAGGAAGCCAGGAGCGGAACTAGAGATCGCTGAGAGCAGCAAGGTCTTCCCCAGGACAAGCTGGTAACGTGCAACCTCTTTCCTAACACTGATACTAGGATACATAAAAATATATATTTTCCTGCCTGGATGTTTGCTCTTCCCTGGAGATTATATGCCATACCTCTGTAATCAATTCCCCAGCATTTGTAAATAGATATACAGCCTGAGCCATCTCCAAACCCAGGGGCAGGGTGCACGTCACAGTTACGTTTGCAACAGCTTCAGAGCTAATCCAAAACGTAACTCGTGTTGATGTGCATTAACATTCGGTATCAATTTCTGTTCGGAATAAATCCTAATATTAAAAAATGCTAAATGTTATAGAGCAACAAAACACATTGCAGCTTCATGTCAGGCTAATAACTCCCTGCACAGTTTAACCGTAACAGATGTTAGGAGGTATTTCTGTGCACTATTTTGTTTCACGTGGATACAGACATCCTGGAAAACCAGCTCCAGTGCCGTACGTACATTCATCATACGGAAGACAGGACAGCAACAAAGCCCAGGTACAGCCTAGTTTCCTTAAAGCCTTCTTTTCCCCTCAGAAATAATCCTTGTTTATAGCAAAGGAGATTGTTTTGCCCGTTGGTGATTAACCTGAGCAGTGCAGCTACACGGATCTGACCGCAACGGAAGAACTTCATTTTTCTCAGTTCTCCTTCACACCCACTGCACCCTCCCACTTCTTCTTCGCTACCTTTTTTCTCAAAGGTACCACCTAAATAGTCATCAACATGAAGTAACTTCCAAAACAGCTGGATGCTCAGTTTCAACTAGAAATCTGCATTTAGCATAGCCAAATGCTAAGTAACACGACATGCAGAAGTCACAAACATTTATTAGGTTTGTTTGGAAATGCATTACTCTAAATTGGGCAGCAAACATGAGAGGCACCAGGTAGAGGTTTTCCACAACGAGTTAGTTAAATTTTCTTCCTCAGCACTTCATCTGGACTAGGTGACTTACAGGTCTTTTCCAACCTGATTGATTCTACGATTCTATCTTCAAACTGCCAGTGCAAATGGAAAGAACGGCACACTGAACACGCATACCAACCCGTCAGCATTTCCCCTAATCCCCTACACTTGGGCAGGCTGTAATAAAGAAATTCCACAGATCTCACGTGCAGGTTATGGACTCCAATGTCCAATGCGCAATCAAAGCTTACACAAAGAGTAAAGGAACAGAGATAACAAACTTGGAAAAGGAGGCATCTTACCTTTTTCAGTGCCAGAGAATATGGAGATGATTTTATTTCTAGGTTTTCTCTCTTCTGGTACAGAGGGCAGGGGTTTCAAGCTGTGGTTCGCAGACAACTGGTCCTTCCCTCCTGAACTGAAAATAGTGCTGCTCATCCGGACAGGAGGAGCTGGCGGCTTGTCTTCCAGTTCTCCGTTGTCAGACATGGTTCTCAACAGCTAGTGAAAACACTGAAACAGAAATTTGTGTTTAAAAATAGGAAGAGAGAATGGAAGACAAATCTAGCATTTCTTCTGTAGGCCAACAGGGGAAGGAGGTGTGAATTCAGCTCAGGAGCTTAGCGAGCGCTGCGCTGCTAGACACCAACATTTCCGCCAAAGGAAGCGCTCCCTTCCTCCTACCCTCTGGCTCCTCACTCCCACTTCTGGGCCACCCGTTTGTTTGGGCCGGCAGCAGCACATGTGGGATGAAGTGACAGACTTTTCCAGTGCTGAAACCAACCGAGTCAAAAAGAACAGTCAGTTATAATGAGCACCAATTCCCTGACCCAGTTCGCTATCCGTTCGTGTAAAGGTTAGGTACATGAAAGGGGTAAAACATGTAAGGACACCAGCACAACTTCTTTTGAGGGTGGTTCTTGCTCAGAGCTTCGTGCTATGGAGTCAAACACCCTTAAAAGCTTCACATGTCATCCTTCTTGTCATCTTTCAGACAAGGTCTTGGGGAGAGCAGAATAGCCTATGTTTAAAGTCATAATCCAACACACCATCCATATTAACTAATATTAAGAATATCTCTACCCAATTTACATAGCCTGAATAAAGATTATGGAGCTAGGATCTACTAGACGTATTCCACTTCTGAATAAGGACTCACATGGCTTTACCACTTTGTGCCACACTCTCTCCATTTGCAATATGAGATACACATACACACACGCTACCACCACAACCCTCCTGAAGTACTAAAAAAAAAACAAACACAAGAGATCACGAACAAATAGCTACTAATGCTAAAAACACAGCACAACAAAGCATCTACATGTCACGTTCCACGTTCAAGATAATCAATGCTGGCCTCTCCTCCCTCCCCATAATATACTAGTGATTTTTCTTGCTGATCACCAAGAAACAGGCAGCCTCTCTGCTGCAAATAGCAGAGAACGACTTACAGAAATTACCTCTCGGTGACAGCTGAATAATAAATAAGCCCCTCGCTATGCTATGCCCAAAGGATGAGCACAAGTCAACACGCCTCCTCTGTTTCTCATGACAGTTTGGGAAATGAGTGGCCTGCTGGCACTTGAGAGAGCCAGGCGAGGACCGTGAGTGCAAGCTGCTACCACTACCCACACCTCGTTCACAAAGGATAAATACTGTGCTGCACGATGTCTCTGCGCAACACGCACATCTCGCAGGCCCTGGTTTACCAGAAGGACTGCAAACAGGTGGGCTGCCGTTCCCTGCCAGTTCACTGAGCAGGGGAACACTGCCAAATCCCAGCTAAGCAAAACAAAGGAGGCTAGCAGCCCAAATTCGAGCAGCACAAGAGCACACTGTTTTAGGTCGTGAAGCTCAGAAGAGATTAAAATGAATTACCACCATAAACACCCGCGAAAGCACATCATTTCTGTACAAATACCTTCGGAGGCATAAACAGCATGAATCAAAGTTCTGGCAGCTTAAGTGAGAACGGGCCCTGTGCTGCTTGCCCCATCAACTTAGAGATTGATGGGAAACAGCTGCCAAAGCTGGGCAACATCCACCTAGATGAGTCTGCCTTCGAGCCCTTTTCCTGATGACGGAGTGATAAATAGGCCTGCAACACTCGAACAAGTCAGTAGGGATGCAGTTGCAGATCAGGCCGTGATTCCTAGCTTTCCAATTTTGCTTACTGATTGCTCTTTCAGATGTTGCAAGTTATCTACAGGATCTTCTCTGTTTTCCAGTACCTACCCTGCAATATGGGAAAAAAGTTAAGAACCCTGGAATTTAACAGCAGGTTTGAGCAGTCTACCCGCAGGGATTTTAATTCCAACCTCTTTCCTAACAATGAACGTTGTTTTCACAAAGCGTGTGACCAATTCAAGACGTACTTTTGTTTTTTTTTTTTTGTCGAAGCCACCAAGCAGAGTGTTCACGAGTCCTGTTTGTTAGAACTGGCTTTTAAGAGTACCTAGGTAGAAAAGTACAGCTGGGAGGGTCTGGGGCAGCTGCTACACAGCTCTGAAGTCAGACCTGGAGTACAGGGGACTGTAACCCATTTTGCTTACATCCATGAAATCTCAGAAAAGAGTAGGATATGGGGTCCTCAGCTAACCAAATGGGAATAGATATTTAAGAGAAAACACCCCCCCTTTCAAACACAGAAATATGATCAGACAGCTAAATAAATCAGAGAAGGTAAAGAAGCACATCACAGAACTTTAATACCAAAACAACACACTACGTGAAGAAAGCAACAGCAAGAACAGCTTTTTGTATTGTTTTTTTTTTTAAACCAAACATTATTTCATCTATCCGTGAACTTCTTTGTGCTGCTTGATATTAGCAACAGCTGTATGTAAAGATAGCCAACTAGCCTGTGTCTGAGCCTGGCCAAGAACAGACTGGTCCTCCAAGCCCATGCAAATTCCCCATACCCTTTCTTGGAGAGCCCAGTCAGCTAGTTAATAATGTTGTAACATGGGATTAAGGTTGCTAGCTTTACAAAACCTTTGGTACACTTTGACTTACATGTTTTCAAAATAAAATTCTCACTATAGCAAAGAACCTGATTTTTCAGTGATACACACTGCAGATCAGCTCTTCGCATATTCGCTGTTACAGGTCCTTGATCTGACGAAAACTATTCCTTAGCTCTCTGCATGGTCAAGGGAAGAAGCCGTTAAGCAACAGGATGGAAGCAAGCGTCCCCAAATCCATCTATTCCACAAGAAAATAAGGCACTTCAGAAAACTGGCATAACTGCACCTGCGCAGAACCCTCAGGTCTGCGTCCATCACTTGCAGTTAAACAAAATCCTTCAAGCTCATTAAATCTTTGGCTTAGTAAAACCTGAACTTCTGGAAAATCCTCAGAAATAACAGGAAGAATTATAATTTCTGGGTAATTGTTTCAAAGGCCGTTGTTAAAAACTGCTAGATCCAAAACTGTTTTGCACAAAGGTCCGTTCCAACACAGAGAAGCTTTAAGTTCATGGTTTAAGGAATGACAGCTCCACTCACAACAGATCACGAAACAAGAGTCGGATCCTTTGGTCATCACTGGAAGTGAGAAAACAAAACAAAAAAACAGTCATCTTGTTTGGGTTCAAATCCAAAGAGCTAGCTTCTTTCCGACAGCTGAATGGAGAAGAAAGGAGCAGCTCCCCCCTCCTTTATCCTTACCCTGTCTTCATTATGCAGGGAAAGTCTCCGCAGTGCCAGGAAGTACTTTTGAAATTGCTGCGGAGGTTTGGCCTTATGTGCCATGACTGCAGGAGGAAGGAAAGACAGACGTAAAATAAAAAAGAGGAGTGCAAGTACACCCTGAAGCTCCTTTTCTTCTCCCTCATTCCCCTGAAGAGGAAAAGGCGCCCGTCTCATTCAGCATCAGCTCGATGTAATCGCTCTTGCCCCAGCACCGAACACGTGGCCGCCCTGCTGAATCATCGCTTGCGCAGGGAATTGCAAGGCCCAAGAGGATTTCATTTTTTCTAGCAAAGAGCCTGTATACCGGCAAAAGGGATGTCAGGTTTTTTTAAACCTCGGTTGAAAGACATTTACTAAATTGGCTTGACTAAGTTTGTGCAACCTCAGAGAAGTATGCTACGTCTGCCAGAAAGACGGCAGAAGAAACAGATGGAAAAGGATGTAATCAGTGGCAATGGATTCGTCAGTGAAAATAATGCCAGGAATAACAATGGATTCACGAGCTCCCCACAGTTACTGGTGGCACTGCTTTTAACTGCAAGAACTAGAAAGCAGCGGAATGGACCACAGCAGCAAGCAGTGAAGCTGCAAACGATACTTAACTGCAGATTTCAGACAGATTCATTCCCACCACAGAATGGTGCTGCAACCCAGGACATTCAAAAAAAATAAAAAAAAAAAAAGGACACAAAAAGAGCTAAAAACTTTCCTCCCAACAGTTCTGCTACTCGCTCTGCAGAACATAATCACAGGGGCCAGAGCTGGCAACCACAAGGCTCTGATTCTCAGTTCTTATCTCTCGTACACGACACTACGAACTGAAGAAGCTGAAAAGCAAAAGGACTCTCCCTCCTGCTGGAGAGGCAGCAGCAATTGGCCAGCTGGGGTCTGCAAGGCCCTAAATCAGTCTCATGGACAGCAGGAGACCTGAAGCCAGGCTGCTCAGAAGCGCAACCCTTCCCTTCCCACCTTTGAAGGAAGAAAAGTGCAGGGAAGCTGCTTGTGTAGCTTAAACCATCCTCTTTCTCCCAGCCCAGAAGAGCCCTGCAGTAACCGACCAGCACGTGCATTCGCAGTTTCATTTTTACAGCGATGTCCCAGGAGCCAGTTCTGCTGCTCGCTAGCTTTCTTCCTTTTGGGGAAGAAAGGGGCCCGATAACCCTCGGTGTACCCAGGCCACAAAAGAGAGGCAGCAGTTCCTGTTGCTGGTGGGAAAACACCCAGAAACGTAACCCTGACAGTGAGTAAAAGCTGGAAAGCAAAGCGAGACTCGGGCAGCGTTTGCAGAAAGCTGATAAACACACGCTGTTGCAGCGCATTCACCTGAATGCTCTGGCGTTGACTCGGGGGGGTTTGCATTTGTTTTCCCCCAACTCCCCCCTTGTGAGAGCACAAAGCGGGGCTGCTTCCTGAAGAACTTCCTAAGCACGGCTCTTGCGGCAGCCCTGGCTCTCCCAGCCTCCCTCGTGACCGGCCGGAGGCCGACACGCACTCACTGCCTTGCAGCTGAAGCGCAGCCCTCGCTCGGCAGCCGGCTCCGCCACGGAGGCCCCTCTCTGCCCCAGCGCTGCTCTTTGGCTCCTCCGTCTTCTAAAAAAGGACAAGCGTTTTTTCCTCTCTGACTTGTCTGCCGAACGACCGAAGGGAAATAAAACGAGATTGAAGGCAAGCATTTTCCTATCTGCTACAGTGTGCGGTCACGTTTCTCCTGGAGCACCTGTGCTTGAGCAGATCGAGTGTGCAACGCACGGTATGGGCGCGCACACCTCGGTCTGACTGTGCCGCGTGGCATCGCGAGGCCCTGAGCAGGGCTATCTGTATTTCACTGCCCTAGGATCTGATGCAAAAGTGAACTGGACAGCCGCTTGGAAAAGATGATATCAAGCTCAGAGCTGTCTGATAACACGCACGTAACTTCCCCCTCCTGCCACGACAGCGCTGCTTTAGGCTGCCCCTCTCGCAGCTCCCTGGAGCCCGAACAAAATCCAACCCACTGCACACACCCCGACAGGAGGCTCCCGGAGCAGCAGCTCAACTCACCTTTGTTTAGCACAGGTAAAAATTACTCAACTTATTTGCTACCAGCAACGAAACACTGAAGGAGCAACACAAAGGTCAAACGTAAGCCTTTTTTGCAGGGCCGCCCAAAAAGCAGAAGTAACTGATTTCAGGGTAGCGCTGCATTAAGAAACGTAACCGCTTTGCTTTTGAAAGCGGGGCCCTCGATGCAGCACGGCAGCTGCAGGACCTTATCGTGACCGCTGCCACCTGAGCAGCCGCAAGAAGCGCGGGACACTTGGGCCATGGGGACAGCCAGCGGGCACGGCGCTCGAGAGCAACGCAGCGGAACCACGGGCTGCCCGACGGGGAACAGCAGGAGAAAAGAGAGCAGAGGAAGGGTGAAAAAAGCCCTGCCCCTAAGCGCGTTTCCCTGGCCCTGCTCTAGCAGAGGGCGCAAGGTTTGAGAAAAGCAAGTTATCCTTACAGCAAGCTGCGCGGCGGCAGCTGTCAGCGCTGCCTTCCTGTAGAGCCTTATAGGGTGCTGCTGGCAACGGCTGTCACACACAAAGGGCAGCATCCGGGACGGCCAGGTCCAGGGCCGAGGAAAACAGCAAAATAGATGGCATGCAAACAGGTCTCCAAGGCAGAGGATGTCGGGTGAAAAAAGGCAGAGTGATTGAAAAAAAGAAAAATGCAATAAAAGAGCTTGCTTGCGACTCCACGAAAACACTGGTGTAACACAACTGATTTATGTCGTATTCCACTCTTGGTTTCTATCTCATAAATCCTCACTGAAAATCGTCACTCCCAGCGCACTGACCCAAGCTGCTAACTTATCTTCCGGTTCCCCAACACCACCATTGCTGGAAAAAAAAAAAAAACGGTGAGATGAGCCTGGACGCTTCTTTATTCCAGCAAAGAAGGAAAACAGACCTTTCCAAAACACAGATATACACATTGTGCAGCTCTTCAATGGACTTTGGAGGGCTGGTCCCTTCATCAGATGCTCCATTTTTCTTGGGCCAAGTAGATTTTAGAGCACAAAAGCAGAATGAAAGGTCTGTATGTATTTTTCTAACACCCTCCCACACTTTTTTTTTTTTAAAGGCTCCTGTTGAGCAATAGATTTCCTGTGATTAGCTCACATAGTACTGATTATAGCTCACTTCCTCCCAGGGATTAGCAGAAAGCAGCTTTCTGACAAGCTTTTCTTCAGACGGTGCTACCTAGCCACAGCTCACTTCCTGCCCCATCACTAGCAGCGCGCTAGTTCAGCAGCTCATCCATTTGAAACGATTTCACCGCTGCAGAAAAAATCCACAGAAGCAGCAGATCTCAGACGGTCTCCTCCACGAAAAGCAAAACAAACCTTTTTGGGTGCTTTGCTTTCCAACTGAAAGCATTTGGTTCCGTGGGATTTGTTCTACCTGATCCAAAAAAAGGAGTTTTCTAAAGCAACAGAAGACAACTATCAGAGGCTGAAAATACTTCGCTCTTTATTTCAACTCGGAGAAGCTGTGTTAAAAAAAAAAATAGTGGCAGACGAAGAATTACTTTCTTGCAGACCTGGCAAATGCAGCCTCGGATCTTCTGCCTGCCAAGAGGACTTGGGCAAAGGCAAGACCAGGAGTAACCTTGATAATGACCAGCGAGAGCCAGCGGCGTGATCCGTCCCACCTACGCTCAGGAAAAACACGTGCAGATGCTCTAGCACAACACGCAGCTCTTGAGCCTTGCGCCTCTGCAGAGGCAGGCACCAGCCTCCACGGGACGTGCAGAAACAGCTCTTTTCCCTTTAGGGGTCTCGGATAAAATAAGTGTTCGGTCTATGCCAAACCACGGACCCATGAAAGCTAACGGTTATTTTGATTTAACTTTCCTTTATGGGGAGGGAAGAGGAAACTAGGCTAATCTGAAATATTCCAGCCACGCAGAGACTCTAATTTACGAGCATAAGCGAGCAAGATACCCCTTCAAATGATGCAACTGAGAAAACAGCTTAAAAAAAATAAAAACCTGAGCATGCCAGGCATTAATTCTTCACTCGGATTGATGCAAGGACACATACTAGCCAAGCTGACTGCTCGGCAAGGCCAACTGACTGATGGTGCCAATAAATTGCCAGCATCATTTTTGCAAAATTAACCGCCACGAGCACCGGTTTGCCTGCTTCAACCACCAAGGAGGCAACCACGAATTGTACGAGCAGGTCCTGCCTTGCCAACTTCCCCTTACTGCTACATGCGACAGAGGCAACGCAACACTCCCACTCTACCGATAGTACCGGAGAATGTCAGCCTTCCGCAAAATTGCATGAGGTGACACCCAGGAGAACGCACCCAGCTAAATCCTTGCTGTTTTATCTTCTTCATATTCCTCGATTTCCCTCTGATTTCTGCAGAATCACTCAAATATAGAAGGGAACACGCAGCATGGGGGAACCAGCTGGCACGTAACTGCCAAGCGAGGTAGTTGGGGGGAAAAAAAGGATGATCAAACAGAAGCAACAAAAGCAGAAGAAAAGGAAACTATCTTTTGTGAATGAGGAACAATCATCTCCAAAAGCACAAAGAGATGCTTACTGTGGACCAAGCTGCAGAAGACAAATATCCTGTTACTGGAGTATTTGAAAGAGTCACTGAGCTCTTTCTAAAGAAGAATTTTCGTCTAACCCTTTGCCAAAGTACCTCACAACCCAAAGCAATTCAACTATTTACTCCTTAAGGAACTCTGCAGATGTGCATAGCCTTGCACTGAAAACGTGCTACGGTATCATTCAGAAATAAACGCAGATCCCAGCCCTCTGATGAGCGACCACTGGTAGACTTCCTGGCCTTCAAACGGCCCTCTTACAGCCAGCGCTTCTCCCCTCGCAGTGCTTACAGCCAGGCCATCCCCACCCCTCGGCGCAGGCACAATAAAGTGCAACTTTCGTAGAGTCATTAATAAAGATGAGCAAAACACCGCCGAGATTCTGGCAGCCTCCCAAACTGACGGACCAGGTTCACAACGTCTGCCTATCGAGCCGAAGACACGGGGCGATAAGCAGAAACCTCGGTAAGGACAAATGTTTTCTCCCAAGGTTTCACTTTCTGCCTTTTTGAACTGGGAAGAAGGATTGTTGCAGAACTACCAGCTACGATTTGTGATGGAAAACGATATCAGTGGGGAAAAATCAGAAGAGGCACCAATTAGAGACAGGATGTGCAAGAGCAAGAGTCCATCAGTGCACGGAAAATTTAAGCAAATGAGCGATACTTCATTTCACAGCATACTGCAGCCATCTGCTAGCCTTGTGATACATCTCTGCCTTCTCCCTTTAAGTCACGAGTGGCAATCGACTCCCACCTGAATTCTCGTTTCTGCTTCATAAAATAAACACGGCACTATTGAACTGTGGAGGCATATTTCACCGCAAAACAAATTAGAAACTGCTCCTCTGCTTTCTTGCCTCTGAACTCTTGACACAGCTCAAACGCCACAGATGACAGGACCAGAGGGGCCTCCGAGGCAGCTGCCGAGTTGCTTCTGTTCCCCATTTCCCCTAAGCCCGGCAGGGAAACTCACGAGGCGAGGCTACAACACCATCATTGCCAGCGGAGAAGAGAACTGAGGCAGATTTGCAGGTACCCACATCCACACTACACGCAAAGCGGCCCTCGCAGGCCTGCAGGGCACGGAGGAGGAGGAGCAATTGAAGCAAGAAGGATGGATTTCGACGCCCTGCCGCAGGGCTGGGGAGCTGCCGCCTACCAGCTGAACTGAGGCCACGCTTCATTTTATACAGCCCACAGCCACACTCTGCCTTCAACGAACCATTGTGCAACGCTGCATAATGATAAGATGAGCTCAAAGGTGTTTGAAAAGCCTCTTCAGCCCTCAGCGAGGAAATTACTTACCCCTGCTCTACCAACTTGAGAACCTGAGTCAACTGAAGAAAGGAAAGACAGCCTGCAGCACACAGCACATGCAAATCCAGGATTCGAGTTGTTCATGCTTACTCACATTTCTTTAACTAGAAGACTCTTCTGAGCCTTTATTTTCACGAGCTGAGATCTCCTGAAGATCAAAGGAGAATGGGGAAAAAGGCAAGTAGGGAAAGTTTACAAGGAAAAAAAAAATTGGAGGCTGTATCTCATCCTTGAGACTCTCTCTTAATTAAACCCAGCATTTACAGGCAGGGAGGGATCACACATTCCAGAGCAAAAGTTATTGGAATAAAGGGTAGGCTACCTGCAGGAGGCACCTACGCATCTCCAACAGCGCGCACAGCTGCTGTAACCCAGACAGTCGCCACTCACAGTGGCACTGACGCCTCCCTAAAAGTGGCAGGCTACTGGTGCGGTGCAGAGAGAGCACCAGTAACTCTGGGAGAAAGCAGAATGGTTTTTAACCACCCAAATCCAGGACGATGGTTTACGAGACCACAGCCCACCCATCCAAACTGGAGGCCCGGGACGAACCGGAAAGGGAGCGGGAAACGCAGCGTGTATCAGCAAGGCGAGGAAGGAAAAAAGATCCGGCCTTTAGGGATCCATCACTTTCCCACCACACCAACAGAGCTGTCAAGGGGAAAAGAAACCAGGGAAAAAGATGAAGGGAAGAGAGAAGTAGCTCCCTGCATACGTGAAGAATGGAGCTTTTGTTTCACTCTAGTGGTTGGCCAAGGCTTGCTTTAACTGCAGTTCCTGACAGCAGAAACCCCTGGGGCACCAGTCTGGCGACTCCAGTGGTGCGGAGCGGGGCTGGCACAGATGCCGCTCACGCTCCGAGCACGTCCCGCAGCACGGAGGGGTCCGTCGACTTCTTCAGCAACTGAATTCCTACAGGAGAAGCGTTCCCTGAAGCATCCCCACCTCTGCGCTGGGGAAGTTCACTCACCACCAGCTGGGAAGGCCATTAGCAGCACTGAGCTCTGAGCCCTCGCAGCAACGCAGCTCCTAGACCTGACCGCTGCCAGAAGGACCTGCAAACGCCAACGAGCGCCATCACACCGAGCCCGCAGCGAGCACCGCGGCCACCAGCGCTCTCACTGCCTCAGCTGCCCTGCTCGCAGCTGGCGATACCCACAGAGATCTCAAGGCAGCAAGCGAGGCTGTGAGTTTAGCAGAAAAAAAAATCCGTGAGAAAGCAAAACATTCAGGAAGGGTCACCCCAACCTTCCTCTAGCGGCAGCGGCTCAGGACTGCAGGATGGCATCAGTAAAACCCCCAGGCTTCGGCTACAAAACCTCACCAGCACTATTTCCACCTGCAGTTAGCTTGCTGTGCATTTCAAGCTTGTCCCAGTAAGGAAGAACTTCACTACACTTCTGAAGCGTAAAGTTTCACAAGTTTTATACGAGTGATTGGCAGATTTATCCTACTATATTTAACCTTACTAGCAAAATCAAAGGTCATCCAGATGGGGCATACAAGGAAATTCTGCAGCCACTGGCCCAACACCATCGCCCACCCTTCCCCGTTAATTCAAACGGCGATAGGACAAAAAGCACAAACTGTAGCTGTCACATCTCAAATCAACAAGGATTTCGAAGCTGCTCATGCACACACCTCTTCCTATCTGTAATTTTGTGTTCAACAGAGTAGCAGTGAACTGTTACCACCTAAAACACAAGACGGGAGCTGAGCAAACTTGCTGGATTTGCCTTGCATGCTCTGATACATTTTCTGGTTTGTAGCTACTTCTAAAGAACACACACTTACAGAAGTGCCAGGTTATTCCACCGTTTAATGCAGCAAGTCCCTAAAATTTAGGCAAATGTTCTCGTGTGTGTTTCAGGAAGCCAAGGCACTCATTTTGAACCTGGAAAGAACATCATGTTCACCAATTTACACTCCAAAAAATGGATATCAGAAATGAGTTGTTTTTTTTTAAACTAATTTTCTAACTTCTTCTGTGTTTATTACCACTAGATAGGCATCTTTCAGCTCACAATCAAACATAATAAAAATATACGTATATACGTATGGAAATCACAGAATCACAGAATATCCCAAGCTGGAAGGGACCCACAAGGATCACCGAGTCCAACTCCTGATACGCATGCGGTGATTGAAATACCAATCGTGAGCGGTCCAACAAATTTTCAAAGTGTTGTAACAACTTTTTTTTTACATTAGCACTCTTCTCAGACATTTCTACTTTATCCCTGTTTTTCTGGTGGAGCACTAGACGCGCATTATCTCTAACCATCTCCAGCTGTTCCTATAGGATGCTGCAGCACCACAACCATAAAAATAGATTTTACAGCTCAAGAATGAAACACTTTTTAGAAATAAAAGGACAAAGCGAGGAACACGGTCACCAACTGAACAGACAAAATACTGTGCAAGCTACAGTTAAACAGGATAACCAGCACGCTGTGAAGCAGGAGAGCTTCCAAGGGAAGCTGCCAAGTTAAAATAATATTGAAACAGTTGACAGAATATTGAACTTAGGAAGCTGCAAAGGCCTTTGAAAAACTGCTCCCATTGATGTCACTATACTAATTACGACAAGAATTTAACACAGAAGCGGTGTATTTGAAACCAAGGCAAAAAAGTTTTTAAAAGAAAGAGTAAACATCTTTGTGTGAGGTGTCTACTACTGGTGACAGATCGTCTTTGGGCACCTCTCTTACGGGTTGCTTAACTTATCTAAGATGTTAAGCAACCATAAATGCAATCCTATCAAACTCAATACTCGGAGTGGTTTCTCGGGGTGTTTTACACGATTAACATTTCAGGTATCAGCTGAGCTCCAAGGCCTGGGATAGCCGGGCAAGGAAGCTCAGTGCTGTGCAGCAAACTCATAAGGGCTTTGAGATTGTTTTTTGTTTGATTGTTTTGGTTTTTTTTTTTCCTCTGAAGGCAGAGGGAGAAAAACAAATCTGAACAAACTAAAAATGTTTTAAGAAAAACTCATCAGATGCTCAAGAACCAACAAATCCTTATCTGTCTCTCAGAGCTAGTAACCTGCTTTAAAAGGGGCTTGAAAAGATAATAGCCAAAGGCAGGCGAACGACAGAAACCAATGTCAGGCCAACTCGCACTAAAAAAATAAATAAAAGGACAGCACTTGGATAAGGTTAAAATGAAGTAGCCCTACCAGCTCTGTATACTAGAACCGTACACGTGCTCAGTAAAGAAGGAATGAACTTCTTACAAGCAGAATGATAAAGTTCCACCAAAATGTTAACAGAGAAGTAGTAAAGCTTCTGAAAATGCCTTTTTGAGAGGCTCGGGGATTTATGCACGAAAAGGATCCAGTTCTCAGCTCTTGTTTTGCCTCATTAGCTCGGCTCCAGCAACAGCTGGGCAATTGCAATGCAGCTGAAGATGTCCGTGAGGATGAGACTGAACTCGCATAAAACAGACTTGGAACGCTAACAACCAACAGCTACAAAACACAAAACTTCATCCACAAAACAGAAGCATCCTTCCATACACACATACCACCCCAATTAAAGAAATTAAAGCCATTTACTCCAATAGAAATAAGAGAAGTCAGTGCACCAGGCGACACGCCCACGGCCTGACCCAGCACAACTACCTCTGGGCCTTCCAAATCCTGCCTCTGATTTTCATTTGTAACACTACTAGATGCTACTAGTCAGTCTGAACACAGGAACTAGGGCATGAAATATTTCTTCTGCGACAAGTCAGCATAGAAGGCTTACAAATCTGCAACTATAAAAATTCAAACACTTTTTTAAATACAGTTTTTATTTTTCTTAAATCTCCTCTCATAGAATGTATGGTAACCATGAAAAAAAAGTTAGCCCTAATATAATACCTCTAGAAATGATCAACTTCCCAAGGGCTTGTCACCTAAGGGAAAATTTTCTCAGGTCCTTTCAATTCTGTTAAGAAAACAGGAAGCGAACTTCAGCAAGCAATTGCTAAAGAGTAAAACAGAGATAAAGATCTCTATTAAACTCGTTAGTAAAGAGAAAGCCCACAAGGTATCAGTCCGAGCAGTCACTCGCCACCAGTCTGTCCCCACACTGGTCACTGGAAAATGCACCTCGGCCCCTGCCCCGCAGGTGTGCATGAGCACAGCGGTGCGAAGCCTGCTGATGCCTGCACCTGGTTAAATAAAACAGCATGAACAAGAGAAAGGGACAACTAAAACCCCCGGTTTTGAGGATTACTGGCAAGGTACTGCCAAAAGGACAACAATGTTAGGGGTTACAAAGAGAAAGCCGTTTCAGCAGCATAGGAAACAGTCGCTCCCGTTAACCAGAGCAAGATGGAACAAGAGTTGCACCTACTTTCAGTCTTGAGCAAGACTCTTGAAACAAAATGCTTTCTCCAGTTAACACACCATTTTTAATTTAGAAAGTTAGCGTCTTACTTTGGCCTGCTGGCTTTGGAAGTGATAAAGTAAAGCCCAGCCATCGGCAGCCCCTTTGCTAAGTAAGCCCTGGTAGCAAAGCGCTGCCACAGACCTCCTCCCAAAGATCTTCCCTTCCAGGGCAGAGTGAATCTCCCACCACGGCGTGCTTAGTCTGACAAGACAAGTCGATGTCAAGAAAACATCTGACAAGTACTGCTTAGCAGCAATGAGAGAATGAGGAAAAATCATATAAATCCGTTAGTTAATGCAAACGTTGTGCTGCTGGAGTACCAAACTCAGCACAAGCATGAACTAAAATATATTAAAAGATCATTTCATTTTGATATTTTCACTTATCCTCCATTCTTGTAGTTTATTGCCACCTTTCTTACCTCATTATTTTCTTAAAGACACTAAAATTTCATTACATTGGATGCTCCAAGCTCTAGCAATATTGCTGTGATGTGATTGCTATCACAGAGGTTTCCCGGATGTCTTAACTTCTTCCACATGGGTAACGCTCAGCCCCGTTTTACCTAGCAGAGGCACATTCACCGGTGCTGCAGGGAAAACTTTCCAGCACACGCCCAACCCACCAAGGAGAACGAGAATTATTCCTCACAAAAGATGAAGTATTTCGCAGGGGAATAACTTCTAAATAAATAAGAAAATAAAAGACAGCACAACCACAGACCAAAACGCGCAGTCGTGCTTATGAAGAAAGCCCCCAAACTGTGCTGAACTGGTCTGAAGGTTTTGCTTCCATTTCCACCAGCTATGTGGAAAAAGAGACTGGGATCTAAAAATCTCAGCACTGTTAGAAAAGAGAAGCCAGACCAAACCACTACTGCTCCACACATCTAAGACCCCAGCAAGTAAGAGAAGGCTCCCTGCCCCAAAGAACTGCCTCCACTCCTCAGTGCTCGGCTTGGACGGGAGTATCAGAGAGCCTCAGCACACTAGCACCAGGTTAAAATTAACTGCTAAATCGCTGAAAATCCTGAGCTTACTTGCACCCCAGAGTGGGAAAAAAGCTAGGGGGCAGCAGAAAAGATTTCACCAAGCGTACTTACACTCAGTGATTACATCCCAACTCTAAAAAAGCGTTTCACAGCTTGCTTCTGTAACTGTGCTAGCATTTTGCACCTTGAAAAGGCCTCTCCCAACGCAGCCCGTCATTTTACTATCAGAAACTTACCTTCTGTGCCGTAGAAAAAAAATGGTAACATTTTGTAAAGAACTCTACAACTAAAAACCAGTTTGTTCGTTGCTCCACACGCAACTTTCCTCCTATTATAAACGGGACCGTTAGCGTCAGATCAAGGAGCAAACCTTTCAAGCCAAGTTTAAGATCAGCGCTTCCTTCTGCGGAAATTTAGTTCCCTGACACAGATCGCTGCAGTCAGGGAAGCCACAGCACCAGCCTGGGACAGTGGGTAGAAACAGCTGGTTTGGGGCCAGGGAAGAGCAAGACTCTCCCCTTCCCCCCTCCAACCCAAAGAGCTAGCTCTCGTGTTGACCTAGTGTAATACTGAACAGCATCCTTGCATCTCAGACACTCAGCATATTGAATACCAGCATAAAACATCAAGCATTTCACCATTTCAATCACTGCGTTAGCTCAAAAGCAGCAAACCCAGTATCAGCCATCCTAAATCATTCAGGGCCTCGGGTTCAGAAGACGACCAAGCTCAGATACAAACATTTTGAAGCTGCCCAAGCTGCCCAACCCTAGTGCTACGTTCTCTATTCCCAAAGCACGTGAGCTGCAGAAAAACTAAAATTCCTCACATCTGCCATGGCACCGTGACTTGTTGAACTAAGCGGTCTCCCTGCACACTCCCAGCTCACCAACACGGTGGTGAGAAAACTGCCTGGCCATGTGTGCTCACAGCAATGGTGCGTGTGAAGAAGCCTGAAGGGGCTTACAGACACGTAGCTGGCACTTTTTAAGGGTGATCACCCTCACTCTTCAGTCCTTTTTCCCCCAGCACCCTCAAAGAGCAGTCGAGGCTGGCATTTCAGGCAGACACGAGCACCTCCGGGCTGCGGGACGGACGCGACCTGCCCGTGCCAGAAGAGGCAGCTCCTCGCCGTGACCTCCGAAAGGCCAGAGGCCCTTTTCTGCAGCACCTGGAATTCGGCCCAAAATCGCTTTTCCCTCAATTCTGATATCCTGAAAGGTAACAATTTTTAATTTGTCTAATTCTTCATTGGTCAAAGAGTTTAGCTGAGAAACAGAAGAAAAAGATGAAAAACTCTTACATTTCTTCCCTTTTAACCTTTTTTGTAATGTTTTGAAATTTTCAAGGTCACTTCCTTTAAAATATTAAGTTTTGTTTTGTTTTTTAACAAGCAGATAATACACAATACACTCAGCCCCTTCCAATGAACCATTTCCACAAGGAGCTGCCCAGCCAGCTTCTGTCCAGCCTCAGCATAACGAGGCCCCAAACCCCAGAAGAACTCTTTCCAAGAGGGTGGCATTTTGCAGGAGACAGGCTGAGGAGAGAGCGATTTTCACTTTTGTTCCTCCAGGCTCCCACTTCATCAAAGACCCTTCCAAAAGGGAAGAGCTTTTTAAACATTCAAAGGTGATTTATAAATCATCTCCTGGAAACAGTCTTTTCTCTCTCGTCCAAGAGATAACCCTGGTAGCAGAAACACTTCTGGACAGACTGTAAATGAAGAACGGATACAACTTAAAGTATTACATTCATTTCCAAACCAAACCCCACAGCACTGGATAAAGCTTTAACTTCACTGGTGAAAGAAGCTAAGGGAAAGCCTCTGTGTGCTGACAGTTGTAAATTCTTGTGGGTACACAATGAGTCAAACATCCAGGACCAGCAACTAAAGCAGCAGCAGGAAACTTCAGAAAAAAGCAGAGGCTGAATTGGAAAGCCTTGTTAGTGCATTCCCAGCCCTTAGCACACCTGCCAGCTGCCCTTATTCTGGTTCACGTTACGCTAAATCCCTTTCTTTATGCAGCATACCGCTTGTAAAGCACGGTTGCCCTAACACGTAGACTCCTTCCTACAGCTGCTTTTCCTTGAAACGAAACTCCAGCATTAGAAAGAATTAAACCTGTCTTATCAAAATATCTCCTTTAAAGATAGGAAACAATTCTTGCTAATTAGCATAGAGCTAGAGAACAAAGATTCAAACACCAGTGTTGGCAGCAGGTAACCACGTATCCTCCAGGACAACATTCAGGATTTCAGTAGTAAATTCATGCATACAGCTTTGGACAAACTCGCTGTTACAAGGGAGCGACCGGTTTTATACTGGTCAACTACAGGACCAGAAGAAACTTGTGTATTTGAGCAGACAAACTGTGTTGATCCAGGACTAAATGACAACTGAAATTTTTGACAGGAACAATGATGGAAATCTGCCACGGCAATGTATCATCTTTATCCAAAACCCATCTTTGCACAGCTGTGGCAGGGATGTCTTTTTTCAAAGCTTAATATCTGCAGATGCTCATGCATAAATAACCAAACACTGCTGCTTTTCTCAGAGCCTGTTTTCTTCTTTACTCACCATCCACAGTCAACACACCCACACCAATGCTGGGCTTACATCTTTTGGGAAAAGATAACCTATCTACTGCACAAAGCTTTCTAGGAGTAATATTCCATTCCCCTAGCAAGGGGCGTTCATTAAAACACGTTCTAAGCACCAGTACATCATTGGAAGAGGAAGCAAAAATTTTTAGAAGCATTTTAAAATTCATAAACAGAAATTAGACACACTGAGAATTTCAAAATCCACTTGCCTTGACTGGAAAAAAAAATAAGAAGAAGCCTCACCAACTTCTGCAGCATTTCAATATCTCATCACCTTCAAATACATAAGGAATGCCTTTTGTTAATTCACAGGGAGTGACTCCGATCACCTCAAATTCATACAAACAACAAAAAAAACGTTAATTTTAAAGGTGCATTCCTAACCTCACAGAGAGCAGAACTGCCCTGCATGTGCCAGACCCTCGTACAATCTCAGCGCTGTAGCAGCTCGGAGCAGGGCACTAAGATTCAGCTGCCTGGGGGAAGGACCCGAGCTTCCTCCCATGCCAGCCTCTGGAGGAGGATGCCAGAAGCAGAAGAGTTTAGCAAAAGGCAGGACTCCGCAGATGCAGTTCCAAGATGGGAAGTTTCTCCCTCAAGAGCGATAAAAGGTGAAGTTTCACATCAAATAACTGTTTGCCAGAAGCTAGTTTAAAAAAAAAAAAAAAAAAAGTTCCCATCCAAGACCCACAAAGAAAACTCCAGCAGGTTGTCCAGTAAGCTGGTCCTCCCCAGCAGCTCAGGAAGGCAAGCAAAGTGCCACCAGCACTGGGCTGGGAGCTAAGGCATGCTCATGGTTACCTCTCAGCGAGGAGAAGCATTTTCAAAGCCTGTTTAATTCCAGTTCCCAGCTGGGAAAACAGAGAAAGAACAATCAACATAAAAAACCTACTGAGTCACATACAGACCGAGGCCTAAACCAGGGGTTTCCACCTGTTTCAGGCACTCCACTAATCGGTTAAAACACCAGCACTGAAGTGCACATTTTCCAGCTAAACCAAAGCACGACTTGACACGAAACCACGCTTGGAGACCTCACAGGCCACGAGCAGCACAGCAAGGCCTAGATAAAAATGATGAGCTCTACTTACCCTTAGCAATGTCAAGTCCTGCAAACACTCAGAGCTTGCCCGAGATGCCTCCCCACTCAAACCGACCTTGCTGGGACACAGAATCAATCCAGCACTGGGCCAAGTGCTGCATTTATCGTTTCTGAGACTCAGCCGAGTAGCTCAGCCTGGCATTCACGCACTTGGGCTGATTAGTTATCTTTAACGGTGCTACACTTCGCAGGGCAAGGAGCAGTAAGTAACCTCAGTGTTTGCGACGTAAAACTTACTGGTAACGTCTGTTCAGCTACCACAGCAGGTACAGAAACCTCTCCAAGACAACACTGTGCAACTACAAAACTCCTGAAGTTTTGGGCCAAACTTGATTTATACTGAGGAAGGAGGTGTCTCCTTGGAAAACTGAAAATTGAGCAGGCTGCAGTCTTTCCGAATCTCTCCTCCACTCCAGGACAGCGCCTCTGCTTTGATGAGAAAAGAGAAGAACTGGCCCCAGTAATCAAGTTTCTAGAAAAAAGGAGAGAAAGTTCTACAACCGCCTTCTTTTGGCAACTCGCTTGCACCTTTTCCCAAGTGCCGGCAGCGCTGTCATTCAGGAGAGCGCATTAGCTCTGCGTCTCCGCAATCAGCCCACTCCTGCTGCTCCAGAGACAAGTCCTAGTACTGGTATTATTACATCGGTATTAATCCAGCTTGATAGGAATCCATTTGATCAGCTCAAATCTGGTCCAGGCCCATTATTCTCATGGAACCATCTCAATTACAGCAAGCAAACTCATCCAATCACCACAATCAAAATGCAGAACTCACTTTATTTTTCACAAAACATCACCAGCAGAAACTGTTTTACATTAAAAACGGGTGCTTGAAGAGCTTGAAAATGCAGTTTCTCGAACGTCTCGTGGCTGAGCTGAGCAGGCGGCGGCCCTGTACGCGTTTTTTCTGGCTGCTGAGGAACTCACCCTCCTCCTGCTCTCCCCACCTTTGCACCTCCACTATCTTTTCCCCCTGGTTTCTTCAGGGAGTCAACTCACTTTCAATGCCTTCTTCTCAAGTCCCAGTTTCTGACCCCAGAAACTGATCTTTGCTCTGGTAGCACTGCGCCCAGCCATTTAGAGCGGTGTCCCTGTAACTACAATTTGTTTTCAAAACAAGTCACTTTTTCTTTGTTGTGGCTACGCACAGGCATGTCAATAAGTGTGACTGAATATACTGGCACAAAACTCTCGGGGAAGCTCTCAGCGCCTCAGAAACCTCCTAACACAGAAAACAGATAAAAGGTTAAATTAAAACAAGACTGATACAAGAACTCTAAAGCAGAAGTAGCTCTTATTAGTGAAACACACAGACCTACACTCACATCCCTACAGCCTTTATACCGGCACAAGGACAAAATCAGAAGCATCAATACCCTTACCGCCTTTCCTAAAGTTATTTAGAAACCAAAGGTGCTTGAATTTTCCCTTTTAAATGCAACTGAAAGGCTGACTTAAACAATGCAAGCATGCATGAGTTTTTAAAAGGACACATTTTAAAATAAGCACAAGATGAGACCTGCCATACATGGTCAAAGCATTCACCCATCCACTCCAGCATCTATCCCGGAGAGGAAATGAGAGCAGGTGCCTCCGGAACAAATCTCCCCACGTTGGCCAAGCGGGCGAGTTGTAACCGGGCCCAAATTTCATCCCAGTAAATCAGCCCCTGACAAGCTGCCCCAGAGTAGCTCAGAGCGTGCGTGCCTCCAGCTCACCGAAACATGTTGCACTCTGTTAAAACTTCAAAATATATACAACAGACGCTGGCAGACATTTCTGTTGTTGCCCATTCAGTCGCCCAACATTTTTAATTATGACATCTGCACAAAGCAGACACTAATCCTACGTGCAAGGCAGCTCAGAGACTCTATGTTACTGTTTCTCTAGCATTTTTGTTCTAGCCTCAAAAACTGAAGTATCCAACCAGTAGAATTCAGAGGATGGCTTCTCCTTCCTCTAAAACATCGCTTGGTGGATTCTGACTTAAACCATTCCAATTCCTTTAGAGATTCTACTAAAAAACTCATAATGCAAAGGCTTTACGTTTTCAGCTTCTGTGCCGCTTCTATTTCAGTCTATTAGTCTGTAACAATAAAAGACCTAATCCCTCCACTCTCCGGTAACATAAATCTGGAACAGCGCATTTGGTTACACGTGGATGTTTTGTAGCCTGCTTCCACAGTATCTCTGCGAGTTAAATCACCTCCACCTCCTAAAGGAAGAAAGTGAACCACGAAGTAGCCAGTTCCCTTTTTTTTTTTTGGCGGGGGGGGAGACACCACTCCGGGATGCACACCCTGAAGTCAGTCCACACCGAAAAGTACAGCCTAGACTTTTAAAAGAGAAAGCTCGCTTTGTCAAGCATAAAATACATCCAAAAAAAAGAAAAAAGGCAAACCCAGAAAAACACAGAAATAAGACGATTAAAAAAAAAAAAAAAAACCACTATGCCGTGCCGGAATGACACCTTACCATGCTGGTTACCGTGATACCTCCAAAAAGCACTGTTAAGCAGCCACAGCCCCCCCTCACCGTCAGATGCACAGCACCGACGGATGACGACGATGATGCTGCTGCCTGTGGCCTGAAGGCCAGCTGACGGCCTCCGGGCTCCCAAACAAACCTCCGGGAGGTTGCTCACAGGCACCAGGCCCCCAGCTCGGGCTAGAGCCGCCCTCATCGCCCCCTCGGGCCCTGCCGGCGGCTGGTGACAGAGCGACGGCCCCGGGGGCAGGATCGTGCCCCCTGCCCGGCCACAAAGGACGCGGCTCCCAACCTGCGCGGCACCTGGCCTGCGGAAACCGCTCCGAGCGGGGTTTTTCCAGCCTTCGTACCACAAATATCCCGCTGCTTCCCCCCACACGCTCCCCCCCCCCACCCCGCGGCAAGCACGGGCTCCCCGCGGGGCAGCGAGGGCCCCTCACGGCGCAGCGCCGCCGCCCCGAGCCCCCCTCACGGCCGGGCCGGGCCGATCCCGCTCCCTCCCAGGCCCCAGGAGGCGACGCCGCGGCCCCTTCCCGCAGCGCCCCGCAAACGGGGCCGGCGCCGCCGCCGCCCCGCCGCAGGCCCGGGAGGGCCCCACAAAGGGGCGGCGGGGCCGGCAGGTGGGAGCCGGGCACTCACCGGGCTGAGGCGGCGCCGGCCGCCTCGGGGAAGGGCGAGCGGGGCAGCGGGGCGCGGCCGCCACACGGCGCCTCTGCAATGGCGGCGGCGGCACCCACCGAGGCGGCGGCGGCGGCAGGAGCCGGAGGGGGAAGCGGAACCGCCGCGCGTGGCCACAGCCCGCGAAGGAGGGGCGCCGCCGCCGGGACTACAGTTCCCGGCAGCCCCCGCCACAGCGGGGAGTCGGAGGTGGCGCGCGGGGGTTGACGGGAAATGTAGTCCGCGCCGCTGAGGGAAGTCGCGTGGGCGGGAAGGGGACCCCCGGGAGCCTCCCCGCTGCCTCCTCACGGCGCAGCGGTGTCCCCCTGGGGAATGAGGGGCCAAGTGGGCGCACCCCCTGGCCGCTCTGAAAATAAAAACAGGAAAACGCCAAAGGGTAGATAGACCTTGTCCAAGCCAGCTCTCACCCACCCCTCGCTTCCGTCTTTTTCTTTCAGATGTATTTCCTTAGTATTTCGTTGATGAAAACCAGTTCGCCCCCTGCTGCCTCTCCCTCAGGCCCACCCTGGCTCTCTCGAGCCTCAGGTGCAGCTGCAGCCAACGCTCCCAGCAGCCAGGAGGCCACAAACGGGTGCCTGGGAGCACCAAGCAGGTTGAGCTTCCTTATCCGCACCATGTGCCACCCTTCCTCGTGCCCTGAAGGTACTGGAAGGGGCTCGTTTTTGTACCACAACAAATTAACACTTTCTCCCACTAAGTTTCCAGGTCGATTGGGAGTCCACGAGCTTGGCGCTCAGCATAACTTCTGATGTTGCCACTTCCAACTGCCACTGAGCTGAGCCATCTCTCGTGTAACTACTCACATATCCAGGTACCAAGAGATGCAGCAGTAACACAGCTGAGAAAGCAGCATATGTGCCCTCGAGTCTTCTCCCCTAGAATTCCTGACACACCTAATCTTCCAGATTAGACTTCCCCAGACATCCACCTGCCCTGCAGCTTGAATCTCACCTCTTCTGTCAGTCCAGGCTTGAAGCAACATCTGATTTTTCCTTCAGAAGGACACGCATCAGGTAGCCCCTCTTGATAAACATCTTACAAGAAAGCTTCCCCTACAGCCTCACACCAGCACACAAGTCCAAACAGTGCTTATCAGCCTTTCCAGTTTCAGTTTGCTTTCAGCTACTTTAGGTCATCATTTTCTGTTACTCTCCACAGAGTTACTGCAGTGGTTGCTCACAGTAACCTTTTCCCTAAAGACCCACAATATTTTAGCCACTTTCTTTCTTTATCACTTCTCCTTTCATATTGCTTTGTCCCTCTCCAACTCTGTTCCATATTTGACTCTCTTTTTCGCTCAAGCTAATTCATCTCTGCGCCATCATGTACCTCTCAAGAAACTACAGATTTTATACTTCACGGTTCCCTCAGCTCTACTTTCCTTCCCTATAAAACCTTGCTTCTCTTTGCTGCTTCAGCCTCATACCCCCGAACCCACCCTATTTCTGCTCCAAACCCTTTTCAGAATCCTTAACACCCCTCCCATTCTTTTGTCTCGCCAGGCACATCTTTTTAAAAGAAACTAGGAGTACTTTGTTGCTGTTATACATTCATTGGTGATTCAGAAAGTCTTAACTCCCAACTTGGCCTTTAATGCCCCCTTTTCTTTCATTGCTGTAGTTCCTTTAATTCAGTCCTTATACCCATTAATGATGGATAAGTTGTATCCAACCCATGTATCTATGTCCTCTTGCTAACAACTCAAACCACCAGGCAGTCACCTCATTTCTGTCTCCACAGCTGCCAGATTTTTTTCAAAGAATTTTTTCACTGCCTCACAGCTCCTCTGCACTTAAAAGCAATTCCTGCAGGACTGGTACCTACATTCTGCTATCTGGCACGCACCAGGGCATGCCTGTTAAATGCAAAGATTGCTTAATGACTGTAGTTTCTGGTATAGGAGAGAAAGTTTAACTTGGAGATCAATTCCTTCATGCTTAACTCTACAATATTTATTATACTTACTTACAACTTATTTACAACTTTTAAAAAACATCTACTGTACTTTAATTCAAATGCTGTGCATTAAAAAGAACAAATACTTGCTATTTGCCATAGCAAAAGCATCCACTGAAATTTCCGCAACTTCTCTAATATTCTACATTAATCAATGTTACTCCAGCTCACCTGAAAACCTCATCAGTGGGATCTTGATGAATTTTCAGTAGATATACTTAGTAAACCAGGAGCCACACAAGCTGATTAGTGCACTGAAAACCCTCCCTCTTAACCTCCAGCAGCTACACTCCGTTCTAAAGTCAACAATCTGTTTCATACTAACAGTGCTAAGCCCCCTATAATTCAAGCCCCTCCTGCCACAGTTGCTCATAGAACATCCTACCGCTAATGCACACTTACATTCTCGCATCATCACTTGCACGCATTTCCAAATCATCTACTCATCATGTTTAATATCTTGCAATATTTTCCTCATTTGTCACAAGGAAATTAGTTTCCTTTCATTAGACTGCACTGTCAGGCAGCTTGTTTTAGCATACTTGTGATTTTCAACTAGTCTTATCTGATGAATTGTGATCTTTCAGGAAATAAAGACCTGCCAAGCCGAGTGGCAATCTGGGACATTGCCATTCCACGAGTCAAACTGCAACACAGAATGACGTACCTGCACCGGAGAGAAAGCACAAGGACAAACTCAACTCTGGGAGTTAAAAATGCCACTCAGAGGCAAGTGTTACAGCCTCTCTCCTCAGCCCTACTGCAAGAGCCACCAAATCTCCCTGCAATCGTCCTCTTTAATTTCTCCCTTCCCCCAAACAGATGCAGTGCATGACGCCTCTGAGGTAGTGCATGAAGTACTGGCGCAGCCATCATCATTCAGCACAGTCAGGGGAAAACAAGAGCCCAGTGTCAGAGCACTCGCCAACCTGTCGCGGGCAAAGTCACAAGACGAGCTCTCTATTGAATTCCAGCAGAAGCAGAGGAAGGATGCCCAGGGGATCCTGAAGCTACAGCTGGACAGTGATGAAAGGCTGATTCTGCTGTGAAACAGTCATGGCTGCATATAAAGGAGGACAGAATTTAAAAACCAGCATTTTCATTGATCTCCCCCACACTCCCTCAAAAATCACCTGCTCTTAACTCCCTGAGGTGTAACATTTTCTCCAACCGCCCCTGTGAGTAAGGTCACAATGCCACCTACTGACGATTAAAAACAACAACCAACTTCTGTCAATCCAGAGCAACTCATTTTTTCCATTAAGTAATCCTTCCATTTCCATGTATTTATTAACTGCTCTGATGGCTGAATGCAAGTCTTCTAAATGTTTGCTTCTAGTTTGTATCTTTTCATCAGCTTTAATCTCCCAAGGGAGATTCTTTTAGCTTCTGATACAGGGTGAAATTCCTTTCAAATTTTCTAAGCTCTTTCAACTCTGAATGATTTGACCAAGAACAGCTAATCCCTCCTAGTCCTTAGCAGAGTACAAATTGTTTAAGCCTTCTACGGTCCCAAGTAAAGAATGCCTCTTTGCAAAGTCACGCATAACCCACGTGGACAGTTTAAACAAGCTTCAAATTCAGAAACATTTATGACTAGATAATGTTTTTCATACCCTTAATAACCACTCTCCAATCAGGTGGTTTGAATTCAAGAAATTACAAACACCTCTGCAAGGAACAGCACTATAGTTGAAGCAGGCCCTGGCCTGGGGCAGGGAATCAGAGACTGAGACTGTTCCTGACTATTGCCACACTGCCTGTGGCAGTCCTTTCAGCTTTCTGCAGCTCTATTGCTATCCTCCATCTGCTTTGTCTATTCACTATGCACCAAAGTGGTCTTCTGTGCATGAAAGGTGTTTGTAAGAATTAGGCTGAGAGAACTATAATCTGTCATGGGACCTACATGAATTACCAAGATATATACAGTAGAGAAGGATTCACTTAGGAACCCAATGTAACACTGAGTTAGTTTTTGCTGCACAGAGCTCAGTCGCTCCTTGTTTCTTTATTCTGAGCAGGTGACTAGGGAGAAGAAGTGTCCGTGCTTGCATACAACAGCAAGAATCAGACTGGAACAGAACACTGTGGCAAGAAGAGTCACGACGCACACTAAGGCACTATGTTGCTTGAGCCCCACTGGAACCTGAAGAATCAATTCTTCACATGCCTACAAAGAAAAATACATGAATTATACACATTTAACAAGCTGTTTCTTTCTGACTGCAACTTAGAGGACTAGTAACCAGACCGCTATTTAACTAGCCCTTTGCTAAGGCTTGATTTTTTAATCCCAGAAGAAAACTGAGATGGAACTTAACGTTTCGATTTACTGCCCTTAGAGAGAGCCAGTTGCTCTTATTGTACAAAGCTCAAAAAGTTTCTGCTACATTTTGAATAGTAGCCATTTATATCCCTCCGCGGCTTTGTTCTTACTCTAAGCTTGCCAGTGAGGACATGTACATAATACAGCACTGAATAGAGACACTCTCTGAATGAGCATTTTGCAGATCACTGAGAAGCCAGTTTTCTCCATGGGAAACAACTATTTGGCTTCTCTGTGATGCAGAAAGCTCCAAAACATGTAACAGACATCTGCAGATATCTTAAATGTAGGAAAACATGCATGTTACACAACCAACAGATTTATTATTACACAAATTAGTCTTATTTTTGAATCTCTATGCTAGCACAACCTTTTTGAGTTTGTAAAGCAGTTGTTGATCACACTAAAGATCCAACTTTCCTTAGTTTTGAACACAGGATAAAGAAAACTTCATCTAGACACTTAGCCAATCCAATAACAAACAGAAGTGGCCTTTTTTAAAGATCTTACTCCTTCAACTTTTGGGAGTTTATTCCTTTTTCTATTAGATAGGAACAGGGTTTTCCCACTTTGCTACTCATCTGAAAAACCTATACTGCAGAGACTTTTCTTAATTTAGTGCCAATTATATCGTAGGATTCCAAGTAAAGCATTAAGGAAAAAAAAAAAGAAGATGAGGAGAGCAGCCACTGTCAAGAGCACAGAAGAGCACCGAGTGATTGCAGGCATGTCAGAATGGCAGGATGACACCCATTAAAACCAGGTCAGAAAGGAAGAAGGGAGCCTCTGTAAGAATTCACACAACAAGGCTTTTATCGATTAGGTCCTGTGCTCTGGAAGTTGCTCATCGCAGAAAGAGGCAGCAACTGTCAAACAAGAACCAAGAACTGCCTTCAGAAATATGAACTCACAGGTTTGTGTGTTGCGCTGTACCACTGACAGGGGTAGTCCCTTTTCCCTGAGCAGGGAGCTTCCACTTCAGCAGGCTTCCAACTCTCCGTTGACAGGTGATCTACATAAGACAGATACAGTGGATACCTATGGAAGAATCTCACCCCATGTGATATCTTGGACCTTCTGTCCTTAATGGGGAAAAGAATTCACCTTTGGCCTGCGCACCCCTCAACTCTAGCCACGCAGTTACGATTTCTCTTCCCCAAAACCATGGAAGACATTCTTCCTTTTCTCCCAGCTGACCTCCTGTTGACGCATGCAAGAACTCCCCTCCAATACTTTAAATGCTTTTATATTAATAATAAATATTTTTCCTGCTTATCAATATTAAACATGGCAGAAAAGTTAGAAATATTTCACACTCCTTTAATCTGACCAGGCAGTCTTCCCTGCCCCTAAGTTTATCCCAGAAAATCATTGCTCAAATAACACCCAGAATAAGATAAAGGAGCTGAGAATCAGTGGCACATTTGATGTGGGGGGCTAGCAAGAACAATTTCATGAAAAATTAGTACAATTTTTAGCAAAAACAGAGAATGCCAATGTTCACATAAAATATTCACTGTCAGTGGACACCAGGTTCTTGTTTTAGAGGAATTTGGGAACCACAACCATCAGGAAAAGTGTTTGCTACCCTTTCTCCCCTATTCAAACACAGGAAGAAAAGCTTGGAAACCTTTAGAATACTTTGGTCGCTCTAAGTACCTGACAGTGAATAATTTTAAATACACACTGCACAGCCTCAGCTGCCACAAGAACGCTGTGAAAACGTTGGCTGAGCAGCTGACCTTTTAACAAACCAGGGCCTGCAGGGGGTGTGACAAATAGACCAACTGCCAGCGCTTACAGGCAAGAGAGCCCATCCCTACAGTACAAGGGTTTGATGGCAGTAGCACAACTCCAAGCAGTCTGTTAACAATCAGTCTGCCTTTGGTCAGGCAGCAGCGTCCATCCTAATGCACAGCACATGCTAAGAGGAAGACAACGTGGCCTTTATCAGGGCTGCTATCCTCCCCTCATGTTCATGTGACTCCTCCACTCCAGGCGGAGGAAATTCCACCTCCAGAAGACAGGTATAGATCCAGATTCTGTACTGCTCACAGCTCCTCGCTCCCCAAAAAGGGTACACAAAGAGCATCTCACCATCGCAGCAGCAGACCAGTACTTCTGGACTCTTCAGAGCAACCAGTGCTTCCTCCCCGTCCCCTGCTGGTCGGTGGTACCGCACATGCACGGGCAAAGCACCTCTGAAACAGCGCAAACAGCGAGGGTCGCGTTCCAAGTACAGGAGAACCACAAGGCCTGTGGCCGAGTACTCAGGAGCCTCCACATCAACGACGTCAGGAATTAACACCGCCTGCAAGTAAACAAAGATCCAGATGTGGTCGCAACCAGAATCAGCAAAGGAGAGAGAGATGGGGAAAAAAAAAAAAAAGGTATGAATATTTCATGCATGATTATGGGACTTAAGTGCTCACAGTCTGCTGCGGTAACCTAATGAAGCATCAGAAGGGGAAAAAAAAGTTTAACTCCTGCATTAACATGCTGGTCTTCAGAGCACCAAGGAAGCTCTACTGTTGGAGTTTATTCTGTGTGTAGGGGAAGGGTTTCGCATCTGCTTACTTTGGACCCCCACAGCTGTCTATAATAGCTACTCAGAAAATCTTTAAGTATCTCTCTGATACTTACCTTCAGCTGTAAAACTTAGGTACCCTCCCAGAAGATGCCCAGCACCAAGATGGCATTGGAAAGTGATTGTCTCCTCTTATTAGACATGGCGGATTACTACAATGCAATTCTAGTGGAAACCTTTTTCCTTTTTCTATTTTCTAACAGTGGGCCCAATTTCTTGGTTAGTAGGATCAGGTTGGAAGTTCTGTCCTTAAGCTGTTCCAAAACAGCTTTTCAACTCACTCTCCAATAAGTCATTCTTACCTATGGAAAGTTTGCAACGCAACCTTTCCGATAGCCTGACACTAACTGAACAGGCGCTAATTAGTAACACCAATTAGCAAGGCTGTAACTGCGCTTGCAAGCATTCCAACAGAAGCTGCTCAGTGGCGCTGCCTCTGTTTCAACTGAATTAAGCACCTAAGGAGATTACTATAAAGCCACGGCCTTAACACGTCTCTCTATCCAATACGTGAAGATTGTTTTGGAAGGTAAGAAGGAAAGCTGTGATGAAACAGAAGCGGTGAGACTCCTCAGTCAGGATCCACTTGAAGCACGCCGGGGAAGCCATTGCTTTGCACCTTTTAAGACCTCGACACAGCGTCTTGGCAGGAAGACCGAACAGCCCAGTAGAACACGCTCCCTGCCTGTTCCCACCCTGCTCCTGTATCGCTGGGGTTAATCTTCCTTCTTTTCAGTCTGAATACCGTTTACCACAGTTACTTATCTGAGGCTAAGCAGAGCTGACAGGCATGCCTACGTGTAGAAACATCAGCAGCACGTTACACAAAACGTGCCCTGTGCCAGGTGGTGCTGGTAAGACAGTGATGCAATGAGAAGTCACGAATATTACCTTGCAGCAACTTTCAGGAAAGGGAACGAATCACCTTGGTCCAAGGAGCCAGAAGATGACCAGAGAGTGCAGCTTCCTGAGCAAGGCATTCTTCAGCTGCCGGCAAAGCATGTGAACGTCCTTACCTGAGAGGCTGCAAGCGGCCTGACCTTCTGGGTCGTTACCTTCGTTAAGTTGTGCTGCTGTAGCGATGCCAGCTCGTAGGGATCCACGTAGATTCCTGGCGGCAGATGAGTTCTAGCAACCACCGAGCATCCTCCAGCCCACTCTCCGGTTTCCCCAAGGTCCACCTTCACCAGCAGATCCCTTAAACCAAGGCACAGAAGCAACACACTTACACCCACGTTTCACCAGGCGGCACACCCACCGGGAGACACGCAGGGAGGCAAGCTGCGGCTCTTGCGCGTTCAGCACTACGAACTCCGGTTCGCCCAGAGCCATCCCGTCCTCACCAGCCAGGAGCCTGTGGTTCTCGTAGCTCACCCTAACCGCGTCCCCAGACCCCAAACCCGAGCACCGCGCCCCCCAGACCCCAAACCCGGCCCCACCTGTGGAACCCCTCCTGCTGCAGCTCCTGCGTGACGGCGACTCCCCGGCCGGCAGCCTGCACCTCTGGGGAACACCACAGCGCGGGTGAGCGCCGGCACAGCGCCGCCCGTCCCTACCGCCCCGGACCGCGCCGCGCCCGGTGACCGAGGCACTCACGGAGGGCGCAGAGCAGCGCCGCCAGCCCGGGGCTCAGCCCCGCCATGCCGAACCTTCTCCTTACGGCCCCGCCGCCCCGCTCCCGCCCCGCCCCGCGGCCGGGCCCCAGCGCTGCACTGCGCCCCCCCGCGCGGCGGAGGCCGGGGCGGCCATTTTGTGGCGCGGGGCGCCTGCGGCCGGCAGGGCCTGGGCAGGGGCACCCGGCCCTGAGGTGTTGCCAAGCCAACGCGGCGGGCCCGGGCCGCCGGCGGCGGGAGGGACCGGGGCCGGGGCCGGGGCCGGGAGCGGCGAAACCGGCCCTGCCTCGGGCCCAGCGCTGGCCGGGGAAGGCCGGGCCTCCGTAAGGGGCTGGGTTCGGGCCTCCTGCGGGCGCCGGGAGCGCTGCCGCGGTCCCTGTCCCTCCTCACCGCACCCCGGTGGCTTGTGCTCCTGTTTGTCGTTCTCCCCTAGGGATGTCTCTGCCGTGATTGCTGCTTATACTTTACAAAGGAATTTCGGTTGTTGGAGGCGTCGCTTCTCGTTTTAAGATACGGAAAGGGACTCTTAACTGAATTCTGCTTTTTTTTTTTTTTAGCTATTTTTGTTTTAAAGTAGAGCCACTGTTGTTAATTTTCAGTATTGAGGAATATTACTGCGAATTTGAACTGTTTACTATGTGTTTTTAACAAAGAAGATTTCTTTCACCTCAACTTCAATGTAACTTTTAAAGATTACTACTTTTTCTTGATTTGGAGACATAATATATTTTTAGTTTTGTTTTTTATAATTCCATGCTTTGCCTTCCTGCAGGCTGTAGCGCAGTCAGAGACAGAGACAACCTGGATGTTTGGCATATTTTCACTTACTTAAAACCAAAAGGAAAGCAATGCGTACATCCAGTGTACTGAGCTGGGAAGGAGGATCTGCAGCAGCATTCCGGGGTCTTTCGGTCTCCTCTCATATTCCATCGAACTTGAAAGAGTGGGGTCAGAGCTAAAGGAGAAGCAGACACCAAGGAGTTCTCGAGCATTTTGTGTGTGGACAAATATTATCAGGCAGAAAAAGAGAAGTCATCACTATTAGCCAGGTTAACGTTCCTCTCCCCAGTTGCCAGACAAAATGCTTCAGAGAAGAGCAAGAAGGATAATTATGGATGAGCTTTCTAACCTTGTTCATTTCATAGCTGACCTATGCGCTGAGATACTTGAGGGTTTCACAGTCCTTACTTAAAAATGAACTTCTAGGACATACAGTCTGGCCTTGCCACCTATATAAATACAGCTATAGATTTAGCGAGTCAGTCAGCTCTTCCACCCCATCCACCTCCTTCTCCACCTTTTATGTGTGGCAAAAGTTCCCTGTTCCTCCCCACACAACAGCGTAGTATTTTCAAACCTTAATAAATCATTGACCTTCATGATCATTATATAGCTTAAACTCTACCAACCGTAATGCCCTACGTCCAAAGCATTTCTGCTTGTCACTCTTAACTTCTCAGTTTCCTTAGTGGTCTACTTTAGCTTGAAAATGACTAAACAAGTGGATGTCATCTCTCTTCAAAAGCAATGTCATATTTTCATTGATTCCTAAAAAGGAATCTAGTCATAGTTGTTCATTTTGAATCTCCTCTCTCCTTATCCCATCCATCATTAGTCATAGATATGCTGCTGTACTGAGATCACTCTGAAACCATAAGAAACCTTTACAAAAAAACAGACTTGCTGCCCCTCTTCTTATAATGTGTTTTTTTTTTAAAAAAGGAATTCCAGTGTTAGATACATCAACTGTATGTGTGCAGGCTTCTCCCTTACCTTATGAAATGTGCTTTAGGTATCATTTGACTGTGCAGTTCTTTACTTAGCTGTGGACCAAGAATTTAACTTGTGTGTGATACATAATCCAGATTCAAAAGCCAAGAGGTGACAAAAGCGTAAATGAATCCTCGAGAGTCATTCTGCTCCCCATGCCCAGCTCAAATTGTACATAGGGATGTGTTCAAGTCGCCACAGAGTTAGGGAGACTTGCACTGTGGTGCACATTGTTACTGAATGTGGGTTACTCTAATCCTGAGAAAAGACAACGACCAAGAGCCACTCATGCTTTCTTTCCCTTTGTTCCTGTTTTTCAGTGAGCACTGAAGTTGCTGAGGACTCTTCCAATAAAACCGAGCACACTTCAGCTGTCAGCAAGAACTGCAATGGCTTGCGTTGCGAAGAAGTGCGGCATTCGCTTTAAGCCTCCGTCCGTTATCCTGATCTATGAAGAAAAGGACAAGGAAAAGACTCGCCAGCGCATCATGCCTGTCAGGAATTTCTCCAAGTTCTCAGGTGTGGTATGTTTGCTTGCAGCATTCCCCAGTCCCCTCCACACAAAGGGGAGGAGCAGCTGGTCAGTAACACCATTTTTAGTCACTGCTGGGTAGCTCTGCACCAGCAGGCAGGGAGTGCACAGTGGGCAGGTTTGGGGTAATGCTCCCTCTCCTGGGAAGCCCAGGGCAGCATCTTAATCTGAGTAGCGGTGCTGCTTAACCTGGAGGTCTCACTTGTGAGGGCTTGGGAGTGGAGGATCTCTTTGTATGACGAGATTTGCTTGCCCCTGTAATTCTTCAGGGTGGTTTTCTCTTCAGACTGCAGCATAGCTGCAGAGCAGCTGAAGAATAACCCTCGGCACAAGGCTTATCTAGAAGGAGTCTCGCTACGTCAGCTGGAGAAGTTACACAGCTTGCTGAAAGGTCATCTGAGAGGAGAGAGTCTGGCTGAGAGCCTGGAAAAGGTACAGCGGGAAGAGACCATCGACCCAGAAGAGGATATGAACAAACTGGATGACAAGGAGCTAGCCAAAAGGAAGAGCATCATGGATGAGCTCTTTGAGAAGAATAGGAAGAAGAAGGATGACCCAGATTTTGTCTACGATGTGGAGGTTGAGTTTCCACAGGATGAGCAGCTGGAGTCCTGTGGCTGGGATGTGGAGTCAGGGGAAGAAGTCTGATTCCAGACAAAGATGACCTGGGTGGGCAGAGACAAATCCCATATGCCTAGCAGAGAGAACGGTGTCATCCTAATTACTCTGCTGCATCCTCTTCAGTTCATCTAGTTCATGAACTGAATTACATTGGCCATGGAGGATCGGAGGCCTAAGGTATTGCACTGGTTTCAGGTTTAAATGAACATTAAGAAATGGAAATGGGACAGCTGAACTTGGGTGTTTTTGGGTGTTTTTAATCTTTTCCTATGTAAGAGTGCCTACAATAATTTAAAATTATTTCTCTCTCATGTGTTTACATTTCAGTCAGCTTTGCCTGAGAACCTCACCAACTTGCCTTGCTATGATTTCTGTTCAGCTTCATTTGAAAATAAAGCGTTAAATATTTATATCTTGGAAGCAACGTTAAAGCCTTATTGTATGCATATGGTATTTACTGCTACTTGTTGTAATGTTAAACGTGTACTAGGCTATTTGCTGGATGAATCACCGCTGCAATGAGCATATTACTCTCATGTTCCCTAAGCAATGCTTAAATTTGCAGCTTCAGGTTACACAAATATAAATCTTTATTTTTAAGAAATGGTATATTTAGAGAATAAGTTGTTCTTGAAAGTACTCTGAAAAGGCAGTGATTTCAAACTGATGAAGTGGGGCCTTTTCCTTCCTTATGCTGCCAGAGATGATGCTCTTTCAGTAAATGCTCAGTTCTAGGAAAGTGTGCTTACACTATTTGAAAAAAGTAGTATGGTAGAAAGTCATAGAGTCTAGGGGTGGTGTTAAACAAAACTTTTACCACCGCTGCATCATCAGACTACAGTTCCCAGCTTGCTCTAAATAGCACCAGGGAAGAAACTGATGTGGCAGGTAAGCAAAACTACAGCAAAAACTCCTCCAAGTAGCATTTCAGTGATCACTGAAAAGTTTCTCTCTGCAAATAAATAAATATTTTAACTATCCCACTGAAGTTCTAGTCCTGTTGCCTACCTCACTGGTTTGTACTCTTCAAGACACGCTCTCTTGTAAGAACTAAGTTTAGGATTCTTCAGAAAATGATAAAATGATACACGCTGAAATGATAGAGTCAGTTCTGTGAAAAATCTTGCCTTCAGCAAGTCCTCTTCTGCACACGGGGCAACCTGCTGCAGGCAAGCAGCTGGAGAGGAGAGCAAACTGACTTCTGTCCTACCTGCTGAGAAGAAGCCTGGGTCCTGGTTGATATTTCCATTGCTCACAGGCACTCACGGTGCCAGCCGTGGTTTCCCAAGCATTGCACAAACCTTCTCCTGGCTCCTTACCTCATTGTTAGTCATCATTCCCTGTCTGCTGCCTTGTCCAAGGCACCCCTCCGGTAGAGCCTCTTCCTGCGCAGCTCCTGGGACTCCAGTGGCAAAGCCAAGGCTTTTAACACTTCTGTTTGCTCCAGAAAGCCCCCACAGAGCCAGAGCAGGAGCCCTCGCTCTCCTGCAGCAGCAAAATCAGCCAGAGAACCCCAAATCAACCACATGTGAGCAAAGCTGCAGAAGCTAGCGATTACAGCAATCAGCGCAGCCTGCAAAGTGACTTTTTTCTTGGTGATGATGCAAGAGGAGGAACAAGCCCAGCTTGCCCCAGGCTAAATGCAAAGGTCTGGCAGCTCGAAAAGCCCCACGCTTCTGCTGCCAGCTGACGCCGTCAGATCTGGAAGTGGTTCGGGGGCACAGGGCCTCACCGGGGTGGCTCGCGGGATGGAGCAAGCCATGCAAAGCAGGAGGACACAGGCATCTCCTTCCCTCCAGAGACCACATGGGTTCCACAGGTGATTTATTGTGCCCTGGGGGAAGGATGCTGAGTGCTGCTTGCTTTTTGCTCTCCAACAGCCTCCAGCCTCTTGCCATAACAGTATATTATGCCCAGGTTTGGAAAAACTTATTAAGACTTGCAGATGGGTTTTGACAAAGAACCGTTAATAATAACTAAAAACACAGAAATGAGGCTGCAAGAGAAAATACCTTGCTCCTTTTTTTGTGTTTTCCCTGGATGGGGCATCTGGAGCTTAACGCTTCCAAAATCATAGCGCAGTCAAGCTTTGCCCAAGCTGAGCACTAAGCAATGGCTGAGGGATTCATGCCAGGAACCGCTCCATCTGCGGCATCGTGATGGTAGGAAGTGGGAGGCGACCAAGATCAGCAAGATCTCCCAGCAGGATGACGTACAGCTATGCAATTAGCTTTCAGTGCAATTAGCATCCAGGAAAATCACATGTAAGGCTTCTCATCGCAGCCAGCCTCTGCCCCAGCCAACCATGGCTTTCCCCACAGGGAGGAGACTGATCTCCTCCCACCCTGCGTCCTCAAACTGCCCCAGCTTCGTGTCGCCAGCTGGATCAGGAGCTTTTTAAACGACACGGGCAGGAGTGTCATTCAGTGTGGTTTACTCTGCAGGGCATCATACTACAGCCACCTTCCTACTGAGCGCAGTGATAAGGTGGTGGCTGTGCCGAGCAGCAGCCCCCGTTGTACATCAGATAAGGCTCCACGTGTTTTTTTCTGTTTTCAACTCTGCTCTCTCTGACTGAATGCCACTGGTGTAGCAGAGACAATGATCTCCTCTGTGGCCACAGAGCAAGCGGTTCCTTGCTGCAGAGAAAGCCCAGCAGCTTTGGTCTGCACCTCGGGAAGATCCCAGCCGTCGCTCCCAGGGCACTGCGGAAGCGTCACAGCCTCCGTGCTGGGCAGAAGGGCTGCCACAGCACACGGGGTGAAAGATCTGCCCCCGTCCCAAGGCACAGGTGGCGCGGGGCATCACAGAAATATTAAAGCATGGTGTTAAGTCTCACCTGTTCTCACTGCAAAACTCCTGCTTTGAAGATTTTGGTAACACCGTGGCATTAGCTCAGCAGAGGCCACCGTTGGAGGGGGCAGACAGCGTGGGTGCATTACCTCAGTGCTACTGGGGTGCCTGCCCCTGTTGAAACAACTTCCCTTGCTTTCCTCTAAAGAAAAAAAATAATATATGATCCTCCCCGGATTAGAGCAGCAGAGCGAAATGACGTCTCAGCCTCGCCAAGAGTGCCTTGGAGTTTCCTCCAGGGGTGCGATGGGCCAGCAAAAATACCCGTGATGATGCAAGAACCCGGCTGCAGAGTCTGGCCTGGAGGCATGCTGATGTGACATTTTGTTTCACTGCCTTGTTGGGCCAAGGTGTATTTTTTTTGTTAAATGGGCTCTAGGTTTGCTCATCATTAAATCTCTTTTTCTCACACACCTCCCACAGCAAGCTCATTTATGTTAATTTAGGCTGCATGGACGTTGTGCTTCCACTCCGAGTTTTGTATCTTGAGTGACACTGGCACCTCTCAATGCCTATTTATTAAAACCCCGTTCCTGCACCAGCTTTTCACGTGCATGTCACCAAATCCCAGCTACCTCCATGCCTGCTCACCCAACCGATTTTACCTTCCTGCTTGCCCACCCACCCAGAGCACAACATCCTCGCTCAGCTCTGGGAAGACAGGAGGGGAGGCAGCGCTGAAAGCCTTGCTGCAGTTGAGCTGAAGGCGCCCACCACTCCTGTCGCCTGCTGATCAGGCTGCTTCCCCTCGGCCAACCCACGCTGACTGCTCCCAATCCCAATGCACACACAATGGGCAGCAGCGGCCACCCAGTTGCCACCCCAGCACGTGGCCGTGCCCCCCGGCACCCTGCCAAAAGGAGAAGCAGCAGCTGCAGTGGAAGGACACATCCACATCCACATCCATCCACCAAGGCTGGAGCCCGTGGGGCTACAGCCATGAGGGATTCCCCAGCTGGCACCTGATTCAGTTCTGGCTATTTCTGTCTGAAATAGGGCCAGAAAACAGCCGTTTCCTGAGGTGGATTTGACAGTCTTTCCCGAGTCTTTCCAGCATTAAGCTGGCTCCCCTCCTGCAGCATCCCTGCCCATGGCTCCACGCTGGGGTTTCTGCACCCACAGGTTTTGCTTGCCCCATTTATCACAGGGCACGCCACGACTGGTGCCAGGAAAGATAAACATGATAAAAACAGTACTGGCAGTATAATTTATTCTTGTGTCTTTTGGTCAATATTTTACATTGTAGCAACTTGAGGTTCTTTCCAAGGGGCTCTTTTAGCCAGGATCCAAGCACCAAACACCAAAATGCCCCGCTGACACCACCTTGTCTCACCGCCATGCTGGGCACTGCCAGCAGCAGTGCCACAACCAGGGCAGCGTGAGATGGGGTTGGGGACTGTTCTGCTTGGGGCACCATCACTGTTTCATTCCTTTTTTTTTTTTAGTGATATATCCCACAGAGACATCCAGGCTGAAGTTTCAGTGACAAATCCAGCAAGACAGAGCTCTTGCTCTTACTTCTTTCACCTTCTGCCCATAGATTTCAACCCTTGCCCTCCAGAACCCACAAATGCAAAATGTTCGCCATGGAAGTTTCCAAGCACCGGGGCGGCTTTGGGGTTTCACAGCTCACACCAGGAGTCGACCAGAGGCTTCAGCAGTGCCAGTGCCATGCAGACATGTGCCAGGGTGGTGCATTGGCCCCTGGGCACGTCCTGTGGGCACACGTGAAGGGCAGCTGTGGCAGGGCCAATAAATAAAAGCAACCACCCTATATGGAGGAAAGCACTTCCCCGACGGGTAGCCTAGGGGCGAGGACGTGCCCAGAGCAGCAGCACCAAAACGCTGCTTCTCAGCCGCTCTGTCTCATGGCCGAGGTCTCGCCTATGCTCACCATCCCGAGTGCCACTGGCCCTTTCTCCTCCTCGTCCCCATCCATCAGTAAGGGCTGGATGCCCCGCATCGGCTCTTCAACATTTTTAGCAGCTTTTGCTTGAGCATGAGGAAGACCACAGCGAAAGCCACCAGGAGCGTCAGGCAGGTGGGCAGGGCGAGCACCAGGTAGAGGAGGGCCAGGTTGGCCACCTTCCAGCGGCAGGCCCGCAGGACAGTCTCGGGCAGCGCCCGGGCGCTCAGCGTCCTGGAGTCATAGCTGCAGGTCACCTCACGCCCGTCGGGGACACGCAGCTGCTCCACGCGCTGCAGGGACTCCCACCAGCCCAGCGTGCAGCAGTTGTAGGGGTTGCGGCTGAGGTAGAGCTCCTGCAGGCTCCTCACCAGGGGCATCCGTGCCACGTCCGTGGGTAGAGCCGGGAGGCAGTTGTCCCGGAGGTCGAGGCTGTGCAGCTTGACTGCGCTCAGAGTCCTGGGAAGTGTGGTCAGTGAATTCCCTGACAAGTCCAAGGCCACGAGGCTCTGTAAGGCAGAGAAGTCCACCACAGAGGAGGAGAAGCTGGTGTTCCGGAGGGACAAAACCCGTAGCGTGGCAGCAAGGTCTTGAAGCCACCCCGGGTCCCCAGACAGGGCCTGCTGGTTGTGAGAGAGGTCCAGGTGTGTCAGTGATGTCCCTCGGAAGGGCTGGCCGTCCAGTCCCCGCAAACCACAGCCAGCCAAGTAGAGGCGATTCAAGGTCTCGATTCCCCTGATGTCCACACAGGGAGGACTCTCCACCTCGCTTGCAACAGCCTGCTGGGGACACAGGTCAAGCCGGTTGCGGCTGAGGTCAACTGTAGTGATCTTCCCGGTGTAGGTGAAGACTTCAGCAGGAAGCACCCGCAGCCTGTTGGTGCTGAGGTTGAAGAGCTGCAGGCTGGGCAGGATGGCCCCAGCACCCACCTGCAGCTCCACAAGCTGGTTCTGGCTGAGGTCAAGGTCCGTCAGCATGGCCAAGGGGTCCTCCTCTGACAGGCGGAATGTCTCCAGGCAGTTCTGGTTGAGCTTCAGGTGGGTCAGGGAGGGCATCTTGGCCAGGAAGCCCTCCGGCAGGTACCAGAACTGGTTCTGGCTCATGTCCAGGAGGCGCAGGGAGGAGAGGTTGCTGTAGCAGACCTCGTCCCAGAGGTTGACCGTGGTAATGTTGGTGGAGTTGCCATCAATGATCAGGAACTGCACGGTGACATCGGCGAGGGAAGTGCCGTTGGGAAGACGCTGATAAAAGCTCATCTCATTGTCCTTCAGCAGCAAGGAGTGCAGCTTACTCTGCCGGGGCAGCACAGGGAAAAATAGGAGCCGGTTGTGGGACAGGTCCAGCACCTCCAGTTCAAAGAGATCATCACTTTCAAAGGCCAGAAACCACTCGATAATGTTGTGGCTGACATTGAGCACCTTGAGCTGGGTCAGGCCGAAGTCCACTATGCATGGCATGTAGTTATAAGCAATGTTGAGCCTCTGCAGCTTCTGCAGCCCTTCAAAAGCTTGGTCAATCTCAAAGATGTAGTTCTTCTCCAGGTTCAGCTCCAAAAGCTGCGTCAAGTTGGTGAAGACAGACGAGTCCAGCCTCATGATAATGTTCCTGGCCACTGACAAGGACTCCAAGGATGGCAGATTCAGGAGCAAAACCGATAACATGTCCTCAGTGAGGCAGTTTCCAGATAGATCAAGTGTCCGCAAGGCTGGCAAAGCAGAAAGAGCAGCTGCTGTCTGCGAGTAGTTGGTGAAGAGGAGGTTGTCTGCCAAGGAGAGCACGTGGAGGCCTTGGCTGCCCAGGAAGGCACCAGGCTCGATGAGCTTCAGTCGGTTCTTGGACAAGCTGAGATGCTTCAGCTGGGGGTACGGGAGCAGAGAGGCATGGCCCAGGACCTGGATAGTGTTGTCATTGAGCAACAGCTCTTCGATATCACCTTGAAGATTTCCTGGGACAGAGCTCAGCCATCTCCCAGTGCAGTCTGCGGTGCTCTGCACCTAAAGCAAGAAGCAGATATGCGACACCTCTTTGAGAAGGAGGAGACAGGGGGGATGAGAATTTTGGGGAGCAAAGCAGGGATGGAGGTGGTGGCTCCACAGACAGAGCTTCGACATCCCAGTCCAAGCCTTAGCTCCAGTGCTAGGCCAGTATCTGGAAGGCCAGGTCTGGAGGTGCTGAGGTGCCTGGGGTTTGTAGGGCAGGATCAGGAGATCAGAAGGGCAACGATTGTGAGAGTGAGGACTTACATGCTTGCAGCCACCAGGAGACACCGCCCAGGCTGCGCCCACCCCATTTCCCCATCCCGCTGCCAGCAGGACCAGAAGCAGGGAGAGACCGGGCAGCAGGGCCTCCATCTCAGCAGCGGCTCTCCTGTGGGGACAGAGGTGAGAGGGTCAGAAGCTCATCCCGAAAGGCCCGGCTTTCCCCAGGGGACCCACCGTGGCAGCAGTCGTGCACCCTCCTGCCCTCAGCACTTGCCTGCACTGCCCGGGATGCCCGGAGGTGATGGGCTCCTGCCGCAGCAGTGAGCACCATGCCCTGCTCAACTGAGTTGCGTGCTCAGCTGCAACCCTCGAGGAGAGGCTTCCTTGCCTCACAGGGCTCACAGCCCCCTCCCTGGTGCCCCAGTGCCCCCCAGGGTCACCAACCCCACTGCTACCAGAGCGTGTCCCCTCCAGCACCCATTGCTGCTGGCGGCCACCCCGAGGTGCCGGGGTGCAGCTGGGGAAGCGGCTGCTTTTCAATACGAGGGCCACGGTTGCTAATTTTGTGGAACCGGAGCTGATGGTATTTGCATCTGGGGAAAAGCTGAACCTCAGGCAAATGAGCAGTGAGGTCTTGCCGGGGGCTCGGCGAGCAGCGTTTTCATAACTGCCGGTGTTTGAAGAAGAAATCGGAGGTTATTTTTGGCAGACTGAGAAGCTGGAACCTCACGCCCCAGAGGAAGCCCAGGACGCATCCCGGCTCATCTCCTTCCATGGGACAGCCAAAAGCCAATGTGAAATCGGCGTTTATTAATCCAGGGTGGGGGTGGGAAGACCCTTCTCTGGGTGAGGTGATTTCTCCAGCCCCTCCAAGCCCTCACCGCCAGCAGCGCCTTGTGCCAGAGCACAGCACAGAGGGACCCCGCGGTGTTCTCACCACAGCACTGCTCCCCAAAACCCCACGGGCTTGGGCTGCAGTTCGGCAGTGGCACCCAAACCCCTCTGAGCCGCTTCCCCCCACCCCAGCTCACCCTTTCCCCCCCCACCGCCACCTCCTCGCAGCTCAGCTTTGGCCTCCCCCAGCATCAGCAGCTCCTTCCCCTCTGCGTCCCCCCGGCGGGGCCATGGGGTACCAGGGGCAGGTACTTACCGCCCGGGGCGGCACGCGGGGCGTGCAGCAGCACATCCTGTGCCCAGCGGCCCCTCCACCGCCACACTCGGGGGGCTCTCGGGGGGCCGAGGCTGGGGGTGAGCCGCTGGCTCCCTCTCCCACCCGCTCTCTGGCTCGGCGCTGAATTAGCCTTTGCGGAAGGAGCTAACGGAAACTGCAGTCACATGGAGGCAGCGAGCGCGGCGAGGCACTTCGCTTACTTGATCTTGGCACTCACACCCCGGGTCATGCACTCACAAGCAGCCCGGCAGCAAGGAGGAACCACGGGGTGGGCAGGGAGGGGGGCGCAGGCAGGGCCCCGGGGCTCGACACAGCCACTGTGCAGAGTCAGGGCCCTTTGGGGTTGGTTGGGTTTGGCTGCAGAGAACAGCCGCCGGCTGGGCGGCGCTGCCACAGGTGCTCCCCACATTGCGTCCCTCCAACCCCCTGATAGACCCGGGCTTTGACACGAGGCCAGGGATGCACTTCCCAGGGGGGAATTGTTCCCCTCGGCACCCTTGGGACACCAGCGCCCGGCCTCTTGCAGCACCCAGGTGAGATTTTTGGATGTTGAGCGAACTCCGGGGATGTTCAGCAAAGCCAGCGCCCAGGGTGCAAGTCTGGCCCATCCCAAAGCAGGGAGCTCCCAAGCACCAACACTGATGCAAAAGTCAACATGAAGGTGGGTTGAGCAGCTCAATCCCAGGGTCCTCACGCACCCCAATTCCCTGCTTAAGTGCGGCCAGTGATGGGGCAGCCAGCTTATTGCAGCACACCACGTATCCCCCCTGAGGGACCGCTGCCTGGGTCACCCCGACCCGCTGGACACCTGTGCCGAGGGGTCCTTAGGCTCCCGCAGCCAGTGCGCGTGACCGGGCAGATATGCTTATTTTTCTTTTTGCCTTCACTTTAAATTTCATTTCTTCTCTGGAAGGACACTCAGCGCTCCCACATCACTGACAAAAAAGCCCTGTGGTTTCATTTCCTGCATTTTCAAGGAAGTTTGAAGCATAAAAATCAAGAAGGAAAAGAGAGAAGCACTCGTGGGCCAAGCGAAGCAAAGCAGATGTCAGAAACTCCACAGCGGGGCAAGATTCCCAGGGTGTTGCTCGAGGTCACATGAAGCGCTGAGACCGGCCGATAACTACAGACCCACTCCTCGTCCCCAAAACCCTGCCACGAGCCCAGCCCACACCAAAACTACTCACCTGACAGGCAGAAAGGCAGGAGCTGGAAGAGATTCCCCCCAGGGCTGGGAAACCTTAATACCGAGCATCCTCACCTGCGACCATACACCGTTCCCCATTGATCCAGAGGCTCCTGGGAGAACTTTCGATGACATCCACGCAGTGCCACCAAGTCAGGTGGTGCCCCAAGGGTCGAAGCAGCCTCCTCTGCCAGCTCCTTGGTGGCCCAGGGAGAGAAAACTGTGTTTTATCCCACGCTTCATCCAGTGTCAGTGAATTTGGCCGGCCGAAGCCGAGCCCCCCACACCGCCCTTTTCGGAAAGCAGCCACACACCGGGGCCACTCCCCACAGCCCATCTCCACACACAGGCCCCTGGCAGCACCCTTGTTTTCACACTTTCCCCACATCCTGCAGCCCGGTGGTTCTGAAAAATGCCCCAAAGCTGCCGCTTGCCCCCCTCCTCTTCCTCTCAAGCAGCATCACAGGCCCCACTGCGAGCTCTCCCAGTAAAGACCAGCTGCACATTTGGGGATTTTTTTTCTTTTTTACTGGCACAATAAAGGCACAGGGATTGAGCTGCCAGTCTGACTGACTCTTTATGAAGCTTCAATCCAGCTCAATGGCACGGCTGGGCTAAAATGAAGGAGATTCGGCTTGCAGAGGTGCCTAAGTGTGCCGCAGCGACTCCTGCAGCTGCAGAAAATGATCAAGATCCTCCATAAGGTTTTATACCCAGCCTCCTCCATCCCATCTCCTGTCTTTTTCCCTTAACAGACCCTCAGGTTGTGGAGCTCAGATCCTGAGAAAAGGGGCAGCTCCGCCTGGTCGCTCCAGACCGCTGTACCCAGTGCCTGGGGGAATGGAGAAACTGCGACAGAAACCAGCAACCCACTGCCTCTGATGCCCAGCAGACACCAGTGTGCCCTTCTTTTTTCCTGCAAGAAATGTGATTTTTTTCACTGAATCTTTTTTCCCCCCCCAGCAAGACCACAGCCCTGGCCATTGGGGCGAAGTGAAATGGAAACATTTCTCCCCGGGCTGCATCTGCTGCCACAGCAGTGGAGAACTGGAGGGAATTAAATGAGCAGCTCCGCAGGGGAGAATGCTCAGAATCACAGAATCATTTAGTTTGGAAGAGACCTCCAAGATCACCTCAGGATGGTGCAAAGCATCCCAGGAAAGCCTCCAGCCGTGCTCAGTCCCCAGCTTTTTGCCCATCAAGGGAAGGATGTAGCATGAAAAGAGATGGGTGGAAGAAGCAGCTGCTTTGCGAGACATTAGATTGATACCTACAGAAACATGACAATGTTCAGGCTCGTGGGAAACCACAAACAGCATTACAGAAAACATTAGGAGGGCTCAAGACCTCAAAGCTGGTTGTATCAGCGGTCTGTCACCAGCAGCATCCCATCTGAGGGGCCAGAGCAGCGGCAGCAGAAGAACCAGCATCTCCCTTGAGAGACAGGGGTGGGAGAGACCCTGTACTCTGCCAGCCCTGGTGCCCCTCAGAGCAGGGCCTGTCAGATGCTGGGGGGTTCAGGTCATAAAAAAAGCCTTTTAGATGGGAAACTGTGTTTAAATACTGGCCGGGAAGGACTCAGAAAATTAAAGAAAATCCATCTTTAAAACCCACATCAAATCTTTCAAACTGCCACGTGGCTGAAGCGTGTACAGTGAATGCAAAGATATCAAGACAATGCAAATGAAGAAGTCCCTTAATTTAATCACTTGGTCTGGATACAGCAGCGCTACATGCTGAAGCTCTGCCCTATCCCAGAAGCTGCCAGGTGCCTGGCAGTTTAAGATGAAGTATGAGCAGTAGAAACCAAGAAACAAATCAGCAATCTATAATCAGCTTCAAAATCTTTTTTCTTTTCTTCCACCCTAGCTGTCGCCAGAACAACCTGCTTGCTTATTTACCCAGCCACCCTCTGTCTTCTTCCAAGGAAACACGTGCCAGCGCTGCTGTTAACAACTGAATTAAAACTTCAGGCTGCAAAGCCTTGGGTTTTGCAGCCGCTGCCGTGCCTATGAACGCTGCCACCAGAACATCCTCGGTTGGCCAGCTGCGGCTCCCGTGTTCCACTTTTACCCGCTCACTGCAGCAAAGCCCACCTTTGCTCCCCTATTTGCAGCCAGCAGGAGCCTCCCAGCTCACTCCGGGTTTTTTGGTGAAAAGAGGGGATCCAAAGGGGTCTTTAACTCTGGGTATCACTTTCCAAAGCTGCTCTGAAGGGAGCGCGGGGCTTCGCTTGCTCGCCTGCCTCTGCAGTGAGGCACCAGTTCTCACACTGACACCTGTGGGGAAGGAAACGACCCACCAGACCGGCACCGTGCCATGAGCCCAGCACTAGGGGCCCAGGCGAGCCGCCAGCATTTGGCCCAGGACCTGCACTCTAAGCAGGAGCTCGCGGCACCGCTGCCAGAGAGGAGCCCCAGTGCCTGAAGGGAGCAAGCATCCCCCAAGGGGCCCAGAGGAAGGCCAAGAAGGTCTTAGTAGAAAGCAAAAGCGTGTTTCTGGAAGCACAGCGTGGGAAGGAAGGGAAGAGGGGAGCCGGTCAGTGGCTCGGCCACATCCTCTTCCCAGCGGGCAGCGCCGGCCCCGGGCCAGATCCAGCATGGGCGGCTCCGTCCCTGTGGTCTCCGCTCTCCCTGCTCCCACCTCTGCCAGCGCACACAACATAAATGAGGAGGAAGTGGGCCGGGGAGAGCCGCAGAAGCGATCTCACTTCCCCCGGCCGCTGCCTCCCGCCGCCCTCGTCCACCCGCCATGCCCAGGCCGGGTTTGAGGCCTGCTGCCCGCAGGGGGCGGCTTCAGCCGGCAGCGTGCGGTGGGGCTGCGGGCCTCCGGCGGGGACCCACGGGAGATGCACGCACCTGAGGCCAGCGGTATAAGCAGCTGACCCATCCTAGTGCATTTACTGAAGGTTTTAGGGTAAAACTGCCAGGACTTGGAGGCTCTTTGATCACCAGAATGAGAAGGTATTGAAAGCTTCTGCCATTACATCACTCAGCGATGCAAGCTGGCATGAAAACCAGCTCCACTCTGCAGTCACACATACTCCCTTCCTGCTGCTGTTCTGCTGAAGAGAAGTGAGAAATTGTGTCATTCATGCAAAGGGAAGTGAAACTATCTCAGCTCCTGACCAAGCCAAGCACGTCCCCACCCTGCTTGCCCTGCCAGTCGGGAGGGCCGAGGGCCCTGCCTCACCACAGCACTCCGCAGGGCGCATTGCCATCAGCGCTGGGATCAAGCCACCACGGTCACCCTCCCAAGTCATCTTCCTCCTCCTTTGGGCTCAGCATCTCACCTCTCTGGCGCTTTTGGGATGAGTGACAAAGCCTGCTGGGTTTCAGGACCAGAGTGCCCGCTTGCACTTTGGGCATAGTCCTTGAACTTGTGTAAGAAAACAAAAACACGCCAGGACATGAGTTTCTGCATTTTTTAAACGGAGTCTAACCTGAAGAGGCATTGTCGTATCTGAGACCTCATCCCTGCAGCTGCATCTGGGAGATGCTCAGCAGAGGCTTTCAGGTTTCAATTTGACATTGTCCTCTCGCCCCCGTGTGCAAAGACTTAATGCAGGAACACGAGACAGGGAAAGTTCAGGCAGATGCTATTAATGCAGCAGATCCTCCCCTCCTGTGCTCCTTTTTCTCACCAAGAAGAGCAGCTAAAAGTCTTCATTTAACAGCTGATTGTACACTAAAAGTGAAATAAAAATATTTCAGCAGTTTACAAAGCATAAGATCCTACCCTAAAGCTCCGTAAGGGCTCAGATGCCCATCTCAGATGGGAGGAAACTGTTCCATCACCTGAGCACAAAACCCAACCCAACCGCACCACACAACAAAACACCCCAAAGAGGTGATTTCCCTGGAAATCCACTGCTTGTTGCTGCTGGTGGATAGAGGGGCTGCAAAGCTTTAACCACTACACTATTTGGGATACCATACAAAAAATATTTTAGTCAACATCCATTTCCTTATTGGCAGGTTCATCCAGCACTAAAAATACAAAGGTACATATCGATAGCCTTTTGGGAAGCTGGCAGAGCCCACTTGTTTAAATTACCATTTAAAAGCTGTTGGATATGGCTTACTTCTCCTAAGTGTAGGATGCCGAAGAAACACCACAACTTCATACCCTCAAGCACAAGCTCTCAGCTTCCAACCACTGAAGTCTTTCTTGTAGCTGCTGTAGTCTTTCTTGTACCATGCAAACAGGTACTGGGGGATTTTGTGGATGGAGTAAAATCCATACTCCCTCCCAGATTTAATATGTTATTCAGCTGCAGGGAGTCTAGGGAGGACTCAAGCACACAGCACACGCTCACCTACTTTGGTTGAAAACAGCTGAGTTTCCTGTTATCGATCAGCTTTGTCTTGCCTCAGTTTTCAACTCACCTACTGCAAACCAAAGCTGATGGACTGATTTAAGCAAAGAGAGCAGGACTTAAGGAAACCAGTGTGTCTTGCTGCAGGTACATAACTGTGCTTGAAGGTGTGCCAGGGAATGACATTTTGTAGCTGTAGCATACATGCTGCTGTAAACCAGCTGTTTTCACATCTGTCGCTGGCTTTATGTTTGCCTCTAAAGATGTGAAACCTGTGCTGTGCAAATGAGAGCAAGTTCACAGTCTGAATTCAGAAGTTCAAGAAAGGACAAAAAAAATAAAATCACTTTGCAAAACACACAGCAAAACACCTGGGGACAAAGCACAGGCCCTGAGCAATAAAACACCGTAGACCCACAAAGGTTGTGCGTCCCAGGACAGCCGTTCATTCGCATGCACTCAGTGCTCCTGCTGCTTCTGGATAAAATTACTGGAGGTTGAGCTGAAGAAACTGGGAGCTCATGAGAAGATCAGGCACTTCACACAGAAGGCAAGAACAGACAAGGTTGTACCTTCATACTATTCGCCATTCAAACACTGCCTGCAGGTAAACATATAACCAAAGAGCTTTTAACAATAGTAGAGCGATCTGGATTAAAAAATTAAAATAAATCAAGCAAACATGAAACAACTCCAGCCAGCTCACAACAAATCTGCGTGTGCAGGCACAGCAGGAAGGAGACACCCTTGTTCGTTCAGCTTGCAAAACTGCAGAAGAATAAACGCCACTTGCAATATACAGTGAGTTTTATTTTAAAGTCCCCCTTTGACAACTTTTTTCAACTGCAGTGGAATATTTTTATTTACTGATTTATTTAAAATAGTCTTTAGACCACAGATCACACATGCCTGAAAGGAAGAAAAGCAGGTCTGTGAATAAACAGACTGGTAAGTGACCGACTAGAGGCATGTTCTGCCACTGAACAGCAGTGGTGATGTTTGCTTTGAGCCTCCCAAATCCCCTCCTGCCTTTGCAGGTGATTGTGAAGTCCCAGCTCAGGTTATTGTCAGGGAAAATAAATCTTAATAAACTCTAATTTCAGGATCAAGGGTTCAAATGAAGAAGTATATTTCAAAAACTCTACTTCTGCATCCCCTGAAAAACCAAAAGCAGAAGGGGATAACGGAGGTAACATTAGCAGAGAAGGTTCCACATTAAACCCTAGTTTTGCACAAAGCTTTGGAAATTCAAGGTACGGGCCCCCACAGCGCTGTTAACTTTGCCCTCTTGTGGGGAGGTGTGAGAATTCATTCTCAAGTCACACTACGTATAACAGAATGAAAAACACGGCGTATAGGAGAAATTAGCAGATCCGGCATCAGCGCTGGAAAAGCTTTCAGTGCTCATTTACCACCTCGTTAATTTTTCCTTTAGACTGAATTATACCTCAGTGTGAGGTAGTCTAGTATCTCTTACAGAAACCAAGCACATCGTCCTCCTACCCATTTAAAAACCCATATTACAAATGTGAAAAAGGATCCCAGAACAGATTTCAGCAATGCACTTTCCTGGCCACAGAAGCCACTGAATTACCCGCATCATGCAAGAACTGCATGTGGAGAACGGTGGCACAGACAGCACTTGCAGTTGTGTTCTTGCCAGCATCCAGAGCTATTTATAACACATCGAGCTTCTGTAACCGTGGATGTATACTTGGAGGTGATCGGATCAGCGGGAAATTCCCTTCTACACAGCTGATGATGAAAGGCAGATTCAAGAGGGTAACAAAGGGAGAGAAGACGAGAAGACAAGGGAAAAAACAAACCACGGTCTGTAACACCTAAGGAAAGACAAGGAGCGCTTCCAAGTCCTAAACTTTAAGCAAAACGTTACAAACCAGCACCTTGCAGTTAAACAGGAGTGTTCCAGCAACTCCTGGCAGACAAAAAACATAAAGCTCATACAGGTAATAAAATAATAAGGTAATAAAGTCAAAATGAGGAATAATGTAAAGATTAGCTAGAACAAAGGTATCAGTACTGAAACCCAGAGGCTCAGGAATCACCAAGGGCTGGTTACCTCTCAAATACTTAGAGAAAACAAGTTTTATACGTAGCTGCATGATCAAACCATTACCAGCCTGAATGTTATTTTAATTCATCGCTGCTGTTAGCATCGCAGCGAAAATGGGAGAGAAAGAAATAGAGGCAGCCATCTGGAAAACACATCCCCTGTGTCAAGGAAATTTTAGAATATAGATCATCAGCAAACGAGGAGAAAAGCTAATGCATTCCAGTTGGGTTCAGAGGCAGAAGAATACGGACACATCCGAGGCAAGAGAAACGCAGCCTCAACACAGGGCTCACCGACACGGCCCACCGGATCAGGGCCATCTGCTCCCGGCCAGCTTTGTCATCTGAAACACAGCCAAAAGTTACAAAACCAAATGGCATTTGCCAGTAGAAGGCACACACAGGACTCCCAGAAATGCACACTCACTGCTGCATTTTAAGCAGAAAACATGGTTTTCAAAAAATCTCCCCAGCAGAGTGAATTTTCCCACAGCATTTTGATTTTTTTTAGTTCCTTCCAGCAAGGAAGGAATTAATTTTGATTTTTTTATGCTCCTCCCCATACATGAAGTATGACTAGATCAGAGGACCAACTGCTGATCTCCCACCAGTTTTCACGGCACACTTACATCTGCAAAAAGATCAGTGTTTTATTCAATTGATAAGCAAAATGCTCACTTATCAAAATAAACGGGATATCCTAAAGGATCCTGAAGCCTGTATCTGTCTGAGTTATGTAAGCCATGAACAGATGATGTTCCGCTTGACCACAGCAGTCAAATCACTAGCTGGGAAAGGGAGAATAATTCAAGCAGTTGTTTAGCTGACTCCAAAGTAACTTGCAGAATCCCTTTTTCCAGCACATTTTCGGCTAGCCAGCATCAGACCTTTTGACCCCTGAACAAGCATTAGCCAAAGTTTGCCACTTAAAAGCAAATTCTTGATGAAGAGATTTTGGGAAGTGCTTCAGAGCTCCCAACCACAACACCGTCTCCTCTGATTACTGATCACAGTTGCTCAGCCTCACACAGTATTTCTGAGCGTTCCTGCGTTCCTGGCTGAAAACAAGCCCTCCTCCAGTAGTTCCTGCAAGATGATCTGTTGAATCTGGTTGGTTTTGAGACGCTGCCCCATCCTGCAGCATGTTGCCCTGCTTTCAGTTACACCTCAGCTGTTTGGGCTTCAGCCATACATACCTACACAGGTGTTTAAGAACTTACCACGTTGAAAGCTCCAGGAGATACAGAGAGTTGTAACGCCGTCCCTCACCCACACGAGCTACCAAATGCACATCCGACCTCTCCTTGATGCTTCTACAACATCCAGCTAATTTTAGGTCAAATGAAATCACTGTCCTTGTCTGAACTACGCCCACAAGCTGCACGAAGCCCTGGAATTAAATTTACAACTGGCAATTGATCTCTTCTGGCAAAACAAGAACTTGGTGTCGCATGAGCAAAGTTCATCCACGCACGAGAACGTGCTCTGTGGGACCCTTGCAGACAGGACCGAATTCCTCCCCGACTCAGGCATCGCAGAAACCTTGCAATATACAACACTAAGAGCAGAAAAAGGTATTTGCCTGGCTTGTCTGCTCTTCCATTATCCCCTGGCAAGTACACACAATCCTCTATATATTTAAATAGTGCCCAAAGCATGCTGCTACATGCTTTTGTACACAGGTGGGAATGGGAAGGAAAAAAAAAAAAAAACAGGGCATAGAAGCCATTCTGATCCAAGCAACAGTAGCAGAACGCTGGACACGCTGGACAGCCAGTCCAAGGACCTACCCAGAACCAAGCAGCAGCCTGAAGCCAGCGCAGCCGAGCAGAAGCTAACATATCTGCACAAGCACCGCGTGAATCCCGGTAAGCAGGCATGCACTTGAGTCAGCAAGGCTTTTTAGTGCTCTTAGACTGAAAAAGCTGCAAAAGGAGTAAAAAGTAAACAGCAATGCCTTAGCAAAGGGCTTGACTACATGTATTAAATCTTACGGGTGTTAAATCTTTATTTCAAAATATCTCTTGAGCATGTCCCTCTTGAGCAGCCCGGAGGAAGCGTGCTGGCTGCAGCTCACGGAGAGGAGAGGTGTCTCCCGGCTTCCATGTGCTGCAGAATGGGCTCGGGCATGCTGCAGGACCCCGCTGACTCACATGTCCATGTCAGAAATCGCTGCTCCAGCTGCGTGATTCGTTTGGTACTCAAAGCTGCTCAGGAGACATGGGCGACACAGGAGGGGCTGACAATCCTGCTGTCCCACCAGCATGAACCACCACGAAGGTGGCAGCAGGGGGTGCCTCTTTTTTTTTTTTTTCCAAGGGCAAGCTAACCATCTGCTTTCTTCTAAGTACTCCAAGCTCAAAGTATAGAAGATGAATAAAATCAGTCTCAGAATGATCTGCCAAGTGAGAAAAGCTGCAAGCAAACAGCTGCCTGGTTAGTCAAAAGTCTCAGCTGTACATCACCGGCCAAATACACAGATGTATTTGTAACACGTACCCGGCTTAACAAAGGCTATTCAGAAATAACGAGGGAGAGGAGTTAAATTGGATCTGGTAGCACAGGTACCTTCACTTGTGCACATCTGGCTCTGCCACCTCTCTCTTAGAAATTTTTAATGGTGGTGAGCAAAAAGTTGAAAAGCACCTTCAAGCAAGCACACCTATGTAACACAGGCTAACAGAGTAACTATCGATGAAGTTTAAGGATTGCTCCGTTGTGTTCTCACTATCACACCTGCTTCCAGCGACAGCCCAAGTTTAAGACCTGCAAAATGCTGACAGTGAGCAAACACATCCCTGACACAGCAAAACGCTCTGCAAAGTTTAATTTTAATAATCTGAATAATAATGGGGAGAGAAAGTCCACCATCAAAACATACTTTCATTAACTACCACTGCTCGTCTTCGATCTTGTTGCTGCGGAGTAGAATTCAACCTGGAATCCTTACTTTTTCCTGTAAACACCAAGAAATACTGCACTTCCATACTGAAAGCTACAGAAAGAGAAGCTGAGCAGCTATGCTCGGAAAGAAGGCACCTCTGTTCGGCAGCAGGGCAGTGCAGCCTCAGCAGCGAGCACAATACCTCCTCTGCTGCTCGGTAATTTGCGTCAGGAGACCTCCAGCTGCTAGGAAAGCCTTTTCCCATGTTGCCACACGCCAGCACCCCCGCCTCAGAGGATGTAATTTCACGAGCACAGCTATTAAACTACTGAGTCTTCAGGTCCTCGTAACCACCACCCAGATGTCTCTTCATGCAGCAGATCACAGGGTCCCAGCGTCGTCATCTTCCTGACGATAAGAATTTTTGTTTGGACACACCAAACTGCTACTCCATTTTTCCTATCAGCACACCACAGATGTCATTACAACAATACACACAAATATACCCTTCTGAATTATAGCAGAGTTTATTTTAATATTTTGTACAGCCAGCATTGGTCTCCAGGAATAAGTTATAGTCTTACATAAGTGAGTCCCCCCAAACCCACCCTCAAGGAATGTTCAACTTTCACCATTTCTAATTTAGAGGGAAATTATTTATAGGGCAAGACGCAGTCTGAAGAATGGAAATCAATCTTAATTTGTGAATGAAACTCCTCTGAAGCTCTCAGGGTTTACTTACATCTAATTGGATTCGTGAGCCAGCGCAGCGGTCACATTTTTCAAGACTGCGCCAACACGTTCACACCTCAGTGAAGATGTTACTTTCAGAAACGGGACAGGGTTTTGTTTCCTTTTTCCTACCTCATACCACATGGTTCTGCTATTTAGACATGTTCCCTACAGTCCAGTACAATCAAAGTTTGTAACTGACTTTTCCAACAGGTACTCACTTCGTGCCAGTCTCACTCCATTTATTCAGTCGCTCTCAGTACCATTTAAGCATCATTTCTCACTGCATATTTTGTTTCTTTAACACAGCCAAGAGGAACTGACCTCAACATTGCCTTTAAGCAATAAACAACACATAAAACAAATAAATACTTTTAAATCCTTTTAAATGGTAATAACGTGTATACTCTGTTCCAGTGCAGAACCTGCTTATCTACTGTGTAAAAAGCACTCCAAGGAGAGCTCTGCAGCAGCAGGCTGGGCACCTCAGTCACCTGCTCGTGCCACTTTCGTCACGTCACTTGAGTACTGGGGGGTAAACGAGCACAGCCTAAGAAAAATTCCCCCCTGGCTCAGAGACTTGTCAGTGTCCGAGGTCAAGCAATTCACATTCTGCAATGCAAATAAAACAAAATGAGGTTGTATAAAGACTTCCTCCACCCTCTCTGAACAGCACACCATCAAAAACTCCAAAACAGTCCAATTCGCTCTGTGAAGCTTTGGGAAACACCAGTGAACGAGAAGTGAGAGCCGAGAGAGAACCAGAGGGCGCACAGGCTTCAGTCCCTGTTTTAAAAGGAGCCCTTCTGCAGCCCTCTACAGACCTTTCCACCTCAGTTTCCCCAGAAAGCAGCTCCTTCCCATACCCCTAAGCTGCACAGCCTCTTCAGCTTGCACGTGCCAGAGCAGCGGCACACCAGGCAGCTTTTTAAGAGGATTTTAGAAGAACAGTGCAAAGTAAAAAGCACAAACATTGAACCCAATCCAGAATCCCCATCAAACGGAGGCGAGAATTCTGACAGTCCTGACTGAAAACTGGCAAGTGAATACTTGGGTACCGAGGGATTTTATAATTAAAGGTGAAGTCGTAAAGCCTTGAAAAGCCATTTAAATTGAAACTAAGATCGACTAAGAAGCTGAACGTTGCCTCCTCATTCTTTTGAAACATTTCACTACAGTGATTAGAAAGCGTAAGAACGCTTTTAAAAGCTTGTATTTTTTGACCTCGAAAGGAAGACAAGCTCAGCACTGTGTTGCAGCTTCCTTTCTTAAAGGTGGACCATGAATTCTGGCAAAAGAAAACTTCCAGGGCACACTTTTTGCATTTCCTACAGAGAACAAAACTATCGTTAAAGCTACAGAAGCTTTCAGCTACACAGAAAATGAGCCAATGTAGCACCGTACTCCACAAGAGCATCCCAAAATGCTTTACAATACAACAGAAGTACATTTACATGAATGTTATACACCTGTCCAAGGTTTTTCTGATGCCATGTAGTGGTTTGTTTTTTTTTCCCCTTTAAGAAATTATATTCCAGTTAGAATAAAGCAAACCCTTTCTTTTGTTTTAACTGTTCTTTTCAACATGGTCTATATATACAATTCTTAAAATACACTTAAAAATAGCTGCACACATTTTATATCATTATACTGGAGAAGGGCAGTCCAGACAGACCATGCTTCTCAGTATGTTAAAAACTGTAAATAAAACCCAACCAGACTTGCTCTCCTCTGGTACCCACGTCGGCCCAAAGGAGGGAAGGAAAGGAACAAGCAGTTTTAAAATGGGAGTCTTTCACAAAACACGCTACTTACAAATCTCAGGTTAATTTCCTCAAGCAGTTTTATATCAAATCCTTCGTTAAATATTTGAGGTCACACACTGCCATCTTAGCAATGAAATCTGTTGCAACATGCATGTGTCAGCTTCCCACTCAACCAACTGCAACCCTGAGGATTTTTCTGGCCTGGTAGAAAGAGGAAATGTAACACAATTCCTGAAGTATGGCTGGTCCTCCGTTTCAAAATTCTGTACGGTTTCCTTGATGGTTCTTGGACACACACCCACACTTTTTTTTTTTTTTTAATACACGTTTCCCTCTAACCAACATGCAGATTTCTCCTCCCAGTCATCCACATCTTGATGTCCCAACGAAACAATCCATGTCATCCATCCAAAGGTTTTCCCAGGTAGACCAAAGTCACTTCTGTGTTACCGTACACAGCAGACACTGCCGGATACAGGCAAACTTTTGGCAGTCCTCTGAACGCAACTCCCAAGAACTCATAGCCCCTCTCAAATGCTAACGTTTTGTCTTCCATGTCCAGGATAACTCGAATCCTTTCACCTATCTGGAAACAGAGGTAGGAGAGGAGGGAGGAAAAAAAAAAGAAAAAAAAACAGTCAACATACTCAAACGGAGACACAAAAATAAAGCAAAACCCACACGTATTACAGCAGATCAGATTAAAGCAAGGCTCTCCTTTTTCTCATTACCACGTTATTTTTACGACAGGAATTTCTCAATTTCTCTCGTATGTATTAAGATCCCAAATACCTCTTCTGCATGTCTCCAGTGGGCAGATTGTATCTCAACACCTACACGATGATCAACATAATCCTTCACACCTGAACCTTGCGACAGCACCGTGAGCAAGTATACGGTGCAGTTTCTGCTTCGAAATACCGCAGAAATCTGGGAATTTTTGAACGGCCTCCGCCCAAAGTTACCTGTATTCTGTATCTGGTTGTTGTTACCACTGACCTGTAAGGTCCGCAAAGAGCAATTTTAAAGTCAACGAACTTGATTTAAAAAGGTAACCGCCACAGACAAAGCATACTCAAACATACTCCTGATCGCGCAAGTACTGTCACAGGCATTCCCTGACCAAGGCAGAAAGAAGTTTCAGTGCGAAGTCTGGGCAAAGTAAGCATGAAAAACCTCAAATAGATATACAGAGGCAAGCCAAATCAACACCGAATGCAAGAAGAGACTTGGAGCAGGGCGTACACAATGCTCCCTGTATTTATCTAGTACTTACTATTTTCAACTATAAACAGAAGTCGCAGGCACCAGCAGCAAACACAGCATGATATAGCACAAACTTCTTATCCCTGCCAGCCAACCGCAATGCTGGGGATTGCTTCCAGCCAAGACATTTTTTTCTTCGAACTGACGCTAACGAATTTCTATTACCTTTAAGTATGTTTTCCACGAGCAGATCACTGTCCATTTCTTACCAAGCATAAAATACTTTAAAGGATCACCAGTTTGGGCTCTCAACGATTTTTAAGAAAGCAGCGACTGCAAGCACCATTCACCCTTGAGTCCCCACGAGAGTTTTCTTAGCTTTAAAACCCTTCCTCACCCCGTTGCTGCAGAAAGGCCTAGTCAGGGACAGCAGGAAGTGACTGCAAATGGGCAAGCGGTGCAAGGGCTGAGCCAATTCACACGTCAGGAGACGTGAAATCTAAATGTCTTTAATTATATTATTTTCAGTTATTAATTGCAAAAATGGCAGATACAGCTTCTAGACAGAATTAACTGCTTGGCAGTGAACTTTTATGTGAAATTTATAAATATAAAGTAACAGTTAATGCAGAGATCTTTACACACAACTGACACGCAAGGCGTTATTCGTACCAACCCATGACATTACCAGATGGGGATTTTACTGCACACAGCTTAAGTTGCAGTGTGAGGAAATCCAGCAGTCAAAATGTGGCTGTGCAAGCAGCCAGAGGAACAAAGGTAAACACTTCTAGAGAGACAAAAAGGTAGCACTTACTCTTTAATAACCTGAAATTATCTGGACTTCATAGCCCAGCTGAAGGACGTCAGCTACGGGAAGACCGCCAGAGAGCAAGCAAACAGCACTCAGTGCCACTGCGGGGTTTTGCAGGAAGGCTCTTACCTGACCGCTAGCCTCAGCTCACAAAAGGGTGAAACACCTACTGCATGCGGCCACCTTACCGCGGGGCAAAGCCTTACTCCAGAGAGCTGAAACAGCCTTGTCAGCTTTTGCTTTAAAAACCAACGTGGTGTTAAAGCACCACCCACGATACACGGGCCTCGCCTGATATTTGAGACAGAAGCAGGGAGATGACAGAGGACCAGGCAGGCTGAACAGGTGTAACATAAGGAAGGGGTAACCAAGGAGAAGAAGCCTCGCAAGGTAAAATTGCCTACCTTCTGCAGGGATGGCAAAGAGATGCTCAGATGGGCACGCAGGCCCAATTCAGCAAGCAGCTGCGAGGCGCTAGGGAAGCCGGCCCCGCAGGCCAGCTGCCAGCAGCCCGTGCCAAGCCCCGCTCACCTGGTATTTCGGCGCGTTGTTGCACTGAGGGAAGCTGCCGTTGACTTCCCCGTTGTGCAGCAAGTTATTGTCCACCAGGTTCCAGCCCCAGCTCTGGTCGTCGCTCCCCAGCAGGGCCACGTAGCCCTGGCACTGCATGGCCGCCCGCTTCGTGGCGATGCCGATGACGGCCACGGTGCCCAGCGGGCCCTCCCACCACACCTCCCAGGCGTGGCGGCCCTCGCTGAAGCCGATCTTGGTCCTGGCCCCGTCCGTGCTCTGGGCGATGGGGTTGCGGTGCAGCGTGAAGCCGTTCTTCTTGATGTAGACGTTCCTGGAGCAGTCGTTGGTGCTGAAGGCGTGGTGGAAGGCACGAACCTAGGGCGGGGGGGGGGGGGGGGGGGGGGGGGGGGGGCGGTAAAGGTGAGGTAAAACCCCCGCTGCTTTCCACCCGCCCCGCCTCGCTTCTCCACGGGCTCGGCCCGAGCGGCTGCCGGGGCGCCCGTCAGGCCGCGGCGGGGCCCGCGCTCACCTTGCCCTTGTAGGTGGGCACGTTGCAGAGGATGTCGGTGCGCAGCGCCTCCTCCGCCAGGCAGCGGGCGGCCAGGCTGCGCCACACCTCGCTGTTCTCGTCGCCGTGCAGGACGCGGTGCCACAGCTTGCACACCAGCGCGCAGCTCCGCAGCTCCCGCAGCTCCAGGTAGGAGAAGACCAGCTCCAGCACCCGCCCCGGCAGCCGCCACCCGGCTCCCCCGCCCGCCGCCGCCGCCGCTACCGACGACGACGACGACGCCGCTCCCCCGGGACCCGCCGCCATCACCCCACCCCCCCACCCCCCCCCCGGCCGCGCACCGGCTCGGCCGCCCCTCAGGCGGCGGGGCGCGGGCAGGGGGCTCGGAGCGGCTCGGGGCGGCTCGGGGCCGCTCGGCCTCCCTCAGGCGGCGGCGGCAGCGGGCCCGTCCCCAGCGCTCCGCCCGCCCGCCCCGCGCCGCCCGCCCAAGGCCTCAGGGCGAGGGGGCGCGCGCGGCCGGCGCCGCCATCACAGCCGCGGGCCGCCCGCCCCGGCCCGCCCCGGCCCGCCCGCCGCGCATGCGGAGGGAGGGGACGGAGCCTCCCTGAGGAGGCCGGGAGCCGGCAGCCGGGCTCGGTGCCGCTCCGCCGCCGTCCCCCCCAGCCCCGCCATGGCGGCCCGCTGGGCGGGCGGGCACTCCGGCGCCGTGCTGTGCCTCGGCGCGAGCCGCGAAGGGCTGGTGGCCTCGGGAGCCGAGCGGGGCGAGCTGGCGCTGTGGGGCGGCGGGGGAGTCCCGGCGGGGCGGCTCCAGCTGCCCCCGGCAGACGACGTGACGGCGGTGGCCTTCTCCCCGCGCTGCCCCAGCCGCCTGTACGCCTCCCACGGGGCCGCCGTGGTCGTGCTGGACGCGCGGGCCCTCGCCGAGCCCGTGGAGCGCTTCCAAGTCAACGAGGAGGAGATCAACTGCCTGGCGGTGAACGAGGCCGACGGCTTCTTGGCCGCGGCGGACGATTCCGGGGCAATAAAGGTGGTGGATCTGGAAAGCAAGAAAGCCTGCCGGTCCCTGAGGCACTCAAACATCTGCTCCTCCGTTGCCTTTCGCCCTCAGAGGCCGCAGAGCCTCGTCTCGTGCGGACTGGACATGCAGGTGATTTGCGTGCCATGGGCAGAGGTTAGAGAGGCGAAGCGGTAACCACGTGTAGCGAGGCACCGGCACGCCTTCACCGAGAGCCCCTGGAAAACCCTCTAACTTTTCCGAAGCAGGTTTGGCAGGGGCGGTAACAGCGCGGGGCTTTCTGCGCCGTAACCTGGCAGGTGCTCTCCCAACCCTCCCCGTGAGCGGCTGCAGTGTGGAAGCGGGTGGCTTGCGGGGAACTGGGAGATGGCGCAAAGCAGGCTGCGGCCACGGCGCCTCTCTGTGTGGTGGAGCAGAAGCAGGAGTTGTCCCTGGTGACCAGCTGTGGCTGCAGACAAAATGGGGATAGTTAGGAAAACAAAATGCCTGAAGCAGACAGGGTGCTAGCAAGAATGCTTTAATGCAGAGAGAGAAATATCCGTCCATTGTAAGGATGAACACTTTTTATAAATTTATCCCTTTTTGCAGTAACCTCTTGGAAGCATTGAATGTTCTTTGCCTTTCCACTTGATGGGGCAGAGAAGCGTAAAACTTTGTCCTTTGCAGAAGCATCCTTAGAACAAACCATGCTAAGGAATTAGCAGAGTCTTGAATTACATTGCCGAAGCTGACCATGCGCAATAGATGGTTTTTGGTAGCTTCTTTCCAGTGATTGAGACCTGATCGCCTTCCTGTTTCAGCCTGAGATTAAAACTCCCCTCTACAAAGGTTTCCATGGTTCTAGTAGCATTTGGGGGAAATTTCCTTTGACAGCATCATGCATCGCATGTTCTTAAAACCATTTTTTTTTTTCATTTTTAAAGCCACTGTTTTTAAAGAAAAAAAAAAGTTGGTTGATAGAAGTCTGATTTTTTGACTGTCAGATTTAAAAAAAAAAAAAAAACTCAAAATTTGTTCGGCATTGACTAAAAGATTTTAAATGAAGTATTTGAGAAACTTCTTTTCAGGGGTACTGAAGTATCAGTCTGAGAGTAGGAAATGCACTCAGCACCTTAAACTGCTTGCTTAATTTCATATGCCTAAAATACAGCATCACAAGCCTATGGCTGGAACCTTTTATCATAATTTTAACCATTTACATACTGTTTTTGTGAGAGCAAACTGGTTATTTGTTGTGACTCTTTGTATGTTTTAGTGCAGCTCAGCAAATGAGTTGTTAGGTGAAAGTATCCCCAAAATAGTAGACATTTGTTAGTGTTCTTCTACAGTGAAAAGTGTATTTTTCTGCTTCAGGGCTGGCTGTAAGATCTGTCACTTCTCAAAGAGAAGCTGAGTTGCAGGATTCTGAAGTGCTGAGTTGCAGCATGTGTTTGGACAAGTCACCAGCTCTATGAGTACGGAAACATTTTCTGGGTTCGTGTGTCAAACTCAGCAGCTGATGAGAACTGAAAATTAGGTCACTGGCGTTTTTTTCAGAAGTGCCACAGAAATGGGGAAAAGGCCACGAGGACAGAAAATACTTAGTTTGCATAAAACTTGCCACTACTTGTTAAACGCATAAAGCTGCTGCAGCGCTGTCTGTGATGAGAATGGGAGTGTTTGGCTGAAGCAGTAAGACCCAGCCCCTCTGACTTACTCTGCTCTGCACAGTCATCACGGACGAGTTTTCCCTTTCATTGGTAGCCAAGTAGTTTTAATGCAGCAGCAGCAGGGACTGCTGAAACAGAAAGTGAAAAGCAGTATGTTTTGGATTCCAGATAAGCAAACAGCATATCAGTACTGAATTAGACAGACTTGGGCTTTGATATCTGCTGGCCTTGCAAGTAATCATCATCAATTCATACTGTAGAAGTAACAAGAGTATAATTTTTAACAGATGCCATTTAAATCTACAATACTTGAATTGCTGTGAGGCAGAAGCATCTGAAGGAATGGTTTTTGCTTCATAAGCAGCTTGGAGGCAGGGTGGTATTTCAAAAGCAAGTTTAAAAGCACCACCTACCTCTACCTTATCAGGAAATGCGTGCTCTTCCTTAATAAGGTAACAGGACAAACCAGATGTACTGATTTGATATAAAAAGTACAGAGAGATCTGTTTAAAATGGACGGTCTGAACTACTGTTTACCTTTTGCTATTCCATTTCTCAAACACAGGAGAGTGAGAAAGTGATTGTTTTAGAATAATTATGCAGCAGGGACGGAACTAAAATTCAGAATCATAAAGCTCTCTTTTCATTCACTGCTCGTGTCCTGCCTTTTAAATAATTAAGATGTGCAGTATATCATGATTACTACTGCCGAGATGAATGGAAAAGCTTTTAGAACAGCTTTTTCATCCATCTCATGCTCTGAAGGCCTGAGTCATTGACTCTGCTGGGAAGGGCACTGTGATGGCTTGCAGAGTGTGCCGTGGAGATTTGTCTTATTTGGCAGGTGAAGATCAACCACTTCTCACAAGAGATCTTGGGTCTCTTGCACTCATACACAGTCCTTGCTCTGCCAGAGCAAGAATTAGTGGTTTCTTTTGCTATTAGTAAAATGATCTGATTCTACCTAAGAATCTGATGCTACATCTTGTGTCCTTCGAAGTAAAACGGATTTTTTTTTTCCCCCCCCAAGGTTATGCTGTGGAACCTGCAGAAAGCTCGCCCCCTGTGGACCACAAACTTGCAGGAGTGTGAAACAGAAGACAATCCACAGTCAGCTGGCCAGCTCTTTAACCCTCCACTTGCACATTCCCTGTCTGTCGCATCATGTGGCAACATCTTTGGCTGCGGAGCTCAAGATGGTAAAGTTAGAATATTCAGAGTCACTGGTGTCAAGTTCGAACGTGAGCTGGAGTTTAAAGGTCACAGCTTAGGAGTATCACAGGTCCTCTTTATGCCAGAAACATACTGGTTGTTGACTGGGGGAAACGATGGGAAAGTCTTGCTCTGGGATGTCAGCGGTGATGTGGGAAAGCAGCAGAAAAGCCCAGCAAAGTCCCTCCAGAGAAGGAAGGCCCAAGCACCTGCTTCCACCAGAAAAGATGGAAAGCTCAACAAAGCAGCTTCAAATGACCATGCTAGAATTTTACCAAAGCTAACCATTGAGCATGGAGAGAAAGTGAACTGGCTCACGTGCACAGAGATCAAAGGCTCCAGGAGAGTATTAGTTGCTGATCAGAGTAGTTCTATATCTGTTTATCCGTTGCCAGAATCGTAGCCACTGAAACGCTGACAAATTTGCAGCGAAGAATCATTCCTCAGCATTTGAAATATGAGTCCAGTTAAATCCATCGACGGTGGGTTGAACAGTGACCCCTGCTGCACCCTCAGCAACGGCAGGGAGTTTGCTGTGTTCTCACACAAGCACTCGTGATGTAATTGGCCTGGTGCTCTGTTTTCAGCAGCTTGTGGTGTTCGCTGCAGCTGCTCTTTAAAGGTTGGCGATTTGTGTCCTGAACTTAAGTGAAACTGATTTCAATAGATTTAAGGATAATATTAGTGCATGACTGACCTGACATAATTAAGGTTGGAGGAATAAATTCGTGCTAGCAGGGAAATCCACAATGCTAAATGAGGATGCTGAGCAGTAACAGTTGCAACTGGCTGAGCTCCTTGCCTTTGCAACTATTTCAGTGCTTTACTTTAATTTCCCTGTTAAACTGTGTCACAGTTAGCTTGAATTGGGTCTAGTAGAAATATGTTTTTCATTATTTTGCATATAAGACTAGAGAAGCATCAACTAACTAACGAGTAATCAGAGTACTTAGTCATTGTCAATTGGATTTTTTCACAGTGCAGTAAACAAAGGAGCAGGAGAAAATGGTAACATCTGTTTAATGGGTCAGCTGTCGTAGGCATTTAGTTGTGTGTATCCCAAAGAGAAAAATAACTATTACCTTTGTCTTAATAAATGCTTTCTCTCACTGCTCCCATGTGTTTATACTCTCTTGTTAAGCACAGGTGCTGTGAAAATTGTCAAGAAGTGTATTTTATAGCCCATCAAGGGGTAAACCCAGAGGGCCAAATGCACTGTTCTTCACACCCAAATACTTCCACTGCCTTCCCAAAGCTGTTAGAGACACTACAAGCAGAGCTTGGTAATTACGGCTTGTTAGAAACATCTCTTAGTTTGCAAGTTGAAGGTGGGGAGAGTGCAGCTACATGGGAATGCTGCAGCTCTTGGTGTGTGTAATTCATGCTAGATTTCCCATGAACAGAAAATAATTAAAAGAGAGAAAAAAGAAAAAAAAACACTTTTTTTCCTCATGCTCTCTCCTGAACTTTTCACAGGCAAAGACTGAATACCTTCCACTGGCTGCAGTCCTGCTTAACTGATGTGGGTTTTTTCCGCTGTCTTGTTTCATTGGCTGTCGTGCTACCAGAAGCATGTTATTTGCCTTCTTTTATATGGGAAAAAAAAAATGCAATTTTTTTTTTGCATTGCTAGCTCGTGAAAATCAGTTGCCAGTAGTGTTAGGCTGTCCATCCTTTATGGGTGAGATTCCAGTGATGTGGGTTTTGCTACTCTTCATCCTCAGAAGCAGCTCCCAGCAGCCAAATAAAAAATCATTCTCAACCAAGTTCAGTTTTACCATCAAAACAAAAAATCACAACCCAACAGCAATCTGCTTGTACAGCCTTTCACAGCATGAGACTTTGGCCCAAGACGGGAGCTGCTGGGCAGTATAGCTAAATACAGCCTAAACAGCAAACAAGCAGGCTAGTATAGATTACCCATTCTCATCGTCACCTTTAAATTCATTTTATGTCTGAAGACAGACAAGATCAGTGGGTCAGGGGAAGAGGTCCAGATGCGTAATTTGGTACGTAACGTGTTCGGGAGCATGTGTCCATGCATCTGTGAGCTATATTTGGATATACGGTCTATAAAAAGCCCCAGTGCAAACAACCTCCAGCAGGAGTCAGAGCTCCTGTCCATGTTGCCTGCGTCAGGAGAGGTTCAAGCCCGCTCCAGCTTTATTTCTTCTCTTGTTCTCCAGGAAGATGGCTAAAGACAGCATATCCCTGCGCGTGCTGAGCAAGACATTGAACAGGTCATCAAAGGGTTGTGCAAGTACTATGGAAGGGGGCAAGGGGCAGGGGGAGAGAAGACTATGGCTGTGGTGGTCTGTTAGCAAGGCGAACCTTTACTTCCTCTGGAAATTGTCACGGGTAGTAGATAGGATGCAAATATGTATATTGGGTGTATGGTAAGGGGGTAGTGCAATCTTCTGGTTTGCCTTAATTTGTTGGAGAGGGAAGGGGGACAGAGCCACAGGCTGCAGCATTTCACAAGCGCTGTCCTGGCCAGCTCCAAGCTGCTGGTGCCGGCTGTTTGCTGCAGGATTCTGTGCGAGCGCTCGTTCAGCGAAGGCTGGCACTGCGAGAAGTGTTGCCCAGGGGCCTGTCGGTAACGGGAAGTTCTGGTTTGCACTCCGCTGTGGTCCAGCTGTAAATGGGAGGGCTGGGATGAGCTGAATTTGAGAAAATGTTTCGGCATCTAGAGGATTCAAAGATAGGAAGTAGGAGGTTGGAGGCAAGAACAGACCCTTCTTGTATGTTCTGAGAAAGAAAATCACTGTAACTAAGGAACTGGGACATAGGTGATGCTGAGTCACCTTCCATTTCCAAAGCCTGTACTCCAAGAGGCTTGCAAAAAAGCTTGATCGACAGGTTCATTGGCTTCATGTAAAGCAATCCTGGCTCATGCTGCCCCTGCTGGCACCCGTCCCCACGTTCCACTGCAGTGCGGCAGCACCATTACTACTAGATGGTGGCTGAGCAGCCAGGCGGGCAGCAACAGTGGGGTCGAATGCAAGCGACAGACACTGCTCTCCAGGAAGAAGGAAAGAGTTGAAAAAGGGTCTGAAACTCTCCACAGCTAGGAGACAGGCAAGCTGGTGTCCCCTTTCAGTGCATTGTCACGTACATGTTTCCTTGTACTGTCTTTCCTGTCTGTGCTGTGCAAATGGGATCAAGCAAGAAATTTCTGCCGACTTAGGTGTCACACATACCACTCTGGTTTACATGTAGTAAGAATTATTACTGTCCTTTGAGAGTATCACTGCTGATGGAATGTAGTACTTCTGTTTATGAAATTAATGTTTCAGATACTGATACTTGCTTTTATATTCAAATTATGAAAATACTCCAGTCAAAGATCAGCTCGCCACTGTAACAGCAGTACTGGGTCCAGTGCAGAGATGGCCAGAACCAGCACAGGGCAGCCCCCACCTCTTCTCACAGAGGCCACCCCCGCGTCCACCCCAGCCCAAACCCTTCCACCTACATGCAAAGCTTATAGACTAACACTGGCTGACAGACCTGGTAAAAAACTGCTCCCCTGCTCAAGATACTTACATTATTTACCAACAGTTTTTATGAGGCTGATTCACACAGCAGTAACTGCAAAAAAAAAAAAAAATATAAGCTTAGTCTAGAGACCTCACCAGAAAGAAACAAACATGGGAACAACTCCTGAAAGACAAAGTGAAAATAGTTGGGTGGGAAACTGAAGGAAGATGAGTGCTGCGAGTTGGTATCATGAAATGAGTGTTGAGGAAGAGCTGTGAAGTGTGGGGCTCTGTGTTGGCCTGGAAAATAAAAAGCTATGCAGCAGCTCTAAAGTAAGGAAAGATGTCATTCTTTGGAAGCGCCTGAGCAGTGGAAATAAGCGTAAGCATGGAACCACACTTCCAGGAAAGTGGGAGTATGAGAGTTTTTACTGCAAATCTTCTAGTTCTATATGCTAACAGAAGAAAAACTTGAAAAGCTTTCTGGTAGAGAGTTGAGATGTGGTTTGTTCCTACAGTAGACAGACATTAGAGGTTACCAACTCGATGGTAACTTCACGTGAAATGAAAAAGTGGTTAGTGGTTATTATTAAAAGGAAAGCGGGAGGTTTAATCAATTCTTCCTCAACTTTCATTCAGACCCTTGATCAAAAGACAGAAGCACTGATTCTATTAGAATCTACAAAAAAAGAAAAAGTAGAAGGTTAGTTACAGAGATCAGTCTCACTATTTTGTAACCAAACAGACATTTTTAGAACTAAAATTAGCACATGCTGAAATGTTTACTACAGTTGTTTACAAGTACACAACAGTAGTTCACAGACAGGCAATAAATCCCACACCCCATATCAAAATAGTGCCAGAAAAACAAAAGAGGTCAGATGTTAAAGCACCAACCTAAAGGCTGCTGAAAAACTACTACAGCACTGAAGGTATTGTTAATGCTTGGATCTTTGATAGCTTCTACTATTATTTGTATAGAAGAATGCTTGCAAGAATGAAAGCTTATTTACCCTGATAAAGTGGCATTTACGGAGCAATTCACAGGTAAATGGCTCCCCCAGGAAGCTCTCATCATCCCCCAGGAGAACCTTGGAGAAAAGACTCAGCTTCCTGACAACTACTCTCTGAAAGCATGCTATCCTTGTGTTATTCCTACAGCTCATGCTACCAGAGCTTCTGTGCACACTGCATTATCCTCTTACACCGCTGTTTATTTGCATAGCTCAAGATACGAAGTGGGTCTTGAACTTACCCACAGCAGCTACGGGCCAACGTCACCCCATCTCAGACACTTGCTCTACAGTGCCTGTGTAGACAGACTCCATCCCTTTAAGATACACAGTCGTAGGAACTTGCTGCTTTTCTACATCACACAAGTTCAGTTTTCCAATGTGAGTTCTATTTTAGTCCTAAAATTTATTTGGCAAGCATGCACACAAAAATACTTTGAACAGGTAAACCCCCTCCCCAAGTTAATCAAGTAATGATACACAACAGCATGTACGATAATTTGTTGACATCCAACACCCAATATGAACAACAGCCAAAAATCTCTAATGTGACACGAGAAAGGAGACTGAGAAATAAAATACCCGTTGAAGCAAGAGAAGCCCTACAAATGTAGGGTCAGGATGAAAGCAACTTTTACAAGACACTAAAGGAAGTCTTAGCCTCAGGAAACAACGGAAAACCATTAGAGATGGACCCTTACAAGCTGCCAGACAGATAATGAATTAAGGCCAGGGATACTTAGGAAAATATTCTACTGCTGATGCCTTTTTATTTTCCTCCGTCATTCAGGACAACTGCAGATGCTACCCAAAACAGGAAAAGGGAAGTCAGGTAGATGGAGGAGCTATTGCTGGTAAAGCAACAGCTTAACACTCATGCAAGTGACTATGTTCTTGGCCCCTTTCTTAAGAAAGGACATATATAAATATATATATATTTATATATATAAATATATATGCATGTATTTTTTAATTAAGGAAAACCATAGCAGATACAAAATTATGAAAAAAGTGAAGAAATATCAACTACAAGACACAGCAGTTTTCTGATTGCTGTTTCTCTAAGGTCTCTTTGTCACGCAGTTGTTCTGCAGAAGAACAGACATATAAAAGGGAAAACCAGAGGAGGAAAAGCTAACAGAGAACAGTAATATAATGTGGGTGGCTTGGTTTATTATTGGTGTCATTTTTAATCTGGGGAAGAATGAGAAGTTCTGTTCAATGTCAATTGAAAAGGCTTCAGAAGATCATCGCAGTACAAGTAAAAGTACAAATCACCTCACAATATATTAGAGGGGAAAAAAAAAAAAAAACAACCTTGCACCACTAATGTTAATGCAAACGGTTGACACCTGCAACTCAAATACACACATCTAAATACAGATCTTTCCTGTGGCTGTATCTGTGTTTACAAGTTATAAGACTTCTGCTCCAGGGGAGGGTCAAAAAGACCAAGACGGTGTAAGAAAACTAATAACTCTAGTGGGGTATGCATCTGTAAAACCAGTAAATGTGCTCATGCAGCTTGGAGGAACCTCAAATTTGATCTGGATCTGTTCACAGTGGAATGAGTCACCACTTCGATGACAGAAAGCACTGTACAGTGATACCCAAGTTCTAAAAAAATGCATTTTCCATCCCTCAGAGTAGAAACTAAGCTGCAATCCTTGGAGACTCAGTTCAAAGATCTGGACTCAAGCTTGCAGAAACTGGCACAGAAGTTTACGCTCCTGGAGAAGGAGATGAGCCGGGACACGACGCAGATATCAACGCTAGAGGAAAGGTGAGTGCAGGTGAAGGATCGCTCGGTCCTGTCCTGGTTCCTACACGTGCAGATGACGCTGGGGAGACCAGTGCAGTTATGTGCACTTTAACATGAGTTTATACAATCTGGACATAGTCTGGTTTACCATGTACGATAGAAACAGACAATATGAGGAAAGACTAAGGTTCCTTTGGTTCAAGTAGTAGACAGTTGCTTCTTCAAACTAAATATTTATACGGTTTAAAGAGAGTCATACCACTTCCAAGAGTGCAGAAAGACTTTTTAAGCAAGTGTCTCCACCGTAAGTAGGAAAAAAGAGCATTAATGCTACGATTCCCTTCTCCTGTTAAGTAAGGCCAGGACGTTCATACTCCTAGCACCCGTGGTTAGGCTTCAGTAGTATGTTTGTTTGGTTTTCCTGTCCTCTGAGTGGGAATGCTGAAATCAGGTTCTGCGACAGGCTCTGGAAACACTCAGGCCTAGGTGCCTTTTAGCCAGAACGGCAGGTAACTGTTCCTCACTTAAACATTTGTTTAGAGAACTAAATTATAGAATAACATGCGTGTACAACCGGGAGCTGAATTCCAGAGTTCAGAATAATTCTGTGGGCTCTGACTCTTGATTTTTGAAATAGCGGCCTACGTTTTTACAGAGAGGGCCGTACCTAACCAAAATACGAAAACCTGGCGCTGCGGGCAGGGCAGGAGCACCGCCCCTCGGTGCGGGAGCAGCAGCCGTACCGCGGGGCAGGGCGCAGGGGGCCGTCCCCGGCCCGCCGCAGCCCCGCCCGCCGCCTCAGCGCGGCGAGGGCCGAGCCGGGGCTGTGAGTGGCGGCAGGCCCAGCCCGCCGGGGGCCTGCCCAGCGCCGCCGGGGAGGAGCGGGAGCGGGAGCCCGCCGCCAGCGGCCGGGGCCCTGCGGCCGTGAGGGGAGCGCGGCGGGGCGGAGGGGAGGGGAGGTGAGGGCCGGGGCGGGCCGGGCCGTTTGGCGGGTGGCGGCGGCTCGGCCTGGCTCGGGCAGCGGGCCTGAAGGGAGCGCGGCCGCGGCTCCGCGGGCTTTCTCGCCGGGATTCGCCCCTCGGCCCGGCCTCCCCAGCGCCAGGCCTCGGGCCCCTTCCCTTCCTTCCCCTTCCTTCCCCGCCCCGCTGCGGGGTCGCTCCGCGGCCTCCCCGCCTTCGGCCGCCCGCAGGCGTCGCGCTGCCCTTCCCCGCCGCCCTCTGCACCGCGGCCTGCTCCCCTTAAGCGCCCGGTCAGCGAGAGGCCCGCCTGTGTGCTGTTCCCTGCTGCTCCTCGCAGCGCCTGTCCCCTGCGTTTGTTCTTGTTGTTGGTTGTTTGTGTGTTTTAATGAGGTATTAATGTGCTAGTGCCGCGCTGACCGCTCCGTTTGGGGATTCGGAACCTGCTTAGAGCCTGCATTCATCAGCCCAGCAGAGGCCCGAGCTGCCCGCTTCGCTTCCTCCGTCTCCGAGGTGGAGCTGCATCACCCGTCTGTGAGACCCCTGCGTCGTGCAGCCACCTGCACGCTGTCATTTCCCGCCTCTCGTTCTTGAAGATCCACGTTTAGCCTACTTCGCAGGCGCTAATTTTTCTGTGCACGTAACCATTAAAATTGCTTGGTCCAGAAAGAGGTATATATGGACTTTTTAGGTGGTTTGTTACAAAGACTTGTACAATTGGGTGTTCAGTGAAGGAAGAACAGAACCACTAAAACCCGCCTTAATATAGATCTGTCTCGTTGTCAAGTTCCTGTGTGGATTATTTAAGATTGAACTGAAATTACAGCCTTTCTGTCAGAAAGTTCTCCTGTCTTTCTGTTGTTGGCTGTTTTTTGTGGAGCTTGAAAGAACTTTCTTAAATCTCTGTAACTTGAAAAGTAGTATTTTTGTCGACTTTTCCTGTTTGGGGGTAGTCTTTTATTTTTATTTTCTGTTCCGCAGCATTTGTGGGCCAAGTGAAAAGTCCTTTGAGGAGGGTTGGTAGCAGAAAGGTTGGATGATCCCCACCATTTTAAGTCATACAAGTCATCGTGGAAGATGCTGAAGTGTTGAATGCATTGGTTAGTTCTCTGATTATGTTTGTGAGTCTGAAAAGTGTTTTGACTTTCAAGTTCCAGCTTAAGCAAATGAATGAATGAGGAAGAACTTTCTCTCCAAGGAAAAACCTCCTCTGATGCTCAGGGAGAATGTTGTATTTCACCTTTAGAAAATACCAGAATTAAATCTGTACTAGAAGCAGCTTTTGAAGGATGTGCATATACCAAAAAATGGTCTGTTTTGAGGGTTGATTCAGTGACTGCAATATCATCTGCTAAATGTGAGCATAGCGTATAACTATTAGAGAATAAATGTTGGAAGAATTTTTACTCTTTCTCCTTTCTTCTTACTACCTTCTTGCTATCCTCTGAAGTACCTGCTACAGTACACTGGAAGCTACTGTAGGAAGCCCTGCTATAGTGACTTCTGGTAAGACCTGTGTCTTCCTTTGTAAGTCAAGAATTTCTGTGATTGCGAGCAAAAGTAATGAATTAATCAGACTTCTTGAATACGCTAAGGTTTTCATAAGGTACTTATGGAACAGTGTTCTCTATTACATTCATTAGGACAAGTAAAACACAAGTTTCTTTCTGCTTTCAGGTACTGATGTTATATTAGTCCCGTTCCTGAGCTTCGAGTCAATATGTCGAAGAAATCGGAGGCTCCTCTTGCCTTAGCTGACTGCCTGTGTCAAATTTGCATGGAGATCTTTGTGGAGCCTGTGACACTACCATGCAACCACACCCTCTGTAATTCTTGTTTCCAGCTGACAGTTGAAAATGCCAGTCTTTGTTGCCCTTTTTGTCGGCGTCGAGTCTCTTCTTGGGCACGATATAATGCCCGCAGAAACACTCTTATCAACTGGGAGTTCTGGGAAAAGATTCAGAAGAATTATCCAAAGGAATGCGAGCGTAGAATTAACGGACAGGATTTGGAAGAGGAAAGTAAGTAAAATGTGACTTGTCCTGGGTTGTCTTTGCTTTTACCGAAGTAATTAGTGGACTTGGGCTGTTGTGACAGAAGAAACTGTCCGTAGACATGCTGTGTTATTGCTAGAAGGTGTGGTATCAGAGCTGTTCCATGAAAAGGACTTGCAAGGCAGAGAAGATGTATTGTCTCACCATTTAAGTAGATAGTTGCTCGTGCTGTTTGCACAAAGTGTTGTTGTATGGTTCCCTGTCCTTACAAAAACAGCTTTTTGTTACTGACTCAACTTCAGCTGTAAAATCTGTAAGTGTTTGTGTTCATCACTGTCAGGTAAGTGAAGTAGTTATTTTTTTTTCAACTTGCAGATGTTCTTAATAAGTTTGATTAGACATTCCCGAGCTTCAGTCTATTCAGGAGTCATAGAGCCTAAAATTGTGATGTCGGACAAAAGGAAGCAAAATCTCACTAATTCCTAGAAGAAGGGTTTGGGGGTTTATTATGTTGTAAGGTCTCTTAAAATTTGATCTCGTCTGACAGTTAATATCTGGGGGAGGCTAATCTGGGAGAGGCAACACTTTTTTTCCTGCACCTCTCCTTATCCTTGCCAGCGTGGTCAGTAACAGCACTGACCTTGAGTGTTTAACTCACATCAGAGAATGATGGATGTAGTAACCTTAGAATTTCTCAGGAAAAGAACAAAACACATGAGCAGATTGTTCTTAGTATATTTTAGGTCTGTTATGTTAAATTGACGTAGAATGAATATTTTGAAGGGCTGATTTGACCTCTCAGGAGGTTGTAGTATTCTAGCTGGGTGCATAAAACATAACATTCTTAGCAGAAAACAAAGTACATGTATATTTCAGTGAATAGCGTTTTGACCTCCTTTGGTAGGATGGCTCTAAGACATGTTGTTTTACTTTTTCCACTTAGAGTGAAATAATTAATTGCAAAAAGCAAGACGTAAGTTATGATCAGCATATATATTTGCTCAGTATGCAGTGCTTGGAAAATACTGACTGTTCTTGCTGCTTTGTTATGCAGCAATAGCCTCATTACTATTACTGTCTTTATACCTTGTTCGTAAGGCTTGACTTAAGTCATTCCTGCGGCAGGGCATGGAAGTGTTTTTTGTTAAAAACTTGTTGTTGACTGTCATGGTCTTGCTTTGTTACTCACTCTCCCCATCCTCCCTTCTTCTGAATTAGTCTGTGTCCCTCATCCACAACACCAGCTGAGCAAACCTGGGGAACTGAGACAGGAATATGAAGCAGAGGTTAGCAAGGTAAGTCTAAAAAATATATATAAAAGCAGAAATGCTTTGTATCTGGTTATTTTAATTGCTCCCACAAACAGTTGAAATGTTATTTATCAGACAAAGAAGATACTTAAAAGGGGATTGTTGCTGCAGGAGCACACTGGTTATTTGCAAAGCGTGAATTAAATTTTTATCCTTTACTGAAGAGACTCTAAGAAGGCTACATAGTCACAAAGCTATATATAACAAGGCTTTGCAACCTCTGCATATAAGAAATCGTGAATAAGGGAGAGAACTTGATATCAGGGCTGAGCATGCAGAGATAAGAAACAAGCAGAAGCAACCCTCAAGGGCATTCCACATCTGGCTGCGATGCTGAACTGTGCTGCCACCGGTGTGTCACTCGGGCGGTGTACATACCACGTGGAAGGAAGAGAGGAAGGATGGAGTGCGTGCATTTTGGCAAGGTCAAACGGCTGTTGCCAGCAGTGGGAGGTGGCAGTCTGCAGTTCAGACACGCAGGTGGCACAAGCTGAAAGAGCAGCCATTGTTTGCTCAGCTATTTATGCTGGCTAACGGCTGCATCTTCTGGTGGCAGTTTCAGCTTTTGCCACCTTCAAGTATTAATCGAACTGACAATCTGCAGCCTTAGTGTCCATCACTCCAAGTCAAGGCTGAGGGGCAGATTATTTTTTATGTTCTTTTTTTGTTTCTTCTTATCTAAAGGCTCAGGGACTTGAAACTTTTATTTTGTTAATGTTCCTGTTCAAGCATGCTCTGCAGGAAGTACAGCTAGATAGCTGGAGTGATTTCATTTGAATTGAGCCTTCCTTTTTGCTTTAAATAAAAATCTACAAAAGGCTGTACTGGGTGAGGCCACAGCCTCTGCAGTTCTGTGTTTTTTCTCTAACAGTAGCTGCAAATGGTTGCCTAGGGAAGACTGCGGGAGTGGGATAAATATATGTGGTACTTGCAATCGAGCGCCTCGCCAGCCTCCTGCAGTAAAGAGGACAGGCTTCCTTGCGTTTGACATAAGCCAGCATTTCCCAAGTTTTCTTGTGCCAGTTAACTCTCCTGCCTACCTCGGCATCTCAGTTGAGCCAGCAGCATATGCTGGCTTGTCCCTTCAAGGAGGTGTGCTTCACAAGCTAGGAAATGCGTGGAGGTACAAGCACAGCAGAACACCCGGGCAGCTCTCCTCATGTTCCCCAAAACTGCACAGAGGAGTTCCTCCGGGATTAGTATCGCCCTTTCACTATCTGCGTCCCTACTCACGTGTACTGAAATGGCTTTTGCAGGTCCTGAGGTGTACATAAAGGATTTGGGACTAGCAGATATAAAAATTTGGAACTGTTTTGGCTTTGGTCTTGTACTTGCCTTCTTGATTTCACTCTCTGAGTAAAACAGACTGATTAAATGAGCTTCAGTAGTGAAAAGACAGCATTCTCTTTCTTAATTGTTCACTCCCTGTGTTATTTGTGTTCGTTTGAAAAAACTGGAAAATATTTTTAAGAGATCCTAACGTTTGTTTGTTCAAGCATCCTTCTTTATACAATTCAGACATAGTAATAAGAATGACAACTGGAAATAGTGTCAGAATATTCTTTTCCCTTAAAGCTACGTTGTTGGTTGTTACAAGAGCGGGGAGTACATGAAGAGAATCCCACAATCCTCTGCTTCTATGGTAATTATTGGGATAAGATTGATTGCCAGTGGTAGTATCAAATGGAGGTGGTGCCCAGAAGCAGTGAAATACGTAAGGGTGTCTGGTGCCATTCATAAGCTATAAATGCATAATTTAAACAAACTTAATATAGCTCATGTTGTATCACAGCTTGACGCTCTTCTCTGAAAAAAAATTCCAAATTTCATCACACAGTTCAAGAAAGTTGTATTCGTTCTTTAAGTACTCTGCTGTCCTGGTGGAGTTGCTGGTAGCTGATATACTGTGAGTGGGTGTCTGCTGTGAGAAAGGGAGGCAGACCTGGAATTCTTGGTCTGCTGCTTTGGGTTGTGGATGTTCCAGGAGAGAAGGGCACAGAAAAGATGCGTTGTCTTCCAGGCATCTGCACTCATGGTGGAATTAAGATGATATGAGCACGATGGGCAAACACTGTGGTCTAGCTGGCATTCAGCCTTAGAAAGAATCTTAGCCCATGTATTTGTAGAGGTTAGTCTTGTTACTAACATTTTAAAAAGGCGAGCAAATGAATTTAACCTTTCATGTTTGCAATATTAACAGTGTAATCTTATAGAAACCAAAAGGTAGGTCGCTGGTATCAACCTGAAGACTCTGCACACAGTATCTATTTGATTCTTACATTTTTGGAGAGTTCTGCAATTAAATACTGTCTGTGAAGTGTGCGGTGTCTTTGTGAGGAGTGGATCGTCCCCACTGAAGGAGCCTCAGTTGAGGTTTTGATGTAAAGTGTGGTCTGACAGTAGTAACCAGATGCCTAAAAAAAACCCAAACTTTTTCAGGTGGAGGCAGAAAGGCGAGCACATGAACAAGAGGAAAACAAGGCGAGTGAGGAATACATTCAAAGGCTGCTAGCAGAAGAAGAGGAGGAACGCAGACTGGCAGAAGAAAGACGGAAGGAGATGGAGAAACAGCTTAAACAAGATGAAGAATTGGCATGGGAGCTGAGCAACAGCCTGGTGAGTTAACACGAAGGGGACATTTACTGATGTTCATTTAATGAAAGCAACTTAGGCTTTTCAGAGCAAAAGTTAAACTTCGGAATAACTTACATTTATCTGAATTGTAGTTGGAAGCTGTTGTCAGCCATCAGTATGTTAGATCCTGGACTGACTGTTAACTCTTGAAGAACCAATGAGAGTGTGAAATACCCCAAGCGTTCCTAACTGTATAATAGGAGCCTGAAATGGGTGCAGGAAGTTCTTGCTGTGAAACGTTTTAAAACATTGTTTTTCTTCTGACTACTTCCTTTTCCCTGTGAATTAAAAAACACTATTTTGGACGAAATTGAGGTCTATATCCTCCTGTACTGGAAAAAGGAACATGATGACGTTTGAGAAAATTTAACTTGTTTTGTTTCTTGGAGGGGTGGGGGGAGCTTTTGTTTGTGGTTTTTGTTGGTTGCTTTTTTGCTATCTGCTAATAGTCCTAATGATGTAAGTTGAGAACCAAAACCTCTTGTCCCTTACTGCCAGATACAGGAAAGCATACAGAACATTCAATGTTTCTTATTCCATAATTACCTTTTACTCACAGTTCTGGAATTCCTTGGATAAAAGTAACTAATTTTTTAACAGAAGGACAATAGTAGTTCTGTTTCTGTTGTTTTGTTTTACATAATGCTATTTTTCCTTGCCATCAAAGAATGACAGTTCCAGAGAACGTGTGCTCAGCAGTCCTTCCCCAGGAGACAGCCTCTCATGTGCACCATTCACAGCTAATTTGTGCAAGATGAAGAGCAAACCAAGCAACTCTGGAGACATTCAGAAGTAAGAAAGCCAAGTTTCTGTTTTATGATTAGTGATCTGTTTCTTGATATAACGTCTTTCTGCTCCATGTGCTTTCTTGGAATCTTGCAGCCTGGCTTCCCATGATAATTTGGATAAATGTAAGCTACTGAATGTTAAAATATCTTATAGGATAATATGGAGGAGAAGGGAAGCCCTCACCCTTCTTTTGTTTTTCATTATCAGAATGAACCTGAGATGATGATTAATGCAAAGCACTGGCAATTCAAGGAGAAAAAAAAAAGTTTTAAAAAGTATACTTTCCTGTCCTTTAAGGTATCTGTCTCCAAAGCATCATCGTACATCGGGATCAACTTCGTTCTCCAGAACAACAGAAGGAGGCAGGAGTGACTCTGGCTCTGTGGTAACTAGAATCATTTCTTAAATCTCAGTGTTAGTAATTCCAGGGTATTCTCTGCCTTGCCTATAGTAATGCCCATCAGCACTGTGCAATTCAGCTTTCCCATTTTGAACTGCCTTCAGCATTCATGATTCCCAGAAGTGGAAAGGGAAGAAACCACGCTCGATAGTCAGCAGACGCACACCTACGGCTTATTTGATAGTTCCCCTGTGTATCTATGTAAAGACTCCAGTTAACTAAACTTAAGTACTGAGAAAACTTTGAAGTTCAAGTCTCCTTGTATCTTGTGTGCTATCTGTCTGCTCCAGGATACCTGAGTCTACTCAATTCACAGACTATCACTCGTCCACAGACAGTTTTAATTACCTTGAGTTTTTCCTCTAATTCTACAGCTTTTTTGATTATTTCAGTAATGCATACTCCTGGTTTCAGAAGGAGTAAATGCTGTTTACATGAAGATCTTCAATGAGCTCTGGGCTGCAAGTGACGGTGTATAAAACTAATGATCGCTCTGGAGCTCATTCGAGGAGGTTGCACTCTGATTTTCATTAATTCGTGTCTGTCTGTCTCTTTGTATCTCCTGCTAGACTGCTAAAGAAGATGAGCAGACTAATATCTCGAACAGTTGATTTGAGACATTGATAGCAGAAGAATGCTGCAGTTGTTTCCAGTCCTTTAGCCAGGCTGCAACAGATTGTTCTAAATACTTTCAGTATTATTTAACAATTCTGTTCTTTTTAAAGAAGAATCCAAGTTAATATCCTTGAGTAGTTATGAACAGTGCGGCTATGATAAATGAGATTTGCATTTTATTCATACCCGTTGACTTTTAATAAATTTATTTATTTAGGGGTGTCTCTCTTTCCTTCAGGAGACCAGTAACAATGAAGGCAGCAGTACTGTGTGGCAAGATGAGCAAGAGGAAATGCCAACGTTGTCTCCACAGCTGTCTGGTGTGACCAAGTCTTCCACTGCTCAGGATTCGTTTTTGGAGTCATGCATGAACTACTTAAGTGCCTCAACTTCAGAGGAGACCACCACTGTCAAGCAGAAAAAATCAGCTGGGCCAAATTGTCTGGCAGTTGAAGTTCCGGATACGCTTTGTGGAGTTGCAGAAGGGGAAGGGGCTAGAACAGTTCTTCCTAGAACTAAAGGAGAAGACGGAGTAGAGTTGGACAGTGACAGTTTAACACATGTAGAACGCATAAGCCTTGAAAACTGTGCTGAAACTAGTGCTTGTATTCAGTCAGCGTCAAATTCTATGATATCTAACAGCAAAAGTGTGATACGTGATCTCATGAAGGTGGCTGGAAACCCAGATGAAAAGATACCAGAGAGCTTGCAGAACACTATGGAGACTCCAAAAAGGAAATCTCCGGAACCACTGGCTGAAGCAGTGGTTGACTTGGGTGTGCTTGATAAGAGGAGAAGGACTTTCCCAGAAACTTCAGGGGACGAAGGGGAGCAGATAAATGACTTTGACTTGCAAATGCAGAAAGCCTTTGAGCAGGAGCTCTATGAAAGGCGTCTGCAAGAGGAGCAGGATAGGCTTCTGGCTCTGCAGCTGCAAAGACAGCTCAACAAGGAGGAAAGGTCACTCAATCGACAAAAAGGCTCTCCCGATGAGTACCTTCTTCGCACCAAAACACCTCAGTCTGCGAAAGACTCTTCTGCTAGAAAGGGAAGTTGTAAGAAGGCGAAGGACATGAAGCTACCAAAAAAACAGACTGAAACAAATCACCGCAAGGTTCGGAAAGGTTCATGCAATGAAAACTGGCAGTCTCCTACCAGAGTCCGAATGAAGTCACCAGGCCTCAAGGGCGGAAACGTTTTGAATTGTGTCGTTAATACCAGTGACTCAAATGATATTTGTTCCTTGCCTAAAAAAGAGCAAAAGACAATCCTTCAAATGTTTAAAAGCCCTGTTGCAGAGTAGAGCAACAGAACCACAGACACATGGTGGAAAGGATCAGAATTAAAACCATGGTAATGCTTTCCCCTGTGTTAGGCAAAGCTCCCTCTAAACAGTTGAAAAGGTGATGGTTTTGACGGGATCACTTTAGGCTACAAGAGCAACCAAAACTGTCTGCTTATTAAAACTTGCAGTGAATGTTTCTGAGAAGTTTTAATAGCTCTTGTCCCTAGACCTTAAAAATTTTAATTGGCCTCTTCTTGACTATGGCTTATTTTCTATGACTTGCATTTGCAAGTTTGTTTGTTTGTTATAATTTTGAGTGTAAATACTCTTTAGTGTTTAAAATCTAAAATAACTGTTGGTCTTATGTTAGAATAAGAATTCGGAGCCTTCTAAGAGAAGGATGCACATCTCCCAGATGTGAAATGAGAGGTGAGTCTGTATCTCCAGTAGTCTGCTGACCGAGATCGAGGCTTCACTCGGCACAGCCGCTGTTCTGTTAAACTGAAGCACGTTACTGGAATTTGGTCTGTTTGCTGAACTGCGCTGTTTGCCTGGCAGTTACCAAGGGTATAACCAGACAGCCAGTCTTGCAAACACGCTCCTTCCCTCCCCCTCAACCTGCCGCGTAGTAGCCCCTTTCTTAGTCAGAGGGGAAAAAACAGATCGTTCCCCCACAGCCAGAGGCAAGAATCTCTTAGAGATGCTGATAAGCTAACTGGTTGTGGGCTTGTATGTACTCTGTTCATTTCTACCTCTGTTAATTTTGTTTTCTTAGTGCTAGTATTTTGTATCTTTATTCTTATACAATACTGCCTACATTTACTGCTGTTTAACTTTCATATGCAAACTGTTGAGTCTGATTAAAAGCATATATATTCAAAAATTATTAGTCCAGGAGACAGTTACAAAACCAAAAACAAAAACCAAAAGGGGAAAAGCAAATGGAAACTGGAGTTGTCAGTAATGACTTAACAACCCTAAAGATTCATTTAACTTTCAACTGGAGTTCAGCTACCATGCCTGACTGTAACTGTTGTGGCTTGGGTTGTTGTTTTTTTTTTGAGGACTACCAAATACTGTTTTCCAGTTGGGTTTAAAAGTAACAGCGCTGAAAGGAATTACAACCCAGATGTGTGGGGAAGGTGACAGCTGTGGGAAGTTGAGGCCTCTGGAAAAGCTGACTAGCTGCTAGTCAGCAGAGGAAGTATTCCTGTTATATTGTTTTCTGTACTGCTGTTGTGAAGCCATCTCTTGGCCTTTCTTTCCATGTAATGATATATTTCTCAAGTATATGTTTTTGAATGAGAGAAAAACACCAACCTCTGCTGCTGAAATATGTGTGCTTATAACTGAAGGTAGGAAGTGTTTCAAATGTGTACTTTTTTTGGAACGTCATGGACTCATGAAGTCATGGAACCATCTATGAACTTTCAACTGGGCTCTGAGATGCTTGTAACAAATGTTTCAAAGCAGTAACTTCTGGTGTTTTTTAAGTTAACAAAAAAAATTTATTGAAAGCATAAACTGACCCAAAAATGTGATTTTTTTTTTTCTTTGCTTGCATGTCTCTAATAGTGGTGGGTTTCTCCTAAATAAACAGCCTCTTCAAAGATGCTTCTTGAGAAAGCTGCAGCAGGCAACCTGCTGCACATAATTCATTTTTTTCCAATGCTGCCTCCACCACTGTGCTGGAAGCCTTCAATGTAGATCTGTTTCTGTATCATTGTTACTTTTGTTCTGTTTGTTTGTGTCTTATCTAGGCTGTCAAATATATTCGTTCATTGATTACAGTGTTCTTGAAGGCAGAGGTATTGACTGTTTTGGGGCTAATGACACCTGGCTTTTCTAGTCATAAGCATGTAATAAGTAAACCCTATATTTTCAGACTAGCTGAAGAGAAAGTTTTGTTCTTAAGTCTCTGCTCAGCCCCATCTTACAGTCAATTTGTCAAGTCTGATGTTTGTTCTTAACTTGCTCAGAAGACAGTCCCTGCTCTGGCATGGAGCACCTCCTTCCAAGAGCACAGATCCTGCCGACTGCAGACCTTTCTCAAGTAAGGCTGAGCAAGGGCACCACATGCTCTTCTGATTTTATTTTTCAGGTTCTGGTGCTTAGGATTTTGGAGCTGGTTGGAACAGATTTTGAGTGGTAGGAGGCAATTCCTGGCCTCCTACAGGTGCTGGCACCTGCTACCAAAACCCTATAATTTATGCCTGGTACAGCTCTCTGCAGTTTGAGGTGCTTTGGTCCTGGTGGTACTTCTGTACCCCTCAAACAGTTTGAATGTTTGCCTTGTTGTTCTTAATCACTGCCTTCACCGTCTAGCACCGAAGGGTCTGAACCTGAAGTATTTTGAGCTGCAAGCCATTTGTATCTTAAGAATTAATCTTACATGTCTTACAACTTCTGGCCCTAGTTAATTACTGTGTTTTCCCCAGATCAACCATCATTATACCGCAGTACCGCAGTGCTGGTGTGGAAGATACTTTTACAGCCAAATGCTGATGTTTGATAGATTCTTAGTGAAAAAAAGAGAAAAGGAAGTATGTGTGATCGTACAGGTGAATATCTAGATAAAAACTCAAGAGCTCAAAGGAAGGGAGTTGGAAGTAAGATGCATATCCCCGATGGCCTTGTTCTTTATCAGGTTTCAACTTATTTAGTGGTCTCATTGTTTTGGGGCTAGTTCCATCCCTGTAACAAGAAGACACCAAATAATATATGCAAAGCCACAAGACGGGCATTCTGTTTAAAAAACAGCTTAATTGCGTGGCATCGTGCAGTCTAGCTGAGTACGTTCAAACAACCAACAACACAAGTCCCACTCAGCTGTGGCGCTTGGGGCTTTCTGTCATCCAGTTCAAGATGTTAAAGGGTGACAGAAAGCAAGGAGGACAGAGAGGGCAGGGGAGAAGGAAGGCTTTCCTCCAGCACACGTGCACCAGGGTGTAGCTCAGCACATCTAGCATATGGCGTTGCCAGTTAACGCCAGTTCCATTCCCTTTTCCTCCAAAGCTGTTCTGTGGATTCTTCCTCTTCCCTCTTAACGTAGCAGTTATGTGTCTCTTATATCTAAGGTTTATGACATGCACTAAACTAATCCCAGTTAGACGTTGAATAAGAATTGGGGGCTTTTTTGCATCCTACAGACTTACTTCCTTGCCATCAATAGCAAATCCTACAGCTATGATTCCACTGCAAATAAATATAAAAATCACAAAAAGAAGCCATTTCAAAGGCCTAAATTGTACAGATGTATATTCTAGGGTAGATGTACACTTGCTGGAGGAGTGGTGGTAAAGGATTTGGGGGTTTTGTGTATTTTTTCTTGCCTGATGGATTTTGTCCTCTCAATGTAACAATGACCTCTTACATAAGAGCCATTATTTTTGAAGCTTACTGGGTCAGTCTTTTAACTTTACATACCCCAAAGATGTAGATTTGTTTCTTAGTTCTGTAATTATACTTTCTCAGCTGCTTAGAATTCACTATAGCTTTGGCTTGGACTAGGTAAAATAGTAATAATAATAATCCTTGCTTTATAAATGCATGTCACATGCGTAGAACAGATTAAAGGCTGTTGCAGGATGGGGAAAATAAACAAGACTAAGAAGTCAATCATTAGCTAAACACCTAATTGAACTGCAAAACACATAAAAGTTATAACCTATACCAGAAGGCCAGTCCAACAGCCTTCTCAGATCCCCCAAATGATCATACTCACAGCATGCATGGCACAATAGGCCTTAGGAGGCTCCTCTTTAGCTTCTTCTATATTTTTCTTGTTAGAGGGTAGAATTCAGCCACTGCTGAGTGGATTTTGGTTGCACCAGCAACCTCTTTCTGTTGTTACAATCCAGGTACTTTGAAGCAGGGGAAATATCTTTGATTGGTTTGGGTTGGTTAATGATTCCTTTGCTTCTGAGTGTTAGTTACCCAAATACTGTGAGGTCATGCAATTTAATTTTTTAATTCTTTGTCTACGGTTGCCAAGCACAGACATAACTACAGGCAGAATTCATAAGCTAAGAGCACTGAATCACGAGCAGAAGCCATTCTTGTTGGTATGGTAATATTTCTCAATCTGTGGCAGCCTTGTTTCCACTGCTTGTGCAGCATCTACGGATTGGATTTAGATGGTTTCTTGTGAGGGTAACAGCTGGAATATTGCTACAGCACAGGAAACTGAAAGAGAAGACCAAGTGAGCAGCTGGAGTTGGTGTCTGATGGCTGCTTAATGGTGTTTGTAAAGCAGGAGTCCATACTTAGGTTGTCTGAGCTGGTACAACGGTTCACTGCTGCACAAAGGGGTGAGTGTACCTGCTGCCTTCAGCCACCTCTACTGGTGTATTTGTCGCCTTTGTGAACAAGTTCAGCTCACCCAACTGGCACAAAAAAAAAAGCAAGTACTAAACCCCTAAATACTTCGGCTGGCTTGGTTGCTTCCCTGAGAGCTCCTACAGGAGCCAGAGTTGGTGTGGGGTTGGGAAGTAAGAAGAGGAGTGAGAAAGGGATTTTTATGGCAATGAGTTTTATGGCAGTGAGTTTTTAAATCACCTTAGGCTTTTAAGGAAACCTCTGCTTGTGTTTGCATTCAGGGTGGCTGCTACCTATTAATAAGGTGCTCCTCCGCAAAATTCCAGCCTGCTGATGGCATTAGCAGCAAGTGAGACACGCTGTGCCGTGCTGGAAACCGGCTGAAAAGAGGGAAATGTATTTTCTACACATGCAGTTCCTGCAAGTAGCGCAAGGAAAGGCTGGGAGTGCCTGTTGTTGAGGCCCCTGCTTCCGAATTTGGAACAAAAGCATCTTAATAGAAAAAGCACGCCGTTGTGGATTTGAAGAGCAAATGCCTCTTATCAGAATTTCTAACTCCGGGCTGTGCGCCCACCGTCTTGGAGGACCAGGACGGAGCAGCGGGCTCTCCGGGTACGCCGAGTGCCCCAAACAAAGATAAAAACGCCTTCCCCGTTCCCACTGATGAACAGCACGGCCATCGAAACGGCAACCTTGGGTCCTGCAGCAGGCGAGCCACAACCACCCAGCTCCCCGAGCCCTGCGGTTAACGTTAAACCCCCCCCCCAAAACCCCTCCTTCCTTCCCCCCACCCCCAGCTCCTGTCAGGGATCCCGCTGTCAGTCAGAGGCGGCGCGAGCCGCGTTGCCACGGCAACTCCCGCCCCGCGCCCCCGCCCCGCCCCTCCCGCGGCGGCCCGGCAGAGGAAGGGCGCGGGCGGGCCCCGCGCATGCGCGGTGCGGGCGGGCCGGCGGCGTGCGTGTTGTTGTGCGGCGGCGGCGGCAAGATGGCGGCGCCCGGGGGCTCCGCGGCCTCCGCGGCGCTCCGGGGGCTGATCCAGCAGTTCACCGCCATCACGGGTGAGGCGCGGGGAGGGCCGGGCCCGGCACGAGCCGCCGCCGTCGCCGCCGTCGTTTCGTGCTTAACCGGGCGGATCCCCGCCCGGCTGGGAGGCCGGGCTCGGGGCGGCCGAGGGCAGCTCCCGCTGGGCCCCGCGGGGCGGAGCGGGGCCGGTTCCGGGGCTGTGGGGAGGGCCCCGCCGAGCCGGGGGCGGCGGGCGGCGGCCGGGCCTGTCAGCGGGGCTGCCCCCCCCCCCCTCCCTCCTTCCCTCGGGGTCCCCCTGGGTTTTGCTGCGCCGGGAGCCGGCGGTGGGCTCGCAGCTGGAGGGCAGAGGGGGACCGGGGTGAGCCCACGGCCGCCTTTTGGGGCAAAAAAGCACCGAAACAGCTCTTAAGGTGTGTCGGCTGGCTGAGAACCCGGTTTGAGAAGCGACGGCGTGAGCCGCTTAAAGAGCGCTCCGGGGATGCAGCCCACCTCGTCCCGGGCCCCCTGCTCACGGCACCACGGGGCAGGGCCCGAAGGAGCGCTTAATAGAATATTTTTGGCTCTTCGGCTGATACAAGCGCGGTTGCTCTTGATTCACCTGCTCCAACCAGTTTGTTTTCAGGTTGTGGCTGTGTTTACACAGTGTGTATGCACTTGGGCCTTGAACGGGGCCGGTACGGCACACTGACAGGCTGTGGATCGCTCAGTTAGCCTTACAGAAGCCGTCAAGAATTAATCCTCTCAAATAAAAAAGAAAAGCTACAGTCAGTCCGTTTCCATTACAGGATGTCTTGTGTTTTCTTTTTCAGTAGTGCCTGAGACAGTTGCTCAAAAAGTAACCGGAACAGGCAGAGTCATGCTTGTTTGCCCAGCAGCTTTTTCTGCTTACGGGTTGTGCTAAACATAAGAGCTCCCCCTTTTATGCTTTCAAAAAGGAAAATAAGAACCTACTGCACTTCACCCATCCGCTCTTAAAGGAGGATTTTGAAGTTTTGTTTTTTCCTTTTAACAGAATTTAAGGTTCTATCAAAAGCCTGGTCTCGTGGAGCTTGTTTTGCCAACGCTGGCGTGAAGTGACAGGTGCTCAGTAGCACACACCCTTGGTGGTTTGTGTTATCAGCTTTCAAATTTGACTTGTAAGTGTACAAAATTACCAGTGTTTGCATGGAAAAGGCTAAATGAATTCCATATGGCAATCTGATTGTAGTGTTCCTGGTGGTGAGGATTGAGGAGTAGTCTTGACTATATTTTTCTTTCCCAGATGGCAGAATTGTGTTTCTTTGGTGCTCTCACCCAGGAAACTACTAAGTGCTAAAAGTGTGTAGTTCCTGTAAATCTTCGCTAATGGAATGATGGGATCTCTTTGAAGTTTGTTTTGAGTCTTAACAAATATTTAGTATTTTCTGCTTGCCGTCACAAGCACTGGAAATATTCATGTGGTGGTGGTTTCCTTAGGAGCGAGGAAGACTTGGTATCTTTAAGTAGTGTAGGACTGGATGTAGTTTTTGTGCCAGTTCTTCTGAATGAATGACTTCACGTGACTGTGCAGTAAGGTTGGAGGGTGGTGTGTATAATCCAGGCTATACAGGTGGTGTTTGGTTGGTACAACTGGCGATGAAATGGGCTCCTGGAAATACCAAAGAGCAGTTAGTGGGAAAATGTGAGCTTGATGCTTTTACGTTTTATTTGAGACGTTACTAGTTTTTTCTGTTGCGTTTTTTTTCGTCTTGATTAATGTCTTTAAGTACAGCTAAGTGTCATCTGGTTACACTTGTTGGGGCAGGTTGTTTTGGTCTTGTTTTTTGTTTGTTTTTGTTTTTGAAAAAGCCGTTCCCTCTGTCTGTCTGGCTTTATTTGTGGTTTAACGTAATGGTGCAGGTCTTTGAAACCATTGAGATAAATCAATTCTAAAAGTGTATTTTCTCTTACTTATCAGCCTGTTTAATCTAGAGCTCTCTGAAAAATCTCAGGCATCTGATGAAAAAAATAATCATGTTTCTCTCATGTTAGCTGTTATTCTGATGCTGGGAAAACGGTGTTTTCTTTATTTCAGTGACTTGTAGTGAACCTGCTAAGAATTATTACAGATCCAAAAGCTACTCCCAAACTGGTTCAGCTGCATTTTGCTACTCTTCCTCTATACCAGTTTTCCTGCATGAAAATAAACTCTTTGGCAGTCTGCTACTTCTAGAGCAATGCTGTAGCAAGTAGGCTCTTAAAAGGTTGGGTGCAGGAGAGATTCCCTTGATGAGAGTGCTTTTGTTGGATTGTGTGATTTTGAGAAAGCTTTGGGGGGCAGAGGCTGACCCTCTGAGGAAAGAGCTATACATGGTGCTGATAAACAGTATTTCATCCTGAGCAGCAAGAAAAAGAGTGGATTTAGTTGGGCTTGGGACCCGTTTTAATAAATGTTAGTCATGATACAAATCACTGTATGTTCAAGTACTACTTCCTCCCTGTTTACTATTTTTTTTCCTCCTCTGATGTGAACTGAGCTTCTGCTCATTGCTTTTACATTTTAGAGTGCTCAGAAAAACAGGGGATCTTTTCTTCTTTAAGTACCTGTTACAGATGAGTAAATAACTTTAGCACCATATTTGGTATTCACCCCGTAACAATGTTAAGTGAGGTTTTCTTTTTTTTTTGTATCCCACAACAGAAGTTAAGATTGGTACACCTGTTAATGTTTGGAAAATTGTACCAGGAAAGGGTCTAGAAAAAAGAAAGACCACGCTAACCCCCTTTGTGTGGCTTCCACTAAATTTTCTCATTGTGGAAGGCAGAAGTCTGGCTGTCCTGTATCTGGGCACTCCGTTCCCCCTTGAGATATGTGTTTGTCTCAATTTACAGTTGTGCCTTAGGGATAAATGGCAACTGGTGAGCTGCTCTGATTGTTAATGCTTTGAGAGAGAAAGCGTGCTGGTTAGCTGTTCCCAGTGCTTCCGATCGACACGCTTTCTGAAGAATGCTTTAATTTTTCCTTTGGCGTTACAGGTGCCAGCGAAAGCGTGGGAAAACACATGCTCGAAGCATGCAACAACAATCTGGAGATGGCTGTCACCATGTTTCTGGATGGTGGAGGCATAGCAGAGGAGCCAAGCACCAGTTCTGCAGGGGTGTCTTCTGTTCGACCGCACACCGAGTATGTACTTGAACATATCTGTGTATAAGTGAATTGTCTGTCTAAGGAATTCAACAGTGGAAGGCAGAACAAATAAAACGATTGTTCCTTCTCCTAACCTGCTGTCGCTTCACTGTAATAACGTGCTTCTTTGATGATCTTGTTAAATTGATTGCTCTGATATTTTTCTTAATAAATAAGCTGTTCTTATTACATAAGCTGGTCTCTCTTGCGTGTACTTCAGAAGTTTTCCACAAGTTATGCACACTGTTTTTGCAGACAGAGCTTGAGACATTAAAGTGGGGATCCGGTGGAAAGAGATTTTTATTCTTAAATTGCTACAGCACTCTTGCTTTGCTGGGAGAATTCCATTGTTTTGGTTCTTATAAAACATTGTGACTTCGGTCCCGCTTGTAAGCATTTTCTTGTGTTCTCTTAGGAGTAGCTAGGTTTGGCACTGGAATGGCTAGATTGTGTACACTAATGTGCAGAGGAGTAAGCAACTACAAAATCCGCATTAGTGTCTTACACGTCGCATGCCAACAAAGGAAAGTGTTGTTGCACTTGAGCATGGCTGAGAGTCTTTCAGTGCTGCCTGTTAATGTGCCTGCTTGGGATGAGTGGAATATTTTGAGTGGAAGCTAATTAGTATCAGTCACATTTGTTAAAAGGTCTAAATTAAACCTAGCCATGCTTTTTCTTTCCGAAAGTCTTCCACTTCAAGGAGAAGGCAACTGACTTTTAAAGAAAATTTTTGTCGCTTATACTTCTGAAGCACATGTATAAATTTAAACAACTGTTTGAGCATTAACCTTTATAGTTTAAGTGCCTCCCTGCTTGAACCTGTGACAGGTAATGAAGTTAAAAGTCTGTATCTGTAGGTGTTAGAGTTCTTAATTTCTAGACAAATTCTGGCGCATCAGTGACTTACGATTCGAGTTTTTATTGGAATACTTTCTTTTTTATACTTGACACCCTCCAGGTGCTGGTCAGCTTAGTGTTACTTCTAGGAAGAGAGAAAAATAAATATGCAAATGCAAAATGGAGAATAACTAGCTTCACAACAGCAATCAAAGATGTGGAGGTTAATAGCAAGGTTAGTGCATCTTGCTGACATTACGAGTTACTTTTTGAAACCTGCATGGCCAAGAGCCACAAACTGCACGCTTAAGACTTCGGAGAGTCCAGGGAAGAGGGTGCTTCAGGAGTAGTTCATAGGCAGGATGTAGCAGTGGATTTCTTCGCGTGAGCCCATGCGCTCATTTGAGTAGATCCATGGGCTGGGTGACTGTACTGGGTAAATTATACTTTTTGTAGCCCTTGTGATTTTATTTCTTCTCCCAGACATAATTTCAGATTACCTGGCAGTCTCGGTAAGCATAGCTAAGCTGTTGCGCAAAGGAGCCCAGCTACGAAAGCAAATAACTGCTTCAGAATTGTATGGAGGGAAATGACAATTTTGACCATCTTGTTTTCCTTCCTCTGGAAAAAGAAAGGGCCGTGAGTTTAAAGTGGAGGCAAAAAGTCTTCCAGCAGGAGAAAGTTTGTAGTAACCAATAATCTTTCTTTTCCCCTCTATGTAGATAAACATGATAGGAGGGTGGCAAGTGGATTAATTAGCCTTTGCTAATTTTTAATAAACTTTTCCAAGTTCTAAGGAAGTTACTAAAGAAGAAAAAATGTTTGAATAGTAGATTGACAAAGTCTGGGATCAAGTCACCCAAGGATTCATATAATCTTACGTCAAGATGTAGGAAGGTGATCCATGCCAGATCTTAATGCGTAGTGTACTAAGTCCTGCTTCAGTGCCTTGAGTGGGAATAGATGGTCTCCGAGGTCCCTTTTGGCCCTAAATCTCTGATTCTGTGCGATGATACAGCAGCATCCTTAGCTGATCCAAGTTGCAGGAGCCTTTGGAGCGCAACAGGGTATAATTTACATAGTACTTGGAACATTATTATCTCTCACTTTTCTTTCCTCTTTGATAGGGATGAAGTACGAGCTCCAATTCCTCAAAAACAGGAAATTTTAGTAGAACCTGAGCCCTTGTTTGGAGGTAGGCTTGTGTTCTTATTTTCTTTTTTGTTTTCTTAAAATACCTTGAGATGAGCTTACATGACAAGAAAAGAGCAGAACTTGGTGAATATAAAGAAAGCAGTGTACATAATTTTATTGTTTTTCTCTTGCTGCAACCGTGCAGCCATGTACAATGATTGCATACTTGGAAATACACCAGTGTTGTTTAAAACCTTGCTCATCGGAGATGCTACGTTCCCAGCGGTACCAATTTTCTAGCTCCTGTTTCATGTGACTTTGCGAGGTAACAGCCAATTAGCAATGATGAGTACACATCTGTGTTCTTGGGGGTTCAGAACTGTGCAACACTGCTGCAAAAGTGTCCCAGCTGGGGATTTGACTGACAGGTGAAAATGGAGAGGGCAAATGGATGCTTCTCAGGGAGATCCATGAGGAAGGGTCGAACTGTTTCGTTACTCATCATGTTATCCATTTCTCCTTTAAAAGAATTTAATTTGCTCTTTAAACTGTATCACACAGATAGTTTTCTTGTTTTCTGAAGCTGTTCTGCTTTTGAAACATTTTTTGCTGTAAGCAAAGAGGTGATGGAAATACTGTTTTCTGTTGTGTACTTATCTAAAACACTGGTTAGTACTTAGCTAATACGCTGATGCTCTGAATTCTTCACTAGCAGGACTAGATTACCGGGTGCATTATCCTTTCGTTATGTATAGTGTCCACCTCTGTATAGAGATCTAAAGTTCCCTTTTTTTTGTTACTTACTTCCCTTGTGAGGCTCTGTCCTTTTTGTGTTGACCAGGCTGTCTATGGCTTTTAACATGTCAGCTGGATTAAGAGTCTTGCCTTTTTTAACAAGGAAGGACATGTGAGTGCTCGTCTTTAATGTGATCCTGTACCCATAGGAAATTTGTTTTCGGTTGTTTAGTTCCTGTGCTAGAGAGAGCCATGAGATCAAATCTGAGGTTTACTGCGGAACTGGTTTTCTGTTGATCCTGTTTTCAACATCAGAGACGTCTTTTGCCAGGATGCACAAGCTGAGAGGTGGTTGCAGAAGATGACCTGCTGAGGGCTCTTTGAAGGCAGTGCACCAGCTTGTTCCTCTTGCTTTCTTTGTGACCCAGCAGAGTCTTTGACAAAGGTCTAGAGATGCCTGTGGGTTCACAAAACCACAAAGTGCAGGAGTATGATCTGCCAACCCTCTTGTCTGATCCTTTTCTATCCGCCTGTCACACACTGGTTGCAGACATGCTGTCCCTGACTGCCCTACCGAGGCAATCTGGGGATCAGTGGTAGCTTCCTGGCTCTGTCTCATCCACCAGTGCTAATATTCTCATTAATGCCACTTTTGTTTATAGCACGAAGCAGCCCGGCAGCCCAGCTGACACTGGAAAGCTACTTCTATTGGTCCTTTCAGCTCTAATCTCAAGCAGGAAATATTCCAGTTCGTGGTTTTAACAGCCTCATATTGAGGTCATGTTTTAGGTTTTCTTCTGATTGAAAAGCCCGTGTCCGTTTGCTCTGCCAGATACTCTGAATCGCTCTTGGCACTGCAAAATAAATCAGGAAAGTCCAACAGCACACCTGCACTGGGCTTGTAGCTAAGCCTGGAGAGGCAAATGTTGCTTTGCTGATGATCCTTCAGTTGCTGTTTGAAGCTAGAGTTTAAATGGCTCTGCAGCTGGCTGTACCAGGCTGTGCTTGCGGTAAGCTTTTAGGAGAAAGAGAGCAATGTTACTTACTGGAGTTGGACAGGCGCTATTCACAAGAATGCTCCTCATTCAGGGTTACTTTCAATTTCCTCATATGCTGTGCAAAACGCTCTTATTATTTTCTTGATACACTGTACAAGAAGAATGCAAGAAATAAGAACTGCGTGTCATTCTCCGTGCCCTTAGTGCAGCGCAGGGTGACAGTGCATGCAGCACCTCTCGTCTACGGGTGCAAAACCATAAAGATCTCTAAAAACAAGGTTTGGAGGTACTTGCTTTGTGACCTGTATGTATTTCATGCTTCCTCAATGTAAATGGATTTTTCCCATTACACATTTCTGGTGGGTATATGTTGTACTTATCTTGCTCTCTTTAATTCATTTCATATTTATCATGTCTTCTAACAATTATGCTTTGAAAGTTCTATCTTAAAGCTATTTTGCTTTCAAATAAGAGTAAAGCGGGCAAGTAGTTAAAATAAGTCTTGGCAGGCAGTTTTGTTTTGCATCCCAACTGCAGTGCTTTTAGTGTATCATAGGACTTCAGTGGAGCTGTAAGGCAGTACTTCAGTTATCTGCCTGGCCCGCTGTCTGTGCCCAGCTGAAGGTTTCCTTGCAGGCAGTGACACTGGATGCAGTGGAAGAGCTTGGCTATTGCCAATGCAGACAAAGATGGGATCTGGATAAGAGATTAAAAAGGAGTAGAAATGATTTGTGGAAGAAACAAATGCGTTCCTTAATAAGGAAGGTGTTCTTCTGCAGGGGCTAACTTTCAATTTTTGTGTACTGTTGATCCATTTTCCTTCTGTGGTAAGGTTTGCTGGACAGAGGATGTGATAGGAATGAATGGGTCTCATAAACGACTTGTCTGCATCCTCCTCCAGCCTTTCCTAATGATTTTACTCCCACATCAGTCATACTTTGAATTCCTATTTTGTTGTTCAACATGTGATGGAAGGTACTAATAAGTAATGCTTTTGATAGAATACCTTTGGAATAATTATTTAAATACTCTTTTCTTTTAAGCTCCTAAAAGACGCAGACCTGCGCGCTCAATATTCGATGGCTTTCGGGATTTTCAGACAGAAACCAGTAAGTGTCTGCAGATCAGTAACTTAGAGGTTCTCCTTTTCTTTTTTTTTTTTCTAAGTATGATTGCAAATTAATTGCCAGCATAGGCTATGATAGTTTTCAGTCATTGAATGCTTTTTAATTGCTTACTGTGTAGCAAGAGTTATTTTGGAAAAATATTATTATTAGGCTGTTCCTTGTTGTGGCGGTACCATTTGCTGACAGTTCTTTTCCACGTGCTTTGGGTGCAGTTAAGGTTGTTACTTTATTTCTGGGGGCAATCTTAAATTGTTATGGAATGGCTGAAGGGAGAGTAAGTACTGAGTAGTGGACATACAAAGCAGGTACTGAGGGTGCTGGTCCAAACATTTGCCTATGCTATGTAAGGAAAACCATCAGAAGGTATATTCTGCCTGCTTTGGTGTGGCAGATACATTCTCGATAACTTTCAAAAAACACTTTTTCTGCTTTAGGGAGAATCAAAAATGGAGAAGAATCTAATAGCTATGTAGAAATTAATTTCATCCACTGAATTTTTCTCGGATAGCCAGTGGTGTTTCTGGCACTTGAATTAGATTTGAGTAGCCCTGAGGCTTCCTCCGTGGCCACACATAAGGTTCGTGTGAATTTAATTGCTGTTTACCGCTGGCTATCTGTTCATATGCAGAATCTCCAAATGACAAAGCATTGGCTGTTATTTAAGCCTTTAAGTTTCACAGAACAGGCTTCTTTGACAGCAGCTGACACAAGATATTTCACAGCTGTGAGTTAGGGCTGTTACCCAGTTGTTACTGCTAACGTTGTGGGAGTGCTCAAGAGCTCTAACCAAGGACCAGGTTCCTGAGTTACTAGGTGCTATTGGATGCTGAAATAACTATTTGTAGTTGCTGGCTTTCCCCTGACAGCTCTGGTCAGGGGTTTCCAGCAGTAACTAAAGTAATTGGCAGCTATGTAAATAAAAACACAGAATCTACAGCATCTTCATGCCCTTAACTTTTTTCTTATCATCTCCGCTCTCTTATAGCAAAAACATTTAGAGGTGTGTGATATGTAAACTTTTGTGAAGGTTTGTGATGCAAGTTAACGATGCTTCTTGGTAAAACTTTATGGGTTAATATCACCGTCCCGGTTATCTCTGAAGAAGTCGTTTTAGCCACAGAAGTCCATCTTATTTCCTGGCTTCCAGGCCTGCTCCACAGGCGTACTTTCATCCCTGGAGGGATCCAGTGTCTGCTCAAAAGTGGCTTGTATGGTATGGCCCCTTTGCAACTCCTTTCACAAATGGAAAGCTTTGGGGTTATGAAATTGTTATTCCTCATTTCAACTGGCTTGGTTCCATAAACTGCATTATATCACTGCATATAATGCATATAGGTGAGCAGTTGCTGTGATCTCTCCACATAAACTGAATCTTTCTGTGGGATTGTTTTACCGTCAGGTGTTATAAACATTGAAATAGAAATACTCTTGAGTAAAGCATTGATCTTGCAATGTAGCTCAATTTTCTCTATTTAAAAGCATCATGGGGGACAAATCGTGGCCTTTCTTTTGTTTTCAAATATTGGCACGTGACCGCTTCACTGATACTTACATTTCTTAAGATGTATTTAAATAAATTCCCACTGCTTGAGAGAGCTGGGACAAGTGGGGTTCTTGCCTTAAGTAACAGCTAATGTTACTCAGTGTGGACCAACCTTGTGACTTAGGTGCCGAAGTTTTGTGTATGAGTGTAGAGTCAATAATAAATCCATCATGTGAGCATTTTGTCTAATTCAGCTTTGTTTCCTCTTGGGGCTGTGCAGTTCGACAGGAACAGGAGCTACGAAATGGAGGGGCAGTAGATAAGAAACTCACTACTCTAGCAGACCTCTTCAGGCCTCCCATTGATCTGATGCACAAAGGCAGCTTCGAAACGGTAAGTTTTGAAGTTTTGGTGAAGTTCCACATGTGATGGCTGTGTACAGCGTGAAAGCCCTGTGTTAGGCTGTTGGCGTGTGTGTAGGCTGATGAGAAAGTTGCAAAGGACCACATAGTGATAAATATTTGATACAGTGCTTATGGAAATGTTGGTGACTTCTGAAGGATTTAACTAATGGTTGTAGACCGCATTTTTTGTTGTTTAAATGCCAGCATGGCAAATGGCGCTCAGTGAAAGACTTCTGTGCACAAATGAGGCTGGTAAAAATGGAAGAATTGCATCCCTTGAAGCATCTTTTACAGCGTGAAACAGAAATAGCTGAAGTAAGATGGCTTTTGATAGGTGAGCAAGTGCTTTGCAAGGGGCAATATAGTTTGCAGCCCAGCCCAGCTAAGAAGCTCATGCAGTTTTGCTAACATGGCTGAATGATTTCTGATACCTGAGTGTTCGTAAATGTATCTGGGTGTGGCATTGTCATGAAGATGCAACTTGATCTTCAGGAGAAGTCGTGTTTGTATATAAAATTACAGTGATCATCTTCTGCCTTTGGTCATGATGGAAAAAACTGTCCAAGAGATTGTGCCTGTAAGAAGGGGAAAGCTAAGGGGACTGTAGGATTTCAGCGATCTCAGGTGTCACCTTTTCTACTTGTGGCGTTTCTTGTGGGTCTAGTCAGAATTTGCTACTATAGGGGTCAGTGCCCCAGTTAGTGATTAGAGACTATGCAAATCAGTATATCTTTTTATTTTCTGAGTTCCTAACTTCCAGATATTGTTTGAAAGTCACAGTTACTACTGAACTTCCGCCTGGTCATCTTTAAGTAGCTGAGTGTTAGAGATGATTTCATGAGAATGCAAACTAATGACCAAATGGGGCAGCGCAGACACTGCAAGTGGTGCTGGAGATCTGACTATGAGCTGAACAAGATATTATTTACACTCTTACATTTGTTTCTAATGCCATGCCCAAATACTGCTGCAGAACTTTTAGAGACGTGCTGCCTTCACTGAGGCTCCAGCTCCGCATCCTGTTGGCCTCATCTCTCTTTTTGTGCTTCCCGAATCACCAAAGATCAGTTGGCTTGTCACCAGCTCCTGTGTCCTGACAGTGCCCTCCGTATATTTAATCTTACGACAGAATTCCAGGTTTGGAAGGATGCTGACAGAGGATAGCCGTGTCTACCTCAGCAAGTCATTTGGTGCAATGGAAGCAGACGAGCAGGCTCAAGTAGCTGGTGCTGAGGCATCGCTGCCTCATGATATGTGTTTCAGGGTTTACTTCAAAACAAGGTTGTCTTTTGTCCTCCAGCTGATTATCCTGACCAGGCCTGTGGTTCAGAGCTGTTTGTGAACCAAGCAAACATGGGTTGAGGGACCGAGAAAGGGAATTCACATAAAACAGCCAGTGCTGCTCCATGCTAGAGTGTGTAAGCAGTCAGCAAGCGCCCTGTAATCTCTGCTGTGGAATCTAAGATGTGTGCAAGTCTCTCCTCATGTCTTGCTGAGAACACATCAAGACTTTAGCAGTGTTGACTATGGCATGCACCACTGTCAAAATTAATTTCAGAGGAAGATGCAGCTGATCAAAAGGTTTGATTGTCGTAAAGTCTGTGCGCTCTTATTTCATTGTGTAAATTAAAAAAAAAACAACACAGGGTTTGTATGTACACACCTCGTCCTGTTCTTTGTAGTAACTCAAATTTAGAGACACATACACTTCATGGTATTGGTATTCACCTTTTTGTGTTCTTGTCCAGTTCCTTGTCCCATTTGTTACCTTTCATTTCAAACTGATGCTCCTCAGTTTTCTTGCAAGAAAAATCTTAGCTTCTCAATTTGTTGACCATTACCCTTTTCATGTTACCTTTTATGACTGTGCACTGCTGTACTGCTTCAGCCTGGGACAATGTGGGGCCTCCTGTGAATCCAATGACCAGAATCTTTCTCAAAATTCACCTCTGACAAGCTGCTGTTGGCTTCTTCCTTCTCTGTACACTTAGATAACATCTCTGTTATGTAGTTTATATATATTTATCCCATTCCAAAGTACCAAAGACTAAATCCGGTTGTTTTGATGCTCTTGTATTTTAGTATTAATCTGTGGTTTTTATTCTTTATTACTGGTGTGTGATGTGCTCTAAGCTCTGGAGGGGTGTGCACGAACAGTCTGCCTACAGTGTGCTATCTATATTTATGCCTTTATTCAAACTTAGCAATAGTGGCAGCGTCTGGTCTTAGTAAGCTTTTCATGCAGCTCTGTTGTCCATCTTTTGTTGCTCCTGTTTAGGTACTCTAGCTTTTGGTTTTCGTAGTAGGTAGATTCATTTATCCTTGTTTTTTTTCTGAGAAAATTAGTTTTCCTTCAAACACACACAAAAACCTTTATTAACAGTAGGTTGCAAAAAGTTGCCATCTCGTTTTAACTCTCCAATACCAGCCTTTAAGAATAGATGTGAATTAAATTTCATCAGAGAAATTTTCAAGTGTTACACAAGCATTGATTTTTTTTTAACTTGAGCTCCATCAAGGAGCAGTGTGCTTCACATAGTAAGTATGATCGTTACACTTGCAAAGCTGTGTGTGTGACTAACTTAATTACAGTGTAAAAGAGAGGGAAGAAAAAGATTTGATACGGAAAATCTGTAAAAGACTTTATTTTAATCCTGCAGCCCTTTTGAACGCGGTGGGTGAGGCAGTGGATGTCAGTTACCTGATGGCCCATGGTGGAATAGGGCTGAATAAACCAGAGGCAAACGACTGATATGCCAGCAAGGTGTTAACCTGAACTGCCCTTTTTCCCTTGCTAGGCAATTTCAGAGAAACCTTCAAAACAGTGCCAGCAAAAGTCTGTATTTGTGGACTGTTGCGTGGTTGTACAATGAAGCTGTTAAGGATCAGTTAAGCTTGCACAAGGGATTTTTAGCTTTTATTTCCCGACTCTAGTATTGAGCTTCATATGAAGCTTCACACTTGCTATCTCTTTAACGTAGAGTTTGCTAGGTATAAATTGCTAGAGCAACGCACCTAACTTGCTTTCTAATGAGCAGCTTGGTTTTGTTCTGAGGTCACAGATTGCTCTCCAGGATTGTAGGTGTTTATTTCTTCATGCGCGTGTTGTAAGCTATGGTTTAATTAGGGGGGGGTACGCACCGAATTGGCTTAGTTTGCGTTTCTTATTCTGGGAGTAGACCATTCTAGCGTGTGCAGTTCTGTACTTCATACTCGTCAGGATTTTGGTGTTTCTGTGAAGCGGCTGTGATGTTGCAGAGTTACAAGCCTATCTGTATGAAGTTTCCTCAGTCTACAAGTTAAATATCTCTAGCTGCTCCCTGCTTTACAGCTGATGTTGACTTTTTTCTTTGTGTGAAGCAAGCCGTAATAGTTTGGAAGCTAACCTAGTTTTGTACTCAGATGGTGCAATTATTGCATAAAGTGCTTCTAGGCTGTCCTTTTTGCATAAGGGTAGCCTGCAGATGCACCATGGGCTAAGGAATGGCTGGTTGGTGAAAGGAGGGTGAAAAGCACCCTGTCCTTCTGTGCTGGCCCAGGCAAGAGGTGTAAGCCTAACATAAACAGGATGTTTCTTGTTAGACAGATCTCTTGATCTGACTTTGTGTCACCTGGTATCTTCCAAACTGAATCATGCTTGACTAGGAGATGTCTGGAAGGTCACAAGATGCTGGCTCCACTTCCTCGTTCCTCTCTGCTGACTGAAGGGAGTAGTGCACTTCAGCAAAGGGATGAGAAAGAGCCAGCGCAAAAGTTATGAGCCATACATGGTTCAGAAATGTCAAACAAATGATAAACCATGATATTTTCAGTAGTACAAGAGGGAGAGTTTCCAGGGGGAGGCAGTAGCGATTGTAAAACAAGGCTTGTTTCCCACATTGTCTAGCCAGATCTGTGATGGCTGGTTTGTTGCTGTAGGTTGTTGTAGTGATAAAAAATATGGATGGGTAGAAAGGGGAAAGGTGAATTTGGGGGACATGGGTCTTTTGGGGGTCTGTCCTGTTGTATCTAACAAGCATCTGTCTTTGGAAGTTCCTGATTGCTAAAGGCTTGAGTGGGAACGCTTGCAGCGAGGAGTTGCTCTGTACTTACCCTTTGGGTGCTGTTTGTTAAGTGCCAGGCACTCGTACCTCTAAGGAGGAGAAGTGAGAGGAGGGAACAGATGTAGGAAACAGCGGACCTAAAGCCATCAGGCAATTTTCAGGCTATGCAAGCCAGCTCTTGAGCCCTGCATTGTTATTTTGGTCATTCATCAAAATGATCCACAAATGTAATCTCTAAACCCACACTATTTCTTCCTTCCACGCTTCCCCTCTACCTCCAAAAAAGCAATGGCTGTGTAAGAGCGTGGGTGTATGTGTGTGTGAGATGGTAGCAGTTTAACTGCGTCCTCTTAACTGTTCAAAGTGAAGCCTGTTGTTTTTACAAGGAAGTTAAAAGTAGTTTCAAGAGCTGGACCTGCTCTCCAGGTGAAAACTTACCTGTGCAAAAATGTCATGTGGAATTTCCTGCTTGTACCCTTCTGCGTGCAGTGGCTGGATGGAGGAGAGGTAGAGTCAGGTTTTTAATAATGTTAAAAAGTATACAAAGTAAGTGTAGAAGAGTGTGATAAACTTTCCAGCTATGCTAGTTACATATTTTTGAGTTTGTTCTTTCAGTGCCATATGGGTTACGTTAGAACACGGGACTAAGGCAGTGTGATTAACTGACATTACATACTGACATATGTTCCCTTTTAATCCTGGGCAGTACCTCTAGGCCTCATCTTAAACCGATTGCCTGGAATCGGTCCTCAAATCCCACGGCTAGCTCAAAGTAAATCTTTAAAATAAAGGCATCACAAGTATAATTAAAACCCTTAGCAGTTACTTAGGTGCCACCTGCCTTGTTTCTCCCTTCTGGTGAACAAATACAGGATTCTCACATGGTAATGTTAGTGGTACCTAGTTGGTGTGAGGTCCCCTGTGACAACAGGAGGAATATTCCACACTTCTGCATTCATTTTTTCTTCTGTAGCTTTTTTTTTCTTTGAGTAAAATACTGTTTGGCTCTGCAGGTCACTTGGCCATGCAGAGTATATTTTGTAGACCTGAACAACGAGCAAGCTTATAGTTTAATATTTACAGGTTTAAGAGGAGTGTTGAGTCCTGAACTTCACTGAGCTAAGTGGATGGGGTTCGCGTGTCTATCATGCACCGGATAGACTGACTATTCGAAGGTGCACTGGTTAAAATTCACCTTAAATGTAAATGCTTTGGTTTGGGGAACAAACTGCTGCCCAGAACAGCAAAATCTTCTGTAACATTCTAATTCCTTGGCTTTGCTGTTAAGTGCATTACCAGCAGGATGGTGAATGCACTTAGAAATAAATGCATATTTTTAAAAAGGAAGGGAAGCTCATATGCTAGTTCCAGTCTCTCCAGGTGGTAAGAGCATTCCTTCTGTTGATATAGCCCTCTTTTTTTCAACAGGTATGACAATTCAGCGATCAGAATTACATTCTTGATCAAACTCCTACCATTAACTTGCAACCAAGCAGTCAGACTATGCCAGCTTTGTGACTCAAACCAGTAAGATTTCTTCCTGCGCCTTCCCGTCTTCCTCCCAACTTGCAGTCTGGATAACGAGCATCAGAAAAGGATGTCTAATTTGGCAGTTGTACAGTAATAGAGTAACTCAAAACTTGGAGAGAAAAACAAAAAAACACAGAGAGAGGTGGTCCTGTTGCATTTATGCAAGTCCTCTGTCAATTATGCTGTCTATTTAAATAGATGATGTTCCACAGGTTTATCTCTAGAGTGAACAGGTCTTTTCTCTGTTGTTAGATTGGTGTGATTGACTACACTCTTCCCTGAACAAATACTTAATTCAGTGTCTTTCCCTCCACCTCTCCCCCACCCCAGTCCTAAAGCTGCTTTTCCCACTCTGTGCTTGGCTTGTTGAAATCCAGCAGCTCTGTTCATCGATGTGATTCTGTAATTCAACCAATCTCATTTGAGCAGGTCTTTCAGCCCTGCTTTCTGTTTTGTGGATGCCTTTGCACTAGCCCTGTCCATCTTTCTCACTGTGAAGGGGTTTTGGTGAAAAATCTGACACTGTTAGAAGCCATCACTGATCATTGCTGGCATTGTTTATATCTAGCTCTTCGGTTTTAACTAATGAAGCTTTTCTCTCTGCTTACAGGCCAAGGAGTGTGGTCAGATGCAGAACAAATGGCTCATGATAAACATTCAGAATGTGCAAGATTTTGCATGCCAGTGTCTCAACCGTGATGTCTGGAGCAACGAGGCCGTGAAGAACATAATCCGGGAACATTTCATTTTTTGGCAGGTGGGAAACTTAATGGAGCCGCACTGGTAACTCGATGTCCTGATATGTAGGACAGTGAAAACAGACTTCTTTGAATAAAATGGTACTGCTGCAGTTCTCTTGGAGAACTGTGGAAGAGACAACCTTTGTAGTTATGGATGTGTGTTCTAGTGCATACACAGCCTTTCACGAGTGGGTTCAAAATGTTATTGCTTAAGCTCTAATACACACACCATTAGAGGTGCATAGTCAGCTTGTAGAAGTTGCTGAGACATGTGCATACCAATTGTAGCATACACTGTAAAATAGCGAAAAACTCGGTACATTTTCAAGATGGAGTTTTTGTTCCCTCTCCCCTCAGTAACTAGCTTCCAATGTGGTATTTTGTAGGTGTACCATGACAGTGAGGAGGGACAGAGGTACATACAGTTCTATAAATTAGCAGACTTCCCTTATGTCTCCATCCTGGATCCCAGGACAGGTAAGACAAGTGACAGTTACCTGCAGTTTATGTATACAGTTGTAGGCTAGAATACGGTCTTTGGCAGTATGTATTACATTGCAAGTAAAGCATCTCAGTTCTCTTATTTGTCCTCCAAGAGATCATCTTGTCCCTGAGGAAGTGAAACAACTTCTGGAAGAACTAAAGGAACAAAACTCCCAAGGCTTTGTGAAATTCTATGTTTGATAATGGTACTTGGTATAGTTTATCAAATACTTTGCTTAAAAATTGAAAAGAGTACCACCTGCTGGTAAAATTCTTAAATGAGTTTTTGGTGAGTTTTTTTTTTTGAAGTGGCCTTTTAAAAGCTGCTCGAAATCTTGTGATGAATAAACTATCTTAGAAATAATTTACCTCGAGCTCTTTTGAAATTAGAACTTTTCCATTTGAGTGACAGAACCCTTGCCTTTTCTATCATTGTAGAAGGCTACTGTGTTAATGGTTTGGTCTCATGCTTCTCAGGACTGAAGGAATAGTTTCTTTCATTAGAGCTGAGTTCTCTTGCTGTTTGACTTAAACCACCTCAAAACAATTTTTTTGTTGTTGAAACTGAAGTTCTCAGCACTTTACTCATGGAAATAAATGCTGCTTGCCAAGGTGTAGAATCAAAGCAGACGTGGATGTACAAATGCTTCTTCATAAAATTAGTGTTTTGTGTTTTTTAATTTTGATGCCTAATACGCCATTCTGCACACATTCCCTTAGCAGACCTAAATACATATCGTATTTATGTCTGTACGTGAGTGGAACCTTTTGAAGGGGGTGAAGAGAGGAAGTTTTGTCATTATCAGGTGGTGGCCTGTAGGCAGCTGCAGTTCCACAAATGTGGATTCTTGCATAGTGCTTGCACAGTAGTGAAATGATATTGTTGATGGTTAAGCTGCAGTCTTAGGAGGATTGTTGCTGAAAATACATTTTATGATGACTTATGTTCCCTAGGCCAGAAGCTAGTGGAGTGGCACCAGCTGGACGTGACTTCTTTCTTGGACCAAGTGACTGGGTTCTTGAGTGAGCATGGGCAGCTGGATGGGCATTCTACCAGCCCTCCCCAAAAATGCTCTCGTTCAGTAAGTATGAGGACTGCAGAAACCTGGAAGAAAATGTAGTATGTCTGTATCCAGCTGTACTGATTTCCAATTCCGTAGTATAAACAGACTTCATGAATTAGTGGAAGAGTATGCAAAAACGAAAGCAGTGGTGCACCATGAACTTCTGTCCTTCTCCCATGGTTACTATTTTTGTTACACAGTTTGCACTTCCAGCGTTTGTTTTGGATTTAACAGTCACAGAATTGTGTGTGTGGAAGGAAGATTTACTATTCCATATGAAACTCCAAGGAGGAATCATTAAGTAGTCACAGGATGACTAGCTTTCCATGCTGTTTGTTCATGACAGTTTTAGTAGCTTTCCTTTGGAACACTTTAATATCCTCTTGATTTTCAGTACATATCTAAAACCATTATAATGTCTTTATGTTGTGTCTGCGTTCAACAGGAGAGTCTCATTGATGCCAGTGAGGACAGCCAGTTGGAAGCTGCTATCAGAGCCTCGTTACAGGAGACACATTTCGATTCCTCACAGGCCAAGCAGGAGAGTCGATCAGATGAGGAATCTGAGTCAGAGCTTTTTTCTGGAAGCGAAGAGTTTATTTCTGTTTGTGGATCTGAGGAGGAGGAGGAATCGGAGAATCCTGCCAAGTTGAGGAAGTCTCCGCACAAGGACTTGGGGTATAAAAAAGAGGAGAGCCGGAGGCCTCAGCCTGAGCCCCCTGCAAGGACTGAGCCTGGAACAACATCAAATCACAGAGTACTGCCCTGCATTGATGCAGGGATACTGGAGGAGTCAGCTGACAAGCCTGAAAGTACGTTGCAGGGCCTAGATGTGAATGGTAAGTGGCCTCATCGTTGCTTTTTTTGTTTTAAAGTGACCTGTGTTATGCTTTTTTTTCTGAAAGTCTTTACGCTCTGATGAGCATAGTTTCAGCCCTCGTTTTGAAAAGCTAAACCTTTTCTTCTGTCTTACTCCCTCCTTGGCACTAGACGTTCGGGCGGTTCATGTTGCCGGCAGCAGCACTTTGATGCAGTGATGCTGCAGTCATGTTAGTCCCTGAGCTCGAGTTTCTTAGTTTGAGACCTTGTCTGCGAGTGAAATTCGCACTGGTGTAATGCAGATGCATATGACAGGGCTTCTACCGGTGTGGTGGAGAGAAATGAAATAACAGCAGCCCCACCTCGTGCTCAGCTTGGCTGCCTTGAGGGTCCGGACTGAGTTTTAGCGGTGCAACTTAGGCTAATACAAGCAAGTCGCAGGAGTCTCTGTTCCTCCTTGCGGTTCTGAGCTGAGATGCAGCACTGTGAGGTGGTCTCACAGGCAGAGGTAGCACGGTATGCTTTTCTGTGGAAACACTGACTGGTTTTGGTCAGTACTGTGAACTCTTTCAAGAGTCCTGAGTTTGATGCGTATATTTTAAACACATGCAGTACAAGTATGTCTTCATAGACTGAAACCTCGTGTGCTAAAAGCTTTGTATTTGTCTCCAGTCCCTAACCCTACTATCCTATGCAGTGTGCCACCTAAAATCTACAGAAGAGCTCAATTCAGCTGCCTTGTTGTTTGTTAACTTGTAGTAACTTCCTTTATGCTAGGACCAAAGGCACAGCTGATGCTAAGGTATCCAGATGGAAAGAGGGAACAAATTTCACTGCCCGAACAAGCTAAACTTCTGGTGAGTGGAGTTAATTGGAATCCTTGTTTGAGTACAGGAAAGCTGAAACTGGAGAATTTCTTTTCCTATGGTGGCACTAATGAAATTAGATCTAGTGAAAGGCACTAGCAGGGAGCGCTTTCACTGTCATTCTGTTGTGTTTTTTTCCCTGTTGTTCCTCTCTTGTGATCAACAGACTCTGCTGGCTCTGTATGTTTCCATTGCTGCTTAGGTTGCATATCTTTCTTAGTCCCCAAACTGCTAGTTTTCTTTCTAATATGACTCCAAATAGCTTTTGCATTGATCTTTTAATTGCCATAAAATACTCTCAGCTCGCTCGTTTATCTTTTCTCTGAATTGAAACATTTAGTCATTGTCCATGGTCAGACAATGGTGAAATCGAAGGCAAAACTCTTGCTTCTTGTTCTCCATCTCTTTCAGCATGCTTCTGCACTCCCTTCTGGATATGGATGACAGTAGACTTTGGAGAAAGCTCTCCCAAAACAGACTTTCTATGGTATCATTTAATCACCGTGCTTCAAGTGTCCTTCTCAACTGTTCTTCTGTCTTTTTTACTCTGGAGAGGTTGATGTTGATGGTGTTTCCATCAAATTTTCACAGGCGTTCATCTGGAAGCAGTGTGTAAAGAGGTCACTGTATTCCTGTTAGCCATTCTGTTTTCATGACACAATGGCCAATAAAGCTCATTTTAGTGTAAGAAACTCAAAAGCTCAGTGTTGAAGTCTAAGGGAAGACTAAAGCACGCCTCTTCAGAGGCCTCATGCAGATTCAGAAGGAGCTTAAAGAAAAACGTTTGCATCTCTTAAAGAAAATAAGACTTATAGTCCACAAAACTCTAGAAATGTACTCTCAGGGTCATGTTTTCATCCTTACTCTTTTGCTTGAAAGCTTTAAAAGGAAAAAAAAAAAAGTCATCTTTGTTACACCAGCAGCTGTCTCAAAACCATTCAGAGGATGCAGACTGCCTGCAGGTCACTGTGCAGTCCTGAGGCTGAAAGGAAGACTGAAGGACACTCTTATAGTAGGAACCAGTTTTCCCGTGTCAGACCTTCATTCCTGCTTTGCCATAGGAGTCATCTCTGTATGATCTTTTCAAGGTCTCTTTTATATCTGAACTGTTTTTCGAAAGCAGTCTGTTGCATGTGTTATTAAACATGTCGGACTTTTGAATATTTAAGTTACAGTTGCATATGCAACTAACTTTTTTTTTGTGCACAAGTGCTAGTAATCCATGGTTAGAGAATTAATTTATATGATATATAGGTGTAAAATCGAAGTTTTTCCAATAATCCTAACTTCTGGCTTGACTCCTTTTAATGGACTATGGTAGTTGACAATTTGAAAATAAGTTAAATCTCAGCACGTAGATTCTTCACTGTCTGCTCTGCAAGTAGCAGAGGAATTTAGGTAAGACAAGGTTTGGTGAAGATGTGTGTGTGTTCTTTTCATTATAGAACTGAACAGGCAGCTTTTGTTCTCACCTGTCTAAAAGATGCGGTGGGACTCGTGCAATCTTTTAAAGCCATTTCAGTCAAACGAAGGCTGAGTCTCAGATGTTGTTTTGTGAGCATCATTTCCAAGCTTTTTATCAGTTTAGATGCTTTCATTTTAAATTTGTCCAGAACTATAAAAAGAAAATCGTATGACGAAACAGTTGTACTTTGAAAGTTTTAACTGATAAGTTGACATTTTTCTCCCACCAAAACTATTTTTGAAGGCAGATTTTTTTTAATCCTTGCATTATTATTGATCAAGAGTGGCTGCTTTACACACTGTTATCTCCAGGATATGTTTGTTTCTGATATTACTGTAACCTTTTTTTTCCCCCAGGCAAAAAAAAAAAAGCAAAACTGCCTTTTTATAGAAGCAGTTACTCTTTGTGTGCAGTAAGTAGTTGACTTCACTCTGTTCAGCAGCTTAGCACTTTGTCTGCATAGCTGCTTGGCTGCCTGACTAACTTCCATTCCAAGTGTCATAGGGTGTGCAGGAAAGGTTGGCCTTAAAACGGTGGCAAGATGTGGACAGTAAACTGAACCAAATCTTTAGGTACAGTGGTTTGTGAGCAGTTTCGGTTATCCTTGTTGCTTGAAAAGGAAGTCCAACATACGTACATGCCTCATCAGACAGTGGCATCCTAATGTGCAAAGCCTGTTGCGGAATAGTCCAGGTAAAAGAAGGAGGTTGGGGCCACAGTCTCCTTATCCCAAAGGTTTGCCTGTGCATTCTGATGAATTGGTAAGAAATCTTTGTGCAGATTACCTTCCTAGCTGTTCTGCAGTCATCAAATCATGGGAAAGCCCATGTTGAAGAGGATGCCTGGAGACCATCTGGCGTAACCCTCTGAGGGCAGGGCTCTAGGCGAGGCTATTCAGCACCCTGTCAAGCTGAGTCTAGAGCGATTCCAGCAAGGGATGTTCCATTGCTCCTCTGAGAAAGTAACAGGAAAGAAATTAAACATTGGAGTAAAAGATTTATTTTGTTATAAACAGATTAAATTTCCTGCAGGTCAGCTTCTGTGCGTTGTCTCTCTTCACCATGCATCTGTGTGAAAGAAATGCCTTCATCTCTGTCAGAACACTGTTGTTATATTCCCACCTAGCCATCTCTTTTCTAGACTGGACAAGCCCGAGTGCTTCAGCCTCTCTCACGTGCCAATACATGTCCAATTTTCTAGTCACTTTGGTGGCCTTCCACTGGATCTTCTCTAGTTTCTCCTTGTCTCACTTGAATTTGGGGGCCAAAACTGAACACTGTGTTCCAATTGTGGCCCAGCAAAGTGGGGTAATCACCTTGATCTGCTGGCCGTACTCTTCCTGATGCAGCCCAGGTTTGCTGTTGCTGCTGCAAGGGTGCACTTCAGACACATGTTGAGCTTTGTTAACGCGTTTTGGCATTCTGTCTGTGACATCCTGGGTCTTGGCTTCAAGCAAGCAGCAAACTTCCCAAGACTCAGAGTTAGGTCAGCAGCTGGTACCTCAGTCCACCCCAGAAGGGTGTCCCTGCCTGCAGTGTTCACTGCTTCTCCTTGCTGGTTTTGATTTACTGAGCAGGACCGGTAGATCCAGCTGAATTCCAGTGGAACTTGTCTGTCCTTGCCATTTATTACCAAGATTTTATATCTGTTTTTCAGTTGATTTTTTTATTATTTTATTTTTCCAGATGATGGGAGAGCTGCTGTTTTTATTGCCACGGGTCATGAGTCGTCAGGGAACCTTATCCCACAAGTTGCTGTTCTCCCTCTGTGCGTTTGAGTTTTGCTTCTGGTCGTCCTATTCCATCCGCACTGTGAGGCCTGAGTTCTTGCCCACGTAGTGTTGCTACCAGCATCCTGCTGCTGCTTTCCTGCTCATCTTCCCCGATGTAGCAGAACGTGCTGACCTCTTCCTGCAGCTCCTTGAGTTGACAGCTCAGGGGTTCAACCAAAGCCTGCTTCCCACCATTCCCACCTGATCCTTCACAGCCCCACGCAGGGCTTCGTCCTTGTAGCCCATCACCTGCACAAACACATCTCTCCTCGGGTGCTCCAGCTGCCCTGGTGCCCCTGAAATAATAGAGCAGTGCCACGGGCTGTTGTGGGAGGCTGCATCTTGTGTCGTGTCAGCACGGTATCACCACCGGCTTTCCTGACAGAACTCAAACACCAAAACAAACAGCAGCCAGCCATCTCCTGAGCCCTGTGGGTGTGAGCTTCCACAGTAACTGCCAGCCCCTTGATGGCAGCCACTTTTTGCTGTATGCTGGCTCGCTGAGGTCCCAGCAGGTCAGCTAAATAGCAAGTGGAAGTTGGCAGAATAATTAGTCCTAGTAGAAGTTTAACACTGTTAGCTTACCTCCGTGCACTTAATTTACTAGCTTAAGTTACCTACCAGAACTATGCGAACAGGATTGTTGGGACTCCTTCATGCTTTCTGTTTATTACATACTTATTTTCTTTTTTTCCAGCTCTTCAAAAAGCTACGACTTTTCATTCTGCCAGTCTTGCTCTGTTGCTGTACTCCCTGTTGTATCTTAGCCAATCTCCATTTCTTTGTCCCTGTCTGTTCCTACTTTATCCTCTCATCTGCTGTGTTTGCTAATGAACTTGGGAAATCTCTCTCGTGTAGCATGGACTTTAGCTCTTCCTGGTGCATCTGAGTGTTGGGTTGTGAGGCTGGTACCCCATCATCCCAATGCCCTCTGTATCCTGCCTCGATTGCTATTGTAGGCAGAGAAGCTGATGAATTAAAAAGTGCTTTAAAAAAAAAAAATCCCCAAAAACACATGCTTCTTGAAGGCAGGAAAAAAATCAATATTTTAGTTAAAAAAAAAAAAAAAAAGTTGCATTTATTTTTGTCAATGTTGTCTGACAAAAATACTTCTTTGGTGGCATTTAGGTTCAATAAGGGTAATGTCGGATAAGCAAGTGAGGGGGCTTCTGATTTGGGGCACTTCGATTTTTTTTGCAAGTCTTACTTTACTGTGACTTGAATGTGTGATGTAGAACTCAGATTGCTTGAATTAATGTATTGCTGTGTATATATTCCTTCTGTTTAAAGAATCAGTTAGGTAAGGGATTGCTTGGTAATTAGCTTCTATGATTACTCACACCATGTGAGGGTCAAATTAGATAATAAAGTAGCTAAGTTCTATATTACATGCAAAATTTCAAAATTTTCTTTCTCAGTGATTACAAACTTTTTTTTAAAGGAAACCAGGATACTTTTGCGATACTTTTTTTGTGATTTTTTTTTTTTTTGGTGTGTGTAATTAAATGATGCTTCTTTGCCTTTCTTTCTCCCTAGGCTCTTGTGAAACATGTGCAGTCAAAAGGATACCCCAATGAACGCTTTGAACTTCTCACCAACTTCCCTCGAAGGAAACTCTCCCACCTGGACTATGAGATCACATTACAGGAGGCAGGCCTGTGTCCTCAAGAGACTGTCTTTGTGCAGGAAAGGAATTAGCACCGTGGCCTGAGTTCTCCCAGCCTTCCTCCCCTCTCCTCTTTGCCTAGGACACCAACTCATTGAATATGCAGTTGAGGGTCATAGGATTGCAGTGCTGAAATCAGGCAGGCAGCTGGCTGGCCCTTCTCTCTCTCTTCTTCCCTTCTCCTTGCTCTTGTGACCAAATGAGAGTGTTCAGAGTTTTATTTTTGTTCTCAGCTTGGGCCCTGCAGAGAGCATTGGGAAGAACATCTTTCCTTTGTTTTCATGGAATAAAGTAAAAGAATTATCTGTGTATCCGATATGCTGGGGCTCGGAGTGGCCATAATACACACACCCTTCTCGCTGCTATTCTTAAATCTGTTTTGTTTAATTTATATTTGAAAATACTGTGTGATAAGGCACTGAGTCATTTCTCTGTAAGGAGAGAGTGTAATCTTCAGTATGGTCTTTTCTTTGTTTTGATTCTCTGTGTGAAAGGTCTCCATTAACCTTACAGCCTTCTTAAGGGTTCACTTATCTAGCACTATGCTTAAACTTATTTTTAGGAAGGAGTTGAGGTGAGCTGTGGTAAGGTATTCTGTCCCCGTCTAGTTTAAAGGCTTCTAGGTTGCATGCGTGTTTTCTTCATCTTTTAAATGCTGCCAGTGGACACAGTTTTGTTTTTTTTAAAAAGCAAACAAACAAATACCCTCATGCACACACCAAAAAAAAAAAAAAGGCGTACAAGGAGAAAACAGTGATACCCTGTATGGGATCAGCTTCTTGACCTGGAGGGAAAGCTGTGTGTCCACTGTTGTAGCAGAGCTGACTGACTCCTCCATACAAGCAGGGGGAAATTCCATTTGTTCTCTCCCCAGCATCCCCTTTTTACTTGCTCTCAGGATTTTACAACTGATGATGTAAGGTGGCAGGATACTGTAAAGACCTTGGACCTTAGAAAGCACGTGGTAAACTCGACAAGTAGTTGGCTTTTTCTTTTTCCGTTGTGTATGCTCCCCCAGCCCCCACCAGGAGTGTTTTTTTGCAGCAGTTTCAGAGCTCAGGCTGCAATTGGGCTCAGTAAGTCGTAGGTAGGGTTCCTGTGAGTAATTCAAAACATACACAGCCTTTCAAAACTGTGCAAGGAATTAATGCTTTATAAAAGACTTCATAGCCTGGTGGCTTGAGCACTCCAGGCTGCTGTTTATTCTTCTTGTTAATCTTCTGTGGTAATCTGCCATCATTTACCTCTAAATCCAGGAGACAGTATTGAAAGCTACTCCTTTATTTAGGTTTTAATTTCAGTTACGGCAGCTGGCATCAAAAGTCCCGCAGGCATATCGTACCTGTGCGTACACTGAGTGCCCTGTTTTCCCAACATCTCCCCTAGACATTGAGCTGTGTTGGCCAGTTGTTGTTAGAGTATATATTACAATGAGACGAAAGTCAATTAACACTGCCAAGATGGATGGTGAATGTGTTTGTTTACCATTAAGAATCCAGTTCAGCATCCTCTTCATCGGTGAGGAAAAAGGTAAGTAACCTGCCATAACTGTTTCTGTAACTGTCAGATGACTGTATGTGTTCAAAGAAAGACTTCAGTGTCAGAAATTTCTTATAGCCTGAAACTTTTCAAGATGTTTTTGCCTTTAACTTCATGCTAGCCTACATACTTTGGAGTTTTTAAATGTAAGAAGTCATACACATCTTGCATTCCCTGTGGTAATATTAACTCACGAATGTCCCATATTGAGGCTTTATACAAAATCATACAATTGTATAAATTGATTTCCCTTCTACATGAAGACTGGCATTCTGCTGCAAGATACAGTACCATGAGAGCAAAATCCAATAGCAGTTTCCTGATCAGTGAGTGATGTGACATCAGATGTCATTGTTGGTTTATAAAGAATCATTTCACAGAGGTTACTTCCCAGCATTAAAAAGTGAATTGCACGGCCAGCAGAAGAGCAGGGATGTTGCTGTTTGGCCTTTGAAGCAGCAGCGCTTCTAGACTGAAGGATCCTTTGTGCTTCTGCGATACCCAAATTCATGGCTCGCACTTGGACATACGAGAGAGCAGGACAGAAGGAAACCCTTTCTGCATAGGTCTGATGCTTCCCTAGGTAGCTTCAGCTCTCTAGTTGAAATAACTTGCTCTGATTTTTGTTGCCTTCAAGTTCGTTACCTCTTCTCCAGTGGTTAGCTGCAAAAAAATGAAGGTGGGCTGCCAACAGGACGCAGTACCCGGCACGAGCGCAGTCCTCTTCCTGCTCAGGCAGGCGGGGATGGGAGTGAGCTGACTTTTCCTGTTCTCCTGCCCATGCCTGCCTGCAGAAGGCAGGGAGCCGTTGTGCTTCCACTGATGTCTCTCTTGAGTTGTTGTTGTTGGCTGGGTTTGCTGGTGGAGGTCCAGCTAATCTTGGGCAGGCTCGGGTTTGTATCTGTTCTGAGAACATTGTTCCACATCAGCTAGTAGTGAAGCTAAACATACGAAATTGTCCTTGCCTTTTCAGCCCTACGTCTGTTTAATTGGTAGGTTCTTTCTCTGCCTTCCCCTCCCCAGTTGTACGTGGGGCTAGGCTGGGACTTCAGCATTTCAGCGTAAAAGTAACTACCAGCTGTATCAGCAGAGGGGGAGAGGGGAGAACGTTGCAGGCAAGAGGATGAGCTTCAGCTCTGCTGCTCGAGACCAGTCCGGCCTCATACTACGAACCTTCCTTTCTGACCCCCCTTTCTGACAGCTAAGAGCTGTGGAGCTGACAGCTCCTTCCTTTCTTCTCCGCGTGGCTGTAACTAGCTGTACTGCTTAGCTGTAACGTCTCGCTATCAAAACCACAACAGGGGGAGTCCTGCATTAGTTTTCCATTGCCGTTGTTATGCCAAGAGCAGCTCAGTCACCTCTCACACAAGGAAGCGAAAGTTGCACTTGGCTCTGACAAGCTCATTTTTAAGCCATCAAGAAACGCGCCTCTCCAGCACGGTAAATGGTTTTGCCTGCTGGTGGAGTGGGACTGGGAGTCTTTTATTTCTTTTCTATATGTGTTTCTTGAGTTTTCTATTTCTTGACTTTTTATTTCTATTTCTTGCACTTTTATTTAGCAAACAGCAATCCTTTTACAACTGAATAGGGAAAGAAGAATGCGGGGGTGAAGGAGGGGAAGCAAATCTGCACTGAAAATGGAATTTTTCCACTATCTCAAAGATGGAATCAGAATTCATTTTTGGCAGTTCCTGATAATTTGTTCTGTTCCAGGAAAAGACAAGCTAGTTTGTTGTTCTTCTTGTTTCGCTGCCATGATGCATTTTCTTTCAGTTTTCTTTTGCTTTGATCTGTGAGCAGGAGGCAGAGGAAAAAAATTTGAAGGGAGAAGTGTCCCTGCATGTGGCTCCTCTGTCCCTTCTTTCCTCTTCCCTTTTCCCCTTCTTCCTGCCCTCCAGTGAAAGTGCACCACATCAGCTGGCTGTGCTCCAGTGGCTGGAAGCCAGGATACAACCTTTTCAGATTTTCATTCGAAGCCCTTTGGAGTTGGGAGGAGTGTGTTTTGCAGCCCCGAGGAATGTGGCTGAACACATTAACCAAGTTAAGCATACAACCACTTGCAACCGAAAGTGTAAGCCAGCTGAGCTCGATTTAAAAAGAGCCTTGGTCACAGTTGCTTCTAAATGTTAAATCTGAAGTTCAGATTGCTCTTGACAAGGTTAGAAAAAACACCTTAAATCTCCCATTGCAAAAGTTGAAGTTTGAAGGACAAAGCAGAGCATCCTTCAAAGGCTGTGGTTTGTGGCTTCTTCTGGGTGTTGCCTGGCCACAATTTGCAGATGTTGAAAGCGCTGCTGTGACTTCAGAGGAGCAGAGTTTTGTTTGAACGGTGGAAGGCTTTGTGGTTAGAGAGCTAAACAGAACTAGCATGCTTCAAGCTGCAGCTTCTCACTGCTTGCAGACAAATCTTTGCACGTGCTCTTCATCCGACTTGTTTTTGTTTGATATTTAATGTCTAACAACAGCTAATCGTTCATAGTCACAGTCAGCTGGTATTCAGAAGGGAAAATGAGCGCTGGCTTTCTCTGCCAGGTGCTGCTGGCACATTTACTGCTGGCTCCTTTGGAGGCCCGGGGAGATTTGGGCTCTTCCTAACCATACCTGCTCTCAGTCAGGCTGCCCAAGCAGTTTTCACCTCTCTGCATTCCCTCCTGATGCAAAAGGGGCAGCTAAAAGCTGTGTCAAAAGCTGCTGGGTGTACTGGCGTTGTTTTCATTAGGCTTTGAATTGGAGTCTGCAATTTTACATTTCTGACATTTATGGTCTGAATAACGTCACCCTTTCTGATAAAATCAGAGAAGTTGACAACCTCAATATTAAAAGAATGTGCATGTGTGTGTAATAGCGTCATAAAACACGGTTGTCTATAAAAAGGTATCAAAAGGTACCAATTTTCATGCACGGACTTAAATGGCCATGTTGATCATGCATCAGCATACTTTCCAGAGCTCACCAGATCTGCTACGTTGCTGTTACAGGAGAATAATGCCTTGGCCGTAATGCACGTCCCTTGTGTGCTGCTGCAAGCAGCTCGTGTTTGTGTGTCCCACCGGTTTCACAGCGTTTTTTTGAAGACTACCAAATGAACTGCCTGCCAATGTACACGCTGCTCTGCACCAGCTCACACCAGCTTCCACTTTCACTGGTGCTGTGGCTTGTATATGTGCTACCATCAGAAACTGGCAGCTGGTTTTAGTGTTTTAATGAACAAACCTCGCTGCTGAAGGGCCTGATGTCTCCAACAGACCTTTTAGAAAACTTCCACGTGTGCTTTGCTGCTTGGCACGCCTTCTGACTATTGAAAATTTCTGGTATTCAGTATAATTGAGTTCTTGGTAACTGAGTGGTAAAGTTAATGTTGAGAATGATGGCTTTCCTCTCTAGGTCTTTGAAGAAAAAGCCCTGTCTCTGTGCAGGAGCTGTTTGAACACAGCTGCCCTGTTGCAGAGGGTGCGAGGCATCGTTCGCAGCAGGTGCGGGCAGCTCCTTGTGGCTGGTTTGAGAACAGGCTCCTTGTCTTTGGGAGCTGGGAGGCAGAATCCTGGCTTTTTGAGTTCGTTCTCATTTAGTGCTCGAGCATTGGGTTGGGTTGCAGGAACTTGAGAGCAACAAGGGCTAAACTCAAAGCTATCTTTTGGGACAGAAAGGGACAGCGAGGCATTGTTTTGGCTGTGTTTTGACAGGTACCAAACACCACAGAGAACACATAAAATGTGTCTTTTTCTAAACCACGTAAAAGTGGACAACAGAGACCTATATGGGAACATCCGGGCAAATCTATGTCATTTCAGGGACTTGAAGTGGCAGGTCATTACTGTGTTTTTCTTTCTCATAAGTTTTCAGTAAATTCCACAGCTTTATTCTTGTTTTTAATCCCTTTTAAATCAAGTTAATAATAAATAACAGCCCTGTACACTAAGGAGCAGGGGGGTAGCTGAAATTTAGGTGAAGTGCAAAGCCTCTCATGGAGATTGGGTATGCTTTGTCCAGCTATTTCAACAGATTTGAACGCAGCCCCACTTCTCCCTCATCCTTTTTATTATTAACAGAAATTATTTCCTATACATGGAATAGCTATTCTTTTAAAGGCAAGGCAGAACTCACATTCCGAGCCCTGTATCGGCCATCTATGTAGTTGGAAATTCCCTCGGTCATGTTTGGAGTTGATGTAAAAGCATTTTGATGGCAGCCGTTGAGGTCTGCACAAGCTGTTGCTTGCCACTCCGCAAAGGTTGCCTGTGGCTGCAGACATCCTGCTGCCCGCTCCCAGCCTGCGAGGTTAATGGACACCGTTCTGTGATGTGCTGCGAGATGACGTTTATTCTGTGAGGTGCTTAGTGTCTGTCTGCTCCCCATAAATATAGCCATATGTATATATGTACACACGTTTTTAACCAGAGAATGCAGCACTTGACTGAGGCAAGCTGAGGCACTGATGTTTTATCTTCTGTTTTACACCAGGATGTTACGAGTAGTTGCAGAAGTTTGGGATTTGGTCACTGTCTTTAATTACTGTGAGTGTCTGCAGTACAGAGAAGAGTCATTTTGTAACTGCCTGTTAAATGGTGCTGAGAATTTACGGTTTAGAAGGATATAGATAGTAAAAGTACATGGAGCAGGGGGACGAGGTGCTATTTTATAGAACAGCTTTGTATGAAACAAATCTGAGTCTGGGTAAAACTCACCTCAGAGGCGTGGTGTCTAATCAGAGACACTGGATTATAGGACAGATGATTTTCTAAGCAAGGTTCTTTAATGAGTGAACTTACAGTTTCAAAATCAGGGCTTTGCCTGTCGGTCATTTTTTCCTTCAATGATGCAACTTCACGCTGGAGGAGGGAGAGAATTAATTTGGAAGTTTTCAGCTCACTGTGCTGGGAGGGACCAAACTCAAGGAAACCTCTGATCTATATACACAACTGCTGCATTTTTTTATAAATATATGTAAATGTCCTATTGTAATATTTGATCCTGGAAATAAAACGAACTGTTTTCAGTAGCTTTTGTCATCTCTTGAGTTTTTTGGTTTGTTTGATTTCTAAGGATGGTCTGTCCCTTCATTATATAGAGAGTTTGGGGTTTTTGCCTTAAGTTTATGGAGCAGAAGGAAGGAAAATGAAGCTGAGCTCCTTGTTTGTGTGTATCTGACTTTTCAGTAAAATTGTCAGCCTGGGTACTTTTGTTTTGCTTACTGGTCCGTGACCTGGCAGAGTAGGTCAAGGTGCTGTAGCTTCTGTTGAACCTCTGGAAAGTTTACAGTTTCCCTATCCTGCTTGTAGCTGCTTCTGCTGACCCTAAGTGTTTTACAAATGAAGTCACAGAGACTGCAGCTTGGTTGAAAACAGTAAGTCCAAATATTTATTATTTCGGTACTAGCTCCAGTTCTGCCTGACCAGCAAGGAAGGGACTTGCCTGAATTTGCAGCCCATTGGCAAAGTGAGTTTGAAAATAAACACAACAAAGTGACTGCAGTGGAACGCGTCCAATTCCTGCTGATGAGGAACTGTTGATTACCGCAAGCTGCTTGCGTAGACCAACGAAGTTTCAGCCTGTTCTAAAGCTAATAAAAATTTCAAGTGAGAGATACTTTTTTTTTATATCTTGACAGGAAAATACCCTTGTAAAAACGAATAGAGGCAGGGCTGCTCCTATTTTCTGTCCTTCCCAAGGGAAGAACAGAGATGTCTTCCTCTTCTGAACCTTCGATGTCCTCGTGGTGTAGATGCTGTGAAGATGGAACCCTTAGCTTCTCCAGTTGTCTTGTGGGCTCCTTGAGACGTTTTGTAGCAGCCTCACACAAAATGCCAATGAGCAGAGTCTCTTCTGGATGAGTACTCAGCAGCCACAGTGGGGCAAAAAAGGCCAAAGAAACTGATCTTGGATCTTCCCCATGTTGCTGACTGTAGCTAGGTCTCCACTGAAGCAATAATTTCAGCCACTGCCCCAGTTTCAACCTCTTTAAACAGCTCTCCAAGAAGTTATGGAATAGTGTAACTGTGTCAAGTCATCCTAAAGCCTTAAACTAGTGTTCACCATGACAATCTTTCCAGTGTGTGCTGGAAAAGAGTAAATGTGCTTGGTTTGGCATGTCCAAATCCAAGGCTTTCTCCTTTCTCTGTGGGGGGTTCTGAGATCTGTGATAGGGCCCTGCTGGGAGGCACTGACCTCCAAAGGAGAAAGCTGTTGTGCTAGCCAGCTCTCCGGGGCTATCTGGGAAGTGACTTTGTTGTTTTCAGCACATGCACCTTTCCTCACTATGTTAAAGAAAGACAGCTCCGCTTTCTGTGACAAAGACTTGCTTGTGCACCTCTCAAAGCTGGAAAACAACCTGATCTCTTCATCCAGCTTAGGAAAATATTCTCCATTCTGACTGAGTCGGAAATACCTTTTCATCAAAGCCAGGCAGCTGCAGGATAGACTCATAAGATACCTTTTTTTTTTTAATGTATTTATTTTTCCTTTCAGCAGATGCCTTCCAACTGCATTGATTTACCTGGTGTGGTAAATTTGTGGCATTCCTAAGGAAGTTAAAGCAAACATCATACTGCCCAGCAGCATTATGTTGGTATTTCTTCTGTTGGGTTCTTGCCACAAACAGTGCAGGTCTTGTCAAATGGGCTTACTGTGGCAGTGGACGTGCCCACACCTGGGTTCAGAGAAGTCTTATCTACTGGTGGAAACAGATTTATGTGTGCTACCAAAAGGAGTGGAAGAGACAACTGAATCATGCTGAGTATCCTCTGGGCAGAACCGAGGTGGAGTTTGGCTTTGCCCAGAATGATTCCAGCAAAGAATGTCTCCATAGCAGTGATCTTGTCAATTCAAACTCATCTTGGCCTCTTTGATTCTTGTCGAAGCCAAACTGCTGTTGAAACCTAACCTGCCATACAACTTCCACAGCCCCAGAGGAGTTTAGGGAAGCAAAGACCAGAAGAGCATGATTAAGAGAGTGGATGCTGTTGTTACAAAAGGCTCACAGACCTCAAAGTTCAGAAGGCCCCATTGCCAAACATGATGGATTGGAGAGCGACAGCCCTAAGTGTGACAGGCTGAAGTGCCACGAAACAACTAGGTTAAAAGTTGGTCAGCACCTATTTAGCTGCGTCTGCTGTCAGAGAAGGAGTTGGTGTGACGATCTTGCCAAGCCAGAATCACTTTGCATGGGACCATGCTTGTCACCACGGTGGTTGGGTGACTTGGCAGTCAGTTATTTGACTGTAATTGCTGTGCTGATTTTCATAATTATGTTCTCATGCTAGGAAGGGAGACACGCAGCTGCTCATGGTGCTCAGGAGGCTATTCTGTTCCAGGCAGGGCTAAAATTAGCTTTTTCTCATTATTGTTATGGACTTGAGCTGGTGTAAGGGGAAGGTCAGCCTTCCCTGAGCAAAGATTCACTCTGATGTTTCATGCTCAATGGCATGGGGCTTTCTGTGGGACGTGATTGACCCGATCATGTGTGTGGCAACGTAGGAAGCTCAGATTGCCATGACGTAGAAAAGGGCACGAGATGAGGTTGCAACACATTTTATTCCAGTGGAGTGAAAAATGCTTCCTCTCAGTCTATGCAAAAAGTAGAGAAAGGAGAAACTGGATTATTCTCTGCTGTCAGCTATCCTACATGAGACTGGCTGCTCTTTACTGCTGACTGTTTTTAGAGACCGATTCCTCTTATTTAAGAATAAAACGGGGATTTACATGCTGGTGCAAACTGATTTTCCTCTCAGAGTAACTATCTGGTTATTCATATAATCTGCTCCTCGCAGACAGTTTTCCATACAAAAAAGGAATTGGCTGATGTAACCCAGCATTGTCTGTTCATTTTTTCCATGTGGAACTCAAGGCTTGAACTCCATTATCCATTTCTGCCCTATTAAGGCAGGTTTTATATTCTCAGCATTCATGTCCTAGTTGATTTGAAAGCAGAAAAAGCCATTTTGAAATGTGTTGGCCAACACGTTACCCTAAGCAGAGCAAGTTGGGTTATATACTGTAAGGTGGCTACAGGTTGCCCTCCGGTTCCTATTTTGTCTACTGTGTTAGAGGAGGACCTGTGGCTGTTGCAGACAGGGAAGTTCACATCCCAAGCAGCTGATGTGCCTCAAGTCCCCCTGATGACCCCACAAGGAGTGTAAGCTTTCTCTAAATGCTGCTTTGAGAAGGTTCTTCCTTCTGCCTATATAACCCACAAGCAATTCTCCTCTTTGCTTGTGCTGTCTGCAACTCCTCTGCCAGAAAATTGCTCCGCTTTTGCACTGTGGCTTCCCTTCCTGCTGCTCTGGGACACAGTAGTTGTGTTCTCCCGGTCCCTTTTCATGTCTTGGAGCTGCCATGGTCAGGTCTGCTCTGAGGGCCCACGAGTGTGATCTTCCCCACTGCCCATTAACTACCAACACAAGCAGCTCAGATAGCACTTCTAAATGTTGGTCACTTGCAATAATTAAAATATCCAGAAATAACCTTCCTAACTAAATGCTGTCACCAAAATGTGTGATATATATGTAATGGGGTATGCTCAACACCTGGAGGAAAACTGCAAGAAAGCAACAGGCAGGAGATGGGAACAGCTGAGAAGTGAGTATATTCATTTAGAAGCTTTCATTAAAATAACAGTGTTTTCCATCCTGCATGTGAAAATGAGAAGAGGCAAACCTGAACCTTCCAGCATCTACATACAAAGCTCTTGCTCAGCAGGTGAAGCGAGGGGAAACATGATGGAAGAAGCCTTTGGTGGAGGCCGTGGACTTGTGGTAGCAGAAGGGTTGCATTTCGAGTGGGCTGCAGAAGAGAGGGAGATTTGTTTTTGCAGAGTCCCACTCCAGAGCATCTTCTGGTCTGGCACCAGTCCCTCCTGGTTCAGGTGCTGCTGTCCTCCGCAGCCAGGGGCCTGACACCAAAACGGGCCATGTCAGCCCAGCAGCTGCCACGAGTCAGGTCAGAGCCAGCTTCAGCCAGCTCCTCAGCGGACATGCCACCTGCCAAAGTGAAGCCAGTGAGTGAAATTTGTTGCGCCTCTAGGGGAACAGATTTAAGAAAGGGAAAAAAAATGCTGAGCAACTGCAGCTGGGAGAGAGAAATGAGAAACTGTAGAGAGAAAACCACCCTCCAAACACCAAGGTCAGAGAAGAAGGTGGAAGAAGAGGGGCTCCAGACATGCAGCAGAAGTTCACCTGTGGAGAGGTCCCTGGTGGAGCAGGCTGTCCCCCTGCAGCCCATGGGTCCCACACGGAGCAGATCTCCACGCTGCAGCCCGCGGAGGAGCCCCCGGTGGAGCAGGTGGATGTGGCCTGGAGGAGGCTGCGGCCCATGGAGAGCTCCCACAGGAGCAGGCCCCGGGCCGAAGCTGCAGCCTGTGGAGAGGAGCCCACGCAGGAGCAGGGGGTCTGGGGGGAGCTGCTGCCCGTGGGGGACTTCTAACAGTAATTTCGCATTGAAAGAAAATCGAGGGAAGGACAGAAATTCGTATCCAAAGGGTTCTTGTAAATGGGATTACATTAGGCTGGTGACCTGTCACTAGTGGGGTTCCCCAGGGCTTCATTTTAGGGCCAGTCCTCTTCAGTGTTGTCATAAGCAATTTAGATGTAGGACTTGAAGGTTTTTTGAGCAAATTCACAGATGATACTAAATTGGGTGGAGCTTTCGATTCTGTCAAAGGTAGAGAGGCCTTGCAGAGAAATCTAGACAAATTAGAGAGATGGGCAATCACCAACCACATGAAGTTTAACAAGAGCAAGTGCTGGATTCTGCACCTGGGAAAGGGCGATCCTGGCTATACGTATAGACCAGGAGACAAGATGCTGGAGATCAGTCCTGCAGAAAGGGATCTGGGGGTTTCGGTCAACAGCAAACTGAACATGAGCCAGCAGCATGTCCTAGCAGCCAGGAGGGCCAACCACACCCTGAGGTGCCTCGGGCACAGCCCTGCTAGCTGGTCAAGGGAAGGGATCGTCCTGCTCTGCTCTGTGCCGGTGCAGCCTCACCTCAAGTACTGCGTGCGGTTCTGGGCACCACAGTATAAGAACTATATAAAACTATTAGAGAGTGTCCAGAGAAGGGCCACACAGATGGTGAAGGGTCTGGAGGGCAAGACATATGAGGAGCAGCTGAGGTCCCTCGGTTTGCTCAGCCCAGTGCAGAGCAGGCTGAGGGGAAGCCTCATGGCGGCCTGCAGTTCCCTCACGAGGGGAGCGGAGGGGCAGGTGCTGAGCTCTGCTCTCTGGGGACAGCGACAGGACCTGAGGGAACGGCATGGAGCTGGGACAGGGGAGGGTCAGGCTGGGGGTTAGGAAAAGGTTCTGCACCCAGAGGGTGGTTGGATGTTAGAACAGGCTCCCCAGGGAAGTGGTCACGGCACCAAGCCTGCCAGAGTTCAAGAAGTGTTTGGACAACGCTATCGGACACAGTCAGATTTTTTGGGTGGTCCTTTGGGGACCAGGAGTTGGACTCAGCGATCCTTGTGGGTCCTTTCCAACCTGGGATATTCTATGATTCTATAACATGTGAGCTGGGCCTGGGCATCCCCTTGGCTGATGCCCAGTGCTGTTTCTGAGGAGTGGAAGGTGTGGGCCAGGCTGTGACACCCTACTACTGAAAGCCTTCCCCTGCTCTTTGGGAGGCATTGAGTTGGAGACATGGCTGGAGAGCAAGGTTTTTGGAAAGAACATGGGAAGTGCTGTGTGTCCAGGATATTAGTGTCATCATGGCAAAACTGATCTCACCACAGCTGTCTGTGGCAGCGTTACAGCTTTTAGTGAAGGTTTTTGGTGTCGAGATCTTGCTGCAGCTTCAGTTTCTACGGGTTGAACGTGGCCCTGGTGGAGGTGTCTTGTCATCCTTCACGTCCAGCAAGGGAAGGCATTTTTCAGTAACTGCACTGGCCAGCCAATGCCTTGGGAGCTCTCTTCTGCTCTGAAACCCTTCGTCAGCTAAAGCCACATCTGCTGCTGTCTCTGACACACCACATCAGTGTGACAAAGGATCAGTCACCACCATCTTACATAAAAATGAGTCCCCACAAACAGCGAGGCACCATTGTATTGCACATCCACCGTAATCCTGCAACATGGTCTGAGATGGCCCTTAGAGCATACCACACCTGCTCTGAGCGAAACATTGGTGAGGTTTCTTCACCAGCTGAAGAGCACGTACAGGATTCCCTCTCCCCGCTGGACTTTTATCAGCTCCTTGGCCACCAGAGCAGGGTGTTAGAGAGCACAGATTGCTTGTATTTTCTTGCAGGCTGCTGGGTTGGTGGTTCTCCCCATGCCAAGGGGGTTGTGCTGCTCCTTCTGCCTGGCTCTCCGTGCTCATTTGCTTTCTGGCGTCGCTCCCCGAGAGCTGGCTTTCTCAGGGAAGGAAATCAGCTGCAGGCTGGCAGGGGCTGCCTCATTCACAAGGAAGAGTCATTCTTCCTTTTGAGCCACTGGTTGTGTGGGAGAGGGATGGTGCATGATGCAGTGGGTGGACCTCAGGGTGGAGGAAGAGGATGTGCAGATTGTGCTGGGACATCATAAATAGCACCCATGGGTGCTGCCTCCGTATATTCTCCCAGGACAGAGCTCCTCCCAGGGGGATGCTGCGGGCTCCACACTGCTGACTTCTCCCAGCGTTGCTCCCAGGTAAGCCAGGAGGAAAGGAGGACAGGTTCCCTGTGCTTTCCTTGAATCCCTTTCCTGTTGGCCATGGAGGCATGCTGGCAGGGAGGGTGTCTTTCTTGCAAACATCCTAACAGAGCCTGGATCTGCTGTGCTTTTGCTTTTACCTTCTTCTCCCCTTGGTGTGTGTGTGTTTGTGTGTGTTCCTCTTTAGCACACGAGGAAGAAGGAAATAGCTAATGCCAACCTGCTTCTGGCTCAAGGGGAGTGCTGGGGGGACAGCAAGTGCAGGTCCCATGGGGCCGCCATGCGCTGGGCGCGCAGCCCGAGCTGCTCACAGGGCAGCTCTTCCCACGGAAACAGCCATGCGGCACCTCAGTGGTTCTGCTTCTGTAAAGCCAGTGCGAGCCTGAAATAAATTAACCAGCATGAGAAGTGACCGGACTGATGGAATTCATGCAAAATAGGTTGTAAGCCACCACAAAAGGGGGAAATGCATAAAAAACAGTGAGACCTGAAACAAAAACGAATGCATGTGTACATGGTAGAAGAAACCTGGAGATCTTCCCCCTACCTCTGTGCCTGAAAAGTCACATTCTGGCAAACAAACCTGCTTTTGAGATGAACTCCAAGGTGATCTCAGTGCAGGGATCCAAAGCCGAGACAGCTGCAGGGCAGGCTGTCACAGTGCTCCCGAAGCAGCCGGGGAACGGCACCTGTGGTGGAGGTGTGGAAGAGCGAGAGCAAGGTTTTGACCTTTTTTTCCTTTTGAGAGCAAGGTGTCACCTGGAGCTGGCCAGGTGCTTCCTAGGTGCACTGATAGCTTGATAAAATGGAGAAATAAAGCTGTGCGTCTTGCCCAAGGACTGCTTCGAAGGGCTGAGAGCTGCATGGGTTTTGAGGACAGCTTGATGCAGGACCTGCCATAGTCTGAAGTTCTGCCTAGCGAAAAATACTGGCAGGTCTGAAATTGGGCATCTCCTTCTACAATAAAATAGCTCAGCCCCAAGAAAATTTCTTGACAGCAGTAGATTGGTATTAATATTGAATTTAATTTGAATAAGTAATGAATCACATGGTCTTGTCACTGCGATCTGTTTGTTCTTTTAAAAGTTTTTGCGTAGACGCATCCTGTTGGCTGATGAGCATGGGGATGGTTGTTTCTTTTCTTTTTATTTTTTGCTGTCTTCACTCTTATCTGGAGCTTGCATGTGTGGTTGTGCCCCATGTAAAACATCCCACGGCTGCAGTGCAGGGAAATGGCATTTCCATTGGAAGATCCCTGTGAGGTGGGGGGCAGCAGTGCTGGGGGTCAAGGTGGGGCTGAAGGCAGCCTTGTCCTCTCCTCCTTCTCCTCCTCCTCCCCATCCCTGTGCAGGCAGGCCATGTGCGTGGGGAGGTGCAGCCGCATCGTGGGCCCCTGCCTGCTGGCACTGGGCACACTCTCTGTGATAGCCAACATCCTCCTGCTCTTCCCTGTCGGGGCGTGGAAGTACCTGGTCGACGGGCACATCACCAAACAGGCCAAGGTCATGCCGGGCATCTGGGGAGGAGGCATCACCGTGAGTATCATGTTTTGCACGGCATCCTCCATCCCTCACGCTTGATTCATCCCCCCCCCCAAGCCGTCTTCTCCATCCTGCAGGTGCTGCTAGTGGCGACCCACATCACAGCGGTGGGGTGGCGATGCGCCGGCTGCTCCGACTGCGGCACCCGTCGCAATGTAAGGCAGGGCTGAGGCCCCCCCCAAGCAGCGCAGGGTTGGACATGGTGGGGTGTCCCCTCTCCCGTGGGCATGTGGTGGGGCATTGCGCGGTGACCCCGTGGTGGGATGTTCGCAGAGTGCCACCTCTCCTGAGGGCCCACGGTGGGACATTGCATGGTGCCACCTCTCCTGTGAGCCCATGGTGGGACACTGCACAGTGTCCCCTCCCTGGAGGACAGGGCTTTGTGTGGGGTCCCAAATTCTGCCCAGCCCCAAGCCCTGTGCTCCCCGCAGGCCTTTCTCTCCGCCATCCTCTCCAAGCTGGCACTCCTGGGCTCCGCCGCCTGCTTCATCCTGTCTGGGGTGGGCCTGACCAACGGCCCCCTCTGCCTCTACAACGCCTCCGAGCATGGCCGTGGCCCCACCTGGGGATACCCTTTCTTGGACACCGGCAGCCAGGCGTCTGACACCAGGTATAGGGCCCTCATAATGCAGGCAGTGAAATGAAGGCGGTGTTTCAGCGGCTGCTCGTGGCTCATCCTCTCCCCCCCCCCACATGGCACAGGGTACTGGTGCCAGCGGATTATTTCCTGTACAAGCCGGACACCTGGGACACCTGCCTGGAGCCGGTGGGCATCGTGGCTTGGAATGTCGCCCTCTTCTCCCTCCTGCTGCTCGTCAGTGCTGCCGAGATGGTGCTGGCCTCCATCCAGATCCTCAATGGCTGTGCTGGCTGCCTCTGTGGCTTCTGCGAGGGGAAGCAGGGCCGCCCCACACGCCTGGACTGAGCGCTGGAGCTGTGCTGGCGTGCACGGGGCTCACTGCAGGTGCTGGCGGCTGGAGACTGGCCTAGGGACAGAGGAGGAGAAGCGGATCCCGAACGTCGAGGTATAGGAGCAGGCCCTGGAGGGATGGGGGGCTCCTGGAGGGACCTCGTTGGGAACCTCACTGGAAATGGGACGACGGAGCAGCTGCTCATCCTGACCAGCCCAGCGGTGCAGAGCCCCGTCCCCATTGCCCCTGGGGCTTGGCTGCACTCACAGTGAGCGTCACCACCTTCAGCACGTCCTCATCCCTGCCTGATGTAGGGGCAGAGCACAGGGGCTGCAGGAACAGAAAGTACCTCTGCTTGGAGCATATTTGCACATGAACTGGTCAGGTTGAGAGGAAAGTAGCAATGACCATGGTAACTTGAAAAAGCAGTCAGCCAGATTACACAAAAACAATGAGATTAAGATTTTGAGGAGAGAAATTGGGTTGAAAGTAAGTATTAAAAAGGAGCAAGAGAAGGTGCATAAGCAAGTGCACCTGCGAGAGGAGAGGCCATGGCATTGTGCCCCAGCAGCCCCCCCCGGGGCAGCCCCGATCTGCGGCACCGCTGCTAGTGCCACTCAATTTGTGTTTCACAGATTGATGGTTGATTGAGTGGACTTGGGAAAGCAATAAACTGCTTTCTTCAGGTGAATTGAAGGTTTTTTTCCAGTGCCAAGGACCCGGCTGTGAAGCTTGCTCGCTGGCAGGGTGCACGGAGGGGCTGCTGAAATGCCACCTCCACCACTCTGCGCCGATGTGAAGCTGGAAGCAGGAGGGAGAACGTCATTAGGGACCCGTCCTTTATTTGGAAGGATGCTGGGTGGAGGAAGAGAGGTGCAAGGGCAGTGAGACAGAGAGATAAAGGCTGAGGACGGGGATAACATGGTACTAATGGCATGAGCCTCTGAGCCCAACCACCTCTATAATTAAAAAACAGCAATACAAATGAGATAAAACCCTGTGTTGGGACAGGAGCACCAGCCCTCAGCACGGTCCAGCCCAGGGGACTGGAGGAGCCCCCAGATCCCACCCTGGTGTACATCAGCAGAGCTCGCCCTGCCGCAGGGTCGTGCTGGGCTCTCCCTGTGTGCCACCAGACCCAGCCCAGCCATGGAAGGCAGCCGGCCCCCACGTGCCCACGGCCGGCCCATGCCAGGGGATGCGGCGGGCGGCTCTAGGAGACGCAGCAGCTCCTTTGCCTCCGCTTCCTGCAGGGCACTGCAGCTGCCAGGGGGATGTTCTGGAGCACGTCGTGCAGTGTGAACATGCTGAAGGATATCTGCTCATAGGGGGACCGCTTCCCGTTCTCGTAGAGGCAGGCAAAAGCGATGGCCGGGCCACCAGAGACAGGGGCCTGGCTGTGGGGCAGCTCCATATAAGCCAGGTCTGAGTATGCGCTCGGGCCCTCGTAGATGACCCAGGGTTCGGTCCAGCTCTCTGCGTCCCTGGGGAAGGTGCTGAGGTGAACCCCCATGTTGACCCGCGACATGGGGCTGGTGGGGTGGGAGTAGAGCACCCACGTTGGTGCTTGGAAGAAGGTGCCGGGGCCGGAGGTGGCTTTGGGGTCCACTTGGAGCTTATCCCCTGCTGCCCTCAAGGCAAGCAGGTCCCGAAAACGGGGGAGCGGCCGCGGAGCCGAGCCTTGTCCAGGGACGTCAGGGGGCTGGGGACTGTACACGAAAGGTGCGGGGAAGCCGATGACACTGCCATGGCACCCGTGGGGGGGCTCGACCAGCCGCTGGACCAGCTGCCCCCCGTGGAAGACAGCCCCGTCATCGGTGCTCAGTGCCTGGACGCGGAAGCCCAGGGGGCTGCGGGCATTGCAGTAGAGGACATTGGAGCCATCCTCCTCATCCACTGAGACCAGCTGGCACTCGCCTGTCTGCAGGTTGGGGATGAACTCCCCAAAACGCCAGCCCCGGCCGTGGTCGTCGCTGTAGAAGGCGAAGGAGTGAGGGGTGGTCTTGCAGAGCTGCCCGAAGCACTCCTTGCAGTCAATGTGGTAGCTGTAGGCAGGCACCAGCAGTCGGCCGGAGCGCAGCTGGATCCCATGCCCGGGGCCCAGTGCAAAGGTGGCCCAGTCTGGGGACAGGGGGACGAGTGTGATGAGCAGCCCCCGGCTCCCCCACCACCAGGCTGCTTTCTCCATCTCCACCCCGCTCCGCTCAGGCTCCTCTTCTCCCTCGCCCCAGCTCTGCCCTTGAACCCTCGCCTGGTCACAGCCCGAGGCTGCTGCTGGCCGTGCCACACTCGCCGGCTTTTTTGCCCCTGCCTGCTGGTGTCACTACCTTTGATGGCCCTGCCGATGACCTGCTGCGTCAGGTCTGTGGCCTTGCTCCAGCTCAGACCCTGGTCAGCACTGGTGACGCAGCACAGGCGGGTGACGTTCTGGCCCGTGACAATCTGGAAGGCTTCAGGTGTCCTGCCCAGCACCGTGATGAAGAAGAGGAAGAGGGTGCCCGTGAACTCGTCGTAGAGCGGGCAGGGGTTCATCGACCGGTGGTGCTGCAGCGTCGCCGTCTCGAGCACCCGCATGTCTTCCCACTGCACGGGGACGGGGCAGAGCAGTCAGACCCCTCCCCAGCCCACCCCGGGCCTGATCCAGCCCCCACCGCGGTGTCGGCCCCGCTCCCACCTCCACATAGCCGCCGTAGACGGTGCCGCGGCGCAGCACCAGCAGGTTGGCGTGGGCGTCATCGGCGCTCAGCCGCTCCTCAGCGAAGGCCAGCAGCTTGGCCACGCAGGGCAGGTAGAGCAGGGCCGGCACGCGGTACGTGACGCCGCTGGTCTCCTTCTCAAAGAGCACAGTCCGGGCAGGGAAGTGCCGGGAGCCCATGGTGCCTGCGGCAGAGAGAGGGGCGGCCCCGCTGCGGGCAGGGGGCTCGTGGCACTGCCCCTGCCCAGGTAGGATTTGGGGAAAGGTGCTGGGCAGGACACCGCGTGGAGTGGGGCTCTCGGTAAACCGAGGCTGGCAAGGGACAGGGTGGGAGCCATGGCAGGGCATCAGAGGGGGCAGAGCTGTCCCTGGGTGTCCCCATGCACGTCCTTGGACCTGAGGGATGGGATTCCTTGCCCCTGGGCACAGCGGCTGCTGGTTTTGCTCTCCAGCTCTCGTCCCCCTCTTTCCAAGCCAGAGCTGTCACTAGAGGTTTCACAACTGAGCCACGCTGGCAGGTGGGAGCCCTGGCTGGCAATGAATGAAGCCACCAAGGACTCGGGCTGGTCCTGCTGGAGCAGGGGCTCTGCCCGGGGAAGCTCCATGGCCTCTCCCGCTCCCTTCAGCATCTCCCCTTTCTCTGCTGCATTCCCCCAGGGCAAGGGCTGGGTCTGCTGCCCACCCCAGGCTGCCGGGAAGGGTTCTTGCCTACGTTTTGCCCAACACCCCAGGGGGAAAGCCCAGGCACTCACCCGGTCCTACTCAGCGCGGGGCAGCCGCCTCCATCCCCTGGCAGGCGTTGGGGCGATGCTGGCTCCTGCAGGGCTGGCTGCCTGTAGAGCCTGTCCCCAGCCGTTCACTGTCCCCCCACCGATATGTCACGGGGCTCCTGCCGTGGCCAGCGGCCGGCAAAAAGCCCTGAGTCAGCAGCAGCACAAAGGCCCCATTATCAGGCAGGGAGAACCCGGGCCCCTCAACGTGCATCTGTCGCGCTCAGGGCCGCAGGGAGGGAACGCCAAGGGAAGAGGCCCCTCCTGCCTCAGTTTCCTTGCTCACCCCCAGGAGCAGTGCAGGGGCCCCCAGAAGGCTGCCGTCTCCTCTGCCCCAGCTGGCTCAGGCTGTTGGGATGTAGCTGGGGTTGCTGGAGCAGAAAACCCATGAGGGTGCCATTAAGCACTGTGTTGTTCCTGCCCTACAGCTCACGGTCTCGCTGGGTGCAAGGCAAAGGCTGCGTCTTCACTGGCCTGTTTGGCCTCATTGCAGGACAAAAATATAAAACACACCAAGGTGCATGGAAAATGCTGAGTTTGTAAGAGCAAATGCTCTGCTCCCCCCCTTCTCTCTCCCCCCTCCCCCCTCCCAGTGCTGTGAGGCTGGAGGCACGGGATCTGCATGGCAGGCTCCTGCCTCCACTGGCCTTGGGGCTGCTGGGTTGAGCTGCAGCCCCGGAGCTCTTCTCCAGCTACAGCTGCACGATGTCCCTGCTCCTGCCTGCTTCACCCTGAGGAAGCCGCTGAAGCCACCGGAGCAGCCCCAGGGTGGCCATCACCCCGTCACCACCCGGGTGGCTCGATGCCTTGCGTGCTGCTGTGGGGTAAATCACTGGTTAGCGGGTAGAGCCGCTGCTGTGCCCAAACCTTCCCTAGGCACATCCCTTGCGGCCAACCTGCATGGCCCAGGAGGGAGGGAGCCCTGGTTAAACTTTGCAATCCTGCCCCACGGGTGGTGGCAGGCGCAGTAGAAACCAGGGATGGGCTCCAGAAACGTGCGCTGAGCCCAGCCACTGAGCGAGGGCAATCATTAACTGCAATGACGCCAAAGCTGTCATTCCCCGGGAGGGTTTGGCCCATGAGGGTTTGATTCCCATCACGAGGTGATGCCCTAGGCCAACAGTGGCCGTGCCTCCCTGGATCCCTTTCCTAATTGGCATCGGAAGTTTGGCCACAGGAGCAATGGGGTGTGATGAAGCCTCTGCTGATGATAAAATGTCGATGCTGCTGGCCTGGAGACCTAATTTCTTTCCTATGCACCTGCTTCTTCAAGTACTGCATTCCCTTGGTGAGCTCTTGTCCTTATCTCCCCCCCCACTTTTGTCTCCTAAAAGCAGAAAATTGAGACTCGCTCTAGTGAGCTGTAACCAGCCTGGAAGTAATGACCGCTATTAAAAAAAGGTCAAATGCAAACCAAATGATTAAGCCCCTGATTAATGATTAAGAGGGAGGAAAATCTAACCCAGCTCGAAAGCCTGCCAGCTCCCAGGAGCACTGGGCTGTCCCCTGCGTGTGACAGCAGTAGCACACCTGTGAGCGGCATGGACCTGAGCATTATCTGGCCGAGTCCTTGGCTGGAGGCGTTTTGGGACCTGCCTCAACCTCGGTGAGCTGGGAAGGAGGACTGCAAGTGCGTGGTGGGCTCAGTGCCCCAGCAAGCATCACGACCCCATGAGAGGGGAAGAGAGGAGCGGGTGGCACCCACCTAATGACAGAGGCGGTAAATGTAGAGAAATAAAAGTGTTTTTTTTTTGTTGTTTGTTTTTTTCCCCCCATAAAATAAAAGCTGGAGAGTGGAGGTAGCTCTCAAATGAACCCCACCACCCAGTCTCCCCCTCGTGTGCAAGAGTCTCATCACCAAACCCCAGCGATGCAAAGGGCCACAGCAGTGGGATGCCGCAGAGGCTGGCATACACTCTAGTTTTGACTTGGGACCTGTGTCTTCTCCAGGGAACTGCTCCACGGCAAGGGAAGGTCTAACGGTTTCCTCTTCTTGTGTGGGTGCTGAAGGGAGTAAAGATAGGACATGTACTGGAGTTCTGGCATAATCATTTTCTGGCAGTTTTTCAGAGTCTCGTTGTTTAAGTCTGGTCTGACGTTGTAACCAAGGATATCTGCATCCCCTGACTGATAAGGCAAGAGAGTTTTGTCCTTGATGTGAGTCTTCACTACTGCCTCTTGGCCCAAGAGGCAGGTCTTCATGAGCTCCTTCTGTCTCATCCGCAGGTGATTTACCTCTTTCTCCAGCTCCTCAAGTCCTATGGTCTCCTCAATTCTCCTCCAGAAGCTCTGGTTGAAGTGCAGGTAGAGGTTCCAGTCGAGCGAGCACCACGTCTTTATCTTCTCCTTGCTTTCAGGAGTCAAGGTCTGGACAGTGTCATTGCTTCTGGAATTGAGCTTAAAGTAGATCACATCATCTAGATCCCAGCACAAAGTGCGCTTCAGGAGGATCATGGACTCATCAAAGTAGTCTGCTATCAAGATCAGGTGGAAGTTCTGTTCAATCTCCTTTAAGACCTCCTGGGTGTAGTTTTGATTGTCCTCTGCATTGTTATCATAGCCAAAGTCAAACCACATGTTATTCTTGGCGTAGATGTTTTTCGTGTAATCCTCCTCATGGTAATATTTCAAGGGCAATGCCAGGTACTCATTCATGTCCTTGGAGCTTCTGAAGGCAGGGGCCACGTTCTTGTAGTAGACGTAGGAAGATTCCAGCAGAAAAATAGGATTCCTCAGGATGGAGAAATAGAAGGTGTTCCCTGGCATCACCTTATGCACCTGTTTGTGGGGAGGAAGAAGAGGGGCTGTTAGTCCAGGGGCCCTGTTTGTTCAACTGTGTACCTCCACAGGTGCCGTGGCTCTTACCTCTGAGGGGTTAAACCGCAGGTGGTTGCACATGATGTTGTAGTTTTGCCCTTTGGTTTGAAATTTCTCCACAAAGCTGGTCATGAATCTCTTCGGGTAACCCAGGTGGAAGCGCTGGTCAGCTGGGAGGGCGATGGTAAGGTTATACTTCTCTGTGAACCGAAACAGGATGTTCAGGACAGTGCTGCTGGCAGTCTTGTGGGTCTTCAGGAACATGACATTGGTTTTGATGTGACACGGTGTGGGAGTTACCAGCAACTGTGCGGAGCTCCTCCAGAATCTGCAGGAAGGCAATGCATGGGGAAAACAGCCTCTCCAGTGCCGTACCCCATCTCTTAGACCTGGCAAAGCTCAGCTAACCATCTCTTTTTCTCCCATGGCAGTAAAGCTTCAGGAGCCAAATGCAAGTGGGTTCTCCTGACCCCACAGCAGTAGCTGGAGTGAGGCACCAACCCAAACAAGCCCCATCCCTTAGGCATGGATGTTGGACAGTTTTCTGTTTCTCCAGCTCCTCATTTGCCAAGTAGGGCCCAAATACTTCAGCTCGATCACCTTTTAATTTGTCATTTGGCTGTTTTTGCCCTAAAGAGCTGCACTTTGGCTCATTTGATCACTTGTGTGCCCAAATATGGATCTAGGGCCCGATTTTGGGTTGCTGCCCTTCCAGCATTACCTTAGATTGAGAGAGCTAAATCAAGTGTCACAGGTCAGATCCTTGCTGCCCTGCAGAGGTGAAGTCAAGCAACTAGTTGTTCTTGCTCCTTCTAGACTTACAGATTTTCACTAGTTTTATGGAAGAATCCCAACAGGGCGATTCCCACGAAAAAGTTGAAGAAGAGGAAACATTTGGTATACCTGGAAAGAGAGCAGAATTTCTGTGAATGTTATCTCGTAGAAGACAATCCCTCCCCAAATGTGAACCACAAAGCTTGGCATGCTGTCCTCAGGGCTTCCGTCACTGGGACCATAATTTCTTTATGGTGCCAGCCACCAGCTGCATCAGCAGCTCTGGGGTTTGAGGCAGGACAACGAGAAATCACTTTTTTTTACTCTCATTCCCTAATTTTCACCCACACAACCTACTTCTTTTGGGTTTCTGAGGCCTTAGAGTTTGTTCATTTAGAGTTTATTCGCTTCAAGCTTCTCCCATTTCGTGAATGGAATTCTGCACTTCAATTGCAAGAGCAAAGCAGCAATATATTTATTGCTGTATTGCAGTGATCTAACTAAGATTAATCATAGATGAAACAGTGACTTAACAAGATTTGAAATGGCAAGGTACACTCTGGGCTATTTACTGCATAGAGAACCAGGTCAGACTAAAAGCACCAGAGAGACCCTCCCATTGGGCTGGTTGACAATTTATGTCTAAAGGATTATATACACAATCATAGAATCATAGAATGGTTTTGGTTGGAAGGGACCTTAAAGATCATCTAATTCCAATCCCCTTCCATGGGCAGAAAGACCTCCCACCAGCCCAGGCTGCCCTCAGCCCCATCCAGCCTGACCTTGGGCACTGCCAGGGATGGGGCACCCACAGCTCCTCTGGGCAGCCTGGAGCAGGGCCTCACCGCCCTCTGAGTAAAATTTTTCTTCCTTATATCCAATCAAAATCTACCTTGTTTTAGTTTAAAGCCATTACTCCTTGTCCTATCCCTACACCCCCTGACACAGAGTCCCTCCCCAGCTTTCCTGCAGCCCCCTTTAGGCACTGGAAGGCTGCTATAAGGTTTCCCCGGAGCCTTCTCTTCCCCAGGCTGAACCCCAGCTGCCTCAGCCTGTCTTCATAGGGGAGGTGCCCCAGCCCTCTGGTCATCTTCGTGGCCTACTCTGGACCCGCTCCAACAACTCCCTGTCCTTCTTGTGCTGGGGGCCCCAGAGCTGAGTGCAGGGCTCCAGGTGGGTTCTCATCAGAGAAGAGCAGAGGGGGGCAATCCCCTCCCTCGCCCTGCTGCCCATGCTGCTTCTGGTGCAGCCCAGGGTACGGGTGGCTTTCTGGGCTGCAAGCACACATTGCTGGCTTGTGTAGAGCTTCTCATCAACCACCACCCCCAGGTCCTTCTCCTCCGGGCTGCTCTCAATCCATTCTCCACCCAGCCTTTATTTGTGCTTGGGATTGCCCCAGGCCTGGTGCACAACCTTGACCTTGGCCTTGTTGAACCTCATGAGGTTCACACAGGCCCACCTCTCAGGCCTGTCCAGGTCCCGCTGGATGCCATCCCTTCCCTCCAGCGTGTCGACTGCACCACATAGCTTGGCATTGTTGGCAAACTTGCTGAGGGTGCCCTCAGTCCCACTGTTCATGTCATTGACAAAAACGTTAATTAGTGCAGGTCCCAATACTGACCCCTGAGGATCACCACTCATTACTGATCTCCACCTGGACATTGAGCCGTTGACCACAACTCTTGGAATGCGGCCATTCTGCTAATTCCTCACTCACCAAGTGGTCCAGCCATCAAATCTATGTCTGTCCAATTTAGAGATAAGGATACCATGGGGGACAGCGTCAAATGCTTTGCACAAGTCCAGGTAGGTGATGTCAGTTGCTCTTCCCCTATCCACCAATGCTGTAACCCCATTGTAGAAGGCCACCAGATTTGTCGGGCATGATCTGCCCTTAGTGAAGCCATGTTGACTGTCACCAATTGCCTCCTTATTTTCCATGTGTCTTAGCAGAGTTTCCAGAAGGATCTGCTCCATGACCTTGCCAGGTACAGAGGTGAGACCGACTGGCCTGTAGTTCTCCCAGGTCTTCCTTTTTTTCCTTTTACAAAATGGGGGTTATATTTCTCCTCTTCCAGTCAGTGGGAGCTTCATCAGACTGCCACAGCTTCTCAAATATGATGGACAGTCACTTAGCAACTACATCCACCAGTAGGATCCACAGATGGACCCACAGATGCATCTCTTCAGGCCCCATGGACTTGTGCACCTTCAGGTTCCTTATCTGGTCTTGAACCTGATCTTCTCCTACAGAGGGTGGTTCTTCATTCTCCCAGTCCCTGCCTTATTCTGCTGGGGCCTGGGCTATGTGGCTGGAGCTCTTGTTGGTGAAGACTGAAGCAAAAAAGTCATTGAGTACCTCAGCCTTCTCCATTTCCCAGGTAACCAGGTCTCTCATTTACTTCAGGAGAGGGCCCATAATATCCCTAGTCTTCCTTTTATCACCAATGTACCTATAGAAGCCTTTCTTGTTGCCCTTGATGTTCCTGGCCAAATTCAATTCTAGTAGGGCTTTAGCTTTCCTAACCTGATCCCTGGCTGCTCAGACAATATCACTGTATCCCTCCCAGGCTACCTGTCTTTGCCTCAACCCTCCCTAGGCCTCTGTTTTCTGCTTGAGTTTGGCCAGGAGCTCCTAGTTCATCCATGCAGGCCTCCTGGCATTTCTGCCTGACTTCTCCTTTGTTGGGATGCATTGCTCCTGAGCTTGGAGAGGTGATCCTTGAGTATCAACCAGCTTTCTTGGGTCCCTCTTCCCTCCAGGGCCTTATCCCATGGAACTCTACCAAGCAATCAAGCCTTTATATCACTCAACACCGTATAACAAGTTAGCAAGCTATGAGCGAGTAAGAAGTTTCTCAATCTTGCAAGTATAGCTTCAAGAAGCTAGCTAATAGTCACTTACCAAGTATCTATCACAGGAATCTCTCAACCTTGAGGAGTACCCTTGAGAGACATCCATGCTCAAGGGGAAGATCTTGGCAGCCCACTGCAGTGCAGAAGAGCTCAACAGGCTCTGGGCTGTCCCCTGTTTATGGGGTAAGATAATGGACACATAGCTGTCATTGCACACCAGCCATATGTGGTTGGTGCATGGTCCGTCAGCCCTTTTTTATTACATTGTCAGAATCTACCCACAGCCAGGCGCAGCCATTGCTGCATGACTCCAGCCACAGTGTGACAAGCAGGGCTCTGACAGCCAGATACAGCCATGGAAAACTACAGACAGGATGGGAGCAAAGTCCAACAGAAAATTAGGAACCACACATAAAAATACAGCAATCGTGACCAGCTGCCGAATGATTGAAGTGCCATAAAATGAATGCAAACACAGAGGAATCAGGATGCAGGGCCTGGGCCATGGCATAGCAGAAAGCGTGCTGACTTTGCTTCCCATGAAAAAAACACCTTTGCTGTAAGCTTTGCTTTGAATGAAAGCGCTTGCCCTCCTGCAAGGGAAACCCTTGGGCTGAAGAGCCCTTCCCAAGGCCCAGGAAGCCCCTTGGCCGCAGCCAGCACCAACCTCTGATGGGGATTTGCAGCACAGCTGCTGAAAGAAGAGTTTCAGGACATAGACAGGGGCAGCTTTCCATCTGTATTTCTTCACTTTTTGTTCCCAGGGGTGAGACAACCCCTTTCCTTTCATCGGTCTACAAATAGAAGTAGAACTGAGACTGGGGAAGAAATGCGGAGAGGCCAGCAGGCTCTTGTCTCTTGAATGCACCCCCTGCTTATTTTCTCGGTCTTTCACTTAAGGTGAAGCTGATGCTGGTGTGATGGTGTTCCAGAAAGTGCCTCCCTGCCTGCCTGGAGGCTTTTCCTAAGGCAATCTGGCTACAGCCTTCTTCTGCCTCTTTCCTGCAGAACTGAACGTGTACAATAAGGAACTTGTTTGCTCAGGCAGCATACCGAAAACAGAAAGCAGTTGTACTCTGATTAATCTTTGAATAGGTAAATGAATCAACATATACCTAAACATCCTGAAAATAAGTCAGCCGCAACATGTGCCATAAAGATTATCATCACTATATTATGAGAAAGAAGCTGAATGGGCTCTTCACAGTTCTACAACTTATCACCTCCAAGTAACCCTTATTATCTTATTAGTCACTGACATTTACAAGCAATTACATTTTGTCATCCTGCTTCCAGATACCCAAATGCGCAGCGAGCCGAGCCTGTCTGCAGTGTAACTGGGCACTCCCACCAGAGCCTCGTGGCCAGGCATGGCCAGCTCTCACTGCTGGCGACACGGGGGGTAAGACATGGGGCCTTCAGGCTGAGGGAACTCCAGGAACGAGAATGGGAAAATGGAGGCCAGGGAGGGGGCTGAAAGGATGGGAGCACGTCCGTGGGGTGCTGCCAAGCCCTGCGTCTCGTCCTGCCCTCTCCTTCAGTCCTGTTTCCAGCATTCCCTGTGCCAGCATGGGCAGCAAGGTCTGGGATAGAAAGTCCTGGGGGGGTCTGGGGCTCCTGGGGAGACAGGGGCTCCTGGAAGGATGCACAAGGGGCCTGGGAACCTCGCTGGAAATGGGGCAAAGGAGCTGCTGCTCACCCTGGCCAGCCCAGCACCAGGGAGCCTGTCCCCACCTCTCTGGGGCTCAGCCACACTCGCAGCGAGTGTCACCAACCTGCACGTGGGGCTTCACTGCCCATCCTGCCCTCACCACCCTGGCACATCTCTGTGAGAGCCAGTGCTGCTCTCAAAGAGAGACACCATGCACAATGTTGGCTAAAATATCTGCTATCTTTTATTCCCTTCAAGAAAGACAGGTCCCGCTTGTTCCAGAGCTGTTCTGCTCTACTTGCTGAAGGTGAACAGTGCGAGTGCCTAGCATTACAGAGGACAGAGCTGATCTTTTGTATGAACAGTTAAAACCATAAGCAGAGGTATTTCACAACTATCAGCCAGATCAACAGGAGCATACAGGGCATGACGTGCAGAATCGTGGCTGCAGGGTTTTATTCCTCCCTAGCACGCAGCAAGGAGGCATTTCGCCTGGGGGGAGTGAAGTTCAACGCAGCCACAAGACACAGGGTTCGTTCAGAGCACCCCTCGTTACCAACGCACTACCTGCTTTTTTGTCCCGTTAATACAGTCTTCCCCAAAGCAAAAGTTCAAGAGTTCAAATCTGAATGTTGCACAGAAATCACTGAAGCATGCAGGGTATGAAACCAGCCTGGGATCCCTTTGAGGACCTGCTTCAGAGCTACCACTAAAACACAAATTCTTCTAAGCCAGAGTTTGTCCTTTTGACAAAGGTAGCACTTGAATGTGCTGCTACAGATGCTTTAAGGTGGGACAACCTTTTTGTTTATTTGCATTAAGCTGAAAACAACATCTCCAAAGATCTGTGTCAACATAACAAGGTTCTTTCAAATTAAAAGACTTGGAATACAGGAGGGGACACACACTGAAATTAACCTCTACCCTGGAGCAAACTGTAACTAACTATAGGTTATTAATCACTTACACAGATTAACTGAACTATCTGAATCAGACCTTTCTACAAATCACATTTTAATTCTGCACCTGTAATATTCACATCCCTCTCCCCTTACCTTGAAGTGCACCCAAGGGTTTTCATGCTGCCTTGCTGCTGTGAGCTAGAAAGTATCTCCTTTGCAAATCAGTTCCAAAACTCCTTTCATTTACGGTCTCTGACGGCTTTGGTGTAAGAGTCTCTATTTCTAGCGTCCTGTCGCTGCTATAAATGGCTGGGACAGGTGAGGACAAAGGGAGTGGCTAGGTGTTCCCAGGGGCGGGTGGAAGTTAATTAGTAAGCCATGAGCAGTTCTGGTATGGCATCACATTTACACAGGCACCGATGCTTTTTCCAGGGCTGCCTTAGGAGACAGGGTTTGCAGCAGGTTTGCAGGGAGTTGAAGATTTAGCAGGTTCCTTAGCAGGGACCCCCCCTCAAGAACAAGGGTACAGATGGGGGAAGACAAACATGCACACAAATACTGTGCCTGGCTGCAGGAGGGAGGCACGGGGCTGATCCGGGCAGGCTGCTGGGCTGGGGGCCGAAGGAGGGCATCACTGGTCCCTTTCACTTTCTGCAGCCACTCCAGAGCAACGTGCGCTGCCACACCTCCTGCTGTGGTGCTCAGTGCCTGAGATGCCTTTCCTCCAGTTCTTGCCTGGAGATACAGGTCCAGACTTCTCTGTCAGACATGTCTGGCAGCAGGAAATTAGGGACAACAGCAAAACAGGAATGGTGTTCGGCTATTGGAAATCCCCCTTCATTCTAAAAAGCACCACCGGCATAAAAGCCCAAGACACAAACCACTTAGGCTCAAAGCTTTTCCCAGTGAAAACCCAGTTACAATAACTGGAGGGTAAGAGCTTAGGTCCTTTGCTGTAGCTAAGTCTTGGGAGTAAAAAAGAAGAAAGAAAAAAAAAAAAAACACACTTTTACACCTACACCAGCTGAGCTGTATTTGATGGTTCATCTACATCTTTCTGGTGTTATTAATGACCACTGCAACTTGCATTACACGTGAATATGGAAGTCCACCAAGGCTCCTGTACGCCAACACTTCACAAACTGGGTTTCTTGATGCAGTTTGCCCAGGGAGAGCAGGATTTGTTCTGCAGGTCTGGAGGTGGGAGCAGTTTCCCCTACCCCCGCATTGGGGTTATGCTGGGGGAAGGCACAACGTGCACGAGCTCGGAGAGGAGCTGCCTCCAGACGCTTCTGCTCATCTGCACGGGGACAACTGCAGAACAACTCATGCAAGAAGAGGTCTCGTGATGCCTCATGCCACTGCAATTCTTCCATTTGCTGCATTCTTGCTGCCTGTCCTGGCATCATCTCCTTGCACCAAGGGATCTCCTCAGAAAGGCGAGGGAGGAGAAGAAGCAGGAGCAGGAGCTGGGCAGGGGACAGCAGGAGCTCCACTGCACTGTACATCAGCAATGAAGGCTGCCTGATCCCAGTCCCCAGTTCTCTCCACATACACACACTGCTGTGGCCTCCCAGAGCCCACGCTCAGCAGAGGAATTGCTGCTTATGGGAGGTAGTTGATGCATGCCCAATGCGGGCAATAAAACATTGCAGCACCTCTTCCAGCCTGGAATTTGGCAGTAATCAGTCAGAGTGGGGCATTTATGGCTATGCCATTCCTATGCACCTTATGACACAGTCCCCTTTCCTCCCCACGCATGGTGCCACCTTTTCAGATGGTGGCACCAACCTGTCCCACTAGCAGGCATGTACTCAGCGTTCTGGTATTCCTCATGAGAGCTGCTAAATTCAAATATACTGCATTTCTTTTTAAATCCCACCTTCTTCAGGCCAGTCCCACAGCGCTTATTCAGATTCAGAGATTAGCAGGTATAGGGTTTCTTTCCTTGAGTTCCATGGTAGAATGTGAACCAGTGTGTTGCTTTCTGAAGAATTTCTAGGGCTATTCTTAGCATGGTGCCAGCTGCTGCTGGCAGCAGGGCACCACTTAACACACTTCTTTCTCTTGTTACATTTTACCCATCAGTTGTGTGGTATCTTGTTCAGAACACGATAGAGCCCTTGAATCATAAAAGACCGTTTTTTTATGCTTTTATAGATGATTTATTGCTCACTCCTTGGGTGTTGTACAAGAAATGTCCCACCTGTTCAGGTTTGGTTATGCAGAAAATATGGTGCCATAAAGAAATCTTTGACGTAGCTCAGCGCTGGCTTGCTCCAAGACTGGAAGCAATGAAGGTCATGCAGGTGATAAAGAATTTGATGGGGCAGGATGAACAGCTCCATACAGCCCACTCGGTTAGGAGAGAGTCAAGTCCTTCCTCACCATGCCAGAAGACTGCTGCTTCAAGGTGTTGAGCAGCCATAGACACTTCTCATCCTTCCAATATTTAAGTCTGTCCTAGAAAAAAAAAAACTGATTGTGGACAAAAAATTTCTACCACAATGATTCTTTATCAAAAAATACATGCACACATACGTGCACATCTCTCTCTCTCTCCCCTATATACAACAGTAAACCAGTATTTGAAAGCATCATTGAGAACTTTGAACAGCAGGATAATACTGGCTATTAATTAATACATAAAAGATTATATAATATAACCCCACGGTAACTGGGGTTCCATTCCCTCAAGGTAGTTGCTTTGCTGTTTGTCTGAGACGGTGGTTGTAACACTGTGTTTATGGCTCTCGATGTGTAAAGAAGAAGGCTAAATGTGACTGTTGGAATTCCTCTGGCCACTGCACAGCCTCGGGTTATCTGCCAGCCCTGGCTCCCTCTGTAGCACTCTCTCCATACATAGCTGAAAAAAAAAAGAGAAAAAAAAAAAGAGAAAAAAAAAAAAAAAAGAAGAGCAGTATGGAAAGTTCCACTTCCCAAAAAGAACCATTCATGTGTAAAGCCTGCATTTCAAACTCTTATGGTCAGTGGTTTGCGGAAAAAAAAAAAAAAAGAACGGAGTAGGAAAAAGACAGAGAATATAAACAGCCTGATCTGGAAAGAACAGGTTGTATCAGATTAACTTGGCAGAAAGCAAATCCTTTATGTTTCTTCTTTACCACCACTACGGACTTTCTCTATTTTTGCATTGTCTGATACACAAACAGCTCAGAGGGGAGCATTTCACCTTCTGCCTTGTTTGCTAACAACAGCATCGTTCCCTCCACTTAACCCTCTCTTAACTAAAGCAACTCTAGGCTTTGGCTCACACCCGCATTAGGTCCAAATGTCTGCCCCACTCCAGGGACACCACTAAGTTCATCCTAAGCTCTCACCAAAAGCTATATATATATAGCCTGATGACTGAGTGCCAGTCCCTTGATGTGAATTTTCAAGGAGTGGAAGGTCATTTAGGAACACACTCTTTCAAATCACTACTGGGAGAGACTGAGGAGCTATTTACTCTGGGGTTACTACTGCTGGATCAGGGTAACATCGTACTGGGGCTACTCTAAAGGGCACTGCTGCCTGAGCTAGCTTTTAGCTATAGGAAAATGCAAAGATGGTAAGATGGCAGCAATGTGGTGGCCAGAGGCCTGAAGAAGACGATCAGCTCCTCCCTGACAGCCCCTGAGGAATGAAGGGAGAGGTACAGGGTGCCTCGATAGTAGAGAGAGAGAAGGGATTGAAGAGATCACAGGGTAGGGATAAATATTGACTCTGCAGGCTGTATGGCGGTTGTTCTGTCAAAGCATCCACGTGGCAAATTGAGAGTCACGACCTTAGAACTGCGCTGTGATGGATGGGTGCTATAATGCAGGGCTGTAAGCCACCATCCTTAATTCAGCTCAGTAGCGTGCAGCCTTGTAGAGAGGTGTTCTGGATAAAAACAGAAAAAAAGAGACTCTTCAGGATGGTTTTCTTCCAGGAAAAATGCTCTGAATGGATCATCTATTTCAGTTCACTGTGAGAGAGCAGAAATTACTGACAAGCAGGTAATGGAAAAGACGGCGACTGGGTAAGACAACTGTCTCTGCTGGTCTCATGAAGCCTGGCGAGGCATTCCCAGCCGGGAGCCTAACATGGGACCGGTGGGATATGAATGCAGAAGCCAGCTGGGCTGCGGAGGACGCAGCTCTAGGAGGGCAGGAGGTAGATACTGCAGCAGCTCCTCAGCAGGGAAAGAAGGGTTTGGCTTTGCATTTCTACAGCCTGGGGAAGAGGCCGTGTCAGGGCCCCTCAGGGTTGTTTCTGTGCTGGGGAGATTTATAACAGAAGGAATAAAACTGAACGAATTGATGCTGAGTGAAGGCTGAACAGGTCTGAACAGGTCTGAACAGAAATGTTTGTGCAGGAGCGCAAGGTACAGCAGTTGCTGGGCTGAGTGACATGCACATAATGGCAAACACGGATGTGGCTGACAGTAGGAACATCAGCAAACACTGGAGGAGACTCATCAGCAGATGACCTGCGCTCCAGCAACAAAAAGATGGCAGCGTAGTTCTGTAGGCCAAACTGTGCCTGACAATCTCTCCTGTCATCTCAAAACAGAGGCAGGATGTGGCCAAACAACCCCCCTCAAGCGAGGAAACAAAGACAGTGCCTGGGGTTTGTGGAGGATCAGGCAAGATCCGGAATCAACAGGATTATCCCATAACAATCAGTGACTCCCAAGGGGCATAAAAGGCCTGTCCAAACATCCTTCATCCTCGTTGCCCAGAAGTGACCCTAGGCAGACGACGTGGACACACAGCACATGCGGCGGCATGCTTGTGAGAGGGCACACAAAGTCTGAGAGAATTGCACGAGTAAAACCAAGCTGTTGTAAGATCGCCTTCCACTGCCAGCAGGTCTTGTGCTGACTTCTGATCCTTTCCTACACCACCGTCTCCTTTTCCCTCTCACCCTCCTACTTGAGGAACCTACTTTTTCCTACACCTTTTGGAATCAGCAATCCTTCCGAAGGTCAAACAGAATGATTTTATTTTCCTGATATTTTATGTAGGAGAAGGGAGCCAAGGAAGCAGGAAATGCTCCCCTCAGCCTGGCTTCTGGCATCGAAGCCCTCCCAGTTACTGCTACCCTGTGGTTAAACCTCCAGGAACCCTCTCTTCTCTGGTCTGTCCTTCCAGGGCTGTGAACCTGTACCTGCAGCAACGCTGATGCCTCCTTGGGACAGCCTGGCGGTGGCATTGCTAGAGACCCCACAGCCTGACACTAGTGTGGGTTTTTTCAAGCATGTTACATCAAAATGAGAGAGGAAGAGCAACATTTTCACCTGGAGATGGTGGTGTGGCATCCTCTCCTGTGTGCCCGAGGCTTCACTTGTACACCCCAAAGGAGATGCCTCCTCTGCCCGATGGCACTTCACTACTACATCAGAGCAAACCAGTGGGAAGAAAGCTGAAATACCCACACACAGCACCATGGAGGCAAACAGGACACAAAATATGTCTAAACTGTTTCCTTAGCTGAAGCTGTAGAGGAAGGCGGCTCTCGGTTGGGACTCCAGCCAAGGCTTTAGGAGGGCCACATGCGAGATTTGCTCTGACGCAGCCACTCAGCATGTCCTTGGGCTTGCACCCAGACACAAGGAGCTCCCAAAAACCAAAGTGCAACTGACGTGCTGAAGATCAAAGCAGCAAACTCTGCTGTAGCTCAACCCAAAGGCAACAGAACTGATCTCACACCACTCAGAGCAGACACAGGGGAAGGACAGACACCGATGACAGAGGAAGAACCATTCTATGCAAAGGGGCAGTTGCTAGCCCACAGCTCGGGAAGAGGAGGAGATACTGCATCAGCTCCTTACTCTGCCAGGGACGGATTCACACCCAAGCTCTTAAGCCCCTAGAAGGGACCATGCTGCATAATCTGGCAGAAACACCTTCCCACCTTCCTTCAATTCTCTTCAACCTGGTGCAGTGAAAAGCCAGAATATAAATAAGATCAACAGCGATGGGCCTTGACTCTCAAGACCACACATTTACTTCTGACAAGCTCCCTTTACATGCATAAACACCTCTCGAAGGGGCTGAAGACTTCCCAAGGAAAGCAGGGCTCCCAGAGGAAACGCAGAGTAGAGAGGTACCTGAAGGAAAACCCTGAATAGTCCAATGAAGAGAGAGATTTCCAGTCTTTACCCACCCGGTCAGTCCTGAGAAGGTGGTGGGACACAGCCCTTGGGCTGCGAGGCAGCCGTGCTGTGCTTGGTCAGGATAAAAGGGCAAAGGCAGCCAGAACCAATGCAGCCAGCCCAGGACCGCGGCATCTCGATGCTGGGCTCTGCAGGATCTGACAGAGCACCACTGGGATTCCAGCCATACCTCCTAGAGCAAAGACATTTTGACAAAGGGATTCTGGCAAAAACAGATTTCTGCTTAAAATCTCTGGGTCACTAGAAGAGGCACAGACCAGAAAGTTCTGATTTTGATCAAATTATAATAATTTATATTTACTGTACATACACAAGAACTGAAAACACACTATCACAGCCCACAGAATGAACGTATGGCTTTTTTTTTTGTTTAAGTGTCTTTTGAATTGTTACTTTTATTAAAAGAGGATCAAAACTCAGTTTCATTACAATTCTAACATAATGCTAAGAGCTTCAAAATGTTAAGAAATCTTTATTAGAAGAGTACTCCTTAGAGACAGTATTAACATCAATTTTTAAGTTACGATAGTTCAAAGACATTCACAGTAACATGAGTAATCACAGTCAAAAATCCTGATGAATAGTTTTTACTGCTTCTATGTAAGTAGTAATAGTTTTTACTGATTCTGTGTAAGGTTTAAAGCTGTTTGTCCTGAAACAGGGGAGATTGCATTGTACTAAGTCAAACAACAGAATGCACTCCCATGGCCAGATCTACAGCCCGCACAGCTCTGCCCCTGCATGGTCATTTTGCACGTCATGCCACTTCTGACTCCTGCCTTTTGTGGCGTAATGATGTGAACAGCACTTGTCAGGTATCTAAGAGTCCTCCCCACAAAGACAACGGTCATGTCTGCTACAGCTATGTTGTTAAGCACTGCTCCCAGTGCTTGCCTGTTCCAACCCATAATGCTCCAATACAACCTTGGCAAAATCCAAGATAAGGCTAAGGGCAGAACCCAGGGGCTGGAAAGAGCTGTCCAGATGAACTCATACAAGTCAAATTTGGTGGAGGACCTCAGAAACAGAAACCACATGCAGGAAGGATGTATGTGTCTGGCTGGTTAGTCCTTACCTGCTGTGGTCCCAAAACATCACTGATAAAATCCTCCTCATATCTCTGTGGACTCAGATTTGTAATACTTTTGATGTTGGTATGCCGCAGTCACATACATAAAATGTAACAAAATACTGCAGTGCTCTTACAGCGTCAGGGCAGCGGTTGGCAGAGTGGGATCTGAAGCCCCACCACAAGCAGAAGGCCGGCCTCTTGATGTTCAGCCCCATGTGCATGCAGGTCTCATGCTGTAAGGAACCCCCAAATGCTGCACACTGGCAAGGGCACTGCTGCTACCAGCTGGCTCTGGTGCTAGCCACATGCCGTGAACCCTGATTCCACCCTACCAACCTCACCAAGACAGGTAAGCGAGAAGGGTGGTAAATGTTCTATTTTTAACAAACAATTCTACTATCATAATTTGGCAGGTCATTTCAGATAAAGGCAATATAAAACTCCAAAGGTCCCTCCCTTCTGAAAAGTAGTGCTTGCTACAGGATTTACAAGGTCTGACTTCTAATTGCACAGTTTTACCTCAACAAGGATATTACACAGATGATGGAGAAAGTCAAAGATCTTTGCTAATCTCACTGTTTGACTGCAGAATGCATGCAGTAAACGAAACAGAAAGGAAAGAAAAACAGCGATCACCAGAGCTTGAGAGATGTAAGGAGTAAGTGTTCTACTACCAACGCTAAACATCATACCCACGGTAGAAAAAGCAGGTAAGATTAAAAAAAAAATCTGTACGCTTTGTTTCAGTGTTCAGATTAAACAGAAAGCCTACACAGCGAAAACCCGTAATGTGCTCTTCTTCAGAAAGAGCAGACACCCCTGAAAAGAGGAACCACATTCCTTTACTTGTTCCATCACACTAAGAAAATAAGCCGAGGAGCATTCTACATGCTTGCTTGATCCCTCAGTTTGGTGTTAAAGGACAGTTATCGAGCTACAGATGTCGTCCTCTCGTGATGGCACCTGCTTGCTTCTCAGAACATGTTGCTTCAGGAGCTGGAAGGCAGTGTCTTGTATGGATTGAGGATCCCTTTGGGGTCTAACATGGCTTTGAAGCGCTGCATTAAAAAGACTGCCTCGCTGGGTTTGCTATACTGAATGAACTGCTTTTTCTTGAAGCCCAATCCGTGCTCTGCACTGATACTGCCATTGTATCTTGCAGTCCACTCATACACAAATGGTTCAATGGCATCCAGCAGGGAATGGCTGTAGGATTCTGCTGTGATGTTCAAGTGCAAGTTTCCATCTCCTGGAAGAAAACATTGCAGAGGTGGGTCTGTAAGAAAAACTGTAGATCTGCAATGGAGAATCGTTACCGTTTCATCCCCGTACTCAAACAACGGTGCCTTTCTTATTCACTGAAGTCTTCCTTCTAGAAGGAAGTGAACAGTCCTTCAACAAACACGAGGCCTCTCCGTGCACAAGTAATTCAAATAGGATCTTTGTTTTTCCACGTTTTTAGAACGATCTTTGAGGAAGTTAAGCAACTCTCAAATTCCCACTTTAGAGATTTTAACATTCAAACAACTGGGCTGCATTAATTATTCTCCCTGCACTCAGATGGCTTCCCCGACAGTATTGCCTAATGATGCCTGAATTTCAGTACAGTCCTTCATTACTGCATCTCTCCCTATTATACTTGCGCAGTGCTCTAAGGGCACTTTGGCACTATGTCAACAGAAACAAAGAAAGCAGAGCATTTCCTTTCTCCGTTGGTGTTGCGTGTGATGATACTCAATTAAGCTCATAGTCACTGGGTATTATAAACACACAAAGAAAGAAAAAAAAATACTCATTCTCATTCTGGAACCTCTTCCTGCACTTCAGCAAATCTTCATAGTACACAGTTTAATCCTCAATGCCAACAGTTACCAAATGCAGCCGTTATTACAAAAACCTGTCTTTCCAATTATCTCAAATCAAGCACGCTGAGGAATGTTTTTGTTTGTTTGTTGTTCTGTTCTTTTTTTGGGGGGTATGGGTTTGGAAACACAGAACAGCTTTGCTAACAACCTACCTGTCTCTGGAGTATGTAAAATCAAATCAGTTTCAAAGCATTCTGACAAATGTACCAGCCGAAAGGCTGGTTCACTAATTTTGTGCACTAATTTTATCACTCTCATTTGAAGAGTTAATGGCTCAGACATAACTGATTGCCAATATGACTAATTACTTTGGACAGGAAGGTGTTTATGTGCCAAAAGTGTCTAAGTACATTAATCACACCGATGGTCCAATTAAATAACCTAGATAATTAAACAGAAAGTACACAGCGAGAAGATACACACGGCCAGTTGACAGTTGCTGAGTGGCTAGTGGTTACGCTGCCCAGTCACACCTGTCAGTAATATATGAAAGACAGGCTGAAGGCAGGGAAGATCCTTTTGCATCCTCCTCCTCTGATAGCTCTCAGCTATTTAGTCTGCCTCCCAGTAATCTGAAACCAACTTTTAGGAGCTACTAGGAAATGCACAGCAAAACGTGGAGCACACAAAAGAAACCACCTCCTTTCCCCCTTTCCCAGCATCTGCACTTACCCAAGTGGCCGTAGCCCACCACATTTTTGGCACTCTGGCCCAGCCGAGCCCTCATGTCAGTCACGAGATCATACAGCTTCCCCACAGGCAGGGAGATGTCGTATTTGTAAACACAGCCGTCGTGAGTGAGAGCCTCTGTGATCCTCTCCCGGAGGCTCCACAGCATCTGATGAACAAAGATCGAAGGAATCCCAGTCAGCCAAGTCCCTCTTGTGTTCAATGCTTTGTGGCATGGAGGGAAGAAAAGCTTTGATTCTTTGCATGTAACATCAACATTTCCCTCGGTATCCTACGCCTCATGGGAGACAGTAATAACGCTTTCTTGGCAGCACTGTGTGGTAAAGTGATACATTGACCCTTGACAGTACCCCAGATAGAAAAGAACAAGTGTCACAGCCACAGGCATTCTCTCCAAAGCTGCTTAAGTCCTACTGATAGACATAATTTATTAACCTGATGTTTTCAAAAGAGAAAACATCCACTGAAAACTTCCCAGAAGGCCACTCAGGCCTTCTGGGAAGAGGCAGCAGTAGGAATTATTCTCTCTTAGCATTCTTACTCAATATACCAAATAAGCTACCAGGTCATTCAGTCATGTTTATTTCAAACATCAAACAAGACAAACACTTCCTTATAAAAAATGTAGTTTCAAGGAGAGAATCATTCTAAGCGGATTTGTGCAGGAGGAAATGATGACTTACCTTTATCTTCTTATCATCTGTTGCCACAGTTCCATCAGTGACTAATCCAGAAGTCATGGCCTGTTCTAGGAAGCTGTTCAATTTTTCTTCATCGTGGGTTGAGTTAGAGCCCGAAGTTTCAATTAAAACATAAAAATGGCTGTCTGAAAGTGAAAAAGCACAAAATAAGCAGATGCTCTTCTGTGCTGTGAGCACACGAATTTAGTGCAGATTCTGGATCTTTTCCCAAACCTGATACGTTTTATAAGGTTTCTTTTCATCCCAGATTCTCTTGTGCCAGACAGGAGTGCAGCTCAAGTGGCAATCTTATCTGGAAGGCGCTTCACTTCCATGTTCTATCCCCTACCTAGCCACTGCTGTTCAAAAAACTAGCAGTTTTGTGGGAACTGGTAGAACTAAAAAGTCATATCTTTAAAGACTTTTACTGAGTGTATTTGGAATTGAATACTGGGCACAAAAATTAAGGGACACACACAGTCACTCACTGACATACACGTGTAAAATGGGCTAAAAATGCCCGAGCAGCATAATGTCTCTTTCTGCAGCCCAAATGACACTATCTGTATCTCTTCTTTAGACAGAGAGTTATCAGCTCTGGTACCTCTTACTGGGCAGGATAGCTTGAGATGTTTCTCAACCAATTCCATGCACTTCTCATCCATGAACTCATAGGCAGACAGGATCTCTCCCAGCATGGCTCTGCAGGTTGTAAAGGTTTCCAGAACCTGAGAGAAATTCTGACACCCTTCAGACAGATGACAAAGAGGAATAAGAAACAAAAGCAACCCCTCAAAACCTTGTCAAAAGTTGTTAGAAGTCTATCAGGCTTCAAGTCACTTTTTCCATTGCTAGGAAAGCTGAACCTCGTGTGGGTTTGGATCCCACGCAATCCCTGTTAGATCCTCTGATGGTTTGGACTCGGATAGTTGTCAGAGCAGAACAGCAGGAGGAGAGAGCAACCGGTCTTTGCTGTGGCAAGGACCTCTTGAACATCCTAAGACAGTTGAGAGCAAAATGTCTGACCCAACCCTCCCTTCTCAGCACTGGCAAGAAGGCAACCCAGGATGAATTTAAAGACCATTATGAGAGTCCAGGCAAATTCTGGGGTCCACTGCACATACTCCACAGGTTTGTCAGGGCTTGAAGTCTACTCTTCCTTCCCCTCACCCCAGTTCAGCTCCCTGCTTTCCAGGCCACACCTGTTACAAGCGTGCTGTCTGAGTAGCCAGCAGGCTGACCAGTGCTTTCTTCTCTTCACTACTATTCCCTTCCCTGCCTAGGAATCCAGGTGTGAAATCATTAATACCAGTTCCTACCTAGGAATGCCAGATTCACAGCCTTCGGTTTCTGAGGGCAGAGTATGGAGACAGCCGTGATAACTCCCAAGGTCCCCTCAGATCCGATGAAAAGCTGCTTCAAATCGTAGCCAGTGTTGTCTTTGCGCAGAGATGCCAAGCAGTCCAGGACTGTGCCATCTGCCAGCACCTGTGAGGACACGGAGATGCCATGCACCTATGCAGAAACGTGCTGCAACAAGCTTGTCTACTACCAACCCGATGAAAGGCTACTGCCAGCCTTCAGTAGTAGACACCAACTGCAGGCCGTTCCCAGTCTTGTCACTGTTCCTCGTTTCCAGCTCTCTCCGCTCTTCTTACCCTCTATATCCTACCTGAATCTTCCCACAAACTTTCCTACTTCTGTTTTTTTTTTTTTTTTTTTATTTTTATTAATGGTGCTGCTTACACATGTTCTAAAATAACAGAAGACTGAGCTTGTTCTACTTTTCTTACCAGTGGTGCACAAGATCAGCCATTCTTTGCAGCCCTGGCTCCCATTGTTCAATTTATTTTCTATTAGATCTCTGCCTCCAACACCATAAATCTTTTAGAATCACAAATGCCCGCCTTTACACACAGAGGCACAGGCAGAAGCATGCTGAGGAACAGGAAGGACTCTAGGACAAAGCCAGCAGTCAAAAGAAACACAAAGCCCTATTGAAAGCTGAGTGAGCAGTCAACAACAGAGCACGTGGCAGGATGGACTTAGCAGAGCACTCCAGAGACCCACCACTCCACAGAGGAACCAACCTGATGCGGGTAAAGGGATCACCAAACCTCTCCCTACCTCCGTTTCACCTCCCTGGATAAGAACACCATCCATCACCGCTTCTGTCGGTAAGGACAGAGGAGGAAGCTGGAAGCTTTGGCGGCAGTAACTGATGCTACATGCGGAAAGACACTTGTTGGCCCTTCTCGAAAGAGCCACAAAAGGAACAGCGAGGAGCATGAGCCTGAAGAGGAACTTTTGTCTATGTAGCAGACAGCCGAGAGCTACAACAGCAGGAAGCAGGTGAGAGGTAGAGGTGCAAACACAGAGGGAGCTGCTGGGTACTCGCCTTACCACTTCCAGTCCTAGCACGGTCCCTCGGAGGGAGCCGTATCTCAGGAGCCGCAAGCCTCCAGCATTTGTGGCCACGTTACCACCGATGTGGCAGCTACCTTTCGCTCCCAAGTCAAGAGGCATGATAAACCCCCGCTCCTCCAAGTACTCGTTGAGTTTCTCTAAGATGCAGCCAGCTTGGCACACAAGGATTCCTGAAACAGAAACGAGCTGATGCCCAGGAAGAAGGTGCTCCTAAAGAGGCAGGATAAGCATAAGCAGGTGCAACCACTTCTTCCTCCAAAACTTTCCGAGGTTCAATTTAAACTAGCAAGAACCCCATGCTTGCTATAGGGCATTGTCCCACCCCTCCTCAATCCCACGGGAGCTTTGCCATTGTCTTAACACCTGACCATGCCCAGCTCTGGACACGTGAAATACAGTGACATTAAGACCGTTTCTGCCTGGTGTTCCCCTTCTTGCTGTCTTTTAAGAACTGAAATACTCAAAGCAGCCTGGTTCCTAACTTTCCAAACCCAAACATCCTGCAAGTTTTCCCCATTCCTCCCTTCTCTGTTAGTGTGGCTCTCACATGCCTCCTTAACCACCACCGTTCTTCTCCCCCTGATGGGTTTCTCATTTAGCAAACACGATATACATGCTTTTCTGCTCTCTTTCCTCTTCTTTCTGCCACCAGATGTTTTCTTACATCTGCTACTGTTAACACCTAAGGATTACATCAGCAGCAGGAATCTGGAGGAAACAAATCTCTGATGCCCCTTATGATGCTGCTGGGCTGAACCTTGCTAATCCTGCAGTTACAGCTCCCAGAAGAATGTCCAGGCTAAAGCCAGGGGCTCGTTTCCGTGCACCACGTGTCTACAATATTTACCAGACACGGTGTCAAAGCTGATGATCCGGCTCATGAGAACAGTGGAGAGAATGATCTCATCGAAGACAGGAACGCTGCCCCCGACAAGGCCCGTGTTACCCCCCTGCGGGTTCACTGCCAGGTTCCTCTCAGAGCAGTACCTGGAAGAAAGCAGGTTTCTCAAGTCTTACGTCACTTAAGGCCATAATCCAGTCTATCAGAAAAGTTTCACTTCCCCGTGAATAGGTCCTGCTGTGGGCGTGCTCAATGCTCCTTAAAATTCAGCAGTGCTCAACCTAAAGACTAAACGGATAAAGAGGGGCGCTTTCATTGCAAATGTGGGAAAGCACAGCTCCTCTCTCCCCTCACTCCAGTCCTGTGCAAAGGAATGAACACTCGGGGTCATCCCCTCGAATAGCCCCAGGTCTGCCATGCAATATCTGTCTGGAAAACACACCTCTCTCTGTTTATACATTTATTCAGCAGTCTCTGCTAACAGCTTCCTCAGGGGGTTCTGACAGACGATCTCTGGCAGCAGTTTAAGACATTACTGCCCTCCTCCTCCTCTCAGGAAAGAATGTCCCATAGGCAATGAAGTCTGTGCATCTCTGCCTCAGCTGCTCCACCCTCCAGCACAAAGTGCCACCCAGTACATCCTCTCCCAGCTCACCAGAGTTCAAGGGCAATGGATGGCACAAGCTGCATTGCACCAGCAGCTATTTTTAGGTCCCAAGCTCTGTACTTTTGTTTTAAGAGCTAGGAGCAGGTGAGCAGGCTCCTGCAGCCTGTGGCTCTCCAGCTGAACAGCATCCCGCAGACGGATGCTCAACCGTACCTGCTCCTGTATGTCTGAACTAGGGCAGCGCTGCCACCAATTCACTGGACCCAACAAGCTTCTTTTCCCTTTTTCTTAGGGACTCTCCCTGAGTCCCTTCAACATAACTGCTCATGTCGAGCACTGGTAAAACGTTTAAATTTTGACAATTTCGTAGAGCAGAGAAGTCAGTGGGGAGTGCAAGGGGATGTAAAGCACAGAAAGGAGGGCTGAAGTCACCAGAGCTCGAGTACAAGACATACCACCAAGACAAACACAGCTCCAGTGAGTAGCGCTCGTGCACTCAGTGCCTGCACATCTGGGAGTTCCCTTCTCCTGCCTGATCCTCCCAAACCAGAGCTGAGCTCCCTCACCCTGTACAAAAGGCACACCCTACCTGAGAACCTGAGACACCTCCGCTGCTGTCTGCGGCTTCAGCAACAGCTTGCTACAGCCTGCAACGAAAGCAAGGGACGCTCATGGCAAGTCATCTGCTGCACGGAGTTCAGAAAGGACAAGGTGGCAAGGGATGTGTGAGATAGCAGTACTCCTCCACCACGAGGCAGTTACTTTAATGACTTCTAAAACAAACGTTTTTAACGGCGGGCCTTCCCTTGAAGCGCTTTGCACGTGGCCATGGACTTGGCTGCCAGTGTGGACAACAGGAAATGTTTTCATGAATAGTGAATTCATGAATCTTTTCATGAATCGTAAATTTTCATGCATCTTTTCACGAATCATGAATTTTCATGAAATCTTCAGCTTTGTTGAACAGCACCTGGTAACTCACACCACCTGTTTTCTGAGGGTCCACTCAGAACTTCAGAAAAATTCAGGAGCTGTTAAGTGAACGCATTTGTTTCAGGAAAACAGTTAATTAACTAGGAAGAATTTATTTTAGCCTGAAAAAAACGAGGTAATTCCCTTATTTTTTACGGGGAAAACTCGTTTTGCTGGTGCGCAAAGACACGCTCTGCTAACAACAGCAGTGAGGTCGCCGCTGGCAGACTTCGCTCCGCTGTGCCGACAGACGGCGGAGGTTTCGCCAGGAGCGAAAACCACGGCAGCTCCTTACCTCGGACCGACTTCAGCCAGTCCACGTTAAACGGTTCCAACTCCTCCGGGTCCGTGACGGCTCTGCCCGGCATCAGGCGCTCGAAGAACGCCACGTCCCGGGGGCTGAGGCGGGAGAAGGGCAGGCGCCGCACGCGGTACCGCTCGCTGGTCAGCGGCACCTCCCCGAGGCCGGGCGAGGCCGTGCGGAGCCCGCGGCCGCCCTGAGGAGGCCACGGCCCGGCTGCCGCCCGCGGGGCCGCCCCGGGCGCCTTCCTCGGCTCGGGCGCCCGCCGGGCCCAGGCCGGGCCGCACGGCCGCCATCTTAGCGGGGCGCAGCGGGGCCAGGCGGGGCGCAGCCATGCCATGCCCGCCCCGGGGGGCGAGGGGGGAGGCCGGGCTCCCGCTCGGGCTCCTCGCCCCGCTGCTGGGCTTCGGCCTCCTGAGGCGGCGCGGGGTGGCGGGGAGCGGGCGTCTCGCCCCAAAGCCGCCCGGCCAAGCCCGAGGGCTGCCCTCGCCTCAGGGAAAGGCGCCCCCCAGCCCGGCCGGTGCCCGCGGCCCCCCGGCTCCCTCAGCGCCCCGCGGGGCAGAAGGCGGCCATGTCCCGGCCCCGGGCCCGGCCGCGCCGCGGTCCTAGCGCCCGCCCGCCTCAGCCCCGCGTGCTGCCAGGCACCCGCACAGCTCTTGTTCCCAAAAATACTTTATTTGTAAATCAATATAGCCATCATCTATGACAAGATCCAAAAATACAGATAAAGATTTTACTTTACATTCTTGTTTGATGGTTTTTTGTGTTTTTTTTTTTTATTAATAAAAAGCTTTATAGTCTCTTCCATTTACAAAGGGAACACAGGTCGGATTCTTTAAAAAAATAGAAAAATCGGGTTAAAGTTGCGTCACCCCCAGTTTGGATGAGCTGCGATAAAGCTGAACACCACAGTGTACGCAGGTGTTTCGACAATCTTTAGTGGAACATTCCTTTAAGTATCACAGTCTTGTTCATCCTTCTCCTTAAAGCAGATTTAACGCCGTACATTCAAAATTCAGGAGAAAGATTTAAACTCTTTAGTGACCAAAAATGAAGGCTACTGGTATTTCCATCTACAAGAGTCTCTAACGATCTCTAAACCCAGGTGTAAACAGCCAACAGATGCTCTTGAGCCCGTGACAGCAGCTAGAGGCTCTGTGCTGGTATGTTGGCGACAGGACAGTCTATTGCTGGTGTCGGTGCAATGGGCAGACACGTTGGAGATGTCCCAGTGTAAAGAAGAGCGTGGATCACCTCAGCTTTGCTCATGATTCCTAGTGAAGAAGCATCTTTCCTTTTGAAGACTGATGCAAACTTCTAGCACTTTTTTTTTTGTGCTTTGCTGGTTAAAATGGAAAACATCTGTTCTTCTGAGCCCAGGAAAGCACTTGCTAACAAAAAATTTGCTGTCCTACCTGACCATCTTTTCTGAGTTTAGGGCAGCTAGCTTTGCTCTTATTCATCCACAGCTGCACATTTCCATACTTGCATGTTTCCAGCACAACCTCCAAAGAGGCGCAATCTAACTTTGAGATTGTTTCAAATCAAATGCTTAATCTATGGTGATAGCACTACTATTAAAGCCTTAGGAGAAGGGGAAAAAGTTTTTACAATACCATTGGATGGAAGGGGAAAATAAAACGTGAAACAGCATCACCACTAGCCTTCAGGACACAGTTACACTCTTACATTAATCCAGTGTAGCAGATCAATGAGGTACAGGTCTCACCCACTGGTTACTGAATTACAGGCTGGCTCATGAGGTATCACAATTGAATTTACTCTCAAAACAGAGGCAGAAATAAGAGGGCTGACTGTATTTCTATGATCAGGTTTGCATGATTGTGCTTCTTCTCCCCCTCTCACCCTCAATCCGTTTCTAATTTGTCTGTGTGGTTTTGGGGTGCTTTTACAATGACAACAATGAGAAACGTACATTGTCTTGTAAACATAACTATGGAAACTTCATATACAGCATGGAGTGATGCAACCTAACAAGGACATGTACAACATCACACTTCAAACGAGAGGGCCCTGGAGACAGGTCTTTTTGCATAGCGGATGCAATAAATCAAAATGTTCACAGAAAACCTGTCTCAGTATCAAAATGTTTCTTCTGCAAGAGTCCTTACATACCTGTAGCATCTACAAAACCCAGCAGAGCAAAGCAGGAAAGGAAAACAGGCAAGGGCCGTGTTCTACTTTCACTGCAAAGCACAAGTAAGAGGGCCAGGGCAAGAAAAAACAAACAAACAAACAAAAAACAACAACAAAGTTCTTTCAGAAGCTGTTGCCAAAGTCCAACTAGAACAGTGTTGTTTTGTTTTTTTTTTCCCCCCCCCACCCCCCTCTGTACTGTTTATTCAGATTGCTTTTAAAGCAGAAAAAAGCTTATCTGGAAGGATTTCCAACAGTCTGCACCAAGAGCTCCGCACAATGGTATGCCAAGTAACACACAGCCCTGCACAGAGCTGCCATAAACACCCATCACAGACCACAGCCGGAAGAGTTCATGAACCCTGGTCTGTACTGCTGCAGGGTTTTGGTGTTTTCTCCCTCCCCTAGCAGAAAAACCTTTACCAACAACATTTTTGTGTAGGCAATTAAGCCCAATAATCCAGGATACATCTAAAGACAATACTTATCTCTGTTCTTCCCTCAGGTTCTGAATCTGCTATAACTCAAAGGAGGGAAAAAAAAAAACACACGCAAAAAGACTTTAGTTTTCCTATTACTGATTTCCTTCTCATCCTTCTGCTGCAGCAACTGGCACGGTGATGACAGCAAGGATTCATATTCAAGATCTGAAAGGCAGCTCAAAGAAGTCAAGAACAGGCAAATATGCCCCTACTAAGAAGGCAAGATGTCATTTTAAAACATTCCTACTGAATTGCCTTCTTCAATAAGACAGCTTCATAGCAAATTCTATTAAAACACCACAACCTCCACCAAGCTACCTAATGGCCACCCTTCTTTCAGCTTTGCCGCACCATCACAGGAATGTACATGTTATCCTTGCAGAGGATTCCCTTAAAGCTTCTTTTCCTGATTTACTGAGGTGCAACACAGGCATACACAAGTAATAAAAATAAGGCCTTCATCTTCTTTTATGAATAAATCAGACCCTCTATAACAATACTCTAGGTTTCAACTTCACAGTAATATACTTAAAGAATTTCCAAAGAAATGAAAACTGACAGGAAAGGTAACTCACTCTCTCAATACTACTGTCACTAAGAAACACTGCAGGACAATTCCTGTGAGATTTAAAGCTCTTGTCCCAGAAGAGACAAACCTTTTATAGGAGGCAAAAAGTCAGATGTTTTGCTTCTCTTAAGGTTCACATGAACGCAAGCAAGATCAAGTAAAATAATGGCAGTGCAAAGTTAGACAGAAGAAATTCCCCAGAAGAGAAGATACGGTCTTATCTCCGTCCCATCCCTACCCTGTCAAAACTAAGCACAGTATTTGGCTTTGAGGAAACAGACATTGGAAACAGCTGACCAGCTTTCTTGTTCCTCTGTACAACAAAACTGCAGAACAAATGGACTTCACACCAAAACTATTCCTCTTCTGCAGGCTACAAGAGAGACAATTCCTTTTTCTCTACCATGCTAAGCTCCAGGTAACTGAACGACTTCAGTGATGGCGATGCACCATGAAGTTACAGGTATCTCATGTGCCTGCAACACCTTACGTGGTTTCACAGACTCCTATAAACTAGCAGACTTACAGCTACTGGCTGCCCTAACACTTCATAGTAACACTGATTACAGTGTTGTGCAAGTGTAACATAAATAAAATCCCTGTGGCAGATTCCCTCCCTCCCACAGTCATTTTCTTACGAAAGAACAGGAATTACAACTGGCCACTGGACAATTAAATATCGTATCAGAAAAAGGAAGAGGGTAGGTTTTAAAATCAAAATCGAAAAGATGATATTGCAACTTGAAGGAAGGAATATATTAAAAAACTCTTCTAGCCTCAGAGGATGTATTCCCCTCTACTCCTTACTTCTTTTTCTTTCTTTCCTGAACACAACGTGGACAAAACCTACAGGGAAAAAGAATAAAAAAAAAAAGACAGTAATTAGTTCCTGAAGATAACAACATATCACTCAAGAGCTCTTTCTATCATTTGGAAATGAGCAGGAGGGGTGGTAATTTTAACTAATAGCAACAACTTCATGACATGTAGGAAGACTGGGCAAACAGGAAAGGAATTGTACAGACTCTGGTGAACAGCACTAAAAGGCTTCCAGGGCTGCCCCTCACAGCCATGATTCCCCCATTTCATTCACCTAAAAGTTACTCCAAGTAACAAAGTCAGAGAAAATAAGATATTTTCCTCCAGTTCATTCCTTCCTCTCCCTCCAGTGACTGCAGATGGCTGCAGTTCACTTCTACTTCATCTTGTTTCTGATAAGCGTCTTACAGATAGATGAGAGAAGCCCATCAAATAGAAATATTTACGTCTCAAAGTCTGCTTACTGAAAAAATCAGCATTTAACTCAGTGGCTAGCCATTAAACTTCAGCTCCATGCTATCACCGGTTTACTTCAGTATCTGATTGGAATGCAGTGACCTACTGCTCTATGCACTTGCACGCTTACGATTATTCCCATCACGCTGTGTTCTGTAAAATAAACATTTTAGTCATGTTATTTGTCCCCACTTAATACAGTAGCACAATTTCACTTCCTCTTGAAAATTCACTTTTCTTATGCTAACTGAAGAGTGTGGCATTTTAATTGCAAAAGAGAACAATTACACAAAGTTTTTGTCCTTTGAAAAAGCAAGTACAGAACAAGCGTATGACTTTCAAAGATGGGCACGTAAGCAAAACCTAAACAGAATTCTAACACTTTGTTTCCATAAATGGGAAAAAAAGAATTATTTTCTCAACCTTAACCACAACAACAGTTGCACAGCAATACAGCAAACGTGAGATTTAAGATATACGTATTGACACAAGCCTAAGCTCATGAACTGCTCTACTTACCGTGAAAATTTACATACACCCAGATCCTTGTTTTGTTCCCACCAAAATCTGTGGCAACTAAGACTCCCATGGAAGCAGCCCCTAATAAACAAGTTCCCCTTCTGCCTTCACAAAATTGCAATCTCAAACCCTACAGGATGCAAAGCTCTGATGACAAGAGCAAAGTTCCTTTGTCAAGAAGGGTCACAATAGGGTTTCGATTCTTTTTGTGATTCTTGTTGAGGGAAAATGTAGCTTGGTAAAAGTAAAAAGCCTGTGTGTCCTCCTTACCATTTCCCTTTTGGTTTGGTGGTGAGATCCACACAAGCAAAGTGGAACCATTCAATTGGGCACTGCAAAACAAAGAAAAAATCCTCAGAAGAGATGCTTAGCGTTTCACAAGCGTTACGTTTGTTTTGGATGATCTAATTGAGCAAGTACCCCCCTCAGATTTCACAGTGCTGTGATGTTGCAATCATCATTTCAAAAGACACAGAGCACCTTTTGACAACAAACCAAGTGCTTACATCTGGGTTGTCACAGCCGATCATTTCTCCGTACGACACCTGGTGACACAAGCAGTAGGTGGGCTCGTTGGGGTCCACTGGCATGTCTAGGACATCTGAGGGATGCACTGACAGGATGGTATCAGCAAACTCAGAGCTGTAGACAAGAACGATTTGAGGACAAAAGACTTTTCAGTTATGGACAACTATACATTTCCAAGATCTAAATGCCTCTTGGGAAAATTAGTTTTTAACAATATCTTCCTTAGAGCTCATTGAACCCACTTTAGAGTTTAATTACACATTCACATATTGTCCAATAATTAAAAACATAAAGCAGGTTTGATCAAACACAAAAATATGAGCTCAACTATAAAGATTAAGAGAATGATTTGTAGATGACATGACTAAAGTAACAAAATGAACATACAACTCACTTCTGTTTGCAGGGCAGAATAATCTGCCTTTTTTTCCCCCAGTCCATTTTAATACGTATTCTTCTTTCTCTGCCAGGCATGAGGGAACCCCCTTGCTCTGACACGTCAGTAACACGTAATAGAAAATACACTCTTTTCTTGCCCCTCCATTTAATCAATTGAAGATAGTAGAATTAACTGGGTTTAAAAAAAAAAATCACATGATGGAGGTGACATGCTTTCTTCCTTGACTCACAAAATGGAATTATATTATTCAAGACTATTTAGGACACAGTTGTTTGAAAACAACCACAAAAAACTCTCCAAAATTTCCACAACAGCAATACAACATCAGTATTTGTCCCAATAGGCAAGTGTTTCTTTGCAATCAATCTTGCAAGCAACATTTAAAAATAGCTGCATGACAAAAATCAAAGCTATTTTCTACCAGCTTGCCAACAGCAACACAAGCTCTGATCTTGTCCTTCCAGGCAGAGGGCATTCCAAGCATGCCGAGTTTCCACACGTCAAGCAAGGAGTTAATTAACAAATCTGACTTGTCCTAAAGAGGACTCTAATGAAATATAGTTAAGACCACAATAACCTAAACACCACTAACATCCTGACAGGAGAGTCATAAATAAAGTAACATGAGTTTAGGGAAAATTCACGAAATGTTGAGCCAAAGTCACCAGAATTGTAGCTGGGTGTCTTACCCTCCTTTGAGTTTCTTTTTCTTTGGTGTATCTTCTTCAGATGTTCGCCTGCCTCGACCACGAGAGCCTCTTTTGTCTTTTTGACTTCGTCCCTCTATAAAAGAAAAAAAGTGCATTGTTTCAGCTTTTTTGAATACCAGAAACATCCCCAGGTATTTTACTTTTGGTGCATTTGTTTTGAAATCCTTCCATGATACGTAATTCAATACAAACACCGATTCTGAAATATACATACACTTTTCTGCCACAAACACACCAAGCTTGCAAGTAGTATTACTAAGTGCCTAATTCCTATGTTTGCAGTTCTGGCAATTAAATCACTACAGTACAATGTCAGTGCATAGCGTCACACAAGATTTAAACAGCATCACATTTGATCAGATGTGACATAATGCAGATTTAAAAAATAATAAGTATATTTTTAAACATTTGGCCAGTTAATTGGTTACTCAGCTACTGACTTAACTTTTATCTCCACAGGTCCGTACTCCTCCTCTTACCCTTTATTTCATAGCTCAAAGGCATAAAGCTGTGTTGATGTTAACCGTAACCAAATTTCACTGTAGTTATAGGAGATTTCCTGTATGTGTTACAGAAATTGGTATCTTCCTTTACCTCTTAATTTTTCCTGCTGTTCTTAGCTTGACTAATAACCAAATCCAGTAAAAGCAGGAAAATAAGCAGATGTCTTCTCCAAAAGATCTTAGAACTTACTCAGTAATAGATCAAGCCTGAAGCCAACCGTTAAACTCAAGAGGTGTAGGAACCACGGGCTGAACATCAGTTCAGTTTTGCCTCTGTTAGACCCCCCTTAGCCAGTGACAACCAGTCACCATGACTGACAACCAGTGACCATGGGCCACCTCAGGATGCTCTGACAAGGAGAGAGCGCAGGTTAGATTCTAGCACTAGATTTTTTCCTTCCCCCTGTTCATTGGTCAGCGCAACACTGTAAATATCTGAAGAGCATTCACAAGTACAGGAGAGCACCACAGCCTCCTGAAACGACAGCCCAACTCTATGTTTTAGCCTCTCTGGTTCGATACGCTCCATGCTGAAAAAGGCTGTCAAGCACATAACATTTACGCACTTTTCAGGCTTCGTGCTCCAGGGTTTTCAAAGTCACTGCCTTCCAGTTTATCTTTCAGATCTGCTTCAAACCGTGCCAAGTCTGCATCCAGCCGGCGGATATGCTTATCCACCTGCACAGAAGAGGAAACCACAAACTGAATTATTAAAAAAAAAAAAAAGGTCTAGTAACTTGGCCGCTATCAGCATGAACAGGAATGTAACACTTGAAGGCAAGGCGTGAGAGGTGTACCAAACTTGAAGAAGGAAAATGGTACATACAAAGGGAATTAAAGCAAACAGAGAAAGAAAAAAGCTGAAGCAAGCTTGCTAAAAGCAAGAGAACCCAATCCCAATGCAAGCAAAGAGAAATAAAGGAAAAGGGGGGGGGGGAAGGCAGCATAAAGGAGAGTCAAAACAACTAGACTAATGGTTTGCATAACAAAACAAAATGACGAAAGATATTTAAAGATTGTTTTCTCCCGGCCATTTAAAAAATGTATTATTCAACTGATATCCATTAAAGGCGGCAACATTTTCTCTAGTATTTCACTAGCATGCTATTTAATGAAATTTAATAACAAATACAAGCCATCTCCAATATCAAGTCAGTACACATTACATAAGTATCTCATAATACCCTGGTGACAATAATGTGGCTTACAGAATAGAGATGTAGCAAAGGTGTTTTAACCCTCATCCCTCACCCCCAAACCATGTTGCTGCAGTACCTATTCATGAAGTTAGTGTTTATCTAGGATGCTTTTCAATCCCTGTGAAATAATTTCCTTTTCTGCAGTGTTTGACGTCAATAAAAAGTACTCCAGCTGCAGCTGTCACTTTTAATTAGAACCCAGAGCATCTCTAGAAGCTACATAAAACACTCTAAGAACAGACAAAAAGGATTCCCCTCGTTTAAGATGCACCTATGGGATAACATAGGCGGAGATAAGAATTACTCAAGGGACAGATAAACAGACAAGAGTAGGTGCAGAACAGGAGAAAAGTGGAAAGCTGCACCTTAAGAAAAGATATTTTCTCACTGCAAGTTTGACACCTAGTATACAGCCAAAACAGTGGAGCTGACCGGTCTCCATGCCTCTATCACCTGGAAACCCAAGAAACTGGAAAGATTTCCCTCAACTCCTCCACAACACAGCTTTAAAGCTGACCTAAAAAATGTTGTTTATGACCAAGACCAGCCCTAAATGAATTAGTGGGTGAAAGGGGAGTGGGCGGGGTAAATATGCTGTCATTACTAGACAGCAGATGTGTACTTCCGATAAAGCAATCTCCAACCTTTAATCAGTAGAGAAGCCTACTTGACACAAAACCCAGGAACACAAGGGGAGACCTTTGTTGTTTTTTTTTGGGGGGGTTGGGGTGGGGGGGGGAGGAAAACAGTAAGAAAAGTAAGCTTAAGAACTAATACTTTGTTTCAGTAAGATATTAAAGGCAAATACACCAGGAAAAAGACAAACGGATGCTGCAGAAGCACCTCTCAAGTCTGTCACCAGCCCCAGTCCAGATTATGATTGTATTTACAAGTCTCACTGTTTTTGGTCCTCACCATCTCGTATGTCTGCATGGCCAGCTGTACTTTATCGTCGCTGTACTCTTTACATTTACTGTAGGCACTCTGGATTTTTTTCAGGTGTTCCACTCGCTCCTCGGGCAACATGTTCTTCACAGATTCAATGTATTCTGCTGCAAGACTGTCAATTTCTGCTTTCTTATCTGAAAAGCAGAGACACGGTATACATATGTGAGAAAGTCATCTTCCAAAGGAAGTATTTTTACCTTCTACCTCTCTCTAGTATTTAGAAGACCCCTCCTGAGAGTTTTTGGACTTGCCTTGATTCTTTAATGCATTTACCTTTTTTATTAAGGATTAATTTAAAGGCATACTGTCTTCAACACCTGTGGTATAGTGCTAGTTTCTCAAGTGTTTTGCTGTTCAGAGGAGAGGCTCAGTTAAGACCAGAAACAGAATCAATAGATTCACCAACTTCAACCTCTCTTTCCGTATGAAGAACACTGTATTTGCTGCATGGCTGTGTTTTGATGTCTCAAATTGAAAATCATTAATGCACAGTCACATGTCAACAGAAACCTCAAAAAAAAAAAAAAAGGAAAAGAAGTTTTCAAGGCATGCAGCAATCTACAATTCAGCAGATGTGAAAATAAGTATGTCTGACAGCAAGAACGTCCAAGGGGCAATCAGGTACAGTGACCACAATTATACATAACTACAAATTAGCAAGCAACAGCTGAAAATGAAACGCCATGCCCAGTGAGCTGTAGGACTCACAGAAAACCAGCATGAGACTGGTTGAGGAAAACAGTGAAGCTCCTGAGTTGGAAGGGACCCACACAGATCACCGGGTCCAACTCCCGGCTCCACACAGGACCGCCCAAAAATCAAACCGTGTGTCCCAGAGCCTTGTCCAAACGCTTCTTGAGCTCCAGCAGGCTCGGTGCTGTGAACGTGACGAGCCCGTCCCGGTGCCCGACCACCCTCTGGGTGAAGATCCTTTTCCTGACAACCTCCTCCGGCCCTCCCCTGTCCCAGCCCCATGCCGTCCCCTCGGGTCCCGTCGCTGTCCCCGGAGCTCAGCGCCTGCCCCTCGGGAGGGAGCTGCGGGTTGCCATGAGGCCTCCCCTCAGCCTGCTCCGCTCCGGGCCGAACAAACCCAGGCACCAGCCCCCCTCCGGCCCCTTCCCCATCCCCGCAGCCCCCCCCGCAGCCCAGCCCCCGCGGCTCCCCCCCGGCCCCGGTGCCGCGGCTCCCTGCCGCCGCCTCCGCACGCACCTTCCGTCCGCTGGTCGAGCTCCCGCATCAGCTGGAAGTTGCGCTGCAGCTCGCAGGGCAGGTTCTCGATGCCTGAAACGAGCACAGAGCCCCCTCAGCGCCGCGCCCCCTCACGGCCCCGCCGCCCGCCGCCCCCCGCGCCCGGCGCTCACTGTCCAGGTAGTGCTCCAGGTACATGGCGGCCGCCATCTTGTGCCGCCCGCCCCGCCCCGCTCCGCCGCCGGCCGGCCCCGCCGCGCACGGGCCGCGGCCTCGACCTCATCGCATATTCATGAGCCGCCCGCGCCCATTGGCCGCCACGCGTTGCATATTCATGAGGGGGGCGGGGCCACACAGTCCCCCCTCACAACGGGGTCCGGCGCTCCCCCGGTGCCTCCCGGGGGCGTCTGCGTCTGGCGGCCTCCCCCCACCCCACCGCGCGCCCTTTGCCCGTTCTCCCCGTTTTTTCCCTCAAAACGGCGGGCGAGCACCGCCGCCGCCCCCCCTTAACGGCGGGCCCGGCCTCCCTTTGTGGAGGACTCCGCCACCTCTATGGCTCCCCGCTGCCCAGAGCGCCGCCGGGGCGGGGCGGGGACCGGGACCGGGACCGGGAGCGGGCGGCATGGCGTGCGGCCGGGGGGCTCTGATCGTGCTGGAAGGGGTGGACAGGGCCGGCAAGAGCACGCAGGGCCGGCGGCTGGTGGAGGCGCTGCGGGCCGGCGGGCACCGCGCCGACCTCCTCCGCTTCCCCGGTACGCGGGGCTGGGGCTCGGGGGGGGGGGCGCCGGGGGGAGGCGGGGGGGGGGGCTACCGCCGTCACCGCCGCCACCGCCGCCACCGCCACTGAGCTGTGTCGCCCCTTCGGTTGCAGAGAGGACGACGGAGATCGGGCGGCTGCTGGGAGCCTACCTGGCGGGGGAGAAGGACGTGGAGGACCACGCCGTGCACCTCCTGTTCTCTGCCAACCGCTGGGAGCACGTGTAAAGATGGCGGGGGTCGGGGGGGGGGTCGGGGAGGCGGGCACCCCCTCAGCCCTGCGCCCCTCAGCCCTGCTGCTGCCCTCGGGCCCGGCCTGAGCGAGCAGGGAGCCCCCGCCGGGCTGGGGGTCAGGGCCAGGCCCGGCCTGCTCGAGGCCAGGAGCCTGTGCCCGTTCCCCTCCAGCCACAGGCAGCGCCCTAAACGAGCTGCCCTCCCTGTGAGCTGCCCTCCCGGTGTGGGTGGAGGATTCGGGCTCGTCCCCTGCAGCTCCCTCTGTGCTGCTGGGTACAGAAACCAGGGGGTTTCATCGCCACCTGGATTGAGCACCGCCACCTGGGAGCCCAAAGGGAGCGGGCAAACCGCAGCGTCACCAAGCCCCTGAGCACAGCCTTTGGTGTGCTGAGCTGCTGCCCCAGCCTGGGAGCTAATGCTCGTGTGGCTTTTTGCCAAACGGAGGCTTTGTGTGTGTAGCTGGGGCCGTCGGTGACAGCTGTTGCTCTTACCTGGGCCTCTGTACTGCAAAATGTTTTCTGTTTTAAAAAAAAAGCTTCACTGATCCTGCTGTAGCAGGAGTGCCGAGCAAGCTGGGAGAGCATGAGGCAGATGGGTGAGCTGCAGTAAGAAATGTCTGTTGTAAATAAAGGATGCTTTCCTCTGACAGAGGCAAGTATTTCAAACCCACTGCACCACTTAGGAAGGAAGACTAAGCTGTTCGTGCCTGGCTGTAGCTCATCAGTGATCTTGCTGCAAGCTGTGGAGCTGCCTAGAGCAATGCCCTGCACTGGTGCACCCTGAATGTGGGTGTCTCAAAAGGGTATTTGCTTAATATCTTAGAGGACGGAGCACAAATAGGAATTGATTCATGATCAGTGTCACGGATGACCCTGATGCTGCTAATGATTAGTTTGAAGTCAGAAGTGTAACTTATTTTTTCTCCTCCATGGTTTTCAGGCCTTCAATGAAAGAGAAACTACATCAAGGGGTCACGCTTGTGGTTGACAGATATGCCTTTTCTGGAGTGGCCTTCACAAGCGCCAAGGAGGTGAGTGAAGGACCCAGCAGGCCCTGCCTCTCTCTGTATTTGGAGAAACAGGAAACGGGGAGAGGCCTGCTCTCGATGTCAGTCTGTGTGGCCCAGGCTCCTTTTCTGGGGAAGTGTGGATTGAAATGGGGGATGAAAGTTTCAGCTTAAATGTTAACGTGGCCTGTTTGACTGTGTCTACCCCTTCCCCCAAAAGAACAGAGAAACTCGTTAGGTTACTTGTTAGCGAGGTAGGCTCACTCTGGAGTTGCACTGGGGAACCCCAAACCAGACATGGCACTCCAGGTGTGGGCGCAGGACAGACGGGAAGAAGGATCACTTCCCTCGTGCTTATACAGCTAGGCTGCTGCCGGCCTTTGTGGCTGGGGCATGCTGCTGACTCATGGTGAGCTCAGTGTCCACCACGAGCCTCAGCCCCTTTTCTGCAGAGCTTCTGCCCAGCTGGTCGGCCTCCAGCCTGTCCTGGTACATCAGGTTTTTCTTCCCCAGGGCAGGACTTTTTTGAGTTTGCCTTTGTTAAATGTCTTGAGGTTCCTGGCAGCCTGTTCCTCAGTGTGTTGTGTCCCTCCAGATAGCAGTCCTGCCCTCCCGTGCGCTCACTGTCCCCGCCTGGTGTCATCCAGAAGGTTGCTGAGGGAACGCCCTATCCTGTCATTTTTGTCGTTAGAGATGTTGAACCGTACTATTTGTCCTTGAGTGCTGGCACCAGCAGCCACCTACCAGCTGGACTTCGTGCCACTGATCACCACGCTTAGCCCAGCAGCCTCATCGTTTTTTTGCCAACTTGACTGTCTGCCTACCAGTTCATATCTCACCAGCTTGGTGGAAAGGAGGTCATGCTTACGTCAAGGTACAGAGCACCTACTGCTCTCCTCATATCCTCAGAGCCAGCCTTACTGTAGAAGGCTGTCACGTGAGCTAGGCAGAGTTTCTCGGTGATAAATCCCTGCTGGCTGCTCCCAGTTGCCTTGTTCCTTCATGTGCTTGGACATGGCTTTCAAGAGGATTTGGTCCCGTACCTTCCCAGAAGCTGATGTTAGGCTGACTGGCCTGCAGTTCCCTGGATCTTCCTTCGTAAAGACGAGTGCAATATTTACCTCTTGTAAAGTCTTCAGCAGCTTCGCTTGCTTGCTGTGACCTTTCACAGGTGATGGAGTGCCTTGCCACGACATTACCAGCTCCTTCAGTATGTGTGGATGCATCCTATTTGGTCCTGTGAATTTGCATATGTCCAGCTGGCTTGACTGCTTCCCTAAATGTGTCTTTCTCTACTGCAGGTACTGCTGCACTCCTGCCCCCTTTGCTAGTAGGTTTGAGGACCTGGCTGGCTGGGGGCAAACCTTCTCAGTGAAAAGTGATGCAAAACACCCATCAGGTACTTCAGCCTTTTCTGTCCCTTGGCACTAGGTCCCCAGTCCCACTGAGCAGCAGGTCTACGTTTTCCTTAGCCATTCTCCTGCTGCCAGCATCCTTAGAGAAGCCCTTGTTACTCGCATCCCTCACTACTTCTGACTTCAGCTGAGCCTTGGCTTTTCCAGCTTCTTCCCTGCACTCTTGAGTAATGTTTCTGTATTATTGCTTGGTGTTGTGCCTATTTCCATCTTCTGTCTGCTTCCTTTCTGCACTTTGGGCCTAGTTAGGAGTTCTTTGTTGATTCATGCCAGCCTTCTCACATGTTTATCATGCTTTCTGCACGCTGGGATGTTCCACTTTTCTGTTCTGAGGAGGCTTGTCTATGAAGATCAACCAGCTCTGCTGGGTTCTTTTCCCTCCGTGGCAGTTTCCCTGGGCACCCTGCTAAGGAGATCCCTAATAAATAGAAATCTGCTCTGCTGATGACCAGACCCGCAGCTCTGTTTGTCTTGTTCACTTCTCTCTGGACTGTAACCCCCACCATCCTGTTCACTTCAGCCAAGGCTGCCCTTGATCTTCACACCTTCAGCCAGTTCCTCTTCACTTGTGAGTAGCAAGTCCATCAGGGCACCTTCACTCGCTAACTTATCGAATACCTTTGTGGAGAATTTGTCTTCAGCATTCCTGAGAAACCTGGACCGCTTCTGCCCAGCAGATACACAGGTGGTTAAGGTCTTCTGTGACTGTCAGGGCCTGCAATTGTGACCCTTCTTCCATCTGTATGAAGAAGGCTTCATCGACGTCCTGTCTTCTGGTCTGTCCCTGACCCTATGCGTAACCCATAGGCTCCCACCTGGCTCATCTCCTATCCCAAGGCAAAGCTCCCTGTGCTGCAGACACTCCTTTGCAAACAGCACAACCCCTCTTCCTCCTCACCTTCCAGCCTGTCTTTCCTGAACAGCCTCTGTGGATCCATTGCAGCGCAGCCGTCTGGCAGGCTGTCCCACCTCACCCCTGTAATCCGAGCAGGATCACAGCCCCGCAGTGTCCCTGTGCAGGGACATTCCTTGGGTGTTTCCCATGTTGTGTGCTTGAGATAGGTCCCCAGTAGTGCCGCTTTCCAGAGAGCCTCTGCTCTCATATTTTCCCTTAGACACTTCCTCCTTGCTTGGCACCTTCAGTTCTCTACAGCTTGTAAGCGTTCCCTTGACGTACCTAGTTTAAAGCTCTTTTCACTACCTTAGCACACGGACACTCTTGGCCTGCATTGGGATGTATCCCGTCCCTGCTCCGTAGCCATCGGTTCTTGAAGAGTGTCCTGTGGTCACAGAAGCTGAAAGCTTGCCTGCAACAGCAACCGTGCAGTTGGGAGTTGACCTAAATTTATTCCTACCTAGACCTTTCTCCCTTTCTGGAAGAACTGAGTGGATCTTGGGCTCCCATGCCCTGTGTCATCCTCATCCCCCCAAGCCCGGTGGTCGCTCTTGGTATGTGCACCCTGATTGTATCGCTGTCCACCACGTGGATGAGCAGCAAGGAGTAAAAGGGTCAGACAAGCCTCAGCAGTCTCTGCAGTGTTGTGGATCCATATACCCTGGTGGAAGTCTTCAAATTTGTCAGCGGGATCCAAAAAAGCTGGAAAGCTTTGTCTCTTGCATCGGGGCTGGAATTCCTGGGTGGGCTGAGAAGTACGGTAGGTATTCAAAAAGGTATCTCCATGGGCACAAACATACTAAAGCTGCACGGCGTTTATATTTGGGAGCAGCTTTCTTTTGGACTGATTGCTGTGTGGAGACTTCAAAATGTGACTCATTATTTCCCTCTGCTGGGCTTTGCGGAAGAGATGTTAAAATCATTAGCTCTGCTTGGCTTCAGTGAGCATGAGAGGAGCACGGCACCTAGGAAAATCTGGACCCTCAAAATTGCCAGGAGTGAATTCAGGAATTTTAGGCTGGGAAATCACCTTTTCAGTTTGTAGGGCTGTATTCTGTGATTTGTGCTGCATCTCTTCTCTGGCTGTTCCTCCCCTACCCCACTCTCCAGCTATCCTGCTTCTTTCCCTTGTTCTCATTCCTTTCTTTCACCTCAAACTTGGTTGTCTTTGTTTGGGACAGAACTTCTGCATGGACTGGTGCAAACAGCCCGACATAGGACTCCCAAAGCCAGATCTGATTCTGTTTCTTCAGTTAAGCCCAGAGGAAGCAGCAGCACGAGGGGACTTCGGAAGTGAACGTTACGAGAACAGCCTCTTCCAAGAGAAAGTTCTACAGTCCTTCTGTCATCTGATGAAGGACAAGACGTTAAATTGGAAGGTGAGGAAATAACCCTAAGGGGTCTGTCACAGACTAGGGGTGGTCTTTCATGAGAGGGCTCCCTCTTGGATTGTGTGTGTTGTGCCCTTGTGCTTCCCACTTCCAGCCCTTGGCAAGAAGTTGGGGGGGGGGGGGGGTGCTGGGGACCAGCCAAAGCTGCTGTGGCCTGCAGCAGGGCACTGCTGACACCCGCTGCTCCAGGATACTGTAAGGGGCCCTGTTGGGTGGGGGAAGGTTTTGTTTGTTGGTTTTGCAGAAGAGAAGAAAACATACACCATAGCACAAAATTAAAAAAAAAAAAAAAAAGCATGCAGTCAAAATTATTGTATGAGATGGTGTGGAACTTACCTAACGTCTAGTCTGCAAACCCTGATTTTCCAGAGATTCTAGCAGTGGAATATATTTCCCTTATTACTTGTCATCTGCTATCTCTCCACCCATTATGCGAAAGGAGTTTTCATTTAAAGTAGCAGCGACATGTCTGTTTAAAATATGCCAAACTGCAAAGCTATTAAACAGGCACATACCAAAACAGATGATGTAGAGGTGACAGGTATCCCTGAAGTGAGTACAGAAATCCAGTTCCAGCACCCATTAACAGTACAGTTAGCATTCCTGGCAATTTCCCCCTCAACATCAGATAAAATAATAGACATCAATGGTTGCCAAAGATCCATTTAGTCCAGAACATGAAATGGAGCTCAGTACACCATCAATTACAAGAATAAATTGAGGCCAGCTATCTGCTTGAGAATATTGTGTGAGCACAAAGCTGGGTCATTAGCTGTTCCATAACGAGAAGACTACCATTTAATTACGAAGTGTATTTATTGCATAGCCTCACAGTCTGCTCTTTCACAACAATGCTGTGCGGTTCAGTATTCATAGGTCATCATGATCACATAGGTCATCATGATCAACCTGCACCCGCTTACATCTTTTAACCAAGTTCTTCCTTTTGCCTTGGTCGCTCCTAAATAATTTTAAAGCCATGGAAACAAAACCTTTTGCCAACTAACGTTGACTTGTGATGACCTGCAAGCTGTAATTCTGAAGTGAAATGTCATGTTTTCTAAAACTATATTAGGAAAAACATCGCTGCTTGGAATTTCTCCTGTTAAATACAAGCTTTGTGGAATTTAGTTTTGATATGGCCCTTATTGCTTTACATCTGTTCTGGTGCCTTGCAGTCTCTGTAAAGGTGAAAATCAAGCAAGCTGTCCCCTGAGAAGAAAGGCACATAAAATGACGTTGTACGTGTGATCTGGGTTCCCTCAATCACACAGGAGCAGAGCTGGTATTCCTTAAGCACCAGGCTCAGCGAACACCAGAATCAGATAGCACTACCAGCTTGCAGCATTTAAAAAACAACCAACAAACTGAAGCTGGAAAAATCACATGGATTGGATTTTGAGAGGTTCTGACTACCATGAGTGATAGTAAGGATCCCCAGATAACCACCAAGGGATCAATATACTGATGTTTCTGAGGGACTACACTACGGGGTGAAAAATGCTTACCTGATTTAAGGTCATATGCTCCCAAAGACCATCAGCAAAGAACATGCAGCAGTAGTTGCTTTTGTTTCCCTTCATCCTGCCGCACATCTACTTCTTAAGTGTGTCTGTTCCTGCATAAAATAAATTTTCCAGTTCCAGTGCAGAAGTAGTGCATGAGAAGTGTAACTAGCTCCTTTCACTGCTCATGAATTGTAACGATATTGAGTAAAGGGGGAGAGCAGAAATAGCAGGAAGGTGGGTTTCTTCCCCATTGTGTTGGAAATTGAGGAACATGTTTCTGTATTTTGTGTTTTGGCAACAGATGATTGATGCTTCAAAGAGCATAGAAGACTTGCACAGAGAAATTAAGTCCATTGCAGAGGAAACCATGCTGGAGGTACAGAATAAACCTTTGGGAGAACTCTGGAAATAAAACTTAATACAGGTTATTCTTTTAGACCTACCAGAAAATTCACCTCTTGGACCTTCCTTGGGTGGATGACATCTCTACATCACGTTCTAGTTACTACAGCTTAGATCACGTGTTCCTGGTCCAGCATGGTACTGGTGTGCTTTTGACTGTGCCTGCTTCTCCTCTTCCATTCTCCATGGCCCCCGCTGCTTTTTTTATAAGCAAGCATACGGAGAGCACAAAACATTCCTTGTGGAAGCTTCCCTGCTTCAGGTAGGATCTCTTGTTGTAGGCTTGGTCCTGTAATGTAGATTTGGATACTGAGCCCAGAGCTTCCCCAAACGTGATCCGCAGCAACAGGTGGGGAACAGCCTTCCCATATTTGAAGTTCCAGAGAACTACCATGTTTCTGGTTCTTCTTTCTCTCTAGTGGAATGCATCCCCTGTGCTAAAACCAGCTCTTATAATGCTTTCTAATAAATTACTCTTTTAAACGTTTTGTACAGCAGCAAAGGTGTTTTTTTTTTCCTACCGCTATGATCACTTACCTTCTAGAAGGACATACAGAAGGTGAAAGTGCAGCAGTTCAGGCACTAAATACAGAGATCACTGCTAGAATGAAGGGATGGATGACTTCCTATTCCAGCCTGCTCCCCAGCTGTTCTGTGAGAACAGTACGGAAGCTGGACAGCTATTGGCAGGGAAGAGTCCGAAATAGATGTTAGCTTGTCACCAGACCCATTTGAAGGCTGAGTGGTGCACAAATTCTTTTAGACTGGTTGAATTACTCCTGCGACCAAGATCAGAGGAAGAGTCAGCAGTGATTCCTGCACTTCACTTTCCAAGTGAAATTCAAACAGCCCAGCATACGTTACCAAACCAGATCAGGTACAAGTTGTGAGCTTGCCCGCTTCCCTCAGCCTGTACCATTCCGATTACTACCTGAAGGAGCTGCTTTTAGTCTGAGTCGTTACAGTAAAGTTCCAGTGTGTAAAATGGCGATGGGTGTTTGATGCTTGATTATGCTATATTTGGTTAAGAGGTCTTCCAAGTCTTCAGCAGTAAAAAAAAAAAAAAAAAACACTAGTCTGGGATGAGTTAAATTAAATCATTTGTAAGGTGCATTAATATGGGGATGACCAGCAGAGGTAAGATGTCTCCCCGTCAGACACTTAGCAGTACGGACTGCTCTCCGAGCTGCCCCTACAGAGACTAAACCCTGCTTTCTTAGAGGCCAATTGAGCTGATTGACTAGTGGGGAGAGGAAGGTAAATGTTTAAAACAATGCTGCTGCTGCAAACATCAGCTGAGATGGAATAAGCTGCCTTCACTCTGCATAGTAAATGGTAGCAGGAACACTCCTTGTGAAGGAGGTAAGCACCTGTGCCCTTCCAGCAATTCTTTAACCTTCAGGAGTCATTTAATTCATCTTAGCTTTAGGTTCCCAACTACAGAAAGCCAAGAACATCTGTTCAGGATCTAAGCAATTTGAGTTTAGCACTCTCAATTATTGGGGTCGCATTAATGCCCAGGTATAAAATCTGTCTGGCTAAGCTGTCTTTAACCATGAAAGCACAAACATGAAGTAAGTAGCACCTCTTCTTCTGAACAGTGGCAGTAGTTTGTACAAACTGAGGGCGTGGTAATTCCTCAGTAACTATCCCTTAACAAAAAGGACCTGCTATGGCACAGCAAAATGGTAACAACAGTTGAGTTTAGACCTGTTTTTGTAATGTTTACTACTGCAGGGCTGGTGTTTAAAAGGCTTCCTAGAAACACTGTGAAAAGCTGTCAGCCGAATAGCTGAACAGGGAGCATACAATCCTAAAGAAAACAAGTTTTATTTTCCACCCACCAATTCGAAACATTAACTTTGAAACCTCAGCTTGGCTTTTTCCCCTGCTACCTCAACTGCACGTGGCAGAGACTCACCAGAAAAGCACGTCCTGTCTTGGAAAGACTTGCACTGCTCAGAAGCAGAGACATGCTGCACTGCTAAGCATAGACAGCCTTAAAGTACTGTTTTTTGTTTTCTTCCCCTAAAAAAAAAAAAAGGGCAAAGCCTAAACAACTTAAAATGCGAGTTAGCAGAACTGCACCACAGAAGAGCTTCTTTGCCTCTGCTAGCATGACTGTGGCCGTTCACCCTCTAGGGCAGGGGCATCACCACGGTAGTACCACACAGCCAGCCTGTTCTGTCAGATATATCAAAAGAAAGATAAAAGTCACTGTTGCACATAGCTCAGCTTTTGCTCCAATCTGCCTTCATTGCCCTAAAAGGGTAAAAATGGTACGCTGGCATGGTTTCAAGAGCACTCCCAGCTCCACTGCAGGGTTACTCAATACCACCCACCCCCAGCACTTCATGTGCAAGAACATTAAGAAAGGCAAAGATTTTAGATTTGTTTATTCAGATACAAATTGAAAGCAGATGAATGGAGCACAGCCCCACTTCCTCTGCTGCCTCTTCCCCTAACTACAGGAGAGAAGAGGAGAAGCAGGCAGAAAGCAGCAAATAATAATTTAGTGACAGAAGCATCGTGGTTCCCAGTTCAAACCTCTGCTTTTGGGTAGCGTAGGGACAGCTGGAGCATCAGTAGGTCAGTCACAGAGGAAATGAGTCATTTCTAGCCCGTTGTCACCACCCTGGGGCACAAAAGCATCAACTGACAGGTTCTGATCCTATATGTACAAAACCTTGTAAACAGATCCGCAGTTTGCATCACGACACCTCTCCTCCACAGTTTACCTTTCTCTGAAGTCTGTTTGTGCGGATAACGGCCACAGGCAGAGCTATTATCTTAAAAGCAGCCACAATTTCCAGTCTAGTTGTGTTGGACCTTCTTATGACATTCTGTCTTTGCTGACCTCTTAGGGATGACTACTTGAAATGAGTTTCTACAGATTAGCTCCTACAGTAGCTCTGTGCATACTCTGCAGGGAAGAGAATTTGCAGAAGATCGAATGGAAAGGTAACAGCACAGCTAGGAGGCCTGCTCAACCATCAGGAACCTTTTCGGATTTGGAAAGGGAATGTGTAACAGGAGGAACTGCTCAGAGGACACCTTGAGGAATTTTATAGCTCACATTTTTGGTACCAACAAGATTGCTCACTAGATGCTATGCCAGCACACGGGCACACAGGCACTAGCAGGCCCACAGCTGGCAGATCTCAGTTGTCCTGTTTCACCTCTCCCCAGCTGTGTTTCACCCGCCCACCCCCCCGCCAATGCTGTGGAATCCCAGTTCTCTGCTCAAAGCAACTTACTTGAAGATACTTGCTGTAGAGATCAATCCACCATAGAAGCACAACGTATAGAAGCACGTGTTAATGACTCACTGAGCAAGAAAACACACACTTTCTATTCTCCTTCCCCTCTTTCTGCTGTTATTTAGGCTGATTCCTCCCCAGAAGCATGGCTGCTCCACACTTTCCTGGACAGCCTTTCACTTGAATTAGCACTCATTCCTAAGTCACCCCACCTTCCTTTTGTCAGGACGTGAGTAGGAGAGGGGTACTGCACCCGTGAGGAAGTGCTGTGTACTGCAAAGCGTGGACAGGAGTTTAACTGCAGGAAACCCAGCCACCTGCACTCTGGGGACTTCACAGCTGTCTCACTGGGAGATGTCTGCTGGTAGCTTGCAGTGTGAGCTCAGTCCAAGTTGGTCACTGAGAAGTGAAGCTGCTAGAGGAATTAACTGTACACATCACCTGCTAAATGATGGGTGGCTCTATTTAAGCTTCGGAGGGGAGTCCCTGCCTAAGGCTTTAGCACTAAAAACCCCCATGACTCCCCCAGAAGGGCAGCTGACCTGCTGATGTAACAGATAGGCTTTGAACTCGTAGGCACCACTGCATCCACTTCCAGCAAGTGTTTTCTGCTGAGGAAACCCAACTCCAGCCAGTAAGGCTGCAACACCCACTCGGTTCTTCATCCCACTGCAGACAATGCACGCTCCGCTCAGAGGCTGCACAGAATGCCAGGATGGATGGACAAGAGGCGGGGATGGCAGCAAGCACCTATGAAAACCGGTAGCCCCAGGCTCTCGAAGGAGCTTCCCTCCCCCCCCTTCTCCCCACACAACACAAATTTGCAGAGTCAGTTTCCTATTTGTTTTCAAAGGGATAAGATTTCGAAGTCTTCATCTTCTGAGTCAAAGAACCTTTCCAATCTGTCGGCATCAGAGGAGTCTGCAAGAGAAAAAGAAAGCGCTGGCTCCATGGGATGCACCCGCTGCTCAGCAGCAGACACCAGCAGCCAGAGGGCAGCAGGAGGCGAGTGTCACAAGCCAACATGCTCGGGAGAAGAGAATTATACGGCACGCAAGAGGTGTGCCAGCTCTCACAAATGCTGACACAGCCCTGGCGCGGTGCAGCTCTGTGCTGTGACTGTTTGGTACAACCTGCCTGGGCAGTCGGTCTGTGTTAGCAGGACAGGCTTTGGCATCAAGAGGCTCAAACAAAAGCACTTCTAAGGTCTAGGCTAATATCTGCAAAGACTCCCGGTCCAAATATGTGATACAGGAGTATTTCTTTGTTAGATATATTAGAACGTGCAATCCGTATTTTACTACAGTTGTCTTTGATCCAACGACAGGGGAAGGTAATTACACGACACGCCCTCCAAGAAGTGATTTATATAGTCCAGTTTGCAAGGGAGGGCAGTGTACTCGCTCCCTTCTGTCCATCCTTCCAACTCTGGTGAAGAGGGAGCACATAGCTACAGGGCAAGTGGCTTTACCAGAGAGGAAATTCAAGTGAAAAGGTGTGGACAAGCTGGGGAATAAAAGAGAAAACTACACTAACTCAGGTTTCAAGAAAGCACACATTAAACTTGGCAAAACAGCCAGCCAGAAGCTAAACTGCAATGACTGACTGCCAGGAACAAGGAGAAATGCGTGGTCACAAGGCTGCAGACTGCCCTGAACGTTCTGTGAAAGGCTTTAATCCCACAGCAGTGTGTGCAAATGCTTAGTGTCACTGCTCCCGATGCAAACTGGGGGGACGGGCGGCAGCACAGCTTCCAGAGATGCTCCTCAGGGAGCAGCCCCCTGTACGCTTCAGTAACAAACCACAGAACCCAACTGGCTGGGAAAAATGAGGACAAGGGACTGGACTTCCATGAGATTACTCCTTCTTTTGAGGACTAGGACAGAAGGAGAAAGGACAGCCATAACAAATGGGAGAGGCTCTAAAAGCATGGGGAAGAAGCCAAGTAGCTCATTAGGATATCGCTTTTATGAGTAAAAAAGGCAGTAATTAGGGACAATTTAATACAGGCAAGGATCACCAGTTTAAGGCAATCAAATGTTCTTACAGACAAGGACAGTGAGATAAAAAAGGCCTTCAAAGTTTGTGCTAAGAGACAGACGGCAAGGAAGCAGTGACTGCAGGATGCAGGTGACAGGATGCAGTCCAACGCCTGGTGATGGGGTAAGTTTGTCCCCAAATACTCATTCCTCCTGGCAGAAGCTGTCAATAGCTCCTTATCTCCTGCAACGTTAATGCGCGTTAACATAAGCGGAGCCTGACAGCCAAAATACTGCCCAGCACTCGTTCCTTTCTGCATCATCAGGGCTAAGCGTTGGTAGTAGCACATGCACAGGGAAGAAATCTAAACTGCAACTACGTTTGACCACCCCCATCTTTGACATTTTTTAATACCCAGAAGCTCAGTTTTCAGCCTTTTCCATGGAGCCTTAGGATTTCTCTGAGCATCTCTTTAGAAATCACAAATTCTTATTGATGTAATAACCTATTAGCTTTTTTCCCCAGTCACCATTCAGACTCATCATGAAAAATCACGACCATGACCATGGGATCTGTGAACCGCTAGCTGAAAGCCAAAGAACTAGATGAATTGACCAAAAAGCTCCGAGCTGAACAGGAACACACCAGAAATCACTATGCAATCCACACAATTTCCCGAACACCAAATGGACAAACCCACCCTTAGCTCTACCTCCCTGCGTGGCCTCACCTGGCGTGAGATTCAGAACATCGGGGTTGGAGAAGTGCGATGGCTGGCGCTCAACTAGTTCGAACATGGGCAGCGCTCCTCTTACCAGGGACAGCTGTGGAGCAAGAGCAGAGCCATGAGAACCAACAGTGCTGCACTCACAGTGCTCTGGGTCTTTAAGGTGAAGAACCAGTTTGTTGGGACTTTTTTGCAGCTGAAAAAAATATTTCTCAAATCTTTGACTAATATCAGCTGCAGAATTTCAGAGCTATGTTCCTCCTGGTGTCTGAAGAAGTTATTTTCATGTGCCTTATTGTGGGATCATGCTGCAGAGAACTCTCTCTGTGCAGCATTTTAGAAACAACAGTATTCTATATTCTTTTCCCGGTGATACAGACACAAACCTTTTTGATTTGCTGGCACCAATCATTAAAGTCCTCCTCCGTGTTGCAGAAAAAGCCCTGAAAAAAAAAGTATTATCTTTATATAATTGTAGACTGATCTTTTCAGTCTTATGGCCTCATATTAATGCCAAGGAACATGACCAGGACTGTAAGCAGTTACAATCTAACTGCCTTGCTTCAAGGTGTGGCTTACACAGTTCTGTTAAACTAGATACTCCCCGTAGGCTTCACCTGACCAGTCTACTCAAGTACTGGGGGCATCAATGTAATGGTCTCCTCCGCTGCACATGGAAAACTGGACAGAAACAACCCATGTGGAAACAAAAGGCAGTCATCCCAGGTTCTTTAGAGAACAAGCCACATGGAAGCATATGGATTCAGATCTGCCCCTCAGAAGGCAGGAATCAAAGCCCAAACTAAGCTTGTTAGAAGGAGAATGCCCCACGAGGGATGGCATTTAACCACCAGGTGTGCAGGATCTCCCTGCACCAAGCTGCTACCTGAACAAGGAGCTTGTTCAACAGCGTCACTGTAACCAAAGCCCCTTTGCCCAGGGCACAGCACGCATGAGGAGCGCCCAACCTGCCACCTCTGCCTTTACCAGTTCCCCGGGGAAAGGGGATAGCTGTGAAACAGAGACGCGCTACTTCAGGTGATCGAGAGCTGGCTGGAAAACAAGCAGCAAGAACGCACCACCGCAATGGAGGGGTCGAGCTCGGCAATGCTCATTCTGCAGGGAGGGTGCTGGCAGTGGAAGCTTTCATCAGGGAGACAGCCACTGTCGTTGGGCTCCACTGCAGGCTGCGTAGTGTGGGGATCCAGGTAAATGAGTTCCTCACCTGGACAAACAGGCAAGGAGACATGAACAGGAAGAACCGTGCCAGAAGTTGCTCTTCTGAGAAGCAAATGGTGAGAAAGAAGGAGCCAGCTCCTGAAACCCCACAGAGGAACCCATCGTTCTGGGGGCAACTCGCTTTCAGACACTCCAACACTTCTCATCCAGGCAGAGAGCTGGCTGTGAGCAGAACTACAGTGCCCACTCCACAGCAGCACCTTGGGCACATGCACTTTTTGAGCACTGTTCCTGCTAATGCTTTCCAGGGTCCTGGGTAAGCTCAAGACAGCCCCAGGAATCCAAAGCACAACCAGCTTGAGGTCTCAGGCACAGTATCAGAGGAAAGGAAGAGGGAAGAGGGACAGCAGTTTGTCAGGTTTCAGAAAGGGAACAGCTAAAAGGCAGGTAAATATACAGCCAAGTCCCTGAAGGGAGGTCAGCTCTGAACCTAGGAATAACTCTCTGCACACCTCTTTACAGATAAGATTTAGGGTTATGCACTGGAAGTTCATGGCTTGTACTATGGCCCCCGTTGAAAGCTACATCACTCAGATCCTTGCAAAGAGTTTCAACCCACAGCAACCTTCCACACTTCCAGCAGGAAAAAGCCCTGCAGCATGCACCACAGACCAAGCAGGAGAGCTGTACTGCTCCAAACATTTTTAGCTGGGGGGAGATGCTTGGAAAGACTTCGCACTACTGCGGGGACTCACCTACATAACCAATGAAGTAGTGAGCACTGTTTGGTTTCCCTCCGATCACTCCCAGGGATTGAGGCATCATGAAGCAGTGCTGGAAAAGCAATACAGAAAACACACAGCTGACAGACAGTGAGACAAGCAAGTGGCAACAAAGGCAAACATCCAAAAACACAGTGTGAAAGAGACTGTGACACTGGAAATCAGCAACTCTAGCAGCAGGAACAGCCATTACTGGGGAGAAGCTCCACCAGAAAGGCTGAAGGCTGCAACACAGAGCCTTCACGGAACATGAAAGCAGCTCAAAAACACCTTTAACTGCTGACAGTAACACACAGGTGGACCAAACAGAAGAGGCAGCACTACTCCAGGACTCTGTCTGTGCACGTCCTGGCTCTGCCGCAGTCAGTGGCGAAATCCCCTGGACATGTCAAATTGCAACAGTGCTCTGAGGAGGGAACCATCACCCAGGAAACAGCCCAAGTTCCTTATCCAGCTGCAATATCCGGGAACCATCTACTGAGTTACGGGAAAGTAACCTAGCCCTAGCCTGCATGTGGAGCTCTTACCTGTGCAGCTCAGAGGTCCCTAGCATTAGTACAGCAGGACAACACGCATCCTGTCTTATGGGTGTACTCTGCACACCCCAAATTCTGCAGCTTCCTGATGCTCCACAGCAGGACTGGCAGCCAGCTTCTACCCTCAGCCTGCAGTACAAGCTCTGCCATCGGAGCCATGGGGAGTTTACAAACACTACGCTCATTAAGGCTCAATACAGCTGTGCTGAACAAATGCTTCAGCAGGTTGGTACCATCTACGCACAAACAGGGACCAAGATTAAGTTGGGAAATAAGATACTAGAAATAAAACAAAAAAAATACATCAAACCCAACATTTTCCTGACAAAAGCCTGCAAGAGCCCATATCCTGACCTCTGAAAATGGTGCTTTCTAAATACATTTTTTCTAAATACATTTTTCTCTGGAAAAAAGGACAATTACTTCTGAGTATTTCTGCCCCAAAACCAAATTTCGGAAGTGACTTAATTCACAGCAGGGTTTTGAAGCATCAGAATATCAAGAATTCAGTTCCAGATCCCCTACCTTTAGTGTTTCAATATAGGCTTCATTGATCTCTGTGAGCCCAAGGCGGAGAGGTATCAGCAGCACCAATGGTTTCCACAGTGAGAGCCTATCTCTAACCCCTGCTTCCTCTGGGTACCCGTTATAGAGTACGTCTGACTCCACAGCAGGGCATGCTGCAGCTCCAGCACACGAGAAGTTGGACTGGCACAACCGCCCTACAAAAAGGGAACATGAGCAGAAAGCATCAGAAACAACTTCCATTTCTAGACCTTGAGTAATTCTATTCCGGCTATCAACAATTGCTATTTTCCAAAAGCCTACAGCACTAAAAGAAAAAAAAAAAAAAGTTTGACAAGGCCCACCACTGTGTTCATGTGATGTGCTCCCCACAGGGTTTCTGGACAGGCTCGGTATTTCATCTAAGTATACATCAAAATCGTGCCAAAGCATGCTGTACTCTCAGCTACCATCTGGCGGGCCATTAAAATGTAAATTCTTCCAGCAGGTGAACAGCTAAGCAACAACCTGTGTCAACAAGGCTGAACGATCTGATTAGGATATTAGGCAAGAGCCCTGAATTCAAGAGCATGTAGACAAAAAGAAAAAAACAAACAATTTGGAGTGTCCAGCTCTAGAGGGGCACATGGAGGATATGAGGCCAGCTGAACTGAATGGGGAAAATATTATGGCTTAACACAGGAAATCCTCACCTGTAACTAGCACTGTAACAAGATACAGAGATACGAACGTGGTATCTATCTCGAATAATTGTCATTTACCTAAAGTTCACTAAAACCTTTACAAATTCTGTCAGGGATCATTCAGAAGCTAGTTTAGAGACTCAAGACAGGCGAACATTAAACTCAGCAATTTTAGCATGAGCTTTGCCTGTAAGAAATGGGGCACTGGCTCCTCAGGGCATACCCATGACATGGACATTATGCATCCTCATTCTATAGGTTTGATGAACACACAGGCAGTCTGGAATGAAACCAGATTATGTAAATTCTGGTACAGAAATATCTCCGAGCCTACTTGTCTCACAGGGTAATTTCATTACTTGCTGGGCGTGCACATGTGCGTGTGAAGAAAAATCTCCAAACCAAAGGAACCCACAACATTTCAATCATGAATCCAAGGCAATTAGACAGAATGCCAGAGGCTCATTTAATTTATTCTTGGCCTAACCTGAATGCCAGGACAGTCTGGCAGGTAGGATGCGATGTAAACAAGCACCTCCATCACAGCAATTACAGCAGGATGCCTGCTCACTACTACAAGCTCCAAATGCAGCTGAACAAGGAGAACGTTACAGCCAAGGTTAAAAGAAGTAGGACTTTGTGCTAAAGCCTCTATTGGAGAGAGAACAGTTGCACTGAAATTTGCAACTGCCCCTTCAGAAGGGAGAATGTGTATGAGATAACATGCCTACGTACACAAGGGATGTTATAGTTATCAGAGGTCTTGAGAAAATTGAAGTCACTGAAAGTCAGGACTGCTTACCTTGCTAAAACAGTATTTTTTGTTGCAGTTGCCTGCCTGTTCTGATGATCTGAATACCTGCAGCTGTCACCATGGGTTTCTTCATCAGGCAAAGCAACTGGCAGTCCTATGCTGTGATACAGACGTATTCAACCCCAGTTTAAGGGGTAGGGAGCCCAGCAGAGACTAAACTCACCCTGCTTCTTTGGCACCATGGTCTCTACCTAAAGCTTCCCAGCAGGATTCAAACCCTTTACTGCAAACATATTCCAACAGATTTGACACAACACCTGTCCTGCTACTGCTGCTGTCAGTCACTGGCTTAGCTCTGTTTCTAACCATCCTTCTGATGCACACAATCCTCCAGCTCCCACCTGAGAGCACCTTTCCGACATTGCAGACTGGCTCAGAAGGCTGATGGATGTACTTAACTGCTGCAGCAAAAGGTTGTTTTCTATCCACCACAGGCTGAACGGCGTTAGTGAATGAATTTATCAGCTGTATGAAGCAGTGTTCATTTCTGAATGTTTCACTACTGACAGGTGTCTGGGGTACAAGATATATAACACGTACCTACAGATAAATAACAAATCAGACCTGCTCATACAGTGGCTTTCAAGTCCTGAATGGTAGGCACATTATGATTCACAGCTGAGGAAGACAGACAGACACCACCCTACGTATTACGAGCTGTATGGACATGTTAGTTGAAGTGGTGTCAGTGTTTAACACAAGCCACACAGACAAGAGCTGCAACATACCCAAGCCCTGCAGCCAGCACGCCTCAGTTCTAGAGGGGATATTTTTCAGGCTAAAGGTGAAAGATTAATCCAATTCCTGTCTTCATGCTGACCTTTGTTTAAGCCAAGAGCACGAGCATACACCTTCACAGGACTAGACAGGCACTTCTCAATCAAATCCTACATTTTCTTGGCCTCTCAATTGACACTACCTGTTAAGAGATCTGACTTTGTAAAATGACTGTCCTTCACTCCAGGGACAAACTGTCCTCATCTGTTAATTGATTTTTGCTCCAATGCAGCCAAAAGCCAATCTAACTGACAGCTGCCGCCATCTCACCTGTAACTTTGCACCAGCTCCAGCACTCACTGGACTTTTTTACGTGCCGTTTCAGAACACTACCCTGGCAGAAAACACTGAATGGTTTTGTGCTGTGTAAGCAAACCACCTCACAAGTCTAGAGCGAGAGAGGGGAAGGATAGTTCAGCCAGGACCATGCAGGACTGCAGCAGCCAGCCATTCCACCATCTGCTTTGGATTCTGGGGCACTGCAGCCTGAGCAAGCATGCTAGGGATGAATGCGTTGCACAGCTGCTCAGCCTCCAGAGCCATCCAACTGCCAGGATGCAGCAAAAAAAAAAAAAAAAAAGGAGAAAATACAAACCACCAACAAAAAGAACAAAACACAATCATGGAGCACTCCTTAAAAGATATCTCCAGAGATGGAGCCCCTTCTTATTTTTTTCCCCCCCAGTTTTGTTCCTTTTCCTGGTCAGAGATCTGAGATCTGTTCTGGTTATCTCACTCTGCCTAATAGCGGAGACATTCCTACACCGTTAGATGGGAGAAGCAGCAGCCATTTACTGCGTACTACCTGTGGCCATAAACAGGTTTGACACTACCTTCCCAGCAGCTCCCACCTATTGCCTGAAGGTCAGCAGGTCCTTCTTTCCAGATCCAGAGGCCACACTGCCAAGTGAGAGGCTTTATCAGACAAAGTAAAAATCAAGTAAGGGGGCTTCCTTGCCCTACAACAGCAATTCTCATCGGAGTTTTAGCACACTCAGCCACAGCTTTAAGACAGAACATTTACTGCATTCTTGCAATGTTGCAAAACTGCATGCTTTCCAGCTCTTTTCTGGCTTCTCGCTGCTGAGGGATACATCTCATTCTACCTGCACGTGATACTTACTGATTTCTTCCATTACTACAGTGTTGTCCATGGCTATGTGTACTGCCAGTGAACTCCACGTATCAAAAGTGGCAAGTTTTCTATAGAGGGGGAAAAAATGTAAGGAAGGATTAGTTACAACTATAAGACAATGTTGTATCAAAGAAAGAGAAATTGGACTAGGAGAGATTGGTTTTCACCAATTATACTGTACATTTTTTTTTTAAACATTTATTACAGCTGTAAAATTCATCACCACAAATTATTATGACCGGAAGAATAAACAAATTACAAATGGGACCACAACTGGGAATTTGTGCTAAATACAAGACCCTTGATACAATCTCCACCCCAAATTCTGTAACTGCTGGTTACCAGAAAATGAGAGTTACTTAATTTCCTCCTTATATGCTAATTTAAAAATAAAAGTCACTCTGACTTTCCCTAAATATCTTCCCATCACGTACAGCAGATACTAGGCTAAACGGGCAGACGGTCTGATCTGGGAAAGTTCCTTCTCAGACAATCCCAGCCTATTCCACGGGGCTCCCCGCTCAACTAATCAAAGAATTAAGGAAAGAATGGCAACATAAAGAATATTTCTGAAAAAATATTTCTGAAAATACAGCACGTCCCAGTTAAAGACAGTCCAGATCCTCTGCTTGTCACCACAGAACCCAGGCAGCAAATACTTATGCCTTCCTCTGCTAATGCATGAGCGACTTGATGGCTTATTGGCAGCTTTTGGACAATGACAACACTGATGTCACTGAGAAGCAACTCATGCCAGCAGAGATCCAAATGACAGCAATCATCACCTACTCTGACACCTGCTTCTGGTCCGCTGCAAAGAGTATTGCACTCAGTTCTAGCAGCAAACACGTTACTTGTGGAACATGGAAAGAGATTTTCAGGGCTTGTCCTCAGTTTGAAATCAGTTTCTCTCATCCTGAATGAGAGGAGTCCTTCTATGAAGTTCCTACCAATCAGGTCAATAAGGTTCAACTAGTCACCTGGTAACAGAATTAAAACATGCAGTTGCACTCCATTCAATGGGTAGAAGTGTGCGAGGTAGGAGGTACTACAAACCCACCGCTCGGCTGGAAAAAAATAAAGGAAAAACCCAGCACTTACTTGAGCACTTGTGCGACTGTGTTTGGTCCATACCATTGACCTATGGATTTCCCCTCTCCAACTCCCATCTGGGCTGCATCACAAGAAAAAAAAAAAAAAAAAGAATTTAGCATATAATTTCACCTACACTATGCCCCTTCCTAATCAGGATTTATATTCAACAGTGAAAAAATTTCACTTGGAAACATTTCTGAGTCATCAGAAACCCCACAAAAGGGTAGAATCACAGTGCTGATGGAAGAAAAAAGCACATCCTCAAGGATTGTAAAGCAAACCCTTTCTCAGAAACATGACACAGAGGTCCAAAAGACAATGTAACCTCAGAAAAAAAGTTATTTCTTGTCTGATTATCAGGAACACCCCCGTAACCTGAAGTTCCATTCACTGAAACTATAGGAGCATTAAGACCCTATAAGCAAAAACTGGAACAGGCAGTTGTTTTTTTTTTGGTGAAGGAAGTTTCAATTAAAGTGAGATCCTTCCTTAGTCTACTTGCTGCTTCTGAAAATTTCTTCATGCAGCAATCTTCTCATGTTACAAGGTCTTGGTGAGAACAGCAACCACATGCTTTCCTCTCACCTGGGCTAAGCAGGATACAGAAAGTGGTGCTGAATATCACCTAAAGCCTGAAGACAAACATGAAGGACTTCATGGAGTCAAGAGAAAAATCCATCATAATCCACAATAAAGTGTAGTAGCTTCGGATCATGCGAGAAAAACAGCATGTCAGAACATAACCTGCTAGGTTTTTCACCTAAGGTACTAAAACAAACATGGAGTGATGTTCTACGCTCTTGGGCAATCCAGACAGAACGTTCCCCCGTGCTTTCTGGCACCCAGCGCTCTTACCTATCTGGTGAATGGAGTAGTAGCTGTCTTTTTTGTCAATGAAGGCATTAAGAACATTGAAGTAATTATCCATCTGCCTCTTCCCTTTTATCCACCTCCAGTCTAAGACATACAAGAAGATATGTGAAACGGAACGTGATGTTTATTAGCAACCAGACACTGCAAGCTACAAGCTGTCTTTCCTGTGCCTCGACTACTGATCAGATTTTCATGTCACTGTCTTATTACTCAGCATTTGGGGCATCCCCAACACTGAAGCATCAATTTTAACAGAAAATCAAGCATTTTCACAGCTGAAACAAAAGAATATCACCCATGATAAAACAGAAAACATGAATCCTAACTCTATCCCACAGATGGGCAATAGGATACCAATTTCTCAAGGACAGGCATTCTGAGGAAAACCGGGTGACCTCATTAAAAAAAATCACCTCCCACAAATTCAAAGGCCATCAACAACTGCAACAATAACTCCCATACAGTTGTTTACAGACCATGTACGGATCCAATGCAGAGAGAGAAGTATTCAGGGACAGGAGACTACACTCAGAAAGAGGACTTCTCAACAAGTTAAAAATTGAACTATAAACAAGTCAGTAACCCTGCTGTTTTGAGTAGGACCTTTTAAACTTCAGGTATATTAAAAAAAAAAAAAATCAAGAAAACCCAGGTACTTGCTTGGTGTCCATGGACTTAACTAGCACATGACAGGGCTCTCCTTTGTTTTAAGGTTTAACAACCACATTCATCTATGTGGAGCCGCAGACAGCTGCAGGAGGAAACCTGCTGGAGAGTTTCCAGCAGACTTTTCAATCAACAGCCCTGAACTTAAGAAAATACAAGGAAAAGTTATAGAGCCCTCAGCAACTCCCAGCTGCTGTCCTTACAAGTATTGCACTTGTGGGAGCATGTGGATGTCAGTATGGGCAGTGCTCTGGTTTACCTCTTCCCAAATGCCTGCAGACCAAGGCCTGAGCAAAGATCATCTGGCCACACCGCAACATACAGCCCCAACCAGTATCAGATGTGGGACCAGTTCCTCCTGTAAACAAGGACAGAAAGCAAATATGTAATGAATGGAACAACACTGCCAAGCGGGAGATAAAAAGGAAAGTGCTGTAAGCCTGCATGGGCAGCAGGTTTATCCAAACAATCAGGTAGGGAATAAGGACTGCGCCAGCTCACACACCCAAGGCTGAGAAATAAAAACTCAGTTATCGGTGACCAGCCTAATGGCATCCCGTAAAAAGGAACTAAAATCTTTAACATTTAATAACAGGGGAAAAAATCAAAAGGAAATCCAAGCAACTCAGCTAGAAAGGCAGCTGAATTTCTCATGAACATAGCAGTTCTTGAGCATACTTGCAGATTCCCAACCTAATTCAGAGAAGTTACTAAGCAGAGAAACATCTTGTTACAGACCACTTGCTGCTGTAATGCTCATTTTGAGAAGGCAACTCATTATGCAAAATGAATCAGTCACAAGGCATTCCCACATCACAAGCAGCCGATGACTGTATGAGATTCCAAAGTGAACAACATGGAGTTAGGTCCAAAAAAACAAACAAAAAAACGAACTCCAGCAACAGTGAAAAAAACCATATGCTACATAATATAGGAGAATAAGCTGGATATCAGCTTGCAACGGAAAAACTGAGACAAAGACCTTAAGGCTGGAAGCATCTCCCTGACAGAACTTCAAAAGGAAGCTGCCACTTCTCCTCTGAAGCTTCAGCTGTTATTACGAGCTTCACAGATAAAAATGTTTAGCATGACCACAGCCAGTGAGCTGTCTTACAAGTACGCAGTCAGCTGCGCCTTCACACAGCTGGGAGAAGTTTCTTTGTATCGCTGCTTTCTTCTTTTGAAAGATAGCTCTGCTGAGTACCTTAAGGAACAGCAACCAAGAAGCCTGGCTTCAAGTCCACCGGGAAATGCTCATAGTGTTACTGCAGTTCCCGTGTGCAAATCCACCTCAAGCACTAAAAAGCAAACAAAAACCCGACATAGTCTAGAGCAGATACACGAAGGCGATAATTTCTGTCTCGTGTCTCCACCTTTTCTCTCTTTAATCCACTTCAAGTCTAAGACCATCATCAAGTTATATTTCATCTTAGACTCCTGTAGGACCTAATTAGCACGAAGTACAAAAAATTAGTCATGTTGTGAGGTTCCTAAATATGCCCTCCCACACTCATTCTTGTATCGTTTTTCAGATTATCGTTATCCCTCCTACCCAGGAGGAACAGGAGTTCTCGTATCAGGTAAGGAAGAAGTCCAGCCTATCAATTAAACGAAGTGCATTTCCGACTCCCATACTCAGAAGTAAATTGACGTTTATGCTTGTGGGGACTGTTAGGAGCTTTCATTAGGTAGAGAGAACCAGATTATTTATCAGAAAGCCTTTCTGAATTAAATTAAGTCTTTCTACAAAATTGATGGCAGTAAAGATTCTTCCTTGAATCCTGGATTACTGTCAGAAGCCACCCCAAAGACCAGTCCTGCAGCAGAGGGACTGATGACTATTTCGGTAATGCCAGAAGCGTTCAATGTTTTTCCTGTGCTGTCAACAACCACAAAAAAACCACCAGGTTATTGATCATCTTCTGAATCCACTTCTGTTTTTAACACCACCTATGTCTTACCACTTCACACAGGAGACTTTTCTGAATTTTAAAGTAGGCTTACAGAACGAACATGCTGCCTGGAGCAACTGAGACAGGGAAGACTTTGAGATATCTGCATACTAAGAATACAACTGATGTCATTCTACACAATAAAATAAAACAAAGATATCAGTGCTTTCAGTCCTGAAGGCAATCCATCCAATGCTCTTTGATTCAAGGGTCACATTCATTACACGAGATAGTTTGCAGACAGAAACAAATTCAAATAGTCAACAGTCAGAAGGAGAATTATTTTCTCCTCACCCTTCCAGTGGAAAAAAAACCCTCAGAACAAATCAAAAACCCAGTCCAAGCACACAGCAAGCTTTCAAGACTTACATCACAGTTAAGAACTGTAAGGGACAGAACCTTTTATGCTCCCAATGGGGAAAAAAATAAATAGTTGCTAAAGTTTGGGGGGGGTCATGAAGAAATCCTGTCTCTGGCTTTCCCCTTTAAGAAGGGACAAAAAAAAAAAAAAAAACAACTCAGAACAACCAGACTAGAAAACTGTACAAGCATCTAAAAGATGCAAACAAACCAACATTTGGTTCTTCTCATTGTTTATCCATGATGTCTATTATGCCTTCCCCATCGACACCTCATCACCTCACAATCCTTAACATATTTCCTCTGTGATAACCCCAGAAAGAAAGGGAAGCCTTCTTAATTCTGTAGCATGCGTGGAAAGAGCAGCAGAACTGTGACATGCACAGGTCCACTGACACACGTCCCAAGTCTCAGACTAGTGTCCTCCACAAGGCCAACTTTCTGCCCTTCACAGGTAAGGCCGGCAGATCCTTAATTCCCAACAGCTAAGGAGAAGTCACAGAACACAACCATTATTTTCTGATGGAGCTTTTGCAGCAGTGAAGTAAAATCTGGTTTTTAAATGTCTTCTTGGAACCAGCTTTCCTGAGATCACCTGCATGCTCTCTGCCTCCACAGCCTGATCTATGCCCACTTCCCACAGGAGAGCACTCCAACCCAGGTGAAGTCACTGCAGTCTCCCAGTGGGTCAGGCTGTTACAGGCGGGACAGCGTCGCTTCCAGGACACGCTCAGACTTACCGATGGCAGGGAAGTTCTTTCTGTAGGTGAACCAAAGCCGAGAGGTCACATCCAACAGGATCTCTTCTTTCTCTGAAAGTTTTCCAAGATTGTAAGGCGTGCACACACAGAGAGCACCAAACACGCCTAAACCCACCTCCCGCCCAGCCTTCTGCTCCTCACCCAGTCTGTTGGCCCTGACAGGCAACATCTGGATGAGGAATAGGAAAGAGCTGCTAGGCAGAAGAAACCTTTTCCTCTAAAAAAAGCTACAACCAACCCAAAACACCATGGTCACAGGTAAACTACGAAGCATTAAGCCATTTTCTTGCCTTTCTCCCGAGCTATCCACTTGCCTCAATCATCCTGGCCTCATACAGGTCCCAGTAACTGGGAAGTGGCAACTTTCTGCACAAAAATATTCTGGAGTCTGCAGAGATGGCCCAACAGGAGGCAGCAGGGTGGTTACAGTCCGCGTGCTCTGACAGCGAACAGACTCTGCTGTGCACGTACAAGTTTTGCAGTCACCTCGCTGCTCACAAAACAACATGCAACACTAACAGAGCCCTCCAGAGCATCATTACGAGTTGCAGCGTGCATGCAAAGTACCTGTAAAAACGCTGTATTTCCGGCCTAGGATCCACACAGGCTCTTTGGTCTCAGGGAAGTCTTCATATTCAAACCTGAGAGTGTCATAGGTAAGAGTAGCTGGAACAGAAAGACAAAAAAGTATGATTGTTTTTTCCTCGATATTAAAAAAAAAAATCGTACCAAACCCGTCCAGCAGAACCAGAGCTGCTGTGACCCTGTAACCTACACAACCTACAAGCCTGACTCTAGCTGGCAAGAAACATTTCATTTTCAACACTACAGCCAAACATTCTGACAGGCACAGGGAGCCAATGCACCCACGGCTCTCGCCTGGCTGCTCCACAAACAGAAAAGCAGAGGAATCTCCAGGTTAGTTCAGCTCCAAGTGCCTCCCAGGCAACTGAGTGGGTCAAGAAAACGTCGAGGACTTCAGCCAGCAGCTGCACGCTGCTTCCCAGCACTGCTATCGCCACGCACGCTAACGCAACGCTGAGGCCCTCTCTGCCAAGGAACGAGGCGATTGAGGAGCTTCTTCCAGAGAGCATTGCTTTTGTGGTGTAGCGTGGAAAGCGTGGATTGCGTTAAAACGACAGCCAAACCTTGCTCCTGAAGTCAGTCCCTCCTCCAAGGCCGTGAACTGAGCACAAGTCATCGCTTGTACCGAAGCCAGTCTGCAGCTTGAGAAGACAAAGTGCTGCCTTTACAGGCGTCACGCTGAAAGCTGAGGAATACAGAGCTGTGCGAAGGTATCCGAGGTCACAGGTGGCAGGCACACCTTGTGCCTGGTTCACCTGCTGCCTTCAGTGCCGAAATACCTGCCTCTTCTTATCCCACCACTCGGCACTGATGGCTCCACTACGGAGCAGCTCCGCAGCACAGGCTGCTCTGCAACGCCCTTGGATCAGAGCAGCTTAAGCCTTTGTGCAAAAGATACAAGAAATGGAGGGGGGAGAGGGAGGGCTGGATGCGCTGGGCTCCACTAGGTCTGTATTTGGTAATAACGGACTTTAAAGGGGTGAATGTGCAAGCGTGGGGGGAGGCTGGTTTTAAAACATTTTGAAGGTTAATAATTGCATCTTGTTTTGTAAGAGTCATTTCTTAAATAAGCTGCGTGTTAAATTTAAAGCAGAGCTAAGCTAGGCTCTTCTGTTAAAGCAGCTGTTGAAAGCATCTCTAACATCAAACGCAATAAAACCTGTGATGATCTGACCAAAGCTTAAAACAGGGTGACAGACGACACAACCACAAGTTCCTCTCAGCCCCATCTTCTGCAAAACCCAGCACCCTCCGCAGCACACGCCTCGCTGCTGGCATCCCATCAGGTCCACCTGCTGCGCCTCTCCGGGGCTGCCCTCGCACCAGATGCCACCGAGCTCCCAAGCAGAAGATGCACGCAGAAGATGAGTCTCTCTCTCTTTCTCTCTCCATCATTCTTCTCTCGGCCTTCCAAAAATCATCATCTGGAGCAGCAGCAAATAACAACGTGGCTGATTTACGTTTAGTAAGTGGTACCTCCAGAAAGTCACCACGACGCTCTGCTCCTCCTCTTTGCAGGCACCTAGGATGCTCTACCTATGCTGGGGCAAACAAGCTACACGAGACTTTCTGGTTCCTGAAGGTACCTCGTCAGTCTTCTGCCTCTGGGCTCTCGGATCTGCAAGTCCAATTCCAAATGGCAGAGGAAATGAAGAAGCAACAGCAAGACATCAGCACAAGATCTCCCTCGGGATGAGACAGTACAGTTTATTCTGGCAGCTCAGAAGTAGCTAGTAGTTGGTATTAAAACCAAAAAATGTATCACCGGTCAACTTAAAAACCGAAGTTCTCAGGTTTTAAAGCTCAAAGGAATATTTTGTGGTCTATTTTATCAGTTCACAAACCTGCTGTGAATCCATCTCTGTCAAAAGAGCCTCAAGTAGCTTAAATGACTGATAAAAGGATGCTAAAGAAACTAGCGGGCTACCCACCATCCTCCTTTTCCTTCCTAGTAACACTTTCTCACATCCCCAAACATCACCACCTCTGCAACTCCACCAGGTCCTTTGCAAGCATGTGATTCTGCAGCCGGCAGCTTCTCAGCAAGGACCTGCTGGACTCCCCCCTTCCACCAAAGCTACCAGAGGAAGGGGCCAGCAAAGGCCCGAGGGGCTCCCACGCTGCCTGCTGGACCAGCGCGCATCCAGGGCCCGCAAACCGCAGGTGCCACGACACCGCAGGTTGAGGAGGAGAATCCCAAACTCGCAGTCCCGCAGCTGAACGCCTGGCACCAGGCTCTGCAGGTCCAGCTGCGTACCTGAAACGCGCAGTCAGGCATCTGTGCCTATGGTTGTTTTGTTTTCAATTAAATACTTGCCACCATCTGGGAGGGCATGACTTAAACACAGGAGTTAAGATTTCACCTTCACAGGGAGGAAAATTCAAGCGATTGCTCCTAGATGGTATTAAGGACTTGATAATGGGAGCAACAGCCTCCCACCAGGCTGAAGCCAGCACCTACGTGTCCCCCTTACAGACACCTATCTTCGCAGGCTCTGGCGCTTTTTCAAAATTATGTCCATCGTGCTGCTGCCCAGGTGAGCTAAATATTTTAGCACGCGGGACCAAAGAAGTTCAGGCAGGGGCACACCAAGGGCCACAGCTTGCACACGGGCCTCTCCCTTCCCTCACAGTTAGGAGCAACGCGGCTGAACGTAACTAACTCTGGAAACCCACCCCCCACCCCCCCCCCCCGAGCAGAAATCCCGCTTGAAGATGCTCGTTTCGCAGCGGCACAAGTCGGGTGGGATCAGCAGATTCCTCGGGCAACGCTCCAGAGCTTCACCTTGACGGAGCCCTCGCTCTGTTTTAAAGGCTGACCTCCCAGCAGCCCGGAGGAGCAGGGCAGCAGCCTCTGCGGGAAACCCCCGCGCGCGGCAAACGCCCCAGCTCGGCCTCCTCTGGCCCACGCCAGGTCTGTCGTGAAATAGGGCAGGAGGGCCAGGAAGAAGGGCAGGAGGGCCAGGAAGAAGGGCAGGAGGGCCAGGAAGAAGGGCAGGAGGGCCAGGCCCTGCGGAGCACCCCCTCGGAAGGCAGCTCCCCCTTGCAGCGGGCTGGGTCCCTGCCCCCTGGGCACACCGGGACCCACCGGAGCACCCCGCAGAGCCGCCCCCCCGTGAGGCCCCGACGGAACCAGGGCACAGCTCCACACCCGCCGGGCTCCGCCGGCCTCGCCCAGCCCAGAGCCGCTCGTTTCCCCGCCGGCTCCAGGAGACGGAAGGCGGCGGCGGCCACTCGGAGGAGCCGAGCGAGAAGCAGCGAGCGGTTCTCCTCGCGCCCGACGCCCCCCGCCCTGCCCGCAGCCCGCCCGCACCGCGTCGGTTCTCCTCTTTTGGGTGAAAACCCGCAGAAATCAGGCTCCGACCCGCCGCGCCGCAGGGAGACCGGGCTCTGCGGCACCTCCCCACCCCCCCCCCGCAGAGCGGCGACCCCCGGAGCCCCGCACGGCACCGAGGGGCTCCGGCAGCCCCGGGGGTCCCCACCGGGGCCCGCCCCGCCTGAGGGAGCCGCGGCCCCGCTGCCGCCGGGCCGGGCCGCGGGCACCCACCTGCGTCCATGGCGGCGGCCCCGCCGAGGGCTGCGCCCGCTGCCGGCCCCGCCGACGCATCCGCCCCGGCGCAGCCGAACCCGCTGCCGCCGCGCGTCCAATCGGAGCGCCGCTCGCCGCCGGCCCGCGCGGCGGTTGGTTGTCGCTGGGGGTCGGAAGGTTTGGCTGCGCCGCAGCGCTTCCGCCGTGAGCCGGGGGCCGCCATTTTGTCGTACGGAAGGCCGCCGGGGAACCGGGAGAGGCGATGGGACGGCGGCGAGGCCGGGGCCGCGGAGAAAGCGGGGCGGCGAGACGTTGCGCTGCGCTGCCCGGGCGTTCCTCTGGTGCTGCGCGGCGCCTGAGGGAGCTGCCTGCCACGAGCGCGCCCGGAGTTGCTCCGGGCCACGGGCGCGCCCATCTTGTTGTACGGAACCCGCCGAGCTCCGCCCTCAGGGTGGCAGCCCCCTCTCCCGACCCGCTCGGCCACGCTCAGCCGCCGCGGGCCGAGCCCGTCCCTCGGGAGGCGGCCGCCCGGCAGCGCCGAGGAGGCGAGCGAACGGCGCCGGGAGCCCCCCCCCCCACCCTCAGCGGCCGCTCCGTTCGACGGCCCCTCGGCCAAAATGGCGGCGGCCACACGGCGGCCGCCATGCCGGTGGCTGCCATGCCGGTGGCTGCCGGCGGCGCCGTACGGAGCCCCGTTCCCCAGGGCGGAGGGGTGACCTGGCTCCGCCATCTTGCTGTACGGCTGGCGGCGGCCGGGCCGGGCCGGCGGGGGGCGGGAGGAGGAGGTGGAGGAGGAGGAGGAGGAGGAAGGCCGGGGCGGGCCCGGCCGCCGGCCGGAGATGGTGATCTGCTGCGCCGCCGCCAACTGCTCCAACCGGCAGGGGAAGGCGCACCGGGGCGCCGTCTCCTTCCACAGGTGAGCCCGCGGCCCCGCAGGTGCCGAGGAGCCGGGGGCGGCGGTGCCCGGGCCGGGGGCGGGGGGCGGCTCCGCCACGCTCCGGGCTCCGCTCGGGCTCCGGCCGGGCTCCGGGGCCGGCCGCACGGCGCCCTGGGCGCTCCCGCAGCCGGCGGCGGGACAGCGGCGGCCGGCCGAGCCCCGGCGGCTCTTTGTTGTGCGGCGCAGCCGGCTGGCAGCGGCCCCCCGGCCCCCCGAGCCTGCCCCGAGCCGCGGGGCTGTGCCCACAGCGGGGGAGACGAAGGTCAGGCGGCTCGGCCCACCGCCCAGCCCGACCTGCCGAGTCACAACTTTCGGGGGAACGGCCAAAACTTGGGAGCGTTCGTCTTTGTGGTCGCAGCTTTCGCCCCTTATGTTCGTGTGTTTGTTCTTCCCGATTTTAGATTCCCTCTGAAGGACTCAAAGCGCCTGATCCAGTGGCTAAAAGCTGTTCAGAGAGACAACTGGACCCCCACCAAGTATTCCTTCCTCTGCAGCGAGCACTTCACCAAAGACAGCTTCTCAAAGCGGCTGGAAGACCAGCACCGGTTGCTGAAGCCCACTGCCGTCCCTACCATCTTCCAGCTTGCGGAGAAAAAACGCGACAACCTGGATTATGTCAGAAGCAGAGAAAAATAGCAAGCCAGGTACCGCTGCAGGATGGAGAGGACCCAAGGGAAGGAGGCCGTGAGGTAGTTCAGAGGACCTCATCTTCTGACCAGGACTTTATGGTAATGCAAGGGACGAACGAGATGGAGGAGGCGACTTTGCAAGAGGATATCGAGTCGATGTCCGAGGAGGAAGAGGATCTCCACAGCCAGCTGGAAGGCCCTCGGAGGAGGACGTTAGGGGATAATTTAGTTGCAAAGCCTGGACCTCAGAAAAAGTCTGACAGATCTTCTGTGGAGGACTGTCCTAAAACCACCTGGACGGGGAGTTGGATAGCAGACAGGAGTGGCATATCGGTGGATGACTTCACGCCTCCTGCCTCTGGTGCTTGCAAGTTCATCGGCTCCCTTCATTCTTACAGCTTTTCCTCCAAGCATGCCAGAGAGAGGCCATCTTTCCCAAAAGAGCAGCTAGAAAGGAAAAGGCCAAAGAGGGATGTGGAACCAAGCTGCAGTAGCAATCTCATGGGACAAGATAAGACTGTCACAGAAGACTCCCCTACTTCATCCCTCACTGCAACCCCTCAGAAACCTTCCCAGAGTTTGTCGGCATCCCCAGCAGACCTGACCCCTCAGCCTGCAGCTGAAGCTGTGGTGGGACAGAAGGGGGACACGGATGCCAACCCAATGTCGATCAACGAGGTCATCATGTCGGCCTCGGGAGCCTGCAAGCTCATTGACTCCCTCCACTCGTACTGTTTCTCCTCCAGGCAAAGCAAAAGTCAGGTGTGCTGCTTGCGTGAACAGGTGGAGAAGAAGAACGGAGAGCTGAAACTTCTGAGGCAGAGGATCAGCCGCTCAGACAGTCAAGTCAGGAAGCTGAAGGAGAAGCTAGATGAGCTGAAGAGGATCAGTTTCCCTTACTTGAACAGCCTGCTATCCCAGGACTGTGGTCAGTATTTACAGCGTCTTTGCATTCAGGCAGAATTCATCATTTTCTTAACAGTAAGAGGCTGTTTAAGTTAGAGGTAATAGCAATGCAGTGAGTTAAAGACAGGAGAAGGTATGTTTTTGGAAAGGGAAGTAGTAGCTCATGCTAGGCCAAGGGATGCAAGTGAAAGAATTGGACAGGTTTTTGGGCATGTGAGCTATTTCTTGTATTCCACAAGCCTGCTGTGGTTGGTTGGTTGTTTTTTTTCCCTGACAGTGTTGGCTGTTTGGTAGAAGTCACTGCTGCGCTCTCCAAACTTTGCCTCCTCGAAGTTGCAAATAGCGCGCGTTGTTTCTGTATAGCTTTCCGAGGTGATGGGGCACAAAGTTAGGTTATGGTGTGGAGGACAACTCCTGTGATGAATTTTTTTTTCTTCCTGGATTATTTTAGCTTGTTCATCTGTGACACGATTTGGAGTGTGTCTGAAATTTTTCTGTGTCTTAATGAGCTGTCATGAACAGAAGGTATTTGGGAAAAGCTGTTGTAGTCTTCTCTAGTGATGTAAGAAGTGCTTCTGATCTTGGATTTCGTGTACTGTACTCAGTACTTGGGATACAAGAAATCCAAGTGAGGTAGTAGGTCTCAGATACAACTGTCATCGTACATGTTGACAACGTTCTTCTTGACTGAAATACTGCGTTCAGTTTGATAATTTCCTCCCTCAGAAGGCAGAAGTCAGGAAACAGATAATAGAGTGCGAAGAGATAGGAAATGACTTCTCTATCAGTAAAATAAATAAGTGAAACACCTGAAAATACAGGGGAGCTCAAAGAGCGATGAGATGGCGTGAAATTCTGTTACCGAGAAGTCAGATCAGGCCTTACCCCTTTCTATTGCAAGAAGAGTGATTTAATCCAAATCTTTAGAACAATGACAAAACTTTTGCACAGTGACTCCAGTTGCTAGGTATAATCTGGGGAAAAGCCTAGAAGGCTTTAATGGTATTTGGTGTTTGTGTGGCTGCGTAGGGTTACTTTGTGAAGGATGCGTGACCCAGAGCTTTCTTGAAGCAGCTTCCCAAAGATGGCTAGGTGTGTTGGAAACTCTTGCCAAGGTAATTCTCCCCTCTGCATCCGTTGTGAGGTTCTTCCTTGTTTTCTGAAGCCGCGTGGTAGTAGGCATGGTTAGAAACGTGATCCTGGCGTAGGCAGACGCGCTCTCCAGACTCCTACAGCATGGCCTATTTCCTCACTCGAGCGCAGGAAAATAAACCCCAGCAAAGTTCTCGCAGGCTGATACCCAGCGCTACTCTCTCCACGTGTTTGTAATTTTCCAGTGGAAAGCTCATGCTTTGATTTGGGTAGAGGGGGAAAAGGTTTTTTCACTGCAGTGGGAAATCAACGTGGTCTTCTTATTTGTGCCTTCCTGTCTACAGTTCTATACTGTTTTGGTGTCAGACTAAAGGAAATGACTAAATACAAAATTAGGGTTCCGTAATTATCGTTCATAAGTATACCTATAGAGGGATATAAAAAAGGTGTCTAGCAATGTTGAAATGCCTGCAAGGAGATGCTGGTTGCAAGGAGGGCGTCCTGAATGTTGGTTTTCTTTTTTTTTCTAGGAAGTACTGTGATTTTGTTTTCTTTCTTGAGGCAGATGTTCTAATGTGTACATGTATGAGAACATGCGAATGACACAGTAAGAATTTTGTAAGAACATAGGAATTGCGTCTTCAGTTTTATAAGGTGAAATGTCAATTTTTTTTAATGAAGTGATCAACTTGTTACCCATTCTGCTATCTCTTATCAACAAAACTAGAGACCAACGTGAGAAAATCAAATCATTTTGGTGACTAGCTCTAGGCGATGAGAAGTTCTTAGGGAACCATTCTGCTGGTGACTTTTCCAAGGGTTTGTTAGGGGCTGGCCATCTTTTGTTTTAATTTCATCTTGGTGCTCTTCTGCTTTGCATTGTTTTTTTCTTGTGCTCTTAGTAATAGTTTATGGCAGTCAAAATACCTGATTAAGCGCAGCTGACTGCTGCTGGGCAGAGCCTGTTTTATGCGCAGACACTAAATTGTACTCTGATGCAAAACTGAATTGAAGAGGCCTTTTTGGTATTCACAGAAACGGAGGTAACAGGTATTAGGTTAATAATAATTATAGTCTTTATTAGTAGCTACATTTCAGTTGTCCTAAATCATACGGTGCGTAGATGAGGTGATGTTAATAGCTATAAACCTGAGCCTGCAATTTCTTTTTTTTCTAAAGCCGGTGCCTTGGGGATGGGGAGCGTAAGGAAGGTACGCGACTGGGCTGACTTGGCAGGTTGCTACCTGTTTACGTCCTGACTCCAGCGTGCTGCCAGCTGTCCTCCCCGCTGCTGCCCGATGTCCGGCTGCGTGCACGAAATTCGGAGCAGAGGGATGTGCTTTGGGCCCACCTGCGCTGCCTGGTCTCAGTGCGAAGCCCTCTTAAAAGCGTCGTGTGCTGCTCTTGTATGGACTGCGTGCTGGGCTTACCGGGCAGCTGGTGTGATCTGTCTCGTGGATCTGTTTAGCAAGCGTTGTGTTTTTAAGGTTTTCTGATGGTCCCCTGCATGTTCGGATGGCTTACAGCCTCAAGCTATGAGCGTATCAGACCGGACAGCCACGTTTTTTGTCTGGAAAGGCAGAGAACGGGATGCCCTAGCGCACAGCAGAGCAGTGATGCCCTAGGTGTTACCCCACGGCGATGCTGCTGGCTGCAAAGAGGCCCTGTGGTTCCTGCCACGTGCTTCTCGCCTGGCATCTCGCCGGTCGGGCAGCTCCTCGTGCCCATCGTTCTCGGCTGAAATGCTCCTCCAGCTGCACAAGGAGGTTTCTGCTGGCTGCACCCAAATGACAGCCATCTGGAAAGAGCAGATTTCTGCAGGCTGCTGTACACGCGGTCCCTGCCAGCCGCGCTTGAGGACTGGTGACTCAGTCCGGGTGAGTTGGCCTCACAGCACGCTCAGGCCGTCACAGTGCACAAATGTGGCCTTTCCCAGCCTTTCGTAGCAGGGAGATCAACTAACTTGTTTTAGGAAAACCCCTGGGTTTTCTGCACGGCTGCTGTAGTGACGCTTTCTGTGCTAAACTTTGAATTTGCTTGCTTGTTTGGTAGGAACACGTTTCCTTCTGTTTCGTGGGCCACCTCTGGTGTCTGCAGGCCAGTGGCTGAGAAATGTTTTTGACAGAGCATGGCTGGACATGCTGCACCAGGCAGAGCAAGATTAGACACATCTTCCACAGAACAAGAGGATGCACTAGGAGAAATTAGGGAGAGAGTGAGCAAAGAAATACAGCCCCAATGTCCTGGGGAAGGTGAGCTGGGAAGAACATGGACTGCAAGGGAAGGGGAGGCAATTCAGTGTGCTCCGGTTCAGCTCACATAGCATCTAACCAGCTAGTTCTGCTGGAAGCCTTCTCAGCTCTGTTGGTTGCATCATGTTCCTGAAGCCAAAACGAAGATGCTGCTTTCACAAGGTCATGTTGCCTTAACGCCCTGGTGTTCGATCCTTTTGTAAAACTACATCTCCCAGCAGGCTCTAGGATAACTTTCTTACCTCATCGTGAGATCACTTCCCTTATAGCCATCTTATCAACCAAGTGCAGAACCCTTTCTGGTGAGCAAAGGTGATTAGAGAGCTAGACCAAGCGATAGGAAAATAACTCTGCACGCTATGGCCAGCAGTGGAGCAAACGCAGGTAGGATTCAGTGTGCTTAAAGTACATGCATTTATCAGAGAGGTAGAGTTGTTCAAATTCAGCATTCTGAGCTTACGTGGAGCCCGTTCCAAACTCCATGTCTGCTTTCATGAAGGTCATGTTAAAGGCAGGAGACTTGCAAAATGGGTCCATGTGGAAAACAATCAGAATTTTGCTAAGTAGCCATTGGAAATGTTTCTTTCCAGTTTAGATTTGTTTCTTAGTATTTGTACAAAACCTCATAGAAGTGCAGTTGTTTATAATGCTTTCTGCGTGTGGATGAAGGATAATTGGTGAGCTTTGGGAACACAGGCAGGAGGACCTGAACATTAAACGTGGTTTTGTGCGGAACTGGAGACCCGGTGCCTCTTCAGTGGAAGCGTTTTCCACCAAGGTGGCAAGAGACTTTTGCTTGTTTTGCAGAAACAAGTCGTAAAGCTATGTTCCTCAGCGTCAGTGGGAAGAGATGTGAGGGGGTGCGAGAACAAGAAAAATACATTTATTCTGGAATGGCAGGTGCTGATCGCAGCTCTTCTGCCTTATCTACCTGGAGAAATGGATGGGAATGGCTGGGACAGAGGGTTGGTCAATAAAGCGTTACAAAGATGGAAGGATAAAGTAAGCAAAGAGTGAGATAAGGAGCAGGAATATGAGCACGGAGGTTAAGAGTGGGGCCAAATCTGTGACAAGGTGTCAGGAGAGAGGCTGGGTGAGGATTTTCAGCACCTGCAGCCCGTGCACGTGCTGCCCTGGGGCTGACAGGCTCCAGTCACCAGTGGGGTTCCGCATGGCTCCGATTTGGGGCCAGTTCTCTTTCATGTCTTCATAAATGGACTTGGGTACAGGACTTGAAGGTATACTTCGTGTGCGGACAACACTAAGTTCTGACAACTGGTTGACTCCATTGAGGATAGAGAGGCCTTGCAGAGAGATGTGGACAAATGAGAGGGCTGAGCAATCACCAGTAATACGAAGGGAGCAAGTGCTGGATTCTGCGCCTGGGAAGGGGCAACCCTGGCTGTACGTACAGACTGGGGGACGAGAGGCTGGAGGGCGGCCCCGCAGAAAGAGATCTGGGGGTTCTGGTCAATAGCAAGGTGAAAATGAGCCCTGGCAGGCAAAAGGGCCAACCGTACTCTGCAGTGCCTCAGGCACAGCCCTGCCGGCAGGCAGAGGGAAGGGATCGGAAGGGATCGATCGTCCTGCTCTGCGCTGCCTGACGCAGCCTCACCTCGAGTGCTGTGTGCTGTTTGGGGTGCCACAATATAAGAAGGATATAGAGCTGTTAGAGAGTGTCCAGAGGAGGGCTACAAAGATGGTGAAGGGTTCAGAGGAGAAGACACATGAGGAGTGGCTGAGGTCCCTCGGTTTGTTCAGCCTGGCGCAGAGCAGGCTGAGGGGAGGCCTCATGGCGGCCTGCAGCTCCCTCACGAGGGGAGCGGAGGGGCAGGCGCTGAGCTCTGCTCTCTGGGGACAGCGACAGGACCCGAGGGAATGGCATGGAGCTGGGACAGGGGAGGGTCAGGCTGGGGGTTAGGGAAAGGTTCTGCACCCAGAGGTGGTCGGGCACTGGGACAGGCTCCCCGGGGCAGTGGTCACAGCACCGAGCCTGCCAGAGTTCAAGAAGCATTTGTCCAAGGCTGTCGGACATAGGGTTTGATTTTTGGGTGGTTCTGTGTGGAGCCAGGAGTTGGACTCGGTGGTCCTGGTGAGTGCCTTCCAGCTTGGGATATTCTGTGATTCCATGACAGAGGTGAGCTGCCTCGAGCATCGCTGGAGCAGCGGGGACCAGCTGGACACACAGCGAGCTCCCCTCCTCTCCTGCCTCGTGCAGGTAATTGCGTTGGTTTTAGAAATCCCCGTCAAGCTGAGTGACTTGGGACAAGTGATTGCACTTCTGTGTGTGTGTGTCTCAAGGTCTATGATCTGTGAGATTATCAGCTGCGTTATCTTTTCAAATGCTGATTAGCTAAACCTAAACAATATTATCTCTTAGGCTGTCTAGGTTTTTAGGTTCACTCTTTCACAGGAGCATGCTTTGGGAATAGTGACTACAAGATTGTGGCTGTCGGATGGATTCAGGGTAGAAATTTTCCTTGTAGGAATTCTGTCTTCAGGACCGGGTTCATCAGGAGATGGCCCTTCCACTGTCCCCATGGAGAGAAAGGAGGTTGGAAGGGGGGAAGCAAGACCTGTTGCTTTGCTGTTTTCTGCATTTTTTTTTTTTCCTGTGGAGTGGTCTGCTTTCTTTTCTGTTGTGTTTTTTTTTTTTTTCCCTAATGGCCTGTTCAGCTTGTGGATTAAGCATTTATTTCTGAAGTCAGTGGGCAGTGACTCACACGCACACAAAAAAAACCCACACACAAATACAATAGCTTGTGACTAGGAAGCAATGAAAATGCTAACTAAGGAAAACTTGAAAGAAAGTATAACATACATTGAGGTAAACTTACTTTAGGATGTTTGGGTTTCCCATAACAGTATGTAATTTTAAGGATTTGTTTTCTCTGTGTTTTGTAGTGCAGGAGAAGTCTGGTAGTGACTGCAGACACTGTAACGTTTTACCACAGAGGCAGTAACAAATTGGCGCTTGGTTATGAAATTAATTACTAATAGAGGGCATAAGATGCAAATTTGTGAGTGTAATCACATTTCCCCCCTCAGAGCAGGGATGGAGTTAGAGCACGTCAGCGCTAGGAGTGCTTTACTGGTTCGCTGGGAGAGAGCATCAAGTGTAAGGGGTACAATGCTGGAGAGGGGCAGCAGGGAATAAAGCCACCTTCTGTACCTAATTGGGCAAAAAGTGCACAGAACAAGGCCGCTCCTTAATTACTGGAATGTTGCTGACGATGGTTTAAATCTAGTAAGCGTCTCAGATGAAGAAAGGGCTGCAGGAAGCTGCCCAGCTGCTGGCTGTAGTCCCCACACCTTGAAGACGGAAGGTGCAGTGTGAGATTTTCTTTTCTTTTCGCTGAAGTTTCATGCAGCAAGTATTCCCCAGCTTAGGAGAAACAGGTTAGCTGTCTCATTAGCAGCCAACTGGCTGCTCACTCTGCAGTTTTGCTGATAAAACCGCACAGGGATTTGTGCCAGCATAGCTTTGTGTGCCAGGGATCACACTGCAGAGCCACGCTGGCTGAGGCCTGCGTAGACATGGCCTGGGGGATCGCTCGTCTGCTTTGTCCGGTTCATCTCGCGGCAGGGAGACCGCATCGTCCCTCGCTGCAGAGCGTGGGCAGCCAGTTACAGCCTGACTTCATTGCCGTGCAGGGACAGATTTGACTTCTAAACCCCTGTGAATGGGAAGGAAGTGGAAACAACCCATCCGCAAGGCCGGAGGGATGCAGCGAGGTCAGAAGGTGAAGCAGAGCTGACTTGTGTCCCCAGGACCTGGGCACGGCGGTCTCGGGGGAAAGTGTGGCCTGAACAGCTTCCTGAAGAAACGAGATCTAGGTGATCATGTTGCTGATCACGTTGCTGTGGTTTTTGTCTCCCAAGCTGTTACCACAACTTTTAAACGTGGCGGTCGACTTCATTTGGGTTTTGTAGAGGAGCAGAGGTCTCGAGGTGCTGGGAAGAGCTTCAAGAAAACGTATAATTTGGTAGGGGAGAGTGACACCATGAAGGTCCTTATTAAGGAAGAGGCTGTAGTGTGAGCTTACTTGTTATTACGCAAAAAAGAAACTGTGCACGTGGACGCAAAAAGACCAAGATTTCCTTCATCAGTCTTGCAAGGACACTATCCGAGGCTTTAAATGTGTAGAAGGGAGGACAGCGTGTCTTGCAGTGCAAGTTCCCAGAGGTGGTTCGTATTTCTTGTTATTCTCAGGCACTTGCCTACTACTGTGGCTTAAAACGTGTTTGTAAAAGTGAGCCATGAATGCAGATTGTTAAAGAAGAATTTGCACGCTCCTCCTTGAGTGAAATTCCTCTTGACAGAGACCGCATCTCCGAGTCTGTGTTACAAACAAAGCAGCTCAGTAGACAGATGTTTTCCACTTTCCTCTGTAAAATTATTTATTGCTACAATGGTCTTATGTTTACTTAACCGTGACATAAGAAGCAATTTTTTTTTCGATCACCTTTCTTTTCTGATGCCCTCAATCAGCCTTTCTCCCATCAGCCTCCCTGCTATTGCTTTTCTGCCCTTTCAGTTCAGCTCTCTGGCACAGAAGGCTGCCGGAGGTGATAACAGAACTTAGTCCGAAGTCCGATGCCAAAGGTAAGAAGCAGCAGCGTATAGGAAGTGATCAGGATGTGCTTATTCCCCTGTGCATCACTGAGTCTCTCTCTGGTCCTTATTCCCACAGCACAGTTGGTAAGCAGGAGAAAATGAAGCGCTCTGTCACAGAGGACGGAAGCTGTCCTGGTCCTAGGCTTTGTTGCCATCTCCTGGCCCAGAAGAGGGCAGCAGCAGCACAGGCTGCAGTCTCCGCTGACCTTTCCAAAACTTTGCTCTTCCCTTCCGTGGGGGGGCTTCAGGGCCTGCAGAAAGCTCGGAAGGAAAAACGACGTGTGCGGGTTGCAAGGTGAAGGCAAATACCAGGTGGACAAGGTGGTGATGCTGTCTGTGCTCTCACAAAGCCTGCTCTGAGACTGCAAGCGGGAAGGAAAAGTGGTTCCTAAGAAGCAGTCTAGAGGCATTTAGTTTCTCATAGCAATAATTTTGAACTTCAGTTACCGGTAATCACTGTATTGAAGTCACTGTATTCACTGCACCACAAAATAGCGTGCTGTTGCTTGGGCTGCCGACAGGACAGGTAGGGACAGTGACGGACAGCCCGGTAGCTGCCGCTGCTGTGCAGTCTGTAGGAACCCCCCAGTAAGCCGGCGGTGCCTGCACGAACACGCGGGGTGCTCTTTGCAGGGGGTTGCTTTGATGGTGCAGATTTTTATGACTTTGTTTCGTAGTGAGAGCTCGTGTTTTCTCAGGTTGCTTCGCTTGCAGAGTACATGAGGATAAAGAAACCAGCAGCGTCTTGACGACTCGCTAGTTGTCATTCTGTCTTTAAACTTGCTGTGAGAGAATAAAGAATAAAAGTGGCTGTCTTTTACTGGTGAAAAATCTGTTCCCCTACTTTGGCATCCTAGTGTGACCTCTCCAATCTTCCTTGCTCAGTCTTTTTTTGCCTTTGGGTTGGGTTTGAGCACAGTGAAACTTGGACAATTTTTTGTTTAGGGCACCATTTCTCCTTGCAGCTGAGTCCATGCCTTCTAGACCAGCCAGACAGGTAGCTTATTCCTGTACGAGATGATATCACTAGGCGTGGAAAACACCCACTTAGCCCCTGGCCTGCCACTGCCTGTCGTTTAGCACACGAGTGGGAGGAGGGCGTGCTTTAAGTGAACTTACTCAGCTGCATAATGGAGCCAGTTTAGATTTTGCAGTGGGCCCCCTCATCTCTATTTGTAGAGGTCCTTCCTAGGATCATGTGGGTGCTGTATCACTTTCCCTGTTTACATCGTAGGAAAGGATCTGCTTTGTTGTTCACATGACTTCAAAATGTCTGTCTCAATTTCTCTCCCTTTTTTTTTCTAGCTCACACCGTGTGAAATCATAGCAAAATGCAAAACTGTTGCTTATCAAAGCTCTTCTAAAATGATTCACTGAAGAAGGAGCCTTTTAGCTTTGTGAAGCAGACCTTGGTTGCTTCTTAATAAATGCAGTGACAAATGGGAGTACCTTTCTCTTCTGTTTTATGCTTTAACTTATGTGCACAGCAGTATTTTTAATACCTTTCAGTGAGCCTTAGTCCAGCAGCTAAGCAGAGCAATTTCTGAGCTATCTCTACCTCTTTTTATAAAAGTACAGCTCATTATTAACCTCTTAAAAAAAAAAATACAGATAAACTTTGATTTTGAATATGGATGCTGCCTGACTTTCTTTTTCCTCTGAAGTGAGGACTCATTTCCTTGGGCTCCAAAACAAACAGAAACAGCCCGTCCTTAGTGCTTGAGAAAAATCAGGGCCAGAGCACTGGAGATCTGTCACTGATATCGTTTATCATGCTTCATTCTTTACCCTGAGATTCTGTGATTTCAGGCTTCTTCCCTGCGTGTTGAAGGGAGGGGACTTTCCCTTCGAGTCGGTGCCGGAAAGAGGGGGCAGAAAGGCACTGCCGGGAATAGTGCCCTGGGGGAGGCCACGAGCAGGTCTGAAAACAGACTTACTTTCCTTGCACCTTGGAGCTGACTTTGCTCTGGAGAAAAGCGTTCCTGATGCGTCGGACCATTTCTGAGGTGTTTCCTGTTCTTCCTCCACCCAGCTGTTAACAGCAAGCTGTAGAGCAGGCCCACGAAATGTCTTCATTCTTTCCTCTTCCTCCGCAGAGACTCCCCAGCTGAACCCTGTGATGGAGCCCCTGTCCTGGATGCTGGGCACCTGGCTCTCAGACCCCCCGGGGGACGGCACCTTCCCCACGATGAAGCCGTTCCAGTACCTGGAGGAAGTGCACATCTCTCACGTGGGGCAGCCCATGCTCAACTTCTCGTAAGTCTCGAGGTTTGTCTGCGCTGGCAGCGGCTTTTGGGTCGGAGCAGGTGTGGCTGTAGTGAGATTTGTTGGTTGCATTTCTTTTCCAGTTGCAAAATAAACTGGTTTTCATCTACCAAATGAGACGAGCATGTAGCTGGGTGGTCTGCTTTTTGGGGGGGGGGGGGGGGGTGTTTTCCTTTAAAACTGCTGATAAATTGGTGTGCTGTTGTGTTCTGCCCAGAGCTGCACACCTGCAATCAGTGACCGTTCACTGGCCTAAACGTAAACATACCATGCGACTCCACAGAGCTTTTCAGAGGTGTGAACTCACTTCTGGTGTTGTCGCGTATGTGTAGAGGGTCAGGACTGTGACCGTGCCACAACATCCAATTCTTGTGGCCTGCCGCTTTTGAGGGTTACACAGTGAGAAGCAACGGAAGGTGCTGGGATCAGCAACGAGATCGGCCCCATCCTGAACACGAACATCCCTATAGTTTGGGCAAATTCAGTGCCTGTCTTTGAAAGGTCAGTGATCCTTCCACTTCAACATGCTGTGCATATGGGTTAGCCAAAAGATGTTGTCCTTACGGCCAGAGAAGACCCCGTTCCTGTTGCTGGTGGTGGCTGTTTAATTCAAAATGAATCCTCGAGTAATAGTGTTACCCTACAACCACCATCACTCTGTTTTGTCAAGCTGACACTTAACGGATATAAATGAAGGCACAGTGGCATAGCTAAAGGGTTTGTCCATTTTAAACTGTGGTCCCCAGTCTTCACCGACGTGAAAAAATTGAGAAAAATTAAATGTTTGACAAGTTGTATTGGATATCAGGCAGACAGCTTAACTGCTTTGTTTGCCAGTAATTGTTCGAAGAGAAATACGAAATCTGGAGGAGGAGAAGTGGCGTGTTAGCTAACGGTTCAGTGCTTATCCTTTGGCTGGGAGGGTTGAGATGGAAAGGTTGTTGCTTTGAGAACCAGAGAAAGGAATAATTACAAGATACTGACGTTGTGTGAATGGTACCCTGCGTTCCTGGTGTGTGTCGCTTGTTGCGACAGAGCTGTTGGCAAGGCGTGATATTTTTAGTTCAGTTGCCAAAAGAAACAGGGCTCCGACAGTTGTGCTCTATACCCAGCACGCCCCGACGCCAGCTTTTGGGTCACTTGCTGGTCTGAGTTGGATTCTTCTGCTGTGGAAATACAGCTCAGAACTGCTGAACTCGGGGAAGCTTTGGGAAAATGGGCAGGCTCGGAGGTGAGGGACCTGGCTCCTCAACCGGTGCCCCAGACCATTACAAGACAAGCCACACGTCTCCCAGACACTCCAGGCACTGAGAGCAGCCTGGAGTTCATTCCCCCTTTGATTCTCGACAGTCTCAGCATGATGCATGTCTCCGCAGAGCGCGCTAAGTGCAGAGCACGCAGGCTGGGATGCTAGGGCAGTCCGTAGCATAGCCGCAGTCCTGCACTGCTGGTATCGGTCACTCCTGGTCCTTGTCACCGTGTGGTCAGGCGGAGACATCCTATGTATAGAGAGACAGCCAAGCAGGAGGAGCAATTATGTGCCCAGAGGATGCCCGGGAGCCAGAAGCGGTTGTAAGCACCCAGATTCTGTAACGGCATGCCTGTGCTGTGCTCTTACTTCCTTGCTTCTAGTTTCCTTTTGTGTTTTCTTTTGGGAGATGGCGACTTTGAGTGATTCAGTACCTCTTACTTCACGTAGGAAGCCCTTTCTTTGGGCTTTTTGGCTCTCGGTGTTTCTTCACTAAATAACTGCTTCAGCTCACCGTGTGGTTTAATTCAGTTACCTGTGTAGACTCAGGAGTGCTGTAGCACTAACGCAATATATGATCGTGTGTAAGAATACGTAGGTATTGCCCGTGATATGGCTGACCAAATGTACAGCTGTAAGGCATTATGAAGAGTAAGCAAGCATCCAAGCTGATTTTTTTTTCTTTTCGAGATGGGAAGAAATAAGTCTGCAGTGTTATTGCCTGCAGCAGGTAAGGTACAAAGAAAAAAACTGACAGACCTTAAAAAATTTAATAAAGATGATATTGTAAGGCCAGCTACTTGTTTGAGAGAAGGAAATTTGCGGCAGAGTATGGCTTCAGCATCAGCAACATGTCTTACTGTAACCCAAGGGAGTTTCTAAGCTAATAGTTAGAGAGACCCAGGAGCTGTGGAAAATCGGAAGCCTGAACTTAAATAATGACTTCCAGCTCTGAGGTCTAGCTGTGCACATAAAGGAACTGTCTTTTTACACGCTTACGTCTTCCAACCATGAAGTATTGTCAGTCTCTTACTCTTCAAATGCAGGCAGTCACGTGGTTAAATAAAATACAGTTTTCTCTGAGATGAAACCAGGCCAAACCCTGTGTTTTCAGTGCAACAATACAGCAATGTTTGTATTCTGATTTCCCCTCAGGTTCAATGCCTTCCATCCAGACACCAGGAAACCAATGCACCGAGAATGTGGGTTCATCCGCCTCAAACCTGACACTAATAAGGTGGCCTTCATCAGCGCCCAGAACACAGGTACTGCATCTTTGGGGAAGAGAAGAGGTCCTTGTCCTGCGGTGCCATTCATCATTCTTCTAGAAAATTACTGGACCTCTTTAACTGTTCCATTTTGTTTATTTTCACTGTGGGCTCAGCACCAAAGAGCAGCATCTCCCCATCCTGCTGTTAATGAGCTTGAGTCAAAAGCACCGTGTTTCTAGGACTGGCTACATGGCTTTGCCCAGACGGCAAGGCTTTCTAGCTTTCTCAGGCAGGAAAGGACTGCAAATCAAAATATCACTCATGAAGGAGACTTGAGGGATATCCTTTCCTAAAATGGTATGTTGGTATTTATACTTTTTAAAGCTTTTTGAAACAAAAGAACCCCTCAATTCATGACAAGAGTTACAGCCTGGCCCTTAATCATGGCAGGTGATAAGTGGCCACTGGCATTCTTGTTGCCTTCATGGTATCCAAGTGTGTTTTTTGCAGGGAGAAAAGGAGAACTTGTACAGATAAGACACATCATTCCCACTGTTCCCGTGAGTTGGCCACAGTAGACCCTGTGGTAGAAACGGAGAGGGTGTACGCCTCACATCATGAGCTCATCTGTCTGGAGTCCTCCTATTGCTAGCATAGCAGTTGGCCAGCCGCTATTTCTGAGCACAGTCAGGTTCAACGTCCCACTTAGATTGTCGTTACTGATGTTAACACTCACTGTGTTTGATTCTGTGGTGCAGAGCAGAGCTTGTGACCCTGGCAAGGCGAGGCTGTGGTGGTGGTAAACCTCCCATGCGACCTCTCCTTCCCAGAGTGCTTGATGTGATTCATACCACAAGTTTCCTATTACAAACCCTGCCTGGCTGCAGCACTGTAATGGGTAGCTTCTCTCCTGTTCCCTTTGCCGTGTCCAAGAGTAATCTCAGTGCGGTCCTCTTAGTTCCTAAACTAGAAGAATCTCCCACTGTCCGGAATTACTGCCTTGGTACTCATTGTGCACCTGACAGGGACTGAATGAGAGAGAGAACTGCATCTACATTATATTATAACTAAAGAACTTTTAAACCCAGTTAAATAAGGATCTAAAACTAGAGAGCGTGTGCTGAAGGGAAAATTGCCAGGAGCAATGCAATACCTATTGCACAGTGTATAAGTCTGGCTAGATCTTCCAGCATTGTTTCTGAGGTTGCATGGATTTACAGTTGTTGATATGTGCTAGGTCAGATAAAAATCTTCTTCATCTGTTATATAGCCTAATAACTGTGACATTGTTAATTAACCTTTGTAGCCTGGCGTTTATGACCTTGCTTCTTATCAGGTCTTGTGGAGGTGGAAGAAGGGGAGGTGAATGGACAAGAGCTGTCTATAGCTTCTCACTCCATAGCCAGGATCTCCTTTGCCAAGAAGCCCCATGTAGAGCAGGTGAGTTCACACTTGGTTAGCCATTCAAATAATATTGCTAGCCCCAGAGGGTGTCTAGTCGAGAGAACAGGCCGATTAATGCTTTAATTACAGATTACCCTCAGGTCTTCTTGGAAATACTGCACAGCATCCTTGCTTATTTTCTGTGTAACAGTTTTCAGAAGCTGCTTCACAGATTACAAGACAAGAAGGAATCATTAAGATAAGAACTCCCATGCTGAGTCAGACCAGCCTACCCAGAATCCTGTCTCCAGCAAGGGCAGTAGCAGGTCCTTAGGGAAGAGAATAGGAAAGTCTTGTCTAAATAGTAGCACCGAGTCCACTGGGAAGGGCCTACTCTGCAGGTGTAGATCCCAGCCCTGCTGCCCTGCAAGATCCTTCAGTCACAGGTCTTTTCCAGGTCTGCCTTCCACACCTATGAGACAGACCATTCTGGCTATTCCATTAGTCATCAGAGATTTCCTCCTTTGCTGTTTGGTTTTTGTTCAGGAGATCAGAACCATATGCTACTGGTAATGGGTCAAAATGGGCCCTTCAGAAACCGTCAGCTAGGGTCACACATTGTGAAATAAATTCTTGTTAAAGATGAGTACATTTTGTATTCTTTTATTTGTCTTTTCCTGCTTCAGGAAGCAGCCCTGATGCAGCACACAGGCTGAGCTGTGGCTGCAGCCAGAGTTAGCTGAGGATGGGTTGATGAGGACGAGGTGTTCTGAAGTGAGCAGGAGCGCCAGTTGTGTGCTTGGCAGGCACTGGCTGCTGAAACGGAAGGGGATGTGTTAGATACTGGCATTAGGCGCACGCTGCGTGTGTAGGAACAGATGTATTAATGGGGTTGGATGCTGTCTTAGAGCATGCAGACTGGCAACAGCTTCTGGAAGAGCCCTGGAGTGACCTGCACTGGAAATAAACACATTTGCAAAAAACTCTTTTTCTTTCTATGTCTTCAAGACAAGCTGAAAGTCTAGAGCAGCAGGAAATCTGGTGTCTTCCTGCTAGCCTGGGTTAGCACACCCTCATTGTCTGTTATCCCCATCCTCTGACACAAGTTTATCTTGCTGCTTCCAACACTCGTACCCAGTTTGGTAAACTACCTCAAACCAAATCTTCCTGGTGTGTGGCGATATGCTGAGGTCACTTTGCAGCAAGCTCTGAGTCTCTGGAGATGTGTGAGAGAGCTGTTTGAGGAAGATCTAGAAAATGGGATACTCTCTATTTTTCCAAGTCAAATACTAAATCAGCCAAAGCTATCTTTAAAACAAAACAAAACAAAAAAATTCTTCTGGAAAATCAACTCAATTTTATTTCTGAAAGAAATGGGAGGATTCCGTTGTCCTTGGGCTAAGTTACTGCAGTAAAATGGAGGCATTTTGTGAAAAACAGCAGGAATGAATTCCGCTTTTGATTCAACTTTCAACACAGTCTTAAAGAGAAGCGCAGAGTCCTCTTTCAGCACCGATGGATGAACCACTCCAATGTTAATGTGAATGCGGCTCTTTGAAAAAGGCAATTGCTTTTTTAGCTGTTGTTTAAGGTGAAAGGGAACTGGTAGGAATACTGATGTGTGTACACTTAAGCATATCCACTTGGCAGAAGCCTTATGGGGAGGCAGCTATTGTTTTGAAAGTGCTTTGTGAATCCGTGGGATGCTTTTTGACTATACTGTGCTCCTAACAGTCTCTGCTTTCTTCTCGCTTGTAATGCATTGCATTTTAGAAATTTCTAAATCAGTCTCATTTAAGTAACTGCCAGTTAATCATGCATGCAGGTTATCCTGCTGTCCCCAAGACTTTGTTTCTGTTCATCCCCAGGACTGTGTTCAGCATGGGAAGCACCAAGTGGAACTAGGCACTGTAAACTCATCTTTTGGATGATGTGCAGCAAATCTACGCCAAAATCACTTGAAAGGCCAAATCACTGTGTATGGGGGCCATGCCAGGCTGCCCTCTTAGAGCAGCTGTCACTCGGGGAGCTGCCGTGTCCTTTACATCATCTGTATTGTTATAGTGTCCTTCTGCAGAGTCGGGCAGCTGGAGCCACACACTGGAGTGTTATTTTGAAGCAAGAGCTGAGGTTTAAATATAGTGGTTCCACTTCTCTCCTTTATTTCATAGACACCTAAGAGCAGGCTTACAACATGTGCTATTCCCAGGCCTGAACGGTTTGGAAGCTGATGAAACCTGGGTTCCAGCATCTACTTGCACAGGTCATAAGTTTTCTAGCTCCACAGGGTAACCACAGGTTGTCCCTTTGGAGGTTCAGTGCAGTACAAGCAGACTCGCAGCCTGTCAGGTGGAAGGATGAGGAAGACGTTGCCAGCCAAGCCCTCTCAGATGGACAGCACTGCTTCCTGGGCTGACCCGAGGTCAGAAGGCTCCAGTCCAGCCTCACCATACACCATGAACAAAGCTGTTCTCTGTTGCAGTTAAATGCCTTGCAGAGAGCCTGTGTGGTTTTTGGAGGCTGCCTTGAAAATGTCAACCAGGACAGGGCATCTCCCTGGGCCTCCAGCCGGGTGCCCGTCTCCCGACAGACAGGTGTTGGCCTGTCTGTACCGAGGGAACAGTAGCGGTAGTGCCAAGACCTTTCCTCTCCCAGCACAGTGGCACCAGCCATGGCACCACTTTGCTAATTAATTTGCAGCCACAGCAGTTAATTTTAGCAGAAGTTAATCTGTTTAATGCAGAGTCTTCCTGTTTGTTGACCCCACAAAACATCCTCACTGAAACCCATCATCACTCAAGTAGAAAACTTGAAGTGGGGAATATAACGTCAAAGCCACACACAAACCTGCTGTTTGAATGATTTCCTTCCTCAATTAAAAATGCTTAAATTTAAGCAAAGACAACAGGTGATTTTTTTTCCTTCCTACCAACACACTGTAGAGCTTGAACTCATCACAAGTGAAATCTGGTGTGTTACAGACTCCAGTAGGTTTATTTCCAATAATGTATGGCCGTGTCTTTGCTCCGTGTGAATCCCTCATTCTCCAGCAGGGATGAACTGTTACCTTACATGCAGTGATAGTGCTGCTCGTGTAAGGCTCGCTCTCCCTCTCCAGTCAAGACCTAACACCCAAGGGTATGGACGTTCAGATAATCTCCCTGCTCCAAGTAATCCGCCTGTACCAACAGGCACAGTTCTGTGCTGCATGGTGTGCCACCAGTATGGCAATACCCCAAGGAAGACGCAGCGTTTCCTGCCAAAAGCCCAATGACAGCAACTTGTCAGCAGGCACGAGGGGCTTTGAAAGGACAGCTAATTACAAGCACGTTGGACGCCCACAGTTATTTGCTCCTTTTTGAAATGACGGTTGTGTTTGCTCATTTTCCATGCTCTAAAAAGGCATGTAGTCAGCCCTGCTTACGGGCAGCACGCTGCCTGCTTGTGTTGCTCTGGGGATGATGTTCTTGGGGGTTAGACCTGATATTTTGGAAAGGGCCGCCCCCTCTAGGAGAAAAAGCTACTCATCATTTTCTTGTATGGTTGCAGTGAGTGTAGCCTTTCATCCGCGGTACATTGACAGCAAAACTTAAGCGTAGCAAAAGAAAGGCATAAAGCACAGTTAAGGATTTTTACCCTTAGATGCCGTTTGCTTGATTTTATTATTGTTTTTCCTTATCTCCTTTTCAGATTACCAGAAAATTCAGGCTCAATTCTGATGGGAAGCTAGAGCAAACCGTCTCCATGGCAACCACTACGCAGCCCATGACCCAACACCTTCACATCACCTACAAAAAGGTGACGCCGTGATGCCCAGAGGGCCAGGGGTCTCCGTGCCGAGGGCGAGGAGCTGGACCTCGTGCCCCGAGAGCAGCGGCAGCTCAGGAACGCAGGACAGCAGACCCCAGAGCTGGGCGCCTGCGCTCACCCCCAGGTGATGCGGAGCTGCCCGTGCTGTTGAGAATGTTCCTCGGATGTTCCTGTAATGGTATATAAAAAAAATAATAATAATAAAAAGCTTTTATTTTTATGGCTGTGTCTTTGGGTGTGATTGCTGAGTGATCTGCGCGTCCCTCTGCTCTGGCAGTGGCTCCAGAGGGCTTTTTTAACGCGTGTTAGTGTGCTGTGGGGGTAGAAGGGGTTGCTGATTCAGCCTTCTGGTCCTTCATCTGTAATCTGCATGGTGACGCAGACGTGGCAGGATCAGGAATGGGTTTGCATCACGGGGGCTGGCTGTGAGAACTCCAGCTCCTGCCTGATGAAATTCAGCGAGGGAGCACCTCTTGTGGTGGGACAGAGCTGCTGCAGGACCTGCTCCTGATGGTGCCGCTCAAGTGACTTGAAAAGGTGTTGGCCTATGCTGTGCTTGCATGGGATGGGGCAGTTGTGGAGGCAAGGACCAGACCTTCTCTGGCTCCAGTGCAGAGTATCACAAGAGTATGGCTTAAGATCTTGAGTCAATGAGCAGCAAGAGAAACGTTAAGTAGTGGGGATTGATCTCAGCAGTTCTTTTTTGAGCTTGTTATTCATGATTCAGCGTTTGACCATCATAAAATGTTATCGGGTCCCTTAGCAGTGAGGGAGACTGAGATCTAGAAGCTGCTTCTGGTCTCCAGCAGAGACGAGACAAGGGTTTTCCCAGAGCTAACAGCGCGAGAGGTATCTGCAGGGACGGGGAATGATGGGGTGGGCGTTGAGCTGTGAGAGGTCTGGGTGCCACTGGGAAGGTTGGGCTGGGAGTCACGGGGTCCCAAGGGACTCGGTGCCAGCAGCTGCAGGAGGTTGGGCTCGGGGGTTTTGCCTTCAGGTGTCAAAGGGAGCTTGAGATGTCACGTTCAAAACTTTCCTTACAGCGTGTTTGAATTATATAAACAGAAAAATCTGTGATTTAGAACATTAATGCTGCTTTGAGAATGTTACAGAAAAAATGTGGTGGGGGAGTTTTGTGTGTTCAGACAGCACTTCCTGAACCATCCAGGGTCAAAGATTTGGCCAAAGGGTGCGTGTTTGTAGGCGTCCAGGTGGCCACCAGGGTGGGCACCGTGGACATGGGCATGTGTGGCACAGGGCCGGCGGCAGCGGTCCCCTCGGAGCCGCAGTCCCCAGGGCATCAGCGTGCCCCAGTGGGGAGCATGAGGCGGGCCCTGTAATGGATCCTCACCGGGCAGTTACCATCTGAAGGCTTTGATCTCCTCCTTCTTGATTTTATTCCAACCCCTCGATTGAATTTCCCTCGTGTAACTGAGCTCTGCTGATACATTCTGGCCATATATAATGGATGGAGGTTGAGTGAGGAAATGCAAACACTGCTGAATATCAGTAACAGAAGTGCGGGCGGTGCGGCGGGCCCCACTGCCCAGGCCTCCTCCCTGCTGGTGCCAGCCCTTGGTATGGGCTTTATTAGCACGGGCTTTATTTAGTGTTACTAAATACTCCCCCAATCCCCCAAAACGTCCCTTTGCAGTGGCAGGAACGGAGCCGAGCACCAAATCTGCCACTAGCAGAGCGATGGGGCCATGCCCGCAGCCATGGGTGTTGCTGTGCGCACACAGGAGTGTGTACGGCCTCTTGCTGATCCAGAGGCGCTCCTGGGATGTGGCAGGACTGGGCCCGGCACTGCCACCTGATGCCCCCATCAAATATTAACGCGCCGTGGGCTGTGCTCTGCCCGGCCCCAGCACTGCAGACACGGCAGAGCAGCGCCCCGCTGCCTCTCCTCCTGCCGCGGGCTGCGGGGCTCGGGGGGCACCCACAGCCACAGCTGGACCTTATCTGGGGCTGGATCACCCCTGCTTGACCCGGAGCTGCCACCGAGCAGTGCGGCGGCTTACAGCAGGACGGTAACTGCCAGTTTCTGGATTTCTTCCTTCTCCACGTCGTCCCGTTCCTCCCAAAGCCCGTTATTGAAGCGAGCGAGGCCGCCGTATCAGCCACATCTTTGGCTCTTGCAAAGGCACCCGCAACGGGGGAGGCGGGTCAGCAGCTGATGCCGGTTGACACATTTGCTTCACTAATGAGGCTCCTTCTTTTCAAGGGCTTTAAGATAACACCTGGGGGCTGCGAGCAAGCAGCAGTGGGATCCGGTTGCTCAGTTTTTGCCTGGCACAAGGTGCGGGCAGCACCAAGTGCCCAGCTCCATGCCTCCTGGGGCCCACTGGTGTCAGCTCCCCACTGCCACCCTGCAACTGCCAGCAGCAGGTGAGAAACACCCCTCTCTGCCTGGGGGTGCCCCTGTCACCCCAGGACAAACCCCCCCCTGGCTGAGCCCCGTCTCCTGTGTGCAGCCCTGTGAGCAGCACCCACAGCGGGCACCCTGCAGCAGCAAGCCCCAAGGTAAGCGTGCAGCTGGCGAGTTGTGTGAATCCACATGCGGTGGGCTCTCCAATCTCTTTTGGAGGTGCTGGATTGGTCCAGCAGAGCGTTTCTCCCCTGGGAGAAGGGACAGATGGGCAGGGGTGCCAGGGGAAGGGCCAGCAGTGGCAGGGGTGGTCCCAAGGGGCTGTAGGCACAGGGGTCCCCTGTGACATGGGCATCGCCTGTGTCCCCCAGGAAGAAGGGGGGGACCTGGGTCTCTGCAGCTCCTTACTCTTCATTTAAAAGGAAAAAAATGTCAGGTTTGTCGTGGGAGGGCCTTCCCCACAAGAGTGTTCACGGGGGTGGGGGGGGGCAGGGGAATTGCCTGCCCGCTGCCAGGCTTGGGCTCTGCTTGCAGGAGCATTGCCTTTGGTTTGGGATGACCTGGTTTTGCAGCTGGAGATACTGGAGATACATTTTATCTGGGGGGGGAAAAAAAAAAAAAAAAAAAGGAGTAAAAGGGGAACATGAAAAAGTCAGAACAGTTTGCTTTGGTCCTTATGATGAGTGAGCGGTTTAAGCCCCTCCAAATTCAAACAAAATGCTTCATTTCCACCCCACCCAGAGCCTTAACACCCTGGGGCAGCCGCTTTCCCTGCATTTTGACTTAACTTGGCAAGCAGAGAAATGCCACCCGCTGGCACTCACCCAAGCAGGTCAGGAAAGTGTCTGTGGTGGCCGGGGCCGCGCTGGCTCGGCGGGGTGGGAATGCGGCCAGGAGAAGCCTCCCCTGCCCCGGACGGAGGCAGGGTGCCTGCCGAGTGTGGTGGGTTGGCCTCACCCACCACATGCCTTGGCTGTGCCCAGGGGTCAGGCTGGGTTGCAAACCGTGCCCTGGACGTGTGAAAATGCAGGTCTGCCCGTGGGGAAAGGCTGTGTTTGTCTAGGAAGAGCCCTCACGAGTCTGCTCTGCCAGGGGTGATGTGCTGGGCATCATCTCCGGGACCGCTATCCAGCGATCACCCGGTGGTGGTGGGGGACACAGAGGCACTGCAACTCCCCTGGGAAAATCTCCCCTTCTCTGCACTCCTCCAGGTTCACCAGCGAATGAATCCTCCCGCTGGTTGCCCTCTCCAGGACAAGGGGCTCTCCCCACAGCACCACCCTCCACCAGCACATCCTGGCTTGGCCTGTGGCCTGGGGTCAGAGCCAGGGTCCCCAGGCTGGGGCAGTGCTGCAGCAGCAGCTGAGGGAGCTGCTGGTCCCCCACGCTGCCAGGCCACAAGCGAGCGCATAAACTGCAAGGAGCCAAGGGCTGCACCACCAGATGTTTTCACGGCTTTTCCCAGTTCTCCTCATCTACCCACAAGCATTTTTCCCTAGAAAGAAGAAATGTCTGTAAATGCTTCCCTACCCTCACGCTCCTGCCAGGCAGGGGATGGGTTCTACTGACCCTCCCCCTGCCTCCCCAGCAGAGCAGGGATGTGAAGCCCATCCTGCTCTGCTCCCACTCCCCCAAAGCGGCCCCGTGCCTCTCTTCCCGGCAGTGACCCGGCCCCGAGGGGGATGCAGCCCAGCAGGTCACCGCTGCTGGAGCTGAAGCTCCGCAAACCCATGCAGCGGGCCAGGATCCCGGCGCCCTTCATTAATCCGGTATGTCACCACCTCCATCTGCCACCCGCTGCTTGCATTTCTGCTCTTTCCCTCGGCTCAGAGCCTGCAGAGACCACCCCATCCCCTGGCAGGACCCCCCCAGCGCTGCCGTGCCAGACCCCATGGATGTGGACACCCTGGTGCCCACGCACGACGAGCGGGGCCGCACCATCCCCGAGTGGAAGCGGCAGGTGATGGTGCGCCGGCTGCGCGCCCGGCTGGCCGATGAGGCGGAGGTGTGCGACCAGGTACAGCCGGGCTGGGGGTGGGATGCGGCAGGGCCCCGCCAGCACCGCCATCTGACGGGCCTTCTGCCACAGGAGCCAGGTGCCTGGCGCTTCTCACCATCCCACGAGGCGGTGCTGGGCCCCTTCGGGGAGCTGCTGACAGAGGGGGACCTGCAGCAGCTGGAGTGGGCAGTGGAGAGCCTGAGGCTGCGGCGGCGCGGCGAGGCCTACCAAGGCGAGCTGCAGCGCCTGGCACAGGAGTTGCGCGCCCTCCTGCCCTCCCCATTGCTCAGCATCACCGTCCACAGCCCCCCGCCTGCCCCGGGGCAGCCCCTGCCCCTCTGGTGCGGCCGTCTGGCTGGCGTGGTGGGCAGCCTGGCTACGCTGCTGGCCAACGCTGAGGGGGCCCGTGCCACCCCCGTGCCCACCCCACTGCCTGCCCCGCTGCCCGGAGCCTCCCGGACACCGGCAGGCAGCCTGGCACAGCGGGAGATCCGGCAGTGTGGGGTGAGCGTCCGCAGCCTGCGCGGTGCCTTCGAGCACCCCGGTGGCAACGGTGGGGAGAGTGAGCCCGGGGCGGTGGAAGCCGCCAGCGACTCGGGGATCAGCTGCGAGGAAGCGCTCTCGGATGGCAGCGGGTCGCCGGTGCCGGAGTCATCCGGCCTGCGCAAGGAGCGCATCGTGCTGCTCTTCCTGAGCCACTGGAAGCGCTCGGCTGGCAGCCCCAACCCGTGGGCCACAGCCTGCCGGGCGCTGCAAGCCCAGCGGGACGCGGTGGGTGCTCCCAGGGCTAAGGAGGGGCTGAGCAGGGTGAGCCGCCTGTCGCGGCAGAGGAGCGCCATCCAGCAGCTCCTGGGCAGCTGGAGGGATGCGGCTGCCCGTCCACCGCCGCCACCACCTCCCACCGGCAGCCCCCGCACCACCCTGTCCCCCGAGCAGTTCGTGCGGCAGGCTGACGGGGCACCGGCCGACTATGACAGCCTCACCCTAGACCTCTTCATGCTGGGCTACTTCCGCATCTTGGAGCAGGACCTGGCCCCTGAGGAGCGCCGGGGCCGGCACCTCCTCTGCTTTGAGGTGTTTGACCACCTGGGCCGGCATGGCTGGGAGGCCGCGCGCGCCTTCCACCGCGCCGTCACCGATGAAATCACTGCTGGCCGGCGCAGCTGGAAGGACAGCTTCGAGGACATCAAGGCAAGGTACTTCGGCACCACCAAGGGCTCAGCCTGGCTGCCAGGGATGGCCAGGGGGAGCCCCCCGCAGCCCGGTGCCCGCAGGCCAGCCACAGGCCGCTCCAGCAATGAAGAGATCTGCAGGTGCATCGACCGCAGCTTCGCCTTCTGGAAGGAGAAGGAGGCAGAGATCTTCAGCTTTGAGGAGTGACACCTCCCACCACCCTGTTCCCCCCAGCAATGCCTGTCTGCCTTCCCTGCTTTGCGAAGGGCTTTTGTCCTGTGGAGGCTTAAATAAAAGCAGTTCAGTTTTGTCTTGAAACAAGCACTGTGGACAGAAGGGCTTTCTGAAGGAGCTCAAGAAGTTTTGGGGTGATGAAGAAAGCTTTTGGCCCCAGCCTGAGTGCTCCAATGCTGGCAAGACCCCATGGGGCACCCCGCGGCCTCGGTGCCAGGCAGGCGGCGACTGGGATTTATCAGCTGCCGCCCACGGGGGGGCCAGGGCGCGTGCGGCCCTCCGGGGTGAGATAACAGCCTATATTTAACAGCCAGTCCCAGCCAGGAGGGAGAAAGGCAGTGGCAGCAGGTTGAGATGACTAATGGGTTTGGGGGGGTGTCTTGTCCCTCGTTACGCACACGCAGTGGTCCCGCTCGCCCAGGGAGGGACGTGTTCCCCGCACGTACCCTCGGGTGCTGCCGCACGAAGCAGCAAGGCCGTGGGGCGAGCAGGCTGGGCGGCTTTGCCCTGACGGTGCCTTTAAGAGCAGATGGCTGGGGAAGAGCAATGTCCCCACGCCAGCTAAAAATACCCCCCCAGCTCAGCCCCCACCACCACCCTGGGTGTCCCTCCCAAACCCTGGCCACTTCCCTCCCAGCGAGGGCAGCTGGATGGGACACCGCGTGCTCCAAGCGGGGCAAACCCAGGTAGGAGCAGGGCAGCTGCAGGGCTCAGCCCCGATGGAGGCTGAACACCACCTGGGGGGATGTGAGGGGGTGTGGGTGGGGAGGGGGCCATCCCCAGGGGCACCGAAGCCTTGCTGGCTGGGCTGGATGCTTGGGCTGAGCAGCACTGAGAAGGGGGTTTTGTCTCCATATGCCCCCCGGGCACCGTAGGGGTGCATCGCAGAGGGTCCCAAGGGGAATGCCCCAAGCTCTGAGCTGAAGCAAGGTGACCCCAGCCCCCAAGCCAACCCCCCCCCCCCCAGCTCTCCCTATCCTCCCTGAAAAATAGGTGGCAGCCCCAGCCGGGCAGCTCAGCCCCATGACATGGGGTGGGGAAAACGCAGCCACCAGGGAGCTGTGAGCAGACTGGGGGGAGCACAGGGCTCCTGAAATCCCTTCTCCTGCCCAGCTGACGCCTGTAAATCACACGGGCGACGCGAAGAAGGCGCAGTTGTGCCAGGAAGGAGGCACTCGTCATCGCCTTCTCCTGGCAGGAACGCCCTCGCCACGCTCAGCCCGGGCTCATTCCTCCAGCTGGGACCCGCGGCCGCCCCGGCTGCCGAGCCCAGCACTATGGTGAGGAACGTGGATGACTTCGACTTCTGCCTGCCGTCGCATGCTCAGGGCATGCTGGAGGGGCTGCAGCGGTTGCGCACCCACCCCAAGCTGTCGGATGTGCTGCTGCTGGCAGGGGGGAGGGAGTTCCCCTGCCACCGTGGCGTCCTGGCCCTCTGCAGCCACTACTTCCACGCCATGTTCTCTGGAGACTTTGCCGAGAGCATCGCGGCACGCGTGGAGCTGAAGGAGGTGGACCCGGATGCGCTGGAGACGCTGCTGGACTTTGCCTACACGGGGAAGGTCACCATCAACCAGGGCAATGTGGAGGGGCTGATGCGGACGTCCAGCCAGCTCCACTTCCCCGCCATCCAGAAGGCCTGCAGCCGCTACCTGCGGCAGCAGATGGACGCCACGAACTGCCTAGGTATCTGCGAGTTCGGAGAGAGCCACGGCTGCCCCGAGGTGTCCTCCAAGGCCTGGTCTTTCTTGCAGGAGAACTTTGAGGCCGTGTCTCAGCAGGAGGAGTTCCTCCAGCTCTCCAAGGAGAGGTTGGCCGTCTACCTCTCCAACGAGCAGCTGCAGGTGCAGGAGGAGCAGAGCGTGGCCGAAGCCGTGCTGCGCTGGGTGCGCCATGACCCGGGGCCCCGAGCCCAGTTCCTGCCCGAGCTGCTGGAGCTGGCCCACCTGGTCTCGCTGCCGGACCAGTACCTCCAGAACCTTCTCGCTGCCGAGCCCCTCGTCCGCGACTCAGCTGCCAGCAAGGCCCTTGTGGCCAGGTCCCGCGCCACTGTCAGCAGTGGCGGGGTCTCCACCGCACTGCAGAAGCTGAGCCCACCGCAGAAGCTGGAGGAGGTGCTGGTGGTGGTGGGCGGCCGGGTGCTGGAGGAGAGTGAGGATGAGGAAGGGGGGCTGGAAATGCCGGCTGCCCCCAGGAACTTTGCCTTCTACAACCCTAAAAGCCGTAAGTGCCTGTGGCAGGAATGGATGGGGTGAATGCACACCCCTGGCGTGTTCACTGACCCCACTCTGCCCCAAAACTGCCCCCTGGCCCCACTGTGGGACAGACTGGGGTGGAGGGTTTGGCTCCTTCCCACCGGGCTGAGATAAAGAGAAGCAGCAGGGGGGAAATTCCCACTCCCAAACCAGCCATCAACATAGGGACATCTTGGGGTGAAAGCATGAAATAGAGCTAGTTGAAAGGTGTGACCCCCTGAGATGCTGCCCCCATCCCCGAGGGACTGGGCGGGATGTCCCCAGCCTGTGAGCGGGGCTCACAGCGGGGCTCTGCTGGGTTTCAGGGCAATGGATCGCTCTGCCCGACTTCCCTGACTACAACAAGTGGGGCTTTTCCCTGGTGGCGCTGAACAACGACGTCTATGTCACAGGTAGGTGCTGGTTGGGGGGGGGGGGAGGGGGGTCCAGCATCTCCCCAGGAACCAGGCATGGGGCTGTGATGCAGGCACAGGCCTTGGGCCACCCCCTTCTACCAAGCAAAGCCTTCTCCTTGCTCTTCTTTCGGGCGAGGGATGTGCTGGGGTGGCTGCTCTTGGCGGGTGTCCAGCCTGAGTCGTGTCTCTCTCCCCTGCTCCAGGTGGCTCCCGGGGGTCCCAGAATGACACGTGGTCGACAACCCAGGCCTGGCGCTTCTGCCCCAAGGACGGAGCCTGGACACCCATCGCATCCATGCTGCGAGCCCGGACGAACCACACCAGCGCCGTCCTCAACGGCGAGATCTACGTCATTGGGGGTAAGGTGCTGCCGGAGGGCGGGCGGGCGGCACGGCGCGGCCCCGGGGGGCTGCAGTGTCCCACCGCCCCGCAGGGACCGCGGTGGAGGTGGTGGAGGTGGAGCGCTACGACCCCTACAACCAGAGCTGGTGCGCCATCAGCCCGGCCCTCAAGTATGTCAGCAACTTCGCCGCCACCGGCTGCCTGGGCAAGCTGTACCTCGTGGGCTCCTGCGCCGTCAAGTACAACGCGCTCACCCTGCAGTGCTACAACCCCGTGCGAGGTGAGTGCCTGCCCCAGAGGCACGGGAGCTTCATCTCAGATGGGGAGCACGGGTGCCGCCCTGCCTGGCTGCTCCATGTCCTTTCCAACTCCCCTGTAAATAGCTGTGGGGCTGGGGATGCTTTTTTTTGGGGGGGGGGGGGGGGGGGGGGGGGGGTGTGTGTGGAGGTACAGCAGCAGCCTAGCCTGCAGTGTGCTCGCCCAGCACGCTGACAGCTGCTCCTTGCAGATCTGTGGAGCGTGATCACGTCCCCCTTCATCCCCAAGTACCTCTCGGCCCCGCGCTGTGCCACCCTGCATGGGCTCATCTACCTCATCGGGGACAACACCAAGAAGGTCCACGTCTACGACCCGGAGGCAAACATCTGGCAGAAGGTACCGGGTGCTCCAGGGGCATGGCCTTCACACCGTGTTCTGATTTTAGGCAGTTCGTGCTTATTTTTCCAGCACCACCCTCCCATGGGGTGTGTGGGGCTGCTGCATGCACAGCCCAGTGCCATCCTGCCTGTACCCCCCCCAAGCCCCCCCATCCCACAGGATCCCAACCCTTGCTTCTGCATGAGCGCAACGTGGGGATGCTGCCAAAAATTAGGCAGAGTCACGAGTGAGCCGTGGGCCTGGCAGGACCCCGAAGCTCACCGACCCCAAACGTGCCCATGCCCCTGGCGCAGGTGCAGCTCCTGCACACGCTGCATGAGAATGGCGGGATGGTGCCGCTGGGCGACCGGCTCTTCGTCACTGGTGGCCACTGGAAGGGAATGGACGGGGACTACCGGGTGGAGATGGAGGTGTACGACTGCGCCAAGGACCGCTGGACGCGGGAAGGCTCGCTGCCCTGCCTCTGGCTCTTCCACAGCTCCTCCTCCATCTTCATGGACACCTCCAAGTGGACAGAGGCTTTCCAGGGTGACCATGGGTGGTAGGAGGGCCCGCAGCAGTGCCAGTGGGCTCAGCCACAGCCTGGAGGGAGCCACTCGGGCTCGTGGCCCCGGCAGCACCGTCACCCGGTGAGCTGACCGCTCCGGCTCCTGACCTGGCCCTCCCTGGGGAGGGGAGGCGGGAACACGCAGTCACCACATGGGAAAAGGCTTTTCCTTCCCACCACACTTCAGCTGGTGATTTAGTTTGGTTTTCTAAGGACTGCCTCTTTGCCCTCTGAAATCCCCAAGCTTTTTGCGGTCTTTGGAGGGAGATGCGCTCACCCACCACACCACTGCTTCCCAGTGGCTGCAGCACTGCCTGCAGCCTCCCCATTTTCCCCATGGCTTTGATTTCCAGAAGACAAGGGGAATTGGGGCGCATCTTTCCGTCCCGCTGCCCACCCATGGAAGCTGCACTTTGGTGGCTCCTTCCCAGCTCCGGCGCTCGTTGCCCTGTTCCCAGGCTGAGCGTGAAGCAGCACCTCCCTGGAGGCCAACGCGGCCCCCAGCAGCACGCTCCCGGGCTGCCAGGGTTGTTTTACCATGAAGCTGTTCCGTGTTGTGGTTGTTGCTTTGTGACCCATTAAACGTGCACAACGAGGAGCTCTGCGTGTCGGGGTTGGGGACCCCTGCTTCGCTCGGTGCATCCCGAGCATCCTCCCCAGTGGCACAAAACTGCTGCTGAAGCCGGAGCTACTGGGGGGGCTAAGTGCAGTGCTGGGAAGGGGCTGGAAGCTTGCTCAGCCCCAAGGGGGGCATAGAAGGCTTCTGCACCGGCCCCCCACCCACGAAGGCGGGGTGGTCCCAGCCCTCACCTCACCCCAGTCCCTTGACAGTGCCCAGCCCAGTGGCAGGGCTGAGTTATTCGCAGGAACCCCCCTGCAGACCCCACCCTGCCGAGAACTGCAGGCAAGCTGCTGCCTGACTGCCGCTAGAGCTTCCTGCCCCCCAGCACGTCCTCCTGAGCCCTGCCCCGATGAAGCTAAGATACAATCCATTCCACAGAAATAGTTACTGGCAGTACCACGACACCAAGTGCTGCGTGCCTCCCTGGAGGCGTGCTGTCGGCACTCTCTCTAAAAGGCAGGAGAGGAGGGCAAGTTCTCCTCCCGAGACCCGTTATCAGGTTTTCTTTGGCCATGGGCTGAATAAAACCACGCGTTCTCTCCAAATTCAGCTTGCAGGAGAAGGAGCATCAGCACACTGCTAACCTGGGCAATTCCCACTGCGCTCACAGCAGTGCAGCCTCGTGTGGGAGCAGGCATGCAGGGCTGGGAGCAGAATGAGCCAGGAATGGCGAGCTTGGGCTCCAGCACAAGACATGGAAGCATTACTGAGTCCACAACAGGGCCATGAGGATGAGCAAGGGGCTCGAGCACCTCTGCCATGAAGACAGGATGAGGGAAGTGGGGTTGTTCTGCCCAGAGAAGAGAAGGCTCCGGGAAGACCTTATAGTGGCCTGCCCGTGCCTAAAGGGGGCTGCAGGAAAGTTGGGGAGGGACACGGTGTCAGGGAGTGGAGTGTCTTTAAGCTAGTAGGTAGATTTAGATTAGATATTATGAAGAAAGTCTTCACTGAGAGGGTGGTGAGGTTCTGGCACAGGCTGCCCAGAAAAGCTGTGGATGCCCCATCCCTGGAGGTGTTCAAGGCCAGTGAGGTTGCTCTGAGCAACCTCATCTAGTGGGAGGTGTCCCTGCCCATGTCAGGGCGGTGGAATTAGAAGACCTTTAAGGTCCCATCCAACCCAAACCATTCCGGGATTCTATAATTTTGCTACCCAGTCTTGGAGTGGGGGCACTCAGAGCCCTGGAGTAACCAAGTGCTTCTGAAAGACCTTCCACTTGGCAGGTCCATTTGGAGGAAAGAACAAACAAAAAAACCCACACTTGCCCAATCTTATATATAAGGTATCAGGAACAAGCTCCATCCACTTTTCCCTGTATCAACAATTAGGATAAAAAACCTCCAACACGGCTTTCTGCAAGCAGAGGGAAGGCACACTGCTGCTGCTGCTCTGCAAGCAATGCTTGGTTCACTCAGCTGGGTGCAACCTCACAGCCCATCGCCAGTACCAAAGATTTCCTTCCCAGCACCAGGAGCACAGCCAACACCTGGTCACGAACAGGCAGCTGGGGAATCTGACCAGATCTCCCACCAAGCCCTAAACACTCAGAACTCTCCCTGGGCCTCACACAAAGCTCAAGGAAACAACAAACCTGCACCATTTGAATGGGAGCCGACTGTGCACAAAGATGCCTGCTCTCGCCAGCACCTCCACCACTCAGATTTATTTGGTTTCTCAGGACATCTGGGGGAACGAGGGGTGACAGGACACAAGGTTCCCCCACAGCTCGATCCACTACAGCAGCCACTCAGAAAACACTGCTAGCCAAGTGAACTAAAACTATTAGAAAAAAAACTTTATTTACACTGAGGAGCACCCAGCAGGAGCCTCCCTCCCCCAGCCACGCACGCACCCACGCCAACTTCTCCCATCTTTACATCTGCCACAAGCTGGGGGCCCTGCTGCTGCCCCTCGTCGTTCAGTGCTCTATCCGGACCACCATGACCGTAACGTTGTCTGCTGACCCTCGCTGCACCGCCTTGTTGGCCAGTCTGTTACAGGCAGCTTCGTATCTGGCATCTGCTTCCAGCTTCCCTTCTCTCGCCTGGATGTTCTTATCCTGTCGGGACAATGAAAAGACAATGCCGAGTGCTCCCAGCGAAGTGCATCACCCCAGCACGTGGTTATTTCTGAGCACAGAAAGGCAAAACAAAGAAGGACAACCTCCAGTACAGGGAGCAGCCCCTGGCAGAAGTACGTTTCTGCACCGCTCGCTCATTGTTCAGCTAATTAGCCTGGAGGGAGCAAGTCACATACTATTTCATGCCTCCTGCGCTGAGTAACCCAGCCCCCAAGCTGCCTTCTCCTCACCTCCAGGCAGGATACGATGAAGTTCACAGCTTCTTCTGGCGTAAAGACTTTAAAGAGGCCATCACATGCTATCAGGATGAACCTGGAAATCAAATAAAGACGGGTTTCAAATAAAGTCGGGTTAGAGGCTGAAGCTTTGACTCCCCAGCTAAAGCAAACTCCCTCCATGCAATTTTATGCGTACCCATGCTTCAATCCAAAGGGACAACGCCATAAAGCTCATCTGAAAATCCCTCAGAGGCACCACGAGTCCCCCGGTGCTCTGACACTCACCATTCACAGAGCTGAGTACGTGCTAACGAGTTAGAAAAGCCATGTCAGACCTAGATCAGCACACCCTGGAGGACATACGGACACCACACACTTAAGCAAGACCACACACTGTGTCTCTGCGACCTGCTGGAAAGCTCCATCACTTTTCTAGGTACAGCTTTCAGTCCCTTTCATTCACAACTTTTCCCTGCTAGGTGGCTAGTGCATGGAAATAGAGGAACACAGCCAGCTGAATACTTTAAGCGTGTCCCTTTAAAAACCGGTGCTCCTGTGGTAAGCAACAATTTAATTAGAAATACTCCAAAAAAAAAAAAAAAAAGTGAGCAGCTTAGTTCAGGCAAGAGGCGTAACTGTGACAGGAAAGTCCTGCCAAGGCCCCAGAGGTGGAGAGCTGCCTCCGAGCTCCCCACCGGAGGGTGAGGGAAACATCTCGCTGTGCACTCCCTGCCTGCACGGGGATCTGCGTTAACCAGGAGCTGCAGCTGGAGTCACCAGACGAGGAAACCTACAGCCAGTCCCCAAGAGCAGCACAAGTCTCTGAAGGCACTTTCAGAGCCTAATGCTCAGAATATCCTTAGAAATATTTCAGTGGATCTCTTGCTACAAAACTCTGATCCCACAGGGTTACCCGGTCACCTCTGGGAGCATTCATGGTTGTACCGACCCGAATGCAATTTATCATCGCCGTTTGTTGGGAAAAGCATCTCAAAACTTCAGAAGTCAGAGCTAAATATAATGGTATGTGTGGGCACCACAGCTGCTAGAAACACATCAGAGATCCAAGGACTGGATCCAGGATCCAAGCACAGAGATCCGAGGATTCCAGCTTTAACCAGCTGCCTGAACACTGGCACGTGAGGTTATTCAGGGCACAAAGGCAGGCTGAGGCCTGCGTGTGTTATCACCGCTGTGAGCCCTATTTCTGCATCAGGAGCTTTCACAGCGCCTCGGCAGAACGTAGCAGCAGCATTACCCCCACGTACTGGTGTGGAATGGGAGCAGAGGGACACGAGCAGCGAGAGCAGCTTTTACTTGGGGGCGATCAGTCCGGGGTGCCTCAGCCCTGGCAGCAAAGCACAGGGCGTGCAGCTCGGGCCTCTGCTGAGCAGAGCCAGGGCACGGCAACCCCCCCGCGCGGGCACGGCGTACCTGTCATTGTGCATGAGCTGGCAGCGTTTGATGTCTGGCACAGAGATAACACCGCAGCGTTTGTACTGGCCATCCCCGATGGAGCGGGAAACCTCCAGCACTCCGAGGACTCTGCCGTCCCTGGACAAGGAAAGAAAACATCAGTCCCCCCCGAAGCGTGCACGTCTGCCTGACGGGGCACTCTCCCCCACCAGGCGTTCAGCTGCCTCATACAAATCCCACCCCAGCGAGGTCACACCTTTCCTTCCAAGTCTCCATCTCTTTCTGCGCACTTCCCGGTCCTTTACACAAATAAACGGAGGAGGAAAGGAAGAAATGAAGTCAGGAGAACTCGAAGCTGTTTTCTTCCTCCCTGCCCTAACTGCTCAGCCTAGCAAACCAGCTAAGCAAGAGCGATGTGAGCTCCTAGAATTCAGACTGTTTTTTTAGCAGGGTACCAAGTACACCACATTTCAATGTGAGCTCAGAACAGCAACAGGCAAGACCAGGACCGAGCTGGCAGCCCCTCCTGTGTTCTGCCTGTCAGGACCCCAGCCCCTGTAGGTTGGCTCAGCTGCTGGCAGTTCAAAGGAGCAAGAACTACAGCAGCTTCTCCTTGGTCTTCACTAAAAAACCTCATCACAGCAGCCAGTCCTGTGAAATCCGCATTACAAACCTTAGGAAGCAGCCTTGAGTGTTAAACCTCTCTAATTAACAGAGTGCTGCCCCCACAGAAACAGCTTCCCACACTCCACCTTCCGATGACTGAGCATCTTCTCCCCTGAGAAGATGATTTCTGTGCACTCTAGCAAGATGTGGCTATAGTCCAGCCAGCCCTGCCCCAGATAAAAGCAAGAGTGAGACACGTCACAGAAGAGATCCGATGCTCACGCGCCTTGCTACTGATCTCTTAGGTCCAAAATACTGAAGCACGATGATTTTATAACGATTTTAACTCTACCAGTGGAGAGACTCCCAGGCAGCTGGGGAGCTGTTCCTCCAGTTCTGAGGAGAGCTAACGGACTGGCCCATCTCCTGCCTGCGTGCAGAGATGGATCAGTGCTGAGCAGAAGCAGCAGCACGTGCTCTGCAGAGACAAAAGGAACGAGGCCCTCCAGACGTTGCAGTGAGACAGGACTGAGCTCACTGCACTCTGCCTCTGCAGGTGCTGAACAGGCCCCGAGACACCTCACCCGCGCCCAGCCCTCTCTGGCACAGATGTCACTAAATCAAGACACAGCCTTCAAAGGGAGAGAACACCATCAGCAAGCCAAACACCGCCGCTGTGCTTAGCACCAGCCACACACCCCTACGTGCACAGCCGTGTTACGATAATCCCATCACAGCTCCAAAATTTCCCTTCTGCTCCGCACAGCCTCACTGCGGCAGCTAACCCCCAGCGGAGCCACACCAGCTGCGGGCTGTGCACCCAGCCCATGAAGGCAACCGAGTGGGGAAGGCACTGCCACGAGGCCAGGCACCGAGCGATCTTGTGCTTTCTCAAACCCTCTCACAGGACAGGGAGAGCTGATACTGCAAGTAGGAAATGAATTCTGCTCAGTGGCACAGCGTGCAGCAAGTGCAACTTACAAATCAAGTCTAATGCTGTTTAGCTTAAGTTTAAGAGCATCCGTGCTGGTATTACGCCGGCAGGGTTTCAAACAGGTTCCTGCCTTTGCAGCACAGCACCCCGCCACTGTCTTAAGCCCCTGGGAAATCAGCACCCATCAGCCATCTCAAACTACTGACTCCTTAAGGCACCTCAGAGATCACTGTGCTGCCTGCAAGCAGCAAGGGATTCCCTCTGGGCTGTCACTAGCAGGCAGCCATGCGGAGACCCAGCAGCTCCGTTCTCAGGCCTGAAGTTGGACCAGGAGTTGGATTTGCTCGCTCATCACCTTTAGGCACTCACCTGACATTTCCCCCAGCTTTCTGTATCCGCATGCGCTCCTCGTACTGGGTGGGGTTGTGTTCCTTGCTAAGGCTTAAGGCCGTGTGCTTCTGACTCTCTTCATTGTACCGACACAGGATCGCCTGTGCTGACGAAAGACCCGCGTGAGTAAACAACAACAGAACTGCAGGAAGAGCTTCCTGGGAGAGAGCTGTAAGTCTCTGCACCCCAAAATGAAAGACAGCTTTAACATAGAAAGGTAGCTGTCATCTTTCCAGCGTGGAGTACGTACGGATTGCAGTGTTTCCCCTGTATCACTTGCCCGCCAACAATAAGGAAGGCAACAGATGTCGCCCTGCAGCACTAGCGAGGCTTGCAGAGGAACTGAGACGCCAGCAGTGGGCTTCTCCGTTCCGCTTACCCGGCTGTCCCCCAGGTTGGCGATGTAGAGAATGTTGTCGACAGCTAGGACACAAGTCGCTGTGGAGCCATCCTTCCACGCTGGCTTCCTGAAGGGAGCAACAAGATTACTAAGGGGGAAAACAGCTTTTGAGAATTTGGTGACAAAATACTCCTGGGGACCAAAGGAAGAAGTGCCGCGCAGGGACACTCGGCAGCCAGCAGCTCGGGAAACCGCAGGTGGTGAAGAGCAGGCTGGTTAAGGACGGAGGAGCTACGCAGACCACCACCTTCTGAATGCATCCCCACACCACCCCTTCCTCACGCTCAACTGCCAACAAAGCTCATCTTTGGCTGCAGCAGGCTCAGCACCGACACAAGCCCAGAAGCTGCAGCGCTGTGAGCAGGTGAGAATCCCCATCGCCTCCTGAGAAGGCTCCTTCTTTGCAGCGAAGAGACAGAACAGCCAGGGCCCAGCCAAGTCGCCTTCCTTTCTGCCTTTATTTCCCTCCCTTTTCTCACAGCACACTCCCTGCTCAATCCAGCCCTCGCCCCAGAGGTGCCATCGGTCGCTCCCCACGTTCCACGTGCCGTAGTTCAGCTTGCATCTCTAGAGCTCCAGGTGAGCTGAGAAGCGTTTCTTAGATTACAGCTGCCACACCAGCCCTTCCCATAATGACACCCAGCTAAGGCACCGTTCTGTATTGCGACTAGCTTTGAGAGGTTCCTAGACATATTTTGTCCAGTTTCTCCTGATTTGGAAGGTGCAGATGGCACGAATTGTAGGTGTTCAGCAACACAGCTGTTGCCACGCAGAAATCCTTTGCAGCAGCTTTGTCATGTGTCTGACCAAACAGGCTGGTTTGGGAATTGACACCGTTGTAACAGACTCAAAGGAGCTTTTTCCATCTGCCTGGCCAAACTTTTTTAAAAAAAATCCAATTAGGCTTAAGAAACAGAGCCAGTTTTTAATTTATTGAAAATTGAATCAGAATGAGATGCACCAACAGCCTTTCCAGATGTGTTAGAGGTGCCGCTATGAAACAGATGAAAAGTTTAAAGGACTGGTGACAAAGTGATTTTATTTCAAGCACAATCTGTATCTTCCTTAGTCATAAACCACGGTTAATGTGTCAGTCCAGCAGAGACAGAGAAGGTAAGGGGGGTTACACTCAAAACCCAGCTGGCAGATAGCAAATACTTTCTATGGGATAAATGCCAGCCTGCACTTCTCAACTTTGTTTTAGAAATAGTTAGTTAGAAACCAGCTTAAGATGAGGGACGTTTTCTCATCAAATCATCCGTCCTCAAAAAGAGGTGGAAAAAAAAAAAAGCAAGATTTAATCTTAAATTGAGAGAAAGAAATCTTTCAACACAGGGCATTAAAAACAAGCAGATTCCAGCCTGGTGAGCACATACTACCAGGAAAAGTGCCTCTGCAAGCTGCTGTGTGCACCTTCCTTTAACGTTCTGCTCTACAAACCCCCTTTCATGTTGTCAATACAGAGACCCCAGCTCATGCAGGACAGGATGCGTCACTTCAGCAACACGCTGTCTTTACAAAGAAGGCGAACAGGATGCTCTGGTACGGACAGAGGTGGGTTCTCGGGTCATGGGTTGGTTCCTTCCTTTGCCATTAACATGTATTTTAGCCTACGGGGTCCCACAGACCTCTTGCTGCAGAGGAAGCCTAGCGTGTGCTGTGACGTAGCTCGAGCAGGCACTCAGCTGGCAGTCACAGCTCAGCTTCACGGCGCTTCCCCGAAGCAGAGCCACGACTCGAGGCTTCCTCTGACCCGCTCAGAGCCGAGGCCTGCGAGCCACAAGCTAAGGAACACAAACGCACGGGAAGCACTCGCACTTACTGGCTGGATGCCTGCTTTAGAAACTCTTCGTCTGTATGTTTGAAGGTGTCCAGAAGGCATCTCTTCACTGTCTTCTCCACGCTGACCACCTCACCTGCCAGACAGGGAAAACAGCAACTGAAGTCCTGCTAAAACACACCCGACACCCACCTCTCCCCTCACCCAGCAGGCAGTTTGGCAACGCAGCGCACAGATCTGCGCAGAGCAGCTGGAGCACACGGCAGGCTCACGCTACAAAAAGTCTGACTGGGAACACGTACGGAGAATTAATGGCGCACCCCTCTCCCCTGGGCGGGTATTTTTACTCTTCCTTTTCTCACAAAGCAGCGCTGCCAAGCCTGGCAACAGCACATCTTGTGCTTGCTTAGTGGTTTGCTCTTGGCTGCTCGCACCCTCGTGCCAAAACGGCTTCCAGCCCTCCTCCCCAGGAGACAGCGCGGTCTCTGTGCACACAAGTCAACTTGGAATGAGGAATGGAAACTGCAGAGCTATACCCCGACGAATCCATTTGCTTAAGCAGCAGCCAGAGTTTCACAGCACAAAAGGTGACTGTCGTCCCAGAGCCCTTGTTCCAGCCCTCTCACCTTTCGGAAACTTCTTGATGAGGTTGAGGTGCAGGTTCTGTGCCGCAAATTTTGAGGCTCGGACTCCCCCGTGGCCATCAAAAACAGCGAAGTACGAGACGCGCGTGCTGTGAGGGAGCAAGCGGCAGCAGAAACGGGCTGAGAAGGGCTCTTAGCCAGAAGGTGGGACTGAATTGATACTGATATTTAATTCACTAAGAGATTTTAACTTTTCAGATGAGAGAACATCTGTTGTGTCCTCTTCAAGCATTCTCCATTGCCACAGTTGGGGTTTTCACACGCTGTAAAAATCCCCAAGGCAACAACTGCCGTGCCTACAATCAAACTGAGGGTCCTGAAACATCCGCACTTCATTTGGGTAACAGAAGCTCGATATCCAGAGTTCTTACAAACTCAGTGACTGAGTTCCCTGAGCATCAGAGGTATTTACACATCATCGAGTCCCCTGACTCACCCAGGAACACGGCTAACGATCTGACCCCGCTCTCCCAATAACGGGCCCAAGACGTACAACACGAAGCAGGCTGTACTCAGGAGCACCAGCTGCTCCAAACAAAAGATCGCGCGGCAGGCTTCGCGGAGGCAAGCTGGAGCTCCTTCACCCCCACGACGGCTGCCACCTGCAGCTCCGTCCCCTGGCCTCGGCGGGCAGAGCTCACTTACATTTGGGAGGGCAGCGGCTGACACTCCTCCGTGATATCGTTCAGGATGACGTGGGCGTCCTGCATGTCTTCCCTTTCACCTTTCCTCTCCGCCACGTAACCCTTCAGTCCGAGGATGCCCACTGACTCTACGGAGGGACAAAGCAGACACAAACAGATCAAACTCCCTCATCGCCTCGGCTCAAACCAACAGATCGGCGATCGCTCTTCAGCTCTCACAAGCATCCCCAAGCACAGCTGTCGGCCCTGCAACAGTACAGCTGGCACCTCCTGCCGAACAGGGTGGATTTTGTAACGTGAGTTTAAGTGCTCCCAAGCTCAGCAGCTTGCCCCCGTTTTGGGGGGCAGCTGTACCCAAGCAGTACTGCTGGGCGTCGGAGGGTGCTCCTATCAAACGGAGGGGAGCACGCGGCACCACTGAAACCGCCGGTGAAACAAAGCACAGCTTTAAAGAGGGAGGCTAGGGAAGGAATGCAAAGTCTGCTGTTTCCAGAACGTGCCATTTCCCTTTCACTGAGCACATCTTTTTCCCCAAAGCTGAACATAACACGTGGGCACCTGCACTGAAGTCAAACGCGTTATATGCCGAGGCAAGTTTCTCTCTCTCTGGCTTTCTTAGCAGCCACTCGGGAGAGATCTGGGGATCTGGAAAAAACAGCTGCTGTGGCTCAAGCCTTCCAGAGGCTTCATACCCAGTCCCCCTGCTGGCAGCACAGGCCTTTCTCCTGGGGATGCCAAGGCACGCCGCCTGCCCAGCTTCTGCCACTCCGTTAGGACTGGAAGGGAGGCCCAGGTGAGGGAGGCAGCGTGCCAGGGAGCTTGAGGGGCTCCCCCGACAGCAGCTTGCTCCCCCCCCACGAGAGGCTGCAAGTGCAAGCAGACTGAAGAGCCAAAGCTCAGCTTCGGTCTGGACTTACTCAGCCCAACGACAAAAGCACAAATCGAGTACATTTGTTTTCAAACTGTCTGAAAACCTTTACAAACTTTCTTTTCCACAAGTTCTTCCCTGCCATTCTTCTCTTCCTCCTCCAAGGACTTCCTCTTCTCCCCTTTCACCTGGCTCCCTGCTGAGACCTGCTCGGCAGCGCTGGAGGCTGAAACAGAAGAAAAGCACAGGGAGCTGAAGACTTCCAGCTCGATTTTACTTACCGAGTTCAGCACATCCTTCTACACTGAAGCACTCCTCTCAGGAGCACGGACTTGCGCGCTCCCACAGCATGAGGTGAGCGGAGTTACAACCGTTTTGACCAACCGACCACAGAGGTGAGCACACGCCAGGCAGCGCGCAGCAGCACCTAACCTGGCACGCGCTGCGCTGGGCTCCCCGCATTGTGCCACCCTCCCCCAGGTACGGTACAGCCCCGGCTGGCCGGCAGGCTGTTGATTCTCCCCACCGAGCCTTCAACTTCCTGAGCGACTAACTGCAGTAGCGTTCCAGATCGGAGCACTGCTCGCTTTTAACTATTACTATTTGTTTCTATAAATCGTAGCCACAGCAACGCAAGGAAGCACGTTCTGTTACTCTGAAGGTGCGCCACGGATTTGTCACGGGTTTCAGGAGGCAGGTTACAAATTAAAGCTACCAACTGTCGGAGGATTCCCAGGGCACCAGAACCCCAGCCTTTTCCCTCCAGGGGCTCGTTCCCACGCGGTGCAGCTCTTGGTTTATCTGGCCTCCTCCCAGGTGCTAGCAGAACGCCTCCCCTGCCCGAGGCCCGGCCCTGCAGGAGCTCACGGGCGGGGAGGAGGAGGCAGGTTGCGCCTGCGGAGGAAAAGCAGCGAGGGCCAGGGGCCGGCGCTGCCCCCACGCTCGGCGAGCGCACGGCGCTCCCCAGGCGGCGAGCTTCCAGCCGCGGGCGATGGGGGCCCACCCGGCAGAGCCAGCGCCCCGGGCGGCAGGCCCGTGCGGATCCGTCCCGGGCTGCGGCCCCGCTTTGGGCGAGGCGGGCACACGGCCGGGACGGGCCCCGGGTTACGGCCCCGCTCCCGGCCCCACGCCGGGGCCCTGCGGTGGGAAGCACCGCGGCGAGGCGAAGCCCCCGCTTACCCGGGTCGCCGCTGCCGGCCGGCGGGAGGTCGTCGAAGAGCAGCGAGCCCCCCGCGCCTGCGGGGCGACACGGAACCGGGCTCAGCGCCGCACAGGGGCGCGGGGACCGGGGACGGGGAAGGGGGGCGGGGGGGGGGCACGGCCCTACCTGCCTCGGCGCTGCCGGCCGGCGGGAGGTCGTCGAAGAGCCGCGGCCCGCCCGGGGCCTCCTTCCCTGCAAGGCACCGCCAGGGGCTCGGCACGGCCCGCCGCCGCCTCGCGGGGACGGCCTGCCAGGCCTCAGCCGGGCCCCGGTGCACCCCCCCCCCCCGGTCCCCCGGTCCCCCGGTCCCCCGGTCCTCCCCCCCTCCCCCCCCAGGCCCCTCCCGGCCCCCACCCCCCCCCCCCCGCCCCTCACCCCCCGCCGCCCCGCCGGGCTCGGGCAGGTCCCCGAACAGGTCCATCCGCTGCCGCCGCCGCCGCCGCGCCCCCGCCCCTGCCAATCACCCCCGCGGGGCGGGGCCAGAGCCGCCCGCCGCCCAATGGGCTGCGGCGGCGAGGCCGGAAGCCCGCCCCCGCGCGCGGCTCGGCGGGGAGCGGAACTCTTCCCCTCCGCCGCCCCGCTCCGCGCTGCCGAGGGGGCGGGGCCGAGGCGCAGCGCCCCCTGGCGGCGCCCTGAGGGAGCGGCGGCCGCTGCGGGCCCGCGGAGCGCCCCCCCCCCCCCCCCCCCCAGGAACGGCGGTCCCGTGAGGGTCGGTCCCCCCGGCACCGCAACGACGGATCGATCCCCTCAGCCCCCCAATAAGGGATCCCTCCCCCTGAGCCCCAGTAAAGGATCAGTCCCCCCAACCCCATAAGGGATCGCTCCCCCCAATAAAGGATCCCTCCCCCTGACCCCCACAGTAAGGGATCGCTCCCCCTGACCTCCCATAATGGGTCACTCCCCCCAACCCCATAACAGACTGCTCCCCACAATAAAGGATTGCTCCCCCGACCCCACAATCTTAGAATCATAGAATATCCCAAGTTGGAAGGGACCCACAAGGATCATCGAGCCCAGCTCCTGGCTCCACACAGGTCTACCCAAAATTTTAGACCATGCGACTAAGTGCACAGTCCAAACGCTTCTTAGACTCCAACAGGCTCGGTGCCGTGACTACTTCCCTGGGGAGCCTCTTCCAGTGCGCGACCACCCTCTCAGTGAAGAACCTCTTCCTGATGTCCAGCCTGAGCCTCCCCTGCCTCAGCTTGACACCATTCGCGTGGGTCCTGTCACTGGTCACTAAGGAGAATAGATCGGCGCCTTCCCCTCCGCTCCCCCTCGTGAGGAAGCTGTAGACCGCGATGAGGTCTCCCCTCAGCCTCCTCTTTTCCAGGCTGAACAGGCCAAGTGACCTCAGCCGCTCCTCATACGTCTTCCCCTCTAGGCCCTTCACCATCCTTGTAGCCCTCCTCTGGACACCCTCCAACAGTTTAATGTCCTTTTTGTACTGCGCTGCCCAGAACTGCACACAGTGCTCAAGGTGAGGCCGCACCAGCGCAGAGCAGAGCGGGACAATCACCTCCCTCGATCGACTGGCAATGCCGTGCTTGATGCACCCCAGGGTACGGTTGGCCCTCCTGGCTGCCAGGGCACACTGCGGGCTCATATTCAACTTGCTGTCAACCACAACCCCCAGATCCCTCTCTGCGGGGCTGCTCTCCAGCGTCTCGTTGCCCAGTCTGTATGCATAGCCAGGGTTTCCCCCTCCCAGGTGCAGGACCCAGCACTTGCCTTTGTTAAACTTCATGCGGTTGGTGATCGCCCAGCTCTCCAACCTGTCCAGATCTCTCTGCAAGGCCTTTCCACCCTCAGCAGAGTCTACAACTCCTCCAGGTTTGGTGTCGTCGGCAAATTTGCTCAAAACACCTTCTAGTCCTACATCCAAATCGTTTATAAAAACATTGAAGAGGACCGGCCCTACAATAAAGGATTGCTCCCCTTAATCCCTCAATAAAGGATCACCCCTCCTGACACCCCAGTAAAGCTTCACTCCCCCTGACACCCCAATAAAGGATCGCTCCCTGGCACCCCAGTAAAGGATCGCTCCTCCCAACCCCTCAATAAAGGATACCTCCCCCTGACCCCACAGTAAGGGATCGTTCCCCCCGTCCCCGTAACAGATCACTCCCCAGCCCCCCAGTGAAGGATGCTCAGGCGGCTGCGTCAATGCCACATTTATTTCAGAACCGAACAAGCCTGGCGCACACGGGCGGCCGGGACCCGAAGCTCCAACACGGGGGTGTGGGGGCATGGGGTGGGGGCACAGGACGGGGGCCAGGGCCAGGACACGGCTCCCGTCCCATGGGGGCCTGGGGCTGGGGGGCGGAGGCCGCCTCACACCTCGGGCCTTGCTGGGAGGAGGGCGGCACTCCGGGCCCCGCCGCGTGCTCTGCAGGTTGGCTGGCCTCAGGCACGCCGCGGGGGGACCGGGACCGCGGCCCCACAGGGCCCCCGGCCCCGTGTCTGGTCGCTGGCAGACACCGGGCCCGTCCCCGTGGGGAGGGCTCCGCCGGGAGCTGCCTTCACCCCGGAGGAGCCTCCTCCTCCTCCTCCTTGCCCCCTGGGCAGGAGTTTTGCCAAAATCCAGGACGAGGAAAACGGTCAAACGGGGAGCTTCTGCCCGAGGGCACGAGGGACTGGCCGCCCCCCAAGCACGGCTGTCCCCGTCCCCAGCCGCCCCCGTCCTCCGTGTCCTCGCCAGCTTACAAAGGAGCAAACGGCATGGAGGGACGGCCTCGGCCCCGACACACACAAGGGACAGCGTGGGGACGCGCGGTGGGGCCGAGGCTCGGCCGTGCTGTGCAAATTAAGGTCGGCTGTGAATGCGTGACGGCAAAGCGGGGCCCGGCGGGGGCCCGGGGATGTGTGGGGGAAGACGCCTGCCTTCCTGCCCGGAGCTGCGTGGGCTGCCCGCGGGAAACCCTGAACTGAAGCACCCCCGCTTGGTGAAACGACCAACAAATGGAGACGGAGCGAGGAGGGACGCCGAGCAGGGGTGGCGGCGGCCGGGTGCTCTGCTGGGGAGGAGGAGGCCGCCGTCAGCGGCGGAGCCACCTCTGTCTTGGGGAGCCCCCCGCCAGCACGGCTCTTGTGCTGCAGCAGATGGAGTCATCTACGGAGGCGGGGGGAGGAAGGTGAGATTGCACTTCTGGAACAGGGGGGAGAGGGCTACGAAAACGTCAGCTACAAAAGTGAGAAGCCCCGGCCCCTCTCATCCCCAGCGAACCCAGCCCAGTGCCCCACGCTGGTCTCTGCGCTGCCCGCTCCTCTGCCTCAGCCCCGCTCTTCCTGCAGGAGGGGACAGCAGAGCCCTTGGGGGCGAGGGCAGCGAGGGGCCCCGTGGCTGGGCTGGCTGCTCCCAACCCCAGTTCCCGGGGGTCTTTCTCGCACGGTTTTGAGAGCAGCCAGCCCGCCCGCCGTGCTCCCCGGCTGCCTGGCAGGAGGCCCCAGGGAGGGGGCAGCAGCACGGCCGGCCAACGTGGGCTGAATTTCAGGCCCGGGGCAGAAGAAGGAGCCAAAACACTTGTCCTCAGCACACGCCCACACTGACACACAACCGTCCCACTGGGCTGCTTGGGGGAGGTTGGCTTGTCCTTGTGGACGTGGGAGCCCTGGCCACCGAAATTGGCATGCGTCCCCCTCCAGAGGTAGATGGGGCAGGGAGGAATTGCCTCGCTTGGGAAGACGTGGTGCCTTGGCCGGTCACCGCTCCTGGGAAAAGTAGTTTAAGCACTGGGGGGGGCAAAGCGGAGGGTCAGGGGAAGGACGATGGGCGAGGGCGAGCACACTGCAGTCACCGGGCACGTCTGCACCGCAGGGGACAGGCCCGCCGCGCTCGGTCCCCTCTCCCGGGAGAGGTGTCCCTGGGAGAGGGGCCGCGGTGGCCCTGGCACCAGCCCGCCACCAAGGCTCTCCCCAGCCCAGGGAAGGCGTTGTCCGGGGGCCGGGACCCAGCGTGTGGGATTTTATGACGTAAATAGAAATAAATACTTTATAAATATAATCTTAAACTACTGACACCTGATTTTGCCCTGCCATCTTTTGTCGACACAATAAATTAGGAAATCCCCATACCTAAACTACTGCTTTCCCTTCACGTGGAAGCAATTCCTCCTGATTTCTCACCTCTGAGCTTTACAAGACGCCTACCTCTGTAGATCAAAGACCAGCTTTTAACCCAATCTACCCTCCTTGCTCCCTCCCCTCCGAAAGGAACCTTTCTGGAGCATTACAGGTTGTGTGACATGACGGTCACCCATGAGGGGATGGGCAGAAGATCACATGCACACGAGAAATCCTGCCCAGGCGGGACCGGGCATTTGCAGCTACGAACAGAAATGAGTTTCCCCCGTGAAGGTGTAAATCGAGACAGATCCTTCCATGGAGCAGGCAGCTGGGGCAGCAGATGGTGTGAGAGATCGGACGTTAACATGGGGACTCTTGAGGCAGAATCAGCTATCTTGATCCTGCTGGCAGACGGATGAGGTGGAGGGTGTTTTTCAGGTTAGATTCTCATCTGGGCTGTTCTCCTTCTGGACAGCTTGGATCTGATTCGGAAACCGAGAAACAAAAGAAGTCAGAGATGTGGAAAGGGAGATTTGGGGTCCCCTGGGTGCAGGCTGGTGCTTGAATCCAGCCAGAGCCAGCAGGGCAGGGGGTTAACAGCAGCACTCTTTTGCCAGAGCTCGTGAATTTCTGTGCATTTATTCCTATTCCCCTGCTCCTGCAGCTTGAGATGATCTCAACAAGTTTTTGAGATGATCTCAAGAAGAGCAAAGGCTCAGTGCGCTGCGTGTGGGCATTGCTTTGAGCTCAGTCTCTGTACCAGCCAGGATCTGGCTCTCAGTTAAGCGGGGAGGAACGACCCCTCGCAACTCCAAGGGGGCAGAGCTGAAATCAAAATTAACACGATCCAAACTCTGCCTGCTGAGAGCCTGTCCCAGATGGGCTCGGGAGGTGCTCTCTGTGCTTGGCCAACAAGGACAGCAGCTCACCAGCCTGAGGACAACACGGGGACAGCAACTACCAACCCCCCTGGCACCGCAGACCCTCCACTGAAGCATGGACCTGCCCCCCATGTCGGGGGCTTCCACACACCCTCTTACCTTATGGACCCAGCCAGGAGGGGGTTGAAGGCGTAGAGCCAGTCGTGCATGTCCTTGTCACTGCTTGCCTGCAGCAGGATGCCCCGGTGCTCCGTGCACACCGCGAAGGTGTTGGGGGTCTGCTGGGGGAGAGCCGGGGGTCAGCCCCTCGCCCCACGGCGCGGAGGCTCCCCCCTCCCCGCAGGGGCTGCACCCACCTTCAGCATGGCCTGCTGGTCCTCGCTGTACTCCACTTGGGCCTTGGAGAGGTTGAGTATGGCCCTCTCCACCGAGTCCTTGTCCGAGTTGTAGATGTAGACGTACGGGCGCCTGACCACCACGAAGCGCTTCACCCACCCGTTGGTGTGGGGCTCCAGGAAGTGCAGGTAGCCCTTTTTGGAGACGATGGGGCTGCAGAGGGGGGACAGTGAGGAGGTGGCTGCGCTGGGGCGCTGTCCGCCCTGCCCAAAAGCACCAGCTGCTCCCCCTGCCCCTGTAGGGGTCCTCTCCTGGCCTCCCCAGTGGCTCCTACCTGACCCGGATCTCCTGAATGTCGGGCACCAGCAGACGCTGGGGCTCCTTCTCTTCCTCAGGCCGGCGGGCTGGGGACTTCTTCTGCTCCCCTTCCACCACAGGCTCCAGGTCAGGGCTCTCCACCCTAGGGGAGACCTGCAGGGCTCTGGGTGGGAAGGAGAGAATGGGGTTGGAGGAGGAGTGCAGGACGGAGGACACCCAGCAGCCACGACCGCGTCTGAGGGGTACGGCCACCCTGCTCGGTGGACAACGGGGAGTCGGCCCGACCTCCTGCCCACCCTCATACCTGACTTCCACGGCATTGTAGCGTCCTTCCACCAGCGATGGGCAGGTTGAGGAGGGGGTGAGGGTGGTGACCCCGAGAGCTGACATGGAGGGATCTCTCATCAGGGTCACAGACATTTCAGACAGCTGTGGAGGAGCGGAGGTGTGGACTGGAGTCTCTGCCCGAAGCCGGGCACAGCTCTGGCCGGGGCAGGGAGAGGAACATGCATATCGGTGCTCTGAGAGCATCCGGGCGAGCAGAGGGTGGCAGCAGGGCCACCCACCCGTGCCCTGCCAGCCCAAGTCCCCACGCATCCCTCCCGACCCTTGCCAGCCCCACAGACCCCAAAGTTTCCCTCGCCGCCCCGGTACCTTGCTCTCGCTGGCGCTGATGCAGACGTGGCTGTGGCTGTACTCGCGGTTGAAGGTGTGCGTGAGCAGGCGCAGGCACTGCGGGCGGACAGGGAGGATGGTGGGGCAGGAGGCACCTTCCTCCACCCCGCCACCTTCCTCGCTGCGTTACTGCCGCCACCCGGGACCCCTCCCCGGCTCCGGGGCGCTACCTTCACAGCCAGCTCCTTCTGCCTCTCGCTGGGGGTCTCGGGCAGAGAGCTCCGTCCCTCTGGGGCCCCGTCGGCAGACAGCGGGGAGGAGACGCAGGAGGTGCTTCGAGACTCGGAGTCCTCGCTGGAGCACGGGGACAGGCTCTCCAGGCCCAGCCGCTGGGTGGTCTCCAGCTTCTCACGCAGCAGCAGGTAGTGCCTGGTCTTCTCCACCTGGGCAAGGGCAGCCCCGCTCAGTGCCAGGCCTCCCCACACCCGGCTCGGGGGCATCCTTTAGGAGAACGCGCTTCCCACGCCTCGTTAACCCAGCCGCTCGTTAGCTGTGGGTCTGCTGGCACCCGGCTAGCAGCGGCGCAGTGGGGACAGAGCCGAGCGCAGCCCCGTGCCCCCCAGCCGGGACACCGGGGTGGGGAGCGCCGGGTGCATTCGGCGCCCACTGCTGCAAAGCGCGGCCTCAGCCCGGCGCGGCCCTTCCCAGCCCTTACTTCTTGCAGGAGGCTGAGTTTCTCCAGCTCCCACTGATGGTCGAGGATGAGGCTGTCGCTGCGGGGCCGCCAGCCGGCCAGGTTCTCCTCTCCCCTGACGTAGGCTACGGAGGTGTCCAGCACACGCCGGCGACGCCTCTGCATGCCTGTGGGGACAGACGCACGGCTCAGGGGACAGACACGGGGATGGGGGGGGGATGGACGCACGGCTCCGCAGCTCGTACCGCAGCCCCGCAGCGTTTGAAGGCAGAAGCAGGGCACCCACCTGGACTGCCGGCATCCGCCACACGGCACAGGCTCAGCTCGTAGACGCCCGTCACGCGGTTGCTGAAAGCGGAGGGAGGTGTCACCTGGCTGTGTGCCCCGTCCCCACACCCCGAGGGTGTTCCCCACACGCTGCTCCAGGGCAGCTCCCGTCCCGCGGGTGCTGGCGGCATTGCTTCCCCCCAATCCTCCCCCCAAAAAACCCAGGAGGGTGAGGGTACCTCTCCGAAGCCCGCAGGCTGCCGCTGCCGAAGAGGTTGCGGATGGAGCGGGAGGCAGGGAGCTTGGCGTCGCGGGAGTAGAAAACCATGCAGAAATCTTTGGTGATGACGGCGGGCTGGGTGCAGTTCTCCATCTGCAGCAGGGTGGGGAGAGAGGAGAGCAGAGGAGCATCAGTGTCAGTCAAGGGGGGGGAGGGTAAACCCCAGTGGCACCCCGACAGTGGGCGAAACACCAGCCCTTGTTTGCATTCCAGCTGCACGGAGCCAGATCCTTGCCTCAATGTATGCGGAAAGGGTGATGTAGATTTTCTCCCGGTACGGGGTGACGCGGTTGAGCAGCAGGGAGTTGTGCATGGAGCTGTCCCACGCCGTCTCAAACTGGTAGAAAGTCCTGCCGAGAAAAAGCAGAGCCGCTGAAACGACCCCCCCGAAACTCGGGCCAGCGAGCGAGGAGACGGCACACCCCCGGCAGCACTGCGGCAGGCCTGCGGGGACACACGGGCATGCACGGGACGTTTGGGGACAGCCACTCCGGGGGATGCAGGCTCAAGGCAAAGCCGAGGCAGGATGGGTGCAGCGGGAGGGGGACACGGCGCCCACGCAACGGGAGCGGGCGCAGGGGTTTGGGGTGGAGTGGGGGGCTCAGCTGGGGTGCGGGGCAAGGCGGGGAGGTGGGGACAGAGGGACAGAGGAGGGAATGTGTCCCCAGTGCTCGAGGTGAGCTGTCACCCCCAGCACACCGGGGCCAGGGCCCTGCCACCCATCCTGGCACCCCGGGAACGGCCGTCACCACTTGGGTGACGACGGCTGGAGCAGGAAGGGGGGAGATGCTCAGCACAGCGGGGAGCAGCTCAGCGGGGGCAGCCCCCCCCCCCAGCCTGTGGGACCTGGGGACCAGCATTCGGTGCCCGTGGGGCTGCCTTCCCCTGCTCTTGCTGCGCCCTGGCTGCTGCCCACAACGTCCCTGCTGGCCGCCCCGCTCCCCTCGCTGCGTTTTCCACCTCCCCGCCTCTGCACTGGGGCGGCCGGGCAGGAGCCAGCAGGGTGAGCACTGGTGGGACCCCACAAAGGACGGTGCAGAGCAGCGGCTGCACTTTTGGGGTGGGAGGACGGGGGGGGGAAGCAGGAGGTGTCTCAGGGTCAAGAGCACTGGGGACCGCAGCGTCACCCCCCTGCTGCTGGAGCCCCCCGGCTCCGGCCACCCACGGTCACAACGGGCCCGGGGCTGCCCCAGCCCCGGTTCCTGCATGAGCACCCTCAGGAAGCCGTGGCACAACGGCGGCACGGCAAAACCACGTCCGGGGGGGCAAGCAGCAACGCGGCGAGAGCCAGGGCTGTGCCGGGGCCGGGAGCGGGGCTTTGGCTGCGCCCGGGGACACGCTGCCACCGCCCCTGCTCGGGACAGCACGCTGCACAAGAGCGAGTCGCGCTCTGGAAGGCGTCGCGTACGTGGAAACCACATGAGACAGAGTCGAGGCGAAGGATCGCTTTTCAGACACAGACCACTTGAGAAGAGAGAGCTCCCAAGGGAGGAGGATATCAGAGAAGAGGAGAGTAAGGGGAAGGGGGGAAGAGAGCAAAAAGCAAAGGAACGAGGCGAAGGAGAAAGAGAGAAAAGCAGGAGGGACCAGACCGAGCGAGTACGCGCAAAATACCTAGTGTCATTTCCGAACGAAATGCTATAAGTAGAAGGCAACCCAGGACAAACACACACACGTACACACACAGAGAAACGAAACGTCAGAAAGCGTCGTCCGTACAAGGCCGGTGCCGACACGCGCCCTGCGGCGCCCGCTGCGTGGGACGGGGCGCGCAGGGAGGGAGGAGGAGCAGCGCAGCGCAACGGCTCTGCCCTGGGGCTGCTCGGGGGACGGGGGGAGCCCAGCAGAGCCCGGTGACCATCAGCGTTCAGCTCAAGGCCCGCGCCGTGGGACAGAAATTTCACGTAGGAAATTCCCCAGCGGGCACGGTGGCCATTTCCCGTGCCACGCGGGGCTTTGACACCAAGCTCTGCATCGTCACTCGCGTTCCCCCGATTGCTCCTGCTGGCACGGCCCCCAAATCAGGAGCCCAAAAGAGCTCAGCAGGGCAATCCCGAGGTTTACCCGCTTTAGGGATGTTGCAGAAAGCCCTCTGCAGCCCCAGACCTTCCTCCCTGAACTCTGCCCTCTCTGCAGGACCCCTGCGGAGGCGGCAGGTCTCGGAGCAGCCTCTCTGCTCTCCTGGGGCCTGAAAGGTGTCCGTGGTCAGGCCTGGCAGGGCAGAGCAGCTCGCCTGCCTCCGCCCAGGCAGCAGGAGGGGGTCTCCTCAACCTTCCCTGCCCCGCCAGGTGAGCGTCACCCTGCAGCAGCCCCAGAGCCCACGGGCAGCGCCAGGGCAAGCCCACGTGCTCCTGCGGCCATCTGTGCCGTCCCCGAGCACCCTGCTGGGACAGGGTGCCACCGGAGGGACAGACAGACAGACGGATGTCCCCTGGCATCCCCAAACGGGAGCGGCCTCTGGATGCTGCAGGTGGCACTTGGCAGACCCCGGCCCCAGTCTCCCTGATGCAGTCACCGTCGCCACCCCGCCGCGTGTACGCTGCGCCTACGCACGCAGGAGGGCTGTGCGGGTGCTGGCAGCCCCCACAGCGGCTGCAGGGCGTGCGTACGACACGCACACGCTCCCACGCAGCCCAGCACCCAGCACGGGTCCCCAGCACCCTCCCCACGCAGGGCTGGGGCAGGAGCAGGGGGGGACGGAGCCACGGGTCCCTGGCCAGATGCCGGAGAGCAGCGAAGTGAAAAGGCGAGAACAAAACCAAAACCAGGCGATGGGAGCACAGGCCAGCGAGAGCGAGAGCGAGGAGGAGCGAGATCGCGATCCAAACAAACAGCAAAACCCGCGGGGAAGGGGCGGCGTGAGAGAGAGGTGCCCGGGATGTGGTGAGAGGAGGAAGACGTGGAGGGGGGGGCTGGAGGCCCAAGTGCCGCCACCGGCGGGAGTGAGAGTGCTGAGGTGCGGGGGAGAGAGAGGGAAAGAGCAGAGCGGGGTGGAAAAAAAACCAATGGAAACAAATAATACCTAGGCATATCCGAATCAAGAAACTGCCTGCGAAAACACAAAACAATCACATGGTTAGTGTGGGCTCGGGTGGGCAGCGGCAGCAGCGGGTTTGGAGAGAAGCAAGGAAGGCTCTTGGGCGCTGCCCGCCGCACCCCAGCGCTGCCTGGGCATGCGGCGGGCAGGAGGGAGGGTGCCGGGGAGCGCCGAACGTCCCTGCAGAGGCTGCCCCAAAAGGTCCGGGAGGCTGTGGGAGATGGGCAGAGGCAGGGCCTGCTGTCGGCGATGGAGGCTGCGTGGCGGCCGGTAGCAAAGCGGGGAGCAGAAGCAGGCTGGGAGGAGGGCGAGGCGGGCGCCGCTCTGCCCGCTGCCACCCTCGGCCTCGCGCCCCCGGCAGGTGTCTGGGGTCGGAGCATGCAGGACCGCGGCGGGATGGAAGCGCGGGGTTGCTGCAGCGGCCCCTCGGCATCTTGCTGGGAGCCAGCGTCCTCCGTCCCCCGCCGTGCCAGCCGGCACCCGCCGCTGCCCCCCGGCCCCGTGCCCGGGCTCCCCAGGGAGACGGCGGGTACCCCGTGGCCCTGCTGCGGGGCTTGCTCCCAGGCAATCCCCCCAGCAGGTGGGCGAGACCAGCTCCTGCAAACCCCACGTCCCCATCCGCCTGCTCCCCTCCCCGAGCACCCCGGGGAGACGCGCGGAGCCTCCTGCCCCGCACGCGGGGGAAGGCAGGAGCCACGTTCCCTCTGCCTGGCTGCACCGGGGATGCCGGAGACCAGATCTGGCAGCATCCCAGACAGCAGAGGCTGATGCACATCAGGGCAGCCCCGCGAGCCTGGCTGTCGCATCCGCCCGGCTCCTTTGCATCTGGCAACAACCGCCATGGCTCTGCCGGTGTGAATCCTCCTCGCCCCGCCGTCCCGGGCCACCAGCCTCCTGCCTGGCCTCGCTTTGCTGTCCCAACGGGTGTGACAACGCCCGACGCTCACACGCGCACCCCGGCCCCGTGCCTGGGCGCTCCCTGCCTGCACTGCAGGGTGGCACCTCGCAGCCAGAGCTTTGTCACCGAGACACCAGCCTCCCCGGGGAGGAGTGACCCAGCGGTCCCAAAAATGAGGGGAAAGATGGTCCTGCTGCCATCCGGGATGCTCCTATGCCAGGAACTGTGCTCCTATGCTGGGAACTGCCCTGCTCACTGCTCAGGACCGGCCCCCGCCGCTCCCCGAGCCACCAACGCCCAGCCCGACTCTCACCCCCAAATGTCACAGCACCCCACATGCACACGCTCCGACCACGTGGGGTGGCCACACCACAGCCTCGGTGCGGGGACGGCCCTGCCAGGGCAAGCGTGAGGGGCTTTCCCCCACGGCCCCAGACACCATGGGCACGAAGCAGCATTTCCAGCCGTTTAGCCAGGACGCAGGACAGAGTCTGTGGCAGGGTCAGCACAACCTCCTGTCACTGTCACTGAACAGGACCCTGACCCCGACACGCCACATGGCCACCCACGGTCTGGAAGGGCCTCAGGGAGGAGGAGGAGGAACGGGGCTGGTGTCCCAGGCTTTGGGGGCTCCGTGAGACCCTCTGCAGCTCGAGAAAAGCAGCACCCCCCCTCCCAAAGCAGCAAGGGCCAGCAGGACCCCGCAGAGGGGCTCAGAGCGCCCAAGGGAGAGGGGGGTCCCCACATCTCCCCCAGTGCTGCAGCCGGGGGAAGAGCAAGAGAAGCAGTGGCACGCACCGGTCATCCTGGGAAGGATGGATGTAGCCAGAGGACAGGATGTTCAGGGACAGGATGTTGGGGTCGATGAGAGACTCGTCAGCTTCTGGGGTGTTCCGGATCCGACCTGCAAATGCAGCAGGACCCGCTCAGATCCTCTGCCAGGGTCCTCGTGACCGGCGTGGGTCTCCCTTGCGTCCCAACTGGTGCCCAGGACCATGATGGCCCCGTGGTGGCACACAGGGAGCAGTCACCTCTTTGCTATTTCAATCACAATAGCAGGCAATAAGTGGGAAAGGGAGAGGGAGAAGAGGAACAAATCCCTAAGGATGTGGGGAGGATTTTGGGGGGAGCTCCGATGCCGCCCCACCCAGCTCTGCTTACCCACAACCAGCTCCCGCACTTCCTTCCAGCGGATCAGGCTGCCCGTTTCATGCACCAAGGTGACGGTGATCCTTCTCTGGATACCCTGAGACCCCCCGAGGCCAGCGAGAAAAGGGCAGTGGTTAGTACAGAGCCTGGGCAGCGAGGCAGGAGCCAGGCAGGGTGCAACAGGGACTCGGGGAGGGAATACCTGGTGGAGCAGGAAGGTGCCGTGGCATGGCATGCCTCCGCGGTGGTCCACAACGGCCGGGATGTAGCTGGAAGAGAGGATGATGGTGGGACACGGCTCTGCTCGTGTGCCCAAGCCCACCACGCTTCTCTTTCGCCAAAGAACCGCAAGCAGGCAGCACCGTTCACCCAGAGAGGGTGCCGGGGCACCTCGCGTCCCCAGACACTCCGCACACCACCACTGGGGCAACTGATCCCGAGGAAGAAGGAATCCTCGCTGCTCGGGGGTGCCCCTGGGGAGCTTGCACATGCAGGCATGACCGTGCCCAGGGCTCACAGGCAGGACTTACTCGCCATTGGCCTCCAGCTCGCAGATCTCGAAGAAGACCATCAGGTCGTACTTGCACTGGCAGGGTCCGGCACTGGGACGAGTCATGGTGCTCAGTTTGGTGGCAGGCACTGCAGCAGGTGGGAAGGACAACTTAATGCCGAGGCAGGGAAGGAGGAGGCTGCTGCTGAAGTTTGGAGCCCGGCACATAGCAGCAAGCAGGGGAAGGCAGAGCAGGCAAGGGAGCTGGGGTCAGACAGGCGGAGCCACCAAGCAGGGCAGCAGCAAGGCAGAAGGCAGTGTGGGGGGGACACTAGTCCAGGGGGACACAGCCCCATCCTGGGGACCTCGCTGGCCGTCGTGTGCTTCCTCCCGCTCCCAAAGCAGAGCAGCGAGAGTTCAGGATGGGGCTTCCCCCGGAGACACCCATCCCAGCCCTGCAGCCCCAGCAGGTGCAGGGACAGGACCCAAACCACACAGCACCGTTCCAGCACCAGGGGAGCAGCTTGTGGACAGCCGGAGAGGGGCGGCCGGCGCATATCCTTCGGTGCTGGAGCGGGATGCGGGCAGGCATCACAGCAAACCACCGCACTCGGCCGAACCAGAGCAACTCGGGTCTCAGCAGCCAGAGGCAGTGGAGACTTGCCCAGCCCCTGCAAGGGCGGCTTCAGGAGCTCCAGGCACTGCGTGCCCCAGGGGACGGCTGCGGCAGGAGACCCGAGGAGCCGCTGGCCCTGCTACAGCCCCGTGCGGGCACGAACCCGGCTTCTGCGCCTTCCCGACTGCACGGTCCGTGGCGGGCAGGGGCGGCGGGCAGGCGGGCTCCTCCACACCGTGCCACAGGAGGGAGGTAGCGGCGGTGGCGGCTGCCAGCACGTGCCCGGAGAGCGTGTCCAGGAGCGAGCCCGCCAGGGCAGCTGGCACCGAGCACCCGGTGAGCCGGAGGGGTTTGGTGTGCTCTTGTGGGGAGGGAGGGAGGGAGGGAGGGAGGGAGACAAACAGAGAGGCCAACACAAAGCAAAGCGGTTACACCCAGACACTTGGCACGAGGGAGGGGGGACCACGGGGCTGCCGTGAGCACAGGGGAAAAAGCACTTGCAAAGGGGTTTGCGTCAGCCGTACACTGAGCGAGTGGGTGCTGAAGGGCCTCCGGGTGCTGTGGTGCACAACATATTTTGTGACGCCCCCTCAGGCCCTGCCCTGCAAGCCCATGGCAAGAGGGCGCAGGGAGCCGGGCGCAGCAGGGGACCTAGTCTGCAGTCTGGGGACTGCAGGAGAGGGGCAGGACGCGGTCTCCTACCTGGCTTGGAGAGCGGCATCACCCGGGGGAAGTGGCGCCGGGATGGCCTCAGTGGGCTGTAGAGAGAACAGGCTCGGATAAAAGCACCTGCAGCAGGAACTGGCAAGGGGTCCCCAAATCCGGCCTGGGGCCACCTTCCTCCGCACCCCTGTGAAGCCAGGGTGCTCTCCCAGCCCAGCCCCGCGGCACCAGGGGAAGGCAGGAAGACCGGCACGTGGCCAGGGGCACCCACCTGAGGACGTCCTTGCAGAGAGGTGGGAAGGGGTGTTGCTGATAGTGCCCAAAAACTTCAAATACAATCGGCTGGCTCTTGATGTACTCGATGAAGGACTTGGTCACCTCCACAGCAATCTGAGAGAAAAAGCATGCAACCATGCTGTCTGGTTTAGAACGGGATGTGATGCACTGAGAAAACAGGCACTGGGGAAGAAGGGGCTGCTCTGGGGAGATGATCTGCCTGACACCCTAGGGAGACACCAGCAGCTGGGGGGGTGAGGGGGTGCCCAGAGGCAGGGTACTCACGTTTTGGACGTGGTAGAAACCCAGCGGCGGCCCTCGCCCTGTGTTCTTCAAGGGCTCCGTTGAAAAGGCCTCGTCGTGGCGATGGATGAAACTGCAAAGGGAAGGGAAGGTGTTCGGGGGCTGCAGAACAGTGCAGCAGGTGTGTGTGAGGGAACAGGGAGGGGAGAGTGGGTAGGGGCCAAGCCTGTGCCCCACACAGGGCTGTGTCCTGTCACCTGGCCTAGGCTGACACAGAAAACCCGCCCCACGCTAATCTGCAGCCCCCCAGCGCCTATCAGACGCTGTCTTCAGCTTTCACCAGTGACCAAATGTGTGTCCAGGCTAACACGCACGCTCACCCTGCACCTCTTGGTTTTGCCTCCCCTTCCATGAAAGCCATGGAGCGGAATTAAGGACGAGAGCAGAGCGTGGGATGAAGCTCCCAGCGCTACCCCTGCCTGCCTCCTCCTGGGGCAACCAGAGGAGGTGAAGGCCAGAGCGTGGAGGGAGAAAATGGGCTGGGGGCCACCGTGGTCTCACTTGAACTGGCAGAAGATATCTGCATATTCTGCTGAGATGCTGGAGGCTTGCAGGACAGTCACTCGGAAAGTGAAGATGCTGCCCAGCTTCAGGTGGTCCAGAGCTGCCTCCAGGGGCCCATCCATTGTGGACTTCTCTGGGCTGTCCAGGAGAAGGTCCTCTGGTGTCACTGCGTGGAGAAGAGAGCCCTCGGACGTCAGGAGTTGTCTTCCTGACGCCTGCCAACAGCTCTGCACTGCTGCTGGGCGTGAGCTGCCAGAGGCGTGGGCTTGCAGTGCTCAGATGGCCCCGGTGGTGAGTGCGGGTGGCTCGCCACTCACCTGCGCAGGTGTTGTTGTTGACTTCATCGGCGGAGGGCCCCAAGTCACTGATCTGCCCCTGGCCTTCGACGATGCGCAGCTCCTCCTGGGAGGTTCCCGAGCGGGACATCCCCACGGCGGGGCAGGACTCGGACTGGAACTGCAGGGGGGCGATGGAGAAGCGTGCCTGAGGGAGGCCGGTGCTGCTGCCACCACGGTGCCGAGCACGGGTACAGCCACACGGGCAGCTCCGGCTCGTCCGTCGCGCCCCACAGCAGCCCCCCCAGGACAGGGCTCCTCGAGCAGTGGGACCAGGGCCAGATGTCACCCAGAGCGTGCTTTGCACCGCCCGACGGCTGGGACAGGGCAGAGAGCAGCACGCTCCTTCAAACCCCAGGGGACAAGCATGCCTCAGAGAGCAGCGGCTCTACAGACAATGCCCCCGTGCCACCGCCGCGGCCGTACCTTCTCAAAGTGCTGGTCATCGAAGGATATCTTTGCCGTCCCTGACTGCCGCACTCCGGAGCCATAGTCTGGGGCCTCCTCGTCGGCTGGGGGAGGAAGGTGCCGAGGCGTTAGCGGGGGAGCCCCGGGGGAACGCGCGGGCCGAGGCGACGCGGGGCCTCGCCTCCTACCTGAGATGGCCTGGACGGCCACGCGCAGGAAGCCCTTCACCTCGCCCTTCTCGCTGACGATGGCCACGCGATGGACCAGGGGCACGGGGTACAGCAGGTTGCTGAGGTACACGAAGGCCCTGCCGGGGGGGGAAGCGACACGGGGAGCGCCGTCACCGCCCCCGCCCGCGCGTCCCCAGGCGCGGGTGGCGGCCGCCGGCGGCCGGGTCCCAGGTCACCACTGAGGCCGCGACGGCGCTGCAAAGCAAAGCCATGAGGGGCAGCCAGGGCCAGCGCGGGGCAGGGAGCAGGCGCGCCTCGCCGGCCGTCCCCTCCGCTGCGGGCGGGAGCGCGTCCTGGGGAGGGGAGGGGATGGGACTGCGCCGGTGCCGCAACAAGCCGGGAGGAGGACCGTCGTGGCAGTGACGAGCTGGAGGACGGGGGCAGGAGGTGCTGTGAGAGAGCTCGGGGGTGCTGCGGAGGCAACAGGGAGCGGGCGAGGCGAGGCCGGGGTGGGGAGGGAAGGGGCGAGGGAGGGGAGGGAGGAGAAGGTCCTGCCTGGGGCCCCGGAGCCTCCAGAGGTGAACCTGCCCTGGGCGGCGGTGGCTGGAGGTGGCTGGGGAGGCTGCGTGGCGTGGCTGGTGGCACTGGCGGCGTGCACGTGTCCCCCGCCCCGTCCTGCCTGGGGCCTTGGGGTCCCGGGCCACCCGCTGGGACATCACCGGGCGAGGTGCCACCCCGGGGCTCCGAGGTGACAGCTGAGCTCCCGGGGACCTCCTCCTGGCGGTCGGGCTGGGGACAGGCACGTGGCCGTGCGGTGCTCCCCATCCCTCAGGTGTTCGGCCTCCTCTTCCTGCCTTCCTCACGCTGGCGGCCAGCTGGCTCGGTGCCTCCCTCCCCGGCTGCGAGCTGGGGACCGATTTTGGTCCTTTCTGCCCAAGTCGCAACGTTTCTTCTGGCGCACCGGTGGTGGAAGCACGCCGTGCCCTCGGCCCTGCTCTCCTGCAGCATCCTTGTGCTCCGTGGTCAGGATCCTGATGGCACCCGCCAGGACACGTCGGCTTTGGGAGGCTCCCGAGGGGGCTGCAAACATCTCCAAGCAGCTTGGCTTTGCTGCTCACGGCTTCCTAACCTCGCAGGCATCCAAACAGCATCCGAAAGCACGGCGGGGCTCTTGCAGGAAGGCCGCAGCCCTGCATGTGAAGCCCAGACCTTGAGGTTCAGAGGTTCTCCCTGCTGCTGTAGCTCTGGCCGACCTCAAACTGCTGTCTGAGCCTTTTTCCACCCAAAGAGACTCCACGAGGGACTGAGGCACGGAGCGCGATCCCCCGCCAGGCGTCCCTCTCTTGCCCCATCTCTTCTTGGAGGCCAGCAGGGCCGAGGGGCTGGAGCAGACACGGGTTGGGGAGCGCCCGCACGTCTCTCTCCTGCCCCAAAAACACCGGGCAGCTCATCGGGATGAAACCGGAGTGAGGTGGGGGGTAACGGAGTAAGGGAAAGGATGGAGGGGAGGGAGGGAGGGAGGGAGGAGGAGGGAGGAGGGCAGGGAGGAGGGGGACAAGTGTGTCACTAGAGGAAGGAGGGCAGGGACACTAACCACAAGATTGGTGAGGTGCAAAGATGGCATGCTCAGACCAAAGAAAAGCCTTTCCAAAGTAAGACAAAAGTGAAATAACCCCAATTTTCGCTAAAGCTTTGGAGAGAGAGAGCCAGCAGCTGAAAATAAAATTAAAAAAAAATGAAAGAAAGAAATGAAAAAAAATAATCAAAGACAAGGATCCAATCATAAACCAATCAAAGCACACTTCACAAGAAATGTGGCCAGCACAGCTGCTGCGCAGGGAGCCAAACCCGGGGCAGACTCAAAAGAAGTTGGGAGAGCCCGAGGGGACGACCAGGGGGACCGTCCCCCCGGCACAGAGCGGGGCCCGTGGCCATGGAGGCTTGCTCGGCAGGTCGGTGGGTTTGTTTTTGAGGTGCCCCCAAGAGTTTTGGTTTTGGTTTTGGTTTTTGAAAAAAAGGAAAAAAGAAAAAGAAAAAAAAAAAGGGCGGAAGAACCCAGCTCTTTCGGTCTGAGGCTGCAGGGCTCTTACCCCACCTCCTCCCTCTCTGCCTGAGCTGCTCTGTCTCCTCCCCACCTCGCTCCCCGCGCCCCAGGTTTTAACACAGTGAGGAAGAGCAGCCCTGGTGGGGGGGGCTGCCTTCAGTGAACCCTCCCAGCCCCTGGAGTGGGGGCTCCGGGTCCTGCTCCAGGCACACGTCCCCTTGTCCCCTTGGGAAGACTTCTGCAGCAAAACCAGGGAGGCCAGCATCACCCTGCCCGCATCAGGAGGGCGTTTTGGGGATGGGTGACTCGCAACTGAGTCTCAAGGCACAGCTGGAGCCTGAGGGGTCGCTCCAGGCCAAGAGTGGCTGAGCCCAGGGCTCTCCTGGCAAACAGGGAGGAGAAATCGAGGCTCTCGTCCATTCCTGCTCCTGCAGCCCAGATCCCTGTGTGCCGCCATCCCTGAGCATCCCCTGTGCTGGCGGCTGCCAGCCTGCGGGAATAGCCCTGAGCTGCTCATGGGGCACAGGCAGCAAGAGAAAACTGCTTTCCAGAGTCCTCCTTCCTGATCCCAGGCTCCCCTCACTCCCATGGCTCCCCCAAGCCACCTGAGCGCCCCCCAGTCATCCCAGGGGCTCACGCTGACTGGCACAGCCCCATTTCTCCCTGCTGCGCTGGGACAGCTGCGAAACTTGTGGCCTCACAGCACCTGCACACCGCTGCCCTGGGACAAAGACGCAGAGCCGTGCGCTCACAGTCTTCACTGCGACTGGCAGGAGGTGACCCTTTCAGGGACAAAAAGGCCCAGACCCCATAGCACAGGTCCTGCAGCACACTGGATGCCAGGGAAACGGTGACCTGATGTTTTTGGGGGCTGCCCAAAGCAGGGACCTGCCTAAGGGGTCTCGCGCTGGGTCAGCGCGCTCACTCTGCCTCCGCGGTCCCTGTGCCCTCGGCGCCGTGCTCACCACAGCCCTACCTCGGTGGCCGCGGCGGCTCTCGTGGCCAGCCAGCCACCCCTGCGCCCGTGGGATGCCCTGGAGGTGGGGGTCGTGCCAGAAAGCAGTTCCCTCATGCGAAAGAGCTAGTTCCTTCCCGGCATGCTCTCCTAAAACCTCACCAACCTTCCTACTAAACTGAACAGGGGGGAGCGGTCGTAAAACGGATCCCGGCCATCACACAGCGGGCACTCCGGAAAGATGTCTTCCTCCAGGTCCTCCGCCTCCTCCTCCTCCTCCTCCTGCCCCTCGTGCTGCTCGTCAGCAGGCTCGGTGATGTCGGAGTCGGGGTTCGAGAAGGTAGGGGAGGGGGTGAGATCAGCCATGCGCTCGCTCATGCATGTGTTGAAAAGAGGAGAGCTGTTGCAGCCAGAGATATCTGAACTAAGGTTAGTACAACAAGATAGAAGACAGGTTAACACCAGCTGTTCCAAACAGAGAGAGCAAGAATAGGAATTTTGCTTTGCCTTTTTTTTTTTTTTTTTCGGTTTGGTTTGGTTTCTGCTCAAACCGAGGGATGTCGGGAAACAGAGACCTGCCCGTCCAGCACATCTTTAAAGGAAGCCACCAACGGCCATCAGCTATAAAGTGTAGAAAAAAGAGTGACCCAACAAACTGGTGCAAACACGGGGATTCCCGTCGCTGGCTTTGCAGGCAGTGCAGCGCAGCGGGGACAGAGCACAAGACACGAGGCTGGGCGATGCCCCACCGCCGAGGGGAATCCCGCTGCCGGCAGTGCCATGGCATGGGGTGACACCTCTGCGGCACACACATCTGTGTGTCCCCACCGGGGCTGCCTGTCCTCGCCGCCGGCACCGCGCGGGGAGCACATGGAGACGCACGGCACGGGCGGCACAGACAGATGCTTGGACGCGAACACCTACGGCCGGGCTCACAGACAGGCGGCAGGCACGGTGGCACGGGCTCTCTGCCCACCCCTGCCTGCAGCCCCTCTGCTGGCTGTGCCCTCCCGCAGCTGGCAGCCCCTGCGGGGTGGCACCGCTCCGTGGCAGGCAGGAGGGTGACCAGCCACCGCGGGGTGCCAGAAGCAGGCGCGGCGGGGCCGTCACGAGCAGGAGGATGGCTTCCTCTGGCAGCAGTGCTACCCCAGGGGGACGCCGTGCCCCCGAGCTGCGTGTTGGAGGAGACAAAGCGCTCACCTGCCAACCAGCCTGAACCACGGGAAGCGGTCGTAGAAGGGATCTCCGCCGGTCACCACGTTGTCGCAGTCCTCGATGACGCTCGAAGGCACTTCTGCTGCACGGTCGTACATTTCGCGCATTAGGTCCAGGCGCTGCCTGCGGGCACAGGGACACCGGGTGGCTGTGAGAAACCAGGCCGGGGCCGGCCAAGCCCTCCCACTCTAAGCCAGCCCGGCGTGGGCGTCTCTTGCCCCACCTGAGCTTCTCCAGGGTCCAGTAATGCGTTGCCCCGTTCTTCTGGTCCTGCACCTCCACAGCCACGATGGTCCGGGGGAATGGCCGCTTCTCCCGGTCCTTGGCAGCATCAGGAGGCAGCAGGTCGGGAGGGAGAGGCGAATACAGCGTGTCCGTCAGGAGGACAAACTGGAACTGGACCTGGAAGGGGGTAATGAGGGATGGCGACCTTGCCAAGAGGACCATGGCACCGTCAGCCTGGGCTGTCCCTGGCATGTCCCCGAGCAACACCCAACCATACACACTTGTCTGGCTCAGGGCTCTGCTGTGGGTGCCATGCAGAGTCACGGAGCAGCCCTAGGACCAGGCAGAGGAGGAGGACTGCACACCGTCCTGTCTAACAGGAAAACTAAAAGTGGCCTTCAGCAGGCTCTAATGGAGGACAAGGAGGGGCCCTGCAGCAGGGCTCACCCTGAGACGTGGCATGCACTGAACGCAGGAACACTTCAAAAGGCAGGCTCAGAAATTCGTGCAAGAACTGCGTAGGGTTAAACACAGAAACGCTGCCCCTGGGTGAGGAAGCTCCCTGAGTCCTGAGTGAGGGGCAGCCAGCCCTGCTTCCCCCTTGGCCTCTGCCCTTCCCGCCCTGCTGGAGCCACTTCTCTCAGGCTTCCCAGGCATCGCCGCATGGGGACATGCACAGTTGTGTGACGGGGATGTGCTGCAGCCACCCGCTCTGGACTCTTAGCTCCCTGCCAGCACACAGCTTTGCGCCCACTCGCTAAGCCTGCAGTGGAAAGCAACAGCACCGTGCGCCCTCCAAAACCCCAAGGGACTCTTGGGGCAAAACTCCCAGCAATGCCACAGCAGTGACAACCAGAAGCTTTGGCTGGCAGTAGCAGGCACCCACCTTTTTCTTCAGCTCCACACTGATGGCGTTGGCTTCCTTGAGGAAGATGGCGTTGCCCCACAGCAGGTCACGGAGGGAGGTGAACTGGTACCACTTCCACTTTCTGAAGGCCCAGAGGGCGAGCTCGAACTCCCGCTCCGTCCACTGCACTGTGGGATGCAGAGGGACAGTCACCACAGGCGTCCCGCGGCCAGGAGGAGGACACAGCACAGAGGTGCCTGTATGCACGGCACTTCTTCCCACAAGGAGCTTCTGTGCCCCACCGCGGTGCCGTGGAAGCAACGGCAATGCAGCTCTACCCTCCCTGCCGGCACCTGCTCGGCCATCAGGCAAAGGAGGTGGGGAAGGGGTTCGGGTGCAACAATGGACAAACCCATCACAAAAAACCCTCCTGGGGACTTCTTACTGACTCACCGAGGTGCTCTGCAGCCAGTTGTTGCACCGAGTTTTTTTGTTTGGTTGTTTTTTTGGTCATTATTCTAAATCCATTCTCTTACCGATTTTCTGGTTGTTTTTTATTAATGCCTCCTCGAAAGGGCTGACAGGATGGAGGTGAAACCCAGACCATACCATCTCCCCTCCCCAAATTCATCTGCAGGTAACGTCAGCGCACAGCACACAACACAGCCAGGCTGCCCACCCAACTCCTTTCATCCCTCCTTCCTCACCAAGCACTCACCTTCATCTTCAGGTTCTTCTTCTTCCTCATTGGCCTCAGGGTAATACCTAGAGTCCATCTGCTTCTGCAGAGCCTCCAATTTGCTCTCATAGTCCTGGGGAAAGCAGGGAGAATGATGCAGCCCACAAGATGTGATCTTCAGCCAACATCTGCACATCCCCCCTTCCCCTGCAGCCTCCTCCCTCCTCCAGGTCCACACAGATGGGCAGCCCCGGGAACGACGTATGGGTTTGCTGTCATCTTGAAGATGCACCAAGCCACCCCACAAATTTCTGCTGGGGCTTGGTGGTGCTGAGGGAGCCTGAGGAGGAGCCAGGCCTGGCCACCTACCAGCCTCTGCTGCTCCAGAAGGTAATTGGCCTCCTCCCTCTCCCGCCGGTACTGGTCCTCCAGTTCCTGCAGCCTGGGAGGAGCAGGGAAGATGGGGATGAGTGACCTGGGCTCCTTCCCTCCCCTTCCTCCCAGCCCCAGCCCCACCTCCCCACCTTTGCTCCATCTCCTGCTTCATGTCGATGCCCTGCTTCTCCAGCAGCTCTCTCTGGGCAAAGGCCCAGTCCACGGGCTCGGCGGGTGTCTCCGCACACGGTGTCCGCTCCCGCTCCTGCCGGGCCTGTTCAGGGTGGTTGAAGCGGAAGACGTGGCTCTTCCCCATGATGATCCGGTTTCCTGTGGTGGGGACAAGGGCTCAGGTTTAGGGGCAGGGAACCCGCGCGGGGTGGCGGGCCGGAGCACCCTCCTGGGGACCCACCTGACCGCAGGACGCTGGGCTCCGTCACCTTTTTGCCATTCACATAGGTGTCGGCGCCTTCGCAGGGCTCCAGGGTCACAATCACTGCGTGACAAGCGGCAAGTGGAGGGGCAGCCCCGGGTCCCCAGGCACATCCCCACCACCGCCGGCAACGAACGGGGCTGGCAGCAGCGCTTGGCCAACCTCACGTCAGCCACAGCAGGCCCCAGGACTAAGAGGGGGATATGAACCCTCCTAGGTCCAGGATGAGCCTGGGCAGCTGGAGCCCCTCAGGACAAGCAGTACCTTCACCGCCCGTCCTTGTGTCGCTGCGGAAGAGGCAGTGCTCTTCCTTGATGAAGTGCCCGCTGAGAACAATGTCCTGCCTCTTCTCTGCATCTTCCCGACCAACCCTGCCAGGGGAGAGACAGCTTGAGCCGGCTCCGTCCTTCCTCAAACCAGCCCCTCCGTGAGGCTCCACCCAAAAATATCCTCTGGGCTCACACCAGCAGCCCTTGGTGCACAGCAAGACTAATGTCCCCTTGTGAGATTTCCCCGGACACACATTTTTCCCAAGCGGCCGTGCCCCTTTGGGGATGCCTGGGGAAGGTGCAGGAGGGCAGGTGCCCACCAGCACTGAGATACGGGCTCTGCAGGACCCGGCCCTCACCTGGTTATCCCATCCTTGATGTAGTAGAGAAGGCACTCAGACATGAGCGGGTCCTCGTTCAGGTTGACCAAGTGGGGCGTCTGGGGGAGGCAAGGACAGAGTCACCCTGGTGCACGGCAAGCCCCCAGCCTCGCCACGGGGCCCCCCAGCTCCTGCAGCTGCCCCGACCTAACCCAGCGTGGACAAAACGAGGGCTGGACTCCAACTCTGCACCTCTACACGCTTCCCTGCTTTCCTTTTCCAAGGACCGAGGTCTGAGCAACTTTTCCTTGGTTGCTTGGGAAACTTTGTGTTGTAAGCAGGCCCAGCATGGAGCTGGGAGCTGTACAGGGAGTCCTTGAACGGAGGTGACTGTGTGTCTGCTATGATAAGCAGGTAGCCAGGTGCTATCACAACCCCCAGCTCCGTCACAGAAGGTGAGACGGAGACTCTTCCTTTACAGCAGCTGTTTCAGGATAAGAGGAACTAAAAGGCCCTGTTTCCCTCCACGGATGGCATGGGGACAGACGAAGCACCCAAAGGAGCAGGTCCCAGCCCGGAGGTTCATCCAGAGCCAGCAGCAGAGACCTGAAGCCTTGCCCCAGGTTGGATTGCACTCCCTGGTCTCCCTCCTGTGGGTTCCCTCCCACCGTGTTCCTCCCACGAGCCACAGCCACTTTGCTTCTGATGAGAGGGAATTTACTCCCGGGGCCACGGAGCCCTCTGACCGCAGCCCGCTTGGCTCGTCGCACTGCCAGCTGCTGCGATCGCGCCTTCAACCGGCAGCAAAGTCCTGGGAGTATCAACGGGTGAAGCTCAGTTTCCCAGAAATAAGAGACACAGGACGAAATGTGGTATCAGCCTGCTGGCACCCAGCATGCAGAGGTGTCCCTGTCAGGAGAAACCCTGATGGATGCAGGGGACTCACTCCAAACAGTGCAGGAGAGCTGGAGGTGAAGGGAAACGCAGGCTGTTCTCCATGGCCGCTGGCAGGAATAATGGGCCACAGCACGTAACCTGCAGACCTCTGGGCAGACACGTAGCCCCTGGGTCTGAGAGAGAAGCACTGAGACTGTTTTAGTTCGCAATTTCACTCCAAATTTGCAAGGTTTGGGGAAACGGTCACCCCAACGATGGCATATGGCAGGGCAACAATGCCCGGCTAGGTTTTGCTCTCGATCCAAATGGGTTTTGTAGGCCTTCAGTGCTAACTTTCCTTGCCAGCAGCTGCAGAAGTCAGGACAGTTGTCACCCACCAGAGAGCCGAAGAGCAAGTCGGCACCAAGACCAACACAGCAAGGCCACCTTCCGGACAAACCTGCTTTGGGGAATAAACCCCCACGCTTCCTACGCACACATCGGGGGGCCTAATGGGCAGCGGCTGCGACGGCAGATGGAAAACAAAGACAGCAGTGTAAAACCTGTCGGAAGAGCCACGCTGAGGTCCCAAAGGGCTTGTTGCTGTTTGTCCTGGCAGGGGCTGGGGGCAGACCCTGCTCTCCTTGCCCTGCACGTCTCGCAGGACGCTGTCTGCCAGGGGCACTTAGCCCACCGCAGGCGCGGGGTGCCGAGGAGCGTCAGGGCTGTGCTGCTGCTGCTGGCGCCTATCAGGGCTCGCGGCCAGATGAGCTGCTGGGGGCACGGCCAGCTTTTGCTCCAAAAACGCTCTCTGGGATGCTATATAAAACAGCGGTATTTAATGCTCCTGCGCCTTCATTTCTCGGCGAGGATGCAGGGTGACAACACCATGTGATACCCCAGGGTGTTAACAGCTGACACAGAGCCCAACGCTACCACGGTTCCTGAGGCTCACCGGTGTCCCCTGGGTGGGGACGGCATCCTCCACGTGCCAGGTGATGGGGAATGACATTGAAAATTTAGCCACGCGCTTCTATCGAAACAGCCCATGGTGGATGTACAGGGGTGGCACTGAAATGTCCATCACAGGTTTCATAGCAAGGAGAGGCCAGTTAACACCTCTGAGAGCTCAAGGGAAATATTTGAGGCTGGCCAGCAGTGGCAAGGTAGGTTTGAAGGGAACCGCGTGGGTACAAACCCACCCTCATCTGCCAGGGAGAATAAGACAATCCTACCTTTTTAGGAGAGAAAACACCCAGGGTGCCTCCGTCCTCCCTCATGGCCACCCCCATCTCGGCCAGCAAGGCTTCCCTGCAGGAGCAGCAGGAGCAGAGGTTGTCAAAGACACTCTGGACCCCACAGCCACCCGCCTCCACCCACCGCACGTCCCCACTGGTGGTGATCCAGCCTGGGTAATGCCCCATGCCCGCCAGGTGCTGCAGCCCTGTGCAGAGTAGCCAGGGCAGGGCTGGAGCCCACGTGGAGATGGTGGATGGTGCTGAGGGGCCTGGGAGGCACCAAACTGCCCCCATCCCATCCCACGTGCCGAGAGGCTGCAGGCAAGAAGAGGGTCAGGCGCAGGGACCCTGACCCACCTCTCCATCCGGATTGCCTCTGTCCTGCGCAGCTTCTCCTCCCACGTCTCGTTCAGCTCGGCAATGATCTTCTCTGTTTCCTGGCGGGGTGAGCAGGGCTCAGCATTTTGTATGGCCCAGCGACCTGTGCACCTGGGCTGGGCTCAGCCCCCGAGGGAGCCGGCCCTGCTCTCAGGCTGCTTTCAAGGGGCTGCGGCAGCGCTGCGCTCGCATTTTCCCTTCATCCCCTCGCTCTGCTGGGAGTGCTTGTCCCACAGCAAAGGCAGCCCCGGCTGGACCCTGCTGCGCCAAACCCGCTCCCTATCCAGGGCACCTCGTGGCTCTGGGTCCATAGGATCACAGAGTGATAGAGTCTTCTGGGTTGGAAAAGATCCTCAAGGTCACCAAGTCCAACCATCAACTTGACATATTGAGTCCCATCCCTAAGCCCTGTCCCTAAATGCCACATCCACGCGTCTCTTAAATACCTCCAGGGATGGTGACTGCACCACCTCCCTGGGCAGCCTGTTCCAACGCCCAACCACCCTTTCTGTTCAGAAATTCTCCCTAATGTCCCATCCAAACCTCCCCTGACACGACTTGAGACTGTTTCCTCACTTGTCCTACCACTTGTCGCCCGAGAAAAGAGACCGACACCTCGCTGCAACCTCCGTTCAGGCGCTTGTAGAGGCTGGGGGGGGCTCCAGCCATTTCCAGCAGGGTCCTCCCCACCTGCAACTCGCTGTCCTCGTAGCCAGGCCCCGAAACTGGACGCAGCGCTCGAGGCGCAGTCTCACCACAAGGGGACAACCACCTCCCTGGTCCCGCTGGCCATGCTGTTTCTGAGGCAGGCCAGGATGCCGTCGGCCATCTTGGCCACCCGCGCACAACGCTGGCCCACACTTGGGTGACTGTTGACCAGCACCCCCGGGTCCTTTTCTGCTGGGCAGCTTTCCAGCCACTCTCCCCTGAGCCACAACGGGGTTGCGGTGACCCAGGCACAGCACCCAGTGCCTGGCCTTGCTGGATGTCGTGCGGCTGGATGCGGCCCAGCCAGCCAGCCCATCCCGGTCCCTCCGCAGAGCCCTCAGGCAGATCACCGCTCCTGCCCAGCCTGACAGCCCTCTGTCTGCTCGCTTCCAGAGGGAAGAGAGGAGCAGAACATGCCACCTCCTACCTTAAGCCTTTCGATGGCCTCTTCGCTGCCTGGAGCAAACATGATGCGCTCGTGGAGGCTGGCAACAGAGGCAGCGCGGCTGGAGAGAGCTGACAGGGAGGAAGAGGGGCTGATGCCGGCAATGGCGTTGGTCACTGTGGAGAGATTGTCATGGCGTTGGCTCAGCTCTGCCCCACTAGTGCCATTATTGTTCTCAAAGTCGGACACATCTACGGGCGGGGAAGGAAAGGGACGGGACGGGGGGAAGACACAAGGGCAGGAAGAAGGAAGAGAGAGAGAAAGAAGATAGAGACAAGAAAAGCTGTTGGGAAAAAAAAAAGTGGCAAGAAGAAAGACAAAAATCAAAAGAAAAAGGCACAGCATTGGCAGAGCAGGCCAGCAGCAGGGCACGGCTCCCATGCCTTGGCCCCGGCCTGGGACTGTTGTTGGCAGCAGCGCGGTAATGGCCTGGGAGCCCTTCCTGGCCTACTGGGGGTGCTTTGTGGCAGCACGGGGTGCCCGAACTGCCCCGGCCACCCTCCCCCCGGGCATGGGGCGCTCTGCCCTGCCCTGCTGCCCCATACTAGCTGGATTTGGGGGTGACCGGTATTTGGGGAAGGCAAGGAGAGACGGGTGCCCCGCCCTACAAAGGGGCAAGCCCAGCACCCTTCCCACGGCGAAGGGAGGCAGCCCAGCTGCCAGCGCAGAGGCTCACGGGCACAAGCTTCCCCAGTTGCAGTACGCTCTCGCCATTTGCCCTGGTGTCAGAAATGCTGTTCTGGCCCCGAGAAGTCGCAGTGAGGAGGAGACGGGACAGGGGCACATGCTCCCGGTGGCAGCTCAGCCCGTGGCAGTGGGGACGCAGTCTCCAGCAGCCTGGGCAGGTGCCGGGTCCCGTCTCCCAGCGGGATGCTCGCAGCCGCTTCCACTGCCCGACCCACGCAGAGATGGGTCGGGATCCCTTATCTGAGGGCCACCGCTTCTAGGGGACTGCCAGCTCCCGATGGAGAACAAGAGCCCCATCACTTTGTGGAGCCCCCCTGCCTCCAATTCGTCCTGTTCCTCCGATGCCCCCCGAATGGCCCTCAGCAGAACTGGTCACTGAGGTGTCCCAAGGCCACTCGCACCACACTGTGCTTTGCCTGGCGCTTTTTTCTCCCAGGAGCACGGACCGTGCCCGCACAAGCAGCGCCAGCAACAGCAACCAGCCCAGCAGCAGCAACAGCAGCAGCAGCAGAAGCAACGGGAAACACAGTGACAGCATGGGAGAGTGGGTCCTTATGGTGAACGCACCGCTAGCGCCCTGCCTGGCAGATTTGCAGTGCCTCACCCTGCAGAATGCATGTCCTGGGCTTGGCGAGGGCACGGGCGCAGTGCAGAAATGTCCCTGTGCCACCCGTCCCCCCAGCAGGGCACCAGGCTCCACTGCTGCCCCTTCGCTAGCGCCCTGGGGCCAGCTCTCGCTGCCCTTTCCCATGCTGCACGCATGCTCCTTGGCACAGCCTGAGCCTCCCAAAAGCAGAGAAGCAACACAGAATACCAGTGATGGGGAATACACACATTTGGATCCTTCCGCAGCAGGATGGGCTAAGAGAGAGAGAGGGCAGGGAGCAGGGGGGAAGACAAAGAAAACAGAACAAGAGTGGGTTCATCTCGGTAGGATTCATGGCAGCCTGAAAGCACGGGGAGGAGAGGACACGGACCCCGAGCATCCTCCTGGCGCCTCGGCCGGGCGCCCTGTGGGATGCTGGCAGTGGGAAATGGGGGGGGGGGGGGCAAGAGGGCTGCTGGGGCAAAGCAGCTCCTCCGGGATGGCACACGTGCGTGCAGGGCCCGCCAGAGGCGTCCCAGCAGGGGTGGTGGCAGTGGGGGGACGCAGCTGTGCCCCCTGCTGCATGGCAGGGCGGACGACAAGATGGCCGAGGCGCAGGGCAGGACACGGGGTGGCTCTGGGGACGTCCCCTCCGAGACACCAGCCTGCCTCTGCCCAGCGCCGCCCTGGCGCGGTACCTACTGTCAATGATGTCCCCGAGACCCTGGGCGTAGAGAAGGTCACGCAGGCGGGCCACCTCGTCCTTCAGCTCCCGGATGAGCTTGTTGTTGGGGTCCTCATTGATGACGGCGTTGCAGCGGATCTGCTTGGCGCGGTCGGCATACCTGGGGAGAGGCACAACCCTGAGCAGCTGGGTCCCAAAACCTCCCGTGCCCTCGTCTAGCTCTCCATCCAGAGCCTACCTTAAAGTGCTGAGGGTCTCATCGTAGTTGATGTCGGCGGGGCTGAGCGCAGCGACCATGGCGGTCCTGGAGTTGCCCCCTGCCCGGAGAGATGCCAGGCTTCAGCAGAGCGGCTGTCCCTGCGGGGGCCATCACCCCCTGCCTTGCCCCCCCACCAAGCCCTGCGCCCGTGTCCTCACCCAGGTTCTCCCGCAGCAGCCAGGTTAGCACCGAGTCCCGGTAGGGGATGAAATCCGTCTTCTTCTTCTTCTTGTTCTGGGGAGAGGGAGCAGAGGGATGGGCTGCCAGGCTGTTCGCTCTCCTCCAAGCAAACACCGCGGCCGGTGCCAGCGCTGTCCCCAGCCGCACTGGGCTGAGCAGTGGGCACCCTCGATGGGGGACGGCTCTGCCGGGAGGTGTCTAACGAGGGCTGTGCAGCAACCAGGACACAAAGGGATCTGCCCAGCCCACAGGTGCCCAGGTGGCACCTCACCCCTAAAGGGCTCGTTGCAAACCACCCCGCAACCCACTTCCACCCTTGTAAACCCAAATCCACCCAGCCCTGCCCGAGCACATACCTTATTTGGCCCTGAATCCTGCAAAGAAAGCAGAGAGACTGTTTAGCTCTGTTGCAAGCAGAAGAGAGCAGGGGGGAGGGAGGTGACAGCGAGCTACTCCCCTCCTCTTCACCCAGCACAGGACCCCAGGTGCTCCATCTCTGGGAGCTGGGAGCTTGGGTGCTCCATCCCGGATGGCTGGGCGTCCCACCCCCCCTCCAGGTACCTACCATTTCGGCCAGAGCAGAGATGACTTTCCCCAGTGTGGTCAAGGACTTGTTGATGTTTGCTCCTTCCTGGTGGAGAGACCAAAAGCCCACATCCTCAGGCCCTGTTTCGGAGCAGCGCTAAAGCCCGGTGCACCGAGAGGATGGAGAAGCCCCAGCACAGGGTGGGCAACCAGCAACTGGTCTTACTGGGCAACCAGCACCTCCCAGCTGGGGCTTGCGGACCCTGCTGGCACTGGCACTGGACAACTCTCAGACAAAACACCGCTGAGGATGTGGCAGTTTCCAATCTAGCGTGCAAGGAATCAGGCAGGGAAAGGACAAGTGGCACCCAGGGACTGCCTGCCGGACCCGCGCCACGCTCTCACCTTCAGCCTCGTGCCCTTCGCACCGGTGGAGTCAGCTCGCTCGCTCCCAGCCAGGTCCACCAGGCTGATTTTGCTGACCTGCAGGCACAGACAGCAGCTGTGGCGGGCTCGGCTCATGCCTAGCGCGTGGGCAAACTGCCCCCCACCACAGAGCTGCGCCGTCAGCAAGGTGGGAGAAAACACCTTCAGCAAACGTGAGCCTGTTCTGGAGGCGGAGGTGGGTTTGACCAGAAGCAGGGCTCGCATTCTTTCCAGAAGTGATAGTGGCCACATGGGGCCAGAGATGTCCCTCCACAGTGGTCTGGGAGCCCAGAGTGTGGCTGGGACTTAACCCCATCACGTTTCAGCCCCGCACCAGCCACACGGTGTCCCCCCAGGCACTGCGGCACACGGAGCCCTTGCAGCGTTCCCCTGGGGCTCTGCCCCCACCTTCTCAGTGGTGATGTTCGTCTCGGCATCATGTCGCTTCTGGGTGAAGATGATGTTGAAGACGGCGTGTGAGCGGCTGCTGGTCTCGTTCATGTTGGTGGCAGCCACCGTGCTGCGGGGAGAGGAGGGCAGAAGGTGTGACACTCTGCAGGGGACACCAGAGCGGCTGGGGACAGGTTGAGGACAGGGAAGGTGATGGGAAGGCCACTGTGGCCACGAGAGGACTCTGGGCTCCAGGAGTGACCGGTCAAATCGGGTCACATCCTGCCTCGCCTGGGGACCTCAGGCCCTGCCCACAGCACCAGGGACACAAGCTTCAGCCCACGTGTAGGTGCCTGGGGAGACTCTTTGGGGACATCTGGAAGCCCTTCAGATCCTGGTGTTCTCCTGCTCCCCACTCACCGGGCCTTGTTCCCTGAGTCCATGAGATCCTGGATGTCATTGTAGGAGGTCACAGCCAGCTTGGAGAGGTCCTCAACATAGGGGCCCATGAGGGGATGCTCCCTCACCCGCAGGTTCCCCTTGTTCTTGGGGTTCAGGAGGTCTCTCACCCGCTCGCAGTATATCTCCATGTAGCTCACCTAGGGACAGCACGCGCGGGGCTCTGGGTTTCACTCTGAAGTAACACACGGCCGGGCGCACGCTGCCATCACGCCAGGCCTCCATCAACCCATCCCGCCCCCGGGAGGCTCGGGCCGGAGCAGGCAGGAGGCGCAGTGCCTTACCTCCACGGAGTAGGACATGTTGTCGTTGGTCGTGTCGTTGATTCGGGAGAAGAGGTCCTCACACAGCTGCGGGGGAAAGAGCCAGGCTGCTCAGTCCCTGAGCAGAGGGATGCTCCACTCTGGGGCAGCCAAGCCACGAAGATTTCCACCTTCTTGCCCCAAAAGCCAGAGCAGCAGCGATGGGACAGCTCTTGCCGGGGTGGCAGGAAGGCCCCTGATAATGTGGAGGGGACCAGCACCTGCAGAGCCTCTCCCTGCTTTGTAGGGACTTGGGCACAGCCCCTTGCTCACATGAACACCCGCCTCACAGCCCGACCAAACCTCTGCTCCACCCACCTTGAGCCCTAGGGCCTGGGTGAAGCTCCCCGTGGTCCCCCCCGACCTGCAGCTCGTCTCCCCCGCTTCTCCTTCCCTCCCAACCACCCTTCTCCCTCGGGCACCCCGCTCAGGTTAGGGGGAGCCTTTCTCCAGGAGGTACCTGTGGGATGATGCCTTGCTGGTCCTTCTCCTGCTTCCCCATCATGGTGTAGGATTTTCCAGCCCCTGTCTGCCCGTAGGCAAAGATACAGACATTATAGCCTTCGAAGGCATGCTGCAACATCTCCTCGCCAATGTCCCGGTACACCTGCTTCTGGGATGCATAATTGATGTCTGCAGGCTGCAGAGAGGAGAGAGGAGCGATCAGAGGAGGCCATCCTGCTGCATCCCAGCCCAGCTGCGGGCTCCAGCCAGGCTCTGGCTCCCCGCTGCTTACCGTGGTGTGGGACCAGTAGGAATAGTCAAAGCTGAAGCTTTTTGGTGTCTCTTTGGGTTGCTTCGGGTTCAGGATGGCTGGGGACAGAGAGAGGGATGTGAGGAGACCAGGTGGTACCATCGCCTCCTGCATCCTGGGCAGGCTGCGACGGGCTTGGTCCCAAACAGTTCCCTGCGGGCTGGAAATCAGGACGGGGTCCCTCCAGCTCCACTGCGGGGACCAGGGAGAAGGGCAAAGGCTCTCCAAAACGCCCCGGTGAGCGTGGCTCAGGGAAGCTGCTCCTTCCCTTGGGCTGCCTCCTGCTCCACCACGCACCCGCAGCAGCGCTGCAGGCACGGAGGTCCCAGCCCTCCCTGGCCCCACAGCCCTACATGGGGGCCACGAGTGGGGCAGGAGCAGCCGCGGGGGGCCCTGCCTCCTGCTTGCTCCGTGTTTTATTTTCAGTACCTGATCTCCCTGCAGCAGCAGGGTGATTAATGCCCTGTGTTAAACCACCAGCGGAAACAAGAGCCTGCTTTTTCCCATCCCCTGGTGAAAAGGACGTTGCCATGGAAATTGGAGACTGCATCTCTTCTCTTTCTCACTCGTTCGATGCCTTTTTTTTTTTTTTCTCCTTTCTCCCCACCCCGTAGAGTGTTTATGATGTTTTTTTCTGAAATAACAGGCACTCGGAGAGATGCGTCAGAAGAAACCCAAAGCGGCAGGGCAGTCACGGGATGCGGCACTCAGCCATCTCCGGTGACATTGAAACGCCCTTGCGGGTCAGGAGGGGTGCCACGGCCCCAGCCGGGCTGCATGGGGGGGCTGGGGGGCACAGTGCCCACGAGAGGGGCACTCGGCTCCCTGCAAGGGCCCGCCAGGGCGCGGAGGTGGCAGTAGGACCAGGGTGCTCCCAGCCACCAGCACCGCCACCGCTGCGGTGCTGGGGCTTTGCCGAGCAGCTGGAGGAGCCGCACAAATTCACCCCGTATCACAACGTCTCCCCCAGGGTGGGACGCTCGGCTGCTGTCCTGCTGTGTGTCCACCCGCACCCCCCCCAGCACGCCAGCAGCGTGGCCTGCCTGCACCGAGGCACGCGGTGACCCAGCGCACTCCTGCTCGGGATGGTTGGGGGAAAAAAACACTACTTGTTCTCCTGCGCTCCGTACAGGCTGGGTCCTAAATTAATGATGAAGCCTGCCCACGAGTGCCAGGGTCGCTAGGGAACGGGCTCGGCCGTATCAGATGGACAAGCATGCCCTTGACCACGAAGGTGACAGAAGAGGCGAGGGGACAGGAGGTGAGGGGACGGGAGGAGAGCTGCCACCGCTCCTGGTCCCAGCACGCCAACACGCACTCGCCGCGTGCAGGGTCCTGCGCTGGCCAGGACAGACAGGGTGACAATAGCCAGGGCGGACAGGGTGCCGCTGAGCTGTACGTCTGCAGCCGGACCAGAGCCAGAGGCTGGCTATAAAGGCCAGCAGGGCGGGAAGCGGGGTCAGGACCAAAAACCGCAGCAGGGAGCTGCCGGCAGCCAAAGCTCATGGCCACAGCCCAGGCTGCGCCTCCAGGAGAAGGGGCTCAGACGCCCCCTGAGCCGCCACCAGGCGCAGGTCCCTGTCGAGACCCGGACCTGGGTGGCACCGTGCCTCCCCTGGGGCCGGGGATCACCCAGCTACGTGCGGGGCCCCTCTGGGCAGAGGTGGCTGCAGGGGCAGGCAGAGCATCTCCGGTGCCTTCTGGCCAGATGTGCACGTTGTGGGGCCGACGGCCTCGCGGCGCTTTGGGACTGCCCCGGGGGGAAGCCGAGGGGTGGATGGGAGCCTCGGACGTGCGGGGGCAGCAACGGGAAGGGGCTGGCTTGGGGAGGCTGCTGCCGGCACCGGTGCCGTCTGTGCCGGGCACGGGGCTGAGGAGGGGCCGGGGATGGCACCGAGCGGCTCCGGGTGCCTGGCAGCCCCAGCTGTGGCCGCCCAGCTGCCTGGGGGGGGGGGCAAGTCCCCACCCTGGACGGGGCTGGGAAATGGAGGAGAGGAAGCGTGCCACGACCCGTTGTGTCTGCCCTTCCGTCCCTGAAGCTGAGGCACTCTCTGTGCCCCTTTCTTTTCTGGTTATTTGCCACTGAGTGGATGGACGCTGCCGGGGGGCTTTCCCTCACCGCCCTTCCTGTTACTGCTTGAACCCCACCTGTGCGTGGGGACCCCCGGGGTTTCGCAAAGCTGGCCAAAGGGGAGGGGGAAAAAAGGAGGCGGGGAGGAAAGAGAGACAAGAGAAGGAGCAGGAAAACATCTGGAGATATCCCTGGGCTTTGCGACAAACAAGGGACAAGTATTGAGCAGGATAAAGCAGAAAAACCACGCAGAGAGAAAAAAATCATCATATTTTAAATCCCTGTGTTTTGCCATGACAACTAACATCTCACAAGGCCTCAGGCTAGAATGAAACCCTGGAGAGCAAATGTCGGGGGGGGGGAATGCTTGGAAAAACGCCTGGGCTGGCAGCACCGCGGCCGGGCTCCTCCTGCCCCCGGCTCCCAGACCCCTGCCATTCAGCGCCGCGCTCGCCCTGGGGGACGCGGCTCCAGCCGGGGAATATTAATGGGCTCATGGGAAGGAAGCCGGGGTCCCCCCCCCCCCGTCCCTGCAGCACCGCCACAGGAACAAAGCAGCAGTGTTGGTGGGTGGGTGGCCACCGCGAGCCAAAGGGGGCGGCGGCTGGAAATTTAGGGGGAAAAAAGGGCTGCAGAGAAGGTCTGGCTCCTTCCTCCTCATCTCCCTTCCCCAGCCGCCCCCTGTGCCCAGTGGGGCTTAATGAATTACGCCGAATTAACTATGCAGAGCACAGACCCCCTCCAGCCACGCCAAGGGGATCAGCCTGGGCTTTGTCGATTCATCGCCCAGCGGCTGCAGCGGGGCGCGGGGGAGAAAAACCTCGCAGTCAGCAAAGGGCCGGCTGGGAGCTGTGGCCGCGGCGCCCACGTTGGCGGAGGGGGGACATGCCCGACTGAACGGCTGCCACGCTCCGAACCTGATCCTTCTCGCACCCTAGGGACCCGCCAGACGCCCCCAGCACGTCACGCTCGAGCATCCTCGCCGGCGGTGCGCGCCACGGGGGTGGCTTGCGCCGGCGCTTCCCCCGCCGCCGGTGACGCAGGAAGCTCCAGCCCAGCGGGCGGGCGGGCGAGAGTTATTTTCGATGCCGTCCCATCTGGAGGCTTTCAGAGCCAAAGAGAAGGGACGCGGCCACCATTTCCACCACGAGCACCTACGGCCTGTTATTTAAAGAGGGGTCGATCCCTGCTCCAAAGCCCTGCCCCTCCATCGCACCCGCACGGCGACTCCCGGCCCTGCTGACGCGGGGACGGGGCGTGCGTTATCCTGATCCCCCCCCCCACCCTGGTTTACGGGGGTGGCCCCCGCGACGGTACTCACTGGTGGTGCTTCCCGACATCTGGATGATGCATTTGGACTCCCGGCTCATCTCCCGGGAGTTGAAGGGCCGGACGCGCACCGCCACCTTGACGGACGCTCCCGCCATCGCGCCAGCCGGAGGTGGTGCTGCTAACGGGGAGCGGCGGCTGTCCTGCGCGGGGGAGAAGAGGGGGTTAGGAGAGCTTGCGCGTGAATCCCCACATCGCGACCCTGCCGGAAAAATGGATGAAAGGCCGAGCCCAAATCGAGCCAAGAGGACGGGGTTTCCAGTGGGACTAAACCCTTTGGGAACCCAGCACCAGTGCCCGCCAGCCACGCGCCCCGTGGTACCCCTTTTGGGTTCCCACAGCCAGGGACAGGGCTACAGGGCACAGCCAGCATCACACCGGCCCCCAAGGGCAGTTCTTCCACCCCGGGGGGCCGACCTCAGGGAGCAGCTGTCCCCTTGCCCGCAGGTGAGCCCACGGCCCCGTGCCCATCCCCAGAGCCTCCTGCCTCCAGCCCCTGCACGGCAGGACCACGGGGAGGAAAACCAGCACATTTCAGCTCAAGGGCAGGTGGCAGGAGGAGGCTGACGGACAAGGTCAGACTGGATGATCTTCGAGGTCTTTTCCAACCTGAGCAATTCTGTGACCCTACGGCAAACATTTCCGTTTGCCCGTCAGTGCACTCGGTGCGGACTGACGGCCCCGACGTCCTGCCCCGCGCCGCAGGGCTGGCACTCGATAGCTATTTTCCACTTAATCTAGCTGACCCAACGATCAATTATCTCACCAAGCAAGGGGCATCTCTGCCAGCAGAGCCCCAAAAGCCTCCGGGAGCGGGCAGGAGAAGGCACGAGGGCAGCACAGGAGCAGGGGCATGGAGGAAGGGGCAGTGCCTGCAGGAGATGCACGGGGCAAGCACTGGCCCGGCTCCGGTTCCTTGAACCGCATCTAGTGGCAACCAGAGCAACGCAGATGGGTCCTCCTCAACACAAGACGGCCTTTCCCGTGGTACAAGTGAAAATAGAACTCAATTTGTGGAAAATGTGGAAGAAAGAAAAACCCACATAACAGTCTCAAGAGACAGGAACCGCTTTGAAAACAACTGGGTTTTGTCAGTTTGGTTTTCGGTCCCAAAAGGGGGAAAAAAAATAAAAATAACAACACATGTGCTCTGCCCAAAGGCAGGTATATTCATGGTGCAATGGAAAATTTGCAGCCAGACACTGGGGACAACAAACAATAAACTATGACCAAAAGGAAAGAGGAAAAAAAAAAGTGTTTTTGTTTGTTTGTTGTTTACTGGGGGGTTGGTTTGGTTTGTTTTTTTCTGCAAAATGACATGATATATCGCTGGGTGGAAGGGCTGCCGGGCCATTTCCCCCCGCAGCCCCCTCCAGCCCCATTTCTTCCCCCGCAGGCTTCCCCAGGTGCTCCCCTCACCGCATGGCCTCGTGCTGCGGCCATCCCTCCCCACGTGCTGTGCTGGTGCCCCTCGGTCCTGCCAGCTCGGGGTCCCACCCCGGCCTGACCCTGGCCTCGTCCTCGAGCTAAAACTGTGCCTTCTGCTCCCCCGGAGGCCCCGTGCCCAGCACGAGCTGACTGCTCCAGCCACCCCCTTGCCTCGCCGCTATTCCCAGCCCCGTGCCCGCTGCAGAGCAGCAGCCCGGGCTCCATTTTCTGCCTTGAGCTGCTCCATCCATTTCCTTCAGCTTCCTCAGCTGCCAGCGCAGCCTCCCCCTCGCCCCGCTGCGCCTTCGCGGTCCCAGCGCTGCCATTCTCCGACCCGCGGCTGTGCTCTCGCCACGGCATCGAGACAAAGGCTGCCTGTGCCTGAGCCAGGCCGGTGCCGGGCCGCAGCCCCTTTGCGGGCCTCCTCCTCCCCATCATTTGGGACGGGGGTCTCCGGCCAGCTGGAGCCCCCCACAGCCATGGGGCTGCCCCATAGGGAAGCCCGATGGACCTGGAGCTGCGCTTCCCCGGCAGGGCCCGCTGCCCCCAGCCACGAACCCCTGGCACCCTACGGAGAGAGGTGGGCGCGTGGCGGCGGGGAGCACTGCTTCCAGCCCCCCCGGCCCCACTTGCACGGCCGGCCGACGGCTCACGGGGCCGGGCTGGCAGACAGAGCGCGGCCCCTGCCCAGGGAGGGTCAGCCAGCGCCCGCTTAATCTGCCGTCGAGAGAAATTCAATAGCGCAGTCGGGCGGCGCTGGGAGCTGGTCCAGCAGCCCGCTCCCGGCGGGATCGGGGTGGGAGGCACGGAGGGAGCCCCCCGTGGGGCCACCGCAGCCGTGCGGCGCATCCCCTCCCGGCAAACCTCCCTCTCGGCCACCCCCAGCCCGAGAGCATGAGGGCTAGAGAGCAGCAATTAACGGGATCGGCTAAGATTAATTGGGCAGGGATAAGCCAGAGGGGGCTCCTGTAATCCCGAGGCTGCCCGCGCCAGCCCTGCCCCACCCCACCCTGCCACCGCCAAGGTGACCAGCGGGATGGGGCGCGCTGTCCCCCGGCGCCACCCGTCCCCCAGTGCCACCCGCAGGTAACACCTCCCAGAGGAACGCCGTGGGGACTTGCCACAGCCCCTTCAAGGAGAAACCTGTCCCCTGGGTGCTGCGGGGTGCCACCGCTCCAGCCACAAAAGGCTCGCCCCTCCCTAGCCCTGCGCCCCTCCGGGGACCCTCCCCACGGGGCTCCCGCTACCCCCATGATGTGACACAGCGGGGGCCGGCCACCTGCCCCTCCCAGCTCAATGGCAAAGCCCCTGTGTTGCCCCTGTCACCCAGGCCCATAGGAACTGCTATTTAATTTTTTTCCCCCCCCTTTCAGTAGGGTTGCGCAGCCTCCACCCCAAGGGCCGCGGGAAGCATCTCCCCTCCATCCACCTGCCCCAAAATCAGCCCCCGGGGCTCCCCCTGCTCCCCGGGGGTGTCGGGGCAGCGCCCTCGCCCCCCAGACCCCCCTGGCAGCAGGACACCCCCGCTCCCCATCCCTTCTCCCTCAGCACGAGGGGCCGTGACGGTGCAGTTTTTCGCCCTGCGGCACCGCGCGGGCTTGGGCAGCGCCCGGAGGCGAGCCGGGCCCCGTGGGGACAGCACAGGGCTGATGGCTTTGTCCCCCCCCCCACGGGCCACCTGCCCCGCTCCTCCTCACCACCCCGGCGTGGGACACGGCGTTGGGGCAGCCTCGTGTCACCTGCACCTTGCACGGCTTAAATTTGCGGGGGGCGCTGGTAACGGGGCTTCTCCCACCCCTCAGCCGGCCCCGGAGGCTGCGGACACCACCACGGGGGGGGGACGCTGGGTGCCGGCACCCCACGGGGAGCTGCGGTCACTCGTGGGGACGGGGGCGGCGTGTGCGCCACCGCGGCCACCCCCTCCCCGACAAAATGGAGGACGGGGCACGCGGCCGTACCAGACGAGGGGCTCGGCGGGGCGTGCGGGGACGGGGACAAAAGGGGGCTGCGCAGCGAGGCCCTGCGGCAGCCCCCAGCCCGCAGCCGCCCCCTCCTCCAGCCAGGCGCCCCCCACGACGCGGCGGCCCCCCCCTCGCCGTCCCCAAGGTCAGCGGCGGCGGCTCGTCCTTGCCGCGCCCTCCGCCGCCGCCGCCCCCCGCCGTGCCGAGAGCCCCCCCCGGCCGCCTCCGCCGCCGCCGTTCACTCTGGAGCGGAACGACGACGGGATGGCTCTGCAGCCCAGCGCCAGCCACCTGCCGCGGAGGCGGGGGGGGGCGGTAATAGGAGCAGGCGGCTCGTGCAGGGCTGCCGAGCCCGTTACCGGGGCCGGTGCGGCGGGGACCACGGGGGGCATCGCCATCCCCGCCCCCCCCCCCCCCCGGCGGGATCCTTCTGGAAGCCGGGGCGGCTCCCCCCGCCAGCCTCGCCTCGGTACCCGCAACATGGCCGCCGCCCCCCACCCCACCCCCTCAGCCCGGCGCGGGGGGGGGGGGGGGGGGGGGGGGGCGGCGGCCGCATCCCGGTGCCGCAGCCCCAAGCGGGCGCGGCGGAGCGGTCCCTCCCGCCGCCGCCCCTACCTGTGCCCGGTGCCCGTGGCCGGCGGGGCGCTGCGCTCAGCCGCGGGCGGGGGGGGCCGGCATGGGGCCGCGCCGTGCGGAGCGGGGCCGGGGCTGGCGCCGGGGCCGGTGCCGGGGCTGGCGGCCGTGCCCGTGCCCGTGCCGGTGCCGGTGCCGGTGCGGGCGGTGTCAGCCCCGCCCCTGCGGCCCCGCCCGGCCCCGCCCCGCCCCCGCGCGCTGATTGGCTGCTGCCGTCCGGTGGGGGGGGGGTGGGAAGGGGGGGGGGGCGAGCCGGGGATGGAGCGGTGACGTCAGCGCATCCCCCCCCACCCCCCCCCACCCCAAAAAAAAAAGGGCCCCGCGCTGCGGAACCGCCGCAAGGGCGCGGGGAGGGGCGGGACCCCCGCGTCGCCACGGCAACCGTCACCGTGGCGACCGTCACCGTGGCGACCGTCACCGTGGCAACCGTTACCATGGCAACCGTTACCATGGCAACCGCCGTTACCATGGCAACCGCCTGGCCCTGGTCCTCCCCCTCCCGTATCCTCGCCCCGCAGCTCCCGCGCCCGCTGCCCCCAGCCCGGGCACCGGTGCCCGCCGTGACCACCCCGGGCAGCGCGCGCTGCCCCACGGCACCGCCTGCCGCCACCGGCGGCGTGGGGACGGCGGGGCTGACGGGAGGCTGCGGGGGCACGCGGGGAGCCTCTGTGAGCCCCCGTGAGCCCCCGTGAGCCCCGCCAGCCGTGGTGTCACCCTGCGGCCGTCACACGGGGGGCACGGGGACATTTGCAGCGGTAGCCACGCTGGTGGACGTTTGGGAAACCCCAATGGGAGAGTGCTGGGGCAGCAGGCCGGTGCTGGTGGCACATTAACCGGGCCACGAGGAGGCCAGGGCAGAGTCCGTGCTGGCGGGGAGAGCGCCGCAGCCTGGGGTCAGGGTCCGGGGGGACACGGAGCGCTGCTGGCAGGGGATGCGCCGCGCCGCGGTGCTGGGCGCCAAGCGGGCCACGGCTGCCGCTTCTCTCCTCCGGGCTCAGCTGCGGGGCATGGCGGGGCACGCCATGGCCACCATCCCGCCACCCCAGGAGCTGCTGCGGCCGCTGGCCGTGCCGCAGAGGCTACTGCTGGGGCCGGGCCCCAGCAACGTGCCTCCCCGCATCCTGGCGGCCGGCGGCCGGCAGCTCCTGGGCCACATGCACCCCGAGATGCTGCAGGTGCCCCCATCCCCACGTCCCGCACCCTGTGGGGGGCCAGGACGAGGGGTGACAGCAACGCCGGTCCCCACCGCAGGTCATGGACGAGATCAAGGCGGGTATCCAGTACGCCTTCCAGACCCGGAACCGCCTGACGCTAGCCGTCAGCGGCACCGGCCACTGCGCCATGGAGGCTGCCCTCCTCAACCTGCTGGAGCGCGGCGACACCGTGCTGGTGGCCGTCAACGGCATCTGGGGACAGCGTGCTGCTGACATCGCCGGGAGGCTGGGTACGTGGGGATGGCCGGGCAGCACCCTTTAGGCTGCGGGCACCCAGCTGCGGGGGGGCTGCCAGGACGTGGCCTGCTCCCGAGGTCCTGCTGTCCCCACCCCGGTGGCGGTGGCCTCATGCGGCAGCAGAGGGCTCCGGGCTTTTGGTGGGGTGACGTCCCCCTGCGTACGGCGCCTTCTGGCGGGCCCCTGGTTAACGCCTGACCCATGTCCTGCGGCTGGAGGCGAGCCCAACCCTCCCTGTCCCTCTGCTCAAATCCCTCCCAGGTGCCGAGGTCCGCGAGCTGCTGAAGCCTCCAGGCGAGTACTTCACCCTGCGGGACATCCAGGAGGTGCGTGGCAGCTGCGGGGCAGCAGGCGTGGGGCCGGCCCCTCGGCAGCATTCACCCCCTGCTTTTTCCCCCCAGGGCCTGGCGCGGCACAAGCCCTCGGTGCTCTTCATCACCCACGGCGAGTCCTCCACGGGGGTGCTGCAGCCGCTGCAGGGGCTGGGCGAGCTGTGCCACCGGTCAGTGAGCCCCGACATCCCCTGCCAGGGCCGGGATGTGGGGATTTACATGCTGGCATGCTGGGGCTGGAGACACAGGGGGTGGTGGCAGCAGGGGGTGGCAGGGCGAGGTGGCAGTGGTGTGGGGCTGAGCCCTGTCCTCCCCCAGGCACGGCTGCCTGCTGCTCGTGGATGCGGTGGCGTCGCTCGGGGGAGCACCCATCCTGATGGACCAGCAGGGTGAGAGCCACGGTGCCGCCATAGGCACACGGGGGAGCAGAGGGGTCCCACGTGTCAGGGCTCACACCCCCACCACCTGCTGCTTCGTGCCGATGCTGTCGGTAGCTGCCCTGGCTGCAGCTGCAGGCCCCGTCCCTCTCGGGGGACCATTGGGGTGCCAGTGCGTCCCCCAGAGCAGGGCAAACACGACCAGGACCTGCAGTGCATGTCCCCTGTGCTCTCCGCTGGCGGCAGAGTGTGGGGCTGGTGGGCTGGGGGCTCAGTGCGGTCCTTCTCGTGCAGAGATAGATGTCCTGTACTCGGGGTCCCAGAAAGTCCTCAGCGCCCCCCCCGGCAGTGCCCCCATCTCATTCAGTGAGCGAGCAAGGTAAGGGCGGCCCTGAGAGGCGATGGGGCTGGGGGCACAGGGGGCCACCATCCCCCCTGCTTTGCCAGCTCTCTGCTAGAGCTGTCCCCATGCAGCGGTGCCAACCCAATGCTTGCTCTGGGGCTGGCAGTGGGTAAGGGGGAGCTCTGCCCTCCCCTCTGGTCTGGCTCCAGCCCTGCGCTCCGCTTTGCCAGGGAGAAGATGCTGAGGAGGAAGACAAAGCCCCCGTCCTTCTACTTGGACATGGGCTGGCTGGCGAACTACTGGGGCTGCGATGACAAGCCACGCATGTGAGGGCAGGCTGTCCCGCCACGTGTCGCTTCCCTTCAACCCCAAAGCCCCCCTCCTCACCTAAATGCTCTGCCCCCCTGTGTGGGTCCCCTCGGCGGGGGCAGCAGGGCCCTGCCACCCCTCCCCATCGCCCGCCCTCCTCGCAGAGTCAGGCACCAGCCCCGGGGGTCTTGCACGAGCTGCCCCGCGGGGGCTGAGCCCACCTGGGTGCTGCTGGGCTTTTGCAGGTACCACCACACGGCGCCCATCAACAGCTTCTTCAGCCTGCGGGAGGGCTTGGCCATGCTGGCGGAGCTGGTGAGTGGCGCAGGGCACCGGGACGGCCGAGACGGGTGATACCCGCGCCGTGGCAGGGTCTGGGGGGAGCCGCAGGTGCCTGGCTGTCCCCGGTAGCAGCGGCGAGGACCTACCGACTCCTCTGTGCCACCAGGGCCTGGAGAGCTCGTGGGAGAGGCACCGGGCCAACTGCACCCTCCTGTGCCAAGGGCTGCGAGAGCTGGGGCTCGAGCTCTTCGTGAAGGAGGAGGTGGGTGCGGGGAGCCCATCTCGCCGGGCTGCGTGGTGCCAGGCGGCTGGGAACGTCCCCAAGGGGGGCTGGATGCTGGAGAGGAACCCCCAGCCTCCCTGCTGGGCTCCTCACGGGGCTCGCCAGGCCCAGGGAGGCAGCCGGGGGGCTGCGGGTTGAGCCCCGTTCCTCTCTCCACCAGGCGGCGAGGCTGCCCACCATCACCACCGTCAGGGTGCCTGAGGGCTACGCCTGGCAGGAGATCACGGCCTTTCTGATGAACGAGCACGGCCTCGAGATCGCCGGGGGCCTGGGGCCCTCCGTGGGCAAGGTGGGCAGCGCGCTCCCCTCCCGCCGCCCCCCGGCCCCGCAGCTCGCCCAGCCCGCGTCCGTCGGTGGGGTACCCCACGGCTGACCGGTGCACGCTGAGTGCTGGCTGCATGCCCCAAAAGGGGAATTGCTGCCTCTCATCGAGTGCCGACACACACAGTTAGTAGGGTCACATGTCTTTACCATGACTGAGAGTGATAAATAGGAAGAAACAGGGATGTGAGCATGTGCACACGCTGCTCCTCGCACGCCCCACGCTCTGTGGGAGCCGGTGCTCGCTGGGCACAGCCCAGGGTGGATTCTGCAGGGAGAAACTTGTCCTTCTCCTCCCAGGTCTTGCGAATCGGCCTCATGGGCTACAACTCGACCAAAGACAACGTGGACCGTGTGCTCGGGGCCCTGCGTGATGCCCTGCAGCGCTGCCGCCGGAGCAGGCTGTGAGCGCCGCGAGCTGGGGGGCTCCTCTGCCCACCAGGGGACCTGGCAGGAGGCGCTGCAGTCCCCAGGGACCCACACGGGGCCACACGGGGTGTGCGGGAGTGGGGCCCGTGCTGGTGGCGGTGGGCGGCCGTGCCTGCATGGGACCAGGCGTTGGATCCTCGTGTGCCAGGTGGGAGAGCAGCGTGTTGGCAGGACATGGCACAGGGGTGGCTAAAAGCCTTCCTCCTCATCCCTCACGCAGGGTCGCTCCTCGCCCCGGTGCCCTGGCCCCACATCCCCATCCTCTCCACCTCTCCCGGCCCCGACGCTCAGCAGCCCTGCCGTGAGCTGACCCGTGGGGTGGAGGCAGGACCCGAGCGCAGGGCCCTTCCCCTCCCGTCCCTTCCATCACCACCACCACCACCCAGCTGCTGCAGACACGTGCTCCTTCCCTGGCACCGCCTTTCCTGAATAAAGCGACACGGCGCCACGCTGCTCCCCGGCCCTGCGTCTTGCCTGGTCTTGACGAGTTTCAGGGCCCGCGTCCCCCCTTCCCCAGACAACAAGGCCCAGAGCCCCCCGCAGCCCCATTTCCCCTCTCCCTGTGGACAGCGGGGGTGAGCAGGGGGCGCCTGGACGGGGTGGCAGCGGGTCCCGCTCAGCTCCTCGTGGGGATTTCTCTCTGTACCTTGGCGAGGAGCTGGGACATAGCCGAGCGGCGCGCGTCGTCCTGGATCCGGTAGACCTGCAGCTGAGCAGACCCGTGGGTGGTGAGGGAGGGGAAGGGGCTCCCCTCTCGGCTCAAGCCCCGTGGGCTGCAGATGGGGCACCCCGCTGCAGCAGCAGGGTGGGCAGCGGGTAACAGGAACTGCCAGGGGCAGGGGGCTCTTGGGGGCAAACCCAAGCCCGTGCCTGGCACCGTGAGTGGAGGGGCAGGGACCCCCATCGCTCCCCCCCGGTTACCTGGCTGAGCAGGATGTCAAAATAGGCTGTGTCCCAGTACGCCCCGTCCTCGGCAGGGAGCCGCAGGAGGGCTCTGACCTCAGGGTCTGCCTGCAAGCCCTTGGAGCTCACGGGGAGGCCAAAGTGGAAGCGAAGGAAGCGCGGGGGGTCCTGGGCGAAGGCCTCCACCTTCGGGTAGAGCGAGGCGAGGTCCAGGGGCTCCCCGTGGAAGAGGTTCTCCTCTGGGCGCAGGAAGTGGGGTAGGCGCCGGGTGGCCAGGCAGCGCAGGAGGACCACCAGCAGCCTGTAGACAGAGCCCTCCAGGTCCTGCCAGTCCTCCGGCGAGGGAAACAGCTCCGTGCTCCACAGCAGCACCATCTGTGGGGTGGGGAGAGGGGGTGCAGGCCGTGCCTGGGGGAGCCCGGCCTCCCCACCAAGGCTGCGCCTTCAGATCCCCAGCAGGAGGTGCTTTGTGAGGGATAAACACGTACCGTGCTGTTTTTTTGTTTGTTTGTTTGTTTTGTTGTTCTTTTTTTTAATGTCAAAGAGCACGGTATGAAATAAAGCCCATTGGATTTGCTTTCAGCTGGGGCCGTTCCCTCGTCAGAGATGACTTTGCTGCCTTCTCCACCTCCGCCCCAGCGAGCCAGCATAGGGCAGAGCACACCGTGATTGTGACACAGGGTGCCCAGAGTGCCACAAACAGGTTCGGTGGGGAGAGAGGCTTTTGTCAGAGCAAATGCCGGCCCCAGCTCTCCACCTCCCGGCAGAGCGATGCCGTCCCCAGCAGCGACTGAGCCGCAGCAGGGCCCAGGAGTCAGCCGGGGCATGCGGCACCGCACGGCCTGCACCAGGACCTGCCCTACCTTCAGGTGGTCGAAGGAGAGGCCGGCTCTCCCATCCTCCTCCCTCCAGTCCTGGCTGCTGAGCTGCTCCAGCAGGCGCAGGCTGTCCAGCCGGGGCCCCTGCAAGGTGTCCACTGCCCAGAGCAGCTTCAGGACGGGGAGGTGAGCCGAGGATCTGGAGAGAAAGCGGCTCTGCTGAGGGAGGCTGGAGGCCCCGCGGGGCCCAGCTGGGGAGCGGGGGAAGGATATCTGCAGCGCCCAGGGCTCCGTTCTCAGGCACTGCCGTGTGCTGGCACCCTGGAGCCGAGGTTCCCGAGAGCAGAGGCCACATTTAAAGCCACAAGCCTGGCTGCACCTCAACAGCCGGGATGGCCGGGTCCCCGCGGCACACGGAGGTTTGCGGCAGGTCCCTCCCAGGGGTCAGCTTCCCCACACGAGAGGAGCTGGGAGCAGCTTTCTGCAGCCGCCCTGCAGCCCCACGAGAGGCCTGGGGTTTAGCCACAGCCCCAAACCCGCCCTGCTCACGGAGCAAGCCGGCTGCTTGGCCCCTCCTTGGGGCTGGGTGGCTGTGCGGACACGAAGGCAGGTGTCACCCCAGCCCCTTGCAGCTTCACCCCACTGCTGTCAGGAGGCCAACGTGCACGCAAAGCCCGAGCAGGAAGCTGAGAGCCGCCACCCTGTGCGCTGGTTTAGCTCCTGCGAGCAGCTCAGGGGCCTCCTTTGGCACCTGAACGCCCTGCTGGCACGGCCTGCCCCAGGCAGGCGAGCTGCAGCAGCGGGATGCACGGCACACCCCATGTACCAGGAGGCCAGCACAGCCCTACCAAGGGTGCGGGGGCTGTTTTCCTGTGCCCCCCAGGCAGGAAAATCATCCCGCACTTGGCTGGCAGCACTGAGCCTCTGCTCTCCCACCCTTTCGGTGCTGCCAGCCAGGACGGATGGGCACGGGTAGGGCCACTGCTGTGCTGTGTGCGTGCTGGAGCCACTCACCTCCAGCAGTGGGGAGAGGCTGGGATGAAGTGAGCCTCTGCCGTGGCCTTCTGGAGGCTGCCCTCGGGGAAGCCCCTGTCACGCTGCCGCCCCTCCAGCCTGAGTGGCTCCTGCTGCCTCTTCACCACGGGGACGATGTCGAAGCGGACGGTCTTCCAGCCACCGCGGACCAACAGAGACAGCTCCATGGCATCTTCCTTCAGGTTTTCGGCGCTGAGGTCACCTAGATGGGGAGGATTTGGCCACATCGCAGGAGGAGGAAGGTTAGGAGGTTACCGCAGCCGGTCCCGCAGGCTGAACTGGGTGTGAACCGCAATACCTGCGGGCTCGTCCCACCCTGCTCGAGTCATCCCTCTCCAATGCTGCGGTTTGACTGTGGTTCCCCAGCGAATGCCACCTCCAAACCCCGCTGGGGTCGCTTTCGGGAAGGAGATGCATCGCTGCCGGGGGGCTTGGGGCCGGGCCAGCAGAGCGGGCACAGCAGGTACCCACGCAAGCCCCAGGCGGCAGAACAGGGCTGCACGGTTTGGCAGCAGAGCCATGCCAGGAAAGAGAATGTGACCTATGAAATATTGATCAGGAAAGGTCTCAGGCTGCAGGGGCAGAGGAAGAGGAAGCATGGACTTGGCTGAGGAGGAAGGAGGGAATGGTGGGCGTGCTGGGGCCGGGGTAGGACACTTTCAGACCCTCTTCTCCCCTAACATCCCCTCTCACAGCCTCCTCCAGGGGCTGCCTGCGCTGGGTGCTGTCAGAAGCCAGCAGAGCCAGGAGTAAAGCAGCTGGGGCAAGCTAAGCACGCTGATTCCCCATGGAAATTGCAGGGATCAACGGGAGAAGCATGCCCATGCCAGCACCCAGCGAAGGGTGGGCATGGCAGGGAGCGGTCGGCGTCCCCTTCCTTAGCAGGGAGCCAGCTCTCAGCCGGGGACGTGCCCCGGTGCCATACACACCTGGCTGGAAAAGGAAGCGGCGCTGACAGTGCACGATGGCCGAAACAAGGAGCTCTTTCAGGTGCTGGAGGACTTTGCCCGGTGCCAGGTGCCGCACTGTGCCACCTCCCCGCTCCATCTCACCCGCGCTGGTCCAGTCCTCCACACCGGTCACCACAGAGGGCACTTCCAGGTGGCAAGTGCCCAGATCCCCGGGCTGGCACGGCCGTACCCGCAGCGCATCGCCGTCGAGGCGCAGGGGCACCTCCACCGTGACAGCATCCTCGGAGGCGCGGAGCGTGAACTCGAAGGCTTCCAGGTTCCTGCAGTAGTCCACGAGGAAGCGGGGCTCCGCGCCGTGGACGTGCTCCAGGAGGGTCAGCAGGATGTCCTCCGCCTGCTGGAAGTGCTGCACCCGCTGCCCCTGGCGGGACACAATCACCCCCAGGTAGCTGCGCCAGCGGGACCTGCCGGCTGCCATGGCTGGGGCCGCGCAGCTCCGCCGGCTGCGAGTGGGAGCGCGGTGCCGTGGGATGGAGGGCGGGGAGGGCTGGGCGGAGGGAAACCCCGGCTGCTGACAGCTGGGGCGGGAGAGACCGAGCCACGCCATCGCCCCATGCCATCACCCCACGCAGCCCCGCTCTCCTCTGCACGCTGCCAGCAGCCCTGGCAGAGGGGTGAAGGGGAGACGGGGGCCGGGATGGGGTGAGGCGTGGGGCCCCTCTGTCCCCAGGGCGCCTGTCCGTGCGCACCCACGCGGCCCCAAAGCCACATAGCCCCTGCCTGCCCTTCCCCAGCGCTTTGCCCTGCCGCCGTGCGCCCTGCGGAGGGTGCTGGAGGTGGATTCCCTGCGCCTCCCTGCCTGCCTCCACACCGGGGTCTTTCCCCCGTCCTTCCTCTGGGAGAGGCTGGAGGAAACAGAGGCTCGGTGGTGCCACCCGATGCGTGGGCATCCCTGCTGCTCCACGAGAGCCTGAACCAGGCCCTGCTGGAGGCTCACAAGCGGCCGATGGGTACGGATGGGGTGAAGCTGGAGGCTCTGAGCCACCAGGAGCAGGACAAGGTGAGCCCAAATCCTTCTCCGCCTTCGCAAAGCGGCTCAGGATCCTCTGGGAGAGGCTTTCTTAGGCAGGAATTTGCAGTGGAGGGGACCAGCAGGGTGAAGGCTAGTAGCCCTCAGTGAATCCAGCCTGTGCCGTGCCCCTCGGGAGGACGGCTGGGACTGGGGCTGCCAGCAGGGGCCACGATGGAGACGCAGAGGAGGAGCGGGCGTGCTCGCGCCGCAGCATCTGCTGTAATCCGCCTGGAAACCCCTCAGGAGCTCTCGCAAATGCGGGGTGGTTTGGCTTGTTTTCCAATCTGCAATGCATGCCTGGGAGCAGCAGGGACTCGGGGGGGGGGGAGGGTATGGGGGCGTCAGGGCTCATAATAGCGGTTCAAAGGGGTACACGCACAGGAAGAATACCCCCCACCCTCCCCCGACGCAAAGCGAACAGTCCCTGGAGAGCGAGGAACTCCAGCTACAACAAGTCTGCAAATCATTGACATCAAAGCTTGTTCGAGAACCAAATGCAACTGCACGAAAAACCTCCTCCCCCAGATTCCCGTGACGACCCTCCCCACCTCTGGCAAGCAGGGAGCTCTCGGAGCCGTCTTCCCTCTGCTCACCCTCTTCTGGCCAGCACTGCCAGAACCACCCCTGCGGTGGGAGGGGATGCTGCAGGCAATGGGGCTCACGGGGACAGCTCGTGTCCCTGTAAGGGACCTGGCCGAAAGCATCGTGGCTTTTCTCTTTGGTTTGGGCAGGAGCAAAGGCAGAGCAGCCAGAGGCTGGGTGTGCCAGCATCACCCCAAGATCTCCAGTCGCGTCCCTGCTCGCGGCTCCAAACTGGTCTCGGGTCACCCACCAGCTCGTCCCGTCCCCTCCGCGTGGGTCATGGCTGTGGGGCCATGCCTCAGGAAGATCACGGATGCTTGATGCAGTGCAGAGGAAACAACGAAACGCTTCAGGGATGAGCCTGGCCCTGCGGGAGGCTCGTAGGATGCAAATCCTGCCTGCAGGTGAGAGGCATGGCCACACACGGTGAAGTGAGGGGTGTTCAGGGCAGAGCGAGGACGGGTAACTGAGCAATAGGCTCAAACTCAGCACAGAAACATTCGAGGTGAGGCATCAGGAAAAATTTCCTAACAGCAATGTCAGCTGGACCATGGAATAATCTTCCCGAGGAAGTGCTGGAATCGCCATCGCTGGAGTGGTTCGTGCCTGGTCTAGACAAGTCACCCGGGACGCTCGCAGGGAACGGCCCGGCGCTGGCAGAGGGGCTGGGCTGGATGAGGTAATAGGTCGTTTTCCATCCCTGCGTTTTATGGTTCTGCGAATTTTCACTCTGTTAGAAACGAGAGAGAGAAAACAACCAAAAAGGAAAAAAAAAAAAGAAAAGAAAAAAAACAAAAAAAAGAGCGAGGGCGAGCAAGAGAGAGGAAAAAATAAAAAACACTAGTGGCACGGGGACGGCTCGGATGGCACCCGTCATGGCAGAGGCACCGCAGCGGGACGGGACCCTCGAGTCCAGCCACTGCTCCGAGCTGGGCTGGCGGGGGCGGGCGGCCTGGCATCACCTCCTGGGCTCAGCTCCTGCTCTGCTCCTCCTCTGGGCTTCCTGGGGGAGCCTCCCAGCCATTGCCACCCCCCAAAAAGAGACTGGGGCCTGACGGAGAGGCAGAGGTGCTGCTGGAGGCCAGGGAGGCCAGGACGTGGGAGGCACATCTGCCCCCAGCAGACCGAACCCGGCTGCTCTGCCTTGCTCCCTGCTCCAGCGTGGGCTGAGGGGTTTGGGGGGGGCCATGCATCCGCCACACGCACCCCCTAACGCGGGGATGGGGCCGAGCAGATGTGAAGAGGACTGCCCCTTCCCAGCAGCCTCCCGCATGCCCCAGGGAGCCAGGAGTCAGCCTCAGAGCAGAGCGGCCTCGAGCAGAAAGGACAGGATGGGGTGGGGGGAGAGGGAGACAGGGGACTGAGAGAGGAAGAGAGAGTAATTTAACATGACAGGCTGTTTATTTTGGCAAAAACGGTCTCCTTTCAACAGATTTCAAAGCCCAGCCCCAGGGTTGGGGGGGACCACACAGACAAGTGGGAGAGCAGGGGTTGGGGGCGTCCGATGGGGCTCCCGGACCCTGCAGCTGGGCTGGGGTCCCGTGGGCACCAGGGCTGGATGGGGACGGAGTAGGGACCAGTGGGGACAGAGCGGGGACCGGTGGGGATGGAGTGGGGACCGGCTCTCGCTGGCGCCCTGGAACCCGGGGCGCACACACGCAGGCGGTGGGGGCACGAACCCACGCGCGCTCCCGCACGCACGTGCTCGCCTGCACGCACACGTTCACACGCTCCCCCGGCCCCGGCTCCTTCCTCCGGGCCAGGGCTCAGCTGGAGCCTTGGCTCCCCCAGTGAAATTTCAAAAGAGGCTTTAAAAAATAAAAAATAAAAATAAATAAAAAAGCTGCTAGTAAAGAAATAATTATTATAATCACATAAAGAGATTGGCTGTAAAAAGCCCTGCGAGAGCTGCCTTAGCGGGGAAGGCTGCTAACGGCGGGGGGGGGGGGGGCAGTTTTCCTTCGTTTTGCTCTTTTTTTTTTTCAGTCCCAGTTCACCCCCCCCTCCTTCCTCCCCTTTATCCTGGGAAATGAAAACAATTTATTTAATGATGGATCGTCCCTTTCTCTGGTCACTGACCTTCTGGGTGAATTTCTGCTGAGCTCGGCGGAAAACGCGAGGCTCGCTTGCAGATCCCATCTGGGGGAGGGGGAGGGGAGGGGAGGGGGGCGCTCACCCTCGTCCTTCCCAAAAACACAGCAGCAGTCCCGGGGAGCAGGCCGGGGAGGCTTTGGGCAGCGTCAGGGTTTTTCTGTGCCCCCCTGGACATCCCTGTGGCCACGCTCCGGCCCTGCTGCTCTGTGGGGGCTGCGGAGCCTCCCGAGGCCCCCCCATCCCATCCTCAGCTCCCCTCTCCCTTTCCCTCGTTGCTTTTGGGGGCTCGGGGGGTTCCCAGCACCCCCCCCAGAGGCAGCGCTGGTGGGACACGCGGGGGGCTGTGGCGGTGTGGCCACGGGAGCGTATGGCTCCATCGCACGCGTCCCCGGTGGGCTCCTTGGCCCCTGAGCTCCGTCGGCTGGATCCGAGGGGCAGGGGCAGGGTCTCGCCCCCGAGCCCCCCGTTCCATTATCGGCCTCTCCCTCCCTCCTCTGCCCCCCTGGTGAGTGGCACGGGGCCGTGGTTTGGTGCTGTCAGCACCCAGCCCGCACCGCGTCCCCCCGTGCTGCCCCTCGGGGCAGGGATGGAGCAATCCCTCGTCCTGCCCACTCCCCTTTGGCCCTTCCTCTGTCGTGTCCCGCTGCTCCAAACGTGGTTCTTGTAAAAACGCATAAATATTTATACAAGAATAATTCAAAAAACATGGCCTGTCAAATAATCAAAGCACCAGCACATCCGAGGAGCTTTCGGCCAGATTGGGAAATCCGTTGTTGCTTCCCGACGCCACGCTGCGATGCTGGAGGTGCTCGCAGCCGCCGCTGGCCCTTGGGGCTGCAGGATTCACCGGCGCTGGGCAAGTGGCCACGGTCGGTCGCGTCTCTTACCGCGTGGAAAAGCAGCACTGCGTAGGTTTGCGGGAGGTTTGAGGTCCTAATTAGCACACCGGTTGCTGGTTTGGGGGCTGCAGCAGAGAGAGGCTTTCACTTGAGCCAGCTGAAGCCTCTCGCTGCCTTCAGCTCCAGCCCGGACAGGTTGCCCTCTCCTCGGGGCTGCCCCTGGCACCAGTTTGGGTCTCGGCCCAGGTTCGGCCCCGTGTCCCGCACCAGGAGGCATCAGGAGCCCAAGGATGTGCCCTGGGCAAAGCATTGCCTGGGAGCACTGCGACACCGAGCCCCTGCTCACTCCCAGGTTTCGTGCCCCTGTGTGGGCACAATGAGCCCTGGATTTGGGCAGTGGCTGGCACACCAAGCTGGCAGGATGGCCCTGGAGGCCGTGGGGATGGCAGGGACACTTGGCAGAGCACCCGGCAGTGCCCCGTATGCACAGAGCCAGCCCTGTCCCGCGGCCAGCCCGGGGCTTTTCCAGCTGCCGCGGGGCGAAGATGCGGGGTGAGGTCTGTGAGCCGGGGCTGCGCTGAGCTGCAGCACGGAGGCACCGTGCTGCCAGAGCTGTGCCGGCAGCCCCTGCCCTCCGTCTGGTTTGGAGATGCCCCCTTCCTTACCCAGAGCCAGCAGGTGAACCACACTGGAGCAGAGCTTGCAGCCCCCAGCAAAGCAATGAAAGGCAGCCCTGTAAAACCGTCAGGAGAGGAAACAAAGCCCTCCCCACACCCCCAGCCAGGCTCCGTGCGCTTGGGGTTGTGCAGAAGGACCCAGGGAGCCATTAAAGACCCAGAGGCTGCTGAGCACCGATGCTTTGGGGCGGAAGGGCCAGCAGGTCAGCACGAAACGGCTCGCGTTTAATTCAGTGGAGGGCCTGAGCACATGGTTTGGATTTTGCTCTCCCCCTCCGTTACAGCTAGTTAGGCCAAGTCCGGAGAGTGTCCCCACTGGTCCCGCACGCAGGTGACGCCAGCGGGTCCCTGCGAGGGGAGCCGGCTCCAGGGGCGCGCTGCTGTCTCTGGGCAGGAAAGGCGAGCAAGTAGCCGGGGAGGCGTGCGCGTGTGCGCGCGTCCGGGGGAGCCGAGGAGCAGATTAGGTTTTAATGAAGTTTTGAACTCATTGCCTGGCCCGCATTCAAAGAATGCAAGAACGCTAATCATGCACACATAAATGCGTGTGGTGGGAAGCGACTGGAGGCTGGCCAGGAATACAGAGGTTACTGCAACACACATCTCGTGCTCCTGCTCCCCAGGCGCCTGCTCCCGCCCCTCGCCTCCCTGCCGGGCCCCGGCCCCAGCTTGCCAGGGGACACGGCCCACGGGGACGTGGGTGCGGGGTGCCCCGCTGCTGGGGTGGCGTGGAGCCGTGTGGTGGCGGGGCCCCCGAGCCGCGCGGCTGAGGCACCCGGGGCTGGGTTTTGGCTGAGCTATGGCGGCAGGTTCATCAGCTGCCTGCCGTGGGCTGTGTCCAAGCCTGAAGGGTGGCAATGAGCAGAAAGAAATGGGGCTGGGGCGGTATTCGGGTGGCCCCACTCTGCTCTGTTCACGGGAATGCGGCTCTGCTCAACGCCAAGTGGAGGGGATGTCCCGGGCTGCCCCACCGTGTGCGGGATGCATTCCCATCCCCACCCCAGCGCGGCCATCTCAAAAAACCCTGGCACCTCTCTGCTGCCCACCAAACCTGGCCCTGGGCTGGGCTCCGAGGGTCCCGGCCTCATTTTGGGCGCTGATGAGCAGAAGGGGGTCCTGAACGCAGATCCATGGCCGCTGTGGACAGAGGAAAGGGGCATTTGCTCGTGGAAAGGGAGCAGGAGGCGGTGCTGAGAGTGCATCCAGATGGTGCGGGACACAGCTCCTTTCCCCCACGCTCCTCCCCAGCGCTGAGCCCGGCTTCGCACCGGGTCCAGCTTCTGACCCAGAGGAAATCGCTCCAGGCCATGGCCAACAGCTGTTTTCCTGACTTGCTTACTGCTTTCAATTTACTGTCCCGAGGAGGCTGAATTCAGACAGCACATTGCCGTGTCCCAAAACCCACCCGCATGCTGGTGGGGAGCTCCGAGCTGTCCGGCCCTGCGCGGAAAATGTGGTCCCCACGGGACAGCCACCGCAGGGGCGCTCTGGTGGGCAGCTGGGGGCAGATGCATGGCCTGGGCGAAGGGGACAATGCGGCCACCGCACCACCTTGGCACGGGATGCTTTCTGGCCTGGGGACGGCCTCATCCCCGATGCTCAAGCTGCCAGCGGGACCCAGCACAGCACGGGGGCTTGGCACAGCCCCAGAGGAGGGACACGGGCCAGGTGCGGGCGGGAGCAGGGCCAGCAGATGGGGGCTTTCGGGAGGTGGGGGTGACTTCCAGTGGGGAGGGAGAGGGCCCGGGGGTCTCCCTGCAGCGGGGCCAGCACCAGAGGGCTGCGTGCGCGGCGCCCCCGCCTTGCCTCCCGCGCGGCGTCCCCCGGGCCGGGGAAGGGGAGAGCAGGCTAATGCCTTCCAGAAGATCAGCTGTAAATGGCCAGGGAGGGTAATTCATATCAAACTCATAAACCCTTTATTAGTGTCTCAGGGGGGAAATCCGGATGTGGCCGTTTATTTATTTTGGATTTCGCTTTTTTTTCTCTTTTCCTTTTAACATTTTCTTCCAGGAGATTTTTAAAGGGACAGGGCTGCCTTGCCTTTCTCCGAGGTTCATCTCGCCGCAGCTCGGGACAAAGTGGCCGGGCCAGGCTGAGCACCGCGGGCTCAGCGCCTGCCTGCAGCTGGGCTTCGTGGGGCTGGCTGGATGTTTGGTCTTGGGGTGTCGTGATGGCCAAGGTGCCGCAGTGTCTCCACAGCTCGCATGGTGTGGCTCCCCACGTGGGACTCTGAGCCGGCAGATAATGGGGGCCCCTCCTGGCCTCCTGCCGGAGCTGGGGTTTGCCCCCTGAGGCATGTGGCCGGTTGGACCCTCGCCAGTGTGTATGTGGTGGGGTGCATGTGCAGACACGGAGGGCAGGGGGGGTCCCTGAAAACGCTTCCTAAAGGGCCTCCGGTGCCCAGTCCCTCACGAGGGCTGCGGGAGGGCCGCAGGTGGGGCTCAGTGAGGCTCGGCGCTGGGGGCAGCGGGGGTGAGACCCCCCTCAGACTCACCCTGCAGCCGCACCAGGAGACCTGTGAGAGCCTGGGCGGTCACGGCCCAGCGCTCCAGGCAGGGAAACAGCCCTGAGACAGCCGCTGAGGCCCCGTGTCCTGCCCGGTGAGGCCAGGCGGCAGCTCCGTGGGTCCCAGGCCTGGCCAGGACCCAGTGCAGGCAGTGCTGCTCCCCAGGGCGTTCTCCGCGTCCCGTGGGAGGACACGGCCCGGCTCCTGCTCCGTCCAGCTGCCAGCCTCTCTCCGCCGTGCCCGGGGCCCCAGCCCGCCCTGCACCTCCCCAGACACCCTGCTGTGCTCCAGCTAAGGCAGAGTCCAGCGTGGGCGACCATTTTGGGACCCCCCCCCCCCCGCGCTAGCGGCCAGCCGGGTCCCCGTGAGGCAAACTTTCCACGGGGGCATCCACGTAACAGCCCCCGGCGGCGGCGGAGCCCTGCTGCTGCTCGCCGCTCGCTTCAGCCCTTACATAATTTGTTCCTTGGCCTGCGCTCAGCGCCACAGCGCGCCTCACAGGGGATTTATATTGCGGGGCTGGGCAATAACACACAGCCCCCCCGGGGCTGGGGGCTGGCTCCTGCACCCCCCCGCTTCCAGGGCTGCCCAGGGGACGCTGTCCCTCGTGTCCCCCGGCCCGCGGGGCTGGGGGCACCTCGGGGTGGGACAAGGGACGCGGGGGCACCGTTAGCTCGCTCCCTTTGCCGGGAGAAGGGGGGTTTTTGTGCTAAAACGGGTTGCCGGTGATAAATGCATCAGGTTTATTATTATTATATTATGATTGTTAGTATTTATTTATTTTTTTTTCCAGTGGAGACAAAGAGGCCCTTGAGCCGAAAGCGTAACTTAAAACATCGCATTCCGGAGAAGAATTTCCTGATAATATTTTTAGCACCTGAAAAAAAAAAAAAGAAAAAAGGGGGAAAAAAAAGCAAATAACAGCATTTCTTCCCTGCTCCTCCCCGCCCCCCCCCCGGGGCCCCGCACCCAGCGCCCCCCCCTCGCGCGTGGGGACCCCCCACGGCCACGCCCCCCTTCGTTTGCATAACCCCGCCCCCTCTCTTCAGCCCCAGCTCCCATTGGCCGGGACGCCCCGGGCTATGCAAATGCCCCCGGCGGGGGCGGGCGCGGAGCCGCCGTGCGGGCAGCGCGGGGAGCTGCGGGCAGCGCCGCTCCGAGCCCCGGGCCCCGCGCGGCGCCCCCGCCCCGCTCCGCCCCCCCCGCCCCCCCCCGCCCCGCCGCCGCCATGTCGCGGCGCCCGGTGCCGGCGTGAGCGCTGCGGGACGGCCCCCGGGGGGCGACGGCCGCGGCCATGCGGGTGCTGCGGGGCTGCTGCGTCGTGCTGCTGGCGCTGGGCGAGTGGCTGCGGGCGGGCGGCGTGGTGCCGCTGGCCGACTTCTACCCGTTCGGGCCGGCGCAGGGCGACGCCGCCACGCTCAAACAGGACGACGGCGGCTCCGAGCTGCGGCCGCTCTCCGTGCGCTTCCCCTTCTTCGGAGCGGGGCACACCGGGCTCTACGTGAGTGCCGGGCCGCGGGGGGAGCGGGCAGGCGGGGGCTGGCAGCCTCCCCCTTCTTCCCCTCCGAGCCTCTTCCCTTTCCTCCTTTCCCCCCCCCCCCCCCCCGCCTTCTTTCCCCCCTTTTCCCCCTTTCCCACTTTTTTTTTTCCCTTTTTTCCCCTTTTTTTCTTTATTAACACTCGGCTCGGCTCGCTCCCGGCACGTCTTGGCGGGGCGTGGGGTTGTGGGGTCAAACGGGATGGTCCCGCTTCAATCCGGAGCATCGGAGCGGTGCTGGGAGCAAGCCCCGGGGCGTGCAGGGGGATCCCAGCCTCGCGGGGCTCCTGCCAGCCTCCTCGGAATAGCCCCGGCCCTTGGCCAGCACAGGGCACCCGCAGGGTGGGACAGGGAATAGCCAGAGCCGTCCTCCAAGCTCTGCTGAAAGGCGAGGGCCAGGAGCCCGGCTTGCACCGGAGCCGTTGGCTTTGGACAGGGAGCTCTGTGCCATGGGGCGCAGCCACGACCCCCCCGCGGTGCTCACAACCCCCCCGAGATGCTCTCAATCCTCTGTGGGCAACCCTGGGGCGGCATCCGGGAGCGTCTTGTGGCCACCGAGAGCCGCAGCCTTGTTTGAACGCCCAGGCGCTGTGCGGCCGTGGCAACGCCAGCGCCGGAGCAGATGTTGCGAGGCTCCTGGGCTGCGAGCTGAGCCACAGCTGCGGGACGTGCCTGCCGATCTCCATGTGAGAGTCATTAATCGAGCTGGGAGGACGCACTGGCATCTCCCGAGTTTTCTAAAAATTGCATTTCCTCCGAGGATTTTAAAACGGAGCCTCCTGCTTTCCATGCTCTTTCCACCCGGGCATGCTGACGTGCCAGCATCCCTGCAGCCGGGCACGAGGCAGCAGCTCCCCGCGCACCGGCCGGCTCTCGGGGGCCTTGCCGGGGCCGTCGGCTGCCCCGCAGGGACGCACATACGTGCCCAGGTGCTGCCAGGACAGAGGTGTGCCATCCCGCGCCCCGGCCAGCGCTGGGGAGGCGTGAGGAGGAAGGGCGGGACTCGGTGTTGAAAGATGAAGTTCTGCGCTTCGCCTGCTGCAGGCTTGCCACGGGACGTTGGCGTTCCCCAGCCTGCTCGTGCACCAGGACGGGCTCTCTCTGGACCGGAGCATCGCTCGGCAGCTTCCAGCGGGAGCCCTGCGGATGCACAGCCCGGCAGCAGAGATTTGTCCTCATCCCTCCCGCCATGCTGGCTGGGCTCCAGCAAGCCTTCGTTTCTGCTGACACCGAAAGCACGGCATTTAAAGCGGTCCCCCAGGGAGATGAAGGTGGGGATATTCCGGCGATGGTCACACCTTGGCTCCGGCAGCTCCCGCTGGGGCTGAGCCCTGAAGCCAAGACCTGGGAAGGAGCAGTCCCTGCAGCTCCACCGAGAGCTGACTTTATGTGGTGGGGATGTGCTCTTGGCTGCTGGAGCTCACTCCAAAAGCTGCCACCAGCAGTGTTCAGGAGGGCCCTTGAAGTGGTGAAGGATGGCCTGGTTGTCTCCAGGGGAGCCAAAATTTGGGAACTCCTTGCCCTGAGAGCAAGGGACCAGGCGCACCGTCAGCAGTGTGGCAGCGAGAGGGAGGTTCCTGCAGGATGCTGAGCTTGGGTGGGTGTTGCCTGACATGCCAGGCACATGGGGCTTGCCGCGACCTGTTCCCCTCTTCCTCCTCGAGTGCCCAGCCTTGGGGCAGGTCCGTGTCTGCCTGCAGGTGTGGCTGGGCCTTCGTCATCCTGAAGGGATCCCTGCCTAGGCCCCCTTTGGGGACAGGAGGACAAAACCCAGTTTGGAGCAGCTGGCTTGCAAGTTGTTGTGTGGGCAGCAGAGCTGGTGAGACCCAGCTTTCTTCTCTTGGGGTAGGGAAGCGGGGAAAAGGGGCAGGTGTGGGTTTTTTGCTGTCTAGAAAGCATTGCGGTCACTGTCGGCCCAGCTTTTGGCATAGCTGGTGTCTCGATGGTCTTGTTTGGATTCGGTCCAAGCTGACCAGCAATTCAGAGCAGGCTCGTGGGGCAGACCAAGAGCTGCTCCCTGTCCTGCCCGACCCGTGTGGCTAACGGAGAGCGCTGGGCACCGTCCTGGCACTGTCTCGGAGGTGAGCTCGCTCCGTTACAGAACAAGCCGGGACGTTACGACCTGTTGTCTTGGCTGAGCGCACGTGCTGGTTGGACACCGCATGTCCTTGGCACGGTGACTTCTCCCAAATGAAGACGCCAGCCCCGCAGCGCTGCAGGAGATGCGTTGACCCCGGGGCTCGGGCCGCCGTGCCCCCTGCCTGTCACATGTGTCCCTGCCTTGAGCGCAGGCTGTGAGCAGCGGCCAAAGCACAGGGCCCGGACAGCCCAGCCCTGGGGGGTCCCTCTGAGCCCGCCCCCTCCTCTTCCATAAAACAAACAAAACAAAAACACACACACACACACACACACACAGCCCTTCTTGGCGCCGGCTCTCTCCCATCTTGCTTTAATAACGGGAAGAATGTTCCTCCGTGGACACCGCAAGGTTACGCAGGGTTTGCGAACGGGGAATCGCGTTCCCCTTAGTCACGGTGGCAGCTGCCCAGGGCGGTGTGGGCTGTCCCGTACCCAGCGCTTGTTTTGTGGGCGGCCGCGTCTCCTGGGACCCTTACAAACGGCCCCGGCACCTGGCCGGCACCAGGGGCCCCTGCCCAGGCTCCCCAGGGCTGAAAGTGCCCAAAAGGCGAGCGGCCCCCCTGCAAGTGTCACACCTGCAGGCCCGCTCCCCTCCCGGCTGCGAGCAGCGCTGGGCCCCGTTCCCTCTGGAATATTTGGGCTGTAGATTTCCACAGCCGTGGTTTCCCCTCGTTCCTGGGCTGTGTGATAGTCTTTGCTGTGTGCCGGGAGGGGGAGGCCGCACCTCCTTGGCCGCTAATTACGGGAGTTAATTAGTGCTGGGAGCCAGCGAGCCTTTGGGTACTGGCATCCCCTGCTGCCTGGGGACGGTGGGGCTCGGCGGGATGGTGGCACTCGGTCCCATGATGTTCGCCAGCCCTGCCGCTCGTTTTCCAGCCCACACCACTGGTTGGGGTGCCCCCAGCCCGGGCGGGCGCTCTCCCAGCTGTTCCTGGCGGGAGAACAGGGCTGGGTTTGTTCGGGCTCCTGGCCCTCCGCGGCGGAGGCCGGGGGGTGAGGCCGCTTTCCCCGGCCTGGGGCACGTCCGTGCTTCAAAGGGCAGGAAGGGGAAGCGCTCAAATATTTGTGGAAGGAGGTCGGGGGTGAAACAGGTGAAGGAAAAAGCGCCTCTGAAGTAAGGATTCGGGATGGCCAGGGCTGCGGAGGGCACCAGGGGAAGTGCCCGTGGAGGCCTCGGTGCTCCTCAGGGCCCGGGCCGCCCTTGCCCATTGTCCCGCATCTCCGCAGGTTAACAACAACGGGATCATCTCCTTCCTGAAGGAGGTCTCCCAGTTCACGCCGGTCGCCTTCCCAATCTCCAAGGACCGGCGCGTGGTGGCAGCTTTCTGGGCAGATGTGGACAACCGGCGGGCGGGCGATGTGTATTACCGGGAGAGCCGAGACCAGGCCATTCTGGAGCGGGCGACCAGGGACATCGCGCAGTATTTCCCCGAGTTCCCCGATTTCTCCGCGCAGTGGGTGTTCATCGCTACCTGGTACCGGGTCACCTTCTTCGGGGGAAGTTCGTTTTCACCGGTGAGCGGTGGGGGCCCTGGCGGGTGGTGGGCAGAGCTTGTGCCACAACACCCTGCACAGCACCGCGGTGCTGGGGCTGGGCCTTTGCCAGCACTCCTGAGGCAGCCAGCCCTGACGAGTGAGGGAGCAATTAGCTTAGGGGTGGGTTTTTTAAAGACGGGTTCCTGAAGGAACTGGAGCTTTGTCATCTTTTACAGCCTTGCTGAGAAGCCCGGGTTTGTGCCCAGAGCCCCAAGCTTACAAAAACTGGTTGGAAACTTGGCTCTGAAATCTTATTCCTCTTCACCGTCGGGTATCTCTCTGGGATGCAGCTGCAATCCTGTCCTGCTGTCAGCTGTCGTGGCCCGGCTGCCATCCCGGGGCTTTCTTCTAAGCTCCAGGGATCTGAAGGCAAATTTATGTACTTTAATAAGTTTGATTTCCCATTCGAAGGTACTTGCTGCCTTTCCCTGTACTGCCACTGGGAACGGGAGTTCTTTTCTGAAAGGGTTTTCTCATGCTTAGGCGTTGGTGTTTCTTAGTCCTGGCTCGACACGGAGAGCCCTGCTGAGGGCTCGCCGCTGCCCTTCCCAGGAGAGGAGGGCTGGTGCTGAAGGAAGCGTCCCTCTGCTGCGTGCTGCCGCAGCCTTCCTACCTGACAGCTTAATTTTCTGTCCTTTTACTGGCCCGCTCGCTCCTCAACCGTGCTCCCTGCCTGCCCTCCACCCTCTCACAGCCTTCTCCCCTCCCTCCCGCAGGTAAACACTTTCCAGATTGTCCTCATCACGGATGGCAAGCTGTCCTTCACCATCTTCAACTATGAGTCCATCACCTGGACCACGGGTATGCACGCCAGCAGTGGGGGGGACTTTGCTGGGCTTGGCGGCATCGCAGCGCAGGTAAGCAGCGGACGCGGCCGTCGTCCCCAGGTAGCGCCCGAGCCCGCCGTGCTCACGGCTGCCCTTTGCTTTCCCTAGAGCTGTTCCTGGCAGCACAAAGCAGTCCAGGGATTTTTGGTGGTGGCTTCCTCCCTCCTTCCCTCCCCCTGCTTTTCTGAGGTTCTTAAATATCCGTGTGTGCTCTCGTTCTCGGAGCCGAGACCATATAGGGGACTTTGTTATAACGAAACCACGGTTCTTTACTTTGGCTGCTGCCTCTTAGTTCCTTTTCCTTCCTAACCTCAGACTTTAAGAGCAGCTCGGCAGCTGCCGCGGCCAGCACAGCTTTCACTTGTATTTTTATTTCATCCTTGTGTGTGTTGTTGTGTTTAAGAGGGGAAAAAAAACGCAACCCGGTCCCCATTCGGATGTGTGAATTTACCACCAGTTGATCTGTCCTTGGCTCCCCGCCTGCAGGAAATCGCAGGTGTAGAGGAAGGGGACACGTTTTGAATCCCTGAATTCAGGAGCGTGGGTTTTATGGACATAAACAGGGCAGCGACTGCACACCTTGGCCAGTGGGCAGCCCTCCAGCAGCTCCCGCTGAGGAGAAGCAGAGTTTCGAGGGAAGAAATGTCCCTCTCGCCCCACACCTCTGGGCTGGGCTTGCCAGAGGGTGCTGTGAGCCCGGGCCCCCCCTTGCGCGTGGGCTCCCAAGGGCGAGGAAGGGCTGTAGTGGTCCTGGGGAATAATACGTCACGGAGGGGATGCAGGAGGAATCCAGGGAACCTGGGCGGTGGCAGTGACGTGCGGTCCTGCGGAGCGTCCCTTCGTGCTGCCGTGCCCCTTGCCTCTGCCCCCGCAGCACCGCTTTGCCGTGCTGATGTCTCTTTGCTCTCTGCCCTTGTCCTCCCAGGCAGGTTTTAACGCCGGTGATGGAAAGCGCTACTTCAACATCCCTGGATCCCGCACCGATGACATCGCTGACGTGGAGATGACGACAAATGTGGGTATCCCCGGGCGCTGGGTGTTCAGAATCGATGATGCCCAGGTGCAAGTGGGGGGCTGCAGCAATACAAGTAAGAGGACAGCAGTTAGGTTTATTTAACTCCCAACCCGACCCCAAACTGTTCTCCAGCCCTGTCTTTCCCTGCCTCGACCCCCACCCTCACCTCCCTCCCCAAGGGGAGAGAGCAGCAACCCGTGGGTGGATCAGACAGCTCGAAGGGCTCTGGGAGGGCTCAGGGTGGGGGCAGCGATGGGGATGCCATCCTTTGGAGCCGCCGGCACCGCTTCGGGAAGCCTGGCTCCCGAGGATCTGTGCCCGGGGATCGCCGGGCTGGTTCAGGGCCCAGCCACTCGTGCTGGGGCTGCCTGCCACGGGCTGCAAAAGCGGATGGGGAGGAAAGCTCTTGAGACCGAGGCAGGCTGCGAGGCGCGGGGAGCCGTGCAGGGTGCCGGGGGGGAGGTGAGGGCATGCACGAGGGGCTTTATGGGTCCCGTACCCACCATGGGGCTGGGGAGGCTCGTCCGTCCCGTGGGGCAGCTGCTGCCCAGGGCAGCCAGCAGTGAGCAGGGGCTGTGCCTGGCCACCCCAGCTCGCCCTCCGTGGAGCCACCGACCTCCTGTTCCTTGTCCCTGCCCCACCCTGGCTGTGTTTTCTTACCCGCTAATCTACGCGTGTTGTATATCACCTGTGGGTTTGCTTTATACAGGTTCTCCTGCCCCTCTGCCCCAGGCCATAGGCAAGGGCTGGCTGGATAACGCCTGGCGTTTGTCCCCTGCCCAGCGGGGCTGGCCCTGCCTCCCCGCTCCTGCAGCAGGAATAAAACTGTCACCCTACCCGGCGGGGAGCCCGGGAGGAGCGAGCCCTGCCCGGCCGCGGGCACGCAGCCCCCAAACGCGGGCTCCCCGAGCGCCCCAGAGAGCCGGGTGACCGTACCCAGCCTGACGCACGCACGGACGGCGGTGCTGGTGGGGCTGGACGGACGCCAGGACAGACCCCGGCGGTCGCGGCGCCGGATGGCAGCGTGTCAGCCCTGCCGGGGCGGGCTGTGAGCGGAGGGCGCGCTTGTCTCCGCAGCCTCCGTGTGCCTGACGCTGCGGCCCTGCCTGAACGGGGGGAAGTGCATTGAGGACTGCATCACGGGGAACCCCTCCTACACCTGCTCCTGTCTCGCAGGCTTCACGGGGAAGAGGTGCCACGTCGGTGAGCGGCCTCCCTGCACCTCCGCAGGCTCCAGCTCTGCCTGCCCCGCTCCTCGCTGAGCCCCTGCCTTCCCCTCGCTCTTTCAGACGTGGACGAGTGTCTCTCCCACCCGTGCCAGAACGGAGCCACCTGCATCAGCGGCGTCAACAGCTTCAGCTGCCGGTGCCTGCCGGGCTTCAGAGGTGCCAGCTGCGAGATGGGTGAGTGTCGCGCCTCCTCCAGAAGGCACTGTGGAGCCATCAGCACCCGTGGTTTCCGCTGGGCATCCTGCATCTGCTCCGGGGTGCTGCGTTGGCTCCTGTCTGCAGACGGGGCCTGCAGGCAGCTGCAGGCTGCCCTGTTCAGCTGCCCTGCGTGATGAGGATGAGACCCGTGTGCCTGGAGGCATCCCCCTTGTAAGCAGGGACAGGGAAGCCTTGGAGGCTGTGCTGCCAGGCTCGGCAGAGCCAGCGGAGAGGTGATGAAATGGCCGTGCCACATCCTCCCACCGTTTTTGGGCAGAGCTCCTGGGCCTGAGCCACGCACCAGGTCTCAGAGAGCCACTCGTGTCCCCAGGAAGGGACTGAGAGACAGCGGGCCTGTGGGAGGAGATGGGGCAGCCAGAGAGGGGCGGGGGAGCTCTCGGGCATCCTATGTCCCCCCCGCCATGCCCATGGGTTTATCTGGGCAGGCTGGGGAAGATCTGTCAGTGGTTTTCTGAGAGCACAGAGGAGCCGATGACAGCCAGTTCTTCTCCTGCCACGTTTAGTGGCAAGCAGCTGTTAGACCTCGAGCGGTGCTGGGGAAGGGTCCGCTTGCGTTGCTGACCCCCCACGGGGGGCACAGCGGCTCCGAGGTGCCGGGGTTTGTACGGAGGCTCGCAGGGTGCCCCGGGGACAGGAGGTTTCCAGCAGGAGCTGTGCTGGGCGCCGAGCGCTGCAGTCTTGGATCACGACTTGCTGAAAGCAAAGGAAACTTTGCTCTGGCGGCGAGCGCTTCCTCCGCTGGCAGCCCGCTCCCAGGAGCGCCTGTCCCGGCACGGCTGCGGGGAACGCGCCCGCCGCCTCGCCCTTGCTGGAAAACGCTGGCATTTAGTGCCTGGGCAGGAGTCTCGGGAGGGGGGGCCCTGCTCCGTGCGGGGCTTTTGCAGGTGGTGGCCAGGTCCTGAGCCGTTGGAAGCCACTGGGAGCGTTCCCAGCCTCGCCGGCCCAGCTCGCCTCCGGATGAGTCACTGCTAATGCAGGCAGCAACATCCGCTGGGGGGGGGGGGGGGGAGGCATCTGCTCACAACACCTCTCCTCTGGGCGTGGGGACGGCAGTGAGGGCTGATGTCCAAGGGGCTCGGCTCTGCTGCCAGGTTTCCACGCGAGCAGAGGGAGCGGGACAGCCTCTGCTGGCCGGGCTGGCTCGCCCCACGCTGGGGACGCTGCCAGTGTCAGGCTCCCCGTGAGTCCCTGTGCTGGTGGGGAGGGAGAGCAGGGAGTTTCCTTTTGGGGGAGGGATCCTGCACCCAGAAAGCAAAGCTGGAGGGAGGGGCTGGGCTGTCCGAGCCGTCCTTGCCCAGTTTGTGGTGCTGGCTCTGCGCTCTGCCTGGCCCTGCCTGCCGGCAGTAGCAGGGAACACGGTGTGCTGGTCCTGTGCGTGGCTTCACCCCCCTCTTCTCTTTGCTGTCCCACCACAGAGGAGTTGCCGTGCGAGACCAAGGTGTGCCAGAACGGCGGGACGTGCCAAGAGACAAACGGGACGGCGGCATGCGTGTGCCAGCCGGGGTACGCGGGAGGAGACTGCGAGACAGGTGGGCGCTGGCGGCAAGCGTCTGTGTGGCGGGGACAGAGACGTCTCCCGCTTCGGCAAGCTGCATGCCCACCCCGACTTCCCCACCCAGCCTTATTCCTCATCCCCCGTGGTGGCTCTGGGGGGCTGGAGCTTGGCCTTGCTGCGTGTGGCACTGGTTTTCCAGCATAGCCTTCCCCCTGCTGGGCACCGTCCTCGCCTGGCCCTGCTGGCCGGTGAAGGTTTGTAGGGGAGAGAAGCGATGGAGTTTACAGACCCCTGGGTTCCTCAGTGAGAGGAAGGGTGCCTGGGAATATCCACTGCCCAACCTGCCGTTTGTTGCCCCTGCAGAGCAGCAGGACTGGCTCAGCAGCAGGCGGGGAGATGCGCTCTTGCCCGCGTATATGGGGCTGGGACCGCAGCAAGCCTGCGGTGCTGTGTGTGTCCAACCAACCCCTCCCTGTCCTGCCCTGCAGAGGTGAACGAATGCGAGTCCAGCCCTTGCCTGAACGGAGGGCACTGTGTCGACCTGGTTGATAACTACACGTGCGTGTGCCTGGAGCCCTTCGTGGGACAGCGCTGCGAGATAGGTGCTTGGTGCCCCCGCGCCCGGGGCAGCCCACGACAGGGCCGAGGCTTTGTCCCCACTGCCCCTCTCTGGAGGCCCGGCTCACCGCATCCTCCTCCTCCTCCAGACCCCTCCTCCTGCGAGGACCGGAGCTGCAGGAACCGTCAGACGTGCAACTACATCCGCCCGGGACGCTACATCTGCACGTGCTCCCCGGGCTATTACGGCAACAACTGCCAGTACGGTGAGCGGCAGCGCGTGGCGCGTCGCGGCGACGCCGGGCTGTGCGGAAAGGCCACCGGCCGTGTCCCCTCCGGGGAGGTCTCCGGTCAGCGTCCTTCTCCCCGCAGGTGGCCCCCGGGTACCCGGCGCCTGCCTCTCCAGCCCCTGCCAGAACGGGGGCAGTTGCCTGGAGCTGGAGCAGGGCTATGCCTGCGACTGCCAGGAGGGCTACAGCGGGCAGGACTGCCGTGACAGTGAGTACCTGGCGTCTCTCCGGCAGGATGCTGACCCTCTGGGGAAGCCCTGCAGGAGCAACTGCCCATTCCCAGGGGGAAGCAGCCCTGGCAGAGCCCGTTCAGGGCTCTTGGACTGAGCTGTGGTCCCTATCTCTGAGGGGGAGCCATGCCTGGGGGCTTGCAGCTGTGGGTCCTGAGCTCCCCCAGCTGGCTCCAGCAAGGCCACTTGGCTGCCCTGGCCCCACAATACAAGGGAAGCTCCCTCTCCATCTCTTACAGAGCTCTCTGAGGGCTGCGAGTGTCGTAACGGAGGCAGCTGCCTGGAGGGGAACGTCACCATCTGCCAGTGCCTGCCGGGGTATTTCGGTCTCCTCTGTGAATTCGGTAGGTGAAGGCTTCACGCGTGCTGTTGGAGCTTGCTGTGTTTGCTCCCTCTCCTGGACACTTAATGCCAGTTAAGTGCCGATGAAGGGCCCAGCCTGTGCCTAGGCCTAGTGCAGAACCCTAGCGCCATGGGGACACGCTTGATCCGAGCCACCTACACAAGCCAGGGCCTGGGGTTATGCTCCTTGTGGTGAGGAGATGCTCTCCATCTCTTGCTCTGCCTTGAGTCGTGCCTTTCCCGAGCTCTGGCCTGTAGAAGGAAGCCCTAGCTCTGCACACTGGAGCTCCAAAGCTCGCTCTGCAGGCAGAATGACCCTTGCCAGGGGGCATGGGTGGCCACAGTCCCTCCCTTCTCACCATGCTCCATAAAGCCATGGGACCCGTTCTTGGCTGGGAGGTGCTGGCTGCTGGCTGGCCGTCCTGCTGCAGTGCATCTGATGGAGGTTGTCTTGCTGTGCGTTGGCAGAGGTGACCGCCACGCCGTGCAACGTGAACACGCAGTGCCCAGACGGCGGCTACTGCATGGAGTATGGTGGGAGCTACCTGTGCGTGTGCCACACCGACTACGGCACCAACCACAGTGAGTGTCTGCAGCCGGGGCACAGGCTTGGCGCTGGGAGGGAGGCGAGACGGGTGAGCACGGGGCCTGCCCCGAAGGCGAGGCAAGTGGGGAGGAGGGCAGAGCTGAGGTCTTTGTTTGGCTTTGCAGCGGTACCTTCCCCCTGCGACTCCGAGCCCTGCCTGAACGGGGGGTCCTGCGAGGCTCAGGACGACTCCTACACCTGCGAGTGTCCCCCGGGCTATCTGGGGAAGCACTGCGAGAGAGGTACGTGCCGTGCCGTGAGGGGAGGAGAGCACGGCCTCTGGGGGTGTGGGCCTTGCTCGAGAGCCGCTAGGCATCTCCTGCACCTCTCCCACAGCCCGGCCGCGGCTCTGCAGCACGGCGCCGTGCCGCAACGGGGGCACCTGCAAGGAGTCCGATGGCGAGTACCACTGCACCTGCCCCTACCGCTTCACCGGCCGGCACTGTGAGATAGGTATGGCTCCGACACCAGGGAGGGAGGCGGGTGGTGTGCGTCCTGCTCCCCGCTCAGCTCCTGCTTGCCCCCAGGTAAGCCAGACCCCTGCGCCTCGGGGCCCTGCCAGAACGGGGGCACCTGCTTCCACTACATCGGCAAGTACAAGTGCGACTGCGCCCCGGGCTACGCCGGACGGCACTGCGAGATCGGTACGTGTGGGTGCTGCAAGGTCAGGGGGGACAGAGTCGCAGCTTTGGTAGCAAGCGTGCTGCGCTGCTGGATGTCACCCCCAAACCACTTTGGGGACATGCTGAGGGGAAGAGGCAGCAGCTTTGGGCCCTGCCAGCTCCACAGCGGTGCCCTCTGCTCTTTCCAGTGCCGTCTCCCTGCTTTCTGAGCCCATGTGAGAACGGTGCGACCTGCGAGGACCTCGGCGGGGACTTTGTGTGCACGTGTCCCGTGGGCTACACCGGGAAGCACTGCCGGACGGGTGAGGGCCCCGTGCCGCCGCCACCGAGCCCCAGGTGCCACGCTGCCCTTGCTCATGCCCCATCTCTCCGCAGAGATCGACTGCGGCGTGCCCAGCGCGGTGAAGCACGCCCAGGCCTCCTTCAACTCCACCACAGTGGGCTCGCTGGCTGAATACCGCTGCGAGCTGGGCTATGCCCTCAGCCAGCACAACAGCCCCCGTGTCTGCCACTCGCAGGGCATCTGGAGTGACCCCCCCGAATGCGACGGTAGGCAACGGGAAGAAGCTGAGCCATGGTTATGGCTGTGGGACCCCAGCAACCTCTTATTCTCCCGACCACGCTGCTGTGGGACCCCAGTGCTCATCGCCCTCGCCTTATCTCCCCCCTGCCCAAATGCTTGCAGAGATCGACGAGTGCCGGTCCCAGCCTTGCCTGAATGGCGGTCAGTGCAAGGACCGCATCGCTGAGTTCCTGTGCGTGTGCGAGCCAGGATACGTGGGCCACCACTGTGAGTTGGGTAAGAAAACGCGCAGAGCTCGCGCAGGGATGAGGGGAGAGAGTCTGTGGCCCACCAGCCAGAGCAGGGCGTGAATGGTGCAGCTGGGAGCGGGGCTGCCCGCACTTACGCACACCAGCTTCCATCTCCTGCCTGCATGTGGCTCAGGGGAGCCCCCAGCTCACCTGGGAAGGGCGCGTGTGCTGCTTGCCCACCCGTGCAGACAGGTGCTGCGTGGGTGTCTCTGTCACTGGTGGGGCTGTGATTCCCAGGAGGCTGGGTCTGGATCCCCTAACAGCTATCATGTGCCTCCACGTCCGCCTGCCCATCGCAGCAGTTTGCTGGAGAACATTCCTAATGTGATGCTCTTCTTCACACAGTCTGAACGTGTGTAATGAAGCCCTGGATCTCAAGATCTGGGTGAGAAGTGTCCCACGCAGCTCCAAAGTTAATGGCCAAGAGGGAATATGACATAAAAGCAGCTTGAGATTTAACACTTGTGCAGGGCTGTACCCCGCAGCAGTTCCTTGTGCTCGCTCTCCTGTGCGCACGCCTCCGTGGTGGTGTGCGGGCTCCGCTTGGTGCTCTCGGCGGGTGCTGGAGGAAGCGGGGGCAGGCGGCTGACGGGGATGGTGGGGTTAGCTGGGTCAGGTGCCGTGGCTGCAGGGGGGATTAAAGGAGGGGACATGCCACGCACACCCTACAGGACATCTCAGCGCAGCCCCATGCCGCCAGCCATCTGCACTCCCCCTTCTGCCCCGCTCTCCAGCCCCGCGTGGGGCTGCTTCTGGCTGGGGCGCTCAGGGCAGCGAGTGACGTGGGGACGAGAAGCGCTGTCTTTCCAAACTTCCTCTCCTGCCTCCAGCCCCGGCTCTGCTCTGAGCCGGTCTCTCCTCTCTGCAGAAGTTGATGAATGCCAGTCAGAGCCCTGCAAGAACGGCGGGACCTGCCGGGACCTCCCAGGCTCTTTTGTTTGCTTCTGTCCCGAGGGCTTCGTGGGGATCCAGTGTGAGGAAGGTAGGGAGTCTGCCAAGCAGGGCCCTGCCGGGCACCGCGGTCGCTTGGGCTCGGGGATGTGGCCGGGACCTGCACCAAAGCAAACGGCTGGTAACTGTCACGGGGCTGGCACTTGGTCTCAGCCACCATCGAGGGTGCACGCTTGGGCTCCTTGCCCTGCAGAGGACGCTGCCAGCCCTGGTGCTTGCTGTGGTTTGTGTCCCCCAGCAGCAGAGCCAAAACTTGTCTGGTGGGGAGGTAGTGGCCCCGGTGCACAGCTCGGGCAGAACAAGGTATCCCTCAGCTATGGATCTGCTCTGCAAGGTGCCTGGGCTGCTGTGGCATTCAACAGGCAGTCCTGGCTTCTGTGGCCGTTCACGTGGGCTTTTCCTGGGGCCGTGGGTGTCTCTGCTGGCCCTGGGCATGTTGGGGTCCTGGTGTGCTGCCCATGGCGTGGGCTTCACTGCCTGCGTGCTCTCGCCTCCAGAAGTGGACGCCTGCGAATCTGGCCCGTGCCAAAACGGAGGGGAGTGCGAAGGCTACCGAGGCTCCTACCTGTGTGTGTGCCCGGAGGGTTTCTTCGGTTACCATTGCGAGACAGGTGAGGGGGGCAGGAGGACGCAGCTGCAGCCCTGTGTGGCCGCTGACGCTGGGGTGTCCGACGCCGTTATCGCCACTGGTTCTTGCTCCCACCCTGCAGCCAGCGACCCGTGCTTCTCCAGCCCGTGTGGGAGCCGAGGCTACTGCCTGCCCAGCAACGGCACCCACAGCTGCACCTGCAAAGTGAGCTACACAGGCAAGAGCTGCGAAAAAGGTAAAGGCCCTGAGCAGCGGCACCAGGATGTGGCGAGGGGCTCGACGGCAGCGTGCCCGCCCTGCCCGGTGGCGGCCGTGTCACCCGCCACCGAGGGGCTCAGCCATCAGGGACCGGCAGCTCTCCTCCCTCGCCCTGGCGGGGCTCGGATCTCGCCTCCGCTGGGGGAGCCCCGGCCCCGTGGATGCTGGGGGCAGATGCCAGCAGGGCTCAATCGGGCCAGGTGCCGGGTGGCTGCTGGAGGTGACGGCGTTGGCACGCGGGCGAGGCACACGGGGACGCTGGGGACAAGTTCCTCTGGGCTCCAGTGGTGCAGGTGCAGCAGGGGTCGCATCCGCCTTGGATGCCCTTGGGAGGGGAGGCAAAGAAATCTGATTAAAGCCTCCAGCCCTGAATAAAAGCATCCCCAAGGCCCCTAATCTGGTCTAAGCGATCTCTGCGGGGCTTTAAGCTGGAGGAAGGTTGTTCACTGCGTCCCCGCGTGGTCCAGGATATGGCAGCAAATGCTCTGCCCCCAGCTCTGCCGCACCAACTGCCTGCTTGCCCTGGCTCTGCCTGAGCCCATCGGGGTGGCCGAGCAGCCCCGGCTCCTCCGGCGCACGCACGGTGCCTAGCACGACGGGCCAGCAGCAGCCGTAGGGTTTCTGTGAGCTGCAACGAGAGAGAAAGAGAGAGAGAGAGGGGACCCTGTCCTCCATCAGTGCCGCTCTGCATTTCGTTGCTGGGGTCTGTTCTCTAAAGATTCATGGCATTACCTCTCCCCTTTGCTTTTGCCCACACCCTGAAGAATTGCTGCCACCAACCTCATTAAAGGTGGAAAGGGTGGAGGACACTGGTGTGTTGATTTCTTGGCACCCGCCTGAGGACGCAGCCGCCAGGCAACTCATTGACGGCTACGCCGTGACGTACGTATCCTTCGACGGCTCTTACCGCAGGACAGATTTTGTGGACCGAAGTCGTTCTGCCCACCAATTGCGGGCACTAGCCTCCGGCAGAGCCTACAATATTTCTGTCTTTTCAGTCAAACGCAACGTGAACAACAAGAATGATATCAGCAGGCCTGTCATGCTCACCACGCGCACTAGTGAGTAGTGTCCTCAGGGGAATTCGGTTGTGAGTATGGGCCCCCCTGATGCCCAGGGCGGTGTTTCCAGCCTGTGGGGCCTCTCCTCGCCGGCGCTCTGCCTGCAGCCACGTGCCTTCCCCACGGAGCTGGCGGAGCACCTGGAGGTTTCCTGCCACCTCCAGCTTCCCATGCCCCGGAGGTCTGCTCTGGTCCGATCCCAGCCTCCACCACCCGTGGTGTGGCTGAAAAAGGCAGTGCGGACCCTGAAGTCTGGGTTCAGAGGCACTCAGCACGGAGAATGGCTTTTCTCTGCGCTGCGGCCACTGAGAGCAGGGTCTGAAGGAGCGATCGAACGCCCCGGGGCTGGTAGGGAAGCAGCCAGCGACAGCGGGGATGGCCCCTGGGTCCTGCTCAGCAGGCTGCTCCACGGGCTCACTGTTGGGGCCTGGGTTCAGCCGCTCTGCAGGTGGGCAGATGGCTACCAGGTTGTCCCCTGGGGCCCAGCTTGCCCCCAGGGGCACAGGGCAGCGTGCTGGGCATGGTGACAGCTCCATCGGGCACGGACAGCGGTTGCGCCGTGTCCTGTCCAGCCCGCTTTCTGGAACGGGCAGGTAACGCCGTGTCCTCTGTGACATGCGTAATCCCTGGCCTGCGGATGGTTGGAGTAGGAATCGGGGGGGAAACCAAGGATGGAAGAGATCGGACTTGGAAAAGCTGCTCTCCAGTGAGAAGGGACACCCGGGGGGCAGGGCCCTCCCGTGCCAGCTGGGCTGAGCCATGCAGGTGCTTCCCAGCAGCACCGGGCCTTGGGCAGCCTGGAGGTGGGAGCAGGCACTGAGGGCAGTCGGGCAGCTCCGGCAGCCTCCGTGAGAGTTTGGGGTGTGCCGGGGCACGCAGCCCTGTCCTGGGGTCTTGTCCGTGCCGGTGTGTGCGTGGCTGGGGCAGCGGCTGGGCAGGTGGTGCCAGGCTCGGGGGGCTCTGTGCTTGCCGGGGATGTGGGCTCAGTGAGGAGCGACTGATGCGAGGTTGAGGCCAGGGTGCTCCTGGCTGCCCGGTGCTGAGACAAGGAGCGTGGCAGGGGAAGTGGCATCGAGCTGCTTGGGCTGTCACGGTGCTGGCGCCAAGTCTGTGGTGGTGCCAGGAAGGCTGACGTGGATGGGCAGTGCGGGGCACGGGAGTCAGGGGGTGCAGGAAGGGACGGAGCTGCTGCCACGGCCAGCTGCTGACTGTGGCCCTCCCCGCTTCTCTGCTCGCTCCGGCCAGGACCGCGTCCGGTGGAAGGCTTTGAGATCACGAACGTGACGGCCAGCACCATCACGGTGCAATGGGCTCTCCACCGGCTCAAGCACTCCACTGTCAGTAGGGTGCGTGTCTCCATCCGCCAGCCTGGGGACCTGGAAGACCGCACGGTGGAGCTGAACAGCAGCGTGGCCAAGTACACCTTCCTGTGAGCGTGGCAGGCGGGTGGCGGGGACGGCTGGCACCCGTGAGCCACCGCGCTCACCTCCTGCTGCCCGCCTCCCTCCTCTGCAGGGACCTGCAGCCAGGAGAGCGCTACATCGTCCATGTCACCACGCTGAGCGGCCTGGGGACAGAAGATCACCCCTCGGAGAGCCTGGCCACGGCCCCCTTCCACGTGTGGACGAGTGAGTGGGGCCGCGCGGTGCAGGCCGGGGGCTGGCGGGGGCTTTGCTGGGCTGGGGGCGAGCTCCCAAGAGGCTCATAGTGACACATAAGCAAGCTGCTGCCGTTCAGAGACTCGGCGCTTATTTTCTCCCACCTCCCTCCTGCTCCAGGGCCTCTCCCCCCTCGAAACCTCACAGCCTCGCGCGTCACCCCCACCTCCGTGTCCGTGACGTGGGAGCAGCCGCCCGCTGGCACCGTGGAGGGGTACATCATCAACGTCACCACCCTGCAGAGCGTCAAGAGCCGCTACGTGCCCAACGGCAAGCTCGCGTCCTACACCGTGCGGGACCTGCTGCCCGCGCAGCGCTACCGCCTCTCCGTGACGGCCGTGCAGAACACGGAGCAGGGGCAGGTGCACAGCGAGCCCATCCACCTCTACGTCACCACCCGTGAGTGCCTGCCGGGGCGGGGGGGACACCAAGCTGCAGCGGTCCGTGGGAGCTCGCTGCTCCCAAAGCGGGTGCCTCCCGCTGTCCCTGTAGGAGGGAGGCAGCGGTGGCTTGCTCTGCAGCCTGTGGATGCAGAGTTACAACTCAGCAGTGCTTTGCAGGGGAAGGGAGCAGCACTTGCTGCCTGGGTGGCATCAACCTGTCCCCAAACAGCCCTAGTGGCACCCAGCCTGACGCTCCGGTCACCGTGCTGACTTGCTGCCTGCCTCCCTCTAAGCCTAACCCTTTGTGGCCTGCAGTGCAGAGGGATGGGGCTCCGGAGAGGCGCTGGAGCCAGGCTGGACACCCCCGGGTCCTGCGCAACAGGCTGCCCCCAGCCTTCCTGCCCGAACTCCGCTTGCTCGCAGACCACGACACGGCTGAGGAGCCCTCCCCAGCCCCCAGGTAGGCACCAGCAGGGCTGAGCACAGCCCCTCGCCCACCCCAGCCAGGTGAACCCTTGTTCCGTCAGCTGGTGCAGCTCCTCTGCACTGCCGCGGTGTTTGTGCCGTGCCCAGTGCTCCACCCACGCTGCCTCCAGCCCTTGGGGACCCCACCATGCCCTCCACCCTCATGGCTGTCCTTCCCCAGGTTCACTGAGCTGGTGGATGGCAGAGGGAGAATCAGCGCCAGGTTCGGCACTTTGCTGAGCAGATCCATCACCGTGAAGACACGTAAGTGCTCTGCTGCCTTTTTGTTCTCCTCCTGTCACCCAGTGCTATCTCCTCTGCCTCCCCCACTCCCCTGGGATTGGGCGACAATGGGGCAGGCTGCTGCGGGGCTGAGGGAGCTAGAGGGGAGGGCAGGACCCCGTTGCCTCTGCCTGGACTAACATCTCCCCAGCCCAGGGAGAGGGGTGGCCCACAGTGGGTTGGGGAACCCAGGGCTGGGTTGTTGGCAGTGGGAGGAGATGCGGGATGCAGCGTGGGCTGGGCTCCTGCCTTGCTCCTGAGGTCAGTGAGGAGGGCACCTGGGCCCCCTACTAGCTCAGGACCAGCCTCCAGTTTGCCATACCCAGGGTGCCACCAGGGAAGGGCTAAACTGCTGCTGCAAACCTGGCCAGCCCCCTGACGCCAGGCTGGGTCCCCCTCTGCCTGCTGCTGCTGCAGAGGGGCTGCCTTGGGGTCTGGCCCAGGCTGGAAGTCACGTTGACCCTCTCGTTGCCCAGAGCCAGAGGCTCCCATGAAGCTGGAGAACATCGAGGAGCCTGCCCGGGGCAGTCTGGCGCTGCAGCTGCACGAGGCACAGAGCAAGAGTGAGTCTGGGGCGGGCATGGCCAGCGGGAATCCGGCCCTACGGGCGTGAGAGCGGGGCTGACGTGTTTTGCGCGTGTTTTGCAGGCACCGGGCAGAACTGCTCTGCAAACCCCTGCAAGAACGGAGGCACCTGTGTGAGCGAGAGCGAGTCCTACCACTGCGACTGCAGCCCGGGCTTCAAGGGCAGGCACTGCGAGCTGGGTGAGTGCCGTGCTGCTGCTGCACACGCCGAGGTTGGCGGCTGTCCCAGCAGCAGGGTCCCGCAGGGCACAGGTCACCGAGCACCCCCCATCTGTACCCAGCTCCCTGGTTCTGGCTGAGCCTCCACCAGCCGGGATTGTGCTGTGCTGTGGGGCCGGAGCTCTGCGGCTCCTGGCGGGTTGGCTCCAAGCGATGCTGAGCCTGGTCCTCCGGGGCCACAGCAGGGGAGCCAGGGGGGCCTCGGCCCCCAGGGCGCAGGCAGGCAGGGCTGGAGATGGGCTCGCTGGTAGCTCCCCTCTCCTGTTCCCCAAGCAGCCTGCAAGAAGGTGCCACACTCGTGCACGCGGCTGTACTCGGAAACCAAGTCATTCCCCGTGTGGGAAGGAGGCACCTGCCACTACCTGTGAGTACTGCCCGCGGGTTGTGCTCCCCCTTCCCCTCGCACCGAGAGCTGGGGCCGGCCCCGCAGTGCAGCTCCGGGGAAGGGAGAGTGAGCACGAGGCTGCCCTGTGCCCAGCGCCAGCGAGGCAACCTCTGGATCAGGGCAGGGCGCGACACGGTGCCACCCCTGCCTGCCAGCCCAGCCCAGGGCCACTTCTGTCCCCAGAGGGGTTGAGGGATGGGGGCCTCTGCTGTGCCCCCCCAGCCTGCCTGCAGCATGGGTGCAGCAGTCCAGCTGCTTGCCCAGGCAGGGCAGGCTCAGCCATGCCTGTATCTAGAAAATGGGGGAGGACCCCCCCCAGCACTTACAAACACAGCTCTGTCCCTGTTAATCCCTACAACCCTCCTCTCTGCTGTGTGTGCAGGTACAAGAGAGTCTACAAGGTACACCAGGATGTCTGCTACAAGGAGAGCTGCGAGAGCACCGGTTCCAAGAAGCCAAGCAGCAGGTAGAGCCAGCAGAAGCATGCTTCTTTCCCTCTGCCCAGGGGCCAGAAACCTGCGGCTGCCTGCGACCTCTGGCTTACCCCAGGGTGCTTGGACCAGGCTAGGCAGGGAGGGGGCGCGGAACAGCGCGCGAGGCCCAGGCACGCTTCCCGTAGCTGCTCCCGAGGCTGCAGGGTTCGGGCGAGTGGGAGCAAGGGCCAAGGTGCTGCAGGACTGATGGTGCTTTCGCTCCTTCTCTTTCAGAAAACAAAGCGACAGTCACACACTGAAGAAGCCATAGAGTAAGTGTCTGTTCCAGGCACAGGCTGAAGCCCCCCAAGGGGCAGGTCCCCTTCTCCCAGCCCAAGACAGGCATCCGGGACGGGAAGAGGCAGCTGCTGGGCTTTTGGGGGGGCTCCACACACCAGCTCATTCTCCTCCTGCTCCTCCGCAGGGTTCAAAGCAGTAGGAGCTTCGTCTTTCCACACCTAAGGGCTTTTGAAACACCAGGAAGATCAGATCTGCTCACTGGGTTGAACGCAGCAGGGGACCCTTCCTGCCTGGCGTCAGCCACTCCTTCTCCTCCAGCCCGTTAGGGACACGCAGCCAGATCAGCACCCGAGCGGCGCTCCCTTCTCTCTGCCGGACCAGCAGTGCCTTCGCCCTGCCTTGCCTTGCTGCAGGTGCCCCTCTGCCCCTAGGAGCCGAGCGTGGTGTGCTGCAGCAGCCAGCTGCCTGCCCCCAGGGGGCCTGACCCCACTCGGCCCCCACAGCCCTGAGCTCCCGGCTCTGTGAGCCCAGTTCCCTTCCACCAGCATCTGCACCAACCTGTTTTCGTAACCCAAGGTTATACGTTACATATAACCCCCAAATAAACCAGTTTAATGCAGACCAGAAGGCCTTAGCTGTCACCTGAAACCTGGCCTGCAGCCGGGTGGGGAGGTCTTCCCTACGTATGTTCCCTATGAGTTAGAAATTGTGAGCCACTGCCCTGAGCAGCGAGGCGAGAGCAGGCAGTGGAGGCACGTCCCCGTACTGTAGCTGGGGGAGAGGGGAGAATTAAGGCAGCTTCCCCTGCCTTCGTTTTTTTGTTTTGCTTTGTAAACGAGCCACAGTTTTAACCAAATTCCCAGCTCAGAAAGTCATAGAGCACCTAGAAGTTACTAAAAAGTGATCTGTAGAGCAAAGATTGTCAGCCAGGGTGTGCCACCACGCTTTCTGGTGCTATGCGGCGCAGGGCACAGCATCAGCTTGGCTGTCCCCCTGCACTGCTGGCGGTCCCCGCATCGCCCTGCGGTGCCGATGCCACCACGGCGCTGTTAGCGGCCCTGCAGTGGCCGCCCTACTGGCTGCTGCAGAGCAGGCAAGGAAAAGTTTAGCTTAGAAATGTTCCTAGTTTTTTTTGTGTTTGTATGACAATGCTAGTTAAACATAGATTTGTGTATTAACGTACACAGTGTATATTATAAATTAATACATACCAGAGATATATCGTAGTTATGGTATAGAGTGTTATTTCCCGAGCAGCGGAGGGGTGTCCCAGTGGGGCAGCCCCCCCCCCAGTGAGCATCACAGGCACCTCTGTTGTTTGACCAGGCGTAGCCTTGAGGGTGTTCCCATCGCAGAACCAGCCCAGGAGCTGCAGCGCTGCCGGCAGCGTCCTCTCCCTCCTGCGCACTGCGTAAGTGCAGCCGCCACCGCCTGTGGCAGCAGCCCAGTGCTGGACAATGCCCTGTGAGGCCATGAGCAGGTGGACAGGGTGAGGCTTCCCACCAGCACTGGGGATGGCTCTTCTGCCCCCAGAGACTCAGATTCGCAGAGAGAGAGAGAGCACCCTAATTTTTTTTTTGCTGAGGCTGCCTGATCCTGCTCCCTGAATCTGTGCTCCTGGGATGTGGCGGGGCAAGTGCAGGAGTCCCGGACATCCCTGGTGTGGGAGGAAAAGCTGCCCCTTACCTGGCAAGTGAGAACACCAGAGCAGCCTGTGCCATCCCCAAGGGCATTGGGCCAGAGCCTTCTCTTCACTCTGGGGCAATGGTCAGAATGTTTGCTCCCCTGCCACCGGCTGTGAAGGTGGGGAGCCCAAGGATCCTCCCTGCAGTGATTTGAAGTGCAGCCTCCCCCCATCCAGCACAGTATGTAACACAGCCAAAAGGATTTAACCTTGTCTTTGAAATAAATTAGTTATTTTGGTTTTGTTTTGTTTGTTTTGTTTTTAATAAAAACACTTGATAGAAACTGGATATTTTCTAAAGCTCCTGGTCAATGAGGAGGAAAAAGGGGTCAGTGTTGTGTTGTGATATATGGGATTTACTGCTGCCTTGCAGGATCCCACAGCTGCTGTGGCTCACACCTGTGCTCTGGGTGGTAGGGCTGGGAGGCCTGGGGGACACCGTGGAGCCTCCCATCCTCACTGTCAGACTCTTCTACTGCCATCATCCAAGCCCTTATCTCCCTCTATATACAATGTATCCCTGTCCTCTTCCTCTTCTTCTTCCTCCTCTTCCTTCTCCTCCTCCTCTCGAGCCAGCAGCTTCTTGAAGACCTCGTACTCCTCTGGGGTGGCGCGGGCCAGGTTGGCCAGGAACTCTTTTTCAGGGAGATGAAGGACCTCCTTCAGTTTGGGGTTATTGGTTTGGGTCTGGCCCTTGAGAGGGGTCTGGTAGAGACCCCGGCGCTCCAGGAAGATGTGCCGGTTCCTCAGCTCAGCGAAGGGCGTTCGGAAAAGACGTGCCTTGACCATCTCCTTCTGGCGGACCCCCATCCTGAAGTACGCGTACTGCGTGCAGGACGCGGGGCTTCAACACACGGCCCCGGTGCCGTGCGGTAGCTGGGCCGTGCCCGCAGCCCCCGCCCCGAACCCCTCACCTGGAAGTGGTAATGGAGGCTGCCCGGCTCCTCCAGCAGCACCCCGGGGCAGCTCTGCAGGACCTCCGTCAGCTGCTCGGCCGTGAAGAGGCACTTCTCCCGCAGCACCCGCACCGCCGCCTCCATCCTCCGCCGGGGCAAGGTGAAGACCTGGGGGCAGCGCCCGGCCACCCGCTGCAGGTGCCCTGCGGGCACCGGGGTGAGCGGGCACCGGGGCGAGCGGGCACCGTGGCGAGCCCCCCGCCCTGCCGCCCCCGGGCCCTACCTCCGCCGAGCCCCAGGCGCCTCAGGTACTCGGCGCGCTCCTTCAGCTGCGCCTCGGCCGCCCGCAGCAGCTCCGGGCTCCGCTCCAGCAGGCCCAGCGCGGCCTCGGCGCTCAGCCCCAGCAGCAGCAGCTGCTCCGCCGCCGCCACCGCCCGCTGCGGGCCGAGCCGGGGCTGCAGCCCGCGGAGCCGCCGGGCCTGCGCCTGGCTGAAGCCCATGGAAAGCAGCGCCGCCTCCGCCTCCCCCGCCGCCTCCTCCGGGGCGCAGCCGCGGCGGCGGCACAGCCCGGGCTCGGGGGCGGCGAGGAGGGCGCGGGGCAGCGCGGCCAACGCCATGCGCCCGCCGCCCGCCCGCAGCAGCCGCCCCGCCATGGCCCGGGGAGGAGCCGCGGCCCCGCGCAGCCGCGGCCGGGGCAGGCGAGGAGGAGCCGCGGGGCCCGGCCCCGGAGGGCCCTGAGCTGCCTCGTTGTGCGCGTTCTGCTTTCTGAGTCCGAGTTTTCTTTCCCCTGTCGTTGCCTGATCAAAGTCGAGGACTGGTTTCCCGGGTAGGTTTTAGGGGTGAAGACAGGATTGTGACCGAAAAAATAAATAAATCCACGGCAACATTCTGGTTGGTTTTGACGCCTTCTCATAGAATCATCAGGGTTGGAAAAGCCCTCCAAGACCATCTGGTCCAACCACCCCCCTACCACCAATGTCACCCACTGAACCCTGTCTCCAAGCACCACGTCCAACCTTTCCTTGAACACCCCCAGGGACGGTGACGCCACCACCTCCCTGGGCAACCCGTCCCAATGTCTGACTGCTCTTCCTGAGAAGAAATGTCTCCTCATTTCCAACCTGAACCTCCCCTGGCGCAGCTTGAGGCCACTCCCTCTGGTCCTATCACTAGTTACCTGTGAGAAGAGGCCGACCCCCAGCTCCCCACACCTTCCTTTCAGGCAGTTGCAGAGAGCAATGAGGTCTCCCCTGAGCCTCCTCTTCTCCAGACCAAACACCCCCAGCTCCCTCAGCTGCTCCTCACAGGACTTGTGTCCCAGGCCCTTCACCAGCTTCGTAGCCCTGCTCTGGACACGCTCCAGGGCCTCGATGTCCTTCTTGTAGCAAGGGGCCCAAAGCTGAACACAGCACTCGAGGTGCGGCCTCACCAGAGCAGAGCACAGGGGGACGATCACCTCCCTGGCCCTGCTGGCTGCACTATTCCTGACACAACCAGGATGCCGCTGGCCTTCTTGGCCACCTGGGCACACTGCTGGCTCGTGTTCAGGCAAGCAATCAGCATCCCCAGATCCCTTCCCTCTGCACAGCTTTCCAGCCACTCTGCCCCCAGCCTGTAGCATTGCATGGGGTTGTTGTGGCCCAAGCACAGGACCCAGCCCTGAGCCATGTTGAACCTCATCCCGTTGGCCTCTGCCCATCAACCCATCCTGCCCAGGTCCCTCTGCAGGGCCTCCCTACCCTCTGGCAGATCGACACTTCCCCCCAACTTGGTGTCACCTGCAAACTTACTGAGGGTGCACTCACTTCCCTCACCCAAGTCATCAATAAAGATATTAAAGAGCCTGGGCCCCAACACCAACCCCTAGGGAACATCACTGGTGACCGGTCGCCAGCTGGATTTCACTCCGTTCACCACCACTCTCTGGGCCTGGCCGCCCAGCCCATTTTTAACCCAGCACAGAGTGTGCCTGTCCAAGCCATGGGCTGCCAGCTTCTCCAGGAGAATGCCATGCCATAAGCCTTGCTGAAGTCTAGGCAGACTGTGTCAGCAGGCTTTCCCTCATCCACCAGGTGGGTCACCCAGTCATAGAAGGAGATGAGGTTGGTCAGGCAGGACTTGCCTTTCATGACCCCCTGCTGACTGGCCCTGATCCCCCAGTGGTCCCGCATACATTGTGTGATTGCATTCAAGGTGACCTGTTCCATCACCTCTCCTGGCACCGAGGTCAGGCTGACAGGCCTGTAGTTCCCCGGGTCCTCTTTATGACCCTTCTTATAGATGGGCATCACATTAGCAAGTCTCCAGTCATCCAGGACCTCTCCGGATGACCAAGACCACTGAGAGACAATGGAAAGCAGCCCAGGAATCTGCCAACTCCCTCAGCACCCTCGGGTGGATCCCATTTGGCCCCATGGACTTGTGACAGTCCAAGTGGAGCAAACTCTAAACAGCACCCAAATGGCAATCAACCAACAAAACTAAGGTGTTTATTCATTCATTATTCAGAAAGTGAAACTACGTATAAAAAGTAAAAACAGCCAATAAAAATACATTCTGAGTTATAAACAATTAAAACAAAACAAGCAACATCTTTCTCTTACTGCTTTAAAGCCCAGCCTATGTACAAACATAATCCCATTTATTAACTAGAAGCTTTTCTTGCCTCAGCACTCCCCTCACAGCACCAGTAACATCCCCAGGGCAAGCACTGTTACTTCCGCCTGTTAGCAGCTCTGTACCACTGCAGAAATGCTCCTTTCCAACAGCCCCAGCACTGCCTGGGCTTGACATCGAATTCCCTACTGACTGTGCAAGATCCTTTCAGGATGTCTCTGCTCCATCAGAGTGCTGCCAGCTCCTCGGTGAGGCAAAAAGCAAAAACAAGGCCAGATCTTGGACTGTGGAGTACATCAAAAGTCAGTGTAACAGGTGATCAGAACTCACTGCTGAGTAATTTGCCAATGTGAATACAAGTATTTGCAGCAAGCGTGCTTTGTGTGCATCTAACCACTTCTGGGGTAGAACAGAAGGGACTGGGGTAAGACCAACAGCTCCTGCCTGCTACAGTCTGGACAAGAATAATCATCCTGATGTCAAAGACTGCCCCATCAGACTACAGAAGGTGGTTCATATCACAAGCCTCTCTCATAGCAAATCCCAGCTATTGCTCTCAGGATTTCCCAAGAATTTCAATTTTTATGTGAGGGATCATCTTTCTACAAGAGAGAAGTGCTTAAAATTAATTCCCATTGCCTCCTGAGTGACAGCATATGCACTGCAGTAAGGGAGCTATCGTTCCACAGGCAGGGGCTTCTGCAGAGGGAGACTGCAGCGATACCCCAGACCCAAGCCGTGGCACTCCGCAGCCGCTGCTCCTTCTGAGTGGGGATCTGCATGTACACAGTTGGAAGCATTCAAGCACGGCTCACATTCCAAACAAGGAGCTGGAAGTCCGTCTCCTTGCACACACTCACCAGAACCATTTCTCAGTCGACTGCTTTCTAGAGAGAAAGATAAACAGTGAAGAATGAACCACAGGTTCCACTGGTCAACAGGCCTAAGTTCAAAGTAAGCTTATTTGGATATAAGATGGTCTTCTAGCAAGAAGTATCTTACTAACCACAGCCAAACCTTTTCCTATAAATCCTCCCTGCCTGCTCTGTAGGCCCCTGGTGGGGGAAAAGCCTTCAAAACAACATCTTACCTGCCTCAGCAGAGTATACCTCTTCCCAGGTATAACTACCCAGGTTGACAGGCTGCTTCAGCCAAGGATCCTCTACTAACATGGCTAGAGTCATGCGCTGCTCTGGAACAGGATGCAAAAGCCCAGCAATCAGATTCATGAGATCTGGGGAGAGGCAGCAGCGAGACAAACAGTTCAGTCAATATTTTAGGTATGCTGAGAATGCAATATGATTTGTATCCAAAGAATGCAGACCTTAATTACAAATCCTCCCTGTTAATCCCTTGTACTATCCTGTTGTCTCAGTTTTATTCACAACTACTTACATGAGCTCAGCTCTGAGAATGATCTGAGATTTCCAGGTTGTGAAAACAAGGAACCAAGAGAGGAGTTATGACACTGAGGAGGACAGACGTAGAGACACATGCTACAGAGCCAACCCTGTTTCCAAGCCCAGTCTTGTCCTGCAGCCATCCCATGTTTCATCTGTGATTAAAGGTGCACTCAGGGTTCAGGGAAAGCTTCAAGAATTTACTCTTCAATTGCATCACTACTGAAGCCTTACAACCACAGTGCTCCTAGGACCACAGAGAACTTGAAGACTGACAGTAGACTGACGTGCAACTAGTTTTCTACAGCTCCAAATGAAAGCAAAGCTAATGTATTTTTCCTGTGAGGTCAAGCCATACAATTCATTCAGAAATTATAAATTAACAGATTATCAAACATCCCAAAAGCGACATGTTATTGGTTGGTGATTAGTTCACTGAGATAAAATTTGCATTAGAGTTGCACGAGTGCCATTAACGATCTTAAACTTATCTACTAGAGCCAACCCTCCTATGAGGCATTGTTTGTTCCAGTTTTCTCAGGTATAAACCTCACTGAAGTTTGAAAAGCCGATAGCTTGAATCATCATCTTAAGTGGGAGGACTGGAATTTGAAACTAATAAAACATACAGCAGATAGCTGCAACGCAGGCATAAAGAACTGCAGAACTGATCTGAAAAGGATACCTCTGCTTCAGTGAACAGCTTCTTAAATCATTATAGAGGACATTTGGAACTATTTTTCCAGTTTTTCCCTTCTTCCTGGGGAATAAGTACTGCTCATACTTTCCTGAGAGATCTGCTCATTCAGAAAAGTAAATTGGAAAAAATTACCTTTTGACACAAGCTGAGGAGGATTCAGGACAGCTGCCATGGCCTCCTCCAGCTCACAGAAGGGATTCTCTCCAAATATTAGGGTATAAAGGGTGACACCAAGCGACCACATCTCCAACTCAGGGCCGTGATACCTGTGCAGAGATACACAAGCTTGCATAAACTCAGACTGCAAATACATAATTGTATGCTAAGGAAGGTAAGGGGAAAAAAAGCTGGTTGATAGCCCTCATTTCCAATTTTTATCTTAACGGAGGAAGTTTGTGAGAATTCTCACGTTTTTGAGAAATCTGTACTGTTCTTCTCTGTGAAAGAAAAATAACTAAAGAACAGCCAACCATTTTCAGTTGATGAATATGTATAATATGCACTGAGACTTCTTACACAAGTAAGCTGGTGACAATAGCACTTAAGTGTCCTCCTTCTATACCATAACCCCAACTATCAATTAAATCTTTAAACAGAAAATCAGACACTTAATTGGAATCCTATTTGCCCCCTCCAATCCATTTCAAAGCCAACAGTTATTCTGAAATAAATGTTAATTATCTAGATTCCAACTGAGAAGAAGGGGCAGTTTCTCCTCAAAGCAACAGGCTGAATTCCCAGGGCAATGTGGTTCCATCTCCCACCTAGTTCCCAGCAGGAATTTCCTTCCCTCCTTGCATAGCTTTCTGCCACTCATTAACGGGGTGCCTGAAGGATGCATTAAAAAAAGCTGTGAAAAAACAAGAGCAAGGTAACGTACTCGCAGGTACAGTTAATGTTTACCTCCCTGGGATGGCTTCCCTCCGGGAGTGGGAGTGAGACTGTCAGCCTGCAGGTAAAGAGCATACACAGAAGGAGAGAGCAGGGAAAAGATAGCTAGGATTTGGGCTGCACATCCAAGACAGCAGCAAGACAAGCTGTAGGGGAAGAATCCTCAAGTCCAGAGGGGCACAAAAATGAAGGGGGAGATGAACCACAATCGAACTGCAGAAATTGATACACAGAAGTAGAAAGAGGGGAACAGAAGAGATGAAAGTGAGGGAAGTACAAAAAAGGCAGACATGGCAAGGGACAGATGCTATACATGAATGCTTGCTTATAAAACCTCTCTAAAAGAGCAATTTTTAGTAGAGAGACAGGTAGGAAGAGGTTAGCAAGTTGACATATGTATTACGAGAGACTGAGGAAAAAGGACACATTCAAGTCACAACACAGAGCGTTCAGACACGTATGCCAGGCTGGAGATGACAGCTGTAGGCTTGGTCTTGAACTGATCTCTGCAGTAGGACAGACATCAGTATAAGGGCTTGCAAACACATCTGACCAGAATAAGAAAGCCTGTCAACGGGTTTAGTCAGAAACAACTTTGTACGTATTGAAGCCTTTGAAAATAATTTCCGTCACTGCCGTGCCCTAAATCTCATGTCAGCTTTCTGTGGTTAGATACTGTAGCAGTGCATCAATGGCAAAGCAGCTTGCACACATTTTCTGGTGTGATGGACACAAAAAAGTGATTTTGCACAGGGTGACATACGCTTGGCCGGAGAGCACTTCTGGTGAGCAGTATTCAATTGTCCCACAGAAGGTGTAAAACAGCTTGCCGGGTTCCAGGTAGGCAGCCGAACCAAAGTCCACTAATTTAATTGTGAAATCTTCAGCAATGACAATGTTTTCATCCTTGATATCTCTGTGAAGGATGTTCCTACAGTGGAGATACCCAACAGCTGACACAATCTGAAAGAGGAGGGGAGAACAAGGTGTTAATTCAAAGATGTCCTGGATAAGGCACATGGCACCAGGTAGTTACAATAACCACACTTTAAGTTGCTTTGACACTTATTAACAAGATGCAGATCCCAATTTTGGTAACTGCACACAAATTCAGGAATGCCTGTCTGCATTGCTGCAGCGGGTATTACAATACTCTTGACAGAGAGAATTAGAAAAGCAATTGCTTGCTTTCCTCTCACAAATGTGCAGGAAGATGGCATGGCGTGCTTTGGTTAGAAGCATCAGAGCTTATTGTTACAATCCTGCAGGTTACTTTATTTTTATCCCAGCTTCATCTGGAGGTCCCTTTGATTCCTCCGAAAGGATATTACTGCATGCCTCCAATGCTGCAGGATGACAAAGCACTTAAGAGTGAAGTTTGGTATAAATAATATACTCACTCCATTTTTCTTGCTGCACGATTCATGCTACAGTGCTATAATTAAGAACAGCATCAGAATTATATCACCTTGGAGACAATCTTGATCCCTACCACAATATATCTGAACAAGAAAAGCAGATAGTTAAGGGAGAAAAGCGTCTATTTATAACACAAAGCTCCCTCTGCAGAGAAATACTGTACAGGGCTGAAGTAACAAAGCATCCCCATAAACTCAAGGGTGGCTTAGGAAAGAGGCTTATCAGCCCTTTACACCCATTGCCAATCTAAAACAAGCACTGATCTAAGTGAGAGCATGGCTTTTAGTGAGGCTTGGGGCAACTTCTGGGCACCTTTCTCCTCGCCCAGAGGAGCAGCTGCCACGCGAATGGGCTCGTATGCTGCTACAACCACAGCCAAGAGGTGAGCACTCTCTGTAGGAAACCCTAATAGGAAGTAAGTAAGGTCCTGTAAACATTACTTTGTGACACATTTCTACCTAAACCTTGAAAATGTTTCTGTGGGTAGCATTTCTGTTAGCGAGACATCAGCCCTGCAGAATAAGGTAGAAAAGCTCTGCCAGTAGTGAGTACGACTGGGGGAATATAGCCATGCCTACTGATTAGCCAGTCCTTCCGAGTGAAATAGGATCCCAGATCTTATACTAACCACATTTTACCAGCATGTAGCAATTGTATGTTCCCAGCTCTCACCTGCCTGAATAGATAGCTTGCTAATGGCTCATCCAAATCAGGCTGATTATCAATGAATGTAAAGAGATCCAGACCAGATCCATGCTTCTCCATCACCAGCTGGAAGAAGTGTTCATTTTCCAACACATCCAGCACCTATAAATAACAGACTGGCTTTTATCATGTGCTTCATCCTCAAACTCCCTTTATTATTATTATTTATTTGAATTAAACAAACACTACTTTCCCCTTGGAGATTTAATCAAAGTACACTATAACCTTTGAAGTCTTCACTGAGTACAAATACTTCTTGAAAAGAGAGTAGAACTAAAAATCTAGAGGAATTCTCTTCCAGAAAAAAAAAAAAAGGAATCAAGATGTATCCAAGTTATTTACCAAACTAGTACATGTTCAGTTGTGACATTGTATGTCCACTTCCAAGATATGCATCCAGAAATAATGTACAGGCTTTCTTTCTGCTAGATGCACACCTTTGGATCTGTGCTTACATCAATTGTTTGTGGCACAAGTGTATAACAGCAAGTGGCAAACCCTCCCAAATAAAGCATGATTGTTCTTTCCTGAAAGGTATCTTTATCAGACAGCACTGCCTCACTCCTGAAGAAGAGGCACAAGGCTCCAAGTGTTCAAAGTAGACATGTGACCCAGTTCAAACTGCATTTACTCTGAGTTACTTTACCTTAATGATACTCGGGTGCTGCAGCTTCAACAGGATTGAGATTTCTTGAGTAACTCTCCCCACGTCAGGATCATCTACCCAGCAGTCTTCAAGCACCCTCTCCTTCCAGATGAACTTCACAACAACCTAAGCAGACAACAGCATTTCAGCATTGCCTACAAGAGCAGGGCTTCAAGTGTTTGACAAGTTAATTTACAAGAAAAATGTTTGTGAATCATGTAACTCAAAGGACAGAAGTAATCTGATATGCATTGCTTTGCTTAGAACATCTATAAGCATCTTTAAACTAATTTACTCCTAGATACCAAATGATCCACAGAAATGGAAGGTATTTATCATTCTTTTTCCCTTTACTACTAATAAAATCAAATTCCAAAGGCTTTTAAAAACTGAATTCCAAAGGCTCTGACAGGCCAGTTCTCTTATCAGCTCAATTACAGTAGCGGTGAGCTCTGCCACAGAGATAGAGTGGAAGAAAACAAGCACTTCACATCTACACAGAGAAACGCTAGGATTTGCCTCTCAACACCCAAAATACTTCTGGTAAAGAGGGCCCCATAACCTCAACATACCTATTCCACAGTGAAGTAACCACGTTCTTGAGTTGTGGCACGATAAACTTCGGAGCGTGCCATTCACTTTAGCAACGTTTGATTATGGTCTGTAGTTCTATTAATCCTAAAGTATGCTTCTTTCAACTGGTTAAAATAGCTACATAGTCAGTCTCCTTCTGTGCCTGCTGCCTTAGGTAACAGTTTACACATTATATCAATGCAAACATGTTGCTGTCCTGTTTCTATAAGGTTAGTAATCTCAGATTCGCATCAAAAACAAAGGAAAACCCCGACCTACCAAAGAGCATCTTTTAATGGTATAGTATGGACTTTATATGGACACTCTAGCCTTTCAGTTTTGATCCTAGAATATTTATTGCAATGATATGTTAAAGAAATATTTAACCTCCTGGTGATCCTTCTTGTCCCTGGCAGTCCAGACAAAGCCAAAAGATCCTTTGCCTATAAGATTGAGAGTGTCGTATTTTTTTGCATATTCTCCCTCACATGCCCTCAGTCTTTCAAGCTCTTCCGCTCTTCGGGAATTCTCAAAGAGTGAAGTTGATCTGATGGCCTAGGGACAGATTAAAAAAAAAAAAGTTAGCAAGAAAATGAAAGGTAAAGGAAATACTGAAAGGAAACTACACTTCTACAAGATCAGCTAAAAGGAACATCTTTGTTTTTTAATAGCAAGAACCGTATGTTGATGTAACCATCTAACACGACAAGTTAATTCAGCAGTCTGCTCTCAGCAGCTGTTGATACTGCTTAATTCAGCGAAAGGTAAAGAAAACAAAAGAATATGCACTTGAGAAACTTGAACAAAATTCTCTGTGCACTTTACATTTCAATAAACATTCAGCTCCTCGGAGCTGCACATAGTTTGGATCTATCAGCGCTATATATATGATGTCTAAATAAAATAATCATAAAATCCAGCTATGTAAAGACTTAATGAATGCATAGATTTATTCCAGGGATCTATAATTACCTGTGTCAATTGATCAAAGATATTGTTTTCTGCTATGGCCCTGGTCAAAGTACTGTCAGCTTTACATCCCACTACTACTAAAAAGCAGGCCTGCGCAGTTGTGCTTTCAGGATATACAGCACAGATGCACGCCTACTGTTCAGCTACGTGGTGTTAGCTTTCTGTACACCACGCAGATTGCAACATCTCCAGAGGGAGCTAAACAAAATGCAGTTTCCTTTTGCTGACTTAAGTCAGTAAATGAAAGCTTTCAGCTTAGTATTTCCTTTCTTAATAATGCTATGTCATTGATGCCAGTGTGACTACAGTCATTTAAAAAATAACTTCACCACACTGGTATAAACTTCCACTGTAGATATACTTAAACCAGCCTAAGAACAAATATAAAATCAGGTGCTTTTACTACTCAAGTTAACTTGAATAGTAAACCTGGGAAAGCTAATTACACTAAGCCAAACACACACTACCAGAAGTGTTACAATAGTCATTTGTTGTTTTTAGAGCAATGAAATACTTCTTTTGATACAGAAATAGGAAAACCAGGAAACAGCAATACCCCCTGCCCCAGCCTCATGGCATGTTGTAAGTGGAAAAACTTCTCAGCTTTAGCTTCCGCTCAACATTATATAACAGTTGAGTTTCTTACTTCTCCAAGGCTGTGCGTTGAAAGATCTGCAATGGACTGGGTAGAGCTTGCTAGGCTGGAGAGCAAAAGCTGAGTCTTTGCTACTGCTTCTTTCCGGCTCTGTAGAAGGTCTTTCACCACCCAGACACAGAAAAGTATGGCAGGGTCCTGCAGTTCTACACGTTTTACTTCAAAGAGTATACCTGTGGAAACAGGTGAGGAAATAAAATGGTGGAATCAAACATTAGTGTCTAATGAAACCACAGTTAGCTTAGGATGAAATCCTGAGTTCTTGAAGTGAATTCCTGTGGTTTCTTCATTACTTCTTGGGGGAACACCTACATTGGAAAGATTCATCTGAGGGTGGCTGACAAAAGCACAGCTCTTCTAGAGATACCTGGAGGTTACTGCCACAGTGTCCCATCTCCCCCCTTGGCAGAAATTTTAGTCAGTGCACAACTAGGACTGTTAATTTCACATTATTATTTAAGATGACATAAAACCTGGGATTTTATACAAGTAGCTACAGAGTCCAGCTTGAAGGACTGTACAAAACATCCCGTTTTACAATTCAAATGCAAGTTTTACAATGGAGGTTGGATTTGGTGTTCAGGAACAATTGTCAGTTTCAAATCTTTTAATTGTGTTTTAAGAATATTTCTGACTATTCAATCTCCATTAACTTCTTAGTAACTTTACATTTTTACCACCAACTATTCCAATGCCCTTTGCATAGAATTAAATACTGCTTTTCTTTCTAGATGCTAGAGCTTCCTTCCTTCCTTCTCCACTGTGAGCTTCTAACCCAGAAGTACCTGCCTTCTGCAAAAACATGGGTGAAGAACAGTGTCCCAGTAAGAGTTTTGGGAAGGGGGGAAATAGGTTTAACTTACTTAACTGTGAACCATCTCTGTGACAGCAATTCCCAGTGTAGCTGCCTTCCAGAATCTCTGCATTCAAAGGAGGTGCTGGATTCAGTCTTCCTTCTTGTTTCACAGGGGTAGATGTTACTTTTATCTCTGTATTTTCCAGCCCATGCAATAGACAGTCTTCTTCAGGATTTCCTTCACTTTTCAGTGGGTTTCTGTTGACGTTATCCCCCACAGCCTCCACAAAAGTTTCAGGCTTATCAAGAAATACTTTGGAGGATCCTTCAGAGTTTTCCAAATGCTGTAGGTAGGCCAGCCACCCAGAACCACCTTCTATGGCAACACCATTCAATAGCTGCTTTTCTTGCCCAGTTGAAAAAGCACTGTTCTGAGTTAGCATATTGCCTACAGCTGAGCCCAGTGCATTAGAGGAAGACACTCCAGGATCTGTAGTAGCACCTAAACAATTGGCTGAGTTCCCCTTGACGCCAATATTCAGATCCAGCTCCTCAAGACCAGAGCAAATACAGCTCAGCTCAGCATCTGATTCTTTAACATCTGCGTGTCCTGTGGTAACTCCCAATGCAGGAGCAGTGCAACCCATTTTATTTCCTGAGTGAACATCATGGATACTATTTCTTCCATTTGCAAAGGAAAATGATGAAGCATCATTTAGCAGGCAGCTTTCAACGACAGTGCGATCAGCATTGGAAAGTTTTGCATCACATATCAAGCTTGTTTTTGACAACTGTCCTCTAGCCCCATGGCTTTGAAAGTCTGGTGTTGTCCCAGACCATGGCTCATTTATTTTTGGTGTTCTGGATGAGTTACAAGCAAAACCGGAAGGCTTGTCCACGCCATGGGATGCAGTATCTAGCTTGTCTTCTGGGCTACAAGAAACAGTAGATGAGCCGATGTTTGCTGAGGAAGATTGTCCCTGAGCATCGGTGGAGTGCTGATCCTCCAGCACTGCACATGGTAACCTAGAGACCTGCTGACAATTTAATTCCTTCAGGTCCTGATGATGAACTTGTAACGGACTAGGCAAAATACTACTCTCACCAGCACTTCCAGTCTCAGAGGCACCGGATGCTGCGCTGTGGCTGCTTCTTACCGGAGTCTTTATGTTCTGACGTGAATCCAGCTGTTCTGAAGCAGATGACGTGGGAGAGATCCTTGAATGGCATGTTTTCTGAGAATTATACAATCCTGCTTTTTCCACCACTCCGCATTGTTCCACTGCTCTGATTCTGTCAGGCCAGGTTTCAGGAGAAGGCTCTTCACAGCGGGCTGACGGACCATCAGCGACAATGCTGTCTTCACCGTAAGGATTCAAAGTTATTAGTGATATCCTGATGACAAAAGAATGAGAAAAGTCACCTGTATCCTACTGACTCTTCTGTTACTATGTTCATTATTTAAAACATGCCCCAATCATTTTATTATTTTAATTTAAAAGAAAAAGGCAGCGAAGTCTTGATACAAGCATCCACAATCATAACAAATTCCATCTTCACCAGAGATCAGGTACACTTGAATGGCAGTCTTTCCTTATGGATTATTTCCTTCTCTAGCTTAATTTCTAACTTTATTTCATAGACCATTTTCCACAACAAAAAGCCAATACACGTGGCAGTACACTTCCAGTCCTGAAAACAGAAGATCCCTGTTGTGCTTCCAGCTATCGTTTTAACTACAGTTCATTGAAGCCCACAACACAAAGTATTTTATGAACATTTCTATCAGTAAAAATGCAGAATAGAAAAACAGTCCATGTAGTAAAGCAGCTACAATCCAAGTACGATATAGATATATATTGGAAAATACAGACTACGAGTCTGTTTAGAAAATGACAAGAACTGTGCTGTAATACTCTGTACATTAAATAAGGCAGCAAACATTTTCTGAGAGTTGGAATCGTTAGTGTGGAATGTTTAAAATTTTACTTAAGCTAAAATGTGTGCATCATATAGGTTCTTGTGCAGAAATTCTAATTTTGTTACAGAAAAAAAAACCTAGAAAGATGCAGGACTCTACTAACAGAATATGCTGTCTTAATGACAGTCACACTGACCTCCATTCCAGGTAACCCGGCTTCAGTGCAACACCAGCTAGTGGATACCAAGGAAGGAAATAAACATTCACCGTTTCTTATCTATTAAGATAGGGCCTAATTAACTTCCCCAGCCTGGGTGAAACATTTGGTACCCATTAGAGATGAAACACCCATAACTTTAAGTTGTACGGATCTCAACAAAAATCTAAGGTAGGCAAAGCTCAATCAGTCCTGCAAATAGCACTCAGATTCTAAATAGAGACGGGTGCAGAAGGCTCTTGTTACACCTTCCACAAATATCAGAGGTGAAAAACAGTTTTTCCTTCTGATTGCCACCACAGGTTTTCATTTTTCGAAGTGAGGTCATGGTTCATAGAATGCCTACCTATCATAGGGCATGGATGCCACTTCGGGAGATGAGGGAGTAGATGAGAAACTGCTCCCATTCTTTTGCTTAGTCTCACCATGAAGTAATCTGTCTTCTTTGTCTCTTCTTTCTAATTTCTTCTCTTTATCTCTTGACAGAGGGCTGGCTAAAGATGCAGCCACAAAGCTGCTGCCTGTACCAAACAAAAAATAAGACCATACCAATTTAACCTTTTATGTTTATGCTTCAGTGTCCATAGTGATTAAAAATAACCTTGGAACTGCACTGGTCTGTCTTGTATGAGTATGAAAGACTTGATTAAGGCAAAGTGGTCCAAATACAAGCACTCCCCTCTACTTTGGCCTGAAAAGTTCAATGCAGGAATCTAAATGTTTCAGGGCTGCTAAAATTTACTTTCCTATCAAAGCTTTTGGACAGGTATTAACCTTCTGGGTTAGCTACTTGGCTTGAAATTCAGAGACCTAAGAGGGCAAACGACTATACAGAGGCTGGAAATAAAGCTTTCATACAAACAGCAGCAAGAGAAGGAAAAAAAAAAAAAAGCCCCAAATACACATATGCTCCCCACCCCAAACACTTAAAACGGAAAGTTTTATAACTCACTGAAATTGCAGGACGAAAAAGAAACAGTATATAGTCCACACATGGTTAAGACAAAGAATAAGATAAGAACTTCCCGAGCGAGTGAGCGACAAAAGATCAAAAGGGAAGAACACAAGCTTGCAAGATGAATCAGGTATTGATGCTGCAAAAGAAGGTAACACGTGAACAAATCTAGATTAGAATCTAGAACAATCACTCCATTTAGTAAAGGCTGAGTGCAAAAATTGTTTCCTCACCAAAGAGCTGAATTACTTCTAGATTAGAGGCACCACTCCACAAAAAAATTACTTAAGAAATTGCACAGTCTACTAACTCTCCTTTGTTCCAGTAGCAGCTGTGCATTGGTTCCGATGCAGCTGTGCATTTCAAAGCAAAGAAAAATAAAAAAGCAAACAGGAAAATGTTTTTCTGTCTCCTGTGATTTTTTTAACAGACATCTTGTGGTACAGATGAAAGTATGCACTCGCTTGTGCCCTCTGTTTTGGGCAGAGTTAGCTGGAAGACCTGATTTGGAGACACGGAGCTTCCTTGCTTCTGTTTATTCCTATTGTGTTCAGAGAAATAGAATTTTAATAATTTCTTTGTAAATACAACAAGCTGCACCAGAGCATGCGATGCCTCCTAATTGAAACAACACAGTAACGCAACGCTGAATATTAGCCAGCAACATGAGCCAATATATAAGATTGTCAGAATTTTTCTTTAAAATATTAGTCCTAAATATCTGCACATCTATTGCAATGTTGTCACAAAAGCTAAATTTTACAAATCTCAAGATATTTGAAGATTCTAGCAGGGGAGAAAGGGACAGAGAAGTGTTCAGTAAGTACAAAGCATTCTCTATTGACAGTGCAATTTCTGACTTGGATATTCAGTTTCATCTTCTTAACAAGAGAGAGGAGCACAACCTTACATGAACAATTCTGTTCACCTTAGGTTACAGTGGAAATCCCATTTAAAAACTGCGTAGCAGTACATGGCTTTTACAAAGCACATTCCCATTTCTGTAGGAAAATCTCTTCTGTTTTACCTTTGTTACAGCAGCTAGAACCACCTGTATGGCAGGCAGTAACATCTTCAAAGAGGCACTCACTCTCTGTCCCCATAGAGTCGTCAAGAGGAGGTAATGGCAAGGAACAGTCATTGCTTCTTTCCATGTTGTTATAGAAACCAGGGATCAGGAACGTTATGTTCTAAAACACAGAATGAAACCTGCTAAGCTGACTCCGACAGACTGGGGACAAATGCTAACAGTGATGGCGGCCCTGACCCTCACGGACAGCTGGGCAAAACCAATCCACATCACTGGTGGAGAACATACAAGCGTGCAGATTGCTTTGGCCTACTTGAAATCCACGCCAGCTCCTCAGCACTACAAAACAGCTACAGCAAGAGAATTTGTGTATCGTCCCACAAACCACTCGCTCAACACATTAACGCAGTTTTGTGGTAGACAGAAACACGTACAAAGACTTTACAGCTCCAATGGATATGTTGCCAGACACAGCAGTCATGGCGGGGATTAATATCACTGCCTTACCTTTCCCAGCAGTTCGTTCTTCTCATAGCCAAACAGTGTTAAAGCAAAACTGTCCTTGATGCAATGAATGGTTCCATCTGACTGCACAGTAATAAGGCCACTGATGGTGGATAACACTTCAACTGTAGCAGAGTAATGACAGTCTACGAAAGAGTCTTTTTCTGTCTGTAGAACACCGCTGTTCTGCACTGCTGTTTGGTCCTCCTCCAGAAGGCTAACTTGCAGCTTTAAACTGAGAGGAAATGTGTTACCCTCTCTGGATCGACCTACAGCTCTCTGGATCCTGAGGTTCTAAATTAAAGCAAAACAAAACAAATCCACAGAAAATCCCTAATAAAGTGTTTGGGGTTTATTTCAGGATTCACATAAAAAAACAACATAGCAAAGTTCTCAGGAGAAGGGAGCAGGAAAAGACAAACCAATCCTGTGAATATCAAAATGAACAAAGTCTGTTTTTCTAAGGTTTCAGAACCCAAAGTTGAACTGCTGCATGAAATCCTGATGACAAAGACCCGGAAAGTCCATGCTGCAGCTTTTCGGCAAAAGAGACGTTAATAAGGCCTCTTTCAACTATCTAGCTGCCTATTCCATAGCATTTGCAAGACCCAGATACTCTTCAGACTTTTACTCCTCACACGAACACGTCTGAAATTAGCTAAAGAATTCAGAGTAACATCAGGGAGCTGACTCAGATAGCATGTTTTCTTACAAAGCCAAGCTTCTGATGGATTGGAGGAAATTATCTTTCACCAAGACAGGCTCCACAAGAGGTCAGGGCTTGGGCTTATTCCTAGTTACAAAATACCCAGACAGCAGCTCCATAGAGCAGCAGACTCTTTCGTGGGACTTGTGCTTCTCTCTGAAAAGGCTTTCTTCTCTTACATGAGGAGGGAAAGCAGTGTGCACCTACTGCCCAAAGGGGAAGGGTATGGAACAACGTGGTTGGTACTCATACTATACCTTTGGAATTTTTTTGCCTAGAAGAGGGATCTGCACAGAAGGAACCAGGTCCTTTATATGGAGCCCAACTACTTCTTCCAATGTTGGGTAGCCATGGAGATGGGCAAAAAGAAGGTCGCATGATGTAATCTCTCCCTTGGGAAGAAAACGTACAGGAGTATTTTAACATTTTAGCCACAGTCCTCACAATCTTTTAACAGTCTCTGCAAGCATCTAAGCAAACAGCAGGTTTCATTCTGCTGTCTCTTCATGAATACAATTGACTCAGTAAAAGTAGACAAGGCATAATGCAATGCTTCTCTGACATTATCACACCACAGGGGAAAAGCAGGGCAGCCTAAGACTCCTCACAGAACTTGTCCTCAGCAAGCTGATCCCTTCACAAGGGCACCCCAGCCATAAATAATCAACCCCCTGCCAAACTACTCCTGTTCAAGTCTAATTCCATCCAATTGCAGCTCCCTGCCATGGCAGGGCTCCCCCCTACCAGCCCAGGCTGCCCCCAGCCCCACTCAGCCTGGCCTTAGGCACCTCCAGGGATGGGGCAGCCACAGCCGCTCCGGGCAGCCAGGGCCAGGGCCTCACCACTCTCTGACTGAAGAATTTCTTCCACATATCTCATCTCCCCTCTTTCAGTTTAAAGCCATTCCCCCTCGTCCTATGCCTACACCCCCTGACACACAGTCCCCCCCCAGCTTTCCTGCAGCCCCTTCAGGCCCTGGCAGGCCGCTGTGAGGTCTCCCTGGAGCCTTCTCTTCTCCAGGCCCAACACCCCCAGCTCCCTCAGCCTGTCTTTGCGGTCCTCCCCTGGACTCATTCCATGTCCTGCTCGTGCTGGGAGCCCCAGAGCCTACCAGTTTTTAGACACGCTTCACTTCCACAAACTGTGACAAAACGATGTCTCATTTGATCATTACGAAAACACTCACATCAACCCTGAAGGAGACGAAGGCTGAAAGTCTTTCCACTGGCTCCAGCAGAACCACACAACACTTGTTGTCCTTGCTTTTTATTCGCCTCAGCCAGACTGAGACAGGGATCTTCTGTTTGAGACGGCCTATGACATCCACCTTTCCAGAGAATTCAGAGATGTAGTTAGAATTTACTAAGACCACGTTACTTAGCAAGAATTTCAAACAAGAATAAGATATTAAGCCAAGACACCTCTCCCTCATTGTTATGAAAACCCTTTTTTCTTGAACACTTACTAGTTTTTATTGGAAGAAACATAGCTTTAATACAGAGTTGGTAAAGACTGCAAATAATTCACTGCTGTTGCTTTGCTTTCCTCTTTCCCAGCCTCAGGAAGACTCAAGGTGTTTCCATTGGTATAATACGTGTGTTGATCTCATGCCCTACCTTCAATGAAAAGTGCTTTTCAGAGATGCTTTATCTAAGAGATGCCCCACAAAGCTAACAAACACTCCACATCAGTAAGGCAGTTTACTTTCAGCTGCAGAAGCAGCAGCTTCATTTCTTATGGGAGAAGATTCTTCTCAAACCAGAAAATGCTTACTTACCTTATAACCTGCAGTGTTCACACTAAGCCTTTTATCTTTTTTAATCTGATCTTGACAGAATGGGTTTATGAATTACACAGTGACCCTATGGCAGCCTATAAAGCACTTGGCATGGCTGTAGTTTAGAGTTAGCGTCTCCGATAAAGACATTTAATTTTAATTCTGGATTTACCTAACCAAGCTTAAGATTTTTTTTGCTATACCCACTTGAGGATTCAGGAAGATCACGCTCTGAGGTACTGACAATTTCAGTACAAAAATAACCCATCGGGAAGAATTAGCTTATCTTCCCACTGTTTTCTAGTGACAGCTTACAACAGCAGCAAAAGAAAAGAGTTTCAAGACGCTTCTCACGCAGTTCTCTTATAAACAACCCTATTATAGGCACAGCATTAATTCCACTCTTTTGCACCAACTAGGGGGTTTTGTCACAAACATTTCACAGTATTTGGTTGATATGTAATATATAGAACGCACAGTGCAATTAAAGATCATTTAAAAAATATTGTAAAAGACCAGACAATTGGGAACTTTTCCATAATGTTTTCCACGTTAAGCAATGCATATTTTTTTTTTTTTTTTTTTAAATAAAGTGTCCTTGAAGCTCTAATTTGGTCAAGTCATCCTGACTATACATGTTGGCAGCTGGAAAGCTCTCATCGGTGCCTCCCAAACCACGTTTTACCTTCTGAACAGCCACATTTGCAAACACTTAAACAAAACAGTCTGACAAATAACTTAATTGACAAATGCCCATTAAGTTAAGTATACATGAAAATGAGATTGAAAAAAAAAAAAAAGCCAACACCCTAAGCCCCACAAATATTATATATGGTGGGAAATATTTGGTTGAACATCTCACATACCACAGTTCCTGAAAACACCGACGAACATTCATCAGTTTCTAAGGACTCCTCGCCCACAGCTTCCCATATCTCTTGACTGCATTTGGATATGAAGCGGGATAGCTTTTGGCCAATGAGCTCTTGACTACTGTACCCAAGCAGCTTGCAGGCTTTGTCATTAGCCACTAGAATCTAGAAGAGGAAAAAAACAAAACAAAACACCACAAGAATAAAAGCTTTCTGCTTCATTTATAGAACATCATCTCCTCAGGCTGTTGCTTTAATGTATTATATCAGTTCCTCTTGGTGGAAGTGGGGTGGTCCTCTTAAACTCTGAAATGTTTGAAATCAATTCACTAAAGCTTCTTGTTCTAAGACATCCATTGCCCAAGTATCTTCTTGGTTAAAAGTGTTTGAGACATTGCTTTTCTTTTAGGCTTCTTGCTTGCTTTTAGCTACCTACCCCCTCCAACCTCTTCTGTTGTTTCAGTAATTACATCCATAGAGGCAACGTGACAGTTTACTTGCAAGCCAAGCCTGGGCAGGCCACAAAATTTTATCCACTCCTAAAGGGAAGCAATAATCACACGAGTCATTGGCATGCTTACATCTCTGTTACAGACCAAGTTAGAATTAAATGTCTTTAAGACTGAAAGGCCCAAAGTGTCAGCTCAGGCTAAAAATGGCACAGCTCTTTAAGGCTTTTAGCACTCAATTTTACATCAGTGTTTCTGTTGGGACAGAAACAGAGAAAATCTATCTCTCCCAGTGCAAAAAAGTGTATTCACTGGGCAGATAAAGAGATGTCATGCTACCATGAACCCATCCTAGGGTCGGTACTTCCTAGACAGAAGGCTTGAAGCATATTTTGCTTTTTTTTTCTTCCTTTATGCCACATCTTGGCTGCACTCTTCTTTATTCCCTTTTTCTGTCTGAAAAAAAGACTCGAGACATCAGTGCTCCCAGCACTGACTTGTGTAATTTGCTAACTACAACCTGCAATGAAAGCATGCGCTTTGTCAGTCCTTACAAAATTACCGAGCCTGAGCTGACTACAAAATACCTTCCTGACACTCTAATATCTGGCAGATACAAGTAAGGTAGCAGGCATTTTAGCCTATACGGTGCCATACAGCCTATATCAGCCGTCCATTGAGTAGCTTAGCAGTTACTACTGCAAATACCTCTGTTGTGTTGGTATCCACGGTGAAGATGGCCTTGTTTGGATTGCGTGCGGCAGCCGGGAGGTGCTGGCTGGATTCCTCCACAGCGAGAGGATGCAAAAAGGAGTTAGAAGCAGAACTTCTGATGGAATTGGAGAGAGAGGAAGAGTCCAACTGAGCCCAAGAGTTACTGATTTTGCTGGTACAAACGTTATGAGCTGCCAGTGAAGACAAACAGTAAGAGCTCCATTTCTCCCCTGTGAGAACAGAAAGACCAGCTCTGTAGTTGTAACAATCTACTATAGGAGTATTAGAGAAATTAATAAAACAGTTGTTAGCTGGAGTCAAGTAATTTCATCCCAAAATATGCTCTTCTGGATTCTTTAAGAAATGACAAGAAAATAAAATCAACAAGACTAAAGACAACAGAAACAATGACAATAAACATATCTTTTTGAGTCACAGCCACTGGAACGATTAAACTCCATCCATAGTTTAGAAAAAAATCGCCAGCGTGCAAATAATTCAAGCAGACAACTCAGGTTTTCCTTCTGCTTAAGTTAACAGTTTAAAAGGGTTTGAATTATCTCAAGATAAAATTGAAAGCGTTATTACATATAATTACAGTTCAGAGTTAGTCAGAAGCCGGTTACTTAACTACTCGCAAGATGTGACACCGAAATACCTGCGCCCACACCACCACAGAACCACAGAACCGTAGAATACCCCGAGTTGGAAGGGGCCCACAAGGATCACCGAGCCCAGCTCCCGGCTCCACACAGGTCTACCCGAAAACTCAGGCCACGTGAGTGAGAGCACAGGCCAAACGCTTCTTAGGCTCCGACAGGCTCGGTGCCGTGAGTCTCGGTCCCTGGGGAGCCTGTCCCAGCGCCTCCCGGTGAAGAGCCGTTTTCTGTTGCGCGACGTCAAGCGGCTACGGGAAAACTCTCAGCGGTCCTGGCTGGAAGAGGCGCTTCCTTGGGAAGCGGCACCGGCAAAACCCGACGCCGCCGGGCTGCCAGCGGTGGCAGGGGCGCCACGAGCAGGTCACGCCGGGCACACCCCCGCGGTACAGCAGGGGCGCCCGCGGCCAGCCACGCGGCAAAGGGCGCAGCCCCTACCGCCACGGCGTACGTTGCGCGGAGCCCACCGCGCGGATAAGACGCGGCCCGAAGCGGACGCTACGTAGGGCCTATGGCACGTGCGAAACGTGACATGAAGAACCGCGTACGACGCCTGCCTCCCCGCTCGGGAGCTTCGCCGTTTCCGAGCACCGCACGAGGCGCTGGGCGGCGGCCAAGCGGCCCGGCCCCAGCGCCGACGGCCCGGCCCCGCGCAGCCCGTTCCCTGCCGCCTCCCCCGGCCCCCAGCGCCCCCGCGGCTCCGCAGGCGCACCCGCAGCGCCCCCGCGCTCACCGGGCAGCGCCGCCCCGCGCCGGCACAGCCGGCCCAGCTGCCCCCTGCTGCTGCTGCTGCTGCTGCTGCCGCCGCCGGCCCAGGGGCGGCCCCCGGCGGAGCCCCCCGGGAGGCCGAGGCCGAGGCCGGGCGCGGAGGCCGGGCGGCTCCCCCCGGGGGGGCCCCGCGCCTCGGCAGCCATCGCGGCCCCGAGGTGCGGAGGGGCGGGACGCGGCGGCCCCGCCGCCCAATAGGCGAAGGCGCTGGCGGAGCGACGCGGCCGGCGGCCAATCGGACGCCGCGGCGCACGTGGCGGGCCGTTCGAACGCCGCGCCGGCACCGCCCGCCTGAAGCCCGCGCGCCGCCCGTTGCTAGGGGATGCTCAGGCCAGCGCCGACGGTGGGCGGGAGGGGTCACAATTGGCCCGACCGGGCCGGCGGCCGCCCTCGGAACAGGCGGGGGGAGGAACGACCGGGCAGAGCGCCGGGCCCGTGGGGAGGAGGGAGCCGGTCCTAACCCCGCCCGGAACTACAACTCCCAGCAGGCAGCGGGAGGCGGGGCGCATGCGCACCGGTGCCGGGCTCCCCGGGCCAGCCCCCCGCCCCCCGGGGCGCACGGCCCGCAGCGGCGATTGGCTGCGGCGCGGCGCGAGGGCCGGCCTCCGATTGGCCGCGGCCGGCGGCGAGGCGGTTTCCGGCAGGGGGCGGGGGGAGGAGAAGCAAGATGGCGGCGGCGAGCGGAGAGGGGCCGCAGGAGATGATGGAGGGTGAGAGCCCGCGGGGGGCCGGGCGCGGCTCGGCGCGACATGTCGCGACACGGCGCCAGGGCGCCGCTCCCCGCCGGACAGCCCGCGGCGGGGCTCGGGCAGCCCCCGGGGGTGCAGCCTGGGCGGGGAGAGGTGGCAGGAGGGGGCTGCGGAGGCGGCCGGGGCGTAAAAGAAGAAATAAATAAAGGCGGGGAGGAGAAGCGTGCCCGCCTGCTCGGCCTCGGGCCCCCAGGGCAGGGCGGCTGTGCCGGGGACACGGCTCCAGTAGCGGCAGGGACACTCGTGGGCTCTCCTTTTTTTTCCTTTTGGCAAAGGAAAATTCTCCTTTTTTTCCTTTCGCTTCGTGCCCCTGGCACTGCGGTACACGGCACTGGTTTGTTTATTTTTTTTTTCTAAAAGGTCTTTAAATGCAATTATTCTACTTCCATCTCCGTGATCTTTGGAATTGCACTTCATTGATCTAAGAAATTTCCTTTTTCCTCCAGTCTTCTTCCCAGATTGTTGGTTTTAGGAAGATGTGATGGGAGGAAAAAGTGCATCCAAAATCAAAGTAGAAACAAGGGGTAAGAGGCCTTTTATTTAAGACTAAACCTTTCAATTAGTTAATTTAGGATTTCTACTAACTGCCTAGTGGCATATGTGAGTCCTGGTTGTTATATCTGCTTGCTGCTTCTGCCCCCCGCCCCACTGCCAGAAGTAGACTAATTCTGCTGTTGTCTGTCTCGTGCAGTTGATAAGCGGATCGAATCAGAGGAGTCGGGAGACGAAGAAGGGAAGAAGCAAGCAGCGTGCTTAGTGACAGACCTCAGCCAGCAGAGCCTGAGAGACGAGCAGAATGGCGAGAACTCCGCAGGTACGGTGCCGACCTCAGCGATCGCTTTAGGAAGCGTCAATACGGGGCATGCGGTCACACCTGTGTGTCAGTCCTCCGTGTTTCTCATAGCTGCACAGGGGTTCTGTCAGCGTTAGCTAATAACGTGCATCTGTGCAAGAGAAGACTTTTAAAAAAGGGTAATCATAGTGTAATCGTTGCTAGAGTAAAGCTGCCTTCTTTTATGGATCCACTGATATTAGACCTTCATTTTTTTCTTCTTTGGCTGCGTATGGAACCATGCTTCTCTGTGAAATCCTTACCGCCAACATGCAAAGCAGCTTTTTTCATATTTTTTGTGTGTGTGAAAGTTACTGCTCTCTGTAGAGAGATGCTGGAAGCGTTCGTTAGAAACAAGCAAAAACAGCTCTTCGTAATTCTGCTTTAATGCGTGTAGTTTTTAACTTTAAAAATTGCCAGATTCCTTTGGAAGGTAGAGAAGACTATTTCTAGATAGATTGAAGAAAGCTCGTGTTTGTTTTTTTTTAAATTAAAAGGCATCAGAATTGCACCTTTTTGAATTCTCTTGACTTCAAACTTTCACTGCTGTTTTCCTGGTTTGTAACAGCGCATTGGGTAGAAATTTTGACAGGCTTTTTAAGCCTGCGTGTGTTTGATGGTAATGCTTGTTTTAGAGTAGCTTGCATAGAATTTGTCAGAGCAAATCAATTTCTGAAGACTCCATGTGGCGATATTTTCTGGCCTTTTAATAATGCTAACTAACAATTTGAGATGTAATAGCTTCCTTTTTGATAGACGTGCTCCTGTAGTTGTTGGTCTAAAAATGGAAGGGAAATAATACAGAAAATTTTTTGCAGCAAATTTTTGACTGTTTATGTACTACAAATCCCTCCTAATTTAACCTCGTTCCTTAGACTTGGTGAGTGCGTCTTCCAAACTTGCAAATTTCTTGTGAGAGTTTGAAATCTCACTTCTTAACGAAATGAATTCCCTCTTGGTTGTTAACAATTCAGTGTTAACCATTAAAAAATAAATAAATCGCCCAACAAACTGGAAGTTGAACAATGGTGTGATGATATCTTGAAAAGGACAGGAGCACATCTCATAAATGGTAAATCCCAAGCACTAGGTGGTCAAAAGAACCACTCAGATCAGCCTGGCGTGGTTTTCCTTTGCACACACGTCACATTTTGAATATTTATTTAGCTGGCTTAATTTATTTGTGCACGTGAGGTTGTGTTTTCTATGTTGCTCCCTTGGGAATTGTAATATTAGAGAAACGACTTCAAATGACGTACTTTTATCCCAAGTGGAGGCAGGAAGAACAGCTTCAGATTTGTCTGAATTGCATCGGATACTCTTTACTGTAACAACTGGGTCGGCGTTCTGTCTCCTTCCAAACTGTTAGGATTCAGAAAACTTCTTTTAGGGCAGAAACCAAGCAGAGGAATAATGTTGGAACGCTCGAGTTAGTTTCTTCAGCCAGCTTTTGAGTTGCTCAGCTAAAAACCAAAACGAACAGTCCTCCACGTTGTTCGCTGAGGATCAAAAAATAGAGCTCAAACAGCTGAAACTTCAATTTCATTGTTTAGCTAATTCTCTGAGGAATAGCGCCTTTGTGAGAAAGCTTCTAACTTAGCTATTTATAATATTTTTCATGCATATGCACTTAAAAAGTGCAGTTAGGCTTTCAGCCGCTTTAAATGGTTGCGATGCTGTGGATTTACGTAACTCAGTAACTGCTGGTGTGTACTGCGGAACTCGGCTTTCCTGAATGTTGTCGTCTTCCCTACGTTTGCAGAGCTGTCTAGCTTGCAGGCGTGGGTTTCACAAAAACTTGCTTAAGCAGCTTCAGTGCCAGAGCAATATTTTTTCCCCCCTTGAGAAACCCGCTGCATTAAAAATCGTGGACTGTTTGCATGCTTACTGTGTGCAAGTGCAGTTCGTATTCGCATCACGACACTGATTTGTCCATGTGATCTGCGCACACATCTTGCTGCTCAGACTGCTATACAGGGAGTATTTATATACAGTACATAAACTTTCTGGGAGCCAACCTTATTACAGAAATGTTTATGCCTATTAGTTTTAAGTCGTTTTTAGTGCTGTGAAGTTGTTGCATTTCTCCTGTGTGATTTGGTTTGGCGCCATCAGGCTTGCGCGCTTTTTGCCTGTGCTGGCGCTACCAGGGCTGGTCCCTCAAAGTCATATGGCAAAAAGTCCCAAAAGAAGTTCCTTCCCTGTGACTTACTGCTCGTACAACTCAATACAAGGGGAATTGTTTGCTTTTTAAAAAAAAAAAAAGTGATATCTCAAGTAACTGTTGTTCCAAACTTGGGCTGTGTTCCTGCTGGCCGTGAGTTCAGCTAGGCTGCTCGTTTGTCTTGGAGCACTTTGTACTGGCAGATTTTGCACCCTAGAAATAGGTCAAAGAGCTGCAGCTGGGGAGCGTGTCCCGCTCCTCTCCTGAAGTGCATTGCTCCCGATCTGGAAGAAAAATAAGAAAATGCAGGTGCTGCCCGCTGCCAAAATACTGACAGGCGTAGGTATGCGTGTCAGTTTTGGTGGCATTTCTATACCACCGCTCAACGTCACCAAGCCTACCAGCTCATTTCGCATCCCTGAAATAGAGTTCATGCTCCCTGCTAATTTATGCTATATGCAGCATTAGAAGAAGAGGGACAGAGGATTGTTTTTCAGTCTTAATTTCTGTGAGTTCAGTTAGGACTCCTTCCTGTTTGAATGCTCAGGCAAGAGCCACGGCCAAATGCAGGAAGGTAAGGCAGAGCGTGGAGCTATTAAAACCTTGGAGTCTGGCAGTATTAAAATCTGTACTGTTTGTACTGTTAATCCTTACAATATCGCAGATAATTCCAAGCATCTGTAGGAAAAACTCATTAAGTACTGAGGATATTTGGCATTTGCACGGGCGTTGTGACCATGCTGGGCTGTGAAAGTATTCGTTACTTGTGGGTTATGGAATGAGCTCGCATCCTGTAATGAGGAGTTAATCCAGAGCCTTTAGGATTTGGCTAATTAAATATCCTTCTAGTTTTTTGGTAGCACAGACAGAAGCTACACGCGTGAAATGGAAAGGGGTTGCATGTTGTATGTCTGTTTTGCAAAGTCTAATTAGACTTTCTCTGGAGATTGATGCAACCAGCACACCATCCTCAACAAATGAGAATCGGGCGTGAATTATTCATCGTGAATTTATCCAGTAAACTTCGCTCCCTCTTGTGCTGTGATAGAAGCACAGCAAATGTTGGGCTGTCTTCCAGAGCTACAAAAGCATTTCCCAAGAAAATGTATGCAGCGTGATAAACAGTGTTTGCTAGCATATTAGTGAGTTCATTCAAACAAAAGAAGGGAGATCCATGCAGAAGAGGGCACAACATTGCCATAAACTGGCAGTATTTATGCAAGGAAAGCTGAAGGGTGGGATTGCTGAGATGCTTGGTCGTTCTTGGCACTGTCGCTAGATAGTTTAGGTGTGCTTAGATTCCTTCTTGGCACTGATGTGTTAGGATGTCTGAGGAGCACAGACGCTTCAGAGGGTGTATCTTCAGAGAGATGATGGCCCTAACCGTAAAGAAAAAGAATCCTGCCAAGATCAGCCTTAAGCCAGCGTTATTCAGCAGCCACGTAAGCAGGCTGGGTAAGCCGCTGTCCTTTCTGTCCTTTGTACTTAGGCCTGAAATTCTATTCAAAAATAAAACTGTTTTTGTGACTAGCTGTCATGATGAGAAGCCAGACAGGTGAAACGTATTTTTAATGCAGCAGAGTATCTGAAGTGTGCACGTGTTCCCTCTTCAGAGGGTGTTTGCTCCCTTTGTCTCTCTGGATGTTAGCTGTTGTCATCTTGCCTTTTGCAATCATGTAGCAGAACTTTATAATGTATCTGCTTCTGCTGCAGGAGAAGCAGAGACACCAGTGGACATGGAGACAATTAGCCTGGATCCAGAAGCTGAGGTAAAGGCAGATTTTTGTCCTTATGGGCTTTACACAGAAGGAAGAAAAGGATAGCAAAGGCAAGTATCGACACCTGGTTATGAGATCCGGTTCTTCTGAAGGTGCTGGCTATTCTGTCTTCCCCAGAATTGATTCAGAGCCTTTAGACTAGAAGTAGAGGTGTATTGTTCTTGATCAAAATCCAAAACCTTTTGTGGGTCATTTTGAATTTTGGAATAAGCATGGAGACACTGAAAGTGGGGCTATGCTGCAAGCGTCACCGATGGGGTACGAGCTTTTGTGAGAATCCTTAATGAAGTGGGTGCTGCAGTCAGACCCGTGATTTGTAAGAGACACAGCGACTCAACCGGCCTTGTGCCTGGGCATAGGCAGCCACCTGAGCCTGTGCGCTGGAGAATTTCTGAGCTTGGGTGATGAAGGTCTCTTTGTTTGACCTGTAAAACTAGAGCATCTGGGGCTGAGCAGCATAGATGTGAAGTGCTTTAGCTGTTTGCCAGTGCCGAGTTATGTTGGCAGAACCACCAGATTGTTTGAACTACTAGTGGTTCTTACTCACCTGAGGCCTGGAACTGGAAATAGCGAGGTGTGTTCCAGTTACACCCTAGCAAAGTGGGTAGGAGAATTTTGTGCAGTACTTTATTCAAGCCAGACAACAGAATTTGTCTTTCTGAGTAAGTTCCAAATTTACTGGAGGAAAAAAAAAAGTCCCCTATTGGTGAAACAAAGCAGAGACTCAGGAAAGGGCTGTTGCACTTTCACAGATACTGCTTTTGCAGCTGATAAGCTTAGGCCCCATACTTCACCTTTGGTGGAAATATCATCTTCCAAAACAAATTTTCACAAGCTCTTTAAAGGGAAGTTTTTACGAGCTATGAATTTTGTAAGTCAACAATTTTCCTTACAACAAAGTACCAGGTTAGTCTTGAAGAGTGTTCTGAAACACTTGCTGAATCCCTCTGACCTCCGTTTCTCTTTCAGGATGTGGACCTGAATCATTTCCGAATTGGAAAAATTGAAGGATTTGAGGTGCTCAAGAAAGTGAAGGTAATGGTCCTAAGGAATAGAGAATGTCACTTGGAGCTGGACGTTTTGCGCGTCTGATCTATTAGAGAACAAACACGCGGGTCTCTCTTTGGCTGAGATCCTAACGAGTTCACCTTCTGCTTGACCGAAGAAGGTTTACCCATTTGTCAAGTAGTAATAAAAAATGCTGGGGTTTTGCAAGTTGGTTTTGGAAGTGAATGAGAGGGAACAAATCAGGGTTAATTCTAAGAGATGCATTTTGTACTTGCACAGGCCTAACAAAGAATATTCTAGACTGGAAAGGACCTCTGGAAGTCTCTCGTAACTCCCTGCTCAAAGCAGGTCCAGTTAGAGCATGTTGCTCAAGGCCTTGTCCAGTTGAGCTCTTGAATGTTTCCAAGATTACATTACAGTTACACAGTCTCTCTGGGGCCCTGTTCTGGTGTCCGACCACCTTCATGGTAAAAAGCTTTCCTTCCGTAGCGTTGGAAGAAAACGAGGAAAATTCTATTAAAAAACAAAACAGAAACAAATAAGCCACAAAACTTTATGGATAACCCAAAAAACTGTCTGTGTGCCAAGAGGCGTTACATACTGTCATTTGTATCTATCTTCCTGATTGTTTTTAAACTTTTCTTCAACTGTTAGACTCTGTGTCTGCGTCAGAACTTGGTTAAGCGCATTGAGAACCTGGAGCAATTGCAGACCTTGCGGGAGCTGGATCTCTACGACAATCAGATTCGGAAGATTGAGAACTTGGAGGCTCTAACGGAACTTGAGTGAGTCACAGGGAATCACCAGGATTAGCCTGAGGGTGTTTTGCCACTCAGTGAGTTACATGTGCTGTGCTTATTCCAGTCTTTACCACCCAGGCCCTTCTCATGATCCGTTTGGGTGCTCTGTGAAGGACAAGGTCTGGTCTCCCTTGGTATTTAACCTGTGTGGTAAAATAATTTCATTATCCTGGAGCTCAACAGGGACAGTCAGCTGGACATGAAATGTGTGCTCTGTAAGACAGTAAGAATGCTGGGTGGTTGATGCTTCTCTCCGGGTACAGAAGCACTCGGGCATCCCTTGGTATTGACGATGAGAGCTCCGTGTAGCAGGCTGACCTTCCTGCGGAAAATGACAAGAGACTTGACACTTTGCGGGGGACATGAGGAAGGAGTAGTGCTCCTCCTAGCTTCTGCCACTGGTCCTTGATCGCTCTGGAGACAGATCACGAAACTGTTTCCACTGGGGTTGAGGAGGAGTGACCTACTTCCTGCAGTTGCAACTGCTTCGTGCTTAGGGGAGGCCCTGTCCTTGTCCGCAGAGAGGCTGAGCTTTTAGGGACGTGCATTTCCTACAGACTCTGCAGTACTGAAGGCTGGCTGCCTCCCAGAGTGGCAGGTCCACAACTGGGCAAAATAAGGTCAATCCTTTGCGTGTTACATGTCTATTTTTTTTCCCCTGTTATGCTGTGGAAGTATTTTGAAAGTTATATTTATTTCTGATAAAAGAAACGCCGCGTGTGACTCAGGGCCTAGCAAAACGCTTCTGTAGGTAGTCAGGTTCACCACCGATTTACAAATGTCCCTTCTGGAATCGTTCGTGCCTCCTGGACTGAAGAGGCCTTTGTTTTGTTTTACCTCAGGATCCTGGACATCTCGTTTAATGTTCTGCGACACATTGAAGGACTAGATCGGCTTACCCAACTTAAAAAACTCTTCCTTGTCAACAACAAAATCGCCAAAATTGAGAATTTGAGCCACTTGCAGCTGTTACAGATGTTAGAGTTGGGATCCAATCGAATTCGGGTAGGCTTGCTGTACGGGATGTTAGCTGAAGAGTTTTGAGCTCTTTGGCTTGGGGTTAGCCCTTTCCAAAAGTGCAGTGCACTGACTTTTACTTGCAATTTTGCTGTTTTTATTGTTCTAGTCATTTAATGTGTAATTGCTTGTTTGCTGCACCTGCTGAATTCTTTAATTATGTATGCATGTAGTGCCTGGCTACTAAACTACTATTGATGAATCTCTCTTTAATGCATCCCCTGTGTGTGGCCTCTTGCAGATGACAGTTTCCTCTTGATAGAGAGCCAAGCCTATCAAAACTAGCAGTTACTGCTTTCTCTTACCTTCCTAGAGGCTGGCACTATTGAGTTCAGATGTAATTGTAGTTTCAGATTCGTATGTATAATTGATAATTCTGTTAGTCTCCCTCAGGAAAAAGATCTTTCTTGACTTTACTCTGAAGTGCCTCAAAAAACTGATACTCCACTGCTGAGTGCTTTGTCTTACGGTTCAGTTAGTGACCTCTCCAGCTCTGCTGATTTAAAGTCTGCGCCACTTAAAGGGAAGCAGTTCTGAGTAGTCTTTGCTCTCCATAAGGCACGCTTTTCTGCATCTTGCCCAGTTCATAAGAGAATTGGTGAAACAGACAGCACAAAAGAGCTGCAATGTGCAAAGTAAACAAATTCTTTAGAAACTTCTTCAATGATGTATGCTTTAGAAAATAATGGTTACAAGTGAGCATTTTTCCAATCTGAAAATTATATAAGTTGGCACTCCCCAGTTACAGTCACCGAAAAACTATTCGTTATGCTGAAGGAGCAGATGAAGAAAATACCTGTTTGTCCTCTATATTGCAACCATTGTGGAAGCACGCTTCTCCTTCTAGGAAAGAAGGAAACAAAAGCTATTATAAACAGCCTTTTAAGGCAGAAATGGTTGCTGCTTTTATGAACTGGAAAATTTTCATTTTTCCCCTAAAGCTAAACTGGACTGACTTTTCTATCTAAGAAGTTATTAGTTTGGAAACTAAATTACTTCTGGGAATAAATCCCAAGTGGGAGAACATCAGCCAAATAAGCAACTAGGAACCTTACAGTTTGCATAGGCTGGGGAATGTGACCTAGAGGGATGCAGTTTCTGTATTCAGAAATGTAATAGGCTAAGCACACTTACTCTTTCATTTCAAAAGCTGGGTTAAAAATATTACATTACATATCTGAACATCATTATCTTGTGGAAAAAAAATCCAGCTAGATTTCTGTATGGACACTTAGGTGGTATATTGCCACCAGTGTTATCAAGCCTAAAATTATATTTTAAAGAACAAGGTTGCATTTATTTTACATGTATTTTTGCAGCACTGAGACTGTGCATGTTTAAAAAAAAAAGTTATACTACTATATGGGTAACACAGCTAAATTATTTTTAGCATTTATCTGTTAATTCTGTTCTGGCTTCTTCACAAACAGCACTGCTCTGTGCTTCTGGGTGCTTTACTGGAGTGAAACCCGGTAATGTCTAGGGTAGGCATGAAAAAAACCATCTTGTTATTTGAGGACGCCTAGAACTCTTTTGATAGTTTTCTGCCAGCAGGATAGCCTGGCTCCATGCTGTATAGGTGGGCATATCCTTAACTCTGTAGGACAAAAGCCTATGGGCTGTCTGTTCAGGCAGCGTTCGTGGTTCTGGGGTGCCTGATAAGTTCATACCCTGCACATGAAAGCTCCTGCAGTAATGCTGTCTTAGTTGTTTTGCTGCAAAACTCTAACCTCTCGGTGCACACTTACCCTGGAGTCTGTCATGACTTATTAAGCACTCGTAGTTCTGTCCTTTTTATGTGAATGGTGAGGAAACGTAATTTTATGCCTGAGCTAATGCACTTTCATGCTTTTCTTTCCGAAGTTGGACTGAGGCAACTACGAGGCAAGCACTTTATTTGTTCCCGAGTTTTTTTCCTCATGCCCATCTGTTTCATACTCTCACTTAAGCGTGGCTTTTTTATAGCTTTAAATAGCTTTTTTTTTTTCTGATTATTTCTTCTCAGTACCCTCAGAATCACAAGTATTTCCTCCTCAGGGCTGGGGGAGCTACCAATGAGAAACAAATCTATTATTTTCTTGCAAGGCCAAAGCAGGGGTAAGTCCACAGGCTAGAAGGAGGGTGAGTCCAAATATGAGCTGATAAAACAACTTACATTGAATCTGTTGGCAATTCTGGGATAGAGGTTGAAAAGATTCTTTCCTTTCCAGAGCTTACCTGTAATGCGTTGTGTGCACTTGTCCCTCTTCCTCTGCCTTCCCTTGCCCAGAAGCGTGCGCACGCAGAAAACTACGTGGTGCTAGGACTTGGTGTCCTGTCACACCAGCACTGTTAGTCTCGGAAATCGCCAGGCAAGAGGAATGGGGAAAAGCTGAGGTGTCACGAGATATTTAACCACAGATGCACAGCTGTGTGTATATCTATATCCATGTTGCTGCTTTTCTGTGGGCTGAAATCTGTTTTTAAAATTCCCATCTTTTTAACAGCACCTTTTTTCTTTGATTTTTTTTTTCTGGCTGTCCCCTGGGGGGGGAAAAAAAAAAAGCATTTTCTTTCTTTTTACAGGAGCCTTTTCTAAATCCATCCTTCTCCCCTTTTCTTGCCATGTCTTTTTTTCCTCTTCTCTTCATGCCTTCTGGTGCCCCTTCCTTTGTAAATAATGGTTCGTTTTGATGCCTCACAGAGGTCTTTTCTCCCACTGACAGCTGAGCTCGGGACTTAAATTTGTGCAGTGTATACGTTCTGTCAGTAGAGTGTGTATTTAACAGGTATATATCGCTTAAATTGGTACATGTATGTTCTGCCGGTAGCACGAATATATAGCCTGTAGTTAAATGTATTAACACCTTGTGTCATCCTTACCTAGATACACCCATCAGACAGTTAACCTTGCTTATGACAGAGAAACTGATACGTGGAGCAGCTTGGCTCCGACTGCTCTAATCGTTGATGGTCAGGACTAAATTTGGGAATTACATTTTCCGTTCCCAGAGTCTCTCCATTCACCAGTGACAGCTACTCTTGCTTCACAAATGAGTATCTGTGCCCTGGAAACGCCTCATGCCCAGGGAATGTCCCCTTCAGTGCTCCTTGTGCCTGTTCGTTCTCTTCCCTGGCCTGGACGGTGGTGGCAACAGAGGACAAAGTGATGTGACAGTGACGTGACCCCTGCTGAAAGTCCGCAAACAGTAATGCTGCGAGCCAGCTGTCACAGGCTGAGGCTCGCTGTCACCGCGCTTGTCCTGCTCTTTGAGGGAGGCCCTACCTTGTGCACAGTTTGTGTTTGGAACTGGCAGGCTTGTCTTGCAGCGGAGTGCAGCTGCACAGGCTGAGGCTAGAAAATGCCAGCCGCATCTACAGGCTGCAGTTTTGCATCCCAGCAACGCTGTCTCCTTTGGTCATTTTGCAGGCAATTGAAAACATTGACGCCTTGACTAACCTCGACAGCCTGTTCCTTGGAAAGAATAAAATCAGCAAGCTCCAGAACTTGGATGCATTGACGAACCTGACTGTGCTCAGTATACAGGTACTGATTCTGCTCCGTACCGTTAGGTGTTGAACACCCTTGTTACGGGAACAACCTTGTAACTTACAGTAAGCTCTGTGGAGTCAGTGGGTCTTTGGTGTCTGGGTCAAATTGCCTTATTGGAATAGTGAGATATTTTGTGCTGTCTTTTCTTGTCCTTTGGTACTAAATGAGATTGACGCTGCTAAAATGATAAAACAAATGCTTGATTTTTGTGAGAGAGGACAGGAAACAAATGTTATCCCCCCACTCCCTTCCTGAGGTACTGCAGAGTAACATCAAATGAGTTATGCCAACGAAGTGCACGTAGTGGCAGTGGCTCAGTGTCACTACCTTCTGCCTGAAGAGGGGGGAAATGTGAATAAGCTTGTGCTGAATGAAATGTGTCCTTAATGAGCTAGGGGAATGTCCCAGCCTTTTCTAGAGGGTGGAATAAATACATGACAAAGCAAGTACATTCTGGTATCCCTTACAATTATTTCTAAGTGTTACTTGCTGTGTGTTGCAGTACCTGTAGGCATCTTATTTTATAGGATTTACAGAGCTATATATAGCAGTGTGTATCGTGACTGAAGTCATGCAACTTCCTTTAGGACCATTCCATTAGAAAGACCTACAAAATGAATGCTATCAGTGCATAGACTTGTTTCTAAATAGACCAAGTAGAAAATTTTCAGGCTACAACTTCTGATGGGAGAGTCAGGATCTGACTCTACTAAGCTTGGAGACTTTGGCTTTTCTGGAACTTCCTTGAGCACAGTGGCAGAGAGATCCAACAAACTGAGTGCACAGGATCAGTGGGAAGCCAAGCAGACTATTTTCCCTTCCCATCCATGCTTCAGAGAAATACTTCTCCTCCAATGACTCGCTTACGTTTTGTGTTTTTAGAGTGAACTTTAACTGCTGTTACACTTTCAGAGTAACCGTCTGACCAAGATTGAGGGGCTGCAGAGCTTGGTGAATTTGCGTGAGTTGTACCTCAGCAACAATGGCATCGAAGTCATCGAGGGACTGGAGAACAATGTGAGCAGGCCAAAAGCACGTCTGAACTGTTGCCCTTTAGGGAGCTTTTGTTCCTCAGCTTCCCCAGTTACAAGTGGGGTCCTCAGTGTCTAGAAAAGACCAGGAAGGTCCAAGTATTAGTTATCTAAAACTATTTTACATTTATGAAGCTCCTCCAGATGTTCTGGAGCAGATTTTTTTTTTTGTGACTGGCAGGTGGGTCAGGGCGTGTGGTTAATGGAGCAGCCTGGTGGATTTTGAGCAGTGGAAAGACTTGATAGCCACTGCTGGCTGTCTCTGCAGCCTTTCAAACAGCCGTCTGTAGATAACTGAGTCCTTTTCGATAGGACAAGTGGACCTGGAAGTGAAAGGGGCAAGCCATGGCATGTGGCTTGCCATTGCCCTTATACGTTTCTAGATTTCTGGATAGGACTGATCTCACGGGCGCGTGTAGCATTTTCATTCTCACCCAACAGCAGGTGGCACTGTAGGAGAGATGAGAAATCTGCAACTTGGTTGATTGTGTACAAGGCAGAAAAAAAACTTTCTCTAAAACTATTGAGCTTCCTGCTGCAAAACGTTTATTCAGCTCTACTGCTCAGGACACTTCTGATCCAATTTTTAATGGATTTCTCTTAACATGCTATGAGGAAAGCTTACTTTTTAGGTGCCCTTGGCTGGCAATTGTCATTCAGCCAGTAGTTGCTTTCATTTTTGCCTCATGGCTTCTGGAAGGTCAGTAACTCGGCTTAATTAAAAATAGTCTTTCTTGCTATATGTAGACAGTGAGAGTACTTGTCGTGCTGCCTTTAAACAGCTGGCAGTAACACATCATTGCTTCTAACGATTTTCAACTCTGGCCTGACAAAGTAAGACAGAAAAGATGAAAGGAAATCCAGTGTAATGTCTTTTTTGTTTTGTTTGTCTAGAACAAACTCACAATGCTGGACATTGCATCTAATAGAATCAAGAAGATTGAAAATATCAGTCACCTAACGGAGCTGCAGGAGTTTTGGGTAAGTGCAGGTGGAACTGTTCCCTGAAACATCTGTGCACGGTGAGAGAGACCCCTCTGATGGGGAGCAGCAGGAGGGTGGTGTCTGTCTTGGGCAGCTGCTGTGAACTCTTTCTGGTGACTATCTTTAAGATTTTGACAGTCTGTGCAGATGGAGGATAATGATTCCCTCTGAGGAAAGAGTTAAGCCTAATGTGATTTTTGCAGGGCTCTGATTAGTGGTAGCAAGCCTATCCCTACCTAGGAAATAGGCCCTGCCTTCGCGGTTGTGGTGGTTATGAAACAGCCCTAGTGTGTCCTATTTTTGCAGATCTCATCTTTCTTTAAGTCAGCATGACTGTGTAATGAGAGAAGCTGATACTGGCTCATGACTGCACTGGAACACAGTATAGGTTTAGAGCAGACTTGATACGTTCATGTTGTTATAAATATGAAGCAAATTAAACGGTCTCTGGTTTACTTCGATTCCTAGGAGGCAGATAATTGTTAGGGTTGCTTTTGTTATCTTCGGTATCCTGAGTAGTGAAGCCCTTTGCCATTCATGAGGCTGGTAAGCATACATTTAGAGACTCCCCACCTGAAATATTGGTACTCTGACATCTTTTGGTAGCTGTGTACAAATCTGCAGAAGGAAGAGCTGCTTTAGTCCAAGGTCTTGACTATAAAACCATCTTTGTCAGGAACACCGGCAGTCCCAATGATGACGCAGTTTTCTGTCACTGCAATAAATGGAGAGAGGCAGCTGTAGAAAATAGAGCTGCTTACCACACAGCAACAGGGAGCACAAAGTTTCCAGTTTACCGTGAATGCCCGATGTGAGGAAGAACAGTTGTTGAGGGAGGACATTGAATTTTTTTTTTTTTTTTTTTTTTAAAGGTGGTGGTTTTGTAGTAACTGCCGATGTATCCAAAACCAAAGCATGGCTGTAGTCTCTAGGCTGGGCAGCATGTGGCCACCGTGCAGACTTTGCTTCCTTGCCAGACAGTTGAAGCATTCATCCCCTTGTGTGGGAATTCCTATCCAGTGCAAACAGGGACGCAGCTCCTGTACTGACAGGAGGAGAAGCTGAATCAGAGAGCTCGGTGCTTTCTTTGGAGCACAGGAGCAGTTTTTGTAAGAAAACGAGGAGGTAAAGGGAAGAGGAAAATGTCACTGTGCATCAGTTTGGGGCCTTCTCATCCCACCCAAGAAGTCATGGAAGTAAAGATAGATACCACAATCAACGAAAACCTTGATATGAAGGTTTCCAACCCTTAAATGAACGAAGTATGGACTGGAATAATACATAAAGAGTTGGTCCCAGTGTTTTGCTGGGGCTTTCCCATCAAAACCAGTCAGACTAGATGTGTTGTCTGTAGAGTGGAGCAGGTGACCTGCGACATAAGACTGTGTAAGGAAGTTGGTGCTGGTTAGCAAGGCTTGGAGTGAGAGAGAGAATGCGGAGGGCACAGGGGGGAAGGGATGTGTAGACAGGGACTTCTTACCTGTACTTGAAGGTTGTACTGCCACTGGGTGGTACTCCTCTTGAGCAGCCATGGTTTGGCTAGGTTCCTGCTAACCAGGCTTCGATGGAAGTATTTGTTTGTGAGTGTGCACTTCTGTGCTCTGCAGATGAATGATAACCTTGTTGAGAGCTGGAGTGACCTGGATGAGCTGAAAGGGGCGAAGAACTTGGAAACTGTTTATTTGGAGCGAAACCCTTTGCAGAAGGATCCCCAGTACCGGCGCAAAATCATGTTGGCCCTCCCGTCTGTCCGGCAGATTGATGCCACGTTTGTTCGATTCTGAACCTCCTGCTGCCCTCTCTTCCCTGCCCTCCTTGGAGAAATGTCCCAATTGGGTTTTTTATCCACTTACCACTCCCCAGGTCTTCAGTACGCTGACACTCGCAGAGCAAATGGTCAATAAAAAACACTGAATACCAATCTTGTGTACAATGCACTCATTGTTTTTGAAATGTTGTTATTATTATTATTAAATCTTAACACAAGAGACTTCCTTGTACTTGTGTCTGTTATTTATATGGGAGGCTTCGGCAGCGACTGTTTGCCACAGACTTGAGCATTTCTACTTGGAGCCACTTGCTGACTTCCGTTGACTCTGTGACACCTTCAGATTAGTGATGTCCTTGAAAACATCACTGTCCCAGATCCAGACTCAAAGGAGGTTTGTAAAAATGTGGAAAGACAGTGACAGTGTTAACATGGGGAAGAATCTGATAAAAATGCTCATACAGGTCATCAGATCAGAGTGCTAAATATCTGTATGTAAAACTCTGTGGAGTGTGTGTGGGGGGACAATTCTATAGCAATTAGTTTTTTGAAGCACAGTTATGACTGAGAGAAGTCTGAGCTATGGAAAGTGTGAGGATGTATGTGGCTGGATGAGCTGCCCTCAGAGAGCCACTAGCAATATAGCATCTGTGTTTAAATGTAGAGCTTTAGACCAAGCTGAGAACTGGAGAAGGAGTTTAAAAGAATAAGGTTACAGGGGCTGTGGGCTCCACTTGGAGACGTGAGGGGATCTAGCCTGTGTTTTCAGATTTTTAATTGGTAGTTATGATTTCATTTGCCTCCTGATTTCCCAGGGTTCATCAGAGCAAAGTATGGTAGATGGCAAGGCATGTTGCTCCTTCCTGGGCTGAAGTCAAGGCTGCTTTCAGATTTCTTCCAGAATAGGGCAGTGCTGGATGTGGCCTGCAAGCTAGGCTTTCAAACCAGCTCCTCAGTGATAACTCACTTTCTGAAGTGAAGCTGGAAGCTTCCATGGGCGTTCTGGTTTTTAATGAGAATGAGTGGACCCACTCTAGAGGAAGATGTTGATTTAGTATGTCTTTAAAATGTGTTCTTAATCTTGTAAATGCTCTCAATGTCCCTTGGTAGAAGTTCTCCATAAAGCCCACCTGCCTGGACTGCAGTTTTGCCAGCATCAGTCGGGAGAGAAGTAAGACACTGCTCTTTCTTTGTAAGGGCTTGTCGCTGATGCAGAAGGAGAGGGTGAGATTACCAAGGTGTAGTGAAAGCTGTTTCACTGCCATGCAGTCTGTCATGGTTACTTGTTTTCTGCTCAGTGACTGCAGCCATTGTCAAACTGTTCCGGGCCAGCTGCAGCAGGCGTTATTTATGATAGGAGTCCTGAAGTGCTTTTGTAAATACAACCTCTTACAGCGTTCAGGAATTGGCGATTGCAAGACGATTGTTCAGGTTGGACTGTTCTGTGGCCTCTGTATTTGGCGTTGTCTTTTTATTGTCATTTGTTTTTTAGGAGTACTAAATCCTATTATTATTGATGTTAGTATGTTTATTAATGCCACTGGACAGCAAGGTGAGGGTTTGGTGGCACTTCATTCCAGCCAGTATTTGCACTCAAGAAATATGAACTGTGTCCTGCTTCTGCTGAATGTGGTGATGTGGCAGTCATCCCTCTATACCTGTGTTTGATCTGGGCAACTGAACTTCATTCCTTGAATGTCTGGAGAACCTGCCTGGAAGTACTTGCCATCTGCCAGTGTGTTTGTCTATCAGCTATGTCATTGCTCCTGGGGTTAAAAGCTGTGGTGTGGATGTTTTAACGTGTCCTGCCTGTGCTGATGCATGGGCTGAGAGAACTGAGAAAGTGGAAGCTACTCGCTCTGCAGCCGACTCGGGAGATTTTGGCACCTGCTCAGTTTTTGCAACTTTTGTCCAGTGAACCTGTGAGGTACCTGAGAAATATTCCATGTGTGGTCTGTAGCGCTTGTAAGGAACATAGCAATGAAATATGAAAGCTGCTCAAGGGATATGTGGGTTTGTTTTGTGCTGTGAGGTTTCCAGCCGCAATGCAAAATTCAGTCTGTCATCTAAGATACGTATCCCTTTCCTCCATCAGGGATTGAACAAGAGCCGATAGCGATGGGGTGTTGGTGCTAGCATGAGGTGCGCTGCCTGACAGCCTGAAAGGTTTTATTGAACCACTGCCCATCAGAGCTGAAAGTCTCACAGTGTTATTGTCAAACCACAGAAAAATACATGAGGAAAAATGACATGTACTGTTTGAAAACTAGCTCTAGGGTGAGCAAGAATGACTGAACAAATCTAATTTTCAGCTCATTCAAATCTGAAGTAGATTTGAACTTTTGAAAGCTGGGAGTGAATCCTTCCCTCTTCAGCATGAGACCAGTGGCATTAAACAGGGCAGGGTGTTGTCTCCATTTGCAGGCCGCTCGTGCTCCGTGCGGATTGTGATGCTGTGGAAGCTTCAGCTGGAGCCAGGGGGTGGCATCTCCCAGCTGTGCCCGTGCTGGGCGTGGGACGGGGTCACCTCACCCACCTGGGTGCCTGCGTTGGAGCTGCTCAGCTCCCCTTGTGCTCGCGGGAAGTTTGGGAGATTCATCTTGTCCTGAGGCAGGTGTGTGGGGTTGGTGGGATGAACTGTCTTCTGCACCCCGCAGTGGCTGTAAAAGCAAACAGAGACAACCAGCTTGCGTGTGGGCACCTCTGTCATTCAGTGCCCCTGGGCTCCCTCACAGCTGCTGCCTCCTCAGCCAGCTCGTGGGGACGTGGCGCTTGTCCCCTGCCTCGCTGGCATGTCCCCAAAGCTCTGCCGCGTCCTGTTTGTTCAGGGCTGTTCAGGTCCCCACCTCCAGCTCAAACAAAGGCAGGGCCTGCGCCAAAGGAAGGTGCTCGCAAGCCTGTACCCCGGCTGTACCCCTCACGCACACGGCCCAGCCTTGCCCATGCTGAGGAGCGGCCAAAAAAATGCTGGGTTGAAGCACCTGGATGGGTGGGTGACGCTTCTCAGGCCCCTGAGGAGAAGCAGGACCTCTCGCTGTGTGACGCTGTGGGAGGTAAGGTAGGGAAGCCACGGGTTTTCTAGGCATCTCCCTAAGGTGTGGGGCACCAGCTGGCAGGGCAGGAGACACAGACCCTGCTTCTTGGAGCCTTGTGGTTGCTTCCCCAACACAAGGGCCCGATCCTGAGTTGCTGTGGCAATCGGCTGGCATTTTTATTGATGCTTGCTGGGAGCGATGAGCAGGTCCTGCACGTGAAGGGGCTCTGCTGCAAGGTGCCCTCAGGAGCTGCTTCTGGAGCAGTTTGCTCAGCACAGATCCGTGCGTGACAAAAGGGCTGCTGGCTGTGATGGGGGCTTCTTAGGGGGTAGACAGGCCCTGAGCTTTTCAGGATGTTAGGTACGGGATAATGGGGGTGCTTCCTTGGGGAGGTTTCATGCTTGGCCCTTGTCTCCCCACCTTGCTTTTGGCCATGGCAGTGAGGTGCATTTGGATACCGAGAGCTTGCCCCACTGTGCTGCTTGCTGGGGTGCTTCTGGTGACAACTGTGGGCAGCTGCTGGGTGCATGGGCTCTGCTACAGCCTGAGATGAACCAAACCAGTAACCAACTGGCTCTTTAGACCGTGGGACTCTCTTTGGGAAACCTGGTCTACTGGGAGCTGATGGGGTTTATCTGTTGGAGGAGGGGAAGAGCATCTACAGTTACAGGGTGTTGAAGAGAGCTTTAAACTAAAGCTGGCAGGGGAGGGAAACCTCATTGCTAGCTCTTGTTCTCAAGGGGGACTTCAACTTCCCAGATGTGTGCTGGAAATATGATAAGGCAGAGAGGAGACAGTGTAGGAGGTCCCTGGAGTGTGTGAAGGATAACTTCCTGACACAGGTGGTGAGGGAACCGACTGCAGTCTTGGACAGAGTGATTGTGAAGAGTTTTTGATCTTTGGTTAAGTAAGGAAGGCAGGTAGTGGAACTGCTACCTTGGATTTCCAGAGGGCAGGCTTTGGCCGGTTCAGAGACCTGGTTGACAGAGTACATTGGGAGGGGGTTCTGAAAGACAAAGGAGTCCAGGAAGTCTGGGCTTTCCTCAAGAATGAAACCTTGAAGTCACAGGAGCAGGCCATCTCAATGCCAGGAAAAAGGCTGGCAGGGGAGAAGAGCAGCATGGCTGAACAGAGAGCTTCTTCTGGAACTCAGGGAGAAAAAGAGAGTTTATGACCTCAGGAAGAAGGGGCAGGCAACTCAGTTTTTGTTGAGTTCTCCCTTGAGTTGTGCAGGGAGAAAATTAGAAAGGCCAAAGCCCAGCTGGAACTCAGTTTGGCTAGTGCAGTAAAAGATGATACAAATAAATATTTTATAAATACTATTATAAATACATCAACAGTAAAAGGAGGATTAAGGAGAATCGGCACCCTTTACTGGATGTGAGGGGAAACAGTGACAAAAGGTGAAGATAAGGCTGAAGCACCTACTGCCTTTTTTGCCTCAGTTTTTATTAGGAAGGGCAGTTGTTCTCCAGGTACCCAGCCCCTGAGTTGAAAGACAGTGACAGGGAGCAAAATGAAGCTCCTATAATCCAATGGGAAACTGTAAGTGATCTATTACATCATCTGAATATTCACAAGCTTATGGGGTCAGATGGGATCCACTAAACGGTACTGAAGGAGCTGGTGGAAGTGCTAACCAAGCCACTTTCAGTAATTCACCAGCAGTCTTGACCATCTGGGGAGGTCCCAGTTGGCTGGAGGTCAGTGAGTGTGACGGCCATCTACAAGGAGGGATGGAAGGAGGACCTGGGGAACTACTGGCCTGTCAGTCTGACCTCAGTGCTGGGGTTGTTAATGGAGCAGATTACCTTGAGTGCCATCACATGGCACATACAGGATAAACAGGTGATCAGGCCAGTCAACATGGGGTAATGAATGGCAGGTCCTGCTTGACTTACCTGGTCTCCTTCTATGACAAGGTGACCCATGGAGTGCATGAGGGAAAGGCTGTGGATGTTGCTTACTTGGATTTTAGTAAAGTGTTTGACAGTTTCCCACAGTGTTTTCCTGGAGAAACTGGGTGCTCATGGCTTGGACGGGCATACAGTTTGCTGGGTGAAGAACTGGCTGACTGGCTGGTCTCCAAGAGTTGTAGCGAGTGGAGTTCAATCCACCTGATGGCTGATCACAAGTAGAGTTGCCCAGGGCTCAGTACCGGGGACAGTTTTGTTTAGCACTTTCACCAGTGACCTGGACAGAGGACAGCTTTGCAGAGGGACCGGGACAGGCTGGCTGGCTGGGCTGCATCCAGCCGCATGACATCCAGCAAGGCCGGGCACCGGGTGCTGCGCCTGGGTCACCACAACCCTGTGTAGTGACACAGGCTCGGGGAAGAGTGGCTGGAAAGCTGTCCGGTAGAAAAGGACCCGGGGGTGCTGGTCAACAGTCACCTGAGTGTGGGCTAGGGATGTGCGCGGGTGGCCAAGATGGCCGACGGCATCCTGGCCTGCATCAGAAACAGCGTGGCCAGCGGGACCAGGGAGGTGGTTGTCCCCTTGTGGTGAGACTGTGCCTTGAGCGCTGCGTCCAGTTTCGGGGCCTTGCTACGAGGGCTACGAGGACAGCGAGTTGTTGGACATATTCCTGGTGGCAAGCTGAGTGGGGTCCTGCCTTGCCCAGCTCACGTGACAGGCAGGCAGGAGCTCCAGGCTCAGGGCCTGGTGGAGGAGCCCGCAAGGCTGCACACACCTCCGGCATCAGGACCCTGACACCACCGGGGCGCTCAGCTCTTCTCCTAGGCCTGGAGTGCCTCTGTTGGCTTCTCAGCACCTGGAGTGGCTTCTGGCATGAGGGCTCGCCATGCAGCGGAGGAGGACCTCGGATGATCCCCACAGCAGCCTGGTAGGACAGGACAGCGGCGGACGAGTAGCCTGCTATGGGAGTCTGAGCGAGGATGCTGTGGAAATCTCCCAGGTGGGTGGCCATACCATGGGGTAGGAGAGGAACCAGGGCAGCTGTGAACAGGGCAGGTTTGCCAGTTGGTTCTGGGACAGTCCCCTGCCCTTCTAGTTAGTTAGCAATCCAGCTGTTTGCGGACTACCAGCTCTTATTGCTGTTGATGCCTTATTTCCAGGCTGGCAACGCATCCCTGGGTGAGAAGAGCACGGCCAATGTCTTCAGCGATGGCTGCACAAGGATAGGTGAGGGAGAGAGGCTGATCTTTGAGGTCGGTTTCCTTTCATCGTGGCGAGAAGGCAGGGGCTGGATAGGCTCCCCTGTTGGGCTGAGGAGGATGGGGAATGTTCTCCATCTTCACAGCTGGAGCTGGTGGCAGCATGGCCTATTGATAGCAGCTGATCCCTGGCAGTCTTCAGAGCCTCAGCCTGTCCCTTATTAGGGTCTTTGAGCTTCGTGCCACGAGCTCCGTCTTCCTGCTGCAGATTTCGTCCTTGTGTGGGAAACAGGCCCCAGGGAGCTGAGCGGGCAGAAGGGCAGCCGTGAGAACGGGGCCTTGCAAGAGAGATCCACCACCATCCACAGGACCTGGCGGAAGAAGTTCCTGGACAAGCTCCATGCTGCTGGCCTCCACATGGAAAAGGTACCCAGGGACCTGACCTTCTCCCTGCTGCATCAACCGTAGCCTTGCTCAGGGATGATGGCATTGTGCCCTGGCCCCAGTAGAGCAGCCCGGGCTTGCGGGGAGCCAAGCAGGAGCACATGGCGGGACCTGATGAGGGCTCCATCCCAGTGGGCTGGCTCCTGGGGGCAATGAGGGGTGGCTGGGCTGATCCTGACAGATCCTGCAGGGACCTGTACCGGTGCCAGCAGCCTCATCCCCACCTGGGCCTCTTCTCCCACCAGCACACGGCCCGCGTGGAGAAGAAGGTGGTGCACTACCTGCTGCTGAGTGCGCCCTGGAGTGTGCTCTGCTACTATGCTGAGGAGCTGCAGCTCCGTGTGCCATTGCAGGTAAGGCCAGGGTGCCTTGGCACTCCGGGTCAGGGGACAGTGCCACCAGCACTGCCAAGTGCCCAGGCATTGTGCTGCACCCCACGGTCCCACGCTTTGCTGCCACCTCCCTCCCTCTCCCTCCTTCTGAGACATTTTGGCTGTGTGTGCTCAGGCACTGCCCAACCAGACCTCCCACTGGTCAGACAGAGTGCTGCGGCAGCTGGGCATCCCCAACGCCATGGCCCAGGAGGTCCCCAGCCTGCCACTGGACTACTACACCTGCCCCTTCAAGGTCAACAAGCTGCAATGGTAAGCACCCCAGGAGAGGCTGCGCAGGCCATTCCTTCCCTCTGCCCGTGCACAGCACAGCCAGGAGCAGCAGCTCCTCACCCCCACCAGCATCCTAGGGCCAAGCTGCTCCTCTGTGCAGGTTCCTGGGGAGTGACAAGCAGGACACCTTCTTCTCCACAACTCAGAGGCACCAAATCGTGAGCACCAGGGGCTGCCATGGTCCCCTTCCCTGGTCCTGGGTGGGCTGGAGGGTCTGGGGGAGCAGCTCTGCAGGCAGGCGGCACAAACATGGGGGGTGTCCCCAGATAGGTTGCTGTGTGTAAAATACCACCGATGGGATAGAAGGTATGGGTTGAGACCCTCCTGCTGCTGGTCAGTATTTGGGAAAGGGCATGACAATGTTTCGGAGGATCAGGCTTGGAGGCGAAGAGTCAATGGGTGGTGGGGACCCCAATCCATGTGGCTGAAGCCCCCTCCCCGCCTCGTCCTTTCCTCCGCAGCTCTATGAGATCCTGGCCACCACGCAGTACGGCTGCTCCAAGGAGCGGGAGGTGGGGGTGGACCGGCTGCTGAGCGAGGGTGTCTTCGCTGCCGCCTTCCCGCTGCACGAGGCAAGGCATGGTCCCTGTCCCGGGGCTCCCTGACGGACCCACAGCCCTGGCTGGGCCCTCGCCCATGTCCACCATCCTCATAGGGCTCCTGCGAGGCCCTGCCGGAGGGGCCAGCCTCTGGCAGCCCCAGCCCGCGCCAGGTCCTTTTCCAGTACTGGGCCAACTGGGGGAAGTGGAGCAAGTACCAGCCTCTGGACCACGTCCGCAAGTACTTTGGGGAGAAAGTCGCTTTCTACTTCGCCTGGCTGGGTGAGTGCCACCGGCTCCAGAGCAGCCCTCAGCTCCTGGATGGGGTCCCCGGATGAAATGTGCTCGTCCCTGTGCACTGCCTCGGGTGGGAAACCATTGGTGGCCTGCCAGTCCTGGTCACCTTCAGCCCTTCTCCAGCACCTCGGGGCTCCTCCTGGGTCCCTCCTCCTGGGCCCAGCCTGCTTTTGCTGGAAGCAGAGCGATGCCCACCTTGGTCCTGCCTGTGTGTGGTTGCAGCTCTGTCCCAGGATGTTCTCCAGTTTGGAGGCACCGCAAGTCAGCCGTGACACATATACCTAGAGCCCCAAGTCCATGTTCAGGTCTTCCAAGCCCTCTGTGGCTTTAGGCTGGTGTTGGGCTGGGTTTGGGCAGCACTTGTCCTCGGGGACTGCGGTGGAGGCCGACAGGACTCGTGCTGCCTGTCCCTGCCGCCCGCAGGCTTCTACACGGGATGGCTCTTGCCCGCCGCCGTGACGGGGACTGTGGTGTTCATCGCAGGCATTTTCCTGGTGTTCAGTGACGTACCTGCGTAAGTGTCCCCACCTCCGCAGGGGAGAAATGGTGAGAGTCTGAGCTGAGCCCTGCTGCATGCTCCTTCCCTTGCCTGCAGGCAGGAGATCTGTGAGAGCAAAGAGCAGTTCCGGATGTGTCCGCTCTGCAAGTCCTGTCCCTACTGGCAGCTCTCCGACACCTGCAGCACTTTCATGGTGAGGTCCTGGCTCCACGGGGGAAGCATGGAGCCCAGGGGTAGAGCTCCATCCCTGCGGTCACTTGTAGGGCCGGGTTGTGGGATGCCCGCAGGGATTTGTCCTCTTCACTCCTGCTAATGTAAGACCGTGTCCCTGGGGTGGACGTTAGGCTGTGTCTCCACAATGGACATGGTGGATGTGAGACCTTGTCCCCATGGTGGACATGAGACCATGTCCCTCAGGTGGGCTGGGCCACGTTAACCAGCAGCTCCTGCTGCACTGGCCCGGCCCTCATTCCTGCTCTGCCCACAGGCGGGCCGTCTCTTTGACCACGGTGGGACCATCTTCTTCAGCATCTTCATGTCCCTATGGGCAGTGCTGTTCCTGGAGTTCTGGAAGCGGACAAACGCATCCCTGGCACATCGCTGGGACTGCTCTGAGTTTGAGGACATTGAGGTGGGGTCCAGCCCTTTGCAATACATTCCAAAACCATATGGACAAAAGCCACCAGATGCCTCTGATGCCTTTTCCCCCTCTTTCCCAGGAGCGGCCCCGGCCCCAGTTCACTGCCATGGCTCCCATGACGATAATAAACCCTATAACTGGGGCAGAGGAGCCGTATTTCCCCAAGCGCAGTCGCATCCATCGGATTTTGGCTGGTTTGGTGGTCATTATAATGTTGGTAAGATCACAAGGGCTGGAGAAGTGGGATGCGGTGGAATGGGATCTGTTTGAGGGAAGAGCATGTGGATGAAGGTGGGGATGGATGCGTGTCCTCTGGCTCTTCACCAGCTCAGCCCTGGAGCTCCCTCGCAGCTCCTGGTGCCCTGGGATAATGGTGGAGTTTTCCTTTGATGCAAGCTCTGATCCCTGCTCATACACAGCGCGCTGTGTTTGCAGATTGCCATGGTGGTGATGTTCGTGGTCTCCATTATCCTGTACCGGACAGTTGTTGCCATCCTCCTCGCCAGCTCAGGGTACTTCTGGTTTGTGGCTTCGGTAAGAGGTGGTCAGAGCTGCTGCAGGCCAAGCAGATGGGCTTGGTTTGCCAGCTTGTTTGCCTCATTCTGCTGTGTCCTCTGCCTGCTCGCTTCCCCTGTAGGCATCGCGCATCGCCAGCATCTCCAGCTCAGTGGTGAACCTCTTCTTCATCCTCATCCTCTCCAAGATCTATATTTCCCTGGCTCATCTCCTTACCAAGTGGGGTAAGCTGGTTAGGGTCCTGCAAGCTGGACGGAAGGAGCCCTTTGTAATGGCAATGCACCAAACCCAACAAGCTCAGTGCTGGGACACAGCCCCCCAGTAGGGGCTGGCTGATGTCAAGGAGGAAGCTGAGTTGTGTGAAGTAGAGGAGAGTTGGGGAAATAAGACCTTAGGTGAAAAGTGTTTTGGCTGCAGAAAAAAAAAAAAAGTGAGTACAGGGGTTCACTTCTGCTCAAGATTTTTTTTTGGGGGGGGCGGGGGGGGAGTGTTGTATGAAGAGTTTTGAGCTGACTGCTGGGGCTTGGGGGAGAAAAGTGCCTGGAATATTTTTACCATGTATAATGTGGTACACAGCCTATTTCTGCTGAGAAGAGGGAATGAAGTTTATTTTTTTTGTGCAAAGCACATGGGTGTCTGGATGCCTTGGGCTGACTTTGTGGGTAAAGCAGCAGGGTTGGGGCTGGGGTGCTGAGGCTCTGTTAGCACTGAGCGAGTCAGGGTGACATCCACCATGAGGCAGACAAGCACCTCAGAGCAGCGTGGGGCCACATCCCTGTGCTTCCCCCTGGCAGAGATGCACCGCACCCAGACCAAGTATGAGGATGCCTTTACCTTCAAAGTGTTCGTCTTCCAGTTTGTCACCTTCTACTCCTTTCCCATGTACATAGCCTTCTTCAAGGGCAAGTAAGTGGTAGGTTAACGGTTGGACTTGAGGCCCTTGGAGGTATTTTCCAACCTAAAGGATTCTATAATTTGATGATTCTAAGGCCTGTGGGGGAAGAAGGGCCCTTCCCGCTCCCTCTGGGACTGCTGGGCTCTGCAGGGCTGGGCAGGGTGGCCTTGCAGGGCTGAAGGGCCGGGAGTGCTGCTGCCACCTCAGGGGGAGCACCATGGTGGGAGGACTGGGCCCAACGGAGGAGGGGGCAGCCTTATCTCTGCGGGCTTACTGCTGTGCTGGCCCCAGCCTGGGGCTGGGGGACCCCCTCCTTCGGGGACACCACCACCAGCTCCCTTAGCGAGGGAGACGAGGGGTCCAGGTCTACCGGACCAGGCCCTTCGCTCAGTGACCCCTTTGCCACAGCCAGCAGCAGAGCAGAAGGTGGGCTGGCAGAGGGTGGGCTGAGCCCCTGCAGCCCCCGGCGATGCTCCCCTCATGGCCCAGGGAACAGGGCGGCTGGAGGGAGCTGGGATGCCCACTCACGGCTCTGCCGTGGCTCCCACAGGTTCGTTGGCTACCCTGGGAACTACCAGAGCTTTTTGGGCATCCGCAACGAGGAGGTGAGCGTGGTGCAGGGGGCTGGTGGTGATGTCGGCTTCAGGGCCGTGCCAGGACACGGCACGGTGCCTGTGGGGCATGTCTGAGCTGTGCTCACCCAGCAGGATGCATTCCCCTGGCTGCCAGCCTGGCCCAGGCTGGTGCTCACCGTGGGGACCCCATCCCCTGCTCAGGGTCTGGGTGCTGGGTCTCCCCCTGTGCCAGGAGCTGCGCGCTGAGGGCCCCTCTCTCCTCGCAGTGCAGCCCAGGTGGGTGCTTCATCGAGCTGGCCCAGGAGCTGCTGGTCATCATGGTGGGGAAGCAGATCATCAACAACGTGCAGGAGGTGGCCATCCCGTGAGTACAGCGGCAGCAGCACCCATCGCGCACCCTGTCTCAGGGCAGGGCAAGCCCTGAGCGGTGTGGAGGCTCCTCTGGGGGGTGCTTGGCCGGTGCCGCGGGCTGCGGTGTGGGACACAGCCCCTCTTCTCTCCCCAGGAAGCTGAGGTGTTGGTGGCACAAGCACAAGCTCCTCTCCACAAAGAAGAAGGCCGTCGGGGAGGGTGGGCCGGTCCCGGCAGAGCAGGCACCCTGGGTGGTCAACCACCAGCTGCTGGCCTTTGAGGGGCTGTTTGATGAGTACCTGGAGATGGGTAGGAACCGGCCGCACACCCGGCCATGGGGAGGGGGAGAGCACGGCGCCAGGCTGTGCAGTCCCAGCGAGGGGAGCCCCTTTCTCTGTGTCCGCCTCCTCCCTGCTGGCCTGGGTTAAGGCACAAAATATTCCTCTGGGGCTGGGCTTTACGCTGGAGTCCAGCCCAAGTCCCACCTCAAGCCCTTCTTGGGGGCTTCCAGCTCTGTGCCCACGTGGGGCCTCGGGGCTCGGTGAGGCTCTCGCAGGCGCCTGGAGCTCTGGGCTCTGCTCAAGTGGGAGCAGTGGGAAGGGACTGGGAGACGCTGCAGTTGTCGCTGCTGCTCTCAACCTGTCCTTCCCCTCTCCTCCTCCTTTTCCTTCCAGTCCTGCAGTTTGGCTTCATCACCATTTTCGTGGCTGCCTGTCCCCTGGCACCCCTCTTTGCCCTGCTCAACAACTGGGTGGAGATCCGCCTGGACGCCCGCAAGTTTGTCTGTGACTACCGGCGGCCCGTGGCCGAGCGGGCACAGGGCATCGGCATCTGGTTCTCCATCCTGGAGGTCATCACCCACCTGGCTGTCATCAGCAACGTACGCTGGGCAGCGGGGTGGCGGTGCCAGCGCTGAGGGGTTGCAAATGGAAAATCAGGGAAAAAGCTCTTTTGGCTGGCTCAGTGGGGAGGGTGGGTCTGCCTTTGCAGAGGTGCGCTTCCTCTGGGACAGGCAGGCAAAAAACTCAGAGCCGTGGGGCAGGGCGGCGGGGCTGGGGCCTCCCCCAGCTGCGGGACTTCTGCAGCACCTCTCCCTCCCCCCAGGCCTTCCTCATCGCCTTCACCTCCGATTTCCTGCCCCGCGTGTACTACGAGTACATCCACGACAGCAGCCTGCGTGGCTATGTGAACTTCACCTTGGCCTACGCGCCGTGGGACTTTGTCCAGCAAAGCAACACCATGTGCAGGTGGGACCTCCTTCCCACCGCGGCTTTTTGCTGCTGCCACCTCCTTCCCAGCAAGTATTTCGTTCAGCACAGAGGCCGTCAGCCAGGTCCAGGCTGTCCGCCTGCTTTCCTGAGGTGCTCATCCCAGGGTTTGCCCAGCACGTGCCCATGGGCTGGGGCAGGACAGGTGGCGTAGGGGCAAGCAGCCTGTCTTGGTGACTCCCCCGGTCCCCCCTCACCCTTGGTTTAATGTGCCTGAGTGTTTTGGAGCAATGACTTCAAAAGCTCTCCAGCTGTGGAGAGATTTGCTTCACCAGAGAAAGAAAACATCACAACCTGTCTGGGGAGATGGCCAAAAGTGCCCCAGGGCTGGGCTGCCTGCTGCTCATCCCTCTGCTGCGATCACATCCTGCGGTGACGCGTGATGGTGACACCAGCCATGAGGCGGGTGGGTGCAGTGATGGCTGCACGTGGCTTCTACAGGTACAGGGCGTTCAGAGACCAGGACGGAAATTTGACGTTGACCTACTGGCACCTGCTGGCCGTACGCTTGGGCTTCGTCATCGTGTTTGAGGTACCAGCACCAAGCCCCGCGGGGGGAGACAGGTGCTGGGTGGAGCTGTGCCAACCCCTCCGTCCCTCTCGCTTCCAGCACGTGGTTTTCTCTACTGGGCGTGTGATTGCCTGCCTGGTTCCTGACATTCCTGAGTCAGTAGAGGTCAAGGTGAAGCGCGAGCGGTACCTGGCCAAGGAGGCCCTGGCTGAGAACAAGGTGTGTGCGGCTGCCTTTCCCTGCCTTGCGTGCTTGTTCCGGGGTACCTGTACAGAGTTACAGCACCTTCTGCAAGTGCAAACAGCAGCTCCCTTTTTCCATGATTCAGGTCCTTTTGGAGAGACGGGAGGCAAGAAGCAAGGCCAGCACCGCGGATCCAGCAGCAAGCAGGGACTGGGAAACCGAGCAGGTCGAGGGCAGCTGAAAGCCACAGCATGCCCCAGGACCACAACCTGCTCCTCCTCACAGAAGCACGGAGCCGTGGGGCAGCATGCCGGCCGGCCAGCCCTGCTGGGCTGGCTCAGGGCAGCTCTGCCACACGGACACCAGGGCTAGGCTGCTGCTGCAGGCGGGGAGGGAGGCAGCCAGCTCTGGGCATTTGTCCAGGCTCATTGCATTACTACAAGGGAACTGCCCCGTGGCGTAAATGAATTAAAGGTGGCCAGCCACACCGAGGTCCTGGGCTGGTAGGCCTCACTGCTGGTGCTCAGCTAGCAAAGGCAGGCTCTTGCCTGCAGCTGCTGCTAGGCTGGTCAGCACAAGCACAGGTTGACTTGCCCCCGCCTGGGGTATCTCATGGTAGGGCTGCCTGGACTGGCTGTTGCTTCTGCTGTCTCCTGCGCTGGGTGCTTACCGTAACCGCAGCTGGAGGGTTTGCTCCTGCCACCCTAAGTAGGTAGGCAGGAAACAGTTGAGCTGTGGGAAAGCTATGGAGACCCCACGTGAACGTGGGAGGTGTGCTGCTACCCTTTGACATAGGGACTACGAGGGGAAACAGCCCCTGAGCAAAGCTTTGCTTCTCAAGAGCAGCAGCTTGGCCCTGGCAGGCGGGCACTGGGCAGCAGCGAGAGTTGCAGAAGGCAGAGGTTCTCATCGGGGTGGGCAAGAGGGACTGCAGCTGCTGCCTCCCTCTCCTCCCCTATACCAGCAGCAGCCCTGGCATCACCTTGCTGGCTGTGAGCACGTGGGTGCCTTCCTCCACTGCTGCTGGGCGCTGCTCTCACCTGCCCTCAGACCAGTGTTCTCTGTGCGCATCCCTCTCAGCAGGGGCACTGCCGCAGCAGAGGCTCACGCGTGCAAGCGGGGGCTCCTCAAGTTGGGCTGAACCCAGCCAAGCGGGGGCTGCCCTGGATCTCAACCCACCGGTAGAAATAATATCCGTGACACTCCAAGCTGTTTCAGGTTTTATTTTAGAATTTATAAAATTCCAGTGTCATCCATACTCATGAGCCTTTTTACATGTTTGCATATAGTCTCCAAATTCCAAAGTTAAGGCCAAGGGATCATTGCTATGGAAACGTACAATATGGAAGACGTCAGAGAGGAAATGGACACATGCCACAGTCTGCTGCGGAAGGAGGGTGGTGGGGGACAGTACTAGGTACAATCACTTCATGACCTTCTTTAGAGTGGAGGGTCGGGCTGCGGGGCAGACCCAGACAGTGGTGCCCCAAATGTAACTCAAGCCTAGCTGTGCAACTGGTGAGGGCGGGGGGGGGCATAAAGGGGGGGGGGTAGGCTTGGCGACATAGGACAGACCTAAGCTACAGGGGTATAACCATTTTCTGACAGACACGGATGGGAGGGTGTCACCCGAGTTCTGTCTGCCCCATCCTGTTAGCCATCTCCCAGGGGAGGCAAAGCCACCCCCTCCTTCGGGGGAGCTGGGTGCCCTGCGGCAGGACGCAGTTAGCTTCAGCCACATCTCGAATTTACAGAGAGCACGCTGAGATTTTGGTTCAACTTCTGCATAGCAGCCTCTACCACGAGGAGCTGGTGGGGGAAGGAGAAGCGTCGGCATGTCAGGCCTGTCGGACAGAGCTGAGGGTGCTGGAAAAGGCAGGAATGCTGGGCCCAGCCTGCCAGAATGCCTGCCTTTGCCCCATAAGCAGCACTAGAGAAGAGAGACTAGGGACTCCTGCTTGTCCAAGAGCTGAAGCAGCTGGGCTAGAGGAATGGCTCAGACTACAACCTTCTGTAGGACAGAGGCAGGGAAAGGAGGGAACACAGGGACCCCCTGCCCCCTGCCTCCCTCCACAAAGACACGGTTTTCCTCTTACTGGCTGGAGAAGCTTGGGCACAGCTCCCTCAGAGCAAGCCATGGCAGGGCCCAGGCACAAGCAGCCCAGAGTATAGAGCATGGATCACCCTCTCCAGCCCATACAATGGAGGCCTCGGGGGGGCTTGACACACGGCACTGTCAGCCCCCTCGCTTTCAGTTCCCCTGTTCCATCAGAGCAGAAGCCTGACTCACCACTGCTGCAGCCAGGGGCTGCTGCTAGGCTGTGGCAAAAGCCTTGGGGCCAAGCCCGGTTCTAGCTCAGAAAATCCTGCGGTCCTCTCCCATTCACTGCCTGCACGACCGTGACCGCTCTCAGCTTGCCTTCAGAGGAGCTCCCGCAGCCACTCCACAAAATGCTCCTCTTGCTTCTCCTCCAGGGTTCTGCTCTGGGTGCCAGGGCGAGAGCTGGAGCAGCCGCTCACCCACCTACGCTGGGAGGCCACCATCATACCGACTTTTGAGGTAGAAAGAAGGCAATAGTAATTGGTGTCCCTACCGCTCATGCTTAGAAGCTGCAGGGCTCGCAGCATCTCAACAGCTTCTCAAGGCTCCGCTTCCAACCAGCTTCTCTTGGGCCACGCCAACCTTGGCCAACCCCAATCTGTCCCATCCAGTAACGCTGCCACGTGCTGCCTCACCTGCCTGCCCACACGGCTGTTGGGAAGGGTGCGCAAGGGAACGCGGGGAACTAGGAACTAGGAGTGGGGTCTGTCGTCACGCACTGGAAGACTCATCAAGCGTGCAGGCTGGGGCTGTGCTCGGTGTGGCGCGAGGGAGCGCCCGCAACGCACTGCACTCTGAGGTGTTCGCCTGACCAGGGTAGCCGTACTTTGTTCTGGTCCCTTCCATCTCTGCTGCCTCTACAGCCTACTGAAGGTTTTGTTCCTTGAAAAAGTTAAGTTTCTGACCTTTTAGATTATTTTAAGCTCTCCCCACAGTCAGCTATCAGCATTAAATGAATTTTTGGCAGTTCAAAGGAAAAAAGTTGATTGCACTCTACAACGGTAAGGTAAGGCCTGGGATAAACACAAAGGAAAGAGGGCAAACGTTTTGGCTTTAGAAAGTCAAGGAAATTTATTTCCTGAGGTCATGAGACAGGAAGTAGATTCCTAGCCACAGTAAAGGAGGTCTCCTAATGAAGGCGAGAATGCCTAGTAAGACATGCTCAAGAGAGCAGATTTTTCTGCTAGCGCTTGGGAAGCTGTAAATCTTAGCCACTTTGAGTCAATTATGAAGTTTCTAACAAAAACACACACATTTAGTGTTTGAATCTGACTGGAAGTCTTGTTCCAAAGAAGAAAAGTATATCCATCAAGAGATGAGAGTGAATCCTAGCCATGGTGATAGCTGAGGGGAGCGGGATGGGGTCTAGCACTCCAGACACCATTAGGAGACCTCTTGGGGCAATTGACTTGTGCTCCAGCCGCTGGGTCAGATTTCAGACAGGAAGTATTTGTGGCAGGTTAGTGTCAGGTCAGCGGGCTGGAGGAGATGTTTCTGCTTCCAGGTCATTATCGTTTGGGTCCCCAGGGAAGAGTCTTGGGGGCGACTTGAGCCCCAAAGCTGGGGAAATCTTCAGAACTGCTCATATCAGGGGCCTAGAGCAAACAAAAAGGGAACAAGTTAAGCTCCTGCCCTGCTGTGAACCTGTACAGCACCCCTGTGCTACGCAGCATTTCCTGTGTCCCATGGGCAGAGACAAGGAGTGAGGGCTGAGCAGGATCATTACGTCCTTCGGACTGCTCTAGGTGGACAGTTGAGCCTCCAGAGATGGCATCAAGGATGGTGCAGACAGAAGCACACAGCAGGTGGATCAGGGGCTGTGAGAGCCCAACCGCGCGCGGTAACTCGGTCGCTGGAGCAGGGTCAGGCCACCAGGGCAGCTGAGAACAGAGCTGCCACGTGTCCCAGTTCACTGCTCCCAGACAGAACACAGCTACAGACACTGAGCTCGTTCTGTGCTGCAGCAGAAGTCAGAGGTGCCAGGGCCCCATGACAACCCCTAAAACCAACATGACCTGGCAGGACACTTTCAGGTAAAGACTCCCCATCCCCAGCAGCCCCACTGTATCCAACACAGGCAAGGCGTTTGGAAGAGGAGACAGCAGTGCTTTGGAAGCTGGAGGCAGAGCCCAGGCCTGCCCTCAGCTTGCCCAGGCCACACAGACCAGGACGGCCCCTCACTGCCTTCTTCTCTGCCACCAAGGAGAGAGGAGGGAGAGCGCTCTGTTTTCCCAGTTGAACCGGGAGGGCCAGACCCCAGAGTCAGCCCTTGGCAGTGCCACACTCCCCGTGCCCCCGGGCCCGCAGCAGAAGCAGCACTCACCTTTTCATTGTTGACAGTGGCCCAGGGGGCATCTCTCACCACAAAGCCCTTGGATGGGGCCTTGGACTCTTCATGGGAAGAGGGCTTCATGTACACCTGCATTGCCTCGTTGTCCACCACATCTGCAAGCTGCAGTCACATGGCCCAGTTAGGAGGTGGATCGTGACAGTTCCTCAAACTGGTGTAACCCCTCCACCCCCAAACTACACCTCATCATGCTGCACCCTGTCCAAGGTCACTAGCCTGTTCCACGACCACTGAACACGGTGTTTCTCCACTAGTTTGAGGGCCACCAACTCCTAGGCTGCAACCGATGCAAGCTGCAGCAAGGCAAGCACGCGTACATCTTGGTGGTGTCCCAACACGCTCGTTCGCTGTCCCCTCCTGGACAGCGGGGCCAGTCCTTGCACAGCCTGGGGCTCTGCAGCCAGTGGTCTGAGGGACAGCTGCAGACCAGGGCTGACTGCAACCCGCACAAAGACTGAGTTCTCTGATGCTGTGGTAGAAAACACCACGTGGAGATACCTCAGACATCCAGCTCTGCGGTTGAGGAAATTCTTGCTAAGCCGCCGCACAGATTTGCTAAACACTTACATATTCTTCCTCCAAGTTCAGGATGTGATCAATAGCTTCTTCCACGTTCTCGGGGAGTCCTGTCACGGTCACACAGTTGGGGTCAGGAGCTCCACTCTGGGGAAAGCGAATATCCACCTGAAACACAAAGAAACACAGGAATTACACCTGCACATCTGAAAAGCTACAGACTCCCTTAGTCTTTTGTCACCGGATTCACAAAAGAGAAAAGCCCTGATCCATTCACTGCTTCAAGTCTGTTTAGGAGCTGCGCACTTCAGACACTAGGGGATTCACTGGAATACACCTGGCCTGAAGCCTGTTCACTTCCCCTGTGAGGAAGGCAGAGCAGAGCCTGCTGTAACAACCCACATTGCAGCAGCCCCTGCTGCTCTCACTGCCCAGAGGCCCACCAAGCCGAGTGGTGTGGTTGGAGGGAAGGGATGCCATCCAGAGGGACCTGGACAGGCTGCAGAGGTGGACCCATGTGAACCTCATGAAGTTCAACAAGGCCACGCTCAAGGTCCTGCATCTGGGTCGGGGCAATCCGAAGCACAAATCCAGGCTGGGCAGAGAATGGATTGGGAGCAGCCCTGAGGAGAAGGACCTGGGGGTGGTGGTTGATGAGAAGCTCTACACAAGCCAGCAATGTGTGCTTGCAGCCCAGAAAGCCACCCGTACCCTGGGCTGCACCAGAAGCAGCGTGGGCAGCAGGGCGAGGGAGGGGATTGTCCCCCTCTGCTCTGCTTTCATGAGACTCCACCTGGAGCCCTGCACTCAGCTCTGGGGCCCCCAGCACAAGAAGGACAGGGAGTTGTTGGAGCGGGTCCAGAGGAAGTCAAAAGTTCAGCCTGGAGAAGAGAAGGCTCTGGGGAGACCTTATAGTGGCCTTCCTGTGCCTAAAGGGGGCTACAGGAAAGCTGGGGAGGGACTCTGTGTCAGGGGATGGAGTGATAGAACAAGGAGTAACGCTTTAAACTAAAAGAGGGGAGATTTAGATTAGATCTAAGGAAGAAATTCTTCACTCAGAGGGCAGTGAGACCCTGGCCCAGGCTGCCCAGAGCAGCTGTGGGTGCCCCATCCCTGGCAGTGCCCAAGGCCAGGCTGGGTGGGGCTGGGGGCAGCCTGGGCTGGTGGGGGTGTCCCTGCCCAGGGCAGGGGATTGGAATTAGACGATCTTCAAGGTCCCTTCCAACCCAACCCATTCTCTGTGCAGTGCTGTGGCAACAGCAGAGGGCTGGATTTCCAGACAGTGTCCTCATTCTGCTGCAAGCAGCCTTGCCATCAAGCCATCAGCAGGAGGCACAATAGTTTTTTATCTCCTCCGCAGACAGAGCAATCCTGGCTGACGACCATTTTATGTAGTTGGCTTAGTGTTTCCCGTACACAGCCACTGAGGTCTCTTCCAGCTTGCCTTCCAGATGGCTGCAGGGAAGTCACACAAGATGGGACCAAAACCAAAGGCTGCTCATTTCAGAACAAAACAGCTTGTTTCAGCAATCAAGACCAGCCAAGATGCAAGTCCCAAAGGCTCATCACTCTGAATTCATGTTCATTAACTGTCCCTGTAGTAAATCACTCTGCTACTGCCACATGCTTGCAGGGATGCAGGCCCCTGCCCTTCCCAGGCTGAGCTGGCTTTGCCAAAGCCTTTCAGCTTCCAGCAGCCAAATCTGGAGACCTGAAAGCGTATTTGGGAATCTGAAAGTCACAGGAATCAACGTTGGCTTAGACAAAGAAATCCATATGATCTCCTTTGAGCTGAGCTCATGCTAAGGGGGTCTGGGTACAGTTCCCTCCCACAGCTCCCCAGTGTCAGTGACTGTCCAATTCCAGTATGTGGAGCAGCTCACTCAACCACCTCTCCCTTCAAATGACTATCTGGGACTCCATCTGGAAGAAATCCACTGAAAGGGGACTTTGCTCCTACATTTGCAATGACACCTTGAGGGGAGCAGAACAGCACTGGTTTTTCTTTCCTTCTGTTCCAGCTGGAGGTGCTCAACAGGCACAAGAAACAAGGACCACAAGATGTGAACCTGACACTCCTGAATTCAGACCCTAGTACCAAACAGCTCCCCCAGCCCGTGCTGCCCCACCACTCACCTTGAATTCATCCATGATTTTGCGGATGGCTTTGCCACGTGCGCCAATGATGCGTGCATGAACACGGTGGTCCAGAGTCACATCCTCAGAGACCATCTGCTCGAGCTCGCCCACAATCTTCATGATGGCATCCCGGGCAGCCTCAGCATTCTTCTCATAGCCAGTGATGGTGATCTGGTCTTGGGCCTGGGGCACATGGAAGCATGTGAGTAACCAAGCTCATAAGCAGCTAACCAAAACTCCCTGCTACTCCCTTATACCCTCCATCTTATTCAATAGCAGCACAGGGAAGTCAGAACCCATGCTCAGAGACAACCAACAACCCTCTGTGTGTCTCCTCTGCCCTCTCACCTGGCTTTCATCATCCTTGTCAGGGAACTGGATGTTGACCTCATGCTCTGTGCGGATCTGGGTGATCACTGCTCCCTTACGCCCAATGATTTTAGGGTGATACTTGGGATCCACAGTGACTGTCAGCTTGAAGCTTCGCAAGGCCTGGGAAGAGAGAAGCAGAGTGAGGCACAACAGCAGGGAACACACCCTGGCTGCTCCACTGACGGCCATGGAAGTCCCAGCATTCCTTTTGGCTTCTGAAATTCATGGGACAGATTCTGCAAGGTCCTGCCTGAGTGCACATGGCTGTAGAAGAGTACCCAGAACATTCATCTGCAGGGGCCTTGTGCTTTTTGCCAAGTTCAGCAGGAAACTACAGGTAGGAAACAACTACCCAGATCATCCCTCATACTATTTGTTCAGAGCTGGGATAAGGGTTCACCAGAAGAGGTACAAAGAGACTCTAGCGCAGTGAGGCTCCTGCCCTGCGCCATCTCAAAGGGATGTGAAGGTGAGAGAGCGCCCTGGGCAGTTCAGAGTTTCCTAAAGTAGATTCCTAAGACTCTCCTGTTAGTTCATATTAAACAGGTTATATTTGGGTAAGCCACTGAGTCCCCCAGACCTGCAGAGCAGTGAAGGGTGCTATTAACAGGAGAAGAGTTCCACAGGTCTGTACAACTTCTGAAGGTACCACCCAGAGGCTGAAGCCTTGTTCAGCTGGAAGGAAGGACAGGCACAGGCCTTACCCGATCCTCTTGTTCAGCCTGCAGCTCCTTCACTCTTTCCAGCAGCCCAGTCTTGGCACGGTCCAGGTTGGTGGCCAGCCCAGTGATGGTGATGACATCTGACTGCAGCTCAGGAGCAGGGACCTGGATGTTTACCTGAGCAACAAGTAACGATTATCACTTTGTACCACCGCTCACTGCACGTTAGCTTCTCACTGATCCTCTCTGCTACCAAGAACAGCTTGCATCTAGCCTGAACCCTGTTCCTTCAGCCGTTATCAACATCAGATTGCTTTGCTGCAGCACTTCAGGACCTGGCAGTCTCTGTACCAGCCTGGAGAGGCTAGGAAACAAATACGCGTTCAACAGTGCTGTCTGCAGCCAACCTGCACCGGCCCCAAGAGCAAGAGGTCCACAGTCCCTGCGGGGTCCTGGGGAATTCTTCCAAGCAGGCGGGCATGGCCAAGGAGGGAAAACAGCTCTTGCACTGGTAAGAAATCCAGATAGGCCCCAACAAATCCTACAACACTCACGACACCAATTCCCATCATACAGCTTCATCGTGAAACCTAGCAAGCCCCAGAGCCAAGGAGTTCATTACACAGGTCTCACTTTCTTATTATACAGCCTGTATTCTATGGTCAAGCCAAGATGGCCCTGAGTAAGTCACAACTGATTGCCAACACCATAAATATGGTCACTTACAGATTCTCCAGTACGTGGGATTAGGGAGGAAGGGCAACAACTTACTTCAAACTCGTCCATCATTTTACGGATCCCACTTCCTTTCTGGCCAATGATATAACGGTGAAGATCAAAGGGAACTTCCACTTCAATGGTGACAGGAACCAGAGCCTAGAGGGATGGGAACAGAGTTTGCCAGTTGAAAGACTTCTCCTTTCTTTCAGTTTGCCGTATACTTGCTCAAAAGAACGCGTTTCTGGAGTGAGGTACGTTCCCTTGTAGTCAGGGTACAAACTCTGCAGGAGAGAGCACCTGCAAACACCAAGATGACCTGTGGGGTGCTATATGTTTTTTTCCAAACAAGCCATCTGAAAACCCCCTCTGGCATCAGAGGCTGTTCTCATATCCTTGGCTTCCACCTAGCAGAAACTTGGATGACATCACTAGAGGAGAAGCATGGCAAGGTCTGCTGAAGCTGGAATGATTCAGCCTCAATCACACTGTATCTCATCCCAGCCCTGCTTCACAAAAAAGGACGTCATGCTTTTCTGGCAAGTGACTTGGGGCTGCTTGCAGCTGTAGCAATTGCTAGGTCAGGCGCAGTGATTCAAGCCACCTGGCTAAATTATAGAGCAATTGGAGAACTTCCTTTGAGCAATACAGACCTTCGCCACGGTTAGTGTCAGTGACCACCTGGATAGCAACCTTGACCGAACAGTTTTTACTACCATCACTACAGCATGCAGCGAGCTTCTTGCATCAGGACATGACTACATTATAAGGTTAAAGGGTTTGGAAGCCACGTACCTGCAGCGCCTCCTTTGCTGCCTCACACTTCTCCCTGCGGCCAGAGATGATGATGATATCACACTTCTTTGGAGAGCTGGGGTCTCCATCCTTCCCATCCTTGCCTTCCCCACCCTCCTCGCCATTCTCCTGCACAGCTGGCTCTGCGACAGGGGCTGAAAACATGGAAAGCCTTGTGTTAAATAGACAAAGACCCCTCCTTGCTCAACATCTCCCCCTCCAGATCCTCAGGCTCAGCCTGGTCACGAGATACCAGACACTACAGCCTGCTATGGAAGAGGTTACTCCTGACACAGTCAGCTTGCCACGGCTTAGCCTAGACTGAGCAGAACAAGAACATCCACTGAGATGGTCTCCTCCATGCCTCTCTGCACAGCACTCATATTGCCTTTGCCCGCGTGGGGAGGACCTGCAGTTGCACTCTGGAAGTAGAAGCTGTGCTCCTACGACAGCAGAGGCAATAAGGCTGGCAGTTCCTTCAGCAACAGGGAATTTCACTAGCACGGCGCTGGATGTTACAGCAGGACGGCTGGTGGTAGACCAGACTACTCAACAAAAATAGGCAGAGCAGGCCCCAGGCCAGCAGGCCCCAGCTGTGCTGAATTCAGTACAGCCAACAATGAGATCACGAGAACTCCAAGAAACCTTGACAAGCCTGCAGAGCAAGAGAGCAGCAGCAGGATCTGCTTTTGGCTAGGACAGGTCCTCGTGCTCCCTGCACTCTGTGGTGAGAACATATTCAGAACTCACAGGTTTGCATTTTTACCCCCTAAAAGTGGCCCCTCTTCCCAAGAGGACACGGTTGATTCCGAGCCCAGATCCAAGGACGCTGCAGGGAACACCTGGGGTCACTTCTCCACAGATTTTAAGTAGAGCTTCTTCACCGATCAAGTGTAGACTACACATCTGATCACCCCAACTGCCATGTGAACATGCATCCATGGGTATACCTGGGTTCTCCTCCCTGTCAGGGAATTTGATCTGGACACCATAGTCCCGGGTGATCTGCTGGATCCGAGATCCTTTGGGGCCCATAATGGAGCGGTGGAACTTTTGTGGGATGGTGCATTCGATTGTCACTTGAGCTTCCTGTGAGAAAGCAGAGTTGCTCTATTGCGACGCAGCCTCTTTCACTGCAGCAAACAAGATGCTTGCACGTGGTGAAATCCATAATGGACACAGTGAGGTGTTGGGAAAGGTAACAGCTGCTGTCATGGAAAGAACTGAAAGTTTCCTAGAATCTTTCCCTCTCTCAGAGAAGTTAGCATGAGCTATTTTAATGAAGGCTGCCTCCAGCCCGTGATTTTAAAGGCTTCAGAGACCAAAGGCTCAAGCTTGCTATGACTCTGAAGGGGAAGAAGTAGTAAGAGAAAGGAAAAAGATAATGAAGGAAGGAAAGGAAGAGCAGAGGTCTGACTGATGGTTGTTTCCAAAACGCAGTACTAACAGGACAAGAAACCCCAGGGAGCAGCCCCTACCCAAGACCAGGCATGGAGAAGCACAAGTGGGCTCCAAATTTTTCATGTCTAAAGGTACCCCAAACAAAGCTCTCCCCCAAAACAAGAGGAAGGTCAAAGGAGGCAATCACTTGAAACAGCATTGCCATTTTGGAGCCAGCAGCCCTTCCCCATGCTGGGATCTAAAGTCTGCAGCCCCTATGTTGACAGCAAAGCTTTAAATCCCAAATCTGTTGTGGGACTTGTTCACATAAAGCTTGGCTGTACAACAGGTTCAAGAAAGGTACAGCTGAAGCAACAAAGTATGGAAAAAACAGCTTTCCTGGGACTTACCAGGTCCTCGATGATCTCCTGGATGCGTTTCTTGGCTGCCTCAACACAGTCCTTGGCTCCCTTGAGGGTGACTTTGTCGCTCTGGGTGCCAGAGCGTGGGAAGCTGACCATCACACCACCGTACTCATCAGCGATCTCACGCAGAACTTGCCCCCTCCGGATGACGAAGTGGCGGTGGTGCTTGGGGTCAACCACCATGGAGTCTTCAACCACGTTATCCTGCCAACAGATGACAGCAGCCAGTCAGCCCTGCCCTTCCTGGCCATCATCACCCATTTTCTGCACTCAACGGAAAACAGTTTACAACCTCACTCCAACAAGCGACAGCGAAGAGGATCTTCCTGAGCTCCCACCACGCTCATGGTTCTAGGACAAACAGGTCCTCCACACTAACTCATTACATCTTGCTGCAGTGACAGGTAGGAAAGTAGCAGTTCTTACCAGGTTCTTGATGAGGGCCTCCAACTCCTTCTGCGCCTCTTTGACAGCTTCCTCAGTTCCCATGATAGTAATCAGCTCCTGATCTTTGTCCTCAGAGGTTGGGAAGATGATGCGGGCCCCAGTGTTGTCACGCACCTTACGGATGTTGCCACCGCCTTTACCAATAAGGAATTTGTGGTACTCTGGCTTTGCACGGAGGTCCACAGTGTAACTCTTTGTTTGCTGTAAGGAGGCAGATCCACACGGAACACGTCAATATGCAGCAAATACACATCTGCATCAACAGCAGACATGCAGCTCTGTAACTGCACACACATGCACAGTGTTGCATGAGGAAGGTAGATGTAGCTTGCTGTCTCAGTCAAGAAGGTTTGAAGAAAAAACACTACATGAAAGACGTTCTCAGCGCTGAAGAGCTATCTCTACACTCAGCACAACTGGGGAGAATATGAGCACAAAAGAGTTCCTGGGGAGAAGGGTCTGGGACTCACGCTGGGCAGCAAAATCATCGCCTGTCTGACTGCTGTAAGCCAGGCAGCAGATGGAACCAACCAACCAGGGGAATGTGCTCACATGCTAGCATTAAAAAGGGCTTTTTCTTGCTGTTAAAATGACCAGTCAAGTGACTCCAACTTAGAGCAATACCTTGTAACCAAAGGCTCCCAAACCCAATTATACAGAGAAATATAAGAACTGGAGCTGGAATTCAGAGACAAGGAAAAAAAGGAAAGGAGATACTCAGAGGCAGCTGTTTCAGAGAGGCGTGGCTATCCACCAGCATTCAAACCACAGCAGTAGGGAGCCTTAGCCCTCTGAGTATGTCCCCAGCCTTGGAAGAGAAGCATTTCTGCCAGTTCTTCTGCCCACGGGGGAAGAACTCATTGTCACAAGGACAAAAGTGTAGTTTTCTTTCAATCATCCCAACTGTACTCAAATCCCTCGGAGGAGGATTAAGCTGTCTCATGCCAGAAGCTTCTCAGCAGGCTGAGGGGATCATTTGAACCCCGAAAGAGAAACAGCTGGCCAAACCAATCTGTTCCTTTCCTTACAACAGGGCTCACCTTCTCTTCTGCCAGGTGCAACAGCTGTTTCTTGGCTTTCTCTACATCCTGTGCTGGGCCCCTGATGGTCACGGTGTCACTGCCAGAGCCCTCGGTGGGAAAGTGGATGTGGACTCCACCACACTCCTCCATGATGGAGCGGATGAAGCGGCCTTTGGCGCCAATGAGGGAATTGTGCAGTTTGGAAGGAATAGAGACCTCCACCTCAGTGATGTTGGCCTAAGAAAGGACAGTAGCAAGCTGTTAATTAAGCTGCAGAAACGTGTTTGTGCCTACCCTGCTTACCTTCCAACTCCCACATTACTACGATCTTTATGGAGCTACGTGTAAGAAATGCCTGACCCCAGAGGTTTGAAACTGGCTGCCCCTGATACATGAACAGCCAGAGGCAGGCTCATCAGCATCATCCCACAGCACAGTCAATTTTAGATGAATTACGTCCTGAGAGCAAATACCATGAATGCAAATTCAGTCTCTGATGAGGAGATAGCAGACCTACGTCAAGCCCTCCATTTGGAGGTGCAACCAGCTCCTGTCAGGTAGCACAAGTTTGCTCTCTTGTAACTTGCAAGGTATTGTGGGGAGTCAGCACTGGGAGACCAGCCTCCCAGTGACGGACTTTCATCTTAGCTCAGTTCCTTGCTTTGTTCACGATGATGAGAGCTGTCCTCATTAATGCTGAGCACGTGGTATTTTTAGTTTGCTTGATCTCAGTTAAAGCACAGCCTTCCCTAGTTCACAAGTGACACTTCAGAGGGACAGCCCTACTTGCATCCTGATAAGCTATAAAAAGAGACTTCCCTGAAAGAAGTGACAGATAACACAGGCATAAATCAGGGCTCTGAGCTACTGGCAAATTTTGCTAAGATCTTAGGTTTTAGATTCAAGAACAGACTGACATGCACTGCTGTCTCCTCCCTGCCTTCTCCCACTACAACCATTTCTTCTGAACTTATGCATTCTAGCAACATTTTCAAGTCCCTTATCTGCACCAGGTCAGTCACTTCACTTACCAGCTCCTTTTGGATGGCAAGAATTCTGTGGCGAGCAGCTTCACAGTTCGCTCTCTTTCCTGTGATAACAATTGTCTCCGAGTTGCTGTTCTCTGCTGGGAGATCGATTTTGGTGTTGCTTTCTTCACGGATCTGCCACAAAAAAAAAAAAAAATCATTTCAGAGGTGTCCCACGTCACAAGAAAGCACTTGGAGGTTACATTTCACATCATCAACAAGCAGGGAAGAACAGCAAGTGGGATTTAGCAGCAGGCAGTGATCATACTGAGCACCAGAGACAGGACAGTTATATCACCTTCTTGATGTTGGCACCTCCTTTCCCTATGATGTTCTTGTGGAATTGCTTGAAGATGGGAACAGAAATTGAAAAGCTGTTTTCAACCTAAGGGAGAAAGGAAGGGAGAATTGAACATTACGCTGTCACAGCAAGCCCCATGCCAGGAACTTGAAAAACGTGAACTTTGTCAATAGGTTTAGACCCAAGGAAGTTGTCTACACAAGAACTGCAAGAATAAGCAAAAGGAAGAGTCGTGGTGAATGAAGTTAAATCCAGTTGGAGGCCGGTCCCTAGTGGAGTCCCCCAGGGCTCAGTGCTGGGGCCAGTCCTCTTCAATATCTTTATCAATGATCTGGATGAGGGGATCGAGTGCACCCTCAGTAAGTTTGCAGACGACACCAAGTTAGGTGCGTGTGTCGATCTGCTCGAGGGTAGGAAGGCTCTGCAGGAGGATCTGGATAGGCTGGACTGATGGGCTGAGGCCAACCGTATGAAGTTCAACAAGGCCAAGTGCCGGGTCCTGCACCTGGGGCACAACAACCCCAAGCAGCGCTACAGGCTGGGAGATGAGTGGTTGGAAAGCTGCCTGGCCGAGAAGGACCTGGGAGTACTGGTTGATAGTCGGCTGAATATGAGCCAGCAGTGTGCTCAGGTGGCCCAGAAGGCCAACAGCATCCTGGCCTGTATAAGAAGCAGTGTGGCCAGCGGGGCTAGGGAAGTGATTGTCCCCCTGTACTCGGCTCTGGTGAGGCCACACCTCGAGTACTGTGTTCAGTTTTGGGCCCCTCGCTACAGGAAGGACATGGAGGTGCTCGAGAGAGTCCGGAGAAGGGCAACGAAGCTGGTGAGGGGTCTGGAGAACAAGTCTTATGAGGAGCAGCTGAGGGAGCTGGGATTGTTCAGCCTGGAGAAGAGGAGGCTCAGGGGTGACCTTATTGCACTCTACAGGTACCTTAAAGGAGGCTGTAGAGAGGTGGGGGTTGGTCTATTCTCCCACGTGCCTGGTGACAGGACGAGGGGGAATGGGCTCAAGTTGTGCCAGGGGAGGTTTAGGGTGGATATTAGGAAGAACTTCTTTACTGAAAGGGTTGTTAGGCATTGGAATGGGCTGCCCAGGGAAGTGGTTGAGTCACCATCCCTGGAGGTCTTTAAAAGATGTTTAGATGTAGAGCTTAGTGATATGGTTTAGTTAGTTAGGTCAGAGGTTGGACTAGGTGATCTTGGAGGTCTCTTCCAACCTAGATGATACTGTGATTCTGTGAAGTGCCTTCAAATACAGCCTTTAAATAACAGATATTACCCTCCTGCCTGCATCTAGCCAGAAATTTGTCCAGAGCTCCATCATCTTGAAGTGTTTCAGTCCCAACCAAGTACAGTGACAGTACACCTGTACTTTTTTCCTGGGCTACCCAGATGTGTAGGAGAGAACAGACAGAACTCCCCCTTACCAGGTCTGCCACCATCTTTTGCATGTACTTTGTGCACTTCTCCACCTCGTTCTTGGGACCTCTAAGTTGGACGATGTCGCTCTTGTGCGCTGGGTCTGGGAAGTTGATAATAACCTGCAAGGGGTAATTATTGATAGTAAACTCAAAACACATGCAGGAACTGCTACGTCAGACACATGCAAAGCTCAGGGAAATCCTATACATCCTTTGTCCCATTCAGAAAAGGGTAGCCACGTTAGCAGCCTCTGGCCAAGAGAAGTATCTTCTTATTTGTATTAGAGGATCGCTACATTTATGATTTCAGCAACAACAAGACTAGTACACAAGTAAGAAACATCCCCTCTGGATTCCTCATCTCCTTGAAAGCCTTACCTCTGGGAATTTCTCCCGGATTTCCCGGATCCGCTCGCCCTTCTGCCCAATGATGGTCCGGTGGAATTTCTGCTCAATGATTAGGTCCTTGGTGCGTTCATTTTCCTGATGGTAATACAGATTACAGTTGAGTGTTCAGCAGGAGAGCCATATACTTTTATTTACCAGCTTGCTGCCTGACAGTTTACCTGTCAGCAGTGTCCCTTTTTTCTCCTCTAGAGAGGATTCACTCTACATTGACAGAGAAGGAGTATGCAAGGGAATAGAAAAAGAAAAACACACTGTGAGCAGCAACTTGCACTTCAGATCATCAGATCCAAGTTCTCAGTGGGCAAAGGGCACACGTTTGCACCAGAAGTTATGTTATGAACGTAACAGCCCAAAACCCTGTGGCCTCCCAAGCATCACATCCTGCTCACCATACGGGAAGCGAGTTCCAGCAGCTCTTTCTTGGCCTGTTGGACCCCCTGTGGGTCTCCTTCAATTCTGATCAGGTTGCTCTTCTCATTGTCCGGTGGAATGCGTACAGACACCTTGTAGAGGTCCTTAATCCTGTTAACTTCAAGGCAAGGATGGTGGTGACACAGCCTGCTAGGCCAAGACTTGCAACAAGGCATCTTGATTATCAATGCTTAGAAGCTGTTTAAAAAGTAAACCTCTGAAAAGAGGCTACTGGGGTGGGGTTGAAACAGAGGCAAGTGCCTCTTCACTCTGGAGTTCTACAAGAGCAGATCTGTGCCACACAAGAACTGCACAAGTAAATGCTGTGGCATCCAGAGAGCAAAATGCTCGCTCGCTAGAGTGAGGCATCTCTTTCCTCCGCACCATGTTTACATCAGAAGGTGATCATTCATTTCTCATCCTGAATTCTTTAATGGGGAGAAACTCATTGGTATATTTCCACCACCCCCTATCAGCTGCTAAAGTGTAACTCACACAGAGTAACTTGAAAAAAAGTTAAATTTAATTCTCCAACCAGGATAAAATTTCCTCCAGAACCTAGCAAAGTCATCCCACCACTGTTCAATCTGTCAAGATGCTTTCATACATTAAAGCCACCCCAAGCACTTACTGCTTATTTATCTCCTTGTGTCTATTTATCTCCTTGTGCCATTACCACCCTAGAAGAGCAGATGAAACGTGATGGAGACACCACGCTAGATGAACTACAGAGCCCCGGACACTACCTACTGAACACGGAGAGTCCGAGCATGGCGAAGATTAGAAAGGCACACCACTTACTGTTAGCTCCATTCTTGCCAATGAGGTGTCGGTGGAATTTGTGGTCAACGTTGATTTCTGCATAATCCATCCGGTTGATCTGCAAAGAATTGTACAGGGCTAGGTAGGACAGGCCAACCGTTCTCCCCTCTTGTGCCCTAAGTAACTGCCTGATGCCAGCATTGGCACTAACTCTCCAGTAGTCAGCTATAAGCGCTCCTCCTGCTCCTAAGTGGAATGGAAACACTTCTCTGTTTTGAGCTGAGAGCACCATGCTTGTGAAGCACTTAAAAGAACTTACACACCTCCCTAGTTACAACTGAACGACAATTCTTCCTTCTCTGCATCAAAAGATTTAAGACCTGCTGCTGATTTTTTAAGAATGCCAAAGGTGAGTTTTGCAACCAAGTGCTTTGTTCATCTGCTACACAACTTGCCTCCTGCAAGTTCTGTTAAGCATGGCAAGATAGGGATGCGATACAGACGTGATACCTAACTCATCATCTCTGCCCCTTCTTAGGTACTGGAACTAGTAACACCAACTTACCAGATCCTTGACCATGACTTCAATCTGTTCCTGAGCCACATTCACATCTTCTGTAGGTCCTTCCAAAGTGATTTTATCCTCTCCTTCTGTGAATTCGATGTGAACCTTGAGACAAAGCAATCGATTCAGTAACAATTTTCCGAGATGCAAGACAGGTCAATGCTGTTAGTCAGGCCTACAACACCTCTGCCGCTAAGAGACGTTTTCCTTCCCACAAAGCACACCCATTATTCTCCTGCTTTCAGAAGACGGTTAACTTACAATTTTGGCCATGCCATAGCATCTAGAGCCTAGGGCTTTGGCGCTGTCCTTACTATCTGCAAGGGCTTTGAAGACGTTACTTGCCTAACCTTTCTCTAGACAATAACTCAAAGTGAGAAGCCGAGTTTAATTCAGCATTTCCAGGTATGTTACTATATCAACTAGTACCATATAAAGCTTCCTTTGGAGGGCTCAAGCCAGAAGAGTAACTTATGATGAGTAGTGTTTGCCGCAGTAAAAGAGAGGCTCCCTTTAATATTAAAATCTGCGTCATTTCCTCCCTTGTTTCACCCACACCAGAATACATTCTTCTCTTCTACAAATAGTGATCTGGACTAAACCACATTCTACAGCTGAGGTATACCTTTGGCATCTGCTGAGTTATTTTGGCCAGGTTTTGTCCTTTCTTTCCAATAATGAAACGATGAAGCCAAGAGGGGGCAGAGACCGAGGAGACGGTAAAACTGTTGGCCTGAAAGACAGAAAATCAGAGCAGCTGTTTGATGGACAGACTGGAAGAAATCTTCACAAAAATTCAGGTCCGATTTCTATGTTGCACCCTCAGTACTGACTTAGTGTAAGCAGCATCTCTAACAGCCCAACCAAGACCATTCCCACTCTGCCTGTCAGCGCTCCCAGATACATCTTTATGCGACTTTCTGAGAAGGCCTAGTCCATCCTGCCAGTACCTTTGCATAGACTTCAGTCAATGCCTGCCCAAGCTTTTCGGGCTCGCCTCGCAGTATCACCGTCTCCGAGCTACTGTCAGTGGGTGGGATCTCGACAGAGACTCCAGTTTTCTCCAAGATCTCCTGCAGGGAATTCCCCTTGGGGCCGATGACATACTTGTGCTGGGACTTCTTCACCTCCACGGCAATGGTAGTAGTCTTCTTTTTCTGTGGGGGCAGAGGCACTGGGGCGTCAATCACAGGGGGCCGGGGAAGGACAAGAGTGAAAGGAAGAGGCAACAGATGCAGTGAAACTCTGCACCCAGGAAAGAGCAAAGCAAAGGCGAGCGCACTGGTTCTGCAGTACCCCAGCACCCTTCGGGCCCTTACCCACAGAAGGCTTTGCGCTCACAGATTCACAGTTGACTGGTACTCTGTGGCAAACTCCCTGGGACACTACATGGAGGAGACCACAGGCACGCACACACACACAGTCTTGCACGCACACACACGCACACACACAGTCTTGCACAACAGGGCTCAACACCTAGCTGTCCCCCAGGCAGTACTGTAACGCAACACCATGTAGGCTAGTTGGCCATAAGCTGATTATCTCTGCTGAAATCCAGACTGGTAAGAATACAGACCTAACCATGAGGAAAAACAGCTCGACAACCCACAAGAAGGATATTCACAATGATGCTGGCTGTGGAAAATAAACTGGAGTGAAATTCACTCTTCAGCAACTTGTACTTATGTAACAACTTTGATGATGTGAGGTGGCCACCACTGGAGACTTCACACTTCGCTCCTTGGTAGCACCTGTGTGAACAAGAGCCAGGGGAGCTCTTTGTGGTCTGCTGATTCCCCCCATGACACAGAAAAGCGGGACGTCTGTCACCTCCCTGGTAGCGTCAGCCCAAGTCCCACTCTGCTGAGTAAGGAAATGGTAAGACCCAGGGCTGCAAGGGCTGCGGAGCCAAAGCTGACACGAGGAGGATGTGATGGAGAGATGCACAAGAAGAACAAGAAGGGAACAGGGACTACAAACAGGTGGGGGGAAGCTGGGGATCTTTTACAGACCATCCATACCTTCTCCTCATAGATCTTCTTAACACGAGCGACAGCCTGGGCTAACTGCTCCTTTTCTCCGGTGAAGACTATCTCTGTCTTGTTGACACTGGGTGGAGGAATGTTGATGCGTGTCCCTGTGTCCTGCATGAGTTCGCTCACCAGCTTGTTGTAAGGGCCAGCGATGAAGGGGTGGTACACCTTCTCCACATCCAGCCGCTCCACGGCACGCTTATCCTACAGGAGCCCAGAACAGACCTCTGTGGGAACTGCCCTCCGTAATACAGTCTCTGCCAGACACCAGTACAAGCTAAGTTCCCAGTGCTACCCTACCTGACACTCGGGCCCAGGCACCCTTTCCAGTCTGCAGGCTTGTAGATCTCCATCCACCCCCTTCAATCTACAAATCCTGCTGTTGCTACAGGCGTTTTACGATATTCACTTCTGTAACATCTTGCCTTATCTCAGCTGGTACCTTATTATGGTCCATTTCAAATATGAACCAAACTTACTGGAATTCAGAGATGGTCGAAACGGAGAACCAGAAGTTGCAGAACCCAACATAGGTGCTCATACAGTCAGCAGCACAGTACACATCTCCGCTCAGACTAATACTAGCCACTGAGCGTGGCCAGAGTGGCTACGAATACCTAATATTCAGTGGAGAAACAAAATGGCGCTCTAGCTAATACCATGAGTAAGATTACAGCACTGAGGTACCTGCTCAGCAGAGATAAGCAGGATCTCATGTCGGGCTTTCTCAATCCCTTCTTTAGTGCCGGTGATCTTGATCTGGTTGCTGGGGTCATCCGGGCGGGGGATCTGGATTTTAGTTGCAGTTTTGAGCTCCAGGTCCTGCAGCTTCTCGCCGTTCTTTCCAATGACAAAGCGGTGGTGCTCCTTGGGGATAGCAACTGTTGCTGAAGCCTGAAAACACAGGAACCAAGCATCTGTGAGAATCCTTGCCTACTGCAGTAGATCCACAGAAGCAGAGCCAAGGAAAGCAAGTTAGATGCTGCTCAGCAGTACCACTAAGGAGCAAACACAATGTCTTCCCAGCACATTCTGTCTAAGGACCGATACTGCACCAGAACAGTTGATCTACAATACCTGTACACCAGGAGTCTAAATCCCACCTTTCATTCAAAACCCTTCAGTTTCTACAGAAGTGATACTCAGAGTTTGCAAAGGCCTTCAGGCACAGATGAGGAGGTGCCTGTCTTTCAGCACGACAAGCAGAAGCAGTACCAGACAACAACTGAGACGATGGCTCAAGGGTGGCGTTTATCTGAACTCTGACTGCTGCTAAAGCTACAGAGAACAAGACACACGGTCTGACTCCTAGGAAACAGAAATTCAACACCAGAAACCTATTTGAGCAGGCAGACAGCTATGAGATGCTTACTGCTACTCACTGGTGTCTCCAATCTAACGCTGCTCCCAGGGCTACGTGTAGAAGAACCCTCACAGAAAAGGGGTCCCGAGAGATTCCCTCAATTTACCTTCAAAGGGCTGTTTTATAATAGTAATTTCTGACTTCTTCCCTTCTCACTGAGTTTTTATCAACATGCTAGCTTATCACTGCTATCACGCTCTCAATACCTGTAAATATTTAACTACTAACAGCAATTAGGCACTTAAAATTCAACCTACACTGGAAAAAAATAAAAAAGATCATTTGGTCTTCAACTCTGTGTCCCTATAATGAAGCCAGCCAAACCTAGGAGAGCTGGGAATACAGACACACCTTTGTCTGGGGCCAGGGCAGTAGGAGGTACGTTCGGGGACAGTTGGTCATGTATTTGTGGTCGTGTATTTCAGCACAACCTGAATTAATTTTTGAAATGGACGTTATTTAGGGTTTGTCCCTCTCTCTTCCCTCTGGTAGGGTATGACACATGATTTGAATAGCACTGAAGCAAAATGCAGCATTAACTACTGCATTAACTACCTTTGACATTACACTTCAATGCGCACTACAAGACCTGGCTGTGATACAGCTTAACAAGAACTACCACCCTAATTATGAACTCAAAAATCTGAAGGTTACAAATCAAAACCTAAAGGACTGAAAGGAGAAGCAATTGAAACAACGGGGCTGTGGCTCCTTACCAGTGTGGCTTGAGTTACTCAATGCAGAACCCTGATCTGAAGCTTTCAGCTTCTGGCAGGATTTCCCTCTTCTCTACCTGTCATTCTCCCATCTCTCCACGTTCTCCTCTGAAGGACTACAGAGAAGGCACAGTCCCATTCCCCCATGCTGCTAGCTTCGTGTGAAGGGCCTGCTCCCCCTCCAGCACCAGCACCTCAGCATAAAGTCACTGTCTGCAATTCAAGTGTTCTGAGATTGCAGACTCCACCCTCCATGCAACAGCATGGCCTGTAATTAGCTTTGAACCCTATTTTAAGCCTCATCTCCATTCCAAATTGCCAATTGTATGCTTTGAAAATATACAGCAAAGCTAAATTACTCATCTAATAACACCTCTTTGGCTTATAAGCACACGCCCAGGGGTCCCAAAACATTTGCGAGTCTTGGGGAAGAGCAAAGACGAAGTGTGAAACAGTTAGATGCCCTCACCTGAGTCTGCAGCCGAGCGACAATCTCCTTCCGAGCCTTCATGACTGCTTCCAACTTGCCAGAGACCATGATGGAAAGGCCTTGGTCCTTTGCGAGAGACAGCTCCAGGTGAGCTCCTGTCTTCTGCATGATGTCAAGGCAGATCTTGGCCTGCTCGCCTTCTCCAAACTGATTCATGTCCTTGTACTTCCTCTCCTCCAGTGGCACATGAAACACCTGCTCAGCCACAGGACAGATGGGCACAGCAAGCAGTCAGTACGCTTTTGATTGCCAGTGCCTCCCTCCATTGCCGTACTGGACTCCACTGACATAGTAAATTCCCAGCTTCGTGCAACCCCTCAGCCCTTCCAGTGGAGACACCAGCTGCAAGCAGGGAACGTGCAAGAGCACTTCAGCCGGCAGACTGTCCCACACCAGGGGTCTTCCTAAAGTATGGCAGGCAGGAGTGCTAAGCTACGGTGGGAATATTTTAACACATTAGCGCTCGTTGCTTGAATTCTGCAATCCTCCCTTCAGGCCTGCTCTAGTAGCTATTTGTGCAACAGGGATTGAGAGCTTTCTCTGAATAGTTTTCCAACACATCCTTCCCCCCTCAGAGTGGTCTTAGGTCTCAGCTGCAGTCCTCCTCGCAGCCTGGGAGAACGTAGAGCAAAGAGCCTGCCAATCTGACACATGAAGGATTTCACACTCTGGGGAAAGCGAGCTTCACTTCGCCTACTTTTTGGACGAAGGCTGGGCCGGGGGGAATAGGGCACCTGCTCCCACCAACCTGAGTGATGACAGAAGCCTTTATCGGTCGGATTTTGCTCCAGGGCCCAGCAGGTTCCTGGGCAGCTTCCAAACATGGTGCTTTCTCAGGGAGCGGAGGGAAGGCTTCCTTGTAGGTTGGAGGATCATTCTCTTCTTCAGAGTTTAAAGCTGTAACTGAGGTGAAACAAACAGGGTGAAGAGATGCTCTCCAGGCAGAAACGCCCCTGTTCATCACAGGGGGTGCAGGTGTGTTCAGGTTATGTGTTCCCTACGCACACACTGTGTGTTCCCTATGAAGGGAGAGCAAAGGACGTGTGCACTACTATTAATCCTATTAGGGTTGTGTTTGTGGAGCAGCCAACTCTGGAGCACAACTGACCTCAGTACAGTACAGACCGCAGCAGATGCCAAGACCAATCAGCCTTGTCTGAGCAGACACTTTGGATGCAGAAAGTGAAATGTGCAAGCAAATGGTGGCAGCAAACAGCACATTTCTGCAACCTTTGTAAAGAGGAGCTAATGAAGGGATAACAAGCTGAGCAGGAAGAACTGAACGGAACAGAGCAAGGCTGCAAGTCCGAAGGGGATAAGACAAACGTACACCAGAAGGAAGGCAGGGAGAAGCACTACAGTTAGAAGCAGACTGCAGGGAAAGCCTGGATGGGGACCTTATGCTCCACTCAGTTGTGCGCTGGACTGTGCCAAGTGGGCCAGCTGGCAGCTGGCGGATGGGTGCAGAAACGCACCAGCGAGCCAGTCAGCACAGTTACACTGACATCCCCCCCAGAACCTGGATGAGCAAAGGAAGAAAAGGACCGAGTCCAACACGCTGATCCCATGAGGCTCCCTTGCAGCCCAATGCCCCACTGTTGCATGTATGCTGTCCCATGGCTGACAGAATTGCCAGTCAGAGCTCTGTGGAGATCTGAGGCTTGCTTCCTCCTGGCTCTGCACCGCGCAGCATCACCTCTGTGCTGCCGTTGGTGGAAAGCCAGAGTACGTGGTGAGCCACCAATCTAGGAACGAAGAATGCAATTTCTGCACACTTGTGGTGAACTGGATGCCTGGAGTGAGCTTGGGTAACAGCAAGGAACCTTGTTTGTGCTTAAAGGCACATCATGGGAACTCAGCTGTGTTTCCTCACCTTTCACCTGCTGCTGAGCCAGGCCGCTGCGGTGTTCAGCGAAGCTCTCCTGGGTCAAAACTGCCACGGAGCTCATTGTCGACTTCCCACCCACACACAATCCGGGTATGCCACTGGAAGAGATGGAGGAGGCAGCACTATTACCAACCCCATTTGAGGTGCACAAAAATTACTCCACCAAGACAAAGCATGTGTTACTAAATGCTCTTCCGGTCAGCCAGACACTACAAGGCACCTACAGTGCCAGTCACAGCTGCCCAGTTCTCTTACTGGACCAGCGGGGAGCTCACAGCACAGCGGACACCAAAACCAGAGCTCCTCATTAAGAAGAGAGAGGATGTGCAACCTAAGAAGGTCACTGGAAAGGGGGACAACAGAAGTTGTTAAAGGATACACTAATTAATCTATCTATTATTAAAGGCGTGCGGTTTTTAAAACAGTATCCGAAGGTCTAGATAGTCAGTCCAAGACCACTGTTTAATCCTGCAGAGAAAATGAAAAAGGCTCAGGATTCTACCTCTTCCTAAAGATGACTTATTTAACTGTCTGAACTGCTGCTGATTTAGGGGTACACTCAGAAAGCCACTCTGATAAGCATGCTTAGCAACAGCAAGATCTTTGGCACTCCCAAAATAGGAACTTACCAGCTAAATGGTCAGTAGCCAGAGAGTCCGTCCTGTAAGCTGCCCGTTTGTCAGCCTGCCAGCTTTTGCTTTATAGAAAAAGAAAAGAAAAATATTTATGTGGCTGCTCCAAGACTACAGGAAAACACAACACCCCCGTTACTGTAACTTTCAAGAGAGCACTGACTGTACTGTGTTTCAAGCTTACATCCTATCCAAAATATTCTCATACCGAGTCACACCTCACCATACTTTACCTGTCAAATTTTACTAGAGCTACAGACAATGCTGCTGCCTGCTTAAACTTCTCAACAGGAAGCCTGGGGTAGCTGCCCTTCAATCAGACCAGCTACGAGAGCAGCCATCCAGCATCAGGCAAAAATACAGTCAATTAGTAACAAATGTGCAAGACAGACATGAAATTTCAGGGTTGCAAGCAAGCATCGACATCTAGTCAGAGGAGACTAACAACCTGAAAACCTGCCAACAACACTGCCATCAGTCAGAAGTTAGGAATGTAGTTTAGTGGAGCTTTGGTGAATCAACATCGACGGCCTCGCAAACTACGGCAAACGCTCAGGGCTATCCACACACAGCTACTGGCCAGTCCACCTCTCCATTTTTTACTGTAATAAGATGATACACCAGGCTCTGAACCCTGTCTTCAGGCCTAACCCTGTCTGTCGGAAGGAAAAAAACCCGCACTAATTTACACAGATTACTTTAAAGGCATCCACAAGATGGGACCAGGAAAAAAAGAAGCTGTTGGTGGGAGCTTTACATCCCCTGCATCTGGACCTGCAGCTCTGTTACAGAAGTGCTCAGGAATATAAAGACGTAAGAGCCAGGACACCGCACACTGTCAGATGTACGGAAGTTCACCCCCACACCCTCCAACTGCTTACGTGTGCTCTTGCTGGGTTTGCAGTCTCCTAAAACCCAGTGCCTCTGACTGCTCATGGCACTACAGATCCCTCCCCTGTGCAAACCCTGCACTGCTGCTGCTTCTGAAGTGAGCTCTGGCACTTTTCGGTAAACTGATGGTTACCATTTCTGGCCTGCCAACGTGTCAGAAAAGCCGCCCAAAACCACAGAGTGTCTGATGTGGCATCTCACATCATTTATATGCTGACACTGTAAGGGGATGTAACAAGAGGCAGGAGGGAAGGAGAGGAAAGAGCAAAGAGAGCAGCAATGCAACCAGGCCATTCAGACCTGATCTGCACTTCAAGGAAGGCCACACAGGGTATTTCCACCTACTGCACTGCCACCTGCTACCAAAGCAATGGAGCTAATGTTACAATTAATTCTCTAACGACCTGTTACTGCGAGGTGACAGCTACCAGTCAGCCACACTGCCTGAAGCACAGCTTCTGCAGCACGCAGAGGCTCTGCAAGGCTGGTACGTGGGTACGGGTGGCTAGTCATCCTAGTCATCTGCTCTCGGAGAAAAGCTCGACTTCTCCCTGCTGGCCATGCTTACACCGGGGACTACACCACCGTGTCGACGGAGCCGCCACAGAACCAAGGGAAGTGGCACTGCACCCGTTGCAGGCTATTTGGGGAAGGCCTTCAAGCAGCCATAGGCTCCTCCAGCCCACCACATCGCTATCGAGGATGCCACCACCTCACAGCAAGCTGCAAGCAGGGCTGAGGGCAGGAGCCAGAAGCACCCCGTACATCACAAGCAGCTGTCAAGGTCTGGCTGGAGCCTTGCTCGTGGCATGGATGCGCTTAAAGCTCTGTCTCCTGGGGAAGTACCACCCGGTTCTGCTCCTCAGAGGAGGGTAAGGATGAGAAGTCAGTGAAACTACGCTCGATACAGTGCTCGCCCGAGAGCCGTAACCTCCAGGCACAGCTGTTGGTTTCACTGTGTCCGCACCAGCTGCAGAGATCTTCCTTGCAGTCAACACCTCAGAGAAGAGCTAGATATTCAACAAGAAAACTAAGGGCAGTATTTACCCACATGAATTTCTGCTTCGTCACCCATGCAGTGAGCTAAGAACAAATGTTATTCATCTCCAGTAACCCCAAACATCTGGTATACTGTAGGCCTCAGGGATTCATCCCTGGCCAAAATTGGAGGCGGCCATCAGAATGGTATTTTAAACATAACGCGAACGGCAGCAGCTCAGGCACTGCGTTTGGAGCCTACACCTCCTCGTCTTCCCACTGTAGGTTTTGAAACTAAGGTTGCAGCTACGTCACGCTAGCGTGCAGCTGACTGGGTCAACAGGTTTTAAGCTGCCTGCTTCGTACACCGTCCGTGGCGCTGCCTTTGTGTGCCAAAAGAAGTTTCAGAAGCGTACAGCACGCTGAAATACGGAGAACAAAATCGTCCTGAAAATAGCCTCTAGCAAGGGCCAGACCTAACCACACGGGAAATATTTGTATGGAGTGAAAAAAAGGCAAAAAAGTCTTGGGTTACACTGCCAATCCGACCAGTCCTCGTGGACAGTAATGGCGAGCTGTGCAGTATCTTACAGACGTATCGGCGTTCTGTTCATCGCAGTAACTAAAACCGGACGCAACTAAGTCTTGCCAAAACCAGCGGGGCTGAGCTGGTCGGGGCAGGCACCGTCCTCTGCCAGGGGCCGGCAGGCTCCGACCTCGCGGTGGCCGGTGACACGGGAAGATCGCCGCTGTGGGGAGCGCTGGCCGAGATCCCCCAGGTGGCCGGCCGGCTGCTGCGTGGCAGGATGGAGCCCTTCGCGTGGCTTCCTGACGCAGCGGACGTGGGCGCGCAACGCGCCCGCTGCCTCCTCGGACGCGGCCGGCCTCGGAGCCGGGCGTTACGGCGTGGCTGCCGTCCCACCGCCCCCGGGGCTCCCCCCGTGCCCCCAGCGGCAGCCCCGCGCCCCGCTCCCCGTCCTCAGGGCCGGGCTCCCGGGGCTCCCCCCGCCGCGCCCCGTCTCCTCAGGCCGGGCCCCCCGGGCGGCACCCGCGCGCCTCCGGGGGGCGGGCGGGCAGCGGCTCCCGGGCCGGGGGGGAAGCGGCGGGCCCGGGGCCGCGCGGGCGGCGCCGCCAGCGCCACCTCAGCACTGCCGGCACCGGGGGCGGGGCGGCGCCCTTAAAGGGCCAGGCCCGGGGCCGCTGTCACGGCGGGAGGGGGACGGGGGGACGTGGGGGGGCGGGCACCGGCCCGCGGCTCCCCGCCGAGCAGCGACCGGCGCTGTGTGGGAGCGGGGCGGCCACGCGGCCTCCGCGAGGGTTCGCGGAAGGGGAGAGAGAGAGAGAGAGAGAGAGGAAACAAACAAATAAATAAATAAAGAGAGAGCCGGACCCGAGCGGGAGGAGAGGCTCGGGGGTGCTGGCTCAGCCCCGGGGTTATTCACCCCGCGCCGTTTCGCAAGGCTCACCCGGCGCTGGACGGGGCGCTGGGGCTCGCGGCGCTGGGACTTCACGCGGAGCCGCCCCGCCGTGCCCCAGCCCGCACCCCCCCGGGGCCGGAGCCCCCGCTCCCCCCTCACCCCCCCCAAAAAAGCTGCCCCCCCCTCCGGCCACGCCGGCCCCGGCTCAGCACGGCCCGTCCCGCGGGCAGGGAGGCCGGCCCGAACCCCGAGCCGCCCCCCCCCCCCCCGCCGGCGGCACCAAGCCCCCCTCACCCCCCGCTTCCCCCCGACTCACTCCGGCCGGTGCCCGCTCGCCCGCTCTACTGGAAGGACCGGGAGCGCTCGGGGGGGAGAGCGGCGCGGCGGCCTCCGCCGGGCCTATATAGGGCGGGCCGCTGCCAATCCCCGGGCCGCACGTCAGCGGGACTTGCCCCCTTCCCGCCCGGCCACCGCCGAGCGGAGCGGAGCGGAGCCGAGCCGCGGCCTGGCCGGGCGCTGGGAGCACGCAGCCGGGGGCAGGCCGCCGCCGCCGCTCTCCGCTGAGGGCTGCGCGCCCCCCGTTCCCCTCACGCCGATTCGGGCTCGGCCCCAACGCGCGGCCCGAGAGCACCCCCGGGGGGGGGGGGGGCTGGCGGAGAAAAGTTCCAGCTCGGCACCAGGGCGCCGAGAGCCGCCGCTGCCACGTCACGCTGCCGGGGCCGGCCCGCGTTCCGCCAGCGAGAGCAGAGGGCCGGCACCCAGCGGGACGCAGCTCCCCGCGGCCCCCGAAGCGCTCGCCGCTGTTCTGGGGCTTTCGCTCCCTTGGGTTCCCAGCCCCAGCTCTAACTCGGCTGCGCCCAATTAACTCCTGTGCGGCTGGGCGCCGCGGAGCCCAGAAGGCAGCATCTTGCTGAAACCCCCTCGTCCTGCTCCCCGAACTCCTCCTCGTTACCTGGCTCAGCAGTGGCCCTCTGTGGGGACGTGCTGCCTCGTACCTATGGGTACTGTAGGTCCTCTGTGTACGCAGGACGTCCTGCAACCAGCAGCGTTGCCGGGACGTTACGGAGTTCTGAGTTTTTATCGCAGCTCCCTCTCCCAGACTGTTTAAGAGGGAATATCCTTACGCGTCTCCGTGCCTCTTCCTTTATTTGCAGTTGCAAGTGGCAGGAGGTTACTGGCAGGCCGAGGGCAGCTCACCGCGTGCCACCTTCACTGATGTCTGCTGCTGAAGGACAGCTGTCCCAGGCTGCCCTCCGCAGAGGACAGAGACATTCCACGGGGTAAAGGGTCAGGGATGAGACCCCACCTTTCCTCCCGCATTCACGAAGCGTCCCATGCATGGATGAACGCACATTCAAAGGATGCTGGAAGGCCTATTTCGACTTGACGCACCTTCCGCCAGCACCGCGCCATCTGCATCCCACCGTGCCCAGTAAGAGACTCGGCACAGGCAGGGCAAGGCCTACAGGGGCTGCTCAGCGCCTCTCAGGCTACTTGCCCACAAGCGGCAACTCACCTCCAAATGCTGGGTTTGGTAGCTGAGGGGAGGGAAGACAGAAAAAGGTACCCGACACCTTGACAAACACTAACCTGCCCCCCTGCTCCTAGCGTGCTTCAGCAGCACTACAACAGACCCTGGTTTCTTGACCCGCGAGAACAAGTGGAAAGGGAACCTCCTAGAAAAGAACACCAACGTGCGACAGCAAGGGTGAAGGCTTGGGCAATCCAGTTTCCACAGCTTATCAAATTGGCAGCTCATATCCCAGTCAGAGGGAGGACACAAAAATTGGACCGGCAGAAATATGAAACTCAAACAGAGATAAACTTAACACTGACGAACATGGGTTCCAAAAAACAAGCCCCAAACCCATTCGGTGCGAAAGCCAAGGTTGAGGAACCAAGCAGCTTTCCATATTGATTCCAGGACTCTTGGGGAAGGGAGGAGGCAACTTTCAGCTCCTTAAACCACTGGAGCAAAGACTACAACAAGGTTGGTCTTTGCTGGCACATGCACCCTCAGCTGAGCTGGGATTTCGCAAAGGATTTCTTCCAGCCTGTTCTTATATTGTTATCCCTCTTTTTCCTTCCAGAAACTGCCAGCCTTATTTGGAAAGCAACCGAAGCACGCTCCAAAGAGCGCATGCGCGCAATGACTTTATTTCCTGTTAAATATAACTCCAGATTTCTAAAACTGTACAAATAAGCACCCTTTTCATACCCTGGGTGCTCATCCTACACACAGAAGTCACAGAACACCACAAAAGAACTGCCCCTGGAAATATCCACTTTGGCACATCCCTCACCAGCGGCATGACAGAAGGCGGGCTGAGGGGAGACTGGGATAAGGAAGTAATTTGAATATTAAAAACAAAAAACATGATGGAAGAGGATTCAGGGCACAGGGCACTCATATGCCAGAGAGCACTTAGGTTCTCAGACAAAGCAAGCAAGATACGCTGCTCAGCTCTGAAGCTATCACGATGGCCTCCCCTTCCAATGGGATTTTTTTTTTTATTTCTACAGGAAAACTCTGAAGTTAGGGGCCAAGTTATATAGATCCTTCCATCATGAGAACGGGGAGAAATCATCATAAGACACTGACTGAAAGTGAGTCTACATTGTGTGTGTCTGAGTGGCTTTCAGACCAGATTTTATTTGCCACAAGGAAGGAAAATGCCAGAGGTGTTCAAGTCGGGCACCTCTTTTCCTCACTCATACATCATTACCAGTCAGCAGGGATTCTGCGGGCCAAATTCTGCCCTCGGCTGTACCTAAGGCAATCTTACCATCTTCAGAGGCCCACTGTAAATACCCAAGTAGAGAACTGCTGGTAAGAAAAGTCTACCTGAGCCCATACGCTAATCCCAACTCCATTGTGACCGAGGGAGAGGGCTGGAAGGCGCAGAGCAACCGCATGTGTTTGTCTCACGTAACCTAGGTGGTATAAATAAGGGGTCCCAGGGGAGTGCGACATCATTTGCCTTTCTCTTGGTAAATCCATCTTGTTTATAGAGGGCGATCCTCTCCCTGCACAAGCAGAGGGGCTGAGCAGCCACTGAAGGAAGGTGACTAACCTCAGCAGGCCTCTCAGGCCAAAACGGTTGTTAAAAGACTTATTTATTTCCTGGGCGCTCTGACAATAAAATTATGCAACCATCAACTAGCAAACAATATATATGCTGCCTTTCCTAAACTATCACAGGGCACTCTACAAAACGGGGACAAGCAAAATAGATTATTCTGGGAGAAGAAGAGGAGCAACTTAGTGCTATAGGCAGAGTTCCAGTATGAACAACTACCTTCAATACCCTCTGACCGCAGCGAGAGAAAAAGCTTTGAGTTCAGGGGGAGGCACGCATCTCTTACACTGGAATACTGTAAGGCAGCTGGATTTGGTGGTTAACACCGACAAACCATCAAGAGACTTGAGCTCCACTCTTAGCTTTGGTACTGATCTGCTGTGGTGAAATTCTCTCAGTCGCCCTGGCTGTACACACACAGTGGTCTGATTTACTCTGCGGAGTTAGTATTTCATTTCACGTTGTTAGAACGCTGTGATCCTTGGATACCGGGTGCTATGACAAAACAAATGCCATTTCAGAGATGAGGAAGAAAGTCAATGGACAGTTTAATAAAATCAATCCAAATCCACGCAAAAGGTCAGAGGCAGTTCTTCCACGGAGACTCAGGGAGAAATCTGGCAATTTAACAGAGAAATAATACACTCAGACCAAGAATAATTGAGGTGGATTTCCTACCTGTGCTTCAGAGGCAGTTATAGCAAATCTAGTCATTGAAAAATTCGTCAGAGTAGAGGCAAAGTTCAGGTCGTCTGCCTTGGAGATCCAGAAAACACTTTAAACACAAAGGACAAAGTGAAAGAAAGTATCTTCCTGTGGTGCCTTACAGGTTTACAGTAAAGCAAAACAAAACACTGACTTGACTCAAAGACTGGGAAGAGAATCGGAAAACAAGTTCCCTGACAGGCAGCCCGGACAGAGCAGCGGAATAGGAAGAAGTCACAGAAATTCAGAGCTTCAAACATCGGCTGGAGGTCTGGGGCCCTGGTGTGTAGCCCAGCCTCCTGCTCCCAGCAGGGCCACACCGGGGTGATCAGGGCTCCAAAGCTGCACAAACTTTCTGGGCAAACTGCTCATGCTGAACACGGAGCATGTTATTACCTGAACACGGTTTTTCATTTAAAAAATTACCACTGCGTGCTCATCTTACACAGGTGCCTTCAGAGGGCTGCTGCGGCACTGCTGTTCCCTGCTCAACCTGCACCGAAGAAGAAAAATCTGCCACCGGTAATTAGCTGAGAGCTACTTCCCAAAGCCTGTTTGAACACTTGTGGTTAAATATCACAGTGAGCCAACGAGCGCGGATTGCAGAGATGCTGCAGAACAAAGCACGCACTATTCTCTTTCTGTTCTTCAAAAGGAAACTTTCACTTCACCCTCCTTTGGCTACCGGGTTGGTCTTCTTTTGTTTACCTTCTCAGAGTCCCTCGCTCCCTCTCTTGACAATTGTAATATAAAATGAACACGTGGCATTTTATTTTTTTTTTAAAGAGACGTTGCCAGAAGCTCTCATGCGCTACGTATCACATAGCTCGGAAAAGCAAGGGACTTGCAAGGCCTGAACTGCCCCCCCCCCCCCCCCACTTTTTTGCATTACTCATCACCTAATTAGACAATGTGAAGTTGACAGCGTCCCTTCGCTTCAAGGTGCCAGTGGTTTCCCTGATAAGCTCCCACAGGCACTCGTGAGTGGCTGTTCTGCAGGCCAGAATCTGAGGAGCTGCCTGCAGCGGTTTCTAAAGGTGACGACCACTTCCTTTCACAGAGGCTCTGCTAGGTAAGGAGATAGAGCAAATGAGAAAAATAAGAACAATGGCAAACTAAATGAGACGCGATTCTTTATACCTTGCTTAGCTCCTTTGATTCTAGATATTATACAGAAAAACGTAAGCAGGGTTATTCCTGGCCCCTTGAGAGATTTTAAAGATTCCTCAGTTACTGATGTCTATTGGACAACGGAGACTTCAGGGAATGCTGGAGCTCCATTTTTATAAACTTTCGACGTGCTCTGGTATTTTTTTTTCCTGAGTTCCAGCTCCCCAAGTCACATGGCTTTGCATGACACTTTGTAGATTTTCCTCTTTATTTCTACCATCAGGTTACAATAAACAGTTTGAAAACACGACCCACAAAAGCCAGTGTTACTGTGACGGGCGCAAACCTTGGAAGAACTAATAAAAATCAAGCAAACTTGCAGGGAGGCTAGCGATTTGTCTGCAGAGGGAAGGAACCCAAAACATCTTCCGTTTGGCAGCAATCCCTATGAAAAAACAATGAAGTAAATACCTGATTTTAACTGCCGCCTTCTGAAAGCTGTGACAAGAGCCTAGCTATTTAAGCATAACCTCCCTTTGTCCTATTCATAGCGCATGCAACAGGGGCTCAGCACATCCACAGCCAAGCACTAATTCCTAATCTCCACCAGGCCAAGCAAAAGGCTCTTGGTGAGTTAGAGAGAATTACATCACGGTGATCTGAACTGACAGGGAAAAAACAGACGGTCTTCCCTTCCAAAGCTGCAAGGCCACTCTAAGCCTGCTATGAAAGAAGAGAGACAGACAGCGGGAACCGAGCGAAGCTATTCTCCCCAATTGTTGCAAATAGTATTATTTTACACTTAAAACATCTTCTGATAACTGAATCAGTTCCAGTCCCACCCTGCTCATCTTTGGGTTGGAGCTGGAAGGGCACGTGTGCCGTTTTAGGCAGTTTTTTTGCTTTGACACTTGATGCCGTGCAGTCCTCCACCCACATGCTGCTGTTGTCTCCGCTGGACGAGCAGCACGAGGCTGCAGAGAGAAATAAAAGGTTTAAAATCTCTTCCAAGAACTTCTAAATGTCTCTCAATACTTTTTCCGCTACGTACTGTTTGATCTCATGTTTAGCCACAGCTCCATCACAACCAGAGCCATCAAGTCAACATTGTAATTTCATGACACCATTTATAAGAGCAGGCGTAGAACTTCACGGTTTCCTCAGTGCTACTTAACCAGCTCTACTTGCAAGCAGAGCCACGTATTTACGAACGAGAGCTGCTCCAGAGATTCCAAGGGTCCCTGCATGACCAGGCACCTACATCCCAGCAGGCTGTAGCAAGCGCTAAGGCATTAATTCTGAAAACACAAGCGCATACAACAGCAGGCCAACCATAACACCTGCCGTCCTCCCTCTCACACCCCGCCTGCTCTCCGAGTTGTTCTCCTCGGCTTTCCTTCTAGCTGCTCCGACGCAGGTTTATGTTCCCCTTTATCACCTGAACTGAGATAAGAGCAAACTTACTTTCTGCTGTGCAATGGAAACAGCCAGCGTCGGGCTTGAGCTGAGAAGGGAGGGGCAGGGAGGTCAGGCAGCCCGCACCGCCTCCAGCACCCCTGGAGAGCCTCGAAGCCTGGGACGAGCAGCAACGGCCCCATTTCGGTAGCTCCTGGCCTCTCACCCCACTGTGGCTTTTCTCGGGCTTTGCCCCATCCCTTCCAACAGGGCCATCTTCCCGGCATCAGCTCTGACCCTTCTTCACTGCCATTTTCCTGACCCAAACTGGGTGCCCACCCCATGCCCGATGTCCCCGTCCCTGCCCCAGGCTTTGTTTGTCCCCCACCTTTGGCAAACACCCTGTCCTGTTTAATCCCCGGTACGAGAAACACGGGGACAGCCAGAGGCAGGGGACCAGAAACAGGAAGAGAAAACAGCAAGCGGTCCTACTGCAGGTGGCCACACCTGCATCGAGCACTGGGTGTCCGGGCGCTCGGTGCTCCTCTCAAAGAGGACTTCAGGGATTTTTCTGACAAACCACCACAAAAACCAGTGTGAAAAAACAGTCCACCAAAACTAGCTGACGTGAGGGTAAAGGGACAGAGGGTGACGCCCCGGCTACGTGCCAATACCTTAGACCAAGCCTGACATCTGAATGATGCAAGATGGTTCTTCCAGTTAGCCGGTCCCTGATGAAATAGCTGCCAGAGGTTAGCTTTACGAAAGCTAGCCGTATCTGCTTTATATTTATGACAAGATACGATACCAGTGACCTTCCTTTAAAGTCCGAGTCCTCTGCGTGGGTCAGACAGCTCTTTTGTGGACTTTGACTGAGACCATCACCAAGGAATTACGAGCTTAACACAAGGAAAAGGCTGGCTCCAGCCACCTCCAAGCTGAGCGGTAACAGCCAAAATACTGCACTGCTCCCAGCCTCTCTCGCTTCAGGGCAAGTTAGGTGCTGGGACACGGGATCACCGAGTACAAAGCCACAGCCCGCCAGTATCAGTTGTCATGGTATCAGCACTCCCTTCCAGAAGTGTTCATTCCCAGATATTTTTTGTGCAGACAAAAGGGCGTGCTGTACACGTTACGGGTCTGGATGGTTTTTACCAGAATCACCCGCATTTATGACTTCCGTTCACATGCAGGACACTTGAGGAGTTCTGTTTGGCTGTCATCCCCAGCCCCTATCAGCAACAAACACATCCATCAGTTCCATCCCCAAGTATTTCCCAAATGGTTCTTTCCCATTAGTGTAAAATCTTTAGAAAAGACAACAAAACTGATGCTGGAAAACAGTTCCAGACACTGTGCTGCTGAGTGTAACAGAATCTGGTACTACTTCCATTTTGCGTCAACAAATAAATCCATTTTACTTTACAATTAAATTAAAGAGTGTCGTTTAAGGGAGGTTGCATGAATATTACTGTGCTATTCAATCCTCTCAAAGGCAGACTTTTTCCTATGAATCATCATTTCTTGGTATCTTACAGCCACCGAGCCAATCCCTTCCCTTCTCGCAGTGCCATTTTTCCATTGCAGTTAAACTCATTAAGATTTCCTCCAACCATCCCCTTTTGCGGTCCATCTTTTTCTCCGCTTTCTCCCCATTTCTCCTGCCAGCTGCTTCGCAAGCACCTCTTTCGAGACTCCAGCTGGCCACAGCTCCCTGCCTCAGCTGCTGCCACTCAAGGGCGTCGTGCTCCTGGCGTGGCTGCCCCAGCGAGGCCCGGCTCTCACCGCGTGGGGCCGCGGCCACCGCTGCGCTCAGCAACCTCCCGCTTGCGTGGCCGACATCGTTCCTGCCTGGCACGGGGCTCGTGCACTGCTCCTGCCGGGCAGAGGTTTCTTCCCGAGACCGGCAGCTGCCAAAAATGCTGTAGAAGAGACTCAATCCTCCCTCAGTTAGGCAGGAGAACCGCTGCGACGCCAAGTCTAACGCCAGGTTCTTCTTCCCTCCTCCTGCCTCCTCTACACGCCGCTGCCATTTTGCATTATTTAAAATAGCGTGCAGAAACCTGAACGGCTTTTGGATGCACAAAGGCACACACATCGCTGCACACTCCCTGCCTTCTTTGCAGGAGAAACCTATTTAACCCTGTCCAAAAGACACAGACACAAAGTTTCAGTGTGCTTAGTTCAACCCAAATCTTTCCTGAGTCAACTGAAGTCAGAAGATCAGCACCAGGAGGCATGAATGTATGCCAGTTATTTACACGCTAAGATACCTACTCACAATTTGCAGAATAGGAGTAGGTATCTTCAAGAACTGAAACATCTACCAGATGCGAGAATCAACAAAGTCAGACCAGTCACGAGACGAGCGATGTCTACCAGCGAGTTCAAAGAAAACAATATGTATAATACAATAGCTGCTAGAAAGAATACTCGTATTTCTGGGAGATTGGGAAAATACCTGTATTGTGAAACAACAAAGATCCCCTAAACAAAGGCAAAAAGCACTGCTTCAGCTTCAACACAGATAAGTTTCTTATGAGACAAAATAAACCCAGAACACTTATCTTAGCCCAACTACTTTCCCTTGTTAGAATTAAAACCTTACACAGATAAATCTTCCAGCAAGCCAGAGACTTCTATACACATACAATATTCTAAATAAAGAAGCTTTTCCCCCCGCTTTGGCCAGAACTTTTCCTCCTTGTTTATTGATACATCTCTTTTCAACCTGACTCCCTTCATAATGTGAGATTCTCTTCCACTGAAGTCACACCACGAGAGCTACAGGGCAATGTTAGTGCATAGAAGGAAGATGGGGGAAAAAGGTCATTGCAATTCTGAAGCATGCAGGCTTTTTCCATTTACGATGGCAATATAACTCACAAGATTCTAACAGCAGATTTTTAGGATGTAAACAGTTCTCCTTTTAAAGCTAAAGGACGGCTAAATAAAGCCACAAGATGAATTCTCTCAGGTCTAAGTCCAATCCAGGGTAAGCCCGTAACCCAAAAATTTTCTTCTAAAACTAGTAATTTCTAAAGTGAAAATGAAAAGAGCTCTTGAAACAACCCCCTAACTTGGGACACTGCACTCTTGCCGCAAGTAGCAGCCTAACACAACCCCGCCAGGTTATGAGAACAGCTCTGGGTCTCTCCCCAGCTCCCCCACGGTCCCTCCTAACAGGCCCTACCAGCCCGGGCCGTGCCTTCCACGCGGAGCCTTGCTGCCCACAAGAACCGCCACCGCCTCCCATGAGCACGGGCTCCACTGGAATAGCTTCTAGACCAAAACCCCAGAAAAATCCAGACAGAAAACAAGAAGCCACCAACTAACAGCGCCGCACTACACAATCCAACCGAACGCTCTCTTCTTTCAAGGTTAAGGCAATTAGAAAGAAGACCAGGGGCCTAATGCTGCAGCCGGGTTTTTCTTTACATCTCTTCTTTATCTGTTCTGGTATTTTAATACAATCAACACCTACTTAACTCTTGCATAGGCCTGTGTTGCAAAAGTTTTATAGGCTCTGGGCCTCCCACTAACATGTCCTTGGACAAGTTAGACTCGTTACACCCTGGGTGAGCATGCCTTCCTCAGCCCACTTTAAAAACCCCTGTTGCAACTCTTCCAGCGGTGCACGTCTTCGTCAACACCACAAGAGCACGGCCACAAGGGTAACGTCCGGAGAGTAGGCTCGTACTGTGTGGGATCCACAGGGTGCTAAAAGGCCGGTGTTTCTCACTGTGGTGTCTTGCCAGACTACGCTTGGTGCCTGCTTCTGCTCGGAATGAGACTGATGGATCTGTAACTTCTCTTTCTGACCGCAAGGAAAGCATAAAGGCAGATTCCAGACCCCGTTTTTACTGCTTGCCAGTTTCTAAGCATGAGGACACTTGCTAGAGTCTTCCTCTTCTACTTTAAGGCTCATTTTACAAGTGTACATAGTATAAGCCTGAAGATTTCCTTCTGTAGATTCCTGAATCCAAAACGAAAGTTCAGCCATTGCTGCGTGGCTTCTTAAAATCACAGGAATAATGTTTTCATATAAATCCTATACTATACGGAAATCCCAGATGCCCTCCCAGTCACAGTGACCGCACGTTTCAGCCACACATCACATCCAGCCTGAACACCGCGGCCTGGTCTCAGCGCCGCTGCTGCCTGCTCTGCCCACACCGCTGGTACGCTGGGGGGAATCCCCAGATACAGCAGTACGATCCTACCTGCACCTGTACCAGCTTAACAGGCTGCTGTGCTCCAAGGAAAGAGCCTGTTTTGGGAAAGGCAGTATCAGCTGTAATACTGGAACCAATACCGTATCACGAGTAAATTTGTAAAGGTGTGAACTGCACAGGATGGCTTGTTTGAGATGGCTCAGCGCACCGACAACAGCTGTGGAGTCACAGGTCACAGCTAGCTCTCCTGTCAGGCCCTTCTTCTCCATCATTCCAGTCTAGAAAGGACTAATGAAAAAGTGGAGAATATAACTCTTAACACAAGTAGTAGCACTGCGATGTTTTCACCATCTCAGGCAGAACTGGGATGGAGGGGGAGAAGGCAACAAGAGATCAGCTTAACTTGCAGTGAAGAACGAGATGGGACTATCTGTCACACTATCAGGAGGAAAACGCAGGAACAATTTACAGAAGGAGCCATCTTCCTTAACTGCTTCTTAGAAAACATTCAGGAAAGTGCCTTTTGAGAATGATCTAGGCTTACCGTATCTATAAGGGGAGGCAAAGCTCAAATTAAGAGTTGCAACACCTCTTCTAGCCCTGCCATTACAGGCCTCCAGACATTGTTACCTCCACATCTAGAGAGACCTTTTCCGGTGCCTGTCATTCTGAGCCATGAGAAACTATACCTCTGGGGGCTGTTTTGGAAGGAAAAGGTGTTTTTTTTTTTTTTTTTTTTTTTTTTGGGGGGGGGGAGTATCTGGTTGGCCTTGCCTTTAACATAGGCTGTGCTACATGAAAATCCAGGTGCAAACTGAAAGATTGTTCCTTCTAACAGCTTAAATCTGAACAGACAAAGGGCTGGAGATACAGGGCTCTGACAGACACAGAACTACAGATTACATTACTGTTTCCTTTCCTGCCCTTCTTCTAATGTATATTCCTGTACCAGAGGGAGGAATATCCAATTCACCTAAGAAACTATGCCTGGACCACCAGTTTTCAGGCTGGAACGGAGGAGAAAAGAAAAAGCCATTATATTACCTGTGAAACTATTTTAACTAACATGAATTTCACAGCATTCAGGTAACAACAGCACGGGAAATGGAGCCTCTAATCCGCCGGGCCATCACTTCACTTGCCTTACTAAACAGAAGATACGCAGTAAAGCAATACAACACATATCAATGCATAGATTTTTCTCTTGTTATACAAGTCAACAGGAAAAGAAACGACTCCCTCGAAATCCTTGGCACTGCAGACACCCCTAATTTTTAATTCCCAGCCAGAGCACTGTGAGTTTGCATGCAAGCTCTAAACTAGAGCTGTAAATTCAAGGGCCTTGCTCGTCTCATCAGTCATGAGCGCGCTGCTGCCGCGATCACTAGCATTCCCAGCACGACCCGCTCTCTCGCTGGGAACCCCTCCTCCTGCTGGCTGGGGAAGGCCAGCCCGGGAGGGGTCACTTAGCCCGACGCGAGCCATTTTAGTGCCGCCCAAGCCAGCCCCAAGGCCCTCGGCCTCCCTGCACTTAACCCCGGCTCTGCCTGCTCGCTGGCTCGCCCTGCCCTATAGCTAGCTGCCACAAAGCCTCCCCGCGGGCACAGCTCGGCAGGGGCCGGCCTTCTCCCCCTTGCACCCGCGGGGCCCGGCTCTCCCTGAGGAGCCCGAGGCGAGCCACAGCCCCTTCAGCGCCGCAGCCCGCACCCGGCCCCTCACGTTTCGGGCCCGCCAGCGGTGCGAGGAGCAGGCGATGGCGCCTCTCCGAGCCCCAGCGGCCCGAGCAGGCCGGGGCGGACCGCGGGGCGGGCGAGGAGGCGTGAGGCCCGCCCGGCCTGCCGGGGGGCCCGGCTCCCGCTCCCTCCCCCCCCAGCCAAGGCGGCGGGGGCGGACCCCCAGCCCCGTCTCGATGGTACGGGAGGGGGTAGAGGGGCCGGGGGGGGGGGCAGGCGGCGGCACGTGACCCGCCCCGCGCCAATGGGGAAGGCCGGGACCATAGAGCAGAGCCGGGCGCCCGCTAGACATACCGCCCCCCGCGCCCGTCTCTCTGCTGCCGCCATCTTGTCGGAGGCGGCGGAGCCCGCCCGGCCGCCGAGCCGGGCCCGCTGCTTCGCCCCGCTTACCCGCAGCGCCCCCCCCCCCCGCGCCTCCCTCCCCTCCCGGTGCCACCGGGCGCCGCCGTGAGCCGCCGTTACCTCTAGTAGGCCCGCGGCGAAGCCTATGCTGGGTACGAGGCCGAGCGGCCGGCCGCCATCTTGGGGAAGAAGAGGGACTCGCGTGACCTACCCGCACACAGGCGGCCCCTCCCCCGCCGCCCCTTGCCCGCCCGGTTGCTATGGGAACGGGGCGGGCGCATGCGCGCGGGGCCCGGCTCGGCGCTTTCGCCGGCACCTCCTCGGAGGCGGGGCTTAAGGGGTGATGGGCGGGGCTTAAGGGGTGCTGGGCGGGGCTTGAGGAATGGGCGGGGCTTGAGGGGTGGGCGGGGCGGCGGCGCCCCTCCCTGCCTCCCTCCCGCCCTGCCTGAGGGGGTGCGCGCGCGGCGGCGGCGGGCGGTTGGCGGGGCCGGCGGCTGAGGTGAGGGGCGCTGGGGGCGGGGGCTCGGGGCCGCCAGCCCGGGGCTCCTGGAAGCGTGAGGCCCCTGAAGGCCCTCGGAGGGGTCCCCGGAGGCCCTCGGAGCTGCGGTTTCCGGGGGGCGGGGGGTGAGGCTACACGCGGGGGCTGGCGCGGCCGCTCCGAGCCTCCCGGGCTTCGCCCGAGCCCCTCCGGCTGGGCCGTGCGAGCCCCGGGGGGGAGGAAGGGGGCTGAGGTGCCCCGGGGGGGGCTGGGCTGCTCCCAGCACGGCCCTGTCCGCGCGGGAGGGGTGGGCAGGAGCTGAGGGAGCGCTGTGAGGGGCTCTGTGAGAGAGCGCCGTGCTCAAGGCCCGGTGTCAGCATCCCCCTGCAGAAACACAGCGCCGAAATTGCACAGAATCACAAAATCCTCGATTACAAGCATCGGATCCTGAATCGTGGAGTTTCCCGGCGGCTGTGGGAAACTCCTGCGCGCTCAGCCGGGCTCAGAGAGAGCTGCGCAGGAGGACGAGCCTCAGGAGCTACCGGGGTGCTCAGTGCTCCAGCAGGGTCTGGGTTTGTTGGGCAGAGATAATTCCTCCTGGGGAATGGCTCAGCGGGGACCCACGGCAGGAAACGCTCCTGGGCGGCAGAGTTCTTACCAGAGCAGGCCTGCGTGGTGGGAGAAGTCTCACGAGGAACACCTTCAGTAGCTGAATGTTTCGTTGCTCGCAGGTCGATTTACCAGGGGAATTACTGGCATTGCAGATAATGGTTTTTATTTTTAGAATGAAGTTTCACTTGAGAAGCAAGCTGCCCGGTTTTCATTCTGTGGTGAGAGGTGTGAAGGATGAGTGTGCTTCACTGGGACAGCGGAAAGAATCAGATGGCGATAATTTCGTGTCCACAAAATGAGAGTTGGAGTCAGCTAGATAAGAGGCAGCTTTGCTATGTGGGCTTTGTGAGTGGGAACACATCCCTTGTTGGTTAAAGAGGGTGAGCTAGAGGAGGAACTAGAAAGGGGACCTGGAGCACTTATCTGCCAAGGGTACTGCTCATGTTGACATTTTTAGATTATCATAGCGAATGATATTGTCTCTTGAGATCATGCAAGTTAGCCTGATAGAAGTCCTCTGGTGTTGGCAGGTCTTGGTTATAAGACTTTATTGCACAGAGGTGTCAGATGAGAGATTTCTTTTTTCCATGTGCTTTTGTATCTCTATGTGATAGAGCTGTGTGTGAAAATCCGAACTTGGCAGCAAAAGTTAAAATGGATGACTGAGTTTGCAAGCATCTAGACCAAAGAGGAGGAGAAAATGTTTCCTTTTGAAGTCATCAGCTCTTTACAGAACATTCAAGCATGAAAGGAAATGGCGAGGGGGGGAAGTTTAAAAAGAAAAAAAAACTGCATGAGGTTTTTTTTTTTTTTGAGCTTTGAAAAAAACATGTTTCCTGTAAGTGGTAATATGCCTTTTAGCATATTTTGGTTAGTTTCTGGAAGGGATGTGAACTTTTTCAGGCTTCAGTATGGTTTGTCATACATTAATGTTGCCACGTTAATGTTGCTTGAATTTATTTTCTACTGATGGGAATAAACTGCCTAATGTTTGCTGACAATTCTGCTCCTTGGTAATACCGAAGATTCAAATACTTTTCCTCTGTGAGAAGTGATTTGCACAGTTTCAAAATGTACATGTTTATTCAAGGATGCTTGTTTTCTAATTTAGCATTCAAAATGGATATCAGTGTTTTTTTTTTTTTTTCCCTCATGCAATTTGTAATAATCTGGAATACATTTTTTGTTTTGTTTTCAGATTTGTTCCTGACCTTCCATAAAAATGTCTAAGGTAAGAATAACATTTCTGCCTTCAAATGTAACAATGCAGAACGTATATTTTGTTTTTAAAAAATTACCTGCAGACACAGAATGCTTAACCATTACATTGTCTTTGGTGGGCCTGTGTAAGTTAAATTTACAGTTCACAAGTGAGAGAGAATTCATTTAGAAGACAATAGCAAATTATTGAGTTAGATAATTTGCATATTAAAATAATTTTCTACACAGAGTATGAAACTCTGTAGTTAACTAATGCTCCTGGAAGGATTTAATTTTGGTCATGGAGTTGCAGAGAAGTTCCCTGTTACATTTTCACTGAAACTTCCATTCTTCTGCTGTGTTCTGAGCAGAAATAATTTCAGAGAAGGATGTTCTTGTATTTATCTTATTGGTAACGTCTTTATTTGTTCATGTAGTCAACTGATCAGCAAAATCCTCCCTAAAAGTGCAGTAACTTATAAAAAAAATTATGCCGGGATTCAGCTAATTCTTGGTCTCGTGTTTGGTATAACAGGTTAAAACATTCATGTTAGTTTATTGGGGCGAAACGAATGATAAAAGGTACTTGAGTAATATATTTGAAGAGGGAAACTAACAGATCTAAAGATTTCTCTGTGGTATTTGTAGTAGAGGGCATTTGAGTCACACTTGTATAATTTTCTTTTCCTTTTGAAAGAGATCTCTAATGAGGACTTCCAGCAGATGACTATCACTTCATAAGTGCCAAAAAACAGATTAGTTAAAGTCATACTTATTTTAGTGCATAAGTCTCACACACAAGCATTTTTATTTTAAATGGGTGTGAAGGCACTGTTTAAGAAGAGTGTGATTAGCAGTACTTCAATAAATAAACTTTTTTTTCTTACTTGAGGTTATCTTGGCTGAATGAGGGTAAACAAGAGTAAATGAAACATTTTTTCTAAGCTTTAGGTGAAGGCAGTTGTTCTATACTTCATTGTGAAACTATTGAATAACAGGAAAACCCATGTAGTTTACTCTCTGTATGTCATGTAGTTTCGAATCATATGATTTCAAGTCTTAAATGATGGGCGAGGAATCCCATATCCCATCGTCTTATCAGTGGGATTGACTTTTTCTGTTTCTTCAGAAGTTCTAGTGAGAACAGTCGAAGGCGGAACTTCTGAGAGCTAAATGAGCTACAAAACTTCTGATTTTCCACGCTTCCTTTTCTGGTTTATTGCATTTGAAATAGCTGAGAAAATCACTTACCCAAACAAGTATATCTTGTATGGTTGCTTGTTATTGTCTTATTTTATTTTACTTTAGCAACAGCCTGCTCAGTTTACCAATCCGGAAACCCCTGGCTACGTTGGGTTCGCAAACCTTCCCAATCAGGTTCATCGGAAGTCTGTGAAGAAGGGGTTCGAATTTACTCTTATGGTGGTTGGTAAGAAAATGTTTCATAGTCTTCCTCGCAACAAATTCTTGCTTACGTAGAGTGTGGAATTAAAGTGAATATTGCTTCTACTATTGTAAGGCTTTGGCTAGCATCAGAAAGCTCTTCTGGACTGTAGCATTTAACTTTCTTTTATAGTTTATTATTTCATGCATCAATTGTTTTCCATGTTACAAACTGTGTTTGAATATGTTAATAATTTTGTGGATGTGGTGAAGAAATTTTGTTTTGTCTTACAGGGTTCAAGCATTCCATTTAAAATTTAGCTTAAAAGTGGTTTTGCATTTGAATAGACGCTTGCTTGCTTGTTTTTATTAAGGAAATGGTATCAAGGAGACTATTTAAACTATTTGCTATGTAGTTCAAAATAATCCAAACTCTGGTCTTTCCAGCCTTTCTGAATATTTGTGTAAGAGAAGAATGAGAATTAGATTAGTTGGTTTGACGTGAGGTTTTACTTTTCAAATTGATACTGGTTGTCTATTAGTAGTTAAAATTTAAAGTGTAATTCTATTAGATATTTCATTGACAATCTATGTTGATATCAGGGATGGAAAGAGAAATCTTCTGCATCTGCGGAAAGACTCTGATCCATCCTCTCAAAAGTCAGTGATATTTTTGCAGATTAAGTAGGCTCCACGAATCAGGCTTTGTTGTGGTCTGTGTTTTTCCTGATTCTATGTTTCTTACTGCTTGGGAACTGTAACTCCAGAATTTGGTGTTTGAACTCTGTAATTCTCACCTTGAAGATAGAAGTATCCTAATAGTGTTGTCTGCAGTTAGATTCTTTTTTATGTCTTCATAAGAAGTAAAGCCCATTTGCATGTGCTAGATTTATCCAAGGGGAGATCACTGTGGAAATGAGCAGGAGAGGTGAGTCGGTGCGTGATAGTAGGTGTTTAAGTTCTTAATTGTTTTGGATTCCAGTAGTTACAGAAAGAATCTGTCCTCAAACCTGTCATTAGTTTTGCCAAATGACAGCCCTAGCCTTGCTATTGCCCCATTTACCTCTTCAACAGTGCAGTGTTGGACAGCACCGGCCCTTGTTTTTGGCTTCCTAGAATTTGATGGCAGTTGTTTCCTGTTACCTGGGGTGAGGGAGGAGAGGGAAGAGGGAGCAAGGACATAGGGAAATTAAGTTACACTGCTTGCTAAATGCCTTTTAATTGTTGGGAGTCATTTAATTTTAGCTCTGTTGGATTTGCCTAGGATAGTATCATAATGGATACCTTATAAAATCTAAGGGTAAAGCCAGCCTTTAGATGTTGGAAATCATGGTATCTGCTGTAACTCTTTGGAATTTACTGTTCTGTGATCCTAGGTCTGAGAAACAAGGATGTGCGTAATATCCAGAGCTCTTTCAGATGCATCACAAATAGGGCTATCTAAAACAATTCTTGCAGAAAGCTGTGCAAAATTATATAGACCAAACAGCTGTTTCTACTCTTTTGTAAAATAGAAAGTTGTGGGAAAATGATGTGGTGTCAGAGTAACAGAAAGGCAATTAACCCTACCACGTCTCAGTGTAAAATCTAACTCTGTAGTCATTGCCTGCCACTGTTCTAAGGGATAAATGAAAACTACAGCAAGAGAACTTGCAGAAAAGTAACTTCATTGAAAATGTGGAGTGATATTTTGAGATGCACTAGCAGAGGGAGGCAGTTGATGGAAGTTAAGATAAAATAAACTGCACTTTAAATTGTTGATTATTTCAGCAGTTTGGAATGTGAATTCTTTCTCTTGAAATATGCATGGGGTTTAAGTATGTTCTCTTGTGGGCTATATCACAATGTCTGTATTGAACTATAATGCTCCACTAACTGTATTTCTTATTTTCTGATCAGGGAAATGTTTTGCTCGTTTTGTTTTTAGGCTCTCTGGACAGACAGTGTCTTGATCAATGCTTTTTCTTCTTCACGTTGTTATTTCAAGTATTGTTTGTCATGGTTTGGGGAAAAAATAAGCTGGAGTTTATAACAATTTGGCTGCTTGTCTCTGTTGCATCTGAAGAAATCATAACCACTTGTATTTATGAACAATTGCATATTTATTCTCATTATTAAGATATGGCTTCATCTAAACAGTTCTTTCACTTGAGCATCACTCAACTCTTAACTGCTGGGGCCAGTAGTTACAATAGATGCTGTTTCATTCATTTTTGACAGAGGCAATGGAAACTGATTTGGTTTAGACATAATATTTACCCAGGATGAAAATATGAAGTGTGTCACTGGTCGAAATCGTAGTTTTCTTGGTTTTGCTGAAATGATGCCATGCGACTGTTGAATTACTCTGGCTGCATGTCCCTTTCACTGGTGAAAGCTGCACTGGTAAAATCTTATCTTGAGAGATGTGTTCTATAAGGCGTCACAAAACAGCATCTCCTAGTCAAATCCCTATTTAAAAAATAATTCCTTTTTATTTTATTTTTTTTTGTTCAGATATTTTTCTCAGACTGCTGTTACAGAACAGACTTTGTTGCTTAGAGGGATCAAGTAGCCCTCTCCATTTTTACTTTTTTTTATTCTCAAAAAATAATTTGTTCAGTGAATTCATGTACTCAGCAGTTTGAGTTGCTGGTCTTCTTTATGCTGACATTTTTTTTCTGATTTAGTTCTTGATATTTAGCTAATTACTTAGCTTTTGAACTTTTCTGATGGCTCAGTCAGTAGCTCCAGAAGAAAAGCATTTCTGCTACGCTTTGGTAATCCCCAATTTCTTCAGTGAAAAAATTACTTTGTGCATACTCAGCAGCCATATCATGTTCCTTTCCCCTCATTTTTTTGCCCTATTAGCATAAAAAGTAGGAATAAATCACACTTTATGATGGCGATCTTTGCAAAAGCTCAGTAACACCTTTTTCATTGTTTAAATTGATGATATGGCCTAGACAAGACCCAGCTTCTCAGTGTGTATGATGTTCTGGATTACTAGCAGGAAAGCTTACCTTAAAAAAATCAGGAGACGTGATATGGGAAATTAAAGTGTAATTTTAAAATGATCAGAACTCCGCTTGCCTAGAAGGTTTAATTACAAATCATCTGTGAAAACTCTGAGAAAGGGTATTGTAACGTCGAGATGAATAAATTGTCATTCAACATTCCTGTGCAAATTTTTTCTAATACAAAATTATAAATTGTATTAATGAGCTGTAAATCTTTAAATGGCAAAAAAAAAAATAGATTTGACTTGAAAAAAATATATAGTCAGATGAAACTTTCTGGATACAGTGGAGATTAATCATGCAAATATATTGACTTTATCTGTAAATTGAATCACAGGTGAATCTGGACTGGGAAAATCTACATTAATAAACAGCCTCTTCTTGACAGATCTCTACCCAGAAAGAATAATCCCAGGAGCTGCTGGTAAACACGCTTTTCTTCTGGTTTTTCTGTTCTTGATGATTTTGCAGTTGAATATTTTTATGTTTGGATTTTATTATCAGCCAGTTGTTGTTGATGATACTTGAACTACCAGGTAGAACTGATTTCTTCAATTCCTGGTCTGTGTGGTTTAGTCCTTGGGTGTGCTGAAGAGTCATACTGGCATCTATGTGCTAATCTCTGCTTAAAATATGTCATCGTGTCACGTTAAGAGAAATAATCAACAAAAGCAATCAGAAACTTTTTAAATCTATTGCAATTCTAAACTTGAACACTTTTTATGTTTGCTTGGGCTTGCAATTTGATTCCTTTGGTCTGGGTTAGATAGTGAATGTGCACTTGTACTTGTTTCTTCTTCCCCTCCTCAGAAGAGGAGGGGGAGCAAGAGAGCGGTGGTGGTGGAGTTCAGCTGCCCAGCAAGGTAAAACCACCACAGCACTTCACCTCTGTTTCATCTTCAGCTCCTTGTCCCTTTTTTATCCTGTTAAACAAGGCATACAATAATGCAATGAAAGAGAATATTGTAAGAATATAGATTAAGGTACTATTTCTTCCTCTTTGCTACTTGTTAAACAATTTGCTTTAAAAATTTAACGTTGGCTGAAAACTACTTTAAACCTTAGGAAAACAATATGTTACATATAACTTAGTATTGTTCTGCAATTTGCTGAGTACTTACACTTTTTTTCTCAGTCACTCCCTTTTGCCTCAGTTTCTATATAAAATTTGAGAAAAGTAAGAAAACGAAAAGAATTTCCTAGCCTGACAATCAATCTTTTGATAGTGTCTCAAAATGACAGCCTTATAAATTCTATTCTGAAAGATCAAGTTTCTTGTCTTTTAGAGAAGATTGAACGCACTGTGCAGATTGAAGCTTCAACAGTTGAAATAGAAGAGAGGGGTGTGAAGCTGCGTCTGACGGTTGTAGATACACCAGGATATGGAGATGCTATCAATTGTCGAGATTGGTATGTACACAGAGTATATGTTGATCTGCATTTGATGACTGAACACCCATTTCACATTACGCCTAATGACATAAGTCAATATCTTCCTTTTTTCATGTGTTAGGTTAAGTGCTGAATTTGAGGTGTCACTTTTGGAGAGATGGGCAAATTTTCTAATTTTGAGGAAGCTTGATTTAATTTTAGATGTGATTCAAGTTTAAAAATGTTTTCAGTTGTTATATGTTCATTCAGATACATAAGAAGAAGCATCAGTTAACTTCAAACACAGCTTGAAAAAAATGCTGTGACACATATGCTTTGATTTTTTTTTTTTTAATTATTTTTTTCTCTCCCCTTGGTTAACTTTTTTAGGTTTAGAAGGGTTTTAAGCGGATCATGTACTTGACTCTTTTATATTCAGAAAGCAGTGGAACCACTGGGACACAGTGAATTAAACAAACCCCTGAGAAAGTAATCCATCTAGTCTTTGCTGCAAATAAAAATTCACCATTAGATCTTGTCTGCATTTGTCTGGGCACTCTCAGACTCCATGCTTTGTTTTCTTTAAGTGTATTTTCATTGTCTTAGGTTTTTGAGTGGCTTGAAAAGTTTGCTTTCTAGTAAGTACCAAGAAATAATCTTGATCAATGGCATTCAGTGATAGCCTCTGCTGCAATTTACCCAACTTTCTGTCAAGAACTTGCTGGTCCATCTCACCTATTCTCACTGTGGCATCCTGCTGCCCTTTTTGCTTCCCCGTTCTCCCATTAGTAAAGTTTTGTTTGGGATCTTTGAATCGCTTCTAAGGTTGGTTCTCCACCTTCACTGGCAATCAGAATGTCTCAAGCCAGCGTTTGGAGATAAGCTTTTTATTTTATTCTTCTATTCAGTAATAAACTGACTATTCCATCTGTTTAGCCTTGGGTGTTTATCATTGGGAAGCATACAATAGGAGGAGTGTAGCTGTTTGCTCAAACCAAACAAATTTATGTGTAAGGTGAAGTGGTTCAGCGAGATGCAACGCAGAGCGGTATGATGCAAGATTTCAGCATTTTTGCATCTCTGTTTCAGCTGTTGGCCGAGTTTGCTGTTGCATCAGCATCAGTAATTTGATGTTTTAAATTGATTTAGAACAAGAAGCATAGATTGTCTTGAGTATGTGCAATTAGTGCTAATCACAAGATGAATACTAGCCCAAGGGCAATTTGCTTAGAAGTTAAGATGTGTATCATTATGTGTATATGTATGCGTATTTTATCTTAATATATAAAAATATATATTTATTATCCATAGTAGTTACCATTGTTTGTTATTTTGGCATTCAATTAAAATGCTAAGATACGTGCTTAAGATAGTTTTACAGTGTCAGTAAATTACTTTTGTCCATCAACAGGCTGATTCATCAGCAGGAGGTCTTGGTATTTTAATGTAACCTTTGAAAGTTCACTAAAATTATTGACCGTTTGGGAATGAGCATGATTTCTTAAATCTCAATTTGTTTTACAGTTTTAAGACCATAATCTCCTACATTGATGAGCAGTTTGAGCGATACCTGCATGATGAGAGTGGTTTGAACAGAAGGCATATCATAGATAACCGCGTTCATTGCTGCTTCTATTTCATTTCACCGTTTGGTCATGGGTAAGTATTTCTGTCATTTTTATTTTTGAAAAATAAAATTATTTTTTCATTTCAGGGAGTTCGTTTTGCACCCCTTGTTTTAAATTATCAGAATCAGATTGTCATTACTTAAGTATTAAAACTACTGGAACTAATGGGTGTGTTCTTTCTCTGTATAAGGAGGGACATTTAGAATTAGCATCGTTCAGTTGGAAGGGACCTGCAAAGATTATCGAGTCCAACTGCCTGACCGCTTTAGGGCTAAATAAAAGGCAAAGCATATTAATGAGGGCATTATCCAAATGCCTCTTGAACACTGACAAGCTTGGGGCCTCAACCACGTCACTAGGAAGCCTGTTCCAGTGTTTGACCACCCTCATGGTAAAGACATTTTTCCTAATACCTAGACTGAACCTCTACTCGCACAGATTTGTGCCATTCCTGCACGTCCTATCGCAAGTTACCAGGGGGAAGAGATGAGCACTTCCCTCTCTATTTCTCCTCCTCAGGAAGTTGTAGAGAGCGATGAGGTCACTTCTTAACCATCTTTTCTCCGGACTAGGCAAGCCAAGTGTCCTCAGTGTCTGCTCACAGGACATGCTTTCCAACCCTTTTACCAGCTGCTTTGAAGCAAGCTTTTGGATTCAGTTCCTGTATCCAGATCGTTGTTAAAAATGTTGAGCATAACTGGCCCTAGAATTGAGCCCTGGGGAACACTGCTAATGACCAGCTGCCAGCCAGATGTAGCCCCTCCCAGCACAGCCCTTTGAGCTCTACCATTCAGCCAGCTCATCACCCAGTGTAGTGTGAGCCTTTTTATCTCCCAGTTGGATAATCTGTCCAGAAGGATACTGTGAGGGATGGTACTTATTTAAATCCACTAAATCTTACTAAAATTCAGAAAGATTACATCTACCAGCTTCTCTTTGTCCACTAAGTGGGTGACCTTACTGTATCAGTAGATCAAATTAGTAAGGCAGGACCTTCCCTTCGTGAACCCATGTTAGCTATTCCTTGACAGTAGCTTTGTTCTTTAAACGTCTTTCGGTATCCCCCAGGACAATCTTCTCCATAACTTTTCTGGATACTGAGGTTATACTAACAGGTCTGTAGTTTTCTGGGTCTCCTCCTGTGCAGATATAACATTGGCCAGCTTCCAATCAGCAGGGTCCTCCCCAGAATCCAAAGACCTCTGGGAAATTGTTGAGAGGGGTCCAGCTATAACATCCACTAACTCCTTCAGTACTCTGTCAGGCCCTATGGATTTAGGAACGTTCAGCTGATAAAACTTGTACCTTACAATTTCAGTGGCCGCTTCAGTGAAAGGTTACTGCTCATTCAGTCGTGGTCCTCAGAGGACCATGAGAAATTCAGAGAACCAAGCAACCCAAGGTCTATATTTAGTATTAAAAACTGAGGCAAAAAAAGACATTAAATGCCTCTGCCTTTTCCTTAACCTTATTTGTTAGGTGGCCATCTTCATCAAGTATCAGTTCGATATTTTCCTCAGACCTCCTCTTGCTGTTCACATACTTAAAAAAAAAAAAAAAAAAAAAGCCTTTTTTGTTGTCTGGTCAATGTTGGTGTGAAGATACTTTGGTCATTTAGATTAAAAATAAACTTTTTCCATATTTTATTTTTAGCCTTAAGCCTCTGGATGTTGAATTTATGAAGGCCATACACAACAAAGTAAATATTGTACCAGTGATTGCAAAAGCTGATACACTTTCTCTGAAAGAGCGAGAAAGACTAAAGAAAAGGGTAAGTATTTTTCTGGCTCACAGAAAAGTGTTATACTTTGGCTATAGCAGCTTGGTCACTGACAAGAGGAGTGTTCTCTTTCACCCTTACTCTGTTCTCACCAAGAAAAATATAATCTCATGTGCACTGTGTAGCATTATTTAATATGTAGTTTGATATCTTGCGAGTTCTTCTATTATGTATTTAACTGAGAAATTGTCTTTAAAATGTTGCCTATGAAATGGCAGATCTGGCTACATCTACAATTACACTGAGTGAATTTTGAAACTTTGGAAAATATCTAAGTGCATTTGCTAGTGGTAATTTCTCCTTACCTGGCTGATCAGTCCCAAAGCAGAGACTATAATCTCCAAAGCAGAGACAAAGGATCTATGATCTTCGTATGTCAGAATACTGATGATTGAAAAACAGGATTTTTCAAAGATTTTACTATGTCACTCTCTTCTAATACATTCCTCCTTCCGTAGCCTAGGCACCTGAACACGTTCAGTCTTGCAGGACTTGGTAGTATTTACTGAGGGGAGGAACAATACAACAAACCATCATGAGTTAGTAACTATGAAGTTTAGACTGAAGTGATAGAGAATTAAGTTGTGCTCATTTGATGCAGGCTTATTTGTTATATTTAAAACTTTGTCTATGATTTTTCTATTTATTCTGAAAACCCTTATAGTTAACTTACCCAACTTGCAAAAGTACATTACTTTGCAATACTTATTCTGCTAAAATTCTGCAGAAATAAGTTTGTTTTCTAAGAGAAAAATTTGGGTTTATGGCAAATGGATTCCAGCTGCTGATGCCATTCGTAACAGTTACGAATACAGAAAAGAGGATTTGTGGTGTTTGTCGCTCAGTTAGAGATGGAGGTATTTAAAAACCTATCCCCCCAAGTAGTAATTCAGGTGCAAAAGCAAGGATTTTCGGGCTGGTCAAAGCAATTATGACATCTGTGTCGATACATTGTAATTAAGGAAAAAAAAAAAGTTTTTTAAAAAATCTGTCTTTCTTATATGTAATCCACAAAGGATAGTGTTTCATAGAATCTCAGAACGGTTTGGGGTTGGAAACACAAATTCCTTAAAGACCATATGGTTCCAACCCCCTGCGATAGGCGGGGCAGTTCCCACCAGACCAGCTGTCCAAAGCCCCACCCAGCCTGGCCTTGGGCACTGCCAGGGATGGGGCATCCACAGCTTCTCTGGGCAACTTGTCCCAGTGCCTCACCACCCTCTGAGTGAAGAATTTCTTTCTTGTATCTAATCTAAATCTACCCTCCTTTAGTTTAAAGCTGTTATCCCCTGTCCTGTCACTCTACTGGGATGGTTGGACCAGATGATCCTGGAGGTGTTTTCCAATCTTAATGATTCTATGATTCTGTACTCCCTGATGGAGAGTCCCTCCCCAGCTTTCCTGTAGCCCCCCTTTAGGCACTGGAAGGACACTGTAAGGTCTCCCCAGAGCCTTCTCTTCTCCAGGCTGAACAACCCCAACTACCTCAGCCTGACTCCATAGCAGAAGTTCTCCAGGCCATTAATCATCTTCGTGGCTTCCTCTGAACCTGCTCCAACAGCTCCATGTCCTTCTTGTGTTGGGGCCCCAGAGCTGAACGCGAGGCTCCAGGTGGTGTATTTGACCATGACTGATTGTGGGGAAGGCCTTTTAGCCAACACTTACAGTGATAGGCACATGTAAACAATCTTAAAATAGTTAACTATATATTTATCTTTTTGACTCTCTATTGATTGCCTGCTATATTACTTGGAGTCATAGAATCATCAGGGTTGGAAAAGCCCTCCAAGACCATCTGGCCCAACCACCCCCCTACCACCGGTGTCACCCACTGAACCATGTCCCCAAGCACCACGTCCAACCTTTCCTTGAACACCCCCAGGGACGATGACGCCACCACCTCCCTGGGCAACCCATCCCAATGCCTGACCGCTCTTTCTGAGAAATGTCTCCTCACTTCCAGCCTGAACCTCCCCTGGCACAACCTGAGGCCATTCCCTCTGGTCCTATCACTAGTTACCTGCGAGAAGAGGCCGAACCCCTGCTCCCCACACCTTCCTTTCAGGCAGTTGCAGAGAGCAATGAGGTCTCCCCTGAGCCTCCTCTTCTCCAGACCAAACACCCCCAGCTCCCTCAGCCGCTCCTCACAGGACTTGTGTCCCAGGCCCTTCACCAGCTTCGTAGCCCTGCTCTGGACACGCTCCAGGGCCTCGATGTCCTTCTTGTAGTGAGGGGCCCAAAGCTGAACACAGCACTCGAGGTGCGGCCTCACCAGAGCAGAGCACAAGGGGACGATCACCTCCCTGGCCCTGCTGGCTGCACTATTCCTGACACAACCAGGATGCCGCTGGCCTTCTTGGCCACCTGGGCACACTGCTGGCTCGTGTTCAGGCGAGCATCCATCAGCACCCCCAGAGCCTTTTCCTCTGCACAGCTTTCCAGCCACTCTGCCCCCAGCCTGTAGCGCTGCATGGGGTTGTTGTGGCCCAAGCACAGGACCCAGCCCTGAGCCATGTTGAGCCTCAGCCCGTTGGCCTCAGCCCATCAACCCATCCTGCCCAGGTCCCTCTGCAGGGCCTCCTTACCCTCTGGCAGATCGACACTTCCCCCCAACTTGGTGTCACCTGCAAACTTACTGAGGGTGCACTCACTTCCCTTACCCAAGTCATCAATAAAGATATTAAAGAGCCTGGGCCCCAACACCGACCCCTAGGGAACACCACTGGTGACCGCTCGCCAGCTGGATTTCACTCCGTTCACCACCACTCTCTGATCCCGGCTGCCCAGCCCGTCTTTAACCCAGCACAGAGTGTGCCTGTCCAAGCCATGGGCTGCCAGCTTCTCCAGGAGAATGCTGTGGGAGACTGTGTCAAAAGCCTTGCTGAAGTCTAGGCAGACTGTGTCAGCAGGCTTTCCCTCATCCACCAGGCGGGTCATAGAAGGAGATGAGGTCGGTCGGTCGGTTGGTTGCCTTTCATGACCCCATGCTGACTGGCCCTGATCCCCCAGTTGAACTGTTCGCGTTTAAACGCAGTTGTAGTACAGCTCTCTCTTGGCTGTCTTGCTGCTACATTACATTTTGCAAAAGCTAAAGATAATTACTGACACGATAAAGCAGTATTAGGAATGCCTTGGGTTGCGGGAAAGAGGATGATCATCACCTGAATTAAACATTTTTTCTCTCTAATTTGCAGCTTGAATGAGGAGTAAACCATGGGTTTTCAATTTGAATCAAGATGTGAATGAAATGAGGCAAACAGAAAGTAAAATAAATTTGCATATTTTAAATATGCAAATACAACACAAAAATAAACCTTTGCTACTTGATGTTCAGGGACTTAAATGGCTGAAATACATTAAATTTTTTTCCATTGCAAACTGCATGGCAAATAATACTAGTATCAAAAGGTTAAAACTTCTCCATTCTGTGACATTTTAAAAATCTCTAATCCTATTTGGAAGAAAAAACTCAATTTTGTTCTCAAGTAAGACTAGAATATAGTAATATTCTCTAGACAAGAAAGGTTGTACTTCAGTTTTGACAGTTATAGCTAATGTGGAGCAGGATAAATAGGGAAGGAAGAATTGTTTGCATTGTTTTTATAGCTTTGTTTAAAATTAAATTTCACAGCTAGTCATATGTGTAATTCTATGTATAATAAATTATTGGAGATGAAACACTGCAAAGCGCAATTGTAGGTCTCATTTATGTACAATAATCAGTGTTATTGGGTAGATATTTTTTCAGGAGGACTAATTTTCCTCAGTGAAGCTGATTTCATTGTGAATACAATTTTTAAATAGTGGAAACTTCCGAAGTGTTAAAATAAAGCAATGGAATATGCTACTCCTTGTCTGAAAGTCTGTGGCGAGGAGTTGTTGAATATCATGAAGAAATTCGTTCTTTAAAAGCAAATAGTTGGCAATGAATATGAATTAGTAAGATATACACAATCTCTGGCCTAACTGATTAATTTTACCTTAAGTTTTAAAAGTGCTCACTTTACATGTATATTACCTCCATTTCTTTTATATAAATCTCAGATTCTGGATGAAATCGAAGAGCATGGCATCAAGATTTATCACCTGCCTGATGCCGAATCAGACGAGGATGAAGATTTTAAAGAGCAGACAAGACTGCTGAAGGTACGAATATGCTGTATCTTTTCAGAGTGCTCAGATGGCTTTAAAACAAAATACAGAATGTGACCTTTGATGAGACCTTGAGTGAGTTACTGTAGCTCTGTGCCTAGGCTTCCTTATCTGGAAGATGGTGGTAACAATGACATTATTTTTCCCTACAAGTTTTTTTAACAGCTTCAAATTAAAAACATTGTGTACTTACTACCAATATATGCAGTGGTGAGAGGAATAAGAGGTTTTTTTTGAGTTGTTTGTCTAGCTCATTGTTGGTAATTTTTGAATTTTTGACTTTCAGGCCAGCATTCCATTTTGTGTAGTGGGATCCAATCAACTCATTGAAGCCAAAGGTAAAAAAGTTAGAGGTCGACTTTACCCGTGGGGTGTCGTTGAAGTGGAGAATCCCGAACATAATGACTTTCTGAAGCTGAGGACCATGCTAATGTAAGCAGAAAACTCCAATTAAATAGTAGTAAATAAATAAATTCATTAGGAAGATACTCAAACATCGGGACGGGGGTGTGGAGCGGTTGTGGAATCCTCAGGGACGTGGAATTTATCTGGAGAAGGCCATGAGCAACTTTGATCTAGTTAGTCTTGGCCTAGGTAAGGATTGGACGAGAGGTCCACAAATCCTTTCCAATCTGAATTACTCAGAAATTCTGTGAAAATAATCGTGTCTAATTCTTCTGTTGAACACAGATGGCCAGGAATATAAACCAGGTTGCTTTGCACCTTGTGCTTGTTTTTGTGTGCTTTTATAGACTTCACAATTCTGCTATTTAAGTTTTTTCAGCTGTGCTAGTCGGCATCCCCTGCCCAGCACTGCTTTGTCAAATGTGTCACACAGGAGTACAGGCTTACATAGAGGCTGTCTCAGGGTCTGGGGTGGTGTCTCTGTCTTTTATTGCACCAATTTAACTTACGTTAGCTTTGAAATTAGCATGTTAAATGGGTGCACACACTGAACTCAGTGACCCAATGCAGTGCTGAATGTGAGAGTTCCTTAACCTTAATCCTTAATGCTGATGTGACGCAGATACGTTTTATCTTTTGATTTTTTTTTCCTTCCTCTAGCACCCATATGCAAGATCTTCAAGAGGTGACCCAGGATCTTCACTATGAGAACTTCCGCTCTGAGAGGCTCAAACGAGGCGGCAGGTTGTCATCTTATTGTTACAAGCTGTTTCTTCCTCCTCTGAATTAATTTTGTTCTCCCCCTATCCCCCCATTTCATTGCTAGGATTTCATAGATCATGGACAGCTCTCTAGTTACAATCAACACAAAGCTCAATCTTACACTGACAGTAAGAAAAAGTAGTATGTAAATCTGAAGAGATGGTTGTGACACTAAAAAGGGTATAGTCAGATCTCTGTTTTGTTTAAGACTTGAATGCAGTTGGATCAGAGTGTTTGGGTATATAAGTAGGGCAGATGTGTATGATAAAGATCTAAAAATGTGCAAATTAGATTAGTGCTGATGCATTCAAAGAAATCCCTTTTTAGACTTAACCACTTGAATATCTGTACTGTGTCTTTAAGAAGAGAAACAAGTCCTTCTGCACTGCTTTATTTAACACGATATAAATAAATAATTTTCTTTGCAAAGCAGTCAGAGAATAATGTCTTTCTACCCTATTTTGAGCTGTGGTAAAACAGGCAGGCAGAATACCCCATTTTTAACTAAAATAGCAGGGTTTATAAAGTTGAGTTCGTGAGCTCTTGCTGAAAGCTGGGTGTTTCCTGGTTTAGATTTTTAGGTTGCTTCTCTTATTTCAACCACTAGAGGGTTTCATAATTGCACATTTCAGTGCATTTGATATATTTTGCAAAGCTTTTTCCATTACGTAACTTCTACTGTTGAGATAGGCTTTGTCATATGCCTGGTCGATTTTCAGAAAAAGGAGTTTGATTCTGCCTGTAGGATTGGCCTACAAGTTCAGTTTTCCCTTCAGGCATGGTGACATACTTTTCCCCTCTGACTTTTAAATCCTGACTTCTGAATTGCAAGCTAAAAAAATTTTTGTCAAGTTCTGGTACCTGTTACCCAACAGGTATTTACAAAGGTCTTAGAAGTAATGTCACGTTGGGGTGTCTAGAGTTAAAGTAATGCTTACCAGTTTTTTGAGGATTTGAAGTTGCCTCTGCCAAGGACCCATGACAGTAAGTTGCTGTTAAGTTTAGATGTCTTTGTGCAACTAAAACATGCTTTTGTGTCTTGTCTAGTTGAGTGGCAGAGATATATTTGTTTTTACGTTTCCAAAGTGTTCCTACTCTGGAGTTAAGCTATTGTAAGTGAGGGTGCTTTACATGGGAATTTGTTTCAGACTTGTACCTATTCCACTGGCAGTCCTTGGCAGTGTTTCTAGAAGCTTTTGGACACAGAGGATTTCTCTGGCAATCTTACAGGAAAGTGTGCAAATGCACAGAAGCAAGTTTTCTCAAAGATAAATGTACTCATTTTTTTTGAATGACTGGATTTTTAAGTACAATGCAGTACTGAAAAAAGGAGAATGGACTTCCTATCTTGTTGGTTTTAGCTTGTTACTTTCTAGTAGCTTTAAGGGTAAGATATAACTTAATGTATACTGTTTAGGTGTTTGCAAGTAAATGTGGTTCATGAAGTTAGAGATGGGATAGAACTGCATCAAAAAAAAGGATCCACCTGAGGGTAGCTGAGTTTTCAGATTCATAATTTCTAGATGTTTTATATGCTGCTTCCATATTTTTGTTAACATCTTGTCCAGCATTGTTTTGATTTTGTGTATCAATTTGTATTGATTTATTGCACCAATGAAAAAGAATTGAGTACAGTGTTTCTGTACTCAGATTTCTGAATTGCTATACCTGTGTGGCACACAAATTGCAATCGGTTAAGATAATCTTATAATCAGGTAAACTTCTGCATGTGAGTACTTTCCAGAAGTAGTTTTCACTGATACCTATGTAAAAAGATCTGTCATGTCATAGCCAGAACTCATTTTGAAGTTTATCCTTGTTCTGGAAGGAATAAGGAATAAATATCTATTAAAAAAAGTGAATAGCAGCTACGTGGGGAACATGTTTCAGTAAACTTTGTGTGTGTTATGAAACATATACAATGTGTTCTGAAAGCCTCGTTTTTTGTCAACAAAATATTCACTGGAAAGGCAAGATCCAGAGTGTATGCATGTTGTTGAACAATATTTGTTTATTGTAGGAAAGTAGAAGATGAAGAAGTAAATAAAGACCAGATTCTGCTTGAAAAAGAAGCTGAAGTAAGATGAAAAAATTCTGTACTCTTGTGACGGGGAAATTTTTATGTATTTTTTATTACAATTAGACAATTGATTTGCATTATCTTGATAATTTGTAAAGGGAAGGACAGAATTTACTGATATAAAATTATTCAAGGTGCAGTAACAAAAGAGAATGTGGAGAAATGTAGAAGAGCCTCAGAATATTAATTTGTTGGAACAAGCGGAATCTGGTAAATGTCAGATTCCATTGTACAAGTCATTTGTGCGGGAAGGGAGAGCCATCCTCATATATGAGGAAAGGCTCTAAAATTAGCAATTGCAGATCGGGAAAAAGTTACGCTCGGCAGCAAGGGAGGAAACAATGGTGGAAATTACCAGGAATGAAGAACAACATGAAAATTCTCGTTTTGCCACTATGATAAATCCATAATTCAGAGCTCTAACACTGTTTTTGTGGTCCCCCTAATTCAAAGAGGATATAGCCATGACTAGAAAAAATACAATGAATAGCAAAGAGTGGGCAGAATGGCTAAAGCAGAGACCTGAGGCACGTCCCCTCTGATGGCATACTACTTAATGTTCCTTTTGGGGAGTAGATGACAGAAGGGAAAGATGTAGTGAGGGGTTTATACAATCATAGCTGTCAGGATGAATGGGAAACTACAATAAAAGAAGCAGGCTGAATTTAATGAAATTAATAGGTGGTTTTTTTTTTAACAGAAAAGATACTTTTAAGGTATTTGTAAATTGTGTTACTCATTAGCAAGGAATTTTGAACATATCGAGAACTTGAAGGTGGTCGCTAAATACAATGGCAGAATGTTTTGATTTAGAAAGTTCTGAATTGACATGTTTCTAGAATTTGAGAGCTTATGTCATGTGTGTGCACCTGCTGTTTGGCTTTTCCATTCATTTCCTAATAGCCAGCCTGGAAAGAAGGCTGAGTTAGATGGATCTTTTGATATGCCCTAGCCCAAGAAGACCCTCAGGCTCCCAGTACTGGCCTTAGTAGCTATCCAAGTCCCAAATGATAGCCAGGGAAAAGATTGTTGTTTCAAGGAATACGAAAAAACTGTAGTGTAATGTCTTACTGGTTTAATTTTCATTGTTAAGTTTAACATTTCAGTCCGAGTTTAAAGTGTAAATATGCAAAGACACCTGAAAATGTTTCAGTGGTGAGGCTGACTTCCTATCTTCCAGAGTTTTGTACCATAAAAGAATTTAAGTCAACCCTGTTGCATGTACAGTACTTAGTCTTAGTAGCTGAGTTACTTGATTACCCTGTGTTTAAACGTTGCACTGTTGTACAACTGAACTAAAACAGTTTTTAATAATGCATACATCTCCTTGGATGGTTCGCCTGTAATCCTTGCTTCCACCTAGTCATCACTGGTACGGAAGTTGAAAAGTAATTCTCACAGGGTTTTATTTTTGATGGCAGATGTAGGTGTAGTTGGAGGAACTTAAACAAGCTGCTTGTGTTCCTATGGTAAGTTTTGGTGAGTGTGCTTGTTCAGCACTTCAACACAATCATTCTTACCTGTTTAACTTAAATAGAAATCTTTGCTTCTTCTTAGGGATACTTAAAAACCTTGTCCCGAGTTAAAGTAATAAAGCCTGCTTATTTCAGTCAGGAAGTTTCCAACCTCTTAGTGGATGAAGATGAGCAGTAGAAAAACAAGCCATAACCTAAGATTGCTGCTTGTCAGATGAAGCCAATGCAGATGCGTGTTCCCTCTTTAATATGAATAATAAATAGTGTGGTGGCAGCAAAGGATCGTGTTCTGAGGTGAGATGAGGCTAAAGGTTTTCCTATGCTCTATTTTCAGCTTCGTCGCATGCAGGAGATGATTGCGAGAATGCAGGCGCAAATGCAGATGCAAATGCAAAGTGGAGAAGGAGATAGCAGTGGACATCATGTATAAAGTCTTTGGTAAGGTGTTCAAATAGCTACTTTACAGAGTTTTTCTTTATTACTCATTATTACGAGTGCTATTAAGTTTTGGAAAAATATTTACAAGACATGTTTGTGTAGGTTTCAGCTTTCATTTTAATTTTTAAGGTTTAGCTGATGTTTATAAAGTGAAATGACTTGAAACTAAACCAAACATTAGTGTGGCCTTACACACACACATATGCATTCGTTTTTTTCAGAAAGTCTATACAATGTATGTTGGAAAGAATCATGGAAGTAATCTTTCAGATTGTATAAATGGGTAGTTCTCAAACTCACAAAGTTATTTCATTGTGACTTTGAAATGTCTATGCTTCTTTTTTATCAATGTAAGAAGATAGCAGATCCTAAATTGCATTTTTCTGTCTTGTTTTCAGATTACTTTATACCTTGGCTTAAAGGAGACACTCTGGATTTGAATTACGGTGGTGGTACACCAGAAAGGAGGCCTTCTGCCCAATTTGTGACTTGGAGATTATTTTAGAATTTAACATGGAAACGCGTTGTGGTAACTCTTGTGATACGTATTTCATAACATGTAGTCAGTCAGTATTTTATATATTATACACACTTGACTTTTTGTTTTGTAATTCTTATATTGAGCTTATTTTCAGTTTCCCATTGTATTAGGGATACAAAATAGACATTGAAACTTCTAGCCTGACATGGTGTTAATGATTTGCTTTACTACGGCTTATTAGCTCCTTGCTTTTAACTTTGTATTATGTTTAGAAATAAACAGCTATTAGTGATATCAGTAGTGTGTAATAGTCACTAATTAGGGAACCCTGCAAGGTTAGTTTTGTATTTTTGCAGTGTTGGCAGGTGTGTGTCTGTGAGACCCTAGCCGTTCTTCTGTCTCTGCTGAGTGCAGGTGATCTCCTTTAGCCTCTGCAAGTATCTAGTTAGAATTCAGGCATGCCTTTTGTCTTAATAAAAGAAATAAGAGGAAATACCTCTTGAAGGGCACACTGTATTTTATATGACAGGCATTATTTCCTTCAGATTTAACGTTGAGGGCCATACATTCTTTACTGTTTGCCTAAAATTGCTTACTCTATATTGCGGATAATCTTTAAGAGTTTCTTGTAGGTCAGCACAAATCAGTCCTGCTGTTTTCTGGCATTACTGTAACCAAATAAGCTTGAATAATCTTGGTATGTTAAATGAGATAAACCCCAAAGAGTAGTTTTCTGTCCATGGGTGTTTCCATATCCAAATGCGTAAGAAATTCTTTAATTCCTAGAGAGTATTTTCATACTATTTTTAGGGCATTGCAAACTGTTAATTGTAGTATAACGTATATACTAGCACACTTCCCTTCTTTTTAAAGTGATCTGTGCCTGACAGGATCAAAGTGAACTATATTTTAAGGTCCTGGAGTTAGCAGTAATACTTACGAGGTGACTCCAATGTGTTACACAGTTTTTTTAGGCCAAGGTCACTTTCCTTAACGCTGATAGTAAAGGAAACTGGTTTTGAGCTTGGCTGGACTTCTGCTGCATATCGTGGTAGGTACTGAATTTGCCAGATGTAATAACAGCTATAGCATACAGCTACATAGGTGGCAGCTGAGAAGAGTAAGCAGTTATGCACTGTTCTTGGCTTTTCTGGTACTTCTGATAAAGCCAGAAATCATATTTCCTAATGTGGTGTGTTACAAAACACTGTTATCTGAACAGCCAATAAGTAGATAGAATTCCAGCCTTTCTCTGTTCTGAGCTCAGGTGCAGCAATGATTTTTATAAATTTTAATGGTTTTTTTTTTGAAAAAGTAATAAGATTTCTACAGCTAATTTCACTGATATTCAAATGGCTAGATTAAATATGAACCTGCTAAGCAGAAGAAATTTTTACCTGCCTGAAACTGCTGTTTTACGAATCGCTTTATATTTGAATCTTTCTAAAAATGTGAAGTAAAGTTCTCTGCCCTAGCCTTTGCTGGGGAGCTCCATTTTTCTTTGCAAAAGCAAATTATTCTCAAAGTTTTGTGTATGACGCATGTGATCTTCCCTAACCGTCACAAAGGTGTAAATGAGACCCTTTTTATATATGTAGATGCACAGAAGTGCTAAGTCCCATTTTGTCAAATTAGATACACGTAAAACTTAGATGGAAAAACATGCACTTCCAAGTTCTTGTATTGCCTTTTCTAAATAGCACATAGAAATAACATAGCAGTATTACCAGAAAAAAAAAACACAAAGCAACAACTCCACAGCACCTTATGTATTTCTAAATCTTTGATACATTTTTTTGAGTCAGTAGTCATAAATATACCAGAAAAATAACTTGTGTCTTCCTAAATATTTTGTGAGCTCCCATACTGTTCTGCAGTTGCCACCAATCCGGTTTTGTTCTGATTCTGCAGCATTTACCTGCTTTTAAGATATTATTAGTCTGGTATCTCTGATAAATGTTTTGAGCACAGCGACACAGTGACATTTGTGTTTTCACATATAAGCTTGGTAGGTACTGTAAGCTGCAATAGTACTGGGAACCAGTACTTGAACTGTGAAACCTGTGTGTGCGCAAACCAGTCCCTGGTTGTACATGTAATTCTCTGTGTATGTTGCTTTTTCTCCTGTATTTTCTAACATGGGAGTAAAAGCAGGTTGTCTGTGCATTAAGTGCTGTTTGGTCACTACCTGTGGAATTACTTTAGGCTATATCTTAACCCTTGAAATAGCATCTATCTATTGAAATATTTCATCAGGGTATTCTGGATGATTCTTAGGCAAGTGATTTTTGATTTATAAATTCTAGCAGGAGAAATATTTTCAAAAATATTTTTTTCGTAGGAAAAATCAAGTTTATGGCACTTGCGGTTTTAACTGAAAGCTAATTGCTTCTCCTTCCCAAGTCTTTGGGGGCGATCATTTGTAGAGTGCCTGATGTCTCTGAAGGTCTCTTTCTCCTTCAATTCTCTTGTGTTGGCCTTGCAGTCAGTGGTTTCAGGTGAGACATAAAAAGTGAAACTGTGTTTCACATATTCTTTTTTTTTTTTAGACAAACTTCAACTACTGGTAGAAGAAAGACTGGGAGACAAAAGGTAGATGTTTGGTGTGGTGTTGAACTGGCTATAATTTGTTTTCTTTTATATCTTTGTTACAGTTTCTAATTTAGGAGTCAAAATACTTCTGAATTTGCAGAGGTTTATATTTGGTAGCAAAGATGTCTTGCTCTTGGTACAAAAAACTTACTGTTATATTCTGTTTTATGTACTGTCACTAGCCAAGACTATAATAAATATGCAAAAACTTTTTTTTGTCTTTTGTTTTGATTCCTTATTATAATCAACCCTGGTAATGTTTGTTTGTTTGTGGTGATATGTTTTAAATATAAAAGAGTAATTTAGACATGGTTGAAAGAGAACACCATGACAAAGCTGCATACAATACGTCCGTTAAATATGATATGCTCCACTTTTATTGGTACAGTGCATTTCCCACTGGGTGTTCCCAGAGATGCTGAAGCCCTACCTATGGGACCTTGCTTTTTCAGCAGTTCTCACCAAACTTACACGTCCCTTAGTTATTCTGTTAACACAGAATGAAGCTACTTGTTGTGGGTGGTGCTTTAGGCGGAAGGGTCATTGTGTTTTCCAGTGAATTGTGCTTCATTTCAAGAGAGAGTCAAAGGCTGTTTGATCTTTGTTCTAGAAATTCCATAATAATTTAGGGCTCAACTTCCTGTAAAACTACTTCAACCACCTGTATGGCTGTTACAGGTTGAGAGCACCAGGCTGTGTCCTTGTTCTTAGATTCCTGAGCTAACTGTTAATACCAGAGCATTTTATGGCAGTCCTTTGAATTTGAAACGCGTCACTTTTCAAGTGCCCTGACCTCGACAGGTCACTTAAGGTTGCTTTGCTGGATTGCTCTGCATTGCTGGGAGGTGCACATGGTGCTGTCAGACCACTCCACAGGGGTAAGACTTGCTCATGCTGTGACAACTTCATGTATTGTTTTGAAGAATATTTATGTTCATGTTTTGTATATCTGCAGTGTTTAGTGTTGAACTGATCCACTCAAGGAAGATTCATCTTCAGTCTCTAGTGGGAGAATAAGTAAGGAAGCATCCTTATTACGTCAGACCTACTTTTTAAAAGATTTTTTCTGTTTATTGATTATATCTAGAACTTTCAGAACAGCGTCCCTTTTGTCACGTGTAGAAGACTTCTTTTTGTGGAATTCAAATCCAGTTCTGGAAAGGAGTGCTGAAAAAGAATTGCACTAAGAATTGCACAATGATATTTCTAGAAAACTTATTATAAAGAAAATTTCCAGATTGGTTAGTTCTGTGCGCATAAAGAAAAAGAATGGTAATTGTGGACAAGGGCTGAAATAGCATGGCAAAAGTGACTTGTAAAACACCTCTTAAGGCTGGGCAGACATTGTAAGATTTTCATTCAGAAAAAGGAAGATTGGGATCTCCAAAAATATTTGGTGGCAGTATTCTGGTATAAATATTAAAAATGTGACCTGCAAAATAGATCTAACTATGCACATTAAAAAGGTCCTTTGTGCAGTGGTGTGCTATTGACAGTGCTAGAAGGAACGTTACACTACTCTGTTTTTGTACTACTATTTTTGTAGGCAACATTGCTGACTTACTTATGTGCTGGAACAAGTTTTATTTCAAATTTGTTTTATAAAGCAAAGCTATTGGATTATTTTGGAGGAGTTGCAGTGAATTATTAGTATAGTTATGCAGATAAATTCTTGGATTTCTGTATGCAATAGTATAGTGCAGCTGAATATATTCGACTGCAGATTTTTCTGGGTAACTGCTTCCTCTTCTTTATACGTATCTTTTTCCATTTTTTTAGCCTTTTTTGTCTGAAGGCTTGTCTTAGACATTTCTCCTTGCACTTTTATGAATACTTCTTTTACAGTCGTTTTGTCCACTCTACTATTCTGCAACATACTTAAGATTTTTTTTTCTTCTGATCATCTCTATGCTGTACAGCAGGGTTTTTTTTTTTCCTCTCCTGTCTTTAGACTCCTGCCATTTCTCTGTTTCTTCCATTGGTACCCTGCAAGTTTCCAGCATTTTTCTTTAACTTCATCCCTCACTTTGGGGTCATGTTCTTGTAGATTGCAGTTGTCCTAGTTAGAACGGCAGTGGCTTGCCTACAGAAGCAATCCCTTTTCTGAACACTTGACCAGGATGTAGGTGGAGATTAGCCCTGGCCACCCTGGCTCTTTAGCAAGGAATGAGGAAGGAGATAATTTAGAGTGTCTTGTGTATCTGTTTCAGGTGAATATTAGCATGGCTGGGGTGGAGATCAAATTTATACCACTTGCTCCTAGGTTTTCCATTTAGTTGATGCATATGGATAAATGAGTCGTCTCTCTCTCCTGGTGCTTAAACACTCTAATGAACTCGGAGAACGGTAAGTAAGTGACTGAGAAGAAAACTGTCTTGTGAGACTACAAGATAAGAATGTTTGGCACTTCATTAACAATCCTACCAAAAAGGACTATATTCAATATCTCTCGTAACAATGCACTCATGCGGTTTGCTACCATGTGCAGCAGTATCAGAAGTGCAAAGGGCTGGAGTGTTTTATTGATTTATCTTCCACCAAAGCTGGAAAATAGTAGAATATCGTCACAAAACACTCTGAAGCAAATGAAGTTCAGACCTAAGAATTTTAACCTTAAAGTTGGTTGAGTCTTCCTGTTTATATTTGAGTAGTTGGTGTGAGTGCAGAGAAGCTTCCTGCCTTAGGTAGCTTGCACCAGTGACTTCTGTTTATCTTGTGGTTGACCAGACAGACATTGCATGGATCTTCCTTTCAGAGTGTCTGGCGTGAAAGCGGCTCAGCATACATCACGTCTCCATTTCATTGACTGCTCCGTGTTGTTCTTGCCATTTTGGCTTGCTTCTGTGCCCTGAAGCAGGAATTACAGCACGATTTTGCTAGCCTGTTTCACAGATTTAGTGGTAAAAAAAGGTGAGCAAAATGTCTGCAAACTCTTGCTTCTTGACCTCCGTGTAAAGGAAAAAGGAGAAGAATCTCATCTTCTCTGCCCTTCTCTGGACACGTAGCAGTAGATCCTGGAATGCTGCCTGCCTTGAAAGTGTCTGAAATAGCTAACAAGCTTGTTAATTAGTGACAGTCTGGGGAATGTGCAAGAACATATTCCGTAAAGACTTTGGGAAGAATTGAAACTGGCATTTAGGAAGACATTGCGTTGGATTTCAGTACAATGAACTCAAGTCATTTGATCTTTACTTGCTGTTTTCCCAACATTATAAACGAATAGTGCCCAAAAACCTTATCCCTGGACTCCTACTGACAAATACTGAGGGAAAGCTAGAAAGTAACTCTTAAGAGATTCCTGAAGTGGAAGGAAAGGTTTCATTTGGACTATTAAAACACTTTATAATTGAGCTTGCCGTAGAGTTTTTCCTGCAGGCAATAATTCCAGAGTGGATTTCTCTGGAGAGTTAAAATGTGCTTTTCTGTTAACTTGTTGTTTTAGAGCCCCATTCCCACCACATTTGTCTCTTGTGTCTGGAGATGGTAGGTAGTGGTTCTGGGCTGCAGTACTTCCTTCCTATTCATTCAGGCATCCTAGAAGGCAAGGAAAAAAAAAATGGTGGCGAAGGTGTGGTGGTGATGGGAATGCAGCCCAGTTTACCAGCAAGACAGACATTTTCCCTGCATATTTACCAAAGCCAGTGGTGTGGTGGCTTTGTGCTGCTGGACTAGCTGTCTTCTCAGTGTGTCACCCTGCTGCCAGAGCACACAGGCACAGAACCCAGTGCTATGAGGGATCTTTTCATCATCTGGAAACAGAGGTGTTGTTGCCTGCTTGTGTGTTGTTTTGATGAGGAGATATGAAGGATGCAGAAACCAGCCTGTTGTCACACTAACCGTGTGAGAGGATGTGCCACAAAATCAGATTTGGTGTAACTCTGGGTCGAGTCCAGAAACAGAACAGAGGCAGCATGAGGAGGAGGAGGAGGAAGTTTGTCCAAGGACTGGTTTGATGGCCAGCTTTGTTGTCAGCGTGGTCCAGAGGCGATAGGATGATCTGGGCCTGGCTCACAGCCACTTAGAGGTGTGTCGGTTTCAGGTGTGCTGGGGAGTTTCTCTTGTGTTTAGCAAGGCAAGATCTTCTGATGTATCTGTAAGTTTGCAGGTTTCGTTTCGGTACTTGAAATGCAAAACGAAGCTCGTTTCCACCCACAGGAATGAGTTCCTGTAAATCTAGCGAGACAGAGGAGGTGTCCAGCTATCTCCGACCGAGAACAACATGCTTTTCAGAACCTACCTCTGGCTAGAGCAGAGGCGGTCCTGCAGACAGGCTGTTCGGTTGCAAGAAACAAGTCCCACAAGGCAAGAAGTGCAGTGCTTTGATTGCTGTGGGAAAGACGGAGCTCCTTGATAGGAAAAAATGAGCAGAGCACTCTCTCTGCCAAGCCTGGGGCTAACTCCTGCTTACTTTGTTTGAACCCCAGCACAAATGGCTTTGTAGGACTGATGCAGGTAATTGTGCTCTAGTCTCAGCCCTCCTGAGATCCTCAGTTTTACACGTATCTTCACTGGTGATGTGACTGCTGGTTGGCACGTCAGATTTAAGGTACGGCTGAATTCTGAGAGAGGTCCAAGTTGCCAGACAGAAATTTCTGCTCAGCCATGTTAAGTCACATAAAGGAAAGTAATTGCAAAAGGTCAGAAAGATTTGAGTTAAAAGACATGCCAGCCATTAGCAGCTTACTGTGTTGAGCTGTCTTGCTTAAAGTGCCTCAAGCTGGCTGTCCTGTTTTTTATTGAGAAACAAATTGAGGCTGATGGGGCAAAGAGAAGGAATCACATCATTTTTCTAAGCAGAAGCCAAAAGATCCTGGGAAAATTCCTGTGTTGGAAGCAGAAGTCCAATGTTATGTGAAGATAACTCAGCGTATCCTATAGAATGAGTAAATAAACACACCCTGATAGCTAATGCAAAACTTATTAAAACAGGTGCCATACTGCTTAAGCATCATATTTATTAAAATAAAAGAAATAGGAACAGCATTGACAGTAAAATACTTTATTCAGAACATGCCCACTCCTGCATTTATTAAAAACAACAGGGGAATTGCAAATTACTGTGTTTAATTCACTTTCGAGCAGCTTTTCCAAAATGCAGAGCCTAAAACCTAGGTCAAACTCTTCCCGTAGTAGTTACTTGCTCAAATGTCAGAGATTTTTTCCCCTGGAGAGAACACACGTTTTGGCTCGGCGGTGGTGTTTTGGTAAAGCAGTTCGCTTGCTGACTAGCAAAGTCAGAAAGTTCATAATCAGAGCGAGAAAACTGGTTGTAATCTTCCTCCCATGCTCAGTAAGTAGGCTCAGGCTGCCTATTTCATTTGCTTTGAAATATGGAAAAATGGCATTGCAAGAACGGCCGGCCGGCCACGTGGAGCAGCTGAACCACTGGCCAAGTTCAGTTTCAGCCTTTGAAGCATCAGTAGGAATTAACATGCTCTGTTTCCTGGCCCAAATAGCTGGGACCATTTGTGGGGGTTTGGGCCCAGAAAGAGGAATCTAACAGCTTGCTGTTTAGCTAGAAGGTACCCAGCTGGTTACCTTATTTGTGAAAGGCATAAGGCGGCACAGTTAGCTGGCATCACTGAGGCTCTGAAGCCGTGTTTCTCTGACAGCAGAATAATCGCCATGCTTACCAAGGGATTAGTGCTTGTGGTTCTTTGGTTTCTCTTTTTGTTCTGAAGGATCCTGTCTACCAACTAGGACTAGGGCTTTTTGTCTTCTGTACCTAAGAGACTTTTGTTTTTGAAGCCAACATCCGTATGACTGGGCTTTTGTGCAGTTTTGCTGACTAAAGTCGTTGGCATTGAACTGAGATGTGAAAATCAGCAGTGAGCTTTGTATCGTGTTAGAATTTCATATTTGGGGAGAATTTCACATACTGGTGGCTGCTCTTTGGTGGTGTTTTGTTTTCCCCCCCAAACACTCACAGAAGTTTTTGATGTCGATCTTAGAAACACCGTGCAAGTTGTGACTGGATCGAGCCTTGTGTGGCTCCTCTCAGGTAACACGTCTGAGTGGATGGATAGGGAAATTAGATGAGCCTCAATGAGATTTAAAAAAAAAATAAAGGGGACTTTCTGACTCCCAGTTCAGTGGGTTTTTTTGGCCTTGCTGCTTCAGGCATACTTGGATAATCTCACCCTGTAAGTTTTTAGTGAAAAAGAGAAGTAAATTGCACCCTTGCAGAAGAGATGGTTTCACTGCTGTCAGCGTAACGTTTAGGCTGCTACAGTTAAAGGACTAACATCTATCGAAAATCTTACGTCTTGATTTGAAGCAAATTTAAGGGAATTCTGGGGATATTTATGCTCTTTTGCAGTTGGATGAGTTTACCACATGGAGGCAATATGCCACTGGACTTTGTTTATTCTTTTACCTCTACCTGTCTCTGAAGCAAATAGGTGCCAGTTTGTGGTTTTTGCCTGGACTTTTGTTTAAGTGCATGTGGCCGAGCAGCCATGTTTCTGCGCAGCTTGTAGCTTGTGTTTGCTTTGGGGTTTGTGCTGTTGATCCAGAAGTGCTGCTGGCTGCAGATGAACCTTCTGGGTAGGAAGAACGTGTTCAGACAAGTACACCAGGCGGGCCGAGAGGAGCTGCGGAGCAAGTGCCTGCATGTGTGCGTGCAGGTATGAACATATGTTGTGCTTAATTTGTCCCTCGTAATTGCCACTTTCACCAGGAGACTTAACTTAAAATACAATTATGAAAGTCAGAGTAGGTGATTACAGAGAAGTGTTGCATCCACTATTTTTTCTGTTAGCAAACTAGCACATTTTTTTCCTACACGTAAATGCCCATGCCTGTCTTAAAGAATTAATTGGGTAATGTTGCAGGTCAATAGGCTGAGGCTAGTAGACTTCACATGTTATAAAGAGTAATGTCATCGGCACGTAGTGTGTGTAGACGGGCTCCTGAGAAATGCGCGAAAGGGGAGCAATCTGAAAAGCCTGAAGGATTACCCTTGTGCTAAGTGCTATAGCATGGTGATTGGGGTGAAGGTGGAAAGACAGAAGTATTTAAGATTGGAAGTGGAACACCCCCTTTCCACCCGAATTTCTATAGCATGGGAATTAGTTTCTGTAGTTGGTTTAGCAAGGCGCTGCTAATGATGAGTACCTTTGACATTATATCTGTGCCACTTTTGAAAGTATCTCTGTTCATTACAGTATGAATTTATTTCTCCAGTACCTCCAGGTGACTGTTAACAGTAAATTAACCCAGTGTGAGAGGGATTCCAGAAAATGGTAGGTCTTATTCTGTCTTTGCCATTCATTCTTTGTGTTCATCATGTGGATCAAATCTCCCATTACCGGCGGCAATTCCTGTTTGCCTTGACTTGATACTTTCATCCTTTGCATATGACAGTCGGACAGTCGGTGTATTGATCAAATTCTATATTTTCACTCTCTTCTCTCTGATGTTTTCCTACCATCTAGGGTACAACTGGCTTGTGAATAAAAAACAACACCTGACTAACAGCTGGAGCTGGCTTGGTTTTCCTACTGGAGAAGTGGTCTGATGTAACTCTGTTCATCACCAATAAGATGGGTTGAAGAATGATTCACCCATCCACGTAGCCCAGTCTCTACTGAGATGTCAGTGCTGATGTGAAAGGCAATCCAGGGAAACGATGTGTGCAGCAAATTGTTGAGTATCTCCAGGTAGTAACAGGAGCACTGCATTACAAGGCAAAATACCTATACTAGCTTTAACCAAAGTAGGACAACAGCAGCAGCCCGTGGCATTCAGAGCTCTGTGAACACCCCTGTCCAGGGATCCTGATGCTTTGACTGGCCTACCTGCAATGAAATCTGTACCAATTCATCTTTGCATCTTCAGCATTGATGTGCTTATGCATGTTCTCATAGAGTCACAGAATAATAGGCTAGAGAAGTGAACTAGTGATGTGCAGCCCAGTTACAGTGGGGAAGTGTAGAATACATGGCATACATATGGCTTAAATTATTGTAATTGTTTCCATTCTCACCATTATCTATCTTTTACTATAGACAGAAAGGGAGACATTAGCTTTTTGGAATTGCTTGCCTTTTTATTACATAATAGGAGACTTCTAAGAAACAGAAGTTGGTAATATGTAACTGGAAAACATGAACTAAAGAAATTAGCAACAGAGTATCTCTTTGCCATGATGAATGATTTGAACAAGAAGAAGCTTTTCCAGACACTGTCATTCTCGGTTGGATAAGAAGTCTGCTTTGAAGGACTTCCTCTACCCTCGTCCCAAGGATAATTAAAGAGGTGACATAGTATTATAGTGAAAGGGTAATTCTAATTGTCTCACTCAAGCCAAGAGGAGTATATTATGTAGATTATCTGTAACATCAGTTGAATGAATGAGTTATGCACTATCAGTTTTTATCTCGCAAGGACGAAATTGTGCTTGGTCCTTGTATTGTATCCTTCCAATAGCAACAGCTGACTTTCATTGTAATTAAATTATTCCTTTTCTAGTTTTATTCCCTAAACTTCCTCTTCATGTAAATGGTTCAAATGTACTGCCTGGATGCTCAAAGTTTGCCGTCATAGGGGTTAAGGAAACTCATAGGTCTTTAAATTTCTATTTTCTATGCAGACAGCTGTGAAGTACGTACTGCTGATTCAGTGTGTGGTGGATGGATAACAGCATCCGTTCCCTCCTTTAGCATTCAAGTCCATTCATCAACACCATGTCTCCAGCATGTTTTGTGTGTTCAAGTAGCCAAACGTTTTTGTAAAAGACTGTGTTAGGTCAGAGGCTCAGCCTGATATGGCACTTCCTATTCGTACCCCACTTGGTTGGGATTAGGAACCACACCATCCATTTCATTGGCTGTTGAGTGTGATTCAATAAGCACAAAGTGCAGAGCTGTCATTTCTTCTAGCTTGTAAAAGTGGAGTCTTGTTTCTTCTTGTACCTTCCTCTGCTTATGGTGAAGGAACTGAAATGGCAGGTGGTGCCATGTCCCTTCATAGCCTGGTCATATGCTCGTGGCTACAAGAACGAAAACGTGGTGACTTCTCTAACAGGAGCTGTTGTAGAAAGGTTTTAGCATCTAGGCAGTAATAGCTGCTGCTACATCAGCGTGGGTGTATGATCTCTTCTGAAGACTTGGGAATGCTGCTAGGAAGAGGAGACTTCTTCAGGTTCAGGCTGAAGGCAAGTAAATTAGTCTCAGAGGAATACTCGTGTATCCTGCTAAACTCCTTGTGCTATGATGAAGAATAATTTTTTGCCTGTGGTGGGTAGAAAGGCTAGAAATGAGCTGCATGTACAAACCGGGTCCTGGGTACGTGGACGCTTAAAGCACACAAACTTTTCATCACTGGATTGTTTCAGCTCGGTACATTACATGTGTTTTGTGTGAGCAATAAAAGTTAGCAATATACGGTGAAGTGTAAACAGCAGGGTGTTGACGCTTCTAAAGACTTCACTATATATGCAATTATTGCTTCCTCTCTTTAATTGTTGTGGTGTGTTGTTTTTGAAGTGATCACATCGGATTTGTTCTCCAGCTTAGCCAGAGCTGCCACAAGAAAATCTTTGTGCTTTTTTTAGATGTTAAAGAAAATAAGTGACTGAAATGAAGATTACTTTGCAGTGTCTGCACTTTAAAGGATATGAAAGTGCATTAGCGCTTAAGTTGCAAATAGAATTGATTGCTCTGTTTTCATTGCCTATGGAAGTGCAATGCAAATGGTAGGCAAAACAGGGTATTGAAACATCCATTTCAGTTATGAAAGCGCTTCAGTTTACCAGTGACAAATGTTTTTTTATAGATGGAGTTATCTAAAATGCATATACTTTTTCAGCTTTTCAAACTTTTTTTTTCATACATGAGATTCTTCAGCTCTGTTTCAGCTTTTGAAGGAAAATGAACAACAATGCACATTTTAAAAATCTTGCGTCTTTTTCTCTTTTTAAGAGATGAGAATGTTGCTCGTCAGGAATTACTCATTAATTTTGTGAGTTACTTCGTCTGTGGGTGAGAGTGGTGAGGCTGCTCCAGGATGAAAGGGCTGTTCTGCATTATTTATGTGCTTTGTTAATCCAAAAGTCATATGCTGGTTTGTTTTTCAAATTGTTGTGGAAAGGTCAAATTCTCAGATACAGGGTGGCTCTGCATGTCTTGTGTTATTGGCCATCTATCCTTTCCTGGATAAATCCAAGTGATTCTCTCATTTTTCTTGTTTGTCATCTTGAAGAACAGACTCTAATGAGACGTGGTCCCTCAGAGGGACTGAGGAGATTTGTCAAAGGCAGTCCTTTTTAGGAAGAGCTGTTTTCCTGACTGCCAGATACCAGTCAGCCTTGGCATCTACTTTTCAGCAAACTGTGAATCTGGAGGGTGCAGAAGTCTGTTCAGGCAGAGCACACCTGACTTAAAAGCGTGCGCTTCATTGTGCACTGCATTTCCTACAGTATTTGGTTCCTGTCTGTGTTACTGAGGGGTGGGCTTGCTGGTTTGGGGAGGAGGAGGAGGAGGCTCTGATGGTCTTCAGCCTCCTTGGCCATGGCTGTGCCTGGTGTCTGTGCTGGAGCCACACACGTGAGTGCAGCACCCTTGCCTTCTCCACTATTCTGCTGCATGGCTGTGGCTTTTTCTGTCCCTATTTAAAACGTATCTGAAAGAAAGTTAACTGAACAAAAACCTGGAATGTTCGTTATTCAAAGTAACATGGGTGTGATTTGTCACCTGGCACTTAGTTACTGGTGCACGGAGTGGTATCCTCACCAGAGCAGCACTCACCTGTATAAATGGGATTTGTCTGTGTTTTGCATCCCTAAACAGGACACCTGCCTGCCCTGGGCATCTGTGTGTGCGTGGCTGTGTGGTTTAATGGCTCTTTTTTCAGAAGCAGGGCTGAGGGACAGCTATTTTGGTGAGCTAACAGCCCTTCAGCTCTGGTGGGAAAGGCTATGGTGTAAACATTTCTTTAAAGCGCCTGACTCCCAGCACTCTTTTCATGCTGGAAGAACACACTTTTTTCACTCTTATAACCCTAAAGTATTGTCGGAATGAATTAAGCAGCAGTGCAGGGCAGAGAAGGATAAGGCAGCCCTACGCGATGGAGTAGGAGGAGTACAAGCTGCCTGAAAGAAGGACTTGGCCTCAGTTGTACGTATCCCAGCACCAGCTCTGACGGTCCTTGTGTAGGGTCTGGACTTCTCCGGGGATTCCTGAGCCCATCGGACACCCGGTAACAAGATCCCAATCCTCGGGATTAAGCCCAAGGCGTATTTTGGGGTCGACGCGCGCTGCTGGAACCCCGCAAAGCGCCTGCCGGGGCCGGGCCGCCTCTGCTCGGGGGGACGGCATCGGCGGCCGCCCCGAGCGGCATTCCGGGGCCTGGAGTGGGCACGGGGAATCCAGGCGCCGCGCCCGGAGGAGCCGAAGGGCCTCGCTTCACGCCCGGCTTCCAGACAGAGCCTTTTTGTCGGGCCCGCCCGCAGGCCGCGGCCCTCCGCCTCCCGGCTGCCCAGGGCCCGGCCCGGCCCCGGGCGCGGCCGCCCAATGGCGGCGCGGGGCGGGCGCCGCGGGGCCGGGGCCGGGGCCGGGGCCGGAGCCGGAGCGGCGGCGGAGGCCGAGGCCGAGGCGGCAGCGGGACGGCGGCCGGCCCTCGGAGGTGAGCGGGGGCGGCGGCGCGGGGGGAGCCGAGGGGGTCCCCCCGCTGTTCCCCCCCGGGCTGCGGGCGGGATCCCCGGAGCGGGGCCTGGGCGCCGGGCCCGGGCCCGGGGGGGGGCCGGCCCCCGCCGTGGCGCTGCGCTCGCCGCGGCGGGGGCCGACGGCTGCGGGAGGCGATCTCCGGGCGGTGCTGTGCCCGGCAGCCTCCCGGCGGGGTCTGCAGCCTCCAGCTGCGTGCCCTGCCCGGGCCCGGCGGGCGGAGGCGGGTTCCTGCGGAGATTTCCCCCCAAAATCCCGAGTAACTCTCGGCCGGTCCCTCCTTCGCTTCTCCGTTCTTGCTTCCGACGCCTCTTTGTAATGGAGTTCGGAGCAGGCAGCGAGGGAGGTTTTGTGGAAAACAAAAATGGAGGAGCGTGGATTTTTACCGTGTTCGGTCGTGAAAAGCTCCCGTGGTGGTTCTTTTTGCCGTGTGTTCGCGTCTGTTTTGTTCCCACTGCCCCGGGAGCGCTGCTGCAGGTGCGACCCGAAAGGGCTCCGTGCTTGTGGGCCGCCGTGGCCCTGTTTTGGGGAGAACTCCTGCCTTTTGCCCCTGCTGCATTAACTGTGCTCTCGGCTCACTAGGAGCACGGACGGCGTTCGAGAGAGCGGTCCGTGCACAGAGGTGGTAATCTGGTGGTGGGATTTAGGAACTGACGGGCGAGGGAGCGGTGGAAATCAGCTGTTCTTCCGATTTTCTGCAACCAGCTAAAGCGGCGTGCCCGAAGCCGCCTGCTTTCAGAGCCTGCTGTCACGTTTGGTGGCTCTGAGCGGGGACAGCGGTGCGCCGCAGCCCCTCAGCACCCCGCTGCTGTTCTGCAGCCCTGCGTGTTCGGTTCGCCTGGCCCCAGGGACCGGTCGTGGTCCTCAGCCTTCCCCGTGTGTCCGTCCCCTTTCAGGGAGCCTGGGGAAGCTGTGGGCTCCGGCACAAGGATGCAGCGATGGGAGAGAGCAGTGAGCACCAGGCCAGGGTAGCGGGGGGAACGGCGTTTGGGAAGGAAGCAAGGGGCCTGGGCTGAAGGGAGAGGCACGTGCTCTGCAGGGGAGTGCCTTTCGCCCAGGTTCAGCGGGGGTCCCGTGTTCTTCATCTCTGTCTTCAGTCACTGTAGTTGTTGGATTCCTGATGCATCAGGTGGTGCCAGCTTGGCAGTGCTGGTATGAAATGGCCTGTAGTAGCATTAGCAGGTGGTTATTCTCTAGTGAAAAGAGTATGAGATGAAAGCTTGCTCTTGGTGAGGTGAAGGGACCTGTTTCGAGGGCTATCCAAGAGAGCTCCTCTCCCAATGAGAGCTTCCTCAGCGCTCTGTCAGGGTCTCACCAGGCGCAGGTCTCTTGGAATCCCTTGTGTAACGGAGGCATGTGTTACCCTGCTCATACTGAGGACCTGGGAACTGAGGATGGAGCATCGTGGTGGCGCTTTGTCGCTGACCAGGAGGTACCGTACTCGGAGGAGTCCCCTTGAAAACCTCTGGCATCTCGAGGAGCCATATCCTCAGGTATAAGCTGCCTTTCCAGATTTACTGCTAGCTAAAAAGCACTGTCTCACTTCTGAAAAATAGATGTATTCCATCAAAGCAGAAGATTAAACTCATTGCGGCTTTGAAGCTATTTCAAAAAGGCAACAAAAAGTACATAACGATGTCAATTTTTTAAAGCTTTGTTACCAGCTGCTCTTTCAGACTGGCTTGGGGCTGAGCGTGACAATTGCTGTGTCGCTGTGCCTTGGGGAGTTGATTTGAGTTTTGATGTCTGGTCCCTATTTATGGGAAATTATCGGGATAAGCACTCAAGGCAAAGAAGTTTAGGGTGGGTGAATACAAGGAAGATTGTTTTCTTAGACTTGTTAATGCAGTGGTAACGTTGCATTTTAGTTTTATATTGATGAAGAGGTCGATGAGACTTTGTTCTGGCTTGCCTGGGATGGGAGGTGCTCTCGCTTGCTGTCGGACACTTTGCTCAGCCTCTCTTTCTCCCCAGTGCTTGCAGTTTGTCTTGAGCTTTATGCTTTCATTTTCCTCCACCTTTCATTTAGATAGTCCCTTTAACTGAAATGCTTCATAAATCGTAATGCAGCGTTTCTTGTTAAGAAACAGCAGCCAGCGTGCTGCCAGTGTAAAGAACAAATAGGGTATGTGGCTGTAACCAGTGATGCAACTGAAAGTAGTGCTTGGATCGGTCTGTGCTGCGGTAGGCCATGCTGTTTGGGGCTATTTTAGTGATTGTAATGGCATTTGGCATAGAAAAATGCTCACAACTGCCACGCAGCAGATAGGGAAATTCTCTTCCAGAGAGGCCTGGGTTCCTTGTACACAGCATGTTTCCTGCCTAGATGCTTGTTAGACCCTAAAAAGCCAAATAGATTCTAGCTGGGGACTCGTGCAGTGGTAAATGTGTTTAGGATTGTGTCACCAGCAAGTTGTGAGGACATACCTAGTTGAATTCACTTTTCCTGTTAACAGCTGTGAGGGGGAAGGACTTTGCCACCTGCAGTTTCTGTTTTACGTGACTTTTCTCTTTCCTGCCTTATCAGCAAAGCTAGTAAAAATACCCAGGAACTCCTGGTTTATTCTGGAGTTTGGCTGTCTGTTTTACACACCTTCGGGTACCGTCTAGCTTCAGCCGATGTGGAGGCTGCTGGAGTTGCTGCTAAGGGAGCTCCACCTGCCTGCAGGAGGGCTGTGCTCGTTGTGTCTCCACGGCTGTCTCTTCTCACACCTTCCTCGTTTTAAACAGCCGTCGTGTCTGCTCCTTCTGGTACTTGTTCATTTAGAACAGGACAAATGTCTTTATGGATTGTTAATTTTAAGAGCAGTTGTCTAATAAACACCCTCGTGGGGTTTTTTATAACTAATTCTGGGCAACTTCAGTTGCTTGTAAGCTTCTGACTAGCAGTAGCAAAGTCCTTCTGTGCATTTTAGTTACAGGGTTCAGATTCGCTGGTCCGCAAGCTGGCTGCTGATACTTGAGCTATCTCGTGTTCTCTTTACAAGTGCAAGGATTAAAGCCTAAAATGCTAATTTTAAATGATGTTGAAGGTTGGCTCCATTGCTCTGAGGAGTTAAAGCTTCCTACCTGCGCAAAGCACAGAGAGCCAAAGGAGTGCTTTCATCACCTGCCTTTCCCCTATCTAGACGACACAGGTCTATTGCAAAGCAAGCACCCAACACTTCCCTGCAGTTTTTGTAGCGCTGTAGCTGTGTGAGGCAATTCCCAGATGCTGCTGCCACCACCCTGGAAGTGCTGCCAGCCCTCCGCAGCCTGTGAGAGCCAGGAGCCAGCGCTGGGAGAAGGCTGAGCATGCAGTCTGGAGGGGGGCACTGCATTCAAAGCCCTGCTGACTCACCTGGGATTTTTCAGCCCCCCCTGACTTCACGGCACCTCTCCTCGATGCCCAGCTGTAGCAATTCCTGGTGCGAGGGGAGCTTGGCGCTGGGTATTGAGGGCGGGCGAGGAGTTGCGTGCTGCTCCCCGGGAGCAGGCTGGCAGCCTGAGGACTGGGCGCCGCCGAGCAGCTTGCTCTCCTTTCTGTGTCCCTTTCCTTGCACAAGACGTGGCCCCAAGTGTTTGGTCCCGTTGAGCTGCGTTGGGAACACAAACAACAGCTCTGAGGTTTTTTTGTTCCGTGTTAAATTAAACATCTGCTCTCCTTGCAGTGGCTGCCACCGAACCATGAAAGCCAGGGCAGGGCTGGGCTGTTTGAGCTGCAGTAGGGTTCTGCAATTAAGATTTTTGCCCACTGACTTAATCTGGGCACAGCGCAGGTTTGCTCATGAGATTAAGAACAGTTATCTGCCACAGAAATCTGCGTTACGACGGCCCTGAGCTGCGTGCACTGGTTGAAGTAGTTACAGTTTTACATGAGTCATCGTTTTAAGGGATGAAGAAAGGTAATTGCTCCTGTTATCTCAGGGTGTGGGCTGGCTGTAGCACAGTCAGGTAAGTGGTTAGGTACCACTGAAGGAAGAGCCTGGTGTTAAACCCCTGGCTGTCTGTTCCTGATGTCTTCTCCTGTGCTGGCAGCAGTGCTTGTGCTGTTCGTGGTGACCTGGTACAGGGAGCTGAATCAGCACGAAAATTAATCGGAAATTAAAATGTCAGTGTGAGAGGAGGCGGGAGGGCACAGGTTGGAATATACTGTTTTCTAACCATGTTTTGGAATAGGTATTTTTCTCACTGCTAATTTTTCTTCCCAGCAGCTGGATTTTTGACCAGCATTTCATCAGATTTATTACTGGTTTTGATAGTGGGGTGAAGAGCATTAAATAAGGGCTGTGCTTGTGATTCTGCATCAATGGTATTTTCACATGGGATATTGGTGTTCAGGCTGTAATTCTGTTTTCTTCTACGCTTTGTTTAGGCTCTGCTCACTGTTGAAAAATGGGAGAGATAGAAGGGACGTACAGAGTCCTGCAGACTCCTGGCTCTCGTTTGGGTGTCCAGAAGAGCGCTGGAGTGAGCACCTTGGAGCCGGGACAGAATCTCTCGACTGCAATGTCGTTATCACCTGCCAAAACGCATGAGAAGGATCTGCAGGTGAAAATAAAGATGTTGGACAACACAGTGGAAGTACTTGACATCGAGGTAAGAGAGTTTTAAACCTGGTTTCAAGTACACTTAGCTTCGGATAATGTAAAGCCTACAGGATCTCCTGCTATACAGAGCTGGGACGTTTTGGGGCAGTATCTGAATAAAGACTCGTGTAGGGAATTTGCCTACTTACACGTAGTGAAGTGAGTACGACATCTTGTTTTTTAAAATCTTGTAGTCTAACAGATGTTTGTATTTTTAGCAGACATTTATTTCAATACAAGCACATACTGTTAACAAGAAATTTTGACTGTTACTTGCTTTGGGGGAACACCAAATGTCTTGTGCCGAATTATTCTTGCTTCCTGAGCCATATGCATCTTCATAGCTTTGGCAGTTGGGAGGGCTGAAGGGCTTTTTAAATTACTACTTTTCATTAATTATTTTAATGGTTTGTGTCCTCTTCAAGTTCATATCAGAAAGCTTTTGCTTGCTTTCACACTTTGAGAGGGAGGAACCAGAGGGGTAGCAGTGTTTCAGAAAATCAGTATTTAAAAATATGCTTGCTTAACAATTGGGGAAATCTGCCTTAAGGAGTACAAACCACACTCAAATCGGGGTAGTTCTATTAAAAAAAAAAAAATTGCTCTTCAAATTCTTGTTTCATACTCAGCATTAACCTCAGACTTTTAATTTTGCTTGCCTGAAGAATTATTGTTGGAGAACATTTCTGGGCTAGTGAAGATACTCAGCTATTGGATATTCTACATTAGTATAAAATTCACTTTATAATTAGTAGTTGTAGCCTTAATTTGTTGCATAGACTTAAACAGGTTTTTAAAAGTGGAGCAAGAATGATGTCTGTGGAACTCTAAAGAAATACAGCAGCTTTTTGCCATGTCCTCTATGGATTGCTGCCTGACTGTTCAAGTCTCAAACATGAAATCTGTTGTTCGGTTTGTTTTTTTTTTTCGGTTGTGTGAGGCTTTGTCTGTATCCTTCCACCTGAGGACACAGAGGTTACAGCAAACCCACCTGTCCTTAACTTACAACACAGAACACCAACAATTGCTTTTTTTTTTTGTGAGAATAGCTTTAAAAAAAAATCTGTGGTTCTCTTGAAGTGTGATTTATTTTTTTTCAAGTTGATGAAGATGTTGTGTTTTTTGTGTTTTTTTTTGTGCTTTTGTGTTTTTGATTTAAAAAATTAAAGCAACAACCTTGTACCTTTGCAAATCACTGCAAGCTTACCATGAGCTGTAAAAATATCCATGAAGAGCTTATAACTGCTAGTTCTCCGTTTTATTCATGTGAATGAACAGAAATTATCTGCGTCTGAGCATAGATGCTTTCCTTCTCTTCCCTGTCATATTTGTACCAACTTTTTGTGTACTCTTCTCGTGATATTTGTGTCAACATCACGTTCCACATGTCAAAACCATTAATTCCTTGCTCTTACATTTTTGGTCTTAGACTGCTGTGGGTCATACTTCAGTCTCGCCTGTCTGACCACTAATCTAGTTTCTGTTCCGATTCCTTCATTTCCTTCAGCTGGCTGCCTCCTGCAGAGGCACTGTATGGTCTCTAGGATGTTACTGGGTCTTCTCCACAGCTAAAACTTACTCCGTTTTAGCTCACTCCATTATTGCAATTGCTTATTGCTTACCTCTGTTACCAAAGTCCTTGGGGGCCCTGCTGGTAGGGACTCGGCTCCATCCTCTGAGTGGGCCACAGTACCTGTTTGGTCTCATTTTTTTGCCTTTTTTTTTTTTTTTTCTTCTCCATCATGACAAGAGGTTTCCCTTAATTTTGAGCAATCTTCGTTTTCTCCTTTTACCTGGAAAGCTCTCTCTGGTTATGAAATCCACAGAAACACCTGAATTTGTGCACCTAGCTTGCTGAGGCAGAAGTTAATATCATACCGCTCTTCGTTAAGAAGTCCGTCAGAACTGAACAGCTTAGAAACTTCTGCCTCTTGTAAGCAGTAAGGAGAAGGAATGATTTTGTCTGTAGGTCACTGAGCACAGAAAGCTCCATAGTCATCAACTGTACCATTAGTGAGTCTTAGTGACACACTGCCTACATCTTCTTTCGCTTTTGTCTAAAAATGTTATGTCAAATGGGGACGAGGTATTAAATTGCAACCCCCCTACCTCCTAATTGTCTCCGTGGCCTGGTGGGGTAGCAGGAACTGCTGCCTGCTGTTTTTGATGGAAAACTGATTTTTTTTTTCCCTTGGGGACTAAGGGGGAAGAATTAAGAAAAGTCGGTCATGTTTGGTAAATAGGTGGTGTAGGCTTGGATAGACAGTTTTTTGAAAAAGCAGTGAATAAATTCATGATGAAGCAGCTGTCCTAGAGGGGTTGAAGCTCTGACTTGAGTGACACTTGCCCACTCCGCTTTGCTTTCAAGTTTATTTTAGCTGGGTCTGGGAATGAGAGATCACGTTGTCTTCACTACCTACTTCGTGTGGCTTGTGTTTATTGGACTAGGTCAGCAATAACTTAGTGTAGCCAGACAAGAGCTCTGTTGTGGAGGGCCGAATATGAAAAGATGTGGATGCGTAAAGAAGGAATGTGCTGTGTAGCTTGTCTGAGCCTCCCAGAAGCAGGCAGTGAGTTCCCAGCGCCAGAGCTCAGTGTGGGCAGGTAACCTGAAGGTAACGTGGTGTTCCCAAGCAAGTCACAATCTCCTACTGGTTAAAGGTGGACCTCGACTGCATATAAAAGTTTATCAGAGAGAACCCTTCACGGTTTTTCTCAGCTATTTTCTTAAAAGCTCTGCAGGCAGAGAAGGAAATGAAGTCTTTATAGGGAAGTAGGACTGAAGACTAAGCTGTAAAGGCCTTTCTCATATGTTTTGTTGGTACTGCCATCTAAGGGAGATGTATCTTAGGGCAAAAGGGACTTTCCTTCCTGTTTTTAAGATCTGTGGCAAGTAGCTTTTTACTGAGAAAAACTGTATGTCTTTGGAAGCAGAATTGGCATGGTAGTCATCTCCTGGAGAGGGGCTTTTCTCTGCAGAGTTGCAAGGAAGATGGCATAGGAGCTTCATATCCTACATCTCTTAGGAAGCTGCCGAAAGTGGTCCACGCTAGCAATTTTAACTGTATAGGATAAACAGAGTAGCTGCCATAATGATCTAATCTTTACAGGCTTTTCCGTGTCATTTCCTCCTTTCTCCAACCCGCGTTTGAAATATTTACTTAATGTCGTGGCAGGTGCTGGGAGATGCCCTTGTTTGGCAGCTCTTCCAATTCTTTGTGTTTTTTAACTCACCTAAGAGCAAAAAGGGACTGACAAAATGGCATGACTAATGGGACAAGGATAAAATAAAAAGGAAATCTTTCCTTTGTGTAGTTGTTTTTATCTAGAACAGTGTGTTAAAGGTTCAGTGCAGCTAAAATCCGCTCGTTTGTCTAAGATCCACTGCCTCTGTTCTTACTAACCATCTGTATTGTAAGGTTTTCTTTTTAATTATGAATTTCTTTAATCAATAAGAGAGAGCCGTTCTTTAAAGCACGTTGAGGCAGAACTCCTTTCTGGGGAATCTGTCCTGAATGCTCAAGCATGGAGCTTAAATGTTTTATAAGAGTTCAGAAAACGGAAAACTGTGTGTTTATCCTTTCTCCTTTCCCTCCCAAACAGTAAAGAGACTGAAACATAAGCATTCAAAACTAGACTGGAATATTAATAGTTTCCATGATTTTTTTTTCCTTTTTATATTCAGCTTGCTTAGTTAGTTCAGAACTTCCATGTCAAGGGGCACCTGTCCTCTGTCCTCTTCCCTCGGAGCTAAGTCTGTCCAAATGGGTGCTTTTGCAGACTGCTAGATGAATGGTTGGAGAATTCAATTTAATTCAGATCATGGGCACACTTCAAAGTAAGCGGGGTTGTACAATAGAAGTTCTGCCAGCTTTTCCAAATTTCTTAAGAGATTAAACTTGGAAGCCTTTGATCAGCGTAAAAATAAATGGAGTGGTCTGGGCTGGGTTTAATTTGCCAAAATGACCGCTTGGTGAAATTGTACTTGTCTGGTGCAGGTTCTGAAAGACAGCAAAATGTGCTGCAACAAAGGGCAACTTAGGCTGCAGGAATTTACAGCTATAGGAAGCTGTGCTTTAGAGTTGCTGAAAGTTTTTGCATAGATTTACAGTAGAGCTGCAAGTGGAGTGTACTAGAGTGATACGCATAAGGGCTGTCAAAGACAGTGCAGCACGTGTATCTGTTAGATGAACAATGCCCTTTATTTCCATGCCACACTGATGGTAGACAGGAGGCTGATACTGGATTAAAATCGAGGTAAGTGAAGCATCAGGTTTAGTTTACAAGAAAAGGGTCAAACTTTCCAGATCTTCTAGCTGTTTTCTCTGATGTAATATATTTATTTTGGGTCTTTGCCTCTCTCTGGCCCTGTTTTTTCTTTTCACTAGCTTATAAGATGTTGAACGGAATTGCTGCTGTAATGTGGTGTTAAATATTTGGTCTGTATCCTGTTCCTTATGTAGGAAATATATATGCTTCCTTTCTTATGTGAATTAGGCTTAATGCTATGAATAAGTGTCCTGGAAAAAGGCGCTTAGGTTTTTATACTTGAAGCTTACCAAGCTGTTTTTGGGTAGAACTTAGCACTTTTTCTGCTGAGTGTATCTGTTTCTTCTTCTACTTGAAAATAAAATTAGTTAGTGAGAAATACCAGTGTTATGTTATAGTAGCATTTTTCTATATTTTTACCAACTTGCAAATGAATTCCATAAAAATGAAGTAGCCATAATAGAATCATAGCACAGCAAAACCAGGTGGTTCTGCCTGCTTTGTTCAATGGGAAAACTTAAAGTAGAATTTCTGTTTCATGCTGTTCTTTGTCCGGTTGCTTTGAACAGTTAAGTCTGTTCTTTTTTTTTATTATTTTTTCTTTTTAGTATAATGAAGTAACTTGCCTAAGAAAAACTTAAGGATATCCTTGTATTATGCGCCATGATAATTTACCGTGTTAGCTTTATGCTGGTCTGAATTCACCTTTCCATTTCAGCTAGCTTGTGTTTTCTGTGCTGTGGTTTCAGTTATGTCCCGTGGTCTCCCTGTGATCTGGAGTCAAGCATTGCTTGGGGTTTTCATGGTGAGTAAGGCCAGGGCAGGTATTCTCGTGCCACAGAACTTGAAGCCTCAGGAAAATACTCTGTTGCTGTTTTTTTTTTTTTTCTTTTTTATGCATTTCTACCAGGCCTGTTGTTTCCTTGGATGTGGCTTACTTTCTTGCAGATGGTTGCATCTCATTTTCTTACAAACTGAAGCTCGTGGCGTGTTGTGTGTACCTGCCGTGCTGTGCCATTTGGCTCCCTTCTTTTGGCGTGCATGGGGTGAGCGGCGGGGAAGGACGGGGCTTCCCTGCAGGTTATGAGGATGCTGTAGTCGAGTAAGATTACATTTTTTTTTTCCTGTATTTTCTCATTAAGTATTGCCCCCTCGCTGCTTGTGTCTGCTTTGAGCTTACTGCTGTTCTGTGCCAGTCCTTCTGTTGTATAACTAAGGAATTAATGAGTGTTTTTCTGCACGAGGTGGAGAACGGTGACTTGCCGCTTACTCTGTCTAGCAGCGATATATTCTTCTGGTCAGCTGTATGACTCTGACCTTGTTTATTTAAATCTACAATTTTCACTGTTAGGCTGCAGAATTGCTTCACGTTTCTATGTCAGGCCTACATTTCGTTATTCTGGTTTGTCTGCCGTTTGCAGGCTGTAATTTATCTGTAAATTAATTTATCTGTAATTTAAAAATTTATCTGTAATCTAAAAACGTATCTGTAATTTAATCTATAATTTAAAGTGTCGCGAAAGCTGCGCCTTTCCTGGTACTGGTTGTTCCGGAGCAGCTGCTGGAGCCCTGGGAGTCGGAGGCCCTGAAATCAGGAACTGGGTTAGGGCTTGAGGAGCATTTATGGGGCTGTGGAGGAAGCAATCTGAGCCTTGTACATACCCTGTCATTTCCTGTGGTTTGAAGGGAGCGTTTTCAGCATGCACTCGATGTGAAGTGTTGCTTATCAGGAACTCCCTCCAGCGCCGTGAGTGACCTTAAGAATTTCATCAGGGCTTAAGCATACGTTATGCAAACTCAGTGGCTGCGAAACCCTGCTACTGAGGAGTTATAATTAAGAAATATGCATCCGTTACGAACAGAAGGCATGTAGCGGGAGCTGGAAAGCATTTATTCTGAAGTCATTTTCCGAAGGGCAGTCCTTCTTGTGGCTCTTCAGTGTCTGGGCTCGGGAGGCTTCCCTGCAGGACGAGGCGACCAGGCTCGGGTTCCCTGGCAGGCGAAGCTCTGACATGAGTCTGCTTCTGTGCCTTCTCCCCTGCTCGTGTACTTAGCCCTTCGTTTCGTAAAGGCTTGTTTCCCCTCTGTGATGTAGAAGTATTAACAGCTTAAATATGTGGGAAGTGGGAGGACAGACTGCTTCTGAATCCTATTAAGCGCTATGCTAAAAGAATCAAAATGCTGTATTAGTAAGCTCAGCATTTTTCTTCTCTGAAAAAAAAAAAGGCTGTAGAAAGAAATAGTCAAAATTCCAGAAAGAATCATAGCCAGATGTTTGTCATTGCTCTGCTTTGACTGTCCTAAATATGGCGAATAAGGTGCCTTAGAACTTATTTTTGTCTGACCTCAGTAGTGAAAGTTAGTAATTCACTATTTAAAATTTGAAGTTATTATAGGGTTTAAAAAGAAAGTAATTGAAGCTTTGCAGTTTATGTACCGTTTGATTCTACTCTGTACTTTCAAAACCTGTTATTTCGTGTTCGGGTGCTTGACTCTTTTGATGCTATGTAGGAATGTGGTATTGGGTGGGGAAAGGTAAAACCATAGCCGTTTCATAGACAGCCTGTTTTTGAAAGGAGGATGGGAATTTAATTTATATTGTAGAAACTACTTTTGCAGTTCTTTTGACATTGTGTCCAATTATATGGAAAGAAAATTGAGTTACAATTCAGCAAAGGAGAAACAATCTGAATATTCCTGTAAGAAAAGTCCATTAAAACTTACATGCATGTAAAGTGACTTAAAACCCAGAAAACATTTAGTAAAATAGTGATCAAGTGTTATCACAGTCCTTGCAATATAGATGTAATAGACCAAGTTCACTGTATGGCTGTGATACATTATATAGGACGTGCATAGATGAGAACCTCTTCTCACATGAATTCAAAAGGGTGAATGAGGGGTGGTACAAGAGCTGCATTTATTCAGCTTAACACTGAGTTGGTATAGAGCTAAACTCTTCTTGGGCTTCCTTTAATTTGCTGTAAGCACACTGAGTAATTCCTGCTTGGAATTACTCTGTCTGACAGAGATCTGATAGGGTAAACCAATGCATAACTTAATAATCTGATGTACATGCAGTGATACAATTCTTCTGTTTAATTCCTTCCAAATGGCTTCCAAAGTAACACATAATCTAATTCAGCATGTTTTATTTAAAAATGGGAAACATGATTAAAAAAAAAAAATGCTGTTACCTTCCTTACTAATTCCAATAACGTGTCTTGCTCAGTAACAAAGGAAATGCTGTGTTAGACTCTTAAACGCTTCTGCAGAATGCAGATGCTCATTTCTTTTTCACAATCTAGTGATGAAAGATGGACAAAGTCAGCTGAAATTAGTGTTAGGCCATTCTGTCGAAATAGCGGTAAGAAATTCTCTATAGCAAAAAAGCCTGTGGTTGTCAGGGAGCCTTCTCTGAGTGGGTGGCGTGCAGAGCTGGGTGGCCAGCAGTGCCCCCGAGATGGATAATCCTGTAGAATACATAGCGCCTGAAAGAGCAAGAATAAAGGAGACCAAACAAAAAGCAAAGCCAACCCCGGTCAGCTGAAGACAGCTACAGAAATATGGTGTGCTAAGACGTGGTTCAGAGCAATTTTTGGTCCGTGTCTACTGAAAAAAGGGACTTGACGTTGAGCAAGGATGGAGCCTGCTGATACCCTGCTGCACTCAGAAAAACACAACCGTAGGAACATTCATTTAAACAAACAGGGTTGCAAAAGCATACCTTTGTGCCATCTGTTTCCTTGCAGCCAAACACATTGCTGGCAAGGGCTTGAATGTTGCCTACGTGTGTAAAAAGGTGAGAATATAAAACGATCATGTGAAAAACTGTGCTGTGATGGTCTGTGATGGTGATACCTAGTGTAAAAGACGTTTTAAAACTGTGACGTTGGGTATTGAGGGGCTGACTTGCGGGGCTGAAATCTACAGATTTGAAACAGGCAGAGGGGAAATGCAAGTCAGGCTCTCTGTATGTGAAGTGCCTTACTCCGTTACTCCTAAGTGATCTCTTTCCACCTGTAGTAGAACACTTCTGGTTCTTTGGTTTGCCATTTTATTTTATTATTATTATTTTTTGGAGTGCTATCGCTATTGTGAAAGCAGGTTTGAAAACATCATTAGAATCATTATCATTAGAAGTTGTTAGAAGTCCCAGACTTCATTAGAAGTCCCAGCCTTGTGATGGAGGAAAGTGGGATGAAGCGAGCTGACTATTAACACCTGCTCACAGTGATGTTTCCACAAGTGATTCGGAAAGGTCCTTGGTGAGCTGGGAGATGCTGGTTGCAGGTGCACCTTCCCAGCTCGGAGATCTGGGCTGACACATTTGGCTTCTCTGTTCCTTAAGCTGCTTTTCTGCTCCTCCTGTCTCCTCTGGCAGAATGCTTAGGCACGGTGCTCGATGGAGCCCTGACTCAAAGTGGAAAAGGCAAAACTCGTCTTTTAAAAATGAAAAACCCCAAAGCCTTCTTTGTAGAAGCTCCTTGTTAAAGCTCTCCTGTGAGTCGTTGAACCAAAATCATCCTGTGTTCACATTGTTGTGCCCCTCAGTCTGCTGCTCTGGCAGACAGGGGAAGCCAGCCCAAAGCCAAAGAAGCAGGAAAGTCTCCTGCTGGAGGTGGGAAAGTTGACAGAGCTTCAGCCTTATCTAATCTGGCCGATAGGTATTTATTAACCCATTGCCATCGTGTCGATGCTCTGCTCAAAGTACAGTGAGGAGTGAGGTAAGGACAGTGAGTACAATTTAGGTTACGTTAGGTACAGAAAGGTTAAATTAGGTACAAATGTTTGTAATGAAAAGATAGTTTGGGCCCTTCCTGTAAGATACCTGCTTTGTGTAGATAATCTTTTATGATCTTTCTATTTTCTTGATATTTTAAAATATTCCCCTGCAGTAGGCTTCCTTACAGCTGTCTGCCAGCCTTTTTAGGTACTTTATGTGGGAAATTAGAGGTAAAACAAGTATAGCATCTTCTCTGAGGTTGATTGTTCAGGGCACGTTAGGGAGATATCATGGGGAAGTAGCTTTGCCTATGCACTCTGTGTATTTTTTAGCAAGCTGCTACATTTGTGAAAAGCTCTGGATTGTTGGCTCTGTCAGATTATTTGTCTGACCCCTGCCGCACATGGGTGTTAGCCCGGTCAGATCTGGACTTCAACTACTGATGTTTGGCATGCATTCGTGTTTTGACTTTGGATAAGTGGACAAAAATGCCAAAAGATCTCTGGAGTATCATCGTGCCCCACAATGAAATCCTGGGTCCAGTCTTGTTGGTGCTGGCTTGGATGATAGTTTTGACCCCAAAGCATGATTGCTGGAAAAAGACTTGCAATTTTAGTAATCTTTTGTGAACAAAGGGAAGCAAAGCATTGTCTGTATTTAAAATGTCTTAAAATAGTGTTGTTGTTTGTTGTTTTTTTTTTTTTATATATCTAACCATGGATAAATACAAAATGATGCTGTGCAGGTTCCTAGTGCGCACAGTTTACGTGCATTAGGTGGAGTGGCATGTTAAAGGGAATAGCCGTGGGATACGTGGTGTTTTGCACAGCTGAGTAGAGCCTTGTCAGTGGCAAAGCTGGGGGAAATACAGAGATTCCCAGCCTCTTCTGATTTCTTAGCTTGGATTGTGCTGTTTTGTGGCCTACGTGAACAAAACGGGTACTGAGATGTTCCGTTATGTACCCTCACTTCTTGAAGTGGGAAAAGTTTATTTTGAGGATGGCTAACAATGGCATGCTGTCCATTTTGACAGCAGCCCTTGTTTATAACTACGCACTTTTATCTGGTCTTGGGTTTTTTAGTCACCTATGGAGCACGTCATGCAGCGAGCTGACAAGGCGGTGTCACTGGTGTACGATCCGTGTTTAAGAAAGGCTGTCAGTGTGGTGTTGCTCAGCCTTTTAAAGATGATATGAAGTAGTATGCCTTGTACATACTGTCCCAGTGTTACTGGTAGCAGCACAATTCTCTGTCATTTCCACAGCCGTGATCCCCCTGCTGTAGGGATTCTGCCACCCCAGGGCAGCTGCTGCCTACGATGCTGCAGTCGCTGGCATTTAATTGCTACCAAGTATGAACTTTGGTGCCACGTTGTCCTGTGTCCTCTGAAGGTGGCTGTGAGGGGAGAAGAATAGCTGGGATATAGCTGGGACATGCTAACGTGTCATACGACCACCTAAATTTTAAAGCTTGGGAGGGAGCAGGAGGGAGACATCATGATTATCTCATCCTTACAGCTGCAGACTGCTCTCCTCACGGATCCTGAGAATTATTTTGTAGAAGTTTGGCTTCCAGTGCCTGTGAGCAGTTGTGGTCGGGAGATCAGCATGCTCAATCGAGGACCAGGATCTTGAGCAGCAGTGTCCCGATCAGCTCTTTCCAATGGTGTTTAATTTCAGTTTGAATTTCAGTGACTTAACTTCAGAATGTTTTTCCTTAGGAAGTCTAGAGCAGTGTTGGCACCCAAGGCATCGGGGACATGTGCGTGGGCTTTTCTGCTCTCCAAGTGATAAAAGTGACAGCGAATTTCTGCTCGACTCCCAGTAATTTTCAGGTGGATCTTTTATGTGCTGTCTGTACATAGCGCTTGGCAACTGTTTGTTTCTCCAATCCTCAATTGTTATGCTGGTTTCGAAAGCACCATGTGTCTTATTTCTAGTGCTCCTTATACTTTAGCACTAGAGTTCTTTTTGAGCTTGGGACCATGCTATATACCGAAGTACACATTTCCCAATCTTGTTCACGCAATTCCCTCCCTCTTGGGGATCTTTTCCCACATCAACAAATGATTGTTTTCCTACTTTCAGGCATCTGGCAAGTCTAGCCACTCTGGAAAATCATGTTTGTTAGGTAGAGCTGGTTCATTTGGCAGTGAAGTGTTCTAACACTGCGTGAACCTTTAAATGATCGCAGGTTTTAAAGCAAGCCTTAATTAAATGAGCCAGAGGCTCACATTTCTGGAATAAATTGGCTGCAGATTCAGTTTAAAAAATCAGAAATCTTAAAAAAATAAAATAAAAAATGGGGGGAGTCTGAATTTTTTTTTTTAACGAAAACATGCTCATTGGGCTATAATTATGCCCAGTATGCAGCATAATAATGTACCTTAAACTAACTCAGAAATTTGTGTTTGATTTTGCAGTACCCATATTTGAGTAAACTTGATTTCAGTGCTATGTAGAAATACCGTGATACACAGTTGTTGTTTTTTTAACTCGGGAGGTAGGAGTCCTTTCTGTGGGAGGCTTCTTCTCCCAGAGTCACACAGAAAGCTGTTTTGTTTCCACCTGTGTGTAATTTCATGCTCCCTACTAATTCAAGTTTGCCATAGTTGCAAGTCAATCATAAGCAGTGCTTAAAACAACCTGTGGGGTGCTAAAGAAGAAAGATGGAGAGAAAATTGTGTGTTTAACTTGTGCCAGTGGTAGTTAAACATATCGATGTTGGAAGAAGCAACTATTTTAGCTATGGAGATGTGTAACAGCCGTGGCCCTGCAAGCTCCTCGACGTTCAGCCCTGTCTTAGGACAGATTACCTAGACGAGGGGTGAGAACACGAGCTGGAACATTTCAGATGCCATTTGCTATGTAGTTGTGGGCACTTGAACTTTGGAAATGGACTCAGAGTAGTCTTATTGGCAGGAATCTAATGATAATTGTTTTAGTTACCTTGAATGAGTTGATAGTGGCTAGAAAACTGGAAGCAGCTTATAAATCTTGCTTGTGTGCTGTGTTGGTTCCTGCAGCTCTTGTCTTAATTCTGGAACAAATCAGGATGGCCTTGATAAATGACAGGTAGAAACTGCGATGGTACGGAATGGCAGGAGGATCCTGTACAGGATGGTCCAATCCACTGACATTGTATTTTGTATGTCTGGTGCTCTGCAAGTTGTTAAATGCACTTGAAACTTTTTTTGCTGTTGTCTTAGTAAAATAAGCTGTAGTTGGGACCTGCCAGTATATGAAAGCCAGCGAAACAAATACATGTATTTAAAATACAATTTTCTTCACAAACCGTTGAAAGAAAAATGAAATAATCTTCTATTAAAGCATACAGTTACTGTTAAATTGTTAACTGTTCAGAAAACTAAATTGAAATGGTATTTAAGCAGTATTTGGCTGAGCACGTGAATTATGTGAAGTGATACAGGGTCCCAGTAAAGACATGTATTTGTGTGTGGGGAAACAGGGACCATTTCCATATCAGCTATTTGTTCCAATCAAAGTTGAAGAAACTTTAAAAGTACTGAAGGAGGGGACAGTTATCTTCACTTTTCCAGCCTGTGGATTAAAAATGAAATATGGAGCCTTAAGCTCCTCTTCTTTTAGCCATGAAAATCTTGATGTCAATGAATGGTATTCCTTGCCATCTTGTATTATTTCCTTCTTTCTAATAAATGTGGTTTAAATGAACAGCCTGTATTCATAAATGCAGTTTTTGTTTACACATGGCATTAATGATATCGTAATTAATAGGGAGTTTTGAAACGCTTTTGATATATCAAACTACATTTGGACAGAGATCTAACAGACTTTAAAAGGAATGTAGATAAACAGAGCTATAAAATCACCAAATTGTTTGTGTATTTCTGGTTAAGAAAGGAAATAAGTTTAGTGTAACTACTACGTATAATTGCTGATTGTCGTTTTTCAATTTGCTAAAACATGAGAAATATTTTTTTTCATTAGGAAGAACACTAAAAGTGCACCAGAAGAAAAAAAAAACACCAAAAAACAAAGCCAAAAACACCTCCATCTATGTGAAGGGGTCTTAATCTAATTCAGTTTACTTTTCATGCTCAAGGCTCTCTTTGGCTGCTAGCGATGCACTCTGTCCTGGCCATTTGTCAGTGGTGATCTAAAATATAAACTTCTTCCTTTCATACATATACTGTTTACTGGAGGATTTGGTCTCCAAACAGTTGCAGATTTCTCTAACACAAAATCCGAGGTCAGCTGGTATTTGCTGAAGCTGGAAACCAGTGGTTCCTGCTGTTCTGGCTTGCACAAAAGTTTCCATTCTATACCTCTGTTTTATAACTCTCAGTTTTTTCCAAACTCTTGGCTTTTGGACTGAATTTTTTTTCCAGCCTAACTGCTGCCAAAAGTGGATTTCATTTTTGGAAAGCTTGAGCAAGGGCGGTTTGTCCATTTTGGAAAATGAGAGGAATACTCTATAAAAATACTGTGTTTTGGTTTGTTTTGTTGTTATTTTTTAAGTTAAAGTACATAGAAGTAGAAAGTTAAGATATTCTCAAAGACATGTACAGGAGTTTGCTGAGGAAGAATTGGTTTCGATAATATTGAAATATAGTCCACTGAAAATCATATGATTTGTGTTCCTAGTTTGTTTTTCAGTCTTGCGAAGCTAAAATGGTCCAACAAAGGGAGGATTTGCTAGGTAGGCAGTAATATATCATATTTAAGAAAATAGAAAGTAACAGTTGGGATTACAAAATGACAATAACTGTTGTTCCAACTCCTCATTTTTATTTACTTATACTCTTCTGTCCTAAAAATTGCTAACATTGAATGTATTGACTGACTCTTAAAAAAGTAGAGACCTTGTTCTGTAAAGAAACTACAGTTTAAAATGTTTGCTTCTATTTCTTTCTGATACTGGTTTTATGTAAAAGTTATGTTACTTTTATACTGTTATGAAAACTTTTTTTTTAAGAAGTGTCCTGTGATGCTCCCAAAGGTAGAAGCAGCCAAAGCTGATCGTGGCAGAGGTAGATATCAGATTGCTGAACAAAAGGCTGCCTCGTTTTTCGGTGTAAAAAATTCATCCACGCTAGGTATGTCAGCAAAGCTTAGCTGATATAATGTGGACTCTCAGCAACACGATGTATGTTATGCCATGGGAAGTTTGGTTTGCCCATATTGGAGGTCTTTCATTACATCACAGTATGCAGTGCTGAAACAAAAGTGAGATCACTCGGGTTCATGTCAATTTTTATGGAATCCCCCCATATGCTTGTAGGAGATGTAGGAGGGCCTGAGCACATATGGTGATGAATTTCTATTTGCACAAAAACTTCCAAATGTCATGTTTGCCAGGCACTCATGTTGAATTTTCCTGTTCTTTCCTTAGCTCTCCTGAATTTGAATTGAGTTGTGCCTCTATTTCTAAATACCAGAAAATGCACAAAGGTGCAAGACTGGCTGTGGTGGCTGTTATTTCATAGGCAGCTGACGTCTGACCAGCTCTTGGTGGAGTAATTCCTTATATCCCTTTTTTCTCTGCTCAGTTCACCTGCCAAATTTTCATACTTCCATGAGAAAGATGATCTATTCATTAGTCGTACATTACATACAGTAATAATTTCAATTTCAGAATGTGAAAGCACTTTAAGGGGCGGGGGGGTGGTGGTAATCATATCACAAAGCCTTATGAAAACTGCAAAGCTTTAGTTGTTGTACATGTAGTCTGAATGCATTATTCACCCTAAATACAGGCGTGGGATTGCCACACAGGTGTTCTGTTAGTGCAGTGACAGTGTAACGTACCTGTCCTGATACCATACTTCTATGGTTTTAAGAAGTTTTCAGCCTTGAGCTGAATATACAAGTTGATTTGAAGAAAAAAAAAATCAGAGTGGGGTCACTGGGGGAAGCTTTTGTTAGCTGCCTATTTAATTTTTTACACTTTGTGTGTGTGTGTAATAATTTAGCAATTCAGTAATACCATTAGTCATCATCTTGGCAGCATATAAAGAGTAATTGAGAACTTTGGAATGGAAAGTATGCTGTGTTGTGAATTTATATTGAAAATGGGACCTTTCTGCATTCATGCAGCTTCTTGACCTGACGTCAAAGTTACAGTAATTATATAATTACTTAGAAGATTTACTTTCTGCGGCTTTCATGAAGATAAAACAATGACATGGAGCTATCCACTGCAGAACTGAACATACATTTCTGTAAACTTCAAAATGTTAAGAAGCTTTTCAGAAAGAATGGTTATAACATGGCATATTGAAATAGATAAATATAACAACAAAAAAAGAGGAACTAAATATCTGTTAGAAGAATTTTCCCACTGGATTTGAGACAGAATAAAATGTGTTCAGTCTCAAGCTTTTGTAACTGATTTTTAGTTAATATATATATATTAAAATGTGGCATTGTTAACATTGGTCTATATTTTGGAGGAATCACTATGAAATTAAATTCAGTTTAGAGTGAGTTTTTTAAGCCATTGCTGTAAATGACACCTAAATTTATAGTTGAAAGCCTGATTAAAATAATTTTACACTTTTAACATCTGGATGGTACCTTTATAATTTAATCAGTTGCAACAGTTTCCTCTTACCCTGTTATTCTGTTACCAAATCTCACTAATTTTCCATTTCCCAGAATTTCTCCTCCTCCTGTGGTGGATGATCCAAATAGTCGAATTTTCAGAATAAAAAGATAAAAGGATTTTTTATCACCTGGCTATAGCGGGCATTGCGCGGGAGCAGCGGAAGGTTATCAGCCATGAGGTTTTGTTTTGTTTTCTGAAATGGCAAAATGTTTATGCTAATATTACATTGATTTGTTTCTAAATTTCAGGGGAAGGTCTCATTTAGAGGTGGTGAGGCATGGCAAGCGTGTGTTTCCTTCGCTCTGTGTGTGGTTTACACGGCGCCCAAGGCCTGGAGGCCGGTGTTGAGGCTGTCTGTCTGAGCCTGCTGTGCACCATGAGGCCAGGAGCTGGAAGCAGCAGCGTGCTCCTGTCTAAAGACTCAAATGCAGCACTGAAAAGGCACTATTTGGTCTTCTCAGGGAAGAAAGCTCTTTGGGTAAACTCGAGGGAGACTGCTTACAGAAACTGGATAAAAATGTTTCTGTAACCAGAAAAAGAGGAGAGCACTTCTCACTGTGTTGGATCTCATCTGCTTTCCTGCAGGGTTATTTGGGGGTTTCAGCATCAGAGGCATCCAGTGGGATACCAAGCAACTTTTGGAATTAATGGTATTTGTGCCATGTGAATTCACCTGACTTGTGCTTCATACTCTTGGTTGCCTTCATGGGTAAACATAACTCATGAAAGCGTGGATGAGAGAGATGAGCTGATTTCATATCGTTTTCTATCCTTTTATTTCTGTACTTTCCTCCTTTGTTAAGGCACTGGATGCAGTCAGCTGTTCACGTCAGGTAGACTACCAGTGCTGCTTCAGACTTCCAGTACTGCAGTTGTCATACTTTCTCATTGGAGTTTTTTTTGAAGTGATACAGAGGTATTTTGAAGTGATACAGCCAGATTGCATGGTTCTAAAAACCACTGCCAGTCAGTCTGTCTTGTAAGCAGCAATTCCTCTTCAATTTTTGTGAATTTCAGTAATGCAGAGTGATTTTCCCAACTTTCTCTATATTTTTTTAAACCCTCTTATTTTAACCAAAAGGACTTTTTTTTTCATTTGCACATTTAAATGACTTACTCTATTACTAATTATTTTAATACCTACCCTCATTAAAAAAACTACTGTTCTGAGTTTAGAGAGTCAATTACGGAACTGTTTGTACCTGTTTTACTGGGAAAACTGTAGTGTCTTCTGGAGCTCTGACTTTTCCAAATAAATGAAATCTGAGTGACATGAATGCCTCAGGTGTGTTTAGCTGGAACGTCAATGTCAATGAAAACAAGTCAGAGTGGGGGAGGAAATGATTTTGTGAGATGGTGGCAGATTTCCCTCAGTGGTTTGTGACGGCCTACGGCGCACAGCATGGCCTGGCACCACAGTCGGGTGCTGCCTCAAGCAGAGCTGTGTGCCCTCGCTCTGGGTGTGCTGTGAAAACTCCCTCTTTCCACCTGCGTTACCACAGCTGCTTTCTGTCAGCATTGGTTTTGTGGCGTTGCACGCAGCTTGCCCTAAAGGCTGGGCAAAGAGTTGGTGGGGAGGGCTCCATCGCAAGCAGCTCGACAGAGACAATGTGGCGTGCTGCAGTGGTATGGTTGGGGGAGGCAGTCCTGCTCCAGACTCTTTTCTGTGGGGACAAAAGGTGTCACAGCCCCTGCGTCAGTCAGTTTTGGCTGGGGGGAGAGCCACAGTTGCTGGCTACACGGGCGGATTGTTGCTGGTTCACTGAAGGACCCACACATAGCTTGCGGCTGATCTTGTCCACTCGCATAGATAAGGTTGGGTAGAGATGGCCTCCAGCGTCGCTGACTGCCATTCTGTGGAACTTGTCTGTATGTACACTCTGTCTAGGGGGTGTTTGCTCATTACAGTAGCAAAGGTGGTCAATGCTAATGTGAAAAATCTTTTCTATAGTTTTTAAAGATGCCATATTCTATTTCTAATTTGCTATAAATTAGTTTGTCTTAATCTCATTGTATTTTTTTTTCAGTCCAAATATTATGGCCAGGCTTTATTGACAGAAGTTTACAAGCATCTGAATTTGAATGAATCGGACTACTTTGGAATTGAGTTCCAGAACATCCAGTCATATTGGGTATGTAATGTTTCCTGACAAATTCATTACAATAAAAAGTTTGAGTGGATGCAGTTGCTTAAGTGTCAAAAGTGCTGGAGTCTCCTGTAGGATTCTCTTTGATTTATTGTAAATCTACTTCACTCATCAGAACAATGTCAACTAATAAAGTAGAGGGGGAGAATCAGATTCTGTATCTTGTTAAATCTCAAAAACATATAATGCAGTTATGTAGCTGCTGATGTTTCCACTTTCAGAAACATAAATAAAATCCTCCTTTCCACTAAAAATTAGTAACTCAAAGTGTAGTCTGCATAGCCCTTACAAAACCATGTTAAATGTGTAGTTTTGGTGGTGGTGACATTCATATTCAGTTAATTCAGATTTCAGTCAATTTCCCTGAAGAGTCATTATGTACCTCTCTGCAATAGATACAGGCCCCAGCAGCTGTATAGGCCTGCATTCACTTTTAATCATTGGTCTAGATAAATAATAAGATTCTGTAAGCATCCTAATTGATTATCCTTGCAAAGAGGGCAACGTAGCTTCTAAACTGAGTAGTGTTCTTAAAATAGGGCCTTTGTTCTCTTTCTCTATTATGTTTTCTACTTCTAGGTCTTACATGCAGAAAGTATGACTGAGATCATAGAGAATGCTAACAGCACTAATGCATGCTGCTTTTGAGCCAAGGGACTACAGCAAAGCTTGTTTAGTTTATTTTTCTTTTGCAAAGCTTCTAAAGAGTTTCTGGTAATAAGGTTCTTAAAATCCTCAGCTCTTGCAAGAGAAGTGACTGATGAGGACCTCACCTAAGCCATTGCTCTGTTATGGCTTTTTTAATGTGTTTTTGTTTGGAGAGGGGGGTTAAAAAAAAATAATAAAAGACTTGAGTACTCAGAATACATCATAATAGTTTTATGGTTACTAGAATGAAAACAGTTTTTCTTTAAAAATCTGTTTGTTCAAGAGAGAACAAAATTGTGGGAAATGAATGAAGAGTAAAAATATTTAAGTATCATTCTATAGGAGAGGGATGGATAGAGCATGGAAAGGAAAAAGCTCAGGCCTTGTCGCATCGCCCAGATCTTCTGTAATTCTGTACTTGGGCTTCTCTCTACTGTCATGTTTTGGCATGGTTTCTGTGCACCACCTCAGCATTGGTGATGTGCTTTTGCTGAAGTGACTCTTCATTCTCTGTCCAAATGAGCTTTAAGCATGGATCAGTGATTTTTGTACTGATACATGATAAATGTCAATTCAAATGGAAAGTACTTTTTTTTTAAGGCAAAGGAATTGCTGCATTGCTACAGTGAGGAAAAAATGCATATATATTAAGTACTGCTTAAATTGAATTTACTTTTGATGTTTTCGTATTGTATTCAAATGAATGCCAGTTTGTAATTTTTTTCTTTAATTTCAGATTTGGCTGGAACCTATGAAACCTGTTATTAAACAAGTACGGAGTAAGTAGTTTTAAAAAAGGAAGTTTTTCTTAATTTGCATCTACTTTATGTGGGCTGCTTTCATAATTACTACTTGATTTACTGGTTATTCTTCCCTGAAAATTGTATTTGGTAGGGATGATAATGGTTCCTGTTTGGGCATGCAAACCTGGTGTTTTTAATATGTAGTATGTGGTGGGTGGAATGGAAAATTACTGAGCATACGATTCTTCCTCTGTGATAAATATCTAGATAGATTGGATCAGCTGATGTAAAGTTAGTGAAACATAACATTTGGTGTTTGTGAGCTTTTCTAAGTTGTGTTGTCTTACAATGGAGAAAAACAAAAAGGAATATTCTGGATTTTTAAATCCATTGTGAGCGAGGAGGTAACATCTACAGTCGTGATCCTGTCTGAGAGCTGATTGACTTTCACAAGGACTGCAAAAGCTGCAATTGCCTTCTCCATTGTTCTGCCTTGCCAGGCAAAATTCAGAGCTTGTTAATATTCAGTGAATTTCAACATGGTGGGTATTCCCCTTCTCATTGTCAGAAATTCTCTGAAGTCTCCTCAGGAACAGCTTCATTGAGAGAGCAGAGGTAGTGATCTCTAACCATGTGCATGGAGAATGCCACAGTGTGGCTGAGGCTGGAGGCACCTCTGGGTCCATCTCGTTCAACCCCTGCTCAGTGTTCATCCACTCAGGGTCCATGGACATATAAACATCCAATTTGCTCAGGTATTCCACGACCTGATCCCCTTCCACCAAGGGTACACTTGCCTTGCTCCAGCCTTTCCACCAGTCTCTGGGACCTGGGATTGTTGAAGGCCAGCCAGTCTTGCTGCTAAAGACTGAGGCAAAGCAGACATTCAGCACCGTGGCCTTTTCACTATCCTGTTTAGCCAGGTCTTCTGTTTCATTCAGCAAAGGGCCAACATTTTCTCTGATTTTCACTTTGTCACTAATGTAGAAGTCCTTACTGCCATTGACATCCCTGACCACTTCAAATCTCCATTTCCCATTTAAAAAAAAAATGTTGCTGTATCATCTTTTTATATACTCCATGCAGTTAGGCTTTTTGTTTGTTTGTTTGTTTTTCCATAGCTGCCTACTGGAAGGATTTATGTCTTAGTCAAAAGATCTGGTGGAACACAGGTCTGTGATACTGCTTGGTTACTGCTGGATTCTGCTTTCTATTATATAAATAGGGGAAACTCAGCCTTAGACAATAGGCCAATGGTCACAAGTTCACTCATAATACATATATTGTCCTAAAATGGTCTGAGACCATGGGGATATGCTAGAAATTATGGCTGCTCAGCTGTTTGGTGACCTGCCACCCAGGTTATGTTGCCAGTGACGTTGAAAGTTGTCTTTAAAAAAATCTGTCATCTTAAGCAGTAGAGTCTGTCACATGCTCACATTTTGAACCCAATTTTAAATTTGTATGGTTTTGGTAGCTCAGGAGAGAGCCCTTCTTCACTGCTAGTTGAATCCCCTCCTGGCTTTCTGCTGTTTTAAAAATTTAAATATGAATGTAGAGCACCTTGAAAATGTTTACAATTAAAAGGTTAATTCCAAAAATAGTGATTTAGGCTATTCCTTCATTGAATCCAGTAGCAGACATACAATAGCATTAGGAGCATCTTCGTAAAGAAGAGTTTAGACAGTACTGTTGAATAAAAAGCCTTCACAGTTTTGTTAAGGTTCTTGTTTGGTTGTTTTATTTTGTTTGGTTTGGTTTTAAGTTTAATAATTTTGGGATTAACTTTATAACTTTCTTTTTAGCACAGCAGTATAAGAATGCTAGATGTTATCCTGGGCTTTTAAGTTAATACAGTTCAAACATGTTAGTTTACAGAGCTGATGGAGATTGCTGTGTAATTGTATGCACGTAGTTCTGAATCTCAGATATGCCCTCAAAAATAAAAACATCTAAATGAACAAATTTACATTCAGACCGATCTTAGGTGATGACCTATTTTGAGATGTATGAAACTTTTCTTTGGTATGATACGGATTTTATTTTTGATTAATTTCAGCAGGGACGTACTCAGTTCTATTACAGAACCATTCTGGTACACTGCGTGAAGTGCTTCGGTTTATGGTCTCATGGGGGCAGTTACGTGTGCCTCTGGGGGTTTGTATATCACAGAGACATCTCCACGGAGCCCATTTGTAATGCTGCAGTTACTATGCTGCAAGTCAGACAATGACCAATTTGAAAATAGAAAAGGATTTCCATGTTTTGATCCAAATTTAAATCACTATGTATGCATAATTTGCCCGGGATGGACAATTTACAGGGAAGGGGGTTTCAAATTTATGACACTGGGTTGCAGCAAGGATTCATTTCACATGTCCATGCCAAGAGGGAAAGAATGATTCTGTATGTGGCTTTTCAGTGCGGTGGTGTGTGGCTTCCAGGTGTGCTCAGCATCAGCTCAGTGTTGCTCCAGGGAAAATAACCTGGCAGTTTTCCACAACTCTAGTGTCTAAATGTAATATTTTTGAAAGGTTTCCTCCAGATGTTTGGGAATATTAAGGGGGTTCTTGAAGCAATGAATCATTCCTCTGAGCAGCGGGGGGGGTAAAGGTTGTGAGCTGGAACCTTTTCTTGGCAGCACCGTGTGCCGGTGCCTCCCCATCCCTCCTCCCCAGGGGCTTTCTGGCACGGCTGGTGCTCACAAGTGCACATCAGAAATGCCTCAAGTGCAGCCTAGATGGAAATGTCTTTCTGCGTTTTCCTTTGCGATGAGTGTGGATCCAAATGCCCGCTTTCCTCAAGGGCACACGGTATGGAGATGACATTTGGGCACCATCTCTGAGGAGCTGCCGGTTTATAGAATGTGGTGGTCACTGTACCTCCAGGGTAGTTTTTCCCGATTTTTTTTTGTTTGTTTGTTTGCTTTTAGATTTGGCTTCTTACAGTACATTCTGCATCTTGGTAAAGACTGATCCAGTGTTGCCTTGCACTATGCTAAAAGTCTTTTCCTAGTTTAATGAAAATAATTCGTAGAGAAAAGGCAAGAATAAAAACAAAAAGAAGAGTTGTGATACAAAGCGCCACAAAAGCAACTATGCAGTTTTATTGTCATTTAACACATGTAGCATTCAGAAGGCTGTCAAAATTGCTACTGCAACAATATTTTCCAGTTGATTGGTGTGGTTAACATGCATGTCTGTTCTTAACTTCGTGGAGGTTTTCCAAAGGCTAAGAGCAATTTTGGGAAATTGAAGTAAAGTGGATTTGTTGTTGGTGGTGTTTTTTTTGTTTTTTGTTTTTCCTGGTTCATTGACACCATATATTTTCTGCATTCGACGTATCTCAAGAATTATAAAATTCTTGAAATAAGGTATTAGACTTTGCCCAATGTAAACCTTGTGTGTAATTAACAAGTTTAATTTCCAGCCTCTGTTTCTAGATATCACGCCCTAATTAGGGATCAGTGGTTTAGTTTTTTCATTCACCAAACCTGTGGTAACTCAGGCCGAGTTGGCTGTGGTAGTCTGAAAGTTAGTTCTCCAAGGAAGGAAGCAAACTTCATTGTTCCTCTGCTAACAAATGAGAGGATAGACGTGTTAAAATCCTATGGAGAATCGTACACCTCCCTTCTTGGTGGCAACTGAGAACGCGAGAGCAGGAGAAAACCGATTTCTCTCAAGTCGTCAGGGGGAAGAAGGCAGGAGGCCTGGAGAATTCCCTGAGAATTTCCTGGTCTTCGAATTTCTTGGGATTCGTTCCCCTGCAGTCTCACTGGTACTGTTGTAGCAGCGCGCTTTGTGGCACAGATCTGTGTGTGAATGAGAAACGGGCTCGCCGTTACCTGGAGCAGCTGGCCCAGGGATGAAGCCCAGCATCAGGGACTGGGCCACGTCCCGCAGTTCCTGGTGGGTTGGTGCAGGCAATCTGTTTACAGACGTCTTACTGTTCGGACTGACTGCAAAACACTAAACCCCTTCTGCTTTAAAAGCAGACAAACGAGCAGAACAGCAGTATCTGCTAAGGGCCCAATGAATGGCCGGGGTACTGTCTAACAGCCCTCCAACAATACTGGCATGAGGCTGAGACTCTTCATGGGGTCTGGTCACAGCGGGGTTTTCTTGCCGCAAAGCACTTTGCGGAGCTGCTCTCCAGGGGGGCGGCTTGCCTTGCCTTGGGCTTGCTGATCCCGTCCTGATGTTTCCTCCTGGGTCAGCGCAGGGTCCAGGTTATGATGTCTTATTCTGAGTAAAGAATAGCTGCTGCAGCTGAGAAAGGTAATTCCAGTTATCTCAGATTCTGTTTAGATTTAAACCTAAATTAGGTTTTTCTGTGTTGCCTAGCTTGATGAGGTCAATGGCAAAAAAGGGCTGAAATGGGCTTTAACGGGCATGCTGGCAGCGGGCTGCAAATGCCCGTTGGTCCCTGTGGGGAGCCTGCTGGGTCCAGCTGCCCTCCTGGGTTCCTCTCCTGGGCAGCTCCTGGTGGCAGCCGCAGTGAGGGGAGCTGTGCAACGCGGCTGCTCCGTCCTGTTCTGGGAACGTCGCGCAGGATCATCTGCGATGCTTTTGAAAGCGGTCAAGTAGCTGTTCTGTAGTCCTCATGTTGCACAAAATAATTTTACTTTGTTCAATGCCCTGGAACTATTATATATACATAGTTTTAAAAGGAGCCTTTTTGCTGTACCTGTATTGATATGGATTATCTACACCCCATAGGACCACCATAGCCAGCTGGCAAGCTGAAAGCTGGCTAGACTTTGTGTGTTGTGTTTCTGTGGATGATGGAAAGCATAATATGCAGGTGCTTACAAAGATCATTTTTTTTTTGTGAAATGACTAACTTTTCTTATAGGACCAAAGACTACAATGCTTCGTCTAGCTGTAAAGTTTTTCCCACCAGACCCGGGTCAGTTGCAAGAGGAATATACGAGGTAAAGTATTTTCTGAAGAATTTGGTTTGCATTATCTTCTGGAATAAAAGGAAGGTAAGAATAGGAGGTCATTGCATCTGTTTCCAAGCAAGACTTACGCTGAAGATAAGTGAAAGAGCACTTTTAAATAGTGTCACATTTTTAATGTGTTGGCAGAGAATGTTATCAGAAAAAACATTTTTCAAAACAGAAAACAGTACAAGTTAGGTCTTGCCAAACATCACGGTATCAAAAGAGATGGGGTACAGGGGAAACACGTATAAACGGAACCTATATAAAATAATCAGTACATATTTTAATAAATGATTTATTCTTTAAGCTGCAGAAGTCCACGTTTTAAGTATACTGCAACTAGCAAAGACGCTTTACTGTTCAGATTTATCACTGGTGCTTATAATGGGTTACTTTTGCCAGTTGCTAACTTTGGGTGAACCTTTGGTAAATTAAGCAGACCCAACTACTCACTAGCACCAGTGAATGTGGTTTGAAATCTGTGCTTGTTAAAAGGACTTTTTTTTTAATGTTTAGAGAGCTTCTTTAATGCTTTTTCCGGATTTACTATGTTTATTTGGAATTCTTTTTATAGATTCATAAAGGTTCCTTATTGTCATCCTTCAGATGTACTTAAGAGCAAACAAGGATGATAACTCCTGTGATGCGATTGCCTCTTGTAATGATTGATATTACCTAAGTATTTCCTTTACTCCCAATTTTCTTATCTTAATTACTGTTACTTGTAGGAATTTCCTTAAGAATATACCTTTTTGGAGCAGGAACTGTGTTTTTCTCTACTTACTTAGTATTTATTGTGGAATTATGGTCTGTGTTTAGAGCAACAAGGTATTTCATAATGCTATTAAGGATATGGACGCTTTATGGTAGCTGTATTGAAGAAGCCAATATCGCACAGTTAGATATGCAGAATGCAGAGTGTATGTTATAGGATAGTCTTTAGTAGCTTCTTACACTACCTAAAAAAAAAAAAAAGCCTTCAAAATGTATACATTTTATTATCTTTTTGCCTTGAGAATCTAATGCATAATTATTTTAAAATTAATTTTCATTTAAAAAAAATCTTTTGTTCTCTTTCAGAGATTTTAAATATTTGTAAAGTCTTTAAAATTATTTTTAATAGTTGAATAGTTCGTTAAAGAATATTGATTAGTCTATTAGTTTAGGTTTATAATAATAAGATATTGCTTATTTACTGCTGCCTATTTACGCACTTTCTTCCAAGTAAAAAGAAAAGCACAAAAGACTTGCCAACATTATATTCATAAAACAAAAAAAAAATACTGGTTTAGGTTCTAAGTTAGTCCTTATCACTGCACTTTCGATCCTGTCATATTCTTCTTCTTTCCCTGTATTTTTTCAAATAAACCTATTCCTCTTTAACCAGTGCTTTGGAAAATACTTTGGTAAATTATCATAGTGCATAAGAAAAGTCAGTGTAATTTCTTACTGTCTTTATAGACTGCTGATGTTATTGTCCTGGAAAATGCAATCACGGAGTAAATGAATTGTGAGCAAAAAATATTTTTCCTGACAAGACACTAGGATCAGTAATGTTCTCTCAGCTCCATTCTAATAAATAAAATCAATTGAAGTCTTCCTTAAGTTTCTTTCCAGCTAAAAATTACAGCTGCTGTTACTTCACAACTCAAACTGGTTAAAGAGTGTGGTTTTCCTTCTGCTTCCTTGTTCCAGTGTGTTCACTTACGCTGATAAATTGCACTGTGCAGCTGGATTAGTCATGGGTTTAGTTTTATTTGGATGTCCTTGATAGCAAGGCTTCCGTTTTATGTTGTTTTTGGAGAGCAGGAGAATTAGGAGATGCTCATTTTTTTTTTGTTTTTTTTTTTTTAAAATACTGTTCAATTGTTTTAAAATTTTTTCCCATGTCAAGGTTGTACTTCTTACTCTCTCTTTTCAGGTATCTGTTTGCATTGCAAATCAAGAGGGACTTGGCAGAAGAACGACTAACCTGCAGTGACAATACGGCAGCTCTTCTCATCTCTCATCTTTTGCAATGTTAGTATCGCCACTGTGGTGGCATCAGCTGATGCTGCTATTGCTAAGTTGAATTTAAGAGCATACAGAAGTTTTTGCCTGCATTCTGATAACTAGAAGGGTTTTGTCTTGCAGTGTTTCTTTTCTATACATGCAGTAAACCTGCTTGTTTTGAACAGTGGGATTACAGTCAGGGCTAGCTAGTTCCTGGTGTTGTGGGGAGCAGCTGCTATTTATGTACAAGATAACTTTGGCTTTGAGGAGATTGTACAAAACCAAAACCCCTGCGTGTTGTCTTGCTCTGGCTCTGCAAACGGGGTCACTGTCAGACAGCTGTGCTTCCTTAAGTTAGTTTCTAAATTTTCCAGTGGCTGGAAGGTGATGAACATACAGAGATTGGGCTGACGTTTCAGAAATAAAACTAGAAATGTGAGAGAACAAGTTCAACACTAGAGTTGTCAGCAGCTTTTTTCTTTGGAGGAAGTGGAAGTGGAAATTGGAAGCAATTGATTTGGGAGCTCTCCATGTTTCTGCTTACTCAGTCTGTAAGCAGCTAAAGAGCTAAAAATGTGTCCTTTAAGTCAAGCAGGTTGAAAGACTGATTGGTTTCGAGACCAAATGAGTTCAGCTTAGCCTGCCCTTTCAAGCAGCAGCCAAACCTGTAATATGAGCTGCAGAAATGGGGTTTTGTGCCTCCTTGCTTACTTGACACAAAAGCTTTTAAATTATACCTTTTCATATGTGTACTACTAAGTAGTTACTAGTTCTCTACTCCTAATTAGTTTTTTAAAACATAATTATAATAATATTAGTTAGTTATCTTTTGGAAGACCAAAACTGTATTATGTATGTGGTTAGTGAGTTGCACAACTAAAATTTGCTAATGATTTGTCAAAACTTTGCAAATGTTTTAGGAACAATTCCAGGACAGCATGGAGCTGTTGAGCAAATCGCAGTGTCCGGCTTTGCTTATCTTGTTCTTACCCTACTAGAAAAGTAGAAACAAGAAGGAATATGATTATTTTTAACATAAAATTATTTTACAGAAGTACCTTTCGTTTTTGTTGTTGTTGTTTTGTATGCTGGGTTGATTTTAAACAAGATACTGCCATGTTCTGTTAAAGAACAGCTGTGTTGGATGAGATTATTAGTTCATGTAGTCCACTCTCCTTTTTCTGACAGTAGTTAATAGCAGATGCGCTGGGGAAGACGTGAGAAACAGAACAAGCATCTGGTGATACTTCCATTACTGCATCCATCCAACATTCTTTGCATGTGACCTTTCAAAGTCAGATTGACTCCTTATCTCTTTGTTTCCCTTTCCGAACTTTGCTTCATTGTGTTTCTCAAATTAGTTTTTGAATTTGCTTATATTTTTGGCACCCTCCCATGAAAATGAGCTTCACAGCTTAATTTTTCAGGTTGCACAGGAAAACTTTTTTCTTTTTTCTTTATTTATTTTTTACTTTTCCAGCAATTACGAATTTACCAAATGAAATTAAAATGCAAAATTTTATGAAATTTAATCATATATATATTTTTTTTCATTCAAATTGTAGTTTTATATACATCTGCTGTAAGTCCTGTGTGCCTAATGCTATTCTTTTCCAAGCAAATGACTTCTGGTCTCTTTCAAGTTTTATTAGATGGAAGCTGTTCCATACTTTTAAATCTCTTTTTTTTTTCCTGCAAATCTCATCCTAAATCTACAGTGTCATTTCTGACAAGTGTGGATATGTGAAGAGGAGGCCAAAAATCCAGATGTAGGCACTATCTGAGTTTATAGAGACACACAAGACTTCTTTTCTTCTTTCTGTGTATTTAATTTTGGACCATTCCTAAAATTTAATTTGCTGTTTTACCAAGTAGGATTATCCATAACTATTGTTATGTATATCTTAAATAAATAAATAAATATGCGGGTGTGGTATGAGGCATTTGCAAAGAAGGCATGTTTAGACAACTGAGTTTTTCTGAGAGTCCCACATCTCCGACTTTAAACAAGTCTGTTTTTCAAGCAATGTTCAAGTGCTGCTGTAACCTCCAGGAAGTCTGCTTGGGGTAGATGTGTGCATTTTGTAAAGTGAAGCTGGATACAAAGTGTAATGCACAAACTGGAAACGCTGAAAGGAAAATATAGTCCAGCTCTTCGGGTCTCCCCCAGGTCCTTATGAAGTATTTTCTGTCCTTGTTCCTTTTCCATTGCTTCTTTGTATTTTAACATTGTTTTATTTTCTGTAATAGCTGAAATAGGGGATTTCGATGAATCAGAGGATCGGGAACACCTAAAAACAAACCAGTATTTGCCAAACCAGGAAAGAATCCAAGGGAAGATCTTGGAGTTCCACAGGAAGCACGTGTAAGTGAGGGGGACCAGGGACATGGAGCTGGGGAGCTGGCAGACTGGCTTGCTGGAGGTTGAGTACTCTGTGTGATAGGATGACATTAAAATGCACGTGCTGAACACCAGTTATATCTAATTAGAAAGGATGGATGTAGCAATAGTTACTATTGATACTTTTTTAATGAGAAGTTTTAACATGTTTTAGTCTGTTTTATCTGTGAATATAGCGATGCAGCTATTTAAACTGGGAGAACAAGACAATTTGTCTGAGGGCAATCTAGAGGTTTGTGTGTGCTGACTTTCCCATACACATGTGGTTTAAATTAAAGGCTTATGGCAAAAGGAAAGCCACAATGAGAGTGTTATTTAAACGTCTACACTTTTCCAAATCCAGTGGACATTTGGTAGCGTAGTGGGCATTTATAAGAGGACAGGTGATAGCAAAAGTGAATGTTTGTTTTTCGTTACACAAGTTAAATGCGCATTAATTGTAGTATGGCTATGAGAGCGGGAAAGATAGGAGAAGAGGCCATAGTTGTTGGACAATAGCTTTTCTCAAGTAATATTACAGTGTACTTTTAACAAAACAGCAAAGAAACCTATCATGAGCTTGTAATAATGGTTTGTATTTCTTCAGCATTTCAGGTTTGCAAAGGTTAAGTTTAACTTGTCAAGTATGTGTGTCTTGCTTTTGTCTAAATAATTAGAAATAGATTACATTGTACTCTTTAAAGCATGAAGAAAATGGAGAAGGATAGAGGAGGTAGGGGAGAAATAACTTTCATCAGAATTTATGCAATACCTGATTTTATATCAAAGTATTTTTGAAATAATTAAAGTTTATTAGGGACAAAGGAGCTATTCACCACAAATATAAAATTAATTTGAAGACAGTCAGGAAGTGCAAAAATGAGTGCTTTATTATTAGAAATGTCCACTTCTCCCACATCACACGTGTACAATACAGGTAGGTCATATGTCTTCAGTCTTGTTTAGCTGGTCTTAAAATGTGAAGATATGCTTAGTCAAATATTTTGAGAAGTAAAAAGATTTGGAGTATAAGGGAGACATGGTGCTGATGAAAGAAAAGTCCACCAGTGAAGAGGTTCCGTTGCAACCAAAACAGTACTCAGAAAATCAGTGTTTGCACTTCATGACCTAGATTTGCTACAGCTATGTTCTTTTTAATCTTTTTAAGCGTGCAATGCTAACATTGATAAGAAATTTCAGACTATTACCTGTCGTGACTGGTCTTCTAACCTCACTCATGAGGTTGGAACCTCACTCACTCTCAGAGTTGACAGGGTAAATACTGAGATGTTTAATAAAATGGTGATAGAAGCTTGATTTCACCTGATAGGTCTGTCTTTTCTGTAATTTTTGAGATCTTGTGTATTAGGATTTAGCAATTTGAAGTGCTTTTATAAGGTATGAATATCAACACATGTGATTTAATGCTCATGGCTATGCATCATAATCCAAATACATTATTAGAAACTTGAATTTTCCTTTCACTCTGCTTAGGTAAACTTGGGGATTGTTGCTGACAGACTTTCTTTTAAGACAGAACAAGGTGGTTTTTCAGGGCAGCACCTGTATTTAAGGTTAAGATACATTGCATAATATTAAAAAAGCATTTCCTGACAATTTTAATAATTAATTGCAGTTGTAGATTTCTGATTATCAATACATATGGAATTTCAGCTTTGTTGAATCTCGATGAAATAAGATATTTGTTAGTTGTTTTCTACTTTCGAAACTTTGAGGTGTGGGTGGGAATTATTAAGGAACAAACTAAATGTCATTTTAAAGTAATTTGAAGTAATTTTTGAAGGAAATTAAAATGTGTGTTAGGATTCTTCATCATGGGAAAAGGTAGTTGGGGGAGGAAAATCATTTACTGCACAGAAATATTTCATTATTTCTCATGTCAAGAGAGAGAAGTGCTGAAACAAGTCAGCAAATAGCTTCAAAGCAAATTAAAAGAAAAAGAGGAACATCCTTTTCGTACAACTCATAATGACCTTGTAGAACTTACTGCTGCAAGATGTTGTGAAGCTACAAATGGGTTCAAGGAGGGTTTTGATAATGTTGTGTGTTACAGGCTGATGGCTTTCAAATTTGAGATGAAATGCGTGAGATTGTAGTTTTGGGATAAATACATCCAGACCACGCAAAGAACAGTCTTTGGTTGATCATGTGGCTGGATCTGATTGAATTGTTTCTGCTTGATTGCAATTTTGTTTTGCTTTTCTTGACAGAAAGGCAGTGTCTGTCCTGACTCAGGGGCTGGTATTTTTTTTTAATTAACCTTGGGCTTTTCTTCTTTTTTCTTTTCTTTTCTTTTTCCCTCCCCAAACAAGCTATTTTTCATCATTCTATACAATAAAGGAAATTTTATATTTTCGCATAAGAGGAAGAAGTCAGAGGAAAGTTAAAGGGAAAAGATTTCATGCTTCATAAGTGTACTTTTCATTAGTTTGATGATAATTGTGTCTAACATAACCATATTGTTGAAATGTTGGCAAACCTTCCCTTAAAACCATGTTTTTAGAAGCATGCCTTCAAAGCATTTCAAATTATAAGCATTTAGGCTAGAAAAAGTTACAGTCAAATATCAGTGATACCTGAGTAGTGTCAAGGCTTGCTTTAAATCTCCTTGCTTCTTTGGAAAATTTTTCTTACACAGATTTAATTTTGGAAGCATTGCGATCCTAAAAATAGCCAGGACTTCCTTACACGTCTCTTCTCTCTTTCCTTACCCAGTGAGTATTGGCCACCCTTTTCCATTTTTAGTAAGAGTTGTGAAGGTCCCACGTTTTCTCAGAGTTTGCACATATTTTTCCGCACTTCCATGTTACAAGGAGCAAGTGGAAGCATGGACCTTATCCATTTGTCTCCTTCCTGCCAATGTGAAGCTCTGCTAAATGAGCAAAATCTTTCTTCTCTTTTTTATCATGGCTTTGCTTTGTATTTTTGTTTTGGCGTTTTCTTTTCACTCTGTTTTCTTCATTTCACTGTATTTTCCCCCTGGTTATCTTTGCCAGACTGCTGTTTTCTTCAGCTAATGATTACTTTTGAAAGAGACATCTTGTAAGTTTAGCCTCCTGAAAAGGGAACCCATTTCTGATGAGATGGCATATCTCCAGATCACTGCTGCATCATCTCCTCTCTTTTTGTTTCTCTGCTCTGCAGCCCTTACTTTGTTTTAAACACGCTTACTCATATACCAGTGTGCTCTCGTTTTCTGTGCAATACCAATCTGGGAGCATCGATCTGGCTTTCTCAGGCTGGAGTCACGGCAGGATTCCTTCTGGCACCCAACGTGAGTTGTGGACGTGGGAGGATACATATGGCTTCGCAGGGGGTGCTTCATCTCTGTGGATGGCACTGTGGCGTGTCTCTTCACATCAGAAAGTTGTGTTCTGATGTCACATAGCTTCACCGTAACTATTAGGACTGATAGAAAAGGAATGCAACAGAACCTGTGTATCCGTTCTGTATCAAAAGAAAGGCAAATCTACTGAGGAGGTTGTATTCAGAAAGATGGGATTCTAAGCTTATCTGCTATTAAATATGCTTTTTTTTTTCTTTTACAAATACTTATTTTTACTTTCAGAAGTACAAAAACAGGGGTTTTATATTTAACTTTGCAGTAAACAAGATGAGTTGTATTTTTGGTGCAGTGTGTTAGTTATTTGCTTTGGTGAGAGTCTGAATTAACACGACCTATTTTACTTGTATGGTACGTTTATACTCTGAAGGTGCTGTATTAGTGGTTGTACAGTTAAATCCAGGTGTCCCAAACGCTCAAAATCTAATGCTTTCTGCCTTCCTACAAGTAATGCAAGTAGAGTGCTTGCTGGGAGGTGATTGTAGTCCAGAATTAAACATCAGCGAGTGGATACCTGAAGAGAGGTGTAGATTCTGTTTTGCTTGATGGATTTCTCTTTTAACATAATATGGCTCTGGTTTTTGTGTGTATGTGAGTCAGGAAAGAAACAGAAGATTTGTTAGATTTATATCTACTTCCATTTATTGTTAACCCTCGTGTACTTTCACAACATGTTAGCCTGGTTGTCTGTGATTTAAATTATTTTGAAACCAGGATGATCATAAATTGTAAATTAGAAAAACTGCAATTTTAGATTGCATCATAGCCTAAACTATCTGTGAAAATACAGCATTTTGATTACGTGATCTTTAAAATTCTGTATTAATCACTGATTTTAAAAGCTCTCTACATCACAGAACATTTAACAGCATGTTTTGAAGCAATTGTCCTGATTGCCACATGAATATTGTAACACTTTACAAATATTTGTCTAGATGCGTGTACGTAAGGAACCTTTATATTAAAACCTATTGCACTGACAGCAGTTTTTGCTGGAAAATACTTGTAAAAGGTAGTCTGTTGTCCATTGACCTGGGGAAGACTAAGCAGATTTATCTGCTTAATGGATGAACAAAATTAGACCAGATTGTTTTCGGGCTGGTCTGTACAGCTTAGTCTCCAGCAAACATCTGAGGGTAATTACTCTGAAACTGCTCCTCATTTGTAAACGTTTGTTGTGCAGCGAGAGCTGCTTGGCATCGCTCCTAGCTTTCCGCACTCCAGACTCTTCCTTGTTTGGTAGGTACGGGCAGGTTTGTGTATGAGGACACCCTTAAAAAATTCTTTATTGTTCCTGAGATGCACCATGCTCTTGCTTGTATCTGATGGATCAGAACATAAAATACAGGCATTCTGCATCAGTTATACTGGGCAGTTCTTCAACAATTTTTAATAACATACTTTCACATTTTCTGGTTGCTATTTATACTGTTTTTTTCTTCCCTCCCCTTCCAGCCTCAGCAACCTTAGCATCCTCTCTAAAGACAAAGTATTGCATTCATTCTTAATGCAGCTCTATTCAGAAGAATTATACCAGGAATTAGTGTGGGTGGTAGCACAGTGTGCCTAGAGTGGAATTCAAGAAGCTGTGGCCAAAATTAATATTTATGATCTAACTTTTTTGTCTTGTCTTGTATGTTTAATAAACAGAAAGCATGTTACTGCAGCTATTTTGACACCATTAAGGAATCTGGCAGAAATGCTAGTAATGCTTGCTTTATTACAGCATTACTCATTTCAGTAAGGGAAAGAGAAATGTGCTTCACCAGTTTAAGCTCCTAGACATAACTAGCATACGCGGTGTTAATACTACTTGAAATACTACTCCACTGCTCTTTATGGAGTTTGGTTGGCATCTATTTTTCCATTTGAAACTAGATTTTTGTTCCTTTGTGCTTCACAGTTCTTTACAATTGCTTTATACATACATGGTCATATAATTTTGACATTGGGATAAGGTTGGAATTTGCGAAGTCAAGGAATTTCACTGAATCCTTGCTTTCTCCAGTTGGAGGGGGGGAAAAAAAGGAAAAGAAAAAAAAAAAAGGATTTCCTGTTGTAGTGTTGTGGATTTTTTCTCCAGAATGAATAAGGCAATAGAGAAAACTGTTGAAATCATATCGTCACGTATATGTGCGTGCTTTAGACTAAGGAGTATTTTATACTAAGAATCAAAGAAACATTATTTCTTCTAACTCCCATTTAAAAAAATGTTATAAAAAGTAAGTTTTTTGACTGTACTCTTGAGTTTGAGATGTGAATTTCTCACATGCAGTTAATATAAATATTGTAGTCATTCCTGTTTTACTACATTTAAATGTTAATAACCATTTACTTCAACATTCTCCATTTGTATTTAAAAGAAAGTGGTTTAATCTAAAAGATGGCTATAGATAGGTAGAAGGAGAATGTGTAGGAAGGCAAGCCAGGGTAGCAGGAGAATTTATTTGGAACTGATGTGTTGGTTGGCACTACATGGTATACAAAAATAGATCATGGGATAAATGGTTTGTCATCTGTTTTAATGAGATGAAAGACATTTATTCAAGGAAGGCAAGCCCTCGGAAACGGGATTTTAAAAATTTGTCTTTGACCGTGTGTGCAGGAATCTAACCTGGTTTCAGCCCTAATTGGTCCTAAATAGAATAATCATTGGTTTTATCTCCCATGTCTCCCTTGTGGCATTACATTTATCCTAGCAAACTTGTATGCTGCAGGAACACTTCCACCAGTGCACGAGCGTGGATGGCTGCTGCGGCTCTTGCTTGGAAGGAATGTAATATTTGTTATTTCTCATCATTTTCAGCAGGGAGACGGTGGTGTCCCCCATATGGCTGCAGCTGATGCAGTCCTGCCAACCAGTGCCCCAGCAGCTCCTGTGCTGCTTGTGGTGCTGCGGTGTTGGTGCTGGAGAAGGCCTTCAGCCTCGCTATCACAGCCTGCTCTCCTGGACCACGTTTATGCCCCAAATCGGCCTGCAGCATTGTCTTGCCGTGCTTTTAGTTTAGAGACTGCCATAGGCAGTCAGTGTGCCAACAGGCTTGTGTTTGCATTAAGGGCTTTCTTATTTTGCAGCCTAATGGGAGTACTTTGTACAGCAAGAGCTCCTTGATCTCCACAGCAGCTCTGTTTCCTCTCGGAGTATCCTAAAACTCCAGTCTGGACCCATCCAGAATGATACGAGCAGTTTTGAATCATAAGGAAAACGTCTCACCAATATAAGGACTGGTATTTCAGTGGATGATTTTAAGAGCTACGTTTTGGGGTGGTCCATATTGTGGTGTCCTGGCCCTCACAATTATTGTCTCAGTGGCTTGAGAGCCCTGCCCCACCTGTGTGTCAGGGCCAAGAAGGTGTTTTAGCGGCTCCGTGTCTCCAGCTCGAAGGGTTCCTCTGCTCCTGTGTTCACTGTGCAGAGGAGCCTGACTGCAGCCACCCCTGCTTGCAGCAAGCCTGCTGCTCATGAGGCAGTAGCAGGAAAATGTGCAGAAACCGAGCAAACTCCCCCTCGTGGAGAAAAATGTGTGGAAAAAGAAATACCGGACATGGTGTAGTACAGGAAAATAAATTTTCATGTGTTGGACTTAGCAAACTTACAGGGAAATAAATGGATGCTGAATCTGTGACTGGCGCTTGACAGGATCTGTAATACTCTCCCTACTTGCTTGGACTTCATGCATGCTCAGAAAGGGGATGCTGTGTTTGTATAGATCTTCCTCATGGTTTCAACATTATTTCAACAACAAATGATACTTCAGAAACAATTCTAAAAATCCTTCTCTTGATTCCTTGACAAGGAGGAAATAAAACACCTAAGACTGGGGGAAAGGATTACACCCAGACGTGCTAGTGTAATAGTTCTAATGCAATCCTGAAACCCTACCTGAAACTCTTGCAGTGTTTGCTTTGTTTTTGTCATGCTGGTTACGTAAGACTTCCATCTCTCACTTTTTGTCTGGTTAATATTAATGTGTATACAAGCAAGAAGAATAAGGGGTATTGTGGATTGAATTTGCGTTTGCTGAACTTCATTGTTCCTAAATTGAAAAAGCTGAAGCTGAATTAGTTAGCATTTGTTTCAGTGCCTCGGTCTGTGGGACGTTTTAGGTTGGTCATCTGCTGTTGCATGTTCCTCCTATTAAAAGTCTCAGTATAGTACTTAACGTGAAGTGAAACTGCCAAGCTGGATTAGGCAGAAAATTCTGCTTTAGTGCCAGAGTCACGACTTAAGTCTTTTAGCTATGTTGTCAGTGTTGTACAACCAAATTGGTCTTAAAACTTTCTTTTTCTTCCTCATGACAGAGGTCAAACTCCTGCTGAATCAGACTTCCAAGTGCTTGAAATTGCTCGGAAACTGGAGATGTATGGCATCAGATTTCACCTTGCATCTGACCGTGAGGGCACAAAAATTAACCTAGCTGTTTCACACATGGGTGTGCTGGTATTCCAGGTAAGGTGGGCAGAGCCTACTGGGTGCATCTGTCTCTTCATTAGCGTGCCTTGGGAGTAAGTCTCATTTTAATTTCAAGTGTGTCTGATTGTAAAATATAGCACATTTTTTATGGTCAACAAAGTGTCATTTAGGCCCACAAATTATTGTATTAAGTAAAATGAAACCCTAATCTTGTACCATAAGATATCCTGAATATCTGTGGGGTTACAATGTTCTTTTCCATTCCAACTTTCTAGGTTTCCAATCAGTTTTCTGGTGTCTGCTCAGAGACACACATACATTGTAAGCTTTGTAGTTAGTCTTGTACTAAAAGATAAAATTGCTTAACAGGATATTGTTACAAGAAATAAGAATTGAACAGAATGGGACGGGGTGTGTGTGCACATGCATGTATCTATATGCCTGCATCAGAATTCTGTTTGCTGCTCTTCTGAAACTTTTGCAAACTTTTAACTGTTATTGTTTCAATTCAGGGCAATACAAAAATCAATACCTTTAACTGGTCAAAGGTCCGAAAACTAAGCTTCAAGAGGAAAAGATTCCTTATTAAACTCCACCCAGAGGTCTGTGTAAGTTCTGCCATAATAACAGACTTGTCAGTGTTGAAAAAAATAATTTTTTTTCTTACGAAAAATTTTAGAGTTTTTAATTTTTAAAACATTTTCAGAAAACTAGGCTTGGCTTCACTATTCAAGTAAAAATATTTACTTTCTCACTCCATGGCTGTTATCAAAGATTTTAGCTTTGTGTATCAGCCTCATTGTATCTCTGACATAGGCATACATGTGTGTAAATATGACAGAAAAAAAAATTGAAGTCAAGTATTTGGTGTGTAATGTCTGTATACTTTTACTCTGAAAAAGTTGTATTTAATATTTTTCTTGGATATAAATGGCTCATATGAGCCCTCTGTTCCATTATAGTCACACTGAGCTGAGCTAAATTAAGCATTGACATAATAAATCTTTCTGTTTCAGATAAAAACTTGTTAGGGAGTGCTTTTGACTGTAGCTCCTTAGGAGAACAATCTAGTACGCTGCTGATACAAAAGACGTTTACTTTCTATGACTGTTTTATCCAGGAACTTGTTGAATGTAAGCTGCTTGAATAAAAAAAAATCTGGTACAGAATCTCTTGATTCAAATATGAATAAAGTAACATGATACGCCTCAGGAAACAGTAGTTGACTGAGATGATATTGTTGGAGCTTACTTTTAAGAACTACGTGATTGGTCTTACTACAGCCTTTTTTATATGTCTGTATAGCAGAAGTGTTATTTTTCATGCTTGGCTGATTTACGGTAGATGTTTTTTATTGCGGATGTCATCAAAGTTACTGGTGCTTCCTTTGTTACTTCCACACTGTAATACAGGTTTATGTTCAACTTAGGGTTGTATTAGAATGGAAAAAAAATATATGGGCATCATATAGCTATGTGTAGCTCAGAAATTTGAAACGGGACAGGTTGGCTGCATATGTCTCACAAAGAGACCCTCAGAAATGTTATGTGATAACTGTATTCTGATGTATGCAGCATTTTCCTGCCTCTTACAAATCTCATGAAGTGAGAGACAAACATCAGAACTTCTAAGGAAAAAGTATTTTAAAATCACTAATTATTCACTTCAATATTTTAATTTCTTTCAAATTGCAAATTTTACAATCAGTGTTTCTTAACATGGAATATATCCAGCATGCTACTAAAGTCTTAGTTGAGTGCGTTTTAAGCATTTTTCCATTCTTCCATGTTAACAAATATCTTTGAAAGCTATTACACGATTTAAACTGCTTTCAAAATCATATCCATTGCTTTAAAAAATATGAGAAGTGATTTAGCAGAGTACTGTATCTCACTATAGTTGAGCCTTTTTGTTGAGATGTATTTGTACTTTCCTTTTCTATTCCGTTGCCATTTCATGTGCTACTTGGTTTTTGTGTTCTGTTCCCAGGGCCCATATCAAGATACGCTGGAGTTTCTTTTGGGAAGTAGGGATGAGTGTAAAAACTTCTGGAAAATCTGTGTTGAATATCATACATTTTTTAGGCTCTTTGATCAGCCAAAGCCAAAGGCTAAAGCAGTCTTCTTCACCAGAGGGTCATCATTCAGATACAGGTATGAAGAAACATAACGAATTTATTAAAGCTGAATTGCTTGTATCTTAGAAAACGAGATCAAAAGGAAAAAGTATTCTAAAATAATCTCATTTATAATTTTTATTCACTGCATTTCATAATGTTTGTTCTTTTATGGGTTGACAGTGGACGAACACAGAAGCAGCTAGTGGATTATATTAAGGACAGTGGGATGAGAAAAACTCCGTATGAAAGGTAAATGCAAATCATTTTGTAAGGTGTGATGTAGTTGAGACTTTCACAGTACCCTTATTTCTTAAATTTCAATGGTTTTAAATGATCCTTGGAGGCATTTTCATTAGCTGACTTCTTCATTATTAAGGCCTGCTTCAAATTTAAGGTAGCTGAACTAAATTTTTTGCCAACTTGTAATCGCATTACGATGTAAAGAAGCATATAAAAGTTTCAGTATTGCATTTTAATTTAAGTGGGCAGCGTGTGACTTAGAAATCTAGAAGTTCAATGTATTTTGAAGACGCATGTATGTCACCATGTTCATGTGTTTGAGCAAGGGGTAGTGGTAATTAAGAGCCCTGTTTTCATCCATTCTTCCTGAAGCTAATGTAGCCTGATGCTTTTCAATGTTGTACTTCCACATATTAACAGTGATGAACCTATTGTGTACCTGTCTCCCGTGTCCTAGTATTTATATTGTCAAGAGGTAAGACAGTTCAACTTGCTAAGTGGGCAGTGAAAGAGGTTTGTATATATTATTTTGCAATATAATAACTGTTAGAGTTGATTTGACTCTAGAAAGTCCAAAATAAGTTTGGGAACAGTGCCACAGGGAGAGTGGTCTCCTTTCATGGCAGTATTAAGCTGCAAATATTGAGTCCTCATCACTTCATCATCATTGCTTTGCAGTATTAGAAGTTAGAGTGGCTTGATAGAAGGACACTGAAGAACAGCTGAGGCAGTAACATCAAACTCAAGCTTAAATCCAAAATGGCGTTGTCATAGTTCTCAATTCCTGAACACGATTTTCATCATATTGTTACTTTCAGAACATAATGCAGCTAGCATCCCTGGGCAATAGTGGGTCATTTCTCTTGCGTAGAGGTTGCACCCTGAGGTCAATCTAAATACTGATGGTGACGATCACTGCTATTTACAGATATTACCTGATGTAGGATATGATGTACAGCAAAGTAATTTTAAACAATACTCAGTAATTAATATACATACCCTTTTTGACCTTGTGTTTAGTAATGTACGGATGGAAAACTGAAGCATAGTTAAGACTGTGTTTAAAATCACACAAGTAGCCTGTGGGAGAGCTTACAGTTGGTCTTGGGTTCTGCAAGTATGAAAGAGTGACCTTAAATAGTCATGTGTTTCTAAACACATACATAAGGAGTGTGCATTTGTATTAAGAAATTATGTCACTTAAACTTGACTATGAAACCCATTCTATCCACACGTGGGAAACTCTTCACAGTTGTTTATCTGAAAGTTTATAAGAGCTTAATAGGAATTTCAGAAAGTTTACATTTCATCTACTTAATGTCTTGGACTACAGTTGAGCTCCTTTGCTGGATGACAAGTGTCACTTGTTTAGTACTAGATTGATGGTTGGACTTGATCTTAAGGATCTTTTCCAACCTGGATGATTCTATGATAGGTTGATTTTCTAGTAAATGATTGCCATGGAATAACTTTAACCATGACTGTGATGCAGGATACCACTTTTTTGAGTTTAACATATAGAATGTTATATGCCATTAAATAGATGGTTGACCGAAATATTATTTATAATCATTGTTACAGATTACAAATGAATAGTTTCAAAACCAGAATGAATTAGAAGTTTATACTGATGACAAAGGAAGAAACTAAATCTGCTATTTAATCTATCCTTTTGCCCCGTGTTGCTTTTGAGCTCAGTGGTATGAATGGTCTGGATCTTGCTTCTCTGTATGTTTCTTACTCCTGTGTTGTTCAATTTAGAACAATTGTCAATTTTAAAATCTTGAACTAGTTATTAACAGAACGTAATAAAATACATCTTGAGACTTTTTTTATTGGCTATTAGAATGTAAATAGCTGAAGAGGGAAGGGAGAAGGCTGATTGATGTCTTGGATGCTCACAGGATGCTTTCTTTTCTGCAGGAGGCACAGCAAAGTCAGAGTGTCCACTCATGCTTCAAACACAGACGTGCCAAAACAGGTTAGTTCTGCAGTACTGTAAGCAGTGCAATCAGTAGAGCTGACAAGCACCTTTCCAAGGTGACTGCATAGGAAGGTGATTAAGTGCAGTTCTTGTCTGGAATCAGTTGCACTGTTTAATCTTTGTCCCTGATGCATAATTTTTCTTCTTTTTTTGCAAGTAGTAGCAGTTTTGATAGTTGTAGCTTATGGAGTCTAAGGTGAATATTTTCCTTTTCAGAGTTCAGTTTAACTCAGAAGATGTCATAGTTCCTAGTATGTTACTCTTTCAGAAGATTAGATTGTGTTCAGTTACTATCTGCCTTTTTTTTGTGGAAGTCTTGAGTTCATTGTATAGATGGCTTCTACAGCCACAGGCAAGAAATAAACGTATAAATGCAATGGTTTATTGTTTCACTGGATGTGCTTGCATTACATGTGAGAGGCTAAGGAAGCACTGAAGATTTGGCAGTTCTTGTTTTGTGTTATTTTCTGTTGTTTATGCTATTCAGCAGAGGCTATAAAATACATGGTTTCAATTTTCCATCTGGTTACCAGAATTTGGGGAAAAAAGATCTTGCCTCTTACTGGGGATGCTAGATCTATTTCTACTTGCAAAGTTTTATTGGCTGTAAAGTGAGCTTTGTTGAAGCATGCATTCTTTTTGCGTCAGGAGACAGACATTGTTTTTGTTTTGTTTGTATTATAAAAATCTTGTTACCTGTTCTTTTCTTACTTTCTTTTCCTCAGAGTGTTGCATTCACTGAGGGCTTGAGAACCCCAGGGTCTCCTGCCTCAGCGACTGTCCCCTTCCACTCATTTCATTCATCGGCCACTCCTACTACTGTCCTGCCCGTCTTTGCAGAAACCAGCCCTTCCTCTTTGGACCCCCGAGTGCCATACACAAGGATTCCAGAGAAAAATACTGCAGCGCCTGTAGAAGAAACAGGGAGGAAATTGATGCAGCAGCCTGGATCTCCCACGTTCCAGTCATTCCAAGGTGTTGGGTTTGGTAGTGTTGCAGGAAACTGTAACCCTGCTTGTCCTGTTGCTGAGAGTGGTTGTGGTTTAGATCTAGACATAGAGAAGAGCAGTAAGGAGAGTAGGGCTCTTTGTAAAAATGACAATGATGAGGATGACTTTACCACAGGTGGTTTTGTCGCTGAAAAAGAGAATCAGCACTGCAGTAGGGGCGCCCCTATTTTCACATTGACAAATTCACAGTTACAGGTGTCAGAGGAATTTATTGATGACGACCCAGCAGAAATTTCCTTTTTTGCTGGGGGCTCTGAGGCATTTTCATACGTGTACAGCGGTTTGGAGTTAAAGGGCTCAGATTTTTCAAAGCATGCGTCAGAGTTGCCTGCCTTAACTAAAGATGCCCTTCAACAAAATACAGTCTCTTCTCAGTCAAGCCCTGACAGGTACTCAACAGAAGCGGTAGATATGAATATGGAAGACGAGTTTGAATTTGAAGAAGAGAGTGATTTCAATGGCAATGAGAGGCCATCAGATACCTCAGAGTTGTTTGAGGTTAAGGCACAAGCAAGCAGAATGCAAAGCCTCCTGAGCCCTTCTGAAACGAGCTCGCTCATCAACAACCGTTCTGAGAGCAGCTCCCTCAATAATTTGCCACTAAATGGTACGTCCTCCTTGCACACATACAGCTCCGCTAACCATTCGGAGGCGAGCTCGATGGTGAACTTCCCAGCCTACTCAATCCGCTCTGAGTCCAGTTCAGCCTTCCAGTTCAGTGACATCATTGATCAGCTAGAACAGCTGAGCTATCCACCTACCACCACGGAAGACTCTAGCAGTACAGATACAGACTCCTGGGACTCTGAAACTGCTGCACCACTGGATGTAAACCTTGTCTTTAGTAATCCTTTTGCTCAAGCAACTGGTGAGAACTTTACTTTTGACTTTCAGAATAATTTAAAAAATCTCACTCAGGAAGATTGGACAGAGAAGGCGCATGTCAATCATTGATTCTTGATTTTTAGGAGGGATTTCTCTAAGCTGTTCAGGCTTAGAAGCCAGAAAGGTGTGATGTCAGTCACTTTAAACAAGAAAACTCTAATCCAGTGGCTGGATTTTAAATCACATACCATAAGTGATTTTTTTTTCCTGTGTCTCTTCAGTTCTCTTAAAGCACCCTAGATCTGGTACTGCATTATATGCATCAAACTACGTCCAGAATGTGTCATAACAAGCTACAATGTCCTCAAAATACTATAGGTAGGAAAAAACACTGATTTCGGAGAACTTAAGAACCATCAGCTTACTCATGCAGACTCATCACAAACTATAGTGTTGAAGGATTTTTTTGGCTAGGAACACGTCTGTAAGAGTGATATAATATGCTGAACACAACAGCTGTTTTTGCAGATGTTTGTTAATGAGCAGCCACATCGAGTAAATTAGCTGCTGTCCTGCACTGCAGTGAGAGTCCTTGTGTTGTTTTTTTTCCACAATCAAAAAACAAACAAAAAAGGATAATCTTCAAGCCAACTATGAAAGATAGTTTTAAGATACAGAACTATGCAACATGATCAAATGAAAATGGGAGCCAACAAAACTTCTTGTGAAGACAATCGTTGTATTTTCTGCCTACGAAGTGCCTTCAACAGTCAAGCAACAAAAAAGTACACTTCTGCTTTTCAGTACTTTGGAGATGCATGCATAGACTGCGAAAGTACTTAATCCCCATTGCATTTTTGTCTAATCCTTTTTCTTTATTTAATTATGCTGCATAAAAGTGCCTACAAATTAGCTCATAAAAGTCTACTTGATCTGGGGAAAGACAGGTGCAGGGAAATCTGGTGATAGCTTTAACTTTTTCTTTAAAATATGGGCTTTTTTTATTAAAAGGAGAAGGAGATAGTGCAGTACTAGTACAATCAATGCCTCCAGAATAAGCAGCTTACTACGATAAGTATAATTTTATACTCAATATTTCGTATCAGTTTTCTTACTTGTTGTCTCTATGTATTGCCAAAAGACCTTCCTTCTTAGTCAAACATTTACAAAATACCAGTATTTCACAAAATTCTGGTAACTAAAAATTCAAGGGAATTCCTCTCAATGTGTGGTAGAACATGACAAGGTAAAACATCCTTTAGTCACCCATTTCTTCTAGCTTAGTACTTACCAAGACATGATTAGTACTCACGGTACTTATTAGCATTGTGGTTGTTGTGTTTGAATGGGATCACTGTTGTTCCATTAGAAACTTGTCGCATTTGCCAGTGGCACAGAAAATCAAAGCACATTTAGAACTAGTTTGAACTTACAGGAATGTACAGCTGTTTAATTGGTCTTTCTTGTTTGTAAGTGCTGTATGTGTGGGTTGTGGTTTTTTTTTCCTTTTTCCCCTGTTGAATGTGTGTTCTGTAGCTCTTGATTTGACTTTATTCATACCTGTGGAAATTGTCATAGATGTGACTTTTGTAAATAGGCACTTGGAGGAGGTCTTCAGCTGTGTCAAAAGCTGGTTCCTTTTTTTTTTTTTTTTTGGTCTGGTTTTCTTCCCACAACTACATTATGTAACTTGAAAAAGAAAATCAGAAAAAATACTTCTGTCTACTAACTCTCTTACAAGTAGTAGGGTCAGGGACTAAAATGTGGATAAAGATTTTAGAAGGCGGCCTTTAATGTCTTTGGTCTTCAAAAAACAAAAATCAAGATTGAACTATTTTCATATAAGTACGTCTGCCTCTGTTTTATGTTTCATACCTCAATCACAAGCATTCTCTCTAAATATGTTACAGTTGCTTAATATAGGAATAAATCCAACTAAATTCTCTAGAATTTCCAAAGATCTTAAGAAGAGAAAAAAGCTTGTTTCTGTAATTTCAATAAATGTGCTTGGTAAGCCTGAGAGGAGGCTTGCTGATATATTGTCTTTCAGAGCAGTCAGTCCCAAGAAGTGCCTTTAATATTTTTCTTCTCCTTGTATTTTGCAGCTATGCAGAATTTCTGTTGGCAATTTTAAATCTCAGGGATTTTTTTTTTTAAAAAAAAACTAGTAGTAAGAGTCTCAATCTGATACCCATTTTGTTTTTTAAAGGAGCTGGAGTGACTACGGTCCCGGTCTGTTAGCTTTTAGAGCAAGATGTGTCTAACCACAGGAGAGGACGGGCTGGGGTAAGGGTGTGGGGAAAGGGAGCGTTGATCGAGGTACGGGGCTCTTCAGGCTAAGGTTGTAGTTAAGTGTGTCACCAGGAGCAGTGATCTTTCACATCTGCTTACTGCTCTGTATCTGAAGTGGGGATGCTTGCATAAAGACAATGCTGGTCAGCACCTAAAAACCAGTACCCTTTGCTAGGATTGCACACTGTGGTGGACTTGCAAGCACTGTGCTGCTTTCTCCTTTCCCAGGTGTGGGATGTGGAGAAGCAGAGAAAGGACGTGCTTCTCAGGCACACCTGAATTGGTTAAAGGAGCTAGAGTGCAGTACTAGCTGATACCCTGCTGGAATGCTGTTTCTGTAGGGGTTCAGTACCACTTCCTATGCCCCTGGCACCTGCTAGTTATATCTTTGCTGTTGGTAATTGGTAGCTTATGGCTGTCACGGTGTTTTTTTTTTTCCTGGCCTTTTCTGATTTTTAGATCTATATGGCTTTTGAAGCCTACTGTTGCATGATTGGCTATTTTCTTTTATTTATGGTTTTCCACATAGGCACAGAAGAGGAGAAAATCTAGTTTGTATGTCGCAGTTTCCCTATAGCAGGAAAGCTGTGAGAAAAGCTTCTTGATTTCCTGCGGAGGGGTGAGTTCAGATTTATTTTCTGATGGAGATGGGAGTAAAAACCAGCCTGCCTTTGAGTGCTGCACAGTGACTTATGCATCAATTACCAGTTGTTCAGGTGCATTAGAGTCATGCTAGGCATCCTCTTCTCCCCCAGCAACCTCCTGATACGGCAGAAGGCGAGAGAAGGAAGGGCTTTCCCTTCTCTGTTTGTATGCTGTCTTTGAATAGTGTAAGGTAATGTGTGAACTTCGGTGCAGTGCGGTTATGTCCTGAATACCAGCTGTGCTGTCCAAGTTACTCCTGGGGTTGTTTTGTTGTCTTTTTACAATGTTGAAACTGCTTAAACTTAGTTCCTGGTACTGGTTTCATTTTTTTCCGGAGTACCCAAGTTTTCTTGTCAAGAAGATGAGTGGGGTGCTGGCAGGTGCTGAAACAGTGCCAGCATCAGGAGCTGGGACCCTCATGGATCCCGAGCAGTGAAAGCTGCTGCAGGGATCATGATATTAAAAAGGGGGGAGAGTATATAAGAAGAATTAGGAGATCTTTATGGGGTATCCTGTGCATGCTCACCTTGAGAAGGAGGAATACGAGGAACTGTGGTAGGAGCAGGTGAAACCGTGGCTGCAAAACTTCACTTGTCCATGGCAAGTGAATGTGTGTCTTCTCCTCTCCCTGATGTGGTCGTTCATGGAGGTATGTTCTTTCATGTTTACTTTCTGCCCCTGCCTCTGGGAGGCTTGGAGGGACGTCATGCTCTTCAAAGTACTTAGATTTGTTGTTGACGTGCAGTTCTAGTGCTGCATTTTTCCAGTAGAAAGAACCACTGGGGTTGTCAGGTTTGTTCTTTTGCTCCACACGGTGCACCAACGGGCACGGCTGTGCTTGAGAAGGGGGGAGCAAGCCATGGACCCATTGCCCCTGTTCTCCATCCTTTTGCTTCTGTATTCCCTTCTGTTGGGTAGGTCCCATTTCAGCAAATATATGCAGCCATAAAGGGTATGTCAATATTATTGGCTTTTCCAAGTGAGTTAGGCTTGTAGATTTAGCTCTCTTGCGGTACTCAGTGTGCGCCTTGCAACGTGACTAAAAGACATGAAGAAATGAGTGTCTTAAAAGGATAAGTTAATCTGCACCTATATTGTCGTATGTGCCTATTTACAACCATTCTACTCTTAAGTGCATTTATTAAATGTAAAGCACTACACGAGAACATTTTGATCTTCATGTACGTAGTTAGTGGATCTCTTTTAATTTGCACATAACACTGGTCATAGAACATTCTCTGACCTATCAGCCACCCGTTTAAACATAGGTAAACCTTACTAGCCTGTATTATTGCTTGTGTGTATACTTTGTAATTTTAAAATATTCATTATTAGAGTAATACTTGCTGTATATTTCCCAGGAATTACCGTATTTTATCCTAGAATGGAATAGGGCAACATGTTGATTTGCTCTCAACTTTCACTTTAATTTCCAGTGAATTTCAAAGTCGCTGGATAATACCAAGTATTGATCTCCTTTTTCCTGTGTATATTTGTATTGTGATCATAGGTGATATTGTTTAAGGGTTGATTTTTGTATTTTTTTCTTTTTTGGTCGGTGGTTTCTTTCTGTGGTGGTGGTGGTAGTTTGTTTAGTTGCAAATCTTGATAAGGGTAAGATTTAGTGGAGAAGATAATAAAAGTCATTATTCTATGCAATTTGGTGCAAACCTGTCGGTAAGTCATTCCCATTATTGTCATTTTGCAAAAAGTTCTAAGCCATAATTATCAGGTATCGACTGAGTGAATGAATATACAACACAATCTTCATTGTAGACTTTTAGCTGTCATTACCTATACTTCTTAGTAGATCCTACATTGAACTTGTCCAAATGCTGTGTATATGTATGAGCCTACATATATACTATATGTATGAAGATGGGGAGACTTTACAGTTCCAAACGTGTGTCATAAAATCCACTTAATTTATTATCTGCTTGTGGGCTATTGCAGGATTAGTCCACAGAGCGAGCTGTAGCTTTGGAACATGGTTCATTGTACCTGGTTTGTGGGAAGGTGATGCTACAAATTTTTCAAAGTCACAATATTCTACTGTTGTTTGAATATGCGAGTCTCAGATGGCAGCCAAGAGTGTGGTTTGTGACAGTTCTGCAGCTTGGTAAGAAACCAGAAATGCCTATTTATCAGTATGTACAGATACACACGTGCTTTGGTTAGAGTGAATCCCCAGTTTACTAGGTGCTACTCTTTTCAGGAAAGGATTACATTAAGAAAACAAAGAGGGCTGGAATTTCTTATTTGATCTCTTGAATTTTTATCTTTTATACAGTAAATGTTTTATTGAATTACATGTTGGGACTTTTAATATCTTTGTGTCTGTTGAGATTGCCAGTTATGAACCTGCAGATTTGTACTAATTCATAATTTTAATTGTTTATGCAATAAAATAAGGAAAACTTGGATATAAATGACATCATGGGCTTTTTAGCTTTATTTTTCGTTACCCTTGTGTTTGAAATAGAATGAATATTTGTTCTGCTAGCTAAAGCATCTTAGAGTTTTATTACCAGATTTCTCAAGGCAGTTTTCCTCTTACATCCTTTTGTTGAAAGTACCGGCACAGCCATATATTGGTGTGTGTTTTTCAAATTACTGTTTTCTGCAAACCTTTGTTTGGAATAGAAATGGGAGTAAAAATTAAATATAATTGCTAGAGTGGAATCTTACTGTGGATTCATTGTCTTTTAAGCTCGATATGACCCTTGGACTGTCTTCTCTATATTTGTTTTTATAGAAGACCTATCCTTTGTTCTAAACATGGGGTATGCAGACAGTTAGATTGCTTCATATTTTCCAGGTTCAGAGTTCACCTTCAGGAATTTGTGATAAAGGTGTGGGTAAATCTTTTCCTTGATTACGTAAACATTTGATGAAAAAAAGTCAATAGTACGCATATAAGTAAACTGAGCAGGTTTCTGGGCTAACTTGAATTTGTGTATTTTTTTGGAGTTATTCTCAATACGATATTTACCGAGTTAGAAATAAAAACACCCACTCTAACACACTTCGTTTTTCATCAAGGAGGAATTATTTAACCAAATTGCCACTGACTTCCTTTGGAATATCAGGAGATTTTAGAACTTACCATATCATATTACTTTGTTACAGGGGCTGAATTTGGTGGAGTGTTTTCCCTGCAAAGTTAAACCAATATTCACATAGAATCAAGAAAATAATGTACCTGCAACAAATAAACCATTTAGGTCGAAACCTTGACCATTCACATGAGCTGTGCTGCAGAGGTTTGTGTGAAGTAGTAATCTGAACACGTACAGGTCCATATTGGCTTGAGCTTCTTTTTTATCAAGCTTCATGGTCAAGCGTAGTTTTATGTGCAGTGCTTTAATTTGGACTGAAGAATGGATATATCCTCTGAAAAATAACCAAGAAGTGATGCCAAAACCTTCACCCTGTGTTGTCTCCATCTAGATCAAATGAAGTCTGCTTCTCTTTAAACTTTTAGTAAAAGCTAGTCGATATAATTAGCAAAAACAGTGCTCTAACATACTGGTCTAGTCCTCTAGTGGGAACCTTTAACACTTTAAATGGTGTTAATCTCAGAGGAAGGCACATGGAGCTGTGAACTGTGTGCTTCTATTATCTGAAATGTCTAGGCAGTGATCTTTGCAATGTGAGACAGGACAGACCTATCTTACATTTGATTTCTGAGATCTGAAAATCAAACTCCAGTCTTCTCAGCCAGCATAACTATGTTCACAGTTATTTTTTTTTAGTCCAAATTCCACCTCAGCCATCTCCCTTTTCCTGGTAGAGCTGAACGTTTCTTATAGAGCAGATTTTTTCACTGAAAAAAGAAACACATTTGTGTTGCATTTCTAAAGATTTACAGTGCTGATGAGAGGATGGGTGGGAGGCAAAAACTTTATTCTCTTAATGCCACCTGACATGCTTCTGAAGGCATACAGGAAAGAGAGTTGTTGGGTTTAGCATGCTGGCTTTCCAGAGCCACTTTTAAAATTAAAACCACAATTAAAACTCAGGCACACAATTTTAAATCTTTATTTATTTGACATTTCCTTGTGTGGGAGAACAAAGGCGTGAAGTATTCTCTCTTAACTTCTGTATAAGTATGTTTCAATTTATCTTGTTTTATAACTGGAACAAAAAAAATCTTAGTGAGTACATATGTGGACAACTAGCAGTTTATTAGGGTGAACATCACATGACTGATTTTAGACAACAGAAATTAGATGGTTCAAATGATAAAGGTCAGTGTTTATGGCTAAGTATAACCTAGCCAGTGACTCTCCACATATTCAGCTTTTCTTTCTTCTCATAGAAACTAGCTGTAACTTTTCATGTATTGGTTCCTCTTCATTCTTGAAGTTTGACCAGTAAGGTGGTTGGATCTCCCCAGCACATCTCCCCACTGCTGTTCCTAATGTGGTACCAAAACTGGCTCACTGACAAGTCAGGCATAAGACCTGGCTGTCCTCTGCTTTCTTCCTTGCTTTCTCTGTTGTTGCTGATTGCACAAATGCTTAGTCCCTGATGTCAGGTAGTGGTTTTCCAAAATTTTCCTCCACTACCCACATCTGAGGTTTGCATTGGGCAAAGATGTGAATTCCCTGTGAAATGCCTGACAGGTTAGAGAAGATCTCTGCAGTATTTCTGTGAGCAAGGCCACTAAGAAATGTGTGGCTGCTTCTTCTGCAAGGACAATTCTAGTTTATTACAAATGGATTTTGGATATAGGACGCGAATTTAAATAGATGCAACTACAGGAAAAAAAAGAAACAAACATAAAAAAAAAAACACAAATGCATGCTAACTTTAATAATGCCAGTGAGAGAGATTTAATTCAAGTACTCTTGATGAAAATACAAGGTAAGGTAATGGTTATTGCAGCTGGCCTAAAGTTTGATTTGTTTGTTTTTTTAAAGTAGACCTAAAATAATCCAATAATGCACCTTCTATGACTGGTTTCATATAATACTCTAAACGTTTTTCTATTTCAAATTTTAATTTGAATCTTCACATCTGTATATACTTAAGACCAGTAAAAAAAAAAAGTGGAAAATGTTTATATTGAGTCATAGTTTTGTATATTAGGTAGAGGCTTTCACATTTTTTAGCTGGACAAAAGAAGGCAATGTAAACAATAATTTAAAAAATGACAATATTATGCAGTAGCAGTGAAAGATAAGGCTGGCATTCTCACTGAAGTGTGTGGCTGTGCTCATCAAAACCAGTGCTTATGGAATGTTTTACTGTTAGATGTGATTTTTTTTTTAAATTATATTCATGCTGGTCTTTGTTATGAAACCCTGGTTTTGTTTGCCTAAGGATACTTAGTTTTAACTACATAGCATAATTAACTAAGAAAGTATTCATGTTCTTAAATGTTTTATTTAGAGAATGTGAAATGTCACATTGAACTCCCATGTCTTGATGTTTGTATGCGATGTGAAAGCACAGAACGCAGTCGTGTGTCTGAGGGTCTCCTTTACATAGGGAAATACCCATGTCATTGCTCAGAAACACATTCCTGCTCACGGCAGGGCTCCCCGATTTCAGACCTTCGCCTTGGGCGCTGACTGTAGAGAAGTGGTTTCTGCTTGGTGCAGAACGCACCTGGGTGGCCCCGCTGCCAGCAGGCCCCTGCCCACCTTGCTGCTGCGGGCCGTGCTGTCTGGGGACGCGTTCCCGCACCGTCACCTTCCCACCTGTGTTGTCCCACCTCACAAGGAGTTTTCTATGTTCAATGCTTGCTGAAAGCAGTGAAAAAAGCAAGCAAGCAAACAAAATCCCCAAACATAGCAATAATTAAAAAAAACATCCCAGCTCTGCATGATGTTCTGCAGCCTTTCCTAGAAAAGCCAAACTTTGGATGGCATGTTAACCAAGGAATGTCCCTTTTACAGAATTTGCCTCTGGTGCCTTGTCATCCTCGGGGAGTGAGCCGAGGCTGTGTGTGGGCAGGGGCAGGGCGGCCATGTTCCGGGCAGCTGCCACAGAGAAGGCCCCGGTGCCAGTGCTGGGTGAGGGAGCTCTGCCTTCGCGTCCAGCACCGTGGCCCTTGCTTTGGGCTTCTCGTTTTACTCTGTCTGCAGAGAACAGGGATCTCCGTGTCGGATACCAATGAGCTAATGAGTGTTTTAAATAGATTTAATGGCCGTCTTCTCCTGACGGAGTGATAAAGTGAAAGCCAGATGGTTTGACAGAAATAGGCGGGCAGTGGAGTGTCTGTGGTAAATCACATACCCCTGCTCCCCGCGTGTCTGAACAGTGGGTCTGTCTACCCAGAAGTAACTAATATGAAAGCTTCTGGAATGTGTGGCCACATCGTGTTAAACTCCAGGAATTTAAAGAGCCTCCTGCTCTCTAGCACTGGTTACCTTTTTGTTCTGAAGCTGTTTCACCGTCCGTGACATGGAAAAGCAGCCTTCCAACAGACTCTTGGCCCCGCATGGCTGAAACAAATGTCAGACGTTGTCGCTTCCCGGTGTAAATGTTAAAAGTAGCTGGAATGAAGGAAATGCACAGGCAGGAGCAACGTGCGCTCCAGAATGCCTTTGCTTGGCTAGTGTATTAATAGTTAACTCCGCAGCCTTAATCAGCTGAATCTCTTCCAGGTGACCGAGCGCAGCACTGTTTAGCTTCCTGCATTTGTCAATGTGAAAATTACGCACTTCAGCTTCCTCGTCACTGTCATGCCGCAACTGCGCATTTAAGTGGTTTTGCTTCCTGAGCCAAAGAGCAGCAGCTGGCTCCTGCCCGCTGGGAACGAGAAAGCTCATACTTCTCTCCCAGCACGTGTGCCATGGGGTGTGCGTGTCTGAAAAGACTTTTTGAGGCTATTTTTAAGTGGTCTGCTAACGGGGAGAGGACAACTAGTGAAGCCAATGGGAGGGTTAATACAGAGGTCTCATGCAGAAGTCGTGCAAAGTTGAATCTGCAGTGGGAGTGATAATATGGAAGGAAGGCATAGGAGATGTCAACCTGCTCTCTGTGGGCAGGTAGGAATTCCCTGGGGGACAGGAGTTAGCAGTTGTCAGGACAAGAAAATCAGAACTGAAGGAAATTTCAGAAACGCCTGCAGGAGCTGCTCAGGCTGATGCCTGGGGAGGTGCAGCTCGAGGCTCAGGGCTGATAATGCAGCTCACATTTTTGGCCTTGCTGTCGGTTTTCTGTTGGCCTTTGGTCAGGTGATTTAGCCCTTGCTTTCTGCCTGGAATGCAAAAAAATAATGCCAGAGAGTGTTGCAAGAGTGACTGAATGTTTGAACAGTGCAGTAGAAGTGAGAGATACTGAAGTGCTGAGTGCCTGCTTAGTTGTCTGATCTGATGAAGCTTGGCTGTTTAACATAGGGAAGGTCAAAAAAAAAAAAAAAGAAAGGTTGAATTTAGGTAGGAATGTCATGGCTCCAGTGTGAATAATTGGAGAGTCTGTTGCCTTCATTTGGTCCTAAAAAGCAGGTTTTGCAGTCGTGCTCACTGCAGGGCCCCACGGGTGTCTGCATGTTGTGTCTAGGGAGTCTGCAAAACGGAGGACAGCAGCTACTTACTAGTAATGGGCTTTAAATTCACTGTAGTGGTGCTTTATTTAAGTATTGGAAATCTTTAAAGGGTCCACAAATAAAATAAAAAAAAATAAAATTACCAATCCAGAGCAAAGCAGCACATGCTGCTCCTCTTTCAGACCAGCTTTGCTGTGTACAGGGTTGTATCCATCCAGTTAAAATGCTCATCTTACGTAATGCTGCAAATTCGGTGTCCTGAGATCAGTGGATTATTCCATTTATACACATAGCAGAAGAGCCAGGAATGAAATCTGTCACGTGGTCCCTTTTTGTCTACAACTGTTTTCCTCTCCCATGAATACAGTTTTGGAGATTCCCTGAATTCAGAATGTATTTTTTACTAGCTTTGTCTTCTAGATTTTTTGTGGAGTGGGAAGTAGCACAAGGATTTATCCTAGATTTCACTGGGGTGGAAAGTAATTCTTATTTTAGAAAAGGAAGAATTAAAAGGTGTGTTCTTGCTACTTGCAGTATAATCCTATGTTGTGAACCCTGTTATGCAACAAAATCCAGTGGGATTTGAGCACTTCTTCCTAGACTATAAGCAATTTATCTGTGCCACTAAATGTAGTTCTGAAGGCATCTGTCCTTACTGCACAGCCACGTAACAGCTGGTTTGCACAGAAAACTGTTTACTTTGAAAAACATGCTTAAGTATTTGGATGTATGTTCTTTTTTTATATATGTATATATTTTGAAATAGTAATTATGGTTTACACTAACAGTGGGTAATTGTCTTAGACACAGTATCTTCAAAAATTTTTTTCTCTTTTCCCGCTCCATCTTCTCATTCTCTTCCCCTCTAGGCCTCCCAGTGGACCATTCTCAGCTCTCCCCACTTGTGCTGAAGAGTCCCCTGGGCTTGAACACAGTGTTTCAGGTGAATTTGAATGCAGCTGGCCAGGGTTCATCTCCTCTTCTGAGTCCAGTCCTCAGTGACGCTGGCGGTGCCAGGATAGAAGAGGATGACGAAATGAAACGTAAGGTGAGATGACGACGCTCCAGATAATTTATTTACTTAATGAGTGAAATGATCATTTCAGGTGAGGAGTTATGCTTTCTGGTCACTGAATGTTGATTGCATTATGTTTTTTGGGAAAATGAATGTGTTTGGTTATTAATGTTAAAAACTCCAGTGCTGAAGATTTAATCAAGCCTGTTTGTCTCATTTTTAGGGCAGGAGTCTCCCCCTGCCTTGTTGGTATTGGTGGATTCTGTTTTGGTTGCTGGGATGACCTTCTGGTATTTTAGCAGGAGCTCACTGTAGAGGGCCCCAGAGCAGCAGGAAGCTCTCCTCACAACCTGTCTTTTCTACCTTAGAATGGCGATGAGATGCTGCTTCCCAAGATGAGCTATTTTTGGGAAACAGTTGATGTATATTTGGTATAAAACAGTGCACTTGGTGCATTTTGGACTGTAACTGCGTTATGGTAGAATGTAAAAAAGGTTCATCCTTGTGCTGAAACTATTTGAAAGGACACTTGAAAAGAAGTGAAACGTTCAAGGTGATTCTCAACACGGTAGTACATTGAAAGGCTGTGGGAAGAGATGGTTGTAGGTTTTGGAAACGAGTTGCTTTTGGCTGATTCAATAACGAAGAATTATGTCACGGGGTAACATTGAACCTGGCCTTGTCTTTGCTGAATGCAGTCAAATTTAATCTGTGTCAATTTATTGGACTGTGCTGTCAGTGCAAAGTGTTGCCACTTCACACAAAATGTGTTCTAAAGTAATGTAATGTACCACATAGACAGTAGCTTAGAGCAAACATTTGTTAATGTATAATGTACATTCTTATATTCTTTACCTCTGTAAAATCTCGCAACATGTATGTCAGTCCTCCAACCCATTCTTTCTAATCTTAACAGGACCTTTAGAGCAGTATTGAGGCCTCTCCTCTTTAGTTGTAGAGGACATGATCTCAACTGCAGCTTTCTCAGCAGCAGGCATTAAGGTGATTCCTTTTACACCTAGTCAGTCATGGGCTTATTCACCAGAGGTGGCTATATTGTTGAAGCTACTCTCTGTGTGGCTGGTTCTTTGGCCTGGTGAATGGTTGATAAAGCTCTGGGCCTTGCAGGGGCTTGAGAGTTGTTTTTTCTTTTCTGTGAAGAGGTAAGCAAAAATAATTGTGACCTCTGTGGGTACAAGAAGTCTCAAAGCAGGAACAAGTTTGGGTCTTCAATATGTGCTTTTGTTTAGCCGCTGATCCTTAGTCTAGAATGCTTTTCTTTCTTTCCTTTTTTTCTACCAATAAGCACTACTTACACTGGGAACTCCACAGCATCACCACAGGAAGCTGCTAAGTTGAGGGAGGTGCACGTTTTCGTGCTGTGGAGCTTTCCTTGCCCCCGTGTAGCATTCGGGATTCAGCCCTACTTTTTTCAAGTAATCGTAATTTTAAAATGCTTTTGTTCTGGAGGCCTTTCTCCGCCTTTGCCTTGGAACTTCAGCTCCTCACCCTGTGCTTCAGCACCACTGACCATGAGGCTTCTCTGCCCCAGTGCACCATCTATGTATGCTCTTGCTCACAGGAACACTGTAGAGCCTTTCTGAAAGGTTTAAGTAGTGGTAATCTTCAAATTCGGACTGAAGTCTCCCAGGAACTTCTTCCGCAGGCTTCTTCTGGGTGTATGTAGCAAAACTGATAAACCACTTCATCCTGCCATCTGTACGTGTGCTTTGGTAAGCATTAGCTTCAAGTGCCTCCACAGTTTGACAAAATGATGGAGATGACTGGATGCCAGTGTGTGATTCAGAGCTTCATTTTTATTCACACTGTACCATGTTATCAGGCCTTTGTAATGGTTGCTGGCAGTAATGAGAATCTGCAGAATTGCTGAGGCTGGAAGGAACCTCTTGAAACCCAATCCAGCCAACTCATTTTTCTTAAGCAGTGACTCCGAGCATTTAGATGCAGTTGGGAGAACTGTCTATGTGTGCGGGTGTGTGTGTACGTACACAGATGCACACAATCTTTTACTATTTTTTGGATAACAAATGACCAGGCTTTGCTTTTGTAAGGCCATGGTATATGGAGTCTGACAAACTACGTTCCTAAGAGCGCTGCATTTTGGCAGTGAGATACAGAAGTCCACCCAACAGCAGACTTTTCTGACCATTTCTCTGCAAGCTGCCTTGCTTGTCTTGCTTTGCAGAGTGTTAGTGATCAGCCAGGCTTTTGGTATCTTTTGTACTCAAGAAAGAACCAGGGCATTCCATTATAGTGCGTGTAAGGCTTTGCCATCTGAGCACCATTCCTTATGGAGTCAATGGCCACACTGCAGCCTTCAAGAAGAAACTACCTCATGTGCTTTGCTCTTGATTTTCTGCTCTCTCCATCTCATGTTCTAATCTTACCTCTGTCAAGATCCTCGGGCAAGAAGTCCACAGGCCCATGCTGTTTGCTGTCTTCACCATGTCTTTGGGTGCTTCTTGGTGCCAGCAGGTGCAAGCTTACTCCCTCTCGTTTCATCTCAGTTCTTTTTGCAAGCAGTCTTGATGTCGTGCACCAGCTCCAGTAATTAGAGTATCTGGTTTGTCTCCTTGATCTCAAGCGCCACTTCCCTATTATTTTTCTGAAACATACTGTGAAATTGGTGATGGGGACTTCACGTGGTGTTAAGAAGGTTTGAATGTCTTTATTCACATACTTCCATGATGCTATCCAGCCTTCCTGCTAAGAAGTATTTTCAGTTAGTTAAGGGGCAGTGCATTGTCAATGCATTGTTTTTTAACTTGCTTTGTTTATTACCTAGCTGTTTTTTGTCAAAGCCCATAGAGAGGTGTTTTTGACCTGTGCTTGCTCCCAAAATGGATTGGTGCTGTTCAAAGGCATGGAGATCTCTACACAGTGAGTTCAGGCTCTCAGCTGCTGCAGGTAATATACAGAAACAAAGCAGCAAATATACAGAAATCTCACCAAGAGCAAAGACGCTATTCTGGTGTTAGTGCTTCCAAAGCTCAGTCCTCCTGTGGTTGTTCTCTAACGGTAGGGTGACCTTTGTGGGATCTGTCCTGAAGCTACATGGAGCCACGTACTGCAGTGTACGAGGAACAGGGAGCTTTTGGCAGGACAGCTCTGGAGACTCCAGACTAACTGCATCAGACTGTGTGCTGCTGTTAAGAATCACCCATATTGTGAACGTGCTGTGAAAAATGCTTGCAGGAGAGAGGAAGGTTTAACAAGTAATTGGAGTTGAGATGGAATTCTGTGGGTTGTTTCCACCCACCTACCCCAACTTTCAGCCTTGCTGTCTAAGTTAGACTCTTTTGAGGTAAAAGTGCGAAGGATCATAAAATGGGGCCTTTTGTGCTGCGTTTGTAAGGCAGATACAGGACAAGGTATGGGCAAAGCCAGCTAGATTTTGAAAAGCTTCAGTAATTTGTGTGTGGATGTAACACTGTAATAGACGGAGTATCATAAGGTGTATCCAGGTACAAATAAGTTGTTCTGTAATAGAGAAGGTATAACTCGTAGTCTCAGTTATTTTGTAGGTTGGCGTACGAGTTTATAGCTTTGGCAGATTGCTCTACTATTAATTTTTAATAGTTCAGGGTTTTTTTGTTTTTGTTGTTTCTGAATGTTTGTTCTCATTTATCCTTATAACAGGCATAACATAGCCTGGAAATAATGAACAGTATCTTCATTGTCTGTTCTAAATGCTGAAGTCCAATCCTTTCCATCTCATTTTGCAAAGTCTGATATCTAAGCAGTGTGAGTTCTCTTTTGGGCTGAAACTAGTGGATAAAAACTATAATCCTTGAAGGGATTTTTTTTTTTAAATTGTAATTGTTTTTAAGCTTGGCCAGCTGCTGAGACCTCAAAGGTGTCAATCTCCACAGGCAGTATTTTAAGTGAAACAAGCACAGGCTGAAGCCAATATTTTAAGTTAAATTTCGCAGCACTTTTGCATCTTGCTGTGTAAGAAAAATGTAATCTTGGAAATCACTATTAATAGAGCTTTGATTTTAAGGGTAGCAATGCTACTGTCCTTCTACTTGGTTAATCAGGGCATGTATGTATCAGCTAATTAGATTTTATATTCAAGAACATTGCCTGTTATTTCAAGTTAGAAACACTTTGTAAAATAAGGTCACAGCACAGATAAAGGTAAGACTTCCATCAGGCTTTGCACAGGTGGGGAAAAAAATGAACTTCAAATGTTCAACAACCTTGAGTTTTCCTCTGTGTCCCCACATTAACCATGACGACAGGATTCTCTGTGTCCCTGTTAACCATGATGACAGCAAGCAGTTTCAGCGTACAGTGCTGTGTCTGTTCCAGTTGAGGTTCCCTGGAGGTGGACTGACCTTCCACGATTTCTCCATGTTCTTCATTTCTTCCATGATTTCACCAGTGTTAACTGAAGTGGCTTTACTTGATGAAATATAACATAAATATTAATAAAAAGGAGATTTTTTTTATTAACTTGATACATACAAGGAAAAGGGAGAAAAAAAAATCAGAGATGTTACCCACAAGACGAACAGAGATGGCGAAGACAGATTTTTCCCATAACTTGGATGGCTTACCCGTCACTTACTTTTACCACACGAGGATTCAGCACAGGACTGAGGAACGGCAGTGAGTTGAGGAAACAATGCAGCATCTTAGCTTGAAACGTGATTAGTTTCTTAATATTACTTTCATGGTTTTTATTAATGTATGTTTTCTTGCTAACTCCGATTTTGGTTCGTTGCAATGCCTGAACATCTGTTTGCACCATTTCCTTGCTTTGTGCTTCCATGTCCATTCTGTTCTCTTTTCTTTAAATAGCAGCCTGGTGTCAGGGAGAAGATGACTGCAAAGGTGATTGAATACAGTGATTGTTTCCATGTTTTTTTTACGCTGAAAAAAATATCATTTGCAAAACTGGGAGAACCTTTTCCAAGTGTAAATGTTCTTCCTATTTCAAGGTGTTTACATGGTGATTTTTCTGTGGTACACTTACTAGCACTGTCAGATCTGTCCTGTCAGGATACTCGCTCGACCCTGAGTTGTGATGCATCTGCATTTTTAGGATAAGCAGTGCTCCAGCTGGGGACAGGAGTGTTGGAAGGCCCTGATACCCACCACCTGCTCTTGCATCTCCGCCATTGCATTGGCAGAGCAGCGTGATGCTCTCGTGACCGTGGATCAGCCATGCAGCCAACAGCCCATACAGTCTGATTTTTGTGGGAGCTTAATGTGGTCTTCAGAGGGTTGGAATGAAAGCTCTACACGGAAATAGACTAGTTCTGGAAAAGGGCAGCGCTGGGAATCTGCTGTACTTCATTTGATGACGTAAATGTTTAGGAAATCTGGAATAACCATTTCCATATCTTTGTAAAGTACTCCATTGATTTTGAAATGGAAATTTAACAATTACTATTTTTAATAATCTTGAAATACTTGATAGTTAATTCAGTGTTTGAGAATATGTGAGATGTCCTGTTAGTAATCAGATGTTCTGTTTTCCTACAGCAAGGAAGAACGTATGCAAGATTTGAGCTTGTGCTTAGTGATAGATAGAGCATGTGTATTTTAATATCTATTGATTATTGTGTATTCTTTCAGCGCTATCCAACTGACAAGGCATACTTCATAGCGAAGGAGATTCTTGCTACAGAACGGACATATTTAAAGGACCTGGAAGTTATTACAGTGGTAAGGGGTTTTAGCTTTCTTTAATGCTTTTCTTTTTCTTAAGATTTGTAATAATTAATTTGGAAGAATTTGGAATTTCTTCCAGATAGCAGAAGAAGAAAGTCTTCCAATAAAGCGTGATCCTTGAGCCATGTAGGTCTTACCTTCCTTGTTATATAGGCCCTTGTGTTGCAGAGCAGATATCGTCTTTAGACTTCTTTATCATTAGCTCGAATAGCTACATCTTATAATTTCGTGGTTTAGGCAAAATCTCTCTTAGAAAATTCTGAACATGGGGTACATCAGGATAGCCTAAAAATGTTGCGTATTCAGCTTCACCGATTGCTGTTGCTGTCAGCTCTGCTTATAATCTAGCTGTCATCACGTTGGGATTCTTTGTGAACCTTCAGATCGTGAGAGCAGATGACAATTTCAAAGAGTATTAAGGATCCATGGAGTTTTGAGAGGTTTAGTCCTGTATTATTTTTTTACCCCTCCTCGTTTTAAGGAGTTGAGAAAGACCAGAGTAGCTGACTGAGTTGGATGACAGCTTTGTTTCCAACTCTTTTTCTCTAAGAGCTATTTCTCTACTTATTCCAGACTTGAACATGATGTGGCTGCTGTGTTTCTACAAATGATTGCTTTAATTTCATCAAAGAGAAGTTTGTGCTCTTTGTGCCATACGTTGTCAGTTGAGGTGTTTTGTGAGAATTCAGTGAACATCATCTCACAGAGGTTCCTCCTACAGACTTCCCAGAACTTTCCTAAAAGAGTGGGGAACATATGGTACCTCAGAGGATTTCTGTCATGTTCCCATCCCTGACAGAAAGCTGGGAACTAAAAGTGTTTTAAAATAAAGGGCCATATGTGACACACAACTCGAGCTGCTAAATAACTTGTACATGGCTACAAGTTTTATGAAAGAGCTGTGGTTCTGCCTTGAAGTAAAAGCAGACATAAAACATCAGCTGTGGCAGTTACTCTGTAATTTGCTGTGCCTCAGAGTCGTTACCAACCATCTCATCATTGCATTAAGAAACATGCTTATGCCTGGAAACAATAACAAGCCTCATATTTGTAATGTTTGGCAAGGAAAGGAATAACATCTGTTCATCTTTCTCAGATCTTCCCTAAATGTTTCTTCTTCCTTTCTGCTGTTTCCTTGTTCATACACTTTCTCCTTCCCCCATCCCTGCAGAAGCATGTTTATGCTGGTGATAAATTCCTTAAATAGAGTACGTTTCTTAAACAGAGAAAAAAAACATAATTTATGATTCTTCCTGCAGTGGTTTCGCAGTGCAGTCATCAAGGAGAATGCTATGCCAGAAGGCCTGATGACATTACTCTTCTCTAACATAGACCCAATTTATGAGTTTCATCGAGGCTTTCTGAAAGAAATTGAGCAAAGGTTATCGCTCTGGTAAGCATTAATAGCCATGTGCATGGCCAACAGTCAGAAAGAACCTTTTCTTATGTCCTCACATCAAAAATGTACTTCGTCTGTATTTGAATTGGTATTTCTCTATTTGAATTGGTATTTCTGCTTAAATAGAGTCAAGGAAAATATTGTAATTATAATTAAAAAATAAATAAGTAAATTTTCCAAGCACTGTCTTGTACATGCTATCCTGTATTCATATGAATTGTGTGCCAGGCCAAGGTTTTTGTAATATAACTTCTTGTTATTTCTCTAGCCTTAGAAAAGAGAAGGAACACAAGGTCAAAAAGATAATGTGTGAGCTTTTTCAATATCTTCCAGTTAACGAATCTCTGATGAAAATCTGGAAAACACGTTTTGTAATTAGAGTTCAGTCTTGCAGCACAATTTACTTTAAAGAGCATGTTTTTAGTCTTTTAATCTATGTATTACTTTCTCCTGGCCTGAGACGTAATATATAAAGAATCTAATTTCTCCTGGCCTGAGATGTAATATGTAAAGAATCTAATTATCATTCAGAAGAAGGTGATTTTCCCTCCTCTTGGTGATATTGAAACATTAGTTAATTTTTGTTCTCTTCCTTTTTATGTTGGTGAATCAAGTAGCCTGCTGTATACCCAGGTATTCTGCCTCACTTGGAAAGCTTTCTGCTCTAGAGAGAACAATCCAGATCATTGTATAAGATGAAAGCAACCTGAATCTGGAGTAAGGGAAATGAAAAATTATAGTAAGCAAAGTATGAACAAAAAATAAATTCATAAACTTGGGTGGGATCATAATACATCATTTATTCAGAAGTCTGAAGGGTTAAACTCTGTAATAGACTTTCAGGAAAATTCATTTCTATTCCTTTCTCTGTTTTCCAAGTGTGTTTTTGTTACTACATGTTGCTTCCACATTTACTGTACCAAATTTTCAACCCAAGCAGTGAAATGGAAATGCTAGGAAATGCATGGAAAGGAAATGCAGCTAAAAATGGGTAGAGGAAGGATTAACATTAGTACTTATTACCATAATTTTACAAAAGTAGTTCTTAAATATGCAGATACCTGGGAAGCCTTTCTTAAAGATTTTGTCTTGAAGTAATGGGCGGGTTGGAGGGAGGAAATGGAAATGTCTTCCTCTCTCATGGACTGCATCTTCTTATTTCATCTTTTTACATACATTTCAGGGAAGGAAAAACCAATGCTCACATGAAAGGAGATTATCAACGCATTGGAGATGTCATGCTCAGGAATATGCGTACGCTAAAGGTAGCTAAAGGATTTAAATAATGGAATCTCAGCGTTGTTGATTCATTTTTGTCCTGTTGTCAAGGATGATACTTCAAGGTTTAGGATTTTAAATTAACTTGAAATGACTTGCAAACAATTAACATTGCTAAGCAAAAATAAAACAATATTTACAACAAGGCTTTATACAACTGCTGCTTATTTGACCACCTACATTTACCTTGAGGAAAGGCTATATGTTTTTTGGCTACTCAGCAGAAGACAAGGAAAGATTGTTAAATTAGCTGCACTGTCTTGCTATACTTGCATAACTGTAACCATCCCCTATGGAGGCACTGGTTCATATGGTTGATTAATTCCAAAATGTGAATAATTTTAACTGGAGGAGTTTGTTCTGAATCCAAGGCACCTTTATTTGGAATAGAGGACCTTTGTGGGACAGTCACATTTGTGTTGCAGTAGAGGAACAAATTCCTCAGCTCACTTCTGCCTGTCCTAACTTGAAAGAAGTCAGTAATCAACAAGAATTGTCTTGGAATGGAAAAGCATTAACTGGTGATAGTACCGTCAGTTCTCATAAAAGGCAAACATCAGCCCAGCTGACATAAATAGCAAACAGTTGACAATCAAGAAAATATTATTAATTTTAATACTGCTTTTTTAACAGAGCAGTTAAAACATATAATGTAGTCAATGCTGCTTTTTGTCAGTATTTATGACAGTGTATGCAGTCTTGGATTACAAAGTCATGGTCTGAGACAAAAGCAAAGAGGGGAAAAGTTGTTTCTTCTTACTCACTGTGAAGTCTGTAGAAGACTTTCCTTTAATCTGAGTAATTTTTTATGATTCAACAGGAGTTTACAAGTTACTTGCAGAAGCATGATGAGGTCCTGACAGAACTGGAGAAAGCAACTAAACGCCTAAAGAAACTGGAAATGGTTTATAAGGAGTTTGAGCTGCAGAAAGTTTGCTATCTGCCACTCAATACTTTTCTGCTCAAACCAATCCAGAGACTAATGCACTACAAGCTGATCTTGGGGAGACTTTGCAAGCACTACACAGCGGAGCACCGGGACTTTGCAGACTGCCGGAGTGAGTGAGCACTCAGCTGTATATGTGCTAGGCAGAATCCCACTCCCCTGTACATAACAAATTTTGCAGGTACCCTGCGGGAGACAGTAAGCATTACTTCTATCTACCCATTCAATGTAAACTATCCTTTTCTTCATTCAGGATCTCTTATTCTCATATGCAACTGTGAGAAATACACAGAAGTTTTGATTTAGATTGTTGAAAACACAACTGCTAAGCGAATTCTCTAATTTAAATATCTGAGAAAAAAGAATACATCAAGCAGAAAACTGTCAGAAGGCAGCTTAGTTCAAAAAATGTTCAGGCTATGTTTAAAAATTAATTTTGTTCTTCTTTAAAATTTTTGAGTAGCAGGCTTTGCCAGTCTCCTGCCATGCTCTGGTGCAGGGCTCTGAATTTTTCTGCAACAGATAGAAAATTACCTTAACTGTTAGTTTGGAAAATGCAAAAGAGAACTTTCAAAGAAACTATTTCATTTGCAGATTTTATTTTTTATAAAGTAATCTTTGGCAGAAATAGTTGTTCTTAATTTTGGAATTGACTTTTGGCTACATGGTAGTTACTTTTTAGTTGTGCTATGTCTCATATACCAAATAATCTCCAGAAGCATAGGAAGCGCTTTGCAGTTGCTAATTAATCTCTGTTTTGTCCCTGTGTAGCTATGAAATGTTTCTTAAGAATAAATCTGGCTATTGATTTCAGATTCATTTTTCCAGGGTTAAAATTTGTGGCCTGAGTTTGTCTCCTCTGTTCTGATCTGTTTGGTGCCATTTTCCCTACAGATGCACTGAAGGAAGTCACAGAGATGACCTCTCAGCTACAGCACAGTCTTATCCGCTTGGAGAATTTCCAGAAACTGACAGAGCTACAGCATGACTTGATTGGTATAGATAATCTCACGGCACCTGGGAGGGTAAGTAACTTCGCTTAGTTTCTACAGCCTTTGTTGTTTTTATTGCCAAGCAATCCATTTCAACAATGTATTTACTGTAACCACCTCTACCAGAATGCCTGTGAAGGCTTCGTATAATAATTGTCTACATAGCAGGTCACATTTAGTCCTTGGTGATACTGTAGGGAAATAGATAAAAATGCTTCTGCTTAGACTCTGGCTACAGTTTCATGTTTCCGTTATGGCAGAAACTGGGTATGCTGGGACGCGGCACTCTGTATTTGGTTGGGAAGCAGTATGTCATGTACTCAATACAAGTCCACTGCCAACTCTGCTTACGTGTGTCTGATGCAATCTCTCTTTGCGGACTGAGACCACATGGCAACATAGCAGTGGTGAGAGGAGCACCACTGGACAAAGCCGCATTGGTGACTGTTTTTGTGGGAGCTTGTTTAGTTCCTGCTTGGTTTTTATGTTTGTTTGTTTTTGCTAGATATACTGAGCATAAGCACAGGAGCATCGCTTATGCTTTTGGGATGTGATGGCAATCACTGCAATGGGATGTAAGTGTAATAGGTGAACTGCTGAAATCCAACAGGAACTCTGCTCGTTTTCCTTCTCTTGCTTCACTGATTTAAATGCTGGCTGCAGCAAGGAGCTGATTCATGTTACCAAACAGAAGGAATGGTGTTTAGCATTTAACAAATCTGTTCGGGATCATTGCTGGGTACCAATCAACATCTGTACACTCTGGGATGAAAACAAAGAACCATAAAAATTCTGTGTTTGGGAAAAATAAAGCTTTGCCTTACTTTTTCTTTTCCTCTGCAGGAATTTATCCGCGAAGGTTGCCTGTACAAGCTCACAAAGAAGGGTTTACAGCAGCGGATGTTCTTTCTGGTGGGTGCTACTTTTGCTTTTCTGCAGGCTGCTCAAGGTCTTCAAGATAAAGCTGTTGTGGAAAGTGTGTTCTCGTATGTTTATGATGAAAATAAGCAATCGTAGCTAAAAATTTATTCTGAAGGTTTTTTATAGAGGGTGACTGTGATAGTGCTCTCTGTTCAGCCTATTTCCTTAATGGCAGATAGTTTTAACAGAATTCTTAAAATTAATTATCTCTCTTCTAAATAAACAATAGGATTGTTTTAAGGAAAGCAGGCCAAAGTGATGAAGAAATGGTGTTTTTCCCTCTGTCTGTAATGTTTAAACAACAGATTTTTAAAATGTCAAAAATACTTGTTACAACCTGCTGTTTGCAGAATACTGATTGTATTCTTCCTCTGTTTTTCAGTTCTCAGATATGTTACTGTACACAAGCAAAGGGGTTACAGGGACAAATCAATTCAAAATTCATGGACATCTTCCTCTGCATGGGATGTTGGTAAGGGGTTTGAAATTGCGAAGTCATTTCCTTGTGCACTGGGATGCTTTAAGTCAGGTTGAGGCATTGCTTCAGGGCTGTGAGGACTGAACCAGAAAACGCCTTTCAGGCTAGTGGGAGCAGCTGTGGTACTGCTGGTCACGAGCTGGACCTTCATGTGCCTCAGCCTACGTGCTAAACAAAGATTTGTCTGCATGGATAAGTTTATTCCTTCTATCTCATTAGCAAAGCAGCTGGAGCACGTTTGACCATTAATGTTCTTGCCACACTGAGAAGCTTATCTGGGAATATGGATTTGTCTTTTTTTTCTTTTTTTGCTGTGTACATACTTAGGCAAGAAATCAATCCTCTTGTGTCCCTGCCCCCCATATTCTAATGGGACTGTTCTTTTTGTGTTTGATATGCAGCTGATAGTGCTTGACCCACCGGTAAGTAGTAAGCTGAATCCTGCTCAGAATCCTCCTTTCTTCACCCTGTTGAATGTCGTGCTATGCAGCTAGAGATATGGCAGTAGAAACACACCATAAAGATTTTTATAGAGAGCAAAAACAGACTTAAAGTAGGTGATATTCATAAAAGAGCAGCTGTTTTTGCATTCCCTGCAACTGAGTTTTAGTCATAGTGTGACTCAAATTCCTAGCCAGCCAAAGGGAAGAGTTTTTAGTCTTTACCAATCACTGAACAGTGATGAGGAAAACTTTTTTTTTTTTTTCTTTTTCTGCAGGTGGAGGAGAGTGAGAATGAATGGGCTGTCCCACACTGCTTCACAATCTATTCAGCACAAAAAAACATAGTAGTGGCAGCAAGGTAACATTTATTTTCCTCAAATACATGTAGGTTTGAGAGATACCTTCTCCAAAGAGTTATTGTTTGATTCGGTGTAGAGACAGGGTTGTTTCTTGTGTCCTTTGGAAAACATGACTTCAAAACAAATGCATGACACCTCACAATTCCTGTATCAATATTGTGCTTTAGGAAGGAGTAGTTTATCTAAAAGAACGGTGTATTATCAAACACAGCAGCAGCAATAACGTTGCTATTGCATTGTTTTCTAGTTAGCTGAGTTGCCAGTGGCATCCTCTAAACAACTGCTGTAAAGCAGAAGACAAACTGAAATGTGAACATACAAATATTTTAGAATACCAAGAAGAATTAAAATCCAGAACATGCAAACTGATGCAAGGAGGAGAGAGTTCCTGCACAGATCTCATGGAGGAAGCTGGGAGATGAGAAGAAAAAGTAAAGGCTTGCTTGGAGAGAGAACTGATCTCTTGTCAGTGTCACTTACGCAGCGAGCGTGGTGTGAGGAATTACTGCATCAGGCAGGTGCAGCTACAGCAGCTCAAGAAAAGCCTGAGGTGGGGAGGATAAGAGCAGCACCGCTGGGACCCAGCAGTCTCTGTGGGAAGCAGTTTCTGCATCAGCTGGTGCTAGCTCCCAAGTGTGGAAATGCTCAGAAATGACAGGATTTGGTTGGCAGCAGTCAGGATGCTCGCCACGTAAGGGAGAGAATATGCCAAACTGCCTTTGCACCAAAACTGTCTCTGCAGTAACTCACACTTCTGTGTTTTGAATGGTAAAAAAAAGGTGGGCAAGGAGGATCGGTAGTACATTTAGAGATGCAATGTATAGAACCAGGCTTTGCTTATGTGCAATGGTTTTGTAAATGCTCACAGTGGAATACATAAGCTAACACACGAATCGTACAGGTTTTAATTCTGCTGTTAATCAGGCAAGTTGCTCTGCTTAACCACAAGTAAATCCATCTGAAGATAGCGTAATTCATTTTGGTATGCTGATGTATGAATTTTATTGATCTTTTTGCTAACCTGACCAATTCATGCTGTAAAGGACAGGATGTGCAAAATATTTGACTAAGACTGTGCTGCCTTTTTAGTTTAGCACTTTGTGTTTGGTGTCCAAGCACCATACATATTTGTATTTCAGTGATATTCTTCAACATTGTACTTTTTTTGCCTTTTTATTTGAAATGTACTTTAAGATATCTACTACACCTGTTCTCTCAGGATCAGCTTTAGAAGGCTTTGTCCCCTAAAAGGCAGTTGGAGTTGGGTACGCTAAAGTACAGAATTGGAGCGCTAAACCTCAAATTTATAGGCTTCTCTGCCGGGTAGTAACCTTGTCTTGAACAATAACTATTACTGAAATTATTCTGGCGGGTCTGAATGGGGATATTATGTGGCCCTTTGGCTGCCTATTCATTCTCTTTCTTGTGAAGCCCAAGTTTTAAAATGGTTATTTTAAACTTGTTTTAAGGCTTGAAGATAGTGGTAAAGGCTATGTGAAGTCAGCTTCCTGTCTGAAAAGTTTGTGTTTTGGAGGAATTTTCTGATTTTATTGTAATGGAAAGGGACTGCTCATTGTATTGGACAGTGACTTTTGCCTTTGTTTAGAAATCTTGCATTTTGCCATGGCTCCAGGCTGGGGTGGTCACCATTCACACTGTTTGTCTTGCAGCACCCGCTTGGAAATGGGAAAGTGGATGGAAGACCTGAACATGGCAATTGAAATGGCCAAGAAATCTACTGAGAAATCTGATATGCTTCTGGACAACTCCGTATGCAATCGCTCCAACAGTAAGTGATGTTTCCTGCCTTCTCGAAACGTGTCAGGCATTGAGTCCTTCTCATTTTTCCCATTGTAAATTTGATGACATAAATGGCGTATTTTATTATTCATATGCTGTTGGAGAGCTCTTGTACTCTTGTCATGTCTTAGTTAAAGTAAATATGCTTGTCTTCCTTGACTGATGTTGCTGGTAGCTCTAATTGCAGCAGAGATGCTCCAGCTGCAGAATTGTTCATTTTATAAGGTCCTTATTCATCTCTTATATAGATACTTTCTCCATTTAACCAGGTTGTGTTTTCTTGTCCTTAAATTCAGTGGTTTCTTCGGAGTTCAGCAAGTTGTTTTATAGCCCAGCATTCTTTGTGCATATCTCTGGTGTTGTGGATGTGGTGAAATTTGTAGTATCCCTTCCTAGAGTGCTTTCTGTTCCTCCCTAAGGATCAGCTGAAGGTGAAGTGTGGGGTATTTGTTCGTTATTTTTTATTTTTCCTCCCTTGCCCTGGAACATTGAGTCAGCTGCCCAAAGCAGAGCTGAGTAATGAAAGCCAAAATTATCTGCTCAGAGTGACTTTTAGGAGTTGTGTAACATTCAAGTTGATGTATTTCAAAAATGGGCCATTGCAAGAGGAAAGACAGTTGTTCTTTTTACAGGAATCCCTGCTCCTCTTGCTCTTTGTATTGCACAATTTTCTTAAACCGCTGCTGAATTCTCCTCCCCCAGGATCCTCTGATGAGGTCTCTCTAGAACAGGAGTCCGAAGATGACATACACTCTTCTCGTAGCTCCTTGGACAGGCAGAGCCACCACCGTGCCAACACAACCATGCACGTGTGCTGGTACCGCAACACCAGCGTCTCCATGACTGACCACAGTGTGGCTGTTGAGGTACCCCGCAGGGCGCAGCTCTCACGTCTTCCTCTGTCCGTCTTGGCTCGCTCAGCCTCTGCTCATCCTCCACTACATGCTCCATTTTGCCATTGAAGCACTTCTGCTGTCTGTGGGAGAGCATGGGTGATGAAAAGGCCGCTGCATGCTTGCTCACCTTCATGCATGTCTGCGTGTCTGCCAAACACGTGCACCGCGCTGTCCCCGCAGCAGGCCTTTGTTTCAGAAAATGTGCTGAAGGAGGGAAATTTCATAGGAAACCGTAATATCCTAGGCCTGAATTATTCATTTGCGTTTAATGAACCTTGCAGGGGGAGTTTAGACCGGTATTGGGTTAGGCCGAACAGAGCTTTATTACGTGTTTGCTGGGCTGCTGTTCTGCTGGGTCTTACCCCTTGGTGTGGCTTGGGGCAGCACTGATGGCACGTTTTGTTTCTGAGGCCTGCACGTTTTGAGACAGATGTCTGTTCTGCGTGCTGCTTGCGTTGGCATCTCAGTTTAACATTAGGAGGCAGTTCAGTGGGTTTAATTGGCTAGGAAACCTTCCTGGAGGCTGGCATACTTGGAAGATTCCCAGAAGTGGGAGATACCCTAAATACCAAGAAGAGGAAAAGGAGGTTACTCGCTAGCCAAACAGCAATAAGACAATGTATCTGTGTATTTGTGCCTTCCTTGCCCTGCAGTTAAGGTATTTTTTGTTTAATGGAAGAACTTAAAAGTTGGGCAGTGAGGTTTCTGCGTTTTCATGGTGTGTGGCACGTACTAATAGCTCAGTAAGGGAGCTCTTACAGATTACAGGCTTAGGGTCCAGAAGTTGGGCATTACAGCCAGCAAAGAAAGTGGTTTCTATTGGAGGGAAGAAGCCTTCCTTTCCTTGATGATACCCTTGGGAAAAGCACCTTCTCACTGTTCGGTATCCATATAACAATACCTGCCCCCACAGGCTCTGGCATTAAACCTGTGAATTCCTGCAGCATCCTCTCACATCGTTCTGTTTTGTGTTCTAACACCGTCATTTTTTTCCACGATCCATTTTCCTTTAACAGGCATCACTTTTCTTATCCTAATGGTCTGTTTTTCTCTTTCTCTCCCCCTCTTCTCTGCTCAGTTTTCTGCTCTCTTGCTGTTTCTCCAGAGCTTCCTCCTCGCTATTTGCTGGGCCAGGCCCAACGGCCCAACACAATCACCCATGTTTGTTGGTACCGGAACCAGAGCCTATCCCTGTCTGATTACCTGTGCATGATCCAGGTAAAAATGCCTCTCAAGTTCTGCGCTGGTGGGAGGAGCCATGGGATGCCAAGTACAATGTGCAACTTCTCACTCCATAGTTGCTTAGTGAACCCGTGTGTTGTGCTAGCACGAGGATGCCCCATTTATCCAGCAGAGGAGTTGCAATATTGCCTCGTTGGTACAGGTTTTCCTTCTATTTCTGCTTCCCAGAGTGGTTCTCTGTGTAATTCCGCTGCGTGCTGTCTTTCTCTAATTTTAAAATCCATTTGCTTTCATTCCATGCTGTAGGTTTCCTTGCCCCATTGCCCAAATGTTGGGTGACTCTGCCTCCAGAATGGCAACATTTAACTAGCACAGCACTTCCCTGCAGCCTGCTTTTCACGTGGGGCTTGGCTTAGCTAGCTGTTGCATTCCTGTCCACAGCTCTGGCTTCCATCACCAGCCTTTGTTTCCTCTGCTGCTTTATTTTCTTTCTCGTGCAGTGTCTTGTACTTATTTTTTTTGCATGAAAAAAAAAAAAAGTGAATAAAGGGATGAATGCCCTTATGGCTGTCGCTGTTTCCCTGGCCATAGAGTGCACAGGACAGTGGGGGCTGGACGGCTGAGTCTGTGTGGCACTCTGCCATGTGCTGCCTGATGTGACACTGAGATCCAGTGAGCAGTTAAACATCAAGTAACTTCGTATCAGGGGAGAGAAATTGCTAGTTTGCTCATCACTGGCATGTGAACAGAGCATGATTGCTTTCTAGAGTTGGTGATGTGAAGATACATTCAGTTACCATATGAAATATCCAGGAGGCCTTTTAAAACATGGGAGCAGGTGCTGTTTTATGCAGAAACAGTTATATCCGAGAGCCTCAGGCTCTTTAACTGCATCAGCTGACTTATTTTTCCCAAAGGCAGAGATCTGTGGTTTCATGGCAGTTTTCTTTTTCATTCTGTGCTAGAACCAGCTCTCTGGGTACTTGCTGAGGAAGTTCAAAAACAGCAACGGGTGGCAGAAACTGTGGGTCGTCTTCACCAACTTCTGCCTGTTCTTCTACAAAACGCACCAGGTGAGCCAACGTAGCTGAGAGGGATGGTGTTTGGGGTAGTGCGGGGACCCTGGAGATCCTTTGCTTTCAGCTACAGGCCTTTCTCATTGTGATTTGGAGAGTAACCAGTGAAAGACTAGGTAGTAATTAATGAAGCAAGTCTCTGTAAGGCTGCAGGCCCTCCTTGCAGCATGTAATCAAGATTTTCATTTCTGTTAATGGTGCTCACCTGCTGTATTTGAGGGGAAAGAGGTCTCACGATGCTTCCACTAAGGGAGGTCAGGGAATTAGCAGCCTTTTGGCAGTCTCTGTCTCTTACCTGCTCTCACTTGGGGGCTGTAGCACAGTTAACAGTTACGCAGGCATCAGGAATTTCTCTGCCAGGGGTGTGTTCAGCATCTGTTTTTTGTAACAAGCTGTGCTGCAGTGCAATGCCTGCCTTTTCATCTTATTAACCCCCAAACCTGTTTATTCTTTTCTGGCTTCTTGGGGGCGTACTTCTTTTGGGAAGGATATTTTAGCTTTCATGTTAGATCTGTGCTTGGGATTCCAGAGAGTTGCTGAGGAGGGGAAAAGGGAGAGCCCAGCAGGCAGTGGAGGGCGGGGGAAGAGCAGCAAGTAACTCTTGTAATACAGTGCGAGGAGCTGGGGGAAATCTTATCACCTAGCACAGGCTTCACAAGAGATAGAGGCAGCTCCTCCTCCCGTTCGCTCCTAAGCAAATATACAAAGCCCCTAAACTATACAGTGCAGCAGTGCTGGGAGCTGTGTGGCAGGGGATGTCTCACAGTACGGCCGTGCTGTTTGGCTCTTCCAGGACGATTATCCCTTGGCCAGTCTCCCGCTGCTTGGCTACGCAGTCAGCTCCCCTGTAGAGGCAGATGGCATTCAGAAGGATTATGTCTTCAAGCTGCAGTTCAAATCCCATGTGTATTTCTTCAGGGCTGAGAGCAAATACACCTTTGAGAGGTAATTTTATGTTTTCTCTGTATATATTTCTTAGTATATAACGTGCTGTCAACTCACTGGTTGATAATGCAGAGCCCTCTCTTTACTCCTGACTACTTCCTGGTCTGAGGGACCTTACAGAGCACCCAGCACATTCTCAGTAATGAAGTTTCCTTCCTCTTCGTACCTGTAACCAGAAGTGCTATCCTTACAGGGAAAGGCTGGTGGTTACACCTAGAGCTGTGGGCTCTGCTTTCTCTCCAGAGTCTGGAGCTTTCTTGGGGCTGGGGAGCAACATAGATGGAAGGGCTGTGAGATGCTCAGCCCCACTGGGTCTAGGGAGTCAGATTTATAGTTCAGTAAAAATTCTGGTAAGAATACCTTTTTTTTTTCCTCCTCTCAGTCTCCAAAGAAACAGAAGTTATAAGACAAGGCTGAGAACAGTGAGTGCTGTGGTGCTTTTTCAGTTTACTGCTTTCTCTGTAATAAAGTTTATCAGGGGCTTACACATACAGTCCAAAGTAAATTGTGTTTAAAATCCGTCACATACAAAACTTTGCTATTACGTTAGCTGTTTAAAACCCTTGTGTTGCTTTTTGCCTTGCAGGGTACTTCTTGGGGTTTTTGCTTGTTTGTTTGTGTGCTTTTAGTGAGAAAGAGAAAACACCATGTACTTTCCCCTTCCTTGGGTAGAGCATCACACACTTGTGAGCAGCGTACATATCAGTTACCTGAGACAGCAGAGTTGTGTTCTTTAATCCACTGGTTTCAGAGAGTAATTTCAAGGGGAAAAAATGTAATTCGCAGTTGCTGTTTGTCTTGTTTTCTTCATTGTTGCTTCATTTTATTCCATATGAGCAAGTCTGTAACCTAGCTGATTGTAAGAAACAATCCATACCACTAAGAAAAATGTTGGTAGCTCGTCCTCCTCAGATGAACACTTCTGTACAGTTATAAGAGAACATGATTTGCTCTAATAAAAGCTCTTGGGAGCTCAAAGCATTGTAGAGCTGTTCCTTGAACAGGCAGCCATGTTCTGCAGTGTATTTGCCACAACTCTATGGTGGGAAACAGATATTTCATGAGGTTTGGTAAAAGTAATCATACTCATAACAAAAGCATGAGATTGTGTCGGTGAGGGAGGGGCTAAGCACTTCTAATGCCCTGTTACTCCTTTCTTGCCAGGTGGATGGAGGTGATCAAGAGGGCAACCAGCTCTCCTGCAAGGTCAAGTCTCTTGCTTCCAAAGGACAAGAAGGATAGTCACTCAGACTGAAGGGGGGGCAGAGCTGGATCTCTGCCATAAACATCAGGAAAGGAGGCAGGTGGAAACAGGAGTCTCTGGAGTTGAGAAAGCAAAGAACCAGGAAGCTCATTTCCACCTGGTATGGAACGGGGGAGCTAGGGAATTGCAGACAGGGATCACATCCACTCCGAAGGGTATGGGAGAGGGTCAAGTCTGCTCCAGTTGAACCCGCTTAGAGAGAACCTAACAACTGCAGAGCTTTGGTGTGCACACACTGTGGAAGGTATATTGTTCCAGTTGTACCTGTACCCTAACACCCTTGCCTGCCCTGAAGGCAAAGGACACCTTGTTTTTACGTTTTGACTGGATGATCGGCATATGTGGGAGGAAACCAGCAGCTGTCAGTGGTGTGATCAGCTCACAGGTGCTGGCGTCAGGCTTGCTGGCTCCCAGCAGTTCCCTTCCCCTGATGCTCGCGGCTGCCTGCACAGCCAGTCTTGCTGCTGTTAATGTCAACCTGCCGGCGCACTTGCCTTAGACTAACGGGGGCCCCACAGATACACATATAGCTTAAAGAGTTCATTGGGAACAGAAACAGCAGCTCTTATAGAACAATTCTGCTACTTGGAGGCTGCCAAGGCAATGATTTTCTGGGGGAAGGGGGAGGAATGAACCAAGCTGTTGAGATGTCAGTATATTGCGGGTTGATACAGGTAGGGTGCGTGGTTTTTCCTCCGAACTCTGCTATGGTGCACGCTGAGAGGGTCACTTGCTATTCTCATATCACAGCTCCAGAGTTCTTTTATCCTGTAGTAGGCATTACTTAAGGCATGGGATGGCAAACACTCTTCACCCTTATGTGGGTGATATTTTCAAGGCATTTAAGCAATATAGGAGAACAAGGTTCTCTGAACATCACTGTTGCTTATGCTTCTGTGTTATGTAAAGACTTTTGAAAATCCCTGCTCATACCTTTAAATATGGGGTGGGATCCATCTTCCATTTCTAATGAAGGTGTAAAAGTCACTGGATTCTAGATGGAGAATTAGTGTGTGAGGACTCTATTAAATCTCTGTATTAAAGCTGAAATGGTTGCAGTTTCTGTTTTTGTAAAGCTGTCATATTTGTTTGCCTCTACAGATGGACTGAAGTAAAGTAAATGCCATAAAATGCTGTTGGACATGGTTTTGATGAGCTTTTATTTTAGTATTTGTGTAGTAGAAAAAGGAACAAGGAAGTAGTGTAGTGAAAGAAAAAAGAAAGTGTTGGTTGTTGTGAGGATGGAGGATTGCTGAGATCCCTGTGAAAATGGGACATACAGAGGCCGACCTGTGCATTCTCCAAGGCTGTTTTAGGGTTGTGGTCTCTGAGACTGCAGGTAGGAGGCTTAAGAGGAATTTTTCCAGCCTGCTCACTTGGCATTTGCCTTGTAGGGAAGACAGGTGACTGCAGATCCACTCTTCACTACCACTGTCACAACGGCCATTGTCCCTGTAAGTTATATGTACTTAATTTATTAGTGTCTTCTTTTTTTTAAAAAAAAATAACTGTCATAGGTGTACACATGTGGATTGTCTAGATATGTTATAATCCCGCTGAATGACTGTTGAAAGTAAATAGCATCTTGATATAAAACTATCTCAGCCTCTTATTCCTGAGCTCGCTATCCCTGCCAAGGGCCACACTCGGGGGAGAGGGGACAGCGTCGCCACAGAAGTGTTGCTTTTCTCAGCCCCGACCAAAGACGTTTCACTTTTCATTGAGTTTTTGCTTTCAGTAGTTTTCCTGGATGGTGCTGACTATGCCTCTGCCAAGGTAACACCTGAAGTCTTTCAGCAGGAGCATTTTCCTCTTTAATGAGAATGTCCCTGTGCAATTAGCACCATTTGCTGGTCTCCTGCAGGGAACCTCTTCACTATGAACAGCCACTAGGGGCATTCACTTACTGTAGCTTTTTAGCACCAGGGTTCAGAACATTGTTACCAGGGTTGAGTTACTCACTAGGCTGCCAGGACTACGGTTCTGAGCTCCCCCAGCACCAGCTGTGAGGCAGCAGCAGCAGAGGGCCAGCACTGACCCCCTGGGACAGAAGTGCACGCCTTTACCACGTTTCAGTGGCACCGGCTGAGGGGGAGCAGCTCAAGGCTAGGGTTGGAGCCGAAGCAGCTGTGTAGCAGCAGGCTTAGTAGAGAGGCCCTAGGGTCCCCAAAAGCAAGCTGTGCTTGCCAGAAGGCAGCATTGTTGGGTTCACGTGCTCTGGCATGTATAGTATGACATTATACATGGCTAACTGCCAGCAGAGAGGAAGATAGGAAAGGTGGAGAAATGCACATTTCTGAGAGAGGGGGAGCATAAAGCCTTTTCTGCCTGGGGTGAAATAGCCTGGTATTTGTACCTGTGCTGACAGCTTACCTTCTGAAAATTGGATAGACTTTTTTTTTTAAATTACCTCCATAAACCAGTAGTCCCTCTCCCTAGCACCACACTTTAAAAATTAAACTGTGAGGTGTACCCCACATTACCAGACGCTGCATGAATGGTAACAAGCCAGCCTCACCCTAAGCAAGCAGCTTGGAGGCATTTTTTGCATGCTCCAGTAATCTTTTCACCCCCACTTGTTTCTCCATCTCATACGATACGGAAACAGCTTTTGACATTTAGAAAAAGAACCAAAGAACAAAGTGGAAGGATAGACCCTGAAGGTGTTAGTATATAACTCATAGGTACTTGCATGGCTAATCCAGAGACTGAACACCTACCATCAACTGATCCTCCGCTCACTGCTGCATAGCAGAAAAGTCACCGCTGGGAGTAGTACACAAGGCTGGACGATGTAGGGGAAGACCACACAACACAAAGAAAGCACAGCTTGAATACTTCTTACCTAGTAAGAAAAAAGTTACACCAACCTCCTTCATTTCATTACTTTATTGAAAGTGGCAGATCCCTTTCAACGTTTTTAAAAACTAAAACCATTGTTGCTTTGAATACTGGACAAAGTTTGTGGGGATTGTTTCCTTTAAAAAAATTACTCATTACACTGCCGTGCATGTGAGTAATAATACAAGGTACCTTACTGACACAATTTGCTACCGTCATGAACAGCAACTTTAAAAGCAGCAGGAGCCCTTTCTGCTAGGCTGCAGCCTCTGCCTTCCACCTCAGTTAAGTTTTGTTTCTGTACATTAACAACTTCTCCTCCTCCTCCAGAGGGAAAAAAATGGGTTTGTTCTGTTCTTCATAAATACAGGTTCCAAGACTGCTCACCTTACAGAGAAACACCACTCTGCAGCAGCTGTCTGGCAAGATGAAACAGCAGCACCTTCTCTCTGCTAGATGAGAGCATAGTGTTTGCTAAGCCTGTATTTACCCATCAGAGAGGAACAGCAAAGGACAGGCATAAGCTAAAGTGAATGCAGCACACGGGGATGAGGGAATGTATGCTCCTTTTGAGCTACTTTTAGCCCAGCACTTACAATCTGCAGGTCTGACTCAAAGTACCAAAAACCAAGCCTTACTACTAACAATGTGGCCTATCTGTCTTTAAAAAAATGCTGAACAGCTGCAGCTTTTGTTCTCAGTGGCTTTAGGGTGAGCCACATCATTCACACACAAACACAGACAGAAAGATCTGCATGTCTAAGGTCTTGCTGACTTAATGGGAATACCTTTACAATTAGAGAGCAGATTGCTAAGCAACCAGCTATCAGAAGTTATTATCCTAAGTCTTTTTCTAGACCTTGAAAGTATAGATGGTATCCATCCGAATTAAAAACTTGTTTTATAAACTAGTACTATACAGAAAGCAAAGCTAATTGGGATGGCTCCACCGGAATACCTCTAAGCAGGCAATAGGGCCGCAGATACTTTCTGCTAGCAAACACCACCACACTGGAGCAGAGCCCTGGCTTCAGCAGGATTACATCCCAGGCTGAAGGAAGAGCAGTAAAGTGACAAGAAGAGGAGAGAGGCCTAGAGTTTTTTTTTGCAAACTCCCAACCACAGCATACAGACACCATTGCTGCTAGCCCTCCAATTGACGTCTTGCCTCAAGAACTGCTACACCGTGTAGTACTGCCTCTCGAAGAACTGAAGCCCTGGCAGTACTGCTCTCTGGCTGTCCTGTTCCCCTCCACTCCCTTTTTAATCCTTCTGCAACATTTGAGCACATGCAGTAGGTGTTCACTGAGCTTAAAGGTGAGGACTGCCAAAAGCCAAGTATCTGATCACTTCAGCTGCAGAAAGCACCAGGGAAAAGAACTCCAGCAGCTCCCAAACCAAATGTAACCACTTTGGCCAGCCACTAGAGACCCAAGGCGAGTTCTGCTATTGCCTGAATTAGACAAACCAAGGCTTAATACAAAATGACGTCCCAAAGCCAAAACAGCAGCAGTCAACAAACCCATCCTCTTGTGAAACAAGCTAGGAAAGAGCAGCAGCAACCTACACATTTTTTCCTGTCTGCTGCTGTAGTTTAAAAGCTTCTCTTTACTAGTGTATGAAGGAGTTGAAACAATCCTCCAGAACAACTGGAGAGCTGTTCTAACTTTCCCAGAGGCTGTAGTGCATCTAGAGCTTGCAAACATACCTGCATTCACACATTACTGCTCACAAACACTTCTATAGGAAGGGCTGGAGGCTAAACCCATCGGACTTGCCTTTGAAACATAGCTAAAGGGAAGACAAGCTCCCCTTCTTCCAGCAGGTGGCCATTTATCAGTAACAAGCTGTGAATCAAACCAAGCCAACATGGATACATCCATAGGGAAACAATTAAAAACTGCATTGATTACATTGTAAAAACAATTAGACCACCCATCATGGGCTCTGCAAAAGGTCTAAATTGTACTTGCATTGCGAACCCCACCCTGGGTTATCATGGAAACACGTGTAATATGAAGGCTCTGAAATGTCCTGGAGTCCGTAACACAATGTTATATCCAACAGCAGATGGTGGTCTGGATTAGAGATGTAGTTCTTATGAAGCTGGAAAAAATCCTTCCCCCCCTTAAAACAGCAGCAGGGAATGTCTGTGTCAGCGGGCAGAGGTCAGGTGGTTCCGACTGTGTGAAAACCTGCAAGGAAGAACAGAACAGGAGAAGCGGGTCACTGCTGCCCATTTAAAGCCCTCACCTGGAGGCTGCTCATGTACACTGCACCAACCACCCTCTCTGGGGACTGAGAGACAAGTCTAATTTTTTCTATCTAGATAAAACTGTAAGTCTTGAAAGGAAAGCAACAATTTAACAAAACAGCCAAGACGGTGCTTTTTTTTCACATGCCTTTAAGATTCAAGTTGAGGCTAACAAGAAACTTGGAGCATTGCTGTTTTACAGCAAGAAACAAACAAGTGGCTCTGCGATTTTGCAAGCCTCCAAGAAAGCACCAATCTAATGCCTCTGCCCCATCCTGCACTGCCCTTGCTAGGCTGCTACAAGTCAGTGACACTGAACAGCTGCAGTCACCCCAGGCACATCTGAGCATCCCCTGCTCAGCTAGGGGCCAAAACCTTTGCAAGCATCAGCAGGACACATTCATTCTGTGACCTCTGTGCTCTCAACAGAGAAGAGAGCTCTCTTTCCTGCTCTGAGGGATGAGCAGACCCACAGATTTGCTTGAAAGCTTTGATGACTTAGTAACAGAAAGCCTCGAGGATGGTCAGCATTTCCAGTCCTTAGTATCTAACGGTTTTTTTTTTGTTGCACTTGACAGCCTCCAATTGCCCCTTCAGCTACAAGGCAGCAACTAAGCCAGCTTAAAGCCACCAGAAATACAAGCTTAGAAAGCCCAAATTCAAAGATATGCGGATTGAGTTGTATTTCTATTACCATCCAGAGCAGAGTGGCTCCTTTGGTCATACAAACAGCAAGATACTTAATGTTTGGCCCCTCCCTGGTTAGTAAGCTAGAAGTAAAGTTTCTTGGTTAGTAAGGAAAGAGGGAAATTTTCTGATGGCCTGCTGTGAAAGGGATAAAAGCCACATTAATGCTAAATACAGCTGGGAGCAGGACCTGACATTGTTGTCTGCACTACAGATGTGACTGAATGTGGTGCCAGTAGTGGGGGCAAATTTGGCACAGCACATACTGAGCAGCACAGAGCTTAATTCTACTGGACTATACTCCTTCACTGGCTTAGTAACTAATTCCCTTCAATAGAAATAAAGATTCCTGATACATGAAACTGAGCAAGCAAAACAACTGACTGCAAGCAGTGCAATAAAGCACATTCCCTACAATGAATCAGGTGTTCCCTATTCCAGAAGTGATCCTGATGACATTTTGCATTGTCCTCAGCACGTGGGTAACAGGACCACCACAATGTCACACGAAGGATGAAGGTGAGCAGCAGCATCTTTCTGTGCTCTGCTACTTTCACCTACACCACAGAAACTTGTTCAATGTGAGAAAGGACTTGAGGCAGGAAGAACTGCTCCCATTAAATGAAAAGCACTTGGAAGAAGTGACTCGGGCTATTGGGTCAACTGTCATCAGTATTCACATCTGAGATGCCTTGACTGCTTCGTAGCAAACTTGAACATAGTTACAGGGTATGCTACAGGGTATGACCATGGTGCAGTTCACTCCAGCTCCACTCAGCTTGCACTCTCAAGGACACTCACCTTTGTACCCGCTCCACCATGTGTGCTATCAGTTTGTCAGAGATGCCTGGGCAGGACTCCTCGGCCAAGCTAAAGGCGTTCTCCAGCTCCTCCATAGCTCCCACATTGCCTCCAGTCTGCTTGTGCTTATCTTTAAGCTGCAAAACCCAGGAACAGTGCGTTAGCTTGTCAGGCAGTGCAGACATTAAGTCCCTTTCCCCTTTAGGATGATTCCATGAGGGTGCAGCAGGACACCCACATTCCTCAGGGGGAAAAAAAAAAAAAAAAAGTCTTTTTGCAATCCAGACATCAGGCTTCCATCTTCTTGAATTCAGGCTTTCCTCCAGGTACTAATAGCAATTGAAGTCCTTATAAAGCAGGCTCTGATGTACTGCTAAACAACCTAAACAATATTAGCAATGGATCAACAGCCCCAAAACCACATGAGTAGCAACACAACAAACAACTCCTGCCATATCTGAACCAGTACAGTCACCTCTGCTGCTAAGGACAGCTTAGCACCCAGACTCACGTCAAAGGCTTCCAGAAAGGAAGGGCAGAAAATACCCTAAGGCCAGGATTACTCCTCACCACGAGAGAGCTTTCCCAAGGGAACTGAGGAACAAAGCCCACACACCAAGACCTCTGTGTGCAGTGTATGACCTAAGTGAAAAGCCTGTTTGCATTTATCATTTTTAGCACGCTCTCAGGGGGTCTCAGCAGTAACAAATCTGCTTGCACATGATTCCTGTTGTTAATCTGAAGTCGCTAAATCTTCATCGTTACAATTTGAAATAGCTAAACCTCCATCATTACAGAAATCTTGATGTTGAGCCTGAAGGAGTGTGTCATTGGAAAACCCGCAGTCCTGTTTTCTGCATGTCCCCACCTTCTCCACTTTAGCAACTCATGCCCCTTCCCAGCGTGCCCCATTATGCAGAGACCTGAACAAAAGTCAAAGCCTTTTGCTGAACGAGAAGTCTCTGCCAGCTAACCACTGTCCGGTTCAATTAGGCTGTGCCGATTAAGGAGCTTTCCATAAGCGTCACAATTCTTTGCCTGCACTTTGAGGATCAGCCTTTCTCGTTGTTAGAGCTCACCTTGTCCTGCTTTCTGGCCCCAGGAGAAAACATGAATGCTAACCCCCAGCTGGAGCCAGCCCTGTGCCCAAGTGCCCAGCAGAAACAAACGGCTGCCAGCCAGGAGCTGCTGTCTCGCCAGCGGGGTAACTGCTCAGGGACACAGCCTCAGCTGCGCGAGCAACCTGCACACTCCCCTGCTCATTCAGAAGTGGCAGGGGGCATGGAAGGCAACTCAGCTGCACATCAAGGACACGTTTCTTAGCTAACAGTATCCTTGCTAAAGCCAAGGATTTGCTTTGATGTCCACCTGATCAAAGGCTGCCTGCCTCAGGGTCAAAAGGAGACCCGGGGCCTGTCCCACAGGTGAGCTCAGCTCATCGTCACCCTGTGAGGGTCACCCCCAGGGTGACAGGCAAGGCTGCTGACCTCTAGCTAGGTGTGCAGTCTGTGCTACCTTGTGCTCTGCACTGCAGAAGAGCTCTCTGAAGGTTAGCAGGGGGCTGAGAGCTGCGCCACACAAAGCCATTTGGGTCGGCTGCTATTCACTGCTTGGCCCTCAAGCCCAAACGCTTCACCCAGCGCCTGTCCTCTCTTCCCCAGAAGGAGCAGACAGGCTTCCAGATTTGGAACTGCCCACTTCTGTGTTAATGACCCACTGTGGGTCACTTTCAGCATAAACATCCAATAATACAGACACACGGAAGCCATATAAAAGATTATGAGCAGCATCTCACTAAGACCTCGATTCCCAAAGCCCAGCTCCAGCCCTGTTATGGACAGACGTGTTCAAAACTCAGCAGATCTAAGAGGCACTAATACAAGGGAGAAGAAACCTGCTGTTGGGAGGAAGCCAATACTGAAAGGAACAACGTGCACAACCGGCAGTGAAGCAGATTTCCTATGAGACTTGGAGGAAAGTTTTCTTCCAAGCCCCTGCTCCTGCACACAGAAGCCAGGTTGTTTCAGGACTGCTCAGAACCTCCTCCGTACCTGACCTCGCTGAGCAGGATGGGCAGAGCCGGCGGGAAGTCTAATCCAAGGAGGGAAGGGGCAGCGAGCCTGGGACAAGGGAGTCAAAGCAGCGGAAATGAAAGGCCCAGGAGTCACCTCCCACAGGGAACCGGCACAGCAAGGTTGGTGAGGAGAAGCACAAAGATGCTCTCACTGGTTTGAAGAGCTCGTAGCTCCAAGTGCCCCCCCCAAAAGGCTCCTAAACAGAAAGGACTGAGAAGCAGTCAGTGACTGTGCTGTATGAACAAACTGCCTGCACCAGAAACCAGGAGTACCCATTTTTACACCACACAGGTCTAGGCCTACGACACCTAGGCTTTCTGCCTCTGAAAGTCAAGCCCAGTGGACTACAGAAGAGGCCAGTGAGCAACATTCTCAGTTTCCTATGCAGTGCTGTCCCAAGAGCACCAAATGCCTGCTTTTCAGAACAGCCTCTGCTTTTTTGCCCTGCAAAACCCTCTTTCCACACAGCACTAGACCTGAGAAGAAAGTTCAAGTCCAGAGACCATCCTTGAAAAAAGCTCAGCCCTGTGCTGGGCCACCCCGGAACAGCATCAGGATACAGAAAAGAGCAAGTCATTATGATGAGAGAAAGGGTTTCTGTCACCAGCACCTCAAGAAAAGAGGCAGAGGACCCTGACACACGGTGTTTAAGTTCTTTCTTTCTGAGCAGAACCTCATTTCCTACTGTCCTGCTGGGAACAGCAGCTGCAGCCTGTAGCCACCCCCGATGATCATCTTCCTCTTTTGCTCCCTTAAAACATCAGCCACTTGGAAAGACAATTACTGAAACTATCCCGTCAATAATCGTAGCTTTTAATTCAACTCCACATCCACAAAGCAAGGAAAGGGAACAGGGTGGACTTCCCAAACCCTTTTCTTTGTCCACCTTCCAGACACCATACAGCAGGTACCACCTTGGTCTTGGCACGCTAGCAATAGCAGACATCTATAAATCAAGAAGACGGCCTAGAAATTAGCAAAGCCAGCTCATGCTCTGATCACATTCCCCTCAGTGCCTCTGCTGCAGGCAGCTGCATGTAGCAGGGTGGAACTGCGGATGGCGTGAGAGCTGGGATCACACCCTGACAGCAAGCTCAACTATCTGCCCGCCCTCACAGGAGCTGCGCTCAGCCACAGAGGCCAGAACAGCAGAGCCCAGAGCTTCCCAGGCACTAGCAAGCCTAAAATGCAGATAAAAACCAGGTACACCTATACCTTACTCTCACCGGAAGACAACACAACACTGTGCTTCCACAACCACAAGTGCATTGGAAAAGATACTCCAGGAACACACTGACTTTCCCAACATAATGCACAGACCTCTGAACAGAGACAGAAATGCTTCACGGCGGTGAGGCACTGGCACAGGCTGCCCAGAGAAGCTGTGGATGCCCCAGCCCTGGAAGTGATCAAGGTCAGGTTGGATAGGGCCTTGAGCACCCTAATCCAGTGAAAAACATCCAGAATGCTCTGGAATTAAGTGATCTTTAAAGGCCCCTTCCAACCCAAACCGTTCTGTGATTGTATGATAGTGGGGTTAAGGAACTAGCTACCTCACCCCACCTCCCTTCTCCAAACCCTTCACGTTTACATATCCACGGCAGGTATCTCTTCATCTCCAGCCACCACAGACAGCAAAGTCTCCTACTCACCTCCCCAAAGACTGGGTGAACAAGCGTGGAGAGACACTGTGACCGTGGCTGCCTCTTGATGGGCTCCGTAGGCTAGAAAGCAACACGAAAAGAAGTTTCAAGCACAGGCAACGGTTTCCAGGGCACGCAAACCACTAAGCCTTTGATAATTTCTCAGCACCTCAACAGCAGCCCCTTCATCGGGTCTCAGGAAAACTACAGCTTGCATTACCCCAAGAATGTGGGAGACGCAGCTCTGGAGCACTAGCCCTTGATAGCAGACAACAGGAAGTTTTAGAACGTGAGTCACTGGCAGTTTCCCCAAGACCCTCGGAGCCTGTTTTAGTTCAGCCCACTTCTGAAGGAACAGACGGCAAACAGACCTTCTGGGAACCATGCAGAGCCATTCCTTTGTGCAGCTTGCTCAAGGAGTTGGGACGAATAGTTGGTGGGAATGTCCAGATTGGACCCTGGTCTCCATCCTCTGTGTCTCCATCACTGCAAACAGAAAGGGGAAGGTCAAGACAAAGCCTCAGCTCCATACACTGTATGTTTTACCCATGCATTCCCACAGGGACAAGCTCTCCCTCACCTGCTCATTATATCACCACAGGGCTTCAAGCATTTCCCTACCCCAGAGAAAATCCTAAAGAGAAACCACGTCAGTCTCTACAGCCCACATACAGCATCACAGACCCGTGCCAAGTAATATATATTTCCAAATCACTACAACCACCTTACGAATTCACCTACATGAACACACAAAACCACATACACAACCTGTTGCCACAGTTAGAAAGCCTGTAACTCTTTGAAAGGCTACTCTTTTTAACTGAAGGTGCATAAAATACAGGCAACAAGAGCCTTGTTTTACTAGTTACACACAGATGTTTCTTCTTAATACTTTTGGTTTCTTATACTCAAAGGGACTGCAGAAGTAAGAGGAGTACAGACTACCGGGTCCCCCTGAAGAGGAGGTAAAAGCCTGTTCCTTCAGGCAGCAGTCACCTACTCCCATAAGCGGCAGCTCACAGGCCTCCCCGAGCTACATATCATCCCCACCCCAGGTTGGGAAAAGGACCCAAGCTGCTTGCAGTAGGCTGCCCCTGGCACGCCCGGTATAGCGGGGACAACCCTCTGCAGGGAATGTACACGTACATGTCAGAATCACCAGAACTTGAATCTTCTCCATGGCCCTCTGACTTCCAGCGCTTGAACCGATCGATCAGCTCCATTAGGAATGAGGTTTTCTTCGTGTAGCGTGTGATGAATTTGTGCTTTAGCAACTCTTTAGCTGTTGGCCTCTGGAACAAATTAGAAAAACAATCTGCATCTAACAGTGTCTGTACACTACACATGCAAGTACTTGCCAGGCTCCCCTGTCCACTCTGCAAGCTCAGCACTTCTTTTTCTCCAGTAGAGAGGATGCATTGCCTCTAAAATACTCTACCCAGGTTCTGAGGTGGACAGCAATACTCACAAATCTAGGATCCTTATTGAGGCAGGCTTCCACAAACTCCTTGAAGGGCTTGCTGTGGTGACCCTCGAGTGTTGGAGGGTTATTTTTGGGGATCAGGAAGAGAACCCTCATAGGATGCAGGTCAGAATTTGGAGGCTCTCCCTTTGCTAGTTCAATGGCTGTAATTCCAAGGGACCAGATGTCTGCCTGAGAGAGGAGCAAGAACAGTGACTGCAGAAAAGAGCAAGGAGCAATTCTACAACATGGAAGCATGCAGCTTTGACACAGCTGAAGGGCTCATAACACAAAGTCAGACAGGATGCTTCACGTTTAACGGACAAATTTCTCCAACAGACCCTGAACCATAGTAGGAAAGCATTGTTCTTGCTACAAGCGGCACTTCCAGTCCCTGTATTAACCCTAGCACGACACAGAGCAGTACCAAGCAGCAATTGTTCTCTTGCTCCCAGCTCACCTTGAAGTCATAAGCAGACTGTTTGATGACCTCTGGTGCCATCCAGAATGGAGTCCCAACAAAGGTGTTCCTCTTGATTTGCGTATCTGTCAGCTGTCCGGCCACCCCGAAGTCAGCCAGTTTCACATCTCCTTGTTCCGAAAGCAGCACGTTGGCAGCTGTTCACACAAATAAGCATTAAGTCCAATGGTTTCTGAATGATCTGCAACCCACACAGAACTGAGTACTGAGAAGGGACCTCCCGTAACATCCCCATCTGCCCCATGAAAACCCTCAGTTTGGATTTCCAGTACCAGATCCATTCCCATGTTCTGACCTTTGCTGGGTAACACGGAACAAATCTGTAGATTTGGTTGGATCAGAAGGGGAATATTTCTGGGGCAGTAGCAAGGAGTAGATATGAAGGGCCACACAATCACTAGATACGATTCCTGCCAACGAGAGGCAATTTGGCCTGAGATACCTCAAATGGTTTTGATGTTTTTTTTTCAGAGCAACATTCAGCACAAGTTAAACTGCAGGTCCTTCAAAGCAACTCACTCATCCCGGCCTTGTACTGCTTCCCCCTCACTCGGTGGAAGAGAGCCGCACTGCTCAGGTTCCTGGGGAGGAGGTGGGCTGTAGGACTGCACAGCTCGCAGCACTACAAACTCTCGGTCTCACACACGCAATGAAATCTTCCCTACCCATCTCCTGGTTAAGATGGCATGAGGTTTCTTTGCTGTTTGTTCACATGCCCTCCTGCAGAGGGTCGGAGCACTGAGCATCCAGCTCTGGCCACCACCTACACAGCACTGTCCTCCTGCCCTCCTGCTTTCCTTTGGTGCCCTGTGCTCAGCGCGAGACTGCTCCGCAGGTGCGCTGCACAGAGCCAGTGCCTAGGAAAATCAGTAACGGGGTAAGACGACACAGGCTACCCTGATTTTCTAGGGCTTTGGACCCTGCGTAAGGACGGTTCACTACACGATGACCAGCAAACACGTGCCGTGGAGTCCAGCAGTAAAGACGTAACTGGGAGCCAGCTGATATTTGAGCACACCATTCACTGATTCCTTTGCTTAAGTCCCCCTGCCTGCCCAAACTGCAAATGCCAAAGAGCTACAGATCCTTACTGCTACTCTACACCTTAAAGACAAAAAACATGAGTTGCAATAAAGCGACAAACACCAGATTCAGAAGCAAGCAACCCAACAGGGAAAGCAGTACTAGGAGACAGTCTTTGAAACCTCTCCAATTAGTTCTGTATAACACTTCGGGATCTGTCTTAGTGGAGATCGCAGCTCTCTTTCTTGTAAAGGATATTCCTCTTACCTTTGATGTCCCTGTGGATCTTCCTCTCAGAGTGTAGATAATCCAAGCCCTTTAGGATTTCCCTCAGGATAGTAGCTATGTAAGTCTCCTCCAAGGGCCCTGGTTTTAGCTGAAAAAGGGCAGGAAGATGATTTAGGGGTGAGCAATGCTTTGGATTCAAAAGCATCTCCATTTGTTACCTGGAAACCTTTTGCCAAGCAGGTCATATTCAGTGGGAAGCACCTACTGTACAGCCTGGCGCCCACACTGCAAGCAGAACGTTGGACTTTGCACTGCCAACACTAAATGGAAATCCTTGGAGGACTTTCTGTCAGTCTGTTAAAGGCTTCCCAGACAACAGCAGGACGCTTGTGTCTCGCTCTGACTTGGAAATACAATGGTGAACAGAACATCTTCACAGTTTCTCCAGATCATACCTCTTTGCTAGCATGCAAGGGCTGAATTTCAGCCATTGCAACAGACCAGGGAGAACTCTTCCCCTCTGGCTGTGGGGCAATAGGGTACTGTACCAAAGCTTTCCTCCTTTTAATGAGTTCTCCTCTAAACTAGTCCTGCCTCCTGTTGATTACAGGTCCCCCTAACTGCACCCTACCTCCAAATCAGTGCAGGCTCAGCAGTTTTCACTGTATGACCTTAGTTACTGCTCTGGAAAAACAGGCTTTCTAGTCCCAAGGAGAAAAGCAAAATCCTGTGAAAGAATACAGCACAGAACTTTTTTCATGTATTTACTCTGCATTTGCACTCCCATAAAATCTGGGGCAGCTTGCTAGACATTTGTATTGTTTAACACCAGGAAATCCTGATTGTAGACCAGATCCCTTCTGACCTTGATGCCATGCAAGCACTAAACAATCCCCGAAGCTCTTTCCGGGCACATAACTTTGGTTGGGTGAGCTATAAAAGTATGTTGCTCAAAACCAACTTGCTGCTGTCAAATTTTATTTCACTGGCTTTTTCCACTGTAAAGCAGCAGAGCACCCTGGAGAACTGCATGGAGCTCAGCTGTCAAAGTACAAACATTTCCCCTGCCCTGCATTGCCTACCCTGCAGGCACAGGGCCGTCAAAAAGATGTCATGTGGCAAGTGAGCACGTGGCTTGAGGGCGTTTCACAAACCAAGGCTCCAGCAAACATTTTTTGGGATCCACAGCTTACCACATACTTACCAAATCCAGGGCTGAACCTCCTCCCAGGTACTCCATAATTATCCACAGCTTAGTGCCCTGCAAGCAAGAGCACAAGCCAAGAGCAAAGACAGTAATGAGAGCAGGCAGACAAGTACAACACCCGAGGCAGCGAGACGTGTGAACAGCCCCCATACATAGTCCAAGAGATGCTGCACACCACAGCTCTCAGAGACAGCAGTGGACCTGCTCCCGCCCTCGCCATTTCTTTCTCTTGGTCCTCAGCTCTATCTGAAGAAGCTTTGTGCCACTACAGACACCAGACTATACAGCCCCTAGAGATATGCATATTGTCAGGCCGGAGCCATTCGACATCACCCTAAAGATCAAGCACATCTTGCCAGTGACAGGGGAGCTTTGCAGCCTTTGATCTCATTAAAGGGATTGCCAGCTCGAAGGGTACAGTCAGCAAGACGCTCTTTTCCTCCCCAGAGGAGAGATTTCCAGACCGAGGTTCACCAGATCCCGGTAGGAGATAAGCAGCAGGTCCACGAAATCACAGCTTTCTTGGTGTTTTTGGCAGAAGGCTGAGAAAGCGCATTATCGCCCTCGAGAAGTATGTAAGGAATTATCAAGGTACAAAGAGGTCAAGAGCTGTGTTTACAGGCTCAGTGTTATACACACCTCCAGCAGCTGCCACGCAGAGGCCACTTTGATCATCACTACAAGCTTCCATTAGGGATTCCCGAACCTGTTTCCAGTGGGAGCAATACCTTATTATTGCTTCACCGCTCCTTCGAGGACTCAGATCCTGCTCATCTCATCGCTTCTGCAGCCCCTCAACACACAACTCCCTGCAAGGCCAGGACCGCTGCAAGAGGGCTGCGGTCCTTGACGGGTTAATTTGTAAGTGCTGCCCTGTACCTGCCTGCAGGCTGCTTTGCAGTGGAGGTCCAACTGGCTTAGCGGTTTTGAGCCATCCACAACATCCAGTGCTCTGGCAGCCTTTTTGGGGCAGTGGAAACATGGGCAGCACTGCCCAGAGGGCAGTTCGGGTTTTGGGCAGCAGTATTTCATACTGAGGAACCTGTGCGCTACTGGAGGGAGTGCTCTGAGCTCCCACTGGAAAGCGGCGAAACGGGCGTTCCCCAGAGAACAGCACGCTCCCCTTCCTGGCAAGGATTTCCATGCGCTATGTACCCAAAAGTAACTGGTGCTGTGTCGTCTGGGAGGGCAGGGGGTTGGGAAGAAGTATCACACGATCACAAGATCATGATGCACAGTTTCAAGCTCTTCTTCTTTCCAGAGCCAGCCTGGATCCTTCTAGAAATACAAAGCCCTCAGTGGTACAACCTTAAAACCATGGTATTTCCAAAAAGCATTCCACAAATTTCCTTTCCAGGATGGCCAAACCAGGGATGGACCCAGCTCTTCAGCACAAAGGTCGCTCTTCCCTGCAGTGCTCTTGGGACCACTTGTGGAACCTCATTTCCACGTGCCCTGCAAGTGCCTTAAAGCCCAGCCTCGCATTAAAACTACATAAACGCAGCGGGCAGAGCCACGCTGACGCTCACGGCCTGGGCACCTGCCCACCACCAGCTGCAGCACCCGCTCCCAAACTGCTGGCAAAAGAATCGCCACGGCTTTGTCCTACCTTCAAGTAGGAGCCATAGTACCGGGTGATGTAGGGACTATCGCACTGGCTGAGCACCGTGATCTCCTGCTGAATGTCCTCAATTTCATCCTCCGCCTCCTCCAGATCAATGATCTTGATAGCAACCACCTCCTTGGTGCGGTTGTCGATCCCTTTGTACACTTCACCAAACGATCCTTTGCCGATCCGCTCCAGCTTGGTGAACAGCTCCTCGGGATCCACCCTGGAGTGCTAGACCAGGAGGGAGAGAAGGGAGAAGTCAGCGAGAAGGGGAGAGCACCGTGAACGCCCACGCAGCCCCCTTGTCATCGCATCTCCCTGCCCACGCCACGTAATTCACCTGACTTAATTCACCCCCGTACCCTAAATGGTCTCCACGTGCCAAAATTACTTGCTGACCACACCCGAGATGAGAACCAAAGCAGACTTTTCCACGGGCTTTCTGCCCCTGCAGACTGTCGGGGGAGGAAGAGGAGAGAGGCCAGGAAGGAGAAGGTCAGCAAGCACCCCTGCAGACGGCATCAGCCCTTCTGGGACAGGGCTGGTTTGGTCTGCAGCTCAATCACAGGCACCAAACTGGTGCCAAAGCAGCTCCGCGAGCAAGCGCTCATCCGTGTTTGACTAAAAGGCAGGCAAGGTGTACCAGAGCCAGCCTTCGTGTAGCGGCTGAGGTGAGAAAACGGACACAAACGAGCGGCCGGCGGAGGTTCAGGAGGATGTTTCTCCAGTTTGCCTTCCTGCATTCACGGGTTGGAATGATTTGAAAGACTTTCACCCTACTCACGTGGAGGGTAATGTGTGCTGGGAACACAAACACCAATTCCCATCAGCCGCCTGCCCTGCTGTCAGGCAGCACCCAGCCTCTCCTCAGACGGCTGCAGACGGAGCCTGACGTCTCGGGAAGGCCAGCAGCACGGAGCCCAGGCACGCGGCCACCCCAGAGGAGATGGGGGAGCTGAACGGACACCCCACCTGCAGCCCTGCTTTTCTGAACAGCCTCTGCTCTCACTGGCACCCCCAGACGCAAGAGCAAGGAGCATTTCCCTCCTGAGATAAGCACATCCACTGGGAGGCTACCAACGGCCTCCTCAGAGAAGTACTGCCTCCGAAAAAGCAGCTGGGCTTCAAAGTTTAACTCCTTCATAGGATGAACACGGACAAGAGAGGGAAGGATATTTTCTGATTCGGTTTCATTCTGTCCAGCTGCAGACCAGGAGGTCCTGCTCTGCTTTGTGAGTAGGTTTTCTGCCTTAAAGAAAGGTTTTTTAAAGAAAAAAAACCATGGAAGATATGGCCCGACTTGCAGGAAGCAGGCAAGCTGCTGGAGCAAGTTCTCCGCACCCAGCGCTTCTCCGTCTCACCTCGCGCACGTCACCCGCAGGGACCGCTCCCTTGCGAGGCCCTTGGGCTGAGCAGAGATTTTATCTGAGAGCAGGGCAGCTGCATTTCTGCACCCACCGCCAGGTTCCAGCAGCAGGGCGCCACCGAGCAGCCCTGGGGGCTGCTTAATGATTAAGCCAGGCGGTCCCGGCAGGTGGTTTGCCTTCCTAACCCGGCGCGTCGCTGTACGGGGTCAGCTTCGCAGGCAGCTCGCTCAGCGGGATTGCCATGGGCGCTCCAGTCCAAGGCGCAGGAGGATAACCAAATATCCCTCTGCATCCACGGCAGCACCCAAACAGGCTGCGCGTCGAACGAGCGCGCCGCAGACAGACCGGAGGGGATGCGCAGAGACGGAAGGAGCTGGAGATGAGTAACGGGGACTGCAGAGGGGACGGGGAAAGGGTCCGAGCTTGAGAAATGCCAGAAGACAACACAAGAACGACGGCTGCGGCGCAGGAGAGAACAGTCTGGCTAATCCAGGCTCCCAAAAAGCCAGCAGCAGTTTCCACCTCTCCACCGACTTCACAGGAAGGGGCAGCAGGGTGGCCCAGACGTTACCTGGCAGCCTCCCGCAGCGCTGCGGAAACGCCACTCACCACATCAGCCTCTCCACACATCAGGGAGAGAAAGAGGATCGTCTCCTAGCAGCACCCGGCTCCGCAGGAGCCCCAGGGATCCTGCAAGGAAACCTTCCTCTCCTCCTCCCTCGATCATTTTTCTACGAAAAAAAGAAACGATGAGGTATAAGCTACTGCTCCCCTTCTCAGCCTCACACGGCACATCCCAGAATGAGGACTGAAACTCTTCGGGAGCGGGAAATCAAGCAGAAGAGCGCTGGCTGCTGCAGCCGGCTCCTGGGACAGCCAGCACTTTGCGTTGCAGGCTCTGTAATCACGGGCAACCTCCTGAACAAGCTTCCTCGCTTAGATGCAGGTTTATCACGTCTTCTGAGGAACGAGGAGGTGGCAGAGGTGGCGAAGGAGACAGACCTACCTGACGAGCACAAGAAAACTCTGCCCAAGGGACTGACGGGCGGAAGAGACACAGCCCATCACACGAGGGGGGAACAGGGTCACTTGTAGGTACTGCATTTACCCTGTCCGTGCCTGGCGCTTCAAAACTGACCTGGAAACACTTCAAAGACCTTAGGTGACACGGCAAGAGCGTGACCTGATGGAAAGAGTCGCTCCGGCCACCGCTACAGTACCCTGGACTCCTGCTGCAGACCAGAGTCCGTTAATGAATTTCTTCACTTTCTCTAAACAGGGAGAAAGGAAAAAAGGAGGCGGTGGGGTGCGAAATAGAAAAATAGGCCGATCCTCGACTCCAGCAGACTGCTGTCTGCCCAGCGGAACACCTTACGAACTACCATCACGGATGCCACGGAAGACACGGCCAGGTAGCGAGAGGTAGAGGCAATCCTGACTTCCCACGACAAACTGAGCCAGACGAAATTACACTTGTCTACAGGACACCTGCTCAGAAGCTCCCGTCCATTGAAGCTCCTGTTTGAGCCGCCACGTTTCTGCCCTGGCTGCGAATCTGTGCTTTGGAGCTGAAAAGCTACAAAGGCACCCGAAAAAATGATCGTTAGTAGAAAGTAACAGGAGCCTGATGAAACACTTCCCACCTGCAACAAACAGTCACAGGTGACCCGAAGAAGCTCCTTAGCACCTGTCAGCTTCCCAACTGGTCACCAGCTTGGGTCCTTTCCATTTCCATCAGCGCCCACAGAGCCCAGCAGGGCTGCGAAGCAGGGCTCCAGGCCGCGGCCAGGAGAGCTGACGGACTGCGGCTCCTCGTCCTGCCGCGATGCACGCGGCGCTTGAGGAACCATCGCCTCACCGCACCTTTTTGCCTGCCTGCACGCCAGTTACAGAGCAGATCTGGAGCCAAAGGTCTCACGCTGTTTCTCCCCGTTGAGAGCAGTCGGACGCTAGAGATGGCTCGGAGACAGGCACGGAGGAGCTTTGAGCACACACAGAGTATCTTGGTCGTACACGCAGGAAGAGGAAAGCACAAGCAGGAGAGGGACGAGGACAACCTGCAGGTAACGCGCTCTGCTTGCGCCCTCCAGGATCTAATCTCGCAGCACAGGAAGGATGCCCTGCCACGGCAGGTACGGGGGCGTTTGCCATCGTGACTGACGCCGCCGCGTTTTAAAGCGGAGCGACTCACTGCAGCCAGCAGGAACTGAGGATCACGGCGTGTTGTGAGACAAGTCCGGCAGCAACACCAGCTGCTGCACAGGTAAAGGATGGGTTTGGCAGCTCTGCCACCTCCAGCTGCAGAGACGGGCAGTCAGCGGCAGGACATCCGCGAGCTCTGAGAGGAGGCTAGAGAAGGACAAACATCTGCCCTCATTTCACAGCTACAACCTGGAATGATGAGCCGCGTGTTGGGGATAGAAGCAAATACTGTTGGAACCCCCACAGGGTCTTCTCTCCAGGCTACGTCCGGCTGGGATTCTTGGAAGAGCTGTGTTGGGCATCACGAGCCAGCCAGCCCTGCACCCGCAGCGTAGCACACGGAGAGGCGCCTGCACCCTGCTGGAAGCCAGAGCTCCTTGGTCTGGGGCAGCTCAGGCCCAGAACCACTGTTCTACATGGGAGAAGTCTGTAATAGAGGAGGTGCTGTCGAGTCCCTTTCTGAGCTACTTTACTTTAAGAACTGGAGCCCACCGGGAGTTTGGCAGCCTCCAGACATTTATGCGGAACCATGGCAGCATTTAACGTTACTTCTGACAGCAGTACCTCCCAACCAGCCAAACAAGCAAACATCGTTTTCCTTTGCCACACACAGACGAAGGGTGAAGTTGGTTTTAACAAACCTCAGCTTCTGACCTTCTTTCCTTCGTTGTCTCCTCTCCTTCCCTGCTTCCCACCCAACATCTCTACTCGTTGCATGCTACGTATCAGAGACGTCTGCAGCAGGCACTGCAATCTCTTTGGGGAAATCAAGTTTGGATCTGGAAACATTTTAAGCTTCCCAATATGAAATGAGGGCACACCTCTTTCCAACTGCTGAACCTGAGACAGTTCTGAACTTCTGGAGTGTAAGCAAGCAAGAGGGGAATTCCTGTTCAACACTTTGAACCACTAATATACTAATTTGTCTGGGACTCCCAGCTTGCTTCACAGATAGCATTCTTTTGCCTCAGGGTTGGAAAGCATTGGCCAGAGAACATGAGAGGCTTTTTCAAGGTCACATAAAGGAACAACAAAACTGGAAACGCAGCTGGCCCCAAAGCTTTAAACACTGTAATACAAATACATCACCCAGCAGACAGAGCTCCCAACAAAGACCAGGGGCCCGCTGTACTGTATGTACACAGCAAAGGGCAACCGCGAAAAGAAAGAGCGCCTGATAAGCCCAGGCAGGAGAGCAGAGGGACAGAGGTAAAGCAGCTTCAGAACGTGCCTAAGGTAACTCAGCACATGGGCAACAGAACAGGGAATCCAACACGCCTCGAGCCCCGGGCATCCCAATCCAAGTCCTATAGCCTCGCGATTTTCACGGGACCCCCCCACTACCCCTTAAAATGTGGTTAAGGGAACTTCAGGCCAATTCCTACCGCTCTGCCAGCGAGCCTCGATTAAACAGCTTATGAGATCCCACCAAGGATTCCTGAAGAGACCCAAGGGATGGACAACAGACTGCTTTCCTCTCCCAGGATCAGACAGAGAGTCACGGTATGACAAGATCTGGGAGTGCCTGACATTCACAAGTCACAGATTAGACCCCTGGAACTCTGCTAAGCTCCGTTGCTGAGTACTGTGTACAAAAACCTTTGGAGCAACCCCCTGCGCAGCTATGGAGCTCAGTTCTCAGCCAGACAGTATCCTTCCCGTGTCCCTCCAGTCCTCTCCCTGCACCGTGACTCACTCAGACGCTATATTTGCATTTAATTCCATAAGCGCTTTGGGGACACGGTTTATGTGAAAGGCAGCACGCAAACCCGACTGCACTGCAAATCAGTTTTAAATCAGAAGACGTCTGGAGAAAGCATCACCTCAGACTACCGGAGCTTTCAGCGCTGTAGTACCACACCTAGGAGCAGCAACGAAAACCGCCCGCAGTTCTCCCAAACCACGCTTTAAAGAGACCCGCGTTCGGCGCTGACACCTGCCAGACGCCCAGCACACCTCGCAACCAAGTTCGGAGGAAAGAAGACTCGAGCCAAGGCCACTCGCGCGGCTCAGCTCCCAGCCCCGAGCCAGGCCGCCACCACCCCGCCACCCCTCCGCATCCCCTCGGCGAGGCGCCATCACAGCGGGCACCCCCCGGGGGCGGCACCTCTCGGCTCGGCACCGAACCCCTCCCGTACCGGGGTTCCGGGCCCTGCTCTCCCCACGTCCCTCTCCGCGCGGGGTGCCCGCACCGCCCGCCGCCTCAGCCCTCCCGCTCCCGCTGCCGGCGCCCCGCGGCAGCCCCGGGGAGCCGAGGATTCCCTCGCCCCCCCCCCAGAGGCGGGCCTCACAGGGGGCCACGAACACCTCGCCCTCAGCGCCGGGCACCCAGCGCCGGCCCGGCACAGGCCCCGCAGGCGGCGGGCGGCAGCGGCGAGCCGAGCGCGGCCATACCCAGGAGACGGCGCAGCCCTGACCCCCGGGGCGCTGCCGGGCCCCGGCACACGCGGCCGCGCTTACCTGGCTGGCGAACTCCCTGAGGTGCGCCATGCCGGCGGGACGGCGCTGCCGCGCTCTCCGCTCCTCTCCTCACCTCACGGCGCCGCTCCCCTCACGGCGGCGCGAGCCCGGGGCTCCCCTCACAGGCCCCGCGGGCACCGACCCTCAGCCGCCCGGGCCCTCCCTCAGGGCCCCCGCCGCCCCTAGGGCCGACGGTGGTGGTGGCGGTGGTGGCGGTGGTGGTGGTGCCGCCGCGAAGCGCGGCTCGGCGCCATGCCGGGCCCTGCCGCGCCGAGCCGAGCCGCCGCCGCCGCCGCCGCCGCCCCCCGTGCCCGCTCCGAGCCGCCCCGGGACACCGAGCTCGGCCGCGGCTGGGGCGGGAGCGCAACAACACGGCGCCGAGGGCGACGCGGGGCGGGGGAGGCGGAGCCGCGTGGCCTGACGGGAGTCGTAGTTCGCCGCGCCGCGCCGCACGCTCAGCGGGGAGAGGCTGAGGACTACAGAGCCCGGCGGGCAGCGGGAGAGGAGGGGGTGAGGGGAGGGGACAGCGCGAGGGCTGCTGGGGCGGAGAGTCCGCCGGGGGTAGGCGGCGCGGGCGGGGCGGGCGGTGGGGACTACACGGCCCAGCAGCCCCCGCGGGGGGCTCCCAGTATGAGGGAATTGCTCCCAGTATGAGGGGATTTCTCCCAGTATGAGGGAACTTCTCCCAGTGTGAGGGGATTTCTCCCAGTATGAGGGGATTTCTCCCGGTAATGAGAGAATTTCTTGGAATTTAAATGCACTGTGTCTTAACTGAAAGGTTTTCAACAAGCCAGATTCCTGTATTTGTCAAGTTCATCCCATCAAGACCAGCCCCACAAAACGTGATAGTGCTGTCTCACAAACACCCCTGTTCCAGCCCAACGCCTTGACTTGAAAGACCTAGGAACACACAGAGGAATCGAGAAGTGGGAAAGAAATCGGCTACCAGAGAAAGGAAGGAAGATGGAGTTCTGCTCCAGCTCTGCCACAGAAAGGACGGAGTGAAACGCTCGGCGTGCACACCCACAGGTCACCCCCCTGGGTGATGCGGGTTTAGACGGGTACCAGCCTGATGCCTGACATCTGGCAGGATGCTCACAAAAATATGTTTAAGTTAAATCATATGCGAAGCCTGGACACACACCAAAATCTGTCACGCTAACGTTGCCCACAGAGCTTAGCCTGGCCTAGCATGTGGCACAGTGATGAGCTAACAGTGATATGGAACAGCAATTAACTTGTTTTGTTGGCTTAATTTAGAATAAGTCCTTAAGAAAAAGAATAAGAAAAAAAACTTTTGTTTTGGGGGCTCTTATTCCTTTTCCCAAGTTGATTACAAGTGCTTAAAACTATGAGCAGGAAAACGTCAAATGCGTATGGGTGAAAACGTGTGTATTTGCTGTCTGTGCGTGTTGTGTGGCCATATGCTGTGGGAGAATATGGCTAAAAACGACATGTCTGTATGTGTTGTTGGGGGCTCTTCTCATGGTAGAGAAAAAATAGCTTTCTAAAAAGTATTATTTTTAAAGGGATACGCTGGGTCAGTTTGGGTTTTCTTCTTCTCCCATTTCTAGTTCTTCCTGTTAAAAGCAGAGGGATGAACATCCAGAATTAGGAGAAACTAGGTCAAAAGCTGGTGACAGAAGTATTTAAACAAGTCTTCTGCTAAACAAAATGAAAGCAAAACATCCACCCTAGTTCTGAAAGCCACTTAGAAACAAGCCACGCTGCAGCCCCCGTTCCTGAGTCAAGCTCTTCCTGACCCTGAAGCCTGCTCTGTTCTTGTCTGCAGAACACAAGCTTTTGTGGGGGACGAGGGGGTCATCGCAGTGAGTATCTTCTCCTCCAGATACCTTTCCTTATTTTGGAATGACATCTAAAGCTTTCATCTCTAGATCATCCAGGAGAAAGTTTTCAAAACACAATAATCTTCCTGGGTTATAGCTATGATGTTGACACTTGCACATCTGCTTCTGGGCTCTATGTATGTACTTCAGTACAGTCACTTCTAGTATGTACTTAAGTTTTTCTCCATTTGAGGCTACTGGTACTTAAGGGTAGGTTGAGGAAAATGACCTGCCCTTGTAAAGTGCTAATAAAATTGCTTAATGCTCTCTATACAAAGCGATTATTTCAGAAAACTTGTACTCTGCTGACACTGCTTCAGATAACCCATGTCTCTCACAACAGAGAAATCTCTACTCAGGCATTTCAAACTCTTGTCCAGTAGCTGATACACCTGGTTATGATTCTGTGGAGTCCAGAGGAGGGTGTGAATAGTTGCTACAAGGAACGTCTTGACTGATGTGTTCCTGTTCAACCAAAGTAGCACAGCTTTTACTTTTTGTTAGAAGCGTTGACTGCATCACAAGGGGTCCTGCAGCCTCCTCTCCCAGTGTTCAGTGCCCTTCACCAGGTGATTTGGAGAACAAGAAATTCTTCATTGAGACAACTCAGAGCTGCTTCCCAACTTGAAGATAAAGGTGCTGCAGTTGTATTCATATATCTTCACCTATTGCAATGGGTCAGACAATAAATGGGGGGGGGGGGAGGAGGAGGGGTTAAGAAGCGTGGTAAGACCCCTTTAGGATGGTCAGTCTGGACCCCAGTCAACTGATAAAATCGAAGACTGCTAGTGAGTAAACAGTGTCCAGTGCCTTTGCAGACGTGCCTTGTGGTGTAAATATTTGGGGCCAAAACAAATCATGAAGAAAGGACTCAAGCGCTTAACTCAAGATCTTAACCGCTCTGGCTTATGAAGCTCTTCCAAGAAGCTGTCTGTTTGTGGTTGGTTCAAGCACCAATGGATTTTCTTCTGTTGGAGTTGGACGGGGTGGACCCAGAGGTGCCTCCACCTCAGCCATCCCGTGATTCTGGGATAACCGAGCAGAGTGGTACAGCACGGTTTGATATGGATGTCCTCCAGTCCCTGCACTGTGTGGCAGCCCCTTTGGGTTTGAGATAAGCACACAAGCCTGGTGCTGTTGTCCAGGTGCTGGGGCTGGCTCAGCCTGCAGCACCGCAGGGCTTTCCACCCTGTTCTCCCCCTCGCAGAGTGCAGCAGAGGCAGGAGAGTCACCCCGATGCCCTTGCTAGGCGAAGCAAGCTGTCTGGCAGCTCTAGGGACTGGCGGGCGCGTTTCTGAAGCAAACCTGGTTTGCTTTTAGCTGTTGCCACCAGGTGGCAACAACGGACCGCAGCCCATGCTTCTTTCAGGAAAGCAGCAAATGGCACCCAGCCCTGCCAAATTCCAGTTGCTCTATTGCTGCTGGCTGAAATGCTTCATTTTTCTGCGTGGGTCTCGGCCTGCCTCTAGTGGGAGGTGGTGCTTGCAGCCAGTAACTGAACACTCTGCACGTCTGGCTTGCAAAGAAGAGCCTGGTGGAGGACAGGGAGGTGTTGGCAGGGGTTTGGTGACCAGGCTGGGCCTTGGGGGTTTCCTGCTGCATGGCCAGCATCTCGTGTCTGCCCTGGGTACTGTAACAGCAATTCGGGCACCATGAGGGCAAAACAGCAGAGAGTAAAGTGAGCATCGTGGAGGGTGGTGGTGCTGATGCACACGGGTGGAAACAGCTGCTAAGTGGTTATGTGGTGGCTGGGTGGCATGAGGTCTCCTGCCCCAGCTCCTTCTGTGTTACTGCGTGCAGTCCTCTCTGTATGTAAAGCTTGGCCGTTTCTTACCCCGATCTATAAAAGCTGCTGCTTTCCCCACTTGTGACTTGGTGAGTTGTCTTGAATTGGCCCCTTCTTCCACCCCAGGACGGCGCCGAGGTCTGCCTGCAGCTCCTTCAGCACGTGGTGTTCGTACCTATCTCAGAGGTGCAGGCAGGTCCCCGATGCGACAGCTGCTGCATCTGACATGTGTGAGTTACCAGGTTTTGTGCCGCTGCAGCTCTCTGTACCCCTGTTCAAAAAGGCAGCATTGCAAGGGAGCGCAGAGGAGTGCTGAGCACGCCGGACATCATCTGCAGCAGCAGCTCGGGCACCTCGGGCGCCCCGTGAAGTGGTGGTGCTGCCCCCTCAGAAGCTGCCAAGCACAGCAGCCGGCTTTAGGGCGAGTGCAAGGGGTCGAGTGCTCTCCTTCTTCAGTAGGGTTACTCAGCAGGGTAGGTGGCTTAAAACTTCATTGTAAAAAGCGTCACAGGCTAAGTCTCCGAATGCTGCAGCGCTTGCTCAGAGAGGAGCTATTTCTAGCTTCATTACCATGCCGAGGGGCTGAAGTGGTTTTCTGTATTGTGCTTCTGGAGATCAGCAATACGGCAAAGCGCTGTTATTGCATGCTGCGCTCAAGCAGTAAAACTAGAGAAAGAAGGGAAAAAGTTACTGTTTTTGTCACCCTCCCAATGTCTACGCTTCTGTCCAGCCCCAAGAGGAACTCTCAAAGCCTAGGAAAGAATGCACTTGGACAGAAGGGAGCAAGAGCTGGATGTTGCCAGCAGTTTTCCTCCTCACTGTGGTTTCTGGTTGGTATCTGGATTTGACCACTAAGCTTCTGTATACCAAAACAGTCTCTGCCTAAATTTGCAACCTATGTTGACAGTGTTAAATGGAGATGTTCTCACCCCTCACCCTTCTTTTTGGTGAAGGTTTTGAACTGAAACAGTGAGTGTCTAGCCTGAATATAGCAAAGGAAAGTGGTAGCAGAGAGTCATCTACACCTAAACTGCTCCTCCCTTTGGTGTGAGGCATGGGGCTGATTAATTCTGCTCTACCTGGGTGCATCACAGCCACTGATGGGCATAGTAATGGACTTCTCCAGGCCTTAAACCTTGTAGGAAATGAAAGGAGGAATTTCAGGAGGAATCCATCCCCTTTCAAGATAAGTCAGACTGAGCTAGTACTGTAGGAGTCCGCTCGCTGTGACGATAGCCCTCCCTGAGATCACCAGTTGCATGGAGACTGTAGCTGCCTGTTAAAACTGAAGCACTCTTGTTCCTGCTTGCAGACTGTATTACTACAAATCTTGCAATACTGACTGCGTGGGGCTTTCTTTCCCTACTGATATTGTGGCTCTTAAGGCTGTTTTGAGTGTTCATCGAAGAAAAGAGCCTTTATCTCCCAGTTCTTCTGGCAAAGTGGGATAAGCAAGAGTGATGCTTGCAGCTGCAAAGCTCAGAGTGCAGCTGACACTACGGTTGGCTCAGCATCCCTTTCCTCCCAGTGACTAATCCTAGAATTAAACTAGGCTTCTTCCAAGCTGAGAGCGATGAGTACTTGTTCTTCCAAACCATGTTCCTGTGCAGCAGCAGCAAACAGCTGATGAAGCTGAATCTGAGGCTCTTGAATCCTAGGCTCTCGCAGACGTCTGTTCTCTGCTGAGGCAGGAAAGGATATGGCTAATGTATTTTCAGGCAGGCTTTCTCTTTCCAGTTAGTGTCTTCTGACTACCCTGGAGGTCATATGCTGAGGGTGATCCCAGGGTGGGCCCCTGTTTAACTGGGCTTCTGAGCAAACGATGGGAGTGAATGCTAAAGGACGAGGTGTATGGCAGCCAGCACCTGTCTGGGGATGCAGCCAGCACTTGCTGGGTGTTTGAAGAGACTGTCTTGTCTGGAACCGTGACACAGCTACGGATATTAGTGTAAATGCTCTTTGAAACAGAGAACAAAGTGCTCTGCTGGAACTGATAAAAGTCATATGACTTTCTGTTAGCTACATGTTTTTGAATTGGAGCCACTAGATGTGGTCGAATCCATGTGAAGCTGCTCACTTAGGAAAATGAGGAGAAAGAGATGGCACTAGCCAGAATCAGTGGAGGAAAGAGACTGGTTTTAATTGCCTGCCTACTGCCTGTGCAGATGGAGCAAACAGCTGCTTTCTCACTCGTGTCCAAACCAGGAACAGAGCTTAGCTATAATTCTGTTAAAACCTCGGTGTAGTCATGCTTGTGTTTAGAAAGATCTCTGCAATCAAAATGACAGCCTAAATCACTCTTCTGAGATGCTTGTGACCCCTTCTGAGTTCAAGCTTTCTTCTGTGAAACTTCTACTACGTCTTTCTGATGCTTTTACATCAGCTGACCTGCTTGTGAGGACAGCTCTGAAGCATGGGAGCCTCTCGGAGACTCCTTGGAAAGGAAACTCGAACCCTGGTTTGTGCTGAGATCCACAGCTTCTCCACTGTCATGCTGCTCCCTGGGTCTGAGGTCAGCATGCCACCTACTCCTTTATGCATCTTTCTGATGGGGGGCTTAATGCCACCATCAAAATTCTGTTTAATAACAATAACTTCCTTGGCCTCTGCTCTCTGGACCAAAACCACCATTAACAGCTCTATGACATGCGTTTCTGCAAGGCTAAGTGATAATTTATGTAAATTACTTAATCAGTCTCACACACTGCAGTGGCCTGATCTCATGGCTTCTTCTAGAAGTGAAATTCTCGTTAAATCACAAAGATGTATTTATCCTAACAAAATGCTGTACGTGTGTCAGTGCCAGCAAGAAATGTTGTGCTGTGTTGGCTTCTGTTCAGGGAGACTGGTCTATGGTTACCAGGAAATGAGAAATCAGACATTTTGTGTAAATATTCTTTGGGAGAACGCACAAGATACGGGGCATAGACCCTGTGCAGGTCTGTGTGAAGCTGATTTTTCTCTGATAGCTCAAGGTCAGCATCACTCCTCCAGGTGTCTTGGCTGTACCGGAAAGCTGCAGCAGCTGGCGGTACTCACTGCCTGGGAGGGTACACGCTGCTTGCTGCTCTCCAGTGCTATTAAATGTGTGCTCTGACTGTGTATGTGGTTTTTTCAAATTGTCCTTACCACGTGGGACAACGTTAAGCAGCACTGACTCCCTCCCTTAGAACAACTAACCATTCACTTGCCATTATTGAACCGTCTGGTTGGGTCTGAAACTTCCTCCGCACACTTCAGCCGAAACCAGTCACTCGAATGAGATACCTCTCTTCCCCAGAACTTGGGTTTTTGTACTTCGACTTCATTCTTTGAGAACACTTCCCCTAATTGTAGTTTCACTGATCAACCTCCTACTTGCTGCTGGGTGACTTCAGATTTGAGTTGGCTGGCGTACTGCTGGTGCTTTTAACCCGCACAAGCTGTGGGATACTGCACTCGAAGGTGAAATTTCTGGAATTTTAAAGGGAACTTTTAGTGCAAGTTTTAATGTAGAGTAGGTAAGAGAATCTTTAAGCCCTTTGTCTGCCGTAAAACAAAAGTATTAAATCTGTGAACATCTGTTGAAATTCGGAAGTGATGTAAAGCGCGCGCTTGGCAAAATACAGGCACCCAGCACTGCTATGCTGAGGTTGTTCTACAGGCTTTGTGTGAAAAGTGATTATCCTAGAAAATAAGCAGTAGATTTTTTCCCCCCACCTGACTGGTTCCTCCTAATCAAGTTACAAACTGAACTAGGTTGATAAGAAAGGCGTCTCTGAAGCTTTGACTTTATACCCAGAAAATGCTATTTGTCCCCAAACTGCATATTGAATTCAACAGTTGATTCAGTTCAGTAGAATAAAAAGGTTTTTTTTCTTTTTTTTTGTTTTGTTTTGTCTCATGTGCCTTTATGCATTCTAAAAGCCTGTTCAAGCCATGTTTGTTCATTTAATTTAGCACATAAAGACATCATTCTTTTTTCTATTTACCTCTAATTGCATTTGGATCACCCTTCAAGGGGATGTATGCAAGCAACAAATAACCTACTAAGTAGAAACAATATGATTAACATCCTGGATGCATTCAGATTTCTCATTTGTATCAGCTGTAGAATTGCTTAAGTACACATAATTTTACTCCTTTATTGCTGAGAAGGAAAACATTGAGCTGTGTTCAGTTGCAAATAGACAGGTCTTCATTCCTGCGAGCCTCTGAGACTCACCCTCTCAGAGAAACCGATACAAAACCAGATTAAAATCAAGGACCTCAAACTAGATTTCCTGCTTGCTGATTCTCAAATACGATTTAAAATTGATTTGAATCACTTTGACTGAAGTGGGTCCACCCTGAACGTCTCTAAAGGGCTGGGTGAGAAGCAGGGCTCTGAGATCTTCCCGGCTCCTGCTGAACCGCCGGTCCAGGACGCGTGGCAGCTCCACCGAGCCTGGCAGTGACCACGGTGTGCTGCGAAGCCCAGGAGGGGACCACTAAAGGTAGTGGCGGGGTGTCTTCAAAAGCTGTTGGAGCGGGTCCAGAGGAAGTCACAAGTTCAGCCTGGAGAGGAGAAGGCTCTGGGGAGACCTCTCAGCGGCCTGCCAGTGCCTGAAGGGGGCTGCAGGAGAGCTGGGGAGGGACCGTGTCAGGGTGTAGAGTGCGGTGGGAATGCAGTGACAGGACAAAGGGGAATGGCTTTAAACTAAAAGAGAGTAGGTTTAGATTAGATATTTGGAAGAAATTCTTCACTCAGTGAGTGGTGAGGCCCTGGCTGGCCCAGGCTGCCCAGAGCAGCTGTGGCTGCCCCATCCCTGGCAGTGACAAGGCCAGGCTGGGTGGGGCTGGGGGCAGCCTGGGCTGGTGGGGGGGTCCCTGCCCAGGGCAGGGGGCTGGAATTAGGGTATTATTAAGGTCCCTTCCAACCCAAACCATTCGATGATTCTCTGATTCTTCCAGAGGGAAGGGCTCACTTTTGTCCAGGCTCACTTTTGTACATACCTGATTTGGATATCTCAATGTCAAATAACAAGAAGTTACCATCTCTTTTCTTTGTTTCTGTTCTTTCAATTAAAATATTTCCCATCACGACTCACGAAAGCTATAATCTTAAATGTGCTGGTGAGCGCACACGGTGAGCAGCCGCTGATCTTGCAGAAGAATCTGACGATTACCTTCTGTCAGCAGATTTCTGCCTTGTACAGTGGACTAGGAAGCTCCACATCACCACAGCTGCATTTTTATATGCAGAAACAGTACTAGAGATATGGTTTCATGGACACTTGTCTTGATGGCAAGGCTGAGATGTTTTCCTCCTGCTTGTAGCTACCTTTGCTATACAGACACAGCTCTGTCTGCAGGGCTGCTTTAGGTAGAAGATTTATCTCATCCAGGTGAAATATAACCAGTCACTTTCCTGAACCAGCTCACAGTGCCAGCACACGCAGAACTGAGCAGCGCAATGAGAGGGGACGACCTGGGAAGGGAACAAGCTGCTCTAAGTTTACTTCAGCTGCTCCTGAAAAAAAGAAACAGCCTTTCTGTCTGAGTAAGAGAGGTAAATCTTGCTAGCCAAAGCGGTCTGCAAGGAAACTGTTGGCAGCATGGAGTCCCACAAGCTCTCAGGGTGCACCTGGCATGTAGAAATGCTTTGCTGGCAGTCAGCACGGAGCTGTGTGTCCTAATGGCTGAAATGAGGCACGGTGTAACCAACTGAAGCAGTCGTGCTCCAAATTTGATCTGTGCAGACCAGCGACATCAGCCTACCCTCCTTGCGCGAGTAGTTGGAAAGGCAGAGTTTTGAAAGCCGAGTTGATGCCGTGTCCAGCACTAGAGGCTAAGACTAAAGAGCCTAAGCCTTTTTGGAAGTCAGCAATGGCTTAATTCAGAGCAGGGGTACATCCTGGATGTGCAAAAATACTTTGGGACATGCTTAGGTCATGCAGATATGTTCAGGGCAAAGACTCCCGATTTGTGCTTATCAGATCCAGCAACCCATCTGCCTGTGTAGGGCATCTGTGCCCCAGCACATGCCTTTAAGCAGCAGATAAATGTGTCAGAGCTCATAAATGTTGCTGAGCAAGTGCAGCAGTACCTGCACCCACGTCAAGCTCTTTCAGGGTCATTGCAGACAGAGGCACCTGCCTGTCTTCACCTGTCCGTGTATGCGTGCCTGTCCTTGCATGGAAGCATGAAGTGATTCCCAAACCTCACGGGTGATCGACTGCTAGAATGAGACAAAGGCTCATCCGCTGCTTTTGGGGCTTAGAGTTTGAAGAGAAAACATCCTCACTGATCTCTTGGGGATAGTGACCTCATCATCATTTCAGTTAGGTTGGAGTTAATTTTCCTCCTAGTAGCTGGTATGGTGCTGTGTTTGGGTTTTAAGATGAGAATAATGTTGATACCACACTGATGTTTAATTGTTGCAGAGCAGTGCTTACACCAAGCCAAGGACTTTTCAGCTTCTCGCTCTGTCCTGCCAGCGGGCAGGCTAGGGGTGCAGCAGGAGCTGGGAGGGGACAGACCCAGGACAGCTGACCCCAACTGGCCAAAGGGGTATTCCATACTATATGGGGTCATGCTGGACAATTATATGGGGGGCTGGCTGGGGTGGGGGGGACTGGCTGCTCGGGGCTGGGCTGGGCATCGGTCAACGGGTGGTGAGCAATTGCATTGTGCATCACTTGTTTTGTACACATTATTATTAGTAGTACTATTATCATCATTATTATTATTATTTTCCTTTCTTTTCTGTCCTAATAAACTGTCTCTATCTCAACCCACAGGCTTCATTCTCCTGATTCTCTCCCCCATCCCAGAGAGGGAGGGGGGAGCGTGAGCGAACGGCTGCATGGTGCTGAGCTGCTGGCCGGGTTAAACCACAGCAGCTCATTAGGTGTTTTCTGCTTTTTCTATTTAGTGGTACGGTATGTAAGTATTTTATTTGCTTTAAAAAATAAAAATAAAAAAATGAAGCTATATCTGTTGACCAACAGCTACAAGCTGCTCTTTTACAGTGGATGGCTGCTGGCTTGATACCTGAGTAGCAATGGTTGGTTGCACACTTCTTGGGAAACATTTCCAGAATAAGATTCAGGAATACAGGTGGAGGTGGGGCCATTACAGTCTGGCAAGGTGTGTCTGCAGCCCAGAAAGCCACCCGTACCCTGGGCTGCACCAAAAGCAGCGTGGGCAGCAGGGCGAGGGAGGGGATTGTCCCCCTCTGCTCTGCTCTCATGAGAGCCCACCTGCAGCCTTGCACTCAGCTCTGGGATCCCAGCACAAGAAGGACAGGGAGCTGTTGGAGCAGGCCCAAAGCGAGCCACAAGGATGATCAGAGGGCTGGGGCACGTCTGCTATGAAGACAAGCTGAGAGAGTTGGGGTTGTTCGGCCTGGAGAAGAGAAGGTTGGAGTTAGATGATCTAAAGATCATCTTAAAAGGTTAAACCTTTAAAGGTTCCTTCCAACGCAAGCCATTCTATGATTCTATGATTCCTTGTTCTATGATTCAACTCAGAGCATTGCACGTTAATGTTAAATTCGTACTAGTTCCCTGTTCAGTACCTCAGTTCTGGGGTACAGCTCATCTTTGCTCTGCCTTTGTCAAAACACACATATAACATGGGAGTTGGGTCTACAGACACTGGGAGTGAGCATGACAGTCAATTAAGAGAAGGAAATGTTGGGTGTTAGTGATAATCGACGTCATAATCCTACATAACGGACTGATTACTAAACTTGATGGGTTTAAGCCTCTAGTCCTGTATGCTTGAGAGGATGAACCGTCTAAAGGCTGGGGAAGATAGCATTCACTGGGGCACAGTCCCTTTGTTCTGGCACATCACACCTGGCACTGCAAAATGCTGCTCTGGGAGAGGTGCTCCGGGGTGCTCCCATCCCACGAGCAATATAAATAGCTGCCTAGCTTTCAGGAGGCTTTGAATCAAGCCCTTCAGAATTGAGAGGAAGGGTCAAAAGCACTCAGCGTTTGGCTTGGGCTCCATTATGCTGCTACTTCCATGTATTGTTTGGCAGCCGGCAAAATATTTTTGTGGAAAAAGAACTGCTGCTTCCAACCTCCCTGCTCCTCCTGTTGGTTCCCTTGGTGGCACTGCAGCCTGAAGCCTGACACTGTAGGTGCTTTCACAGTGATAAATGATCCCTTCACAAACACTGATTTAAGTATTGCTGCCAAAATCAGGCACAAGGAAGCAGAGGGGGGAAGGATGGTATGTTACAACGGGCTGAGATAATGCAGAAGGTTCAGGGATGATTTGGTAGAAGGCTTTGGTCTGTTATGGTGCCAGTGTTTTGCCAGATCACCTCTCCAAAGGGAAACCTTTTGTAACTGGCTTGGTTCCCAGGCTTTCTGGGCAGCTCTTCGGCATCCCTCTGCTTCTCCTGAGCCCTTGTTCTGCAGGGTAAAACATCAGCCCTGCATTTCTGCTGGAATTGTAGGCATCTGGGAAAATGGCTGGGATCAGCACCGAGAGGTAAAATAAAGCAATCCGTCTGATAGGGACCAGGCTTTATGAACAAAAGACTGGAAATGGCCTCCTAGGCCACAAGGGTTTGTCTGGCTATTTTTCCTCCACTGTGGCTTTATAAGTCCCTTCTAGAGACTTGCTTCTCTGATGGCTGAACTATTTAATATTGAGCATAAGCAGTCCATAAATATATTTAGACTGTTGCTGCCTTCTTACTGATGTGGTTTCTCCAGGGTTCGCTTCCACTTGCTGTTTTTGAAAGACTTAATCATATCTCTTTTGTGCTCTTGTATTACGAAATGAGTGCTCCAAGTCCTTTTGATCATGTAATCCCAGAGAGGCAGGAGCTACGCTTTGGAGCCTGTTGGGACCAAAACACTGTCATGCCAGTAATACCTCCACTGGGAAGAGTGTTTTTGGGTGATATGAGTGGTTCTGAACCATTTCCTGATACTCCTTTGCCGCAAGGGATTTTCCAGCATATGTCTAGCCTCTAAATGTTGTAGCCTACACATACTATGGAAAAAGGAGCTCACATTGTGTTGGCAGCTCCTTGGCTTGTAGCACTGCTCCTTTGTGGTCAGCTAAGCACCGTGTGCTGCAGCTTCATGTGTTATTACTTACAGAGGGGTGAAGCTATATTTTAGCGTGTAAATAATAAAAGTAGAATAGCATGCAACGGATGTGGGTTTTTTTGTTTGTTTGTATTTTTTGATACAAAGTATGGTTTATTATACACAGCCTTCGTGTTTCTAGTTTTTTATCTTAGACCTACATCACACGGTGGAAGTTGAGGGGATGCAGGATGTTGTGGCGTTCGGGCAGGGAACATGTGGGACAGGTTTGGCATTGCGGAGAGCTGGGAGGCTCCATGGCACTCACACATCTGCCAGAGCTCTGGCAAGCATTATCATTAGTTAAGCAATCCTGATATTTAAGCATTCATCTTTGTTTCAGAGCTCTGCTGAATAGGAGCAGCTTAAATAAGACTTCAGCTTCAAGCTGTTAGCTGCCACAGGAGGCTTAGACATAATTGTAATGATCCCTCAACCATCAGAATTGCAAAGGCAAAAGTATGATTTCCCAGGAGACCATGGGCTGCTTGCTGCAAAGGTGTGCGTTAGGGACGGGCAGCAGCACAGGATCTCAATTTTCATGGGACAGATCTTAGTCCGTAGTGATTACATTTAAATTTGAGGAAGGCAAGAGGATAAAAACAGAGTCTTCAGAGAGAATCTTTGGGCAACTACTTCTGGTACTTCGTGTCAAGGCAAGGCAGGGGTTCTGAGCTAAATGCTGCTGCATACATGTATGTCGAATTGACCCTGCTAGGCGAGGTGCTCGATACATCATACAGCAAGGTTTTACATACAGGCTGGTTGTTCCTTCGAGACCGGCAGTGGTACAGGTTGTGCTTGTTTTTGGCAATCAGCTCCTCGAGAGGTGCCTCTGTCTTTTCTCAAAGGCGACAGGCGAGAGATGGCAGCGGTTACCTCTTGCTTCTGACCTCCTTTTGGGAAGGAAGCATTGTGAACATGCCATGTTCTCAGTTATCAGCCTACAGCTTCGTATTTCTTGGGGAACGTTTGTGTTTGGGCTGGTAGGACCTATATTTCTGCAGGAAACTTCTATTTCTGAAACTTCCTTTGTTCCAAATTGACAGCAACAAAAAATCCAACATTTGTACACAGTCTATTGAGGTGAAATGGTATCACACACCCAGAGGAACAAAGCTGAGAATCGTGGCATTAATACAATGGTCATGCAGCAAGAAGCTGATGTTGAGAATAACTTTGGAATATGTTGGAACGAATTGGAATGTTTTCTTTAAACTTTGTATGTTAGATTTTTTAACACAATGAAATGAAATGGGCACATTCCTGCAAAGCATTTCAGTCCCGACAAACTATTTTCCACTGGCAAAGTCGCTTCAATTTTGTTTAACCCGGCTGCTCCTGGCTCTGGGGAAGGTAAGCATCACTTGTGTAGCCCCACGTCGTAGCTCTCCGTTCGACACCTCCAGTGTTTTGGACCCACCAGTGGCTGGCCAACACCGACTCCGGTGTCCGGTCTTCGCATCTCAGCAGAGCATCCAAGGCTGCCAGCGAACCTCCTTAAGAGAGAAGCGAGGGGAGGAGAAAGCGTGTTCAGCAACCCCACCTCCTGGTTATTTCATCTTCCTTACAAGGCTAAAGCCAGCAGCTTTCCTCTGCCTCTGGGTCCCTTAAAAGCAGCAGGGCAAGCCCCAGGGCTCCCGGCGGGTGCAGGAGGGTGCGAGGCTAGGTGGCACTGCCCGCCTGGTGCCACCGCACTGTGACAGTGGCCTCGGAGCCCCGGGAGGCAGAGTGGCACTGCCTGCCTGGTGGCACGGCACTGTGACAGCGGCCTCGGAGCATCGTCCAGGGCTCCTTGGTCCCCATCCTCCCAGCAAGCACGGACCAAACCCCAAAAGCAATCACTGAGGGGGAAAAAGCGCAACGTGAGAGGTAAATGCATTTTTATTGTTGTGGAGAAGGACAAAAGGAATGGGCTTTGTTTAGCTGGAAATTCATTAAGGCACGTTGATGTCTAAAACTGGGGATTTAAAATATCATCTGAATAAAGGCTTTGGTCTGACTGATTTCAAAAGCTGCACTGGGTTAAAAAGATCAACAGATGAATTCAGGTGACTGAAGAAATTTTAAATTTTCTCTTTAGGCATTCACACTTGGAAACTTTCTTTGGAATCTGCTTTCTGTTTCACTCTCTCTGCTGTTGCTAAAGTATTTTGAGTAGTAATATGTATGTTGCTTTAAAAAAATAGGAAAAGAAAGAAAAGCTGCAGAACCAAAAACTGACCTTGGTAAAGACCTGGTCTTCTGTTGGAGTTAAGGACTAATAAGACCTTTGAAATGCTCCCGTACCCGTGTTCCTGCAATTCATTAGGGCCATTTCTTCAGAAACATCCCGGACCTACTGAGCTGGAATGCCTGTCTGCATCTGGTTGAGGTTACTGTAGCTGGTATTTAGGATTCATGTTTTTTCCAGTTTAATTGAAACAAGCTGAGGTTGTCTACACATTCTGTGAATTGTTTCCATGTCCTGACCATCCCGTCTCTCTGAAGTGTAATTCTAGGGCTGCTGAATCTGAAAGGGAAAAGCAAAAACACATAGGTAGTGCACAACTGCAGCCCCTCTGCAGGCCACGCTGCCAGTGGAAGTCAGAGTAGCTGAAGGAAGAAGACTTGGACACTTGTCTGTGAGATTCACTGAGACAGATCTTTTCAAAGCGCGATAGTACTGACCTTAGCTTAGCTGTACAGTATCATACTTGGGCTTCTGATTTGCATCTTTGTGGCCCTAGAGGACTTACAGATGCTCTTATTTGTCAGGTAAAATGAAAGACCGGCTTTTTGAGAATAGCTGCTGGAAGCTGTGACGGATCAGGAGAGCTGTGCATTGCCACGCAGCTCCTGCAGACCCTAAGGCATCGGGTCAGCCTCCCAGCGAGTGCATGCAGAGGCGTGGGTGCAGCAGCGGAGGATGGAAGTGCTTCGCCGATCCTCAGTCTTCGCTGCAGAGGTGATGGAGGTGTTCGACAGGTCTCCCACTGACAAGGAGCTTGTGTCCCAAGCTAAGGCCCTCTGCAGAGACTACATAAATTCGAGGCTGGTTCGAGCAGGTGTCAGCTGGAGCAAACCCGAGTGCAATGCGCCAGTGCCTGGTGGTAAGCTGGCCGAGGTGTCTACCATACTGCTGCGGCTGGGTAAGTCCCTGCGGGCACGGGTGCGAAGCAAGTCCTGCATGGAGCAGTTCAGACCAGACTAGGAAGGAGCCTGTGGTTTCTGGGACTGAAGAGTGCCAAGAGGCTTTCTGTGTGATGATATAGAGGCTTTTGTTCTCTGCTGTGAGCTCTGGGATTTGCTTTTGGTGATTTCCCTGAACAGCTCCTTGCATTTCCTTAGTTCCTTGGGGCATCGCTCGGCACCCTGGTTCTGCAGAGCTGCATTTTCTGAGGACTTGCGACAGCTAAAAAGTATGATGCAGTCCAACAAAACCCAACAGCAAACCAATTTTATCTGCACAAGACTGCAGCTGTGTAAGAGTTTTAGTTCTTTCAGTAGTTTTTGTCAGCTTTGCATTTTAAACAGGTCTTGCGGTGTCTTCTCCAGGCACTGGTGACTTGGCTGCCATGACGCAACCCAGCCTGGCGTCTGGTAGAGCACTGATGGCTCCACACCTGGGCTTCAGCAGCAGCTCACCTAACTGCAGGGCTGTTTAATTTGGGGGTAATTGCTTAGACTGCGTGCGCTGGAGATTTTACAAAAGCTCCTTTCCAGTGACAGTGCGTTGATGGCATGTTTCATTTGCTGTTGTTTACCTTACTTATTCAGCAAGACCCAGCACTCTGCTTCTTGGAGGTGGCTTCCAACATCCCTCTTTGCCTGCGGGCTGGAATATCAGTTCACATCTGACTTGGAAGCTACCATTAGCATTTGCATCTGATTTAATTACACCAAAGTTCAAATAAGTCTGGTGAAGCAACCTTTAACTGGGCCTAACCAACTCAGGACCAGACTGGTTTCTCCACTTTCTCCTCTTTCTTTCCTCTTCTGTTTGATGTTATCCCAAATTTCTTTTTAAGGCATAGCTGTTCTTCTTCTGTGTGGCCTTTTTATTACTATTCTTTTACAATTTTTCCTCTCCTATGCTGACTTTTCTATTTTTGTTTGTTTGTGTGTTCTTCTGTCAGTCTGGTGGCCCTTTTGTCCCCCCAGTTCTTTGCCTGGGCTGGGGGCTGCTTTCAGGCAGGTCTGTGGGTGGCCAGGAGCACGCTAAAGGGCAAGCAGGTGGCAGACTGGATCCGAAGGCGTCTCCTGGGTGACTCTCCTGGTACTTATTCATGTCCAGATGGAAAGATTTGGCTGATGGTCCCGGGAACTTGGCGCCTTCTCTGAGCAAATCTGTTTGTGGAGAGCCACAGTACCCATGCAACGAGAAGGGGAACAGTCCTTCTTGTTAGGATAACAAGTACCTTCCACCCTGTTTGTTCAAAAACGCCACCTGCCACATGGCTGTCCCTTCCTTTTCCCTTTGTGGCCATAGCCAGTGCAAGGCCATGTGGTATCTGGCTCCTACCAGGAGCTGTAGGCTGCGGCTGCTTACTGGACAGAGCAGTTTTTGCTTTGTGCTAGTGCTGAGAAGCCTGTGGAGATGAGAACTCAAGGGATTTCCTACTCCTCTTGTACATGGCAAGGCAGCAGGGCCCGGTGAACTGGCTGGTGGGCCAACAGAGGTGCTGGCCACAGGCTGTGCAGCTGCAAAGTCTTGGGCAGCATCAGCTCAGTGAGGCTTAGCAACTGGCCAGTGCAATTAACTGATCATGTGTGGTAAAACCTAATGGTATGGCCAAATGAGACACCTCAGAGCCACTTACCACACGTGGCGTAGGTCTGGTTTATCCGAACTCCTCTCTCCTGTGGGCAAAACCCAGACAAGTGCCTTTTCTCCTCTGAACTGAGCTCCTGCATGTGGAAACTGCTGCTGCTGCCCTGCTTGCTCTTCCAAGATTGCTGCAGGAAGGAGGAGAAGCACAGAAATTGCTCTAAATGTCACAAATTGTGCAGCCAGTCAGTTAACAGACCCTGAAGGATACCAGCAGTGATCCTGGGACTTCTTTGCCGCACATTTTCCTTCCCCCGCTGCTCTGTGTATCGCTGTGGGGCAGGGCTGTGTGCTTCCAACCCAAAGGGGCCCTGATCTCATCTCAGTCCTCCAGTCACTGCTTGTTAAAAGCTCTCACAGTGGCAGGCTACCAAGTGCTGATCCCAGCCTGTCCCGCTCCCCATCCACCCCGCTGGGCTCAGGGCAAGGCTTCTTGCAGCCACAGGGAAGCCTGCGTGCTCCCTGCGGGGCGAGAACAGCTGTCGAATGGTTCGTCTTATCAGGGCTGGCCACACATGTGCAGGGTTTCCTCTCGCGATCAGATTGTGTGCAACAATCCCATGGGCACAAAGGGCCGGCACAGTTCCTTTGTGGACTTCTCCGAAGCCAGGCTTTGCCCATGCCGGGCTGAGCGCCAGTGACCGGTTAAATGAATTCAGGTTGAGCAGCAAATGCCTCTGGAGCAAGCCCCTGGTGGTGGTGATGTCTTTCCTTTTCAGCTCCCACACAGTGAAATTTTCAGGGGAACCTGCTGCCCTCTGGCTGGGACAGGCCACCTGGGTGCTGCAGGGGAATGGCAGGGGGCTGTGACAACTCTCCTGTTCCCCTGGGTGCTCCAGGGCATGCCCATGCAGAAGGACGAGGAGTATCCTTTTCAATCTAGATCACCAAATAGGAACCTCCACACACACAGAGCCTCAGTCCCCTGCAGTATTTGCATCGTTTAATGCTCCCACAGCGTCTCGGCCACACTTGTTAAATAGCCATGAGAGGTAACACCTTCAACCATTTCTCAGCTGGGGGAAAAAACAACCTGGAGCTGAAAGCACATCCTCTGTCTGTGTCAGGAACCTTGCTGCTGAGGAGCCAGGCAAGCAAAGGATCCCTTTGGAGGAGAGAAGGAACTGCAGGTCAATGCTCTCTGCCTGTGGTAGCACAAAGTAGCTGAGCTGGGCTTCTCTTTGCTCACTTCATGTTGTGTGGCTCTGGGTGGATTCTTGGCTCTCATCAGCCTTCAGCATTCTTGAGTCACTCTCATCATAAGGCATTTTTGTACAGGCTGAGGAAGGGCGTAACTCTGAAAAGCTTACGCAGGTGGACATGCCTCCTTCTCACTTCTGAAAAAATAATTGGGATGGCTTTGTTTCTCTCAGGCCTGTCTCCTGTAGTGGGGTAAAGGCAGACACTCGCTGGGTTCTGACTTTGACAGCCAGCCTGGGAACATCATTTGTATCAGGGATTGCTGCAGCCACGCCACTGGTACCACTCCCTTTAGGTGTCCCGGGCACAAAGGGTATTAGGGAAGAAGGGAGGAGATGCAGGGGGTTGCCTCTAAATGACCCTAAGAACTCTGCTGCCTGTTTAAAGCAAGGTGGAGCTGGGGCTCTGTCTCTGGCCAGAGGGACACAAGAGATGACCCCAGCTGTAATTCTGGCATGGACCTAGTGCCCTGTGCGTTGACTCCTGACTGCTTGCTTCCAGGAGATGAGCTGGAATACATTCGCCCCAACGTCTACCGGAATATCGCCCGCCAGCTGAATATCTCGCTGCACTCGGAGACGGTGGTGACGGACGCCTTCCTGGCTGTAGCGGCGCAGATTTTCACCGCAGGTACCACGCACAGACGGATACACAGACAGGGCTGGGGCAGAAAGGGACGGTATGGGGCTGCCTCTCTCGGAGAAGGCATGTTTCTGGGATGGCCTGCAAGGTGGGGCCTGCTTTCTGAAAGAGCTGCGGGCAGTTTGGCAGCCTGCCCTGCTGTAATGATTTAATGAGGGCTCCTCCGTGCTCTGTTGTTCTGGCAAGGAAATGCCCTATTTTGTACATCCTTCTGGCAGGTTCTCATTCATTCGAGAAGCCATCTCCTGCCCTTCCTCCTGAGGAGGTGGTGTTACCTCATTGCACAGGGATGTCACTCATTCCAAGCTGCTTCGCTCACCACTGGCAGCCAGAGAAGATTCATTACGTGGGAGTCTCCCTTGTTCCAGCTCATGCTGCTGCTGTTAGAGCCAGAACCAGCTCATCACAAGGGAGTTCCCCTCTTCCTGGCTTCCTTTCCCTCAGCAATAGCCAGAGCTGCAATGGAACCTGCTGCTTTCAGTTGCTGCTTCGCCTTCCTCAGAGCCAGAGACGGGACCTTGGTCCTCGTGGCTAGCTGTTCCCCACAAGCAGGTGGTCTGAGCTTTCCTGTTGCCTAGGCATGAGTGTTCTGCTTCTGTTTGCTCCTGGAGGTTACTGACAAAATCAAAACTACACTCCGTGCTGCGTTCCTGCGAGGGAGCCTTGGCCTCCCCTGAAAACAGTTTCTGCTGTACTTCCAAGCAGGCTTCCATGCTCAAAACCTTTTTATCTTCACAGTCAGCTATACCTTTTTAGGTGCATAAACTGCACGGGAGCCACTGACACACCAGAGAAGCCCTGTGCTGACATCCTGGACTTCAGATCTGAAGTGTGTTGTGATGCAGAGCTCAGATCCTCTCCGGAACAGCAACAGATGGCAACAGAGATCTGAGAGGGAATGCTAAAGCCGGGCTCCCGTCAGGTTTAGCAAGGCAGATTTACTCCCCGGATCAGGGAAATGGAAACTGTGTCATAAGAAATGGATAGATTTGGATTTTGTAGCTAGTGTAGCCCTCAGCGTCCTTTCAGAGCCTTCCTGGAATGCAGGTTGCCTTTGCACTAGCCTGGCCTGGTAGGCAGTGTGGGCTCAGAAAGCAAGAGCCGGGCAAACACAGCAGGAACGTCTGAGTGTGGCTGTGCTCAAAGTACAGGTGCCCTGTCTTGTCCTTTCAGCGCTGAGCTTTATTTACATCAAGGCTTACAGAAAAAACAGAGGTCAGGTTTGCAGGCTTGGGTGTTTGCAGTGCAAGTAAGTAGTTTATCTTCTTAGATGAGTATCGCTGACTGCATCAGCCCAAGTGACAGAGGGAATTAAGCCAGAAAGCTGAATGGGTACAGGTGGTGCAGACTGTGTGTGCTGCTGTGCTGCATAAACATGATGCTGGGGAGAAATCCCTGCTGGCTTCTGGGAGCCGTGCCCTTGCCAGCATGTATTGACAGACACATCAAGAGCTGCGTTTTTTGCTCTTCAAGTTCCCAGCTCAGGAGCTGGGTGAAAATTTTGGGTGCTGTAAAATGTTTTTTGTTGAAAGTAAAGCTAGAAATTTTAACTCTTGGCTTTAACCATGGGGTTTTCAGGAAGGTGACAATGGGATCCAGACTCAGCTCTCTGAGGCTGGCAATACCAGAGACGTTGGAAGCATTTTAGACATGAAGACTAAAGCTCTGCAGCCAGTGCTGCCCCTTGTCTGGGGACACCGTTCTGCATAAATTGCTGGCAGACGGTTGGCTGTGCAGGAAATGGGTTCAAACCTCCCTGGTGCTCTGTGTCATCTGTTTTCTCCTCTTTCCCGTCTCTGCCTCATACCAACTAGCAAGAAAACTTGCAAGTATGAAGCGGGGGTTGTGTGTTCAATCACTTTTATCAATTAATTATTGTAATTTCTCTTGCTCCTGGGTGGCAGAGGGGGAATAGTTTGCTGATTTTAACATTCCTGAGTCCTAGTTGCAGTCTCAAGACTTAACATTTAATGCTAAATCCAGCAAATCAGAGTTGGCTGTGGCAGCCAGACATTCATTCCTTTTTTTTTTTCATAGTTCAGAGGAAAGAGGCTCTTACCAAGCAAAGGAAACCAGAGAGCTCAATACAGTCTGAATTTTCAAGCCAATTACCAATGGCTAAAGCATCTGACCCTGTTTTTCACTGTCCAGTTTATTAAGAAGACAGCCACAGTCTGACACTGCCAGGCCTAGACAGTCTGGAGAGCCCCATTAGTAACATGCAATGCCTATCCAGCAAGGGAGTGGGGGATTTTGACCCTGTCTTGCTGGAGAAGTTTCAAATCTTCACACTGCTCCTCTGGCAGTGCTTACGTGCTATCCCCACTGTCTACGCATCTGGACAAAGTAGAAGCCTTGGGTGGACATCTCAAGAAGGGAAGACTGAGGACATTTGGCTCCCTGGTTGATGCCTCTGCATGGGTGCTTGTGCTGTAGTCAACTTTACAGCATTGTCTGTTCCACTGATCTCAGTTTTGTCTTTCCTCTGGTGTAGCACGGACAGCTCAAATCCCAGTTACAGCAAGATTAACAGCTGAGACTATAGGCAGAAAGTGAGCAGGTCACAGAGCGTGGTAACGTTCAAGCTGTATTTTCTTTCCCTGTTTCTAACAAGCTGTTAGTTATCCAAGTCAAGGAGAGCCTGTCTGTGCAGAGCCTGGCATGGCAGAGCCCTGACCTGTTTTGGATGTTGAGGGATCTGCAGTAGCATCACTTCACGAGTTAATCCCCTCTGAGCACACTCAGAGCCTCACTCATCTTCGGGGACAGTACAGCTGGTTCTGCTGGGTGGTCCGAAGCTGTTCTGGAGCCAGCAGGAGATTTTCCACTGACTTTAACGGGTTTTGGACTGGGGCCTGGCTGAGCTGGCATTTACAAAAACTGCTTAAATAAATCCCTGAAGGAAGGGGTCACTTGGTGGAAGGACAGAAGAAGAAAAGGGAGATGCATTTTCCTTTCCTAAAGGAAACGGTTTCCCAGTCAGTAAGCACTGCTAGGCATGAGGGCTCTCTAAAAGAGGTCTTGTCCTGGTTTTATATGGGTGCTGGTAAGTTTTCAATCAAGAGTGCTTTGGCTGAAGTGAACCCTGTACAACGAGGAACAGGGATGTGTGGTTAATGAGTTGTCATGAGAAAACGCTTTCCTCTGCAGCATCTCACTGCTGCCACATCACTTAGGCTTTATGAGATGAGCTTCCTGCCTTGTGCACATCCCTCTTGGCATCGTTCTCTTCACCAGAGGGAAGTATATTGTGTCTGACTGTATTCTCCCAGCTGTTGAAATGTAGCACTTGATCATATTACTCTTAGGCCTGATTTGCAAGTTAGACTTTGATGCTGAGTGGAGCAGAGGGAAATTTATTTGGGTAACCTTGGATAGCATGGTGCTTGGAGACTGCACAGTTGTGTCTCATGGCTCTTTGTGCTCCCCCTGGGGCAGACAAGCTGAAACACAGTGGGAACAGTTTCAAGAGCAGTTCTTTCCTGCTAATTCATTTTCCCCTGGGCTCGCCAGTGTTTACATGCCTCCAGCTCCACGGCTGGCCTTGAGTCTGCGACTTGTATTTCTTATTTTTAAAGATTCCTTCTAAGCGTCTTTTCACATGTTCTGCATCCTTTTGTTCCACCACTATGGACAGAAGTTTTAGGGCCAGTTTTAATTGCTCTGTTCAGGACTGCTTTTCCACTCTCTCACACACAGCAGGGAGATGCGAATCGCTTGTCCCTCAGCAGCACCTGGGGACGAGCAGCCCCTGTGGATGGCAGCCAGGCCTTCTGAGGAATTTGGAGCAAGGCAACGCTCCTTGCTCAGGCACTGGCCAGATACGACTCCACACGGTGCCACCGACAAGGCAGTCCTTGAGAGAAGAGCAGATGAAGCTGGAGTCCTGCGGGAGCACAGGTCAGGGCCTGCTGTGGGCTGCTCCTGGGGCTGCAGGCCGCTGGAGCCCTCCTGAGGCAGGGGGTGCCTCTGTGTGAAAGGAGAGGGTGCTCCATCCGTGTGCTGAGGGGGATTCGCCTCGTGCAGGCCCTTGTTGAGAAATATCAAGAATCCAAGAATTCATCACCCTACACCACTATGTAGCAACCTTGACAGAAAACACAAGAGCTGAAGGGGCTTTCCTTCTATCCTCCTCGGAAGGAGGTAGCTGGACCAACATGTCCATAGAGCAAGCTGGTTTGCTGGGTATTAGGGAAATCAGAGGTCTAATACGTCTTTCTTAGGGTGTGGAAGGACTTTTTTTTTCCCTGTTAGATAGTTGGGTTTAAAATGAAGTTAAAGCTACCTTTCTCTACTGGGGCCACCAGAGCTCTAGTCTTGGTTACTGCTGTGTAAATGTCCCAAAATGAGTGCACTTGCTTTAGATATTTAGGAGTGAAGAGTGTCAGTAAAAGCTTGGGAATAAGCCACTGAACTCCTCCCTGCAATTTTGGGTAACTTGAGTTCATGTAACTCAAAATGAAAGGAGCCACATTTCTGTGGGGACAGAGGATGGCAATAAGAGGCTGACATAAAACTGTTATAAGCCAGCTGAGATGCTGGTCGGGGAGGTCATGGATGGTGACAGGTAACCTCCTAAAGCCTTTTTCTTTGGGTGGAGAGGTACTGGCCTGCCTCAGGACAGCCTCTGCCTTGCTAGAAGAAACCCTCAGCCTCGTGTTTTCTCATGTGGTTTTATAGCCTCTTCCTGGCTTGTTTTGCTGGCTGTCATGGTGACACACAATGTGAGAAAGAGAGATAAATAGTGTGAATACCACACAGGCAGTGAACTTCCTGAGTGACAGCTCTGGGGAGGGGACCTGCAGAGCCGACTCAGAAAATAAAATCAGAATACAAATAACAGCCAATTTAGCTACATTAATAACTTCCTCTGATCCTGTGGATAGTGCTGGTGAAGGACAGAGGATCACAGCAGACTCTGACCTACTGCGGGGTTATTGTTGTTACAGTGCCTTGCAAAAGGATCTGCTGAAGATTTTGATCTTGCATCAGTCATGAGTAGAAAAATGGCTTTTTTTTGGAACAGTAAATGGATTTTCTCCAGTCTAACAAGCCATTCCTATGGCTGATATTTGAATAGTTTCTCTGTAAAGTTTTGCACATTTTTACTAATAAAAAAGTAATTCCTAAAAGTGTTACTGTGAATGTCGCTTTTGAGGCATCAAGTGGAAGAACCCCAGAAATGCTCTCACACCTGCACGTATGTTAAAGAGATGTGCTCTGCTGCAGTGTGAGCAGACACCAGGACTTTCAGGTCCCATCCTAGAGAGATGTTCAGGATGCCTGGGGGTCTGGGACGGCAATAGAGGAAAGAGGAAGGGTCTTTTAAATTTAAATTATATTCAAGGCTTTCTTAGCTGATAGATTGCTGAGCACAACCAGTTTCTCGATCATGTGTTTAACCCCTTCTGGTGCCTAGATCTAGTGGCTAAACAACTCTCTGCCTTTCCTCCCTCATACCTGTTTTCTTTCTTGTTGCAACCCCGCAAGAATGATTTTGTGTTTTTTTTTAAACAACTAAAACTTCACCTGGCGTCTGTCTACATTTGGGACAGACCTTGGAAAGGCTCCGCAGAGATCTCTCACTGTAAAATACTTCCCAAAATGCTTGTCAAATACTGTATTCCAGATCATAAATTAAGGGGGGTAGTAAACTTCCCAGCAGAGCCAAAGGAAACCCACGTAGTACTGGTAGTTCTTCTCCATGCATGCAGAAGGGTTGCATTTCCAGGTCACTGGTCCTGACAAAAGTCTTATCAGGGACTGCTGGCTGCAGTGTGTGAGCACGGAGGATTATACCCAGTGGCGCTGGCAAAGTGCAGGGGAGCCCCAGGGAGGCTGGCTGGTGCCCAGAGCTGGGCTTGAGCTTGTTTCTTCAGCATGAACAGGAAGATGGCTGCTGCTGGGCCAACCTCCACAGAGCACTCACCGATGGCAGGTCAGCCTGGTAGGAGGCTCTGCTTTAGGGGAAATTAGATGACTGACAGACACTCCCATCCCTGCACTGCTCTCAGTGGGATAGGATATGTGGTGTTAAATATTGCAGGCAGGGGACCCAAACTCTTGAAGTTGCCTGGTTGTTGGTGGAGGCTGAGAGAGGCCCCTAGCCTCTCAGAGCACCCCAACCTCCTCGTCTCTGTAGCTTTGCCTCCCGCTTTTGTTCTTGTGTCACGGTAGAACTGACTGTGTGGATGCTCATCTCTTACATGCTTTTCCTGTCACATTGGAACAGGCTCCTCTGAGCTAGAAAAAAAGCAGGAATACTTTTGTGTTAAGGCTGATTAGGAGTCATGCTGGTAAAAAAAAACAAACAGGTTGCTCAAACTTTTTGAATCTGATTGCCTCCTCTGCAGCATGTACATGGCTGAGAGTTAATGGCAATGTCAACCACTGCAGTGCGCATCTTCCTTGCATCAGTGATAGCGCTGGGCTGCTTGCTCCAAAGCTGCACACCCAGTGCTGAGAGGCACATGTCCAAGTCAGACCACTTCCTTCTGCAGCTCTAGGGGGGGAGTTTTGCCTAAGGCCAGTCTCCTGGTTTTTCTTTTCATGGAAAAACTCATGGGAGAGCATGCAGAACTGTGGCTGTGGCTGGACACGGAGCCACGTGCATGCAGAGTGGGCATGTGTAATGAAGGAGGGCTTTCCCTTCGATTATTCAAGACCGAGTGGCGTGCACATGTGTGAAGCTGGATGACCTCTCTTCTTTTCCTAGGCATAACATGGGGCAAAGTGGTGTCTCTCTATGCGGTGGCAGCGGGGCTGGCGGTGGACTGCGTGCGGCACGCACAGCCGGCCATGGTTCACACTATCGTCGACTGCCTGGGAGAGTTCGTCCGCAAGACCTTGGTGACATGGCTGAAAAGGCGAGGAGGCTGGGTAAGAGAGGCTGTATGGTCTTTGCTTCCACACATGCACACCAGAAAATAAACCCAGTTAAAGGAAGTGAGAGTGCCCCCGCTACAGCTTTATGCAGAAAAACATTGAGTGAGATTCTGCCATGGCCCCGTGGCCACCACTGTCCTACACCTGTGCTAGGCTCCATAGAGCTCTGTCACTGCCTCCTGGTCCTGTCCGTGACAGCACCTGCTGTTCTGGTCCTCAGCCTCCTGCGTGTCTGTGCTGGACTAATTCAATCCCGACCCACTGCTGTTCAGTTCCTGTCTCAAACTTGTCTGGAGCTGCCAGCCAGTTGTAGTTGGAGACTGCAAATAGGAGCCATCATCTTGGGCAGCTGTTTTCTTGAAACTGAATAAATGAGGCCTGCCAGCTTATTTCCCATTCCACCTGCCCCACAGTTCCCCAAGTCAAAGATTATACACTAATGTAACTTGCCACCATGAGGAAATTTAGAGGGTTATTAAAATCTGGTAGTTTGTGCCATTCCCTGACCTGGTGGTGCTCTGTGAGTAACTTCTGATGTAGCTCAAGCTGTAGTGCACTTATGCTTTGAAGGGCACTGCTAACACTCATCGATAGGGCTGGCAGTGGGAGGGCTCGTGGCTTTCACTGACCTTCCCTGAAACTGTGGTTATGGCACAGTGTTGTGTTGGAGCGTGGTACAAGCACCAGTTGGCTATACCCATCTGATTTCATTGGCTCTCTCTATAACCCGTGGGAAATAAAATGCACTGCAGTGGAGCACTGGTTAAAGTAAGAGCTTTATTTAGGTGCTGTGGAATAGCCAGATGCCTTTCTAGCGAGCTCCCCAGAAGCCTGAGACGAGTGGTCAGCTAGGGTCAGGGTTGGAAGCTGGGCGATGTACGTCTCTCTCTGGGTCTCTGTGCCAGTCTGGCAGGGATATAGACACTTCTTGGAAAGATACAGCCAAAATCCCTTTGGTACTGCCTGGCAGATGCTGTCTGGAGTTAAATGTTCCCATGTGACACCACAGAGCTCAGGAGACATCTTGTTCCCAAGGCATGCACTCCTTCCAGGCTGAGCTGCAATGGCACAGTCCTTCCTTCCCGAGGGGTGACATTTATTCCTGAGCTGCCAGGAAAGGGGCAGGCTCCTCACCCATCTCTGGCTCAGAGAGGGGATCTTTTTCCAAACTGAGCATTGCTCCTCTGTGCTGAGAGTTCCCAAGCGTGCCTATAGTCATCCCAATGACCTGGCTTCTCCAGGGGTGAAGGCACCTGTCTGATGGAGGGCAACTGGACAAGTAGGCAGTGTTCTGATTTTGGATCCCTTGCATTTCCTAAGGGTCATTGCCACCTTCAGTCATCCCTGCCCTTTCTAAAGCTATGTCTCTTTGGGGCCAGCTGGGCTGAGGAACTGATTGGTTGGACTGAAGAGGAACCATTGATTTTCATGGCCCGATTTGTTTCATTTTGCATCTGCACACAAAATTGTGCTAAGATACTACAGAGATACCTGAGAAAGCAATTCATCAAGGATCGCTGTTCCTACATATGAAATCCATGCCTCAACATCATTGGTGGGGCTTACTTTAACAGGGTACCTTCTGGGGCTGGTTGAAATGTTTTCTCTGAAACAATTTTTTCCTTTGGAAAAAAAAAAAAAAGTTTCATTAAAATTGGAATGTTGCACAGGAATGTGTCTCCTCCTAGTCTCCAGCTAACTTGTTTCTTTGTTTTGATAAACCATACACGTTCTTGTAAGTTAACATCTTGTTTTAATTTTTGTTTGGCTTTATTAGACTTCTAAACAAAGTGTTTTGATAGTTCCAAATGGATATTTTTAGAAAGTTTGTTGCATAGCAAACAAGGCACAAAACCCACCCCCTGACCAGAGCTGCTTCTCGCCATCTGGGGAGATAAGCCCTGTCCACTGCTAGCTGCTTGTGCCAATCATTCCTCTTCACATGGCCATTACATTTTCCTTGAAGCTACGCTGCTCACTCTCAGGCTCTGGCTCTAGGAAAGGGAAGCCAATGTCACTGCCCCCGCTTGGACAAAATGACTGTAAAAGCACGCTGGGCTGTGCTGATTGCAGCCTTATCAACAACTTTGGGCTGCAGAAAGGAGATATCTTCCCTCTAGAAACACATGGTTCCTTCAGCCTGGGGGAAGGCTCCAAATCCTTTTTCCATCATGTGCCGTGTTTCCCTGAGTGTTCCCATGTCCCTGGGTGTTTCCCATGTGCTGAGTTTCCCTTGATCTAGGCACTGCGGTGTGAAATTGCCCAGCCTGGGTTCACAAATGGGCCAGACGAAATGGCTGTGTACTGGAGACCCTTTCGTTTGGCACCTGACCTAGCTGGTTGTTAGTTTGTCTTGGCCTGGAGTTCGTGTTTCCCCTGTGCACAGGGCCCCTACCTCTTATACATCAGCTCAGGAACCATGCCAAGAGGAACCACGCCAAGAGGAACCACCATGCTCTGAGCTGTTTCGGGAAAGCCACTGCAGAGACCTTGGGAAGGTGTTTGGAAGTCCCCGCTCAGCAGTAGTTTCCCACACGCCTCCGTTCCAGGAATCCCTAGCCTCATGCTTCTGTTTTGTAGGGTGGAGAAAGCCTTCACCTGCCACAGCCCAACACAAAACAAACGCGAAACCTCTTAGGAGAAACAGGAAACATTTACCCCTGGAGGTATCACCTCTTCCTGGGGAGAGTATGCAGCTTTGGCAGTGGCTTTACAGTAGAACAGGAAGATTTAGCAGCTGTTATGTATGTTTTCTGAGCTTGAGACTCAAACTTGTTCAATAAATAATTAACAGGCAAAGATCAAACTGTCACTACAACAGCTTATCGGTGCCTCACAAGACTGAAAGACCTATTTAATCGAGAAGCTTTGAAATTTTCAGTTCCAGTGCCTTATCTGGCGTACTTTATTTGGATCACAATAGCCGAGGCAATTGTTAAACAGCTGAGCTATTTTGTTTATCTAAGCAAGCACCACACGGGCTTGTAAGTGCTTCTGACTGCAGCTCCTCGTGGCTAGCCCCAGTGAGGTCCTTGCCTTTGGCAGGCATGTCACAGCTTCAAGGGGGTCGCACTTTCGCATCCCAGTGGCTGTCACCCACCAGGTGTGCCTACCTGGTTTTGCAGAAGACTTGAGGCACTAAAGCCAGGAGCCATTCAGTTCGTGGAGAGCAATCAGCTGCGCTGACATCTGGATACATGCTCAGGCAGGCACAGGGACCTGTCTTTCTGACGGAAGAGGCAGCTTGGCACAGCTGTGTTTTAAATTTAACACCGTTCCAGACCCTGATCCAGGCTGAATCTGTTCAGGCAAAGCATGGCAAGTTTGCTAAGCTGTCACTGAAAAGTTTAGGCAGACCCATTTTACTTTCCACCACGATACAGGTAAAATACCTGTAACCACTCGCACTACATTGCAGCATCTTCTGCTGTGCACTGGCACGGCTGCTTGCGATGTTTGCCTGTGCTTTTATAGCTGCAGGCAGCAGCATTTCTGCACCTTGTTGTTCACCTTTGGGAACACCCCTTGTGCTGATTCGGCTTCCTCCTGTCCTCCTGTTTGTCCCATCCGTGACTGCCTGTATTCATTCCTCCTGCAGTCTCTGCTCATCAGGTATTTGGGACCTCGGTGTCTCTGAACGCTCCCCGGAGAGCAGCAGTGTAGTGATGCAGCGTGCCAGCCCCTCAGGCTTTCCTGTGAGAGAGGAACCACCGGCACTGTGTGGATGGCCGGTGAGGCTGCTGGCAGCAGACTTCGGTCTGTAGAAGACAGTGGAATCAATGCAGCTGTATTCAGTAACTGGATACAGGGATGTGTCCCTTCAGTCCCCCCTCCTGCTTTCTGATTATAGAATAAGAGAATCACAGAATGGGTTGGGTTGGAAGGATGTGATTTTCTATTTACCTCTGTCCTGTTCACTTTTCCTTCCAGATATTTTATACCTTCTCCTCCCAATGCCATTCAAGATCATGTCTTCATGATTTGCTGGGTTGTTGTTCTTTGTTCCTTGCAGGCCAGCTTCCATTCCTGTTAATACTTGAAACCAGATGCCCAAACGATCTTTAAATCTGGCCCATGTGTTGGGGAGGCATCTCTGCCAGCAGACACATTTCCACAAACAAAGCTTGCATTGCTTGAGATTTAAATTGCGGGTTGGCTTACTTGAATGAGTTCCAAATAAAACATTAAGGCAAGAGAAAAAGTGCAAGCAACTTGAGCTGATATTAAACAGGACAACCTCCGGGAAGCATCTTGCTTTACAGAAAAGGATGAGAGTGCTGCTATTGCCAAGGCTTTCTGTCTTTTTTGAAAAGGGGAGGAAAGTTTCTTTTATTTCATTACTGAGAATGGAAAATGCTTGACAATATACCTGTAGTATTTCTTTCCCCAGGCATGGCCGAGAAACGGACACTTTGCCTTGTTGATGTAGGATGAAGGAAGTGCCTTTCATAGAGCTCTCGAGCCTGATCTAGTAACCTGCTGTGCTTAGAAGTTGTCAGGGCAAGTGGCTGTGGCTGTTCACTGTGTGGCAAAGTGGTGCAAAGCACCGTGTTGGTGTGGGAGTGTCTGTTTGGTGGCTGACACAGTTCTGGGCATCTCTGATGATCTCTGCTCCCTCTTCCTTAGGCAGACATCACGAAGTGTGTTGTGAATACTGACCCCAGCCTTCGCTCCCACTGGCTCGTGGCTGCTGTTTGCAGCTTTGGGCACTTCCTCAAGGCGATCTTCTTCGTGCTGCTGCCTGAGAGATGAACCCGAGCTGCCCGCAGCAGCCCCATGCCCCATCTCCTCCCCCACTCCAGAAGCAGTGGAAATGGCAGCCTCTGAAGAGGAGGAAGAGAAGAACCGGGACAAACAAAAGGCTTGTTCTCCTCTCCCTTCAGCTGGCAGCAGCTGACCGACCACAGTCTCCTTCTGGCAGCCGCAGGAGCCTCTCTCACCCTTATCCTTTCAAGAGCCTCATTTTCCTGAGTGACTCGTGGGTACGCCCCAGGCATCGCCAGTCCCTGGGCACGCTGACTGCGGCACTGTCAGACCTCTGTTCCTTACGACCGTGTTGCATGCTTATGCTAGTGCCAGGCAGAGGGGAGGAGGAAGGGGCTAGTATTTGAAACGGAATAGAAATAAGAGAGGGGGAGCATCCCTCCCTCACTGCATGCGATTCGCCTCTTGGTGCTCAGACTTGCCTTGTGTCAGTTCTTGTTGTTGCACTCGTGTTTGAACTCCACCTCCTCCTTCCAGTCTGCCTCTGGCTTGTTGGGCTCTCCCCATGGCACAGCATGCCACAGGGGATCATTCAGCAGCAGGTTCTTCATGGGATGAAACAAATGTCTGTCGTGAGATGCTTCTCCCTCTGACGCACCCTGGAAATGGCGTTTTGGGGCTGTGTGGGGGGCAGGACCAGAGGGTGTGTGATGAATTGGTAAGGGTTTTGCCCTGACCTCTCCTGCTGCGCTCACACGCAATGTTTGAAACGGGGGAGAGAGGGACAATGCCTTCAACCAACAGCTCGGGTTTGGATTTTATAATGAAGACAAAGCTAAATGTGTGAGTAGGAAAGGCTGGGGGACGTGGTCAGAAATTAGGGAAAGAGTAAGTGAGCTGCCTGATGTTGTGAAGGGGGAAAGCTGTGTCAAAAGCAACTGGTATATGTTTCTCCTTTAATGTCATTGGAAGTACAACCTGCAGTCTTCTTTGTGGCAAAAAATAAAAGAAAATAGGTGGTGTTTCACTATTGCAAAGGGTATTGTATTTGTTTCCAGAGTTAAAAATTCCTAAAAAGGCCAAAACAGTGCAGAGACAAATACTTAGGCCATGCTAAAAATACTCCAGCTTTTTCCCTAGTAGAACGTGTTAACGTGTTAAAACGACAACTCCCCTGGTTCCTGCTCAGAACTTAACCCATGTTGCTCCCCTGTCATGTCTCCTGCCATGGGAGGCACCCTGCTCAGTGCCTTGCTCCTAGGAGCACGGCCTCTCAGAAAAACACTGCTCTGCATGAACAACACGGGGCATTATAGGAGTTTTTGCTGTTATTTATTTATTTTTTTCCTGATTTCCCTCCCCACGCCCTGCGTTTGGAGGGACTTCACAGTTTTCTTCCAGAAATTATGAATGGGTTTGAAAATAGAGCAAGGTATTTACTTGTCAGGACGGATCCCTGCGAGCAGTGCTGTGCTCTGACCAACAGAGCTGCCAGCCGAGGTGTGTGGGTGTTCACAGCATTGCGCAGTCCTGCCTTTTACTGGTCTAGACATTTCTTTTTACTGCTCTAGCCTTTTCTTTTCACTGCTCTAGCCTTTTGCACATGTGCTGCTCCCCCAACAACACGAGTACGGGGCTTTGCCTGTTTCACTGCGCCTGTAGTGAAGAGTGCTTTACCAGATCACTTCACTGCTACTTTTTCAATAGTAAAGTAATCCTGATGCAGGGAAACCCCTAGAAGAGAACGTGGCCCTGCATCCCCAGTCCCCAGGAGCACTCCCCTGCTGTACCAAGGCTGGGTGCTGCCTAGACACACTTTGGCCATGCTACTGAAATCTGGGGGGTTTTCTGCTGGTGGAGTTCTTTGCATGGATACAGCCGATGTTGCCCTGAGGTGGGTGCAGTTTTGTCTGGGTAAAGCTTGCAGCAGTTCCCCAGATAAAACCGAGCTGCCTAAGGACTTTTTTCTTCCGTGCTGACATAATCCTGTTGGCACTAGGGGTTTTGCTGGCACCTCTCCCACTTGGGATTTTCTCCTGTAGATTCCTGATGGATCCGGCTGTACAAACAGCCCGGGTATAGTGCACACGGTGAGCTCAGCTAAACCACCATTTGAGCAGCACGGAGAGGATCCCTTCAGAGCTGTAATAAATGCAGTAAAAGCAGCATACTGGGGGGATGTGGCTTCGTTGTTGTAAAAAAGCTTCTGAAAAATTATGAGAAGATTTTTGATATCTGGAGGTAGCCCTGTCATGACTTGGACAGTTCAGCAGCTGGTGAAATGCAGCTTGCCTTGCCATATCTCGTGTTTGATGAGGTGTGTGAGAAGTGATGGAGCTAGCACAGTTGTACACTGCAGCTGTAAAGACCTTTCTCAATTTAAATGCTGTTTTTAAATGTAGTACTTTAGGCTATGACTGCTTTTTTGCATAAGTAAGTGATATCAGAGAGACTATTAAGGACCATAAAGAGTTAAATGCACCAATTAAGTCAGTTTAACAAAAAGATAAGAATGATAAGCCAAATAAAGCAGCATTGCTAGAAAGGAATGTGTGTGGGTGGGAAGGGGGTTGCACACACAGGCAAAGTTTCAGGCTGGAAACTGCTTATAGGGAAGATCCCCGTGGTGGAGATCCCCATGAGCAGGTTTCAGCCCTTCACCTGCACCCAAAATACAGTGCCCCTCAGGCATCCTGGGTGCCAGGAGGTTGCAGGGTTCACGATTATCTCACTTGTGTGTGTTTTTTAAGAGTCGAATGCACAGGAGACAGCCGAGACAGGGGCTCGGGGAGAGGCTGAGGCAGCTGTAAAAGTGGGGTGATGCTTTCAGCCTGCTTGCCCCATGGGCTTTCCTTGTGGAAAACCCACGCAGTGTGCTGCTGGAGAGAGAACCTTAAGCTAGAGGCTCTCATGCCATAGCAGCGATTCCTATCTTGGCCTGAGATTTTGGAGCTGCAGTTGTGTGTCTGCATCTGCTCCCATCCAACCTCTCACTCCTTGTGCAATAACCACATCGGCACCAGTCTTGCTACCAAAATAAACAGTGAGCAGAACTGCACACACCGTTGTGCATTTGGGAAGCAACAATCCTGAGCCTGACTCAGTCAAGTATTTATGCCGTGTTCAAATTTAGTTGTAATATTTAGGCATTTCAGAGTACTTCCAGAGGTGCTTTACAATCTCAACAAGTCTATGGGTCTATGACTTTACGTTCTTCTGTTCCAGCCAGTCCTACCTGATGGGAGACATCGGGTTGGCTGTTTATCACCCAAGAAAACATTTTCCTTTTTACACAGTTGGTGAAGGTCCTGGGAGCCTGTCTAATTTATGTAGCTGCTAAAGAAAAAGTAAACCGTATTTCTGATGCTGGACAATGAAGAACCAGGAAATGTGGCAATGGGGCTGCCCTTCACCCTGCTAGCCAGCAGTCCCTCAGCTCACATAAAATCTCATGAAGCTTCTGCCTCTTTCTTTGCTGTCACCCCAAGACAGGCTGAGGCACAGCAGGGAGCGGGGGCTATTGCAACGGAGGCAGGGGAGATGCCTGGGGAATAGCGGGAGGAGGAAGAAAGGGTTGGAGGGGGGAAATGGCATCTTAAATATTTCAGTGGATATAGAGTACTTTGCAAATGAGTGGGCTGTGCATTATTACAGCAGGGAATGTCAAGGTCAGAGAGAGGAGCCTGCAGGAACCTCAGCTTTGCTTTGTTCACAGAAGAGCTTGTCCCAATAGGATTTATCCCTGCCTCTCTGCGCCGTCTGTTTTCAGATTCTTGGTAATTGAACTATATTCATTCAGTGGAAATACTTGCTTTATCAGAAAGGTAGGGAGCAGAAAAGCTGCCTTCGCTTGGGTGTTTCAAAGACAGGCATTTGAGAAATGTTTATCGTGTCCTAGACCTGATATTTTTCACCCCCAGCCTCACCTACGCTGCTCCCTTGTCAAACCCTGGTAGTCAGTTCGCCTTCTTCAAAACAACTAGAGAAACCGAAGTGGTCTCCAAGTCTCTCAGCAGATGCCACGTGTTCCCGCACTGCCTTTTCTCTTGTAAATGGAAAGAAAACAATTTGTGAAACCCCTAATTTATCAGACTTGCATCTGGATTATATACTGAAGTACAAAACAATAGAGTCAGGGAGCAATGCTAAGGTTTCCTGGAAAATTGCAATACCAAACTTCCTCATTTTCAGTCCTGTTGTTTAGATCTTGAGACAAAGCTCTGCCTCCGTTTTTGTTATTCTTCTTTTAACATGCAAGGTCTGAGAGTGGCTTTTGTGTGCGATTAAACTGAAAATGAAGCATCTCGAGTCTCTCAGAAGGCTTTCTGGAAAGATCGGACCACTGAGGGGTTCTGATCTTGACAAGAGCTTTCTTCACGTGGCTCTCTTCCACATGTGGTTCCTTGAATTTCTTCACTGTTGTTGTTTTTCAGCCTAAATTTTATCATTTTTCATAGCTATAAATCACCATGGTTTAATTATTTTCTTAGAGCAGCATGAAAACAAAACACATCACTAAACTGAAGACAAGGAAACAGGAATTTAATGTACTGCTGGCTGGGTCTATGAATTTCTTCTATCCAAGTGGTTTGACAGATGGAGTTTAAATACTTCCTCGGAAAAGCCTGTAACCTCTTCAACTCTAAACATCTTGACCCACTGGGATTATGAGCCTGTAGCAGAGCTCTATTGAACTTTATACCAGTATCCAGGACCTGGAAGTGAATTGCACGTTCAACCAGAGGCTGTGGGAAATAGAGTGCTCCTGGGTCAATCACGAGACATGCAGTGGATGTCCGGGCGAGGTCATATGAAAAAAACTTTCCCCTTCCAAAAAAAATAAAAAGAGAGGAAAAAGAGAGAGAAAAAAAGAGAAAAAGAAAGAGAAGAAGAAGAAGAAGAAGAAGAAGAAGAAGAAGAAAGAAAAAGAAAGAAAAGGAAAAAGAAAGAAAAAGAAAAAGAAAAAGAAAAAGAAAAAGAAAAAGAAAAAGAAAAAGAAAAAGAAAAAGAAAAAGAAAAAGAAAAAGAAAAAGAAAAAGAAAAAGAAAAAGAAAAAGAAAAAGAAAAAGAAAAAGAAAAAGAAAGAAAAAGAAAGAAAAAAGAAGAAGAAGAAGAAGAAGGAGAAGAAGGAGAAGAAGGAGAGGAAGAAGAAGAAAGAAGAAAGAAGAAAGAAGAAGAAAGAAAAAAAAAAAAAAAGAAAAAAGAAAAAAAGAAAAAAGAAAAAAGAAAAAAGAAAAAAGAAAAAGTGCTTGCTGGGAAGTTAATTTCCAGCTTCCTTACAAACATATTTGGGACTTTAAGCTCTGAAGAAACTTCCTCTCATTTCTCTGCCCACCTGCTAGAAGACAGCGCTGGAGCTTTTGTTCTCCATCACTGCAGGAGGACTTGCTGCTAAATCTCTCCTTATGTCAAATCCTGAATTGTGGAGCTCAGAAAAATATGCTGAAGAAACGAGTCCCCTGTTGTTTAAAGTTTCCACGACAAGCCCTATCTCATGACCTTCACTTGTGCTTGCATTATTCCACGCTGAAGCTCGATAAAAGTGTTTCCACCTCCAGAACTCCCCGCCCTGTGCTGAGCCGTGAGTCGCCCTGGCTGTGTTCCCGAGTCCCTTTCGGCCAGCTGAAGGGCACCCTGTTTGCACACCGGAGGACACCAGGAGCTTTCACCGTCACCACCCTGCTGGGAGCGGAGAGGATGGGCCCTGGGCAGGAGCAGTCCCCCGGCAGCTCTCGGTGCCCCTTGCCGTCCCCAGCCCAGTGCTCCCTGGTGCCTTCAGGGCTCAGCCTCCCTGCTGCAGTGCTGCGTGCCCGGAGAGGGACCAGAAGGATGAGGGTGAAACCCTCTTGTGTCAGTGCCTCACCACGCAGGTGGATTTCTTCGTTTCCCACCAGAATTAAACCTGAATTTGCTGGTAATCTGAAGATTAAAAAAAAAAAAAAAAAAAAAAAAAAGCCTTTTCTTTTGATCTCCTTGGCTTTTCAACAGAAAAATCACATCATCAGTAAGCTGCTAGGACGTTGCTCGCATTTTCTCAGCCAGGAGGCAGCCCGAGTGCCCTTCTGAAGCCTGGCAAGCCTCTACAAGTGAAATTCCTGTCCTTGTTCGTGCTTTAGGTGGGGGTTTGCTACCAGAGCTGCTGGGGAAGGGTGTCTGACCGCTGTGGCCACCCCAGTACCCCAGCAGGTTGTTTTCTCTCCCAGAGGAGGTAACTCTCCCCAAAGCAATCAGTGCTGCGGAAGAGCTGGACACCTCACAGTGCAGTATTGAAGCCATGGCCCCATGAGGCAGCACATTTTAAGCCCTTTATTAGGGCCAGAAGCGTGCATTCATATAGGGTGAGAAAGGAGAGAGCAGGACGGGGATTGGGAAGGGAGCAAACAACAGGGAAAGCAGTGTGTTGTGCTCAGAGCCTCTCCTGCCTGCTGAGCAGTGTCTGCCCTCGGGGTTTCAGCACACACTGCTGGTCCCTGGCTGGTATTAGCGGGCTGCTGTGAGCCAGGGGGCTGTGGTTTGTGGTAAATTACAGACATTACTTCCAGTGTCTGCACCCTTGGTTTTTATGGCTTAACTGGAGAAGAACAGCACTGCTAAAAATACTTACATGGTCAATATAGCATTTTATCTCCGAGGGAGAGCAGTGGAGACACTAAGTGAAGCCAAGGCTGTGTATTATTACAAGCAGTAAACCTACTGGAGTCTGTAGCTATCAGGATCTAAATTAGGAGCCATCCTTCACAAAGTCTGCAGCACGTCGGTGGGAAAACTGGAAAAACAGCACAGCAGCTTTGCTTAAATTTAAGCAGATTAATTAAGAAAAAAATAAATTCAGTCCGTAGCATCCCCTGTGTTATTTTGACATCACGTTCACATTCTTGAGGTTTTCTGTAGGAGTGATGGCTCGTGGAAATGAGGACGCTGTGTGGGGTGGCCGAGTGGGAGGTCTCTGTGTTAAGCACATTAATTTCTGCTGCAGTGAGCTGCTGTGAAATGGGGACCTGGCTGGTGCCAAGAAGGCCACGTAAGGGGAGGTAAGAGACACAGCCATGAGTGCTGCAGCCGGGGACAAACATCCAAGCTGGATGGGATGGCTTGGCCTCCGAGGAGGCTGCCTCAGGCTTGGGGGACATTTCCAAGGCATCCTTCAAAGCCATACTACCACCCTTTGAGCCACCAAGAGAAAGAGCATGGGGGAAGAGTGTGCTTTAGCCCACGGCCTAGAGGGGCGGCCCAGGGAGCACCACCTGAGGGCACCAATGCCAGCCCTCCAGCAGGGCAGGCCGTGAGCCTGCCTACATTGTGCAGCCTCAGGATGGGGCCGGCCTGGCCTCTCAGGCTGGAAAACCTGGGATCTGGGGGGGGTGAGTGCCCAAGTCTAGTTCCCAATGAAGGCAGAGGAGAGCAGAGCTGTGGTTCACGGAGGCCAGACCTCCCGAGTCTAGCACACACGGGCAGCAGGAAGGCTGCCCCGTCACTGCCCAGCTCCAGCTCTTGTTCCCTGCTGCTGCAGAGGGCGGCCTGGCACAGCCCCAGCACCTTGGCCCTCCAGACACCCCGCATGGCGCCCTGAGGGACCGCTGATGCCCGCTGCTGCTGAGTGCAGCCTCAAGGCTGAGCAGAAGCGTGGTGCTGGGGACATCGGGAGCCTGAAGTGACAACGTGCTAAGCAAGATTAATTTGCAGTTGCTTAGATCAGCTCATTTAGGAGTTCACAAAATATAGGGCACTGAAGGAAAGGAGAATTAGAAGGCCCGAGGAGAACAGTGTTTTCCAAGAGTGCCCAGGGATTCATGACGTGCTTTCCAAAAACCAGTTATCTTGCGAAGATAGCTTCTTACCGAGAAGAGATGCATTTGTTGGTTGTCCGTATTTATGTCTACAGACATAAAAATTCCAATCAGCCATTCTTTTGAAAGGAAGAAGAGCAGCTGAGAAAACATTTGCCCTTTTTCAAAGAGCTGTATTTACATTAGCATCGGAGTGATTCAGCACGGAGGCACCAGGCAGGGCTGGAGGGGACTCGGCACTGCCCTTGAAGATGGAGCTGAGGCTTACATCAAAAGACGAATTTAATCCTGCTATTTTACACTTAAAAGACTAAGCAAAGTGTTTCCATTCTACTTCAGCAACTTCTCCAAGCCCCCACAGGCCTTGAAGAAGTGAAATACCGAGTGCCTTTTCTCAAGAAAGCGTTTTTAAAGGTAGCTGTGGTCAGCTAGAGGTCTTTGCGTGACGGACGTCTTGTCCCCAGGCTCCCCAGACCTGTCACCTGGACTTTCTGCAGCAGAAATTTCAGAACTTGCTCCCTGTACCCAAGCTGTTGTTTCCCTGATGCAGCACCATTGTCCTTGTCTCTGCCAGAGGCTCAAGGGACTGCTGTCTCTCCTGTCTCTCTGTAAGTCCCTCCAGGTCCTGTCCATGAGTGACACGTTCTACCCCCAGCATCCCCCCGCAAGGCAGCTGGGGGCATCACGCCTCCATCCCTGCAGCCTCGGCCTCTTCCCCTGAGTCTAGCTGCGGGTTCAGCAGCAGGACTAGCGTGCAAACAAAGTCCCCCTGTCTTATCCCACTTGGAAATTTAATTTAAGGAAATGCAACAACAGCTTTAAGCACTTGTTAAATGTTATAAGCTTCTTCTTGAGACCTCTGGTGCCAGTGCAGCACTGCCGGGCAGCAGCAGAGGCAAGAGGCAGGGTCTCAGATGTCCAAGTGCTTGCAGCACTTCCTAAGGTTCTGGTTGGGCATCCCTCATCCGTCCTCCTGCATCCCTTCTCGCTGCCCAACACCACTTCCCCTGGGAGCTGGAGGGAGCAGCTTGTCCCACCACGTGCTTCCTCGCAGGTCCCACGGGAGCGCTGCAGCCCCAAGCCTCCGGGTTACGCTCTCTGATGGGGCCGGCAAGCTGACTCGCCTGCCTTCCTCCGTGCGTGCAGGGCGAACAAAGGGTGCTTAAAGGGTGGGTGCTGTGGGTATAACCCGCCCCCCCCGTGCCAGTGAGATAAACCTTGGGGCTCAGCCACACTCGGCAAACCATAATCCCTCACAAAGAAACGCTGGAAGGACTGGTAGAATTAAGAGGAAATAAAGGAGAGGTTCGTTCAAAAAAATTCCTCCCGTTTTTTTTTTTTGTTTTTTTTTGAGCTAATGGATCTCTCAGGCTGATGAAGTTGGAGCAATTTGTCTGGATACATGGTGTGAAGAGAAAACTACTGAAAGCAGGGGGTTGGCAGGGTCCTGCATGTCCCACACTCGGACTTCTGAGCTGCTTCTTTCCTTCAAACTGCAGCCAGCCCCTTGCATGGCTTTGTGACTCCCTCGGGCTTTCTGCAGCTCTCCCCAGAGGCCAGCTAAAACAACTCACAAGTCAACATTTCGTCATCTTTCCTATACACCACGGTGAGAACGAATAGTTGTACTCGGGTGCGTGTTTAAAACACTTTGAAAAACAGCTAGTGGCTTTGACCCAAGAAAACACACAAATGATTTCCAGAAAAACCTGGAGATCAGAGCACATTTACTCTATTTACATCCCATGCCTCCTGTGTTGTAGCTATGCTGTTTTGTGAATGGGATGAGACAGACAAGGGGGGTTACAGCCATGGCTTCCTGGCCCTGCTTTCCAGGAGCATCGAGGGTGCACAGAAGATGGAGAAGAATGGCTCAGAAGAGTGGAAATATTTGAAAGTGTGCCTGTTCTCCAGGCACTCATGGGAGAACATAAACAGTGTGTTTGGAAATAAACCTGACACCTTCCTCTTCTTGTTTAGCAACCGCTCAACCTCCTGAAAATGTGTTAGCTAAAAGCTGTCACAGGACCTAAATATTGTTTATCTCCTCCTTGGTGGCTGGCCTGTGGGATTGCTGACTTGCTGTGGTTTTGTGGGAATTTGGCTGGGGTGTTTGCAAGGAGACACTTTGCAAGGAGGTACATCGCTTTGGCCTCTTACTGCTACAACGATGCTGGAAAAAAAATGTAAAAGGCAAAATAAGAGAGGTTTTAAGCAGCGTGGTACAGAACAAAAGCTTTTCAGGGATTAGCACCATCTGACTAGGAGCTGGCTGAGGCTTTTTGACTCTGACCTTCTTCGGGAGGCACTGGCAGCACTGAGACCCTGTCTGAATATCAGGGGGCTGCAGTGGTGGGCAGGTGCCAGCACAGTGCATGCTCACAGACACACCACCTCCCACGGGGGGTAAGGATCAGCCCCTGCCCTCGGGGCCAGGCCACTGATGTCCCCCTGATGTCCCCTCTTGCTCCTCAGCACTGCCGTCCGGGTAGCAGCAGGGATGCTGAGCGGACCCACACATGACAAGGTGGCTTATTTACCTTTAAAATGTTTGTAATTAAGAGCTCCGTCAGCAGCGACGTCTGTCCTATAATTCATTAAAAATAAAGCCCTTAAATAAAGCCATTAAATAAAGGGGGCTTTGGGAAAGCATGGGAGAGTTCGTGGTCCTAGAGGCACCGAGTCTGAATCCTGCAGAAGTTAGAGCATACATTGGAAGCCAGCAAGGCAGGTGAGCTCAGCAGAGAAAAGGCAGCATTATAGGTAGGAAAAGAGGTGCTGGGGGTGCCTTGTGGCCCTGGGGTGCAGCGAGGAGCAGTTCTGCAGGGAGTGCAAGTACAAGTCACATAAAAGTGAATGTGAAACCCCAAAGGAGCTTTCTACGTGGCACTTTTGTGCGTAAGCAAGGCACAACTGACATCAACTAGTTCTTCAAATCTTCATTTCTAAAGGAACAAACCCCCATAATTAAGAGACATAACCTATTTTACTGTCTTTCCCCCTGACCTGGTTAAATAATCTCTCACGTGGGTGCCCCGGAAAGTCAACTAGCTGCCGAGGTGCTCAAAGGCACAGGGACACCTGCACAAGCACAGCGAGGCAACATAATCACTTGGCTAAACCTTGGGAAACTACGAGGAAATCCCTGATATTTTTTTTGTTTAATTATTATTATTATTATTTTATTTTATTTATTCTTTTTATTTTATTTTTAAAGTCTGCCAGGGTTTTTCAATTATTGCTGTGGTCACCTTTGAAGGGCAGACCCAAAATCCAGTAAAAAGCTAAACAAAATAAAATATCTATATCAAACAATAAAAAATAAAAGACATGCCCATAAAAGTGACTGCATTCCTATAGTTATGAGGTCAGGCCTGGACTTTAAAGTGCAAGAATCAGAGCTTGTTCTTGGACCTGTGCAGCTCCAATATGTCCTACACGAAAGCAGTCTGCAGGGAATTTTACAGTTTGAATTTGTTCAGAGACACAAAAAGTACAAAAATAACCCCAAAAGGTTGTTTGCTAGGGCTTCTTTGCAGAGCAGAAGCGGAAGGGCCTAGAGACAGGTAGAGCTCAAACAAAAGGGAGCAAAACATGGCAGAGGAAAGCCCATCCCTCATGCCCACGTAGCTGCTGAACTGCCCTGAATTTTCCTAGTTTGGGAGCCAAAAAAGAGGTCTCCACTGAGGTTTGGTGAAGGTTTACAGAAGGCTCAGAGCTGTAGTCGTGCATGTCGGGCCAGGCATGAAGAGCAGGGTACAGCAAAGGTGACGTGAATGCCACTGACCTCCTGCCAGCTGCTGCCAGAAGAACTCCAGCCTCTATTTTGATGGCAATTCTTGTTGCACGCTGAGGTTTTTTTTTGGTTTATGAACTATCTCTGGAAATACCGATGTATCATTTTAGGAGAGGAGAACCCGTCGCATCTCCCACAAGTGCGATTCTGATTTATAGTCCTTTCCCCTGGCTGGAAAGCAAGTGAGCCACATGGCCTGGGCAAAGGCATGTAGCCAGACCGGGAAGCATGGGGCTCTGGAGATGAGCTTGCCAGTGCCAGAAAGGGGAAGAAGAACTGCTGCTGAGCTATGAGGATGAAGCCTTTAGAGCAGTTTTCTGTATCATGGTGAAACAGCACTGGAGAGCGATGCCAGACTGCTCACCCAGCAGCACTACTCTTCCAGCTGCACCGACAAGTCACGAGGACACCAGGTGGGTCTTTGGGCACCGGTGGTGACCACCTTATTCCTATCAGGTTGGATGTGGATGATTCTACATTTCTGGTCTGGATGGGTGCATGGAATCTGGTTACAAAAATTTCTGTGTTGCTGCAAAAACCCCACAGCGTCTAGCTTGGACTTGTCCCAGAGGAAATGGTACTTTATTCGAACACATGATCAGCCAGAGTAGATGGATAATGAATGCGGGGTTAAAAGGAAAATCTCCATGTCTGGATACATCAGTGCTTTAAGCAACAGGAAAATAATATTTCAAGGTTAGAAGACGTAACTGTGTAAAAAGGCAGGCCCCTTTTATGCACAGCTTGTGCTTGTAGTCAGGCTCAGCTATTTATGCTCAGGCTCAAGATATCCCATAGCTCCGGGGTCTCTCCAGCACTGGCTGAGGAGCTCCCTTGGGCTGCCTGACTTTGCTGGGGCTGCCCTCTGTCCCAAACACGGCCATTTCTCAATGTCACCTTTCTTTTTCCATCTGCAAAGCTGGCCTTTTTCATATGTTGCTTGCTGGGGGCAACAGCAGAACAGGTTTCTTTCTTTTCCCTCAAAAATAAAGGCTCAGATACTTGGTTGCTCCCCAGCCATTACAGCTGCGTGCTTGCTCATCTGTACCACAGGCAAGAAATGTTGCATGTGAACAAAAATGACATTGCTGAGCCCACCCAGCTCTCTGCTGCAGAAAGAGGGCAAAATCCACAAGTTTTGCTCTGGAGGCAAATCCACAAGTTTCTCCTCCTGCTGGCAGCTGGTTACGTCTGTGCACAAGATGCAGGGGGAGGGATGAGCCGTGCCGGGGCTGCAGGAGCTCCTCGCAGCCCATGTGTCCGGGGTTGTGCATGTGGAGCATGGAGCCAGAGGAGACGTGAGTGTGAATGGGGCTTCTGCAGCGCAAGGGCTGAGGACACCTTGTTCAAGAGGCAGCTTCTCCATCAGCCTGGGAGGAAATAGGTTCCTACCTCTACCCAGGGGCAGGACACTGGATGCTTCTGATGAAGTTTATGGGCGCCAGATGTTTTTCAGCTGTATCTCCCCGGAAAAAAAAAAAAAAGAAAAAAAAAAGAAAAAAAAAAAGAAAAAATAATACTTGAAAGCAGCCACCATAATAAAGTCACAGGGAGGAATCGAGAGACAGAATGTGATTGCTGAAGCTTTGTTTCTTTTGGAAAGCAGGCTAAAAATACCACATGCCTGGCTGACAGCTCTGTCACAACCAGCAGCCGGCACCAGGAACACGGGGCATCTCTTACACCATGTCACAGCCTTGCAGCATTTCCTTTCCAGCTTTCAGAGCCATAAACTTTCCAGCTCATCCCGCTGCTGACCGGCTGCCAGGCTAGCACCAAGCAGTAGCTAACATTGCATCTTGTCCTCCAGATTTGCCTTCAGTTTCTCCTAGAGCATTTTCCTTAAACATTTTGTCTAATTGCTGCCATGGCAAAATGGAGGGAGACTTTTTGCTGGTCTTATGGCCAGCATGTCTTTTGACTAGTATATGGCCCATGCCATGCTCAGATATTTGGCTCTTGATTTTTGGCTCTAAGGAGGTCCAGGTGCCGTTTTGGCAGCCTGAGGGCTGCTGCAGGACACGTTGCTGTGCCCACAGAGCTCCATGTCCTCAGCCCCCCCTCCGGTATGGTACCTCTGCTGCTCATCCTGTACCGCTTTCACCATAGGACGCCCTGAGGCTGGCTCGTGTGCTTCCGAGTATGATCACGTTGCGGATCCTGTCCGTTTATGGCTTTTCCATAACAAAGGTATGAAATCATTTTGAAACGCTCCCTCAGAAATGTGGGCATGCTTTGAGGCTGGTGAGCCTTTACCGCCTGCAGGCTTGCAGCTGAGGATGTGTCCCAACTGCGCCGCAAACCATCAGCAGTTTTAAAGAAAAAAAAATTTATTAGCGAGCCATCCAGCCAAAGCTTGTCAAATCCTCTCACCTGGCGGATGATAACTCTTCATCACTTACAAAAAAAATGTCTGTAGTGTACAAACCTTGTGACCCTCGCTGGTCCGGAAGTCTTGCTGCAAGTCTGGCAATGCCTGCCAGTCGCTGGTGTGACTGCAGCACCAACTGTGACGATTTTGAAGGTATTGATGTTCCTTCCTCCCACAGCCCATGGGACGGAAAAATGGACACTGAGTTTGGTGAAACAATTTGCTGGATGTAAACTAGATCTGTTGTGCCTGAGCACTGGACACTGGTACCTCCAAAACCAAGTTTCCAGCCTGGCATAAAGCACGGCATCACCAAACTGTTGTTGCACCTACCAAATGCAGCACACCTACAAACATGGAAAACCACTGCATTCATCAGCCCAAGGCTTCGAGTTCAGAAGCTCACGGAGGCTTTCCTAACACCCAAAATCTCCTTTGCAGCCCTCCCTGCTGGAGCTGCTTGGCGCTCCAAGCCCAACACAGAAACACAGGAGCTCCTGCGTGCATGCTCAATAAAAGGACTGTCATCAGAACCAGCCGATGGACATGCAGGGCTTCCAGCCAAACCTGGGGTGAAAAGGGCTGGTCAGCTGCCTGGTAGATGAGGTGGGAATGGCGAGGGGTTGCTCTGTCCCGGCTGAGGGTGAACCCCGAGGGGCAGGCAGGCTGGGGCCCAGCCAGCACCGCAAGCTGGTCTCTTGTCTCGTTACGCTCAGAGAGAGGCAAACAGGATGTGTCTGGCAACGTTACGAGGCTCCTCTTTAGTGACTCATTTCAGGAGAACAGCATCAGCGAGCAACAACTTCGCACTTTGCTGTGATTGCAGAGGGTGTGAACTAAAAAAGAAAAACAAAAATCGAAGTCGGGTGAGCCTGGCTGATGGCAGAGGCCGTGCAGCAGCGGGCTCACTCTTGTGCCTGAAGCCGGGAGAGGGATGCAATGCCCATGCACCAGGGAGCACGCAGAGAGGAAGCAGGACCTGGGCTGGCTGCGTGGCACACATGGGAGCAGAAGGGAGGGTTTCAGCACGGCCGTAAGGATGTCCTCCTGCCACACACCAGCCCTGGGACTCGCCCCGGTGGGGCTGGGCACAGGGAGCCTTCACGCCCGGTGATATCACCCTGCACCAGGAGGGTGCTACCAGTCTGGCCGGTCTCGAAGGGGAAGTCCTGATGTAAAAAGGTGGTGCTGGGGTGGAAATCTGCAGGAGGGTTTTCACCGTGGTGTAATTGCCAACCTCAGGCTGGGCCAGGAGGGAAACGTGGGAGCCTGCATTTGGGGGACCGATGGAAAGTGGGGGCCAAAGCAGAAACTTCCCCAGCGTCTCTGGTCTGTCCTTGCAGGGGCAGAAAGCCGAGAGAGGAGAAGCCAGCCTGACCATGCAGTGCTTTAAGCTCCTCTCGTGATGCTGCAGTGCTCTAGGCGAAGCCACAAGAGCTCCAGCACAGGGCCCTGCAGCGGGGCTGGTGAAAAACCTGCAGCAGCTTTGGCAAAGGCTGCAGAAACCTCCGCATTTCCAGACTGCATTCAAAGGCAGGTCAGTTTCTTTCCCCTTAAAACCAAGCCATTTTGAGCACCTAGAGAGTACCGCTAGCCTGCCCAGCGTGGTTTTGCTCTCTGCTTGCTGCCTACACACATTGCTTTTCTTTCTCAGCCTTTTCAGAGCGCTTCATGGGCTGAAGACGAGTGCCTGCACGGCTTGCTGAGCGGCAGCCTGGGCTGCTGCTGCCCTCTCCTGGCTCCGAGGCTGCCGCCGAGCCAAAAGCTGAGTTTTTTCCAAAGAAATTCCTGCAAGCAGGGGTGCAGCTCGCCCCGGGGAGCCGCTCCTCGTGCAGCCCTGCAGAGAAGCACCGAGGGCTCGGGAAGAGTCCCGGCAGCCTGGCCCCGGCTCCCTGCCCCCTTCCCCTGCCGTGGGTGCCCCTTCCTCCCCTTTTCAAAGTGCCTTCGCAACTTTTCCTGAACTTTTCCAATGCAGAGAGGAAAAAGTCACGTTGTGGGGACAAGAAGCCCTCACTTTCTTCCCAATGCGAGCCCAGGAGGAGGTGCTTTCCTTCCTGAACGCAGTCCAGCTGCGGCTCCTGCTCTGCAGCACGGTGCTGCTGTGTGCCTGGAAACCTGAGGACAAATGCAGCCGCATTTTGGGGACCAAAGGTCTTTCTGGGTGCCCTGTCACTTTATGCTATGGGTCCACGCAGTGCCACAGGGGCCTGGAGCCGAGGATGGGTATCCACGAGGTGGTGCCAGACCGATGCAAATGGAGCTGCGTCCCTCCTCACCCCAGGGGATGCTCCTGGGGGTGTGTGCTCCTCAAGTCGCCTCACTCAGATTATTGCTGTGTTGGTTTTCTTTTTCCGGAGCTCCTCACCTTGAAGTTGACTTCTCAGGTGCCGCCGCTCACTTTGCGGCAGGTGCTTAAAAGCCAAGTGCAGCCAATCGTTTTAAAACCGAGTGCTCGACGAGCCGGGGAAGAGAAGGGCTGCCGGGGATGTGGCGCCGGGCAGGGCCACCAGCAGGCAGCTGCACGCCCGAGCTGCAAAGCCAGGGAGCTGCAAAGCCAGGCTCGGAGCTGGCTGAAGCCACGGTGCACCTCCACGCTGGTGCAGAGCGGCTGCCGGCTGCACAGCACCTAGGGGGGACCTTGCCCTGGGGACCTTGCCCCCTGAGGCCTTGCCCAGGGCGCAGACACGCTTCCTGCAAATGCTTTTCCAGTAAGGGATGGAAAACTCCATTGTGAGCTATTAAATATGAAGCTCCTGAGCCACAAAAAAAAAAAAAAAAAAAAAGGCTAGTCTATTTATATGTCCCTATATAAAAGACGTTGCAGACCTTTGGCTTTCGATATTGCTTTTTGAACATATTCCAGTCTAGCTATATCCATCAGAGATGGGGAGAGCAAAAACGCACACAGTAAATTATGGATGTGCATAGGGCCGTAGTGATGCTCCCCCCCTGTATGGTCCCCTCTTTTCCAAAAATTCATTAGCGTGTGCCTCATATCTGAGCAGCTTTTGAGCTATTTACCTGGTGAAACCAAGCTCTTACCCCGTGGGAGGAGGCAGGTGGTGCTGCGAGGCACTGGGGCAAGTCTTGGGGGTGAACGTAGCTGGAGATGCTGTGGGATCACGGCAGGAGATGTGATGAGGCAGCAGCTTGGAAAACTGGAATCTGCACTTCTCTGTGTGTTTACACCTGGGACTTCAGAGCCATGGGGGTGCAGCCCGGTGCTCTCGCCACTGTCAGTGCTGGGCGCACCCCTTCCTGCAGCTGGTCCAGTGCTGCCGAAGCAGTGGGAAGTTGCTGGAGTCTTTCCTGGTAGTCACATCCTGACACGTGTAGGACTCACTCGCTCACTGTGCTGCTGGGTTGAGGTCCTGCCTCCTGGGGCCAGCTGCTTCCCAGCTGCTCGGCCAGCAGTGCCGTCCGTGCCCTGGTTTTCCCTTGTTCTGTCCTGAGCTCCAGCGCTCGGTCTGCTGCAATCCCACTTAAAATGCGATTACTGGGCATCGGCATCTGGAGCTGAGATTTTCAGCAAGAGGCTGGCTTTCCACAGCCTAGCAAAGAGCACGTGCATCTCTGTGGGTATCTGTGTCCTTAGGGAAAGGTACTGCGCACAGAAATTCCCCCCTGCCCAGGTCCTTGTGGCCAAATGCCTCCTCCAGGAGGGGGCTCAGCCTGCTGGTGATGGGAGGGGGATGTGTACCGGACCCCAGGCAGGTGGGGGCTCTGAAGGGAGCTTGGCCCTGCACCTTCCCACCCCCATTGTCTGAAGCACGGAGCAGCCCCTTTGACATTAGATCTGATTTAGCAGCTTGGACTAAAGCCCTCCCGATGCTCCTTCCCTCTGGGCTGCCTCCCCGTGTCCGGATGGCTGCAGCTGAACATCACATGGAGGATCCCACAGTGTGCTTGCATGCCGAAACACCAAGGCTGGTGCCATGGAGCTCTCCAGGCAGCATGAGGAGGTGCCTTCAGGGACTAAGCAGCCCATTTAACTCTGTGGAAGGCGTCGTGCACATTGCATTGGTTTTGCTGGCTAACTTTGGTCAGCTCAGGGCCACCTCAGCCAGCGCTGCTGGGGTGGGAGACGTGGCTTTATGCATGGATGACGTGGGGGAGGCATTGTGCCCTGCAGCACCCACGCAAATCACAAATCCCGGTCCTCGGGTGACAAACAAGGGGCCCCAGGTTTGATTTACATGGAGCAGCTTACTCAGCTTGCCAGCTGCTAAGAGCCCAAGGAGAAGCACAGAGAGCTGTACTCCGGCTCCTGGTGCCCTTGGTGGGGTCTCAGGTTTCCGGGTGCGAGCAAAGGGGACAGACGCTGCCCTACCTCCCCTATGGCAGTGCTCAGGAGCAGGTTGTATTAAATCAGTGCCCACAGGGGAGAAACTGGCCCAGCTCGAGCAGATCCCCTAGCTGGACATGGCTTTGTGAAGGTGCTGTGAGCCCTGGAGATGGGGATGGGGCAGGAGAGCCAAGCATGGGGGCTTCAGCCCTCGTCCCCTGTGCATCTCCAAGTGGTCCCAGGGGCCTCACACACAGCCCCCACGTGTGACTCTTCCTCAAAAGCAGGTGGAGAAGCCCGCCCATCCTTTTCCCCCCTCCCTGGGAAGCCCCAGTCCTCCCAGCAGTGGTGGCCCTGCCACCAGCTCACGGCGCACACCGAGCGCAACCCTGGCAGACAGGAGGAACAGAAAGCAAGATCCTTTATTGTACACAGTACAGAACGTAATGCAGCTTTGCAGGAGATACATAGCCCTGCTCAAGTAAAGGTTATTTGAAATCAGTCCTCAGATTAACCCCTTCCTGCACCGTAGACCTGCCACACTGAGCAAATGCTTACAGCTGTCCCCAAGGTGCGGTTCCTGCGATCCAATGTTTCCCGACGGCACGGGCCACTTGTACATCACAGGGATAGCAACCAAGCCTACCGGGAGTTAATCTTCATACTTCCCCGAAAAAAAAAAAAAAAAAGAATGATTCAGTTCAAAAAAAAAAATCCAAAGCTAACTAAGGAGGAGAAAAAAATTCCTATACAGCATTTACAACAAAAACATGTAGCTGGTGGGGTTACGCGTATATGAGAGGTGGAGTGCGGGGAGCTGCATTGGGTAGGGGGGCCCCACAGCCCAGCCCCACTGTGCTCAGAAGGGAACGAGGCTGAGCTCTTGCCCTTTCAGTCTTGGACCCCCCAGGAGCAAGGACTCGAGCAGTGAAATGGAGTGGACCAGAAACTTCAGTGCCGTGGGGGCACGTGCACGGCTGGGGGCAGCCGGGGTAGCTCCCCATGCACTGCCAGCTGCCCTAGGGCACAGCAGCAGGGCTGCAGAAAATAGCTTTGCCTTAAAATACAAAAAAAATCTACAGAAAAAAAAAAAGTTTAGAAATTTTTTTTTTTCCTAAAACATTCCAAAAAAATAACAAGGGAGGAAGATAGTGTCACGGTCTCCTCCTCTGAAATTAAACCCATCGCACAGAGCCTGAGCTGGGGAAGAGAATTGAAGGGGGACACGGGAAAGAGGGGGGGGCAGGCTAAGGGACTGTTACATTGGAGAGCAACACTCAAGGGGACTGAGGTGGGGCGGGGAGGTGTTGTCCAGGAAGAAGGCAGAAGGCTGCTCCAGCTCGGGGTGGGACACCATGCACATCAGCCCTGGGGCATGGGCATGGTGTGCCCCACGCCCGAGTCCCCCCAGACACCCCTCGCCTGTGCAAATCGAAGCCCTTTCCAACACACAAGGCAGCTACGCATATTGTGATCGATGCAAAGCAGATTGTCGTGACAATTCGCTACACAGTCACACCGTCTAGACCAGTCTCACGGGCGCTGCTGAAGCCATCGGCCGTTGCTTGCTCATGAGAAACGTGGCCTGAGTCAGAGACCTGGTGTTTAGCTCCCCTCTCCCCAAAACACCTCTGGGATGCCTGGCGGGAGGTGCCAGCCACGGGCAGTCCTACGCACTAGCCCTTGGACAGTAAGGTTGTGGACTCAGCGCTGACACACACCGGGGCTTTTAGGTTCCTCCAATTGCGCTTACGGGTAAAGGCCAGTTTGTGTGTGCACACGCGTTTCATCTCTTTTTTTTTTTATGTAAGAAATGGCAAAAAGTATTCTTTACAAAACCATTGCCCTTATTTGCCCAAACCGGAGGTGCTAGTGCTCATCGCTGTGCCGGCCGGCCAAGTCAGTAGGCGAAGCCCTCCGCGTAGGGAAGGCTGCCGCAGTGATCCACCTCCAGGAGGTACGCGGGGCTGTCCTCGAAGTGCGTCAGCGGCAGTGTGTCCTCCTCGTTCACGTGGCAGTCAGGCTCCGCTTTCAGGAAGGGGCGCTGATTGTCGGGGTAGGCCATAGAGAAGAGGGCGTCGGGGTCACACACGAACTTGTAGACATACCGCTCGCCAGCCACCTGCAAGCAGAACGAGCGTCAGAGGCCAGGAACGAGAGGCTGGGCCAGGCCGGTACTGGCATTGCCCCTCCTGTGGCATGCCAGGACAGGGGGGTGATGCTGGGGACAGCAACCCCCGGGTGGGCACAGGGCCACTTGCCTTCTGCATGATGCCCTTCTCATAGTAGTAGCGCAGGGAGCGGCTCAGCTTGTCGTAGTTCATGGCCGGACGGTTCTTCTGGATACCCCAGCGCCGCGCCACCTGGAGAGCGAAAGGCCGCAGCCGTGACAGCTCCAGCCCGTGTCTGGGCACGGGTCCCCTCCGAAAGCTGAACCCCACAGGCTCTGCCCGCCCCGGGACGCTGCTCAGGGCCTGGAGCCAGGGCACAGCCTCACCCTGGCCCCTCTGAGCCCAGCCCGCGGGTGACAGACGCGAGGGGCACTCGGGCGGTTCCGGCTGCCACGACGCAGCCGGCACGGAACCAGAGGCCAAATCAAAAGACGTTTGATTGGGGGGAGCCTGCCAGAAAAATTGCTTCACCACCGCAATTTCCATGCACGGCGTAACAGACATTACGGGTAATTACCCACAGCGTGCAGCTCGGTGCCGCAGCTGCTTTCAATTGCTTCCCAAACAGCTTCTTCCTCTGCATCACCCGCGGGCGGGGAAGGGGCTGCCCCCCACCCCCCACACGCCCCATACCTCCTCGGGCTCGATCAGCTTGAACTCCATGCCGCGGCCGGTCCAGGCGATGAAGTGAGCATTGGCGGGGTCATCCAGGAGCGTGACGAGGAACTGCCAGAGCTGCAGGGACCCCCGCCGCTGGTAGGGAGGGCCCTCGCGGTACAGGGTGGGCTCCTGCTTCACCTTACCTGCCCACAGCGAGATGGCTGGCTCAGCCCCGAGACACGGGGACACGCTCAGCCCCACAGGCACGAACGGGCTGGGGGGCTCTGGGAGAGGCACTGCCAGGGCACAGCAGTGAAGCTGAGCGGCCTCTGCACCCAGCGGCTCCTGTGTGGGCACCCCTGGGTGCGGAGCCTGCCCCCGCCGCCCCTTGGCTGGCTGCTTACCCTCCAGTCTCTCCGGTACCACACACGTGTCATCGAAGTACAATCGTGTGTCCTTTTCATATGAAAATCCTAGGGGAAAGAGCCTTCCCATTAGCATGGGGCCCCTGCCCCATCCTCACGACACCTGGCTGGGCCCAAGCCAGCTCAGAGACCCGGCGTCCCAGAGCTGGGAGCTGCCCCCTCCGCGGTTATTTCTGGCCATGCCATCGGCTTCGTTGCCATGTCCGGCTAGCTGAGCACAGCACAGATCTGTCCTCCCCTAACCCCAAGGAGCTGGAATAACCAAAACCCTCTTAGCAGCTATATTGGGCATGTTATCCCAGATTACACGGGGCAGCACGTTGCTCCCATGCCCTCACAGCGCACTCCCGGTGCCAGGGCGCGAGGTGGGTCATGTCCCTCACAGGTGACATGGTGCTCCCAGTATTTTTGGGGTGTCCCGTGGCTCTGCCAGACCTGATTGGGTGGTGGGAGAGGAACCACGGGGTCTGCCAGCACTGCTGGGAACCTGTCCTTAGCTACTGGGTGGCCACGAACCTTTCTCACCTCTGAATCAGCCCCGGAGACAGAGCCCATGCTTGGCCTGCACCAGGGGATGCAACAGAACACGGTCCCAGGAGCCAAGCGAGCCCTCATCCCACTCCCATCCCTGCCTGTGGGGAGGGGCTTGGCACAAGGAAAACCCTAAAACCCTGGACACAGAGGGACCCTGCCAAGGCCCTTGGAAGGGACAGGATGGAGGGATGGGGAGGGACACGGCGATGTGACCCATCCCGAAGTTCTCAGCCCCGAGCCAGGAGGCACACTCACCGTCGTGGCTGCCGGGGAAGATGCCCCCCCTCATGTACGAGGACTGGCAGTTAGGCACTTCTGCAAAGGAGGAAAAGGCAGTGGTAAGCCTCACAACACCTTCTCTGCTGGGCATCTTGTCCCTCCCCAGACTGCCTTGTGCCACCTCATGCGTATCTTTGGGGAGAAACCAGTATAATTTACAGGGACGGGGGGCACTTGAGCAACCATGGGTGACACAGTCCACATCAGCGCACGTTTCCGCCAAATTATTTGGGCCACGTGCTAAGGGAGGCAGCAAGAGCCCACGAGCAGCGCAAGGTTTCTGGCTGCCTCCCTCCCCTGCCATCTGCTCGGCTGCACTGAACCACCTCCCGCCAGCCTGAGGTCACAGTATTTTTAGGCCCTAAGGCGCTTAGAGGATTTCCTGTGATGCTCGTGGGGTTCAGCACCAGCCACCAGAAACTGCAGCAGGGTGGGCACAGGCCCTGGGGACACCCCCCTGCTGCAGCACAGAGCACACAGTCACAGTGTGCAGCATTTGGGGAATGCCTGCATCGCCCCCTCCCTTTTAAAGAAAAGAGGGGGAAAAATAAAAAAGACACCCCTACAGCACTGCTGTTCCCTGCCTGCACGGGGCACAGATCCAACGTCACAGCCCGCCCCACTTGCCACCCACCTGAGTCGATGCAGTAGTCCCTGGGCTCCTGCTTGATGCCCATGGGGGACTGGAAGCTGTGCCCGGGGGGGGCAGGCAGGCTGGGGCCGGCATGCTCATAGAGCGGGTCGTGGTACTCCTGCTTGAATCCCTGAGCGGGGTGGGGGGTGGCAGGGCCGACGGGCTCCGACAGCTGCCGGTGGTAGACGGGGCGGCCGTCCCCGGGGACAGCAGGCTGCGGTGGGAAGGGGTGGCAGGGCTCAGACATCTGCCTCTGAAACCTGGGGGGGAAAAGGGACACGGCATCACAGAGGGGTGCCAGCGGGCACCACATGGGCACCTGGGGTGCGTGGGGCAACTGCTGATGGCTCGGCCAGTGGGACACCCATCTGGGATGGGGGCATCATGCAGTAGCGCAATGGGTTCCCCAGCCGAGGGATGGGGACCCTCAGCTGGGTGAGCAGGAAGGCACAGGGGCCACCCCCAACACACAGAGCACCCCTCAGATAACATGACAGACCGACAGGATGCTTGGATAAAAGCACGGGAAACAAAAACAAACCCCCATTAATCAGAAATAAACCCAGCCCGGAGGCAGTGGGGCGGCACCACGGTGAGGCAGAGCCACGGGGCCCGAGGACGCTGCAGCCATGCAGGCGCTTATGCAAAGCCAAATCCCCTCCGCAGCGCTGCAGAGCCAGCTGGCCGCTAATCTGCTGGGATTAAACCTCGCATGGAGCGGTGGGAGCACTATTTTCAGCCAGAGGCACCAGTGCCCTCCGCCCAGGCTCTGTGCTACCACGGGGGTACGGGACCATCCCGAGGGGGTGCTGCTGCCGCGTCCCCTGCCCGGCCCAGCACCTTGAAAGGCGATCTCTGCGCGCCCAGTCCTTTCGGGGCCGCCGCACGCCATTTGGCTTTGTAACCAGATCCCCCCCAGCTGACGGGCTGGGATTACTCCATTTCCGACCCGCGTCCCCCTGCCCTTCCTGAGTGAAACCCAAGCCCCGTGATGGTATGGCGCTTCCAGATGGGTCACGGCCAGCCCCCCGCATAGCTCGAAGGTCGCCCGGAGCCGAGCTCCGTGCCGGGGCCAGCTGCTGCCCCCCTTTGCTTGGGGAGGGATGCGCGTCCTGGGCGCCCACTGCGTGCCCCAAGGGGACACCCGATGGCGCTGCCACAGGATGAAGCCACAGCTCGATGAGGAAGGGGGAAGCAGGGTGTCTCCCTTGCAGCCCCTAAATCCTCCTCTCCCCTCTCCAAATCACCCCAAGAGCAACATGACACCCGTCCTGCAGCTGGCTGATGAGGGTGAGGCGCCACAGTGCCAGCCAGGGTGGGAGCAAGAATTAAAAGAAATCCCCTGCACCAAGATGGCACCCAAAATCCTAATATGGCTCAGCATGCCAAGCCAGCCAGTCCACTGGGGGGCCGAGAGATCTCAGCAGGAGGATTCACAACCTGTGCCCTGGGCTGCTGGTGCAGCAGCTCTTTGCTCTTCAGCCACATCCCGGTGCAGAGCGCCTCGCACACACTGCACCAGCGCGACAGCTGTACCCCAGCCCCATGGCACCGGTTCCTAGGAGCCCCAAACCATTGCAACCCCAGCAAAGAGCAAGGGGACGAGGGGCCGAATGTCCCACCTCCCTCCCCGCAGCTGGAAGGCCACCGATCCTTACCTGTGCTCTGCGGGGTATTGGTTTTCCGACATCATCTTTGGCATGTGCATGGGCTGGTGAGGTGGCCGCGGCACCGCAAAGGTTTGCTGCCTCTGCTCGTGCAGCGGGCGCGGGGCGGGCACAGCGCTGCGGAGCGGGGCCGCTGGGGCACCATGGGCAGCCGCCTGCACCGCCGGCGCTGGCAGGGAGGATCCTGGCTGCGTGGGGGACACCGGCGTGGCGGGCGGCGTTAATGGCTTGAACCCAGCGGGGGGCTTCCTGTCGTAGGCACTGCAGGGGGCAAGAGGGGAAGGTGACGATGGTGCTGGTGGCTCCAAGATAAAGCTAACACAGACGGATGGGTGGCATCCCTGAGGGAACCGCAGTACAGCCCTCACCCTCCCAGCACCCATAGCTTGACCACCCACAAGGGGCTCCCCCTCTGTTCTCAGTGCCACAGGGGTCCCCAGATTCCTGCCGGCTCCAGTGCAGACATCCAGTGCTGTGGGGGGCACATGCCGATGGGATGCTCCCTGCCACCCGGCCCCATCTGCTGGGCTTCTGAGAGGGTGCCAGAAGCAGCCTGTGCTGCCTGGAGAGGTTTCGCCTCCGGCGACCTACCAGCAGTTGTAGAGGCACTTGTCTCCATAGCTGGCACAGAGAGCCTGCTCGTGGCTGCAGGCCGACAGCTCCGAGGAAGGGCTGTGCAGCTCCCGCTTGATCTTGGCCGGAGGTGGGGCGTGCAGGACTACTGGAACGAGAGAGAGGAGGAGGAGGAGGAGGACACAGTCACCGTATGTTCCCGGCCCTGGCTCCATCGCCACGGATTCTGACCCAGCGCGGGAGCAGGCGATGGGTGCTGCCAGCCCTGGGGAGCATCCTCTTGGGTGCTGGGGGTTCAGGTGGCGATACCCCCCTGAGGCAGCACAGCCCCGGGGCCGGGAGCATCAGATAACCACAACGCAACAGGCTGGAGGCCCTGCAGGTCCGTCATCCCGGCCCATATGTGCCAGCGGACCAAGCCATGATGGCAGGGAGGGCAGAGGTGCCGCCAGCACACGAACCCACAGCAAGGGCATCCAGACCCAAACCCCTACCGCGAGGGGCGATGAGCCTGGCAGTGCAGCGTCACGCTGCCCTCTGCCCATCCCCTCGGCCGCTGCACGCTGTGTCTGCAACGAGCACAAGCTCTGTTCCCACCGACACCTTCGGTAGCTCCATGGTTTGAGTGGGAGATGCAGGCAGGGAAAGCTGGCACAAGCTCTCTTGGCTCCAAACTAGCGGGGCAGAGCTGTGGCGAGGAGCGGCAAGCAGCCAGCTGGCAGCCCCGCATCTCCTGGGCGCAGCCTCGTGACCAAGGGGACACAGCCCCAGGACCACCAGGGGACAGGGGAGGAGAGACATGGTGTTACAAGTCTGAGGGGCAGATGGGCTGTTAAACTCCAAGACATCCACTCCCACAGCACCGCCAGGCCCGCTCGCTATATATACGCATTTTAAATGGGGCAATATATGCTTAACCTCTTTAATCTAAAAGCGGACACTCTAGGAAAGGGAAAGCGTGGCCGAGATCTTTACCTAAACCATGCCTGAACCGGAGAGCCAAGACCAATCGAAGTAGAGTATTAGCTTCGTGAGAAGTCTAAACACAGCCCAGTTACGCCAGAGAGGAGTGAATAGCTCCAGGACAACTGTTCACAGCTTGCCAGGTAATTAGCTGCTCCCCTAATTTGTCAAAACCTTTAAAGAGCTGCTGATCCCCCCCAGCCCCCCCCACAAGCAGCCCAGCACAGCTGGTACCAAGGGCATAAAAAACTCCAGGGAGTATTTGAAACACGAAGCCCAGGCTGAGCAAGCACAGCCCCTACACTCCCTGGAACCCCTCCCGGAGACAGATTTTTCCCCCCCCAGCCCCTCCCCAGGAGCGAGGCCGGGCTGCTCCCGAGCATTTCGAGTGCTAGCAGGGGCCAGCGCAGAGGCTGTGAAGCCCAGGCACCCCGCGAGGCACGGGAAAGCAGAGGGGAAACTTGCTTTGGAAGGGCTCCAGCTGCCTATCATGGGCATGTTTCTCCCTAACAGTCTCCGTGTTGTTCGAGCAGGGTTGTTTTTCCGCCAGCCGCACAATGGGGTCTGGTTATTCATTGAAAAAAAAAGAAAAAAAAAAACTCTCCGAGCGGGCACCACCCTCCATTCACAAACAATTTGGAGCGCTCCATTCATGCGGTTGGGGAAAAAAAAAAAAAAAAAAAGAGACAGAAAGAAAGAAAAATTTCCCCAGAGCTTAGCGCTGCCATTCAAGGAAAGGGAAACGATCCTTCAGATCATAACAGAGACCAGCTGGCTGCGCCGAGCAGCCCGGACTTTGTGCAACGTTTGGATTCCTTACACAAACACCGCGGGGCTGGCCCGCGCTGCTCCTCACCACGCTGCCTTTCCGCCAAGTTCATTCAAAGCCCAGGCGATTTTGCAAGGCGCTGGGGCCGGAACGCCCTTCGGCGAGAGCGGAGAGCGAGGAGAAAGACAAAATAAACGCGGGCAGCCGCTCGGGAAAAGCGTCACGCAGCCACGGCTCGCACCGAGCTGCCTTTGGGTCCCCGGCCCTGCCAGGTGCTGCTCTCCTGCCCCAGAGCCCAAGCAGCCCACGGGGTATGGTATCTGAGTTTTGGTTCCCTGCTGGCAAGGAAGAACATGCCGCGACTGACCTCGGTTTTCTGAGTGCTGAGTGGGAAAGGTACGCCCTGCCCCAGCACCCGGTGCCGCAAAGGCACGGCAGGAGCACAAGCGCTCTGAACCTCTTCGCTCCTCCGCTCTTCGCTGTAATTAAAAGCTAAAAAAGCTAACGGAGGGAGCGGCCCGGAGGCTCACCCATTCCAGGACTTGGTCACGTGGAGGGGACACCCCAAAGCTGTTCGGGGCTGCCAGGACTCTCGGCCTTGAGCCCCGATTTGGATGGCACGCGGTGAGCTTCGAGGACAGCAGCTCTGCTGCTGCTAGCACCCGCTGCCCACGGAGAGGGGAAGTGACCGAAGCCCCACTCCCAGCACAGCCACCAGCTCAGGGACCTCGGCACCCACTCTGGCCATCGCCGTGGGCACCGAGCTCTCCGCCAGCCCCTCTGTCCCACCACGCCAGGCACCGCTGGAGCAGGACGCACCCAAGGTCACGCCAGGAGAGGAGCCAGAAATAGAAGCTGCGCTCCTGCTTGCCTTTGTTTAAACAATCCTTCCTCGGAAACAAGCCTCCTTCTTTAATTTCGGCGTGTACGAAAACCCACTCCACGCCCTGCTCACCACTTTAGCTACACACCATCCCTGCAGGGGGACAAAAAGTCCCCAGGGACCAACCTCTCCCCCCAAAAAGACTAGGGACACCCCTCAAGACCTTCACACCTTGCGTCTTCAGGGGAAAAAAAAAAAAAAAAAAGGCCTCTCAATGCTTGCTTTCCACAAAACAATCCTATCTCTCCCTGATTATTTTAACAACTGATCAAGATACTACACCATGCACATATTCTTCTCGCCAGGGCATGAGGACAAGGGACACAGGACAGAGGACAAGGGACACAGGACGTGTTAGCCTGCATGCCAGCCCCTACCTACACTTGGCCAGGGAGGTGGGTGGCACGCACAGCTTGCTCATCCTTGCAGGAGGATCTGCTTCTCCAGCGCTGTGCCTGTCCCCACCAGGGAAATTGCCCCACCAGGAACGGGAGCTGCCCCTCCGCCTGGATGCCCCAGAACCCAAAGGGCAGCTCCGGGGAGTCCCTTATCTCCTGGGTGGCTTAAAAAGCACCAAATCCAGCCTCTCGCAGCTCCACCAAGGGCAACGAAGGCAACACACACTTTATTCAGAGGAGCCCTGCTTTCCCCGTCCGCATGGACACATTTTTACCCCCAGCACAAGGGGCTGCAGGCGACGATGTGCTGCCTGCCACCCGTGCGTGCGTTGGTGCCAAACCCCAGCTCCGAGCCCGTTCCTGCAGAAAGCCCCGACCTGCGAGCAGGCAGCCAGCGCGCTACGTGGGGGTTCAGCAGGGCGAGAGCAGTGCTGCAGCTCGGAGCACCACCGGTACCCGGCCCAGCAGACGTGGGCCATAGGCTCAGAGCTGAGTGGGACCTGTCCCTCGTGGTCACCCCCTGAGCTGCAGCGTTGGTCGGGCACTCGATGGAGGAGCTGGGCTCCCTGTCTCGCGTGCAGGGCACCACCGTGCCCCCCAGGAGCTGCTGCCGAGCCCCACAAGCCTCTGTGTGCAGGAGCACTCAGCCAAACTCCCCCAGCCAAGCGCTGGAGAAAAAATCCCCCAGCCCGACAGCGCGGGAAACCTCTGCTTTATCTCCCCAGGAGAGTTCAGGAAGGTTATCGGAGTGGGAAGTCACGCAGGGACATCGCCTTCCAAGCGACAACATCATTTCAACACCGGGGCTGCAGAGGCCGAGCAGGTTAAAAGAACGTTTAAAAGCCTCGACCAAATGCTTTTTCCTCCCTGCATCGCCCAGAAAAGTTTGTCTCCTCTCTCTGAGCTCTTCAGGTTACAAGGAAACAAGAGACTGCCAAAAGGCACTGGAAACAGCTCCAGCTCTCCGAGCCGCCCTCCCACGCACGCTGCAGTTTGCACTGCTCCGAGCAAGAGCTGACGGGCTGCACCAGGATGTCAACAGCGAGCCGCGTTTCTGACTCCGGGCTTGCCTTTTATCTCAGGGGAGAAATAGGGGGTGGGGGGGGGGAAGCGCATCTGAAACCTGGGCTGTCTGGAACAGTTTAATGGCAAGCTTCCCACTCAGAAGTAATCAAAGGGCAATAATTAACATGCGTTTACTGTAGTATAAGATACTCTGCTGCATGCTGTGACAAAGCTGGAATGAGAAATCTGTTCGACTGCAGGCTAAATTTGATTTCCTTTAAGTTCTGCGGCTGTCTGGTTCAGCAGCAGAAGGCAGCTAGGAACACTAGGCTGCTACTTCTGCTCCCCAGGTAACAACTGAACACATCCCGACCCCCCTCAAGCCTTCAGTGCCAGGACTGTCAGCACCGAGCCTGGTGCAAGCCCGACACACCATTAACTGCACACCAGCCCCTGCCCTGGCCGCTGACTGGTTTGGGCAATGAACCACGACTAGGAAAAAGCTCGCTCTCTATTATGCAATTCAAGAGGGACTGCATTTTCACTGGCCTCCTTTTTAAACGTGCTTGCTTGCCAGAGATTAATGCTGCTTAAAGCAGCTCAAGTTTCACCGCTCAGGTCTGCTCTTGCCAACAGCGCTAGGCCAGGACTGCAAAAAGCTCCAGAAACTTCAGAGATTGTGGCTAACCAACAAGCCCAGCACGGGCTCTCCCATCCACTTGAAAAGGAAAAGCAGCATTTATAAGCAAATCAACGTTACTAGGAACGAGCAGCGAGTCTCAGAGGAGCCTAGAGATCAGTTAGAGATATTTCCATGCGGTTGGCTATAGTTTTCCCCGTTATGAGACGCAGGGCACTGCGAGCCTTGTCTTCACGAGCCCAAGCAGCACAGACACACACGTGCTTTCTCCCCAAAGGCAGAGAGCTTCAGGGTTTCAGATTCGGCAGCAGCCGCTCCCCAAGGAAGCGACCCCAAAGCAAGCGCGATGTTTTGCACAGGCAACTCAACGCTTCCACCCCCGAGAACAAAAGCCGTAACCAGTACTTACAGTTGTCAGACTGGAAATCTGGGACAAATTGTTCGTCGTCGGGGACCTGAGCTAAAAAAATAAAAAATAAAGGTTTTATAGCACTTTCGGTTCACAAAAAATGCTCGTGCAGAGATTTTACACGGCAAAAGGCGGAGGTGAAGACTTGCCTTCAGCTAGCCAGGCCTCTTGGAGCTGGCTGAGATCCTGGAAGAGCTCTGGAACAGAGTGCAAGACTTAGGCGCTCGACAGAAAAATAAATAAAACGGCCGCTATTTGCGGAATTCTCTCTCTAAGCCAGCAAGCCCAAGGAGAGCTGTCTCCTAAGGACCCAGCGAGGGCACAGGGACCCGCGGGCAGCCCTGCTCACCTTCCGAGTCGTGGGCCAGGTCGGTCTCCAAAAACTTCCTTTTCCTGTCAGACCCCAGCCGGCCTCGGCCCTCCTCGGTGCACGACTTCTGCAAGGACGAGGGCGTGAGCGGTCCGGGGGGGGGGGGGGGGGGCGGAGGAGGGGAGGGGGAGCAGCCACGGGAGCCCCCAGGGACCGGGGAGGGGGGCACGGGGCAAACTTACCCCGGGGCCCATGAAGGGAACCTGCTGGTCGTAGAAGCCATCCATGGTGCGGGGCAGGCGGACAGTGCCCCCGGCACGCTCAGCATCGACACCAGCCCGGGAAGGGGGCTCCCGCCTGGGCTCCGGCAGGTGCGAGGCTGCGGGGGTAAGGGGGGGGGGGGGGGGGGGGGGGGGGGGGGGGGGGGGGCGGGAAGCGGAGATCTCAGGACCCGTCCCCGAGCTTTGCCGCCCCCAGGGCTGTCCGGGGGCCGGTGCGGGCCCGCCGTAGCCCCCCGCTGCGTGATGTCACCGGATTTCTATAGAGACGGCCGTGACATCACGCGCCGCGGGCAGGGCGGCCCCGAGCTCCCGTTGGCCCCGAGCTCCCGGCCCCCCCGCCGGCCCCCGCCGGTGCTCGGCGCTGCAGGGCCGCGCCGCAGCCGGGCCCGTTCCCACGCCGCCCCATTCATAAACTCCGCCCCCCCCCCCCCTTCCTCCTCCTCCTCCTCCTCCTCCTCCTCCTCCACCCCCCCCGCCTCCTCCCCCTCCTCCCCTCGCTGGCGCGCGCCCCCCGCCATTCACCCCGCGCCATTCATAAACACCGCCCCCGCCCCGCGCCGGGCCCCGCGGAGCTGCACGGGCCGTCGTGAGCTCACCCGCTGCAGGCGGGGCCGGGGCCGGGGCCGGGGCCGGGGCCGGGATGAGCCTCGGGAAGCGCCACTCCTCGCCCGGGCACCGGGCACCGCGCTGCCGCTCTGCGCCGGCCCCCAGCCCCCGAGCGAGCGGCCCCCGCCGCGCCCCGCCCAGCGCCGCTTGTTTACCCTCGGCACCGCCCAATGGGGCGCCGCCGCCCCGGCGTCCTCGCCCGCCGATTGGCCGGAGCCCGGCCGAGAGCCCGCCCCCGCGCCGCTCCCAGGGCCCCATTGAGGCCGGCGGGGTGGGAGGGGCGCTCGGCAGCCAATGGGCGCGGCGCGATTTGCGTGGCCCCGCCGAGGCCGTTTTTCATTCATAAAAAAATAGAAAGGGGGAAGGGGCCGGCGGGCGGGGCGGGGGCAGCTCGGCGCTTAAAGGGGCCGCCGCCTGCCCCGGGGGGGCCGAAGGGGGGGCCGAAGGGGGGCACGGGGGGGGGGGGTGGGACGGCCCGGGGGCCGGGTCCGAGGTGCCCATACCTCGTGCCTGAGCACCTGCCGCAGAGCCCTGCGGTTGGGTGCGCTGCAGGCCTCACGCTGCGTGTGCGTCCCCTGCACTGGGGGGGGGTGCTCTGGGGGGGGGGCTCTCCCTGCAGGAGGGGTCTCCCCACCAGCCCCCTCCCCTCAGCCTGGCCTGAGCCGCTCCGAGTGCCTGCTTTTGCTTTTTTTTTTTTCCCGTCCAGGCAGCCTGCAGCCGAGGCTGCCTTTGAGAGGGAGCCTTTGGAGGGGCCCGTGGGAAGCAATTCCCACCTGGGTGGGCTCTGGGGCCGTGGGAAGGGCAGAGCAGGAGCAGGGGCACCCGGGAGAGAAGGCTTCTCTGCAAGTGGGTGAAAACCCCCTTGCCAAACAGACGGGGGACCTGCGGCTCTCAGACAGCCCTCCTAGGATTGCCAGGGGCTCGGCAGTCTGGCCGCCAGCTCAGGACAGAGCCATGCAGCCGTGGGTTGCCCGTATCCCCGCCGCAGCATTTCCTGGCCAGGTGCCTCAGTTTCCCCATCTCTACGCAGCCGTTTGCACAGCAATCTGCTGCCACACTCCAGGACCCCCAACCTGTGCGAGGGTCCGCTGTTGTTGCAGAGCAAGACTGAGACAATCCCCTATTGGGAAGGGTAAATGGAGGGAGAGCTCAGCAGTTGCCGTCCCTCTCGGACTGGGGAGGAGTGGAGCCTCCTGCTTGCATCCCAGCAGGGTGCCCAGACCTTTGGGAGCCTCTCCGCACGGCGTGGCCCTGGCCACTTTGAAATCCTCAGGGGGTCATGGGGTTGCAGGTGCCCCGGTACGGCTGCCCAGCACATCTCAGTAATTTTTCTGTGGCTGTTGGCATAGTGGGGAGCTTCTGGAATCCTCCAGGGCCAGCACTGCTCCCCAGGGATGATGCTGGGAGCTGCAGGCGCTTCGTCTCGTGCCGTGCCCTGCCTGGAACAGGGGAGCCGCCACGGTGCCCCAGCAGCGAGGTGCCTGCATGCTGGGGACACGCATGGGGGGTGCTCCTGGGGGGCTCTGCAGGAGCCGGTGCTCTCGCGTTCCCCCCGTGTGTGGGCAAGAAGGATTCAATCACTGCCAGTAAAATCAGCAGCTGACGGGCAGTTGGGCAGGAGGCGAAAGCACGGGCAGGCAGCACGCTGTGCTGCTGGGGATGAGCAGGGTCGCAGGCAGATGTGGGCAGAACTGGGACCCCCGGCAGCCCTGGTGGCTGCTGCAGAGGAAGGGGGAGCACCCTGGGGGCCCACCTGGCCCTGCCCTTCCCTCCAGGCTGCACCCGAGCAGGGCCAGGTGCCAGGGTGCCCTGGGGTCTCCTCGTGGTACCTTGGGAAAAGCTGAAGCCCCTGGGCAGCCCTGATCGAGAGAGGGATGGTGACCGGTGCCTGCTAAATTTAGAACTTACTCAGGAAAAAAAAAAAAAAAAACAAACAAACAAACAAAAAACACAACAAAACAACAAATCACAGGCTCCAAATTTTGCCCATCGCACCTCCCGATGAACACAGCTCAAGGCTGCGCGGCTCTGTCGTGCCGCAGGAAATCCCGCCACCCAGGTGCCCTCAGTGGGGCACGGCCCCTTTGCTTTCCCAAAAGTGGGGCCCCCACGCCTGGCCAGGCCCCGGGGACACGACGTTCAGGACCAGGCAGTGCTTCGTCACCAGCTTTATTGGACGGAAGCCTGCGGCAGGCGCGGTGGGAGCCCAGGGCTGGAGCACCCCTGGGGGAGGGCAGGGACCCCACCGTGTCCTGCAGCCTTTGGGGTACCAATGGGGGTGACACCGAGGGGGACAGAGGGTTTTGGGGGCCCGAAGCGCCACACGGTGTGTCCCTCCTCTGCGCTGCCACAGGCGGGCTGCTGCCCCCGTCCCTATGGGGCTCCCAGGGGACAGACCTTTGTGCTGGTGGCCTCAGGCACCAGTCAGCCACCGGCCCCATTGCTTCATGCCCTTGGCATGGCAGTGGGAGCAGACCCAAGCCATCGTCCCATGGAGGAGGTGGCAGGCTTGGGGCTCAGGCACAACCCAGGAGCGCCGCCGTGGGGCAGACGCCCCCCTGGGGACCGCCTCGCTGCCACCAAGAGAGGACGTCCCCAGCAGAGCCCTGGCGGACCGCTGCTGGTGCGTCACCGTCACAGTGACATGGGGGGGCTCGTCATGTCCTGCGGGGCACAGGAGCCACAAGAGCACTGCTGCCTCAGCTCTGCTGCCACCGCCAGCACAAGAGCCCAGCAGACGGCCCGCGTGCTGCTCTTTGCCTGAAGCGCGAGCCCAGCGAAGCGGGACCGGGTGCAAGGATCAGGTCTGCGGAGAAAAAAACCTGCTGCTCTCCTCCAGGCACATAGCCACGGCATAAACAACAGGTCCAGACCAAGCGGGCAGGGAAAAGGAGCCAAATCTGCTTCTACAAATGCCCCCAGTCTCACGTCTCGTCACACCAAGCAGAGCCTGCCTGTTGCCCAGGCTGCCAGCGGAGGTTTGGAGGTGTTGTTTTTTTTTTTTCTGTTGTTTTTTTGATTTAATCCTCCCCAGATGTCAGTGTTGAGATTCCCAGATAACATCAAGGAGGGGCATGGAGAAATGGAGGCTGCACTTTCATGAGAACTGGGGTTTATTTTGGCGCGCATCCCGTACACTGCCACCTGGCTACTCATTAACGGCCACCCTGGCTAAGGGGGGGGGGGGGGCACATTTACAAGCTGCGGGGGACATGCTCGTGTGCGCTGGCCACTGCCCTTGGACATCGCTTCCTACCCAGGGACTTTCACGGGACCTGCAGCCACCGTGTCTGTACCCGAGGAGGCTGACAAACGACTCCCTTTCGCTGTTAACTCTGAAACTTAACGATGGCAGCAGAGCAGGGCACCCCACCGGGCCTGGGGGAGCTGCTGGGGAGGGGAGGCTGATCTGGGAGCCACGCTCCGCTGTGCAGGGCAGCTGGTGCCTGCAGGAGAAGCAGCAAGCCTTCCTGGGGTTTGGTCCTGCCGTTGTGAGCCAGGGAATGCACCCAGACCATGGCATCCTCCGTGACCGTGTCCGCTGTCTGGTCCCCATCGCGTTCTGGGAGAAGAGCTGGGTCTCAGGTCTGCGTCCTTGGCTTTGGGGTGGCTCAGGGAGAGACGTGGCTGTGACAAAACCAAGGGCCGGCTGCTCCCGCTGCTCCTCGCAGCAACCCAGCAGTGTCCAAGCGTTGGACCCAGCGTTGGTCCCCGCTGGGAGGGCATTGTCCTGGAGAAGCGGCTGGGGATGTGCAAAAAGGGGACACTTCCAAGGGAGAGGAGCTGCTGGACATCTGTCCCCAGCCCCCTGCGCGGGCTGGGAGGTTTGGGGCAATGGGAAGCTCCCCATTGAGCCACCCCGAGTGAGGCAGGAGGCGCCACGGATGCAGCCTATGCCAGGGCACTGGCAGGACAGTCAGCAAGAAAGGGGGTGGCATTCGTGTCCAACCTCACCTCGTAAAACGGAAGCGACTCCTGGAGCCCCCCCCTGCCCCAAGCGTGTTAAATAAATACATAAATACAAACCCAGACGCAAAGTCCAACCCGGAGCTGGGGTTTGCTGGGGGCTGGCAGCTCCCCAGGGGGTCCCTCCTGGCCATTCCCACACCCCAACGCCTGCTCCTTCTCTCTGCCCTGGGCTCGTCCCAGGTCCCAAACGAGGTCTATCCCCGCACAACCTGCCCCACAGGCTGTGCTCTCCGAAGCAGCTTCCAGGGCTGAGAGCAAACACCACATTTGCATCTGCTTCAAAACAACCCAGAAAAGCTAGCCCAAGGCACGGAAAGCCTGCTCTGGTGGCAGCGAGGGAAGCAAGGGTCAGGATGCCATCTCCCTTGGGCTACGAAAATAAATAACTTCTCGGATGCGCAGGTCTGGTGGACAGAAAGCCAGTGCAGCAAAACACCAAGTGTGCTTCGAGAGGGTTACAAATAAATAAGTGAAGCTTGTTTTTTTTTCTCATGAGCACGTTTGTTTGCAGCTCTGCAGGCGGAAGGGGGCAGTTATTTAAATTAAGGGAAAAAAAACACAGTCCTAGCGCCGCTCCAGCGAATGCGCTCCTTGCACGCCCGGCTGCCTGTGCCCATCGCAGAAAATGCCCGTGGTGGCTGGGAAGGAGCCGCTGCGCCCTTCCCAGGGCAAAGCATCCCCCCGGGGCTGGGGTGGCTTCGTCCCCCCACTGCGGTGTGGGGGCTGGGGGTGAGCGGGAGCCCCTCCTGCCCCTCGCAGCCCGGGTCTGCTTTCCAAGGCGGCGTTTCCAAAGCAGAGAGAGGGGTCAGGAGGGGCGCGGAGATGAAGGTTGCCAGCCCGCGGGACACCTGGGACATCTGGGTGCCTCTGGACTGCAGCTCCTTGCGCACGGGTTAATCTCGAGTTCGGTTTCTCCTCTTCAGGAAAAAGAAGCTGCTCTTCTGGGGAGGGCCCAGCAGCATTGGCACTTGGCTTTTATGTGTAATTTTGACCTAAAAATAAACGAAGAGCACAGATCGGCGAGCAGCTCCCAACCAGCTGAGGGGTGAGTCACGCTCTGGCCGGGCACCGAGCATCCCCCGGCTTGGGGGCCCCACAGAGCAACCCCAGCCAGCCCGCGAGGGAGCAGCTCAGCACCCAGGAGCAGGGGTACAGAGCCTCCCTGCACCAAGCCCCGGGAGCTGAGCCACCCCCGGCCCCGCCACCCCTTCCCCAAGGACTCACGGTGCAGGGGGGCTGCATCCAGGGCTCGCCGTCCACCTGCATGGGCAGCAGCTTGGAGGTCCTGCAAGAGGGAGCGCAGGGTCACGCAGGTGCCAGCTTTTGCTGCCCGCTGGGCGCTCTGCCGGGACAGGGACAAATACCTGATGGTGACAGACGAGCACTGGGCCAACCTCCTTCCTGCGCTCTTCAGCCCCGTGTAGATCTGTCCCATCTCCATCGCGCCCTCCAGCCCTACCACCTCCAGCAGGTGGTCGCTGAGGTCTGCAAGAGAGGGACATGAGTTGGGGCCGAGCCGTCACATCCCTGCATCCACGCATGGGGCATCCCCTCTGCGCCTTGTTTGGCTGATGGTGGGGCCCTGGGGCAGCACCAGCCCCCAGGGATGCTCCCCAGGTGGCTAGTGAGAGCGTGCTCGTTTTTTCAAAGCGATTTAACATCAAGCCCAGTGCCAGAAAGCCCCCTTCTGGAGCTGGACTGCAAGCAGGCAGCGCTGGCCGGAGGAGGGCACAGCCAGCCATCTGCCTACAGCAGCAAAATACCGGGTCTGGCTCCAGAGCAGAGCCCGCAGCAAAGCTCCTGCTTTGTCCCTCGGGTTTGGCAGGCTGCCTCCGGCCCAGGAAACCGTCCGAGTCTGAGCTCTCCAGCCTGAACCCGTCTGGCTTTCATTCATGGGCAGCCTGAGCGCTCCCGCACACAACCCATCCCCCCAAGCTCGCCCGAGCCCCCCCGGCCAATAGGCTCAGTGCCCCGTGTCAGGCAGGGAGCTCCCACAAAATCTTGAGAGCGTAAATCTCCCTGCCTGAAACAGTACCCGGGTCCAGGCACTGCGCCCCCACCAGCCCTTTGCACATTGGTGCTGGGTGTAACAAGGCAGAAGCTGCAAGACGCTGGCCGGGGCGCGGGCACGATGCTGGGCAGGGGTACGAGGCGGGCACGGTGCCTCCGGGGAGTGCAGGGCTGCTTTTCTCCCTCTGCCACTTGCAGGTGCCCTGGCTCCAGGAGCTGGAGCTCGCAGCTAACGAGCCGTTCCCGCAAGAAGCCAGCCAGGCTGATGGCACTGTGGCAGAGGGAAGCTTAAAAAAAAGCCTCTTGTGCCAGTTCTGCAGCTCTGCTTCCTGCCCCTCCTCAGCACCAGTGGCCCTGGAGAAGTGAGGCCGGGGTGGGCAGAGCCCCCTGCCCTCCCCAGCTCGCAGGGACCCCTCCCTGGGCACCCCTGGGCCCCCCCCCGCTCACCCTGCGCGCAGAACTTGAGCTCCTTGGCGTCGGTGACCACCGTGGCGTGCAGCTTCTCCGGCGCCTTCTTGCTCACCCGGTTGTAGCCGCGCTGCTTCTTGGTCTCGCCCCAGAGGTTGGAGCCGCCGTACATGCTCGGGATGTTGAGGACGGCGATGCCCTCCAGGGAAGTGGTGCTCAGGTCCAGCAGGGTCCCGTCGCACTGCCGGACACAAGACACCTGAGCAAGCAGGACCAGCCCGGCCCCACAAAAACCTCATGAGCTTCTCCAGCACGAGCCTCCCCCTTCCCCTTGCTCCACCCGAGCTCTGCAAACCCCGGAGTGTGGCTGCCCCAAGGCTAACTCCAAACAGTTCACCTTGTCGGAAACTAGAAATGACTCTGGGAGGGGATTACAAGAAAGGTGACAGAGGAAAAATGTCAGTTTTTGGTGCACAGGCTGGTGTCTGGCACTTCACGCTCACACAGCAGGACTGATGGATTTGAGAGTGCCCTAAAAAGGGTGAAATATCTGGTGGCTGTGGCTGTCCTGCATGGCTGGGGGCAGCAGATGTGGCAACGCAGCCCTTCACTGCAGGTCTTGCGTTCAGGACGCCCAGCACATGGCATTTACCTCGTCCTCCACCAGGAAGGATGGAGCCTTAGGTCTGAAGAAACAAGAGCTCTTCTGTCTGCATCCCTCTGAAGTCAGGACTGCCGTAGGAAGCAGCCGTCTCTCACTTTCAACTCCATTTTCGCTAGAGCATCTGTATTTTCCTTGAAGCATCTGTATTTCTTTCCAAGCATCTGCTCCCTACCTGCTAGGCTACACTTCAGCAAACACCGGCACATTTTTCCCTGCATTTTGGTGACGTGAAGGAATTTCTGCTCCTTGTGTTGCTTTGCCAAGAGGAATGTGAGTTGGCTGATAAAACCCCGTTGCTGCTTTGACTCCTGTTGTTTTGCTTGAGCTGAGTGAAGGTTTCAAGCTTATTTTTAATACACTTTCTATAAGCACTCCTCAGTAGCTGAGCTTGCTGGCCGGCAGAGATGGGCGCATACACAAGCGAGCATCTCTGTTTGTTCAGATCTCCTCTGCCTCCCCTCGTGTCAGTGATCTTATTTTTAGCCTTGCCGTGAAAGCAAAAGGCAGGAATCCTCTCCTGGTTTGCAAAAAATGCCTCTCCGAGGCTGGGTTTCACTTATTTCCCAACACATTTTAATAACACCACGACTTGTGGGACTGATGCTTCGAGCAGCGGACGCTGAGCAAGCGGTCCGCGATTCCTCGTGGGCGCTGCGGACGACGCACCCCGTGCTCCGGCCGGGCAGAGCCTCGCCCCCTCCTCGACCCCAGGTGTTAATTCCCATGGGCTTTGAGCACCTCGTCCGCAGCAGCATCTCCGCGAGTCCATCGCGGGACTTGGGGGACGGCGCGGACACCTCCGTGGGTGCAGTCCTGCGGGGCTGCGGGCACGGGCACGCTGCCGCACACCCGCACCCTGGCGCGGGGCCAGCGAGCAGGAGCAGTTTCTCCCTCTGCAGCCCTCCTCTGTTTGCATGCCAGCGTGCTACAATGGGCTCTTTGAGCTGGGGCAGCTGACGGCGTGCTGGCAGCGACGCTGGAAGTAGAAATTTGCAGCTGGGGAAAAAGCAAATTCATTTCCAGGAGCTGTACCGCAGCGAGTGCCAATTTCCAAAACAAAACTGCCATTTCTCTGCACAGATGACAGTTGCCTCGGAGCTGGAGGGAGGACGGGCTGCTGCTACTTTCAACTTAAAAAGCTGCCGGGTTAACGCTTTCCTGCCAGCACGGCAGGGGCACTGGGAGCATCCTCCAGCAGCCGCTGGCCCTGGGGCTGGGGTCTCACCCTCCTGGGCACCCGCGTGCGTGGTGGTAGCAGCTGACGGGGCAGCGCGGGGCAGGAGCTCCTGCCCCGTCTCATCTGGAGGGCAGAGCCGGAGCCCTGCAGGATTTAGGAGGGGCTGGAGCTCCCCGTGTAGACACAGGCTTCAAAACCTCTCTTCACATGTTCCTCGCACTCAGCAGCTCTCCTGGCCGCCCGGGATGCCCACGCCGCGCTAACAGCTCCGTGTGCAGCACGGCCAGACCCACAACAGCAACAGGTTTTTTTTGTTTGTTTTTTTTTTTTTCTGTAGCCCTCAAGAATCAGTTCTAAAAGGGGGCATTTATGCAGAGATAAGGCGAGCCGGAAGTTTGCAGCAAAGCCCAGCACAAACCCCACCAATGCAAACTGCAAAATGACAGAGCTCTTAGCAACCGCTGGCACGCAGCGGTCCCTCCTCCCTCCTCTAATTAAAGGCTGTTTCCATGTAATCCAAAGACGGCTGTGAGCAGACACGGAGTTTACAGAGAGAATATTCCAGGCACACTCTCAAATTCAGCTGGAAGGGGAAAAATACAGGGCTATTCTTCTGCCTGCAGCTGGCTGGCCTTGCAGCGAGCTCCTCACTGGAGATGCGGGCTGTGTTTGAAGAGCAGCCGCCTCGCCGACGCACGGACTTTAACAAAATTCTTCCCTGGACGTGCCCAGCCCCTGGAGACCCTCCCCAACACGCTGCCACTGAGCACATCCCACGGGAGCACTGAGGGCTGCTCGCTCGGCGTGCCAGCAAAGAGGGCAGGGGACAAGGGGACTTCGGCACAGGGAGCTGCTGAGGTGGGTGGCAGGTCTGTGGGATGCTTCAGCTTGGACAAGCGGGAACTCTTGCTCCTGCTCTTTGATAATTTAATTATTAATGATTTGATTAATTAATTATTTTGATCATTATCAGCCTGGCTGCGGGGGTTGCAGAGGTACACGCCTTGTACACACCTGTCCCACAGGGGGACACCCGGGTCCTGCCACCACCCTGGGGTGTCAGAGCTGTCCCAGCACCCTTTCCCCGAAGCTCCAAAGACACCGACTGAGAGGCCTCGGCGAAACCTCCCGAAAAGCCCCATCTTCCCAGATGGAGCCAGGCCCCTTCCTGGAAACTCACCTCCACCTCGACATAGTCGTGGAGCTTCTTGCAGGTGGCAGCGAAAGTTTCTGACGTGCCGAACTCGAAGTACCACAGCTTGTTCTTCATCCTGGGGTGCAAGGAGCAGTGTGAGCATCCTCCCTGGGGGCGGCAGCTCCCCCCCAGCCCCGCAGGCAGCAGCGAGAGGGGCTGCAAGACCCTTTTTGGAGCCACCACAATGGGGACGTGAGCCACCCCGGCCTCCCCTGGCCTCCCCCAGTGGAGCCATTTCTGCGAAGCTCTGGCAGGACCGCGGCTAGCCATGACCTGCTCCCTGCCCTGCCCTCGCCGCACGGCCTGCTCCTGCTGGTCCTGAATTCCTCGCTAATTACAAAGCGTGATGAACGCAAGCGGACGCGCCGCCAAGTTCGAGCAGCCTGCCATGTGAACTGCCCCGTCCCACGGGGAGAGGGGCGAGAGGAGCCTGCCCGTGGCGGTGGTGGGAGGGGAGGGGGCTCCGGCACGTCCCCTCAGCGCTGGGGGACACCAGGCAGCCCCACGGCGGCGGCAGGGCAGCCGGGCAGCGCTTACCTGCTGTTGAATTTCTCAGGGTGCTTTTCTCGCATGACGTGGAAGCGGTGGGCAATGGAGGCATCCTGCACGGAGAGGAGGGCAGAGATATCCACGGCATGGTAGTGAGAGGGCTGGGAAATAGAGCCCCCCCTCCCCGTATGCACAATGGGATGCGGGAGCTTGGTGCTTTGCCCCCAGCACGCAGCTCTCTGCGGGGCAGCCCCACTCGCACCACCCGAGGCCGTGCAGCCCCGGCACGGAGCCGGGCACCGCTCCAGCAGGACAAAGGGGCCTGGCTTTGGGATGAGGCTCCCAAGGCCGGCGGGCACCATTTTGGGGGTGTACGGGGGGTGCCCCACGCTGCCGCAGAGCCACATGTGGGCCTTGGAAGCACACGAGGTGGCGGCTTGTTAGAGGGGCTCAGGACCTCTGCGGGTACTTCCCATGTAACTGAGAGGGCAGCCTCGGCCAGGGCTGCTTGCGGAGCTTTGAATGGGCTCGTTAAGCAAGGCACAATTAGCACACTTGGCCTCCTTCCCTCCTCATGGAGGCTCCAAGTGGAAATGCTGCCGAGAGAGGGCGGGGGGACGCGGGGAAGCCCAAGGCTGAACCCAGCGCAGGGGCCATTTGCAACCCAAAGCCTCCCTGCCCACCACCCGGCACCCAGGAGCGGAGGAGGCGATGGGGAGCACAGGCCTGCTCCCTGCTCCTGCTTTCCCACGTTGTGCTCAGCTTGGCTTTTGGGGGCTGGCCGCGATGGCACAGGGCTCTGGGGAGCATGGCGCTCCCGTCCCTTTGGGCGCAGCGAGGAGCCTGGGTCTAGCGGTGCCCTCACATAGGCAACACGGTGGTGGCACCCCCGGGCCCCTACCTGGGCAGCAAAGCACCAGAGGTGTTTTTAGCTGCCTCAGAGCATTCTGGGGTTGAGTAGGGGGGTACAGGTGGTGGGAACTGGCATCCTGGGCTGCCTCGCTCCAGCTGAGGAGCATTTCCCAGGGGCTGAAGGATCACCCCAAAAGCCGCGATCCAGGCAGGTTTGGGGCTGTGGCTGTGCTGGGGCGCTCTGCTGGGCTCCTGCTCTGGCCAGCCTCGTTCGCGTGGCCCTGCTACTCACCACCCCAATAGAGAAGTAGTTGTTGATGATGCTGTACGGGACAGGGTCTCCGTTGGCCTCCTTGTCGCTGGGAATCACGTCTATCTGCCAGCGGTCGAGCATCACCTCAGTGCTGTGCTCGATGTCCTTCAAGACCTTCATCAGGCTGCCTCCTTCGTAGCCTGGACGGGACAGAAGAGGCCTTGGAGGAGGATGGAGGAGGGCGAAGGGGAGCAGAGCCGTGCTGCCTGGTTCTGGGGCTGGTGGGGGGGGCAGCAGAGAGGTGCTGCCCTGGGATGGCACCCCATGGGCACATGGGGGGGCACCCCTGGGCTGGATCCCCCCAGGGCAACGCTCGCACAGCCTCACCTCCTCCCCAGCGCAGGCACCTGGCCAGGTCATTGCCTGTCCCCAGGGGCAGGACAGCCACTGGCGGGTGCTTCAGCAGGTTCGCCTTGTCTGCAGAGCAAGGAGAAAGAGGTCTGGGGCAGCGCTGGAGGGTCAGCGCCCAGGCTGGGCTTGTTCGCTGCTCCTCCTGATGTCCCTCCTCACGCCAGCAGAGCCCAGGGGCTGTTTGGAGTGGCAGGGCCCAGGCACAGCTCTTGCGGGGGATACGGGGACGGATGCTCTGCAGGAGCCAGGCTACGTATCAGACGGTGTCCCCGCTGCTTGCTCACCTATGCAGTCCAGGATCCAGCCCACGGTGCCATCCCCTCCGCAAGCCAGGATGCGGAAATCCGGAGTGTCCCGGAAAAAGCTCAGCCTGGACGGAGCAAAGAGAGAAAGGCGGTCACGGAGCAGGGCAGGGGGGGTGCCGGGGCGGGTTGGGGCGGCTGCCGGTCGCCGCGGCACCTCCATACCCGGGAGTGGGCCCGCCACGGTCCAGGTTGTACACCTGCCGTGGGTTGAGCAGGTAGTGAAACTTTCGGAGGACCCTGGGGAAAGAGAGAGTGAGGGATGCCACGGAGGAGAGTCCACATCTGGCGGCTGGGGCATCCCGACGGGACGCAGGCCCCGGCGGTGGGGCCAGGGAGGGATGCTGTCCCCGCACAGGGGCACACCTACCGCTCCCCTTGCCTTCCTCCGCTCTTGGGGTTCACAAACACCAGCAGGGGGTGCGTCCCGGGCCTGGGGCTGATCTGCGAGGCAGAAAGAAAGCACAAAGGCTGCAAACACCTGGCCCCCACGGGGCCTGGCCCGGCAGGGCTGGCCATGGCCCGGTGCTGGACCCTACCTGCAGACCTTGCCCGTCCGCCGTGGTGGCGTTGAACTTGAAGCTCTGGCTGTCCTCAGGGCTGGTGCTGGCCGGGGAGTCGCTCTCAGACCTCCGGCAGTGGGACTGCCGCTCCTGGGGGACGGGGCGATGGGTGGGTGGGGAGGCCGTGGGGACAGGGCAGCGGGCCGGGCGTGGGGCCATGGGGCCAGGCGGCCACGTACCAGGACCGCCGGGCAGATGTAGGAAGGCAGCAGGATGTGGTCCCGCAGCGGGCCCCCGTCGCATTCCGGCTTCACGTGAGAGGCGCATTTGTTGTGAAGCTGGGAGGCAGGGAGCGGCGTCACGGAGGTGGCGGCATGGTGCGGCCCCCCCCCCCCCCAGCCCGCCTGCCCCTGCCTACTCACAGTGACTTGGCACCAGACGCAGTGCAGGCCAGTGATGCCCTGGTAGCACTTGATGCTCTTGTGGCACCGGTCACACTTGACGGGGGAATTGCCCTCGATCCAGGTGTGCTGCATCACCTGCGAGAGGCGGGGGGGGGCGAGGGATGCTGCAGCCACAAGCCCTCCAGCCTCCCCTCTGGCTCTGTGGCTACCTCCTGGATTTGGGATTTGGGGGGGGCTGTCTCACGGGGTGCTGGCTGGCACTGCCCTTCCCAAAGCACCCCCCAGCACAGCCACAACAGGTCTCTGCTGCCCTGCGCGCAGCACACCAGGGCCACCGGCCCCCTCCAAGCACCCGCTCCCCTGCAGAACCAAGTCAGGGATGGGGCTCCCGATGTTGGGAACATGCAAGAGCTGCAAACCCCAGGGAGAAAAAAAAAACAACAAAACATGCAAGACACTGGGGCAGGAGTTGGAAGGGCCAGAGACATGCTGTGCGCCAGCCACCTACTCACATTGGTGTTTCTCTTGGACTTGGCGTAGGTGCTGATGCAGGAGGCGATCTCTTTGGACACGCACCTCTCGTGGACGGTGTATTTGCAGACTGGCAGGAGGGACGGAGGAGGCAAGCGTGAGCCTTGGGTGCCCTGCTGGGCGCCGGCAGGGATGGGGTGCTGGGACGTCCTGTGGACATGACTTACAGGAGCAGCAGAGGCCCTGCTTGCGGACGCCCAGCAGCATGGTGCGGCAGAAGTTGCAGTACGCAGGCTTCTTGAAGTGCTTCAGCCTCCAAGCGTGCTGCCCGTCGTCCTTCACGTTCTGCAGGGCAACAGGGCAGAGTGTTTGTGTGGGGTCATTCCCTGCTCTCTTTCCCTCCCTGGTGTCCCCCCTGCACCCATGCTGCCCCCGGTGCTTGGCACATCTCCCCAGGGACATTCAGCTCCTGGCCTGGCAGCGGGGACACTTTGCAGGTGATGCCACATCTGGGGCCAGGGCACTGCCACCACGTGCCCGTCACCACATCACCCCCACCAGACACCAGCTCCCTCCTGCAAGCGGCTTCACGTCGTCTTTAATTTGCCGTGCAAAGCTGCTTGCTGAGCAGGGAGAGCAAATAAAGCCAGCTGAAACCCTCGCTGGATGAGCACATCTCTTAAATCTGGGCACAAATACTTCCCAGGACCCACTTAAGTGGGTTGAGTTTTCCTGCATTTAGATCTCCCACTTAAAATTCCCTGATGGCTTGAGTTTTCCTGCCTGAAAATGTGCCCACTCGCATCTCCATAGAAAGCAAACCCCAGAACTGGCAAAAAGCCCAAACTTTCCCTGCAAACTATCATAAGGTGTCCAGGGACTTGGATGCACCTTGAAGACATGAAGCTTGGCAGGACGAAAAAACGGGAAAGGGAAATAAAGAGGGTCGAAACCTCCCGAGCTCTGCTCTTGGGATCCCGCCCCAGCAGAGGGACCTAGCATTTTTTTGGGTGCTCATCTCCTGGGTTAAACATGCATGGAACTGGAGCACACTGCGATGGTGTGGAGCAAAGCCAGGCCCATGTGGGCTGCCGAGGGGAGGCTGCCCTCCCGTGGCTCCTGGCGCCGCAGCCTCGCTCCACGCCGCGGCCTCCTCCAGGTCCTCTGAGAGGGCCCGGCGGCAGCGTGAGAGTGAGCCTCACCGTCTCCATGCCCAGCAGAACCAGCAAGGGGATGGTGGTCATGCCGCCCCGGATCCACTCCTCCAGCGTCACATTCCCGTCGTGGTCGTAGTCGATCTCCTCCATCATTTCCTTCAGGATCTGCGGGACGAGGAGAGGCAGTGGCACAGCGGTGCGGTGCGCGGCCCCGAGTCCCCCAGGCCCCAGCTGGGCACTCACGGGCTTCAGTTCGGTGGAGTCCCACTCCAGGTACTCGGCCACGTGCACCATCTGGTTGATGATACGGTCCAGCTCCTGTGCACGGGGACACGGCCATGCCGGGAGGTGAGGGGCAGCTGCAGGCCTTAGAGGCCCTGAGGCGCCCAAGGCTGCCCTGGGCACAAGCCCACGCAAGCTGCAGGCTGGCAGCACCCCAGCTCTCGGCAGGGAGCTGCTTTTTGCTTGGAGAACCCACCCCAAAAACTGCAGTGGGTTATCCATTGGAAAAACCACCCTGGCTAAACAAGGGGTTTTGAGGGAAATACCCACAGACAACAGAGAAAACATCACTTTTGTTGTTGTTGTTCTTTTTTTCTTCCCTGTGCACTAAAATTCCTTTTCTCAAATACAGGCACCTGACTTGGAACCAGAATTGGCCATGGGTGAATATTTTTTAGCTGCTGCTAGATGCTGCAGAGCAGGAGCACGCTCTGTGACTTTGGGCCCCTCACTACAAGAAGGACATCGAGGCCCTGGAGCGTGTCCAGAGCAGGGCTACGAAGCTGGTGAAGGGCCTGGGACACAAGTCCTGTGAGGAGCGGCTGAGGGAGCTGGGGGTGTTTGGTCTGGAGAAGAGGAGGCTCAGGGGAGACCTCATTGCTCTCTGCAACTGCCTGAAAGGAAGGTGTGGGGAGCAGGGGGTCGGCCTCTTCTCGCAGGTAACTAGTGATAGGACCAGAGGGAATGGCCTCAAGCTGCGCCAGGGGAGGTTCAGGTTGGAAATGAGGAGACATTTCTTCTCACAAAGAGCAGTCAGGCATTGGGACGGGTTGCCCAGGGAGGAGGTGGAGTCACCGTCCCTGGGGGTGTTCAAGGAAAGGTTGGACGTGGTGCTTGGGGACATGGTTCAGTGGGTGACATTGGTGGTAGGGGGGTGGTTGGGCCCGATGATCTTGGAGGGCTTTTCCAACCCTAACGATTGAATTGTACTGTATTGTATTGTATTGTATTGTGTCCTGTCCTGTCCTGTCCCGTCCCATCCCATGACTCACCCTGCCTTCATCCTCTGTGCCACTAGCCTGCCCTGCACCAGCCCACGTGCACCTGCGGAGAGGACACCCTGCATCACCCCCAGCTTCTCCCCTCTGGCTTACCGAGCTGTCCAGGATGCCATTCCCGTCGGTGTCATAGAGGCGAAACATAACTGAAGGGAGAAGAAAAGCCATGGCAGGTTGGACCTGTCTCATGGCCCCCCACGCCCTGGTGCCCCACACTGTGTGCTTCTGCCCTTTCTTTTCCTTGGGGAAGGGTCTGAATTTCCATCAAGAGGGAAAGATAAATGTATGCCAGGCCACACACCTACCCGTGGGGCTGCTGCAGCCAGTGCCCATGCCTTCCTCCAGGATCCTGGCGGGAAGGGTCATGGCCAGACCCTGCTCAGCATCCCTCAGTGCCCACAGCCATCACCAGCCCATGCTGGTCCCACCTGGGACAACCTTCCAGCCCAGTTAAAGTTCCCAAATACCTGCTGTCAGGTCCCCAGCCCCCCGTGGTGGCATTAACCCAAGGAATACCACGGAATAAAACTGGGGTGGTGGTGGTGGACAAAAGCAGGGATCACGAGGGTTTAATTCTAGCCCCGCATTTGTTCTCCAGCCCTGCAGCCCCGCAGGCTTGTAGCCAGCCTAGCTCCGGTCCCCAGCAGAGCGCGTGGCACGCAGCCCACCCTGCAGTGGCTATTGGCCATGCCTTCATCAGTTAATTACAACGCCACGTCTGAAACGATCCGTCGGTGTGATCAGCAGCAAATACCTGCACTTCACTTTCTCCCTCTTCGAAATATTGCTCTTTTTTGGGAAAACATCCCGTGGTCTCATCTTTGCCACGGCCTGGCCTGGGGCAGGAGTGACGGGAGAGGAGGACGCAGCGTGTCTGGCCCTTGCACCTCCTCCAGGAACCAGTCCCCCCAGTTCCTCCCAGTTCACCCAGTAACTGGCAGCCTGCGGCCCCCGGGGTCCCACTTACATTCCAGCTTGTCCTCCGCCCGTCCCCTCTCCAGCAGGGACAGGTAGCAGACGATGTCCTTCAAGTAGACCACCTGAGCCAGGGAGGCTGGGGAGTGTGGGGGGGCAGCTTTCAGGGCACTGTGGCTTTTCCGGAGGCTGAAGGGCAACCTCTTCTCCGAGCCCCTTGAGCCTGCAGGCAGGGAGGGAGGGGAGAGAATTAGGGCTGCACATTCAGGAGGGGGCTGCGGGATTCTCTGGGGTGCTCCGCAGGACTCAGGTGGCATGGGGGGACGTGGGGCTGAGTGATGACACCTGTCCCCGGGGAAGGGGACAACCTATGCTGGCACTGCCGGTGTCACCCGCAGCAGATGGACGCTCGCTCCCAGCACAGCAGTGAGTCACTTTGTTAACACCTCTCTCCCTAGGAACTGCTGCCAGGTAATTAAGACATTGAGTGGCAGCGGCTCTGTGGCTCGGGACCGGTGGCATCGGTGTGCAAAGCACAGGTATTGAGGCCCTGGGGAGCCGCCCGGTTGGGAAAGTCACCGCCGCTGCCCCGGGGACGCCACCAGCAGCGTGGGGATCCCGCAGGAGCCACCCTGCCACCCGTCCCCTGTGCAGCCCTGGCCGAGCTCACCTGGCGACTGTGGGCTGAGCAGGGAACCTGAGGAGACCTTTGAAGACCCTGAGGAGTTGTGAGCAGAGGGGGTGCCAGTGGTGGACTTCTGGGAGGATGACCGGGACCAGCTGGGCGAGGCGTTGGTGATGGATGCTGGGCTCAGGGACGCCGGTGGTGGCTCGGCCGTGCTGCCGTGGCAGCCCTTGGGCTCAGCCGCGTGCCGCCCGAGGGCACTCAGCAGCGTTTTCCCGTTGATCCCTGCAAAAAGGATAGATCCCCATGGGCGTGGGGCACCTGTCTGCCTCCCCCACTAGACCTGTCCTCCAGGAACCCCCTGCCCACCCGGCTGCCGGCCACTAGCCACCACGTCCTCTTTGCTTGCCCACAAGTGGGCTGGCATCCTGGCCTGGGGCTCACTGGGGGTCCCGCACCATGGCTGCCCCCCACCCTCTGGCACGGCTGGTGGCTCCCACCGTGTCCCTGAGGGAAGGACCACCGCTGTGCAGGGTGCTGACACATCCTTCGCGTGCACCAGGGGAGGCTTTTCTTATCATTTTTGCAGTTTAAATAGCTCTCAGCAGATGTCTCCACAGGCTGCAAATCCACCAGGCAGGGGACGGAGCCATCGGGTCGGGTGCTCAGCCCCCAGCCAACGACCCCACTCTGCACGGGGGCCGCACACCTCGTGGCCACCAGCATCGGTACCTGTGACAGGGGCACAGGCCACCTCGGTTTGGATGGAGATGCCAGCATCAAGTGACTTTGGCTCTGAACGTGTGGAGGAAGTGGAGGAATAAGTGCCACGAAGCCCTCTGGGTCCCCCATCCCGGGGAAAGCCCCATCCTTCCTGGTGCAGAGCAGGGCTGGGGGGAGCCGATGGCACAGACCCAGGCTGTGGCAGCCCTGCTGGGGCTGGACCCAGTGTCCCCACCGCAGCCCCTGCCCCTGTGCCACCACGGGGACGGCGTTGCCCCCCTGGGCACCCAGCAGCAGGGGCAGAGCCAGCTCACCGAGTGCACCAAACTGAGGGACGCCGGTGCTCTGGCGCTGGGCCTCGGGGGATGCCTGGCATATCTTCCGCTTGAAGGACGTGAAGAGGTGCTGGCAAAGCTCCTCGGGCACCTCCACCTCCAGGTAGGTCTTCATGAAGAGGCGAAAGCCCTCGTAGTCAATGGGCTGGGGAGGGTAGAGGGGAGGCTGTGGGGGAGGCCCAGGGCACGCGGCGGGGGCAGAGCCCCTTGCCCTCCCTGCTGCCGTGTGTGGGGTCTCCTCCACAAACCGGCCTCCGCGCCTGCTGCTTCCCCAGCACCCAGCTTCCATGGGGCAGGCCTGGGGGCAGCCCCCAGTGCTGGGCACCCACAGACGCCCCCTCAGGCACCCACTGGTGGCAGCAGGCAAGGACCGCCACGGCGAGGCCCAGAAGAGCCCGGAGGTTTAACAGAAGGGGAGAAACGTTCCCCCCGTGCCGCCTGGGACCCCCCTGGCCCTGCGCACGCGGTGCTGGCGGCTGCAGGAGCGCAGGATGCGAAGGGGCCCCAGGCTGCCCACGTGCTGGGGCCATGCTAGGACTGGTGCCACCAGGGCTGGAGGCATTTTTGGGGACAGCACAGAGAAATCTCCTTTTGTGGCATCCTGGAGTCCCACCGTGAGCTTAAATAGCCGGGTAGCTCGGCTGCCCCTCCTTGCTGCATTCAGCCTGCCGATTTTCTCATTTCACCTCCTTTCTAGTGATTACGGCCCCTCTGAAAAGGCTCTGTCATGCTGGCACACTAACAACTCTCTAAAAGCACCTCTTGGAAAAAATAACCCTGGCCTTCCCTTGGCAAGTGTGACAAGGTAGAGGGCCTGCTGGGTCCTTGCATTGGCAACAGCAAAATAATTTGCTCTGGAGGAAGTGTATGTAAGCGGTTAGAGAAAGTAAACCCCCTGCCTGCCTCTGCCTGGCAAGGAGATGCCCCAGAATGATGCAAGGGTCCCTGCAGTGCTGGGACTCAGTGGCAGGGGGTGGGATAGGGTTGGGCAGCCAGCTGAGGAGCCGGGGGCTCCCTGCAGCATCTTCTGCGTTGGCACGGCCGAGCAGGCTGGAGGGAAAAGGGCCGTACCTGTTCGGGGTTGTACCTCGAGAGGACGCCATCCCCGTGGAACTCCTCCAGGACATCCTTGAGCTTCTTGGTAGAGTCTGGGGAGACAAAGACATTGCACTGAGCAGGACACCAGCAGGTTCCCCATTGCCCCCAGACCGCTGGCAACAAGTTTCCTTGCTGATCCACAATTTCTGGAACACCAGGTCCCCTACCTGCCTGGGCAGGGGCCACCTGTGCTGCACTTTTCTCTCTTTTGGAGGGGCACAGTGTGCTGGGGGGCTGCCCCACCACCTGAAACCCTCCCCCAAGCATCCCATGGCAGCGCAAAGCCCTGTGAGCAGGACCTGCCCTCCTAGCACCACTGCCAGGCACCCATTTCATGGGCACTGATCCAGGACTCGGGACGGGCACATGCTGGGGATGGTGGTAGGGCCAGGGAGCGGCATGGGGGCTCTGAGGGCTGGGGAGGACCCCAGGGAGCTCCTGGGGCGGGTTGGGGGTCGTCTGAGGTTGGCCCCGTTCCCATGAGACACCCCAGTTTGCACCAGTGTCGGGAGGGGGTGCTGTGGGAAACGCCGCGTTCGCACCTCACACCTCTGCCCTGGGGAGGGGGGAAGGAAGGCTCCTCCACCACACTCCTGCCCTTTGGACAGCAAACGCACCTCTTTTTCTAGGAAAGAAAAAACTTCTGCACACTTGAAAGCTGTGCCGACATTCAAAACATTTCCATTTCCATGATTAGCCCCTTGTGGATCGCGCAAGGGTGGCAGAGCGATGTCTGGAGAAGGGAAGGATATTCACAGTTGTACAAAACACCAGCTCCTTCTCCAGCAGCGCCTATGGAGCTGCCGCCAGGCACGCTGCAGCCGCCCCCTGCTTGCCGAACGAGTCTCGCTTGCCAAACTTTGATCAACCAAACGAAGACGTTGTGCATGGACTCGGCATTACAGATGGTGTTTTATGGTCTGTGATTAAATACCGCAGAGCCCGCTCTCTGAAGAGGCAGGACAAGATGCCGGCGGTGCTGCCGTGCCTCCCTGCCTGCAGCCCCATCCTGCTCGGGGTCAAAGCCCCGCTGCTGGCACTGCGCTATGGCCGCACAGGTGGGAACGTGGTGGGCACATGGAGGGAAGGGAAGGGAAGGGAAGGGAAGGGAAGGGAAGGGAAGGGAAGGGAAGGGAAGGGAAGGGAAGGGAAGGGAAGGGAAGGGAAGGGAAGGGAAGGGAAGGGAAGGGAAGGGAAGGGAAGGGAAGGGAAGGGAAGGGAAGGGAAGGGTACGGAAGGGAAGGGAAGGGAAGGGAAGGGAAGGGAAGGGAAGGGAAGGGAAGGGAAGGGAAGGGAAGGGAAGGGAAGGGAAGGGAAGGGAAGGGAAGGGAAGGGAAGGGAAGGGAAGGGAAGGGAAGGGAAGGGAAGGGAAGGGAAGGGAAGGGAAGGGAAGGGAAGGGAAGGGAAGGGAAGGGAAGGGAAGGGAAGGGATGCAGGGGCACCTGGGCAGGCTGAGAGGTGGGCCTGGGCCTCTGCTCTGCTCTTGTGAGACCCCACCTGGAGCCCTGCACTCAGCTCTGGGGCCCCCAGCACAGGAAGGACATGGACCTATAGTACAAGTCCTACAGAGGAGGCCATGAAGATGAGCAAGGCGCTGGAGCACCTCTGCTATGGAGCCAGGCTGAGGGAGCTGGGGGTGTTGGGTCTGGGGAAGAGAAGGCCCCGGGGAGACCTCACAGTGGCCTGCCAGAGCCTGAAGGGGCTGCAGGAAAGCTGGGGAGGGACTGTGTGTCAGGGGGTGTAGGCATAGGACAAGGGGGAATGGCTTTAAACTAACAGAGGTTAGATTTAGGTTAGATATTTGGAGGAAATTCTTCATTCAGAGAGTGGTGAGGCCCCGGCCCAGGCTGCCCCATCCCTGGCAGTGACAAGGCCAGGCTGGGTGCGGCTGGGGGCAGCCTGGGCTGGTGGGGGTGTCCCTGCCCAGGGCAGGGGGCTGGAATTGGATGGGCTTTAAGGTCCCTTCCAACCCAACCCATTCTGTGATTCTCTGATAGTATAAATGTTATGAGGCTCACGATTTGCTCTCTGCAAAAGCAAAACTCCTTCTCTGCAAAAGTAAAATTATCACAGAGGGCTGGCAACCCGAGCTGAGCTGTGGAGCAGCTCTGCATGTTTGGGAAAAGCCCGCCTGCTTTCCTTGCTGGCATTTCATTTTGCTCACGAATGTGGGAGCCTTTGGAAGGATGGAGCCGAGCGCACGTCTGCGCTGCTGCATCCCACGTCGCGGGGGCTCTGTGGGAAGGGGTCCGCAGCGCTCCCGGATGCGGCAGCGCCAGCTTCAAGGGTCCCCTCCCCACTGCAGGGTGGTGATGGGGTCCTTTGGTTCCTTCAAAGCAGCTCCGCTCTTTGGGCACGGGCAGGGAACTGAGGGGCATCAGCCAGTCCCTGTGGCCAGGGCCGGGTGCCGCGGGGAGCCGCGGTACTCACAGTCGGTGTACTGCTGGAGCTGGGCGAACTCGGCCGGGCTGAGCGAGATCCAGCCCCCGTCACTCATCGTGGGGCACGGTGGGGCCACCCCACGGCCACCCGCAACCGCACCAGGAGCTGCCCAGGCTCACATCAGCACTGCGGTGGGCTCCGGTCCCGTGGGCAGCAGATCCCAAGGCTTCAGAGCAGCCGCCGCAGGAGTGCCCGTCCAGCAGCCTCCTGCCTGGGGTGGTAAAGAAAGAGAGGCCGGTGTCAGTAGTGCTGTCCCCACAGCTTACGTCTTTCCTCCTGGCTCCAGCTCTCTCTCCTGGGGGAGAAACAGCCACAGTTATGGTCACTGGGGCTGGTGAGCTTGGAAATAGGGGATACAGGTGCTTTCCCATCTGGGAACCCATGGAGGGGTGGGATCCATGGAGGCAGAGCGTGGGTGCACAGAGCTGGAGCCCAGCTCCTCGCAGCAGCCTTGTCCCTGCTCCTGGCACCTGGAGGATGCGGCTCTGTGGAGGTCACGAGCTGAGGAAAAGGCAACTGCTGCAGGCAGGAAAAGGAGCTGGACGTCCATCGGGCACATGGGGATGCTCGGGGTGGACAAATGGAGGCTCGCTGTGGAGCATCACCCATGAGCATCCTCTCCCCAGCAGCGATCCCGAGGCACCGTGGCACTGCCAGCTCCCCGACCCGCTGCTGGCCCCAAGCACCCAGAGCTTGCACCTGGGACTTGTCCTGCTTGAGAGACTGCCACATGTGGGGGGGATTCCCAAGGCAATGGGAACAACATGGGAAATGCTCAGTGATATAAACCCTGGTGCCCCTAGCTGGAGTTTTCCCATCAGCAATTTCCAGAAAATTTAACACGATACAAACAGAAGGAACAATGCTGTTAATTACAAAAGACAAAGCTCACGATGCCTGGAGGGCAGAAGATGTGAATGAATGTGGAAATTCACAAATCGCATCTCCATCTACAGGGCTGGTGCTGGCCTTTAGCTGGCTCCTGCAGCTGATCACCATTTCTAATGAAAACCCGTGTTAAAAATTGGGTGCGGGAGAACCCGCAGGAAGAAAAGTGCTAGGAAAAGCTGTGCCACGGAGGAAATGTCAGAGGGCTTCAAACGAAGTGACAGACTCCAGCCGATCAATTTGCAGGCTTCAAAATTTATTAGCTTCTTCACTTAACTGAATCAGCTGCTGAGATCTGGGGGGAAATGTCAGCATCCCGGGGACACGCAGACGGCCCTCGAGACGATTGTTCTTCAAGGAGCAGACAGGAGCAATTAGATCTCAGTTTTAGGGCCAGCTCCCTGCTCAGTGCTGGCTGCGGGGTCAGGAGTAAGTGGATAAAGCAGAGCAGGGGCTGCCTGGGAATAGTTTTCCAGACGCCGGAGCGAGAGCTACCTGCACGTCTGGGAGACACAAACCAGAGCCTGGTGTGGCTGGCACCCACCCGTGGCACACGTTTGCTGGAGCTGAATGAGCCTGACAGGCAGAGGTGCTGGCAGCCAGGAGCTCCAGCTTGGAGCAAGCCCTGCTTTGCTGCTGGACCTCCCCAGCAGCCCTGCAGAGGGCAGGGAACAGTCACTGCCACAGCGATGGAGTATTAAACACGCTGAGTACGTGCACATTGTCATCCCTTCGCTTCAATGGACAGCGCAGGTGTCAAGACTTTGGGATTCTCGAATGGTATGAGCAAGGCACCTGGGGCTTTGGGAAGCAAACGAGGTTCTGGCCACTGTGGCAGAGAAGAGAGCAGCCTTCTGGAGAAGCCCCTGCAGCTCGTCGCCTGCGGAGGCACTGGGTTGTGCCCGGGGCACTGGGCTCCCCCAGCCCCTTTCCCTGCTGCTGCTTCCCCCTCCACTACAAGAAGGGGCCGAGGCGGAGACAAAGGGAGGGGACACATCTGTCCCCCAGGGAAACTTCTTATCCACGGGGCCACCAGGCTGACAGGACCGCAGCAGGGTCTGGGGGCACTGGTTTAGGAACCCCTGCTCTTTGTCCCCTGGGCTTGGCAGGGCATGACGCTTGTGGGGCTTCTTCCTTCTGGCTACAGAAAGCTGCCCACACAAGCACCAGTTTCCCAGGGGTCTTCACCCCAGGGTGAAGCCAAAATGTTGTGTCTGAACACCTCCAGGACGAGGTGTCTGTCGCGAGGTGCCCCCGAGGCTGGCTCAGGAGAACGCAGTCTGTCAGAAATCCTCCGCGAGTGCAAACAGGCTTTCTGTTTCCAGGCAAACGAGCTGTTTAGTTGGACCAGAAACTGTTTTATCTCAAATTTATACAAGGAGAGGCTGAGAGAGTCGAGCTAGCTCAGTCTACAGAAGGAAAGGCAAAGGGGGGGGATCTGCCTGCTGCCTCCAGCTCCCTGGAGGAGCAGAGCTAGGGCTGCCCGTCCTCGGGACGCTCACTGCTGGTTGGGCTGTGGCCCTGGGACAGGCACTCCCCCCTTCCCGGAGGTCTGGGGCTTTGCAGAAAAATTCAGTTTACACCTCAACCTGAACCCTTCCTTGCCTCCGGAAGTACTGAAACTCGCCAACCCAGGACCGTTGCCAGTCACAGCCTGCAGACAGCCCTGCGCTCCTGCGATGGGTGGCAGCAAAAATACCTCTTGTTCCTTTTAGTGAGAGGTTGTGGGGCGCCACGAAGCAATGCAAGAAAAGCAAAGCAAAGAGGAGCTAATTGGGCTGTCCCCAGGGGCTTTCCCCCAGCAATTTCTGGAATAACAAATGCCACTTCTGGCATGTCAGCCGTGGATTTCAGGAAGGGCAGGAAAAAGCCTCCTTAGGAATCCAGCTGCTGCTTATTTGGACGGCCTCTGAATTGTCAGCGGCAAATTAGGCGATATTAAATCAAATCTGCCTCTTCCTAAAAATAGCACCCTCGCTGGGGTTACAAATAATGCTGGGCTACCCTTGCTGTGAGTGCTTCTTGGGACGCGCTCCCTCACCCCCTCTGTGCCGCACTGGGGCGGCCGCCTCGCCTCGCCTCCTCCACAGCTGCCTGCAGGGCTCCTGCCTGGCCCCACAGGGCCCCAAACGCTCAAGCCCCTGGCGGAGATGCCAGCGGGGCCTCATCCTGCTAACCCCGAAGCTGAGCCTGCTGGCTGGAGCCAGGCATGCCCCGGCAGCCAGTCCCCGCAGCATTGCCTCCCAGGACACGGGCGGCGCGGGTTCCCGCAGGGATGGCATTTTCCAGCCTGCCCAACCCATCTTTTTGTACAGACCATCCTCTGCTTGTGGTGCGCTGGAGAGAGGCCCCTGGGGCAGGGGGTGGGGCGTAAATCGCTCCTGTCCCACTGCAGCAAACAAAACCCGACCAAGTCACGCTCCAAGTATTTTCTGCGATCACACGAGAATGCACTCTCCGCGTTGTGCCAGCCTTGCCACGACCAGCCCGGGCAGACACGCTGGATGGGCTTTTCCCCTTCTGCCTTTCCACAGCTCCCTTGTGATGGATATTACCCTTTCCTTTCCCCACGTGCAGCCAGTGCCGCTGCTGTCTGGCCCCACGCCGCCACCAAAACGCACGTGCGGGGCCGAGCACCCTGGTACGGAGCCGTGCTGGCATCACGAAGGGCTAGACCCAGCACGAAGGGCTAGACCCGGCACGGCATGCCCAGCACCACTCACGCAGCTCCTTTCGGTGCACTGTGCCAGCTGCCCACCGCTCCCCCTGCCCTGCCTTGCCCCCTGCGCTCTGGCAGGGGCACCCATCGGCGTGCAGCCTCAAATCCCTCGTCCATCCCTACACATCTGCCGGCAGCACCCGGCCAGGCCTCCACGCCCGCGTCCCGGCCACAGCGCATCCGTCCCTGGCGGCTTGTACGAAAAGCAGGCGACGTTTCGTTAAGGGATGCTTCCCCAGCCCCGGCTGCTGCGTTCAGAGGAGCGGCAAAGCTGGGGAGGGGAGCCACCCACCGCCGTCGCTTCCCGACTTCTGCCTTTTTGCAGAATAATTTGCCTCGCTGAGTTAGGAGCAGCCTGGATCTGAGCTCGGATGCTTTTTGAGCAGGACACTTCCCAGGTCCCGGGCAGCCTGTGTGCAGAGGAGCCTCCTGCAGAGACAGGCGGTGAAGCAGGTGCTCAGCACCCCCGGCCCCATCAGCTCGCCCATCCCAAACCAAATTCCCACCGCGGGCGCAGGAAAACCCAGCTGCCTCCCCCAGGGAACCCCACGGCACAGAGTCCCATGGGCTCGCCACACCTCGCGTGGGAAAACACCGCTCTCCGGGAGCTCGGAAATTGCTCCGTCTCCCCTTTCATCCCCCAACACAACCTGAAGAACAAGTTGCGGGCAGCCTCCTTCCCTCGGCCAGACTCGCCGGGCGCCTCCTCGTCCTCCTGCCCTCCACGGCAAGCAATTTTTGCCTGACGAGGAAGGCACCGACGGGCTTTTCTGGCCTGGCGACGCGGAGGAAGGGCTGACTCAGGCTGCGTCCCCAGCGAGGCGTGCGGCTCGGTGGCAGCGCTGAGACCCGACGCACCTCCAGACACCGGTGGAGGCGCGGTGGCACGGAGCCTCCTCGGGCATCACCGGGCTGCCTCGAAGGCTCGCTGGCAGCCATCTTCTCATCCCCTGGGGACAACGGGATGCTGCCCCGTCCCCGCCGGCCTTTCGGTGCCCCTCTCCCCCGGCCCCACCCCGTGCCCCCGGTCCCCCCACGCCCGGGGGAGCCCGGCTCGGTCCCCTCGCACCCGGCCCCCTTCGAAGCCAGCCGGGAGCCCCGGGACGGGCTCGGGGACGGCGGGGGCTGGGGGCTGCCCCGGGGGGTTGCCGCGCTCCCCCCTCCCGGCTCGGGGCTCCCGCCGCTCCCCCCCGAGCCCCCGGCCCCGGGGCCGCCCGCGGAGCCTTACGTGGAGGCGAGGCTGCGGCGGGCGAGCGGGGCCATCGGCAGGACGGCGGCGGGGGGGCTCCGGAGCCCGGGGGGGCGCTCCGGTGGCGGCGGCGGCGGCGGCGGCTCCGGTGCTGCCGCCTGACAGCTCGGCGGCCCCCTCGGAAGGTGGAGCCTGGCCGCGGGGCCGGCCGATGGGCGAGGAGGGCCGGCACCGAGCCCGGCCTGCCCCGCTCCGCCCGCCGGTACCGGAGAGCGGCGGGCGGGGGGCGGAGGAGAGCGGCCCCCGCCTCGCCCCCGGCCCGGCCCGGCCCGGCCGCCCCCCGACGGCGGTGCCCCGCTGCGAGCCCGGCTCCGGCTCTCGGCCCTGGGGGGGTTTCGTGGTCCCAGGAGCCGTGCCCCGCACCTCGGGCTCGTCCCACCCGCGGCCAAGGGGGCTCCCTCCCCAGGGCCGCAGCGAGCCGCGGAAAGCAGACAAACAACACAAAAAAATTGCCCGAAGAGATAAAAAGCGGTTTTATTTTCTTTCCATGACGCGGCTGCCCTCCTGCTCGGGGGCGACACTATTTCAGGCATGTCTCTTATTTGTGTTTCTCTAAATTTGTGCTAATTAAAGATGCACGCAGCTCTCCCCCTTCGAAAAAAAAAAAAAGCAGGGCGGGGGAAGGGGACCCACGGCTGAGACCGAACTTTCTTGAGACAGACAGGCAGAGAGGAGCAGGGTGACAGCTCCGCCTGGGCTCTGCACCCCGTCACGTCCCCGCTGGCTTGCAGACCTGCCCGAGCGGGTGAAATCCTTGGGGGAAGGCTCAGCTGGTGGACACAGAGCCCTTATCCCCCGAAGGACCGACCGAAATGCTGCACCAGCTGAAGCCTTGCCCGGCTCAGGCCCGATCCAGCGGGCCCAGCACTGGCCCCAGGGGACGTGTGCGGGCTGTGCAGGTCCCCCAGGCGATGCCGCCCTTCCCTGCGCCGCACTGCATCTGCTGACGCCTTGCCCAGGCTCCTGGTGAAACGCTAAGCACACGCAGATGGAGGAGTTTCGTTCTTTCCCCGCGTCCAAGTAGCTATTCCTTCCAAGGATTAATTAGGAAATTAAAGGGGTAGAAGGATGAAAAATGATCAGGATGAGCCCTGGTGACCATCTCTCTCCTGCAGTCTCCCCGTGCTGTGTCCCAGCATGTCCCCACCTCCGCTCCAGGACTGGGGGCAGCGGCTTCATCCTCCTCCTTCCCGCCCCGATTCCCTCTGGGGAAGGACACCCAGGCTCAGGGCCCGTGCCAACGGGACACCGGCAATGTGGGCTGCGGCACCCTGCACCCGGGGGGCAGGAGGGGCCCCGCACGCTGGGTGCACCCCGATTCAGGCACCCCAGGGTTGGGTCCTGCAGAGCCTCGCTCTCCCGGTTAACGCCAACAGTGTGCTGGAAGCTGGGATGCTTGGAGCTGCAGCCCTGTTTTCTGGCTCCGGCCAAAAAAGCCATCACATTTTGCCTGGCAAAAATTGTCCTTAAACCTACTGAGTCACTTACGGTTCCTTGTTACGATGCTCAACAATTCTGAGAGCCTGCAGCGGGGCTGGTGGCACGCAGGGAGGAGCGGCGCTCCCGGAGCAGGCAGCCTGGCTGCGAGACAGGGGTCAGCCTCTCTGGGAAGCTCGGTGCATGCCAGGGCTTTGTGCTGAGCATTTTTCACCCTAAGAAGCACTGGGAAAATGTCAGCGTTTGCTGGCAGCTCCCAGAGCTTTGCATCCAGAGAACATAAATACAGGAGGGGATGCTGGAAAGCCGCGCAGCAGCCAGCGCAGGGACCGATCCCTCAGGAACGAAGCCACGTATATATTTCTGTGTGTGCAGAGAGATGGAAGGGGCCCTGCTGGCTGTCCCTACCGCCTCTGCTCTGCGATGTCCCCAGCACCCTGAAGGTCCCCACCACCACCCCCTTGGCTGCCCATCACCTGGGGCTGGGCTGCATCTGCCACGTCGAGCTCAGTTGACATGCTCTGCAGCACGGCAGGGCTCAGGAGAGGACATCAGCTGGGTGTAGCTGTCCCTCCCATTGACACGCCGCGCTGCCAGGCGGAAAAGGGGCAATGTCCCACCAGGGGACGTGTCCCATCCGCCTCCTGCTATGGCCCAGGGCACTGCATGCCATCACCTGAGAGTCCAAGGACTGCTCCTACAAAGGACGGAAACACCCTGCCCTCCTCACCTGCTGTTGCACTGGCACACCAAGTTGTCAGCAAGTAATCAGGATAAAACAATTAGGGTGGATAATGAGCAGTCCCATCAGTCTGGCTCCCTGGCACGGAAGCAAGGAAAACCTTATTGTGGCATCCCCGTCCCCGCGGCCCCAGCTCGTGGTCTGCAGGTGGGTGGGCTGCTTGGGAAGCCGTCTGCCTGCCCTCCCACCCTCCTCCAAGGTATTAAGGAGACAGGGGAAATTTTCAGAGGGAAACAAAACACTCGGGAAACTTCCAGGCTGGGTTTTCCTTGCAGCTTTTGCTCTGTGCTCTGGCAGTGGCCGGGCCAGCGAGGAGGACACTCTCTCACTCCTGCCCACAGGCGGTCGCCAGCATTATATTAACTCGCAGCAAGACCTGCTGGGAGGCTTGAAGAGCGACAGATTTGGCTCAAAATTAGAAAATGCCAGGCAGAGGGATGCCCCTCGGCTGCAGAACTGGGAGGTGCCAGCACTGCCCAAATGTCCCCTTCCCTGCTGCCACAGAGGTAAGGGCCCACGGCTGGATGGAGCCGTGGGTGAGCGGGAGGAGGGATCCTGCTCACTGGGACAGCAAGGCCTCCAAACAGCCCAGCACCCTGGGGTCGTCCCCCCCCAGCAGCTCTTCTCTTCTGCTCCCAGGCAGTTGAGCCCATTAAAACCTGTCCGTGTTAATTAACTGTGTTTTCCCAAAGAACTTCTGTGCAAACCGGGTGGTCTTCTCCCAGCCTGGCTGCTTGGTGCTGCCCACAGTGCCTGATGAGGAGCTGGTGGAGGCTCCTGCGCTGCTCACCCATCCCCATCCCCATCCCCATCCCCGTCCCCGTCCCCGTCCCCGTCCCCGTCCCCGTCCCCATCCCCGTTCCCGACCCTGCCTCACTGCTTGCATCTCCTCCCCAGCCGTTCCCACCACTCTCAGTTCCTCGTCTAAGTTCTTTGTCCTGGCACGCTGGGCTCCATACACACACCTTTGGCCAGTGGTTCATGACAGGTTTGGCATTTGGCAGTGGCTGGGTCACACCACGTGTCCCCTGCAGCGCTGGGAGCTGCACTCCCACTGCAAGAACCACTGGTGACATGCGCCCTCTGCGGCACCCGTCAGCAGGCGTTCGGGGCCGCACCGACCCCATCTCCGAGTGCTCATAGTCCTCCTGCAAAGCCCCCTGCTCCTGTGCCTGCCCAAAGGACGTCATTTTTAGGCAGGATCAGATTCCAGAGGGTGAAATATTTCTGATTTTGCAATCTGGGGGGCTGGCACATCCAATGCTAGAGCTCTGGCATACAGCAAGTGAGAGCTGCAACAGTGCAGTCACAGGGAAGAGGCTGAGCGGTGCCAGTGCCAGCTTTCCAAGGCAGGCTGCACCGCTTCTCCCAGCCCCGGCTCCTTGCACGGAGCCAAGAGCCGGTGCCAGCTGTCGGGGAAAGATGGTGCGAGTGAGTCAGGGGCTGCGCAAAGCCTCCCTCTCCCCGGAGGTGCGATGTGCTGGGGCGGAGGAGGAACCCACGCTGGGCCAGCGGGGATGTGCAGAGCCTGGGAGCCACGGAGCCCCTCCAGGCGCTGGCACAGGGCCACCAGGGTGAGGAACACGAGCACCTGTGTGTGCCGGTGGGATGTCAGCAGAGCCCTGCCTTCCCATCCCGCACCCTTGAGGTGTCTGCAGGAGGTGGTGACAACAATGAAAACGTGGTGGCTTGGAGCAGGGCACCACTGAGTTACCATCAGCTGGCAGCAGAGATCCGCAGGCATGGATGTACGTGCAGCCAAAATGCCCCGGGGCAGGGCAGCACGGGGTAACACCACCTATTTCCAGCCGTACCCCAGGTGCAGGGCTCCCCAGAATGAATTCCTGGCTGACCAAAGATGAGAGGGATGCTGCCACACAGCCTCACGCAAAGTGCTGTGCCTATCTTGGTGTGATATTATGCTACCGAAACGTTCAGAAAATTGTGCTGCAGGGTGCCATGTCAGTGTTCCCAGCAGTTATCTTAACCCGAGTAAACAATATAGTGGAAAAGTCACACGCTCACTAAAATACACAGAAAAGTGGTCCTGGAGACTGTTTGGAGACTTGGAGGCTGTCAACGTCTCACGTGCAACCTCAGGCGGGCGGTGCTGTCAGAGATGGTTCATCCAACGACCTTGGGTGCCTCCAGGAGGGCTTTGGCAGGAAACAGGAGGCGGGAGGGGGAGGAGGAGGGCTGAAGAAGGTGGCAAAGAGGCCAGAGCAAATGGGATGAGGGTGGGGGAAACTTCAAAACGACGCCTGGCTGAGCAGTGACGGTGTCAGGCAGAGCCCCTGGCACATCCCAACTGTCGTTTAAGGCTCTGCAGAGGAATGGTGATGGGGTGCCCATATGGACACAGCCCGTGGGCTGGAGGAGAAATCCCAGCCTGCCTGAAGAGAGGAGCGAGGCATCTCCCTCGGGCTGGGCAGCCAAACCCTTCTGTCTCTCTGCTCTCGCTCAGGTCGCTGCCTTGCAGACCAGTGAGCCCTGGGAAGCAGGTCCGAGAGCTGTCAGGTGCTGTTAGCAGCGTGACAGCTCTTAATAAGGCCCATCTGCCTGGAAGGCACCAGATCCGGCAGGGTTTCTGCAGACCTGATGGTGAACGCCTTTGCCAAGGTTTTACACTCAGCACTAATAAACCCAACGGGGCGGCGTTTGGCACCACGAGCGGCAACTTCCCAGGCTGGGATAGCTGAGGCAGAGAAAATCCAGAATTACAGCAAAAAAAAAAAAAACCCTCGCTGCAAAGCACTGAGGTGAAACAATCCCCCCCCTCTGGGACATGAGGGGGCCATACAGCTCGGGAACAGCCCACCAACCGCGACCCCCTGCTTTCGGTGTGGCTGCTCCCGCGGACACCCCGTCGTCCCTCTGGAGGTGAGCGCATGGATCCTGCCCTTCCTCGCCACGAGCGACAACGGCGGCTGGTGCTGCATGAGGCGATAATCGGGACGGGAAAACCACAGCCTCCAGGAGAGGGGGTTGCTGGCAGGCTGCGGGGAACGGGCACAGTGTGGCGGAATTGCACCTTGTCCAAAGGGAGCAGGTGTTGTGCAGGCACCCGGTGCTCTTCAGGCAGGACGGCACTATTTAGGAGGTGGCCAGGAGGGAACAGCTGGACCCGTAGGTGTAACATAGCAGCACAAAAAGCCCATGTGGTTTAGGCAAATGCCACAGTCAAGGGAGATGAAAGGCTGTAGCTGAATCGAATCACTGTGGATGAATCACGGCGCTTTAGGGAACATACTAATGGGTGTTTAAACTAATCCGTAAAGCCTGGATAAGTTCCAGCAGACGTTTGGGCATTGTAGAAGCTTCAACTCTGTCCTCCGGGCTCCGCTGTCTCTTCCTGCTGCCGTGGCCACTGGGCTTGGGAGGCCCCGCGGACCCGGTGCCTCTGAAAAGTGGGGAGGAGGAAAGGGCCAGCTGCCTGGTGCATGCCGAGCTTTGCCAGGATGGTCCCGCAGGTGCTTGGGCCTCTCTGAAGCAAGCAGGATTAAATTAGCCCCATGAGAAACCCCGCGGCGCTGAGTGACCAGAGCAACAAGCTGCAGGGGCGCAGGGCTGGGACCTGGGTGCCTCCCAGGCACGGCCCCGCGTGCACCCATGGGTGCGGGGCTGCTACTGCAGCACTGCCTGGGGGCACCCGCAGGAATTGGCCCCAGCTGAGTTGTTTTCAAGTCTCTTTGCAAGCCTCTCCCCACAGCACTGCCCCTTTCCACCTGTGGGCTGCCCTGCACAGGCACACTGCTGCCAGGGGCTGGGATGCCCTCCAGTGCAAGCGCCGAGCAGAATCGCCTGAAGTATGTACTTTGTGAAGTCCCTGAATTAAAATAAGGATGTGGGATTTAATCTGAAGGCTTTGAAGCAGATATTTTTGTTATACATCACCATTTGTGTCACGATGCTAAAATATTTGGAAGGGCTGTGTAAATCGCCATTTGATCCCCTTTTTTCGGGTTGGCTCCCTCCTCCCTGTTTCACGACTGCTGCACAGAAGTGAAATGCACGTACCACTTGGGAACCTTTGTTTTTACTTTCGGCGGTCCCAAACAGCTGTGTACTTGACAGCGTTTCCAAGAGGGATGCTGTCACATGCGCTGACGCACACACGAAGTTATGCACCGACTCGGAGCCTTTGCCGCATTTCCCATTCGGGAGGCTGAAGCCCTCAGGGACAAACACCCCTCTTGCTTCGGTGGCTCCTGCCCACCCTCAGCATTCCCCCTGGCGGATTTTAAAGCCTAACTTGGGTTGAGGATTTTGGGGGGTATTCGGGACTGCATCCCCACGGGTTGGCTTCGAGGGCTGCTTTTAGCACCAGGGGAGCAGCGTTGCAAAGCTGCAGAGGGAATTCCCCGCAAACAGGTGGGAATGGAAGGCTTGCACTAAGCCTCACAGGGCTGCATTCAGCCTTGATTCACCCAAAATGTCCCAGGGAGAAGCTTGTGGACATTGCAATGTCTTGGGAAGAGCCCAACATCCCTGAGGAGCTCTGGAAACATCTTGGCTTTCTTTTTCTTTGTGGCCGAGCAGCTTCGGGGGGCACCTCCTGTGGGGTCACTGGCGGCCAGGACCAGGGCAGCTCCAATACTGGCGGGGGGGTTTTAAAGCTGCATAAAGAAAACATTTCTATTTAAAAAACCGTCTGGGTTGAGGATGTCAAGCCACGACCACAGCCAGCCAGCTCGTCTTAGGTTCGGCTTAGAAATCTCTGCCGTTGGGCCGCCGGGGCCGTGGAGCAGCCACCGGGAGACAAGAAACATTTGCCATATGTTGAGGGATTACTGTATAAAAACGAGATGCTTGGCCAGGCTCCAAGGTAAAAGGTTTCCAAATAGAGTCTGAATCCTGGACGGAAAAGTCCCAACTAAATATAGCCATGGCAGTCTCGGAGCTGACTTTCTTCTCTCGAGTTCACTTAAAATAGCCCGAGCAGCGGGGGCTGCCTGCAGGTAGCAGCGTGTTTGCAAACAGGGGCCTGACCCTGCTGAGCTGCTGGTGCTCAGGGACACCAGGATGGGGAATTGGCACTTGGGGCTTGAAAAGGTGAAGCTTTTCTGCCAGGTTTTGGCATAGCTTGCCATGGCCCGGGGTTGCTGAGAACTAGGGTTAGAAACGAGGGCACGGAGGCTGGGAAAAGCCCTGCTGGGAGATGGTGCTTCCATGCAGAAAGGGCAATTTGGGATTTTCTGGGGTGCCAGCCCTGGTCACACGTTTCTGAGCTGCGGGCTGCTGCCCTCAGCCTGAGACCCAGGAGCTAAAACCAAATCCCGGCCCCGGATGCCACAAAATGCGTGGGGACGCAGAGGCCGGTGTGGTGCCTTGCACAGAGCAGCAGCAGCAAACCCAGCCCTCAGCACTGCTCCACGCTCAGGAAGTGAAATAATTCTGCAAAAGCCCCTGGAAAAAGAAACAAAGCATAAATATCTGGGAGAGGAAAGCATCTGTCAGCTGCACGCCTCGTGCTGAGGACGGCACGCAGGGAGGACGCTGTCAGGACGCGCTTGGGATAAAGCCGAGGGAACTCATCGTGGGAGACATGCACAGGGTGGTGCCGGCCACTCGTGCTGGGGGCAGGAGGGTGCTAAAGCTGCCTTAAACGGCAGGGGGAACTCCCAGTAAAGAGAAAGTGGTGTCAAAACCCAAGGTGTAGTCAATAAACTCCAAAAGGAGGTGAGACAAGCTCCCCACGTTGACTTGTAGAGGACCCACAGAAGCTGTCTAACACCTCTGCGACGCAGGCAGTATTTTATTTGTAAGGCCTCACTGTTCCTATCACAGATGCTAGAAGTTTAAATTGAACTGAAGCCCGAGACAGTTGGCCCTACAGAACACGGGGCATCTGAGACAGGGCATCATCAAAAAAACGCAAGTTGTCTGAAAGAAGGAGAACTTTTAGCTCCCGTGTCCAAACAGGGGAGAGCGTGGTTGTAAATCCTTCAAGAGAGGCAGGAGAGCAGCCCGAGGTGTGAAAGCCTCGACAGAACGGGAGCTGCCAGGAGGGAAAGTCTGGATCTGCAAAATTAACGCTCCCAAACAACCGCCCTGGGGAGGTCGGGGACACGGGGGAGGCACGGCTGGGAATAGCAAATACGAGCGGAGTTATACCTTACATAGATAAAACTGCTGCTGGAATGGGCTTTCTGAGAGCCCGGAGAAAAGCTTTTGTTTAATTTATGGGGCTCGGGCTATATTTAGCCTGTGGATCCTTGGGGTTTTATCTCGTATTGTTGCTCCCAGCGAGCAGCTGCAATGCCTTAGTGGTTTGCTGTTTTATTTTTTTTTTTTTGACTTTTTGGACTTTTTGCAGGTGTGGGAGCTGGCCCTGCTGGCCCCCAGGGCACAAGGGCAGCCCCAGAGCCACCCCCACACCCCCACACCCTGCTTTCCGAGCCTGACCGGGGCTCTTTCACCCTTTGGAATGGTCTTCAAAAAACTTTGAAGAAAAACAAACACACAAACTTTGAAGAAAGACAAGAAAAAGCAGCTGTTTCCAACCTACAGACATTTTTATTTTTTCTTTTTCTCCCTGCGGAGGGAATCTTTTTGGGGTGAGTCCCCGCTGACATAAAAAACCTCCGGGTTTCGCAACGAAACCCTGCCAATCTCCCTCTTCCATCCGTGGCTGGCATGCCAAGCTAATTTTATCCTCCCTGGCCCCCCCATCTCCTGGAGATTGTCCTGTTGCAGCCAGTGAGTGCTAGAAAATAGCACATCGCCCACTCACGCAGCCTCCCTCTTCAAGGAAAATATTTATATTATGCCAAAGAGAGGGTTTCCATGGCAGTGATGACTTTAGCACTGTTGCCTTGGAAACCACTTGAGGCCATCTCGAGCGGGTTGAAAATACCCTTTGCAGACAAATAAGGCTCATGCACTGCCTGGCCCCTCGCGGTGGCTTCTCCGTGCCCCCCGGCCCGCCGGCCCCCTGCCCGCTGCTGCTGCATGGGCATGGGGCTCCCGTGCCCACGCTCCCCGCGTGTCCCCACTGAGTCCCTGCCGGTGCTGTGGGACGCTGGACGGCCACCACGTCATCTGGCGGGCGAGAAGAAGAGGCCAGCCAAGCGAGGTGCTTGGCAAACCCTACAGCCAGCTCGAACCCAGAGCTGGCTCGGGCTGCGGGGCATTGCTCGGGAAGGGAAAAAGCTGGGAAGCGCATCAGGGCACGTCCCCAGCACCATGCCCGCGATGCCTGCAGCACCTCTGGTCCCGGCCGAGGCCCCTGGGGCTGCTCGGGTGACCCTGCCTGCTGCTGTCCTGCCCCGAGCACCAGCTCTCGGCGGGGCACCCAGGTCCCGACTCCCTGCTGCGTGCGCGGGGCCGCCCGTTTCTCCAGAGGAGCTGCCAAAATCTCCTGCGTGCCCACCTCCCGAGTGCTTTGGCTGACCTAACACTGTCGTGCCTTTGCTGTCCGAGCCTGCGGGGGGACTGTCACCATCTTGCAGCCCGTCCAGCTCCCAAGGGAACGTGTCAGGGAGCGTGGAGCCTTCGGAGCGGGCAGACGATGCAGGCGGCGATGCTGGGCGTTCAAGCTACAGGCTTGGGTGTGGGGTTTTCGTTTGTTTGTTTGTTTTTGTTTTGTTTTCCCTCTGTTGTCCTCTGGGCAATCAATAAAAGCACCCGAGGAAGCCGCTGCCGCCCCAAATGCCCGGCCAGCACCGCCGAGGGAACCCACCCGGGGGAGGACGCGCCCCGGCCGCCGCCGCCGCCGCTCCCTGGGGCCGGGCAGCGAGGGGCCGCCCCCGGCCTGCCCCCGCCCCGCTGCCGGCCCTACAAAGGCGGCGGTCCCCGGCCCTTTCCTCCTCCTCCTCCTCCTCCTCCTTCTTCTCTTCCTTCTCTTCTTTCTCTTCCTCTTCCCCCGGCCCCCGTCCCGCTGCCGCCATGGCCCCGCTCCGGGCGCTCCGGTTCTGCGCCGCCCTGGCCCTGGCGCTGCTCCCCGCGGCCGCGCGGGGCGAGGAGGAGGCGGCGGGAGGTGAGCGGGGTCCCGCGGGGCCGTGGGGGGGTCCCACGCGTGTCCGTCCCGGTGCCGGGCTCGCCCGGCGCCGCCCCCCCCCCCCCCCCCCCGTGCTCCCGCACCGGTGGGAGCCGCAGCCCGTGCTGGGGAGGTGCGGGGGAGCTGCGGGGGTCCCGCGGGACCGTCCCCGTCCCTTGGGGGCTGCAGCCGCGGTGGTGGCGAAGGGCACGGCCAAGTCCGGGGGTTTTGGATCCTGGGCTGCCCCCCCGGGGCTGTAAGAGCAGGGTTCAGGGGTAGCAGCGCTGGGGGTCCTGGGAGGGTGGCGTTAACGGAGATGCAACGGAAAGCGCAGTGTGTTCTCCGCGCTTTCTGACCGCGTCCCGCGGTGCGAGAGGGCTGTTCGGAAACTCTCCGTAAACAACAAGTCGGAGGTGGCCCAGCCTCGGCTGGAGAAATGGGCGCGATGTGGTGCCCCAGCCCGTCTCGGATCCGGCGCAGGGCCTGCAATCTCGGCCTCCCCGTGGCGCGCAAACCGCCTTATCTGAGGAGGCGCGTTAATAAATTGCCCGGTTGTTCGGAGGGCTCCGTGCGGAGCATGTGACGGGCGGCGGGGCACAGCTGGGGCTCCCTTCCAGCTGGGAAGGGAAAACACAGCCCTGCTCCGCCGCTTGCCTGCGTGGAGCCGGAGCTCCCCTGGGGCTCAGCACGGGGACCTGCAGCAGCCCCGGGTCGGGGTGGTGTTGGGGGTGCTGTGCCTTGGCTGGCAGCGGGCAGGATGGTCCCACGCGCTGTCCCTGCCCGCTGGGTGGCCGTGCGAGGGGGCTTGGGTCCGTGACCCGCACCCCAGCGGCCTCATGCCTCTCCCCTGTGTCTGTGCTTTCAAGCTGCTGCTCTGCGGGGGCTCGGACAGGTGTGCGGTGTCATAGGTGGGGACACTGAGGGTGTCAGACACTGGGGATGTCACATCCTTTTGAGTCTGGTGGCTGGCAGCTCTGACAGGAGCGTTAAAATGCACTGTGGCCGGTGCCATGGGGCTTAGGCCCCTGCAGAGCCAGGGATGGGAGCAGGCTCTGGGGTGCGCTGAGAAGCTCCTCATGGTCCTGAGGTGTCCTTTCCCTTTCTGCAGATTGCCATCAGTACACAAACAGGAGCTGTGAGGAGTGCCTGAAGAATGTCACCGTAAGTAGCAGAAGCAAAACCCCGATTTCTCCCAAAGAAGTGCAAGTGCAGCACACGTTTCAGGTGGCTCGGAGGAGCTGCTTCCCCCTCGGGGTGAAGGGACTCCGTCATCCCTGCCTGTTGCAGTGAAGACAAACGCCCCTCGGTGCTCTGGGGCGAGGCCACTAGGGACTGCTAGCTTCCTTGTCTGCTTCTTGAGTCATCAGCTGAACTGCTGAGCTCCTCCTAGGAACGTGGGACGCTGCTTTGCGGGCAGGTGTGTCTCCTGAGCGCAGGAGGACCCTGCTGCCTGCTGGGCTGTGCTCGCTGTTGGAGCGGCTTGCACCCAGCTCTGTCGGTTGCCTCGCGTGGAGCAGGAAGTCAGGCTCTTCCTAGAGTCTCTTCCCACTGAGGCTTTCCTGTAAATGGTTGGTTTCCCTTTGGCTTTCCTCACGTGGCTGTACGTAGCCCCCGTCCTGGGCACGCGGTGGGGTTGGATGGGCCAGCAGGCTGTGGGGACAGTGGTACCGGGTGGACAAGGGCTGTGTGCCTGTCCTGCGGACCTCGTCTGCTGTTCATCTTTGGTATCAGCAGGCTTGGACTCAGGGCAGAGCTTGCAGCGAAGTCTGGGGGCCGTGGGCAGCTGAGTAGCTGGGGCTGGCTGGGGAGGGCAAGTGAGGGCACACGATGCAGAACTGCTGGAACAGAAGATGCCCAAGTGCCTTGTTTCAAAGGCTTTCCTGTCCCCAAAAAACTGTGCAGAACTTAATGATTATTGCTTTCCTGCAAGCCAGGAGAAATGTTCTCAGCATCTTAACTTGCTCTGGAACTCCATGCCCCTTGCAGCTGCCTCTCCTGGCGCAAGGACCTGCTGCGAGCTGTGCTGGCCCAGCAGAACACCTGATATGTTTGCTGGGCTGGGCAGCCCTGGCACTTAGGAGCCAGCGGTGGCTAGCAAACTGGAGCCTGGCTACCTGGCAGTGCTGCTGCCCAATGGTGACACCATGCTGTTGTTGTGTGTTGCAGTGCCTGTGGTGTGTCAGCAGCAAGCGGTGCGTGCCGTACCCTGTGCGGCGGATCCTGCCACCGGCCCGACCTGTGCGAGCTCCGCTCTGCGCGCTGGGGAGTCTGCTGGGGTGAGTGCGTGGGTCTCGAGCCGCGCTGGGCCTCAGCAGTCGGCGCTGAGCAGCCCAGGCAGGGCTGCTGCTGCTGGTGTGGCAGTGACCCACTGAAGTCACTGGGGGCTCCTCGGGCATCCTCAAGGCGAGTGGGAGCAGTACCCCGTCTTCTGGCGGGAGCAACCCCTGCACTGCTCCCGGTGTGGTCCTTGGGCTTCAGGGCGTGGTGAGGACCAAGGACACTCTGTGGGCAGCGGCCCTGCAGTGCACAGCGTGCACCACCCGCGTCTGAGCTCTGCAACAGCCGCTCTGCCCTGAGCCCAGCACGTGGCTCCCTGCACTGCTTCTGTCCCTCGGTGCTGTGCCTGCTGGCCCCGGCAGGCTCTCAGGTCTGTGGGGGCTACAGGAAGCACAGTGAGGTGGCCTCTCCTCGAGCTCACCCACCTGAGAAAATATTCCCTTCCAAAACTAGCACCACATGAACCACCTGGAGCCGAGTCATCTCCAGGGACTTTTCTGGCTGGAGGTTAATTGGCAATGTTTCCTGCTTGGTGGCTCTCTGGAGAAAGGACTTGTTCAGACCAAGGTTGTGTGCTTGTGCTGGGACAAGCGCCAGGCGTTGGGTGGTGAAGCATTAGGGAAACAAGATGTGGCTTGGTTTCTCTCACCTGTCCCTGTGATGCACGTGAAGTTGAATTGTGGTCACAGTGAGCTATTGTTCCGGAGGCTGGATTCTTCACCTGCAGAGGGAAAACTGCTCCCACACCTCATGAAGAGAGAATCTCCTCTTTGTGAACATCAGTTCTTGAAACTTGTGTAAGACCTTGAAATATGAGTTTGTATGCGAGTAGCCTCAATAAAAGGCCTTATTGTGGAAGAACACATTCCTTAGCTTGCAGAACTAGTTTTAGAGAAGATTAGTCCTGCAGGAGATTAGCTCTTAAATGTGCCTGCATTTATGGTGTGCGACTCCAGCCTTTGTTATCAGGCAGAGGAGTGAGCAGGGCAGGGGTGACACGAAGGCTGGGCTCACCCTGCAGAGCCACGTGTTTCAGAGGTGCTGGTGGAGAAACCTCCCTTCTGGGATGAGCAGTCTGGTTAGCTTTGTCTTGCCCACCACTGCTGATTTCCAATAGTTGGCTTTTGGTTTTGCTGCAGAGCAGCTGGCCAGATGAAAACTTCACTTTGCACGTCAGGAAGGCAATGCTGTCGAGTCAGCTCTCAAACACTGGCTTTTTCAAAGCCCTACCTGGACATCAGTCTGTGGACCTGCCCGTTCCCGGGTGACCGGTGAGGGACAACTCGGGATCTGGGGACAGAGGCGATGCTCTGCAAGCTGCTGGCTGGCTGCCACCTGCTCTCCCAGATGCCTGGTGAAATGCCGCACGTGGGCATGCGATGTGGGGCTGGCTGCCTGAGCCACACCAAGAAGGAAGCCCGAAGTGCTTTGGGTCTGGGATGTGCTAGTGCACCTAGAAATAACGCCTGTCTTGCTTTCCCCCAGGCACTCCTGCATGCCTCGAGTCTGGTAACTGGAGCTCCTGCGTGCCTGTAAACACCGTGACTTCTGGCAGCTGTGTATCTGTGTGCTAAGTGTCTTTTCTTGCATCCTGCAGTGAACTTTGAAGCCCTGATTATTGCAATGTCTGTGGTGGGAGGAATGATCCTTATCATGCTGGGTGTCTGCTGCTGCTGCTGTTGCAAGAAAAAGAGCAAAAAGCAAGTATCAGAGGGGGAGTAAGGGGGCTGCTCCCAGTTTTCCTGAAGAGCAGCTAAGGTGCAGCCGTGGGCTGTTGCTGACGGGCTGTTCTGTCTGCCAGGCCGGACAAAGAGGACGAGCGAGCAGCCCGGGAGCGGGAGCGGAGGCGGGTACGCCAGGAGGAGAGGTGAGGCCACGCTGCCGCAACGAGTGCCGCACTGTGCCATGCAGCGTGCTTGGTGTGGGGTGTGCACCATGAGCAGGGCCCCTGCTGGGACCTGGGGGTGCACCATTGTGGTGGTGGTGTGCATCCACCCGAAAATCCCAGAGGCCCCGCTCATGTCTGCGGGGGGGGAGGCCGCGAGCCTGTGGCACTGGCCCTGGGCAAAGCTGTGATTCTGGAGCTCCCCAGCCTGGGAGGGAGGCAGGAGCTGCAGCTCCTCCTGCTCGGCTTTGCTGTGCTGTTTGCTGACTCGTGGCTCCCTTTCCTGTCCGCAGGAGAGCAGAGATGAAATCGCGGCACGATGAAATCCGAAGGAAATACGGTTACGGTGGCTCGTGCTGGTGTTTTCCGCTAAGCTCTAGATCCAGTAACTGTGTCCCGTGATGGGAGGGCGAACGGAGCCCGTCTGCCAGGAAGACACCAGGACCTGCAGCCCCAGGGAGCAGGCTGGGGGCGTGCGAGTGACAAAGAGCTGTCCCTGGAGCTCTGGGTGGCGGTGGCTGGAGGGAGAGCTGCTCCTGGGGGGTCTCAGCTGGTCTCCCTTCTCTCCCTAGGCCTGTTCAAAGAAGAGAACCCCTAACGCCAAATTTGACAATTAGCCTCTCCAGCGCCGCGGGACTCGGATGCCGCCCGCCGGGAGGAGAGCGCCGCGGTGCCGCTCCCGGTGCGGGCTGACCACCGCCTCCCTCGGCTCCGCTCTTGGCTGCGGTGGCGGCCGGCCTGCGGCCCTGCACCTGCCCGCCCGCGGTGCGGGCCGAAGCATCCCCGTGCGCCTGCCCGTGCCCCCGCCGCGTCCCTGGGGGCTGGGGCTGGGGCTGAGGCGGGCCGGTGCCGGTGCCGGGCTTCCTCCCCCCCCCCGCGTGCCTTTCTGGGCCTCTCCCGGCAGCGCCGGGGGAGCCGCAGCCGCGCATTAAACCCGCCCTGCTCACCTTGCCCCAGCGCCGCCTGCCTCCTGCGAGCCCGCCCGGGGGGCGCGGGGCGGGGCGGGGCCGTGACCGGGGGGGGGGGCGGGACCGGGGGGGCGAGGCCCCGCCCCCGCAGCGCTGGCCCCGCCCCCCCGGTGACGCACTTTCCAGAGCCGCCTCGGCGCGCAGCGCCTTAGCCCCGCCGCCTGCCTTCCTCCTCCGCCGCGCGCGCCCCCGCGTGGCCCTGCGCGCGCGCGCGCGCGAGCCGCCTCCCACGTGACGCGGCCGGGCGGCCAATGGCGCGGAGGGGGGGGGAGGGGCGGGGCCAGGCGCGCGCGCGCGCTCTCGCGGGCGGTTGGCGGCGGCGGCGGCGGCGGGAGCCGAGCGCGGGCCGCTCCCCTCAGCGCGTGCCCGCCCCGTCCCCCCCCCCTTTCCCGTCCCCCCCCCGTCCCCGCCGCCATGTCGGAGGAGAAGCCCAAGGTGAGGCGCGGCCCGGCCCGGCCCGCGGCTGAGGCCTCTCCGCCGGGCACCGGGGGCCGGGCCCGCTCGGCGGGAGCTGCTGCCCCGCCCCGCCCCGCCCCGCGCGGCCCCGGGGGGCTGGAGGGGGGGGGGTGGGGTGTTGGGAGGGGGGGGAACCGGCCCCGGCCGCCTCCGGGCCCTGCGGGGCCCCGCGCTGTCCCCGCGCGGTGTTTTCACGGCGTCGTCTCCCCGCAGGAAGGGGTGAAAACAGAGAACGACCACATCAACCTGAAGGTGGCCGGGCAGGACGGCTCCGTGGTGCAGTTCAAGATCAAGAGGCACACGCCGCTGAGCAAGCTGATGAAGGCGTACTGCGAGAGGCAGGTACGGGCGGCGGCGCCCCCCCCCCCGCCGAGCTGGGGGTCCCCGCGCTGCCCCCCCGCCGGGAGGGGGCCCCGGGCTCTGCGGGATTTCGCCCCGGGGGGTTCCGAGCGGCAGCACGCCCCAGGCAGCGGGCCGGCTCGTGGCGGGGTGTAGGGCGAGGGGGTGGGATGCTGAAGCTGGGCTTGTGAGCCTTAAGTGAGTGAGAAGTGCCTCTTCCTCACCCGGTGCTCCCGCGTCTCTAAAAATCCCCTGTGATACCGTTGCCAACACCTCTTCGGTTCCGATCCTGGCTCAGATGCTAGTTCAGCCTCAGTTTGTAGCCAGGCGACCCTCGCTTTTATCACACGTAAGATTTTGATCATGCAGGGCGTGCTTTCCGTTTGGAAGAGTGCATGAAAACAGGTTGTCCCGTGCCACCACTTCTTTCGCGATCTTTTTTTTCCTCCTCCTCCTCTTCTCACACATCCCTTTTGCTGCCTGCTGTGTGGCTTTGACTGGGATGTTCTGCAGGTGGCTGCAGGCTGCTCTGTGCAGGAGGCTGTCTGTCCCTCGGGGCTGTCTGTAGCTCACTGGGAGAGTGCTTTATGCAGGCTCTGAGCGTGTGTGCTCCTGCACCATAACAGGTGGTGCAGGGAACAGAGAGCAGGGGTGCAAATGGCTTTCAGAAGTGGAGTGAATTTCAGTTTGCAGGCGTCTCTCCTTTCCTGTCACATGTGATGTTCTTTCTTTGATTCCTCGAGGCTTACGTTGCACCCTGTCCTGTGCCTGATGCAGCGTATGTCTTCTCAGGCTGGGAACGGGCTAAATGCAAGGGGTCCTCAGAGATGCACGGAGAGCTTTTGTGCTTGTGTGGCTGTAGGTAAGGACTGGCAGGTTGGACAGCAGAGGGGTTTTCAAGAGTTTTAGTGGGCAAAGCAAAGCCCTAGCTCACTGAGGCAGGGAATGAAGGCTGCATTATGCGATTAGAAACTGAATTCAGTTGTGAACTCGGCTTAGGCTTTAAAAGCCAGACTTACTAATTGTAAAAGCCTCGAGTTAAGAACCCTAGCATGTTTCTAACAAAGCATACAAGTAAAAATCTGCATGGTGGTCTGTGAGTTCTTTTTTCCTTAAATGCTTCTCGGTTCCTCTTTTCGATAAAGGACTAGAACTGGGAGCGAATGCCTGGCATGAGTCAAAAACTTGTCTTAAGTATGGGCAGTCGGTGCTGGCAGGCAATTGCACCAAGAGGTAGCCTTTCTAGTTTTTTTGGAAGTGTTTTCTTTCGAGTGAACTGCAAATACTCTTACTTCCCTGCATGAAAAACAATTGGCGCTCCTCTCTGCCATGTCCTACAAGGCTATCTAGAACTGTTCGCTGGTTGATCTCTTTTCAAATTTAACATCACCTCTGGATGATACTTCTTTCCTTGGCTTTTTCTTTATTCTTTCAGCCCTTCTTGAACGTTACTTTCTTGTTCTCCGTTGCTTTCTGGTATTTGTTCCTTGCAGAGCAGGATTGCAGGCTGGGTCAGAACCGGGTGCCAGACCAGCACCTGTGGCTCCGTATCGAGTCCTCGCTGTGACAGCGGCTGCCCGACAGTTCTGCTTCCTCAGTTCATGCAGCACAATAGATGCATTAAGTTTCCTATTCATTTCAGCCTTACCTTTGTTAATATCTCTTCTGGTAGTAAATCACTAAATGCTTTATTTGGATTCAAAAGCTGAAGTGAGGTTTCTCACACTAACTACTCTGAACTTGCAGGGTTTGTCAATGAGGCAGATTAGATTCAGATTTGATGGACAACCGATCAATGAAGCAGACACACCTGCACAGGTACGAAAAACACTTGTACTGCAAATTGCTGTAAAATACTTTGTTGGCTGCATTCAGGTCAAAGGGTTTTGGAATCAGGATGATTCTCAAATAATTCAAGTTCGGCTCATTCAAAATAATTTGTCTAGAGTGGGATTCCTGTCCCTTTGAGTTCTGTCACCGATGGGTGTTGGGGGCAGAAGATGTCTGAGCGCTGGTGCTGAGCAAGCTGGCGCCGAGTGCTGCTGTGGGCAGCAACCCAGGAAGGTGCTGGAGTTTGCAGCTCTGTCCCGCTTCTGCTTTGGCCTGAGGAGAGCCAGGACTGAAGCTAAATGCCACGCTGCTGTCAGCTCCGGTAACGCTGAGAATTTGGGGAGCTTCTTGTATCAAGAAAGCCTGAGGTGAGGAATAGAAGAAACGCTTGGCTGAGGTGATTTCTTGCAGAAGACAGTAAATGTCTGAGCATGGCCTGAGAGACAGGCGTGGCTCCAGAGCCTGTTCTGGCATTGGCGGTGCTGCGGCTAGAGGTGGTGGAGGTTCCTGAAGCAGGCTCTGCCTGCAGCTGTCTGAGACACGTTGGGCAGTCCTGCGGGGGCGACGCTGCCTGGAGAGGCTGCTGGAAGGAGTTCGACATAGTGTTAAGGTTGCACCTTAAACGCTCAATTCTTGGTACTGGTCGGGGTAGAGATCTGAGTGCTTTTGTACCTGTGTGGTTGTGAATTTCAAATCCTGTGTTTTCTGGTTAATTAACAGCTGGAGATGGAAGATGAAGACACTATCGATGTGTTCCAACAGCAGACAGGTGGAGTGTGTTAAGACGTGCCATCCTTTTGAGAAGAGGAGTTTAAGGATCCTCATCGCACCTCACTCTCATCTGGTTTTGGATTTGCTATTAAATAGTAAACAAATGAACATGCCAATCATACAGGATTCTTCTAAACTTTAGAGGACATTTACCAAAATTGCTTGTTGTCTTTGACGTACTGCGTGTGCAAGTCAAAACAGTATCTGCAGGGATTAATCTATATCTTCAATTGGGCCAATTTGATTTAAGTTCATATTAAGTAATATACGTTGTCTATCTGCTGTTAACTTTTTTTTTTTCTTTAAACCTGTGGCCTAAATATTCATCCATGTTTTAGGACATGGACTGTTCATTCCTGGCTGTTGTCGGTCTTGCCCCTCTGTTTAATTCTAATCTTGTAAATAATTCAGTATATTTTCTTGCTAATCAAGAGCTTAAAAGTTTCCTTTTATAATATGCCTAAGAGAAGGAAAAAGAGATGCTGATTTAAAGTTTTTAGTGTGTTGCAAACAGTTACTTCAGAGATGTTAAGCCTATGACACGAGGTCTGTACGTGCAGATCCGATGCTTAGTATAGAGTCAGTTTGAAATATTCCAGATTTACATGTGCGTTGCCATGATTTGATAAAAGTCGCCTGAAATATACTTTTTTTTAATGCAGTCATGAGAATCGTCATGAATTATTGTCAGAAATGGAGTTATCAGAGCAGCTGGTCCCAAACTAATGCTCGTGACAGAGCTGCGGGGTGTTTTGTTGTGCAGGTTTATGAAGAGAAGCCTCTCACTGCAACCTTGTCCGTCTGCTAAACAGCCGACAGAATTCGTAACTTCTCTTCTGCTCCTGTTAGTACATCTCCAGAACCTGTGTCTCTGTCTTTGTGGGTACTGGAGAGACGTGGGCTCAGGGCTCTCTCTAACGCTGGTTTTTGGTAGAGAAACTTGGTCTGTAAGTGGGGAGGGAAGCCTCTAATGCCACCGCGCTGTGCGTGCGGAGCTGCCAAGAACGCGGTAGGCGAGGACACACGTACATACAAACGTGCCCGCGTGCCGGGTTCTAAAAACCCAACGAAACCCCAAACTAGGCTTTGAATTCCCACTGCGCTGCCAAACCTTAACCAACTTTAAAGGGGTCCGTGTGAGTTTGCGCTCCGGCGAAGTGGCACATCTGTTCCAAGCGACTTCTCACGAGGGCCCTGCTGCGGCCGGGGCACCCCGCAGCCCCACGCCCGTGTCCCCGCCATGCCCCCGTTCCCCGTCCCTCGCCCCCGGCCGCCATGGCGCCCGCCTTTCGGGGCCTCGCCTCAGCCGGAGCCCCGCTCGCTCCGCGCCTGCTCAGCGCGGCTGGGCGGGCCCTGCCCGCACCACAGAGGCGGAGTCATGGCGGGGACGGCGCTGAAGCGGCTGATGGCCGAGTACAAGCGTGAGTGGGGGGGGGGGGGGGGCGGCCCGGCTTGGGGGGGCGGCGGCTCGGAGGGGCCCGGGGGGCTCCGGGCGCTCCTCGGCCTCCCCCCGCCGCCCGTGACGGGATCCTGCCGCGGCTCCGGGCGGGCAGGGTCGGGCCGTAACCGGGCCCACCGGCGGTCCCTGCCCCTCCGTGCCCCGTCCCGTCCCGGGAGCGCTTCCCCGGGGCTCTCCCCGTCGGCCCCGCTCAGGAAGCCCCGGACGAGGGGCCAGTTCTCCTTTTTATTGCCCGGTTACGTTTTCCAGGCGGAACAAAACGCAGCCGAGGGAGCCCCCGTCACGCGGCTTTGTTACCCAAAAGATAGAGCAGCGGCTGGTGAAAGCGTTTAAACCAGGCCTCGGCGAGGGCTGACGTAGACTTGTTTGTTTAAAAACTGCACGGGCTGTGGCTCGCAGACAGTGGCGGCTGGAGCAATGCGCCGTGTCGGCGAGCGGTCCTCTCAGCGCCCCGCCAGAGGGAGCAGGGAGCCGCCTGCTGCTGCTGCTGCTGCTGCTGCTGCTGCTGCTGCTGCTGCTGCTGCTGGGTGCCCCGGGGATGGGGCCCTCTTGGGGTGCTCCCGCTAGCATGAGCAGTCCATTTCCTAGTGTGCTTGCGAGGTGTCCGAAGGTGAGTTTCTTGTAAAAGATACACGGCTTCCTTTTTTTGTTTACTTAGTTGGTTTTGGTCTTTCAGATTCTGGCCTTTTACGTAAGGAAAGGAAGTAGAACAGGGGGGAAAAAAGGCTTGTTTGGTAGGTGGAGGTTGGCGTCGGGCTGTAAGAGCTGGACTCCAACCCAAAGCTTTGCACGGCCCTTTCTGAGCTGGCCTGGGGCCGCCGTGCGGGTGAGACGCGTGCTTACGTCGTGCCCGAGAAACCCGCAGATTTCTGCTGCGGTCCAGAACCGCCGGCCTGGAAGCCAGCTGCCAAAAGACTCGACTTTGCTTTTGTCTTTTCTCTTACGTAAGTCCCTGCAGCGTTTTTGATCCTTTGTTTCTGAGAGGCTCCGAGATCTAACTCGAATGTCCTGTATGAATGAATTATTAAGGGAAAAGCGATGCTAAATAGACAGCATCGAAACCAGTTTTAATGAATGCTACAGGCAGACATCACGTGAGTCTTCTCTGCGTAGTTTCCCAATGTAGCACTTACCATGAACGGAGATAACATCTCGTTTGTGATCTTCCTTTCCAAACCCTTTCCCAACAGTAATAAAACACAGTGCTGTGAGAAGTGAATGCCATCCGTGGTGGCTGAGGGGACGGTGCTTCTGCTTCTGGACACCTGCGGTACAGAAGCAAACGAGAAATTTCGGTTTCTGCCCTGCCGGCACAGTGGTGGAGAGGGGAAGGCTTTGAGGATTGGCCCCTTTGCTTCTCTGTGTGTGCGTGCACGCTTTAAGCTTTGGCCTTTAATTTTCCCTGTGTGCGTTTCTGAATCAGTTTATTTTTACCATGGGTGAAGAATGTTTGATGCAGGGAGAAGTTTCAACCCGCTGGAACCCAAAAGCCTTACTTCCATCTGGGAAATGCTCTGAAACCTCACTGTTTTCCCTTCTATGCAGAGGCAGAAGGAAGATGGCTCTGAGCACCGACGAGATTTATTTATTTTTTGTCCTTGTTTAGAACGTTGTTTATGTGTTTAGAGTCTGATGACTTTTTGCTGTCTCACATTTATTCAAGCATTTTTATATATCATAAAACTAATTTGAGATAAAGCTTTCAGAAATCAGGTATAAGAAAGGGCGTAATCCCTTTGTTATTAATTCTAAATTTAGAATATTTAATAGTATTACAGCCTGAAAAAAATACAGTCTCAATAGGAGCTTGTGAGACTTAAGAGGTGGGAACCTGCTGCTTCTGCCTTTATCATTTCCTTGCTACGAGATCATGAAGATATCTTATCACCGTCTGGATGCTTTCAATCTAAAATGGGCTACAGGCTTGAGCTGGAGGCGGAGAGCTTGCTTCCAGACGCGACCTTGGCTGGGTGGGTGGGCACCAAGCCAGAGCCCTTCCTGGGGGTCTCGCGCCTGAGCCCCCAGACCAGCGCCTGGCCGGGTGCGAGGGAGGTGGCAGGCCCAGGGCTGCTGTGTGTGGTCGGGTGGTGAGTCAAAAGGAGAGAAGGAAATGGGGCTTCTTGCGAAGCAGGGCTCTGGGTTCAGGCACCTCAGGTGCTGAGGGAACATGCCTGTACTATTTTCTGAACTTTGCTTGCTCGGTCACCCTGGGGACATGCTAAATGGGTACGGCTTGCAGAAGGCATGCTGTTGGACTTCTCTTAGTAATACAGTCAGTCCTTCTGTTAACCCCACCGACAAGAAGGTATGTTCTCAGCTCTCCTGTTGTTTGAGGTGTAGTCAGCGAGCACCAGAATGAGAAGGGAGGTATCAGTGGTGTGTGCACCCAAATCTGCCCCCGGTTCCTAGCAGAAGCACTGCGCTCCGGTTGTGCCAGCTTCTGCCTTTCATTCAGACTCGAGTTAAAAGCAAAGCTTTCAAGTAAGGCTTAGCTCTTCTGCTGCAAGCTGGGACTCCATTGTGTCTGGGTTTGGACGCAAATCCCCTGACTGTGTGCAGCAAAACCGCCATGCGAACCAAACGGGATGCCTTGTGGAGGATGCGAAGCTGGAAACGGCTCCAAATGCTCCCAGCGCTGAAGAGAGACATTGTTCTGCATCGGTTGGTGGGCTGCGCCGCCACGGGCTCCTCCAGCATGCACCCACCACATGTATGTGAACAGAAAGCTCTCCAGCCACCCAGACTCCCTGTGACACCCCAAAGTGGCTCTGCTGATGTATAAATGGCCAGCGTCTTACCTGCCAGCCTCTGCTTCTCCTCGCACCTCTGCTGCCCCTTTGTTTTCCACAGACACTTTTCTCGGTCTTCCCCTTTGGCCCTTCAAAGTTTTTTTTGTTTGTTTGTTTTTAGGATTCCTCTTCTGGTTTCCCATCTTTATCCTTTTTTCCAGCCGCCTCACCGCTTCAGGGCCTACCAGCAGGTAAAGCACATCACTGAGGGCATTGTCCAGGTGCCTCCTGACTGCTGCCAGGCGCGGGGCACCGACCACCTCTCTTGGAAGCCTGTTCCAGTGTTTGCCCACTTCCATTTCCAGCTCCTCAGGAGGCTTTCTGCAGGGAGAGGTTAAACAAACACTGATTGCAGTCTTTTTGCTGCATGCTGCAATAATCGGAAAAAATCCCCCCCAGCATTCCTCTAGGATTACCCTTGTTTGGCTTCTGTTTCAGAAGCAGTGGCAGGACTGGAGCAGATCACGCTTTGTAGCTCTTGAAAGCAGTGCCCCCAGTTTCCTTTAGAGAGAGAGGTTTCAACAGATCACCTGGGAGGATGTGACCGTGCACGTGTAAAAGGGCCTTTTCCTTCCTAACCGACCAGCAGCTCTTCCCAGTCAAAGCTCCTGTGCCCGTTCACTGCCGGTACTGCTTTGCCTCCGGTCCTTCTGGATGGAAACCTCCTTCACCTGTCCCCAAGGGGAGGGATGAGAAGGAGAAGTGGAGAATTGAACTTCCAGCACTGCGGAGACTTTGCTCACTGGTATTTGCCTCCTGCTTCCCATCGCCCTGGTTGTTCTCGGAGGGGGAGCGCCGTAAAGAGCCCCCTGGCTTTGCTGCCAGATGCTGCCTCCGGCAGCACGGGGGCTGAAACAACGAAGCTCCCCAGGTTTTCAAAGGAAATCAGGGGAAATACCCGTTATTATTATTATTTTTTTTTTCCTTAAAGAGAGTGCCCCACGATAGATACACACAGTTCAGGAGCTCCCAGCCTTGACATCTCTCTCCGTCTGCCTAAAAACGTCTGCAGGCAGGGCGCTGGAGACCCGCTCTCAGGGTGGAAAGCCTGTTCTGTAATGCCACTGCCCTGGTGCTCGGGGTGTGTTTCGCCCTGACACCGACCTCCAATTTCCTGCTCTTTGAACTTGAATCAGGGAGGTTTGTGCCAAAGGTAATTGCAAGCTGGGTGAACTTAGATTTTGCTGTCTTTCCTTGGCAGTAAGTTTTCCTTGACAGACGAAGATCCGTGTGCTGTTCTGTGCAGCATCACCTGCAGCTTTCGTTCATAGCCTAGCAGAAATTAGGTTAAGCCTCTCGGTTATTGGTTCGGGACTTTTTGTCTTCCCTGGCTGTGTATTCGTACTTCTTTTTTTTTTTTTGTGCCTGAGAAAGCGTAGGGAGTTTTCTGCGGTTGTTTTGTGTGCTGGTAGCCCGCAGGCCACTGTTTGGGAAGTGATGCTCTCGATGAGCAGTGCGAGTGTTGGGGTCTCTTACCCTGAGTCGGTGCCAAGGGGTTGTAAGACAGCCTGTGTTCTCATCACGTTGGTTGTGTGCCTGAATGGCTTTAAACTGAAAAAAGGTAGATGTTAGGTTAGATATTAGGAAGAAATTCTTCACTCAGAGGGTGGTGAGGCGCTGCCCAGGGCAGCTGTGGGTGCCCCATCCCTGGCAGTGCCCAAGGCCAGGCTGGATGGGGCTGGGGGCCCTGCCCAGGGCAGGGGGTTGACCTAGAGGATCTTTAAGGCCCCCTTCCAACCCAAACCTTTCTATGATTCTGTGATCATTTTGTTTAGAAAATCATCTTGCATGGCAAAGTTAAATTGCCACCAGTGAGATCCTGGGGCCTGCTGGATGTGGAGTCTTGCCCAGTACAGCACGTCCAGACGATTCCTCCCACGGTCTCCTCCTCGAGGTTTTCCCTGAGGGTTTTTGCTGTGGAGCCTCCGTGCTGAGCCACGGTGACCCAGACGCTCGCTGAAACGCTCAGGCTTGCCGGTCGTGTTAACCTCCTGGTGTTTGTTCTTTTCACAGAGCTGACCCTGAACCCACCAGAAGGGATAGTAGCAGGTGAGGAGCTGAGCGGAGTCTGTGTGCTGCCAAGTTGGAGCCTCACCTTCTGGTAGCTCTGAGCATTGTTCTGTTTTGTTTCTTGACAGGTCCTATGAATGAAGAGAACTTCTTTGAGTGGGAAGCTCTGATTATGTGAGTTAATAGAAGAATGTTTAAAAAAATAAAAAAGTAATAATCATACCTGTTTTGCCTAACATCAACCTTGGCCTATTTTTGGCTGGGAACTTTTTGTCAGATCCAAGCTGAGAATTTTATTGGGAATTTAAACAGTTGGGCAGAGGCAGTGTTGCGCTCAAGTGATGATTTGTTGTGCAGGTGTCACAATAAGAAACCCTTGGCATGTATAACTTGCAAATGCTACAGGAATCATCGTTTGGGCTCCACTGGATATACGGTGTATGCACAAACACTGTAGGAAACCATAAATTGCTTGTAGATCACACAGACCTGTTGGGAACATTGCTCAACTGCAAATACGGGACAGGTTTTCTCATGTGAAGTGGAGTGAAACAGGCAGATTATCAGCGATAGGAGAAAAAGGTGAGTGTCTAAAATTACTTAGTACTAAAATTTATTCTAGGAGAAGTGAAAGGTAATCAGTCTGATAAAGCAGTTGAAGTAAAAACCAACCAACCAAAAACCCCACAAACTTAAATAATCTTTTAAAATTCTGTGAATGTCCTGAATCAGCTGCTGTTGTGCGCAGCGGTTTTGTGTATAAGCTCTGCCTCTGGTGAGTAGCTCTGGTCGCTGTGGATTGTGCAAGCAGTGCAAAAGCCTGTCGAGCTGTAGTGTGTCACCTATCCCGCAAAAGCTGGCCGCATGGGTGATCCTGCTCAGTTGCAAATGTGAAACTCCAAATTATTTCAGGCCTTGGTAAGTGGAGATTTGAATGAAGGCTGCTTGTTGGCAGATTCACATGAGGAGTTGGTGAATGCCTCTGCTTATCGCAGCAATAATACATCCTGGGACAAACAGGTCGTGATTCCTGCTGGCTCGGTCCCCTGAAGATACACACCTTTTGGGGAAATAGGTAGCTTATGGCAGCCCACACCTCTCACGTTAGGCAACTGCCAAAGCTTTCTCTTCTTTCTGTAAGTCAGGTAGTTAGCACCTCTCTAAAACATGTATTTTCTAGTACCTACTTTCAGTTCAGAAAGTTGTGCGTAGCTTGGAGTTCAGAAATCCCAGAGAATTTAATGCGCTTCTTGGAATGTGGAAGGAAATTCTTGTCCATCAATACTTTCTAGCAGCAGAGATTTTGTGGTTGATGAGAGCTTTCCTGGGGGACACACAGAAGTACTTTTGTATTTGATTCATTACCTAGAAAATATTTTTTTCTGATGTTTCCCATAACAAATTCTTAAACAACAGAGGAGCTGCCTGCAAACTTGAAAGCCCTTTAAAGTGCTGAGTGTTGAGCTTCAGGTCTTTGTCAGCGTAAAATGAGAGGCGGAGGAGCTTTTGGTTTCTGTATTGTGTGTGTGTCATAATAGAATTATATTTTAAGATCTGCTAAATTCTGAAGCTGTGGTACAATAGAAACATGTTTACTCTAAACATGTTGGGTTACTTTCATCTCTTTACAAAACTCTATTAGTAAAAATATTTGAGTACATCTGGAAAGCAAGCTAAATGACTTGTTTACATTTTTGTGATAATCTTCTTGACTGTTTTGTAATCTCAAATGTGCTGCGTTAGACTGTGGGATTGAAAGAAGTGCAGATGAGGTAATTAAAGTAAGGTTGACTTTAAATTTGAGACAGATGGAATACAAAAGGTAGGTAAGTAGCATAATAATGAAAAAGAGAATTTTTTTTTCTTCTCTTCACCCAGTTTCAATAAAGTTAGAGTACATCATCACAAATAAATACAGAAAAAAAAGAGAGACTTAACGGGGAAAAAGACATCACCCATCTATCAATCCAGAGGTAGGCTGGGTAATGTTACAGAGATTAATGGATTGATGATGTAAGAGCTTGGCTCAGAGATAAAATAAAAATGTAATGCCTTTTAAAAATAATGCTAATAATAATTTGTATTTCCGGTGTTCTTGCCTGCAGCAGCAGTGCTGAATAAATGTTAAACATAAATGTTAAGGCTGTACTGACATGACCGAATGACAGAATAGTTTTTAAGCTTACATATTAGATCTGGAATTGCAAACGCAATGTGATAATTTTTCCAAATAGTGAAGGTTCAGAACCTGGTGTGAAACGCACCTTTATGATAAGACATCAAACAGGAGCTGGATTAGAATATTTATGAAAACCAAGTCTTTGCAGCAGGATGACTTATTCATGATGATAAATAGCCCCAGCATGTCGAGAGGGTTTATCATAATGCTGCTCAATACCTTAGCACTGCGTGAGGTCCGACAGGCTGTGTTGTGTTGTGCAAGCTCATGAATTTCATGTTTCAAGGGGAAGTTTGGTCCTCTTTGGTTGGCATAGGAAAGCTTGCCGTGGTATTAAAGTTTATCCCCAAAGACACAAAAATATGTAATTGTAAAGAACTTTGTTAGCCTAAAGATTGCTTGAAAAAGAAATTATATAGATTGAAGCAAACTTATAAAAAGCCTCTCTAGAAAGGTAATTAGATCTATAATTAGGCTTATGCCTTTTTGTTTTGTTTAGTGTGGAATTCCCCTTTTCAGCATCTGACGACTGTGGGCTTTGGTCTTTTTCCAGCTTCTTTTTACAAATAAGAAGCCCTTTACAAATGTACTTGAAACCATGGCTATAGAATTAATTGTCCTTGTCAATTCGCTTTTTCCCTCCTGATTTGGCAGACGCTACCGCTGTGTTTTTCCCCTTGCCCAAGCAACATCGAACTCTCAGAGTTTCTCATTTTCATGTTATGTTGGCAGAGTTGTTAATAATATGATTTTTTCGGCGTTGGATTCAGCATCTTTAGCGCCGATGCTGCCGGAATAATGCAACTTTTTGTTAGTTTCTTGAATTTGCTTAGATCTCTTTGCTGTAGTTGCCTGGAAGCAGACCGACTGTGAGAGCACCAGAAGTGTGACCAGGACAGAAAAGGCTGCTGCGATCACTGTGCACAGTGACGGAGTCAGGATTGAACCCGCATGGGTACCGATGGCCCTCGGAGTTTCCTCCAACCTTACCGTTGCTGTCAGTTCCCAGTACATTTTTGTAGCTTGTGCGATGGAGGTGAAGTGCTGTGGTGGCTGGGAAGATGCTGGATGCCGTGCTGGAGAAGTGGTGCCCCAGCCCTTCAGTGAAGTCTCAGAGTAGTATTGCGTGGGGGGAATGATGCAGACCGCCTGCCTCGCAGACCTCACAGGATTTTCTGTTTAACCAGGTTTAGGATGAGGTATTTCTTAGAGATTTATGTCCCGAGCCGTGCAGAATGAGTGCCTTAAGCAGTGCCTCAAGCAGTTTTTTTCTGAGAAAGCAGAAAAGCTGCTTAAGGCACTGCTTGTTTAATGGGCTGGACTATTGGCTCTCTGCTGCGAGGGAAGGATGGCACCGGGGCTTTTCTTGGGGGAACCCTGATCGGGTACCCGGTAGTCTGGGCTCCAGCTGGCGTAGCAGCTCAGAGGAAATCATACCATAAGTTACGGAGGCTTTGCAAGTGTGATGTGCTTTGAAATCTTCACAGAGCAGGTGGCAGTGCTACAGAAGGTGCTGTGCTTTGTGCCTTGTTGGCCATGGTGATGTCCTTTGTGACTTGAAAGTGGCGCTGTCCTGGGTGTTCCGTAGTTGCAAATGCTGCCTTGGATTAACTCGAATAATTTCTTTGAAGTTGATCCTGGCAGCGCTGAATGGCTAAAACAAAAGCAGTTTGCTCACTTATTGCAGGGCCTGCAACGGAGCCTGTTGGGTTAACATATTTGACAGAAGAGCCCTCGAGGCTGTGTGTTTGCTCTCAAAACAGAACATAAGACACCCACCAGCTTTCAATGCGTGTATGTACATACCCTCAGAAGTTCAACAATGAGCCTTCAAAATGCAGCTGGAATTAAAAACGCTCATGAAAAAATGCATTCGGTTTACCCTCAGATGTGAATATTGGATCCTGGCTAAATTTATGGAAAAGACAAGAGAGGGAACGTCAGTGGTTGAGATGGGTTAGCTTTCGTTCTGCGTCAGTGAGTGTCTCTAATCTTGCCTGCTGCTGTAAGTGTGCAGGTTTAAAACATTTTAGTCTTGTATTTATTGACCAGCCAAGTCTTTTGAATCCCAAAGTTTAACTGAGTTAAACCCAAGCTGAGTTAAATCCCAAAGTTTAACTTCTTAGGGCTTTAGGTTTTGTTAGTCTCAGTTTTTTTTTTTTTTTGTTTTTTTTGTTTTGTTTTTTTCTTCTCTGCAGGTTACCAGTGCAGCCTTAGCTGTAAGGAGTCTTTGACCATTTGGCTTTGAATTTTTTTTTTTCCTTCTGGCATGGAGAATGTGTTTGCGGGTTGGGAGGTGGAGGCATGAATACATTCGTAAGCTTTATTTCCCAGACAATATAATCCTTGTTTAAAAAGCTTTCTGTGCAATGCATGTGTTTCCCTGGCTAAGGTTTTAAGTGATGAAGCTCGTTCCGTGATCTTCCCAGTCAGGGGAGATCATGTTTGCTTTATAACTTCCAGATGGTTCACCGAGTTTGAATAAATCATGTCAAATAAACTCTTTTGCTTACCTTCCAAAGATGCTTTCTGCAAAGAGGGCAAAATAGTTGTCTTCGTATTCTCACTTGATTGCCCTTTGAATTTGTACTTTGATTTCCTTATTGTGTTCATAGCGCAGTGTTTCATGCAGGAGCCTTGATGAAGTTCTTCTCAGTGTACGTTTGAGAGAGTGAAACCTAAATACCATAGGTCTGTAAAAATCATGGTTGTCCTGCACCTAGCATTTACGGTCCCTGGGCTGTGTGTTTATTGTTACAAACCATTGCTGTATTTTTTGCATCAGAAGGTGTGAAGTGTTTATGTGTGGTTACGCTCGATACTGGCAGTTTGAATCCTCCTGGGTTTTCTGAATTATTTTTGAGCTGCAGCGTTTGACATCTCTCTGTGTGCAGCACAGCAGTATCTTCAAAGGCACAGGAGTCCCACACCTGCCTCTGCTTTCTCTTGACGTGCAGACACTCAAATCCTGGAACATGCCTTGGAGCCAGATACTCCAATTATAGCCAGACACACCCTGCTAATTAAGCCATGTTGTGACCTTCCTAGTAATTTAGTGTGCAAGCTTTGATTTATTTTTTTTCCCCTTCCCTCCCAAACCCTGTATTTGGATCTAAGTTTGAGGTGTGAGGTGAGAGTGTTTTAACTCTCAGTGTTCTGGAGCAGATGATATAATCCAAAGCTAAGGCGTCTCACTAGACAAGAATTTGGGTGAAAGAAATATATAAAACTTGAGTGAATAGCTTTTTATCTGTTTCTAGGGGTCCTGAAGACACCTGTTTCGAGTACGGGGTTTTCCCTGCTATTCTGAGCTTCCCACTCGACTACCCGTTGAGTCCTCCGAAGATGAGGTTCACGTGCGAGATGTTCCATCCAAACAGTGAGTCTGATGCAGCAGGACATAAGGGGCACGGGTTGCTTTTGCACCTTAAAGAAACAGCTTTGGCAGCGGGAGGGCTGGTGTTGTTACCAGCAGTGGCTCTCCCAGCTGTGCCGTAGGAGTGTCCAGCTGTACAGCAACGCTGCGCTTTCTTAGGGTCACTCTCTCTTTACGACATTAATCCTTAGATACCTGTTGGTAATAAACAGTCCAGTAAAGTTTCCAACAATTTCACTGCCTTGAAGGTCATTCCAGGCATCCTCATAACTGAGTAAAATAAATAAATAGCGTGAAGATGAATGCTTTGCACACGATGTGAGATTTAATAAAATAATACTGACTCTTTCCAGTATTGCACTATGGCTTGTATTTAAGTAGTTCTGTGTTATTTTAACAAGTGAAAACTTGTTCATATTGACCGAAGTTTGGAAGCAGCTTTAGTTGGCAGCATGGCTTTTTTCACCTGAAGTCGAGGATTTTGTAACACTTCTGACGTGATCGTTCTGACATCTGCAGTGCTCTGTCCAAGCAGCTGGCACATTCGCAAGCTTTTAATATTAAAGATTTTTGCTGTCCCTTTTGCTGCAATGCTAGCACTGACAGTATCTCAGCTGTGTTTCTCTTAAGACTTCAGAAGAAGGAATTGAAGTAACAATGCCTCCAACTAACAACGTTTTGCCTTGGACAGGTAAAAAGCGTAAAGCTCTTTTTCACAGCACAGACCATTCTTTTCTGGAGTCAGCCTTGGTGTTTGTTGTAAAATTGTTACTTAGTACGTCTGTTAAGTCAATATGGCTTGTGTAAAGATTGTTTGTCATCACCCAGATGTGATGGGCTATTAGGTCTGTGCCACCTGAGAGCAATAAAAGGCAAGCGCTGCCCTCCTGCCTGGTGTTTCCTTCTCAGCTGACATTCGTGCACTTGTATAACACCAGTCTTGATCTCAGCTGGGCATCCATTTATTTCATCCTATTCCAAGGAATTTTGCAATTTCTTGAAGTTCCTCTGCTCTCCCCCTCTCAAAACACTACTGACACAGATTCTTGCCCATTTAGTCCACAATCAAACCCATCTTTTTGTTCTCCTGTGGAAGACCTCTATCTACACATCCCAGCGTAGACCTGTGCAAAAGTGTTCGAGGCAGTTTGGCGTCACCTCTGTAGCTCTGACGTCTGTGGCAGCTGCTGGCACGTGGAAGCAGCACGGCCACGTCAGCACATTGCTCCAGCCGGGCTAATTCACCCAAACTGCCTGGTGGGGCTGGGCTGTGTCCGAGCAATGCTCTGGGTCCAAGTCCAGCTCTGGGCTTGGCTTGAGGATCTCTGCTTGGAGCTGCTTTGTGTGCCCAGCCTGCAGCACAGCCAGGAGGGAGTGGGGTGCAGAGAAGCCCAAGCAGCCTGACCCTTACCTGTTACAGAGCGGCTCTGCCACACGTGAGCACTGCCTCTGGGGGTTGGTGGGAACAGACTGGATGTACAGTCCTCAGCTCTTTAAAGCTCCATGACTGGGTCATGTGAATTGAAATTTGAGGTCTCCAGAGGTAGTCGTTTGAATCTTCCCAGGTGGGTTTGTGGTGGGCTGGTTATAGCCAGTAAGGCTGTAGAAATTCGTAGCCAGGCTTCTGTTCTGTTTCTGTTAAATGATTGCTCCTCGTCCTTTGGGAAATTGGAAGAAAAGTGTTCAAAAAGTCTACGTTCCATTATCTTTGCAGTTTTGAGTTATATACGGAGGGAACAAGAGACATCACAGAACTACTGTTGCTTAAAATAATGTTCATGGATGCTTTGGCATAGGTGACTTCAAAGCAGTAATTAATTGAAAATCTTGCTTTAACATTTAGTAACAAGGTGGAGATGTGTACGTCTTCCTGGAATCAACCTTTTCTGCCTTGTTTATGCTGCTGACATCCAACCGTTTTAAAAGAGATGCCGCATAAAAACATGAAAATAACTAACTTACTAACTTCTCCTGATGTGTTTGTAACTTGCAGGGAGAAGTGCTGATTCAGCATGTGCTGTTTTCGTCTCTTCCAGCTATGGTTAGGCCAGCTCCAGCCCTCAGCCCGGGGCTGCAGGAGGGGGTGTAAATACAGTAAGCCTTCCAAAGTGCTTACACGTCCCAGGCTTGTACAGACATTAGCTGGTTGAGTGGAAGGAACTGGAAACAAGCACAACTGCTTCCAGTGGTCACTCACTTGTTTTGTTTTCCTGGCAATGGTGTGGGTTTGGTCACCAGAGGAACAGAAGCACCGAAAGTACCAGGGTGAAGCTGTAATTCATTGGGATGCCGTAGGATTCTACCAGGTTTCTAAAGTAGCATTTCAAACTCCCATTTTCTCTGTGTTGCCTGTTCAACTTTGCTTTGGCCTAATGATCAAGTCAGTGGAGTCCGGTGTCTGAGAGGAGGACTTGTATGAGGTGGATGCATTGCTTAGGTTAAAACTGGGAGGGGAAGGTGCCCGCATCCTGAGCTGATAGGTTACTTTTCCTCTCTGCGCTTTCATGCAGCTGAGCTTTAAGCAGAAAGTGCAAAAAAAGCAGCGCGAACCCATGTGGTTGCACCTGAGTAATGCTCAAATGAGAGTAATTATTTCCTTTGTACCTTACTGCTTTTGTCTCCCTGCTGCAGCAGAGCATGTTTGCTTAACTTTTTTTTACAGTCACGGTCCAGCGGAGGACTCCAACACGCATTCAGTGCTGTAAGGCTGTTACCCTTTGCTTTAAGACTGGTTACCGACCTGGAGCTGTGTGTGCCTCAATACTTGGCTTGTTCCACCAGGCTGCAGCTCTTATTTTTTTCAGAGGAGCCTCTCGTTCGTTATTAAGTGATCTGAGCGCTCCCAGAGAGCTTCTCTTGGTGAAGACAACCCAAGTTTGTAAACTTGTTTAACAAAGTTTTTGCTAGATCTTTGTTTCCAGCTTTTGTGTCATCTTGCCTTTGTAAAAGGAAGTTTTAGTATCGGTCATATGAAGGCAAAGTCCAAATGTTCATCTGTGCTAAAGATCTGGAGAGGCTAAGTGTTTCCTCCAAGTAACAATCAATCCTCTGTACTTCTTGTGCAGTTTACCCGGATGGGAGAGTTTGCATCTCCATTCTTCATGCTCCTGGGGATGATCCCATGGGATATGAGAGCAGCGCTGAGCGATGGAGTCCTGTGCAGAGTGTGGAAAAGATTCTCTTGTCAGTCGTTAGCATGCTGGCAGGTAAGGACTGCTGTTTTATTAGCAGTAGCTCAGCTGACTTCTTGCTGCATAGCTAGAGCTTCTCCTTGCTTTTTAATGTTAACCTGATAAAAGACATTTAAACTGCTCAGCAGGAACCAGAGTTCTTAAAGCCCTCATATTTATTTATTCTCTTAAAATAAAAGAAAAAAATAAGACCGAGTTAGTAAACAAGTGTTTCCAGCTTTGTAGCGACTGCACAGCATTCCTTCTGGGTCAGCAGCAGCCAAGCACAGGGTGATTGATGGTCAGGTGGTGGGTCCTGAGGCTCAAGCTGCTCCTGTGCAAACCCTTTAGGGATTTGGTTTTAGCAGCTGAAGGGTTACCAGCCAGATCAAATCAGTCTGGTAAACAGGAGTCCATGGCCTCTGTGATTCACCAGACAGCTCCCTCTATTTCTGTTTGTTAGTTTGCCAGCATGGGAAATGTACCCCGTTCTGCCACCCCAGATATAAAGGAAGCCTTCTTGAGAAGAGGGGTGTGGTAAAAGTGTTTTTTTGCAGCCTCTTAAGTGGCTTCCCCTCGGTCCCGCAAGGGCTGTGGATCAGATCTCTCATGTACATCTCCCCAAAAGACGGATCTTTTTCCACACAGAGCCACTGAACTGCCTGAAAAGGAAAAAAGCATGTCCCTGAGAGTCAGTTTTGAATGATGACGCTGTTTTAGAAGCAGCAAAGCTGAACAAAGAGCAAGCACAAAAGGCTCTTACGTGCGACTAGATCCGCTTCAGGATAGTAACCTGCTGCTGGGAAGCTGCCCAGTGGGGACCAGTACCTCGCTGGGCTCCCCGGGGCCTCCAGGAGCACGGCTTGTGGTCCAGCCTTACCTGGACTGCTTTGCTGGAGAATCATCTGGTCTCTTGATCTCTGATGGGGCATTCTGTTTTTCCCCATGCCTTTTGAAGGAGTTAGCCAAAAACATCAACTGTCAGCTTCTTCCAGGCTGCTGGCAAGTTCTCAGCTGTGGCTCTGCTGACAGCGCAAGCTTACCGAGCCCCAGCTTACCGAGCTGGGGGACTTGTGCATCTTCTGTCCTGACTACTGGAGTTCCAGGGTGGACCATCAGCATTGTGTTGAGAAAAACAGGAGCCCAAGGTGTCTGCCATGAACTGGGTTGTGCTGGATTTGGACTAGTGTATGAAGCAAAATGGGCGGAGTATGTTCTGCGTGACTTGTGTAATCCTGTGACCATTGTCCTGCTCTGTGCTGACCATGAACTTGACAGAGCCCGTGCCTCAGCTTACCTCTGCACAAAAGAAGTGTTTGAGTCACAGGGTCTTAATGTACTTTGTAAAGCACTCTGAAATCCTCGGATGAAAGATGTTGCAGAAATGAAAGCATTTTATGGTGGTGGTGTGTTTTTTTTAAATAGAACAAACCATCCAAAAAAGTGACAGAGCCTGTTTGGGTGGCCTACTCAGCGAGGGCTTTGTGTCTGTGAAGCCGCAGAACCAGAAAAAATATTTTGCAGGGAGCACTGTGCAGTTTTAAGAGCTATGCACAACGCTACTGGTGACACGTTAGTCCTTGTGCGTGCTGGGGCTCAGGGGCTGAGACCATAAGCAAAATAAAACCGTCTTTTTTCTCTGCCACCTGTTTCTCGCCTAAAGAAACAAGTTCTTACCTTGCTGTGACACTCTCTTGTGATCATTTAAATGAGAACTGGTTGGGAATCCCACAGCTGGATTTCCTTTAATGGTGTTTCAGCAAGCCCAAGCAGGGGAAGCGTGCCAGAGCCACAGCAAAGTGGCAGTGCAGAGGCAATGTTGAAGAAGCGAGAGGGTCTTGCTCAGTTGCCTGCCTGCCCACCTACCTTTCCCTCTCTCTCATTTCAGAGCCAAACGATGAAAGTGGAGCCAATGTAGATGCCTCCAAGATGTGGCGGGAAGACAGAGAACAATTCAACAAAATTGCCAAGCAGATTGTGCAGAAGTCACTTGGACTTTAAGCTCACAAAAGGACTGCAATGTTTTGTATTTCTCTCCACATGAAAAAGAGCAGTGCTCAGTGCTGGTACCAAAAAGGAAATCTTTGCAAAATTATTGGTCTACTACTTCTTATCCTTCATTATTTATTTCCCATCTCTTTTCTGCTTCCGCTGCTCCAGAGAAGCCTAGAGGCTTAGAGTTTACTCACTAGAGTGGGAGTTAGTTTACTCACTAAATTGTGGGGGAAAGGGATTTATTGCTAGGGCGAAATATTGGGGCAGTGCTGTTTCAAAGGCTATTTGTTGCTACCTCACTTCATGGTATGGAAAGCTTGGAGGATTTGCAATCTGCAGCCCACTTCTGCCAATCCGCTGTCTGAGAACGGCGCTGTTTTAGGTCACCTGCCAGGAGAATTAGTTTTACATTCATACAGGCAGTATTGCACCTGGAGCAGCAGTAGGCAGAAAATAATCTGTCAGCTTTATGATACTTGCTAAGCTAAAGGCAGCATTTCAAATTGATTTGAAGAGTGTGGTTCGCCAGAGAGGCTGTAAAACAAGGTTGTAGTCAGAGTTGTTTAACGTAGAAAGTGGCTTTGCACCGTGTGACTTTTCAGAGAAGATCTCGGTGGCCGTTCCCAGCGACTGGCTAGTGGTCTAGAATAGGCTGGTATTCCTACATTACACTGTGAATTTCTATCAAGCCTTTGAGTCAGTGTTTTCTTAGAAGAAATCCCCAAACTACTTAATTGCTTCTTAAAGATAGTCAGTGTAAACTTTACATTCAATTAGAGGCGCAAGATATAAAGACTGGATTCTTACACACTTTGGCCAGGTTCACCGTGGGCTAGGTGGGTCATCTGCAGCCTGACAATTCAGTGGGAACGAGCCTGCTCCACTGGGAATGTGAAATATCTGCTCAGAAAGCTAGGCACTACTTGCCTTTGCCATTACAGCCCAGGTCACCCACTTTTGAGGTGAATGAGCCTTCGCTAACCAACATGATGAATTTTGTACAATTAACTGTAACACTTGATGCTGACTGCTCTTATGTATTTAAATAGGAGTCAGAGAAAACCTCAGTTGTGTTTTCTAGAGGATGGTAAGATGCTTGCTTAAAACTGCAGAGTATTGTAGCCAAAGTCTGGTGTGCAGGCTGTGGGAAATAGATGCTGCGATGGGCTGGGAAACTGATTAGGGGCTGCTGGTGACCTTTGCGCTTCGCAACCGGACCTCTTAAGTCCAAATCTCCTTCAATTTATTGCAAGCAATAACACGCCCATCGATAACACGTGGAATCAGATTTTGTTGGCTGCTTTAAATGGGCTAAATTCAAGAAGGGCTTTTTTTTTCCAGGAGAAGCGTGTGCTGTGGACAGAGTTACGCTGTGCAGAAAGCTTCACGGAGGCGATTGCATGCATGTGTGTGGGTAGAACTTGTATTTATGTCTCGCTGTCCATGCCGCCTATTCATGTGCTGCAGATCACAGTATGCCATCTTTCTGCACCTTTGAAGAGTTTGTATTGCTGTAACTTGCTGAGCTTACCTCCCTGTAGAAGTATTTCTTCTCCCTTTGGTGTAAGGGTGCGAGGAGGACCCACCATCATCTGGGAACAAAGAGGACGGGATAATATTGTACCTAACTAGTATTTCAGGGCATACAGGAAAACGTAGCATTCGTATGCAAAGAGAGAGTGGTTCTTTGAATTTTGATAGTTGAAGTGTAGCTCCTGGGAGTGCCTCAAACGCTTTTGGAAGCAATGCTGGAGAGCTCTGTGCGCCGCGTAGCAAACGATGTGTTCAGCAGACGTGGCCAGACTGGGCTCTTTTTAAGTGCGGAGTATTTTACTTACGTGTGTTCACTCATTATCTTTATTTTACAGTGGGATTTAGTCTGTATACTGAAAATAAAGTGATTGTATTTCTTCCTTTTATAAATGTATGCCGGTGTATTTCAGTAAGTGTTTTTTATGGGCAAACAACGGTCAAAAGAGTCCAGTTCTGATGTGGGCCAACGGAGGGGAAGGGTTTATTGTCACGCAAGTAAACCACCAGGGTTGCTTAGAGACGTGTAAGACTTGACACAGTGGCTTGAGCTTTCCAGGCCTTGTCTCTAATGATGGCAATCACTTGATATTTCAAAGAAAACTATAAAAATCTGGTAGCCAGCTGATGTGGTCGCTTCTCGCAGAGGTCTTGTTATGATCTCTGTGTCTGGCCTTAGATGTCTGTGAGTCTTGTTATGGCAACAGGTGAATCATGACTTTGTGTACCGCTCAAAACGTGCTGAGGTTAGCTCTCAGGTTTGAGGACACTGAGATGGAAATCTCAGTTGGAATTGGACAATGTCCCCAGCAATGGAGAGCTCTCCTGTGCCTGTGCCTGGCTTGTCCCACAAAGGTTTCCGTGCAGGGACAGCTTCTTACAGCTGGGGAACGCCTTGGTGTTCCGGCTTGTAAAGCTGCCGTCTCGATGCTGTAACATCCCTGCAAGGCGTAATCCTCTCCCTCCTGGAAGGAGTACTCATGTTAGCAAGGTGTGTAAGACTAGCCAGTAGCAATAGTTTTCTGAGCAATTGCCTTTTTTCCAGCTGAAACAGTTACTGTAAAACATTCCTTGGGGAGTGTCAGAACTCTACAGGTGTTACACACAAGTAAAGTATTGAAGACTTTTTTTTAAAAAAACAAAACTTACCTGGATTATATTTGCCTTAGGCTTCTATATTAAAAAAAAAAAAAAAAAAAAGAAAGAAAGAAAAAAGAAAAAAAAAAGCTTCAACAAAGCTTTTTTTCCCAACAAAGCTGTAAAAATGCAAGCAACATCCTTTCTAAAGCCTTTGTGTATACGTACATCTATGCACATGCACTTTTTTCTTGGCAGTAGGAGCGATGTCAGAACACACACAGCGGGATGCAAGACGTTCATTGTGTTTGGTGTGTGTGCATGCAAGTGGTTCTTTGAAAGTGCAAACTGCTGTGTGAGAGGCGTTGGAACCACATGAAAGGGCTGCAGCTTGGGGGCAGAGCCGTCAGGAGGGTTCTCTCCAGCTTTTTTTTGGCTTGAGCTGTCTCATGAATGGAAGGTGGTGCGCTGCCTTCGGGATGCAGTGGGGAAATCTCTGTTCTCTGGAAGATTCTTGCTTCCCTCCTGAAGTTGCCTCTTGGTAAGGATGCTGCATGCCTTGTGCTACGAGCCGTGGGGCCTCTCAGCTGGAGCACGCAGGAGCACAACTGAGCTGTTAGATTTAGCACGTGTTTATTATCTGTTGATGGGTAGTTAGCAACTGTTATTAAGTACAAACCCAGTATTTTTGAGTGTCTTTATGCAAATCAGATTCTTTAAGATGTGAACTGTGTAACCAGACCAGTTTCTAAGTTTTTAATGAGACAAGTGTCTAAGTTCTAGACACTTCTTACCTGCTTAGAGCAGTTTAACAGCAGGTGAGCAGCAGGACAGTGCAGTGCCTGTCCTGTTTCTTCCTGGGGCTCCTCACCTTGCATCATGCTGCTTCTGGGGCGTTGCACCATGTTATTTTGGGTACCAAAGTACTGTAATGGACTGTCAGGATGGGGATGCTCGGTGCTGTCCGCCACCACTGGCTGAATCGAGTTGCAGTTTGTGTTAGCTCAGTCCTGCAGTGGGCATTGATCCTGCCCAGAAGGCTGGTTCAGCGAGAAAAGCGCTCAGGAAGCTGGCACCCAGCGGTCCTGGTGTGCTTCTGCCCCTTCCCCAGCTGCTCTGGCCATGGCACCAAGCCTGCATCATCCCAGTCCTTCCTGCCTTGGGCTCAGTCCCTCAGACGGACGAGCAGTGTAAGAGCCAGCAGAAAACCAAGCAGGTGGCTTTTCAGCAACTCGTACCCCCCAAGACACAACTGTACCAGCAGTGCAGGTGACGGGGTGCGTTCCTGTATAATTAACGCTAATGATACGGATGGGGGGTTATTTATTACAGGGCAGCTGCCCGTGCTAGCAGAGCGTGCGTGAGCAGCTCTCGATGCTTCCCGGCACTGGGATGGGGGGCTGTGGGGCCGCGGCATTGCGCTGCTGCTCGGGGGCTGAAGGCAGCCAGGCTGCCCTGCCCGGGGGGCGCGGGGCTGGGGGAGGACGCAGGAGGTGGGTTCAAAGCTGCAGAGATGCAGGACACGACACGCCGGGGGGCGGGGGGCACCCACGCTCTTGGCTATACCGGGCCTGGCACAGGGAGGTCTCCCCGCCCACGGCCGGGTTAGGAGTCTTGCCCCATAAACGGTTTTTCCCGTGTCAAAAGGATTTGGCAAATTGAGACCCAAATTTGTACTGACATGACAACAGCTTCAGGCGAGTCAAATCTCGTGCCGGGGTTACATCAGGCTCTCAGGCTCTCCAGGACCAGGCATTTCTTGCGAGAAGCTCCTGACCCTCGTGGTAAAGTTGAGCCCTGGGAGGCTGGAGACCTCGCAAGACCACCCTAGCCTAATCGGGGGCTTTTTGGCTGCTAGGAGAGGACCCAGTAAGGTCTCTTGTGTGCGTGGGTCCTGCTGGGCCACAGGCAGGAGTCTGGCAGGCTCAGGAGCAAACTTTTTTGGTGGCCGGTTTCTCTCTGCGGAGCCTGCCTGTGATGGGTTTGCGTGGGCATCTCTGCTGCTTCAGCAGGCGTCGCCGCCCTTGTCCGCTGGTTTGATGACCGGTGCTGAGCGAGGGGTGCCGATGGACAGACTGAAGGGCAGATGTCTTCAAATCCACTTCGGTGAGAGAGGCCATCAGAGGCTGAGTTCTGCCCTTGGCTCAGCGTTTTGGCTCTGCTGTGCCCCTCCTTTCCCACGCAGGCTCCAGCACCCCCTGGCTCTCACTGAGTACCCCCGGGAGCAAGCAGCTTGTGGCAGCCTCGTGGTCATCTCTCTGAGGGAAGGCTTCAAAGGCAGGGGCAGCAGCGCTGCACTGGGAGAGGAAGGGCTGTAATTAGAGCTGCGATCAAGGTGCAATCAAGGGCTTGCTCGTCCTGCCCCTGCTCATACACAGCCCTGCCTGTTTCCTCCCACTGCCCAGCATGAGTCCAGTGTTCACGGCCGTGCGGCGCCGCTGGCAGCCGAGGCGGCTCTCCTCGTGGTGTGGATTGGCAGTGATCTGGAGAAGAGGAGGAAGAGCTGGACTCCCCGAGACAACCTGCTCTGCTCCTTCCTACCGCCTCGCAGCATGGCAGACGGATGGCAGCAGGTTGGGTCCCCACGGCTGGGGTGCTGGCTGGGCTCCTGCCTCTGTGCTGGAGCATCCTAGAGGTGTCTGACCATGCTCAGGGCTCCGGAGAGCAGATGGGGACAGGGGCTGCCCTCGGTGTGTCGGGTGGCCTAGCCGAGGAAGCTGTCCGTGCTGGCAGGAGCTGGGCTCCCCGAGTCGGGTGGCAAATGCCCTGGGACGAGCTGTGTCCAAAGAGCTCCAAGCGTAGCGGGGCCTCTGTGTGGCAGCCGGCGTCTCTGGGTAGCAGCAACGCACCGGAGGAATCGGCCCTGAGAAAGTCTGGAAAAACAATAGCAATTGTTCTCTGTCTTTGTTCCCTTCCCTCCCCGGATGTTGCGGCAGAAGGAGCCGCGCTCGGCGCCTTGCGGGTGGGCAGAGCGAGAGCAGCTGCTGCTGCCCCTGCCCCAGTGGCACGCTGACCCGGCAGCCCCTGCAAGCTGGAGCCCAGAGGCGTCCTTGTAACGAGCAGCCTTCTTCCTTTTTCCAAGAAATGGGCTTGTTAAAATGTGCGGGGCCTCGGCACCAGACGGTAAACATGGCACCACTATTTCCAAAGCCTGAATCATCGCTGTTAGAATAATGAAAGCTGTACACAGGGGCGAGCGATGGCATCGGGCCACGATTCTGTTTGTCACAGGGCGAGATGTTTCCTTGCGGCTACAGAGCCAAGCAATGCGGAGCAGTGGTGCAGGCGGCGTGGTCCCAGCCCCACGCCCAGGATCTGGTGCCTGGGCTGGGAAAGCTCTGGCGGTGCTGGGGCTGGTGGCACCTCCACCTTTTCCTACTCCCTGGGGCGACCCAAGGTGGGCTTCGGGGGACACAGAGGTGCTGTGCCCAGCACTTGCTGCACTGCACTGAGCTCTGAGCAGAGCTCCATGTCCCCTTTTCTGTCCCTGCAGGTCCTCGGTGATCCCGGGCACCTGGGGACAAGTCCCAGGCCTTACCTGGCTTGGCTTCTGCTGTCGGTTGCTGCAAGCTGGAGCGTGTGGTCAGCTGCTCGCTGCCCACATCAAAGGGCTGCGGGGAGGCGAGTGCCCAGCGCTCCCTGCGGGGCGGCCGCGGGGGATCCCTCTGTGCGTGGGGAGCAGCCCCGGGGCGCAGGTGTTACCCCAGGCAGCCCGTGGGGAGGTGCAGCTCGTGGGTTGCTCAGCCAACCCCTCCTGCTCGCATTTCCCCACACGGAGCATTTAGGTTAGCTGCTGCTCCTGGCGGAGGAAGGCTGGCATGTTCGTAAAACCCTTCCCTGCCTCGCCTCGCAGCTTGCAGGTGTGTGCTCCGCAAACCCCAGGGGTCTCGGGGCCAGCGCCGCTGCCGAAGAGGTGCAGAGCTAGGACCAGGGAGCAGCGAATGTGTGATGGGAAAGCTTCACCTCCTTCCTCACGGCCTCTGGTTATTCCCTTCTCAGAGAGACCCTCGCCACGGTCAGAGGCCAGGAAGGCTGTCGTGTTGCAGGCAGAACTGCCCTGTCCCCATCATACCCCATCATTGCCTGTCGGTCCCCCCTGGTTATTCTGCCTCCACGTGGAGCCAAGACCTACAGAAACCACACGGAGAACCGTTTCCGTAACTTAAACGCTCTTAGTCACTCATCTTTGGTGACCTCTGTTCAAGTAGCAGTGATCGGCCAGAAATGTTTGTGGTCCTGGAGGTGGCTCAGCCCCTGGCAAGGAGCCTGGGTCTGCTGGGGAGAGCGAAAAGGGGCAGAAAAAGGGAAAAGCCACGGTCAGTGAGGGGCAAACAAGGGAGCAGGCTGTTTGTCCAGTGTAGAGGAGAAGCAAGGGACGAGTGCTCTGTGCTGGGAAACTGCCAGCGAGACGCGCAGCGCTGGAGCTGCTGTGGGCTTTTTTGATGCCGTTCCTAAAAGCGGTGTCTTTCACAATCTGCCTGGTCCTTTACCCAAACTTTCCTGGGAAAACCTCTCCAAAATTTCTGGGAATTGAGTTTTTCACAAAGGGGTCAGGTTAACGACAGTTGCGGGTGCTGCACGATGCTGACAGCTTTACTGCTGCGGGGATTTCTTCTGGGAACTCGGTTCAGAAGAAGGAGCGGAGCTCATGAAGGAGGACTCCTGCCCTGGGTTTCCTCCCCTATCTGCTTGCTCCTGTTTGCTGCTACTTCTCCCCTGTTTGCTTGGTGCCCCCCACGGTTTGTGGAGCACCTCGTGCTGCCCGACCTTGGCTCAGCTGCAGTCAGCCAGGAGCAAAGCAGGCGCTGAGCAGCCAAGTGGTGCCTGTGGCGATGCTTAAAGCTCCTTCCAGCACCAGGAACTGTGGTGTGAGGAAGTAAATGGGAGCTGCCGAAACAGCGTGAGGGGTCTCCACGTGTGCTGCAGCAGGGCTTTCCATCCCATGGCGTGGCCGAGGAGTGGGACCCTGTCCCTTTATTCAGCGTCACCACCACAAGCTCCGGTAGTGCTGCTGGGTGGCTGGATTTGGCCATGCCACTGAGGCGTGATGCTCAGGGGTCCCTCCGGGTTCTGCCATGGCAGTGCCCCTGCATGCGCTGCATTTTAGGGAGAAAGAGCTCTTGCCACATGTTGGGATTAAAGACTGAAATGTAATAGTAATCCCCGAAACATGGCTGGTGTCTGCAAATAACAAATGAGCTACAATTGTGGAAACGCAGAAGCATCATCCCGTGTGCGGGGCCTGGCAGTGATCGAGGTGCCCTCCTAGCCCCGTCCTCTGCATGTAAGCTCTGCTTGCTGCGTGTTGTCTCCAGCCATGTTTCTCAACCTTTCCTAATCCAGGGACGGCCAAACCTTTTTGGGAGAAGTCCAAGGATCATTTTGTTCAGAGCTGCCACATGGTTTTATTTACCGCCCATAAGAACTAGGCAAATGTCTTGCTGTTTTTCCTCCTTTCTTCCATCCTCCGCTGGTTGTTTGTGCGCGCAGGAATGTGTGCACACTTAGAGACAATTTTGCAGACTGCTTCCTAACGCTGCTGGGACAAGGAGCAGGTCCTGGACCAAGCGTGGCTGTGGGCTTCTAGAGGTGGCCCCGTGTCTGTGTTTAACATCACGATTTGGTTTCTGTGGGTCAGCCCATGGCACTTCGCCCGCTCTCCTCTGCTGTGCAAGGTTCCCAAGGCCAAGAAGGGTGAAACCCTTTAGGACCACCAGTGTCCCTCTTCTTGCTGCCTTCAGACTCAAGCTTCGGGGCCAGCCCTGTTTGTTAGCAGTGCGTGGTTGAAAAGCAAGCCCACGCCGCCGGGCTCAGTGCTGCCTTGCTTCTCCTTTACGCTGACAAACAGCGATTTTTCTTTCCCAGGAAATTTTTCTTTTCCAGAAAGAATAAAATTTCCCAGGAATTTTTCTTCCCTAGGAAGTTCCTGGGTTCCTCCGCTGCTGGAGGGCATGACCTCGCGTCTGGAGCTGTCCCCACCGACTGCTTTTTGCCCAGGGATGTTCTCAAAGGTGGCTGCGTCCCCTTGGGAGACAAAACCCTGACATTCCTGCGGCGCTGGGGCCGTGCTGGTCGGTACCAGCAGGAGCTGTGGTCATTGGGCAGCTCGCACAAGTCCCACTGCTTATGCAAGTCCCCCGCCAAGGGTGGTGGGGCCATGCTGCCGGCTCCTGGAGCCGTGCTTAACTGGACACGTGTGCGGGCTCGCGGCGTGCGGCGGTGCCGAGCCACCTTTGTGCCAACCTGTCGGGAGGCTGGGGCTGGCAGCCAGCGGTGCCTCTCCTCTGGATGGAGCTGCACAGGCAGGATGCCCTAAATCGGGGAGGGGAGCACCCCTGGTGGCACGCAGACAGAGGCGCCCGGGACTTTTGGGCAGCTCTGGGCATGGGGCAGCTTGTCGCAAGGCTTGGGGCCGATGTTGGTGGGTACAGCTCTGGCTGTTCCTCCCTGACAAAAGCCTGGGTTTTGCAGAGCGGCTCTTTGTCATTTTGCCCTGGCTGTCAGCTTTCTATTCTGCCGTTTGCCTTGCAGGAAGACTTTGGGGGGGGAGGGGAGCTAATTTCAATTGTTCAGAGGATGGAAGTAACTTGTTTTGTGGCTAGAGAAACCGAGCAGAGCTTGCTGTGCACAGGGAGTTTTTCCACTGCTGTCTCTTGTTTGAATACTGTAACCTCGAGGGTTTCCAAAGTGGTGCGTGGCGCGTTTCTGCCCTCCTCGCTGCAGATCTGCTCCTGGTACCTGGCTGTGGGCTGGGAGCTTTGTGCTGGGCATGGGCAGAGTGGCCGTGCATCAGCTGCACTGGGGGAAAAATCCATCTTGTAGGGTCTGGCTTTTTTTTGGGCAGGGTGGGGTGGACTAGAGGGGGTGGTGGATCTCCCCTGTACAGGCTGGGATCTTGCTCAGAAAGCCGGGGGCTTTTGGGTACAACAAGGTGCCCACCTCGGCCTCCACAGGCAGGGGCGGCTCTCCCACCTCTCCCCACGTGACCCCAGAAAAATGAATCACCAAAACCGAAAGGAAGCAAAGCAAAAAAAAAAAAAAAAAAATCCCTCTCCAAAGCTGCCTTCCAGAGGGTTGGGCAAAAGATAAAAGCTCCGCGAGGAAACAGGGCTCCTCCTCTCCCCCCGCGTCTTGCCATTTAAATGTCTGCACGCAGGCTGAGCCCACACTGCCCTGCAGCCTCGGCAGCCCCAGCACCCGGCGTGATGCCCACGCAGGGGGACGCAGGAGATGGGCGTTAGCCCCCGGCCCACAGCGGCTTGGCCCTGAGGAGTGCTCGCAGCGGCCCCGTGGGAGGACCATGCGAGAGCACCGGGGGCTGTGAGCATCCATCCATCCATCCATCGCAGTGGATGGACCCCCTGTGGCCAGCCCCCCCATGTCGGCCTCGCTGCTGCTCTGGGCCGTCCTCCTCCACTGGGCCTCCGGCGGGGGCCTTGCTCGGGGCGGCAGGACGTGGCAGCACTGCACAGGTAGGAGCTGGGACCGGCGGCACGGGAGGGCAGCTCGGAGGTGTTAGTGGGAAATACCGGGGGGCTTTCAGCTCGCCGTGCTGCCGGAGCAGCCCCCAGGAAGCGCGCTGTGCTGCAGGGTGCCTCACACCAGGCACATTCAGATATCCCTGCGGGCTGTCTCGGGGTGACAGATGCATCCTAAGCCCTCCTGGTGGCAAAACTCCTCCGGGAGGTTCCTGTCCTGTCCCTCCAGCCGTGGAGCCGCTGCTTCCACTGCACCTCCCGCACCCTCAGCCAGCAGTGTCCCACGTCCCCCAGGTCTGTGCTCCCACTGCAAAGCATGGTCCCGGTGGCTGCTGATCGTTAGCGGCAGCTGATGTGGGAGGCAAATTGGGACTCACATCTTTGGTTTTAGCTGGAAACTGCCTCAGTGAGGATGCGCATGGCCCTGCCCGCCTTCTCCAGGCACAGCCTCCAGCCTTTGGGCTAATCCCTTCCGCCCTTGGGGCAGCCTGAGGGATGCTAAACCCCTCTGCAAACCTGGGCCTGAATTCAGCTTGTGCTATTTGCTGGAAAAAAAAAAAAAGAAAAAAAAGAAGATCATAAACCGGTTGTTTCCTGAGAGCTGTGCACTTTTTTCTGATCCTTTCTGAAGCGAAGTGCCCAGGGAGGGTGTGCTTCCCTACCCTGGCTGTTTCAGCCCCACTACGTGCCCAGCCAGCCTTGCTGATGGCTCCCTCCTGCTTGGCCTCCCCTCCGTGCTTAAGCAGAGGGGATTTTGGTACAAACAGGGACTAAGGGCCTGCGAGCTGGACGCGTGACAAGGAGAGGGTCACTGCACGGACCAGCTCCTGGCAGGAACGCGCTCTGCGTGGGGGCTCGGAGCTGCCTGCTCCCCAGCTGCGTGCAAGCAGGGGTTTGTCTCCCAGTGCTGTTTTTTCATCTGGGTGGTGCCCAAGGGCTGTGCGTGTTGTTTTCTCCTCTGGGGAAAGTATAATTATTTAATGAGAGCTTTTTGCATCCGCTGGGGAAGTGCCTGTGTGCAGCTGGGGCTGGGGCAGGGACTGCTGTGCCCCCTACCTTGGGGACGGGAGCAGGAGCCTGTTCTGCCAGCACACTCGTGGGCACTTCCCTGCTCTCCTGGCTCTGGTTGTGGGCTCTGGTGCCAGCTGGACAGATGGGAGCAGAGCCCTTGGAAGCTCGCAGAGTGGGGATCAGCACATGGGATGCTTCACGCCATTGAGACCCCAGCATGGCATCCCGCCTGTGGGGTGGGGAGGCCAGCCTTGGCCCCTGCAGTGCCGCGGAGCACTGTAGCCAACGCTGGACATAGGTTTGCTGCCCTGAGCGAGCAGGGGAGCCCAGGGCAGGGCAGGACGGCTGGCACAGCCGTGACGTGTCCTGCGGTCTCTCTGCGTAGACCTGCGCCCGCTGGACATCCTCTCGGAGGTGGTGCCGGCCGGCGGCCTGGCCCGCGGCCTGCGGGTGTTCCAAGTGCAGGGGGTGCGCGGCCTCCAGCTTGCCGCCGCCTGGCCCCGGGCCTTGGGCTTCCCCGCCTCGCGCCTCTTCGTCCACTGCGACCGCTTCCCTGAGGAGTTCTCCATTATTGTCACCCTGAGAGTCCTCGACGTCCCCGCCAAGGTAAGTGCTGCCACTGGGGGCCAGGACCGGCCCCTGTAGTCAGGTGCGAGGCCGGGAGAGGAGCGGGCAGACCTTCCCCGGCCTCCTCCTGCAGAGGAACGAGTACATCTTCACGCTGATGGCCGAGGAGAGCCCCAGCGTGCTGGTGGGGCTCCGCTACGCGCCCAGCAAGCTCCACTTCCTCTTCTGGAGCCAGGAGCGCTCCAGCGGCTGGCAGACCCGCGTCACCTTCCGCAACGTCTCCCTGGCGGACAGCCGCTGGCACACACTCGTCCTGGCCATCTCTGGCCAGTCCTTCTCGCTGACAGTGGACTGCAGCAGCCCCAAGGATGTGTAGGTCGGGGGCAGCTGCTGGGGGGCTTGGGAGAGAGGTGCTGGGGGACACACAGGGCAGGAGGTGCTCTGCCAGGTGGTTGTGTCCCCCCGCCACCACCACAACGTTATCATCCTCTGCCTGCTGCAGGGTGGTGGAGACGCCGTTTCCAGCTTCTCTGTCTGTGAAGAGAGCCAGATTTTACCTGGGCAACAGGAGGAGAAGGAAAGGCTTGTTCACGGTAGGTGTCCCTTGTGTCACCAGGTCGCTGCGGGGCCAGCCGCAGGACAGGGGTCCCCAGGCAGAGCAGGGAGCAGGTGCTGTGCGCGTGGTCGCGGGGAGACCTCTGCTTGGCTGGCAGCCCATGGCCTGCTGGCTGGACGGACTTGATGGGACAAATGTGCAACAGCTGGTGGGACGGTCTCCTTGATATAAAAATTACACCTGGTCCTGCCTGGTTCCGAGAAGTGGTGGCAGCGAAAGCCTTCTGCAGCTAACACGGCCCCTGCCAATGCTCCAGCCATGCCAGCTGTTAAACTGCCCAGGTCAGAGATTTTGGCACGTAACAGTAATCTGAGAAACGTGCATGAATCACACCGAGTCGCAGCCCAGGAAGGAGGGAAGCGAACAGGAGCCTGGGGGGAAGCTCAGGTCATGAACCACCAGCAGCTTCCATTTCCCAGTCTCACGGGACTCGCTCCTCGTCTCCCTGCTCCCGCTTTCCTAGGGTCTGCTGAGGCAGCTTGTCCTGCTGCCAGGAGCTGACGCCACCCCTCGGATATGCCCGGCTGCGAATTTTGAAGCAGCCACGCTCTCCATCCCCGCTGTTCTCCAGGACGTGCCGGTGAAGTCAGCGAGCAACGAGGTGCTGAAGTACCCGTACGGTCAGTGCTCACCAGCAGCGGGTGCTCAGGGTGCTTGGCTCTGTCCTGTTTGTGTTGCGGGGGGCTCGTCGCATGCAGCAGGGCACGGAGCAGGAGCATTTCCTAAGAACCCTGTGTCCCTGGAAGTCTCCCCAGGGGATAACAGAGAGAGATTGGGGTGTCTTGAACTCGGGAAGAGGAGGAGGAGAAGCCGGGTAGCTCGGGGGGCAGGTGGGCACCACAGTGGGGTGAAGGGGACTGGGGTCCAGGTGAATCCAGCCTGAACAGGAGAGGTGAGACTCGAGCCCCCCCGGTAACACAGTGGCCATGGGCTGCTGGTGCCAGCAGCACCCCGGGTGCCAGCAGCTGGCCATCTGGCTCGGGGCCGGGATGCTGTGTCCCCTGGTGCCCACCGGGATGTTCAGCCTGCCGTGTGTCTTGGGGTGAGCATCATCCTTCCTCCATCACATGTATTAAGGGTGCCTGCCTTGCTCCTGTTTGTGCCCAGAGACTGACATGAAGGTGACCCTTGGGTCCCGTCCACCCTGCACCAAGCAGGAGAAGGCGCAGTTCTGGTTCAACGCCCCCCGGAGAGGGCTGTACCTCTGTGACGGCAGCACCTGGATTTCCATGCTGGAAGGTACTGGTATGCCATGCACGATGCTTGTCGGGAGGGGGGGAAGCTCTTCCAGCACGAGAGGAGCAGAGATTCACCCTCGGTGGCACCGGGGAGCAGGAACCAAGGACGTCGACAACCAGCAGGGTGATACAGTGGGTACAGTGGGATGAGTGATACTCGTCCCTGCATGCCTCTCCTGTCTGTGCCTTCATCAGTACTTTCAGTGCAGCTCTGGATTCACTCGCATAGTGTCTGTGCTGTCTGTCCGTGCTGTGCTGTCTGTCCGTGCTGTGGTGTCTGTCCCTCCCAGTCCTTCTTGGGTCAGTCTGCCCGAGCAGGACAGCTCTGGCCACCGGGTGCTGTGCTGCACATGTCTGGGGTGCTGGGCTGCTCCCTGCTGCGGGTCCCCAGTGCGTGAGTGCTCCTGGTGCCGAAGTGCTCGCGTGTAGAGGGGAAGGAGCAGAAGGACTCCTCAGCCCCTAGAGATACCAGGGCGAGCAGTGGGAAGGTGACAGTGGCAGGTCCCCATGTCCTTCCAGCCCTAGTGGCCTTGGTGCAGAAAGTAGTGGGGCAACACTGGAGCACCCAGGCCTTGCGGGGAAGGGGATGGCCTTTGTCTGAAAATAAAACTCAGATTTCACCCGCATGCTCACAATTACCAAAATCCGTCTCCAGACAGTCATAGAATATCCCAAATTGGAAGGGACTCACAAGGATCATCACACAGGACTACCTAAAAATGAAGGTGTATGCAAGGGCATTGTTGCTTCTTACACTGCAGCAGCCTGGGTGCCGTGACCACCTCGCTGGGCACCAGCCTGGCCAGGCTCCGGCGTGAGAGCATGGAGCAGGAGGCACAGAACAACTGAGCCATCCTTTGAGTTCTCCTTTCTGTTCTCCTTTTCTAGCCAAACAGCGGCTGGACTATGTGGAGGAGCACCAGAGCCTGGTGACCAACTCTGAGACAATGGGCATCGAGGTCTTCACCATCCCGAAGGTGGGACTCTTTGCGGCCACTGCCAATCGGTACACCCCCCCTGGGTCAGCCATCTACAAGTGGACTGACGGGAAGTTCGTGCCCTACCAGAACATCCCCACCTACCAAGCTCAGTCCTGGAAGTATTTCACCATAGGGAAAAAGGTGAGTCTGCCTGGAAGGTTGTTTCAGGGCTGCGTCAAGCTGCAGGTGGCCCACGCTGGCTTCCCTTCACCTAGCCCAGGGCAGACCTGTGTCTCAGGCATGGTGCAGGGGTAAATCCTCATCTCCTGTGTCTTTGACAGAGTCACGCTGATGCATGTATTCACCAGGTTAGGGTCCATCCTAGGGACTGCCCCCTATTTGCTGAGGCACAGCTGCACCCACCCAGGCCACCGTCAGCCCCCGATGCTGGCAGGATCTTCCATTTTCTGCGAGGTCATCCCCTTGCAAGGAGCTCCAGGCCAGCCAAAAAAACATCTGCTGAGAGCTGCAGGGCTCCCAGGGGAGTTCGGATTGTCCCTACCCTGGTACCACCTGTCCTGGCCCTGTCCCCACATGCCTACTGGCTGGCTGCAGGGCTCTGCTACGAGTCCTGCCTCCGGGCGTGGTGGCACCAGAAAAGGGACCTTCCTGGAGATGCCCTGCAAGGATCTGGAGCTCTGGAGCAGGGTTGGGATGTCTGGCAGCCAGTAGGAGGCAGAGTGGCCGGTCCCCATCCCTGGGGGGGCTGAGCCCCAGCCCGACAAAGCCCCTGGGCCTGGCAGGGGTCCTGCTTAATCCAAGGCATGAGAGAGGAGCAACAGGCAGTGAATTGTCACCTCGCTTTCCCTTGCACCTCCATCTCGCCAGGGCAGCCTGCCTTCCCTCCCGTCCCCTCTGATCACAACCCCCAGTGCACACAGGAGCCTGCTCCTCCCGAGGCTCCAGCTGCGTCCCAGAGGCTGGGAGCCCACAGCAGCAGTGGGGAACGCAGGGGGAGATAGAAAACAAGGGACCCATGGGCCTGTGGGGAGCAGAGGCACCGGAGGGGATCCCATGTCCTCGCTCAGGGGCAGAGGAAGGGGTTCGTGTTTACTTCCAGGGAGCAAGCTTAGGAGAAAGCCGTATTACTTTCTTTCTTCAAACGTTTCTGGCTGTAGTTTTGTCCTTTCAGTGGAAGAAGCGCCAAACGCCAGAAGCAGCAAGAAAAGGGTTTTTCTTTGGCCTGGAAAATGTTTATTTCAGGGCACCATTATCATCTTTCCTCTTGTCATTTTACCTGTGATTTTTTCTTCTGAACAACCTTTCCCCGTGGGAAGCCTCCCAGCCCATCCTCGTCCTGCCTGTGCTTGTACGTGCCCCTGTGAGAGGAGAAAAACAAGATGTCCTGGCTTGTTATTTTTCAGATCTTCCTAGCAGTGGCTAATTTTGAGCAGAATGACAGGGGTCAGGAGTTCTCTGTAATATACAAGTGGAGCCACAGGAAAGAGAAATTCATCACCCACCAGAGGATCACCACGCACAGCGCTAGGGACTGGGAGGCATTTGTCATTGAGGGAGAGGCTTTCCTCGCAGTGGTCAACCACAGAGAAGGTACCCAGCCCTTATTCCCTACCGGCCCGGCTCAGCTACCTGCTTGGGGTGACACTGGGGGCCATGGCCCATGCCCCCCCCCCCCCCCCCAAGGGGAACCATACTGGAGAGCATCCTCCCGTTGCTGCAGCACGTACAGCCAGAGCTGTGGTGCCCCTCAGGCAGCCCAGCGCCTTGGAGGGTTTGCCTTGTGGGTGCACAGGGGAAGCCTTTGCTGCTTCCCTCTCAGGGCCGTGAGGTGCTCTGGGCTGGGGCAGGCATCCCGCACTGTGGGGGGTGAATGGGTCGGTGCCGGGGCCCTGGCTCTGCAGGATGGCACCGGCCTCGTTTGGGTCCCGGGCTGGTGGCACCCCCAGTGTTGGACCCCAGCGCTTAGGATGAGACCTGCTGGCACAGCAAGGCCCCATGGGGGGCTGTGCACATCATGTAGGGGTTAGGACCATCGTGGCTGAGCCAAGCTGGAGCTGTTCCCTTCAGGAGCTGGAGTTCAGCCTCTGCAGAGCTGCCTGTCATCCATGCGGCCATTTCCTGCAAACCCCATTCCCCCCGGAGCCCTTTGTGCCCCATTCTCTTCTGTTGCAATGAGGATCACCCATAAACCCTATAAACTTGTGGTCCCGCTGCTGCTCGCTTCCAGACACACCAGCGGGGCCTACAAGGGCAGCAGTGCTGAGCGAGCATGGGGTGAAAAGGGACCAGTGGGGTCCACTCCTCCTCCTGGGATAGGGCCAGCTTTTTGTTAGAATAATAATAAATAAATAGGTAATGATTAGGCTCTGGCTGGAGCTTCAGGAAGTTTCCAGGCAGAAGACAGGGAGATTTTTAGCTTTAAAGCCTTCTGGACCTCACATGGGCACGACGTTAGGACATTGGAGCCGGATGGAGCCTGCCCTTTGGTCTTGGTTGGCTCTGTCTGGGGCTGGTGCGGTCTACGTAAATCAGCATGCAGAGGTCCCCAGGGGCTTCACAAAGAAGTGTGTGTCCCCCCCCCTGCCCCCCATGTTAGTGTCATCCCAGCTGTGGAACCCTCCCAGCTGTGTGAGCTGGCACCCGAAGGCTGCTGGCAGCCCCGGACATTTGCCCCTTGGGGACCAGGGGAGGCCTGGCTTCGCTGCTTGTCACCACGCCAGGGGCAAGTGGAGATGCCCCCAGCATCCTCTCCTCAGGGTGTGAAGGGCTCCCACGCGGCAAGGCTGGCAAATATTGCCTCGTCTGACCTGCTTCTGCGTCTTTATTCTATTCTTTCCTCACTCTGCATGTCCTTGTCTCCCCCAAGGGAATAACCACAACATAGACAGTGTGATATACAGGTGGAACCCCCAGACTGGGCTCTTTGAAACCAACCAGACCATCCCTACCTCTGGTGCCTACGACTGGGAATTTTTCACCATTGGGCCATATTCCTTCCTGGCCGTGGCCAACACATTTAATGGCACATCCACGAAGATCTACTCTCACATCTACATCTGGCTCCGTGGCTCTTTCCAGCTCTTCCAGTCTATTCTGGTAAGGTCACTCACTGGTCACACACTGCTTCTCAGTTCCTCTCTGGGTTGAGACAAGCCAGGGAATAATTTTGGTGGCTGCTGCTCTTTAGTCCTCTGAAAAGGTAGCAAGAGTTTTCCACTGGTTCTCCCCTAGGAATTGACCAAGGGAAGTTTGTCTTTTTCCTTGGAAGGTCTTAAGACCGGGTAACATCCCCACTGCACCCCTATCAGGTTCGCCACACTTCCTAGCGTGCTTAGCTTGCAAAAGGCTTGTCCATGCGATGCTTCTTGGGCGGCTTCTTTCCCCTCAGACCTTTGGTGCTGCCGACTGGGAGGTCTTTCATATCGGGGACAGAGTCTTCCTGGCTGTCGCCAACAGCCACAGCTATGACAGTGGGATGCCGGTGCCCTCTAATTTCTATGCCATCAACTCCTCCATCTATGAGCTGAACGTCACGGCCCAGATGTTTGTCAAATTCCAGGATCTCCTCACCTACAGGTACCTGTGCAAAGAGCCGGGGTGCTCCTCAGCCCATGGTATTACTCTGAGCACCCCAAACTGCTTAGGGGTCTCCTGGAGGGCCCAGAGAGTTCACGGGGGCTTGCATGCTGCTAGAGCATGAAACTGATGGGGAGGGCAATGGGAGACGAGGCCTGGGCACTGAATCCCAGTGGGAATTAAGGGAAGGCCCTGGATTTGAGAACAAGGATGGATTTCCTTTCAGGAGCAGCCTGGGAAGACTGGGGTTTTCTGTGCATCAGCAGCAGTCTGGCAGCACCCTGTGGGAGGGACCTGTCCTGCTTACAGGGACATGGTGCTGGGCCATTGCCCGAGTGTCCTCAGCCCCTGGGCTGTGGCAGAGAGGTCGTGGTGGCGGGTGACACAGCCAGGGCAGTGGTGGCCCTGCACAGAAGCTGGTACCAACCTGCCCCGCATCAGGCGTGATGCAGGAGAGCACCCAGCTTGGGTGTCTTGGCTAAGGACAGTGCAGGGGGAGCCCTCTGCCCCTCTGGCCTGGCTGGGGCCAGACCTTCCCATCCGACCCTCCCAGGGGACCTGCTGGATCTGAATGCCTGGGGAGAAGCAGCGAGGCTGGGGCTGGGGCTGGCCAGGTGCCTGGGAGTGGGGTCGGAGCAGGGTGGCAGGGCTCAGTGTGGGGTCGACGCATCTCACCCACCTCTGCCTGCTTCCATCCCCCAGCGCCCTGGACTGGGAGTTCTTCTCGATGGGGGACGACTCCTTTCTGGTGGTAGCAAACTCCTTCGACGGCTTCACCTTCTCTGTTAACAGTATTATCTACAGGTACTGCTGCATGGCTGGGGCAGGGCGAGCTCTCCGCCAGACCTGGGGGCAGCAGGAGGACACGGGCATTCCTGTCCCTGCCTGAGGGGCCAGGTCCCAGCCTCGTGTCTGCACTGGCCGGCCGGGTGCAGGACACCCCACGGGGAAGGCACAGCTGCGGGGATGGGCGGGTGGCTCTTTGCTCTCCTGGAGGGAGCGCAGGGAGGGTGCAAGGGGAGACAGATAGGCCTGCTCCCTGTCTCTGCACAGGCTTCCAGGCAGGAAAGGAAGCCCTCACCCTGAAGCAGTGGATGGAGGTGGAAGGTGCCAGGCTCCAGGTTCAGCTTTACTGCCCACTTTTAGTGTCCCCGGAGCTAACTGCCCTCCCCGTGCAGGTGGCAAGGCTATGAAGGCTTCGTAGCAGTTCACCACCTTCCCACCGTTGGCTGTAGAGACTGGGAGGCATTTAACACCACCGAGGGCTCCTACCTCATCTACTCCAGTGCCAAGGAGCCACTTTCCAAGGTGCTGAAGCTGAAAACCACATGAGGTGCCCGAGGTGTACTCAGCTCCTTGCCGGGACTGGGACGAGCAAGGGCGTGGAAGTGGGAAGACCCCAGCCCGGGACAGACGAAGCCCAGGGACAACTGCAGCATCCACCCGGGGACGGCTGGCTGTGTGTGCCACAGGGCAGAGAGGAGGACAGGAGCTGCCAGGCTCTGCAGCCTCCAGCCAGGAGGGTCCCAGAGCCCTGCTGTCACGGCCAGAGCTTGTGCAAAGCCAGGGAAGAAAAAGCCTGAGCAGAGCGTGTGCTCTTGGGTCAGGCATGTGGCAGCGGGGAGGAAATGACGTGGGAGAAGGTGGGGGAAAGTTGGCTTCAGCTTGCCTCTGGCTGCCTGACACCAGGGGCCCCAAAGCTGGCGAGGACCCCCATGGCCCCACGCAGCACACTGGCCTCATGCCTGGGCTGTCTCCGGGGGTCCCTCTCCGCACCACCGCGCTGCTGCATGGTGCCTGCTGACCTTCCCCCCCACCGTGGCTGCTCTCGGTTGTCCTCGCTGAGGGACGTGTGTGTGTTGTACAAACCCACAGACCTGTTGTACAGCTCCAGCTGGCAGACAGAGGCATTTGTCACGGCCCTAGGTGGCAGGGCAGGCGCGCTCCTGGGCACTCATCCCAAGGGTTTTGTGGGTGTGTGTCGGCATGTTGCTGGCCTCCACCACCTTGTCTGGTCCTTACACCCCTGTGCGCAGGGTTAGGGATGCTTTTCCTTGCCTTTATCTGGGGTGATCTATTGCTTAACCAGTGCTCCAATAAACTGCGTGCACCCACCCATGAAAGCTGCAGGAAGTCGAGCTGCTCTGCCCACAACGGGGGCTCCTCCTTTGGTCCATACAACCCCTCCAGGTATCCTTGGTCTCTCCTGGGCTCTGCAGGATGCCTGGGGGCTCCCAGGGCCTCACGCAGGCTGCAGGGAAGACGCGAGGATGGGACCCAGCTCATGCCTTCTCCTGCTTCCTCCTGAGCATCCCCCAGCCTCCCCAGCCCCAGGTCTCCTGCTTGGGCCTCCTTGTTCGGGTCTCCTTGTTGGCCTCCCCGACAAGGGCATAATGATACTGGCTACCATTTCTTCCAGGACAGCCTAATTTTGATTTAAGGTTAATTGCACACAGACATAGAGCTGCAGTGATTACAAAATGCCTCCGTCCCATCCACACCTCTGCACACCCCACCCAGACACACACAGGGTGCTGCAGGATGGGGGTGTCGAGACGGGCACAGCCTGGGAGCCTCTGCCCCAGCCCGCTTCCAGCTTCAACGTGGGATGTGGTGGTTTGCAGCTGTGAGTTCCCATCTCAGCAACGCCAAGCGTTAGAAAAGTGGTGAGTCAAGACTCCCTAGATCATCAGGCTGGCTTAATCACCACTGGGTTTTTAAATAACAAGACCTGGAGTTCTTTTACCATCTGGTCCATGAGCTGGCACAAGTCATGTTTCCAAGGGTTTTGCCAAAGCAGGGATTTAGAGATGACTTTGTGTTTTAAGGGAAGCAAAGAGTTTGCTTTAACAGCCCGGCTGTGGGAGGGGGAGCTTAGAGAGGAGCCACTGAATATCCCTGTAAGGGGCAGAAGTAGTGGGGGGATCCAGGAAGGCCAAAGGTGCCCCCAGTCCTGCTGGGGGTGAGGCAGGTGGACCTTCTTACCTCCACTATTTGGTGCTACTCAAACCTCTCCTGCTGCCTTGGCTGGGCTGGGTAGGGGGAAAAGATCCCCGTGGAGGGAGTGCATGATCTTCTCTCCCTCTCAGCCATGACTCCCTTCTCCTGCTCTCAGTGGTGGGGGGAGACCACAAGCAGATACTGAGCAGGCTGTGTTGCAGCCTCGGCACACAGCTTGCTTCCCAACAGCTCCTCTTTTTTATTCCAAACGGGATGAGATATCCGTGTGGCCAGCATTGTGGGCGAGTGTGCGAGTGAATTGGATTTGTGCAGTAAGACTTGGTGTGGGAACGCTCAAACCGGGCTCATCCTGGAAATGTGTTCCTGAGCATGGTCCCCAGGAACAGCCCGTGTTTAAACAGCCATGACAAACCATCAGCCTTTAATACATGGTTTATTGAGGGTTGACTAAATTGCCACTCCGACCCCCTGTCCGAGCCCCAGTGCATTTACTGGTGAGACTGCCCTTGTGCTGTGATGGCCACCAGTGGGGAAGGACAGCTCTGGCTGGCCAGTGTCTGATCCACTGGGAGAGGGGAGGGCAGCTGGAATCCCTCCCTAAGCAGCACCAGCTGTAGTCTACCCTCTGTGGGCTGTTATGGACTATCAAGAGGCCCTGGGAAACATCTCTGCTGTGCCTCATCCTTCCCATGGCAGGCAACAGCAAAGGTGACTGAAGGACTTCTCAAGAACAGAGCTGTCTGTGATGGATACAACTGTCCTCACTCACTTCCCTACCTGCCCACGTGGCCACAGAGCATGGAGCAGCGAGCTGCCGTCTGCCCATGTGCACGAGGGGACAGGGGAGGCAGGTGTCATTTAGCTGCTGCCTTGGCTCCCGCAGAGGGAAGAAGATCAGCTGCAATGTGTTGCTCAGCATACACACACGGGATCACATAAGAGTTGGTGGGGAGGACCTGTGCAGGAGTATAAAGCCATGGGTATATAAGCCAAGAGCTGCTGACACCTTCTGAAGTGCTGGATCACAGCTCAAGACGATGTCTAACTGGAGACAGGGGGATGTGTCATGGTAGCAGCCTGCAGGACAGTCAGATGCAGAAGACCCCAAGCCTTCCCTGTAGCAGTTGTCCAGGAGCGGTGCCGATGGGGCTGCTGGAGCTCAGAGGGTGAGCAGGGAGCAGGACTGCCCGATGGATGTGGAGAGGAAGGGGGGCAGGCAAGTCCCCAGCACCCACAGCAAAGCAGACAGCAGGTAGGGGCTGAGAGAAGGAACACCTTGCAGGGACGGCCCTGTGGTTCTGCCTGGTCCGAGCCCTGGGCTAGCACTGAGGCTGATGCGGAAGCACTGAGTGACAAGCTGGGGCTAAACTCAGCCTCTTTGAAGGATGGGGAAGGATGAGCTGGTGGCTGTGGGATTTCAACCGCAGTGGTGACTGTGGATGCTGCAGTAGCTGCCCAGTCTCCAGCAGCTTCCCATAGCCTCACAGATGAGCTGGGGCATAGCAGCAGGGCCCAGCCCGGGGCTGCAGGAGTCGGCCTGTGCTTGAGGATTCAGTAGTAGGCACCAAGGAGGGTCGAGACCTTGTACAGGAGCAACTTGTGGTTGGCGTGCAGGGGCATCCTCCTGTCCAGCACCTGCCAGCGGATGCACAGTTCTGGGTCACAGCCCTGGAGGAACTGGAAGGGGAGCAGAGACATCACGTGCATGCTGGGGGTAAGGAGCAGCGTCAGCTGTGCTCAGCAGCAACACGCCCCCAGACTCCCACCCTCTGTTTTTGGGGCCCCTCTTGTGCTGCCACCCCGTCTGCAGCCCCGTGATCCTCCTCCACTGCCTGCAGCTGGAGAAACCTGCTCCTGATGATGGTGAGATCTGGGTCTGGAGCCAAAGGGATTCAGAGGGATGTCTGTCTTGCCTGGGGTCTCATCTGCCCCATGCCTGCTGAGAGCCAGGTCAGGGAGCCACGGAGGCAAGAGGCTCTTACCGAATTCAGCCGCTTCATCTGCACATCGTTCTGACTGTCAAAGTGTATGCTGACAGCAACAGTCTCAACCCAGGCATTGTCTGTGTTGCGGGGGTCATCAAGGTACCCTTTGTGTATCTGTGCACAGTGAAGGATTGCTGCATTAGCAGAGCCATAAGCACTGCTCCAAGGGCACTGAGAGGCCCCAGAGGCTGTGGGGCATTGCCCCATATCCCCTCCGTGTGCTTCATACCTCGGTGCCTTGCTTCAGCAAGTTCTGGAACTGGGGCCAGAACTCCCGGCGCAGGATCCACTTGAGTTTCAGCGGCAGTATCTCGCCTGGCTCCAGCGACCCCTGCACCAAAACAGATTTCATAGCCCAGCCCAGCCTCCCTCGCCGCCACCAGCTCAGCACATCTCACAGTTACCACCACCGCAGAAGTTGCCACAAGCTCTGCTGGAGTGGGGCAACCAGCGGTGGTGCCTCCCTCCTCTTCCTCCTAAACCCATCTGTGTTTCTCCCTTTTGCACAGGGCATTTCAGGGCCTGCAGAGCTCCTGGGACTTGGCTGGACCAGGTTTCCTCAGAGCCTCCTAGGCCACCTCCACTTACCCCAGGCAGAGCCCAGACATCTGACAGGGGGTACTGGGCCACCAGCACTTCCAGCATCTTCTTCAGGCTCTTCCTGATAATGGACCCATCCAAGTTCCTCCTCCAGCTGTGAGAGACAGGTCCATGTTATTCTGCAAGCTATACCCAGCTCCCCCTTCCCAGCACGCAGGAGAAGGTTCCTGCTTTGAATGGGTTTTGGCACACATCCTGGCCTCTCAGAGATGGCTTTGTGCCCCCTTCCCTGTTTGTGTCCCCGGCACCACCGTCAGCAGGCACTGCTGCCCCCTCGCACTCACCGGGTCACAACTGGGTGCAGGGCATGGTTGGGCCCAAAGCGGTGCAGCCTCCCGCGGCCTCGCAGACCTGTCCTGCCCATGGGATTCCTGGCAGGAAAGAGCAAGCAGGCATGGAGGCTTACACCACAAAGCTGGCCAAAGCCCTAGACCATATTCCCAAATTCCCCACCATTGCATTTTGTGTGTTCTGGGGTGCTGTGTTGTTTTTTTTTTTTGGGGGGGGGGAGAAGCATAGCCCTGAGGAAGACACACCCCAAGGGCTATGCGTGCCATTTCCATGCCCCACTCTTAGCTGCCAAAAGGATTGCAGCCCTCCTGGCTCACACAGCCGTGACAGCAGCTTCTAGTGTGGGTGGTGCTTTTCAGAGGTGCCTAGCCCCACTGCTCCCACCTCACCCATCTACCCCATGGTGGGTGCACTCACAGCGGCAGTCCATCCTGCACATCGTAGAGGCCATGGAAGCTCTGCCGGTCAATCAGCCCATCCATGGCATTGTAGTTTATCTTCAGGAGAGACTCTAAGGAGCTGGGGGCAGGAAGCAGTTCAACAGAGAGGGCTGTCTCATGAGGGGACAGGGCAGAGACGAAGGGCTGGATGGGGAGGGAGCCTCTGGGGGACACTCACAGGTTGAACGGGTCTTGTACAGCTGTGTCCTTGTGGTCAGCTGAGTAGGCAGGAGGGTCATACAGCTGGAAGTCCACCTGCAGAGCATGTGGCCATGTCAGACCCCACTTGCATCCATGCTCTGGTGGCTGGCAAGGACTGGGAGCCCTGAGAACATTTTCTCTCACAGTTCTTTCCTCCACCCAGCTCATGGATCACTCCCCCAGGCAGGAAGTGCTCTGGTGCTGAGCTCTGTGTCTTGGCTGGAGGCTTGGGACCTCACTTGTGCCCTCATGGAAGCCAGCGCTAGATCCTGTCCCCGACCTACATTCCTGATTCAGAAAGTGAGGAGGCACATGTCTGCTCCTTCTGTCTCCCATCCAAGTACCCCAGGAAACCCTACCACTGCAGATCCCAGCAGGAACAACGTTCACTTCCCTCTTCTTGTCCCTCGGAGGGCCTTAGAGGAGCTGTTCACCCAGACACAGAATCTCACTGGAGCTGTCATGCCCAGTATGGCTGCCCTGTGGGACCCTGGAGAGGGGACAGCCCAGATGGGCCTTCCCATCTCGAATGCCTCCAGACATCCCCAGGTGAGACCCAGTCTTGTTTTACTGAGCACAGCCGCAGCATTTTCCCAGGGAGGCATCTCCAGCCATGGTTAGACCCTCTGCCAAGTAGACACCCAGCCCTGGGGTGCTGAACCCCGACAGAGAATAGCAGCTCCCAAGCTTAATTCTTCTCTCTCTGGCTTGAAACTATAGCTCTGTTCCCCTTCCCACCTCTTGTCCTCCTCCACCCATGGGAGCAGCCCACGGTCCCCTCCTCCAGCACTGCTGCCTGGGCCAGAGCTCTTACCTCCCAGGGTACCTTCTCATCCGGCACGGGGAAGCGGATGGTGTGAGACCCTGGGTAGATGAGGTTTCGAGTAAGCACATGGTATGGGGGCTGCTTCTCTTCAGGTTTCTCCTCCAGGTCCAACTCTTTTACCTCTGAGGTTCTGCTGGAGACTGCAAGGTAGACAGAGACAGTGAGACCCTGCAGAGCAGGGTGCTGAGCCTCAGCAGGACTGGTGCTGAGGACTGTGGCTCAGCCGGGAGGCTGGCTGAGTCTGTACAGGACAAGATCTGCTGATGCCCCCAGTGGGTCTGGCCCCTCGGCATCCCTTCAGGCAAGACGAGGAGGGACAGGAGCCTCCTCTGTGCCATGCTGCAGTTAAAAGCCTCAGCCATGGGCTCCAGGGAGGGCTCCAGCCTGGAGGCTGGGACTGGCCCCAGGGCAGGCCCTGGACTTCCCCCAGTGCTGCTGCAGTGCAGCCAGCTGTATTTACCCAAGGGCGGCACATCCTCCTCTGAAGTGAAGCCATTGCCCTGCAGGGCCTGCATAATCCACCTCAAGGCTTTGGCACTCTGATGAACCTGCATGGGACAGGAGAGGGTCAGCCACTTCTGCATGGCTGCAGTGCGTGGGCATTGCCCTCCCAGTGCCACCCACTCCTCTTTCCTTTAGAAACCACCCAGGAGAGTGGTGGGACTCTGCTGCACTTTATTATTTCTCCCCCAAATGACATAGGAGTCTCTGTGTTGTCTCTTTGCAGGCTCATGGCACGTGGTCCCCATACTCTTGGCACAACTGGCCCATTCCTCAGGTAGCCCAGGACCGATGTGCCTGGGGATGGACACGCAGCACCTAAGCAGAGTCCCCCGGTCCCCAGTACACCATATTGTTTCCCTCTCTGCAAATTAAATGGACATTAAAAAAAAAATAAATAGAGTTGCAAAATTATTCCTGATCTTGGGTCAATGGAAAAAGAAGATGCTTCTGCCAGGGCCCTAAGAGAACTAACAGGCCTCAGCGGCCCTGACTAGCCTTCTCTGGAGGTCTGTACCCAAACCCATGGGCTCAAGAGCCCACTTAAGCTCAGCCCTGGGCTTCAGTCCTTGCATGAGCTGTGTTGGAGGGGTGCTGGTCTGCAGCCCAGCCCCTGGGCTGGCAGTGCACATGCGTGGCGTGGAACAGCTTCACAGGGAGGAGGCTGAGAGCCCCCCATTGCCAGAGGGCCTGGAGGGCCCTCTCAAGCCAAGGAGGAGGCCAGATGACCAGTGCAGGGGCTCATCCCACAACCTCCCATCAGCCCGTTTTCATCCTTTTCATTTTGGAGACAAACAGAACAAAAAGGCATATATTTCCTATATGCCTGTTCCTCTTTGAAGTTATTGCTTTGGCAAGAAAACTCAAGTTGTTTCAAAGGGGAATTGATTCAGAGGAACTTTCTCTTATGCTGTGGTTCAGTTGACTCACCCCCTTGGAAAATCCCACCTTTCCAAGGCAGTTGTTCAGTTTTTGCCTCACCTGGTCTTCTAGAGCGATCAATCTCTGCTCCACCAGACCTGTCCTCTTCACCCAATCCAAGTCCAGCAGCTCTGCCAGTACATCAACTCTGGAGGGACAGTGCAGAGAAGAACCCCCTTAGGAGTAGTGCCTGCTGTAGGTGCTCAGCAGCCCACTCCATGTGGGTGCAGCCACCTCCACAGGACAGATTCCTATGAGCACTCTCCCATCGCCTGTATACACAGCAAGGAGTGTAGCAACAGCTCCCTGAGGTCCCAGAGCACCAATCCCAATTCCTTCCTGCCCAGGACAGTTGAGGGTGGGATGTCCCTGTCTCAGGAGTGTCAGTACCTCTGTGCAATGTCTCTGATTTTCTGCTCTGTGTTCTGCTTCTCCTGGCACTGCTGGTGCTGCAGGTAGTTCTCCTTCAGGTACATCTCCCAGGAGAGAAGGGCAGCTTCTTCATTCTTCTCCAGCTTCTCTTCTGCTAGGGGAAGGGGATGGCAATGCTCTCATATCCCGAGGCATCCCAAGCTTCGATGCCACAACACAGACACCAAACCTCATGCCCCGGGGAGGGAGCAAAGGAAGGGAAGGGAGCTGTTCCTCACTGAGCTGTTTGTGGCGCGTGGCCGGCCTGCACAGCAGGCCTCGCCGGACCAGGAGCTGCAGGTGGTTGAGAAGGATGAACGGCGGAGGTGCGGGTGGGCGGCCGTGGTATTCCTCGATCAGGTCATGCCTCTGGAACTTCCAGATCTGGTCTGTGTGTGCCTGGACCTGCTGGAACGTGTAGCTGGGGACAGAACACAGTTGGCTGTGAAATGAGGCCAAGGAGGCATGCCTCAGTTGTGTGGTGCCCTGGCTTCTACCTGTCTCCCTGAACAGAGCCGGCCCGCAACCTCTGCTTACACCATGTCTATGACCCTCCCCTTCCCCACAAAAGCACCCCTGAGTTCTGGTCCGTGTTCGCACAGGGCCTCTCCTCACACTTTCTCAGCAGGTGGTGCCCTGGCCCTGGCCAAGCCTGCAATAAAGCCAGCTTGATTCACTGTCAGGACCACGGGTCCAGGTCAGACTCACTTGAACATGGCGATGAGGAGGTTAAGGAGGAGGATGTTGGTGAAGAGCAGGTACAGGCACAGTAAGATGACTGTCAGCCACTCTGGGAAGATGGGTTTCTTGTTGTCCTCATTGGTCTCTGGGCACTTGGGCTTGTAGGGGTCAGTCCCATTGGGGCTGCACTGATCAATGTTGAAGTTCACCCCTGCAAGAGAGCACAACACTACTCCACCACAGCCAAACCTCGCAGTGTCTCAAGGAGCATCTTGTGCTCCCTGACAGCTGCCAGCATCAAGGTGGCTTAGAATATGGCAGAGATTTGAGCAACTGGTGCATACTGAGTGTTTCCAAGCTCGTTCTGCATCATAGAATCATATCATAGACTGGCTTGGGTTGCAGAGGACCTTAAAGATCATCTAGTTCCAACCCCCCTGCCATGGGCAGGGATGTCACGCACTAGATCAGGTTGCCCAGGACCTTGTCCAACCTGATCTTGGACACCTCCAGGGATGGGGCATCCACAGCTTCTTTGGGCAACCTGTTCCAGTGCCACCCTCTGAGGTCACCACCCTCTGAATGAAGAATTTCATAGATTATTTAATTATTTAATTTCATAGATTATTATTTCATAGAATTTCCTCGTAGTCTCTACTCTAAATCTCCCCTTTTTTAGTTTAAAATCATTCTGCCTTGTCCTGTTATTATCTGACTGAGCAAAAAGTTGCTCTGCATCAAGTATTGAAAAGCTGCAATGAGGTTACCCCGGAGCCTTCTCTTCTTCAGTCTCAACAGCCCCAGCTCTCTCAGCCTTTCTTCATAGGAGAGGTGCTCCAGACCTCCGATCAACTTCGTAGCCCCGCTCTGAACCCATTTGATCATCCTCTCTCTCCCCAGTGCACTGCTTATTGCCACCAACTTTGCAGCTGTGACACAGAGCTGGATCTACTCCTGGCAGCTGGGACCCTGCCATTTGCTAGTGTTATCTTGGTCAGTCCCTGGGTTTGTCATGGTAGCAATACTTCGAACATGCCAGAGCAGGGCTCCATCCCCACACACTGTCATTGCTGCCTCCTGGCCTTACACTGTGGCTTGAAGAGGAGTCCTGTGCAGGGCTTCCGTGGGCTAGCAGACTGTTGCATGAGCTTGGCACTCCTCAGCCTTGTAACAAAGCCATCCTGCATGTGCCACACTATTTCACAGGCTGCTGTCCCTTACCATCAATGTAGGAAGGAATCTGTCCAAAGATGGTCAGGTAGGAGTGGTAGACTACACCGCGGAAAAGCCACTCCACACGTTCCTCATTGTGGATCAGGATGGCCTGCTTGGCAACCCCAAAGGACACCACCCACACTGCTAGCAGGAAGAGGAAGAAGAAGACATCCTTCATCTGCAAAGACACAGGTGAAGCAAAATTGCGTCCTGGAGCAAACTACCCTCCAGGACAGCATGATGTGGGTGGCACGTGCCCTGCAGGCCTCCAGCTGATCTAGCTGGAAGCCAGGCCTGACAGGGTGGAGAGGTGCTCTCACCATGCGCTTCACAATGATGATCTTGGGGCCCAGCGTTCTACTGACTGTGAAAATATGCATCAGACGCAGGCAGAAAATAATAAAAGCCAATGACAGTATAATGCGTCCGGGATATAAAGTTGATGGAATGAGCCTGGGCACAGAAGAGAGGAAAGGAAACAGTTCAGTGACACCAGTGTGTTTTTTTTTTTTTTCTGATCTCACAGCATTATATTTCTGCAATAGCAGTGACCTTCCCCAGGTTGCTGGGTGAGAGTTACAGCATGAAAAACATCTCTCCTAAAAACTGTTGAAAACAGAAGTAAATTGGTCATAATTAATCACATGATTATGAAAATCTTCACTGGTCTTTTGAAGAAGAAACTGCAATTAAAAAAAAAAAAAGAAAAAAAAAGTGCACAATTCTCAGACTAGTTTAGGACCAGCTGCAGTCTTCACTTGTGACTTGAGCCCATGCACTGCAAGGTAATGGCTCTATATCTCACCTGCAAGTCAGCCCCGTGATAAAGACCACGATGGCACAGACATCCAACTTATTCCAGAAGTCCTTGAAGTACAGGGAAGCCATTTTCAGGACCCCAAGCCCATCTGGGTCATACAACAGCTGTTGGGAAGAGAAGAGGGGTTAGTATGTCAGTGAAAGTCTTGTAAGATACTCAGCTGCCATGTAAAAGGGAGGGGTGGCACAGATCTGCTAGCCATCACCGGACTTCCTTGCTTACCTGAAGTTAACCTGAATCTACAGGGTATTCTACATGGGCATGGAGGAGCATGGGGAGAGATACCTGAGACAGGGGGCTCTTTAGTCTGTTGAGGAAAGGCACAGAGATGAAGCAAAAACTGAAAGAAAAAAAAAAAAGTGAAACAAGGCTGGAAATACTTCTGGGAATAAATGCCCAAGGAAGGAAGTGGTCCCTCCATCTCTTGATGTTTTTGACTCAAACCAGTGTGCCTTTCTGCGAGTACCAAGGGCCAGGCCAGAGGTAGCTAGTGAGATTCCCTGGCCTCAGAGACAGGGCGATCTGGCAGTTCCTTCTGCCGGGATCTCTCCAAACGGATGGTGATGTAAGAGGCAGCACGGGACCACAAGCTAGACAGGACCTTCCAGGAGCACCCAGAAGGGTGTCTCTGGCAGCCTGGACCATCTCACCTCCTCCCAACCTCTGCTCTGCCCACCCCATACCTGGCGCATCTCCTCGCACACCAAGGAGAAGAGCCAGAAGTAGATGAGGTACTCCCACCAGGATGGTAACGGCTGGAAGTCAACCATCAGGACGTAGGCGAAGAGCAGGAGAAAGGTGAAGTAAGAGAGAATGTTCATGTGGAAGATGACGACAGGTGCCGTGAAGAAGGCCCGGAAACGTGTCAGGCAGTTCATGGGCTGCAGCTTCTTCTCCCTGGAGGGAGCAAGGACAAAAGCATGGCTCAGCTGCCTGAGGTTTGCCTGCTAGCAATGCAGGTGAGGAGCGCTGCTCTGACCAGGCCGTGTGGATAATAGTGCTCGCCTGCACCAGCCAGCTAGAGCTCTCAAGGGGCCTTGCTGGCAGATCAGCTCTCCAAACCATGTGCTGCCCAGGGACATGTCACAACAGCTTCTCCCAGCCTGTGCACAACAGTCTGACCCTTCCAGCTGGTCCCTGGGGTCCCTGCAGCCACCCCAAGGGGACCTGCATGCACTGCATGGTGAGTCTGAAGGCTCTGTCACACGGGTGTGCAAAGGGTGCTCTTGGGCACATGTTGGGTGGTTGCATGAAGGAAAGGCTCCTGTCCTGTGTGGCACAGGGCCGGAGAGCAAGCCAGTTGAAGGATGAGGCTGAAGGAGAATCCTGCCTCCACGCATGCATACCCCAGCTGCACGATGTACCTGAAGGTGATGAGGCTGGTGTAGAGAAGTGGGAAGAAGAGCATGCACGCAATCACCCGCCAAAGCCCATTGTCAATGCACAGCTTCCCCCACCAGACTTTTGTCAGAAAGGCCTGTGAGGAGAAGAGGAGCAGTGGTTACAGGAGCCGCCTCTACCTTCTGGCCAATTCTTGAGATGTTCAGCTAGCCCACCCAATGGACAGAGCCCGGGCCTGTCCCCCAGGAGGATCAGGGACAATCGATTTCCCAGGGAGCAGGGAGGAGACGGGTAGGCCCAGCACAGACCCTGGCTCAGGCCACTGGGGGAGGCAGGGTGCTCAGCCACCAACTGCAGGGCACAGTCCCTCCGTCTGAGCCCTACCTCTGCAAACAAGGCACCTCGAATCAGGGGCAGGGGACATGCTGCTTACTCCCCCCTCACCCATTCCACCACCACCACCCCCAAGCATCACCACTGGGAACCCACTTGGACACCTCCATGGGCCACAAAATTCATGTTTTTGGCCTCCAGTGCCAACTGCAGACAAGTTGTTTTCCCCCAGGCCTCGGAGACACGGATGAGGAGCTTCTGGGCCCTCTCTTCATCCTTGCGATAGCAGTCTGTGAACACACCTGGGGGACCAGGGAAACAAGGCTGAACTCTGGGGCCAGCTTCGGTGCTCAGCAGGGGGAGCACCAAAGAGTACTTCACAGCAGGATCTGGGCATTTCACCATGGCCTCCCTCTGCACTCCTGCCACCACCCACGGCAGAGCCCTCACGGCACCACGACCCCAACCACAACAAGCACACCCCTATTTGGCACCATCCACCCCACCTACCACCCCTTAGACACAACCTGGGGCAAGCTAGCCAGCACAATGGGATATGAGAGTCGTTCTGGTTGTCCCCCTCCCACTCACCAATCGCCTTGTTCTCATACTGCACAGCCAGGGCCAGCATTTCATCAGTGGTGTCAGTGTCTTCCTCCTCCTTGGCAAGTTCCTTTAGGATTTTACTGCAGGCCAGAGCAGCCGCCATGCAGTCCTGGCTCTGGAGCAGAAGAGGCCAGAGAGGGTGTGGGACTCTGAGACTCTTACAAGTCCGTGGCAGACCTGACAAGTCCTTCGGGGTTCCCACAGGAGGGAAAAGGAATGCCCCAAGCTGAGTGCTGCTCAGAAAGAACAACTTGCCATGACAAGGGCTGAGCTGTCCTTCCCTCTAGGTGCAGGGGCAGCAGATAACGGACTGCCATGGGGAATCTGGGGACATTCCTGCTCTTGTAATAGGAAGCCATGGGTGATGGGATGCTTGTGACTCCATGGCTGTGGGGAAGACATGCTGCACAACCGTGGCATGCTCATGTTTTTCCAATTGGCAACCAGCTACAACACCTCTTGCACAGAGATGCTGGAAGCCTTCTCTACCCCCAGCTGCCACGCTCTTGGGTCCCCCTTGCAGCGTGCTGAGCCCTATCTTAACCTTTGCTAAGAGCACACTTCTGGCCCAGAACATCATCAAATGTCATCAAGTGAACACCGAGTGTCCACAGGGTAGGAGGGCTGCCACAGGCTTGTTGGATGGCTCCCATATGGCTGTGGCTTGGGCACTGCCATGGACCTGTGACTTAGCTCACCTGCTCGCCTGAATCCCAGCAGGTGTAACCTTGCCTTTTGGGCTTGGGAGCCTTGGCTCCATCTGAACCCTACAGCTGGGACTGACAGGTTCAGGCTGCGATACCTGGGCCCAGATGATTTCTGCCAGTTCCTTGCGGTTCTGGACCACAGCCCAAATGAGCAGGTCACGGACTGGATCCATGCTGAAAGTGACTCGGCCAGCAGAGCGCTTGTAGAGGGACCGGAGGCTTGACCCCTGGACCTGAGAGGTACGCAACAGTCAGACGTGTTCACCTGCCAAGAGACTGCAGAGAGCAGACAGCCCCTCAACACAAAGCCCTCCCTGAACCCACATGCCTGCCTCCACCAGCCATAGAAAGCCTTTTCTGCAGACAGAAGGGTGGCCAGGGCTGTAATCATCCTGGAAATGCCACTTTTTCTAGGGCCAGAACTGTGTGGGGATATGGCCAGCCTGTCTAGCACATGAGGAGCCTCTCTGTCCACCCTGGTGGGTCCTGCCCAACAGAGTCACAGCCACGTGGTGCTGCGCACGTAGGAAGGGCTTTAAGGGATTTTAAGTGGGATTCTTGAGTGGGCAAAAGGACAGTGATCCAGCTGCAACTTGCAGCACTGTTTCTTGAGCCAGTGCCCCCCTCTCTAATGCAACCCCGCCACCACGTAACCTGGAGATGCGTACATTCAGCTTGATGTGCGGGACAGGGATGGAGAGCCGGGGCCGCTCAACGTGCTTGGGCTTGGGGTAGAGAGGCTGTGTGGAGTGGCCCAGAAGCTCCCGCAGCACCTGGGAGACATGGTGCAGTTGGATTCTTGGCATTTTGGAGCCAGCTGTGTGCTCTGTCTCCTCCAGCAGGACCTTCTGCAGCTTGCTGTGGAACAGGCAGGATGATGCCATGTTGTTGTAGAGGTAAATGAGGGTGTCCCAGGTGACAAACTCCTTGAGACGTACTCCCTGTTCCAGGAACAGCTTCACAAACTCTGGCTTGTTTGAGATCAGGGCAGCTGCCATCACAGGGTGGAGATCTGTAGGCTGGCAGACCAGAGGCAGAGGTGAGAGACACCATGGCCTCAGAGCAAGGCCTCGATCAGGTGGGGGGAAGATTTTATCTGAAAGCACTCAAGGATTTTCTGGGATTGACATAGCATCTGGGAGGGAAAGGGGAAAGGAGGCACTGGGACTTGCAGGACACTCCCCAGAGACACACTTGTAGGTCAGTATGCTTTCTCCCCTGGCAGTGAAGCCCTCTGCTTCCTTGGCTGCTTAGTGGGGGTATGGGGTAGAGCCACAATAGACCCTCTTTCACCAGCTCATGAGGATGCACCATACAAACACACAGGGCCTCACCGGCTTGTTCCCCCACCCTGTGCACAAGTGTTCAGCTGAAGGATCCCAGTGCTGCCAGCTGGAAGTTGTGTGCCCTTCCAAGACAACCTTTACATGTGCTCAGAAGTGAAAGCAGGGCCTGTGGGTACGGGGTACATGTTTGTCCTGGCAGGAAGGTACCTGACCGCCTGCCACCACTTGGTCTCAGCCTTAGTTTTTCATTCCAGCCACACTGGTCCCATGCTGTGGCACCTATAATAGCCCTGTCTTGCGTCAGCTAATCTGAGAGCCTTCTTCACCCTCCCTTCCTGAAAAAGGAGCAGCTCTTATTCAGGTTGTGGATTTTCACATCATTAACTATTTATTCTTCAGGCTCCTGTTTCCTGGCAGCCCTCCCCAATTCCATGAGAGGTACGTGAGCTGGGGAAACCCAAACTGTCAAGCAAAATAGGAAAATCCCTTCCAAATCCCACAGGGCCATCCGATCTGCTCAGTTTTGACTTCTCAATGCTTTGGACCACCTCAGTTGGATTGGGCACAGGACAGCAGAGCTGGCTTGTGCTGTTTCCTGCTCCACTCTGTATTAAAGCTAGCAATTGTTTGAGCAGGGAAGTACCCAGCTAGGTGAGATGAGTTTATAGACAAGTTGCCGTTTGGCATTAGCAGAGACCATAGGGCATAACTATGAAGAGGTATTTTTGGCTCTAGGTTGGTGGATTGTCTTTCAAAGACACCAGTTTTGAAAGAAATACCAACAACCTTTGTAAAAGATTATAGGGCAAATAGGACCTTTACAAGCACTGAATTGCAGGTTGTGCCCACCTCTGCATTTTGGAAAGACAAGACAGATTAAGAGCCCCTGACAATGTAATGGAAGTTTAGGGCCCAAGAGAAATGCCCTCAAAAACCCACCCTAGGCAAAGCAGAGGTGAAAAGTGCTCTCAACATGAACAGCCCTCAAGCTGACAAACTAAGCCTGAAAAAACAGTCTTACAGTAAGGTCCAGGCAGGTTTGTGCATGGTCAGGAATGGGGAGAAATGTCCTAGCCCTTGCCTTTGATCTCCCCCCAGCCCCCCAGCTTTGCCTCCAATGGCAGCCACGAAGCAGACAAACAGCACAGGTACTGCCTTACCTTCCACTCGTGGTTGTCTGTGAAGACCTCACTCCGAGCAATGTCCACCCTGTTCCAGGCCACAGCTAACTTCAGCTGGTGGTCCCAGTTCTCACGACCAAAGTGATCTTGGTTTTGGGATGCTGCATGTAAAGTGCATGCATTAGAACAGAGGGTCATTTACACCCTTGAAAGCCCACTTGGAGGCTTGGTTCTTTGGGAAAAATATCTCCTCCTGATCAGTTCATCATCACAAGTTTTGAGGAGCCCTTTGGTGACTCCACAAGCCAAGCAGCTGCAGGAGGCAACTTGTGACCCCCATCCTATTCATCTCTGCAATGTCCCCAAGCAGCTACCTTCCCCTCACCTTTGAACAGGGCCTGGAGGATGGCCACATCCACATCCTGCTGGCCGTATTTGCCCTCTCTGAAAATCGTCAGGAGATGCTGGCTTCGCACTATGTCTTGGATCTACAAGGAAAGCCATGGGCAGGCAGTCAGCAGCAACATCTCCTCCCTGCCCCTTCCAGCAGCCCCCTGTGAACCCCTGTCCTGCTTGGAGCAATTCCTTGCTCCCTCTGGGTCTCCTGCAGGTCCTCTGTGCTGTCTCCCAGCCCAGCTGGGGTTGGTGCCACACGATCCTTCTCTGCCCAAAGTGAGCAGGCCGTGGAGGGGCAGAGCTGGAGCCCTGGGGTGTCCACCAGGACAATGCTGAGTATGGCTAGGAGGAGATGGATGTTCAGTAGGATCTGAGCCTTAAACTTCCCACTGGGAGTCTTGCTGCTCATAGGAAAGGATGCCTGGGGACCACTTTCGTCTCCACATGCTCAGAGAAAGGAGCTGCCTGCCTGCAAGAGGCTCACCTTCTTGGTCCACTCCACCAGCTTGCCCTCGGTGAAGAGCTCATAGGTGTCGTGGAAAAGCACACTGAGCTTCTTCCGGATCAAGGCGATGGTTATCTTGGGCACAGGCAGGTTGGCCACCTGCGCAATGACGTCTGCCACACGCCCAGACCCTTCTACAACCACACAGGGTGTCCCATTGGTGATGGCATTGTAGATGGTCTGCAACCAAGCAGGGAGACTGGTCCTAATATCATGCAGAGGCCAGCAAACCCCCACTGATCCTGAATCCTTCCACTGATCCACCACAGCACCCCTATTCTGCTGCATTTCACCTGTGACGACCGCGTTCCCACCAACGCTGGGAGAGCAGCACCCTAGGCAAGGAGCAGACCTGCTGCCCTTGACCCTGGCCACCAACTTAACAGGCTTTCCCAATCCTGCTCCATCCCACCACTACCCCCTCTCAGCTCTGCTGGGAGAGGGCAGGGGCAGTTCCTTACATCAAGTGTCCCAGGGCCTCCTTCCAGCACCACACAAACAATGGGGATCTTGATGGCAACGCCTGCAGGGAAGCAGAGCCTGGGGTCACTGTCCTGTGGGGCAGCCCCTCCGAGCAGCTGAGCTGGGTCCCCACTGAGCTGTGGGGTGTAAAATGCAACGTCGGAGCACTGGCAGGCTTCAGGGGAGAGGAGAAACAATCTCCTGGCAGTCATGCCGCTGGGAAAGGTTGGCCTGAGGCAGAAAAAGGCCCCTTGATTTCTGTCACTGAGGTACCTGGCAGGAACCATGTTCTGCATTTATCATAGGCATGTTCTCAAGCCCTTGTCTGGATCCTACAGGGAAGCCAAGGCCTCCTCTCTCACCTGAGGCCAGGATGGGCACTGCTTACCAACGGATGACCCATCAAGCCATTTGTCCTCCCCTGCTTCAGGCTTCCTTGTGTTGCTGTTACCTCCTTTCACCTTGGTCTGCTCCGAAATGAACTTCTCCAGCCGGGTCCTCAGGGGGATTTCCACTCCATACCTCCCATGGGTCCCATCGTCCACTAGGATGAAGTGGGAGTGGTTGCTGTCCAGGCACGAGAGGCTTCCCTGGTTCTCCTCATCCAGGATGTACTCAGCTGGAAAACCGCCCTGCAAGATGCAGAAGGAGAGGCTCTGGGCAAAGCCTGACGGGGCTGAGGAGGAACACCAGATGCCCAAAGCAACCAGTGTGTGAGCTGGACAGCACGCAGGGGCAGACAGGCTGAAGTCACCCCTGACATCTCTGTAGTCCTCACAGCAGTCTCGCCCCATGCTCTTCTGTCTCTGCTCCACCTGCCCTCCCAGACTGCTCCCACACACCCACAAGGGTCCTCCCAGGAGAAGCACAACACCTATGCAAGACACTGGGTAGGGCAGAGGGACTTCTCTGAAAACATCAGCCTGAAACCATCACTCCTGGTCTGGCTGGGTTTTTACCTGGGCTACCAGCCACGGCCACCTCTTGAAGCACCCGTTCCCATAATGGCCCTTGGGTAGAACTTCCCCAGCAGCCCGGGTGTAAGCAAAGCAAATGCATTTCCAACTCTGCCTGGCTCACCATGGGGCAGATGAGGCTGTCCCGGTTGTACACAGTCCCCCAGGTGGCTATGCCAATGGTGACAATCTCGGCCTCCTTGTAGCTGCAGTTGAGGATGAAGTCTCGCACTGCCTCTCCCACCTGTTTCATCACACCAGCATGGGACCCCCCTGTGATGATCCAGGCCCCTGGGGGTCAGAGAGGGACTTGGGAAGGGAGAGGCTCTGCCACAGCAACCTCCTAGCATCTCGCTATATGGCTGCAGGAGCACTTGGCCCTCAGGGAGGCTCCATCCCCTAGATGTTCTCTCTGCCCACTTCATCAAGACCTGGCAGCACAGGAGATACCTTCTGCACAGTGCTGCATCTCTCAGTCTCACTCCCTATAAGTCTGTTTGCAGCAGCTGAGCAAGAACAGTCCATCCCTGTTGGGTGGTAGCTCAGACAGGGCCCTAACAGGCCTTCCAGGCCAGCTCAGTGTCTCCACAGCAGCCAAACTCACTGGGCCTGGCATGGCTCGATGGCAGGTCCCTCTCCTGCTGCAGTCTCAGGGAGAAACTCCGCATCTCTTACCAGTGGTCTGGGCCACTTTGACTAGCCCTTGCCGGAAGATGTTCTTTAGCCTTGGCTTCATGATGAAGTTTTTGGCTCCACCAGTAACCGAGATGAGCAGGTTGGGTGCATCAAGGCCCCAGTGCTGTGTCATGAGGTGGTAGATGACCCGTGGAGGAGTATCAGAGGAGACACGCACGTACTGCAAAAGGGGAGCATACATATGTTTTGGGTAAAAAGAACAGGGCTGGGGGAAGGGGCATCTCCACCATGATTTCTCACATCCCAGCAAAGAACCAGGGGTTTCCCATGTCATTTCCCAGAGGAGTTCTGTTGCTGCTGCTGCCCCAGTTCTTCGTGCATAACCCTGTTCCCAGTCACTTCCCCGGAAATGTGAATCCCCAAGACTTGCCAAAGGATAAGGACAGGCAACAGCAATGCCTTGAAGCACAGGCCTCATAGCATGAAGACCAGTCCTACAGTTTCAGAAAAGGACAAGGTACAGGGCGGGTAGAGAGGAGGGATGCTGTCCCATCCACCTTTCTCTCTCAGTGTTGCCTTTGGGGCACTTCTACGCTTCCCTAACCTCTCATTCAGGAGGGAAGTACTTGCATTTCATCTGCCATCGCGAGATTTGAGCTCTGACTCCCAGTGCACAACAGAGGGGAAAAACAGATCACCTTTCCCATCTTCTGTCCCAGGCCTGCAAAGTGGATGTCCCCAAAGGCATCTGTTGGCATTTCCTGGATGTGCCTGCTGGGGTCCCATTCCTTCCCCAGGAAGAGGGGAGTTTTGACAGCATCTTCCAGGTGCTGTTCCCTGAGGTAGCCGCACTCGCACACAATCCTCCTGAAACACACACCACCAACTTTGTAGAAAACAAGCTAACCCCAAAAAGCAAAGCCCAGGTGGCCTACCTGCCTCATTCAGGCATGAGGTGTTGGCATTTTGATTAGGAACACCACAGGCACCAGCACCTCCCACCCAACCTGTCTTCCAGCTCAGAACTTGTGAAGAAACAAGGGCTTTTTCTAGGGGAAAACTTAGCAAAGATTGGTATTTCTGTCTATAGAGGTTTATGACAGAAATATTAAGGTTACTCTGGATGAAATATGGAAAGAAATGACAGCAAGGGAAAGCATCAGAAAGGTTACTCACTGGGAAACTAGATATCAGCCATGCAGTGATACACAGCAGGATAAAGAAACACATCAAAAGGAATTTGTGAATTCCCTCAATACCAGTTCCCTTGGCAAAAAGGCAGGATTCTCTGGTGCTGTACAATTGTCACCAAATGTCCCTTTTGCTCCCCTGGCAGGAGAGGGGAAGGAGGGACTGACTTACCCAGAATCTGATGTCTGGGAACTTTCCACGAAGTGCACACACTCTTTCTTCCGGATGTTTTCAGGAATCCATGAGATGAGATTTTCCTGAGGAAGAGCAGCAAGAGGTCAGTATTTCTGGAAAGGGCCAGAAGTTACCCCAGGGACCAGATACAGTGGTGCTTGGAGCATATCTAGGGGCTTTTTTTGCTGTGAAGGAAGAAAGCTCCATCATTCTCTGCAAGAACTAAGCCAGGTGTACTCCAAGGAGAGGAGATTCAAATGCTGGACATGAATGCTGGACATGTAGATGTATCTCAGATATTTGGGGTTTTCTGTCCTATCCCCAAAACTCAAGTGATCTGTTATTGACATCCCCCCCTAGCCTGAGATTCCCCCACTGATGTGTCCCAGGATAACCCAGTAATGCTCTTCTGCCACGTGTGGCCAACTCCCACCTCTTCCAGCAGCTGCTGAACTTGCCTTCTCGTTGTTCCCAGAGGGAAAATGTGCCTTCCGTCTGCTCCTCGAGATGCTGCTGCTGCTCTGCTGGAGGTTGGGGAACACCTCGAAGTCACTCATCTTCATGGGGTGCACGGAGGGACTGTCTTCTCTCTCAGGGCACACCTTGTTCAGCTCGGAGGGGAGCACCTTGCTGTGCCGGCCGTGCACAGCCATGGCTGCCTAGCCTCCTCTCTCCCACTCCTAGGCTGGGTGCAGCAAAAAAAGAAAAAGGATACGTGTGGGTTGAGAGCAGTGGGTCACCCTGTTTGTCGTTCCCTGGGCAGGGGGAGGTCTGAGCAAGAGCAGAGAGGTGATTTCTGTAAAAACCCACAGGGTGAGTCACATTGAGGCAGATGTGTTTGCAGCCTGCCAGACTCTGCAGCCTGACCCCCGTGTCCTGCCACCAACACGGCTCCTGCTCTGCCACCTGGCAGTCCCTGGGGTAGTCCTGGCAGCAGGGTGAGCAGAAACCAGGTCTCTTGTTTGAACAGCCTGAGCACAGCCCTGCCTGGAAAATTGGGGTTTGCACGAAAGATGGTCAGCTCCAGCTGGGACCTTGCTGGTCACAGTGCCCAGCCTCTTATTTCAGAGGGGGTGCAACAAAGTCCCTGCACTCTGCCTTGTGGGTGAAGGGTGATTTGGGTTAAAAGTTGCCAACTGCCATCACGCATGCCTTCATGACTCCAAGAAAGCCAGGCCACAAACTTTTGCCTGCTGCAGCCGCAAATCAGCTGCTAAGCCTTCCCAAACACTCACAACCTCCACTTCTGAGCTCTTGAATGGCCGAGTCCCCCAAAAGCTGCTGGAGCAAGGATGGAAAAGCTCCCATGTGCCTCTGTAGCCTCAAGGGGAATGGAGTCCGCTCTGGGGGGCTGTGGGCAGGTAATGTGCACAGCACTCAGGTAATGAGGTGGCAAAGCTCTAGGGTCAACAGGCCTGTGTTTATAAGGAGGATTTTGGCAGCCTTTCTGCCAATCAAACCCTTCATCACAACCAACATGATAAGGTCTGGGAGGACTTCCGACTGTGTGGAAGGAATGGTGGAGCAAAATGAGGGCTGCCACTGCATTTCACTCATGTCTCCTTCCCCCATGCTCAGCTGCAGGCAGGGAGCAGCCAGAAAATGCCTTTTTGCCCATTTCTCTTGAATGCCAGCTTGCTCCTGGGCTCCTCCTGGGACACACGCAGCCCCATCGACCTTGGGAGCCAGGTTTTGGTGGGCCAGCTTTCTGCACCAACACAACCGATGGTAGGTCTAATTGTTAGAGTCCCCGAAATAATGTCAAGCATGCCCTGAATTCTCCATTCTGGCCCCACAGGGTGGCAGGCTGCTGGGGGTGTAGCATATGCCCACGAGAAGCCAATAAGCACAGGCAGGCAGGGCTGTCCCACTGGGCATCCCAGGACTGAATGACACCCAGAATACCTGTCCTTAAGGGGGTCCGGGGACTAGGGCAGAGCACAAGGTGCCTTCTCCCACCTCGGCAAGCACTGCAGGAGGAGGGGCTGTACCCACTGCAGGCAGCATGGGGCCCCTTGTCATGGGGGTGGTCAGCAGGGTGGCCATTCAGGGACAGGGATGCAAGGCAGGTGCTGAAAACTGCCTGCAGCCCATGCTTCTCCGCCTCCCCTGCCCCCCGCCACGGTTGCGACTGTACCTTCCCCGCAGCATCCTCTGTCCGCATCACCAGCTCCTCTGCTCCATCCCTGCCACGGGGAAGTCAGCCTCCTGTCCTCTTCTGGCAAGTCATCTTGTCGCTCGGGAAGCGGGCGATGAGCAGAGAACAGGGCAGAGTTGCCTGCAAGCTGCCCGCAGAGAGGAGGAGGTGGTGGGGCGGCTGGCAGCCTCCCAGCAAATCAGACTGCAGAAGCAGTCCCTGCGCCCTGCCGAGGAGCTGCAGCACAAAGACAAGGCCCGCGTTTGCTCGAGAGGCTGAGTCACGCTTCCCTTGATCGCGGCCGCCATGTCCGCTGCAGCCTGGAAGCGCGCAGCACCCCGACGCTGCCTGCCTTACACGGCACACCGGCTGCCTCCGGGCAATGTCACGGGCAGGGGACCAGCAGATCACGGGTCGGGGCCAGGAGATGTTGCCAGTTATCAAACCCAGGCACATCCTTAAGTGCTGGGGGCTGAAGCCATGTGCACCCCTTTGTGTTGCAATGGGTTTGGATGCTGGGGCAATGCATTAAGCGAGCACACAGACTCCAAATGAAAATACAGTGTTTTGACCACATCCTATAGCTCCCTTTCTAGCCAGAGCATGTAAATTAGCATGAGCCCTCTGCAGTGAGTTTTTCTAGTTTCCTTGAACAAGAGCAGACAGCTGAGATTTTGCTGGGAGAACAGATGCCATTAATAAGGCAGTAAATAAAATCCATGTGCAATGTTTTACAGTTCAGTTGTAATTAACTCTGCGCTGCCAAAAGAACTGAAGCCAGAAGTGCACATTAATTACACATTAATGGGAATGCTCATCCGCTCTCAGATGGCTGGCTCTCTCGAGACCGTGGCTTTTATTTCATTTTTGCACATGCCAAAACCACTGTGGCCCAGTGGGACCCACATGGAGCCAGCACACAGGCGGTTCACACTGCTCCTAGTAAGAGCCCAGCTAAAACCCAGCAAGACTGAAGAGGAAAAGCCTGTCGAGTTGAACTCCAACTCCAACAGGATAAACAAGAGAGGAGCATGAGGGAGTTTGCAGGAATTAAACTTTTGCCTCTTTCAAAGATGCTGCACCTCTAAAAAAGTAGAGGCAAAATTCAGCCAGATTCATGCTTGTGAACTAGGAGGCTTTTTCTGTCAGAGAGGAACAAACTCTTCTCCCCCACACTTGTAGTCCCATGATCCCCCTCAAAAACGTTTCTTTGGAATTGAGAAGCTGTAGGAGTAGGTAGATGTTGTTTGTGTTTGAATAAAGCACAAGTTAAAAAGAGCCTGAGGATGTACTGAATGCAAAAGGAGGCAAGAGGATGATTTATTAAATGAAAGTGCACTGGTCAAGCAGTGAAATCTGTTTCCCTTGACTGCCCTGCCTGCCACCCTGCACATGGGATGGCTGTAGGTCCCTGCCCATTTGTTGTCCTGGAGCCAGAAGGCTCCAGGACCTGGCAGCCTCCTGGTCCCAACCTGGGGAACCAGCTTATCTTCGTGGCTGGAGGCTCAGGGCACCAAGACACCAGCATTGCAGGAAAGCTGCGGTGCCTCGAGCCCTGCCAAGGACGTCTCTGCCTGGCTGCCAGGGTGCTTGCTCCCAGACATGGCTCCCCGCCTTTGGAGAGGCCTGCTTGGCACTGCCCTAACTACGCTTGTCCGCAGGAGTGGCGGTGGATCACAACCGCCTGGCTACGCCATTGTGTGTTTCAGGGCAAAACAGCGTTGGCAACTCACCGAGAGCTCGGAGGGGTTCTTTCTTGTCCCAGCTGAAATGACCTGGAAATGATGCGTCACCGTGTTGTAACAATAAAACACAGTGCTGAAAATGTTGTTTGTGTTGTGCCTTTGCTATAATGGCAGCTCTCATTTTATCTGATGTGTTGCCATGCTTTTTGTCCATCAGGAACCCTGGGGGCTGTGCTTCAGGCACTGAATGGGCAGACTGTGGCACAGGGGCCAAGCCAGCCAAGGAAGAAGTGGTTACTCTGGCTGCCGTAAGCACTGAGGTGCCGGGGATTGTGCTTTTAGCAATCAGCTTGGCCGTTTCATTGCAGCAGACTTTTGGATGCAGCAGGAGCAGATAAGGCTGGCATGGTAAAGCTGTGAAGCTCAACAACAGCAAGAAAGCTCCAGCAGGGGTGAAGGAAGGTTTCTGGAAAACAACACCCCCCTCTCCTTCCTCCTCCTCTGATGCTCAGAAGCACAAAGATGCCCACGTCCCAGTGCTCCAGCAAAACAATCTGTGGGGTGGATGTGAAGCAAGAGCAGGTTGTGTTAAACCACCCATTCGCCGCATGAATAACTGCAGACAGAGGCCTTGTAGTGGGAACACCAAACATTTAATCATGTAATAATTGTGGCTGCCACCACCAGCTCGTCCCCAGGCAAGGCCTGGTCATGCTGCTCAGGAGCAGGACTGGCGCAGTGGTACACAAGCCTGACCCTGGCTTCTCCTGTGCAGCCACAAGGTGTCCTTTGGGTCGGTGTCCCACGGGGACCAGAGCTGACTGCACCCATCTCACTGCCATCTCTCTGCTGCCGCTGCCGACAAAGCTGCAGCTCCAGCCCCGCATCGGGCTGGTGCCTGCCCTGCGGCTGGCGGGCCGAGGTGTTCTCAGGGTAACGTGGCTTTGGGTGCAGGACGGCAGCAATGGGCCTCTAGTTGTGCGTGCACCCAGCCCTGGCAGTGGCCCAGCACCAGTGGCAGCCGAGCAGTGGCTGTGCCCGCAGGGGGCTAGGCGGCTGTTTTGGCCAGTGGGACCAGGTAGATGGGGCACGTCTCCTCTCTGGTGGCCACTGCTGGCAGTGTCTGGGGCTCATGCTGCCCACGGCCATCCCGGTGCAGAGCCATTTGTCTGCCCCACGGGAGGCTGCCCCTGATGCCAGTGGTTGGCAGCTCCCTGTCCTCAGCACAGCTCTTGGGTGCCACTGGCTGGACTCAATGCCTCCCTCATGAGCAGGACCTCAACAACTTGCATGCCGCCAGCAGGATCTTGACGTCTCACATGCCACCAGAAGCACCTTCAGCATCTCATGTGCTGCCAAGAGTGGCTGGGGTGACTGGCTCATGCTGCCCATGGCTGCCCTGGTGTACAGCTGCTTGTCCGCCCTGCAGGAGGGGTTGCCCTGGCTCTGGGTACCCAGACATCTCGTGTGCCACCAGCAGGACCTTGATGCCGGCAGGACACTCAGGGCACTTATAGCCCTCATCTTCAGTGCTGCCTTCAGGTGCCACTGGCAGAAGCTCTATGTCTTGTGTGCTGCCAACAAGACAGGACACTTCATATGGCCACTGGCAAGACTCAATGAAGGCGGGACACTCGGGGCACTTATGGCAGCCCACCATATCTGAGGTCATGGGGTGACAGTGACTCTGTGGTGACATCACAGCGTTCTTCGGGCACCCCTGATGGCAGAAGTTACAGAGGTGACCTGGACTGCCATGAGAAAATGCTGACAAGAAATGGCTGCTCTACTCTGACAGGAGCAATGTCTGCTGGGCTGGGGGCCAGGCTGGGAGCTCAGCCTTTGGCCTGGGAACTTGGCATGGGAGCCAGGTACGTCCTTGACGTGCAGCCGGACACATGTACATCGTGGATGTCCTGAGGATACCATTGGTGAGGACACAATGAGAAACTGAGGAACCATTCATCGCCTGGGGAGCTGAAAAATACTCTGGGAAAGAGAAAATTGGTTTGATAAAGTAGGAATCAGCATGAGAGACAAAGTTTCATTTAAAGAAAAGAAAATCAGAAATATCATCACCTATTATCTGCCTCAGGAAGAAGACAGAAATTACCAGCATCTGTTGGTTACCTGAAGTGGTGCTGTCTTATGCCCTCTTATGTCTCTATGGTATAAAAAGGGCCTTATTTTTATCCAAAATGGAGCTTCTTCCTCTGAGAAGCTTCCCATGGTGCATGTGCTCCTCTTTCTATTAGTTGCAGATTTTTTGACTGTTGTTTCCCCTCCATAAACAGGTTGAAGCTTTGCTGGGACACCAGGTTAACTGATCATTACTATCTATAATGGCTTTCTACCACTTCTAAGTGCTGCAACTTTTCATTAGTGCTATACTCTTAATATCTACAACAAATATAGACTTGTGTTCTGGTAATAGCTTCCGATCTGTCTGTCCATCTATCTGCGTACCTTTTTGATGACAGTAAACTTGTTAGTGGTGATTTGTGTTGATGTGTAATCAACACAAGCTTTTAGAAAATAAAGCCTCCGTGTCCTTGTGTATTATAGAACCCTGCCAACTAACTGTTCTGCTCTCAACATACCCATGGGCCAGGTAACCCCCCTTTGGCATGGTGACAGCAGCCAGGAGCTCGTCCAGCCTCAGACACAGACCACAGGCTGGCCAAGCCCGTCTGGCAGCCTCCTTCACAGCTGCCCTGGTGCTTGGGCCTGGCTGAATGGCCATGCTTTGGTTCAGGTCCCTGCAAAACCACCAGACACACAGCGGGCTTGGGGTTGGAAGGGACCTCTGCAAATCACCTGCTCCAACCCCCCTACTCAAGCAGGGCCACCTGCAGCCGGGTAGACACTGGGCACCACTGAGAAGAGCCTGGCTCCATCTCCTTTGCACCCTCTCTTCACATATTTATATACTTCAACGAGATCCTCACAGGCCTTCTCCACAATGGGCAGTCATGGCTCCCTCCAGCTCTCCCCAGAGGACAGATGCTCCAGTCCTTCCACCAGCTTCGCTGCCATTTACTGGACTCTCTCCTGTATGGCCCAGTATGGGGTGCCCAGCACCAGACCCAGTCCTCCAGATGTGGCCTCACCACTTCTGAGCAGAGGGGAATGATCACCTCGGCCTGCTGGCAGCCCTTCTCCTAATGCTGCACACGGAAGAGTAATTACTCTTTCCTCAGGGAAAGCTTATAATAATAATAATAATAATAATAGCAGTAGTAGTAGTAATAATAAAAATGTGTTGAATACCTCAGCCTTCTCCAGGTTGGTTGTCACAAGTTCTCCTTGTTTTCTTTATCAGGATGGGGGGATCTGACAGGGTAATGCTTCCTTGAATCTTCCTTTTCTGACCAATGTAGCTGCAGAAGCCCTCCTCCTTCTTCTTCACATTCCTGGCCCAACTCATCTCCAGCTGAGCTCCGAGGAGCACAGCTATCCCTTACCCTTCCCTGCAGAGCTGTGTCCAGCAGGGTGCCGCCAGCATACCCTGGTGCCTCTGGTTGCTCCTCCCCAGGGGCAGGACTTCGAGTTTCGCCATCTTGAACTCCAGGAGGTTCCTGTCAAGACATTTCTCCAGCCTGCCCAGGGCCCTACGGAGGTGCATCCATATCTCCTCCCAGGTTGGGACCAGCAGCAGACTTGCTGAGGGCACACTCTGCATCATCATCCAGATCATTCATGAAGAGGCTGGGCAGGACTGGACCCAGGCTTGACCCCTGGGGAACACTGCTAATTCCTGGCCTAACACTACAGCTTCACATCACAGCCCAAAGCTGAACGTGCCAGCCTTGAGTCCCAGCCTCACATCACAGGTTCACGTCTCAGGCCTGTGTCCCAGCCTCATGTTACAACCTCAAGTCACGAGGTTCACATCCCAAACTTGTGTGGCAGACTGACAGGTGCGTGTTGGGACTTAACTGTCAGAAAAGTGCAGCCTAGATTCACTAACTGAGAACAAAGGCATGATTTGGCATACATGGAGTGTCAGAAAGCTAAATCTTAGAATCATAGAATCATAAGAGTATCCCAAGTTGGAAATGACACATAAGGATCATCAAGTCCAACTCCTGGCTCCACACAGGTCTACCCAAAATTTTAGACCATGTGACTAAGTGCACAGTCCAAACACTTCTTAGACTCCGACAGGCTCGGTGCCATGACTACTTCCCTGGGGAGCCTCTTCCAGTGCGCGACCACCCTCTCAGTGAAGAACCTCTTCCTGATGTCCAGCCTGAGCCTCCCCTGCCTCAGCTTGACACCATTCGCGTGGGTCCTGTCACTGGTCACTAAGGAGAATAGATCGGCGCCTTCCCCTCCGCTCCCCCTCGTGAGGAAGCTGTAGACCGCGATGAGGTCTCCCCTCAGCCTCCTCTTTTCCAGGCTGAACAGGCCAAGTGACCTCAGCTGCTCCTCATACGTCTTCCCCTCTAGGCCCTTCACCATCTTCGTAGCCCTCCTCTGGGCACTCTCCAACAGTTTAATGTCCTTTTTGTACTGTGGTGCCCAGAACTACAGATCACAGGAATTGTATTTACTTAAATACTGTTAATATTAGTAGTAACTTCTGACTTGCTTTGGTTGAAAAAGGCACTCAAAATCTTTAGTAGAGTGCTTGTTATCACTTTAAATATTGTTTTTGGTTTTCCATGTGAAACATTTACATAGGTTTTTCATCTTTTAACTTTCTGAAGGTTTTTAACCAGCAGATTGTGTTCCCCAAAAAGTTAGCCTTTTTTTTAAATGGCTGGATACCCATTCCCAAGCCTCATGTTTCTAGTGGAGTCAGGGTGCAGTTATTGAGCCCTTGTAATCACACAGCTCTACCCATGCGAACACATCAGAACAGTTCCATCTTTGTCTCTTCTTCCTGCCTATCTAGCATCCCATTTATTTTCTGCCTTCCTCTGTCATTGTTTCTCACAACATGAGCAAAGCAACTTGGCTGGAAAAGCCTTTGAGGGTGTATTTTATGCCAGGTAGCTTCAAGGAAAATATAAACTGCGTTTAACAGGATACTGTTCTCAGAGAGGATGCAACCTCTATTGAGCTACTACTACGCTTGAACTTTGCCATTTACCATTTGAGTGGAACAAGGGTTATTCACAATGAATTTAACAAAGGATGCTTCTGTATAATTACAGAAGTCAAATGCAGTTTGAACTGTAATATTTACAAGTAACTTCTGCAAATTCTAGAAAGGAGTCTTTACTGCTTTATACACAAAGGACCAGTGAAAATAAATCTAGTAGTCATTAGAAATATACTTTCTAATGCACATTTTGCTCTGCACATATGCAAAGGTACAATGCTTATGTTACAAAACGTCCTTTTCTGAATTAAAAAATAGAAATTGCATGATTAACATCAACTTGTTGATGACACTGTGTGCTGCCACACGAGTCACTGTAGGCTGAGACATTGTAAAGTGAACACCAAACATTTAATAATTTAATAAATAAACCAATGGATAAGCAAAATGGCAATATATCAGAAACAGTTCCCAATCCCAACTATTTCCCATCCCACTAATGATATTTTTGAAGGTGATTCTTGGAGGTGAAGGGATGGGGCTAACAATGTTGGCTCTTGGGACACCGGCATGTGTGCTAGCCCATCCTTTCCTGCTCGTGGGCGTATTGGAGGGTTGGGTGCTCCTGGTGTTTTTGTTCTCCTTCTCTCTGCCCCAGTGATGCAAGTGCTACTCCCAGCTGTGGTGGAGCCAGGGCCCACACTACCAACACCAGTACCATGATGGGGAGCATGTTGGATGGAAGTGGGCAGGGGCAGTTCTTGCTGCTTATAGACTGGAAATCCTCTCAATTTTTGACTGTCCAAAGACACGCAGAGAATCACAGAATCACAGAATAATCTAGGTTGGAAGAGACCTCCAAGATCACCTAGTCCAACCTCTGACCTAACACTAACAAGTCCTCCACTAAACCATATCACTAAGCTCTAAATCTAAACGTCTTTTGAAGACAGAATTTTGGCACAGCTTCAGTACCTTGAAAGGTGACATTTTTTGCCCAATTCCAGATGCAGGGAGGAGCAGTGAGGAAGCAGGAGACGCCAGCATGGATTTTTGGGGGGAATGTCCTGCTTCACCAGCCCGATGGCCTTCTGTGCTGAGGGGACCATGCACCTTCAGCCAGCGGGCAGATGGTGCGGGGCTGGAAGGAGCGGCTGAGTCCCATGCAAGCCCTGCTCAGCACCCTCCGAGCCCTTGGTGTGTTGCCAACGCTGTTTTGCCCCGAAACACATGACAGCATAGCCAGGCGGTTGTGATCCACCGCCACTCCTGTGGACAAGCGTAGTTAGGGCAGTGCCAAGCAGGCCTCTCCAAAGGTGGGGAGCCACGTCTGGGAGCAAGCACCCTGGCAGCGAGGCAGAGACACCCTTGGCAGGGCTCGAAGCGCCACAGCTCTCCTGCAATGCCGGTGCCTTGGTGCCCTGAACCTCCAGCCAGGAGAGGGGAAGCTGCTGCCCTGGCACCACCTCAGGAGCTGGGGTCCCTCAGCCCCAGCTGGCCCCAAGAGCCCCCTGCCCTCGCTGGGCGTGCAGCACCCAGCATGTGGCAGCTCCTTCTGTGGGGCTGGGGGCTGGAGGATGGGGCCCAGAAAGCAGGGCTTGCTCTGCTCTGTCCCCAGGGGTTCTGGCTGGCATGCCAGCTTGCCCTGGGCCAGGCCAGGAGCAGGCGGAGCTGGCAGGCCCCAGCAGGATGCAGCCCAGGCCTGCCCTCCAGACTCCAGGGCCCTGTGAAGTTGCGGGGTTGCAGCCATCTGGTGTCTTCTTGGCATCCACGGGGAGCTCAAGGGTCTGCGGGCTGTAGCTCCCAGGGGAACATACCCTCTCCCAGGGCTGGGATCAGCACCATGGCTGGCAGTCTTCATTCTCCACCCTGCCTGGCCCACAGAGGCCCCAGAGATGCAGTCCTTCCCTGAGAGGGCATGAAGGGCTCTGCCACCCTGAGCCTGAGCACCCTGTGCCCCTTACCAATGCCCAGGCCAGCGCAGCCAGCGCACTCCCACTGCTGCGTGGTGTCCCCAAGGTGGGAGCATCGGCGGTGGGTCCCACTGGTGGCACACAAAGAGCACAGCAGCAGCTGCCAGGGCCTGGGGAAGCCGTTGGGCTGGTGACCACGCAGACACCAGCAGGTGGTGACACCACGAAGGATCTGAGGCCCCCAACAGCCCAAGTGGGACAGAATCCATTAGACCTTCCTGGCCTGGCCCCAGCTGGGCACCCAGAGACGTTGCTCACAGAGCCTGCCATACAAAATGTCCTCACATGTCTGGGCCGAGGCTGGGGCTCTGCCCTTCCCTGCTGGGCCCCGGGGCACTCGTGCCACACTGGGGACTCTGCCTGCAGGGTGGAGACAGAGGAGGCTCCCTGTGTGAGCAGGATGCTGCTCTGGGCACATGATGTCCCTGCGGGCTGGCGGAGGGAAGGGCCTCCTACCTGGATGCAGCCCCGGTGGAACCAGGCATGCTTGCAGGAGGGGCACACCATGGTGGTGTAGGAGGGGCTGTCCTCCACCATCTCCATGCAGATGATGCACGTGGTGTGCCCCTCCTGCAGCGTCTCCAGGGTATGCTGCGGACGGTGCTCCCAGCAGAAGGAGCTGGGTGAGGACGGAAGAGTTGAGTGAGGCCAGGGACTGCCAGAGGCCATGCACAGCTCTGGCCAGAGCCTGGAGAGGCCACCACCTCCCCGGGAGGCACCACACACGTGGCCCCCTTGCCAGCCCTTTCCTCCCCAAAGGAGCCCCCCACCCAAAATTTCCCCACATGTCCTGGCTGAGGCTGGGGCTCTGCCCTTCCCTGCTGGGCCCTGGGGCAATCGTGCCACACTGGGGACTGCCTGCAGGGCAGAGGCAGAGGGGGCTCCAGCCCAACCTAGGGCAGCTCGTACCTGTACTCCCCAAAGAACTGCGAGATGCAGCCCTGCTGGGAGCCGCAGGGCAGGTGGAACCGGCGTGAGCTCCGCTTCTGCCGGCAGGCGACAGTGGCCCCCTTCTTGCGGCAGACGCAGCAGCGCTGCGAAGAGCACAGCAGCCCCGTCAGTGACGTGGCCAGGGCCACTGGGACTTGCCCGGAGCTTGTCCAGAGCCTCAAGGATTTCCTTGCCAGGGCTCAGGCTCAGCTGCCACAAGCCCATGAAGTGGTGGATGTGGCAGTGCCCAGGAGCTCCCCCAGCCTCACAGACGCCCTGGGCTTCCAAGCCCATGGTGCAGCCTCTTCATCCCCGTGAATGGCCGTGGTGGCTTGGCCTAGGCTGGCTGCCAGGTGCCCACCCAGCTGCTCTCTCGTTCCCTCCTCAGTGTGATGGGGAGAGAAAACACGAGGGAGAAACCCTTGTGGGTTGTGATGAGAGCACAGGGAGATGACTCACAGGCTGCTGTCAAAGACAAAACCATCTTGGTTCAGGGAAGACTTGTTTGATTGACTTCCAATTGATAAGAGTGTAAAGCAGTGTGAACTAAAAGCAATCTAAAAACACCTTTTCCCCACCACTATTCTTTGGCCTCCTCCCCTGATGTTGCAGGATGTTGCAGTGGGGGGTGTCTCATCCCCAGGGGGCTGGTGGGGAGCAGCACCCCGTGGCCACCCATGTGCTCTAGAAGATGCTGCGAGCACCTCCATCTGGGAGAAAAGTCTCTTGTCTGGAGGGGGAAACCACAGTCTGCTGCAGGTGGGCATCAACGGAGGGAGGACATAGGCAACAGGACGGGAAAGGTGTGGCTGGGGTGAGGGAACTGAGATCTGTTGTGCGCACCAAATCATCCAACAGAAGAGCAAACGGGCACATGGCTATGTTGGTATGAGTTCCTGCAGCTTGCTGCTCTGGTGCTCCTGTGGTTCTAGCATTGAGAGTACAGACTTTCTTCTCTTCCTGGAAAAGCAAGCAAGTAACCCAATCTGAACATCATGACTATTTACTTAATATTCTTGTGTAAAAGCAGTCACGGTTTGTGCAGAGAAGAAAACCAGGAATTAATTAGGTCCTGGGAGAAATCTTGGAAGGACAGCCCTCTAGGGGCTACTAATGGGACAGGCTGAGGGCAACCCTGTACAATCAGTTTTCAAGCAGTGGAAGTGCTTGAGGATGTTTCTGTACTCCACTTGTCATGTTCTGTATGTTCTGGGATGCTCTTGCTCAGCCCATGTTGGCCAAGTTTAGAGCATATCACAGGAAAGTGGAGACCCTGCTTTTAGTGCTGTAAAGTCATGTTGCCAAGTTGGGAGCCAAGTTGCCTGTGAGCTTGGGGAGGGGGAAGGATAATGGCCATGGGAGGTATGGGAGAGGAAGAGTATGTGGGAAGTAGGGGTGAAGGAGTGCTGTTGGCAGAAACTGTTGGACGGGGAGTGATAGAGGTGTGAACCGGGGCAGAGAGGGCTGTGGGAACAAACAGGAGAGGGTTGGACACCGCCTGTGCAAATTCATAACTGCTGGATTTTATGGGTTATTTAAATCTTTTTTTCACTTGTAGGAAGTGAAAAGCCAGTGCTGCACAGGACAATGATCTGAGCCTTCACACAGGGGAACACAATCCACTGGCCTGAAGAGCCAGTGACAAAGCTGGCCATTTCAGCTCAAGAAAGGAAGCCTTCTGCCCTCTGCTGGCAAGCAAGACATATTCCAAAGGAGCACTGGGGGACACCTGAGAAGAAACGGTGCCCACCGCCTAGCTCACCAGCATGAATGCGGGATCAAATTGTTTGCACAGAACCCCAATGTGTGTGGGACAGAAATATTCCGAGGTTAAAGTGAAACCAGAATGGTTGCACTCGACTTAGCACTGCCACAATTCAGGCAATGGACGTTTACGCTAGGGCAGGACAGGAGCAAGTCACCGCCTGTGCCAGGCTCGCACCTAATACAAGCAGGAATTTATGGAGAACTTCCAGGTGGCTTATTTCACGTAAGGGAAGGATCTTTTGGCCAAGTAGCAGTTTACACAATTTGCAGAAGAAACGATCTTGATTCTTGCCAGTTTCCAGGCCACAGGGGCCTCTCCACAGGGGAACTTGTGGTGCGTGCCTGGAGCACCTCCTGCCCTCCTTCTGCACTGACCTCGGGAGCTGCGGGGCTGCTTCTCACTCGTCTCTCCCAGCTGCTGTTGTGTTGTGCAGCAGGTTTGTTTGTTTGTTTGTTTCCTCCTTTTCTTAAATATGCTCTCTCAGAGGCACAAACAACATCGATTATTGGCTCGGCTCTGGGCAGTGGTGGGTCCCTTTGCTGCCAACTGAAACTGGCCCTTATCTAACGTGGGGCAGCTCTTGGATCCTTCTCACAGAGGCCAGGCCCGCAGCCCCCTGCTACCAAAACCTTGCCGTGTAAACCCACTACAGGATTTCAGGACCTTCAGGAGCACCTCCAGCCCTGCCTCACCTTTTGCCCTTGTCAAAGAGATTGCAAGGCTGTGAAAACAAGGAACAGGCATGGCGGGAGCCCAGTGGCACCCAGAGGTCTCAGGACCCCCAGCTTCTCTTGCGTTCCCCACAAACTGTCAGTGCCCTGACACCACCCCCCCCCCTCCCACAGGTGTCCCCTCTCGGCAGTCCGTGGTATGGGACCAGCTCCCAGACAGGAGGGACGTGGGGTGCAGACAGCAGCGGTGGGCTGAGCGGTGGCTGAGCACCCAGGGGTGCAGGGTGCCCCCAAACGAGGGCGGCTGCCCAGGGCCTGCGGACAGAACGAGAACGGGACCGTGGCCGTGGCCGGTGCGGGACCGGGGCCGGTGCGGGCGGTGCCCGGGCAGCCGCTGCCCCTCAGGCCCCCCGGGGCGGGGCCTGGCAGCCGTTGGCGGCGGGAAGGGGTGCGGGGGGCGGGCAGGAGTGTAGGTAGTGGGGAAGGGGCGGCCGGGGGGGCACGAGGGGGAGCGGAGGGCCCTGGGGGTATTGAGGGAGCCTGGGGATGGAACGGGGGAGACTCGGGGGGGGGGGCAGCCGGGGATACTGCAGGGGCCAGGCTGGGAAATGGCGCCGCCGCCTCCCCAGCGCAGCCCCCCCCCTTGTTTCGTCCCCAGATGTCGGCCATGAGCCACGGGAGCGGCCGAGGCGATGCCCGGGACGCTGCCAGGGACGCGCAGGCCCAGCCCGGCCGCGTCAAGCGCCGCAGGACCAGGGGCGAGCGCAACCGCACCAAGTTCGGCCGATGCTTCCCCAGCAGCACCAGGCGGCAGGGGCCGAGGCCCCCCTGGGGGGGCGTCCCCCCCCCCCGGGCTGCACTCCCCCAGCCCAGCCCCCTGCCGCCCCCCCGGCCCGTCATCATCACCCAGCAGCGCCTCAGCCGCCCCCGGGGCCTCCTCGGCCGCGGGGTGACATCGGGGGACATCCAGCGGCTGCTGGGAGGCGGGCAGGGGGCGGGCCCCCCCCCGGCCGAGGGGCTGGAAGGGCCGGCGGGCAGCCCCCTCCCCGCGCAGGGGCTGGGGAGGGACGGGCGGGTGTCGCCCCCCCAGCCACAGGTCCCCCGGGGGCCGGGGAGGGAGGACGGGGGCTCCCCCCCCACACACACCGGGACGCCCCCCCGGGAGGTGGCCGACCGCCTGCGGGCCCTCCTGCCGGCCCCCGCCGAGCTGTGGGGCCGCGCCCTGGCGGAAGAGCGGCGCCGCGCCGTGCTCGCAGCCCTGCTGGAGCGCCACTGCACCCTGCCCGACCTGGCCGCCCTCCTGCCCCCCCGGGGAGTGGGGGCTGCGGGGGGCCTCTCGCACGGGCCGCCCCCTCCTGGGCCGCCCCCTGCCTCCCCCCCCTCGCCGGGACTCCGCACCCCTGAAATGGAGCCGCTTCCCCAGGCGGTGCGGAGCAAGGACCCTGCAGCCCATCGCAGCCACCCCCCTGCACCTCTGCAGGCCGTCACTCAGGTGAGTGACCGAAAAAACATATTTCCGCCCCCAAAAAACGCCATTTCCCCCCCCCCCCAAAATGGTGATACGTCCCCAGCCATCCCCTTCTCCCTACTGCCAACCTCACTTTGCTCCATCAGGCACTGACCTCTGCAACTTCCATGTTGCCCCCCAATGTTTACAGTTCTGAGACAAAGAGGAACGTGAGTCTCAAAAAAACAAACAAACAAAAAAAACCCAGCTTTTCCCCCCAAAACACCTCTACTGCCGTTTTCTCTCAACTAAATGGTGATGCTTCCCATACCTGTGCCCCTTTCCCTGCTGCTAACCACACTCTCCTCCTGCAGGCACCAACCTCCCCTTCCTTGTTCCCTCCCCCTGATTTCAGCCCTGAGACAATGAAGAGGCAGGTAAGTACCTAAATGGGGGTGTCCCCATCCCCAGTGTCAGGAAGGGTCAATTTATGCCCCACTCCCTGCAGAGCTGTTTCCCCTGGATGATGGAGGATGAAGACGAGGCACACTCCGAAAAACCCGCCATGCAATTCTGCGTCCGGACCCCCTCACCATCGCTGTTCAGGGCCCGCCACCCTGCACCCTCCCCTGCCTCCTACCTACCCACAGGGCGCTGCACTCCTGAACCTGAGCTGCTGCCCCAGCCAACGCAGAGCAGGAACCCAGCACCCCAGCACCGCTGGCGCCGTGTCTCCCCACAAGCTGTCGATCAGGTGAGTGCCACAGAGAAACTGCTTTGCCCCCAAACAACATTTTCTCTCCCTAAAATGGTGATGTATCCCCACCCCAGTTTTCCCTGCTGCTAACTGCATTGTTCCCCTGCAGACTCCAAGCCCCCCTGCTGTTCCTCTGCCCCCTGTTTACGGTGCCAAGAGGAAGGAGAGGCAGGTGAGTCCCTAGATGGGGGTGCCCCCCACCCCAGTATGAGGAGGGGTTGACTTACACCCCCCCACCTTACTGCAGAGCTGGCTCCCCTGGATGTCGGAAGATGAGGATGACACACACCCTGAAGACCCAGCCCCACTGTTCTGTGTCCGGACACCATCTCCACCACTGTTTGAGGGGCTCCCCCAGCCCCACATCCCCCTGGGGGAGCCAGGCTGCACATGCAGGGCAGCATGGGGCCCCAGGGTAGAGGACAAAGCAGAAGGGCATGGCCAGATCTACTGGCGGTCCCGTGTGCCACAGCATCACCGGGTGTTAGAGCATCCCATGTCAGGGACACGCGCCCCACACCACCCCTGCTGGTGCCACAGGGACCGGCGGACACCCCCTACTTTGTACCGGGGCACATGCCCCTGTGCCCCCTCCCCATCACACCACCCCTGCAAGCACAGCCCTTGTCCCCACAGCAGGCCTTGGCATGCCACGAGCTTCCCCACATGCTGCTGCTCACCCCCTGAAAGCCACCAGCCACGGGGCTGGAGGGGGCCGCTGGAGCCACGGCAAAAGGGGTGGCACCTTTCCTTCTGCCCCCATGCCACAGTTCCCCACAGTGCAGGGGAAAGGGACTCTAGCCCCAATGTCTGGCTCTTCCCCTGCCTGTACTGAGGGACGTGGGAAGGCATACTTTATTGGAGTAACCTCCCTGTGCTCAATAAAGGCTATTACACCTTTATGTGGCTGTGTCCCTAGTTGTTTCCTTTTGGGACCCCCCCCTCCCAGCTCACCCTCATCCCTATGGGGTCACAGACTGGGCATCCACAGCACCAGTGGTTTGGGGTGAGAAAAGTTCTTTTTGGGTCTTTTCAGAGGGCAAGCAGGGCCTGGCAGGGGCGGGAGGTGGGGGAGCTGCAATCCAAGCACAACTGATGGCTAACGAAGGCTTTATGAGTTGTTAGGCAGCTCTGGAGCACTGCTTGGATGCATGCACACCACACACACGCACGCACGCACACACACCACCCACACCCACACACTCACACCCACCCACACACACTGATGCACCTTCAGTGCCCAGTTCAGGCCAGCAGCAGGGGGACAGCAAGAAGGTCCAGGCACTGCTGAAGCTGGTCCCAGCCTCTGACTACTATCCCTGCTCTTACCCTGGCAAAAAAAATGATACCGCTAGGGGAAATCTGGACAGTATCAGAAGTGACTACAGAGCTCTGTGAACAGTAGTCCAGTCCCTGTGGTGTTTTCAATTCTGCCGGAGAGGGAAAAGACCGTGAGGAGGAGGGCGCTGGTAGCACAAGTCAGTAATTGCTTGCAGAACTGGTGTTGGTGACAGGGTTTTGCTTTCTGTGACCCTAGGACCACGCTTGAGGATCGGTGTCTGCTTGGGAGAAATGGGATCCACCTCACTAAACAGAGCAAAGATGTTTCTGCCAAGAGGATGGCTGACCTCATAAGGAGGTCTTTAAACCAGGAATGAGGAAGAGGAGAGAGGGTAACCAGCAGTCCCGTGGAGGAGGGATGGACAGGGTTGCTGAAAAAAGCACATGGGATAGTGTGAGGAAGGAATCACAAAACCAACAAAATGGGCATTAAGCAGGGTCACCTCTACCACTTGCAGGTAAGCAGAGAAGTTCCTGTGAGGCACCGTTATGCAGAAAGCTCCCAGTGCCAGCGAATTTGACTTTTGTACTGACTAGTATATATGCTATGATGAAATGCCCCAGGCTGGCATTATGTCAGTTATATTTATATGACTGGCTATATCAACAGTCTGTCACACGGAAGGCTGGCTGAAGCTCCTGCCGGTACAGGAAATTCAGCACTTTGCACAGGACAGGGAAAACAGTTTCCTGCCTCAAAAACAGGCAGCCAGTTCACAGATTTATGAATTCAGTTTCTCTGCTTTATATTGTTAAAGACAGGGGGAGCTCGGTAGCAAATATCCTGCACATCTCCCAGGGCTGGACACATGGTGTGCCTGCATGTGCCCTTCCACACAGGCACAAGGGAGCCATGGCAAAGGGTCGTGGTACTTGGCAGGGCCTCAGACCATCCATGCAGTGCTCTGTTGTACTGGGACTCTCCTCAGCAGATCAGGAAAATTGCCATGTAGCCCCCGAAATGGACCACAGTGGTCCCTGCAGCAGGGCCCAGCTGAGACTTTCTCTCCTGGGCAGTATCTGGCAGAGGGAAGGCAAGCTGCAGGCATGCAAGAGGATCTGTCTTCTGCAGGACAGGACAGGCTTCAGACAGAGCATGGGACAAACTGGCCTCAGTCCTTTCCAACCATCCTTTTCAAACAAAGGTGGGAATTGGTGCAAAGGAGCTGTAACATGCAGCTGCAGACTTGAGTGGAGAGGTCTGATGTGAAGAGAAGGGATGTAAATCCTAGGTGTGCTTGAGACAAATGGCGGAGCTGGGAAGGCGAGGAGAAACTTGGCCCATGTAGTGCCTGAGTTCAAGGAAACTGCCTTAACCAACCTGTCCAGACCTCCTTAGGACTCCTGCATCAATATCACTTGAAGAACGTTGTTAACAAGTATTCTGTAAGTGGGAAAAAAATGAAGGGAAAAAAAAAAAAGGCTTGAAAGGAGACATTCTTTTACAGAACCAGAATCACCTTTTTTATTAGGTGTTCACTGAACTCTTTTGTTTAACTGCACATCTGAAACTTCTTCAATTAGCTGGCAGAATCTTGAAGACTTGAAGATAAATATGGGAAGAGACATGGCTTTTTGTATTTTAATGAGTCCCATGCTGTATTTGGTGTATGGACCTCAGAGACTGAGAGAAGACTGAGCAAACTCCTGAAGAAGTCAATGTTAGAAGCAACCCCCCCAGTTTCAGGGGGTATTAATGGGTCCCGCTGAGGGCCAGTACCAACAGATGGTCCCCATGGACTTGTTAGATGAGAAAACTGGAGGCAGTGATCATGGGTAGGCAAAGGCAATGTAGAGGTGGTGCTGATGCTAAGTAGCCCTTGATGTGTTACATTAAGCCAAACCCTGACCTCCAGGTCCTGGGAAGGGAGATCCTGTCCCTCACACATTGCTCAGGGCTCTTCCTGGTGTCGTGGAATATGGGAGGCGTTCAATGCTGAGAGCAGGACTACAGGATGATGCTTCTGGAACTCTGCTGTGTGGGGCAAAGAGATAATGGCATCCTAGTGACATCAGGTTAAGGTTTCTCCTGGTAGGTCTTGGTGGCAGAGACCTCAGCCATAGCCTACGGGAGAAAGAGCTTCCGTTGGGTTCTGACAGGAAAAAGGTTCTGTTGGGAGCTTTCAGCATCGCCATAACCCTTGGCCCCTGCACCACAGGCTCTCCTGTGCTGTTCCATGCCTCCACCTTGCAAGTCTGTGGACACCCAGTCCTGTCCTTCTCCTAAACATCACCCCAAAAGATCACTGTCTTTACTGATTTCTCTCCTTCCTCCCTGGCTATTCCTTGAAACACGAAGCCTTGGGGTGACCCAGACACCCTCTGGGTGGCCTGTTGTACCACGACACATTAGAATGACATTTCTTTTTCCTCATGTTTGGTCTCAGTCTCCCAAGCTGCACTTTGTGGCATTCTTCCTTTCTCCTGATTCTTTCCACTACCAAAATAAGCTTCATCCTCTCTGAAACCATCCTTCAAAGAATTTTTTTTTTCCATGCCCTTCCCTCTTGGCTGGCCTGCCTGATAACCATGTCTAAGGCCTAGCTGATCACAGTGCCCATGGGGATTCCTCAGAAAGAACCTTCTTCTCTCCAGAGTGTGAGCAATGACCTCCAATTTATATTGATCCAGAAGGTCTCCTGATGAACTCTGAGTATATAGGAAAAGCAAGAACCTTTCTGTCAGACATCCTCTGGGAACCCTGTGCCCAGCCCTAATCTGCCTTTTCTCTCATCAGTCACGTGGGACTTGTATCACTTCTGTAAAAATCTAACATTTTCCCAGTAAAGTCTTTCAGCACTGGTTCCCACCAGTGCTTTTTTTTAGGAGAACTGGCAGCACAGACAGGATTTCTTTAATTACAAAAGTACAGAAAAAAAAGAGTAGTCCAGTAAAAAATATATTTCTTTGTTGTCTGTTAAGCGGGTTGTCAAATTTTAACAGTGGACAACCTTAGTGGAAAACATTCAGTGAGATACATAGGAAAGGGACAGCCAGAAAGGCAATTAAGGAGTTGGCTAAAGAGACAACCATGCAAGCTGCTAGCAGACACAGCAAGCTTTAAACTGCCTGGAGTTTGACTGTCTGGACAATTGAGATGGATATGAGTGAATGGAGTAAAATGAGCAGAGGAACACTGTATGGACAATGGAAAGTGTTACACTGACACACTGCTAATGAAATGACTTGAGAAACGGTCACTTTAATCACAACATGTGGAAATAAATGAAGTATTGGTGAGATTCAATCCACACACTGATAGACAGAGCAGTGGTCAAGCAAGTACTGGGGACGATCTCCAAATGTGCCAGGCCCAGTCCATAGCCCAGCTACGGGTTAGCAGTTACACTGGAAGAGTCACACACAGACACATTTTCTGCCACCCATGACAACTGACTGACGCTGCAACAAGGTGTTTCGTTCCTGGGTGGCTCTCCCCTGCTCAGCTCCCTCAGTCCTTTACCTACTCTGTGTCCCTTGCTGCAAACCTGTAACCCTCTGTAGGCAGGGCAGGCGCTAGTTGAGGCATCCCCTCCAACTCCCTGCTGTGCCGCGGCCTTTGCACCTCCACGGGCAAGGCTCAGCTGTACCCACAAGTTAGGCCATGAAACCACCAGGTCCTACCTCCCCCCAGCAGCCAGGTGTCTCTTCATCACCTGCAGGACAGGGAGCATGGCAAGGAGAAAGGGGACAGTGAAGGGAGAGGTCCTCAGGGCATAAGAAGCAGGCAGGTAACTGCAGACACCATGCGGGTGGCTCTGAGGACCCCCACCATCTTGAGTAGAGCTGGGCCACCTGGCACCTCAGCAGTGGAGCAGAAGGATCTGTTCCTTCCTTTTTGGAACTAAGGAACTAAGCTGGAGGCTCCATCAGGTGGAAACAAGTAATCAGGCTTGAGTTTTGTCATTGCCTTCAGCTGGGAGTCAGTTATATGAGGGCTGTGTTTCCAGGCCCCAAGGGTTAGGGCCTGCTAGCTCTGGTTGGTTGCTGTGTGCCCTGTCACAGTGCTTGGTGCAGAGGGGGAAACCCTTGCAGTTTAGAAGTTATCCTGCTAAAGAAGGTAAAATATATATATATATATATATATATATATATATATCTTTTTTACAGTGTTGGCTTCTTTCTGCGTTCTCTGTTTTTTGACTGTATGTCTCTGTTCAGTGGCATTTTCAACGTTATATTGCATGTTATCTCCCAGTTATCTTGTTCCAGAAGCAAGCTGTGAAAAGTGCTGATTTTGGTAATTATTCTTTTTCAGTTTTTTGAGGTATAAATGTTTTCAGTTGTTCTAGTTAGATTCTAGGGGCTGAAGCTGACTTGTTCATCCTAGCAAGGATCAGACAGGAGCTATATATATATATATATATATAAATATATATATATAAAGCAAGCAAGCTATTTGGGCATGTCAAATACACTCACACATGCTCACACTTGAGCAGTGATAGAAAGACAAAGGATTTATTAATGAGTTAGTTTGTTAACATACTGACCCCAGGGTGATGACAAGATGCTGTTCCCATTCATTGATGTTGTAGATACTTAACCAGGTCATGGTCAGCATCCCATCAGTATCATTGCAAGGTCAGATTTTTGCCTTGCTAGTCTTACAACAATGTATAAACTTTATTTTTTCTAATATATATATGTATGTATTAGAAACTTGAGTGAGGAAAATTATATATTTTAAGACTATATTAAACTGCTTTCATTGGCTGCTGCATGGGTTCTCAAGATAGATATTTCCCTTTTAGGGTTTCCCACTGTTTCTGCACCCAAGCTGAAGCCTCTTTCATGTGGGGAATGTTTTTCTTCTTTGAAGACTTGGCAAATATTTGCCCAGCATAGATGTGAAGGAGGCACACGTGTGGTAAGTGTCCTCTCAGAGGCTACTGCATTTTTTAAGATAAACTTCTAGCTCTAAGTGGCACCAAGTATTAGTCCACGGCTATGTTCTGTATTTATGAGAAAAGTATATCAATGGTGTAAATTTTGTTGTGTACAAACACTACTTTTATGTAAGTGAGCAAGTTTTTTTTAGAAAAGGGGGGGAATTGTTCTTTATATAAGAACAAGGTCAAAGAAGAGCTTTTCCTTTGAGTATGATATAGCTGAACTGACGTGGAGTGGGTAAAGGGTGACTGGAGCAGGACCTGAAGCTGACTAGAAGTGTCTTAAAGATGGAGAGAGAGTGTTGTAGGTTGTCATGTGATTGTCCAAAATAAAACAAGATTTTTTTCATTTTGAAAATGAAAAATGTGAAAACTTAACTGGGAATTTTAAGTGAGAAAATGGCTTAGTGGTAGGTATTGGATTGCTAATGGACTGTGAACCTGACTGAACCTAATGTATTGATTAAGGTAATATTTTCCTTACCTTGCTCTTTACACTTATTTAGCTTCCATTTAATTAAAAAAAAATAAATCACTGTATGTGCTCTGCAAGCATGATCTCCTGTAAAAGACATGGTGTGTAATTGGAGTAGATGCTAGGAATGTGACCAGAGTGCAAGCCTCTGTTCTGCATGGCACTGAAGTGTTAACTTAATTTAAGCAATTGTCTAACAGCTCTGGTGGCTTACTCAGTCTGTGCTATGAAGAGTCTAACACTCAAAACCGTAAGATGCTTTGAAATATTAGTTGATTTATTTTACAGAACTCTTCACTTGGAAAGTGTTCAGAAAAAAAAAGTTTTATTGAAATATCAAATGTTCTGGAAATGTGATTAATAAAGAGCTTGCAGGAATTGGATTAGCAAGCAAGAAACTGCTTTATTGATTCACTTTATGTATACGCAAAAAATGTTATTGTGACATGAGCTACTTCATAAAGGACTGTTTGTCTTCTCCCTGCAATTCCAGGCAGCAAGTTGAAAGTGAATTTCCACCAGATAAGGGGCAGTTCAAACTGTTATGTGTATGATTATACAGGTGGGGGGCTATAAGAAAAAAGCAGGGCTCACTGGTTAAAAGCCAGTGTATTACAGATTGTGGCTAGAAACCAAGAACTAACTTTTCCTTGTGCTGTTATTGACACTCGTGTTACTAAAGTTTTTGTGTGTTCAGGTGCTGGCAGGTATGTAACATTTAAGCCATGTGAATAGCGGATGTTGTCTTCCCTGAAATTCTTTAAATGTAAAACAGTGACTGTAAGGAGGTTGAAGTTATTGTTAGCTTCCTTTCACCTGGAGTGCAGTGGATCTCCAGTTATGCTGTGAATAGCATAGTGTGAACAGTTGAAAAGCTACTGAGCAGTATGGGTCTGTAGGCTGAACAATCTACCCAGGTTGGACAAGCTCAAATTTCCTTGTCTTTCGGGGAATGTGGCTGACATGGCTGATCTCAGCCTTACACTGAAAGCTGCTGCAAGCAAAGGAGAATGCTTGCTGTGCAATTTTGCATAACTAATCCTGTGAATGATTTTCTACTTCATTTCATAGTAGAGCTTGCAGTGTCTGAGCTTGGACTAAATACACAGGGCAGTTCTGAATATGTCTGAATTTCTGCTGAGTGTTTGCATACATTCCTGGGCACTAACTTGAAGTTCATGTGGCAAACCATTAGGAGGATACAAACTTTCATCACGTTTCTCATCCAAACCGTAATACGGTTCATCCTATGCAAAACGAGTTCATCATGCAAAAATGAATTGTGTGTATATAGGAATCATTACTGAAATTTCTGCTATTCATAGGTTCTAAAAAATTCCTGACAAGAGAAGTAAGCCATATAGCTTTGTGCTCTCATCATTCCTACAGAGGAGGCAGCCACTGGGGCCCAGTACAGATGTCAGCATCAACCAATCTGTGTTTTGAGTGAGACACCAGGAAGCATAGTGTTCTGGGACAGTATTTCAGGAAAGCATATGGCAATGTCTGCTGCCAATGAAAGGCATTGGTATAGCAAATACTGCATCAGGACTTTCCCAATGCACACTGTTTCCCCCACACGGTGGATTCTAGTGCAAGGTTACTTTGCATTTTCTCCTTTAGTCTTAATAGATTTTCTTTTTCCAGCTAACCCAAGTCGGATTTGAGTTCCCAGTCATCAGCATTAAGGTCTGGTAGCTAGCCTCATGAGTAAGTAATTGAGCTTCTTACACAAGGAAACCATTGGACGCTGTCTTCTATTGTAAGGTGTATTTTAATTCTGATATTTTTAGACATTACTTTAGATAAACAAGTTTACTATGGGGCAAATGTGGTAGTTTCTGCTAGGATGATGAATGAGCTAGCGCTTCAAAGCAAATCTGGTGGAAAGGGGCACTTCTCACTACTGTATTTTTACTTTTTGAACTTGCATTGGAACCCATTTTGGTCTGCTACTCTGAACATTGAAATTTCTGCCTCATTGCTGCTACGCTGTCCACTTTGAGCTTGTTTGTAATTGAATGTCAAAACAGACTTCTGAGTGGGCCTCAACTTAAGGAATAAGGTGGAAGTATGACACTTGCATTCTGTAGTATAGTCCTGTTCTGATAATCTTACAGGATAGATAACTGTCTTACAAGAATCTCTTATGTTCATTTGCTAGAGAGCACTTACTCAAGGTAGCATAAATAACTTGGTTTCTAGTGATAGAGTATTCTAACTTATCTGATATCCCTAGCACAGTGGGTGCTAGGAACTGCAGGAAGTGGGAACTCTTACTTTAAAGCAGCTTCCATAGGGTTATCTGACCTAGCAATTTTCCTGTCATTTGGGACCCAGGAGCTGTGCATATTTCCTTTCAATGTAGAATGACATCATTATATGGAGAAATATTTTCTTCCTTTAATTTCAAATTATGCTTGTTTTCTAGTTTTTAACCAGTGCTACATTTCCAGCACCATGTCATCTGTAGGTGGGATCATTATAAGCAAGAATTGCCAAAGCACGTAAATATCAAGCATGGCTATTCACACAGTCAGGGGTTGTCTTCCTGAAGGTGCTGCATTGGTAGCTTCCATTATGTTGCTCTCCTGCAGTGCAAGCATTTTGGATCAGAAGAGGCCTGCCATTTCACATGTGCTCCAGCTGTTTCCTTCACCCACCACAGGCAAGACTAGTACTTTCATTAATTTTTAATGAATTGTGTGTGGAAAGTGCAAAAAGAGGTGGTGGAAGATTGTTAGATTGCTTCCAGCATGGTGAAGCTGGGTGACATCCCAGAAGGGCCCAAGAAAGTTTTTCACAGCTGCATGAAATGAGGAGCTGCAAGGCTGACTCACTTCCCTGACTGCTCATTGCGATGGACTGACAACAGGGCAGTGTCTCTGTCTCTGATGCTTTTGTTTCTGAGAGCGCTGAGGACTTATGTCCAGTTTTCTAGTCTCCTTTTGTTCTTGCTCTCCTGTTTGCTTCGCTCTTTATTTTCTGTTTTTGATTTTGGACTTACCATCCTTCAGAGACATTTCACATCTTCTCTCATCTTAAAACTGCCCAGGGTTCAGGGCTCTGACTGATGGCCCCATGATAGCTGGTCATGGTGTTGATGCATGTGGTAGTTAAGCAAGCTAAATTCAAAACAGAAATCAGTGCCTGGGCTGACCGAACTGTTACACTTGTCATGCAGGAGGATGTAAAGCTGTGCCTAGTGGAGCCAAAGCAGCAGTGAAAATAGTGTGTATTCATAAGGACTGGTCTGAGCAGAGTACCTCCACCATGGCAGTAGGCACACTGCATGCATGTGCACTGCCTACCTTTGGCAGCTCCAGGTGCCCCTTTCCCTGTGGTATATATGCACTAGAGCAGTGTGATGTCACATTGTCTTCTGCCAACATCATGCCTCTTCCATCTGACAGAGCCCTCCCAGAACAGGTGTGGATCAATCAAACTGTCCTGCCAGTGGGGCTGATCTGTGGGTATCGCGCTCATGTCCAAAAATTCCTACCTGGCGATGCTTGGATTCTCTCAGCCCATGCCATATCTGAAGTAAGGCTTGCAGAGCAAGACTCCTGCTTTGTTTTGAAGTCCTGCTCCAGCTTACAAAGAACTAGTGTGATCATGACAGCAAACCTGAATACCAAGCTGTTCCTGACTAGTTGCACAGCAATTTGCAGAAAGCTTGCTGACAATAGCAAACACTTGCTGGCCTGTGCACAGGAATATTTCAGCTCTGGGCATGCAACCAACAGAGCATGTAAGCTTCTGTTTCTTCCATTTCTTTCACCCTTCTGCTTCAAATAATCTTCAGAGAAAAGGATTCAAAACCTTCACGTCAAAGTGCTATACCCAGTGGTCATGAAAAACTGCAGAATAAATGACATCTGTCTTGTAGCAGGGCTGAGAGGAGTGGGTATTGTTGCTCACATCACTTGTTTCACTCCTAGAATAGAGCAAGGCCTGGGAAAGTGGCACTGGGCTGGTAAAGATGAAGCAAGTAGCATTTCAAAGTCCCTACCCTGTAGTTATGCCTGAGCAGTGTTTACAACATCGGCTCTCTGGGCAGGGGTTACAATGCCATTGCACTGATAAATGTCATTGTCACTGATGCAACATGAGCAGCCTACCTGGCTTCTACATCTTGGCGGCAGAGCATAGGTGCTTGGCTCTTATGAGAGGGGATGTTTAGACCTGGCTTCAGAGATGATTTGAATAAGGGAGGGTTTTCATGACAGGCCTTGGAGAGGAGGTAGGTAAGAGGTAGCAGAGAGGCCTCCTGTGCCTTGCAGCTTGTTTCTGGGACAGCGTCTGTCTTTTGTGCTTGAGCAGCCTGTGTAAGGAACACACCTGTAATCAGAAGGAGGGGATGTAGTGTGTGGTGTCCATACTAATGGGCAAAGGGAGAAATGTGAGCAAATGAGCACACAGCTATGAAGTGTGTCAAAAACAGACCACTTCCCTTTAGCAGCCTAGTGATAACCTGGCTTAAGGTTCAGGTGTTACAGCTAGCAATCAGCTGTGATGCTCAGCATCACCAATACTACTAGCTGAGAGACTTGGTCTTTCACTTTTTTAACTGCACTGTAAAGCTAAAATAGCAGGATAGTATCTGTCTCTTACAGAAGGGGGGGGACTTGAACTAGGAAGAGCTTATGACAGTCTTCATTGAGATGTTTAAAAAGCAGAATGTAAGCAAATGAAGGGTTAATGAGTCCTGGTGTGCACCGGGTGAATACAAGCATTTAATGGGGTGGGATGATCTGTACCTAGATTCTCTCCCTTATGGGGAACATTCCTGACAACCAGAATGGTCCCTGATGTGTGAACAGAGCTTCTGGAGCAAGGAGGATGTATCTGTGGTGGAGGAGCACCAGGCTGAAGTACACTTGAAAGAACTGGACAGATGCATTCATGAGTGAGCTAGTTCATGTCACTGCAAGACTGTCTTTGAAAGGTCACTGCGACTGGGGAATGTTTCCAAGGGCTGGAAGAAATCAAATGCCACTTCTACTTTCAAGAAAGGCAAGGAAGAGGGTTTAGGGAGTACAGGCCAGTTGGCCTCACCCTGATCCCTGGGAAGATGATAGAGCAAATAGTACTGGAAACTATTTCTGAGCATGCTAATAGCAGGAAGGTGACCAGGAGTAATCAGTGTGGATTTACAAAGGGGATATCATGCATAAACAACCTGATAGATGTCTATGATGAGATGACTGGCTTGGTAGGTGAGGGGGAAAGCAGTGGATTTTGTTTTTTCTTGACCTTATTAAGGCTTTTGACTTTGTCTTCTGTGATTGTTTTATAGACAAACTGATGAAGTACAAATTTAGTTAATGGACAGGGAATTGGAGTTAAAACTAACTGAACTGCTGAGCTCAGAGGGTTGTAATCAGCCTGTAAAGTCCAGCTGGAGGCTAATCGTGAGTGGAATATCCTGGGGATGATACTCCAGCCATTACTGTGTAGCATTCTTGTTAAAACAGCTGATGAGACAAAGTGCACCCTCAGCAATTCTGCAGATGATGCCAAACTGGGAAGAGTGGTTGATGCTGGCCTTTCTGCAGTACCCCGAAAAGGCAGTGCTTCACTGCAGACAGAGCGCATCTTTACCATAACTCAAGGCTCTGCTGCTATTCTAAGAGGCCTACCATCAACCTAACATAAAACCTTGCATTTCCTGACTTAGGAGATCACTCATTTAGATAGAATCTTACTTCCTGAAATGATAGAGCCCAATGGACAGGCAAATGGCAAGAGCTTGCTCAATCTGTTAGTTATATAACCACATAAATATGTCACTTTTCTTAGCATTAGGTACTTGCTCTGTAATTGATATCACTTAATGTAAAGCGTTGTTCTCCATTTCCCTTCTCAGTTTTAATGGTTGATGGAATTGCAGTCTTGTGAACTGTGGTAACATTCCAGTGCAGTTGCTTCTGCATCAAGTGAAGTACTTAGCACTGTTCATGATGCAAATGAGACCAAACTGTAGATGTGGACAACTTGTTTGGTGGTATCACGAAAGGAACAAATATTAAGATAGTCCTGAGGAAAGAAACCCACAGTGTTAATAAATACTTTTTCTGTACGAATGAAGATTCTATTTCAAGTATGGAAATTGCTGCAGAAGGAACCCCACTACCTGAATTTTCATATGGGATAAAGAAAAATCCCACTATAAAGAGAAGCTGTTCAGATAGTGAGAGGCAGAAAATGTATCCAATAGTTTGCAAACTCACAACCCCTGTAAGGTGATTGCAGAGGTGGGGGATATCTAATTTTACTGAACATGCTCACCTGTGTAATAGGTGACTCATATGAGCCCTATCAAGCTCTGGGGCTGTTTCTGTCTCTGCTCCATTCAGGATGGAGAATGAGCAACTTTACATAGATAGAGATCTGATTAATACTGGCCATACTGGAAAATTAACACTTTCTCTGTTGTGGCCCTAGATGTAGTGCCTCATGGGTTGCAGTGCCATTTGCAGTGTTTTGCCTGCCTGCCACACTGTACAGAGTTAGTTTTGGCAGGGCACTCACCAGGTGGCTTTGGATATAAATGAGATGATCATAAACTCAGTGTGAAACTGTTCAAATGTCTTGCACCTCATGCACTGAAGACAACTGCTTGGAACAAAGGAATATCATAGAAAAATATGAGATGTAGGAGGGAAATGAAGGTTTTCATTCTGCCTTGCATCAGGAGTTGATTTAACTCTAATATTACTTTTTTTCTGATTTTCGTGTGTCCTGTAAGAACCCCCACCTGCCACCTGGCCTCCCACTGCACAGACAAGAACAGAATTGAGGTGGAGGTACCAGACAGGACAGTGGGGGAGTGAACTGATACCCAAGGGTTTACCACATGCTATTGGTTATCCCCTTAAGCTGTGAGGCTGTCCATCTTGCTGGAGAATGGGAAAGTAAACTTAGCTGGTGGGAGTGTTCATCTCTGAAACACCTGCATGTCTGAATAACACTTCTAGAAGAGCTGCTCAAAAGAATAGGAGTTTTCCTGTAATAACTACCCTCAAAGAAGTTCATCTTTGTATGCTTTGTACAGGGAAAACCCGTACAGACCTGGACATCAAACACTGCTGTTTCTGGTTTTGGGGTGGGGAAGGAATTGATTGTTGTACTTCATTGCAAATTGTCAGCACAAGAGTGAAAACCTCTGCTTGGAGAGGTAGGATGGGTCCTCAGGAGAGCAGCGGTCCAGTGGGATTCCTCACATGAGCCATCCGAGCCCTAAGGCTGAGAGAAGAGATAGGTGCGGCGGGGCTTTGGCACTACCCCAGGCCCTTCGGCCTTCCTCGGTGCTCCTGCCGCAGGGCACGGGGGACGCAGAGCGGCTGCGGGCAGCGGCGGGGCCCGCGGGCGGGTTCCAGTCACGGAGCTTTCCCTCAGGGAGGTTGCCACGGCTGGTGTCGGGCCGCCGCTGGGCGCCTCTCGCTCCGTGGGGGCCCGGCCAGTGCAGGCCGCATCAGGGGGCTGCAGAGGTGCCTTAGGCCGCATGCATCGACCTGGCAGTGTGCTAGGGAAGAGCGCGGTGCCTGTGAAGCTGAGGTCGGGGATGGGCTTCAAGGGACCTGGGTCCCCTGAGCAGGAGTGCTGATGTCTCAGTACAGACGGAGAGAATGTGTGAAGTAGATGGGAGGACGATTTGATGATAGAAAATTCCATTGTCTGTCAGAAAAACTGGAGGTGGCATTTGCCTTCTTGCCCTGAGTGCCCTGCAGTTGCTGGTTAACTTGCAGCAAGAGGCAGGTTGCTGGGGGGCTGCGTGGTCCGGTGCTTGAGGGGAACACCACAAACAGGGCAAATTCATCCTGGACACCCCCCCCACCTGCTCCTGGAAGCTGAGAGCTTTGGGTGCTTGTCTGTGATAATTTTTTAGTCACTGTTCTTTTTTTTCTCTGCCACATCTGAAGCCTTACTGCTTCCCAAAATCCCTCAGGTACCGAAGTTAAATATGTCTGGAGAATGAGGTTGTGTCAGTATTACATCCACTGTGCCCAGCATTGCCAGTCTGAAACATCCACCACCTGCACCTCAAACCATCATCAAATGGATATTCAGCTTCAAATTATTAACACACATTTGGAGTTTTTATTCACCTTGTGAGTCCAGGGCCTTTTAGAGATGCCTTGAAAAATCTGAAAGCTAATGAGAACCTGTGGTAATCAGAAGACTCCCAGATAAGTGCATTAATGTCAGCCCATTGTTACAAACTCTCATTTGTAGCTAGTAAGTGCTAGCAGCATGGTGAAAAGAAACTTTCAGTTCTGCAGAAATGGCAAGAACACCTATTTCTGGAATGCTCCGCGCTCATTTCAGTGTGTTGTAGCACAACTGCAACATGAGAGAGGGACAAATGAAGGTGCTTCTCAGAATACAACCTGAGTTAAGTACTCTGGTCACATTTAGGGATCACAAACAGGACAGCAGATGCAGTGGAAGGGAAAGTAATAACAGGGGAAGCCCGTTCTCTAAGCTCTACACTAGTTACAGAGTACAGCAGTGCAAGGAGGTATGGAGCTGCTAAGCCTTACACAGCAAATTTAGTTCCCTGATTTTTTTGTGCAGAAATTTCAGTGAAGGTGGGCTCTCTGGTGGGCAGGGTTAAGTGTGTACAAGTGTGCTTTGGTTGGAAATCACATCACATGGAACTGGTGACTGATAAAATAGCAAGCAAGCATAGCAATCTCTGGAGAAGAGCAACATGAAGTCTTCTGTTAACTGACTGGCTGAAACAGCAGTTCTGTTGTCATTCCTCCCCCAGCTTAGTGGCTACAAAAACACTGCCTCTCAAACATAAAAACAAAATGTGCATGAAGCAAGGGTAGTGCTTCACAAAATGTGTTATGGTCCTTCTGACAAATGAGTTTAATTCCTGGTGAACTGTCCTGGTTTCAGCTAGGATAGAGTTAATTTTCCTCCTAGTAGCTGGTCGGGTGTTATGTTTTGGATTAGGATGAGAAGAGTGTTGATAGCTTGCTGATGTTTAATTGTTGCAGAGTAGTGCTTACACCAAGCCAAGGACTTAGCCTCTTGCTCTGTCCTGCCAGCGGGCAGGCTAGGGGTGCAGCAGGAGCTGGGAAGGGAAAGACCCAGGACAGCTGACCCCAACTGGCCAAAGGGGTATTCCACACCACATGAGGTCATTCTGGACAATATATAGGGGTGACTAGCTGGGGTGGGGGGGCTGGCTGCTTGGGGATAGGCTGGGCATCGGTCAGTGGGTGGTGCGCAATTGCATTGTGCATCACTTGGTTTGTACATATTATTAGTAGTAGTACTATTATCATTATTTTCCTGCCTTAATAAGCTGTCTCTATCTCAACCCACAGACTTCATTTTTTTCTCTCCCCCATCCCAGGGAGGGAGGGGGGGAGGGTGAGTGAATGGCTGTGTGGTGCTTAGCTGCCGGCAGGGTTAAACCACAACACGAACATAAGATACTCTGCCTTTAGGTAGTGGAGTTGGTTGTGGTCATTTAGTGTATTTGTGCAAACATTGATTGTGCCCCACTCTACTGAAGCAATTTATAAACAGGAAATACCAATAGAGCAACCAGTAGCATTTTGCTCAGAGCAACATCTGTGCTCCAAGCTGTTTATTTCAATAAAACTGAACAAATCTGTTGATTTGATAACACTGCATCAAATAGTAAATCTTGATCAGCATTGCACAGACCCAAGCTTAAGCATTTCTGAGTCAAAGACTTCATTAAAGAAAAAATAGGCCTTAATTCCAGTCTTGATATAGTGGTGTTAGTGCAGTTACTTTGCTGATTTCACAGACATTACATCATCTTTATTAAATGGTTACTGACAACTGAGGTATGCCAGCCTGAGCTCTTAACTAAAACAGCCATGGTTTTCCCACTCTGTTGCACTCCCACTTTGCTGACCCTTGTAACAGCTTAGGAAAGACTGGAGGTGCACAGAATTAATCATGGCACTGTTTACTGACCACCTTACAATGGAAATATCCTGTAAGCTGACTATGTGTTTGGAAAAAAAAGTCATCAACAGACTACCTAACTAGTAACTATTAAAAAAAAAAAGGCATAAATACAGAAGAGTTGTACTTAAATATGAATTTTATTGCTAAGAATGTTACTATTAATTATTGAGAATGTGTGTATATGAAAAGCAGCATTTATGATAGCACAAGAACATGAAGGATCTAGGAGAAGGGGAAAAAAGTTGCTAAATGCTACTCTTCATGATATATCTATCAAAGCCATATCATGAGGAGGAAAAGACAAACACATTTGAGGAAGAGTTGTGAATTTTTGCCTTTGCTCAATTTGCTTAGCTGGTTCCATCACCTACTGAATCTTCACTGAAGAACAAAGTGAAGTCCATGTTGTGTGACATTTAGGGTAGCTCTGTCTAGACACAGCTCAGTGTTCTTCAGCACTAGAAAAATGCCAAGAGTCAGTGCAGTTGTTCTGTGCGTAAAGACTGCCCATCCCCCTCCTCACTAGTTCATAAGCCCTTACCCTCCCTCTAAAAGAAGCTACCTCCTTAGACCCCCCAACTGTAACTAATAGAAGCTAATAGCTATGTTTTCAGATGTAAGTAAGACTTTGGGAGGGATGCCTGGTTCACTTTTTTTGAACATGTTTGAGCTTACCAAAGGGCTAAGCATTTGCACCCCATTCTCAAGGAGTCTGGTTTGGTCCAGGATTTTTGAGTCTGGAAAAAAACTAGTTACATCTACCTGTATAGACTCAAGATCTCTGTAAGCCCTAACACTTAATTCTGGATAGGCCATAACTGTTGTGGAACAGATTTTTTCATCCTTCATTGATAGCATACACTGCAAAAAACAATGGCACTGCAGTGGCTGTGGAGTTCCCACAGTTTTAAGAAGTTCAAGTATGGGGACCCAGCAAGGAGCCCAGCAAGGAAAGTACGTGCCTGGGTGCTACGCAGCTGTAACTGAAATCACTGCATCATGAAGAGTATCATTTAGAAACAAGTTTAGGACTATAATTTTCACCAGTTTTGAAAATGATCTTGCAAAACCCACTATCAGTGTAAGCGGCACCAAGAACAGTCTCTTTCCATTACTATAGTATCAACTATCTGCAGAAGTTGACATGGCAGTACCTCCAAGACCTGAAATGCATTCTGGCCCTGCTCCTTCAGCTCACGCCTGCATCTACACAGACTGCAGATATATGAAGTATTTCTTATATCATAGCACAGTTTCATACATCTGCTTTCTGACTTCTAAATGCCCGTGTTACTAGGATAGAAAAGGAGCTCACAATTTTGTATAAAGCATCCTATTGTTACTAAGACTGAATTGGAATTTTCACCTTCAATTTGCAAAACTCTTCCCCCTGAAATGCACTATTTGGTAAGGTTGTATCCTTAATGCTTCAGTATGAACTTTTAAAATAGATCATTCCTTGCTTTGATTTTAAACCCAAGAATATTCTGTGATCAACAGACTCTTTCTTATGTACTTCACTTGGTGAAGTACACTTGGGACCCAGATGCAGCTGCTTCCTGAAAACACAAGGCATGTGTTTCCCTGCTATGATCAACAGCTCTTGGTATTAAAAAATAAAAAGGAAAAAACATCTGAACTTACTAGCTGATTCACTTTGTGCTATTCTTTCAAAATCATTATGAAATTCAAAGGAAATTAGAATGATGTTCAATTGTTTTACCCCCCCCCTAAGCTAAGTATCACACAAGGAGGAAAAAGAGATGGTGTTCTGCATAATCAGTTATATATGAAGCACAAACTAAACAGCAGTGTAGACCTATATTCAGTTATCTCAAGGCTTAAAAAGGTTAGAAATGTTTGTTTGCGTAGGTTTCAGACAGTCTCCATCCTTCTGAGCTCAGTGGTACCAGGCCTCCATGAGAACTTTGGTAGTGTACTTTAAATCCTTTTGGTTTGGGTTATCAGTAGGAAACTTTTGCTTTAGTCCTCTTTTGAACCTCCATAAAGTAAAGCCCTTTTACTACACATCATTGGCAGAACATATGCAGCTTTTATTAATCTTTGAAAGGACATGCATGGACATTGATATATGGCTCCAAGCCAAAGCTTCTTGAAAGTTTACGATCCCTGGATTAGGTCCACTCTTAATAATGCAGCCAAGACAACGTACGTTTTTCTTCTGATGATTTCAGTTAATTGGTGTTGGTCCTAAGAGTCAGGAAAACTTAGTATTTCCCTTGCCTGTTATCCAAACTTATCTAAGACCTCTGTTGCTTTAATACATAGGATACAGCCAAAACAGTGTTAGCATGAAATGAAAAATGTCAGAGCTTGACCTATATTTACACAGATGCAAGTTCTCATCTACTTTCATCTTTTCTGATGTACCTGAAACCCTCTGAACCCTGAGGAAATAAATTTACTTCTGAATGAAAGCATAAAAAGAAGAAAGCCTTAACATTACAACACTATGATTACAGGAAGCTGAAAGCGAAAGTATAAAAATAAGTCCTCTTACTATACAGAATTCAACTTGGGCACCCTGCCTCTTTTTACTTCATTAAGAAAGGTGCATTTCTTCTCAGCTTTCCTTCCTCTGCCAAGCGCAGCTCAGCATGGATTACAGCAGGATAATGAAACACTACAACACACAATGGTTGCACTCTGGGTTTTAGTTCATAGCACAGGAGCATACTGTGTAAGGAACCAGCCACAAAACCATAAACAGCCAGATAGGTTCCTTGGAGTGCTTTCCTTAAATCATGGAAGCAAAGAAGAAACCTGTTGTAGGTGAGGGGTACTGTGCATAGAACAAACCCAGTCTCAGCTGTGCTCAAACCTAGTTGCAAATAATGAACCTGGTTCAGGAAACCTTGGAGGCTGAGGAGAAGCAGATGCTATCCCCGTTGTGGCAAGGCAGCTGATATGCACTTGTGCTGTTTGTGTCCCTTCTCTCTTGACTATTACTGCATGCAGAGGGAAAAATGGCAGGGCTGACAAGGCAAGGGTTGTTCAAGTTAGCTCTCCTCCTGTAGAGACAGCAATGTCATCATGAGATATCAAAGAGATCAGGCAATGGCTTCTTCCTCAGTAGTGTGGTGGTTACAGCATCTGATGAGACTGACTTCTACAGACAAGGAGGACAACTTGCGAAACTAAAGATCCATTGCTTCCATCTGAACAGAGGGGAGTGATTCAGGATGAAGAGCAAGCTGGAACACCAAATACTGGTCTTCCTTGCCACTGGTCATTCACATTTCTGGGAGAATAAAAGAACTGAGGACTGCCACTGCTTCTTAGCGGTTTGCTTTATATGTTTTCAGACAACTTTGCCTAGATGGTGTCAAAGACAAGTATAGGACTCCATTTAAGAAAACACACTACCATATGCAGGCAAGTTTAAAAGCAGAAAGCCCTTAAGCATGGCAGATTGTCTGATGCCAAGGACTTTGAGCTGAGCTGTATGTTTGTGTGGGGAATGTTCAGAAACCAGTAGTGTATATATATGCTAATTCAGGGCTCCTATAAACCTGCTGTTTGGCCTGGATTTTAGACCCCCCAAGAATAACCTTCTACAGTGTTTGTTAACAGTCTGTTCATTAAGCTACTGACTGCTAGTGTGTTACGTTGGTGCTCATATTGATCCTTATCACTACAGACCCTACTACATCAGAACAGAGCTTAACTAAATAGTGCCTTTAAACTCTCCTTTGGACAGTTAAGAATCAGTTATTAAGATGCTGCTACTGAAAAATAACTATTGCATTTAAAAGTTGAACAGTAAACAACATTGCCAATATATTATTGCACACAAAGGTTTTTGGAACTACAAAGATTAGGAATGGGTAGTCTAGAAGACCCAAAATAATGATCCCAGAGCCATTCCAGTCGCTGCTCCAGCAAGCATGCTGAGTGCAAGGTCTCCATCGCTGTCACGGTACCGCTCTCGAATAATGACATGGTTTGCAGGGGGTTGGCCGTAAGGTCCTAGGTAGTAAGAGATTGTTAGGAAGAAGGCAAAAGAAATGTAGATCATAATGCCATGCGTTGGGATTTCAAAATGTTACCATTCCTTTACCATGTTCCTTCTGTTGAACACTATGATGTATTCTACCTTTGTAGCTGACATCATCTCTGCTTTGGATTCGGCTTCCATAATTAAAAAAAGTTACAGAAGCCTAGCAACACTCCTAGCCTCATGAGAAGTTAAAATCTTACAGAAAAGTTCATAACAAAAGTAAAGTTAAACATTGTTCTGCATTTATTTTAGCAAAACCTATGAATTACTTGTATCATTCCATCAAACAGATGGTGGGGTTTTTATGCTGGAAACAGATCTAAAAATTGATTCAACCTTGAAGTTAAGGCAAATAGTAAAGTTTCAAAAAAAATCTTTAGCTTTTAAGCCAGTTGTTTGCCAAAAAAAAAATAAAAATCAATTATTTACTCTATAATTGCTCCTTAATACTTCAATTCAGCCTTCTACAGTCTTCTACTACAGTGATCCCTTGTATGGTGACAGCTGCCACATCTTTCATGAAGATTGGCCCAGTAGTAAGGGGTTAACCTAAGACTTAAGAAAATACCCATTGACCCCTGCTCTGCAACAAAGTTGTTTAAGTTCTGCCTCCCATAAGTTTTATGACTTAGCTCCTATCTGCAAAGCAAACATAACAGTATTGCTTTCTTTTTCAGACATTTCAGGAAGATTCAGTATTTTCAAAGATACTGTAATGGTTTTCAAAACAGATACTGAAGTAATCCAACTAACTCAAATGGCAAAGCCCCTCACTGACTCAACGCATGGCTGGGCACTCAGAAACCGGAGCTGATAGCACTGGGAACCTCATGAGAAGGATTATGTCAGTTCAGAGAACAAACCAAGCAAAGAAGCTGAAGATACAGGGGTTAAGCTAGTTGATAGGACTGAACTTGACCCTGTAAGATTTAGTTGCAGTAACTCTAGTGAAGGGAAACACCGAGGCTTGGTTGCTATCCCCAAACCATAACTAGTATCTTAACACACCAACCTTTCAAACTCTGTTTAGGAGAGTTACTGTTTCATGCTGTATTTTTATCAGACAGATTTCTGTGGCTTGATTTCCAAGGCACGCTGGGAGTTTTTAAAAATGGTTCTTTAGACTTTCAACAAGCTGGTGCTGTTTAGTTGCTGAGAACCAACAGAACTCACTTTCCTCTGTGTTTGTACATGACCTGTATCTTAGCACTTCAATAACTTCGAGGAGGAAGCTTTAAGAGCTCTTTGCTGGGACACCTCCCTTGTCACAAAAAAAAGAAGTGGAAAAGGCAAATGAAATAACCTAACAAATGTCAAATGGTAAAAAAAAACAAAACAAACAACACAAGTGGAAAAAAATAGATTCTTGTTTGAGGAGCCAATCATAAACACTCATTTAGTAAATTACATCTTCTGATTTATGTTACCCATGTTACCCTAAGCCCCTGATTCTGTAGGACTGAGGTTCTCTATGTAATGTTAATCCTAAATTAAGGTTACTTAGCTAAAAGCACACCCTAAAATTTTAGTCTCTTTCTCTTTTATGGAGACTGAAAGCTACACAAACCTGAACAGAGCAATAGAAGACTTCACAAGGCTGAATGTACTCTCTTACAGCAATTCCAGCATGCAGAAAAGGAAGAAGTTAGTACCGTGCTTTGGGAGTGGATTTACCTTTGGAACACTTTCATTTAATTCTAGGGTCATAGCTGGATATCAGCATTGGTAAAAATTAAGCTACAGTTAAGAGCATCAGATGAATCACAACTTCCATCTACGCCCAGTACAGAGTACTGAGCCAATTTTCCTCTAACTCTCCTATCTTTTCTTAGAAAATGTGCTGACTATTGTAGTTAGAGTTGTATGTGCTTTGAAAAGAGTTTATAAAGTAATTTAAATACACTGGGGTCACATTTAGAAGGTTAAATCACTTAAATTCTGTTGCGCTCAATTTGCTGTGGAAGGGTGAGGGGACTCTGGTACCAGTTACAAGTTAGGTTTCTTTCTATCTCTCTGTTGTGCAGGAGTGGCAGCTGGTAAAGGAAATTGAAAATATTACATCTGAACTCAGCCTCAGGTGTCAATTACTTGGTCTTCTCTAATGTTAAGGGGATGAAGAGTCTTGGTGAATGTGGAGGATATGGTTGATACTGATTACCTTGGTACGGGTACTGGTAGGGAACAGCATAGGCTTGTCCATTGGAGGCATAGAAGACTTGAGGACCCGTAGCAGGATATGCACCATTGTACTGACTGTAGCCATAAACCTGGTGAAATCAAAAATGTCCAAAATGTTTATTATAGAAGTATTCTTTGCCGTATATCCACTTGTGTACTTTGTTCAATTCTCCCTCATTCCTAATGCAGTTCAGGGTTCACTAAAATACCCAGTATGTGCTGATCTAGACTACTCCCTGGAAAGGATTCAGAACAGCTGCTTGGAAAAAAAAAAATGCTACTAAGCAGCACTCACTTCTCACCCCTAGCTTCCTCCTCTCTGCCTACATGCCAATAACAGCTCTCTGGAGAGCTCAGAAGTGTCAGGTAGGCAACAGTTGGTCCCAAAAAATCTCCAAACAGCTTTCCCCTGGCACACAGCAAGTAAACACCGGATTCATGACAAGTACTCTGTAGGCTTATATTTTGAAAGCAATTTTGCTCTCTGAAAGCCCAGTGCTAGCCCATAATTAATATAGCTCCCAGTACCACATCTATTTCTTAACAGTGGCTGGAGCAGAGCAGCGCAACAAGAAATATTCTCCAAAACTGCACCTTTGTCGGAACACCCAGGTGTATTGGTACAGCCCCCATTCTGTTCCTTCTCCAATGCAGAACAACTGTGCATCCAGGAGCTAGAGTTGATTTATTGCTGTGACATGCTGTATACAACAAAGTCTTCATGTGGTACAAATGACAGTTCCAGTCATTAAATCCTATTTTTAAAACCCCTGATTTTATATTCTTCCAGTGCTTACACAATGTGGAAGTGTGGGCACGCCTCCTTATACTAGAGGCTGCATGGCCAAGATTTTTCAAGGTTAACCAAATAACTTCCCTGTCTCTAGGTAGCTTTATTTTCTAAGTTCACTGAGCATCCATACCTTTATGTATCTCCCAGCCACATCTGTCTGATCCCTTTCATTGGAAATCCATCTCAAAGAGGAGTGACAGTATTTTGCTAGTGCCTCATTCCCACCATCCATTTGTACAAACCTTAAAGGAGGATCTGACTGTGAAACACAGCACTTTGGGAGTACAGTTTGGGTGCCTAAAGGATGGCTGTTTCTGCTGCCCCATTATTTTAGTGCTTCCTGACTGCAACTCTTACCTCAGGTGATGGTGTAGCATAAGCTGTATAGGGAGGAGGGGCTGAGGAAATGGCCATCTCATCATACATCACGTCAGATCCCACGTAGCCCTAAATACCACAGAAAGATAGCAGTTAACACCTTTCCCTACAGCCAGACAACTAGAGTAGCAAGAGGATTAAAGCTTAACGACCCCAGGAATAACATTTAGATGTGCTGCGTGTTAAAAAAGCTGAGTGCCTTATAAAGCCCTGCAATGAGAAACTACTTGGACAGCAGACCTAAGAGATCACAAATCCTGATCAACCGCAAGAAGGTGCTGTACAATTTTTTACCATATTTCTTAACCGTATGCATGCATGGAAGCACATAGACTCATTCCCTCTTTTCATTATCTCAGTTTTAGAAGTTGTTCTAGTATTCATCCTCAGTTTGCAGATAAAAAAAAATCTTCATAACTAAGCTAACTGCTTCCTGGCACGCTAGAGTAATAACACCAAGCGCTGCAAGTGCAAATAAAGGAAACAAATGTGATAGGTGCCAGTAGCACCTGCACCTTTTAGCAGAACTTCTTAGCCACCTGTCACTTTATGGCCATGAGGAGACTGAAAATAGATTCAGTAAGAGGGGTTTAAATATAGGGATTTGGGTGTTGGGTTTTTTAGGGATTTTCCTTTCAAATGCCACCTGTAATTTTGGCCCTTTTTGAAGGCAGTTATGAGGCAAAAGTGACAGCCTACCTGAATCTTCAAGAAGCTCTCTAAAGATGATTAAGATTTGTTACAGTAGCCTTGTATTCTTATCCCTAATATCAGAAGTCTACAATGCTGATCTTAGTGGCTTATCCCAAGAAAGAAACGGCTCCCTTTTTTGAATTTACATGTGAATGCTTTAGTAGCTCAACAGAGAATGTTCCTATCAGCTCTTTTAACTGGACTGCAGAAAGTCTTTTGACGGCAGACTATGACCATATCCCAGGTCAAACTCTTGGTGGAGATCCTAAGGACTGCTTGAAACACTGTTGAAAGCATTGTAGTAAGAGGCAGGTATTTCTACCACCTGAGATCAAGTCCTGAAAGCCTGTGTCTCAGCAGTAAATGTATTCTGTTCTGCTACAAGAAACTCCATACAGGATATGACCTATGTCTGCAAATGTCTTTAAGTGACATAGTTCTCAAAGCTAGCAAGATCACCCAGCTATTCCACTAGCATTGCTAGATGTTCAGTACTTCTGAAAGCTGTATCAGACACCTGCAGATGGACTCAAACCCAGTTACCTGGCTAGCTCAAGTTCAGTTGGAGAGCTGTAATAGCTTTGGAAAGTGCTAATTTTAGATATTTCTTGTGCCCTACTTTCAGTAGCAGGGGTCTGCCATGGCTGACAAAGGAGATGCACTGGCAGACTTTGAGGCTGAAAAAGTTGTATAATCCTTCTTGGTATATCTGCACTCCCTTCCAAGCACCTCTTGCTCTCTGCCAAGAGGCATCGCACAATGTAGTGGATCTTACATTAAAAGACCAGCTTCTTGTTTAGGTCAAAAGTGTCTCATACTAGCAGTAAGCTTCTTTTAGTACTTGGTAGGCAACAGATAGTAGGAGTGGAAAATGCATTTTTGCTGGTTTGCACACAGCCTCAGTGCCCACTTTCTTTAGAGACCAGTTTCCCAAACATTCACATCCACCCAGAGAAATCACTCTCTGAAATCATTCACTTTCACCCAGAACATATTTGCCTGGCTTTGGCTACAAGGTTGACATGTGCTGGTAATCCAGAAGATCATGCTTCTCCCCACCCACAAACCTTACATCATGCTTATGACCCTGTTCTGCTCTAGCAGAGACGAATGGAACATCAAAGGCCAGCTGACGGACCACAGATATCACTGACAAGCTTCTTCTCTACCATTATAAAGTCTACATAGTACACTTACTGTGTGTGTTCTGGCATCCTGAAGAGCAATTTTCCATGCCCTGTGAAAAAACATTGTTTAGCGGAACGCTGATAAAAAATAATGACACTTTTTCCTTTTAAGACTATAAAAAAAAACACAAGGTTGGCAACTAGAGGTACTGCAAGAGCAGAGTTAAAGATAATCCATGGGTGAAAGCCTAGTGATACACTAAAGTGAATGCACCAAAGTGTTACACCAGGACTGAAAAATAATTATTTCCTTTGCAAAGCTGAGATGGAGTGAGAAGGAACAAGAAAAGGATCGTGCGAAGGAACGTATTTGAAGATCTTCACTGCAGGCACAACGGGCAGGTGATAATGCAGCCATACTCAGAATAAGGTAATAGGAAGAGATACAACAGGAAAGTTGTATCTCCTGCCTGAAGAACTGCTTCTGTGCTGACTAGAGGGTGTGGGCCTAGACACTGTGACAGTTTGAACAGAAGGTACATAGACTTCACACAGATTCTCCCATGCTATATGGCTGGGAGCATGCATGATGCACCGTGCATACTTGGCAAACGCTGGTGATAGATGTTATCCGACTACACATAGCTAAGCTCAGCTGAGAGTTCACAATACTGGAGTATTCTTTTCAGTGACTGGGACGTCCTTGGACTATGCAGGGTCATGTACTACTTTAAGAAGGGGAGAGGGGAAAAAAAAAAAATCTGTTCAGCATGTTTTGCATTAACCATATTAATAAGATGCATTTACTCCTCTTCATCCTTCAGTGTTTTCAGTGACTTGCAGTTAGTTTGCAAGAACTACACCGACATGAGTTAGGCAACTTACAGGACAGCTATGTTTTTTTTATAACTGAAAGTCTGCTTCAAATTTTTCTTGAAACATGTCTCTGAAAGTCTGAAGGAAGGATAATAACAAAGGGGAGAGAGAAGAAAAGATAAAGGAAGAAGAGGCAGCAACACCAATACTCTTTGGCAGACTTACAGGCAGTCATCTGCACTTTCTGCACAGAGGTTGACTGTCTTTCCATCACGACAAACAATCTGCAGTAAACAGTCTCTCTGCTTCCCCTCTGGAGGCTGGAAATCTGATTAAAAAAAAAAAATGAGTAAGGAAGTATCTATAACCAGAATTTCATGATCTCATTTACAGGAGATAGTTTATGCAAAACTCTGGACAAAATAAATTATGGCCTGTTATAGCTGCTTTCCATGACATCAGAACAACTTACAGAAAGAAGTAACCTGCTCTCACTCTTCAGAATATGTTCTGAAGGTAATTAGCTCTGAAGGTCACTCTTAATAAATGCAAGCGTCTTATAGCAGAACCAATCTGTACCCAGCAGTAAATACTCTCCAACACTTGTGTCCTTCACTGATGCAGCATCAAGTGGAGTACTAACAAATGCTAGAAGTGAACTTAGTAATGCTTGAAAAAAAAAATCTGCTGAGGTTTCCCATTTTGAGTCCTGCCTCTCCCTCCAGCCAGCACCATAATTTCACCAGTAACACTCTATGACTAGACACAAAAGTCTACTGCAAATATCCTGTTTCACAGAGTTATAGAAGAAAGTAGCAAACCCTAATGGCGATACCATGCCATGGACATCTACAAGGGAATTTCATAGCTGGGGAATTCTTGTCGTTTTTTTCTTTAACAGCAAGGCTGCGCACTTCATGGGCATGTTTACTTCTGATCAAGTAGTATTATAACCTCAGGCACTGAGGTTGAAAAGAATCTCTAAAATCCTGAAGGTTTCACTCTTACCTCGACATTCATTCCCTACTCTGAGGTTGATGCAATGGATTCGCATGTGGATTTTATCTTCTATATCACGGCGATTCTGATCATCATAGAATATTAAACGGCCATCAGACCATAGGTCAAACCAGTTCTTCTTCCAACGCCGTAAAATAGTACCTTTAAAATAAGATGGTCGTTTTTGAGGGCACATATTAGAGAGTATTTGTGTCCTAGAGTTAATAAAAATAAAGATATCCTTCCCAGTTGCCCCAGTGGACAAAGGCATTCTTAGGCTCCAGGCAAAATCCTGTCCTACAACATCCCTGTATCCCTGTTTTAGAACATTACAAAATTGGGTTTCACATTTTATCTACTACTCTGTCACAACAGTTTATTTTAAGGGCTATAACTTGGTGCTTTAGTTCTAATTTGCTGCAAGAACAAGCAGAGGGCATGACTAATTGAAAACATTAATGTAAGGTGTCAGGTAAAGTTTCCAAGTATCCACTTATTTAACATTAATTACAGAGCAGCATCTGAAGCTGAAGGCCAATCAGATACCTCTGATGTGGTATATACTGTTTCCTACTAATAAAAAACTACTACCCAAAAGGGCACATGGAAATGCTGTTATGGCAGGCCACTTAGTGGAGTGTCCTATAGTTAAAAAAAACAAACACACAAAAACAAACAAAAAACAACAAAACAAAACAAACAAAAAAAACACAACAAAACAAACAAAAAAGAACCACCCACAGACCTAGTGACTTTTTTTAAGAGATTAGCCAGAGGGGGGAGAAGAGGAGGTAAGAGGCCCATGACTTACTTTGCCGGAACAGCCAGCCGCTCTTCACAAATGCCATTGTTACTTTATCCGGTGGACAGAAGAGGAAGATGGGGGTGATCAGTCAGTATTTCACAACAATACCTAAGAAAGAGGCATGTCAAGTTAGAATATCTTGGTGTACTCCACTAGTATTGCAGAGAGTAGATCTCTGCTGAAGACATTTACTAAGGCCTAACTAGTATTCTAGGACTTACCAAGTGGAACAAACGTGCGATTGTAGCAATCCAGTGGGACTATCAGAGGCCACTCTTAAGTTTAACTGGGAAATGCACAAGTTTACGATTACAGCTGTTGCAACTTGGAGAAGAGTCACACTGGTGACTGCTGCCTGACTCACCACCACCCCTTGCTTTCAAAGTTGTTCCCTTGACCTGCGTTCCCTTTACTCTGCAGTGTCAAGTGACCAAGCAAACTCACTTCCTCCATCCTTTTCTCCCTCCCTTTTTCTGAACTTCCTCTTCCTTTTTTTTTTTCATTCACTGACTCTCGAAATCTCACCAAAACAAAAGCTGAAACTGTTTAAACAGGAAGGAGAAAGCTGTTTTTATGACTTGTATGTCTTCCAAATTGTCACTAGTTCCCTCCAAGATGAATTTAAGTACAAGTTAAGCCCATAACGTGAGATTCTCATTTCTCCTCAACTTTGAAATGAAGCTTGAAATGGCTTTGAGAAGGACCATGCATTAAATCCAAGTTTTCACACATGACATTCAGCCCCTGTAGTCTGGTGTATGAGCAAGCCAAAGAAAAGAGATCAAACATAGGGGATACTGGAGGAAGAGTTTTGATTTATAGCATAATGACATTCTGGCTGTTGTTCTAAGATGGACTAATGAAAACACAACCATATGGATGCAGTTGAACTAGAAAAGCAAAAACAGAAGCGTTTTTAACCCTCCCCTGAGAAGGCTGGGTTTTTTTTGGGAAATTACTTGTGGGGCTTGTAAAGCCACTATGAGAGAGAGACAGAAACCTCCCAGGTAACATTTTACTTGTAGCATTATAAGAAGAGGGGAGAAAGGTGGCATAGTAGGTTTGATAGCCAGAGCAAACCCTACCAGAGGAGGAATGGCTGAAAGTGGGGGAGAAAGGAGGAAGGGAAGAGAGTTTTGTTATCTTTTCATAAATATAAAGTTAGTAAGCATCTGCTTATTTTCTGATAGATGTATATACACAATCTATTGCGTATTACTTGTACTGCGTCTGTTTCACAATTGCCCTTACTGGGCAAATATTATAGCATACAACTAAAGATTATAGCTAGCAGGACTTCATACTGAAAGAACGCCACATCCAGCACAGGCTTGGGTGTGACAAGTGAGAACCACATGCAGCTAAAGTTTAAACTCCAAGACAAACTTTAGAAGGCTTTTGTATCTGCTTGCTGGGAAAACAAACATTTAACTGACAGTCCAAGGAAAGGGAGCATGAAACTCCTATCCTATTTTAATCCTGGTCACCAACCAGGTCCTGCTTTGAGGTACAAGCATCCTGTTGTCACTGGGCTACAGAGGGAGGGGAGACCTCATCGTGGTCTATAGCTTCCTCATGAGTGGGAGTGGAGGGGCAGGTGCCGATCTATTCTCCTTAGTGACCAGCGATAGGACCCGAGGGAATGGTGTCAAGCTGAGGCAGGGGAGGTTCAGGCTGGACATCAGGAAGAGGTTCTTCACTGAGAGGGTGGTCGCGCACTGGAAGAGGCTCCCCAGGGACGCAGTCATGGCACTGAGCCTGTCAGAGTTTAAGAAGCATTTGGACTGTGCTCTTAGTCATATAGCCTGAGTTTTTGGGTAGACCTGTGTGGAGCCAGGAGTTGGGCTCGGTGATCCTTGTGGGTCCCTTCCAAATAGGGATATCCTATGATTCTATGGTGTTTTAATAGTGTAAGAGCCAATGAAGAACTTGCATGACCTTATGTTCTGCTGCAAGCACAAGAGTAGGCCATTGAGTGTTTGTAGCTGCCTTTAAACCTAGTCTGTTGCACAACAGCATAATTAGATTTAACTTAGACACATGAAGGGGAAGAAATGAAGAAAAAAACCCTCTCTCTTGACAAATCAAGTTTTGCCTGTGATTACAGGATGCCTTGCAATCCAAGTCTCACAGTACAGAATGTCTCACAGCCAGCTAGGGATACGACAGCAAGAGGCTTCAGCAGCTGTACAGCACTTGCATGCCATCTCAGAGGCAAGAACGACGTTCTCCCAACACAGAGCTTAAGCGCTTAAAACTTCTGCTCTGGAGAGCGAGCAATGAATCACACAGAACAATCTGTCAGCACTAACGTAGGAGGTGTAAAAACAATTACATATTCTTCTCTGGTCCTTTTTTAAGCACAAGCACTCACTTGAAGTCCAACACAGCATTCACATTCGACCCACATTATGTTTAAAAGAGTATTTCCAGAGCGAGAAGACCACCTGGCAAGATCAGCTGCAACTGCGCAGTATTTGCTTGTTAAGCTAGCTCAACGCAGAAAATGGTACTGAAATACTGATGAATCAGTTTGTCACAAACCTCAGCAGAAGTTCCTTGGTGACTGAAATCTAAAAGCAGTAACGCCCTAAGCTGAACACAAGAGTAAACACGGAGAACGTGTGGGGCTATTTATTCTTTCCTGCTCCTTAGAACAACAGCTTTCCTTTCCTGCACAGAACATCACGTGGAATATCCAACAGCTTGTTTCAGCTGACTTCTTATTCTCAAACCCAGGCAGCTGATGGGAAAAGTGAACTTCAGAACAAACCAAGTGCTTCCTGCGACTTGTAGCTGTCGGAGCAATTTTGATTAATGCCATCGAGCTAGCAGGAGGCCTGGATCCACGCAGACGGAAGGTGTTCAGCCACACAGCCCTCACAGCAGAGTCGAGTCCCAGGCACCCGGCAGCGCCCACAGTCGCTCCCTACCTCGCTGTTACCGCCCTCCCAAACCATCAGTCGAGGGACTACAGAAAGCCTCACGCCCGGCAGAGCCGTCAGATGCCGCCGTGTTGCTCCCCGCTTTAAAACGAAGCGAGTTTTCCATTTCTGGAACTTTCTGGCTCTGCAACGAGCTCCCCGCAGGCCGTTTTCCTGGTTTAGCCCCAGCCCTGCCGAGAGCCGCGTATCTCGGCCCAAAACCAGTTCACGCCTCAGCGCACCCAAATCCCCGGAGCCGGGGAGCGCCGCCCGGCTCGGCCCCGGTCCCCGCGGGGCAGCGCTCCAAGCCGCCCGCCCGGCCCGGCCCGGGCTCGCCGCCCGCCCTCCGCCGAGGCAGGCCGGGGGCTGCGGGTCCCGGGGCTGCCCCTCCCGGCCCCCGCCTGCCCCGCGCCCCCCGCGGCAGCCGCCCGGAGCGGCCCCCGCCGCCTCACCTGCTGCCGCCGCCGCTGCTCCCGGCCGGCCCCGGCCTGACGTCAGCCGGCCGCGCTGCGCCGCCCCGGCACGGGCAGGCCCCGGCTCGGCCCCGCAGCCGTCGCACGGCGGAGCCGAGGCCTTGCGGGCCGCGCCGGGCTTGTGGCGGCGTGTGTGCCGTGCGTGTCCGTGTTGGGGTCGCCCCGCGGTTCTTTTCTCCCCTGGCACGCTGCCTGCCCTCTCGAGCTGCGACGTTTCGGCTTTATTTCCTCCTCGTCTTCTTTGTAAGGGTTATAAGAGGGTCAGTTGCTGATGTCTTGCCGTGGAACTGCGGCGAAGAACCGGCCGCTTTGTTCGAGGTGTTGGAGACTAGAAGGGGCCAGCTCGTCAGTGACAGCTTGTACACAACACGGCCACGCACTTCATCGCAGCGATGCTCGCATGACAGCTCAAAACGCTCTTTGGGTCTGTGCTGCCCACGCACTGAGGAACCTGAGCTGAAGGAGCATGCACAGTGTCACTAACTAATTGATTTCACAATTGGAATTTCCATTTCTAACCCAAAACGTTTGAAATTGTTACATTTTAAAAATAATGTAAAGCCTCCTAGCCAGGTGTAATATTTCTTCTGGATGATGGAGCTTCCTTTTAGAACTTTTCCCAGACTCATCCTGCTAAGATACAAGGGAATGTGGCTCCTATCATTGCAGCAAGTAGAAAGAAGATAAAATAAAACCCACATCATTAATAGGTTGGTTTCTGCCAAACTCGTAAGACTGAATGATACAGAAATAATGTTTGTCATAGATAAAATTTCACTTGGTCTGTCAACCTGCTAGAGTTCCTCCCTCGCATCTATGCCCTCTTCTGGAACACAACAGCAATTCTAACTAGAAATCACATAGAAGGGCTGTGATTTTAATAGCATAGTTTGTGGCTGCCAGCTATCCCATTCTTTGATGTGTCTTTGAAGTACCATAAAAGTAGTAAAGGTAGAACAGGAGGGATAAAGGTGACTTGCGGAAAACGGACTCCACAATCAGTAAGATTGTAAAGTAGGTATGTTTATTCAGCGTTGGACAGCATGGGTGGTAGTCCCACCAAAGTCGTGCGCACCTGATACAGCAACTTGCCTTGGTTATATGCAGTGAAGAGTTACATATGCATGAAGTTTCACGATACGCCTATACATATTCATAGCCCGTCCCCACTTCATATTAAAATTAGTTCCAAGGAGTCATTTCCATAAACTCCTCCCACCTGCACTTGCGCTGTGTCTCCTGGTGGTGGTCGTCGGGGGTCGTGGGGATGAAGGTTGATGGCTTTCTCGTCACCGCTAGTTGACCTCTTGTCTTTGCGCAGACTGAGTTGCTCCTTGGCTCTTGTCCATCTGCAGGACCAGTTTCTGCCAGTTTCTTAAGATAGGCTCACACTTATTAAGAGACTGACCTTGGTAAGGGGCCCAAGGCTTCTTGCTTTAGTTAATTTGCACAATGCACCATAGTTAGCAAAGACACTACATAGCATCCTAGTTTAATGCTGTCAGCGCTCTATCTCTACTTGATAAGATTCTCCTAACTCCCTCTCTCAAAGGGAGATCTTCTACCTATAAATAGAACTGCAGGTTTCAGAACAAATGAGTAAATAAGAGTTGTGTGGAGTAAATTCTGCAGCAAATTCATTTCTGTTCATGTAGGAGGCTTTTCTCTCAGGCTAAAACCATTTGCCTTTTGTTGTTGAGAAAGTATTTTCAGGAACTTGAGTGTGTTGGGTTAGATGTAGAAGGTAAGACAATCTTTAGACTGGGAGAGTGAGCAGTTTTCTTCCAGAAAGAAAAATACTCCTCTTGAATTTTTGGGAGCATCAGCAGATCCTATCATTGGCGTGCAGTCACCATGGGACAGCTTCCTTTTTGGTATGTGTTCAGTGTTGGCTGTCCAGGTTTGTCTAAAACTTTGGTTAGATTAGTTTTAAAATGATTTTTAAATTCAGTGAGAAACTATCATGGTGGTTCCAGAATGAATTACCTCCACAGCCACAGAAGAACATCAGGAGTTTGTACAGCGGCTGTTTGGAGCCATGTCCTGTGCTATGTTGACCTTGGAAGCCCGATTAGGGCTATGAACACAGATGCAGGAACCACCAGATCTTCAGTTTGCCAGAAACTTTAGCATATATTGGAAACCCATACAAATATACGTCAGGCTTATCATCCCAGTAAAACCTGAAGCGTTTTGAATTAAATATATTGGGTTCTGCATTTGCAGATGAAACTTTCATCAGGGCATTTCTAACTAGCTGTGCTGCAGAGCTGAGGGTCTGAGTCTTTGTACCTAGAGCAAAAGAACTAGAAGATTTAGCTGAATGTGGATTGTCTACAAATCGGACAAAAAGGTGTGTCTGCCGTTGAGGCATGGAAGTAAAAACATTGTTGAAATTTTAAGCCTATTCATAATAATCAAAGTTTCAGAGTTACCAAAGCCCTTTTTTCTTAATGCAGTTACTGTCCTGAGTCAAGGAAACCAAGGCTGAAATTCAGTTTGCCAGCTGTAGTTACAACATAACAGTTAAAATTCGATTGGAAAATTAAATTGCTAAATGCCTAAGAAATTACTGTTCTGAAAAATGTACTTGTAAAAATTGAGCTGTATGGTAGGTAGCCTTTGGCATAATGTTCGTCTCTCCAATGTGTGTTAAATTTTGAGTGCCATCAACGTAGTTTTTTTAATCTTCACTGATATTTGAGGGTCTTCATAGATTCTTTATATGCTGCTGAAATTTAAATCTCGGATTTCCTACCTCTGTTCGTAAAATATATTTTAACTCTAAACCAGGCAGAACACACATTTTCATTAAACAAATTATTTTAAATAAAATACGTGCCAGCATTATTAAGTTCTATAATTAATGCAGATAGTGCTACTACAACCAGTAAAGTGCTCAACCAGATTAAAAAAAAATAATAATTAAGAACCAGCAATGCTTTCAAGTTAATGAAATGAAAGATATTAAAAGCAATTAAAAATATTAAGAAGCTGACCAAACAACCCTATTTGCAGCAGAAAGATCTGCTGCTAGAGAACACCTGAATACGAATTAAAAGAACTAGGACTTCAAATTTGTTATATGGTTATTATTGTTTTTATTAATTTTCCACAGCTTAACTAGGAAGTTTGAAGGCAATTTGAAAGGAGGTAGGGATTAGGTGAGAAGAGCAGAGCAGAAGATAGGTCCAAAAATAAAGCAAGCTTGATTAAGTCTTTGTAAAACTGCCAACTCTGCAATAGTTTGTAAATAACATATAAGGTTTCCCTGATGAGAGGGTGATGGAAAAGGACATATTTCTAGTTTTGCAGAAGATTGTGTTGTCTCAGCTGTGAATACAGTAGTCCCAAACAGAAAATTAAATCGTAGACTTAGGGAAAAATCTTTATCCAGACTGCCTCAACACACTGACTTCTCTCAGTGGACAGCTCTTAGCTTCTACCCTTCCTAGGGGTAAGTGGCCTTGCACCCAAGATTAGAATTCCTTGGCACATGATCATTTTACCTGCAAAAGTGAATATGTGGGGAACTGAAGTGAAGGGCACAGATTTTTATGTCTCTTTGGGTTTTGTTCCACTCAAGTATGCAAAATATGGCATATCCATGCAGCAAAACATAACATGTAATTGCAAAACATAGCGTATCTGTATAACGTATCTGGAAAACAAAGTGTGCTCACAGACTGCTCCAGCTGAATGTGGCTAGGAATAAGGACGCAGAAGTGCAGACTGTAGGACGTGCTAGCAGCCACGCTTCTGGGGATTGTGGAAGCATATCGTGATTGCAGACACACAAGGAAGGGCTTGTGCACTCGTCTTCCCAGTTCTCATTGCCCTTGGGAGTTGAGTTTTGCTAAGGGTGATGTGCAACGCAACCATCCGCTGCATCGACAGAACAGATTTGCATTTTCAGAGCAATTCCAGAACTTGAATTCAAGACATGCTTAGGCAAATCTGTGGGGCCAAGGCTTCAGAGGTGAGAAAAGCCTAATTTGCTTTTGAAAATGGGACTCGCTTTTAAGCAGGACAATGCCTAACTGCCTACTCTAGCATACTGACAGCTTGCTCAACTGCATGAGAAGACTGTGACAAAGGTCGGGAATACTCCTTCTTGACCCATAACTGAAAACATGCCTGCCCTCTTGCCTTCCTCTGGACTGTGGTTTGTGGCACTCCAGACGCCTCAGTATGCTTCCCAAATACAATGATCTCTTCAGAAACTTAGTCTAGAGGAAACAGTAGGGAAAGTTACATGCAAATAAGATGTTGTCTGCAGCTTCATGGTGCTGAGGCCAGTGTAGCCTGCCAGGCAGCAGATTCCAGAGTGCACTGCAAACAGCAGAGAAACAAAAAGCCTGGCCAAAAGCTGAGGAACTTTCTGGGTGAGAGTCTGGGATTTCTTTGTCAGCTTCTATTGTTTGGATTTGATCAAAAACAAACCGGTACGAGAAAGACCACACGCTTATCAGACATCCCTGCAGGTCACACCACTAGAAAGCCATTTCACTGTTAGTGAACGGCCTGCTTGGATTTTGCTTTTATTTGTAGGCAGTTTTTAAAAGCACAGTATCATCAGAGGTGGGCTAGGGCCTTTGCAACTTGCAAAAAAAACCCCAACAAAAAACCTGTCTCATCACAGCCATTCCAAAGAGGAAGAGAGAAAACAATTTCTACAACACATCGTTGTTTTCCACTAATAACTGTGTTTGGACCTGAGAGGCAGCCAGTGTCAGTGGGAGTTTTTCCTCTGAATTACCTTGGCTCTGGCTCTCACCTTTACTTGACATTGGCTGTACTGTTCCATTAGCATTTAAAGATAGGTCTAACAGAGAGGATTTACACTGATGCTCGCAATCTACAGGAAGACATGGCAAGAGAAGAAGGAAAGACTGAAATAATTACACTCCATTTTCATAGAAGAGACTAAAGCACAAGTCAGGGACAGTAAGTCTCAAGTACAGTCACATTGAAAATCTGTGCCAATGTGGAGAAGTTGATCTACACCTCCTGGTGCCAAGTCAACATATGCATAAGTTCCCTGGTCAGACTGCCGAGTGCCTACCACCATAGTTGCCCCTGGTCTATATTCTAGTCTGTCAATACTTAAACCTAGGTATAGAAGCTTCTGTTACGTGTTGCTTGTTAGTGAAGATTAGGACATGGATTGAGAGTCAACTTTGGAGTAACTGTTGGTGAGGGGGCACCTTCTTTGCCGAACTTTATTCTTGAAGCTCATCAGAACTGGAAATGTATGTCTGTTTCCTCGTTTTGCTCTGAAGACCCTGTTCTGTGCTGGCTTAAATTCATGTTGAATCTGTCCTATTAAACCTAGCCTGCTCAACAGTGGAATCAGTGAAAATCGTCATGTCTTCAGGAGGTTTTGTAATAGATCCCGTGTTTTTTTTCCTTCTCTTCCAGGGGTCGGAGATTAAAGCACGTCGTCACAAAGTGCAGAATGGTGATTGGTTGTTTCTTGGGAGTTATCATGTTGTGTACTAGCTACGCTGAAATGTGTAGGAAGTGTTCGTGTTTGACTTCTGCTTTTTATAGCAAACAACTCCAATAACTGCATCTCCCAGAAGCCTCTGCATGCCTTTTTATTAAGCAACAGGAGCTCTGGCTAAGGGTAGAGCTTCTTGACTGACAGTGCTTTATTCTACAGCTGAGCTTTGCCATACAGTCCTGAGGTATTCTGGTTTTCTCCAAGTGAAAACAGAAAATCTGACAGCTACTTTCCAGAAACTGCCCTAAAAGAAGGCCAGGGCATTATACACAGCCAAACCCAGGTACTCTGAATTCTCTGCTAAGAAATGTTTCTGCCAAGTATACCCCACTGAGATCTGACCCACTTGCAGCAGTAGAGCACCACACAGGGTAGTGTCATTTGCTGTTGCTTAAACAAGCCAGAAGCAAAATATCTCACAGCAGAACAAGGAGAAGGCTAGTATGGAAGTGTGCCTCAGAAATGCCTCTCTTCATCTACTGCTTTGTATTAATTCTCCTTCTTTTCAAACCTCCACTCTTCCATATAACCTGTGGACCTGGATTTTTATTATATCTTGCATTTACTGTTCTGCACCTCCTGACATTTTTTCTCACAACACCAAATACTACTTTAACTTACCCAGTTCTCCTCCATCAAAATTGTGTCAAAAAAATGTGTCAAAATTTCTTTCTCTTTTACAACACTGTGAGTTAGGACAGGACCTATGTGCAGTGTGATCGAGTTGAACATCAGACACAGACATTGAAGCAGAAACATTTTAGGCCTGGAAGAGGAAGAACAGAGAATGAAGCATCTAGCATCAGCATCCAACTTGTAGAAGTAAAAGGAGGTGGGCATCTCAGAAAATATGCAGGAAAATCTTTGTCTAAGCAAAACTCTCTAGATGGTATATCAGCCTGAAATAGTTCAAATATGAATCTTACTGGCATGCAGAGTATTTTCCTTCCAGCCTGCACCTAGGTTTTCCTGTTGTAGAAAGGCTGCAAAGGATAGAAATGTATGCCTAGGTTTAGTTAAGAAACATCCCTTTTACCCTTTGCTGCTAACATGGTAACACAACAGTGCTACAGGGTCTGGCAGCCTGAACTTTGTCAAGATAATCATATTGAAATTGAGTCAGGGCAAAAGTTTTCTCTCTTTTTGTTTCCTTACTGTGTTGGGTCTGGAAGTGTTTGCAGGTTGTTACAAATGACCAGCAGAATGAAAATTGTAAAGATTTTTATTTCAAGCACTGAAGGTATTTTTCTTATGTTAATATGTTGGGCCAGCACTGAAGAAACAGCCCTTAATTAGAATGTCATGAAAAATGCTAAGGCAATGCCTATCTGTGCAGTAACTGGCAAACCTACAGAGGATAAAGCTCTCCATACTGTATGTTCTTTGCATATACAAAAGCTTAACATACAATTACTCGACAATTTCTATATACCTTGCAGAAAGCATTCACCAGAAACCAGTGATGGGAACAATGAAAGTCCAGGCAAGGAGCCAGCGTGCAACTGATTTTTACAGTGGGTGGATCAATTGCTGAAAACCTCATCTCTGTGAAAAAGGCTTCAGAGCAGACAGTAAGAGCTCTTTACATTACTTGACCCATGATCTAACAGCAAACCAGAAATTGAAAGTTCTGTTGTTGTTTGTATCACAGTAGTTACAGAGGCTTGGGCATCCCTGTGCACTGTATGTATGGGAACTGAGACAGCCTTTCCTCACTAACTTATCATTTAAAAGACATGGTACAAAAAGAGTTAATACAACCCATCTCTGAGACTGATTTACCAGATCAGGTGCTGTTTATTTACTTTGAACAGATTGATAAATTGGCTCCAAAGCAGAAATCTATTTTTCAAAACCATTCAAGCAAGAACAATAGATAAAGTGATTTCAAGGACTGTGGTTTCACTGCAGTTTTATTGCCAACTGTGCTTGTATTTCAAGGGACATTGTCTGGTTTGCAACTCTGCAATAGCATTCAGTAAATATCCAAGTCTGCAAAGAAATTAATTCAGCCAAAGACATAAGAATTAAGGCTGATTTTGCAAACATTCTTTCCTCAAGTAAGTGTCTGAAAAAGCTGCAGACCTTCAGAAAAATGTAACATCTGTGGTACGTGAATTCTTCTTGCTATGTTTTGTATAGTACTAGGGTACAAAATGGGCTTTGGACTCAGCCAGGCCCTACTATACGTAAGAAAAAGAATAATTGCAGAATAGGGACTTAGAAAGTTGAAGGCATATCAAGAGAGTTCATGTTCCATCAGAATTAGCACAATTGAAAATCTAATAATCCTAACTCAGGGTATAAAAGGTGTCTACTTCAGGTACTGACTTCACTGGGATTACTCCTGTTGATAGGCATCTGTGCTGAATCAAAGCAGCTGGTTAGGCAAATTAGGCTGGTTCAGTAAGAAAGAAAAACCCATCCCCACTCCTCATGTTCAGCATTGATTGGCTCCTGCAGACTGGCATCTGAGAACACCTCTGAGACTTGGAGCTGGAAAGGGATCTCCATATAGCAAATCCATGTATGCACAAATTCATCTTCCTTCTGCATCACTTAATACAAACACATCAGCATATCATCTATACACCTGCCCTAACTTCTCTGAAGCTCTACGGTATTTCTGTCTAAACAGATCAAGCTTCAAAATCACAGAATCACATAATGTTAGGGGTTGGAAGGGACCATGACAGATCATCTAGTCCAATCCCCCTGCCGGAGCAGGAACACCTGGATCAGGTCACACAGAAAAGCGTCCAGGCGGGTTTTGAATGTCTCCAGAGAAGGACACTCCAAAACCCCCTGGGCAGCCTGTTCCAGTGCTCTGTCATCCTCACCGTAAAAAAGTTTTGTCTCATATTTAAGCGGAACCTCCTATGTTCCAGTTTGCACCCATTGCCCCTTGTCCTATCATTGGGTGTCACCGAGAAGAGCCTGGCTCTGTCCTCCTGACACTCACTCTTTCCATATTTATATTCATGAATAAGGTCACCCCTCAGTCTCCTTTTCTCCAAGCTAAAGAGACCCAGCTTCCTCAACCTCTCCTCATAAGGGAGATGCTCCACTCCCTTAATCACCCTTGTGGCTCTGTACTGGACTCTCTCAAGCAGTTCCCTGTCCTTCTTGAACTGAGGGGCCCAGAACTGGACGCAATGTTCCAGATGTGGTCTCACCAGGGCAGAGTAGAGGGGGAGGAGAACCTCTCTCAGCCTACTAACCACAGCCCTTCTGATACGCCCCAGGATGCCATCGGCCTTCTTGTCCACAAGGGCACAGTGCTGGCTCACGGTCACCCTGCTGTCCACCAGGACCCCCAGGTCCCTTTCCCCTTCGCTGTTCTCCAGCAGGGCAGTCCCCAACTTATACTGATGTCTGGGGTTGTTCTTGCCCAGATGCAGGACTCTACACTTGCCCTCATTATATATCATTACATGTCCTTCATTACAAGTGTCCTTTTCCCTGCCAGCCACTGAGCCACAGTCATATGGTAACTCCAGTGCTGACAGAGCCTAAATGGAACCAACCAAGTTATAAAGCATAATAGAATTTCCTGGAAGCTTCCCCAAGCTGTCCCCATTTGTATAGATAGAAGCACAGATTTGCCAACATATTGGGTGTCTAAAGAAGCAGGTAGGAATCAATTTTATAATCTAAGGAATGTGTGGCATCTTCCTTCTTAAATTTCTAAGGAACTTTTCAGACACTTCTATGATACCAATTCATCCCATCAAACTTCAGATACTTCATTTAGGCACTGTGACAGTGATGTAGTTGCTTTAGATTCCCTCTACAACCTCTGGAAGACAGGCCTCTCCAGACAGCGCATCCACCCCCCTCAGATTCCAGTCACTCCCTAAGGGTGCTGTTGTCTCTCAATTGAATAAACAGAAACCCTTGAGTGATCCTGCTCCTAATCTGGACACGTAAGGGGCTTGCATCTAAGTGGAAAAAATCTGGATGTAAGTTTCTTGCTGTATCTTGAAGTGTTTTGAAAATGTCCAAGATGACTTCTTACTCGAGGATCACAGAGAGCACGGTTTCACTCATTCTCTTTGACTCAAAGAAAACGTTGGCTTCATCTTGTCTAAATAGTGCCTGTAACTGTCACTACAGCTCACCTCAGGTGATTACACAACAGAGGAGTAGTCATTTCTCCAGAGCTTGCCTAAAGCTCTGTTAGCTGTTTCCTTGGGGGAGATAGAAGGGTTTAGAACGACACATAGTACTCCCATTAATATTGTACTGCCCTGCAAGAGCACTGAGCTCCACCCCATACATAAATAATGCTGGCCTGATTAAAAAGCATATATACCTTTGAAAAATGCTGGAAGGCATTAATATTTATATTACCCTTAAAATGTACATAGGCAGGTGACAGCAAGTTCTCTTTCTGTCTCTGAGTCTGCAAACTTCATTTTGCTGAGTGGGATTCTTGGATAATAATAATTCCTGGAAACTTCTGTCTTTGAAGGCAGGAAGCTATCATTGCCAACTTGTGTTGCTAATTGACTTGCATGCTTCTCTTTTGTTTTTGTCCACTGAACCTCTGTATGCCATTAGTGCCCTCACCCCCAGCCTCTGTGTTTGGAATCATGAGCAGATGATGACAGGAAGAGCTGTAAGTTAGACAATCTACAGCAATGCCCTTTCCTTATGAGACAGTAACAAGCATCCCCAACAGTTTGCTTAGGAACTTGTCAGTTTTCCTTTATACTTCACTCATGGAGCATGTGTGGGAATAAAACACGTCCTCTTGACATCTAATACAACCATAACAGAAATACAACGTGGGCATCAGGTTTTGCAAATGGATTTTTTCCAGTTTACCTCTATGCACTTGCCCTTATCAAAACTTCATTGACCTCCTAGGAACCCTTTGCTTTCACACAAAATAGATGCAAAAATGATGCCAAGATGAAATAGAAGCCCCATTTTTTAATTATGTCGAAAGACTGCCAGCTGGGGAAGAACAGGGTATCTCGTTCCCGGCGTCACTCTTTATACCATGAAGCTGAAGAAAAAAATCATCACTGCTGGAATCATCTCTGCCAGCCTCAGCTGGCAAGGAGCAAGGTACACACTGAAAGGATGGAGACAGTGGCCTAATTATTTTCATGTCAGTGATACACTGAGCAGACTCAGTTTACCAGGGAATAAACAGAGCTTTCAAGGGGTTGGGGACAGCTGAGGAGAATGCTCTTTTGATATAAATCTTCCAGCACTCTTGTCACATGCATAAGTGCTATGAAAGCAGCATGTATATGGACGATGGTTGCTGCAGCTCAGAATACATTACTGATCTCTTTACAAACTCAGTTTCACAGGAAGAATAGATCCAGTGTAACAAAGCCCATCTTGACTCACTTGCACAGAGAAGGGTTCTCACTCTCAGAGCTGTCATGGTGAGGTACAGTTGGTACAAGCCAGTAATACTTCAAAAATGCCTGACACCGCTTATCTATACAGAATACTTGTAGAAATACAACTATCAGAGCCTATGCAGTCTACGAATATGCACTTATTAGTAACTTGTCCTTATTTGCCATGGACATGTTTGAAAGTAATTGTTTAGGTGGATAGCTGATTATTTTGTTTCCAGATTTCGGTTCACTTTAAGACCTGCACCCACTTCAGGCTCTGCTTCATATAGGCTGCAGCTCAGCAGAGTACACAGCAGCTGCAGCACCAGCATTCACTCTCTGTCCTTGGTGTCTGTGTCAGGTTGTACACCAACTACAGTCTGCTGGGAGCCAGCTGGCTCCCGAGGCATGCAGACGTGGGCACAGCAGTGCAAGTGCAGCTGGCTGCACTCGTGGCTCCAGGAACAGGCGCTGGATTGAAGCATGAACCAAGAGCAGTGTCTGTCGTGAGGACCCCACTTTTGAGGGTTTTGTTTTGTTTCATTCTTAATCTTTGCTACTGTAAGTTACTAAATAAGTAAACTAAAGTAAACTAAAAGTAGTAGTAAAGTAAATTTTAGTAAGTAAACTAAAATTTTATTAGAGGCAGGCAGAGACACTCACTATTTACTACTGACAAAGCAATTACAATAGGGCAAATAAAGAGTCATCTAACCCAGAATTCAATTTATGGACTTAAGGTACTACTTTCATACCAAGACCAGTTTACAAAATCTAGTTACTTCAGAAAATAAACTAGCATCAAGAAGACATGAAGAATTAAGAGTCAAGGTCCCCAGAGCAAGCAGAACATCTTTGTAATCACAGTGCATGTCCAGCTGTGCAAGAAGCTATGAGAGCACCCAGCATTTGCAAAAAAATAAAATAAAATAAAAAGTGTGAAGGATCACTTCATTTTACAGAAGTAATTGTCAAAAACCAGCAGTGTGTAAATAACCAGGGTGAGCAGGGAATAATAACAGCATTGCATACTCCAGGGGTTTAGAAAAACATGAGAACTTTGGGTTAATATACAAGCCTTCTTGTTGCTAGTTGCAGACTTGACACATTAGCTATTCACATGACGCTTCTGAAAAAGCAGTAATGTTCTTATCCTGAAAATATGACATATTTTGCTTGGTAGAATGAACTATGTTCTAGGTACTCCTTTGACTCCTTAGATCCATAGCTGTAGGAAGAGCTTCTGCTTAAGATTTTTAACACATCTGCTACCTAACTCAGAAACTGAAATGTAAAATCCAGGGCGCCAGAAGATTTGAAATATTCTTAATTTTATGTGGTGGCTTAACATCGAGTATGAGAGAACACAGACAAAACCACTGCTAATATCAAGATAAGCAATACGGTATTTTTATTTCATTAATGCCTTGTGGATCAGTCTCAGTGAAGCGTCACTCTGCTGCTCCACTAAACAGAGCCACAAAGCAGAATAGCATATTGTAAATGAAGGCATCAACTAAAGAATGTATTTTCCTGTGGTGGAGGGCTATGAAACATGAGGGGTTTCTTTAAATGTAGCCTAACGTCATCATAAAAATGTTTTCTGGCTTGTTTAATGAGGGCGGTAGCCACAATAGGATTTTTCAATGTGCAGCGTCGGGATAATGTAAAATAGCCCTATTGAATGGAGTTTCACTAAATAGTACTTCCCTGGATATTACTCAACAGTAAGAGAAACGCAATTTATGAAGGGGGGGGGGGGGGGGGGGGAGGGGGAAGGGCATGTTTACCTAGCAGAAGTTTTATCTAGATTGGATAGCATGAGAATGGTAATCAAAAATGAGGGGGAGGCCACCGATTTGGTAGGTCAGGCTTTGCACTGAAAAGTGACATGTATTCAATACTGTCCAAACCAGACATAGGTAAACTCCATTTCCCCGTACTTACTCACATCATGTGGTCAGCCTTGTGGCTAATGGCTAATTAACAATTAAATAATTGACTCTTGCTGTTGGGATTGGTGACACAGGAGCAGGGGATTGTTATGAGCAGGGTTTGTCATAGACAAATCGTGTGGCAGGAGGCCTGGCAGCAGAGGGGACTAAGAAAGTTTAAGGTATAGGCTTGACAGAGAGTGAAGACAGGGAAGAGCAATTTTAATAATTTTTAGTGAGTGTAGAGTTCTTCTAATTCTAATAAAGTTCTGACAGTAGTTCTTGAAGAAACTAATTCCCTGTAGGTTCATATTATCACATAAGTGTCAGCACTTGGCTGGATTACTTGAACTTTCCAAGCAGAACATATTGATAGGCAAACAGAAATCACTGATGAGCATTACCACAGAGGAGGTGCAAAGAGCACTGGATGCTCACATTTTCTTTAAAATGTCATGGAAATGTCTGTCAGATAATTATCACTTTTCTGCAATAACTCCTCAAGCCTTTTGTCTCTGTCATTATAAGCACTTGGACTAGGAACTGTCAAGCTGAATTTATTAATCTTAGTGGATATTTCTGCTTTAAAGTGCTTCAAACGTGGATTTTAGTGAGACAGGTATCTATCAGAGCAGAAGTGTAGAATCATTACCATTTGAAAGGGTCTCAGTGTTGTTAATTTTAATAATTTTGAACTACTTCAAAAATGCTGTTAAAAGTGACAATGCTGAATGGAATTCAGCTGTTGAACGCTACAGCTTTTCAAAAAGAGCTTGTGTCCCAAAAGAAGAAAACTACCAACTTCACGATTTTTGCAAATTGTATTTCTTTCCATATAGCAGTAACAACACTTCTTTCCAAAGAAATAGGTGAGAATTGCAGCTGATGTAAATTGGACTATGTATGTCTATATAAAATGAACTCCTGGCTTATGAGCTGGTGTATATAAAGAAAGAACAAGCTTATTGCATAAAAGAAGAGTACCACCAAAGACTTTTAAACACTCATCCTAAAGATTCAGTGTAGAACCACGTGCCAGCAGCTCCTGGCCTGCTGCCTGCACTTGTTTGAATGTAGGAGTTGGTGGGACAAGGGAAACTGGTGTTCAGCTTCCAGACCCAGAGATGAGTTTGAGGTCAAAGAGGTGCAATTTTTACTGCATTCACAGTCAGGCTAGAATCAGGATTTTAATCACATTGTTAATGGAACTTAAAACCTATAGCGGCACGAGGTTTCACTCATTGATCATCAAGCCTTTGTGCTTGGAATGTGCCAGCCCAATAGTGCAGAGATACCTGGCAAATGCTGGGGATCCAATAGGACATCAACAGGTGTAGCATGTGTGTCTGCTACGGACCCTTCTGAGGCTATGATCATCTGTCCCAGAAGGGTTTTTCAGCACCAGAACGATTCACAGAAGACAGACAGATGGTACCATCTGTGTAGTCTTCTGATTTTCAGCCATAGCGCTGGCTACAGTGGCACTGGATGCATCTTTTATTTAGGAATAACTTGTTCTGTTTATGTTGCCAACTGATTCACATTTAAAATTGTCCTAAAAATTTCCAGGGCCCGTGGTCGACTCCCTGCCTCTGATGGAAATGAGTCACATCCTTAGAGCATGCTTCGCTCATTACATTGCCAAAGCAGAAACAAAGCAGAAACAGAAGAAAAAAATGTACATGGGGAGAATTACCAGGCCAAATGCTTAGAAGTGACACAAAATAACTGGAAGCAAACTTAGAAGAAAAAATGTTTAATAGTCACCATTTTAGCAAGTAGCATAGGAAAAATAATAAATTGGACTGTGCTATGATTCTTAACAATGTATGCATCTCTTATCCTATCCTTGTCTTCATTTGGTTGGATTTTTGAAACTTTGCATAGTATCTAACAATACGGTAAAACAAGCTGATAATTCTTTAGGTGAGGCAATTATTCAGCTACCAGAGGAATGTCAGCTTTTGTTTTCCCCCCAGTAAGGGTTGTTTCAAGATGAAGGTAAACTAGCTTTTTATTTTCCATCCCAAGTTTCCATGGAAACAGCCTGTAATCATGATATTTGTAAGCAGCAACTACCCATTCAACTTCACACAATATTCAGCTACTTTGAACATTTTTGCCGCAATTTTGACATCCCTGAAATGTCCAACAATTGTTTTCTTACATTTTTACTACCAGAGCATACAGTTATTTGGGGATATTTCTGTTCATGAAACCTTCAGTGATGTAGCAGCACTGTAATATGTATAAGTGTGTATTGTGTGTGTATGTGCAGACACACACATATGCACATCATATATTTATGATGATGAACATCCTCTGGCACATCCCATTATAAATCTTTATTTTACGGCTTCTTATGAGTGAATGCCATTCAGGCAAATTTCCGTTTCAGAGATTTCTCTTGTGATGATAATTTTAAGTTTCAGCTGTTTTTCTTCAATTGTAGCCAAGAAGGTGGCTGTGGAAGAAATGAATATTTTGTCTTCACGGAGAAGATTCTTAAAGCTGTTTCACTGGAAAACACTGGAACATTTATTCTGTAGAGTACATGGATCAATGCCTTGCTGTCACAGAAATGGCTTTTTGCTGTCCTACTGTTAACTCAAATTTGGCCAAGCTTTAATCCTCTGAAAATTTTCAGCTTTTGAATACTCAGTCTTGCCTTGCTAAAATTCCTAGCTTGAATATGCTAACATTTCCATCCGCACAAAGCATTATTTAGTCCATGAGAACTCGTACATGCTGCCTGGCTGCACGTGCACCATCCCCAAGTGACTGAGCATACATCAGCCTAGAGCTCCAGATCTGAACGGCCCATGGTCCCCAACTGCCTTTGCTCAGGTCCCGTGTAGACTGGGGACGAGAACTGAAAGCAGAAAGAGAGAAGGAGAGGGAGAAGGACTCTCTTGTGAGACTCGCACATATAGCTAGCATTAAACAGGTACACAAAGGCTTTGCAGAGTAAGGATGCATTGCATGGTTTTAACAAAACCATTTTCCTGAATCTCCCAAATCGCATACCTTGCAAAATTAGTCAATCCTCTTCTATTTCCATCCATCCTATCCACCTTACATACCCAGAACATCTTCATCTGGAGTTATAAATCCAGAATATAGCTTTTGGTTGACCTGAGTGAGCGGTCAATATTGGAATACTGTCAGTTGCTTTCAGTTAGAAGAACCTGAGACTGGAGTAGGGTATTACTTTGATATAGCCCTTTTGATTTACAAAGAATATACACAGGTCCCTTTCCTTGGACATGGTAGAAATTAAGCAAAGACAGTTGCTTTACACATACATCCGGTTTCTTTCAGTTAGCCCTTGGCCAGACAAGGTTGTTCTGGTCATGATCCCAAAGCTGGTCCTGATTGCCTCGTTAGCTTTCTTTGGGTTGTCTGTCAAATCCTCTGGTGTTCTTGCTCTCCTGGACAGGCACGCACAGCGCTATCAGACAGTGTCAGCCTGCCTACTGCTTCACGTGCATGCAGCTGTCAGTGAAATCCCCTCACCCACGCAGCCTGGATTGCTGAGCACTGTTGTCTGCAGACTGTATTTTAGATGGTGGCTCTTTCACCATTATGTTCCATAAAGAAATGAAAAGTATTTTCCATTTTCCACAGTCTATCCCTTAAAGAAATATATGTTTCCTACATTTATTCTGCATAAACGTCAACTGTTTATAACCATGGATTCCAGAAAGCAGCCCTCGCTAACCAGGAATAATTTTTAAGCAAAAGAAAAAATACCAACAGAAAAATACCTGCATGTACACCAAAGTTAAACGATTACCTTGTGCAAAAATGAATGCACCGTTAACAAGAATTGCTAGCATCAGATGTGTTTAAAATATACGTAAAACATGGGAATAGCAGACAAGTATTCACATTTTCTTTTTCCCTTCCAAATTCTAGAAAAAAAAAATCCTAATACTTGCAGACATACTCTTGCAGTAAGGCAAACATTTTTTGGTGATTTCTGTAAAAGTACTGTTATATAGTTTTCTGTAGGTTGGAGCATGGGCAAGGCTAGCTCACATCTGCCTGCAAAAGACTGCATAGACTCCAGCAATTAACTTCTTGCTGCTCAATGCTTGTTTGCTGTGAATAGTATATAGAAGCTTAAAATTTGCCTCCATTTAGTGGAAAAGAAATGTAACCAGTAGAGTAAGGATTTCACCTAGTGGGTTTATATTTATTTGTGTAATAACAGAGTAGAGTTGAGCTGATTTGTGATGCCTTGATATTTAAACACATATCAAATTCTGTTTTAATTTCATGCTAGTCTTTAATACTGTAATTCCTAGCTTTCAGATTTTTGTTTTGAATTAATATCAAGATTTTATCATGTTTTCTGTTGCACGCTTTCAGTTCCTACTGCAATGGAAATAGTGTTTAGTCTGGTTATTTAATTACATATATTAATTACTTTTATCAGATTGTGCTTTGGAATTAAGAGCCAAGTTGAATGCCTGTAAAAAAGCAAACATGTAAAACATGGAGAGGGGAGAGCTGAGGCATAGCATACTTTCCTTATGCTAGCTACGCATAAAGTAGGCATGCACCAAGTGGAAATACTTCTGATGCTCATAAAACAGAATCAAAAGCAATGGTTCTGCTGGATAATGCATCTTTCATTTGTGAGTTTGAGTTAAAGCTCTGCTACAGCTGGTGTCCACATGGATTATTTTTTTCAGAGGCTTTTGTGTACCTGATTAAAGTACCTATGATGGGCTTTGTCATTATGGAAATGGATGTGTTCTATACATAAACCTCAAGTAATTAAAATCCCATAAAAAGGGAAGAAAAACAGTGCTATTGAGAAAGGGAGAGAATCAGAAAAAATGTCATTCTGAGATATTTTTATGTCCTTTATGCATCAGCAGGGTTCTAGCAAATGCCCTTAGAAAATCAGAACATGTTTACACATTTATTCATCCATATACCACCTATTCAGTTGTGTTTGGTACCCTAAGTATTTGATCAAAAAATACACTTTCGAAGACTTTTAATAATGGAGAGAGTTCTAAGGCCTTCAGATGGCATTTTGATCTCATGGAACAACAAAGTTAAAAAAAAATAAGGAGGAGGAGCATGAGAAGAGCTTCTGAATGGTGATGAAAGGAGTAGGAATGGAAGAAGCCAAAAATAAGAAATGCTCACAAATAATTTTATACTATTTATCAGTCTTACTGAGGGCAATCAAAACTACTTTTCAGTCATTAAATCTACTTTTCAGTCAATATTTTTTTCCTTACAGGCTTATATGAGACTCTTCTGAACAATATAGACAAGGCGTTAAGATATATTCTGAATTAACATGACTCTCCACACATCTCCACTGAAAAGTTGCATGCTAGAATGTTCTGTTTCCTTCAGAATTTCTGTCTTGGGCTTATGAATCACAGACAATACAATTCAAAAGAATCGGAAAAAAAAGCCAGCAAACAAAGTATTAAGAAGACAGTAAACAGCCAACCAGCTATTTGTACACAAAGGTGGAAAACAGTTACCCAGGTGCAAGTAATTGTCATACTAGTGCAATAGCTTCTAGATGCCACTGGGTGGTGGCTATCCAAGACAGTTATCTTCCTCTTCAAGGCAAGTCCATAGGTTTTGTAGGTGCACAGATTTCCAGAGCAGTTCAAACAATTCCACAAGACAGGTGGTAGCAGAGAAAATTCTTAGCAGTGCAGAATAATGGGGGAGTTGCAAGATTATGATTAAAAAAAAAAAAAAAGAATATTCCACAAAACATGAGAATTAATTTTGGAGCAGCTATTCTCTCTCTACAGATGGCATCTTTCCCTGTACTGTCATTATCATCACTTTCTTATAATTAAAAATCGAGGCACCTCCAACAGATGTATTGAAGTGTTTAACATTATGTATGCTGAAGCATTTTTTATCATTATTGTGGTTGCAGTAGTTATGACCTCTCATTCCCCACATAGGTCTCTCTCCTAATACCTGTACAAATCACAATCAAAGAAAAAGTATTGCATTGTAGTGCTACAGACCATAGTACCAAGTCACCATTATTCTCAGTCTTGTCTAGATATTAATGTTGGAATTCTGTTTGTAATGTAGTTGTCAATATAATACCTCTCTGTACGTTGTAGTATTCCTCTGCAGCTGACCAGCACGACTGATGTAAGCCAGTTTGCATTTCTGGAAAGTGTATTACAGTAAGTGGGAGGCATCTGAGCATAATTAGAAAAGTGCAAACTGTCTTCCCTGTCATAAAAGTCAGCAAGCTGTGAATCAATTTGCAATTCTGCTATGGAGAACATTATCAGTTGTACATTTTGCTACGGAAACCGTGACGTATGAGAGAAACATCAGAAATGTAAAGTCTTTGTTTTTATTATTTTTTTTCCATCTTTTCCTATTTTTTTTCTCAAACACATTTATATGTTTGTATTTTAGTGGTTGACAAGAGTATAACTAACATATGAGACTAATAATTGCACAAACCAGACAGTGATTAGCTTATATGTGTTGCCAGTGTGCAAGAGTTCACATTGCTGCTTTGTCATGTTTTTGTTTCAGCTGGAATATTTTCCACTTTACACTTTGAGACAAGTTAAAACTTACACTGTAGGCGTACTTTGTATAATGCTATTTAGTAATGAATAGTAATACCCCTCAGGTTTTTATTAATGCACGGTGGGATAACAGAAAAGCGTGTTAATTGTACTGCATATCCCTGAGCATGGGAAATTTTAGTGAAACGAGTGAAACGAGTTCCCCAAGTTCATCCCCAATGGCCATCTATTCTCTTTGGTAATATTAGTCCTGGTGCCTGTGAAGAGCACCTCTGAATTAAGGACACTGTTTGTCTGGTCTCTCCTTGTACAAATCTTTTGTTCAGGCTGCCTCCCAATGCTTACCAAGTTGTTTCCTTAACAGGTGTTGAATATTGCTGACTATTCATAGAATCATTAAGGTTGGAAAAGCCCTCCAAGATCATCTGGTCCAACCATCACCCTACTACCAATGTCGCCCACTAAACCCTGTCCCCAAGCACGACGTCCAACCTTTCCTTGAACACCCCCAGGGACAATGACGCCACCTCTTCCCTGGGCAACCTGTCCCAATGCCTGACTGCTCTTTCTGAGAAGAAATGTCTCCTTATTTCCAACCTGAACCTCCCCTGGCGCAGCTTGAGGCCATTCCCTCTGGTCCTATCACTAGTTACCTGTGAGAAGAGGCCGACCCCCAGCTCCCCACACCTTCCTTTCAGGCAGTTGCAGAGAGCAATGAGGTCTCCCCTGAGCCTCCTCTTCTCCAGACCAAACACCCCCAGCTCCCTCAGCTGCTCCTCACAGGACTTGTGTCCCAGGCCCTTCACCAGCTTCGTAGCCCTGCTCTGGACACGCTCCAGGGCCTCGATGTCCTTCTTGTAGTGAGGGGCCCAAAGCTGAACACAGCACTCGAGGTGCGGCCTCACCAGAGCAGAGCACAAGGGGACGATCACCTCCCTGGCCCTGCTGGCTACATTAAAACGCCTCATACATCTCTTCATCCTGGTTTGGTGGTCTGTAACAGCCCCCCACCAGGATGTCTGCCTTGTTGGCCTTCCCCCTAATCCTTATTCATTGGGACTTTACCTTATCATTCCCAACCTCAAGCTTAACAGCATCAAAACACTCTCTAATATAGAGAGCCACGCCACATAGTTGCCTGTCCCTTCTGAAGAGCTGGTAGCCATCCATTGCAGCACTCCAGTCGTGGCAGTGGTCCCAACACATTTCAGTGTTGGTGACTAGGTCATAGTTTGCCCGCCGCACAACGACTTCCAGCTCCTCCTGTTTGTTGCCCATGCTGTGTGCACTGGTTTAGATGCACTTCAGTTTTGCCATTGCCCTCACCCCCAACCCCAGCATTGCTCCACTAGGCTCATCTCTGTCGAGCCTCATTTCCTCCTCATCCCCCTTCACACCTAGTTTAAAGCCCTCTCCATGAGCCCTGCCAGCTCCCGGGCTAGAGTCCGTTTCCCCCTTTGGGATAGGTGGGACCCATCGGCAGCCATCAGGCCAGGTGCTGAGTAAACCTCCCCATGATCAAAAAACCCACAAAATTGCTGTGATGGTACCAGACTCTCAGCCGTGTATTGATCAGCCAGGCCTTCCAGGTCTGCTCAGTATCCCTCCCAGCCACTGAAGGGATGGAGGAAAACACCTCCAGCACACCCACTCCATCCAGTAACCGCCCTGATCCCCTGAAGTCCCTTTTGACAGCCTTAAGGCTTCTCTCAGCAATTTCATTGCTGCCAGCCTGAATTATCAGGAAAGGGCAATAATCGGAAGGGCGAACAAGGTCAGCAAGTTTCCTGGTAATATCCCTTGTGCCTTTTGCCACGAGCACACGTGGTTTTGCACCTTGTGTTTTTAAAGGCTGACAAGATGAATTCTGCCTGGCTGGGGCTTTGGCGTCTCTGGGCAAAATTCACCTGGCACACTTTGCTGCCTTGTCCTGCCCTATCCTATCCTCAGCAGGTGCTTAGTGCTTTACGAAAAGGTTAGCTCTAGACCTTTGGAGATAAATCTGAGTGTTTAGTCTGAGGTTCAAACTATGACCTTGTCAGAACTTAACAGGTCTGAAGGTTGCGAGGCTGACTTTCACCCAGCGGCTGGAAGATGGGGAGTCAAAGAGCTCCCCGGCTGAAAATCACAAAAAACTTTTATGTTTGCACCGCTCAATCCGCTTCAGGCCCGTACCCCGCTCGGTACAGCCGTTCTGAGCAGCGCCACGGACCGGCGTGCTCTGAGCAGGCGGAAACCACTGAGGAACCACACAGCTCCCGGGCAGAGCCGCTGCCCAGAGCCAGCCACCGCGGCCCCCAGTGCCGCCCCCGCTCCCCTCACGGAGCGGAGCCAAATGGCGGCGGCGACGGCGGGGGGGGGGGGGGGGAGGCGGGCGCCCGCCGTCACGTGCCGGGGGCAGCACCCGGAGGGGAGGAGAGGGGAAGAGAGGGGGAGGGGGGGGGGAAACCTTCCGCGCACGTGACGGCCGCTTCCGCCCCCTCGGCGAGGTGCGCGCCCCTCCCCCGCGCGGAAGTGACGTCGCGGCAGGCTCGGTGCGCAGTTGCTCGGTGCGGCCGGGCGCGGAGGAGCCGGAGCCGCCCGGCGGCCGCTGCACCCCCACAGCCCCCCCCGGCCCCGCCCCGCCCCGCCCGCAGCCGCGCCCCGCCCCGCCCCGCAGGCAGCCCGCGCCGGCCGGGGCCCAGCACGCAGCGCCGCAGCCCGGTGAGTGCCAGCGCCGGGCCCGCTGCGCCCGCGGGCGGCGGCGGCGGCTTCCGGAGCCGCTCCGCGCCGGGCCCGCCCCGCGGCCTGCACCGGCGGCCTACCCGGGCGGGCCGCACGCCCCGGCGGCGCCATCGCGGGCCCGAGGGGCGGGCTCGGGGCCGGGCCGGGGCCGGGGGGAGCGCGGGGGGCGTCCCGCGGGGGGTCCGGCGGCAGGTGCGGGCCCTGCCCGGGGGCTGGCGGCCGGCCCGGCGGTGGCGGCCGGGTCCCGGCGGGTGCCGGCCCCGGGGCGCGTCCTGCCGTCGCCCTGTCACCTTTGTGAGGGGGTGGGGGGGGGGAAGGAGGAAGGCGCTCGGCAGGCCCGCGGTTCGGTGCGGGGTCTCTTGGGGTATGCGGAGGGACGCCGCGAGCACCGGCCGGCTGGTGGGACGCGTGCTGTGGGACACAGGGAACGGCAGCCCTTAAATAAGCGTACGGCCCTGGAACGAGCGGTGGCGTGCAGCTCTTGGCGTGAGAAGGGCTGAATGTAGGCCGTTTGCGAGCGGTCAGTTACCCTGTGCATGCTGCCTAATTTGACTAGACTTTCTGTCTGCTCTAATGCGATTTCACTATAAGATGTGTAATTGTTAGTGCCGTAGAACTCCCATGCTCGTGTGGTGCATACCTCCCGACGTGTCGTTTTTGTGGGAGTAATTACCTACTTCAGCTTGCAGGTCAGAAAGTAGGAGGAGTTACGGGGCCTTCTGAGATTCCATCTCTCTGTGGAACTTTTGACAGCTTCATCTGCTTTCCAAAAGGAACACGGAATAAACTGACACAAAACGACAATGCATTGTGGGATAATAACTTGCCAAGAAGCAGAGTTGCAGATTTAACCAAAATGTTATGAATATGGTTCTTTGTGTGTTGCGTTTCTACTCTTTCAGTTTGAGTTTTATTTACTTCTCATCATCACTGAACTTACCCTAATTTTGGCAATACACAGACTTCTAAGTTCTCAACCTCACTGAATTGACAGTTCAGATGCACTATTCCACATCTTTCAAACAAAAATATTTGAATACATGGTTGCAAAGTTGTGCTGGAGATGCAAGGATTGGAGCTGGCAACTGTCATTCTCTTGTACAATAGCAATAACAGAAGTTGCAGCCTTCAAGAAGTGCTAGGCCATTTGTTTGTTTTTTCCTTAGTTAACGTGGTGTTGTTGCTTTTTCTCCAAGTAAAAAGCTTTCGGTAATGTTGGGATTTTTTTTGAAAACTAGAACAATGCCACTAACATACAAATGAAGTTGGTTCACCGGCAGAATCTTGAGTTTTACGTACGGTTTTTTGGTTTTATTAATGAATGATCTATGGAACTAACTATGTTGTGTCTTGAATACGTACTCATACTGCATCTGCTCTTGTTGATACTGGGCACAACTAGTGCTGTTGTTAATGTACGGTTATTCCAATTCTGTTATTCGGTATTTAAAAGTGAGAATTAAATATAAAAAAAAAATCCCAAACCACTTGTAGAATAGACTTACAGATGAGAATGTTGTTGATCAGAAAGGATTGAAGTCTTAATTTATTCCTTTTTAGTCTTAAAAAAGTGTAGTTACAGAAGGATGATTGCAGGTCTGTCATTCTTACTCCCATATGGAAAGAAGATCTTGGAGCTGGAGCAGGGGAGGAATGCGTGCAAATGATCTTTCCAGCTTTGTCTTTTCCTTCACCTGGGAACTTGTGCAAAGGTGTCAACTGTAGGACTACAGCCTGGAAGAGGAAAACCTTAGTCTGTACTGCCACTGGCTCGTCCTGCTCGCTCGCTGTCACTGAACTGGTGCTTAGTTAGCCCTTTGTGGATGTCTCAGCTTTCTCAAATTGGTAGGAAGAGAACACAGCAGATCATCCCACTCTGCTTGGCCTGCTGCAGCCTCGCCTCAAGCACCATGTGCAGTTCTGGGTACCCCAGGATAAGGACATCAAACTGCTAGAGAGCATCCAAAGGAAGCCTCCAAAGCAGGGGAAGGGCCCCGAGGGGAAGACGTACGAGGAGCAGCTGAGGTCCCTGGGTTTGTTCAGCCTGGCGCAGAGCAGGCTGAGGGGAGGCCTCATGGCGGCCTGCAGCTCCCTCACGAGGGGAGCGGAGGGGCAGGCGCTGAGCTCTGCTCTCTGGGGACAGCGACAGGACCTGAGGGAACGGCATGGAGCTGGGACAGGGGAGGGTCAGGCTGGGGGTTAGGGAAAGGTTCTGCACCCAGAGGTGGTCGAGCACTGGGACAGGCTCCTCAGGGTCACAGCACCGAGCCTGCTGGAGTTCAAGAAGTGTTTGGACAAGGTTCTCAGACATAGGGTTGGGGTTTTGGGTGGTCCTTTGTGCAGCCAGGAGTTGGACTCGGTGGTCCTTGTGTACCCCTTCCAACTCAGGGTATTTGGTGATTCTGTGACTTCAGTGGCTGAAGTCTTGACAGACGTTATTACAACTGAGTCTATGATCATTGTCAGGTCTTTGAAGAGCAGGACTGTGCTGAACTATTTTCTTTGTTATTTAGGAGCAGAAGTGACTTTTTTTAGATTAAAACTGGAATTTTAGGAATTGCGTTTTGCTTCTTTAAGCTTTGACTAGAAATCAAATGGGTAAAATTGAAGATTGCTAAGAAGGCATTTCACTTTTTGCCTAATAAGGAATTGTATATACATGGAAATTGGGTCCTTTATACAGTTTCATAGCAAACAGCATTGAAAAAGTATGCAAGGATGGACAGATGTTAAATACTATAATGTTTTAATGTGAGTCCGGTTAACTTCAGAGAATGAAAACATTAATGGACGCACAGTACTTTAGGCTAGTTACTTATTTGAGAGATTCTTATTGAACGGTGGTGATGGAATTATGACAAAACGAGCAGAAAATGACTACCAGTAGATCTTGTTTCAACAGTTTTTCTGCACGACTTTAAAAATAAGTAGCAAGAAAATGTCTGTTAGGAAAAAAAACGTGCAGTTTGTTTTATAGTATTTGATTGGTCTGTGGTTTTTTTTCATGCATTTTTATAAACTAATTTTAAAAAGCAGAAATTCATAGAAACGTGCACACTGTGACTACAGCAGGAAAGCTGATACGCAAAAGCATCTCCAGTTTGGAGCGCTAGAGGCAGTCGGCCTTTGTGCTCAACTTCCTGAAACATGGATTTAAAAGGAGGGTGATCGTCCTGGAATCTGTCCCAAGATGAGATTTAGCAGGCTTGGTCAAACCTGAGTTTGTTTGTCTTTGGCAAGAATGGAAGGTGAAGCATTTGTACTTCCCAAGCATGCTTTCCAAGTCTTTAGTCAGAGCATCTTTAATAAATGTGATTGCCTTCACTTCAGCTGAAAGAGGTGACTGGGTAATTTATAGAGAGTTGACTCCGTGCAATTTATATACAGGGGATGCACTGCAGACGCTTCTTTACATAGGCATTAACATGAGAATGCTTTGGAGGGGATGCCAACAGAAAGGTTGAAAACCACGCTGCTTTGGGTTCACTTTATCCTAGTTTCCCTAGTGTTTGATGTGGACTTGAGGCATTACGGAAGAGTGGACTGCAGGGTTCCGTATTTCAATATAACAGATGTTCTTCCAAGTGAAATTGTGGTCCGGTTGGGATGATTGCAACCACTGGGTAGTACTCTATAATTATACTTACACATGTTGGGTCCTTCAGAGAAGACCTGAAAATAATTATTTTTAATTGCAATTGGATCTGAAGTTTTGTCTGCACTATAGAAACTTGTAAGTACTTTTTGTACATGGCTGGATGTCTACTTGTATTTCAGTGCTGAACAATAACGAGTGAAAGCAATAGTGGTAAAATTCACATACCTCTGCAGCTGCACGTGTGTGTGCGTGTGCATGCCCATGGTGTGGCTGTGCTGACGGGTGAGGGAGCAGGTGTAAGTCTCCAGGTATGGATGCATTTGAAGTAGAAGTTGAGTTGTTGTTTTTTTTCCAGTAAAAGTTTGCAGGCTCCTAATGCCATGTTTTTTTTTTTTCACCTTTCTTAGCTGGAATTCCTTTCTCTTAATCATCACTTCCTAGTCTGATGAGTTGCCTGACCATTTCTATTCACTGTCTTCAAATCTGAAGCTTTGAATAGCTTTAAGTTGTCCCCAAGAACATGTCCTTGTGTTCTCTGCAGTCATTGACTGCTAATACATCTAGTAGTTCGTTTTTTTTTTTTTTTGTTATATTACCCAAATATTTACAGAAGGCTTTTGCTGTTTTTTTCCAGTCTTTTTTCTTTCTTGCTTTATCTTGTCATTCAGGATGGTGGCAGGCTCACAGGATCATCTTCTCTTCTAATTGCTGAGGGCTGCAGGGAGGTATTTGTAGTGATATGGGTTTGCCGGAGAGTGCTGTGTAGTTTTAAGTGGAAGGCATTATCTACTTCCCTTAAGACGTATCCCCCAGTTTGGAAATGTTGGGACTGGATTGAAGGTTGAACCTCCCATGTAAGTTCAGAGGCAAAAATCTGACAAATTCAACACTGAAAGAGGAACAAAGATGCAAACGAGATGCAGATACAGGGAGAGCAAGGGAATAGACTGGAAAATTTTGAGTAAATGAGAGTCCTTATTTAGGAAGGATGATACGCAAAAGAAAGCGGGGGGGAGGGGGGGAGAACAATCTTTGTACAGTGATGTATTAGACCAGCACAATATGCCTGTTAGTGAAGGTACAGCAGATTTAATACTCTTGTGTGCTTCAGTGGAAAATAATGCTTTACACTTGAAGACTGCTTTGCTCTAGAGCACTTCCAAAGGGATTTGTGTCAAACTGCATTTTCATGTTGGTCCAGTGATAGAAATGCACTGTCCAGGGAAACTTTCTTGGTATTAAGCAATGTAAAGAGCAGGTGGTTTAGTTTTTAACTCATTTTTAATGTATTGGATCATTTTGATACAATACTATCAATACAGTAATTTGGTGTGAAGCTGAAAAAATGAAAGCAATTCTATTGGAGTTAGTTAGTATTGCTAATGGGCAGTCTGAGAAACAGTTGTAATTCTCTTAACGTGGAGACCGAGTTTTTTGTGAAATTCGGTGAGAAGCGTCCCGTAAGCATTTACTTTCCAATTTCCTAATTTTGCACATTTTTTTCCTTTGTCTACTAGGTACCGCTAAAACTCTTGCCATAGAGCTGATTTTAATGCTACTCATTTTGGAAAGCAAGCTACTTGTGCTTATGCAGCCGCTTAACGTGGGTTTATCAGGGCAGCTGTGGTGATAGACTTAACACAGACTCCTGCCGTACCACGGTCTGTAACTAAACAGGTGAAAGCGTAATTCTAAAGTTTATTTTGCTTCATAAATTTTATTTACAAAACTGTTAAACAGCGCGATTCGTAGCACGCAGCTCTGTAAGTGAGACTGTGCAGCTCAAAGTCCAGTGTCAGTGTGCGCTCCTGTCTTGGCATCAGAGGCTACTTGGAGTGAAAAACTGGCACTTACAGGGAGAGAAACTGTAAATCTGTAAATACTTGCAGAAAATCAGAGGATTGAAGATAATTGGGTTAAAATAGGTGTTTTGTTGGTAAAATTTTAGAACAGTAGTTGCAAACAGTACTCTAATAGAGGCACGTGATGGGCGTCCTTGTGAGCTCTCATGCAGTAATTCCTAGAAGTACACAGCCTTACTAGAAAATCTTAAGAAGCATCTTAAGTGCCATTTTACTTTCCTTGGCGTTTACATACAAGGTCTGTTTTAAAACTGTGGGTTTGGTTTTATTCCTGCCTGTCATGCTAATGATAGGTGCCTTTTTGGTGTGTGAACACACAATTCAGTAATGACTCCATGCACATATGTTATATGCTCTGAAGATCTTTGCAAATAAACGAAGTAAATAAATTTGAGAGAGATAGCTGTCAAATTGTAGAAGGTCTTGTTCCACTTCTCTAATACTTAGGCTGCTGACAGTGGATGAATTTAGTGCCGGTAAAGGATTGGAGTCCCTGGCTTGGAGTGCCAGTAGTAATAGACACGAGTATTTGTATCCCTTGGCTAGATGCCTCAAGAAGGGAAATATGGGGAAACCAGCATCGAGAGATGGTAGGTGGCTGATGGACAATAGATGACAGACAGAGAAGTCCAGGAGAGTTTGAGCTCCTACAGTGTGTTGTGGACTAGTGCACCACAGGGGAGCTTTTAGGGAGATGGAAATATTTTGAAAGCATCCTCTGCAACAGGGAGTGTTACATTCTAGAGATTCTTCAGCTGAGTGAGAGTTACTGATGCTTTGAACCTTAATTCTGCAATGGTTGTCTTACTAGTAGCTACAGTTTTAATGCTGATATAAGCAGTGGTATTGCTGCTTTTTCTTCTGTTTCTTCCTCCCAATACACTTTCCTCCATTTCCAATTACATTTTGGGTGCTGAGATTTCAAACTTTCCCTGTACTTAAGTAAATAAGTCTTTTTTTTTCTTTTTTTCCTTGTACAGCTACTGAAATCATGAATCCTGTGTATAGCCCTGGTTCTTCTGGGGTTCCCTATGCAAATGCCAAAGGAATTGGTTATCCAGGTAACTCAGTTCTTTTTGTATTTTTATTTAAATAAACTTGAGTTATATTGTTCTCTGTAATCAAGAAATAGTCACTTATGAGTGGGCTTGTATGGTAATCTGTTATGTTTGAGGGTTTTCGTTTTGATTTAAAAGTGAGATTTCAAGAGTCATCTAAGTTTTATTTCTAATTTATTATCTCTCGCAAAGTAACTTATTTTAGGAGCTCAAATAACTACACACTGGAAGAAGAGGAATCAATCTATTTCTGCTTCTAGTTGGCTTATACTGTTAACCATTTTCTCCTGTAATTCTTGTTTATGCAGTCTGCTTGATGACTGCCCGATGCACAGCATCAAACTTCAGACCAAGAAAATGGCTTTAAAAACAGAGACCAAGAAAAAGTGCTTTGAAAATGGAGAAATAAATGTATTTCTTGATTATTTTTTTGCTTCTCAGTCAGTTTCAGGTTTTTCACTGTGTACTTGTGTGTGTGTGTGTGCGTCCCTGCCACTCCCTCCCCCTATCTACTAATGCTTGGTGTGAGCAGGCTTGGTTTCTGATGTCCCCGTAATTCAGAAGTTTGATAATTAGATGTGGACAGGCAAAACTTTCCAAGAAGGCTGAGGAGAAGGACTGCGTACCTCTGTGAGGCATTTCAAATGCTGTGCTTCTTGACTGACAGAGTCTTTATTTGTAATGTGTGTGGGGTAAGTGAATTATTCCTTTCTGAGAGGGGCTAGAGGATCTTTCAACGCAGATTTTATGTATCGTAACCAAGTAGATCTTCATTGCTTTTACAAGAGGGTTGTCCTGTGATTTAGTTTATGTCTCTGTTGGAACTAGAAGTCATTCTGCACTTTTAATGTTAATAATCTTTGTACTGTATTTTCCTCCTGCTATTTGCAGTTTTAAAATTTGTTTCCGCTTAGGTAGTGTCCTGGTGTTCTTCTTTTCCTTTTCCATTTTTTTTTTCATTCTAGATACTAGTGTATAAAGGAATTTTCTTTACTGTTGACTTGATCGCGGAAAGGCCTCTTAATTTTTTGTATCTTTTATGTATTGGTTTCCAGGTACTTTTATTTTCTCCTCAAATTAGTGTAGCTTCTTTGATTTTTTTTTTCCCTACAGTATTGATAAGGAGAAAAACTGCAACATTTTTAAGTCTATTGAGTCACTGAAGTGGTGCAGTAATCAATTGTAGAGCCGATGCTGTGTAACTATATGTCTTGCAGGATAGTCATCTTCTCTGTAACTATCTTTAATCAGCTACATGGGCTAGAGTACTTTTATAGTAAAGCAAGCACCAGTGGTTTACTGATTAATGTCAGTTACAGTACACTTATCTCTATATTCATAACTGATCTTTCAAGTATTTCTTTAGCATTATAAAAATTATTACAAATTACAGAAATACTACTTTTTTTTTTATCTCTATTCATTTTCTAAATGCAGATTTACATTAATCAGGGTTTCATTTCTACTTATAACCATTTACGTGTTGCTTTGAAGTTGTCATTTGGTCTGATCTAAGTAGTATTTCATTTTACTTAGGAAAATGTACTATTGCAGATTTGTAAATGGCAGTTTAAATAACATTACAACTAATTTTTTATTTGGTGCAGATACTCGTAATTGTGTGTTTGTATGTGTATTTGCCAGTCTTTGCATGGTTGTAAACTGTCATAACTGAAAAACACGGAATGTAAGTCAAGTCATTATAAAAGTGCCTTAAATGCTATGCTTCAAGCTGATGGCTCAAAATTCTTGCCTACAGAATTCAGTCAGTTTACAGAAACTTGATTCTTAAATTCAGCTTCGTCAGTTAGTTCTATCCTGTTACACTGATGCAGTTTACTGAACTGTCTGGTTCATGCTTAATTGCCATGGGATAAACACAAAACATTCTGTAAAATGGAAAGTAGATTTGCATTTTAGGGTTATTTTTTTTAATTGTCACGTGGCTACGTCTCCTTTTCTTGCCTCTTCTAACGTAGAAACTACAGATTTTCCATTCAGGATAATTGAATGTACGTGGGTTGCATGGTAATAGAAAGTAATGAGCATATTGCTAGGAGGAATGTATTATTTAAAGGCACTGTGTTTGTAAAGCTGTTGCATATTTAATGGATGTTTATATTGTACTATACCTATCTGAGGTAGTTGGATGAATTTACAGTAGCAAGGAATCAATATCCAAATGTTCTCATGTGGATGAAAGTTCTTTCTAGATATTAAAACTGCTGCCTGACATAGTTTACATAGTTTTGGCATAGTTTACATAGTTTTGGCATAGTTGCACTTTCTGTAAATTACGTGTTTATTGAGCAGCTCAGAGTGCTCTGATTGTGGAGCTAAACCTGTGAAGAAAGGATGGAGAACCAAAAACTTGGACAACAAATGGTGTTGCAGATGTGACGTCAGTTTAGTAAGGTGTAGAACTGTATGAAAACCTTTTACTAGGAGGTTGTGAATTTAAAAACTTCCAAGCTATGTATACTCTGAAAAGTTGTTATGACTTGGGTGTGTTATTAGGCTTAAAATTCAAGACAAAAATGCCTTTCTTAGGCAGTCAGTATGGATAAGACTAATTGTATGTGATGTGATATGTTTGCAGAGTGTTGTACAGAGCTAAGTTAGGATATGTATATTTATAGTCCCAAGTTAAGTTTTTTTTTTTTTTGTAAGAGTAATTGATAAAGTCTCTGGGATTTATAGGAAAATAGAAATCATTCAAATCCAAGTAGCATTTTAGAACTATCAGCTTTAAGCATGAGGGTGATGAGGTGAATAGTCATTGCTTTATATCTGCAGATGTTGAAAAGTTTGTGTTGATATTAAGTGTAGACCAGAGTATCATGTTAGTTTAGCCATAGTGGTTCTCGAATTCTGGTGTAGAAATGTTTACCTACCATTTATGCCATTGCCCCAGTGAATCACGTACTGTTACTGTTGAGTGTCATAGTACAGGGCTTAAACTGGTGTGCTTAATACCTTAGTGTAGTAACTAATCTGTATCAAATGTAGCAAGCGTTTTGATTTGCTTAAGGTTGCTTTGTACTTTCTACTTGTGATCTCTCTAACCTGGAAAGTCAGAGTTGCTCTGACTTTGAGTGATTTCATTATTTCTGTGAAAAAGAGGTTTTCGCCAGATGTATCTCTTCATCTGATCATAAAACTTTGAGAATTTTGTATAGTTGCACAAAACTTTGCTGTCTGACTAATATAAGAGTTTTTTGGACAACATCAAGGTATGCTGAAACAGTGATGTAAGGGAGAATGGCACTTGTGACTCCTTGTCTGCCCCCTTCACCTAGCAGCTTCAGGTGGCCTGGGAGGAGAAGAGCCTGGTATTCTAGTTGAGAAGTGTGACTGAAGGCCATCTGCTAGCTCGTCTCAATTAAAGGGTGTACAGGAAGAATAAAGTTGTAGTTAGACTTGGCAGTCAGTCTAGAAAATAACTTCGACATGTTCTTTCTTCTAGCTGGCTTCCCAATGGGCTATGCAGCGGCTGCTCCTGCCTATTCCCCTAATATGTATCCTGGAGCAAATCCTACCTTCCAAACAGGTATGTGTAATAGTTATGTCTAAAAAATAACCTGAAGTTTAGAAGTTATTAGAACCAAGGATAAGGAAAAGCTGTTGGTGCTAACAATAACACACTGTGAGATAAGTTTTACGGTATTTTAAATATGACTCATAAGGAATCATCTGAGAAATTAAAATGAGTATAATCTTGTTTTAAGACGTGTCATACTGCTTTCACCTTCAGAGAAGGGAAAAGCTGAGTTCTTAGTCATTGTTTCTATATTTCAGGTTGATACTTAAAAAATACATTGCATTTCCCCTCGCTGATTCCTTCTTGACTCTGTGTCCTTTGCATCCTACTGCTTCTTTCCAGATTCTTGTCTGTTAAATGTTTTGTTTGTTTGTTTTGTTGTTGTTTTCCAAAACCAGTTACTTTTCATCTTTTTTTTTTTTAATCATATGTCTTTCCACATTCAGCTTACTGCCTTCTTTCTGATCTTAGAATTGTCTTGCACAAACTGATAGCCTGGAAAAGCCTGACTGCTGGTTAGAAACCCTTTTGTCTGTAGTGGATGTTGGGGAATGATTTAGGTAACTACACTTGCATGCTTGTTAGTTAAGAGAAAGGGAACGTGATAAGCCTAGAAGGGAGATGGAAGAAAGAAAAGAGTCATCTAAGTTGTTTTCATGTAGTTCTGTTTTCACTAACAGAAGATGATTTTGATGTGCTAATGCTTGAAACAAAATGGAAATGGGTGCTATTTAATTTCTACTTAAACCAGAGGCACATATTTGATAGAACAGTATTCTCTATGGCATTATTGCATACTAAGGAAATCCTTACATTGCTTTGTTAACAAAGATTTGGACCATCTTCAAGAACTTTCACGTGTGTGTGTTATGCCAATTTTTCAGAGATAACACGTGCACATATCCAAATTTGGCCCTGAATGCCCTTGCATAACTTATGCAAGGATAGGAAAGGATGCTACTTAACACTGTGAAATTTACGTTGTGGAAGTCTGCTAGCAGTATTGAAATTCAGTGTTTGTAATGTGTGGCATTTCATTAACTACCAGGAGACTCCAGTAAATCCTGAATCTTAATCTCACTCTCAACTGTACCTTCAAGTCCAGGATACCTTATGGTGAAGGAAAACATGGTTGTTGTACTCCACAAAGGAAAACAGAATTTATTTATTTACAGTCAGACTCTGTATGACAAGGAGGACTGATGTTAGTCCTTAGAAACTCATCTCTTTGCAGGCTGTAAGTTGCTGTTTTGATTTCATACAAGGGTGGGGCAGCAATTACTGAGGGCAAGAGAGAGTAAGTAATCTGAAAGGTCTGTCTGCAGAGCCTTCTTATTTTCGTTAGTACAATCTGTGTGTCCATTTTTTTTTTGCATAGAGGCAAGGCAAGTGCAGAACTGGTTTCGGCTTGTCTTCAATCACAAATTTAAGGGAGGAAAGCAGATAGGTGTTGTAAGCTCGAGTAATTCAAAAAAAAAATCTGCCCTTTGGATAGGGTATTGCCTATGTGCAAGTATCAGATCTAGAGGTACTTGATTGCATGTGCACTGGATTGCTTAACTTTTCAGGAGTGGAGTTCAGGGAAGAGCAGTTCCCATTGGGGACGTACCTGTTAGCATGAGAATCAAAACCTTGTGTGGGCTTTTATTACCAGTCTGTATTATCTTCATTTCACGGTTGAGATTAACTTAGTGATGTGTTTCTGCCTTCTGTGCTCCGTTGTATATATCATCATGATTCCTATAGCTATGCTGATGATCAGCTGTGATTTTTGATCATAAATGAAGGCAGTTGCAGTCTTATTACTGGTTGCAGTTCGCAAATCGTCTTGCAGTTTTTGCTTTCAAATGGAGCTGGCAGCCCATGGCTTGGACAGGCACACTCTGTGCTGGGTTAAAGACAGGCTGGGCGGCCAGGCCCAGAGAGTGGTGGTGAACGGAGTGAAATCCAGCTGGCGAGCGGTCACCAGTGATGTTCCCTAGGGGTCGGTGTTGGGGCCCAGGCTCTTTAATATCTTTATTGATGACTTGGGTGAGGGAAGTGAGTGCACCCTCAGTAAGTTTGCAGGTGACACTGCAGCGCTACAGGCTTGGAGCAGAGTGGCTGGAAAGCTGTGCAGAGGAAAAGGCTCTGGGGGTGCTGATGGATGCTCACCTGAACACGAGCCAGCAGTGTGCCCAGGTGGCCAAGAAGGCCAGCGGCATCCTGGTTGTGTCAGGAATAGTGCAGCCAGCAGGGCCAGGGAGGTGATCGTCCCCCTGTGCTCTGCTCTGGTGAGGCCGCACCTCGAGTGCTGTGTTCAGCTTTGGGCCCCTCACTACAAGAAGGACATCGAGGCCCTGGAGCGTGTCCAGAGCAGGGCTACGAAGCTGGTGAAGGGCCTGGGACACAAGTCCTGTGAGGAGCAGCTGAGGGAGCTGGGGGTGTTTGGTCTGGAGAAGAGGAGGCTCAGGGGAGACCTCATTGCTCTCTGCAACTGCCTGAAAGGAATCCGTGGGGAGCTGGGGGTCAGCCTCTTCTCACAGGTAACTAGTGATAGGACCAGAGGGAGTGGCCTCAAGTTGTGCCAGGGGAGGTTCAGGTTGGAAATGAGGAGACATTTCTTCTCAGGAAGAGCAGTCAGGCGTTGGGACGGGTCGCCCAGGGAAGTGGTGGAGTCACCGTCCCTGGGGGTGTTCAAGGAAAGGTTGGACGTGGTGCTTGGGGACAGGGTTTGGTGGGTGACATTGGTGATGGTGGGGTGGTTGGACCAGATGATCTTGGAGGGCTTTTCCAACCCTGATGATTCTGTGATTCTATAAGGGGAGGAAGAAATTACAGCTACTTCTTGAATCACTGTTTCTGAACCTTCCTGGGGAGGATTGTTGACTTGTTAGAAGTAATTGTTTTGTAAGACTAGTTTGCACTGACTAGTGTTAGAATAGATCTTGTGCTATATACCAGAGGAAGATTAAGAAATTTTTAACTTGTATGGAAAAGGAATAAAGATGTGCAAAAAGTTAATACTATTAGAGTTTTTATTGTTGTTGAATAGAAAATAAGCTTTTATTTCAGAGCTAAGAATAGTTTTAATTCTAGCTACTCTTCAAATGATAAACTGAAGTTCAAAATGTGGAGACCTTCTAATTAAGGTGGATAACAGCTTTCAGTTCTTTGTCCTAACAGCTGGGATTTGTTTCTTAATTTTTCTTACGTAACTGCTTGTTTGCAGAATCAAGGCTCTTGTAGTTTCACAACATGCAATAACATTTGAATGTGCCATGTCGTTGCTGTTCAGAAAGCGTACTTTCTGTTTTTACAGGTGTCTGTCTTAAATTTCTGTGTATTTGTATAACCATGTGTTTTACTTTTAAGATCTCTGGTCCCTGAAAGGGAGAAAAAAATGAAGTAGGAAGGCGGAATACCCTTGTACCACTTTGTAAGAATAATGAAAGTTAAACTGCCTGTACAGGTGTTTTGGAGGGTTTTTAGAATGAGAGCGGCTTGACTGTAGCGTAGCTGTAGTTCAGTAGTGATGCTTTGCGTCCAGCATTTTGACTTCTGTAAAAAGAATGAAGGTCACCTGTGATCATGCTGTCTGCACAGACTCTTTTTTTCACGACACAAATATGAGTGTTGTGTGTATGCTATGTGGCTTCTGGTCTGTTCTCTGTATTGAAGCCAGCACATCCCAGACACAGTTTTTAAAGCTGACCTACTCTCTGTTCTGGTAGTCTCATTTTTTTTTTTCCTGTAATTAGCAAGTGGTATTTCTTCTTTGTGTTGTCCTAGTACTGGTTAGTACAATTCCAAGTAAATAGAAATCTTTTCTGTGCATGTTGCGTTTTCTGGCAGGGTGGGCCTGCATGAGACCTGAGATCTTGTGATCCTGATTCTGTGATCTTTTCAGCATAGCACAGGCACTTTCTTGGAAGAGGCCAGGGCTCTTGTTTACTATCCTAAATGTCACTACCACTGGATGCTGCTGCTAACATATTTGTATTCCCGCTCTGGCCATTAAATCATGGTGTAATCTTGGAATAGTAACGTGCAGCATATTGTGACAGCAGCGATGCTTTTCACAGCTATCCTCCATCCTTCATCAGGCCCTGACATCTGTTATCTGGAGACAGTGCCTCTGATGAGGGCTGAAGGAGTTACAGAAAAACCACCTGTATTTAGGTAGGGTATGACCAGCAGTTGCTACTTATCCCTGTGAAAATTGAGCAGTTCTTGACATGTACAACACAGACTGACTCTAGGGCCTTCCTAATAGGAGTGAAAAAAATCCTTCTGATGGCATCTGTCATCTTACTGTAATGTATAAAATTAATTTTAAGTGATTATTAAGGGTATGTCTGTATCCGAAATATACCAAAAGTAGATTTAAAGATACTTAAGTGCCTTTGAAGTCTAATTTGCAGCTGCAGTGAATTAGTGTTTATATTTTAATGGTACGGTCTTTCATACTTATCTTAGCCAGTTCAGAAAATATCAGAAAGCAAATACGGGTTGAGGTTAGTTGAAGTAGATGTTAAAGATTGTGTCCCAGTTCTCTTTTCAGAGAGAAGAGCCATCTTGGGCTCTTTACAAAATTCTGGTATTTGATATTGTTATTCTGGTGCTGTTTCATGTTCTACAGAAGGTAAATGCAGGTTAGCCACCCGTTATCATCTGCCAGTACAATTTGGGGTGTGTTGAGAACTTGTCTGACCTTAACACATGCCAGATCCTTCTGTAGAGAAATGCCCTCTGATATGCTGAATCCAAGTGTTTAACAATAATGCTACTACTAAAATCCAAATCCACATTTTTTTATCCTATATCCAGTGATTTGAAAAGCAAGTTGATGCAAAAATACAGTAGCTCTGCATTCTTAGTTGAGACAGTCGTGTTACAAACACTGCTACTAGTGCTGTATAGAAGATATAACTTGTGTGTGGGTATTGAGACTAGGCTACTGAGTACTCACGTGAAAGTTAAGGAGTTCAGAAATAAAGAAAATTGTTACCCCCGACTTCACAAGCAGTGTACTGATGCTTGTTTTTCGTATTTTTAATGCAGATTTACCTTTGTTTCAGGTTATACACCAGGCACCCCATATAAAGTATCTTGTTCACCTACTAGTGGTGCAGTCCCACCATATTCTTCGTCACCGAATCCCTATCAGACTGCTGTGTACCCAGTTCGAAGTGCCTATCCACAGCAGAATCCATATGCACAGGTAAATGAACAAAACCTAAAAAAAAACAAAACTGTCTTATGTCTGTTTGGATAGTGTTTTGTTTACATTGTAATGCCTGGTTGAACTGTGAACTTTACTTTGCATTTTATTCCTTCATGATTGGAGAGAATTTTCAGTTGACAACAGTGAGGATTTTTAATGCAGTAATTTAGTGTTCTGTCTTAAGTGACGGTTACACCACCTTTGTGTTCCTTCTTATGTGACGGTCGCTCTGTGCTCACTGATGAAATGTTAAGTCCTTGAAGAGAGAGACTAGATTCAGTAGTTTTAAAAATGAGTGCTGGAAGTTGTAACTACCGCATCATGACTTCATTTTGTCAAAAATTGTCATAGGTTTACACTAATCTTTTTTTAGGAAGACTCTTGTTACGATTCAAGGAGTTAACAAATCTGTTTAAAAACTACTGAAAATTGTTGAGACTATTTCAACAGGCAAAGTGTTGAACTACTAGAAATGGTAGAATAAAGACACTTCAACAAAATACTATTAGGAGAAAAGTAGGTGCTTTTTTCTGTAGAGGAAATTTTGCTTGGCACATGCACAGTAGTTGAAAGGGATTAATGAGCATCTAACAGGGTTTATCCAGTTTGCTTAGTGTATTTGGATTTGTTAAAAACCTTTGGTTCTTTAATTGAAAAAAGTTGAATAAATAGTTGTGAAAGAATGAGTTCTGTTACGGATTAATATATGAAAAGATGTGAAACAATGAATGAAGAATGAGACCTTACTGCAGAAGTTGTAGTCAGCATTGGAGAGCTTAGTTCGTTCTCTGCTGTTGAATGTTACAGTAATGCCTTAAAACAAGGGACTAAATGTTACCAAATTTGCAAATGAAACAGAATTGGAATAGCTGAAATGAGTATTCTAGCTTCTACTCTGTAAATCTATTGGTTTTTTTTTTGAATAAAGCTTTTGTGTTTTGATACATTCATGAAAGATAACAACGCTTATTTTCCTCACCAGATACACAATAATTGCTTAATTTATTTTTTTTCTCAACAGCAAGGCACTTACTACACACAGCCTTTATATGCAGCACCACCCCACGTAATTCACCACACCACAGTTGTGCAGCCTAATGGCATGCCAGCAACTATGTATCCTGCTCCTATTCCGCCACCAAGAGGAAATGGTGTGACTATGGGGATGGTGGCTGGGACTACTATGGCAATGTCAGCAGGTAAGTGGACTTAAAACCCTAGTGTTTTCTTGATGAAGCTCTCCTTCAGTTGAGGCAGAACATGGCTGCATTACAAAAATGTGATGCCAGAGACATGCTACACAGAACCATAAAATTGCTGAGATTAGAAGGGACTTCTGTAGGTCATCCAGGCCAGTGTCTTCAAACTGGGTCCTGCTTGATCAGGTTGCTTACTTGTCCAGTGATATTTTGACCACCTCTTAAGGATGGGGATATTACTATTACTTCTGATATTAGTATTACGGTAAAAGGGTTGTTCTTTATATATGTATGGAATTTCACATCTTCTTGCATCCTTTGCTTGTCATCGATGTGTAGAGTCTGATTTCTTCTTCTTTGTACCTAGTAGAAGACAGCAACCTCTAAAGGCTGAGCAAAACACAATGTTCTCAGCTGACCCTTACTTCACTGATCTTTCTTTGTACGTTGAAATATAACATTGTGTTTGCACTGCATGCGGGTCCTCTGTCATACCTAATGGTTAGGGATGCCTACTGCCTAATGCCACATTCTTTTAGCTCTAGTGCTTTGGAGAAGATGTTTTTTAACCAATATCTAGACTCTTCTGTGCTTGTTCACTGAGGGGGTGTTGTGCTTTGTTACTCAGTGCTTTTCAACTCACCAAGAAATGTCCACGTTCACTGAAATGACATGCAATTCAGTCATTTAAAAAATGGGCACCATGAGTTTGTTTTCAGGTTCTGGCCTTATCAAACTTACTTAATTTAAGGAATCCCAAATCAAGGGAAGCAATGTGTCACAAACTGAATTAACTTTAGAGTTTGTTTCAGTTTTGCATGTGGGCAGGCTTATCCCAGGTGTTTGTTACTCTTCTTACAAAGCACTACAGAGTAAGGCTGTTAAGATCCTGGTATCTCAGACTGTTTCTGAACCCCCTTAGTCTGTAAAAACCTGTTTCTGTACTAATGTAAACGACGACTAATTTATTCTGATTTTTCAGTCAAGTTATCTCTACTATCAAGTATTCTTCTGGCATGTAAAGCCTGCTGTGGGAAAAAGTTTTCCAGTGAACAATATGCTTATGTTGCAGGGTTTCTACTAGAGCTGTTTTGGAGTAATGAGTATCTTTGCATTGGACTAAATATCAAAATGATTGTTGTGCTTAAATATTTGAAGGAAGAATGATTTGAAGGAAGAGGATTTGAAGGAAAATGATGCTGATAATTTTAAATCAGAAGATGAGCAAGCTATATTTTTTTAATTAACTCTGCTTGTATTTTTTTTTCCTGTACTAGAATTTGTGCTTACTGAAAAAAAAATGTTCTCTTCATCCTAGGTACTTTGTTGACAACTCATTCCCCAACTCCAGTAGCCCCTCATCCAGTTACTATGCCCACATACCGGGCCCCAGGCACACCAACCTATAGTTATGTGCCCCCACAGTGGTGATCATCCCGGCAGTCAGTGTAAGTTACTGATTTTGACTGAAAGCAATTAATCCTTATTATTTTTATTTATTAATAAATACCAGCACTGCAGTTCTTTTGGGGAGATTTTTCGGAAGGTAAGCAATCTGGGGTACCTCTACAGTATTTTAGTAGTTAGAATGCACAAATTTTTGCTTATGTAATACTGTTTTCTGCAAAAGAGAGAAAGCTAGTGGGACTTCTTCAGTGGTCTGTATCTTAGGAAACTACCTAGATTTTCATGCTGCATGATTGTGGAATACAAAACGATGAGCCTCAAGTTCGCCTTTCTGAATGCGTTTAGGCCCACGTATTTTAATATTTTTGGTTCTTTGGTAATTGCCAAATTCAGCAGTACTGTGATCCCTGAACAGAGCAATATGCGTGACTTGGTCATTTATTAGGGATTGGCTAAATATGTAAGGCAAGATAAATGTTTTGCCTTGCTGTGAATGTGAGTCTTTCCCACAAGCTGCTGAAACAAATAGGTAATCTTGAGTTAATTTCATATACTCACCCTGTTTGCGTTACGCTTCAGCTCACGCTTCTTGCAGTCACCATGGAAAGATTAGTTTTGGTACGGACCATAAGTTAGACCATGCGTTTTGAGCAAAGGAAACTAATTTTGAAATCTGCTATGAGGTGGGATTTGGGGAATGTAATGTGTGTCAAACTGACACCAAGTTTAATGTTTTGGGGATCCTCATATTTGCTCCTGTTTCCTTGAGCGTAAACAGACAGCAGCTTAATTTGAAATCAAGTACTTGTCAGACCAACTTGAGCCAGAAATTTTCACTTGTAATCAGTTTAGTTTATGGTTTGTTTTTTTTAGTTTTATGGCTGTGCTGCCATCCAGCGGGACCTCGACAGGTTGGAGAATTGGGCGGGGAGATGTGTAATGATATGTAATGAGGGCAAGTGTAGAGTCCTGCATCTGGGCAAGAACAACCCCAGACACCAGTATAAGTTGGGGACTGCCCTGCTGGAGAGCAGCAAAAGGGCAAGGGACCTGGGGGTCCTGGTGAGCAGCTGGATGCGTTCCTGTGTGATACGATCCAGGTGTTCCTGCTCCGGCAGGGGGATTGGACTAGATGATCTGTCACTGTCCCTTCTAATTCCTAACGTTCTGTGATTCTGTGAAGTGACTGCCCTTTGAGTTAGTAGTGTAATGTCATTGTTTCACTATAGCTATCACTATAGCTGTGATGCTATGTAGCAGTATGCAGATCTGAAATGTTTCACGCAAAAGCTTGTTTCATCAAAGAATGTCTCATTACATGAGTATAAAAAGTAAGAGTTTCTCTATGTCTAAACTAATGACTGCTGGTAATTTAATTGGACATAAAACAACTTCTTAATATTACGCCTTCTACTTAGGCAAAACTATTAAGGACGATAGAAAGCTGGAATGAAGATGATGGGAGAAAATAAATGTAATGACTTCTTAACCTAGAAGCCTATAGATTCTAGTGGATAATCACTGGGGTAGCACTAATGTAATACTTAATTTCTGTTGTGTGTTATGACTGTGGTGCATGCAATACTGGAATGTTTTACCACACTCAAATAGTATTTCATATAATTGAGCATCTTTCCTGCTTTTTTTAATTAATATAGGGTTGAAGATGGGAGATATGCAATCAAGAAATTGAGGTTTAAAAGTTGGTGCTGAAGCCCTCATGCCTCCAACCAGGACTTTTCTTCTGAATGCTTTCAACACTTGGCTAAACACTACTAATTCCTGATCACTGAAGATTTTCCAGTGCTGCATATCTTACATCTTGGAACTCCAGCAGTTAGTCTTAAAGCAAATCCTGTTTTGTGGACTGTCTTGCAATTTTTTAGCTAATTATAATGATAAAAAGGGAGTATAAATTTATTCTGATCCATATCTAGTCAAATGCATGTTAAAACACAAAAACAAAGCTTGCTCAATCTACCTGCAGTGACTGATGCAAAAACCATCATATGCAAATCCAAAGGAACCGAGAAGTATTTTACAACTTGTATCACTAATGCACTGTTGTAATGTATGCAGGGTCTTAAAAGGTAGAATCATGAAAGTGAGTTTCTTTGTAGACCACCATAAGATACATTAGATAGTGCTTCAACCTTTTTGGGGTTGATGGAATTGCCAGTTTACAAGGGGCACTTTTTTTTAGTGATATATTCTTTTCAAATTCAACTACTAAATTGGAGTGACTAGAAAAAAAAAGCTGGAAAAACTGTAGAAATCCCACACACAATTAGTTTACTTCATACCTTTTCACTGTCATTATATGAATTCAGTGTTATACAAATGTTCTTAAGGATCAGAATGAAATGATAAAGGTAATGCTGTGTGTGCCAGTAAATAAAGCAAACTTCCTTGAGGCAAAACTTGCTATTGGGAATAGTAGGAGGTGACATCACCTGCATAACAAATTGCATGTCCTGGGGAGATACATATCCAGTACTATCTTTGATATGATGCAAGATGTGTTAAAGTGAGACTGCCACACAGGCTGATAGAAAAACACTTTCTTTTAGTTCTCAATTCAGGAAATCTGTGTTGTTTTTCCTAAACAATGTTGTAGTCAGTTGAAAACTTATGTGCAGTTGACCCAGCTTGCTTTCCTGAAATTTAAGAAATGCTAGATCTTTCTACTACAAACAGGAGGAGTTCAGCTGCATGTTGTCCCGAGGAAAGCTTGTGTGCCTGATGAGTATGTTAAAGGGGAACAAATCATTTTAACACAACTTCCTTGTTAGCTACTTGCAGTATGAACTGTAGATATGCTGTAATAGGGCTACCAGAATATAGAGGTTTCAGATAGTTCATTTTTTTCCTGAAAATATTTGTTATTGAAGTAGGAGCCATTCAGTGGTTACAGCATTTTGATGTATTTTCTTAGTGTTTTTTTTTTTTTTTACTTCCTAAATTGCACTTGGAAGCACGTAAAATAAGACTGACTGCAGATTAGCAATTTCATTGCAATGAGTCATTTCTGATATTCTTTCTTGCAATTTCAATTTTTTTAAAAAGTACCTCAAAAAATGCTGTGGTGATAAAGGGCTAGCCTTAGAACCCATTTGTATTCCAAAATTCTTATGGGGAAGATTTTAAATTTTTTAATTTGAATGTTGCACATAAAATTAAGGTTTTTCTTAAACCTGCTTATGATTCCAGAAAGATGCGATTTTTTTTTTTGGAGACATTCTGCCTGCAATAAATTATGCAGTAAATGGTTATAAAATGTTATTCCCTACTAAGCGTTTACACAGAGGTATGTCAGGCTGTATTGTTCCTGTAGGTTAGTTTCCATTCAGAAATGATTTTTTTATTTTTTATAAGTTCTGTATCTAGTTAATTTTTTCTGGGGTGTTCTGCTCCTCTACAGACTTGGTGGGTACATCAGGGTAACATCAGTGCTGATTTAATGCTTCCATTCCAGTACTTTGCCCTGGTGGGATGCTTGTGAACCGGATAATCCGTTGGTGGGTAGAGCCTTCAGTAACTTTATTTTTTACAGTAAGCACTCTCTCCATTATTTTTTTTAACTTTTTTTCCTTTTGTTTTATAAAATTTAGGATTATTTTGCAAGAATGACTGCCAGTGGACAGCCCCCTTATTTCTAATGCCTTTAACATAAATGATGTTGTTGAAATAAGTACTTTAAACCTTACTCATGAGCACTTACAACAGCTTAGGGACTTCCATATGTTTTTATATGGAGCGGAAAATTACCCCCAGACAACCCATTTCAATCTGTACTGCTTTGGTCAAGTCTGTTTAACAATTCCATTTGTGTTGTAGGTTTGCAGCTTTGATTAGTCAGGTGTGCCAGAGAGTACACTGAACATTAATACAGGCCATTTGTTCAGTTTAGCTAGTAGAGTGTGACATTTTTGTTGTCTTAGCATGATTTTAACAAAGTTGAGGTGTGAACCAGTGCTATATTGGGGAGAAGCTATAAAGAACAAGCTCAAAGCTTTGCTGTCTCCTGTCTCATCACCCTATAAATTAAAGCTTTGAAAATCATAGGAGAGAACTTTTCATGAATGCTGCATTAGATAAATAGCTAAGGAATTAATATAACATCCTGTATATTTGCTCTAACTTCAGATTCCTAAATGTCATCTTGGAAGTGGTCTCTGTATAATATTCCATAACATTTAGGCAGTCTCACTTACTTGAGCACTTTTTTTTTCTAAGTTGCATTACGGGATTCATCCACAAGGGGGAAACTTTACCTTTTTTTAAAAAGGTACCACACCTCCCAGTTTTGATCAGTTACAATCTACTGGGAGGGTGGAGCATGTCTCCAGTAGTTTGATATGGGAATTAACCAAAAGCACAGTGCGGGGGGGCCGGGTGGGGGGAATGGGAGGGGAATATGTGTATATATAACTATCTTAATGGTATTTTGTTGCAAATAGTAGAAAGCATGGATATAAAACTGCGGCGGGGGAAATTGTACATCGTTAAATAGGCGTTTACACAGTGAGGGTCTTATGAAACATTCTCTCCTGCTTTTTATATAACATTCCCTATTTAGAATTCCTTTATAAATAAATACGCAGTATGTGTTTGCACTAGAGCTCCATGGAAAATGAAAAGAGCTAGTGCAGTAGAGACATTTCAGATCAAGCTTCTCTTTAAAAAACAAAACAAAAAACTTTTATGGCAGCTTTATATGATTAAAAAAAAGTACTACTTTAAACCTGGAACTGAAGATAACTTGCAGCAATAACAGAGAGAAGTCCAAGGTAGTGTTTTGGTTTTTTTTAATTCAAATTTCAGGTGTTGAATTTAGATAAAGTATTTTTTAAAGACTGAGGTATTCCCTATGTCAGTAATAACTGATGAAAATGTCTTTTAAATGTAGCAGCAGCAAAATAAAAATGGCTAGTAATTGGCACCTACAACTTGTAGCCCTAGTCTGTGGTGTGGTGGTTATTAACCAAACGATAAGAAGGAGAACAGAGAGCTTACTACTAGATCTTGCCTATGCTTGTTGTAACCATCTCCTGTTTGAAGTTTCTAGGAGACGTACAGGAATGCTGTTGATGAAAGCTTCTTTTTGAGTGTACTATGCAAGTTAAATGCTTAGATGCAGTGATAGATGGAAAAAAAAAAAAAAACAAACACCTTTATTGTAGTTGAAGTCCTTCCTCATATCACTTCATCCACTGGAGGAAAAAAACAAACAAAAGAAACTGTAAGTACCACAATGTCTTAGTGTTGTCTGAGGATATTTCATGGTACAGAGTTGTATACCAGGGTACTCAACGTTGACTACTCTTCATGGAGTGTTCAGGCTTCACTTCTACTTGGGTAGTAGCCACTTAAGGTATCTGAGCAAGAAATGGTCAGAGTTAGCTTGGAATCACTCCCCAGTGCTTAAGCACAGTATTATACACTGTTAATTTGGGTTTAGAACATATTTTTGCTTGAATAGGTAAGCACAGCAATCCGATACCACCACTTAACTCTAGGCTTAAAGTCATACTAGAGAATAGTGAATACCATGTATGTGAAACTCCCGTGTTTGGAACATGAAAAATAGTAATGCTTCAGCTGGAACTCGGGGGAAAGAGGGCAGATGGACGCTGTAGTTGTGAAATTGTAATTTGCAGTTGCCCAGGATGTGGTTTGTGCTGTAGTTGGTAGGAAATAGGCATGATCCGTGTCTGGTCTTCTCCAGCAGGTGTCACTGGCCAACCTTAGCAGTTGCAGAGGATCAAAAGCAATCGATTAATCCTCATGTTGAAATGTTTGTGAACACTTGTTCAAAAGACATGAAGATTTAAGCTCATTAAGGTTGTTTCTCCTATAAAGTGTTAGCTTTCTAATACTATATCAACTCTAAGCTTCTTGCAGAAATCCTAAGATTTGATGAGGTAAATGCTAATTAGAAGGAACAACTGCAGCAAAGTTAGAATTGTTTTGTGTATCAAGTCTCACAAAGGATAAAGATCTTTCAGAAGTAGTGAGGACTCTTTCAGCAGTCTGTGTGCACCTCTGCTTAGGGGGCATGTTGAGAGAAAGTAAGGTGTGTTTTGCAGAGGGAAGAGAGGGAAGAGGAACAGCGTTTATCTGGGGAAGAGGAAACCTTTTCTTTTGTATGTTGAATACAACACTTAAACATCTAATTCCAGAGGTCGTAAGGGTCCATTTGTGATTTAAAAAATAAAAAAAGATCTAAACAGTTTACGGGCTCTGAAGTTTCAACATCAAGAAAGTAAACATGACTTTTCGAAACTGTTGTGACTTTTGGGCACTTAGCAGGCAAACTGGGAAAGCTTTTTTAGCTGGCTGCTGTACAGACTTGTTATAAGTAGAATGGATTTGTTAGTGTTGTGTTCTTTTGTTTTTTTTTTTTTTAATTGTAATGCTATTATTGGCTGCCCTCATGTCTAAGACTTGGAAAAGTGAGTGCATGCAATGGAAGTACAAGAGGCCCCAGTAATAGTTCTCCATGTTTGTTATGAAATAGACACAGGTTTCCTTTTTATGACTTTTTTTAAAACTGTCTTACGAACAGTTGTATTGGTACTTTTTTTTTTTTTTTTTAAGTTTAGGTCAATGTTGTCTTCCAAGATAAGTTTTAAGGCATCACTCACTCCTGCATTGAACTATTGCATCAACACAAAGAGTGGAGATTCCATTCTGAGCCAGTTCAATTGTGAAAATTCATACTTTTTTTTTTATTTTTATGCAATTCAATGAGTAGATGAGCTCAGATTTAAATTCTTAAAAGCACGTTTATTGTAACAAGAATTGTTATGTATTAATACTTCAGTTTTCAATAAAGATTGACTTGTGTTGCTTATTGTGGGGTCTTGATTTTTGTTTTTTTTTACTGCCTTTGACACGATCCATTTAGAAAAGATTCTGTTGCTGGTTAGCATTATGTTATGTTGAAGCTCTCTTTAAACTAATGAAATCTGGTGATCGATCAAAGTAGAGTAAAATATGGAAGTAAGGTATTTTCTCAGATTTCTTGATGACTAACAAAACGTAGTGAGAAGAAAATGGAACAGATGTAAAATTTCACAATGTTTAACGTTTGCTTCATACTCAATCACTGCTGTCTCAGAGATGACAAATCTTGAGCAGAAAGTTGTTTTAAGTTAGTATCTTTAGTAGCCCCAGAAGCAAAAGAATGAGTAGGTGTAAGGTGTGGGTGATCGTCCTTTCTTTAGAGGATGGGTTAATTGAAACAACGCTAATGTTAAAGTAGAAGTGTCAATCTTGGGGGAGGGGGAGAGATGGAAGCTATAATGTTTGAACTAACCAGCTATTTTTATTTATTATAGGTCTCCAAAAATAACATACCTAGTAACATTGCTGTGAAAAGCAACGCATATGGAAGAGGAAGGAATCATGTTAATAACTGCATCAAACTGCTCAGATTTTTTTGAGATTATTTCTACAGGTGATTTTTGCTGTTCAGTCAAGTAGTTCAGCATCTAAAATTGTGGCTGAGGATAAATTTGAGTTTCAGTTTTATCTCAAGTTAATTGCAGGTCAGTTATCCTGGGATCACTTTTTTGCACAAAAATGGTTTTTCAGGTCATTGGAGTTGCTGCTGGAATTAGGGAGGATATAAGGGGGGAATACTCTTCAATGGTGGTGATCATTCCTGGGTTAGAAGGACTCTGTCTGTTGTGGAGAACTACTTCATACTGTATCTAATGCTCATAAGGACATGATACTGAACTTTGCAGTTGGGAGGGTTTGGAGGGGAAAGTGTTCTCCATGTCTTTTTGTTGTGATTCAGATGTGTATGTGGAACTACCAAAATGGTAGACCAGTCCTGGTTGTCTTTTTTTCCCCTAACCAGTTTCCGTTCATAATGATGTTCTGATGCATATTGCTCTCCTCCTTAGTTGTGTGTTAAATATGAAGATACATTACTGACAAGGACTGGCCTTGTTGCAGAGGCAGTTTTAAACATGTGGTAACAGCCAAAGCCCCTTCCAGAAAAGCAACTGCTCAGATTGTCAGAAATAAGGCTAGAAGTTCTGAACTTCAAGTTTTCCTGTAACTTTTCTGTCCTTATAATTAATTGTTACAATTAAGGACAGAAGGAAAGTTGGCTTTTTCTAAAACGTGCTATTACATTTTAAATTCCATGACTCACTGGTTCAGTGTTCACATGTAGACAAATCCAGGAAACAGAAATAGTTTTGTTGGGGAGCTCTGTGGCCAGTCAGGAGTCGTGTACTGATCAGTGCTGGTGTATAGGACAGTGCTTTTGCATTACATACATATGATGTCTGTCTTGTGCAGGAAGAGTTAATTGCTCTGTGGATTTTATTTTAAAACCCCGTTAGGCTGTTAATTATCCGTTGTAATTATCTAGAATAGAATGGGTTCCATGTGGTGACAAGGGGGGAAAAATGTATGACAATAAGAGGTCTTTGGTAGCTACAGGAAGAGATTTTGTCTGTGTCACGGACGAATCGCATGCCTGCGTTGTGGAGGCTGCTGATCCTCACATGGACGACTAATCCACAGACGGAGATGTAGGTGGACTTAAAGATATTCCAAGCACTAGCCTGACAGGGAAAATACTTGGCACCAAGCAGCCTAATGGTGAGCTTAAATTAATAAGCTAAATCTTCGTTTTGGGGCTGTATCAGTCTGTTTTGTAGTGTTTCACAATAGGTTGTTGTGTTTGTTTTTTTTTTTTGATAAAGGTACTGGACAAATTGGTGCTTCAGAATGAGGGAGGGGAACACATCTTTCCACAATTCTGCTTTTACCAGCCTTATCGTAAGAAATACGATCACATGAAACTATAAGGTTGAGATGAAGTGCGGTATCTTCTTTAAATGCATGAATGCTAATGTGCCTGAAGTAGGAGCTAAGGTTTTTCTTGATGGTATAATTTTGGTAACAACTGTATTGTTTCAGGTCGCTGGAAGCCAAAAAAAACTTACTGGGGCTAGGTAATGGGTGTTCAGGCAGGCTGTAGCTTCAAAGAAAAAGGAAGCAGCAGCTGTAGAAAGATGAAACTATAGTTATAGCTACATTTGCTTTGGTAGATATAAAGGCTTTTATTGTATACTCAGTGGTTAATGTGTTATGGGAAGATTATAGGATTAGTCAGGAATAAAGTTGATAGCTCGTTTATTTCCCATCTCACAAATGTATATGTAAACAGTCACACACAAAGGTATACAAGTCTGGGTTACATATCACAGGTATTTCATATGCATGGGCTGTAAAACAGGGAGCTGCTTTGGTAGCAAAGTTGTGCAAAAGAGAAGCTCACTATGCAGAGAAGAGTGGAGTAGTTGCAGGGAGGAAAATGACAAAGGTACGCAGTAAGAACAAGCAGCCTGCATTTTTGCTGATACCACCAGCATTGCCAAAGCCGTGGGATTTTAATAATGTAGTCTGTTAAGGAACGATGGGAGACATGGTGAGAAATGAAATGTGGTGTGAGGTGTTAATCCCAAGGCAGGGCAAGCGGCGATTGCTGCGTGGTCTGGAAGGACAGTGCTTTGGCCTCTTACGAGCCTGAAATACGCAGCTGTGACTATGAAAGCAATCCAGGTTGCTGCTGTTCTTGAGCACGCAGGAGGCCATCCTCCTACCCCACCCTGATCTCTGTGCATCACTGAGCAGAAAGATGCTGCTGCTGTGTCCTATTTGAGTGTCTTTTTGCACTAGTGTAGTTCTGAAACGAGCTGCATTGATTTGTCTCCACTGCTTCGTAGATTAATTCCCTCCCCTGCGCTGTCAAATTAAATGAACAGAACTATACCTTCAGTAGCTTCAAATGAACTGGAAACACTTCAATTTTGTTCAGTTTACTTCTGTCCATTACCAGAGTTTTACTTTTTTTAACCTATTACTTACCTGAAGACCTGATCCTACAGCTTTGCTTAGGCTGGGAGCTCCGGGGGCAGGGATTTTCTACTTGTAGGCTGGTGTACAGGACATCATAGTGGAGATCTTATCAAACTGATGTGGTACTGCCGCTCATCTATAGCAGCGGCAGGTCCTGTTAGCTTGAGCAGAAAACTCGAGTAGCCACAGGTGCAGGCTGAGGCTCCAGCAGTTGAATGAAGTCTGGATAGCTCCATTCCTCAAGCTTTTGGAGTTACTGCAGTACCATATTTGCTGTGGAAACTGCAAGTGCCATACCCCTCGTTAGCAGGCAGATGGCTAAACTTGAAGACAGTTTCAGTAATGGCAATAAAATAAGAAATTAGTACTTCCTGGAAGCTGTACCATGTCTTAGATCCTGGCAAAGTTTTTAAGCAGTCTGTTGTAGCAAGTGATACGATACTTTTTCAGAACACTGATAACTTAAAAATCACTGCAAGGTGGATATAATTGATTCTGCTGATACACAAAGATACTCTTCTGCTACGGTGAATCTGGAGGAGCACAGCCTGATATTTTGATTTATATTGCGAAATATGAAAGACCTTTTCATTAAGAAAAGCTAATTTCTGTCATTCTGGCATCCTGAGAAATGTGGTGGTTTCAGTCTGAAGCCAAGATTCCTTTGGGATATCTGTTACTCATAAACGTTTCAATTCTCAGTTGTTCTGATTTAATGATGTGGAAGCCTGGCTGTTGGATATTTGCAGGAAGCTGTTCAGACACCCAGCTGCAGGCAGTCTCTGCATTGTAGGCTTTTGGGTGGCAGACTGTGAAGTTCTGGCTTTGCAGAGCAGTATCCTGGACAGCTGCAATTACCTGTGGTGAGGTGATGGATGAGGCCAGACACAAGCAGGACTCTTCACCAACCTGCACCCCAAAGCTCTTCAGGTAAAGGATTAAATAGGGAAGATCTTAAAGGTTGCTTCATGGGAATATTTAGCTCTGGGCACTGATCTTTTCAATATTTAGATTAGGTTCAAAGATGGCTTATACTGGTCTCGATGCTATCAAGACTTGAAGCATAAGCAATTTTCCAGTGTATCCAGCCATGTTTTCTGACTCAGTTATTCCAGACTAATAATATAGAGATTACTTTTTTTCTTTTCCCAGAGCAAAAGTTAGATTATTTAGCAGCCACTGGTTCTCTTTGATTGATAACTTCAGCAAATCATTCTCGTGACTGGTTCACAGAAGTCTGTGTCTTGTCTGAGTGAAATCTGGGCAGATTTTACTCAATAGGAAATGTGGCTGTTTTTCACAAGAATTTTTCTAAACATATAGCTACAGGAGGGAAGGGGGCAGACACGGCCAGAAACAAATGAAAACATGAAACCACACTTGGATCAGATCTTGTCCTCTTCTTGTAACTAAATGCAGAAGTATTTTTTTAGCAGTTAGGTTCTACCCTGGGTTCTACCCTGAAGTCATGAATTGAGTGGTTGCTGTGCAGACTCACAGTAGGAGCTTTAAGTGGTGTTAGCTTTTTGTTTGTTTTGGTTCATTTTGTTTGTTTGTTCTTTCCATGAAAATCCTTACTTCTGGTCAGGTAGAAGGCTCACTTTTGAGAGGAGGAGCAGTGGATAATGAAGTTTTTGTGTCTCTGCTTTGTTGTGCTTTACATGGACTTCTCTTGTGCGTCTGAGATTGTTCTGTCTGGTAAGCTCTGAAAGCTTGACGAAAGTTGTAATTGACCTGCTGCTCATATGCCAGAAAAAACCTTATTATGAGTTTAGGAAGATCCACAAGGTCATCATTTAACGTGCACACATACAAGCTTTCTATCCTACATACACATTCTCCCTGATAGTTTTAACTAACAGTACAAATGCTGAATAACACCATTTAAAATCCAGATGAAAGATGTAAAGGAGGGAAATAGTGTTGGTTAGTCTGTTACTGCTTTATAGCATATGTACATTTTACCATTTCTTCATTTAGGAGAGGAGATGACTTTTTAGTGCCTAATCATTTAAAAATCAGTGGAGGTCATACGTGCACGATCTGATACATGGGTTGGTTGGGTTTTGTGGTTTCTGAAGCAGGAAGTGGTGCTGGGTAGAAAATAAAGGATGTCATTTCTTGATGAAATCTTGTTCAGATGTACAATGTTACATTGACGTGGGTGTGTGGTTACATTGAGCAAACTGAGTTTGATTCTTACCTGTTTATTAATGCTGTAACTCCACCTGCTATGTTACAAGGTTTCCACTCTTTCAGTGCAATCAACTTTTATACCTGATTTCAGTCTTGCATAGGGAATCAGATCCTAGCTCCAAGTGTTTCTTACAAGGCTAGGATCCCAACCGAAGACACTTAATAAGAATATTTACTGATATTTACTGAGTCAAGTAGAGGACATGTTTTCCTCTACCAGAAATAAAGAGCTTTTCTTCTATTGGGATACTGTTTGGCCAGAGAAGTCTGCTTTGGCACTTAAAAAAAAATTTCTATGAAGTTTCTCAATATAAATCATTTGTGTGACTTGATCGTATATGAAATAACTTCTGGAAGAGATGGTAAATAACCTGCTAACTTAACTCAATGCAAATTTACAGTTCAGAGTACTGATACAGAGAGAATAGTAGTTAGCTCTTATGTGTGGTCACTGTGGGGACGGTTTTTTTTGTTTTGTTTTTTTAATTGCAACAAAAAGCTGCAGAAAATCAGGGTACTGGTTTCTGTGTCATTCTCGCCACCTTTCATTCAGTAGACTAGATCAGGATTTGTACTGGAGTAACTTCAGTGTAGACTTAAAGCTGAGTGTCTGTGTAAAGCAAAATACAAATTAAAAACGGATCAGAAGTTGCAACAAGAGAACTTCAAACAGGTGTGATAACTTTTTTCAGACTATGGATGGTGACATGCTGGACAGGGACCCAGAGAGGTTTTGGGGAATCTCCATCCTTGGACCACACTCAGATAGCAACGTGACAAGACTGCGAGTGACCTGATGCAGCTTCACAGTAAGTCTTATTTTGAAGGTGTGTGCATGCATGTATGTTGTTGGGGGAATTGTGATAAGTAAAATCCCAACGCCTCTTCTGGCCTGGATTAGTCTGGTTCAATTCAGCATCCCCCCCATACTGCAGAGCTCATAGGCTCAGACAATTGATCCCTTCTGTGTCAACACTTTTTCTTCCTGGCCAATCAAAACAGACACATGGATAATGAAAGGAGGGGTGTGCACACTTAGGGTAAACACAAGCAAAATGATTGCTTTCTCTTACTGATGCTCTTACTAAGGCTGACTCTGTTCTGGTTGTTGCAATGCAGCAAGGGTAATCATTTAGTATGCAGGATGATGTGAAGTGCAAATGGTGGATTGCGGTGCTCAGCACTTCTGGGGAATAAAGCTTACGCTGGTGAGTCAGGGAGCAATAGGTGCCTGCGTCCCTGCCCCCCCCCCCCCAAAAAAAAAGGAAGCGTGCCTGTGCAAAGGCTTAGCCTGCTGGCAGGTAACTGTGCAATGGTGCTGTGCTAACACTGGGTGCTGGGACTGGGGAGTGCGGGTGACATCCCTGAGGGCTGGGGCGGGGGGTCAGCTCAGTAGCGCTTCTGACCTACCAGAGGGGCAGTGGTGGATGCTGGTCTTCATGCCTGGAGCCTACAGCATTTAGCGGCGGGTGAGCTGTGGCCAGGTGGCACCTGAACTAGTGTTTAGATGGGGTGTAGGAGGTGGAGGGCCAAACAGTGTACTGCTTGAGGCATGCAAAGCAGTCAGTAGACTGTGTATGGCTAGGACATGGTGCTGTAAATTATGCTGATGGGCAAGATGAAGCAGTGGTGGGGAGAGGGGGGCTTACCTCAGTGCCCTCTGACAGAATCGTTTTTTTGCCCCCCCCCCCCCAATCAGGGCCTTGACACCTCTTCCCCTCAAGTGAACAAAACTGCTGCTGCTTATCTCAGGTGGCACAGCCCAGCTGGCAGATGGTCCTGTTGGCTGCTGCTACACTAAGCCACGAGGGGAAGCCCAGCCAGGGCTCGTGGGCTGCATGGTTTCAAAGAGCTGGAGGTGTTGACACAGGAAGAGCCCTGCAAGGCTGATAATGCAGCTGCAGTGCACAATAGAGAGCTGATTTTTTTCTGTTGTCCCTCCATGGTTTAGTGATGTGTGCCTGGTTGTTCAATGTTCAAAGGCCATTCCTGCAAGTGTCCCAGTGGCTTGGTTTCCTGACTGCTGCATGCCACCAGAGATAAATTTTTTGACAAACGACAGGAATAAGTGATGGGGCTGCTTCGAGTAACTGAGGCAGGCAGAAAGCAGCTTCAGAATGTGTTTTGATTTGGTGAGCCCTAATTTCCTCTCTTTTTTTTTTTTCCTATTGGGTTTCTTGTTGCCATTCTGTAGAGGACTGTATTGAGTGGTGATGGCACATTGGGCTCTGCCTTTCAGAGGAGCATGGGGTGTGCGTTTTCCCAGGAACAGTGGCAGGTGTGGCACAGGCTGTGCCAGGTCCAGGAGAAACTGCTGGGTTCTCTCAGGACTGTTTCTTAAGTCACTGATCTTGCTGTGCCTCTTTAATGCCCTGTTGCTCAGAGAGGGTTTCAGCACCCCCTGCAGCTTTTTTTCATGTTTACTTGACTTTTTTCCCCTTTAAGTAACTAGCAGGCAGTTGGGAATCAGATGCTGGTGCAGCCAATGACTTGCCTAACCTTGATCAGTGGTTTGAGTGACCAGTGCCTCTCTGGTGCCATCTCTCACTTCCACCAACCTGCCATCCAAAAGATGGCTTCACTGAGGGCAGCCTGCAGGCGCTTCGCCACTGATTAGCAGTCACGTATTAAGTTGCTAGAGGAAAATCTCCACAATTACTTTGAAGAGAAACAAGTTTACACAGATAAGACATGTCAGACACAAACACAGGCTGAGCATTACTTTTACAAGTTTCTTTATGAAATTATATAGCCCCTGGTCTGGGGAGAAGATATAGTGCAAGAATGACTTTGTACATGCTACTGAATGCAGATATCCCTGGATGACCAGACTTTGGTCAGCTACAGCATTAACAAACACTGGACTTCTGAGCTTTGCAGGCAGTTAGTGCTCGCTCAAATAGCATCGTGTTGGAACGTGGGGGTGTCTTCCTTCCAATGTCTCCTAAGCTAAGAAATTCAGTCAGTATGGCTTCTAACTCTCACTATGGTAAGGCAAATCTTTCCTTTTGCTAACCAAGGTTTAAATTTAATTTTTCTTGGCCACAGTTTGAAAGCTGGGTACCTAAAGTGAGGCTTTTAGTGCTAAGTCTTGGCCTTTTACAATTAGCCTTAGGTTGGATTTTTGTTTTGTTTTTTGAAGGTGTCAAAACCCTGTAATAATACCCCTTGAATTGAGGGTCTATAGGAGTTTGCATAACTATCATGGTTTTAGTTTTTCAGTGTCAAACTGCAGACTGACTTCTGGGAGCTAGGTTTGCAAATATTGACCTTTTGTTATTTAAAAAATAAAAACAGACAAAACGGGCATCAAGTTAACAACATCTGACAAGAACAATTACAGACTTACAAAATACACAGTTCTGGTTTATACCATAAATAAACACATTACAAACAGTGAGCATTTTCATTGGCCAGGAAATATGGCAGAATGATAAAAGAGAGTCTAAGGAATTGATGGTATTAATTTAGGCACATTTTTCTCTAACTTATGTAACAAACCCTCTAGAGAGATTCTTGACCTTTACTCATGCTGCAGGTTGATTGGCACCATTTAATGAACTATCTTGTTCATCAGTGTTGTTGAATTAAAGGAAAGAGAAAAGGGTCACAGTGTAATACTCACTGTTGTCTTGTCTGAGTGCCAGCAAAGGCTAACTGAATTAGTTAGAAGTGTGTAGGAAGATCATGTCCTTGATCAGAAAGGTGGGGAATGGGGAATGGGCAGAGAATGGAAGGGATTTTTCCTCCCTGGAAAATGTATGTCAGCGACACTGAGCTGTTGTTCTGAGCATGTCAGTGGACAAGGAGCCAGTAGGTTTAACAGCTGCCATCCCCTCTCTGACTGCTGCCAGACAGCAGTAGTGTTCACAGCAGAAAGGAGTGATTCAGTGTACAGCTGACAGGCAAAATCTTTTCAGATGAAACACATCAGGTTCCATTCTGTGATCTCTTCCTGGAAGTTTGTCGCGGGTGCTGTGCAAGGCTGGCTCGATGCACAAATGCACGTGTGCAAGCACACATGCAGTGTCTCGCCTCAGAGCCAGGTCAGTTGGTCTGTAAAATAAATAGAGAAGGCAGGAGCACATGTGCCATCCTCTGCAAACAAAGGATTGGAAGAACCTGGGCTCCACCTCCTAGGACTGATGGATAAAGTGCTTTCTCAGAAGGGGTTCAGGCACAAACATGGGGCTGTCCTTATTTCCGGAAGGGTGTCAGCCTGCTGATGTTCTGCCAGAAGTTCGAGGGCTTGCGCTTGGGCTCTGCCAGCATGAAGACTTGCTGCTGAGGGAGTGTGGTAGGCAAGGTGGGATGCTTCTGACGCATCAGAAAGTCGTAGTATGGCCTGGTGACAGCTGATGACAAGGAAATAAGTGAAGCATGTTACTTGAGCACAGTTCTTTCCATACACCCTGCCCCATCCCTGTTAAAGCTGCAGGGGAACAAATGTGATTTCCCTCAGCTTACCCCTTATTTCAGCACTGCCTTTTAGGATTAGGGTTGGTGCTGTGGAAGCCCTAGAGCATACCTTATCAGGCATACCTTGACAGTGTTCTGTCAAGAGTACAATGCAACTAAATCGCTGTAGCTCATCTCTTTGTGAGAAACTTAACCGGTGACTGCATTCCAGGAAAGGAAGCTGATAGGCACGTGCCTCTGCTTGTTGTGCCTTCCCGCACTGGTAAAAGCATATGGACTTGGGAAACATTTCTGAGTCCTAATGGCCAGCGCCCAGCCTGCAGCCAGCACTGGCGTGCTGTGCTCCTGTGCTGCTTGACCCCTGTGTTTTTAAACTCTGTTACCGTGGTCTGGCTTCCTTCCAAACTCCGTTTGTGGCCATATCTTAGTTCTGGCTTATTTTGAAATGTAGCCAAGCTTTCTTACTGGGGACTCAGCTGGGATCCTACTGCTGGCTGTTGCCACCACAAGGAATTGGTTGCCTCTCTGTAGGCCTAAAGGAAAGCAAATGACATCTCTTCTGGATATAAAGAGGGATGGAGGCATCACAAAAAAGGGTGGCAGGAAGCCTTAGATGACAGTGCTTCTGGCACAGGAACCGTCCGTTCTGTTGCTCGCATTCCCACTCCTCTGGCCACTTAATTTTTATTTAACAGTGCTGTTAAAATAAATAAATAATGAGCATGCCATCTGCTCATGGGATTCTGCCAAAATAGCAAGTTTTAATGCATTTGCCACAGGCAGGACAAGTCTGCGCTGCAGTAGCCTTTATGACCCTCTGCATCTTAGGAATCATTACAGAATTTCATCTTGTCCCTTCACAAAGGGAATGTCATACTGTTTAGAGAGCCTGGCATCTAGGGTGAGGCTGTGAGCTAGCCTTTGAACAGGGGATGCTGCTTGTGCTTAGCTGTGGTTTCTGGTTCAGCACTCAGTGATCAGGTTCAGAAGCAGGTCTCCTGTAGTTAGGGAATAGTTTCCTGACTCCAGATGTCTGAATCAGCCAGGAACTGTACTGCACACTGTCACACGGGAGTTCACCATCTGGCCTACTCAAGAGTTTGTTAACACCATTGACTGAAAATAGTCCCAGATGGGTTTACTCAGAGAAAAGTCATGTGATAGTGGTAAGTCACTAACACCAATCATTAAAACTTCATTTCACCAGCATCTTTTGCTACACATCAATAAAGTTTTAGCAAGAAAAATGTTCTACTGAACCAGATGACCCACATCTGAGCTCTGTCAACACAGTTTAAAAAAAAAAAAGCATTCTTTTTGTGCCCTGGATGAAGTGCTCCTTTCTTTATGTTTCAAAGCTTAATGCCATGAATTCTTAGTTCAAGTCAAATAGGAGAGAGTTGTAGCAGCCATATAAGGAAAGGTACTTATCAGCTGGATCTAATACAGTCTTAGGGCTTAGAGGTACCAGGACTTCTTTGCAGTGTTTAGCTCTGGAGTCCTACCTGGAGAAGATATGCCTAGAAGAAATCTAGCAGAACAATGCTGGTATGAATGACAAAGAACGTTTGCCATTTATTAGAAAGAACAAGCAATTGTGATCTGCGGTAAGGAAAATTAAATGTCAGGGAAACCCTGAAAGAAACTGTAGAGGGATTACAAAGTCAGCTGATTCTATATTAGGCAGCTCTTGGATGCTGTATGTTCATCTGAACATGGCCTTCAGTCTCACTGATGGATTGTGCTGTTAAGGGTAAGATAGCTTAATTTTTACTGTTCTTCATCTTTGGTGAGAATTATTTAGTTTTCTGTATAGATCTCCAAGCTGGGAATGATTGCTTCAGTCCAAGTTGCTCCTTATCTAGCTGTTTGACAACCATCTCTACCTTTATCTGACCATGAGAACGCAAACTGAAGCACTTTAACATGGGAAGAGTTATCTCACCAACTTAAGGCTTAAACAAAAATGGCAATGCTCTCAGAGGTGGTAGCTTAAGCACTAGCAATGTAGTCCATAAACACCACTACCAGCCCCCAGCCTGCAGTTCTAGCAGCATTTATAAGTTCAGGAATGACTCACCTTTAGGCTTCCCAGTGTGGTGCTGCTTGCTGGCATTCAGCATTGCTTGCTTTTTCTGCACCTCCGTTATTGAAAAACCTGGAGAATAAAGGAGAGACTGTCAGCAGCAGGTCATCCATTTGTATTTCATGGGAGCACGCTTGCATAGACATTAAGAAAAACAGTGAGGCGGGAAAAAGCCTGAGGTGGGAGGTTACAATCTAAAATTACTCCCAGAGCTGGCTGGGGCACATACTGCTCCCCCCCGCCTGGTCCTTACCTCTCAGGCAAGGCTTACTGCCTGCCAGTGCCCCACCCCACCTCTCCCCGCCAGCTGACAAAGCCAGTCCAGACCTTTTGTGGCTCAGATCTCACGTCTGAACTATTTGGACAAAACAATGAAAACCCTCTCTCACAATGCGAACTTTTGACTGAATGTGTTTTGTACAGATGCTGCCATGTCAGGCTCTCATGATATCCTGCAAAATAATTGATGCTCTATGTAATACATTGACTGACTATTTTGTCAGCCCTGCCTGAACTCATTAAAGACATCAAGGTCTCAGAGGACTTCCTGCAGAGTCTGATCATTGTGGTTTGTATTTTTTCAAATTGCACAAATTCATTCAGTGCATTCTAGTCAGCAGCCCAGAGCTGGACTGGAGCATGCTTTGGCTTCCTGTCAAAAAACTAAAATAAAAAACATACCCCTGTGTCACGGCATTGCTTTCTCCATACCTGTTTCCTGGTCGAGCTGAACCTGTCTCCTTTCATTCTCAAAGGCCTTCAGCCAGCGCTGTTTCTGCTCGGGCTTTTTTGCACAAAATAAGTGGACTTCCTCGGTGTTGCGGCAGTGTAATTTAAATGCATTTTTCACACTGATACTGAAGTCCTTGTCCTTTCCATCTTCTACATCCAGGATTTCCATATCATCCATGTTGATCCGACTTTTATAGTACAAGATGTCCCGACGCAGAAGGTCCTGTAAGAGAGATCACAGTCATATGGATTTTAGTGTTTTCTGTTCTCTCCCTTCCATAAACATTCAATTTCTTCTTTGATATGCTGGAATATTTAATCTTCTTGGCAGGCATTACAGTGCTGTAGGGAAAAGTGACACTGGATTTGAATCTCTGGATTTGCAGAGTGCTAAGCTCCTGTTGATTGCATTGGCTGTGAGGGGAACCACGTGGTTTCTTCTGTTGGTGGAGTCAGGATAACAGGCTGGAACCTATGCTTCTGCGGTATCATCAGCTACACTGAAGAGCTCTCGATGAGATCCCAAATCCTCATTAAGCTAGTGTCAGAATGCAGTATTGGAATGCTACAGTCGAAATTAGACAAAAAATACTCCTTAGCTTTTGTTTTTCATGTTGCCAATGAAAAGTAAATTAGATGGCACTGATAAAAGTGAGAGTTTCATGCCTAAGTTACCCAGGGCTACGTATGTGCTATGAATTATACAAAACATAACAGCATGTTCAGTTCTGAAATTCCAAAGGAAGGTACCTTTCCTCTGCTTGACTAAGGAAGATTTCTTTTATTACTTAAATAGGTTACCTGCACTGTGTATGAACAACAGTCCAGGCTGTGCTTGCAGGCTCTACATACGATGTTAATGTGTTCTTACTGACTCTTGAGGCCTGTAGCTTTTACATGAAAGCTTCTGAATGTGATATTAATCCCATGTGGAAGTGCAGTTGAAAAAGGAACAGATTTAAAAGAATGAGAACGTCAGTGCTGATACTTGAGTTGCATAAAATAAACCCACGCACTAATCCTAGAAGCAGTGCAGTGCGCTCTTACAGCTCTCTTGCTATAAGATTTTGGCTAGCAGTTGGCTTATTGCTCTGGTCAGGTGTACAGAACACCAGGATGCCAGAAAAAAGACTGCATTGAATGTACCTAAATCTCTTGTCTGTGCAAGAAGCACATACAATGCAAACAGAATTAAGTATTACAGAAACAGACAGGTAGAGAACAACTGGAAATGAACTGAGGGAGTTGATTCATTTTTCAGCATTGTAATAGAACTTGGATTTGTCTACTCAAGTTTACCTTCTTGCAGCAGACAAGCTGGTGATCGAAGAGGAAGAACATCCTCTGTTGGCTCTTGGCTTGAGGATGGGAGATTTTGGTTAGTTCCCCAGAATAGATGAGTTCTGAGCTTTTGACTAGGACATCTTCACCCTGAGAGTGAGAGCAGTACAAAGAACAGTCTGGTCTGTGCCATCCCAAAACAAGGGAGAAGAAATAACCCCATAGTCTCACAGGAGAACCTCGGAATGGTTGTGTAGCCTGAAGCCCTGCTGGTGAAATGCTCTTCCAGGAATGAGAGGGAGCCTCTATGATAAAGAAAGAGCCTTGTTGCATCATGGAGAGGATGCTGTGCCCTTGATACTCAGGGAATAGGAACTGAATTGGAATAGAACAATAGTGTGCTAAATGAAAATTTTCCTTTTCCAGGGAGTCTGCTTAGGGCAGCTGGTACATCCCTGACATTAAAGGAACCATGTAAGGAGATAGCTGAGAATTCAGCCTGACTTCCTTTGGTGGGAGAGGGAGTGGTTTTACTGACTCTGAGGTTCAGAAAATGAGTAGCTTTGTGGTTTTTTTCTTTAGCTATTTTTTTTATGTTGAATCTACAGTGAAATTTTGCTTCCATTTTAGCTATATCAGAGCTTGCCTTTCTGCAAGAATGATGTGCCTTAATAAGCACATTAAGGGGTAATTCTGCCAATTTTGACCAATTCTAAATCACTCAGTAGAATGGGGAACAAGAGGAGAACAATAGGATTTCACCAGCCTACATTCCAATTTTATTCTGGAAAAAAAAATCCCAGGGAACAGGCAAAAAGGCAGCTGGTCTAGCTGGGTTGTGCTAGACCTCTTTGGTTGTACTAAAAGATCGTATCTTTTTAAAAAAACACACACACGAACCCACAGAACAACAGAACTGAGCTAGGGCTAGTCAGTAACTGTTATGAAGTTCTTCCTATAGGCAGATGGGGGCGGCGAGGGAGAGTGGAAGAAAGTAAACACAATCCATTCACTGCATGGGGAAAATAAGTCTGTCTTACCTCCCAGTCTTCTATGGAACTTTGCCACTGAGCAATTTTGTCAATGTTCTCTAGCCGCCGCTTTCTCTCATTGATGAGCCGAGCAACGTTCTTCATGGCATTTAAGGCAGCTTCGACGTCTTTAAAATCCCTGTGGTAGAGCAGAGTTGTGAGTCATAACAAAAGGACAAATTTATTGCATCTACGCTCCAAAGGAGTGCAACCTAGCATGCTGTAGGGCTGGAGAGCAGAAAACATTAGTTCTACTTGCTGTTCTACCCCAGCAACTTTGTATTGAGTGTATTAGGTACATGTGGCTGTGGGCAGCTTTTCGGAAGCGTGTTGCTTTTAAGGCATAGATTATATAGTCTTGTAACAAATCCAGGCCTGACTTGTGAAAGAGAAGGAGGCAAGTAATGAAATCCAGTCACAGAGGTGTAAATACTAGTTGCTGGAAAAATTTCCATGGCTTTCTAAGCATTGTTTTTTTTTCCCCACATTAATACAATATATTCATAATGCCACAGTTTTCTTACAGGGAACAATTCTATCACATAGAGGTAAGACGGTTTAGATGTGGCTTGGTTTCAAACAGGAGCTGCTAGTTAATCTGGAAGGGTAGGACAGAAGCTGATCCACCCTCACCACACACCATCTGCTGCCACCAGCTACTTCTTTTGAGTTATAGTAGCTGAGAAGGAGCAGTTCGGCACAACTTCTCTCTAACGCAATTTTCTAACATCTATGTACTTCAATAAGGAGCTTACTGTTAAGAGAGAACTTCAGAACAAGATGCTTATGATTTAATAAGACATGTAAAACAAGTCTGAGAAATACCATTGCTGTAAATCAGGGTGCTAAAATTAAGTTGTCACCAGGGACCAATATCAACACTTTAATACAGGTTTTCATGCTTTAATTCTGTAGCTAATTATTTCAGATGCTTTACTAAGTCACACTGTTAATTGAGCCAACAGCAGTGCCTTCACCCTGAAATGGAGCTATGGATTTGCAGGCTTTTGAGCGGGCATGGCTTGATTGCTATAGGTTGTGACTTCCCACAGGGAAAGCACCAAGCAAAATTCATGACTACCTTTCAGCCTCGACAAGCTCTGGTGTAGGTACATAGACATGTTGGGCTATATTCAATCAGTGCTTCTGGTGGCAAAGTTTTCAATACCATTGCGACAGGAAACAACTACAAAGTCTGTATGTGCAGGTACCACAGATACATAGGCCGAATATAAATAGGAAAGCACCATGATAAAAGGTGGACTTTGCAACTTAAGTCTCTAACAGGCAGGGAAGCCCAGTGCTACTGTAATGGAAATTTATGTATTTGACTGAAATTTTTTTTTTGTTTGTTTCTACAAGGTAACAGAAGAATCGTGGTACTGGCTGCTCTTAGTAAGCTGCTCTCAATACAAAATTCTTCATTAGTCCGTTTCTTACTCCTTCCCTCCCCACCATGCTGACCTACCTGTGTTGAGGGTTGGTGTATTTGAGAAGTTCAGCCAGTTGCAGTGGATATTTGCAGATTTTCTGCACTGGCGTCAGCAGAAACCCATCCAGAGAGATGTCAATCATCTTCTGCAGCAGGCGGCAGGCTTCGAAGAAGTAGACGTACTTGTTAACTTTGGTGAGGCGGGACAGCTCCATGCAGGCGTTAGGGTGGTTGTTGCAGTATTCAGAGTATATCTGAAACTCTGTTTGCTGCAAAGGAAATTAAAGGGAGTTACTGTCCGTGTTCCTTTGGGCAATGGCCTGGCCCCGAACCTGTATCACATTGGGGCTGTTTGATAATTTGTATGCTCCCCTAACACTTTGAAGCCAGGAGACCTAAAGCTGGGGCTCGTGCAGCTTATCTGAGAGACTGAGACATTTCTGTCTATTCTGGCCTGTGCTCAGCCGAATGTTTTTAATGACCGCCTCAGCGACTGCTGATCCTGCACAAACCTGAAAATACCATAGCTGTAAACTCAGGCCCAACTTGGGATTTACACCTCTGCCTGAAGTAGCATGGTCTGGCAGGCAATACAGTGCTCAGGAGCTGAGGCACTTTGGAAATGTTCTCCCTGCAGCTGCAAGAGCTGCAGCCACAAGCACTCCTCTAGCTGGCTGGGGGGAGGTTTGCTTGATGGGCTGTTTTTTGTTGTTGTATTAACAGAGCTTCAGTTCTCAGATCAATTTTCAAATCCTACGGCCTAACCCATATTCAGCTACCTCTTTCCCCTTAAGTGAAATTCACTTACATATTCCAAGAAGCAGGAGCCAACCTCACTTAAATGTGGGTGGTCTTTGTTGAATTTCTTCTCCAGGGCTTTAACAAATTTCTTCTGGCATCTGTAGATGTCTTCAATATTCCCAAAGATTGTCTTCAGCTGTTCCTCTGTAAACATGTCAGCTCTTTTGCGGCACTGCTTAATGTAACCCTAGGAGGAAACCACATTGGAAAGCTTGCTGGGCACTTGCTCAGAGGCCTTTGGATATCATCAGAAAACCTTAGGACTGCAGTCAGTTGTACAGGTTCCTGTACCCCCTCCTTCACAAGTACATCCATCTCTTAGCTGTTATTTCCTCAAATATCACTCAAATTATGGTAGAAATAGAAATCAACCCACAGTCGTCACTGCCATAAATGAAGCAGCAATCCACACCCAGAGCTGCCTTCTCTCCTGTAGAAAACATTTTTGTCTGTCTGCAGGCTTCAGGGTGTTCTGACCCCTGCACTGATCCACTGACACCTAAATTCAGTTGAGGATCTGGTGTGGCTGCTCATGTTACCAAATTCATCACTTATTCAAAGACATGGGAGAATTCTGGACTCTGCATGAAGGAAAGGTGCTTGGTAAGTGTTGCTGCTTTGCTCCAGCTGGCTCTCCTGGAGGACACTACATTTTTTGTGTCATTTTAGTGAAAGTCTGTGTTCCTGCACTACTCTTTTATCAATTACCTTAATTTACCCCAGTGTATTTGACAGTGTGTCACTTCCGGAAAGGGTGTCACAATACTCAGCATATTTGGAAGTGAAAGGCTGAATATCCCCCAGTTGTTTCAATCTGAGCATAACTTGCCTGAAGGTTGGAGTTGCTGATTATATTACCTCAGAACATGTATTAAAGAGGACAGCAATGCTAGACATTTACTTTTCTCTGGCATGGGAAATGCAATTAATTCCATTTAATCAGAGCGTAACTGGGTGCTCCAAATTCAGAAGCACTGGGGATATTGCTGTAATGAATTGTCTTCTGTTTTCTGAGCATGTGATGTCATTTAGCAGGACAGGCTCTGATGGCAAAACCATCTCATTTTCAGAGGAGGAAAGTTACCCACTTGGGAACCATATGTCTGCACAAGAACAGGACAGCCTCTAGTTTCCATTAGGGATGTTCTTACTTTTGCTTCCTCCTTACTCCGTTACCTCACAAATGTCCTTCAGATGCTTGATGTAGTCTCTCTCTGTGCTTAAGATCTCATTGATAACGTTGGTCCTCATTTGATCTTTGGTGGTCTGCCCCATCCCGAAGCGGCGGGTACCACTGCTGGAGTCGTCCTCTTTGCCACCCTCTGCCTTTACAGGGTAATCTTCCATGGGTTCATCCTGGTTCACTCGGAGCTGTACCACACACAAGACATTCACTGTTTGTAGTAATAAACACACGTCTTCCAAAGAAGGTAAGTTTGGGAGGGTTGACAGAATGGCAGACAAAGATTGAGCTAGGATAAGGAGGGAAGAGGGCTACTCTGTACGTACTGCCTGTAAATGTATTTTCCCATGGTATGTAATGTGTAAACACATAGCCCCAGAAGGTAATGTTTTGACAGTTTGGGGATGGTAATTTCAAGCCAATTAACTGTTAATATGTGATATGGGTGGTTTTAAGCAGGCATCTCTCATGGACAGAAGTCACAGGAATGATATGAAGTCCTTGAGGAAGAACACATACACAATCAGGACAGGAAATGTTTTATCAAAGTGAATTCTGCTTAGGTATTTGTGAGGGGACTTTTCGGGAGAGAGGGGAAAACCAGTAAATATTTGCCTTTTTTTTGATAATAGTTATATTATTATTCTCATATTATAAATACCAGATAGCCCTCAGAAGTACCTACTTCCCCAAGGTTATTTAGAGATAATGTATTTTTAATGTAAAAGCAAATGCAGACGCCATTGGGCATATAACGTAATGAAAAGCAGCATTACATTACAGGGCTGTGCATGTAACTCTTGGTTCCTTCACAGTGCCCATGAGATGGCAGCATAGCATGAGCAGAGACAGGCACCAGCATTTTGTAGACATACTATACTACAGTCACTTCATATATTGTCAGCAATACCAAAGTACCTTCGCTAAGGACAAGAAATTATTGGTGCATTTCACTTAGGAGCTTTATTTCATATTTTAGTATTGTAACTACATATTTAATAGATCCCAGAGCACCCATGGGAATATTTTGTGTACAAATCATCAATCCCAGCACAAAAAGGAAATGAAAAACTCTGAGGTAGGAACATGCATAAATGTAAGCAGTTTTAATACAATGATACAGGCCTGCTTTAAACTTTTAATGTAGTTACTTCTAGGCAGGATTGTTTTTCTCTTGATATACATATATCTCTCTATATAAAAAATAATGCATACCCATCCCTTGCCAGCAGAGGCATAGATTGCACTTACTGTTTACAGTTGGTGAAACCCTCAAGATGTGCAATCCTGGTTTTCCTTCGCTGTGAGTAGAACAGCATTGGCTGGTCTTAAACTCAGACCTTGGCCTGAAACTTGTGTGGAGTAACTGAGAGACCTGCAGGTTTACCCAAGTCCCAGAACCTTCTGCCCTTCCCAACAGTAAGCTTGAGACCCAGAGATAATTAGTAGGAAATCTTCAGTTGGATGCTTGAATAAGTGTTGTAATTACTCTGCTAAAAGAACTTGTTATTCTTCATCCCTAATGGCTAGCACTAGTCTGCCTTCCCCTGAAATTGCCAGCAGGACAACTTGTCAGTAACATGAACGAAAACAAGGCTTGTGTTTTGACTGTGAAAATAGTAGCTCCATCTCCACCAGTGCTGAGAATTTGGTCCTAGTAATCTTACTTGCAAAAAAACATATACTGTTTGTAACAGTTATCCAGCTGAGACCCTTTCTTGCAAGCTCTATAACAATGCATTTCACAACTTCTATAGCACAACCTGCTCTGCTTCACCAAGGACTTTTGCTACAGACACCAGATAACCTCCTTTCATGCTTCACCTGGTTTTGGGTCATTTGTGATCTAAAGTGATCCGGATAATAAGCTGAATATCTAAGAATCTCTCTGTCCTTAGGCACCACATCACCTCTGCAGTACTGTGCTTACATGGTGAAAGCAGTCAGGCATCCATACCAACAGTCACAGCCCAAAGAAATGAAAAAAGCCTTTCTCCTCACAGAAGGAAAAGAGTGCACAGAAGTTACCCAGACTCTTGCCCCCCAACCCCCAACTTGCATGGAGAATTCACGTGTTTCATACTGCTCTGTTGGAAATGAATCCAACCTCTGCTGTACACAGCTGGGCCTGTCTACCTGTTCCATATAGCTATTTCTATATGGTCTTTGTAAGTGGCACCAGGGAGAGCGCCTTGGTCCCAAAATTGGTCAACATCAAGTGATTCATATTCACCCTCTAGTAATTGACAACATCACCTCCAAGACACCATTTTATGTGTTTTTTTTTCTTCTCTATTTTAAGTGCCTGAAATACACTGCTGTGTTGTAGCCCAGCAGCCTTATGTTTTTAAAACTCCACAGCTAGGAGAAGGTGTGTGAGAGTCAGGTTGTCACAGATGTTTGGATGTGGTGTATAGCACTGGACTCTAAATTCGGTACCGTGCTCATCCGTACTGTCTGAAGTGAAGACGTCTGTCAGTTGCTTCTGGGATTCTGCTAGGAAGTACATCTTGCTGAGAAGTATAACTTGCTTACTCCTGAGGGTGATTCTGGGTGCTTGGTTGCAAACCAGCCGATACACATCTGGGTAAGCAGGAGCCCAGGCTGCAAACCATCATGCAGGGCAGTTCCTCAGCTGGTACAGCTCAGCTTAGCTCCAGAACCTACAACTAAACTGTCCTTGCTCTGATTTACTGATGCAAAGAGGGAATTCTCCACACTGGTGGCAGCCCATCCCCAAGAGTTCAATGTAAATGGCCATGCATAGAGGAATGGTAACAAGCACATGTTGAACCAACTATCCTAGCAGTAGAAGTTCTCAGCATTCACTACAGAACATAAAACCTGGGAAAAAAACACCTGTCAGTAATGGAGAGACATGGAAAAAAAATCAAGCTCTTACCCGTACAAAGCTGGCTGGAAACCAGCCTTCGCTGTCCAGAATCCTTCCCCACCACCATTCCTTGTTGGTAGCATCCATTACTTCAATGACATCACCAGCCTTGAATCCCAGCTCTTGATCATCCATCGTGACATGGTCCCAGAGGGCTTCTGCATACACCACGCTGCCATCGCTGATGAGCTGTGGACAGAGAACATCAAACTGCCAGCTCCCCACAGAAAAGCAGCACAGGCAGCCAGTGTAGCTGCAGCTTTGGCACAATTGCTGCTGAGCCAAACAAGCATTGACTACTGCTTGCACCTCATGAGAAACATGAAAAGGAGCTGTCGGTAGTCTGGCAGGTGCTTCAACTGACTTTGCTCTCTGTAGCATTTGTTCCAAATCACTTGGGCACAGTGCATTTACCACCATTAAAAAAAAAGTAATTTTGATGTACTGCAATCTCATGATGGTGAGTTTGCCTCAGCCAGCAAACAGGGCTCAGCAGTGGTACCTTGTTGGTGAAGGATGCCCATGTGCTGCCAGTGCAGCCCTGCTACAGACAACCTTGAAATAGAAGCGTGAGTGTCAATGTTTAGAGATACACTTCAGAGCAGCAAGTATTCTGAGGCCTCAGTGCTGGCCTAGGATGGTAAGAGCTTTAAACCTTCAGAGTGGTTAAACTTAGCATTTAAGCTGCTTATAGTAAGTCTCCCAGTGAGTTCAAGTGCCTCTGCTCAGGGCCACTAGTTGTCTGTGCGACACCATGTCTCATACAGGGCCTAATCTAGGAAAGAAGAAAAAAAAGATATAAATTCTGGGAAGACCATGGAAAGAGGAATCTAGGAGACCAGAGGGAGAAAAAGATGTACAAAACCCACTGTCCATGGTTATGGGCCACACTGTAACACTGTCGGCCCTGCTACATAATGCACATGCTGTGCACCTTAGGTTGGCTTGATCACACGGTTATTTACTGCTCATAGTGACTGGTTTTGTCCTTCTCAAAGAAAAAAAGATGCATGTTGTAAAAGAATGACAGGATAATAGCACAGACAGTAAATCAGGAGAGTTAACTGGAGGCATTTGAAAAAAAAATCAAATATAGTCTGCCTCTGGATAGCAAATGCCCCTTCACTGAACCAGAAACAGCTTAATGCAGTGTATCCCTTTTGACAAAAATAACATTAGGATGGTTAGGAAGGGGAGGATGGGAGGCTCCCACTTCCCTGCAGAACCAGGCATCAGCGCTCCCCACTGCCTCTTTTCAGCTGCCCTGCACTGCCACAGCACTCACGTGTGCACTCGCTGCAGGGTGCTGCTCCTCAGGGAGAAAAGCACTGCCATGGTGCAGCCCAGCGGGCAGGGGACGTAAGGGCTGTCACACAGCCAGTGCTACAGTGGGAAAATAATCCAGGAGTCTCAAACAGTGTCTCACTAGCCAAGCTATTACAACATAAAGAGCTGGCGACGAATGCAGCAAAGGCAGCTCAGTCTGGTCAAGTGGCAGGGATTTGGCCCAGCGAGCTGTGGAGGGGGACAGCTGGACTTGGCAATTAATGAGTAAAGGTGTTGGAGTGATCTGGGATGCTGTTAACTCACAGGTCGCTTAGCAAGCCTGTTGCATAGACTTTGACAAGCCTGAAGTGTACTCAGCATTATGAATAAACCCTCTATTTCTATTTTTTGAAATCTTGTGAGTCTTGTCAGTCTTCTAGAAACATAGAGCTTTAGCTTTCTAACACAAAGTAGAGAGGACTAGAATAGGGAAAGGAATGGATGTCAAAGGTACAATTTTCCAAACTCAGCTACCAGGCTTCAGTTACAAGAACAGCAGCTGAGCTGTGGGTGACGGATGTTGGCTACGCTCACGAAGAGCCTCTGCTTTTTTGCTGAGCCACCTGTGGGTGCATGAGCTGGGCGTTTGCTTTAGCAGTGCGACTGCAGCTGGAGCTGCGGCCGAGCTGCGCAGGGTTATGTAATGCGGTGGGTAGGGGCTGGCTGGCACTCGGGAAATGCCCACGCTAACTCGTAAATCTTTGGGCATAGTGGCATTCGGCAGCCTTTTCGACATGCACATTCTGACCAGTTCACAAGGAATATGGTTCTTTCTAAGATAAAATCCCTTTGCTATGTACTGAAATATGCCATACTGAATCACTAAGCATGATGTGGCAGCTGGCACACATGCCATGACTGGGACCAGAGAGAGACTAAATGGACCTCTTCTGCAGCAGTTTGACAACCATACCAGCAAAGCACCAATGATGTGAAGGCACTAGTATCTTACAGTACCAAACTGTCAGATATCAACATCTTGATGAGAAGACAAGACCAAGCCTGAGCTAGCACTGACAGCAGGTCATGGTTGATTCACCCAGCTCCCAACGTGGCAGAGCCGCTTGGTTCTCACTGCGGTCACTGAAAGCTGCACGGCTGACGAGTGAATCCTCAAGTGGTATTTTAGTCCATCTGCTAGAATTAGTATCCTAAATTTTCTATATTCAAGAACAGTCATATGATGAATATGTTTGCCAAATACAGAAAATCACAAGTGACCAGCCTGGCCAAATAACTACAGGCAAGCAGAAGTGCCACTAGCACAGACAGTTCTCTTTCAAAGAAGTGACTAAAAGACACCTGAAATACAGGTTAGGGTTTGTTTAACTGGCACTTGGGCTAGCTGAGGCTTGCTGCAGGACGCCAGAACCCGTAACAACTCCATAGCCCCAGCAAGCGCTTCCCTGCACGTTTCATGCTGTCATGACCCCCCTGCCGCAGCAGTACACCAAAGGCATACATCTCCACATGGGCGGCAGGCAGGCTGCCTTCCTTCCTTCCCTCAGAGGGACGGACCTGTGCAGCAAGCCCCAGAGCGAGCCACCAGCTGCCCTTTTGCCTGCTGAGTCAACTGCACATTTTTTTTCACCACTGATTTTAGAGCATTGACTAAGGATAAGGATATTACTCTTGGGCGTTTACCAAACTGACTGCACATCTCCACTTGAGTATTTTCATTTGATAGCATTCTCCTTAACAAATCTCTCTGAGATGTCAGTCAGCCAAGATCTTAGTTCTGGGAAGTAAACTACACTGACAGTGTATAGCACTGCTTTTTTAATCAGTGCCCGAATTCCTGCTCCCCCTGTGACATCTTGTATAGCTGCCTCCATTTACCAAACGTTCAATATTTGTCATCAGCTTATTTGGTAAGAATGATTTCCTACAAAACCGTTCTGACTAGCATTAATTACATTATTCCCCTTTATTTATACCATCCAACTGCAGCTTCCCCCTCAGAAGTGGCTTAAACAGATGGACAGAGGAGGAGGGTCCCCGTGCGGCAGGCAAGGAGAAGCTTTGAAGCAGCCACAGGAGGAGGGAAGCAACCGTTGTAGAAAGTGGAGGCGGCAGAGCTGTGCTTCATCTTATTCCAACCTGTGTGTGAAGAGTACGGCATGACAGAGCTTACCAGGGGCATGTGCATGAGCCCAGCTAAATGTGATTTTTCAAAGTCCAGAGTGATGCAAGAAGTTCCCAGTTCCTCACCTAAGATATAGCAGCTGATTATTTTAAAGCAAGAAATAGACTGAAATTGCTTTAGACCCTTTTACTTCCAGATGAAATAGGCTAGGAAAGCTCTTTTGAAAGAGTGGGGCAGTGACCTGCAGCTAAGGAGGACCCCTCCTCATCTAGGTCCTGTCAGTGCCCTCAGTACCCCAGCCATCAGTCTCCCATAACCTGTAAATCAGAAGTCTACTAATTGGGGAAATTAACATCCTTAAGCTTTGACACTGAGGAAACAAGAGCTCTTATCAAATTTGACAGTACTCCGCTAAATGTTATCTTTATATCACATATAGAAGTTCACTACTTCCAGCAGTTGCCAGTAGTGCTTAGAGTAAATAAAGCTATTAAACAGCTTCCATTTTAATCTTTCATGCAAGTTTCCAGAGGACAGTTATTTAAACTTATGTCTGTAAGACATTTATTTTCTGGTATAAGTGATATTTTCAAACAAATGGATACAATGGTGATTGACTTGGTGATAAAATGGCAAATGAAATTCTCTGTTGATAAATGTAGCACAAGCAGTATCTAACACAAACGGCTGACTCTAAATGAGCTGCTCCTCAAGAATGTCTCTGCAGACAGACTTAGGAAAACACCAGCCTGGTGCATCAGGGTCAGAAAGTCTGAATGTCAGGGATGACTCGGAAAGAAAGAAGCAGAGAACCATAAAAGGCACAAAGAGCAACACCAGTTGGGAGTCTGGAAGAGTTTCCAGGCCAGAACAAGCTGAACAGACTTTGAAGCTGCAACAGAAAAAGGTGGATGGAGGCTGACCACAACATGAAGGTTTACAAAATGATTAACAGGCTTGAAATGCAAGGCCCATGTGTGAGATCGCCAGGCGAGAATTTTAATACAAAAGTAGTACTTTTTCCTGTTGTACATAATTATGCTGTGCCACAGAATGCCATGAGCCAAACACAGATGGTTTTAAAAAGAGATTAAGCAAATCTATGTCCTTCAAGGCCACTTAAACGTATTATATCTGGGTACCACCTCTGGCCCATCAAGGATCTTAAACACATCTGGAAAGGCACACAATGGAAAGAACAGGGCCATACTTAAATGTTTTCCTAAGCAGTTACCCCAAGTCACAGCTAAAAGGGCCTGGCTGGCCCTACAGAGCTGGTCTTAGGTCATTAGTGCAGTAAAAAATACAAATGAAAATACATCTATTATTTTCCATTTTGACTATTTGTATTACCTGCAAATACTTCTTGAAAAGGTGAGACCCCAAAACGTTAACTTGACGCAGACAGATACGTTCCCTGAGGTACAGCAACATTGTCGTTCAGCTAGAAAATTAGCAATTGCTAACACAGTAATTACAAGGACATTACGTCCTCTGGGGTAGAACTGGGACTTCTCAAGCAGAGGTAAGTGCAGCACTTTTGCACAGCTTAGACATAACAGATCCTACATGCTGTACATCCTATCCATGCAACACTTGCCAAGCACGTGGAGGAGCGTCAGTCACACGCACAGAGCAGCCATTTGCCTCTAACACTTGGACATCCAACCCCTGGCTGCTTGTTTTCTGCCCAAAAAAGAAAAAGGGGAGGAAAATAAGGGAGGACAAAAGTGTACCCAGGGAAACCTGACTGATCAGACATCTGGGATGCATTCAGAGAGGAGTCCCTGTATGCAGGCTACAAGGTGGGTATGTGCTGCATCCTCACTCAAGATGCTCAGAAAGGCCTTTACAATTAAGAGCGCAAAGAACCTAAAAACCTCCTTAAGCTCACAAAGCCAGAGAACTTAAGTCATTCCAAAGCTCTAAATCACCTTAAACAGCTTAAACTCATCTAAGGCCTTAAAGTGTCTTAAGCATTTTAAACCCATCTAAAGCCTTTGAGTGGCTTAAGGAGCTTAAAAGCTCTAAGGCTTAGAAAGTGGCTTAAGTATCTTCAGCTTCTGGCAAGCCCACTTCTCACACCTCTCCCACGTGCATAGCACCTGCCACGCCAGGTTAAGGTGTCTGGTGTACCCAAAGAACCCGGATCTCTGACAGAATCTTTCTTTTTAATGCTCTTCACATCTTTGGGAAGCGGTGCAGCCCTCTCCTGACAACTCTGCACCGCAGGAGGCGGCACAGACACTCACCTGTTTGTAGCAGGGCTTCCTAGGCTGGTGCCATAACTGCGTCTGGAAATCAGCCACACTCTGCCCTTATTTTCTTTGTTTTGAAAGACTGGAAAGGAGTAAGGGTGGGGTTGAACTCTCAGATCTGAACAAGACTTGTCCTGGGGCACAAGCTACAAAGCTTCTCGTTTCTAGTTCCATTCTGGCTGTAGATGCATACATCTACTGATTCCCCTTCTCCACCTCCCTAACAGTTTTGATGTTCACGTTTACTTCAGGATAGGAAGTATTTCCCTGGTTAACACAATACCTTTTCTGATGCCCTAATTTTAACTGTACGATCTGGGACTGCAAATAGCCCAAGATGTTTCTGTTTGGCTGTTCGCACATTTAGGAGTGACTACTTTCGCATCCTTTTTAAGCTACTGTTTTTCAGTCACACAAATAGAAATGATTTTATTTAGAAAAAAAATATATATTTAAATGGCACAATAACACATTATTATGTCACTTAAGCTACACATTTTCCCCATTCTCCTCTTACCACTGCCTGCAGGATTGCGTTTCCTTTGTGCACTCTCACCGCTACATCCACTTACAATATTACCTCTCCTCTTCCTTCATTACAGTACAGTTCTGATTCCACTGTGTCTTCCGTAACTTAATTTTGAGATTTTGCCTTTCTACCTCCTTTTTCACTTCCTCTTCCACCATTTTAACTTTGGACACGTGGGGAGCAGAGGTCCTCTTTGCTACGGATCCCCCATGTCACTGCTGCACTTTGTGACAGAGGGTCTTAGGACAACGTCAGTGAACCAGGCCAGCTGCAGCCCATCCAATGTGGGGACTCAGCAAGCATAAATGCTGCCTCCCTGGCTCTTCGCAGAAGAAAAGGAAAAGGAACCCATGCAGTTCCCAGACCTCTACACTCTCTGACGACTGTTGCTACAGAATCAGTTACAGCTTGAAGGAAAATTGATCTAAATTTGTTTTACAAATAAGGTTAAAGAAAACATTTTAAAACTGATACAAACTGCGTTGCTAGCAAACCACGCTGAATCATCAAAAGGTCAACATCTCGTTGGGCTTGCAGTGGGCAATAAGCCAGAAACAGTGCATGGCTTTTTCCTTTGTGTGTGCACGATTTAATTTTAATGGGACATACAGCAAAGAACACACTAAAATTATATTTATTGCTCCTATCTCCTGTGAAAACATCTTTGGATTAATAACACTGTGCCAAAGTCTGCACAGCATTGGTAGGTGCTGGCAGACATGAGGCCAACAGCGATCATTTAGCAGTCTCCATGACCTGGCTCTCAGTGATGCTCTCCCTGCCTTAACCATGCAAAATTTATCCACTTCCTTTCCTCACCTTCTTCTGGAAGATAAGTCCTGCAGGCTTTTGGTGACACAAAACTTGAGTTTGTTTTTTTTCCTTTTCCCGGTGATCTCACTCCCAATGCACACACTGTTACAGATCTTTTCTTCACTAAACTAAGGATCACTGTCTGATCTTTTTTTTTCTTTTTTTCTTTTTTTTTTTTTTTTGAAAATGGAGCAGAGAAAAATCTGAACATCAGCATTTAGAGAGACTAAAAGAACAAAGAACCGTGATACTGTCTTATTGTCAGGCAAAGGAGGCTGCCTAGCCTTTGTTTCTGGTTAGTATCTGTAAATATAAAAAAAAAAAAGTCATTTCTTTTGTAGTCCCACACATGGTTCTACAAACTAATCACACCAAAAAAAAACAACCAACCAACAAAAAAAACAAAACCACACCTCACCACCACCAAAAAACAACGCACCAACTTTTTCATATTGCTAATGTCTCATGCTAGGTAAACAAGATTCATTCAAGCAACAGCAGCAGATTCCTAGGATCTTCCGAGACTCTATTATTATGCTCTTGAGTATTTCCATATTCTTCACTTTTCTCAAGTCCACACAACCTGGATGAGGAGGACTAATGGCTTCAGCAAAGCAAAAGCCTCAACCCAGAACCACGCTCCTGTTTCCATGGCCATGCTGCAAACAAGCCCTCTGTAAGGGAGAGTGCAGTGTCTGCAATTCCTCCTGCAGAACATGGCTTCCTCAATCAAAATATGAAAACATAAACACCTCTTCTGTCCCCTACAGGTTCTTGTTTTAATCACCTTGCCTCCCTGCACAGCCCTCTCACAGTGACCACGGGCTTTTCAGTATGACAAATGAGTAGTTTTGCAAAGGCAGCTCAATGCAGAGCACATTAGGTAGATCAAGCAACCATATCACACCACAGTCCCTGGCTCTCCTCACAGCCTGGCCACGAGGCTCGCATGTCCCAGGACAAGTCATTTTCCCCTTCATGTCTAGTGCAAGTTTTCTCACTAGATAGTGTTTGCTAGAACAGATCCTTACTCCTTGGTGTTACAGGTGTGAACTGGGATACAAAAATAACAGGTCACAACTTGGCAGCTCATATTTTCTTAATCTCTTCGTGGATCTTATTTGGCAAGGTGAGGAAATCTGCGTTAGTTCGCTGATGAGAGAATTTGGCATAGCTCTTTAGTTTCACATACGATCCCTAAATAAGGTGCTTGTGTTTCCATACAGTTGCCACAACTCTGCAGATGCCCAACATACCAAGACTGGACAGCACCATGATTCAGAACAACCCACGGCAGCCAACCCAGCTCCGCTGTGCTGTTCCCAGCCATCTTATCACAAAGGCTACAGAAAATGTGCCTATAACTTTGACATACCCCCATTGCACAGCACTGGCTACAAGCCAATAGCACAAGCACATGGCCTAGTAAAAGACAATATCCTAATGCCATTTTTGTATTGATATCCTAGATGGATGCAATACCAAACAAGATTTCTAAGCATGGATGTTGCAGTGGTTTGCTCCCTGCCCTGTGTCACCTTTGCTGGGGGAAGGAAGGAGCAGGTGAAGGCAGCTCTGCTCTCCCAGTTGGTGGAGGCTCCACTGGCTCTGCCCCTAAGGGACAGCAGAGATTCAGGTATCCAATTGGTGAACTCTGGAGGGAAAAGTATGCTGGAAGAGGCTGTGCTAGGGTCACAGGCCCCAGGTGGAGAAGGGAAGTGCAGGATATCTGTGCTGCAGGGGAATGTGTAGGACCACAGCCCTGCAACAACAGGCCCTTGCTCAGAGAGGCCAGATCAGCTGGCCGGCAGCAAAGGAGAGCAAGCTCCCCAGTTCCACCACCCATGGTCCTTCACTTCCCATGGATTCCTTTGCTGTTAGACTCAACATCCTCGTGCTTGGGTAGATATTTTTCTTCTGACAGTTCCCACATAGCTGAGCTGCCTGTCACTATCTACCACAAATACAGAGGTTTGCACCAGTGCAACAGGATAGAGAACACAACCCTGGGTCTTCAGCAGCTCCACAACAATGCTCCAAGTCCCATTTCAACCACTGCCAAATGCGCTATAAGGGGCATCAACAGCCATGTCTGGGGTAATCCTAGCTAAAGAACAGATACAGAGATTCAAGAATGACATCATTTTATTCTGTACTTTCCAGCACATTCTGTAGTTAACAAGTCTGGTGACATGGTATAAATAACAAGTACTCCCCCTCCTAAAAATCTTTCCTTAACCTGTATATTAGGATTTTATTTTTTTTTTTAAATCAAAACATTAGAAGCATTAATTAAAAATAATTGTTGATGATATCATCCTAAATGCTTACTGTGTTTCTTATCTGGCCAACTCATGCCTTAGATTCCAAGAATAAATCACAAAGACAGCAGATACCACATACCACCACAGAAATGAGTTTAGCCTGAGAGAACAAATTAAGGGAAAAGATACAATCTAAAGCCCAGAGCTCCCTTTGGAAATGATGCGTTGGTCTTGCTCTTGTTCAGAGATTCTCTTTACACTCAGGCTCCACAGCCGGCAGTGGCAGAGCAGGCTTTGCCAGCCCTTGCCTGTTCGATGTTCTGGCAATCTTACCCCACTCAGGGGCAGTGCAAAATGCCCCGTGCAGGGCCCACAGAGGCAGCACCCTGCCCCACGCCATACAGCTGGATATGCCAGGCACCTCAGCACAGCTTCCCTGAAAGTCCCTGCTTCTTAGGTCAAATAAGTGGACTGAGAATAGAGAAAAGAAAAAGTGAACTTTGTTTACTGAAATGCCCAAGGCCTCTCCTTCCCCACCATCCAGTCAAGACCTCCAGCTCCTGCATAATTCAGGGATCCTTCACCAGCTTTGTTTTTCCTGGCCTTTATCAGTAATCACAGCCTCTTCAGCCAAGCTCTGTGGCAGGCTTGAATGAGTCACAACTAATATCAGACTGATTCACATGGACACATCAACCACAGCTTCCAGCTACACTTATATGGCTGCAGATCAAGTCAAGAAAGAAGGAAAACACTGGGTTCCCATAAAGAAACTGCACACAGCTACTTCAGAATTAGTCAGGTATTGAGTGTGTAGATAAGCAGTGGGAAGAAAAAAAAAGTAACATTAAATATTATGAGGAAAATTGTTCCTATGCTCTTAGAAACCAGCATTATCACCTGTGGCATGCAGTTACAATAACACATCTCCAATGAGGGAGACTTCTTTACTGTGAGGTGACAGAGCACTGCAACAGGTTGCCCAGAGAGGCTGTGGGGTCTCCTTCTCTGGAGATATTCAAAACCCACCTGGATGCCATCCTGCACAATGTGCTCTAGGTGATTCTGCTTGGCAGGGGGGTTGGACCAGATGATCTCCAGAGGTCCCTTCCAACCTCGACCATTCTGTGATTCTGTGAGTACCCTGTAATCTTGCAATTTGTCTTACTGTAATTTTTAAAAGAAAGAATGGTTCTACTTTTTTGCCCCCAGACTATGCCGGTACCAATAACCTGGTGAAATTTCTCCTCTCCTTTCCTTATAAGGGGCAATCTCACCAAGGACTGCATTACCTTCTCTATAATGTACTTTTCTTCTGGGGAGTCTCTCACGGTCCTGGGCTCCCCATGGCCCTTGGAAGAAAACAGTGAGCATTGTGGGGTGCTGAATCAGCTGTTAGTAAGACACTCCTCCACCGCTACTGCATGCACGGGCTGATTCTGCCCAAGCTTTAATGTGTCAAAGAAGAAAAGGGAAACAGCTGGGCAGAGCAAAGAGGACTTTTTAGAAACAAGGAAGCCGTGCCAGGTATGGTGAGATCTGGCAAGAGGAGGGCCAGAAAGAGAAGGAAAGGAGGAGGTGACACCAGCAGGAGCTGCCAGCTCACAGTTAAGGTGTCCCCTAACTGAGCCAGCAGCAGCTAGCAGAGGGTTAATTACTTCATCACCACAACACCAGCTTCAGCTACCTGATCAATATTGTGGGATGCTAAATAAAAAGAAGTTCCTGCAAAACTTCCCTGCAGCACCTCTCTGGCACAGCGTGAGAAACAGCTATGGCCTCCAATTTGGTGATAAAAGCCACCCAAGGAGTGCTTCAGCTACATGACACCTGGCTAGACAAGAGCATGAGTCACTTTGTGAACCTCAGGCACGTCCTGGCTGGCAGGTGGTTGTGCCCAGTTCACCAGCTGCCCCACACGGCTTACACGTGTTGAGCCAAACACCGGAATTGACCTACCTAGCTCTCCAGAGCTATGCACGTGTGTGCAGACCCTGTGAATTACTGCAGTTCTCATTCTTTTAATCAGATGTTTTGCACTGTTCCAAGATACGGAGCAGGTGAGACAGCAATAACTGGCAGCTCAAACATACCGCAGGGCTGCCATGATACTGAGGCCTCTTAACTTGCTCCCACTGCTGCTGACAGCAAAATGCTCACCACCTGCAGGAAGGGTGAGAGCTTCTGCATCCTCAGACGCTTTCAGAGCTGGCTCAAACCTTGTGCGCAATTCTGCCCTCCCAAGGAGCTGCCAAAAGCTTTCTCCATTGCTCTTACGAACCCGAAGTCACACCTAGGTCCCCCACTGATCATTTGAATACCAAGCTATGTTTTCACATCTACACAGAACTTGTTCTTTCCAATAAACAATCTTGTCTCCACCTTATGCCATAAAGTTCTGATTCAAACTAAGGCCACTGAAAAAGGTGAGAGGGTATATAAAACAGCTTTGTTTGAAAGCCAGTAGTAGGTTCGTTTCTTTGGTTTGAAATGGTAACTTCAGAAAACAACATACAGTGGATGCTTGCAGTGGCTGTTTATGACAAGGTCTAGCTACTAGAATTAATAGTCAAGTTTTTAATAGTTTATAATGTGCATGAGAATCACAGAGCTGGGGCCCGCTGCTCGATGCTCAGCACTATGGGAGACTCTCCTTTCTCAGCAAGAAGCATGTTCCATACTCAGATGAAACAAAAAAGAGCTCAGCAAGTACACATTTCATTTCTTTGTGTGCTAAAGCAATGTGGATTGTACAACACCAACATAATTACACGCAATCACATAAATAAGTGGTACAGAGAACATCACTCACGAGATGACAGAGGACATCACCACCCAGCCCTTCTCACCCTCACATCAGACTGCAGGAGCCATAAACATTCAGCTTTGAAAGGACTGCAGGAACTTCAACCATTAGTGCCAGAAAATGTACTGCCCTCATGAAAGCTGTGCTTTAACTGCAGATTTCCTAACATACAAAATGAAGGATCCTGCCAAATTTTAAGGGCTTTTTAAGGGCTTGAATATTTTTCAGTCTCCAGCAGAAAAGTGAGCAGTGTTAATGAGAGTAGGGCACTGTAGGCTCTTCTCCAGTCTGTCTTCCTCCAGGAATCGTTTCCACTGTTGCCACCAAGTAGAGGGTTGCTTCACTGAGATGCCAATGTCCAAGCCTGGAAGTGCTGTGATGTAGAGGACTGCTGATAAAACGTCACCAATGTGAACAGGCCTGGAGCAGGCATGCTGCTTTGCTGCCCTTCTCTCCTAACAGCTCTACAGGAATGCTCCTTGTGTGGTTTCCCTGCTGTGCATGGCTGCTGCTGCTGGCCAGCAAGAAACATGAGGCCTGCAAGCAGTGTCCTGTGCCGCGGTTCTGCCAGCCATTTTAATACACGTACACATAGCAGATAAGCACTGAGATGTAACAGAGGAAATGGGATAAAAGCCAACCAAATACTCCTTCCACACTACTGCAGTTTATTCAGCCCGAATTCCTGATGCACTCTAACGATCAATCACTTTGGCTAATTGAACATTACTCAGACACCACCGCACAGCACAACGTTCACAGCCCTCGCGATGACAACAGCCAAGCAGCAGAGGCATTACAGGGTTCAGTGTTTTGCAGCGGGTGCATACATGGAGCAGGTCCTTGTGTGAAGGCTCGTTATAGCACAACTGTCCCTCTGCAAACAAAGCAGCAGCACGTTGGGCTCCTCTGGGGCTGATAAGTGCAACGGATAGGGATGGTATTGTCATCGTTAGCAATCAAGGCCGATTAGTGCCACAGAGAGCAGTTACGACTAAGCAGGTTGGCTCTGTTAGCTCTTTCCCTCTCAGGTTTAACGGTGAGATCCAAACCAGAAGGCACGGGTGATGACAGGAGGAGAGCGAGGGGAGCAGGGTGGGGAAGGGGGTTATGATTAAAAAACAAAGGAGAGATACTCTGAGACACACAGTCACCGTAATGGCAGACAGGCAGACCAGAGGCAGACAACGACATGCTGACCTGCTGATTTATCGCCCAGTCCTGGAAACCCCCAGCCACCACACCACTACCGGCAGTCCTCCTTCAGTGGAACGCCAAAAGAAACATCAGCACCACATTGACGATGATGAGGAAGAGCAGGATGACAAAGACCACGACCCGCTGGGTCTCCGGGTTCATGTTGCAGCGGAGGAAAGTGTGAAGCGCACTCCATTTGTGCCTGCTTCGCTCGGGGACCTTTGCCATAGCTTCAGCCCCCACGGAAAAAAAAAAAAAAAAAGGAAAAAAACAGGCTTCTTTAGTGACTGCTGTACAGCCCACAGCAGGGGCACGGGTGGGGGCAGAGGGCTGGGAACAAAAGCTGTTTTGCAGCTCTCACAAGGAGAGGTCTGAATGGTCCGACACAGCCATGGCTGGTCGCGCACAACACGTGTGCCAAACGCCCCCTCCCCGCGCCCTTATCTCAGGGGGACGCCCATCAGCGCATCCCCGGCTCGCCAGTCTTCGCCGAAGGAGCCGTCGCCATCACGTTAGCAGGAGGCAGGCGCTGGATTCCTTCTTGCAGGGAGCCTGAGCGAGGAGCACTGCAATCCAGGCTGCGATATGGGCTTTGCAGAGAGCGGCTCGGCTATTTGCTGGGCGCCGTCTCCAGGATACATGCGGGCCTTGGCAACGCGGCCAGCGCCAGCCCAGCGTGGGGTGCGCAAGGAGGCTCTGAAGGAGGGGCGGCAGCGGATTAGGCGGCTGCTTTTTTAAATCCTTCCACCCGCGCTGAGAACGTGCCAGCACCGGAGCCAAGTCCTGCCAGGAGGCAAATCCCGCCCAGGGCGCCTGGGGGATGCTGCCTTGCCCGTGTGAGGGCGCAGGGACAGGGCGAGGGCGTGCGGCTCCCCGCACACCTGGGCGTGCGATGAGGTGCTCGGCCTCTGAGGGGAGGACAGGCAGGAGATGCTGACCTCTGACAGGGGTCTGGGAGACATGGCTCCTGTCTGACTCCACTGCCTGCTTCCTGGCAGGATCCTGGAGCCAGGATGTCTGAAGGACTTGGCTACCTCTGTGGGACTGAGGGACTTAAAACCCAAACGTCTGCAACCAGAAAGCCTCCAGTCAGCTCTGCAGAGCCTTAAATGTGCTTTTGCGAGCTTCACATTTTGCTGCTGGACTGTGAAGTTCACCAAGCATCAAATTGCTCGGCGTAGACTCTCAGATGCCCCAGCCTAACCACAGCTCCCATCAGTGCCTGACAAGCACAAAAAGGCACTGCTCCTGACAAAGGGCAGGGGTGGCTCTTGCTGAGCACCCGTCACCGCCAGGCTCTTTGACAACTGCTGCAGCCCTTTTCGTTCCTCCAGCCAGGGAAGCGGAGCCCACCTCGCACTCTGCCTGTGGCGACAGCACTCCTGGGAAGGGATGAGGAGGACCCAGTACACAGGACCTTCTCTGAAGGGAGGTACTTCCACATCTAGCTCTCAGGTGCTTGTCCTCCCCCAGTGAAACAGTGAAAAATGAATCCAGTCCCTGCAGCTAGCACTAGATGATACAGTAGCTAGTATGGAAATAGGAGAGGGCGACTCCGTATTTTACCCAATGGCTTCAAACACACACAAAAAGAATATACACAGACACTTGTTGACATTCCTGGGAGCAGGAGCCAGAAGTCACATATACCGCCTTAAACATGATAACTGATAAACAACGATGCTAAACACATCCCTCCTCTCTGGGAAGGGAAGTGAGGGAGCAGCAGCACGATGCAGGTATGAACAGAACGCACCCAGCTGCTCTCACAATGAAGACGGCATACAAAACAAGCTATCGTTTGTTCAGGTGTTAGCACATCAATGTCCATAAAGTTTCTAGAAGATTTGTACAGCTCCTGCTTGTATCCTGGAACACAGCAGGTGAGAGATTTAAGAGGAAAAACGTTTAAGAGATACAGTCTAGCTAAGTACTTTTGTTTCATTTTGTTTTCTTCATAACTGTACTAACCTCAGCAGGGGTTATGCAGAAAGTGCTAAGCACTCAAACAATTTCTACTGTCTCCTTAAGCTTCTGTAATATTTAAGATGTCTTCCCTCAGGTAGCATAAAACCAAAACCAAGTCTAGAATTATTTCAGTTTCCAGGTTTCTGAAATTAAAGATCCTACAAATCTGCTCGTCTCTAGCCTAAACACAGAACAAGAGGGAATAATGCATAGGATGAATGCTTGTGCTCTCAGTACAACTTCAGGACCTGCTAAGCAATACTTTCCATACAAAGCAAACTGCTGGGACCCATGGGTTGCTCAAGCTCCCAAGTATTCTTGAGCTTTTGGCCCAATACTTGGATCCTTGAACTTATCCCTGAACTTAGACTTCAATTTAATGAAAGTTCTTCAAGTCCAGACTTAAGTAATTGCATTGTTTAACTCTTGGGCATTCTGCAATCATAGAATCATTCAGGTTGGAAAAGACCTCCAGAGCATCGAGTCCAACCTTTAACCTAGTGCTGACAAGTCCACCACTATTAAGTTCTACATCTACACGTTTCTTGAAGACCTCCAGGGACGGTGATCAACCACTTCCCTGGGCAGCCTATTCCAGTGCTGCACAACCTTTTCAGTAATGAAATTTCTCCTAATACCTGACCTAAACCTCCCCTGGTGCAACTTGAGGTCATTTCCCTCAGCTTATCACTTGGTGCTTGGGAGAAGAGCTCAATCCCCACCTCACTACAACTTCCTTTAAGGTAATTGTACAGTACAATAAGGTCTCCCAAGAGCCACCTTTTCTCCAAGCTAAACCCCAGCTCCCTCAGGCACCCCTCATAAGACTTGTTCTCTAGACCATTCACCAGCTTCATTGCCCTTCTTTGGACATGCTCCAGCACCTCAGTGTTATTTTTCATGGCTTTTCATGAACAGACTGCGTTTGGTTATAAGCCACAGAACAGTATTTTGGGGTGGAGGGATCTTTAGGAGAAGGTAATCATAGTGAATAGGGGAAGCATTATCACTCATGCTTCTTTGAAATCTGCACAGCAACTACCATCTTCTCTAATCCCTCAGTTACACTGAACAGAAATAGACAAACTCCAGTGACCCACCAAGACAGGTACCAGTGAGACAAGCTGGCAGAGCTGTATTGTTGTTGCCACAAGATACTGAACAATTTCTAAAATCAGCTAAGGTGTAATTCTCCAGTAAATTCCTGAAATCTTTGCAGCTCATGAACATGTCTGAGCATTTGATGGTGAAAGCATAGGAAGTTTGAATATCTAAAAACGCATCTTAAAGGGGAAGGTAGTTTCCTTCTTGGATGCTGCTTTGAGACCTCTTGGAAGGAGAAATGCAGAGGAAACTGTGATCCCAAGATGAAAATCTATGAAAAAAGATGGAAATTTATAATGAAGGGTGCATTTTCATCTAACTTTGTTTCAGCTGTCTGTAAGAAACATCCTTAGCTAACGCTATGTTACTCTGCTTGAATGTACAGACCTAAGAGACCTCCTGCACTACACTGCCTGAGCACATCTAACGTGTTTACCTCATATACACCTTGAAGCACTACACAGTTAACCTTAAGTTGCAGTCACCTTTATGACTCCCCAGTGAATAAAGCATACATAAGTGGAAACCAGTCTTAACAAGTATAGAAACTGTGGTGACACTAGCTGTGACCTGACTTTTGTTTTCAGCCCCCTTTGCAGCCTGTGCATGGGGGTGCTACTTCCATGGCAACTCAAAGCGTTTGCAGTGGTGGGGTAATGCCACGTGGCATTTTTCTCTTGCACAAATAAAACCTTACTCCTGGTACTCACTAATCAGACAAGCTTCTGCGATAGGTGGCATCAGTGAGAGATGAAATAACTGAAGGTTTTATCTTGTGGCTTGTAGACGAGTAGGGACTTAGTTTGTGTAATGATCACTGAGGGTGCATATTTCAAGTGAATATTGCACAAACTTCACTGGAATCTGATCTGCAATTGTAATAATTTACTTCTAATCCTTCATCTAAGAGCTATCCTCAGCCAGATGAGGAACGGGAACACACTAAGGGAATAATGCTACCACTCCAACCAGTGCAAATGGCGAGTACATAGCAGCCCAAAGGCCTGATGACACAAAGCCACACTGCAGTCACAGAGTTAGTGACTAAGACTTTAAGACTTCAGAAAGTAAATTATTCAGGAATTATTTGACCAGGCCTGACCTGTTGCTTTGCTTGCAAGTTGAGCAAATGGGGCTTAGGCTTTTAAAGGCTGTTTTAGGTTTCAGTTTTACGAGGCCAGGAGTGTACAGACAAACCATTTGACATTTGCCTGTCAAATGAAGTGTTTCAATATCATCACAGCTGAACTGTGAACTGAAAGGCATATGTACATAAATGTGAAAAATTAAGTGTAATAAACAGCACAGGTGCTTCAGCAGACCAGGCAAATAAATAACTGAGGAGGAGACAAACAGTGAAGTTACATCCTGTGCACTGGGACAGCAGTGAGCACGTGTCTCAGACTGAGGCCTCCCACAGGGCCAGTGCAGTCTGGACCAGCCCCACCATCAGCACCTTTCTCCTCACTCACAAGAAAGCGGTCTTGGAAAGCAAGGCTCCAAGTGGTAAGCTAGGAACCGTGCATTTCAAATGCATCTTTCAAAAAGAAAAAAATCAGGTTTTGAGTGGATGTTCAATGGACAAATTTTTACTCACAGTCCAGCGACTGAAATCAAGGACTGAGAATGAAACTGCAAAAGGGGCAAGCAATGCTACCTGCAAATCAATCTGGAAAAAAAAAAGTTTCTCTAAGTTCAAAATATTCCAATATTCCACCATTACGCTTTATCCAACATCCAAACTAAGCAACTATAAGCCCTGTTCTGTATCAAATTAACCCTTGGTAACAACTGCAATTAGCAGCTCCCGATTGGATATAATTTGCAGGGTCACATCCTGAAAACATCAGAACGAGTAGAGCTTCTTAAACCGCACATGTTCATATATTTCTAAAATGGAAAACAATCTCTTAAAGGTCCACAATTTGCTCTCGGTTTTATAGGGTGTAATGCTGTAAGGCCCCCACCGTGTTACTAGAGCACAGTTACTCCCACTGCACGTTCTTCTAGCTACTGCTGCAAGGTTTAAGCCCACACACTTTTTATAGCCAGTACCTCCCTAGACTCTTTACTCATGCAATACTGCCTAATGCAGCAGAACAGCGTCCCCTAAAGCATAAGTCTTGAAGGGCTGTTCACCAAGAGCCTGCCCCATCAAAGAAATAAACAGTCTAACATATGTCACTTGATAGCGTCCTCAGAAGCAAACTTGGTAAGTGGCTTTTAAGATGATTAACAAAGTGGAGATGCAAAACTGATAACCCCAATGCTGCTATTCAACAATAAGTAAACAAGGTGCCCCTCTGCTCTACTAGCAAAGCACCTATTTAGGACAGGAATGTGAAGAAACAGGATGTTCAGTTCATCCCGGATAGTGCAAGCAACCTGCTTTAGTTTGACAAAGCCTGTGGAGATGAAGACCTGCCAGCAGCAGGTGATGATGGTGAAATAGCCAGAAGCAAGATCCTCTCTCTGAAGGTTATAGATAAATTCAGCTGGAAGCAGCACTGAAAAATAAGGCCCCCCACCATCTTTCTAGGTTGCTTTTCTCTACAACTGCACCTGCCCCTCAAACCAAAACCTCCAGAGAACCTGCACTTGACATCCAGCAGCTGTAAAGCAGCACAGCCCTACTACTGTCCACTAAGGCCCTGATTACTCTCTCTGTGCATGTCTGAGCCACATGGACGTGTGCCAGTCAGTCCCACGCTGCTGGAGACAGAGGCCATTATGTTTGCCTGCCTCTGGAACGTGCGTGTTCGAGTGTGGGAGTAGTGGGGTTAGCGCACGTGACATTGTCTCATTAAGCTGCGAGGAGCAGGCGTAGGACTGACCTGCACGGGCTCTGCCAGGACGCCATGAGGGCACCGAGCAAGGGCTGGCCCCTGGTGCCCCAGAGGGATGGGCAGTCTTTTCATGAACCTCAGGAAAAGTGGGGCTGGTGCTTCAGGAACTTGGTTCTCACTGACTTTTCTTCCTTCAACAGCTCCCACAGTTTTGCTGCTGTTATCAAAGCAGTAAAATAAAGCTGCAAAGAATATGCCAATGCCTTCACTGCATTAATGCATGGCTGAACTTGCTGCTAAATCTGTCCCCTACTCAGTGAGTGTAGGACAAGTCACAGGACAGGGCTGAAGCTGAAGGAAAACATCTTTTGAGGGATTAGCAGTGCTCTCTGAAGGGCCAGAGGAGTCAAGAGGGACTTTAATTTTCCGCCACACAGTTCAAATGTGTGCTGTAGATTATGGGGGAAAAAAAGGGTTGCAGAGATGAGCTGCTCTAAGTCAGGACTTGGAGAGGGAAGAACAAAAATAAATTTTCTAACATCAAAGCCGTGCTGAGAGGAACCTGAGGAACAAGTGTGTTATAAAACCAGTTTGTTGCAGATACACTCACTCCTCTCTGCAGAAGCTTAAACCTGGAATAACCTCTCCACTAAGCTTTACCCAGCATTCCTGCTCTGTCACATTCCTCCTTTATCCCCTTCTCTCAGCAAATCTTTTTACTCTGATATCCACTTTGCTATTGTGCTGTTATCCATTGCAGGTGTTTCTTGAACCAGCTGAGTGTTAGACAACTGAGCGGTAGACAACCCAAACTATTTTTAAAATATAGACATTGGCAGAAAGAATTGGAAGTACAAGATTTTGCAAAAGAGACTTTGCACACCATCATGCTACAAATTCAAGCAGTAATAAACTGCAATTTAATTTATGCTCCATCTCTGAGGTCAAATCTTAAAAGGGATGCAAATATTACCTTACTTCTAACACGCCCCGCCGCAGAACAGCAGTGGAGAGTTAGGTACCAAACCAAGGGCCCCTGAAAGCCAAAGAGGGAGCTCCCAAGGACAGCTAGTGAGAGACCAGGGACAGAGCAAGTTCCTACGCTGTATCAGACAGGGCAGGTTTCAAAGCAAGGCTCCCACTTTACATGTGAATGGTGAAACTGCTCATCTTCACCTGCCCACAGGTTTACCATTGGCTGTCCTTGCACAGGGCCTGATTGATCAGGTCCTGCAGGCAACACTGGTTGAAGGATGGCAGATTAGAAAGCCTGCAATTAGGCACAAGTGAAAGCCCTGAGCAGGCAGGGACCACCAGGACCTCAGACAGTTAGTGCTGCCTGCCACACTATCTCAACTGCAGCAGAGCAAGAATTTGAAAACCTCAGTGGGGCCAAGGTAGATGGCCCTCGAGCTAGGAGTGGCAGGGAGGAAGCCAAGGCTTTCTACAAATGTAACCTTTTGCCCCACAGGACACAAAGCAACTGGGACGCATTAAAAGAGCTCTTTGTAATGGGATGCCAAAGCACTGGAAGTTGGTTGGAGCCTTCACCATAAGGAGGAAACACATCTGGTTATTAACATCAGCAATCATGCTATATGTGTGATCAGGCAGAGTTCTAGGAACCCAAGAATACACCAAATACAATACAGGCAGACTTGGAGATGATTTGGCACAAGTAACTTCAGGAGTTAAAATGTTGTATCATTTCTTCTCCAAAGGGAAAACTGTTTGTGGAGCCAGGCCTGTCCCTCCACCCCAGTAACTATCAACACTTCTACTGCCAGCAAACAACAGACATTACTGGGAGTCCCCTCATACTCACAGCTATCATTAACAAGCGTTAACAGAAGCTGTTAGTCTTTGCAATTTAACAGCTGGCAGGACAGACATAAGAACACCAAAGCCATCATACTGCTTCCAGTTATTTCCAGTTGTCAACCTTGGTTGCAGAAATATGCAAGACACAGGAACAGGAATTAAACCCTCAGAAGAAAAAAAGGGGGTGGGTATTTATTAACTGGTTTCTGTTTGCCCTAGTATCAGTTGGGAGAGCAATATACTCACATTACGATATAAAAGTTATAATAAATCTTCTCTCCCAGATTACACTGGAATGTATTCCTTCCATATTATCAGTAATTCTGTCTGGAAATCTGTTATGACCAAAAGGAAAGAAAAAAGGGATGACAAGACTTTGCTGCTACGTTTTATTTTCTTCTGTCTTGCAATTTGTCCTTTTATGGTGCACAAGAAGTTTTAATTAATTGGAATGTAGATAAAATAACATCAAAAATGCCATGAAGGCTGTTATTCATGTTTGAAAAAGTTGAAATATTTTGTTCTGACTTCATCTACATTAACATTTGTTTAATATTTTAAAAAATTATTTATTTATTTGAAGTGGATTCCGTTACAGTTTACATGTCTTACTTGTTTATGGTTGGATGTGCCTGGATGAACACTGGGTGACACTAAAAGAACAAATTCCCAGTGAGTGATCAGAGTTCAGCATAAAAATAATGCTTTAGAGACTCAGCCACAGTTGTACACTGCTCAGTAACACAAGAAAGTGAGGACTGTTACAATATCTGTTGCCTTTGGTAAATGGTAGATGTATTGTTTACGCCACTTCCTGAACATCTTTCTGTATGAATTACTTTGTTAAATCAGAAACATGTATGACAAATTAGCTTAATTGCACCCTGTCAATAAGCACTGGTAAAACACAAACATCTGTAACACATTACAATATTCTCATTTTAAAACATAAGGATGTTATACGTCTTAGATAAAATCCTGAATTGCTGAATTCAGCGAATCCCTGCATTTCCTCAGGAACAAGACTTCACATACCAAATTCCAAGCTTATCAAATGTAGAGCCATAACAGATAAGGAAAATATAGGGAGAGTCATGCTACTCTTTTCCAAACATTTACTGCTTTGCTTTCATAAGATGGGGACAATACCAGTCATCTAGGGCTCTAAGAGGTTAAACACTCCATCCACGTTGAATTGCAATAGTATTTTTCCCAAATTACAGAGCCACGAGGAACCCTTCGTACAGCAGTAGGGCAGAACAAGCACTTTGTGCATATCAGAAACTTTCAGGCAAACACACCTAACTTACTTGCACAGGCCACCACGAGCAGCAGTTTTCCTCATTATCACAATCCTCGCTCAAGAGCTCGGCAGGCAGGCTTTTATATACTTAATTAATTAATCAATTTCTCAACTTCAGTCTACATGTACCATGTTTCACGCAGCTTGAAGTTATGTCTGTCCTATACATAGTACTTACATAGTATTTCTGTACAGGAAGGACAAAACCACAATACATTTGGGAGCATACATTTTCCTTGCCATGTTTTACCAAGTTATACTGTGGAAGCAAAATAATGCAAGGATAGGGTCTTTACCTAGAACAACCACAAAGTAAATGCCACCAAAATCAACCTAAACACACAAATCTCTTTTCACAAACATCAGGACTGCATTTGAAAGAATGTGAAACAGATGCCCCCAGAAAATTACTTCCCCTGCCTTTTTTCATCCTAAACCCTTATTACTATTTTTTGACTGATTTTTCTTGGCTCTAACACACACTCCTGCTGATCTTCTTAGGTGGGCACAACCTTCACAGCTTTCTTTTACCCCTCTAGTCTTCCTGCCAATAAATTATTCTACTTTAAAGAAAGGTTTCTTTTCTTTTTTTTTTTTCCCCATAAACATTTTCTTCTGATCCAAAATGAGCTAAAGCTCAGTGGTTGCTTTTTTTTTTTTCTTCTTCTTCAATGAAACATTTGGACTGCCAAATGCCTTAAAAATGTATTTCAGACTTCTCTGTTTATTTGAAAGCTGCTTCTTCCAAGAAGACTAAGAATAATACAGTTACCATAGTTTCCTTATCCATGACCAATAAAATGCAGTTTGGAATAAAATAAAGCAAGGAAAAGACTACTCAGAAGATTCACCAAACAACTGAATGTCGATAGCTTCAAATTGGATCACTCTTAGCATTACTACTGAAAATATTCAGGACTAATCAATCCCCAGATTCTGGACCAGTAATGAAGCTGAAGGCTTATGACTTTCTGATTACCAGCTATACGAGATATTTCAGTTCCAACACTTAAGATGTCTCTTCATGTAAAATCCGTACCTCACAGATTTAGTATCTCACCCCAGCGAGATTTCATATGTCTCTGTACTCTTTTGTTCCAGGAAGCAATTGTGTAGGAAGCACTTTACTAATGCTCAGTGAAGGTAGGAGAGATTAATTACCCGTAGAAACCCATTGACAAAGTAAATAACGTACTGCCTGTTCTTACAGTTTTGTTGGCCCCTGAACAGGCAAGTTTCTAGGAAAAATGCCAAAAATAAGCTTTTCTCTTCCAGTCAACTGGCCAACAAAACCTACATATGCTTCAAAGACTATACAAATTATACCAGCCTTGGACACATCCATTTGCTTTCCTGATCAGAAGTTATATGATGGAACTTTACTCAAATAAAGTGATTTGATTTTTTTTAAGAAAAGAAAAGCAACTGTCCTCAAGAACAGTGAATGATGAAAAACATGTATGATGGATATTAACACCCACTGCCAAGTTAATTTTTTTTCTGATTTTAAAGAGCTGTGAAGATTTCCTTTAAATATATATATATATTTATAAAAAGGAAGAGAATATATAACTATAAAATAATGAAACAAAAAATCCAGTGGTTTTTCTGTTTGATAAGCCACAATAATAAGAACTGTCAAGTCAAGCACCTGAATGGGAGGAAAGCAGAATTCTCCTCCCATGCTCTCAGTGCACACTATGGGATTGACTTGTATGGTGCCTGGGCCTCTCACAAGAGCACACCAGGTAAATGTGAAAGAATGCAACTCAGCACACCTGCAATACAGTCCCTTTTAGTGCAAAACACTGTGAACAGGAAATGAAGGAAAAATTACTTAAGCTAAACCTCTTGTGTCGCATCTCATGGCTAGCTATTTTGGTGTTCCACTGTTTGCTGGCCAGTAACAAGAGCTGAAACAGCTGAAGTTAAATCAAAAGCTCTGACCATGGTTTGATAACCCCTTCATGTAAACAATAGGGAAAGAAAATACAGCAAATCTCTTCCTTACCCCAAACAACCAACGCTATAGTCATGAATTCTGAGTACAAGAGGCAGGAAAATTGCTCAAAGAACATTTGAAGTTGTTTTTAAGGAAAGACTGTTATCCTCACCATGCAGTTTACTTGTAGCTTTTACAGACCCCGAAAGCACCATCACTGTGTGTATCTGACATAGAGGCATAGAGCTTCAGTGAACATAATTTCAATTATAGATTAACCACAAGAAAATATATGCATCTTTCATCCTTGCCTTCTCATGTCGTGAAGGTATCAGAGTATGGGCAATATTACGGAATATAGAAAGGCATGTGTACATGAGTATAAGAGATCGCTCATATGGTGAGCATGCTTCACTCCTCCAATGGAAAAGCTAATCAGTTCATGCCACTGAAAAAGTAATGTGTGTAACAGGACACCAGTTCTAATGCATTAGACAAAGCCATTATATTTTTACAGAAATATCTTAAATCCTATTAATTTATTGCTCATATTAAGTTGAGAAGTATGTTTTTAAATTCCTTATCTCAAGTTAATCAGTGCCAGAACTATAAAACAAAATGGCTAAAAGCACTGAATTAAAAGGTATGTCTTCCACATCCCCAGAGTTAACCTAACATGAAGGAGCAGTGAAGATCAAGCCTACAATATTAAACTTTGTACTCTTCTCACCTACTGACTAAGAGGTGCATAGGCTGTTTTTTTGTTGTTGTTGTTTTGTTATTTTAAATAAACATCACCCTTATGCCTTCAGTACACTATATTTCAAGTTTTTTTGCCAGCCCTGATCAGGTTGCTCATTAATGGTTTTAAGCTTCCTGTCCAAAACCATGCAAAAGCAGAGTTAACTGTGGCTCTGCATCCCATTACATCATTGTTCTCCACTCCTAGGGAGGGCTTCATGGAAAGCCCAGACCCTGTCATTGCTCAGTTACAAGTGGTACCCTCAGTAAGTGACATCTGAAGCCACACCTATCCTCTCTGCCATTATCAATTTGGTCCCAGACCTCTCTTATAGTTCAAAGCAAGAATTGACATCTTTCCTCGAAGCAAGAATTGACATCTTTCCTCATCCTGCCTGCCAAAAAACAGCCAGCATTACATGAATTATACCTCATTGATGGCAAGCTGCTCTCCGCCTCCCCCAGCGTGGCCATAGCGGTGGTTGGAGCTCCGGAAGTCCTCGTATAGGTCCTCCTCACTTCCCACATCGTCCGTCAGAGCTGTCTTATCCAGTGCACCATCAGCAATCACTGCAACAAGAAAAAGAACAAATCAGTATAGACTACAAGATCATCAGAAGGGTTGCATCACTTATATGAGCTCGGTGGGAGTGAGTGGTGTGATTATAGTAGAGGACAAAAAGACACGGAAGCTATATATGCACAAGGCAGAGAATGCAAATACAATCTTAACATTGCTATGTTGACAGAAAAAATTACAAGGCAACAGGTTCATGTCTGCCAAACCAAACGCTGAGGATTATAATTTATCAAAATCCTATCAGACCAAGGAAATTCTCAGTCATTCACCTTCCTCTTTTTCCACCCACTCCATTTGAGAACCATTTTTGTTGCCTAGAAGGGTGTTTGCTACACAAGTATCCATTATTACCACAGGAGGGCCATTCTGCTCAGGATAACACTGAATAAGCTACAGATAATTGAAGTTCAGCAGTTTGCAGTGTGAACAACAAGTCTTAAGACATAAGCATAAGCCTAAGAAATAAAAAAAAATGGCATTTATACTTGCTATACATAGAAGAAAATGGCTATTCCTCTCTTTCATAGGCAGGAACCTTTTTCTAAGGTCTCCTCAAGGCAATAGCAAATATACTTCACTGGCAAGTTGATGACTTGTTAACTTACCCCCTATCTGTCTAGGCTACTGAGTTTTCAAAATCTGTGAAAAATGCCAATGATTAAAGAAGACGTTTGCCAACATATTCATCTGGATTAGCAACTGCTAGAAAAACAGTTTCCATGACAAAGAGGTGGGCTTCACAGAAGATTTCTATGGATGAAATAAGTAGCTAACACAAAGACATCAAAATGATTCAGGGAACAACAGCTGATGTAATTAATTTTAGCTTAATGGAGTCAACATGGCTGTACTACTGAGTCTGAATGAAGTGAAAATACAGATATTGGTATCATTACTCACGGTGACATTCTCACTGTCAAAAGTTATACATGAATTCTGAGTACCAAAATTTTTGTAGAACAGGTGAAATAACTTTTAGCTTGACCTCATACAACTTGATAGGAAAAGCATGGGTCAAAGTTTTTTTTGTTTGTTTCCTCATTTCATTCCATAATGAAAGTGCATGCTATGAGCCTAATTATGACAAGAGGGGGAAAATAAAAGTGACTAAAGTTTCATTAGGTTATTACCTGAAAGCAAAGCTTCCCAGTAATACAAAATAAATTGCCACAGAGGTTACAGCAAGAGCTACAAACATTATACTCACCAATGGTTTCATTACACATGATGTTTTTTTAAGGCTGCATCAAGAATATGTCCAATAACAAGGTGAGGTATAAATTCACTGTAGCATCAATCAGTTCAGTACAGTTACTTAACATCAAAATGACTGGTTTATGAGCTACTTGATTACCCCCCTCCAACTAAATACCTGATTGTTTATGCTCTAAATTCAATAAATACAACACAAAGACATATTCATCATCTAAACATGGGATCCCATTCAATTTTGACAGAAGTTCAGGACATGGAGGTGAACATGAACTTATGATCAGAGCAGAATTTTCTGTGGAAGTGTAGCTCTCCAACCATACAATATTAAGTGACATTTGACCAAAAAAAATAAATCAAGTATTCTCATAGCTTTGCTCTGACACATCATTTTACTATACAGAAGTTTTCTACTGAATACATGCCAGTAGTATACACAGCATAAAAGCAGTTCTGTGGCAGAGTCCACTACATGTAAGACTCAAAAACCAATTGGTATGCCACAGATATCACTTTATGCAGAGTTACCACAGTTTGCAGTTTTAAAAAAAAGAACATTGAAGTGTCAATTTTTGCTCATACATAGCCTGGAAAATATTTGTCTAATAGTAACGAACAACTTTCAGTGTGTTTGTACAATAACAAAAACAAATTAGAAATGTTTTCAAGAACATTTTTTTTAAGGAGAGAGTTAGCAGTCACTTAATTCAAACCTTCTTTGCATTCATCTGATCTCATTCTTTTCCCTTATTTCATGCATGGCTTCATTGCTTTTGCATCTTCTGCTATTTTTCACTGCTAAGAGTAATTTTCAGTTTGAAAAATGCTCCCTGACATCTTTAAAGCTTTTGTGTGTTCCCGCCCCCCATTTTCCTGTTTGTTCTCTGGATCTGTGCTTAGATGAAAAAGCAAAAGCTCCAGGGAGATATTTATCTGTATTACTTAAAATGCTCTATACCTCTGCTAAGTGCTGTGAAAGCTGTGTTTGCTTTTACTAAAGACTTGTTTTTCTTCTCTGAAATTACCAAGTTCATCAATTTTCTACAGTCTCAAACTGTTATTGCATTTTGGATTACTTTTCTGAGGGGAAAAAGTTTTTAAGAAGTCCTCATGGACATATTCCACCAAAAATGCGGTTCATGATCATTCTTTAAGGTCAAATGGCCCAAGATAGCCATTTCATGTTTTCTGCAAAATGACTGATGATCCAGGGAAGAGAGAACGAAAGATAAAAACTTGCTCTGAAGCAGCTTACATGGGAGACACGATTACAAACAAATTAAAACAGTAGTCTCAAATGGTGACCCAATGCACTAGAAATCCATCAGGGAAGTAGGAGAACGAAGGCTTTCAATGTCAGTAATGACTCCACAAGCACAGCGTAAACTAGGTCAAGAGGAAAAGAAGCAAGCACTGTACAAAAATCTTTAAAGACAAGTTAGCAGAGATTGAAGAAGCAGTATATCAGCTTCTCAACTGCACAGTACGAGTTGGACAGGCAAGTATTAAACTGCACAGTAGTTGGTCTGGATGCCCCGTTTCCCCTCCCCACCAAACACTCATCTCCATTTAACACAGAAATCCACTGATACAGTCACAGCTGGCCTCTCTGTGTCTTTCTGAAACCACTAATCTGACCTGTCCCTGGCAATCAAGCAGCAAGAGAACAACATTGCTCTTTCTAATGCCAAACCTCCAAAATTCATCCACTTAACTCAAGTAGATTCCTCCATATTTTATACGGCTGTCATGCTAGATTTTGTTAAATACAGCAACAAATCCCATACACAATGACACAGGGATCATCAGCAACATTAGTATAACAGCTTTCTGTGCAAGTATTAAAACTCTGCTTCCTACTACTGTTAGCCTGAGACCAAGCTCAGAATTTATGGTATGATAGCACAAAAGCAGATGGATAATGCTGGCAATACTGGCTGACAAAAGAATTCTGCACAAAACCTTCTTATGTATCTGAATAGAGAATCAGTAGCCTGTCAGTAGCCTGGCTCCACAAGGACTCATCTTGAAGATATGGAGCAGCAAGAATTATACAAAAAACGTCCCTGAGAACAGCACAGGCAGTCTGTGTTCCAGTGCCTGAGCAGACAGCACCAAGACAGGCTATGTTTAGGGATGATCAAGAAAACAAAAATGAGCAGTTCTATAAAAATAAAATAAGGCTTGATCAAAATGGAGGAATAAAGTATAATGTTCACCCTCACACCTTCCTACAGGTTTGGGGCTGCAAGCATAAGAGGTCAGCAGTGGGCAGGAGTCCAGGCTAGGCACTGCTTGTGCCTCCACCTTGATGAAGAGAGCATGCAAAAGATTGAGTCCAAGTAACTCCGAGAGGTGCTTCTACACAGCTACAGAGCTCTCTGTCACACCAGAAAGCCACTGAAGCTGTTCTCAGCTCCAGGGTTTCACATGGAAGGACCTCCTGTGCCCACAGTGAGACTGGCATTTCCTGTGATGGCCACAGTACAAGCCACAGATGTGCAGCTCAGATAGTGGCCAGATGGCTGCATCTTGCTTATAGGTAAATTATTCCAGACCCTGGATAATCTGAATCACCTTCTCCTATCCAGGGCAGTGGCCTGTATGTAGTGTTTTCTCTTGGGAGCCACCACACAGCCTGTCTGATGCTGGAGAACAACTGGGCCACGCTGGGACAGCCTTGACCTACATACGGAAGATGGCAGGGAAGAAAAAATGAGCAAAACCTTGTATTGTTCATCTAAGCAGAAGAAGTTGGGATTTGATATCTACCGAAGAGCACAGAATGAAGAAGAATAGCCATAGTCTAGAGTCTTAACTCAGGGTGACATCGTTCATCACGTCCAAGCTCCTTCCCAATCTCAAAGGAAGGACTTGCTTTATACATTCTACATGCCAAGAATTAGTGAATGCAAGTTGTTGATAGTTGGATAAAAACAAACAAACAAACAAACAACCCTAACACCACCAAAAAAGATTCCCACCCTCACTAGAGAAACACAGAACTCATTTCTGGAGCAGTTTCCTCAGAGCAGCCGGGCACTGCCACCCCAGACCTCGCACAGCCTGATAGCAGAGACCTCTAAGACATGGGGGTGTGAGTCTCACCCCACTGGAGAGAAGCTCCTGCCATGTGCCTGTGTCAGAAGACAGGGACTTAGTACTGATGGAAGATGGACCACAGGCAGCCTCCCCAAAATTGTCTTTATGCAGCCTCCAGCTTTTAGGGAGTAAGGCTGAGATAGGAATCGATGATTACAGACAGCTTTAAAAACCAACAGCCTCCATATTTTATTAAAAGCACATTATGTTAATGACAAAGGGAACAAATTCTGTGTATTGGAAACACCTCTCTTCAAGTGTGCTTTTCCAGTATCACATCCCCACACTTAATTTGTCTCTATGTAGCATTTACATTTAAAATAATTCACTGAAATAACAGTAGGAGCCTGATTTACACTCGCAGAGCAAATTAATTCAGAGCTAACAACATCATTCCCTCTGCCTCACTGAGCAGAGATTGCTGTGGTTATGTGCAGTGCCCACAGGAAACTGCATTGCAGCTGCTGAAGGGGGTGGTTCAAGATATTTAAGATGCTAACCAAACAAAAGAGCTGTGTGGGGTGTGGAAGCCAAACCCCAAACCCACTGCCCAGATCAAGACAGCCCTTCCACCCTCCTCTCTGCCCACTCTGAATTGCTGCACACTAGTATCTCTTTGAAACAGCTGCCACTGTGGTGCTGCAGCATCCACCAGCCCTATTCTGAATTACGTGCATCATTCATCAGCTGCTTGATATACCCAGGTCCCTGTGCAGCTGCCACAGTGAAATCCATCAGTGATGTCATCTCACTTCTACCCCAACAGTGCAATTCTCCAGCTCTTTACTGTGCTGATGGACTCTCTCCTATCATTCTGTTTATGGCTGTGGGCCGGTTTAACAGGCAGAGGGAAGTCTGGTGGGGAATTAGCAACAAGGGAACAATGACCAGTTAGTATGAGCTTCATGCGGAGGAAAAACAAACAAACAAAACCAAAGTAAAAACTCAAGGACGTAGGCCTGCAAAGCCAAGCCTTACAGAGCTAAGATCTTTGTGATGACATTTATGAGAAGGTAATGAAACAGTTTGGTGAACCTTTGAGGGGAGAAAAAAAAAAAAAAGGAAAAAAACAGCATGTGGAAGAGGAAGAAAAATATTTCAGTGGAGAAAGCAAGCTTCTTTCTCCCATTTTAAAGAAAAATTAATAAGGAAAAGGATTCAACATACCAAAATGAAATCAGTGTTTTGGTACAATGCCACTAGTGGAATTCCTCTTGTGAATGAAACCAGTTCCTAATTAGCTGAGGCAAAGAGCAAGTCTGCACTTGAAAACAAAAAGGACACAGTTCTTCAATGGAAAGCTGAGTGCAGGTCCTCTGTGCATCTGCTGGGCGCATCACCCAGGGTAACATTCATCAGTAATAATGCACTGAGCCGCACACTCTGGTTTCAAAAGTTTTTAAACCCCAATTAGAATCTAAATGACTTGCAGTGTGGCTTAAGGGAGTTCTCAGCTCTCCTGGGTAGTGAAGATAATTATGGGGAAGCGAGATGCGGACTATGAATGGCTCTACAGCTCTGACTCCCACATTACTGCTTGCCACACACTTGCAGCTTTGATCCGTGTTGCCTCAGCAGGCATGTGGCAGAGAGAGCTGCCCCGGCCCCTTGCTTGCTTGCCGAGTTGCACTGCAAATGGAAGAGATGTGGGGGAGCAGTTTAAGCAGATTTGAAGAACAGTGAAATTATGGGAAAAACGGATAGGAAATAGCATGTATGGTCTTGATCCAAAGTCTGATTCTTTGTTGAAAAGCACCTTTGTTGTACTGGATACAAACAATTAATTCACTGGCTACGTTCCAGTCACAGCTACTGACATGGAAAAAAGCAGGCACGTCCTCCTACTCTGTGTATTTGCTGTTTATTTGCTGGAGGTCTGATTACTCATTCATACAGACCTGTTTGCTCTTATTTTTCAGATGGATGTCTTTGGAAATGCTATTTACTTTACATCTGGACAGTGTTGAACACGATGGGGCCAACGTTAGTTTAGTCCTTTAAGCCCTATCACAATCTAAACACAAAATCAATTCCAGCAATCAAAAATAGCAGACAAATTTCTTCCAGGATCCAGGCACATTCTTCGCTGCATCCTAAGCAGGATGTACTGTTTGGAAAGTCTGTCACTGCCCCAGTAACAAGCCTTATTCATGGCCGTATCTGTTATTTAAAGGAGTTAACTGGGGGGAAAAATAAGGGTAGATGAAACTAGCCATCATATTTTCAAAGTTTCCTCTTGTCCTGGTTTCAGGTAGGACAGAGTTAATTTTCCTCCTAGTAGCTGGCAGGGTGCTATGTTTTGGATTAGGATGAGAAGAGCGCTGATAACATGCTGATGTTTTAATTGTTGTAGAGCAGTGCTTACACCAAGCCAAGGACTTTTCAGCTTCTCGCTCTGTCCTGCCAGCGGGCAGGCTAGGGGTGCAGCAGGAGCTGGGAGGGGACAGACCCAGGACAGCTGACCCAAACTGGCCAAAGGGGTATTCCACACCATCTGACGTCATGCTGAACAATATATAGGGGTGGCTAGCCGGGGTGGAGGGGGGGGCCGGCTGCTCGGGGATAGGCTGGGCATCGGTCAACGGGTGGTGAGCAATTGCATTGTGCATCACTTATTTCGTACACATTATTACTATTAATACTATTATTATTATTATTGTTATTATTTTCCCTGTCTTAATAAACTGTCTTTATCTCAACTCACAGACTTCACTTTCCCATTTCTCTCCCCCACCCCGGAGAGGGAGGGGAGAGGGTGAGCGAACGGCTGTGTGGTGTTTGGCTGCCAGCCGGGCTAAACCACAACACCTCTGTAAATGACTGAATGCCTGTGTTTCTTGTTTCTAACAGGTAACAAACATTGACATGCCAAACATACCCAATTTTTAACTGTTGGGGCATCCACAGCTGCTCTGGGCAGCCTGGGCCAGGGCCTCACCACCCTCTGAGTAAAGAATTTCTTCCTTAGATCTAACCAAAATCTCCCCTCTTTTAGTTGAAAGCCATTACTCCTTGTCCTATCACTACAAGCCCTTGTTACAAGTCCCTCCCCAGCTTCCCTGCAGCCCCCTTTAGGTACTGGCAGGCTGCTGTAAGGTCTCCCCAGAGCCTTCTCTTCCCCAGGCTGAACAAGCCCAGGTCCCTCAGCCTATCTTGACAGGAGAGGTGCTCCAGCCCCCTGATCATCTTTGTGGCCCTCCTCTGGACCCACTCCAATAGGTCTGTGTCCTTCTTATGCTGGGGGCCCCAGAGCTGAACGCAGCACCACAGGTGGGGCCCCATGAGAGCAGAGCCGGGGGGGGGGGGAAAATCCACTCCCTCGCCCTGCTGGCCACGCTGCTTCTGATGTGGCCGGCTTTCTGGGCTGCAAGCACACCTTGCCGGCTCACGTTTGGTTTCTCATCAACCAAACTCTCCAAGTGCTTTTCCTCAGGGCTGCTCTCCACCTGCTTATTCCCCAGCCTGTGTTCACGTTTGGGATTGCCCTGACCCAGGTGCAGGACTTTGCACCTGGCCTTGTTGAACTCCATGAGGTTCACACGGGCCCACCTCTCCATCCTGTCAAGGCTCCTCTGGATGGCATTCCTTCCCTGCAGCATGTTGACCACACCACACAGCTTGGTGTCATTTGTAAATATATTTGACTCTGTGTAGTAGAGCATGACCAGAGTCAACTCGGATCAGCATTAACCTCAGATGAGCTTTCAGTTCATCTGCAAAGATGAAAATACCATATCTATGTCTACGTGTCTGTCCATTCTTACCCTAAGGAGTAACCAGAACTAAGGAAACCTGAGCAAGTAAGCCAGGAAATGAGTACAATAGTTATTTACTGTGGACAACACCTACTTCTGGAAACCTAGAAAGTAAAAGCAACATCAAAGGGTGTTAGTACAGCTGAAAAGCCTGAGAACTGTGAATTTGAAAGGGCTTGGTCAATAGATTTCATCCATTTTTATTTGTTTTTAGGAGAGCATCTACGCCAGCTGTTCAAAGCCTTACAGACACATCCCAAACGTGGAAAGGTAGCAAATCAGCAGAAAAGACAGTTTTCTTAAAGATTATTCTCACAGGCTCCCCTATGTGATCTCAACACGTAGCACTACTTCAGTGCACTGTTATGTGTGGCATCACTCTTAAAGGTCACTTCTGGGCTTCTCTCATCTTTTGCTTGCACAAGTATACAAAACTTGCCTGAAGGAATATGCAAATAAAGGAGCCACACTATTGCTACCGAGACTTACTGCTTTTTCATTATTTCATCTGCACCAAAGCACTGGTTCAGAATTAATCTAATTCTAAATCATAATCTTTTTTTCCTCCTCCAGAAAAAATGGAAATACTCAACTTGGACATAACCAATGCTTCTAGTCATTACCAGTCCACAAATGAGAACTTTGAACTGAAAATGCTTCCCCAGAACAACTCAGGGAGCATTATTCCTCCTAACTCTGCACCTACTTTCCAGGGATGTATTGGAGTTTCATAATGCAGGTGCTGTTTTTATCTCCCAAGTCTCATGCTGCCCTTGTCTGTCTTAATTATATTGATACAGCTGTGATGTTTGCTTCACCTCTAAACCAACTTCCTAAGACTATTTACAGTAGCATATTAGAAATTAAGCTAGCATCGGCTCTTATATTGCTTCATTTCTTATACCTGTCACTTTGTTAAACAAAGGAAAGAATATAAATGCACTGTATGAAAATACAGTTGATTCACATTTCCAAAATCTTTTATTATGTCTTTACATCCCAGTACAACCTTAGAAGACCAAGACTTGGAAGCAAAGTCTGTACTAAAGCCAAAAAGCATAGTTTTCTTCTGTCTCCAGTCAGTCTGGAAACAAGAATATTCCACTATACACTAAGATTTACCTACTGGCCTGGAAAAGACCACTTTGTAAAGAATGGCTACAGTCATTTTTATGAAGAATTCTCACTAGGAAGCAAAGCAATTTACACCACAGAAGTCTTTCAAATGTTGCACCAACTCATGCCAACTTTGCATCTCCCTTACATTATTTTTACAACAGCCAAACTTGTAGCAGAAAAAAGAGGCATGGGTCTTTCCTAAGATGGGCTAATTTATGTGATAACTTGAATGATAAAGAATCCACTAATAGTTTAAATGCTGACATCTTTGGTTAAGGTAAAACTAGTTAACACTAGAACCTCAAACAAGGCCCATCCCCTATAGCTAGCTGACTGATGCAATGAACAACCCAGACGCACTAAGCACATACCATTTCCAGCAAAGTCAGCACAAAGAGCTGCTGCTTGGCACTTCTGAAACGCAGGCTGTTTGTATAAGTGTCTGAAGACAGATTTCAGAAGCTAACTTCAAACACTTAAATTTGAAAAATGTGACCTTTCTTTTTTTTCCCCCAGAATTCTGCATAACGCTATAAATCTAGTCTAGTCTTCGTGAAGCTATCCAGGCAGACAAGTGGCTTATATCTATGACCTTGTACAACAGAAGTAATTAAAAACGAATGCCATGAGAAGACTTTCAATTGCTCTTGTGCATTTATCAAGCATAAGTCTCAAGGGGCTGTAAGATTGTTTTGTTGACGCTATTTTGAATGACCAGTCTTTACGTAACATGCAACAGATCTGGTTTCATAGTGGGGCTACAGTCTTCTCATTAAAAATACTGGCAAAAGTGCTTTACCTTTAGAAAATCATTCTGTCCCTATTTAACCTGAGTTCTATCTGAGTTCTAAGAAAATCCTTGAGATCAAGCTAGCAAATGTTTCCAAAGGGAAAATGGGAAATCAAGGATTTATGTTATTCAACCACAATTGCCACGACAGCTAGGGGATCAGGCTTTTTGTATCACACAGCAGTGCACAAACAAGGGAAGCAAAACCCATGTTCTGAGTTAGACTGATCCTTCTCTGGTGTTATTTGAAACATATCTGGGAAAGCAGCTCCAAACAAGCTACAAGAGAGATGCTGAACATGGCCAAGCATAATTCAGTCTCTATATTCTGAGTAAACTGAGACCCAAGAGCGTCCCCACTGGAAGATAGGTGCAGAATAGGAGGGCGCTACATTAGCTCTGTCTAGAGGGAGACCCCAGGCATAGAGACAAGGTGGAAATTTCAAACTCACTCAGACATTAGATATTTACATTTCTGTTAGTGCAACCTTCACTGCCATAGTTCAAGACTGATGGTTTTGATATCTAATACCAATGTCACCTGTACTGAAGACCAGCCCTACAAAAAAATGGATGAAAAAGGCAGGAGCGCAGACACCTGGATGAGAGGACAGTGCAGCCTCTTGCCCTCATTCCATGGCTGGGACTGTGTTTCACACAAGCTCCAGCCACAGCCCCACACCAGTCAGCCTGCCTGGCCTCTCCTCCCCATGCCACCAGACTTACCTGCCAGTGATATGTATGGAAGTGAGACACTGCACCAAAATAATTTCAAACTGTAAGTGTACAGCAATATTCCTATGAAATATATTTAACAACTCAAATGTATAAAGCTGTTTAACCTGTCTTTGATACTGTTTACACTGTAGTAGGACCAGAGATGCCCACTGTGAAGTATTTGCACCCTGGCAATCTGAGGATGCAGAATATGATATTTTACCACAGATCAAATATAAAGAATTAAGCTTAAGGTACCAGATTTGTTGATTGATGCATCTCAATAAAATTTAAAATATCATGAAAGAAATAGAGATTTCACATTCAATAACTTCAAGTTTTCCAGAAAACTGTTAAGAAGGTACATCAGGAGCGACTTCAAAACAATCAACTCCAGGTCTAAATTACAGCTGAATACAGCAGGTGCAATCTCAACCTACAGCAAGAAAACTCATCCAAGGAAGACATTATTCCTCTTGGAATACATCAAGTATTCAATTCAAAGCCATTATTAATCACCTTCTTTAAAAGAAAAAAGCATTCTGGTAAGGTCACATTGGTCAGTGTGCCTCTAGTAGTTAAATTAATTACTTAAGATGTTTACTGTGGGCAGCAACAAAGAAATAAGAATAGCAAAATTGTTAAGATCAGCAGTTCAGCAAAACCATGAGCCTGAGATGCTAAGCGTGCATTTTGAAATATGAATTCAAAATGACACATTACACCACTTACAGATCATTGGAGACAAAGAATAATTTGGAAGCTTTGGAGATGGATTTAAAAGCTAACCCTCTCCCAAGCTGAAGATGATAAAATTAAGAGAAGTATGTTAACACAGGCAGCAACATAATCTCAATGCTTTCAATAAAAGATCACTGCTGATTAGCAGTGACTAAATTGAACAAGGTCCCTTAAAAACGTAAGGGAGAATGAAGTAGCTATATAAGGATAGAAAAGGCTTCATCTTACAGTCAAATGTAGCTTTACCTAAGGTACATGTCAGAGAAAAGGGACATTTTTCTAGAAAGAGATGGCTGAAGTAGTCAAACTAATCTTTGGAAATTTGACATTAATTAATAACTTTGCAAAATCAGAACAGGCTGAAACAAAGACAGTGCCTTCCCAAGCAACTCTGTTCACATGTTCCAACGCACTGGTCAACAAATGTGCAGCTCTTTATCATTATTTGAGTTTATAAAACAAATAATAATCCTTTCACGTAACAGCAAAGATGTCAAATTTGTTATTTCCTGTGATTAGCCAAAACATAAAGTGTTTAATTCCACAGTGATGTTATTGTTTCCATTTATGAAATGATTCTTATTTCGATCCCATATGTCACTAACAAGAACAGGACAATGCTTTATTTCTGTTATTAAAAGAAATAACAAAATTCAAAATGAAAACAAAACTGTTGGAAAGCAGAACTAATGTACTGTAGTTGGCACACCAGTCACACGTGTTGAAGAACCAGCTGGCTAAAAGCAGTTTCTTAGAAACTCCCTTTGATAAACTCAAGCTAAATGTCTTTAATCTGCTGAACAGAACTGTACATTTAGGAGTTCACAACCCTTAGCTTTTCCAAAGCAGCCAGAGTAGTTATCTCATCTAGAAAGGATTAAAAAACAATACAAAACAAAAAAGCACACTTGCTCTAGACTATTCCAGAAACGCATTCTAGTTCCCCAACATCTCTCTAGCTAAACTGGGCATCTGACTGAGGAGTGGGGGAGAGGAAACAAACAGCCTAGACCCCATGCTGCCTAGCTTCCCAAAGGTACTAAATTTATAAAATACACCATTATCCTCAAGTGTGCTCAAGGATGCACAGTGATTTATTACTTACATAATTATTTTGTTCTACAGTGTCTAAAATCACTGCTTCTCAGAACTAAAGCAAATGGTAAAGGAATTCTTCCAGCAACATCTTGCCAAGTGAAGTGAAATTTAAATTAACCTTATTTTCCAAAAGTCTTAAACCTGATGCATGTTCACGTAGGATGATAAATATAAGTGTTTGGTTTCTTCTTTCCCTAGCAATTTAACCAAGCTCATTTCTGTATCTTTGCAGCCTATTTTTGTCTGTTAACATATCTATCAGCCTGGAATGACAAAACTATGAGAACAAAAATGTACACAACATCCATCCCTTCTTCCTGCCCCTACACAGAACCAAAACATGTCCCTTCTGCAGCCAATTAGTTCGTGTATGCATATGAAAACTGAATACAAACAGTAGAAAACAGTTCATGGTTTTAATATGAGGTGGTAACAATACAGGATTCACCTGTCCTTTGCTTGAAGTCTTACACTGCCTTGGTAGTTATAAGAGACTAAAACATTTATCTTCTCCCTGAGCTGTGTTAGAAATCAAAGATAGCATGTAAGCATGGGAAAAAAGTGTTTTCAACTGATTTTTTTTTTTCCAGCATGAACAATCTCAATCTAGAAGTCAGTCAAGAAGCGTCAGATTTCTTTGTTCTGAAACTGCAAAGAGAGAAGCCAGCAGCAACATCCCTCTAAAATACTTATATTCAAGCATGGATGGCCATATCCTGCCAATCGATCCTGTGCAGGGCCAGCAGAGTGGACGCTGCTGCAAGTCCCATACCCTGGGCCTGTTCTTACAAATTCACCTTAGAAGTTTGCTCCGGCTGGTAGCACTTGATTTTAAAAGGTCTTGTCTGAATGTCAGTGTATTTCATTACAGTGTGACCCATATCACATATTCCTCCAAGGAAGCTGTGTGTTCTCTGAGAATGGACCAGGTAGCACATACAGGATTCCCAGAACCCTTCTGCTAGAGTGGGAGCTGGGATGGTCAGGAAGTGATTTACAGATGGGAACAGTCACTTCACTGAACTTAAACCATACCACTGACATTAAATATTGCCACATGTCAATTGATGGCACTTTTAACATAAAACGTGATCTATGTTCTTAGTTCTGGAGCGTGCACAGAAGTCTTACACTAACTAATGCTGGGGTTTGCCTTCCCAATTTCATATGTTTAGCTGGTGGTCTCTAGTGTGAAGTAGATTCAGCTTTGTCCACACACATAAGTTGTGCTAATATCATTTTTAAACAGACCAGGGCAATTCACCCCCAAGGAAACAATTGCAGATACTGTTTTACAAGTACCTGCATCTTACAAAAGCAGAGCTCACTGCTGCATAGCACACTACAGTCTACTTCCATTACTGATAAAAAAAAAAAAACATGGCTGCACACCAAACACAACCCTTTGTAAGTGAAACAAACCTCTGAAATACACCTTGTAGTTGTGAGCTCTGGATCTCAAATGGGACAAGAACACAACACACTCCTCTCACATAGTCTACCAAGAAGGAAGAAAACAGCTCCTATTTAGTTGGCTGTTTCAGAGAACAACAGTAGAAAAAAAACAACTGTGGGTGTCCAAATGAGAAAAGTGATCCTACACACACCTATATGGCACTGGCAGAGAAAGAACTTGAACATATGCAGAAACAGCCCCATCTTTCCCCCGCCCCTCCATGCCCTGTATCAAAGGCCTCCAAAGCTAAGCATAGGCTCCCTGGATGCTGGATATATCTGAACTGGGGTATTCCTGTCTGGAAGGGTCTGTTGCTATGATCTAGAGATGATATACAGAGGGGTTCATAATCCAATTTGTCTTTACTGGAAAGAATTCCCTGAAGTGTTTAAGCTTTCCACTCGTTTCTTTTATATGACCTTCTTCCAAGTTTCTTCCTGACACTGCATCTCACAAGTGAGAGACAAAGTAGTGTTAAGAGAATGGAGGAAAATGCCCTCAGCAGAGCTTCGACTGAAATACAGATGCAAATGTTATCAAAGTCAGTGGAGCCTCTGTGCTTTATGACCTCTGAGCACCTACAGTTCGAAGTACTGCCAAGCAGTGCAGAGAAGGTCTGGACACATGCATATTTCTGATTAAAAATATAGGAAAGCTTTAAGCAGATGTGCAAATTTGGTGTTTAAATATAAGCTATGGGCAAAGGCAAAAAATGAACATTCTTCCAATTTTCTACTTCTCACTGTTTTTGTGTATTAGAGTACGTCAATAAAAATTAAGTTTCATTTCTGCATTACACAAAGCAAGAACTTGAGTCAACTAAACGTTTACATTGGAAAACCTTCTTGGGTCTCAGAGGCAGACTGGCAGATGGGACTAGCAGATATGCCACAGGACCTTGGAAAGACCGATACCCTTTGGCAGTAGCTATTGCCTTCTCAAAAGGTACTAGACTTTTAAGGATAAAAAAAAAAAATCAAATCATAAAAGTGCAGCTTTACTCTCATCTTTTTTTTTTTTTTTTTTTTTTTTTTTTTTTTTTTTTAAAGCAAAGCTACACAGGTTCTCCAAGCTCAAATCCTACGTGCTGGTAGTCTTAGTGCTCTAATTGCATTTTTTTAAATGAGGTTCCACGAAAAACAAAACCAATACCTCTATGTTATCAAACAAATGATTTTCCTCAAAAAGAAAACTGTTAGAGAACAGAATACGATTGAGGTATGTTAAAAAAAATGTGACAGTAGGACTACTTGTAAGTATCTGTGCATTTTAAGTTGTGTGATGACATAACCTGGATGAAGTACAAAGACAATCTGTTTAGATTGTATTTCTATGAAATCAAGCTGCTGCCTTATTTTCATATTCAGCATGAATAGTTCTGTGCAGCAGTACCTTCCTCTAAGTTAAGGCATAGCTGTTATCTCTGTCTTGTGGATTTAAAGACCGGTAGTATTCCCCTGCACCAGAAGCCCAACTTCATTTCTGAGTGACAGACTACGCAATGCAGGGTTATTAAATCAAAGGACAACGCTGAAGTATCAATACAGGGAAGAGTCCCCCAGGAGATTACTGTGAAAAGAAATAAATTCTTTCCTCCAATAGGAAAAATAAGCCCCTAAAACAAATTCCCAGATGTCCACCCAGCCTGGAAAGCTATCTATCCTGGCTCTGACAGCAACCAATGCTCTAAGTACCTAAAACACTTGTTTTATTTAACAAGTATGGAGTACGTAAAGAGAGACCTGGAGAGACTGACAGAAGGAAAAGACAGAGCAGGGCTAGACATGCACTGCCTATTGTGCTGTCGCGCACACATCGGGCAAGGTTTGGAGCTTCTCTCCTTAACATTCACTTAACTCCTCCAGATTTTCCCCAGAACAAATCATGGGAGATCCTGGTCTACTGCTTACCAGTTGCTACAAAATTCAGAGTTCAGGAGCGTAAGGAAATAGTTAGAGTATTACTGCTGTATTCTAAAGGAGCTTTAACAGGGGATTATTCTAGTTATTAAACCAGTGAGTGCGGCATGTAGCACGTATACTGGGGATCATGGAAGTTCATTGTGCTGTAAAATTCATGAAAAAATTTAGGACACATTGCAAGTCCATGAAGCCATGTGGGTGCTGCACACATACATTTGGTGCTTGACATACTGCATTCAGAGAGTATGGCTAAATTGCAGCACATGGTATCAGCCTGGTTTAGGTGGTAATGCTGCAATGCAGCACCATCATGATAGCCTAGAAAACCAAAACGATTAACACACCTCAGCTCTTGCTCTTGATGGAGATAACCAGCACTGCTGGCAATAGCAGTCCTTTCCAGGGCAATGGCAGACATTAAAAAAAAAAAAAAAAAAAAAAAAGACTCTTAAGACCATTGAGGTGTGTGCCTTCTACTCACAAACTAGCCCAAGGCGAAGAAGAAATACTTACAAATTAGCAATTTGTTGACATAAACAAGTTGTGCTGACCCTCTGTTCTCCCCTTCTTTCTCCCAGTTCTGCAGTCCTCAGAACAAGCCCTAAGGATGAAGGGAACACCGAGCCACATCGCCCTGCTGCAGCCTCCCCATGCAGCTGAATTTGAGCCATTATATGTGCAGATTACATATATATATAAATATATATATATATATATATACACACATATTTACAATCCTGTTTCCTCCCACCTTGATTAGTGGGAGAACATTTAGACATTTCTGTCTGCCTCCTTTCCTTTCAAGCCTAAATGCAAAGGGCAGGCTCTGAAAACGGGACGTTTTTCCTCCAAAGGCCCTTTCTGAACTCAGCAGGTGCAACCCCACTGAAGGCAGGAAACTGTACCATTTCTAAACTATGTTCCTGGCATCTGCTTATCTTTCCTGCTGAAAAGGTAGCGGATGTCAAAGTGTATCAGAACTTACACAATCCCCTCGACTCCAGTATCCTTTTACTGTAAATACAGCCTGAGCTTGTTTGAACTGGAAATTGTTGTTCTGGAGAATAATTGCTCTGTACACAGTACTGTCTCCAACTGTTTCCAATACATTTTCTGAGCAGTTCAGGTTCTCATTGCTAACCTCACAGTAAGCTTAAAAATTTGAATTAATTCTCTTCAGCAAACTGCACAGATCCCTGGTTGCATATCTCAAAAATGTCAACAGCAAAACAATCAAAACAGGCACAACTGCGCTTGCCTGGTTTCAATACAGCACAGCATTTCAGTCTAATACAGGTTAAAAATATTTCAGAGGTGAAAGAAAAATGCTGTCCATGTACACGTCTCTCAATGGTGAACAGACAAACTAGATGAGAAGGACAAAAAAGAAGAGAAATTATGAAAAATAGTCTGATGCACCCAAATGTGCACACCCACTATAATTAGTATTCCCACTCCAAAAACACACGATAACCTCCTCTGATGTTAGCCTTCCTGGATTTTGCCTGAGGTGAACACAATATTGTAGGAAAAATACGTGAATCTTTTACTTGTACTTGTCATTGCCCATCACATTCCACAGCGGTTGGGATCACCAGAGGCATGAGCTGTCTCAGACAGTGGGCTTGGGTACTGACAACTGAAATTCAGGAACGTTTGGCACTCAGATACTATGGTCACAGATAATCGTACTTCCAGTGACTCCATGTCTGAATCTACAGCTTTACTTTTGAAGTGACTCTGGTTTAGCCTAGCCTTTTAGGAAGCAGAGAAGCTTGTTATCAGGATGTTATTCTCAGCAATGAGTTCTCAGACTGGCAGCAGAGATTAAACATTGGTGAAGAAGTCAATAGCTCCAAAATTATGACAGCTGAAGAACCAGCCTGGAAATTGCAAGGAGAAGGCTTCTGCGCTCTCTGGTGACAATGCTGCAGCGCAGCTATTGTATGAAACACTTGACTCTTCTGGCCCTAGCTATTGCTGGAACATGTGAAAAGCTGATCAGCAAAATCACTCAGTTCCACGTGTGAGCCAAGTTCGGCTTGTGTGAGGGTGGCTTCTTGACTTGACTATTATTTTCCCTTTGGAAGGACAGAAACAGTAGGAATCTCACCTCACCACAATTGATGCTACTTTCTCAACCAAGCATACATCTTGCTCCTTAGAATAATCACAATTAGATCTTCCTTTTGAAAACAAATTGAAATAAAACTGCAGGAAGAGGAGAAACTTGCTATGGGTTTTTACATTTGTATCTAATTCAGCCTTCTGTCAGTATTTTCTTATGCACAAAAAAGTCACATCTTCAGCACTGTGACGATCAGAATTAATTATCTGGAAATAGGAATTCTAGGCAGAACAAAGTTCTTGTATTAAAATCCCTGATATTTCCCCAGTCTAGAAAACAATAAACACCCAAAGTAGACAAAGTGCATAGAGAGTCCAGAGCAGATATGATTGCTAAGCCACCATAAAGGCAAGATGACACCAGGAGTTAGTAGCAAGGTAAGTACGTATTGCAGAACTGCTCAGTGGACTCACAGATAACCTCTTTTTCTTCCACTAGAACGCAAGCAGTAGCAGCTTCATCTAATATTAGCAAATAAAGGGGAGGATGCCCCAAAAGGATCCCTAACACAGAACATTCCCCCCCACCTCCTCAATTATTAAGGTATACACCCAGACATCGGTGAGTGGGGCTACTGTTACCACAGCCAAATAACTACTTGCTTTCCTTGGTGTGATGTGAAAAAAGCAAAGCAAGGCCAAGCACATTGCTGAGGAGGAGGAGAGGCGGAGTCCTCAGCATCACAGTACTGTTTTATTCCAAATCCCTAAGAGACAACATTTTCTTTTCCTATGCTATGGCACATCTACCAATAGAAAATTATTTTCTGCTTTTAAGAAAAGAACTTTAAAATCTGTACTCAGCCTATATCCATTTCCACTCATCACCCTCTCTATAATACCCCTGTGATTCCAAGTTCTCTTTTCCCTGATGAGGGACGATCTCTTTCCCCCACATATCGTCACAGCAGAATATTTTCTGAATACATCATCAGTGCATTCCTTGTTTTTCTACTGCATTTATTGAATTTAGTAAGAAAGAGGACAACAACGACAACAAAAAAAACAACCCCTACAACCACAAATGCTATGATATACGAACTCAAGGGATTCTAGAATTTCTCCTAATCTACCATCTAGAGATAAATTGGTGAGGGACTACTGCAGGAAAGAGAGGATCTGTGACCAAATTAACACTCTTCACCGCATCATGTATAGGCTTTTTACAAGGTGATGCCAGCAAGATACTCTGCTTACTTTCCTATCCTCACACCCCAGGAAAGGGAGCATTTCTCCCCACCCACAGCACACTGTAGATGGGGCAGCTTCCCTCTTGCTACCACCCAGTTGAATATAACCACCAGCACTCTCCACTGTAGCGAGAGAAAAGGACATGATTTGGGCCTTGGAAGTAACATACAAAGCCAAATAAATCTGTTCCAGGAACCAGTTTGAAACAACTCAAGAACTGGAACAAGTCCCTTCAGTCACTGACTAACAGATGGCATTTATCCAGTGGTGAGAAGCATGTAAATTTTGGCATGAGAGAACAACTTGCAAATTTGTTCCCAGGCCCCATGGTGTAGTGGATCCAGTGAGAATGATGTTAAGAGCCTGCCTCAATTTACTCTTGATCCAGATGATGATTTACATTTCCATCAATCTTTCCCCAGTATTCTCCCTGCTGCAAGATGACCAAGTACTCAGCTGCATGCAGGGACTTAGAAATAATACTGAGCAACATGGAGATGGCCCCAGAGGCATCAGAGGAGAATCTGTAACCCTCACTCCCCACACGTATACAATACCATTTTTAGTAGTTGCTGACCCGTGTTAGAACAAGAATGGGGTCAGGAAGGCAAGAAAACACAGCACAGTGCTTGCTGGAAGACGGTCAGTGCATGAGACAACCCACCAAAAATTGCATGTGCCATTAACCACTGAGCAGCGCCTTGCTGATGAAAACATTCCCTGATAACGTTTGGCATCTGGATTCCATTTCTCACACACCAGAAACTGATGATGTTAGTAAAAAGGCTAAATGCTATCATATCTAAGTTAGCCATGAGTTATGGTTTTTGTTTGTTTTTGGAACAGAATGAAGACTCTCCACAGATAAGTTCTCCAAGACTGGCCACTAAGCCTCCTAAAACCCCACATTTCATTTAGTACTTCCTCCCTGCGTGACTCAGGTAGTTTGACTTACCTACAGGACCATCCAGACACCCTATTGAGTTCTACGACAGTCTCATCTCAAATGCCTACACATCACAGAAAGTGGAAAGAGGTCTCCTGTAAAGCCATCTTCGTCCTTTACAAATACAGAAAATGCTTTTAAATACTTAACAGATCAGCAGAAAATATCCTGAAACAATAGCTGTGCTCTCCTAACCATGCAGGAAGGATTTAATACAACTTTTTTCCAGAGTAAAGAGTTTTGGAATGCAACTGAAGTTATTTACTGTATAGTAATAAAAAGATCAATGAAGTACATTATTTACATTGTACCTCCAAGTCCAGTTTTCATTCTGACCCTTCATACAAAAGGCAGGGATGTAATGGAACCTCAACATCTTCTTGCCCATCTGTCTGCTCCAAAGCTCAAACAACTGCCATAGTAGTTTTTGAGAAAGATTTCCTCAACCTGTTCCTCAAAACCTTCACTGAGACTTCACCATCTCTCCAGACAGTCTTTTTCCAGTGCTTATCCTGATGTCCAATCTGAGTCTTCTTCACTACAGATTTCTCTACCCCCTCCAACCCTCATACGCATGAGAAATAAATTACTTCCTTTGCAACCTTTTTTTTTTTTTTTTGTGGTGGTGGTGTGTATTTCAAGATTCATGTCTTCCCCCGTTCTCCTCAAATGCACATTCTTAAATCATCCAAACTTCTCCCATAGATCAAATTACCCAGATTACTCCTTACTTACTTCTGGATCCTCTTCAATTCATCCCACAGCATCCTTAATTGTGGTGCCCAATGATACGCACTACATGTCCTTTAAACAACGACACATAAACTTAACAAGTCAGCCCACACACTGCCTTCCATACACAGTGTTTCATACTTCAAGCTAAGCATATTCAAATGATAACTCAGAGTTCAAGCCAGGTTTATTTTAAATTATAGAAAAGATTACGTAGTACATTTTAGACTAGCCTGGTCAACATGAATATACTCACCATGTACTCAGTCAAATTTAATTAAATAAAGGGCACCGCATTCCAAGCACCAGTAGGTGTTGCTCCCTTCATGGAAGTTCAGCACTATTCACTGGGAAAGGTGCCAGACAGTTATACACCTGCTCAAAACCCAGCACAAAACATTCTAACACAACCATGCTCTATAATTTGGAAGTGCTTTTATTCACTGTGCCTTTCTCAATCTGCACTGAAAACACAAAGTGTAGCCTCTGGTGCCCTGAGTTTTCCCACACACCACTCCTGAGAGTTCTGCTGAACCTAGATGTCTCTCATTTTCTCTTACTGATTGCAGCTCACTTAGATCCTGGAAAGAGCCTTGTCAGTTCTTGTTGCATGCAGCTCAATGGCCTTCAGGAGACACTCTAGCTGATGAGTTTGTTTTTTTTTTTTTTAATTAAAAGAAAAAAAGAACTGAGGAAAAAAGCACAGGGCAAGACCCCTGTCTTCCAAAGTCACACAGCTTGATGATCTGCTCTCCCTAATGCAAAAGGACAGACAGTATTCCCTTCCCTTTTTTTCTACCCAGTTAGTTTGACAATAAATGCAATTGCCATGATAAACATCCACAGCACGAGATCATTTACACAAACTAATTAACTGCTGTCACCAAGTCATCGTGTAATATTTTCACTAAAACTGTGCAGCCAACACTGCCGTGTGACATTTTGCTTTCAATTGCACACATTCACGAGCAAAAACATTTCAGATGCTATTTCTTGTGTTGGTTAAAGTTTCCCCCTAGACAAAACATGGGCCCTGTCAAATACCATCACAGGAGCACTAATGCAGTAGGTTAAGAAGCTACTACTCAACTCCTGCTGCAGCAGAGGCTGAGGTCAAGGAGAGCTGCCGAAGCAGCCAGCAGGCTGCTATCACACCAGGGACTCACTGCACCCTGGCTGCCCCAGCCCTCAGTGGGAAGAGGCCATGGGAAGCAGGGGATGAGGCCAATCTGACGCAGCACAGCAGATCGAGCAGCCACCAGGAGCACAGCAGGGAGGGAGGAATGCTTCAGGCAGGAATTCATGCTGAGCAGAATCCTCCCACCCAGCCTCATCTCCAGCCTGGGGAACAGGGAGAAGCTCAGCCAGAGGGAGCAGAGCAACTCTCTCATAACCTACAGCCCTCGCTGGGTTTTGAAAGGTTTTGACCAGCAAGGTTTGCTCTGAGCGATATTTGCCTGTGCTAGGCATGACAGAACAGCTGCACTGGATAATGCCATCTTGTTCCAGTTACCTCAAAGCTGCTTACTAGCCCACTACCCTGAGAACTTCAGTTTGCAGTTGGAGTAACTTCGAGCCTCACTTCAAATGCCACCAAGAAATTCCTCTGGTCAAGTTGCAGTTTGCACTTTTTTCTCTCAATAAATCTGCCTATTTTTTTGCAGAGACTTTGCTCTGATGTAGTAGCATGCATGTGCTGTGCTGTGGAGACTGGAGAATGCAAGGGCCAGAAGCCATTCCACAACAAAGCCACCTAGCTGATGCTGATAGTTATGGTCCTGACCTCCAGACCCACTAAGAACTCAGCTAGCTTCTCACTAAAATTTTGCTCTCTCAGCTTCTGTTCTCCTCAACACTAGGATGGGAAGCACACCAGGGCATCAAACACTGCAGCTGTCTGGGTTGTATCACATCTGGTATCTTGTGGTCACCAGCACAGCACAGCTGTGCTAGGGTCAGGAATGAGGTTAGTAATTAAAGGTAGTGCCTCAGCTTACAACCACAGCACATGCATCTGGAAGCACAAGGTGATTTTAAAGTTTTAATTTAAAACAGGAAGGACCAATATGCAAGTTAGCCCACAAAGACCTAACTCCAGAAGGAGCATGGATGCATCAATTCACTGTTTCAGCCAGATTAATTAGCCAGGTTGTTGATCACTGTCCCTGACATAACCAGACCACTAAGATCTAACCCACAAAAACAAATCTGTTCATGCACAACTACTGTGGAAACCTTTAACGCTGTTGTTTTGACAGGTGGAAGCTAACTTTTAAGCTTTTTAGCCACAGATCTTTCCAGGAAGGAAATACTGTTTTCCATTTAAAGTCCCAATAAAATAGGGCCCACAACAACCCAAAATTCAGCATCAAAGGCTAAACTGTGAGTCCTTCGCTCGCATTAGTACATAAATGCTCCCTGCAGTTGTGCCTTGTAAACCACTACCTCCCTAGTAGCTCAGCATCCGCAGTGTGCAGATCCTGTACACGTTGTGCTGTGGTGCAGACCAGAGCAGAATCAAACTTCTTCCCAGCCCCTGGCACTGGAACCATGACCTCAGTAGTACTCTTAATCTGTTATCCTATGTCTCGAGCTGAGGTACACAGCTCCATCCAATATAGCCTTGTAGTCATTTACAGCAAGCAGGGACTGTGAGCCCAGAAGACATGGTAGTTTACAGTTTTCTGACCTTGCTTAAACAAGAAGTGCTTTGAAAGCAACAAGACATTCTTCCACTTGTTCAGATGAATCAGCCTTAGCTGCAGTCTGCACTCTTACACACAGTCCTCAGTGCAGAGGCAAGTGATCAGCAGCACAACTCAGACGCTTCCTGGAATCGTTGGTGTTTAATGAAAATGCATAAAATCCAGGCACCACAGAGCTTTCTGCAATATAATCCCAAAGCTGCTTAAAGGCCAACTTGGAATAAAATTGCTATTGTGCTTCTCTGGTTATAATGAATTCACAATAACCTCTCAGATGCCGGTGTCAAAGAACATGAATTTACCTCAATGTATAAAATGCGTTCTACATACAGCAACACACTGTCATTAAAATAAAGCTCTGAAACAGTCACATCTTAGTCATGGTCTACAACCTCCCCATGGAAACCACTCTGCTGCCCATTTACTCCAAGAATACAATTATTTTTTTATGCATAAGGTACTCAGTGAGCCTATTCCAAAACTCTAACAGGAGTGTTATTATTATTTTTTTTCCCAAAAAGCTTTGACGATCTTGTGTTACTAGCAAAGAAACTTCAGAGTATATCACAACCCCACTCTGCTAGGCAATTTAAGGGAACAGGAACATTGCTAGTTAGGAGTATCACAGGGAACAAAATGTGATACAACACTGACAGTAAAAAAAAAAAAAAAAAAAAAAGGAAAAGAAAGAAACTTGCTCCTAACAGTGTTGAAACTGAAGCAAGATCTTGTCATTCTTACTCGTCTAAGTTTTGCTGCACCACTAACTCATGCATGTCATTACCTGCAATCGTGCTCACAGACAGGACTAAAAACAAAATTCTGCCAATTCCCCTGCTGTACTTCCCGGCCAAATAGACCCTGGAGCTCTTACCTCTGGGACAGAAACTCACAATATTGGTGCTGTAAACAGGCCTGAAAGCTGACTTGGTTCTGTAACCATTTTATCCAATTGCTATCAACCATGGCATCCTTTCAGATTACTATGTCCTGAGACAAGCAAGGGCTTGACTTTATTGCTAGAGATTAAATGAAAAGACAACTTTGCACAAAGTCTGGCCAGAAAGATTACAGTTTCATTGATCTGGCTATTGTCTGATCAGCTCAGCAGCAGGACTCACATTCATACTATACAGCTCAGCAGTTTATAGGAAACTTACCTATGGCAGTCTCGCCTCCAAGGGCAGATTGTACCACACAGACTGGAATGGGGCTGCAGGCTGGTGGGACTTCACCACCACCGTAATACAATGCTTGCAGCTGACTAGAACGATTATTCTGGCTACACTTTTTCAAGCTGCAGAAGGAAGTCCAGATGGAAGGAAGAGTGGCCACATACGTGGTTTGCCTGAAGGAAAAAGTCAGCGAAAGCCCAAACCTTGGCTTGGAAAAAAGGAAGCAAAAGCTGGGGATTGCAGCATTTATTGGTCCTTCCATTGCTGTGCATGCCTCAAGCTTGCTTTCTCATTAGGTAGAAGCAAACACCCAGGTTGCCTCACTGCTCTGCTGTATGCATACAAAAAAGGCACGACACCAAAGCTAGCAAAAGCTGGGTGACATATCCAGCAGTAATTACAATGGAGAAAGAAAATAGTTGGGAAAATGGCAATACCCAGAATCAAATAGGGGGGATGCCAGAACCACACACTTTAGTGCTTCAAAACACCCACAGAATCAGCTCTCTGCAGTTAAGCCTGCACATTATCCCTTCAATCCATACGCATACCAGGATACTCCTCTGACTTTGCCTGGGAATACGAGCGCCTTGCCAACAGTCACGTTCAGGACATGCATCACAAGCTTCCTAATGCACACAAGCATGCTGTTTCGCTTGCAGCAGGCCAGGATGTTATTGTTCTCATGGACTCATGCTGGCAAGAAATCCTCCAACACCCAAACCCACAAGAAACTCTTAAAGTTAAAATTCTATCCTTCCTAATGTTCAAATACGTCCTAAACACAGCACAGATGCTGAACAAGTATCAGACTTGCACAAGCTGCAACATGGCACTCTGTTGCCTGGTAGTCCTCTGCCTAGCTACATCTGGCCTGGGCTGGAACTCAAAATACTTTCAACAGCCTTAAAAAGCCTCAAGAGCCTTAAAAATAGGAAAACAGAAGAATGTTTGAGAGCAAACAGGTGGCAGATAGCTCTATGCTGACAGCCTCATTTCGTAAAGATGACTCTTACACGTCATCTAAACATTGCATCTGTTTGCTATTTTTCTAATATGATTCTACATTTTCTATACCCCAGCTATAAGAACGTTCCTCCTTGAGTGGTATGGGATTTAGAACAAAGACACAGGGCTCCTTCAACAGCATACACACAATAAGGAAATCCAATGCAAAGGAGCTCAAACTCTACGTTTATAGAACATACAGCATTTATGGCAGAGGTAATGCCTCATTATCTTGGCAGATGTACAAGTTCTTTAAACTTCAGTTGAACGTGAAATATAGCTAAAAATCAGAGTTGGTCAGTAAACTGAAAGTCATGGCTTGTGTCTTAGCCAGATAGAAATCCAGCCACAGGATGTGTTACCCTGTACCATAGCTGGTAGAGGATTCAAATGCAAATCCATCAGCCAATCATCAGCCCAACCTCCCATTCTTGCTAACATGGATTTCTTCCTTAAAGCAGGATACACAAATTAATTATACATAAATATTTGGTGACATCAAAGCAAAGACTATATTTGAGTGTCCAAGGAAATCACCTACACGATGGCTGACAGAACAACAACTAAGATCTTGAACACTGAGTGAGAATTACTCACTTAATGTTGACTCTCTAGACAAGGCTAGTCCTACGCTGATTTCAGCACAAAAAAACCAAAGACACACCAGAAAAAGTGAAATTCATTTCTCTCCCTGCACAGCTAACATATTGATTCTTCCATTATCAAATCTGTTTAGCCTCCACAGACGCAAGCAAACCTCAACAATGTAAAGAATTCAACATGGCCATTAATACAGAGCCTAGAAACTCCAAATCTTCAGTTCAACATTAGCTATAAAATGGTCAGAAAAGCATGCAAGAAAGAAGCTGCCAGATGCTGTAACCCAAACATCTTATTTGTTCAGCGTTTGAGTAAGAAATTTAAACTTATTATGCAAATTCAATGGTAAGAGTCGCTTCAGTGCAGAAGGACTACTAAATTACTGACTGTGACACCCACAATCCCTGGCACTCTAGCCTTGTCTGCTCAGAAGCACCTGGCTTGTGGGTTACCAGAGGATTCTCTTTGATCACAAAAGCTAGTAGGAGTACGAAGACTTCCACATGGGGGATTTTTATTTAAGAAGCACATATTCTGTGAGAACTCCCACGGGTCAGAGGAAGCTGAGGTTCTTTTCAACTGTTGGCATAAAATTCCCAAAGCACAGAAGTATCCTTGTTTGTGGGAACAGCCTTTAATGCCAAAGCCCAGCTCTCCTGGCACAGAGATGGCCCTGTGACAAGCAGAGCAATAGGGGCTTCTTGGAAAAGAAATGCCTACGTAACTTGGAGGTAGGGGAGAGACTATTTTTCTGGAACAATTGTCCTGGCACAAGGACAAACATGACAAACTTTCTGTAAGGAAATTTAAGACTGGGAAGCCATGTTTTGGTTGCAGGAGGAACTCTAAGACACAACGTCATGGAGCAGCAGGAAAATGTAGGTGATTTAGGGACACTGCTGGAAATAAGTTAGAGGCACCCCAGATCAGAGTTTCCTGCAACAGAAAAAGGTTGTTTTAGGTTATTAAATAATCACTGGCTTATTTGAGACTATAAGTCGATGACTCAGCTAGAGCCTGATGGTCCTGTATTTTCTGTTAATATAAACTAAAGATGACAAATTAATGACCAGTCATCACTACCGGGAAAACACAAACCAACAAAGCACCCAAGTCAGACACCTGTGCCCAGCACTACTGCCTGTAAGGAGAACGGCTCGGCTCTGCTGCATGTTACAGACCGTTTCACACACCCACCAGGGTGCTCACAACACACATGCAGGAAAACGCACGAGGGAGCCAACTATAGGCAGGGGAGTCCCAGAGTGCCTTAACAAGCTCAGCTGTACCTTGGGCTACCTTTCTGAATGCATTCAAGACATTCAGATCCCTGCCTTGGCACCCATAAGGAAGAGGGGCATAAAATCCCCTAGCAATCAAGGTTATTGGACTGTGTACAGGAAAGGTTCACAAAACTAGACAACTGTGGATAGCTCAATATGCCAGGTTATGGCTCCAGCTTCTTTAGAACTAGTAGTTCTAACTCCACATACAATGCTAAATCGTTAAAGTGCCATGACCACATAATTCCTCTGAAGAAACTTACCTTAGAATTCAACAGAGATGAAAGAAATAAGATCCTATTGTCATTTTACTTCTCCAAACTAAATGGAATTGAACAAATTGTCTTTTTGTGGATCTCTTCACTCATCCAAGAATGAGGTACAAGAAGGGATATAACTCTTGCTTGTACAGCTCTATCCTTTCAAATGCCTCAGGGTACAATATTTGTCTGAATAGACAAATAAGACATCTCTTTCAGCTTTTCACATGCTACAAAATTTTTTTCAAGCCAGTTCTGCCACAGCCATTTCTTGGTTTGATTCAAACTCAGGAGTTTTCTTGCTTCCTTCAAAGAAACTAATCAGTTCCACTCATCTTCCACTTGATAAAGAATGAGGGCAGAAGGTGAAGGAGCTGCAATCTTCCATTGACCTCCCCCGTCAGTCCCAATTCCATTGCCTCATCCCTAATGATGGGCTTTCCCAACTTTCCCTGAAGACTTCTGCTTGAGGTCACCTCTTTCTGGTAGGTGGTCTTTTGCTGTAAGGCTCCTGGCTGAAGATCAGAGCCTATTCAAGTGAGCAGAGCAGAATCCAGGAGGGGAAAAAAAAAAGAAAAAGAAAAAGAAAAAGAAAAAAAAAAAAAGACTTTTCCCAAACTACAGAACAGGCGTAGCTTGCTCACTTTCCACCTCCTCAGATTCTGTGTGGGTGGCAAACAGAAACATGTGTGGGCTGTCACAGGACTCCCACTTGTGGGCTGAAGCAATGCTATGCAGGCACAGCAACAATGAAGACTAATTATGCAGCTGTGCAACTGAAACAAGGCTTGGAGTTTGAGAGCATGACTGATAAGCAGCTAGATAACAGAATGATAAAGAGACCATCTGTAGCATGTCAAAGAGCTAACCAAACACACCCAACATGGATGTGTGCAGGCTAAAGCCTGTCCAAATACAGCACTAAAAAGTGTACAGACAGAACATAGTCACAGCTGAAGAGTGGAGCTTCACATACCTGTGAAGTAACCAGTTCAGAAGTGCAAAACTGAAGGTGATAGTTTTTAGGGAGAAACACAAACACTAGGTAAGGAACTTAAGATATAAATAAAACAGAAAGCTGAAGCTTAGATTTGGGCCACTGCACCTCAAGTGTTGCGTTATGCGTTGTTGGGCCAAGAGCACGCTCATCTTTCTATCCACCATACTATACCATTGAGTAAGAAATCTGTGTTGTGCCGAGTTTTGAAGCTGTACATGACCAAACAAACCACGATCCCCAGACTTTGAGTGGACAGTTGCAGCCAGTTGACAACAGACACCACTCTGCCACTCTACCAACAAACGGGACAGAAGTGAGCAGGAAAGCCAGACACATATAGAAGTGGCCACTGCAGATTTAGTGTCCCTAGTTAGTCACCTTTCTTCCCCATCTAATGTGAAAGCAGCAGGCAGCAAGATGACAGAATTGTGAAAAAAATCTTAATTTATCTAACTAGAATTTCTACTGTTGCAATTGAACTTATAAAGGGGTTTTCGACCCCTTCAATAGGTATGGCAAACACTGATGCCAAAGAAAAAAATCCCTCTAAGAATCTTTACATTTGTCTTGTGAAACAACTTCTTGCTTCCCTTCCTGCCTCAGGAGAATTGTTACCTGTTTGCCAGAATCATCTTGCTATGCTCATGAATGGACTCACAACATGGAACAAGGCTGCTGAGAAGTTGTTTTGCAAAAAATTCCCATAAACAGTAAGTGTAAAGAGGTTTTGTGGCTGGGATCCTTTCTGCTGTACACAGCATCAATGATAGCTTCCTGATAAAGACTGAAATGGAAACACTGACCTATTTTTCAATGGAGCTGACACCTCCCTATTTGAATAGCATCCACTGAATTCTCCACAGGAGGAAGCCAAAACAGAATTATGCCTGAAAAAAAAAACCAAAACCTTGAAACCTGTTTGAAAGTAACTACTTCCTTCAGGTATGCTACATAGCCATGATTAATCAGTCCCTTTATTTGCAGTCAATTTTTTTTTCCAAAAAATTTGCAGTCATGTTCACAGCTTTTTAGGCTGGCAATTCTGAATTTATTGAACTGCAAACTGTATGTTGAATTTTTGTCAGTCAGCTTGTTCTTTATTCATATGTACATGTGTGCATAGCGCTGGCTAACATTGTGATCGCAGTATAATAAACTCAGTGAAGGTATGAATTTCTCTAGATGCAGTTACGTAGTTGTCTTGTCTTCTTATTTTAAGACCATTTAGTTTAACAGAGGATTTTAATTCATACCATTTTTAGTTCACACAACATCTAGTTTCAATAGCACTTATCTCACTAAGTCTTCTAACAGAAATGCATAAATTAAAGTGCTGTGATCATGACTTCATACTATGAAGAATTCCTGTGTCTGATCAGCTGTTTATAACAATCTTGCTTGGTAGTTCCTTGCCAAACTGAAATAAATAACACCTGTACCAGAAGCTGAAAACCAAACAAGAAAATAATTTAAAAAATAAAACAACAAAAACCCAAGAAAAAAAAAAAACAAAGAAAACCCCACTAAATACTGTCTTCCAATTTGAAAGAAAAGTATTACAGAAAACTAAAATTAGGAATCTGTGACAGAAAAGACTGAATTATGTTTACAGTTAACTTTTAACAAAACCCAATATCAATATACATGCTTCCTATACACTAATAGTAAATATGACGCAGTTGTAAAGGGTGAATACCACTGACAACAGAAAAGGCTCTGATCTGTTTAAAATTGAAATGTGGACTAAGGTTACATGCGCACAGCACCCCTGGTATTCTTCAACTGTAAAATCCCACCCATAAAGCTTGCTAGATGGGCTTTAAACTCCTAGAAGAATATATTTACATCAAAACAATAGAACATGAAAAGTCTCATTAACAGATTATTATCTCAGAGATAACAACATATTAGCTATTTGGGTAAACTGGTGAAAGTTAAGGCAGGTTTTGATCAATACTTGAATAGCATAGCTAGCAAAAACGTAACGGAGTTGTACTTTCTGTTTGATAAGGCTTTGGAATTCAATACTCAGAAAGAGGGAAACTAAAGTTAACTCATTGCTTGCTCTGACATTGCATTTGTTTTCTCCTTTCTCCAGAACAGTCTTCCACTGGTGTGGAGAAGCAGGGTATAGCAGCCACATATCACACAGAACGAAAGCCTTACTCTTTTTGAGCAAAATTGATGTCTTCAGTTCAACTAATCTTGTTCATACAGAAAAAAGTTTGAAGAAGCGGTAGAATACAAGTATCATGCTATAGCTTGCTAGTAATTGGCCAGCAAGGAACATGGAAGAGACTTTCAAACTGAAAGATATCAAGGCACAGAAGAGCCGTACAACGGGGTGTAAGCCATAACACACTATGCATTAGCTGACTTTCTTCAGTGAGATGACAAAAATGCACTTTTGTCGCTATTATCTTCAGCCTCCTTTTGTCATCAGAAAATCATAGTGAAATTAGAGAACAAAACGTAGTTTCCATCATCATCCTATGTTAGCAAAGAACAGAAAACTAACCAGTTCATACAACGAAGCAACGATCACCTCCCCACAGGGAAGTCAGAGAAAATACTCACAGTCTGACCAGAGTGAAGTGCTGTAAGGCACTTGTAGCTTAAGTGACTTTCACAAGAGGAGATGGTCAGAATTCAGCAGATTTATAGAACTTGGACAGTATTTACAATTATTGAGATGCTACTATTAGTAACTTCTTGTCCTTGTCCTGAGTTTCCGCACTACAGCCAACACACACCACCTTCAGGATAGAAATGAATCATAGTTAACTGCTTAAAAGCCCTCAAACCAAGTCAAAAAGGCACTGTCAAGCTGAACTCTTGCCTTAAAAAAGGATTAGATAAACAATTCTAAAATTACAGAGAAGGGAGAGATTCACTGTAATAGACAGGTAGTCAAATGAAATGTGACATGTCATCCCTAGAGGAAGGGAAACTGGCAGACTGGCTGGCTTTTCCTTCTGACATCCCCAGGATATATGACTATCTTGGCAGAGAATAGAAAGAGGTACAATACTTGTCTGTATCACTGCAGCCCAATTTAATTAGCGGTCTGCTAAAGAGCTAAGTTTCATAATTAATAGTGATGCAAGGAGGCCAACAGCACAACAGAAAAGAATAGTCAGTGCTTTTTGAGAACTAGCTGACTAATCCACTTTGGGGACCACTTTAATGAACATTTCCAATGAATGTTTTTGGCTTCCAATCGGTTTCCAAAAATATGGCAGGCAGCAAGAAAAATATTTGGTATTCATTCCTGCCTGCTGACCAACTTGCTCTTCCTGCTTATTTGCCAACCTGCTCTCAGATTAGGGGCATTTTATTTGCACAAAATGCTCATATTAATTGCAGAAAAACTACTAAATTGTTCCCTCTGGATATCTTGGATACCACTATCTAGAAGAAGATAAAATAAAATGGACTCACAAATGATTCAAAGTAGTAGGAATTTCTCTTCCCACTAGCTATTGCAGTGATATTAACCTACAGGAGATGCTATGTGGGGTTTTATCCTACCCTTGCTGAAATGAGCACATTTCAGATTGGATCCCTAATTCACGAAGCAAAGGCATGTCATTATCAAAACAGTAAACCAAAGCCTGACTTGCTCATATAGCATAAAAATTATTGATTAGTTCAGGAACAAATGTAATCCAGCTACTCAGTGCCAAACCATGTCTAGCTCCCCTTTGCAGGGCAAAGTATCTGTGACTTGTTAAAAGCGTGAGGCCTGAATTTGGTGTCTGGCACAGGACTTGCCTTCACATTATGATTTGCCTTTTGACTACTATCTGCTGGTATCTTTAAAAAAAAAATCTTTCATTTTTATTTAGAAGTTCAAACAGACACAGGGAAAAAGCTCTTAAGAGTCCTGATCTTCATAGCTGTTTTCAAGAGGTAAGACTTTATACTGTCTTGTAGAGTTTGACATCATCTCCTACTTTCAATGCCTTTAAAAAGTAATAACAATAATAGGTGCTCATATTTGGCTGAAACGTTGTTAAGAAGTTTTCAGATTTAGGGAACTAGCAAGTCTCCTGACATAAAATAAGACCATCAACACAGGTATTCCGAAACAGAAGGGGGATTTCCCTTCCCTTCCTCTGGTCAGCTGTTGTATAGTTTTTCAAAGAGATTCAGGGTAGTATACTGCTGGAACGACATGCAGAAATGCCATCAAGCCAGCACAAGTAATGATGCAGAACTTCTGACAGCTTTTTGTACCCATGTATCACCTGGCAAAAGAGATCAGCATGGAATAGCATTTCACACTCCAAGTGAACTGTTCACCAGTTAGCAAGGACTGGTTGGTGTGCTGCAGGCACAAGTGTGGGAGAGCTGCCACAATGACAGTTTGAAGAAGTTTCAAGCTAACTTTTAACCTCAGAGAGGGACCAAAACTGCCTCCGAGGCACAGCAGGACTACAGAATCATGGCTATTGTGTGGGAACGAGCTAATGAAGTTGGTCTATTCTCTAGTGTAAAAGAATCAAATTCAACTTCAGACCTTTCCCATCTTTTGGCCTGTACAGACGGAACACTTTCCATACCCACCCTCAGACTTATTAACATGCTGCAGGGGCTCAGACACCACTACCAGCAATGTGGATTTGTTTGAGGTTGAGCACAGGCATCACAGCTAACAATGTCGCAGCAGCCATTTGTACAAGCATGATTTCTCTTTACTAACAGTACTAGAAAATGGAAAATTTGTTCTTTATCAAAAACAACAACAAAAAAACCAGCCTAGTTCTATAGCCTCCTTCTGAGCAGCTCACCTCAGACTTCCCTTTTCTGCAGTGCTAATTAGCACTCAGCCTGAAGGTCTGTCCCAAAGGAAGCTCACACTCCACAAATTCCCAGTAGCGTCTGACAGGCAAACAAGGGATGTGCAGACAGCTTCTGGAAGCACATTATTAGTGACGTGTGCAGGAAAAACACTTGACATACTGGCTTATGATGATTCTGTTGGGGACAGAAGGATATAAGTACACATACTTTACCAAAAAGCAGCGCTAAATCGGCCTGTTCAGAATCCAGACTCTTACTGGAATTGCTAATGGTGTTTGAGACAACTGTGAGCAAAAGTGCTTGCACCACTAGAAGGATGACCTTGCTGAAAGATGGTTAGCAGACCCAAACGGTTTCACAGAACAGGCCTTCTGGAAAACTATGTGCTGTTTCAACAGTCACCAGAAAATCCAGCACTCAAAGTTCACAAAAATCTGGACAGACCTGAAAGTCATTCCCCAGCAACCTCTCTTCCAAGACAAGCAAGAGTGATTTTAGCCACAATGTTTCTAAGAACTATTTTAGTTGAAAGTCATCAATAGCTTGAACAGCCCACAACAGCCACCTGAAATCTCACTCCATTTCGTTTACCACTGAAAACCCATCATATGCCATCAAGCCCTCTTTTTGTCTAGCAGAGGAGAATTTGCAAGGAAGTATAATATCCTTGTTCTACCAGAGGCTGTGATATTAATGGCAATTTTGCCAAGACTTGGTGATAAAGTACTGTGAAACTGGTTTCAATTATTCTAACTCAAAAACTTCACTCTGATTAACAATGTGACTAGATCCACAGCTAGATTACAGAATCACACACAATCACAGAATGTTAAGGATTGGAAGGGACCTTGAAAGATCATCTAGTCCAATCCCCCTGCTGGAGCAGGAACACCTAGATTACGCTTCACACATTAGTTCTGACTAAATACAGTAAGAGTTAGGTAAGGGATGGGAGCTATGAAACTCATATACAGACTCCAAAGTCACCTTTTTATTTTTGTTTCTTTTTTAGTAAAAGTAATATAAGGCAAGATAAAAGTTTACATTTAGAATAGAAAATTTGAGCCACCTTTGCTACTGCACTTCCTAGTTTATCTTCTCTTTTTGCTCAAAACAAGGACACCAGAATCACATAAAAGATGTCTGTGCATCCTTTTAGACTGTGCTATGTGGAACAGAGCTGTCAGCTTCACATTTTATAATATTTGGCAGAAAACCCACATTCCTTGTGCATCACAGACTTCCCCTGAGGCCATCAAGTGTGTTGGTTATGAACCGCACCGGGTTAGGTCTTCTAATCATTAATCCAGATCTACTTACAAACCCGTACACTTTCTGTGCATGATTGGTGCAGATCCCATGATAGGCACATATATTAAACACGTACAGGATATATCAGTTCTGCATACCTGAAGCATCAGGGGACCCTCAGTGTTTCAAAAAGATATTTGATCCATTTTTATCGCTGTGAAATTATGACCTACATTCTATGTGCAATTTCCACAAAGTAATAAAAATAAACCCAACAATTTTGATCTAAGTCTTTCTGAGAATTAATTCCTTGCATTCACCTCATAGCAAACCCAAAGGAAAACACATTAAACAGCAATATAAATTTCTGTCATACTTGCTGATCAGCTTGGAGCAGAAATCTGCTGCCTGGGTTTAGACACACATTGTTGAACTTGAGTTGAAACACATTTTTTTTCAAGAAATTCTCTAGAAAAGCCACCTGTCACCTAGAACTGGATGGAAAATATTCTGGCTGCAGATCAACATTGTAGATTGCAACAGTGCAAGAGAAGAGCCCAGGGTGTGTATTCTAAAAAAATAAAGTAAAAAAAAAAAAAAAAAGAAGTAATAAATGACTCAAGAGGAATGAGTTCTGAAACTCATTCAAGAGGAATGTTTTTGAAACACTGAGGGTCCTCTGATGCTTCAGGTATGCAGAACTGATATGTCCTGTACGTGTTTAATAATCCCATGGAAAATGCTACAATAAAAGGCTGCTCCCCAGTTTTAATGGCACTATTAAATAACATGCTTACTAAGCAAGTTAATGTAATTTTCTTCATTGCACCTGAAATGTGCCAATGAATTGGTCTTGGCAAGTGGGCTCAAACATGATCAACTACATACCAAACCTTTGTGAGGGGAAAAAAAACAACAGTTCTGATGGCACAAAGCAACAAAATTAAGCCTTTACAGAATGCTCAGAAAATTACGTATGGTTCTAAATACCACATTCTTCCTCCTCCCTGTTCTTTGCTTCTCCAAAAAAAATAAAGGGGAAAAAATGGAAGAGAAGGGGGCTACAACATGGCTCTACCATCTCCCTCTTCACCCTCATTATTTAAAGAGATCAGGCACAACCATGAAACGCTTCAGGAATTAGTGCAGGAATCAGAATCCAGATCACAATGGCTGGTTGTTTTGTCTGAGATGCATATTCTAGCACTTTTATGGATATTAAGAAAAAAACACAGCATACATTAAATTAGTTATTCTGCAGCTACATTGCTTAAATACATATAATGACAAGATAAATACGGATCTTCTAGAAATGACAGGGTTCCCAATTCTATCCCAGAACTGCAGTAAAAGAGCCATAAACCTGAGAATATCTTGGTTTTATTGTCCTGCCAACATTACTTCTGCTCTCTAGTTATTACTCTGGATACGGGAAAGGACTTTAGTAATTTCAGTCCATACACAGGTATCCTTCATCTTCCAGATGTAGTGATGCTGTTTGAAATGCACTCTCTTACTGTAAAACTTCCCAGATTACTTCTTCCCAGCACTACTCCAGAAATAGCAAGTGGTTTCTAGGTGGTCAGAGAATGGAAGGGGCAAAGAACTGTGGGAATTTCAGATAGAGCTTGTCTCTGGCTATTAGACAGTGAAAGAAGCTGAGAAGCCAAAAAGAGGTCAGCTAAAGAAAGAGGTATTCCTCACTCCATTGTGCAAACTGAATTTATTCATGTAGAAAAATCTCTGGGAGGAAAAAAAAAAAAAAAAGCAGCCTCCCCTAGCAGGGTATTGCCTACATGTAGCTCCCCTGGGTGTGAACTTCATTCTGGTTCACAATAAAACCACGAGCAGTCTGTGTCACTGAACAACCTGTTCCCCTGCAGCAAATATGTTACAAAATACTTCACTTTTTCTTTCTCTTTAAATGCATGGTCACACCTACACCTCTTTCATCAGAGATTCCTTTTTTCCTCTTTCACAAATCAAGACCTAAATACCTAAAAATAAGAGGGTGAATCTAGATGAAAAGGAAAAAGATGAGACAGGAAACAAAGGGCCAGCAAGCTTCAGCCTAGCTGCAGACAAAGGGAAGTCATACAGAACACTTAGAAGTAAAAGGAATTAATTCATGTTCGTTCCGGCTGTGATCACCTCATTTCAAGGTTAGCAAGGGCATGTCCTCAGATAGCACCTTCAGCTCTGATGGGAAGTAAGCACTAGAGAAACATGAATATGCTGCCAAACCCTTTAAAGTGTTCATCTGTCCGTAGAGCAGGTGGAGCAAAGGCACAGGCTATGTGAGCTGTGTACAGGAGCTCACAGTTCAAGTTCCTATTTAGGAAAGAATCTCTAGGGATGATTTGATGAATTGTTGTCAGGCTCTGGAGTAGGCACTAAGAAACATCCGTTTGTGTTTATCATGATGTGGACACTTGTTCCTGACGATAGGGCTGAGACAATGAGCATGCTCTGCATGTCACAGCTAAATAAAGTTCTCGTCTACCTGAGAAGCTAACTCAACTGAACTCTTCCATAAATGGTGCCAGACCTAAATTCGACCCCACAGTACAATCAGAGAGGAGAAAAAAGAAAAAAAAATATTGCTCTTCCTGTTAGGAAGAGCTTTATCTTTGCAGCTGGATTAAAGCCTTTAGCTGCATTTTTCAATTAAGAGTGGAAAGATGATTGTAAGGAAGGAACCATTCTTATTGAAAGGTATGGCGAGCACATTTGATCAGAACTATATTTCAATTAAAAGATAGTGTCCCCCTTTCCTGTTAGCTTTATAGACCAAACAAAGCCATAGGAAGGTGATATGTTGCTGATTCTTATCTATTAGACACTGTGCAATCCACTATTTTTTTTTTCAACTGATGATCATATTCCAAGTCTTTATTGCTACCCCTAATTTTGGCACTACCTTTTTTTAACAGTGCTTTGAAGACTTGCTGCAAAACCAGTTACAAACATTGAATTCCTGCAATCTTAATTCACATCAGGTTTCTGTTAATTTTGGTCACTGGTAATGTCAGAATGCTCTGACATATCAATGCTTTACACTTAGGCTCTTTGATTGCAAAAATGCAATCAGCGAAGATAGCACATTAACCTAAAATCAGCTATAACACTTTCTTCTCCTTCCAGTTAGCTGTCACAGTTAGGAACAAAAACTAGCTTATCACTGACCTAAGACAGAGAAATATTTTCTTCTATCCTGAAACATACTACTACATGGTGTCTGAGACACAAAGACAGAGACTATTGTGTAAAAGACAAACAGAAGAATCTTGTCCCCCCCCCCGGAAGCCATTTGATTTTGGAACTCAACCTTTACCTTATTTTGGTGATTGTGTTCAGCACAGCTGGGACCTAACTGCATGTTCCGCTACTCCCAGATGGAGCCAAGAATATGTGAGGAGGATGAAGTTCTGAACACATTTTGTACAATCCAACCAAATAACCAAAAATGCAGGAGAAGTTTACACAGCTTGTCCGGTTTCTAAATTTAAAGCAACTCCCTCTGTAATGTACAAACTAGGTCTTGAACTTCTCATGTTCTTGTGCCCTTACACATCACAGATCACAGTACATAGGCATGTAACAAAAAAAATATTGTCCTTTCATAGTGAACAGTTTCTTCCAAGAAGTGGAGGAAAGAGAAATGGTATTTGTCAGCTTGGACTATGTTGCTTTTGTACGCAGTAATAAAAATTTGTTCAAAGTAAGGGCCTTGGATTTATAATACAGTTATTGAAATCTTAATGCATTTGGGTCTGTAGTATTTTTCTATAAGTGTTCAGTTAGTTCAGATTTTGGGCTACCTGATTTTTTTTTCTGTATTACACAGTTATTTCCTCCCAAATATGCTTTGGATAAAGATTCCCAGTCTCCTCCTTTTTCAGAAGCAAGTAGTAAATTAGCTTCCCAGGTGCCAACTCTGTTTTCTGCAACTGTTGCAGCTAAGTCTGGAGTTCTGTCTGCCGTAATATCTGGATAAAAGGAACTGAATAGTTTCCTTCTGTTACTGAGAACCAGAATAAGATTTCTCACTGGGTTTCCTCCCTCCATAAATTATGACTGTCTCTAGATCATCCCACTGGATTTTTCTGTCATTGTTAGTATAATCAAATTCCATAGCACTAAAGAAAAATAGTAGGGCCACACTCAGAAGATAAATCAGTCTTAAAAAGTGAATAAACTTAAGCAAGTATGTCTTGGTTTCTAAAGACAACATTAATAAAATAAAATTAAAAAAACAAGCTGTCACACTGGGTTAGGAGTTAACTCTTTCAGCTTTTTTCATCTCTGATATGGTTTTAGGAATGATAGCCTGATTCTCCCTGTTCTGTATTCCATTTTGGTGTCAAGCTAAGATTTTTAGAGATGCTCTAAATTCAGTTCCTCAGAAAATAAGCATATCATTCAATACTCCTATTTCTCTGAAAGCAAAACTGTACAGAATCATTCAAAAGTTCAACTGACAACTGTTTAAAAAAAAAAAGGCTTCAAACATTGCTGGTTTTGTATAGACAAAAAAACACATTCGCAACAAAGGTTCTGGTGCGCATTTAAGAATGACAGAGTGCCCTTTACAGGAACTTTTTAGCTCTCTCTCATCCTACAGCTAAGCCTGGACTGTCCAGCAGATCAAACAAAATAAGAGTATGAACACAAACAGGAGTTCCTTTGTCTCCCAGAAAACAGATCTGTCTAAGGTGAGTATTACTCATATGGCAATGCATCCCATGTCCTTCTTCAACGAAGAAATTGATTTCATTTCAGACATGGGCTCCACTAAGCAATTAACAGCCCTAATTCTGTTAATGGTGCTACAAGAAAGGTTACCCAAACCAAGGCAGTTTACGAATCCCACCAACCAAGGCCACACAACACAACCATTAAGAGTTGCAGAACCTCCTTTCTGAATGGACTAAACCCGATGCAGATCCATCGCTACCCAGAGCACCTGGATTCTTTTGCTCTCCAGATAGCACAGAACTTCTGGAAGCCAATGCATAGAAAATAAAATAGTGTCTCCAATCTCTTTCAGCATCAATGACCAAGAGCTCTGCCTTGGTACATACAGTACCTAATACTGCTAAACCACAGATGAGAACACTGAGGCAAACGGAGATTAGAGCCCGGATTTGTACAACTTGATTCCACCCAAGTTCCTAAGTCAGCTAGCTCAAGGTCTTCATGAACAGCCAGCTGCCAGTACCAAAGGATTTGCCACGGTAAATGGTTGTCTTTGTGATCTAGTTTAAGAATTGTTTCAATGGATGGCATTTCAATGGATGGCATCTATTCACTGCCTCATGCCTCCAGGGGCGGATTGATGTTGTCCTTCTGGCAAGTGTTCATACATGAAAACCTAATGAATATCTACTTCCTTGATTTACAAGGGCTAAATGGAAACATTGAGGAAATAACATTAACCACAAGATTAAAAGCCTTCACTATGCAGCCAAAGAAAAGCCTAAGAACAAAAATCAGTATTTTTCAATATTTTGGAAATCCAGCACATGCGTATGAGACATACGGGCAGAACTGATTTCCTGAGCTATCAACCTATTTCCTGCTATCACTCCAATAATCCCACATCCACAAATAAATGCTTCATTTTAGAAATGAGTTACAGACTTCATCTGGCATAGAAAAAAGTAGCATCAATAGAAATAAAGCACAGTCCTCCTCAGGAACTTAGAGCAATGTATGGTAGCTTCTGTATTTATTGCCACATCAAGCATGAAAACATATCTGAAATGGTTACCTAACACTCCTTGAATTCCTTTCTGCAAAAGCAGTGCCAGAGGTTAAGTGTTTTTCTGCCTGTGAGTCTGTCGGAATTACAACCAGCCTGACAGGGAGTATATCAGCTCCTAACCAGAGGCACCAGATATTACCAGAAAGGTCCACTGACTGAGAGGTATTCCAATCTTAATCACAAAACCCGTGCAGTATAGCACAAATCTCATGCTTGCGTTGTTTTGTTGTTACTTTATCCAGTCTCCCAAGCAACAGCTATCACAAATCAGAGGTATGATTGTTCTAAATCATAAATTAGCATTAACTGCAAATATCCTGACTGGTCTTCAAGTCTATTTATTACAAAATTCTTCAATGCACGCAGACAAAAACTATGCTAAAGGCATAGCCTAATTAATATTGTAGAATACTTCTTTCTAGCACCAAGTGCTCTACTTGAAATTTTTCTTCTGCATGCTTGCCTCTGTTTTTATATTTCCATTAAAAGCTTCGCCTATCACCAACCATTTAACTCATGCATATTTGCATTATAATGAGAAGCTGCCCACTGTAAACCATTGGTATTTCCTGTTGATACCACAGAAAGTCTTCACGTCTGCGCACTCAAATGCAGATAATTCATTTCTCTGATACATGTTGCTAATTACTAGTTCACCAAGCAAGTCAACAATTTCAAATGCATACCCTTGAAGCCCCATAACAGGAGACCCCTACATCAAACAACTGAATGGATTTTAATTTATGTGTAGTTAATTCAGTCTATGCAAGTCTTTGTAAGGGCAAAACCATTAAAATTAGATTCAAAGTGGGATGTTAAAGAGTAGCATGGATAGTTTTATTCAGTTTTATACAAAATTTTACTGCATGGAGAAGAAAGTACACACAGGAGGAAGACAGGCATTCCCAAGCTACGTCTTATGTATCACAATTCTTACTTATCTACAATTATACTCTGCTGCAGAAGGAGGGAAACTAATTTCACAGAATCATCTAGGTTGGAAGAGACCTCTAAGATTTCTTTAATCTATTAATAACAGAATCATCTATCAGAATATGAGGACCTCTGAATGTGAATGACATACCTGATGGAAATAATCACTATTTTAGATTTTAATTTTAAGAGTTGAGCAGGGCAAGATTCAGTTAGTCAGAGCTAATATCTCAGACAAAAAAGCTTTTAATTTTCTATGTGACTTTATACCATGCAACTGTTTTGGAAACTGTTTCATTAAGATAGCATCTTCTCACCTGCATCAGCACCTCTACTATTCTTTCTTGCAGGAATTGACTTCAGTTCAGAGAAATACAAGAGGAGTAAGACCCATTGGAAAGCGTGATTTTAATTCTAACTAATCAAACCCAAATGATAGATTGTATTAGGAGCACATGAGATTGGCTCAGCAATGGGAAGGTGGTAGTGGAGAAGTTTTGGGAAGTAGAGAGAGGGGCGTGGAGCTGACCACATACGGATGACAGGAAGAGGAAGTCTGCACAATTGAGAAGAGCTGAAGAATGAAGACATCCACAGTGACTATACGAACCTGTGAATCCACAATAGGCAGACTGGTGACTGACTCTGCAAGCAGAAAAGGTAGGAACACAAATAAGGAAGTAGATCTTATGGATAGTGTAAGGGAACGAACATGATGCTGACAGATATCCTGGACATGTTACTTCACAAAAGCTAAAAACAGCTATGAAGTCACCTGCCTGAAAATTTCAAGGATACACCTGAGGCACTGGGCTTTGGTATTTCTATTATAGTCTGCTGCATATCTGATTTCTCAATCAGAAATACCTAATCAGCCACTAAGTCCTATTCCCTGACCAATATCACAAAAGTCATGGGCTCCATAGATCACATCAGTTAATTATTCAGATGCCAGGTGGTTGGGGGCAAACAAAGCAAGCCAATAAAAGACTTTGCTGTTTTATCCATAACTAGTTGCCTAGGTGAATGTGATTATGAAGTTTTATCTTGCTCCTCCTGAATAGGCCTTCCAACCGTTAAATTCTGGCTGATAAAAGTGTTTCTGAATAACTCAAAGGTGCCACCTACCATAACTGCAGCCATCAAATACAAACAGAAACTGGATCCATTAAGTAACAGGGGGGAAGCATTGTCTGTTTGAAACTGGTAAGAGCTGCAATGTGCAATTGAGAAAGTTTTGGCCAGGCTAACTAGCTTGTGTGTGAAATGCTTCACACTGCAAAATAACAGAGTTGAACTTACTGCATTAGCCAAGTTGGCACCCTACAACAGGAATGAGGACATTTTTGCATTTGTCATTTTCTGCTTCTGCACTCTATCAAATTTTCCACTGCAGCGTCTGGAGAGATTTCTATCTGTTTCCACTGAAAGCAGCAAGGTAAGGACAGCAGTTCCATACCTTTATTATGTTTAAAAAGGTCAGTTTGCAAACTGCCTTCACTTTCTACCACGGTCAATATACAGCTCAACAGAACACATGTCTAAATTCCCAGTGATTTCTTCCAACTTTTCCACTGGACTATGAAAACAGTGAGCATACTTAAATAGTCACTTGGCATTTGCCTCAGAGGTGGTTGCATCAAAAGCAAATAAAGGTTCTACATTACCACTGCAAGGTAGACAAAGTTCACCAGAGAAATTAACTGAAGCAATCAACTCTCCCTTTTTCCCTAGATGAGGGTGGTTTTTTTTTGTTTGATCTGGAAAGATTACTTCATCAAGTTGTGAGCATCTGCAGAAGATCCTTTGCTCCAAGCAATTGGAAAACATACACGAAAGTCACTTTTTAAAGGAAAATATTTTTTCTCCATGTCTTCCCCAATTTCTAACATGTTAAAACTGCCTGGGAACTTGTTCTGATTAGACTTCATTTCATATTTTGTTCACTCTATTATTCAACCATAACCATACCCTGCAGCCAAAAGCTAAAAAAAGTTCTTGTCATCTGTGCCCAGGGCAGCAATACAGATGTGCTCTCTCTGATCAAGAAAGACATCTTCCTAAAAAACAAAGGATAATTTAATCAGCAATTTATCTAATAACCCCTGGATTATATAGACAAAGTGTTGGCCATCTTTCATTTCATTTGGCATGACAATCAAGGACCGAGTTCATAGAATATTTTTCAGTTTTTGGCTTTATCAAGATAAGCACTAAGTTCCAGGTTGCTGTTGATATTCTTGTTTGAACACCAGCAATACCACGGGTTTCATAACCCTAAGCTACCAGTATTTACAGTGACCAGTCCATGATACGACCCACAGAACCCTTAAGGAAGCAGCAGCCTTCTCAGGCAGAACAACTGGCACAGACATAAGCAGGTAAAATATTAAAGCATTCTTCTTTATCTTGCAAATTTCTACACAAACTTAAAATCCCATCTGATTCCCTTCATGCACACAAAGGCAATAAAATCACCAGGAAACAGGCTATCTGCACCAAAACCTTAAGCAAAACAATAATTCGCCTTTTTTTTTTTTTTTTTTTTTAAATCAAATACACACTTCCCTTTCAGAAATGGGTGCAATGCAAAATTTGAAGACTTAAGTTCTGGGAAATTTAATTACAAATACCTTTTACCCATCTAATTATTAGAGATTGCTCATGAGAGAGCAGGTATTTCACTAGCTGGGAAATCAATTAATGAACAAACTCTCCTGAAATCTGAAAGGATGAAAGCTATTAAAACACTTAAAAGTGGTTGGAACACAGCTGGGGTTGGTTTCCGTACTAGTCCTGTCCCAAGTTTCTTACAGGGGGTATCTGGAGTGCACAGAACTGTTGTCATACAGGGATAGGAACTACTTTTACTTGCATTCTATCAATCCATAGGGGTCATCATGATAAGTAAAGATTTTGACACAGAACAAGAAAAGGCTTTTCTTATATTTGCAGTCCGACTGTGATGATTCGTGGAGTCTGTATCTGGCATATGATGGATACACACCTGACTGCATGCGAAACAACATGGCTTTTACTGAGCATGTACCAGCCTCTGTATGCTTAACTGAGGGGGAAAATAAGAAATCTGATTAAAAACACTGAAACGTCCTCCTACCACATTCAAGATGCACAGGAAGGGGGAAGAACTCCTCCCGCAAATCCAGGCACTAGAGGACAGACCCCTGCAGAGCGCAGTCCTGAAACACAGGATGCAGCTTCTCTCACTGCTTCTAGAGTTTCCTGTCTTCTGATTCTTCGTGTCTTTAAGCTCCCCGAGGAGCTCCTTGTGTATCACAGTATTTTCACAGTATTTCTGTTGATATGAGGCAAATACATCCAGAACTCATTCTTCTATTCCTTCCCCTTCTCACAACTGACCTTCTGTCTTGGGGGAAGTGCAGGGTGACCCGGCAGCTGCAGAAAGCACACTAGGCAAGAAATCTGACTGCCAAAATGAATGACTTCTACCCTCTAAGTTAGCCTTCATTTATATTTCAAATATTACTCTTCTCCATGTGTAAAGGGAGAAACATCTGACTAATGTCCCTGAAGTTTCCAGCTACAATGTTTAAACGGAGAGCACAAAGAATGAGATAAAAGGGTACTTCCATTTATCAGAACGCTAAGGGCATTCTCTCTTTGTAGGCAAGATCTCATCTAAACTAAAAATACAGGGTAAAAAGACTGAGCAGAGATGTTACTGCTCTGCAGTGCTGTCAGTCAGTAACACACTAGCTACAAGGAGGTCGCTATTTTTCCTTGGGGTCCTGTCTAGTGTAATGTTCAGTAATGCTCTATGTTAAAGCTCAAATGTTGTGTATTGTTCTACGTAACTCTTTCTATATTGGCTCAAAACAACTAATCCAGCAGGTATATGCCTTCCAATTGGAACTAAGAAGCTGAAGAACAAATATTTTGAATGTCTGAATCCTTAGAACAGACCTCTTCCTTTCTCGACCATCTTCCTTCCAATCTCTCTGTACCAAACAGAGCTGCACTGCTATGGATGTGTCAATAGAACCATTTCCATGACAACAGCCTAAGATGTGCCAAATATAGACATTTGACTCCAGCAAACAGAGAAAAAAGAAACATGACTAAAGGGCGTTTGGCTGCACTGCATTTAGACCCAATTCCTTCCTTACAACCACAGACAAACACTCCGAGAAGACTGAATTGAATACCCTTTGAAATCCAACTGCTGATGAAAGAAGGTTTGTTTCCCATTCTCAGTTTGAAAGAGCTGAGGCTCATGCACTTGTTCCATTTCACCATCTCTGCTTTGAAGGCAGAAAACTCTGACAGAAGCAAAGAACTGACTTCTTCAGTCACATTAGAAGGACTTGCCAGAGTTTTCCTCCTTCCTGAAGCCAAGCAAGGCTCACACAGCAGTAGGGCCTCCTGCAGAGCACCACCAACAACACCAGCCATTGAAGAAACCCCAATACAATGCAGGACCTGACCTGAGCTACTGCTCACCAGCTGCTGCCCTAGCGTAATAAACTGTAAGACAAAACAAGAGCACCTTGCTCTTCTTGCTGTACTGCAGGCACCTAAGTAGTAAATGTAACTCCAGCACAACTAGAGCCGCAATGTGTGAATTGCTTGGGCTTTTAATATAAATCCACTTAAAATAGTGAGTGGATACACAGAGCTACTGTTCAACTCCGACAGTCCTCTAAGACACCCCAGGTCATGTGGCTCCGAGATCCTGGCTCAGCGCTGCATGTGGTGCGAGGAAATTCCAACCTGCATCAGTCGGAGCTCTCACTATGGCCCTAGTAAGGTACTCAGAGCAATGTTTTTGGTCTATGGCCCAGCTCTGTTTTCCTTTTGATTATGTAACAGACAGTGCTTAGCAACTCACACAAGCTTATCCCTTAGACTTTGTAGCAGGGGAAACAGTAGGAATTAAGCTAAGGTGCCTGCCTGCCACAGGGGAGCACATGAAGCTAATAATTACCAAAACCCCTACCCCCCCCAGCAGTTTTGTCTACTTCCAGAGTCTCTCCTAAAAACTTCCTTAAGTCTCACTATCTCAGGTGCTTAGACAAGGAGCAAGCAGTTTCAGTCAGTGTTTACAGGTGGAAGCCCTATTTAACTGTTCCTTTAGCAATGCTTTTAATTGCACAAGAACAATTGCTAGATCAATTGTGTACACATCCTTTGTGTCCCACAGACTGGGCAACAAGGGATGACATTCACAACCAAGGGATGCTGTATGTAAGCTGGGCTATCCATGGCATTTACTCATAAATACTCATTATAACAAATACACTGGCCTCTAACATAGGTTTCTGGGATTAATCATTCTAGTACTGCAGCAGTAAAACAATATGCTGTTGTGTCCAATGTGGTAGGTCCCTTCTGTGCCATGACTTGCTACTGATTAAGTGCTATAAATAGAGAGGCTCAATGAGTCTCAGTGTATATAGCACAGAAACCACATACATGGCTTGGTGGGAGAGCACATTGCCTCAGTGCTTTCTGGAGATAATTCAGATAGGCCTTCAGCTCTGCATAAACTATTTGTGCAACCAGATCCTTTTCACATGCACACTATGCCTTAGGCCATGATACAGCTAGTATCCTGCATTACTCTAAGAAAAGCAGAAACAGCACTGACCAGCTGTTAGTTCTCCCAATTCCCATTGGTATACTTAGTAACTGTAGAACTGTGCAGCAGGAGGACACAAAAAACAACAAACACCTCCACCATGCAATTCAAAGGCTACAAAAGTAAACACTAATATAGAGCTTTAGGTGTCAAATGCTGTCTGTACAGGTATGTGTCACCAATGAACCATCAGCTACAAGATCTGCTGCAGTTAAGCAGCTCCGACCTATCTTGTCTTCACAAAGCTTCTTCTCCAACTATACCCTCACCTGATAAACACGAAGCAAGTTGGGATGCCTCTGGCAATCCAGAGTCAGCAAACTGGCCCTCAGAACTGCGGCAGTAAAGATTCGCTTCTGCTTTGTTTTCAGGAAATTTAACCTACCTACCTTCTCTGCCAAAGACAGCGCTTGGCCAGATAAAGCCAATGATATGACACCAGTTGCTCTGCTACACAGATGGAGAAGGATGACCATTAAGGTAGTCAAGACCTGAAAAACTCAGCCAGAAGTCAGCTGACAACCAATGCAATTGAGACTCTAAGGAAAATATAGACATACTGGAGCGGATCCAGCAAATGGCCACAGAGATGATTACGGCATCTGACATAGAAGGAGAGGCTGATCAAGCTGGGATTGTTCAACCTGGAGAAGACTTGGGGGAATCTCCATTTGTATAAACATCTGATGGGGTGGTAAGACAATAAAGCCAAACTGCTCAGTGTTGACCATGACTTACTGAAATACTGTTAGTTCTATTTAAACAAAATTTACTGTAATGGTGGTCATGGCCTACAAGTTGCCAAGAGAGGCTATGGAGGTTTTGAATATCTCCAGGATATCCTGGAGATATTCAAAACCCAACTGACTACAGTCCCGAGCAACACACTGTAGTTGATCCCACTTGGAAAAGGGTGATTTGACTACAGAGATGCCTAAACCAATAGAGTCGAGGTGGGAGGAGATCTGCCTTAAAAGCCCTCAAGCTAGACTAGAACTTTCTACAGTAGGCAAAGAGTCCAGGAGTATCCTACTGCAGAGGATGCTTCAGTTCTCCAGGACTCTAGAAACAGGAGTATGATTGAAGACAGTCAGTATCAATCAGTTCAGTTAACCTCCCTGCCAATTACAGCAGGAAGGAGGTGGAGGGGAGCTTCCATCCCCCACTGCTGCCAGACTGAGGAAAAGGATCAATATTCCACACAGCACAGTGAACCACGCAAGTGAAAGTGATGTGAATAAACCTCTGTCATATGTAAAGGCTGGAAAGTAACCGGAAGAAATTACTTCTGCCCTTACCTGCATACAGCTTGTACTTAGGCAAGATGCATTCAGAAACTCCCGAACTGCCCATACTTTGCTTGGCATGAAGGAGGAACTGGGTCACAGTCAGTTGCAAAGTTAAAGCACTGGTGCCACTGCACACCAGTGAACGGCCTACTAGAAGTGTAAAGTGTAAGAATAGAGAAGTGCTCTGACAAGAGGTCAGAGTGCTCCTCCTCTTCCCTGTATTAGCACTATGTTCCCACAAAAAAAAACAGAAGTCATCCTCATCTTTTATTATTATTACAGCTGCAAGGTATTTGCAATCAAGTTGCTTTTCTCAAAAACAAGCACTGAGAAAAGGAAAGGCAGTGCCTGAGTGGAAGCAGAATTGCAGGCTGCAGTCCCTGTCTTTGCTTAGGAAAACCCTGTATTTGGCCAGGCAGAGTCTCAGGAACTGACACAGAAGTGCTCATACTCATTTATATTCACGATTCCAGAGACATCAAGAATGATTTATTTATGTAAGTCATTACTAATTATCTGGCTGTTACTGATTTGTGGATTTTTAAATAATTCTGATTACATGTCAAGTCACAGCCCTGAAAAGTTGTGACATTTCTTTATTTAACCCTTGGAACTGTAATGTTTTTCCATCAGTAAGCTAAACTCTCCAGACCAGAGCAGTTATCTACAGCAGACCACCACAGGTGGATGCCTAAGAGATGCATAAGTTGTCCCACATAGAATAACTTTTGAGAATTCCTCCAATGCCACAGAGAGTATGGTCAAGCAGTACTTGGGGACTAAGTGGAAGTCCCAGCTGTCCTATGCATGCTCTTATGTGAGCTGGGAAAAGCAGCACAAACACAGGTGAGCATTATACCACCAACTGTGACCACATATATGTAGGATAAAGCTTGACCAAACCCCTGAATTCAGACTATTGAGAGTAACAGCATTAAATTAGCATGAAATAGGAATTGTGCTGAAGCTCAGAATAGGCCAAAAAATATTTTGCTCTTTCCAAAGAGAGTAGATCCAATCAACAAGTTTCAGTACAGATGGTTTCTGCATATTTTTAATTTATTCATGCTTTTAAGGCTGATAAGAGCGCCACATTTCAAATCCACTGTTTTCAAGATATTAGTAACACTGTCTGATTGTAATAAACTCTCTTAAAAGGTTTACTGTTAAAGCTTCTTTTGGGCACGCAGGGTAGGGTTTTGCCTTGAGCAGCATGTATGAGCAGTGACCTCAAGTTGCCACGCAGCTCTGCTCAGCTCAGGGACTGCTCAGAGTGGCTCTTGCCAGTGCACCATTTGAGCCACACCTTTGTTGCTTCAAATGAAAGCTCCAGAATTGACACCACTCTTTACATTGTGAGGTCACGCAACAAAATCTGCGAATGAACCACATAAGCAGGTGTCCCTGCTGCAGGCCTGGAGCTCAGTGTGCCTTGCCCTTGGACCATGCTCCTGCCTTCAGCATCCTGCTGTAACTTCTCCCTTGCAACCACTTCACAACATAAGCCAATGTTAGGCTTGAACGCTGCAGGGATAAATTTTTTAGATGACCTCTGAAGTGACCACTTCAGAACAGACTGCTGAGCAGGGCTGGACTTCATGCTTACTTCCATGAGCCTTACAGCTGCAGTGTGCTCCAGTGCAAGAGAACGTAACGGTAAGTCAGCTGAAAGACATGAACAGAAGTCACAAAACAGAAGCAGCTCCAGCAGTCTTGGGGTGGCACCTGCTCCACGGATTAGACTGAGTCTTATTGCTACAGCTGAGCCTTTTATTCCCATATAGTTTTTTTTTTTTTAATTCAATTATCACATACAGACAGTTTTACCTCCTCTAAACTTGTTTATGCCATGATTTTTCTCAAGATCACTGAAAAGAACCTCAATGACACTTCCAAGAACAGGGAGCTATGTCCAATTAGTGCACGTACAATCTATGTACTCTTCCTTTTCTTTTTGAAGCAATCTATGAACTGCACTTTCTAAACGCCAAGTATGTCTTTCTGCATGTGCATTTGAGTAGTGATCTTGGTTCGTACTTAGCTGAGGGCTTTTAATACCTGGCACGGAAAGCTTAAACATCTTAATCCTTCCTGCCCGTTTAAACTAATCATTTTGTGTTAATACTAGGTTTCCTATCACATCTTTTTGCCTATGTCTGCAAGGACAGACTTTAATAAGAATGTGATCGAAGGCAGCTAACTAGTAGCAAGCTACGGCCCCATCAGCTCACACCCAAGCTAATGTCTTGCTTTCATGCACATACACACCGCCTTTACCTGCAGTTTTGGTGGCAATGGCACAGCCACCTAACGTAGTCAGTATTCATGCTTACACAGACAGCTTTGGGACTGCACAGCAGAACAGCACCCCATGCAGCCTTGTGCACCCAGCTTGTTCCTGGTATTTTTAGGCAACTTCGGGTTGCCTAAAACTAAGTAGGTTGGTTTTAACAAACCTCAGACTACAAAGGATTTTGAGATGAGGCAGGATTTTTAATTAAAACAGAAACCTCCACAGATAGTCACTGACCCTCAGGAGACCATTATGTTTCTCTAATCCTTCAAAAATACTTATTATGATACAGAACAATTGGAGGACAAGGATGTTAGTGGAGAATAAGCTTAGTTGCACACAAGTTTAACAAGTTAAAGGGTACGCCCCCATGGCAAAGTACAGAAATTACTCTTAATTATTATTGCTTAATCTAACAACTAAGCAATATTAGTGAAAATTCATCATGTATAGGGAATTATATATAGCCTTCATGGCAATTGAGCATGTACACTGTTTACCAGCACATATTATTACACATTTTTTCCACTGCTTTTGTTAAAAAAAAAAAAAAGTCCAGAAGTAGGTCCAGATGAACCAGCACATGCAACAGTTAACTCCAAGCTTCTGCGTGTCCACCCAAAGGTATGAGAAAGGAAGGTCAGGGAGGCTTCACAGTACCTCCTCATTCTCCCCTTTGGACCAGGTGAGTTTCCTGATGCAAGAGCTGTAATGCTGGTAGTCCCCAGATTAGGTGGCATTAAACTGTTTCACTTCTACCTGACAAAACACGAGCAACTTGGATGAACCTGAAATCAAGTGTTGATCTGAAGGGCTACTTTGAATGCAACTGAGTCTTTGAGGAAATACAGCCTTGGAAGATGCCACATTCCTTAGAAAGGACAATATTACTCACAGTCCAAACATCCTTTCTGGGAGATGTTTTGAAAGCAGTCAAGCAAAAAAAATTTTTTTTCTTTAAATCGAGGTGATGATGTACACCCATGGAAGCCTCACTGGAACATGATGAGAATAAGCATTTACTCCTTTTAACGCAAAATAAAAAAATCTAATTAAAAATTCATTAAAAAATTCGTTACAAATGAATCCTCACAGAGAGAAAAATCAGAGTCAATTTAGCATGGATTGTTGTTTTTAGGATTGTTGTATTTGTTTTTTAAAATCATTAATGAATTGTTCAGAAGATGAGTAGAAGTTCTCCTGGCAGATGACGCAGGAAATACATTGGGTGGAATGGAACACATAGGACATGCTACAATGCAAGCAGTGAATCCAGCTGAAGTCTCTGAGCTCACAATTTGCCAAATCAAGGGTGAAACATAACATCAGCATCCTATAGTGCATGCTTTGAAGCACCTTTTTTTTTTTTGGTCTTCAGAAGCATTCTGAAACACTTTGAACCTCAAATCAATCTCCTGTTGTGTGACCTCTAACTCCTGCTGACTAGGTGACCCTGGAGAAAGAAGGGTCAGTGAAATAATGCACTGCAGTCCATGAACACAGTTGCACACCTCAGTACCAAAAAGGCAGAGCTAGGGGAAGAAAAAGGAAAAATAAAGAGTCCAAAATAAAACTTCTTGCCAAACAAGAGAGATGCAAACCATTTGCCACAGCTCTATTACTGGCTCCCTCATAAGCCACAATAATGAAATGAATGACTTCAAAATACTGTTTTATTGCTTTTGTTGTTGTTGTTGGGTTTTTTTGTTTTGTTTTTTTAGGTCTAAATGAAAATAACTACCCACTCCATGTTTTCTCGTTGTTTTGAGGCCACATTCCCAAGACAAGTAGATGAGCATTTCAGTATATAGAAACTGTGCAGTGGTGCACTGAAGTGTAGTCTGTACAATTACTACATATTCACAAATACACAGCAGAAGATCTCTTTGGGAAATTACATCGACCTAGTTTACCAAGTGGCAACCCCCCTTTTAGTCCTTCTCAAGTTAGACAAGCAAAAGAATACACAGACTATTAATGAGGTCAGGATTGGACTAGCAACAAAGGAACTGGAAAAGCAGAGACCTACTCACAAGCTAGATTCTGGAAATATGCTAAAGGAAACAAACTTTTCAGTAGAGCTGTAAAACAGTGGTGAATGAGATATAGGCAGCATGAGCCTGGGATACATCTTGCCTAGGAAACCGGGGTTAGAGTGCCCGTAGTGCCACTGAATCACTTGCTGGAGCAGTGTCACAGCTGACCTTTTATTTGGATGCCTCGTGTCTTTTTGTCCCGCTGAGATACATAAAGCCTGATTTTCAGAATTGCTGAGCAATCCTAGCTCCCACTCATTTTCTCGCTGGAGTACTGCAGAGGCCAAACATTTGGAAATTGCTTGCAAGTATTTAAAAATAGGTATCTAAACAGCAAGGCTACTATTTGAGTATGAAACTATATATACATCTCTTTTTTATCCTAAATCAAACTCTGAAAGCCTCTGGGCCCTGTGCAAGGGTTATTAATGCTTACGAAGTCCTCTGGCATCCTCAAATGGAGAGCTAAGTAGAACTGCAAAGCATTCCCTCTTTTCATGTTTATATTTAGCTTCAGGGAGAGGGACTCTCTCATGTAACATAACATATATTGACATTTAGACCAAAAATGCCATTGACTGACATTAAAAAACTAGAAGTTTTCAATTTATATAAAGTCAATCTTTTTACATTTTTTTCCAGATGACATTTGCAAAGCAGTTTGCACTGTAGCAATTGGTCTTTTCTCTTTCATTTCTTTATCACGTATACAACTTCCCTTTTGATCAATACAGGAAAGTCAATTCCAAAACAAAAAGAACTGTACTTGATTACTGAATGCAGAGAAAGAATTTAAATTGAAAACTGCTTTTCCCCCTTGCAAATTTGGGAGAACACTATCTTTTCTATGTAGGAGATGTCTGTATTTCTGAGGTCACGCATTCTCAGCTATATACATGTATAAACATACATCCATCTTTACACTCTCTTGAAATCTGAGTTATGTAAAAACCTCAAACTGCTGCATTCCAGTTGTACTGAAGATCTCTCATCTCCTTTTCACCTCTACATTTCAATCACTTAAATCTAGTCTCTTTCTCTGAGGTCTCAGAGGAGAACAAACTCAGTATGAAGATCCCTATAGAAAATTGTGTTCACACTGGAAGGAAAAAAAACACACACCAAAAACAAACATCTGCCAAAAGTCCACCTATCCAGCCTCAAGGCCACTTCTAGAAACCCAGAACCACTTATTAATAAACTGTAATCAGGGAAAGAAATTGACTCATCTTCCAGCCTTTTTAAATGCACCATTGGGTAGTTCATGGTGTCTGCACACAGTTTGTACTCATTTTTCCCCTGACTTCCTGACATGACACCCCGACGTGCTGAAGACTGCCATGCTTCACCAGCTAAGGTGAGATGAAATCTTTCTCGGACACCGCTATGCATTTCAGTTATTGCTGCTTTCACACACACTGCCAGCTGCTATTGCTGCTGCTGTTTTTCTTTTTCTCTTTAAGCAGTATATTAATTTTTTCATTCAAAAATGTTATTTAGCATATACTTAAAGAAATCCTGCTTTGTTCCTCTGCCTGATAATTGGCGTTGATGGCAAGGAGCAGCTCCTTACCATGGCTGCCTCAGTTTAATACAGAGAAGAATACAGAGAGCAGAACCAAAACAAAGTAAATTCTTTTGAGAGATGCATTGCTTTTAAGGCTTAATCTGAACTCTGACCTGAATTTTGTTAGTTACTAGGGGTAACCTGCTCAGACATCTCTGCCCATAAGACGCTTACCAACAACAGCATTTTTGAGGCAGCAAGGAGCCTGAATTAGTGATCTTTTATTATTATATTGATATACCAATATTGTACTTATGAAACTTGATTTGGTTTCTCCCTGTCCACAGTCTACTTTCATACCATTTTCTATTCTATTTCCTCTTACCTCTACATTACCTGCTAAATGCATGCACCCACACAATGACACCATGCCCCCTCCAACCCCTCTCCCCCCCCCCCCCCCGGGGAACCAGAACTTGGAAATGAAAGGGCATTTAGAAAAAAAGCTTAACTTCAAAGTTTGGTTTTGTTATCAACCTTGCATCTTTGATATCACTGTACATCATTTATATCAACTGACCTGATTAAGCTCAAGCTTACATCCACAGAGGACAGCTGACAGCAAATCCTCTAAGACAGAGGTGACTGAAACTACAGTCACTACCCTGTCTGTAGCTCTTGAGTACTTTGAAAAAGGTTCCAGTGCCAGGGCTACTTTATGACAGTGTCAGAGCTATTCTGGGAATTATTTACATTCCCAGGTACAGGAGAAAATGAGCCAGCAGATGCGGATACAATTCTGCATCTCAATAGCTTGTATTCCCAGCACAGATACTTTCCCCAAAACAGAAGGCCAACAGCCTGATCTCACCCTGACCTTTTTCTTCCTGCCCTTGGACTCTCAGGACACACGGTAGGTATTCTGTGTTTCTTGGCCACCTGGAAGGTCTGGTGTGTGGGTTACAAAGTCAGATAGGCTGGCCACCCTGCTGTAATCTCTCACTGTACAACAGTGCCCCTTCTCCCACTTTGGCTGAGGACCTCCAAAGCAGCAATGGAGATTTTGTTAAACAGCCCCAAATCTACAGTAGTAGATGGAGTTAAGACCTTTAATTAATTAGAAGTATGCGCAGCTAAAGCAGATCTCACAGAACTACACCTAAAATTCTTCCTAAGGCTTGCCCCTAGCTGAAAGCATCAAGTAATTTTATTAAGGAAATGGCAGTCACTGGTGGCCTTGTCTGAATTTATCTGAGAGAAGAACTCATTTGTTGTAGGTCTTCTAAAAATCTCTCTAGAGACAGCAACAATCAAGCAACAAACTGAACAGCTTAGCGATCGCTGGCCACTAAAATCATTGCCAGACTCCTTTGCTGGTATCAGTTGGGAACGAGAAAGCTTCCTTCCCATGCTTGCAGTTCAAACATTCAAGCCCTAAACAGGCACATCAGTGATTAAAAACTAGAATGCCGGATCCAGGCATGGCAAGCAGAACAGAAGTGGGCTGTGTAAACATACCTCCAAAATCTCTGGTACAAAAAGGAATTAAACCAAGAACAGGAAAATAGAAACCGAACTGGAACAGTGGGCTTAGGGAACTGCCTTTCCTTCTCTCAGTACACAGCAGTGCAAACCCACTTAGCTCTCTTCTGCTGCACAACACCTCGCTTGGATATTTTCTGAAGGCAACAATACTCTACACAGGCATTTATACAGAAATGCCAGCTCTGAGTTTGGGTTCTCTATATATCTTAGCTGATAAGAAATGCTAAAACAAAAGGACAGCTTTTATCAGGTTTTCAGTGTTTCCCAAGCACTGTTTCCAAAGCCATTAAGAACCTATTTCTTGCCTTCTGACCTAAGACATATTTTAATAGTCTGTGTTGTTCTGCCTCAGTTATAAATCTGCAGAGGGATCAGCTAGCAAACAATTGTTTTGGTTACTTCTCATGACTAAGAGACTGCATATCCCAATGACATACTCTTTTTCAGGTTTCATTTGGTTTCTCAAGGTCAGTGCAATATCATAGAGCAATTTTAAAAAAATAGAAGTCCCTTACCTGTAGCAGAGTGAAGACTCTCCAAGCTCCAGTATCTGGACAAGACACCTCTCATCCCAGTACCACCACCACACACCACCCCACTGCTGTCTGAATCTGAACCCGGTGAGAGCCCGGAGCTTCCACTGCTGCTGCAGTTTTCTCCACTGTGTGCCCCACTGGACTCACTGGGGCACTGCTGGGTCCTCATGCAGGCAGGTAAGAGGGAGAGCCAGGGGCTCTGCTGTGCCGGGGGAGAAAATGGGCCGAGCGCTCTGTAGCTGCTCCCAGGGCAGTGGTACCTGGTAGCGCTGTCTGAGGACTGAGCTGGATTCCTATCCTCCTCTCTGCTTGTCTCGATGCATCCTGACATCATAGGGGTCCACTAAGGAGGCTCCCTCTGTGGCATTTCAACTGCTCTCAGCTGCAGCTTCTAACAGCTGATTTTTATTACAGCCAATTTTAAGGCATTAAAAAAGCAAGGGTGGGACAGAGATCTTTCCTCATAATTTAACAGAGCTGTCAGATTAAAAATAAATAAGTGGAAATAGTAGGATTTCATGCTTTTTAAAAATGCCCAAGTGAGAGAGACCTTGTGTTATCTGCTTCCCCTGAGAACTCGGAAAGGACTTAACATATAAACTAATCATGTTTAGAACTGGCTGTGGCTGCTGCTGCTATTAAAAAACTATTTTTGTAAGTCCTCAGAAAAAAAAAGAATTCAAAATGAAATCAAAGCCAGAAAAACACAGATTGAGATTTGGGGACGTTGCAGCTGGGAATTTTGAAAAGTCATTCAATATCGACTCCCAGACTATAGACTTGGGACGGTCTCTATTTCAACATGATATCTTTGTTAGAGGCCTCAGTCCCACGTGAAACAGCATCACTATTTTTAATTAGATGGTTCTATTTCTCATTACCTAGCATGTGATGCAGTATGCCCCTATAAAAAGGATTCTGAAATAATGGTAGTTTCCCAAGAATGGAGAAATAATTATACTGTTTAACTGCTTTGAAACACCACAAAGGTTTTATGGTAAAGGACATTTCCTGATCACCACTCTGCTAGAGGTATATAAATACCTGCCTTGCAATGGTAGATTTGTCAGACACTATCAAAAATAATTTAAAAGTAGCCACATAGTTTGTACCATTTATGGCAAAAAAAAAACTTTATAATGTTTCTTGTGCTAGTCACCAGAACATGTGTTTTGATTAAAAGATCAGAACTAGATTGCTTCATTGTGAATTTATCCAGGTCAGCTCAATGGTGGCCAGATGAGATTCAGTAACTACTCACAAGGGTTTGGACTGAAGTGAACAAGCAGCTCAGCACCACAAGCACAGCTGAGAGGGGGGCAGTCACCCACAGGTGGGACACAAAGGAATGTGCTGAGAAAAATCGAACTGCTCCTACCATTTGCAAAGCGAGCGTGTGTCTAGGCACCCAAACTCAGAACTAGGAGCATAATTTCGTACAAGAAGTGAAAACACTTGTTTAACTATTTCTGTGTTAAGTAATTCTGCCCGAAGTAAATAAAGTCACATTATTAACATGGCCAAAGCCAGCTCCAATAGTGAGATCCCTATGTCTGTGCAATAGCAGGGAGTACTTTAGGTCAGCAGACTGTTGTCTTACTGAATATTTACTAAGAGACATCCTTTGCCCTCCATCACTGAAGTTTACTATAAAGCATCCAATCATACTACGACAACTTTTGAGTCCTTAAACATTTCAGCTACTCCTTACAGGAACCTTACAAGGGTCTCCACAGTAACAGCAAAAAAATAAAATAATCTCTCTCCAGTTGACTGTTAGCAAAATAAATAAATAAATGAAAATCCTTCAGTTATCATAACATATAGCTATCAGAATGTATCTTATCCACTTGCACCAAAATATCTTCCCCTAATGCCTCCCGATACAGAAGTGGAAATGTGTTCCCCATTTGACTGCAGTAGAACCACTCTTCTCTATTGATCTAGTCCTTTCAGGGCCTCCTAGAACTGCCTGCATTAAAGTACAAATTGAGAGAAACACTGCCTGATTATAATAACAGGGGAGAAGGTAAGTAAAGTGTAAACAACAGAGATGAATGCAGCTGTTTGGTGGATTTGGGGCATTGAGAAGAGGAAGGGACAGTGCAGGTCCCTAGACATGAGAGGCAATAAGATGCTACATTCAGTCCCAGCTATCCTACTTCTGCTCCTTCAAATCTATGCTTGATACAAGAGGAAGAAAACGCCAAGTAGCTTTATCAGTTCTTGACTGAACTACAAAACCAGACAGTATTCACAGAGACCCTGTAGCAACTGCCCTTGCTCTGCCCCCAACCTGCTTAGGACACTATCTGTTCTTCCACTAACCCTCCCACTCTCTGGACTGAATACACTTGGCAAAGACCAAAAGATGTTTATTCAGGGCCAGAGACAATGGTGCTGTAATCCTAGCAGAAGGTACTACTGCAGTATGCATATGCACTGGAAAGGCATTTTCTAGTGCAAATGAAAGACAGGAAAAATACTACAAGGCCACGCTTTGGCAATAACAATTTAAAATCAGAGTTTTAAAACTACAACCCACCACAGAGGAGTTCCACCTCAGTACAGACCTCATAGCCTTAATTTATTTTTTTTTAAATCTACATTGACTTTTTGCTGTGACATTTGATAGAGAAGACAGTACCATTAAAGTTGCCGTAGCAGAAACTGTCTCCAATTACAGATTAGGGATCTCACTGTGCAGCCTGACCAAGCTAGTCAAGGTAGCCCCAGCCTCGGGCGGCCTGATCCTTAATATCTGCTGGATGCTTTAGACTCTGTAGTCTCTTACCTTTTGAACAGCAATTGCCAGGATCATTCAGGATTTGCTAGGATCTACTTTTTCACTCTTTACTCCACAAAAAGTTTTTATTGATATGCTAAATCTTTTACCTCAATAGCTAACATATACAATCCCACTCAACCTGCTATGACAAATTTTCAGGAACTCGGCCATCACTTCTTGGCCCAGATTTTTATGTTGGATGAAAATCTGAGTGAGCACATGTTATCAGAGACCTCACAGAGTGCAAATATTTGTGACTGTGATTAAACAGAATCAAGGCTGACATAGCAGGTCTAAGATCTCTGTGATTCAGAGAAAGAGTAAAAAATACAATAGACAAAGTGATTACTTTTTAGCCGCTTAAATTCAATGGTACTTCCATGGGTTAATTAGAATGGTATTGCCATTTCATGCTACAGCTACAATGATACATTTCTGCATATTTGCACACCGCTTTTTTCTGTGTCCCTTCAAGAACTAAAATGACAAAAATGAGAATAAATAGCTCTGCTTATTATTTTTTCTGAACAACAGGATTGCTAAATATTTATGAAACATAATGAAGTCCTGTTATTGAAGCTAATATTTTCCCTCTTGAATAGATTTCTCCACTGGTTGTCAAACATCTTCACATTAACTGTTGCCAAGTGTGAGCTTAACAGCCCATCTATAGCTGGGAAAATAAGATGAAAGTTGGCCACATGATGTTGAGTAAACAAACAGTCCTTTTGCCTCTGAGAAAAACTTTCCGTTATACCAATCAGGCCAGAGGATAACTCAGAATCATTAAGTGGTCACTGTTTTCCAGGCTCTCAACAGAAGACTCAGACTTTGAGAACTTGGCTTGCCTATTGTTACTGCTCATGCAAGATTTCCAAGGCCCCTAGTACAGGCCAGCCAGAACAAATGTATGCGTCTCAGGATGGTATAACCAATACCGCCACAGCAGTAGAACACCAGGGCATCTGTAGATATATGATAGCAGGAAAGTTAAAGGTCTTTGGCTGTTTAAAGACACAGGGAAAATTGCTAGAAAGATTCAGCCTGCATTTAAATAATGATTTAAAATAATACAGGCTTAAGGTCTGTTGTAGCAAAGCTGTATGAGACAAATAAGACCTTGTAATACATTAGTCATGAGTTCCTCTTTTCATGGGAGACAACAGATCTTGAAGGTTTAAGGGTCATGTGTGTCCCTATCCAAAAGTTTCACAGATTCTCTCAGAGGTAGCAAGGGTAAAACTTCTGTTAGGAGGTAACAAGGACAGGTACAAGGAAAGAAAAGTCTCTAGCTAAGAAACACAGAAAGCAATAAGAGATGGGACTTCTAGGAACTACAAATCCAAGTCTTAGATAATTGCCTGTATCTGTCACCTTGTGACAGTCTCCAGCTGATAAGTCCTGATGAAGAAGCTTGGAAATGGCAGCACCTCCCTCTGCTCTGGTCCTGTGGGCTAGTAGCTCCCATCCCCAAACTGCCCATCCCCTAGCTTGGGACCAGTCTCAGCTACATCCATCAAACAGCTTCCCAGCAATGTCTTCACATTGCAAATAAACAGATATTGGACTTGGTTGAGAGACAGGGAAGGATAGCATACATAAAACAGCCAAAGGACAAACATGCTGATCCACTGCTTTAAAATCCAAAGCCTTGTTACCTATTATTGCTCCCTCCTGTAATTGTGGGCCCTCCCTGTCAGCCCTTTCCTGGTGGGTCCTGGGTAAAATGGTCTCAAGATTTCAGAGGCTGCCCAAAAGGTAGAAAAGCATTCCCATATCTACATTAGGAAGTGGCTTGTGTCCTAGACTGGTCTTTCACTCTAGCTTCAAATAGCATGGTAAGCCAGGCAGTAAGGGACAGATATATCCCGCAAGGTGCAAATTGAAGACATAGGCATAACAAGACAACTACAGGGGAAAGATGTGTGATACTCAACAATAGTACCTACCAAAGCATGTGGTAAAGCCAAGAATGGCCCTCCAAAATGTTTAAACATTCCTGATTAAGCACATTTTTGTTTGTTTGTTTGCTGTTTTTTGTTTGTTTGTTTTTGCTAACCTGTGTGCATGTTTGTGTGCTTAACCTCCATACTTCTCTGGAGGAGGCTCAAGACTCTGTCAATCTTTGCTGAATAGAGAAGATTAGTAACACCTCAACTGCTCTTTATTTCACAGGTGTTAGAGCCATCTACTGGTTTCTTACAGTTTTCTCAAGTGGCTGCCCTGGACAGAAGTGGTAACAAGAAGGTAGTCTGCAAAACTTGATCAGAGATAAAGAGCACCACAGCACAGCTGATTCTAACTGCTGGAACATCTATATGACAAGTCTGAGCCCATCTCAATTCTCCCAATTTGACATAAAGGTAGAAAGAACAATGTCTCAGTGCCCTAGTGCCAGTGACTGGTCTTGGAATCTAATGAGTACAGCAGATATGGCGTTAAAAAAATCAAGTCCTTCTCCCAGCACTCGTGATATGTTCTAGTTGGGAACAGGTGGCCTCACCTAAATTAGTAAGTTTGTAGCCAGCTACACTCTTGTTCTCAGGTAATAAGTAGATGCATGACAGAAATTTCAGAGCCATGCATGCCACCTTTTGGGCTAGGATCATGTCAGCTATCTTTTTATACCTGAAGAACTAGAGAGGACTGTGAAAAACCAAGTGTCCCATTTCTAGATAGCATATAGACAGCTACAGGACTACCAATTAGTCCATCTACATCTACTCCTTTTCTCCCCCCCCCCCCCCCCATATATGTGTGTATATATACACACACACATTATATTAACTCTCCCAGGTCCCAGTTGGGAATTATCATGAAATTTGTATCAGCTGTGACTCAGAAGTTACTTCTATGACAGTGGCATTTAGGGATTTCAGCTAATATCAGAGACATACAGACAATTTGACAATGATAGGTTTCCATCTGGGATTTCCACAAGCTGAGGTGGCAGCTTTTAAAATTCAGCCAAAGAGCTGGTCCTAAGTGTTGGGGGCAACACCAAATGCCTGTGACAGCAAATGATCAAAGCCCTCAGTGCTGAGAGGGCAGAGGCAGGGCTCCTGACACCATGATAATAAGTAATTTTTTTTCTTATTTCCAGACAAAACCTCATGATTCTGTGCACAAGTTGTACTATGTGTCAGAAAGCAAAACAGTTTTGCTTGACAAGATATTCTGACCATTTGACTCTGATGTAATTAGCAGAGTTATGGTTCCCTAATGAGGTAATTCCAGTAGTGCTTAATGAATGGTACAAAGAGACTTTCTGAGGCAGAAATGGCAGCTTAGCGCCCAACCGTAGTTGGCTTTTCCTGCCTAGATTCCTAGCTACCAAACAACTCCCCTGTAACCTGTTTTTCTTATCCCACCCCAAGGTTCTATAGTAGAGATATCTGCAGCGTTTGGGTCAGCACTGTCAGATGAAGAACTTAAAAACCTAGCAAAAATACATCTCGCTGTTTAATAACACGTCTTACATTTTAACACTGATAAAAGCGTCAATCACTGAAAATGAAGCAGACACCATACTTCATGTGCATTCCTTGTAAAAATACAGCATACTTGTTCTTTAAGATGATTCTTTTAAAGTACAGGAAATTGTACCTCTAGAGGTTCATTTAGTTACTTTAGTGCCTAATTAGCAACTTGAGAAGAACCTCACTGTAACTACTGTAGTGCTCTCCAGCAAATATACAGCAGGGAGTCTGATTTGTCTGCAGAAACCTAATTCAAAAGTGTGATATATATGACATCATCCCAGGTAAGACAGAATTCTTAGGGGACAACACAAGTGTTTTTACATCAAGCCACATTATCATTGCCTTTAGTGAGCTTTTCTTTACTCTAAAGCTAACCACTGCCTTTTAGCAGATTTCTACTCAGATATAGATGGAACACTCGGTGAAAATAAGTTAGTGTTTATCATTCCATTTCCATACTCAATAAACCAGAGTTTAATTCTCTTGCAGTTTATGTCAAAGTAAGACTAGTGTACACACCAGGAGCAGAAATGCGCCGTTTCCAGCCCACGCAGTCCAAGCCTGTTGGAGTGCTCTGGGAAAATGGATGCAGTTTCAGTGGTAGGATGTCAAGAGCAATGGCAGATGTGATGGATGCACTCATTCCAGCCTGCAACAAGAGATGGAAAACAAAGACATCAGACATTAAACTTACATACCCTGGAGGACAAAATACAGCATTCATCACAAAACACCTTATTCCCCATCTCATGCCTGCTCATGTAAGTAGTCCATTAGTAGACACATATGGGTGGCTAGAGAGGACAGAAAACAGCAAGAATGCAGGGAAAGCTACAAGGTAATAACAGGAGAAAGAGGATAACCAGGTATTGGATTCACGTTCACATACTACCATGTGTACCTACATTCACAGAAAGTCACACTCCTTCCTCTGAAGCACATCACCACAAGAAGTCATCCTACCACCTATAGAACTAATTAACCTTTGCTTCCTACAACTTTATGTCTCATAATTGCTGGTTTGGTATTTAAAGAGTAAATAAGCCTTTCCCCTTCAGAGATTTCTTAGTAATAGTACATAGCCATAAAGGATGCAGCCAACACTACATTCTTCCTTTCAGTTAAAGGTATAAATAGGATCTCTCTCACCTCTACCTATTGTTAGTTTTGTGGATTTATTTTTTTTTTAAATAAAACTTACAGAACTTCATGAAAGTTTGAAAAAACTATATCATTGCCAGATCCCATTGAATTAAGAACTTTTAGTGTTCTGAGGAGAAAGACATTGTCAAATATATACAGACAGCTCAGGACATCTTCTGCCTCAGTTGGTCAGGCTTTAAAAGAAAAAAGCTTTGTTTTTTAGAAGAAATCACACAAACTCCTGTCATAAAAATATTCCAACCACCCAGACTAACCGACTCTCTCCTGCAGATGTTCATTTCAAAAAACTTTAAGAAATACGCCAACAAAATCCAAAATGTAAGCAAGGCTGTTATACTTTTTCTGTGTCAAAACCAACATTTTCTGACAATCCTGCCACACCAAGAAACAATGGTTCATCGATAAAGGGAAATGAGACCAACATTCTCCTGGTACGTCATCAAGAAATCACTTTAAAATGAGCAAGACACTATAAGATTATAGATCATCTGACAATGAGTGATACAGACTGCAATCAAAGTCACTGAAGCTTGCAGTACATAACGCAGATATGCTCTTCTTAGTTTTTTCTTCCCTCTCTTTTCTCCATCCCATACCCCTCGTAAGGCTGGCACACACAGAAAACAAACATCAGTGACTGCAAGTGACTGGGAGACCAACTGAAAAGCAGCAGGTCAGCAAGCATTGGTCCCATGGGCATAGCCATCTTTCACCTCTGCATGGCTACTGCCCCTTCCTTCTGCTACTGTGACATTCAGTTACAACATCACCGCCCTTCGCAGAAGGGAAGGGAGAGCTCAGGATATCGAGATGCAACAGTTTATCTATGATCCTTCCTTCACCCTGCCAGCCCACACCATATCGCATCAGCATAAAGTCCATTGACTAGCCTAGATGCTAGTCTCTTCTTTAGAAGATGGCTATTAGCCAAAACATCCTTCCAAAATGAAACAGCAAACAGCCTACTGAATAGCCACATACTGCCCAAGCAGCTGAGAATGCTGCTGCTCTGTGCCTGGTTTGTTTTATTCTTCCTAGACTTACTTTCCAGAAACAGAACACAGCCAATATTTTGTCACAAATGACCATCTCCAGATGGACAGCACAAACCCTGTTCAAATTAACCTGAGCCGCGCCTGCTTGTCTAGAAGATCACAACAAAGCCCCAGTGGGAGCACACGCTACTCCAGAGACGACAAAAATCAAGCAAAACAGGGAACATACTGAGCTATAACTCTGAAAATACCAAGGGTCTAGATTAGTTACATGAAAGGTGACAGAAAAAAGTATCATTCTGTTTAAGACTAGGAAGCAGCATATGCATCAGGGATCTATTACAGTTAAAAACTGCAGGGTTTATTGTTACTACTCCCTTGGACATCAGGACAGGTTTCAGGTATGGACATCATATGGTTTTTACTGCAGGGGAGTCAGATCTGTACAATCCAAAGGCAGGAGAAGAAGCACTTCCAGAGATGTCAGCAAATGTGGGCAGGGTTTTCCCCACCCCACAAAGGAAGGAAAGGAAAAGGAGGGACAAGAATATAGTAAAGATCCCTCATCTACATTTTCTGCTATAGATTCAAAGGGATTATTTCTATGCTTTTACGAGCAGCAGTTCAGTCCCTGGCAGAGCCATTTACCTCTGTTACGTTCCTGTACTTTGTCAAGGAGGAGACTTACTTCATTCAATCCCCTTTCCAAAGTGTCTTCATTACCCTCTTGAAGTGTATCTGAGGTGCCCATAATGCTCATAACCATAGTAGTGCACTGCAAAACTTCATTTTCTCTCATTTCAGATAGGGTAAAATCAGGTTTTCAGGAGCCACACTCAGGACAATAAGCTAAATACCTATTTTTCACTGCTTCTCATTTCTCTTTCAAAATAAAAGACAGAGATTTGCTGCACTATACCCCCCTGGGCTTAGTCTCCAATGAGTCTTTTAGGAATCTCTCTAATTTGGCAGTGCAGAAACTGTGTTCTAACAAATGCATGTAGAAGCCACATCTGTGCTTTATTACTATACACTAGAGAGGCCTCAAGCTTAACAGTCAGGTTTTAACTTCCTGTTAAGATAGAAAAGAGAAGGATGGTAGCAGACAGGCAGGCAGTTAGGAGATGTCACTAAAGCACTTCTTGCAAAAATAAATCCCAAAACAGAGTCTATCACCATTACATGCATCAGTTGTTTGGGGCGCTGTGTCTGTTCCAGCTAGGGAGTTTCTAAAGCTTTTTGAAAAATAAATAAGTAAAAAAAAGGAAAAAGGAAAAGCATACCAGGCTACATTGCAAAACTCTTCACCATGTGAAAGGCAAAGCCAATGGCCAAGCAAAAGAAAGTAGGCTCATGCATAACCATGTGAGTTTCTCTTATTCCACTTCGGAAGATGCAACCTTCAGAGGTTTGCCACAACCTTCTAAACATTAACACTTTAAAGTAGAACATTAGAAGCTGCTCAGCTTGTTACTGGTAGCATTTCATTATAATGGACAGCTGGGCCAAGCTTTGAGTTCGACTCCAGGGATTTACACAGATTGTTTCCATTTAAAGCAGATCAGCAACCCACTGGGCCTGAGCAAAACAAAGACCAGTACATAGAATTGTTTAGCACTGCCATTGCAAGTGGTTATTTTTTAGTCTAAAGCTAGTTTCTTGCTTGTCTGCATCTGAATCCTAACTGCTAGCCTTCAGGATAGCTTCATATAGCCACTAAACTCATTTGTGTACGTGGACCTGAATGATAGAGCTGTAGCAGAAATCAGCACTGAAAGTTAAGAATTTGTCTCTGTTCACCCCTGGAGTGCCCTATTCACTTGTTTCCACAACACTGCAGCATTACATTACCTTGTATGCTAACCTGAGCCTGACTTAACCCAATATGAATTAATATAACTGAAGCCACACATCCCAAAACAGCCATGTGTCAGGAAACATCAGACTTGCAATTTCAGATCTAAAGCTACATACAGTTACATTCTTTCAGTTGCAAAAGCACAACGGACAATGAAAATTTTACAAAGCTTCTTTTGTGATAATTTATTTCTCCTTATTAGAAGGATTTTGGCATCCTTCTAAAACTGCCCCCAAATGCTGCAGCTTGTGACAGCACTCCCATCACATATGAGGGTATGAATAAGACAGCACTATTACAGGAATAAAGCATTAAAAAGAATAAAACACAATAGGAAAAAGAAGCTACATGATGACTATTATGAGTAAAAAATACAGGCTAAAGAATGCATTCACATGGGCATTACCAGAAATAGCCCTTGAATCCCAACACTTGTTTCAGTCAAATTTGGCCTTCCCACAAAAAGTATCGATAACATACACAACACACTCAAATCAACAGTAGTACTAAAAAATAAAATAAAATAATAACAAAAAAATAGCTTTATACTACTAGTTATCTTCTATTCAGAACCTTGCTATGTTTCTATTCACCTCTGCTACCCAAAGAAGAATAAACCAGAAAAGCAACTCAAACCCAACCCCCTCCCCCCCCCCCTCAACATATGATGGTAAGTGAAGATACCTCAATGGGAACTGGGGCAGCTGCTACCCATTACACACCAGATCACAATTTAGAGGTATGTTTACACCAGAAAATAAGGGTGGAAATGCCTAAAGAAGTTGGGTTTTGGCAACATCAGAATGTGCAGTCAATCAGCATTCAAGCTGTGTAAGTTGACGGCTCTAGAGGAAGCTATTGGGGTAACCGTTCGCTCCTCTTAGAAGCACTAATGGTCTCAGTGCTAGCCAACATACCCTGCAGCGTGGGCTATATTTCCATCAATATCCATGCTTGTCAAGCAATTGTAAGGAATATTTTTAGTATGTTTTACTGGCTTCTGTTTACCAGTGAGCTTAACTAAGCCGGTGATGCATTTTCCCTGGCTTGTTTCGTGCCCATACATCACTAAGCAGTCTCTCAGAACTCTGAGCATAGTACAAAAATAATACAATTTCTATTTTTAAGAAATCATAATATACACTTGCCTCGGGAGCATTATTCAGTATCTTCAACACATAGGTAGCAGTGGGGCTGAGCCAGGAAAGCATCCTCACTGAACAGAGCATGGGCAATATATCACAGAATCATACACCCAAACCTCAACTGGCAATGTTTTCTTTTGAAAACATACAAATACAAAACAGCATAGATTTTAGTCCCTTGTCTGAGTAGGAGAGAACAGTGGGCAGTTCTTCTGAAACCCGGTTTATGGAATTGGCCTGGCTTTCTGTCCCAGGTATCCAGCGGCTTCAATAGGAGGCTCCCCCAGGCAGACAGGTACGTGGCAGGAGGTTCACCCTGCAAGCCCTAGCACACGAACTTAGCTGTATCCAGTCAGTGTTTCCCCCTCATCATCACAGAACTATTTGTGCACATAAGCTCAGGCACATGCTGAAGTGGTGGTGACAGGATTGTGGCAGCAGCTCCCCTCAAACATTGTCATTTTGATGCAAAACAATCCAGAAACAGGCAACTAGGACAACAGAGAGAAAGGGAAACAGAGAACAGACCAAAACAGAAAACCCCAAGGAAAGCTTTTATTTGAATATCTACAACTGATTTCAGCCATTTTCAGAAGCTTCCTCGGTATTGTCAGCAGAAGGTGCATGGGGTGTCCCTCTGATCTCATGTCCTTTTTACCCAGAAATTATTTTTTTTTAATGTGTGAAGACTAAATTTGGCTCTTGGATACAGATTCATGGCTCTCCCTGAAGGGAACAGACCCTAGCTCTGGATCCAAGAGTAACAGATGCCATCAGTGTGAGTCACAACAGTCACAAAAAATCACAATGCTGACCTAAAAGTGTACCCCAGTGGAGAGGAGACTACTGGTAGCTAAAACTCCAAGGGCAGTATTCTCTTAGGCACTTCACAGTGTGAAGTTGCCTCAGTAAAAGCATGGAGTTGGCCTCAGATACAAGGGAGATCTAATTTATAAGTCCCTTTTTAAAATTATACAGCAATGCCACGGGGCACTGAAAGAGATTTCATCAGCTTAATATATACTGATTTAAGGCAACTTTGATTTCATCCCTGCCCTCCCTATCTTTCAGCCCATAGAGCAAGCTGGTGCTTTTGCATCCTATTGTCCAGCACGGCACAGGGCAGGAACTGCTTGCTCACAGCAACTAAAACATCCACCGCCTCTAAATCACCACTTATGGGTAAGTTTAGTGTTTAAATAATCAGTCTCCGCAGACTAACAGACCCAAAGAGAAGCAGAGAGAACTGGTACCAGACAAAGTAGAAGGACAGGAATATGATGACAGTAGAAAGAAGAAGCCAGAGCAGAGAGAGGAAGACAGTGCCAGAGGAGGACAGTGTACGGTTTCTTACTTTTAACTGGTCCTCTGGTAGGTGTTGCAATTGAATCCCTCTCTCTGGCTGTCTCTCTTTCTCTAGCTTCCTTTTCTGGTTCCTCTCCATCCAAACATCATCGAAGCTGAAGCACTTATAAAGGGATTTAGGTCTCTTCCTCCTCCTCCTTTCTGGAATCTCCTTGTCTTTTTCATCTGGAGCAAGGAAGGAAAGCCTCCAGGCTTTGTTCTCAAGGGTGGAGATAGGGCGTGGGGATGGTGGAACCAGGAGAGGTCTCCTTTTGCGATGGGGAACCCCTTTCTCATTTGGACTCTTTTCAGGTAGTGTTTGACATTGCTGTTTGGACTCCTGTTTTACAAACAGCGGGTGAAAACACACAGTTTGTTCATCGGAAATTTTGTTTGCTTCAAATCAGTTTGAACAGAAGATGGCAAAACTCAGTTATCTAGCCACAGAACTGTTCAGAGGAAAATGTTTCCCCAAGAGTGCTGGCTGGCTGAAGGCAGCCTGCCTATTCATTCAACCTTCTCCATAGGTTTAGGGGCACTCCACCGTGAAACAGCAGTTCTGCTACCCTTTGAGACAGTGCAGTATATGCTCCCTCTGCACAGGACAATGTCCTTTTCGCCCTCATTCTAGATGGCATATTACAATAACATTACTACTGGGATGTAGGTCACACTGTCTGTATATTATTTGCAAAGATAGTGTCTCTGAAAATAGCATAAAGGCCAGTCTTGTCTGTCTGTTTTTCCCACTGTATGTCAGTTATACAAGGTGAAAATGCTTCCTAAATGGCTGCAGCTCTGATAATATTAAGCCCTGTGCTTTCTGATGGTGCTCTTTATGCTATCCATTTTATTTGCTTGATGTTGGGCTGAGAGAAAGGAATTGCAGTTTTGCCCTTCACTCCCATGTGCTTTTACTGTGTGGTTGCACAAACTTACAGCTTTTATAGTGGAACAGCTTTAGATGCCCTGAGACATCTAACTGCTACGCCAGGTAGCGCAGTTAGAATCAGTAATATTTAAGGTGGGAGATAACAATATCAAGGAATGAATGATCTTAGGAGTCTCCTTTCTCGCCAAGGAAATGTCGTGTCCTGGCAATAGTATCTCTCCAGTTTCTTTCCAGTACGTTTGAAGAACCCAAACAATGAGATCCTTAAACCACTGCAGGCGTTCCCTATCTGTTCTCAACTGAACAACACTCCTAGATCAATTTTTCATTGCCCCTGGCAAGAGAAGCCACAGTCTAGAAATGCTTCTTATCTACTAGATGCTAAGCAGAAAGGAAAGCATGTCCTGCTGGTATTCTGTGCCTAACCCCAACATATTGGAGACAAACAAGAACTGGCACAGGCCCCAAACATGGGATATATTAGGATGGTTCACTCTTGCCTCCTCGGTAACACGATTATGTAAGTAAAATCATGTTGCAAACATGTAATGAAGACCTTGCCACATGGGCATATTGGTAATTGTATAGAGTTGTTCTATCCTGCTGTTTTCAACATAAGATCTTTGTCTTGGCTATAATCTGGAGAATGGTAGCCATTAGCAAGTAATGACAGAGGGGCTGTTGTATGTTCCACCAGGCTAAGAAGGGTTACTTACCCATGTGGTAGCCAGAGACCTCAGGGGTGAGCTGATCCATTGCAGTCTGGTACAGCAATTATAACATGAATAAAGCTTCAAGGAACCTCACAACTGTTCATTTGTCTAGCAATAATGCCTTTATTGATGTGGGACAGAAAGGGACTTTTCTTTAATGCCACCATTAAACTTAATTTTATGACTTTTTTACTTAGCAACATATATAAGGAATGTGTTTAGTGTTTAAATAATAAGTGTATTTGCAGCATAAATTCTTTCCCACATAGATTTAATTGTCTCTGCTGTATTTTCCAGAGACACCTGAAAAAAAACAGCTTCAATTACCAAAACCCACGGGCCATGGAACAGAATGCAGTTCTACTTAATTTCACAATGTCATGAAAATGGAAATAAACAACCCCCCTATCTGCTTGAATAGATTAGATGTTGGGACATTTACTTCAATTTCTAGGCTCCATTTATCCATTTTGAGATACCGTATTATGCAGCCTCCAGAAGAATCAGTAAAATTAAAGTGTTTTTATATGGCTTAGACACCATTTAAATTTTTCACAGTTTTACTTAAATTCTGTAATCTAGAAATCAATTTAAGTAATTATTCATTTGCTCCTAATGGCTACATTCCAGAATGTGGGCTTGCCTTTTAAAGGCTTTATACATGCCGCATCTCTCCATTCTTTTCTAGGTGCTCTTTTGAGCTACAATTTACAGGTCGATGATTTTATTCATCCTCTGACAGGCTTCATCTCTTGGCAATGTTTTAAGAGTACCTTCCATACTCTGAGTATATTGTATTTTGCTAGGCTGCTGTAAAGCTGCAGGTCTCTTCAGAATGTGGTGTTAAGTTTGTAAGTTAGGTTGATACCCATGAAAACAAAAGATTTTCAAGTAGAGGGGACAGAAGGGAATAAAGCAAATTCTCTTCCCCTTCTGCCCACAGCAATTCCGGTACTACAGCCCTCACTGCTCAAACTGCCACCCACATGCTTCTTTAGAATCCAGACAGCATAAGCTAAAAAGGAAAACCCAAACAATCAAGTAAAAAACTTTCACTGGGAATATGTGAGGAGTGGTTGAGGGAACTGGTTTTATTCAAGCTGATAAGGGAACACTAAAGGCAATATAAAAGTGGTGTATATTAATTTTGTAGTTACATGGATAGTGGATCCAAGCACTTTCATAATGTCAGATAATCTAACAAGACAAAACCTGGAAATTGTAGTTTGGAAAATCCTGGTTGGGAAATAGGAAGAAAATTTTCATCAGGATCCTTTCCCAGAGAGATGGTAAAATCTCCAGCATTAGATATTTTTAAGACTTGGCCAGACAAAGTCATGGTTTTATCTATCTGTTGTTGCTACTAGTCCTGTCTGGAGAAGGAGATGGGATTTGATGACCTCCTGATGTCTTTTTCAGCCAATCTTTTTCTGTTTGTTTTACACAAAACGTCAAGTAGGAGTAAGTATAGGGTAAGACCATTTCAAAGGGTATCTTACACATTTAATATAACCTGGGATGTGAGAGACAAAGGGCAGCATCTTCAGCAAAAGCTGTGCAAAGGCTCATGAGAGTTGAGCACAACCATCCTCAGGTGCAGAATTGATCAAGCATTTCCAGATTCATGAACTCTCTGAAAAGTGTCTGGCTGGGGTGTGGCAAGAGACTGAAAATCTCATACCCTCTCTTGAACGCCATTGAAAATCTACTCAACAAAATAATGTTGCCTACTTCCTAATGTCAAAACTCATCATCAGCAATATTAAAAAAGTAGCATGACTGATCCAGGTTCTGGGATCTCACCTAACAGATCAATCTCAGTCACTCTGGTGGTTTGTGCTTAGTCACCAAAAGAGATTCCTAAGATCCTGGCCACTTACAATTTAGAAAATCCTGTCTGGGTTTACAAGAGGAAGTCTCTGTTTTTAAAAAGGCCTGAAGCAACTGAGAAATCTCTATTGAAGACATACTCTTTTCCATGAGAACTGGCCTATCACAAGGAAATTAATTTGTTACCAGGATTAGAATATAATGCAGCATCAAAAGGAGAGCCAGACAGAGTCCATATTTTTTTTCCCATTTGCTGTAGAAAAGGCAAAACATGATTCCTAGTGGCACTTAAAGGGAAAGGGTAAGTTATGGTGACTGCAAAAGGCTTGTGGTACTCTGAAAGACAGCTGCTCACTCTCTAAAGAAAAAAAGATTTTTCTTCTTAAAAGTGACTGCTAGCAATGGAAATGGATTTCTATATTGCCACTCACTTTGAGAAACTTATTTGCTATACGCTAGTCACAAGGCTTGATTCTACCTTATCCCAGAGGGGTAAAATCCAGCTAAACACAGGGTGGAACCTACATAGCCTTTCTGAGGAACATTATGCATTAGCAGTGTTGTGATGACTCTATTCATTTAGATTTCTGTGATAAATCCTTCCTATAAGAGAGCATCAATTTACATAGTCTTGAACAGAAACAGAAATTCAAAGACTAAGTAGTGCCACCTACCTTAGACAAAGAGGAATATTTATGCACCAATCTAACCAAGGTGTTCACTCGGCCATTAAAGAGTTTCACTAGAACTCATAAACCACATTAAAACAAAAGACAAAACACCACCTGATCATTCCCAGACAACAACTCACCTCATCTCTGAGAATGTCACTAATGGAAGAAGCTGTGTTTAAGCTGATCTGGGATTGACTGCTTATCCCACTGTCATCCTTCTGGTATTCGTTGTCCAATGAGTGTACAGAAAGTAAGAGACTACCTCTGGGTTTCAGTGTCTTTGGTCTCTCAGGAGCCTCCAAACTGCTGTCAGCTGCAGAGCTGTTCCCAAGAGAGATCATTGATGTGGCACATATTCTTCCAGGGTATCGGAAGCTCTTGCGTTGAGAAGCAGATAGTGGACTCTGTGGTTTGGGGCTCATGGGCCTACAGGGCATATCTTTACCTTCAGAATTTGAGAGCTGGGGACATGACGGACTTGACTGACTAAATGGTAACTGCATGTCAGTGGGACTAAATGGAGATTTCATCCAGTATTCCTCTAGAGAAGTATTTAAATTGTTGCCCAGGGCATCCTGGTGTTCATCACAGTCTGAACTTTGTGAGCATCTGATGCCCAAGTCATGGGACCGTGTTCGTTTTCTCCACATATCTGCAGGAGAAGAAACATCAACAGGCTCCACAGAGGTGTCAAAAGAGTTGGTGTCTGTTGACGAACCATTAGATGTTTCTGTTTTCAAAAATGTGTGCCCATTGGAACTGTCCTGCTGCTCTACTGATGTTGTTCTCATCAGTTGGCCTCTAGTTGTGTTAACACTCTCCTGCGTTGGTGATAAATTTGCCAGGACAGGCCTTTTTAGTCCATCTGCCTCCTTGCTTTTTAGAAAAGCTTTCCAGGTGCTCTGGCAACGTTTGGCTTTCTCCTTTTCATTTTTCAGTGATACTTTCGAACTTTGCTCAGTGTTTTCTTTTTCTAGAGATTTGGATTCAAATAAGCTTGAGAGTGATTTGTGTGCCAAGGCCAACCTTGCCCTGAACTTCTTGCCCTCTGGATTTTTGTTTCTTTTGTATTCATTTTCAGGGAAGGATTTTCTAATCCCAAGGTATTCCACCGGTTCACTGTCATTGCTTTCAGATGAACCTGAAACTAGTCCATCCGCATATCTGACAGCAGCCAGTGTGAGAGAAGTTGAATTTACATCTGTATCTTCCATCAGTATCCGACCAGAGCCAGAAGCCTTCCTCAGGCTCATTCTATTGAATAATCCTGCAGGCCTCTCATAGAATAAATCATCATCGTCAGAGTACTCAGAGGCATAGCTTTCCTTCCTGTGGAAGGCAGAACCAGAGGAACAACTTTTGAAAGACTGTAAACTTTCAGTGTCTTCATCTTCTTTCCCAACATCCAATTCTTCTGTCTTTGCCTTGCTGCCAAAGAAGCTACTGCTTCCGTGATTTTCTGCTGTGGCAGGCTTAGTTTTCCTGAAAGATGTCATTTTTGAGAAAACCAAAAACCTGGAAGCTTTCCCGCTATTCCCGTTCTTTGTTGGCTTTTGCACAGCTTTATGGAGACTGCTGTTACTTCCCAGGCCGTGGAATGAGTTCTCATCCATTTCCTCGCTGTTAGTGCTGCAGGTACTTATATTATCTAGGCCAACCACACAAGCATTGTGGGTCTCTCTCTTCACAGAATAGTTAAAGACATCACACACATCTAGATTCAATGCACTGTTTTTGCTAGAGGTAGCTGTGTTTTCTGCAGGAGAGGCCTCCTTTTCTTCCCTAGGAGAAGGTTCTTCACAAATACCTATTTGTTCCTTTGAACCATTACAGCCTTCAGCTCCTTCCCTGCCAACTGCTTGTTCAGAGGTGTTGATGGTGGGTCCTTGAAGATCATCATAAGCACCATCTCCCTGACACAGATTGCTTATTCTGCACATTTCCACTGCTACTGCTCTAGTTATATAACCTTCTTCCTTTCTGCCCTGATGTGCTTTGAATTCCTCTTCCTTAGTGACCTGGTCATTTTTGTTTCAGCCCATGACTTTCTGAATTCTTCTGTCTCTAATGCAAAATCAGTCTTTGTTCTGTGTGCCTCAGTCTCAAAGATCTTAATACCACATCTACTATGTGATTTTGAGAACACTTCTTCACATTTATCTGCTGTATTTTCTGCAGTAAGTACATCATTGCCCAGTGGAGCAGTAACACTGCTGAATTCTACCTTCTTACTTGTTACTGTGGAATTACTACAGGTGAGCACTAAGGATGAAACTGTTTTCTTGCTTTGCTCTTGTGAAATTTCTGGTTTTCCTTCAGCCATATCCCCAGTAGGGAGTAGCTCTGCACTACCAAGAAAGGTGTGGGTGGCCAAAATTTGTTCTTCACAGCTACAGCACTCACTCAGAACTCTCTCTGGCTCATCATGATCTTTGCTGGAAGTATGAGGAGACACTGAGTCCTTGCTCACTATGGTTCTCAGTGTTCCAGTTACCCTTTCAGTATGAAGGTCATCAGTCAGTGTCTTGGATTGTAGTCCTTTCTGTTCCACAGATATTATAACCAGGGCAGGCTTTAGCTCTGGAAGCTTCATTAAGTGCCTTCCCTGGCTTACATGATCTGATTTGGGAGTCATTTCCACAGCAAAGAAACTGTCCTCGTCCTTTCCTTGATGAATAGGATGTTCATTTGCTACTGGTTCAGATTGACTCCTTAAGGCACCAGTTTTGCAATTTGTATTTTGATGCACTGAAACTTTACGCTCTGCCTCTGTGTTACTGCCACCTGGTAACGCAGTTTCTGGGACTTTCCAACCGAAGTTAAGGTTAGAAGGATTGTCTACTTGTCTTCCTGCAGCCATGACTTCCATATGTGACAGTTCAGATTCCAGGACATTTTCCTTCAAACTTTTCTTCTGCGTTCTACTAGAGGAAGCACAGTTTACAGAACAATTACAGTCTCTGTTTTCCACAACAGCAGGAAAACCTACACGATAAGCTGCTAGGTTTTCAGTGTCAAAATTCCCAAATTCAACATTAGTATCACAAGGGAATTGATCTGCTTCCAGACCTCTTTCAGCATTGTACCGAGTACTTTTTAGAAGTTCTTCAGCATTTATGATCACTGGTTCACAGTCCAGGGTCGATGATGTCTCCTTTTGTTTTGGATTACACTCACATGCATCTGTCTGGGTTGAAGATAAGCTACCAGCACATGTATTTCCTGCTTCTGGGCTAAGGCCACATGCCACTGGTTTAGAGTGCAAATAAAAATCAACACAGTGGGGGGAGCCTGCTGGTTGAGAAAGCTGACCCTCATTCGAGTCTATGTCAGTATTAAGAAGGAATTGTTTTATGTCAAATTTGCCCTCTTTTATTGCCTTTTCAGGGCCAACAGGTACCCTTGCTAAGTTTTTCCAAGCGTATTCAAAATCAAGCCCTTGATGATGTATTCTGGAACATGACCAACTAAATTTGTCTGTTGGATGAATACAGTTCCCAAAATATTCTGCCTTTCTTTGAGCACTAATATTTTCAGGCACACTGTGCCATGTTTTACTTCCTGTAACCTCTGACCTTGTGTGTAGTGACCCACAAGGTGGAGATTTTGATTTGAAGTGGTGCTGGTAGAAGAATGAATGTGATGTCAACATGGTTTCTGTACTTCCATGTTTTATCCAGTTACCTGTAGTTTTCTCACTGTCAGCTGAGTTATTCCTATTGCATTTTATACTGGACATGGAATCTAGTCCACATCTATAGTCAGATATCTCAGTGTAACTTTCATGGTAAGGTCCATTTGTTTCAAAATGAAGATTAGACAAACTACAGCTTGATGCTGCATCTGACTGGAAGGAAAGTTGCTGTACCTCAGGAAAAATCAAACAACTTCCTGAGTTAGCTTTGAAACAAGCAATGCTTAATACTGCAGGTCGTTCCTCCTGTCTTGTAACAGCAGCTTCTGTAGGTAAGGAATTGGGATAGGACTGCACTTCAGTGCTTTCAAAATCTGTTTTATTCTGCAATTCCACTACAAACTTTCTGTCTGTCTGTGATAAAATGCCCTCTTCACTCACTTGGTTCTCTGTGTTGGAAATACTGCTAGTTAATGTTAGATCTTCAACACCCACTTCACCTTCTGACTTTGTAGTTTGTAATTCTTGTTTGCTTGGTGCTATTTTTATTTTGGAAGACGCTTCTAACTGCACCTGCCAGCTAAATTCTGTTCGCCTTGAGCACTTAAGTTCATGGAAGGTTGTTTCTGCCTTTGCTTTAGGAAGAGTACAGCACAGATTTGTTTTTTCTGTAAAAAGGCAGTTTGAATCCAAACAAGTTTCTCCAGTTACATCACTGGCAACAGATTCTGTCTCTGATGCACTCTCATAAGGCTCAGTTTTTACATCTGACAAAGATCCACTCTGATGTGACAGGGTCTCAAAATAATCTTCATCTGTGTCTTGGCTGGATCCTCGTATCTCCAACTCTATTGTGCTTGGAGTAGAAGAACTCAGATCATCTTCAAACTCTCCTTCACTGACGTAGTTGACAACTGGCTCTGGGGTCTATGAATAAACAGCAAAGAATTATTTAACAATGATTTATTAGAAAAGGAACTTAAGAACACAATGGATTTAACACACTATGATATCTTTAGAAGTTATACTTGACATTTTACTTATTGATGGTCCTGAGGTCTTCATATTTCTTAGGTTTTCTTTCTTACTGCTTCTTAATTAATGTTTTTTCATTTTAATATTTATTTATGCAGAGGCCAAAATTTAACTTTTGGCTTCAGCTTTCATAGCCCACTACCAAGACACATTTCACATTCAAATAAGTCAAATGGAAATAATCCCTTGCCAGTAGATCTAAAAGCTCTAATCGATCCATCTTCAAACCTAAGGAGGCAGTTTATGCCATAAAACAGAGAAGTGATCGTCATTGTCCAAATTACACAAATGTAACAAATATATACAGAATGGTTTTGCACTTGGATAACTGGATACTACCCATACCAAAGCCTGAACCAAAGGTGAAATAAGTCTTTGATGTCATTTTGCAGAAGGCTTATACCTGGAGCAATACATATTTCAGTTATCAGAGCACATCCAAATCAGTGACTGAAAGCAAAAAGATCAAAACCACACTATCAACATTAGGAAACGTCTTTGTTACATCATGGGATAGTGTCAATCTTCTTCTTTAACCATCAAAAAGAAACCTGGATATATATTCCTCAAATATAAAGCAGAAAATGAAATCACAACAAGATTTCTTGAGGTAAAAATAGTACTTGCTCTCTGTCAGCTTCAGGTACAACTATTGTCAGAAGTTCTCCAGATGTACCAAATTAAAAAAAAAAAAAAGTAATGAACAGTGAAAGACTTTTCTAAAAACAAACACACCAAACACACACACACACAAATAAGCAGCAGCCACCAAATTAGAACACAAGGTCCCTTGGCCTCAGTTACATGTCACCTTCATCAGGGTGTTTCATCACAGAGGAGACCTCACATTTATGGGAAGTCAAAATCCAAATCATAGCAAAGGGTATGTCACAGAATTTACAATTATAGAATCCAAAACACGCAGGGTAAATTGGAAAAGGTAAGTCACTAGGAAAATAGGGTTATTTTCAAGTGGGAGTTGTGGTAAGCCAAGGAAACAGAATAGATTTGAAACAGATAAAAAAATGGAGAGAGAAGGGAGGTCTCCGTCAGCTCTGGAAAAGGAAAAAAAAATGTATTTTTTTTTCTCTCTCATCCAATTTTGAACACTCAAGACATCTCTGATAAGCCTCAGTGAGAAGACTGGTATTTTCTCTTGACAGAAGAAGGACAATATTAACTGAATGGAGGAGGGAGGGCAGGATTCAAAGCTTCCAAGTCCACACAACTAAACTGGACCAAATTGCAACATAACTGCAGCATGAGTCACGTAACCAATAGAGCAACATGTCCTTTACTTTATGCAGTCAGTGATACACATAATGGAGGTCCTTGAGTAAAGTCAATTCCCACTAACACCAGGACAGATATGACCAGCATTAAGGCAGCACAGACTAGCATTTCACATAATGATTGAACAGCACAAACCGTGAGCAGTTGGCTCACACAGCAGTGAGTATAGCAGCAGCTGTTCAGCAGTAACAGCACTGCCTCTCCAACAGTGTGCTGAGCACAAATTTACAGATGGCAATAAACTAAGATAAAAACTGTTCAGGCAAGTAGGAACAAAGTAATGAAGATGCCCAACTGTCCCCAAGGATAATTATGAATTACATTTAAAAAAAAAATAGGGCATAGATCTCTTACAGTCTACCTATCATTCCAAACACGGCAATGTCAGGATATTCAGACTGTGACCATCACCATCCCCTCCAAATTCATTTTTTCTTTATGTGTATTACACAAAATTATGCAATTAAAGCAGAGGTTCCACAACTGCCTCTAAACCTTGTGGGAAATGAGGAAATGTTCTAGTTTCCTCTGGTTTAGAGGAAGTGGTTCCTATCTAACAACACCTTAGAAAGCCTTTTGCATTTCACAGACAATAGACAAACCAAAGCAATGCTGTCCCTGACTGCATCTCTCTTGCCACTCTTTCACTGTCTTTGAAAGTGCCAAGAACACAGGGTGAAATTAAAGTTACTGATCTGTCTTAATATATTGGATGCAGCCATATATAATAACATCAACTTAAAGTCACTTAAAGAAGGATGGAACTTGTAACCTTCAGGTGTGAAGACCTCTCTCCATAATGTAAGATACCCTCCAAACACACTGGCCTCTAACTAAGGATGGACAATGCTGCTATGTGCCGTTTGCTCCCATGGGAACAGCAGACACAGCCACTGCTGTCTGTGAAAGTTTTTTATATGGTGTGAAAGTAATGTATCATTGTTTATCTGGACCAGATTCTGTATCTGCATCATTTGCATCATTTTCTGCAGGATATTCCATCACATTTTTACATATGGAGCCATTCACATTTTTATATATGGAGCCATATATAAGGAGTGCCATCCACTCATTAAGGGGCCTAATCTTGTGGTCATGGGGCTATCTTGTGAAACACCCTAACTGCTGGAAACAATCACTGCTCTCTCAGGAAAGCAAATGCATCCTTATGCATCACTGGTGTCCTGACTGACTCTGAAACATAATAAAGCTTGGGAAACACTTCTCTGCTAGGACCGTGTGTTTATCTATTGATCTGTTTATGTATTTATCTCTTTATCTATTAAGTCTATTGTGAGTAATTTTGCAAAGGGCATGGGACATGGCTTGGTCCTGAAGATTGCAGTGAAAACAGGAGAAAGCTCTAAAGGCAATTGAAATGCTTCTTGCTGAAGTAGAATTTTGGTGAAAAATCCCTACAAAAGCAGACAGTCTTAGCAAGGAGGTGACATCAAGTCTAAAACAGGTGACAGCAGAGCACTATTTATACAATGTCTGTCCCAAGAAACTTGTGAAAAGTCATCAGTGTGGTGGTAGAGTATAATAGCATAACTGATTTTGTAGCTTTTAATCAAGGTGCTGATTGGAAGAAGGATTCAGATATTCCTCTCTTATAAAGACTTCTTTTTACTGGTAGGGTTGAAAAGTACTCACGTCTCATCTGGATACCCTGGCGACCTGTGAGGATATACTAGATATGTGCAAAGTAAAAATTTCCTGTGAATAAGACAAGAAACAGTCGTGGTTTTGGAATTTTCATTAACATTTGCAGGACCAGAATATTTTAATACAGTAAGTGTTCCTCTGATAAAAATGTATAAAGAGTAGGTGTTTTGTGAGCGAACAGCAGAATCAATCTTCCTATAGTGCATATGTAAAATATTACAGTTTTGGATGTTGTAACTATTTGCAGTGCTGCCAAATGGCCATGAAAAAAAGGACGTAGGTCGCGTTACAACAAAAATATATTCCTAGTAGCGAAGGCAAAAATAAGTTCTGAAGCACATCATATATTTTGCCCGCTTTGGCTGTATACTGAGTGTGAGAGATTTCAATCAGGAAAAAAATCCTAATTTCTGCCTGCCTCTGCATTAACTTGACAGGAGAATATGAACACTGAACTGAACAGAGAATCAGAGGAAGAGTTTAGTAAATGAACAGTTGGGCCGAGAAGAACCTCATGAGGTTCAACAAGGGCAAGTGCGGGGTCCTGCACCTGGGGAGCAATAACCCCAGACACCAACACAGGTTGGGGGCTGATCTGCTGCAGAGCAGCTCTGGGGGTCTTGGTGGACAAGTTAGCCATGAGCCAGCAGTATGCCCTTGTGGCCAAGAAGGCCAATGGGATCGTAGCCTGCATCAGGAGGAGTGTGGACAGCAGGTCGAAAGAGGTGATCCTCCCCCTCTACTCAGCTCCGGTGAGGCCACACCTGGAGCATTGTGTGCAGTTCTGGGCTCTCCAGTACAAGAGGGATGTAGAACTTCTAGAGAGGGTCCAGAGTAGAGCCATGAAGATGATTAAGGGATTAGAGCATCCGTCCTATGAGGAAAGACTAAGTGAGCTGGGCCTGTTTAGCCTACAGAAGAGGAGATTGAGAGGGGATCTCATCAATCTCTACAAATACCTGAGAGGACCATGTAAAGAGGATGGGGCCAAACTATTCTCAGTGGTGGCCAGAGATAGGACAACGGGTAATTGGGTATAAATTGAACCATAGGAAGTTTCATCATAATGTGAGGGAGAACTTCTTTACTGTTCAGGTGACAGAGCACTGGAACAGGCTGCCCAGAGACATTGTGGAGTCTCCTTCTTTGGAGATATTCAAAACCCGTCTGGATGCCATCCTGTGTAACATGCTCTGGGTGACCCTGCTTGAGCAGGGGGGTTGGACAAGATGATCTCCAGAGGTCCCTTCCAACCTCGACCACCCTGTGGTTCTGCGTGATTCATAAAGTTACTAAAACAATACATCTCCCTCTTCTGCAAGAGATGTGGGAGCTTGTTATTTCTCCCAAACAATGCACTTACTTTTTGCTGAAAAAGAAAATCTCAAAGCCAGTATTTGTGAGAACTTGCACTACGCTAACAGTGACACAAGGAAACAACATTCAGATGTCCTCTGTGTAAGTGTCCTGCTCTAGTTTTATTTAGTGCCTCCACTAGAAAGCCTCTAAAAAGCTAAGCAATTCCAAAATCAGTAGGACTATATAAGCAATTGCATAAGGCTCTGGCAGCTACCACTGCTCAAGGTGGTAGTGCCAGATGAAGGCAAGAGGGAGATGGGGTTGCAAGCAAAGGCCACAAAATCGTGCAGAACCAGTGGAGTATCAAAATATTTTAACAGCAGTTGTCAAAAACTCAGTACATTTCCCCTCCTGTCAGCTCGAGTGGCAGCATTCCACTTCTGTTCAGTGAGTGCTTCAACATTACAGCCCAGCAACCTGGCTCCAGAGGTAAATCCGGACTCCGCCATGATGTTGTCTCAATGATACTTGGTTAGTAGAGGACTATGTCAGCAAAAAATGCCACAAGCAGGTGGCCTGCTGCACTCCACACAGCTTCTCTGATTTCTTTCAGCAAGCCAGTTCCAACATGAAAACACTGTTGTAACCCAAAGCCAAAACCATTATCTCCCTGCTTTGACATTAACACTTCTACTACCGCATACTGCTTAGCAGAAATCTTGGCCAAAACATGTTGGCTAAGGTGTAGTAGTAGTTTCTACTAACTGCATCGTCTGGGAGCCATCTAGAGGCTGCAATAAAGAGCCTGGTCAGACTCAGCTTGCGCAAATAAATACATACTCCCTTTAATAAATGCAAGTCTCTTACTGTGCTGCAGGTCAAGCATCTCACCAACAAATCCCTCAGAACTGCTTTAGCTTCAGCCAGAGGGCTGCCCAGCAGATGAAATGATGAGGCAGCAAAGAGGCATAAAGATTTACTGAAGTAGAAGATAATATGCAAGAACTGCAGTTTGCGCCAGAAGTACATTTTTATTGATGTAGCAATATCAGACACAACTATTAAGAAAATATTTGTAGATATATTCTCACAAGTACATTCAAAACTGACAGCCTGTTTGCATCAAAAGAAATCCTGGATTTTAGCAAAAGCACTAACTACATAGGTTCACTCTCGAAATGTAAAATAATAAAATATATCAATAATTAATAATGTAACTGTTCTAAAATATATAAAAAAATCATTTCTTGGTCAATCAAACAATATACTAGGGCAAATAAAATTTGGAACATGAACAGCAAAAAATTCAGACTCAAAAGCAGCTTCCCTGCACTTTGAAACTATCTACTTTCATTGCGTTGCAATACTCCCTCTGCTGGCTGATGTGAAGCGGAAAACACTGCTTCATTGCACGTCTACCTTCAATACATGGAAGGCCTACATTGCTAGATTTGATTATCTTTCCATGAAATGAGTATTTTTTGCTTGCCTTACAACACCAAGTTAATATTCTACCACCCTCCCTCCATTTCTTTAAACAGAAAAGAGCTCGGAGCTGTCTCAGAAGAAAAAACAAAACAAAACAACAACAAAAAAAAAAACACAGAAGTTGCTATGTTCCCATCTACATCTACACCTGCTTTTATCTAAATTTTACCATTCACCTTTCTCTAAGGATAGATGCTCTTGCATGAGGTTTAAGCTCTTTGGTAGAAGCAACACTTAGCTCTGTACAGACCAAAAATCCTGCCCAAAAGTTACGTGAATCCTTCTCCAAAGACAGAGCTCATGCTTAACTCTTGAGCTGTGTGGCTAGGCAGCTTTCAAGTACTAACACCCTTCTACTAACGGAAACTTGTATACTCTTAAAAAGGGGATCCTGGCCTCCTGTTCCCTGTTAAATGAACACAGCACAGTTATTTTTACTTCAGAGCATTTAAGGACATGCTTGAACAGTTTGCTGAGTAGGAACTTTAGGATTCTTGGTGAAACAAATGGAGACTTCTGGTCTAGCAGACCAAGCAGTGGGTGCTGTGCTGGCTTGTATTTCTGTAACTTCTTTCTGTAAACTTGCTGCAATCACTGTTTTTTTTTTTTAGTGTACATTTAAACATTTAAACATATTTACTATTTTTTTTGAAGTCTTTCTGGTTTCTTGAGTGCCATTGAGAAGTTATACAAGGGATGCTGAATTTGAGGAGTAGAAAGACAGCAAATATTTTAAAGACAGGGTAATCACCTCTGAAGAAGAAAGCTACTGAAAAAGGACTCCATTAAATATAAAGTGTGGTCCAAAAAATCCTAAGTGTATGTGTGCAAATGTAGCCACAAGATATCAGATAATGTTTTCTCAATGACCAGCAATTCAGTGCCCAAGCAATGAAATTGGAGGTCAAGTGCAAAGTGATGAGATACATGGCTTGTTTATCTTATAAATTAATCTAATCACTCACCCCACTTTCAGAAACTTAGGTTTTCTTTGTTTAATCAAGAAAATCAGTCTGCAGACAGTTATAAATCAGACTGTTAATTAAAAGAGCACTTTGATGGAAAAAGCCTTTGTGAAACCTGAGAGACACAAGGCAATGATTGATACAAAGTCCTGCATTTCTTGATCTCCTCATCTGTCTTGACCTCCTCATGATGGAAACACCATCAGAGATTTCCCATTTCACTCAGCCACTAATTTCCCTCTTGATTACATTGTTTTGCTTTTGAACTAGTATTTCTGCTGTCATGCTACTCCTTTTGATCAGGCCTGTTGCAATATTATCACACCAAACCCCCTTCTTCTGACATGTTTTGCTGCTGGGTTCCTGGATGCTACAAAGCCCATGACCTAACTGAGTTAAGCGCTTGATAAAAGTGCTGAGAGTCTATGTCTCACAGTGTTTATAACTAAGATAAAGGGAGGGAAATAGGGATAGGGAGGAAGTACTGTCTTCATTTTATGAATTCAGAGTAAATTACTCTCTCAGGACATACCAGGGCATCTGCTCCAGAGCCAGGAATTCAACCATATTAGCTCATTATTTTTGACTTTTCATTTCTCAGTTGAGTCTAATGCCTCTCTGAGGCTTGAGGCCTTCTCACACAGACTACTACTTAAACAGAGGAGAAAATTTCAAGGGCAACAAGGAAAGAAACATGACTAAAATGTATGTGTATATATCAGCCACGTACTCACAGGGCTGACAGAACTAAAATATGCTTAGCACACTTCACTGGAGGCAATGAAACTACATCTGCTCTAGGCCTTATCTGCAGCTGAAACGTGTGATCAGGGGGCACTGCTCCTCCTCAAACTCAAACCTTTTCTACGTCCACATGGCACAGTGAGAGGAGCAAAGCAAGCCTTTGCTGATAAGTGTTTGCCATGGTTTCAGATGGACTGAAGCTGAGGTGTATTGCATGCTACAGCATGTGGGCACAGGCATTTCAGCTCCTGGGATTCAGGAAATGACTCAAGTGCCTTTTTTTGGTGTAGCTGCTCAGTATCCAGCATAATGCCTTAGTTCTCCTTTGACCTTGGGTATCTGATTTCATCTCTGTAAAACAATGGTAACACCTCAGAACTGTATTTGTAATTACAAGCTTAAGTGACTATACACAGGAGAATGAAATCTCCTGATTCATGAGATGAATTGAGGTCACGTAAGCCCTGCCTTATTTTTCAAGATCCACAAGGCTTGTATGATTCTGTATGACCAAAATGCCCCTTTCTCTTGACATCCTGTGAGACCCTGCCCATTCTCAGAAACCTTTTATCACAGTGATGACTTAATTTGATGTCATTTGATCTGACTTTGATAATTTATACTATCTCACTACATGTGTGAATTAGTATAACTATCAACTGAACTTTTGCCACAAGACTCCTGTCTCATTCATGTCAATGGCTTCAAGGGATTTTCTGACATTCCCGACATTACACATGGCTTAAACAATAGAAACAGTAATTATAGTGGCATGGGAAACTTCCGCTTGACAAGGGAGAGGCCTCAGTTGTAGCCCTTCAAAAAAGGCTTGATGTGTATCCTACATCAGCATATGCAGAACAACTGGCAGTAGTCAAAAGAACAAGAATGATGTAGGCTGAATAAAATATTGGCAAAGATTGAAAGAATAGTGGTAATCTAGAGAGATAATACAATGTGAAAACTATCTTTAACTGCTGCTACAAAGTAGTAATCTCTCCAAATGTGTAAAACAAGATGGATAAGACAAGACCTAAGGGACTTGAAGCAGAGTAGCTTTAAGTTAGATAAAAGTTTAAAAACAAAACAAAAAACAGCAGACACCCCAAAAAACAACAACAACAACAAAAAAGTACGGAAAATGAAAAACCAGCGATGGATTGTCTGGGGGCAGCGTGGAGTAGCCAACACTTTCTGCCTTTAAGTACAGATTAGATACACATCTGAGAGGAATGACACTGGTAGAGCTGATTTCCAGTGGAAGGACAGATGAGAAGACCTATTTTGGCTCCTCATAGCCCTCTAATTCAATAATTACTAATTTGCGGATGATCATTCTGTTATTTTACTGCGATACACAGGCCCAGGGGAATACACCATTGTAACACTGAAGTGACACAGAAGAGCAGTCATATGCAAAGACTCCTTTAGCAATTCAGACCTACAGTAACCGGGGCTGCCCTGCAACTGTAGGCAACCACATATTAGTTGCAGAGCTCAGGAATGGCCCAAGAATGTCCACTGAAGAGAGGAGAGGTCTAGAAAGCATGACATGCAAGAAAAGACTGTAAGAACCAGCCCCACTGCTCAGCCTACAAAAGATCTCACACTGCAAAATGGCATGTACTACCCAACCCTTACAACTTTGTTTTTTCAGTCATGCCTCAAAACTGCATTATGGCAAAGACAGAAGAAGAGATAGAAATTGTTGTCAGTATCTTAGGTCCTTTAGCACAGCAGAACTCTGTTTTGGCACATCCGCCCTACAATCTGAGTTTTGCCTTTATCTCCTGGCAGAATGGATAGTATGGCGGCTCTCTTCCACCAGCAGAGAGAATTATATATCCCTGACTAAGATCACAAATTGTATGTCTGGGTCTTCAGATGGAGGAACTGCTCCTTGGTCCATCATACCTATTTATTACTAAGGGAGATTCTAGGATCGCAGCTAAAGTGTTTATTTTGGCTTCCTTAAACTTTAGGTGCCTTTAGGCACTGTTGTTTTTGTTGTTGTTGTTGTTGTTGTTGTTTTTAATGGAAAGAATAGAAACTGAATAGAAATGCTGCCCCAGAAAAGTGTTATCCTCATGTACATGTTACTCATTAGCTCAGTGAAAAGGATTTGGTTTTCAGCATTGTAAGGTTAGAGATAGGACTCGAGGAGGTGAGACAAACTACACATCACACCCAATTTCTCAAACTGGGCAATGTGCAGAAAAGAGAGAGGTCTTGCAGACAAGAATCCAGGGCAGCAGAATTGTGAGCCGAAGGCAGGGCTGGGTGTGGTTCTATCAAGTCTTTCCTTCCTCAACTGTTCCCACGCTCCCCAGCTGCCCTGTATTCCAAGCTGCATGTTGGCAAAAAGCCACTCTATGTGGCAGGGAATACACAGCCACGGGTGACCAAGATCCAATCACTCAATCCATACCACAATCCCTCACCTATCCAGCACTAACTTAAACACATAGAAAGATTTGGAAGCTTAGCCATTCAACCACAAAGGTGTTCTGCTTAAGCCAAAATCCAGCTTTCAGCCCTGAAGAATCAGGAATGCAGTAACTATAGCCTCCTCCCTGATGATTTTGCTTGGCACAGCACTGATTCAGAATCATCACCAGGCCAAAAAAAAAAAAAAACTTGCAAAAGTCATGTCTCATTTGATAGCATCTTAAGATCATTTCAAGAAAAATGGCACACAGACCTCATGAACATCCAAAAAGCTGTAAACTTCAGTTAACGAAACAGATCTCAACTTTGCTCTTAACCACAAAGATCAAGTGACATTTAAAAGGAAACAAAAAGATGCAAATCATACATTTTCAAGTCTTTCAAGATCCCGCTGCCATTGTTCCAGGTCAGAGTACTTCTCAGTACAGTTCATTTCTCTTTAGTCAGCCTTTTCACTTGTTTCAATGCTGAGCATGCAAAGAGCAGCAGACATCTTTAGCCTCAATCATTTTTTCATTACCTGTCAGTAATAGTACTAACAACAGGCATTATTATATTATGGTTGTGTTAGAGGTACAATATTCAATTGTTCAGGCCAGCCTAAACATTTAATTACATTATGGTAGCTTATCACAGATAATTGCCTTGGGGAAGACAGGGCAGCTGCAAGGGGATGCAGCTTGCTTGTTCAGCTCACAGCATGGAATTCAGCAATGACAAAACAAACAGCGCAGTGAGATACTTCTTAAAACCATGTACAAATCCTATTTCCTCTTGGGTTTTTACAGAGCGACTACTTCACCTTGCATCAGTGCAGCGCCCAGTTCCACATAGACCGTGCCTTGGCTTCTTTTATTTTACTGTCACTTCTGCTAACAACTGTCCTCTCCTCAGATCTGTCTCCATCAAGTTTTCTATAGAAGCATTATCACTGTTTCCATTCTTCCCAACCCTGTTATTATATTACATTACACAAATGGCTAGTTCCACGTATCTGCCAGAGATCAAGCAGGGAGTGGTTGTCAGAATCAAAGACCTTGCTGAAATAATGTTTTTTAATGAAAAAGATAGGGAAGAAGGAGGGAGGGAGGGAAGGAAGGAGGGAGGGAGGAGCTGATCCTCCTGTCTTCTGACACTATATAGAAGAAGCTGAGACTAAAGTAGAGCAGAATACTGTGGATAGATATGTTACAGTGGAACTTATATGACAACCTTATTTCATAGGTATCTCAGTTAGATATGGACTCCAATCTATGATGCTCATTGGCCTGTCCCCTCCCTATGTGTTATTTATTACGCTCTTTCTTTGCAGATAGCTACATAAATATGATGCTTCATCACACAAATATTATATTCTAAATCACACTGGCTATGGAATGATGGTTTCCACAAATCTTAGCTCTTACAGAAATGAATTATTTTCCTACAGGTTATGAATAGCTAAGATTTTTTAAGGCAGTAGACAGCCTTGTCTAGTACAAATTCAAAACTCTGTTACTAGCGCTATTTCTCTGCCAAAATCTAGTGAAAGCCTCCCGCCAACACAGCGATACACCAGAAACAGTGCAGACTGCTTTCACAATTGTTAAGACCTCACCAAAAGCCTTTCTGCAGTATTTCAGTCTTGCAAAAGACAAAAAAGCAAACGTCACAGTATGTAATGCCTCACAGACTATGACCTCATTCCACAGAGGAAAGGTTTTCACACTTGAATACGTATATAACCTGGAGGACTGTAACTTGGTCTAGAGTTAGAATTCTGTATAAGCAACAGACCCACAGTTTGCAGTCTGGTCCCAGGTGCCCTTGTTTAGTTTTCTGTCACTCTTCTCTAGTCACTTTAGAACCACCAGCCTACCTTGTAGCTCCTGACTCTGCTGTGTTTTGTATCTGAAGTGACAGGACTCAGTTGCCAGCCCAAGTGCTGCCTCTCTATAACTGCTGCAGATGACATTGGACTGTGATAAGAAAGGATGAATTGATTTTGCTTCTCTTGGCGATATTTTGTTGTGAAATCTGGGAATTTTTTCTGTCCCCAGTAGTCCCATAGTTTACAGCAATTATCATTTCTCATCTGCCAGATTTTACTGCCGCCACTCCAGTTCTCCCACTCCTTTGGCAGTACAGAAGTAAACCCTGAGTGAGTTTTCTGCAACACTCTCTCCATCTGCGATCCCAGCTCCACTGCCTGGGCCAGAGTCAAGGTGGCAAGTTACATCAAGAGCTTCTCCCGAATTCACCAGTCTGCTGCTTTGTTGATTAGCTGATCCAGGATCAGCTCATCCTGCCAACAGCCAAAAGCACGGGCTGATGCCAATTCTTGCAGTGCGAAAGCAAAAGGTTATGAAAGTCTCACCTCACTGTTTTGTCCGCTGTCTGAACTGAAACCTCTGTAGTACCACACTCTGCCTGGGCTTAATGTGCCCAGGAAATTTCTTCATGGTTTCTTTGAAGGAGACAGCTGAAATCAGGGTCATAAAAACTTTCTGATCTTTCACATCCAAAGACTGGAGAATAGTCCTTATGGAGTCTTCAGGTGTCACTCATCAGTTTACTATATCAGCCAAATCTCATGATCAGCCAATGACATCAGGGCCTAAGAGATTTCACAGTTCCAGCAATTTGTGTGATATAATCCAGCCACAACATGCAACTGGAGCTCCCCAGTCTTCACTGCCACCACTGTATAGGTCCAAGGTGTTCCCACTACCTCTGAACAAGAGCATGGAGGCACATCACAAATGCTTTGACTCGTGTCACAAGGAAGATATTTCTTGTCATGTAAATGACTCCTGCCTTCCAGCCCGAGGCGTCCAGCTGGGCAGGAAATACAGCGCTCCTCCCATGCAGGCAGTGAGATTGAGGGGAAGTGAGCATGGGTGGAGAAAACTGAATGGACATGGGAAGGAAACAAGAAAATGAAATGGAAAGACTCTCACCTGGTAGGAACAATCCATTTAACTAAAAAAACAAAGCCTGAAGGCAACTGAAGAAGGTCAACTGGAGAACTAACCTGGGTAGGATATGGGTCTAACATACTGGAACATGGATTTAAATTATCCATCAGTACCCATTATGCTGCTTTACTTCCTTCACGTCCTTACTTCTACTTCTTAATTAATGGAACTCTAATTAAAAAGTGAATGTTGCCAAAAGCTGGTAAACAAAAAAGACATGAGAGGAGATGGATTGTAGTTTACATTTAAAAAAAACAATGATAGTCATTTCAATTAGTGCACAGATGGGCAAGAAAAGAATAGATGTAATTGCAGAGCCTTTTGTCTGAATTCCTATGAGGTTAAAACTCTTAACAGTTCTTTACTGAAGCTCGACAAAACTACCAGTGAAATACGCTGATGATATCAGATAATGTTAATAGACTGTGAAGTTTCAGCAACATAAGCAGCTTTTAAAGTATTTTTCTTAAGTGCAAGTTGCTATTCAAGCACATCCAAGGTATATGAAGAAATGTTTTCTTTCCTAAAAGATTAGATGACCCAGAAGAATAACTGTGCTGAAGGGATGCAGAGGGACTCTGAATCCCCATATTCCAAATCTATTTCTGGACCAAATGAGATCCTTTAACATATCCTATTCACACCACACTTCATTCCATCCCCAGGTCCGTAGTCACATAAAGAAAGGGAGCTCAGAGACATTACATGTTTTGCTCTTGACAATAAATGAGACAAAGCCAGAAGAAGCAGGTAGGGCTTCAATGTCCCAGTCCACTTTATTCAACTGCTCATTTAACCCTGTATTCCTCCTACAGCTCTACTCATGGAATCATACTGCAGGTAGTCAGAAGATGTCACCATCCCAGCTCTTGATAACAACCAACCCCATTTAAAGAAAACCCTATTTGAAAAGAGTTATCTGCCTGAGGACCCTGAGCTACAAGCTCATGGCAGCTGACAGCTTACTCTGTAGAAGCCTCACAATATGGTTGGTGTATTTTTATCCTTCTTCCTGGACATCATCTACTGATCGCTGACTGACACAGGATGTTGGGCTAAATGGAGCAGATTACAGACCCATCTGGCCACTGTGGCCATTTTTATTGCCTCATTTCACAGAAAAGGAAACAAATTCAAATAGGATGATGTCAAAAAAAGTTACCTCCTTCATGAAATTTCAAGATGGATTTTTGAACAGAGACCTTATTCTTGATGTCTTCTTTAGAAAAGCTGCCTTAAAAAATCACTGTTCAAAGACTTTTGTTGTGTAGTATGGAAAGTCAAACAAAGTAATCAGGTTGGGTTAAGTGTAAATACACTGCAGAGTGGCTTTGTGTATTTCAATTGAAATTGTAATGTCTTTTCAAATCAAGAGGTCTTGATCTCTACAAGGTAGTGGGTCTAATACATGCCATCTGACCTTGGTCTAATATGACTACAAATAATTGGACTTACTGAAGATGTCCAGAAAGCCTGTCTCGCACCCACAGAGCATATAGGGCTCCTTAACAATGTCTGAGTGACCCTCCAAGAGATCACTGCCATCCATGAATGAGACATTTGACAACAACTTTTGTGAAAACTTTTGTGAAAGTAGTTTGCTCCTTGCCACCCCCTTTCCCAGGATCCACCAGCTGAAACCCACCAACTGACAGAGGAGGAACAGAAAACCTGCCTGGGAACAGAATGGTGACAGCAGACAGCTGTTGGACAACTGGGTCCCAGGTGAATTGAGCCAGCAGGTCTGATACACACTCCAACTGTACTCAGACACACCCAGTGCTTTTTTGTTGTTTCTGTTTCTTTGCTTTAATTATGAACCATTCCCAAATGAAAGCATTTATGCAGATTAACTATAAAATATACATATTTTCTCATGAAAACACCCAAAATGCCTAGTAGAGCATTTTGTTACTACTAAGCTGTTAGGATGTTTGCTCCTTTTCTAGGTTGTAATTATCCTCCTCAGAGTTCTGCATTCAAAGTCTGTGGGAATGCCAGGGTAATTGCTGAGGAAAAGCAGAGTGCCCCACCTGCTATCTAACTTAGGAGAAAACAGACAATTATGTGTGACTGCTTCTTGTTTAGACAGGAGTTCAGTGAAGAGAAAGAGTTGACCGAATAGGGAAGAAAGACCCTTCCATGAGCCCCAGAAGATTGGCTGCCCTGGAGATTTACCAGGGAGAAGGAGAGAAGATGTATTCATCCAAATTACAGAGATCTCCTTCAGAAAACCATCCTTACAAGAGTTCTGCCTATAAGGCAGGCAAGGTATGCCAGTAAGGCACAGTCACCACTGTGCACGTTCTGCTCCATGTCATAGAGGAAATGATTGGCAGAAAGGAGAGCTATGTGTTCAGTGCTCGGTGTTCACCTGTGTGGGCAGGATGCCACTGAAACAGGAAATCATTAATCCTATTGATACAAGTGATAACACTCCCCAGATTCACACAGACATCACTGCCAACAACTCTTTCAGTGACAGGAGCAGCGCTGTCTAGACAAATGGCATTAGCGTTCAGGACACTTACCTAGGCTCTCCTCATTAGCAGTGCAACCCTGACAAACTAGAAAGAGCTGGCTGCACCCTAAGCTTCCATTTACTCTGGCATCACTGTTAAGACATGATTAAGCCCTATCATGGTAAGAACACCAGTGGGACAGAAATATGCAAATAAACTGTGGATAATATTTAAAATGATGCATAAATATCATTCTGAAGCATCACCTAAAACTTCTTGTCTACAAACATACACCACAAGACAAACCGGAGCAGGCAGATCAGATATTTCTGCTCTCCATCATACTTGAAATTCTGCTGACTTGGGAATATAAACAACCCTATCACATTGCAAGGAAGAAAAACAGCAGCTTCAATGGAAAATATGCTTTCATCAAGCCCTTCCATTTTGTAACTATTACTTTGCTCCATGTTAGTGTGACTGAATGTAAGTTTTCAGCACTGATTACAGCTGCCTTGCAGAAGAGGCATTTTCTCTGTCATTTCCCACTCCTGCATTGCTGCTCAGAGGAGGGACTGCACACTGCTCACATACCAGGAGGTATCCTGCTGGAACTAGGAATACCAGAAACACAGAACAGTGTATTGCTTGTAATACTTGCTGGTACTGATTAAAACCAAGAGCACTGCAGTTTATTTGCACTCCCTGTAAATACAGTGCTCTGATTTTGTAAGTTTATCATGGAAAACTGAGGAACAAAACATTTTCTTTAACAGATATTAAATTCTGTGCTGCCTGGTTATAAAAGATAAGACCCATGAGTGCAATATGAACAGGAAAGGGCAAGATATCCAGATTGTCTCTGGAAGGCCTATTGGCTGAAAACCATATACTAGCTTATGCATCTACATGGCTTTGTGGGCATAGAAATATTCAAAATATGTTTATCATTGCATGTTTCACTAATAAATCTGCACTTTTAAAAATTGGTGTCATCTCTCCTCATTCACCATCCTCTTCATTTTCCCTGCCTTTCCCATTTCAGTAAATTCATTTTAGGAGCTGTATTTAAATGCCATAGGGAGTTTGTCACAGATTTATCCTTATTCCCTGTAGTTGTAAACTGCACGTTTCCATAGGCTGGCTCTAGTGTGAGCAACATTTCTCCAGTTCTACCCCAGTACTCCCAGGACTATGGAACTCTGTCCTTCAGGCAGGTTTGCTGTGAAGCACACTCTTCACCTTGAGAGCTATTGAAAGTCATTTGGATCTCAATGGCTTAGAAATACACCACTGAAATAATCCTGACCACATCTCCTGGCCTTTTGTCTTCTGCAGGACAGCACCAAGACATCAAAGTTTCTGAGACATTGCCCATCCCAGCTTACTGCATTAAATACTCAGTAATTAAAGATGGGAATACAGGGTTTTCACAATGGCTGTTTTAAAAGAATTGTCTCTGCTCCTCTGAACTGAGGCACGTAGCCTCAGGGATGATGGATGATAAAAAATGTAGAACTCCTCTCTTGCTGCTCAGCCACAGCCTTTTAGTGAAAGGGATGCAGGCATACAACATGCCACACCTATTTCAGTAAATGAAACAGAAGGTTGTTGCAACCATGAGTTCACATACTAACACCACCTTGGTTGAATCTAGCTGGACATGGACCTTGAAAAATGTGAAGTGAGCATCTCATAGCACAGAACTATGGCATCCAACTTTCCCATCACATGCAGGAAAGGAGGCAGCACAGAATTCATAGAATTTGAGGTAAGAATGTGACTGCCATATGGCCTGCTGCAATCAGCAATCCACTTCTTAATCCAGAACCGAATTTAAAGACTTTAGGAAACAAAACAAAAACAACAAAAACACTGCTCCCTTTTTCCATATATGTCTTTTAGCATGAAAATATCTATATTTTTAGGAGGAGTACTAACATGAAAGGTGCTCAAAACAGGACCCTCAGTTTAACCTGGCAAAAATGTGTCCAGGCACAGAAAGGTCACCTTAGAGCAGGGAGGCTGCCTCTGCCACAGCACTCTCTGCTGCAGCTGATGCAGAGGCCTACCTGGGACCAAATGAAAAGGGAGGGGGAGAGACCACAGTAGCAGGGGGATGAGTTCTGCACTACCTTCTGACCTTTGATGCCTGTCTCCTTGAAGAAAATATTGAGATTTTGGAAGAAAGGAAGGAATGCCTGACTAAACAGAAAAGGGCCATCTAGGGCCCTACGGAGAAGGAAATGAATATCTGAAAGTATCCAGTAAATAAAAAGAACCAGATGCTTCAAGGATTTCTTTACAGGTTTCCTCCAGTGACAACTGTCTAGCTTGCCCAGAAAACCTAAACTTTGCATTGCAGAGTGGTGTGTGGAAAGAGAGATTCTGCAATAACATCTTTCAGTTCATTTAAGTAAACATAACAAATATTGCAAAGCAGCTCATTTGTCCTCTCAGCAGCTTGATTTGTCCTTTCTGCACACAATATGTACGCACGTGAAGGAAGATGATACTATAAACACCCTATAGGACTGAGACAGGTCCCTTAGGATCAGCTGAAAGGGACTTTTTCCAATCACAAACCTCACTGAGCATCAACATCAGAAAAGGCAGAAAAAATTCAAGTGGTACTTTCCCCAGCATAGGCAAATATACTATTAAAGCTTTCACTGCAGAATCACATCAACATTGGGGTGTAAAATTAAGATAATGAGTTTAAAAATAAGCTTATTTTTGTATAAAATTAACAAGATCAGATTTGTAGAAGGCTGGCATTACATTTGGATCCCAGTTAACATTGGGAGCTGCAACAGCACCTTGCAAGCTCATAAAATCTGACTTTCCAGTTGGCATTTCACAAATTCCTTGCACTGGTGACAACAGCTCACTAGGGGCAAAACAATTAACTCCTGTGGAAAGCAATGCTATTTAAAGAAGGAGGCGCTGGCAGGACTGACAGTAATTATACAGAGAGACTAACATACATAGTAATGTATACATATATATTTCCCATTTAAAACATAAATAGTGCATCTAAGGAGAGCTGTTAACCCTAGGGTTACATGACAGACAGGATGATTGTTATATTCATTAGAGAAGTAATACCACTAAGAAGAACACAGAAGTTGCAGTATGATGCATTTCTTCAGTTCCACAGAACTTTTCATACCAGGTGTCAAAGCATTTAATATTAATGACCTGAACCTCCTGGGAACAGCACCACTTCCCATATTGACAGCATGAAAGGAGGCAGTTCAGTTGGTTACAGTCCAGAAACTCCTGGATTACTATAAGTCCCAGAGCCCCTACATTACCACATCAGTTCAGTAGTCTGAACTCAAAACCTGTATCAACAATTCTACAATTACACAGATTCCAGCAGTTTCAAGACTGTAAATACGTGGGGCTAGATCCCCAGGAGTGTTACACTGCCACAAAGACCTGCATCTGTAAAGCAGTTCAGCTACTTTGTGGAGTTTCTCAGTATGGTATCACTGCATCGAACAAAGGTGGCAACAACAAGCCTTCACAAGGCTTTCTCTTGCCCCTTAGTAAGAGTAAGAAACTAACGGATTGGGCCAGAGAATATAAGAACTCATGCCAGTAACTGCTGCTCAGGTAGAGTTGTATTAATCCAATTCCTACCTACCTCTGTAGATAAAGAAGATTACTGATCGAGTTCTTCAGTGGCTGCTGGACCCAGAGTGCCAACTGATCATTAAACACCTCAGAGAGACAGACACAGTATGGTGAGCTTGATGCAAATGACTGCCCTAGCAAATCACTGCTCTTTTCACCAGCTGTGTTTCCCTGAGCTATCACAATAAACATGCTGCTCACTAGAAAGGCTCTCTGATGAGGCAGACAGATTGTGGCTCCAATAGTCCTACCTAGAAGCTTTTAGAAAATCCTGTGCATTACTCATCATGCACTTCAGTTTCTGAAGTAACTACTTCTTACAAAAAGTGTGATTCAGCAGAACCAGGAATAGCCGAAAGACCTGCTGGGTTGCAACAGAAGCCCTTTCTGTTACTTCTTTAGAAAGAAAAAAGAGCGGAATTGTAAGGTAATTGGTTGGGGTCTCTTTTTATTAGTGAACCTTGTACAATTTTAAGAAGATGTTGAATTAAAATTTTTATGGTGTTAGGAATAGGATCACTTATCTTCAGGTGAGGCAAACATTCAGAATTGTTACTGTACAGTGGAATTCACACAATGTGTGCAGCACTGAACTTGGTACAAGTGAAGACTTGCACTCTAAAATAAGATGCGCATTTTCCCATGTCCTAACTGCCATTTTCACCCCTGCCCTCTTTTGCTTTCATTACTCACTGGAATAGATGGCATCTTTCCAAGGCAGAATACACTGGCTGCTTCACTGCTCAACAGTATGTACCAAGCTGAGATAAACAATGTTCTGATTTAACCTCTCCTCTGGGACACCAGACAATTTACAGAACTTGAATTCAGTTGGACTTTGCCAGACTTCCAGCATTACCTCGGCTTGCTTCATGTTATTCCATAATGCTTCTGTCTGTAACATGAACACAAAGTGAATCTGAACCCACTGGTAGTCGCTGTCATTTGACATAACAGGATAAAAGAGAGAGAACAGGTTTTTTTTGTTTGTTTGTTTGTTTGTTTTTGGTGGTGGTGGATTTTTGTTTGTCTATTTGTTTTAAAGATCTAGCTATTGCTGCATGTATTTCCAGGGTTTCCTGGGGTATTAGTAAGCATCTCTCTGCCTCTTTTTTTTTTTTTATTGTACCTATGTACTTACACATGTACTTTCTTCTCCCACACCACTTTCAGTGTTCAAAAACTGAGAAAAAAATCTGACCATGAAGCCTTGGTAGTGCCAGCCTTATAGCAGCTGGAATTATGAGACTGTAACACTGAAATACTAAGGGATGAAGTTGTAACATTCCAATGTCTAAAGCTGCACATAGATGGAAAAATCTAAGGGGTGCTTTTGCTGATATTTTGACAAATGTCAAATGTTTGGGGATAAGCCTGAAGGTCTTCCTCTGTGTTTTGTTTTATTTATTTATTTATTTTCCATGAGGTGAAGTAAAGAGAGAAGAGGTTCCTTTTTTAGCCTTAATGAGTAGCCCATTATAGAAAAACAGACATGGAGGAATCATTCTTGCTTTCACACCCTACAGTCCAACATTTTATTTTATTTATTTCCAGGAAAAAAAACCTGCAGCATCCAAAAAAAAAAATTGAAAGAAAATGTGAAAGAGAAGAGGGAAGATAGGAGACAGGAAAAAGGAAGGGAAAGGAAGATAGCCATGTAATATTCTCAAGGTTATAGTGTGAGAAACAGCACTTAACTGACAAAAGATGGTAAGATACATATTAAGATTAAGATTGTCAAGTTCAATACCAAAACCAAAGCACCTGACCACAGTAGGACCAGTTCTGATATCTGTCTGATATCTGTCTGATCAAGTATACATTTAGCTCTCACTTTCAGCCTTAGAATGCATGTGCGGGATTTGTGCTGTTAACTTATCTGCTGTGGTGTAAAACAAGCATGGGGAATTAAGATAAAACTGAAAGCATTAAGTTTCCACAGATGTTGGGTTTCTGAATTAGGCCTTGTGTCTAACTTTCTTGTTAGAGTTCTCAGAAGATGATGGGATGTATCCTGCAACATTTCTTTCTAAAGCTCAGGTCTCTGATGTTTCACATAACTGAAATGTACAGTGCTTTGGGATTTCTTTTTCATTTGAGAAAAAAAAATTCTAACTGTGCACCAAGCCAACTGTTGGAGACAGAAAACACATTTAATGTGCTGCAACAACTCTGAGTACGTTGCTTTTATTCCCAATACACCAGACATCAGAGACCAAAGGCAATTTTCAGGCTTGGAGAAGGCTGATGATGAACGTGTCCATGGGGATCTGTGTCTGCAAAGTGATCATAGACCAATGCCTTTACTTTCCATCTTCATGATGAACAATCACTATTTCTGGAGTATTGAGAAGACTAAACTAAAGACTGTGTCTTACAGAAAAGCTCAGCGGATATCCTGGTAACCACTGAACTGCTTGCTGGGGAGGGCAAGCTCCTGGAAGAGGAGACAAATGCACCCTCATGCGGCGGGTGCAGAAGGAAGTTACCTTCCTCAGGCAGTCTTGAAAACTCCACCAGATTCAGTACTGGGAGACAGTGCTGAGCTTTAAGCTGTGCGTGCCCTTGAGAATCACCCGTGTGAAAGCCTTCCTGCCTCTATGAGGTAACTGTGTAACTATTATTTTTTTTCTCTTAGAGGAAAAAAAGACTGGCACCACATTATTTAGACAGAATAAAAATGTGCTGACTTGGCATTTAGTTATGTCATACACATTTTAAGCCACAACAATGAAAACACAGGAAAAATTTGGATAGTACTCAGCAATAGCAGGGAATATTGCCAAATCAATTAGTGCTCTCATAATAATTAATCAGGATGGCTCACTGAGGGAAGTATGTCTTATTTATGGAACAGTTAGATAATAATCCAACTTGAGTTACCATACTGAATCCACAGTACTAATCAAATACAACAAATTTTATAAATCATACCATACTATATGGTTAGACATATAAATTTGTATAAATTTACTTAAAACAGCATACATATTTACTTAAGAATGGGTTCACAGGCATATTATTTTTGGCATTGCACAGTTAATCCTCAATCTTTCTCAAAAGTAATGCATACCAAGCTGTATGTTAACATTTAAACCCCTGCCAAAAAAAAAAAAAAAAATAGAATTACTTTTTTCTTTTCCAAAGGACACTCAGTAAGACCCTGTTATAGCTCTCATTGGATTTTTTTGTATAAAGTCCTTATACATCAGACTTTCCAGGATGGAGTCTGTGATATAGACCATACTTTCCTATTTTGATAGCATCACCATACAATGAATACTGCATACATTTATTATATCGTCATTTGTCTTCTCCTAGAATAGTGACTTACCCTTACTTCATAAGCTAGAGAATACCAGCTTTTTAACTGTCTTCAGACACAATACCAAGTTGTCATAGACATATGTTTCAGGGAATGTCAGCCACAAAGTCTGATTCTTAACACAAATGAGGAAGGCACACACTATATCAGTCTGGGAAACAGTACTACCCTTAAAATAGTTCCTATATTCTTAATGCCACCACTTCAAATAAAGCACATTAGGTCATATTTTTTGCTGCTTCAGATTAGCACTGCTTCTCTAAAGTTCTAAAGATCCAAAGGTAGAGTGCAGCCTATCACTTCTAAGCAGTTTTATTCACACTGCAAATGCAAGCCCAGCCATTCCTTACAAACAATACACAACTGCATGGTTTCCACAAACTCTTCCCCCAGATCTCTGCCTCTGAATTACTTACACAAGTAACCCTGAAGCACAGGAAGTTTCAGCAAGTGATTCGGGAGTTTCAGCATGCAATTTTCAGTCAAAAACTAGAGTCCTTGCATCAGGGATTCATCACAGGAGGACTTGTGATTAATGGAAGATTTGATGCTAAAAGAAAATTCTATAAATGTACTTTATGTTTACATGCAGGGGGTTGCCCCATAGGAATCTTAAATTGCATACAAGATTTATGGGGTGAGGTTTTTCAGTGACAACACTACGTAACCTGCACTAGGACATTAAGGGAATCTCTCACAAAGGAACCCTTCAGAGAAGGCAAGGAGGAAAGTGATATGGCTGGGTAAAGGAGAGGAAGTCAGCAGCTAGTGAAGATTGCTAGATGAACAGCAGCAGCTGAACAGCAACCAGAGAGAAAAGGAAACAACTTTTTACTCTCCAAATTGAGATTTTGATACGAAGGACTATCTTTAGCCTATACCAAAAAAGCAGTGATTAAACAGAGGAAACTGCCCAGACACAGACTCATCGCTTGGCACCACAGAGGAGGTGACATGCTCTGAACTCACGCCTAATTTACACCGCAGGGCCTGTCAGTGTGCACACCCGTAGTGACTGCACATGGGATCTTCCCATCACTGAGAAACACAGCCTGTCAGCAACTATTCACTGCCCTTGGAGAACCTTGCCCACAGACCAGATCCACGTCAACCAACTCAACAAGTGAGGCTAATACTGATGCACAGCTTGGCTTACTCATGCTTAATATGCATATAAGAAATACAAGAGTAAACTGCTGTATTTAAAACAGCAGTTTCCATGGAAAGCTTGTCTCCAAATGGGGCTTTTTCAAGTTCTCAATGTGAGTGTGAAGAAGGGCACTGTCCTCTCCACATTTAAGAGGACTACTCCATTTGTTATTGCTTTCTCTTGGACACATTTATGTGCACAAGTGGAAACTAAACAAAAGCAAAGCGCAGCCAGCTGGTGTCTGGGAGCCGTCCTTCAGTGCTTATACTCCAGCCAGAGAGATGTTCAGCTCTCTCTGAGCCAGCACAGATGTGGTTTTACTTTGGAGCTGTGGTGAAGTCCCATCTTGTGGGACTGTACATCCAGCCTGATCCCCAGCCTGTACATCTCCCCTATTGTTTGCACTAAGAACCTCTAAGGAGTAAAGCTCTTCAGTCCTTTTCTCTGAAGCCTTTTTAGTCCTAATAATCTAGATGATAATTTTGCTCTGAATGCAGCTAATCACAGAACCTACTTTTCAACCACAATAAGTTTCCTCTAACCAAGCAAAGACATAAACTAAAGGTCATGAACTAAAAGCTCTGCCTGAGACTTGTTAAATGACCGTATGCCACCTGCTTTTGCTTCATATTTTCAAGATTTTGCAAGGACCGCAATGAAATGAGTTTCAGTCTATCACATTTCCTTTCCCCCACATCTAACATAAAAAGAACCCACCTGATCAGACTAACGGTCCATCTAGCCCAGCATCTTAGCTCCAACAGTCAACAGGAGATTTCATAAGGAGGAGAAAAAGAACAGGACATGCAGATCTATCCTTAAATACTGTGGTCAGCATCATGCCACCAGTAAAGGTGTCTCCTGTTTGGGTTTCTGCTTTAAGAAGGATCATCTCCTGCCCTTGACAACACACTAATACAGTGAGGGAAGAATTAAATAATCTTATTTCTTCTAGCTAGAAAAGAAGGGAGACTTTTTTGTCCTTTTCCCCCCAAGTATATATTTTGACCCAACAAAAAATAATCCTTTTCCTTACAAATTCCTCATCCCATATCCCTATAACCTCAGAAATGCTCTGCTCTTTAAGAGTTTTATGGTGATAATTTTATGATTTATGTGATGCCAACATAGGATAAAATGCAGAACTTCCCGCAACCCTAAACAAATGACAAATTCTCTGTGACTTCTAACACAAACCATCCACACATTTGTAATTCTGCCTGTGGGGTCCATCCTAGGTACAGGCAGAGGCAGATATCCCATGGAGAAGGTAATGCTTAATTGCATGATCATTGAGGATCACAACACGTTTGCACAATGGAGCCAAAACCAGGTTGAATCAGAAATATCAGTTTATGGTTGCCATATTTTACTGCATGATTCTGCAGCTTAAGCAATAAAACAAATGGAAACATACTAAGCAGTACTCAGAGGCTCAGTCACTACCAAACCCTACCGTCCTGCACCAAAAAATCTTTTCTGCCTAGGTTGGTCACTAGATATCACGTATGCATCCACAGATGTTTGACTAGAGCTTTGGAAACCTCAAAAATTTGAGGTTATATGCCAATACAGCAACAGCTTGTCATTTCCACATTTAATAAACTCCCACCATGTTTATTGCAAAGCTGTTGTTTACAAAACTTCTTTATGCCAGGCCAGACTTGTAAAAATTAGGCTTCCTTAGGTAAGAAAATTACATTGGCATGCTCTCAATATGTATAGACATAGAGCTTTGCTGGTCAAAAGGACAAGAAGCAATCCTAGTGTCAACTACAGTTTGTTAAAAATAATAATAATGAATTGCCCATAGTCATCTACTCAGGCAAGAAAAACAACCTTATTAACCACTTGAATTTGAAATATTTGATCAGTTTGGGAAGTATAAAATAAATGGTATTGGTCAAAGTTTAAAAATTGAAATTAAAGATTTGTACAGCAGGAAAGAAAACTGAATTCCTTTTGTTCTGCAGTTGTTTGGTCAGCTGCACCACCATTCCCAGCAGGGTACTGTGGTGTTCAGGCTGGAACAGAGTCTCCATTTCACTTGGGAAGGTGGACCAGGAAGATTACCTGTCTCAACGCAGACAGGCTTAACGAGATAATGAGAAAGTCTAAAGAGGATATGCTGAACCATCAAGAGAGAAAAGAAATAAAGGAAGATTCTCAGCACAAAATAATGTGTAAAGCTTAGGGCTGGGAGGTATCAGCTTCACGCTGAGAACTCTCCTCAGGCATCTTGAGTATCTCCTCAGCTCCAGTGGATGCTTCCACAGTGGCACATAGTCACTGCAGAGACCGGCTCTAGAAAGCGCTATGATAGCACATGTGGCAGAGAAAAAGTCCTTGAACTAGGAACACGCAGCTCATACTTTCAAAAGCAGAAAAAAACAGGACTGGGCACAGAAAGCAGTAACAGAACAAGACCATTAATGGTTTTCCATTATGCTTCCCAAATTGTAATTCTCAAAATTGGAATGTGCTTAGTTGGTTAGTAGAAAAGACCACGAAAAAGGGATACTCACTACTCTTAAAGACTGCAAGTCACTGACATTGATAGACATGTCCTACCTTTCCCCCTTTGCATATATCCTACTTATTCTGTTCTGGGGGGTGGGGGCTCCTCCTCAAAAACAGTATATGAGGATGTTGTGTACTTCAGAGTTAATGCGTTAACTTTTCCTTTGTTAACAGCTGGATTAAAAGCCCAAGTCTGTCTCAAGGAAAGAAGTGTGCGCATTTCATCCCGTTCACTAGTAGCCATGAAAAAAAAGCAACCTAGCACTGCACTGAAGCAGAAATGTCTGCCCGAACAAGTCCTAAAACAGGAAGAGCAAGCATGGGTGCCTTGAAAATGTTTCAGTCCTGAGCAGTGTATGAGCAATCCAGCCAGCACCTGCTATGTATACAGCACAGTCTGCTGTTATTAATTGTTCTGCTTATGATTAAAAGCACAGTGCAGTGTAATAAAGAAAACTGAACAAGGGAGGGGGGGAACTAAAATGCTTATGCTGCCACTTAGTGGTTTTAAACGGTATTTGTTGCTCAGTATATCAATCTAGCTTGTGCAGCTTCCAGACTCTCATAATCCAGCCTGAGTCATGATACTCTACTCAGAAATGGCGGAAAAAGAAAGAATTGATAAGAGACAAAAGTGGAAAGATCATCACATACAAAGAAGTAGAAAGCCTGGACAGTAATCCAAGCAGCAAATGTCAACTCATCCAGTTCCCTAAAACTGTATTCAATGTGTCAATACTAGTGAACATTTAAGGACAGTTTCTCTTTTTGACAAAAGCACACTAGCACAAGAATTATGAATTTTTCCTTGTTTTCCTCTTTCTCTGTTTCTTGTGTAGCACCACATATACTACGAGCACTTACTGAAGGAAACATACTTAACTACAGCACTATTTAGACAAAGTTACTTAAGAGCAATAATGAAAGGCACTGGCTGCTACTGCAAAATACACAGAACTCAGCTTTACTAATCTTTCAATGCTCAGAGGGAGAAACCTCAAAGATTTAATTCAGATGACTGACAGATGACCAAAGCTCAGGCAGTTTCCAGGAGCAGGTACTGCACTATGTACAAATTGCAACACCTACAGGTCACAACTGAACATTAGAAACTGATGTGCATTTACATCAACAACACGAGTGAAATTTAAAGCTTTGGGATGGGAAGGACACAATTTTCTTTTCTGGCATTATTTTAATTTTTGCACAAGAGTAGATAAAAAGAAGGCTGTGACCACAAATCACTGGTGTTTCTGTCCAATCTCTGTCTATGGCTGTGGCTGGTAGCAGCAGCCCAGTGCAGAGAGTCCCAGTCGGCAGCAGGTGGAGCCCAGCCATAACGCTCTCCTCTCGGAAGTTTCTTTCATCTTCACTCATCTGCATAGCTGACTTATGACAGGCAGAAGTTGAGAACTGGATTTTTCTGGCACAGTAAAGATACACTTACTTGTCCTAGAGCTGTGTAGTACAGGAAAAAAAAAAAAAAAAGTAAAAAAGTCCCCTCACTTTCTAACCATTCACATTCGTAACCTTTTAAAAACTCCTTTCCCAGATGGTCTGAAGGAAACCAGAGAAATATGCACTGAGTGAAGTTTCCAGGGATATGTGGCTCCCTGCTTTGGTATAGCTAGCCAAAGACATACCAGAAATCTCACTCCCATGTTTAACTATTTTGCACAACTCCAGCCCAACAATTTAGACATACAAAGTTTAGGCTGCTTGGACAAGCATCTGGATATACCTTTGAAATTTATAAAAGTGGAATCTAAACCTTTGGAAATCCTGCCAGGCATAGCATGATGCATGCTACTTTACCCTCCCAAGAGATCTCCTCATCCCTACCTGAGCTCTACAACAAAAAGCAAAAAGCCAACATTTAATGTGAAAAGGATTTGTATCTCTCATGCACTGCTCAGACCAAGCCTGACTTTCATTCCTGACAACCTCCTGTTATTTGAGAGTACCTCCATTGAATCTGCTAGTCCTTCCTTTATTAGCACTGCCTGTCAAGAAAGTTTGCAAAACTGATTAAGGCAAAGTAAGCAGTGTCTGGAGCACAGAGAGCAACACAGAGGAGTACAATTCTGTTTCTGCTATTAAAATACTGGGGCTTGTCAGAGGGTTAGTGTTGCTGGTTTTCCTTGTTTTCCTCCAGCACTGCACAGCAGAGTATACTTAACTCTTCGCTGGCCTGTCAGAGAGAAGACAATTCGTGCTTGGGAGCCATCATCCATCATGCTGGAGATTAAGCAAAATTAATAACCTAAAGCACCAAGAAACGGAGCAGCTGAACAAGAGCTCAGTTAGGTCAGGCAGGTCTCATGGGTGCAGTCAGTCATTAAATGTCCCAGTCTATCCAAAAACTCAGATGTGCCTAGCCTGGCGTCTCTACCAAAGCTGCGGCACATGAGGACTCCTCCACTCCTGCCTGGCAAAGCATGCTGATGGGTGGAAAAGCTTAAGACGAGCTTACTCTGACTTGCTGCTCTCAGTGAAGCTGAGCCTCAGCCTGTGGAAAGCCTGCTTCCTTAGGCTATTAAGGAATTTCAACCTGTTATTTCCTTCCTTTCCAGAGGAAAGAACAAGCTTTCTAAAACAAGACTTCCACCCATACAGGCAGAGCAGCTCTCTAGGGTATGAGAAAATACTCTGAAGGAAAAGAGAGCCTTGAACATGTCAAGTATTCAAGCCTTTCTGTATCCTCCTCTCCCACAGCTTCCTTTTAGCCTTGCAGCTAGTCTACGCTCTCTGGACCTAGTCTGACCTGTTCATCCCCAAACGCCCTTACTTCCTTTATCCCTGGCCTGTCTCATACTAGGACATCTTGGGCTTTCTTGCTCCCCTTCTGCAGAGCAGCAAGTTACCTGTCAGTCCATGCTCAGCTGCCATTCCTAGGAAGTCAAGCTTCCTTTGCAGGCAAGTGATCCCACAGTGTGTGAATACTGAGTGTCAGCTTTGCATTGCAACTGGGAGGCCTGGAAGGCTCTTACAGAGACATTAGGGCTCCCAGCCTGCAAAGAAGTCAGGTAATTCAGGTACCTGAACTTTTTCTGTTCTGCCTTTTCTGCCTCAGCTATTGAGGCTTAGGTTTTGTCAGTTTTAGAACAGTACCAATCAGAAATACAAACACATACCCGTAAGCATAAACAGAAGAATAAACTACTCTGAAAGCCCTGGCCAAAGCATGTTGTTTTCGAGAAGCCCACACTAGATTCCAGAGAGCAAAACCAAAGCTCTGTACCCGCACTGCCCAAGCAGGTAGGATCTTCCTCTACGCACAAAAAGGCTCACACTGGAAGCGTGGCTTGATCAGTCCAGTGGCACAAGGGAACAGTCATCCCAAATGGCAAAAAACTTTGCTTGGCTGGCCAAGGAGACCAGACAGAGGAAGTCAGTAACCTCATGTATCTGCTGACAAATCTACAAACCTTACAGGACAGGACTGTAATACTTCCCTGCACAAGAGAAGTCAAAAAGATCTCTATAGGAGCTCTTCGCAGGGAATACATCTACCCCATACAGTCTAACATCAGATTAGGAGGCCCTGAACAGGCTGCTGTATCTGCAGAACAATAGCATTGCATGGAGACGCTAACTCAGACCCCAAGAAGGGTCCAAGCTGTACCACAATGGAGTTGCCCCCTAGCAGAGGTGATGGGTAGTCAGTCAGCTTGCCCCAAACTGATGCCACACAGCTTTCCTTTCAGGGCACATGCATATCCCCCGCAGTCCCACTACTCTCAAATGGGAGATCCCAATGCACATTATCACATCCTGGAGAATAGACAGATGCCAAAGGAAAGCCGCAGCCAGACCTCCTCCACCAGAGGGGTTGAGTATCTGTTTTTTCCCCAAATACACAGCTGTTTTAACAAAAGTTAAAAACTCTCCCTCTGAACCTTGGCTCATTCCAAAAGTGAAAAGGTTGGATTTTCTGACATACTAGAAGGCACAGAAGAGGTCTTGGCAGGAGGAAAACAGCTTTGGAGTGGCTGCACAAGTCACAAGTGGTTTGGCAGAATTTCACTTGCTCAAACATTCAACTTCAGATGAAATGCGTTGCACCTGAAGTTCAAAATCAACACAGGGCATTGATCCTTTAAAGCACAGTATAAATAAAAATACAGCATGTAAAAACACTCAAGATTATACAACAGTACTCCAGAACACACTTCCTCAATTTCTCTGATGGATTCAGTTGTTTTGTGGGTCTCCCAATATAAGCAATCCTGAGCAGTCAACATAGTCCTTAGTCTCCGGACTTCTATCAGTAAAAGGAATTTTCTCTATTATTAGAGAAAAATCCGAAACAAAAATGTGTTCATAGCCAAATGAAACCTTGCTCTTTCTTGCACTAGGTCTGTTGTACCAGTGGTATGGCTGTGGGTGGCAGAAATAAGTCATCAAGTAACAGAAACACTTCCTCAGGGATCCTGAGGGAGTTAGGAGCTCCAAGACAAACCACACACTCACAACCCAAAGAACTCCTCTGAAGCCAAAGCCAGCTCAGCACCAGTTTTGTCACTCCATTTTTATCTATCTATTTATTTATTTATTTGTCAGTCTTCCTTTTTCTTGCACAGGTAATCAAAAGTTCAAACAAAACTCTCAATACTTTTCTCAGAAACAGGCTCATAAGCCTGTCTCAAACTGCTGCCACCTTTCACCAGGGAGGTAGTGTAACAGTACCTCCCCCTCTGGAGTCAAACCAGAACAGCTAAAGCTGGGGCCTCCTGTCTCTCGCTGCTCTCCTGGGTCACCTCCAAACTATTCTCTTTTTGTCCTTTTCACTGCTTCTCTAAACTCTGAGATCAGTCCCAAAATTTTAGCTTATTGCTCTGTTGCAAATCAAGTTCTTGATCATCATCATGGTGATGATTATTAATTTGATTAACCATGACTGGACAGCTGCCATACAGGACCTCGTTCTGTCAGGATTTCAGGCAGGATTTCTGCCTACTGCATGGACTGGCAGAAGTGGCATATTCATGAAGTTTATCACCTAGAGGCTTTGCTATACAGAAGTGCACGGAGAGCTAGAAGTACAGCTATGCCATCATGTTATTACTACACTTGTCCTGCTCTGTCTGTTTTTACCTTATTTGCCAAGTAGAAAGGCAGCATTTGCCTGTCTTCTCAACGGTATATTTTAAACATAAACACCCCGTAAGATTATATATGGAGTCCAGTCTGTCCTTTCTTGAAAGGTCAGACACTTCTATAACACTATAAATATTCAGTTTTCCTATATACTTCTGCAATACTTTTTCACTGGGAATCTGCTCCTTTTGCAAGCACAGACCATGATACTTCAGTTGCTGCAGTCTGCAGATGACTCCCATACACCCTGGTAACTTTACTTAATCAAAGGGAAGCTCTTTGCAGCAACATCAATGGTCATTCCCCATCCAATATTTACTACTAAGGCAATACTGAAATTGTTAAATTTTGTTGTTACTGATCACATCACCATCAGATAAAAACCCATTGTATTGGGTCACGTGCCCACTCTTCAATCCTCATGCTCCCTCACTTCACACCCCAGCCCAAATGAACATACTGAGCTGGCTATAAAAGGAAGGGACAAACTGAGAACACTTTGCTGCAAAGCTCTGATATCCTGCCCTAAAATATCTCCAGGATATCCCTTACAACCATAATGGAGCAAGGAAAAGGGCTACAAAAGGATAAAACTAACAATTCTACTCAAAGGACACAGTCAGCTGACACATGGGATACCACCTTGCACTGATTGTTTCCCTCTGGCAGCCAGGCTGTTACTGTCTCGTTTCTGACTGTAAAATCCAAATGGTTCAAGGAGTAATGCAAAAATGATAGTTCAAACATCACATTACCCCACTGTTGTCTTCAACTTCAAAGTGGAAGAAAGAGGGATTTCAGATACAGCTCTTTTATCAGTGCTTCCTGTTAGTTTACATTTCTGGCACCAAGCACGGAAGTTGGTTCACATCCATCTGGGTGGGGGCAGACAGCTGTGCATGACCCATCAGCATGACGAGTCAGGACACACTAGTTCAGATGCAGGTTTATGGTAACGTGGTTGAGAAGGTTCTCTGATGGAAATGGGTCATCTGCCTCCAGCTCAGAGATCCAGAAAATTGAGCACAAGGTTGTCTGTACAACTTTGCAAAATGTTATCAGGACATCCAAAACAGCACATCAAACTCCAGCACATGTACACCATGTCCTCTAAGGACCTATCTCTAAATTATTTGGATTAGGAGCCATCAATTTAATACACTGTTCTTGGAAGAAGTAACTGGGGCTCAGAAAGTCAAAGGGCGAACACATTTTTTCAAGCTAACAAAAGCCACTGACAGCATATTGGAGCTTCTCACTTTGGGCAATTACCTAGACATAAACAATACAACTGTTGCATTTCAAGAAGAATCCATTTAACAGCCCTTCTGTGTTTTAAGTCTTTTAAGTCTAAGCTTAAGTTTTAAGTCGGAAGGACTTCACATAGATGAAAGTGCTTTACTGGCATCTCCTGTGGGGACATGGCTAATAACAAGTAGCATGCAAAAGGTGTCTTTGATATAAATCTGAATTTGGCTATGAAGAGAGAAGAACTGAAGAGAGATGACTAGGATCTGCTCCTGAAACATCCAGTTTACGAAACATCTGCAGTCTCTTCATATTCTTGAGAGACAACAAGTAGATTCACTGACCTCTGCTGTTCAAAACGTGGCCAGCTATTTCACATTTATACTATTTAGAATCATTTTAGTAATGATCAACAGCCACAACTGGTGCAGTAATTTGTATCTGTGTCTGAAAATGCTGTCTGAAGTAGCAAGGCCCGTGCTATGAGTCAGCAAGAGCAGGGCCAGCAGGCTCACTCTAAGGTGGCAGACTCACTGGCAGGAGTACACGCAGAGGTAGAGCAGCTCTGCAGTGGGACAGATGAGCTACTCTATAGGCAATTAGGGGAACTTTCTGGATCAGTTGCCCTTGTCCTTACAGGAGATTTCAACTTCCCAGACACAGGCTGGGAATATCATACTGCTGTGAGAAGCAAGGCTGGGAAATTCCTAAAGCATATTGAAGATAATTTCCTGTCACGAGGACTTTGTGAGGCAAAGAGGAAAGGTGCCTGCTGTTTGAGAATAGGGAAGGCCTTGGGGGAGAGGTGACAGTAGGAGGCTGTCTTGGCCACAGCAATCATGAAATAGTTGAGTTCACAATTTTTGGTGTAAGGAGAAAAATGGTCAGCAGAGTTGCCACCCTGGACTTTAAGCTCCTCAGACAGCTAGTTAGCAGTATGCTCTGGGAATCTGCTCTAGAGGGTTTGGGGGGTGAGTGACAGCTGGTTTCTTTTCAAGAACCACCTTGTAAAAGCCCAGGAGCAGGCAATTCTACTGTGCCACAAGTCAAGCAAGAGGGGCAGAAGACCGGAACTAGGGCAGAAAAAGAAAATGTATTATCTCTGGAAGCAAGGTCTGGCTTCAGAGGGAGAGCACAGAACTGCCGGTCGCATCTGCAGGGCGGAAACAAGAAAAGCCAAAGCTCAGCTTGAGTTGATGCAGGCCAGTGGGGTGTCAGACAAAAAAAATGCTTTTTCATGTACGTCAACAGCAAGAGGAGGTTAGAGAAAAATACTGGACTGATACTTGATGCAGATGGTCACCTAACAAGTAAAGATGAGGAAAAGGTGGAGGCGCTTAATGACTTTTTTGTTTCAGTCTTTAATAGCACGGACAGATCTTGGGCTGCCCAGTCCTCAGACTTGGAGGACCACGCCTGGGGGAGCAGTGACGTTCCACCTGTACTCACTGAAATTGTAAGGGATCGGTTGTATCAGCTGAATATTCCATGGGGCCAAGTCCATTGGACTTGACAGGATTCACTCCAGAGTATGGAGGGAGTTAGTGGATGTTATAGGTGGACACCTCTCAACAATTTACCAGAGGTCTTGGGAGCCTGGGGAGGTCCCTGCTGACTGGAAGCCAGCCATTGCCATACCCATCTACTGAAAAAGCATGAGAAAAGAGCCAGGAAACTACATAGCTATCAGTTTAACCTCAGTCCCTGGAAAAGTTATGCAGAAGGTTGTCCTGGGGAATACTGAAAGACAGTTAAAGAACAAAGCAATTATCGGGCACAGTCAACGTGGGTTCCTCAAGGGGAAGTTCTGCCTTAGTAATCTGAGTAATCTTAGTAATCTTAGTAATCTTAGTAATCTGATCTTCTACAATATGGTCACCTGCTTGGTGGATGAAGAAAATGAAGAAAATGAAGAAAATCAGTGGATGTAATCTGGCTGCATTTTAGTAAGGCCTTTGATAATGTCCCTCACAGCATCCTTCTGGACAAATTGTCCAACTGTAGGATAAACAGGTTCGTGCTAGTTTGGGTGATGAACTGATGAACTCCCCAAGCTCCCCAGCTGGAGGAGAGGGGAGGCTGAGGGGTGGCCTCGCTGCTCCCTGCAGCTCCCCAAGGAGAGGAGACAGAGAGAGGTGCCAGGCTCTGCTCCCCAGCTGTTGATGGCCCAGAGCTGCACTAGCGGAGGTTCAGGCTGGACACTGGGGGAAATCCCTTCACTGCGAGGGCGGCCAGACACTGGGACAGGCTTTCCAGTGAGGTGGTTGGTGTCCCGGGCCTGTCAGTGTTCAAGAGGTGCTGGGACAGTGCCCTCAATAACATGCTGTAACTTTTGGTTAGCCCTGAAGTAGTCAGGCAGTTGGACTTCGTCTCTTTGCAGGTCCCCTCCAACGAACTATTCTTTTCTATTCCAGCTTGCTATTTGTAAGGGCATTCCCAACATCTTTCCTCCCTTTGGAGTTACCAAGGAGACAGAGCTGCTCAAGGAGTGTGAACTCATCCAGTTCATGTTTGCAAGCATAAAATGAAAATCCCAAAGGGGCAAGGTACCAACATCACAGTTTACTTTCTCTGTCAGGGTGACTTCTGCCTCAGGGGAAGACAGACACAAATAAACTGGACAGCAAAGTTGTACAACATACACAACTCAGCACAAGGAAACACACAGTTCTAATTTTAAGCAGCTAAATGCCATTTTCAGATTCCTCCCATAGACTATTATGGTTTAAAGTTTTCATTTCCAGGGTCTGGGGCCTTGTTCTCAAAGAATGTGGTAAAGTAACTTCCTTGGCATCAGCTTTAATTCACAATGTCCATGTTGTACAATGTGCCAGTTGTACAACAAGCCTCAAACATTTATGAATAATTTTAAAATAATGTTATATCTCTGTATCAAAGACTAAGAGTGACTAACAGCAAGATCTCAAAAGGTTCACTTATTTGCAAGGCTGAATTCTTACTTTAGTGGGGCTTTATAATACCCCCCTCACAAGAATACAGCCTTGTGTTCTGTTCCCCTTACTTTTGGGGCTTGACACAAAAGTAAAAGTCTTATTTTTTCCTCTCTTGAAAGCCTCATTTATGAGAATGACTGGAATAGGATGAATACTGTTCTCAGAGAGCAAAGGTTATTCTACTTCCACAATTAAAGGTTTCTTTCAGAAAAAAAAACACTGAGACAGAAATTTTGTTGTCTATGTAAAACTTTTCCACATATTACTTACAAAAACATGCAAAAAAACTTGTCATTTTGAATATGATAAATACACGTTTAAGAATAGATAAAAAGATCACTCAAATTTAGCAATGCTGTGCACACATAGATAATAAGAAGAGGGTTTACTATAAAGACCCCTTTGCCCAATAGCCCCTGCTTCACATCTGCTCCCATGCCTTGGTTGGTCCCTTTGCCCGTGAACACCACAGCCTACTGCCTCTCATTCCTCCCTGTCCCTAGGGAGGAGGGTGTTATCTGAGGATCCAGATTACCTGAGAACTTGCTTTCAAGCACAAGTTATTCTGAAGGGTGAGGTGGTATCTGAAGTGTCAAATATATGCAACAGTAATTCACACTAATACTGAGTGTTCAGCATTTCTTTAGTTTTTCTGTTGTGTCACAGTTAATGTCACAGTTTTTGATGTCTAACTAATTTCTAGACTGTTCATAAATTCAAGCTGAGGATGGACTGAGCATAGAAATGTAGCCTATTAACCCGCCACTGCTGAAAACAGTCTCTTTTGAAAATCGTATGTAAATTGTCCAAACATGTCAGCAGGAGAAACTGTTCCTTCTTAACATATCTTGGCCAGCTTTCAGACCAGCATATTCATCTCTCCAGAAAGTGCCTTGTGCTTACATATGCTTTATTTATTTCAACATAACTTTAGCCTCTCAAGCTCAAATCTGTCTTTATCTTTGTCTGAGATGCTGATCTGATTGAAAAAAATTACCCCTGTAAAAAGAGGCCACATACATTCCTTTTCTACAGGCCAAAACTGAGTAAAAGTGAGGAAATTATTTCTGATTGTAGAAAAGGCAGAATAAATATTCTTATCCATCTACAAAATGAGAAAACCTTTCTTTTTCAAACAATTCGATGCCAAACTTCTTACCCTGTAAAATTTTCAGTACAAAACAGAGGGGATGATCTCTTCAGCCCAGTAGTGGAATTAGTCTTTCCAACAAAAATACTTCCTGCACGTGTTCCTTACTTGTGAAGGCAGCTGCCTTTACATTAACCTCTGCATTTGCACAGATATCCCAGCTCAGATGGTTCTTTGCAAGAAGCAGCAGTGTCATTTCCTTTGAAACACTGAACTCCCAGCATTAACAATGTGGGGAAAGTTTGTTCTTCAAATAGCATAGATGTGTCAAAATGGAAACAGAAATTATGAGATGAATAAGATGATGACAATCACATGCCTTGTAAAGCAAAAGCAGATTCTGTGTATTTTCATATGACATCCTTACAAACTATCAGCCCGGTTCCAGTGCCAGAAATGCAGAACAAATACAATTCCTTGACATAGATCCATATGCCACTAATTGCAGCAGTGTTCCACAAGTGTGGTTTCAGATATGAGGAATTAAATCGTTTCCAGGATAATTGTGTTCTACTTTGACATTTCATTCTTTTTGGCATTTAGGGATTTTAGAGGTATTGATCAGGCAACAAGAAACAACAAGGAATGAGCCAGGCTTTGGACCACAGCTCATCCAAGCTGCAGTTGGTTAGTCAAAGTTGTTGCCCTGTCCTGACATAGGCTGGGGTACAGGTTGGGGTACAGATTAGCCCAGCTCTCTCACCAGCACTGCAGACATCCTCCATGGCTCAAAGACTCCATGATGATATCCCCCGGAAAAGAACCAGGCCCCTCTCTGCAGCTGGCAGCGGAAATAGAGCCCCAGGCTGGAACAGGCCCTGGAGGGGAGCTTCTCTACTCCTAGCCCTGTAGGGCACAGTCCAGCTGTGCACATCTGCAGAAACACAACTCAGGCTATTCCTCTGTTGCTCTCTGGTTGACTCTAAATACTGATGTGGGGATGAAGTGACTGCATTAGAAATGTTGAAAAACAGATGCTCTGAATTTGGCGAGAGTCAGACCTTTGTGCTACACTTAGCAACATGCCTTTCCACAGACTTGTGACAGTCTAATTCATTACTGCCTTTCAGCTTCCACGTTATTGCCTATTACTGCCATTCTGCCCAATGCACACTGCCGTGATGCTGGATGTCACATCAGAACATTTTCAGTTGACAAGTGAATGCCTCCTTCTAACTGTGGGTGGTCTTGGCTTACGGCTCAACTTTCAAGAGCGTGGTCCTCATTCCCAGGGCACCAAAAGCACTTGGCACAGTTCACGTAAATGGGGTGTGGCACTGAACGGCTACTGAGATACCCTATAGAAAATTGTTTTGTCAGTCAAGCCTTGCTTATTGCATTGCAAGCCTAGTGAAAGAAGCTGCTGTACTAAAGGAAGGATAAAAGAAACATATTCAGGAGATACTGAGATCATATTAGACTAGCTTTTTATCAAAAGGTTTATGACAGACAAAGCAGAGTGCACTCCACTGACCGCACATCAGAAAGCTTATGGTACCTGGCTGCTAGCTGAAAGACCCAACAAGCCTATAAAATGTAAGCATTAGAAAGGATTTCACTTGCAAAAAATGCTTTACACAGTAAGAAGGTACACAAGTCAAGGCAAAACAAAGCATTTTGCTGAATTGTAATTCCAAAGTAGTCAATAGAGCGCTATCACTCTTATGCAGCTCTAAACCATTATTACTGGGAGAATTTTCTCATAGCTTAACACAGGACTGAAGTAGCCTCAAAAACTGCCAGGCACGACTTCAGTGATTCAAAAGAGAAAGGCACAGATAGAAAGGGAGATAAAAAACAAAACTTGAGATAGACTGCCATTCTTATTTTTTCTGTTCGTTGATACAGAAAGACAAGAAATGCATGGATACAAAATTTGTATTCTCAGGCTGTAAAAAGTCACCACCTTTGATTTAATCTAAAAATTCTTTCATCTAAATCCCTTTGTTTTAGCAAACAAAATGAGTTTTAAGTTGGTCAGATATTCAAGTAAAATCATGCACCCGAGTATGGTTGAAACATACAGCAGATGTTTCTCAAGCACAGCTGAAATTAAAAGTACATAAGAATAAGAGAGTTTTTATATTTGTGTCTTCCTTTTTCCCATGCGTAGACAATAACAGCATTGTCAGCAACCATGAAGTTGCAAAAAGATTCATTATGAAATCAAGTATTTGTTTCTCAGTACAGAAAATAATTTGACAGGGCAACATCCAGCTTGTTTAAGAAGTTCTAGTGATACTCTCTTCAATGCATTTCACCTGCATACCTTTCTTTTAATACAACCTAGATGACTGTAGACCCAGGTTGTTCTTTGGCTAATTTTAAAAAGATAGCAAAAGTTAAGGAGTGTGGTTTACTTCTGTGTGCTTCAAACCTAAAGGGGCTGAGAAACGTACCTACTCACAAACAAGCAAGTGGACAAATATAAGAACTAGGAAAGTATAAGCTATCAAAAAGATTTCACCCCTAATGGTCTTCCGAGTCTGGCTATAAATCGGAACAGATTGCCTGTGACAATCTGTGCCACGTCTTTGACAAGACCCAGTCTCCAAAAGCAGACAGAGATGGAGAGATTATCTACCTCACAAAACAAGATGTACTTGAGTCTTACACTCCATAAGAAAAGCTAATCTTTATTAATTAGTTGCCATAGAAACTCTCGGCTTTGGGAAAGGTATGAATGGTAGGTACATCAAGATCAAAAACATATTACTTTTAGCAAATGCCTGCATCATGATTTGGATAAACAAACAGGAAAAAGTTGGCCTATTTTGAGAAGTCTCACAGAAAGACAAACACTACTAGGGTTCAAAATGGAAAAATAAAGTAATTAATTAGAATAAAATACATTGGAAATCACAATTATTACAGTTCCTTCAGGCTTTCTGGCAAAGACCTGTGACATTAGCTACTGGTGCCTGAACGATGAACAACTGAAAATATCACACCAGCAAGTAAGAAACAGCAGTCCAGAAACAAGGTGTGAAGGCCCATGCTCTTACCGCCTGCTGGATGATGCATTTAACAGAGAGAGGCCAGGTGTGATGGTAGAAGGCCAAGGATCTTAGCAAGAGTTCTAAATTATCTCTTCACAGAAAAGAGGACTTCCGGGAGTACATTATTCAAGCTGACTTTGGCTTCCTTTCCTCTTTTAAGAACTGTCTGTGTAGATCATACTTTTCCAGGATTTTAAACCTCTTACCCCAGAGAAAAAAAAAAGATACACAAGACTGATTTCCCCCAGCACTGAGATACAGCTGCTTCATCGGCAGAATGGAGCCGAACAAAACAGAGCGACAGCACAGAGCCAGCAGCATCCAGCTGAACCTGCCGAGCTGGCAGAATGCAATGGGCAGAGCTGAGCTCTTGACAGCAAGATAGAAAAAGCTGAGGAAGCAGGTTTTTTGCTATTGTTGTTTTTTGTTTGTTTGTTTGTTTAAATACAGGGATGTTTGTCTATTTTCTGTTGTATTTGGGGAGCAAATGAAGAAAAGAAGAGAACAGGGAGAGGCAAAAGACTTTTTAGGCTTCCGGTTGATTCTTTTTACATGGTGATATCACCTATATTATTTTGGAGTAAATTCAGTAACTGAAAATAACTGTGGAGTACACTACAACCATAACTGCACACCCCTGCAGTAATAGTCATCTGTTCTCTTACTGCAACACCACATTTCTGGCTTTTCCACTCAAAGATATAAATTGGAATGTCCTTTGAGCTTTCTTTTGCTGAAATGGTGAAATACAGCAATGTAGGATGTATATAATGCATAGTATGTATATACATATCTTATTATATGTAAATTGATATAGCAGTGTAAAATGGCTGTCTTTGAGATTAATTTTTAGAAGTAATTCTATAGAATACTTCAATTTTTGTTCAGGAATCACATGATATTACCTCTGGGATTATTAAATGTTTTATTTTGGATCAGATATTTTTCATTTCATAAATAAATGAAGGGCAATCAAATAGCTTGATTCTTTTGAAGATGGCCAAAATTAGAATAAGGTAGCATTCACGTCTCCTTAAATAAATCAGCTAGCATTTCTCAAAAAAAAAACAAACAAACACCACCCCCACAGCTGATTTGGGAGATGATCATTTCAAAATTCAGACCAACGTTTGTTGCAACAGTTGTAGATGTGCCAAAACAGGAGTTGGCAAACAGGTGAGAGAGAGCACAGGCATGGCAGCAGTGGCTCCATGCAAACTCAAGGTTTGCTTGTTTACCCAGACATCGAAGCAGATTTTGCTGTGACGTCAGTTCCTATCTTGTCCCATGTTACTTCACCATCAGCAAACAAGCTAGCCGAGGTGTTACGGCATGATCTGCAATTCCTGAATACCCATTCCCTCTGAAGAAATAGTTGTCATCATTGTCATTGATGATAAATATTTAAACCTTTCTGTTTCAAAACAGCCTCCTGAAGCTGGGATCAGTCTTTACCCTGGGATGTTAAGCTTCAATCTGCATGAATCTACACAGAAAGAGAGCTTTAAAATTACCTTCATGCATACTTACTACAATCACCTTCCAGCATGCATTACAGAAACTGTGTGATAAAAAACTATTATAATTAATAGCAGTGTGGTATCTGATACCAGCTCAAGCACTGTACCAACCACAGGTACTCTAGAATAACTTTCATAACAGTATGAAAGTTTACCGTCTTATCCATCTGGTCATGATTACTTCTGCCTGCTGGTGCTTTCAAGTACATTCCAGTTCTTTTCACCACTTGAAAGCCACCTGCACACTAACCATCAGTATTAGACCTAACTGGCCAGAGCAATCAATGTAGCAGATGTGGTCTGAGCTACATCCACTGAAGGCACAGTGTCAGTTGAAAACAGAGAGGTCACATTTCTTAGACAATGTTAAGGTTCACTTTCAAAAGATATGATCTCCTTTACAGTCAGTTCTAACTGTCCTAGTCATGGTTATCTTCCCATCATTTTTACCCTATCACAGAGATCCCTAAGACTTTCATCTCACGCATCTCAATTCCCATGAAAAATGAATGAAGTATATCCCACATACTGTTTAATGACATATATTCTCATTTATATTCCAGCCACTAAGCACTGGAATATGTATAAACTAGAATTTGAGCTAGACAATAATTCACTCCTTAAGTAAACTGTGTAAGTTTATCTCCATTAATAAGGACACACTATAAACTGAAAGATGTTTTTTCCTTCCCAGAACTGCAGAAATAACAATTCTTAGCCCAACTTCACTTTGCTCACCTTTGAAAGCTCAGGTGATAGTGCATGAAATTGTTGTTTGTTGCTTTACATAAACTTTGTTCCTTCATACAGCCGGTTATTTGCTTCTTAAATTATTATACTCAACCTCTTTTTAAAACTCACAGAATACACAGGATTTGATGCTTATCTGCTGTAAACAGATTTGTTGAAGTTGTATTAAGACTGAAAAGGTCAAATTGTAAGCTTGATCAGAGTTGTCTATTCAAAATGTTGAGCTTCAGACTGTTTGTTAGCCCCCACCTATTTAGCATCATTTTAGAAAATTGGCTTAGTGGAAGGTAGTTGAAATGAAGAATTGTTCAGAAGGAACCATCCTTTGCTGGAGCAAGCACTGCATGAAATTCCACCTGTAATCTTAGCATAACTCATCCTTTGAAGACTACATCAGTATTTCACCTTTATTTTTACCTCTGTGACATGAAAGGTGATGTTTCAGCTGAGAAGCGTTTCAGCTATACGTATACAATACCTCCAGTGGCTCCAGACCCAGCTGGTTGAAGTGCCTGGAACAAGGCTGTCCTATACCAGCAGTGCTTGTGTGTTGCAAGGTGTTCATTATTTTAATCTTCGTCTTGCATATTGCATTAAACCACAAAAATGTTGTCACTGACAATTAATCTCATGCAAACTCTTGTCTTGTCTCCTGGGATTTTTATTCAGGCAACAATTCTCGTGGGGTCAAAAGTTAAACCTAAGGCTATGTATAGGTCTTGGTAATTTTTAACTTTGTGGTGTGGTTTAATCACACAGATTTTCATTCTTTATTTATATGTTGTGTACAGGGTGAAACCCTTTTCTTAAGGAACATTGTTTAAGTGCTACTAGATTGCAATCACGTTAATTGAAATTCTGCTTATCTAAGTAAATGCTCATCTGTATGACCTCAATAACGTTACGGAAAGTTTCTCAGCAGCAAGCCCTATTCTTGCTTTGTGGGATTCCATCTCTGAAGAGAAAAAGAAACTGTGACTCCCAAGCAGCTTGACTTCTTTGCAGCACAGCCTGCCATATCACCAGAATTGTCCCTTTGCTGGCTGTTGACAAGGTACCAGTGACCACTCTGCAGGAAATGGGGATCTGAACATAACATGAGCTTTGATTACATGATTACACAAAAGCTGACGAAGACCTTCAGGAGGTTTCCCACACTTTTGCCTGTAAACACACCATTCTTCAGCCCTGGATGTTACCTTTCACATGTACTCCTCTAATCTGCAAAGTTTTCTTTTCTAAGAAATAAATTCCTACTTCTATTGGAACATATATAGCTTACGATTTGTCACATATCAAGACTAAATTTATAAATAATCCTAGAGGTGAAGAAATCCAAGTGATTCCACAAACGTAATCTCTATTATCTTCTCTCAAGCAAAGGCTGAGCAAATGGATGTATTTGTTAAGTCCCATCAATGAATGCCTTTTAATTGTACTGGCTGTTATAGCCATTCTTCAGTGGACATCCTCTACAATGTAAGCCATGGATCAGTCTGTCTTGCAATAAAATCGATAGGCATTACTATTTATTGAAATAAGTATTAATCAAAAATGTCAATGGCTTGAATGCAGGATTTGCTTCCACCCTCCTGGACTAATAATAGCACTCTTGTATTGAAGATTTCAGATGGTGCCTATGTGTGCGTGTCTATCACCCCTGTTAATTTACATACATAAAGGCAGGTTAATCAGGAATTACCTGGCTGCCATTAATTCCAGTTTCCATTACTATCAAAGACTCATTAATTTTTCAGAGACACTTTTGCATGCTAAACAGTTCTACCTTTTCCTTTATTTCTCCTTAAGTCCCTTTGAGGCAAAATTCACTCTCTTTTTCACTTAGAAATAGTGAGGCTTCAGTTGACACTTCACTTCCTTAATAACATATCTTCACTCACACAATAGCTAAGAATGATCCAAGCCTCATTTCATTTTTCAGTTAATAGTATTTTCAGGCTAATCTTCTGTTCTGTAAACAAGCTCTTAGTTTAATCCCTCCAATTTATTTGCTTCTGATACAGAAATATATAGGTTCTGTACTCTCATCTGGTATCACATTCTTCCACATACTGCAGCAATTTTTCCCCATGCAGACTGCCCCTTTTCATGCACTATGCAGTACTTTTGGTTTAAGAAGGTACATTGGTATTACACAATGTTACAAAACTGTCTGAGGTAAGAAATTCTCAATCCTGATGATTTGCCATATACTCTAAGGCTTAATTCACTATCAGGAAGCAACTTACTGCTTTTTAGATGGAAGCCATTGCAGAAGTAAAATATATAAATTCTCACCCTTCCTTAGTATCCAAACTGTTCTTAGAAAATTTAACTCTGGCCATTGCACTCATTGTGCCAGTGAAAAATGCACTTTAACAAAAACATTTTACTTTCTACGGACAAAATTAAGAGGCTGTAGTTATCTCAAGTTGAAAAACATTCACCTACAACTACTTCAGTTCCTCTGAAAGTAAGACCTTCACAGATGCATTTAGCTGTGTTTTTAAAGCCATTTAAAAACACAAGACTTTTTTAATATTTTGAAAGAGTAAACATTCACAGCACTGACTATGATATTCATTCTACATGTATATATAACCCAGGGGTTCTTGCAACCATATGTGCAATCATACAAATTTGTTGTTTTGCTTATTAAATGAGACATTAGCAGCCCTCTAAGATTTTAATGAACAGGTGTGTATTCTGGTCTTACCTGTAGAGTTGTTAGTCAGGTAGTATGAGTTGCTATAGATGTTACTATTGGATCTAAGATGACATTGTCGGATTGTCATTTCAGCTCCAGCTTTATATGGGCTTGGTTTAATTTATACTAGAAGAAGTTCATTAGCTAAACACTGTCAGCCTTTTTCAGTCAGTTTTGCAATAAAGCAGTTCCCACCCAACACTGAGATGGTGTGTTTGTCTCTTCTTTATAGCTTTTGGTGCTATTCAGAAAGCTGGAGCATTGGCATACGGAAAATCCAACTGTACAGGACCACCTTGATATCTAGAAGTTTGAAACCTGAGATTCCACACGCTCACTGGATGCAAGAGGTCAATACACCATTAAAATATTTACACCATTGTGCCTAATAATTGAGCATGCTCAAAGATCACAGTAGTATACCACACACCACACTGTCTAGATAAAATGATGAACAACTGATAAACACATTTTTAAAACAGCTGTATGTAACAGTCATGCCTTAGTTTTAGGCAAAGGTTGTGGCAACATCCACAGCCATTTTTCAATTAAATATGGTACATCCAAGAGAAGACATGTAACAGCAATGTTACAGCTTATAACAAAACCAACACTTCTGCAGATGACAAGGCACATTTTCATCAAGACAAGATTCTGACTTCTGCAAGGGTACACAGCAGGGTCTCTGCCTCTATGAAAGTGGTACAGGTCCACCTGAAAGCAGAACTCCTTGTTTAAAAATCGCTGCTATAGTTTCACTGGTAGGGAATAAGAGGCTGACCTGAAGAGCAGAATAACCAGACATTATTCTACTGTCCATTTTACAGGTATTTTAGAGGTGCCAAGGCTGAAACTGACAAAGATTAGCCCAGGTAAAAGACTGATAGTCATAAAAATGACAGTCATTTTATTAGTCATAAAAAAATAAAACACAAGGTGTGGGCAGACACCTAACCTGTCAGGATAAGTGAATCTCTAATGAAACAGATGCAAGACCTAAAACTTCTACAAATATCATATTTGATTTCTTAAACCAGAACAAAAATCCCTCAGAGAAACACATATATTGTGGACCAACTCTTCAGTCTGACGCATGTAAATCTGAGCTTTGCATATTGTTCAAAGAAAGAATCAGCAAATCCAGGTTCAGATCCAAAGTCTAAGCTGGATAGGCTGCAAAAACTAACCGAGCAGAAGACGCACAGATTTCTGAGCAGAATTAAAAGAAAGTTGTGGCCATTGAGACAGAGAAATGCATGAAACACTTTGAAAACTGAATCTGACATGAATTTAGGATGTTCTACAGCTGTGCAAGACTGCTTTTTGAAGATCATTGTATACTGTGTTCAGATATTCCAGTTTTAGCTAAACTTGTTGCTTTAAGAGCAAATCTGCTTCTGTAGTGGTGGAACACACTGATTTTATAGGGAATAGTTCAGAGATACAAGCAAGAGCTGCAATCTCAAACCATTTTCCAGAAAAATGTAAACATGATCTTCTGTCTAGGTATTGTTCCCCCAGAGCCTTTTTTATCCTTTCTAATTAAGCTAGGAAAAGCTCTTATTGCAACAACTAGTCTTCAAGGAATGCACAACAAGGCACTCCTTAAAATCCTACAATGTGGAAGTCCACAGCTCTATCACCAGTACCCAGAACAAGGGTCTCTACCAGCATTGTCTCTATTCACCTGGTGGGACTGCCTAAGATACACGACATCAGAAAACGGGATACTGCCGTAACCTTGCCATTTGCCTCTGATAGTGCTGAGCAGAAATGCCAGTGCAGTGCTCTGACAGCTATTCTGAGAGCAGCAGCAGGGCTCCTAAAAGCTCTGCCTGCGCCTGGCTGCTCAGGCATACACTGGCCTTTTAAAGTGGCCAGGAATTATTTAGCTGGTATTAGTGGCCTGGAGCTTTGGTTCAGAGAGAACAATAGGCATACTATTTTAGAGGCTTTAAAGGTATTAGTGGCAAATCTGCATCCGTGCCTTGTTTACTGCTGTACCAGTGGTATTAGACAGGAATTGAAAATAACTGCAACAGGCTGCTTGTTTTGAAATACTCCATGCCAACAGTGAAAACAAGATTATTATTATGGCTATCATGAAATACAGCAGTACTAACCAGCATTTTCTGGTTTTGAAGTTAAAGAAAACAGTCAGATACCTTAGAACTTTGGTATTGCACCTCACAAAAACTGACCAATTATGGATCATCTGAGCCAGTTCTGATTTTCATTCAATAAGGAGTTACATTTTGATTTCTGTACGTTTCTGTGAAAACTTACTATTTTCACACCAAGTCAAGTGGACAGATATACAGAATATTTCAAAGAAAGGGTTATTTAAATTAATGAAAAAAACAGCAGCTGAAAACAATGCAGTAGTGCATCTGTAACAACCTCAATATCTTTTTCTATTTATCTTGGCAGAACCAAAAATAAACATATTAAGCCTTTAAATGGATTCTTATAGGAGATAAAAATCTTGATTGGCTAAGATATAACAGCACGTCACTGCTGATACATCTTCAGAAGGTCAGATGTACAAGCAATTTTGTGTCTACTTTGACCAGGCAGTGAAAGGACCTGTGATGCTGGCACACCGTTACGCATGGTAAAATCCCAGCTGCACGAACCTGTTGTGGGCCTAACATAAACACAAGCTCTCTACACTTCTAATATCGTGCAGGTGTCTATATGTCTGAAACCAAGGATGCAACAGTTTAAATAGCCTGGGACAGTGAAATTGGGGCAGAATGGGATGGTCACTACTTCTGATTACCCAGTGTCCTGTGCCTTCGAGATACAGTTCCAAGTATTTCACATCTAGAAAGGGCAAGAATGAAAAGTTAGGATGGAGAGTTGGGTTAATAGCTAATGGTGATGTCTCTTCAGTGTCCAGCCTTATTCCAGATCCCTGGCTGTCCCGGAAAACAGTCATGCTAGAAGGCAGCCTTACCAAACTGCTGAAGACTCCTAGGGCTTTTAGAGCCACAGCCACTATGCAAGCCCTCCAGCCAGAAACAGATGGGGGCATTCTGGGAGCTGCAGCTCCCTCCTACAGCTGCAGGAGCAGGCTCATGCTAGCTCCATTTCCTCCTGCTTCTCCCAGCAGCAGCAGCTGATGTGACTTCCAGAGGAGGGCAAGGAGCACTGCAGTGACCTTAGGGTTAGCAGCATCTATCCCAAAGCCAAGGGCAGGCTTATTAGCTGTTTGGCCTTTCAGTCGGGAGAGGGTGATACTTTTCAAGTGTCCAGCTGCGAATATGGGGATCTTAAGAAAGAAAATCTGACTGAGAAATATGGTTAAGACCTCAAAATTGCTTTTCAAGCTATTTGGGTCATTTTAATATGACCCAATATTATATGACCAATATTTGGGTCATTTTAATATGACCCAAATCACAAGAATGTCATAGTGCAGCATGGTGCACAGGAGCAGCAAAAGACAGCTACACACTGCCTTCAGGTCAGCGTTCAATTAAGAGCTTTCTATTCCAAGGAAAATTCATAAACAAACAAACAAAAAGATGAAACTGTAATTACAATACACTTAAATTAACCCCCATTTTGGAAAAAGTCTGTCAGACTTAGCCAACATAGATTTAAGACAATGAACACAAAATGAAACCAACAGATAAAAACTGACCTGTCAATATCTCAAACTGAAACCAACAGAGATGGCACAAAGCTGCTACAAATTAAAATGACGATTTTCAGAATGGGTCCAGTTATCAACATAATACAGATGACAGCTACCACTTTTACTTGGTCCCGTTTTTCTCAAGAACTAGTGTCTTAACATTACTGTAGATGTCTGGTGTTTTTGTAATAAATAAATAAATGCTCTTAAGTAGTGGGAAGTATACACTGTCACCTTAAAGATATTTAGATACACCTAAGCAGCATGCTTTATGTTAAAATTTTTCAAAGTCATAGACTTGTCATGTGATAATACAGCAATACAAGTATGATGAGTCAATAGCTGTATCCCAGTAATGGAGAAAAACCTTCCTATTGTATTTTTCCTGTCCCTCATTTTTACTTCCCAAAGAATGCAGTGCTTACAGTAACAAAGTAATTCAGAAAAAGCTAAATTGATATTCTCAATGCAAATGTAGATAATTTTCAAGACAAGCTCCACACAATCCCCCTATCAAAGGTTGCCAAAAATGAGGCCTACTTTCCACTTAGAAGTGTTACAGTTTTTTTATAAACCAGTGGGCAGTTGCAGGTGCTAATTGTAGCTACACATTTTAGGTAGAAAATTAAACTTTTTCTCACTGTTACATCAAACAGCAGTTAGTTTCCACAAAGCTACCCTGTGCTGAGATTTACTGCTGATCTTGCATGAGTGGCTGCAATCCTGTAGCATACTTTACCAAGAAATAGTTTGATGTGAAAATGTGTCAGTGAGAACATAATGGAAAGTGGGAATTCAGCTCATTACAATTACTCTGTTCCCTAAGTGTGTTCCTTCTAAGTCAGCATAATTCTCTATCACTCTTCAAATTCTAACATCTTAGATCACAGAATAATCCAATATTTGCTAATCCAATTAAACTTCCATTTCCCTTGACCCACACTTCCCCAAATCATCTAGGCATTTCACAGTGCACGCTTCCAGTGAAACCTGCAACACGCGCTCCAGCCACCACCGAGCCGTCACTCTGAACAGGATGAAAGCCACAGCCGGTACTCAGTGTGAAACAGCCACCTCAGCCCAACAGCAGCCAGCAGCACGTCCTCAGTCACAGCATTGCTGAAGTTGTTAGATTCACAGGAATGAAACTGTCCCCAGAGAGTTACATACCCATCACTGAGGCTTTGCTTTTTCATCTGGTTGTTTTAATAATATGAAAGATAAATTTACACTTCTGTGCAACATTTTGTAATTTATTTTGTACCTAAAATGTTTTCAATGATAGTAGCATTCAATTGGTCGACCTAGCAAACTTAAAATACAAAAAACACTTCAGGAAAATGTAATAAAAACAAATTATAATTTGTTTTTGCCTCATAAAATGCATTTGCTGCTACTACGACTCCCTGTTTAAGGATGTGGCTTGCACCATAAATTTTATGGTTTTCATCATATAAGAATCTCCCAACATACAGCCAAAAGAAGAGTTTCCTCTTTATTCTAGCAGAAAATAACCACTTTCTACGACAAATCAAATGTTAATACAGCAAAGCAAATTGCAAACTTGGTAAATGCACTCACTTAGTGGGCATCAGTTCCCAAGACAACTACTTTCTACATTCCCTTAGAACGACTTCATATCTAAGTCTCTCCTGCCAAAACAAAACTAAACCAAACAAACTCCCACACTTAGGAAAAGTTTGAAATTGCTTACCTTGAAGAAGCTCCGAAGAAAATACATTATGCTTAGCATTTTGGAAGGTTTAAAATGAGGAATTGTTCAATCTTTAGAACATCCAAGGCCTGGGTGAATTCCTACACTCCTGCTGTGTCTTTAGTTACATGCTTTCTTGTTGCTATTTTGGACGGTCTTAGTACAAGAGAAGCATGTGAGCCATGCCAGGAGCTTATGCTAAGGAGTTGCATAACAATTAGGGCTTATCTGTGCTGTGCTGTACAGTACAGCAATGCAAACAGGTTTGTTCACAGTTTACTAGCCCCAGAACACTTCTACTAGGCATGCCCAGAATGATGCCATTGTACTTGCTAAAGAAACTAAAGCTACTTGTGAGTGCTTCTAAAAGAACTGGAACTACAAAGGACAGCACATGCTCCCTTACATCCCCCCCAGCTTTCGCTTTTGCCAACTTAAAGTTCAATCAGTGAGCATTATGCGTGCTGCAGCATTTAAAAGCAAAGGCTCCCACAGTATGAGCTTTCTAGCTACTGCTTTTAAAGGTGAGGGCAAATTGCAGAACAAGTCTTTTGAAATGCAGAAGAGTACAGACATTTTTCAGTTTCTTCTTCTCTCTCACTTAACATTAATGTCTCTTAAAGACTATCTGTATTTCAGCAACATTCAACAACACAGAGGTGCAATTTATGCCACGTAGTAAAAAATCTTTCAACATTAAATTGCCAGGACTGAGAGTTACAGGTAGTCTACTCAGAGTGAATTTAGAGTGGAATAAAAGACAGCAACTACACAGTGCAGACAAGTTCTCAGAGCAGGATCACTCTACACCTCAACAACTGTCAGGCACAGCCTGTTATTGCATGCTTTCATTTATTTTTAATTGATCCATGGCTTATATTTGAACTATTCAAAATACCTGACACTAAAATCTTCACACCAAGAAGAGATGTTTGAGGGACCTGCTCCAGAGTAGTTCCTGATACTGTGTGCTGCTGGCTACAGGAGAGAAATCAGGCTAAGCAGACAGATGTGCTGTGCATCCAGCACATCAAGGCAGGAGGAGGGAGAAAATCCAACACCACAGCTGACGTCCCAGAACACCCGCAGAGAGGAACACCCACTCTAACATGAAACACACTCTCTGATCCACCCTGTGCAATGGAGGATCTCTGTGTCACCGCCCACCAGCAACCACGTCCCCCACATGCCTTGGATTTGCAATACTGCAAACCCCTCTATAGCTTCCAGCAGCCATTCTTCTTGCTGCTCTATTTTAAATAGAAATATTTTTGTTTTGGTAGGATATGCAAATAAGACATTTATGCATAAATCAAATACTTTAGAGCAGGAAGCCGTATTTTAACATATACACATTTTTTCTGCCATTGTGGGAATGGCATAAGTTAAGTATACCCAGTCATAAGGAAGGACACACCTAACTTGTTAGAAACTAGGCCAATAATTTCTAAATTGCAACATAAGGCTGGAAATACAATAAAGTCAGTGGTTTGATTTGCCAAACGGCAGTATTTCTTCAATGAAATCAGTCCTGCTATCTCACAGGATTTCATGGATTAAAGAAGGGCTTTCCCTTCAATCTCAATTTTAAAAGATATACACATCAATAATATATATATGTAGCAATCTTTTTAAGTAAAATTTAGATAAGAAATTAGAAGGTAAATAACAGACCTAAATCCTAAAAAGTCTCAAAACCCAACAACAATTAAAAATCCATTTTTTTAAAAATGGACATTTTAAAATGTCCTAAGAAGTGAGTGGGCCCAGCTGGAGTGTTTTTAATGCTTTTATTTGTTAATTCTGAAGTTGAAATTGAAGATTACTTTTCATGATTAATTCTGAAGTTACCACCTTTCATTTACACTCTGCTTATTGGAGATCTGTCAGGCACTCACCCTTCCTGCCCACTGGCCCAGGGAGCTTTGCTGCCCAGGTGCAGCTGAAGCCAAAGCTGACCTCAGGCTGGCAGCAGAAGGAGATGGCCACTAAGAGTAGCCCACCTCTCAGCCACCTTGGCATTTATTTTTCACAAATGAAAGGGAAAATAAAGCTATATTTGCATGTGAAGTGGTTTTAGTAAAAAAGCAACTTACATGCGTGAAGTATTTCTACTTCCTGGAGAGCCTCCTTCGCTGCAAACAGCACACCAAAACCAGGACATTGCCTCTGTCCGGGGGGGCTGCCACAGCTCTTGACTCCCCTTTCAGGTTCTGAAATGCTCATCTCCCACCCTATTCATCCACGCTTTACTCATTTGGGGTTGGAAATAAGGATATTTGACCTTTTCACCAAATTCCTGTAAATCAGATGAGATCTGTTCTTCAGAGACTGCTACGTTTCTTGGACTAGTTTACTTCATTCTGCTTCACCAAATAGGATGTGCAGACTGTATGCATTCCCCTAATCCTGCAACTCTTTAAAGACAACAGTACTATTATGGGAAGTCTGCTGTCCAAAACTTCACAAAAATTGCAAGAAACTTCCTAGAAATCAGCCCTTTGCAAATCTGCATCTCAGCCCATTGTTATAGGCTATGTTAATCTCTTCACCTACCCAAACAATACAGGTTAAATTCGGCACCCGTGCCCAGCAGGTGGCTGCAGGGGCTCTGTGAGGAGAGGCCGGCGCTGCCCCAAGCCAGACACAGCCGGTTCTGGCTGGTTCCAGCCTGCTCCAGACGGTTCCAGAAGGTTCCACGCAAGGCGAGGCTCAGCCAACCAGAGGCTGGGGGCACCTCATTTGTAGGAAAGGGCGAGGGTGAGGGCTGCCTGGTGGTGAAGGGGCACATGCTGTGGTGCCAGGGCCAGAGGGGAGTGGGAGGAGGAGCAAGAGGTGCTCCTTGCACCTCAGCAGGTTCCCCTACAGCCTCTGGGGAGTGCGTGTAGAGCAGGTTTACCCTTAGGGGACAACAGGCCATGAGAAGGACCCATGCTGGAGCAGGGGAAGGTGTGAGGAGAGAGGAGCAGCAGGGGGGCTGTTATGGACTGACCACAGCCCCTATTCCCCACTGCCCTGCACCTCTGGGGGTGAGGAAAGAAGTAGAGGTGAAAGAATGAAGGAGTAAAAGTGAACCTTGGGATAAAAGGGGACTTGTGCAGAGGAGGTCTCTCAGTTTGTGTTTCTCACCACCCAACTCCATTTTAACTGGTGATAAGTTAACTTTCCTGAAGTTGAGTCTGTTTTGCCCATGGTGGTAATTTTTAAGTGCTTTTATCTCAACCCAGGAGCTTTTTCATCATTTTATTTCTCCCCTGTCCTGCTGAGGATGAGGAGTGAGAGAGAAGCTGGGTGGGTGTCTGGCACTGCAACAACAGGCAGATCTAGCATAACCAAGAGAACCTGCAGCCTGAATTAATCTGTGTTAGGATATGTACAAATGACTAAAAGGTCTCCCTTCCCCCTTTATTCTACATCTAATGAACAAGGTTACTAATGACAGTAACTTTGATCTGTAAATGTATAAAAAAAACTTTGCCTAAAATTGTGCATTTTCTAGAACATCAGCCTACTGCCAGTACACTGTTTTTCTGTAGCTAACCTTTCATGGTTCCTCACTCCCCACCTCTCCCCCTATCCCCCTGCTTAAAAGCAAACCATGGGTTCCCAGGAGTTCACTATTACAGAGTCCATTCGCTGTTATGGAGTCTATTTTCAGAGTGAGGAGTTTGTCCTTGACATAAGCTTTGCTTGCAAAATCACAGTGATTATTTTTTAGTGTATGATCCTGATGTTTCGTTTGGTCAATGGGGATGTATTCTTGCCAGCACAGGCATATAGCTGTTAATCCCCAAGTGCCCATTGCCAGTCACTGTTGCTTATAGTTAAGATAGTGTATCTTAGTGATATGCTACCTAAATCTGCATGCCTTTCCTGCTTTTTAAAGAACAGCAGCTGAAAACTGTCACAGAATCACAGAACAAAAAAAAATCCATTTTGCCATTTTCTACCACAGACAAAGATTACTGTTCAAACTGGCACTGAAACAAAACAAAACAAAACAAAACAAAACAAAAAAGAAAGACATGGACCCAAACATAGAGACACTGCTTCCAGCAGATCAGGCAGTATGGCGTGCCTTAACCACAGACATCTGTCTAATGTTAGGTACCAAAACCCTGTGGAGCATTGAGACTGGAATTCTCTAAAGACAGGCAAGTGACACTGAAACTCCACTACTGTACTGGTAGAACACTTTTCTTCACATTATTTCAAATATTTGACTACTTCATTTACCTTTCACTAGGGTTAGTTTAACATAGATGGACATTATGTAAATTCTATCATGTTGGCTTCCAAAACAACAGAATGTTAAAAAATATGCTGATAGTCATTCCAGCTTAATAGCTGCAAGGGTCAAACACAAGAAGTCTTATGTGCATACTGCATAGCATAAAGTGAGGATGGGGACTGGACCTGTCTTCTTGCCTTTTCTGAGAGCATCATTTGCTCCAAGGAGCAACTTCTGCATTTTGAGGAAGCGGACTGTAGTTCAGGATGGTGATTAGTTACACAATAACAATTTTTGCTATATGTTGCCTTCCCCTTAGAATACAAAGTTTAGAGATGTTAATGTTCTCATGCCAGTAAAGACAAATATCCTCTATTAAAAAGGACATTTAATATGGTTTAGTGAAATCATCACTCTTATCCCCAGACTCATATTTTGAAATGCTGCAGTTGGAAACAACAAGCTCGAGCAATGAAGACTTCATCTGTCATGTTGACCTGGGCGGTAAGGGACATACTGCAGGCAGCCATCACTAACTGCCTGAGCAAGATGACTTAGGCGACCAAACTGGTCTTCTAATTTCTGAATGATCATGTCAGACACTTTCATCTACCGTGTAATTACTTATTTGTCCTTAGGCAGTTCATTTGGTTCCCATTATCATAAAACTATACCTCTTGATGCAGCCTAACATGTTGGTTCAAGTACTCTTCGAATCCTCCTGAATTTCCCTCCTGTAATGTAAGTTTTCTGTCTTCATAGAAGGTAAGAGATTCTGGACTTATAATGAGAAACTGCACTTTAGGGAGCTGAGATGGTTATTTCTGTGCTTTACCACAGCCTCAGCTCTCAGCTCGCTAAACATTTGGACTGCTAAGCCAGAAATCTCCATGTATCAACACTGGCCACCATCACCCAAGAAAATCCCATTGCTGACACACATCAGCAAACAGCAACTAAGTTAGAACTTCTCAGGCTATAGTTTACATGACAGGGCAGACGAAGAGCTTGTTTTAATTATAAGCTTCTACGGAAAAATAATAAAATCTGAGCAGCAACAGCCACATATCTAACCCTAAAAGGAAGCTACAAATGTGTTCAGTAAAGGCACCCAGCACTGATTTGTCTCACCACATGCACTAGGAGTTGCTGGTGATGCCACAGGCGGAAGGAATGTCACTGCTGTCACCACATGTTCAGTCCCATAGGCAGATGAAGGTAGTTTTGCTCCAGTTTGACACCTCTATTCAAGATTGTGCCCAGATTGTGAAAAACAGCAGACTTGCTGTGAATCTTACAAAGTCAATTTAGAGCTTGTTAGGTCTCCAAGATACTCTTCTAAACTAGAAGCATAGGTAATTTGGAATTAGATGCCTGGTAACTTAGTCCAATAGGGAGCTATTGGTATGGTTTTAGACAACTCTTCCAAAGTTATAACCATTATCTCAGATTCAAGTTTGCTGTTAATACCTCCTCTACATGGCTGGAAACATTACAGTGGTGCAAATGAGAATCCAGTCATCATTCTTAATGTACGCTACACTGGACATAAAATCCATTTTCCTACCTTTGCATCAGCCCCGGATACACGGAAACTGCTGGCACCCACAGTAGGGTGAGATGCAGTGATACCAGATGAAGAGCTAATGCTGTAGTGCCAAGCCATTAGGAACCCAGACATAAAGAGACATAAACCAGCACTATGTACTCGCAGTCTGATGAGAGACTGAAAATGAAAACAGCCAATATCAAGACTATTAAAAGACTGTTTTCAGGTTACAGTCCTTGTCTAGTATGCAATCCCACTCTAAAGGCCTGACTCTACTGGAATCAAGAAAAAACAGGCCTTTGGGGAGATCTGATAAGAAATGGAATATGACAATACTTTTAATTAGTTGATAGATGCTGGTTAGGACTATGATACTATTTCAAGGGCTTGTGGCATTCAGATTTCTAATCTAGTAAGTTTATTGTGTGTGGCAGAGGCAGAGTACCTTATGGAGAAGTTTGTCTGGAGCAGAAGCTCTGAAAATGATTCCAGAAACTGACAGTGCACACACAGCAGAGAAATTTCCATAAACTACTGTGTCCCTCTCTGGTGAGATCCCACAGCCGATCACTGGGGAGTGAGAAAGTCGAGAGCTTTCTTCCCAAGCAGGTGACATCACAAGGTTAGTTATCTGAGATGGGGCTAGTTCTTCAGTCAAGAACTACATCAAAACCAATGAAAACAAAGTACTTGTACTCGTTGTGCAATTATTCCTTTGATTAGCATAAAAATGTTGTTCTTGTTAACCAATATGTCTTCAACCAAGGTGTTAGCATTGTATGCTTTCACTTGTAGCAGAAATAATTAGATTGTGTATACATAGACAATGGCTACACAATACACAATAGATTGTACAGTCGCAGACAAAGTATGCTGTTATTGTCCTATATTGCTGCACTTTACCATGACGAATATTAAATGCAGGTCAAGCCTTCAAGCCTGTAAGCACACAGTCCAAAGTACTGCGTACAGAGGCATAAGAAACATTTTTTCTCTGCATTTTGAATATAAAATTAAGACTAATTTGTGTTCCCTATTCCTGTTTTGTTAGTGTGGTAGCACTTCCAGGAAATCATGCCATACTTTTTCTATACTATCTTCAATATCCATTTATTGTGTCTGCCCTCTTGCACGTGCTTCTCCTGCAGTATTATATCATGTACATGATTTCCTGGTTTTTCTGTTTTTCACTTCTCTGTGTTAGATTTGGATCATTTGAGTAGGAATTTTTTTCACATATATCTTTGAATTCTTGCCTTGCATTCCTTTTGTGCTATGGGAGAGAACTCAACAGTTTGTTCTCCTGAAAGAGAATCCAAGCGGTATGTGTTCAAGTACCCTGCTTTTATTTTCCACCTTTCTACAGAACTGGCCAGACACCTAAGAACTGTGCACATCCCACCAAACTTGCTGGTTTGCACTGGGACGTAGTCACCACTGGAAACCCCATGTGTTGCTCTGCCTTTACCAACAGCTTTTTCTGGAAACTCCCCATACACAAATGGTCCAACAAAGATGAGAAAGAATCAAATTAAAATAAGAAGGTATGCATCTGTTTCCTAGCAAGGCACAGCACTTGACAGGAGTTAAAGACACACAGTTACTAGCATTAATTCCTCTTGGCAACTTACTAGTAGCTGTTAGGCATGTTGTGACCTTGTACTTGAGTCATAATACAGATGGCAAATAGTAACACCTCAACGGGCAGGTGTCAAAAGCCCCCAGAATCACTTTAACTTAAATATTTTGGAATCCTGAATTAGTCACGCAGGAGAACAGTCTCAAGCAAGCCTCATTAGTTGCTTGCACAACTGCAATGCACCTGGTTCACTGCAAATGACTGAGAAAGGAGAAAGGAAGATGAGAACTGGAACAGAAGCTGCTGCAGACTGGAACTGCCATGTGCAGGGAGAAGGGAGGTTGAAGTTCATAGACTACCAGCCTAGCTTGCTCCTGTTGCCATCATTTCTTCAGTTCTGCATTCAAGATCAAAGAAAAAATTTGTGAAACAAAAATAAAGCTCTGTTAGTGATTGCATTAATTCAGTTACAGCTGCAGAACTGATACTGCAGTAGACCATCTGTTGGGATCTCTTTCTCAGGCAACAAAACCTAGTCATCTTTGAGCTGTTCCACGTCACTGTCACACATTTAATATGTGATCCAAGAAATAACTGTGTGTGTATTAACTCTGCTGCTGGTATTAATTAAATTCATGTCTAAGAATTCAACCTTTTCCACTGATCAGTACCACAAGACTTGTAATACATTTCTTGATAGCGGACACAACTGGTATTGAAGGTACATTTTACATGCCGATTTTCAGCTTGCTGTGTCCTAAAGCGTTCGTGTATCCACTGGAGTGATATGGCTGGGGACTTCAGAAGTTCCTGTTGAACTTGGAGTGCTGTCAAGCAGTGTTAGCATGGAATGAAAAGAGACTATTTGTAACCATGTAAGTACTACTACTCTTTCATCCCACCAGGAATTTTTCTCTTTCTCTACTTCCTCTCTATGACGTATCCAAGTTGGATGAATCTTGGAAAACCGGGCATATTTGTTAAAAAGATACCAAATCAAATACTTAGACCTCTACTCAACCTTTATAATACTGGCCTGCTTCACATGCCAGTAGAGTTGAACTAATTATGAGGCTATATCGATGCTGTAATAATAATAAAGATAAGACTACATGCATTTCAGCACAACCTGTAGCAGTCTACTGGGGAACTCAGGATGATATCAGGCAGCTGCACTTTCATGGCTATTATTTTAGTTACTCAAGGTCTGCTATAGCTGCAATGCATACAGGTCCTTAGAATAATGTCCTCGAAATGCACAGCTTGGGGATATTGGTATGGTTCTAGTTTTCAAGAAAAGCCAGGTCATGTACAAATCAAAACAAGCTGAGAGTTATTGTGGCAGCTAGACCTATGGAAACAGCAAAGACATACACATTTGCTAACTTCTACCCAAAGACTATTAGTCTGGTCCCAGTAATATAAGAAGTGAAATACAGTTTTGTTCTAGTTACCTTTCTAATTCTAACATTTGGCCTTTCTCCGCTCTGGACAACAGTAAGGAGCAGAAACGCTTTCCAAAGTGAAAACTAAAGTTCTTAGCACAATCCCATTCTATTGGCTAGGACTTTACGAACTGTAAATCTTGCCAAGTTCTGTCATTCTTCACATTTCTTCGTACCTTAGAAGGGTTCAATGTGTGCTGCTTTCCAGAGATGGCAAGTCATAGATAGCCATTCCCCCTCATTCAGGCTATGCTCTCTGATAGCATGCAACGTTTTATCAGGAGTCCCAGTGAGTTCAACAAAGGCCTGCTTCCCACCCGCTGCTAGATCCAAGAATGAATATGGAGAGATGTGCACTGACCATGTAATGTTTCCAGGTGCATTATGAACTATAAGCTCACAAATGCATCTCTGCACGTTTATGGACTGAACTTGGACAAGCAGAGTCACTTGAAAACAGATACATTCATTGCTGCTCAGATTTCAGAGTGGCATCGTCACAGTGACAAAACTATCACACAATCCTAAATTGCTAATCTGCGCACAGAGTATGTAGTTGCCCCAGAACATCTGTCACACAATGTCTTTATATACTCAGCTTTTGCAGTTCAGGAATTTTGTTAGTGTTGCCTTCTGTTATCGTCCCTTGCATTTCACTCAGATTGTAAGTTGTCATTGTATTCTTAACTCTGCCCGCTGAGGTCCAACAGATATTTGCACTTGTTAAATGCCAAGCACAAAATGACATTCGTGACCTGCATCTGGCATTCGCTGCCCTTCCAGTTATTCCCATTGTTGAGTGTTATGTGGATTATTTCCCATTTGGTAAGGTATTGTTAGGTTTGGATGAACAGAAAAGGGATGCCTATGATGTAGCACTCCCTGTCTATTCACAGTAAGATCTCTTCTTACATGCATCTGACATATTTGGGATAGCAACTTTTCACATTCATCGTGGGTCAAGTTCTACCTCTCAGACACTGGCCAAATACCCAGGCTTCTGGTATTGATTTTAAGAGAAGGATAAAATCCTGCCAAAGGGAGTACAACTGCCAGGAAAGAAAATATTCACTGATAGATGCATACAGGTACAAACCTGGCTAATTACGATTTTAACCTCCCCTCCAAAACATGAAAGCTTTTAAAGCTTTCCTCACCACTTTGAACAGAGACAATTCTTACACCTAGAGAGCCAGAAACATTGGTTCATCCTTCTGGATACTACATAATTCCAACTGTTTGCTCACACTTTAATGGCAAGACAGAATTAGACATGATTCACGTTCACTATTATGTTCTGTTGCCACCACATTGAATAACCTCATCAGAAAAGCCCAAACGCCAACATGTCGCTGCTTTGAGCCAGCTGACCTGATGTTAAGCTTCTCTTTGGTACAATTTGAAGACTAAGGACGGCAAAGGAAAGTTACTAGATCCCAATAAAAGAATGGAATGAAGATAGGTCAGATCTAGTCCTACCAGCTGAAACACTTTACCAGCCTTGCTTCCCCATGTCACCATTCCTCACAACTACAGTAAACATCCAGTTTTTGCAAAAGAAAAGCAACCAGTCAAGCCAGCTCACTTTAATCGCACCAAGGTCCTTCAACAAAATGCAGCCAGTGGTATGCTTACCAAGAGGTGCCATAATTTAATGGCATAAATGGCATAATTTAATGGCATAATTTTAATAAAAACAACAAGGAGGAATTGAGGAGGGATTCAAGTAACTACCATATCTGCTCTTTGAGGTAAACAGTTCTACAATAAGGGTGGATTCCAGCACAGAAGGAGAGGAAAAAAAAAAAAAAAACAGAAAAAAAAAAAACCACAATGCAACTTGTGTTTGAAGACCTCAGGAATAACGCAGGGAAAAGGTTTGTAACAATAAAGACAAAAAAAAATTGTTTTCCAATAAAACCCTTCATTTTTCAGCTTCCCAAAAGAACTGCAATAATTACATTGTAATTCTTAGACCTTCTTAGAGCAAGTTTCCATGACAAGAAATGGAAAATCTGAGAAAAGCTGACAGTGAGATAAAAGTAAAATAGTTACTTGTCTCTAGAGAGGAAAACTGGATCTGGATGATCTAAGCAATGGAGAAAGTCAAAGATGCAGAGCATTATACACTTGAATGAACTAACAAGTGCCAGGGTACTTTGTGAGTACAGCACAAAGAACCCAGACATAAATGCCAGTAAAAATACTGTGTGATGAGGCCCTCAAGCTAAACATCCCAAACAGAAATTTGTTAGGAAAAAAAAAAAAAAAAAGCTGAAGATCTGGCAAATCCATAATCTAAAATGAGCCAAGTTTAGAAGATTTGTTGAATTTTTGCCAAACACTGCTATTGAATGTTTTAGATCCCTTCGAGAGTTCAAGGCATAAGAAAAAGAAATTCAAGCACGTTATTCCCTGAAGAATAGTTTTAAAATATTTTTATAGTAACTGGACAAGTCTTACACAGTGTGTGTATAAGACAATGTCTATATTTTGGCTTGCATTTGCCTATGCACTAACATAGTGCCATGGACCTGCAAGCTCCAGTCTGCACACACCCACTGCCTGCTGTGACCATTACTTCTGCTTGTGTTGACTGCACCAGGTCTATCTTGCAAGAGAATCACGCAAAAATCTCTTTCCAGTCAGCTTTCCAAAGGAGGAAAGATGAAGATGAGAAAATGCTGACCCAAAAGTTGCAGTTCAAGCAAGAAATTGAAATGTTTCAAGCTAGGAAGAAGTCACTGCATCCCAATCTTAATGTTCTTGTGTATGCCTGGCATTAGTAATTTGACTGAAAGCCAGCTTTATTGTCTCTGATTTTGCAGTAAATCAGGGCAGCACACAAACCATTCTTATGAGTCATTCAAGGTTAGCTAGTTTAATGGGCTCTCTTTGGTTCTCCACAAACTGTTTCTTTCCTACAAAGTATGATATAGTCTAAAAAAGGTTCTCAGAAAACACACATGCTTGCAGAAAATACCAAATCAGAACTCCTGGTTTGCTCAGGCTCTCAGCTATATACCAAACCACAATGGAAACAGCACTCCCTCTGACTTACAGGATATGTCATTCCTTATGCCCTTTCAGTCCTTGCTGTTTAATCACTGAGCTTCAAATCACATGTACTAAAGCTCAGGTGAGTCACCAACAACAAGAAAAACAAGATTAAGCCTGTCATATCCCATCTGCCCCATGCACACAAAACCAGTTGCACAGCTCCAGGACAGTGAAACCCAAAGACTGTCATGGAAAGAAGCCAAGTTCCTTTTTGCCATATTCTCCATTTGCCCTCTTTAATGCAAATCTTATGTTAAGAGTATTTCCTCACTTTTTTCTTACCTATGCTATGTGCTGTTTGTTAGGAAAATCTCACCCCAACAATCTTTTCTACAAATTGAAGTTCACTAGAGTTTATGCTTCTGCAGACAGTGTTGATGCATCAGGAAAGCAGCATGCTGCTTCATGTCTTGACAATACTATGCCAACTATTAAAGTATTATTTTATTAAAGTTGTACTTAAAAGTTCTTCTACCAACCATTGTGCTGAACTACTGTACAGTAAAAAATAAAGTCTTTCATATGATTGACCTCACTCACTGAGGATTAAATGAATTCTAGATAAATCCATTTCAACTGAAAAACTGATTCTGGTTGCAAACTGACCAAGGTCATACACCTAGAAAAACAGCGGTGTTACCTAACTGTCATTAAATTAACTACCTTCCAATCATATAATGCTCGGATACCTTCCTCAACTAAACAAATCCATTTTAGCTGTGGACAACTTTTTCCTCGTTCTAAATCTGCTAACTTGTTTGGAAACTTCAAGCAACTACATCTCCACTTAGATGATATCTCTAAGTAAGTAACTCAATACACCTATTTTCTAATGCAGGCAATGTTAGAGCAGCAGTAAAGCTGTCTGTATTACACATTTCTATACCACAGCATAGCTTTTTCTAAGCTTTTTATTTTCCTAACTGTAGTTCAAACCACAGAGAAGACTGATTTGCCTCCATTTAAACTCTGTGCTAGCCTTATCTCAAGTAAGAGAACTTGTGCTTCTACTTCCAGGGATCCCAGGTTTTGTAATTAATATCCACTTGAACAAAACCAGTAAGAAAATGAGGATTGAAAAACAATATAACTTCCTCCATGACCTCTTCTGTATCACGTGAGCCTATGTGGTACATCTCATCCTTGTCAGCAGCTATTTCCTGAAGCCCATGCCTCCTGTTTCCAGCAAATCAATGAAGGGGATATAAGGCTATCTTTTATGATTTCAGCAAACAAAATGTTGTATGCTTCCACTGATAATAAGCATTACCCCAGGAAAATTTGCTTGCTTAGAGAGCCCTAAATATAAATGAAGGCATAGTTTCTATATAAATCCTAATTTTGGTAAACCATAAATATCCAGCGTAGGTTTGAGTTAATATCTAACGTCTTTTTATGAGGAGAGGAATCTGTAGAGACTAAAGGTATCAGCCAAAATTTTCAAACACAAATACTAAGTACAGGCTTTTAAATCTATACCAAGAGGCTGAACATTTCAGCTGTCACTTCACAGTTTGTCTGTAGTACCCTATTTTCAAACAGGGGCCAGAACTCATAAAATGTTTAGAATTTAAACATGATGTACAGCTCTTATCAGAAACACTGCATTCTTTGGATATCAGAAGTATCAAACATTCCCTTGAGCTCAAAGGATTCTCAATGCTGTTTGCAAGACCTGAACTTGCTTTTAAGTCAGTCACCTTTCTGAACCGGTAAAGGAAGTGAGCTGCAGCTGTTAAGCTGTTGTGAACACTGTGGTCCACATCTTCCCAAACAGTTGCTATACTTTTCCAATAGGCTCCCATGTTAAAAGCAAACAGAGAAGACTTCATTATATGAAAAACATCACATTTTCAAGACTGTCCATAAGCAGACAACTCACTTTCAGCTGGAAGCCTTCTATAACTGGTTTCACATACACACAAGCTTGTTTTACTACTTAATTTTCTAGGGAGCAAGCAGAAACATTTCATATCCAGGATGTCTGAAGAATGGTATTCTCTCAGACAGGAACTCCATGAAACCAGTTTTACCATTCTGTCTTTTCAAAGGCAAGCATGTACAGGGTGTTGTCTGATGTTCGTCTTAGAAGAACACAGGGAAGGGGATAGATTTATGTATCTGTAGCATGAAATTCCAGGGATTGGAATGGCAGAATATTTCACACATATTAAACTGCCAGAGAAAATTGCATGCTGTTTAAATTTCACTCAAATTAAGAGACTGCATTTTAATCACTTTACATAGGTACCTGCTAGAAAAGGCCATAAGCTGCAAACAAGCCACAGATAGCAGTGACTTGCAAACTTTCCTCTTAATGTTACTTGGAATTAAGCAGCTAGGTTTATTTTTCATTTTTAAATGTGTTCTAAATTGGGCTTCTCCTCAACTTACATCTCCCCTCAAGACTGCCACACAGAACCACACAAGCACACAGAGCAATTTCCCTTACATAATGAGGCAATTTTAGTTACAGAGGAAATGTGCAACAGCGTGATGTGTGAACTGCTCCACGTACCAGCTTGGGAAGGAAGGGAACCTCCCAGAAAGGAATTTCACTGGCCAGATGCTTTCACAGTCTCACTTGCAACACCACTTTTATCGCCTTTTTTTTTTTTTCTATAAAGTTCACTTATTTTAAATTAGAAGAACAATATATTAAGATGTTCTTGTAAATCACTTTTATAGCTAGGAAGCCTGGCTCAAGTTTATATGAAATGCTTTTCGCAGCAGATAGACAAAAGCCAGATTAGAGGAAGCAGAAAAGATGCACATATGGAAACTGAGGTAGTTTAAGACTTTGGGAAGAATGCAGATGTAATAAATAAGAAACAGAGAAGATGCAAGATGGTAGACTCTATAATAAGCTTTTGAGTAGAGGAACTGTGCAAAATGACTGAGCAGACACAAGCTGTATTGCAGCTATTCCACCTCCCTCCCACCTCCACCCCCAAGGTCCTAACCACTGAAGAGTAATGTTCTCTTGTGATCTTTCTCATCTCAGTTGATCCTTTATTACAACATGTAGAGTGGAACAGTTTCAATGGGAAGGCACAAGAACATTCCTACCAGCTGTTCAACACATGGTTGAGCTATGAGGGGTGAGAGTATTCTTCCAAAGAGTGAGAAAAAGGGGTTTTAGCACTCACAGGAAGGAAATAAATAAAAGGCCAGCATCTGTGTCCTGACTGAGTATTCCAACTACTGAACTACTGCAGAAAGGTGAAACCAACATCAGTTGCCTTTCACTGTATCCAGAGCCCACACCCATAAATATATTGATCAGATAAAGAACCTCAGGTGAGATGAACAGAGGAAATTACTTGCTTTCAAGTTCCACTATATACTGAGGAACTGGGGAACTTACTGAGTTCTCCCAGCTGTACAGTAACTGAGCAGAATTTCTGAGGAAAGGGTTCAGGGGTTGAGATAAGGACAGGGAGATCACTTGTCACATGTCCCCCTTTTCCTTTGAGGAGGAGGAGTGAGTGAGCAGCTGTGGTAGAGTTTAGCTGCCCTGCAGGGGAAGACCACCACAAGACTGTGTTGAAATAGATGTGTGTTGTTTTTCTGCACATTTTCTTGCAATGCTCAAAAATTCCCCCCCATAAAGGAAGCTGGATTTTGTTTTAACCTGGTAGAACAGAGTTCATTAGTTCCAGTCCCTGTAGATAAAAGGGTCTCTCTGACTGTACCATGAATGAGAAAGCATGTTCCCAGTTCAAATACATGAAGGGACTCTGCACCTGGATGTGGAGCTGTCTCGTCTCAGAAGTACTCTCTTCTGCTTCTCCAGCAGTCCTTATTACAGCACTTCCATGACACTCCTATGCAGAGATATTAGGAAGGAAGAAGAAGAAAGTCAATTGGCATTTCAGCTTTAGGAAACAAAGAGCTATCAGTACAGTTGCTTTTCAATTCACCTGCCCACAAAAAAAAAACAAAACAACAAAAAAAAACTTTCTCAAGTTAAGTAAAAATTACACATATGAAATAGGGTTAAAGGAAGATCACTCTGGTTGCAAGATCGAGCTTTCGAACATTAAGAATTACCAGAATTAAGATTACCCATGTGACCCTAAAGCAGTTCTCTTAAGTATTACAGTACAGTCTTTAATTATGTAACTTAAAGGGTTTTCCACAAGTTCCAAGCTGCATTCAACAAAGGAACGGATAAATCTCACTTAGTATTCAGGCACTTAGCTTTATCATCATTGTTCAGTGTACAAAGTAGATGGAAGAACTGTTAGGCACCAAAATGTCTCCATAGCCTTGTGTGTTATGGAAAACTGAAGGCATGCTGGCAGGAAAGAGAAGCACAGACCTTGCTCCCATGCCAGCAGCCAGCCATTGCATAAATTGTGGCTTCTTTAGAGCACCACTAAGGGTTTCCAGAAAGACAGAGGTTTCTGCTGTTTATAGATCTGGTGACTGAGAGGAACTCACTTCCGTACTAGTGCATGCCTTAGAGCATGCAGTCCTTCTCTTATTTTATCCCCCTACTCTTTTCATATCCCATCTGTCCTCAGCCTGTAGTCACAAGTGAAGGATCAAGGGTATGTAAATGTGAAGTTCCCAGTCAAACCCTGAAAAGAAGGTAACAAGTGGCAGAATGCCTTTAGCTCCAAGAGAACATCCCCCATTCAGATTGATGCAGTCTTAATTAAAACTTTGGAAATAACTATAAGCATTCAGCTTTGACATTAGTGGCATCTCTGGAGGGAGAGAAAGAGATAATAAGTAAAGTTTTGCTATTTATTGTGGGAGATGAATACAGCAGGTGGCTTCACCTGGCTGAAGGAGAAAGTCTGAATGTCTGGTCTATCATGAAAAATGACTTCTATGAGCATCTGATGAGGTTGAAAGTCATAGATTTGTGTTCTCATCCCCCAGGCTTGTATTGTGGAGATGTCTCACTTGGTTTGCTTATGCAATATGACTGTTTACAACATTAAACAGGAAAACATTAAATTAAAATTTCGATTGCAAGCATCATCAAGCTCCAGTTCCCCTGAAATCCCATTTATTTCCACAGGAAACATTACTGTTAGTGCCTTAGAGACCTCACTGACTTTGGCTGAATTCAGCCTCAGCACAAGTTAGAGGAGCGAATCTCTCTCCCCAGAGCACCTAACAGTATACATAAGAGAAAGTGAAAGAAACTATGAAAGAGAGAAAAGACAAAAAAGCAAGAAACACAACTAGACTGAGGTTAGTCACTATGGGATAGTTGGAGCTGCTACTTCTCTCTGTTTAAAAACACTGAACTCTTATCTCTGTCGTAGGTGATTATCTGAAACTTGTAATAAAAACACATCACAACAGGGAGTATGAGATACACTAGCGCAGATAGATCCCACGTCTGGGAACTGATTTCCTACTACACCTTCTTTTATCATGAGAAAAGCCAGGATAAGTACTTAGCACAAGTATTTTTTCTTCATTCCCTATATTCATGTACTACTACAGTAGGGAGCAGATGTCACTTATTTTTCCTTGTGATCCTACACTAGTTTTCACCATAGGCTCTATGTCTAGACGCCGAAGTGGCTCCATACCATTCACAAAGGGAGGAGATGCAGTGCTGACCATTCTGTAAATAGCTGCTACCTTCCTCTGCTCATCCCACCTTAAGCTACAAAAAATGTGCGAGATCTGCAAAGAATGGAACTCAGGGATACTCTCATTGCAAATTCATATTTCTGATGCATTAGTGGATTTTTAAAGCTTAGTCTTTTGATAATTCAGGAATATCATTAACTAATTGGACTGTGTAAGCATGAGGATGGATCTTGTGGGGAATTGGGAAGGAACACTGCCCTCACTTTATTGTGGGAAGCATTCCATAAGCCATTGGAGATGTCTAAAGGGGCTTGCATCTGGTTAGGGAGGATATTAAAACCAGAAGAATTGGCATCAAATTATGTGCTGTCTCATCTTGAGCCAGGCCAGGCCATCACACTCCTTTTGCCAGCTGCCCTCTGGTGGAAGGAGGTTCTGCAGAACAGCCAAACGGGAAACTCTCGTGCTGTGCAGAGGCCAGGTGAAGGCCACAGGTGGGTTCCACATTTCTGCCTTACTTCACTGGAAAGCCAGGCTTTGGTTACAGATGCGCCACTTGTGAGTAAGCCAGGAGGGACTGAACTAGAAGGAACTGACCCTGAGCAGGTATCCCCGGCCCAGAGGCAGGAGAGCTTTGCCAGGCTGAGGCTGAGTGGTAGAGGACAGCCCTGTAGCATAGCACCTCTATATGTGGTCGCCCAGTTTCTGAAAAGTGGGTAGACAGCACTCGCTGCATTTGTGTCCAGGTCTTCTAAAACTGTGAGCAGAAGCAATGCTTGCAAAGCTTTAAAGCAAGGTCTCCATGTTAATCAGAAAGGGGCACTCTAGTTGCAATTATTGAACTGTAAGAGCTTTGATTTCTTCTTACTGCCTTCTCTTTTGAGTCTGGCTGTATGCTGGTACTATTTCATCTTCAGAGAGACCAATTTTTAGCTGTCCTGTAGTGTTTGTAGTACTTACTGTATTAACTGATCTTGCCAGCAGAAGGATATCTGGATGATACTCCATCTCAAAAGCATGTGAACATCATCAGATAATTTGAAAATATTTTTGTAATTGAGGTAGTCAGATAGAGTGCCCTTAAAGCTAAATGAGCAGCTTTGATCCTGATCCTGAAGCATTGTCCAGGAGTTGCAGTTCCCTAGATGTCACACTTCTAATCCCTCTTTGTATAAGAAATACAAGATAATAAATGTTTTCATAACTTGGTATTGTAAAATATTTCAGTCCAAACTGTACAACCTCAACTTGTTTCCCTGAAGAACCTACGCAAAAAATATTGACTCACATAAAGAAAATGAAGGACAACATAAGTATTTAGGGACCTGAGTATTAGACGATATAATAATGATCACACAGACCTAAATAACTATGCTGAATACAGTGTCTGTGATTTTTTTTCCCATGTCAGGACTGAGTTCATAGAATTCCTAACTGTAACAATTTAATTTTTTTAAATATCCAAGAATTAAAACCTGGAAATATTCCAAGGCAAAAAGTAGCCAGTAACGTAGTCTAGACATGGTGGGAAACTTAATTTTCAACAGAATACAGTTCTTCTGTTGAAGCATATTTGGAAGTGTGAGAAAAGTTCAGTATGATTTAAAATGCGCCTACTGAGAATAACTCTGAACTACAACTGACAAAAAGGAAAACAGTGAGAAAAAATAAATACTTCACTAGGGCAGAGTAAGTCAGAGGCTTACATAAGAGCCAGAGAACCTGGGGAAAGAGGACATCTTTTATTACACAGGTAATAAAAAGTGCAAAAGAGAAAGCTGAATCATTATTAGATGGAAACTGATGAAATTAACAACTGTGAAATGGCAGAGACTGAAGGCCTTGTTTCAACAAGAAGTAATCATGATTATGAAGATAAAACAGTCTTCTGAGTAGCTATTTATAAAGAACTGATATAGAAATTGGAAGAAACTTGGCTACCAATTTGTCGGCTTAATTTCATTTATCCCTGGGTGTTAGAAGACAAAAAGATAATTTCAATGTAGTCACAAACATTTTTGAAAAGACATGGGAAAGTCCAGACAACTAAGAGAGCCTATACTATATTGAATACATAGGTCTGACATTCATCTAAAGTAGAGTAATAAATAAGGAGAAAGGAAATGTCTGAAGCATAGAACCACAAGCAAAGCATGCTTACAAAGAACACAATTTATTAGGCAAGGACAATGAGGATATTCACACGATTGAAAAATTAACATATGAAAAGGAAAGGCATTTGTAGTGTAAGTATTTCTATGCTACTTAATATATGACTTCTTGAAACCTACCATTACCAATCAAAGTTGGATCTGATGCACAAATATGTGAGATCAAAACACAATAAAATAAGGTTTGTGATACAGACTAAATTTTAAGGAGATATCTTGAAAAGACTTCACTTACATCAAAATCTCTTCTGTATATTCCATCCTTTAAATTATGATTATAGGATAAGACTCCAATTGATTAAAAAACAATAGCAAAACACAGAGAATAAGTTTTAATATATTTTATGCCACTCATGAATTCAGTTAAATGGTTGAACACTAATTATCATCCTAGGGACTTAGGTTATCATTCACTGTTAACTTGGAAAATACATTACATTTTCAAATGTAGACAGGCTTTGGGTGAAAGAATGCCACTATATTAGTCAAAATTCTGTATATTCTTCTAGTGAAGATACAGGGATGACTTGTCTAGTTATATTGCAAGCATTAGCTGTAAATACAGCTGGGTCTGCCTAGTTGGAAATTCTGTGACATGGAGGTCATGGAAGAATCTACTTGTGCACTACCACATCAACTAGCATGTGGGTCTGCAAGGAGAACTCTGCTAGGGGACAGTAGAGCAGGCAGGAGGTAACTTAGGGCTGGGGAACTGAGCTTTCTCCTATTGAACTGGTGGAAACTGGAACCCAAAGAGACTATGAACTATCTTCAGGAAGGCTGTCTTCTGGTAATGCATTTGCAGCATCTATATGGCGGAGATACTTAACAGGTCATTTCATCATGCAAACTCTTTTGTTATCCTGGCTCTGATACATGGCTCTGTATTTTAACAATTTCTTTCATCCCCTAATCGTCACACTGTATCTTGAAAGTACATATCTTTCTTTCCATGTCTTCCATTTTATCACTATCTTGGAACTCCTTTTCTGCTTTCTAGACTGTGCTTGAGGGCTGGAACACAGCTGAAACTGATATTCTGTGTTATGAACCTTGCAATTCATGCTAATTTCAGCAGTCACATTTAACTGGTGAATTAAATATTCCTGTTAGTCTCATGTGTGGAAAAAATGGCACTATCTACACCTATTGTTTATTGAGGTGCTATCTCCAGGTATAGCTTGCAAGAGAAAAACATTTTTTTCCTTTAGTGATAGAAAGGTTTCCATGCTAGTTATGTGAGTTTATAAGTTCATATACCAACTTGACAATTACGGAGTTCTCACTTCTTTCACAGGATCCCTCACAACTGTATATTGATTACCAGCCTAGGTTTTTGATCAGGATCTGCCAGCAAAGGTGAGGTCTTCTTGGCAGAGCTTTTCCAGTTGCAGAGCAAGGAGCTGGGGGTTGGGATGGGGGACAAACAGCTGCCAAGTATGACAAAAAATTGTTTTCTGAGATGCTGAAAGTCTCAGAACTTCATGTTTCCAAGGGAACACCATGACACTGAGAATGATTAGAGAGCTACTATTATTTCAATTACAAATCGGACTCTGGCTACTGCCTAAATAGCACTGGTAAACCAGCAAAACAAAATTGTTCATATAAAGTGCTTGGAGCTCTTCAAGGATGAAGAAAAAACGATGAGTCTGAATAAGACTGGATGTCTTCAAAGACCTGAAACTACAGAGTTGAAGATTAGCTGCCATTTTGTGCAAATTTCAGTGAGTCTTAATGCTGGGCTTACAGAGAAAGGCTTCTGAGAAAACCCTCCGGTAGAACAACAAATTTGTTCCAAAAATTACTCATGAGAGGAAAATCATTTTTGCAGAAAAGTCCTACAAGCAATGATGGAAGTCAGCAGGGAACAAAGGCCTCTCTCATGTATTTATAACAAGAGATTCTTATGCTTTTATTGTCCCTAAATCAAAATCTGCTTTGACCAGATAGCGCATTTGACATTTCCACGTGGGATAAGAATTATTTTTCAATTTTATTTCTAAAACTTTAGAATTAAGCAGGCTTTAACTTTAGATCAAGCCTCTTACCTAAAAATACCTTATTCTAGTCTGACTTGATGTGAAAGATGTTCTTTAACTGCATAGCAAAATCCATTGAGAAGAGAAAAATTACATAAGATTTTTTTTAAAAGGTACTAGATAACATATAAACACAGGAAGTTCAGCAAAGATTTCATGGAGTCTACATTACTCCAAGTATGCAAATCCCAATTTGATGTTATTCTGTGGTTTTGCCACATATTTTTGAGTGAAAACTTATCTTACAAAGGGGGTACAACTAAATAATTAAACTAGTTTTGAAAGTCACTCATCTAAACAATGTTTGACTGGCAAAATTATATTTAATGATATTCTAAATGTTAGAAAGATCTAGGATATTTAAATACATACATATTGCATCCCTAGGCACCTTAGAAGAGTTACCAAAAAAAAAAAAAAAAAAAGGAAGAAGGGGGCAGCAGAAAATACTCTGGGCAAGTATTACACACGCATCTACCTATATTTAGGTGCCAACCAGTTTCCCAGCAGAAAACCTGACTTCCCCTATATGGGATGTATGGTGTCACACTAGGAGGCGTACCAAAGAAGACCTGAGGTGTCTATACAATGCTTTGCAGGTGGGTGGAAAACTCCTGCACACCACCAGCTGCACAGCTGTGCTGCCCTGGCCACTTGGCGCAGTGCTGTGCCCAGCCCTAGGAACCAGGTGCCCTGCGAAGGCACCCTCTGAGGCTGTAGCAACAATCCTAGCATCATTAAGGTTGGAGAAGACCTCCAAGATCGTCTAGTCCAACCATCAGATCTTACAGCGTGCCCAGCACAGGAGGCTCACTGCACTTGCAGCCTCCAGGCAGCCCACAGATACAGCCTCGCTGCGCTCCACGCAACCCAGAAGGAGGCACACACCTACTACGAGGATTACTATAAATTGTGAGCTCACACAGCTTCCTTCATGTGGTGTGGGAATGAATGTAAATTAGCCCTTTCATTCCAAATGTTTCCATACTGACCTCTGTTTCCCCACTGACACAGAGGAAGGTTTGGTTAAATTCAGAAGTTCCTGTCTATGCCAAGAATCAACTACAGATAAACAGCGAGACGATCATTCCCATGGGGTCTCCATCCATCACCTCTCAACTTAATGGTAACACAGCGCAGCAAAAACATATAAATCTGATGCTGATGCCTCTGCTAAATAGTCACAGCAATGAGCACTGATTCATGTGCAGACTCTCCCATGTGAGAGCATGTGTCAGGACTCCATAATTAGGCTTTTTTACGAATGCTTGCTCCTCTCAGACACTGCCTCTTCCCATATATTAAGCATGAATAACCAAAGAACACGGCTGGAAATTTAGACTCTCTGGCTCATGTGCAGCTGCACTGACTTACATTTTTAGTATGCATCGATTCCCCTCGGTCACTACAGTCCGTTACAGCCCCTCACCAGGGTCCAGCAGTGCTTTTCAGCTGGCCTCAGGTGGTTCTGATGGGCCTTCACTGCACCATGTATCTCCTCTGTGGCCTGATTTGGGGTAATCATGATTCTGACTGCACGTTTAAGAAGGATAGTGTGACAGACAGTTGGATAGTTGCCAAGAGCATCGAATTTGTGAAGCAATGAGCAAAACAAATCCACATACACATTCATAGGAGTGGATTGTTTAACTGGTGCAATGTAACTGTGGCTTTGGAGCTTCAGTAAGAGAGATTTATTACTGAGACAAAAGAATACTGTTTAATATCACAGACTGGTCTGCAACACTATTTCTTCATGATCTAAGTTGTATTTAAATATTTTTTTCATGTAGAATGGACTTCTAGTAAATTACTGTGATTAAACAAGCAAACAAACACCTTTGGTAACTTATCTTTAGATCTCTTGAGATTTAAAACACACATGGACGTTTATTAGGGAAGAAGTAAATCCTACACTTGCCTGCCATGTCTTCTACCTGACTGGAGGTGGAATGAGGATGTTCACACTTGGTTTTGCCAAGAGCTTTACAACTACTTTATGATTGAATAGCTTATATGGCTTTTATTATTTCAATTCTTTTGTTGGTGTTATATGGAAATGTTTCAAGCAAGCTGTCCCCAGTCATTGACACAACAGTTTTCAAGTCTATATGAATAATTTTAACATATCAACATATAGTAAGCAAAATTCCTGCTATGTAAAGGGTTTAGACCACAAACTCAGCAAGAATACTGAGAAAGGAAAGCAGATTTTTCAACAAATTTGTGGCAGAAGCAAAGAGTAGGACTCAGTTTCCCTTCAGTCTTTTGGAGCACTAAAAATCCTGGCTTGAAATCTGAGCAATAAAATGGATTCAAGTCCCACACTCACAGCATCACCACAATGAGCCCTTCATTAGCTAGCACTTCCCGGCAGACTATTAAAGGGGACACAGGTTTACCACACAGCTAATCCTTGATAATGAAAGGTTTCCAACAAAGCTCTCTTTCCAGGGAGTCTGGGCACTTTCACATTAGCAAGAAGTGAATAGACGAAGTGGTTCAGGAAACTTGCCAAACAGTAGCTTATGCACTGAAAACAAAGACCTGCAGTCTTCAGGGAGCTAAAGAAAAAAAAACAGCGGTGTTTTGAGTTGTTTCTTGTCATCATAGTTACCTTCTTCTCCACTTTCTTTCATATTATTTCATGAATAGTCTTCGAACTATAAAGTGTATACACACTTGTCGCTCAAATTTCACTTGTACATATAAATCAGTTTCTGCGCTGCCTTTCCTCTTTCCGAATGTGAGACAGAGGTTTCCTCTCTTTGCTCCAGGCCTCTTCTGGACACATGCCACTTTTCTTACTATCAGTCCCTAAGCAACAGTAACACCATTGACTGGTACCCATTCATTTCCTCAGTGTTTTGTTTTTCTTTGGCATTTAACAGGCTGACAATTGGATCTTTTCCTTTTGGGGCCTATTTTAAGAAGGCTTTATTTAATCAGATGCAATTAAACATTTAAGATCCAAGATAAGTATTTTTCCTTTAGATTTGTAAAGGAAATCAATGCACGTTCTTTGGATTTAGGTAAAGAATGTCAGGATTAACATCAAAACATAACAAATAAGGCTTATGGAAACATCTTTCTTTTTGACAGAAGGACATGGTGAAACAAATTCAGGGTGGCTGAAAAACCAATTCACAAGGAAGGGAGGAGCTGTAGGGTGGACAGGCTTGCATACATGAACACAAGGTGTATGTAAACCCAGTGCACAACAGAGCTCTGGGAGGGACTGTGTCGCCCTTCCCTCTGACTTGAAAAGGAAGCAGGAGGAAAGCACAGCATTTGTATATATTTTATCTGCTCATAAAAGAGAGCAACACACTCCAGCATGCACAAAGCAGTTCTGTCCCTTCCTGCCTTGTCCATCCACCCCTTCATTTGTTCACTCTGCTGGAAGATGACGGTTCTGTGGACTTCACTGGGAGAATCTGACTGTTTTGCGTCTATGACAGGGCAGAGAGAGGGAGCTTGTAAGAGGAAGACAACTGGTATAATGCAGCACTGAAAGCCCTTGAGACAGAGCAAGGCTGACACCTGATGGTTCAAGTCTGAGGACGATTATGCTACTGCACACGTTGCTTTGTAGGCAGAAAACTGAGTGTCCTCCGGCAAGCTCCGGAAGGAGCTTTTATGTGGACGCCCCTTCAGGTCTGGTTGGCCAGGACACCTGCAGAATCAGCCCGATCCCCGAGCCAGCTCACGAAGCCGCTGGCCCTGCAGCAGAACGGGAGGACGGTTTGCTCTGCACCGAGCCGGCTGGATCCCGGCGGCCGCCAGGGGGCAAGCTGCCTCCAGCCCCGCGGATCCTCTTCCAACTGCGGCCTGCTTCCCAGTTTCTTCTTACACAGCTTATAGCAAATGCATCTTTGCACTGACCTGGGGTAAGGGAGAGGCAGTAATAAGCTGGTGCTGGCTAGGAAGAACTGAAAGATGAGACAGACATGAAGAGTCTCTCCAAACCAGGCTCCTCGAGTGACCCTATTTCAATCCACGCAGTCCATTACCTGGGGGACAAAATGAGTTTCAAACCTCATTTTAAATATTTCTAAACTAAGTCACCAAGACTCGCAGGTAAAGGGTAACAATAAGATCTGCTCTAAGCCTTATGTACTGAAGGTCTGTGACCTCTCTGCGAGGCCCAAGAAGTTTTTGTGCTGAGCCACAACCCACAGCATGGTGGTGCTGGTGGTGACATGAGGCTTTGCCAGGAAGCTGGAAGATCCAGCTTGGGGGTGATGATCACTTGTGACAGTCTGCTTTTGTGGTAGTCTGCAGACCTCTGGGCTGAATCTGACCCATCACTTTGCTGAATATTGCCCAGCATGTGAAGTTGAACATTTGCTGTGTCAGTGTCCCCTCCTCCGATATTCCATAGAACCATGGAATCATTTAGGCTGGAAAAGAGCTTCAAGATCATCAAGTGCATCCATCATGTCCAACATGCCACATCCACACATCCCTTAAATACCTGTAGGGATGAAGATTCCTCCACTTCCCTAGGCATCCCATTACAATGCTTGAGACATCTTGCTCACACCCTATCACAGGGAGTTGTAGAGAGCAGTAAGGTCTCTCCTCGGCCTCTTCTCCCACTAAACAGCCCCAGTTCCCTCAGCCGCTCCTCAGAAGTCTTGTTTTCTAGTCCCTTCACCAGCTTCACTGCTGTTCTCTATACACGCTCAAGCAACTTGTTATTCTTCTTGTAGTGAGGTGCCCAAAACTTAACACAATAATTCAGAGTGTGGTCTGTCCAGTTTTCCTACATCTGACTGAATCACATGAATTTAATCCCCCAGAACATTCCTACTGTGCTCTATTGTTGCCCTCTCTCCCATAAATCTGAAACAAGATGGTTATGCTGTGAAATTGCTCCCCAGCCACTGTCACAAAACATTACTCTCAAAGCAAAATTCAGCGCAAGAACAGAGACTCCTTCTGTCAGTCAATTTACTACATCTTAAAATTATTTAATTTGCAGACCTGAAAAGTAAAACAAGCAAAAGTAGCTTTGGTTTACTTGCTGAGAGGTCATAATCAGCTTCCAATAACTTGTCACAATAAACAAACTGAACCAGAGAAATTAGATCATTTACTCTTTTGGACTAAACAAATAGATAATCCTCCAGTGAACAAATCCTGCATTTGGCAGGCTAGCACAGAGCATTCTTCAGTTTTGACAGATATTGTAGATAATGGTCTCTTTTTTGTTCAGCTGCACTATCCAAACGTTGAAAGAATCTTTACACATTATATTCTGTTACTGAAAGATAAAAGCTAAACTGTAACTGAGGCTTTGCATCAGTGCAGGATCTCTGTCCTCTGCTAAACAACAGCTTGTTCTCCCCAAGGCAGAACTGATGAAGCCTGCTTTCCTACAGATTTTTGTCCCCTAATACACCCTCTATTCACCACATTAGCTATGTTCCCCTCTATACTCCTTACACATTGGCCTGCCAATACATAAGTGCTTAACCACTATGGTTAAGGATAACAAAAAATGTTTTAATAAATCTATTAATGGTAAGAGGAGGGCCAAGGAGAATCTCCATCCTTTACTGGACAGAGGGGGGAACATGACTACAGAGGATAAGGAGAAGGCTGAGGTTCTTAATGCCTTCTTTGCATCTGTCTTTACTAGCCAGAGCACTTATCCTCGGGGTACTCAGCTGCCCAACCTGGAAGTCTGGGACAAGGAGCAGAAGAAACCCCCCCCTACAGTTCAGGTGGAAACAGTTAGAGACCTGCTGCTCCACCTGTCCATGGGGTGGATCCACCCGAGGGTGCTGAGGGAGTTGGCAGATTGCTGGGACGCTTTCCATCATCTATCAGTAGTCTTGGTCATCCGGAGAGGTCCCAGATGACTGCAGACTTGCTAACATGACATCCATCTATAAGAAGGGTCATAAAGAGGACCCGGAGAACTCCAGGCCTGTCAGCCTGACCTTGGTGCCAGGAGAGGTGAGGGAACAGGTCACCTTGAATGCAACCACACAATGTATGCGGGACCACCGGGGGATCAGGCCCAGTCAGCATGGGTTCATGAAAGACAAGTCCTGCCTGACCAACCTCATCTCCTTCTAAGGCTGGGTGACCCACCTGGTGGATGAGGGAAAGCCTGCTGACACAGTCTGCCTAGACTTCAGCAAGGCTTTTGACGCGATCTCCCACAGTATTCTCCTGGAGAAGCTGGCAGCCCATGGCTTGGACAGGTACACTCTGTGCTGGGTTAAAAATGGGCTGGATGGCTGCATGGTGATGATTAAGCCTGGTTTACTGATATATCTCATGCTGTACACAACACCAGAAGTGTTTACTGGGCTGTAGATCCATTTGGAAAGCAACAAGATTCCCTATTCTCTTTACAGCATAGACACTAAAAATTGCACAGATGGTAGCTGCAGCAGTCTTACTACCAACACACAAACGTCATTTGAAAACTTCCAAGGTTTCACCTCAGTCTTTCCTTTCACTCTTTTCCTTAATGTTAGAAATTAACACAAGTTACCAGAAAGCTAATGATAGAGCAAGAATCTGAGAAGTTTATTCATTGCACGTGACAGATTCAGCTGGCATGTACTAACAAACCAGTCACCACTGTACTCTTCCTACATCAGCCTTTGAAGTGCCAGGATGCAAGCAAGTTCTAACTGCAGACAAATTAATCCAGATTTTATCTTTCCTTTCAGAGTTTGCACTGACAGCAAACAGAACAACCAGCGTTACACTTCATCTATGCAGGGGAAAATGCTTGGCACATTTTCAGCATGGAAAGCAAGAGACAATTCTAGCACCTTCATAATCCTAATTCAGGTAACAAACACCCAAGACAAATTACTTGGCAGGTATTTTACTGATATTTAATCAGAGAGCAAAACAACACTAGAAAATACTACTTGATGCAGGGTAAGAGCTCACCTCTATCTAACAGAAATCTACTTTTGTTTGTAATGTGAAATGCTGACTTTAGCGCAAATAGCTCACGGAGCCCTCTGCCTGGGAACAGGCACAAAGCAGCTGCATTACTGAAAATACTTTCTGGCCAAGTATTTCACAGATAAATACACAGAGGTGTCTGAACTTGCATACCTGCCACTAAAGTCTTCATGGCTTCCCACACAATTCTGGATGCTGGAGTTTTATTACTTCCAGACAGTGGTACATTAAGTGTTCACAAAGTCCCCTAATAAAATGGGGTCCACATGTGTTCAGTGACCATTGCTGTCTCCAGTGTGAACAGACTCACAGGTTCAGACCAAATTAGTCTGAAAAGTGTGTAGACTGTTAGCCACACTGACACATGCAGTAGCTCTGAGAATCCGCATAGCCCAAAATATAGGCTATTAGTTCACATCTATGTTCCTTAAGGGAAATATTTTCAAAAATGCAAGAATAACATTCTCAACAAAAGCCTTCTTGATCTTTCAAGACTTTATTCTGCAGTCATGAATCCCAAAAGACATTTCATTTGCCACACTGAAAATACAAGAACTTATACTCTGCACCTGCCATTTGTGGAAGTCAGTCCTACAGTTATTTTTACTGCACGATCAAACTGACATGTAAAAAAAAACTTCACACAGTTTGCACAATTTCTGCAACTCTCCTTCCATGTTTGCTGCCAAGACAGGAGTACATAATCTTTCTCCACTAAAAACGTGCTCAAAACAAATGCAGACTTCTCATATTCAATAAAACACACACACAGGACATCTTTCTGTCTCGCATGTACACCAAATCATGTTTTTTTATATTGATTTTTATTGTAATTTCATGTAGGTTTTTTTTCATTTCTTTTAATATAAATCCTGGTAATAGTTTAGTTTGGCCTGAAGGAGTATATCTAAACTGTACTGGAATAAGCTTAGCCAGGAATTTAGACTAGATAGGTTTACCCAGTATTAGTCGAGATAAAGCTAGCCAAGTGAACTGCCAGTACTGATAGGTAGTTCAGGTCTCTCTGTAAGACAAATATATCTCAAAATTCAAAGTCCCTCCTGATAATGAGGTCTAATGAATCTGATTATGTCTGATACAAATTCCATCAGCAGATTATAAACATAATCAATGGTGCTGAAGACTTTATTGCATTCATTGAACATTAGGAGAGTCTATAGCTGAAACTGTGTGGATTTGCACTGTTCTACAAAATTGCAGTATATTTAACACATTATTCATGAGATCTTTATTTTCTGATACTTTAAATGTCATTTTGCAGCTAGAAGGCATAATATGCACAATAAAAAAATCGATGGAAAATTGTGAGTCTACTCTGGTTGAATGTCACTTGCCAAACACGTAAGATGGCTTCAGGGAATTTCCCATCTCTTTGGAGGTTTTTCATATAGTGTTTCATGAAGAGCTTACTGCTCTTTAACCCACTGGCTGTCACTGCATCCCTGAAAGCTCTTTGCATCCCTAACAACTTACTACATCCCCAAAGCACTGGTGGTATGAACACTAAGAGGAGGAGATACAGAAGACAGATGTTTGTGTTGCTTGGATAGATTTGCTAGTGAATAGTGTGAGCTGTTTGGTTCAAGCATGCTAACTTACTTTATTTTATCTGCTGCAATCACTACATATATTCAGTTCAGTATTTCAGTCTAGGACTTTTCATTGACATGATTACTACAGGCTAATGTCAGTATACATGGGACAGGAAGAGTTCTGCCTAATAGAGGAATGGGAACAGTACGCTCTCTGTTAAGATTTCCTTTGTAATGTTCTCCAGCCAAGGCAGAGTATTAGTCCTTCACCTCATCCTTTGAATACATCTTAGGTGTGTAAAAGAAAGGTGAAAGCCAAATTGGATGTACAAGTAAGCTCAGAATGATATCTGTTCTGAGCTTATTACGAAACCATATCTCAGGGATCCTTTCCCTTGAGTAGCAACACAGCCTCTTTGCAAAAAATTTACCAAAACATTAATGAATGCCAGTGGGCTGACAACTGAAACAGGAAAGAGAACACTTCCTGACAAACAGGATGGCATAGGGAGCCACTCTTCTCCCATGCCAGGGACAACTCCCTCTCTGACAGCTGAGTTCTCTCTCCATTGTCCACTGTCACTTTAACTCCTGATTTATGCTTCACCAAACTTTCTCTGTCAGTCAGGTCCATTGTGTCCCATGTCTCCATCAGGAAGACAGGGAGTTGACAGGAAGCCCCCCTGGCTAAACAAAACCCAGTTAATGCCAGCTTGCCATTTTTCAAATCCCTGTCATCATCTCTCTGGTATGTGCTAATGACTGGACAGGATTGCTGGCAATGGTCACAGAGCTGGCTTCTGAACTCACCCTGGGAGACAGGAGCTAAATCACCAGCACCTGACAAATCACAATCCTCTCTTTGAGATGCACCAAGGTGCACTACTGCAAGGTGCTAACCAGCAAGGCATGGTCTATGTTCTGCTACATTTTTTATCTACAGTTAAAACTGCTGTCCTCCACAGGAGTCCCATCTGTATCTTAACTCCAGCTGCCTGCTCCCCTCCTTTGAGACCTCAGACTTTTCACGTGTAATCTCTGCTGTGATTGTTAATGCCACATTTACAATCAAAGTAAGGAACTCAAAACAATTGTTCCAGTAAGTCTTTTGTATCAGTCCATATATCTGGCATCTACTCTATCACCTGGAATAAATTCAAATGTTTAGACTTGCATATTTATCTCTCAGTTCTCTACTGCTGCACTGATGACTTAATACACCCATAAGCAGACAACTCACATTTAAAAAGAGACCTAGTTATGATTTTTGCAAGACTGACTGCGGGGTAACGAACAGGTATTGTCCTGCACAAACCTGCTCACTGGCCTCTCCTCTTGCATTAGAGACGGGGAATTTGCTGTGTAGTGCATGTGGGTATAATCAGAGTGTAGCACATCAGCAGATGAGGGCTTGCACTATGTTTTTATTTCTCCATGAGCCTCTCTGTCCATTTGCTTGTGAATAGCATGAATATGAATCCATGTCTCTTCCCTGCAGTGCCAGAGGTCAGAAAGGTTAGCTACAGCTGTGTAAAAGATGTGGGTTTTTCCTGTCATCACGGGAGACCAAGTCTCAACTAATACAACCTGCCTACATCAAATACAACAAACACCACAAGTGCAACAACTTACAATCATTAGATATGTCCCAGAAATTAAAAGTACAAAGCTGATATAAATAAATTTAAGAACAAACAAACAAAAACCAACACAGCAGTGGGGAAATTACCTACTTCCCAAGGGCTCTTTTGACAGCTGAGGACAAGCCATTCAGATCCTGAAACGGAACCTCATTTCCATCCCAGTACTCTGTCCTCATGAGAGCTTGGGGGAAGGGGGGTAAAGGGAAGAGACTGAAAAATGACACTCACACAAGGGGAGTAACCTTCCAGAGATAATCAATGGCTCTGTAATGAGCAGCGGAATCTGCTGAATATTGATTAGCCAGTGCTGGCAAGGCTCTGCTCTGGGGAGTCAGCACTCCTGCCAGCTGCCTTGTGTGAACACAAAGGAGGCCTCAGCAAAAGGCAAATTGTAAATGGCACGTTTTATATGAGAGGCACCATTCAGGCCCTCAGCAGAGGAAAAAAACAAGAAGTATGGCCACAGCACTAGCAAGCACAAAGCATCAGCAGTCCTTGTAACTTCTGTTACTACACTGTTCTATGAAGTGCATTCCCAGGTGTGCCCTAATAAATTTGTTTTAAAGATTACCACTTGCAAATATGGCTGATCCTACGAGTTGCCACAGGTTCCTCTTCCCTAAAGTTTCTAGGAAATAGGGTGCTTCCTCAGACACCCCCTAGAAACTCTGTCCAATGTTACACCTGAGCACATGCAGGGTATATTTATACATTTTAAGTCAATACTATATGCCGATACCTAGGCCAGCTCTAAGCAGATTTTGTACCCTTGGAGCAGTACAGCTGTGTGTTAGTACTCCAACCCTCTCACAATGCTTTTTGTTGTTCCTGTCCCTAAATTAGATTCCTAAATTCCTGTCCCTAAAATTAGATTTTAGGATTTTAGTATCTCTTTTTTTTCTATACGTAGTTAGATATTATTTTTTTTTGATTACAGGCATTGGTAGGTACACACTGTTTACTGCTGAGCAAATTAGCTATTAGTGACTAAAAGGTTATCCTACCTTTTCAGAAGCAGAGAGTCTTTTCTCACAGGCTTTCTGTGGAAAGAGAAATTGTGACAGTCAGGGGAAAGAGATCTGGCAACTGCATTCTTTAAAAAAAGAAGAAGAAAAAGGAGAAAAGAAAAAAGTTCCAGTTCCTGCCTGGTGTAACTCATCTGACTTCAGCAGGGCTGTCCCAGGGTAGACTCGTCCCTCTGTCTTTGCCAAAAAGAGAACAAGAGGAGCCAGCCAAAGGAATCTGCTTTTGCATTTCCTTACTGAATCTGTTCATTATACTCTCATGATAGAGAAGCTGTAAATAAAGGCGCTTCATGATGTTGCATTGTGCTATCCATAATTACATTGTATGTGCTTCATCAGTATACATGCTTCAGGGCACATTGCAAAAGCTTTTTGTGTATTCAGGACTCTCTGGGAGGGTGGGTTAAATGAAGAGGGGGAAAAGCCAGCAGTTAGAAAAAGGAAGTCGAGCAGTTACCTAGAGAGGAGCTCAGCGTAAGAGGGAGGAGTGGAGGCTTTGTACGCACACGCTACAAAAAGACACTAGAGTCCCTGCCCAGCAGTATCCCAGTTAGTTTGCATGTTATAAGCCTTTCACTTACCCTTTCTCTTTAAGATTATGAGCCCTCTAAAAGAACAATCATGTTTACACGGTGCAACCACATCAAAACCTCAGTTTGGATGGGGACTCAGAAGAATTTTTCTAACACAAGAAGTTCAGTTTGGAAGCTCTCTGAGGCAAATTTTATATAACCATAAAGTACACAAATGTCAGCAGATTCATGCAGGAACATCCCAAAATGTCCCAACTATTCCCTGATTTTGGAGTGATTTAAGTCAGGCATAACTCCCTTATTTGGAACCAGCATTAGAAAAAACTAGTGTCAGACTAGAAGTGAATCCTAAATTCTTTTATGTTTTGCAGATTAGTTTAGAGTGATTGGCAGTGTATGGTGCAATTTGTTTTGCCTCTGTGAAGAAATTCTGTTATCCTGCAAACATTTAATGCTCCCACTAATACTCTTAGTTTGGATGTAATAAAGCCTTGTGGAAATACAGTGCTTCTGGTAGGAGCTTTGGTTTCACAGGTTCAGAATATGCCTCTGGATTCATGTGTATAATCTACGCCCTTTTTAGAAGTATTTGTACTTGAAAAGAACTTGGAAAAAATCCTTAGATTAACCAACACCCAGATGGGGTGGGGAGGGAGGCATTTGACAGCTAGAAGCTGAGATTGGTCTGGGAAGAGAAGCGCAAACAGAGGTAGGATGAAGACAAGGTTTGGTGAGAACACAGATTTTAGTGGCAAATTTTCCCTTGTATTGCCTGCAGGCACATACAGCCTGCTCTGCTGCAAAATCACAAGCCCACGTTGTCTGTTCTTTAGTAGAAGTAATTCTTTGGGTTACAGTACTAGTAAAAGGCACTATTCAAAGTAAAAAGAGATTACAGAATGCGACCTATGTAGAAATACACTAAAAAGTGGCACTCCACAATGTTAAATTGTTTTTAATGCTAGATTTGATTGTGGAGTGTAGAACAAAAGATGTTCAAAATGCATACATCAAGGCAGCAGTGTTTAGATTGTTTTACAACAATCTGAAAGATTGCTGTGCAACCCCACTTCAAAAAATAAAATAAAATAAAATAAAATAAAATAAAATAAAATAAAATAAAAAAGCAGAGCTAAAAACTGCCTCACTTGAGCCCCAGGGTTTAGCATCCTATGCAGAGAGCATATCCCAGGAATTCTCTAACAGGAGCTGGCTCGGAGGGAAGTGATTATACGACATCGTTTTAAGCCCTTGCCAGAAGAGCTGTAGACTTACTCCTAGTGCTATGACTTAACAGGTTCTTGCATTTACTTCCCAGTCATCTTATTTACAGGCTTGCCCTTCACAGACAAGAAAGAAAGCCAGCAAAGGATGTGAACAAAAATTACCACGTCAGAAACCTCTCAGCCAAGGCATAATTATCCCATGCAAATTCAGAAAAGCTGCAGGTTTACTCAGCTGGAGTTTCAAAGCTGTGCAATACAGGTGTAACAAATAAGGCAGGATACCCAATGTAGTAAAATAATAATATATTACTACTACTTTACAGCAAAAAAGTCACTCCATAACAGCTTTTGTAAAAGTCTTCCCATCATTTAGAATAATTATTGTATTAATAATTATTAATTAATAACATCTTGTTTAGATCTTCAACTCAACAAATGTCAAGGCCTTTCACATAGAAAGGCCCATGATTTGCTCACTTTGCGTTACCTAAGAGGCAACCCTGCCATCATGGCACATGGCTTTACTGTGGCTGCTGGCACAAAGACATCTCAGAGCTGCAGGAGCCAACACGTGGCTTCTTCAAGAAACTTCCCCTGGCCCTACACATTACACTGAGCAGAACTGAGAAACCTGTCAGACATATGTGGAGAAATCTACTCCCATAGGGCCAGAAAGCATGTAAGGGATTGATTAATTCTTTGTGAATTCCTTTTGATTAATTAAATCAGAAGCAATGCTTAGGAAGAGTTCAATGCACACCATCTGGAAGCAGCTCAGTCTGTCCTAGACCTTTCTCCCCAGCGTTAGTGTAGCACCAGGGGTGAGTTCTGAATAAAACTACCCATGGAAAGCTGGATGAGGCCCACGCATCGCCTCATCAACGTCAATGTTTAGACGTATGGATGTGTCCATGGTGACCATCCAGCTCAACTGTGGATGTATTCTGCAAGTGGTAAGGCAGCAAGGAGCACAGCAGGCTCCGCTCACAGGGCTTTAAGCAAAAGCTTCATTCTGGGCAGCTCTGGGTCTGGACTGCAATGAAGACTGAAATTCAAAGTTGCACACAGCCAAAAGTGCTGTGTTTCAAGTGGCTCGGGATCAAAACCATCCTGATTTGCACCCAAAACCATATACCATTTCAGGCTTGTTTGAAACATATCCAGCTGCTGCTGAAGGATTCACAAACTTTACTGCACTTGCCCTGAACTTTGCATTGGAAATGAAAAAGCAAAATAAAGCTCTCAAGTTGAAGGTTTTGCTTTTTTTTCTTTTTTTTTGACATTTTGCCAATGCTGATACCTTAAAGAAAAATGGTATTCTGTTCTAAACAGTGATCCCAAACCCCATTCCTTACACATATTTTCCCAGATATTTTTCCTATATGTCTAAGGACTCCGTTCACTCATCAGCTTCACAGAAACTATGTTCTTTAAGACGAGAAAGATCAACAGTTACAGAAACACAGTAGGTTATGCATATTTTTTTCACTCCCTCCATCCCAAAAAGCTTAGTTAGGTAAGTAATGATAACACATGCTTAATGGCGTTCCAAAAATCGTGTGGCAGTATTGAACCATTTCAAAGGTCCGTTTACACAGATTTCACTCATAGTGTGAAAATAAAAAAAACTTTAAAAGCCAAAAACAGTTGTGAAAGCTTCTTAGAATGTTCTACCATTTTTTATCATACAGCTCTAAAATAAACCTGAAAACCCAAAATATTCCAATAACTTTTGATACTTTTTAACACACAAGTTGTAGATGTCATTCAAATTTCAATTTTTTCTATCCAGCTAACAAGTAAAAACAAGTAATCCTCCTCTTCATCTTCTATTTGTCCATACTGCATTGATAGTTACCGGCCACTTCCCAAACTGGAGACTTGCTAGCCAGCAAGCCAACATCCTTTCTCCAGAAAAGCTATATACTTCCTGGTGGGAATACACCAGTATTTCCTCTAAGATAAAGAGCTGACGCAGAGATGAAGTGTTTCCCAAAGCCCTATAGGAAGCTTCAAGATGAAACAGGAATGAACAGAGATCTTCAGTGCTTTCACAGAGTGTTGTGCAAATTTCTCAGTCCGGAAAGAATGAAATCTACCATACTGGAAGCGTAAAGCTGGTTTGAGCACATCCAGTAATATAGTGCTGTTGGGATGTGTGTGGACCACCAGTGCAGGGCTCTGGAGAACAGGGTTTGCACACACACTGGTTCCAGCCAGGCTGCTGTGTCCCTGCGGATCCACATAAGTGGTCTCCAACACAAGCAAACATCACTCCCAACAGGATCTCCAGACACATGACAAGCAAGTAGAGGTGCCTGGGCTGGCAGATACCTTGAAGAAAGCTGGATGAAATTGAGCACGTCCACAAAAAACAAGATGTATGCAGAGCACTAGTTTCAGCAAGATCAGAAATGTCATGAGATCACATTGAGATCACATTGAGATCACTTTATTTTATTGTTTTTTCCACATGCTGTCTCCCTTACCTCTCTATCAAAGAGGTACCCAAGCAAGGACATTTTCTGAAGCGCACTGGTGTGCTGTAAGAAAAAGGGGCGATTCAATAGGCAGCTGTCCTCTCCCCAGGAGAGAGTGGTGTATCCAGGACTTCTGGACAATGTGAAACATTCTACCATTTATGACTGCCAAAGTTCCAGGATGTCTTTAGTGCAGCCTTTGCCTGTTTCCAGCAGCAACTTAAGTTATTTTTTTTTCTTCTTTTTTTTTTTTTTTCCCTAGGAAGCTTTTCCATGCTTCCAATGCATTTTGCTGATGTCAGTCCCCCTACACTCACTGCTGGGCATCCTAGCTGGTTATTTACGTGGGCTGGGAAATGAAAGGCTGCACTTTTCAAATGAACACTTGCAGTACTTATGCCATTTACAATTTTTATCTGGGCTAAGCAAAGCACAAAAAGTCAATCCAGCAGCTATTACAATCAGCATTTGTTACAAGTCGATCCAAGCTCTAAAACACTTGCAAGATGACTGACATTTCCAAGCATGAAATATTCATAGCTTGATAATTTTCCATTGTAAACTAATATTTCAGTTTTCCTCTGCAGTTATAACACTTTGGTTTTTTTTAAAAAGACCCCCATTCAGTTACTTGCTTCCAGGAGTTGGGACTTTCAGGGAAAAAATTCCAGTTTGAAAACTTTTACTGCCAACATTATGAAAGCTATTTTCTCCCAAGTATTGCCATTAATAATATTTACTTCACATTCTAGTCTATCTCCTCCATGCTTCTCACCACACCTTAAGGGCCTGCTCTCTTTTTAGGCAGGGAGAGACTGGCTACCACACTGCACTGGGGTTACTCATTTTGCTAATAGGATTATAGCAAATAATACCCCTTTAAAAAAGAAAAAAAATATATGGAAACAGTATTAATCCCTTTTGCCTGCCCCACCCCATAACTTTCTGCCTGCACACAAAAACTATCTGTCTGCTTTGGCAGCAAAGAAACATTTTCGAATGTTTCCAAATACAAGGAGATGGTTTTTTTCTGCATTCTTTTTTTTTTTTTTTTTTTTTTATTTCTGCAGGAAAATACAGACAAGAAGTAGAACAAAGACTATGACATTCTCTCTTGTGTAATTAATGCAGGGCATTTATATTCCTTTCTGGAGAATAATATCACATACAATTACAAGGAGAAGATAAAGTAAATACAGAAGGAGCTGTAAATAAAGCTGTACCTTTTATGCTGTTCGGTGTCTCATGCAATGCCATCATAGTGTGTTACTAAGCAATATATAAGATTTTAGTAGCTAAGACTGCAACACAACATACTATCCTGTTTTTCCAGATGATGTCCAAGTGACAGATTCATATCACCTGTATAATATAAGCGGATGCAATACCGACCTTGTTTGATTTAGAGAGTTTCACTTACATTAACACAGAGAGTTAGCTGTAATGGTTAAAGAAAGCAGCGATGCTGGAAACTGGTTCAGGTGGCAGATTCACATCCTACTACATTGCCCCTGCAGCAGTGGCGGTATCCTCTGGCAGAGTGTCGACAGGAGAATTTGGAGTGGTAAACCTAGACAGACACCTCCTGGAAATCTGCCTGTGAACCTGCCTTTCTGCCCAGAGTTTACACCCGTACTAAGAAATGTTACTGTCTTGATTCCTCTGTTACCAGGAAGTTCTCTGAACACCAACACTATGATCACATCTCGTGCACAAGAAGTTACTAACGTTTATCCCATTCTTTTCTTTTTCTAGAATCAAAATGATGGTCCACATGTAGTGATCACAATCAGAATTACACAATTTTCTCTACTCTATGAATAAATTCACTGATTCCATCCAAAAACAAAACTGAGACTTAAAGGAGAGTAAAACCTGTTTTTCTACATGGAAAAAAATGGACATATCTATTAAAATTCAAAGCAAAGGGACAGCTTGTATTTGTTTGTTTGGTTGGTTGTTGTTGTTTAGTTTTAAATTATCCATATTAGTGTACATTATTTTTACAAGAAGTGGAGAAGTGTGTTTGAAGGTCAAATAGCCTTAAAAAAGGAGCTTTTCCACACTGAGACACATTCTTCCTCAGCGCAAATGCAAGTTTCCAAATAAATCAGAGACGAGTGTGTGGAAAGGATACATTTGCTGATATTTAGAAGTTCAAATTTGATTTTGCTCCTTGTTACAAAATGGTAGAGTGATCTAGCTAACTTTTAATGCTGTCCTGCCCAAGCATTTTTGTGGTTCCCTAGATATTGTGCTATCTGGCAACATCTCGTTCAGGGTTTGCTTTTATTGTGCAGTTGTCACACCTCCAATTCTGCAATCTTTGCCAATTTTCATCCAGTTCTGTAAATTTATAATAGTGCATTTGGAGCACTGTACTTGAAGCCTTTTTTGTTTTGTTTTGTCCAACACCAGCTCTGCTTTTATTCCGGCAGAAAATACCAGGAGGAGACAAAAAAACATAGCACCTTCTTAGACGACTGTAATCATGAGAAACTTTCTAGGAAGAGCTTAAAGTATTTCAGCATGCGCAGGAAGAAATCACTTGTTCTCAGTCATCTATTTACAGGTACTCGGTCCGCCTTGTGTACTGTACTAGACACTCCGGATTTCAGTCATTTTTTCTTACATAATTAGAAAGTAATAATTGAGCAAGAAAATTTTCATAGAATGGCTTGGGTTGATAGGGACCTCAAAGATCATTCAGTTCTAACCCCCCTGCCATGGGTTCCTCCGCTGTTTTCCATTTTCATTGCTTTGTCTTTCTACAGCACTAGGTCCCACCCAGCACTGCACATACCATTTCAGGATAAGACAGGCTGTTTTAATATTTCTAGCCCAAATGAACCCAGAATATTTGGGCATAAATGAAAGGAAAACTGCATCAAATAAGGTTAGAAATATTTACCTTGAACAGAATAAGTCCCATAGAACTACTCATGATGTTTTAGGAGTTAAGAGTGTATCTGATCTGACTGCTCACCCTAACAGCCTGTGACCCTAAATAAAATATTGGCAATTTTGATCAAATAAGCAAAAGGAGATTGAGCATTCTCACCTCTGAGAGAGCTTAACAATCCAGCATTCCAAGGGGGTCAGAGAGAATGTTTAGGGCTTCCTGAAATGTATCCCTCTTCAGCTGTCTCAAGTTGCACTTCCTAAAACACTTGGCTTTCATTCTGAGGGCTGAAGGCTAACAGTAAGCTTCAGTGGAGTTCCATTAACAGCCAAATAAAAAACATTTTACAGGGAAAACACATATTTCTGCAAGCAGCTGAACCAACACAGTCTGGTTTTCTAGGGATCTGCAGTTCTCCACAGTGGAGATGGAATCGTTTACCTTTCCCTCAGGAGGGGCATTAGTTAAGTCTCTGCTTCCAAGCCCTGCCTACCTACTTCTGCATCCCTCGTATGAACTCTGCAGCTTCTACCTCACTCAAATTTTGCTGAAATTGGCCACTATTCAAGAGCTAAAGCAGTTACAGACACAGCAAGATCATGTAAACCCATGAAATAACTAAAAAAAAATCTTCCTGTTTCCAACAAACACTTATGTTAAAACAGTTGGAAAATAACTATGAAGGGCCTCAGCCAGGTCCCACTGCAGTGTTTTCATTTTTTGATATCAGACTGCAACCTACCAGGACAGGGCAGGAAGCACGGTCCACTGGCTAAGCCTTTGTCTCGCACTCTGTAGACCAAGATTCAGCTCCCTGCTCTGCCAAAAGCTTTCTGTGACCTGAGTAAGCTACATTTGGACCAAATTAAGAAAATATATTAGAAAAAGGGAAAGGGGAAGGGGAAGGGGAAGGGGAAGGGGAAGGGGAAGGGGAAGGGGAAGGGGAAGGGGAAGGGGAAGGGGAAGGGGAAGGGGAAGGGGAAGGGGAAGGGGAAGGGGAAGGGGAAGGGGAAGGGGAAGGGGAAGGGAAGAGAAGAACCTCAAACTGGGTTTTCCAGAGCCAACTTCCTGTTTTTCTTAAAACATACAATAAGTGTTCTCGGCAGAGTACATGGAGAGTGTTAAAGACAGAGTAACAGCAGACAACAATTTTATCTAGTCAGTATAAAATAGTGAAGAGAAGATCAATCTGAAGCCCCTTTCCCCCTTCACTAGACAGCTTTCTTAGGGGTTGTTATTTGGAATTCACAGACAGACCTCTCTCCTCAAGAAACCACCTACATCTCTAGCTTCCAGTCTGCTGTGTGTAGATCCTGGGATGAGAAATAAGGTATACAATACATAACTGACTACTCCAAAAGGGGCCACAATTTCACTGAAGATCTTTTAGAAGTCAGCAAATAACAAAAGACTAGAACTTTCTATCTGCATCCTTTTTTTTTTTTCCCCTCAAATGGAAGGCAAACGAATGCAGGTAGTGCCACCAAACCTCCTTGTGATCGAAGCCTAATGGTTAGAGGATTTATTCACAGTATCGGAAAACCAGACTGCTCTTACTTCTCGAAAGGGATTCATCCCATATTCTTGAACAGGCTGCCTTTAACAGTGCCACAGACATACAGAAAGATAATCCAGTCCTACAATGTTTATAACCTGAACTAAAAATCAAACTAAAAAAGTTCAACAAATTTGTTTTCCCCTTGACAGGCAATGAGCTGAGCCATGGGCAGTGAGACTATGATTGCAGAGTAATTAATCCATTGTACAGCTGAGCATTAAGCCCTTATGCTTTAAACCACAGGACAGTGATTTAAGCACTTCTATCTTTCATTTGGGATTCCTTCTGGCAGGTTCATGTAGCGTGTCAAAGTTCATAGTGTTCAAGTTGTTATGCAGCAACAGTAATTGGAAGCTCCTTAGTACCACGAACTCAAAAGGATGCATCCAGACAAGAAATTTGGTTACAGATCTGCCTCACCATTTATTTTGCCTTTTATATAGATTTTGGACTGTTAAGGAACACCAGCTGAGCTGACAGGAAATGCTTAAGGTATAATAAGTAACAGGGATATCACGTGAATTAATCAACTGGTTTTGATATACAGGGGTACTAGATGTTACTGAATTGTTGAAACAGAAACTAAAGTTATGTTAAATCTTAATTAAAGCCTGCTTTTATTTTGAGGTTTTGAAAAGATATTCTGACCTGAATTCTGAATAGAACAGGACATCCATCCCCCTCCTTTTATGACTACCTTCTTTTGTCTTAGTGTTTCAGAACTGATTATTTTGACTATTTCATTTAATTTAAGCTAGAAAGGAATCAGCTTATTTAAACCAATATAAACCATTCTTATATACAACAACGGAATTGCCCACAGGGGACTGTGCCAATTTAATCATTTGTTTCTAAAACTTTTCTAAAGTTTCTAAAGCTGTTTGCTTCTTTGTGAGCAAGTACCTCTGGACACAATACAGTAAGCAGGCAAGAACTGGAAAATGAAGGGATTATTTATGATGCAAAGGATGCATAATGAAGACAGACTGTGCTTAGCAAGTGCGAACACAGACACCAATTTGTGTGCACACATGCAGTTTGAAACAAGAAAATTTGTTCCAAAATAATTGAAGTCTACCCCTGTGCAACAGCAACAAATGCAATTACAATGTGAGGGAAGCACTGCCCAAGTCTGAGATCCACCACCAGACCGGCTCTCACAAGGTTTTCAACTCAACCTTACAGATCCAAGAGATTTCATTACAATTCGGACTACTGGTTGCAAAACCTGCAGCCCAAGAGGAGAACCTCACCATTTTGTAAGATATCTTGAGAACAACTTATTTTGATAGTATCTGGGAAATCAGAAAGGCCCCACCTATCAACAAGCTGTGCTGTCTAGCCAAATGCATCTTTGGATAGAAGCAAAAAGGTACATTTGTTCACGGGCATCTATAAATGAGTGCATAGGAATTCCTTCTTTACAACACTTCAGTGTTCATAAATGGGGCTTGAAAAGGAGAACCAGCTGAAGGGATGAAAGAATAATCTTTGTAGCGTATGGAACATTTAGAAAGATTCAAGTTGTCTCTCTCATCCTCACAAATTGTGGTGATTTGAAGCCTACCTTCAGACACGTGACAGAGAGGTTTCCCAGGTGGCAGTCTGCAGAAGATTGAGCGGGCTACGTGGCTCCCTCCACCACTTACACTCAAAGACAGGCCACGCAATTCTATTCCCCCTTCAGGGATAGCACTGATAACAAGTCATAGGCAGCCCCTGAGATATTTCCAGGCCATGAGCACACGGAGCCCTGTGTGTAGCCAAGAACTGGATTGGTTTTGATGTGCAGGGGATGTAGACAGGCCATGAAATGAAGGTGCCACAACAGCACCATTTCACTCCTGCCGGCCTCACCTTGGGGCAGGCTTGCTGGACCCTGCTAAGCTACAGAACACTGTGCTGCTCCTTATGAGTGGGAAGGAGAAAATAACGCACTCTTTTAATGTCAGCTAGGACTTGGAAGAGACTGAAGTCATGGAAGAGCATCAGGAAATAAGAAAATGGGGTCTCAAATCTGAGCAGTCTTACAGAAAGCTCAGCAAGAAAGAAGCATTAATAAACTAAATGTTGCTATAATAAAGAAGTTTAGTTATCCTCTCAGATTAGTCAGGGCATTTTAAGGTTCTCAGAAAGCTTTCTGAAAAAGCCTGTGATTTTAACAGAAGCTCTCCTTGCTCTTTCACGCAGTATGAATTGTTTCTTCCTGAACTGAAGGACTAATATGCACTGTGCAAATATAATGTTACATGCAAGCAGATACAGTCGCAGGCAGGAGCATCTTTGCTAGCTTGTGTGTTTTAATAACACTTCCTGTTATTTACAAAATAATATCCTCTCAGTGATGGAGCAACCATAGAATACTCCAGCCATAAGCATCTGTACAAAGTACTAAATGACACTGTGTAATTTACAGCTCAGTCCACATGGAGATCTTTGTGTAGTTACAGGCTTACATGAAGAAGGGAGGTGAATGGACATCAGGCTTCCTTGGCTAGATTGTCCATTCCTGCTTCCCTGCATGGTATTGACATTTCATGCTTTTCCTTGCATCAAGCACTAACTTTTACCCCATTGGTCCAATGCTACGCATTTTGTTTGCCACTTGTCAGGTGTAAAAACAACCATTTATACTAATGGATAGCATGCGCACAAGACTATTGTATGCATGCCACTCAAAGTTTTTTGCACATATCATGATTAATGCCCAAAAAATCTATGCACTGCCAATGAGTCCAAGGTATTAAACTTGCCGTATGCACCCAGATCGACCATTGGATGTAAGCCCACTAGCTTTGTCTCGTTCTGCAACAGAGTTATGGCTCTTAAAACTTACATATTTAAATGTCTGGTTGCAAAGGGGTCAAGCCACAACAAAAACAACCAAATAAATTAGCAACTTTCCAGACAAGGGGCAGCCTTCTCTTCCCAGGATCAGCACTCTGCCAAAACACCTGGACAGCACCTGCATTTCCCCGGTGTTGGGCATCTGCCCACATGATGGCCCTGACTTGTTGCTCTGGCATCTGCCCTGGGGGCTATTCGTTCCCCCACCACTATATAACCTGATGGGTTCCTACCCCTTTCAGTCAATCTCACAAAAGATGTCTGCAATAAGCAAGCAGAAAAATTACAAGGAAAAGTCAAGTAGAGAAAAGTGTTTGTATCTGCCCCCTAAAGCAAGGAATTGGCACCACGTGGTAAACCCTACCAACAGGCACAGGCACTACAAATATGGAATACATATGGAAGCAAAGCTATCTAACAATCTAACAGATAAAACTGTTAGCACTGTTCAGTTTACATTTTGTAACAGTTTTGCATAGCTATGCTGGAAAAAAATGATGCAGCTACTGACACACATGTAGAGGAGCCTGTAGGAGAGGGTTTGCTGCTGCTGAGGCACTATGTGGTCCCACACCTGTGGTCTGTGTCACATCATCATCATGTATTTCCTGTCTGCCACATACTTCTGGAAAAAAAAAAAAAAAAAAAAAAGGAAGCATTGCTTTGATATTTATTTTGGCCTATCTGGTGATCTCCCCATTGACTAAATACCTACAACAGTAAGTCTTCAATGCAACAACACAGAAGACAAAGGAAGAAATAATACACATTCCAAATTTATTCATATAGCATTGCTACACATAAAAACACCAACATGCCATGCTCAAGTGTAAAGTCCTTCTCTGATTTAATCTAAAACCTTAAACCTATCATGTGGGTAGGACTGAATGTTTCATACATAGGTCTGCAAATCCAAGCAGCTTTCTGCAGAGTGAAATGGCCTGAACTATAGCATTTATAATTGGTTTGATGCCTTATTTTTTCCTTAGTGAGTAACACAATAAGCAAAAGCATTTTAATTAGATGTGCTCAGATCACATTTAAAATAAGTCCCACCACAGCCTCTACACTAATTCCCCACTATAAGTAACAAAATATTCCAAACCCCCATTTTTTGACTTTTATAATGCTTACATTTTCAGGCCTGAAATATGTTCTGTTGCTTATTCAAAACAAGAGATGAATATAAGTCAATGAAGATCACCACAAGAAATTTACACTTAGAAAAATGCACTTAGAAAATAAGCTAAATTAATATCAAATCCTTTGCAAGTAAGTAACAGAATATAGAGATAACCTGGTTAGCAGTTACTAGTGTATTGCTTTGTATACTACTCCACTAGTAGTCTATACAAGTTTTCCCTTGTTGGATGACCTATTTCTGGGTACAGCGTCAATATTTACAGTGCTCCTTTTACAATAAAGAGTGAAGACAACTGTGTGGTACAGTTGTCAAAACTGTATGGTTCATATTAACAAGCTATCAAATACTTTAGCAGAGACTTTGCTAAATTTGCCTTTTAAGCACGTACACAGTTAACTAAAATATCATGCATTTGCACTAAAATCTCTTACCTTGTAGAGTTTCAGCAATAACCAGCACATCAAGTATGCTGCCCCCGGTAAATTTTGCATTCATGTATCTTTCAGGCAAACAGGTAAGGTACATTTGTACCAAATCCAGCTCTTCATGGACAACACTACTGCCAGCATTGTTAATATCATCGTCCCCACCCTCTGTTCTTCCTTCTTCTGCTGCTGCTGATGCACCCAAACATTTACTGAATTCCATTTTAAGAATGTTTTTCCCCCTTCTAACAAAGCCTTGATCTTTCCAGAGACATCTCAGTGAAGTTTTTATCTCCTATCAGTAACAATATTCCTCACTCCTCTGAAACTATGTAGCCCTGTCTTTAAGCCAATCCAAAAAGTTAGCTTATGGTAGAACAAAGTTTCTTTACCCTGCATTGACTCTTTGCCTTTCTCTTATTGAACAGTCTCCTGCAAGCCTGCATACAGCTGCAAGATAAATATAGCACCAGCTAGCCTTGTCATACAGCACAAGAATACTCCTGCTGTTGCCAAGAGAGAAAAGAAAGATTCCATTTATTTAAAGAGCAAGTCCGTAGCACCAGTACTTCCTCATTCATTTGGGATGGGAAGGGGGGGAAGATGAAAAATCTGTTTGTTTTTTTTTGTTTTGTTTTGTTTTTTTGCCAACTGTGACAAAAAAAAATGTGCACAACAAATTCCAATTCTGTTAAAAAAAAAAAGTTCTTATGGAGGAGGGTTTTCTTTCTTTCTTTTTTTTTAATTCTAGAGACTTCTAGTCACAGTAGTTCATTGTTTGTGATGCTGTAGATGCCAAGCTTGTGAAGGCTAGAAATTTCAAAAGGATAAATGAAGTCTTGCAGATATACCATGGCCAAGACATTTTGAAATAACAGCCCTTCCAAAGGCCAAAATATGAAGAAAATATGCAAGAGATCAACTAAGCAATTTTTTAGCTAAACATTAAGCAGCTCATTTGTGCTTTGTGGCAGCTCGAATTTGTATGTTAAGAACAATTCTAGCCTACTCTTGGTGACGGATAGAAAAGATCTAAAGGTTTCAGCTTAATTGTATCAGTTTTGAGAATTCAACAGCATCAACAACTAAGTACTTAATTTTAATCAACAACGTTAATTTTCCAGATAATTTCATGTAGCAAACTATACTTTCTGCCAACCTTTTTTTTTTTTTTTTTGGCACTGTGAGAGCACTGTTCAAATAAAGGAAGAAATCATTGCGGTTTGCAGAAAAACTAGTCAAGTGCCCTGGTATCTAGGAACATAGCCCTCTAACATATTGAAGATCAGATACCCAAAGCTTCCATTGCCTTGAACCACTCCTAAGCAACAGACATAGCAATTATTAATACTTAATAACGAATTTTATAGCCTTCAATCATATTAAATACAACCTTAATCTAATCTCAATGATTTTTACAGGACTACCTGTGATTTTTATATTGTTTTAACATTAGAATGGGTGTTTCAGAATATAAAAGGTAAAGACAGTTACTACACACCCATATACAGTGTGTCCATAATGAATGGCAAATGAAATGCAGAAAACCTAACACATTTCTTCTGTCTGAGACATTCTGTGAGGTATCCAGCTCACCTGGTTCCCCTGATGGGTTCAGCTGCCACTATTTCCCTTTCTTTTCATATTCACACCAATTTGAGAAAGAGAAAATACACTGAATTCCGGAGCCAAACCTTGCTGTGATTGCTTGCGGTTACAATGCAGAACACCATTTCTACTCCCGCAGTACAGATGTTGAAGGCAAGCTGGTTCTAGCAACCACGAGGAGTTGGATAGCATCCCAGCGTTCACCCCTCCTGGCCATATCCCTATGCTGCCAACAGCATGTGCCTGCAATTCCCACATGATGCTCACTCAGATATAACACAACGTTTGAAATATCCTCAACAGCAGTCCCTATCTTTTCCTACCTGCATCTGCTTGGGGTACTGCTCATGGAGCTACAGATGTCATCAGGCAGTGACCACAGCCTTTGTGGTAGTCTTCTCTGCACAGCAAGCTAGCACTCCTCTCTCCTGACTGTGAGAGCAAACTAGTTCATGCAGAGGAAAGTTTCACAACTTTGCTTGCTTGCTTGTCTCTAGAGGTGAATAGTCTATTATCTTTGTTTGAAAGTAATTGTGGTCATGCCAAAAGCCTGTATCTCCACTGCTGCCAATTTCACACGTAGTTAAGGCACACTTGACAGAATACGACAGGAAAGAAGTCAAACCAAAGAAATGTCAAGAAGCAAACAGTTAATCTAGCTTTCAAATTTCAGCACACACTGACAAATGAGCTTGAAATTACAATGGTGGATGCAGATTTGTCTGTAAAATGAAAAATGATTCAAAGCAGAAGCATGATGTTACACTCCAGAAGGGTGCATGTAAGCTCCTGGCAGGTCATATCCAGCTTCCATATCCAGCTTCCAGTTCCCTGTTCAGTTCTGCCCAGTCTGAAGTACAGCTGCTTACAAGAGCTCTAGATAGGAAGACTAGCTTCCCAATCCCAAGATTTAAAAAATAAAAACTGTTTTTATTTCAATTACCCTCCCCTCCACCTTATTTTTCCAGGTGTTTCTAAGCATGTTGTAAGAAGACTTTCTGCAAACTGGAATCAGAAAGTAGCTGATATTCTTCAAATCAGTATTTTGCTGGTATGCTTAGACAATCCATCCCTGACCTGTTAATAACATTAAGTAGCTCTGAGGTATTTAAGAGGTGAACAATGTTTGACATCACAATTATTCCAAGTCCATCCTCAAAAGTAACTAGAGGCTGTATAGAGGAAGACAAGAAATTTCAGAGGAATGGGATTTTTGAAGGGCAAGCAGCTAGGAGCTAATGAATTAAAATACCAGGTAATGACAGAAAATTTACAGAGACAAGGTAATGAGACATAAGGCAGTTGAGAAGCTGTTCCAGTTAGGAAGGACATATTGGCAACACTACTGTGATGACTTAAATTAGGTGGTGTGATAAACTGATCTCATACAATGAGTGAATGGAGCTATTTAAATCTCACTCTTTGCTTGCCAGATTCTACACCGATGCCTTTCTGAAGCATGGCGAACTCTTAGCTCAAAGGCTCCTACAACTTTATCTAACTAAACTTAAAGTCCCAGGAATGCAGTTAACCTTGACTTATACAATAAGACTGCTCAACCCTGATATTTTCCCAGAAGGCTTATATAGCTAAAACAGGTATCCTGTCGTTGTGTATCAAATTAAAGCTCCAGTTCAGAGAGGTTCTATCAAGTATCTAGTTGCATACAAAGTACAATCTCAGTATATACATAAATTAAGTAGTGTAAATTTGTATGTAACTGATATAATCAGGTTTTAGGTGAGCAATTGATGGTCACGGGCTCTAGTAATGCACAGTCGAATGGTCCACTGAAATGGCAATAAAGAGCATTTTAAACTCCTACAAAATGTTGACAATCTATATAAATAAAATCCTGATATGATGTATAGCCCGTTTCATTCCTATCATGACTGATTACTTCTTTTATCAGACTTAGTTCTAGCAGTGACAGTAGTAAAGATACTTGTAAGCTGGCACTAATATTAATGGTACCTAGAATGTTTACAAAAAATAACTGGTTAAATCATGCTACCTCTAGTTACTACATGACAGCACAATGGTCATTTTCTACTGTTTAGCTTTGTTTGTTTGTTCAAAAAAAACAGAAGAAGCTTTTGATTTAATTGCTGTGGTCAGTGTACAGGGAAAGACAGGAGTAAATCCTTCCAGGATGAGACAACTCAAGATCTGAAACAGATGGAGATTTCACTTCTTTACTAAACACCAGAATATTGCCCTTTCACATCCAGAGTCAGTGACCAGGTGCCTATCAATTACAAACCAAGCTTCAGCATTGGGAGAGTAAGGCTTCCCACTCTCCACCTACCACCAGAAGAGAGTTTCTTGCATCCATATTTCAGAGCATTTTATGTTTATTCCCAAAATTTTCTCCGGGGTTCTGATGGTTAGAAATCTGTTTAAAATGAGAGTCCTAGTTCCTTACAAATTACTTGACTATGAATAGGGTGGGAGTAATATCCCTTGACTCTTAACAGATTCTGGGACCAGCCATCCTCCAGTCTTGTCCTCTCTACCCTTTCATTAAGGAAACTTAACATGCCTTAAGAAGAAAGGATGGAGCTAACCTACTGGAAAGCTATCCTCTTCACTGCCCTTTTCACTGCCTTTTGCAAAAAACAAAAGATTTGTTGCATGTCTTACTCCAAACTGTTGTGATTCTAGCATCTTGGCTACCAGAAATCCTAAAAGAAGCTACAGTATTCTTCAATACTTATGATTGTTTTGAACCTGCTGGCAATCCTGCATTAGTGCACAGAGATTTAATCAGCATGTAACACTGAAAAGTCTCTCTAATCTGCAGTGACCGAGTGATGCACTGTAAGTAAGTGGGTTTCTTGTGGTATCCAATGGACTGTTTCCATCTGGCTGGACTATTTCTCAGCATATTTCTCTGAGCTTTTTAACACTTCATACTTATTTGCAAACGCACAGAAGTATTCAAAACTTTTTTTTTTTTTCCCCATGGGTGAGTCATTGACGGACTGCCATCCATTGAAACCTCCACTGAGATACACACAGCATTTAATTGCACTGGAACTGAAGGTATGAGTGCAGCACATGTAAATGCTCCCAAACTAGTGCTAGTTAACTGGTTTGTGTACCAATAGCACTAAAACTATTTCAGCATAGGTTGTACAAAAAACACTGAGGAGCTTTGGAATTAATCTAGTCACGCAGTGAACTCAACATCAGTAACAGGAAAGACAAGATGGGCAGATCTCTACACACTGTCTTCTGGGGGATAAGCAGCCTTTGTGCTTGGTGAAGCAGCATTTTACCTCATATTAAGGCATGAAACCAGATCATATGAAAAATATGAGGCTTTCTCACATAAATGCCTAGATTTGAAAGAATTTGGGACTTGGTTTAGCTAAACGTAGAAAGCCAAAAAACGTAGTGTTTACACGAACCCCACAGACCACCCGAGCCTCAGGAAACAAAACCAATAAATCTTTCGAGAGAAAGCATCCTTTTTTAACATACTCTCTGATGCTTGCTGCTTGGGATTGGGTCAGCAGTGTCCCAGGAACATGAGCTTGCTGTATTCTGGTACATCTGGTTCTTGTCCCAGCCAGCTGGAAAGGTGTGAAAGTGAAAACTGTCTGTTTCCAAAGTTAATGGAGCTCCTCTGATCAGCAAGGAAGTTCAGCTGAGGTTTCAACCAGCAGCTTGTGGTCTGGCATGAAATAAACTCATAGTCTACAGCAGGATGTAAACACCCTGTGCAAGCGTTACTCTTCCTTGGGAGAGCTCTGGCCACCTGCTTGAGCACTCATCTTTACTCCTAGCTTATTAGAAGTGCCCTGGGATTTGGTGCGGAGGAGTGGCAGTAAATGCATGTTTTGTTCTCTGTTTCTGAATCTCTGCAATATCCCAGGAGAAAGGGGAAAAGCATTCAGCTTTCCACACACACCGCCGAGGCTTTGCCCAAAAGCCTCGCCCCCCCCCTTTTTACCTCAGAGATCTCCCAGGCTGCACCACCCCGGGCTGCACCACGTAGCCTTCCCACCCCGGCCATGGGCATGACGGAGCAGGGCCCTGCAGGCTGCCATCAGCTCCGTAGGCCTCTGAAAAGCCATGCCCTGCTCATACCGCTTGCACCCCCAGGCACCTTACCCCAGCCTGGCTGCTGCACCCTCCACATACCTTCTAGAACGATCCCCCCGGGCCTGCCCGGCACCCCCTGGAGGGGTCTCCCAGCAGATGCCTGATCCTCCCCTCCGAAGGGGTGGCCACCGGGGCCTGCTTCTCCTCAGCATGACAGGAGGCTGAACTGCTCGGCTGCAGCCTCTGTGACGCCTCCATTTCGGGGCTGCAGCCTCTCTCGAGGGCTGGGCAGGAAGAGCAGGTCAGTGCCCTCAGGCACTCTCACAGGCCCCCACCAGCCAAGGGGATGTGGTCACCGTTTTGCTCTCGTTTTTGTGCAGGGCCAGCATGAGGAAACCCTGAGGCCTTGGGGGTGTCCCTGCCACGCAGCTGTCCGCAGACTTTAAGGCCTTGGTGTTGTTCTCCACAGCTTGGTGAAATGCTAGTTGCAAGGTTTACGCCAAACCAGGGCAAGGCCTGCTTGAGAGCCACTTAATAGTTACCTGTACAGTGACAAACACTAAAATCAGAGGTACAAGGTGACTGAAAATATTTGAGGCTTTTGGTTTGTTTATATTTTAAGAAACTAAGTGTGTGTCTGAGATTGTGTGGCACTCAGTGGTGGTAATCATGCCTGTCATTACCTTGTTTTTGATAAGGGTTCTCTGCTTCTACTGAAGGCCCACTCATAAGAATATGTGGTTTGGTACTTTCTAGATTTGGTTTACTTCAGTGTTTCAAGTTATACCAGCTTTTGTTGTATTGGTGTTCCATCATAGAAAGATGAGCTTCTTCCTTCCCTTTCTGCAATTTTTCTACATATTAGAATTAATACATGGCTATAATTATGTTAGCGTTAAGCAAATTCTTGCTTCAAGAAGCCTTGTAAATGAATGACAGATGCTTGTGACTAAATCCATTTTAATACTCAATATGAGACAAGTGAGTACTCAGGGACCAACCTGCTTAGCATCCTGAGTACTCACCGACTTCAAGGGGAAATGCGGTGCTCAGCACCACACAGCCAGTTTGGAGTTCCCTGGTTAGCAAATATAGTTCGAATCAGCAAATGCTATGGAAGTTCAGACGGCACCTGCACAATGTGTGTCGAGGTGTAAATGAATCTGAAGCTAGGGTGGAATACAGATTGACAATAGTTTAATAGTAGTGTAGCAATTTTATTTTAAATAGTCTGTTTGCAGTAACAATTAAAGGAATGTATCTGCTAGCTCTCATTGTATTGTTCTGAAGTATTTAGAAAGTATGAGAGTTGTACAGATGTATTTAAAATACTACTACAGAAATTAAACTGATAAAAGCAGTTTTTCTTCTTAACAAATGAGGCATCTTCAACTTGCTGAAATTCTGAAGTGTTTGTAAATATACTTTTACTTAAATGGTTTCCCGCAGTTAGAAAGACAAGTAAATATAATGTGCGTATATACTTAGTTTGTGTTAAGTTTTAAACTCCAGTCTGTGCTCTCTTGTGACAGATTTAACCCTTAATTTATTTTCCTTATTTCTTCAGACAGTTAAGACTTATGAAGATGGGACACTTAAAGATGCGCCTGGAAATAAGTAGTTCCTTCAAGGAGTCAACCAACTAATTTGTAAAGCATGTCATAGAAGGTAAGGGTGATTCTTTGTTAAATAGTTAGATCAGGAGTAATTTCTCAGAGAGGCCAGAACTTCCGTTCCTCTTAAACATGGCTATTCTTAAAGCAGTAACTGGCTAAGTTTAGAAACTAATCCACTTTCCAAGTGACTTCCTCAGGATAAGATTAGAGTACATAGTATTCTGATCTCAGTGTTCTGATTCTACCAATGCTGATTGACTAATATGCCAGGTTATTCTGTACAGAGGAGAAGAATTAGAGGGATAGTGCCTCTATAAGCCTCTGTTATAGGCTAGGGATTTAAAAAAAGGTATAAACTCTTCATAAGCAGTAGATTTTTTTCCGAGTGATGAATTTTCAGTGCTGGAAAATAGCGATTCATTAATGTCATGTAAAACAATGTAATTATGTTGATTAGAGACCAAATGTAACATAGAATTCAAGTGACTTTAATACATAATGTAGAATATGGTAACTAAAATATAATACATAAAGCATATATATATCAAATATGACACATATGAAAAATAGTTAACAAAATATGTTAAACATAACATATAAATGCATGTATGTATCATAATTACATAATAAATAATATGTATATGGTAAATTTTATTAATCTGCTAGTCGGATTTTTTTAAATGGTACATGCTTCTTGTTTCTTCCCTATTCTTGAACTCAACAAGTTTGCATGAACCCTCTTTTTAGGTGTGTATATACATACGGTATGCATGCATATTTCAGCCTCCAAGAGTACCACAGGTCTATATCCTTTTAATTGAGTAAAAGTCAGAATATGCAACATTGTTCTCTCCTGAATATCCCTTAGTTGACCTACAGCTTTATTGTGCTTCTTGTGCCTTTCCTGCACAGTGTAAGGATTTACAATATCTTGCCACCAAACACTCTAACTTACTTAGGAGAATGAAACATTTTAAGTGAAGCAAAAAAATGAATCTTGAACTTTTTGTTAATTTCACATCACTCATCTTTGACTGGAATACCCAAACTTCATTTTAGTACTCTGCTTTTGGAAGGAACACTTATTTACCCGACAGTGCATGTATGTGTGATATTTCTTCATACATTTTTTTCTGGATGTTTTTACCTGTATAAGATTATTTACAGTCTGGTTCTCTAAAGTGTTAAGTGTTCTGTCCCTTCACAGCAGTAGGTAGTGTTTTATTAAGGGTACTCAGGTACCTGATACTTCATATCTGAAATTTAGGTCTATGTGCTGGAAGTTCCCAAAACATCTCTGAAACTCAAATGAACGCTGCATTAAAAGAAGGAATGTCAAAGCTTGATGTCCTTAACAGAAAAAAGCTTTTTAAAAATAATATTTCTCAGAACATTTTTCTACATTTTAGTGATCCATGAGATGGAAAAACCCTCTTTTTCCTCTTTCAAGGTTGTCCTTAGCACATAGTTATTTTTCTTTTTTAATTATTATTCTGATTTTACTTGTGCACTTAACTATTCACTACTTCCGTTCATGTAAAAACAGGACAGGAAACAGATGAGCAGTTTCATAGGAACTTATCTGAAATTCTGTAGTTACAAGTTTGTGCAAGTTTTTTCATTGTTTATCTTAATTTTCTATATTATCTATTTGAAAGTTTTAAGTACTTTTTAAGACTTCTAATTCTCAAGGGGCACAGTACTATGTTAGGCTCTTAAGCAGGCTGAGGGAACTTGTTCTCACAGTTACACCCCATATATGAAATTGAATATTCCCATTTATGGGTTCATTTCACCAGCATCTCTTTCTTTCCTAAGAAGATGTTGTTCATCTTACTTTAAAGTAGTTTGCAGCCAATCCCAGTAAACACATGATTCAATATGATCTCAGGGAAGTGGATTTTCTATTTGTTCTTCAACTGGAGAATGATTAAGCCACGAAGATTTTGTGTTTTGCCCCAACATTGCACTGGCATTCATGCAGCTCCGTGGGGAGAATTAGAAGACTACCCACAGGCATTTTTTTCCATGGTTTATAATGCAGTTCCACAGTTGTTCGTTTGGCAGCATGGACCGAACCCAGGACCTTTGAATTTCAGAGTGCAGTATGCTTTCTGCTACAGCTAGATGTGCCCATAAACTCAAAGGCTGGGATGTAAGAGGAGGAAAAGCCCATCTTTCCTGTCTGCACTTGTAATATCGCAAGGGATCAGTGGCCGAACATTGACCATGCCACATAGCCCAGCTTTAAAGTGAGGAGAGCAGAAGTGCTCACTTCCCTCTGCAGTAAGGGCAGAGATCACAAGAAATGAGATCTGGGTACTTTTAATGTGAGCAGCAGCAGGGATTGGGAAGCTCTGACAGATTATCAGGACTTGCAAGGAAAAGAGCAGAGAAAAGAAGACACCAATTTCAGGGAGAAATAATGTTAGACAAATCTTTTGTTGTATTGTGCCTCTGTAAGGTAGGAGAAATAGTAGTCTCCTTTGAAATACTGTCTCCTTTGCTATGTGGAACAAAGTGACTTTTCTTCTCCTGTTTTTTGTTTTAAAAGGAATATTAGTTACCACCCATCTGCAAATATGGTTTCAAGTGTGTGAAGTTTTCAGGAACTCCTAACTGTATTGGTTAGTTAGACAGGCTGGCATGATCTGCTTCTGCGACACCTCAAGTGGGATCTCTGGAGAGAAATCCTTGCTGAGTCTGACATCAATGTAGTGTTGTGGTACCCGGTCATGCTATATAATGTGTGGAAGGGGGGCAGCATCCAGGTCTAGAAGTGGATTCTTCAGCATTGCACCTGCAATATAAACAAAAATAGCCTAAGTTCACATTTATGTGTGATTTTTTATTTAACAATATGTTGTTGAAAGAATGAACAAAGAGAAATAAATAAAAATGGGAATAACTCAAAATGTCACATCTCTATCTCTGCTGCTGGCTTTCACAGTAGTGACACTAAACACATCAAATAGGCTTGGATGGATCCAGTTGTTTTCCTCTGGAGTCATTCATGTGTCTTCTTTCAGAAAGCCAGGGCAGGCTTAGCAGAGTCCTTTGCAAAGGCTCAGCAAAGTGACTTGCTTCATGGGTGGGAAGGCACTAACATAAAGAAGTCCAGGGGTTAGATGCAGCTTGAGGGAATTGAGAGTGCGGCAATACTCCGAGCCACAGCTTCAGGAGTTCCTAAGTCTCTGTATACCAGTGAAGTCCATCCCAGCTGTTTTTTTTTGTTTGTTTGTTTGTTTTTAATTTGGCTGGCCAGCACAGGAATTTGGGATATTCATAAGCTTTCTGCAGTTTATTTTCCTTGACCTAGGGGCTGTTTTTCCATGGTTTAAGTGACCGATGAACCAATTTCTTATCTAGCGCTGTGCAATACAGCCCTGACACCTAGTGGCGGGTCTTTTAGCTTCAAGACCCTGGGATGTAATCTCTGTCTGCTGTAGCAGCCTCAAGCAGAGCGGCCCTTGCTGCACAATTTTTACGTAACGAACATGTTTCAACTGTTGGGCTTCACATGCCCAGATTGATGAGGCCAGATCGGCTGCAGTTAGGAATTTATCGGGTAGCCTCCCAGGTTCTATCACTCCTAAGATTTTTGCTAACAAGTACATTTTCTTTTCCATGCCCCAGTCATTCAGAGTGCTTGCCAAGGATGAGAGGGTTCTGGCACTTGAAAATCCTCACATAACCTGAATGTTGGCAGTCCCTGAACAATAGGGAGGTTTAGCATGTGTCTGTAAAACTGACCTGAAAAGCTACTAAAGGCAAAGGCATTCTTCATCTGTTTGGATTCCTGTGATTTATTTTGGTTGAATGTTCTCTGCTGAGCTCCCAGTGCGTGGACTGTCTTCAGGAAGGTGTTTCTGTCAGCTTGCAAGCAGTGTGGTTTGCAGATCTCAAAAGCATTGTCTGCTCTGAAAAATCTCACCAAAGCCCTGTTGTGCTGGTGAAATAAATGTCATATCCATTTTACAGTGAGGTATGTAAGACTCAGGGTGGTGATGTGCTTATTCTAAATACTACAAGTCAGCCTCAGATTTGTTAATGGGATTGGGAAGTTCTTAATGTGTGTCCCCTGCTGGGACATGCTTCTTGAAAGCCCAGAAGGCGAGGACAGAGAATAATACAAAGCCTCTAGTAGCAATAGTGAGAAATGTCCACTGTGCAGATTTTACTTGATGATCTGACTTGCAATGAACTCAAAACTATGCCAGTAATCACTGAAAAATCTGAAAACATCCATGGAGATCTTGAGCTTCACAAGAATACAGAAAGGATTTTGATGGTACAGCATTCCAGTACTCATGTTTCCTGTTTATAGGTGCGTCATATGGCACAGACTGGCTTATGCATTATTATTGACTCCAGGTTTAAGCCAGAAGGACTGCAATGATCATATTGGGCAGCTAACTCATTCCATGAAGCAGTGTATTGGCAGTTGGCGAGCACAAGGTGGCACAGCAGAGCAGGAATAGCAGCCGGGTGAGCAAGGCCCGCAGATCCGACAAGCTGGGTTTTCAGGTCTCGGCCGCGGCCTGGCAGTGCAAGAGGGCTCTGCAGCCTGCCATTTCTGAGGCTGCCATCTTTACTGCTAAGTCCAGTTCTGTGGCAGAATGTTGGCTTCTTAATGTTCCCTTGACAGCTTAGTCATTGCATCTGCAGATGCACATTCCCTAGAGTTATGGGTAAATATCAGCCCAGCCTTTATTGGCACCTAATTAATCAGCTCCTCCTAGCGACTCCCCTTTTGTGTTGCAGGTTTTGTGGTATCTCAGCTGTACCAGCAAATTAAAACTGTGGGATAGTCTCAGTGATGTCCTGACTCTCAGTCCTGCCTCCAACAAGCACATTTGAAAATTTTTCTTAATTCTCTTGTGATTTCTTAGAAATTCAGTCCAATTTCTAAGCCTCACTGTATGTACTTGGATTTTTGCAATTATTTTTCTTTTCGCATCATATAGTTTTCTAGAGTTTTGCTAAGAAACATAACATGTTCTAATCTTTTGTTTAACCTTTAAGGCCAGAGGGGATGTTTTGCAAGACTGGTTGTTCATGTGCCTAAGCAAATCTGTTTAAAAACATGTGATGTATCCTTTGCTAGAGAGAAGAGTGTCTTGGGAGCTACTAATGTCAGGGCAAGTTAGACTGGAGGGTCACTGATCCCTTAAGGGCATGGAATTAAGAATCTTGTAGTAGGGCAATATAAAGTTTCTCTTTTTCTCATCTGGGACAAAGATATGCCAGCATTATGAGCCTCAGAACTCAGAGTGATTAGATGAGTGAAGAGTTAACCATATATCTGAAGGAAGATTGGGCTAATGTGTACTCCCCAAGCTAGGAGAAAAGCCCGCTAACAATAGTTGAAGGGGAACAGGAGGGTGAGATTCTAAATCAAAGTCAGGACTGGAATACTAATAACAGAATCAGTTAAGAGATCAGTAGAGACCCCAATGCCTCCCCCCGACCCTTAAAAAAAAAATAGCTGATGAACTTAATTTAGGTAGATGCTTGGAAAGGGAAATTGAAGCAGGCCCTTTGCAGGAGTTGTTTCTACCATGAGGGAATGCCCTGAAGCACTTCGTCTAGCCTTGCCATTTGAATTGCAATAACCTTGATGCCAAGGTTATTTAATAGCTCTGCTTTAGCATTATCACACAGAGCTCATTGCTCCAGCTGGTTATGTAGAATAGAAGTGAGCTGGGAATATTTTTGTTGGAATGATTTGCAGATGGAGAATGCATTACTTTTCAAAAGTTTTGAATTTTGTGAGAATTCAGATTTACTGGAACAAAAAAAAAATCCTTCCAGGAAAATCCGAAAAATGCATCATTGCCGAGAATTGCCTAGAATGCCTAGAATCACTTGCCCATTAATAGTACAGAATTGATCAAAAGCAGCAGATCCGAATCACACAGCGAAACTATTCCAACAGACTGCCATGGAGATATTCAGAAGCTCCTCTTCAATGAAAGATATGGTTTTAAAATACTGTAATCACAAATTGGCCCATTTTTTGCAGGAAGAACTTTCATCTCCCACTCATCTCAGTTTCTCTGGGCATGCATCATTTCTGAATAGTGCCTTGAGCACACTATTGCACAATAACAAAAATAAGTACAGTGATTTCTATTCAGAAGCACATTTTGTAGGAAACTTCCAATACTATTGGTAATACTAGGTTGGATTTCAGTCTTGCTGAAGACTCACCATCCAAATAGAAACAGCCCACAGCTATTCTGGCACCCCATAAGTTACGAGGAACTCTGCATAAGAGCCTAGAGATATTGATGATGTCAATCAATCCTTTATATAATGTTATAACGCTGAACACTGTGCATTTTTGTTTCCTTGTAGACCTTGAATTCTCAACTTGAGTTAGAATGAGTTTTATGACAGGAAAGAAATAGAGTGCAAGCTCTGCTCCCTTTCTTTCTCCAACCTTTAATATGTTCCTCCAGGGGTCTTAAAATGTGTTTTCTAGGTAGAAGAGTAATTCATCTATAGCTCAAAGGCCAGGACAGTACTACAGATTTTGCCATGACAAGGTTGGGCAGAGATCAACATGCTGGGGTGTGACCTGTCGGTAACGTTGCCAGAAGCCACCTTTGTAAGAAAGCTGATCTGTCACTCCCAAGGAATCAAGAAGCTATACTGTAAAAATATTTTCTGCTGTTACAAACTACATCTGCCTGAGAATGCTGTGCCAGCATAATATACTGCGTATTATAAAGCATAATACCTATGCTGACAAAGCACTCCCAGTCTGGACCTAACCTAACCTGCTAGGAACAGCTTCCTGTTCCCCAAGCTACACAACAGAAAAGCCACAGAAAGGAAAAAAGAAAACAAACAAACAAACAAAAAACCACCAGCCTCTTTAGCTGTTTCTTGTTGGAGAAACATAGTAATGTAGTAGTAATGTCCCTGGTTGTGCTGCTGGGAATCAGGTCAGTTTATATCTGTCCCCATAAGTCAGTGACAGACTTCAAATGTTAAGCAGCCACTCTTCATTTTCCCTGCCTTTCTTAACTCTATCACATGTAGTCTCCCTGACGTCAGTAATTTTCTCTACCTTCATGACTGTACTCCTCCTTTGAATCTTTTCTTTTCTGCAGGCACATCCTAAAAAATTTCAGACCAGAAGGTGAATTAGTAGAAGTATTCCATGAGCATGTAAACAAATGTGATTATCACAATGTGATAATGTAATTGATATATTGCCTAGAAATCTCTGTCCGTCCGTCTGTCCGTGTCCCTCCCCCGCAAACACACATACTACCCCTTTTTTACCACAAGTGGCTCAAATGACATCCTTGTAAAGTGTTGTCCCTGGGAGGAATAGTGTCTGAACTCAGCTGTGCTTTCATAGGTACCCAACTGTCCCTGTAAGTTAAAGTATCATCACATACTTAGTGCACATGATTTCGTGGGCAGGATCAGGCTGTCAGAATTTGTGTCTGTAATCTCTGGTTCCAAATGAAGCCTGCAGTTTTGCTGTCTGCAGCTTGTTCCCATCTTCATTGTCTGCCTCACAGCTCACATTCAACCTCCGAGTCAAGGTCATAGGCAGTCTGAAAATCAATTTGCCTCCATTCCACCTTCCTCAACCTTATTTCTTTTCTTGTCTCTCTTTATGAAAGAGCTGCCTGCACAGACTTATATCTGATGCATTGGGACAAGTTCACATGTGCAAAATCTTTGCCAAATAGGAGGCCTGTAATAAAATTGCCTGTAAATAATCTCTTCCCCTAGCTATCATGAGCCTTTCAGATTATTTATACTGAATACTCATTCAAATCTTGTCAGTGCTGCATTTTGCTGCTGTTGATTGAAATGGTAATGAAGGCAAGTACAGCCTCCCAAATTGTTCAGTTTTTCAAAAATGTATTTACAGGCAGTTAGCAGTGTTACAATTGCATCTCGCTCATTGACTGTTAAGAACAAGCCAGCTGTGTCTGCAGGGCACAGTCAGCGTGGATCACAGTGAATCCTGTATCATCTTTGCCTTGCAGCTCTGCAGTATGCTTGCTGATTTGCTTAAGTTAAGATCACTGAAAAAGCCCCTCGCAATCACTGTAGCGGGTACCAAACTGTACTAAGTATGTTTGCAATTAATTTTCCTAAGCCAACTCCTTCTCTTTTGCTGGGCATAGCCCACTATCCTGCCAGTCACCGCAGTGCTCTGATACTTTTTTTGGTAGTAAACAGCCAGTGTATAGGCTGTTTATATGGGCTTTTACAAGTTTCACTGGAATGGAAATCTACATGAAATAGTCATGTGACACACAGAGAAACCAGCTTAATTTCCCATGTGGAACAATTCCAGATTTAAAATGAATGCTTACACTTTCAGGAACAAATGAATTTCACTGTCTTATTGAAGAAGGTCAAACAGAAGGAAATAGAGCTACAGAGAAATTGCCAAGTGTTACATATAATTGTAGTGGCTTCATTTTGAGCGATGATAAATAAAGGCAAATCTATCACTACTTCTTTCTAAAAAGTGTTGGGTCATGTCAAGTTTTCAAAGAGCAAAAAATAAAAAGGAATTATTTCCAATTCAGAACTTCAGCTAATTTATAGAACCTTCAGCAGAAGAATGAGTCTCCCTGGGGCAGCCTGTTACACTGGGAGACGAATGTTTTATTCCAGGAACACTGGGAAAAAGGTCCCATCTTGTGTACCAGAACCTCTGTGTTCCACAAAATGGGAAGGCATGCAAAGATAATAGCAGCTCCTTAATGCCAGGTTCACGTGCACTGTTTCATGGAAGAGCTCTGAAAGTTCACAGATTTCTCTGGTGTCAGTTCCGAGGAGCTTTCTGTGCCACCCTTGAGAGGAGATGGTGCCTGTTTGAGCTGAGGTTGTGCAGCCCTCATGAAGAGATCTCATAACATACTAATCTTTTCCACAGGAGTTAACATTTATCAGGGAAAATTACACCCTCAAAGGAGGTTATCAGCTGATGAAAATGCCTTGCAAACAAATTTATTGTTTAGCTTGCAATTGTCTGATTTACGTATTACAGGAAAAGTAGAATGAGGAAACCATCCATACTTCTAGGGCTTTAAAAACTATTCTGGTGTTTAAAGAGCAATTGTCTTCAAATGCCCCTCAAACCATAAAGCTAAAGCTACGGCCATAAAGCCATAAATGCCAAGATCTAGGACTGCCACCGCAGCACAGGCAGCTTAGGATTCTCTGAACTTTATCTTTTCTGTCTCCAGCAAAATCAGGCATTGAGGACCCTACTGTGTGGTCTTCCTTTCCATTCCTAAACTCTAGTTTGTTTCGTTGGCAACAGGAATATTTTCTTCAGTTGACCTTCCCACACCTGATAACTGCATTTCTAATCACAATCCACACATTTGACCTCCTAACAAACAACCTAAGCATTAAAAATGTATGAGACTAGTAAAGGGGGGACAGCTGAATGGCTACATTAGCACTAAAGCTACGGTGGGCCTGAATTATTGATAGAAAGGGCGATTTATACTTTTCTTTTAGCTATTGAATAATAGATTAAAAGCTGCACAGTAAGATTATTTTCATTACCCACATAAATAATTTGTTCAGTTAAAAAGAATGAGGAGAACAAATGAAAAATGCCCTGAGGTGGCAAATAGATTTGGCTTTAAAATCTTATGTTCTAAAGCATATATTCATTTTGGACGTATTTTCCAATAAATGTTTTGATTTAACAGATAGATTAGGGAATGTTTTCTATAATTTAAGATTTATGAATAGAATTTGTTTTCCCTGAGTGTAACTGTGATACTATCGATGAAGTTTATCAATAGAGAAAAACGATGTATTCTGTATTAGTGGGTGCACATGCTAACCCAAACAAAACATGTTATTTAGCAGTTAAAATTACCAGACTGATTCATTCCTGCATATCTGGTCTTTATAATTGTTATGTTTTTGAATCCCTCATTCTTGCTATGTGCAGTATGCCACACTGAGAGGTCACTATCTACATAGCCCTAGAGATGTATTAAGTTTGTTTGATTTTGCTTTTCCTATTTAGCTTGACTGCAGTAAAAATAACCCTTATGTAAGTGTTTCCAGGGATTAATAGTCTGTTTGGCTTTCTAGACTGCCTTTGGCTATTAGATCTCCTGTCTGGTTATTAATGTACCCAGCAAGAGTCCCGTTGCAGATTTCTGTTAATCAGCAGCATTCTTACTGTAGGTATTAGATGTCATGAATTGTGAATAGACAGTTGCCTCTACATTTCCACTTGTTCTACTCTCCTGCAGGGCTGGGTGATGTTGACTTTGAACTGGACAGCTCCTTTTCTATCAGCTTTGAACTTTTTTTCAGCACAGTCTCAGCAAGTATCTGTTAGGCTGCCTGGGCAGCTTTCTGCTTATATCCCTGTGGCAACAATTTTGAAAAGAGAAAGAGCAAGCAAGTTTCCTTTAAATGAAATTATTCAAACTCATTCGTTACAGCCACTATGGAAAAGTGGGACTTCCAGAATAGTGTGCTTCCATTCTTGTGTTGGTATTTTCTTCGTAAAAGAACCAAAAGTAACGCAGCTATCAGTATTGCTTCATGTAAGTATCTCAAAATGTTATATTTCAGTCATGCTATGTATTGATTTAGAATCCCTTCAAGTTGCTCGAAAGATCTGCAGGGATTTGTGATTCTTTAGAGTATCTGTGGATGGGAAGCTTTCCATTTAATACAGCAAATTGGGATCAAATTTATACAGATTTGTACCTTTTAGTAGCCACACAGACTTGTTTCCTTGTACTGCCCCAGCTGACACAGAATAAGCAATATCAATGCACTTATTGACACAACCTTCTGGATGACTCAGCCTTCAAACTACCCAGCTTCAATCCCCATGCATATTCAGATGACAAGTTCTCAACAGGGATGGCAAAATTTGATAGGTTTTGTGATGCTGAAGTCTGTCTGGTGAGAGGAGAAGGCAGCCAGTCTGAGTTCAATGTGAGTAGGCTGCTAAGTGACTAGTGGTAAAATGGAAATATGTACCACTGACCTACTTAGTGTTGGAAGTCTTCATATTCCATTATTGATGAGCTGATCTACTTAATGCCCCCCTTGTTGTGTGCAGTTAGCTCAGCGTCAGGGTGATTTTAACTTTCTTTCATTTCTGGACTAATGTAATTAGAATGTCCGTGTTTTAGTCTGATGTTTTCACCCAATGAAATACGTACAGCTGAAAAGTACAGGCTGAGTCATAATTTTGGATCTGCTTTTGAAATCTAAATTTAGACACACAAGACTGTAAATTTTAGTCTGATTAATGTGTTAGGGACTATAAGGAAAAGTGCTGATAATGCTAGAGTTTGGGGATTTTTGCAGTTTAGAACCAATCACTTTTAGCAAGGGATTTAATTTAAGACAGTTTCTGCAGAATTCTGAAGTATTGAAGTTGTATTTTTGTTTCTTAAATACAAACTCCAGCAATAGACTATGTTTATCACTGTTAAAGAAACTCAGTTGCCTCCAACAAGCTAAAAAAGGAAGATGAGATCCAAACAAAACTTAGATGTTATTCTAAGGACTTTTTTTTTAAGATATTTTCAAAACTTACTTTTGAGTTTGGTATATGTCATGCAGGTAGCTAGAGATTTGAATGTAGAGGTACATCTTAGCTAGTATAAATGACTCCATTCATATCGCTGAAGGAGAATGTTTTAATATTGGAAGCTACTTTCTTGTGTTTTTTTTAACTGTCAGGGCTGGGAATCTGATAAATGTAACTGTCAGCCATGCATAGGGTAGGGAGAAGGAGCGAAAGACGTTTTCTTGTGCTATGTTTAGCAGTGTTTATGATGTAAAACAGCAATATGTCTGGACTGTCCTAAGTTCTTTAAGTATTACAACCTTGTTATTTAGAAACTGTCTGTATGGCTATTTGGGTTTAACTTAATAGTAGCCTCTTAGAAAAACAGGAAGGCAAAGAAGTGAGTCAGTCCAGGACACATCTTGGTAAACACTTCAGGGTAGGCAAATGGCAAATGCCTAAATTATTTCCTTTGAGCTTGTAACTTCTAGGTTTCTGCCAAGGTGAATAGCTTACATTGCCCAGTGATGGGTACAATAGGTTACAAGTGCTGTGAACTAAGAAGGGGATTTTATACTGGGAGTTGAGGGAGATCCATTGAAGGAAAATGAGTCTCTCCTACAGACTCCAGTAGAGTAAGTACTACGTTGAGCCATCGCTGGATTTTCTAATGGTGAAAACTTCCACATTACGTTAGATTTTGTGCAAACACTGTTATGTTTTAACATACTTCTTTCCAGACAGTATTCTTTTTTTTTCTAATACTAAATATTAAACATGGTATTCCTCTGTGAAGACTGACAGGTCTTTCTGTTGTTGGTTATTACCATGAGCCAGGTAGAGTGAGCCACAGATGTTGCATCCAGGCAGATCTGCTTAGATAATGATGGCAAACACAGAAGATAATACCTGTGTTACTGAACTTGCTCTAAAAGCAATCACAACCTAGAGGTAAATGCAAACAGAAAAGCACAAATGCAGCTAAGTTTCCTGCAGTAGCACATGAGCTATACCAGCACTGCACTGACCGGTGAAGAGAATAATTTTGTGTTATCTTTCCATTCCTCTGCTTCAGTCATCTATGAAGGCTTTTCTGATGCTCTTGTTTCAGATCCTAGAGAGTTGCTCTGCCAACAGGAGATTAGCCAGTATGAATGTGTGACCCAGAAATGTTGCCGATTTTTGATAATATGATAATACTGTTGAAAGGTGTGTTTTTTTTGTTTGTTTTTATTTTTGTTTTTTTCGTAGCCATCCAGCTAGTTCCTTTCCACAAAGGCACTCTTTGGAGAAAGGAACCACTGGATTTACAGTCCTTAATCAAACCTAAGGTTATGGCCTGCGATTTATCATCTTCTTGACTGCCTATTAGGGTTGCTCACCCACCACTTTGTCAGAGAACATTGAATCAGTGACCTATTTTCATCTCATAACTGCAGCGCAGACTGTTTTGTTGCCTCTCCCCAACATTGTCCAAAATTAGGACATGACCTATTGTAAACTTGCATGTCCTTCAAATGATGTGAATATAGTATGGGTTGGAGTCTATGGGAAATTAAGTCCAGGGGTTCCCCACTGCAATAAGATCAGCTGACCGTGGCTTTTTTTTTTTTTGCTCCTTCTGGGGAAAGGAAGCACTATTTGATAAAGGCAGATGACTAACACGGTTAGCATTTCTGTATGGTAGTTATTTGTATTCTTGCAGATGAATCAATTACATCTTGGTCATTACATCTATACAGCATAATTAACACAGTATATGGACATCCTGTTTATTTAAAAGATGAAAAGTGGCAACTTAGACATCCTAAATGAATATTTTGTTGTGTTTTCATGTTTTTATTTCCATTGCCTTAAGAAAGTCACTTAGAAGGTTAGCGGGACACAGTAGTCAGGGTTTTTCTAAATTTCATGGGTAAAATTTGTAATAAGAAATTGTAGAATAGAAAATGAAGAGAAAGCAGTATCATATGACCCTTCACTCCTGCTAATACGTAGTGTACTGCTGAGCTTTCATCACCTGATGAAAAATGTTAAGAAGTTTGTATAATCTTGGCTTCTGTAATTTCAAGGAGAATAGTTAATATTCCAGTTGTATACATGTTTCTGTATTACTTTGGAAAGGTGATTGCTAGAAATGTGGAAATAACACATGAATGGTACATAAATGATGAAAAGGGAACAATTCATTTTGTCATAGAATACAGGGCCTAATAGTCTCCCAAATACTGTTCAGGCAGTAGTGGTAAAGTAGAATTCATTAGCACAAAATATCATGGAAGCCAAAGTATGTATTGGTTCAAAATGAGATTAAATAGTTAGTGGGAGGTAGATCTTTATATTATATATACTGGCATGAATGTTGTTTGCCTCTAGCTTAAATAGCTTAATGCCACAGATTGCCAGACAGTGAGAAACACAAGAGAATGTGGATTACTTTTCATTTGCCCAACTTTTATTCTCTTTCATAAGCGTTCTCTCCTGGTCACTACTGGGGAAAAGATAAATGGAGCTTTCATCTGATCCAATATGCAAGTTTTGCATATTCATATAAATGCAAATGCTTAGTGTCAAATCTATTAATCTATTAATAAAATATTAATCTATTAATAAAAGTATCCATCCTAAAAATCTGTCTATTTCTGTCTGCTGTAGCTGTCTGTGTGTCATAACTGTCACTGTGTCTCTTCTTCTGTCACTCATGAGTACAGAATTCCTCCGGTAGACTGTTGAACTATGGAAGGTGTGAGTTCAGCTTTGTGAAATACTGCACAGAAGTTCAAGAATCTTGTTATTTCCATTGCAATATTTTGTTACAAATTGCATCTAGGCCTTCATGCCTTGCTCAGTTGTAATACTCATTGAAGTCAACCTCATTGATACTACAGCTGAGCTGAGCAGTGCTTTTCCGGATTTGCAATTTAGATAAAAACGCAAAGATTTTTTGTTCATTTTCAGTTATCTTACAGGGTATAAAAAGCACAAGGCTTCCAGAAAATAGTGAAGGATATCATCCATTGCACCTTGTACTCTTAGGTATTTATGCTTGTGGAAATACAGTTATGAAATAATACTAAGTTATAAATTAAAGAAGAGTTCAGAGTTTTGACTTTGTTAGGTGTTTGACATTAGTGTACAAAACAGAAGGAAATCAGTCTTGCTGGTGATCCCTCCCCATCTTAAGAGATTGTCTTTGAAGAAGGACTTGAGCCCTTCAAGCAAAATCAGATCCATTGTTATCCATTCTTGGTTGGTTTATGCTTTTGCCTAACTTTGGATTGATCTTTAGAATTGTTCAGTAGAAAGGAGGTTAGCCCAATACCATTAATAACTTTAAATGTGGAAAACTAGGTGAAGAGAAATAAAACAATAGTCACAGGAAATTGGAACTGAGTTTTCTTGAAAAGGCGGATGTAATGCCACTGCCCATCAGACTGCCCACCTGAGAAACCTTTAATATTTAGCTGCAGCTGGGAAAATGACTGGTTTTGCCAGCTTGCAGACCAGAGATTTGAAAACATACCTGAAAGATTGGTGAAGTGTTCGTATTCCCAGCATGGAAACTGGACAGGTAGAGAAGTGAAGAAAGAAATGAAAAACATGAGGAAATATACTATGTACAGATCTATAACTTTTTAGAAAAATTACCAATTGGTTATGCTGGTTTGAGGGTATTTATATTATCATAGACTCATGTCCAAGAAACTAAGAAACTATTTCCTGTAAAATGTTGTGAATCTCCTGTCTCATTGTAAATCAAGGTTTTCAATATTCACCTCACTTGACTTGATAATAGTCAGATCCTTAATCAAATTAAGGATTTTTTCCCTGTATGCTAGAGAAAGTTCCCGTTATGGTAGGATTTGTTTTCCACTGTGAAATGTTTTGTATTGGGCTTTTATTCTTAATTCAGTTGTCCCCACTTTAAATTTCTTATCTTCCATTTCATTGTTATAAGTGGCTTGCTGAGTGATACAATGAGTGATAAAGTCTTGTTAGGTGAAGTTTATTGATATATATTCTGTGAATGATTACCTTATTAGAAATCAATACTTTTTACAGATTTCCTAGGTTAATTAAATAAAATGAGGACTGAGACAACATCACATGCCTGCAGTCAGGCTAAGGGTGAGTTCTCTCTCTGCCTTGAGTAGAGTAGGGTCTGGAAGTCCGTTCCTGGAAGTCCTGCAGCTTTGTGTCCAAACAACATACAAGAAAAGATAGAGGGAGGTGGATAAGGAACTGCTCTCTCTGCAGCCACTTTCCTGGGGCTAGCACATCAAGATAATGCTTCTAGTGATGTTATCTTCTGGTCATCATCTCTTCCCGCCCTGCAGAAAGGAATCGGTGCTAAGTGAAAGAGGCAGCAGAACCAGGGCAGTAATGCAGAATTGTGAGAGGCTGTGTCTGAAGATTAGAAATAAAATCTGGCACCCCATCCTTATGGAGAGTGCTCAGGATATGCAATTGCCAAAAGGCAGTTTTCTTTAAAAGGACTGTTTTGCTGAACTTTTTCTTTTTCTTTTTCTTTTTCTTTTTCTTTTTCTTTTTCTCTTTTTCTTTTTCTTTTTCTTTTTCTTTTTCTTTTTCTTTTTCTTTTTCTTTTTCTTTTCTTTTTTTTTTCAAGACCAGTAAGGAAGCCAGTCTAGGATCCTTTAGGAATCCTGTCTTTTTTCTCTGAACAATAGTTTGGTACCAAAGGGTTGTAAACGCTCATCTATTCTAAATATGAGCTCTTCTAATTTAAAATATATTTTCTATAGCCTTTTCCAAAAGCTTTATGAATGATTAAAAACAAACTAATAAGAGAAGGTCAGTGGTAATTTACTAAGCCAGTAATTCTTGTAACTCTACATTAAGAGGTGGTAGTTCCTTGCTAACAATGCTACTGTTGTCTGAGTCCTTCTAGGCAAAGAACCAGAAAACATCTCCAAGCTAATTGGAAGCTACATGAAGCATTCATCCTTTCAATGCATGTAGCATCCCATCAGAAATCTCAGTGACTAACAGTGCATTTATTGATAGAACTGGCCTCACAAACAAGTCAGCTTATTTGAGCACTGCAGTTCTTAGGCCAAAGTCATTGTCTATTTCACAGACATGCTAGCATAAAGAAACTATGTAATGGCTGGGCTGTGAAGCAGATTGTGAAAAGGAGATGTGAAAGGATGGTATATAGCGTGTGCACTGTAGGGAGGGTGCTTTTCAGTAAATCACTGCATAGAGTCAGAAGTGACAAGTAGATTTGCAATTACAGTTAATGCTCCATGATCCATGGGCAGTTACTCAAACTGTTGATTAAGCAGGCTGTGTGTGCAGGGCTGGCTAAGGTGCCTCATGATGCAAGTGTGTGGAAGCATGGTGTACCTGATCTGCTCTCCCAGAACATAGGTTTATCTGGGTTTCTGAGCCCCTATAGCAGATCAGGCCAAATGGAAGCTGTTCCATAAGAAAGAAAAAAAAAAAAAAAACCTTTGGTCCCACTGCTGTGCTCTCCTGAGAGCCTTTATCATCTATATTTTTACACTATCCAGGTCTTCCCAGCCCATTGAAGACTCGAAAGAATGGAGATCTGTCAGGACTTGAAGAAATCTGTTCCTCAAGAACACAGAAACAGCTGTTGGGTTGATTGTGGAGAAACAACTGTCCTTCCTCACTGCCTGTGTATCCTGGGCATCTGCAGGAAAGAAGTATGTGATTCTAAAAGTATAACAACAGGAGTGCCTGTAGGATAGCTAAATTGTGCTGCTTAGGTTATTGCCAGTGTTTCACTAGCAGATTTTCAAGGTGCTGGTATGTAATAATAATTTTGGTTGCTCTTTTGAAGGTTATACAGAATGTTTTAATTCTGCTGACTTCATTCTTTGGAGTTAGTACAGCTACAGTAACTCTAGCACAATGCAGGAGGTCTGGACACCACCTCCATTTTGGAACTGTTCCAGTGGCTTCCTGGATTGCCAAGAAGTCCATCTGGTGTACAACATCCATCCTGCCCAAGCCAAGTGGCTTTGGCTTATAGAGGATTGTGTTCCTGGCTTGCTTGTTTCTTAGTACAGCTGAAAAGTAACCCAGCTGTTCTATTTGTCTCCTGCCATAATCTCCTAGGCCTTTTCTGGGTGGTAATAGAAAAGTAAGTAGTTTTAGAGTGTATTCCTCCAGGAGATTGGTATTGCCTCTCAAGAAGATGTCTCTAAAGCTTAAAATACATTACCACAATACATGTCAATTTATTATTCATTGTTGACTTTCAGCATAAAGATTTCAGTTTTTGCTAGATGAAAAATCTTAATTGTAGTCTACATTCAGCCAGGTACATTCATTTGAATTGCTTGATTTTCCATTTCTTTTGGTAGACTGTAAGGCGTAACATTAGCTAAAGAAATGGAAAAACTGTTTATTATTTTCCTTGTTTATTTTTGTCAGTACTGCCTGACAATGTGGGCAACTTATAATTTCAATGACCTCCCTGAAGACAAGCCAAAAACAGCTGAGATCCCTCTGCTACTCAGGATTAGGTCAATAATAGTTACCATCTGACACTATTGTAGACTTTTTCTTTATTTCTTTAGCTAATAAAGGAAGATAGCATACCTCTAGACATATGACGATTCAGTTCAGGGAAGAATCCTACCCTGCTGATCTGAAGAGATAGGGCACAGCTCAGTGAAGCACGGTTCACATGAGAGTACACGTGATGAGGATTTGTGACATTGATTTCTGAGGAAATCCTGCAGGTCTTAGGAGTAGTATGCTATCAGTTTTACTGGTTGTTAGACTGGAAAAGAACTACAGGATTTGGCACTGCAAAAATACAGCTTCCCTAAAACATGATTAAGGCATAGAGAGGAAAAGCAGGATGGGAAAGGCTTTACGGTAGACAATGGTGACTGATAAGGACTATAGCTAAGCTGGAAGGAAAAAGCTTTTATTGGAAGCTGACTAGAAAGGTGGAACCTCCCTTTTCTGGTTGTGAAATCTAGACTTATTGGAGGGCTCAGAAAAATACTCCAGAGGAGCAGTTTATAGCTTGGGTTTCTGGGGTTACTACCAGTCTGTAAAATATTGGAACATTGCTGATAAAAGAACTGAGAAAATAAAATGGAAAACATGTATTTTATAAAGGAAACAAACAAAAAGTAGGAAAATAGAAGAAATGAATGAACAGTCAATATTTAGAATAAATTTTATTGAGGAAAGTTGCCTGTTCTATGGACTTCTTTTAAAAGGCTGCCTGATCATTAGATTTTTTTTTATATATTCATTGACTACATGGCCCTTTAATTAAGTAAGTTTGAGACACACTGCAATAGAGACTAGTCTTACCTGGAAAGCAATAAGCTGCCCCAGCATTTTATGTTTCTGTATAATTTGATGGTGATTTGATTGAACTGCTGGGGGTCATAAGCATTACAATTTCTGTATACACTGATGGGAACAATGTCTTTATATCTTATAATATATGAAGTGTAAGCTCCAGAGGTCAAGGGAGCAATAGATAACATTTGGGTTCCAAAATGTAATCTGCAGTAGGCAGTAAGGTTTGCATTTAGTGTCTTTCTCTCTGTTATTTATTTGATTTGTGCAAGCTCTTGGTTAACATGAATCTCTATCTTGTTTTTATAGATTAGTCCCACCAAAAAAGTACTAGAAAAAATTCCCCTAAGGGCATGAGGCTATGTATAATATTACTGGGAATGTTAAAAGTCCTTTTGTTTGACAGAGTATTCAAATGGGTCCATTTAATTGGGGATGCTTTACCAGCACTTCAAAGAGATTTGCCTAGAACTTTCTGGAGGGAGAAGGAAGAGAAAAGGAGTATAGTGGGACATGTACATTCCTAATTCTTAAAATTCCTTCTGAACTTCAAAATCATAGACCTAAATTCCAATTTTGAGGTCAGTCTGTGGGTGCATTTTAGCCTGCAGTAAGTAAGAATGTCAAACCAACATTTCTTGAATGCAAATACTGCCTTTTTCTTCCTTTTAAGTGTCTGTACATATGTATATCTCTATAAAATCTCTTAACATAAATCCTTCACATTTCTATCACTCTCAACATACAGCTCTCAATCGACAATAACTGTCCTTTTTAAACGAATCTCATGCATGCTTAATTTGTGTTTCAAGGATAGCACTCAATCATACAGTGTAGCTGTCATCCCATTTAATAAACACTGAAGGAAAAACTAACATACCTTTTTTTAACATAATTTTTTTATATTAGCTTTATTACGTGATTTTTAAGTCAAATGACTTTTGAATTGTGAAAAGAAGTTAAGGGCATTTTTGTATTTGTAAGTATGATTCACTAGGTGTTCCAGTTTTTTATAGATTGTAGTTGAAGAGCACTTTTGAGAGCTGAGTTGATTCAAGAACTGTCACATTATTAAATGAGGCTTTGAGGAAGCTAGCAAAAAAAAAGAAAAAATCCTTGAATTTCAACCCTGCTGTTTCCTGCCATCTTTTCTGAGTTACTTAGCAAGCTACTTCCAAATAGCTGATCACTCTTGCAAACTAGCCTAACCAACCTTGCCCTGATCGGATAGAACCGAAGCTGTAAACATATTTTAATTTGGCTTTTTTTTTTCAAGATGTATCCTGTAGGTGGTTAGATCACCATCTTAATTATAAATGGATTTGAAGGAGTTGGTTGCTATAGCAACAGTCTATTTAGTGCTTTTTGCAGAGGAAAACCCAATTTGCCGTTATGTTTGAAGAAAGACAGAATGGCTAAGGGAGCGAGATTGAGCTTGCATTTCCCTGAGCCGCAAATTGCGGCATCCCCTGTGTCAAGGATGTATGCGTGAGAGCTGCTGTATTTCCTCAACATTTTTTCCGCTGCTGACAAACCCCTTTGCTCTTTTTATAAAATACAATCTTACGTGGTTTTAGAAATGCAACTGCACCAGGGTTACTTATGGATAACACCTAACTGATTAATTCCTAAACGTGCAGCTGAAAACAGAGGGCACAATCTCCCTTAAAAAGATGGAGCTCTGCGAATTTACAATGCCGTGTCTTGTCCAGAGTTTCTACTGCCATAAAGGAGACTCCCTCTTTGTCCTTACTGAAGTCAGATGTTTTTAAAAAATATATATTCTGCTATTGATTCCTCTGCAAACTTCTCTGTGGTTGTGTATCACAGCCCAGAAGCCTCCGTAGCTTGATTTTTTCCCTTTATTGGCTGTGAGATGGAAAAACATAACAAAGGTGGGTGGTGGGACAAAAATACTTAATCCTGTGTAGTGTCAGATTGTGATCCTTCCCTCCCTGTCACCTTCAGTCACTGTGCACCACCTGCACCTCTGCCAGTGCGACCAAAGCACAGAACCCAAGGCTCAGTTTTGAGGCTGCTGTTGGAGTTAAACAGATCTTTTGTGGGCATGGCACTGCAGGTGCTGTGGAAACCTGGTTGTTCTCGTAGTGTGCTGAGCACTCGATTTCATTTTGTGCATAACAATATATAACATGCTGCAGATTGAGATTCTGTAGAGTCAGCACATCTCTTTTTCAGAATGAAAGAGGGAGGAGAGAGGAGCCCACAGTAGTGCAGCCTTGCTGGAGCAAAGGACTGCTTCTAAATTATGGCTTTGCTTCTTCTGTGTGCAATTGCTTTCCCATGGCTTCCCCACCTCTCCAGTCTCAGCCAGTGAGGTGGGGATGCAGGGATCTTATGAGCCTGGGGAGCAGGCCGTGTCTGCCTGAGTAGGGTTTCCAGGCTCTTGGTGGGGAGAGCTGTCTGGGAGGGACACCAGGCTGCCAGGAGGTGCAGGCTCGGCAGGCAGGTGGGGAAAGGGAAGGGGGTTGAAGTAGGTTGTGTCGACCAGGAGGGAGCAAAAGGAATGTACAGAATGTGAGAGGAAAGAGATGAACCTGTGCGAGGCAACTTGGAGGGAAAGTTGTCCTGAAGGGAAAAGGGGTAAATTTGGGAAGGAAAATTAACACAGTTAGAGAAGATCAATAATAGGGAGACAGGCCATTAAAATCTGCATTCTCCTACTTTGTTCTCTGTTGTGAAATGAGAATCATTCAATCAGATATAGGGACAAAGAGGGCCTTCCCTTTTCTCAGATCTCAAATAACCTCCTTATCCTGACCTGCTGCCATCTGATGGTGTCATTTGAGCAATTGTCATCACTGGCTGCCACTGTCACTAAGTGAGCGTTACCTGAATAGGCCTCCCACGGTGCTTGGAGAGAGAGGTTTAAATTTAACGCCTTACTCAGCTGGAAGAATCTAACAGGCAGCACCTCTTCGCTCCTTCCTACCCTGAGCTGTATTGCTGTCCAAGAACTGTGAGCTTTCAAGTGTTGTAAATGAGATGCAGTCCCCATGATTTGAATGAAACAAGAAATTTGCCACACCAGATGTATGCAGTCTAGCCTTTCTTGAAGAACTGAGAAGGAGAGCTGCTAACAAAACAGCCTTCCACAAGACCCAATAGGAAACTATGCTCATTTTGGATATTTCCTTAGAAGAGTCCTTCAAAATGCAGTTCATTGTGCAGGCTCCCTGAACTACTTACTGTTCATTAGAACTGACTCACAGTGGTATATCTTCATGCCTTTCACTGTGATGGTCAAATTTTTTGCTTTTCTTCCCACCCTTATGTCTTCCTGTGCATCACAGCAAAATAGAATGGAAGCAGGTTTTATTCAGGATAGCAGAAACTGATTCATCCTCTCATTAAAACAAATGGGACAATATTCAGCTAAATTCCATGCAGATACTATAAAGTCATAAACTTCCGTAACCAAAGCCTGATTTGTATTTTTGCAGTTGTGTCACACCCCCAAATAAACAGTTAATTTGTTTGCATTCGGCCTTGGTTTCTCCCCATGTCTCATACGGAGGTGCTGTGTTTGTATACTATGTCCCATCCCTCAGCCCATGCGGCTGCCCAAAGAAACTGTTCTCCTTTTTTTTTCTCCTTTCCTCCATCGCCACCCCCCTCAAGATCTCAGATGCAAGGCTGCAAAGACTGGGAGACAAATTCTGCTCAGTTTTAAATCTGGGAATCATTCCCCTGGCTTCACATTCATACTGGTGCAAAGAAGAAGAGAATGTAGCTTTCTGTACTGTTGTCAACAGGGGAGAAATAGAGTCCCTGTAACACTGTATCCATGGAAACCATCCTACTGCAATAGCAAGTACAGCAGCAAATCAATCTCTTCAAATTTAAAATGAAACCCATTTAACAACATTACAGTGCATCTGCCATGTAAAAAATCATCTGTGCTGATAACTCTGTTGAAAAACCTTTCTCTAGCAAATAAGCTGGCAAGAATGTTTCTTCATCCTGATAGAATTCTGATTTGGGGTAGAATAGGCATTAATGACAAGGTCCCATGAAGACAGTACGATGAGACAGAGCCAAGTCCAGCAGCAACAGTGTTCAATGAAGGAGAAAATTGTTTAATTTAGCATTTAGCCCAAGTATCTGGGCACATGGTGACTAACACTTCAATGTATTAGCAGAGGCAATGACCTGTCACCTCTGTCTCCATGCTCCTTGGTTATGTGGTACCATATGTGACAAACAGTACATTTGTACATTACAACACTTTCCTCTGAATGGGAGTGTGTGTGTATGTGCTTGCACATGTGGGTGGGCTTGTGTGTGTGTGTGGGGGGGGCTGGTGGACTGTCAGATGAGATTTCAGTATCTGGTTCAGTGCAGGACAATCTGGGCAAATCACATTATAAAGGTGTACGTTTCAGAGCCAGGGGCATTTCCAAGGCAGTGCATGTGCTGGCTGTCTATGCATTTTATTGTTTTTACATTTCATTATGTGAGACTTGGGAGAGGACCTCTTTGCTATACCATGGAGAAAGCATAGGAATATATGGATTTATTACTCCAGGCTTTGAATGTGTTACCCTGCTCTTTCTCTGATGTGTGCATTTCAGAGGGATTCTGCCTTTATTTTTTCACCTATTGAGGCATCTCTGTGGCCATTTTGAGAAGTAATACTGTAGTTTATCAAACATTTGCCTATATACACATGAGGCACATTCTGCATTGCCTTTTTGTCTAACTTAAGTCCTGCAGTCTCTTCCTTTCCTATGTCTGGCTGATAGAGAAATACCTGCCTGGCAGAAATGCAGACTTATTTTAGACAAAAGGGATAAAATTGAAAAAGGGGACAATTAAAAAACATTACAGAAATTGCCTAGACTGCGACTAGCCCTGCTGTTGGTAAAGATCAGATACACAATCCTGTGTCACTTCACAGTGTCTGGGTTGTATTTTATCAGATTCTGAATCTCAGTTCCTTGATAACAGCAATCACATATGCCATACTGTCTTCTTTCATCTACAGCTGCCCTATATATTATGACAGCCCCTCTTTGATTGACGGTCATCTATTCTTTTCTGACCTGAGGGCAAGCTTATTCCAATGCACTCCTTTTAGTGCTATCGCTAAAACACAGCCAAAAGCATCAACTGGTGCATAATGTGGCCGCTCAGCATTCGAATGAAATGAGCACGTATTGGTGGGAGCACGTGTGGTTTTTGTCACTCCACCACATTTACCAGTCAATGGAAGATGCAGTTCAAACCACCTTAAGTGGTAGAAATGGCTCAGTGGTCTGAAATGCTGCTGTCTGCAGAGAGGCCTTTGGTCTGCCTGTGTCAGTTGCTGTGACATGCAGCGTTGTCTACCTGTTCTGCCCGATCCAGAGATTTTCACAGCCAGGAGAAGAGATCCCAACACACTGCTTTAGGACGGGGGTCCCTTGTTGAGGCTGAAGAGTTTCCTGCTTGAAGACAACTAGCTGGTAATTTCCAGCGTCTACATAACCCTTCTGTATCCCCATATAAGGGTGCTGTTTACTATCAGGGTTCAAATTCCTGTTGAGCTCAAATATGAGACATTTGCAAATTTTTGTCAAAAACACCAGGGAAGAGAGAAACAGAAGAGGAGCTGGGACTGCCACTTCTTGCACTATTCATCACTGAAGTTGTGCATCTATGTTTAGCAGGGTGGAGAAACCCAGGAGGCCAGGTGTGGCTCAGGGAAACACCGCACACTAGTTGCAGCAGAGAGGATGGGTTCACTTGTTCCTGTATGTATGGGGACATGTGGAGATGGTGGCAATAGCTGGAGACTTCAATGGCTTTTTCCATCAGCTTTTCCTCAGCCTGTGATAAATGGTAAGAAAGTTGACTTTCTTCCCCACCATGAGAGTCCATGGGAGAAGCAGAGGCTGCACTGGAGCTGCTCATGCAACATTTGTTTTAAGGGACAAAGCAGGGAGCTGGCTCTGGCTCTGTCACTTCTCACAGCTCCCAAGTCTGTCATTTTAAAGCAGTGAACCATAGAGCATTCTTTGTGTATAAGCTCCTGGGGTTTACACAGTCGTGTCTTGAAGTAGGAGTGTTTCTTGATGATGTCTGTCTCCATAGATTCAGAGTTGGTACCATGTTTGTATCTTGCCTCATACACCACCGCCCCCGTAGTTAAGGTAAAGCTCCTGAGGCATATTCCAAAAAAACTAAGATTTCCAGCAAACCTTTAAGCCATCTGTTAATGTGGGCAGGCAAGAAGACATTGGGTAGGAAAACTCAGTCATATGGCAATGTTTATATGTGTCACCATGGCCATTTCTTCTAATAATGTTAAATGCCATTTTAATTATTATGTAAATTCTTTTTCGGTAAGAAAATTGTAACTAACAGCAAGCCTGTAGTAAAATGATTCCTCTAGATGAGACCTTTTCTCAAAGTCACTCAAATCCCATCTATATTTCAAAATGCCATTCGTTTTACTGTTAGAAAACCTCTGTCAAAAATTGGCAGACCCCTTTTGGAAAAAAAGCCTAAGTTATCACTCTGGGACACAGGTAATAGGCCACGAACTGTGTCACATTTCTGACACCACAAGTATGAGTGCTGTCAGGCGGTGACAGACAGCAGCTGCCATTTGATACAATGCATTAGAAAGTGCCCCGAGTGCCATGATGTCTACTCGCCATACAGTGTCTTGTCCAGAGCAAGGACACAGTCAGTTGCCACATTTGACAGTCACAGCAGCTATGACTCCATTCTCCATTTCTACCAGTAAGCAAGTGAATTCTCAAAATTAGAATCTCTCTGTGAATTCCTAGCCTGCAAATGCAGGGATATTCTTAGCAGTACCCTGTGGATTAATATTCACAACAAACTGAAAATATTGGGCCAATACATACACTGATCTGCTGTTCTAACCCAAAAAGCTGTGCTGAGCACTGGTATCTTGCATATGCTATCTGTGACCACAAACTGCTGAACGGGTTATAAATGGACAATATATTAGTAAAGGGTATTGAAGACTGACAGTCTCTGGCTCTTAACTTCACAGATGCCCCTGAAAAACACCTCTCCCGTGCATTGGAAGACTTGTTAGTGGTGAAGGGCAGTTTCATGAAGATGTGGATAGCAAAGTGGGTGGCTGAACCTCCCAGGACTTGAAATTGTAAGGATTCTTTGTGCTCACACAGAGAGAAACACTGTTCTTTTTATTTTGTGCTTCTTGGGAAGCCTTTAGAGATCACCAGGAAGCAGTCACAGTGCTGTGAGCAACAAGAGCCAGGGAAGTGCTGTGCTCTCTGGGCCCCTCTATTCAATAATGAGCTGTTCCTTAATTCTCTGTCCTGGCCCTTGCTACAGCCTCTTCTCCATCTTCCACCACCTCCAAAGGCTTCCTTCTTAGGACAGATTCCTCTCAGCAGCTGGAGGACAGAGGATTTCTCAGCTGGAGTAGAGTTAGAGCACTATAGATAGTGTCTGCTCTGGCCTAAAGCCTCGTGTGATGGACGAATCCAAATGAGCACAGTGGCTGTGTACTTGATCTGCCTGTTGTACCGCAGAGGTGTTTCTTACCCCATGTCAGAGACCAGTTGCTGGATGTCCCTCTGCTATATAAGTTTGGTGCAAGGACTTTCAAAAGCTAGAGGTGCAGCACAGACCCTGTAATCCCTCTCCTGCACAGCCTGTCAAGTTGTGTTTGCTAACCATGAGGTTGTCTTAGCCTCAGCTTCCACACCACCCCAGTGCCGCTTGGCCTGAGACCAGCTGCACGTGCTGGGGAGAGCCTTCCAGTCCGAAACCCTGGTGGGAAGAGCATCCTTTTGGTACACTCAGCAGCAGCAGAGGACTGTTGTGGGCTTTCCCTTGTGCCCGAGGGTGCACCGTATGCACACATCTGCAGGACAGGGTATGTCTGACTGCCTGTGATAACACTGTCAGTGCTTGGTTTTCTCAAGTGACCCCTCTGTGCAGCAGCTCATGCATAAGGACTCCAGCAGAGAGCTGTCTGATATCCAGTTGTCACCAAGGAGGGGAAGCAGGGCATAATTTTGAAGCTGTCATTATGCAGCAAGAGCATGTCATGACGTGGTGGTGAGGATCAGGCTGAATGCTTTCTGCAGTCTGTGGCCTGGCAGCCACGTCCCCAGTTTTGTTCCAAACACAGCAGATCCTGGAGAAGGAAAAGGAGAAAGTTTCCCTGCTTCAACTTGTGTAAAAACTGCTGCACTGAGGAGGAAGATTGGGCTTCAGCCTTTGCATGACATTCATAAGATTCAGTGAATGTGATACCTTCTGTACCTGGCCTCTGGTATGGAGAACTGTGTAATTGAAATTCTGATCACTCTTACCAACCACACTAATGTGACATTTATTTTTTCACATTTATTGTGTATTATATGTTTGACATTCACATTTCGCATTTATTTTCAGACTTCCCATAAGTACTCACCTTCTCTACACAGGTGTGTTACTGCTGGTTCCTCCCCACTGCTGCTGTGTCCGGGGCTGCTGCCTCTGGGTGAGGGGACAGAGCTGTCACCCCCGACAGGCATCTGCAAGGGGACTCTGCATAATGCCAGGGCCCTGGGCTGCCCTGCTCGGCCTCCTTGGGCTGCAGTGACTCAGCTGGAGGGATGGCAGTGCCGTAGGGATCTGATGAAACAGTAGCAGGTATGTCTAAGCAGAGAGAGTTAAAGAGAGGTAAAAATGTTGGCCTGCTGAGCATTGTAGCGGGAGCAGAATCGCTTGCAAATGTGAAGTCTTGTAAATAGGAGAATGCTTGATTATTTAGCTGGGCATATTCAAAACTGATCTTGTCTCTAGCAACTTCATCTAGGATTTTTGCTCTACCTTTCTGGTCCTCGGAGCAAATTTGCTCCCCATTTTGTTTCAAATGATATAGACTGCTGGCTTGGAAACTTGTTTCATAATTGTATTGGTTTGTGCAAGCAATACTGGAGTATTCTGGCTTTTGAGCAACACAATTGCATTCATTTTGCAACAGTAGCTTGTTTCTGTACTGAGACATCTTACAAATGATATTGTTCATTTCATTCCCAATATATTTGTCTTCCAGGTGCTTGTTTTCATAGCTGAGTTTTAGTGATGCCACTTGTGTTACGCAGCGCTCTAAGAGCTGCACTATGTTAGTGCTGCTCTCCCTTGGCGTGGGGCTGATGTAGCTCTGGAAGCCTCTGAGAGTAAGAGGCTGCGGTGGTTTGTCACAGCGAACAGACAGAGAGTGATACATTGGTTTATTTCTGTCCTCCCTCTCAAGGGTATCCAGAGGTGAGGTCGCCGCAGTCTTATAGGAGTAACATGATTCTACTTCATGATTATCATTTAACAAAGGGCTTTCAGAGCTCTGTGAGCCACTCTGTCTGTTCAAGTTCTCTGCCAGCAGAATTCTATCTTCAGGTGTCTCGTATCCTTCTGAAATTGTTGCCTTCTCAGTTGAAGATGTCTGCAGATTGTCTCCATTTGCCTGTGATTGTGGTGCATAATTTGATGCACCAGTGGTTTCCGCAGTCCCAGGCACTGTAGATGAATGCTCATGGTGACTACCTTCCCTTCCTTGGAAATCCAGATTAGATGTATTAGTGCAAGAGTCTCTTTCAGCAACATTTACTGAAGAGGCCTGGGTTGCATCTTTGCTTTTGTCCAAAGACACCTTTCGGTTAAATGTGTCTTCCTTGCTTTGTTTCTCCTGCTGTGCTGTGCTCACATTGTGCTCAGGACTGGGGCTGGGAGGGATTGGTGAATGATTACCCTTTTCTGGCTGTGACTGAGGGCTCTGAAGAGAGTCTGGGGAGGAAACAAGCCCTGAGTGTTTTCGCAGCCAGTTTATTATCCCCATGGTTAGTGAAAGCTCAGTATCACAGAGCTTTAGCAAACATTCTTTGCCTTTCCATGTGCTGTGGAAAAAACCCTGGCTGATGATGTCTACAGCTGGTTGGGAAGCCGTGTTTTCCTCAGCTCCAACATGAAAGCTGTAGATGGACAAAGGGATTTCAATGGCTTGTTCTGAAATGCTTTCAGATGTACACAAGTCATCATCTAGGACTGGGTTTATTTTGACTTCATTTGAGTCATAGAAGAGCTCATAAAGGGCATCTCCACTGTAGCTGTCTCTTGGAAATCTGCCTGGGACCCCAGGGGTCTGAGCTTCCTTCATTTCATCGTCTTGTCCAGGAGAGAATGAATCATAGTAGCCTTCATCACTCGTGGATATGGATTCCTGGTTGTCACTTTTTGGTGTTCCTGTTTCTGTGGAGCTCTCTTTGGAATTGTCACCATCTTTATCAGGTGACATCTGGGGGTCTGTCGCAGATGCAGCAGCTTGGCTTCCAGCCTGTCCCATGTCAGAACCAGGCATCGTCAGTAACTTCTTATCAAACAGCATGCTCTGATGTAGCCTCACTGATTTGTTAATGTTGTCCCAAAACTTCCCAAATTCAATGGCCTCATTCTGGCCTGGAGAGGCCAGCTGCTCCACACCCCCTTGGAAGGAGCCCATGATGGGGCTTTCTTTGTGCTTGCTTCGTCTCACCAGAACTTCTTTGCTGTTCTCCAGCTCCAGGTGAGCAGAGCTCTCGTCAGCAAAGATTTCCCCACAGCCAGTGAGGGAGTCAAAGCTCTTCAGTGATGCAACATCTTCACACAGAGGGTTGTAGCAGTCGTAGGAAGAGTCAGACTGCAGTTCACTGTCTGAGCAGTCTTGTGACAAGCAGTCGGCTGCAAATGGTTCTCCAGTTTTGAAAAGGTACTTTGCGAGACGCCCAGGCAACTCACTCTTGCAGCCTGGAGAGGACAGGTTCTTGTCCTTCTCAACCAGGAATGCGAGGCTCTCCGGTTTATTTTTTTTAATATGAAATATATCTCTGAGCCCTTTCTTTGATCTCTTGAGGGATATCCTCTTCCTGGGGATGGTTTTTGCAACAGCTGGTACAAAAGGCATCTGTGGCACAAAGTTCCTGTAATCAATCATCTGACTGCTGCAGGCAGACTGGCTGGGGCTTACTACACACTCTTTCTTACTGCTGGAACTGGACATTCCTGAAAAGCTGACGCTATTGACGAGTCGCCCCTTCCCCTTTCCAGAAAAACCTTCCTCACAAGCCCTATTGCTGGGGCTGCACTGCTCTGTTTTATCTGCTTCACTAACACAGTCATGGGTTTTACTCTTCCTTACAAGTTTGTAGGAGGACCCAGATGATTTTTCCAGGCTGTTGTCACCAGCGCCATTCCTTGCTGCTCTGGTGGAAAATCTGTAGTTCTTGCGTGTGGCCAGGTATGCCAGCTGGACTTCAGCTACACTTCGGTTTCCCTCCAGGGCTGCCTTTTTTTCTTTCCCTATATCATTTTTGTTTGTAGAAGCTGTGTGCTCTGGTAGCACTTTCTCATGTTGCACACTGGATTTGATGAAGGTTTTTCCTCTCTTGAGCTCCATGCTGTTTCCTCACATCTGTTTCTGTATAGGAATCAGCAGAACAAGAGTACTTTTAGGTTGATGGCTGGCACTGAGCAGTCAGCTAAAAGTCTCTGAAGAGACCAGCTGGAACAGGTGCTCATCTGTAACTGGGGAATAGAGGAGCAGATATTAAGCATTATAGCATTATATAATTGTTTTTGTTTGCCGCCTGAAATTCCCATCACTGGTATTGCACGAGAAACAGAGCAAGTGAAAGAGAAGTTGAGTTTGCAGAGGCAGGAAGATCCCGCAGGGAGAAGACAGAACATGTTGTGTGTTGGGAGGTGAGGCCCCAAGAACATTTTGTTCATTAGAGAGAAGGGGTATTTGGATTTAGGATTAGGACTGTGGGCATTGGCAAGGTGAATCTGCATTGTGCATTGCTTAGCTTTTTCTGAACTTACTGTGTTACTTGTATCAATGTCAACTTTGGTCTCTGCCTATATGGTGCAATATTGAACCTGTTTCATGTTTTCATACATCTAATTATTAATTATGCTAGCTGTGACCTTTCCGTTTTGCAGCAGTTATTTCATAGACACAACTGATTCTTTCCTGCCTTAAGTCAATTTGAATTGTGAGTAAGACAATAACAACAAATACTTCCTGAAAGATTTTAGAGAAACCATTTTTTACTGGATGGGAGTCCTGTTCTTGAAAGAGTCTGCTTGGAACTTTCCTTAATGAAACCTCAATCAAAGATTTATCTTGTTTTAAATTGTTTAGACATAACTAAAACTGCCTAGAGCCTTGAACTGTGAAATGCGCACAAACAAAACAGTGCTATACCTATCACTCCTGGACAAACCACGTGTATCAGCTCTGATGAAATGAAAATTGCTAATACTCACGAGAGAAAAATCTCATATAAGATCCTTGGACCCAGTATGAAGTAAGCAAGGGAATTTTTAAATTCAGCACCAAGACAAGCTTTTGCATACTCCTGAAGTAAAAGTTAAAGCTGTCTTTAGGCTTCCTTGATCTTCAGCAGCTGTCTGTAGCCTCCAGAGGCTTACCAGTTGCCAGGGTTTGCTGGGAACAGCAATACTGTGACCAACACCTCACAAGATACGGGCTTGTGTATCTGCCAACTCTGTCCCCCCCAGCACTTCTCCAACAGGCCGATGAGTGACAGCCGGCTTCTCATCCAAACTGCAAACTGGCAGGCGATCAGCAATATTTACAACTAAATGTAGGTCAGTGACAACAGGTAGGAAATATAAGGGTAGGGTGGGAATATTCTACGTCAAGAGCATGAATGCTATGGAAAATGTGGTGGGTGGTGTAATGGGGGGTCTGTCAGTATGATTGGGATGTTGGCATATTTACTTGCATTTGGGGCTGCATGTGAGGATTGCAGAGCATTCTTAATGAAAGCCAGTAAACATTTTACTACGCTGTCAGTTAGCTGGAGTTCACTGGTGCTGCAGAAAACCTGGTTTGCATATTTAGAAATAGGTCACTGGGACACGATTACACTCCTTGTCTGAAAAGCAAGGTGCAATTGAGAAGAAATTCAGTGCACGGAACTCCAACAGAGTTGTGAAAATAACCAGAAACAGCCAACACAAGGCCAATTAATAATAACTCAGAAATAAAATGTCCGACATTTCAGTTCCTTGCAACGGCAGAAGCAGGTACTGTGTTCCTGTGGGAAGACCTGCTGCTGAGAAGTTCCTTAGAGGCCTGTGACTCGTCAAATGCCAGCATTATAGCAATGTTATACTTAGAAGGGCTCTTTAAGTGTCCTACAGCTGTTTCTACCCATTCTGAGTATTAAGCAAGGGTAATTTTTGTAGGAAATTGCATATTTGGGAATAAATACTTCGTTGCTGTCTTAAAAGGCTTTTTAGAGGTGGTTTTGTTTTATAGTCAAGTACGACAGTTGTTAAAGCAAAGAATTCAGTATGTTGGTCAATAATCTTTTGAGAAAAGAAAACTTTGGTCTGGATTATATCTCCTTGATAAGAGAAACAATGGACTACTGGTTTGGTAGCTGGGTGTAGAAACTTCAAGTCTTGTTTTTCTTTCCTTTTTTATAGATTAGGTGGGCAGTTGTAACATGAAATCCCAAATGTCCTGAATAACGTCTGTACTGAGAATACATATAGTATGCCTGCGCTGCCAGGGATTCTGACAGAGCCATCCTTCATTATCACGTGGCATCAGTTTTTAGTCCGAAAGTCATAAGGCAAACATTTTTGAGAGGTTTGGGGGTTTAATTTACAGTTTCCTCTGATGAGAAAAATATATATATTTTTAAATGATCTTCTATGCATTTAATCATCATCTTTGCACTATGATTGTTTAATGTCTCTATTTAATTCCATGTATTCTTTTTCTCATTTCCCCCGGGATTCATGCCAGATTAGTATTTAGTTCATTGTGTCATCGTGCTTACCCTATTTGAACACTGGTACAACTTTGGGAATCTTCCCCATTAAAATGTTAAAAATGAGCTCCAAGAAAGGAGTGCAAACTACCAGAACCTGCAGATTTTTTAAGTATTCACCCCAGGTGTTGTTTTGCAACTTCCCCTACTATGAGTTCCTCTGCAGCCTCATGACATAAATTATTGATTTGCTTCTTTTCAAATATAGAACAAAAATATCTATGCATTGCCACTCTATTCCTATGCTTACTAATGCTTTTAGCACTTTTGACTGTAATGGGCTATACCACAATACATATTTTTTTTCTGTCTATAGGGATGCAAATTATAACCCCAGAAGTTGTACCAGTGAAGTTAGAATCAGCGTAAAGAAAAGTTACCCTCCAGTGGTTACGTAAAGCTAATCAAAATTCTACGAAAAATTACTCTGGGCATTTAAAGATGGTACATCTCTGGGACTTCTTGACATGTGCACTCAGCCACACTACTGCCTATGTTCCTTTTTAATTATTCTCCTCTTGGATGTAACTTGCGTTATCTCTCTTCTTCCACAGGGATCAGGAGTATATGAGGGACTGATTTCCACCTTTGCAATAGAAATTTATTTTGCAATTAAAAATCACTACAAGAACAGAAACCTGTGGAAACCAGCGGTCAGTTTACGAAGGCTGGTTTGTTCAGTTTTCAATACACTCTGGATGTTTTCTTCATTAGTGGTTCTTGGTCTCTTTTCCATGGAATTACATGCGTGTAATTACTTATGGAACACATACTTAGATAGAAGGCATCCTTGAATCTTCTATTGGGCTGCAGATTAATTGTCCTTTGCAATGGTGTTAGGTACAGCAGTACTGAGGCTTCCAATCTACCATAACCTGTACTTCTGTCTGTCTTGATCATACTAGCTGCTCACCTTTAGGATTTTAAAAGTTTCTAAGCATGCAATTAGATCTGAATGTTGGGCTTATATGGAAATAAGGATTTTCTTTAAATTTGGATAACGTTGCTCATAAAATGCAGATACTTTGTGCTCAAATGTATACCGTCTGTGCAGGGTGTCTGACAGCCTTCTCATAAACACAGAAGGGTTTTACTGTGTCTGTGATGCACCTAACAGTGAATTGAAGTTTTAGAATGAGGAGGTAAACACGTGTGTGGGCTGAGGAGACTTGTTTTTAGGGCAGTCAAAGAAATTGCAAATAGTCCTGGTTATAAGGACTAGACTGAATTAGGTAAGTGTTCTGGTTAATATGACCCATCTTCAGATGGCCTAAATTCGACCTCAGTGCAGGTCAACAGACAAGGAGACTAGAGAGGAGTGTGGTATGCCTGGTCTGGAGATTCATTAGGAAGCAGGAGGAGGATGGGTGGGGGCAGGATTCAAACTGTCTGAATATTACCTCCGGCATGGAGAGTGGAGAAGAGATGGGCCACATTTGCCTCTGTCCATGGACCCCAAAGCCTTCAGCCAGGCTGAGGCATGGGAATTTTCTGGGATCCCATCTCTCTGGAGGAATGGGGGAAGACTGTTTTTGACTTTTGGGCTGGTGTCCAAGTTATTATCTTAGACATTAACAGCTTATCTGTCAGTGGAAAGGTTAGGTTAAGTTGTCTTCTAAGAAATGGTAAACCAGATTGTGCTTTAATGTGTCAGTACCTAAAATACCAGTCCTCTTGGATGTAATTTGAGGAAGATCAGCCTAATGGGAAAGTAGGAATATTTGCTTCATTGAGTGCACAGATAGAAATAATAGGATTATGAAAAGGAAATTTAGATGAACTTTCTGGCTTCAGTAAGTTTGGCTCAAAATTACTTTTGCTTTAAGCAGGGAAAAGTATAATTAAGGTTCATTTATTCTAAAATCTTATCAGCTGTCTGCCTTGGACACTCTCGCTTGCTTGTTTGATGTGTAATTTATATATAATTGTCTCTCTTGGAGACTAGAAGTTAGCAAAATTCAGAATACAGATGATGTTTTTCAGAGTAGATAGGAGTGCCCTTTCCACTTTTTTACATGTAGCTGATTCATAAAAACTGGCAAGTTGTGGAGGTGGTGCCTCACTGCCTTGCTGAGCAGAATTCTATTTTCCACTTCGGGTCTAATTTCACCTCCCTCCAAGCATTTTCCTTATATTAAATAGACTAGATAAACCCTGCATACTCCTCTAGTTTGTTGTTGTTGATGTTTTTTAATTTTAAAAGATGGGGAAAACTGTATTTGCACTGCTTTTGTGTTTTATGATAAAAGTTTGGAATGACTCCAAAATCCCTTTTTCACAAGTGGCTTCATATCAATGAGACTGAAGATCCTGAGTATCAGTTACCTCTGAAAAGGTTACTCCTGCTTTCCAAATGAAAATGGTAGCATAATTAAATTTCCTGGCAACATTTATCTGGTTTAGGCATTTGGACATGTATTATGCTTAAAATAGGTGCACTTAAAAATGATATTTATTTTAGAATAATAAAGGGAGCAAATAGCAAATTTATAGCAAAAATATAGCAATATATAATATATATTATATATAGCAAAATATAATATATTTATATATATTTTATATATTTTTATATATTACATATTTTATATATTATATATATAAAATATAATATATATAGCAAAATAGCAAAAATAGCAAAGGGAGAGGGAAAAGAACTGAGTGCTCTGGCAGGCTCTCACTTCCTATGGCTAGTTAATCTCAAGAGGATTTTTTCTGGGCACCAGTTGGAAGTCCTAAAATGCATAAACAAATAAGCTGGGGAGCTGAAAACCACAGCCACCTTTACAGTGGGTTCGTGGATGATACTCATTTTTAATGCTTAGGATCCAATCAATTAGCAATGCATGAAGAAGAGCTTGTGTTCCCAGTAAAGCAGGGCTTATTTTTGGAATAAGATCATTTATTTACTGTTTAAAAACCTTAGCTCTAGCTCAGAAGATGAATGTTAATAATGGAAATACTTACTAAAAATAATGAGCATACATTCCATTCTGTTAATTGCATTTTTAATTATAAATCAATACAATGCTTGCTGCTGGGTGGTGATAGCCTGTCTGCAGTCATTGTACACTGTTTCTAGTGAGCAAATAAGCATAACAGTTCCTATGGTGAAAACCAAAGAGGATTTTAAAGCAGTGTTCATCTTCTCACTTGAACTGATTACTCTTGGTAGTATCTCATCTCCATCAGATAACAGAGGAGAACAGGGTGGAACTGGGGTGGAAGGGATGGAGGATGTAATCAGGAGAGGCTTGATTCACAATGCAGAAGAATGTTTATTTTGTAAGAAATCTGTGTGACACACAAACCTGGACTGAGATCATGCTTCTTGTTAGGAGTACTCCTTTCATCGTTATTTCTGGCTGTACCTTATCATTCCTCTTAATCATTTGTTTCTCTAGAGTAACCCAGGATGCCTAATTATTTGCATATACATTTAGGTCAGGCGGTGGCTTTCTCACAAGAACCAGGAAAAAGCACATTGGCTTTTTTTTTTTTTCTTAAATCTTAATTCCACTGAGCACACAAAGTAAAATCTTATACTACCCAGCAGAATACCAGAAGGATGTGTAGTTAAACGCTTAATCTTATTAGCTATGTACTGTAGGGAAGTCTGAACCTTCTTTTAAGCCCTGCCAACTGTTCTGTAAAGCTCAGGCTTTTGCATAGTAAAATTAACCACATTTCTACTCCCAACATAGTATCCTGCTGTGTGGTGACAGGAGGAATCCCTGGGGGAACAACAGCACCCACCGGCTCCCCAGCCCAGTGTGAGGCATGCAGAAGGAGGGTGAGACCATGACAAAAAAATGAGGCTCCTTCTCTGACAAAACCTCAGCACCTCTCCTTCAGTTTTCTTCTGCACCTGAGGCTGAAAGAAATGTAACTGCTCAAAACATTCTTAAACACACCATATAAAAGGCACCATAAACTCCTGCACAGGGAGCTATTGAATCATCAGTCTATTGCTAGGAGAAGGCAGCTGAGCAGAAATTTCTGCTGTGTACCTGAAAGAGAAACAGAGCATCTTTACTTGCCCTGGCCAGCAGCCTGTTGTACCAGACAGCAAAGTGTTAACCCTGTCAGCTTTGGCCATTTTCAGCAATTTATTGCTTAAAAAGGAGGTGTGCATTTATATAAACACAGGCATACACTTGTCAGATGTATGGAAAAATAATTAAAAAGTGATGCTTCAAAATCAAGCAGTCATCCCCAAATAATAGTCCCTTGGAGTCTGTCAGAGCGAAGGAAGTGCCATTGCACCAGAGCAAACAACAAGGCAGATCACAAAAATCCTACTCACCATGTTTTATCACTGAGCAGAAATCCTCTCCCTCCTAGCTTTGCTACTGAAGCTGGTCTTTATCCAAAGGCTCCGGTGATGCTTTTCAGATTCAGAGGGGCTGGATCACTGCTGCTCTCCAGTGTTACTCTCCACCCCCCCGTCTTTTCCTCCTCCTCCTTCCTTCATCCCCACCCCCTCATTCCTCCTGCTTGCAGCTTTTTCATACCTTACATAGATGCTAGGATTCCACATGTAGCTTGATTTAGGAAAGACGCTTATTTCAGCCATCTGCTTGGTGTCACAGAAATGCCTCCTTTGTTAAGGAATAAAAACCCAGAAGATAAGCCCGGGAGTTCTGAGCCAGCGTTTTGGTTCCTCTCTATATGACAGCTTATTAAATGGGGAGGAATACATCCAAATTAATTTTATTTCTCACAAAGATTTTTCTTTCTGATAGAATTCAGGAAAAGCAGTCATAACGTGTTTCTATGTGAGTGAGATGCAGATTATTGGACTGTGCCACACTTTGAAGAAGTGGTTAGTAAGGCTTTTGTTAATGCTGAAGTCAAAGGGGATTTTATGTGGGAGCAAAGTGGCATAAGGGGAGAGAATAAATATCTCAGCTGCCCAAAGCTAAAATGCCTGGTGTTAGCCTCATAGTGCCTTTGCTGACCATCATTTATCAAGTTCTCCTTACAGTCTAACTTCTGCTTGAGTGTGCAGTGATGTGATGACAATAAATTCATCTCCGTAACAAAGAATGATGTCATCACAAACACCACAGCTTTAATTTCACAAAAGTATAATGCTGTCATCCTTGCCCCAGCCCTCTCTCCATGAAGGGCTTCCAACCTGATCACATCTTGATTGTCCCTCTCAATTAACTCTCTTCAAATCCCTTGCCTTCTCCTTCCTGTTTGTTAAAACATGTCTTCTGGGGGTGTGATAGACAGCCTCTTAAAAGCAAAAGTGTATGTTACGAAGCAGTGGCTTAATCCACTGCAGTAGCTCTCCTTTGAGCTGGAGTTTCAGAGCTGTGCTCTAGGATCCTGCAGTAGTTTGTGTACAGACTGGTGTACCCGTGGGCAGCATACCCACCCAATACAGGGGCTGGCATCACTGTTAGTAATGACTGGGCAGCTCTCAGGTGACTGAGTGAAACAGAGCAAGTTCAGACAAGCCTAAGCTGGGCAGGTATTTAGCAAATCCTCCATCTCCCTAAGAACCAAAGGTGAGTATTCCCTTAGAAACTGGAGAGGGTGCATCATTCATAGCTGATCTCTTCTGTCCCTCATATGACAGCAGAAAGGGGACAAAAGCATTACTTAACCTGTTACCTGTTCTCATGGTTTTGGCTGGGATAGAGTCAGTTTTCTTCTTAGTAGCTGCTACAATGCTGTATTTTGGATTTTAGGACGAGAATAATGCTGACAACACTCATCTTCTGTTTCTACAGTGTGCTTTAGCTGAATTTTGGAGACAGGGAAAGGAAGGAGCTTAAAATTCTGTGCTGTCTAAGCCTCCAAAGCTAAAAAGTCAGCCAGTGAACATTAAAGGAGGCAGATCAGAGTGCTCCTGCTCTGAATGCCCATCAGGAAGCCTCAGGTAGAGGCTGGAAAGTTACATCTTGGAAAATGCCCCAGGGTCAGTCCAACTTGCAGAAAGTAGAAAGTCCTTGAGTGAGTTCACCGGAAGACTGGAGGGAGGAGGGAAAAAGTAGTGGGTGAATCCTAGTAGCTCTGGCAAGAAAATTAAGAGCAATCATTGTCCAAGCAAACCTAAAACCATAGTTTTAGAGTTTTGACCTGAAAATTATGCATGCATATTATTTCTGAGCTGAGTTTCTGAACTCTGAAGTGTAGTCACTCAAGTTAAAGGTGCGTCAGAAAAGGTATACCTAAATATGCCACATGGAGAGGGAGATAGACAACAGCGAGCACTTACAATTGCAGGTGAGGTCTAATTTATATTCAGTTCAAGCTCAGTAAGACAAGCCTTAAATATCTAGAGAAGAGAGTCTGGCCAGGGAGAAACTCTTAGCCCCAGTTGCATTTCAGGTACGTCCTGGACCTGCAGGCTGTAGGACAGTGTATCACTGCTCCTCAGAGACTGGGATAGCTCTTGTATAGATGTTCCTGCTTCTAACAAATAGTACCTGCTGCCACTTTGCTGGGCCTCTTAGAGGAGATCACTCTAGACATGGATCAGATACCCAAATCTGTTCATGGTGACTGAGGTAAAGCAGCTCCTGTGATGAAAAAACTCCATATCTTAGGATGTTTGTATATTTTACGATGTCCCCCTGGACAACATTTCCATATTCTGGAACTGTTTATTTGCCTTCTGCAATGGAAATGGCTTAATCCATCGCTGTTGCCATATGTAGCGATATCTATCCATGGCCTTAGCCGTCCATGGCCTTATCAGTCCATAGCCTTAGCATTAAAAAGCCTAAATCACAATCTCATTGCATGTGTCAGTAAATATGCAGTGCATTGACTGGCAGTTGAGCCATGGTAGCCTTTTTATATTGCAGTGGAGCTTTTCTTCTTCCTAAATAGTTCTCAACTTATAGTTCCGTGACTATGCCTTTCTGCTGTCACTTCATTTCAGGCTCTTTCACTGTGGTTATTGATCACCTTGGTTCAAAAGGTTATTTCTTGGAGAATCTAATCCTCTCTGATTAATTCAGTCTGTTCAGAATTGTTTTGAACATGTTGGGAATAAAAGAGACGGGAAATCAGAAAACTGCAAATGAGGAGCATGTGGAACAGCTGCCATCTGTTTAGCAGAAGCGTGCAGCCTTTGGCACAAGGAGTAAGAAGAGGGCCCTTGAGAGAAGAGGGACCAAGGAGCATACAGTCCCTGGCGTGGCAGGAGGGCAGCAGAGATCCCTGGTATCCAGTGAGGAGGACTGGGGAAAGGAGGAGGAAAATCCACATGAGGGCAGGTATGGAAAGACAACGAGGGAGTCTTTAGGTGAAGCAAGCTCAGCCTGCCGGAGCTTGGAGGCCTGCATCTCCTCCATGTGGGCAGCAAATGGTTGCATCAAGTGATTGAGGACAACTATTAGCATGAGAAACTCACAAAAAGCAAATTATACTATTTTAGAATCTTCTCTCATGAAAGAATGTAACTGATTCTTTAAACCTGCAGAGACTCAGGAAAAAGTTGTTTGCTGAACAGCTGTACTTGTTTCCAATGAATTACTTCAGAATGAATTTGACCCAGGCTTTTTCCTGCCAGTGAGCCAGTGAATAGTCTAGTTGAATTTTCTGCTGATATCAGCTTAAATTTAATTATTCATGGACTCCTATCAGTATTTATTAGTTTTGTGTGTTGTAGAGAATTGGTAATGGGCTATGTAGGTTTTTCTCTCCAGTTCATTGGCAGAAGACTCTCATAGGTTGAAGCAAACAATCTTTGCAACTTATCTGACTGTTTTCCAGGGCTTACATTACTTGCTACTCTCTTCTCAGTTATTTGGTGAACCAGTGTCTGCTGCAAAATTTAGGATTGTTATTAGTAACATCAATACTAAACAAGAAAATAGAAGCATTTTTATCCACAGCTTTCTGCAAGTGTATTCCACCTCACCATCTTCTGTCTGTCTTTCCTGTGAGGCAGTGTTGTTGCCATAATTGCTGCCAAGAGGATGAGATGGAGCAGGTAGGGTTGTGAGAGCCTCTTTCAGTACCAGTATTAAATAGCTCGGCCTTTGTGCCAGCCTGACAGCCCTTAGAGTGCCAGCAAGGACACCAGTGAGGACACAAAGGAGTGCTGAGTGCCTCCAGGTGGGACTGCTCACGTTCTCAGTGTTGCCGTTCTGGGCACTGTGGATGACTGACTGCAAACTGCTTATTGCCTTAAAGGAGAATGAAAAGGGATTTTGAGGGAAAAAAAAAAAATGAGGAGGACATTTTACCAGCTGCTCATGTTAAAATAGTGGCTGCCATTAAACTTTTTGCTTTAAACAAAAAGCTCTCAGGAAATAAATGCTTACTTATACAGCCAGCATAAGAAAAATTAATTGCATTAAATGCGGTAGAGAACTACTCCAGAAGAGTTTTTTCACCAAACCATGAAGAATGCCAAGGCTCTAGAGAACAGAAACAACACCTAGGAGGGGCATAACACCTTGAGGACCTGACTACAGAAATGTTTAAATACAAATATCCAATGCACATATTCAAAAGTTTCTCCATTCCAGATATGCCTTTGTATCATAGGTATCTGTCTAGATGAGGCAAAAATAGCTCTGTTTTATTGATCTGCTGCTGACATTAATAGACACTTGCTGTCTCAAATGCAAAATAATCATTCAGCATAGAGCATGGGGGATGGCAAAATGCACTGTTCCACAGGCATCCCAGTAAAACCTATAAGCAAAATTTTCTGTTGGGGAAGATGCTGGTGTGATGACTTGAGGGAAGATTATAGGAAATTTTTAATGACTGTTTTGTGGGACTTGGTTTCCCTGCTTGATTTTGTATTGCTCTTTGCCAGAGCACATATAATTAAGTGCTCTGAAGGCTTTGTTAAATAATCAGGAAACCAAAAACAAAGATACGGATGAAGTAGACATAGATACACAGCTTCAAATGACAGAGACAGGCTGTCAGTAAGGGAGAAACTGTTTCAGTGGCTCTAATGGAATCGTCTTTCAAAGGCTGAAGCTGGGATCAAAGGAGGGCGAGAACCAAAAAGGCCTCAATAAGAAAGAAATGAGCCATTACATAAAGTTTCTGAGGCTAAGCGCAGAAGCACAGCAGGCTGAGATCTGCATGCACAGATGGGGATACTGAACAGTGAGTGACACAGGCTGCTGCTCCCATTTCTGCATTTCATTGTCTGTAGGCTTTTATTTTGTATCTGTGAAAAAAATAAATCATGTTGCACAGAGACTCTGGCTTGGTCACACTGCAGATACTGTTCTTTTCACAGATCTTGCAAATGAGTCCTCACGGGTGATATGGGGGCCATAAGGCAAATCACAATGTCTCTCCTGAAAGAAGAAACCTCTGGGCTGAATGTATAGTTGGTGGGACCTCAAGGAAAACAAGCACTACAGATGTTGATTGCTACAAGGAGACCTCTGCTTTACATGCAGTCCCACTTGTCTGCCAATCAGTGTTTAACAACAAGCAAACAAAAGAAAATTTGAAAGATAGATGGAAAATGAAGCCTTTGAAATCACCAGCAGTACAGCTGGTAATAATGTAGTTACAAAAGCTTATGGTTGATTACTCGATCAAACATACATTTTGGAAAGAGATCTGTGTGTTGGATTTGTACTGGTGGTGGTAATTAATATGTCAGAGAGAAATTTTATTTTGAAGTGGCAAGAGGTACATCTTAGAATAAAATACTGGCTTTGAACTGCTGTTTGCTAGCAGACCTAGAAGTGATGTTTGATGATATGCATCTGTTTTGTTTTCTCGCCTGCTGTGGGTTCAGGAATGGCCAACACTAGAAGTTGGCTGCCTGCCGCTGCCTCAGCTGCCTTTGCAGTTGGAAGGTGAAACTTCTGAGCATGGTCCTTGAAGTCTTTAAATGACATTTGTGGTAGGAGTATTGCATTCCAAGTAAAGCTTTTATGGTAGTGAAGTATGACTATTAATATATTTTTGCAGTGGCAGTAAATAAAACAGTAACACTGAAAGAACCCAGCTTCTGACAGAATGCTTCAATAATGTATCATGAGTATTGACAATGCCAAGGTCATCGTTTGGTTTGGAGCCACACTAATTACCAGAAGGTTTTAAAATACACTATGTTATGGGTCTTCTATCTGTCAGGCCATTTAGAGAGGGGTGATTTATCAAGAACTATTCTTTGGGCTTTATGCTTTCATGGCATTGGCACTTCCATAGCTCTGGAACAGAACGATCTCTCCCAGCTGTTTGATTTTTCACAGAGGAGTTATTAAAGTTTCTAAACCAGCTGATACACCTAGGCAGTACTCAAGCGTATTAAACTGTTACACATTTCTCTTACAAATGTGCAGTAGCCATTTTCCAACCAGTAGCAGGGTGTCAGTGCAAGCCAGGATGGTATGGTGACTGGAAGACGGGAGCAACATGCTCATGGACAGGAGACTGGGAGACAAGTGCAAGCTGGGGCTATGCTGGCTGGCACTGCGTTATGGTAGGGTGGGTGCTATGTTCTTTGTTCCTGTGTGTTGGCAGGTGTGCCAAACCTGTGAAACAGGACACGTTCATTTGGGAAAAGCAATTCAGAAATCATTCTTGAGCTGTAGATACAGAGATGGCATTTTCTTGCCCTGCAGAACTGCTACTACAATGTATACTTCTAAAGAGGACTAGATTTTTTTATTTTTTATTTTTTTGGCAAGTCTGTTCCCGGATTCCTGGTTTGAGACATCTTATAGGGAGTTCAACTCTTCCTAAAAATCAGACACCTTAAGGTGTTTCAAAGCTCTGTACTTACTATGATTTACTGTAGGGGAAAAAAAAAAAAGTGGAAGATTGATGAATGCACAGAGCCTAGGTGTAAAGGTGTATGAAAGTGTATGGAGAGGAGACTGCTGCTGACCACATTGTGACAGCTACACAGCCTGCACTGTCAGCTCCATTGGCAATCATGTGGGGCCTGACAGGATTTCAAAGAGCCTGGTGCATTCAGACCTAACTGAGAGTGGTAAGCCACAAGGGACAGAAGGCAGCCAAAAAATGAGTTAACTTCTTCCTCAGCCCACTGACTGGGTTACCCAGCCAAGAGTGGAGTCTGGGTTGACACGTAGGTACGTGTGTCGTCACAGAAATGGTATGTGAATGGCAGAGGGATGGGGACCTTGATTTCATCATTTGTTCCTTCAGCCTGAAGTGCTGAGTACAAGAAACATTGCTGCATCTCCTCACACCCTGCAGGGCAGTCACACGAGCCATTGCTGCTGGCTGGAGCCTGAGTCAGGCAGTCTTCTCTGCCTTGGGCTCGATCCTATTACAGGCATTTTCCCTAATGCCAACATGGATCAAACCCAGGCTAGCATGCCCCAGCTTGGGAAGTATTGCTCCAGTAATTAGAAATTACCTAAAATAACAAGGTGCTGTGATCCCTAGCTAGAAACATCCGTCAGTGAAGAGGCAAGCTGCAGCTGCCGCAGGCCTCGGCCTGCCACGGCAGGGGACGCAGGCCAGAATCGCCTCTTTCATCGGAGCAGCTCCCAGGTGAGTGCACCCACTGCAGCTCGTCCTTTCCCCATCCCATCAAGGTCTTCATCATGACCTACATGTGAATTTGAAGTTGTGATTTTTTGGCCTATTCTACCCGATGTGTGCTGCTGTCTCCACCTGAAATGTCTGACTTGTTTCTGGTCGTTAAGGTGCTAGCCTGTCACCTCCCTTCAGTATGCAGGGGGCTGGGCTGAGCAGAGCAGCAACATGTGTTTTATTTCAGAGTTTTCATCTTTGACTCTTTTTTCAACCTCACAGGTTGGGCAGAAGCCTTCTGTGGAGGTGATCGGCCAGTCAGACTAGGGCAATCATCAGCACTTTCTGGAAGGAGAGGGAGACCGGATCCACTGCTGAAACAGGCTTAATGACGCTGCATTTTAGCACCCCAGCACTAGGTTATCTTTGTGCTCTGGCCCCCCCTCCAGCACTGGGGTAACAGGCTCAGTGACAGCCTGGCTGTGCAGTGACACGGCTGAGGACGGGGGACAGGGCATGCTGCAGGGGAAGCGTGGTTGCTGCACATATGGCTGCGGCCTCCACAGCGTGTGCACAAGCTGCCAGCATTGCTACTATGGCAGGAGGACTGCAAGAGGGCACCGAGCAGCACCGGGGTCTCCAGTGTCTTCTCGCTGCTTCAGGGGCAATGCGTGCATAGTGACCCTGTACAATAAGAGAGGAGAGGAAAAGGGGGGGTCAAAGCAAGCCAGGAAGAATAGCCCTGGTTTAATAAGCATTTGAAATATTCCTACACAAAAAAAAATATTTAGGGAAATTTGTGGATTATTGCTGCTATTAATTCTTTATTGTGGGGTTGTTTTTTTCTTTTTCCTTTTGCTGGTTGAATTTGGCATAATTTGTGTTCGTAAATTAATTATTGCATTTTATTTGGTTGGTTAGAGAACAGTCCAAACCATACTCTTAGGCTTTGTGTGTTCTTATTTAATATATTTAATATAATTGTGTCTGAATTTCCTTTGTACTACAGAAGAAGTAAGTATCCAAAATCATCTTTAATGGAATGAAGCAACTGGTTTCACCCTCTTACAGAGTTTTAACAGGAAAATTTATATCAGTATTGTAATTTCTTTTAAGCTTGAATTTCCAGATCTGTCAGATTCTTGCAGTTTTATACCTGCCTACTTGTCCCTGCCTTTGAATAACTTTGAATAACTGCTTCTATTAGCCAGGTTTTTCCTAACTGAAGTACTGACCGACAAAGCTCTTAAAAAAATACCTTTTTTCAGTTTCATGAAATCAGGTGATTTCTAGCAGAGAGGGGCCATGTAGTTGCATCCACTGGGAAAAAAGTCTGGAAAGAAAAACAGAACAAAACAAAACAAACAAACAAAAAAAAGCATTGCAGGTAGATGAACATCTTGAGTACCAAAAGCAGTTAATCAATAACACGTTATGGGATCCCAGAAAGGTTTTGTTATAGTGCCTGAACTATTTACTTTATATGGATATCAGTGGGGAAAAAAATAAAATAAAAATCTGTGAAGCATCAATTGTTTATAAGCTTTAATGCAGTAGTAATTAAAGTATGAGAAAATGGTAAAAACCTAAATATATGAGATTTCTCCAGGCTTTCAGAAATCCTAGGTGTTTTGCAGATTTGTGATGGAACATACAGGTAACCCTACAATTGCTGCACTACCCATTTCACCCTCCTCACTGCCCAGATGGGCAGATGAAAGGATGAATCTGAACCTCTCTGAAACGGTTCCAGTATTTTCTGGGTTATTACAGTCCTTTAACCAGAGAATCTTGCTCAGAACACTCGATATTTCTGTGGAAAATACTGAGTAGCCATCCAATGAATTCAGTCAAATACCAAGGTTGCAGCGGTACATACATACTAATGCCTTTCTGCACTATCCCAGTATGCTGCCTGATAGTTTTGCTGAGACTTTTTGAACATGTATTACTAACAAAAATTGAAACTAGTTTGGTTTTGGTTTGAGGGCTTTAGTTTGCTTGTTGGTGGTGGTTTGGTTTTGGTTTTGTTTTAGGGAAAGCTTCCTGAAGTGATTAGTCAAGGGGAATTAATTTTAGGAAATGCACGTTTTATTGCAAATGGTCCTGCAGCAAGACAGGCTTGATTTCTTGTTCCAAAGGCTCATCTGTGGATGCTGTAGGTGCTCAACAGGGGAGCCTTCCGCCTGAAAAGGAAAGCTCATAAATTCATTTCCAAGATGCTAACAAACAAGAATGCCTTTGTTCAGATTGTGCTGCAAAACACTACTAGTTCAGGCTGTTGTTGCAAACGCAGAGACTTTCCACTAGATGGCTCTCTACATCAAGTACTGAATACAGCTTGTAAACTGCAGTTTCTCGGCTTTGAATTTCACATTAAGCTTTGTCAACAGCAGGTCCAAGGAGATCCAAACTTTCCGTCCCGTGATTCTTATACGCCAAACTCCAGCCTTCCCCAGTCCTGAAACTGGGCAGCCCTATTCCTACAACCCTATACCTACATTAAAATACCCTGTGTTTTTTACTGTCAACCTATACTCAGAATATGTATGCTTAAAATCCTGCCAGTTATATATGGGAGCTATCAACAGAGCTTATATATATATATATAGCTTATATATAAATATAAGTGGCTTTTCATTGTTCTTGTTATCCACATACAACAAATTGGGATCTGGGACTTCAGGTAGCGAGGTTGTTGTGTGTGTTCATGAGCACAAAGAAAGCATTGGTGTCACAGTCTTGTTATTTGTCATGCAGCACCCATTCTGCTTACCATTTTTACATCTGACAAGGTTTCCTAAGGGAAAAAAAGAAAAAGAAAGAAAAGAAAAGAAAAGAAAAACCACTAAACTTTCAGAGGATGTAAACTCACATTACTCTATTCACATTTAAAGAGTTGCATTATTCAACCTCAGCTTTGGCTTTGGTTGAGAAATACTGAGAGTTCCCCTCTGATAATCTGCCCATGACAAGTCAACAGGAGGCTATTTTTGGAGGTCTCTTTTTTGAGTGGGCCAGAGAATACTTCCTTATATTTGTTGCTCCAGGTCACAGCTGTTTGTCCAAACAACGGCTTCCTGTGTTTCCTACATTTTACTGCTGCCTACTGTTAAATTGCAGGATGCTTGACACAAGTCTCATCTTCCTGCCATGAGCTCCATGTAGGCAAACTCCTTGTACACACAGCTCTTTCCAGTGCTGCTTATTCCCAGAGGACAGCTCACACACTGCAGTGCTACACAGCCCCTCCAGAGCTTTATAAATGGGCCTGAGGGATGTGTAGCAGAGACTGTCCAATTCGGCTGCTTTGCAGGTGGTTACAAAGGGAGTTTCACCAAAGAGCTGACCAGAAGTTAATGCAAAACATCACTGGTGCTAACTTGATGTTGTATGCACAAATGGCAACTCACAGCACCTGCAAGAACCACACACCAATTTAAGAGATGGAAACAGGCCTGAGGAAGAGCATGAGACCGAGGGTAAGGTGTTGTTGAGGCTGGGTGTATTTTAGGTTGGCGGTAAGGAAGGGGTTGGAGACTAGGTTTATGGGTTGCAGACTGCAGTAAAAAGATGGAATAGAAGAATTTTGCATCCTTCCCTGGTGCAGTGCACATAGCCCATTGCAGAGCTGGGAGCTATTGCTGTCCTGTCAGTCACTGCAGCTAACAGGGGTACCCCAGCTAAGCAGGTTTGGAAATGTCTGTACTAAAACAAAAGCAAACATCTTCCTTCTCATGTTGTGACATTTGGAATTTGGGTCTTAGACTGCTGCAAAATATGAAATAGGCTCAGTACAATTTGGAATGGGTTGTTTGGCTGGAAAAGGGCAAACAGTGATATTAATAACTGATGCTGTAATAAGTAAATAAGTCACGAACTGAATATGTGTAGGAGGTGTTCACCAAGAAATGCACAGAGGGATTAAAAACTTGAAACTAAATGATTGTGACTATCAAAAAAAAAATGCATTTTTGAACATACTTTTGTGAGTAGGCAAGAACTAGTATATTCACTGGGAAGGAAATGCAGCAGGTTAACAAGAATGCAGCTGAATGTTGCTGTGGGCCCTGGTGAGTTCTCTTTGTTTCGCCGTACTGCTTTCAAGGGACTGGAATTGGTTTCTCTTGCTGAGAAGGGTGATGTTGGTAAATCGTATTAGGATAACATAAGGAAAAATCAGAGCAGGTAAGTCTTGACAGGGCATCCAGCTCTCGTTAATTAAAATAGAGAAGTCACCCTGCCGCCAAGGGGAATAGTAAAAGCACAGATGGGCAGATTTGATTGCTTGCTGTGGATTAGCATGGTTAGTGCAGAGGTCTTCAACAGACAAAGGGACAATCTGAACAACCTCAAGGCTGGAACCAGCATCCAAGAAGAGATGTAGACATGTGGACTGCAGAAAAGACAACTCTAAAAGGGTCACCACCAGTGTGCATTTGTGAAGGAAAAGGCAAGCTTTAGTGTTAACTCAACTGCTTCGCAATTATGGGAGTAGAGTCTGGGAAAAAAGGTGCTTATACATGGTCATGGATCATCACGGTAAGTTGGCCTAGTAATTATCTTCTGCTGTAGCAGAGCCAGGCCCAGGCCAGAGCGGTGTAACAAAAGATCGTCCTGAGCCAAACTGTTCCCAGTCCAAGCCAGGCTGGCCCACCCTTTTCAGTGGTACAAGGCAGAGGTAGTCAGAGGCACACCCCCAAAGAGCCTTGTGAGTCGTGGAGTTACCACTCACAACTCTCCTGGGCTCTGGTAGCAAGAACCTATCTGCCCTAACCCAGCAGGGGAAAATGCACATCACACAGGCTGAGGCTCCAGTGGCTCTTCTGTGCTGCTCACAGCGGCCAGAATCCTCTAAGGTTGAGTCCTCGCAAGAGGTCATAGTGCAGAAATGTCAGTGGATCAGATGAAAGCGCTGACCATGCTTGCTCGGCCAGAGAGCTCCATCGTCATCTCTCCTCCTCTGCTGTGCATCCTCTCACACGGGCTTAATTCCTACATGGGTTTCAGCAGTATGGTACATCTGCTAACTGCATTTGTTGGTGTCTTCAGTGGAACTCCATGGAGATGCAAGAGGCCTGAGCTGATCAGCTTCTAGGACTAGGTTTGTACACAAGAACCCTGGCCTTCCTTCCCCCTTCTCCCACACCCAGAAAATAAAAGCTCAGCGCAGGCTTGATGTTTCACTGGGAAGAGGAAAACATTACCTAGAGGCAGAAGGAAGTTCCAGAGCAAATGAAAATGGAGAAAAAATCCAGATTAGGAGAAGTCCTTAGAAAAATACAGTGCATGAGTGTAGGAACATGTTTCTTCCCACCTTGAACAGACTAGATGCTGTCTAACTTCAGACCAAGCTTTCTGTCAGGTTAGAGATCTTCCTGTGCCTAAACAAAGCAGGCTGCTTGTTCCTAGGCTACTGTATTATCTCAACACAAATAAAGTAACAGTAGTTAGGAGCTGGTTTTGCTGGGCCTCTGGCTGGAAATCAGTCCTGGTTATGCACAGATTGTTAGAGCTGCTGGTCATTTACAGCACGCTAAAACGAGAAAAGGACAGTATAAAGGGTGGGCAGGAGGAACTGGCCCTCCCTCAGTTCATTTACAAACACAAAATCCATTTTTCTAGTTCTGTGTCACTGCAGACATGCTGTAAGACTCCAAGGACCCTATCTGGAGCCTGGCAAACAGGGAGCTGTCCTGCTGCAGCTGCTCTTGCAAAGGCTGAAAGGCTCTGCTCGGTGGGGGAAAGGCACAGGGCTGGTGTTTGCTGAGGGCTGCTTACGAGACAGGCTGCTCTCTATTTTGGGAACAGGAAGAGTGGGCCTGGGAATGTTGCCAGTAAACAACTTGAGGGCCTTTACTTTCCTCTGGCCTGTTCTTACTCTCTCACTTTGTGGCCGAGGTCACTGCTGCCACAATGTTTTTAGCAGATGTCAAGATGAGGCGGTTGCTGTGAAACCGACTGCAGACCTCACAACGGGCAGCCCCGCTGCCAGCCCAAGCAAACAGCATGAGTTCAAGAACATTTGGTTGGTGTGGAAAGCCTGTGTGCTACTGCCCGTGCTACTGCCCGTGCCGATCCGAAGCTACCGGTGCCGAGGGGCTGCCCCTTAGGCCAACTGCTCAGCCCCTGGGGCTGCCAGCAGCAAAAGCAGCCGCAGATGTGTGTTGGCTGTGACTAGAAGAGGGGCACGGTGACACGTATCAGAAACCAGCTCACAGAGAGCATTCGCAGAAGCTGAAGCGGTTCACAGATCCACAGCCTAAGAGACTTCAAGGTCAGGTAGCTGAAGTGAAAAGTGGTGTTGAAGTGATAGTGAAAATGAGATGTGCAATCTCTAGCGGACAGGAGAGAGAAATAAACAGTAAGCAGGGAGATGTCGCAGCTCAGAGCTCTCAGCCAAAGGAATTGGCATGATACTTGGCAGGAAAGGAAGAGACCTGAGAGGGAAGGGGCTGGTACTGGGGTGACCATCCGAACATCCGATGGTGGCAGTGCTCCCAGGAACGGCAGCTGCACCGGGGGGTGCCCCTGAACTGCCCGAGACATCACCGAGGAGCTTCAGCTGGGGGACCAGTGCGGCTCTGAAATGGTTCAACTCGCAGCTCATTAAAATGGTGCACGTTTGTATCTGGGTTGATAATTCATTTGTTTTCGTCCCGTATACGTCATCCTGCAGCTCCTGTGATCCTGTACAACAGTTTTGTACACGTTGCATTGTTCGTTGCTATCTGTTGTGCTGGGCTGGCACTCAGCTCTTTTCTTTGGAGCGAGAAACTGCTGCTCCATGGGAGGAAAAAGCAGTCCAACTAAAGGGGCATAGGAATTCCCAGGAAAATGTTGAGATGGGTTAGAATGGGTTAGAAAAGTTGTTTGTTTTCTAGTTGACCCCAGTAGCTGTAAATATCAAGAATTCTTACAAGATGAGCATTTGCCAGTGGATAGCTGAGCTGTGCCTGAGCTCCCAGGAGGTATTTTGGAGCTGGTGACCATGCCAGTAGGTTGCAAGCACAGAGAGAATGAAAAGGGAGTAAGATACATCAGCACTGAGCCAGAACTCAGCAGATGAAATTATAATTCCTGGATCTGCTGCTGCTTGTCAGTATGATTTGTGTTAAATTGCTGAAAATGCCTCTAGCCTCAGTTCTTCATCAGGTAGCATCGCACTGTTGTTCACAGGGCTCTCGGTGCTGCTAAGGACAGCAAAGGGAAAAAGGGCACATTTTCCCCGGCGCTCCTCATGCACACCCTTTAATGAGCTGGAACTTGGATGGAGATTAAAGAAACAAATAACTAAACTGGAAATGAACTTGATCACGTTTAGTGGAGATCTGAGCTTCTGGGCTGCCTTCAGCAATGTTCTCACCAAGCCTCCATTTCTGCCTGCGGTGAGTGCAGCCCCACCAGCTGGGCGAGAAGTTCGGGGCATACAGCAGGCGACTGCCCTCTGCCTCGAGCCTCTGGTGGTCCCCAGGAGAGTCAGACTGGTGTAGACTGATGTAGCCCAAACATTGGTAGTTTTCTCTAACAAAGAAAATCTTGGTTTTCTTTATGAACCCGGAGCACGTGTCCAGCTGGCCTCCTCCCTCCCTAATGCTGCTTCCCTGCAGAGAGCTCCAAATCTCCTGCGTGAGGTGAGGACAACGCACGGCTGTGGGAAGGAGCAGGAGCAGTTCAAAGCCGCTGTGATGAGGACGAGGAAGAGCGAGGCTTCGTGGAGAGAAATTTAATTTTAAGCACCTGTGCTGGATAGGTAGCAAAAGAACTGCTGGGAAGGGATGACAGAGCTTGTGAATGGCGCTGTGTATGTGATCCACAGCAAACCCCCCACTCAGCTAATAAGAGATGGTGCCTCTCACTGGGCACATGTTGGCAGTTAATCTCCCTGCCATATGGCAGCTGTGCCTGGCACCTGCTTCTTCTGTGTGAGATAAGGTCAGCGTCTCCCTGCGGGCACAGGTATTTCGGAGAATCAATGTCGCTTCAGCGTCTCTGGCACCTGGGAAGCGCTGCCGCTCCCAGGCACAGTGCGGGGAGCTGGAAGGGAGCATGGTGGCCTTGGCACTGAGGCTCCTTCCAGCCCAGGATGGCACCGAGCCTCGTGCTGACCCATGCCCCGCACAGATTACACCCCTTCATTCAGTCTGTCATCAAAAGGCACAAATAGAAAGAGATAACAGATGTATTTGCTTTCTCGCTGCTTTTCTCCTCCCTTTTCTCTTTCTACTCCAATTCTACCATGTTTCCTTCCATGTTGCTTCCTGTATTCTCTTCGCCCCCAGCTTGTACAGTGCAGGCAAACGCTGCCTGGCTCGGAGGGAGGAAGCGAGGCAGCACTCAGCTGTGGCTGGGGTCCTCCCAGCTGCTGAATACCCACCAAAGCCCCTGCCTGTCTGCCTGTATAAGCAAACCTGTCTTTTCTACCCTTTTTTCCTTCCATCTCTCTTTGGGTATTTCATTTTATCTTCCACTTTATGCTTTCCAGCCATCTGTCTCCCTTCTCATCAAATCATCCTTAAAGGAAACACCGTGTTAAACTTATCCTGTACCACCTGGCTTTTTATATGAGACAAAGCATTTCAAGACAGGGACATAGCCAGACAGCTACTGTTTTTGCCTGCTTGCAACAGTCCTTCCCTGGCAATGCTGGAGATCATTGCTGGCAGCAAGTGAGACAGAGACAGAAGAATTTAGTTGCCAGCCATAACCAGAAAGCCTGAGATGAAAGAAGCTTGGTGGTCTTAGGAGGTTGGTGGATGTATGTAGCTTCCCTGTTTGAGAAGCTTTCCCTCAGGAGAAGGAATTTTCTCCCTGACTTAGAGGACAGAGAGCTGCAGATTCAGACATATATTTCTTGTTCTGCTCATGACTTCATGTGATCTTGAATATGGTGTTTATCTGACAGCCAATAAATCCTTGGGTAAGAGTGCTATGGTATTGTTCTTCACCTAAGGCTTTATTTTTATGCAAGTAACTCCCATTAGTGCCGATGTTGTATAGTGTTTGAAATTATTTTAGAAATATTAGACTGATGAAGGTTTCTCTATATGAACTAAACTGCTCTAGGAAAGAAGACTGGTATTTTAAACACAGGCGTTATTTAGTAAGGCGTTTCTTCTGTTTTGCAAATGCATTGTTGTAAAGAAGGTAGGCAGGAGGGAACTTTCAATCTCAGAAACAGCCTAGGATGCTTCTCTTGGTCTTCTGTGAATCTGTCCATAAAAGACCATGCAGGTGTTACCATAAATCCCTGGTCATATTTGCAGCTCGTCACATGAAAACACGGTAATGGATGAATCATACAGATCCTTTCAGCACAAAAGAATCACTGTGGCAGAGGAAGAAAACCTGTCTGGGCTTGCTTCTTTTTCTCAGGTTGTATAATTTCTTCACCCTTTTATTGAAATATTGGTCATATATTCCAAAATCCTGTTCTTCTGACTTCCAGCTTAATTCTCTATATTGCACCTGAAAGACAAGTTTGGTACAAAATCTGCCTTGGCTTTGTGATCACCATGCCCTGATGGTATTTGGAATTAGAAAAAGTGATTCAGGGATTTAATGTTGAGCCTTCCCAGTCTCTCAATGCCCTCTCTTTTCTTTGGGAAAATCAGGTTTCATTCGACTTTTAAAATCATTGCAATCTGAGTTTAGTTTTCACACCCATTTCTTTACTTCCTTAACTTTAATAATTGATATGCCTGATTTGTGAACTTTGTACAGTTACAAGAGCAATGTGTGTGCCTCTTATCTATAGCAAATAACAGGCAAGACACTGAACAGCTTTCAATAATTCTGGAGCCAAGTGGAGACAGATAGCTGAAACATGGAGATACCTGGGAATAAGAAGAGGACAGTCAAGCTGTACTTCTTCACCTGGGGCTCCCGACCCTGAAGACTTGCAGAAAAGCTTACAGGGAATCTTGAAGGTTTAGAAAAAAAATATCTTTTAATGGACTTCCTATTAAAAGGAGAATAAAATGAAAAAGCTCGACCAGAAAACAGTATAGGTAAACTGTTCTGATTACTTGTTTTTCACTGGCAGTCATTTCCACATAGTGAGAATATGGATATAGACAGGAAGGAATTACAGCTGGCTCTCCCTGCCCTGTGGGGAGAGCTGACCTGCTCATGGGCACTCTGCTGTTCACAGCTGGGAGAGCTTCACCAGCAGGTAAGGTGCCTTCTGGACCTCGATAAGCCCAGTTGAAGAAAAATTGAAGAAAACTGAAGAAATTGAAGGAAATTGAAGAAACTGCAATAGCATGTGAATGCTCCTGAGATCAAAACTCTATTACTAAACCTGGCTGGAAATACCACCACGAAACAATAATCCTTCACTTTCTTGTATGGTTCTTCCCGGATAATGTCATGGCAGCAGTGTGGTTTCTGACCTGTTGAATTGGTTACACTAAACTCTTTGTGAAATAGGAGGCTTCCCTGTGTGTGCACACAGTTAAATCCATAGCAACTACTGTAAGAGGTAATATTTCTGACCTTTCTTTTTTTCGATTTAGCAATATCTGTTTATAATCAGTACCAACCTATAATAAAGTACAGCCTTTGCTGGATTGGTAGTGCTCAGTATGGCTGAATGTGTGCTTTCTTAGATCCCCAAACTCAACAGATAAGATAGCTAAGCTTTAACTGGGAAGTTGGTTGAAGCAGAAATGAGTAAAGTAATTAACATTGTATTATTCAGTTTTAAAATCAATAAACTGTAAAATAAGACCCAGAAGAAAGGTTGCTAATACTATAGGTCTGGATCAGCAAGATATGTAAAAAGTGAATCCATCTAACATAAACTCACCAGAGAACATTTTAAAAAAATCAATAGTTAGAGCATTAAGGCCAGATTTACAGGAAATTGCAGGAGAACCATTCTGGTTGGTACCACAAAACATTGAACATAATGGCAAGGCAGCTGTCCAAGGTCAATATCCTCTGGAGTGATCTTCAGGTTCACCATCTCCTTGCAAGCAGTCCAGACGTGGAACGCCTCCTAAGCTCAAGAAAATTAAGAGAAACAACAACCAGATATTCTCCAGAGCCACCTATTCTGTCTCTGTACCAAGGCGCTGATCTTTTGGATTTTTAAGTCTAGCAGAACTGTACTCAACAGTTACAAGACTCACATGGAAATCTGAGGGGAATGGCTTTGGGTGGACGTGGCCAGGTCTGATGAGGTTTAATTTGTCTTCCAGTTATTTGTATTTTCCGTTTCTGTAAAACTAAAGCCTACCTGCACTCCTAAGGCTTTTACAGTAGGACAACTAAAGTCAAACAAGGGAAGCCTTATATAAGCCTTAGGGCTTACACTACCATCCTTAGGCTGTAGTGGGTGAATAGCTGAGCACAGGATGTGCAAGGCTGTGAACTTGGGATATCTCCTGGGCACTGTGGTACTCTGTGTGAAGGCTAAATGAGAGAACTGAGCATTTCCCACTTGCCATGAGGATCTCTGGGCTCAGAGTGGACCTGCAGCCAGCTACTGCAGTATGATTTGCAAGTTCATACTTTTGCTTCCGCTTCACGTTATATACCTGCTCATGCTTTTATGGCCATAGAAGTGGACTTTTAAAAATGGTAAAAAAATTACTCCCTTGGTAAAATTTACACAATCAAATACCACAGCTGTACCAGAACTAAAGCTCTCTGCATAATACTGCTGTAATAGGTTGAACTTTAGTTATTGCTCTCTGTGGTGATTAGTGGAGAACAGCTGTGCGGTTCAGGGGAAGGTTTGCTGGAGTTTCCACTTTTGCTTTGTACTTTTTGGTAGTGAGGATGTCAGCATTTATTAATCTCCCAGATATTGCTGGCTTTTCCATGATAACTAGCTCTTTTACACAAGAGGAAGGAATAACTCTGCTATAAGAGGTTGTTTTCAGGCCTCAGGAGAAAAACTTAGATTGAAAACACAGTAATTATTTGTTAGCAGAAAAACTCTATGCAAACAAAAAGTCCTTGAGGTATATATTTACAGAACCTACACTGCTGTGTAACATCAGTCTGCAAAATACTTGACTGCATTAATCCTGTAAATGCCAGCAGATCATCATATGTTGTGTTTGCATTTATTTTTACCATCACCCAAAAGTGTTCAGCTGAGGTGACAATGAGATTTTTTTGTTTGTTCACATTTAATTCTAACCAGCTGGTGGAAAATACAGGTGTGATTTTACACAGAAACAAGACAATCTGCTCAGTAATACAACATCCTGGGAATGCTGGGAGGCAGAGGAGACTTCCACTGTTAATAGAGTCTAAAATTATAGCCGGAGGCGATTCGCACACACTTGAGTTTTCTTTGCTTCCTTTCCATTTTGCAGGAGTAGTATAATTCAACGGTTGGGCTTTTGGGGTGCTTCTGTGTACTTAAGGTATCAACTGTGCTGTGACTTGATAGAAACAGGACATGATCCTGAGGCCAAATGTATAATTGCATCAATATTGTTCCCATACTTTCCAGTGGATGCAGGACTGAGCAAGAAAAAATAGTCACCTTCTGTTTTGCCTACCCAGGCACCATAGCAACTGAAAGGCTACTCTTAAAACAATCGTTGCTTTTTCTTCCTATCCCTTTGTTCCATATGGTGCCACCCATCATACTGTACTAACATGCGGTTTCATGGATGCCAGCTGTCAGTGTGGAGGGAGATGCATTGTACACAAGGTTAGATGACTGATGCTGAGTTTCATAAGCTGTCTGCTTTGATACTTGGCATGCCCTGAGACAGCATGTCCATGGCACAGCATGTCTTTCTCTGAGGTGAGACTATGCACTGTCACCCATGGACAGAACCACACTGAATTACTGTATGCTGACAAAGTGTTCAAGCATGCTGGGAGCTCTGGGGAAATAATCATTCTGTGTTGCTTGAGAGGAGAAGGAAAGTCATAGTTAAAACAGTAGTTAGACTTGGCCATGCAAGTGAATGTGGGAGGTTCTGGTGGACTTGTCAAGACTGCCAAAACAGTTGTCTGAACTTAGACAGTTTTATTTTAGGCACCTAAATGAATAATGTAACTTAAATGAGCTGAGCAGCCAGCAGATTTCACTGACTATTTTGACTATAGTATTAGACGCTTGGCTTGCGTGTACGCTATTTTTCAAATACTGGGAGTAATCCTTTGATGTTTGTTGTTACTTAAAAAGCTTCTGGATACCCTTGCACCCCTGGTGAGAAGAGCACCTAGAGCTGGGAGGTGACAAATCTCTTGTCTTTGTTGCTTGTGTTCCGTGTAAACAACAAAGTACCGTGATGTCGTAGCAGCAATGTGCGGCTTTGTGCGGTGCTCACCCAGAGGTAAGTGACTGCAGGAGGTGTGGGCTGTGAAATAAAACAGTGTTGTTATGGCAGAACACCCTAACCCACAGTAAACCCTTGTAGGAGTACCCCTTTCATAGGCCAGTCCTGCTTCCATCCTCTTGCCCTGGCTGCTCTGTCATGGGCTCTTCTGAGACTGCGTAGTGCCACGGAAATAGCATCTTCAGAACAGTGCGTGCATTAACCATTCCTCTCAGGTGTAAAGCATGAGGAGCAACAAGGAAGCACACTGGAATTTCTATGTACATAATAAGCAAATGGATCATAGGCTGGTGGCTGCTCTGTCCTGAAGCCCAGTGACCACTTCTCCTCTCGCCTTCTCAGCAAATTACTTTGATTATCCCTGGAGTGTGGCAGCCAAGAGAAGTAAAGTCTTAGCTTGTTCTTTTAACTGTTTTGGAAAAATAACCTGAGTCTTCTTCTGTGTTTTTTTCCTGGCAATATGCAGCCCCTCTGTGCTGCTGGCATTCAGGCCAGCTACTGTCAGAGTGGAGTGGGCCATACTCTTATTTAAAGCAAACATTACAATTCATTTTCCATAAATGCATACTAGCAGCCCTAGCAAATCACTCAGAATGAGCACTCGATCATACACCTTCATCAGCAAAGTTTGCCTTTCTCTGCTTCTATTTTAATAACTGCAAATTTTCCGTCATGCAGCCTAGAACACCTTCTTCACCCTTCTTTTTGTCCTTCTCAGCTTTCATCCTTTAGTCTAGCTCATTGCCTTCATGCTCTGCAGTTTTCTCAGGATCTGTTATAGGAGGCCACCACGTCTCCACAGCACTGAAAGGATGAGGCAAGTTGATGTCCTCCTGCATCAGTCCCTGGCCTGATCCTGCTATGTGGGGCACGTCTTACCTTTTTACCCTTTGTGTGTTGAGCACTGAGCACGGAGGGATCTAGTCCCTGTTATTAGGGCTCTCAGTCCTGCTTCAAAGCAGATAAATGAGCATATCTTCTGTTCAGGTAGTGTGTTGTGGGACACATTTCCCAGTCCCCCTTGCTAACAATGGCACCTCATGATATGCTATAAAACCTAAAGAGCTCTGAGGTGCCTTTCTCCAACCTAAGCACAGGTTCATCTGGTCCTTGCCAAACAGTAAGTGTCAAGACACAAGAATTGTAACAAATTTACTATTATTCTTTTTTCAAGAATAGTTCCTTTGCCCAAACCACAGCTTGGTCTTTTATAGTCTACTATGGATGCTTTTTTATGACTACTTAAAATCCACCAGAGGCTTTTCTTTATAACACGTAATACCAACATACAAATACCCTCCTTTCTGTGTTCTCCACAACATGCAAGCAATGTTGCTTACTTTGCATCACACAAGATGATGAACAAGTGTATTAATACAGTCTTTATTAATACAGTCTTTTTTGACTAGTTAAGACTGAAACATTATTAGCCAATGTGAAGCCTATGAAAAAAATCAACTTTTCTTCTGATAAGATCACTCCTGGAAGAATATGAAGAGTTCCTTCTCCACAACAGAGAATCTTCCCATTCTCTCATTGCATCCCCAGCTCTGACACTGAGATCTGATGGTAAGAGCAGCACAGCGCAGCATGGCAGCAGTGTGCTGGCCAGCAAGCCAATAAAAGGTATCCAAATGGACGTTGGAAATGCCAAGTGTGCTGTAGGGTATGCTGGTATGTTACAGTGTGTGACACTCAGCCTGGACAATTTACAAATTGACTGTAAGGCAGCAATAGATGAGAATTCAGTATTTGTGTATCATGCATTAATAAAGGCAGGGGAAGGCTTATCATCTGTAAATAAGATGCTTTGATTCACTGAAGCAAAAATGTTTGTCATCTATAAATAGGATCATTTAATTCACTGGAGCCATTGTGGTACAATTTTACAACAGGACTGAAAGCCATTTTTATTGATGACTTCAAATCAATTGTGTTGCTTGACACAAATCGGTGCAAAACATCATCTGATCCCATTTATGACTCTCCTACTTCGGTAAACTTGGAATGTTGTTCTGTATCATTTCACATCTGTTTAATTGAGCTAATATTCCATCTGCTTCATTGGAGTGATAATGCGATGAGCTCAAACCCAAATTACTGATAATGAACAACTCGTTCATTTCTCATCAAAGAGCTAGCTGAGGGATTAGATTTTTTTTTCTAAAGCCCACAAGGCTTCATTCTCTTCTAAACATTAGATTTTGCAGAAAGAAAAGAAAGTCTCCACTTCAGGCAAAAACATCTTTTGGGACCACAGAATTTGCTTACAAGTTTCAGCTTGTCCTTGAGAAGAGCTGGTCAAATTGGCTAAGGAAATCACTTTGCTTCCAAAGGCATTTGCATCCTCTGCTTCATTTGCCTGTCTAAGGACTCAGCATAGAAGATCTTGCTTTTCTCCAAGTCGGACAATCATCCCCAAATCCTAAGAAAATGAACTTCTTTCTCTGTGGTTCGACGACAAGAATGAATGCAACTGCAAACCTCCTCCGGGAGACCACGTCCAACAGCTCCTCAGATTTGAATGAAGCTTCTTTGTACTACTTGCTGGAGGAATGGGCTCTCAACCCACAAGACACAAACATGAAGATGTTTTTAATTCCTCCAGTTGTCTGCCTCGTGGCAGGTGTCCTCATTATTCCTTCCATCTTGTTTGTGATCTTCTCTAGGTTTAGCATCAGAAAGGAAACGAGGTACATGCTGCTGGGGAATGCTTTGCTTTGTGATCTGATATACCTTTTGTTCTACACGCTGTCAGCTACTCTCAGCGCAGCACACGTAAGTCTCCCAAAGGAAGCCTGTGTTCTACAGTTATTTCTGCTGGCAGTGGCTTACTGCGGGGGACTGTTCACAGCTGCTGCCATAGTCTTGGACACGTACATAGCTATTTTGTTTCCTTTGCGCTACGTTACTATTTTGCCTTCTTCACGAACAAAAAAAGTGATTGTATTGCTATGGATCTGTTCAGGGGTTCTCCCTGGGATTTTCTTCTTGGTGCTATCCAGCACTCACAACTTTGTGCCCTGTGTCCTGGAAATGTGCTCAATTCCACTAATAATAATATTAACTCTGAGTGGGACTGATGCTGTGAAACTCTGTTTCTGGCTGTCTGCTACGGTTATCTTTCTCTTCCTGTCTCTAATATTTTGTTGCTATGCTATTCTTTATTTTAAAACCAGGCAATCAGGTATATGGGAGAGCATCTGTTCCAGAGCCAGTGTGACATTCTTAATGCACAACACTGTGTTGTTCTTTTATTTCTCTCCATTCTTGGTTCTTTTTGTAGAATCATTCTTGTACGTTAACGTTGTCATTGGACTGGAGACAGGAATCTGGGTCTCCCTGACAATCTGCAATGTCCTGATGATTCTGCCTAAAGTTTTGTTCCCTTTTCTATATGGACTTCGATACAGAGAGATCTCAGCATCTCTCAAATCCATTGTCAGAGGTAAGCATCTTCACCTGGTGTCACCTGCTCCATCACCATCCTGAGGCAACGCAGAGGACAGCTACAACAGAAGAGCTGTCCTTAACTTGTTAGCGTGCAAGCCTGGTGGAAATCACTCTGCTTCTTTTGCAAGTGTGAGATGTGGGCTGATCACTCTGCCTCCTTGGTGCCAGAAGGGCACAAGTCTTTCATCACATCACAGTTGGGATTACAGCAGATGTTGCCCTGGACAAAATACTATGCTTTGTTGTGATGTGGGAGGGCAGCGTATTTTGGAGGACGTGGTGAGTCAGGATCATTTCCATCCATCCATGGCAGATGTCTTCCTGGAAAATAGAAAATGAAAAATAGATGGTGCAAAGCAAATGGGTGCAGAGCAAAGGGGGTAACTGCAGGTCTCTTGGCAGCACTGCCTACAGGAGACAGGGTTCTTAACCGAACAAATGTACTGTGAGCAGAGCAGCTATTTTTTTCATTCATGGTGTATTTGTGCAAGGTTAGTAGCCACTGTTCTGTTCTGTAACACGTCATGAAAGATGCCTCTGGAAACTGCCGTACTCAGTGAAACACTGTGCTTCACCTCAGGCAGTGTGTTAGTGTACTCTCTGCCTTATGGTTTCTGTCTGACAATGTGCAAAACACTGTGTTTTTGTGAAATCTCAGTTTGATGGGAAGTCATCTTTGATCAGTGTCTGTCGGGCAGCTTGGTGAGGAAAGATGAGCAGGAGCAGCAGGTGGCAAGGGGGCAAGTAGGCAGTGCCTGCCGCGGGGTGCCAGGCTCAGCCCAGAGCCCTGGGTCCCTGCCGGGTCCCTGCCGGGTCCCTGCCAGTGCTGCCAGGTTGCAGACTCTCTCAGCCTTCTCTGTACTTAAAGCAATACCCAAAAAGTGCTGTTTGTGTGTTTGGGGTGTTTCACACTCATCTGAAGAATGGCACTAAGCAGGAGCCAGGAGATCAGTGTCTGGTTGCACGAGGTGTTTTTGGCGATGCAGCCTGTTTGAGAGGTTCCTGCTTCTCTCCCTCTCCCCTCATTCCCCAAGTGCTGGTTACTCTCCTCACTCCACGGTTTGCTGATCTCCCCAGTCTGCTAATGCAGCTGCTTGTGGGGTTACAGGCTAAAAATATCCCTCCAAAGAGAAGTGGTGTTGTTTTCATCTTAACCAAGATTATCCCAGGGATCTGTTTATTAGCATGTTCTGCAAACATCTGTGTCAGCACAACTGAGGGGGTGACAAATTTCATGTCAGAGGTGGGGCATCTTGGGGGCTTTGCTGTGAAGGGACACTTCTTGTGTAAGAGCATCTTTAAGCTAAAGTTGTTGCAAGTGAAAAAAAAAAAACCAACATGTTAGTGCATATTTGCTTTAAGCATGGTTCTGTGCTTCCCCTATTTTTACCCAAAGGAACATTAAATTACTGAGTAATTGCTTTGTTTTCCAAGAAAAAATTCTTCATCCTCTTCAATAAAAAATTAGGACCTGACAATTGCTTTTTAGTGGCTGCTTTTATTTTTCTCCAAGATGAATGTCCTGTAGACATTTTCCACACAAGTTATGTTTGTATAAAGCCTTCAGTTTCAGCCTCTAACAAGGGTCTCCCATACCATAGTAAGGATGGGGAAAATACCTATACAGCAGGTAGGTGCTTTCTGCTGAATTTCTTTAACATGCAGTACGATCAGATATGGAAGATATACCAGTACCTCCCCAGGCTGCTCGTATCTTGGGGCAAATCTCTACATCTCTGCCTGTTGGCAGAAAGGCCAGTAACTTACAGGATGGTTTCTCCATGGAAGATTCTTTCAAGCTTTATTGCCCAAAGTTTGCCTGTATTGTAAATTGTCGTGCTGAATAGTGAAGAAACCTGTGTAAATGGTACAAAGCAAGTTGACTGTATAGCTGCAGGTTAACAGTGCTTGATTTCCCTGCTAGCCTCTGTCAGTTATGAAGTTAACCTGCAGGACAGACTCAGACAAGAATATATTGCCAGTTCTGTAACTCTTTCTTAATATACATCCCAAGGGTGTGTTTTGAGGCAACAACAAGTTCAATATCATAAAGAAGGACACTGAAAGAAGGAATTGGTGATCATGGCAAGTTTATGTACATAGGAAATTTGTCTACAGTGATATCATAACGACAAAGCAAACAAAACAGTTTTGTGGAAATGACCTAAGAAAGATGAATGCAGTCGTCTTATAAGTGTCCTTGAACTCCTTCCTAGAACGGGTGTTTGGCTAAAAGAGTTTAGTTGAAGTGAAATTAGTTAAGTTGAACTGAATTCTAAAAAAGTCATCCACGTGGAGGGCTGATGCTATTTTATTAACTCACTTTAAGGTGGTTTAACATTAGATAGGCAAGATTTTCTTAAGTGACTGCTTGTACATAACTTCTTCCCATAATGTACTGCTGTGCTGTTTGATACAAAAGCAGCATGTACCAGCATGCATACGAGAAACACACCGTATACCTGAATCATTTACCTCTGGGGATTTCCCCTGTATATCTGAATAGGACAGAAGGTATCACCAGGGCAGTATCACAGGCACGAGGTTCCTATAATTCTTCTCATAAATGTCTTGAGTTTCATCTTAAAAATAGTTATGCCTCCTCACTTCCCAGAGCTTCAGGGCGGTAGTGATTAGCAGCCTTCTAAGGATGTCCCCAGATAAGCTCTGGAAATTCAGATTGAGACTATTTACCACAGCCCAGCTATCAGCCTCTCCAAGGTCACATAAAGGAACTTATTGGATGTCAGGGTGTCTGCCCAGCATTTTAATTTAAAGTGAAATGGAGAGCAGTTGACTCTAACATGTGATTTGGCAGCTGGGGGCAGTAATCCTTCAATAAATTGCTATAGCGTGAGTCATGAAAAGTCTTCCAATTTGTAGCCTAAATGTATTGCACCCCTGGTCAGTTCTTCCCCTTTTTTCTTGTGCCGACATTGTCACTGAGCTCACCGCATCTCTCTTCCCCCTTTAAGCTGGATTCACAGTGCAGCTGCATTCTGCCTGTAACCTGCAGACTAGAGAGAGTCTGACCTGTGTTCCCAGGAGCTGGCTCTGCGCCTTGCAGCGCTGGAAAAATCGCTAAATCTGCGCTTAGATCTGCACCCCAAATTAGAGCAGTTTCAGTGTCATGAGAAACAGAGTCCCCAGGCAGATAAACAGTCGTACAGCTTTGGATTTAGATTTCCCTTCATTTGCTGCAATTTCAGTAATTATTCAGTAGAACTGATTAGCCTCCTGCAGTTTTAGCGATTGATATCGGAGTGCCCACTCCCACTCCATCAGTTTACCTTGGCATTTTCAAAGGGAACTTTGGTACAGCGGTAGGTCAGAAGGGAACCAGCGATTGCCTGGTTGCACTGGAGGGAGCCCTGAGAAGCCAGTGCTGCCTTTCAGCAGCTGCCCTGAGACAGGTCCCACTCAGCTCTTGGCCTTGCTCGTCACTCTTTTTGTACTCTGAGACACCGTGCATCCTTCAGACAGAAACTGTGCTTGTGGCCATTCCCTGTGGGAGGCGGGTGTGTGTGACAAAGGAGAGAGAACACCTGATAGGAAAAGGAAATGACAAGTTTCCTTGAAACTTGGTCTCTGCTGTGTGCAGTCTCCACCCTCACCTCGCTGCTGGTAGCTGAGGGCACAGCACTGCGAGTTGTTGCCGTTTTTTCACAAGCCTCGTGATGATTTTTGGTGTCTTCATGAAACCACAGATGCTGAGTGTTTTTGTTTTTCAGTATGCTTCTAGTCCTTCCAATTGGAACATAAATCAGAAAGGTACAATATGGACAGAAGGTACCAATCTGAAAGGCAAATAAGACCAACTCTTCATGAACTGCTAATAAAACATCCAAATTTCTGGGGGAATATCAGGAGCTAGGAGAGGAAAAGGAGCCAAGCTATGGTTCTGTGGTCTGATGGCTGTCAGCGAAGGATGGTCTTGCAAGTGCTTGTCCAAGCTCTGCAGGTTTGTCTGGGGAGCCAGCACAGATCAGACAAGAAGCTGTTTTCTGTGTCTGCTAAGCAGAGCTACGGATTTTGTGTGCTGAAGTTTATTAGGACAACTTTTTCCAACACAGTGGATTATTTTTCTCAAGAAAAAAAAAATGGCTGCTGATGTTGCAGGGAGAAAATCAGCAAGCAGCTCCTGAGGGCTACTGGTTTTCAGGATGATTCCCAGTAGGAGGAACTGGTCAGCTTTGATGGCAGCTATCATTAGTTTTGGCACCAGGTGAAGGGAGGCAAGTGCAGATCTGCAAGGAGGAAGGGGAGACTCCCCTACCCACCCGCTTTCTCTGTCCCTGCACACCTGCCAGTAATGCTAGCCAGGTCAAAACTGGTGCCTTGTTCATGAAAACCTGTTGAAAATAAATAGTTTTTTTTAGAGGGCATTTCTTCACACCCTCTGAAAAGCAGAGCAGGATCAGTCTGGACCAGTGTGGGAGCATGAGAAGTGCTGCACCCTGCAGAACAAGGGCATAAAGGAAAATAAATAAGTTAAAAATAGTTGAAGATTGAAGGTCTATAGGAAGATTTAAAATACAAAAATGTGGGGATGAGCTGGAATTACAGAATTGAGTTTTGAGGAATGGGGTAAATTAAAGAGACCGGATTTCTAGCGGGTTTTATGGGGGAAGGATACAGTGGAGCCCCCCTGAGGGGCACGCACCTGCCCCACAGTCTGTGCCTGTCCTGCACAGCCCCGCAGAGTTGTGACAGACTCATCGGTGTGGTCGGGGGCCCCATGGTACCACCGAGCACTCTGGAACTAGTGTGCTGAAATTCAGGAAGACACATTTTTATCTCAGACCAACATGAGAGAGAGAGATTATTTTTAATACTGTATAAGGCAAAATGAGACATTGCAGAGAGGGAGGGAAGCTGGAAGGAGTTGGTGCTCTCTGCTTGAACAAATTTGTTTTGTGCAGTGTTCTCTAGTTTTGATTTACTGGTGGGTTGGCTCTTTCCAGCAGCTAGGCAGGGGAGGAGGGATGAGAATATGTTCCCAGCCTTTGGCCAGAAGTGTCCCAGAGTGTCCCAGGCATGACCTCTTCAGTGTTTATTTTTCTTTCTCTGCAACTGACCCAGATGCTGAGGCTTGAGACTCCAGCCCTCCTAGCCCCTTCTGGTACAGCATGTGATGGTCCCAGGGATAAGACTGGGTACAGTACCTGGAACTGTTTTTCTTTCCAGCAGACTGTTCTGTCCATTTGCATTCCAGGAAGTCAAAACCCACGAGGAAAAGCCTTGGAGAGCACTGCCACCCAGCGGGGACGCAGGCAGAGATGTGAGCAGCCCGGGGACACTGCTTCTCCACTTGTGTACCTCGCTAGCGACAGGAGAAAGCCTTTCAGGCAGAAGAGTAAACCACACCAGAACGGAACAAAGGGGAAGCTAGGTTTTGGTCTGCTTTATTAGAAAACAGCGACAACGAATGTTCAGTGGAACAAGGTTAGCGTTCATTTATATTTGCAGCCTGCATTGTCTCTTTCCTGGGATTGACAGCAAGGCTTGCAAATTGAGATGGATTTTTTTTCATCACTCAGAACTGAAAACCTAATGAAGTGTCCTCAAGTGAACAAACAAACAAAACAGTTTTAACTTAAGCTGATGTGCCAATCACTAAGAAAAAGCACAGCTTTGGAGGAAACAACATTGAGTTTTACCAAAGTTACAAATCTTTCATTCCAAAAAGCATCTTCTGTTTCACTAGTAGGTGCTGCAAATCCAACTAGTCACAATAAATAGTTGAATAAACTTCAGGGCCAAGCTGAGCCAGTTCAAGCATGTCTCAGGGCAGATATAGCGGGGAAGTAAACTTCCCACCTACATATCACATTTCTTTGCCTGATGGGAGGTACTTTATTGGCAGGAGTAAACTACAGCTGGTCCCTTTCTTTTTTCTGGAGGGAAGGAATTAAGATAATTTAAGGATGTACTGTACAGAGGAAATGCAAGGGCTGAGCATATATACAGATATTCCCCAGACGACCCTAGCGGCTGTATTGCCATCCATTGCTACCTACAGCTAAAAAACATCATCATTGCAGTCTGTGCCATGGGGGCACTGAGGTATTGGGTTTCTGTGCAGTTTTCCTGCGGTCAGACAGAAACTGCCCCGGGCACAATCCTACGGATGTGTGTGTAAGACTTCCTGAGGGTAACGCTCCCGTGATGAGACACCCCCCGAGGCAGGACACACTCTTCAGTCAGCTTCTGAGTTTCAGGGTCCCAGCACAGCACTGTTGCAATAACTTCGTTCTTTTCATCTCGGCCCCCGGTGATAAACAGCTTGTTGTTGCAAGGAGAAATCCCACAACTGGCTCTCTCATGGGTGAACTGAGTCACGAGGCACCACGTATCTTCCTGGGGGCTGTACGAGTAGAGTGCTTTCATCGCCCCACCTGGAGAGGAAATGGATATCAGTTTGCGCCAGCCATTCCTGTAAGAGATTTTAGCTAAACAACCCACTTCAGCAAGGCTCCATTCCTGACATTTGTAAGAATGATTTACGACCCAAAGCTAAGAAAAAACAAGGTCACAGGATACATTATTGTTTTGACAGCCAGATCCACAGAAGGTCACTTATTGTTCACAAGGCTGTGGAATTTAAGGCCAGAACATGCAGCAGGACCACAGTGCACCCAGCAATGGACCTTTGTCATATCTGCTGTTTCAGCTAAGGACACGACTTCAGAAAAATACAAACTTGTCTAAAAGAGCTCAGATCATGAGGGACTGTGTGTGGTAAGCTGTCATGATTAGAAATGGATATGTGATTTCTGCACTGACTCCTCTAAAGTCAGTGTCCACCTTCCCATTAAACTACCTTTGGCCTGAATCTGGCTGTTTTCAGAAGCCCCTTCCTCTTTTAGGGGTTTGTTAAACTGAGCTTGTAAACTTCTTATGGATAAGCTAAACAGAGAGTGACCTTCATTTTCTCCATGTTTTCCAAATCTGCAGTCATTCTTGAAACGTTTTGTACCCCTTTCCCAATTTTACAAGGTCCTTTTCTTTTGAAAAAAAAAGTCAGTGCCTCAGTACCCAAGAAAATCTCTGGAAATTTATTTCCTCCTGAGAATACAAACAGCTAAATGGTTCCTATTCTGAAATTTGCAAAGACTGGGTGTGTTTTCTACATCACCTGTATTGAATAGGGCCAAGGAAACCTAGAAGCCATGGTATTATTGATGAGTTGCTACAAAGCCTGAGATCCTACCTGTTGCCAAATTAAGCATTTATCTGTTGTATTGTACTAAAAGTTGCTTTGGACAATAATAGTCCAGTACTGGAGGGATGGTCCAGCCACTGTGACACACATGCACACTATAGATCTGCCTTCAGCACACCACTTACTATTTGGTGATTCTCTGGCTCTATGCCAGCCCTCAGCACCGTATTGATGATACTGTAAGGGAGAAACTTTCTGCACCAAGGCTGAGAGAGGGAAAGGGAACTTTTCAGGGCTCAGGTTTTTGAAACAAATGGTCCTCTTCCTTTTGGCAGGCATCATCTGGAGATGTGTACAGGCTCCTTCCTCCCTCCACAGTACAGCTCACCACTATTAAACTCCTGTTATTCTGTCTTTGCTTCCAGTTCTGGTAGCTGACAGAGTGCTTAGCCCCGGCCATGATCTAGTCAAGAGGTGGGCGTCAGTGGCTCTGCTCCCAAGAAGTGCTCCTAGTACTCATTTCCCTGCATAAATCCCATGTGCATTGGGCTGTGTAATGCTCCTGGGGAGGAGAGGGAGACACAACACAGCCACAAGCTCATGCCCTTGCCACTACACACCCACCTTTGGACAGCTTTAAGTTGTCTCTGAGCAATCTCCAGCTTTCCAAGATAGCTACCACGCTGTCAGGGGGTTTGACTTGGTGACTCCTCTCTACTGTTTGTAAATGTACCAGATTCCCATCCTTGGTAGGCTTAGTGGGAGGTCATCTGACCATTTGATTACACTCCATAGAGTTTGTGGGTAAAGCCAACACACAGAAACAAGCCCTGGTGTGTCTGGACAAGACAGAACATTAATGCTCCACCTACCCACAACATAAATGTGATCACGGAAACTTGCAGCATTGATGCATTTGGCTTCTACTGGCATGGGAGCTTTCAGGCTCCACGTGTTGTTTGCAGGGTCATAGCACTGAGTCTTGTCTGTCGCCAGCTTCCCGTTGGGTCCTCCTCCGATCACATAGAGCTTCTTCTTGTAGCTCGCTGCTGCAAAGGAGCTTACATTGACCATGAGAGGAGCAGCCTGTGTGACCATAAAAAATGATTAGTGGCTGTTTTGATTTCAGGTTGTGAAACTGACAACTATAGGGTGGCAGCCTGCTGAATTTTGTCACACATCCTTTTAAGGTGATCAGTAGGGTACAGAGAATAATATATATTTAAGAATTAGGGAGAAGTACTTCTTTCTTTTTTCTTTTTTTTTTTTAAGACCATAAATCCCTTAATAAAAATATGCGGAGTTCAAAAGCTGTTATTAAAATTACATTGTCAGCAATTCAAAAGCTAGGAAATGTCAGAAATGCCCCAGATCTCCTTTACATACTTATGTACATCAAAAACAAACAAAAAGAAAACCCAAGAAATTTGTTCATAGTGATCTTTGATCTTTCTGCTTGCAGCTCCGATTGTTAAGTTTCTCTGCAGTGCGTTGCATCATCTGAAAACTAGGATTTATCTTCTCTTATGATGCCTAATCTCACTAATTTCATGGATTATTGGCTGTCTAATACTCTGAGCGTTTGAAGTAGTTAGAACTATTTTTTCTCCATCCTGTTTACCTTGAAACCTGCACTTTCAACACAAATGTGCAATCCATGGCATATATAATGCACAGGTTGATTTTGTATCTTATATATCAGAGGGATAGTTTGCAGCCTGTGCTGTGGTTCATATACACTGTGTTCTTACTTGGTGCTTTATGGAGTGCCAGCTTTAAAAGCCAACTAAGAAAAGTAAAGTTAGGCATTAGGTGTGTCACAATTTGGCAGGTAATCCTGTGATTTCTGGTTTCGGAAGGATATGCATTTCTAGAGAGAAAATGGTTAGGGTGTTCACCAACCAGAAGTATGTTAAAAGAACTGTACTAGGTCTGTCTTCTTCATTTTTATGTTTCAGTACCTTAACGTTTTCTGATTCAGATGTTCCAAATAAGTCAGAAGTTGTATGATGCAGTATCTTACCTCTGACCAGCAGTTATGAAATGGATCGTATGCTTCCATGCTGTTGATTCTCTGCAGGCCATCAAACCCTCCAATGGCATACACTTTGCCACCCAACACAGCCATTTTGTGCCTCCACCGCCCAATATTCAGATACTCGATTTGTATCCATTTGTTGATGGAGGCGTTGTATTTCCAGACATCATGCTGTGTTTCTTTGCCACCTGCAGTGTACATGACACCATGACACATGTAAATATCATACCATAGCTTTTATTTCCTCAAAATCTTCAATATGTTTAAATTTTAATAAGGCTTGCTCATAAAGAAATCATTGGTCCTGACTGTTAGCTTCTTAAGTTTCCTACACCAATGGCCTGGCCCTGTTATACAAGGAGAAAATTTCTGCATTTATGGTTTATTTGCTAGTGAAGGAAACTCCAAACAATTTCTGCAGCAAATACTCAGGAAATAAAAATCACTGTTCCTCACTTCAGTGCACCACAACCTTTTCTTTGCCACTTTGGCACTTCCATTTTAACACCGAGTGAAATGCCAACCGCACAGGGCATGGTAATATGCAGGAGATCTTTGTGCACTGCAGGGGCTCTGCAGGATGCTGAGAGCTGACAAATAAGCAAACGTGCTTTAAATGAGATAGCGGCAACTGCTGCAGTCAGGAGTGCCAAATCCCTTGAAGGCAGGCCTGCTCTGGGGAATTGCCAGTTTGTGCAGGGCAGATCTACTCAGCCAGGCTAGCGCTTTATATGGCAAATGGAGAAGACCTGCCTGAACCCCTAGTCCATAGTAGTCCTGCATGAGTGTTAGAAGTTTTCCTAGTCATCCTGGGGCCATATGTCTGGAATCTCATTTTCATACCTCTCCTTCTGGTCTCTTTCTCTGCTGACATGGGTTAACTTCATACTTATACACTGAAGATCAGAATTGGACCCTGTAAATTCACCCTAAAGCTGACTTGCAAGTAAATCTTTCTCATTCTAAAGCAGAGAGTAATGTTTTAACCAGTACTTTTGTTTACACATCATTTTAGATGTAATTGGAATACAAACAGAACTAGTTAAGCCTGAAACCCCGTGCACAGATGAGTAGCTTGCTCTGTCATCAGATTAAACATTTGCTTCACTGATGAATATACTGAAAAGAGAATTCATATTCCATTGAGAAAGTGTCTGCCTTCATTGGTATTCTGTACAGCAGCCAGATCACTGAAAAGTGATGGGCTCATCTCTGGGCCAAATAGCAGATTGAATAGGAGATAATTAGCATGCTAGAAAGAGCCGTTTGTAATGCTTTTGTCTAAGTATTTTTCACATGTATGTGTCGAATTTTATTTGCACTCAAATAGCTCAAGTGGCTGAAGGGCCTGAATGCAGCATTCATGCGTACAATAAGGCTGAGAGGCTGCAGGTGTTCCCCTTACCCCCCTCCTTTGAAATCCTCCATTTACATGAGTTTGTGCTTCCCTGCACAGGCTGAAAGCTCTGGCAGGAGCCTGAGCTGGACCAGGGGGAAGAATTTGCTGTACACCAGGGAGCAGGGAGAGATTTTTGAGAGAACTGGAGATTTATTCTGTTTCTGTTCTTTCTCTAGACCACAGTTCTTTCTAATTTCAGGAAAAAAATGTAGCTACATTAGTGAAAGTAACAGAATGGTGAGGACAATACCTGGCATTTTTAGTTACACTTCACATGTTTCTATCCATCTAGTCAAACTGTTTAAACTGCTTGGGGAAATAGTGATCTAAAAGTAGTAACGCATTGTGCAAAGGACTTTCCTATTGTTCAGAAGCTAAAAGAGCACGGGAGACTCCAAACAATATACAGAGGGAAATGAACTTGTGGGAGGGGAGATCATGTTAGGAAAGATGCAAGTCAAGTTAGAAAAGAACCAAGCCACAGGAGCTAGAAGAAAGCAAGCAGAGTGGAAGGAGGCAGATGTTTAAAAGAGAATGAACTGTGAATAATTTGGTTTAGCTGGAAGGATACTGCTGAGGACTTTGGCCCACCCTTTATTTGAGCGGAAAGGGTGAAAAGCAGGTATAATAAAAGCAAGAGGGAATGGAGGGAGAGAGGGAGGGAGTGAAAGACATGAGGCGATGCAGAGAAGGAAGACAGAGGACCTGTGGGACTGGCAGCAGGAGGAAAGCCAGCTGATACTCACCGCAACGGGGGATGTGTTAGCCTGGCCTGGAGGTAGCCTGGATAGAACATAAAGGAAAAGCGAAGAGTCACTGGAAAAGATGACAGGAATAAGAGAAAGCAAAAAGCTTGTGACCTTGAGAAAGAGGAAAGGGTAAGAGATTAAAGGCAAATGGAAAAGAGACCTCAGCACTCAAGGGTGTGAAGGTGTGAGGGATGTTCCCTAGTCAGGGTGTTTGACTTAGGTTCCTCTCCAGAGCTAACCTTTAATAGAGGGTCTGCCACCAAAGTAAGAAGAAACTCCCTGTGGCTGGCTGAAAGAAAAAAACTCCTTTATTTGTAACTAGGGAAGGAATAATCTAATTCTCATCTCAGGATAAAAATTTAATAAACTTTAAATTGTAATGAAGTAATAAAAATCTGGATTTCCAAAAGAGAAAAAGCAATGGAAAGTATTTGAATGAAGGCAAATCATACTTAAACAAAGCATTCATACTTTAGCCCTCCCTCCTCTGAATTCACACATCCTTTCTACTTTCCTGTTTTAAGCAAGAATAGCATTTGGTGGATGATTTTGCAGGAAAAGGTTTCCTACCCATGGAGGCACTGCTCTGTATCGTGGTCTGTAATGTGACAATAATTAAACAAGCTTGCTGTCTTTTTTTTATTTTCCTCTGGAAAGCAGATCAAGAGCACCAAACTTGTTTTTGACAGACCATCAAAACTAGCTGTGAAACTGTAATGATTAACAAGCTTGAGTTTAACCTTTCTGATCATCAAAGTAAAAACTCTGTAGCTCCAAGATCAGCCTCTTACATGGCACTCGACTGCAGCTGTGTGGGAAGGTAAACACACCTTCTGAAGCTCTCAGGATGAGGGCCTGTAAATGGACCCATGCTGTGTGTCTGGACCACTGGGTTTCTAATAGTGCCTTTAGCAGGTGGGCACTTCAAGAGTCCTGGACGATGCGCTGCAGAAGTGCTCCCAAAAGTGCAGTTTTCAGGTAGCAGCCAAGCAGTGGTGACAGTTCCCTGCAAATTTTGGACTGATTCTTGCGGAGTGAGTCAGATTCTGGCATATTATTTCTACGCATGCAGAGCTGCTAGTGGACTTCTTATAAGAAGATGCTGAAGCAAGCATTCTTCATTTGATGTTTGGTAAACAGGTCTCGGGGGCCTTTCTGTGGCCATGGTCACTGGGTGTTTAGGGTGCTGCACACAAGTAGCCCTGCATATAGGTGAGTATTGTTTGAAAAGGAATCCTATGCTAAAACTCTTGCCAGGGTCAGGCAGTGTCATCTGGCACTTTTCTGGAGCCTGCTGAAAGCCAAAGCGCTAGGAATACCTGTAGTGCTTAATTCCTCTAAAGCAGCCTCAAGCATGCTCTCAATAAAAGCTGGAACTGATTGTGAGAACCGTGTGCACCCCTCATCCACTCCCCAGGTCTTGTTCCTTACCCGATATGTAGACTTCATTTTTTAGCGTAATGCATGCAAACTCCACCCATTTTTTATTCTCATTCTCCGTCTCCTGCTCTGTGATTGGTAATTTGGCTACTTCCAGGCGGCTTCGCCTCAACGGATCCAGGCAAGTCACTTCTGCTACAAATTTCTCATCTTTAGTACAGCCCCCTATGATCATAAACACCTCAGACTGGAACTCGTGCATCCTGGGCTTGGTTCTCTCTGTAATAATCTAAATGCAAGCAAAAATGCAAGCAAGACAGAGTGAGTACACAGGGCACTTACACCTACGATTACAGAAAGGTCTGCTGACCTATTTTTTGATTACCTATTTTGCAAATCATAACTGGCTTACAATCAGACGAACCAGTTATCAGATGGTCTCTAAGCTGAAAGCCTAGAAAACATCCTAGAAGCATTGCAGTAGAGGTTGCTTTCAGGATTTCTCCAGCACTAGACTTGGTCATTTTTGATTACCTGCAAGGCTCCTTTCAGATCCCAGCACCTTCCTGGGAGCTCCCGGCGTGGCACCGAGAGCCATTACAGTGAGAACAGGAGTGACAAAGGCTGCGTGCGTGTGAGTAGCTGATGAGGAGAGGTTTCCTTGGGGCTGGCAGAGCGAGGGCAAGGTAGGAGGAGGGCCACAGGGTTTGTGCCTGCCTTGGGGAGCCTGGAGAGAGCAAGACTGCAGGGAGTGCTAGCAATTAAACTAGAAATGTTAGAAATTAAACACTCATTATTTGTCCTGAAGACATATGTTAAAGTGTCAAAGCAATAGTAATTCTCTAACGTATTTTTAAAAATTTGTTTCTTTGTTTATAAGATTTAATTGTAAGCCAAAATGTGAAGATTTACTTAAAACCAGCACCAGACTCTGAAACGTGGATAGTTGTAATTTACTGCCCGTTGGCTCACTCCATCGAACCAGATCTTTGTCTCAGAGACCCTGGAAAAAGTCACCTCCTGGGTAGATGTTCACCAGGAGCAAAGAATGCAGGGGGTGCTTGGAAACTTCTGCTCTGCTTGGAGGAAATACTTGCAGACAAGTGCAGATGAGTGTGTTACTGTGTCCCAAGGTATGCCAGCTCTGTGCTGAAGGAGAAAAGGAATAATTGTCTTCATACCCCTCAGTAATTCATAATGGAAGAAATGTGGTCTCAAAGGTAAGGGGAACACATAAAGGTGTTCCTCTGCTTCTGCCATGTAACAGGGCATCTGCCAACCTGCTGGGAGAGCTCTGCAGAAATCCTACACCTGGTGAGAATCAAGTTGCAATTGTTCCCTTGTGCATGCCCTAGAGAAGCAGACCATGAACCCCAGGTTAAATGCTGTGGCAAAAAGCAGCTTGCTTACAGTTTTAAACTACTTGTCGTATGTTCCTATAAAATGGCATAATGTATCTGTATTTAAAAAGATTATTTACACAGACATAGACCTTTCCTTCTCCCTATGCTTAACAAATCATTAGGCAAGTTTTTTTAGACATCTCATACCTTTCTGGCTTTCATAATTCTCTTTTTAAGCCATCTGTCACCATTTCCCGGCGTTAGCCTCAGGCGGGATAGCTGGCAGGACTGCGGCTGCCGCTTTGAAGGTGAGTGTAATGAGTGTTCAGCCCTGAGCAACACTTCTTTTATCTGTCCCGCACCGACCTGAAGCACCGCTGGCACTGAAGAGCAGGCCCCAGTCTGCATGCGTGTGGGGCAATGCCTTCTCGGGGAGTTCCCGCCAGGGCAGCCGGTCTTGCCCTGCGTGGCTGGGAACCGTCTAACCCAGCCACCAGCACCCAGGTCACCCTTGCCCTTCCCCTCCAGTGGCTCACATCCACTGTTATTGATGGATCCACAACACCTTGCCTGAGGCCTCCTACCTTCTTCTGGCTCTCTGACTGGGGAGGCACACACATTTCCTCACACGCTCACATGCCTTTGCTCCAGTTATGAAATCCAACCTCTGGTTGCTCTCCCCTCTACCCCACATTTTGGTCCAGGAGATATGGCTGATACTTAACTTTCCAGAGAGGATGGGCAGTTGAGGAACTGGAGATTTACCACAGCCTAACTTGAGCAGGCAGGACAGGACTCGACTGGATGTCAGGACAAGCCTGTCTCTTTGAATGTGGAGAGCTGTGAAGTGAAGAAGATGGACACAACTCTCCTCTGTGGCGAGACCATCTTCTTCCCCCTCCTTCTGAAAGGTTTCTGCCCATGCGTAATAGATGGAGATGTTCTATACTCAGATGTGGAAGGGTCATTGCAACTTGTGACAGAGTTTAGTGTGGAAATTATTTTTCCTTTCTTGGGATTGAAATATTAGCTAAGGTGGTGAGGTGTGAGGAGCAGTACAATTTGCTTTGCGTTTTCACTAGGGAAGTCATCTGGGGTTTTTGTTCAGCTCCTCAAGTCTGTGTGTGAAGGTTTGAGCTCAGATGTTCACAAACAGGAAGCTGTATGCTTTGATACTAAAACAAGCTGCCAAAAGCTTCCATGCTTTCTAAATCGTCAGGATAACTGGTGAAGCCAACCTTGACTTCTCAGTAGTACCAATTAGTGAAAGGTCAGTGTGAATACCTCTTTTTCTGCCTCATAGTAGTGCTTCCTTCCCATGGGATTTTTGTGCAGAAGCATGAGGCATTTAAAAGGAGCAGCAAATACCTTCCTTTTTTACTCACCTCATTGCCTGACAGATGGTACATTCTTGCTTCCTGGAGCAAAGGAAAGACGTCTGGACACTGTCTAATGAGTTGATCAGCTTCAACAGTCTCTACAAAATACCAGGGGTCCAAAAGGGGCAGACGGACATTCTCCAGCACATAGGGCAAGAGAGGAAACCTTTCCGACTCCTTGTAACGTACCCAGCTCATTACGGTTTCAAACACCTGTGCTTCTTCTGTGACATAAAGGTCGTCACTCTTCAGTGTGCTGCAGAGAACATCGGCTGGGAGCTCCAGGAACTCCTCGTAGTGCAGGACCTGGGTGAAATTCTGGATAATGTAGTTCTGCACTTGTTGTTTCAGGCTGCTCAGGGAGTGGGCATCAGCCAGCCTCAGGATGCCGACGCAGTTGTCTGGCTGAAGGGCTTCGGTGAGAAAACTGGCACAAGCATCTACCATGCGAAGGAACTGTGGACAGAAAAAGCATACATAGCACAGAGCAGTTACTTGTACGACTACAGCACAGGAGAGCTTAGGAGCTCTGCACCAGCCATGCACAGTTCAGCAAGGAGCTGGGAGAGACAAGAAACCAGTCATCCAAGGACAAGGTGTCTCCAAGAATCTGCAGTCTGAAATAAAATTTTCCTCTTCCTGCTGTTTTTTTTTCCCCTGCATCCATATTGCTCCTTTTCCTTCTTGCTGGACGCAGACAACCTGTGACAGTCATGAGTTCAAACTGCTTCACAAAAGTAAAAGTATTTCTACCATTCTTCCCTCCATGAGATCTCAAAGCAGTAACAACCATGGAGTTACAAAGCACAGATAAGACCCTCAGGCTTCAGATGTGCTTACCCTCCTTCAGCTTGAATGACAGCTCAGATCAAGCTGAAGAGAGTCTGGTTTTGGAGTGCGGGTGGCTCCAAACACTGTCTGCATTCATCCTCCCACCATCCAAACTTTGAGTGTGTCTGAGGCCTTGCAAGGGTGGTGGAAAATGAGTGCTGAGGTCTGCAAGGTTTGGACCAAAGCGCTGCCCTCCCCAGAGCCATGCTGTCCTGCTGGGGGATGTGGCAGCAAGAGATTCAACACCAGCAAATTTTTGAGTTGCTGTACAGCCAGAGCTTTCTGGCTAAGGTGTGTTGTGGGGGAGATCTTTGGACATTTTAGTGATCTTAGTTTTCCTTCAAAAAACATAGATGTGCCTTCTACATACATACACATGGATGTGTCTTCTTAATCAGAGTCTTCTTAATCAAAGAATTTCCCATGTTTGTGTTTTATAGGGCATTGAAACTATTGTCATTAATTTGCTTGGCACAACAGCCCCACCTGAGGGTCCCAAACGTGCAGGTCCTGGACCATCAGTGGGGCGTTTGCCATGAACTACGAAGTGAGCTGGGTTGCTGGTGATTATTCAGGGATTGGGAACCTGTTTTGTGTAGGAAGGTTATAAGTTTTTGTCCTGGGCTTTCCTTTGCCTCTGTGGTTTCGGATGTGGACAGGACATCAGTATTTTGTATTGGTTTTGTCAGTGAGCAGTGCAAATAGTAACATCCAGAAAGATGGGTCAGGACTGTTGCTGTGCATTTCTGGCCATGCCTTTTGGGTCCTTTTTCCATCCAGCGTCATCAAGCAGACCATTTCAACTCATTCTGTCCCACGGAGGAAAGTTGCACAACAGTAATTCAAGGGGAAAGAGGAAGTGAAACAAAGGAAATGCACTTTTGAGCACTATTTAGATTTGTTTCAGTAATTAGGGTAGAATCTTCTAGACCCGCAACGTTGTGTTGACACATTTAGACTGTTTACCAGAGCTGAGCGATCGCAGACGCTGGGTGCAGACTACCTGGTTCCTGTTTTACATTTAGATGTGGTCAAGAGTTTAGAGAAATGCAACTGACTGATGAACGAAGCTACACATGGTCTCAGAACATGTTGTTGCCATTTGTGTTGAACACATGTCAGCAGCACGCCATGGGACCGCAGCAGAGCTCGGCAGCCCCCCGGTGCCAGCCATGCTCACGTTGGCCATTCTCCGGGCTAGCGAGAGGCTCGTGCTGAGAAACCACCGGTGCATTTCCCTGAGGACCTGGAAGGATTTTACCAACACCAGGCAGTTCACAGCCCTGAGGAAGGTTAAGCATTAGCTCTTTCAAAGTTGGCAGTAATGAGATGCAAGAAAAAAAATAGGTGGGATTTGCCAAGGTCACCCGTGAAGTCATTCTCAAGTCTGGGAACAGACCTAGTGTGACGTTGTCACCATATGGCCCAGCCATGGTACAGTGCTCTGATTACTGACACATGGCTTGTTCGGAGCAATACTCATCAGGTGACACCGGAGGTTTTCTCCCAGGCAGTGCTGGTTTAACGGCCATGCAGGCACCTCTGATCGCCCTGGGTCGCTGCACATGCAGCCAGACGAATGCGGAACTGCGAGGCGTGGGTGTGAGAAACGGCCCCTGTCAGGGGCTTAGCCTGAGACCAGGAGAGTATCAAGCTAGGACTTCCCCCGGCTGCTGCTCCTCACCTCCGTGCTGCTCTGTCTCCCCATGTAGAGACAAAACTCCCCCCAAAACTCCCCCAAACATGCTGGGTGTGCAAATGAGCCTCCAGTTCATTTGCTTTCCTTATGCTTCTGGCACGCAACATTTCCATCTTTCTCTCCCATGAGTATCCCTCCTCATGCGACCTGGGCATTTTAAAAGCCTCTTTGAAAGTTCTCTTCCCTGAGAAGAGTTTCCCCAGTAATGGGGTCCTTCTTTTAATACCCTTTTGAATGCAGATTCTTACTTGCTGGAGACATCCCATATGCTTGCTTGGTCTCCACTTGGCCTTCTCTCTGAATAATAAAACCTTGTGCTCCCAGTTTAAGTCCTTGCTTGTCCCAGTGTTGATCCAGCCCATCTAATGTAAGCAGTGCCAGTAGCCCTGCCCATGCTCTGATCCCCAGAAAGGGAGGAGAGTGGTGGCTGAAAGCCCATATTCATAATCCTGCTGTGTGCAGCGTGCTCAGGGGTCAGATCCTGCACCCTGCAGCTGCTCTGTCCCAGCACGCCCCGTCTCGTAACTGACACCTGCATCCCCCAGGGGCCCAGGGCAGGGAGCGAAGGGACACGGTGACCCTTGCAGGACAGCTCTCTGGGGACTGGCAGCTTTCTGAGCCTTTTCTCCCGTGAGCCAGCACTGCCGAGGAGCCCTTCACTGGCAAAACAGGCCTTCTGGTCTGGCGCCGTGCAGCAGCTCAGTGTAACTACCTCAGTCCAGCCACAACCACCCTCACTGTTCACTGCTACGTGGCTACAGGGAGCTCCTCAGATAACAGCCAAGGAGGAGCAGGAGCCTGCTTTCTTCCCACAACCTCTTCGTTTCCAGCAAAGCAGCTCAGGTGCCCGCCTCACACATGCCATGCTGAGGCAGCGGGGTAGGAGAGAGGCGCAGGGGGCCAGGAGGAAGGTAGGCAGGTGTGAGGGTTGTAGTGGAATTTCATCAGATATAGCAGCCCAGAGAAGCAGCTGAGATGCTGGCACTGGAGGTGAGTGGATGAGCTGTGCTGCTTGCTGCTCTGTGCGGCAGCGGGCGCCGCCTGGGGCGGCACCAGCCAGTGCAGATGCGGTGGCAGGACAGTCGGAGCAGAGGAGGTGGCTGCTGAACTCACATTGCAACTGTGCTCTAGGTGGAAAAATTCCTCGGGGTCACTTCAGGGTGAGGCTTAACTGTTCAGCAGCTCCCTGCTTGAAACCCTTCACCTCTTTACCCCAGAAGGAAATGTGTGTGCACAGAGCACATTGACGGCGTGCCCTCCTGCCCGCCGCATAGCCTGCCACCTCTCCCTGCTGTCAGTTTTGGCTGCATTTGGCTAAAAGTTATTAGAAGGGACTAAGAGAAGGCATAATTATGTAAAACTATTTCCTGTAGGAAACCAGGCAAAAATAGTTTCTAGAGAAAAGTGGAGTGTCTCTATTGGAACCTCGAGAGCTGGGCAAGTTACTCCTTTTCTGGTTCTCTGTCAAGTCATGGAGATTGAAGAAGCACTGCCAAAAATTGTTACTAGTTGGATAAAAAAGTTCTGTTTGGAAATCAGTTTTCTCACATCATTAAGTGGAAAGGAAAGAAATCCCCCCCTCTCTCCCCCAATTACAATAAATCAAAGCATTAATCTTTTTAGCTGATAATATATTGAAATGAAACATTTGACTCTTTTTTTTTTTTTTTCTTCAGCATAAATAGGAGAAACAAACTGGCAAAATGCTCATAGTTACTAAATCTTTTTTACACAAAACACATTTTCAGCCAAAAACCTCACCCTTCTTTAATGTGAGGCTCTAAGGCCTTATAAATCACAGTATCCAAGACAGTTGCATTAAGGCTTGGAATCACTGCTTTTAGTAAAACATTCCTAGTTTTCCAGGTTTTTGTAGTTTTCTTTTCTTGCTCATGGCACTCTCATGATTTTACCATTACTATTACACTGTTTGATAGTTTTCTTAAAGCACCAGCTCTGGCAATCAAATTTAGTCGTAATTTTCAAGAAAAATAGGGAAAAGAGAAGAAAAAACATAAGTGTATGCTCTCAATAGTTTCAGAAAAAATAATAAAAAAGCCTGAGGAATGATCCTAAGGAAAAAAGGTTCAGAAAAATAAACAAATAAATAAATAAACAATAAAAAACATAGGAAAGTGTCCTGAAAATGAGCCAAAAGCAATCTCTGAGTGCTGCCAGTTTGCAGTATTGGTCTGCTGCTGAAAACTTCAGTAAGCTACTGTACTCCTGCCCCAGGCAACGTTAAAGCTGCACCACCTTCTCCTTGCTAGTTTAGGGAGCACCTTGAGATAACTTTCCCTTCTCTCCCCACACCAAGCGCCACAGGTCATTTACCCCAAAGGCCACAGGCTCATCTCGGAGTAATACGTGCCATGTTTGAAAGATTCAAGAATCCTAAGTGCATAATGAACCCTGGTGACTATGGAGTCGGGTGTTCTGACCTTCCTGGAGGTACAGACCGGACACACATACACACATTGGCACTTGGCAGGTTATGCTGGTTGCAATTGGTTAGCAATTTGCAGCTTGGTACCATGGACTGCAATTTGCTAGACCTCACAGGTGATTTACAGGACACGTGAATTCCTCATGGATCAAAGGCTGAGTGAGGCTGCGCAAGTCTGACTTCCCACCAGTCCCCAGCCAGGACTAAAACTCTTTACATCACAAGTCCTACAAAGGAGGATGCTGACTTTATCTGGTGAGCCTAGGTGATGGAGAGGGATGAAGCTGGCTTCCTGCTCCACTGACTTGGCTGGGCTGGGGAGCGACCAGCCTTCGCGGGGCCCTGGGGAGCTGCAGCCCTGGCCTGCTGCCTGGCGAGCACCCATGGGGGCAGCTCCCAAAGGCAGAGCCCAGGTGGCTGCCTGTTTGTGCACCCCAGACCAGGGATGGGACGGCCTATTTTTACCACAGTGTAGGTGCCTATGAAGCCAAACGCCCCTGGAAGCCATGAAATTGGAGAAGCATGCAATGTTGAAACTGGGTATGGCATGGTGTTGCCAGAGTGACAGGACTGGAACAGTGCATTGGGATTATCTGTACCTGAAAGAGGCTGGCGGCTTCCAAAACTTTCTGTACATTTTGCTTTGTGATGAGCATCTTGCTGGTGTAAGTATAGTCCAAGAGTATATTCATGGTTTCTGCGTCAACTCCTTTAAGTATAATCTTCTCTTCGTATTTCTCTCTTAAATCATTACAGAACATGGCCCTGGAAAGAAAGACATTTGTCTTTTACTGCAGCCCAGACAGGATGAGGCATTCTGAAAACATTTGATTGTATAGATTTCAAAACAAAATACTCTGATTGATTCATATTCTATGCAATTAGCCCTGTAGCAAAGTAATAAGGAAAATCCTTTTGTTGTTTTCATACCTTTTTACTCATTTGATAAGGCACACACAAATGGAGCTGGACTTTGCAGCAGACCTGGAGCTCCATGGCAGCAAAAGGCAGCCCTGAGAAGTGCACTGTGTCTGGGCTGATGCTGCAGAGCAGATGTGCCCACACTGATGTCTCACCTACTGGACTGTTAACAGATGCCCTCACGTTTCCAGTACAGGCACAGCTCATTAAGCCCAAGCCTCCAAGCCACTGGCATTCTCCACACTTCATTAACCTGTAGCACATGTATTTTATAACCCTGGCAAGGTCAACACCCCAGTGCTTCAGAGATGCAGACTGCTGCTCAGACTGAAGCCTGAGGTCCAGGCCAGATCCGCATGTCTGACGGCCTCACCTCTAAGGTTCCCGACTTATCTTTGACCCCATTAATACCAGAGATAGGCCAGGAGACTTAGTGATTTGCTTTTAATTAAGAGGCTGACTTTTTCCTCTGCTAAATTTTGGGAGCTTCTGGTAGGACTGCAGAGTCAGTACCTCTGGGCCAGAGGAGTGTCTAGATAACCATGAATAGGAACTGGTGTTAGCCTGAAAGCCCAGTGTTTTCATGCATGGTGGTAAAACCTCTCCTTTGATGGCTAATGCTGCATTTGAAAGGCAACAGCCACATACAAGTTTGGCACTAGTCAGATTTTTCATGCGAGATATAATAAGATTCTCTAAGAGCTATTTAAATCCTCTTTGCATTGTGGAAGATGCAAGGCAAACACATATTCATCTGCATTTTCAATCCATAGTTCTAAGTGTTTCTTGCAATGCTTTTGATTTTATTTACCAGGTCGATCAGTCCAGTCTTGCTCACTGCATTCAGGGTGAGATTTCACATCACTTGGAACCTGGCTCAACAGATTAGAAGCACATGAGCCCTCTTGTATCTGCACTGGGGAAAACCAGGCAGAGCTGAAGTGTAATTAGTAGTGTTCTTTGCACTGCATGCCCTTCTTTATTAGTCACATAAAATGTTGACAGGACACCGCAACCCAGGAGATGTCTAGAGGTCAAAGGTCTTCTTGGAAAAGTGGTCCCGGTTTTACAGCAAGCAAGCTGTCTGACTGACACACCTTACAGGAGCCGAAATGTTAACAGGTTTTCTTGCAAAGCAGTTAGGCAGGGTGATTGGCAAATGGATGGGAGGTATCAACTGCTCTGCTCTAATTGCTCCCCACCCCTTGTCTCAGCAGAGATTTTATAGCAAGAGAAATACCGAAGTGTATAAGGCTGCATTTTGGTAAAGAGACCTATCTTTTGAGCAGAATAGTTGGGGAGAGGTTAGTTGCAAAAGGTGTTCAGCCAAAAGTCTCATTTTCCTTTCACTCATCTCAGCTCACGAGAGATTTTTGGTGCACTGCTCTGATCCATGGCCGGTTGCTGTTGTCCCTGAAGCCCGTGTGCTTGAAAAGCATGAAGACGAAATGCTCCTTAACCTCAGTGGGCGCAAGAGTGGGCTCCCCTTTGGCTTCTCCCACGTGTGGTGGTGTTGAATGTCGTGTGTAAGTCAGGGGCATGGAGGCAGGTGTCTATTGGAAGACAAAAGCACTTGGTGCCCACTTCACCAGGGGAATGGGATTTCAGTGCAGAAAGGGAGCTTTGTACAAAACTGCTGCTTCAATTGCACAGAGCTGACAGGCACCAGAAGCTTTGTCTGAACGAGAAATGGGCTGTCGGAGGGTGCAGGTGCTGTCTGCTCTTGTTCCTTTTATCTCTTAAACTGGTGGCTCCCGTCTTGTATTTAATCTTCTCTGTCGGGGAGGGAAGGCAAAGCTTTCACTTCTGTCCCCCAAAGCTGGAGTGTTTGGTAGCTGTCAGCTGGGGATAGCCATCAGTACTGCCTGAGAGCACCTTCACCCTGCGAGCCGATGGGGGGGAAGACCCTGACACCATGCTCCTGGGGACAAATGTGCTGCCTCTGATCCTCTGGGTTTGCCTGTGCTTACCCAGAGAGGTTTGTCATTATTTTCTCCAGGGCTCTAAACCCTTCAGATATGGCTACCAATTTTGTTGTCTTTTTCTGTGGTTCCCGTTCCCTGTGTAATTCTAAGCTAGGCCTTTGAACCAATGTTTATTTTAAGAAAGGCACATCTGAAGTGAGGAGCTCAGGGCCAAATTTAGATGCCTAAAAATGGGTAAATTAACAAAAAACAGGGAGAAATCTCAATGAAAGAAATTAAGGGTTACAGTTTGTGAAGCACATTTTAAGCATCCACCCATGCTGGAATGCTTGTGCTTGAAATGATGAATGACTTCAAACAACTGTGCTGGAGATTGAGGATGCTCTGGAAAATACTGCTCCAACCTCTCCCAGCCCTGTTCTCCCACTGCCTTGGGTGATGCAGGAGGGAAAAGCTCCTGCTCCACCGTGGCCAGCCGGGGCTGCTCTTCTCTGCTTTGGTACCTTCACACAGGAGAAGTGAGAGAGTTAATTCTTTTATGTTCACAGATGCAGGACATGTCAGAACTACTAGTCTACCTACTCTCAAGCAGTGCTGAAGGAAGAAGTAGTTGTTGTTAACTTTGTTTAACCATGCTTATATCAGCTGCTATGGATTGCTTACGTTACGGCACCCAACGGTCAGGAAGGGGGTTGTGTAATACACTGCTGCAGGGGACAGCCCATGGCTCACAGGGTCCCTTTGCTTTGTTCCTGTGCATGGGTCTTAGAGGCCATATAATTGCATGGTAAGTGCTCACAGGAACGGTGTGGTTCAAGAGTTTCTTTCTTTCAGCCCATGCAGCTACTGGTGAATGATGGCACAATGAACAAGCCACTTTGTGAGGAGCAGAACCAGTGAAGTTCAGTCCCCTACAGACTTCTGTCCTCCTTTCCCCCTCCACAGGAACCTCAGCTTCCCCTCCTCAAGTCCTCCATTCTCTCTCATTATTCTGCTCGCAGGCATTCCGCCACCTCTCTCCCCGTGTCTGACTGAGCAAATGCAGTGTGTGCCTTGGCTCCTTCTGAGCACCCAAGTGGTGGCTGGCCCAGACGCAGTGCTGGTTGCACAGCTGAGCACCATGGGGGCCCGGCCCCAGCATCTCACCTTGCCTCGTTGCTGATTTCCATCAGACCTGGGGGAAAATCACAGTTTTGAGATTTCTGCCCCTTTGCCAAGTTTGGTCAAAAGTTACCAGAAGACTTATGATATAAGAGGCACTGACAGACAAGCAGACAATGTGCTATAAGGAATCCTAGCTCCCCAGGAAGCCAGGAAGCCCTAACAACCAGGGGGGCAATCCGTGCACACATGTGCGAGTGCAATGAGATGGGATGACCCATCCCATGGGCTGAATGCAAAATTGACTGACAGTAGATAGCAGAAAACTGTCTTGGCTGTTTTTAACTGTTGAGGTCCCTTCTGGTTGCAGCACCTTTCCAAGAGACTTATTTCCAATTGCTATTTTTCAAAGTAAAATTGTAGTCATTCTTACTTTAATTTGCGCATCTGCTGTCCCTCCTGCACACAATGCTGGTAAGACATATGTGGGCATCTCTGCTTTTCATTGCATATTTTCACATATAGCCATAGTTTTCACACTATCTCCATAGTCCATCTGCAGAAATAACACCTATCTCCATATGTTCACAGATACCATCTCTTATGAGATGACAAAACCAGAACTGTTCTTCCAGGCAGTGCCAGCACAGCTTACTAAATCCATTAAAATTAGCTTTCTGCTCATGTCACAAGTGGTCACAGGTTCTTTTTTCACATTTCCTCTGTAGCTCTTCAGTCATCTGACCACTTCAGCAGTAAAAAAAAAAAAAATTAAAAAAAAATCCCAGCCATGCAAATGTGATTGTCTAAACGATAGTGGAAAATCTGTGTTAAAACTGATACCAAGTTGCTCTGTGTGTTTAAAATTTGTTCTTGCTTAGATAAATTATATGCTGTAGTAGTGAAAGAATGCAAAATTCAAGATGACCAGAAAGAGGGGGTGAAATGGTAAAATTGCTTTCAAGTTGATATTTTCCATTGCAGCTGATTTTCAGTAACATTAGGAAAAGTGAAAAATTCCAACTCTTTCCTCCTCAACGATTTTATGTGATATATATTTTTCCCACAGAACAATATCACAGTATCACAATACCACTTCTATCACAGTAAAAATACCCCACAATCTGAACGAATTTCCCTCTTTGCTTGGGTCTCAAAAGGATAATATAAGGGACTATGGTTCCAGATATTTGGTTAAAACACCATTTTTCACTTGTCTGCCAACCATTCCTTTCTCTACATGCCTCAAGCAGACTTGTTGGGTGCTGGTACCAGAACCCCAGCAAATCCACAGCTTCACACCTGCCTTTTTTAAGTCTTTAACTTTAAAAAGAGCCAAAAGGTATCAGGAACCACAGACTTGCTCAAAGCTGCAGAGCTTACTGCCCGGTTTACCCTCCTTGGAGATCTACAGTTCAAGTGTAAGACACAAATTAAGTTTCTCGGTTTGGTTCTTAACATGCCTTACCTGAAATAATTGCTTGCTGCGGCAAGGACCACTCGGTGACAAGAGAATTCCCTGCTGTCCACACACAGAATGACGTCTGTGAGGGAGTTTTCAAGCCGAAGGTTCTCCAGGCCGTTCTGGAGCACCAGGGAGAGTCCTGTATCGTCAAACTTGACCTTTTCACCATTCGAGACTTCCACCAGGTCCCCCATTTTCGTCGAACACTCATTGTCCAAAGCGAGCGCGGGCTCCTCAGAGCTCTTCTCCAGCGTGTCACCCATTTTCTGGCCAGCACCGTCGCATTCTGCTGGGGCTTCGATCTAAAAAGAGTCACTGAGCTTCAGACGAGTCACACTGCAGAAGTTAGGCGGATTTCCTGTCCAGAGCTCTCCGCTTATCTGTAGCTGTCACACACGCATAACAGGAAGCCTTGCACTTTCTCATCCTGTTAACACAAACAAAGACTTTTTTTTTCTTTCTTTCTTTGTGAATTTCAGGCAGTATCAACATGTTTAGAAAGGACTTAAGATGCCTCTGTATGTGAGAAGATTACAAGTGACAGGGAGGGCCTGCTTCCCACCCTTAAACCAGCCCTTCACTCCTATCCAGGCCGGCTGGTTGCAGCGATAGGTGCACCACATGGCTATCAGGTCACTTCTGGCAGCCTGGGCAGCTAAGGGGAAGAGGGTATTATTTTAAATGTCTCTTTTCCAGGTATGTGGTAATTAATCATGGAGCTGTTTGTTTTATTTTGTTGTTGTTGTTGTTGTTGTTGTTTAATTATATGGTCACATAGTCAGAAAGCCTTCCAGGTGGCTGTTCCTGTCCAATACGACATGCTAGCTGACAAACATCGGGTCACTTTTCTTTAAGGTAAAATCAATGTAACTCTCTCCAGAACATGGAGCAGTATCAAAAAGCTCCCAGCTGAGGGTCTTCAGGCCACACTACCAGGCACAGTGATGTCTCTCATGGGTCCATGCAGCCAGTGCCGTGCCACCAGTTCTGGGTAGCAGTGGAAGCTAAAGGACAGAACCCAGGGAGCAGTGGATGTGCTCATCCCCATCATCCCGCTGCTAGAGGCAGCTTGAGTCACATCTAGATCGAACTTGCAGCCCCCAGGATGAAGGTGGGTGGTCGGGGGACCGCAGGGCAAGCACCTGGCTGTGGGGTTGCCACAGGGTAGCGCCAGGGTTAGCCCACGAGAACAAGGCTCAAGTTTTCCCTTCAACATAAGACTGAATTGAATCAGATGTCACCTAGCTAAGCTGACCCATAAACACAAGCTGACTGAAATAATAAGCCACACAGCCTATTGAAAGTAACAGGGTAAATCCCTTGGCAAGCTCAGGAAGCTCTCACACCGGAGGGTTAGAAAATCACCTCCGCAAAGAGGAATATAGGGCTAACCTCTAACCCTGGTAGCCTGAGCGCCAACAGACCTTGCCTTTGTGATACTTACTTCTAGGAATCCTGGTTTAGACTGTCCTCAGGTTTTAATTGTATGTTTGGTTTCCTCTTTTGTCTTCCAGTTTGTATAGCTGAACTAACAGTGTTAGGGGAAGCTCAGCATAGAAGAGGGAGGTGAAAGCGGCAGTCAGAGAGGGCTGGATTCAGGCAGTTCTTGTGTGTGGATGATCAAGAGGAAGGAAAGTGAGAAATCTCCCACCAGCCTTACCCTATTTCCTTGTAATACGTTTTTCTTCATTTTGTGTAGTCAGTGCACAGCTTTGGCGTTTGTCTTTCCCAGCTGATATAAATGTGTTCCTGCTGCCTTTTGTGCTAACTGCTGGTAATGAATGCTTCCTTTTTTAATCTAGTCCCATCTTCCCTCCAAATACTGATCCGGGAATACAATAAGGCAGTGAACAAGACCTCTGAGAAACAACAGGTGTGGTTTTGAAGTCACAATATTTTAACCCTGTCTTGGGTTAGGTTCTCTTTGTTTATCGTCATGACTTTTGACCTTAGGGAATTCATCTTATCAGGCCTTTCTCTGCGGGTGAGAAACTTCATATTTTCTTTATCTGTTTAAGTGAAAGCTGAGATTCAGTAGCGATCACTTGATTCCAGTTGCTGAAGCTTTAAGCAAAGCATTAAAAGTTGCAAAAGTTGCAGTAAGATTGTGTTAACTGTGAGTACTGGGAACGGAAACCTTGCAGTAAATAGGTCGGTCGATAGCTGTGGTATTGTCAGCATGCTGCTCATTAACTGCACTGTGGAAAGGATCTTAGTTCTTTAAGCAAGTGTTGACTAGTACTAGCACTGATCACTATCTGCAGACTGTCTCCTGTGTGTTGCCAACCAAGTGATCTATTTTTAACCCTTAAAATTCTGTTGTTGTTGTTTTTTTCTGCCAAGCACCTCCCCTCCTTCCTTTTTCTGTTTGTTTTTATAGGGCTGCCTGGTGTTTACAGAGTCCCTTGCTCAAGGATTAATCTGCAAACGTAGGAGCTTGTTTCAGTATTTGGACAAGAACCAGGGCAGCACTGAGGTGAATGTTGTGTTTTCGCAAGTAGAAAAGAACACATCATCCAGGAGCTGCTTGCCCAAGCCGTTCCATCACACAAGTCTGCAGCAGCAACATGTTATTTAATCCTGGGGCAAATCCAGGTTGTTATTTCTTGGTAGCAGCTTCCAAAAACATGCTTCTTTTTGGCCTTTAGAAACTTGTTCTGGCTGCACTCCTACTGTTTTCATTAAATAATTACCTGCTAGCTAAAAGAACCACTTAATGTGGTAAGAGCCGAAGGTTTGTCTGTTCTTGAGGTGTTTGTCTATTGTCTTTGGTTTATACATATTGAATTGACCTGCGTTGATTCTATACCAGCTTGAGAAAACTGGTTGGAATTACTGGCTAGATAATGTATTCATGACTTCTTTCACATAGTAAGTTTACAGAGCTATGTAACATCACAGATTACTGCTGGTATGTATGTGTCTGGGTTTTGTACGTTTCACCAGCTATACGCAGAGACTACTTTGCATCCTGCGCTGATCTTCTTACCTTTGCATCCTCTGTTGCCCATTGATCATGCTTTTTGCTTAAATGTTGACCTGCAGCCAACACCAGACAGAATTCAGCTGTCTGCTGAAAGCAGCGTCTCATCACTGTGGCATTTCAGTACTGTAAAGCTGGACTGTGCCAGGTGTATCTGCCTAGACTGGCCAGGAATCCTGGTTTCCATCTTGGAAAGTGAAAGATTCAGGGAGTCCCTGGGAAGGGGCATTTCCGTAAGGATCGACATGGGGCTATGATTAAAAAGAGAGACAGAAGAAGTCACATCTGGGACACTAACCACAAATGAACCAACAGCAAGGAGCTGAGACACTCTTAAAGCAAAGGCAGAAACACAGAAGCAGCTTCCTGACAGTTCTTGCTATGTGTTTCGCTTCTCACAGTCCCTGTACAGAGACTTGATGAACTTAGCAAGCTTGAGAGGGACCAAGAGAAAAAAGGCCGCATGTAGCTGCCTCAATGCCACCCGGCAACATATTGGCAGCTGCATCTTCAGATCTTAGCGTACTTCCTAGTTGTTGTGGGAGGGAGCATTCTTTCATCTGAGGTTGCCCGTTGAAAGGTACCAGCCTCCAACATGAGCAGGAAACAATGGCAGAAGAGGAGTCTTGGGAAGCTGGAGAGTCCTATCTGAAGTCCCAGCATTGTAATCATTTCCACTGTGCTGCCCGATAAATACCGCAGAAAAAGCCTACAATGCACAGAACCCTTCTGGGGAGCACAGAGCCATTGGGAATACTGACTGCTTAATGCAGAGGTGGTTCCTGTGTGTGGAAGCAGAGATGAGGACTGCACACGTCAGTGTTCATCTAACCAGGGCCTATTTTCCAGCACAGTGCAAAGTAAGATTGCCCAGGCCTGAGATAATCTTGTCAACCCTGGAAAGTTGCTAGATTCTTTGTTTGTATTTCCAGTACATTGGGATAATGTTCACTACCTTAAAATAATGTCCTTATTTTAGCTATGAGGAAATAAATGTGATTTTTTTTTTTTGAATATACATCCAGAATTTGTGGACCTAATTTTCTATAAACTGCAAGCTGGCATCTTTGTTTTGACCACAGTTGTACTCCCTCTTCTGCACCAGCATCACCTTCCATTTCAAAACCCACTCCTTGAGCCTTCTCATATCCCTGCCTCTGGGCATGTGCAGTTGTTCCAAGTTAGCAAACCATCCTTGTATTTTATGTCACTGGGATGTTTCTGCAATAACCACTGCCTCCATTTTTTGTTTTCCTAGGCACAGTGTGGAGGACAGGCATTGTGTTAAGGATAAGTGACACCAAACTGTGCTATCACCTTGCATGGAGGAGAGGTCCCAGTAGAGCCAAACAGTAAAAGCCAGTTTATTTGGACTTACTACGCAAAGTCTGGTTGTTGTCCTAATCATATTGTTCCCCTGTGTGTTATTGGCTATAGAGGTCCTTAACCCTCATGTATAGATGGGCCAGTAAAGCTTGAGAAATCTTTTATCCCCTTCTCACAGGCTTTTGAGGGAGTGGTAGAGGAAGACTACTATTAAATAAAGTGCTTATTCTGTTTGAAGAAGCTGAACTGCGGTCTGGGGGTGCAGTATGGTCACTCCCAAAGCTGCAGGCAGAAAAAGCTGAGACATCATTTAACACCGTATTTTAAGACCTTACAGCCCAAGATGAGATGCACCTAGATGAAACTGGAAGGACTGGAGACTAGGAATGGGGCTGAAGGTAAGACTCATAAGAAATGCAATAGGTATGTGCTATGGGAGCTGATGAGTGCTGTTGCCAGACTTCCCCATTCACAATAGTCTTTTCCTTCTCCATGGAAGAAGGATATTCTTTCCCCAACACCTTACACTACTACAGGTTTTTAATGAGAACAGGAAAGCCCTTCATATTTTCACTCTCAAGATATTCAGTCTTTGAAACAGAAAAGCAGCAACTATTTCCATTCCCTGTTGTATGCAAACAGGGAAAGAAATGTGATTCTTCAAGTTAGTTTCTCACTAAAAGAGAGGAAAATATCCCATTTGCTCTTAACTTAGTCCTGAATTGCTCTTGAAAAGATTTTGCCAGCGTTACTCACAAAGAGGCTTTGTCATCAGCATCAAACTCCCTCCTGCTTTAGTTTATGTAAGTAACAAGATGCTTGGGTCACTTGTCTAATGCTGGCTGCTATGCCGCCCATTTGAATTTAAAAGCATCTTCTCTGTATTATTAGTTAATGGCCATTTATGCGCAAATAATTCTCCCTCTAAGTAAATTACACCTTTGCTCTCTGTAAGTGGTCACAAGGGACTGTACCCATTATAGAAGAAGTAGAGGCCTGTTGTGCTCAGTGACATTTTGATCTCCTACTCCTTGGGCACCTCCATCTTCTGCTACAGACAGGCTCTGGTGTTCAGAGTGCCCAGGTAAGAAACAGCCCTGGAAGGAAGAAACAGTGCTATAGTTCAGGCACTTGTGTCACAGCTTGATAAAAACATGATCACAACAGTACCACATGAAATGAAGGAAAGCTGTTCTGAATAGCAAGGGCTGGGAAATGCATGAAACTGCCACTGACAATGAGTTACACGGAGGGCTGTGTTACAGCTTGTGCTTGATGTCAATGAGGTAAGGACACCTGTTGGGCTGAAACTGCAGTTCTTGAGTCTATTCACAGAATATGTGAAGTGGCCTGGTGAAATGCTGACAGTGTGACCCCAGAGCATGGGAAATAAACCCAGTTTCAGATTTTATTGAAGTCTGAAGCAGTGCTGGCTTTATTTTTCATTAAAGCTTGTCGATCTCAGCCAGTTCTGTGCGCACATACCTAACCGATGAGTTCACACTGGACTGGAGCTCACACTAAGGAGTAAAGCTCCAGAGCTGTGACTGAATTTTGCTTTGGTTTTTGGACTGCCCGAAGCTTAGAAATGCTGGCCCCAGAATCGGTGTGGTCCTTACATTCTTCACAATGGATTTCTGCTAGTTTATAACACAGATTTCTTCTTCAGGCTGTAAAAGCTCTCGACCTACTATTTGGGAAGATCTTAAGAGGAAAAGCCAGTGTGCTGGTCTGTGTGCTCTGTGGGCACCGAAGAGCAGCCTGCCCTGCTGGCCGCTGTGCTGCCTAGCCTCACGCGGCTTTGTTCCCCTCTCTGCAGGGCTAAAAGGATAGCTGACTGGAAACCCTCATGGACCCAAAGCAAAAAAACAGTGTTCAAGTGAAGCCAGATCTAAATGTGATGAAGCCAAATGAGATTTTTTGCCACAGACAGTAACAGAGGAAGGGGGCAGGACACCTTACAAAAGGGAGCTGACATTTTGTGTGATGCTCACAGCAGCTCACAGAATTCATTTCTTTTGACCCCTGTCCAAGGTGGTTCCCGCTGCTGGCTGATGAGGTGCCACTTACAAGTTTCTCTCATTATCCAAAAAATAAGGATGGTGTTGCCAACTATTACTACTGTTGGAACATGAGAGTTTTTCACTGGAAAACCAAAATTTGTGTAATTAATTCTTGGGTCTCATTTTCTGACATAATGAAGGGCAGAATCAGTCAGCTGCCTGGCAGCCACCTGCTGAAAGAAGCAGAAATTTACATATTTTCCATAGATAAATATATAAATGTTGGTCAAAGTGCAATTTGACTTAGTGCAACTCCACATGTGCTGTCCTGTACAAAATCAGTGTATATATCTGTCTCATTTCCAGTTACTTTTTAACCCCAGAGCTATTTTGTTTAGCTTACAGTTGTGGTTTACACTTTCAGCTTGATGGTGAGAAAAATGGTGAAGGCTTGATGAACTTGAACATTAGCTCAAAAATATCAATTACAGTGCTCAGCTAGTTCCGCATCGCTCTTATAGCAGCTGCAGTTTCATTTCAGCAAGTTTTAAAATACTGTTAATTTTTTTATTATTATTATTTTATTTTTTTGCAATTTTTCATCAGGGTGTCTTAATTGTCTCTTTTGCAAGAAATCTCAACATCTGTTAAACTGGTCTTCAGGCAGTGTTATCAGACAGCTTTCAAGACAATTCAGCACTAGTTCTGCACAGGAGGGCTCTGTAGCCCCCTCCTTCCTTCCCAGCTTCCAGCTACCTGCAGGCTGTGGGGGAATTGAGATGCCAGATTGCTGGCACAGTAACTGAGCCGACAGAAAAAATAGCAGCCTGATCAGAGATTATGCTATAGAAATGCACAACCAGCTAATTATTACCAGTAGCAAAAAATTGTTACTGCATTTTACATAATGGAATTATGAATGATCTAAAGTTAGAAACAGTGTAGGTGAATTGTTAATATCCTTATGCAAATATAGATGCTGCACAAAGTACGGTGATCTAAAACACAAAAAGCAGAAGTGCTGAAGAAGTTGTAGTATGTCCTGACAAGGAAAGGAAATTATCTGAGTATTGAACTGCCTGCATGCTGGATTGGAAGGTGCTACACTTAGCAGCCTGCACATTTGTTAGTTGTTTTTAGAGCCGGTGAGAGTGATCTGGGTTTAATACAGATCGCGGTTTAATCCAGATCTGGGTTTAATCCAGGTCACTAGCCGCAGATTTCTGTCTGGGAGTGCAGCACATTCCAGGCAGCACGGCCAGAGAAGAACACTCCGATTTCTGGCCCCGTGCAGCACAAACCAGCAGTCCCCCCGTGCCAGGAGAGGTGTGGGGCAAGGTGTGCCTACGGGAGCTCGCAGGCTGCTGGCTGGCAGGGCCGACATACCCTGCGAGTCTGTCGCGTGGCGGCTGCAGGCCTTGAGGGCTGGCAGGAGCTTGGGCCTCGAGAGACGCTACGAGAGCTATCTGGGGCTGTGCAACACGCCAGGGAAGCCGCCTGGAATGTAGGGCATTGGGACAGCTGCACGAGGCCAGGCCAGCGGCTCAGGAAGGCTGCAACGCTTTGGGTTTGGAAACCATGACAGATACTTGTGCTGGCTGCTGTCAGGGCCAGGAGGTGGAGCCCGGCCTGCCGGCTGCGTTGTCACCGAGCTTCAGGGAGGGAGCTGAGGTGTGCCTGGCTGCGCGTGGATTTTGGAGGTATGGCATTGGAGAAAGAGGAGACCAAATCATCAGAGGTTTGAGAAAGCAGGTAACTTTTAAACGTTTGTCACTTCTAATTTTAGAATTTTAACCCTAGAAATGCTACTTTTATTTTTCTGCCAATTGATACTGATTTTTTAAAAATGTAGTTTTCCCATTAAAAAGAAAATGGAGAATTTTCATTATGCATTTTCCATTTCCTTGATACCTGTCCCAGGGAAAGACAGAAGAGCTTCAAAATTTCATACTCTTGTCAGTGTGCTTCAGTGTGAGAAAAAAAAAAAAAGATGGATATTAATAGGTTTATTTTAGGAAAAAAAATATAAAAATAACATAAATATAACAAGTATCTAGAGAAATGAGACATGTATTTGCCTTTTTATTGCTTCCTGTCTACAGTAATGACCTGTTCCTTGTTTCACTTCTCCTCTCCTTTTAAAATTACAAAATACTGTCTCATACATAAAAATGTTAATAAAAAAAGCTAAGAAAACCTCATACTCTATGCAGTACTTTACATATTTCATTGTTCCTTCAAGATTCAGTACTGGATTGATGTATACTAGAAAAGTCTAATAGCTGTCCATGGAATGAGAAAAGAATCTGTTTATTATCAGAAGCTCACCACCTGACCAATCTTATTTTTACGATCATTTCTGTCTAATGATACTGCTTATGAATAGATGCGTAGGGAAGGCTTAGGATCAAAGAGTAAACCACAGATTTCACAATGTTTCCTTGGCAAAACAACATGTTGATTTGGCTACTGCACTGGAATCTGCAGACTTTCATTAAGGGTGTTTTTCCTGGGATTACATGGGCTGCCCTCTTCTTTTTTGCCTTCCTAAGACAAACCTTTGTCCAGGACCAGCGATCAGCAGTTGCTGCAGGCTGGCTTGGCACTTTGAGCAGAGCTGAGCTGTCTTAGAGAAGCACACAGCTCTTTCCTTTAGAGCTATTTCAGGTCCGGGAGCAGTCCCGTTTTAGGCCTCAGAGCAGGTCTCAAAACCTTGTTTACGGAGTCGGTGACCGGGGCATTGATCCGGGCTGGGATTTTGTGTGCCCTTCCAAAGCAGCTGCATCCACACAGCAGCTGTTTCCACATCGCTCCCTGTCCGCTCATGCCCAGGGCAGCCCCTGCTTTCAGACAAGGGATGCGGGCTGCGCGGGCTGGGAACTCAGGCTGGTTAGTCCCACCAGTAATTTCTGGAGAATAGGGGGCTTTTTTCTGTGCTGCTCTGCTGGAGGCAGTAAGCCTGGGATTTAAGAACAAACTTGTCGGTTGTCCTTCTGGTATCTGTATTTTGAGAGTCAAGTCCTGTCACTCATCTTGGAGAAACATTGCTTGGCATGGCAATGCAGTTAATGGAGAAAAAGGCAGCTGCACGTGCGGTAGAAAGGAGGAGCTGCGCCAGTCAGCATGACTGGCTGTGAGGAGGGAAATATCAAGGAGCACCTGCAGAACTAACTCTTCCCGGATTAACTTTACCTTTTGAAGCCTTGTTAAGGACCAAAGTGAAGGGGTAGCCAAAACTGTAAGGTGGCAAAGGCCATCTGGAGGTTTGCCCAAGCATCACCACTGTGCGGACCTGCTCAGCACGCGGGGTGGCTGCTCCTGCAGCTGGCAGCTTGTGACCCGTGGCCACTGCTAGGTCCATGCTGACCAGTGGGTAAACAGGTATGGTCCTCACCCTCTTGCTGGAGGTGTACCAGAAGGATCTGGTGGCATGGATCTGCAAGCACTGGAGATGCTACCAACTGGTAGCTTTGCAAGTCTGAGATTCCCAAACTGGGGACAGAGTGGCACGCGCACATCAGTTCAAAGTCTTGTTTTCTTGAAACCTACCTTATATTCTGCTTCACTGGCAGACAAAGCTTTTCACAGTCATTTGCACTGGAGAAAGGATTTATTTAACTTGAGAAATGCCTGAAGGTCTCATAGATGAAGAGGTGCAATGCTCCTGCCTATTAATTGGTCCCAGCATTGGCAGATGGTTTGAGGAGAGAGCTATTAAGTGTGGCTGAAGGGCAGAGTGGGAGCTGTGCAGTGCTCTGCCGCCGTGTGGCATAAAGGGAAGGCTTGTGGTGTAGGAATCAGTGAAAAAATACTATTGCCCTTAGTGCGAACATGAAGGAGCTGTGGTTGGGCTTGTGGTTATGGGGCTGGGTGGGAACATTTTCTCTGCTGCTCAGGGAACTGTTTTTGCAGGTACCTCGCTCACTTTTGTGCTAGGTTAGTGACTGCGGGTGTCAGCTCTCTGCTATTCTGCAAGACCAGCTCCCTTCAAGTCTTCGCCTGTGTGGCTAATGAGAGCTCAAACAACTTTTGTTTCTTTGCCTCTTTTTTCTCCCTGAAGAGAAGATCCAGACAAACACCAGCAGATCCTGTCCCTGTCTCACTGGGTTAGGCACTGTTTTCATGTTCTCTTGGTATTGTAAGGGCCATAAAAAGGAAATAGTTCTGTGTTTATAGCAGCGGTGATGCAATACTCGTTCTTCTCAGCTTTGGAATTCCACTCCCAGTCTTCTCCCATGCTTGGGAGATGGGAGATACTGGGTGGAAAAGTAGACACTTCCCCTCTGCATGGGAGGACTATTCCCATGGACCTTGTTTTGAGGCTCGTGCAGTGGCGAAAGGCTGCTGGGATGAGCAGGAAGAGCAGGATTTGCCTGGGCTTGGAGCCTGGGCTGGCCAGTGAGGACTGGCATGCACAGGGGGATGCGCAGTGCTGATCGCAGGGCTGAATCGGTAAATGTGTCGCCGATGTTTTGCCAAGTGGCTCTTGTCCTTCATTGTGGTACGTGCTGCCTGTAGGCCCTTCTCTGCTGCATTCAGGCAGGTGCTGAGCATGCAGGTGTTGGGACTGCACCCCAGCCCCAGCCCCAAGTGCTGCATGTGGCCATGGAGGATGTCCCATTTTGGTCCTTGGGACACGGCCTGCTCTCATCCTGCCACTTTGGCAGAGGATGGCATTACCTGGTGCAGCTGCCATTTTAAACAGGTGATGGGAGGAGGAGAGGCTGACAGGGAGAGGTCTTGGAAAGTCTCCTTCCACCTTGAAATGCAGGTACCTGCTGGTTATCCACAGCAGGCTAACGCAAGTCAGTGGGACCCACAGAACCCACAGAGCTTTTGGCAGGAGGATGGTGAAAGGCTACTCAAAGTTGAGGGAAAGAATTTAGCAAGATTTGTTGTATTCCCTGTACTTCTCTGAGAGGTCTTTTATCACAGGAAGAGACTTTGCTGTACCCTTATCCTCATCGAAATCCAGCCTCTCTTTCAATGCTATTTCCATACGCCTCTTCATTTTCACATACTGCAACTTAGTCAGCCCTTTTTCCTGGCATATTCAAAAAGTAAATTCCTCAACAGTTACTGAACTCACTCTTTTGCTCTTCCTCACAAATTGCTGTTAATGTCACCTTTCCTTTTGCTCAGTGCTGACTGTCTGTAATCTTGCTGAACGGCTGCTGTTGCTACTTTTAGGTTTTGTGCCAGCTTGCGTCAGGATGTACAGTGATGTCGTCACTTCACACATCTTTCTTTTCAAAGCTTTCTGTCCCCTAAAGCTACTAGCAACATGAGAAAACTGTTCTTCCTGGAGCTGAGAGGTGTTTGCTTCGTTGTGTTGCACAGCTCTTCGTGACATTACTGCCTTCGCTTAGTCAGGGTCAGTCATTAGCCTGCCCGCGTTCTCTACCTTCAACTGTAATGTCTCTTTTCACTCTCTTCTTGCTCTGGTACAATCCCTGTGTTGCACTGAGGCTTTTCAGTGCTGCTCACTTACCAGGTTGTCTCTGTTGCTCTCTGTTCTCCCTGCTGAGCGATCAGTGCAAGGGGTTTGGTGTTCAGTTGTCACCTCACTGCATGTTCTCCTCCAGCTTCCTGCACTCAGCTCTCAGTTGCTGCGGCTCACCTTCATGTGCTCCTTCCTTCAGCTCAGGGCCCTTCCTTGGACTGTTTAGGGTAGGTGTCCATTAGCAGTCAATAGCTACTGAAAGAAATCATGGATTGTCCTTGGGTTTTGTTTTCTGTGTGTACTAACTACCTGAAGACCATCGGGGTTTGCTTAATTTCAGAAAAGCCCGATAAGGAGTTAGGACGCTCCCCACAAAAGAGGAAAATTCTCAGGACCATACTGGCACAGGACTTCTTAAAATAGTTAACGTCTTCATCCGGAGGAATGCACTGACCCGTTTAGGTGGCGCACTGACTGCATTGTTGAAATGTGTGTGAAAAGTGCCTGACGGCGGTGGTATTCAAATACAACACCGCCAGAAAAACACATGAACAGCACTGGATGCATGCCAGAATGTTCAAGTAGGCTTCTAATTTTAGTTTAGAGCTTTCCAATGGCCAGCTGTAGATACCTCAAAATCTCCAAAATCGCTGACCTCCTCTGAAAATATTGGCCTAAATGCTTTACAAGTAATTTACATTGTTAAAAAAGTATTAACAAAGCTTTATAGAAATGAGTAATCTTTAATAATTGGCTTCAGCTTCTCACGCAGCACACAACTGCTTATTTTGAGAGAAATGCTCAGCGCAGCTTGAAAAACAACAACCAATGCCCCTGCTAGCAGAGGAATGAAGACCAATAGCATGTTATAGCAACTCAGCTATCCCTAATTTCAGTGACGTTGGCTTTCAGAACTGGAAGTGCCTGGATGTGACTGCATGCATACATGTGCACATTATGAAACAATTGATTGCTCAATGAGCATTTTTAATTAATATTTTCATTTTAAATGCCCCATTTACCCTCTTCACACAAGGTATTTTTGCCACGTGCAGCTTTGATTGGAGTAAACACACTCCTTTCAGATAGCTCCTTCAAGCCGACTCATTGATATCTTTTTTTTCCTTCCCATGACTCATCCTTTAATCCCTCTTCTGCTTTCTGAAGTGATCTGTACACAGTCGTAACAACCCCAGGAGTTAAAGAATCAGAGGACTGGGGCAGACAAAAGGATGTATCAGGTAAAAAGTTCTGTGTTAGGCAAAAATATTCTTCTTAGTCCATGTACTTTTTGGACCTAATGTCTTTGTAATAAGTAACACTTCAGGTTACTAATTTCTCTATCTTCAGTAGGTGAAATAAGTTATTGTAATGCAAATGTACTAAACAAGGTGAACTGCCTGTTGATTTTGTTTGCTGTTTATGTAGTTTGGGGTCGTTCTTGCAGCAAATGAAAAAATCGACTGAATTGTCTCACAATTAAATGTGCTAAGCAGTTCTGAGTTTTAGCGCAGCAGGAAAATGGTTGAAGGCTTCATTTTTTTTAAGATCTTAGTGAAAATGATTTACATGCCAGAATCAATTGACATCTTCAGTCTATTTTTAGAAACTTAGCTTCTTAATTAGGGATTTTAATTCTGCTTTGCAAAGCTGCAATTTGCCCAACTAGGGGGAAGAGCGGAGCTCATGCAGCCTATGAAAATCTGAGGCTGGTTTGCTCCAGTGCAGATCGACCTGGGAGACCCAAGCATGTTCTGCTCCTCCAGGTGATTTCTCCAGTGGAGGAGCTCTGTCAGGAACTGCAAAGAGCACAACATGGCGTGCACTCCCGGTGGAGGGCGAAGGGAGGAACTGGCAGGGCTGGCCTGCAGTCGGAAGACTGCAGGTTCACTGGAGGGTAAAGGTACATTATGCTTGATACCCAGAATTTAGGAGAGCGAAGAAGGTGGCACCTAATAGATGTCACACTTCTTCCTTTCCCTCAGCAAGAAGTGGCAATACGGAGAGGGCATCCTTCTAGGAAGCAAACGCAAGCGTTACCTGCCTGCATCAGCTCCACTGGGTTGCATAAGGCTCATTTAGTGCCCGGTAATGAACTTAATTTAAGCATGCATGTCCCTGCCCTCGCCTTCTTACTCCGCGCTGCAGACTTGCGAGTTTGCTTATGCTAAAGGGCAGAGCAAAAATAAATTTCCATACTCCCAGGCATGTTCCATCAGCCTGTGCTGGAGCGCGGGCCGCTGTCCAAATAGTTTGGCTATGAAGTGAGTTTGGGCTGCGGGACAGGCTCCGACCTGCCCTTGAAATGGCATGACTATGACACCGGGGTCCTGCTTTTCTGCTTCCTGCCCCCAGCCACAGCCGCACCGCTCGGGCCGCCCTCACACGACCCCGGCCGTTGTGTGGTGGGCCGGGAGGAGGGCAGCACGGCCACTGGGGAACGTAAAACACGGGTCGGGCACGGCTGGGGCTCGGGCAAGGATCCTCCTTGGCACTGGTTGTGTACGAGGGGTGCCAGGGGGACCCGGGGGGTCCAGCTCAGAGCCTGCGGGGCGGCTGGGGCCGGGCCGTGCCCCCCCCCCCCCCCGGGACTACAGCTCCCAGGGCCGCCGGCGGGTCACGTGGTGCCGCCCGCCGGTCACGTGCCCCGCCAGCCCCTTTGTTTTGAGCGGCGCTGGCAGCGCGACCGGCAGCGGCGGGGAGAGGCCCGCACTGCTCCGCTCCGCACCGAGCACCCAGCCCCAAGCCTCGCGGCGGCGGCGGCAGCAGCACCGCCGGGCACAGCGCGGCCTGGCCCGGCCCGGCCCGGCCCCTGCTCGGCTGTGAGTGCGGGGCGGGGGGTGGTTGGCAGCGCCGGGCTCCCGGTCGCTGAGGGGCGGCCACCGGGCGCAGCGCTACGCCGAGGTGAGGACGGAGGGCGGCGCGGCCCGGCCCGGCCCGGCCCGTTAGACGCGGGGTGGCAGCGCCACGGCTTCACGGCGGCGGAGGGGCCGGCGGGAGAGCCGGTGCCGGGCCGTGCCGTGCCGTGCCGGATGCCGTGTGTGTGGGGGGGATGTCCCGGCCCCCGCGCGGGGTGGGCGGCGCGGCCCGGCCGGCGGAGCGCGGGGCCGGGCGGTCCCGGTGCCCCCCCGGTGCCCGCGGCCGTTCCGCTGCTGCCGCCTCCCCGCGCCCCCCGGACGGTGGGGGGCGGGGGGAGAGTCCCCGCGGGCGCTGATTGGGCGGGCGGTCGGGGGGAGGCGGGGCCGCGGCGCGGGGCTGGCCGCGGATTGGTCGGGGCGCGGGGGGGCCGTCGCTAGGGCGGCCTGGGGTGAAGGTGAGCTGGAGGGCGCGCGTGCGCGCGGCGGCTGTGGGCGAGGGGAGCGGGCGGCGGCGTCGCGCATGCGCACGGGGGGGCGCCGCCATTTTGTGCTCGGGTCGGCGCCGACCATGACGGTAGCGGGGTCGGCGGCGGCTCCGGGACGTGGTGCTGGCGGCGTGCCCCTCGTTTACTCCCTTCATTTACCAAAAGGTTACCTAAAATCTGCACATGCTAAAGGTGTTCTTACTTTGTTGCTTCTTTTTTTGCATGTGCGTGTGGCTTTTTTTGGACTTAATTAACCATAGTCTCATGTCCAAATCAGTTCCTGTTTTTGCTTGATGGTTTTTGAGGACACTTAGACTTTTTATGTGTCATGAACTTGTTTATTTCTGAATGTTGGCATTCAGAATATTTTTTACCCATAGTAGTGACTTATATTCTAGTAGAAGACTTGAGTGTCATCCAAACACTAAATTTCTCCTGCAAAACAATAAATAATGATAATAAATGAGTCCCTTAAAACCAGTATCTTTCTTCATATATATATCACAGAGAAGTAAAAAGAAATGCTGTGTTTGCTGGAGGAAAAGCTTATGCTTTTTTCTGTCTTTTTTTTTTTCTTTAAGAACTTCGAGCGCATGTTGTGGGTTTAGCTAGCTTGTTGCAGTAGATAAGAGTTATTGACTGATGTCTGTGGTATCTGTACATCTGAGATAAAGCACACTTGCAGGTCGTGTTGTTTGAAGTTATTAGCCAGACCTGCACTAGAGTTACTGGGATTCAGGCTGGAGAGGGGAGAAAACTTCATTTTCTGACTTTGCATTACCTCAGGGGAGCTGTTAAAAACATCGTGCTAGGTAGCAGCAGGTGTGATGCTCCGTGCCTGAGCTGCTGCAGGGCAGTGCTGGGGCCCGGGGACGGTCCTTGCCCTTCCCCAGGGCAGCCGCACGTGTCCAGCACCTCCTTTTTCTCTCTGAACAGATGGTCACTGGTCCTGTCATGCCACACAAGTGCCAGCGTTGACCTGAGGGAGTAGCGGGTGCCGGTACTGGGTGGAAGCCACCTCCCTTGGCAGCAGCAGAGGCTCAGCTTCAGGTACTCTGAAACTGCACCCTTAGGGTGAGCTTTGAGGGTACGCTCAGGCACGCCTGCTGACAAGCTGTTTGTGAGCAGCCTCACCTTTGTGTAGGCTGCATGTTTCTCCTGTTTCTCTCTGTCAGTTCTGCTTGTGAGCCGAACTGGCTCTGTGATAAAAAGCAAAACAAAATCAACCAGCATGTGGTTAGCTGTTGACAGAGCTGTGGAGGAAAGGGGAGGGATAAAAAACATGGGGGTGTTGTTGTGGCGGCAGGGTGAGTTCAGAGTAACAAAGTAATTTGTACAGGAACAGTTTACTGATACAAGGTGTTGGGACAAGCATTCTGTGTACCTGATTTACTGACCTCTGAATGACAGCTATCCTCGGGTTATTTATGAGGAACCTCTTCTGTAGACAAGCCCACAAACAATGTAGACCTTAAGGAAATAGAGAAACTTGATCTTCAGTAAACCCAGCTTAGTCTAGAGATGTGTGTGCAGGTAATATTCATGCAAGAGCCATGTCCGTATTGTTAAAGCATTTTTAAAACCTGTTGATGTAAGTGTAATTATTTTTCCCCTTCCATTTCTTTTGAATAGATAACATCTTTGATTTGTTTAAGGTCCTTTCTTGGTGCCCCTTACTCAGACAAGCAGTCCAACGCGTTCTGTGTTTTTTTTTTTTATATATCTCATAATAATTCCTAATACCTGCCTTTAGGGATTATTTTTCTGCTTTGTCTAAACTTATTGTAGAGATCTCAGTGTGAAAGTAGCCCAAAAATGCTTTATAATGCAGAGTCTGCAGGCATGTGTAGTTACCTTTGTATACACTGAAGATGCAGCCAGGTATATCTTCTTGCAAGTTTTTCCCCCCTTTGTGTGCTAGACAGCTCAGCATCAGGCACAGATTCCCCTCTGCTCTGCTCTGCTATGAGACTGAAAGATGGGGCAGGCAGCTGGAAGTAGTGGCATTTTAAGGCTGCCAGAGCAAGATTTGCAAGAAGACTGACTGTAGGCATGTCTGATGGAGCTGAACATGCGGTAGTGTTATTGATAGTCTTACATAATTACTTAAAGCAAACCTACAGAAGTAATTGACTAGGTAGAAATCAAATCCTTGTATATTCAAAAACAGTCCTTTCTGCAGTGGAGTTTAATTCTTCTTCCATTCTGGTCTCTTATCTGTGATGACGTGGTATTTATCCCCGGCTTAGTTTTTGCTCCATGGATTTTTCAGTCTCCCATCTCTTTAATCCATTATGGCATTTAAAAACAAACAAAAAAACAGAACCACCATCATTTGCTGACCAATTTTGTCTTATTCCAAGTTCCCAGCATAAAGATGATGTTGCTTCTTCCAGTGAGCAGTCTTCACCCAGAGGCTTTATTTCCATTTGTTAGTGATTGCGTTATATGGTTCTTTTAAGACTTTAACTGTTCACATAATGAGATTGATTTTTGAACACCTTTTTTTTCCTCACAGTTTTTTGCCCTCTCATGCAATATGCCAGTGTCCTGTTTCTGATTCCAGGCTAGCTTTGCTTTGGAAAAGCTCCATTAACTTCAGTGAAATTCTGGCTTTAAGCTGTGACACCAGAATCAGGCCTTTAGCGTTTGTTTTCATAGGTATGTTTCCCTTTTCTACTTCTGATGCTTTGTTTCTGCCCGCTTTCTCACTCTGAGTAGTGTAGAGTTAATTGCAGATCGAGCCCCGTGTAAGGGTTAGGGTGTTAACAACAGAGCTGTTGAGAGGGTGGCTGCAGCAGTGGTGGTTGTTGTTCTTGGTTTTTATGTGGCCTGCGTCATTACGGGGTAGAACAGTTGTGAAATATCTTGGATAGAGTATCTGTTGCAGATCAGGCTGTGGAATTATGCCTTGTTAACTGATTGCCTCAGAGAGATTTTACTAGATATGCTCATCACAACAGTGTTTTTCAGACAGTGAAGTGACACTTGATCTTGTTTTAATTCAAGTTAAAGGAAGTATTTTGTAGGATAAATGAGCCGTACCAAGAATCTGCCTTGTAAATATGTGTGAGAAATTCTTTATGGAAAATGAGAAGTCAGAAACGTCTTTTCTCAACGAGTAGATGCATAGCGCATATTCTTGGTCTTTATAAAGACGGTATCTTTTAAAGGGGCTGTGTTTATTTAAAAGAAGGTTTTTCTTAAGGAACAATGCCTTTTTTTTTTTTTGTATTCTATATTAAGTGATGATGCAGCCAGATTCGGATTGGGTAATTGCAGCTCTAAAGACACTGGCATGTCAGGAAATGAAAACTGAGTTAGGTGCTAACGTTTACTGGCTGTAAGTGGGGAATGAGGGAAACTGAATGTAATCCCTTGGATTATTTAGGGAATAAATATTTCCGTAAGTTTTAAAATAATTCAGTATATGTCTTTCTAGACTTGAAAGTAAGTGCTTTTGGAGTGGCATCTTTGTCAGCCCCATGTGGGCATTCTACCCAGCTTCTTGCTGCCTCAGTATATTTTGGTGGGCAGTCATCGAGTTCATTTTAAAGTTCAGGAGTGGCAAAGAGCCCTGTTGCTGCTAGATTTGTTGATCATGTTACGTCTAATATGCAGAATCTGCAAAATCAGCTGCATTTTCTTTACTTGAAAACTTTAGATTTGGCATTTACTAACATAGTATTTTTGCAGCTTCAGCGCTCTGATAGCACTACTGTGTGTTTATGTGCTGGGGGGAGGCTGTACACTCTGTACTTGAAACTGGAAAGTGAGCAGAAATGTTGCTAGTAATTTTTTGCTAGTAGTACTTAGGAAAACAGAAAATCTGCCTTTACTCAGTAAATTGCCCTTGGTCCCAAGTTTAGGTGTTTTTTTTTAATGCAAGTAAATTTAATCATTTCTCCATTCTGTTTTGCACATCAGTGGTTTACACTCATAACTGATTTGAATCTTATCAGTGAACTAACTTCTAGGTGCAGGGAACAAAAAAGTAAAAACAGTTCTTACAGTCCAAGTTGTTCATTGAGATAACTGAAGGTTGTTAAACACTAGTATTATAAAGCTGTATTACGATCAACATAAATCACTCCTTTATTTTCATTATTATCTCAAGTGATTTTTTATATTGCAAATTTCATTCTGTTTTTTCAACCTTTGATAGTGTTAAATGGAGGCTCCAGTTGAAATGAGGATTACACTGAAAAAATGAGAAAAGCCCAAGCTCTGGATCTTTATACAGGAAAGCCCTTGGTTTCTGTCAGTAAAGTGATTTGCTGAAGCTGAGGCCTCACTTTATTTATCTTGAACACTAAGGCAATGCCTGGGGTGCTGGGACAGACAGAATTTGTCATCAATAATGCCTGTGCATAATATACATATACTACATAGGGTATGGTTTGTATTTAACACATAACAGATGATGCTGCATTGCCCTGCACGAGGTCATTTGCCCAATAATACTCTGTCACCTCTAGAAAAGGTCAAAACTTGTGCCAATTATTAGTGACCAAACAAGTGTCTTGTCTAATTATTGTGATGAAATGAAGAATATACCAAACTGAATACTGAAGTGTTTTAATTTTTCAGACCGTAGCACTGTGAAGGAGAAACTCAGACAACTTTTCTCAATGACTCTATAGCCAACTAATGTAACAATGGTACTAATATTGGGACGCAGACTGAATAGAGAGGATAGTGGGATACGAGATTCCCCTGCAACCAAGCGGAAAGTTTTTGAAATGGACCCAAAATCGTTGTCAGGCCCTGAGTTTTTCGACTTCTCCTCGGGATCATCACATGCTGAAAGCATTCTCCAGATCTTCAATGAATTCCGAGACAGCCGGTTGTTCACAGATGTCATTATCTGTGTGGAAGGACGGGAGTTTCCCTGCCATCGAGCGGTTCTCTCAGCCTGCAGCAGCTACTTCAGAGCTATGTTTTGCAATGATCATAGAGAAAGCAGAGAGATGTTGGTGGAGATCAATGGCATTTTAGCTGAAGCTATGGATTGCTTTTTACAGTATGTGTACACTGGCAAGGTGAAAATCACCACAGAGAATGTGCAGTATCTCTTTGAAACATCAAGCCTCTTTCAGATTAGTGTTTTACGTGATGCCTGTGCCAAGTTCCTGGAGGAGCAGCTGGATCCCTGTAACTGCCTGGGAATCCAGCGCTTTGCAGATACGCACTCGCTCAAGACACTGTTCACCAAGTGCAGGAATTTTGCGCTGCAGACATTTGAAGACGTGTCTCAGCATGAAGAGTTCCTCGAGCTGGGGAAAGATGAGCTTATTGATTACATTTGCAGTGATGAACTGGTGATCACTAAGGAAGAGATGGTGTTTGAAGCTGTCATGCGCTGGGTGTACCGGGCAGTTGAGTTGCGAAGACCAGTGTTGCATGAGCTTCTGACACATGTCAGGCTCCCACTACTACACCCAAACTACTTTGTTCAGACTGTAGAGGTGGACCAGCTGATTCAGAATTCCCCTGAGTGCTATCAGCTGCTGCATGAAGCCAGGCGGTACCATATCCTTGGAAATGAGATGATGTCTCCCAGGACTAGGCCACGCAGGTGAGGAAATAATTTTTTTTGACTTCTTCCTGTAATAGGAGGACACGGTTTGATGTACAGATGTTTGGTATACACTCCCAGAACAAAAATATTTTTCAGACAATTTTATTTTCTGTTCTGGAGCACTACAGTTACACCTGTGTACTTCCCCACAACACATGAAGCCCACACATGTCTACAAAATAGAAATAAAGGAGTTTTTTTGCATAGATCGTTCCGTTGCTATGGAGTAAATGACCACTCGGGTAAGTTAAGCTATTTGACCTTGTAAGTAAAATATTTTCTGAAGGTTAATGTTTGCTGGATGTGATCTTTAGTTATTTCATACAGTGGTAGCATCTTGAAAACAGCTTACTATGCTGTAGCACGTAAACAATTCCGTTTCCCAACCTTCTTTCTTTTCATAACAGTTAAGTAAGTGCACAGTGTGCTATAAAGGATATGGATGAGGATATGTATACAGAACATGTTGCATCGCAGAATGCTTTACGAATGGAGTAGTATAAAAAATTGCAGAAGACAACAGAACAACAGGTTCTTAACTATAAAGAAACTGTATCTTTCATTTTTAAAGAATTACAAAACAGTTCCTGAAATACTTCATACTTATTCCATGACATTTGAATAATCCAGTATTACTGTGTGTCACAAAAATGCAAATGGTGACTGAATTTGCAAGAGGAAGACCATACCTGGCATTTATGGTCAGTGGTGGTTATGATCCTCCCCCTGCCCCAAAGAGAACTTTCCCAGTAAAAGCTTTACCACTACGTGGTAGTTGATGTCACAGTTTAACTCCAGCTGATTTAAATTGCAGTTTTAAAATCATGTGCTGTACTGAGGTGATGCAATGATCTAGTCTGGACAAACAGTTAGATTGTGTTAGGAGTTACTCCTCTTTGTTTATTCTTATTCTTAGTCATACGTGGTTGCTGTGCAGTGACTGTGCAGGAAACCTTAATTTTTTTGGCATGTGTTACAGGCCTTCCTATAGGGGGAAAAAAACATTTGGAAACCATTTGTCCCATTAGTGGCTTTCCAGTCTTGAATCCTGCTGTGAGAGAAGTAATTCCTCTTGAACTCCTTGCAGCCCTGCTGTTTGGCTTTCAAAGCTGTACAGTGCCGTGGAGGGTCTGGAGGCTTTTGGTTTACTGGAGGTTGGAAACTGGTGTCTACAAGTTTCAGAAGCCTTCCCTGAGCTTGGACCTGGGCGGGGGGGGGGGAGGTGTGGTGATCTGAGAGCTTAGACCAAAGACCTTGTTTTGTGAATTGGAGAGGGGGCTGCATCTTGTGGTGTTTGGTGTGGTGTTTGTAAGTTTATTATTCACTTTGATAAACAACAAAGCACCTTTGCTTAGACCCAAAACCCTTCTCAGAGTGCAGGGTATATACATATGTATATACGTACCTAGGGTTCTGAATAGACTCACCATGGCATTCCCATTTGTAAATTAAATTCCTTGTCTAATACAGGTGATTTTGGGATGGGTGTCTGTGTTTTCACTGCTGGACTTAATAAACCACGTTGAATTTGAGTAGGCAGGAATGAGAGAAGTAATTTACAGAGAGAAACTGGCCGGCCTCCCAGCAGGATTTTTTCCCCCTTTTCTATATTACATTCATGAAATAGTTCTTTGTCATTTGTTTCTGTTGCCTATTTGTTTCTGTTGCCTATAGCAAAAAGAGATCCTGTTGTAAAACAGTTACCAGGTCCCACTTTGCTGATGTTCTCATCACACCTCTTCTGGGTGTTTCTTGGGGTTTTAGGGAGGAGAGGACACTGGGAAGGTTTTTTTTCTTGAATTCCTCTAAATACTTTTTTAATATATGAACCCTTTCTAAAATGAAACTGTGCAGGATCAGAAAGCTTCCAAACCAATGCTTTTACTGAAACTTACAGAAATTAATTGTGATTCCTTGTATGGGTATATATGCAATTATGGATAAAGTGGGTTCTACACATTTCTTTTTAGGAGAACAGTGTAGACTGCGTTTTTGGTTAACTCTTTCTTTTTTTAAGCTACTAAAGAGTTAACCTGAAGTAAACAGAAGCTTAAAACATGGGGTAACCTGCTCACTCTTTTAATGTTCTATGCCACTAGGCATTGTTGACAAACACAAAGGTCTTTCTGAAGTTCTTTTCAGTTACATTCATGCAATGATAGTGACATCTTGAGGTTGTCTCACTCCTTTCAAGTCTCTCTTGTCCCCTGCTGGCTGTGCTGCACAGCAAATCTCCAAGCCAAGGTGAAGCAGTGAGCAACAGTGATTTTCCATATACAAAACAAAGCAGGCTCTTACTTCTGCATGGCTCAAATTATCTTCAGATTTTCATATACCCATGAGTTCTTTAATCACACAGCTCCTTTAAAGATGTCTGATGGCGTGAATGTTCACTTTAACAGGTTAGGTGTTACTACATTTATACATCTTAACACATTCTTTTTGGCTGCTTTTAGAAAAGTTTTAATGTAATTCCTTATTTTTTTCTCCAAGGAGGTGACTGTGTTTCACTTTACATTTGTCATGCCATTTGCTACACAAGTGAATTAACAGGAGAAAATGTAGTAACTTAAAAACCTTGTAACTTACCTCCTGAGCTTAAAATGTTTTTGTATGGAATCTCTTTGAATTACTGAAGGTTCTTCAGTCCAGCTAACACATTGATGGTTATCATTGTCATCTAGGCTAAAAGTCTGCATACAGCTCAGGACCCCCTTGGAAACCTCTTTTTTGATGTCCTGGATTATGATATTCTGTTATCTGTCTTACACTCTTCCATTATCTTGCCTCTAAGTAACCACAGGGTCTCTTCTGGAATCTCTTAAGTGCCTGTTTTAGCTCACCTCTGGTACTCTGCTCTCGCTGTTACCTTTGAGTGCTACAAGGAGGGCTTCTTGTACTGCTGGCTGAGATCGTGTCTTCTCTGGGAATGACAGCTTCTAATCTCCATTCATATATACCATTAGTTCTTTTCTGGAATTAGATGTTGCATGTATGTTCTTTGTGTGTATTCCCCCACACACTTTTTTTTAATTGTGTCCTCTGTCATCTACTAGAAGGCTTTTGAACTAACTTTAAAACCTCTACAGCACAAGACTCCTTCAAGAAGTAACAGAGAAAAAATTTACTTCTTAACTGAAGTAGTTATATGGCTATGTAGGTAATAAAAATTTGAGGAAACACTACTTTGACCGTGGAGTTAAAATATTCTACTGAACTAATAGTTCCTTTAAATAGCAAAACTCTCATTGCAATTCATAAAGAGCCCTATCCAATCAAAGTTTTTTCATTTAATTTTAAAATAAAGATTGCCAGTCCAGCACAGTAAGCTTTTCATTAAGTCAAAGCCTTGGTTCTAGTCTAAAAAGTAATCAACGAACAAACATCTTGTGTATGTGCAGTTAGTTGATATGTTTGGGCTTGCCTCTAGACAAATTATGAGACAAATATCTTGCTCTTGAGAAAGCTCTTTTCTTTTTCTGGGTAATACTTTGCTGGCACAGAAAGTTCCCCTCTCTCTCTCTTTGAGAGATTCTTTTCAGTCGTTCCTCTTAAAAACAATAACAGTAAATACATAGAAAGCAGGAACCTGTGTCACTTCAAAGTTGAGCAGCTGAAGAGTGTTTCTTCTGAGTAGTTAAGGTGCGTAAGCGTGCTTCCTCTGTTACAGATCTTCACTACGTAATCTTATAGTACATTTTCATTTATTGTTGTCTTTATGTAAAATATTTGGAGAAGGAAGTTAAACGTAACTTATGATGTGCGGTGACAAGGAAGATAAGAGCTAGTTTTGTTCTTGACGCTTCAAAATGGGGGAAATGTCATCAGGTTTTATAAGCTAGTATGTGTGTAAGTTCACATATTAGGAAATTTGGATACAGATCATGAGACTTATCTCAAATACAATCAAAGGGCAATTTTTTGAGAGGACTGCAGTCCTCAGCAACGATACAAATGAGTTCTCTATTCATTTGGAGATCAAAGTTAAAAGAAAGCACAGGACAACAAAAAGGCTTACTAAAAATCAAGTCAGTGTTGTGTTGTTATACTTGGTTAGTAGACAACGGTTCTTGAAATAACTATCAGTGCAGAATTCTTTTTAAAGAACCCTGAAAAGAGTGGATTTTGAGAAATGCTAGTAAGTTACAGGTTTTAACAATGAGTCATAATTTGATTCGTATGTAGAAGATGACTGGTACATTCAAATGTGGATTAAAATACAATGAATTTCTATTACTGTGAACATGGAATAGGTATAATGCAGAAGGATCAGGCTAGTAGGAGAAAAAGAGCATGAAACAATTTAAAAAGCTTATTTGTATATACTGCAGACTGTCTAATGCTAAACTTTTCACCAAGTTCTAGTGCTCATTTTAGGGGTGAATTTTTGTTTTATCATTCCTTAATGTCTCAGTCTGTCACTACGCTTTTTATATTGGTGGTGCCTTTTTTAAACTGTATTGTTTCTAGGATTTTTTTCTCTCCTCTTTATTTTGGTGACTCTGCCTTCAGTTTTCTTCCTTCTCCAGGAAATAACCTAAACATTTTAGAGGTGTTTTAAATTGTGTAATACTTGAACAATGTGAAGTGCTATAAATTTCATAACTTTTGATGGGAACGGGGACTGGTTTCAGTGTGAAGAATAGATAATTACAGTTTTGCAACAGGTTACTCACCTAATTGTCTAAGACCTTGAACATTTTTCTGATATCTCTGTGCACCTATTAGACTATGGGCTTTCTGTATTTTTAATTTGAGATTTTTTTTTACTAGCCTACTGTGCAGTGTGACTCCATGTATGCAAAAAAAAAAAAAAAAAAAGGTCTGTGTGGTAACATCTCATATAATGAGACAAGAGGAAGCAATGAAAACCTGTCACTGATTTTGGGGGGGAGGTTAGAGGAGAGGGATGGTATAGGAGCAAATAGTAAGCTTTCTGGTTATTACTTTTTAAGCAGTTTTTGTAGACAGTGCTGTTTGGCTTTCATGTTCTAATAACTTTAACATCTTAGTTTTCTGTTCTCACTTTTTTTAGATCAACTGGTTATTCAGAGGTGATAGTTGTTGTTGGAGGCTGTGAACGAGTTGGAGGGTTTAACCTGCCGTATACCGAGTGCTACGATCCTGTAACAGGAGAGTGGAAGTCACTGGCTAAACTTCCAGAGTTTACCAAGTCTGAGTATGCAGTGTGCGCTCTGCGGAATGATATTCTTGTTTCAGGTGAATAATTCTTTTGACTTCTAGCACCTGAGTTGGGGATATATTCATGCCAGCCTTTTATGGCAAAATGGGCAATGTGTTTTAAGACACCTCTCATTCAGCCTTTTAGGAATGGTAGATATTATGGTACAGCTGCTAATTTAGATACTAAGTACCAGATGTTAGTTTAAGCAAAGAATCTGTCTCCCTTTGTCATTTGAGCAAAACTTAAACGAAGAAGGTGGATGCATGGATCAAATAGAGGGTAACAGCTAAGAATGTGTCATAAGGCACAAACCCTTAAGATAACTGTTTTGAGTATCTCATCCAGGTAGTGATACTGAAGGAAATCTGGGCAAAAAGCCATTAGATTATTTCTTGAGATTGGAATGCATTTTAGTGTGATATCAGCATGTTATGGTTCACAGAAGTAAAATCATAGTATCATTCAGGTTGGAAAAGACCTCTAGAGCATCGAGTCCAGCCTTTAACCTAGTACTGACAAGTCCACCACTAAACCATGCTATTAAGTTCTACATCTACACGTTTCTTGAAGACCTCCAGGGATGGTGACCAACCACTTCCATGGGCAGCCTATTCCAGTGCTGCACAACCCTTTCAGTAAAGAAATTTCTCCTAATACCTGACCTAAACCTCCCCTGGTGCAAGTTGAGGCCATTTCCCCTCAGCTTATCACTTGGTGCTTGGGAGAAGAGCTCAATCCCCACCTCACTACAACTTTAAGGTAATTGTAAAATACAGTAAGATCTCCCTGGGCTGCCTTTTCTCCAAGCTAAACAACCCCAGCTCCTTCAGCCACTCCTCATAAAATAACTTACTATATCTTTTTATTTTTTAAAATCCACTGAAACTGAATTTTCCAATCAAGTACAAAGATCTTTATTACTGAAACAGGATATAATTTCATTACACACTGTGGAGGGGCATGTTGGGAGTTGACCTTTCTCATTCAAGCATGAATTTATTCAGATTGACATATTTGTTCTTAAAGGTGGAAGAATCAATAGTCGGGATGTTTGGATTTATAACTCTCAGCTTAACATTTGGATCAGAGTTGCCTCCTTAAATAAAGGCAGATGGCGTCATAAAATGGCTGTGCTTCTTGGTAAAGTAAGAGAAGTATATTTATAATTTCTTTAGCTGTGATATTCTATGTGTATAAGAAAATAGTGGAGAAAAACACACATGTACATATTTAGTTTTACTTTGCACTCCCTATCAAATCATTTCATATTTTCAAATAAAATAATGTTTAAAATAACTGTGCTCTTGATCAGTCAGATACTGTCCATGGATATGAAAATCATGTTACTTGTCTACGGTTCTTCTGTGATCTTTTCATTGAACTGTCTGATCTCCAAGAAAAAACTTCTTTGCAGGCAAAGATGTATCAGGATTTGTCCATTTCAAAAGTGTTTTCAAAGTTTAATAGTTCGTGTAGTTATTTAAAGCAGTACTACTTTGTTATCCATTTCTGTGCTTTTATTTACTATTTTATATTAAAGTTAAATATATTTCTATGAGAAGATAGAATTTTTTGCTGTATTTTAAAGGCATATGTGCCTTAACATAAAAGCAACTGAATCTGTTAATTAAACTTAGGGAAAGTGTGTGTGTTGCCCCTTGGAGTAGTTTTTTTAGAAATGGAACAAGTAGAGGAAAGAAGGTAGACACAATTGATAATGAACTCTGCTTCTTAAATATGAGAGAAGCAACAGGAAAGAAAGAAGGTTTGTGAACTGAGAAGGAATGTTTTTGTAAGCAAGGGAGGTGGGGAAGAAAGAGAAAAGCAAAGGTATGTGCAGGTGGACTTTTGCTGTTGCTGAATGTAGTCTTTAACAAGTGAAATGCAGAGAAATGCCTTCTCTTACAAGTGCCATTCAAATAGGAAGCCTCTGTGTTTTATTATAATGCTATGCTTTGGATGTCTGTTTGCAGTATTCTTCCATGTGTGACTGAACGGAAACTCTCCTGGGAGTTCTTAACTATTATAAAGAATTTGGCTACAAATAATTTTTTTATAATAGTATCCCTTCCTAAATCTAACAAATTAGGATTTCTGCAGCATTAAATTAATTGAATATTTAAATGTAATAACTAATCTAAAAATGAAATGATGATACTTTTCACCACTGCATAGGTATATGTTGTTGGAGGATATGATGGGCAAAACCGCCTCAGCAGCGTGGAGTGTTACGATTCATTTTCCAATCGATGGACGGAGGTGGCTCCCCTTAAAGAAGCTGTGAGCTCTCCAGCAGTCACCAGCTGTGTTGGCAAACTGTTTGTGATCGGGGGTGGTCCTGATGACAACACATGCTCTGACAAGGTTGGTTAACTGGGGTTGTATCTTCTATCCACAGTAAAGGGAAATGCTGGTTTAAAAATACATCGTGCTGAGATCTGTATTAATCAGTTTGAGTGGAGGATGGAATTACAGTACAAAAATATGTAGTAGAAAACATTAACTAGTATGCTGTTACTTGGTCTCATTAGTGTGCTATTACTTCGTCTCTGTTGTGGGTGCTGTCACTGGCTTCACGTATTAAGTGAGCTGTGTGAATGCTTAAATCAAAGTGTTGGGAAAATGGTGTTAAATATAGTGCATATAAAGACATTATTGATATATGGACCTAAATTGAATTAATACTGGCTTCATTCTCTTGGTGAGTTATTGATTCTCTGCCCTTGTTATAATCTCTGTGGGTCTGCCATGTTATAATTTCAATTAGACTTCTAATACCACATGCCTGTTTGTTTTCAGGTTCAGTCTTACGATCCTGATACTAATTCTTGGTTGCTCCGTGCAACTATCCCTATTGCGAAAAGGTGCATTACAGCTGTCTCTCTAAACAATCTGATCTATGTTGCTGGTGGTCTTACCAAAGCAATATACTGCTATGATCCGGTTGAGGACTACTGGATACATGTACAGAATACATTCAGCAGACAGGTAATAAACACTGAAAGGGTGTAGATGCCTGAAAAGTATTTTTTTTTTTTACATGAATATATTGACAGGAAATGAGTAGAGACTTGTTTAGCCCTGGCAAAATTGCATCTCTGATTCTGCTTCATCTATGTAATTCAAAACCTCACAGAAGAGTTTCTAAACCAGTAGTATTTCGTCTGAGTGTCAGTTAGCCAGCCCAATCTTTGAGAGCAGTTACTGTTGGATGACAGTATAACAGTATGATGGATAACATTTAAGTGTCTAGAAATTGATCTCTGTCAAGCTCTATTACATGTTGGTTTTTTAAATTTAGATTGAAAATAGTAATTTCCTTTTAGTTGATTAAAGCCTTCCAATGCAACAAAAAGCATTGAAGGATGCGTTTACAGTGGGGGGGGGAAAAAATACTATTTAGCATGAAGTATCTGACTTAAGCAGTGAGAACTGTATCACTTCAATTTATGGAATGCTTAGCAGCACTTAAGAAAAAAGTGTCCCTTCAGTAGTACAGTGTGTGTGTTGATTTGACTTTTCCCTATGTTCTTTAATATCTGCCAAACACCTCCTCTGCTGTTTCTACCTTGACAAAGATGGTTTTTCTTCTTTCCCTCTCCTTTATATTTTCTGCCCAGTTCTCTATTTTACTATTCTTCCATGCCTGGTTTTAAGGAAAAAATAAAACTTAACTTTCTTTGTCTCAAATAAGACAGTGTTGTCACTTCTTATTCATTCATTCTTAGTCATGTTTTTATCCTATCCCCTGTTTACATCCCTCTTTATCTGTTACTCCTCCAAGGTGCTAGTTCTCTTTTTTTTTTTTTGCATTAGTAGTACCTGCTGTGGTCCCTTTTCTGAAAACCTTTTGTTATCTTTCCCCTTTCCTTATCTCAGGTATTTAAATGGTCATCTCTGAGTATGATATTCAGCTGTATTCCACTGTATCCCTTGGGTGAGCTACATAAAGTGAAGGCTTGGACCTGAAATAGCCCTTTCTGTAGGATCGTGTTGCTGCTTTCTCCAACTGCTGAGCTTTCTACTCAGCTTTTTTTTAGAAGGAAATAACAAACAGTGTTTACAAATGGTAGTTGCAATGCTGTCCTTCTACTGGGGTAGACATGCAGGAATTGAGATCTTGCTTTTTTTTTTCTTTCAATAATCATGTATTCACTTGTATATTTTGAAACAGGAGAATTGTGGCATGTCTGTGTGTAATGGAAAAATCTATATCCTTGGTGGAAGACGAGAAAATGGTGAAGCCACAGACACTATTCTTTGCTATGATCCTGCAACAGGCATTATCACAGGAGTAGCAGCTATGCCCAGGCCAGTATCGTATCATGGCTGTGTGACGATTCATAGATATAATGAAAAAGGCTTTAAACTGTAATATTTTTTTTTTCCTGGGGGGGAGGAAGAAATAGCAGGATTGAATCCAGTGGTCTGCTGCAAGGCAGGTTTTTAAATCCTGAAGTGGGAAAATGCCCTTTCCTTACCTAAGTGTCATGAAAATTGTATCCTGTGCCTTTAAAAAAAAAAAAAAAAAGCAGGGGGTTAATTTAAATTAAAAATAAAACTAGTCTACAAATCTGTATAGTTACCAGAGTATGTTGTACTGGTGATCAGAAAGGTTGCCCTATGTGTGTTAAGTAGTTAAAATCTTGGAAGCTTTGTGGGGAAAGTGCCTTCACAAGCACTTGTGCCTGTGTCTGAAGAAGCAATACCTACAAGGTTTCAGGTTCTGCTACTTGAAAAAATATGTAGCAAATAAATTTCAAAGAAGCATCTAGTAATAATTACAGTTAAGAAAAAGCTTGTCTAATTACAATACATATGCAAAGCATTCTTACAAGCAGATTATTTGGCTTAACCAAATAGATTTTATTTAAGATCATGCATGATTTGGGATTTAAAAAAAAAAAGGGGGGGGGGACGGCAGGTTGATTTTAAGCTACGTAGGACAAATATTAGAATACTTGAGAAATGCTTTTCTCTGAAGGAGGACAGTGACATCTTGGTTTTGTGAGCCACTGCAACATACAGTGCTGATTGCATACCTTAACACTATGGACCTTATTCATAGTGTTACTAAATGCTTGTCAGAAATACAAGGCTACATGACATGGAAAACTAGCCACTACTGGGGTGTAGGTATGCATCTGTAAAGCAGATTTGGAATCCTGGTTTTTAACTTCCCGAATAATATGACCGAAGCCTAAAAGTTGCTGGGTTTGTTCTCTGCTCAATGTGAAGCATCTCTAAACTACTCAAGGAATAAAGGAAAGAACTCAGAATTCAACCACTTTTTTGAATTGCATTATAAATTACCTGGTAGAAGACATAGGAACTCAGGTTGTACCCTACAGCTTACAAATTGGTCTTCCAGATCTGTCATCTGAAGAGATGGTGGAGTTACCCACCAAGTATTTTTTGGCCTTTCTTCAGACAATCACTCTAGCTCAATTCGACTACTGTATAAGCTGCTTGGCCACAGATGGAAGAGGTTCTGGAAAGGTCCCTTATGTCACTAGAAAAGAGCTGTGGAGCTGACCATGTAGCCATATGAGGGTAACTCCCACACACCATGTCTGGCTAATTTTGAAGCCTAGAAAGTGCCTATATTTCAACCTGGATTTTTTGTAGTAAAAGTATTTCTTTAATCTTTAAAGTCCTCCTTATATTTGTGTACTATGTCTCATAGTTCCAGTATACAGTTATACAACTGAGGCACAAGTTCTTGAAAACTGAAATAGCACTTGAGAGTTGGAAAATGTATAGTACTTTCTATGTACCAGTTTGCTATTAATCACCAAAAAACTCAGGAACTCCCTTTCAAAGGAATTCTGAGGACAGCAGCCAGTAGGGAAATTGGTCAGTGCCAGGACAGAAAAACATAAGGCTCCTGCAGAGGCACCCTGGCCTCAGGGTTCTGGTCTACATGCTTGCTCAGGAGGGTGAAAACAAGCACCATGTCTGGAACGTCGGTCGTTCCACTGGACTCTCTTCACCATCTGTTTTCCCAGAGTATTTTTTCATGAGATGGAAATTCTGACCCTCAGTGAAGCTATGCCAAATTGGGAGTCATCATTTTCAGTAACATATGGTCGTGACTTTTAAAGAGCACTGGGAGCTGCACTTTGTGATGCATTAACTTGTAACCTCAGGAAAGGACAAAAATAACAGTTTGGGGCTGAATACCAAACACTGCTTTGTATATGTTAAGAATATTGATAAAATACAAATCTCTGCATATCAGTGATGTCATTAGGAAATGGGTCCCTGAGAACACATATTCACAATGCCCTAAATAGGAAGCCATTTGGTAACGTAAGACTTAAATTTAAACCTTTTCTAAGTTTCTTGTGCCTGCTTGCCAAGTGTTACTTTGAAAAGGTTATTTCAGTACCTGTGAATAAGGTCCATTGATAGCAATTGTAATTGCCCAATTAATGATGTTATATACTAACACTGTATAGTTTGTGCTATTGTTGTAAATGACAATGTAAAAAATGATAGGAGCACTTCATTAGAGATGCAGTTTGAAAAATATTCTCCCTTCCTTTGATTTCCTTCTTCTTTGTATTAAGATGTGTGATGCTGATTGTCATGCTAAACTGTCTTTAAACATTCTTTATTCAGTGTCATCTATGTATAGGTATCTTTTAACCTGATTATAATACTGCACTATGTAAATACTGCTTTTTCTGGTTTTGAAAATACAGCTATAAACTGAAATTTCTTAATTATGTACTGTTACCTATTTTTGAAAATGAAAGTGTTTAATGAACCAGTAAATGCAGAAATGTAAAGAGAAGTTTTCCTCTACAGCTATAGTTCTTGAACCTGTACTCAGTGCTGAACAGTTAGGTGTGGAGTATTGCTAAAAGGGCAGTTACTCATGCTATGATTTCCTCAAAACAAACAAGTTCTTTGGTTTGAATCTGTAAGTAATTTTCACTTATAACCTGCTCTGTTTAGAACAGTACTTTCAGATGTACTAGAATTGAACAATTCAACTTCGGTTTAATGAAAATGTACTGTTTCCTAGAAGGATGCTTTAGTCAGGAAATTGCTTTCCTGAGTCACCTGTACTCTGATGCATTTCATTTAGGTGTAGATGGATTCAAAGATTAAAACTCTGACTGTTCTAGCTGATTAGTTTGTGGTTGAGCAGTAAGTTTTGCTGTTTGCATGTTCTGTTGTTTGTTTTCCTCTCAGCCAGGAGAGAAAACTTTTAATGTCTTTCAGTATAATCAAGACTTTCATCATGCATGGTAACAGGTTGGCACCACCAAAGCAGGGCCACCTGCTTAAGATATAATTTCAGCTTAACCATGCACAAGAAGAGGGGATCAGGTGTCTCCAAAGTCACACCTAGAACAAAATTCAAGAGTTGTCTAGTATCTCACTCCAGTAAACAGATAAATATTATAAGTTTCACTCTTAAAAAGAAACTAGAGTGAATGTTTTCCTTCTCTATTTTGCTATCCACTACTTCCTGCTTGAAACTTCATGAGACGTCCTTCTATTCTTAGCAGTATGATCTTAACTGAGAAGAAAGGTGATCTTGCCTTGTGGCCTGGCTTTGAGAAGGCTCTGTATAGAAAGCTTGAGTATTGTGTTGCAGTGTAGCCCATGGCCGCCTGCTTTTGGACAGCCGCTGCATCCCTTCATCTCTCGATTATCAGGCAGCATTGTATGCTTGACAACTATTTGGCTTAGCTGTAGGCTCCCCTCTTAGTACTGCTTAAAAAGGCATGACTTGTGGCATCTCTTCCATTTGTACTACTAGACAGTTAATTTTACAGTATGAGCCTCATGTACATTTTGTCAATTAAGCTCTGTGCTTTCCAGGCTATAGCAGCAAGAATCAACAGTTGTCCTTGTTTGTTTGTTTTTAATTAATTACCCATGCAATTCTCATCAAAGGCTGCTCATTTCGTGGATATCTTTAATGCAAATGATGCTGATATGGGCCTTTATGATAATTCATTCAAGCTTTATAAATGAGGTTTTTACCACTGCAAGACTCTGAGAGAGGCTGTTGACGCAGGAACTGGAGGGGAACTGGAGGTGGTGCTCACCTTGACAGGCTCACAGAGGGAGCTTAGATTACCTTGTGCTTGATGGTCACTTGTGCTTGAGAGCAAGGGCACTGCTGGCTGCTCCAGCTTCTTCCTCAAATAGCTGAGCTCACCACCTTGTCTTAGATGAGTGCTCAATTTATTCTGTGCTTGTTTTATTTGAGGGGCAAGGACAAGAGAAAGCAGTCTCACTTGTGCTTTCAGTTTCCCTCCTAAGCAAGGCAGAGGGGTATGCTGGAGTTGCGCCTTGTTGGGGGTAGGTAGACCTGTGAACTTACTCCAGCTCCAAAGAGACCACAGAGAAGCTTGGGGGGGATGACAGCAGGAGGAAACGAGGGATTGTGCATTTTCTGGGTTTGCTGAACCAAGACATTTGGGATGTTCAGCTTGCAATTCCAGATGCTGAAGCTCAGTTGGTTTAAAAAAATAAAATAAAAAATTACCATTTGTCGAGACTCCTAACTCAAAGATGCATACTTGGTCAAGGGCTTCTAGAGGCAATGTTCAGGAAATGCGATGGTTCATTTCTCCTACTTGCCTAACTGGACAAGTATATCTTTTATTCCATGCCTGAAGATGGCAAAAGCCAATTCAAGAGCATTAAGATGTGATCACTGTGAGGCAACGTGAATGTTTTTGTCTGAATGTAGACCTGTGAATACAAGAAAGTACAAATGTTTCATTGTGCCTGGTTCAAAAATCTGAGCTATATATATATAAAGGTTCTATAAAGTAGGATCTTTATAAGATAAGATTTTTTATGCAAAAATTTGCTATCTGATTGGGGGCCAAACAGTGATATTTTTTTTAATTTATGTATCTAGTATACAAGTTTCCACAACTTACATGATTTCATATGGCATTAATAAATATCCATCTCACTGTCATTCAGTTTATCATGGTCGTGTCAGCGCTGCGAGTGTTACCACAAAACAGTAAGCAGCCTCTTCCTGGCCCCAAACCAGATGTGTTCTCTGTCCCATGTCCTTGTGTCAGCTTCTTCCATAACTAATGCTATGCATACATTTTGTTACTCAAAGTATATAGCCCTGATAAAATTACTAAGAACTCTGCAGGAACATTTTTTTCTACTGAAATGCTCCAGTCTATACTCCTATGTTTGTGTGCACATCCATGTGTGTGAATAGTTTTTGATCATTTTATGATAATACTGTTCTGAGTATGGCATATAAAAAGGCCCCGTGTACAGCATGTTGATAATGTAATTATGGCTTCCTTTGTATCATTAGTTCCAAAGAAAATAGTGCGTTAATATTGAAAAATGTGCCTTCAATTCACTTACATTTTTATCTGTTGTGAAAAAGTTTGGATTATTATTCTTCCTGTTTATTAGGATCGGTCTTACTGTCCAGACTGTTGATGTCCTTCTAAGAGAAATAAATCATTTGTTAGAAGAACAGTTAAAGCTATTGCATAGAATGCACCTAGAATGCTTTCATTATTGCAGTGCTATGGCAGATTTAATCTAGGGAAATTTGTTTTTTCTCTTTGCTGTTTTCAGCACTTCTTAGTGACAACAGATTGGAGTTCAGTCTTTGACTTCCTGTCCTTGATATGTACAGTTCTCTGTTTCTGAACACACTGACTTGTCAGTTGTGTCTTGTTCAATATACACAATACAAAGCAATAATATGATGCAGCACGGCAATAAGCAAAATCAAGAGACTTGAATGTAATATACTATTACTAATTTCATCTATGTAAATGCTAGACCTATGCGGGTTGTTCCCTTTTTGGTGTACCTGTAGCACTTTGGATGAATAGGAACTACTTGGCCATGGAAAGAAAGTTTACCTCCTGAACTTTTATCCAGATGATATTCTCTTCACTTGAAATCATGCTTTGATTTGACTGAAGAAAACAGCAGTTCATGTTTTTCCTTGCCAGTTTCTTTACTAACAGAAACGGAAAAGATTTAAGCTCTGCTAAGAGCTGATCTCGCCTTCAAGGATGATCTGGTACAGCACAAACGACATCTGAACAAGAAGTGCAGACCGCTTGGGGTGTGCCAGAGTCGGTGCAGTGTTGCGGCGTGTATGTCTTCAGATTGTGCTGACAGTAGGAGAGTGACTTTGTAATGTAGTGCAATCGCAATAACATTTACCTGTTATGTTTAAATGTATTTCTTGCATAATTCTTTGGAAGTTGTTTTTTTTTTTTTTTTTAAGTTCGATGTACCTAATAAACATTTGCCTTTTGAATAGTTGGCTGTGCTTTATTTTAGGTCTGAGATCCAGGGAGGGGCTTGGTTGTGTAGAGGAAATTCCTTCCTGTTTTTCTTAGGTCTTCTGTTAGATTCTGCCTATTTGTAGCCTCTTTACGCTGGAGAACTGACAAAGCAGAGCGGGGGCATGTAACACGGCGGTTAGTGCTGGGTATTGGGAAGGGAAAAGGATGAGAACGGGCTCTGAAGGCAAAAAGCGCAGGAAATCAGGAAGGGGTAGCGTAAGGGTAGGAAGGCGACCAGCACCACCACGGCTTGGAAAGAGACTGGCACACAGGTGCTTCTCCTGAAGTGAGCTGCTGCCTGGGCTGCTCCCAGCTCCTGCTTGCCAGCGTGTGAGGGTGGTGCTGAGGTGGAACCGACACGGTTTTGGGGATTGCTCTTTCCTGATGAAAGAAGAGAGCATGGGAAACGCCTCTGAGCGCTGCAAGTCCACCACGGGATAGTTCTAAGGCTTAAAAATAGACTGGCAGCGGTGTTTTAACGACATCCTCCTGTTCCTCTTCCCGCTAGCAGGAAAAAGGAAGAAAAGCGAACCGCTTCCCGGTGGGGGCGGGGCGGGGCGGGGGCGCTGTGCGGGGCCGGGGGCTCGGCCACGGCCGGCACGGGGGGCCCCGCTTCCAGACCCCGGAGGCTGCGGGCACTCCTCAGGTGCGGGGCCCCGGGGAGAATCGGGCGGGCTCGGCCCGGCCCCGCCCCGCCGCCGCTGTCCGCCTGCGCGGGCCCCGCCCCGGCGCTGAGGGGCCGCGCGGCCCTGCGCTCATGGCGGCGGTGCTGCGGGCGGCGGCGGGAGGGGGCCGGCGCTGAGCGCGGGCGGCGGGGCCGGGGCCGGGGCCGGGGCCGGGCGGCGGCGCGCGGGTGAGCGGCGGGCAAAAGGGGAAGGACCGGGAGTGAGGTGGGGGGGGGGGGCGGGAGGAGTGCGCGCGGCGGCGGCGGCTTTGTGTGCGCGGGCGGGGGGAGGGGAGGGGAGCAGCGCACGTGGGCTGGGGCCGCGCGGGCACCGCCCCCCACGCCCCGACCCGCCCCGCCCGGCGGGGGCCGGCACCGGGCCCTCGGGGGGCGTTCGGCGGGGAGCCCGCGGCCTGGCGCCGGTAACGCCTCTGCTCATCCCCTCGTCGCAGCAGCCGGGAGCATGTCCGGGATGAAGAGAGCGGTGGTGGAGAAGGACCCCGACTACGAGGACATCGCCATCGCGCAGCCCAGCAAGCGGCACCGGGCGGCCGAGCGCTCAGGTGGGCGCCCCGGGCCCGGGCGGAGGCGGCAGGCGGGGGGGGGGGGGGCAAGGCGGCGGGGGGGCGGCGGCCCGAGGGCGGGGGTTGCGCCCAGCGGGCTGCGGCTGTGGTAGCGCCCGGCCTGGCGGGCACCGGGCACGGCTGCAGCCAAGGGCACAGAGCACAGGAGCCGGTACGGCTGGGAAAGGGCTCCCAGATCCCCTGCTCCAATCGTCACCACCCCCCCCCGCTGGTGTCACCCACTGAACCCCGTCCCCAAGCACTGCGTCCAGCCTCTCCTTGAACACCCCCAGGGACGGTGACGCCACCACCTCCCTGGGCAACCCGTCCCAATGCCTGACTGCTCTTCCTGAGAAGAAATGTCTCCTCATTTCCAACCTGAACCGCCCCTGGCACAACCTCAGGCCATTCCCTCTGGTCCTGTCACCAGTTAGCACGAGCTCCCCAGGGCCCCAGCCGTGTGTGCTGGTTCCTATGGCTGCTAAATGTTCCTTCCCACCAGTGTAAGGGGTAAGTCAGGGAGAGAAGTGCTTGGGAGGATGGAAGAGAGGAGGAGCGATGGAAGGAGAGGCGGAGGTGGCGGCCGGATGAGTGGGTTTGCATTGGGGCTGTCAGAAATTTCTGCTTTGGGAACCCTCCCCCTGGCTGGGTGCCTGGGACAGGTAGCGGTCTATGGGCAGATGAGAGTAGAGCTTCTTGCCCCAGGGACAGGGAGTAGGCCAGTGGGGTTTGGCAGAGCCCAGTGAGAGAGAATAATGATGGGAGGAGCTGAAGAAATGGGAGCTGAGAAAAATGCAACTGGCTGTAGGACCTGAGATCCAGGGACAGCAGGATGCTGCAGCTGCCGGTTTGAGAGGGACAGGTAGTGGCTTTGCTGGTGATGCTTTGGAGGACACTGTATAAGCGGACAAGTCTGAGGAAGCTGACCTTCAGGTTGAATGTGCTGCTGGGCAGGTTTTTCGGGCAGGTCTGTTAAGGGGCTGGCAGGGGAGCATTGCTGGAGCTGGCTGGAACCTGCCACTCGCTCTGGTTGTGTGTCCCTGTCGCTGCAGAGGTGTTTGTAGCCTGCTTTGGAAGCCACTCTTTGGAAGATCTTAACAGTTAGCAGACTTAGGGCCTTGGGACATTGTCCTTGCCAAAGGGAACTTGTTATTCAGGTGATTCTTCCGAATTGGCTTCTGTGTTTCTCTCTTAGAAGATCCCCCATTTTCCATACAAGAATTCCTTAAGTATACGAATTTCACTAACAGTCTTAACTGAGGACTGTGGTTGATGCTAAGCAGGACAAAATATGAAAATAAAGTGTTCTTAAAAGCCTCTGTAATGTAACCACAAATTCTAAAGTGCTTTAATTGTCTTAATCCTGGTATTGCACTGCCTCAATCTTGGGAAGAGATGCAGTTGTCTCTGTCTGAACGGCATGTTTCATGCCTTACTGTGCTCAGGTTTATTTTAAGTGTAGCCTTACATGCGAATTTCCCAAGTATGGTGTTCATGGTTGGAGAGAAATTATATCTGCTGGTTTTTAATTTTGCATTACTCATCTAGATTCTATCATAATTCAGTTTTAATGTAGGCTTGAACTATTTCTAGTTCTAGGTAATGTGTGTATATATATATGGAAACCAGTAAATACCTGTAGGATACCCTCTTGCAAATGCAAGCCTAGGTTACGTTACTCACATTGTAGGTACCCGATCAGACGGTAAAATTCCTTGTGACAGTAATTACCTGATAGCTGTAACATACCAGCAAATTTTGACTTGCTTTTGATTTCTTTGCTCTTTCCATGTAGGATCTTAGAAGCCTTTTTGAACAGACAAATGCCCTTTAGTCAAGCAAATGCTTCTTCTGAAGCTCAAAATGCAGCCTTAGTATTATTGCCTCCTGTACTATTTAGAAACAACATAAAATTTTTCTAGGGAACCCAGGCTGTTTTTCTCTCCTCTGCCTTGTGGTGTGGTCATTGTCCTTCTGACACAAGCTGGAGGACCTTTTTCAGGCTTTCTTCCAGAAGTACAACTGCTCTTCCGAGTCCTTACTTAGAATTGATAAGAACACGTTGCTTGGATTGCTCTGATTCAGCCCTCCTGGGAGAGGATTTTGTAGGAGGTACACCAGCTTTCAGTAACGTAGTTTCTTTTGTGGCTAATAAGAGGCTTGTAGGCACTCCAGAGCAGGCTGTGCTCCATGCCAGTGCTAAACATATAAAATATTGGTTTGCATTATTATTGCTACATGAAGTGTAAATTTCCTGGATATGAGTTAGGCCAGGGAGAGACAAAAATGTACATAGCATTCCAGGGTACTCCTGCACAATTGCAGTGGTAACTGCACTGCACTTGACAATAACATTTTTTATTTTTTTTTTTACTGTTTATAGCTTCAGTAGGACAGAAGTAAGTAGTTTGGTCATATGTTGTTTGTCATCTCAGACCTAAAAAGAAAAAAATAGCCTTCCACATAAGCCAGCTTTTAAAGACGCATGTGATTTTTGTTAAGACAAATTACTTTCTTTTGCAGAGAAGTTATCCTTGACATTTTTTTGATGCTGAAATTACCACTTCACTTTTCACTTGTTAATGATTTATCTTTGTTTTTTTCAAGTGGAGCCTCAGAAATAGAAATATTTCTTCTTTATTTTTCATGTGTGGCCTTGTGCAGCTCGAGATGTTGCTGTGCAGAAGATTGAGACAATTATTAAAGAACAGTTTGCTGTCGAAATGAAGAATAAAGAACATGAAATTGAAGTTATAGATCAGGTATAAAGGTTTTCTTACTAAAAAAAAAAAATAGTTAAAGTCCTGGTGTGATTTGCTTTTGGAGATTGGGGTAGTGGTTATCTGTTCATTGCTATATGTTATATATTTATTGCTATATGTTACCTCATCTTTTCTTTTCATAGCGCCTGATTGAAGCAAGAAGGATGATGGATAAGCTGCGTGCCTGTATCGTGGCTAACTATTATGCCTCTGCTGGTCTTCTTAAAGCTGGAGAGGTAAAGATTACGTTGTGAAAAACAAGACTTTGAGGGGTATTTGTGAAAAGTGATGTGTAGTCCACTGGCTATATAGCTAATGTTGGGGTTCGAGATGCAGTTTCTGAAGTAGTGGAATCTGAACCCCTGCTGGGAGAGCAGTGGGAGAGGTGACCTGGTAGGTGTCACTAGCTGGGCCTTGGCCACTTCAGTCATCCTGACTCAAGTGAGAAGTTTCTGGGCAGCTCTTGGTTCTGTTTTCTGAAACACTCGGCACTTTTTGTCACTTTTTGTTGTGCAGCAGAGCACCTGGCTTCTCCCACACTTCACAGTTATCCTTGCAAAGCCCTGGAGAGCGGAAGACCAAATTTTACCATCTCACAAATGGAGTGGAAGTAGATGGACTTAAAAACTTGTCAGAAAAAAAAAAATACATTTCTTGAGTCCTGGGCAGTGAAACAATCTTCCCTTTACCCAGGCAGTCGTTCTGTTAATGATGTGTTAACCAGGCTGATAGCAGCAGTGAAGCATGAGGTAAATCAAAGAGCTATCACAAAAAGATTAAAAATTCACAAGGAGGTTAAGAAATAAAACAATAGAGCCCCTACGAGTTAACTCTCCCATTCTGAGCACCGATTCTATAGTAGCCTGGTAATTGCAGGGTGTTGGAGAGTCACACTGAGGCTGAATGCAGGCTCCTCACTGACATGTAGCTCCCTGCCAGTTTAACTATTTTAGTTAATTCCCTGAGTTGGAAAAATGATAGCTGTTTTCCAGGAAAAATCTAAACTGATATTGAAACCTATTAATGTGTGCTGAGAGCTGAGGTTTCACTCCAGTGCCATAAGAGTTTCTCTACCAAGCAAGGGCTCTCATTGTTATTCCTATTTTCCTATTTTGATTTCCAGAAGGCTTGGTGGAGGACAAAAAAAAGTAATGGTCCACCTTGTTTTTCCTCTCACTGAACTTGAATTGAGCAACTGGAGCTGAGAAAGATTATGATGGTACTGGGAGGCTTGGAGATCTCTCCTCTGCATTTGGTTTTGTGTGGGTGGCTGAGGAATTTGAGCTAGATTCTGATCTTTTAAAGTACTTTTATCCAGTGTTGTCACGTGTCAGCAAGAGCTTGTTCTGCCCCCTGTTTACTTGTTTTGTCATGCAGGGTGTTGTTTTTTTTTTTCTTGCCGAGTTTCACAGTTTGCAGAAATGCTAACATTATATATTGTTTTGGAGTGTTCGTAAAACTGGTGTGACCTTGTTGTGTTTGTTTTCTTGTAGTTGTTATGAGCTTATGGCTAGTGTAGCTGTACCTTTGATTGCATTTTATATTGTTTCTAAAAGTCCTGCTTTGCATGCTGGCTAAATCAGGTCTCTTTTTAATTTGAACTTGGTGCTGGTTTCATTTAGGTCTGTTTTCGTTGTGTGGTTAACGTGCTTGATTCTGCTGGCAGGGAGCGATTGCCTCTATTTCTGCTTTTGGGAATGGGAATTTTTGTAGTTTAGCTCAGTGTGCTTAGTATGTAAATGCTTGTAAACTTGTAAGAAGATGACTTGCAAATTCCTGATCTGTTCTCATGAACAGTTCTTCAGCCTGGTGCTTCTGGGTTTTGAGGCTTCTGGTTCTATACAATTATAGTTGTGTGTTGGGTTGTTTGTTTCCACTACAAATAAGTGGACAAAGTGTTGGTCAGTTCACTGGATAAAAGAAAAGAAAATGGGCTGGTTATTTATTGATTTACATCTATTTTGGCTTGAAGGAAGCTTAGGAATTTTCTTGTTTTAAAGATTTTATATATATATATATGTGTGCGTGTGTGTTTCGCATGGAGCTCTTGCAAATGCTTGGAAAACCAATAGGATTTGTGTTCTCCAGATATCAAAGTTCAGGATTTTGGTTTCAAAACTCTTTTAAGGGCTGTTGAGCAGGGAGAGTTGGCAGTTGCTTAGGTCATGTGCCTCATGGACAGCTGGGAGGAAAGCTCTCAGCTGAGCCCTTAACTTCTGGGTGGGGGACTATTCAACTCCACTGCTGCTGCCAGCTCTTGAGGGCAGTTCTGCCCTATCCTGGTGCCCGTACTGGCTGCATGTTAAACCTCACAGGTTCAGGAGGATCTAACATTCTCTCTGAAACACCCATTTTGATGAAATTTTGTGAGTGTGCGTAAGCATGCTCCTCTTTAGCTTCTGTTAAGCTTTGGCAGCTGGCAGAGTGCTAATAAATGTATCTTGCCTCATGGGCATTGGCAAGACCACCAGTTGGTAGCAAAATTAAGGAGCCTAATACATTTGCATACCCTGCTTGCCTGCAAGAATCAGGCATCTGTGGTCTTTCTGTGTACAGTGAAGGCCTGCAGAGGAGGGGATGCTGTTATTTTCAAGGGGACATTGTAAGTGTCAGTCTGCTGCAGCCCTCCTTTCCAAAGCTAGGTGGATTTCAGGGATCAGAGGCTGTAAAGGAACAGATTCAATCTGGGGTCCTACTTCTATAGAACCGTTGTAAGCTTTTCTCTTCTGTGGTGTATGTTTTTTTCTGCAAGGCAGCTGATTAAATATTGGCTCGTTATTTGTATGTTGAATTTTCCCCTTTGGCACAGCCTCGTTTTATCTGGGCTGCAGGAAAATAAATTACTGGATCTGCCTGGCCTCTGTTGCAGGGGACCAGGACGTGTGACACAACAATTCTCAATCACCCTTCAATCAAGAAGTTCCTGGAATCGCCCTCCAGATCCTCGTCCCCTGCTAACCAGGGTTCAGACACTCCATCCGCCAACCACTCCGAGAGCGACTCGCTCTCCCAGCACAATGACTTTCTCCTGGACAAGGACAATGGCAACTTGGACGCAGATGACCGGCTGACAAACAGCCTGGACCAGAGACAGAGCAGAAATACTGGCCGGGTAAAGTAAAACGCGAGTGGTGGTCAAGTTGTTGGAGGTGTGTGCTCTGTCTGGACTCGGTGCTGGCACCAGGAGCTCTTCATGTTGTCACCCACCTTGCTGAAGATCTGTTTCTTACCCTCTCCAACCGCTTGCTTCCACTCTCAGCCTGGCTTTGCTGTGAGGCTAACTGAAGCGTATGTAACTTGGGTAACTCCTCTTAATTCAGTCTTACCCAACAGAGAGGTCAGCCAGGCAGCAGCGACAGCGTTCGTGTTAGCACTGCTGATCTGCTGCTGTCTGGCTTGGTAGTCTCTGGGGAAGGAGCTGTTTCACGGCTTGAGCACAGGGTTTTGCTGTGCGGATGGAAGTCGGGTCAGGAAGGGTAGAGCCTGGAGAGAAGAGCGAGAAATGTCATTCCCAGTGATGTGCTTTGGGAGCTGGTGATACTCCATGTAGTGATGCTGCTGGGTGCCCCTGGGGACTGCGTTGCTCTGAGTGATCCAACCTTTGGGGTTGGGGCTGCTCAGCACTGTGTGGGGAACACCTAGTGGTGGCTGGATTGGCTCCTCCTGGGGGAGTGAGCTGGTAGAGCCTGGGGGCGCACTATGTGCTGGTTTTCTCTTGGTGGCACTGCTTGCTCTTGAACTAATATTACCATTTGCTTAACTGAACCAGACTGATCCACGTTAAAAATACCTCCTTTCATATTTCCCTGAGCTTTTTTCTGTGTTACTTTTGACGTGGATCCATTCCCTGTATGGCTCACTATGGAGCTGCAGAAATCTTTGTACAGTTGCAGCTAAGAACCCACTTAGAAACAGATACAGCTGCCCAAAAGGTCCTTCTCAAGCCATGTCCTCAGTACCGTGTGATTAAAACATAGCCCACATCTTGCAGCGAGCACCAGTTTCCCTTATTTTCATCTCTCTTGCTCTAGGAAATAGAAAAGAGCCACATACTTATTCACAGTGGCCATTAGACAACTGAAGAGAAGCTTTGCAGAAGAGAAGTGATTTCTCCTGCAGAGAAGCTGCAGCTTGCTGAGCATCCCAGCTTGCTCCTCTGCCCTGCTGCCCCTCTCTGCGCCAGCTGCTTCCCTTACCAGAGGCAGGTAGCTTCCCGAGGGAGATGCTCACTGGCTGCAGGTGAAATTCTGAATGTTCAATGAGAGGAAACTTCTGTTTCGTTTCAGTTTCTTTCATCTCAGCCCTGCCAGAGAAGAGCCTCTGACCCAAACTGGAGATGTGTATCTCACTGCATATGGCTGCGTTCTGCAGTTGGACAAGTTGCCATGTGGTGTGGCAGAAAAAGCATTGTTTCTGCATCCAGTGAGCAGGGTGACAGCTTTGGTGTGCTGAAATCCTTCCTAGTGTCCGTAGCAGAAGCATGCAGACAGTGTGTATCTGTACCATAAACCACCAGCCCAGTATAGATAGTTTCAGCAGCGGGGTCTTTAGTGGAACAGCTGGATTGCTTGGCTGTAGCATGGTAGGGCATCTTTGGCCAACACAGAGGTGGCTGAAGGATGAGGAGAAGCTGACGCTGTGCCAGGCTTCTGTGACTGTCCTTGCTCCAGCTTGGGGCATTACTGGGTTGATCTCCCATTTAACTATGAGGGTTTTCTTTTTTAACAACACCTTACTTTTCTAGTGCCAAACAAAGTAATGTTTAAGAGGAATGCTTGGTTTTTTTTGTTTGTTTGCCTTTTTTTCTTCCCCTACCCTCAGGACAGTTCGGGTGTTTCAAGCTCTCAGAAACCAGGACAACGAAATGCCGGGCTGCCAACTGACGAGACTTCACGGCTCTACGTGAAGAAAACGATTGTGGTTGGCAACGTCTCCAAGTTAGTATCCAAAGTCTCCGTAATGGGCCTTTACTTCAGAATCAAATGGAATAAGAGGTTAAAATAAGGAGATAAAGTTGTTAGGCTGTTGCAGTGGGAGGTATTGCTCTTGACACTGGACCCAAGGCTGCCCTCCCTGAGTATCTGCAAGAGCTTTTTGTTGGGGGAAGAGGTATTTTAACAGGTAATATAAATAGAGGTTTTACGGTCTGTTTCTTTCGAGGTGAGTCTTTAAGCCTTCTCTGTCCATTATAAAATCCCAGGTTTTCACATGAAAATGCTGAAAAGCAATTTGTCCTAATTGCTATTTCGATGTGTCCGTAGGGATGCGTTTAACAAAAAAAAAAAAGACAACCACCTGACTCTCCCCCCTGCCCCAAACAAACCAACCCCAAATCAGAAATTATAAAAATGAGAAAAACTCTGTGAAAGTACAGCATAGTCTGAAGAAATTTTTTATGGTTTTATGTTTTCGCCCCCCAAAAAAATTGAAGACAGGTAAATTTATCTAATTGTTGAACTTTGAGGAAAGTAGCGAATAAAAGCATTCATTTTTGGAAGCTATGGACAAGTCAAGGTTTTAACTCTCTACCCTGTACTACTGAAGTTAATTTTCTTTTGCATAGAAAGTAACAAATGTTAGCTGATGAGACTTACAGTATTAGAATTGTCTTGAAAATCTACTTAATCCTGGACCCAGAGCCAATTATTGACTAAGAAGCTTCTTTAAAATGTATAAGAATAATTGCTTTTTTTTTTTTTTTTTTTTGGATCTATGGTAGCAGAGTTGCTGACGCTGTGTTCTAGAGCAGTTTGACTTCTTGATGTCTCACAAAAGATGGGGAAAAGGATTTGACACTGACAAAATATTAAAATTAAGTCTTCCTGATTTAAGAATCAAATTTTTAAATGGATGAATTTCTTATGGCAGTTGTGCACTGGAATCAAGGAAATATATTGGGAGTATAGAGTAAATTATGAGATTTCTGTCTGTTTCTGGAGGAATTTTTTTCTGCAGATCTTGATGAACTGTCAGAATATAGAATAATTAGCAGAAGTATACAGGGGACAAGCTACACATGGGCATTTTACCATCCCTGTTTTTTTTAAATTTTTTTGCCAGGTACATTCCCCCTGACAAGAGAGAAGAAAATGATCAGTCAACCCATAAATGGATGGTGTATGTCCGAGGCTCTCGGAGAGAACCCAGTATAAATCACTTTGTCAAGAAAGTTTGGTTCTTCTTACATCCCAGTTACAAACCTAATGACCTGGTAGAAGTGAGGTAATAAGGAGCTGTTCCAGTTGTCACTCTCCTATTTATGCTTGCCGGGCTTACAGTGCCAATTTTTTTTTTGAAGTTAGCCCCTTCTTGTCCTGGTTTTGTGTTTCATGTCTTTCTTTAACTTCCGGCTTGGCTTGACAGACTCTCAAAATAACAGCAGAATTACATTCTTTTTTGTATCAAATGTGCCAAACATTTCTCTTTTTTGTACTGGTGAAAGTTATCTGTTGCATTTCCCATGTTATCCCTGTGAGTTTGTACATCTGTATGCATTATGCTGTCTGCTGTGCAAGGTGCATTTGGAAAGATGTTCTCTACCTTCCTCCCAGTGGTATGTGGAAAAGAAAGAGAAGTTTCAGAAAGCTGTTTTACCTGTAGTTTTAATTGTGTATGTATGTTTGGGCAAGTTTTATCTTTCTCCCAGGTATTTCTGTACTGCAGTGAGGTCAGTGGCATTGACTTCATGGTTTGTGGAATTAATTTCCTATCAGTGTCATGGTATCGCTGCTACAGAAACAGGGCAGTTTCTCTGTCTTCACCTAACCTTTAGTCAAAATTGTGACCCTGTTGTGATCAGCAGGCTCAGTTCTGTGTTCGCTACTGCAGGCAGATGCCCTGTCAGTTTTTCATTCTTGTTCTTTGGAAAAGATGGTCCAAAATGCTTTGTGTTTTCCTGAAGAAATTATTCTCTTAGGGTTCAGTTGCCTGCCTGGAGGGAAGTGGGCAGAACACCTCCATACAAAATGGCAACTTAATTCTGGCAAAATTAAATTGACTGATGGGCAACTCCAGAAAGGCATATCTGAGATAAGAAGTGTTAGTGCTAGCTAATGATTCTGAGAAGGTGATGCCGACCAGGATGAAAACAAACTCCTTTATATTTCGGGTATAGCATACTAAATTAGACTTGACTGCTTTCTTTTTGTGCCTTTCTCAGTTTACAGTATCTGATGTCAGTGCTGTTTGTCTTCTGTTTAATCTCCTCTAGTTAATAGATTGCTTCTTGTCATACAGCTCTAGTCATTTCAATGAACATTTGTGTTCTGGACTAAAAAGAAGTTAGTGTTTTGTTTCATTGCAAAACTGCATTTGGGATTTACAACAACAAACTAAAATATTAAAGGAAAAAAGTGATGGTAAATACTAGAGATAAATCTGCCCTTCTTTTTCAGATTAGAGAATGACATTGGTTGAGTTAGCTTTTCCTTGTAGTCTGTATGTTGTTTCATTGGCCTTACATGAAGCGTATGCCTTTTTACTACGAGATGGAACAGCAGAAAGGGATTGCAAAATGTTGCAATGAAAACTCACCTTGGAGCAGTGTCCTAGGAGCTGACTTGCGTTTTTTTTTTAAAGCAAGTATTTTTTATGATTACACAGTCTTTTTTTATGTTTGTTTCCCTTAGTCTTTCATCCAACTGTTACACCATTTCCTTCTCTGTCCACTTGTGCAAAATAAAAGCACGTTTTCAGCTGTCCCCAATATTAGAATTTGTGGGTTTGATTGCATTCTCTCTGTCGTGAATAGTAGGCCTAAAGCTAGCTTTGGTTGTCAGTTAGACAGGCAGTCTTTGGCTTTCTGCAAAAGAGGTAGGTGAAAGCTCTACCTGTTTTGCATACAAAATGTGAATCACCATTTGTTTCCAGAGAACCTCCATTCCACCTGACCAGGAGAGGCTGGGGAGAATTCCCTGTGAGAGTCCAGATACACTTCAAGGATAGCCAGAACAAGAGGATTGATATCATACACAATCTGAAGGTATTTGAACAGAATGCTTGAGAGAAAGGCAATTAAATGAGCTCTCCATAATCTCTCTGCATGATCTAGAAGAGCATCCGCTTGTGTGTGTGTGCTTCTGTCTCTGTATTTTTTCCCTGCTGTTCTTTTACACATGAACAGTTGAAATGCAAATTCAAAAAAGATCCAAATTTGGATCCAAAAAATCCAAAATTTGGATTCAAAACCAACCTGATGCACTGCTGCTTGTGTGATGTAGTTTCAACTCCTTTCAAACAGATCGTACCGTGAATTCTAGCTAACATGCTGCTCTGCATTGGTTAATATAAACGTATTCTATTGCTTTATCCAGCTGGACAGGACTTACACAGGCCTGCAGACACTCGGCGCAGAAACGGTGAGCCAGCTGGTTGTGGGATGGATGTTGTACTTTGATACCCTTAAAGATGTTTAGAAAGAAAAAGATAGAAGGGACTAAGCACTGAGTCAGACCCATTTGATTTCACAATTTCTGGAATGTAGGTTTTGCTCTTGTTAAATGAAATGATTATGACACCTTGTCACTGTTCACAACAACAATCATTTTTCCCTTCCTAGTTCAGAGGAAACTGTTTCCAGCGTTCATAAAGAATTTAACTTGTACTACAGTTTTTTGTTTCTTTTTGGAGCCTTTGGTACCAAATGTCTTGATTTGCTTTCTAATGTGCTACAGATCTCGAACATCAAGAATTTAAATTAAAGCTAGCTATTCTGCTGACAATATGCAGTAAATTAAGTAAAGGTCTGCCCACGTCAACATTCAGTACCTTCATGGAAAATTAACTCTGAAAACGTTAAATAAAAGAAATGAATGAATTACTCAGTTTGTTATATCCTTGAAGTTTCTTTTATTATTTTTTTCCCCTGTTGAACTCTAGTGAATGGAAATCTTTATTCTGAAATAGCATTGCTTCAGCTTTTCAATCTGTAGAGAAAACTTTAATGTGAAATGCCTATGGTGATGAAAGTACATTTTTGAAGAGTAGATGATGTAGTGGTGCCTTTCTTGAGGACCTTATCAAAAAGGCAAGCTACAGTTTTGTGCCTGTCCCTAAGGAGCTTACCTGGAGCCTGGGCTCTGTGTTCCTTACAATGTTTGCTATTCAGATTTCCCCGGGGACTGAGAGAGGCTCTGTTTTAACATGGTGCTTTAGTGTTGTAATATTTTTGTCTTAGCCCTGGGGAGCCTCATGAAAATGGATGGAAATTTTATGCAGAGTTTGGGGGAGGAAGGGGAGAGATTTCCAGACATTTAAAATAATAATAGTTAAAACAAAAAGGCATAGTTGTTTTCACTATCTTTACCTAACTACCGGATATTAATGTCATCTTTTCACCTGCTTCTGGAAGGTAGTGGATGTGGAGCTGCATAGGCATTCACTTGGCGAGGAATATCTTTTTTCCCAGTCTTCAGAGTCCGACCTTTCTGATGTTCCTACATCTTTACCACTGCCGTTGAGTATCCCAGCACCAGTTAAAGCTTCTTCACCAATTAAACAGCTGCGGGACTCCAGCCCAGATGCTTCTGCAGACAAAGGTAAAGCAAATGGGTATTGGTGCGACTGGAATTCTTGGAACGTCTTCTGGATACTTTCTCTTAATTGTTCCTTTGGCTTAAATGTTGATACCTGCTCTTTACTTACCTCAGACAATTCTTTCCTTAATGTACTAGGAAACATAATTTAGAAATCGTTATCATTTATTTGATTTTTTTTTTAATCTGGAGTTTGTTGAGCGAGCTCTGTTTTGTTAAACGTAATGAATGTGGAGTTTCATGCAGCATGCGTAGTTGGAAAAAGGTTGTTGAATAGCACTTGTAGTTTTGTTCTTGGCAGACTGTTTTCAGAGAGCTTTTAGGTTTCTGAATGTCTTGGGGACTGTGTATTCATTTAAGGAATTAGTCTAGCGGTGTGTTCAGTTGTATTTGTTGGTTCCTAACATGAGATGAGTTTGAGAAAAATTTTTTATGTAACTGTGATGGTGAAAGTAGAGAGTGGAAGACTTAGTGTATATTTGTTGGTCTCATTCCCACCTGGAAGATCTGGAAATGCAGTGCCCACTGCAATGTGCAGGCAATTGATGCTGTAGCATCATTTGAATTGCCTGAAACAAACTAGGTACTGGCCACTTGAGCACACTATTCTGATTTCTAGATCGTGGGAAGTAGGAAAAACTGTGTCTCTGATAGTGTTTAACTTTTTTTCTGAAATATGTAATATTAAGACAAATCTCAGTTAACTGGTCAGAGAAACAAGGAAGTCTTTATAGTTTGCATGATTTAGTGAGAGAAATTTGCTGAAAACAGCAACTGTATATTTCAAAATATGATCACATGCAACACGGTTTCATTCCTTTAGTAATCTATCCTGAATTCCTGTGTTAAAGGAATGGCTGTGATGCTCAGGTCTTGCTTGGTGAGCTTTCTGCTCAGTGGTACAATGCCAGGGGCATTGTCCTGGCTTAGCAAGAAGAATGCTGTTTAAGTTCAGTGTTTTCTTGTGGCAGCACAGCCAAAAATGGGGAAATGAAGCCAAATTTTAAATGTACACCCTTTAATTGAAACATGAAAATGAGCAGCACCTTTAGGTGGAGAAAGGAGTTAAAACTGCTTCTTTCTTAGGCTAAATGGCAGTGGCTTCTCTCATCAGGTCAGAAGGCAGCAGTTGGTTTCCTCCTGCTCTTACTCCAAAAAATGCACTGCGAGATTTCCTGTGAAGGAAATTCTGCCGTAGTTGTGTGAAACCCTGTCTGTGGACACAAAACTATCCACGGCTTTCTGTCAGTGGAAGAGTCTTTTCAAGAAAATGTCTAAGAAGTGGCTGATGACCTACCAAAGCTGAACAGGCTGTGTATGTTCACGTTTTATTCTTTGGTTCAGAGACAAACCTGACAGATGTGCGCAGAAGGAACTCCCTTCACCCCTTTTTCTCCCTGTTGAGCACTGCCCACCAGTTGCTTTCTCCTTCCTTCCTTCCAGAAGGTGTTTGTCATACGTTAGTTTTGTTTGTGTAGAGGAGCACAGTAAGGAATTAGATGTCTCAGCCTAAGATCTATTTCTCTTCTTTTCCCTGTTTTAATCAGGATTCCCTGGGAATGCTGAAACCGAAAGACATGCCACGTTTTATTCCCTGCCATCTTCGATAGAACGGACTCCCACCAAATTAGCCACCCAGAAAGTTCCCTTTGGCTCTCATGGAAATTCAGCCTTTCAACCCATTGCAGCTAGCTGTAAAATAGTGCCTCAAGGTCAGATTCCAAGTCCTGCAGAGTCACCCGGAAAATCCTTCCAGCCTATCACCATGAGTTGCAAGATTGTATCAGGTGAATGTTAGTTTACATATCTGAGTGCTTCACCCTGGAAAGCAAGAGATGGAACAAGCTGGACTTGGTTTGTGTCCTTCCCCTGATTGCCTGCCAACGTTTGAACATCAGGCAATAGGAAACTAGAGTAAGGAGCTGAACACACTTCTTAATGGTCAAGGAAAAAAACACAAGTGTGAAATGCTTCGCATGAGATCAAAAGTGGGATGAGAGCTGTTCTCTCCCTTTTCATGAATGCTTTTCGGTGTGAAAATGGTAGTCCTTAGCTGGACTGCTACCCACAGAAAGGCCCAGGCAAGGACACAACTTCCATGCGGGCTGTTTGTATGTGGGAAAAAGCCGTTCTTCTCCCTCCCTTTTTCAGACAACGGGGATGGATTAAGAAGAAATTTTTTTCTGATTACTTGGCAAATAATTTTCAGCCTTGTTCACTCAAATGGTCCCTCTTATACTCGTGATATCTCTTCAGATGGAACAACTTTAATCTTCTTCTTCCAGACATCCAGCCTCTGGATTAATTTTTCAGCTGACTGCAGTGAGCAATGTCATGCTCTTTTGATAGTTTCCCAACCAAACGTGGTCAAGGTGCTGTTTACTCACTTTACATACAGTCCCTTCCCTGCCTGGGCATGATGCCATCCACTGGATGATGTTTTACATCAAAAAGTTTTAATGTACAGCTCACGGTGTCACGTATTATTAAGCTGAAAGATGACCTGCTACATCCCTTCATTTTCTGGTGTTCAGGTTAGAGAGGATGTAGCACCTCTGGTGATCAGTGTGTGTGATTTCTGATGATCAGCTCGCTCCCAGCTCATTTTCCTCCAGAGTGCTTTTTTGTTCAAAATTTCAATATTTCTCCTTGATATCTTCAAAGTGCTAGTGATTTATATTTGAACCTATGCCAAATGTTTTCTTCTTTCCCAATAAGCTCTATTCCTAATCTTCTTTCTCCAAGGCTGTCCAGAAAGCACTAATTATAGCGCATCCTCTCTTTCTTAAAATCCTTGGACTATTCTTTGTTGCTCTTTGCAATTTAAATTTTGTTCTGCAAATATTTATCCAAGGCTCTCTGTCTGCTGCGAAAAATCACCCCTTTCCTATTTCAAGAGCAGCTTATAAGACATAGAGAATTTATTTGATGAGCATTTATGTTCCATTTTAATAGTCAATTACTGCCAAGAAAGCAGATTGACAGGCACTTGAAGCATGCTTGCTGCCTTCTTTCTCTGATGACTTTTCTTGCCTGTCCTTATCTCTGCATTTCTTGCTTACCCCCTTGTGCATCTTTTTTCTTCTGTTTTTCTCTCTCTCTCCTGATCCTCTTACCCAGAAGATGCACATTCTACAACGTTTGCTTTCAAGGTGTTCTGCTGTAATGAGAGCAGTGAAGAGACAAGAGTGGTCTGGCCTGCCTGCTAGCTGCTGTATCACACGGCCTTTTGTGTGAGCTGCTTGGTTCTTGGCATGGGGTGCCTGCAGCATGGGCTCCAAGAGGGAAAGAGAGCACACATCAAGGAACTCTGCTCTCTTTCTTCTTCTCATTGGGTGGACTGGACTTGGCAGTGAGAATGATTTACATGATGATAATCCACCTCAGGATTCAGGGGTGGACTAGGTAGCTTCTAAAGTTCCCTTTGAACCCTGTTTGTCCTGGCAGACAGAGAATGTCCGGGGTAGGTATGAGCCGTAGTGCTTTATACTCCTTTTAACTTTCATTCTATTCACCCTTTCTTCTCTAAATCCTAACATTTGTCTCAGGCTGGGAAGTGCATCCTCAAAGATATTCCTTCTCTACACCATTTGCAAAAGTACTATTGCTGTATTTTTGTGTTCTCACGACATTTATAAGATAGAAGCATTGGACTTTTTTTCTGAAGGTTCTCCAATATCGACCCCTAGTCCATCTCCGCTACCTCGTACCCCAACCTCCACTCCGGTGCACATGAAGCAAGGCTCTGCTAGTTCAGTCATTAATAATCCATATGTTGTTGTGGACAAGCCTGGACAGATGGTTGGAGCAGCAGCCACAAGCACAGGTGTGTAGTGTGATCAAAGAAGGCAGTGACTTAGTCTTACCCATTCAATTTGCTCTCCCTTTTAAGTGATGACTGCCATAACTGCATTTCAGTCTGCGCTGTTAGAAGAGTACTCAGCAAAGGAAGAGTGGTGGTGTTGCTTAAGTGTCCTGTAGCGTGGTCGAGGGTATGGTGGAGTTTAACACGACTGACTCCCTTTAGGGAACAGCACGTGGTGTAAGCCTGAAGCGAATTCGTAGATCTCTGTTCAGAGAGAGCCTGTTCTGTACAGCCAAAAGGGAAGGGGAGTTAAAGGTTGTGATGAACGGAGGTTTTAAACAGAAATGGCGCGCAGGTGCTTGGGTGAGGACTCTGTCTTGGGCATGGGCAAAGAGCATGGGGAGCTGGCAGCAACTTACAGGTCTAGTCCTAAGTCCTGTGCTGTAAGTGTGTTGAAATGGTTGATAGAGCCAGGTTACTAGGAGAACAGATGTTAGTTTTTGTTGCTGCTCTCAACGTCTAGCTGGTCTGAATGCAGCCAGTTTGGATTCCTCTAACCGGGTTCCCTTGGTGCATCTAAAGGGGACAGAAGCCTGGGGTCAGGAGGGGAAGAGGACTGAACCCCAGGAGACTGGGTGATGTCTGTGGTAGTCAACTGCTAATCTATGTGGAGGTGCTGGAGGAAAAGTCACTCCAAAGCCATTTATTTGTTACGACTTGTGGCCAAGAATGGCTTTCTAAGAGCACACTTCTTTGTGTACGTGTGTGCTTACCAGCTTCTCGGAATGATTCTTCAGAGCCGTGTGTTGAACTGCAGCGTGCGTGTGACACAAAGTGTTTGTTGTGCATGGCTGTAAAAATAGATCTCCTGATAACATTCCCTTCTTTTTTCTGAGGGAACACAGCTGCCGTGTTGTGCGCATTTTAATTTCATCACAGGGGGATTTAGTAGGGAAAGCATAGCTGAGTGTTTTAAGTGTGTTTTGGGGCTTTCTTGGTAATGCTGAAGCTCTTTTACTGATAGGGTTTTTTATTTTTGTTTTGCTTTTTTCCTGTTTCTTCCTTACCTCCAGCCTGACTTTGTTCTGCATACGTGGTTTGTCATGGTTTGGGTAACTTTCGTGTTCTCATAGTAGTGATTTTTGCATGGAGGATAGGATCTGTAGAAGTACCAGGTGGTTTGGACGTGAAAGTCTTAATGCCACTAAAGGTGCACTTTCCCACTACATCAGTGTTATTTAAGTACAGACTGGCCTGAAAGAAACTGCCTGCTGTCTCTCCTTCCCCTTGTATTCCTGCCACTTCCCTTTATCCTATATGAGCCAAATCAGATCAGCAGCAGAGCAGAAAATTAATACCTTCCCCTCCCCAAATTGTTTTGTTGTCGGATAGCCATGTCACCAGACCCCATGTGGAACAAGGGGAACGTGGGACTGGGCTTTGGGAGCCGGGTGGGATTGAGGATAATGTGTATGGACAAAGTCACCAAGGTGTTTTTGATAAAACTGCTGATCGTATTTAAAAAAAGGACTAAGGTCTGAAGCTTCATGTTTTGTGTAAGCCAGCCTTTACAAATCCCATTGTTTTGAGAAATGGCTGCACAGTTTACTTTTAAATGTAAGTGCAGTTTATAAAACAACCGTGTGAGAGACTGTGACTGTGTTTTCATGTGTGATCTGTGGCGTCTCTTAAACAAATGGAGCTACAAAATCAAACCTGCAGCAGTAACCAAAGTGCTGCTGAGTAGCAACAGGTTGTATTCATACCCTAATAATACAGGGCCAGTTCAGCACTGACCTTTCATGCCCGAACTCCCCCACCCATCTCAGGTGCAGGACGAGGGTAGTGCTGTGGCACAATTTTCCAAGAGCAGCATTCTTCAGACACAGGAGCCTGTCTTTGTTCTTCGTTTTCAGTTCTTCCTCTTCCCTACCTTGCTCTGTCCATTTGTCTGGTTACTCCTCACCCAGTGTCCCTCCTTTTCTGACTTTCCTTTTCCCTCCCAGTTTCCTTCAAACCTTCCCAATACCGGTGCTTAAGGCTAGTGTAGGTTCAGAGGGTTTCTGGGCAGTGGAGGGAGCTACATTTGCATCAGCAGATTCTGCGTGGAATCTCACCGGTGGCTGCTATGCTCAGTCATCCAGGAGTTACGTGACCCTTTGCAGCAGACAGCTCTGAGTGGACATGGGCAGTGAGTTGTCTGGGTGTGGGTCCTGCACGTGAAAATTGTGCAGCAGCTGGCCTCAGGAGTATCACAGAGCCACGTTGGGTTTTAGGGCCAGCTGGGGGGAAGTACAAGTGAGAAACTCTTCAAACACTGCAAAGTAGTCTCCTTTTTCATTTCGTACAGGTGATGGAGACAAAGACCTAATACATTTGTAATGAAAATTGGTTTGTTTTGTGCCCATGCCAACTCCCACTGATGTACCGACCTCGTGATGTGTACCTCATGGACAATATAGATTCGGCCCTTACCTGAAATCTGCTTTGTTTCCTGATGCACAGGGAGCCCAACCAGCAAACTGACAAATGTTTGTCAGGCTTCTCACAGGACTGGATCTCCTGTATCAAAGACCCATGGGAGCAGCTTTGTAACCTCAGCTGTCAAGGTAATGTTCTTATTAGGTGTATACTTTCTATTTAAAACCCAGCTTCCTATTCAGTAGGGCTTTTAGTATTATGAATTCTAAATTTCAGGCAACTCTTTTGGTCCTCATTTCATATGAGGATTTACTCAAACAGCTGTACCCCTGTGAGAACATGGTGGTTATACAAGATAGCGTTGATTCATGCAGCTCTAATTAAACTTGCCTACTCCTCTGTTTAAAGGCACCAATTTTTTGCTTTTCTACAAGGAAATTTGTAAAGGGCACAGCTCGCAGAACGTCTTACCTGTCAAGAGAGCTCTTCTCTAACTGACTTTTGATCTTTTTCACTCTGTTAGTGACAGTATATGATTAAACCAGAGGTGTCTACCTCAAAACCTCCACTTGGCTCATTGTCTTGTGTAGCAGCTTTTCCTAGTAGCCCGAAAATAGGTCATTTAATGGCTTTACAACTGCCTACATTTAGAAAAATGTTCATGTAAACAGTAGAGTAACTGAATGTATAAACAAACAGTGATGAATAAGGTTCACGCTTCTAGCTGCAAAGCCCAAAAGGTATGGAGCTGAATTATCTCAGATAAAACCTCTTCCACGTCTTGCACAAGGAAGGGTATTTCTGGCAGGCAAGTGGCGTCAGTGAGGTTCTTTCTGAAAGCATCTGGTGGGTGTGCTGCTGAAAACAGGAGCGTTTCCCTGTCTCTGAGTCACAAGAATATTAGTGCTGGATATGGTGGGGAAGGGGCGGAGGTTTTTCAGTCAGCCTGCAGAGAGCAAATCGTTTCACATTTGGAACTGAAATGCTTCCTACATCTGTTAAGAAAAATGTGTTGAAGATTGCTCTCGGAAACAATTATTTTGGAGTAGCATTTTAAATGTCAGGTGTGCAGCTGGCTATTCTGCTTTTAAGAGCCTGGCTGTTAAGGATTTTACTTAACAATGTTAAAAAACCATTTATTTTTCGCTGGTTTGGGACAGTTCTTTCTGTTAGGTTTTAAGTGAGTCAGAGTAGGTGCATATCATTAATAAAAGTTGGAATCTGTATTTGCAGGGCAATGTCGGTTAAAATCTGAAGGTATTTAAAAAATAATAATCCTAACTGTAAACAGAAATATATTTAATTTATGTCCATATGTCTTCTGGTTGGTGGAAAAGTGATAATTTGGTGATTTCTTCAAAGAGGGTGGGATGTCTGATAGTTCAATGTGACGTTAACAGATTGTGCTTCACTTATCACTTTCTCATCCCTTCACTATATGGAAGTTTTCTCAGTATTTTTTTAAATGACTTATGCCTGTGTTCCTTTTGGCACTTTAAAATGCCCAATAGGCATGTTGCTCTTGAAAAGTCTGGTTGTGCCTCTAAACTTATCTTCACACCTTTTCCTGTTTGCTAGCAGTTGTGTAGCTATGTGGTGAACCAGAGCAAACAACTCCTCTGGTTGAAAAAGAACCTATTTTCAGCTGTGTGTGTCAGCACAAGGAAGATGGCAGGAGCACTGGTTTAGAGTCCGAGGCCTTTTTGGTCATGATCCAACCCCGAGATGGACTAAGTAGTTGCGAAACCAGTCTCAGAGTTCACATTGCTTGTAGAAGAGTACAATTATTTTAATTAAGCAAAACATAACAACGCCAGACTTCCTCAGATGCACGTGACGTGTCAACCAGCCTCGGACTGAGGAATGACAGATGCACTATTTTGCAGGTGTAGAAATGTTTTTTTATTCCATTTAGTTAGGCAGCCTCACTGTTTGTGCCAACTCATGAGTTCTGCTTGAAAAGACTGTGCCATCAGTATCTGAGATAATTTTGCTTGCAGATTAAATTGGATGTATATATTTTTTTGTGTTCTCCGTAACTTGTTTCTTCTCAGATACTCTTCTCTTTCTGAGACTGGGCATAGATTGGCAGAACGGTTGAGGTTGGCAGGGTCCTCTGGAGACCATGCAGTGCAACTTCTCTGCCCAGAGCAGGGTTAGTTAGACCAGGTTGCGCACAAATGTGTCCAGTTGGGTTTTGAGTATCTCCAAGGCTGGAGAGGCCACAGCCTCTCTCAGCAGCCTGTTCCAGTGTTCAATCATCATTAGAAAAAAAAGGGGGAGGGGAACGGGGGGCGGGAAGAAAGATGTTTTCCTTATGTTTAAACAGAATTTCTTGCGTTTCAATTCATGCCCATTGACTCTTGTCCTTTCATTGCATACTATTGAGCTCTGTCTGGCTCAGTCATCTTCACACCCTCTCGCAGGTATTTATTGCACATCGATAAGATGCTCACTCAGACTTCCCGTCTCAAGGCTAAAATAAGCCAATTATTAGCCTGCCTTAATTTTACAGCTCTGAAATGCTTTGTATAAAAAGCTGTTGGGGAACATGTGTCAATTTCTTTTATTTGTGTATGATATGGTAAGAAACAGTTACTGCTGTTGGAGATACAATCTAGAAAACAAATTTTAATTAAGCAAATTGTATTAAATATGTTACATTCTTGTTACATAAATGTTGACTGATTTTGGAAGTGGCTTATTTGTACAGGTAATTTGGGATCGCCCAGCTTGTCCATGCTACCCTCTGTTACTAATGACTTGTTTTCTTTCTTTTGTTGGATGTTTCACCAATTTTTTTTGGCCACATCTTCCTATTTGCAGCAGGAGGATTCCCTGTTTGCCACCATGCCACCCCTTTGTCCCATTGGGAGTCATTCCAAGGTGCAAAGCCCCAAATCAGTCACTGGAGGACTTGGAGCTTTTACAAAGGTATTCCTCTTGGCTTTTGTGCCTGGACAAGGAGCACAGTATTAGCATTTCATGCTGACTTTTGCCACAGACTGTATAACTTCCAGTGCATGTAAAACTTAACTGGAACCAACATGTCTTGCTGCCGAGGGCTCTCTATCACCTCTCAAAAGATGTATCTTGACTTCTTTTCCTGTGGCTCTGCTGTTCCTGTGGTCTTTCTTTTCATCATCTCTTTCATCCTTTCTTGTTTTCTTTTGAATCGCTGTCATATTGAGGCTGATTTTTAAAGGTATTTTTTGGTGGGATACAGAAAAGTAGTCAGTAGAAGATCTGTCAGGAGTTTCTAACAAAATGCTCTAGTGATTTCTGAGTGTCAGATGTTGCCGTTTGTGAGTACGTTTCCCTAAATGTTAGCATACTGAATTTAAGGCTTTGGGCAATATTTGGTGATCCAGCTAAAAAGTTGAAAAGATACTTCCTACTAGTTACAGTATTTACAGCAGTCTACCCAAAAAAAACAAATCACCAGCCTTTCCTGAGTTGCTGATTTTGGTGATTAGATTTAGGGCCTGTTCCAGGGAAACATATAGTCATGTTGAGCTACACACAAGAGAATAATATGATCTTCAACCAGTTACAATATCTACATCTGGTTATATCTACACCTATAATATTAGCTATAATTTTGCAAGATAGAGGAAAAAAAAAAGGGGGTTTATAACATGTTCTGAGCAGGAAAATACTTAGGTATTTGAAACCTTAAAGTGTTCTGGCTCCTTCCTGAGATGGAGATGTTAGTGATGTTAGTATGTGAGTAGAACTAGTAGTTGTAATACTATTACCACTGTCTGTGGTTCTTTAATTTCTGTGAGCACCTTTCAAATTTGGAATGCTCTGTAAGTACAGACCCCCTGCACACTTTTGTGCTGTGAGCAGCCCTCATGTTAGGTTTGGGAGGTGAGTTACCCCTGATGGTGTGTGAGAACCACATCCGAGTTACTGGCTGTTGTGTGCCCTTTCTTACAGACAGGCTGTTCCAGAAATGACTCCCAGTCATTTAGAGTTGCTCGTTATTTTTTTTCTGTTGTGGTGGTGTTATTTATTTTTTTTTCTTCATATCTAAAAGGTGATAATAAAACAGGAACCAGGAGAGCTGCCGCAGCAACCCCAGCTACCAGCAACAGCGACAACCCCACAGACCTCTGTGCAGCAGTATGTCACTGTAAAAGGAAGCCACATGTTAGCCTTGTCACCGCAAAAGCCGGTCGTGAGCACAGGCGAGGGGACGGTGCAGTCTAAGGTATGAGGCACTTGGGCATCTTTGGGTTGGTGCAGGCCATCTGTTGTGTAGTTTCATTGCAACACTTCATGCTTCTCCTGGGGGCGTGGAGTTAGTTCCATCTCAGAAAGAGGCAGGGGCACACCGACTGGCTAGTTTCCCCCTGTGCACAGAGTGGCTCATGTCATGCTTAGCTTTTGTCCTTGACAAGGGAGCAGGGTGAGCAAGCACTATTGCATTTTGTTGTTTAGGGAAAACATCTCCCACCTCTGTCTAGTCCATTGCAACAGTGGGGTGGAGGTGGTTTTGAACTGGGTCCCGACAACCCAGAAAGTTGGCTGCCATCATCAGCTCTTGCTGAAATTCATCCAGGTCTCTCTGTAACAGGAAGTGAATTCTTTCCTCGGAGTAGGGGTGAGGGCTGGGATAGAGCTAGCGTAAGGTGGAAGCAATCCTACCTGAGTGATTGCAGTGCTGCTGTGACAGGGGTGACGCAGCATCTCAGAAGGCATCGTAAATGTGCAGTGACAAGATGACAGGTTTATAGCATGTTCTGAGCAGGAAAATACTTAGGTATTTGAAACCTTAAAGTGTTCTGGCTCCTTTCTGAGATGGAGATGTTAGTGATATCAGTTCTCTCCCTTGCCTATTTCCATGGTAGCTACAGTGAAATCATGTGCCGAGCACAAGGGACTACATATGGAGGGCTGAATTTTGCATAAGTAAATACATATTTGCATTTTCAACAGTTCATTGCCCTTTTTACTGCCTTATTTGCCTGTTTGAGCAGGTATGCAAACTCTGTGTTTGCCTGTGGGTATTGTCAACAGACAAAATTGAAGCACTTGGCAGGTTCTAATTTGAGGCCATAGTTTTCCCAGGGAGTCTGTTCCTATGAATGTGTTAACACTAAATCTTTGGATTTCTTTATTTCACCAAGGCAAGCTTTATCCTCAGATGGAATGAATCTGCTGTTTATATATCAGAGAAAAATGAAATTGCTCTGTAATTTGAATGTACTCAGTCTTCTGTGGTTACTCTGAAATCCTGATCGTGTTTAACAGTGTATTGCTTTTTACCTGGAGCTGGCCTCTTGCCAATCTAATTTTGTTTCAGAATGAATAGCCTTTATACATGAGTAGACATGTAGAAAGCGTCCTAAAATGTCTAGAGATGGAGGTAGCATACCAGCTAGAATTCAAGTGGTTCCTCTTGCAAGAAACACATCACCCAATACTTATTTGTTGCAGGTTGTTGGCGTTCCAGTTGGTTCTGCTTTACAGTCGACAGTGAAACAGGCGGTGGCTATCAGTGGTGGCCAGATACTTGTGGCAAAATCTAGTTCTTCAGTAGCAAAGGCTGTTGGTCCAAAACAGGTTGTGACTCAAGGTGTAGCCAAAGCCATCGTGAGTGGAGGTGGAGGAACAATTGTTGCTCAGCCTGTGCAGACTATAACAAAGGCGCAAGTTGCTTCCACAGGTGCTCAGAAAAGTACATCTCAAGGATCAGGTAGAGTAATTTTATACCTTGTTAATGGCTCATGATGGCTCTGTAATGATTCTTTCAACTTTAAAATAATTGATGGTAAAGCTTGACAATGAATAGGAAAGTCTATGGAAATTCAGGCTGACTGAGGGTAGCGTGGTAATAAAATCTGAACTCATTATCTGTAAGGAAAGAGAGCACAAGTACTTTACAACACGCGGTGTTCTATGAGTAGAGGACAGTTTGGTCAGACCTGCAGATGGCCCTCACTTACATTGGCAGGGGGTGTTTGAGGCGTCCTGGGGCGTGGAGATCAGCAGGATATCCTGGGGAATGTGCTAGAGATCTGGTGGACTTTCATGGAGCCAGGTCTTGTACTTTTGACCAGCATTGTGGTCTTTGGATGTTCAAAGGAACTCTTGAACCCAACAAACAAAAGTCAAACTGTGCTTCCTGCATCTTCACATCTTCCCCCATGCTCACAATTACGGGAATGTGGGCAGAAGCCCCCAGCCTGCTTGTGCACGCAGCTGGCTTTAGCTGCACATCTCAGCTCAGACTCTGGACAGTTTGAAAGGTACTGTGTGACTTCTAGACTCAAGCCTGCAAACCCCACCACTGTGCTTCTTTGGCCTGTGGCCATAAGTACTGCACACTGAGGTTTTTTTCAGACCTGTTCAATGTGTTTGTGCGTCACTGGTGAAGTTAATCTCAGTTAGGACAGCTAAGCATGGATTATCAAAGGCTAGATGCGTGCCACTCCCAATACTTTAATTCTGTGCAGACTTCATTGCATACTGGCCTCTGCAAGCACTAATTTTTTCCTTTTTATTCCTTCTTTCTAGTCATGGCTACACTGCAGTTACCAGCCACCAACCTGGCAAACTTGGCAAACTTGCCACCAGGCACCAAACTGTACCTCACCACCAACAGCAAGAATCCTTCTGGAAAAGGAAAACTGCTTCTGATACCCCAAGGAGCCATACTGAGAGCCACAAATAATGCTAGTTAGTCTTGTAGGGAAATCTAATGCCTTAAATAACGTAATCACTGTGTAATTAATATGTTTGGTGTTTTTGCTATAATGAATCCTGGTACTGTGAAAGTCAATAATGGGATGGGGGTTCTTTGCTCACAACAACACAGTATGTGGAGCTAAAAAGCTGAGATGTCAAAAGTGTCTTTCATCTGAGATGAAACTGCTTTACATCAGGGCTCCCGATGTCTTACTATTTGTGCTGAAAGCAGACTAACTTTCCCCATAATTCACAGTGAAAGATTGCCTTCACTGTGCAATGATGCTTTCTCTGTGGGGAGACAACTGCGTTTTCATAATGTAGAACTGGATTTGAATGCAGTTGTGAAATCTATTAATAAGTAATGGAATGAGACCCTGGAAAAACTAGAAACATAATAAGCTGGCTTTGAAAAGGATTAGTTAACTGTATCTAGAATGAGGGAAAGAAATAGATTTGAATATTGATAAAAGGTTTGACCCCGAGTTGTTGACACCAGCAGAAACGCTTCGTTGGTAATGGGCTTATGAATCAAACTTGCTGTGAAATACCTGGAGAACAGCACTGCTAAAATACTTCTGATGGGCAGTATTTTTTCTATAGTGTGCTCTTGCATTGTGTAGCTTAAGAAAAGGCTGGTTCTGGGACATGGCTTAGTAGGTAATACTGGTGGTAGGGGGATGGTTGGACCAGATGATCTTGGAGGTCTTTTCCAACCTTCATGATTCTATAGGAAAAGAATACGGTGGGTTTTGGACTGTGTAGATGCAGAGTTTTGTTGTGAGCCTTCCCCAGAATGTCTCTGTTTTTGGGGCTGGGGTTTAACATGGGAGATGGATTACGTGCCAGGTGTTTGCTCATAGTTCTGATACTGACACTGAGGAGGAGAGATTATTCAGCTTAATATATAAGAAGGTAGATACCAGCAGCATAGCTAGTATTTGGAGTATTTCCAGAGCTTCTGCTGCAGATTCATAACCTGCAAAAGACTGATTAAAAACAGTTTACCTGTTGGACAGTGTTTTCGTCAATAGAAATTTCACATCAGCCTGAAATGAGCTTTTCATGCCCACCAGTCCTTACTCCCCCCCTATATCTCCTTTTGTTCATGGTATTTGCTGACCTATAAGAGAGCACAGCAGCACTTCTGAACTGTGCTGTACCGGGTAATTACGGTGTTTATGCCTGGATATTACTCGGTTACATAATGTGGTACAGCAAGCATCTTGCAATCTGTTTTCAATTATTTGTGTATACAGGAATACTTCAGCAACTGACATTGTCTGGTTACCAAAGAGTCAAGCCTTTTGTTCTGGTTACAGGTCTCCAATCTGGTTCTTCTACGAATAGTGGAGGAGGAGGAACCCAAAGCACAAGCAGTAACTTGTCACAGCACCTCACCTATACATCCTACATCCTGAAGCAGACACCCCAGGTCAGTAGCATAAGCATATTAATAGAAGCAGTTCAGTATTTCAGGCTGCATTGAATCTCTCTAGCAACGCTTGCCTCTTTTTCTTCTGCCAGGTATCTGCTTTACTACTTGCTATAGCTATTTGCACATATCTGCACTTTACCTCCCCTTGCAGGGTGGGACCCCCTTGGGGCTTGGCTCCTTGTGGGCTGAGAAAATAGCATGGAGCACTTTCTCAGGGCAACTGGTGGGTGGTGAAATAAGAGCCCGTGATGGCAGGGGAGCAAGGTCTCCACACTAGGAGAGGTGATAAGACTAATAATATTAGAAGATCCATCTTACATAATAGGATGCATGGAAGTTCTAGGAAAGCCTTATAGATAGGGGAATAAAGGAGAGTTATTAGAGAGAAATGGCAAGGCTGAGAAAGGAAGAAAAATGATAAAACAGAAGATTGTGTGAAGGGATCCATGCTTGACTGTAGGTGAATGAAGAGAAAAGAGCAACAACTAAATAAGGATGTGAAACAGAAAGGGATGCAAGGCTTCAGATGGTAGGTTGTTAGAGTGCACACCTCCAGATCTAGCTGTGATTTCTGTTTGCTGATCTCTGAGTATATAACCTTTGTGGGTGAATGGAGTTAAATCCAGTTGGAGGCCGGTCACTAGTGGAGTCCCCCAGGGCTCAGTACTGGGGCCAGTCCTCTTTAATATCTTTATTGATGATCTGGATGAGGGGATTGAGTGCACCCTCAGTAAGTTTGCAGACGACACCAAGTTAGGTGCGTGTGTCGATCTGCTCGAGTGTAGGAAGGCTCTGCAGGAGGATCTGGATAGGCTGGACCAATGGGCTGAGGCCAACTGTATGAAGTTCAACAAGGCCAAGTGCCGGGTCCTGCACCTGGGGCACAACAACCCCAAGCAGCGCTACAGGCTGGGAGATGAGTGGTTGGAAAGCTGCCTGGCAGAGAAGGACCTGGGAGTACTGGTTGATAGTCGGCTGAATATGAGCCAGCAGTGTGCTCAGGTGGCCCAGAAGGCCAACAGCATCCTGGCTTGTATAAGAAGCAGTGTGGCCAGCAGGGCTAGGGAAGTGATTGTCCCCCTGTACTCGGCTCTGGTGAGGCCACACCTCGAGTACTGTGTTCAGTTTTGGGCCCCTCGCTACAAGAAGGACATGGAGGTGCTCGAGAGAGTCCGGAGAAGGGCAACGAAGCTGGTGAGGGGTCTGGAGAACAAGTCTTACGAGGAGCGGACGAGGGAGCTGGGATTGTTCAGCCTGGAGAAGAGGAGGCTCAGGGGTGACCTTATTGCACTCTACAGGTACCTTAAAGGAGGCTGTAGCGAGGTGGGGGTCGGTCTATTCTCCCACGTGCCTGGTGACAGGACGAGGGGGAATGGGCTCAAGTTGCGCCAGGGGAGGTTTAGGTTGGATATTAGGAAGAACTTCTTTACTGAAAGGGTTGTTAGGCATTGGAATAGGCTGTCCAGGGAAGTGGTTGAGTCACCATCCCTGGAGGTCTTTACAAGACGTTTAGATGTAGAGCTTAGTGATATGGTTTAGTGGAGGACTTGTTAGTGTTAGGTCAGAGGTTGGACTCGGTGATCTTGGAGGTCTCTTCCAACCTAGATGATTCTGTGACTAAATGCATTTTGAAGCTAGAAGGTGACAGTGGTTCGATTTCTGACATTTTTTTTGCCTAGCCCGGCAGTAGCCTCTCTGATCTTGCAGGTTAAGCAGTATTTGTCACAAAGAATAAACCTGAAGAGCATCATGTGTATTCTATTGCAGTGGATGCCTCTGAGTATATAGGGAACTGTAGCTTTTTCACCTTTACCTTTGTGTTCGAAAGTGTTCTGCACCAAGACGGCTATGTCTCGCTCTGGGTGCAGAATCATCCGTTGTAATTAACAATGCATTATTTTAGAAGACAGAATGTTTTGGGGCACTGGCGTGCTTCCTGCCCTTGGAAGGTGGACAGAGAGGAGGCTTCCTTTCAGTGGGATCGGCAAAGATGAGTTTTTTTTTTCAGGTTTTTTTTGTCTTCTTTAATTCAAGCGTTTGTGATTATTGCAGTACAGAAAGAATGTCAAAAACCTGCTTAAAGCATTATTTTGCATCACAGAATACCTGCAGATGTTGCTGTTCCACTACAGCTGCAGGCTGTAGCAGTGTTGTCACTCTTAGATTTCTGACTCATAACTGTGGTTTCAAACGCTGACCTCCCTGACTTATTTCTGGAGCAGGGCACCTTTCTGGTTGGCCAACCTTCTCCTCAAAGTTCTGGGAAGCAGCTGACGCCAGCATCTGTTGTTCAGGGCAATGTCGGAGTTGGAACATCTTCCACACAAGGACAAGCATTAAAAGTGATAACTGGACAGAAAACAGCTTTATTTACACAGGTAACTTGCAAACGATGTGTTTCTCTTACTGGTCAGCATTTTGACAGATAAAGTATAGGAACCACAATTGCACATTATGAGAGCTTCCCCTTTCGTAGTCTGTTTTTTCTTTATACAGTTACAGTTACGGCTGCACTATGAAAGCATACAAAGGTGTACTTTTATATGCAGATATTGGACCACAGTTTTCCAGCTTTATTGATGTTCTCAAAGTGGGTCATTTATAAGCTTAGGTTGCTAGTTTTTAAATGTGCTCCAGGATTTATTAATGATGTAGTATTAGAGGAGTGAATACAGATAAATGCAAAAATCTGCTTAAATATTTGAACCTTAGAAATGAATCACCTGTTACATCTCTTAGAAATTTTTGGCCTTGGTCATCTTGAGATCACTCAAAAGACCCTTCTTTTCTGAATAGTCCCTGTGAAACTCAAACTCACCAAGAGTGCCAGAAAACCGTCCAAAATTCAAAATCAGTAGGCTTTAAAAATAAAACAAAAAAACCTCTCTACAGCTTGATAAATTTGAATTTGAGGTAGTAATTTTGTTCCAACTATTCTTGTCCCAGAATGCCTCTTTCATTGAAAAAAGTAATTTTAAAATATTTTCCAGTAATATAAGAAGCATTCATCTTGTTTTTTAAACAAGCAAACAAAAAACAACAGATACAGTGTTGATATCATTTACCCTATGCTGAATTTCTTTTCCAAGGCTGCACCCAGTGGACAGACATCACTGATGAAAATATCAGATGGGTCTCTGAAATCAGTGCCTGCCTCATCCCAGCTCTCCAAACCTGGTACCACTGTGCTGAGAGTATCAGGAGGTGTTATCACCACAGCTGCTGCTCCTGCCGTGGCCCTTCCCACAAATGGGGTGGCACAGGTGAGAAACAACCTGGCCAACATACTAGGAGATGACATTTGCACCCTACCCAGTATAATCCCCAGGAAAGGATGACTTCTGCTTTATGATCTATTGGTGGTTTTTCTTCCAATCAGCGTTGTTGGTTTATCTGCTTTTTAGTTGTTTTCTGGTGCTGCGTACAAAACTAACTCCTTTGCAGATTAGTCGCTTGTTGTTCTATGTAAAATAGGTAAAGAAGCAAGGGAAGAAGGGAAACTTAAAACTTGCACTTCCTTGCTTTTAAAATTCAGGTAGGCAGGAAAAGCTTTATCTGAAACAGCTTTTGCAGTCATACAGATGAGATTTTTGGGCTACCTAGCCTTTAAACACCAAATCTGTCACTAGCACAAAAATTTGCAGAAGAATGTAAAATGCCTGAAGATCTACATCCAGTAGGCCAGTGAAAGCCAACAGTAGTTAGAATGTAGATTGTTCCTCTGAGATCACAGGCTCAACAATGTTCAGTGCCCAATCTGTTGTGAATAGACTTCACGGTGGCCAAGGTTCATGGTCCTTTGGTTCTGACCGCATTCAAAGGATGTCACTCCTCCCTACCCCTGAGGAGTCGTAACGGTGCAGCATAGGAATGGGATGCTTTGCCATGAAGTGAGATTGAAAGTAAAACATTTGTGTTCCTGGAGTGAGGGGGGCATGCAGCCGTGTGTCCAGTTGGTACAGGTTGTCCACCAGGAGTGGAGATGGAATTCATGAGGTGGGGATGAGGCAGCAAAGAGGAAAGTGTGTTCACTGGGAGGCTTTCCCAGTCTTCCTGCTTCTGTCTGTGGGGAGGCAAAGGTTTAAACAAGTTGAGAGTTGAGGCCATGCTTCCCTTAGAGAGCTGAACCCTGGCATACACAGCACATATTGGTGAAAATACTGAAATTTGCTTTAAATGCTACTTACTCTGTACAGCTCTCAGTGAAGCTGCAGAGGTTCCAATTTTCCGTCCAACCTCTTTATCCCAAAGTCACCACCACCACCTGACTTCCCAATGACAGTTATTAGCACCCTGTTGGCCTACCTATCCCTGCCTAGGCCACACAGCAGCCAGGACACCAGGATCTGCCTGGGGACTGAGCTGATAAGTGTCAAAGAAGTTGTGGCTAATGTTGTGAGATATCTCATCTGGAGGTTTGCTTGCTGGAGTTAAGGGACCTAGCTCCAGATACCATCGCAGCAATTGTGGTAGCGGTTCCTGTGTGCACAATTTCATGTTATTTCTGCTTTAAATAGTCTCCATTCTCTGCATATCATATTGTTGTATATCATTGTATATGGGCTTTTTGATAAGTGCTTGTAAATTTCTTTCTTCTTAGCGATAGAAAAACAGAGTTCTGCTTTTGCTATTTCTAGATATTCTCTCCTTGTGTTTATTGCTGAATCATCTGTGAAATTACAAGGAATGTTATCACTGTCTTCCTCCTTTATGCAGCAAATAGATAATGCAGGTTCCAGTTCGTCATCTTCTGGAGCTCCTACAGCAAAAACGTCTGGACAACACCAAATCTGTATAAACCAGAGCCAGTCTACTTCATCAGTAGTGAATAAGACTGCTACTTCTACTGTTGTAAGTGTTGCTTCTCTGGTGACTACACCAACGCCTGTGACTGGAAAAGCTGCAGTATCAGGTATTCTCCCTTCATGCCTTTTCTACAGAAAGTTAAAATTGTGTACAAGTTCTCTAGATGTCTTCGCTGTAAAAGGAAGAATGTGGAATCATCTGCCTTTGTGAACGGTGAAAGTAGAGTCATGCTTTCTAAAACGTAACTTATTAGGATAACTTTTGGCTTAGCCAAAGAGATGTGTAAATAATTTGGCATCCTAATACAGTGCATTGACTGCATCTGATACGAGTAACAGTGCAAGTTGCCTACTGGTATTGGAGAGGGATTTTAGGTTTTCATGGCAAATCCTCTGTAGAGGATGCATTCTGCTTGTTCAAGGTATCAGAGGTACTATAAACTTGATTCAGTTTGTGAAAATGAACTGCCACTGAAGTTGGAGAAGTTGCATAAGCAGAATTTGGCTCTGAGACTTTGCATCTGCTCTTTTTGGCTTGGAAAAAGAGAGGTTTTGATTTAAGGTTAATGAATGTTTTAAAGTCATAATCTGTTGAGTACAGCAAAGTGGATTTGATCTGGAATCTTTCAACTTAATAAAGATAGAGCAATAAAGATGGTCTGCCTCTAGGTAGAGGGGTGTTTTCCTTATTCAGTTTCATAGTCTTCCAGTTTATTTTGTATTATGGAGAGCAAATGTAGCAGGTTTAATTTTAGTATCATGAGTTAACATTAGACGTCTTCATTTTGACTTCTAATTTACCTGCTGGTATGTCATACTCATTTGAAATGGCCCCTTACTAAGGGGAAACAAAACAAATACAAAAAGAGAAAGTTAAGTGACATGGAGCCCATCTAGCAGTCCCTTTTTAAAGCAGCTCTTCTCATTTCCATTGTACACAGTGTTCCAAACTCTTCCTTTCTTCATCACACTGTTTTCCAAAGCTTGAAAATAAACAACAGAAGCTGTAAAGACTGCTGCAGTTCTGCAATAAGCAGTTGAGTATTTTCTTCTTTCCAAACAAAGCAGCTAGAGTTTTTGTTGGAAATACACCATTCTAAATAGCTTTCTGATTAAGGCTGCCATATATAAGAATATCATCTAGATTTTTTTTTTTTTTTTTTTTTTTTTTTTTTTTTAAGTCTGAGACACTGACTTCATTATTAAAAGCAAATTCAGGAATCCCAAAAGAAGCAATTGCTATAAAACATGTTATTTCAGTGTCGGGGGGGGAATACTATGTTAGAATTCTTGACATCTGTATTTTTAAAGGCAACTTTTCAAAAAGAATCTCAGATCTTCTTGTTGTTTTGCAATGGGCAGTGTTGCCTCCCTGTCAGGCTAATAGGAATAGTTGCAAATGTCCCTTTTTACTTGCCTTGCAGTTTGGGTCCTTTGCCATGCTGTCCTAACACATCTTTGCATCACACAGTTACGACATCCCCCAAGCCACACTTTAAAATGATAACACTTTCTTGAAGTGTGAGAAACTGTTCTGGAAGGAAACTTGTGAAGCCCTGAACATTTAAATGCTTGCTGAAGACTGACTGTCCCCAAAGAGAGCTTTGGTTTACTGTTTAACATCCCTGTAAGAGCTGTTTGGGGGCAGTGCATCAAAGAGGAAGCCAGCAGCCACTGAGCTTGAGCATTGTGGTGCTGCACATTTGAGAAGGCTGGAGGCAGAAGAAAAGGTTTTGCCAAAATGTGTGGCATCAGATACTTAATTCTAAAAATATAGTATTTTTTATTTAAATGAATCTCAAATAGAAAGTTCTATAATGTTTAAAAATGAACTAGGCTAGCCTTCTTGCCAAGTGTTCATTGTCTAACTGACCAGCGTTACGTATCTTTCAAAACCAAGGGACATTTTCATCAGACCTTGCACGTCTGGTACTTGGAAGGCAGTTATTTCTTAAACAATAGTAATGGATTGTAAGGGGAATAGAAACTTTCTTGAAACAAATTGTGAGTATAAAATTACCACTGCGAAACTAAGAAGCGTGTTGTTTGCAGTTTTCTAAAACAAAAGCTGAATAAAAGTTTGTTCAGTCAAAGCATTAAATAAAATTATATAGGAAATAGCCAGTTTACTAATAAAAATGATAAGCATAGTCCCATATCACAGTATTAGAGCCCTGGTTTTGGTGGTTTGGGATGTCATCACTGTGGATGAGGGAGCTAGGGGAACAGGAGATGAGTGCTCCTCAGTCATTGCCCCGTGGTTCAGCTTGGAGCCATGTTGGCTTCCACCAAAGTCACTGGATGCTGCCACTGTTAATGTTGTTAATATCACAATGTCCTGCTTGTTCTTCTAGACTTAACTAAAATCAGTTATCTAACTCAGTCCCCCCCCCCCCCCCTTAATGTGCTTCATAGCTTGATCAGCCATCCTTATGGATGCATGCATTGAGTGCTTGTAACAGAAAGACATGGGACGCTCAGTTCAGGTATATTCTTCATCAGACTGGCTGCCCAGGCTTGGGTTCATCGTTTAGTTAAAGCATGGTTGATTTTGCTCTGCTAACTGCAGTGGGTGCTGCTAAGCTGAGCTGCAGAGGTGAGAGGGGCTGTGTAAGTACGACAGCTGTCATTCACTGGCTTACCAGATGCTTGAGCACAAGTAAAGGAGAGGAGAGCTGCGAGTCACGCTCTAACTGCTTTTGTCTTGCTCTATTAAGAGTGTTTTACTCTGTGCTGAGCCTGCTTCATTTGAAAGGTTTGTTTTACATCAACTTTTGCTTAAGATTACTTAAGTAATTAGGAACTTGCTTCACAAATGTCAGAGTGCTGTGCAGCATATAATGCATCTCAGTACTTTCGGAGTCATCCATGTCAGTAAAAATTTTAACAGGCAGTTCGCTGAACTGTGGCTTGTTAAGACGGTGGCAGTGGTAGCTTATGTGCCATCCTACTTCAGTCAGAAAGGGAGAGAAATAACTGGAGATAAACAAAATGGTGTGTTTTATTTAACGTTTTGTCTTCCATTCTTCTTGCAGGGTTGCTAAAAATCCACTCAAATCAGTCTAGTCCACAGCAGGCTGTTCTGACAGTTCCCAGCCAGCTTAAACAGCTCGGTGTAAACACAGCTTCTGGAGGTGTTCAGACTATACTCATGCCTATGAACAAAGGTAAAGGGCAGAGGAGGATGACAGATGGTGTTTGAAAATCCCCTTTGACACAGGGTAGCTCTTCGTCACTGTTGGCATACCTGGTCCAAAGGTTAGAGATAGAAGAAAATGTAGCAAGGAAATTCATCCCTAAACTTTGTGTTGCAAACATTTTATTGCTTCTGAATATGGTTATATACCAAAGTTTGTTTTTTATTTTTTTTAATTTGGTGTCCGTTTTATTTCCTCTGCAGTGATACAGTCACTTTCTACCAGCAAAGTTGCAGCTGTTACAGCTGTCACATCAGCAAGTACAGTTGTCCCGAGTCCCTCTACGGTATCCGTTACTAAAGGTAACAAGAAATTTCTCTGTAAGATAAATACTAGAAATATGCCAGTGCTGCTTTATGCAAGTGGTCTGACTCTGAAATTAGATCTTGTGACTGTGGGTTCATTTCTGTTGTTAGCAGGGTTTGAATTAATTTACAATGACATCTGGGGACTGGGAAATTTACAGTGACTTCCCCCTCAACAAAGCCGAAAGCATAGGCAAGTACAGAGAGGAAAGGGAATATTCTGAAAAACTACTATTGAGTACTATAAACATTGATCATTTCAATCCATCATTGCAGAAAAGCACAGAGCAGCATGTATTTAATCACAGTCACTGCTGTCCTCAAAATAGTGACTGAAAGTCCAATTCTTGCAGAATTGCTGTGTCTTTCCCCTCCCAGCTGAATGACCAGACTGCCTGGCTGTTCTGGGTGTGGAACATCTCCTGCTCGTGCCTTGGCAGAGTTCTGTCCTAGATGTGAGAGCTCACTGGTGACAATTTGAAATCCCACTAGTAGCTAAAATTGTTATTAGCTTTCTGTCCAGCTCTTTGCTTAAAAAAAGGCCAGCACACATTTTTAAGCAGTTCAGTTTAGATCATGCAGTCATATGCAAAACCTCGGCAATTGATGATGTGCATACATATTTTCTAAAAGGGATGTCATCATGTTGAGATTTGGAGGGGGAGCTGGTCATGTTCTTGTGGCTTTCCTGCAGTATAGATGAAGCTTATGTTCTTCACAAGGTCAGGTTTGTTCATGTTTAAAGGAGAATGCAAACAACAAATTCAGTGACGTTATTTAATATGTAAGACACTTAGTCTTATTGGAGTCTTACTCAAGACATTATTTATCAAGCTGACGGGTGCTCTTTCTTTTGAAACGTGTTCTGTTTCTTTGAAGTTAAGATGGAGCCTGATTCAACGGGACAAAACTGCAGCTCTGTGGGTACTCAAGAAGGTCAAGCAGCAGTAAAAACAGAAGAGAGTTCAGAACTTGGGAATTACGTTATCAAGTAATTGTTCATTTCTTTGTAAGGATTTCTGGTCTTTGAAACTCCAGGGGAGTTGGAGGAGACTCTAGGGATGCATGCAGCATTGTTAAAAGTTTGACTCAGAAATACAATGTAAAATCTTCTGTTACATACACCATTGTATCAGTACTAATCCTGTTGGATGGCGTTTGTTTCAGGCAGTGTTGCAAGTCTTCCCTAATGGATTTGTACTCAGGGCTCCTGGAAAGGTGGGGGGCAATAAATATTTGTAGTTGTTTTGGGGTTTGCTAAAATCTCGAGCTGCTAAGATATCTTTATCATCCAACACTTGGACAATTCCCATTGCCACTGTGTTTTTATAATGAGGCCAAACTGTACACAGTGAAATTCAGGTGTAAAAGGGAGCATCTGAAATAAGTTGAACTGTCTCTCTTCTTGCCTCTCTAGTCTTCATAAGATCATATACTTCTGTAATTACTTAATATGACGGCTTCTCAGTTCAGAATTGGAATTAGATGATAAATATCATTGGAGTATTAGTTCACTGGACTCTGTGAAATCCAGTGCCTTATTTGTGATGTTCTTGGAAGTACTTTTCAGTGGTATTTCACCAGAACTCAGTTTGCAATTTTTTAGTTTTTCTCTGGAAATTTCCTGTAATGCGTAGGATGTCCTTCTGCTCTTGATTCTTCAGTGGCATATTTCCCCGTCTCCATGTTTTGAAAAGCGTTGTCTTGATACATCCCTGTAAACATTATCCTGATGGAAGGTATGTGTAGCAGACAGGAATAAATATCAAGTCACTACACAGTGGAAATTGTCTTCGTTGCAGCTGTATGAAACAGATGGCCAGAAGTGTACTTTCCATCAGTTAAATACAGTACGACTGGTTAAGTGAGATTTACCTAAACTCCCATTAGCACAAGTTTTAATGTTAAAGCAAAAGTGCTGGCATCAAATGAGCCACTGAGTGCAACCATTCTCTATAACAGGAACCTCTCCTTCTTACGGAATTTTAAGAGAGAGCCAGCTGATGAGCAGCAGCAGGGAGTATAAAGCTTCCCATGCAGTATCCCGTGTTCCCACTGGGACAGCCTGCACTAATAGGTGCTTCTTACCCCTTAAAAAAACCTTCAGTCTTCAGTTTGTTCAGATTGACAAATGCAGCTTCATGTGTGGATGCTTCAGCAAGAGGAAGGGCTGCTTGAAATACCTTCTCCAAACTGGGGCATAACAGTTTATCCTCACACTATTACTGCTGTAATGCTTTGGATCTAGGGGCATTAAACCATGTAGTGATTTTGAAACTTTTTGCGTCTGATTTATTACTTCCAACAGTATTCTTTATTGTGATTCTCTTTATCCTTTGCAGCATAGAATATTTGGAGAACATCCAGCAGCTCTTAACAGCAATAGTGAAGAAGGTTCCATTAATTGCTGAAAAAAGTAAGCAGTGCATGAAAAGACTTTGCTCTCTATTTTCAATGTATCAACAGAATGCCTCGCATACTCCGTAGCTGAAAAATTAATGAAAAACGGAACGAAATGAAGCCATTCTCCTAGAGAGCTTACTCCATGGGTTATTCTAAAGACACTTAGAATTAGGTTCTTCCAATAAAGCCAAGTAAAGCTGTAAGCAGTTAACTTTTTCAATTACAAATAGATTGTATTTCCTCACATAATGGTTGCAAGTAGGTCCTCATTTTCCCTGGTTTTCTCCTTAGTAGATGTGCTATTTTTTTAATGCCTGGGTTTCAGAAATACTTGCAAATATGATAACAGCTCAATATTGGAATGTATTTTGTTTTTATATCTGTCTGTCTATCTATCTGTCTCTCTGTCTTCCAAAGGAAGAGAGTTTGACCAATAAGACAGACTGAGAGGTCTACATCATTACAGTTCAGGGGTGGGAGAGAAAACTTAAAACAGCCTATAGCCACAGATGTCTGGGTATCCTGACCAAGAATGATGCTGTTTCGGCATCCAAAGAACATTGGGTGCTGCACACCTCTGTGGTGTTCTCAGAGTGAGTGAGCACAACATCTGTATGGCCCTTGAACCTAAAAGCAGAAACACATTTCCTCCTTCCTCCTCACTAGACAACATTGTAAGCAGGATGTATTTTATTTCACCTACTAAAATTTAATACTGTTTTTGTCTTTGTGTTTTCTAGGTGAAGATGCAAGCTCTTTTTGTGCCAGTTCAGTGGAACAGTATTACAGTTGGAATATTGGGAAGAGGAGGGCAGCTGAGGTAATCTTCTTTGTTTTATAAGCAGTCATTAGGGACATGAGAGAGGTTTCTGAATTACAGAACCTGCCTTGTTGGTTGTTCTTGTTTTCTGAAGCAGTCTGTTGTATTTTAAATGGAAGCATTCCTTACCACGAGACACACTAATTTCTGCTCAGCTAATGATCCAGTTTATTGTTTGGAGCCTTTCTCAGACAGAAGGGACTCAGAAGGTCACTTTTCAGTTGAATCAAAGTAAGACGCTTCTGGAACATCTTAAAATTCAGAATTTTTGCAAACTGTCCTGTTAACACTTGGTTCTCATCATTCCTCTGTGGCATTGTATGGTCTTGTGAATTTTCTGCAATATACTTTGTCCATGTTTTTGTGGGATTGTGGCTGTTTTCCTGTAGGAAGAGCATTGAGAGTACTAGTACTGAAATACTATGTCATAGCTTGTCTGTTCACCAGAGATAAATATTTCAGTTAATCTGGATCTTTTTGTATTCTGGTTGTTATATTTCCTTGTGTTTCTTAACAATTTTATCATCTTGCTATGGACTTTTACAAGGAAGATTGTAAAACTGATTAAATCTGCTGTCACCAACATAAGTGAAAAAAGAGTTTAGCCAAAACTTTAAGAAGCATCTTTTGCTGTAGTGGATTGTTTGCATTATGCCGTCTTAAGATGTTATTTGGAAGAGGAAACAGTTCAAGTCAAGGCAAGTGTGCCTGGGCTCCTGTATATTGCTCTTTCTTGAGGTTTTGGTTGGATGAGAAAGAGTTTAAATGACCTGTCCAGAACTGCCAAAGATAACAGGATTAGGACCATCTCCCACGTTTGGTTTTTTTTTTTTTTTTTCCTTGTCATTCTGACTTCTGAGAAAATCATGATTCTTTTGTTTTCCTTGCAACCTGCATTGTTGTTCTGGGTCATATCTAGCCTTAAACACTTCAGCCAATGTGATGAGCTGTTTCTCTTTGGTTTGTCACAGTGGCAACGAGCAATGACAGTGAAGAAGATCCTTCAAGAAATCATAGAGAAGCACCCCAGGTTTCACAACATTACACCGCTGAAAACAAAGCATGTGGTGCAGTGGTGTCGATGCCATGGCTACACTCCACCTGACCCTGAGACCCTGCGAAATGATGAAGACTCAATTGAAGATGTGCTGACACAGATAGACAGCGAGCCAGGTGAGCAAGCAGGGACAGAAAATTCCTTTTTGCCAAAGGCACTGTTGGTTAAATTGGCTCAAGAATGGGTATGCTCACCCATGTGCTGTCTCTTTAGGAGAGGGTTTTTTTTTTACTTAATTCACTCAGGAATAACAGATATTGGAGACCCTAAGAGCAAGCATACAAGTGAAGCTGTCTCTGGTGTCTAGAAATACTGATGCTCTGTGGGGCCTCTTCTGGGTTTCGTTGTGCTTTGGGGCCCCTGGAGGCCCAGTGTAGGTATTTGTTATGAGAGATGATTCCAGATCTGCAGTGCAATCATTTATAAGTGGGTACAGAAACTCATTATTGGGTAAGCTTAGCCTCTGTTCAAAGACTTACTGTGCAAACAGTGTGAATGAGCTTCAGGTACAAAAGATTGTCTGGCAACAGCAGCGTGGAGCACACTGGGGGTTAACTTACCTCCAGAAGTGAAGTGAATTGGCATATGTGAAGCTTCATGTGGTGGTAATATAGCTTCTGCATTAGTCCTCTAGGCTTAGCTCTGGGATCTCCACAGTCCGTTGGAGAATATATTAAACGTTCATCTTCAGTTTCATCCGTTCTTTTTAGTGAAGCTCCCTTGTTTCACCTTCAGATAATCCCTTTCCTAAAGCTGAATGTTATTCTGTCCTGATTGTACTTGAAGTCCTTGTATTTCACGGAAGTGTGTGATTAGTCTTTGCTAAGCCTGGTCCTGCACTGCAATTGTTGAAGGAAGCATATATCTACCTTTTAATCTGTTTGTCTAAATAACTAGGTTTGTGTTTATCTTTGAAGAAAACAATCTGTTTACTGCTTAGCTTTTCATAAGAGGTTTTTCTGGTTCATGCTGATCATGCAGAGAAGAGGTTACGCTTTTGTAATTCCATTGGGAATCTGTCTTCTGATTTTTCTTAAAAACAAAACAAACAAAAAACCAACTTGATAATACTCATCACAATGTAAAAGGTGTGATTTAGTGTTAAATGGTGCCTATGTAGTAAAACTCCACATCTCCAAGCAAGTTGAAGAGCATCAGACTGCCTAGCCAGTTGTCAAAAAACTTCTGTAAGAATGTTTAGGAGCCTGGTTTTGTTCAGAGTACAGTCTTCTTGATTGGTGTAGGGGCAGATAAGAGAGCACTGAGTGTAATAAAGACATAATTAGAAGTCTCTCAGTGACTGTTAGTGTTTCTGCTCATCCATATGTTTGGTAGGAACTACAAAAATAACTTCCACTTACCTCAATTTCTTGCCATATTTTGGGTATGCATCTGTTTGTAAGCAGCTTTCCATAATCTATAATTTGTTTAATTGATTGCTTCTTTTTCAGAATGCCCGTCATCTTATAGCAGTGGTGAGGATCTGTGCCGAAAATTAGAGGAGCTACAGCAATTTCTGAAACGAGAACCAGAACATGAAGAGGAAGTAGATGTTCTCAACTTCAGTGAGCCATTAAAAATAAATATTAAAAAAGAACAGGAGGAGAAGCAAGAGGAGATGAAGTTCTATTTGTCTTCCTTGCCTGCATCAGAATTTGTGAGGGACACAGCAGAGAAGGTAATAAGTGAATCATAAAGCTAGTATGAATTGCTGCTCAGTTGTGGCCTTACATTCATTTAGTTGCCTTTCTTTCATCTGTATGGGCCTCTGGATGCTTTATTAAGGTTTTTATAAGTGGCCTGGATAAATCTGACCTTCTGGTTCATGATGCTCAGCTGGCCAGTGCTGGCAGAAGTGAAGCATGCCAGCTGCTGGGAGATCATTTCAGAGAAGCTGCATTGCCAAGCTTAGCACCAGAAAAATTGGTCTGGAAGTCCAGAAGCAAGGGGAAGTAAGGGAAAAGAAGCAGTGGCATGGAATGCCTCCTGTCCTATCTTGTGAAAGATCTGGGCTTGTTTCCTGGACTGATGCTGCTCCTGGAAAGGGGGATGCAGTAAAGTTAAGATCACAGCAAACTTCTCTACTTTTTGGTCATTCCCCTGCACCCGCCAACTCAAATTAGGGCAAAAGAAAGGGAGAGAGTGGTCTTCCCTCACAGCAGCAGGAAGGAAAGAGAGGAGGAGGCTTACTCAGGTTGTAGGAAAAGGTGCTCTCCACTGAGAGACAGAAGCAGCATATCTGTCTCTGCCTCAGATGTTGATATCAAGGGATGAAACTTGGTTTGCAGTATATCCAGTCTCTTCCTACACGTGTGACAAGGGCACAGGTGTGATGGGAGTGGAACTGGGGGATGAAATTCTTTTGATGCAGAACTTTTGTGCCAGAAGTAATTTAAAGCTGTTTCAGTTGTCATAGGTGCAGGGAAGATTATGAATACATGGACTGAATATATGTTCAGTTTTAAAATGGGACTTCTATTTGTAACCCGAAATACCTAATACAACTTTTTTTTTTTGCGGACTCCCTGTAACAAAAATGAAAATCTGCTTCTTTTTTTGTTTGAGAGGCATTTCTGCAGGCTACTGTAATGTTCAAGCTTCATTTTCTCCAGAATTCTTTTAAATGAGGCATGATATTATACTGTCTGAAAATTCTGCAGAGCCTGCTTGCTTGTTTTTTAAATACCCTTTATAATAGATTGTTTCTATTATACCATTGCCATCTCATCTGTAGCAAAACGTGAGTTGTGTTACTTGATGTACTAGTTCTTTTTCCTCTTGTATTTTATAGATAGGGATTTCTTTTCAGCCTGCTGAGGTACAAAAGAATGTTTATGCATCGGTAATAGAAGATATGATTTTAAAGGTAAGAAATCACTTTACAATAAGAAACTTTCTACAAATGTATTAACCCAGTAAGGTAGGGGAAAAAAAAAAGATGAATTATCCATAGTAACATGCATTTATGAAATCAGGAGATGCAGATTCTGATGTCAATATAATGTATGTGTATAGAAGGATATATAGCTGGATGAAGAGAGTTGTGTATTTCTGTGTGTGTTTTCAGCTTCTTAATTGTCTGTTGGCTTGAACACAGGATGCTGATCTGCACGTCCTGACTTCCAGTAAGATACAGGCTCCTCTTTAACTTTGAAAGTACCATCTTGTTTGCCCTACCTTTTAGAACTGTAGGGGGAAAATCTGCTAAAGGTCAATAAGACTTGATTGTTTTATGGGAGGATTAACTGTTTTTCCATAAATACCATTGAGTTGCTTTTTGCCTGAGTTGTCTCTACTGGGAGACTGCTGAATTCCTGAAGTCAGTAGCAATTCTCTGTTGTGTAAGAAATCATTCATCTGTCATTCAGTTTTGTAAAAGCAGAGAATCTTTCTTACTAAAGCTTTGAACGGCATGGAATTGGAGTTCTCAAGTTTGGACTGAAGGCTAATACAGATTATTTTTAGCAGTGCTCTGTTGTATTTCAAGCCAAAGATGATTTTTTAGGTTGTTTATACAACAGCATTTTTTTTTACAGTTTATACAGTCTGCTGTAGATCACTTTTATAAAGTTAATCGATTCCAGGTTATATGTATACTTGCGTGCACACTTCTCCTGTACTGTCACTTACTATAGTTGAAGTCAGATATAGATATATCTGGTTTTAGATACAGATTATAATCATCAGATTGCTCCAGTATAATTGTTGAGTATTACCAGCTTTCCTGAGTAAAAAATCCCAGAAACTTCTGCTGTAGTCTTGATAAAGGCTCAGAAAGCAGAGAGCCCTAACTGACTTTTAATTGAGCCTTGATTAAACCAGTATGTAGGGCATACAGCTGCTGTGCATCTGCTGTCTAGGATGGGAAGTTTTTGTGTAAGTGTCTTGATGCAAACCTGGTGGGCCCAGGCTAACAAGGATATACCAAGTACCAGGAGAACGTCTGGCATCTGCCACTTACAAACAAGCTCTAGCATGTGAGGCTGGGCCCTAAAATGCTCTTGGAAATGCACCTGCGATGTGCAGATGGATGCACGTTGCATCCATCCATCCATCCTGCAGCACACGTGTGCTCTGCGGGTCCAGAGAGAAACCAGACTGGGCAGTTGTAGTCATGAGCTGTGTGTATCCATAGGCCTCTTTCTGTTAAATATATACTCAGTTTTTATCACTGGGCTTTATCACCTAGGAGTTGGACTTGATGATCCTTATGGGTCTCTTCCAACTTGGGATATTCTATGATTGTAATAAAAGTCACTTGTGCATCTTGAACTGCCTTCCCCCTGCTAATTTAATACAGGACTGAAGTGAGTCAGATTTTCAGATTTCAGATCAGTTACACTGATAATCTAGCGAATAGCATGCTGCTTTCCTCTTTTTATAATGCTGTCACCCCATGTTGCCTTTTGTCACAGGCCACTGAACAGCTTATGAGTGATATCCTACGGCAAGCCCTGGCAGTGGCGTACCAGACAGCTCCTCACAACAGGTACAGCATTTGGACTACTTATGCCAGCACTAAGGGCTGAAGTACTTGAGGAATTCTGGCAGATTTTGTGTGGTTCAAACCATGTGAGCAAGGGATTTCCAGATGATATGGGGTAGTGTGTGTGCATGAACTACAGGGGTTAGCCATCTCCTAGCTCCATAGTGGCAAATAAGTGGAAACACAGACATTAAAAACTGAGGCAGGACTGCTGGTATTGCCATGCTCAGAGGCAAATAACTTGTTTTAGCAGAGCTGTATTGGAAGGACCTTCTCTCATCCAGTTCAGGTCACCATGTAGACAACTTACTTCAGCAACCTCAATATTCTGTATTTTACTGATACACTCTTCTGGCTCAGATACTGAGTGATTTTAATGGTAACCATGGAACCACATTTGATTTGTGTTTGGCAACATGAAATTGAAAAAAGTAAGACTATGAGAAAATGGACAGTTTAAATATTACCTAGATGCACTATATAAATATAATATCTGTAATGTAACTGTGCACACAGAGTTTGTGCTACAGAAGCTCAAGAATCAATACTTCAGCACTTTGTTTTACTGTGCCAGCACCCAAGATGTTTCCCGTAGTCATTTGAGTGGTTCTTTTGTGCTGTGATATTTTAATGGTGGTTTTTTTTTGGTGTGTGTGTGTGTGTGTTGCTCTAACCACATGCTCTTTTATCCTGTTTTTCATTTTTATTATTTTTTCTCCCTGTTAGTAAATTGAACGACTTGCTTTTTTATGGGCATGTCTTTTTCTGTGTTATAAAAACACTCTGATGCATTCCCTGCAGGACTCCAAGAGAGATCACAGTGATGAATATTCACAAAGCCATCTGTAACATTCCCTTTCTTGACTTCCTCACAAACAAGCATATGAAGATACTAAATGAGGAACAATGAAATAGAGCAGAGAAGATACTACGGGAAAGGTGGATATATGACTGAAGCTGGGATGACAAATCCAGTATTTCTGTAGGACACTATTACATACATTTATAACATTGGGCTACTAGATTGTTACCTCCAATTAAAGATGCACCTTAATGCAACAGAATGATGCTCTGTTCCAAATCAAGTTGTTAAATGTCAGTGTTTACTTGGTAAGTGTATGTTCAGTGGCTGAACAAACATTGTCAGTTTGCGTCAAGTTGCTAGCTATGAGAGGCTCCACTGTCCTGGTCCCCTGATGACAGCTGTATTGATGAGATTGAACATTTTCCTAGAAAAGAAATTAAGCTTTCTGATGCAGTCTACATACCATTTGGTTTTCCATGCAGTGGGCAGAACAGTTGCTTTGGCACTCAGAATATGAGAAAATTCAAATTCAGTATTTAAAGGTGGGTTGTTTGAGTAGATGGGTTGATTAGTTGGTTAGGTTTGGGTGCAGGGGAGCAGAAGGCTGATGGCTGCACCAAATTCTGCCAGTCCTGTTTGATTGTCATGTATGTGGCTGAGAACACAGCTAGGGAGGCTTGTTTGCTTATTCAGTTAAGTGCAACCTGACCAAATTACTGACGCCTCTTTAGAGGAGGTCAGATCTCACTTTTCTCAGTCACCACAGAATGGGTAGACTGGCGTATGCTCAGTCAAGATGAGTAAACCGTGGTCAGGCTTTGTAGGATTTGTCTGGCTACTTCTGCACAAGAAAAGAGAAGAACATGGACGGTATTCAGTGTCTGTGGGCTTGGACTGGCTGAAATCCTGTGTTTGCCCAACAAGTGCCTCTCTAGGCTGCCAGAAGTTTTGGAGTGTTACAGTGGAAGGCCAGTGACCAGCTCTGTTGTACAAGTCTTAGTGTTTTAACAGCGTTCTCTTAATGATCACTTTGGATTAGGAAGTGCCACTTCAGGTAAAGTTCTGCTGAACACACAGAGGCCTGATAGGATCAAAAAACCGAGAGGTTTGTTGCTTGAGGTGACCTCCTCTGATATCCTGACTGCGGGAGGAAATTCTGCTACTAACCCCAGCACTTACCTGTCTTGGGAACATTGATGGTGTAGGAGAAATGTCTGCAGTCTGGCTATCAACACCTTTCTGAAGAAGGCTTCCATAACAAGACCCTGACCACCACCCCCTCTACTAAGCCTCAGTCCTGCCCCATGGGTGCTTGCAAGTAGTGTGAATGAGCCATGGCAAAGTCGGATGGGACCCCTGTTGGACTTTCATGCTTTCAGGCATGTGAGGCAGCGCTGTCAGGCAGGTGGAGCATGGGTCAAATAGCCAGAGCCTCCATTGTGCTCATCTCAGCTGGGTCACTGATCTGCATGGCCTTTGATTTAATCACTCTGTGCCTCAGTTTCCCTATCTCTGAGTATGGGGAGCAGGATACCTACCTCACAGGGGTGTACTGAGGCCTCTCACTCTTGTTGGTGCCGTGCTTTGGCAATACAAAGCCTTTTATAAACATTAAACTGCAGTTATCTTTCCTGGTCGAGGATAGGAACAGAAATCTTCAAAATGTCATCTTTTGGTGCTTTTTTTGGGCTAGAAGACGGGTGATGATAACTCTAGCTGTGTGCAGGAACAGTGGAAGATGGTTCACATAGAGGGTGATTAAAAGCTTCAAGGAGAGCTGACTTAAGTTGAATGCAATTCTTGATCTGCAGAAGGTACTGCGTACCTTAGATGAGATACTGCCTTTCTTCTCCATCTGGAATAAAACCAGGGTCTGCAGATAAGTCCGTCTTAGTTCATGAGAGCTGATGGGGTGTTGCAGTTAGCTTAAATACAAGTGGCAGAACCTGGTCCTTGAATCTATGAAATGAGACTGATGGATGAAATCCAAAGAACATTCAGAGAAGGATTTAGATGCTCCCTATGCAGGGCATTTCAGATGCTCTGGATTCAAAAGGTAATCCTGGCTTTTTCAAGTGAGCTTGTGGCAGGACTGCCTGCACAGGAAAAGTGCACAGCTTAGCCCTGACATTAGTTTTCTGGTGGAGGTCAGCATGGAGGAGTTGAGCATTGATTATGTCCTAGTTCAGCAGGGAGGAATCCAGGTAACTGGGGAGCTGCTGACCCCACACTGTGTCTGTAGACTGTTGCAAGCTCAAAGTACATGTTGCGTTCAGGCCCCCCTGTATGCAGCTTTTACAAAAGAGGCCATTTCTGAGTTATCTGTCACTCGCTATGACAGCCTGCAGGTTGTGTGGGAACAGCCTTTTGGCAAACTCAGTTCTGCTAGGATCTTCTGAGATGATACACATTTTCAGCCCCCGTCTTTTTGTGGGCTTAGTTTCTGGGATTTCAGTGTGCCCAGAGCAGTTTTTCAGAATGCAGGAGCTTGTATTTGGGCATCCGTTTGCAAGCTGTGGCTTCCTTGCCTGTGTCCAGGTTGTGGAGTCTCCTTCTCTGGAGATAATCAAAACCCACCTGGATGCCATCCAGTGCAATGTGCTCTAGGTGATCCTGCTTGGCAGGGGGGTTGGACTGGGTGATCTCCAGAGGTCCCTTCCAACCTCAGCCGTTCTGTGATTCTGTTCTGCTTTTCCATGAGGAAGAGTTTTTCAGAATTGGAGTCCTGAAGTGGGCAGGTGGATGCCTGTTGTTCCTAATGGTGTTCTTGTGGTGGAGATCTACTGATAACATTTCCTAGCAACCACAGGTTATTCTCCTAGGAGATGCCATATTAATAATACATAAAGTTTGCTGAAGAAAAATAAAATCTGTTAAAAGCAGATAGAAAATAACACATTTGTTATAGTCCTTCAGATGTAGGAAATGTTTGCAACGCATCCTTTGATTTTTTTTTTTTTTAAAGTGGTGGGAGAAAAATCTGTCAGTGAGACGTTCCTGTGAGAATTGGCTTTGAGGTGAACGAGAGGTGGTGGAATTGCTCACGCCTGCTCAGGTGTGTGCCGAAATGTTACGGTGTATTTCCCTGTAAAGAGTCTTAATATGAGTTATAGATCTCTTTACAAATAATTGCCACTCTTTGTAATGCCGAGTGTTTAAATCCTTTATGTTATCTGTATTATACTGTATAATTGTGTAAGATACGTATGTTTACAATAAATCCTTTTATTAGCTGTGATGGGATTGTCTGACTGTCACCTGTCACTCAAAGCAAGCTTCTCAGAATTCACAAAAATAAGTGGTTTTTTTTTTTAATGTTTTAGTTCTGGATATCTGGTGGAATCTGTTCAGGCACTGGGAACACTTCTTGCTCTTCCTATTCCTCCTCTCCTTCCGCCCCTCCACCCTGCTGTGGCCCTGCTACCACAGTGCGCTCACTGTCCCCTCACGGCGGCCCAAGGGGCTGAGGCTGTTCCTGTCAGTAGAACCGGCCAGAACCGGCTGTGTCCAGGTCAGGGCAGCCCCACACTCTCCTCACAGAGCCCCTGCTGGCAGCTGGGCACCAGCACCTCGTGCAAAAAGAACTGGAGAAAAGTAAGACAAGGGGATTTCTCAGTTTTCCTCAGACTGCAGGGGCTGTCTGTGAGTAGACTTCACACTCGGTTGTCTTTCAGGATGCTGCAAAACTTGTTGTTTTTACTAAATCCCATAAAAGCGGCCTCCTCGGTGTGAGTGTAGGCTAGGCATTTTACACTGCCAGAGCCACGACTGGCCAGCAGAGGCTGACAAAGTGCTGTGGGCAGGCTCCTTGACACCGATCTCCTTTGGGATCTTCCAGCTGATGCCTCCCTTGGTGCATTGTGGCAGCCCTGTCCTCGCGTTCATAACCTACACGAAAGAGTGGCGACGTGGAAATGTAATCATGTAGAACTCCTCCTGCAGGCGTGTGTTCATCCTGCTTTCCTCATGCTCCCTCAGCCATCCCTTCAGGCAAGAAGGGGCTCTGCCAAGCAGCTGCTATCTGGCTCTGATGCGTAGGCATGTGTGTATCCTGCTCTGGTCCTTCCCCATTGGCAAAGGGAAACATCGGGCTGACCTGTAATGGGTGCCCAGAAGAAAGTGAACGATCTGCTCAAGGAAATGAAGTCCTTGGCACAGGAGCAAGCAGTGTATCTGGGTCCCTGTGCGCTGTCTTGGTGGCATGAGAGCCTGCACCACCCAGAGCAAGGGATCGTCTGTCCATTCTGTGCCACCTCTGCCCTGAAAGCGCGCACAGCCTCTCTGGGATGAACAGCACAGAGTCAGTTGCTGTAAAAGAGACTGGCCCTTAGGATTGTGCATTACGTTGACAGACAATACAGAGAAAATCTCTGTGAATAAGGCAGAGGTAGAAAATTCGCATCTGATATTTCATGCCCCAAGAAATTCGTGCAACACAAAGAGAAATGCACAGTTTATAAAAGGAAATCATGTTATGCACAGAAAAATCATTAATGTGCTGCTTGTGAACTTTCCAAGTCCAAGTGATGAGAATTGTTCTGAGTAATCCAGTATTTCACATCAGAGCTTCACCTGAGCATGCAGAAGTGCAGGTGTTCCCAGCTCCCTGGCATAACTGAGGCACAAACCTCTCTCAGCGTCCCAACAGGCCAGGTATCCCTTGTCAGCAAGACTAGTCGAAACAAGCACGTTCAGTGTCATGCTATAGGTAGTAAATACAAAGCTTCAGGTATAAGACTTTCCTTTTAAAGGATGTTTCTCTGTGCATCAGATAACCACTATTTCCAGTGTGACTCACAGTTTGAAAACACAAGATAGACTTGTATGTTAACCTAAAGCAATTGGGAAGGCAAATATTAGTGTGAGAGCAATGTTGGAAGATGTCCCAGCATCGTGACTGACTCCTTGGAGCCTGCAAAATCTGTAAATCTGCCCTCTTCAGAGGAACTTGGGCTGATACCTTTTGATTTTGCTAAGGTGGGCACTTCCTGTGAAAAAGCAGATGTGTCGCAGATGTCAGCAGCCAGTTGCATCACCCTGTCCCTTTCAGTGGTAAGTACCTACTTGTTTTCCTTCTGTTCTTCCTGTTAGTTGAAGTCAGGCAACAGCACCATGAGCCTTTGGCTTTCTTCCAGAAGTCTTCTGAAGCATCACTCAAGGAGCTGGCATTGCAGTAGATGGGGGAGCTGGTTGTACAGTCAGCGCTTTCCTTACTTACTCGCTAAAATGTTCTTAGGAACAATTGTAAAGCTATGGTCCATGTTAAAATTGAAAGCTAATATCATTTTCCCCCAATCTGTGTGAGCTGGCAGAGTGAAACTAAGGTGAAACAGTGTGTTGCTTGTCCATTTCTGTTTACCAGGCACGTGCTGTGGGCACCACTGAAAAGGGAGTCCTGAGAGCACGGTATCTGCACTAGAATAGGTGTAGTCTTGGTGTGTCTGGTAGTGGAACACAGCAAATCAGTGTCAGTGGTTCAGCCCCCTTTTCCCTGTGTTGGTGAACTGCGTGCTGAATAGTTTGATTTCCCTTTGAAAATGTCTGGGAAAAATCCCACAACTAATTATTAATTCTGCAGCTTTCAGCTCAGCACTTAGGTCACAGCTTGAAATGTGCTTTGCAAGCCATTGTTACTGGGGGAGAGGAGGGGGGGGGGCAGGCTGTGCCTGCAGATAAGCTTGAGGAATAAGGAATTGACTGCTGATGGCTGGTAATGCAGTCAGGAATCTTCCTGACACCTGGCTTGATGTCCAGTGTGCTGTGCTGTCCCAGAGGTGCAGCTGTGGGAAAGAAATGCAGTGACAAATTGTGCTGCTGAGGTTGAATATCCAAGGGTTATGTTTTACAATTTAAAAAAAAAATGCTGGGAAAGAACCAATAGCCAAAATACATTTTAATTTATTAAATTAAATCCAGTCCATTTGATAAAATACAAGCTCATTATATTTCCAGTTTGTTTAAAACTGGGTTGATTTTTTTAGAAATACACTGAATTAAGAGGAGAGACTATTTTCTTCTGTTAAAGCCCAGGATTGAAATGACTGAAATTGTTTGAACAAAACTGTTAAAAACATTATAAAGAGGTTAATCAAGCAGATTGATTTTTTTTTTTTCTTAGAAACAGCTAACATGCAAAACATTTAGTATGGTTTGAATGTTTCAAATTAATTCCTTGAAAAATGAGTCTCCTGAAAAATGATTTTGGCAAGCACTGGTATTACTGTACGTTCCTCTGGGTCCAAAAGCAAGAGTGAGTGGGAGAAGTGTCATCCCATGTCCAACCAAACGCAGCTTGCTGCAGATGTTACCTGTTCTTGTTGCATTCGGTCCTACTGGTACAATGCACAGAGGTGGCAATATCCAATTCTCACATAATGCAGTGAGAAGGTAATGTCTGCATGAATTCCTGATATAATCCACATGCCAACATTTTCAGTGCTGTTCTTATGGGAATCTTCAGCAATGGTTGTGTGTTTGCAGAGTCCCCAAAGTTCATTAAATTTGCCATTGACTTCAGCTAGAGAGGAGGTTAAGAAAGAAATCCCCTGTGTTAAAGTCCATTTCATTACAGATGAATGAATATGTGATCATTGTTAGAGTCTGTGGAGTTTCTTTTCATTCTGGCCAACACATTTGTATGTTTCAAACACATAAAGTAAACGTTTTGTGACTTTTTTTGTCTCAAAAAAAAAAAAAAGTAAAAACATAAAGTAAGCAGTAAACTACTTCTATTGGATAAGTCCTTGAGATAAAAACTGTAAACCCACTACACTCTGGATTAACAAAGGCTAAAGAAAATGGTTTTTTGTACCTCACATGTACTTCAGCAAAAGTTAAATACATGCTAATGTTAATAAATAAATAAATAAATCAGCTTTAGAATAATGACACTTAAAATGTATTATCTTAAAAATGAAGGATGTCTTACATTCTATGTTACATTTCTAAGAAGAGTTTATAAGTAACATTCACTTCTGGTTGTTCCTAGCATTAGCATTACCAAGATGCAGGCAGTAATTTAGGAATTTCAAGGCAATATTTTCCACCTTGCATATGCAAAGAGTTAACATTTATTAAAATTATTAGCATGTCCTTTTCATTAAAGGATCACAAATTGCTTTAGGTAAAATCCATATACAGTATTTACACTGAACAGCTATACAAATTACATGCATATTTAAATCCTCGGGAGCCTGGTATGTGTTTAGCTGACTCGGTGTCCACGCAATCCTCTCCGAACCAAGCTGGTGCACGGCCAGGGCTGTCTTCAGAAGTTCAGTCCCCTCTTGCTCTGCCACCAGCCCTCCAATTTTGCAAATACCCAGCTTTCCATCCTTAAAGCCCCAAGTCATTGCATATGCCAGATTCAAAGTTCATCAGTGCTGGCTTGCCCCTGTGCTTCCTCCAGCTTCTAAAACAACCCTGGAAGTTCAGACCAGCCCCTTTGATGCAGTGAATTCTGGTGATGCCATCTGAGGTCTGTGTGAGAGGTTTGTCTTCTAGTTTCCAAAAAACTTCAAGAAGCTGAGAAGTCAGCCAGACATTCCCTGTCTGGCCTATTTAGAGGGTGCTACTAAATAAGACTTGATTTGGTTTTAATCATCTGTCCTGCTTATTATGATTGTTTGCCCTCCTGCCCTGTGCAGTTAGGCATAGGGATGTTGTCCGCAATACTGTCTTCGCTGCCCAAAGTCAATCTCCCAGTGTGATGCCAGCTGGCATAGTAATGAACCTGCTCCTGTGAAAAACTAGGTCGTTCCTTGCAGCGTGTTTTGCCAGTTCTGAATTGAGCGCTTTGCGTGTTCAGAGTAACTGTGTGCACATCACTAATCACTAGAGCTGCTTTTGATAATATCGGAGCTTTGATCTTAACACTCCTCATGAAAATTGCATAGTGATACATCTTATCAGAAACACATTTAAGCTGCCTGGGTGTGAGAAGGGTCCAGGTTCATACGTTGAGGATCCGTGATGGTGCCTGGAAAACAGCAGAAGGATTGGGGGAGAACCTGGTCTTCACCTCTGGGATCTAGTGGGGTGAGGGGGGAGAGAAACGTTAGTGTGACACAGGGTGCAACTGTCCAGAGAGTTTGAGGGGTCTTGAGCCTTGTGTCAATCCCTGCAAGACAAAGAGCCGCCCTCTTCACAAATCCCCCGTGACATGTACTTGACTAGCATCGTGACAAATTCACTGCTGGACTGGTGCTGGATTAAAGTGAGGGGAGTTCTAGTGATGTGTGTCTGGCCCCTTAGCCTTTTGGAGACCGCCATCAGGGTTCTGTCAAAGTGCTCCACTGCAATGCTCTAAGGAGCCACAAGCTCACTGTGTTGTGAACAGACCTGGCACAGACCTGGAGTACCTGAAGGAGAAAGGGAGAAAACTGGGAGACCACTGGCTGTGCCAGTCTGTGAAACTACAACAATTCTATCAGGGATATAAAATCCTCAGCTCTGGAAGAAATACAGAGATAACAGAAGTGATCAAAACTCTCACGTCTGTGGAGTCAAATTTTCACCCAATATGTAGCTGTTGTACTGAAGTACGGCTGGATGCTTTGTGTCCTGCTAATGCTTAAAACCCGAAGGATTTGAAACAGGACTGGTCCTAGTTGTGCATTCAGCCCAGGACACTGAGTGAATCTGGCCATAAAATGTAACGGGTGGTAAGCTTTGCTGGGTACTGGGGTTCTGATAGCACCATCCAAGCAAAAAAGAAGACCGAGGCCACAGGGAAAAAGTATAGGAAAAAAGCTATCGATCTGTTTGTTGTTGTTGCATTGTTCTGTGCTTTCCAGTCCTCTGGGGATGCATCTGACATGCTAAGGAGCAAGAGTGTCCAAAATGACCTGTCCACAGCTCAGTAGCAGGATACAACCTGCAGTCTGAGTCCTACAGGCAAGCTGTCACAACACGGTGTAAAGCTGATGCTCATGTGCCCAGTGAAACCATGGGCTTCAGGCAAGAGGTAATGTCTGAATGACTACGTGTAAACCAGGGGGAGTCCCATTTCTGTTTGAACTGGTGTTTCTTTGGCACCTTGTCCATTCCTTGCCTGTGCTGACTGTGCCAGAGGGGTTGCAGTGGAACCCACGAGCTCCAGGAAACGGGGCCTCTGCATGGTCCGAGGCACGGTGTCCTCGGTGGCGTGTTTTCATGTCTGGGATTCCAGTTTTCTCTTTCCCTTCCTCAAGAAGTGGGAGAGAGACTCTGAGGGTACATCTAGGAGCAGCTCCTTTGGATCCTGTCTGCCAGGTTGGAAGCACAGAAGGGGAGTGTGTCTTCACACAGTGCTGCACCCTTGGCCAGCGGAGGAGCTGTGTTCTACCCCAGGGCAGTACTGCCTGACTTGTGTCTCCCACTCCTCCCCTCCCCTCAGCTCTTTCTCCCTCTTCCTGCAGGGGCATGGGTCTCAGGGTTCCTGAGCCCAAGACATTGTCTTTTGCCCCTCCAGGGCCAAAATACACACCGTTAAACACGAGGATCAAAATACAAGATTTAAGGGTTAACCACCCTTCTGGCCTCATTGCTGCACCTCAGTAAGCAGCCCAGACTAGTCTGAGCGAGGAGGAAGTTTTGGTGAGGTTTGCAAATTCTCTCTTTCGCCTGAGGTGCCTGTCCCACTTTCAGTGGAGCTGGATATACCCATCGTGTGCCTCGTTGCAGCAATACGCCAGCAATCCTATGCGGAGGAGGTACTTTGCCGTCTGCTGATTAAACATTTCTTCCTTGTCTCCTCCAAGGCAAAGATTTACTTTTTACATGCGGCCCTGGAGGATGTGGTACCGTCAGAGACGGCAGCAGATGCTGCGCTGGGGAGCTCAGCCCCGGCTCTGCTCCCTGAGCCACTTGCTGCGGCCTGTGCTTGCCTTTGGCCACTGGTTGTGAAGCACCCTTCTCCACGGTGGTGTCATGCAAGTAGCTGCTAGCTAGAGCAGAGGATGTTAAATGGGCCTTACACAGAGAGAGGTAATGGCACTTTCTACACAACATATCCAATTGTGGGAATGGCAATTCTTGGACTTCCTGGCTTTCATGCAATTTAAAATCTCGGTCTCGGGCTGAATTATGACATGGTATCGCTTCCTCTAGCATGTCTTTCTGAAAGCAAAGGGTAACCGCAGTCAGATAGGACATGGCGTTACTCTACACACACCACACCGGTAACAAATGAGGAGTTCCTGATGCATACCTTGGGTTTTAGCCACACTGACTTTGGGATTTTAAAAAATGTTTTTTACCTTAAAATCTGCCTTGTAACTTGTCTCTTGAACAAAATGGTCTTCTGGGATAATGAAGCCTTGCTTTGTCTTTATAGGCTTGGATGGTTTTGCTCCAGTCCAAGGGCGATACTCTTGCCTGAAATGAGATTGTCAAGACAAAAGAACCAATAAATCACAACATACTCACAGAGTACCTCTGCTCAGAGTGGTTGCAAACCCAGGAGGCAAGTCGGGTTACAATCAGCTTACAATATTGAACTTAGATAACTCAATCTGGGAACAAAAGAACTTAGCCTAGAGGCCTAACTTTCTCAAAAAGCCCAAACTGAAAGATGCATTAGGGCATAGACCCATCGAACTGGCTGCCCTGGCTTCTCTCTTTTATTCTTGGCAATATGTGCTGTGTCTTGGAGGTGCTTGGTGCTTTCTTCCTGAATAAGAAAATGTCAGGGTAACTTTTTGCTTCATAGCATTTACTGACTCATTGGTCACTTGCAGTGTTTGGTCCCCAAACCACATCTTGGTTTGGGGATCCAGGAGTGCCGTCCTTGCGTGCACAGAGGGAGGCCACCTGCTGATGTTGCCTTCCTTTAGCTCTCTTGACACCAGGAATGTTTGCCAATGTGTTCTGTATTGCACTTCTGTAGCAATGTAGGCTGAAATGCATCTGAACGGAGACACCATCACACTTGCCAGGTGCTTCAGCTAGTGGTTTCCTTCAAACGTGGCCAAATGCTTTGACTTTGCACGATAATGTCTGAGAATAAGGCACTTGGGTGCCTTATCATTGGAGCTGTGGCATCTGTGGAATGGGTACAGAGACTGCACGCTTGGAAAGAGGCATATATTTTAAGAGCACTGAAGAGCATGCAGCTTCCCTCTGCTTTTGGCTCGTCACAGACAGGCTTCACTAATGCCTTCCTCATTAGGACTTTTTAGATGCTGCAGTAGCAAGCTGACCTGGCTTGTTTGCTCTCAGAGAAGGACAGGATAAGTCTGCTCTGTTTGCATATGCAGCTCAGACAACCAGTTTAGGCAGCTTCTGTAAGTGAAAGGAGAGGAGGCTAACTAAGCTGTGACAAGTTGATGTTCACACGCTGGCATACCCCAGATAATAACCGCACTTAGCTGCACTTTACTTGATGGCTGTAGATAGAATCCTGAGTCATGACCCTGGCACAAGTCCTAAGCCATGTCCAGGCTAGAAAAATAGGCTTTGTTTTTAATATGCTGAGCCTAGCTTTGACCACAGCCCTTCTAATTTTCATTTTTCTCCAAGCATGCTATTTGCTATTTTGATAGTGGCTGCAAATTCCTCTTTAAAAAATCCTATTTAAAGTTTTTAAGTGTGGAGTAGTAGTTTAGCACGTGTAGTTTGATTCTGATCTTTTTAATATATTGCTAGAATACACGCTGCCTGGATTGTGCTTGATTTCTAAATGCAGTTTCAACCTTAAAATGCTGCCTTTTTTGTTGGTTGATTTGTAGACATGGGGTACAGCCCTGGAGCACACCTAACCTAGAGACAACCCTGCAAACTAACAAAGTTAATTCTGAAGAGTTGTTGCTATTTATTTCCTGCCTGCACTGCCCTCCTGGCACAAGGCAATGGGCAGGAGCCCACAGCCGGGGCTGGCAGCCGGCCGTCAGCTCATGTACTGGCAGGGCGAGTTCTTAAATGCACTCAGAATTAGTGACAGATGTTGCCCTACAGGAGAGCTTCCCCACTCCTGGGAAAGCACAACCAGGCCCTGGTGGGGCTGTCCATGGGCACTGCAAATCTTGTCTGTAATCAGTTTGTTCCTGCTGTTGTGAGCTGCCACCTCTTGCCTTCTCGGCGTCTTGCTTTTCAGGCTATCTCAGGCAGCAGATAAGTGCCTGCGTGGCTCTTCTGGTGGCAGTGGTGCAATCCCTGAGACTTTAGCACCTCCAGGTAAGGAAGCACCTCTGCAGAAAGGTGATTTTGGGCAACTGGTGCCCCAGGAAGGCAACCTTTCAGCAGGGAATCCCAGACAAGTGTGAATGCTGAGCTAAATCTAGCTGAGCTCTGCTGCACAGCCAGAGGGAAGATGCTGGCTGGGCAAACTACCAGCAAAATGGTACAAAGCCATCAATTACATCCCAGCAGTTCCCAGCCACTCGAGCCTGCTGTCCCCTACAAAGCTGGACTGCCCCAAGGATGCTGATGGCATCGGTTCTTAACCATTCATTCTTGCGACGGCTGGCCTCCCTGCTGCACTGCCCTGCAGGGGAGCGTGTCCCCAGCTTTCAGGGAACAACTGGGCCTGTTCCTTTCAAGGAACAACTGGAACAACTGTCTGCAGCCAGCTCTGGCTCGGTGCTCTGCGGCAGATCATTTGCTGATTTGGCAGGCCCCCAAAGACAGTTCTTTTGGATTGCAGGACCCTCATTTTGGCCGGAAGCCGAGTTGTTCTCCTCACAGCCTGGAGAGACAGAGTGACTTTTGAGGTACCCACATGCAGGAGGTGCCTTGTCCAAGATCACATGAATTGCAGTTACTTGCAAGAGAACTACGTCATGGGAGGGGAAATTACAGGAGTGATGTGGAGGAGGGGAGAGCCCCGCATGGTCTGACAGCCAGCTGCTGCTGGGGATGAACATGAGACACTGACTGCTGCTGGAGGTGGTGATCTTCATCCTTTCTGCACTACCCCTCTTCCTCCTCCCCAGACAGCAGCTCTCAGTTTACTTTGGGGGTGCTCAGAGCAGCACTGGGATGGGGACTGTTTTGCTATTCTAGGTGTTAAAAGGTGACAGCGTGCGCGATGAACGCCTTTCGCTGAGATGGAGGGCACTTCTACCAGGGCTGGAAATCACAAACTGCCTGGGCCGTTCACAGTGCTGGGGCTGCCATTTCCAGGCAGATTTACTTTCAGCATTTATAATATTCCTTTGCCCTGTACTACAACACCACTGCCATCACTGTTGGCATTTTGGTACCTCATCTTTATGTCATGGCTTACTTTGTATACTTAATTATCAGTGGTGTTCTGAGCCGCTGCATTATAATCCCATTTTTTTTATCTAAGAAGTAGAGAAAAAGGCTCATCCTGTACAGCTGGAGGTAACTATGAGCTACGCTGCCTGACCGAGGCTGCCTTTAGTCCTCCACTGACCTCTTCCTTCTAATGGCTGGCACACCAGCGAGCATTAAGCAGCGTCATTAACATTTTCCATAATTTCCCTTCAGAGGCAAAGCTGTGTGCACAGTTTCTGTTGTTCACATTTCCTTTCCAAAGTGCGCAGTAGCCCAGGTTCCTGCTGGGGAAGCCAGACCAGTGCGTGCGGCTGTGAGCCGCAGCTTCTGGCATGGCCATGCTGCCAGCCCTGCGGGGGCACGGGGGAGTTTTGCCCAGGCAGAGCAGGACGCTGCAAGAGGGCCCGGTCAGCTGAGGGCCACGAGGCATGGACACAGCGGTGGGAGCTCGGGAGGATGGCCAAAAAAACCCTCAAGCATCATACTGTTGCTTGAGGGGAATTTGGGGTGTTTGATCTGTTCCCAGACAGAGCCCCAGGGAAGGAGCACTTGTGGTGGGGTGAGAGGACGGGCAGCTGACGTCCTCTTATCGGAAAGCTATGGGAGTTGGGGGGCTGAGGGCAGGTCTCGGGTCTTGGTTTCTGCCTTTTCCCATTTCCCCTTCTTTCTCCTTTTCATCTAATGTAGGTTTGGGTGCACTTTGACTGGAGGAAATTCCTCCTAACTTTATGCAACAGCTTTGAGTCTTCCCTGTTTCAGTTCTGCAGCCTACTTAGCACAGCCAGCCTCTCCCGCGCGCCTTTCCACCCGCCTCGTGCTCTCCTCCCACGGCTCCATCCCCCTTCCCCCAGCCAGGCTCTGCAGAGCACGTCTCTCTGGATCTATCCCAGTGCCTGCACCAAGCAAGCTTACTTGTTAAGTACCATAAAAATCAGGGCTTCAGTATTAATTTCCCCAAGCAGCAAGATACTTAAGAATGTAAAGATAACATTAAGCCTTGATTATAAAAGATTTACTCCTATTATTAAGGATAAGCATGCATTTAAATATCTTGCTGGATCACGGATGAAGCTTCTTGCACACAGTACTCCTAACCCTGCCAGCTCACGTGTGCTCTGAACATCAGTGCAGGTATTTTTTTTTTCTTTCTGCGCGTCTGAAATAAAATGGTTTTCACTGGGCAGCAGTGACCACAGTTCACCTTGGCCTTCTGTGGAAGCAGTATTTGAAGGCAGGCAGGCAGTATAGACAGCAAAATGACGTGCTCTGTGACTGCACCTGTAGCACTGGGGAACAAGGATTGTCCCCCTTCGTTCTGTGGTATCTACTCTGGTGGGGAGATCCCTGCTCTGTGGTCACAGTGCTGAGCACATGCAGTGGAAGGTGGGAGCTCAGCTCACCAAGGGACCTCCCACCCTGCTGTTTCCAAAACCGTTCATGAGGGCACATCAGGCCTTCACCCCTGAACAACCCCAGCACTTTACACGTTTTCTTTTCCTCAAAGCAGCAGACCAGAATTGCTCACTCCCTGCGAGCAGCAAGCCCTGCTGATTTCAAGGCCTCCAGTTTGGTCTGCTTTGCTGCTGCGCCTCCACACCCACGCACAAGCCGGGTGCTCTCAGCCCTCACGCCCACCCAAACCACTGATGGTGCTGGAACACCAGCTTCAGAGATGAGGCGCTGCTGGGGGCTGGCACTGGGCGTGTGTGCAGAACTCAAGCTGTCCTCCCCCTTCCCTGAGTGCAAATACAAGAAAAGCTGATGGCTGGGGGAAGAGACAAAACAGTCACAGCTCTGGTGCGATGCATTTGTAATGCTTTCCCAAGGCTGGCAGGTTATGGAAGGGGAAACTGAGGTCTGAAGTGACTCAAACAAATACAGCTGAGCCTCAACCAGAGCTCTCCTCTCAGCAGGACCAGGACCAGCCCCAGCAGAGCAGACATGCCCTCGTCCCATTGCCTTCCATCAAGGCAAAAACAGGTGATGCCCAGTGAACAGGACCTGCTGGAGATGCGTTGCTGATAGCACCAGCTTCTCTCATCCACTGTAGCAAGGAGCTAAGTAAGCCACTCATCCATTTCTAAATGCAATCAGGACCTAGTGCTACAATTAACGGCACTCAAATCTCTGCTGTGTCAGAATTAAGTAGCACCTGTGACTCACTGCTGAACAACAGGAGCCCCTTCCATGACCCCAAACGAGGTGTGGAGGGGGTGGCTCAGTGCTTCCTTCTGCCTCCTCCTGTGTCCACCTGATGCAATCTACTGCAACCCTCTGCAGCAGTTCCCGGGATCTTTTCGCAGTTGGAGCACATCCCATTTTAGCCTTTCAAGTGCAGCTCTTATCAATCCTCCTTGGTCTGTGTGCCTGAGCTCCCCCTGTGGAGCCCGGCACGGCTTTGACTTCAGTTGGAGCCTGCAGAGCTCCAGCTATAAAATCCATGCAGAGACCTGTGGACACAGGGCAATGTTCTGGAGAGCGGGCCGCCATGGGGCCTCCTACCCTTTGTGCAGAGTTGTTAGTTCATAGTTAAAAATTTGCCTCCTCAAAGAGAGGAAGGCATTTTTCTGATACCCCCTCTATGTTTATCTTTCTTTTGGCCCTGGAAAGACTCCTACAAAGTCCCAAGGCATGGGACTGCTCTTTTGGTCTTGGTCGATGATGTTCTGCTAAACGTCGGTCTGACTGGCTGCACCACGTGCAAGGAAACAACTGGTTTTGTATGCAGCTGGGTTTCCTTCTGTGCTTAAAAAAGAGCACAGAGAGAAAGATGTAGCAGGAACTTGCAGAAGGAAGTCTCACCGAAGGATCGAACTGATGCACAAAAGCAGATCAAGCGATGCTGGATGGTGCCGGGGATTCACTGCTACGCTTGCATGCTCCCTGAGAACAAATGTGCACTGGAGTGTTGTAGAAACATGCCATCAAAATCCTCCAATTAAAAATAACCAAACAAGAACCCCAAACACGAAAACCCCATCAGCTTACTGAACTAAGCAAAAAAATGCCAACGCCATTAAAAGCTTGGAGCGGACCAGGCACCAATGCCGACTTTTCTGCACTGTCCTTCTGAAACCAGTCCTTCCCTTAGGACCTCATCTCTTTAACATGAAACAAGCCCAGCTGGGGTTTGTTTTGCCCACCCTTGTGATGACCCAGCTTGCTGCAGAGCCTGCTGAAGTACCTGCAGTGCATATAAATCAAACGGCCACTTCTTGTGAGTGGCCCCAGTTGGTTCATGTACAGAGCCTGCTCCTCAGGGCTGCCTGGAGCCACAGACAGCAACAGCAGAAAAGGGGGAATTTATGGCATGGTTCTCTCTCAAAAGGAAATGAAGGCACACACCGAGATGTGTGCGCTTTCCACCTTTGTTCCCCATGTTGTTTTATTTATTTTTCATTTTGAGTGTGACCACCAAGGAGCTGCTGTGTGCACAAGGGGGGTCCCTCTGGCCTTCACCAGAGGGGAAGATGAAGAGCACCAACGCCGAACAGTGCTGTTCAGCTGCTGCCTGCAGGTAAGTGTTTGTGCACTGTGATGCTGCCTTTGGAAGACAACAAGGTGAAGAAGAAAAGTGGTCTGCTCTGTAGTTAGTGAAGGTGGCCTTGTAGTTGTGCAGACTGAAAACAGTGTGCGTGCTGCAGACTGCTGGTGCCCCAAGTGGAACTGGAAATGGGCAAGTAGTAGCCAGGTACCAACTGCTCCCCTCCTGCTTAGTCGCCCTTGAAAAAAGGAAAAGCAATGATGCATGAGAAAATATTTTCACAGCCTGCAAGGCTATTGTGGGCTTCTCTCTTGCTGTTGGTTGTGGCTCCTGTGACTTACCTAGGGTGCAGTCAGTTGTTGTCAGTGGTATGGGGATTTCTTACGCTTGCAGTATTGCACTAGGTGGTAATTCAAAAAAGCTGGGGGAATCACTAGAATAAGACAAATGTGGTTTGACTTGTGTAGGGCCTGTCTGCATGTAGCCTTCAGGCAGCTTAAATGTGGCTCATGGAGAGCCCTGCTCTGGGGCAGCTGCCCTGCTCCTGCCTCGACCCACACTACTCTGCTGGGGTGGGTTCCTTGGCTACCTGCAAGCCTTACTTTTTGTAAAATTTCTGCTGTGATTTGCTCACTGGTATCTTGCACAGCCAGCTTTGTCCCGTGATCTGCAGACTTTCCCCTCTTTTATTACATAGGGAGCTCTAGGTAGGAATAGCTGAGCTGGGGAGGAAAGGCGTGCGAAGTGGCTGGGCAGGGAGGCTGTGGCTCTGCTGTGCTCTGCATGGGGGGTGTTTAAGCAACAATTTGGAGATGGCTGCGTTTCTGAAAGCTGAACCTCGCCGCTGGTGTTAGAAAGGTTTCCTTGACAGGGTAATTTCTGTACTGCTTTGAAATCTCAAAGTGGTTTTCAGGACCAGCCATCGCTCTATGACTGTTCTCAGAGATGCAGCAGCGGCAAGACAAGGCGAGCAGCGTGGCTGTGCCTTCTCCAGCCGGTGCTGACTGTGACTGCCGGGCAGCTGCCGGGGCACAGGGGAGCAGGATCAGTGCTGCGCTGCTGCAGGGCACCCCGTGCGCGTCTTCACAGCACCGCACTAAATAATGTCGTGAACCGCAATTATCGAGGGAAGCGCTGCGTAGGTACCCGAGGCACAATCGGCGTCTGAACACTTGTGGCTCTGTTAGAATGAGATGAATTCCTCTATGAATCCATCTCGCGGCACACCACAGTCCCCAGGCCCCGTTAGGAGGGGGCGGGCGGTACGAACGAGCCGCAGCCATGCAGCCAAAGCCCCGCACCTCCCGCCGAGGCGCGCCCGGCCCCGCCGCTCGCCCGGGAACCGGGGGGGCTGCGGTGGGGCAGAGCGCCCGGGAAGGCGTCGCCGAGTCCCCGGGGCTCGTTGGAAGCCGGCGCCCCCCGCCCCGAGCCGCCCGTTACCTGTAGGACGTGGTGTGGCCGCCGGCCGGCGGCGAGCGGGGCCGGAGCTGCTCGGGGCCGCCGGGGCCGGGCAGGGGGCAGGCGGCGCGGCTCGGGGCGGCCGCGGGCACGGCGGGGGGCTCGGCCCCGGCCCGGCCGCCGCCCCAGGGGAAGGGTGCCCGCCGCGGGAGCGGCCAGGCTCGGAAGTCCCGGCGGTACTGCGTCTCCGCCGCCGGGGGCTCCCCGGCAGGGCCCTTCCTGCGGCCCCCCGGCTGCCCGGGGGCGGCCCGCGGGCGGGGGGCGGCGGGCGGGCGGCGGCAGCCCCGGGGCGGGGGGGAAGCGCCGCCGCTCTCGGGCCCCCCGGCCGCCTCCTCGGGCTCGTCGATGGCCGAGTAGTTGTGGATGGTAAGCGGCACGGAGAGGTCCGACTTGTCCAGCTGGCTCCAGAAGCGCGCCAGGCAGCACACCCGGCTGATGCAGGGCCAGGCCATGGCCGCGGCGCCCGCAGCCGGCTCCGGTCCTCATCGGCGGCTCCTCCTCCTCCTCCCCCCCCCGTCCTCCCCCCGCCGCCCCTTCCCCGCTCCGGGGCTCGGGGTCGGCCCCAGCCGTGCTGCGAGGGGCGGCGTTCGCGCAGGGACCCGGCGAGAACGGCGAGCTTCGCGGTGCGAGTCCCCGACAGAGCGGCTCGGCTTCGCTTCGGAGGCGCTACCTGCTGCCCGAAACCCGAGCGCCTCTTGGATGCACTACTGCATACACGATCCACCGATAGTACCGCTTGCTGGGGACCGGAGCTTGCAGGTTTTCTTTGCACGTTTGGGGTCTCAAACCAAACGGTCCCGGTGCAAATCACTGACGCTGACAGAATTACGCTGGGGATAAATCTGGCTTTTGAAATTGGACATCTTATGTAATAAGTGGCTGCGGGCCACGATGCTCCTCCACAATTCTCCATTCAGTGTGTTATGGAGGAATCTGAATCTTGTGGCAGGTTGCTGAACTATGAAATACGAGGCTGTAAAAGTGAAGCATAAGCAGACTCCACCTATAAGAAAACCATCTATTTAAAAGCTAACAGGTACCTCATTTTAGAAAGTAATCTAGTTACAGATGGTTGGTTATCTGGTAAGACTGAAAAACAAAGTAATTGTGCAGTGAAACTCAGAAGGCTGAGATCTACTGCTCTCGTTCAGCTAAGCCATCTAACCTGTGGTGCATTAGCACCTCAAACTTCAGGTGAGGTTGGAACCTGATTCTGGTAGAAAGGACAGACAAACCTGGCTATGGGCTATGACCAGACCTCTCCTTGAGTGTCTAGCCTCTCTGGGAAACAGCTATAGAAGGATGGATAGATATCCCTTACAGCTAATCCTGTTGTCCAAAACATACGATTTGACGCTTGCTGGTGCTACTAGCTGTTTTAATTACTTGTTTTTATGTGTGTCAGGGCAAGGAGACTCAGAAATTTGAGATAAAATTGTGGTCCCATGGAGAAACCCTGCCTAAATATGTGGGATATCAGATGCTCAGTTCACTTGTTGCCCCCAAACTCCAGACAGTACCCTAGTTTTAGGAGTAAGTGGGGAACCACTTCATTTTCTGGTGCTCTTTACATTTTTTTTCTAGAACTGTTCTGCTCTATGTAGTAATTTTACCCAAATACCATTTATTTTTAAAATTTAAACACTTTATCCTGGTCAAGAAGAATGCTTTTACAGTCTGGGCGAAAACAGAACATCCATTTGATCGTGTTATTACTGGCAAAGTACAAATGCTGCTCTGATCCTTGTTCTTAGGCCTGATTGAGCAAAATACATCAAGGAATAAATGGGATGTCTCCGCTGCCACTGTGCCTGTCGCTTCCTAGTACTGCTCTGGCACTGCGTGTCTCAGAGCCCACCTACAGTATCAGGGAGGGCTTCGAGTAGCTGCTCACACCAGTGTGTAGGATGAGGTTGGCACAAGGGGGTATCTCAGACAGGGAAACCAGGAGGAGCTGGATGAGATTAAAAAGCAGACTCCATTTAGAAGAGATTTATCATGATTAAAGGGGGAGGGTGGGGGGGGGATACTGCAACAGTAAGTCAAAGACAAGCCTGTAAATCATAAAGCAAAACAGCTTTTGCTGTCAGAGATGGGGAATGACAGCTCAGTCAGGCTGTTCTAATACTAAAATGAAATTTCAGGAGAGCTGATCAGTACTCTGGAGCAAAATATTCCTTAAACGTGGTAAGGCCACGCTAGACTTTCTTAAAACCCTTGAAAAGGTGAACAATTGTGCTTATTCATGTTTAACCATGACTTCATACTTAGAACTGTTTTTTTTCCCACCCAAAACAAACACTAGCTGATGTCTCTGCCAAGCATCCATATAATTATCACATTGTATCTTTAGTCACAATAATAGGCTCTTTGAAAAAGGGGAAAGAAGCCTTTCCGTGCAGCATGTGCTTTTTTTTCATTGTTGTTTTGTTGGTGATGGTGGTGCTCTTGCATTCTTGTAACTTCTTTGCCATTCAAAGATGTGACTGAATACTGAGATACTGGCATATATTGATGCTAAGTTTTGGAAGAAGGGCACTTGTTTGCCGGAAAGGTATCTGCTGCAGTGAGCTGTTCTAACTCCAGGCCATTCCTCATCTGCCTGAACTGAGTACTGACTTTCCTATTGCAGTCTGAAAGTTGTTTCGGTCCAGAGAAGACCATTTAACTTTGGTAGACAGTGCTGCGTGAAGGCTGAGGTACAAGGTGACACGGAACTTGCTGCTTGGCCACATGAATGCTTTTGTACCACCTTGCTTGTGGAACTTCTAGAAGTATTTAACGTTTGTGTGGAAAAGTCAGATATTGACTAACCTCTCCAAAAGGTGAATGCTGCTAACCCTAAGCTTAAGGTAAACTAAACTTTGGCATGAAACCCCCTAACTACAGCTGCTGCCTGAAACAAACAGTGTCTTCTGAACCTCTCCGGCTGTTCCAGGCTGCTTTTTTTTTCAGGAGCGTTGAGCCCCTGCAGCTCTGAGAATCGAGCAGAAGTGCAGGCACTACCTCTGAAGGATCAGCCTGAAATATCTCAGTACTCATCTGCAACTTTCCAGCAAGCTGAAAGGGTACAACAATACCTTTCTGCTCTCGCAGGTCTAACTGACCACAAGAGTAGGATTCCAGTCTGTGCCAGCGATACAGGGACATGACTTTCAAATTTTGAGGCAGGCATTGACCAATATGGTAAAGAACTTAATTGTGATCTTGGCTTATTCTTCTAGGCAGATCATGTCCTTCAGGCTTACACATCTCCTGCACTGTTACTCCTTGCTGCTTTCAGTCAGGATCTTTAAATCCCATTCTCAAATAAAGGATTGCTGAAGAGACTAAAAATTGTAGAGTAGACAAGATGAAGGGGGGAAATAAAAGAAAGTGGTCAAAGACACCACGTCTGTTTTAAGTATGAGCAAAACCAGCATGGGAAACACTGTGAGCTACAGCTTTTGAGCTGCTTTTGGCATGAAGCATTCCCTCATGTGTCATAAGCCTGTTTAATGGCCATCTGCTGCTGCTGTCTTCTTCCTGCTGCTGCTGCAGGCAGTGGCTCCTGCTGGAAGCAGTGCATCCTGCTGCACAGCTGGCTGCCCTCTGCTGTGTGCAGTACTGCACCAGGCCCGAAGCCCTAGAAACTGGCATGCTTAGCACTGAGTATCAGAGAAGGGAGGAGAAAAGGGGGGAGAATTGAAAAGGATTAGAAATGTGAAGCTGGAAAGCTTCTGGTATTGAGCAAAAGGTACAGTAGGTACTCTTTCATTTTAACCATTTAAGTAAACAGATACTTAAATGAGCAAATCAAAGTGTCTCATTTTCCAAGGGAGGAAAAAATATGCTTTAAGTTTTGGTAAGTAAAATGACAGACGGAGCACTAGTCTTTGACAGTATGAGAGTTCACAGCAAGTTTGTACTCAGTCACAACAGCTGGTGCTATTTAGCACTGTTGTTTCTACATGCAGAAAATGTAGTTTCTGTATTGTACTATGCTTAAGTGTTTTTTTTTTTTAAAAAAAAAAAAAGGTCTATTTGTTTGCACTTAAAGATGCAGCATGTTCCTCAGCAGGTCAGTCCATCTGGAATGACTAATCTAACCTACAGCATGGAGTTAAGGGTTTGTTTCCCCTAGTTTGTATCTGGACAGACTCCTCAGCCTCTTGCAAGGGACAGGCACAGAGTAGTAGCAGACCCAAGATTCAATTTGTGTTTTTATTTGTGTAATTAGGAACATTGGCCACAGTACTGTGGTCAATCTTACTTTAGCAGTTGCTTCTGGTTACAATACTACTGATCTCAGCCTCTTCCATTTTTGTTGAAGCTACTTATTTCTTTTTTAACAGCAGATTCTGAATCAAATGTTACTGTTCTGAAATTCTTACGAAAAACCTTAAAGAAATCTACCAAGAGAGCACAACTTAAAGATTAATGCAGTAGAAGAGAGAGAAAGCAGTATAACTTAAGGTAAAATGTCTAAAACCCCAGTGTTAGGAAATACTTCCACTCACATAATTATGAAAGAGACAAACATATCTTGTTAGTAAAGTGTAACAAGATACGACAGCATTTTAGAAGTAGACAGACATTAAGACATTGAATAAGCTGATGAATAATGCTGGACCATTAACCAGGATGTAGGCTATGTCTACCTGTACAAACCTGACAGTATTGCTTCATGTATTTCAAGTTTAGATCAGAAGAGACCATTGTCTTAACTAACCCAATCTTTTCGACAATAAAGACCACTGAACTTCATCATAGTAGCATTATGCTGAGTCCAATTAGGCTATGTCTAAATCTAGAAAAGCACCCAGTGCTGATTGGTGGACACTAGGGGATATAGATCTGTTAATTCTCTCAATTTTTTAAATAGGTACCTTCCTAAGTATTAACCAGCTATACTAAACTTACAGTTTGTTGACAACTTTATTGGAAAGCTTTGTGCATCTTTTAAAAAATGTAACACAGGCTGCTACTGCAGGGAAATAGGATAAAAATCTTTATCGTTCCACCTTTGTCAGAGTTCATTTTCTATTGATATGCATTTTTGTAACTGTAGTTTACGTTAGGCCTCTAAGGAGCTGAGGTTTCTAATGTGGAGTAGCAAGAAAAAACAACCTTCAAAACCAATTCAATCCCACGTCTTCAAGTAATATACCACTTCAGCACAAGGAACCTCTAGGATTAGGATTAATTAGATCTTCCACCTCCTTTTCCCGTGTTCTTTGTCCTCATTTCATGCCAAGCTTTCACCAGAGGTTCTCTGTTTTTCCATATGAGCTCGTGACCGTAAGTCACATACCACCTGAGAAAGAAAGTACTAGTTAAATTTAACTGCAACTTTTCTCAGCATCTGAGGAACAGACTGATCACTATAAAGGCAGCTAGATGCTTGTAATAGTAGACAAGATTAAACTGAGACACAAGTAACATTCTTGGAAAGTAGCGATGTTAGCTAAGCTACCAGTTCTCTTGACTCCATTTAACTTTTATGTTCTTGCTTGTCTCAGTCCTGAGAATTAAAGGCATGAACACCTTCCAATTTCACGCTCTCATGAATTCTATCTAAAAAGATACAAAACCTACTTCCACTTAACACTGTTAAAACAGTACAGTTGCTTGTGCTAATCCTTACTACCACCATCAGATAAAAGGTATTTTTCTTGTACATAAACAAAACAGAAACTCCCCCATAAACAGCCACATTCCTTTAAAGTGAATTTTCCGCTATAAACAACTCAATGAAAAATTAATCTATTGAAGTGTTCTGAATCAATTTATACTGATTTTCATACAGTTTTGTATAAATGTAAGTGATTAAGCAAGGGAGGTTATGGAGGACAGGAGAGGGAGAAGTGGAAGCAATTACATAAAAATACATTGAAGGTTCTCCCACAAGCTTTCAGTAAGTACTTTTGTATGAGCCACTAGCTTATCTAGAACTGTCAGGCCATTCCAGTAGGTCATATAGTGGCTTTCTGAAATGGACAATTGTCTGTGAAGCAATGTATAGAAAACATGTGGTTCAACTTGTGAGCTAGAGGCCCTGTTTAAGGATGAAGTGGCCAAAATGATCACTGAGGAGAACATATATGCACACATACATGAAAGAAAGTTACTTGTAAAACTTGTCTTTACTGCGTCTGCTATCTTATTTTAATAATATACGAGTCCGTATTACAATAAGAAGCTGATATAGCTGCATCAAGGTAGAAAGTAGCTACAAATTGGCAAGTCTACATCAACTGCCTCTGTGATGCCAGAGAAAGAGTGGAAAATAGGCTGTGCAGAGCAAAATTTACACTAAAGTAAAGAAACAGTAAACAAAGGCAAACCAGTCTGGAGATCAAAATTAGTACTCTCCAACTTCTAGAATATATCTTCCAGACTAGTCACACTGCGTGAACAAACATTGTTAATCACTGTGCAGTCTGATCTCATGAAAAAATCAAAGGAACAACATTCTGCAAATTTCCAAAGGATCCTAAGTTCCTTGATAAGGTTGCTGCAGAATAAACTCACTGGGCACACTTCTGCATCGAGCTTTAAATTCATTTTTTACCTGTCCTAGTTAAAATTCGGGTAGGCTTTTAACCTATGTTTAAAAATGCTCTTAGCAATAAGTGTGCAAGTTAAGACAACAGTCGGTGTGAAAAGGGGAAAAACTCATTAGGTAATACAGTTCAAACATGAACAATGCAGAACTGTTTGCTAGAAACTAGTTTCTAGTAGTTCTTCTCAATTAGGCTCCACAAAAAGATGAAAGCAGCAACACTGATAAACAACAGTGGAGGCTGGTTGAAGAACTTGGCCTCAGCTCATTCTCATTCAGCTCTTTCTAAACTGGTAATTAGAAATAAACATTCATACACGAGAATTTTGTTAGCTGTTCAACTCAAGAGATGTTTTAATTTGTCCATGCCGTGTTTTGTGAGAAACTATTCAGTCTTGCGACTCTCTTCAATGTTCTGGGGAGAGAGCAGGACCGAGAAAGACAGTCCAGGTTACATTGACAGAACAATCAAATGTTTAACCTGTCATTTCAAGACAGCTCAGCGCCTTTCAGTTCTAGGAATCTGTTAACAGTACTTTCCATGCAATTTTATGGCATTGCAAGAATAATGGTTAGTTGTCTTCAGTGCTATTCAAGACAACTTTCCAAACCTCACAAAATTCAAAGAGAAGACTACGTCAGGGAAGTGCAGGAAGAAAGCGAATTTGCGAATATTCAGAAAGTGAATAGGAGAAGTTTAAATATAAACCAGACTTACATTCCAAATAGAGCTCCCCCTAGATGTGCAGCATGGTCAAAAAATCTCCAGCCTAGAGCAAGCCCTGCAGTGTCAAATGCAATTATGGCTTTTAAAGCCTGGAAAGGAAGAGAACATGCAACAGATAGGATCAGCCACAGTATATAATGAACACTGGTAACAAAGCTTTATATACAGCAAACATTTGGATCAAAAAGCATCCCTTAAACTTTTTATCAGTGCAAACACTGTAAAAAACTATTTTAAAAATGGACTCAGTCTGTTAGCTGTACTGTGCTGCCAAAATACAGTCATGAGCAACCATAGAATAATGCTGGAGAGGAACATTGTCTTCTCAAATAATCTATTTGTTCAAAGCTTTATTTCTACAATTACATATATTTTAAACTTAGGTCAGTATATTTTCTAAACTTAGGTCAGAAAAAAAGAGAAAACTACCTGGGAAGAAGTACAGTCATAAAAGACACCATAAAATACGAAACTGTAGTATTCTCATTCACTAATTCTGACATAGCTGAATGACACAACCCTCTACTGGACAGAACAATGTGGGGCAGCATCCCTGTCTTCCCCTCTGACAGCTATTGATCATCACACTTTCCTAAGTGACCCATCTGTTAGAAGGAAGAAAATCAGGATGACAGCGAACAATTTCATGGCAAGAAACATGAGCAATAGTTTAACATTCTCAGGAGACACAAACCACCATGGCTGTAATTATGCAACATTTTACTAAATGCATCATTTCAAGAGACTGACAGAAGTAATGTCAGGATGAAGTGTTACTTTAAGTAGAATTTCTTTCGTTGAGCATAGGTGTTAAAATAGCAGCTATGTTGCTATATTGGCTTTTTTCTTTTAAAAGCCCATTACAGTATACATGAGGTAGGCTACAAGAGTACATGAAGTTTAGAAATTACTAAGAACTTCTAGCATTTAAAGGCTATATCAGAAAATATTCTGAGATTTAGACCATAATAGCCAATGTTGTTCTTTATTTACTGTTGTAATGAGTGCTTCCTCATGGCAATGCTACTGTGGCTCTGACAGTATTTCTACCCTGGTATCTTTTCAGGAAAGATGCAATTGAAGGTTAGCATGCAAAAAAAAAAAAAAAAAAAAAAACTAACAAAACAACACAACATATCCACTCAAACAGAAGGGCAAGAAAAACATGAAGGCTATATTTGAGAACGTTGTTGATAGCTGTAAGCTGTATTTACAAAAAAATATTAAACCGCATCATCTTGTGATGACAAAGATTAACCGCCTTAGGTAACATAGGAAAGCAACTGTTAAGTGGTGGACCACAGGCAATTAACTTATTCCAGCAAGTCAAAATATACACGAGAAGCTTTTCTTAAATGGTATATGTATGAACGCATCTCAAAGCATTTAATGAAAAATGGACTGCTAGTAGTACACACAAAGTGAAGTTTCAGCAGTTTATTTCTAACCCAAGAATGTTCTTGGAAGTATCAACAGGAGGTGTTCTTCCAGGGCTAAAATGTTATTTCCTTTGAGAAGCAAAACTCTTTTCTCAGTCTTGACCAATCTTTCTTCAAAAAGAGAATCTAGATATTAGTCTGTAACCACTGTTGCTATACAAAATATTGCCCTTCAGAAAGACTTATGTCTTTCTAATGTCTGAACAGTACATATCTGAACAGTTTGTGTGCACAGTCCTCAGACAGAAGAACTCCCAATTTCCTTCACCTTCAGATTTGCAACACACCCATGGAGGATGAAATTTAGGATAATTCTGAATCCACTGCACACTTGTGTGACTCTGCCAGGCTGCATTAACTCAGAATCAGTCTCCAGGTCTTCCATGACCTTGTAGTCTTTTTCAAAGTGAATTTAACAGCTTAGAAACACAAATGAAAAGGACATGCCTTAAGATAAGGGATAGGTACACAGAAAAACGTTTTAAGTGTAGGATTTCTTTTGAAGTTCAAAGGTACTTACACTTCCTGCTGTAAATGTGAACATTGGAAGAAATATGATGGCTAGTTTTGCTTCTGGCATCTTTGTACATACAGCTGCAAGGACAGTCATTATAGCTCCTGACTGTAAAGACATTAAAATATATGGAAGTAAGCTGAGATATTACGTAAGGGAAAAAAATATTTTTCTGAATGTGAGCCTTTTTCCTTTTGGCTTTCATAATTTTTCTAACACAGCCCTGTGATAGGCCATGAAGTATCACAGCAATGTTGAGAACAAAAATAAGATTTTAATGTCAATATCTAGAACTACAAATACTGGGAAAAACTCATGCTCTTACCTAGCCTCCAATAATCAAGAAAAAAAAAAAAACTCCTGTTCTTAAGATATCTAATGTTAACATGCTTTTTGTAGCAAGCTCTACAGAAGTCTGTACATGCATTAAATCAGACCCAAACATTTCAGAAGAAGGGATTCTGTCTGAAGCTTGTGCCAAACAAAACATGGAAAGTAAGAGGGACAGGAACAAGAAGTCTCTTGTCAATGAAACAACAAATCCCTGGTCTGTACTGAAGTGACTGCAGGCTTTTGTATCCCATGAAAATTCTCAATGGAAAGGCTGTGAATACCATAAACTAATGCAACATGTGTCAACTTCAGTAAGTTCAAATTAGTAAAACTAATGGAAAGTAACTTGCTCCAGATATAATTTATTCATAAAGGGAAAATAAGACAGCATTAACAAAACTCTAACTTAGGGACTTCCCATAACATTTTTCATTCCCATTGAAAAACAAGAACCTTTGTTAAAAGCTAAAAGTTTAGTAAAAGAAGAAGGCTGTAAAACTTGGCAAATGGCTAGGTTCACTTCAGATTTATAGCAAGTTCAGTGTTTTAAAACATTATAGCACTAAAAATACTTGTAAAGAACAGACAACCATAGCACGTCCTCGACCTATCTCGTACCTTTCATATCGTAAGACTTCGGGCAGCAGTGCTGCTTTCTGCACAGTATTCCCTATAGCTTTCACTAGCATCCCATGCTGATTCTGACTGGTTACATGATTTCTTTCAAAAGTAGTGTTTTCAGTTAGAGAAGACAATTATACACAATTATGTAATAACAGCTTTGAAATAAGTTGTAGAACTGAACTATCTGCTCAGTGACAAGAGGTCCTGCTCATTAAGTACTCATTTACAACCCACTACAACATATGTTAGTTCTGGGCTGTCACGGCAAGAGTTGAAATATTTGAAGAATAGCCAAGTTCTTGCACAAGAGTAACTGCTAGATTGCTCGGAATCAGTAACCCTTCCTCATTTCTATCATCCAGAATATATTCTTTTAGGCAGGTAAAAGAAGACAGCAGGCTATGAAAATAACATTAGAAACTATATAGCGTCTCTTATATTCTAGATACTCACAGCTCCAAGGGATGGTTCAAACTTTCCAGTGGCCATTTTAGCAACATAACTGACAAAAGTAGAGACAACACCTAGAAAGGTAAAGTGACAATTAGAAACGATGTCTGCAATGCAGGCAAGCATCAGAAAGCTAAACAACGTCATTGGTACATTCTAAAGAAGCTAGTGTAGGGGCTTTTTTTTTTTTTTTTTACTTGAATAAACTGTAAGCTTTTCATAGGAAATTCCCATGAGTCTGCTCTAAGAGCTATTTTGTTTTGGTGACTGTGGTGGTTTTACCTTACTAGGCACCTGAACTCCACTGCAACCGCTCTCTCACTCCCCCTCCTCAGAAGAGGAAGGGAAGAAGAAAAGGAAACAAACCTCACAGGTTGAGATAAGGATAATTTAATTCAAGGAAAAATAATTATTACAGGAAAATCAGTATTAATTAAATAATAATACTAAAGGGAAAAGGGGAAAAAACAAGTAAAGGCCATATGGAAGTGCAGAGGAAAGAAATTACTCTCTGCTTCCCACCAGTGAGTGATGCTTGACCATGTCCTTGAAGCAGGGCCTCAATGCACATAGCCATTGTTTGGGAGGACAGACATTTTCACGAGAGCCCACCCTTCCTCTCTTCTTCCTTTTTCCACCTTTTATTGCTGACTGTGACATCATATGGTATGGAATATCCCTTTGGTTGGTTTAGGTCAGCTGCCCTGGTGATGTTCCTTCCTCCCCTCTTGCCCACCCCCAGCCTGCTGGCTCTTGGGGATTACAGGGAGTCCTGATGCTGTGCCAGCACTGCTCAGCAGGAGACAACACTGGTATGATACCAGTGCTGTTCTAGCTACAAGTGCAGAGCGCAGCACTGTATGGGTTGCTGCAGGGAAAGTTAACTCCATCCCAGCCCAACCCAGTACAGTAACTAAGCATGACTGAAAACCAGATACTTGTATTTTCATGGTATTTTGAAGCCCAGTACCCTAAAGCCATCAGACTTCCATGTGACAGCAAATAAGCACTGCAGTTAGCATAGAGCAGTTTGTGGGGCTGAATAATTGCTCTGTCATCATATGCTTATTAACCACGTACACTTTATTTGCATGAATATATATTTTTAAATGTTGCAAATGTATGTATTTCACATTACCAGCAGAAAGATACACTGCAATGAACTGCTCACATCCCAGAAGAGAGACAATGCTGCTGGAAAAACTCCATAAAACATACATATTTGCTGCCATGTGGAAAAGAGAGAAGTGACTAAATGTAGAGAGCAGCATTGGAGAACACAAGGCTCCTACAAGAGAGAAAAATTAATGAAAAAAGTCATTGTTTAACTTAACTTGAACATGTCATGCAGACTAGATATTCATTAAGAGATACTATAAGCTAACTGTACTTAGAATCCTCAAATACAAACTATGTAATAAACCCAAAAATGTAACAAGCTTCAAATTCCATGCAATACCTCTTGAAAAATAGAACATACACCCCAAAAATATGCAAGCTGTATGAACAGCTACTTTAGAAAGTTTAAATTACCTACTAGGAAAAGTTTCACATAAAACTTGAATCTAAAAACACTTGTTCTATGCTTTGGAAAGAAAGATTTGGATAAATGTACACGGTGAAAGTTTTTATTATATTAATAGGAAAAACTATATAAAATGATTTTACTAGGGAGACTGATTCAGAAAGGAAAACTTTCTTCTCAAAAGAAAAACTAGTTCTTCGTGCAACAGCAACCTTGAAAATGTAAAAAAAAAAAAGCCAATTAGCAGGTTTAAAGGTCAACATTATTTAAGCAGGAGAGTTTGGGATGACTGCTTTGCATAATAGCTAGCTTTAGCTTTGGAGTGTGGGGAATTGGTTGAGTTTCCGTTTCAGCAGAAACTACTTTCCTCATGCACATTTGTCTCATTCTTTTAATTCTTTTCTCTACTGTGGAAATGAAAGCTAATTGTTCTGCTATTAAATACTAGTAACTTACTTTAGTAACTTACTTCCCTAAGTTAACCTCTTCAAAATATTTCACACACAGTGAAAGCCAAGTTTGTTTGGCAGAAGGGGGGAACACAAGACCACCCAAAGTTTTAAACAAGGTGCCTGTACACAGCATACAGACTAATGTTTTATGAAGACTGGGATGATTAGTGTTCTGTCCAGGAAAGCAGCTGGTGTTGAAATCGCTAACAGAAGTGCCTCTTCATCTTTAGGAAGGCAGGAACTGCATCCCACTGAATGCAGTAAGAGGCCAGGCAGCAGGCAACAGTTCTGATATTAGAGTATTTAGAAAAGTACTGGTGGTGGTTTCTTCTTTGACTTAAAAAAAAAAACAATCAGACAAACAAAAAACCTACAAAATGGATCCATTACCTCTAACTTTTTCTCCATTCAAAGTGTTTCCTATCTAGACAAAATGACGTGTTTGGGCATGACTGAGCTTACTTGCAGCTCCATCACCCACAAGCAAAGCACCATCCCAAGCTTTTGTGGTGTGATCAAAGGCTCTATTATACATCAACATAGAAAAGTCACCCAAATTACTGTTGACTTACTGGAGGATGGATCTGAGGTGAAATATGTAAACATAATCCGTCGCATACCAGGCAGCCTCCATAAACAGAATACGAAGACATTTGCAGCTATAATACCTAGTAAGAGGGAAAAGTATAAACAAATTTTGAATGTTTGAATGTAACATGCCAAAATACTTACTGTAAACAGGCATTAAGAAGTACGCTTGCAAAAAATCATACCATAAACTTTATGGAGTTTAGAAAAAGCAAAAAGAAATACAGGAATTCAGTTTATATAATGGAAATCTTAGAAATAGAACATTTAATTGCAACCGTTTTATTTTGACGTACAATGTAACAAATGCAACCATCCAGGAAATCTGCACTGAAAACATTCAAGCTCTGGTTTCAAACTTATGTTCCACTATAGAATCAATGAAGGAAGAACCAGCTAAAAGAGGTCCATTTCTTGCCTCTAGCTGATTATTCCCAAATGCCACCAACCAGCTGCACAGATGCACTTAACTGCACATGGAGGGGAGAAGGCTAGGGGAACCATACAAACATGCAGTATACATCCCTTCTACTTTACAGACAGGTTTGGTTTTGAAGGGATTCTAATAATATCGGTTAGATATGAAGCGTAAAAAGTTGACTTGGTATTGCTAAAGCATAGTCATCCCTGTGAGATAGCAAACACACAGCTTTTTACTTCCAATGTTTACTGTGGTCTTATTTTAGTTTAAAAGAGAATGTACATGATTAGAAATACAGCGATGCAAATTTGTTTCTTGTTTACAGTGCCTCCTCTATTATTATAGAACAGGTAGCCATTTACAACGTTTTACAATAGCTAAAAACATTTAAGGGGAAAATAATTGTGCTTCCTTTACAGAATAGTAAATATCACAAAGATTCTCTATTTGAAGTTTGTAACAAAACGTAAGAATGGTGAGAAACCGCAATGTATAAGTCCTAGAACCAAAACTTTTATACATCTCTTGATGCTCTATCTTATTCCATTATGTTAGAGGAAATATTTTCCTTGCATGCTGCACCAAGATGTCACAGAACTGTCAACCGTTTCAGTACAGTAAGCCCAATCTTGTGATGGCAGTCAAGGGCAAGTATCCCAATGGCTCAGGATATACCAGCTAGAATTTAGATAGTTTATTAGATTAACTAAATGTTGAAAGATGCTCTAGAGGCTAGAGAATAGGAGTCTTCACCCTCCAGACCCAATACAACACTTATCTATATCGTGACCTGACTGCACGTTGAAAAGTAATTCAAGTTATTGTACAATCTTGAAAAATAAATGACACAGCATAAGGTTATATTCCTCCCTGTGGTGGTGAACACAGCCATACTATACAGAGTATGCAACTCTAGCCAGCCTTTGTTGGGTGACAAGTTGGGTGAGAAAATCACGCAATTTAGGGACACCTCACAACTACCTAATCTTTCAAGACAGTGCTTACAGAATTGCATGAAAAAAAGCACATAACTAGCTCATGTTACTTCTAAAAGTATTTTCTGTTTTTCCACAGTTTCTGAAAAAAAACATTCCAGGGGCAGGATTCTAGCTAATCCTCTGTAATCTCACACAGATGCACAGGAATTTTTGATGCATATAAAAATATATTCTGAGAAGGAAGTGCAGCAGAAACCATGTATGTGCAGGTATAAGTTTACACATGCTTGGTGCCTAACAACCTAAACGTGGTATGAAAGTCATCTGTTTTAACATACTGTACCTGTTTGCCATATTTCTCTTCCTGTGAATGTCTAATACTTGTAAGCTAACACAAACCTGTCACAGTCCGCTGACCCTCAGTCAGGTTATTCCACCAGCTGTTAACCTGAAACAGAATTGGTATTCATCAGTGCCGTCGTAGGGTATTTGTAACTTCAGAAATAGTCACAGAAAGGTCTACCTCTTTAAGAAAAGCATTTGTTTGAAATCTGTCAAGGAAATCGGCTTCAAACTTGTTATTTTTCTTAGTGATTTAGCTTTTTAAGTCAGCATTTCCTTACTCAAGAGTAGTTATCTACCTTCCTTCTCACTTAATATCCAAGAGTAGATCAAGAGTTTCTTCAAAAAGAATCGGGCGGGTTATATCATTTTGCAGAACTGCATGGGTTACCTCTGCTTGTACTAAAGAGGTATATAGCCCATAATGCTTACTTTAGAAGGTTACCAAAGATAGCATCGACCTCGCCTCAACTAAGCCTCACCCTAATGCTATCTAACATCACACCACCCACCTTTCAGAGATTCCACTTTTGTGCCAGGGTCACTTTTGCAGAGGTGGCTCACAAGATGTGGAATCCATTCCCCCTTGCGTCCAGCTCACCCAGCCCTCCTTCAAGTTTAAAACCCCTGAAAAAGTTTATTTGAGTGCAGTCAGCCCACACGCAAATTCCATCCCCCGCTTTCCCTTTTTAAGCTTTCCGAATTATTTTTGACAAATATTTTCTTGCTAGCTCCATGACCTTCCAATCTTATCAATGGGGGCAACATCAAAAACTCAGTTATAGGCTGGAGGCAGGAAGAAATAATGCTCTATGAAACCACCTGTGTGCAATCTGGTATCTGTGTAACAGCTTCACTGCATTTTTTGTTTAATGCTCTGGCACAGGACAGATATCAGTATCTCCTACCAATTTCTCCAGTACGAAGACACTAAACTAAGATGATTTTTCTATAACATAATGATAGAATGCCCTCAGAGTCTATTGGGAGATCCTGAATCTAAAAACAGAACTTACCTACTGAAGACAGGGGTTGGGAATTTAAGCCTATTAACAATGGAGTGGTTTTATTTCTGGATAGCTAGTCAGCAAATCTTCCCCTTCAGGTTTTGAAGGAAAACAAAAGCACAAAACCAAAATTATTTGACGTATAATTCAGGGGCAGTCATAATCTCACCTGCACTTCATATAAACTGAGCAGGAAAGCATGCCCATTTGGAAAAAAGTACCACAGTGCACACAATTGGCGTTACAAAACCAGCTCCTCTGTGTGCCATCCAGGACACTGTGCTTCTCCAGCGGCACGCTCAGCCCCACCTCCCTTGAAAAAGCAGACCAGAACAAGTAAACAAGCCTGGTCTACTACATGCTACAGCAGTAACCTTGAAACACACGTGCATTTTTTTTTAGTTTTAAATATGCTTAGCTGAAAATTGAATGGCTTGTATCTTTCAGGATGCCAACTAACTGTACGACAAGTCTTGCAGTAGTTACGTTGTTCTTACTGCCCAAATTTCAAAGCGAAGTAGTTGGATGGAAACATCGGCTTTCATTACAAAAGCCTCTCAAACCCTGATGGTTTGTACAGTAAAGGCTGAAAATCTGAATGTGTTTCTGAAGCCATAAGATTAAACAAGAAAAAAATATGCTTAATGTTCAGAATTTAAGCCAGTTCTGTCATCTCTGGGAGCTCAAGTTTGGTTTTGAGAATACTTAGAAACGGCAATTTGAATTTTTTGATAGTGAAAAAGCAAAAGGTACATCCTTTAGATATTTACTAACTACTCCTGACCCTTCCTCCACACATTTCAGGGTGAACATGGCATTTGTCTCCTATGTAGGTTGTACAGTGATGCTGTGAATTAGCTTTCTGTTGCTGATTCTACCATTTTTTCCTGAAGCGGAGTGTAATTTGCTGAGAACGAAGTAATGTAATTTGCTTAGAACGAGGAGCAGCTTGCTGAGCACCTGTCACCTCTCAGCGTTAAAAGCCTGAGCAAAGAGCACAGGAGCCGTGTGGGCGGTGCCGGCACACGTACCTGCTTTCTGAAGTCCCCCCTCTTCTGCGGCCGGATTTTGTCCAACCAGTCCGCCCGAGCTTCCTCAAAATACGTCTGGACCCGGGACTTGAGCGCCTCGTACTGCCAGATGGCAGCGGCCCCGAAGGCGGTGCCTGTGAACTGGGCAACGGCGGGATAACCTCAGCCTGGGGCGGCGGCCCGCGGCCGGGCCTTCGCCGGCGAGGCCCGCGGAGGCTCCCTCCCTGCCCGCCGAGCCACTCACCCCCACGGCGAAGAGCAGCGGCCTGACGAGGCGGCGGGCCGGGGGGCGGCCGGCGCGGGCGGGCGGCGGCGGGCAGAGGCTGCGGCGGGGCGGCGCGGGCCGCGCCTCAGCGGCGGGCGGCTCGGCGGCGGGGGGCTCCTCGGCCCGCGGCCGCGCCCGCCGGAACCCCCGCCGCGGCTCCAGGAGCACCGTCAGCCTGCGGGGGAAGAGGGAGGGCGGTCGGCCGAGGAGCCGCGCCGCCCCCCCCCCAGGCCCGTTCCCTCCCGCCCCGGCCCGGCCGTACCTGTGTGCCCGCGGGCCGCCGGCGCGGGCCCAGCACCACCACGCCATCTTGGGCGCCTCCCCGCGCGCCGAGCGCTTCCGGGGCGGCCGGCCGCCATCTTGCGGGCGCGGCCGAGGGACTGCCCCTGCCCGGCGCGGCGGGGCCGCCATGTTGGGAGGGGCGGCGGGAGGGAGGGGCCGCCCTCAGCCGCCACGATGAGGGGGGCGCTGCTCCGCCTCGGGGGGGTATGCCTTTGTTATGCTCAGAAGACTCCCGGAGCGGCCCCAGCTAGTGCTGCCCGTCTCCTCCGAGACTGGGAGGCTGGGGCTGTTGCCTCGTCGTGCCTCTCGTCCTTAGCCGCTTCGCCAGGCCGCCCTTCCTCCGTCCCGCCCGTTCCTGTACGCACCGGGGGCCATGAGGCAGCCGCTGCCGGCCCGCAGCTGCCCCTCAGGCAGTCGCCTTCCTCGGCTCGGGTGTCCCCCGGTGCCCCGCCGTCCCCTCGCGGCTGGTCCTTTGGCACAGGGCCGCCCGTGGTGGCGCAGGCTCCCGGCCGGGCTCGTCAGGCGTCGTGCAGGCGAAGAGCAGTCCCCAGGCGGTGACAGGGGTAGTAAAAGCTGTCACGGGGTGAGCAGCGCGCCATGAAGACCGACAGTTTATTAAATGGAGAAAGAAAAAAAAAAGAAGCGTATTTGCTTTGAAAATAGCTTAATTGAGTTTCAAGAAGCAGTGTGCACCTTTCTGGTTACGTACGTTGCTGTAGAGGTACAAATCAGAAAACAAAGCGCAGTGCATGCCAGTCACGTCTCAGTCATGAGAGATCAGAGTGCAGAGCTGCCAAAATTAAACAGTTCAACAAACAGTGGTTTATCTGAGGTGCACAGGGAGAGAACAAGGCGATAATCACATGTTGCTGCAGGAAAAGTCCTGCATGCGTGTAAGGGAAACATTTCACATGCAAAGCAGTTGTGTAATCTCCAGGCTTGGAGTCAGTTATGTTTTGACTGGACAAGACTTGAGACACCCAGCCCATCTGTAAAGTGGTGCTGTAGCAGGAGGTCGGACTCAGTACTATCTCCTGAGGTTCCCTCCAGCCTCAGTTGTTCTATAATTCATTGTGTGGAAGGAAAGTTAATAGCGAGATGGGAAGGATTTGTATATTTTAGGAACTGTAGGTGACTACAAGCTTGATTAGAACATTAGTAAGCTCACCTGCTTCAAGAATACAGTTACAAAGCCAAATCATTTGGAAGTGGAGGGGAAAGTAATTGAGGTTGTTTCTCTTTTCCCTTCTTCTTAACACGTAGTGAAAGATTTTACCTTCTTAAGTCAAGGCCATGACCTGAAGAAACCTCTGTAAGCTTGTGATGGAGGACTGCTTATGTGCTTTAGTACTGTATTTAAGTCTGTATTTTATCTCTTTCTAATTGCACTGTTGGTCATGGGTCAGCCTCGGGATTTGCTTGAATGAAGCAATGATTAGCAGATTCAAAGCTATATGTTGCTGGAGTTAAAAAACACACATATATAGGTACGTGAAAACTGTGGTAATCAGCTCTCTGTTTTTCTATGCAACAAAATTAAAAAGAAGTAAAAAGAAATGTTTGATTTAACTTTGCAGCTTAGAGTCTTTTATCACTTTTTTTTCCCTTTTTTTTTTCTTTCAGAGACCTTATCAAGAGTGTTTTGTTTGTTTAAGTGACTTAAATATTTTTCTTTGTTAACTCTTCCTGTCCTGTGTTCAAACCACATACATTTTGGCTGTGCTGTTTTTCATACTAAGGTGTTCTTTTTGGTCCCCAGGGCTTATTTTTATCGCATTACAGATCTTAGTTGTATATGGCCTCTGGGTGCAGTTTGCAAAGGATGATGCTCTGGGTGTTACGTATTTGTTTAAACATAAAACATTGTTTTGTGGTCAGTCATACTTGAATAGTTGCAAAGCATATTTGCTGTTAGTTGTGCTATCATTTCATTTCTATAAACAATGAAAGTTTATAGCACCTAGTAAAACCAAGTCCTGAAGGGGTGTGTGCAGTACTTGTTGAAAGAGGGGGATAGATGTTGTGTCAGTTGAAAGAAGCTGCTTTTGAAAGCTTCTCTTTTGCCAGTGGTTTTCACTGTCTGAACTAAGTGCAAGTGGTAAGAAATCAGCACGACCATCCTGTGGGGACTGCAGTCTTATGCATGACTGAGGGCCCAGAGGAGATAAGGTATCTTGTCTGCACTGTCCCTTGAGTTTTGCATAGCAGCAGCAGGGGTAGTCCACGAAGACGAAGACAGGAAGAACAGCAGCAGCAAGAGGCTGCAGAGTCCTCCAGTGCTGCTGGAGCTCCCTTAGGAGGGAGCCAGGGAGATTCTGTCCTGCCTCAGGGCATGTTTGAAATCCTGAACCACACCTTTGTATTTAATGTGATCCACTGGGATGGGGGCGTCTGTATTGGTTGTATGGCTTGAATGCTGCTGGGAGTATATAAAGAATGTAAGGAAAGTGGATTTGTTTAAACAAATAAATGCCCACCCCCTATTTTTTCCTCTGGCCTTTTTTTACCCACTGGAGACTTGCATTTCAGGAGGGGCTGTAGGGCTATCTGTTCCTGCCTCGTATGTCCTATTGGTAAGTGCCCCACCAGGCTCCTAGTCCCTGCTGAGAGACCAGACCCACCGCCTGCCCCCTAAGGATTCAGATACAAGCACTGTGTGCTTCACTTTCCAAGTAGTAGAGGCTTTCTCTGCATGCTTGGAAAATAAGATACCTTTCAGTTGATCTGTCGTGCATCATGCCATCAGGGTTTAGTCGTCTTCCCACTTTACATTGCCATGTAAATCGAATTGAAATATCATCTTCTACTTTCAGACCCATTCTGCATTTTACTTTTGAGGAATATTTACCCACAGTATAGAGCTCATGGGTGTTATTGTTGGTACCTTAAAGGAGGCTCTGGTACCTTAAAGGAGGCTGTAGCAAGGTGGGGATTGGTCTATTCTCCCATGTGCCTGGTGACAGGACAAGGAGGAATGGGCTCAAGTTGTGCCAGGGGAGGTTTAGGTTGGATATTAGGAAGAACTTCTTTACTGAAAGGGTTGTTAGGCATTGGAATAGGCTGCCCAGGGAAGTGGTTGAGTCACCATCCCTGGAGGTCTTTACAGGACGTTTACATGTAGAGCTTAGTGATATGGTTTAGTGGAGGACTTGTTAGTGTTAGGTCAGAGGTTGGACTCGGTGATCTTTGAGGTCTCTTCCAACCTAGATGATTCTGTGTTATATTACCTTTAGCAGGCACATTAATACTAGACAGTTATTTTAAGTGTGCTGGGTGGAGGAAGGTTGTTCATCTGTGTTTTTGTAGAATCTAACTTCTAAGCTTCCTCACTTTGAAGCATATGATATTTCAAATTACAGTATTTTAATGCGAAGTTTATGTTTACACCTATGTCCTACCCATAGTGATGGCTTAGTTTTACCTTATTTTCCTTACTGTTAGGTGTGAATTGTGACTGCCTGGGTCATACCAATGTAACGTAAGACAGAAGCAGTCATTTGAATTATCAGTCTGCCCATGTGGTACGAAGTCTGCTTAAATTTATTGCTTAATTTAAATTTATCATTTATTTCAGATATTTTCTGTTAACAGTTGTGTGTGCTTTGAAGAGGTTACACAACCACTTGAGAGAAAAGTGCTCCCTCCTCAACGGGAGATTAAACTTTCATAGTGGAATATACATGCTTTTAGGAGTGGAATAAAAGTAATCCTGCTTCCCTTGTGTGAATGAATTCCCAATGTGTTGTAGTCACTTAAAATGAACAATTATGGAAGGAGGCTTGAATTCTTTTTTTTCTTCTTAATGCAGAAAACTTGTATATTCCATTGCAGTGTGGGCTACATCCTAAAACCAATCCTGTCTTCTGTTGTTTGCCTGTCTTACAATAAATGCAGGTTTTCATGAAAACAGTGTCTTCGTGGCAGGTGCAGCAAAAGCTTCAAGTAAAACACTCATTATGAAAATTGTAACAGTATTTTTCTGTATTTCCTTGGAATCTGATGGTGCGTGGGCAGCTCAGTGGCACTGACAAAGCAAGTTATATGCCAGTGATTACCAGGTTAATATCAGCATTTTGGTAGTAACTTACACAATTTTGTTGTAATTTTCTTGGTTGAATCATCCATTTCACTGAGACTTTGCTGTAGCAAAAGGCCATGTCTGAGCCTTTGTGCAACAGTTGGGCAGTGCTATAGCCCTGGGTCCTTGATTTTTAGAATGGGGGGAAAGGTCCTAAAGAGTACAAAACTTACCCTTCTGTTTGATCAAACTGATCCTCACAAAGTGCTGACATTACTGTCTGGCAGGAAATGATAGAGGTTAGAAACGTATCATAAACGTGAGTATCAATATGTATTTTGCTTTTAATTTGTATCAATAGGCATTGTAATCAGGGGGTGAATAACTTATAAAAGCATTTGATAGTTTTAATTAATAAAAAAAAAAGATTGAGTTAGCAAACAAGTAAAGAACTGGTGACGCATTGCAATTTCAAAATAGAGAATTCCTCATTTTGGTCTTCTGGTTTTGCCTTGTTGGTATTTTGTGGGGTAAACATCTACGGTAATAAAAGTGTCCCAAAAAATACTAAGGTGTCATGGAATATCTGAGTATTCCAATTATTTCGTGAGATTTAGGCTACAGTTCTACATCTTTCTTGTGTGGTAAATTAGTTTGTAGGTTGGCATCTTTCTGATGTTTTTCTAAGGAGTTGTGACTTGTGTAAAGATAAGTCCACCTACTGTATGTGTATAAACTGTTTCAACAGGTTTATAATATCAGAAATTTTGGGAGGCTACCCTGAAGACAACTTCTGTCAGAGGAATGGCATCATCGTTACAAATGTGTGCATTGCTGCTGGCTTTAACAGGATTCACCATTTTACTTGTCACTACCATGTCCAACAGATGGAAAATTTCTGACACTACAGCAGTGCTAGTTCCTGCAGAAAGAATTTCTGAAGGTCTTTGGATGGACTGCACAGTTACTGATTTTGGATCAACACAGTGCAAGAAGTTTCTCTACATGTTGAGTTCAGATAGTAAGTGTATATATGTATATAAAATCCAGGGATATGCTTTTATTCCTTCTTTTTGGACAGTATGTTAGTGCAGTTGGACAGCATATACTGCAGTTGTCACAGAGGTTCTCGTATGGACAGGATTTGTCCTTTATTACTTGCAGGCAGGTTAAAGGACCCCAGAGAAATCCATATGCTTTACCGCACAATTCAGGTCAGTAAGTATGGCAGCTTTGATGCCATATCATATTGTTTTACTCAGTTTCATTCTTAACTACAAGCAGGCAATATGTCAGTAAGTGTCAGTGTTTGTTCTTTGGTGTGAGACAGGACTTGGATATTCCAGAACTCATTTGACTTTGTGATAAATCTGTGTATTTGTTCTAGAATTTTTCAGAGGTGGCTAGCTTAAATAAACTATGTCTGTGTGAGTAGTACTTTTGTGCTTTCTGAGGTAGAATTAATGTGCTAGTGTGGTGGTTTGTCTGCAAAGAGAAAAAGAATTGTCTTTCTAAGAACTGAAAATTGTTTGTTTGGATTATTCTTTTTTTTAATATTTTTCTGTAAACACCTTTTATATAGAAAAGGACTAGAAAGGACTGACATGTAAGTTTTCCTCAGAAGATTGCGTGTAGAAAAAATTAAGTATAACCTTGGAAAACTGGTGTTTTCCTATGATTTTTGTCTTAAACAGAACTTTCCATGTATTTGTTTTCAGCTTTCAGTATTGGGCAGTCACTTTGTGCGTTATGTTACAGAAGCATTTCTTCAGGTGTTCCCTTTTTTATGGATCCATGATTATTGTCATTGCTGTTTTTCTGGATTCTTTCCAGCTGATTTATTCTCGACACACAGTGCTCAAGACTGGAAGCAGGTCTTACAAATACCACATCTCACAGACTTTGATAATGTGGTTTTCTTGACAAGACATGGACTCCGCTGCAGTCAGAACCACCTAACTGTGTAAGACAGATCTCTAAAATGGGACTTCCTGAAAACTCTCAAGATTCATGGGTCTTCCTCAGGATCCTGAGTCCAGTGACCTCATTTGCATTCTTAACAATAGTGCCAGCTTAAGTATTCAGCATGCTGTAATGAGGCCAGAATTTGTAGCCTCAGAAAGCAAACTATATCCTTTCAAGGATTTTAAAAACTCTGATCATTCAGTCAGAAACAAATCAGCTTTTCCTGCCTTTCTGGTACCCGTTGTCAGAGTGCTCCTCTCCAAGACTTGCTTTATGTAGATAACAGGTTGCCTAAAATTCATCTAGAAACTTAGGTCTGATTTCTGGAAAGCAGAATGATGGGGCCAATAGTCCTTCTGTTCTCGTGTGCAGTAGCAAGCTGGCATGGATGCGTTCAATGGTGTGGCAGCCTTGCCTCACCTACCAGGGAGAAACAGGTGCCTCCGACCTGTTAGAGAGGCAAGCAGAGTCAATGTGGCACAGCCTCCTATATTTTCATGCAGTTTCATTGCAACCAACATGGAAAAAAATTATTCGACAGGAACAGAGGAGTTCCCGGTGCATTGAAGCAGCCGTCTTCCCCAGGGCACCTCTTTCGTTCTTCCTCCCAGAACTATAGGTGAGGACTCCTGGCTGGCAGGGCTCACTGGATCATCTTTAGCTGTGCAAAGAACTGCTTGTCACCTAAAAACAGCGTGGGGTTCCTCGTGCCAACCAACAGACGTGTCATGTGTCTGTCTGGAGAGTTCTTACTGTCTGTTGCAGGGCAGTTTCTCTTCTTACAGCACTAAGTCAGCATTCCTGGGTCTTGAAACAAATGTACAGAAGTGATCGAAAAGTTACAAGCTTCTGTTGACCAAACATTGAAGATGTTAATATTTTCATTACTTTTTTTTTTTTACTGTATTGGTTGATCTGATTAAAAAAAAAGTACTATTTCTGCCTGTAAGCCCTATCTCAGCCATATTGCATGCTCTGCAACCATAATATGCTCTGTTTTGAGAATATCAGAGGGGGGTGAGTAGCAATTTGTCTCTGGTTGTATATTGCCTATATATTGGTATGTCTGCGTTAGCATTTTACTTGCAGCAGGAGTATGCTTTTATAGTGAATTTTCCAATTATTCCCATTTGTTGCACATGGAGTGCATTTGTTTGCATTGTGGAGTGGCCTTGGAGTGCACGAACTGGATCCCTCCTGGCTGAAATGAAGTAGGGAAAAGTTCTCAAGGAATGCACCTCGTGACTGCCAGCCGTCCAGGGGCATTCAGTTCACCCAACCAGCTGGACCAAGGCTGACGTAAAGCTCCTAAGTCATGGATGTTGTAGACGTGAAGCTATCAACACCAACTTTTTTATTCTGATGATGCAGATGCTATTGCACAGTGGCACTGGCAAGCCCATTACTTACCAAACCATAGTTCATGAAATTTAGGGAATAACAATCAGCATTTTTATTTTCTTTGAAGAAGAGCATCTTCCTTAAGGAAATGATTAAAATGCCTAGTGCCACATAAGAAAAACTTGTGCATTTCAGGTCTACAGTTTAATCTGTTCTGTTTATACATGTGCTTTACGATTGCATGTTGAAATAGCCTTCTTAATAGCCTTTAGGAAGAGAGAATTTCTTAAATGATCTTTTAAAAATTATTTTTTAGTCCTTGGCGGGATTGTAAAATCTGGGGACATTTGATTCAAGTTCCTAACTAAACTCAGCTTTGGAAGTCATATGACCAGAAGTGATTACTGAGGTTGCCAGAGTAACATCTGTGTATGGATAAATTAATCTGAGACTCTTTGAAGGGTTTTTAACGGGATGCCGATATTCCGATATACCACCACAGTGTATTCATTTTACTGTGCCGTCATTTTCAAATTGCAGTGATTTAGCGGAAGGAAAAACCATGTGAGAAGATCACTTCTCACCACATCACAATCTATTTTCTTTGAAAGATTGCAAGTACGGTGTTGCTCAAAGTCATTCTGGCTGTGCTGCCCAATCTATTCTTACTTAAATCAAAGATCCTCTTGGCTGCCAAGGGAGGAAGATCATCACAGTGGCATAGTAGTAACCTTTCGCGAAAAACTTACTGACCTTTGAGCTTTGGCTCAAAGTGACCAGTGAATTTTGAAAAAACAGGTATATCTGCTTCGGGCTAGTTGTGGCTCTTAAAACTACTAATCCTTCTGGGAGTATTTATGTAAATGTCGTGACTTTGCTACCATGCTGTGTCATAGCAGAGTGATTTTATGAAGAAACTGTGACTCCGTTTCCTGGAGATAAGAGCAGGTTATCACTATGAGAGATGGTTAACCTTGCTTGGATACACAAGCCGTTTAAGGTATTAACATTAGTGGATGATGTGAATTGAGTTTATGATTTTGTCTGGTGAAGAGCAGAAGCAAGAAAACAAAGTTTAACATACTTCTACTTTGTCTAGAATAGATTTTTTAATGCTATAATAATCTGATGAACAGATTCAATCAACTGGTATGTATTATTCTCATATATCTATTTTGCTTCATCATTGTACTCCTTTTGAGATAGTTCTGTCACACTGGTTCGTTCTATCCCTTATATTTCATTTCTATGGAATGCACGTTATCACAGTAGTATTCCTGTGTCAGTGGGACTGTTTAGCACTGTGTAACTATGGATCAATGGACTGTGAAATATTAATGAAAACCATTCATCCACAGACTTAACATTCATGAAAGAAGCTGGCAGTACAGTTGCGGTGGATCACTTATGACCATAATTCCAAAAATGTGCTAAATTTTCTAGCAACAGAAAAAATGTTCCCGTTTTCAAGCTCTTTGTCATCAAGAAAATAACACAATAAAGCTGTTTTTTTAAATTTGAGATCATTAACAAAATTACAAGCAAATTTAGTCATGTGTGCACCTTAGTTGATTGCAGAGAAGGAAAGAGAGAAAATATTTGCCAATATCACCACTCTTACAAAATATTTTCTAGGAATACTGGCTAGACTTTCTAGGCTGAGAGTAAGATTAGGCTCAATTTGGCACTTCTCACTAGAAAATTAATTAATATTGTTGGTAGAGTTTTTTTAATAGTAATATATTTATCATGAACTACTCCCACTTCTTATTGTCGTATACTGTAAGCCTTATCTCTGGGGTTGAGCAAAGAGCAAAGGTAGCCTCATTTTGGAGTGAAACCCAGAGGTAAAACAGCAAGGAGGCTTCTGAAATACTTCACTTGATGATAATCTAATTATAGGGATACTTAACTGTTACTATTCACAAGCATGTCTGCTGCACTGGAAATTGTTGGTTTTCTTTTGTGTTTGGGTGGATGGGCAATTATTGGAGCTACTTTGCCGCATAATTACTGGAAAGTCTCCAGTATACATGGTAGTGTGATCACAACATCTACGTTGTATGAAAACCTCTGGAAGAGCTGTGCAGAAGACAGCACTGGAGTATCCAACTGCAGGGTATTTGACTCTATGTTTGCTCTGCCTGGTATGTGACTTTGTGCAGTCTTGTTTATATTGCTTAAGAATTTTTGGGGAAAAAATAGTAAGATTTTTGGTTTTGTGATCTGATAGTACTGGAAAATAACGTTGTCTTTCTGGCCAAGACAGACTTTGTAGGTTGAAGTTATAAAAATCTTTAACTGACATAATGTGTGGAATGCATTAGGAAGGGCTCTAAAATAAAGCAAATGAAGCCGCTTGATCGAGCATTTAATTTGGTGGGCATTTTAAATATAGTGTAATCTCTTTTCTAGCATCGCATGGGAAGAATTAATAGAAGTAATTTTTAACACATCTTGTGGGAGTTCCATATTTGCATGGAATTATTGTAAGGGCATTCTTTTGCAGTAGTTGACAGCCAATGTTATCTGGAGTTTTTTCATAAAGGGGCTATAAATACTATTTCTTACCTAAGAAGTGAGTAGTGTTTTTTCCACGTTGAGACTGAAAATTGTATACAATGGAACAAATACAGTGAGTATATGTTTTAACTTACCCATCAGAAGTTACTAACTAATGTCCTGTTGGATGTGGTTCTAAATATCAGGAAATTCAGGTCTGCACCAGAATTGTGGCGTGTCCTCAGATTAGGCAGTAGCCTGCGGATAGTAAGCACGTTTATAGGTAGTAAAGCTAATTTTTATTAATCTTGAATACCTCAGACTTATCCCGGATAAAACAGGTCTTCCTAATTAGTTGGATCTACACCAAACTCATTAGTGGCTAAACTCATTAGAAATCTTCCTAATCTGAAGAATGTCTGACACAGCATTAGTGGCAATGAGGGACTGAATTCTCTTCCTCAGTCTGAACTAAACTGCTGTTACTGACCAACTCTGGAACTAGCCCAGCAATGCTCTCTGTGAGAGGCTCTCTGTGTCCATACTGGGGGAATAATCTGTTCTTTTCATTATTCTGACAGTTACCTAACAATCTTTCTAGCAAGTTGTTACCCAACAGTTGGTTTTAAAATGCATGTGTGTATTAATAGGACCGTATTGTGTGTATTAATATATATGTGTGTGTTAATAGGACTGTAACAGATACCCTACATAAACTCCTTAGCATCACCACCAGCCGGATGAGGTTTTTCTCCTCTGCAGGGTGCTCATGCAAGTATGCATTTGGTTCATTTATAACCCCCTTAACGGGTCGGTTCTTAACTTACTGTCCAAGACACTGCACAGCATCTTGCCACTGAGGTATTTACACAGGTACTGCCTCCCTCAGAGTGCTGTACTGCTGCTCCCTGTGTAGGTGTGGGCAGCAGGGCTACATCAGGTTGGGAGCTGCTGGTGAAAAAGTGGGTTTTAAAGCCGTCTGAGGGAGGCAGGAAAGAGCATCATGAGTGGAAGTGGTAAAGCAAAAGAGAAAGGAAGGCAGACAACAGGAATGCTTCTGGAGAATTGCTGATAACAACATGGAGTTAGCAAGAAGGAAAAATGGAGGCAGACAGAAAGTGAATTAACAGGCCAGGCTCTGAAAGTGAGTTTGTGGAGATTAGATGTGATCCACTGAAGAGATCAGTTACTCTGTCAAGGAGATGTCAGTATGCTTGAGGGGTGTAGACAGAGGAAAGGGGAAGGGAAAAAGCAGCTTGCAGAACTGAGAAGAATTGAGAAGAAAAGGTTTTATAAAAGGACAACTGAAAAATAAGTTAGAAGACACAGGACTGTAGGAAAAGTCGAGGGGACAGCTAGGCAAACCAGGAAAGAGGAAGAGTCGGGCTGGATCAATGAAAGCTAAGCAAATAGCGAGACCTCCAAGAAATGCCTGTAGCACTCACAGATATGAGCCAAGGCGGAGTGAAATTATCATGGTTAATTTAGGTGTGTAGCAAATTGCTGCTCAGAAACTTATCTGAAACTATTACAGCAGAAGATGCCAGATTAAAAAAAAAAAAAAAAAAAAAAAAAGGTGTCTTTGTTCATGGGGTGATGTCTCAACAGAAGGACCATAAAGATTTACTGTAAAGGCTTCCTTATTGGCAGCTGGGCTCTGTTGTATACGTTTGTTTTTGTGTTTTGTATACGGGAAATATCAGACTTACTTTTTTTTGAAACAGATTTAAAGCTTTTGAATTCAGCACACCATTAGCCCAGGTCACAAATGTTTGAACTGGGGACCTTTTTTAAAGCAGTATTGCAGAAGATTAACACCGCGATTATGTATAGTTAGCGCTATACATCTAGTCACAACTAGATGAAACATTTGATAAATCAATTAGTCAGCTACCAAATGCTTTTTATGTATATATTTTTTTCTTTTTAAGGTGTCGTATGTGTTTCCTCCAATGTCAGGGCTTAGGATAATTTCTTACAATTAATATTGATTAATGAAATTAACTGACTTTATCTTGTTCAATAAGCTCATTTTTAAGATAAAGACGGCAGAAAGTTGAGCTTTCTAGATTGTGAAGTAAAATCCTCAGGTAAGGTTGGACAAGATTCATTGCTTCTTCTGGTAATTTTGTCACTGTTTCTATCTTTTATACTTTGGCAGTATAGGCTTAATTTAATTTCTTTATAAATCCTTATTTGTTTTCTCTTTTTCTCTCTCACTCAGTCCACATTCAGGCATGCCGTGCCTTGATGATTGTTTCCATCCTTTTGGGATTTATAGCTGCAGTGCTCTCACTTCTTGGTTTAAAATGCACAAACATTGGGCTAAGTGATGAAGATGGAAAAATGAAGTTTGCTGTCACAGGAGGATTTCTCTTTATTTTAGGAGGTAATATTGAAGCTGAAATGAGAATGCTATTAGTACTTTGCATTCCTTTCACAACTAGACTAAATGAAATGAACACTTACTCTTGGTTTAAAGCTGTAACGTCTGTAAGTTAAAGGACTCACTCAAGTGTGTGCTTTTAAAACTTTTTCTGGTAGGTCTCTCTTCGATGGTGGCTGTTTCTTGGTATGCTGCGATGATTACTGCTCAGTTTTTTGACCCACTGTACGCTGGAACCAAGTAAGTTAATAGATCTGTCACACCAAACTCCAGCATGTGTTAAATGGCAGGACTAACCTCAGCTGCTGCAGTGTTTCAGAACCTGGATCCTGATATGCAGCCCTGCAGAAGGATACATTTGTTGTCAGGAAAATTTTTCACCTCAGAGCTGTTTGCTGTTGGTGGGGAGGGAGGAGAGGTCTCCCTGGAAGGTTTAGTGAATGTGTGGGGAGTATCAACCCCAGATTTGTATTGGGTTGTTGGCACAGAGTGCTCCCTTGTACTGGCAACTCGTGATCTTCTTCAGTTTGCAAAACCCAGAACTGAATTTAATAGTGCTGAAGTTCCCAGCAGGATTTTTTTTTTGATCTGCTGTTGTGCTTGAGCCAAAGTGATTCCTTTCTTCTTGCTTTTATCTTTGTCTGAGCCTCTCTCTGTCCCCCTGATTATCTGTCTGCCCTGTGTAGGTATTCTGATATTACAGAGGACAGTGGAATACAGATTTGGTAAACAATGGTAGATCTACTGTCCTTTTTCAGAGCCTTCTTATGCTAACATGAAATCTCTTTTCCTTACGGCTTTTTTTCCCTCCAATTCCATTTGTGGAAAAAAGACTAATCCTCAGGTACAGTGCAAAAAATAAATGCATCTCTTTTGTCCTCTCTGTGTACAGCATCACCGTTCTGTCATACTGGCTCATAATCTTGGACATTATGTTCATGGCACTTCTGCTAGATCCTTACCTCCCAGTTTTTAAGGAAAGCATTCATTTCATCTTAGTTTAGCTATCTGAGGTTTAGGCAAACAATCTGAGTTATTCACCTACATGTCAACGGTGGTGAGTAGAGCAGCAGACTTCTTGACTGTGTCTATTGCAACTTCAGATGGGACCTGGTGAACTGCCTTAAGAAGTTAGGCATCTTCCCTCTAGACTTCCACATAAGGGTTAGATGATCACAAGCTAAGGCTCATGTATTTCTCATCTGATTCCAGTTTTTACCATGTATGTTAACTGCAGAAATTGCTAATTATGTACCCTTGACAAATATAGTTTCCTATGCTATACTATTGGTTATGAATGCTGGAAGCAGGATTGTTCCTGGCTGTCACTTCAAGTATTTGTTTTTTTCATGGCTATGCCTTCATTGGCATCAAATATATGCTGCATATGTTCCCTTTTATGTCCTTCATGATCTGTGTCTGCCCTCTCCATCATTCATTGCTCTTTGTTCAAATGCTGACGCCTGCTTCTGGGAAGGCCACAGTACCAACAGCCTTTACTATCTGTTCACTTTTCAAACATGTATTTTCATGTTTTAACCTGTGCTGTTGCTCCCTTTTTGGGAATAGTGTAAGATGTTTAAATGCCTCAGATATATAAACAGCCATGGATATATTTTGTCTAAATGACAAAGAAAGTTAAGACTTCTACCTTTTATTTTTCTTAGCACTGAGATGTAGGCTTAATTGAGTCTCACAAGCAAATATAACAAAAGTACAGAAAACAGCCTGAACTGAGTGCTAGAGACCTGCAGGTAGATAAAGAATACTGCTGAGGTGTCTTGCTTGTCTTAAAGAAGTCAATCCCCCCCATATGATAACAGCTCAATATCGGATTGTCTTATGAATTAAAATGACGCAAAGTTTGTGGGACTGTCAACTCATACAGTTGCACACAGCCAAGTTTCGAGGCATAAAAACCCTTATTCTTATCTGATATAGAAGCAACAATCTTCAAAACTAAACGTCCGTTTAGGATAGCTTATCTTGGCAAATAGATTTATCAATGAAGAGCAAGGGTAGAGGGAGGTGACGGGGTGTCTCCTTCCAAGAGGGAAGAAGGGTGAGTGAAACAAATAACACATTGTCTGTGGAACATGAGAGAGGTGGGTTGAGGAAGAGGGAAGGTTTATAATTTGCCAGCACCTCTACCAAGTATATAGTTTTTAGCTCAGTAAACTATAAAGCTTTATTTCCTAGGATCATATTTGAAGTGTTTTACAGGTTTCCCCTTGAGGATCAGTTCAGGGAAGTCAGAAGTGAAGTGCTTTGTTACGAATCAAAGTACTTCCTGCAATTGCTTGGATGTTTGTAAGTTTTCCTTGCATATCCAAACAAGCACTGAGAAAGAAATCACACTTCTAAGACTTCTTTGTTTTGTTTTATGTCCCCTTGAGAGAATTATCTGAAGAGTAATAAATATGTTAGAGGATTGAAACGACTGATGATAAGGAATTGCAGTTTGTAGAATAGCTAGCGAGTTTTATAGTTGTTTATAGCTGTTGGGCTCCAACATCAGTGTGTGTTAATCAGTTACTAGATTGTTTGTATTCAGTAGCTAAAGAATTTTTTTTTTTTTTAAATCTAAACTTCATGCCTAAGACTATCAGTTTACTAAGCAGTTCTTGGTGAAATAACTTTGATCATTGGTAAAGCTGGACATGCTCTGTTCTTTTAAGGAAGCTTGTCCTCCTTGGACTCTGTGAGAAGAGTTTAATTTCAGTTGCAGGCCAGTATTGATCTTCAGTCTTAAGAAACTGGGAAATCGGTTTTTCAGTTTACTTTTTTTTTTTTTGTATGACTGAAGCAAATTAGTAATATTAACCTCTATTAATTCTTAGAGGAATTTCTCATACAACTATGAAGGGAACCTAAGTCCTCCATGGATCCATCCTATTATAATTCCCTTTGGTATGATGTCTACAGCATTCCTATCTTCAGGCAACTAGTCAGCAGAGACCATTGCATGCAGTAGTCAGTGCTCTCTGATTGTTCCTTAGTATTCCTACAGCAATTTTCCCCCCCTTTTTTTTTTTTTTTTGAGGTAACGATTATTTCTCTGTTCTGTGTCTGCATACTGCCTAAAGCAGCGGGGACATGAGCTCTACTTGGGGCTCCAGTGTACAATGGGAACACAGAGAGCAGTGAATGTGTGTAAACCTTAGAAACCTACCTGATACCAGCTAGTTCTGGAGTTAGAAGCATTGACACTGTTACGTAGTGTCTTTATATTTTCAAATAGAAAGTATATAAACAATCTGATTTCAGTATACCTTCTGCACAGTCCATGACACTTCGTCCTTATATTGGCCTTGCCACTGAAGTTATTTTGTGAAACTGAAAGACTACTTACTGTCTGTCTCATGAGGAATAGCTAACCACAGGAATTGTTTTTATATGGACGTGATACTGGATCGCCTGTAAGTAGCTGTTTGTATAGAACTAGTTGTTCCTTTCTAGTAGGAAAACCAGGAAAGGCTGATTGTTTATTATATAGTTTCATAAAAAAATTACATATCCTAATGAATATTCAACATTCTCTGTGGTTCTGTGGCTGAAATACATTTATGAACAGTCCCAAAATGAAAAAGAACAGTTCCCAGTTTTACTGTAAAGAGCTAGACACTCCAGAAAATTCCACAGTCCAGGTTCACAGATAATGAATTTAACTCAAAGATTAGACCTGACTGAACCTGGTAAAGTCTGGCAGGAGCTTCACAAAAAGAGGAAAACACATTTTTATATATGAACAAAGACTATATGTACAACACAGGTGTATCTCTGTGGTCTGAGAAAGTATGACAAAATTTCTTTCTTGTCTGCTTCTGTCACATTTATTTATGCTCAGCATGCTCCCTACCCAAATGCTATCTTGAAGTCCTGGAGTTCTTCTGTTTTTGGGCAGCCTTGTGCTGGTTTGACTCTTAGTAGCTTCATTCTGCTGGGGACTGAAGAGGCAGGTCTCTGATGGAGAAAAGGCTGTTGATGAGTAACAATCAGACCACTGATACGGAATTCAGCATATGTAAAGGAGTATGCATGCAACTTTTCTTTTCCTCTTTTCCTTTCAAAGTACTCGTACCAATTGCTTTATATGGATTCTGTTTTAAGGTTCAACCTCTCTCTTTTATTATCAACAGTTTATTGAATGTACATAATTATTTATTGCTACTTGTCTTTATGTTGCTCAGTACTTTCTGTCCTGTCACCGATTTGGCAGAGCACTTGAATATGCACCTAAGAGTTTTACTGAACAGACACGAAACCAGATCTGTTCTCCTCTGTTATCTCCTGAAGTACCTTTCGGTGAGCTGACTTCTACCAGAATGGAATTTGTTTGTTTGGATGTTTTGTGTAGCTTATGGCTCAGTCTGAAGTAATGGCTTTGTGGTCCTGTTATATGCTACTTCCATAAAATCTTTCATGTTTCAGATACGAACTAGGAGATGCTCTGTACTTAGGCTGGGCTGGATCTATTCTTTATATACTTGGTGGTATCTTCCTAACCTGCTCATGCAAAGGGAAGAAAAAACTGGAATACAGGTAATCTTGAATTTGTCAGTTAAAATAGTAGCTGTTGATTATGTACCATTTTCTGTCTGCATACTGTTATCTCCTTCACCCTGGTTTAAACCTGCACCCATATAAACAGGAAACTCCACGTATTAATTCAGTGCTCCAGTATATCACAGGCTTGTGATGGGGGTGATGCTGTACTGAATACTTGTACCTTCCAAATGCTTTACCTGTTGATAATTGACTGCAATCAGCAGTCACCTATAGCTAGTCTTCGATAATTCTGATGATGCATCTAATATCTATGTGATGAAAATGTGCAGTTAAAGAGCAAACTATGTTTTGCCCGAAGAAAAGTATATCAAAGAATATAGTGTATTGTAATTAAATTCTCCTGTGATACTCACTATGATTAAAATAGTCAAACACCATTTAATTTGAAGAAAATGTAATGGCATTTTCCTCCCAAAACGTATCCAATTGATTGTTAGAAATGTATGATATCTTCTTGTTTCTTTTGGAATGTTTTAGTGTGCATCAAATCAGAGAAATCAAGATTTCTGGCCTACATATTTAACCTTGCCTGGATTTTTTTTTTCCAATCTTTAATTATTCATACATACAGAAAGTCCTTTACTCAAAGAGAGGGATGAAATTGCCAGAAATAGTCTCTACTGTCCATGTCAACCCAGAAGAACTCAAATAGCTTGGAGGATGTACTGGCTAAGCCTGAGAGGATCATAACACGGAAGGAAGAAGCACAATCACTGCTACTATATTTAATCTTAGGAAAGTTATGTCAAAACACCTAATAAGTGAGAGTGTTCCTCTGATACTCTGTTGCCTAATCTGAAACCAGTGAAGTTTTATGGTAATATTTTATCATCCCTATTGGACTTTAAATCTAACTCACTGTGCTTTGATACAAAGTACCAAATACCCTGAAATATCTTGAGAAATCAGGTAAAACCGATGAAGGCAAAACACATTCAACATGATGAATGACAGATGAAGGGGTTAGGCTGAAGATAGTTCTGTTTTCCTTTCTCATCATCTTGATTCCTTTATTAAGAACTGCAGCTTGCACAAAGGCATTAAAGTCTAGATTCTTTTCTGCTTTAGGTGCTTGACTAAAATGCCTCAATGAAAGGCACACGTTAGTTAGGAATTCAGAGTTCATTTCTAGCTACCAGAGAGACAGTTGTGCCACAAGCTGAAGAGCCCATCTCCTTCCCCTTAACTACAAGACTGATGAGAACAATAGGCTTTTAATTTCTGCACCTTTGGGAAGCATGTGCTATCACTGCGTTGGATACAGACCATAATGAGTATCTTCCTAATTATCTGAAACTGTGGCTGTGAATGTAATGCCTATTATTTTTTATCTTTTTTCTTAATTTACAGTGCCAACAAATACAGATATTCAGCAGGCCAGCCAGCCCTTCAGCAGCAAATTTACACCAAAAACTCTGAGACAGTCACAAGTGCCAAGGAGTATGTCTAAACTGATATTTTTACATCACTTGTAATGTTAGTAGGTTATGAATTTAAATTAGCAAAGTGAACTACTTCCAGTGTTTCGGTTCCAAGTTGCTATCTTTCATCTTAATTTGGAGATGATTTACATCTGAGCACCTCCTCCTGGAAATGGTTTTAAAGTAGAAATAGGTTTCCACAGAGAATGAAATCCTGCAGCATGAAGATTGTCTCTGTGCTGAGAAGCCTGGTCAAATTGAATCACAGAGTGTGGTACATCCTGATAATCAAGACCAACTTTTTCTATTTCAGAAAACTAAAAAATGTGGAACTCATATGCTGTAGCTGCCTGCAAGTTAATATAGCTCACTGTTAGAAATGTATTGTGTTTTCATTAATGTTTAGCAGCTTTGGCTTTTGACAGTAAAGCTTTATTCCACTGACTGACTGAAACAGATTTTTTGATGAGAAGCATCCTGGCTATTAATGAAGATGCAGTCTACGTACCAGGGCTTGAAGTCTCATGGTATACTGAAATACATATTATGTATATAGTCAAAATTTATGAAACCTTTGAAAATCCTTTAGAAATCTCCATTCGCCTCTGTATCTGCAGATGTGCAACTAATTCCTTGTTGGTTGAAATGCAGCTAGGAAAGATAAATGACGCAAGAATGAACCAAACACAGCTGGGAGTGGAGAAAGCATTTGGTCAGACTATGCCTTGTCGTAACTAGAAGACAGCCCTGATTTTTTATTTTTATTTCTATGTTTTCAGGTTTTAAAATAATTCTATTTTAACTTCCAGCAATCTCTTACTTTGCAAACTTCTCTTGCATCTGAATTGCCTCATTCATCAGTTGCTTTATTCTCTGTCGTGATTCCTGCTTTAGAATTTCTGCCTTAAACTGCGCCACTATTGGGAGCATATGTTTGGCTTATGTAAGCACTTAAGACATGAAGATGAACTAACTTTCCTTATGTTTTGAGCAATGTGGAATGGAGTTTTACTCTGTAGGTTCTTGGTGTTCATAACTTCCCTCTTACATTATAAATGTTTTAATACAGTTCAACAAAATACTTTGGTATTTCTTTCTGCTTTTAACATCTTTTGGCAAAACATAGCAGTAGTCTTTAGAAGCTTCACGCATCTTCCTGAGCCTTCCTTCTTTGTCTATCCAAATAGATAATTTCACAGTGCAACCTGCAAGTACTCTTAGAAAAAATAGTTTAGCCACGTTGCTTGCATACAAGTACAGCTAGCTGAACAGCTGACTTGTAAACTGACCATTAAAGCATGAATTTGGGCACTTGTAGATCCTTTTAAACTTAGTAAATAAAGCTAAAAGGAGTGATAATTACTGTTGTGTTGCTGGTGTCATCTTCTTCCCTCCACTATGAACTGTTCTTCTTAAAATCATTCCTTTGGTGTATTGGTGAATAATTTCAAAAGCAGAAAAGCCACTTAACTTGCAAGGCAGGAGGTGAACGCCTTACCATCACCTGAATATTCTGTCCTCTGGACTTCTATGTAATTTTGTGATGGTACTTTAGTCTAGTTGAAATTAAGGGAAATTTAGATCTCAAGCGGAGCAGTTCCTTTGTCAGCTTCCCACCAGAGACTTCAGCTCATGAAGATGAATTATGATCCTGTAGGTGAGAGGGCAATCCAGAGCTTCCTCAGTCTTGCATTGGATCTTCCAGTGACATCACTGGGAAGTTTAATGAAAACCAAAAGATGAGTAAAAATCTCCATGTAATAACTCATTCGTTCATTCAATACATGATCTTCATATTCAGTGTTACTCAGGGGAAAATAAACGTTGCAGATACCATGTCTTTCATCTGTTTGTTTACATCCCTTTCAACAATTTTGTGTTTTTGCTGTTTTCCCCTGTTTATCTGCCCCTTTTTCTTCAACAGTAATGCTCTGAATGAATTTAATGGACCGTCCACTCAGTCTGGGGAGTAAGACATTTTATGTATTGGTGATAAGAGAAGTGTTAGTGATTTTTTTTTCTAATTTAGCTGTAGCAAGCCACTTGAAAATAGCAATTTGTGAAGATATTTTAAAGCGAGTTAAGTCCTTTGTTCAGCAGATCAGACTGCTTTGATATTTTCAAATCTTCTTCATATCTCTGTAGCTGAGACCAAAATCCTGCATTGGGTTCTGCTACCGGCCTGGCAGCCTTCACCGTCTAGAAAAAAGGAGAGATGTTGTAGAAGCAATGGAGGTTATAATTCAGACAGATTCTTTCTCTGAGACTTTTGAGATTTGCTTTGGATTTGATTTTGCGATGGAATGATAAATCGATATTTTTGTTGTCCTCACTCTGTACTTGCTAAAACCACCTGGTGTACGTTCCTTGTCACAGCATGGATTCATGGATAAGACGTGAAAAGGAGCTGTTGAATTTGCTGGAAATGTGAATCTCTCTCACAAAGTGAAATTTTGCCATGTACCTGAAAGCCTGTGTGTAGTACGGGCAAAGCAGTTATCTAAATTAGACACTTAAATTATACATATATATATATTCACCCAAATGGGTGAAGACTAGCAGACTGTAGAGCACAAGTCCTGTTTATCATACAAGAATCCTTATAAAAGGTAGGTGCTATTATTTGTAGCTAGCTAGCCTCTCACTGTTTAGCAGGCCTAAGAGATGTTTCTTTGCTACATTGAGATGTCACATAGATGATATGTATGTGACAGCTTTAAGAGCAAATCCTGGAAAACAACTTCTGCAAATACTCCTTTTATTTTCACTGAATTGCTTCATGTCTCTGTCTTTAACTTCACTTATCATAAATAAGGAAATGATAGGGGAAATGATCGTAAATCAACCAACTTGGAGTGTGTCCTTTGCTACCAGTGTTAAAGCATATCTGCATTTGTAATTATGTTTGTCCCAGAAACCTTACGTTGAAGGCTTATTTGTCCAAGTGTATGTGGGGAGTGGGGGTGTGAAAAAAATTACAGTGGAATTATATTCAAATGTTGCATACCTAAATAACTGTTCTTAAACAGGTGAAAGCACCAAAACAGCTGGGAGAAGTCTTTCCATGAGAAATCATCATTATTCATAATAAGCATTGCATTTAGTACCCAAAAGATGTCTAAATAGAACTGCAGGTATAAGTACAATACCTCAAAGGCATCCTGGAGTGGGAGTTTTCGGTGTCTCATCAGGTAAGCAGTGCAAATAGCAGCTGATCTGCTGCGGCCGTTCTTACAGTAAACTAAGCACTTCCCACCGCTCCGGACAGCTTCTTCTATAGCATCGCTGCACTGCTCGAAATACTTATACAAGTCTTCCGCCGGATCGTCAAAAACAGGAACGCGGATGCCTCGGACTTGCTGGAGGCCGGGGAATGGCTGCTGCCTGGTGACATTGACGCAGAAGGTGACCCCCTCTCGCGCGAGCAGGTCCTCATCGCAGGCTGTTCTGGCGTTGCTGATGAGCAGCGAGGCGGTCACCTTGCCCGGCTGGAGCATTGGAAGCCGAGGGCACGGTGCCACCAGCACCAGCACCCCTCCGCAGAGCTCCCCGAGTGCTGCCGCTGAGCAGCACTTGCCCCGGGGTGTGTGGGGGAGACAGTTTGCCTCCAACAGTAATGTGCGCCAGCCTCGCTGTCCTTCATCCAGCTGGCTGGGCTATATTTATTCCCTCCCTGCAGGCTTGGGAGTAAAGGATTCAGGCAGGTCCTAGTGCCTGCTAGATTGTGAGAGCACCGTTTAAAAAGCTGAAAACAACCTCAGAGCCCACAGATCTGACTGTAAAACAATCAGATTTGTACAGCCCCTGTTCCTGTAGCTGTTTCTTACAAAAAGAAAGAAGCCTCCCTAACAGGAAGCCTGCTGCTGCAATCAGCAACAAGGCAACATTGATCTGAGAGCCAGCTTACCTTGCCCTTTGTTTTTGTTGTAACAAAGGTGGCTTCTCGTACCCAGAAAATATTCCATTGGAGAGCTAGATATAGTAGCAGTAGTCTTGCTGGCCGTCAGTAACGCTGCAGGCGTGGTGCCATGGAAGTGATTATCTTCTGGGGAGGGTGCAGGCAAGCATTCAAGCTGTAAGGGGCAAGAGAGGACAAGGCCAGGGACCTGGAGATGGGGCTGCCACATTGGCTGGTGGCAGAGGATGCCGCAGGGCTGGGCGCAGGCACCAGCAGGCGTCCCTGCAGGTCATGCCTGCCCCTCACCTCCTTCACCACTTCCCTGCCTGGCCATGAGGCAGCAGGAGTCCCTGACTGGCACTTGCTGGCGGCACAAAGATGACCCTGGGCTATCAAAGTGGCAGGACATGGACTAGTTGGACTAGCATGAAAAGCAAAGCCAGCAAGAAGTCAGCCATGTGAGATGAAGATGCATTTTTATTTCACAGTGGAGATCCAAGAAGCTGGCCTGCACACAATTGCCTTCACACATTGCAACAGTGGCGTGCCAGAGGGAAGCCAGCTCCAGCACTGAGGGAAACAGCTCTCGCACAGGCACAAGCCCTGGTGTCCCACCTGCCTTTTGGCACAAGCCTCACCTGCCCAGAGGCCCACAGCTCTGCCGCATCACTCCCTTCGTCTTTCTCCTGGCTGGAGAAAGGCCTTCATGGCCAAGGAGGTGTGTTTCAGGCTGGGTCCCTGGTGTTGGAGAGCAGAAAACTTGTCAGGAGCACGTGGCCATGCCACTGCCTGCCCTGGGGACGGGTGGGAGGGCTGTTCTGCTTGCTATGCAGTCATGAGCTCTGGGAGCCCTGGGGCCTCCCCTGTGCCACCAACCTTTCTCCTAGAGCTGTTACTCAGGGCTGTGCTCCCGGCTGGGTGCTGGTGGCCTGTCGGAGTCTCTTCTGGTGGAGGTGGTTTCCCTGCAAGGGAGCCAGGCTCCAGGCTGTGCTCCCCAGTGTACCCAGGGCACAATGTGTTGGCACCAGTTAGGAGCCTTTCTGCAACCAGCACCGGGATTTGCTTCATCAGATGGGAAAAAATGGTTCCCCATGCTATGGCAAGACACTAGCCGCTACATTACCTTTCTCATCCTGCCTGGGAGGTCGCAAAAGCACAGCTTTCTTTTGCCTGCCTTCATTGAGGCGCTTTCCTGGGCTGTTGTGGTAGTCCCTGAGCAGTGTGCCATGGACACTCTCCAGTTCAAACCTGGATGTGAGGAGAAGACACTGGTGTGACTTGAGGCACCGCAGCACCTTGGCAGCTCTCATCTGCTCGCAGAGCCATTTTGGCCATCCTTTTCTGCAGCAGAGCACAGCACGGCCCTGCGCCTGTCCTGGGGCACAGCAACACCCAGTGGAGTAACCCAGGCTCTGAGTTAGGAGTGTTGCCTAAACTCCTCTGTATGTCTGCTGAGCTCTGCCTAGTGGCAATGACTGTGTACCAGGGACGCATGCAACAGCCCCTCTCCCGTGGGCCCTGTGTGAAGGCACATGTAGGAGTGAGACGCAAAAGCAGCCAGGGCAGTCGTGGGGAAGAGCATCTTCGCACGAGGCTGCCCCAAGTGCCCGCTCAGCAGAACCAGCCCAGGGCTTCGGGCACGCGCACTCACTCTGGAAAGATGATGACATGCCCAGAGCAGGTCAGGGACGCTGCAGTTGCTGTGCGAGGGATCACCAAGTCCAGCATCCCTGGGACCTGCAACAGAAGCGTGCAGAGCTGAGGAGATGCGACGCTGAGGAGATGCCCGAGACAGCTGGCTTCCCACTGGTACAAGAGCACATTGCCTCTCTGAAACACTCGCTTCTCATCCCCAATAGCCTGTTCTCCTAATGAGCAGGCAGCCTTGATGCTGCCTCATAAACTGCCTGGCTTTTTGTGAGTGCAGCAGTTGGGATGCTGATGCAGGGACCAGTCCTTGCTGAGACGAAGGCGCATGTTCCCAAGGGGCTACCCAGACCACGGCTGCCCAGGAGCAAGCAGTGCTAGCAGGTGTGTGGCAGTGGGATTGCAAAGGGTGTAGTGCAGTGGTGGAGAACAAAACTGCTTACCCTCAACAGCACTTCTTTCAGAGTGTCCTTCCCCGTCATCATTTCCAGAAAGTCACGGTAGTATTTCATTTGCACTCGTGGGCTTTCAATGAGAAGCATGCCAATGTCCTTCAGGATGAGCGCTACATTCCTTCCCTTCCCAATGCAGCGGGAGAAGAGGGACATGGTGGCCTGGATGCACCCCACCACTCTTTTAACAGACACAAAGGTGGCTGCAGCTATGTGAGTGTACCGCAGGGGTTCCAGAAGTTTGTCACCTGGAAAACCGCACAGGAGGGCTGGGGATGGGGCAGTAACACAGGCTACACCCACACCCCAGCAGCCCCCCAGGCTCTCAGGGGATGCCTTGCTGCAGAGGACATGGTGCTGAGCTGTGTCTGGAGCCAGCAGCGGAGCAGGTTCCAGGGGCCTGCTTCCCTCCAGGCAGATTTTCAGGGATGCTGCCTCTTGCAGCTGTGGCATACAAGGAGCCTGTTGTGAGACCTGCTCCACAGCAAGCAGTTTCTGTTTGAGGAGCATCAGCAACTCTCCGACCTGGGAGAGGGATGGGAGACATTTGGTCACCTTGTCCATGCAGTGGGGGAACGTGCACCTCCCTGAGCTGCCAGGAGCGAAGGCTGTAGGCGGACTGCTCACCTGGCACATATGCCTTGTCATCTGTCAGCTGGTGGGCATCAGCCAGGTTCCTGGCCAGGCGGAATACAGGGCGCTGCACCATCAGGTCACCAGCCCGAACCTGGACTTGTTCAAGGATGGTGTCGAAGGAACCAAGGGTGGGAATGCGGACACCCTGCAAGCAGCAGATGGACCCAGCAAGGCAGGAGGGTGAGGATAGCTGGAGGGAAAACAGAGGCTGCCCTGCTGGAGTGCTGAACACAAGCTGTTAACTCTGCTTGGTCTCCGTAAAAGCTGTGCTGGAGCCAGCAGCATCCTCTGCCCTGTGGATTTCAAGGGGCGTCCAGCAACAGGGCTCAGCCTGGCACTGAGCCCCCTTGTACAAGACTTATTTCTCCCTTGGCCAGGTCTCCTAAGCGGAGGTCCCTGTCTTCTGGGGAGGGGAGGCTTAATGGCAGTTCCTGGCCAGGGAAGCATCAGGACCCTGGAGCACCCAGGCAGAGGGGAGGAAGGGTATGAGCCCACCTTGCGCAGCAGGAGCTGCTGTTGGACATAGCCAGCCACGGTGTCCCAGACGGCGGCTCTCACTGGGAAGCAAGTGAAGGCTGGGTCACCCTCTGCGCCCGCCAGCTCCCAGCCCTTCGGCTCACCCTGACCAGTGCCATGGTGGCAGAGGCACCCCACAGTGGGGGCACAGCACCAAGTCTTGCCCTCATGGGGCTTGGCTACATGGGAAGCCTCGGCTGGCGGGGGCGCAGCTCTGCGATGCACTCAGGGTGGGTGATGGCCGTGCTCCTGGAGGGGCTGTGGATGGCCTTACCCACGGAGCTGAAAGGTGGCACCATAGGGCCCTCCCAGCCGGTGTCCCAGAAGTCCATCCTTGGCCACATCCCGCTGGCAAGGCGCTTCCCACGGTGAGTGCAGCTAGTCCCCAGGGGACCTCGGGGGGGGGGGGGGGGGGGTACCACCCCACCACCCCTCACCTGCTCCTCCCCATGGGGGCTGGGGGCTGAAGCTGTGATGCAACAGGGGCCTCTTGTTGCCTTGGCAGGTTCCAGTCCCCATCCGTGTGGGGAGGCAACATGCCCCTCTCACCTCTGTGCTTCTCCTGGCGCGTGCCCCAGGAACACACAGGTGGGAGCAACGGCCGGGGCCGCTCCTGCTGCAGCCTTTCTGCCTGCCATCAGCCAGGCTTTTGTGACGGACGACTTCATCGTGGTACCTGGCAATTACTGGGAAAGCTCACCTGTAAGTGAAAGCTGTGATTGCCTTGGTTTGTACAGCTAAACCACTACTGCTTTATGGTAAAGAACAGATGAAATACTGGTGTTTTCCAGCTTTCGCTCTTCTTAATCTCAAACGTAGGGCTGAGCTACTAAGCAGCGACCTATTTGGCACAGCCTACTGGTGTGTGGGGCTGTGGGCACGGGCTTTGTTCCTGCAGAAGTTTCTTTTCTCATCGCGGCCGCTCTTGTTACCCAAACTGTGTTCTTCTTTGTGGGGTGTGAACTCTCCGCTGAGCCAAAGGGCGGCAGCAGCCCAGCCAATTGCTCTGGCGTTTGCCCGGTGTGCCTGGTGTGCCTGTGGTGGGACTAGTTCCCCGCCCTTCAGCAGAACTGGTCTGTCCCATCAGCGTCAACTAATGTCACTGCTTCTGATACCTGTGATGCCTCAGCATGAGGCTATGCATGTTTACTGGATGTCCAAGAGGTATCTGCTGGCAGCTGACCTGGTGTAGGTCTGTCACACCAGAAAAGTTAGCCCTTCCCAACACCCTGCTTGAATTGCAGCCCTAAGGGCCCACTCCAGGCCTGGTGCCTTAGCCCAGCTCTTGCTGTGGGCTGCTGGGGGGTTTCTGGTAGTGGTGTGGCTGCGGTTGGGGTATGGTGCAAACAGCCTCTGCTGTGCTTGCTGTCTCTCATCCTCTTGCCATAATCTGTGTTGAGCCTGGACCTGTCTTCTTGGTGACCTCCTTGCATGTAAATGGTTGGTATTAGGGTCACTGAAGCCTCCCCTTCTCTGTGTGACTGCAGGGAAGAAGAGGAGCTTGCATCATGCACTACCTCCTCTGTAATTTCTTAGCAGTTAGTTTGCAAAGGCGTTATTCAGCATATTTACAAACCAACAGAGAGGTTTTCAAAACAGTTTTCATCCACACAGACTGGAAGTCACTGTTATTTAAGGTCATAATTAGGCACAGAGGAGGCAAAGGCGGTGACTGCACTGCAAACAACTTGTAATATTTCTGCGCTTGCTAGTATTTATAAAATTTGTGCATATGGCACCTAAATAGCTGTAACAGCAGGACAGTAAGCTAAGGGAATACCTACTCAGTCAGGGGTATCGCTCAATTTATTAAATTTAAGTGGTATTTGCTTCCAGGCAGATACACTTTTAGTAGTTTCCAGTTAGCAAGTTTCACTTTGACACTTCATTAGCTGCTTTTGACATATTGCCTTGACCCCTACATTCATCAGCTTCTGGAAGTGGAAGGTACAGAGATAAAATGCAAACCTTTCTGCTCATCATTTCAGTCTCCGGCACTCGCTGAAGATGAAATATCCGTGTCACAGCCAGTGTTCTGCTTCACTTGTTAACTCTACCAACAGCTGCACTAGCACAAGGCCGTCATAAATAGCACAACACTGTGCAGTAAAAAATACCAAGGCCATTTCTTATTCCTTGTACCATTATGCCATGGCTTTTTCTGCCTTTGCATGAGAAAGAGAATGTTTAGAATACTTGCTTTGATGACCTAAAGTTACCTTCATCTTGTTTTCACATCCCTTGCATCCATAAAACCTGAGCACTTGTAAGATTGCTTGTAGGGCAAACCAATATTCCTCATATTTGCTTCAGACCATGGTGAACTTTGTGGCTCAAAGCAAGGTTTCATTCCTCAGGACTACTGAACTGGAGTTTATCCATACCTTAAAGTGGAAAAATAAAGAAAACTCCAAACTCAGTGTAAGTAGAGAAGAAAACAAACTGCCCTGTAAATACAGATTTAAGTCTCCAGCCTTTTTATTTATACAAGGATTCAAAGAACATATTTTAACTTTAGATAAACAGTGCAAGAGAGTTACAAGTACCTTGGTAACAGAAAGAAATAGATAACTGTCCAGCTATGCCAATAAGTGAAATAATTCTTACTCCTGCAGATAAAAATGCATCTGTTTAAAGCAAAGGTGGACTTTAGATATTTTGCTATAATTTAGCCCCTACCAAGCCCACCAGAAAACAACAGGCAGTTTGTCATTTGTAAATGATAAGTAGCTGCACTCTCAAAGCCTTTTGAGACCCTCACCCTTAGTTAAAACATACACATTATGGCACAAAAGAGCAGGCTGAAAGACAGAGACACTTGGAAATCCACTATTTCTGGTTCTTCCTTTTCCATGGACAGGAGCCTTTGTTAACATTCTTTTCTAGACCACCAACCTCCTCTGCACTCCTGTGAAGCAGAAGGCCTTTTCAAACCAAACCATCATGAGTCACCAACCTGCTAACATTGAAGCAAATGTTTCTTCCCCAGCCACCCCTGCTCCCCAGAGCTCCCCAGTAACACAACAAATCCAAAGCTGGAGCCCCTGAGTGATTCCCACAGGACTAGGGACGTTTGTCACAATGTTTTTGAATGGGAAGGAGCCCAGGAAACGTCGCTTGTAGGTACTTAAAAGGCCACAGGCTCTGCACTTGCCTGAGTGCAGGTCTTGGGGCTTGTTGGACCTGGGCTGATTTTCCCTTGAGCTGTGCCAGCAGCTGTCTAGCAGTCAGGTAGCCACAGCCTGGGTTCAGAGCCATACCGAGTCAATGCTCTGGGTGCACTCAGCCCTTCTGGCTCCAGCACTGAGCGCAGCCCCAGGCTGCAGTGGTGGGGCTGTGCCCTGGCTACCAGCCCCACTGGTCATTGCAGTGGCTGGGGAAACCACTCCGCGACAATGAAAAGAGCAGAGAAAGTGAGTAATGGGGAACCAACAAAAAGGAGCAGTGTAAGCAGACTGTGCGAAAAGGTATACGAAATAACGCGAGCAGACCTGGGAGCAAGGAGCAAGGAAGTGTCAATGTCAACATCATGCACCTCCTGGCAACAAGGGGCGAGAGCCCCCGGCACTGCTTCTCACCCTCCTGGCGCAGAGCTCAGGGTGCAGGTGCTCACTGTAACCCCCAGTTCTGCTCAAGGAAGACTGATGCATTTGACCTGAGGTCCCGGAGGGCCACTGAGGTGTAAGCCTAATACCAGCAAACAGGGGAAGACATTAGGAAGGGTTTCTTCTGCATAACGTTTTTTACTGTATTCTTCAGGCTTTTCTGTATTACTTTGGACCATCAGGTTTTATTAGTGGAACAAGACCAATGATTTGGGCTATTACATTGTTAAAATATTAAAAGGACAATCAGTAAATTCTTTGCTTTACATTTAAGGTGTGCTCCTCGGTGCCTGTAAGAAGCTTTGTAGTGTAAGAGGCTGACAACAAACTTTAACTGCATGGAAATGGAAACAACAAGGACTTTCCTGTTATGCAAAGCAGAACCTTGACCTCAGTAGCCATTTTTTAACATTCCAACCCAACTGTTTTTTGAAGAGGATAAAGTGTTTTAATGCCCTCCTCCCCCTTTTGCTTTTGCATCTAAAGTTTCTGCAGGATTGGTTTTACCACTGGGTAGAAAAAAAAAAAAAAGAAAAAAAAAGACAAACTCTTTGGACCAGTAAAAGTAATGTGGAACTTGCTACATTTCCAGAAGTAAATCTGTATAAATCTATGACTTTTAGTTATCTGCTCCTGTATTTGGAAGGATCTAGTAGCATTGTCCTTTAGCCAACAAGCAGCACCCTGCCTTTCATTTCTGAAGCCCTACCAGATTAAATCAGTTTCAACCTTACAAGAAGTGGAGTACAAGGCAGGACGGGCACAGCACCATCCGTCACTGTGACTCAGTGTAGCCACCAGTCAGTGCTGGCCAATGTCTCTGCCCAGTTTGAGGAACCCGCAGCTGCGTTGCGTGGGCCGAGGACGAGGCGGGGCAGGAGCCCCTGCTGGCTCCCTCTGCCAGGGGGGGCTCCATGCAGAGAAGCGCCCCTCTGTGTCCATCTGCACCAGCTTTCGGCATTACCTTGCTCATGGTCTCACCTTCTCTTAAATTGCATGTTCTAGAAACTGCTAATGTTAAAAACTGTGTTTTGTTTTTTTTTTTAACCTTTTTTAGAAAACAGCTAAACTCCAACCCCATAAAGTTTGCTCAGCCCAAAGACACATCTCCTCTGGCAGGACAGAGTAGAAACATTTGCTGCACAGACCAGTAACGCAGAAGATGAGAGATACACCTCTGCCCTCCCTCCCTCTTACAGAACAAATATATCTGAAACAAAACCAACCCCATAAGGACGAAGCCCATCCAGACACGATGCCTGTGTTGTAACCATGGCATCTGCTAAACCAACATCTCTAGCAGATGCCTGCTGTACCCTTGAGTTAAACAAGCCTTCTGGACACCCCAAAGGACACAGCCCTACAACAGAGACAATCCTACAGACACGTGAGGATATTTATATCTCTCCTGGAGCACCCTGGTGCTGGATGACCCAGAGGCTGCTGGGACGGGGCAGCAGCAGGGTGACCTGGTGCTTCCCTGAGCTGTAACAGAGCCACAGGCACGCATCTGACCTGCCCTCTTGTGCAGTCCCTGCAGCAGGTAGGACAAGTGTGTGGGAGGGTGGGGAAGGGATAGGGAAAGCAGGACTTCACTTAAAACCCTACAATGCAACAAGAACAAACACCAAAAGAAAAAATATCTCCAACAAAGTGTCCCGTTTTCTCAGTAGGTGCTACCTGTGAGTCATTCTTCTGGGTAGAGACACTGCCATTGGCTAATTGCCACAAGCTCTGCTCTGCCCTAAGGTTTGGGGTCACTCCCTCAAGCGCCTGGCGTGAGCTATCACAACCAGTCACAGCGCTCTAGTTAGTACAAAGTCCCTGGTCTTTCTTACTACCACAAAAAAAAAAAAAAAGGGCATTCATATCCATGGCTGGGGCCAGAGGAGGAAGAGGCAGCACAACTGTCTGTCTAGTAAAGAATCCTACTGTGCATTTTTTTCATTTCTCTGTTACCTACTACGGTACTGCACTGCAAGTAGAAATTGGACCATTATTACTTGGGTAAAAAAATGGCTTTCCGACTAGCATGCAAAGAAAAAATACCCCAAACCCCAACCCCTAACACTCATTCCCAGTCACTTACTTAGATGTAGGCATTTAAAAATGCCGTCAGCTATGAGCTCTAGTCAAGAAACCCATTTGTGACCTTTCCAAAGTAAAAGGGAGATCTACGTTTTTGGGTCCAACAGCCACTGCCAAACTGTTTCAGTTCAACCCACCGCATCTGCTCACACTCCTGCGTACACAGATGGAAGTGAAGGGTCAACTCTGCCTGTTGAAGAAGTACAGAAGGAAACCGCGAAACAGTCCCTGAATGCAGCACTTGAGCAGTGCTGTGACCTCAGACTCTCCGCGTTACGAAGCGGTGATATTCTCAGCCCCCGGTGTTCTTTAGGCAGCAGTATGTTAAGCAGTGCTCTGGCCAACGGCTGGGTAACAAGATCAGGGAAATTGCATATTCCACTGCGGGCAGCAAAAGAGCTGCCCTCTGAGGGGCCGGCTGGGTTTCCCCAAGAGCCCCCTCTGCAAAGGCTTGTTTCAGCCCCAAGAGCCAGTCTGTGGCAATAACAAAATTAAAACAATGAGGTATGGAAAGAAGGGCCCAGCATTGGGGAAGAGACCAAGAAAGAAGAAAATAGCTCGAGCACTGCCAGAAATAGCAAACAACTGAAACCTTTTTCTCCTCCCTCTTTTTTTTTTCTTTTTCTTTTTTTTTTTTTTTGCCAAGGTGAATTAATTATGTCCTTTTGTTGGTTGTTTGGTTTTGGCAAAGTGAAGCCCTCAGACGCAGTCTTTTTCCTAGCTGTGCTAGTGAGTTACCGCCACAAGTGCTGCACAGCGATGAAAGCCACTGAAAGGAAGAGGAGGAAGGCAGAAGGCAAAGATCTGCTGCTGGCCCCACTGATGCCGTGTCCAGACTGCTTAGGAATAGCGTGCGTTTCTGGCTGCCTGGTGCTGGGGCTCTTAGAAAGTCTTTTGCCACAGACGTCATCAGGACAGCTGTCACCACTGCCAGAGCCGCTCATGTCATCACCTGTGGAGAGACAACGAGGGGGTGAGCCCAGCCTGCCTCCCTGGTGGTGATGTCCCTGCTGTCTCCTTGTGCCCCTGCACCACCCTGCCTGGGCTGTATCTAAGAGTTAGTGTAAGCTGTTCACATGGAAAGGAGAGATCCCTCAGGAACTTGTCCCATCCCACCAAACAAGGCTGGCGAGAGCCCAGCCCATCCTCCTGCAGAGAGAAAAGGTGCTGCCCCATCATGGGGCGGTGGGGCACAGGGACTCAGGCAGAACATAGCGGAAGGGTGACACTGGCCACGGCAGGGACAGAGGACAGTTTCAGAGAGCTTTTGGAGCAGATGGGGGCAGTGGCCTCATCAGCCAGGCTGGGCTGAGCTTGGGGAGAGCACCCAAGGTTTCAGTACGGTGCCGAGAGCAGTGCAGCCCCAGCCACCCTGCAGCAAGTCGGATGCACTCAGACAAGACCCTCTGCAGCCCGGAACCAGAAGCCAGGTCACGGTGACACCTCTCTGCTGCAAGTGCGCACGAGGGCTGTGGGCTGCTGGGACGGAATGCTCAGCCCCAGTCCAGCTCTGCTACTCACTCGCGTCTTGGAAATCCACGTCATTCCCGATGTTAGCGTTGCCCAGACGGTTTGTCATGATCTTTAGCTGCATGATTTGCTGGCGAATGGTCATGTCTGGCTTGGTGATGTCCACCTCCACCTCCGGGTTGTTAATCTGATTAGCTAAGCCATCCCCCATCACTTCAGGCAAGTAACTGCGGAGGAAGGTGACAGGTTTAGATGTCTGCACCCAGCTAAGCTCACCTCTCCCCACTACAGACACCGGTGATAATCCAGCCTCTTTGAAGCACAGAGAAGCTGCAGTCAGTGGCGTCAGCTTGTCCAACAGCCTCGAGCAGGGCAAGGAGACTGAGTGCCTGTGCCTGCTGCGAGCTGAGCAGAAGGGGCTCTGCATCTGGTCACGCTAAGGCTATGGAGAGTAAAGTCCATGCAGGAAGGCTCTTGTGTTCGCGATGATGCAGCCAGCTCTAGGGATGGCCAAGCTCTGCTGCCATCTGCCTGCTCTGGTTAAATGACTGGCACCTGGGATGACCGAATCCCTGTGCCCCACGAAGACCAGACAGGTCCCCAGGGAGGCTTCAGTGAACTGGAAACTGTCGGCCAGAAAACAGCACTGCGCTGCTCACTCCTGCAGCGCCGATCTGCTCCATGAGGACTGTGGAGAGGTGTGCAGCAGCTGCCAATCTTCCCTTGCAGCCATTCTTAACCATCAGTCATGGGTGAGAGGTGTTTCTGCAGCTGCTGGATGTCACCTGGGTGCCTCCTCTCATGAGGTACCAGCATTGCAGAGCAGGCATGGTTAAAGACCTGCATGCAATTCTCAGCAACAGCCCTGGAGTTTGGGAGGCAAATCCAGCCCTTCTGTCTTACAATTGCATGCAGTATTGCAAAATCGCTCAATTAGTACAAAACTACTCAGTCATTTTTTGGCAAAAGCATCTTGATGCTTAACCCTTCAACACATAGCAAAATAAACCTTAAACCCTGCATCTCCCAACCCGTAACAGTGCTGTCCTGGCACCTTGACCCTCTCCATACCTGCCCTTGGTCATCCCATTCCAACACTTGTCATCTGCCGCTGAGCTGGCCATTACTTTTTTGCTGCACAGGACACTGGGCAGGGTGACCCAGTACGACTTCAGAGCTGTCAGATTCCCTTTGGCATCTAAAACCTATAAAGAAAGAGGATGCTCAGGGCCAGGGGTGCCCCATGGTTGTTAGAAGGACAAAGATTCTGGCTATTTTTTCATCTTACCACATGGTCGTCACATAGTGATGACTTTTCATCACATAGTCTGTTTTTATGCAGACAGTGAAGTGTCACCAACTTTCCCCTACAGACCAGCCCTCAACCCAAGCACCCAGGACCAACAGTTACATGCCAAGGACTGTGCTGGTACTGCAAGGTTGACCGGGAGAAGATAATTTTCTGGATCACGAGGGTAATGCCAAGAAGTAGCCTTAGTGGGAGCCAGCTGAGGTCTGCCAGGGTGGGACATGCTGATGTCTATGACCAAGGAGCCTCTGAAATGTGGGACCATAGCAGCTCACACGGCGCATCACCCACAGAACCCAAATCCCCCACAGAGCAGTTGGTGCTCTCAGAACAACAAAGCCTCAGGTCCCAGAAACACAAAGGGACTGCTCTCCCCACAGACAGGGCCCTGTGGTCCAACAGTCCAGGCTGGATGCAGCATGCAAGCATGGCCACCCTGACGCACCAGCGGGGAAGGAGCTGTGAAGACAAACTCACCAGCATCTCCAGTGCTACTGCAGAGGATTTTGCTTCTAATGTGACCTTCCCCCGCCTTTTCTTGTCCTCATTGCTGGAGCCTTTCGTGCTGATTTTGGGATTTCCACAGCCTTGGAAAACCTGAAAAACAAACCAAACTCTCTACTCCATGCTCTGAAACTATTTACTTAATTAATTAGCACTCCACGGTAATTATTATTATTATTATTATTATTATTATTAAAGTATAATTATCTTTCCTACTTGAAAGATCCCTAAGATTCTGGTTTAGTTTCTGGTCAGGTTACTCTTGTGCCAAGACTTATTCTCAACACACTGTAACTGTTTTTAGTTACCACTGTCAGGCAAAATGTTCAGAAAAAAAACAAAAACAAAAATTAGCATGTTTTTGTATGAGTCACTAATGTTGATACTAAATTACATCCAGCAATTTTATCTATTCCTATGACGATTTAAAAATAAAATTCTGGGAAGTCTTAGAAGAACAAGATGGGAGTTGCTTGCAGCAGTGGTGTGAGCTTTGAGACTGCAGAGCATGTGAGCCGCTCTGGTTTGCATGACAGACCGAGGTGAGACCACCCCAAGGACTCCTGCAATAGGCGAGCACACTTCAGCAGTTTGATACCCCCTCAGACCAGGAGAGCGCTGTGTGAGGAGGTATGTCCAGATCTGTCAGGTTGGATGTTTCAAGGCCAAATTAGGATGATGGACTGATTTATCTATTAACTTCGGGTACTTCCTGCCATCCTAACTGCCAGCCCAGCCACCCTTTGTAGCCAAAGGAGAGCAGAAGCCTGGGCTAGTCCTGAGCTTATGTGACGATACTCTTTATCTGATCATCGTTTTGCCATACTCAAAGCCAGAGCCTGCAGCTGCAGCAATTTGCAGCTGCAGAGCTCTGTTGCCAGTGCCACCAGCAAAGGCTGCCACATTCCCCTGGTCACCAGATCTTACTGAGAAGTTTATCAAATACGTTTGGTGGCTCTGGTCAATAGGCTAGACTATTTTTACCCCTTTTCGATTTTATCAGATTTACTATATGTCCCTCAGAAACACCTTTATTTGCAGATGATGTCATCATGGACTTGCTTTTATGTGGACAACCTTAGTCTCACCTAACAATGAGAGAAAGAATATGGCCTTTCATGTTAGAAAACATAAATGAGCACTTAGATGCATGCTCCTGTTAGTCTGTGACACGTGCCAGTGAATTCCTGCTTGGCTACGCAATATTTTTGGCCCTTCCCTTCTCCAAGATCCAGTTAGGGCCTGCCCCATACCTTTCATCTGCATCTTTGCCCTAACTGTGGGATAGCTGCAGGATTTGGGGAATGCCTGGGCAAAATCAGAAGCCCTGGAGGGCTGTTTTTGTTCCCAAAGCTTCTCTCACCTGCAGCTATAGGAATGATTGTGGTTAAGTGGATAAATATACTAAAAATAGAAGACCAACAGAAGAAAGCTTCTTGATATGCTTCTTGAAAGCCAGGTGAGCATCAGGAGAGCCTGTTTTGTACTCTCCAGATGGACTGCCAGATTGCAGCTCTGTCCCACAGATCCAACCTGATAGCCTAGTGTTTCTATTGCACAACATCACCCCTAGGCAGGTTGAAGCAGCTGCCTTCTGTCACTAGCGTAAGAAGGACTGTGCGCTTTCTCTAACTGCCTCAGCCCAGCCAAAATACTTCAAGGCTCTTCAGACACAGATGCATCTGAGAGCAAATGCACCATGCCTCCCACAGTCCTTGCATATGCAGTCCCACCTGCATGTCTGTACCTAATGGAGGCTGGCTGTGGCAGGGAGGAGCATTTGGAAATACCTGAGAAGGTTTTTGTTTGTGTAAGACAGTGGTTTCCTACCATTAAAAGAGTGGGGATTTTATCTCTCTCTTTCATCCTTCATCTCCTTTAATTCATTTGAATAGTGAGCGCAAAAAACATTTGGTCCTGATGGTTACACATGGTATATCCTCAGCCAGGCCCAGGCACACACACTTACCTTGGCTGTGATTGAATCTTTGTTTTCTTGCAAGTTGGAAATAGCTTCAGAGATCCTCATGTGAATAGTCCCTATTACTGTGTCTACGTTGTATGGTCCATCAATCCGATCAGCCACTATGACCAAGGAATCTAGTAAAATAAGACAGAGACATCCTTTCATCAGACAAACCAAGTTAAAGCTCATGCTCATTCCGGGTGGGGCAGGCCCCTTGGCAGGCTTGCTGGAAAACATCTCTCCATTTTCACTACTGCCCAAGCCTATGCTTATTTTCCTCTGGAACGGGACAGATTGCAGAGGGGCTTGCTGCCCAGCACACAGGTAGAGCCATCCTCAGTACCAGAGGAACAGCAGTCATCTGCAAATGGCAAATCCAGCCTGTGCTCGCTCATACAAAGTGACAAACATTTCTAGGGGTGCTGCAGAAAGGAAAAAGGGAAAATTGATGCAGAACTATAAAGTAATGCATAGCTATACTTGGACCTAACCCTCCTAACTCATAGCATGTCTTCAGCAAAGCCAATAGAAAGTGCCAAAGGTGTCCAGCTGGAGTTAAAGAGGACCTTGGGACAGGACCCAAATTGTTCTTAGATACCTAAAGTAGGATCTTAACCAGGTCTAACTTTGTGAGTCAAAAAATTTAATTCTGAAAGCCACTGCTAAGCTGCTACTGCCTCAGTTTTCTACCATGTCTGCTTTAGTAGCCCGGAGGCCACACTATGCATAAGCTTCATCAGGATTTAGGGACCTGGCATTCAGTTACTTGTGACCTCCGATAGCTCCAGTGTGGTCTGCATCCCCTGGGGGGACACCAAAAGCTTCCTGGCAGGACAAGGGATCTTGCAGAGCACAGGGGTGGTCCACGCTCATTTAGAAAAGAAAGTGTTTCATGTTCCTGTGGCCTCTCCATATGGAAAAAACACCTGTGATAGCTTCATATATAGCTAGCTTATAGAGCTAAGCTATAGATAGCTTATACCTTACCCATCAGCCTGGCATGAGACTGTCATTGCACATGGTGTGATGCTGCAGAAAGCTTATTCAGCATGAGTCCATTCTGCTGATATTATCCATGAGCAATGAAACCACCAGGTGAATTATACCCAGCAGTTGAAGAGAGTACCAGTAAAACATGTCCTTCATCCTACAGCATCTCACAGTGTGTAGGTGACATGTATGATAACGCTTTGAAGCACTGAGGCTTCCCTTTGAGCTGCACAGCAGATTTCCTGTGAGCAGGAGTCTGGCCAGCCAGGCCACTAAGAGGGACCATCACGCCACTTCAAACTTGCTAGGAAAGTGTTCAGTCTCTGTCCTGTGCAAGCCAGCAGGACTCGTCAAGAAAACCCCAAATTACCTTCCATGAGGTTGAGGTGATGTTGTGCAGAAGCACTAGGTCCACAGTGGAAGTATTATGTCAACAAGGAAGGCCTGATCCTGAGCCTGCTGCTGCCAATGGAACAGCATGCACAATCCTCACAAATATTTTCTCTTTGCTATTCCATGTCTGATGTTCGGACCCTGACCGCTCTCAGAGAATGACCAAACTGTGCAAGTAGTAGAGGCGGGATAGCACAAATGCACAGAAGATACCAGATCATGCCCACAGAGCTCACAGCCTGTGCTCAGGTCTATAATGTAGGATTTAACAACATGCAAAGGCACAGACTGGGAACAGTATGTATTTACTTTCAGCACTTAAAAAAGAAGAAAACAGGTCTTGCCCATTAGCTTGAGCAAGAATGGAAACAAGGGCCAGAGTTCCTGAGTTAATATACTCTCTTTTCTTGCAACACAGTCTTATGGCAGTACTGATTTCTACAGCTAAACATGCCATACAAGGCAGAAATGTTTTTTGTATGCTGGGTAATAACATCTCCTGCAACATTAAAGAGCTTGCAGTCTAACTCTGCTGCCACTCTGGGGTTGTGGTGTCATCTTCAAGACTGTATTTTTTCAGACAATTTTAGCCTGAAGATGTGATCATCTTGAAATACAGACATTTAAATCAAAGGCTGCATCCTCAAATTAGTGATAGATTATATTTGATCACATACTGTAAGGATTTCCTTTAGTTTGACTTGCCCTGATTTGTCCAATTGAAGAAGTAACACTGTCTAGTTAACAAAGTCCTCTACAGCTACGTGGAAGAGCCTAATGGTGCAGAACGGACAATGCCAGTGAGCTTCTACGTTTGCCTGAATGTCTTGCTCCAGTCTTTGATCAAACTATGACATTAAAAGGTACAGCTGCAATTTGTAAGAAGCTCCAATTTCCTCCTAGCCATCAGCTCCTGACAAGACCGGTGTCTCTTGGGCAAGAGGAACCCACAATAATTGCAAAACGCACCCAGAACTGCCTCCCTGTCCATCAGCGAGAGCGGTACCTTGACCTTGCAGGAGGTGGGCAGTCACCCTGCCAGGAGAGCAGTGACAGGTAACAACTGGCTTGCTCTGGTCAGAAAGGCCAAAGCTTAATCAAAATCCTGGTGTAAAGCCCCAAGGGAAGGGAATATTCCTCCCCCTCTTTTACAGCAGGCTCCCAAGCTGCTCTCACAGGGAGCACGACCAATTAGCTGCAGTACATCGCCATTTGGTTCGTTAGCTCCTAGCAGGAGGCAGGCAGTTGGCCAATGCACCTCCCTGAGTAAGTGCCCTGGCCTCTGTATGCAGCAGTTTGATCTTTAGTGTGCAGTGTCCCTGGAGAGGCAGGTGACACTCCTTGAGCTTCAGTGGGACTCTCCTTGTCAGCACCATCACACATCAGTCCCCAGCCCGCCCACTGGGCTGCAGCTGGCTGGTGGAGCTGGCGTCCTGATGGCCAGGCAGTGGGCGCCGAAAAGGGGAAAGGTCAAGCCCAAAGCTCATCTGCCCTGCTGCCGCCTCCTGTCGGCCCAGACCGTCATCAAGGCTCCCTTGGTCTCGGATCACTCCAGGTCAAAATGTATAACCTGGGAGAGAAATGGGAGCTTTCTGGGCACACAAGGAGCAGTGAGAGCTTTACTAATGCAAACAACCTCCCTGATGGCCTGCAGCTGGGAGAGGACGTGCTGTAACACCGTCACACCATTTTCTAAATGCAGACCCTTACTAGCCTTAAACCACATCCACCAGCTCTGCAAAGCCACTCTTGATAGTTGTTCATTTTTAAACCAGAGGCCACAGCCTCTGGAAAAGCAGCTGAATGATACACAAGGTCTTCTTGAAGGAGGCACTCAAGTTTGATCAGGCAATGCAGAACTTCTTATGGAAATGCCTGGTAGAAATTCTCTGGTCTGTGTTGCACAGGAGATCAGATCACACCAGCACAGTGATATTTCTGGCTTTAAACTCAATGAAATGGACACCTCTATAGACATACAACCCACTTCAAGAGACCCACCACCTTAGCTGCGTGAACAAACAAAAGAGAAATGAGCTCTTTTCTCATTTAAAATACAAGTCTAATTTTCCCATTCCTCATGTGACCGTTAGCCTCTCCCTCCCATGTACATAAGAGGCCTCCTTCCATTTAGAAGTAATTCTGATCCCTTTGCTCTCCACCCATGGAAAAAGTTTATGGCTTCATGTTTCTAGACGACCTCCCAGAGAGGGCTGCCCAGTGCTTCCCATGTGCTCTCATAAATGGTCTCCTATGGATGAGGAGGCAGCTTGGACAGTGTGGTAGCAGGATCTGTCCCTGAGCCTCACAATTTGGGAGGGAAGGACAAACCAGTTGAATGCTGCGTGTAGGCAACCCCTAACAAAGACAGAGAAGATGAAAATGCCTGAACCCTTTGGTAGCCATACCAGCGGCACTTTCTAATGGTATTAAAGCCCAGCAAAATGTCCTGCAATAGCTTCTACACATTGGATCATGGGCAGAGAAATAGAAGTTAAGAGCCTCCTTGAGTGCTTCCAATGGTCCTTTCTTTACTCGTCAAACACTACCTCAGAGAGTTCAAAAGGTGCCACAAGAGGCGGCTATACTGTGGTGCAGTAAGGCCATCTTACCCATCAGGTACTTCCACTCGGTGTTCAGGTCCGCCTGGTTGGCCAGGCAGCCCTTCACGACATTCAGACAGTAGTTGTTGCACGGCTTCACGCTGGACATGCCCCGGCAGTGTGGGCAGTACATCAGCTTCATGATGGCGCGGGTGCACTCGTGGCTGAGGGATACCTGGGGGAGACGAATCACAGTCAGAAACACACGCAGGCGAGGGGGGTGAAGGCGTTGCTCCAAAAGGCAGCGTGGCTTCCCAGGTGAGTGGCCCTGGGAAAGATGAGTCCCCTCTCACCACCTCTCCTTCCCCCCACCCTCCCTTGGTGTCACCCCTCACTGGAGGGATGGGACCTCAGAGTCCTGTTGGGGAAAAACAGGGAAAAACTGTAAGTGGACACCATCATTTTTCCCCGTAACGGGAAAAACTGCTGAGTAGGTACCATCTCCCTTCCAGGCCAGGTCTGCCCCCCAGCAGACAAAAAGGGAACAAGCACAAGCCTGAAACCAAAGAGCCCGTTCAGTGTCTTCACCACAGCTGAGGGACATGGAGCTCAGCAGCACTCGGCCCCACCACGCCATCACAGCAACGGTCACCATCAGGCACGTTTAAAGGCTGAGCGTTGTGGCAAGGTCAGGCTTGTGATAACTGAGCCTGTCCCTCCTGGTGCTGTGACCACAGGCTCTGGCTGTGTGACCCTGCCACGTGCCCAGCAGGAGCCATGCCCTCCCTGCAGGAAGGATGTTGCTGCAGATGCAGGTGTCCCACCACAAACTGCAGCTCCGGGCTCCCGAGGGAAGCACAGCAGGGGCCAGGACGTGAAAAGTTCTCAGCTGGCATCTTTGGAAAGGAGGATGGTGTTGGAGAAAGATTTGAACAATTCCAAAACTATGGGAAATTTTGGAATTGCCTGCTGTTGAGAGCACTCGACACTGGAAAGAGATTGCTATCTGGAAGCATCTGAGGAGCTGCAGGAGCCGGTGAAGCGGGCCAACACGCACGGTGTGAGCAGCTTGTAGGGCCCGCACGTGCAGCCGATGCTCTTCAGAGGTAACTCTGGGGGTGGCTGCTGCTGCAGTGCTGGGAACGGCCCCTGACCTCTTCACTAATTGTGACAAATACTCAAACACAGCCTTTCAAGCTTCTTCTGGAAGAAGAAATTCTGGGAAGAAAAATCCAGTTCCGAGGCTGAGAGAGAAAACCCTGCAGAGTTCCTCTTCTCCCACCCCCCCAAACTGCCTGTGGTGTAACACCTCACCTCCTGGCAGCCTTGGACAAGAGAGGTGGCATGGTGCTGGGCTTTTGTCTGGCAGGAATGCACTAAGATAGCCTCGTAGGGACCTTCTGGGACCAGGATAAGACTTTCTGGGTCTCACAGAGAGAACCCACACTCGGAACACTTCTCCGCCACCAGCACACACCCTGAGATGCTTTTGGATAAACACAGCACTCCTGCGCGGCCAGACGGAAACACCAAGCAAGCCAAGGCTTTGCTCTGCTTTCCGGGAGAGCTTTCTGCTGCGTTTCTGGGACAATTCCCACCGACAGCTGGCGGTGGCTGCGGTGCGGCCCTGCCGCCAGGAGATGGAGGCTTCGTCCCACAGAACCGCAGCAGGGCCGTATGCCTCACACCCAGGAGTGAGGGAGAAGGCACCACTGCCTCCCTGAGCTGAGTGGGGACAGCCGGGCAGAGGGACAGGCGAACAGAACAACAGTCTCAGGGCTTTTCTTGTCTCAGGGTTTAAATAGCCATGACTGAACAGTACCTGAAAAGACAGCAGATATGAACGCATTGACTGCTAACACACTCACTAGTGAAGACCTTCCAGAAGCAGAATATTTACATATAAACCAGGAGGTGCAGCTAGGAAAGGAGCTGCAAGCTCTCCTTCCGCAGAATGAAGACGTCTTGAAGACAACTTTGTCCCGTTGTTTTACAGGCACCCCCCTCTCGGCCCGGCAGTAGACGTGGAGCAGCATGACCTTGCACAGCGCAGCATGCCCTGGGACCTGCTGCGTCCCATCTGGGCCCCCAGACGAGACAGGGACTTTCAGCAGGAGCAATGGGAACCACGAGGTGGCCAGCTGGGTCAGATGCTCCCATGTACATGCCTCTCCTGGGTGACTGTGGTGGCACTGCGAGGCCTTCTGAAGTGGAGGAAGCTGACCCACTTTGGCTTGGAAGCAGGACGGTGGGGTTGCCCGCTGCCCGTCCAAGATTCCCCTCTGGGCAGGTGAAGGCTGGCTGTCCAGCAGTGGAGAGGAAAGCCACCAATATTTAGAAAATGAAGCTACTCAGCGCCCTGCCAGATCCCACGGGGGACCCAGAGAGAGACAAGTGACAGATCTTGGATCAGAAAAGCATCTACAACACGCCTGGCTTTAAAGCACTGTGTAAACCCAGCAACTGTACTGGTGCTACTCACATGAATGCAGTGAGGCTGTACCGAAATGAAGCGTGCAGTGCACCCAGCAGGCTTTTCACTGACATTTCTGCTTGCAGAATTTACTCTGGTCTATTTTTTTTTTTGCATTTTTTTCCCAACAAAACAGAAAGGACCTTTGCAACTGGAGGACAGCGCTACCTCGTCCACTGGTGAGTGCCATGGGAGGGACAGTAATTAACCAGGGTCACCTGAGCCCTGCCATTATCCGAAGGGCCTGCCAGTCTGTCACTCTCCCGAGGTGGCTTTGTCTCCTGGAGGACAGGGGAGGGCCACACTGCCCCGGGCGCAGGGGCACTGCAGTACCTGGGTGAGGTGGCTCCGTCCCTGCAGCCTGTCCCCTGGGATGAACAGGCCACATGTCCGGCACAACAACTGCTGCTCTGCTGAACCTGGCAGGGGCCAAGTGTTCAACTTAACCTCTTGGCAGAAAGGATAAGTATTAATTTTTGCAGGTGGAAGAGGCCAGGCTCCATGCCCTTTCTCCAAAGAATTACTCAAGCCACCATTGTTTGCAGCAGCACTCCTTTTTCATAGGCAGACTGCAGAGGTGAACTGAAAACAAAGGGATGATAGGGCACAAGGAGGAATTTCAGAGAGCATTTTCAGCATGTTTCACTTGGCTGGAGCTCAGCTCCCCATCATTCCTCCCAGCCCAGCCCATGGACTTTTGCTCCACACAGGGCAGAGGAGAGGGAGGGGATGGGGCTCCCAGAGCTCCTCCTGGCACTGACCCTGCACCGTCCCTCTGTGGGTCTTGGAGCATGTTTCGGAATAGAGCCCTTCACAGCTCTTTACTCCCTGTTGAAGTAAACTCCCATTTTTTTTTCAGGTAGCACCTCACCCACAACAGACATGACAAGTACAGCTGCCCTGATAGAGACCTTCCCAGGGAAGGGTGGGTATTTATTTCCCTTGGCCACTGCTACCAAAGTGTTGCTAGTTCAGCTGATGTGCTCTTGGAGAGCTGGAATGGAAAGCCCCTTGGTGTAGTATGTCCAAAGGGCTTCTCTGGTCTTGCCCCTTTGCCCTAACCAAGAGCTCATTCACCTTTCCCTGCAACTGCTACAGAGCGGCACAAAGGAACCAACACAACAAGAGGAAAAAATCCAAAATAAAGGACCCCACCCAGCAACACCCTTGTACTCTAAGACACTTCCTTGTTCTGTTTTTTCCCTACAGCCTTCAAAAGGCCCTAAAACATTCTGACCACCCCCCTGCTCAGCAGCTAACAACCTGCTGCAGAGCCCCTCTGCCCTTCCAGCCCTGCAATAACTGATGGATCAATAAGCGACGTCCTCTGTGCAGCACAGGTGGCCTGAAAGCAGAAGCATGCGAACTCTTGTAGATGAAGTGAAAGCTAACATCATGTGTTCATCGTTAATGAGCTGGCACAGCATGATGACAGTAAATGACAACAATTGCTTTCTCTGAGTACTATCGGTCTGGCCCAGCCTGTGACTTCTGAGGGTGCCTGACTGAGCTGTCACTACAAGGGGGCTTTCATTAGGTCACTTTGGGAAACACCAAGTCGTCAGGACTCAGAGGCTTTCCCTAATAGCAGCTGACACGTCAGGCAGGAAAACCAGCAATGCGACCTTGATGCAAGCCCAGCCCTGACATCCCTCCCTCATCTCACAGCTGGCAGAAGGGCTTGCACAGCTCTGCTCCCTGCCTGACCACAGCACGGAGCTGCAGAGGATGCTGCTTGGTGCAGACCTGCTCCGTGTAATTTAGAATCAAAGAGGGACTTTTCGGGGTCAGTGGCGGATGTTTTCCTTAAGTTTCCTGGTGGGAAGCCCTAATTAAAAGACCTGCTTATAAATTGGCTAATACACATGATGCCTGCAAACAAAAAGCAAATGTAAGTTAACCACCTACTCCTACCAAGAATCAGCTGAAAGGCCCAACGTCTTATGTCTTTATGGTGCCATTACTCAAACTGTTCACCTCCACAGAAACCAGACCCACCCACAGCAGTTTAAGGCAGTCCACCCAGCCGGCCCCAGGCAGCCAGGATCCCACCTCCTGCATCTTCTGATTCATGCCACCGCGTTTACTAAACATGCTGCACATCTTGATATACATGTATTAGAGCTCATCTTACACAGACATAATTTCCAACTACAGGGTCTCAGTAACAACCTTGATTCTCCATGCTGACGTGGCTCTCCTTTAGCTTCAGTGGCACCTATAGTCCCGTCTTAGGTCAAAGACCTAGAAACTGCATAAAGATGTCAAGAAGAAATGCACGATACATTGGAGAAGCCATTTACCAAGGACCTGAAAAAAGAACATTACTGAGAGATATGGCTTGGAGCCAGGGCACTCCTCATTCAGTTGTCAGAGATATAAATAAATATGCCAAACAAAGCTAAGCCCAACCTAAAAATACATTTTTTCTATGTCATTGCTCAGTTAAAATCTGTATACTGTATTCTGATCCCAATGACATCAGTGGGTGCAGTCCCTGCAAACCTAAGCCTAGTGATGAAGTGATAAGGAAAAAATAATATAATTTCTAAGAAATACCCAAAATGGGGGACAACTTGGTATTGAGCAATGACTCATTTTAATTAAAGCTACTTTACAGCTGGGGATACAGTAGTTGATTTGAGTAGCAATGAGCTAATGCAACGGGAACAGGTGGCTGCTTCATAAAAAGCACCATTTCACCATCGGCACTGACATTTCAAGGAGCTTGTCATCAGGTATTATCCTGCGACTGCGGCTCGCATCGAGAGCTGAGCTCTGTGCTTTTCCATGGCTACTTTCCAAAGCCTGATGTGCCCATGCGTGGTAGATGGAGCCACCCGAGCAGATGTGAATTGCCGGAGGCAAGCACTTTGCCAGAGCAAAAAATCTCCGCAGACTCCCTTGTATCATGTCTGGGGTGGGAGCGGAGCTTGCAGGTTTGCATGGCTTGTGGCACCACTGCACAGCACAGCCGCTGAGCTGGGACTCACCGTGCGACTATTCGGCACCAGCGTTTGCAGGAGAGCCAGCAGCGAATGAGCACATGTGGAGATAATACGACAGAAAATTGAGAACACATAATTCTCAGCATTCAAAGTGGCATTTGTTTCCCTCATTTTTCCTCCTCCTGAGCAATGTTTAAATCAATTACAGTAAAATTAATGACTTTTGCAAGCAATTTGTTGAGAGGATAGGCTGGGGGATTAGTCCCAGGCTGGGTTCCCTGCAACCACAACAGACAATTTAGAAAACATTCAGCCTGGAAGGCTCCTGACCAAAAAGGCCCCTGCCAGGTAGTTTACTAATATGCTTCCAAGGCAGAGAATCACAGAAATGCAGGGAGCTGAGGGACAAGCAGTCACCTACTCTGTCTCCTGGCACTGAGACATGCTCAAGGAGAACTAAGCTGTCCTTACTATTACCTAAAACATATATTCAGAATAAACTTTCTGAAGTTTATAAGTTTATAAGTTTATAAGTTTTTAAACTTTCAGGACACTGGTTGGCAGAGTCCCTTGGGAGGAGGTCCTGAAGGGCAGAGGAGTCCAGGAAGGCTGGGCACTCTTCAAGAAGGAAATCTTAACGGCTCAGGAGCGGTCTGTCCCCACGTGCCCAAAGACGAGCCGGCGCGGAACTAGACCGGCCTGGCTGAACACAGAGTTGTGGCTCGAGCTTAGGAGAAAAAGGAGGGTTTATAATCTTTGGAAAAGGGGGCGGGCTACTCAAGAGGACTATAAGGATGTTGCGAGGCTGTGCAGGGATAAAATTAGAAAGGCCAAAGCTCATCTGGAGCTCAATCTGGCTACTGCCGTTAAAGATAACAAAAAAAGTTTTTACAAATACATCAACACAAAAAGGAGGACTAAGGAGAATCTCCATCCTTTACTGGATGCGGGGGGAAACTTAGTTACAAAAGATGAGGAAAAGGCTGAGGTACTCAATGCCTTCTTTGCCTCAGTCTTTAGCGGCAAGACCAGTTGTTCTCTGGATACCTGGTACCCTGAGCTGGTGGAAGGGGATTCCTTGGCCTTCAGGGGCCTTTAAGTACATCTGAAAGGCATTTAACACCAATAAATGAAGCGCAGCTCTTGCTGCTATTTTCCTACCCCCCTCTCCCGTTGCAAGTTCAGCCCCAGCCTGCTGGGAGCCATCTGTGCCTTGCTCCTGAGGGAGGCAGGGTCAGGTAGGGGGGAGAGATCTGGGTATGAAGAGAGGCCTGGGTGATAAATACAGTGGGTGCAGGCAGGTTGACTGATGGAAGGAGAAGACCAAGCCAGTCTATAACGCCTCTGGTGGAGGTGTAGCTCTCTTGGCCCTCTCCCCTTGAAACATTTTGCTCCAGGGAGCTCCCTGCGGAGCGCAGTGCTGTCGGTGCTCACCACGTTGGATCAGGTCCCAGCCTGTCATGTCCCCTCCTGGCTCTCTCTGCCGAGGAGCAGCAAAGATCCAAGGTACGCACACAGGCACATGGACCTGCAGCACCTAGCTGTTGTTCTGACACGACGTGGGGATGGTTGAGGAGAATACAAAATACCTCCAGAAATGTCAAATATATGACAAAAGGTGCCTGGACTAACTCACAGGTGTATTTTTCCAGGTAGAATATCTAACTGTCTGAATGGCCATTTTAACCTCCAGAAACACCAATTAAACCCAACAACATTAGGCAGCTTGGGTTCCCAAACCAACCGATGCTTTAAAGCCAGCAGGTTAGAGGCAGCTTTCTAAACCTGAGGCAGGTGCATGTCCTGACAGCCAGTGGGAGAATGCACCTAGAGCTGGATGCCTCCACAGCAAGACTACAATTTACCGCTATTCTTGTTCACTACATGTTTTTAAAACTCACCCAGTGACCTGTAGTTTTACAAACCACGAGAAGAGCTCCTGACATGGGGCTGGGATCAGACCGGGCTCTGCTCCCCATCCCTTGTAGAAGGAGGCCTCAGGGGCTGAAGGCAGGCGGCTCCATGGGCAGTTGAGTGTGTGGCACCCCTGCCTACCTTCCTGATGGGTATTTTAAAGGCAACCCATGGAAGCAAGGGAAGTTCTTTCTTGCCAGCTACAAAAAAAACCTCAACATTCTGGAGTAATATTTAAGAGAAATCAGGTCAGCTCTTCAATTCACAGATCAGGCTGTGTGCACTGGGAAATGGAGGTGATTGTTCAGAGCCACTCAAATTACTCCAAACCCCTCAGTCTGAATTGTACTGCTGGGATAAGGTTGTCAGCATGAAAAACAGCAGCTACAAAGAAACGGTGAGCAGGGGAGCAGGTGCTGCCAGGCGTGCCAGGAGCAGAGCCCAGCAGCACGCTATGCAACCACTGCCCTCGCTTCTATACCACGAAGGGCACCTGGAGGACGGGTCTGCAGTCACAGGGGAGCTGCCTGGCTCCATGACTGGGGCTGTCTGCAACTACATGCTGGGAAGCATTTCATTTTTAGTCTTTCCAAGGAAGGGCTCTCGAGCACTGTGACAAAAAAAAGCAGGGGGTGCTGTGGTTTCCGTTTCCAGGTGTGCAAGCTGGAAACTGGGGCCTGGCTGCTGTGTGCATGGGGCTGTAAGCACCCAGCTCACCTGCGCAGGAGCAGACCCCTCTCCCTCCTTCACATGGTCAGCAGCTGCCTTGTGCATATTTGTGCCAGTCCTGATATAATTAGCACCTCAGTGTGTGTTAAATGAACCAAGGTTTCCCATCTTTTAGAATAAAACTCTGTAAGAAACAGCTGCAGGGCTGACAAATATGATTCTTTCGAAGTCTAATGAATTGTATAATCTCTTCAGTCATTATCTCCCTTACACAAATGCACGACAATCAGTCCATGGAGCATGGTGAGTTTTAAGCCTCACCAAGTCCATCACTCAAGATGCATCAACCGTGCTTCCAAAACCTCTTTCAGGGATCCCAAAGCAAACAGCCAGGCTGGGGTGCAGCAGCAGGGCAGAGATGACCCTGCAGGTAGTGACCGTCCTGCTTTTCCTCGCTGCAATCAGCTCAGCACAGGGCGAGGGACGCAGAAGATAGAGACTGGTGCCAAAGCTGTGCCCTTCGCGCTCCAGTGAACCAGAGCTGGTGCTGAGCCTGAGACCAGACAGACTGCCTGGCTTCTTCCCTGCTCAGGACAGAAGCGAGGCCAGCCCAGCAGCCAAATGGCCATTTTGCAAATTCAAAAAAACCACCAAAAAACAAAGAAAGAAATGAAGGCTAGCGCAACCCAAACGGAGGCAGCTCATTGGGGAGCAGTCAGTCCCAGCCCCTCCGCAGCCAGCATCACGGCACCTCCCGCGAGCAGCAATGATGACTCCCAGCTCCAGCAGGCAGCACAGTCCATGGGGAAACCAGCGCAGAGGACAGGACCTGAAGCCACCTGGGAGGATGCAGGCCTTGGGGTTCCTGTCCAGTGCCCTCCTGTGTACAGACACTAAAACGAATGGACGATTGATGAGTTTAGATGGCTGGCTGTCATGCTCCTCTCCCTCTGGAGAGAAATACTGCAAGCCACTGCTGCCTATTCAACACACTCCCTTCTCCTTCCACCTGACGCAGTGATTTCCAGCTGGTACAGTTTTCAATCCTTTGAAAACCTTATTCAATTGATTTTAACCACCAGATACATATGGGAGACAAGTACCTGTTTGCCTGTGCTATTTCTATTATATCCAGAACACCTACGGATTTTTATCTCTGAAGGCTTGTGATTTAAATATAATACTGCATAGAAATACTGGAAAGCAACACCTGAAAAACATAAGGTCGTATGTTCAACATTGTGTGCACCCCATGCAGCTCAGTCTGAATCTGCCCAAACAAATCCCGACTTTCTTGCACGACTCTCTCCCTAGCTTTACAGGCAGCAGTGCTGGAAGAGAGCAGTGGGCTCTGAGATGTGTCGGTGGGTCTGCAGCAGCGACTGAGCCAGGCTGGTTAAAGCACGAAGGCACCTGATGGTGGGCTGCTGACTCAGGCAAGCATGGCCCATTTCTGCGGAGCCCTATGAAATCGTTCTGGGAAAGGGACATTAGGCTTCTGGGTTTGCAGAGGGATCTGGCTGACTGGGACTTACATCTGAAACATTTTAAGCCATGCAATCCCAGTTACCAACCACCCAGGGAGGAGGGCTCTCCAGGGAAACATGGGAGACTGACTGCCTTAGAGGCAGCCCTGACCTCAGTGGGGAAAGGCAGAAGTCTGGGCAGGAGGACTGAGTACAGAACCGGTCCCCGAAGTGTAGCAGCTTATTTCAGCCTGTAGTGCAAGATGTTGTTCACAGGCAGAGGCATCTATAGTACCACAGGCTTCCTAGCCACAGGGATTTCAGTCCTCCTCTTCTTGAATACAGCCAGATCCGCCAAGGCTGCCTGTGGCATTTTCCATCCTATGAATTGCTGCTGGGTCTGGAGGAGCACAAACTTTTAGCACAATCGCTGACCAGCTCATTTGCAGAAAACTCAAAAATCAGTGGTTTGCAATGACAGTATGGAAAAAAAAAAGGAATAATTTTTAATCTAAAATGATTCTCGTTGTGGAAAACTGCAATATCGTTATCCAGACCCCTGACAGTCAAAAGGCAGGAAATGAATCCCCCTCCCAGGAGCTGCTTCCCCTCCTTGGCTAGGACGAGATTTATCAGCGTGCAGCCTAGGCAGTCCTCCCCCCCCTGCTCCGGGTTCCTGCTGAAAGTGGCTGCATCCCGTGGGCAGCGGCAGGCACTGTCAATTGTTTGTACCTGGCTGGGACAAGCTGCATGCCACCTCTGTCCCCTCTGGTGATGCCAGCACCCACGGGCCCTGCTGCTCTCCTCTGCCTGCACCCCACGTGAAGATCCCGCAGGGTTCCGTCTCATCCCCCCTCATCTTTTAAGGTCCAAGGCTGAACTACTGGATGAACAGTGTCTTACTAAGACCTGCAGAGCTGTCTATAGGTGCAGGTACTGCAGTCTGAACAGGGGAGGCTTATTAAATCCCAGGAGAGCAACAGATGATCTCTCTGAAGGGAATGATACCTCCCCTGGTGAAAGCAGGTCCCAGGAGAGAGCTTCTGGCTTTACAAAGCAGCACGTCAGCTGGCGAGCGAATTTACTTTGGCATCTAATGGCTCCTCGGGGCTAAGACAGTCTCTGCACAATGGTATCCTGCTGTTGAGTGCCATAACACAAAAACACACCTCTGCCATGCAAGAAATGAACAGCCCCAGAGCAAGAGGTGGGATACCGCTCAGCGAAAAGGAAATAATAAATATTGCCACTTGCTGATGCTCCACCACGGGACAACATTCTCAGAACATTTATTTACAAACAGTAAGCCGACTGGGCTTTATTGTCTTTTCAGGATCAAGGGGAGGGCAATTTTTATAAATATGCAACTTTATTAAAAAAGTGAAAGCCTTTAAGTGAAATAAAGTATTATTTATGGTTGTATGTACTTGCTGCTGATGCTCTGAATAAAGATAAGCCACGGAAAGGATGGAGATGTGTCACTGTGCACAAGGGACAGGAATTCACTGCACTCAAGCTGTTTTAGCAAAGTGATTTCATATCTGTGGGAAAAGAGATTAATTATATTCTTCACTTCATTTTTATTCTGATCAATTTTATGGCTAGTTCACCCAAAAAGCAACTGTAAGCTCAAAGGCAGAAACCAACTACGTCCTTCCAACCTATGAAAAACCCAAGGTACGAACAATGGCCACAGCCTTAAAGGACAGGAATACCAGGGATGACCATATTGTCTTTGTTAAATTATTGACTTGTTGGAAATGTAAATCATTATTTTCCATATGCATCCAGCACACCCATTTAACGATTAAAAACACTTCCAAAAATTCTATTTTTGGACCTTTTTAATTGGAATTCAATTTCGTTCCAAGCTTAGCTTGACCCACCATGTGTTTAAAAATTACTCATATGGTAAATAGGAAATCTGCCATTTACCTTATACTAACATTAAAGTTTAAAAAAGGAGACTAAAATGTATGGTGAGACACAGTATTGCTTAAATAAAAATGTACTGATAGACGACTTCCATCAGTAAAACGAAATACAGGATTTAGTGAAAAAGCTTATAATTAGTAAAGAAAATCATCATATTTTGTTTCAACCTTGAAGGAAAAATAGCCTTCTTTAAGAACATCTTCTTAGGAAAAGAAATGCAAACAACCCTTAAAACTGATGATTTAAATAAGCTGGTGAAGGGCCTGGGACACAAGTCCTGTCAGGAGTGGCTGAGGGAACTGGGGGTGTTTGGTCTGGAGGAGGCTCAGGGGAGACCTCATTGCTCTCTGCAACTGCCTGAAAGGAAGGTGTGGGGAGCTGGGGGTCAGCCTCTTCTCACAGGTAACTAGTGATAGGACCAGAGGGAATGGCCTCAAGTTGTGCCAGGGGAGGTTCAGGTTGGAAATGAGGAGACATTTCTTCTCACAAAGAGCAGTCAGGCATTGGGACGGGTTGCCCAGGGAGGTGGTGGAGTCACCGTCCCTGGGGGTGTTCAAGGAAAGGTTGGACGTGGTGCTTGGGGACATGGTTCAGTGGGTGACATTGGTGGTAGGGGTTGGTTGGACCAGATGGTCTTGGAGGGCTTTTCCAACCTTAGTGACTCTATGATTCTATGAACAGTATTTCTTCACTTTTTCCACACTCTGACCCAACATTTGTAGGGTGTCCAGGTCTCCAAGGGGAAGTTGAGGTGTCCAGGCCTCTGGACATCTTCTGACGGGTGGAACAGCTCTCCTCCCTGCCCTTGGTGCAGCCCCTGCTGCCACGTTGAGATGCAGGAGGCCAGTAATGACCCATATGCAGCCTCCCTGCAATTTGGGGTGCCCCACTGAAAACGAGATCACCTCTGCTACCTGTCCCCATGGCACTTTGTGCAGAAGTCCTGACCTAAGACTTAGACATCTGGGCCATATTGTAACAAGAGCAACAAATAACAGAAGCAGACAGGATACTCCTGTTTATCAAGGTGCATCTCTCCAAAGACTTTCTGCCTTGGTTTTACAAGGGGTTATCTCTCAGCTTTGCTTCCCCTCGAGCCTTATCTCAGTGCACCTGCACCCCATATGTCACAGGGGCACATATTCATGCGCTCATCGCTGAACTTGACGATTGCTCGAACTAAGCGTGGGGTCCCGGAGCAGCAGCTGGCAGCCAGCAAACCACCCAGCACAAGGCCTTCACCTGTTCAAAGGAAGCTCCGTGTCGCAGCAAATGCTGGTTTTGGATAGGTGCCAATCACACAATGAAAGAAAAGAATCCTAAACAAAATGGGGCTATTTTGTCTGTCTTGCCCCAGCAGGCAGTGAAGGCATGCATCACTGGGGGATCTCCTTACTCTGTGTACCCTTCGTCAGGGATTTTGTGGCTGCTGTTGTTTTGGTAGCTGCCACTTCATGCAGACCATGAAAAATGAATTCCTGTTTTGTAACTGAAGGGAAAACCTGCACTTGGGGCTAACAGACTAGCTACAGAAACACGCAGCCCGAATGTGGTCACAAAGATGCCGCCCCAGCACACCCACCCATCATGGCACAGCAGTACACCTGAGCCCTGTACCGAGCACATCCATCCCCATCCTGGCCGCCCCATGAGGAATGCTGAGAGCAGCCCCAGCTGCCTGCGTGCCCTGGCCCCCTCCTGCAGCCGCTGTACAGATGGCAGAGCTTCCGCTGCTGTCAGCATGGGGCCAGGTTGGTGGCAGGAACCACAGCATTAAAAGCTTTAGATCTTGGTGTCGGAGCCTGGAGTTCGTCAGGGTGACTTTGCCTTAAAAGCTAGGACAGCAGTAAAGATGAAAAACGTCCTTGCCATTTTCTCTCCCGCTGCCCACCATCTCTTCATCCCTGCAGGATGCACAGCGCCTGCTGCCCGCACACCGTCCCTACTCCCAGCCCCGAGCAGCCCCACTTGCAGGCAGTGTGCGCACACGGGCCTGAAGCCACGGCTTCCTATCAGCCCGGGCAGCGGGAGGCTGAGGAAGAAGTGCCCCTGGGGCAAGGAGGAGAGGAAGCAAAGATTAAAGAAATCTCACAAAATCCTGCTTGTCTTTCAGTCTGGGCAGACTCTTCCCCATTTTAAGACATGTGGTGAACAGCTTCAGTCTTTCAATGGGATGACTGCCTCTGCAGCATTCTGCACGAGGACCTGGGCTCTTGGTAGGATGCAGGTGACAAACACTGACATGAAACCATCTGAGCTGCTGAAACCAGGAGGACTGCAGAGGAATCTGTTTCAGACGGATCTGGCATGTGGGAAAACACACACACGAGCATGCAGCCTCCCTGTCCCCACCATTCGCTGGGCAGGTATCTCCTGAGTGTGTCTGACCCTCTGAAGACGATGTGCAACGTGCACTTGCAGCAACTGTCTGCAGTGCAGACTTCCCTGGCTGCTGAGCAAGAAACACTTTTCTGATCTTAGAGCATTTTATTCCTTGCTGATGGCAAGCTGCATGCCAAGGATGTAATTTACTAGAAATCAGTAGCTTTTCTGAGATTTGCAACTATATATGCAAATAAAAACTATTTTTTTCAGAAGCACAAAGCTGGATAATTTATTTCTGTATGTCCACTTCAACAGGCTGTCCCCAGACTTCCTGACCAAAACACCACTGCTCTGTGAGAAGTTTCAGCTCAAAGAGTTATTTTTAGAGAACACTGACAGCTGCCAGGAAAGTCTGATCCCAGCCTCTGATCTTGCAAGCTTTCTCTGAATGTCATAAATATAAAGCAAGATGAAAAATGACTAAAATCAAAGCCCCAGTTGCAGATACTGTTTGGATGAAGAGGATGCTCTGTGGCTGCGCTCACAGGCTGAGCGGGGACAGCTTCGCCCTTTGGGGAGGGCAGAGCTGCTTCTCGGCTGCGTAGAGGCTCTGAATCGGGGCAATGAGACAAATAGCTATGAGGTAAAACTTGTAACTTGTCATCAGGACAAACAGAAGGATAATTCATACCTGCTCGCTGACAACGGGTTTTGCTGAAAATCCCTCAAAAGACAGCACTTGGCTTTTCCTGCTCCTCATGCCCTATATCTCGTGCAGGCATTTGGCCATTCATAAAAATCAACCCGTGTGTCAGCCACAGCACTGGTTTAAGCCATTTGGCACTGGTTTAAGTCAACATCAGGTGAGAGAAAGTGGGTAAATCAGGCTTTTTATTTCAGACATGGCTGAGGGCTACCGGGGCAGCCACAAAATGAATTTCCCGCCTCAGCATTCTCATCCCCCATTGCCTTAAGTAAACCCGTTCCTGAAGACAGGGAAAATGGGCCAGTTTTGGCCTTCATTACAACATGAGCTCTGAAGTTTCCCAACTCAGTTCCTGCAGATTGTGTTACAACAGCAACGTGCTGGGTTAACTGCAAGCCCAGGGAGTGCTGCTGCGAGAGGAGCAGCCAGGAGGAACAGGGTGGGATGCCTTGGGAGAGCAGGGAGGCAGAGGGAAGAGGAGTATCTGCCCTTTGCTCTGAGTCCAGTGACAGGTCATGTTCCTCCATTTGCCACGTGGTAGGTGAGCCAAGGAGGATTCAGAAAAAGAGGGCCAGAATTGAAATTCTACAGAAATTCTGCGTAGAGACTGGGAGATGAGACACTAGCAAGCAGCCCCGCGGAGAAGGATCTGGGGGTTACAGTTGATAGCAAGCTGAACATGAGCCAGCAGTGTGCCCTGGCAGCCAGGAGGGCCAACTGTATCCTGGGGTGCATCAAGCGCGGCATTGCCAGTCGGTCGAGGGAAAGGATTGTCCTGCTCTGCTCTGCGCTGATGCGGCCTCACCTCGAGTACTGTGTGCAGTTCTGGGCACCACAGTACAAAAAGGACATTAAACTGTTGGAGAGTGTCCAGAGGAGGGCTACAAGGATGGTGAAGGGACTAGAGGGGAAGACGTATGAGGAGCAGCTGAGGTCACTTGGCCTGTTCAGCCTGGAGAAGAGGAGGCTGAGGGGAGACCTCATCGCGGCCTACAGCTTCCTTGCAAGGGGGAGTGGAGGGGCAGGCACCGACCTATTCTCCTTAGTGACCCGTGATAGGACCCGAGGGAATGGTGTCAAGCTGAGACAGGGGAGGTTCAGGCTGGACATCAGGAAGAGGTTCTTCACCGAGAGGGTGGTCGCGCACTGGAACTGGCTCCCCAGGGACGCAGTCATGGCACCAAGCCTGTCAGAGTTTAAGAAGCGTTTGGACTGTGCTCTCAGTCATATGGCCTGAGTTTTGGGGTAGACCTGTGTGGAGCCAGGAGCTGGGCTCGATGATCCTTCTGGGTCCCTTCCAATGCAGGATATTCTATGATTCTATGATTCTATGAAATCCCATGGGTGGAAAGCCCACATGAAGGTGGGGAAAAAGTACTCTGCACATCCATATCTTGGGTCCTTCCCTTCCACTGACACCAAGACTGCAGTTGCCCTACCGGTCTGCTTTACCCACTGCACTTGGCAAAAGGCAGTCACGCATGGCAAGCTGGAATGCTCTCTGTCATTCAGAGGATTTATGAAAAATCTTTTACTTTGGTCTCTCTGAAATTACACCATTCTCCTCTTTTATCTGTCTTAAGTGTCAGGAGAGTGTGATGTTAATGAGATGTACAAAGGCTTTGGGTAGCCGAACGGTTTTATAGTCCCACATTGATAAATTAAAGCATTTGTCACTGTTACTACATTAACGTTTCTTCCTGAGATCAAAGTCTGGATTTGCTGCATCAAATAGTACCGTCCTCTGCTACACATTACCTTCCACGGAAATTAATTGTGATTCCATATTTTTACATTCACAGTTTAATCACACCCTGATTCTCATACCTGCTGACTGCCATCTCCACATGCAGTATGCAAGTCATTTTTTAGTATGGATATTCTCTTTGCTACTTGTGTGAAATGCTTGAATATGTTGTTTCAGGACAATCACCTTCTAGCTATGAAAGGCTGCTTCTGCAGTAAAGAATACAGACGATTTTCCTCCTCCTGAAACCCTGGATTCAGCCATGTTAATTTACATTTATATAGCACCTTTCATCCCTGAAGATCCCAATACACTCTTCAGACTCACCCTCCCTGTACACAGAGGCTGTACAAATATACACGGCTACACAAACAGCCACAGGAATCCTGTCACCAGCCACCGAGACGCATCTCTCTGCACGTATTCCCAGCACACTCTTAGCAAGCCAGTTCTGCATACCCTACATCATATCCCCATCAAGGACGAAACTAAGGCAGTGTGATTTAGAGGCATGTCATTTCCCTGCCAGGGAAATGCGAGGAATCTGGGCAAGCAACGAAACAGCTTTTCAGCCTGGGCGACTGACATCTCCTTGGCACTCTGCCACACAGGTTAAAATCAGGTAAAGTCTGACTTGCGGTGAGTTATACCTTGCTTCTCCAGCGCTTCCAGTGCCTGTAGAGGCCCAGGCTTGCTGCTCCCTTCCACTGATGGGTTACCCTCAAGCAGTTTGTTTTACAAAACTTAAAAATATCTGCTTGCCTTGTAATGAAAACTTAATGGCAAACAAATCCTCCTGTCCCTGACCAAAAGTAGTTGACTGGCTCCAACCAAATTGAGGATGGAGGAGAAGGAAGAACCCCGACATACCTGAGAGACCTTTTTGACCACGTCGCTGCCCACAAGAAAGCCCTGCGCGTAGGAACGTGCTGCGATGAAGGCTCGGGTTGCCTTCACCTTCAGGTCCCTGGGAACTTCCCCAAAGGGTTTGTGCTGCTCTGCATGTTTCACCATGCAGTCTAGATACTCATCCGTGATATGGTACTGGGGGTTCATCAGCTTGAAGAGCCGCTCCAACAAGCGTGTCCAGAACTCATTGAGGGCCTCTTCCAAGTTGATGTTGGAGCCCCGGTAATAGCGGCGTAGCTCACTGTACAAGTCCTTGAAGACCTTCACGTTTTGAGTGTACAATTCTCCGTACAGGCTTGGGAAAGCATCATAAAGGGCTTTTTCTGACTTGTTCAACAAATCCTGGAAATAACCTGAAGAGAGAGGAAAAAGGAGATCAGTTGGACAAGCAGGAATTTAACAGGCCATGCTGTTTGGCAGCACAACTGACTGCCCTGAAATAAGAAGGTACTAACAGAGCTTTTCCTCTAGCTGATCTCACCCACCCTCTCCGTCTCGAGCCTTGGCCGAGGATACTGAAGGAGAACGCCCCCACTGCCAGTACCAGGGCACTGGGGGCCGGGCCTCTGCACCTCTTCTGGTGGCCACACAACTAAGACTCTTCCCTGAGAGCGTTTCCCAAGAACTCCCTGCATTGCTACAGCAGTAAAAGGCCACGCTGCTACCTGCAGGATCCTGTTTCCCCTGGTCAGTCCCTAGCCAGGTATCAGGCCAGCCAGGGCTCACGACCAGTGGGGTTTCTGTAGGCACATACAAGTGCAGCCTGCAGAAATCTTACAGCAATCATGCCTTGTCATCACCAAATGCCATTTTTATTTCTGCCTGGCTAACCTTACTGATACACATATGTAAACTGTACACATATGTAAACATACACATATGTAAACTAAATCAGTTTACAGTTTATTTGATTACTTTTTACATATTTACTTGATTACTTTTTACATATTTACTTGATTACTTTCTTACTTGATTCCGTAGGAAAGGTTTGTATGCAATAAAAGATGCCAAGCAGATATGAAACAAACATGTTATCCTTAAGCACATTAATAGCAAATGAACATATTTTTTGTATTTCTTCCAAACCATACCACAATGGATTTTTTAGTGGACTCAACATTAAGGTTCCAAATAGCAAAATCCTCGTGTTAGTTCTTAATGTTTAGATGCAACATTTGTTTTTAGTCAAGCACTAAGTGCTAGCACTGGCACTTTTTGAATCTGCCTAAATCCACAGAAGAAGCGTGTTGGTGCTCACTTCACCAGGCCAGCCATGTGGGACTGCCCATCTGAGACACACACAACTGCATAAACTCCCAGTGGCTTTCAGGAGGCTTTAATAAGCAGCTAATCACAGAGGTAGTTTTCAGGCTACCACACAAAACCTCAACTGATTAGTGAAGACAGGAACTTACGTATCATTAATCTGAGGAATTTCTTATATAACTGAGGAGAAAAAGTAAAGTGCCATAGTGTTACTTCTAGGTTTTCCTTACAGAACATGTCAACCGACACTGCTTACATACCCCATAACTTACCGTAAGTGTCAGCTACCACCACAGGAGGCACTCAAGCCTGAATCAAGAACTAGATGTTTCTGGCACAGAAGCTGGTGCTTGTTAAACATCACCAGAAAGCACTGTGTGCACACAAGGAGGCCCAGATGCCATGCAGGTGATGAAGGCCTATCCTGCAGTGACTGCAGTTAGTCAGACGAGCGCATCGGTGCTTGTTTTCTGGCACGTTTTTGCCAAAGCCCTGCAGAGGTGGAGCAGGGCTGCCACCAGCAGTGGTGCCAGCCCTTCCAGAGAAACACCTCAGCCATCACAGCATCTCTGCCTCTGCCTTGAAGCCCCTTGAGCACGTGCCCCAGTCCCATACGCTGCTGCAGGAACGGGCACGTCTTACTATGTTTGCCATGCCAGGGTCAGGTTCATGTGGGTTTGAACCGATGCCAATGTTATTGTGTTTGCAGTTCTACTCCCGTTCATTAATTTGCTTATTTGGATTTGCATCCTGCTTTTGTTTAGGTATAAACGACTAAATGGTTTTACATCCTAGGTTTGGTGGGCACAGAAGTGACAGAAACGGGACTTCATCTCTGTACACACAGCAGGGTGATGACGGCAGGTTAAATTCTTCCCTTTCTAACATCTGCAGGTATTCCCATTCTGCTCCCTGCCAGCTACCTTCAGACTACACCGTGGGGAACTCGTAGCAGGAACGGCCTGATTTAATTTACTGATTTACACAAGTAACTGTAATCATCATTTAAGTCCGTGAGAGGAAAAATGATTTGAAGTATCATTTTCATTTCAATTACATTTGTGCTTTTTGGGGCTTTTTTTTTGAAGCAAACCTGATTATCTTGTTCTTTAAATCTAAGCTACCATTTTTTGGGGGTGATGTACGATAAGCTGCAGTTGGAAGGAAACCATTATTCAATTAAAATGCATTAATAATCAAACAGCATGCATTTAAGGTATATAAATTAACTTCACTGTGTTAGGCACAGAAGAAAAGAAAGGCTTCTGAAAAATGCATAGTGCACGTACAAAGCTTTATTAAAAGGAATTATTTTTTGAGGGAGTGTCACTGACTACAGTTAGACATCTCTGAAACTTTATAACTAGCACAACTCTTTTCTACAGGCTTTATTTTCACTGGAAGGACGGTACAGTCTTACCTACATTAATATTTTCTCCGTGGTTTCTCAGATTTGAGTGAAGCTAAAACTCAACAAGTGGACTGAACAAATGAAAATGCCTTCTGCATCTGCACCACAGGTTGCTAATACAGATTAATAATCAGATTCATCTGAGGCGGCTTCATTTTTCTGCTGCCATGGCTTTCCTACCTGTGCAATGGCCTGAATAGAGTTCACCGACAACAGGCACAAAATTCAAAGCTCTTCTGATGCTGTGAGACACCTAAAGGCTACTCCACATCTCAGTGTATCACTCCCAAGACTGCTGCTCACCCACTCACAATTTAATTCAAATGAGTGCAAACTTTCTTTCTTGCACAAACAGTTCTATTTGCTTTGTGACAAGTGACACTAACTGAATAAATTGCTCAGCAATCCAGGTATTACATGCAGCTTGGCACTCACCATCAGGAGGAATAAAACACCAGCAAACACAGCCTGATTTGTCAATTCGAGGTAAAACGACTTTTTTTTATTATTATTACTGAAATAGGAGAAACAAGATGTATATCTTTCTGTCAAAAAAATGGAAACTGCTCTCAAAAAAGTCTAACCTAATTAAGAGCTGATGAACTATTACTTCTCACGTAAGTGTGAGAGAACACCAATTACAATCAACTCATTTGTGGCTGGTTCTCAGAAAGTTCTTCTAGATTTCACACAGTGAGAAAAAATATATCTACACTATCTAGGGAAAATTAATTAGCAATTAAGCCTAAATGTGTTTGTGATGAATAGCCAATCTGGCAGGGAATTGAAATGCACATTTTGCAGCATTAGAAGGCACTAAGAAGTGGGGTTTGTCAAGAGGGATGCTCTGAGAGATGCTTAGCGCCCTGGTCCTCAGCACCACCTCAGCCTGCACTGCTTGTGGCTTCAGTACAGCCACCTCCAATTAACACTGCATCACCTCCTTAACGCCCCCTGCCTACTTCCATGTGATTAGCTGTGTGTCAAAAAGGATGTGCAGGGCCTCCAGACTAAACAAACTGCTGAAGCCCAGTCCAGGCACCTGGGCTTACTGGTTTCAGGTAGAAGCGATGATTTATTCTGGGTTAAGCAGCCCAGCATCTTTAGCCATTGGGTGAGGGGGGTACCCTCGGGCATATGGGGAGGTGTGAAGCCTCTCATAGTTCAGCCGTCCCACTATTCCTATAAGAAGTTAAAATAACCTCCTGGGGGTCCGTTGGATTTATTAACTCTGCTTGGGTCCGCCACTGCTGGGTTTGCCCTGGCTCCTAAGAGACAGTGAGGGTGATAAGCACAGGCAGGGCATGGGTGTGCAGAGGCAGCTCGAGCCCAGCCACATCCTTGACAACATCCCCAGGGCCCCTGAGCTCTGCCAACACCGCAACTCACGCAGCTGTTTCTGCTCTGAGACGCAAGAAAGAGCTTATAGGTTTTCTGGGCCTGTGCTGAAAAAAAAAAAAAAAAAGAAAAAAAAAGCAGAATTTCTTTTTCTGCCAGACTCAGAAATTTTACAATAGAGGCAGATTAGCCAGAGCTACATTCCTGTGAGCCACCTGCTAAATCTGTGACTGTACTCCTGCTCTTCCAAAAGTGTTTTCTCAAAGAGCCATTGGGCAGCTGAGTCCTTCCTCGCTGCTGCCTGCGAGGCACGACGACGCCACTGCTTTTCTAGAGCCAGTCCTCCAGACAAACCAACCTCCATTGTCCCTGGGCCAGTGAAAGGCCACGGCACCTCAGTCAAAGTTGTTTCTATGTAAAACACCACATTTGCAATCTAGCTGCAAAATTATGCAAAAGAAAAATCACACAATGGGAGCCTGCATTATTATTATTATTATTATTATTATTATTATTATTATTATTATTTCTTTTCATTTCCAGGCTGAGAGGGAAGACAACAGGTTTTGCTCAAATAAAATTTGCCTTTTGTCAGAGGCCAGGCCTGAAAAGCTTCTGCCTGAAATTCAAAAACTCCAGAAAGCTCTGATTAAAGAATTGAAAGGTTTTACAAGTGAGACAATTCTGCAGCCTTGGCCACTGTTTCTCCTGCTGTTGTAGTGACAAAAAGCTACTTATCAGAGAATTAAGTTTTCAAGTAGAATCTATAAATTTAGCATTCGACAGGACAGTGATTGGAAATCCCCACCCATTCCGCTTCACAGTTTCCCAGTGTTCACAGCCCATATTTTCACAGTTTCCACATTTTCACAACTCTGGATTCAGACTGGGAATCTGTGAAGAGCAAGGCAGGGCCCAGCAGTTCCTCTCTGTGAAGACAGCAAGTTTTGAGCTCCCTCTCCCACCATTAAGTACTTTTCCCAAGCTTTTTGATGCCATTTGATCACTCAACATCTGGAACACGCTGGGGTACCTTCAACTAATATGGTGATGGAGTGGGAATGACTGTAGAGGAAAATGAAGAGGCCACTGAAAGACGAGCATCCAAATGCTCTTTGGGCAAGCAACAGACCTGGGTTTCTTCAGAACCTACAGAACAGAGGCCATGTTAGAAAAAAATATGAAATCAGGAGAAAGGCAACTGAATTATTTTTAATCTGAATATTACTTAAGCCTTAAGCAGAAAACTGAAGCATAAAAAGTTTTATGTGTGACCGGGAGGAGTGCAACCAGATTGGAAGAAACGAGGGAGGAAAACGCATTAATCCCGGGTTTCAAGAAGAAAGCAGTTCCTAAAGGCAAGTTTAGCACTGGATGACCACATGTGGTGAAGATGTGGAGTGACCACCTCCTCGCCCACCCACAGTCCCCAGCAGGGGGGATCCTGTGGCAGGTGACACCTTGAGCCCCTCACCTTCCCTCGGGGCAGCAGAAGCAGCACCCAGGGCTCTGCCAAGCCTCCACCTTCCAGATCCAAGCTCTCCCCTACTTCTGCCTGTTTCAAGACGAGAGCAGACTGCTCCTGGACTGCAAAATTCATTTTAGTTAAGCTTCTGAGAAGCCTGGAGCAGTCCCTGTGGGAACTGCCAGCAGCTCACAGAGACCACGTAGCGTTGTATGTGCTGGCCTCGTGCAAACACTACAGAAAGTTTTCAGCAGCTGAGCAAGGAAAAAACTCTCCTGCTGGCTTCAAAGTTTTGCATGGCAAGCCAGGCTTGCAGTGTGAGGAGGAAGTATCAAATGCCATACTGTAGCTTCTCAAGTTTGAGCAAGTACACAAGCCTCTGGAGGAATTCACACAGGGTCAGGGTGATGGAGCGTCTCTGCAGCCCTGAAGGGCGTCCGAGTGAAATAAGCTCACCATTAACACCACTCTCATGTTCTGAGAAGACTGGACTAACAGGAGAGAAAAATACGCTGACTCTGTGGTATCCTGTACATCAGCAGAAGTAGGGAAAGAAACAGCCTGGAGATGCTTACTAGAGCAGACCTCCTGCTCTGAGCTGGCCGTGTTGGTCTGAGCAGAGTCACAGAGGCACGGTATTTTCTTGGGCTGCGTTCCCATTTAATATATTGCCGCACATCCCGATACCAATTTGGTTCTCCGGTTGGTTTTAATACTGTCCTTGCAGTCAAACTAATATTAGAAGAGAATAATTCAGCAATAGCCTTAAACCATTAAAATCCAACGCTAATGCATTCATGTCTATTTTATTCACTTCAGCTAGTACGGTGATATTTTATTTATAACATTGTTATTACTCATTATTAATTTAAGTACTACCCATGCCTACCCTGAAGAGCTGATACTGATACAACAGCAGCAACATGCTCTGGTTTGCACCTTAGCTGGCTTCTGTCAAAGGCAGTAACTACGGTGAGTTCCAGCAGGCTTAGGTTCCCTGTGCAAACAGCCTGGCACGTAGCAGTCCTGATGGCATTTTCCTTTGGAGGTCACCTCTCCCTTCACAGTTTCACATTCCTGTGAAGCAGCCACGCTCGTGGCAGCATCTCCTTAGTCCCTACCCGCCCTGGAGAATGCAGTCCTTCCCTGCATATGCTGGATCACTCTCACCTATGACATCCCTCCCACGTTGCACATCGCCCTCTTGCGCTGTGGCTGTGACCTAAGAGGCATAATGACAAACCGAGACTCAGACTTCAAAAAGACCAAACGGAAATAAAATTAGCCTTTATCTACAAGCCAAAGGACAAGCAGTGTGAACAAACATAGCAGGATGCAGGAATTAGGATACTTTTAGGTAACGCAAATGCTAACTTTTAGAATACTCTCCAAAAAGCCACTTTGCATTTAGTGGGGAGCCAAATACTTGGGGGAGCCTGAGAACAGTGTAGTGACATAGGACAGAAGAGATGTTGTGGCTGGTAAGCGATCACCCCATTTAGTGCTCTCCTCAGCTCGCTCAGTGCCGAGCAGAAGAGCAGACAGGTTCTGCCCTCACTGCTCCTACTTGGCAGGCTGGTCCTGAACGTCTTCCTCAGACAGAGGGACTCCTTTCCTTAAATTCTGGCCTAGGTTTCTTCTGTATCTGCTTCATCTTTGCTAGTGTGCACCTCTAGTTTCAATAGGGGTTTTTGTTTCCTGGGGTTCACTCTGAGATATTCATACCCAAAGGCCTCTGTTTTCTCAGTATCTGTGCTGTCTTGCTTACACAAGCGGAGGTCCTTTCCACTTTTCACCTTATGGACTCTCCAGTTCTCTGATCATCCCACTAACTCTTCTCTTCTGGATGGCATTAACTTTTCCTAACTGTGGGTGATCAGAACTACAAGGAACATCTCCTTTCCACCACTGGAATTAGTGCTGTGAATACTGCACGGACTGCACTTACTCTGTTTAGGAATGCATCACATTAGCATTTCACAGACTTTCTGCCACCAAACGGGGTATGTCCCAAACCCTTCTTTATTTATAACCAATTTGTCCCCAGCTGTATGCCTTGCACTTTGGAACACTGAATATCATTCTATTTCTATTATTTCAGTCTTTATGATTATCCCTCTTCTCTAGTAACAACTTTTCCCAGCACTGCGTCATCAACTGATTTCACGAGCACATTTACTGTCATTTGTTCCAGCCTTTACCTGGCCTGTCTTTGAGAACCACAACTGGGGTCTCCCTCCAGCCCAAGAGCTCCTCTTTCAATACAGCTTATTGCTGCCTCCCCCTTTGCTAGGTCTTCATCTGATAATTCCTCTACTAATTTCCATCTTCTTCAGCTTAATAAACTACTCTAGGCACAGATGCGAATGCCTTTGAAGTCTCCGAAGATAAGATTAGTTGATAGAACAGACACCACATGAGCAGCAGTGAAAGCAGGTAGCTAGATAGGATTTTACCTCATCTCTACAATAGCTAGCTTTGGGTAAGAGTTAAAGATGGCCTTGCTTAAACTGGTTTTAGACTCGGATATACAGCAGACAGATGGTTTCTTTTGTTAGGAAGAAAGAAGCTTTTTGAGAAAACAAACTTACTGCAAAAAAAAATTTGCTGTTGCATGAAACACCATTTTGGAACATGGCTCTTGAAGTGACAGCACAGGGAGTAAGCACCTCCAGTCATTTCCAAGAGAAAGCCCTCATTTTCTGCCAGCACTTGGATAATGTTTTTGTACTTTATAATGCAAGCTTTTTGCCCATTTGGCACTGTTTTGAATGGCAGTCAAAGAGATGCAATTATCTGCACCTATTTTTTATTCTACATATTCCCCCTCCTCTGTTTCTGTGATTTGCCACGATGGTTTGCCTGTGTCTAAGGGAAGGCAGACATGGATCCCAGCCACTGAAGTGAGGGAGGAGAGGAAGCTCCCTGGTGGAAAGCTCTTCAGAGGGAAGAGGTGACCCTCACACGAGGAACTGCAGCGAGGCAGATGTTCTGCTCATCCTCCTGGTGAGTGCCACACAGCTGCTGGGGACCTAGTGAAAGTCACCCAAGGTGACAGCAACAAGCCTGGGTGTCACAAACGCAGCCTCTGAGACCCTGCCCAGCTTCAGCAGCAGCTCTCTCCAAAACCTGCCTCGTCAAGAAACCACTTTATAGACTGTCGATTCTGAAGCACTCAGCATTACCTTCCTGATGTCCCTTGGCAACACGTCTGTGCAAATCTGAAGACTACCCCGAATACAATTCATGTAACAACTTTGCAAGTACAAGAGCCAGTTGGTGGTGGTGCGGGGCAGAGAAGACTGAATAGTCTGTATGAGTGGCAGGACAGACGAGCAAAGCCTGCATGCACGCTGCAGCATTAACAGGAGCCAGCATCCCCATGCTGGAGTGCGATTCCCTTCTGCCTGGTGGAAAAATAGTAAGGAGGGACCAAGAGCAAATGGCATGCACCTGCTCGGAAAGCGATTCCAGGCGCCACACAACACCCTCGCAGACCGTGGGATATAAAATGCCATGAAACATAACGCAGCTGACATCCAAAGCATTTGCCTGGGTCGCTCCTCTATTATTTGGGCTTGAAATCACCATTTTAGGAAGTTTGCTGTGGTGTTACCCTGTGGCAGGAGGAAGGGAGCCGTGGGAGAGGGCGGGTCAGTGTCTGCTCGGTGCCGGGCACGGCTGCGCCAAGCTTCCGTGTGCCCCTGCAGGATCAAACGGGCGCTGCATAATAAGATAAGGGGCTGCATGCAGCGTGTATATGGCCCCTTGTACACACATGGCTGGAAATACTCAAAAAGTTGTGTGCGACCGTGGCCACCTGCGTGAGACTGAAAGACAAACTGCCCATATGCTCGATTTTTTACATGGTTTCCACATTGAATTTGAACCCTGTGCATTTCTCAAACCTTCTGTTGTGTGAAGCCTATAATCCGGTACAGTGCAACATGCCACAGAAACGTGTGTCTTCTCTGGATATGATGAATATTTACATATGGGGCCATACTGGGTCCTACCCCAGCTATGTGGTCTGGCCCCTGAAGCGAAGTGACCCTGTGTACTGCGTGAAGGCACCAACAACAGCGCAAGGGAGGATCTTACCTCTCAAAACACACCCACGGAGGTTTCCCGACCAAACCTCTGTGTTTAAGAGTTGCTGCTGGTCAACAGTGTATGTGGGCTTGTTGGACCCCTTCTGGGCTGAGCTACCCCGCTAGGCTCTTGCACTGAGGCCCATGGGGAAAAGTACTTCCTCCACTGGTTTTAAATCTCTTCTGTACAACAGGCACACCACACACCTTTTAGTGTGAGAAACAGAACACATTCACTCCTTACTTGCCATCTCTAAATGTTTCACAGACCTCTACCACCACAGACCTCCACGTCTTTGCTAAGCTGAAGAGCCTCACCAATGAAAAGTGAGCACATTCTTCCATTTTCTTTGCTGTCGCCCTTCTTCTCCCCAGCACAAGCTCCTTTGGCAGTGCGGGAAACTCAGAAGCCCTACGGGGCATGAGGACCCCACTCCCTGAGCTGCGCTGCAGGGAACCTTTCGGAGGCCGGAAGCCTTTGCAGGAGGGATCTGGTCTGACTGCATCCAGGGTGGGATAAGCAAGCACAAAAGATGAGAATCTTTGTTTTCCCTACATGCATTCCCAGGATCTGAGCTGGCAAGGGATTTTAATCAGGGCTCCTTCTAAATATATCTGTGCTACAACTACAGACTTGCAGCAAACGCTGAACTGCGAGCATTGCCCCAGCAGGCTCTTATCAAACAGATCTTGTGGCAAGCCCGTTGCAAGACAAAGGCTGGGGAGGTGCGTGGGCGGGCTCCACCAAGCACGCGTTGCGCTGAAGGCAGCAGAGGCACCTCCCGAGGCACCGCAGCACCTCTGTTGGGCCGCTCGTCTCTCTCCAGCGACCGCAGGAGCTGGGATAATGAAGGGAGACTAGGCTAAGCTTGTTGATAAATGAAATTTTGTGAGATCAATTCCACTCTTGTTCTTTTTTTTTTCCCCTCTAAGAAAGACTAATTTAAAGGCAAACCAACAAGTGTCATAGCTATCACTGACGGAAACATGAAAGGTGGTAAAAGTAATTGTTAGTACCGCCTGTTCCTTTCCAGGCTTATTCAGTGAGATCTGAAGGGCTGTATTTCTCCAACAGCACAATAAACTGAAGTAACTTCCAGTACTGAGGGTTGCTGGCGGTTATAAAAGGTGTGATGTACATGCTGGATAAATGCACGGTACGTATCGATAAGGCAGGGGTATTTTTCACTCCAGAAAGGAAAGTGTTCCTTTCAACCCACTGAAAGAAGCCAGCAGGTACACAGAAACGGGCACACACAATGTGTTTTACCAGGACACTGCCAAGGCAACCTGCACACCAAGGCAACCTTCAACCTTTGCAACGCGCGACTGGCTGAAGAGACACATCATAGAGGAGGGGAGAGGCTCTGTGGCTCCAGAGACACCAGTGCAGGTTGTCATGTTTCCAACATCTTCTGCTCAGTCTCGCGGCAGCTTGATTTGACTTTCTGTCCCTCTTAGCAAGCGCCAGACAGCAGATGCTTCAAAAATGAACCTCCCAGGATACAATATCTCAGCCCCCATCCCTCTCCTCAAATTAGGCACTGTCAAAGGTTGAAAATAATGAAGTGTTCGTAACTTTCAGTATGCATCTTCTAACCTCTTCCTTACTTATAAAATATACCACTATCAGGAGTCAAATTGTCATTAAGCAAGGCTCTTATAATGCATTAATATTTTAATTGAGCAAAACATCGGTGAATGATTTTCTTTAAAATTTAATGCATTTCATTGTCTCTGCAAAAAAAAAAAGGCAGAGGAAGAAAAACATGGTTTGTGCCTATCTTTGACACTTTCCACATTCAAAGATGGACTTATGCACTCGCACATCTTCACTGCGTATTTTTCAAGGTCAAAACTTCTATAAGTTTTCAGAAGTGACAGGTCTCATGTGGCCGTGAGACAGAACTAACTTCAGCATTTTATCTTTTTCATTAGTGTTGCCCTCTGCTCAAAAAGGCCTCCAGACAAACTATTTATTGTTGGGTTAATTAGGTCGTTGAATCTAAGCTTGCCACTGCCTTTTTGCAGTATAGAGTATCTCAGACACATGGTCCTTGGATATCTAAACATCTTGAGTATCTGACACATGGGCTCTCCCAAAAGAGCAAGCAAGATAGAAATTGCCAGCTGTATGGATTATATTCTGGACAGACCAAGTTCCCATGTTATTATAGAAGGAGTTTATCTAAGCCCACATAAAGCTCTTAATCTCTAGCTCCCCCTCCTCTTTCAGTGCCATCAGAAAGGAACCTCCTTGTCTATTTGGAAAAAAATTTTGCTTAGGACATTCCCACTCATGGAACCAGTATGAAAAGGAGAAGTAAGTGAAGATGAGAGAAGAAAACTACTGTTAGCAGCCAAACAAAACTATGCATATATGTATGTGTATCTGACAGCTGGAAGTGCCAAGAATGTATACACACAAAATACTATGCATGGCTGTTATCTGAGTAACATTATTATCAGTTGGTATTTTACTATAGCTACTACTATTGAGTACTGCTAGCTGATTTCACTGCACCTCGTTGAGACTCACAGAAGTATCTTGTCCAGTGTTTAGGCCTTTTCCAACTATGTCTCAATATGCTTTCTGACAGGCATCAATGGGTGTAAAACATATTTTTGTTTGTCTGTGGAATATACACATTACATATTACTGGTTTGACTTACTACTTGTATATAAATCCGTAAAGTAAAATCACATCGTGACTGTGACCAGCATGGAAATTCTGCCACAAAATCTATTTTCTTTGGAAAGCCGCATGACGGAGGAAGCTGCCATTTCATCTTAACTACATCTAGAGAAACCCCCACCCCTCAGCTGTTCACTGACACCACTCTCAGATGAGGCGTGCTGAGTGACAGGTCCCTGTCCAGCAATTCAGAAACATCACTGTGTATAGCCACGTATATCTGATAGTGGTGTGTAAAGCAGCAGCAACCTATACACATGGCGAGAGGGATTCTGCCCCCTCAGCCTTCGCTCTATATAAATTGGGCAGATGGGACATTTGCATTTTTACTGGCCCATGCGGCATCTTCAATCCTTATTTAGGGGCCCCAGTAAAGCAAAGCAGAAACCAAGTGTGCTTCCCTCAGCCAGGGCTGACTTCCAGACCTCCCGTCACCTCCATGCTATCTGCAGACATTTAAACCTCACCACAGACCTCCAGTCACCTCCGTGCTACCTGCAGACATTTAGACCTCATCAGGACCTCATCTGGAAGAAATATAATTTTAAGACTTGGGAAAGAGTCTGGGAGAATTTGAGAAATGTCTCTGATCTCCCAGCCTCACTAACTTCATTTTAAGACATATGTATAATACATGTATTTATACTTTTATATGAATCAAACATAAATCACCCTAGAGTTTGCAAACATTACAAAGCCTTGGAAGACGACCTGCTTGGATGCCTTGTGCCTCTCAGGACTATCAGCTGGATACATCAATGACTAAAAACATCTGCATCCACCATGGGCTGTCATCATGCTCACAGAATGGAGATCGAAAATGTGTATTAAAGAAAATATTAGCTGAGAACTGGAATGCTAACCACAGTCTGACTGCAGTTATGCTAAAAAAGAAAAAAAAAAAGGAAAAGAAAAAAGAGAGGAAACTACATGTGCTCCTCCTCTTTAAAAATTCATCTAGAATAACGGTAAAAAGGCTCTGGATACCCCAAGATGTTGGCAACTCTCCTCATGCCTGAGTTGGGGTTTCTGCTGCCATTGAAGCATCTCTAGCTCATGCCCAAGTTAGAAGGATGGGAGAAGTGGACGCTTGTTAGAAGCATGTACTTGTCCCACTTTAGCCAACTTAAAACTCTTCCTTTTTTTTTTTTTTTTTTGGTGTGTGTCAAGTTTTATCTCAAGTACACTGCACCAAGGAATTGGACATGGGTAATAAGTTCTGACCTCTTTTAAATGCTCCCCCATGAACTTAGGTTGAAATCCTCGTTAAACAGTTAGATAAATTAACTCATTTAGCTGCTCAAACTCAATAAAGAAAGAGAGGATATGCAGAGCTGATGACGATGAGAAACTGTCATTCACCTTTTCTCTTAACACAAGAGCTTGGGGACAATCAGAGAAATCTCAGATCTGGCAGAAGATTTAAAATAGACCAAAAGAAATACTGTGTCCAACAGACAAATTATGGAAAACCCCGTCCTTGTCACAAAATGTCCTGGATGCTGGAGACTAAAATAAATTCAAAAGATGATCAAATCAGAGAAAGGGAAGTCTATGTGGTGGACATAAAACAGAATGAACAGAGTGTCCAGGGTAGCAGAGGAGCCACAGAGCATTTGTGAGGCAGAAGGCACAGAAGACACCTCTCTCTACTCCTTGCTCCCTAAGCATGGATGTACCCTATTAATCGCCCTGCCGCTACCTGAACCACTCTGGGAGGCTATCAACATCGATACAAACAAACAAGGTGAATTTTATTCTAAGGGAAGAAAAGTTCAGCAGTTCCTCACTAGGCTCAGAACTCACACTGTGCTGGCCCCGGGTAGTTCCCCAGAGCCACTGTGGGGTCTTGCTCGGCTCACCAGGGCTGAGGCAGGCCGGCAGCCTACAGTAACCAGGTCCTGGGGCTTGGACAAGCTCTTCTTTCTGTGGCCCCAAACCAGAACCCGCTTTCTGATGCAATTCCCCTCCTGCGACATCACTGCGCCATGCATTTACTGTGAGTAAATGCATCCCCAGGCATTTTCTATAACCCACAAGTGATTAACTTAATTATGATAGCAACTTCTGTATCTCCCATTAATGGAAGGCTGTGATACACCACCAAGTTATGATATGCAGGCACACTTTCTAATGTTAGCTCAGACTGGGTGGAACAGAGTATGCTATAACCTAAAACTCATTAATAGCTTATTCAGGTGACACAGCTGTGGCCTTTTCTTTGCAAATGCGCCGGTAAGACTTGAAAATCTCCTCTGCATGTGTACGTATCCAAGTAAACCCACAAAGATGTCTTGCTACCGCTGTGATGATAAGAAATGGGGCTTACTGTTGGCCTTGGGCAGAGGCACTAGATAAGAAGCCAAGCTGAGCAGTACCCGTTAGAACTCTGTTAAGGAGAACCTCCTAAGTATTGACATTTCTATGCCTGTTGGGGTGGGCAGTAATTCGACAATTTGCCTTTGATTCCCTCAGGATGCTCAATCTGGGTTCAGATCAATGGCCCAATCAGCTGTTTCAACTCAAGTCTCCTTTCAACAGGAGCACTTTAAAGCAGTCATACATTTTTGGCATGTTCAGGTGGCCAAGTGACGTACATTCCCCAGAGAATTTCCCCAGAGACTTTTTCTCCAGAGAATTTTCCCCAGAGAATTTCATCTGAGTCATTTGTGTCAGGGACAACCAATTTTGGGGTTACGTTCCGTGAGCTTTTCAAAAAGACGCACAATACTTTTCTGTGCAGTTTGAATATGGACAAAGCAAACCAAAAGCCCTCTCCTGATGCTCCAGGGAGCTGAAAATCCTCTCCCAGCACATGGCGGATGCGTAAGCTGCTGGCTGGAGGGGCCCTGGAGAACAATCCCCCTGACTGGGGCTCACGCTCTCACTGTCCATTTTCCTAAACCCCTGCTTACACTGTTTAACTGCTGCATATAACCACCAACTTACATGGCAGGTTTCCTACCCTTTTAATTCCCACTTCAACCACATGCTTGGTAACTCTCTGTTTACACAGCTCCACCATGCTTAAAGAGGGAAAGGCAGCTCAGCTCCTTGCTAATGAGGTAAAAGCCAATTTAGCTTCATTTACAGCTTTCATACAGAAAAGGATAAGGACCATAAGGAATGGGTAGCATTTGTGTGCACCATCAGTAAGCTGAAGAGAAGAGAAACATCCCATTTCATATAACGGATAACCAAACCTTCAGCCTTTGAAGCATTTGGCATGGCTGTCTTGATCTTTAGGTGTCATTTTCTCTCATTTGACAAACAGAGGAATTGCTCTGCATGATCTCCATCTCCCCAAGTCTTCCTCTAACATTAAGAATAACTTTATCAGTAGCGCAGACACCTCTTTTTACTGACTTCAGAGGACGTTTAGGCAATTGTGATGATGAGAAACCTGGAGGCCTTAGCTGAGGTGAGATGAAACCCACCCTCAGTCTTCAGTCTCCTAGTCAATTAATTACATTAACATGCTATAATCCCGGGGGCCAGCTTGCTGCCCTTCATTATAAATGTCTCGGGAAGGAAAACCCTGGCATTTGCAAGCCTGTTCCTGCTTCAATTCCTTTAATCAGCATCTTACAGTGACACAAACCACTGCTTCTTTGTGGTGTTGACAAAACGGGTGAAGTCATTAAGGTCTTTGTAGCTGCTTGATTTGTAACACAGGCTTTGGCTCTCATTCACAAGTTTTTTTTTTTTTTTTTTGTGCAATCTCATGTAGCCGATGTAGCCGACAGTGTGCAATGTGTCTGCAGCATCTGTCAAACAAGATGAATTGTCACAGAAGCCTGTATGTGCACATGGAAATCAGAGCAACTAGATAGAGCAAGTAGGAAAAAGCAACGGAGCCATTTCCTGCCTGGGTGGCTCTGTCCTCTAGGATGGAGCTGGAACTTGCGGGCAGATTCCAACCAACACAGAGAGAGGGAGCGAGATAAAAGCTCCTACCAGCTTTGTGAAATGAGGACGAGCAGGCCAGGAGTTGGAGGAGGACCCTCAGCATGCTGCCTGCATGCGAAAGGCTTGGTGAGCTTTCAGCCTACTGACTCCCGGAGGACTTAGGCGGGAGGCAGCTGATACAAACATACCGTGTGCGGGAACAGCTCCACTGGGATCCTGCACCTTCTTTGATATGAAAGTCAGCTGTGCATGAAATACAATCCCCTGGAAAAACTGACTTCATTTGTTCTTATGCTGACAGAACTACTTGCATGATACATTAAAAAACAGCAACAGAAAAACTAGTCATAAAATATTGGCGGAATGGATCTACATGTCCAGGAGCTAAAAAGAGTCAGAACAAGAAAGAGAAGCCAAATAGCTGCAACTTACTTATTAGAGATCTATTGAATAAATAGCGCTGGGAACTACTGTACCAATTCATGCTCAACAAATGAGAAAACAAAAGCTGTTTCATTAAAGAAGTGCCTTAGAGTGAAATAATTGGTAGGAATATTAAAGGAGACCTTATCTGTGATTATTATTATTTTTTGATTATGCTGTACTACTTTTTCAAGTCTAACAGCTAACCTATAAGGCCGAGCAGGAACTGTTACACTCTTACTAACATACTTCTAATTCGGCAGGTTGCATGGGAATGCAATTGAATTGAACCTTGAATGCAAGTGGCTGGGAACACAACTCATCTGTGCTTTCCTGTAAATACACTAACAGCAGCAAGAAATGAAGCTGCCTTCCATCAGAGTATGAGGCCATCAATGTCTGAAGGGTTGATAACCACTGAGCCCACCAGCACAAATGGGATCTAGGCAATCAGGTGTGAGCACCTTCCTACCAAAGCAGCTGGAGCCCCACACATGTCCAGTGTTGTAATTCCCTGCTGACCATGGAAGGGAAAGGAATAGTTGCTGAATTTTTAACTTTGTTGAATTACAGCAACAGTTTGTGCTTCAGTGTGAGATGGGAGAAAGAAATGTGGGTTTGGTTTTAACCAGACATAAGCTGTGCCATTCTTCTCTGCTCCCCTGCCTGCAGATGCTCTGGTCGTATGACAGACACATGCGTGAGACTGCTTGGAGAAGACACGCACTGCCAAAAGCTTGTGCTTTGTAACTAACTTTCAGCTGCATTACTGAAATGTTTAACTAAGTCTAATTAACACTTTTAGCCCATGGCGTTTCTATCATTTGGTTTGATCTATCAGCACTCCTTTTTCTAATCCTTTTAACACAGGCTGTTTAAAAGGTTCACTCAAAATGATGCTTAGAGCATTCTGAAGTATTGTTATTACTAGCAAAGCTATTTGGTGCTCATTAGCAGGATGACAATTAGATGAAAAGTAAGTGTAGGTTGAATCACAAGACTAGTGCCTCCTTACTAATTTTATCTAAAGTGCCTAATGATGCCAAGCCACAGCCACTGGTAATGAAGAGGTGAGAGGCTCCTTGGCTCTGAGCAGCTCCCCATGGCAGCCATTTGGTGAGGATCCAGTATAGGTCCCTGACCTGGAGCTTCATTTCGAACACCTCCAGCCATGTACATTATTAGGTTTTACAGAACTTTCTTCCCCTAAACCCAAGCCTTGCCTTGCCTTCCCTTCCCCCATCCACTTTTTTTTTTCTCCCTCTTGTGGCTTTGAATGGGTTTGAAGGGCTTTTGCTGTCCGGTATTAAACAGATATCCAAGAATAGGCCTCTCTAAAACAATGCCGGATCACTTCCAGATTTATTTTTGTCTGTGTGTGCCACATGAAGGTTGAATGGGTTCCTGAAATATCGCTGTAGTAGTAGGCACTGGAGATAATGATACTGATTTTGGTCTTTAACCAGCTGTTTTCTCAAGTATAATCAAGCTACTGTATTCTTTTTCCTCCCCACAGTGAGCACAGTTGGTTTATATTTGAACTTTTCTGCCTTGGAGACCATGTTTACCACTGACTCCCTGAAGGACATTGGGTCTCATATACTTGGACTTCCTCTGTTCTGCTCTTGCTGTGAAGAAAGCCCTTCATGTTGATGTGACACTATAAAAATCCATAATCATAAAGTCAAAAATAAATCCCTATTAGAGTAAGATCAGCTGAATACTCTGAATTGCTTTCTAAAGTGGTATTTGGTTCTGCCCTGTACTTTCATGTTTGACTTCAATTAAATTAGTTTTCCTTAGCAATTCAGAGTCCTTTAAATCACCGTATGTCACTGAATATAAAAATCACGGTATATTTACTGCATAAATAAGAGGGCACTACACCGCAGGTTGTGTCACTTCAAAGGTCTTCGTCCGACACCCAACCCATATGCCTTTTCCACTCGAAAACAGTCAGCAAGGACCCACTGGGGCATCAACCAGCCCCATCCTAACATCTCCTGCTGCAGCACTCACTGCAGGGATGAGGGAGCACTGCTGCCTGCACCGTTTTCTGCTTTTTTTTTTTCTACAAAACCCATGCTACTGAGGAAGCATTTAGCAGATACAAGGAACGGGTGAAGAACATGTGGTAGAATTATTTTTCCAGAGAATTTATTGCAAACTTGGGTCATCTGCCACTGCAGAAGGCTAGATTCTCCAGTAATGTCCCACTAAATAAAAATCAAATCTGTGATAATTTAGGTAGGATATCAAGTACTGCTCATCTTGTCCATAAACAAAGCAAAACCACTAATTGCTTTTACTTAAAATGGTGTGTGGTGTTGTGTTCTAACACTGGTCTATTCCAGGGGAAGGAGGGAATGAATGGAAAGAGTTGGTTTCGGCAAACATGAAATTTCACAAATAGAAGCAAAATCAGATGATACTCAATTTCTACGCGTAAAAGCAAATGAAAATTCTGTAATATCAGTTTTTTCAATTTAATCAAATCAGCTTTAGGATTTCTGTTTGTTTTGATACGAAAAATATCAATTCATCACAATACTGAGTTTTCCAAATACTTCACTGTGTTTGCTATTGATATAAACGCTGCTATTGATATAAACACTGCATACAGAACCATGACTTTTGAAACCAGTATTCACATTTTTCTTAAAGGTTTTCGTTTTGCTAAGATATTACTTATTAGAATTTGGCAGCACAGTAATAAAAAACCATTTTCGTAGCCCTTGCTCCGTGCCCCGAGGGCCGCAGCGGGCATCTGCCACATCCCTGCATGGTGGTTGAGGCATTCCAACCCACCAAGTGAACGTTTCAAGTACAGCCCCTGGCTAACACTGCATTTAAGGCACAATTTTCTGCGAGGGAGGACAAAATAATCATTTATGGCTACAAGAAAAGTTTTGCAGTCCTGTGGCTTGCAAGCTTTTAGCAATGCTGAACTTGCAGCCTGAGGTGTTGCTTTAAGAAGGCTCATGAACCTCTGCAAGTTTAGGAGCCAACATGAGCAGAGGGCTCTGACTGAAACTGTTCCATTAATAGATCTTAAATCTTTTTAAAATATGAAACTTCTCTTCATTTACTGTCATAGTTCTACTCCTTCTTCTTTGCTGTTCCGCAGTCTTAAAAGGCTACGTCAGGTGCCATTAACTCCTAAGAGAATTTCAGGGTTATCACGTAGGTTTTCTACTTCTACATTTTGGATGTTCCTGTAAGTTGGAAAAGGCAAGCCCGGGGCTTCACAGTGCACTAAATCCTCCCACTAAAACACTCAAGTGATAGTAAGACCATAGGCTGACAGCCTGTGCGTCCTCTGGGCACGCAACGGGAACTCTGCAATACAGTGCTGCCTCCACCCCGCACGTTGGGAGCCCACCTCAGTTCCCACTCCAGATCACAAAGCACCCGTTACGCTCGCTTGGTACACGTATAGCTTTTCTTAAATTAATACAGATGCCATTTCCTATTGAACTTACAAATAATTTGTTCCACAAATTGACATTTTCAGGAACAACATGTGTGCCTGTGCTTAACCTGCAGCATGCTGGTTGTCCTACAGGAGGCAATGGGAGAGGTCTCACCAGTTTAATCAGTTGTGAGATCTGAACTTTGTAGGACTAGAGCCTTTATTTGTAGTTGGCTTTTGTTTTCTCATTGCCTGCCACAGGTTTTGATATGTTTGGGTGGCATGGCTCTCTTGGGGCAGGGGGGTGAGTTGCAGAGCCCCACAGCAGCACTGCACCTCTGCGCACCTCCTCCTAGAGGCAAACATTACCAAACCTGCTCTCTGGCGTGGTTAATTGCTGTGTGTTTAGTAAGTCAGGTCTGAGCAACAAGGGCGAAAGGTTTTCTGCAGCAAGCACAAAAGAGAAAGGATCCCCAGTGGCTCAATGAGTACGTTGGTGCTTTCATACAGCAAACAACAGATACCAAAGTGTCCCCAGGAATATTCGCTATATGTGTAAGATCAGCAGATTTTACAAACTATTCTCTCCTTCTTTTCCAATTTTCTCCACACCCATAATCTATAATTTCATGTCTGGTATAGATCTGATGGATTGCAGCACTGTTGATCTACTGCAATAACAAACACCCAGTTATTATTAATGGCACCATAAATCACATGATCAAACCCCATGGAAGCTAATTGCTGTCATTTACATTCTACCTGTGACACTGCTGCTGTGATTGCAGCTGAGCGTGGCACTTGCTCCCCTACCCAGCCATAAAATCAAGGGCGTACGGGGTCCCATACCCTCACTGTCCCACTGCTGCACTGCCTGCCGGATCGGGCAGGAGCGAAGGGAAACTTTGTGCGGCACAATGGCTGTGTGAGGGGGAGTATCCTGATATATATATGATCAGGAGCTCAGCATGGAGCTGCAGGCTGCCAGGTTCCAGTGGTGAGGAGCCATGGCAGTGAATCCTTTTGTCTTCCTATTGTGAAACCCCTTGATGCAGCGCTGCCTGCTGCTGGGCTGGGTTTTAGCTCAGGCTAAAGAGAGTTCTTGAGGCACCCCTTTGGATCTCTAAAAAACAAAGGTTTTGTTATTTTTATGTGTGTTTGCTGGATGGGTCAGTCATTACACTCTGAAAGCCTGGGAACTCTTTTGTTTCTAAAAAACACCATAATCCTTTGGTGCCAGCCCTGGGCACATGGTTAAATGAAGTCCCTATGTCACCGTGCTCGCCAGGATGATGGCAGTGCGTAGCCAGAGCTGGCAGGGACGGAGGCGTCAGCTACATGGGAGGAGCTGCCCTGAACACACGATGTTTCCTTCAAACACATAGCCTGCCTTGTTTTATGGCACAGGGCTGCATGTTAAGCTGCATCCCACTTGCTTTTGCCTTCTTTGCAACCCTGCGGGCTGCCAGAATTGCTTTTTTCAATGTGAGCAGGTGCAAAAAGCCAGTGTGCTGGTGCCTGTCCTTCTGCAATGACACGGCCACACGGTGACACTGGCACATCACCCCCTAACGGCTGCATTTGCATGGGAGGAAATTACTGAGGGAATTAATTGGCAGGAGGGTGCTGGGTGGCATATGGTTGGGAAGAGGCCGGCACTGATAATCAGAAATAAAAATGCTCACTCCTGAACTTTCTCTCATAAAAACGCCACACTAAATGCTTGTCGGCAGAAGAGGAAGAAGTGTTTCAACAGCAGCTCTCGGGATACTGGGGAGGAAGCAGAGCAGCAGCAGATGTGTCATCTCTTTGCTTCTCCCAAGCTCTCTGCCCCGAGGTTAGCAATTCTTCCAGGTCTCCCTTCCAGGGCAAAATCCATTCCCTCAGAGCTGCTCCTCCTGATCTTTAATGTGTCTTCATTACTGAAAGAAAAGAATGTATCTACTACCAGATTTCACTGTTGACTTTTGGCGGGGCCCAGTTAACCTCTCTTGGCTTGAAAACACACTAAATTAATCTGGGCTGAGCAAATACAGACAATAAAACAGACTGACTTACAAAACGAGAGGGGTTACCCTGTATTATTATATCTAAAAGAAAAGAAAACTTGCAGCCACTTGAAGACACCTCCCTTTCCCAAGGGACGTTCTCCAAACAGCCCTAAGCATGGGAAGCGGCCAGGCCAAACACCAGCTCTCAGCCCAGCAGAGGGAAATGCTCGCACACTTGCCCACCTCCTCACCAGCCTCCTCCACCCAGAGATGCAAGGTGAATGGCTTTTGTCACCGCTGGGGTCACCACCAGTTCTCCAGGAGAGGCACGAGAGCACCCAGCAGAGCTGAGCCGAGCGGGCCCTGGACACCCGAGCTGAGTCCTGCGGCGCTGCTCGCCTCGCACCGAGCTGCACAGCTCCTCTTCCCCTCCCACCCAGACACAAACCTTGCTTGTGCCTCCCAGGGAGAGAAAACAGGGCAGCGGGTATAGCTTTGCTGGAGGTGGAAAATAAGAGCAAGGGGTTAGCGTGAGATGGGACAGGCAGAAAGGAGAGCGAGGAGATGCGCTGAAAACAACCGGAGACAGGCTGCAAATAAGCAGGATGGGTCTCTTGGGCTGAGAGCAGAGAAATGAGAAAGAAACATACAGCAAAGGAAGAAGTTGCTGAGATCATGACAGGTCTTTCCTACGGAATGCACACACTCCTGAGAGCTGCCGTGTGTTCGCTTGTCTGCGCCAACCTTGCTGAGCACACAGTTATATTGGCATAGAAGGAAACAGCAAGCTGCAATCAAGGATATTCAAAGAGGGCTAACCAGCCTCACTCAGCCTGAGTGGCACATTCCTCGGGCATAATCTCTTCTATTTTTAATGGATTAAGAAAGTACAGCAGTGTCAGTCCCCTAGTTTGCAGAAGTAACAAATCAAATGCCTTAAAATTGGTAATTTGTAGATTAAATTATCAAAGCCTAGCCTGTTGGTGTCCACATCTGATAGTGCTTTGATCTTGTTTATATCTTAAAATTGTTTCATGGACTAACTTTGTTGATTATCTTCAAACTGTGACAGGTTTTATTCCATCAGCAGCTCAGTAGCCTTCCGAGCAGCAGCCTGCTCTTTAAAGTGCAAATTAAGAAATGGGGAAGAGAAGAAAGGATGGGGCTGTCTGAAGGAGCTGCTGGATGTCAACACAGGTCAGCGCTTTGGTTTTGATTTCTTAACTACATGTGGACAAATGACCCAGCGCAATCCAAAATTAAGAGCTATGGCCAAGAAAGGAGGAAGAGCCGACTGCGGCGTTCTAGCACCGTGAGTGGTGGCTGATGGATCTGTCCACACCAGCCCAGGAAACGCAGAGAAATGCGGCTGACACCGCTTCCAGTTCTGCTGGGAGCAGGAGAGGTTTGGAAAGACAGCCACCAGCTGGCCACTGCTGCAGCCGGCTGGGCTTCCCGAGGAGCTGCCACCGCACAAAAATCTGCTCGTCCTGCAAGAGCGATGCTTGCCCTGGGCTCTCCTGCAGGCTTCCTCCAGCTGCACATGGCCCCGTCTGCACAGCAGTCAGTGCAGCCGGTCTTTGCGGGTGCCCAGCCTCTGCCTGACCGAAGCCTTGGGCAGCTGTCTGTGACAAGCTCTGCGGGGCTGGTCTCCAGGCAGTGAGCCCATCCAAATGAACGTGCTCTGAAGGGGATGAGCAGCCGATGTGAGCCTGGCTTTTTGAACTAGCCCTAACGCTGCAGAAAGATTAAATCTTTATTTTAACGAGATTATTATGGTTTCCTAGGCAATCCAGTGCATACAAACAATGGGACTAACAAAACATTGTATGAAGACGAATCCCTTCAGTTCCCACATACTGCAAAGTATTACTCGCCCTGAGGGAACTCTGTGGGGAAGATGAGAACATTTCAAGAAAGTTATCGCTGAAGAAATGAGCTGGAAACTTCAAGTCTGAACAGTGTAAACACGTTTGAGACTGTGCAGCTGACATACAGTCTCCAGCCTTAATGAATGTCCTGGTTTTGGCTGGGATAGAGTTAATTTTCCTCCCAGCAGCCGGTATGGTGCTGAGGTTTGGATTCAGGATGAGCACGGTGCTGGTCACACAACCCACAAGTTTTACCTTTTTTCCAGTTCTCTGCCCCGTCCCATGGCGGGGGGGAGCACCCAGCCGCGTGGTGCTGTGCTGCCAGCCGGGTTAAGCCACGGCACTGTGTGAGGCACTTTGCCTCCGAGCCACGGTTTTGCCCAAAATATGTGAAACTTTGCTAAAAGACAATAAAGAGAAATGATTTCCATAAGTGCACATCTATCTTAAGAAACATGACCCTGCACCTGAGGCCCTGCTTTTTGACTTTTCAAGAGGTTCGACATGACCTTTATTGCTGCTGTTGTTTGTTTTCCTGTGCTTCAACTTCCACAAGCAGCAGTTAGAGTCGACTTCCAATTACCAATCACACCAGCATACACAGAGGTCCTGAGGGCAGGCCACTAGATGCCAGCAGGCAGAACCTGTTCAGGAAAGGAGTATGAATCTATCCAGGGCTGAAACTCAAATCAGGTCTACTCTTTTACAAAGCTCTGACAATTCCTCTGTCCCAGACTTTTCATGAACTGATTGAATGAATTAAAAATATCTGACTAGAGTCATTTTACACCCTAACTGGCAAGTCTCTCCTATGCTTGACACTCCTCATCTCCTGTTCAAGCTGTGGCCAGTGTTCCCAGAGACAACCCACAAACTGGCACCAGCCTGGTGAAGCAATTTCTCTGCTGCTCAGAGGGGTTTCCTCCTCTGCAACAGAACCAGCAAAGCATGGTTTACAGCGTGGCTTTTTCAAACCACCTCATTGCCTTGGAAGAACAGACTGACTTGGGTACTGACTGCACTCAAGAAGATTCTTCTGCAGAAGTACTCAATAAACTTTCGGTGCAGTTTGCTAGACAGAAAACTCTCAGTTATATTACCAACCAACCACCAGCTCCCAGGAATTTTGGTCCCACCTAACATTTGAGAAGCACCAAGAGATTTGGCTGAGTCACAACCTGATTCTCTCCCGTGGGATAAAAACAGCAAACACAAACACAACTGCAAACAAAACCAGGGAGCTCCTCTCCCAGAGAAGTGAATCTGCAGCCTCACAGAGAAAACACTGATTCTGCTCACGCAGGGTTCAGGCCAACCTGAGCTCCTGCTCAGGAACACTGACACCCAGGGGCCAGCAGGTGCAAGCTCTGCTAGCACATGCCACACACTGTGCAACACGTCACTGGGAAATGAGAACTGCTTTTGCGGGGTTTTGATGGGGTCCACTCAATGTATTCATTCTACTTAGTGTCATCAACTTGTACAGGAGCTAACCATAAGCTGCTCATAAAGACTTTACATAGCTTTGGTAAAGGAGACTCCTCATCAATTTAATGGTTCCACTCTGTTTTTTAAAGAAAACTCAGGAGACATCTGCTTTGCTTAACTGACCTAATCTATGGGGTCCCATGCTAAACAATCCTTTTCTTTCTTCAAAAGCTGATGGCAACAATAAATTGCATTTCCCCACATGAAATCAATGCATTACAGAAACTGCAGATGTTGCTCTTAGAAGAAAAGCCTCAAAGAACAGCAGCCCATATAAACCAAACCACACGGGACTCAGTAGCTGTTGGAGAAGAGAAGCACCTATTTCCCTGCTAGACAGGTTTGCCTCCGCGTATTTCCTTCACATAGAAGCTGGCATGGTAAAAGCTGAAGATCCTGTGATGTATTTCATTAAGAGCAAGGATGGGGCTTGGATGAGGCTTGCAACTAGTCCTCCACACTGCATTGATAACATAGGTTTAAATATTGCAGGCTGTACAGGAACTGAAACCATCAGACCTGCTATGCTTGCCCCCAAAGCCTTTATCTTTCAGAGCACTGCACCACCCTCTTCTTGCAACGAGTCCCTTAGACCCAGCCTGTCTCATGGACTGAAGCTGGATTCTGGGAAGTAGGGCACTTCCAAGAACAAGCTGCTGACAATGAAATTCAAGTCCACATCTGCATGATGCTTTCTCAGCTGCAGAGAGCCTGCATGCAGAAGTGCCTGGAGGTCACAGAGCCTGACCTTCTTTCATGTCACAGGCAGTTAAATTTCATCAGTTGTATCACAAGAAGTGTAGAAACTTGCATTTCTGGTGGGGAAATGCTTGTCTAGGAGTTTAGCGGAAAGCAGAGTTTCTCTCTCTTTAGGATACAGGGAACATCTCAGACACCAGGGAGAGAGGTGAGGGTCACCACTGTATTCTGGAGCAATCCTGTCTGTAGTACTTGGCCAACCAGGATGTAAGGCATGTTTTACACAAGTATCCATGCAATTCCTCTCTTCTAAATCATTCTAAGCCTGCCAAAGTATCAGTGATGTTGTGATTGCGCCTTTCAGATTAGCATTTCCAGCCCGTCCCCTACTGCATTTTCTGTGAGGACCAAGGGCTGCTTCATTGCCCTGTGCTTAAACAGCACCCACTACATTTGAATTGAAGCTTGATTAAGTGTTACATCTCTCTCGCAGCACACATTCAATCCTGTTACAGAATCTCTCAGCAACAACATGAACATTTATTCTATTATGTTTATCTTCTCTGGAAGGATATATTTATTTCTTTTAAACCATGTGCTTGCAGCTCTACAGCAAATGGTGCCAAGGAATAGTAGAAATGCACTTCTTCATCCCACACCTCTTCAACAGTTCTTTGCCCTCCCAAACAAGCCCTCTTTTTCTCCAGGACCCGAGAGTGCTGGTGCCCGTGGTCATTACAGAAATATTCCCAGTACCTGCAGCCTACCAAAGCTGATGACAGCTCTATAACCTAGGTGGAATCAGATATGTTGTCGTGCTTACACCAGCTGGTTTGAGTTGGAGGTTTCAGCATAGCGTGCTTTCTAACTGATGTAATCCCCCATGTTTTGTCTGAAAAGTGTGTCTTTTTGTTAAGTTCCTTTGGATCTCAATGAAAGAAACCTGTATTTTTCAGGCGCTCCTTGGCAAGCGCTGACAGTTGGTGAGAGGCTGCCACACGTCATTCAGAAACTCAGCCTCAGCCCTGGGCAGCATCAGAGCACCTGCCCACAGAAGGCTGATTTGCAGCTGTAACAAGCCCAAATTACTGCCTGACCGTTTCAAAAAGATGCAGCCATTTAGAAGCAATAGAGATCTGTCAACCAAAACTAAGTCCCTCAACAAATCAGCTCCCAGTTGTTTGTTACTGGATATTTACCACCTTGGAATAATGTGACAAGCTTATCCCACCTGGGGAAAGCTGGCACATGCTGTTTTCTGAGCAAGGCTGATGTGCGTATCCCAGCCTCACTGAGAACAGAGGGGCTGCTCCTTCTGACCTGTGCCTTTTTCCGTAAAAACCAATCCCCAAAATGCCATCGGTCTTTTCTACTTGCAGCCGTGGATTGCATCCCCTCTCATTCTGCCAGGCTCCATGGTTTCCTGTGGCATCCAGCTGCTGTGGAGGGGGAAGACGTCTCACACCTGCACAGGGCCAATGCGGTGGCTTGGGGACCAGCCCACGGCCACCCTGAATAGAAAATGGGAAACAGACGGCCATCACCTGTCATACGTGACAGCGAGTACAAACAAAAAAGTCCTTTTCTCCTCCTGAGCAAGACAGCAGCATGCTCCGTAATTAATTGTTACCGTATACAAACCAGGAAACCTGGGGTGGATAGGACAAGGGGTAATGGCCACAAGATAGAGCACAGGAAGTTCCGCACCAGCATGCGAAAGAACTTCTTCGTGGTGAGGGTGACGGAGCACTGGAACAGGCTGCTCAGGGAGGTTGTGGAGTCTCCTTCTCTGGAGATATTCAAGGCCCGTCTGGACGCCTACCTGGGCAGCCTGCTCTAAGGAACCTGCTTTGGCAGGGGGGTTGGACCCAATGATCTTTCGAGGTCCCTTCCAACCCCTTCAATTCTGTGATTCTGTGAAACCAACCATTTCATTTGTTACCGATGCATGTTTCTGTCAAGGGAAATGTACATTTAGAGCTGGGTGAGAATCACTTTTGAGTACTGGGCAGCAGCACTGGAAATTCTTTAGTCCTTTAACCTACTTTTTAAAGGTACCTTTATTCAATTTTAACACTCAGCTACAATTTTTCCACATAACTTTGGATAAGTCATGCAAATTACCACCTTACTGACACCGCATTACCAGCAATCAGCTCATAAATCACAAAGGCTTGGCTTTTTCTTACCAGGTCATTACTGGAGAAATGGGGTTTCAGAAGGCATGTACTGGCCTAGCCTGCACATAATGCTTTTTTAGGACTGACTTTATGACCTAGCAAACAAAAGCAGATATAGCAGCAACTAAAGGCAGACAGCAAACTTTCCATATGTCTTTTTCACTCTGGGCAGCTCACTGAAAACACAATATATAATATAACCCTATAATGGAGCCACTCCTGAGTCTTGGCTACTAATGCTGCAACGCTTCCCAAGCATTGCCCCTTCATGCCAAGTCACTGTGTTTCACAACCCAGCAAGGTATGCAAGGTTTAAACAAGCAAACAAAAAAAGAAGCAACTGGAAGTAACCTCTGGAACCAGTGAAATATTAATTTAGCTATTGTTTTACGTGTTGTCAATAATTTATCCATGACCTGACAAATCTTCCTTGGGATCGTCAGCCTACCTGTTTGTGCCCATGCCTGCGTAATGCATGCTCAGCTGCCTGTGCTCCTCTTTACCTGTTTCCATCTAACAGAGCTTGATGCTTTTGACGGGTCTACCATAACCATTTAAGCAGGGCAAAAAGTGGTGAGCCAGAAATACAAGCTGCTTGGTGAAGGTGAAAAGAGAATGAGTGAGAAGCTGCCAAAAGATCCGTTACATAAAAAGCTGCAAGTGTAGGTTGGCCAAAGTGAGGTTGAGGGTGGAGTGCAGTGGTGAAATTACAGCCTTGCTGATAGTGCTCAATGAGTGCTGTGCAAACGCAACAAGATTTGGACATATCAGTATCTAATTTTGAGTTTAATTTCCCAGGAAAATTTCTAGGGTGTATTTTACATATGGTATATGCTTTTGATTTTTTGTTGTTGTTGGTGTTTTTTTTTCCTTAAGTTCATATATATATTATGCTGTTTCATATATACATGCGCATAGATACAAAGAAATAATAATGACAAGATTTGGGCTTTAACAGACAGGATTTGGGGTTGCTTTCATTATAATGTGTCCATTACATACAAAGCCATAACTAAAGCATTGTGGTAACCTCAAGGAGAGCCTCCGGGTGAGGCTGCGTAATTCAGGGGCTTGCTAAACCTAAAGCTACTGAGAAAAGAAGAGTATTAAAGAAAAAAATTTTTAAAAAGCCCTCTTATACTTAAATCTAGTATTAGGCACCTGTTGTGGGGGTTTTTATAAAATGCCCATCAGGCAAATGATTCATAACACAGAGGCAAGTGACAGACAGATAAGAAAGAGAACAAAAAAAGCTGATGTGAAGCTTGGCAGTGCGTTGCTCAATCTCACACAGAGTACAAGCCCCACTACCCTGACACACCCTCCACGTTCCTTAAAAAATGGCATGACTCAAAACTCAAGCTACAAAAACATGTTTCATAAGAAATAATGTGTGATGGCAAGTTGCCTACAGCAACATTTAATATTTTTTCTTCTTCAGCAGGAAATCTGGAATTTGCGCCTTTGCCAGATGAATAGTGTCCACGCTGAAAGCCAAGGGCATGGAGGGCTCTGTGGTAGGGAATAACACTTCTCAGTTGTTTTCATTAAAATTACTTACTTTTCACAGTCTTTAATGTAATTCAGCTTGTGCATCAGACTTCTCTTCATAACCTCATCCCTGTACCCAGTTGAGAAAACTAATTATATCCAAACATTTAAAAAGCTTCCTGGGAGTGTAACAGATGAGCAGTGAGGTCTAAACCTCAGGAATACTTCTGTGCATGTGAATGTTCCCATGTCAGCTCAGATCTTTTAATTTTTCGGTGATGTTCTGGGATTTGAACCTGTACTTAAGCCAACATTTTCCATTCTCAACTGTTCAAAACATTTTTTTATAATTAAATGCAAGCGATGCCACAGTGGGAACCACTTGGATGATGAACTGCTATACAAGTGAGTCTGTCAAGATGAATCAGTTTGTTATATATCAGCTCAGAAAAATAAACTGTATTCATGGCAGAACCCATTTTAACGTTAACAGAGGATTACAGACACTTCCCTTAGCATGATGCTCCTTAAGATACGGTTATATTTTTCAGCAAAATCAGATTTGTAATTGCTGCACACGGGAGGAAAAAAAAAAAGGTAGCCAAAAAAAAACGTTTGAGCTGCCCTTAGAAATAAACACACCCCACACGTAAAGCCAGATGCTGCTGCACATACGTAGTCTGCTGAATGTGCTCTAATTGTATCTGCACTGCACACAGTGCTTTACATAAAGGCATTAACCAAACCATAAAAAAAGTCCTTAATGCATGTCCAGAAAGAAGAGAAACGCAACAGATATAAAAAACAGTATAATAGGTTGAATGAAACAAGACACTGCTAGCTACTTAGCGGTAGCTATTTCTATGAAAAGGGAGGCAGTATTCACAGCTAGAGGTCCAACTGAAAACAGAAACGTTCCTATTAAATTCAGTGGGACTTTGGAAAACATCCAGCAGAGATCCTAAATTCTGCCCATCATCACATGATGGATGTAAACATACACAATCATTAATACTCAAAAGTGTTTCCTTTTAAAAACTTTATAAACAAAAAATAGGAGAGGGTAAAATGAAAGAGATAAGCAAGAGGAACTACTACTGAAGTAAAAATCAAAATTAAAAAAATGGAAACAAATCATTAGCACTCTTAAGACTGACTGGGTAGTTTGGTGATGGGGAACACATCTCAGAAACAGATGAAAGCCTGAGCTATGGCTTCAGGTTCTCACACCGTAAGACACACAAATTCAACTACAGGCTTCCTGGTCTGCACACAAACCTATTCAAAAGTCTGGGTTCAGCGAAACAGGCAGAAAATTCACTGCTTAATCTCATATGTGCAAGCACATCCATGTTGCTTTTCTTATGCTGTTCACATTTGTCCTTCCTACTTGCTCTTTTGATGCTGCTCTATTTCCATGTCCAGATGAGGTGCAGGAAAACAAGCTGATACAACAGCCATAAAACTGTTGTCCGATTTCCAGCTCTCCAAACGTGCTTGTGTTTAGTTCAAGTTAGGATAAAGAACTTGGGATGGATTCTGATTTTGTTTAAAGTGTGTTTCCTTTTTCTTACTTGAAGCTTTCTCCTTACATCGTAAACAGTGTTCTAAGCAGTCAGGTAATTAAATGCTCATTAAAATAGCTAATTAGCGTAGCACCAAAAAATATGAGATTTTTATCCACTGCCTTAAGGGTTAGGGTCTTCAGAGGGAAAAGGATGCTGATTCAAACCAGGGAATTGACAGAAAATCAAGGCTTCTAATAGAGTCTCAACTAAAGTCTAAGCTGCAATTGATGTATTAGAATTAAAACATCTTCTGTGGTCAGCAGCCGATGTTATTGCACAACTTCAAAGCTAAACACTAAGTACAGAAGAAAATAAATATTCTTCTGTACTAAGAAAGGGATTAGCACATCACAGCTAAGTCTGCAAAATAAATATCTAACTTCTAATTGTAGCTCTCAGCATTATAACTACTTATTTGCCCACCACACGCACACACCCTTTGCTGAAAATTGCTACGTGGGTCTCTGCTCATTGACTTATTCCACACGAAGTTGGACAACCTTACTACGTGCGCGCTGATTACAGCTCACAGCAAGAGAATGGTACTGCAGAGATGCTGCGCACAGAACCAGTTTAGTTCTCAACACAGATGGGAAGAATGGGCAGCCTCACAAGCTCTTCTTACTTAAAAAATTAGAAAGAATGCAGAGCTTTGCCCTTTGTGTATAGGATAAGACTTATTCTGACAGACATTTTTCAACATCATTTGAGAATAAATGCTTTTACAAAACTGCAGAGACTGCATTTATGATATGATAAAAAAAAATCAACAGATGACTGTTAAGTTATTATAATGAAGAACTTGTTTGACGGGATTACATTCATTATCGTAAGTGATTTACATCCTATAAATCACTTCTTTGGGGATTTAATTTTCCTTTGGCTGGCAGTGCTCCTCATTCTGTTACTGCTATTCTGGAGATGAAAGTTTGGAACATCTCACATATGTAGAATGCACAAATATTACGAGACAGGCTGAGAAAAGCTGTCCTGTTCGTCAAGTGCCTTTGGCTAAAGGGAATTTGGAGCTTCTTGTACCATCTGTGTCCCTATCTACATCCACTCACCATATTCAATTATGCTTGTGCAGTTTCAGCCCCAGAGCCAGGTCCCCCTGACGGTGCAGCCTGGCAGATCTCAGCATCGCATGGCTGCCTCCTATCAGGTAAGCATCTTGTGTCTTATGCCAGTAACGACTTCACTAACTTTATTCAGATGGTGCAGTGCTGGAAGTAGAATCACAATGACACAAAAACAATTCACTGCTGTGTCAGTGGAGGAAAGGAAATGCACTAAAATGTGGCAGCCCTGGGGAGAGCAAGGATGGGTTTCACAGGTCTTGAGCCTCCTGCATGTGGTGCCAGAAAGGGGAAATCCAAGCTAGGCTGGACCTGAAGACACAGGAAAGCACTACAAGCAGAACCCATGGTCAGGTTTGATTTACAATCAAGCGAAATCAAAGGGGAAAGGTACCTTTAGTGTCTGGATAAGCACAATTTGATGGGATGCAGAACATAAAATCAAAGTCAGGTGGAAAGTAATGGCAGGGAGAGAGACTTGGAAATGTACTGGAAGGGAAGGCAAAACCATCACAGTCCCGAAGGCTTCACGTATCTCTGTAATCAAGGCTCGTCTCTGCCTGAGGTAGTCTTCAGTCTAGAGTGTAATGGGAAGACATGAATGAGAAAAATACTACCTGTGTGTGAAAGGCTGTGAGATGGAGTACTGCTCTGAGCCAAGCTCTGCCCTGGTACCTCCAGGGGAAGCCTACTGCCTGGTAGCTCCATGCTGCTCTGTCTCCTTACCAGACATGCTAAGGTAACGCCGGTTGACTTGAGCCTGGATGATCACTGCAAGATTTGTCTTGCCCTCATCCCTTTTTACTGTGCTTTGGGTTTCAGTATAAACTTCACATGACCAGATGCAAAGGCAGAATTTTGAATGGTATCTATTCTGCTTCTGAAACCCTTTCCACGTCCCCACAAGGTGTAGTGAATGATACAAAACACAGAATATTAGCTAATTTGGACACAGAAGTATGATATAACTGTGTATCAGCCTTATGCATTAGAAAAGGTACTTCGGAATGAAAAACTTGAGAAGTAACGACAGGAGGGGTAAAAACTGGTATCAAACTCTTGAGGAAGTTTCACCTTGAAAGTAGCCCATTGGGAACCATAGGGATGAAATAGGCTCAAGTTGAAGGGGAACTGCACTACCTCAACAAACTGACCACGGCCAAGTTGCTTGAGAGGATCAAGGAAGGCTTGCTAACACCTGCTGGACCCTGCATGCCAGGCTGGGTTCTGATGGGAAGCAGAAACAACAGTAATGGTTCTGGATAAAATCCCTACCTACTCCCAAGAAAGGCTTCTCCATATCAGAAATAACATTATGGAAAAGATAAGCAGTGTCTAGGAAGGATCTCCAGAACTTCACTCTTTCCTTATGCTTTTTCTTTTTTCCTAAGAGCAGCCAGAATACGGAAAAACCTAAGATAGCCAGCACAAATACCGTGCCTCCAAAACTTCCCTGCCAGCTGGGGTTTGGCAGACAGGCAAGCTTTCCAAGGGGCCACAAGCCACACGTCCAGCCACTGACAAACCAGTCTCACCATCTAAGCTTCTGGTGATGGCACTGGGAGCCGTGGCTGTGGCTGCCCAGGCATCTTGCAGGCCTGCAACAGAAGAACTGTGCCACAGCAGCTCCCGGCTGACCGCCACCATCCCGCTCCCAGTTGCAGAGGGGGCTGCGACTGCTCCTCTCCTCCATCTGGAGGAGCAGTTGGACACAACGCGCCGAAGGAAAAAAATGCCGGTGGGGCAAAAATAAAAATCTCTCAACAAGGTAATTTTTATGCTCAGAAACATTACCAACCCAAATCCCATAGGGTCTTACTAAGTTGTAATTTAATTATTGAAATCCTTTTCCAAAGGCGCAGTTTTTTTCCCCTGAAGAACAGGCTGGTGACCAGCAGCCCTGTAGGGAAGGGAATGCCTTTGGAAAAGGATTTTTTTTGCGAAAGGATTTTTATTGCACCAGCCTTTTTCTGGTGCAATAATAATCAAAAACACCCTCCATGATGGAAAGGAATGGCCGGTCGCCAGAAATAATCGTGTCTTTGGCCACAAGGCTGACAAGAGCCCTTCTCGTACCAGGGTACTGCATCACCCTCCTGTTTAAAACCTGCAGCCAAGGCTGCCAAGCTCCTGAACATGTGGCTTACTCTTAAATGAACAAGCACATTGGCCCTATATTTCTCCTGGAAATGTGTGTTGTTATTTTTAGAATAAAAATATAAAATGATATTGCTTTTATTTTCAGGGAAAAGCTCCAGGAAACAGTGCTTGTATCCAAAAACTCTGTTATTTCTCAAACAGCCAAGAGTAGCTGCCTTCAGCGGGGCTGGTCTTGAAATTGGGATTTTCCCCAAAACAACCCAGTATCTTTATAGTGATGGACAGACATGCCAAGAAAAGCAGTTTAAGGAGTGTGAGGGCAAGAGCAAGACATGGCTGAATGACACGGACCCCACCAGCACATGGCCTCCCCAGCGCACCTCCCTCCGCCAGCAGCCCTGCCCCAGGGAGCCAGCTCAGAGCCCTGCCGAGAGCCCTCTGTTACCGAGGCAGCTCAGTGATACCTCTGGTGCCTGGCGTAGCGAGGGCTTTGATCACTGCAGAGCGAGGAAAGCGTGCTGCCAGTTCACACTAATGAGGTGTACTGCGTGACAGCCAGCTTTCCTCTCCTTCCCTCTCTGACTTCATGGGATGCTCAAACAAGAAAATTGGTTTTAAGTTGGAAGTTAATGCAGAAACGTGATCTTTAAAAGCATCAAATGATTTAGAAAGACGACTTTTAAGAGACTTAATGTGTCGAACCTTTGTACCCCTCTGCACGAGAAGAGCAAAGTAAAAGCTCTTTTCCCACACTGGCCTGGTCCTTCCAGGCACAGGATGCATGGTGGGCACGTGTCGCCCTGGTCCTGCTAACACATCTGTGCTGTTATCCACCCTAATCCAGCTTTCAGCGAACGCAGGATTAGAAAAGCAGTCTGACTTGTGTCCAACTCTCTCAGTATTTTGCTGATGTAGAAGCCACCCAATGAACAGTGTCAGTGCTATCTACTCAGCATTTAGGACTGCACTTGTCTTTTCTCCTGCTCAGCCTTCCTTCCGCATACACTGCACGTGTTTTCAGATGGGCCTTTCACTTCTACTTCCTGCCTCAAAAACCAAGCGCAAAGGAATCAAATGCAGTCCCCTGGTGACACCATTCCAACCACAAAAGTTCCAGCAGGGAACAGCGTGAATGGGAAACCAGCCTGATGACCAAGCGTAGACTACTGTAGGAATCAGCTTCTCCTTACCAATGAGTAAACTGCAGTATAAATCTTCTTCCATCAAACCCGGACTCACCAGAACAGTGCAAACTCTTTTGAATTATTTTCTGGACATGTTGCTTTTATTATACAAACACGCCTGCTCCATCTGCTTAGCTTCAGGCACATTGCTAACGGAGTGGCAACCTGAAAAGCCTCCACTCCCTGCACAAAGAGCAAGGTGACTTCAATGATGAGGTTTCTGAAGGGAACTGGTGCCAGTAGGGGAAACAAAGAGTTCACCATCATGAGCTAAAGAATAGCCTGGGAGTAGGAAGATATCAAGGACTCACCAAAGAGAGCGCACACCTATGGAAATGGAGGCTTCAGAGAGCATAAGAAGTTTGGCAGAAGCAGTTGCTAACATGGTAGTTTGCATACTTCAGTTCTGAAAGTGTAAATGAAAGTAGGGCAATGAATACAGAAGGTTACAGGAACAAATGCCTCGATAAACTTGCGATCCTGGAACTATAATTGAGGGTGAAGCATGTTTCCCAAACCAAATGCTTATTCCATTTGTTCCTAACATGTCCACAAACATTTAGGAGCTGAGAGTGTATACAAGCATGCACAAGCTCATTTTGGGCTCATCAAACTGCCTGGCAGCTGAAATGGTTGGTGTGCCCTAGCTTGCTAAGACCAAGCTGACACAAATGGCAGCTATGAGATGGGTCCTAGTTTCTTGATGATCCTCTGAACGCCCAGCTTCTGGGGATGGGCCCATGGAAATACACAGAGAGGGACACTGACCTTTTCCTCCTCTTGAGAAAATAGTTCCTCTGGGAAAGGAGACCTCAGGACTTCTTCCACGGCGGCTTCCCACCTCTCTGTGCTTTTCCCAGCAGCCCAAGTAACACAGCTGCCTGCTTTGAGCAGCGTGCCGAAGGAGAAGGCACAGGCACAGCTTTTTCACGAAGGGCACCACAGGTTAATTCCCATCTCTGAAAACCCACATAACAGTAATGGCTCTTCAGAGACCACTGGAGAGGCGAAACAGAGAATATGCCTGAGATATCTCTGGTTGACTGAGCCTTCATTGCCTTTTTTTTTTTTCCTTCATCGTCCAACCTTCCCCTTTTTTGGAAATCTGGAGCAAAATCCAATCAGTTGGTATTCAGTCGGACAAGCCCCCAATACACTTGGAGCAGATCTTTTTGCAGCTGTATAGAACTACTTGGATCAGAGGGGCAAATCTGCAGCATAGCTTTGCTGACGTCCAGTACCCTTTGCCAGCCTCCAGCAGCTAAGAGCTGGTAGAGCACAGGTCAGCCTGATGGAATGCATGGCTAATGTTCCACAACATCCTATGAAGTCAAAAGCAAACACAGCAAAACAAACCAACAAATGTAATAAAAATATTACATCTTGGTTTGGTTTCTCCTTTCATGTGCATTAAAACGAAACCAATAATTACTGCAGATGACTCCTGCAGTGCATTTTTAAAGAGGTTGCTTATCAAGGACAATTGACTGAAAAGCCTAAATGCTGAATGTGCCCCAAAACTTTTGCTATCTATCTTATCTGTGGTTTAGAAAGAGAACTAGTCACTGTTGTTACACCAGCCTCATGATAAGATCACAACCTTCCTTTTTGAGGAAGTTCAAGCCTATGCAGTGTCATGCTATTAAAAATACTATAAAATTCCAATATCAAAACAGGCATATCAAACCAAATTAAAACCTCTTATAACTGAAATAGACAAGTACAAACTGAAGGCATTTAGAAAACAATGTTAAGTTTTTATGTATTTTTTCTATGCTTGCTTTTATTGTTAAATACTCATGTTTGAATTCCCCCTCCACCCCCCCCAAATTCCAGATTTCAACACTGCAAGGAAGACAAGAATAACAGGGAATATGCATTTTCAGAAGCAGTAGATAAGGGAAGATGTCAACGTCCAAGTGACTGGACAGAATGTAAACTCAGAAATACAAAGCTTAAGCCTCTTTGTCGTAACCAACAATTTGAACAGTGCGATGGAAGTGTGCTATTGACAGCTGCCTCAGTACTCCCCAGCCAGATATCGCCAAAGAGAAATCAGATAAAGAAGAATTACAGCGTGTTCTCAGGCTGAAAGAAGAGGGGGGAGGAATGGGGAAAGTGACAAGCACTCGAAAAGCTTAAGAGAGGAGAAGAGATAAAGATGACTGGGCCAGAAAGAAAACAAACTGGAGAGTAAGGAAGGCAGAAGTGCTGACAGCACTAATATAGGATGAGATGATGGGGAAGACAAGGAAGACGCTTTGTGGTGAAGGGCAGGATTCATGTATCACATTTCTGGCACCACTCCTGAATATTTCTAAGGGCACAACCTCCAAAAAGAACTAGGTGTAGAACATATCCAAAATCCTTTGTGACCTGCTTGCTGCCCCAGCTATGGGCCCCAAGGTTTCCACTTCCCCAGCTCAGCAATCCTGCTTGTTTGCTTGACCTAGCTGGATTTCAGAAAGCAAGTTTCACCTCGAATTAACAGGCTTGCTAGTTACAGCCCATGATGATGAACATTCTGAATGCCTTCAACCAGGATGGAAGCTCTCAACCACTTGGAGAACCTGGTCCATTTCTTTGGGAGTCCCTCAGCACTGAATGGCAACCTGTGCTCCCCCAGCTCCTCTGGAGTGCATGGAAGGTGTGGTCATGGTTTTTCAGAATGGTTTGTGCAATAGATCTTAAAACCCCCTAGAACACCACGGGTTGCTGAGGTCCCATCGGATTCGAGAGAAATTCTTTCTCCTCATTCTTATTCCCACTAATACGAAAGAATAAAAAAACAAAAACACAACAAAAACAGGCATAAAGACTAGGTAGAGAGAAAACCCTTATAAGAACAGCCTCAAACATCAGGCAGGCATTATTATGGTCCTCTGTGCTACAACGATAAACCGGCGTTTCTTTGTTAAGGGAAATGTCACAGCCATTGCATGCTTCCCCCAGACCCGAGCCTTTCAGCACAGGGCAGTCCCCAGTGAGCCTCCCCATGCTGTGGCACTGAAATGTGATCTTGGGGCACTTCAGGTGGTACAAGCATCTGCTGGCCAAACTTCAGACACTAAACAAATGTTAGTTAAAAAAGCAGTAAATAATCATCTTGTTATCTACAGGTACTGCTGCACCATCACATCTGAAAAGCTTCCCAGAAGCTCTGAGGATCCGATGGGCAAAAAAAAACACCATGAGGAAGAGTTAGCCGTGAGCTTCATAAGCTGGGGCACTGTCAGTCAGCAGCTTTGGCCTCCACCATTTGTACTATTTTTCTGTAAATATTGAATCAGTTGCTAAGGGATTTCACTGAACAACATGATATCACTCTGTTATTGCACCAGTGACTAGAGATCATCCCTCAAAAACAGCACAGCGTTGTTTAAACCCAAGCTTCATTTCTTGTCAATACAGCTGCGGTGAGAAAGTCTCAAAGTGTTCCCTTGGTGAGCCAGCTCCCTTCAGCTGCCAGGCCCACCAGCGGCACCATGTGCACCGGGAGAGGCAGCACCTCCCTGGTGCAACGCGAAGTCCTGGGAGAGCCGGGAAAGGGCTGCAGATGAAGGATATTCTCAACAGCACGCACAGGCTCCCTGCTCCAAGCAAATAAACAAGTCGATAGCAAAAGGCATGTTGCAATAACACAGCACTACCCAAGAACAGAAGTGCATTCCTGTGAAAAGCTAAATAATAGGTTTTATTCCTGTACAAAATCTGACTTAAGAACCTGTATCATGGGACAAATATCCGTGTTACAGAGAAGAAAAACTAGACTATTATTTAATTAACGATCCTTCTTCCGTACTTTTTATTTCCAGATATGTAATATATGGGCTTATATATGTCTTATATGTCTTTTTATTTCAAGATATCTAATATTTCTTATGAGCTTTTTTAATTTTAGTACCTTTAACACAGACTGTTTGCAAAGAACTGTGGCTTTGTATTATGAACTCCAGGGAGTGCCGGTCTCTCCAGCCCCAGGTTCAGCTCCCCAGCTGGATGAGAGGACCTGAGAAAGCTTTTCGGAGGGAAATGCTAATGCCAACAGAAATGCTTGAGTGGGCACATTTTAAACTCTCTTCTGCATGGCCCTGTTGCAAATCAAGCCCTCTGTCTCAGCTGCGCACAGGAGAGAAAATGGCTGAAGAACAATGATTTCAAAACACAGACACTGAGGGCCATCACTTAGCGATACTTGCAGTGGGCTGAGACACATCTGCACACATTTCTCAGGGGTTTTACAGGGCCAAAGTATGTTAAAGTTTACAAAAGGTCTTCTTGTTAGAACCGAAGCTTGCCTCAGGTCTCCCAGCAGAGCTGGATTCCTCTGGCAGATACTCTGGCTCCCACCCAGGGGCTGGCCTGCCCCTTCCTCCTCTTCCTCCTCCTCTTCCTGATGATGCAGGGGGCAGCCCACTTACCTACAGGTAGCACTGGCTTGTTTGGAGAGGCAGCTTAGAAGAGAGTACATATGGCAAGTTGCAGATGAAGGGTACATAATTAGTGATAAATAACTTCCTAACATGACCAGCACATTTGTTCTTAATTAGCCTTTATTCACATTAAGTGAATTTACGTTACTGCTGTTATTAAAAATCTTTACAGAGGACAATCAATATAAATTTATGACAGCAGAATGCTAACAGGCAATGAGTTATACATGGATGCATTTTGATAATCTCCATGTAGTGTGAAAATGACCTTCAAATTGTAGGAAAACAATATTTGCATCTCAATAGTCTTCCTAGCAGAACGGTTTTTAATGCACATTTGGGCAGATCTCCTCCTGTTACTCCTCCCTCTAAATTATTTCATGTGATGGAGACAATCAGGATCACTAATCTGCTCAAGTAGCTATGAATTTTTCTGACAGGGGAAAACGAAACAAAACAAAACAACAACCCCAAACAAGACTTGACCCAGTGCTTTAAGGGCCTGGACTCCTGCTGCGTGAGACACGCAGCTAAGGGAGATGTGCAACTGTGTGAGTTTTGCGGAGTGCAAGGTGTGACCCTATTACTAGTAAAGCCTTTTAGTTTGTGCTGAATCGAAGAGCGCATTTCGCTAGGTGAGGTTTAAAAAAAGCAATGCTCAAATGCTCAAATTCTTGCTACTGAGTCATGACCTAATAGAAAAAGTAATTCAGCTATTTCACGTTATCTGGGAAGAAAATCATTTCAGGCAGTGGATACAGATAGGGATTATCTAAATCAAACACACAGAAACATCTGATGACTCCTGGTATTTATTGGGCATAAGCATGCAGTGCTGGGATGGTCACTCCTGTACAACGCTCCGTACTGGATTCGGCTCTATGGCTCTGGAGCTCAGCACTGCAGGAGCACAATATACACCAAGGCTCAGCAAAGTCCAGTTATTTTTTTCCCTTCCAAAATGCTTGACCATAGCTGATTTCAATCAGCATCAAAAAAAAAGGGGAATTCTTTCTACTGAAGAGAACCCTGGCCACTGCTTCCAATCCCTTCCCAGCACGGCCCAGACCTTCCTGGAAAAGACACAGGGAGAGGCAGCCCCAGGGCCAGCCAGCAGTACACAGATGGTGCCATCTCTGCTCTCAGCGCAGCAGCATCACAGAAACACGGGAGGCAAGAAGGAATGCCTGATCTTTGCTGCCGTTCACAAAGAGGACAGGAGAAGAAAGGGCTGCAGTGTTTGCTGATTAGCAGCGCTGGGTGAATCCTGACGCATGAAAACACCACCTAGTCTAGAGACCAAATTAGCATACCTTCAGGAGCATTAAACAGAGATAAATAACTTCTTGACAAACCAAGTAAATTAAATAGGTATCATCCTTTTTGACGTGTCAAGGGCGGTACAGCGGAATACAGGCGGGTGGTGAGGAGCAACATGTATAAACTGACTGGCTTAAAAAAAAAATCAATAAAAACTTAATCACAGAAGAATATAACCTCCATATATCAAATCCACTGAGACTTTCACAGGGGAATTTCAGTTTCAGCAATAAAGCAAATTCATTTCAAGTTAAGCTAATATGGACATCTTGAATTTATTAGTAAAAATGATAGCAATGTGAACTTTAGGTTTTCAGAAGCAAAAAGACATTTAATAAAATTTCTTTCTTTTTGCCCTGGGACTAAGGAAAAATTCAATAACCTATGCAATTTTGATAAGTTATGGATTCTTATTTACAACACATTTTAGCATAATTTCATCTTAATATTTTGTAATGATTTGCTGTCACAACTGAATTTTTTCCTATTGTTAATCATTACCCCAATGAAGAAAAATTATTTAGTTTATAACTAAGAGAACACAACTAGCTATTGCTAGTACAGACAATGTGTGGGTCTGTTGGCTGGGGCTGGTATGGCCATCACCCTCTATAAAATAACAAGTATGGATTATTTTAATTTGCCGTGTTTTTTTTTTTTAATGGAAAAGGATGGCAAAATTTTTCTGCAGAAACTTGTAGTGATGGAAGAACGCTTTTGATACAGACAGTTTGAAAAAGCGTCTTTGTCCATGGAAGGAGCCAAAGCTGAAATATTTCAGTTGGGACAGCACGTGAGAGGAGCTGTATGTAGTTCAGTGTCCTCATGTCTACCCTCCCACCTGCGGGTGTGCAGCCCAGGTGCATCCCCGGGGCCGCCGCACCGCAGCGGGCAGCACTGCCTCTGGCCCCAGCAGGCAGCCGCAGCTCCTGGAACCGCTTCCAGATAGCAGCAGTCTGGGTTTTCGCCCGATGTTTCATTTGCAATTACATCTGTAATGTTCAATTTGCAGCTGAAAAGACAAATATGTTTACAGAAAACTCTGACGCAGTTTTTTTTTTTCCTTTTTTTTTTTTTTTTTCCCTGAGTTCACTGAAATATTCTATAAATTCAGGCCTGCTGACAAACGGCCTCTAAAAGCAGTGCTTAACAGGCTTCAAACTGCTTGCTTTTCGGGCAGGCAGCTCCTTCCTGAGCAAACACTTGTGACAAACAGGCCCTATGGTGTACCTGTTGTGCCAAGGGGATTCAGGTCAGGCCACTGGTCCCATCAGCCTGACATCACGCAGGGTTCCTCAGATCTAGCTGAATGATGTCTCACAGAAGGATGAGAAAATGGTATTACTGTCTCATTTCCAGCTATTAATATTTTTTTTCAACTCTACGAATACATGTGATATTGGGATTTCTTCTTCAAGAGACAACGTGATGAATGGCATTAATAGGTAATGTGATTGGAACGGGGAATAACGAATAAAAACGATCTGACAACAAGAGGCTCTTCCAAGACACTAACACTCAGTGACAGCAAACATCCCGCAGTCCAGGGAGTTCACTTTTGAAGCAATGCTGACACAGCTGAAGCGACCACTTGCTACAGTTAAATTTTCTTTTTCCCCAATTACTTTTGATAACCAGCCCTGAATTTTAAAGTATATTTACAATATATGTCTCCACGAGAAGTCCTGACACAGCACTCACACAGGACACCTGAGAAAATGCAGGCCATGCACCTGCCACGTCCAGAGCTCGAGAACCTACCCCGATGGATCAAGTCCATGCTTTGCAATGCTGCAGTAAGAAGTTATCTGGACTTCTACACTTGCCAGCTGTGTGGTACCATCGTGCCTGTTTGCTCCAAGAGACAGCACATCCCCAGGGTGGGACGGCGTGCCCAGCTTTCAGCGATGCCCGGCACGGTGCTGCGCCTGCCGTGTGCTGCTGCCCGGCAGGGTGCTGTGCCCACTGTGTGCTGCTGCCTGGCAGGGTGCTGTGCATGCCTTCCTGGCCAGAGCTCTCCTCCTGCTTCGGGGCTGCTCTGCATCTGCCTCCCAGCCCCTGTGCTGCCGCAAGACACACCTGCCATCATGCAGAGCTGGCCTTTCCAGGCCCACGTTTCTAAGTCATTTGCTCAGCCCTACCACATATTTATCCTTTACAAGAAAATAATAAGAAATCTTAAAAAAAAAAAAAAAAGCCATGAAAAAGCCTTTTCTTTGGCTGCAAGAAGAGCCCAGTGTGAGCAGATCGACCAGACATGTAAACAGCAGGTTGCACACCCCATGTTTGTTTTTCATCTCGAACAAGGAGGCTGTGCTTCAGGATGAAGGAGGCTGAGCACAGACTTTTTATTCACCCACTTCTGATCTCCCCGTTTCTCTTACACAACCCGAACTGCCCGAGGGCAACTCAGAAATACTCACAAAAGGCGTAAGGTAAATCCTCAAAGCTATGTTTGTTCCTCTAACAGTCATCTTGCGCTTTCTTCCCCCACTGCTCCCTTCCTCCTCCCTCTTCTCTTCCATTACTCTGCAATTTATTGTTTTTTTTCAAAAACATGCTCCCCGCTGTGTATGTGTCTATGCAGAGCTCCGGTTATCTGAGGTATTTTCTTATTCTACACCTTGCACCCACCCTGTCTTCTGTACTGTTACAGCTCATCCTGCCAGGGAAGCCTGTATGGCATCATCTTGCTGTGCAGTGCCTGGCACATGGCTGGGTACTGTAAGAAATAATGATTTTTAAACACTACACAGCTGTGAGACAAACACACAGTCACAAACACTTCTCATGTTCTCATCCACGAGGTCCCAGTGCTTAAAGACAAACATGTGAAGGGCCGCAGCGATGCTGCCGGTGCTCACCAGGTTCCTGCATGAAGCAGCGCTGAGCTGCACCACACAATTTTCATTTCCAGCCATGATGTGGCTTCTGTAAAGTTCTGGGGTCACTCTGGGGATCCCAGAGGCTTTGGTTGAGGCTTGTCTTTACTTCTGACACCTCGAGAACAATGAAACCTCTTTTAATATTTAACACGTGCCTTAAAAGTGAACAGGCACCTCCCTTCTCCCTGCTTAAGCATCCTGTGCTTTCAGCAGGGTTCAGGCAGCCTCTCCCTTCTGTCACACATGAGGGCTGGCTTGGTGACTTTGCCTTTTGGACGAGCTTTCAAGGAGTGTCAGGCACAGCGAGCAATGCCGTCTGTCAGCATCGCAGTCCTGCACTCCAGAATTCAAAACCTCTGACAGAATAGTCTTCAAAGTTCATGTTCAAACGCAACATTACCTCAGGGTAGGAAAGACCTTAAAAAAACATCTTCTCCAGTCCTCCTTGAAGCTGACAGTGAGAGATCTCCTTACTTGTCTCTCCTTTGCAGCTGCTTATTAAAAATAATAATTACTACAGACTGTAGAAGAATGAAAGCATGACCTGAATAAAATAGGTGTCCCACAGAATTCCTTTGACAGACCCTCTGAGTGAGACTTCTTGCGTGTTTATAGCCCCAGCTGGCCCATGCTCCACTGCAGAAGAAAGTGAGGAGGAGAAATTTATAGCCAGAAGCAAAAAAGACAAAGATTTTAAGAAAAAAGCTTAAGGATCCTGAAAAGAACCTCCATAATTACACGGAGCTACTTCTGTGCAGAATTAGCACAATTGCCCTGGATAACGCAAAGGAGACAGTAATTTTATTTACTCCTTATTTAGAAAAAAAACAGATGAATGCAGCGCTATCACAGGTTGATGACCAAGTATTTCTCATTCCAGTAGTAAAGGTAAAGCAGTAAAAACTGAAATAGCAGGTTAAAAAAAAAAAAAGCAACAAAAACTTAGGCTACACAGTATCTGTGATGTCTAAAACTGCCCTGGCTTTTATAGTTACTTTAGTAACCCATAAAGCACTGGATTAATTTCAGAAGAAGGAAACTGTGCATGTTGAACAAAAACTGAAGGAAATAAACGAGTAGATACAGCCCGATGCCAGTGCCCCAGCTGATGTGGGGTTTGACTCATAAGGAATTAAAAGATGAACACTTGTGTGGGGCCTGCCAGAGCAAGTCAACACAGGCAGTTACCTACAAAAAGCTTTTCTGCCAGAAGAAAAAGCTGTGATGATAGCCAGTGACTAGACGGTGAAGAGGATTAAGTCATGCGTTAATTGTAAGGGTGAAAACCACCTGAGTCACTCTGCAAGCTACAGCTCAAAGCCCCATCGCAGGAAGGGGGAGTGCAGTCTGGGCATTCTGGCAGGAGCGGGATCTCGCAGGTGAAAACACAGATCCAACACTATCCCCAGGGCTCTCCCTTTCCCCATGACCTGGCCAGCGGTGACCTCTGAGCAGTCACGTCCAACCAGTGGGGTCTGCCCTGCTGCAGAGAAGAGCTAAGGACATATATGAGAGACGCTGGAGGGATGCTAGAGACAGGGCTCCTCTGGCCTCTTTATACCCTCTCTAGTTTCCTAGGCTTCTCAAACGCCATTTCTTTGTCCTAATATTCATATCCATTTGTGTTCTCTTCCTTGTTCTTCTAGGTTTAAATTTCCCTCATCCATTTGTTTTTCATGTGGATTTATTTAGAAATCATTTGTCATATTCCCATTTATAATAATCCATACTGGTGAGATAACTCTTCTGTGATCTGTATCCCTTCCTAAACCTAGACTTCATCCTACAATATCACTTCTGTCTTTTTACAGACACAATCAGCCAGGTTCTTGCTATTCCAAAAGGTCGATGACATTGCTAATGTGTATGTATTACATACAAGCAGAAATCAATGCTGTCTGCCGTACATCTGGATCAATATCATGGAAATAAAAATGAATTCTGGACATATGAATACAAAAATATTTATGACAAAAAGAAACCAGAAAAATCTTTAAAGAAACCCATAAAATGAAAGCAGAAAAAGAAGCAACTCCACCACACAAGTACGTAACTTACTTGCAGTGCAACTATTTTTAGGTATTCCATGTTAGTCACCAACCTGCATTTACACTAACGTTGTGGGTTTCGGTGGTTTTTCTTTCAACTGCCTGTGGAGGCTTTTGGGTCAGATATAGTAACGAGCAGTCCCCACAGTAATTTTAATTAACAAGCTCTAATAAATTTGCACATGTTGCAATATACTGGTCTAAAAATACCCGTGTGCATCCCCCAAGACTGTGGCCAGACTGCTCAGCATCCCAGATCCCATGAGGCACAGCCTGTTGTTTAAAGGATGGATTCAGTCCCTGCACTGGGACCGCATCCCGGCCCACGGTAACTGGGGCCGGGGAGCCCCCAGTCCGCCCTGAGCCCCACAGCGCAGCCTTGGCACGAGACCCCCTTCACCCACCACATCAAGAGGCTCCCCCAGGCCCACGGCTGCCTCTCATTTCGCACAGATGACAAAATGGGCTCCCTGCTCTGGGTTCATCTCAGTCATTTGGCTAGAGCCAGCCTGTCAGTCACAGGCCTGACTCGGCGCTTGGCAGAGCCACGGCTGTGCAGCCGTGCCAAAGAGGGGGAAAAAATAAATCTTGCTCTTGTCAAAACCTTCCAGTTTTCACCGAAATTGTTCAGTTCACTGAGCAAGAACATTACATCTGAAGAGGCAATAGCTATGTTTTTTCCTGCCTTACACAGCCCCACACCTCCAAACCGACTCCTTTGGTATGGACAGGTCACACACCTTGAGGAGGGAACCAAAGCAGCTACAAGCACCAACTGCAGCCGCTCCCCCTGGTGCACACCATTTCCAAACCTGGCGCCAGCCACCTAGGGCTGAAGCTGTCCCACCGGCGTCAAAGAGACCGGTCCCCCAAACAGCAGCTTAACAGGATTAGGCTCTGTATTTTCAAGCAAACCACAGCATGACGATGTGGAGCTAGGCTTTCCCAGGACAGCATTTCCAGCCTGGGCTTTTCACAGCTGCCTGGTGGGTGTCCCAGGGCCCTGCCAGCACTGCCATGCTGCTGCACGCTCCTGAATCTGCAAGCTCACATAGGTGTCTGAACCATTTGCACAAACCAGCAGTGGATCCGGCAGCACTCTTGAAAAATACAGAGCCAGAGCCAGGGCCGGGGCGGGAAATCCGGCAGCAGGACAGGAGCAAGCAGCTGGGGTGCAGCATGTGCAGCAGGAATGCGGGTGCATCCCAGGAAGCAGATGTTCCCGAGAGAGAAGAGAGTTCTTTGGGAGCACCTGTGCAGACTAAAATTGCTTATGATATGCAGATGGTCAGATGAGACTGAATAATGAAAACGTGCACGATCTCTGCTGCATGTGGCATGCAGACAGCTGGACGGTGTGATACCCCATGCTCTGCTGGGGCTTTTCTTTTCCAAAGAAGAGAAGAAATGGTTGCAGACAAATATTATTTCTTATATATACATCTCTCACATCACAGATATCTTAGAGGCGGTACGTCACGTTCAAGTATTTAGAAGAACTAAACTATAAATGAGAGAGCACCAATATGTGCTTAAGAGAAACAGAAGAGCTGCTGCGAGGTTTTGTGAACCTTCCCATAGTTTGGAGAACCGCAGTGAATTATACCCTACCTATACAGCGACAAGTTCACAAAAGCTTTTTCTGTGCTGTACATCGTGCCAGCATATGGGAACGTTGTACTGATGCTATTAGCCAAGACTCTTTTGACATGATGTAAAGCATCTAATAATTATACAGCAAATATGACGAGATGGAATTGAACCTGATCTCAATTAGCAACCAGAAGTATCCTTCCAACTGAGATTAATATTGATTAAACCATAACAAGACTAGTACTTGCCAATAAGAGCTCTATAAAATCAAGGAAAGGTGAGGCCAACCTCTAAGCTGGGAGCACTTTGTCATAAGCTGTAAAGACAAGCGATTCTCCTATGGCCTAATTTGTCCTTTTCAAAAGTGGAAGTTTGGCTCTGTATAATTCAGGAAATTACAATCATTTCAGCAGACAGATAGACTGGCCAGGTGCCCAGAGCAGAGATCAACAACCTCTGGGAGACGGCTCTGTTTTCCTTGCAACTTGCTGTATCCCCGGTATGGTATTTACCACACCAAACCCTGTTCCTCTCTCCCTCTCGCCCCTCTCTCAGCTATTCAGCCTGAGATATTGTTCCCAATATTGACGTACTGTATGTCCAAAAATAGGTTTGTGTTTTTTAATTCCCCCCCTTGTGCCAAATTAAGTGGGGTACTTTGGATCTGAACAAATATATTGGATTTATTGGCTCATCCCTCAAGTGAGGTATAAGAGTTCCACTGATCCAATCCTACGTTTCCTTTACATGGAAATGATTGAATTTATTACTAGCCATTTTTAGATCATATTAAGTCAAACTGTAACAGCTATGCACTCTTCAGGGCTTACCGCAGATTAAAAAATGCTGCTTGAAAAACAGACATGCAAGGGTACGAGAGGCAACAATGTAAAGCTTACAACAAATTTTTTTTTCAAGATTTTTGATCCTATTTAAGTAATGTTTTAAAATGTTCAGAGCAACTTCAGAGAACTCTTCTACAGCTCAGAAAACACTGACTGCTAATATTCTGCAAATTCTAAGAATACCTACAAACCAAATTAACCGGCAAGTTAAAGCAAATTTCTCTGAATAAACTTTTCTTAATACTTTTTCAATAAAGATCTTCTTGCAAAGAACAAAGATCAAACTTGACAATTATTAATTTACTTAAAATGGGGGTTGGAGGCAGACGAAGCCTGGGAACCTCTACAAGCTATCAAATCTTGACTTGGGAGATAACTTATGCCCGTGTTCCCTGGCTGCCCGAAACAGAATTTCTGTGAAAGCTATTGATGACTCAGATGAATTGGGTATCGGAGCACATCACCCCAGGAAGATACTCTACACAAAAATCAGCCCAGCCACCCAACCTTGCGGATGCTCCTCATCCCCACCGAGCTTCCCCTGCCCCGTCCCGTCCCCGAGGGCCGGTGTTCCAGGGCTGTGGGCAGCTCCCGTGCAACAGCCACCGCGCTTCATTAACACCAGCGACTCCAAGACCTGCTCCTTGGCACACTCCGAAAGACAGACCTTGTCTGTCTTCCCTGTACTCCAGTGAGGAAATGTCTGTAGTTCTTTAATTAAACAGAAAAAGGCACTTATTTGGTATATGCCTCATTTCTGCTTATTATTCTCAGGTGGTAGCCGGTGGACTATTCCCCCCTCGGCTGCGCAGCTATGGCACTAACAGCGAGGTGGAGGTGTGTGACTGGGAGCTGGCCTGTGCCCCTCGCAGACAGCCCAGCGGGAAAGAAACCGGCTGGAGGCTGGCACGGCTGTGTGGAGATAGGCGATACTGTGGCAGTCCCTGCAGGCAGGAGCAGATGATCTACTACCCGCTGTGCTCTGCGCTGGTGCGGCCTCACCTCGAGCACTGTGTGCAGTTCTGGGCACCACAGTACAAAAAGGACATTAAACTGTTGGAGAGTGTCCAGAGGAGGGCTACAAGGATGGTGAAGGGACTAGAGGGGAAGACGTATGAGGAGCAGCTGAGGTCACTTGGCCTGTTCAGCCTGGAGAAGAGGAGGCTGAGGGGAGACCTCATCACGGCCTACAGCTTCCTCATGAGGGGGAGTGGAGGGGCAGGTGCCGATCTATTCTCCTTAATCACCAGCGATAGGACCCGAGGGAATGGTGTCAAGCTGAGGCAGGGGAGGTTCAGGCTGGACATCAGGAAGAGGTTCTTCACCAAGAGGGTGGTCGCGCACTGGAACCGGCTCCCCAGGGAAGTAGTCATGGCACCAAGCCTGTCAGAGTTTAAGAAGTGTTTGGACTGTGCTCTCAGTCATATGGCCTGAGTTTCTGGGTAGACCTGTGTGGAGCTAGGAGTTGGGGTCAATGATCCTTATGGGTCCATTCCAAGTTAGGACATTCTATGATTCTATGCTCTGGGGCAGGGCGGGCGGCACCGGCTGGGCGCCACGTCCTCATGCTGCCCGGCAGAGCCAGAGGGGTACTGGCTCTGAGCACACAGCCGGTGGGGTACGAACGGCAGCGTGCAGGAAGGATGCGCTCCAAGGAAAGCAGATGTGCAGGGCCAGATGGGATGAGAGTGGTCCGTAGCCAACATTTACCTTATTTTGCAGTATGACATGCCTGAGAGCCCAGGGCAAAGAGGCAACAACTTTTCCAGTCTGGTACTGGAGAGTTCAACTCTAAGTGTAAAGTATTAAGAATTAATGCAAAATATAGCAAGCTAGTGAGCAGTCATTAGGGCAGCCAATGACTATTATCAAGGAACTTTTCTGGACTCTTAAAATTTCACCTGCACATAAAATTGCAATTCCTCACACCCAGGAGCAGGCAAAAATCAGCCTAACACAGTGCGGATAACAAAATATAATACAGAAGATTATTAGGAAGTAAGCAAGTCTGTCTCTGGCAGGCCATGACAGAAGAGCATCAGGAAGCCAAGAACAACCAAGATGCTTTTTTCAATTGGTGCAGCCACTGGGACTTCTGCAGGTGCCTTTTGACAATGGCACAATACCAGTATTGCAACATTCAAGTGCAGCAGAGTTGTAAAAGAGCAGTAGCTGCTCAAGTATGCACTCAGGCTTGCTAAGCCTCTAATCCCAGCTTTGATTCCTTCTTCCCTCCACAACCAGTTCAAACGCAGCTAGAATTAATCACTGCTTGCATACGTAAAGCTTGATTTTCTTCTCTCCTCTGCCCATGGTCTGCCTTGGGTCACACACAAGACTAACACGGGTGTAGGGGATGAGACGCAGGGGTGAAGGCAAGGAAAGGCCAGACTCTCCCTAGAGTCTGGCATTCCCCTAATGTACACTAACATCCACAGCAATAATAACAACAACAGCAACAATGATAATTATAATAATGCTGTAGTGATGAAAATTGTTCTACTTACTCAGCAGTGGCTCTCACTCAGGGGCCACCTTCTCTCCTGCCTGTTCCCTGGGTCCATCCCTGAATAGCCCCTTACACCACCACCACTTCTGCTCGTCTAGCTCTGTTCTCACTCACCTCCTCCATCTTCTGGCATAGTTTTCCCCCACTCTATTCCACCTTCAACAAGTCCTGGCCCCACAGCCACATGCCCAGACAGTACCTTCGTTTGAATGCAGGCCAGCTGATACTCATTCACATTATAGAATCATAGAAACTCCTGAGTTGGAAGGGACCCACAAGGATCATCGACCCCAACTCCTGGCTCCACACAGGTCTATCCAAAATTTTAGACCATGTGACTAAGTGCACAGTCCAAACGCTTCTTAAATTCAGACAGGCTTGGTGCAGTGACTACTTCCCTGGGGAGCCGGTTCCAGTGCGCGACCACCCTCTCAGTGAAGAACCTCTTCCTGATGTCCAGCCTGAACCTCCCCTGCTTCAGCTTGACACCATTCCCTCGGGTCCTATCGCTGGTGATTAAGGAGAATAGATCGGCACCTGCCCCTCCACTCCCCCTCATGAGGAAGCTGTAGGCCGTGATGAGGTCTCCCCTCAGCCTCCTCTTCTCCAGGCTGAACAGGCCAAGTGACCTCAGCTGCTCCTCATACGTCTTCCCCTCTAGTCCCTTCACCATCTTTGTAGCCCTCCTCTGGACACTCTCCAACAGTTTAATGTCCTTTTTGTACTGTGGTGCCCAGAACTGCACACAGTGCTCGAGGTGAGGCCACACTAGCGCAGAGTAGAGCGGGACAATCGCTTCCCTCAACCAACTGGCAATGCTGTGCTTGAGGCACCCCAGGATACGGTTTTCCTCCCTAGCTGCCAGGGCACACTGCTGGCTCATATTCAACTTGCTGTCAACCACAACCCCCAGATGCTTGTACCTTGCTTTGGAGTTCAAATGGAGATTTTGGCCAGCACAACTTCAACTGTTTTCCAATTCAGGTCACCTTCACATCAGAAAGAGGATCTGGCTTCAGTCATTAGGTCCACTTGCATTAATGAGCCCTTTGCAACTCTTCTCCATGGTATTATATTCCATGCTCCTTTGGATTATCTCAGAGCATCCCATTTCTCGTTATTATAGAAAGTCAAGAAACATAACACGAGCAGGGCTCTTAAAAATGAGATTTATGCCCAGCTGCACTGTGCAAGCAGAATTATGGTGCAGAGAAAATTACAGGCAATAAACAAATGTGTATATAGACAGGGGATGTCTTTTAATACATATCTGCAAAACGTTCTTTGGAATGCTTAATGAGAAACCTATTTCTGGTCCTCTAAAACTATTTTCTTAAGACTTGGTGTGCTTTGTGCTTAACTAGGGTTAGTGGGCCAGCAAACGCAGTATTTTTCATTTCCATTTCAAAGGATTCCAGCAGAGGCAGACATTTTCAAACATCGCATTTGCAAAATATTGCTGCTATTAAACCTGTAAGAAACTAATTGCGTCCCACCCCATAGAAGAGCTCAGTTTCATTTGGTATGCCACTGGAAATGCAGAGGGATGAAGGGCATCTTTCCAAAGTACAGGTTACACCCATAAATCCTCTTTCACTCAACCCCTGAACTTCTTCATCTGTTTCTCTGGGATCATGTAACACTTCTAGAGCCGACTTAAAAACATCCCTGGAAATAGAGCAGAATCCACAATACAGTTTTTTCGTCCTTGTTTTCCACAGTATTATGAAGCAGCCTGATATGGACAGACTGGGCTAATTGATAGAACTGCCTACTAAAATCATCATTTAAGCACATGCAAACAGCAAAGAAAGCACTGCTTCCTGTCCAGTGCCTGCATGTCAGCAGAGAACATCCCAGCATGTGTCGCAGTTAGCAAAAGTCTAAAGATACTCACTTAAGTCAAACACACAGGCCAGAAGAAGGCACCGCAATCAATAAACAGGGCGAAAACGTGGAGAAAACCCATGGATGGCAGACAACCAGCACAAGGAAGAGTTAAAGATGGGGATGCAACATCACACTAATTTCACAGCAAAGAGGGGTGGGGGGTAAGAGCTAAAACAGGCAACCAATAAGCACTGACACATTTAAGTTGAAGATGTTATCATGAGAAAATTAAGGACTCCCAATGTATCAAGAAAACGAGCTTGAAAAAGCAGTGACCAGTCGTACCAGTAATTTATAATCTCTCAGCTGCTGAGATTGTGAACAGTGGCACTTTGTAATCTTATAGGGAAAAGAGCTCTACTGCCATATGGTCATATATTTCTGGCCAGAATCATTTAGTGGAGCCTGTAATGAAAAGTTGCACATCCACCTAAAACTGAATTATGCCAGCTGTGCCCCCGTGTCATTTGTGCTTTCAAGGAGAAGGACAGCTGTCATTCCCTTTCTCTGAAGACAGGAAGCAGACAGCCTCGCCTAAGAGACCTAATTTTTCTTGAATTGCCCTCAGTACCTTACCTGTTGCTAGGAAAAGAAAGGGTGGAGTCCCTGATAGCATTTTTGGTTTGATTTTTGCTGACGTATCTACACCTCTGGGTTTCTATATCCACCTTGCTGAGCTACTATGAAGAAAGCGACGTCTGGACCTTGACTCTAATCTGAACTGAAGGCAGTTTGAAGAGAGCACAGGCTCTACAAAACCCAGCAGACCTGCCTTGGCATAAAACCAGTTTGAGAGAGGGTGCAGTTCAGTTCTTTGTCTTCACCTCTCCCAATGAATGAGATATTTCACATTTTAAATATTGCCGCAGCAATTTATTGCCAGTTTTAAATTGCTCTGTCATCTCAGATTAGCACTCATTATTCATGCTAATGTAAACTAAATGGTATCTCTCCTGAAATATGTGAAAAATAGATGGGATTACAGTGAGGGTTGCGGGACATGAAATTTCTAATCTGTGAGCAACTAATTGTTATAGGTACTTTTTGGTACTTTCATCCACTGAGCCATCCATTTGAATCTGTACATTTGCTATTTTGTTATTTTAAGACCAAATCTTGTTTGCCTAAAGCACACAACTACTCCCACTGGCTCCAAGGGTCTATTTACAAAAGCAAAGAGCAGGATATGTAACCTCAAACAAATAGCAAAGGAGATACCACCACCAAACACCTGCTGGACTCTATAAAGCAGACCTATATACTTTGGGGACATAAACTAAGAGTGTGCCTTCAAAACTACAGCCTGTCTAGACCCCTCCACCTGCTCACAAGGAAAAACAGCAGTGGGGAGAATTATAGCCTAATACTCAGTGTGACAGGAAGGAAATAGCATTGGGAAATGCTTATTTTAATGACAGAAAACTATTTGCCAGGCTTGGGCTTAGCTGCAGTAGAAATGTTATTACTTTCCGAGCTGGAAGAGGAAATATTTCAAGGACTATTTTTTGACATGTTCACTGTGGCTTGATTTCTGCATCTATTAAAAAAAAAAAAGTCTATATATCCTGTGCTGTGGATGCTTTGCAAATCTTTGCATACAACTCCACTTGATAAGGCTATAGTGTGATAGAATTGCATATAATTTACTGCAGGCTGAACAGCTAACAAAAGTGGATGTAAATGAAAATATTAAAATTGCCTCGGTTTTGTTTCCAGAATTAATGCTAAATTCATTGTCTTCATTTTATTATTTCTCAGAGTATATGGAAGCAAGACAGAAAAAATGCCCCATGAAGCACTAGTGTGTAAAGAGGCCTGACTGCATATAGTTTCCTTCCTAATGCGTAAGTTTGACAGCCTTTTAACCCAAAATATCCTTAAAATGTGAAGAATATAGAAAGCTTTACTTCCTAGAGATTTAGTTTCATCTTCCCAGCGTGCTTATGTTGAGTGAAATCCATTTACAAATACCATCACTGCAAGCACTTCAAAGCTTTAGGAAATGTCTTTTAATTGTAATTACTGTGCCTGTCCTGGGCCATCCTGAGCCTCCCTTTGAACACCCATTGCTTTTGGTGGGAGTGTAGAGCATCCAAAATGACACCAGTGAGTTCTGTTACACACCTCTGAAATTAGGCAGAGAAGAATCGACATTTCTGTGTGGTAAGGCTCCTATAACCCAGACAGTCGCAGAAAGCGCAGTAAGTGAACGGCTTTGTAAGCTGAACATTTACAAACGTAGGACCATCAAGCTCTGGAAATTACCTCACAGAGTTATGATGATGTCCTTTAGGTTCTCCCTCATTCTGTACAGGCACGTTTTTAGCCTGATTTCCAGGTTCTGAGCCTTCTGAAAGGAAACAGTCACTTTATTTTGGAATACAGAGAAATGAGAGACAAGAAAAATGAGGCAGAGGCATGTCTGCAGAAACACTTCTTAAGATGATTTCTCCTGGCTATTGCTTATTTCTCAACTGCTCCTTTTTAAAAGAGCTATTCTCTATTTTTAACACATAATGTTACCCTTCCTGTATCCCACTCCTTCCATGCATAATTAAGTACATCTGAGATACTTATATGGCTGTTGTTACTAAAGGATGCGTGCACTTTTTTAGTCTATCTGTCTTCATAATACCTGTGGGAGCTGGGAAAGTCCTATTAGAGTCTCTGGCTCAGAACATCAGAGATATTTAGGGGCCTGCCACTGAGATAAATGGGATTAGCTGCCCCATGGCTTTTCTAGCTCTGAGCCTCTACTACGTCCCTAAAACCACAAAGGACATCTTAAATGAAGCAGGGAACTCTTGAGAGTCTCATGACTGTGGCTGGGGGGCTCAGTTCTGGACCTTTTGATTCAGTCTCACGTTGCTAAAGGATGAAGAAATTAGATAAGGTTAAAATCTTGTCATTCGCTTCTGCCCGCACATCTCTCTGTTAACAGCTTTCAACTGTTGGCACACACTGGATACAACTCTCTTGACACACTCTGCTTTACTTCAGCTCAGATTTCTCCCCAAAGGCTCTGCATAAGAGTCCACAAATAACTCTAACTAATCTCTTATTTAGCTCAACACTCCTGACTTCTTTTTCCACAGAGCGGCAAATGGACTTTTATTGCCCTTTGCACCTTGCTTTGTTCTGCAGAAGCGCTGGTGAAGTGGCTTCTCCGAAGTGGAGTATGCCCAGGCAAGGGCTGGGCAGCTGTACAGCACCTGCACGTATGCACCCCTTTCTGGCACAACTGCCTTAGAAAGGAAATCTGCATCTTCCCTACGGGGCTCTACCAGTTCTCTGCCCAATTCTGAGCAACAGATGTACAAAACAGGCCAGCCACCCACCCGGGGAACAACAGGAGCAGTGTAGCTGCTGTCCTCCGCACTTGGGAATTCATCTAAACATACCCTGCTTACAAACACAGGCATCTATTTTGAATGTCAGGCTTCCCAAAAGCAAACAGGGAGCCAGTTCGCCACAAGGTAACAGCAGAAGGTCTGCCAAAAGACACAAAAGCGATCAGTCTCAAAGCTGTGTTTCACGCACGCAGCTGCTGTGCACCTCTCAGCTCAGGCAGAGCACCGCAAGCCCGCTGACATAAAGACACCGTGCCACCTGCAGGGGCTAGGTGTTCCTCTGGACAACATGGGTGGAGTATTTCCTCTTATTGTAACCAGAGAAAGATGCGATTTGTTCCTGCATGGTCACCAAGGAGCCTAGAGTAACCCCAAATTACTGTTCCGTCTTAATTGCCACAGGGACGCACCTTTGGATGAAGAAGAGATGGTATTTTCCACTTCCTCTACGCTATTACCTCTTCAGGTATATGAGTTAGTTCAGTCTTCCCAGGATTTAAATTAAGCCAAGTATTAAATCATCCAAAGCTAACTACCTGAACATTTTCAATGTCTTTTCAAGATCTGAAAAACAGACGGTCTTGGATGCTTGTTACTTAAAAGCCATAGAATTTTGTCTGGGAATTGAATTAAATTCCCTAAAGTGGGAGTTGAGAAAAAAAATCTATTTCCAGACTAAGATTAATATTTTATTAGTTCGTGCACGTGTGAAAACTGCCTTAATCTTGTAAGGTGAATTTTTTTAATGAACTTGAGGTACTCTAGGATGTTAAAAACAGGGGGGTTTATATTAGGCTATGAACACAACTCTGACATTTGCATGAGCGTTGCAGGTATGCAGGATGAAGATGGGAGCTTGCCTATAAGGGATTATACAGGTTGTTTGGACTTGCACTGTCCACTTTGTCTCAAACATTAACTTGCCAGTATGTTCACAATATTGGTCCCTCAGAACATGAACACAGCTCCTGTACAACAGATATTCAATGCTTGTAAATAATTACAAATTGTTCCTTGGATATTAGTTTTGCTAATTTGACAGCGTTGCAAAGTAATTTTATTCCTAATAGGAGTTCAAAGAGTGACTGCTTCCTAGCCTGAATTGCATGTTTGCAGCAATCTGAAATGGAGGTATTTTATCAGCTTAGCTTAACAGAGCAAATTTCTCTTATCAGGAGAAAAAGAGTTCCCAACATTTGATTTTAGGTTCCAGACTGTTTCAGTTCATTGCGAATCTCTGGAGAGAAAATGCGCTTTATTTCTAGTTTAACAGTGCTATGAAATACCCTAAATCTGCAACTCTACAGAAAAATGTCTGGGTTTACATACAAAGAGGACAAAACTCTAGTGAAATAATTAGCACGATTTACTGCAGGGCTCTGACTGCAGGAAAGGCCTGAAAAGATTTAAATGTGTTGTTGGTGGCTGCTTGCTTCCTGGGTTGCTTGGGAAGCTTTGGTGCAGAGCACAACAAATATCAAACAGTCCAATTACAGTGATGAAAGTGCTCAGTCAACACACTGCGACCCATCACTCCAGTCTGGCAGGGAAGCGTTTTATCCATACTGTTGTTTGTGGTTTGCACTGATACCGTCCGCTATCAAAAATGCCCGTCCTTTTAAAATATATTGCTTAACAGAGAGCTGCAAGTTTTCTGACAGCACAGATTCCAAATCTTTCAGTCTTTTAAAGAATATTAATCATCGTACTTTTTTTTTAAATGGAAAAAGACCAAACCTAAACTATGCTGACAGTGTTCTGTATGTCACTCCTAACTCCTTTTAATGTGCTTTTTATGTTTGCAAAACAGATCCCTTTTCTCTCCGCCTACATACCGCAACCCCACAGATGTCCCAACATGACTACTGTTCATCACACTATTTCCTCCTGATTGTTGTCTGCCAATGTCTTCCTCCTGTGTGCTCAGGATTTTGCCTCTAAAAAGCTGGAATCGAGGGTGTGCAAGTGTTACTGGTGACAGGTTATTTATATATTCTTCTGGTGTTAAGCTACCCCCATCTTCAAAGAACAGTCACCTTCCACAGAATCCTCCTGATCTGTAAATGCCTGCGAAGCCACAAAATCGTCAGCCCCGATTGCCCAGGAGGGACACTGTTAAAACTCAGCCTTTCTAACTTCCTCACGTGCAAATCTCAAGGTGATTTTTCACCTTACCCACGCCGTGCCCACAAGGAAGCACCCCTCCAGCAACTTCCACAACCTCTGGATCAGATCCTTGCTATGTGTCCCGTTTACTTCAGCAGAAGGGAGGCTTCACACCCTGTAAGAAGGGCCATGGGACTAGCAGTGTATCTACTCAGTTAGGAACAAAGAGCAGAGAGAGAATTGTTGGGATGCCTGGCCAGTTTGCTTCCATAGCCTTTTTTTGGTGGTGCACATTTCTGCCTGCTGCAGGGAGAAGTCCGAGCTCCCCTGACGGACGTGCCTGGCCGTGCCACACAGCCAGGACGTGAGGCAAGCTTCCTCCCCATCCCTGCACCCCACCAGCACCCATGCTGAGGCAAGGTCAGAGGCTCCTGGGATCACTGCCCTCTGGCACTACAACCACTTAATGGCCGTACCTGTATCCCTCCTGCAGTAATTCTCGCCACAATGCTTCCCTCTGGTGTAATAAAGACGTTTATCCCCACCGCTGTATTTCTGATATTACTGCTCGCTCAGCAGCCAGTTTGATGGGATGATTTCTTGGGATGGCTCATATTCCACCCTCACCCACCTGGGCATGCTCCCAAGGCGGCTGGGCAGCAAGAGCGGGTTTATTGCAAGCGTTTCGAGCTGGCTGCCTCCTCCCTTCCCTACGGGGACCTTTGAGGCAAGTGCCCACCAAGCCTGGCTGCCAGCACCTCCAGCAGGAGCTGCTGCCACGCATGCTGTCGGCTCTTTCTGGAGCACCACCGATGGCTGACTGAAATCCCCCTGAGCCCCACACGCTGAGGCTGTGCAGCAGTCCTGCTGGCAGCACAGCAGGGGCAAGGAACAGCCCAGAGGAGGGCTGAGAAAACCCTATAGCAGCAGACAGCACAGAGAGCTCTGCAAGCCCTACAGGCACGCTCCCTGAGCTCAGTAACTACAGACCCAAATAACACGCAATCAAATCCTGTAAACTCATTTTCTTTAGCTCAGCTGACCAACAGTTTCTCTCCTCTGTCTTACACATAGCAGACAAGGATTTGTTCCATTTTCTTTGGTCCTGAGCGACAATATTTTATTTTTGCTGCTATGTATTTAATTTTCTGGGTTTCTTTCAGAATGATATTGCCCATCACAACTTTATTCCCTAGTGCAAGCCTGAAAATCATCAGGTCATGTCCTAACCCAGTTACACTGACTTGTTCAGTGCCAAAACACTTTACAGGACGGGCCCATCAGTAAGTCAGGTTCCCACTGCACCTTCAGGGATGTAAATCTGCAGGTGGATCCTACCATGGTGTGATACATGCATGGTGCTTTCCTTGGCCAGAAATAAAAGAGAACTGCTTCAGACACACTCTGCTTCAGCTGTACAAAATTTCTCGATTAGCATTTTTCTGTTTTGTTTTCAGAAATAAAAGGAAACAACAACAGACTCCAAATCTTTCTCTTGTTCATTACTGAAGGTGTCCCGCATAATTAAAGGTAATTGTTAGCTTCTTAATAGCTTTGGCATTTTCCACTGCACCTTCTAGAGAAGAAAAAAAATACAGACAGAAGAAGTACTGAATTGTGAACATTCATTCAGCACTCTCAGTAGGCAGCTTCCTCTTGCATTTAAGCCAAAACAGTAAGTAATGTAGGCAGGAAGCATAGAGAGCAATTGCTTACTGGTGACCAAAGGTAAGAGAGGTCAAACGTTTATTTCCTATGTTGTTCCTATGCTCATAGTGCTCAGAATCTTTTAATTATATTTCATGGTGCTCTGAACTTGTACAAGGACATAAAATATATTTATAGCTCACTTAAACTCTTGGTAATGAAACAGCCATCCTACACAAGACCTCTGCTAATCAACTGAAGACTTTTGGGGCATTAACTTTAAAAATGCAAAAAAAGCACTTGTTCATTCTCCAGCAGAAATGCTTATCACAGTTTAAAGGAAACTACAAAGAAAAGCTATTTTTTGGTAGCAGTTTGAGTCTCTATCAGTTTACCTGTGATGTCTGAAGTACAAAAACAAAATTTCACTGGCAATGCACATTTATTATAATTTTTATAGGCTGGAAGCTCTCAACACCACTGTGCCAAACACCAAAGGAACATACAATAATAAAAAAAAAAATCACTCCCTCTCCAAAGCTTTTTCTATCTAAATATGTGTTTTTCTCTCTTTTAGACAACAGCAAAAAGGGGGTAATCAAATAAAGAGATGTTTAAAGATTTCACTTAACTCATCATACTTGGTGCAAACTTCTGACGAGCAGACTGAAAAGCCCCCTGACTACTCTGCTCCTGTTATTATACAACCAACAGTGAACTTTTGTTACCCATTTTACCCAGATCATCCATGTGGGAGAGATCTGCATTAGGCTGATTTTTTTTTTTCGGAAAAAAACAGCAAAACATGTTATGGCTGTGAAAAGGTGAAAGAGTTGATGTGTTACAACAGTACCTGTAAGCTGCCTTTGCTTTGCTTTTTGATGAGGCAGCCTCCCCAGCCCTGGGCAGGGGTTGCTGCAGCGGTTTAGCCCCAGCTGGTCGCTGCTGCCACAAACCAGAGCCTCTGGGCTGAAAGCAGGGCTTTACATTATCTCTGTAAGGGAAAAGTCTCATCTTGTAATTGCAAACCAAGCTAAGTATGGAGACACTTAGGGAAATGAAAAAATTCAAGTAGGTCCTGAACCCTTAATTCAGCTCCCTGATGTGTATGCATTATGATACAATCCTTAATTAGCCTATGAGGAAATTAATAATTCTGTACCGAGTGCAGGATTTGGCTGCTGTACAGTAAATAATGCGCCATACTACACAATAAATGATGATGATTCAGCAGGCATCGTCTATCATATGGCCTGCAAGAGGCCACAGGCCTGTGGAAAAAAAAAAGTCTAGGATCACATCATTAAAGAGTGAATATCATAGAGTATTGGTACCAGCAAGGGAGGTACAAACTGAGACTGCACAAGAAATCTATCTCAGTTCTAGTCTTTTGCCTTCTAGATTTTTCATGATGGACTATGAAAACATGAAAATATTTTGAGTTTCTGGTCTGTTTCGTACAGCAGACATGGTCAAACATAAGCTGCACTGCGGAGCAGCCCAGTGACCTGATGTGACAGGTTTGGCGCTACCAGAAAGGCAAACCTGACACTGGGCAGGGCTTCACCATGAGCCCAACGTGGCGAGGGGACGAGGGGAAAGCTGTCCAGCTCAGCTCAAACACGTCCTCTCCACCCTGGCTAAACCCCACTCCAACTGACACAAAGAGCAGAGAATACCGAGTCCTGCAGAAACAAGAACAATCGCATTCCTTTCAAAGAGCTCCTCAAGATGGACAACATTTAGCTTTGAATTAGCCATGATTTTTCTGAGCTTCAGCAAACACGTGCCCAGAGTTTAATGTGCTGGTTGTGTCCGTCGTGGGCAGAGCCTTTTGTGTTACCTGCGTTTGATGCCATCGATGTACTGCCGGGTACTTGATGCCACTGACACAGTGAGGGTTGGAGGAGGAGGAATGCCACCTCTCTGCTGTTCTTAACCGTGAGGAGCTAAATTTATAGAGTAAAGACCCAAACAAGCCCTCAATTTACGGTGAACCAAGACAAACAGGATGCTCTACTTCTGCCCTCAAATGTTACAAATAAAGCACAGAGCCAACAAATTGTTGCTATATATTATTCTTGGATATTTCTACTTGAGGGAGGGGAGGATGTATGCATACACCCGCGTATGTGCAAGCACACATGCCTCGAGTGGAAACGTACTTCTCCACTCAAAAAAACCCTGTCCAAGCTGATGCCTTCTTCCTTTGTACCCGCTAGCTCAGACAGATTTGCTCCCAATTTGAGGGAAATAGCTTTTGGCTATCACTGCCTGTAAGCTCAGTGGTCCCACCTGAAGGTTCGGTTGGCTTGAGGGGGCACCCCAGGGCTCCCTCCTCACCCCAACCCTGCTGGCAGCCACCCTCGCCCCAGGTGCCCTTCGCCAGGCCTTGCACATGCATGCTGGCAAACCCTCACCCCCAGCCCCACCGCTGCTCTCATGGCCCCGTGTCCTCTGTCTCAAGAGCCCCCAGGATGGAGAGGCCAAGCCACATGGGGCCATGGGTGGCCCTGCTTCGACCGACCAGGCAGGCAGGCTCGGGGCATGGTCCCACCACACCTGAAGCGAGCCAAAATCCCGTGCTCTTCCAGCCATTTCCCCTGGGACAAGTTTACTACATGACGCCGCACAACACTTTCATTGGCATTCATTAGTCCTCGAGGACCAATTTATTCCTTTTTAGCAGCACTAAAACAGAGGTTGCATTTCACGAGTGAATTGCTGTACTGCTGGGGCTGCAGGAAGCCGCTCAATTATCTCCAGTGTATTAACAGCTGAATCCAGACCTTATACTGATCTTAAACTGTAACAAACGTTATTTCCCAGAGCCTTGATGAGCCAACCAACAGTCTGATCCACAGCTTGCAGCTGCCTCAGCATTTTGGGGAGTGTTGGGGAGTTGGGTTTTCTTTATTTTACCACTGCCATGCAGCTTGGAGTAAGAATGAAAATCCAAGCAATTTTCATGGCTCTCTTTATGATCATTTTTCCTATTTTGTTTAGTTTTGTTTCAGACCATCATTTGGCAGCTTTTATAGGTTGAGCCAGGGAAAGAGATTATGTCTGTTGTTTTAAGCAGCAGGTGTAGCAATCAGCATTGAAATGGATGTATCCCTCTTGGAAATGTAGCTATGGCAAGCGGAGACAGTATTTCCAGCATTACATGCAAAAATAAAGCTAGATAATTAATAAAGATGTGTTTCAGAGGAAAAAAAGAAGAAAGTATCCTTATTTCTTCTGCCTGCTAGTGAGTGCTCTCTCACTGTCTTCCAGCCAGGGCTCTTGCACAAGCTGCCTCCATGCCAATCTCCAGGCAAAGTGTGTGCTGACGTTACCCCTCGGTCAGCAGGGATCACTGCTGAGCAACATGGAGAGACTTTCTGCAAGGACAGCTCCCGCTGGGAGAGCAGTGGATCAGAGGGAGAAGTACTGAAGAGAGACCCTTACAGGCTCACAACCGAATTATCATATTTACATAGCTTGCACTTGAGGAATCTGCAACTCCAGTTAGGCAGATTCAGGTTCTTTGAAAGCTGGGTCAGCTGATTCCCGTTTCTCTTCGTGGTGGAACAAACCCAGCTCACTGGTATCTTGGTCAAATCTGCCATGAACTGTAAAAAATTATTTTTCCCTCACTAACCTGTCTAATTTCAGAAAATACAAGCAATGGAATCAAAACGCCCTGACACAGCCAGAGCTATGGGAACTAAGGGAAGTGAGGCACTGGAAAAAGCTCTGCACACATTACAGCATGTTAGCTGCGCTCTTAAATCTGAGAGGCTGTGTTGGTCTGAAGGGAGGAAATTAAATGAGAACAGGAAAGGGAGAGAGAAGGGAAGCATTTGTAAGCAGCCACGCTAGATGTAAAGGTGAAATTCTTGTCAGTGAAGCTATCCTGCTTCTTTCTACCCCAAAGAGGGATTACCTTTGACTCTCCCTATAGATAAATCATTTCTTGGCAGTTTTCGTAGGCACAAAGCACCTTCAAGCTCCTGCTTGTACTGCTGTTACTCACGCTAACCTCTAAAAATCAGCCCAACTCCCCTAATCTCACAGGGTTCCATGTGCCAAAAAACTCTGTCCCATCCCTGCACCCATTTCTACAGGTTGTTTGCAGACCTCTCGCATGATTTTGAGCATTACATACACTTTGGAAGGGGCCTTGCGAATAACCCACACATAACAACAACTAAAGGAGCATTCAGAAAAAGTACCTATTTTTTCTTAGGTGGGAGGTGCTGAGAATGAATGTACAGAAATTTGATAAACCCTTGTAAGAGTTGGGACGACTGGAAGTGTTCTGCTCTCTTACAAGAGGATCACTGATTTTTATGGATGAGAGCGACTTCTGGGGATCCAGGCTCTGTTCCCTCCTCTAGCACAAACCTACTGCACAATGCATCACTTTCTCCACAGTCCACTCACCCAAACCTGTTTGATTTAAATTTTTTTTTTTTTTTTTAAACAAAGTCTTTGGACCATAGATTGAGTCTCAGACAGGCAGGATGCCCTGCGGTGCATTACTGTAACAAGAACCTTCTTGGCTGAATGGATGTGCTTCTTCAATGGCAATAACTAATAAAGCAGAATCAACAGTTTGCTGCGAGCATTTCTGGTTAGAAAGAACAAAGTACTTCTATCATCTCAAATGAGAACAGATATCTCGAAGCACACAAAATAGCACAACCTCCTATGTCAGGACACGCCACATACTTCAGTATCATGTTTTCAAGCTTATCGTGTGTGCTAATCTCTGTGCTGGGACAGCACCTTGCCTCTGGAGCCCTTGATGTTCCCAAACTACCACAGCACCTGACCAAGAACACAGACATGATTCATGCCAAGCTGTGGGGGAATTACCAGCTCACGAGCAGATTCAGAACACCTCCAAGTCTTTGCAGTAGCAGCAGACCAGGAAAGTCCAGTATTTTCCTCTTATGAGAAAGATGGAACAGCAGAGAGCCGAAAGGGGGAAATCACTTCATGTAGAAATTAGTAAACTAATTGGAATACGGCTGAGTGTAAACTGGTTCAAGAAACAGGCTCCTCTGCTGAGCCACGCAGAAAAACCTCAGCTGTTCACCTCCTGTTTCACTGCGCTGCCCTCCATTGGGACACCTGACTGAAGCCTCTGTGCAATGCTGCCTCAGCCACTGAGGGCAGCACCCAGCATTCGTCATAAATGCCTGGCTGATGGACTGCTGACGGTAGAAAATCACAGGTTTTCAGAGACTCGTGCATTGATTCGTGAACAGTAAAATAAACTCTGCCCAGACTTTTTCCTCAAATGACTACATGGTCATCACTAATTTCTTGCAAAATATGCCTGCGGCATTCGGTATCTCAGAAGAGCAGGTGATTTCTTTTATGTCCTCAAGCAGATGCACATTTCCATGTTTTCTGAGCGCTCGTAGGGAGCTTCTTGTGTTTGTGTGACAAACACGGTGGCAGCTGTTGATACTGAGATGCCTGATCTACCTTTTCCCTTAATCTGACTTCTGCAGGGATGAAGTAGCTCATCTGTTTGGGGTGTGCAAGTCGTTGCAGAAGGCAGCCCGATTCAGTGCCCCTGTCCCAGTGCCACTGCCTTTTTTATTTTTTTGTTTTGTTTTTATTAAGGAGAATATTGTGCCTATGCCATCTGTTAAGAAAAGTGCTGCACGTACGTCATGAGATACCCTGCAGCACACAATAGAGACTTGCAGATTAAATGTGAAGAGAAGTGGCTGGAAGGGGAGAGAAAACTCCAGGTGCTGGAGCTGTTACAGGTGAGCCTAAGCGTTTGCCTCCCTGAGGCAGCTACCTGTCAGGAGTAATCTTGCCGAGCCCAGGAATGCACCTTGATAGACGCCGCACCCCATTCCAGGAAACCATAAATACCAACCAAGAGGCTCAGCACCACACATGAAAGCATCTTCTTGCTGCGGAGCACAATTGCAGGGACTAGCATAAATCCCACCTCATGCTGGGGTTTCCTTAAGGTGGCTCCTTGAGGGGAAACAAGGGAGGGAGCAAATGCACGTGCTTGCTGCCTTCCTCCTAAGGAGGCCTCCAAGGGCCCCCCTATTTGTTCCTCCATCCTTGAGCCACCTGGCGAGCTGGGACCCACTGCCACCTCCCATCTGCCCGGGGACATCCCAGACATCAGCTCTCGCCTGCAGAGCTGAGCCCACACACCGAAACCACAGGGGCAGAGGCCTGGCATGGGGAATTGCCACAAAAAAAAAAAAAAAGCACCCCCAGCTAATTAGGGGCTTCTGGGTCAAAAGCAATACATTTGCAGTCCAAACCCAAACGCTTGGCTCAAGGGAGCAGCCCCAGACTGCCTTTTAGGGACTGAAACCCTACACACTGTTGGTCAAATAAGTCAGTTCCTCTGACAAAGACATATTTGGCTGAACTTTAAAACAGAAGCCTTTAGAAATCTCTAAAATTTTACCATCAGTGTGTAACAGCTTCTAGGATGTTCCCCACCTTGTAACATTTAAAACAACGATTCATTTTCACAAGAAATATGTAACTGTCTAAAACTAACTCTCAAATAATGTTAATTATCTGTACAGTCTGTGTTCCAACATATGCGATTTCCAGCTACCACCCGTTGAAGTTATGAAAGCTTTTACATGACACCAGCTTTCCAATGGGCAGCTACCTATAAAATGCATAAATTTTAATTTGCAATTGATTGCTACAGCTTAAAAATCACAGAATTTGTAAGAGCTACAAATAGTTTTTAGACTGTGCAATGTGGAATAAAAGCAGAGATTTTTGATCCAGCCTGTTGATACTTCCTAAAAAAAGGAAACAATTCTGAAAGGACAGATTTGCTGGCTCACAGCTAAAGGTCAGCAGTCACACAGTGAGTGCTTGCTAAGTGTACCAAATGATTGGGAAGGAAGATTGGCACAATATTGCAGTACAGTTAAAAAGTTACTTAAATGGGGGAAAAGGGAGAGGAGAGAGAGAGACAGGCACGGATTAGACTCATGACGAGTGACCTTTCACGAACACCAGAAAAACAGCCCTGCGCCTTGCTGCTCGCAGCCCCTCTCTGTCACCCCAGGTGCCACTTGCTCCTGCTCTTTTTCTGCCACCCCAGCCTGTGTGGCTGTCCCAGCAGATATGTGCTTTCAGGCTGCACTCGCATCATGATCTCCTGCACCCAGTGCCAAGTCATCGGCCATCACTCCTCCAGCCCTTCCTGTCGTGCAGAGGTCTCTCATGCTGATTTCTAAATGCTTACAGAGGCACAAGTTTCACTGAGAAGTGGGAGTTCAAAACTCCCGTGACTTTGTGTAATGCTGACATACAGCTGTGTGACACGCCAGAAAAAAAAGTTAATTTTCCCATGGGAGATCCCCACAGCCTGCTCAGTGTTTATAACCCACTCTTGGCACAATTCATGAAGTCAAAGCACTTCAGTGGCTAGCTCCTCTTCTCTAGCCGGCAGAGGGGGCAACACACAACTCTCGTCCGTTTATTGAAATCATCTATTTGAGCAAAGTTCTTTGTCAAAGTATCTCATTTTATAATATTATGTACTGAAAGTTTCCAATCCACTGAAATGATACCAGTTTTAAAACAAGTACATTCTGTGGTTAAAATCTCAGAAGTATTTCTAATGTTGGTAGCATCTTTAAAACAGTATTTGGTACCATTCTCAACAGAGACCATCCCAGCTCCCGGCAAGACCCCCAATATTGTTATCACCCGTATTATTCACAGCTTGCTTTCAAGGTATGGGCTATGTACAATTTTCCAGGCAAATAAACTCTGCATAAAACCCACCTAGCAGCCTCCAGTATCATGGGCTGCTCCGTGCCTGAGCAGGAGACCTGGGACATCACAATTAACAAAGCATCTGCGCACATAATCCTGCTAACGAAGTACCACTACTCGGATCTCTATGTCTGCCCTAGCACTTGCTTAACAAAAGCATATGCTCTCATCACTTGTGGTCTGTGTTTTTGTGTGTCCATGTGGTTTTTACTAATTAAAAACGATCGGTTGTGGAGCAAAACACTAGCTTTTCAACCAAAAAGGTTAACAGCAAGGCAATGACCGTAAGCATAGCTCAAATCTGATGCCCCCACATCCTGCTAACTAAACTAAAGCGAAACAACAAATGCTCTGGAAAGGAGATACGCCAATACAGTACGCTGTTAAACTTTAAATTTAGCCCTGGCAGATCCTCGGGAAGGGCATCCCAGAAGCCATGTGTACTCTGCTATGCAGGGAGCGCAGTCAAACCATAGGATCCTCTTCCACGTATATCAGTTTTATATACGTCTACCTATCATACGTCATCTGTATTTCATATATATATTTTCCCTAAAAGTACTCTGTGTAAGAAAAAGGACAATCCACTCTTGGCCACAAAGTGTTTGTCCCCAAAGCAGCCAGTGAGACCAGAACTACAGATTATATAATTCCTTGTGATGGGACAAAAACGTGGCTCAGAAAAGAGGCCCTCTGATAACCTAAGAGCTTTGCAGATCACCACCTGCAGGATGAATTATTCTCCAATGCAAAGTGTTGAACAGCAGCATGGAGAATACTACTTCAGAAGCAGATTGCTGTAGCCTCGCTATTTTCTAGCTGGAGCTTCAGGGCAATTTGCAAGTAGGGACTATTGCCATGATCAGCAGTGAGATTACACAATCAAGATTTGCTGTGATGAATCTGAAGAAGACAGCTCCAGGCCTAAAGTTCAATGTGCCACACCTGCTAGTGGAGAACATAAGAATAATCTGACCTCCAGGCTGCAAATACTTTGAGGGAGGGTTGGACATCCCCAGCCTGTGGAGCCCTCCGCTATGTCCTCCTGCAGCCAAACCAAATTGCAAGTATAAAGACAAGCTGTGCATCGATATCTCTGCAACCTCAAAAGCTGCACTCTCCCCTCCAGGGCAAACACAGACATGGGGAAAGTGGAAAGGAAAAACCCTTCCAGAATACAACAGACAAGCATCTGTGAAAAAGCAATATCACATTCTTGCCAGATGAAGGGCTATGTGCAAAACAAAGGCTATGAAAGGTCTCCGTTATTCAAGTAGCCACAGAAACTGCTGATAAGAAAATCCAACAAAACCAGGCATCCAATGGCAGAAAGACTAGATCTTGTGACATTAAAAAGATCTATTCAACAGCTTTAAATAGCGCTACCTGCAAAAAGTCTTAGTAAGTGTAAGGTTAATCAGGAAAATAGGGTGGTTTCTACTGCACTGTTTCAGCAGTTGGTATGATTGCACTGCCACATCACCACAACTACCTTAATTTTAAACCATCTATACAGTAGCTACAAAAAAATCCAAAACCCAAACAACTGCTTATTACAGGCAAACTTGTGCTTGAAATGCAGACAAAATACGATGAATACTGTCTTTTTTAATCTTGTCTTGCATTAATTATAAGCTCTCTATTGATTGCAAGGATAATTATCAAACAGAAAAAGGTATAATGGGAGCAGGAAACATTTTCCTGGCCTTGAGGGCTCAACTGAGGTTATTCCCACTGCAAAACACCAGTGATCAGTGCATTATGGTCTGTTAAAGTAATACTTCGCTTACTGAATGTATATATTGTTCGATGCTTAAAAAACAAACACACACACAAATCAAAGAAAACCTCAAACCCTTGGCTACGTACCACAGAAATTAATGTCTATTTTTGTAAAATACTAGAAAAAATAGAGAAAACCCTCACATCTCTAATTGGCTTCTCAACATAAGCATCCCCCCTCTGATATGCTTGTTTCTGCATACTATTATTTTTATTGCTGTTATTATTATTAATCCACCAAACCATCACACTCACATTAAACTGGTCCTTCACTAGCTAATTTCTGCTCAGCAACGTGATCCTCAAAGCTTTCCACCAAGTTTTACACTCACATGATACAGGTAGAAGGATGTTCTTTGGAGTGTCTGTGGCAAAAAGTAAAGGCCAGATGTACCAGCCAAAATCTGCCAAAACGGACCGAAGAGGGAAAGCGTGCTGAGGTCCGGTGGATGTTCTGCATTAATCTCTGTGAGGGGTTGGATTTCAGAGGTCAGCGAGTGTGCTCAGCAGCAACAGCCACATCAGGGCCCATTCAGGTGCCAGCCTGAGCAACCAGCATTGTAAGGCTCTTTCGAAAATCTTGGCTATCACTTTTTAATGCAGGTGAAAATCAATTAATTTTGAGCTTTTAAAAGAATGCCTTTGCTGTGGTCAACCCTGGCCACACAGTCACAATGCATTTTGCAGAGATGCATTGCCTTTTCTTTCTATTCAGTGCAAAAGCACTTAATCTTGGTTATCAGCTCCCTGAAGGTCAGGTTTATTTCTTTAGATCTATTATGTAGTGCTTGAAATTTCCAGTTCCACCTTTCTGGCTATTATCAGCTCCTTTCTCCAACTCCTATTCTTCTCACAGTAACTCCATATGACGACTGTTGATAAAGTTAAGAAGACCATGATTCTAAATGACCGACCTTCTTTAAAATCTGATAACGGATACGGTTTCTGAATCATAGGTCATCTCAATTTTGCCAATAAACCATTTATTTCCAGCAGCCTTCAGACCCTGAGGCTTACTGTGCACTGCAAAATGTTTTCTTCAGGGAACAATAAAAGTAAGAGAGACATCCTTAGCCTTTACTTAGCACATTAGGAGGGATACTGTGCTTTGGAGGGCATGTTTGTCCACAACATCTAAAGCGCAATAACCTCTAAGATCTTTACTGCTGTACACCACTTTTGGATGTTTGTATGATGCTCAAAGTTATAAGCAACTAATACGAACTTACCTCCTTTTCATTTGCAATCTGTATGGAAAGAACAAGAAAAATCCATGCCTTCTTAGATCCTCCCCCTCTACTGAGGACTATCCAGTCACCTTTACCATATTCTTCAGATTATACAGCTCAAGGCACAGTGCCAAGTCTTACATCACTACCTCTGATGTTATGCTGCTGTGGTAAGACCTGATTACACTATGCTTGTAAAAGCTGCATCTGTGCCAAGGTACACAATTTGTTGGTATGAATGCCAGCCAGCCTCCTGCCATGGCTTCACCCAAGCGGAGTTCTTGAAATGACTTGTTCTCGCAAAGACACAGCCTGAGGTACAATTGCTATTGAAGGTCAACGTTTTAGACGAACTATTGAACAAGATGCAGAAGAAGGAATATCGAACACAAACCCCTCGCTCTAACAGCACCTGGGAAGCTACGCAGTGACTGGATTCTGAGCAGAAAGTGAACAGATCAGGTGTTACTTACTGTCAAAGCTTCTGTACTGTGCCGTTAGGATCGTCTGCACAGAGCGACCGGCCTCTTTCATCATGGCTTCAAATTCACTTCGGCTTTTGTTTGCAAAGTTCTCCTCCATCTCGCTGGTGCAGCAGGTATAGCCCTGTGGGCAGATTCGTAGGTGCTCCCCTAAAATGAGAAAAAACATAGGTGAATGGCCAGCTCTGAAAAGGGAAGGACTTCAACCCAGCTGAACTCAGCATAAAAACATTCCAACTCCCTGGTAACCTGGAGCTGCTTATGTGCCTACCCACTAGTTTGAGCTATCCTTTATTACTGTAGTAGTTGGTCTGAACATGGGTAGAGGTTTTCTCACTGGAGACTGTGAGGGAAGCAAAAGTGAAGGAGATAAAATCCATGTGTTAGGCCAGGAAAAGGGAAATAAAAGTAACTTCTTCTCTGTCTGCCCTACACAGAGCCCAGAAGACATGAAAGTCTCTCATTAAATGACACATTAATTGTCCTTGTTAGACTTCACGTCTCTTAGAGCAACTGTTTGAAACTACTTTGCCAAAAAAAAAAACACACAAAATGAAACAAAGAACAACCTCCCTAAACACTATCCCTGTTCTGAGAAGGGATTTCCATAACCAGAGAGATGAGAATAGAAGTTTTCAAAAGACAAAGGTGTGCTGAATACCACTGGTACTTGGTTGACTAATTCCCATCCACACATTTGGAAATCTGTCCATTTACTCTTTTCTTTTTGATTAAAAATCTTATCTCCCAGAACGAGAGAGAACCGCACAAAAAAAAAAAGGTTGCTATGACAAGCACTGATTGAATATACCCCTTGCTATGGAAGAAGGACAGGAAAGGTAAAATGACTCAGATGTTAAATTAAAAAATTCTTCAGTATGGGAGCTCCTCCTGTCCCTCCACAACCTCTTTGTTGTGAAGAAGCAAGCCTTTACATAGGCAGAGTCAGCATCATTTTGAAAATAATTGCCTAAGTTCTTATGAGTCCTTACAAACAAAGACAAATCCACCTGAAAATACACCCCACATTTCTCCTCACCCAGCAGTAAGAATTCATTTGAATGAAATCAAACATCACAGTTGTTTTTTTAAAGAATAAAACCCCCCTTGTTTCAAGCACGCATGGAGATAAACCAATTACAAAGAAGTTAACGTGCTTAATGTAATTTGATTGCGATTGCCAGTGATTTTGCTGGCAATTTTACAGGACTGCTGTCTTAATGTCAGAGCTGAGCTGAAACATATATTTAAGATCATGTTTTATCTTGTGTGCATTGACAGCTTCAAATCCCGAACCTGCACAGTCCTCCAGAGTTTCCCACTAAAGTTCCAAGCTATATCCAGCACAGAGCCCTTAGCAAACGGGTGCCTCGAGTTAAAGGGTCTTTAAAATTGGGCATGGGTCCTATCCTTGTCAATGTCATGTAATTAGGGAGAGCAGCGGGCCCTGCTGGCTGCCAGCCCTGCAGGGGCAGAGCAGCAGAAAAAGCACCACCTTCACCCGATATAAGAACAGAGTCAAATATGAGCACCATGTCACCCAAGGCTTCCCATACCAAATGAAATTCAAGTTATAACGCTCGGCCGAGCCTTTCTCTCATGTGTTTCCTTTCAGAAAGCAGATTCTCGCAATTTACTTCCGAGCTCACTTCTCTCAAGCTGCATTTGTACGAGAAAGTTGTTGTGAGGACTGCTGACATGCAACAGACAGGCATGAAAAGGGAGCCGGAATTTTTTGACAAGACACAGCTTTGTTTCCTGTCACAGCAAATTAAAAACTTTCTTTTTGCCCAGCCTCTTCTGTCTGGTTTCTGCTTCCACAGGACTCCTGACGAGGATCAACACTTTATTTCCAGTTGTTTTACTGTGGTACCCATCCTTCCACGCTGCCTTTATCGTCTGAGGCCTCGTCAGTGCCAGGCTGCCTGAAAGGCCTGCTGAGCTGATGGTCCCAACAGCACCACAGCCTGCAGGTTCAGCCTAGGCCACCACCAACCCTTTATAAATCCCCACGTTTTGGTAAGCCAAAATAAAGCGGTGGAAACCCAACGCTTGGGGAGCCCCCTTTCTCCTGACCTGCTGCCAGCACGTGGGGCTCAGCCTTGCCAGAGCTTCCTGCCCCTCTCCCTCAAGCCACAGCCAGTTGGGGCAGGGGGACAAGGCACCCAGACAGCTGTGGTTGCCAGGTCTGAAGCCATGGAGAGCAAACGTTGGACTCCAGAAATGAAACAGAGGGAGAAAATGTCTGTGGGGCCTGCCCCGGAGGAGGAGGAGGAGAAGGGTGCCCTGGGAGGAAGAGCCCCATGCTGCGCCCAAGTTCCCCACCAGCAAAGGGGAGCAGCACAAGTCTGAGGCATGCTAAATAAAACGTGACATGACCAGACAGAAACCTCCGTGCTCCCAGCCTGGCCTGAGGCGCAGGGTGTGTCTCAGCAAAATGGCATCGGTCCAACCCTTCATTAACAGAGCATCAGATAACCTGCAGCCAACAGATAGCAAAGAACTGGAGGGGAAAAAGGGGAAGAAAGAAAGTGAGAACTAACTAAAATTGCCTAATTTTACACAGCTTTGGAAACGGAACAGATTTTTTCAAAATGCTTAAATTCAGAGCAGTCTCAACTTCTTTTGATGCAACATTTATTTTAGCTTTCTACAGGCGTTCATATGGTACTCAGCACCACAGCATTTTATCTCAGTAGGAAGCAAAGTTTTCATCATTTGTCTTTGTATTTCAAACTTGGTGTGTACAAAACACAATCTTACAGTACTACGAGAATGCTTCACTTGCTTTGCTTTTTAACCTGACCCACCCTGGAAACACTCACTATTATTATTTCAACTTTTTTTTTTGTATTGACTTCAAAATAAACATACTCTAGGCCATACTTTTGCTTTCCCTATATATCAAAGTTCATTTGTTTGCTAACTTGCCATTATGTCACTGCCGAAGCTATGCTATAAATACCTCTGGGTTCACTTGGCTGGAGATTATCCACAGATATCTACGGAGAGTTAGAGGTGTTTTACAAGGAGTAAATCTGCAAGACACAGCGTGCTTTCCTCTCTGTTGCTGTGTCAGAGAAATTTCCCGTTGTCTGCAGCTGACACATTGCGAACCACTTGCTTCATAGCGCATGCTCCCAGCCCGGGAAGAGCTTTGCAGAAAACAAGTGAGCATGACAGAAGCCAAACTGGCAGCGAACAGAGGGTGGTCCAAATCCCCTTGAAGATGATGGATGACTCAGACCAACTTGGTGAGGCCCAAGGGAATTATGCTGTCCCTCCAGCCTGTAACTCCAAACCAGCCTTCTCTGCCCAGCCTTCGAACTGGAGCAGCCGCGCAGGCTGGGCAGCGTGGCACAGAGGCACCCGGTGCATCTTGGGTGGCTCAGGTAGCACCAGCTCCGCGCTGCCTTACACGCTCCAGATTTAAGACACGAACCTGTAAGTACGAGAAGCTGCACTTTGGGATACTCAGCTTTCCCTCACAAAGCTATCAGCTTACCCAAACCTTAAGCAGCCAAAAATGTGCGGTTCAGAAAGTGGCCTGTGTCCCGCTGGAAGAGCTGGCTCTCCCACAGATGTGGCAAGAGGCTGCTGAAGCTGGGAGGGGACGTAACCCACAGACTGCACTGCCTCCTAGAAATGGAGACAGGGCAGAGCATGCATGAGAACAGCATGGAACAAATATCTTGCTTATGATTAACTGCCCTGGAGTGGAAAGGAAGAGACAGGAGGCTGATGACAAGAAAATATCACACTGCCTGGTTACGGGCTTGGATTGTCCTTCAGATACCCTCTCAGCCAGCTGGGTTAACAGATCGTTTTGTCTATCAAATTCATTACTGTGTTTGAGAGTGCTGACTATTAAATCACTTCACCACTCCCTCCTCAGGGACAGAACCGGGTGCTTTGTGCAGGGTCCCCAGGAAGAGCCAGGATGGGCAGGAAGGAGTGGGTTCAGCACCCCACTTCTCCCCAGGCTCGTCGCAGCCCCCAGCCCATGGGAGAGAGAAGGGAAGGCCCAGAAGTTTACCATGCAATGCTGAGAGCAGAGTCCTCAGCTCCCTTCGGCCATGTAAACAGTGCTATTTCTATCCTACATGACGTAGGAGATTGAATTCATCACAGTGCTTGCAAAAGGTTTGGGGTTATTTGGATGTGTTAGAGTATCTAAATGCAAATTATTACAAAATTAAACTCTGGGAAGAATAATTTATTTCAGGCTGTGATAAATCCTTCATGAGTCTTCCCACCTATTTGTAACACTCGTCTCATTCATTTTCCAAACTGCTCCAGAAACTCATCTCATGCTCCTAATCCAAATCTGACCACCGATAGTTCCCTTGGCACCTGCCGCCAAAACCCCCTCCTCAGGGTGGGCAGGTCTCAGACAGCCCGGCTTGCTGAAATCCCACACTGCTGAGACCCCTCCTGCACGTAGCATGGGGAAGCCAGGATGCAGCCCCGGGGCTAGGTGCAGCCAGGGAAGCGCAGCGAGAGCACACGGTGAGCTCCGCTCCTCTCCTACTGTCCCTGGTAGGCACTGGGCTCAGTGGTCTTCTCCCTCTGCTCCCCTAAATCATCCAGGCCAATAAGCATCAGAGGCAGGAACACAGTGTAGTTCAGATCATGCCTTTTAAAAAAAATTCTTTTTTTTTTTTTTTTTTTAACATGTCACAGTGCCTGCGAAAGATGCAATATGAGCCTGGAGGTGGTACGGATGTTAAAAACACCTTGCAAAGAGTTAGTGCAACGAAAGTAAATCCCCTTCCTTATGCCTCTCAGCTTTTCCTGTTTCAGGTACTCCTGTCCTCATCTCTCTTGAAATACCTTTACTTCATATACTTTAAAGGGAACATGGTTCCCAGAGTGATTTAGAGCATGCCGATTAGTAACTGACAGCATGGCCTTTAACACTGGTAGCGCAGCACTGCCTGGAAACTAGTCTTGTCACAGGTAACTCCTGCAGAAAACGAGGGTACCCAAAAAACATTTGACTAGGACATGACCCTGTGGCTGACCCTCCTAGGACAGGCTCTCTATGCACTTTTCATTCCAGATGCACCAGCTGGCAAGCCTCTTCCTAACACCATTGCCCCGTAACATCTGTGTAAGGTGGTGGGGGATACAGCCGGTCTCACAGTAGCTGCTGGCATCAGACTGAACCGAAAGCCACGCTGCTCTGTTAAGGGGAGCGTGACTCAGGAGGTTTCCCATATTGCAAAGGCTGGTGTCAGCTAAGCGCTGGGCGGCCAGCTTCTTTGATTTGCAGTTAGCTTTTGGCAAAGTGTGCTATCTTCTATTTTCAGGTTATGCATTAAGAGTATTGGCCTGTTTGGCTTTGCTTTGCACATAATGCCAGGGGAGGCATAGCAGGCCTGAATATTAAGTATTGCGTGGCAAAATTTCAAGCTTTGATCAAAATGCACCAAGCTATGGTCTTAGCAATACCCACGGACAAGGATGCACATGGGGGCTGGCAGGGGCTGGTCAAGAAACAGGACTAAGAACACAGGTTAGCGAATATGGGAGCCAAAGCTGTGAGGGGCAGCTTTGGCTTATCGCTAGGGGAGAGGAGAGCCAGCGAGGAGCTGTCTGCTTCTCCAGCACCTGGCACGAACCCCTCGCAGACCTCAGCATGTAGCAGGACTTGGGTTAACCTCAGCCGGCCAAAGGCCACCTCTGAGCAGTGGCACGGCTCATGGGCCGAGGACTGCGGGGCAAGGCAGGTGCTGCCCTGCCTCCTTTGCCCACGCCGGCCTCCCCACGTGGGGGGATTTGGCTCTTTTGCAGCTGATCCCTATTTCTCTGTGCTGCTGCTGAGGGAGCAGCTGGGTGTCTCAGGGGACTGACAACAAAGGCATGGAGTCTTTTCAAGCTGCACACCACAGGTCTAAATTTGTCCTGTGTCAGCAGCTTTTATAATGCCTTACCATCTGATGGCTGATCAAATGGCTTGTGCTATCTAAGATGAACTAATGTTTTCATTCCAGATAAAGAAAACAAGCACTATGTTCCACATCAGTGATAAAAACAGCAAACTGGAAAAAAAAAAAAAAAGCTAGAGAATACGCTGCTTCCGTTTAAGCAATGCACACGTCTAAGACAAGACATCAGCAAACACTGAATGCTTGTTCACACAGCTCATCATTCAGACCAGGATTATACCAACAAAAGTGAAAATCCAAGGGCAGATAATCCGTGAGATTTGCTTGTTCCACTCCTTACCGTTTTACTCCTACCAAGATTTAATAAACTATCAAAACACTGTTAACCAAATAAGACAACTTAATCTGGCTGCTGGGTGGATTTGGCTCTGGCCCAGGGCAGCACTGCCCTGTAATTGCATTACAGTGAAACCCAGAGAGCAAAACCCTGACACAGGGAAGAGACACAGGTATTTCTGAGAAAATACCTGGCATCCTCGGGGCACAAGACCAAAAACGGGTGCGAGGCTTTGGGGCTGCCCCGTCTCCTGCAGACTGCAGCCCTCCACACCAGGAGCCTGGCTCTCGGGGAGCCAGATGGGAGAGCGCAGGTAGGGCTCAATGGGAATTTCCTCCTATTTGCTCTGTTCTTGTATTGAAATACTTCAGGCTCCAAGCTGTCAGCTCAGTGTCATGCTCACACATGGGAAGTGTGGTATCAATTTGTTTAATCCTAGACCCTGATGTCAGGAATTCATAAAGCAGGCAAACATGGGCAAAAAAAAAGTTAATTAACAGAGGAGAAGAAGCCACCTTCATGTCCTAGAAAAATATTAAGTACAGAGTAGGTAAGAGAGCCTTCACAAATGACAGTCCGACAATCCTAATGTCATCTGTGTATGTCTCTGTGGCAAACTGCCCAAAGGAAGGGAACAGAGAAAATGTCACAAATGCTGACAACAGACTTGATTCTTAGTGAAAAGCTCTGCATGAAAGCACTTTACCCACTCATTGCTCCTTTGGGTTTTGGAAGTACCATTCCAAATGAACACACCACTCCAGAATACCCCTTCCCATCAACTCCCCCTCCCAGCTTCTCACTGGGTCTGGATCTGCCCTTAGCCACAGGGGCCTGACTCTCCCTCTGACTCTGAGCTGTGCGCATGCAGCAGAAATCAGTGCAGGGTGCAGTGATCCAAGCCTGTGTTTAAGGAGAAAGCAGGAAACGCTTTATAATTTGCAGTAGAAAATATCTTTTTCAGTGGTTTGAGGGAGGAATGAAGGAATGCTTTATGGCCAAATCCGCATGTACCACGAGCAAGGTAACCCCTATTTCACAGCACTGCCTGAGCGCACTGAGACCTAGTGCTCCCGAGATCCTCTCCCAGACACTGGACCCACTGACAGTGAGCTGCCAAGCAATTCTCTGCTCCAGGAGAAGTGATCCGACATGAAAGGCTTCATAAGGGAGCCATGTCATGGTCTACAATTAGCACCCTCCAAATATATCAGTCTTGGAAGAAGCCTTCGGTTCAGGCTAGAAAAGTTGCAAGGATCACAGAGGAACGCACAGGGAGTTGACTGTTATGCTCTTTCCCTTCCTCTGAAAAGCAGAAAACTCTTTAAAAAGAGCCTCAGACAAGGGAAGAATTATCTCGTCTCTTCAGATAACACTTGTGGGGATGTATTGAAGCTGTGTGTCATAATCCATCACTATCAACCTCTTTCAAAGTTGTCCTGAGCACATCAGCTTCTTGCCAGATGTTTTCATTTATTTTTTTCTTCTTCTTCTTGAAACAAAGAGTCCTTTTATCCTCAGTTCCCTGCAAACTAAAATAAGATCAAACTGGAAACCTATCACTCTTACCAGATGCAGTTTCATTTGTAACTACGTAAATATGTTAGCACATAAGGGGCAAAGCAATTCATTAACCAATCTTTTTCAATTTCTTTTCAGAAAAATTTCTACTAGCTTTTTTCCATCAGTCTGGAAAAGGAAATCTCGGTACTAAACTAAGAGTAAAGATGCAGTCCCCACTAATAGGTTTAAGAGGTGATAGGGTGATAGCTTTTCGTTTATTCTTGAATAACAAAAACCAAACCAAACCAAAACAAACACGTAGCAGCAACCACTTCAACACAATTATTCATATAATCCATGACTTGGGTTTGGTCCAAAAAGAAAGGTTTCTCCAGTCCCCTTGCTGAAGCCCTGCAAGGGAAATGGTAACACTGCACTTTGGGATAAAGAGGCAGAAGGGCTTTAGCAAGGCTACAGGACTGTTGCTCAAGAACAATGAATGCTTGTGGCCAGTCCCAATCATTTCAGTGGAAAAAACAAGAACATCTGGACTCATCTCTTGTACAGGAGTTACCACTTAGGGAACATTTCCTTTTACTCACAGGAAAGCTACTCAAGCAGTAGATACTGGTGCAAAGACGATGACAGTCACCTTCCTGGGCTTCAGGCACGTGCCAAGCACCTAGCTCCTGCAAGGCACCCCTATGTCTCAGCCTCTGTCACCCCACAGGATGCTGCGATGGGACGCTCCCAGCAGAGGAGGATGAAGGCAGGACAGGACACCCAACAGAACGCTGCCCCAGCGAGGACCAGGCACTGCCTCCCTCCTGCCCAGCGTCACCAGGGCTGCAGGGCTGGCTCGTTCCCTCCCTGCAGGAGAACGCATATGTCCAAGAAGGATCTTCTCTTCCAGCAGCACAGATCTCCCAAGGGAAAATAAACACAACTAAAAAACCCAACCGCTCTGTCTGCTGGTAAGAGTGAAAATGACACCTGAGCATGCAAAAAAACCCGGTCTTTAAATAGTTATTAAACAAATGAAGCTATTGGATCAGAATCTGATTTTAAGAGTTTGCAAAAATAAAATGCCTATGCCTAAAAATTAAAGAAATTACATTTAATGACAGTCATTAAACTTGAATTCCATAAATGCGTATTCTTTATTTTGAAAGTATAAAGATACACGTAATGAATTGTCTGAACGCCATGAATTCAAGATCATCCTTTTCAGATCTCTGCAAAAATTTAAGAGACTTTTCCTATGCAAATTTTTGTTGGTTTATGCTGTAAATGAGGAGTGATTATACCTCTTCTAAAACTGTTTGCTCTGTGTGTTGGCAGGGATGTAGGAAGGTGCAGGACTGGGGGGGGGGGGGGCAAATTCTGGGTGCAGTGGGCTTTTTCCCTTTACAACTCAAAGCTTTTGTCAGCTCCAGAAACGCTCCATTTCCCCTTAGCTATTGCTTTGCTTTGTTTTGCAAATGTTTTGGCAGGCAGCAAAACTGCAGAGCTCTTTCCTACAATTTAAGCCACCATGAAAGGAAATGGAAAGTATGGGGTCATCTTGTGGGAACATGAATTGCAGACTTCCAGTTGGACCAGACTCATGCAGCTGATGCAGAACTTAGAGAAACAAGTACCGTGATCAAGGCCGGGGGCCGCAGAAGCCTCTGGCCACTGCATGCAAGAGATCTGCATCGGTAGGAATTCTGCTGCCTTTCACCCCTGCTCGCAAAAGCACATCAGTGAAACCTGTGCCATCGTTCTTCTATTTATGTTTCCATCTGATCTGCTGAACTGCCAAGCAGATTACAGAAAGCTGTCTATAAACCCAAAGGTGGTTTCTACTCTTAAAACTAATCCTGGGGTATGAAGAGATGAGGGCCCTGCTCTAGCCATACCACCACTATTTTGTGAACAGAGTCCCTTTCCACAACAGTCAAACATCACCTTTCACCCCTACGTGGTAACTCAGAGGACCAGGCTTAATCTGGCTCAGCATTAAAACTCCAACGTGCTGCTGGATCTCGACGTGGCTCACAGTGCATATGCCTAAAATTTTACCAGAGAAATTTATTTTAGGCAACTTCTGTTTGAAAACTTAATGGAAGTGTAGTTGTTCTCCCCAGAGCGTAAGGAACAGATGACTAAGAAATGTTGCCAGTATCTGTCTTTCAGCGAGATTAGTGTTGGGTTTGTGTGGTATCCTATTTATAACTTTGACAAACAGCTCACCCAATCATTTCATACTTAATCATAGCTGTCTGCCCAGCTCCCTCCTGAGAAATGCTTTTCAAGAAGTATCTGCCAACATCATACGAACAAAAGGAAGCAAACCACAGTTAAAAAAACCTTGCTCCCCAAACCAGCACACAGCAAAAGCTCACGAACTATATAGAAACCAGGTCTTGGGAAGTTACAAGGCATAATTACAGCGTCATTATTCATGGTGCTGCACAGCTATAGTTAGTCAGTGTTTCCACTGTAAACCCCTATTTTCATAGAGGTTTGCAGCTCAGCTGCAAGAAATTAGGCTATGATGAAATCTGGCAGTAGAAATTCTAGAGCATGGATTTTTTTTTAAACTGTTTAAAAATGTTTTTCCCACTTTTCAATTCCTCCTGTATTCATGGGGCTGTAGCAGTAGTAGTAAAAGAAACAGAAAAATGCTTCTTTTTGATGTCTGGTTTCTGTGCATCTGTGTGTGGTTAATGGGACCAAAATGTAAATTTAGCTGGGATCTCCAACTACAGAAGTCTTAAAAATTTGAAGTTATGATTCCCACAATTACAACTCAATTTTCATTTGGACACGTTTCTAAGTATTACTATCTAAGGTGCTGATTGCTATGCATTAAGGTGCCTTTACTTTCAGAGTAAACCCTGCATATTCACCTAGCGCCAGAGATGGCTTTACTCTTCATGGGATAGAGCTGTTGATTTCTTTACATTCCTTTACATCCTTCTTTGAAACAACATTTTCCAGGGTTTATAAAAGATTACTTTCTGCTGGACTCGCCCCTAAGCCCTACATTCCCCCAGCTGCTGCCTCCCCACCCGCCTGGCTCTTCCCTTAGGGCTCACATTTTGACATGTACACAGGCATGGCTGGGGCTGCTGAAGAGGAAACAAGACAAAGGGAAAGGAGAAATACCTTGATAGGACGTTTCATCCCAGGCAATATTAAATAGAGATTTTCACAACACTTTCAACCATTCATGAGAAATTTACTGCTGTTTGCATGCCTAAGAACATGAGCAAAATACATTTTTCTTCTCCAACTAGCTCTGGGTGAAGCCTTGTGGAGACTGAGCACCCCCAGCTACAAAAGAGTTTTACTTTCACACACACAGAGCATGCTCTAGCAAGGTGCAGCAGTCTCTGGGCACTATGCCTGGCTGTTGCTGTGTGCCACAAGCAGCGCACATCAGAAGGTAGCTGCTTCGAGGGCAATCCCAGCTCAGAGGGGTGGAACAGTTACCCGGCTCGGAAAAAAGCCAGCAGTGTAAAATTGTGAGCTTGAAGACTTACAAGACTCAGTCTGGAACTGTATTAGTGTGAATATGCTGAGTATTCATACTGAAATCTCTGGTACACGGGCTTTTAAAAACCTGTAATTTGTCCACACAATTTCATTTTCCAGTGAAACAGACGTCATCTGAAACACCACATTTCAAACCCTGTGCTCCTGGACCTTCATGCTGGCATATAGGAAACTTGTCCACCTCTGAGGTCTGAACACCTCACAGTACTCTTGCTTTCCTTGGAGATCCCTATGCTGGCACTGAGCCTCCTTCCCCTCAGCCAGCCAGAAGTGACAAAGATGAGAGTGCCTGAAAGGCACTGTGCAGCTGCCACCAGCGCACTCTGCAACCCCAATGTACTTTTCAGAGGACTAGAACCAGGCCTCACGACACTATATCATTTCTGATTGGGACTGAATGTACTTACCTATACCACAAATTTTAGCAACCACCCTATTTATGTTGCAGTGAGGATCTGGACTACTGCCGTGTCTTAAAAAGCACAAGGCAAAATTCCCAACTACGCTTGAAACTGCTTTTCAAGGTGGTAGTTAGGAATTCAGAGGCAAATGAACTCAGTAAGATTGCTCATGTACCTTCAATCATTTACAGGAATGTTAGCAAGACCTTGGCTTCAGAGGGCTGGATCACACTTCCCACTGCAACCATTATTATCCTGACATAACATGCCCTTAGAGTAACAGATGATAACGATGCTTTAACTAGTCTCCACAGAGAATAGTTATGATTAGGGAGTATCTTAGCGAAACTGTCATTCATTAAGTACTCTGCTAAATGCACAAAGATGGGTGAAAGAAAAGCTCTGCAATTTCAGGCATTTAAAACTTGAAAACGGTCCATCCTTCACATTTTGGTTATTGGGTCTTTTTCACTTGAGTGTCACCAAGGAATGGCAGATTCAGTTAAAATAAAACTGCACAATTTTTTTCTTTACCTCTTTTCCCCAGAACACAAGCTTTCAGTATTCAACAGCCACCTTAAAAGACTTTATGGGCCAGTCAGTAAAAGATAGCACTTTTAAAACATGAATAATGAAAAAAAAAAAAAACCAAACCACGAAAACATGAATTTAGCTCTCCCAGTACTGTATATCCAAGTAGCTATGTTACTTCCATTTGAGAAAATCTGTAGCATTTCAAAGCGTATTTCATACACCAAGTCCCAGGTACTTAACTAGCCTGAAATCCGGGATCCCAATAAACGTGGCAAACGCTCCCTTCTGATCCTTCATTTTAGGAGCTCACTGGTATGTTTTTCTTTTGAATGATCACCAGATTTTTCTTTCTTGTCCTAGCAAGAAAGAAGGGACCATCCCCAGGATTCAGAAAGCAGTTTTGTCAAGTCTGCAAATTAACTCCACTTCCAGATTCAGCTAAGCCAGTTAGAAATGTCCTTGGCGCTCTTGAAGATACAATCCACCATCTCCACATGTTCACCAGTCTGGCCACCATTAACACTGATCTAATTCATGAATGTAATCCAAAAGCACCTTTTCTTTTTGTAAGATCCTAGAAGAAATATACCACTGGTCTGACCAGAAAGTAAATGACACTACAACTACCACCACAATCAATATGTTTTCCAGCACTGCCCTGCAGTATTCTTTCCCTGCACACCTCCCAGCTTATTCCTAAGGTGCTGATATAAAACTAAGTATCCACAGACAAACAAAGGCTCCCAGAGCAAAGGGCTGCACTCTGCAGAGCAATCATACTTGTGTGCAGGTTGCTTGCCTCCCACCAGTTAGCTACGTGGCCTTTACTGACCGGCTGGATAGCAAACTGGAGAGGATTTGCTTCTCTGAGCACCCATGGAAGCAACTGCTACACAGTTCTCTTGGTTTAGGTGTTTATAAGCAAGTCATGTTCCAGTCTTCAGGCTTCCCCAGAGTACTGCTACGGGACTGTTCCCCACCCACCATATGTGCTCACACAGCTTGAATGCCAGTCACAGTGAGCTGCAGTGAACCTAGACGGGAGAAAATCCAAGTGGAAATCTCACGGGAACAGGTGCTGTCACTGGGGATGCTGAGAAACAGGCTGGGCAAACAGCTCTCTCTATATTCTACTGATCAACTCTGTATTTGCTGCGTTCGCTGAGATCACACGGTCTCAGAGTACTTTTTCATCCTCCATTTCCCAAGGCGTTATGACCTGTCCATCTCCCTGCCTGTGGTGTCAGGCAATAGTAGAGGTCATAAGGGAGGCTCTTGCAGCTTGTCTGTGAATGCAGACAACAGATCCATCAGGCTGGGACAGCAACAGTCAAGCATACTTAGGCAGCATTAGAAATAAAAGGGAGCAGCAAGATCTGCACTTTTACTTGCATCTTCATGGCCTGTGACAGATGAAAACCCCTTCATTAATTCACTTCACACACCATTTTTGATCCTCATGAAATCCTAACCATCAGCAGAGCACATTCCTCCCATTCCTGCAGAGAGCCCCCCGGGACGTGTGATGTGCATCACTTGGCCTTGCTCAAGCAGTGAATGCCCCTGCAGGCTACAGGATAAGCCCCTTCCCTCTCTGCGTATGACTGGCTCCCTGAGCTTCCTCAGTGCTTCCTCAGCCCCTACCGACAACCAGCTCTTCCCTCCACGCTCTAACTTTTTGCCTTCACCTTAATGAGATACTTATTAGGGTGCACAAATAACAAAACCCACACTTCGATCGGTGCTTGCCTCAAGCCAACAGACACACTGAACTGCTGACTTCTGAGGCAACAGCTGACATGGAAAACAAACGTGAATGGATCAGATCTACTTGCAGAGGAGCTGTTGTTAAAAATCCGGTGCCTTTCCAACACGATGCAAAGCACTAGCTGTAACTTCACGTTTTTGCCCACCCAGCACTTGAAGCTGCTTCCTTTAGAGTCGACGGCCTAATTCCTGCTGACTTCAAAGGCAGAGGGACAGGGCCCTCAGTGCTTTCAACTCTTTTGTGCCCCACCTATGTGTTTAACAGCACGTTGGTCAAACTAGGAAGAGCTTTCATATCCATCAATCCTTTTCTGAACAGCAGAGAAAGGTTTGCCAAAACACAGGGACAGCCTTTTGCTCAATTATTTTAATCACTACCACTACATAGCAATTTGTCCTGATGTCAGGAGCTTGAACAAAGTGCCATGTTTCAGAAGGGAAGCATGCTGCAAGTAAGATTCTCTATAAACACTCTTGGCCAAAACCAACATTTCCTCCAAGACAGACTTTGCATTCTCTACGCCAAGCAGCTAACTTGTTCCTAGCTATGGCCCTTTAGACTCTGCAATGAAAGGAACTGGGAAAGATGAGCTTCCTTCACAAGTCCTGAATGTATTTTGATTTCATACTTTTGCTTGCCAAAAGGGCCTTCTAGATGGATTTTAGATTATTTTTTTTCAGCCTGAAACTTGACGGTTTAATAAAGGAATGCAAGGCTCACAAGAACAAGTTAACATACTTCTTCAGGCAGTTCAAAGCTACCAAGCTACATTTCATGTGAAAGCAAAACAAGACAACAGTTTCGGGACAGGAAAATGATCTCAAAGCCTTATCAATAACACTGGCACTTTTCAATGTGTCCCTTTTTCACACTGTCCCCTTTAATTCCTAGTAAAGTCCACTTTCACTGCTGATTTGTATTCAGAGAAGCCATACAGAGCAGCCTGCAATGCAGCACAAGCACTGTATTTTTCAGGACTGATGTCATTTTGGAATACCCTACTCCCCCTCTGCTGCTGCCCAGATGCATCATCATAACAACAACAAAAGTCTATTCTAGTTCTGATGGATCTCTGTTGCCTTTGGAAAACACTCTCTACCATGCTCACACATTCTCCTAACTAAGCGGAGAGTGGGAAAGCTGTTCATGTAAACCTTTTCTCTAAAACCCCAATATATCAGCAAGTACCAGGCCAGGACGCTCCTGAGCACAACAAGCAGAAACAAACCAAGGATTAAGTACAAAGACCACTTTCCTATTCATTTTCTGTGACATCGATCCTGGCTCCCCTTTCCATACCCTTCAGGTTATTTATTTTCTTAGCTCCCCCTGAACACACCCTCACTGCTCATGGCAGTGGGTCACGGCTCCCTTTCCAGAAGGAAGGTTTTGCTTTAACATGAAATTAATGCACAGTGATCCTGTGGTTCAGGTCATACAGGAGAGCACCCCAGAAGCCCTTGTGGCTTCACCACCTGAGACCTTCCTGGTTTACTGCTGGGAAACTTCTGCATTACAGCAACCTGTGCCATTCAGTCAACCTTTCCACTTCTTGGCAGTCTGTCAATCTCTTGCATCTCTTGTCCGTCTCTCTTCCTCCACTTTCACACATTCAAGCTTCTTTGTCATCATCTGTCCCTTTTTGCTCGCCTCATAAATAAGCAGCTGGACAAAGGCACACTAGCAATTTCAATTACCTGAATGCAACACTGAGGTCACTTGCTTACTAGGATGAAGTAAAACCCATCAGCTGCACTGCTATGAATTCATTGTCTCTGCAAGGCAGAATAGGCAACCCTGCAGTGCTTCCTTTTAAAAGGAAACAAACTTCCCGTAGGAAAGCTCTCAGCATCTCAGAAAAGAAACATTTAATGGAATGGGCTTGCTGAAAGTGCATGTTGCACTGAGGTTTACAGTCAAGTGGTTTGTAACAGTAAATTGTGCTTATCTTCACCAAAAAAAAAAAGGCAATGCAACGGCACCACTTCCCTACTTTGAGCTGCAGACCTAAGATGTAGTGGTGCTGTGCATCCTCAGCCCCCGGCAGGCTCGGGGGAGCCCCCAAAGTGAACTTCTGCCAGCTGGCACCACACCCGCAGACCATCCACCTCAGGTGAGAGGCATGGTGCTGGTTAAGGACTTTGACACCGTAACCATTTTGGATGCGAACAGCAAATTGACTGGAAAAGACAGTCATGGACCAGGAGGAGGAAAAAAAAAAAAAAAATCACCACATCCCCATCACCACATTCCCCATGGAAATCTGCCATGGAGTTAGAGGTCGCGTCAGCACAGCCACCCATCCACAGGCAATGCAATTGTGCACAGACACACACCCGTGCCATCGCCCTGTGCAGCGATTCCCCCTCCACTGGAGAAGCAGCTGAAGAACCCAGTAGGAACAAGCCCAACAATTCCCATGTGAATGTCCAGTCTGCTTATACAGAGTGGACGTGGGGTGGGGAAGCTGGAGTATGCACAATCCGCAGCACTCTTGACATAGTGAGCAATAAGTCTTTCCATAATCTGAGTGAAAATATCACTTCCCCAAGGAACGGGGTATTAATTACAAGCCTACGCAGTTTTAGCAAAGCCTGCAATGTTTATTTTGATCCTCACCACCACACACATACAAACAGCAACACCACCTTTCCTTGGAAGCATTAGACATGACAAACCTTGTTTAAGAAAATGGATTTTGCCAGCAGGCCATCAGAAAAGTAAGAAATAACCTGTCTACACTACAGGCCATAATTGTTTCAGGATTTAGCCATTGAAAATATGCCTTTTGTAGCCTGCTAGGGTTGGGAGATAGCATCTATTTTAATCATCCTTGCTCAAGCCCTTCAGAAGCTGCTTAACAGCTCTATTCAGACCTAGAAAGCACAGTTCTGGGCTGTCTGTCATTCCTGCTTGTGATCACAATTTGTTTCCTGCATAGTAGAGGGTTGCTGTCAGCTAGGCTGTATTTTTTCTTTATCCTAACTGATGAAAGTAAGATTCTGGGAGGCCCTTACCAGAGCTTAGCACCCTCGCCTTTCCCAGAAGCACAGCCCCTGCTTTGCTCTTGGTTCAGCTCCCAGGCCAATAACCTCTGTGCCAGGAAATTAAGCAGTATCTGGTGTTTGCATCTCCCACTGGTCAGTCATGTTCTTCCCCTAGGGCCTTACTAACAACAAATGCAAGCCTAGCTCCAGAGCTCAGACTTTTCAGCTTGTGTGTTATCCCCCACATCCTTCAGATCTGCATGTCTGATTCAGAGTCTGTTGAAGTGGGATCAATGAGAAAAAAAGAAGTACTCGTGGGGAAAAAACAGGCTGAACACCTCACTGTCCCTTCACGCCAGCTGGGGCACAGCACGGCCCAGGCTCCTGCCCTTCTGCCTGCTGAGGTGAGGACGCAGGCGGGCCCTCAGCACGCTCCTGACAGGCCCGCTTCCAACACGCAGGCCAGGCAGCTGGGCCTGGGACGCTGAGTGAGCAGGACAAGAAAGCAGCGTGGCAGCTGCCAGCTTACCTGGGGCATGGCTCCCTGGCAGGTGCCTCACTCGGCACCTTCAAAATCCCTGCGGATGCAAGTCACCCGCAGGGCACACCTTCCTCCCTCACAGCACAGCGAGGCAGCGAGCAGCTGCGCTGAGACAGCAAAACTGAAGTCCTCGCCACGAGGGAAGAACAGATCTTCTCCGAGCACAACGAGGGCTGCAACATGCTTCGAACTGCGCTTCCCAGCCAGGACTCAGCCATGCAGGCTGATCCCAGAGAGGGGCACAGCAGAGGGTGCAGAGCAGGCGTGCTGCCACAGCTCCTGGCCGAGCAGAGGCTTTGGATCTGTACTGATTGGGAATAGCAGATGTTGCTCGGAGACAGGAGAGAAATCACCACACAAAGCCTTTTAGAAAGCACCAGGGAGCTAAGTGGTGTCTTTAAGGACAGCGGTAGGCTTATAAGTGATGCTGCTGAGCCCGAATCACGCGGCCATGAGCTGAGCGGCTCTGGTTGCTCAGGGGGGAGAACGCCACGCTGAGGGAAGCCATCACCCACCACACAGAGCCAAAGCCAGCCCAAAGCTGCTTCCCTCCCCACACACCCTCCTGCTCCACCCTGGGTGCATGCCGCAAGCCCTGGAGGCATTGCTGGGTCATTTGGATGAGTTTGAAACTTTCCTCAGACAACTGCCAGGTCTCCACAGCGCATCTCCCTGTCCTTATATCTGTTCCACTGCTCACAGCCTGTGGACACAAGCGAGAGGCTGTGCTCTGCAAGCAGCAGCATGCCACCTCTCTGTGACAAGGCCTTGTCTGATCTCCCTGATGTGAGGGGGACAGGGAAAAAAGATGCGGGAGGAGAGAAGCCTGGTCCTGCGGAGCCATGCAGACAAGGTTGCTGCCGGCTTCCCCAGCCCGCTGGCCCCATAGCCAGCCCCTGCCCTGCAGCCATGCTGCAGAGCCACCCATCAGTGTCCCCTGCCACAAGCCTGACTGCTGCTCCCCCCGTGGGAAGCGCTGCTCCCGGGCGGCTCCAGCTTCATGTGCTGGCTTCTCTGTAGTCCTGTGGGGGTAAAAACCCTAAGCTCATGGGTGCTAGCTGCACACTCGGAGCTGAGGAGCCTCTGGGGGGCTTGGTCTTCGAGAGCACACTGCAGCTCCCATGGCAGCATGAAGTGCACAGTGAGCAAACAGTCATAACCAAACAGGATAGTGGGCAATATCTTGCCAGTAAATGTCCCCGACTTTGCCATCTCCTACATGACCTCCTTAATTCAGCTGAAATGGGTGTTCTTGATTTAAGGAGCATTTCAAGCATATACTGTGCTAGGGTTTTTCGTAAGGTGACAATTTGTGAATGGCATAGGAGGGAAAGGTGTGAAGTCCAGATACAGTGGGTATTCATTTTATGCTGGTTTTACATATTTTAATAGACTAATATAACAAACTATAGCAGCTAAGTTGCAAAGATAGTGCACGTGGTGTCCAATGGCTCCCAGGTAGAACTGGCTTGGTTTAAGCAGTCATAAAACCAGCATTCTTGACATCACAATAGCAGCCTTTTCCCTGAGCTCAGGTTGCTTTAAAGATATCACCTACCACTGCCAATGAAAGTTTTTTTCTAAATTACCTTTTGGGAAAATGTGCACTAGGACACAGAGGGATAGTTTGCTCTTTGCTGTTTAGGTTTATCCAGAGGAACAGCTCTGAGAACAGACATCCACTGGCCACACGTTCTTGTACGTGACACAGCTCTGCACATCTAAAATGTTTTTATCAGTTCTTTGCTTAGGCTATATATAAAACAAGGAATTTACATGTAAAGAGAGCATTTAAGTCAGTAACTGGACTTATAAAATCCAAAAATCCAGCTTCAGCATCCAAGAAGCTTCAAAAATCCAAGAGCAAGAACAAAAGCATCTGTAAAGCCCTTTCTAAACCACCCAAAGCACTTCAGACTACAGCATGTGCCTCCTTCCCTACCACCCCTCAATCTGCCGAAACCACAGCACCCAAAATGCAGTCTTGACTCCCTTTATTTCTGCAGCCTGGTTCTGCCTCCAAGACTCCCTCCCACATGCCAACAATATCTGCAATTTCTTTCTCATCTCCCATCCAAGCTCTGGACAGGGCTAGAACTGCTTTGCTTGCAGGATTAGCCACAATCCTGTGCATTCAGCCCAGCATGGGCACTGCAGATCAAATACACTGCTTGTTTCCAAAGACATCGCCTCCCCTCTGTTCTTTTTTCCAGTGCCTCTTTTCAACCCATTATTGATGAGATTAAATTCTCCTCATCCACCAGTCAGCTCACTTCCAGCAGCACACACCCGGAACCTTTCAAAACACCATTTCAATTCACTGCAACGCCATGAGAGAAGTTCAAGAACCAACACTTCATCCTCCCCCCTGCTTTCAGCCTCTCTTTGCCTCGCCTGCTGACCACCGTGAGAGCAATTGCATAGCCACTGTTCAGCTGCAAAGGCACGCCACGGAGTTAAGCCTGTATATCTTCTTGTTTCATCCAAATCATTCAAGTGGCAACAAGAGACAGCCTTCCTGCCAAATCCCCAGTCCCCCAGTGCTCCCCTGGCACTGTGAAAGCTGTCATTTGCATCAAGCGTTGAGCAGAGTTCATCCACGCTGAATACATCTCTACCACTGCCTTCCTTAGCACCTGTATAACCTGCACTGCACTGTGGTCTGCAGCCTCATGCCTGTCATGTTTCACTGACGGCTGTTTCACACACACAGAGGCTCACGAGTGAGTAGGGGCTGACCCTCCTTCCCTCCAACTGCAGTGTGGTGGCCCCGTTCCTGCAGAGGGCTCGGGCAAGAGGCACACACACGCACCTAAGTGTGCAGGCACACGTGTGGCTGCACTCCTTCCCTGGCTGGTTATCTTTCAAACTGAAGAGTTGTGGGTGACTCCCCTCGGTACCCCAAATCTGCTGTAACTACTTAACCAACGGAACAAACAAAAGGATTCAGCAGGCCTGGTGCAGTCGCACCATTTCCTGGCTGGCACTGGTAAACCCTATCCTGAAGACAGGAGACCAAGAAACAAACCCTGCTAATTCTCAGGGCTACGGAGGGCTTTACCCATGCAGTGTGCGAACACAACATTTGCTTATTTTGCCCTGTACTTCAGCAAGTCTGACTCTTAATGAAGCCTACCCGCACATCTATTGTACACAGTCGTTTTTCAGAGCAGAACTGTTCTTCAGGATTTTTAAACAATTGTTTTTGTTTAAAATAAATCACGTAATAGTCCCTTGCAAAACAGCAGTGCACCCAGGCAGTTACTTCAGGGCCTATTGCACATAAACTGCTTCAACTCTACCAAGGACCTAGTACTGGTGCCACTAAATGATCTCCATGAATGTACATGAAAGCCTAATTCTTCCAAGTTTTCCAGAGGGAAAAAATGCTTGTCAAACAACATTACAACCGAATGACAGAGAAGATGCAGCAGGCAAGCTGGCAGCACAGGCTGGGACACAGACGGGTAAATGTTTCTGACTTAAATTCAGCCGCTTGAGCCCCACAGCTTTTTGCAACCTGCGATTGTGACAGCCCAGTTTGAAATTGGTCAATGTCCTATAGTCCCCCAACACAGACCGTGATGCTGAATTCGTTACACCACTTTTTCTTGTGAACTTACCATTCCTCATTCAATACAGCCAATGCCATCCTGAAGGATCACAAAGGACATGTCCCCGCCAAACTGCATGTCTTGCCTTCTGTTTATTGCCCCCCCAAATGAAAATGACAGCTGACAGATAATTGTGATTACTCCTGACCATTAAATACTTCACTAGAAACCACTGCATGCTTCACCATTCAGAAACAACATTTAAGAAATGGATTTGTTTTTTGAAAGTATCAGTTTACTTAAATTGAAATTTGACACACTGTGTAGGGAAACATTAAGATTCACAGTCCAACGGAAAGAGTTTATCTTTCTACCTTCAGCAACTTCTGTGCCCTACGTTTCTTGTTCAAAGAATTTTGTGTCCTTCGTGCAAGGCCTGACTCCCTGTCTTTTGTTTGTACCTTCTACTTACACCATGGCAAAAAAGCCCTTGCTCCCCAAGGAAAGCCTGTGCTCGGCTGCGGACTCCCATCCCGTGGCTTTCCTTCAGCTCACTACTGGTGAGCACATTTTCAACTCCTGGTGTCCATCATGCCTTCCCTGTCCTACACCTGTCTGCTCTGTTCCTCCAAGCTGACACATTACTGAAGGAGCACAACTCTTGTACGTATCGATAACCCGCCTGTGCCACAGACTAAGCAGGCTGACCCAGTGGACACCATGTATGTGTCTCAGATGAAAAGCAAGCTCAGCACAGAGTTGTTGGATATGGGATCTGGCCCCATTAGCAGTGTGCATGTTGCTGCTTTAAAAATTCATTCCTCTACACCTGGACTGATTTTTATTTTTTTCTGAATAATAGTCAGGGATGGCCAGGTGGGTGTCAGGCCCAAATCTAACCTTCATTTACAGTAACAAAAGCAACAGCCTGTTACTAATGGATGCAGTTCTGATACACAGAATTGGCTGGTATAAGCCAGAACAATTCAGCTGGCCCTCTTTTGCTAATAGCTAGCATCCATTAATTATCCTTATTGCAGAGGAGTGTGTATAACTGCTGCACAAATGCAAAGGAACTGCACTGCATCATTTTCCACTGTCACAAGACTTCCATGGCAAGGGCTAATCCCAAGCAAATCTCCTCCATGTCACTGCCAAGGAAGAGCTTTTCATCTCCTTGTGCATGGATTGGAGAGAGAAGGCATAGATAAGAGATGGTTTGGAAGGGCTGGGCGACTGCCTGGTCCTTGCAAGACTTGCTCCAAAGGAGTCCAGGGGCAGATTCCGGGAGGGTAGGCAGATGGCGAAGCGCTCACTCCTCATGAGCAATTAGTTCACTACTGTCAGAGCCACCAACCTAATATGGGATCTGGCTGGATGCTTGTATGGACATACAGAAGTGTTTTCTGAGCTCCAAAAAAAGTCTGTCCGCATACCAAAGAATTTACAGCCTAACTGGACATGACAGGAAAAGGGCAGATGAAGGAAGAGCAGAAGGGGTACCAACTTGCTCAAGTTTACACTGGAATTCTGCAACAGAGCCAGAAAATGTAAAGCTACTGCTCCTGCATCTTGTATTTGCCCTTTAACCACCGGGCTGTTCTTTGTGGGTCCTTGTGCTGTGACTGACAGAAGTGTACAAAGAATGGCCATCTGCACAGGTTAGGAAAATGCAGTATATCCAGCTCCAGAATCTCAAAACTCCAACTTTATACAGAATTTTTGTGATAGAAAAAGGTTCTCTGAATGTCAGCATTTCCATATTATCACCGTCTGTACACTGATTGCTATGGCAGTGGGAATTTAAACGATTTAAAAAAAAAAGCAATTTAAAGATTAAAAAACAGTTTGGAGTTGACAGTCTTGAGCAGTTTCAGCCCCTTGCATTTCTCATCACTTTCCATTCATCTGTTTTCTTTTAAACACGTTCAACAAACTCAGATGGTTGGAAGGGAAGTGCAGTACCACAGAATGCACTTCGGCACATCCCCCCTGGTATGAGAGCCCAGAAAAAACTGGTACACCTAGCACAGGGGAGGGACATCTCCCGTACCCAGTGCATACTGCACTACATTACAAACCATAATCTCTGCTTTACCTTTCCCAACCATTGCACTCATCCAGCTGTAGCAGCCTTAACAGCTGCAAAGACTACAACAGCAAAATGCTAGTATATCAGCTGTGCTCCACCAGCAGAGCATGCTTGTCCTGCAGGAGTAAAACATCCAGGGCCAGCACACAGGTATTCTCAAACATTAGGTATACTGGCATCAGTGAAGAAGGGGCATACACAGCATCATCAAAAACGAGATTGTCTCTCAATCCTGCCTACATCTCCCTTTATTGCCATTTTGTGGATTTAACCCACAAGCAGCTTTTTTAGTATTTCGTCTGCCAGCTAACAAAAGACAAAAGGCCAGGAATACAGATAAGCAAGTAAAATGATCACAGTAGTTATGACAATAGCCACCTTCATAAAACCATCTTGCAGTACTTTATGACAAAATAAAGAACCAGAAATTTGAAAGCACTGACTGACTGATATCGTCCTTTGTCCAAAGAAAACACTGATTTCTGATATTTGGAAAGGAGAGCTGGAAGTATAGCTCTTGAGACGGAAACCATCGTGTACATTCAATATGGCTCTCCTGGCACAAGCTGAACTCTTAACTACATTGCGGATGAGATAAGCAGAAAGCAGCCAGCCCCAGTATGCCCACTGAAATAGCCTTTCCTGTGCTACACTTTGAGCTGGAAGATTGATACTCTCTTGCTTTACAGAGAGGCCCCATGTTTATCTGCAGCACTGTCAATTCCAGTTCTAAGATATTCTCAGCCTTGTCCATACCCAAGGTGAACTGCTTCTTACATGCTTTCATGGCGCTTTTAGGTGACCTAGAACATTTGAGAGGTGTTTCAGTTGAGAAAAATACCCCACCATATTCTGAGATTTTATGTCTCTGCCTTTGACAGAGTCCACTTCTCGACTTCCCCCTGCATTTCAAACAAAATTATAAAAAGAAATGCCTCCACGCCCTCCAGCTGTGCACGTTTAGCCTTTTGATGAGAAGCCAAGAGAGAAATGGCTCCATCACAATAGGTGTGACAAGGAAAAGCTGTCATGTCTGCTGCAGCATCCACAACGTTGACAAGCAAACCCAGCCCAGTGCCAACCAAACACATGTGCCTTGCGGGCTGTGAAATCCGGGCACTGATCTATAAAGGCTGGAAAAGGAAAGATTTTTCATGACTCATGTCAGCACTGAGACTTTTTAGAAGCTGCCATCTCGCTTGTACCTCTAGTGCCTCTTATATCTGAGGAAACTTCAGTGAAATCCAGATGCTGCAATGAGAGGGGGAATCCACTGCGTGGATCTTGACTTAAGGCTGTTTGAGCCGTTCAGTCCTGGGAGGGAGATGGCAGGTTACATCAGTGTTTAACATATTCCAGAACAAAGCAGCACAAATATTGTATAAGGTTGTTCTCTGTATAAAGTGGCATGCCATATTTCTAAGCATATACCATGCACTAGTGATAGACAGTAGAAAGCTCACAGTCCTCAGTATATGGGATACCATGAGCCAGACTTTCACATGTTTGAATTGAGCGGAGGCCCACTATTATGCCAATTTAAGCTATCCAGAAAACCTTTGTTCCTAATTCAAAGCGGTAGAATGAGTAGCAAGTACCATATCTGTGTTCCTAGTGATCAGAAACGAAGTGGTACAGGTAAGGAGAAACTGTAAAACAACAATGTAAGCAGCTGAATAAAAAAGGAAAAAATTGCTCATCATTTGCACCCCATCTGCCCTGAAAGGAAATAAAACACCATTGCCTTTTGTACAGGAGGGTTTGCATAAAACATAAGCAAGGTTGTACGAACCCTTGGGGTTTTTAATTTGATTCTAGTTTATCTTTTGATCAGCACATCAAACAATTGTGCAGCATTTTCTCCTCCTGCCTCCCCTCCCCGTTTCTAAAAGCTGTCTGAAATATCTGTACTCTCTCACCAGGGCAGTGCAGTTAACGCCAATATATTTAAAGTGAAACCTCTGCCCAGACATCCAAACACAGGGACATCATGCCTGCAAAAGGTTTCAAGCAGCGTATTAAGCATGCCTGTCGGTTTTCTGAGCCTTATTCATGAGTTGAGAGACTATTACTAGATGGAAAAGAGGAAGGAGAAGGCAAAATTATTAACCATCACAGAGATTGCTAGAGGCCACCTTTCTGCCATCGACACCAGAGACGTAAACATCTGTGACCTTTCCCCACCATCTGCACGTCAAATCATGGTGGATTTTGATTCTGCTCACACACCTTGGACTGCAGTCAACGTCATTTTAGTGGGTATTTTAGAGTATTTGACCTCTCAACATGAGCAGAAATCCCAGCCTGCCATTTGGGATAGGCGGCAAGTCCAGAAGGAAGCGTTCTGGAGCAACTAAGGACTGAAGGCCTTCTGGGAGAAGTGGCTCAATGGTGTGATCGCAGCTTATACAAAACAGACTGCCTGGCTCATTATGTGTGTGTCTGGACAGACGTTGTAACTCACAAGAAAATAATGATGTAATAAGAAGAGAGGATTACGTTTTCTCACCTAGCCTATAAACTGCACAGCGAGAACTAAGCTTTCCAAAGAGACTCCTGAGGACAAAAAGCCAGGAAATCTGACTGAGCAACCAGGGACAGTGCTGCCACAGCTTAAGGCAGTGGGAGAAGCACCTGGCCAGTTCTTATTACAGCTGAGCTAACAACTAGAGCACTCCAGGCTCTCACAGGGGGTTATACTGCAAGATGTTGTTTTCTGAGGTGTAAGACCAAGCTGCTTCAAAACAGTTCGCTTTGTGCAGAAATCTGGTGCATACAGGTTTCTGTCCTTTTTTTTTTTTGGTTGCTAAATTATCTTTGGTTTAAATTACCTCAGTGACTTCTCCTTCCCGCCAACGTTCTTCACTCAGTCTCATACAGCCACAGGTGGGCACATTCACGCCACTAGGAATACACTTCAGCTTTACCAAGCATTTCCTCAAAAATTCAAATCATCTTTAAACCTAATGCAACATTAGGTCCCATAGAAGGCATTAATGTTGCCAGCCCACAAACGAAAGCCCAGAGCTTTTTTACTTTTACTTTTTTTACTTTTTTTACTGACAGCGTATGAGTGGACCCAATGCACAGAATTAGCTGTAGAACTCCTAACCTCAAGGTGTGGCAGTGGTCAAGGCCTGGCTGACTCCCACTGTCACTAATAAGTCCTGTGCTCGCTTTACACAGCAGAATGTAACTTAGAGCCCTTCAGCTCTGAGAGCCTTTAATAAAGCCCTCCAGCCCCGAGCACTGTGCTGCAGCCCCCACCAGCAGAACACCCTCATGAGGGAGGTGTGTAGGCCAGGGCACCCACAGCCTGCTGGCACACACTCCCCTGGGCACCATGGCGAGCCGAGCGAGCTGTGCGGAAATCCTGCTGCTTGGAAAGTGCCTTGTTGGTGACACTGTACAGGGGACAAGCAGTCAAGGCAATGAGCTGTTCCAGGGGCAGAGGAGGTTTCCTGACCTCCTGGGTTTACCAAGCTCTCATGGCACCTCATGCAGGCCTATCTGTGGGTGGTAGAGCATCAGAGCAATACAGCAAGCAGAAGGCGTTGCAATTCGTAAAGCAGTTTGCTATGCTTTGTGTTGTATTCAGGCCTGAAAATATATCAGACAGATTTAGCTCTCCCATGCTGGGTACGGGCTCATTTTAGACATGTTTTGTTTCCCATTTTCATTCTCTTCATACTTCTCATAATCTGGTATAAAACTCCAGCTTTGCTTTCAGCACCTTCTGTAACTTGATTTAAAGGCGAACAAAGAGCACAGTGCATATTTTACATTTGAGGATAATGGGAAAAAAATCCTACATTTTTATGACCAGAAGGGGGCCACTGGATCATTTAATGTGACCACCTGTAAAGTACTATTTCCCTCTACTGAGCCCAGTAACCGCCTTCGACTTAATTAGAGTTTGAAGCATTGACAGTTCTGGTATTCCATATAAAGACCATGCACAATATAAAACAACTTTAGAAGAAGAAGAAGAAGAAGTTCTGAAAGCCTCCTGGGTGTTCCTCACAGGAACCTAAAAATCCCCTAACAGTCCTTGCAATGTTTTTTCATGCCCTAGTCACAGTTTCTCCGACTAAAAGCAGGCATTCTTCATTGACTCAAACTGCAGTAATTGTAAAAATCAAACAAAAACAAACAAACAAAAAAAGTTCATCCTTCTGGGGTTCACTGCTCCTGATATTTAAGGGATTTTTAGACAAGTCATTTTTAAAACCTTTCTACATAAACATTCACGTGTTCCCATGTTCTTAAACAAAAGCTCAGAGAAACCACAAGCATGGCCAATTATATAAACTGAAGAGTTATGAAGACAGAAGCAGGACTCTTATCTCTGCACTTAAATTCTAATGATAAACCCTCTGCTGAGGCCACTTCCAGCTCCCTTGTATCAATTTCCTTGTCCCTTGTCAAAAAAAAATAAATCACAAATCAGCTCAATACAATAAGCATGCTGACGCATGTGCCAAGCTGCATTCAATTTCTGTCCTCTCTAACAGGACCTAAGCTGGCTCTACTGCCTGATGGCTTGGCGCTTGCCCCAACTGGGCCATTTTGTGGAACTTGCTGGAGCTGCCCCAAGCCCCCTCCCAGCCTTGGAAATAAATTAAAAAAAAAAAGTTATTCTTTCCCATTGTATCTGCTGAGATCACTCCAATGCCTCTGAAGAGCAATGAAGCGGCCACTCTGCACGGACAGCGTTCTCCACAGCTCGTATCACCACTGTGACCAACCCCCTCCAACTGCCACATATATTAAACGGCTCACTAAGGTATCAAAGATTGAAGCCAGCCATGTACATATTGTTCAGCAAAGCCTTTTTCTTGTTTAGAGCTACCAGGATGCACAGAATTATTTTCCTCTTAAATATTGTGTTACCACAGGAAGCTCATATAATAAACTCTCCTACCAGGGCTGAAACATCACAATATTCTGTGCTGGAAACCATACCATAAAGCAGCAGTCACCTCTGACCTTGCAATCATTAGGAAGAGTTAAACCACATTATAAATCCTAATTTATACGCCAAGTGAGTGCAGCCATGGAGCATGGTATCAGATCTAGCACTCACAAGTAAAAGCCCGTGAAAGGGGGAGAAATGTGTCATTAACATTTACTCCACAAAGAGGCAGTCTGTGCGAGAGTGGGGGTGTGATTTTCATTACTAGGCCACGGCTTGCAAAATTGCAGAATGCTATCAAGGCTCACACACCGTTCTGGAAATCAAAATCTTTGTTTAGATGCACAATGCTAATTCAACTCTGCCTTGCTGAGGCCAATTAAAGGTCAAATATAGATTTAAAATCTTATTTAAGCTTCTTACTGCCTTAATATCAAACACTGAGTTACCAGAGGGTTTACTTAGCTGGGAACCTGTTTTGAATATATTTTAGTCAAACACATTATTTCCACTATCTTGTTACATCAGTTATTAACTGAGAGGTAAATTTGCCAGTCACAAGCAGGAGAGCAAAATTAAACCATATTCCACAGAGACGGGCTCACAGAGCCCCCTTGGTAGCCAGTCAACAGAGTTAATGAAATGAAGGAGATTCATTTATTGGGAAAAACTTTTCAGACAGTAATCAATCACGCTTTTTATTTGCTTACTGTGACAGGAGAAGTGACACCATGCTGCTCACCCTACCCATCAGAAACAGCACCCTTTGCCACTGCAGATAACCAGCGAGAAGTATTTGGACTGATACCCTGACTAAATTATTTAATTAAGCCAAAAGAACAGCAAGCACCCATCATGCAGGCTCAGGGAAGTGGCTTCTCCTCCACCTGCTATTCCACGCCGAGGTCCCCACGAAGGGAGCAGAAGCAGGAGCTGACAGATGTGCCCCCACCTGGCGTATCCCAGCCAACCTCGCTCACATGTTGGGAGAGATGCGGAGAAGCCAGTAACTCATTGTGGAGGCCAACAACAGGAAGAGCAGGTCAACTTTAAAGGCAAAGGTTGTTACAAGAAATTGTTCTACTAGCTACTGGCAAAGTAGATTGTGACGTGCATGTAGCAAGTGTGACAAATTCAACTTCTACCAACCAGAAACGTGGGCAAAGTCAGGTATTGATCCAATCAGATGTTCAAAATACATGGTACTGTACAGGAGTGCGTGGGGGAGGCTGTGTGATCCACCAGTTAAGACAACATTGCATGGTGACTGCTTTCCAAAGATATTTCAAAAGCAAAGATAGCATTTGAAGATTTATTTCTCTTCACTGGTCTCCCTGCCATACAGCCATTGCTTTGATATTCTAGTGGCGACTGAACTGGACGTGACAGTGATATAACTCTAGGCCCTTATAACCTCAAGGTCAAAGGACAACCAATACATTTTTTTTTGTTTGTTTGTTTTACATCACTAGATTATGACAACTATTGATAGGGGAAATGGTGGGCATTATCTAATTTAACTTAATATTAATGGCAGTTTTATCTGTTGAATCCGGAGTCCAGGACCATACCCATTCTTATTTTTAGCTATACTACAGCCTAGCAGGTGAACTTGTAGAAAAAACAACCCCAGAAAATTCTAAGTAATATAAATGCTTATGGATAAAATCATTTTTTTTGGACAGGAACGCAGACCCGGTACTGCCTGGGACGCAACAGCTCATCTATGAGGCCAAAACCTCAGCCTCCTAAAGCAGGAACCTCTCCTGCCGGAGTACCAAAGACACGCCGCCTGCTCTAGGAAGGCTGCAAAAGATGGGTGGAAGCACACGCATTGCCCAGCGCCAGAACAAGGCAAAAGCCAGTGCTGGGGGGCCTGGCACTGTCCTTCCTGCCACACAGGCTGCTTTGGAAGTACCCCGTTTATCATTCCTATCAAAGTAAGTGGGGCATGACTTGACACCTACCAAAGATCTCAGAGAATAATGTTTGTTTGTCTGTCTAACTTCATTTGGTCAGTCAGCAATACCTTTTAATCATGTCTATCCTTTAGTTCGCTGACTAAATGGCAAGGGTGTCCAGCCATATTTCTTCTCCCTTAATAAAAAAAAAAACACCATGCTTGATCCCAACAAAACATAAACACAGAGTTCATTAGAGTTGGGAGGAGTTGTCCATTGTATAAATTAGTTTCATTTCTCATTCAAAGCTGTGTTTTAATAGCAGATAAAATTAAGTGAATTTTCTCAATTATATAAGGTGCATATGGTGAGATGAATTTTGTATCATACAACTACACATAGCTTTGGGATTCAAAGAATAGCTCAGTACTGCAAAATTTTCAGCAGAGAGAGGCCTGGGGCTGATATTAGTGAAATCGCTTATATAACTTGCTCTTTCATTAACATGAAAACACAGACTATGATTAAAAGCTGGAAGCTGGAGAAAGGAACTATCTGAACCAGTTTACTAGACTAATGCTGTTTATTAAATTCTCAGAATAGGATGTGGGGATTAAGAAAGGAGAGATTTTGAAAATTGAGATGCACCATTTCTCTACAGCAGTTGGCTTGGTTGTACCACCTGAGCTGCACTTGGTATGCACTGTACATATTGTGTGGCCATTTGAGTTCTAATAATAGCATTTCTGCTATGTTTTCAGAAAATTAAGGAATCAGAGTCAGTGCTGCCATTTTGTCTATGCATCAGAAGGCTGAATGAGGACTGGTGATTCAGCTGCGCAGCTAAACAGGAAGGAAAGGGCACGTGACTACATAAATTGGACTTGTGCATGGGACTATATTCTGGCCTCAGCATCACAAAGGCCATTTCAGAGCATCTCCAACGGCATCGGCACGCATGCACAACTGGGTACCTTGGCTTCACATGGAGCACGTGTGAGGGCAGGTGTCTGTCTTAATAAATTAGACGTTTCCCATCTACGCATAGGTTAAGTAAATGATTTTCTTTTGGAAGATGCATGCGCTTCACAGACTGACTAGCTTTCTGTCCGTTTACACTTGTGGCAGCTGGAATTTTCCAGCTAACAGTTCACCACAGCAAACATCAGAGGAGGACAGCATTCCTGGGAACCTCAACTCCCTTCCTCCCTTAGTCTGCAATTAATTTCCTTTAGCTTATACTGAAAGGTCTGCCTGTTTTTCTCAGGCTCTCCCTGTGGAATGGAAAGAGAATTTAACAGGGTTTTTGGAACAGATGTTTGGGGAATCTGATATTTAGTCTACGACAACTGCTTTGTAAAACCAGTCCTTATTTTTGCATAAGCCACTTTATAAACCCAAATAAATAAAAAACGCTGTTCCAAAGTTGCTCTTGTTGACTACTGCTGCACTAAGCACTGCAACTTGAGCTTGTATTAAGCCAAAAAAAGAAAAGAGCTTTTCACAACATTACAAAGTGGCACCATATAATTAGATCAAAATTATATCCACTGTGCTATTTGTTATCTTGCTACAAAGGCACTGAAGGTCAGCTGTTGACAGAGAAATGTGGTATCAGATCAACATCCATTCCATATGCAAAAATAGAAAATCTCCTATTTTAAGTGAGCTACTAACAACAAATTTCAAACCTGGTTGTAGTACTGCTTACAGGCTGACTCACACCCAGCATCCCAACAAAATTTCTTTCAGCAGTATGAATTAAACATTAACACCATTCATATTTCTGAACATGCTTCAGGGGACTCCACCCAAGGGCCACAGGAAGACCTGCTCCCATGGCTATTCTGCCACGATGGAAAGTCCTCTATCTATGGAGATTTTGGAAATCCAGGCACTGAAATGGGGCTCCAGCGAGAGCTCACATTGTTGTACACGTAGAAATGGCAAACAAAAGATTTCCAGTGGTTAACACAATGTTAATTCCCCAAACACGGACCCCTTCATGGTTTTCAAAGCTTCAGAAATAAACCATTAAGGTTTTGAGTGCAGAAGTTTAAAATTAGAGTCATACCAAGAGATATACAGATTTCTGGAGCCTATTGAGTAGTCTGCCCTTCTGAAACTGAGTGAAATACCTAAATTTGGGTCAAACGAGCCCAGTTTCAGTTTTCCTGCTTGAACATCTGTATATACAATACACGCTCATGTCAAGGCTACTACAAGCTCTTCCAGTGCAGCGCCTCAAGCTTCACATAAACCATTATACCTTCAACCTGAAAGATGGTCTGACAAAACTGGGAGTAGGAAGGAAAATCAGAAAAGAATGCTATAGCTATACCTGTGGTAGAGTTACCTGAGAGGAAGAGGTGCAAAGTACTGTTCATCAAAACCATGGACAAACCCGACTTTGGACTTCCAATGTAACATCACCGAAACATGAAGGCTATTAACCAGCCCTAAAACCAAGTGGTCCTTCAGGTATGAACTTAATATCCTTTATGCCACTGACAAACAGGCAGCTCCCCATCTGCCTGATTTCTCCCATGTCCTATTTTTCACCTTTATGGAGGGATACCTTATCTACCCAAAATAAGTAACCTTACACCTCTGAGCCTGTGGTGAAAGCTTCCCCTCCCACCGCCTGGTGGGAAATCAGAGCAGCTGGGGAGGCATTCAGGGGTGAAGAGCCAAGCCTTTGAGTCCTTGGTCAGCTCAGTATCCAAAAAAGGTTTTTACCTTCTGTTGGGCTTTTCTATTATCACATCTAAATGCAATGACTTTTTTGGTTGGTTGTTTTTTTTGCCTTGTAGAGAGTAAGCTCAGCCTGTAACATCACAACCTGTGACCAATCACTGAGAGTATACTTTTCCTTTCTTTAGCAAGGACTCTGCAATAGTCAAGAGAATTTTTTCAAGCATGGCAGATATATTTATTTTTCATTTAAGAGTGACTTCAATCACATCTGTCTGAACAAGAAAATTCATTAAAACACATTCTGATCTTGCTTCATGTTTTAGCTAACTCCCCTACTGCCCACTCCCCGCCTTTTAATATCATGTAGGCAGGTTTCAAAAACTGCTGAGAATCACCGATGAGCATCCTGTAGAAAATAAAACCAAGAAAATTGAACTTAACAGCTTCTAGGGAACAGGGACACCCTCCTGAAGCCATAGACTCATAGCATAAGGCAGATGAGATGGTTTTCTAACCATTTACAAGCCCTGTCCAAACCTAACAGCTTTTCTAAACTGCCAACTGCTTCATGTGACATATCTTGTAGTAGGAAAGCACAGCGCAGCTCCAGAAAAACTGAGATAAAGGCAGCAACACAAACAGAGGCTGACTGTGTTTTCACTGCTGGAAAAAAGAGAACAAATAGTCCACTTAGTCTCACACTATTGTCAAAGATGGACAGACCTCTAATCTTCAGGGGAACGGAGCCAAAGGCGTGCTGGGGGAGACTGAATGCTACAGGAGGCAAGGCTTTGTGTAAAACTGCCAATACTGTTTTCATATGAAACAATGATGAAAATACAGACAGCTAAGGAGGAGAAGCCTGCTCCTTTCTCCCAACATCATCCTAACCCTTCAGCTGTATCCGCTGCTCTTCAGCTACTGAACTGCTGATGGGGAACCCACACGAGGTGGTCCCTCACATGCCTGCCAGCTCATCCTCACCTCTTAAAAATACAGGCCTATCTGTAGGACAACAGCAAAGCACTGTGCCGGCCTGAGGCCAGTGCACAGTAAGAGTAATGGAAGAATGCATACACCATGTTTCCTGCCCAGTACAGAAAGGCATGCTTGGCCTTGGAAATAAGCTGTCAGTCACATCCAGCTCACCCCTCTGCAGGCTGGGATATGGCAGCTACAGATCACAGTTACAAGCAGGGGAAAACAACCCAAAGAAGTAGAAAGGCTCCTCAGCTTGGAAAGGAGCCTGCCACATTCTCCAGAAAAATACCAAAAGCCTTCCAACTGGGTTTGTTTTTCAGCAAAGACCTCAGTTACAAAGCTGTGTGGGAGAAGGAAGGAATAGATGCCCCTGAGGCTGTTGTGAAGAGCACACTTCAGAGCAGCTGCTCGCTCTGTTATCTAATCTTAATTCTAATTGAGGTTTTCTTCTTTTGCCCACGGTGCCTGGATCCCTCCGTGTGCTCCTCCCAGGGCAACCAGCGCCAGCTTGCCCACACATGTTGGCACCACTGCAGCCATCAGCGGCCACCACGCGTCCCCACCGCGTGCTGGGGCTGCCTCGCAGGCAGGACACAGGCTGGGCTTCACGCATGCTTTGTGCAAGCTCCCTGCCGAGACTTTCCCTCTAATGCCATCCCTTCAGCTGTTAAATGTCTTCAGATTGCCAAATCCCTCAGGGATGCTAAATATTAAGCGAAAAGGGTTATTACAATACAGCCAGCAACAGAAACTAGGGTGAGGCTGATGGTCACGGAGAGCCTGAACCGGAGTTAATTAATACATGCTCATTCAGTTTTTTTCCCCTGTTTTGATAAAGGACAATTTAGAGTTGGCATAACTGTCACAACACCTCCATGACCCCGAATCTAATTATAAAATATAATATGGAACCACCAACACAGGATCCCGGCGAAGAAAAGCCCTGGCTTCTGCAGCTTCCACTCTTTCCCATTCCAGCTTTCTTTTCCCAGGGCGTAACTGCGGCTCTGAGTGCATGGAGAGTGCAGAACATTAACGTGTGTTTATTTAGAGACACCTCTAATGTGTTTGTGTTGTGCGTTTCTAGAGTTACAGACCAAAACAGGCAAGGTAACATCTAACCAACAGCAGAACAAATCCCCAGAGGGGAAGACAAGAAGGGTTAGCTGCTGAATGCATCTTAGTCAGGGAAAAGCTGGAGCTGTTTTAATTGTTCATCAATCAATTAACGGCACTCTCAAATGTCTAATTAAGCAGACAACTGGAATTAAGCAAAGGGCATCTTCGAAATGCCAGCCCTCTTGGCGAAGGCACTTCTTACATTCAAGTGAGTACTTGATTAAGGTGTGCTTGTGTGGAGAGATGTGCAGAAAAGTCCTCAGCCATACGAGTAGTAAATCTCTCCAGTAACCCTACGTGAAATCAATCCTTCGGTAATAATGCAACTTAACCTTCACATCCAAGCAAGCACTTGAGGTAGGCGGCCAAGTGCAAAACAAATTAGTCTCATTTAGCATGCAGGACTGGCACAAACGCTGCATGCCCTCAGCGGGCATGCAGGGAGGAGGCAGTGGTGACCCGGAGGGTGCCAGTGCCGACAGAGCGGGGCAGAGGCTCAAGGCAGGCAGTCCCTCCAGCAGGCTCAGGATGCAGCAAAAAACTCCTGAGGGTTTGCTCTCCTTCTGCAAGCCCCAGGCAGTCAGTGACCCCTGCGAACAGGGCAGCAGCTCTGGAGCCCCCCCACCAGCTGTCAGCATGCATCAGCCCGGCACAGGCTCGCGGTGGGACGTCATCCGCTGGCAGCCGAAATGCCGCTGCAGGCACGTCAGCATAGAACCATCCCAGGGGGGAAATGAGCCCGCTATCTCCGTGGAAGAAGGATGACAGTGAAATGCTTGTGATTGTTGGAAACGGATGGCTGCTCAGCTCCACGGGATTCATTGCAAAGACAAGTGAGAGAATCGGAACATGCTGCCACCATTGACTACCCATACATCAGGGACACCACGGACCCTGAGCAAAACCATGGAATGAAAGCAGAGCAGCAGGAGAAGATGCAGCCGTGTATCAGAGAGACTCAGAGATCCTGTTTTTCTTTAGCACTCAAAGGGATCAAGAAGTTTCCACAAAGCCTTCACAACTGGTTGCACACACTGCAGGACACTGCAGATGCTGTGGGTCTGTGCCCCAACTGTTCAGCATCACCATTTCCACAGCTGCGTCCAAATACTTAAAACAAACAAACAAACAACAACAACAACAACAAAAAAAACCAACAAACATCACATTGACAGGGTCACTTCCCTAGAAATCCTTGACCAAGCGGTGAGGCTGCTCCTGTTCAAAGCTATCCACAAAGCAGCCTGACCAAGGAAAAACAAACAAACAAAAATCACCAAAGCTGTCCTTTGCAAAGAGGATGAAAAGTGGCAGAGGTCCCTGTGGCCCCACGGTGTACATTTACCTGCACAAGAACTCCTGAGTCTCTCTGTTAGAGAGGTTAGAAAGACCCTAACAACAACATCCCAGTGAAAACTGACAGAGCTATACTCAAAATCTCTCTCCTGGGCTTGGTCCTGAAGTGTGATACTTTGATACCGGCTTTGGCCTCAAGGTGAGCCCACCAGCACACACCAGTCCAGGGAGGTCTTTGTTCTTTCATCTTCATCACTTTTTTTCTGTCCTGGCAGATACTCTGTCTTCTCTTCTGCTTCTCCACTTCTTCCAACATCACAAATTACACCAAGACTTGCTTTGCAAACACATAAGCTGATAACAACGGTTAGGTTTGCTTTACTTTGTAGTAAGGGAGCTGTGACACTAGGATTTATATTTCTCAACAGATTTGGGTGCTAAAAAGACAAACAAAACCAATAAAGAACAAAAAAGAAATCCCAGAACCCCCCCTCATTGCCCCCAGGTGCTCTTGCAGTGGGCATGTAAGGGAAGAACAAACTGCAAGGTTACAACAGCAGACATGATCTTAATACAAGAGCTTTCTCACGTATACAATCAAGGTAGAAAGGCTTAAAATGTGAGCACGTTTCTTGTTTTCCTTAAATATTTACTGAGAATTCTGGTAATTTATGCTGTTGCTTCTGTAAGGAAATACTATCACAAGTACAGAAAACAACAACAACAACATAACGGTCATGATAGCAGCTCCAGCACTTCCCTGGAGTTCAGCATCAGTGAATTAATATTGATGTGTTGCAATATTGATAGATTTTTGGTTTCATTTAAAAAAAAAATCCGGATTTTAAAACACTTTTTAGAAGGAGTCTAGATGGAACAAAACCATACCTAAATAAGAAATCAAGCAAGTTCTTCCACAAAGGAAATTACTATTGGAATTGATGCTTCCTGCCATGTTAAAATTCCAATAAGCATTTATCTCAGCAAATCCTCAGCAGTCTGTGACATTTCTATTATTGGGGCTGACTGGGTTCATCCTGCCCTTATGAAAATAAATAATGGAACAGAATGGGGGAAGGGAGCAGCTACAATAATATGCCCATCAGTCATCAGCTCAGAGCACCTCTTTGGCAATGAGAGAGCCAGCTTTTCTCAGATCTGATGCCAAGGGGAACAGGGAGGAGAAGACAGATTCAGCAGCTAGATCTCGCCAGTGTACCCAGGTGATTATGCTGGTGATGCCCCCGAGCCTGTGAGCCAAGCAGTACAGTGTGGCTGGTCTGCAAGGCCTCCTGGCCATGGTTAAGGACACACTAAGAGCTGTCCTGCTCCTGCCAGTGGCCACAGGAGCCCCTCATCCAGCCCATCTCCGGCCCAGACACCAGGAAACAGGGTGGCTGGGATGGACTTGGTGGAAGGACCAAATGTGGGATGGCTCAGGCCCACACTCAACATGACCCAGACCTGACGTCTGTGCTTGGCATCTCTCGGGGCCCGGCTCGTTTCAGATAGCAGGGAAGGCTGGAGGAAAGCAGACAGGATGCAACAGAGCTAAGAGGTAAGGTGAAGAACAGAGGTGCCAAACAAAACAAGCCAGCATGGGTGTACCAAGGGAAAGGCAGCCCCTGCGTGAAGCCTGTAGTAGGTAAATTGCTCTAGAAGAGCAACTGAGGGATATGAGCGTATTTAGTGGCTGTCCCCATCATTACGAGGGGGCAAACCACTGCCACGTGGACTGTTCACCCTGAGCTGCATTAGGCAGCTTGTTACTTCCATGACTCCTTCCTTGCAGATCTACAGCCAGTCTTAATTCTTTGGGGAAAGCAATAGAAACTGCCTTTCGTCATACATTTGCTCTTTCAGAAACAGGTATCCTTATTCTTTTAGCTTTCCTTTCTAATTATAATTCTTTCAGTTCCTAAACTTAGTGGTCAGATTGTCCTTAGAGTCCATTGCAGTACTGCCAGTCAGCTCGGAGGAAGATACTGTGGATTGCACTCATGCTCTAATTTAAAAATCAGAGAAAAACAAGCAGTATTGTAACTTCTTGGCTATTCAGAAATCCTTTTCAAAAGCCACTTTGAATGCAGAGACTCTCCAAGGAAATGAATCTGTGTTCCTACAGTGCTGCCATAGCAGATAGCTGCCCGCCTCTCTCAGAGACTGTTTAACCACCCTCCCAGCCTCAACACAGGCAGTCCCAGGCAGCATCCATGCAAGAGCCCAGAGACTGCATTGACCGGGGACCTCTTCGGGAGCACAGCACCCAGAAGGGCTAACAATGAGATACCCCTCTTCTGCATACACCTCCCTGCATAACCACATTTCTTTCTCTAAGGGATCTTCAGGGCCAGAGAACACAAGGGCTTGGCTTTGCCAGTGGTGAGGGTGCAGTTTTGCCTTCCCTGTTCACGCTACAACACCTGCCACGTGGGACGGGGAGAACACAACTCGCTGCTCTTTGTATACACAGCAGCCTGACAGCACTTCACAGGAACAGAATCCCATTAAGATAACACATAGGCAATACGGATGTCACAAGATAAAATGCCAGGGGCTGTGATAAGCTGGGGTGCGGAGGTCAGCACATACTCTGTCAGCGCCTGTTCGCATATGCATGTGCCAGGTGCACTCCTGCATTACTGGCCAGCCCATGTCAGGAGGGCTAGCAGATCTGCAGGAAAGGGCTTCCCCCAACCCAAATGCATTCTAGTCAAAAGAAACAAGAGAAACCCAGAGCTTTATACCCTCTAAAGGTGGCAAAAGCAATTGGTGCAATCCCTGTGCTCAAGGCTCCTCTCAGACCTTGCAGCTTCCTTGACTAGACCTGAATCCATGCTAAAAAACAAAGAAGGACTTTTTCTTTTTTTTTTTTTTCTGGCCCTTCTCCCACCTGACAGAATTAAGCATCACGGAAGGTTTTAGCCCAGTTCATCAAGATATTAGGAAGGGGACCAAGCAGGATCAAGTCCACTTATATGCCAAAGAGGATGTGGTCAGCTTCATTTTGGTGAGAGAAGGCTCAGGGTACCTCATCGGTGTGCACAAACACCTGAGGAGAAGGTGCAAAGAGGACAGACCCAGGCTCTTTTTGGTGGTGCCCAGCAGCAGGACAAGAGGCAACAGGCACAGACTGAAACACAAGGCTCTGTGTGAACAGCAAGAAATGTGTTTCCCCGCCATGAGAGGGGACGAGTGCTGGCCCAGGTTGCCCAGACAGGTTGTGCAGTCTCCTCCTTCAGAGAAGGAAAAAAAAAAAAAAAAAGCTGAAAAGCTGCCTGGTCCTGAAGGCTGGCTCTAGGTGACCCTGTTTGAGCAGATAACCTCCCAAGGTCCCTTCCAACCTCAGCCACTCTGTGATTCTGTGAAACGATTAATGGACATCACGGGCATAAGAGCAGCTTGGCAAAGGCAACGCTTTTCAGGTGAGCACTGATGGCCTGTTAACATGGCAAGGAAATCCAGCTGTCACAGCAGAGCTACACTTTCAGCATGAAAGCAGATACTTTTCTGCAGGCCAAAGTTAACTTTGGTGACAGGAAAGCCTACCACTGCTTCATTTCTCCTGAAACAAAGCTAAGTACATTTTTTCAATAGTCTATATGATCAGAAGGGGGAAAGTTAAAGGGGTTCCTTTTAAGACATTTGTATACTTTGCAAATGAAGGGTATAGTTAGGAATCAGCTCCAGGAAACTCAGAGAGAGCTGCTCGCTCTGCAAACCCATGCTCCATGGCAGAACATGAGCTCCAACTGTGCTGGCAGCTGGGCAAGTGTCCAGTGAGTGAGGTCAGCATCCCATCATGATGGGCAGAGCTGTCACCAGGCAGAGCACCCAAACCTGCTGGCTCACCGCTTTGTAGCTTGGCTCCATCTTGTAAGCTAGGTACAAACCTTCCACTCTGCTGGAGTACTCTTTGATGAGGTTTATTTTTAGCTCATAAGAGCAGGCAGCGGGAGTCAACTTGGCATAATCTGGCAGCCACTGCACTCTGCTCCTCAGACAGCAGCAGGCCTGCCTCTAGCTGGATGAAGGTATCTTCTCCGCTACACTTGCTTTAGGAGCAGGGAAGGTTCCTTTTCCCTTCCGAGTTACAGCAGCAAGGAATTCTTCTTTGAGAACTGACTTAATACACCTTTAACCTTCAATGTTGAGGACACGTGTTCAGACATCTGCTCTGCAGCATTTTATCCAAAACTTATACTTTTCTCCTATCACAGAATCTTAGCAAAAGGGAAAAATATGTTCTTGTAACACTCTACCTTTACTTCCGCACATGCCCTCAGATCCAAAACCTCCAGGCTTCACATATCTGTTTGAAGACAGTTGCAGAACTCAACAAGTCTGTACCCTTCTATTTTCACATTAATTTTTCTTCTCCACTGATACCACAAAGCAGTCTCTAATTCATAATCACATCCGTGTCAGGTTCCCAATCTTAAGAGAAGCACTTGGTACTTTAATCTTCAAGCAGATTACACATTTCCTGTTCGAACTTGAAATCTAACTCTGTGCATGTGTGGGTGCCTGCACATTTTTTAAGGTTTGCTTAAAAAAAATAAAAGGGAAGAATGAACAAAGGGTTGAGACATCTCTTTTGGGGGTCTGGAATTAGTTTCACTAATGACAAAAAAATAAAGCAGACGGGGCCACTTTTCTCCCACTCTGCTGATGTGGCACCAGGGATACTTTCTGCACTGAGTCCCAGTGCGCTGACAGACCAGCCCTGTCCCCTGCTCCTTATCGTGCACAGGGAGCTCCGAGCCCTGACTCCTCAGGGGACGCTGCAGCACTGTAATGACACAGAACACAGCCACTTCAAAATTAAGTCTGGCTACACAACATGGAAAAGCTAACTATAGAAGAATTTAGAGAGGGAGAAAAAGTCCAAACAGGACATTTTTGACTGCAAAATGCTCCACAACTGAGAGACTGATAAAATAAGTTTTGGCTGCTGGAATGAGCTGGCATTCATGGGGCTGCAGAGCCACCAATGTCCGGCCAAAGAGGGAAAATAAAATATGATCTCCCCTCTAGCAGGGTCTTGGGTGTAGGAAGAAGCTAGAAACGAGATCTTGACTCACGTTACTGGAAAGCTGGCGCAAACTCTGCTAGAGGAGAGCACACAGGAGATGAATGATACCAGAAATACAATAAAGATTTTTGAGTAGTGAAATCTGACATGTTAGTAACTGCTTTCAAAAATATATTCCCCTTAAATCTGTGCGGGCAGCAAATTAACAGCAAAGTTACTGATACCTAGGACACACACCTCATAGGCAGTGTCGAATCAAAATTCTATGCACTACTGTGCTTTAATCTTGACCCAAAGGGACCACTTCTGGCACCTGGAATCCTCCACGTCTCCAGGTCCCTCCATTCCCTGGCTTCCCATCTGAGGCTACCTGTAACACTGCCAGGTGGGTATTGCTGTGATGTGGAAGAGTGTCCGCTAGAAACTGGAGCAGGGTCGGTAATTCAGAGCACATACTGGATGCAGATGAACAGCCATTACACCGCTAAACTTCTGGTCACCACCAATCTGGTTCTGATTCAAACCAGCAACTGCAATTCTGGAACATAAGCAGCACTTTCATAGTCAAGCAATGGAACGACCAACTTCTTTCATGTCTGACCAGAACGGAGCAGTTTTTAGCTAGGAAAGAAAGTACCTTATATTAGAATTTTGAGCACATATTTTTTTTTTCATGTACACATGGAAAAGAACAGGATAAACATCTCCCTTCCTTTCAATGCATTTTGCCAGGAACTAAGTACAGTTCCTAGGTTTTCAGCTGTGTTGTGGGCTTGCCACTCCTCAGCATGACAGGATTGTGCTGACGGCTGAATAATATTCCCTCTCTTGGGGAAGGAGCAGAGGACTGTCAAGGCAGGGAGGCTTTGACTAAAGCTGTGCCTGCCAGCGAGTCTGATGAGAAAAACATGGTGGTACCTAAAAGCTAGCAGTTATGGGACATAGCATTTCTTTATACACTTATTTTCTGAACTATTATAACCAAAGAGTGCTCTTAGCAGCTTGTTTTGTTCTATATAAATGGGGGACAGAGGCCAGCAGAGTGGTTTGCAGTTAATCATACAGCGCGATATGAAGCAGTTGTTGGTGACCTGCCCCCTACGATATTTACTGAAGGAGGAAATGCTGCAAATGCCTCCTCACTAGCTCATCCCTGATCAGTGTGGCATCTCGTGCCCCTAATTCCACCTAAACAGAACAGCCTCTTGTTAGGTTTCCAGCCCCAGTGTCACAACCCACCAAAGAGGTGCTGAAATAGTGATTGATATATCACAGGCAACAGCCTGGTGCAAGACCCTGTGAGCTGCTTTCTTACAGCACATCCCAGATGGAAACTGGACTGGCTCACAGGAGAGGAAAGAACAGCTCAGGTGGAATAGTAGGTTGTATTGCGAAGTAAAATATGATGAAAACAACCAGCAGAAATAAATTCTGACCAAGCATCAGGGAAATGTAGTGCTGAGATGTGTCAGACAACACAATGGTGTCCCAAAAGTACTGCTAATAGACAGCTAGTTGGAACTGAGCTGGAAGACAGCTAAAAAGATATCACGATCCTATTTCAAATCAATATGGTCTGCAGATCTTATTACACCTTTTCAGTCTCTGAAGCCTATGAAATATGTAATCACCTTGCCCATTTGCTCCCTGACCTCTCCATAAAGTCAGGCACTGTGAAGGCCAATTAGTGCAAGGTGAGGTGTGTTCTCCTCTGCTTTACATCTGCGCCTGGAGTTGACCCCACTTCTCCATGCTGTTCCACAAATGCAACTGAGCATTTGTAAGAGAAGAATGGGACAAAGGAATTGCTCACGTAAGTGGCAATCAGTATCTACAAGGCTCTTTTTGCGCATACACGCACACGGACAGACACTCTGTACTTGGCATAAACAGCCAGATCTGATCCAAACCAGCACATAAGCAAACCCCTTGCACACAGAACAGGCTAACAGACTCAAGAGAAGGGCATTTGGGGCCACAATGGGACATGAAAGGACAGAGGTTGAAATGCTGACTTGTACCATAAGCACACCAGGAACCTAGGAAGCAACTACCCAATATTCACCAGAGATCTGCTGTCCTACACAATTACAAAGCTAAGTCAGGCAGAGGTGAAAGCGAGCTGGGTGCAGTCATTGCACCTCTTGGTCCGGAAGAGATTTATTCAGGTCCATCAGAAAGAAATGAGACAGGACTGTGTGACCTGACTTGCAATAAGCTTCAAAAAACTAAGTCATGACTAGGACAGGAAATGAATTTGGCAGAGCCCAGAACTCTAACACAAACCCAACACCTGATACTGACCCTTAGCTTCTTATTCATGTTCTAAAAAGAAGAAAAACAAACAAACAAAAACCCATAAAAACAACATTCGTGAACTTCAAGGACTAGAAACCAAGTTGAACCAGGACAATTCTCCAAATGAAGAATCTTAAGTAACAAGGCATATTATTGCCTGTGCTCCTTGGATCCACACCCAGAGCTAAACAAACCTTTATCCAAGAGATTTTACACAACAGTGTTATTTATTGGTTTGTTTTCAAACATCTATTTCCTGAGATAAGCCTACGTCAAACTGAAGAGCGGAGAAGTAGGAAATGAGTCTGGAGATGCATCAGTCCAGTAATTCTAGAATTATGTAACTCTTTACTTGGAAAGAAAAAATATTTAAAAGGCGTATGTGGCTCAGACTTTTATATGCTCCCACATTATGAAAATTAGTAATTTTCCGTAGACCTAGATGCTACTTTCAGGCCATCTTCCCTCACCTAAGTTGGTATTAATCAAGAGCTGAATTCTTTCTTAAATTTTGGTTTTGTTGGGTGTGAGCAACAGAGAAGAAACTGACCTTTGGAGAGGAACTGACTCATGCAGCCCGCAACAGCACAAGCACAGATGCAACTGCTAAATCTCCATCACCTTGAAGAGAGCTGATTTTTAGACTTGGTATTGCAGCTCTAATAGAAGATGTTCTAATCCCCAGAAGAACCTCCCAAGCCTGTATATCTGCATCCTAAATTACTGAGCAAGTGTAGAGGCCATTTACAGTACACGTTATTCGGTTGTATCTGACGCTCAGCATTGAGCACTGTGTCTAAATTTACCTTTTCCTAAAACAGGTCCTTGGTCTTGCAATTGCCAAAATCCATCTATTCTGCACTAATGCAGTGGTTTAAGTACTGAAGTGCCATACTCAGCTCAGCACACACAGGGTCCTGAAGTCTCTGTTCCACATTTATTACTAGGTAAATTGTGAGAAATACATCAAGTTTGCAGACAACACCAAGCTGAGTGGTGCTGTCAATTCAGCAGAAGGAAGGGATGCCATCCAAAGGGACCTGGACAAGCTAGAAAAGTGGGCCCATGTGAACCTGATGACGTTCAGCAAGTCTAAGTGCAGGGTGCTGCATGGGGGTTAGGGCAATCCCACCCATGAGGACAGACTAGGTGGAGAACCCACTGAGAGCAGCCCTGCAGAGAAGGACTTAGGGGTTCTGGTGGACGAAAAGCTCGACATGAGCCAGCAATGTGTGCCTGCAGCCCAGAAGGCTGACTGCATCCTGGGCTGCATCAGGAGTGGTGGCCAGCAGGGAAGGAAGGGGATTGTGCCCCTCTGCTCTGCTTGTGAGGTCCCACCTGCAGCACTGTGTTCAGCTCTGGGGCCCCCAGCACAAGAAAGATATGGGTCCGTTAGAGTGGGTCCAAAGGAATATAACAAAGATGATCAGAAGGGTGGAGCACCTCTCCTGGGACTGTTCAGCCTGGAGAAGAGCGACCTCATTGCAGCCTTTCAGTACTTCAAGTGGATTTATAAAAAAAGATGGAGAGCAACTTTTTACACAGGCAGATACTGACAGGACAAGAGGGAACGATTTTAAAGTAAAGAAAGAGAGATTTTGATTAGATGTTAAGAGGAAATTCTTCACTCAGAGGGCAGTGAGGCCCTGGCCCAGGCTGCCCAGAGGAGCTGTGGCTGCCCCATCCCTGGAAGTGCCCAAGGCCAGGCTGGGTGGGGCTGGGGGCAGCCTGGGCTGGTGGGGGGGGTCCCTGCCCAGGGCAGGGGGCTGGAGCCAGGGGATCTTTAAGGTCCCTTCCAACCCAAACTATTCTATGGTTCTATGAAGTCCAGCTGCTTCGTCCAAACAAGTTAAGAAAAATGACAGCTCTCTAACGTGTATTTCAGTATGCCTACACTGGAGGTGCACTTTGCAGGACAGCATGCTTCAGAGACCACCTTCCTGGCATTCCCACCTACCACGCGCGCTTTGGCTCAGGAGGTTATGGTGACTGTGCAGTGCACACACAGGATTCTTTTCAACTGAAACTGAACTGAGAGATATGTCCAGGAGCACACCAAAAATGTATCCGCTGCTAGTGGGTATTCAGTCTTCAAGCCAGAACTAGTCTGTAATGAAAGCCCTCAAAATGCATACAGCATGGACATTTGGTCCCCAGGACCAGCTGCTTTGCTCTGTGTGCTGTTCTGCTCCTACATACAACATTATCTGCTGAGGTAGCTGCAACCTCGAAGGTCTCATCCATAGGCACGCAGCACATACTGGCAGGAACCAACAATTTGCCTGTTTGACCTTATTCCGTATGTTACTTGTAAAGTACCACAGGGAAGGCACACTGAGCACATGTGGCAGTGAGGTCTCTGCCCATCTCTCTGCTTTTCTTGTTATGGTCTTATTTTTATGCATTCCTGCTTAAATTTTCCCCCTTTTCCAACTTTTGTCTTTTACTCACCTCTTTTTCCTTATAATTCTTCTCTTTCCTTTCTTTTCCCGCTTCATCTCATTTCCTATTCTCTCCCGCATTCCCCCTAGTGCACAGTTCCTCTTTCACTTCTTGGTCTTTGCTTTTAATTTTTTTTTCAAAATTTGACTTTTATTCCTTTAACTTTCATTAAGTCTCCTCTATGCTGCATCAGTTCTTTATCGGAAAACACTTTAAAGGGACTGCTGTTAGGAAACCCCATTTATGGGTAAGGTCCCATAGTGCTAAGTGTTGCACTAAGCTGGAGCATTCAGCTCATTCTTCTACCAGGACTTTACAGCTGAGACTTCACAGTCCTCCGTTTGCAGTGTACTCTCAAAAGAAGCCACGCAGTGACACTGACGTTAAAGTAGGGGGCTGAGATTTCCTATCACAGCTGGGTGGGGAATGGGGCTGCTTTAAGCCAAGCAGATTTTGTGGCTGATGGAAAGCCAGAAACCTGTGGATATTGAGGTTAGCCCCCTCTTTTAACCTTTAATGCTAAGCACTTTAAATAGCCACAATATTCCAGTATTTCCAGAAGCACCCAAAGGCACTGGACTTACGGGAAAGAGCTGCATATTACTACTGTCCCCTGAGAAAACAGGTGTTTGCTCTCCACATTTATTTTCATTCCTTCAACTTCGCTGCAATTCATTAGAGACTAAACCAAAATTCATTACCAGAGCTGTATGTTACAAGTGGTGCATGGGAATTTCACTGTTTCTGCTTTACCACTGAGAGGAGGGACAGCGCAAATAAGCTAGAAAATGAAGTCACAAGCATAGCATCTAGAAGACATATAAAGGCACATAAGAGCATTCTATTCAAGATTATCCCAATACATTCACCAGCGATAACGTGAGAAACTGATGCCTCCTCAAAGGAAACCAGGTATGCAGAAGACCCTCATTACCTTTATTTCTTGTTATTTCCCAATAATCAGAAAATACTCCTGTGGTAAAACAGTAACACGAACTTATGCTGACCTTTGATATTTGAATTTGGTCAGAAAGAGAATAGGAAGCACGGAGTCCCAGGGAGGCAGAAGTGAATGGCACTATTGATAACCACGCTCCGCAGGGAGGCCGGTGATCGGCAGCAGCCCCCAGCCTGTGCACTTGGGCTGCGTTCAAAGCCCTCCGTGTAGGGGGGGGAGCAGCCTGTGCTTATGCTTTATGGGCTATGCAGCACACCACGACTGCCACCTTCTTCAGTACAGACATCCATGATGACTACAGGTTGCATTATTTTCTCTTTTTTATTTCCCACCCCCAGAGGCCAGGTTGCATGTTTCCATTGCAGAGCCATCTGCCACACAATGTAGGGTGCGTGAGCCTCGGCCTCCACACAGCGCCAATGCTGCCTTTGGTTGGGTGGCACACGGGTGTCAATACTGCCACTGGTTAGTTCATTAAAAGGCACTTGTGAGGGCAGCCAAAGAAGAGCATTAACTTCAGAGGCAAGGTACCCGAGGTAAATTTGATCCTGCATACCACCTGCACCAAAAAAAAAATCACGGCAACATACGATATGCCTGCTAACCTTTGGCTTCCTACCACCAGACTAACTCTTCTTCCTTCAGGTACCTCATCTCAACATGCAAGAGAAACTCTTCAAAGGACTCTTTGGGGGTCAACTTGTCTCATTTAAACTGAAGGTAAGTGATCTCAAGAGGAGAAATCAGTCAAACTCAGTTTCACATCTGATCACACTCATTTGTCCCAACAAGAGCCTTTGCTACAAATGTATTTGAAGTTTTAAGGATACTGCTGACTTCCTAGGGGCTTAACACAAAAAGGGAGCTGGTGGAGATGCCCTGAGAGGAAGCTAACTGTAGAGGGAAATTAAAGAGATCTTCTGAACCTTCAGAACCACAGAATGTGAACCATGCCAAAACACACTCAGAATTTTCCTTCGTAACCTTGTAAAACACATGAGAAATTCGGGATTGAGACAATTTCTCCTCTTAAGAGGAAAATTTATTCCACTGTAATTCAAAACATGAGCCCCATTAAATTTATAGACTTCACATTTAACTTTGCTGTAAAATTCCTGCCCTTATTTGCCAGACCTTGTCCGAGCCCTTAGCCCACACCCAGAGCACTGTGGTGGTGCTGGTGCTGCGCCGTGCTGCAGCTGGCAGGGGCGGGCAGGCAGAAACCACAGGCATTGGCACCAGGGTCTTCTTCCAGGTTACCCCACCATGCAGGAAAAGAAGTGATTAAACCTATTTTTCAGCTTCCCCCGTGACAGCTTTCCCCCATCAAAATGGAGGGTTTTCAAGCAAATCGATTCTCTTGCAATCCGACCAGTTGTGGTACTGGGGAAGAGGGAAGATGCAGGCAGGGCTCAGAGGTCGGCGGCCCTCTCCTGGTTGCTGTCAAAGAAAAGCCAAGGCAAACTGGCTCTGCAGCCACCTGAAGCTCATTTCAAGCAAAAATTGGATTACTTGTGGGCAAAGCGCCCCCAGGGAGCACAGTTTTGCAAGATGAACTGCTCTAGACATTTAGTTCAGTTATCTCAAAGTCAATTCTTTTCCCCAGAGCCTGTGGGAGTTTGACTCTATGGTACGGCATCTAAAGGCATCTGCTAAGGCATCTAAGCTGTCAGCATGCTAGCATTAAGGGTCAATCTTCCTGAGCTGCTGAGCAACATCAGATGTCTGTAATAACAGCACTAGAGAGAGGGGAGCACAGATCCTAAACATTTGTCTAATAACATCACACACCTTACTAGAAGTATAAGAGCATTACATCAAATCTAGTGGCCAGTGAAAATACACGTTAAGAAGATTGAGATAATCATAAAAACTGCTGTTCTTATGGCCTAGGAAGTGGGTTTTCTGGGGTCTAATTAAGTTCAAAGAACACTGTTTTATCAAATCTATTTATCCCAACAGTAAGTACTGCAACTTAGGGTAGGCATACACCATTTTAAAAATCATGCTGCCATTCAAAAACCTCTGTTTTTGAACGAACAAAGCAGTTCGTGTGCTTCTGTCACGCTGAAGAAACCATGATGCTCTGTCTTTCTCTACATTAACACTGCTGTGTCTTTCTATCCAACCTCCTAAGACAGTTCTTTCTTTTGTTTTATTAGATGCTGGAATTATTTTGCCACTTTTTGAAGGTGACACATGCTTAGGGGGGACAAGAATTTCATGCACCTCCTTCATGATCTGAGTAGCTCTTTGCAGATAATTCAGTTTTCAAGTCAATGGGATGACAGTCTGAAGTTATTGCAGCTAAGGCTTTCATGTACAAAGGGAAGAAAATCGAGCAAAAGCAAAAGCCATTCTTTAATCCAGGCTGGCATCAGTAGGAGTGGTTTATGCCATCAGGCTATTCTCCCCACCTTAACATTCAATCCTTATCTCACCTATTACGTGAATCAGGTGGTAAATATTTTACTTTCTCTAAACTACAGTAACTCTTACGATGAGTGCAGAGGCAGCTTGGTTTGTTATATGGATTTCTTTCTTCCAATCTAAAACGTTTCTGAGCAAGATTCCTGACAGTATTAACTGCCACTGTGGCAATGATTTACGGAGAGGATGGGAATAAGAAAAGAAAGTTTGGTCATAAAAAGAATTTCTTCCTCCATAGTACTTTAAATAAAAACAATAATCTATTCATTCCTCCTTTTCATCATCTCTTCCATATTTGAGGAAGTTGCATCTGCCACATCAATTGCTGCTGGAATTTAATTTCTAAAACTTCAAGTGATTAAGATCACGAGGTGATTTTCAGCCTGGCAGAGGTAGAACCTTACTATTTCACAGCATGATTTGTTACAGGAAAAAAAATAAGTATATGTATATCCATGAAACGCTTGCGGGTACAAATTCTGCAGCACAGTTAGTTTGTCTTCTAAGAGTGCAGGCTGCCCCTTGGGAGGGAAGATGTGAGCCTGCCTGCAGCAGCGAGGTCCCCACGCGAGCAGCCCATGCAGAGAGGATGCTCGCCCACCACACACTTAACCTTTCCTCTCTGAACAAACCCACAACGCTTTGAGGGTTTCCTATTCAATATTGCAGCCAAAGGCTATTCCAGAAAACACTTCAGTGTTTCTGGCTTAGTTATAATATGTGGCCAGCTGCGACTTTGCACTCACAGCAGGGCTGGGGGAGCATTAACAGCTCTCCCAGAGGGCAGGTACACAGCGGTTTGTCTGAGGACAAGTGCAGGAGGCTTGCAAGGCCTCGCACCCGGTGCTGGGCAGCGCTCCTGGAGGCTGAGAGCAGGCAGCCATGGACATGGCTCCTTTCATCAGGCTGCATCATCCGTCCAGGGAAGAAGCACAAAATCCTGCTTCTCCTCTCCCCTCCCTGAGGAGAGGGGAGTTTGTTCTGACAGCCGCACCACGAAGGCTGGCTTCAGTGGGGGAAGCACAAAGGAGGAAGGACTGAGTGGCATGGAGCAGCACCTCGGCACAGCTCCCGGCATCTCATCAGTGCTGAAACTGGGCGCCGAGGCTCCGGTAGGGCTGGGTCAGGGCCAGCAAGGAAACCCCTGCACCCCTGCCACCACTGCAGTGGTGACTGTGCATGTGCTCCAGACAGGCTGCAGCCACCCATTTATCAACAGCCAAAACCAAAATTAAGTTTGTGGGATAGTAGCAAAGGTTCTGAGCAAAACCACGACAGCAGCACCTTAAGTCAAACTGCCATCTGACCGAAATGGTGGAGGTCAGCACCCATACTGAGCATGCTTTGAGCCACACGTGCTGGCAGGGCCACCGCTACCGTCACCACTGCTCTCATCTCCAAAGACAGTGGTCTTTGGGGAACAGGTGAGATTATCAAGCAAGCCAGTATTTCTCAGTCTGCGAACAGACCTGCCAGGGACTAAGCCCCATCACCACTCACGGCCTTTTCACAGCCTGCACAGCGCTCACAGTTCCTGGCGTTACAAGGGGCTGCTGCAGCCTTGTGAGCCGCAGGCATGCCCTGTGCTGAGAGGCAGCTGGGCAAGGCCGGGCACAGCCAGCGCTGAGACGGGTTTCTGCTCGCTGCCTGCCCCAGGCCTGCCCCACCTGCATCCCGCTGGCTGCCCACCATCTGCTCCCCCCGGAACCCCTGGCAGGGAGACCTGGGCCCAGCCGACTGCTGGGAGCAGCACTTGCCCCACACTGCTGGCTCCAAGGGTGGTGGTGGGAGGTGGCAGGAGGTGCCTGCAGTCCTGCTGGCAAGGGGAACGCACGGGGCCAGCTGTGGGAGCAACCAGGCAGCAGAAGATGGCAGGTGAGGCCTGTGGTTGGCACTCCTGTATTGACTCTGCCCCGCAGCTTGCTCCCTTCTCTCGTTGTACAGAGGTCATTCTCCTTCCCAAAGACAAAGCAGGCAAAATGAAGTTGTTCCGGCATCAGCTTCTCACACCCTTTGGGCCTCATTTCAATGGGAATACAGGAGCAAGGATGGGTTACCTGCATGCTTGTAGTGCACGGGGCACAGCTGTTACCAGAGACCCCCGTGCCACCAGCAGCACACCCAGCGGGGCAAGGGCACAGTCTGGGCCCCACAGCCCCCAGTATGACTCGCTCTGCGCCTGGCTCAGCAACCAGAAGCCATTTCAAATTCTCCGTTACCAAAGCAGTGACCTACCCCTGCGAGGTGACAAGGGGGGAAGTTAGCCTGGAGCAAATCCTTGCCCCAGCTCTCCCAGCTTCCAGGCTCTGACACGGCCCCCAACACCGCACTACCACCTGCCCGACGCTTCTCCCCTTCCTTCGCCTTCCTGTCAGCAATGACAGTAGCTTCAGCCGCTCTGCCGAACGCTGTTCAGAACCGGAGGAACTCTTCAGCTGAAGACAGGTGTCTTGACCAAAGCATTTACTGGAAACGTGCTGTAATTGAGTATAAAACTAAGTGGAGATGAAGAAACCTGATACAGCATTTGTTACCTGGTGAGCAGAGGTCTGCACGAATATTGCTCAAGGTAGTTTAAGGTCTCTATGTTTATTTATCATCCTGTGCTTGCAGGGGAGAGCCCTTCCTTCGTGTTTTATGCCAACACAAGCCAGGAAGAGTTCACTCTAGGAGCTGTGGGAACAGAGGACTGACATCTGCTATCCAAGACAGAGGGGATTCCTGCACCCCCTGAACAAATTCAGATATGAAAGTGGATGGATACTGATTCTGCTTTCAGCACTGAAGTGGCAATATGCTCTGTGTGGGCAGATCCCACTTCAGCAGTGCTCACTGTAAGATCACAGTAATGAAAGCAAGTCTGAATGAATGGAGAATGTCACATCTAGCCACAGTCTAAAAGTTCAACTCAATTTCTGTATAGGCTTTTATATGAAATTCTTGATTACTTCATATGCCAGATGAAGATTTTTATTTAAAGTTGCATCAGAGAGTTCTGAAAGATAGTATTCATTACATTTATTTAGTTCCTGAATCCACTCCCCCCCCCAAATCTCCTTCTCCTACCACCCGTTATCTCCATCTAAGTAGTCTGTCATTATTTGTTCAGCAACGCGTAACAGTGCTCTTTCTTTTTAAAATTACCCTCACTTGATTGCAGTGATCAAAACCAAAGGAATAAAATGAGAATTTCTCTATTCAGCAGATATGGACAATCAGCAAGACATGCCAAAGGAGAGTGTTTTCAAGTGATTTTTTGAAAAGGACCCCAAATCAGCCCATTTCAGACTAAGTCTTGCAGAGAACCAGAGATGAGTATGAAGAGTGTGGAGCATCCACCTGCCATCCTGCTGGAAGGCTTCCACTAAGGCAAGATGACCAGCCATGTGCCTGTCTGGTTCGTCAGTGACAGCAACACAGAGGGACAACGTACCTGGCACCTCTCCAGTGCCAGAGCATCAATACGTGGTCCGCTGCACTACATAGCCACTTCTGGTATGGGAGCCAAGGGGTACCTGAACCAAAGTCAGGAGCCATCGGGTTGAACCTTGTCCTCCTGCCTAGCTCTGTCCATCCCTTCATTGTTTTTCTGGAAGGGCAGCACGTCCAGCAGAGAACACCAAGATCCATCTTTACAGAGATGAATATTTCAGTGGAGCTGATCCCAAGAATTATAAAACCGAAAACACTCAAAAAATGAAATGCACTTCGAGACCTTAAAAAAATATATCAGAAAATCCCAAGATTTAAGCAAATTACTCATGGGAATTAAAAGAAACAGCAAACACACACACAAAATAAATACAAAAGCAGCATTGTATGGTTTATACTTTCCTTTTGTAAGTGCCTTCCAGGGTTTAATGCTTTGGGTTGTATCTTTTAACTCTTCCTCTTTATCATGAGGAGGTTGTGTTTCCTATTGGACGAGGTTTTGTTTTACTCAGTCAGACTTCTCACAAAGCCCATTCTAGGCAATCGGATGTTCCCTATCATCAGGCTTCTGATGAAACCTCATGAGTTACCAAGTGCTGGAACTTACGCAGAGCAGCAGAGTGCAAAAGCTTCCCATTCAGACCCTGGTCGCAGCACGGCTATGACAAAGCTATCAGTCACACAGGTAAGCACGTGCATAAATCTGGGCTGTTCTCACGCCTTGCACTCTGCCAGCCTCCCGACACACGAATACCACCGCTTTATGTAAACCCCAACAACTTTCCATCAATAGTTTTTACTTTGATGAGGAGGTCCTCCTGAACGAGGCATCTACAACGTGAGTTTTGCCTAGTAACAGCATTGTCACATGAGGGAAGAGCATTTCGTGACATCTCCAAAAGAAAACATGTCCCAACTAAACTTGAGATTTGATCTAGCTTTTGATATCACCTAGCCCCCCCAAAAAAACACAAAAAAAACTAAAGGGAGAAAAGAAAAATCATTAGACTATTTAAAGTACACGCTCTTGATCACAGTGTTTAAAAAATAAAAAAGAGAACCTCCATACCGATAGGCATACCTACAGACAGCACTGCTGAGACGAACTGATTTACTGCTTACACACTGCAGAACACAGCACATCTCAAACAGAAGATGTCTAGTTGTGAGCCATTAGAATACATTCATCCGAAGGAATGCAAGCCAGGATGTGCTGAGGGAATGACGTTACGTGAAGCACACAGCCTTTGTAGCATGCCAGCATGCGTCCCTTCGCACAGATAGCGGCACCGATGGGACTGGTAGCAGGAGACTCCAAGGAGGTGCTGTGGTTTCCTCCCACGTCTGCGATAGGTTTGTAATACTGCTGGTCCCCTGGACGTGCAGGGCATTAATCAATTACCATCCTCCCTCCTGCACTTCCATTCTCATGGCAAGTGTTTCCAAATGCATTTCTACACTGTGCAGAGGGGAACTTCTGCCTTAAATGTGAAACCCCGATGGTGCAAACACCGGTGAACTCTCCCCAGCCATGGGAGAGACCAAAAGGCAGAGCTCTCTGTGGCTGGACAGTGCCATAGGAAAGGGTCTGTTTAGCTGATCTATGCAGGCATTAAGGAGATATCTTAAAGTCTGAGACGTCCAACTACAGCTCCAGGGAGGGGATTTCCACCTAATAGCAAGTCATTTCAGATTTTCAAAACAGAACTTTGTCTAAAGACAGTAGGAGCTAAGCCCTAACTATTTAATTATTAAACCTTCCTCTACAGAGTCTTGCTGTGCTTTCCTTTTATAAAGGGAGTAGAGAGCATTTCTCCACCCAACAGTCCAGTTTGCAGTTAAAAATTGTGCCAGTACAGATGGGCTCAGAGAAGGACTTCAGCAGACACATGTCTAGCGGCCATTCACAAAAAGATGCTGCACATCCTCACCTCTTTACGTGACTAAGCACCAGCCGTTGTCTTTTGGGCCTTCACATCCCGACCCTGCTGTAGTTCATAACCAGCAGGAAAGTCACTTCAACAGACTGAAATTCAGCATCTTCCTGGTGCTGCTCCTGGAGCTCTCCATGAGTAAGCACCAAAGACATGCTGGAACTAAGCTGCCTCTAGAGAAAACCTGCAATCTGCTTACATAGCTGCACAGCCCAGAGAAAACACTTGTGGCTCTGCATTGTAACTAAGACATAAACGGGCTTCTCATCACTGCGCTGCACCTGGCTATCATCGTTAGCGTTGTCCTTCCTTGCTTGCCCACACCAGTTTCTCCTCAAATCTCCTCTTTTGTCCAGTGACATCACGTGAGTTACTGAGTACGATCCTGGCCCAAAGACCTCCCCACTTTCCTCCCCAGTGTCCTGCACACTCATGCTGCTCCCACAGCACCTCTCCATCCCTGCAGCCTCCTCAGGGCTCCCCCCTTGCCTGCAGCTACAGGAACCAGCCGATTCATGGGGACTGACTTAAGGGTAAGTTGAGGGAAGCTGTCACATGTTTCTCTGGGAAGTCACCGATGCACAAATGTCTCCAGGGGGTACTCTGAGAGAAGATGTGGCAGTGATGCGACTGTTTCAAGGATTACACTCAATTTGTGCAAGAACAACAGAGAGCCAACAGCTCAGAGAATGTCTTTAAATTAAGTCTAAAAGATGACAAGTTGCAAGTTACCCTAATGAAATAGCAAATAACAGAGGTGGGATGACCGGCACCCACTCCAGATCTCTCCCTCTACAGTCATCTGACTACAAGTGTGTTTAACAGGAGGTCGAGACCTCCACGCTTCCCCATAATCTTGTATTTCAACTTGAGCATCAATGAGGCAGCAAATTTTATCAGAAAGATTATTTTTTCCTGATACCACCTATCTTGATACTATAATGTAAGCAGTTAAAACATAACTTCAAGCTCTGCAATCTCCACTACGAAACGCTGAGGGAGAACATCGATCACTGGGCTGGGCAGAGTATCTGTGTAATTCTGTTTGTAAAAGCTCTAACCACTGAACTTTGAAGGCTGTTAGACCACGGTGAGTAAGACAACACAAGCACACAGCTGAACTGACAGACACAGGACCACAAAATAGCTTAAGTATTTTCAAGTATTCAGTTGCAGTCCATATTGCAGCACTATTTGCAAAACGAGGAAAGGATAATTCTACTAAAATTGATGAATAGGATAGGCAGCCTAAAAAGTCCTTCAGAGATAAAAATTCATAGGCTGTTTCATCTCAATGAACTGTAACAAGCCCTCAGACTAATATACAGTTCTACATATCATGCATGTTGCATAATGAAAGCATCTCAACAAATTGGCCATGGGGTGGTATAAAGCCTGGGAGCTGAATTTGAGAGGCATTGAGCACCCACTGCCCATTCTTGAAGGTAAAAGGAGTTGCAGGCACTCAGCACGTCTTGAGATTAACCTTTAGGAATAGCAACTTCACAAACGCACAGCAGACTGACATTGTTAAGTCAACTGGTCAAATTTTACTGGCTCAAATGGTCACATCTGTAGCTCATTAAAAATGAGAAATTAAAAAAAACTTAACTAGCAAAATATATCCAAAATGGTTTCATCCCCAAGGACCTGAAAGAAATTAAATGAGACATATGCTAGTTATATTGCTTAACGCGGTTGGAAGGTACTCAAAAACCACAGTGATGGCAACATCAAAACCTGAACAGAACAGATGAGACAGCTGAATGTCTCCAGGGAGCATTATAGTGCAGCCTATGCTCAACATCAAAATAAGTAAAGAACATCCCAATTGACTGTGCGTATCAGAAACTGAATAAGAGATCTATTCTGCTTTCAAACAGTAAAACTAGAAAATCCCTTAATTCTGCAATGAGGGCCTTAGATATTGACTTATTTATATGATATACAGAATTACTTGCGGGGGTTGCCCTCATAAATGCCAGTGTCTGACCTCTTGATCACTTGAGCTACTTCTGGATTTCCAAAAGCCATAACCAATGGTTATAGTCAAGGTAGTAGCTGTCGCTTGGGATCGCTACTCTAATGTCAGCTCCCAGTGTTTTATTACATGAATTTTCCATCCTCAGAAAGCATAAGTTATACTGTCAGCTACCACTTTAGCACCTATGGGCACCAGCAAGAAGTGCAGAAGCAGCTGAGTTGAACAGAGACAGCTGAACAGCAGCCGCTGCTCCATTCAGATGTTTGAGAAGAGACTCTTGATGCAATTTGCAAAGTAAAAACAACCAAACTTGCCAATTTGGCTTTCTGGGAATTTTGAACCAAACCTCACTCCCTGGGATCTCACTTGCTGGAACTTGCAACTCTTTGATGTTCATGAAGACAAAAGATGGAAGCTAGTAACTCTGTTCTCACTGTGATGAAATCTTCAGAAGATGTGATGTCAGCCTGGTCTGGCTGCGAAAAGTCCAACAGGAGGAGCCTCAGAGGCAGGGAGATGCCATCAGTGACAGGGGACGCTGCTGGTTTACAGAACGAAATCTGAAATACTCAAGCAAGCCCATCACACAGAAGCCTGTATGAAAGCCACAAGTGCATAAAGTGAAACCACTGTATTGCTCATATAGGTTTAATTACAAAACAACTGATTAGATATTCATGCAAAACAACACAAAAGACCATCATTTAAGTATCTCAGTCCACATTACTGTGTGGAAAACACAGTCAAATGCATAGGCCAGACGGCAGACCAAAGTCCCAACCCAATAAACAGCGCTGATGCTAAATGTCCACCAGAACTGACAATCCTATAAAGAGAAGCAGGGGGACCACCACTCATTTCCCCTTTGCAAAGGAGGACTTGCAAAACACTCTTTCTTACTGCTTAAAAGGCAAAAAAATACAGCATATACAAACATTGGCACTAAATGAAAAATAACTAAATGCAGGAGGAATACACTGTAGGGAGAGGTATCATTATCAGCCTAATGGAAAATGACAAACTTCCAAGGTCACAGGTCCTCCTTGAAGTCTAAAACTGAAGCAAAAAAATTAAGCTAACTACAGATTAAGAACACTACTTATTTTGATCTAGTTTAAGAGCAAAGTACTTCTAGAAAAAGAAGGGAGAGACCATCTATTATTGTCCACATATCAGGGATAAATGAGGAAGACGAGGAGTGCGGGTAAAAAAAATCCCACAATATCATAGAACCCATCATCTTTACTGCATCTAAAAATCATAGATTTAGTGGAGTTATGAATTTTCATTTACAGATTTGTTTCATTGCTCTCCTATGATGATTGCTACTGAGAAGAATGAGGTGGTATAGCGGGTTTGGTGAAAAATATTCTCCCACGAGTAAATGGGTATTTCCATCCTCTATAGATAACTTCAGAGTTCATTCAGTTGTTTGCTTTCATCCACAACAGTCTCTCAAAAGCATCTGGTACAGCAGATGAAGTACACTAAAGTACAGAGCATATCTTATTTCAGTGATTTTGATGGTTCTATTGAAAATGAGGAGTTTTTCATAGCGATCGTTGTATGTTTACAAGTTTTATATTCAATGATTTGGCATGGTCTGCTAATACTCAAAAAATTGCCTACTATAACAACTGTAATAATATTGAGGGTATTGATTGAAGGATAGCTTGGAGGAACTCCCATTTGAGACCTAAGGAAAGGGTTAGGAGCTGTATTTTCTTAACTTTATTGGCTGGTTTTGGGAAGGTATTACATTCCCTGCAAAACTAGCCCTGCTTATGCTGTTAGGCTGTCATACTCCGAACCAGCAAAGGTCAGTAAAACTGGAAGAAAATATACCAGAAAGCCCTAGCAATACATCTCTACATCATGACAGAACAGAGCAAGTTGAAACACTGCTAGAGATGAGCGAGAAAGACAGACAGAAGTCTGTCCCCGTGGGTAAGAGCCAGACCCAAAGGCCACCATCTCCATAGCGTCACTCCCCTGCTTGCTGCAGGCGTTAACTCAACCCTTAAGCTCCTTCCCAGAGGGGACACAGATTTATTTTCCAGAGGGAGTGAATGGGAAGAAGCAGCTGGAGGCAGAGGTTAAAGAAAGCATTTAACGCCACTTTTAACAAATGCGTATTTTGCTTAACGTGTCGCACGTGCCCCAAAACAGCGCTCAGCAGGCAGGAGCTGCCAGGCGCAGCAGGAGCTTGCATGCAGGCTCCTCTGGGAGCTTCATGAGCCTCAGGAGGGCAGATCCAAACGGCAGCACAGGTGTCTGCAGGGCTCTGCCCTTCGCCGCACATGGCATCCCTGCTCCCCACGCACCAACCAAGAAGTCCATCAACTAGGCTGCTGGGGAAAAGCAAGGCAGCAGCTATATTTTCTTGAGATGAAAACACCCAACACATCCCAAACTCCTCCATGCAAAACCATGGACTGTTCTACAGTGGTGAGTGACTGCAGAATTAGCCCTTATAGCTTTTAGGGGGAAAAAGATTGTTTCGCTCCCACGTACCAGAGTCTTATTATTAACTTGTACTACAGAAGCTTACAGAAACACTGAGCAACTTCGTGTGAGGATTTTGCTGTACAGGGCATAAAACATATACGTTGTAAGAGCCCATCTTTGAGTGCAGAAGCTGTTTTTAGGACATTCTCCAAGAAGAAAGACAGAGTGATCTGCATCTGCTTTGCAGTTGGAGGCCCAGGTGCTCCCAGGTGTCAGGCAAGCAGCTGCTTTGCCACTGCACCGTGACCAGCGGAGTTACACAGCCCCTTCCAGCAGGGCACAAGCACAGTTGCAAAGCCTCCAGCAAGCCAGTGACATCTCCATGCGGCTCTGCACGAGGACAGAAACAAACATGGGGGCAGGAACAAACATTTCTGGGTGCTGGCTACACAGTCCCTAGCACCCTGCTGCACAGAGCCGCAGCACTGTGGCCCAGAAGATGCATTCAAGGTCACAAAATTGATCAGAAGTTACAGAATCACAGAATTGTAGGGGTTGGAAGGGACTTCGAGAGATCATTGGGTCCAGCCCCCCTGCCAAAGCAGGTTCCTTCGAGCAGGCTGCCCAGGTAGGCGTCCAGATGTGCCTTGAATAGCTCCAGAGAAGGAGACTCCACAACCTCCCTGGGCAGCCTGTTCCAGTGCTCCGTCACCCTCACTGTGAAGAAGTTCTTTCGCATGTTGGTGCGGAACTTCCTGTGCTCCATTTTCCAAGTTGCTCTCAAGTTTCCAAGATCCCAGCTTGGGAAACGTTGGATATCGTGCAGTGGAGGAAAAAGAATTTGAGGAGAGGATGTGGGGAAAGGCAGGACCACCCCTCTCAGCCTCCTACAGCTAAATTAGGTTCAGCAGAATGTGAAACCACACTTCCAGCCACCCCTGAGGAGTCCTGTAGCTGCGTGATGCTGACACTGTCAAGTAAAGCAGAACAGGAATGACAGCTACAAAGAAAAATGGAGAGTGATAAGAGAAGCTAACAGCAGCTCTAGCAACTGCCTGAGGACACACTGGGAAATTTAATGTATTAAAATAACACTTTCAAATAATAGTCTAGTTAATTGATGCTAAATTATAGTTGAATGCCTGTAGAAGTACTTATGACATCTGCACTAATACCATTTCAGTTCATTGGGATTAATATTATTCTAATACACGCCAAAAGAATGATTAAGTATTGGTACTTTAAAGAATTTAAAGTGATGCTTTGAAATAGTTTAGCTTTCTTATCCCCCTTCTCCTTCCTCTCAGCCCTCACAAACGCTCTTTTGCAAAAACTTATTAAAAATAGAGGTGTTTTCACAAATCTCATTCACTTGAATGATGTCGTTCTTATTATGCTGCTTTCTACACCTGAGGAGTGGAGGAACACTTCAGTTCTTGCAAACATCTCAAAAAGAGGCAGGCCTGACACAAAAATAGGATCCTGTTAAGCAAACATGCCAAGAAATGAAAAGAAGGTAAGACCTCACCTCTCCGCCCCCACAGCCATCAACAAACCCCAAAATATTACCTATTGACCAAGCTATGACTGCAGTAGTGAAAAACCCCAGGCTTCACTCTTCTGCTCACATACCTCTGGTTACAATGCCACCCTCCCACTATGCCCAAAGGGATGTGGGAACCAGCAGGCTGGAGGAGAACGGTGAGCATCGGTCCTCCCTTCGGGTGACAGGCCCCACCTGCCATTTAAGCTACCGCAGGCGCTACGGCAGCCAAAGCACCTGCACAGCAGTTCAGAGGGCTTGGCCCAGGGATCTGCTTCCCCCTGAACTCCTCGCAGAGCGGCCACTGTTTCAGCTCCATGGCCGCACGCTGGGTTGCGGGCGTTAACTCGCAGGCTCTCTGCTGTTACCAGTCTTGAGTGTTGTTTTTCAAGCAGTGACACACATAGAACTGAATCTAAGTTCTCATTAAAATTTAACGTGACTCGGTGCCCTTAGCTTGCTGCTTCAGAAGTGAAGCCTCTACCTCAGATAGTGAGTGTTGTTATTTTCATACATCACAGTGCTTCTGAGTACCACATGCCAGCAGAATTCAGAAGCTGAGAATCAGCCCTTTATACCTTCCACTATTCATCACCTTTCACACTCTTCCTTTTGGCAATTGCTAAAGGCGGTTTCCTTTTCCATTTTTGTGTTTATTTTTATGTCAGGGTTATCCTGTCTTCATAGTCCACCTACTTCTTCAGAGAGGCCTCTGATGTCAAAGCACTACTGGAGGAAACTTAAGACAAAGAGTACAAACCATTAATAAATGGGGACCTACAAGGGAGTGTTTAAGGCCAATTTGGCATTTCTTAAAACTACATTGTTTAGGGGGGCTATTCAGGCAAAGACATTCAGGATGAGGCAGTATCAAACTCAGTACAGAAAACCCAAAGTCCTGTTAACTCCGATAGGCTTCGGGTTAAGAGACTTCTTGTGGTTTCAGGGTTTGAGTAAAGAAAAGCTACATGGAGTATTAGTGTATAATAAGAACTATTTGCTAGCTATTAAAAACCCCCCCACACACACATTAACCGCAAAACAACTGCCCAGCTTGAACAGATGCACTCCCCAACTTCGGTGCACCCTGTCTAGGTGTCCCTTATTTTTAGCTATGTCTCAGTGGCTGGCATGTCAGAACGGTGGAAAAGGAGAAAAGTCTGGCGCATCTCTGGTGATGTCAAGATTGACATTTAAAAACCATTCCACAGCCTCATACAAGACAGATGATAAACGCCTGCAAAACACGGCCAGAAGGGATACAAACCTACAGGAATATTGCAACACAGCTTCTAATTCTCGAGCAGCAGGGTCCATCAGTTACGACCTTGCTCTGTAACCAAGACAGCAGTCCACATTTCACCTGTACCACCAGCCAACTAAGTGATCAGGAGAACCTTCCACTGACATGTTCCAACATAATATCAATATAAACACCAATGCTTGCCCAGTGAATGACATGCCTCCTACTACAGCACAGGAAAAGAGAAGAAAATAATAACCAGATGACAGTTAAAGTTACCAAATAGATGTGGCATAAACACAAACATGAAGGCATGAGGCACTGTAAAATTTGGAGAGTTTTACTACAAGGACAACTCTGTAACTCAACAGTGGCTGTCCTGCTTGGAAGCCACATGCTAGTGTCAAAACCATGGCAATAAAACAAACAAACAAACCTAAATACCCATAATCACCTCATTAATTTTCTCCCCTGCCTCCATATATGTAGATGCATTTTATCAGCATGGAAAAGAGAGGTTCAAAACATTTTATGAAAAGCTAATAAATAAAACCAGGCATGAAAAATGCTTCGAACAAGACTGACGGCTTAACGAATCATACGAAGCATTTTGTGCTACAAAGCAGTGATAGGAAAGGGGACACGCAAGTGTCGTGCTAAGGTTTAAGGTGTTGCTGTAGGTGTGGGGCTTGGGACAGTGCAGAGCTGCCTTGCCCTAAAGCAGCACCGTGATCCCCAGCGCGCAGAGCCCCCTGAACACGGTAAAGACTGCTACGCCCTCTCAAACATGGCTACGCACCCTGCCTTCGATGCAGAAACCATGAATGTGGACATGGCCACCAACCCCACTAAGCAAATCCAGGAGTTAAAGAGAAACATTTAGCTATATATAAAAATAATTAAAAAACACAAATCAATTTAGGAGCCTTGAGCTTCAGTTCTTTGTATAATGCGTTCCAGTCAGACTGATACACCTGATATTACCATAAAATAAGTTTAATTTTCAAAGTTTTTTTCTCTCTCAGGTCATTTTCCTCTTGTAGAGATTATTATTTAGCCATTATAAAGCACTTCTGCGACATAAGCACATGACAATTGAGTCTCTTCCCTTTTATTCAGCGTAAAAGAGTAATGAGTGTGAGCTACCCAATGCACTAGAAACAGGACCTTAAAAGCAAGCTGTCAGCAGGCCGATACATTGCACTCCACAAGGCTGTCGCTGTTTTGCTGGCGGCAGATGTGTCAGCAGCAGGACGTAGGTCCAGGTACCCAGGCTGAACTACACCACTTCCACAGAAATTGCAATGAGATGCATCTCAATGCCAGGAAAAGCTGGGGCAGCATGAAACGTGGAAATCCTGGAAGCACGGCGGCGTGCCATGTTGATTCACACATACTCGTGCTGTTTTTTCAGCTCTGCTGTTTCCCAGCAGGCCCAAAAGCCGAGCTCTGGGGCTGAGTGTAAGAAGCTAATACAGAAGATTGAGCATTACACAGGAGGAGTGCAACCCTTTTCAGCCCACCTATCCTGCGAGCTAAATGCAGATCAAAGGGGAGAAAAACAAATACTCTTTCTAGCAAAATCCCAGTTGATTAAGGACTATAAGGCAAGTATTAAAAAGGACCCCTTCCTTCCAAGATAAAGACACAAACATAGCAAGCCCTGATAGATGTACTTGCACAAAATGCCTTTTTTCCTGGTTGCACCGAGGCAGCAGGAATACCTGCTGTTTGTGGGCTACAACACCTCCGAGCCCCACACTGAGCTGTTCTGAACTCTGAAGCATATGGAGGAAAAGTTTAAAAAAACTCAAACGCGCTGTGGAATTGATTTGTGGTTAAAGGAAGGATTAAATGCTGAATCTGGGGCAATCAATAGCCCTGCTAATGCTTAGGGCAAGATTTCCTGCTCCAGCCAAGCCCCATTTTATTTGCCTTGAGACCACCGTCCTTATCACTGAGAAGACGACTTCTGTCTTCCCTCCTGCCACCCCTTTCCTCAGCATTGCTGCACTACAGCATAGTGTCTGCAATGCCACTGCCAGCCAGCTGACAAACCCTGCAGGATGCTCATTTCCCACTGACATCCCCGGGAGTTACGCGCTTTTCACTGGGAAAAAACAACCACAACCACAACAAACATACATCCGGCACTTTTAAGGGTAAGTTCACTTCTAGAAACTGGGGGCCCAAATGGCCTGGACTCTGCTTTCCTTTCTCCCCTCCCAACCCAGACAGCACTGAATCTACACAACCTGTTTACAGTCAGTGCTGTGAGATGTGGCTAGACCCATTATTATTTTTAACTTATAATAATCCATAATAACAGCAATTAGCCCCCATTAAGCAAAAGATCTGTATGATTCCACTTTGCAGGAACAGATTTTATTTCTTCTCTTGCAGCGAAGTATTTTTATTAGCCAGATGGATCATGAAATTATTACGAAAACTGGGATGTAAACTCTTTAAAAGCACTCAACTATGAACGCTTCCTTTTGAAGTAATTAATATTGATTTATAAACATTCAGAATTAGAGAACAAATACCTAATTCATCCCTAATCCTTCAAGCCAGCACTGCTCTGTATTCATCACACAGGAATATAGATTAACCAGACTGAAGTTTTTAGCATGGGAAGGACAGAGCTGGGCAGTTATGCATAGCACCATGATACGCAATATCCTTCCACCACAAATTTACTGTAACGTGTGGGATTAAAACAAATTCAAGAGACTGCCATCTTCCTGTTCCATTTCCAGCTTTTCCCATAAACTCACAAACACCGAGATTAAAGCTATCAAATCTTTAAAAAGGATCAAACCAAACATCTTAAACTATGAAACAGTGCACTACATTGGGAATAAGCGCTAAAACTGGTATTACCTATGTGTTATTTATTTTTAGCCTCATAAGAACCACGATTTATTCGTAGCTCTGCCAATGACTTGTTTAACGACCTGGAACAAGACACATCTTTCCATTTCTGCATTCCTTCTCATCCTTTGCTCACCTCCTCTGCTCAGCAGTAAGGACTGGACTGCTCCATCGGCCGCAGCAGAACTGCGCACGGCGTCATAGAATCACAAAGGCTGGAAAAGCCCCCCAAGATCACCTGGTCCAACTATCACCCCACCACCAATGTCACCCACTAAACCATGTCCCTAAGCACCATGCCCAACCTTGCCTTGAACACCCCCAGGGACGGTGACTCCACCACTTCTCTGGGCAACCCATTCCAATGCCTGACTGCTCTTTCTGAGCAGAAATGTCTCCCTGGCCCTGCTGGCTGCACTATTCCTGACACAACCAGGATGCTGTTGGCCTTCTTGGCCACCTGGGCACACTGCTGGCTCATGTTCAGGTGAGCATCCATCAGCACCCCCAGAGCCTTTTCCTCTGCACAGCTTTCCAGCCACTCTGCCCCAAGCCTGTAGCGCTGCATGGGGTTGTTGCGGCCAAAGTTGAGCCATGCTGAACATCACTTGCTTTGAACAAGGCCACCTAGTGCTGTTGCAATACAAAGAACTAATTGTAACACAAGACAACATCTGGCAGTATTAACCTCCATTTCAAGGTACGTGTCAGCATGAAGCATACCGCTTCGAAGTCAGTGCAGTTTTCTGAAAGGCTACTAGAGACAAATCACCACATCAGGAAAGTTTTATCCTCTCCCCTCCTCCTAGCTGGTGGTGCTCTTCTGTTCCTGTGGGTTGCGTGACAGCTTTAAAAACAAAATGTTTGCTCTGCCAAGAAAGGTCTTATTTGCTTCAGTATTCTATCTAAAACCTATTATTGGACAAACCATAGCAGAACTGCCATCCTGTTGCATTATATCAGAGCGATTATTACACAATGAATATGGCTAAAGCCAGCTGGACAAATCCAGTAGAACGGAGGCTCATCAGATCTGCGAAGATACTAACAGATTACTTCCAGGTACAAAGAACAAGAAGAACAGGAGAGGAAAAGTCACACAAAGACATCAAATACACTGTACTCATACCTGTTGGTAATTCCAGTTCATCCAAGCATTGGATGGAGCAGAGAGTCTTGGAAGAAAAACCCTAAATCATATACTGTCCTCCTCTGTGAGGAGCAAATTTATTTTCCTAGAGCAGCTGTGCACTGGCATCATCAAGAGTTAGTGCTTCATTTAGCACAATCACCAGTTCAATGGTTTCAGGTGTTTCACAGCATGACCTCTGTCCACAGAACTAACCCCAAGGTCACCTGCTCCTACTCCTTTCTCTTCAGAAATCTGCCTTTAGGTGAGCTAATATTCCTTAGGATCACTTTTAACAGCATCTTCCCCACAGTAATCAGATCTTGAATTTTTACAGTACTTAACTCTTGAAACCATTTTGGTGTTTTATGAATTTAACAAGATAAAATACACACTTCTCTTTCAGAGTCACTTCATCCAATACCAAGGCTCGGGAACAAAATGCTGCTGCAGTTAAACAGTTCGCTATGAGTTTTACAGCAGCAAGAAAATACCTTTCTATACATCAGAAACTGCATTTTGACACTCAAAACTGGTTTTCACTCAATGTTGCACATCTTGTATATTAGAAGAGAAAGAACAGTTGTTTACCAGACTTTGAACTCCATCTCTAATATTGTTTGTGCTACCATCACAGCTGCATAGCATCAACTAATTAACAGTGGTGAAACTACCCTTAAAGTTTATCACCAGAGGCTCTTTGAAAGGCTACCAAATATTCCCCATCCACATTTTTTTTATTTTTTTTAAAGCAACACAGAATACTGTTGTAAATATCACAGCAGAATTATGTGTTTTGCAAAGCATTCTCTCCTCAGCCAATCTACAGTCAATGGCAGCTGACAAATCAAATTCTGGACAACGCAGGAAACTCCCATTTGCTCAGTGGACATTGGGTCTGTGTTTTCAATGTAAAGCACATTTCCCTTTCTCCCAGGTCATCTCTCTACCCTCTATCTTGTCCCTTCAGATTACTTAACCACCACTCATAAAAAAGTATCCCCGATTGCCTACCTCTGCTGCCTAGAACAGCCCTCTTATCTGTCAGCTACATCAGTCCTCCAACTGCTTCCGAACTGTCTTCAAAACCTTCTTTGTTCTCTTCATTTCTTTTTTTTCTCTGTGATTTTGATGTGGTGGTTTGACTTAATGGAAATTTTCCCCCAGAAAACTGGGTATGTGCCACCAGTTACCTTTTTCACACGCATTTTTAGACCTCCAATCAAATGAACAGTTGCATATAAAATAATATTTTATTTATAAGCTGCAAGCACTAATTCCCAACACTTATTTCAAAAATTCAAAGGAAAAATACCCTTCTCTATTGCTTTGTGTAGTTGCCATTAATGCTTGTGGACATAGCATACCACCAGCGAGGAGAGCTTGCTCTGCTGTAAAGGGTTTATTTGGGCAGAAGTTTTAGAACAAGACAGTCATTTTATTCAACTCTGAGTCTGTTTAGTGGCTCAAGGCACTACAGACCACTCAGTAAAAGGAGTCGTCCCCACCCCATGCAGTTTTGGGCGATTTGGGACTGGATGCCAAAGCTGTGCTTCTTTACCACAGTAAGTTTCTTTCTGGGAGAAAGAATAAGGGGCTTTAGAGGTCAGACTGGAGGTAAACAACAGCAATTTTTTTATACACTGCTACATGGAGCCTCAGCATAAATACCTCAAGGAACCTTCTCCAAACCAAGGGGTTGGATTGCTCTGTGTGTAGAGATACAGCAGTTTCAGGACTTCAAAAGCCAATATGCCTGGGAGACTGAATTTATATCTGCATTTACTGTGCAAGCCACATTACACACACATGCAGGGACATAATGAAAAAGATTTCCATGTTACTACTTGTTCTCACAGGTGAGAAAGTAAGTCAAAGTGAAAGCATTACAGGTAAGTAAATGATAAATATACAGTAGCATTGATTGCATAAATATTTACCTTGACAAATGTCAAGGCTCCACTTTAGGAGGCTAATTTCCTTGTATAGTTGATGGAGACAGATCAGAATCTGGACAGCAGGAATACCCAAACACAGGCTGGCCTGTGTAAAATACAGGGAGATGGCCTTGTGATTAGCTTTCTGTGTATGGTATGGCATCACACGCGAACAGTGATAAGTCCTACCAACTCCAGATCAGCTCCCCAAAGTCACACTGACCACCAGGACCACCCTTCGGTTTTTCACCCTCTCTTATAAGGCTGAAATTCAACATGCACAAACACATTTTGGCCTCCAGTCTCTGGCATTATAGGTAATCTTGTTAAGTAGTTCAAGAATTCCCTATACATTGTATGCCATCATCAGGTTATGTAAACACTATAAACTTCCAAAGCTCAGCTTGCACAGGTAAGAAAGGGCAGATGCATCGCGTAGCAGTCCTCTTCAACTCCAGAGCCCTTTGGTGAAGCCTGGAAATACAAGCTCATCACTCAGCTGTTTGCTCTCATTTTCAGCCCAGATATTTGACACAAACGCCTTATAGACTTGGTGTTTACGATCAAATAAAGCTTACTGAATGGCAGGGAAAACTCCCATGCATATTCAGTGCTTCCCATCTTCGGGTGTGCGATGTCCTTCTAGTTGGTAATGAAAAGGACGCTAAGAAGTCCTGAAAGTACGGAGTGCTTAAGAAACACAAACTTGTGGATCCTATTTAAGCAGCAAGGAAATTCACTGTAAAAGCCCACAACATAAAGCACAATAGAAACTAGAGACCAGATGTGCCGGGCACAGAGCCCTGCAGTAATTCACTGTCACAGCCACTGGCTTGTCTTAGCTGACTTAAAATGGAGGTGATATGAGGGACAAAGTAGCAATGAATGTGGATAGCCATATAAGTATGTGCTCCCAGTCATCAGTCCTACTTACAATTAAAGTGAAGAGAAACAACTGTCTCTCTGCAGTGGCACTGCCTGGGCGCACTCTCTTATGCCGGGTCTCTGGTTTCAAAGGGGGCCCGTGAAAGGAGGCAAAACGTCTGTGTAGTATGTCACCATGTTTCTATACCAGCATCCTGGTGGGGCTTCTGCCAGCCTCTGGAGCTTGAGATGGGTATTTGCTGTGCACTTTCATACTGGTCATGAACTTCATGAGTGACACTTGCTGCAAAGCACCTTGTTATGTTCTAATGAAAGAAGCCAGGAAAAATAAATGATAGAGTAGTAATAGTGCCTTCTAAACTGAAAATCTGGAAAGTGTCCAGAGAGATCTATGCAAATTGTGTATTTTTAACCACAGGATTTCTGCAATAGTTTTCTATTAACCATCAATCACTAGTTTTAAATCTAGTCTTCCTTCATTATAAACCAGAAACAGAAACTACTGCAGTGGTCATTCACACTAAATATATTGCGCCCTGAAGCTGCAATTTACCTTACTTTTTAAATAACGATATTTCTCCCAATGCCTAATATAAAGAATACTGCAAATACAGCAACACTGTTATTTATTTGCAAAGGGAATGGAAAGGTTAAAGGCAAACACTATATAAACAGTTATTATTTATAGACCACAACGGTGTGCTTTCTACTGTAGAAATGGAGAAGAAGATATTGTCTATTCCCCAGAGAGATTTCATTTTAACTGAAGCAGAAACAATACAGAACAGTCATAAATGGTACACACAGCAGAGGACCACATTTTGAGCTGCCCTTATTTCTACACGGTGATACACAGTGATTATACCTAGACTTATAACCTCTCATATTTTCTATCTAAGTCTGTGTGCAGGTTTTTAAAGTTGGGTGCTGTATGAAGAAGTGCATTTTAAAAGGACGGCTTTGTACAGCTCCGTACTGCCAACGTGAACAGGTGGTGCTTCTAAGGTTAAAGAAGCACTAGCAAAGTCTAGCTCCTCATTTTGAACGGTTTCAAATTCCTGACTTATAAAAACGAGGACAGTATGCAAAAAGGACCAAGAGCATTACGAGGCTGCAGGAATTAATGACTTCAAATCTGTCAATTCAGATCAGACTCCAACAGGCAGTACAGCCGTGCACCAGCCAGGGCCAGGAGCATCCATGCAAGGTAACCTTTGCACTTCGCCTTCTTCATGATATGCATATGAAATACAACAGCTAATTCAATACCCAATGATATCAGGATCTTCTTGCATGACTTTGGAAGCTAGGTGCTAAAATCCCATGTTACCTGGGTGAATTTTGGTGAAACGCGGTAACACTTGCATTTGTGGAAGTATTCCTCTGAGTTTTACAGACAACTAGGTACGCATTCAAATGCAACAGTTAACCACTGTACCAAATGGGGGCAACAGAAGTATTTTCACAGCACAACCATCTCTTCAGGTTTTGTTTTAAATTCAGAGCAACTTAAGATGATTTCTTGCTCTATAAAAATGCAAAATCCACAGCCTCACATAGTTTTTGCTGCGTAGTGCTGTTGGGGTACAGGATTTTTATCAAGTTTTTTCTGTGAGTTTGGATGTGCTTAAGCCTATGATAAAAAACACTCTAGCTAGTGCTAATGCACTTGTATTAGCAGTGACAGGCACTGAAAGAGACAAACCTCATGAGTGATAACCCCTCCCATTGTCCAAAGGCAGCACAGGACACATTTACAAGAGGCACAGTTGGGATCCGAGCATCTTGTTCGCAATAGCTTAGCTATCTTCTCCAAAAAAACAAGGCAATTCTGCAACCACAGAAGGATAAAAATAATGTCCTCCTCTGAGTTTCACTGCTGAGGCACTGAACTATTGCCACTTGCTTCAATAGCTGGAAAAGAAATGCAGGTTCACTGACCTTTTTTCTTTTGTTGGTACAGAACGTTCGCATCTGAAATAACAAGAACACCTTCGGAAAATCTCCCAAACCGAGCAACTCAAATGGGCAAATCTTGTGCAACTTTTCTGAATGTGGGGACTCTAAAAGTGGCATGGGATTGCCAGGCTCTGCTGTCTAAAAGATGGGATTAGCACAAGGAACAAAAAAGCACTGGTTAGGTGGAGCCTCCTATGCATCACTGTATACGGTAGGTTTGAAAGATGATCCAGTGCTCACCCACCAATACCTTCAAGGCACTCACCTGAGTATCACAAGAAATCCTGGAGATTCTCTAAGCCACAGCACCAGCCGTGCAGTGCTTGGTGGCTTGGGGTGGGGCAGTGAAACCCTCCCTTTTCCTCACAGCCGCAGCTGTCTGCATAGTACTCAGCTCTTTGTGCTGTATGCAGCCACCCTATAGATTTGGTGTTTTACTACTACTTGGCTAGGATCTAGGAGCTCCAGTCAAAAACCTGGATCCTCCCGCACTAACTCCCAAGGCGCCCAGGACAGACATGGCTCCTTGCCCCAAGGACGCTGCTCATGAGCCGCAGTGTTCCCATTACAGCCCAGCTCTGCTGCGTTATGTGATTCGGAGACCTGGCAGAGCTTCAAAAGCTGCAGCAGTAACAAATCATGACACCAGTTACTCCTATCTTGCTGTAACTTTAGGAGAACAAACAGAAGTATTTATGTGCCCAACATGTAGAAATTGCCACCTCCTCCACACTGGGCTATAGCTAGAGCTGCTGCCTGCCTTAAGCAGGCAAAATATAAAAAGACTGGAAGGTTGAACAGAAGTGAAGGAAATGACCAGAGGAACACAACCTGGTTCCTGTGCATGCCAAGCCCATGCTTGGATACACCAACGGCGAAGGGATTAAAAATAGCAAGAAAAAGAAAACCCAACACTTCAGTTTTCTACTCAAATCTTCAAGTCTGGGCTGACTGCTGCAGTAGAAATACTTTTAGAGGAATTAGGAGGGATCAATTAGTACACTGTCAAATACACGTCTTTGAAAACACTGAAAATAAACGTGCAGTGAGCTTCTAGTCCTCCCCAGTGAACTGCTGAGTTTTAGATGAGGATATTCCCACCAAAGCAAATGGGATTAGCAAGGTCACACTGCATCAGCTCATGATGATGTGACACCAGTTTCGAAGAGTAACTGGCTCATACAAGTCTCCCAAAGCCTGACCACACAATTCAACTCTGTAAGTCTATTTTGTTTCTATACTCAATACTTGCAGCGTGCCAATGACTCGCATTTGTTTAACTGAACATGTTTGAAGTCTGTTTCTCCCAAGCAACCACGCGTTCATCTCTTCACAAGGATAATGGTGGAAGTCAGCACCAAATGTGTCCCCTTTCTTGCAGAGGGCTTTCAGCTATCCAAAGTTTAAATTAAGTTTCTGAGAGGACACAAAAGCGAGACCTCAGGTAATTATGCACTCATTTTTCCCTTGAGTTCGGTATTTATTTATTTTAGAACATCTAACAGCTCTCTGGGGCTTGCTTTACAACTCAGGAAAAATGATTACTTAGTCCCTGAATCTACAAACACTATTTTGTGTAAATTTTACACACAGAGCTATGCAAGGTCATTAAAGAAAGGCAGATTTTATGAAACTTTCTGAAAGCTTGATTTGTTTCATGGCTCATCTATCTTCATAAAACCCCCCTGATGGTTGAAACAATTGGTAAAATTTCAAGACCAGCACTTAAGAAAAAATGTGTTTAGAACCACTTAACTTTATTGATTTTGATTTTTACCTTGTTTTCCTTTCATAATAACTGGTGAGTGCTTTTGTTTACTTTTTTAAACACACCACCTTAACAGAACTATTAATAACAACTCACAGCCCACTATCCTTCGAATCTTTTTGCAATTCTCCAGGGAACAATGATCCATCTGAAACAGGGACAATCTTCCTGGCCTTAAAATCTACAAGCTCTTGTACAGACACTTAAATTTACATACAGAATTCACAGCAGCTTGTCTCTTCTGGGCTTTACAGCTTTCTTCATAATTAGGACCACCTACCCCTTACGTTTAATGTTGCTATCACCATGAGATAGGTCCACGTGTAAAAGCAGATGTTTTCCCACAAAGGTGCTGCCCTGGAGGTCCATTTCTGAAACATTATAGTGGATATATGAAAGTATGGAAACATACAGAGGGTTTTTTGTTGTTGTTTTTAAGGGCGTTTCATAAAGTGTTGATTCAGCAGCTGGAACCAACTCAATGACCAGGCTACACTGAAGGGGATATCCCATTAAGATACATGACAAATTGAGCATTTGTGTTGATATAAGATATGCTTTTCTCACGCTCTAGGAAATATATGGTGTATTATCTCTTTGTCTGTAAATTGAGGGTAACCAAAACGAGGATTATGTCATTTTGACATGGACCTTTGCCTCCCTCCTTTCCTTACAGGCTGCATGTGTAGTTTTTACCACTGTTCCCAACACTTCTCTCCACTGCAGCTGGAGACCAGCAAGCCCTGCACAAAACCACCTTCACAGGAGAAGCTGAGAAACATCATTTGCCTTTAGTTCAGGCAGCAGGTCAGCAGGAGGCTGGCAGTCTGACTGCAGCTGTAATGCATGCCATACACGACATGGGCTCAACGAGAAATGAACCCCGTTACTCCCTAGCCTTCCCTTCCTACCCATAGGCCTGGCTCCTCTCCTGTCCTCACACCAATGTCACAAATGGACCGGAGACACCGTAGCTACATGGGACACATGGAAGGAATCTGCCCCTTGCTTGTGAGACAGTCAGGAACACTGCAGCCCCTCCACCACTTGGCTTTCCCGAGGACGTGCTAAGGGTCAACTAGACAACATATTTTTAGAAGGAGCTTATTCAGAGCACCAAACGCCCCAGCACAGGTGAGAGGTGTGCTTGCTGCTTAGCTGAGCTGCAGCTAGAGGAGACATCTTCCACACAGAAATGCCCCAGTGTGCGGTGATGCCCACAGGGGCAGCTCAGCATGGCTCAGGTCCCTAGTCCTGGCCAGTAACGCAACACAGATTCTCGTAGTGTCAGTGAAAAATGGTTCTATCTATTCGTGGTCTGCACTAAAGGCTAATTAATTTCATGCTAAACTATAAATCATGCAAAACCTGATTCTCACTTAACATTAATTAGCACCACCATAGCTGTACAATCTCAGTTATTTAGCATTCTAGCACGTTTGTTTGTAGCACAGGTTCTTATCTGTTTGGGCTCTTTATGGCATCCCTGAATACCTGGCCTATCTGGAGCCTCTTCTGCATCTCCAGCTTGGGAACAGCTGGATTCAGTCAGCAAACCTCGCCCTTCTGGTGTAGTCACGAACCCTGGCCAGTCACGAACCCTGCTGCTGTCCTGAGACAAGGCAATGTTAAATGCAAGCCTAAAGCTGCACTGGTACAAGAGGAGAAAGAAGTATTATTTCTGTGTTATCTATGTAGCAGATATAGCCCCATTTTATTCTTAGCCTGTCTGAATCTCAGATCTCTCTCTTAACATCCTGCATCACTAGTTTTTATCTGCAGAAACTTACAAAGCTCGAGAACACCATGAACAGTGAAATCATACTCATGGAAATCAAAGAAATTCAGAAACTTGAATTCTGAACACTGAGCTCTCAACAGAACCTTGAGCAAATCATTTCATGTCACAGCAACTTGATTTCCCAAACCACAAAGCAGGACAGCAAATAACTTTGCTGTTACTTTAGTTAAGCAGCCATTCTTAAGTCTCTTAGGATATGCTTTGCAGATGGAAAACTCAGTGAGGAATTTATATATATAAATATGTATGTATGTATGTATATGCATGTATAAAACATTCAAGTGCCTAAACATGCTGGGATTCCAACATGGTAGTAATGAAGTAATGGAATCAGAAAGAAAATTTACTTCAGGACAGTAGCTCCGAAAGTATAACATCATGAGTTCTTTCCTCCCATAGGCACAACTACAGCCCATAGCATGAAAACCATCATGCATAGGTGAGGCAGGATCTTATTTTACCAGCTTGAACCAGTTCCTCCTTATTGCTAGTCACTAGAAACACCCCTGTTTTACGGCCTGGAGGAACATGAAAAAACAAATACCTTTCAAAGGCAGAAGACAGCAGATACTTTTAAGACCTGTGGGAACAGAGGTCCTAATAAGCCTGCAAAACATTGCATAAATGTCTCCAGCTAAAATTGTTAGCACTAGATGGAGTACATTTCCTAAATGCTTAATTTTGAAATTACCTCCCAGTAGACTTTCTCCATCTTTTCTTAAACTATTAAAGGCAGGCAGCCCAGGTCCATGCAAGAACCTTTAACAAGGAACTATTTAGTCAATTCAACTGCATAATGAAGATGGATTTTGAATGGGAGGCATGTGGAGACTGCTGAGGGCCAGAAAGTGAAAACTGTATCAGTGAGGGGCATGTCTTAAGCAGGATTTCCAGGGGCGTCTGGAAGGCCAAGGCACCAGCAAGCCACAACAGCTGTGCCAGCCAGGAACGAAGCAAGGGATGTTTCTTGCTCAGGTTCACATGAATGCATCCATGAGGTCAAAAGGTGACAGTGCTCCTGTGGGCTGCTTGCACTGAGCGGGGCATGACCAACCCTGCTCTCAGGGATGGCCAGGTAGGACAGAAAATTGGAACTGCTAATAGAAATCAACAAATTTGAGCTTAAAAATGAAAATAAAAACAGTATTTCAGGATTGCTTTATAATGCAGACATAAAACAGATGATACTATTTAAAATACTTTGTAAAAGTACTGAAACTATCTTCCTAGCAGCAGAGCCCTGACAAATCACCCAGCCACCTACATGCATTTATAGTTGTGGCTGTCCAGGAATCACAACTACATTAGCAATGGAAGACATTAGACAGGGAATTAATTCCAAGAAACTAGAGTCTCAACAGCAGAAAGGGAATGAAGAAATCATAATTGCAGGCAATAGGGCAATGGGACAGTGTATCAGACAATCTCCTTGATAAAAGAAACGTGAATTGTAAAAAAAAAATAAAGTCACGCAGTCAGCACGTGGCAAAGTGGCAAAGATGGCCTGAAGAAACAATCCTTATATCCCCTTTAGACTGCAGAACGCACACTTAACACTCTCCATTTGCGGTGGAAGACATATCTGATCCCTGAAAAGCTGTGAACACGGACTCCTCAGCCCGAGGACTGCTTCTGCCAGGTGTAATTATGCGGCTAGGGCTCCTCGGGCTGTGGGCAGCCAGCACCCATCGCAGGGCACCCACCGCACAGAAACAGATGAGCTTTTCTGCAGCAAATTTCTCTCTTAGAAAGAAATTCAAGGAGACTTGAAATTGAAGAGTATACCAACTGCGCTGCTATTTCATGTGCTTGGTTTGACAAAATGGGATCTGGTATTTTAGATGGGCAGACCTCTTTATTTACTTACTCTCTGACAGGATGAAAGAATTTGTGCAGTAATTCATGTGCTGTATTTCTCTGTCCCGAGGTAGCAGAGAAAAGGTGCTTGAAACTGCCTTAATACACCGTGCAGTACTCGTTCTGCAGTCCTAAAGGAAAATTCCAAAAAGGCTGTTAAACCCTGACATACCTGTAGCCACAAATCTCAAGTCTGTTACAGTACTGTGGGGCAAATAACCCCAATATTCTCACCCTGGTCCTTCACTCCTCCTCACAAACCTCCATCAGTGACAGGGCTGTTTGGTCTGATGGGGTATCCCTTCTCCTCAGGCTTTCCTTCCATTGCTGATGTCTGGCTCCACGCACACACACATGATGGCAAGAAATGAGCCCAATTTCAGCCCAGTTTCCTTCAGCCCAATTTCCAGCCTGCTGTTCCTATGGGAGGGCAGGTGTGCAGTACAGAAAGGAAATAACCAGCAGCCCCAGCGTGGATCTCCCAAGCCAACGAGAAGCTCATGGAGACAGCTGTACCCCAAGCAGGAGAAGAACAGCTGAGCACTGCAAACCACAAAGGCTTGATCAGATGGAGGCCCTTACTGGTGGATGTGTGTACCCAACTGAGGTGCCTTTTTTGTTTGTTTTGTTCTGTCACTGATGAGCAGGGCAGAGGAAGCACACTCTAGATACAGGTGCACACCTGAACCACAGACAGCGTGCTCCGGGAAGAGTTCAGACCCAGTGACAGCCAGGTTTCTGTGGCCGGAAGCCTCTGGTCCACGTTTCTCAGCCTTGAGATGGTGACAAACTTCTGTGCACGACACAGTCAAAATCCAGAGCAGGTGTGGGAGCAGCACTGCTGGCACTGCCCACCTGTGCACACAGGGCAAACCAATTCCCCTCTCCTGAGGGGCAGATCCAAACTCATGGCCTGCCCTCCGCCCCTATGCACCAGGTTACTGCCTCAGGCAGTGCTGATCGCACAGACCAGTCTTCATTTCGGTCAAGATTTCCCACTCCCTCCTGTTCCTCAGCTCCCTACTGCTCACCTCCCCTTCCACAAGCACAAAGTCGCATCCCAGCTCTTTCCACCACACGTCTTCATTAGAGACAGAAGTCCTGAGCATGAGCAGATCCTACACACGTGGTCCTCACGGGAACAGAGGCACAAGCACACTGCCTCGCCATCTCGCTGTGCCAAATCACCAGACCAAACCCTTTGAAGCCAGACTCTGCTGGTGGAGAGACACTCAGGCAGCCTGTGCCAAATCCACTATTTGCCACACAGAAAGTTCGAGTTTAGAGTTTTCTTGATGCTGTGGTAGTACTGTATGCATTTGTTAGTAGATTCTGATGGTTCCTATGTACTGGTGACAAGATGCTTCACTAGCACAGGCAGACACGTGTGAGTGGTGATTTGCATGCTCCCATATACGCATCGTGTCTCTGGCAACAGGCGCAAGGCTGAAACTGCAGAGTATGGCTCTAGACTAGCTACAGATTGATCACAGAAGAGACTGACTTGTATTTAACTGACACGCATCCCAAGCCTCATTTTCAAGGAACGGTCAGCTTTTCAAGGGACAGACTGGGGCAAGGTCATTCAGCAGGCTGCACGAGCTAGGGCCAAGCAAACACAAGGATCTGTTGGAATGGGATTGCAACAACGGCTTCCAGCGAAGTCAAGAAAAGTGGAAACAGTTCAGTCCACACAGGTGGTTTTGGAAAGCCTGCTCCTGAAGTGTTTTGTGTGCCAGTAACTGAACTGGCCAACAGAGAAGCCTTAAGGCTTCAGCCCAGTTGCTCTTCCCCATTTGTTCTGAGCATTGGACCTCCTGCCTGGCCCGAGCTTTGATAGCTGACAGGGGTGTATGTGAGAGGATGCAACAGAAACACGAAGACTGACGTGCTTCTGCTCGAAGTTACCAGGGAAATCGTAAACCCCTGCCTGTGACTCTGTTGCAGAAAGAGAAGATTTCTGGCTCCAGAACCATTAGTGCGTATCCTTTCCTTGTGACTAAATTCAATAAAACTCAAGCCCCTGACCTTTGTGTGTGACAAGTCAGATTTTCACCTTGTCAATCCTGACAAAGGGTCTTTACAGACTGTCCTTGTACACCACGGGCAGCCCTCCTGGGGCCTCATCGAATGCTGCAGAAATACTGCTGAGAGCAGAGAAGCCCAGACAGACAGCTGGTTTGGGAAGCCCTGTAAGCTGTGATCTGGACAAGCAGGAAGCAGCTTCAATTTGTCTAGACTTCTGGTTTCTTTGCATGAGACTGGTGTTTATGTAAACAAAGTAAAAGCAGAGGCTGCAGTGGTGACAGACAGCCTTGAGAGCTTAAACAGAGGTTAGGATCTATGATCAGGTTGTGCCTTAGAAGCGCTTTTTAAAAGGAGCTGTTAAACTACCAGACTGGACAAGGTAGAGAGCTTTCCGTTATGAATTATAGATAAGCTCTCTGATGTAGCAAATGCCAAATATCCTGATGCTCAGATAAATGCAAGGGAAGAGGTAGAAAAAAACATGCAGAGACACCTCATTCTCCAAGCTGGTGTGAGTTTATAATCAAAGATTTTTTTTAGAGGCCAAGGGCCAGACTTTCAAAAGTACTCCCATACGGATCTTAACAAGCAGTTAGATCTTCAAAGAGCTCAGCTCTGATTCAGGCACATAAACGAAGTGGACAGATTAAAATAAAACAAAGCAAAACTCACGCTGACACAACAGCAGCTGCCTGTGTCCACAAGCAGCTGAGAGCGACAGCTGAGAGAGAAACGTGGGCCACTGGGGAGAGCTCTGGCAATGGCACTTGGGTCAGAGCTGCCCAGTTCCGTTGCTCCCCGTTCCACAGCCTCACCCCGTGACGCTGCTGGGAGAGGTCTCACTCATCCTGTGAGGTGCTGGGTGCCAAGAGCCTTGCAAAATCCTGCCGTGGGAATGAAGCTGGAAGAAGGCAGCACGGGCAAAGCATCAGAAAACGTAGTATGCTATCAGGGTAAGACTCAGAGGTGGTGAAGTGGCCTTGAAAAGTAAGCCCCATTTTGGGGTAAAGGGCCCCATGGGATTTGGCAACTCAAACGCGGACATTATATTGCCAAACACCCCAGCTTTTGCAGATGTCTGTGAAGTGCTGTCAAACAGCTGTGGAGAAGGAATACAAGGAAGTTGCCCATAAGAAAATGCTTAATTCAGACCAAAAAGGCAGGAGCGAATGAGCTTGGCAGATCTTCTGAGAGTAAAGCTACAAACCCCACTTACTGGATTTCCCAGTATCCAGACTTTCAATCTGATAGAGTTGAAAGACACTCCTCTGGCCTGCCAGAGCCCTGAACCAGCCAAGCTCAGCCCAGCTGCTGCTGTTCACAGCTACGGCAGCACCTCTGAACAGCGAGCTCCTAGGGAAACAGCTTTCCCAGCACACCAGGGACAGCTGAGCAATGCTGGGTAACTGTAAACCAGGTCAAAAAATTTATATGCAAGTATACTTACATTTTGGGAAAAAAAAAGTAATTAATTTAATCTATCTACTTAGAAGATTGTTGTTTTTTGTTTTGTTTAAAACATTTAAGTTTTTTGTCCCCCACCATCCACTTGCATGAGTCCACCTAAGAGTTGAGTTGTCTGTGGAAGTAAGAAAAGTTACTTTTGAAGAGACATCTAAGTCTTCTAGTGGAAGTATTAAAAGCTGATATCCTTTTGCTGGTGTTATGCTTGGCCCTCTTATCCTCCACTACCAGCTGTCATTACCAGTCAGCCTAGGACTAGGACCTGGAAAACTTCTGGTGGACAAAAAGTCTGAAAAGTTGAATATTTTACCAAGGTTCACAGATACCAAGAATCCTTTAATTTTCCTACACAGACCTGACTCCCACAGCACTGAGGACCCAGTGCAGGATGGCCTGCCCTGCCCTGAGCAGGATAACTTACACCTGCAAGTTTCCTGGGTTACAATGAGAAGCCCCGGGTCAGAGTGGAAGTATTTGGTTGCACTGTGGACAATTATGGGCTCGCAGGGACATTTTTGATGTGTGTGATAAGGGGTTGTCAGCACACTGCACTTCAGAAAGAGACCTGCCTTCAGGATGGCAGATATTATTTGCAAAAACCAGCAGCAGAGCCAAGACAGTTCACAACCTTCCTCAGTTTGTACCACCATAAACATCTGTCCGGTGGAGTGGCAAAGACAGGTCGTTAGGAGAACTGCACAGTTGCTGTCTCATGAAGGAAGGTTAAAAGACTGGGGAGCTCTTCTCTACAGTTTCATTTCTAACATGTACCAGGACAACAGTCATGCTTCTCATCTGTCATCTCTTCTCTTTTGACCTTTGTTATCGGCCTGTTCAGCATTTCATGGCTGGTGGTGTCTTGAGTACATGTGGAGACATTCATCAGACCTTTGTGCATGAGGCTGAACGGGATATCACAGGACTACTTTTCACAATCTAGCTGTTTTTTTCCCACTCTATGTATATATGAGCTAGCCTGCCAGACTTAATCCTTCTTCTCTGAGGCAGGAATGAAGTCCAGTAAACTGTACTTACCAAAAAGAATCAGCTACACTGTAAAAAACAAATTCAGAATAGGCACAACCACACGGAGAGTTAATTTCTGGGTATATTAAACTCATCAGGACATGTCACTATTCTGCCTTTTTCCAGATGAATTTTACAAAACAGCTTTTTGAGCCGCTCCAATCATGTTTCTTTATCAAGGAGCATCCTTTCTTGTTTCCACAAAGCCAAAGCCTGCTCTGTAGAGAGTCCTGAAAATAAGAGATAGGCCCTGAATATCTGTCACTTGAGAGGTTAGCTTAGATTGTTTTTAATAGTTTGTGGTACTCATAACTGGTTTTAAACTGACAGGGGAAGATGATGAAAAGAATAAGATCTGTGATTCTGAGCTCACATCAAAGAGCAGCTTTAAAGAATGAGTAAAAAGGCTGTCAACATAGGAAGGCTTACCCAGCTGCCTAACAAAGTAGGCTTCAAACAAACAAGAAACAGTGGCCCTAAACAAATTAACCAGATAGGGGAAAGTATTAGTTGAAATGTAAATATTTAACAGCCCCCTTTTCTACTAAGAGAAAGACAAAAAGCATCCTAAAAAGCTGATCACAAAAGAGATTTTTTTTTCTGTACAAAGAAAGCACAGCCATAGGATTTGGAAGTACTTACAGTTCTTTTCTGCACTACTGCCTACGTTAAGTCATCAGCCTGAGATCAGCTCTCCATTACACCGCACAGTCTACAGACTATTCACTCCCTGACACGAATTTCTCCTACAAGTCTTCTTTAAACTTCCCTTTGTACCCCCAGCTTTTTAACTGCCATCACAAACCTTCAAGATTTAACCCTAGGAGACAAAGGAGCAGTCTCCTGATGCAAAGATTAATGCCACTCTACAAAGAAGTGCAGACACATGAATTATCCACAGGTCTTTCATTCTGACAGAGCCTTTTGCCCCCGGCAGTTTGCAAGGCAGGTACACGCACACACCCTGCCGCTGGAATGGAGCCGCCTTGAGGGTGAAAGGCAGCAGCCGGCAGCTCCCTCTTGGTTTTGCTTCCCTCTGGATCTGCAACGCACAGAGCAACAGCAGTTTCCAGAGCTTCTCCTCCTCCATGCTGAGCTACCCCAGAGCAGATGGTGTTGGGTGCTTATACCTGGAGTAGTGCTTAGCAATCCCAGAAATACTTTTCCTAACTTGTCTTTGACATTTCCTAGACTAGTTCAGCTTCAGAGATGAGTAGATTCGCAGTCACCAGGCTTGAGGAGAGACCATCATCCAATGCAGGCAAGTACTATTCAGCGTGGGAGCAAAATGCCTCTGGCAGCAGCCACTCCTGTTGCCAACCAGGATCTTCTAGGTCCTCAAACTCCTCAAGCAGCTCCATTTCCTTTTGAAAGCTGTACCACTATGACCATCTGGTATTGTCCTCTTCCCCTGGTCATCTCCCTGGGGAAAAGATGGTGTGACCAGACCATTCCTTAGCATTTAAGCTTTATTAGTAAAGTCCTTTAATGGATTCAGCTGACCAAATGATCCAAATGAAGAAGAGCCATGCAAGCTTGCACACTTTTTCAGTTTAAAACAGATGAAAGAAAGTGCTTCTTGACGCAGTGGGTGGTAAACTTCTGGAGCTTGCTGCCATTGGCTCTGTGGAAGCAGACAGTACCCATCAGGCTTGACAACAGATTAGATTCATGGTCCATTAAAGGATGGGGAAGGGATGTACTTTCTGATATTTCCCCTTCAGAAACTATAGGTGTTGGGGACTACAAAGTGAGAGGCTTCAGAAGGGTGCCACGACCACACTCCCTTCCTAAATGCCAGCTTCTGCTATCACTGTGAGAGCCTGCCCGGCCAGACAGACCACGATGTGACCTAGTCAGATGTTTCTTATGCTCATATCAGGCAACTGCAGGGTACCAAAGCCCCTGAGGCACCACTCCTAGGCTTGGCTGTAAGAGCAAGGAACAGCTGCCCTGTGAGGGTCAGACACCGCGCGTGGGTACATGAAACCCTTAGAAGCTCCAGAGCCCTGCTTCTGTACCACACCATCAGGCAAAACCCATAGCCCAAAGCACTGCAGAAAGAAGCTAGTCTTCTTCATTCTGAGTTGTTTGCACACATTAACATCTAAAGCATGTGTCTCACTTTGGTGGGTGCAGCTCAGCAGCCAGTCCAGGGAACGCAGCTGTACAGAGGATGGTCATGCAAACACGTTCATGCACAATGCAGGGGAGGGCTGGGGAAAAAAGTCACCCAACACACCGTTTTTTATGCCCGATTTGATGTGCTGCATGTGTGATTACTGCAGAAATCAATGTGGGTAATTAGGGCCATCTGCACCCAGTGCTACCGTTTGTATGTGTATTCATAGTAACTGCAAGTTAGTTAGGCATGCCGCTGCACAAACACATTAAACAGCTAATTAATTAAAAAACAGACCTCTGCTTAGGAGGAGCCCATCACCAACTAATTACAAGGATACATCTTCTCCATCTGTTAGATATTTGCCCCCTCCCCAAGGTCACCAGGGAAGATGGGGAGGCTGCAGGCCCACTGCAAGGCCGTGCTGGGGCTGTGCGCGCTCTGCTCAAGCCCCTTCTGCTGCGCAGTGAGGCTTCAGACCACGCCTGCTTCTGGAAACACGACCCTGGCACCTCCACAGAACAGAAGAATGCTCTTGGATTACCTCAGGTGCCCTTTGGGTTAGATGCCAAACGTCTCTGCACCACTCCCAGCACGCCACCGCCAAGCACAGAAGAGGCTAATTGCATGCCCATTAACGGGGCAGCAGAGCAGCAGCCCAAGTGAACATCCCATAAAATGCTGGTTCCTCTTCCACCTCCTGTTTCTATGGCAAACTCCTAATGCAACAGGAGATTATAAATACACAGAGGACGGCTGTGCCCCAGTGCTTCACTGGCATATGGTTCTGTCTTCAGTCAGAAGCCACGGATTTAAATTTAGGGCTGGAGCAGGAGGTTAGGTTTCAAAATTCCAAGATAAATCCTCAGAAAGAAGGCAATAAGACCAGAATTTCCTCCCTCTGGTACAGCCTTAGAGCAGATGGGAGCACGGAGTCAGTGCTGTTGAGCAAACCACAGTTCTTGTGCAGCCCTGAAGTGCTGTATCCAGCTTCTCAGCTACCTGGGGACAGCTGCAGCTCTGGACCTTTGTCCCAGCTGCTGCTCCCCTGGCACTGGCCAAGTGGCCTGGGCTCTCAGGGGATGACCAAACTTTAGGGAGCGAGATTTGCTCCAGCTTTTGACTTACAGCAATCCCTTCTGATACAGCAAAGGCTGCCAATACTCCACTTCAGGTTGAATCAGCACTTTCAATATCTCCCCATCCTTTTCAAAAGGGGTGTCAGTGTGAAGAGGTAAGCTACAGGCATAACAGCTCGGGACATTTTCACTTGTGATAAAAAAAAGAACACATACATTTCAAATCATTGTGAAATACTTGTGAAACAAACCAAACCCTTCTTCCACATGAAATGCAATGCTGAAGAAGCCACTACAGTCCAACAAAGTGCAAAATGCTTTTATCATCTGGCACTGTAAATGCTTTTGAAGCATAGATACTGTAGTTATTGAGTAGCTCAAGACAACTTCACAGATTTTACTTTGATTATCCTAGAGCTAAAGAGGCAATTCTCACTAAAGAAAGGGGAAAAAAAACTATTGCTCCATGTGCTGGCACACAGGCTCCAGCCAATGGTGCTTTATCAAATGATACCTATGAAAATACCACATGTGGATCATCACACCGTTGACCAGCCATTCTGATGGCTTTACACTTGCTAAGAAGTCTTCTGACATTCCCTGCAAAACCCCCAAATTTCTACAGCATCAAATGCGTCCTAAACTCTGTAGAGCAGAAAAAGGCAGAATGCCATGCTAAAGATCCTGTCTGCAGCTCATCTCGACTGCTGCAAAGGGTTTAGGGCAGGACTGAAGCAAGCGAGCACCACACACAGGCACTTTGAACAGTTCTGGATGATTCTGCTGCAGGACCACGTCAGCATCACTGTAGGAGGGCTTGCTTTACATGTAGACACACTTTCTTTACACTTTCCTCCAAGCACTGACTTTACCATTGTACAAAGCACAAAATTATTCTGATAGGATCCACAATTTGGTCCTTCTAAACTAAGGAAAATACCTTCAAATAAACTTCATTCAACGTGGTCTGAACAATGTGTCTTCTCCCACCCCTTTTCTGACTGCCCTCTCTGCACCAAGGAGGGCACACACCCTGAGCAAGCCTTTTGGGATGGTCTGCAGCCTTCAGAGCTCCTGCCTGCTCGTCCCAACCAGAAGGAACTACTCTGCAGGCCAAGTTTTCCTCTGGTATTTTCCCCTCCTTATGCTGCTTGACCACCTTAGCCCTGCTAAATCAAAAAAAAAAGAAAAAAGGTCACCTAAACAAACCACTCCATCCTCAGTTCCTTAATCATATTAGAAGCAGCAAACATGCTGAGTTAAGCGCAAAGCAAGCAGTATTTTTATTTGGTTAATTAGAATTGCTCATCAAATGAAAACAAAGGAATGATTTACCGCAGAACTGGTACAGGTAGTTGTTGCATAAGTACATTCCTGCATATTTGGCTACTTCTGGAATATTTTTTAATTAACTGTTTCTCCTTGGCTAAAGCAAACCATAGAAAACAAGGAAAAAGGAGTTTCACACAAGGACACTGCCGAATCCCTCAACTGCCAGCTATTTTTTTTTTCTTCAGGGAGGATTTTAAATTAAAAGCAGATTGTCTTCATTAGTGTTACCAGAAGCCATGTAACTGCCAAAGCTGACAGAAACACAACTGCGATTTGTAAATTTGGCAAGTGTCATTTTCTCTTTCTACAAACGCTGGGTAACATCATTCATATTAAGAGGACTTTTGTGGGGGACACTGTGCAAAGAACAACTCCTTCCCTAGGAGTGGAAAAACATCTCCAGAGCAGCAGCTTAGTATTCTAGGATGCATAGGATCTCTCTCCTTGCTTATTTTGCAAGGAAGCCTAATGCATTAAATTTGGGCTGAAAATGGTCAGACAGTAAAAGTGCTACGAACTGTCTTCTGATGACTGAGCAAAATACAGTAGCAAGCCCATAATAAACATTTCAGCACTGATCTTCAACATATAGCCGTACTCAACCTTTCCATGACACGCTGCCAAACCCTCAGCAGCTATTCAGAGTGGTTTCCTACAGAAATCTCTGTTCTCTTTATCTCAGTCTAGTTGAAAAAGCTGATAATACCCTGATAGGAAAATTACATTTCTAACAACAGCAACTGTGTTTGCAGGCTTCGCGGTCTTCTCCAGAGCCTCAGCTCCAGCGATAAAGGGAAAGCCTTGGTAGTACTTTTCCTCTTTCAAATTCCTGTATGAATAGCTGCAGAACTGATAGAGGCATGTGTGCACAAAGCAGCCTGCCAGGGCATGAGAGCAGGCTGCAATTAACGAACGATCTCCTCCTCGTTTTTAGGGTTACTCCGCACATACCCTGGTACATCAGTCTCCTACTCACCAGTAACTTCTGGCGTCCAGCTTTTAGTCTTAGGAAGAAGGCTAAACATACACAAACAAGGTGTTTTAAATTGGCTGATGTAGCTGAATTTGTTACATGCCACAGTGCAGATGCTGGCCTCGGGGGCTGAGCGGAGGTGCTGACATGAAAAGGAAGCAACGGGGGTGACCCCGATGCTCTCTTGGGTCAGCCACAGCCTCCTGAGCACCGCCACCATGGCGCCAAACGCGTCGCTGGCACGACGCAGCGCCACAGCCCGAGCCTGCCACGCGTGGCTCACCAAGTCTCACGATGGAAAGACTATGACAATTTTAGGATGGAAAAAAATAGAGAAATGGGGAATCTATAAGCACGTTGCACATGCCCAGGGGCATGGCACTAGAGATTGCAGCACCCCTCAGTGAGTTATCTATTCCCTTGGCTATAGCTGAAATGGGAAGGTCTGAACACTTTATTAAACTTTGCAGGAAGCAGTTTAACACAGTAAGTATTACCACAGTCACAAATGGAAAGTCTGTCTGTGATAATTAGGATTCTACTACATATGGTTTTATTAGATGCTATCTTATAACCAAGATAAAAATAGCTGGCTACATAGCAGTCACCAGTCTCTCAGCTGACTTAAAAATAAAGCAACAAATGTAGTGCAATGCCAGGCACAGAACCAACCGAAATAACGTTAACCTATATTGAAGCCTGCAAAGGTACCAGCTGTACCCCTACACTTGAACGTAACCCAGAACTAATGTTCAGTGACTCTGCAGTTTTGGTTTGTATCTTCAGAAGAACTGGAGAATCCAGCTCTCATTGTGTAGTCCAACTTTCTTCTCCCACAGTGAGCAGAGTTCATTATCTGTTGAACCATACACTAAGCAATGGGTTAATGATAATTAAACTGAAAGAGATACAGATTTGAGGAATTCGTTATTATCTGATCTGCTAACTAAATTTAGATACCTGTAATCAATTAATAACAATGGAAAACAAAAACAAGAGAAGAGCCGCCAACAACAGGCTTGTAAAAATCTGTTTAGTGAGGCCCATGCATCTTGGTTGGGTTGAACAGCACAGCATCTTAATAAACCAAAAAAATTGTCTTTATAGATGAGTAACAGAGGCAGAGCATGGCCCTAAGTTATGCCCTTACTGTTTATTATTCATGTACCACGGGACTGACGAGATTTATGGTCCCATTGTGATAAGTACTGTACAGTGAAATATAGTGGAACAGTGAGATGCAGTACTCCAAGACTTTGTAATTTAAAGACAAATTACAAACCCAAGATATTATAGTTTAAAGATGGTAACGCACAGATGGGGACTGGAGATACAGAGAGATTAAGCAACTTGCCCAAGGTCATGCCAGATGTGTGCTAAAGCAAAAACCTGAACTCCCATCTCTGGAGTACCAGCACAGGTTTTATCTTACATATGAGAACATTGCTTCTCCCCCGTGATTTCACTAGATACCGTATTTCATAAACTAACAAGTAAATTCAGAAAACACAACCATTGCAGGCTATTACTGGAAGGACTTCCTTTCACCCCTACTCCTCTGAAGACCTTCATTAATGAAGGAGCTTCACCTACGCATCCCCAATTTATCCACGTGTGGCACGACTGCAGCATTTGCACAGAATCACAGGACAATTTAAGCTGAAGGGCCCTCTGCAGCCATCTAGCCCAACCCTTGCTCTGAGCAGAACAAACCAGAGCAGATGCCCCAGGGCCTTATCTACTCAAACTCCGAATATCTTCAAGGATGGATATTCCCACCACCTCTCTGGGCTCTTGTTCCGGTGCTCGATCAATAAAGCTGAGAAAGTCTTTCCATGCAAATAATCTCCCTGGTTCCAACTTGTGCCTGCCACCTCCATTCTGTCCCCACACCCAGCTCTGTTTTCTCTATTTCTGCCTGTTCAGTAGTTGCAGGTAGCAGCAGGATTTCCCCCAGCCTTTTTTCTAGACCTTACTCCTCAATGCTGAACGAGTCGAGATTTCACCGCTTCCCCTAGTACATCACGTAGTGTAGCACCCTAGACATCTTGGTGGTCTCTGCTGGACTTGCTCCAGTACAGCCATACCTTTCCTTTACAAGATAGCCCCAAACCAGGCATAGTGCTCCACATACAATCTCACCAGTGCTGAACAGAAGGGTACAATTTAATTGCCCCCCCCCCCCCATTTCTTTAGCACAAAGCATGCAAACAGTTATTTTCTTTAATCAATTATTGTGGTTTTGTTTCACTTCACGAAACAGCACAGGAACGTTGTTTTTGTATTCCACTTCTGGAATTTCACTTCTGCTGGGGTCTCAGTACACAGACACACCAGTTTCTGAGAGCAACCGCTGCTCCAGCAGAGAATTCCAGAACAGGGCATTTGGGATGCCTTTTTCTCTAGCTGGCAAAAAGGATAGACCTATCAGCCTTAGTGATGTAACATGTTCAAAATGTATCAGTGACAGCAGGGTAACATGAGACACCATGTTGCTGGATATACATATATCAGTAGATATATTTAGGAGTTTGTGTCCCAAACGCTGTTGCATAGTGCATTGTTAACAGTAAAAAATACTGAATTTATGACTGTGACATGAGATTGCTTCAGTGCAACACAAACAGTAGTGGCAGTGTCACTTATTAAGACACAACTCATGCCCCTAGACAGCTGATCCAGGGTGCTGGGACAAACAATACAGCAGTTAACCACAGTGGCTTTCTTTCCTGGTTTTCAATTGAAATGCACCCACTATCAGAAGGTATTTGCTCTCTGTTTGTTTTAGTAAGAGCAAAGTCACAGCATAATCTTTGCTAGTACCTGTGAAGATTTACTGATGAAAATTGCACTTTAATTATCTCTACAGAAGTGCTGTCAACATTTGTTTTAGGTTTCCCCCTAAAGTACTGTCCCACAGAGCAGCAAAATCGGTTCACTCAGCAACAGGCAGTGATCCTGACACAAAAGGCATTTGCGTGGCAGATCCCACAACTGAACAGAGCAGTCTGTGTGGACAAGGCAAAACAAACTGCCCCCCATGCCGCTGCCAGGATGAGACAACCAGTTGGGTGTCAGAAACGTGCAGGGCTCTGTGTGTAACCGCTCACCTTCACGCTGGGAGGCCTCTGCAGGTTGGAGAACAGGCTGGGCTGAACCAGCAGCACCAGGAAGAAACAAGCATAGAATAGGCCACATCCCCTCACCCAGCCAAAGCTGACAACAGACCAGTTTACATTGCTCAGTGGGCTCAAAAGAGGCTTGTCAAAATTCCCCTTAACCCAGGAATTGTTTCATGGCAATATGTGGTAACCTCTCTTACGGCATTATTTCATACAACAGCAGCTGCCAGATTTTCAGCAAAACTTAGCTGTATGTTCTGTCCCTTTCAAACACAAAATTGCTTCCATTGCTAATGGCACCAGAACTGGAAGCGAAGCACCAGAGCCCTGGCTTTGCACTGGGATGAATCCTTTCAGCATTTATGTACACGTTTAAAGCCGTACCAATGGCTCCTTACGCACACTACTAGATCCCAGGTGCATGCTACATCTAAGTAGCGCACCATACGCAGTGGTGACTTACCCAGTTGCTTGTTTATGAACACAGGGCTCCCATTCATCACAAGCCCAGCCTATATCCACCATGCACCTACAGATGCTTGTATTTTGGGCACAGAACAGCCAAGCTGCAGGTCAACAAGGCAAGAAGTGGCTCTGAAGCTTCATGAATAGAAGAGCAAAGGCTAGGCCACCAGCCCAGCGTGTGCCTGAGGTTGGACATCAGTTACCTCAGCAAGTCATTCTCTAGCACAATAACTCACTTCCCTCACACTGCAGCCCATCAAGTAAAATGCTCACTAGGTAAACCAAACCTGAACAGCAATTCACAGCACTCTGCCCTACTCTCCCACACCTCATTCCATCTTCCCACGTCTATCACATATCATCACCAAAATAAGCTCTAGCACACAGAATAGTTTAAGCCACACTTCCCATATCCAGACTTCCTGCCCCTAACATTAATGTGTAGCAGAGATACTTCAGCCATTGTTTACTATTAACTGATCAAGTAAAATCAAATACAACTTCCCAAGACACAGCAAGTCCAACAGTCACTGACCTGAACCAGCATAATGCAGAGCCTAGAAAGAGGACAAATGCACAGACTAACCTAGGAAGACATAACACAGTCTCTGACCCGTAGTCGCAGGAGGTACCTGAGGGCAGTACCTCCGTTGCAGCACTGAGGAACAAGGTTTCCCTACTCTTGCTCTCCGTGCAGGTACTCTACTACCTGATGTGTTACAGAGATTCATGCATATATTCATATAACATCGTATCATCACTTTTGCTCATCTGGGCTTAAATTAATTTACAGTACACGCTAGTGGCAGATGAAAGGAAGAAGCGTTCCAGTTTGCCTTTTCTGACCTCCACAGGCATTTCCCTCTGCCCCAAAGCACAAGCAGCCAGGATGCTCCCCGCCAGACAGGAGGGGGCACAAGCCCTGGGGAGGCTGTCCCTGAATCAATGAGACTTCTGCCCACGGGTTCCCACTATTGTGCAGCCCTTCCTCAAACCCACAGCAGATGAGTCTCAAGTTTGGTTTGACCTTAAAGAGCCTCCCTAATAAGAATACCAGCCTCCTTCAATGTGTAAGCCTCTATGAGACCTCCCACAAATGAAAGGGGAGTGAGAGTTTTGCAGGGCTTGTTTGGATTCTGTCACAAAGCCAAACAGATGTTTGTGAAATATAAACTGTTATACAACTGTTTTAAACTCACACAGCTGTGCACAGCCAAGCAACTGCATCAGGGAAGAACACCGCTGCTCTCTTAAGGTGTTCTTACATCTAGGGACTTGATATACAGCTTAATAAACCAAACTTCCTGTAAGTTATTCACGCTATCTCATCCCAATATAGCATTTACACTGGAGGAAACCACCGAAAAAGAAACAACTGAAGAGGCTTTTCCAGGTTGACAGTGAAAATCTGCAACCAGATGGGAACCAGCACTCAGATGTCCATCCCACCAGACCCTGGGGTAATTATAGCACCTGACTGCCACCATTTTTATGATTTTGGCTCATCTGGGAAAACAGCAGAAACAGACAGGAGATGCTAATACAACAGCCCTGCTTTGCCACTTGTACAAAATTCCCCCAATGCTCCACATGGCCGTCACTGCAGGATCAAACTGTACAACCCCAGCACTGCAGGATTCACTGCAACGATACGAACTGGGACCAGAAGAGACTGAAGTAATTTCTTATCTGTATTAAAAATGTAAAATTAATTTTAATTCCTGACAGCACTTTTATATTTTTATTTATGAACAAAAATGTACAACCAAAAGAATTTCTAAAATGCTTCTATTTTAGAAACATGCCTGTCTGCTCCAGTTGAAAGGCAAGAGACTTGGGTAAAGCTAGTGGAAACATGCCAACTAAATTACACAGTATAGTTTTACAATCCTATAAAATACCTTTTTTTTTTTTTTGCAAGCCAAAACTATTTGTCATAGAGAATTTCATTTTAGTCACATAAAAGATTGACTGCGTGTATAAGTACTATCACACTGTTCCCAAAAAGATGGGGTAAAAGTGAAACTTTTGTTGTTGTTCTTTTTTAATACTTCAGAAGAAAGCATAGCAATTTAAAAACTTGTTTTACTCATGTTGCTAGCATAGGAGTTCCTAACAGCTGGGTAATTCTGTCCTTTTGATTCACTCTGCACTGTAAATGAAAAGGCACAAAACATTATATTAATCACCATTGTGTTGACTGTACAGAGATTATAAAACTAATTTATTTTCTAAAACACAGAGCTAGAGCACTGTGGATAACTTTCACAGCACAGTCTGCTTACTCAAATTGTATAAAAGGCAAAAAAATGTTTTCCATGTCTGAAAAATTCCACATAAGACAGGAACACATTACTGGGAAGATGTCACAGACCCAACTCACAGCTCTGTCACATCTAGACAAGCATGTTAATTTTATGCAGTCTAAAGCTTTGCTATTTTTTGTGAAACAATCTGGTAATGGAGGTAATCTGACTCCCTGGGAATCAAATCTTTCTTAAAGACAGGTTTCACCTGTAGGGATATAGCGTATTGTGAGCAATAAAGCATCAAAGCACATAGGCATCACAGAAGAGAGTATTCTGTGCTTCACGTGTGTAAAAGTTAAAACCAAAACCACATACGTTTGTGGTTTTTTTTTTGAATTTTATTTTTGGTAACTTCAAGGGTAAAGGCCCTAACACAACTGCAGCTAAGGCAACTTTCTACGAACTACAAGACAGGATGGAATAATCTTCTAGCAACTGCTACTATACTTTCAGCAAGCTTCACGTTCTTACTTCTCCAGGTCTCTCCCTATCATGATGAGACAGATCCACTCTCATAGCTGTCAGGAAGACACTGTCAATCCTCGTTGAACAGATAAAAAAAAAGCAAGAATGTAATTTTTCCGGGAGGATTTAAAGATGAAGAGTCTGTGCACTGACTTGTTTCATGCCACCACCCAAGCAGATGGTGTGTCCACCCCAGCATGCTGCCCACTGAACCACTTTTCTTCTTACAGCCGTGACTGGTAGTCAACTACTGCACATTTAATAGACACCTGTGCATTTGGAGAAGCGCTGAAAAAGCCCAACTCTGACTGTAATTATGTAGGTGGAGACACTGAGGTGAGGGACTTGCTTAAGATTTTTTAGAAAGACTCAATCTAGGCAAACAGTTCAGAAGGGACGGATGAAAGCGAGCACTGCTCACCCCCCTCACCTTTACTGGCACACCACCTGAAGCAGCGCTTCCAGCGCTTTTCTGAAAGAACACCCAACTACCACAGACACTCTTCCATTGGAAAAGCAGAATAGGTGACTCTATACATTTCCTATGTGCCTGCAGCAGCACAAAACATTCAAGTGGATACTGGAGGACCTTTGCCTACATCAAAGACGATCAGAGCCCAGCCCAGGTGTCACAGGCAGCAGCTACACAGCCCAGCGAGCGCAGGGAGTTCGGTGTGCGCAGCTGCTGCAGGATGGGGTGCCTCACTAGAGACAGCCTGCTGGGTCGGGGGGGGGGCCTTTGTTACTGCTTCTCTGAGCAGCAGCAACACGTGCACACACCAACTTGGAAGCTTCTTGCAGGAAAGCAATTGCATTTGGCGGCAACATATGTCCCAGCACAGAAGCTGGGCAGAGCCAGCAGGGCCAGCTGAACACCGGAGCAGCGTGCTGTTTTGACACCATCCCCTTGGTACGGCTACCAGCTACTAGGTGTACAAAAAAGCAACACATAGGACAAAGAAAGAAACCCAACATACAGAAAAATGTTGTGTTCAGTAGCTGCCAGGGCAGCAAACAGCAATTAAAGCTGTTTTCTCCAAGGAAGCCTGCAGGTTTGCACAGAATTGTGATATTTGTTTCCCTGTTTGAAATTCCCAACCACTACTTCCAGCTCAACAGAATACAAAATAGATGCAGGAATTCTCCCTATACCAGCAACACCTGGCAATTCCCCCCCTACCTACTTTGTTCTTCCCTTCCACAATCCCACAAAACAAGCAACAGGAACGCCTGAACTACAGCATGGTAATGCTCGACCCCTGGGCCAGCTGCGAGACTGAAGCACGGCACTGACCAGGGCACACAGTGCCAGGACTGCGACACACAGCAGGGGCAGATCACTCCTCAGACCAACAGAGACAGCAGCCATCCTTTTATCCTGCTTTCATTGTCCATACTGTACCCAATGCAATTTGGTGCTGCACTAAAAGCCCACGATGCTCAGTCCCACACCCCAGGCGGGTGCAGAGCCTGTGCTCAGCAGCTGGTGATTGGTAGGTGCTCTGTGCCCCTCTTTTCAGCGAGAGCTGTGATCTGCGAGGAAAATAAAACCTCTGGCTCTAAGTAGACGTTTTTGATAATCAAGTTAACAGCTCGCTCCCTCCTTGCCTTTGGTTAAGTCAAAGCACACTTAATTATTGAAGTTACCCAGAGGAATACCTCTATCCGGTCCCCTCAATGCGAGACAATTGTACTGAAAGCGAGAGAACATTAAACCAACTGTTTCACGATCCCTGCCAAAAGCTGCGCATCTCCTATCAAACACATCCGGCATATCTAGAGATTGACTGACATCTGTTCTTACACAAAGCAGGGCATACACAGGGCAAGAACAGAAAAGGCAGAGACAAGGTGAGCACTAGTTTCACAGGTTGATAGGTGTCTCCAGCTATATATGCATGCAAATTTTTTGGAAAATATCAGGCTTAATCATGTTTTGCTTCACCAACAAAAAGGAGCTGTTGAAATAGTTTTGTCAGACACAGCTGATAAGGATAATTATGTGCTGAGAGCTTAGTCATCCATATCAGTGACAGAAAGGCAGCTTCTCTTAATGTCACCAACACAGAACTCTAAAGAATATCTAAGTATAAAGCCTTCCAGATTTCAAATGTAGCAGAGGCAAGCTCTCGGTCCGCTAAAACACACGCTGCTCCGAACGATAGCTAACCACTAGAGGGAGCCCATTTTTCTCCATAAATCTAATTTTCATAATTGTTTTGTATGCACACATTCTGTGCTGACAAATTAACACAACAATCAAAGTGTAAAACAAACTATACATATTCATATAAACTTGTATAAGTTAAACAGAAATGGAGATACACAGTTCAAGCAAAGCCTGCTCCAACATTCGCACCAATATATTTGCCAGATGGAAGAAAAGGCACAATTCAGTGTGCTTTGCTTCATCAAAAATAGCATTCTAAACCCAGCAGGCTAAAATGGCCATTCCAATTTTCCCTTAAATTAATTAGCATAAACTGGTTGATATTGCATCCAGGAGTTCACCGTATAGCAGCTAACCTTGAGAAACCGTGTCTGCCTCGAGTAAACAGAAACCAAATGTGGCAACAACCTCAGAGAGGCTCCCCTTTCAATTAAGCAGTAAAGATCCTTCCTTGGGAGTGGAGGAGCCCCAGATTTGATTTTTTGAACCACAGATGCAGGTTTGCCCATCTCTGTATTTATGCCTTTTGTACTGCATCTGTCGGAATTCAAAATGCCACCCAATATTGTATTTCATTACCCTCTTTATACTCCGAGAGCCTCGTCCAGCCCAGCCTTGTAGCCAGACCTGTTCTTTACTTAGCTAACATTCCACCAAATGACTCTTCACACATGTGCTTGGCAATGCTTTCCTTACAGGAAGGCATTATGTGGCCTATAAGGACTGGAAGATGAAAACAGTTTGGTTTTGACTCCTTTCAGCTAAGGAACCAGGGAAACACAGTCTTGTGACACGTAACTGGACCAACAGTGATACTGCTGCCTGGAGTTCTTCTGTGCCCTCCTCTTTTGACACATTATACCCATCCCCACGTCAACCAGCAAAACTCAAGGCAATTCAAAGAGAAGGATTAACCTTTGAAATAAACAAACCAAAGCAAAAAAGCACAAGTCTAGCCTAAACAGAGAGCAAGGGCCAAGGATATCCGTGTCGAATTAAAATTCTTAAGTCTTCTCCAGGACAGAGGAGAACTAACACAGCTTGAGACACTGGGAGCAGTCACCATCAACAACGCTAAGGCACTCACATCAAGGCATCAGAGAAAGCTGGATATGCTCCCCAAAGAGCAGTATTTTCTGCAGTAGGCTCTCTCTTTTGTCACAAACCTTACTATGAGCCCAAGAAGACCACCAGCCCTAGCAATGGCACTAAGAGGTAGACCTAGAGCAGGGCTCTCTGTAAGCACCCTCAGTCACCAGAGGAGACCTGCAACGGCACATGGGTAACGAGAATATGGGAAAGCAGAAACAGAGGTCTGCCACCTCCAGAAGAGTGAAGAGAAAGTAGAAGAACTGGTAGCTCTTGAAGCGTTTACTCATATTTTTTAGGAATCACGGAAGGTGGGCACAGGTCACCCAGCCAGTGAGGTGGAACACTCCCACCCAGGAAAACCTTGCTCCAGATAATTTGGCTTTATGGGTGCAAATGCTGTAACTTTCCCAAACCCAAGCGGCAGGGAGTGGTTCCCCCAGCATCAGAAACTCTCTTCTAGGCAGATCTGCACCTGAGAATCTGGGTGTACGTGGGCCTGTCAGGATTACTAATACGAACAGACGCTTCTTTCACGTTTGGGAATTTTGCCATTAACTTCAAAGCAGAGATATAACACCTTGCATATTCCCTAAACACACTTAATAGCAGTACCTGACACATTTTAAGTGCTGAGGCACGTTAAAGACATTCTGCACTAGCAAAAAAAACAGGCACCCCTGTCTAGGTGTTTTGTAAGAAATGTGGTAGGCCAAGAGTCTGTCCCTAAATCAGATGCCTATCTGTTAGCCAGCTAATAGTTGTGTGACTGCTTCTGTAACTGATCTGAACAGTCATAAGCGGGGACTACCTTCTGCTGAGCTGTGGAGACTTTGTATTACTCATAATCCTCTTAAATCATAACAAAGAACACAGATTAGAAGGTGTAAAGCATGCAATAAATATGCTAAAACCAACATAAACTCAGCCATTTCAGCCTGAGTCACAGTCTACATCGTGGGAGCACACTAAACTCCTTTTGAACTCCAGCTCCGGGGGTGCAAGCAGCGAGTGGTTTGGCTCCTGGTGCCAGGCTGGTGCGACAGCAACCCACACCGAGCAGCACCTGGAGCCAGCTGAAAGCAGGGAGGAGGACGTTCAGCCCAGCAGGGCAGCACTGCTTTGGGGACAAGGCCACGGTGCTAAGAAATGAGTTTTCCCCTTTGCAATGCAACGGAAAGAGAAGGAATAGAAAGATCCTCTTGGAGAGGGGGAACAGAAGGGCTGTTGCCTCTGGGGGACTTGGAAATGAGATAAGAACACGGTTCTTGGGGGAGCTCTTGAACATCTCTAACAACACAGAAAAGGCCACCATTAGGAAACCTGACACGTGTCCAACCGGAGCCATCAACGAACCATCTTCAACGGCACTTTAAAATGTAGTCCAATGGCATAGGCACTTCCAGGTGTCAATCACGTGCAACTTGACAAGACTCTCTATGTACAGATTACAACCCCCATCATCAACAAACTGAACTAAATCTGTTAAAACCAGCCTTAAGCGATCCATCAAAGTGTGGAGTTAGACACTGCATGATACTGTATTTACTACTTGTGGGGATACCACAGGAAGGTCTTGAGATTCTTGCTTTTTGACAACAAAACCAGCATTAACTTCTGCACTAACCTGCACAACTGCTAAAGGCATGGACAACACACAACACTATATTTTAATAGGAACGCTTATGACACTAGTATTAAAGCACACTGATGTTTTAACTGCACTGGGTGAGTACTACAGCAACAGAAAAGGGCGTTCCTGGATATTTATCAGTCATAAGATACATATGATAATTACTAATGAAAATCATTAAGTCCGTTAGCCATTCTAAAGACCAGGCTAATAACAGCAGCAGAGCCAAATTTGCATGTCAACCCTTTTCCCCCACAAGCACTTCTTTATATTATTTTCCATGTGGTATTCCTCAAATTTTTATAGTATTTATCTGTAGAGTTTCCTTGTTTACAGCAACAACCAGAGATGCCCATTTTGATACTACAATTTTAACTACTGATGCTTAAGAGAAATAAGGTGAGCACTCAAAGCACCCAGGAGACAAAACTCCTGATTCCTAGAAGCACTTGTGTCCTGTGTCGCTTTTTAAATCACAACAACGTGTAGGGACGTTTTACTCACAGCTAACCTCTCGTCTGTGCTGCTCATAACCGCAGCTCACAAGATCCTGACTACCCCCGCCCCCAGTACTATCGCTGCATACAATGCCACAGCCATCTCCCCAAGTATTTGTAAACAAGACAGTTTGTCTTCCACGAACTTTCCACTTGAAACATGACTGCTAATGTATTCACATTTTTAATAAGTAGATGCAAATTTATAACAAGCCACCTTCTTGCTTAACCGAATTACTGTTCTATTAATAGTGATGTTCAAATGATTTTGAAATTCCCCATTGTTTAACCCCAAGGACTGTTCATTTTATTTTCGATATTCGCTCTTGGTTGTAACTTAAGAAAGTATTAATTTGTTCACATTTATGAGGCATTTATATGGTTCAGCCTTTTCCACTCATGGGTCAAACAAGGAATTGGTTTCCCTGTAAAACTACACAATAAAATATTCAACATAAGGTATTCTGTAGCTTAGATGTGAACTACAAACTGCAATCTTACTGGGATGTCCCTGTAGGTTGGCTTCGGCACGTACGCCTGCATGTTTTATGCTTTGTCTGAAGAAAGAAGCTCCCGCAAGTGAGGAGGAAGCTCTCAGATATGGGTCACATGTTAGTGTATCAAAACTTACACAAGATTAAAAAAAAAAGCCTAAATATATTTTTCCTAAGCTCTCTGAGGGAAAGCATAGGGAGGAACAACAACAGCAACAACAACAAAAAAAAAACCAAACATAAATCAGACCTTGAATATTCTTTGGTAATTCAGAGGTTTTCTGTAAAGAAGATGAAATTAACCAGAATTTCTCAGAATACCAACAAAAAAAAAACAAAGGTAGGCAAGAAGACGCACACTGATGTAGGTTGCTCAGGTTTCCTCTGTGTTTTACACACTTGACACAGGGTCATTTTACTCCCATTTCATTTTTAACAACTGCCACGCGCCGTTTACGGGTTTGTTTCCCATCTAAGGGAAGATTAAAAAAAAAAACAAAATCCAAAACCAATTCTCTCTCTCGTAAGCTCGGAGCGTTTTCCAGCTCTAAGACCGAAACCCATTATAGTTTGATTCTGCCGATTTCTGCCCCCAAAGCCCAAAACCGTTTCGGCTGCGCTCGAAACGGAAAGGAGACAATGAAAAAAGCGCCCCGAGCCCAGCCCCGAGCCCGCGCCGCGGTCACCCCGCTCCTCCCGGCGCCGTTCGCACCGCCCAAGAGCCGCGGCGCAGCCCGGGGTGCTCGGGGGGAGCCTCCCCGCCGCACTCACCGGAGATCTCGGCCTGGGGCACGCCGCTGAGGCTGAAGCCCTTGGCCCCATACAGCTGCCGGACCTCGGCACAGCTCCTCGCCTTGCTGCCGCTGTCACCGCGAGCCGGGGCGGAGGCGACACACAGCAGCCAAAATCCCCACGGGAAGAAACGCATCCTTCTGCGCTGGCCCCGCCACCTGCCGTGCGAAGGGCAAAGCCAAGGTCCCGCGGCGAGGAGGCGGCGGGGGCCGGGGGCACGGCCCCGTCCCCGGGCAGCCCGGCGGGACGGCTGGCCGAGGGGGAGCCCGGCTCCCGGGAGCTGCCGCCGGCGGGCGGGGAAGGCGCCGGGGAGCTCAGCCCGGGCGGAGCGCAGCGGGCCGGGGGGCAGAGACCCCAACCCGGCCGGGCCGCTTCCCCGGCGCGCTCTGAGAGCCCGGAGCGTGACCGCGGAGAGGGCTTTTGTTCTTAGCGCGGCTGCATCCCCGGGCAGTCCCGCCGCGATGCTGCCGAGCCGAGCCGAGCCGAGCCGGGCCGGGCCGGGCCGGGCGGGCTGCGGGGCTGCTCCCGCGGCTGGGCTGCGCCGCGCCGGGCCGCTCCGTGCGTGCGCCGGCACCGCTCCACCTGCGCGCCGAGCCGGGCGGCGGGGAGGCTCCGGGGAGGCTCCGGAGCGAGGCCGGGCTCCCCCCGCCGGACGTGGCATCACGCGCCCGGCGCCAATCCCGCGCCCGGCCCGGCCCCGCGCTCCGCCCCCGCCACCGCCTCCCGCCCGGCCCGGCCCCGCCCGCAACGCGCCCGCCGCGGGTCCCGCCGGGGGGCCCGGGCAACCCCCAGGCTGGGAGCGCCGCCGTCGCCCCTCCGCTGCCCGAGCCGAGGGCGCTGGGCGAGCCCCGGACCCGGCAGGCGGCGGGGCGCCGGGGAAGGGGGCTGAAGGCAGGCGGGAAGCACGCCCCGAGCGGCGCGGTCCGGGCGCTCTCGGCCCGGAGCCCCCGACTTTCCCCGGCCGTGGGGGGGGAAACGCAGAAGGAGAGGCCGAGTTCTCGGCCGCTTTGCCGGGTCGGCGTGCGGAAAACAGCTTGACCGGGAGGCAGCAAGGTCCCGGGGAGGCGCTAAGTGCCCCTGTCACAGAAGAGAGCGGGGGAAGTGAGGGGATTTTCAGCTGCAGTCCCTGCTTTCGAGTTTCGTTCTCAGAGCAGAATGCGGTCCTGGAGCCGGGGCTCTGTGCCTCAGCCAGCCGGGTTTCTGCCTGCCTCCCGCAGAACTGAGGCTTCTGCGATCACCTGTGTGTTGGGGTAATGGCCAAGCACTTGCCGACAGATGAACTTGTAAGCTTTTGGCCACCATCTAGCACATCTGACAACACAGAGAGAACCCAAAGATTGCTTCTCCAAGAGCAGTTGTTGTCGCTGGAAAAAGGAGAGGGAACCTACTCGTACCTTCAGCTGAAGCACTCGTGTGAGCTTACACCTCAAGAGGCATCAGAAAACCCTCACGGAAAAACCACTGCCGCCATGCACAGGCACCAAACCAGCACATTTTTTCAGAGATCATACCTTTTGGACAAATCTCTCAGACGTGAAAATTCACAGGAAAGCTGGGTCATCCAGCTTGCTTCTTCAGAACTGCTTACTCTCTGGAGGAATGAGTAAGAGAGAAGTGACAGCAAAATAATAGCCCCGGGGAGGAGAAGGATGGCAGTAAGGAAGAAGAAAGCTGTCGCTTTCCTAGGAAATCTAATGGTCACGCCTGCTGGTCTCCTGCTGCATCTCTCAGTGGTACATGCGGTTTGGAAACCTGAGGCTTGGAGTTGCCCAAAGCTTGGTGCGTCTCAGCCAGAAGCTCACTTTGTGGGCTTTCTAGAGCATGGAAATAGGCTTTGCTCCCAGAAATACATGGAAAAATATGCCATGGATAATGTAAAGTCTGATCCAGCCTGTTTGTAAAAAGGACCTCTTTTGTAAGCGCAAGAGTACCGCATATGTGACAGGTTAGCAAGTATGTTACATGATGCAGGGTTATTTCAATCCTCACTCCTGGGTGTTTATTCTAATTTTATACTCATGGGGACTTGGTAGGTCAGGTTGATGGCTGGACTTGATGACCTTGAAGTTCTTTCCCGACCTAGGTGATTCTATGATTCTCTCGCCCTTTCAACACCCCGGGCTTTGAACACAGCACTTAGAGACCTATCTCAGAGATCTCGTTTAATTAATCCAACTACTATGACAGCAGACTACAAGCACCAGAGGAATCCATACAAGAACCTATACTGCCAGGACTACAGAACACCAGGATCTTGGTTTCTCCTCCTGGTACTAGAGGGAAAATTAAATACTTCCAGACAGACCGTTAACAACCCTCTCACTTGGGGCTGTAGAGGGGAACAGACTCTAGGAATACAAACTCTGAAGAGACAAAGTACTTGATAGTGAAGAAAGGCAGAGTCAGAAACCTCTTATCTGGTCTGGCTGATAAACAGTGACTCGGGATCACACAAGGGACCACAGTAATACCTAATTTTCTGTTCTCCTTCTCAAAGCCCGAGGTTGGATAGTTGCTGTTGCTGTCTACAGTGGGCTTGCTTCCAGCTCTGCCTGGTGTGACCTTGGGGAAGCTCTGTGAGCTACGGCTGCACCCTCGGGTTGCAGCACAAAGCCCTCTGCAGTCATACAGCTGCTGAAGTGCATTGAAATATTAACTGCTGACAAGGAAAGAACTGGGACTGAAACCTCTGGTTTTTGGCCTTGTGAACCATCCCCTGAGCTGTAGATCATTTCCCAGACAAAAGTATTTCCCTTGTTCATATACATCTCACTTCCCCAAGCTGGGTGACAACAGTGCCCGCAGCAAGGACTAAAGTCATGCCATTGCTGATAAAATCCTGAGAGACCTCAGCACACACCGCTTATTCACATGCACTCTGCTCTTCCTCTGGTGAAACACGAGGCTACCAACCGCCAGCACAGATTACACTGGTAACTCCCCAACCCACTTCAGGAGGTAGAACTAGAAGTACAAGCTCTGCCACAAATTTTCTTGATTAAATGACCATCATCAGGTTACTTACCTCCTAAAGAGGGATAACAAGGCTTCTATCTGACCATCCGCCTGTGAGATGCTCACATAATATCATAATGAGAAGCTTATAAATAGACAAATTAAAAAAAAAAAAAAGTCAATCTAAGCTTTTTGACAAAGGACCTATTTGTAAGTCTGACTAGGATCCAATCCTGGGCAAACAGATCTTAAATCACATGAGGCACATCTGTTTGTTTCACTGATAAACTTTTTATGCATACCCAGGATTGTGGCTAGGTACATTTTGAAAAAAACAAACAAAACAAACAAACAAACATTGAAACAAACATCTTCAAAGCATCATAATGAAAATGTATTTGTGTTTTTGAGGACCAGATCCACTTTCTAAATACTCTCAGTTAAAAGAATGGAGCTTGGCAAAATATGAACAAAAGATTGTCTAATGACTGGCAGAAAGAGCTAGAGCTGGGGTAAAAAAGAAAGAGCAAAGTAAAACACAAGATGAGTAGACAAAATGCAGAGGAGGAGAAAAGCACACAGGCAGCCAGCAAGAGTCAGGGAGACAGAAAATCCATCCTGCTGTGGAGATCACTTCTTGACAGTCCTGACAAAAAGTGATGTCCACTGAAAAGCTGATCCAAGCATTATGAAGAGACAAGAATGATGAGAAGACCCAAATCATCTGGCACAAATGGGGAAAGCTACACTTGAAAAAATAGCACACGTGAACAGAGGCTTTATACAATCTCAGCTTTCACAGGGATGTTTGCTGTTTCTCTAGCGCTTTCAAAAAGTTTTGTATTTCAGTGGACATCTCTATCTTTTTCATATTGATGCAAATCAAGAATTGTACATGCAGCAAAGCTATTACACCCACCAGATCTCCATCTGGTTCTAAAATGGACCTATGCTGAGTTACTGCAACCTGGAGAATAAGAGCAAAACCGGAGCAGCAAAAAACCCATGTACCTTATCAAACTGCATTGTATCTCTGATGCCACATAAAAAGAAAAGAGCTTTCCCACTTGAATACACTGTGTGTCAAGTACACAGCTGGCACAGAACGAGGGGGAAGAAGGGAAAGATGTGCAAAAACCAAGTGGTCTGTGACTTCCTCCCTCTCACTGATGTCACATAATGAAATCCTCAGCACCTTTCCCTTACTTTTATGCTACTTCTCATTCTGTAGAAACATCAGAAAATCTGGTGCCTTCAGATTAAAAATCTTCATCGAAGTAGGAGTATCTCAGTCACTTTTCTGCCTGTTTCTTTTCATCTCTGCTATATCCTCCTCCTACAGGAATTCATGAAAGCTCTACCCATTCCCCCCCTTCCCAACATTGGCTGGTGTTCAGCAGAAGCTGGACATGTGTTTTGCTGAATTAAATCTAATTAAGTTATCCAGAGGATTTACCAGATAACACCTTGCTATCTACAGCTGCTTACTTCTTCACGGGATTTTCCTTCTTTGCAAACCTTCAGTTCGCCCCTTGAAGCATATCTGCCACACGTCTGAAGAGTGTCTGTTTTATTTGGTCACCAAAACCATCAGACCAGCCCCTTGGAATTGCTGGGGGATCTATGTACAACCGACAAATCCAGTTTGATCTCAGCTGTCTCAGTAAGAAGCCATTTGCCCTACAGAAATGCTAGGACTCGTTAGGATTTGCGTGTCCACATTAGTTAATCCAGAATATCACTCAATGGGTGTACAGAGCTGGAGATCCCTCCCAGATCTCAGGGGAGCCAGACTTGGGCTCCAGGAGGATGATCACAAACCTGGCTGCTGAGGAAAAGATGCTGGGGGGGCCACACTGAGGACAAGTGCAGAAGTGTAAGCCAAGACTCAGCCAACCTGCTGTTCCACCCTTGAGTGGCACAGACCAGTTCCCTTTAAATGCAACGCTGAGTTCCTCTGTGTGTGGTTAGTACTTTTCAGAGGGAGATTACGAACAACCAAATAATTTCAGACAGAGAATCTGGCTAACGTAGGTAATTGCCACCCCATGCTATATTTTGAATTGAACAACCCAATTTTTCAGCAGTGACTGAAGGGAACGTGTTGCTTTACTGACCTCTTACAAATCACTCCATCCTTCAGGACTGTAATTGTGTTATACATAATGCGGAGATTTCCCAGTAGAAAGAAGTCTTAAAGGCCAAAAAAATAAATAAATGCCATAAACTCATTAGAAAAACTGCTGCTAATTGGGTCTGCCCCAGGAAGTACATTTCATGCTTTGTGGATATGACTTTCAACAAAGCTCCCCCCAGTTGTGTGCAACAGTGAATAAAGAAGATGGACACAGCACTGAACCTACTTTATGTTTGATAAACAGAGCTTAGCTCGATAGTATGAAATGGCTCAAAATAGGTCCCAAAATTACTAGGTTAGAAATGTGATTTTAGCACGCCACTACAGGGCAAAATTTCTCCCACTTCCTGCACGAGTCACAACTGGAGGACTTCCTCTTATCATTTAAGAGGTTATATACAGAAGCTGACTATTTTTTAAAGGGATTTATCAAGTATAAATCTCCCCTCATTCTCACTATCATCAATCTCTGGGCACTGGCATAAGAAAAATGCCTGTGGAAACACACGCTGTTCTTATGAACACGAGTTCAAAAGAAGCATGTCCCTGAGCACTGGTCCAATGAACATGGAACTGGGATAGGCATCCCATAGCCCTCAGCGAGAAAAAAAAAAGTTACAGCCATGAAGAAAGAAATGTGTACAGTTGCCATACAGGCATCTGGCAATGCTAATGGAATTTCTCAGCTGACACTTTATCCTCAGCTGTTGCTACATTAAACACTACAGACTAAAGTACTTGGATGAATTAACACAATTATCTTAGGTTTTGCTCAAGTGTTTATGTTTTCCCTCACACAGATTTAGGTACAACATAACCTGTTTTTACAGAGAAATTGACTATGAGGAAAGTGACAACGTTGTAGAGCAGAGGCTCTCACATGCAGACACTGTCTGCGCTAAAGAAATTACCCAGTGTTGAGTAAACTAGGGTTAAAGTAAAGCAAGCTGGCAGGACAGCTAACAGCAAATTTTCGCAGATTTTCACATGTAGAGGAGAAAATCTGATTTTGAGTTTGGAAATGCATCCTTCCCATGCATTTTTCTCTGTGTTGTTAGTAAGATGATGAATAGGTGACACAGTTTTTGATGGGTGCCAGCTTCACTCCTGATGTAACTTTACATGTGAATAAAGTTACATCTGGAACGGACCTGGTCTAAGATGCTTTTCATTTTAAGATGGATGCATTTTGCAACAGCGTATGAATGTACATTTTTAGGTGCTCAAAGGCCAAGCCCACTGACAGTACAATGTCAGTGAAGGTACACCAATTTATTCTGGCTGAGGATTCAGCACTCTTATAATCCAACATCCTCTTCTAATGTTACTGTCTCTATCTGTACCACTTATTTTGGCCGGACCACAGAACCATGCTGTGTCAGATTTTTCAAAACGCCAGGCAACACGTGCTCTTAAGATTAAAAACAGAGCTCTCAATCTGATTGAATTTCCTCAACCTGCTAGAAGCCAGAATACAAGGAGATGCACAAACACTGGGTGTAAGAAATGACAGAACCATCCAGCACACTTAGTTCTTACTTACAAGTTTTTGTTTCTTTGTTTTTACAGTGTTACTTTTGAGCATAACCTAGAAAATAAATTATTTGCAATATCTATTTTTATATCACATGTATTTAATTTTGCCTTAAGCAGCCCTGTTCTTCTGTGGCTGATGGAGCAAAGCTTAGTTCCTTTGCCTCTATTGTGGCAGATGCAGGAACATTGCTTTTTAAAGCAGCTTAAATAGAAGCTGGTGGACTGGGAGACTCTGGATCTCACTTTCAAATCTTCCTTGCTGCCTTACAAAAGCTAAGCAGTTAGGTGCAATGACTCACTCACGCTGACATTTTTGGGAGAGAATGATGCCTTTTATAATAACATTGATATTCCCCCCTTGATGTCTCAACACTGGCTAATTTAGAAAAGAAACATGTAGTGCAAGGTTGAAAGGTCACAGGCCAGCCAAAGAACTCATGAGATCATGGGACCATGAAAGAGGCTCCGGCTTTAAAATAAAATAGCCTTTTTTCTTTCTGGTTCTTTTTTTTTTTTTAAGGAACAGACAAACTTTTCTGAAAGGCCAGGAATTTAATCTGAACTCTTCTTTCACATACTGTACAAATAAAAACTACACTGCAGAACTACTGGGGGGGGTAGGGGGTAGAGTTTATCTCCAGAGGTCACTTTAATCTATATTGAATGGAGAAGGAGAGGGAGAAGGAAGGACATGCACTTACTTTCAGAAAGCCGCCAGACCTCTTTAAACTCTCATGTTACCATTGTCAAGTAGACACCAACACCCTTCTTAGATTATTCTCCCCACAGTTTGTTATGCCTCTGCAGCCTAGTGATTGTGAAATTAAATAATGAAATATCAGACTATCTGTGGCTGATGTGTTGTGCTCTATCCACACTGTTCGTTTCCCTTTCTTAGCCTACTGATTTTCCCCTGTCAGAGCTAAAGGGAAAGAAGGAAAAAAAACCAAACACCTTATAATAAAATAAATGTAATCTCGTATTGTTCTCCAGACTGTTTGCACCCTGAAAAGATTTTAACACAGATTCAGGCTTGAGACTAAAATCTAGGCTAGATTTTCTGGATTTGAGTTCCTTCCACGACTGCTAACCCACGAAGCATTCCTTTTTTTTTTTTTTTTTTCTTTCCCCCCAAAAGAAGATGCTATTTTTTTCTTCCAAGTATTAAGTGTATATAAAAATAATTACAATCTGATAGAGACCATCTTTCAGATTCCAAATTAAACACAGCCTTCTTTCCTTTACCAAGGAACCCAAAAATATTAACAGTGGATTTAGAAATGGATGTACAAAAACACAAGAGGCCTAATGTGCTATGTTCCCTTTTGCTTCCAGTGCAGCAGCAGCTAACAAATATTATTTGTTGATGCAATATACATAAAATATACATCTTTAATATGAGAATTTGTTATTAAACCAAAGCAATTAGGCACTGCGAGCCTTCATAACTATAGCTCTTCAAACTGAAAAAGACAAAGTGTTTGCCTAATGGGACATGCAATTGATAAGAGAAGAAATTATTCTTTCATACTTCATGTCTTCAGAATTTAAGAAAATAAAGACTAGCTCCTGCAACGAAGCGCTGTACTCTTTTCTTGCTGTCCTCACAGTTTTTCATAATAAAACACAACCATGTATTTCACAAGCCTACTTCCATTTCTGTGCTTTCTTGGTTCTTGAATTTGTCATGTTAACAAGGTTCATTAACTCTAAGATAACCCAGTATAAGGCAACTGTGGGGCAAACTGATCAGTAAGAGTTTACTTATTGGGTACATTCAAAAAAACCCAAACGGTTAGAAACTGCATGCATTTGCTTAACTGAGGATTTCTACTGGTTACCTGTGTATCCATAGTGTTGACTGCTAAGGAGATGGATCTTTTGCAATCTCTGATAGATAGATTTGCAATCTCTGAAGGGCTGTCCTTCCCAGCTCCACCCTGGCAGCAAACAGGAAACCCTCTCATGACTCTCTTAACATACAAGCACACAATCATCTCAGTTAAGCAGCCCATACAGTACTTGCCTATAAAAAGTTGTAACCTGCCTTCCATTGTGACATCCTGTTGTGGGTTTACCCCAGCAGGCAGTTAAGCAACACACAGCCTCAAAACCACCCTCAAGCATTCACTCTTTTTCCTGGGCGAATGCTGTAATTCCACTGCCTTTTACCGTGTCCTTCTCAAAGTGGTGCCCCGTGTTTCTGGGTTCAGTTAGCTGCACGGAGAGTTTGGCAAAGATATAACCCCAAACCATTCCAGCCCATGCAGCACCCATCATGAAAATAATTCCAGAAGATCTCTGTTTTCACTCCTATGACCCTCCATTATGTGAATGAGAGTGCTTATGGCCATGTAATGAGCTCTTAAGTCCTCATAAATGTTGTGGGCCCTATTTGTGAGCCAAGTCACTATAATACGTTACTTGCATCTTCCTGATAGCTCAAGTTCGATTACAAAAATGAGTGTTAAAATTTAAAGTGGTTCACTTACAGCTGCTGTCACTCCCATTTCTTCAAGGCAGACAAGAGTTGACCCATCTGTGCATGCCATTGGCTTGATTCATCATAAGGTGAAAATACTGTGCAGTGTGTCCACAATGGCCTTCCTAGGTATAAAAGCATAGCAGTGTCCATAAGTCCTTATAAATTATACAGGTAAACTATCTAACCTCCTTATGCAGGCTTAGACATTTTTTCCTATTGCTCGTTTTCTGCAACTCACAAATGTCTGTTTCACACAAGAAAGAAAAATGAGCTGGCAAACACTCTGCCCATAACTCAATTTTGAGGCAGAGAAATACAATTTTCCCCCAATCTTTCCTTCCTCATGTTTTGTGAAATGAACTGTTCAAAACGATCTATTTGAAGAGCTGAAAATCCTTCCCTCCAAAAAGAAGCCTAATAAATATACTCTTTGCTCCTCAAGAGATGCAGCATAGTCTATGAGAGAAAGTCCTTGTTTCCTCTGTTTATGGGTTTTGATTAACTGTTCTGTTCATATGGCTTTGGAAGTTTTGATGTCATGATTTTAACTGTTGCTTTTGTATAAGAAAAGCAGAATTGAAGGTGGCCAAATGCAGAGAAAAATTGTGCAAAATTATTTCTTTGTTTGCTCAGTAGGGATGACTGGAATCTCTTTTCTCAGGCAAAACTCCCCCAAACATCAGTGGGAATTTTACAGAGCTATTAAACACAGATCTCACTCTTGGCTGAAGAGATCCTGAGGCACAGACCGCTGAAGCTCTGCTGTACCATCTTCCACTGTGTGGAGGCACTGCTGTACGACCTACCCTCTAAGTCCACTAGTGGTCATTGCCAGAAGCAGCCTCTTAGTCTAACACACTCTCATACACTTTACAGGTCTAACCTTACTAATCCGGTTATCTGAAACCATTTAAAGTTACAGTTACATAAACAACAGCATTAAGAAATCAGGTGACTGCCAGGGAGGAGGCTCTTTGTGCAGTTAGGTGCCTCAGCAGAAGCACACTGGTTTCCTGGGGTCAAGCAGCTCAGCTCTGGGCAGCCTGCACACGTGGGACAGTCATGCTGGGATGGCCTCCCACCTCTTTGCCCTGTCCTGCAGTGTGCAAGGAGTCTCCCTGGAACGTCTCAACTTTCATGGCAGTCCAGAGGAGAGAAGTAAGCTTGCATGATGTGATACTTAGGAATACCTTTGGGGCAGTAATGAGCACAAGAAAACCTCTGAGATATCTCAACATCTTTGGCTCCCCTTCCCAAACTGCTTTTTGTTTGTATAACATACGTATAATGATATCAGCAAAGAACACATTATAAATATCCAAAGAAGTTCATCAGAATACTTAATTAATCCATCACAATGGCACCTGTTGACCTGTCTGTGCAAACCATTCAGTAATTCTGTGGATTGTCTCTCTTTTCTCCCACAGAGAAAGCTCTCTTCCTGCTTTCCTTGCCCGCCTGTTTTGCTCTTTACTCAGCCAGATGGACTGCTGTTAGGATTCTCTATCTCCTGCTTAGGCAGATTGCTTTGCCTTTCTAATGCTCCTTCTGATTCTGCCAGTTCAGGGAGCATATGAGGCCAAGAAAAGGAATTGAATTCACATCTTCCTGACGGCAATCACAAATACTGAGGTGGATGAACTTTCAATCACCTTATTTTGTATTCATTCAGCAGTAACCCATAGCCATGAAGAGGTGTTGGTTTTGTGCAATAATCAAGCAAATCAGGAACTCACCACAGAACTTGCCATGGAAGACACCGTATCTCTAACTCGATGATTCATTTGATTGATAGGGTTGATAGAAGATCTTAGGGGCACTTCTGAGAGTCAAAATCAAAAGAAAATAAATCCAGATATGAAGGTATCCTATAGCTTTCTAAAGCTTCTCTTAGTTGGAAACTAAGCTCATCTACTTCTAATTTCATATAATGAAAAAGTACAGACTTACCTTAGTAAGAACATGGCAAATATTAATTAAGAAGTAGAAAGCAAAAAGAATGACAATAGCTGCCAGGGAGGATAAGTCTGAAAGTTCGGGGTTTAGACTGTATGAGGTTGAAAAAATAGTAATAACCAGAAAGCATGGAAATTAAAAGTAGTACTTGTTAATTAGAGAATATTGAAAGCAGCAGCATAATAAGAAATGCTCACTTTTCACCTGCAACAAGCAGAGACAACTGCTTCTTAGAATTAAATCGCTGGTCTCTTTGCACATGGTCCTATTGGTTACTGGGGTCAGTTAGTGGGGTACTAACTGCACTGCTAGGGAGGAGGGTCGCTATGTTAGATCACACAGTTTATTGTACACAAGCATAGGATTGTGCTTCAATGTACTAAGGGTTCTACCCTAAACCATGTGACATTTGAAGGCTGACCTCATGGAGCTGAAATACCCATTTGTAAGAAAATCTTTAATAGGAAGAAGTTGAAATTCTTCTTTTATTGTTCCTAAACAGCAGAATTTCTGAGAGGACAGCTGACTTACTTGTATCTGTGGCTTCTCTTCCTGCTGGGCTAAAGCAGTTAAGAGCAACTAAGGATTTGCATCACACTTCTGATTTTGGGCAGAAACCTATTCTATTAGGAGGACAGAGACGAACAAACTATAAATAAAACTGCATAATGGCTTTACAAATCAGTGTTTTAAAGAACTCAACTTTTCATCAATCTATCTATTGCTCTGCTCTCTGTGATGCCACTTTATCTCAGCAGAGATACAGGCAGCCTGTATTCTTTTAACCTCAGCAGGCTGTCACTGGTCTTTGATATAGCAGCTGTCTCATAGCTACCACTAGATTTCAATTAAACCAGCCTATATTTAGGGTGAAAATAGGACTATTTTAAACTGCCATACCTGCCAACTTTTATTCACTCTCGGCAGTAGTTTTTGATGTTCCCGGTTTTAAGCTGTGCCATCCATAAAATTAAAAAGATACCAGAAATTGTGACGTATTTTATATTCACATCACCAAATATCTATCATTAAAAGCAGTACTTCTTCAGAGAAGAGCATGCTTAAATATGATAAATAATAAAATGCTCTCTACTCATAACCAAGGTTGCTATCACAGACTTGCCATGGTGGGACAATACAAATGATTCTCCAGTGCCAAGAGGAATTAAACTCAATACATTTTTCACTGATCACAGGGGTCTATTTCCAACATTAATGCTTCCACAGAAAGAAATGGTGTGTTGGATGTCAGTGTAACACTTCCATGTTGTCAGACACAATGCATTTGTCTTAAGCACAGATCATGTGATTTAGGGTAAAACAGCTACGTCTCCTCACATTTCCATGTCAGACAGTCATCCCTTTCGTCCCTCTCTATCAATATTGCATCATTCACATCTCATCAGCAGATAACACACACAAGTCTGTGCCGCATTAACACAATTTAAATGGAGTTCAGCCAGCAAAGAAATGTTGGGAGCCTTCCCGAAGGCTGTTACAACCCGTTGCTGCTTGGCCAAGCACCACCTCCTTCTTGGCCAGCCCGCAGCGAGCTGAGGAGATGGGGGTGCATCAGTGCGGTTCCCCGGCCCTGTGTCGGGCTGCCTCTGCACCTCAGGGGCTGCGACGGGGGCAGCGCCACACTGACCTGGCCCCAAGGTGTGCGGGTGGGTGCTCCTGGCCCCACAAACCTCTCCCAAAAGGCTGCAAAGTCCTGCTGGTTGGGAATTTGTACCAGGGTGTCAACTTCCTCTTGTTGGCTGTGTGTCAGCAGGCAGCCCGTGAGGCTCTGCATGAGGAGGGTGTGGCGCGGCCTGTAGGACACAGCTGGTCCTGGCCAGTTCCAAATGGTTCTAGAACGTTCTGCCGCTGGGTAGGCCTCAGCCACCCAGGGGCCAGTGATGCCTCAGGGGAACAGATTTAGGAAAGATTTCGGTGCTCATTTCTGCCCGCTAACCATCAGGCAAATCCTGTCAGCCACACAGCCATGTAAATGCACACAGCTGCTCTGCGGCTGTGACTCCTACCTGGCATTAAGAGCACATCTCTGTAAGAAAGTGTGTGAGGAACCCACATTTTTAGAATGCATGGTTCCTGCATGGAACTGATGGTGCATATTTTACATGAATACAAAAGAAAATCTTATTTGATTCATCTAAAATTTAACGTGCTAGACACACAGCTAAAGTGAAAGAAAACTTTTTCATGCAGAAGCCTGCTCATAACCAGTCTATAATTAAATCGGCTGCCTTTTGGTTAAAGGCATGGACTTTATTAAGCACAAGAGCTGTTTTTCAGAGAGAAAGCCTATTGGAGAGCGAAGTAAAACAAGCATGATCACATCCTGACATGCATAAAATGCTGATTGCTTCACTTTTCTTACATATCAGGTGCTTACTCTTGCAAGGTATTTGGAGCCGTCAGTTCCAGCTGAACGCAGTGAGACAGGGGTGCTCAGCACATCTTAAAAACCCTTGGCAGCAGGAACAGGCCTCAAATACATGTTGTGTTTGCCAATAAACCATACCATGAGAACAACAGCAATTGCAGAGGAACCATTCCTGGAATGTCATGCCATCCTTCAGAGAAGGCTGCTGGCGGAGCCTGTGCTCTGCAGAAAAGCTGCAGTGGTGACTCGCAGACCGGGCGCCTGCTGTGGCACCACAGCAAGTAGGCCTTTGGCTCACCACATGCAACACAGCATGGAAACAGCTCTGTTTAAAGGATCAAAAATAAGAAGAACAGAATGGTTACACCTATGAACTCTGCTAAACATTTGGACATAGCCTTTAGATATATGTATTTGGTGCATTAATCATCTACTTCAGCTGGGGCATAAAATAGACAGTGCATAAGCATTGGGTAGTTATTCGACATTTTGGTTTAACCCTGTTCCTCTCAGCAAGGCCCCCAAAACTCTGTGTTGCATGCTGTACATTCACCAAACCCAGCTTTGAAGGCAGAACTTTTTTTCTTTTTTTTAATGGCAAGATGGTATCAGAGCACTTCAAAACATCATGGAATTTATTTCCACACCAAAGATACACCTATGGTTGTCAAAGCTTCTTTTTCTTTAAACACTAGAAACAAACAAACCAAAAGATGTGCTTCCCTCTGCTTATTCTTGCAAATGACTGAATAATTTTGGCTGAAAATTACAATAAATAAATAAATAAATAAATAAATAAATAATGCAGCCATAAGCATTCATTTAGCTTGGAAAATAACCCTGACTGGTAAATCAACCTAAGTGGTTCCAGTTTGACAACATGATAAACAACTGTTAAGAAAAGAATCCTACAGTGGGACATGTAAACCAACCCTTATAGATGGGAATCAGAATGCTTTGGATTGGAAGGGATTTTAAAGATCATCTAAGTCCAACCCCCTGCCATGGGCAGGGACACCTTCCACTGGACCAGGTTGCTAAAAGTCTGTATCCCTGAGACTCTTTAAGAGCAAGTTTAGTGCTAAATGTGTTTGTGGGAAGGAAATTTCTCAAACCAGACATCTTCATTATCCGGGAGAGAAAGGCATAACAAAAATGTTTGAATAGGAGTAATTCAGATGAGATGAGATCCTTTTTTTTTTTTTTTTTTTAAACCACCGTGGAAGGAGCTCTGCGAGCAGCCCATTCAGGGATGTGTTGCAGTTTCCATTTCTTGAAGTCTCAAAATCCATAACATATGTACATCTAAAAATACATCAGTTCTAACAGATGCTGGGATATCAATGCTAGGATCTTCCAGCAAAATGGCCAGAGCTTTGTAATATGTTGGGCTACAGAATCCCTTCTGCCCCAAAATGTTACTCTTTCCACATTTAACACACTGAATAACAACCACTAACTTTGGAAGTAGGGATTAGATGAGATTTTTTTTTCTGAAATGTATGGCTACTGCTTTTTGCCTAGTCAGAAGGCTGCTAACCTTTTCCCCTGTTTAATGTACACCCCAAACCTCTCCCACACTTTCACCAGGAGTGATGCTCTAACTGCAGCTGACCCATGCGGGAAATAGGTGCAGCTGCACATTGCTTGCCAAGGTTTCAGCACGGCTGTACTGAGTATGAGCCTAGTTTGTATGAGTATAGCTTAAACTGTGTACCCCAAACTCACTCCCATGTCTCTGCAGCCACAGGTAGACACACAGCAGTTATTCTGCAAAACCTCACGGCTTTCCACAGCTTCTGTTCTAGTATTAACCAGTGCAGCTGACTGAAAAATTGTAATCTTGTAATTGATTACCTTCATTTCTGTCTCTTCCTGCTTCCCTTTGCTACAGTCTAGTACCATCTCTCATCCCTTTGGTTAGCAATGTTCACAGATTCTTCACCTTTTGCTATAATTTAGAACAACACCTGATGTCTCAGAACTTGTGCAGTTTAAACTGCACGCCAAATACAGCTTTAATTCTGTGTTGGTTTTCAGGGCTCCTGAGCTCCAAGACCTTGGTGTTTTTTCTACCACTCCTTCTCAATTTATTCCACCTCTGATCCCCGTGCGCCTGTTGCCAATTTTCCCCCTTGCTCCTTATCGTGAAGCTGACAAGGTGCACAGCAAAACTGACACAGCGAGGCACAGTGATCCTGCGGGAACAGCTGCAAACTGACAAGTGACAGTGGAACAAGCAGCAATGACCAGGTTTTAACCCCGAGATGTGATTTCACATTTAATGTTCCTTGAGATGGCGTAGGAATAAACAGGTATTTCACTTTTACTCCTTTTTGTGATGCCTGTTATAAAAATATGACTACTTTAGAGTCATTGCCCAGAGGAATCTCAGTTTTGCTGGGATCATTTGACAGACCCAAGGCTTGCTCTCATTTCCTGGAGCCAGAGCAACATCTATGTGAGGGGTGGGACTTTGAGGAAGGCTGGTGGCCCTGAGAAAATCTGACTTGATGTGATGGTAATGAGGGACCAGGCAGAGACAGCAGAAGATGAGTTTTGCTGACTTGCTGGAGGCTCATTAGTGTGCCAGATCAGTTGGAGGCTCTGTCCGCAAGCCCCCAGCACCTCCCCCATCAGTACACTGAGCTGTCCAAGTGACAGGGCTGGGGGGTCTTTGGTGCAGTTCCCTCAGTGCAGAGCAATCAGATTACAGAGGCACCTTGGGGCCCAGGCTCCTTGTGCTCCACCTGCCTGGGGACACCCAGAAAACACAGAGGGGACCTGGTTTTGTCACAAATAGCAGCCACCCACTGTAAGCACTGTTCTTCCCTGCCCCCAGCCGAACACGTACACTTCCACAGCAGTCCAACCTTAAATCTCAAATCACAGAATCGTCTAGGTTGGAAGAGACCTCCAAGATCACCGAGTCCAACCTCTGACCTAACACTAACAAGTCCTCCACCAAACCATATCACTAAGCTCTACATCTAAACGTCTTTTAAAGACCTCCAGGGATGGTGACTCAACCACTTCCCTGGGCAGCCTATTCCAATGCCTAACAACCCTTTCAGTAAAGAAGTTCTTCCTAATATCCAACCTAAACCTCCCCTGGCACAACTTGAGCCCATTCCCCCTCGTCTTGTCACCAGGCACGTGGGAGAACAGACCGACCCCCACCTCGCTACAGCCTCCTTTAAGGTACCTGTAGAGTGCAATAAGGTCGCCCCTGAGCCTCCTCTTCTCCAGGCTGAACAATCCCAGCTCCCTCAGCCGCTCCTCATAAGACTTGTTCTCCAGACCCCTCACCAGCTTTGTTGCCGTTCTTTGGACTCACTCGAGCACCTCGATGTCCTTCTTGTAGCGAGGGGCCCAAAACTGAACACAGTACTCGAGGTGCGGCCTCACCAGAGCCGAGTACAGGGGGACAATCACTTCCCTAGCCCTGCTGGCCACACTGTTTCTTATACAAGCCAGGATGCTGTTGGCCTTCTGGGCCACCTGAGCACACTGCTGGCTCATATTCAGCTGACTATCAACCAATACTCCCAGGTCCTTCTCTGCCAGGCAGCTTTCCAACCACTCATCTCCCAGCCTGTAGTTCTGCTTGGGGTTGTTGCACCCCAGGTGCAGGACCCGGCACTTGGCTTTCTTGAACCTCATACAGTTGGCCTCAGGCCATCGGTCCAGCCTATCCAGATCCTCCTGCAGAGCCTTCCTACACTCGAGCAGATCGACACACGCACCTAACTTGGTGTTGTCTGCAAACTTACTGAGGGTGCACTCGATTCACTCCCAAATCCCAAGGGACAGGGAGCTCTTTGAGGACTCCAGGAGATGGGTTGTGAAATTAGCATTTTTGTTTCATTACCTTTTGAAAGCAGCAGTTACAGCACAAGGGACTTGGCACACTGATGTATCTGCATATGCACAGCATGCTCCTTCTAAACCCATTAGACACCATGCCTGCCTAGAGTACATTTTTCTGGCCGGAGCCCATGATATTAATTTCTGCTATGTCCTAAATCCAAGAACTGTTTTTACACCTACCGTTGTAGGAGATGTTGCATGAATAAAGGGATTTGTCATTCTCGCTCCTTTTGCACTCAGTTCCAGCCAGGCCAGTTACTCTTGGTTCCCTAGAGTGCTGCAGGACCTGTAGGGGAGTTTGGGAATAACATGAGGACCAAGGCAACAGACACAGCCCAAAAGCACTGGGAGGGGTAAGGATCAAAAAGTGGCAAGAGAAAAGGATCACAGAAGGCAACAGTTTTGGGGTGCAGGAGATGATGGAGGTGCTACCTGGAAGAAAAAGGCTGCAGTAATGACCTTTTCCTATGAGAAGTTTGACTGTTAGCACACTGAGTTGTAAAACATACACTCAGTGATGGATGCAGTCACTTTCATAAATATCATACATGGACTTGGAGACTAATGCAAATGGATAATCATGCCAGCTGTGCTTGTATTAGGGCTAAAAGTTTAATCACAAGTTCCCAAAATGAATGTCCAGTTTCTAAAAATCTTCCATGTGGCTGTTACCTTGGCAATAACCGCTGCAGAGATTTTGTGTCAGCTTATAAAGCTATTGGTTCTTTTGCTAGCTTGACCTGAATTACTAAGGTGGGGTGATGGAGTCTAAATTAATGGCAGCATGCTGCAATTGGACTCACCAAGTATGCACAGGTACTGCGGATACATTCATTGCAGTTGCCACAGTGTACTGAATCTGCTTAACTGTGCAGTCCAGCCTCGTTTTCTGTGGATGTCACTCCCTTGATTCTCTATATGTACCTGCAGTGTCAAAATGAGAGCTGATAGCTAGCATCCCTAGTGTAGGCCTAGCCTATGACAGAAGGCTGGAGTAGATGAGGTCCCTTCCAACCTAGTCTTTTCTATGATTGTGTAAGAAACAGGGGGATAAAGATTTCAAGTTACTTCTGAGAAATTATGTAGAAAAAAATGTGCAGAATACAGAGTTCTGGATAAATCTGGTGAAAAAAAGGTACTAACTACCTTGTTCTGCTAATGTTGAAGTTTCTAAACAGTTACAAAATTTGATTAACACATCTAATAGTGCCTAACAGCTGTCAGTGCTTATTTAGCCTCTGGCTAGCTTGCAGATCCTGAAAAGATTAAAGTTGCAAATCTTCACAGTGGAGTCAAGGAACTAAATAAGATTATTAGCCTTTGTGAGAATGAACTCTTCACCAGTAAAGATGGCATGGGAGATCTTAACTTTCATCTCTTGTGCAAAACAAAGTCACTATTCTTTATAATCTTAATATTTTACAAATGCCAAGATCTGGGGAGAGCTGTGGTATCTAGCTAACTTCACAGAAACTATATTTCCCAGTCATAGTCACATATACTGTCTGTGATACAGTGTATGAGAACTGGGCATGATTGCACATGTTTTGCCAGGAGATGGAGAAACGCCAGTCACAGTAGCTGGCTATGCTTAACAATTTCTTAAATTATCCTACAGAGAGCAGAAGCTATTCTCAGGAACCTGTTTGTATTGTTTGCATAGTGGATATCTGTTATTAATCTGATGACATGTTTGGGGCTGTCTACCTATCAATTTTACTACTTCTCTGTCTGTTAGCAGCAGAGTTGCCATTAGCACAAATTTACTTCTAAAGGTTGGTATATGCTGAGTCCCTATCCTCTGAAGAAGATTTATGGAAAGATTTTGGGTCAGACAGTGAGAAATACTGTATTCCCTTTACAGCCAAGAGAAGCCAGAGCAGAGAGATGGAAATGGTTGGAAAACAGTCAGCAGGGAATCTAAATTATTAACAGAAAGATGGCTCTGCCAGGCAGTACCATACAAAAGGTTAAGCCTGGTTTTCAGTGAGAGACTACACATTTAAAGTAACTTCCCCACTATATAAAGCTGATTACAGAGATCTACGAAGTCAGTGCATTACCTTCTGATTACATCTAGAAGACTGCAAACATCCCAGAGACAGGAGCTTTCCTCATCCACGTATTTGCACAGCAAGCAGGACCAGCAGCACTATCTTTGTTGGGAACTCAAGACTGTAATGAAATACAAACAAGAGTTACCAGGAGATAACTGCTTGGTGCCACTGTCACCTTAGGCAAGCATAAAATTTGGTATTAACTGAAGAGAAAAGTGAATTGGAAACAGCAGAATTAACCCACATCTTCCACTGCTCACCTCTCTTAAAGGAACTTGTGAATCAAACACATTTCTTTGTTACCTACTCACTCAATTTTGACCTCAAGGCACAATAGCATTAATATTAACTGATTCCCCAAAGGGCGTGAGATTATTTCTTTCTAAGTAGGCTAAAAAAAAAGAAGTTAAAAATTGTAGTCAACATTTTAAAACTCAGCATATAACTTCAAGTTACAGTGATTAACTGGAACACCAGAGCTGGTGGTGAATTGTCTTCCCTAGCTTCTTTTCTTCCTTTTACTCATTGTTTCCCTCTTAGCAATACCATGAATGGCGGGTGACTGTTCTTATAAGGGGGGTACAGTATTTAGACACCTTAGGAACTGTAATTTAGTGCCAATTAACATCCACTTTAGATAAAGTTAATGGCCAAGGTAGTTGTTCATTACACAAGTGAAACTGGAAATTAGAGTCTGATTGTCAATGGAAATGTGTAAAATGTAGCTGACAATTTTAGTTTTGTTTTCCTTATTTCAGATAAAAACCTAAGCCAACATGCAGATGCAGTACAAGAATTTATTTTTCTCTTTTACATAGAGCGAAGTGAAATACACTGATTTTCTTTTAAGTTTAAATCTCATAAGGAAATAAGTGTTAGCTGGGCTTAGCAAAACCATGGCATATTTGTGGAATACTAATTAAGAAAACCCAACTCAAAACATTCTCCCCTCTCTTTAAATAGAATGTTTGTGGATATCGAACTCTGTCATCAGATATTATTCAGATTGAAATAGGTCAGGTCCCTGAACACCTGTAAATTAGCTTGGAAATTCCCTCAATTAATGAAACCTTGTCTGCCTGAATTTATCCTGTCTTCCCTGTAACACTTGGACAATCATAGCTGTAGCATGTAAAATTAATCTTACTCTGTTACTTTCTATGGAAGTGCATTTTCACTGTGCTTTGATCCTCAAGAGAAAGATGGGTACTTTTTCATTCTCCCCCACATTTTGTTCAGCAGATGTCCAATTCTGCAGTCTGAGCTGGCAGCCTGACTTGAGTCAAGTGGGCTCCAAACTGTCCCTGGGCCCTACCACCCAGGATGCACAGCCAAGACCTGAATTTACAGCTCCCCACAATGCATGTTCTTAAAGCAAGATGCTTACAACACAATAGAGAGAAATGTATCTTATTGTCTTACCACCTCTATCAACACAGCACGTCTCACATTTAATCTACTTTGAAAAGCTATTCTTTCTCAAAAAGTACTTCGGTTAGTAATAAACATCAATTGTTCTGTCCCCTCCTTCTAACTGCTTGTGCATAAGGTGTGTTCTGGAGCACCACATCATGCTACAGGGTGCCGCCTCCTGTGGGATTTACAGGCAATTCCAACCAAACAGATGTTTACCCTTTCTGAAGTTTGCTGCAGTCTTTTCATAAGGTTTAATTTTTCCTGCTCTGGGCATAAGGAGTTGTGCCAGTCCTGTCCCTGGGAAGGGTGCAACAGGGGGATGCAGAAGAAGCAGGGAGAGAAACGGGAACCCTGGAGACCCGGGTGCTGAAAGGGAGGTGAGGGTCTCTCCTCCTGCACATGGCTCCCTCTCCGTGTGCCTCGAGTTACTGAGTTCCTATCAGCAGAGCTCTAACCCTGAAGCACAGGTGAGTTTACTCTTTGGGACTGCTCGAGACTCGATCTCACCCAAGTCCATTAGCAACGCAAAACCTTTATCACTCAAACTTACTGTTCAAACCCATTCAGTGACAAGAAAATCATCTCTGTTGTTGTTGCTATGCTTTCATTTAAAACACATTAGTGACGATCACTGAACAGCTTTGTAAAAGGAGGTGACGCCTCTCTATCTGTGAGTATGGTGAAAGCACCACAAAGATCATCGGTTCCTGTTTGCCCTAAATGCACTTCCATAAGAACCTAATTAATGAAAAGAAATAAACAGGAGAATTTTAGAGTGTTTAAGGTTTTCTCTCCCAGAGTACAGGTGTATTACCAATATTAATGCCAATAATACCTTGTTATTGCATTCACTAACAATGATGCTATTTGTAACTCATTCTTGAACCATCAGAGATATGAACTGCAGAAACTGAGAGCGAGTTAAGTGAAAGATCTCGATGAAATAAAACATTGACAGATTCCCCTAATAACATAAGTAACACAGTAATTAAAAGCAAACAAGAAAAAAGATACAATGCAAGTAGCTGAAGTTTAACGGTGGGCCAAGTTAAGCACCTACATACCAGCAACTCCTCTGGTGTTGTTTTTGGTTGGGTGGACTTCAACTCCATGGAAGAGAAAGCTCATTTCTATTTACTGCTGATGCACAAATCCCACCGCCAGGATAGAATAGTCACAGTTGTTTTTTTTTTTAATGTACTGGGTTAGCTTGACAGTAAAGGACTTTGTTGAAATAGTGGGCTAGGATGAGAAAAACCCACCTCACCCTCAGCCTGACCAGAGTGTGCTTCCCACCAGGCACTGCCTGCAGCCTTCCGCATTTACACGGAGGCTGTGCTGGCCCCGGCCTGGCTCTGCTGCATGCTTCGAGGGAGCTCTGGGCCAGGCCTTCTGCTTGCCACTGTTTCCTGTCATGAACACCGGGATGCTGCTCCTTCTCCTGACCTTATCCCTTCCATTCCCAAGTTCTTACATGGCAAGTACGGTGTCTGTCTTTGTGCTTGCCGACTCCTTCTTCCAGCATGCTCTCGAAATGGAATTCAAACCTTTAGGCCTAATTCAATCACGTTCTACCAAACTCTGGTGTTGAAGATAACTGGTATTGAAAATTATCAAGCTGCTCAGTTTTCAAGGGAGAGTCAGTACTCCTCACTGCAACGAAACTTGTACTTTCCCTTCTCTTCTAAATATTTGAAATGCATTGTAAGCTTCGATTAAAAATGATTTTTATATAAATGGAAATGGATATACAGTTATACACAGATATGTTGGCCCTGAGCCATCAGAAACAAGCTGAAAACAGACCTGAAATAGTTCAAGACATTCCTGGTGGTCAGGAGCCAGCTGAAACGGCCTACGTGCACTCGTGTGATGTGGAACAAGCTAGTTCAAGTCACCTTCACTGACTGCGAGGCACCCCTAAATCTCTCTAATGGGCTAGCCAGATATGCAAGGAAGTTAAAGGAGAATGTCTAATTTGAATACATAATTATGCCAACCATATATGCAAATTGGGCTCCAAGGGCCAGCCCTTAAAGAGGCAGGGGCAAAAAGATGCTGATGCAGAACCTGGGATTAACAGGCAAATTCAAACTCCTGCGAGCACAGAGCTCAGCCCTGTGGCCAAGCAGAGCCCCTCATTCTGAAAAATGCGTCAGATTACGGCACATCCAATCTCAGGCTCTGATCCCACAGGTTACAGGGACTCCTTGGGCTCATACTGAGCATCCCTGAACTCGGACGGTACCTACTAGGCTGGCTATGGAAAGAGCCGCAGGCGACTGCGCCGCACTGCAGGATGGAAGCAGGGTGCTGATGCTGCCTTCACTGCAGGAACATCCCTTTCTCTGCAGTGTGACAGCTTATCCCAGGCTGTGTTATCTCCAGACAGTAAATCCAAGAGTTTAAGAAATGTAGAGCATTTTGGATGGGAACTGTCCCTCCCTTGAGGTTCGCCCTGCCCCGTTCAGCTGCTGCCCTAATCTGTACTCTCTGCTGGGTTTTCTCTTCATGTTCTGAAATGGAATTGGTGAGCAACAAATCATAGCTACTGCAAAAAATCTCTGAGGGAGAAAGCAAGGAGGATGCTGTATGATGTGGTTAGAAAGAAAGTGCTTTATGGCTTCCTGGGGAAGCTGCAACCCTTGGTGCACAGGGGTCAGAGACAGACGGACAGACACACGCCTTGTGTGGCCATTTTAAGGCTGCAATTTCACTTTGCGTTTAGTGCAACCCAACGGTGGTTTCTGCTCCTTCCACCCAGTTGTAGTTCCTGCCTTGTACTGGATCTAGCAATCACCAGTTAGGTCTGTTTTAAATCCAAAATTTTGCATTTGAATGCAGTACATCCATAAGAAACACAAACACCAATGTCCTTAGCAATGTTTCTCAGCAGTGAGCTGTCCCCACCTGTCAAAAACACACACTCAACTTTTAATTTAAAGTTGTCTAGTGTTAGCTTGCAGCAATCGGTTTTCACTATGTCCTTCTTTGCTGCTTTAAAGAAATCTTTACTAGATGGTTTCCCACTCCGCGAAGACACTGTCCATTAAACAGTTCTCCCCTTCTTCTTTTAGATAAGCTAAATGCACCGAATTCCCATACATACATTTACCTCTAATTGCTGTCTTCACTGGAGAACCAAGAAAACCTTGAATCTAAAACTGTAATCTTTCTTCCCTTTAGCTTTACAAAAAGCTCTTCTTACTAACTTCCAGTTTCCTTTTTTTGTTTTTGTTTTTGTTTTTTTTCCCTTCATTTAAGTTCTGTCCTTTTCTTTATTTGGAAGAGAGATGGGCCCTTCTGAACCAGCATTTCAGGTTGAGACTGGCATATATTTGCTCACAAGCTCTATCATCTATTCCAGGATTCAAGTAGTGTTTTTCTTTCATAGCAAGAGCCAGACAGGACTAACCTGTACTGAGCACGATGCTTCTTGTTTTAGAAAAAGTCCACTGTACTTGAGTGTTAGTTGTGACACCTGTTCTGTATACCTCACTGCAGGGTGCTTACTCTTCCATATACCCAAGTTTTTGTTGTGTTGCCAATAGTCATCCTTCCATAAACATCTCGTACTGAGTTTTGCTTGTATCCTCCAAGTCTTAGGAGCTCAGGTGCAGAGATGAGAGCATAAGAGCACCCCAAGTGTATAATCTGTGGCTGTGTAGGACTTAGGACATCTTTTCTGCATGAGATGGAGTATATACATTCCAGAGATCCCTGAGTTAGTGAAGGATCAAGAGAGAGGAAAAAAAAAAGTTGAAGTTTTGTGGTGGCTCCTCAGCCTTGGTTTGGATGCAGTTTAACTGTGTTGGGCTGTGTGGAAACGACTAAGCTCATTCTCCCAGCAGATCTTATTACCTCTCTGGCTGTGCCTACCCAACACCCATCTCTAGGCAGGAACTTGCCCTCCCCCAGCCAGCAGCACAGGCTCCTCTGCCTTTAGATCCAGTACAGCACGCGTAGATCCGATCTCTCTGCAGGTATAGACAGAGTCTCAGCATCATGCACTCACCCAGCAGGCGGCAGGTGACAGCTCCTGTCCAGAATGCAGACCGACGGGCGTCCCCTTGGCAAGCTCTCTGACTGACGGGCTCTGTTCCTGTGGTACCTGGCACCAGAGAGACAGGCAGCCGGTGCCCACTGGGTGTACCTAAAGGGCTGACATTATCAGTATTAAATGAGCTCTGAAGAACTCACTGTGTCTAGAAAACGTTCTGAAAGGGCTGGATTTCCTACAGCTGAGACTCTTTGCTTTAGACTGTTTTTACTTATTTCACTGTGATGCTTGAAATTCAGTTATTAGGAGCGTTCAGCTTATCAGTTAAATGGATTTTTGAGTAGCTCTTCATCATCTCCCTTCAATATTGTCAGGTTTTGAGGGAAGATGTTTATAAGCCATTATACAGAGATATCTTTAATGTGTGCTAAAGAGCTCTTTCTCCAAGATCTTTACACTCACACTCCAATGTATAATCAGCTTTTACAGCTATATTAAAGTCTTCAGAATAGGCAGTTGGTTTTTACAGTGGAAATCCCTGTATATCCTTAACTACACCATTGCTCAATACATTTTATATAATACATACAACATTTTATCATGAAAACTGCAATTACTTTCAACAGAACAACAGTTTCCAACACGAAATGCTGACCTCACTGTTCCTCTCTCAGGAAATGTTTAAACCACTGCTTACACATCATAGAACTGAAAGGAATCTCTTCTTTGACAGGAAAAAATATAAAAAATAATGCTTATACTTTAAATAGCTTTAAATGCCATATGACATGGGTGTAAATTAGGGTACCATTAGCACTATACTTATTTACACCAGGCCACTAACTGGCCAACAACCCTGTATAACTCTAGCATTAATTACTGGTGCTTTTTTAGTGAATGGTCTCATTGTTACCTCTTCAGCAGGTGGGCTGCATTACTGTGTGGATTGCCTCTCATTCATCTGATACACCGAAAGTTATGGCATATCCTATATTTTCCCACCAAAGGAAATCAGAATCTTACTTAATTACTGTTTCTTACTGAATTAAAAATATATTTTCTTTGTGTTTGAGGAAAAAGAAGGAAGAATGACAGTAGTTTATAATACAGAGACTTTTACTTTGCGATCAGATTTTTGTGACTTTTGCTGCCATCGCACAGTGCAATCACTTCTCACAAGAGAAAAAACAGCACTGTTGTTTCCCAATAAAGTTCGGTACACAAATCAGCTAAGACTGGGCACGCTACATCTACCAGTCTGGTTGCTAGCTTATATTGATAGTTAATGTATGTGTGTCCTTTCAGGTAATATTTGTCTAACACCAACATAATCAACTGAGAACCAAACGTAAGATATTTAAATCTATACTTAAACTCTGTACATTGTGTGCATTTTGTCACTATCAACACTGCTGAATGCTGTGAGGCATATTAACAAATCTCACATGCAACTTGGTGCTTCTTTTAAAATAGCTTTGTTGTAGAAGCTCTGAAGCCAATTCACTGCATGCGTGAAGTTAGCAGAACAACTCATTTCCTACTACAATAAAACTTCAGTCTCTGGTTGGGATGCTTGGTTGCCAGAAGAAATGGCTTTCTTAAGAATGGAAGCACACAATTGCTTTTCCTAGCTGCTCTATTATTCATTGTCAGTCTAAAGACCTTGCCATTTGTTTCAGCATTTATTTGGAGTTTTCTTTTTCATTGAAAAGCAGACATAACCTTCTGTTCTCTCTCCCTCCAGATAACCATTTCTTTAAACTAAGCTACTCATTTTCACAACAGCCCCTTAATTCACACTTGCATCCTTCTCTTATTTCTCCCTGCTATTTGTGTACGGGCCAGCTCCCCAGCCAGCACACACTGACGCAACACGATTCCAACTGATAAATACTGTCAGCCGAGGTTTAGCATATGTTCCCCCAAATTATTAGGTACCCACCCTCTGGAAGTCAAGTCTATTCAAGGCCCTGCATCTTAGTACATGAGAAAATAAATAATCCAGAACTGCTGTTCATACACTGATAGTAATTAGGAAGGTTTATACAGCAACCAACATGGTCCTGTCAGGAGGACATGCAACTTCTGTTAGTCCAAAACACGTAAGCAACTTCAAGATGGTCTTATTTACTCCACACCTTTTCCTTTCCCCACAGCTGTATCACTTGGTCTAATAAAACCACTTCTGGTCTCTCTGCCAACCTTTCTGATAATTAGTAATCATGAGCTAACTGGTGTTATCCTTGGACATCCTGATGAGACTTGGGATAGAAAGCCATAAATTAGGTCACCTGTCCTCAGTGGACTCTCCATTTCCTTTCTGTATTTTTACTGCACTTTTACAAATTCACTTAGAAAGAAGAAAAATAATCTAAGAACTTCTTAAATATAGATTAAAAGAGGTAAAGAAAAAATAAGAGTATCTGAGCATTTTATGTGATTGTGCTTCCTAGGGCATCCCTCAGTGAGGGGATTTCTTGGTCTGTGTTTATTTTCCAGGACATCAATTTAATGTCACAGTCTGAGTCCACTGTGTTTTCACCTATGGTTCTTTCTCTTCTTTGGGGGTTAACTAGAGCAGTGTATTTCTACACCTTAGGTATATATAATCATTTTCAAATATCTATCACTAGATGAAATTAGAACAGTCATTTTGTTATCATAAACATTTGCTTTCTTTTATAGTTTTCCTGGCTGCTTGAGGGTAATATGATCTGAACAGGAGAAGTTTTTCAGTCTTGATATTCACTGAAAATTTTACTTCAACTTCTCTGACAGTCTTCTGTTACTGCATTTATCTGCACATCTGAGCAATGCAAAAAAACCTCAACACCATCAAGTATCCAATTCACTCCTAGCAGAAAAAGCACAATTCCCATGGTCTTTAATGCACAGTGTACCTAGTAGTACCACGGTATGATCTGTCTCCATTTTCTTCCTCAACACCCTCAAACAACTCGAGGAACATAGCAAGGTGCTAGATCTTGTCACTGACACTGAGCCTTTGTTTCTCTCTCTTCAGCTGCATTGGGACAATAAAGGATTGTTTCTGCTGCCACACTCAAAATGTTTGCTCTTTTTATTGTTTTCAATTTTAACTTAAGGAAGTTGTCTCTTGCTAAATACATCTTTCTTTGACTTTCTGTCTGTGTGGAGAAAATGGAGTCAAGTTTGTTGAAATGACTAGAATCAACTAAATAGCATGAATAGCTCAACTCTACCCCCTACACACAGAGCAGGCACAGCACTAGCTACTGATACACATAATGGAGGATGGCATTTCACAAATAATGTTTCCTGACCCACACAAACTTGTTTTGTCTGCCCTAAATGTACTGAACTTGCTCAATCTTCTCTAAAGCCAAGTCAGTGCATGTACACACAGTTTGGGAGCTAACGAATGCAGAAGTGACAATTAACCATGCTTAAAACCATGCATTACAAAGACAAGCATTTCTCTAACTGTGCTAAAAATTTCTGAGATAGCACTAACTTCAACAGAATCACAAATAGTCATCTCAGAAATAAACAGGTATGGTTCACTGAAAATGCACAGTAACTTTTTTCTTTAAACCCTTAACTAAAAAGACTAAAGGAACATCCCCAAGACCAGGAAATTATTAATATTAGTTGGACAGGGTCAAAATACTTTAAAAACAATGCATATTGCAATATTTTGTTTTATTTTTTAGTGACATGTACCTTTCTTGATACCAATTCTCAGAACAGAACATCGCAAAAATCACTTCTGAATATGGATTAAAAAAAAAAAACCACACCACAATTCATTTCCATATAAAGTTTGACTCCAGCACTTCAGTGTGACTCACAAGTACTGACACAAAAGACTTTGGCTTACTATCGTTAAGAATGAATTAGAATAAACTGTGAATCCCAAAGCTGCAGTTAATAAAAATATAAAGAGAAAATTGGCAGGTTAGCAGTTAGACAGTGGGCTGACCGGCTGCCATTGACAATGCCTATAAATAGATTTTTTCAGACAAACACTCATATTCTATTGCATACAAGCACAATGCATTTTCCACTTTGGACTAGTAAAAGATTTCAGATTTTCAAGAAACGTGAAGAACAACTGCTTTACAAGTTTGCCTTGGATTCAGTCACTGCATTTTTATGCAACTTCCCACATGCCCCACATGCCTTTGTCCTCAGTGCAGACCAACACACTACTGATGTGCTGCTCCAACTTTACCTTAGACATACGTACCGTCAAACTACATTTACAGTGGGAGCACTTTTAAAAGTAAATCCTAACTGTCTCACATCAGTAAGGGTGGGTCACTTAGTGCCACTCTCGTAATGCTCACTCCAGCATGGCTTTGGCAGCAGCCCTCACTCTGGGAGGTGCAGCTGGTAGCAGCGCTCTCAACATCCTTATTCCTTAAGGCTCCTGGCAGCAGGATGACTGTGGAACACTTCAGCGAGATTTTCAAAACCACTTGGCATTTGTCAAACTTCTTTCCATTGAGGTCAACAGCAGTATTATCATTGCTGATAGTAAAAGCATATTTAGACCAGTGCTAAAGTGCCTTCAAATGCCTGCTGATGCCCACGCACAGCCACTAATAGAGACACAAAATGAAGACTGCCTATCCAGTCACATTAAATACCCAGCCAAATACCAACTGCAGATTACTTTTAACTTTGATTCAGGCATGTCAGCTCATCAAAGCATCAAGGAGATGGACACAGAAAGGTGTCGTGCTCTCTTTGTGAAAGTCCTAATCAGCCCATGTCGGGGAATGGATTTACAGTATTTCCCTGATTAAACCAACCTGAGACCTGACCACACTTTGTATCATGCCTTATTCTTGAATTATTCCTGCCAGCTTAGTGGGCTAGCATAGAAATAAAATGCTAGTTGTAAAAGAATACAGCTCCTGGTAAATCCCGTTCAGGGAGTAGGATGTCTGATTTCCACCACTTCCTTCCAGGCATACAAGAACGTGGTCTGCTGATACGTTACTGGAAGATGTTCTCACCTTCAGAGGAGAAGCTTGAAGGAGGTATAGAAGAGTTAGGAAGAGATAAGGAAAGAAGCACAATAGTGGGTGGAACAGAAGAAACAAGAGGTAGTATTAAAGAAAAGAAAAAGGGTAAGCAGGACTTAAGGAGAGCACAAAGCAAGGATGTGAAGCAGGAAAAAAAAAGCAGGTCTCTTGAGCAACCTTTTTGTTGTTGCTGGTTTGCAAACAAATATGTTGATTTAGCAAGCTTTGGAGGAGTTTTTCTTTGTTCATTTTTACCTTTCAGAAATCAACAGCTTTCAGCCTCAAAGTCTGAGCTAAATTCAAAGGCTTCAGAGCACAAGCAATAAAAAATGACATACATCCAAGAAAGGAATATTGTGTTGTAAGGATAAATACACCATGCAGACAAATACAACAACTCCAGTTTCAGTATATGACCAATCTCAGAATGGCAATACTAAAAGAGATAAAATGAATGAATTTCACTGAAAAAATCCCTGTAGTTACACTTCTGTGCCAAACAAAGCCAGGAACCAAAGGGTCCGATGCTTCTCTTTGGACATGACATAAACGAAGAGTTTAAGGCCAATCAAACCTTCCTTTTTCTTTGCTGTACTGAGGCAAATGATTGCAAGAAATCTGTACCACACATCAAACCTGCAGCAAAACCACAGTTCAGGCAATAATCCTGTAGATTTCCGTTACAAACTGGACTATTAGGATTAATGTTTGTGGAGGTCACTTTGTTTAAATGCTTCAAAATATTGCTTCAGTATGAGCTCATGTTGTTCCAGTGGTGGGAACGATGACTATTCTGAATGCTTTTAGATGAAAGCCACAATTAAGAGCTAAAAACCACTTATGTTAAGATGTGGCCAGACACCTGAGCTTGGGAGAGAGGCAAGAAAGGCTGGATACTAACCCCTGATCTGAATAGCTGACTTCACAGTCAGGCTATCTGTATTTGACTCAATTAAATTCCTGTTCTGAAGACTACTGGAATAAAGATCTCCCTGAAACTATACGCAGTTTTGGAGCAGACTCTCAGACTCTCAGCCACAGCATGGCTAGATGGAGAGACTTGGCTTGATCCAGTTGCTTCTCAGAGAATCTACATTCAGGTACACAACAAAGCTCTGTGCAGGCCTATCCCTCATCCCCAGGGTAATCACTGTTCATTTCAGGTATGTTGATGGATCATAGGACAATAGCTGTGACACACGGGATGAGCTATTAGTGAGTTTGTCCCATAAGTTATCAGCACTTGAGATAGAGAGGAAAAAAGTTTCATTTGCCTTAAAGGCAGAAATGTTCCACCAGAGTGGGATGATTGACTGACCTCGGAGCACTGAGGCTGATCATTTGGCACTAGCGTAAATGAAAAATTCATCATTACCAATGATTTTTGACTGCCCTAGAAAAAACAAATATTAATATGGTTTAATACAGTACAATTGAAAATCTAGAGTGCAATAAAAGTTTCATATCATGCTAGCACAGGGATTTCTTCGTGGTGTTCATTCAAAGAGTAGAATATTCTCCCTCTCTATTTCAAGTCATTTTTTCTGGGTCTGAAACAATATGGTATTTCATTTGAGTACCTTTTATTACCCTTTCAGTATAGAGACTCATAGGTATTCTCGGTCTTTCATAAATGATGAAACTTTTGTCTGCATCCTAGCACAAATTCTGAACACGCAGTCCTTGGATTATTTCCTAAAGAAATACTTTGATACATGCAGTATAAGCACAGTGGTCTATGAGCTACTTTGGCACTAGGAAACTCCACTCCACAATAAAAGCAGAGAGAGAAAAAGGGATGCTTTACTGATACAGGTGATGGGGACCTCTACAGCTTAGAACTGATAAAGAGCCTAAGCCTATGACATACAATCTCTGTACACAAGACTCTCAAAGGCTGTGAGTCAAAAACAGCATTTCATAATTTTCTTAACCTGAAATTGGGAAGCCAGTTGTAGAAAAGAAAAAATAGTCTACCTTGGAATACTGTGAAGTATGAATTGGCCACAGGGAATTCACAGTTTCTAATTAAATGCCGATTAAAATCAATTAGAAAGCTACAGCAGTCCTGCACTAATAAGGGAAGTCATATTATTACCTCTGCATTAAGTACTGCACCATCCACTAATTCCACTTTATCACAATGAATTTTTGGGTTAATACAAGGACCTAGGCTAATATTGCAATAGATTTAAACAATGAGTTATACTGGTTCAGTGTTTCCTAGACAAAATAACACATCTTCCTGTATACTACATGTGATGGTGTCTCTAAACAGAATCTTGTGAAAACTGTAACAGGTAACACCTCAACTTTTTTATTTCCATATTTCGATAGTGTTTTTGAACTCTATGGATTGCCAGTAGTAAATTTCATTTGTCCTATTAAAATGCAGGCAGAATTATAAGTTGGATGATACCAGATTTACAAAACTTTTCTATTGTGTCTTAAGTTGCTCAATAACAAATATGAAAAAGCACAAAAATGAAGCCAGTTTGCAATCTAATAGAATAGAAATGGATATATTAATCCAAATGGTAAGACAAAATGACCCAAACCTCCTCAAGACCATATGATGAACCTTCCAAACACAAGAATCGTGAATGGGTAAGAAAACAAAGGTAGATCACTCCATTTGGCTTATAGAAGGAGCAAATCATCTGGTGGCCTGGGTAGCACAGACCCAGCTTCAAGCAAGGGTAGGAAAGACATTCCTTCAAGAATGCTCCAGGACACGTTAACCCTCAGATAGCTGATTAGCCACCTCACAAGCAACTGAAACGCTGAAGAAGATGAGGATCTTTGTTAACCAGAATTAACTCAAAACATGTTATTAGTTGTTTTTTTGCTTTGTAACCTGGCCCCATTATCACAATCTATGTGTCTGGGTAAGTGTAGTCCTTTACCCCTAGCAAGCGATGAAGCTGATTCTCCATAAAAATCTACTGGCAGCAGGGTCCCCGTGCCTTCAGGCAAATGCAGATTACCTACCCGCAAATTCCCGGACTGCATCTTCCCAGTGGACAGAGGGCTGGGAGGTTTCTAAAAGTCTGCAGGAGCCTAACCCAGAGCTGCACAACTCTGCAGGAGTTTGACAAAGCTCGCGAACTTGTGGAGAAGAGAGACCTGAGTCTCCTCATCCATCAGAACAGAGAAAGGCTGGGGCGTGAACCTCAGAGCTCAGGCTTTGCGTTTCCCTTTTTAGTTTGTTGCTGGTGTCTCATTTGTAACCTTGTTCCTTGTTGGATTCACTTGTACAAAACCCCTCTGGCTTGTTAAAGCTGCTGTATACCATATAGAATTACAGAATCATGAAGGTTGGAAAAGACCTCCAAGATCCTCTGGTCCATCACCTTCTCACTCTTACCAGCCACTAAACATAAATGTGTCTTAAAATGCTTGATAGCGATTATAGCACTAGGCTAAATGGTGCTGACAATTTATTCATGGTTACTGATACGATCATTTTTTGTGTGATCTCCATGCTTCATCAAGCTTTTTCTTCCCCCTAAAGTGCAGTCCCTCTGTAAGACATGCTTCTTTGTGCCATAATTACAAAGAAAGCTGGAGCAGAAGATCTATAACTATGTTTAGAAACCTTATTGAATCTAGAGTGGGAAAGGGAACAAATGCTGCCCCACTGATCGGCACTGATTTTCACTTAACACCTGATGGAGAACAGGTACGATCACAGCACTGCTGCAAAGTGTCCAAGAGGCTGGGAACTGCCCGAGCGGCTCCCTGCTGGGTGGTCTCGCAGCCCCTCTTCTGAAGGGTGCCCAGCACCAGCCATGCCCGTGCAGTCACCCGGAGCGGCGCAGGAAGGTGGCAGAAGCTAGGTGCTTGCACTAGTGTAGAACTTAAAGTCACCAGTGCAAAGCCAGAGTTCCTGGCAGGTGAAGGAACACCACATTTTATCTCCAGTTTAAACAGAGCATGGTGATGTAGAGAGGATAAGCAACTGATCCAATGATTTGTGGTTACTGAACATGAGGTAAATCCGATAACATGACTCTCACAAACCTACTGAGTACTGTATGACTCCAAGTGTATGTATTACCCAGCACCCAGACCCTCCTGAATGTTGCTGGCATCCTGGCTACAGGAACATGGGGGAACACTGGACCCTGGCATGGGGCCCCATGGCAGGAGGCCACAATCAGTGTTCCCAGACCTTCGGGGCTGCAGTCCCATCTACCCTGGAAACCAAGGCACCGACACTGCAACAATCCATGGTTTTGGGGTTTGGCGACTGAGAAAAAAATCATAGAATGAAAGAGAGAAGCATTAATGAGCAGACTAATGACCTATAAAATTTCATTAAAATGAAACCTGTAGTGTTTATAATTTCATTCTTTGGAAAATCATAGCCCCTCTAAAACCCTCTATCATAATCACAAAGCTTACAGCCTGGGCAATTCAAAAATCTTCTGTTTAAAGAGAAGAAACTAGTCCATCTGAGTTCTCCTCATTTTGGGATGAGCCTTTATGCCTAGATAAAAATGAAAATCCAAAGAGGAATTGGTAGTACAACATGCTACTGACAGAAACAGCACTTCAAGTGGTGTACATTATCAGAAAATTTCCATTTGGGCTTTTTATTATAGAGCTTGCTAACCCTTGCTAAGGCTGACAGAAAGCCAGAGATGCCACGCAGCACTCAAGGCACATAGGGCAACTGTGGCTGTTTAGAGCTCATCATTTTTCCTCCCTTTATTATTTGTCAGCCTGATGGGGCTGACACTATGCATAACCAGTCCACAATCACCTCCTTATCACATTTGATTTCCCATGTTTCACACCGCAGATTTTGTCTTGCTAATGAAACCCAGGCTATTTGTCCTTAGGTACTTACGTGGTCCCTACCGCTAGGGAGTCTGAAGACCTGAACATCTTAATGGAGCCTTACAAATTCCACTGACTGCTTCTGAGCCACCCGAGATGAAAATAAAGACTTTAAGTCATTCAGGCTGGGTCACTGGTGTTGTGTATCAATTATGCAGATTTCCTCGAATGGATTCTGAAAGCATCTGTCACACGTGAAAGAAAATCTCTGAGAGCCTTTGCTAACAAAAATGTCTTTTGTTCCCTGACAACTCTGTACATAAAGGTGTGAAACAAGATGGTTTAAAAAGGCCTTCCTTCTACATCGAGCAAGCAAAGCGTATTGCATGGATGTGTGGTAGATAGTTTTTCATATATTCTGAACACTGGATGGGATGGAGTGGAGGTTGAATATCCCCCTCCCCAGGACTTGCCCTGGGGCAGTTCTCACTGGGGGAACAACATAAAGGGAACTCTGTTCCTTCCATGTGCACACAGGAACTCTCCTAGAGGAAACGTGTACAAGCACAAGGCTATAAAAGTTTCAAAGACTGCATAATGAGAATGATATGCTGATAATCAGCTTAATTCCCATTTCAAACACCTAAGTCCCTTTGTGAATCTGGACCTATAGACTTAATCCTGCGTATAGCTTAATTAGCTTAATTGTTGACCATGTCTGGTAAAGGGAGGATGGGCAGGACAAAGTACGCTAGGGAAAATGTCCACACCAAGCAGTCAAAGAAAAGCTTATGGTAGATGGGGCTTGGAGGGCTCTAAATGGAAATGGCTTTTTTTTTTTAGAAACAAAAAGCCTGGGAAGAGGCTGCAGAAGTTTGTGTTCAGATAGGCAGAAGTAACTGGGACTGAATGAGGAAGAACCTTTTAAAGTTTTTCAGGACCAGAATGATCCCATGCCCAGGGCACTGAGGATTGCTTTCACATTCCCGTCTCCAGACCAACACCTAATTTCACTATTTATGACCAGGAAAGTGAGCATGTGAGGATCTCATAACTTACTTCTGTTCACTTTGGAAGAGCATACCTCAGGCTTGACTGTACTTCCTCCACGTGCCCCTTTTCTTCATACTTTCATGGGGACAGCATAAACGTGCTTGTTCTTCTCTTGTAGCTTTGGACATCTTGCAGAATCAAGGTCACGCTGCTTAGCAGGATTCACACCACTGACATGCAGGAAAAATCTGAGGCTGCTACTGAGGCCCTCACGTGGAGGAGACCCCTAGAGCCACAATAAAGGCTTTAGGACTAGACCTGCTTTTGATGCCTTTGCAAGGACAAAGGCTGCTGCATACCCCCTCCGACACCATGACTGATCTCAGATCACTACAGATCAGGTCCCTGCAATCACATTTTCCATTACAAATTACTAAAAGCCTGGCAAAACTGTCTCCCTCTCTGTAAGAACAGCAACACAGAAATTGGCGTTGTCTGATGAATTTCTGGAAAGGTATTTTCTGCTGCATACTAGCCTGCAGTTTTACTTCACGCAGCAAAAGTCAGGTGTGTAATTAACTGAATATCTACCTGTGACTAAGCAGCCATGCAAACCTTTAATGAGGTGATTGAGAATACCAGAACTGAGGTTGATTTTGGATTTTATTTATTTTTTTGCCCCGGTATACATGGTTAAATGAAGAGAAAGTTGGGTCGACCAAGCTGTCTGTTTGTAGAAGACACAATAAAAAATAAAGTAAGCTATCCATGTACAGTGAAGAATCCATTAAATGTAACTTCTGTAAACATTTACTCATCTAAAAAAAATTCTTAATTCAAAGGGTTTGAGAAACATACTCTTGTTTTACTTGTCCTGCTATAAAAAGAAGCTGAGCCTGTCCAACCTGATCAAGCTGCCTTTCTAATATTGCAAATGCATATGGAATTTTTTTTTAAAAAAACATTTTCCCACGTTGTCACAGAGGACAGCATTATATTACATTATACACCAAAGCCACAAGCATTTAAACACACTAAGTCATCCTGGCTATTAGCTTGTTATACAGTCTTTCAGGCAAGGCAATTGGACTGGAGTTAAAGTAAAGAGCAAGTATCAGGAATTTCAGTGAAAAGAACCTTTCAAGAGCACAGCAATCATCAGCCATCCAAGATCTTCGTAGTGCAGCAGAACTTACCTCACTAACCAATACATTTAAGAGTTCAGAAAAGGAGAAGCAATATCCCTACAATTTCTGTCCCTCTAGCTGTGCTGTTGGTGTGCTTTGCATAGCTGATGTTTCCTTGGCTTTGCAGCCCTGGCTGGAGTTCGCGTCCTCCTGCCTAGCACAGCATACGTCGGGGGCAGTACTCCCCAGGAGCTCGGCAAGGCTGCTCACCTACAGGCCAGGTGCTCTTTCCCTTTCAGCATGTGTCATAAAAGGTACATCGCCTGCTCTGAGGCCTTATTCCTGAAAGCAGCATGATACATATATATCATGGATATATCAGTATAGATCAGTTTGAGATAGTCACTGTACCTATCAAGAGAGAGGCTGGGGTCTTCCAGACACCTAGAGCCAAATGCTTTAATGGTTTAAACCAAAGTCTGAAGACAGGAACACCAAATAGAGCATTTCTAAGAGGCCAGTTTCATGCAGGACCAGTGTCTTTGAGTGGTCATGTTTTTAGAGTTGTTCAGCTTCGTCTGTGCTATGGGAAACTGCTCTCTAAAGCAGCCCCCCAAGAACACGGGCACTCTGTTTAAAACTCTCATTTCTCCGTACGTCTCGGTTAAATTAAGCAAAGCAGCTGTCAGATACTCCACCCTGGCTACTTCATCTCTCTTACTTTGGCTCCTCACACCACACTCTTAGTTTAAAGTAGTAAGTATTAGCATGTCTTTTCTTTCCCCCCTTCCAGTGCTTTACAATCTGTTCTGCCACTTCAGACAGGTGGTCTTTTTTGGTAGACCATGCATCTCATCATCTTCCCTGTCTCAAGAGTCTTTGACCTTCTGTACGTGCTTTTCACGCTTCTAGTTAAATGGGCATCTGTTTTCTCCTCCTTCGTCCTTATGGGAAGTTTCCACCTAAGTGCTTATCAGACTCGTCTCTCTAATAGCCAGTTGGTAACTCAGCAAGTAAGAATTTAGTAGAATTTTTTGACAGTTCATACAAAGCCCCCTTTCCTCTCCTGAACACACTTGTTGAAGCTTGTTTTGCACTTGCAGTTATTCCCATAAAAGTGGATGCATGCAAAGAAGGTTCTTTTGTTGTCGTTTCTTTTTTGTTTGTTTGTTTGTTTGTTTTCTTTCGGGAAGAACTATATTGGAATAATGGATACAGCATTCATTAAAAACATCCTCATGTATTTTTCCATGACAAGACTGTGGTCCTGATATGCAATAGACACTCATTACAGCAAGCTTAATTGATGCTTTAACACTGGATCCTATTATCATTCACTGTATGCTAACATAGTCAGTTGCTAGAGTTTATATTTCTCACAGAACTAGTATTTCATTTTCTCCCAGAGTTACCCACCACTACTGGATTTAGCTTATCAGAAAAGGCAGCAAAACCCACATGCAGCTCCCAGCCTCTGCCTGGGCCATGTCGATATTTTTCAGCTGGAATAAAACGGAGAAGTGAAGACAGCTTTTTGAAAGGCCCCCAAACTTAGTTTCTGCCAGAATGACATTTTAAAAAATAAATATTAATGAATAAACATCTGGCACAAATTCCTAGGACATGGCAGCAGAGACGTTACTGAATCCAGCCCCTTTCACTCGGGTAGACCCACCTGCTATGTCCTCAGGTTGCAGTCCTTTTCTTGCTGTTGTGCTTCCCTGTTACTGGCTGCATGAATGGTTAATATGGAAAGGGCCCACTAGGCTCAAGAGGTTTTACAGCACTGTATGTCAGCTTAGGGTTATTTCACATCAAAACGATGCAAACACTTTGCCCTTTTGCATCATGCTAACCAAGAGGAGGACACAGGTATTTAGAAAGCTGTGGAAATCTGCTAGTGTTAAAGCTATTTAGAGCAATGTTTCCCAGGGGGTTGATCTAGAGTTTCTAAAGCAGGGATAGAGAGAGGGATTCTGTGACGGGTCCCATGGCCGTGACTGATGCCAGTGTGCAAATCTGATGCCAATAAGGGCCAGCAGTGCAGGCACATATCCGTGCTGCAGCCTGCAGCATGGTGTAAGCACACCAGTGCTGCCAGGGCCACTCTGTGCTTAGTGCCCCCGTGCTGCATGGCAGCGTGTGTGGGAGACACGTCTGTGGTCAGAGCATGCAGCTCAGCACCACGGCGCAGAAGCCACGGGCAGCACTTACCGCTGGGCTCCTCAAGCAGAACTCCATGCTCCCTGCTCCTCCCTCTCACAGGAACACTGGCTGTGTGGTCCCCACGCTGGACAGGATGGCACGCTGCTGCTGCTACCTGACTTGACACTCATGAGGTCCATTTCTGAATGTTAGGTTTTTAAACTGGCTGGAGCTATGTAGACTTCAGTTACTCTTTTGTCTGTTTGTTTGTTTTGTTTTCAGCAGAGAAATACAGAAGCAGCATGAAACTTGTTCTGAGACCATGTGGGGAACCCAGAGAATCCCAGTCATTTCTGAAGAGGATTATCTGTGTCCTCGTTCCCCTCTGCAGGGACGACAACAGACACTACTGCCATCAGGCTGTCTCCAATGCGCTGTCACATCCAACAGACAAGTTCCCTGCTGACACAACTCCATTAAAATCAAAGGACTTTCCTTGTCAGAGATTATAGTCCTAAAACTGTTTGCAAAGACTTCCCCAGAGAAAGAACACAGATTTGCTTTCAAAAGAAATTAAAGCCTTAGTCACTGATTGGCAATATCTGAAACTCAACAAATGGATGCGCAAGGAGGTTCAACACCTGGAAAAAGGGTCCCACGTATTCGACAGAAAGCATTGTGCCTAAAGACAAGCACACGCGGTTTTATGCTTAGTCCTCAGAGAGAGTACTGGAAGGTGCAGTGTTTCTGAATACACGTACCTGTATCGTTTCTGAGGTCTGACATTAACTGAAGAGCCCACAGTAGACAAGCTATATAAAGATACAGGTACTCACTCGATTACGTAAACTACATCATGCACAGTCCAAACATTTAAAAACAAAAACCCAAACTTAAGCGACACAATGTTCTACTAAGGAAACTTCACCTGCAAAATTTAGATTCTTGCATTTGAGTAATTCACTTTAGAAGTTAACGTGGTTTAACTTTCCCTACTACCTCTGCATACATGTGCCCAAATCATACAGTGAAGAGAAATGAAACCTAGAGCTTATTTCCTTCCCGCTGTAATTGCAAACAAAACCGAACACCCTCTGTTGTTCACCAACACTGTCACAGTTGCATCAGGGATTTATTTGCAACCTCATGTTTACTTTGACAGGGTAACATGTGGAACCAGATATGTGCAAGGAAAAGACTACGCAAAATAAACAGCTGTGGAAAAACGTGAAGCAGACAGGAGAGCCCAGTGCCTTGCATGCATCTTGAGCTGCTAACGGCTAGAGGTGCAGTTACAGTGGGAAGGCTGCACCAGGGTGAGATGGAATCCATCCCCGGGAAATGTTTTGAGAGCTGTCAGCAGTACGCCTGGGCTGGATCCTATGTTAGCTAACCAGCTTAACCAGCACCTGCCTAAAGCCCGGAGCACAGCACCTCTCCTTCCACCATGCTTCCCTCCTGAGATCAAGAGCGAGGAAGGAGTCCGTCCACACATCCGTCACTGATTCCAGGACACAGCCCTGTCCCCGGGTGATGGGGAAGGGCAACAACTCATGGGGAGCTACGCATGGTGACCAGAAAATTCACTATGCAGGGAATAGCCTTGCTGCTCAGGTTAAACACACAGTGTGTCTTTGCTGCGTACTGACAGGCAGCCTGGCTAGCTGTTGGGTTTGGATTCCCGAGTGTTTGCAGATTTCAGTCTGTTTGTTTGAAACACTATTAACAATACCAGACGTTGAGGACTCGGCATGGTTTACCAAATGGGTGCGCTTCCCTTGCAAGACAAGCAACAGAAATACTTTCCCTCCTAGAAGAACTGTGCTGCCGAGACGCAGCAGACCCTGCCAACCCTCCCATCCCTGTCCCCAGCCACCAGCTCCTTGTCCAGGCCTAAGGACGAGCAGAAGGAAGAGACCTTCCTGCCTGCTGAGCAGCTCCACCAGCCTCGTTCGCCTTAGCAGATCAGAATCCAGCAGATACTTGATGAGGGATGAGATGAGGGAAAGAGATTTGGTATTCTGCTGGGTTGCTGGCTGATCATTTGAAGCCTCAGCAGATCAGGTAGTTACCAGTTAAGTATAAACAAACCTTGCATTTGCAGAAAGGAAGAAGAAAGAAGGAAGAAGAAAGGAAGAAAAAAGTTTTGGTAAAATAAGAAATATTTGTGTATTTTGGCCCATGCAATGACGTGCATTTTACAGCTAAAAAAAAAAAAAAAGCAAGAAGAGATAAAAGAACCTCTTTTCAGGAAAAAAAAAAAGTGCAATACTCTTTGCAGTTACTTTTAAAAGCAATTTTGACAAAATAAAAAACGTTTCCTTTCTGAATGTTCCCTTCCCTTGCAGTAGCACAGAGATATGAAGAGAGAAAGAACAGAAAAGCTTTTCTACCCTGTTTTTTTTTCCCCAAGACATTTGATCACTCGGAATATACAGCAATAGGAAAATTGGGCTGTTTGCAGCAGCCAGTGGCAGCAGCCTGCAGGAGCCACTGTGTGAAACGTGTCTGAAACATAGGCAGTACTGTGAAAAGAGATTTGGGTCAGCAGCAGTCATCTGGCCTGTATCTATGCCCCCAGCAAGGACATTTAGAGAAGTCATTCACAGCAGAAAATACGCGTGAACAGGGCTGAGGAGCACTGGCATCAATGGTTTTTTGCTTTTTCATTGTCTGTTTCGGCACTGGCTGGGATGAGAACCCAAGCGCATGTCTACATTCTTGGGTGGTATTTTCAGTCTGATCTGGAAACACATTTTCTTAAAGCTAGCTCAGATGAGTTTATGAAAATTGCAGTCACTCGGGGGTTATTTTTAAATTTTCATTTTCACATGATTTGCTGCTTCTCTTCAATTTGAACAGAAATAGGTGTCTTATCCACTTTGGTTCTCCTGCAGATCCCCTTGGCCAGTCGTAAAAGCCCTGCCAATGTGACACCAAACAGCTTTCTGCCTCAGTTTCACCTCTATAAATTTGAGCAAAAAAATCTCCCTACCACTTCTCCAATGTAAGAAGATGTAAGAAGCCTTGCAACCACAACAGTTCTCTTTAATACCTGATTGCCAAAGAACAAGGCCTGAAGCAATAATCAAGACAACAGACTTGAATGCATACAAATCATGCCAGCCCACTTCACTACAACTATAAGCTATAGTTTATTTTTGGTCTGTAAACATTTCCCAACAGATTTTATGTTAGTGACAAGCTACCTTCACCCCGGGTTCCTTCCAGATGCTAAACAAAAGTCTTAGTTACCTTTACGGACAGTTCAGGCACATTATCTCTACATCTACACAAATGATTTAACATACAGTGCTGTATGGTCAGCTTCACTGGTATGTAAGATATTACGTTTGAATATGCAGTCAAAATTTTTGATCAAAGCATAAACAGAATGAAAGATCAACAGCTTCCATGAGATTCTGCAGCTGGGTTTATTTAGCAGTTGCAGAGATTGTATAGGAGTTTTCACTCCAATATAACCATTTCAGAATGTATTTTCTCTATATATCCAAAATTTATTCCAGGTTGTTTATTTGTTTTACACCTATGCACCAGACACAACGTATCGAATGAAAATAAATTCTGGGAAAGTCTTGCTGCTGGAAGAATATGGTGATCTCAGAAGAGTGATGTTTAGCCTTGTCATTTTGCCATATAGATATTATAGCCATAATTTCTTTGATGAAGCCAGGGAAAGATGCTACTGGTAAATCAGAGTACAGGTTTGCAGACTTCATTTGTACAAAAATAAATAATAACAATAAAAAAGCCACTACTTTCTCTTCCAAAGAAAGACATATATATTGGCAGAAATAAAGCAACTCATAAGATAATGCATTAGCAAAGCAGCAAGCACAATCCTGGTTAATGCACTATGTAACACCAACAGGAAGGGCTTGGGATATAGGAAGATGTTTGTAACACAAAACTCCAGTTTCACCTGCAGTGATTCCATAATTTAAAAAGGAAAAAAAAAAAGTAAAACGGAAAAAACGTGCTCAGGGAAGCACAGAAGAGCTTTGCTGCAACAGCAAAACAAATCAAACACTGATCAATATCACTGTGGTCACCTTTTAACAAAGACTTGTGATGTGTTTTGAATGCACTGTGTAATGAAGCCATATTTTCCCCTGCTTCCCTGATGCCTAATGGTAATGAAACACTTCCAAAATCATTTCTGGAAGAAGGACAGAAAGCTGGTTGTCATCATCCTCGTCCTCTTCCTTTCATGCAACGTTTGTGGTGGTGCCCAAATTGCAGATGGGGCTTGGGAAACAGGGCTTACAGCTAGATCTGACTGAAGATGATAGAGAGCCACACAGATGACAGATCTGAGGGATTTCAAAACAGGATTCAAGCAGAGTTAGTTCAGTCACATTTTGGAGCCATTAGTGCATTTGTTTCAAGTGGCTTCTGTCCTTCGCTCTCCATTCACACAAACTGGAAGGCAGTTTTAACTTTCCTGACTGTGGAAGCCTAACATGGAAGAATTTCCTCTCACATACAAGGACGCGAATTTTAAGATCTCAGTCGGGCTCTTTCGTTGATAAGAACTACTAACAACCAAGTGAATCCTGTGTTTGCTCACCCCACTGCCAGAGGCATGCAGTTTCTCAAGGTAGCGAAGCTGCCAGGCACTGTTGAGAGGCTGCTGCTGCTGCCTCGCTAACGTCCTGCCAGAGGAGCTTTGGGGAATGGGCAGCACCATGCTCCAGGGCAGTGCTCCTGCCCATGCACCTCCCGAAAGCAGCTGGCCCAAGTGCGGGCGCCTCTGCTTTCAGAAGCTGACACTAACCAGTGTCCCCGCCAAAGTGGCACCTACAAAGCCGGGGGTCCCACCGTGCTGGGCTCTGCGCTCACAGAGCAAAGCTGCAACTGCTTCTTATGCAGCTCAGGAAGAGGATGACAGGAGGCAGGGTTACAACAGGAATTGAGCAGGTGATGCAGAAAAACAACAAAGCAAACCACCCCTGTCCCCAACAACAGACACTCAGTCCCTCTGATTTCCCATTGTTGTAAGAGGAGTCAGAGCCCCTACACAGCAGTCCCACAGCATGACTAACAACAAACCTTTTAATTGCAGGTTGAGTCTCTGCTCTGTCAGTGCAAAGAAAGATCTGGAAATGTGCGTTTTTGACTAGTCTGTACTTGCAGGACATTAACCAAAAGCATCTCCCCATTTCAGATGAATACAGCTGTGTGCAAGACCCTCCTCAAGGAATCTCCGTACAGAACTGTAAGACCTTTGCTCATGAATGCAAGACATGCAGGTTTATGCGGCATATGGTAAGGAAGGAGAATTTAACAGTAATCAAATCAGACTCAAATGTTTTACAGAAAAAAAATATATATATTTTCTTGGAAGCCTTTGAGCAGTGGCAGCCTCTCTCCCTCACCTGTAGCTGAGGATTCAGCAGCAGAAACATCCCCACATGCAGGGCTGGCATCCACCCCTTGACAGCCTGACAAGGGTGGGTTCCTGCTTTTGCCCAAGGACTGCACTTGTCTCCCTGGGCCAGATAAACACTTGGAAAAGAAAAGGAGAATTTGTACTCTCACCACACCCTGTTCCCATGAAAAACTAAGCTGCCAAGGAGAGCTCTTAGAAGAAGCTTGGCATAGAGTATAGAAAGAAAAAATCGGTATGTTTTCCTGATTGCAATGAGTTAATAAAAATACACTATACTCACAGGGTGCTACTCAGTCCAGTATCTTATTCTTTAAAAATAAAATAAAATAAAATCCATGGCTTTTTTTGGAAACCGTCTGTATTTTTCTTCAGATACGACTTACAGTTTGTGGTTTTCAACTGAAAATATTATGAGAAAGACCTCATTTTCTGCGTAGGTTCTCATTCCCACTTGAAAATTTCTGTAAGGCGTTTCAGGTAGGAATTCTAGGGTGTCCATGGAGGGGAGAGCTGTCTCCAGTAACGGTGCGAACGATAAGGGAAAAGAGATGATCCATTCCCATGTAATAGCAAATGCATTGGCAACAGACAGAAAGGACAGGTGAAGAAGAGTCCCACACACTGTATCATGGTGCAGGTCAACTTATCTGTGACTGTTCTGCTCACGAAGACCTGTCTCCACATAGTTTTCCTATGATTTACTTGAAGTATTTTGTTGTTTAACTTAAGGAGGTGATTTCTAACTTTATCCACGGTTACTCTGTGTATTAGAAGAGCCCACAGCAAAGAAAGTCAGCACAAGCATGCTGCCTCTGTTGGAGATAGCTGAAGACAACCTTACCATCTCCCAAGCTTTGATGTTAAAATCTGAACACAGAAAATCCAGGTATTTTTATATATCCTTCATTGTAGTATCTCCCTTCACAGGCTCTAAAGAAAATCCATGGGAGCCTTTCCTCCAGCTGACACAACCAGTGCCGTTCCAGCTCCTGAGATAGCAGTCATTCTCATAGACCAAGGTGACAAACTGCCACCTTCTGCAAAGAACAGTATTTGGGGATGGCAGGGAACGCATGGCAGAGGCATGAGAACAAGGGACAACCACCTCTAACACCATGTAGCAACAAGCTCGTATTGGCTTTGGCCTACTGGCAGGTAGCACAAAATAACTGTTCACAGCCATGCTGTTATCTTTAGCAAGATCTTAATGAAACAAACTTTGTAGGAAAAGGTAGCATCTTTGATCAGAATAAATAATGAAGCTGGGAAAAAAACAAACAAACAAACAAACAAACAAACCACACAAGTTTTCAAACACATAAGGCTTTGTTTGGTTTTGAAATAGAGAAAAGAACACAAGCAAGCTTAGGATAAACCTGAGCCCAGGTCAGCTGTGAGAGGGACATGCACACATGACCATTTCGGTTGTCTTCTTTCTGAGCTCACAGAATAACTGACCTCGGTGGGAAGTTTTCATAGGGACAAGTAAAAAATCACAAGCAGCTCTCTGGAAGCAGAACTCCCCAAACTTCAGGGTTACTGTAACTATCGTTCCAGCTTTTTGTGAGGAGAGCATATCATAGCACCTGCCAAACTTCCTGTTGTTCTTAGTAGAAGGTCAAAGTGCTTAATAAGAAGAGATCTAGCAGATGTGCTTTTGTCAAAATTGCATTTTTGATCTGGCCATTGGTTTTATGAATGCCATTCTAATTACTTCATAAAATTTCACCAAGATTTAATCCTAATTGTGCTTCCAATAATTTACTTCCAGCTATGTTTGTAATTAATTTGAGATGTAAAAAAAACATGCTAAAATCCCTTCTCAGACAATAAAACATCTTCAAAATAGAGCACATATTTTACCACAAAAAGCTCTGAGGAATCGTGTTTCTTTGAGGCAGACAGGGAGAGATTGAAGAAAGAACTCGCCCTGAATTCCTGAGCACCTGGACCCACAGTTTCACACCCAACCTTCATCTTGATCTAGCATACAGCATTGCTATTCCAGCTACAAACCCAGCCAGAGGTTTCAGAGGTGTGGCGCATCCTCCTCGTTGCCAGACAGAACTGCTTCCTGCTCCAGGTGCACCTCTCTTGCAGCTGTAAGAACAAACCCTCAGAAGACAAAATGTCTTGTCACGTGGACAGTCCTTCCCAGGTGATTCCAGTTGCATTAGCCAGCCTGGTTAAGTCTTTATTCCTCTCTGAGTCTCTCTCAGGTCAATTGCTGACTTTCAGTGAGTTACTGCATCCACATTCTGGTTTGCATAGTTCCAGGGGCTCCTTTGCACGCTGGGTATCGTTTCTGATTTCTCACCCTGCAATGTCTGAAGTTCTCTTTCCGCAGCAGCACCTTGACTCTGCAGAGCCTTGACACATAGCAAATCAACACAGTGAGGCAATGGCTCTTTCCCTGACCCCACCAACACGTTACCTAGATAAGAGCCTACTTCACTTATGCCTAGAGTGGGATTCAGGTATTCCTGCCTTCTAGATTCATGTTTATAGGCAGGGATTTTCAGAAGCAGTACAGAATCTCCATTGGCAAACAATTCTTTTTTTTTTTTTTAACTATAAAAACGTAGCTGTCAGCTTGCAGAGACACGGTTTTAAAAAGCAAGGAGAGGAACGATCTCAGGTCCATGGCTCTGCGTGGGGGACACGGGCACTGGTAAGCTGGTCACAAGGCAAACAAGTGGAACAGTCAGACCCAGAAATTTTAAAAAGTTTGAGGAAACCTGCCCGGATATGACATACAAGCTGAAACCTGCTCTCTTGAGCTCTCCTTTTGTTTTCAGACGTCCTAACACAGCACCGTGGTGGCCTCAGTCGACCCCCGTTCAGACATTCACTGTCCACCTCCTGCTCTCCCACTTGCGCCAGGACACTGAACATCAAGATTATGTTGGTGTGTCAGCACGTTTCTTAAAAGCCATGCTCCTTTGCTTTGCCATACAGAACAGCATGGAGGGAAGAGCATATGTTCCTCGGTTTGCAGCAGAGAGGCTCTTTTCCTTCAGGGATGCCTGTCTGGCAGACAGTCTCTCTTTTCAGAAACAGTTTTTCTGGAAGCGATTATCTCCGATTACCCCACAAGTACCTGATGCTACGTTTTAGCAATGAATGCTCGATTTATCCTCTGAATAGGGAGGGCATGCCTCTTCTCAGCCTAAACGCAGGGGGTTTCATGATGTTCTGCATCCTTTCCTTCCAAATCCTTACCGCACACAAGCACTACTGGTTTGCTTGCTGCCACCACCACATATATAGTAGAGAGCGAGCTCTGAGAAGCATCCTGGAGAGCTCAGAAGTTTACCCTTCTCGAGGGTAAACGCTGTATGAACATCCATATCATGTCAACCCCTATTCTGTGGATCTTGGATGCTTTTTAAAAGGCAGCCCGGAGGCAGGAAGTCCTATTGGTATGTTACCATTTCGGTGCTAATGGATGATCTGTCTGAAAAGAACAAAGCTGCTGCTTTGGTTTTGGTCTCGAGACTGACCACAAATGTTCATGTCCCAAGCCTGCTGGATTTTATTTGACTGCTTTAGTAACAAAAATACTTTTATTACAGCAATGCCAAGAAGCCAGACTGAAACCATACTGTACTCAAGACACTGCACTGAGAGAAGAGCACAAAAAGCCAGAAAAAGAGAGAGGTGAAGTGAATTACCATTTGGTAAAGCAATGAGCGAAAAAGCGCAAGGCTGGTCAGCAGAGCCATTAAAAGCACTGACAGCTTTTCCCTGATGTGCTTGTTCTCTGCCAGAGCCACTAACAAAGTGATGTTTTTCTGGGCCTCACCTCGCTTAACAACCTCCCTTCTTTATTCTTCTGCCTCCATGGGAAGAACGGACAATCAAGATTTCTATAGGATGAAGGAAGTTGAGAAAAGCTTTCAACTGGGAGTGGGGAAAAGAGAAAGCGACAAAGCCCACTTAGCTAAGAGGGCTGCAGACAGAAGGAGTTCGGAAAGCCCCATATGCTCTCCCCTCTCCCCTTTCTGTAGCTCCATCTGTCCCACACCCTCCCTTCTGCAGCGAGGCCATGCCAATGTCATTTTGGGGCTGGAGCAGGGCAGACATCCCCAGAGCTGCACAGGAGCAGAGGGACACTAAACGATGCTAAGGAGAATGTGAGCAGGGGTATTCTGGAGTTGGGGAAATGGAAAAAGATCCACACTATCAGGAAGATTTTGGGGTGAATCTCTGTAAGATGATCTTGTCTGGGAAATTCTGGCAGTATAACCCCAGGCATTTTATGCTTTACATTTCAGAGAGCTGGCAAGAGGAAAAGCCCTGCAGCGTGTGTGTGCCTGTGGCAATTTCAAAAGTCAAGTGGTCAGCTCAAACGGGGCTCACAGCTTTTGGGCCCCTCATCAAATCAGTGTGGGAGGTCTGATGGAGGGATCTGACATGTGGCTGTGCTCCCAGCTCGCCTCTCAGAGCGCCCACTTGTACGGTCGCCCATATGTTACGCCCAGACTGCACTGAGATGGATGTACTCGGGCGTGGGGATCAGGCTTCTGCCTGAACACAGCAGGTAGCAGGGGTACCTCTACCTGCCACAACACTGGCTATAAGCAACTTCGTAATTTCAGACTTTGAGCACTAGAAAAAGCACAATAAGCTCTTATTCCTTATGTAAGAATTTTTGAAAAAGCATTTTAAGCAACAAGACAAATTTGATAGAAGTTTGATGGAGACATCTTTTCCCAAACCCGTAGAGCCCTCCATAGCAATCGGAACGGGATATTCCTCTGTGTTCTCATTGCTTTGGACAACGCTGGGCAGGGCATCTGCCGAGCAGTTTCCTACACAGCACCCTTGTCTCTATGGGGGACAAGCACCAGGGGCAGCTAACAATGCAGGGAGAAGATCTGAAGGAGGTCAGCAGGACACCGCAGGATTACATTATTATGCCAGCTCAGTCATTCAGCTGAACACATGTTAAATTCAGCAGCTGGCTTGTGGCCAACCTTCTCTTTCTCCTCAAGTCTGAATAGCCACCAGCGGGCTCACACACGGTCACCCCTGCACCAGACAGGCTGGCTGGTGCTGTCTGTGCGTGCTGCTGGGGCTTCCTCTGCACTGCACAGCCCTCGCCTCACGGTGACATCTGCTGAGGAGCAGGGTGGGCAGCTCCCGAGGGGGCTGCTCCTGCACTCTCCTACATGAGAACAGGAGGTTTTCCTCCGACTACACTGGAGAGGGGATCGGGCCCCCCTTGCTGAACAAGCGCCTACCAATTAGTGACACTTACTGATCCTATCTGTGGAGAATCATTATGAAAAATGCAAATCTTTATGCAGCCTCTATCAATCTTCTGCCTTTGTTGCATTTGCTCATGGTTTATGGCCCTCCAAGGAGGATAAATGATCAAGGCATGTACTCACATTGTTATTTGCCTATTTGTCTGCGCAACAATACACGTGCTCAGCACTAAGTAGAAGTTATTTTTCATAGGGAATGCAGCTTTAAGGCTTTTCAAGGTCAGAAGGCTTTGAGAGAAAAAAAAAACAAACACAAAAACCTGCAAGTGACTCTGGCTCATTTGCTGCCATCTCTTCCTTTTAAAGTTACAACCCACACAAGACCATAAGTGAGCTAAGACTCAAGGAGGAATGGCCACAGAAGCTCTTGTGTGTTTTTGGCTTTTGCTAGAGTACAGCATGGCACACAGATGTGTCAGTACGACAGATAAGGTCACTGCTGCCAAATGACAATTCTTGTTTCAATGTATAGGTGGAAGACGTGGTTCCTCCCTGCACTTGTGATGCTAAAATCTCCCCTCTCTTTTCTGCTCTCCTCTCTGGCTTATATAGCTCATTGTGAGCAAGGACATTTCGGTCCAGTTTTGTTTATGGTAGCAGGGATACATTTCTCCAGCTCAAGTTCTGGCAAATTCAAGCGATCATACGTTTACAGTGATGCTTAACTAGTCTGCAGGCACTCACAGATAGCACTGAGAAATGTTCTTTGGCACTGTATAGCTCTGTGTAAGAATGGCCATCTCCATTACGAACACAAAGTACTTAAAATAATATTATTTCAAACCTGGGAAAGCAAAAGCAATACAAATATTTTAATAGCTGGTACAAAAACTAAGTTCTAGCTAAAATGATCAGATTTCCACATTTACTTTGAAAACATACAGATGTAAGTATAAGCTTTTTGTAAGTTTTTACTCAGAATATAGAAATGTGGTATTTTAGTAGGGATGGCACTCTGCAGTTTGAAAGACCAGAAAGATAAGAAGCAGTATTTTAATCAAATAGTTACATGGCAAAGCACAGCATTTGTCCCTTTCTTACTCAGAGAAACTGAGAGGCTGAACCTGGTCCAAAGCCAACTGGGTCAATGCAAGTCTTCCCAGTGACTTCCACAGCTTTTGGGTCTGGCCTGCTCTCCTCAAAGGACTATAAATACAAAACATGGCTTCAGCACCATGTCACACAAAACAGGCAAGGAAAATGCGTTGCCAAAGTAGATATCAGATAATGTCAAACATCTGCTGCTCGAATCCCCCAAACAATGCTCCATTCATGCAGAGGGTAGTATCAAATATTTATAAAACACACAGTCGCAGAGGAACTCAGATTCACACCTCCTGATTATCTTTTGTTCTTGTATTTCTTCTTCTCTGTTTTAAGTCAACCAAAAATAGCAAGAGAAATCTGAGAAGACGACTTTTCCCCAGACACTTGTTAAAAGTATTCTTTAGAATAGTTTTGTTTCCAGAAAACTATTCAGATTGTTCACATTTGCATGTATCAGATTCACTGAGTCACTTCCACTGGTGGATCTAGCAGTCATTAAGTTAGAGCAATCTCATCTCAGTAACACTAGATGTGCAAAGAGCAAAGCTGTTTAGGCATTTGACAATAAATATTCAGACATCACGGAGGACAGAAGAATATTTCCAAACTACTTAATGATATGATTCAATGCACCTTGCAGCTGAAAAATGACCACTGTTTGAATAGCAGGTGGTTTTCAGGATATTATCGATGTTATGCCATAAAGACTGTATTACTAACAGTAAATGTTTTGACATAGAACCATGCGTTTATATATAAATCAATCAGACACTACACTCTCAATTATCCATACTGCTAATGGTTCAATCTTCTTAATTGCTGTGAATGGTACCTTGATCAAGTGTTTTGTCTTTTATAAATCAGAACAGTTCATTTAATACTTCCTTGGGCAGATTCATTTAGCCCAGTGGAAACGCAAAGATGTGAAAAGAGTAGAATTTGGCCTGTAATGTTCAGAAATGAAGGATGTATCTTAACTGAAAGCGTTCCCTCCTCCTTCATTGATGGCAGGTGCTGGCACTGACACAATGTCTATTCCGACTCCATGGATACTTACAAGCTCCAAATTTTAGTTTATATTGTTTGTTACAAAGGTGTAAGGCAAGAAAATCTGCCAAACAGTTCTACTTACTCTTTGAAAATTACAGTGCTAACACCACATAGCATTTTAGAATCTTTTTTCTTTAAATATAAAAATATATTTCTTATTTCATTAATTGTTGTTAGCGTTTTTGATATTCTGAGTTACCTACGCTTTCTCCTGTTAACTTACCTATAGCTTCTGTTCTTCTGGACACACATGGAGAAAGGCTATTGCTTCCATGCTCTGATGACATGTTATCTTTGCTTCCAGAGATGACAACTGCCTTGACCTTTCTACCTGACACTTTGCATTGCACTGCAAGGTCATATAATTTGCTGTCCACTATCATTTTTGGACTGCACATCTCTTTCCCTTCATTCCACTGAATCTCTGAGTCTGGAGCTACTTTTTCTCCCAGATACCCTCCCTGGCTTTTATCCAAGCAGATTCTTATTCAGTGGCTTGTGGTTCCTAATTCTACTACCTATATGTGCTGCTGTATCTTTCCTTCATCTTGAGTAGCATCCATATCAAGTCCACTCTGGCATTGTATTCATGCTATCAAGCTCTTTTTCAGATTAGTATAAAACATGTTAGGCAAGAATAATTACAAACTCGAAAACATTTTAAAATTAAATTTATGAGTAAGACTTCACCAGAAAACACATCAATATCGAGCCAGGTCTTCTTCATCCACAATAACCCAGTTTTCAAGCCAGGATTCATTCTTAAAGCCCAATATAAAGCATGTGATTACGATTCTGCTGTGTATGACATGCTTCAAGGTACCTGCTTGAATTATCTCAAGTGGAAACCTCTGCTATATGAAAAGGAGAGATCACTACCGCTTTTCCAACAGGGGCCTTAGACAAGAAGAACACTACTTAAGGGACACTTTACAGGTTCTTTTCTGGAGTAGGAGCAACACCTCCACTGGAGTGATGGCTCCAGCTGGCCAGATTGCACTAACAGTTGCCATGGCAAGAGCCATGTGCCCTTGCATATAGGCACAGTCCTCTCCTGGGACACATGTGAACTACCCTGAACATGTTGAACACGCATCCAGATTATGGTAAAGGAAATCCTACACAGTAACAGTTCAAACAGTGTCAGACCTACTACACATTTGCAGAACACCTTGCAGTGGGTCTGCACGTGCACTTGTTTTCATTTGGAAAACCCCAAAGGAAGTTTGTTTCCCCATGCAAGAGCTTTTTTTGGAGAGGATTTTACACCAACCCATCTCTGTTCCTTACACTTCCCTAGCAGAACATGTGCTGGTGCCTGTTACTGCAGAAAGGACTGGGTACCTATGCTGGTATCAGACCAAAGGAAAATACAGAAGGGAAGAGGAGGCTGCTGGGTCTCAGACCTCCAACTGGTTTTGGAGGGTGGGTAATTGTCAGCTGTGGCTGACCTTTGTGGTCATCTCTGTGCTGATGCTTCACTTTAAAAAAAAAGAGCACAGCCTGCTCCTAAGTGCTGCCTTCTGTGCTGATCTGCAGTGTTTTTCCGTGGTCTTACTAGAGCTTGAAATTAGATCTACCAGACAGGAACTGCCAGGACTTTCAAATTCTGGTATTTCTAAGACATTCAGAAAATGCTAGGCATGTCTCTCACCTACCTCATACATGCTAGAGGTCAGAAGGAAACCTCAGAAAAGCATGACAATTCGGAACCAAGAAATAAAAGCTGTTGGACAGTGGAATTTTATTACAGTAATGAAAGTTATCTGACAGGAATAAATGAACCTCTAACAGCATTCTCATGTACAAACACACTTTGAAGCATAACCAGCAGAGGGAAAAGAGAGCAACAAAAATTCCTTTCTCAAAGGCTCCTGTTATATCTTAACTTTTATAACTTAAAACCCATACTAAAAAGCAAGACAGACAGTGGTCCTGCATGATAGCTTGCAGAGCTGCCAGCACAAACCTTGTCTCCTGGTCATTCTTCCGCTGCAGCACACAAGCAGCCTGGTGCCTCAGAGAGTACCAAAGCCATCTGTTTCTGCATATTAGAGAGTCCCTCACATAGAAGGCCTCTGGTGACAGCAAGTGGCAACTGGAGATGTGACCCGTGGTGTAGGAAAGAGCTCCTTCCTAAAGCATTCCTTCCAGCCAAACTCTTCCTGATTCTGCCACAGAGAGATGGTAAAGATCCTGTCACTGCAAGGTTCAGCTTCCCCTTTCTGCAGAACCACCCTGTGAAGCTTTATCCTTCCTATCCCAAACTCCTCTCTTTCTACAGCCTCCTCCCCTCAAGCCTTCCATTACAGAATCACAGAATCGTCTAGGTTGGAAGAGACCTCCAAGATCACCGAGTCCAACCTCTGACCTAACACTAACAAGTCCTCCACCAAACCATATCACTAAGCTCTACATCTAAACGTCTTTTAAAGACCTCCAGGGATGGTGACTCAACCACTTCCCTGGGCAGCCTATTCCAATGCCTAACAACCCTTTCAGTAAAGAAGTTCTTCCTAATATCCAACCTAAACCTCCCCTGGCACAACTTGAGCCCATTCCCCCTCGTCCTGTCACCAGGCACATGGGAGAATAGACCGACCCCTACCTCGCTACAGCCTCCTTTAAGGTACCTGTAGAGTGCAATAAGGTCGCCCCTGAGCCTCCTCTTCTCCAGGCTGAACAATCCCAGCTCCCTCAGCCGCTCCTCATAAGACTTGTTCTCCAGACCTCTCACCAGCTTTGTTGCTGTTCTTTGGACTCACTCGAGCACCTCGATGTCCTTCTTGTAGCGAGGGGCCCAAAACTGAACACAGTACTCGAGGTGCGGCCTCACCAGAGCCGAGTACAGGGAGACAATCACTTCCCTAGCCCTGCTGGCCACACTGCTTCTTATACAAGCCAGGATGCTGTTGGCCTTCTGGGCCACCTGAGCACACTGCTGGCTCATATTCAGCCGACTATCAACCAGTACTCCCAGGTCCTTCTCTGCCAGGCAGCTTTCCAACCACTCATCTCCCAGCCTGTAGTTCTGCTTGGGGTTGTTGCACCCCAGGTGCAGGACCTGGCACTTGGCCTTGTTGAACCTCATACAGTTGGCCTCAGGCCATCGGTCCAGCCTATCCAGATCCTCCTGCAGAGCCTTCCTACCCTCGAGCAGATCGACACACGCACCTAACTTGGTGTCGTCTGCAAACTTACTGAGGGTGCACTCGATCCCCTCATCCAGATCATCGATAAAGATATTAAAGAGGACTGGCCCCAGTACTGAGCCCTGGGAGACTCCACTAGTGACCGGCCTCCAACTGGATTTGACTCCATTCACCACAACTCTTTGGGCCCAGCAATCCAGCCAGTTTTTAACCCGACGACATTTACATTGTATTCACCTGAAAGCACCCTAACAGGCTTTGAAATGAGGAGACTGTTCCTCTGAAAGGAGTTGTGTGCCTACTGCTGAAACAGCAGGTTTCAGCACACGATACACACAATGCATTGCCAGGTGACAGTTAGCAATGCCTGCCAGATGGGCCCTAAATTCTGCACTTCATGCACTTGATTCCAACCACAAAATTTAGAGGCCCAGATGGTCCTCTGGGTTATCTTCATCTGGAATCACGTGAACAAGTATTCAGATGTGGCAGGTGTTGCTGGTCAGATCCACTCTTATTTCACACCCACTGCCCTGTCTCTGAATTTCTCTGCTTTGCCCTGTGCGTGGAATCAGCCTCCTTCTTGCCTGGGCTCCTTCTCTCCTGCATACCTAAATCAGAGCCTGGGTCCACAGACATCATTCCTGAGGCATGCTTTTCTCTGCACTGTCGCTGTTGGCACCTGCAGAAACTACAAGGTGATGTACACTTTTTCTCTTGTGAATAAAACCTGTAAGTCTCTCCATGTGCTAAAGCATCTCATTTAGTTTGCCTCTAGCTCTTCAGCATTAGGTGTGACATAGCAATTAATTCATCCTTTATTTTTCTCTGCACTGATAGCTGTACCGTATTGAAGTTTGTATCTGAGCGGAGCTAGTAATTCATCAGCACTCAAGTATCTCTATGTACAATGTGCTCATTTTGCTATAATGTGTTTTTTTTTAATCTTGCTGACAATTGAAATGTTGATATTGTTAAGGTTAATGGCCCACTGATAAATACCAGAAAACACTTTAACCCTCAAATAGTTTTTAATCATGGCTGTTGCAAAGTGTGACAAGAATGCTCTGTGCCTAAATAGGCTTTAGAAGCAGTACTTTCTGAATATCTGAAGTTCCCTTTTACTACCAGAGTGGTTTATCTTGACAGTTACTAGGCTTGCCTTTGTGCCAGATTCTCTTAGTTTTATTATACTGAGTTTGTGTATGAGCTGGCTAGCTTTTCTTTTGCACTTCTTAACGGTCTGCATTGTGTGTTATATGTGCTGAGATGCCTTCGATCTGTACCTTACATATGATGAAATCAATTCAATCAGTAAGCAAGCTAATGGAAAGAACTGAAAGCCTGTGAGAGTTTTACTGGGGTACAGTCAACTAAAAGGTACTCTATCAGACAGAGTACATTCAACTACAGTGACGGGGTCATAAGAAGGCTAGAAAAACACTGATTTTCACATTTTAACTGTACATATTTTAACACTAGGTTGCTTGTGGAGAGGTGTTTGCATTATGCTAAGAAAAAGGCATGCCCAGTTAATTCATGTAATCGCTAAGCCAGCATGCAGAGAGGGATGGAGAAGTAGTTTCCATTTTTAATTCACATTGTTTTTTGCTGGACTTCTTCCAAGCATTGAACCAGCAAAAGAAATATGATGCACTTTACATTGTGTCCTCAGAGATACTGCCCCAGCTCTCTTTAGCCAAAGAATGTCAATATAGCTTCATTGGAGCCAAAGCAGCACGTGTCTGTCAGCTGACAATCTGACCATAAACAGAGATTTCTGACTGCATAAGCTCTGTGAAAAAGACAGCAGAGTTGTATATCACAGTATGCACAGTATGAATTGAGGGGAATACAAAAAGCAAATTCCCATTCAAAGCAAACAGTATTTTGCAGCAGTGAATGGGTTCAAGTAGGGAAAAAGAATCCAAGATAGGCAAGTCTCACAAATTACGTTTGTTATCTACATGAGAAAAAAAAAGCCTTTTGCTTTGTCATTTACTGCCCTTGATTTGTCCTGTTAATTCCAAAAAAGAGTGACTGTAAAAACAGCCAGTACTTACAAGCACTTTTAGATGAACTGAGTGTTTCAGAGCACGTTAGCCAAACCCCACCCCAATCCACGCTCACCTCACACTGAAGCCAAGCAACTGAGCCAAAGAACAGTGCTGGGAAGGCCAGTGATCTAATGGAAATGCCAGAGATGTATTACCTCTGCAAGTAAGAGGCTCAGTGAGAAATGACTCTTTGCTATTTGCATTATGAAGTATAGCTCCTCTGGAAAAGTCAAGGTAGCCATTTTCCCTACAGAGTCTAGCTGATACTTCTTCTCTCTGTTCTGAAACAGCCTGTGCTACTCATGCCAGCGAGAGAGCTCCAGAAACTGTCCACTTCTGTCTCTGGAATTAACAAGGACTGGACCTGTAGAGCCAAGGCTCAACCTAGCAACCTGCACTGCTCAAGTGCAAGTTATAGGAAGAACATGAGGCCCTAGGAACTGCCCTCCTGGAGACCTGATGGCTCACCCAACCCATGATGCTGTCTCAGATAGTGGTGACAGGATAAGCTATTTAAAGAGGGCGCGTGAGCCTAGTCGTTCTCTGCACCCCATTTGCTTTGTACTCCACCAAAGCTGTTGCATCAAGGGTGTTACAAGTTACTTCCTTGCCCAGTCCGCTTGGTATCCATCTATGAACCCTTGGCCTGTGAATTTGTCTAATCCCTTTTTGACCCTGCTTGTACTTTCTAATTCTACAAACTCCTGTGGCAGCAAGCTCCAGAAATATACCACCAGTGTAAAGAAGCACTTTATCTATTTTAAACTTTTCCTACTAGCTTCACTGATGTCTGTGAACACTTGAAGGGTTTCAAACAGTAGCCCCTGCTGCCTCACAAGATAACAATAAAAATATGTGGTCCCTATGCCAGAAAGTTAGAGTCCTACAGAATGGCTTATAAGTCTCCAGGAACAAAGAAATAAACACACTTGCAGACTGATTTAGTTCTAAAGCACACTACTAACATTATGTTGGTTTAGCCCACATAGCAGCACCCAACACATAGGAAAAATTAAAACAGCTCATTTTATATATACATACCCACATGCACCAGATGTTCTATGTTTTTAGCTTATCTGCAGGTGTGTGTAAAAGCAGTTTTGGGACTCATTGACTGTGGAGTTCTGCTAACTGTCTTAAGCTTGTATAACTCCAAAAAAGATATAGTCCTAAGAGCCCTACTGCTAACAAGTTAAGCATTTTGCAGGAGCTGGCTTTTGGTTTGGCTACATTTAGTTCAAACTGTGTTATTCTCTGCTAATTAAACTTTTGAAAAGGAACACAGCTGACAAGAAGTTGCAAGTAATTTGCTCTGTCCTTGACATTACTCAGAAGTCTCAAAGCAGAGGCCACAGAAGTCCAAGGATACTAACCTCCAAGAGACGAAGCAACAGTCCTTAATTAGCGTCTTACCTCTGATGTTGCTGTGAGGCATGAGCTGTAGAGATATCAAAGATGTCCAAAACACAGATGATTCTGGTGGTAAGCAATCAGTTCAGACACACTGTGGCTGCTGAATCCCTAGAGGCAAAAAAGAAATGGAAGAAATTCTGAGTATAGCTTGGAGACACAGATGCAGAGACTTGGCATTTGCCCTGTGGAATTCTTGGATGCACTTGAAAGGTTCCTCAAGGATGAAAGTGCAGTCTTTGTTTGTTTTGTGCCTGGAATGAACTGACACCATCATATTATCTCAGATTCATTGGCAAATAGTCTCTTCCAATGGCTGCAACTGTTATTAGATTACAAAATATGCAAAACGACAGATGGCTGCTAAATTTGTTGCCAAATGATTAACTGCATGTTAATGATGCAGGAGTTTAAGAACAAATTTTAAGGGAAGCATCAGGTATGAAGGAATATCTTAAAACTGGAAAACTGCTCCCATCTTCATGCCAACAGAGACCAGGCTTGTTAGCCAAGGAGACAAATATTTTCTAAGTTGTGAGCAACACATAAATTTCCCCTACTCAGAGCAGGAATTAATAATTCAGGAACACTCCACTCTGTCCCCAAACTTCAGTGGAAGTCTTTGAACTTTTTCTTTAAGCAACAAGACTTGCTCCCATCCCTCACTCCACCTAAAACTACCCTCCAGTAGAGATCGTCTAATGCAGTGCTTGTGGTGACTCAGAGACACCCATACCAGTTTTACCACATTTTGTGCATTAGTACTGTTGATCTGACTGTTTTTCCAACAATCTCCTTCACACACAAAAAATACGCTGAATTATTCTGCTCATGTGACTGTCAAGCGGCCCAAATGCTTAGCAATCCCTTGTATGATGAGGAGTCTTGATCTAGCTACTGGCCTGAAGTATACAGAAGAAAAACACGAGCTCTCACTTGGCTTTACAGGATTTGGTTACGTTTGTTTTGGGACATGTCACTATGGTCTTGTTCCTTTTAGACACCAAGGCTGCTCGAGAGAGACATGACAGAACATCTGCGGTGCTTGCAGCTCTCGCTCCCTGAAGTACCAGACCAAGAAAAACAGCCTGGCAATGAAATCAGCTACCTACAAGGTAACACACAGCAATTTGTCTTTACAGGCTCTTTTTGCTGCTGTTTAAGTAAAATGGTTGAGGATCCTCACAAAGACACTCCTACTTTTTTTTTTTTTTTTGAATGGTGTTGGGGTGAATATACAGATGAGGAGCTGAGAAACTTCCTGTCTCATCTCAGCACGCTGCATTCCTGAAATCACCTTCAGTTCCCAATTACACAAATTCCTGCTTAGCACCTTAGGGAGACTGATGTGCATTAGGCTCTCCTAATCTTGTCCTGCAGTTCTGAAACAGAAAGAGCTTCCTCCTTGCTTCTGGAAGTGCTCAGTGAAATGGCCTCTGCCACGACACGCAGAGTTGTATCATACATCATCTGCTTTGTTTCCACTGCTGCTTTCTGGAGAACCCAACTGCCTGCAGTTATGGGACGGAAAGAAAGCCATGAAGTGTAGAAGACAGACAGTTAAATTTCTGGTTGGAAAGAGGTGGGACTGATCCCACAGCAAACACTGGCTACTGTCTTATTTTTCAAGAGCTTGGAAAACTGGGGAAAAAAAATCTACAGAGAAAAAAGTCTGTACATCAATTGTAACTGTGGTAATGGATCACAAGCGGCCTTTGGCATTCAGCTGAAACTTGTCACCCTGAGGCCAGTGAGATGGAGCAGTGATGTCCAGCCACAAAACAGACCAAGAGAGGCCAATAGGCATGAAACAGGGAGCCCCAGGAATCCAAAATGGTAGAAGTCCAACAACTTCACAACTCCAGGTACAAGCAGGCTGGATGTCCTGCTACAAAGTCATCATACGCATGGGCTTCATCTCTTTAAATATATCTTTCTACATCAAATGGCACTTGTAATTCGTCTGTGCCATTTCGTATTGCATTAGTCTGTATCACACCATTTGGCAGTAAAATGATATGCCATGACATATGATGCATAATCTGTGGCATGTCACAACCTACATTTACAGCATTTAGTACATTTGATTTAAATGTATGACCATCTTGTCCATCTTTTTCACACTTCGTTTTATCACAGCTGATGAGAGCAGCATATGGACAACTGACATGATAATCAGGATCTACAAGTAGAGGAAGAATGACAGTCTAGTTCCAGTGGCTTATTACTAGCAGCATTGTTTCACTTAACCTTGCATACTTCCAATTTCCCTCTGTGTCTGTGAAGCGTCCCCTCTTGTTATAATACCAGTTAATGCCATTAAGCCTGGATAGTCGCTTGCTAAGTCTTGAATAAATCAAAGGAATAATACTGAATTTTATTAAAACTGTTCACCTTCTTCATTTCGTCTCTTGCTTCTTGCTTTCTCAAGGATATCCCAAGGAATTTGATTGTTTGCTTCCTGCCAGATAAAGTCTTTTCTTTCAGGCCTGGATTATATCCAGTTTAAGATCCAGTATATGATGTAAGAGCTTCTGTTATATCTATATATATGACGATGACATATCTACTTTGGTGAAGTCTTTCTCATCTAAGGTACGACATTTCAGGACACCCAGACACTATGTACTGTAATAGCACTCTGAAATCTCTCCTTGGCACTTATCAGATCAATATCAGTAACTGGAAAGAAACTGGTTTGGAGCAAAACACGAGGATACAAACTTGTTATGATGCTGATAAGCCTTCAAGGAGAAGCACACTGCCAAGGTAGTGAAGAGACATGAAACAGCTCAGACAATAAAGCACCATTTCCCAATCACCTCAAATTCAAGTGCTTCACTTCCAGCACACCTGTTCTTCGAGACTAATCTGTTCTTGGATGAAAAATTGCACAGAATTACAATTAAAAAAAAAATCTACATCACTCAGAGTCACGCTCACAATCGATCACAATGGACAACCAATAATTGTAATATATTGCACCTTCGGTAGAAGACAGAGTAAAGTTAATGAAGATGCCCAGACTGGGCACTCATATGCAATCATAAAAAATGTAGACAATCTCTCCTGATAAAAACCAAACTTTGTACAGAATTGTATATGGCCATGCAGGAGCAGTTTCTGTGCAGTTTCTGTGCTACAATATAGCAATTTAACTGCACACAGCAGCTTTGCTTGGCAGTTTATGGAGAATCTATAAGGGAGCACAATATCCAAATAACATGTCAGTGGGGATTTAGGTGGGCACAGTGCAGTAACTGGAATTGGATTTGGGATGCTCTCGCAGCCTCACTCAAGATCAATTACAAGGCCCTTTGGAATTACACCTGATCAAAATCTTGGTTCGTCCCTCCCCACGCAGAGGTAGCTCCCAGGAGCGGATGCTGCAGGACTGGGGATGAAGCAGCTGCAGTCCCTGCTCTCCTTTGACCTAGCTAAAGCACCTGCAGGGTGCGGGCACAGCTGAGCACCTGGTGGCAGCCGGGGGCTGCCTGCACCAAGCCCAGCACCCATACTCCTGCCAGGGGCACAGGCAGGCAGGGTGACCAACGGGGATGTCTGGTTCCGCGCTTTCTCTTTAAAATCTCAGCAATAAAACAATTCTTAGCTTCAGATAATGTCTTTGACTCTCTGTTTCTTTAAACAACCTTTTCATGTACACACAGTTTACGTTATCCTTCCTTCTCTCCCCAACTTAACAGGCTGTGCTAAAAGGTTGAAACGACCTCCCCAAAGGTCTTTTGCCATTTAAGAATTAATTAGCATTCAAGAAAGGACTCAGTGAAGTCCATCAAGCGTACCCGCACGTCAGATGTGCCGATCATCTGTGTTGGGGATGAACATGTATGACATCTGATGTCTTCAGTCTATTTCTCAAATTCATTTCAAAGAGCACATCAGCAATTACTCAAACAAGCACCACAAAGAAAGCATGAGAAGAAACAAAACACAACCAGTGCTTGGGCAGCAGCTCAAAGATGTGCTGAAGGAGCTCACGTAGCCAAAAGAGTTAAGTGACCCCATTCCTTTCCGGACCCATAAAATGTGCTCACTCACTCTTCTAACACCCATATCTGGCAGAGTTCTCACCCCAGTACGTTTAAAAGCATTGAACCTCTGTTTTGTGAGAGGGAGCCATCACTCAAGCCCACTTCTTTACGACTGCAGTCTTACAGTTTTTGCAGCAAGTGGGTCTCTGTGAATGCTGTGGCACCAGGCATTCGTGGAGATGCTCTCAGGAAACTCCCCAGGAAGAGTGTCTGTCAGAGACATACACCACTGAATGGAAAACATCCGCTAACTTGACTTTGCATTTCTTTAATATCACATATTCTATACTTTAAGCCATTTCTTGGGGATTTTTTCCACTGAACCTTTTATTCACTTTCATTTTATTGTTTGATGTTCACAGGCAAGTCTCTCACTAAAGGTTCACTAAATTAAAAATTGGAACATTCTTCTGACCCAAGTGGAGTTTACTAGGTTAATTTTCATCCGTGTCAAGATGTTATAGCCTCTTGAATCAACAGAAGTGTTTTGTGCCTACTGCTTATTTCAGAGTTAAAGAAAAACCTGCAAGGTTAATGAGTAACAGGAAGCAATTCATTAAAGTTTTGATAATGTAACGTTTCACAGCAATTTCATTTCATCATAAATTTTACAACCCAAAGGAAAAAATGAATCCTTGAAAAAATCTATGCCTAATGTAAAAGACAAGCAGAGAGGACTTCACAGGACTTCTAAGAATTTTGGCAGCATTAACACTGGTTATGGAATTGAGGCCTTTATTCAGAAGCGCTTATTTCTTGAATTGCTTTCTTAAATGCAGCTTTTACAGATAGTATTTCACAGACATACAAGTTTTGTTGTCTTCCCTTCACAAATTCAGTTCTGTGACAATACATGAAACTTATCTCCAGGTGTTCTGAGTAACTTACTCTGTGTCTTGAGAACGAAATCTTGCCCGATAGTGAAAGTTTCTATACCACGATGTATAGCACATATACCTTCTGACACACAGGGCACTGGCCACTCTAGGAGACACAATGCCAGACCAGGTAGACATAGTGTCTGCTCTGCTGAGGTGTTTTCTCCAGCACCAAGAAGCAAGAATGAATTTCTGCAAAGCCCTGTAGTAGACTCGACATTGAGTCCAAATGGTTTTGCTTTCCTTTCCTAATCAAAATCATTAAGTTTAAATTAACTTCCCAAGCTGAAAATTCAGACACTGGCCTTCTTAAGCGAACTAGGATTATCAACTAGAACAATAAAATTTTGGCTCCTAGTTTTTTCATCTCCACAGTTCCAGGAGTTGCTCGGAAAACTAAAAGAAACGTCTTTCTTGACCTGTGAACAACAGTAAAAATACGAACGTAACAAGAAAATTTGACAGATGAGAGCTCTTGCAATAGCTGTTGAAAGCTAAGGCCCCCAGCACAATTCTACTGAATGTGCAGCTTTACTATAGTTACAGATTAGAACAACGAATTTATTTATTTATGCGGTGATTATTGTGCATTTAATGCATTGGTAACTGGCACTTAAATTCTGGAATAACAGCTTAAATCCAGCCATTACATTTATTTTAATTAAATGTTTCCAAGTATTTTTTGCTATACTACGCAGACAGCCACTGCTAATGACCAGCTCCGTGTAGTCTCCATGTAACATTATTTCCCCTGGTAAGACCCTCACTGCTTTGCCTGCCCTGGTTTGGGGAGGGTGACAGTGCGTTAGGCTTTATGCACAGGGCCTAATTATCCTGCTGCTGAGGAAAGACACGTCATTCCTCACACTGTCACTACTCATCATTCAGCACTGCAGGGATCAGGATCACGTACTCCAGGGAGACAAAGCAAGGGAGGATGGAGCACAGTTTTCTGCATCACTGCTGTAGTCCTCAGCACCTCTGCTCCCTACGGACATTTCTTGCTATCTGATAGGTTTGAACAAAGCTCTCAAGTGTTTACACAAACTTAAAGCATACATCCAATTTCCAGAAGCTCTGGATTTGGCCTATGCTTTCAAAAAAGCCATTGGCACACCTACAGGTAGAGGCACTCCCATCCCCTGCTCAGATGCTCACACTAGAATTGCCAGAGCAACTGCAGCCCCCACCACCTCTCCTCCTCCCCAGCCACCCCATCGATCCCCCCCAGAGGTACGCGAGGGAGCCAACTCAGCAAAACAGCTCTTGAAGGCTTTTTACAGGCTGCTGGCACAGCAGCTCTCCAACGACAGGCACTTTGCAGAACAGAATCACCCTCATCACTGAGTATCACCAAGACTGGTCCCCTTCTTCTGCAGACATCTACATCGAGCGATAGCGTTCACAAAGAGACCTCTTCCCACTACACAGCTACAGCCCCTCTTTAGTCCTACAGGAGCTGTCCCCAAACTCACTGCATTTAGAGTGGAAACTTCCCCCTGCTCTCCAGCACTGACATTTGTTACCACCCATTAGTTTCTGCCCCTACCCAGGGAAAGGCTAGGTTTGGATGGTGAAGAAGAACTTCCAAAAGGTGGTTTAGAAGAACTTCCTAACATTTCTTTGCCTATGTCACCTCTGGTACTATGTAATTTTGTTGCAGGTTGGGTTCCAGCTGCAGCTCACCCAGTGTACTTGCTAGTAATCTTTTTTAATAAAATAAGATACAAAGATTATATTATTCTACAGTGTGCTCGGTGTTAGAGAAGAGGAAGGCTAAAGTACCAGTAGGGTCGTGTGGGGAGAAAGAATATTATGGGTGATGAGATAATCCCAAATTTTTCTCAAGAAGAGTTAAAGAAGATTTTGGAAGGAGTTTCACAGCATCTGACTTGATAAAGCTCTCCGCAAACTTGACAAATAAAATTCCATCAACACTAGTTGAGAAATGCTGTTTTCACATGCTTAAAACACTCATCTCTGGAACAGAGGGACTATTAGTGGGAGAGTCGTTTGTCTGCAGCTGCCAGAAAAGCTAGGAAGCCGAGAGAAATGGCATTCCCTGCTGCTAATGGATGGGAGAGCCTCCTTGGGTACTGGGAGAATGGGAGGAAGATGAACTCTGCTTGCATAAATGAGCAGCTACACCAACAGCTACCATAACGTGTCAGAGAAGTCAACAGGAGCTCAGAATTCCCACTTCCCAAACCACATATTGAGCAGCTCCTACTGAAACAATCATGAATTCTTGGGTGCTCAGCACTTTTGAAGAGCAGGACTCCTGTTTGGGAACAGATGAAGGGTGCTGGCACGAACATGGTGGCACAGCAGCAAGCACACCACTGCTTACCTGCTCCCGTTCAGGCACCAGACCCTGTTCAGCACATGCTCCCGAGCGTGGCATTTCCTATGGCTACCTTCAAGACAGACTCCTCTGAATCCTGACGTGACATCCTGCAGAAGAAGAGGGTTGCCCCCTGCCCAGCTATACCGATCTATCTGGTGCAAGGTAGTAGCTTTGCCTACAAACCCCGCTGCCCAGCATCTCTCCACACCCCATGTATGGAGCCCAGGCACCTTGCTTGCGTGCTGCTGCTGCACCCAGGTTTACGGTGTTCAGCTCCCCTGCACGGATTCTGCCATGAGCACCACAAATACAGTACCGGGGTACTGAGCTGTGAAGACACTGGCCTTGACCTTCTGCTTTAAAAGAGGAATATTTCACATGAGCCGATGGAAGTGAGCAATTTCAGCCACTATGGATTTGTTGTATTACTTTCTTCCAAAACATGGTGACACAGAAGCTGCATGCTAGAAAAAAAAAAAAAACCAACCCCCCTCCCCCCATTTCTAATTGATTCAGTTTCACATCCACTGTGATGAACACTCTGAGGTTCACCTTTTGGAAAACCAGAAATTACTTTTTGGAAAGCTGAAAGGACCTCAAGAAGATGGGAGATGGACTGAAGTTTTTACCTGTCTTTAAATCACTTGTGACTTACGAAAGAGAAATGATTTGTTCCAAACTCTTATGGGTAGGAAGCCTGAAGGGCTGACTTTAATTTATGTGCAATTTCTTGTAATAATCTAATTTAGATGTCAGACAAAGTTCTGGGTTATTACTTTTCACAGAGAAATTACAATGTATTTTCTTCTTTAATTATTTTGATGGCGTTAAGAAAGAATATTTTTAATAAACTTTTCTTATCTGAACTATAACACTTGAACTAACATAATATGTTCATTTGCTGTCAAAATATTTTCTGTAGACATTCACAATAATACAACAATTCTGATAAAGAGAAACCTGCTCCTGGGTTCATTTTGCATCTGGCTATATTTGCATATTTTATTCAACAGTATGAATTGGACAACAAAACCTTTGCAGCATTAAAAAGTGTGCTATGGTTTTATTTAGAAGTTCACATTTTAGGCAAAATATTACCACCTTTTTGGAAGACGTTGCAACATATTCCCATGTATTTCAATGAAGATTATGAGACAGAGCTGCACAGATATTCTGTCCCTCAAAGCTTATCCTTGACTGTAAGGAGACAGTGCTAGCCACTGCTTTCATACTGAACATAAAATGTCAAATTTGTCAAATACACTTTGTAGAACTGATTGCACCGGGAAGCATGTGCTACAACATTAACACCTGCATTTTTGTGGAAACATTGCAGTATTTCAGCATAAATGAAAGTTTATAGCCTTGTTTTCACACATCTACTAGCTTGGCAAGCCATTAAGCAACACAGAGTTTATTTTTTTTAAGGTCTTAATTTAAAATTTCAGATTTTAACACTGCTCCTACTTTGTTCTTGCAGCAGCAGCCAGCATTTTGATAACCAGATTTGCAAAGAAGTCTAAGGCTCAGCATGAGTACATGTACATTAGCATCCATGTGTCTGTGTTAACTACAAACCATACAGTGAGCTTTCTCGAGGGGGTTCAAAACCATCCTCCACTGTTTGGATGCTATTGCATGGATAATCTCGCTCTCAACTTCTGTGGAAAGGGACTGTCCTCTGGAAAAAATTCCAATAAGGGCTATGTCAGATCTACAATACACAGCAGTATTTTCACAGACTTAAATCATGGGAGCTCCCACAAGGTAGTGACCTATGTTTATAGAGCTGAAGATTATGAGCTATATATTTTATTATATGACTGTCTGAAAACCATATTGTAGTGAGTACTCTGCGTTGTCATGAATCACCGTGAGAATAGCTGAGAAAATGTATAGGCTTTTCTCCTTCAGGGTCAAGAGTACATTCCTCTGTGACCCTTCATTTTAACATGAGGCAAGGATGTAAAATGCCAAAGGCTCTTTTTCCACTGACTTCACTTGAAACAGTCCAGAGTTTATTAAACAGCAAATAATTCTGCTATCAATCTAGCATCTTAAAATTGGAAACCACCTACAAAGAACAAACAAGTATGAGGCAACATTAAAATGTAGATATATATGTACAAACACACACACAAAGTCTGCTATTCAAAGAGGGTGGCTTTCTGTTGCCTGAATGACTGTGGTCTTTTTTACTTTAACTATCCTGCCCAGTGAATTAAGGCAATGTAAATTATTCAGGTATGTCTTGTGAATATTTTATGAAGAACCTCTGTAACAAAAGAAAAAAAAAACGGACATGTAATTTTGTCCATCTGCACAGACCTTCCCTAATTCTATTTAAACACAGTGCATTTTATTAAAGAGAGAAATCATAAAGTTAACATCTCATTTGATTCTGGGCTGCACATTTCTCAAATACTAAGAATAACTTGGACCAAACATTATTTTTACTGTCAGATTCTTACAATGAGAAATCCGAAGGCTGTGATACATTCACAGGATACTTGAAAAAGCCTAGATATTCTGTATGAATAGCAGTTAATTTTTGAGAGTGAAGAACATGATCCCCTCTCTTTCAAGGATCACAGGTTTTTAATTTAAAAAGACAGGCAGACATCATAGAATTTAATTTCACAAACAAAAATATTATCTTCTTGCACCTACTGTAAGCATTTTAGAATAACCAGAGGAGTTATGTTTTTATGTATTTCATTAGAAGCAAAAATATTCGTCAGTGAAGAGGTAATTGATAATTTAATTTTAGAACAAACCAAACGAATGAATATAAATGCTTTGGAGACAAAAGATACAGAAAGTTTAAAAACAAAACAAAATAAAACAAAAAAAAAATAAAAAAAAACACAACTAAAGTTTAAGAATTAAGTTTTATGAAATGCTTAGAATGATTTGGCATGATTTAACCCATGTAAGCATGGGTTAACTGCAACAAACCTGAGCGTGGCAATGACCTCTGCCGGCTCGCACACGGGATAAGGCAGGACCCATCCACATGGGCTACAACCCCTGCTCGCATGGAGCAACAGAGAAGTCAGTGCAGTCCCTCTGAGGGTGAGGGGCTTCCCCTGTTCTGTGGCTTGTGGGTTCAGCCCCACCATTGCCCAGCACAAGCAGGGACCCCCTTGGGAAGTCCACCTTAATCCATCGGGCAGTTACTTCTACTATCAGGAAATGAATGCTTGAATCTTGTAGGAAACTATGATTTTTTATTGTGGAAGTTTATGAAAGAAAAGGCTAGTCTGGAAATGTGCTTCAAGGGAGGCTTTCCGAAACAGCAGCCCTCTTGTTTCAGGCCGGGTACCAAGGCAGGGATTTGCAACCACTCACTGTATTTTCTTGGAAAGCAACATTCACAGGGAATCATGAGATCTAGCTGAGATTGGGTCTCAGATTCTTCAAAGTTGGCTCAATGATGTATGTTGGCTTTTGCTTTTGTTTGTTTTGCTTTGTTTCAAATGGGATTCTAAATTTCAATGTACAAGGCCTTACTTCAGACATCCAAATAAGCAGGACTGGTCCTCAGAAGCTCTTAGTGCAGTTTGAACAGACACCACAGAAAATGCTTTCAGAAATCTAACAAATATTCACGTGCTTAAATACAGCTTTATGCTTCTAGTTGTAAAATATGATTGCTAGGACTTGAGTTTTCCTTCTCCTGGGTGAGTGGCCTAGTTGCCAGGCTATAAAAAGTCATTTACTTGCTCAGTCTGGCCCAATTAATATTTAATTATGTCAGGCAAAGTAGAACAGCTTGAATGGAAAGGCTTGAGGGTCCTTACACAGTCCAGAGTAGCCCAAACTTACAAATCCATGCAGCACGACAAAAGCAACAACTGAATCCTGGTATTCTGAATCCTAAGCAAGCGCCCTGCCTGCCAAAGCGCTGGAAAACAGGGAACAGCATGGCTGCTTCTGTCAGCTGGATGGAGGTTCTGCAGAGACCAAACCATGAAATTTGGCCCAATTTTTACTCAAGTTTCAAGTGAGAGGAAGGGGAAGAGAAAAGTATTTCATTTTTCTGAATACCTTGTCTTCTAGCTGCCATTTTGTGTTTCATGTCAGGTGTTTTACGTGCAGGATGTTGCAAAGACAATAGCTTGGTGTTTTACTCGTGTCTAAAAGAGATTTTCTAATGCTTGCTTTTGTCTCCCTCAATTCAAAACATGTGCCACCTGGACTGGAAAACACACATCCTTCCCAGGGATAAAAGAGAAAGCTTTTCAGTTCCCATCACTATGTTGTAAATTCAGCTTGTAACTCCTAACAGAAGTCAGACTCTTTTTATGCTGTTATTTTACCCTGTATCTTAAAGCTTTAGTCAGTCTAGCGCTAAGGTGAATTAACTTGTTTTTGTCTATTTTTCAGTGGCTCAGAAAAAAATAAAACGTAGATGCAAAGGAATACTACATATTAACCTAAAGGGCCTAGGTATAAGAGCATCCCTTAAACGTGAGCAAAAGCCTGGACGTTTAAATGGCACAATTCTAACCTGAAGACTGGGGCTTGAGCTCAGAGGCTCTGATCGTGTGTCAGTGATGGCAATATGGGGACTGGGATGGAGGGGACAATGAGCATGCCCCGCTCCTGCTCCCAAGCCAGCATCCTGGGTACAGACACGCTGCAGGGGTACAGCTCCTCGTAGTGCCCAGACCTCTCTGCTGGAGCCCACTCCCAGAGCCTGCAGCTCTTCTGCTCTTCCCATGGCAGAAGTCCGGTCCCCTGAACCCTTGTTCCAAATTCACTCCAGCCCCAGCCCACCTCCATCCTTTTTCTCAGTACTTCTGAAAGCTCACAGTCGTCTACTCCAAAGCCTCTCCCATCCCACACACCCAAGACCCTCACTGCTCGTGTCCTGTGTCTCCCACTCCCCTCTCTCCCCAACACCTTCCTGTCTCGCTTCTCACCCACAACACCCTTTCACTTTTACGTCTTCACTCTTTACAGCCACCTTTGTCCTCCGCCAGACTCCCCACCTGAGGAGCACAACAGCCGGTGGGCTCCCAGCAGTCCCACCTACACACTGACATTTCTGCTCATTTTGCAGCTGCTGCTGCCCCTCACCCAAGCTCAGACCTCTGCCGGCTTTCACAGCCACCCAAGCTTACATTTTCCCGGGACTTGGCACATGGAAGGTTGTGCAGGCAAGCATTTCAAAAGCCCAAATGCTGCCTACACTTGCCTGAAGTCTGCCTAGGTCAACTCTGAAGCAATTAAAAATAAGCTGCACCCAAGAAGAATAGGATAAATGGCAGCTGTGAAGATCTCGTGGTGAGAACCAGCTGGTAGGCCCCCAAAACGGGTGCCTACAAGTGTAAATTTCCTGCAAACATTGCTGAAAAGTGGCTGTTTTCAGCGCACGCAGTTGTGTCGAGCGATTGGTCAGAGCTGTAGAGGTATATATATTCAAACCATGAAGAACTGTGATGCCTATTGCTATTTCTTTCACATTTTAGAAGCTCTCACTATAGTGCTAAGCTACAAGCGATGCTCATGGGCTTCGAGCTGCCACAGCTCAGTTACTGGCAGTGACCACTTCCCATGCATTACAGAATTCCCTTTTGCCTCAGGAGTTGTAGATTACGGAGGGTTTCTTTTTGTTTTTATTTACTTTTTATCACGTACTGCACGTTTCCCAGAGCTCGGGCCTGGAAACGAGTTACCTGCAGCAGCAGGCTGTTAGCCAGCCCCGACAGGCAGCTGAGCACTGCACGCCTCGTGTAGACGCCATCACCGACCAGGCTGACCGTGCTCCCACCTCACCTGCCAATGAATCCTGAGCACCACAAGTACAAATTCCAGATCACGTTTTGCAAGGGCAAGAAAGTGGTGCCTAATGCTCACAACTCCAGTGGTCAGTCTGATGGCACAGACCACGAACACCTTAAGAGATTGTCATCTAAGGGTAGTAGTAGTGCACTAACACCGCTGTTCATATCAGTACTTAGTCAGCAGTTAAAGAAACCTCAACATCCTGCTGGTGCTCCGCTGTCGGAGGTGTTTCCTGTGTTTGGTAAACCATGAAAATATCTGAAGAGCTTAGTGGTACAACCATTGCATTTTAGGGCTTCTTTTAAGTACAGTATTCTCAAACAGGTACTAACAACGTCTTGATTTTAGTTGATCTCAACTCCAGTCCTGCTTTCCAGTCATTTTATTCATTATAGGAATCTTTATCATTATTCAACCCTTTTTTTTCCCCCTAGCTTTCCCCATGCCTATAAAGAAGATTTGGAGGTGTGTTTCATTTAGACAAGCAGGTACTTAGATTGCTGTTAGTATTGGTATTCTCTGCTTAGTTAGGCTAACCTGTTACTCAATCAGATTAATCAGGTAGATCAGATTTATTCTTTTTTCAGTAAGAAAAAAATACAGGCTCAGCATTAAAAAGAAAAGAACGAAAAAAAGGCTAGCATGTACATTATGGAAAATGCAAGGCAACTAAGCGTTTTTAATATGTTTGCCCTTTTCTTGAGAAAAGGGACACTTCAAACACCTGTCCTATTTGGGAGTTTGCTACTGACTCAGACCATTAAATACATTCATACGAGTTTTGTTACTTCTAAGAATATAGGGCTTACGAAATGAGTAAAACCTGGCAACTTCTGAAACCGTTCTTTGAACTACCTGTGGATGTCACATCAACATTTCAGAGGTTCGGCCCCAGAGCGGGGCAGGCAGTTAAAAAGGCCTGCTGCTCATGTGTGTAGCACTGTGTGCAGTGCACAGAGCGTCACGGCAGCTCAGCACCAGCAGCTGCTGCTGCAGAGGGCAGAGCGACCTCCAGCAGCTCGCTTCGCATTCGCATCCCGCCCAGCGCCCACCCGAGTTCTGTTCAAAGAAGCTGTAAGTGAAGTCGCACACAAAAACCTACCCCAGGACATGTCCAAGGGATGCAGTACTGTGCATAACAGGATGCCTATGCAGTTTTCAATGGCTGCATTCAAGAGGCTGTAAAAAACAGATACAGACTTATACAGGCTTCCCTGTAATTAGAAACTTTATGGAACTTTGTAGCAGTTTTATACAATAGTTTAGTAAAGGGCTGAATCAATAGAGAATTTTTATGAGACTCTTAAGGCCAGCTTGTATTAAAGCAGTAAGTATTTCATTTTCTTTATAAATGTTCACAGCACTAAACTACAAGACACCACCATATAGCACTTGAGTGGAAACGCATGCTGTCCTGGTGTGTTTGGGGAAGGAAGGACAGCCAGTGGAGCAGCAGGGCCAGACACAAGCTGAGGCTCGGTCTGACCTCACAATGGAGCCTCTGCAGGGAGATCCTCACTGCACCATCCCACTGCCTCGCATCGCCTCTCCCGCTGGCACCACCGCGTCGCCACCGCTTTGCCCTCACCTGAGTCGCTCCTCCTGCGGCCACCCCTGCTCTGCCTGCGGGACGAAGGCAGGTCTGCGGCAGGGACTGCTTCCCCAGCCTTCAGCTGCAAGGGCAAACTCAGATCACGGATTACTGCGAGCACGGCAGAGAGCCTGGGAGCACCTCCAAGATCATTTTCCCTGCGTCTGTAGCACAGCAGGAGCGTTTTCCCCATCTCTTCTATACATGGCAGAGAAGGACCTCACGCTGGCACCAGCATAATGTCACTCACGAGTAATTTTATCCGATTTATTACATCTAAGTGCTTCAGTAAATATTTAAAGAATCTGATTGCAGCATATAGGGTTCTAATAGATTAGAAAGAAATAAATTACCTTACATTAGCATATAATATTATTTACCCAAGATAATTGAATCAGCTCAGTTAATCACTAAATCAACTAAGTTTTCATTATCATGACAAGCTTAAGGAGTACAGGTGACATTTGGTTAGAAATGTTAAAGTAGTAATGATAACAGTTGGTTGTTCAAGCTGAGGTAAAGCAGTATTAAAACACACAAAGCATCCTTGCCGTTAATCTTAGACAAAAGTCAAGTTTGCACTGTCAGAGGGGAAAGCTCTCACTACGTTGCAAAGAAAAAAGTATAGTTTAAAATGTTTACCACTTTATCCTCTACAAATATTAACTAAATGCCACAGTGCCATAAAACACTCCACAGCTGGGAAACCAGTGCAAGGAGGTACGCACCACCCAAGGTGAATAACCTTGCTTAACCAGCTGGCTGCCCAAGTACCGAACAGCATTTCCTGAGCTAAGGCGAGCCAGACAGGAGGGGTGTTGAAACACAGGAGAGCACAGAGCACTGAAGGCAGTGTGGACAGGATGCAGCGCACACAGGTTGCCCATCAGGAGGAACACTCAGAGGAACAGTTTGAGCAAGGACAGAGCAGTGCCACCAGCAGCGGCCAAAACCTGCATGCTCTACACAGCCCAGTGCTGCTGCACAGCCCTGCAGCTCATTCTGTCTGCGCTCTGTTACCCCGTGGCACAGCTGGGTACTGAGCCGGGGGCTCCGGCAGCTCAGACACAGCACTGCACTGCTGAGGGTTTTCCCGGAGAAAAGCTGAATTTCTGCAATTTTACGGTCCCTTTCAGGATGCAGCTTCCAATTAAAACTTTCTTCCATCAGAGCCATTCACCGGCAGCACTAGAACTGTGGCTACCCAGCAACATCTCTGTACCAACTGAGGGACTTTGCTCGCAGCTAACAGATATAAGCTTGTAGACTGCATTGTTCCAACCTTACTGCTTGCAAATGGAAAGAATTCCAATTTTTATTGCTAGCCACAAAAAAGCATTAAAAGTTTTAGAATATTTTATAGTTATTAATAAAGTGAATTGCCTTTTTTTTTTTTTTAAAGGCTTGAGTATTCTGTGCACCCCTTTTCTTCCACATCCCATGCCAGCGTCATTTGTTTGTTCTGTTAACACCTCTCTAATATCTATATTCCCCTGTATTCTTCCAGTTGTATTCTTGGGCAACAGAAACAAGGTCATTTCATCAAACGCAATGGAAAAAGTGGTTCAGAGGGAACTAGGAACAAACATTCATTTAAAATCATGATTAATTTATGTAATCCACTGGTCACTGCTTGTTAGGTACCTCCCTTCCCCTATGCAGACCCATTAGGTCTGTTAATGTCTTGTAATTGGCAGCTTGAGAGCCATCCCCTCACACATATGCAAAAGCCTTGTGCTTTTAGCTTAGATGTGCTGATCCAGGTGGCATCCCCTAAATTTCCATCCACTGGGAACCCATCCAAGAGGAGATGGAAACCTCCTCGGCCAACTGCATTGCAGGAAACGGGCCATCAGTGAAAAACCTGGGCTGAGCACCAGTGAAAAGCAGCTAGTGGTGCTCCTGCGAGCCCGTCATGTCAAAGCTGGGCGGGAGGGAGGAGCAGTGAGAGCAGGAGGCTTGTCGGGACAGCAAGGGGTTCAAACCAGATATGGAAAGCAAGACTACCACGCTTGCAGTGTTTTCATTTGGGGTCACACGTTCTTGGTTACAATGCAGAGTCTTACCCTGGTTATTTTGGGAACAGTAGATCGGAGGATTGGATGAACTAGGGGGATTGCTACATTTCAAATACTCAGTACTTGCAGTTTAGATTCACCTTTCACGGCTCATCCTTGTCAGCACTTTCCTTATTTTTTGTTCTAGTATTTAATATATGGTTTCTATGCCTGTATTCTTAATCACCTTCACTGTATAATTTTCTTAGGTACTTATCTACCTTCTCATCTCCCTGCTTTGCCTAATTACCTGTCCCTTTCCTTCAGATGGTTCCTTTATTCCCTTCTTGCTTTTCAGAATCATTAGCATTGCATTATTATTCTTAACAGCAGTACATTTATGTTTATTATGCAGTGTTTGCAAATAAATAGCGAACTGAACTTCTGGATGTGTTTACTTAAAGCTAAAAGGAGAAAATGCAATGCAGGTTGAATTATCATTTCACTTGCTTATTTTTGGAAGGAAGAATTTTTAATGACTTAAGACCTCTGCTTTGCATCCAGTACTTTTTATAGCTTTGGTGTTTAAAGGAATGTTGAAAGCATTTATCAAATCCTATCTTGTGTACAAAACTTGTGTACTTTTGTACAAAAAATGTACTAATATTGAATCCATTTTTTTCTTTCTTTCTTGAATACTGCTCTTTTCCTTAAGGCACTATTTGCAACTAAATCAAATAACTGCAACCATCCTTGCTGAACTGTGATGTTCTGCCCTGTGAAGCACTTCTATACATTTGGCTCCATAATCTTTATAAAAGGATAAACCTACCCACCCAGCGTTTTACTTTTCTAACCCATTGTTGTTGATGTTTTCCCGCTTTTTCTCCTCAATTCTTACTTGGCTGCGTGGTTGTGCTGCTGCTGTCTTAAGTAGAATAACTTGATGCCTGGCCCTTTTCCCAGTGAGCAAAAGGACAACCTCCCACCAATTTCACTGAAAGCAAAGTTAAGATCACCCAGCTCTCCAGCTAGGTAAGCATGCAAGCAGATCTTAACTGTGTACTAGCCACAGTTAAGTCAAAAGTTCAGTTCACTGCATAAAGTTCAGCACAGACATCTCCCCCTGATCAAGGCCCAGTATGCCTGCTGTATGCTTGCACATCTACAGATTCATGTGGATTTTCTTTTGTAGAAGAAACAGGAAGGCAGAAGCTGTTGGAGTATACTACTGCTTTGTTTGAGCTCATTTTAGTCAAAACTAGCTCATGTCATTGTGGCTTTGTATAACCTAGTCTCGCTTCCTGCCAGCCTAAGCCCTGAATGCCATAGCCACTGCAGGCTCTCAGCCAGACTCTATTAAAAAAACAAACAAACAAAAAAAAACAGTCTTTGAATGAAAAAGGCATTCTGTCTTCCTCCAGGTCAGGCAGCAGTGCTTTTAATTAGTCAAAGGAAGCGGGGAGCTTCTTCCACTAAAGAAGGACCCAGTGCCCAGGTCTTTGTGCACCTCTCCACGACTCCATTCCTCTTTGCACTGATCTCCTCTATTTAAACCCATCAGCTGTGGCTTGTGGCCCTGGGCTGCTTTCAGCTTGACAACTGCATCTTATCATAACATGGAGTCTGGTGACAGACCAAGCCTTTGAAGGTCCCATATACCGGTTATGTTGGTACGAAAAAACAGTTGCTAAACACTGAATGCTAGACATGAAGTGACCCCAATACAGAAGTATTAATCCAAAGGTAATTAGATTTCTGACATGTTTTCTTTCCCTTTCCCCAGCAAAACATAACTACTTGAATCCTAATGGGAATTCTCAGCCCTACTCATTAAATTCAATGTTGTCTGTGACTTCAGGATCAGGCTGTGCTGGGAGAGGAATGGTTTTATGAACACAAGATGCTGGTGGCAGCTGTGTGGTCCTCCCAGCACAGGAACACCAGCCCCAGATGCATCTGGGTTTGTAGGACCAGTATGCGTCCCAGTGCCAAAGTGCCAGGCGCTGCTAGCTCGTGTGATCACAGCTCATGAGGACTACGAGGACTAGGTTGAAGTATTAGAGTGGAAATTACTGCTAGTGCTTCTCCTAAGAGGCATAACTAAGCCCAAAGCTGGTGTTTCTACCATTTCTCATTTTTCACATTTTAGTCTTTATGTCAGAAATATTACCAGTCAGCAAATGCATTAAATCATATAGGAAGCAAAGCACTGATGCATCAAACTTTCTCTGAGAGGCTACAGTTGTGTTTTATTAACAGAAACATTTCAGTTTCATAAATACTTAATGAAGTGACTGCCTATAGCAGAAAGTCACTTCAGAGCTAATTGCTGCTGTGGTCAAAACCACCAAGCTGTTTAGCATTTACTTGCAGCTTCACGTTACAATGAACAGAGCTGACAAACTGGTTATTAAAGTATTGGAAACATCTCCTCAAAAACAGCGATTGTTTGGTTAGTACAAGCCAGTCACACTGCCTCTGGAATGATCTAGATCAAGTGTCTACTGAAATACTGTATAAAATAAAAAGCAAGATAACGAATATATCATATGCAGTAAAAGAAAAGACTACAGACTGATGTGAAGTGTTGTTGACAGTTAATTTGTCCCGATTTATTTCCATGATAGCAACAGAAATACAGAATTACCCTTCTGGTTTATACTGGTAGGGCAGTGAGCTACAAGCCAGAAGGTGCTAGGGAAGCACAAAGGACACTTGTGGTCACAGGGGTGGTCTGAGCAGCACCTAAAGGCATGCTGCCAAACGCCCGGGTGGTACAGAGGAGTTGGGGGCAGCTCAGCTCTTCTGAAACTAGGCAACACAGTTTACCAATAGATTAATGCGGATAAAGGCCTTGCACAATTAAGATATCAAGAGAAGGAAAAGAGTAAAACAGCAACTAGATTATACAAGCGTTAGGATTCGAAGCTGTAAGGTCAGCAAGTGATTTGGACAGCTAGTGAGGGATTCCTTGGACTGAAGATAAAACAAATTACGTGCATTGTCTTTACAGGATGATGAGACACATTGATACAGCCAACTGTACATAATTTACTCCAAGATAATCCCTGTCACATACGCATTCCCATACCTAACAGAAGGCACTAACCTAAAATGGAGGTAGAGTGCTTTCTTCCTTCTTTTAGCCCTTTTATTCCCCACTATCATTACTGGTGAACAGGGCTGCACTGTTCGTTTTGGTTTGCCCATGGGATGAAGCCTGACTGATGGCCTGAGAGGGTGGGGGTTTGTGGCAGAAGCCGAAGCATAGCCTAGTGCTTCAACAGTCCTGGGTTTACACGGCAGTCCCAAAACAGCCTCATCTCCTGCCACGGTAGTGCTGGAGAAGAACAAGTCCCCACCTCCATTCCAAGGGCACCACAGAAGTGATGAAGCAGTTACCAGCCTATTTGGGCCTGATGCCTCCAAAAGCAACCATCTGCTGGCATTCCTGTGGGACGGGTGATCTCCAGATGCTGTGAATCACCAGTGGCCTTTCGGTGTGACTGCTAGAATTTTTTGCCATTTCTACCACTACCGCTGCTGCTACACTACAAACTGAGTCAGAATTCATGGTTAAAACGTGGTGAGTCATACCAAAAGTCACTCTCCCCAACCTACAAAAGTTAATATACTCATTTTCCTCTTTCAGAGAGCCTTGGTGCCCATCCACTGCTGTTACAAGGCATACAAGTCAGCAATTTGACAGGGCTGTTTTAAACACTGATCCAAAAAAAAACGCATATGCTGAATCAAGCAAAGGAAAAGAGCAAGCATGAGGGAAACCTCAGCAGTGAAACACGACTTAGAAAGAAGCAGAAGTTTCTGTGAGAAAGTGATGTCAGGTTCAAGCGTGAAGAACTGAGAGACTGCACCTTGTGTTCTCAGAGGGGTTGCATACAACAGGCGGTCTCTAAGAGTACAGGATCATTGCCAAATACAAAGCATTTCAAAACAATGAAGGGTATTACAAAAATATAAAATGGCATTGAAACACTCTCCTGAAGGAAAAATGTGCATGGGTGGTTGAAGGAAAAATGCAGTTCGTGATTATGGCAGAGCGTATGCTAAGTATAGACACTTAAAATGAGAAAACAGCGTATGAGAAAATAATCCATTTAATGCTTTGCTTTCATGTGATTCCATTCCCTTATTCATCACATTTATATCTCAACCAGCAAGTTCCTTTGTAACTTTTCAAAATCAGCATAACTCCATTGAAATCACAGGAATTACACCAACTGACTTTAAAAAGGATATGATTTAATCCCAGCCAGTAGAATCTACTTAGGTTAAGATCTGAGCACACAGGTATTTGGTGACAGCCCAAACCAATCTGATTAAATGCAATTCTGACTTAACTCCAAAGCACAGAACTTTAGTTCAAAGACTTCTCACAGACCTAGGGGCTTAGAGTACTACCTGACAATTCAGTAGTTCCAAAACAGCTAAAAATAAAACCCACGGCCTCAGGTTTAAAAACCCATCCCTTGGCCTTAAACAATATCAAGATTGGAAGAATGGGCACAACAACTGATCCCATTACAAAAATCTTTTCACAAACAGACCAGGCTTTATCAGAGTTACAGGTTTTGGTCTCACTATGCCTACACTTCTTTTAAGTGCTAGACATCAGTCATCAGATCCAACTAATTTTTTTTTTTTATTTTTTTTAATGGAACTGGTGCTACACCTAGCCTCTGACATTACCCCACAGCATATCCATAGAGAACAACTATTTTGCCAGAGCAAACCAGCTAAGTTTGCTTCGTCTTCACTTGTAAGACAGGTTTTCTACTCCCCTAGTGTCCTAGCAGCCTTTTTCTGTACCTCTTCCAATGTGAATTAGTCCTTTCTGAACACAAATTGCTAGAATTATTCACACCATTTAAGATGAAATTAGCTCAGGACCTTGCGCATAGCCCTACCTCCAGTGGAAAAATATTGCTTGACTTATCTTAGGTTTACATTCATTTGGCTTACAACGTCAGTCATCCTCTGATCAATGAATTTGTTTCTGCCTTGCTCCTCCTTTTTATTTTTTTCAGCTGTAGAGCTCCATACCAGAAACTATTATGATTAGTGCCTAACAGCACACACTTTTCCTGGGTGCTGTTCATTTCTGCACACTTTGCTGGTTTAGTCCTCAGAGCTCTCCAGCTCTCCCTGCGTATTTTTATCCTCTCAATTTTGGACCAATTTTATAAGTATATTCCCACTTTCCCATGCCATTAATAGGGATATTAAACAAAATCGATCCAGGCCCATCTGTAAAGCCCTTCTAGCCTTAACCCCCTGCTTCAGCAAAACCTACTGTTCTCTCGCATTCAGCCCACTTAGCAATACCTGCCCTTGTTCCTGTGTTCATTGTCTTGACTGAGTTACCACGTGGGAAAGCCAGACAGGCTGTGCACTTGCTGACGCACAAATGCACACCCTAGAAATAAAAAAACTGACTGTTGAAGATGACAGAATGAAGGCATGTCTCCTTATAAGCATCATCAGTCCTTCTTACTTTTCTGGGTGCTTTAAGGATGAGTATCTGAAAATGTGAATACTTGACCATTAATTTTTGTAATTACAGTGTATGATCTGTTGTTTCGGCTTCAGCTAAATCAATGTCACAATGCACATGTCATTTAAGTGCTATTTGGTGTTAGAAATGATGTCTGAACAGAAATCACCTGAATGGGACTCGGGACACTTAGCTTCACTTGTGTCAGTTTGGTTTCTTTGCCAACTACGTCCAGTCCTGTAAAATGGGAACAGCACTTGTTATTTTCTTTGTTCAGTGTTCCCAGTGCTGTGAATGCTAAGTGAGCTGCAGAAAGGACTATGTTCTTGGAAGCATCTGCTTTCCTACTTAATCTGTGGAAAAGCATTTCCTCTCCACATAGACCCTGCCTCACTCACAAACATTGCTCATATATAAGACTTCAACAGTATGTCTTCCAGGCTGTGGTAGTAACAACATATGTCATTCAAGACAGAAAATATGTAACATAAAGAAAATAGAAGCTAAATTGCCCATACCTACTGAGGTTACATAAAAAAAACCCTTGCCTTAGGGGTTTATTACGCATACGTACCTTTTTGACTACCAAACTGTAGAATCATTAAGGCAGGAAAAGCCCTCCAAGACCACCTGGTCCAACCACCCCCCTACCACCAGTGTCACCCACCAAACCATGTCCCTAAGCACCACGTCCAACCTTTCCTTGAACACCCCCAGGGACAGTGACTCCACCGCTTCCCTGGGCAACCCATCCCAATGCCTAACTACGATGACAAATCCCATATGAAATGAGGAAGAGCACTTGTGCCTGTTTTGTTCACCCCTGTTAGGCGGTGTGTAGGCCAATGCTTTGTAAGCTTGCTAGAAATTAAGTGTTATATATCAGTTATCACAGCAGTGCAGAGGACTACCTGCGAGGAAGTTCTTCCTTGTGCCAGCTCTGTTATCACCATCCCTTCAATGATGTGTTGTTTCTGCTACACTGTGTAAAACAGACTCAATGTGACTGCCTCTAAAGAACCAGAGATTGAAAAATAAAATGCTGTGTTGGTACTGCCATATCTGTCTATTTAGATTACAGAGTGCATCTAGAGCAACCTCCTGGTAAGCGAAGGAGAAAAAGGATACTCTTGCTAGTAAGCTCCTCACACTTACCCATGAAACACTGATTATAGATTCTATTTTATCAGGAATAACAGACCATCATGAATCAGCAAGCTTATTACAGGAGAGGCAGCAGACTGAAAAGCTGTATTACTTTTGTACAGCTTATAATAAACAGAGTGCTAAAGACCTGAACCTGGAACATTTTTCAGATATTTGTGAAATATTACATTTTTCTTAAAAGCCTCTCCCTAACAAACCTTTCAAAAAGTGTGAACCAATCTGCTAATAACCATTGCTCTGGTATATTGTGCTTTTATATCAGGTTTTACAACCCGTGTTATTAGCTTCTTAAATAAATGCTATCATTAAATTGCCCTGTGAACGTTTAGGGACGACACATCTCAGAGGTATACTAAGCAGGAGATTATGATCTCTTTACAGACTATTTTTCTGACCAAATCACCTGGCTGGCCAGGGGAGCATCCAAGACAGCTGGCACTTCGAGCAGCAGCTCATGCTGGCTAATGCGCTCAGGCAGAGGCGAGAGGGGCAGGCGGGAGGGCAGCTGGCTCCCACCAGGCACCGGAGCCAGGCAGGGCCGGCAGCTGGGAGGCACGGCCACATCCCGGCCGTGTGCCGTGGTCAGCCCTGGCCGCATGCCGCGCTCAGCCCCGGCACACTGAAGGGCACAGCCCTGGGAAGCGAGTGTGTTACGAAGCCTCGTGCTCTCACCTGGCGCCGCATCTCTTGTCAAGCCCCCCCAACAAGCACAAACAGCAAAGCAACGACCACAGGGCAAACACCCATCTGCCAGTTTGGAGGTGGAAGAAAATGAAATACCTTGTATATTGAGATCTTTTGTTCTAGGAAATAATGTGCGTGCTCTAGTTAAACAACCTACACCTGGCAAACACTCATTCCTATTGTTCCCAGTTCTTCGCAGGGTTCCCAGAGTAGAGAAAATCTGCACAGCTGATGTTTCGTTTCATTCCCCTCTGATGCGTGTTGTGAATGACTTTGACTTAAGTCAAACACACCCCTATTGGGCTTAAAAATGATAAATTATTATAATCCTTCTCCTGGAGGGCAGAACGGTTAGCAAGAGTGTATATGAAAGGCTGGTATTTCAGCACAGCAAGTAAATGCGAACAGAAGAGGGATGGAAATTTGCGGACGCAGTTGCTCAGGAAAAAGTGCCATGATTGATAGTCTTGCTGTGAAGACAGTAAAAAGCCACATGCCACCTGGAAGAACTATTTATGTTTTTAAGGACTTAAAGAGAGCAATGCCTGTTTCTATTTATCAGCATAATTTGCAAAGCAAGACGAAGGGAACATAAAGAAACTAAAAGCAGCCACTAAGCTACAATTACAAACAGGCATTCTGTTGTGTGATCTCACAATTTCTTTTAACAATTGTAGTATTTTCCTATTTTCCGTTTCTGCTCCTGAGACACTATAGACATGTTTTGTCTACAGATGACATTTTCCTACTGCCAGAATATTCTCTCAGCTACATGTGCTAAATGAATCATTGTAACACGGAGTGGAGGCTTATTTACAGCCATTAGGAATGATTCCCCAGTTTTCTCTGGAAACGGTGGAGGTCACGCATCCTCCTTTACGCAGCCCCCAAACCATTTTTGATGTGAAGAGCACACTTCCTGTTGAAGAGCACTGTGCTCTGAAATCCATCTTATTTCTCAGTCAGCTCTGAAGCCTGGCCTTGACAAGCAGATCCTCCACTCCCTAAGCAGGCTTCCTCAACACAGGACCAGCAAAGCTGCAGGGTCACTGGCCCATCCCAGAGAAAAATAATTCCCTCTCAAGTCCAGGGGAGAAGCTTGGGCTGGCAACACCAAGTCTTCTGGGTCCAGCTGCTGCTAAGGGTGCAGTACACAACCCATGTGTGTTTCTGTGGGGGAAAAAACAGAACAGAACAAAACATGCACCTGAATAGCCCATGCTCTTGTTTGCCTCTACTGCTTCATCAAAACAAACCTGCACAGGTCTTTACTGAGAGCATTCCACTCTTCATGGTGCTGATCCAGATCCAGAGATCTGCCTACATGCTGTCGAGCAGCACGAAGATTCAGGCTCGCAATGGTTTCTTTGCTTGGGCTGCAAAGCTAGTTGTTCTACTTAGAGGAAAGTTTAGCCTCTGGAGAAGTCGATAGCAGCACCAGAAGCCTCCCAGGAAACTACTGTGCTGGCAGCCTTCAGTTCAGGGTAGAAGGATTTCACAAGTCTGTCAGAAATGAACTGTGCTTACTACCTGACTTCCAGGGAGCTCATATTGTGACGCCTGTTACACTCATCTGAGAATGTCTTACACTGATGTTTCAGAGCTATTAGCAGAGCTTACGTGCACCTATTTTGCCGTATTTTTCCCTTTGCTGAGCGTGGATCCCACACCAGTTGTGTGTGGGTGCCTGCTCCCAACCTGTTGGAAGGCTAACGAACCCCTGAGCTGCTGTGCTGGATGCCCCCAGCTTGGTCTGAAGCTGCCATTCTGCAGTGCCTCTGGTGGCTTCTTCTCGCTCGTGCCAAGAACATCCCTGCCCAGCTGCCCCGTGACAGCAGACCTGCTGCACTAGCACTGTCCCTGCACACAGCCAAGTCCTGCTGGCGTCCCTAAGCAGAGGTTGGAGCCTGCTGAGTCTCACTGAACCATTCCACTCAATTTTGTGCATAGGTCTCAATCAGAAGGATGCTTCTACAGCCTTCAACCCAAACACCTTTACATAAGAAGGATCTTGTTTTTTTTCAGCACTGTGAACTTCGGCTAGAGGCTTAATGAATGTTCAACAAAGGAATTTTGGTTCAGGGACTCTGACTTCTTCAGGCTTACACATTCACAGCTCTTGAAAGATGGCTTATCGAATAAAGCTGCAAAGCGTATGAATTGTAACCAGGAGTAATTCCAGACACCTTGTACACAACAAACAGTTCTACTTAGCAAATACAACCTATATGCTACCTATTTACCTCGTAAGTTTAACAGCCAAGTAGTTTGGACAGCTGGCATTGTTGGTCTCGATAATAAATGTTAAGAAATCTGTTCGGTTCAGATCTTAGAATTTAATGAGGCAGTAGGCGATGAAGGTGGACCGACCAGTTTCCTCCTCACCCCTCCTTCCCAAATGTCAGCTCTGTTTCACAGCCTTTCCTGTGACAAAGAATACTGGGATGGAGCATAAATAACATAGTCCAGATAGGTGCAGACCAGGCAAAACAGAGAGCAAATATCTTGCAGAGCCAAAGGAGACAACTGCTCAGTTTCATCACAGAAGAGATACCACTCAATGCCTTATACACAGCAGCCTTAGCTAAAGGTTGGCTGTCAGCTCAGCCCATAACAACATTTAAAATCATTAAGTACTAGACCTGGCAGGCAAGGGGAAATCAGCTAGACAGGGTCTAATGCGATGAAAGGATTTAGCGTGTGCTCTGCGTTTTAATTTTCCTCTGTATGAACTCTACTTCTAGAAATAGTTTAAAAAAAAGAGAAATATGACATCCTTATGATGGAATAATGAAGTCAAATGAGGCCAGCACAGGCATCAAGAAATACACAGAAAACAGTAACAGGATGTAGTTAGAATGTCTCCTTTAGTGTGCTCTGCGAGAGAGTTTTAAGTAAAAGCAGGGACACTGATGTTTCCAATTCAGCTCACCAGAGGATCCAGAAATGGTTCTTAAAAAGCAAAGGCTCAGTCAGTGGCCTGCTCAAGCCTTATTATCTCCCTTGCAACACCATCCCCATAGGAACCAAACCCAAAGGCATTGTACATAGGCTAGAAAAAACTCAGGATTTCTTTCCTATGGGAAATGCTGATATTTTGTGAAAGGCTTTGTTCTGAATTAGAACAGCAAGAAGAAACTTAGAAATATCCAGAACTAAGGACTTTTTGGAGAAAAATAAAAGTAGGAAAACCCAACCCCTTTTTTTTTTTCCCCTCAGTGAAATGGAACAGTTGATTGTTCCCAGCTCTGGAGGATTTTCTGCATGCTTTCTTACTCTGGGGCACTTCCCATGAAGTCCTTGAAAGTCAGTGGGACCCTACAGAGTCGGGAAGGACAAAGCCCCAAACAACGGCTCTCGAGGCTCTCTGCCAAGAAGACCAGAGTAACCTATCTCACACTCAAGCTGGGAAGCCTGGAGCTTCCCATTTCCAGACCTGCTGTCAGGCAGCACAGAAGGCCTGAGGTCCGAACCATCCCAGCAGCCCACACACAGAGCCTGCGCTTGGACCGGGAGTCCCCGAGCATCAACAAGGCAGTGAGAAACCAGACAGCTCTCTGTTAGCAGCCCACGAAAATGTCAGCAAGAGGTTGTCAAACAGCCAGGTTTCCTCAAACATTTTGGTTTTGACATAACTGACATTTTCCAATAAATCCCTTCTCTTAGGGGGAAAAAAAAAGTGTTCTTGGAAAGTTCCCATCCAACTGTACTTATGATACATACCTACAGAAATAGCGTTGCATTTAAAGCCCTTTCACGCTTAATTTATATGAACCCTGCAAAAAAGGAGCATGATTGTATGTGATGAGTGCCTAATAGTATGCAATATCTTCCTGCGAGAAACCATCTCAGAGCACAGTGTATCTACGTAACAGTCATGTATCACAATCTGTATGTGTCTGGCTCTTAGTCACTGAAATAACACCTTGGTATTTCATTTTTGTGACTGCTAATTAGAGCGTAGTACCTTCCTTTGTGGTAACATATTCTCATGCACAGCTTGACGTTGAAGTACACACAGATTGCCCAGAGAAACGCGAGCTTTTCCTTTTTTTTGGTGTGATAATTGATCTGAACTTGCCTGCAGTCATTTCCCTCAAGATGCTTCCGATTAAGTGAATGAATCTTTTGTCTGAAGTGCTGCATAAAAGAACTACACGCACTGCAGAAGGCCCAGTACTCCTACATCCACAATCACTCTTCCACGTTCCCTCTACCTGTTTCTCAAAACACTCTCCTCACCAAACGTCAGCCCAAAGCGGAGTTCTGCTGAGTTCAGAGGCAGAGATGCACCGACACGCTTTGCTCAGGCAGACCGCGTACCCAGCAGCACTGTTCAGGTTAATGACCTAATGATTAGCAGCAGAAGACACCTTTGCAGGCAGATGAAAATGACAGTGAACTTTGCTCTCTTACAGTTTTATACATCGCTGCACCCTGGGAAGGAGCAATCTCCTCCCCAAATCATGACCAGCCATTTACCAGGGGTGTTTTTTAACCTAACAAAGGCTAGGCAACCCTTCATCTTTTTTTTTTTTTTTTTTAAATGAGGTGGAATCACTGTCTTAGCAACTCTGAAATGATTTCTAAAAAACGTAGGATGGAACTGGCAACTATATCCACTGAAAAAAGGTCATGAAATGGCAATTGCTACAGGTCAGCAATATAGCAGATTTTGCCAGCATTTGAGCAAAGGAGATGCTGGCAAACAGATTAAAGAGAAGTCACCAGCAGCAGGTCCAATATCCTCAGCTCTCATCACGGGCCACACAGGATCAGAATTATGCTCTTCACAACGGACGTCGCTCCCTGCTCCAAAAGGCCCCTGGGGTGTAGCTGCAGTCTCAGGGACCCTTCCGTCCTCTCAGCCCCTGCCCTTTATTCCCCAATGTGCCAGCAGTACCCGAGTCAGGCACAACTTCCCTTGCCCACAGAACAGTTTAGGAGATCATCTCCCCCAGCTCCCCAACCAAAGCAGGAGCAACTGTGCAGTCTGACCAGGTGTCTCAAGGCCTTGTCCAGTTACATACTGAACGCCTCTAAAGGATGAGATCCCACTGCCTCTCTAGTCACCTATTTCACAGTTTAATCACCCTCACCACAAATCATTTTTCCTTATATTTAATAGGAATTCCTCTGCTACAACTTGTGCCTAGTCCCTCTTGTTCTTTTGCAGAGCACTTCTGAGAAGAGCCTGGCTCCAGTTCCTCTATAGCCAGAGGCACCCACAGAAGACAACGGGCTCTCCCCCCACCCTGCCCCAGCCCTCCCTTCTCAGGCTGAAGGAACTCCTCTCCCACCTGCCCGGCTCTCTCCAGCCTGTCCCAGTCTGCTCTGCACTGGGAAGTCCCAAACTGCAAGCCCCTTGTGCAGCACCCCGGTTGCTGCCACGCAGGGTTTCTGACAGTGCCATGGCCCATGTCCTGTTGCACGTCCCCACCATCACCGCGCCGTTCCAGCTGTCCTGTGTGGCTGGAGCAGCACCTCTGGGTGTTTTAGTGTGCTCTTCGCTACTCAAACTGTCTCATGGGCAGTTTGTGCTGGGCTACGCTGGAGACAGACAACCAGAGGAGTGAACTGGAGACTGCTTCACAGCAGACAATTACCTGGTCACTGCTTTAAATATATGCAGCAGGTGGTATTTTGCTGAGCTGGAGTTGAAAAGTGTTTCCAGTTCTACTTGCTAGAAATAAAGAAGCCATAAAATCAGCAGGAATCACAGGCACGCAGGCATTCTAATACAGACTTATCCTGTCTGTATGCCAGAAATAAGAAAAAGATTCATGAAAATTTTTCACACGCTCCCTCCCTGCCCACATCTTCCAACAAGACGAAGAGTCATCCTGCAGCCACGCTTTCCTGGGAGTGATGATTTAGATATGTCATCCCACCCTTCCCATCCATGTACATGCACAAAATCACCAAAACAAAGGTCAGCATTCTTCAGGAGTCCCCAGTCGTGGCCACCAGTTTATGCCATCTCCGTGCTTGTACATTTGTATTTAGCACAGGACCGCCCAGGCCTGGCCTTGCTGCACTCATGGCCAGAAGGAGACCACCCGATCCCATGGGAAGTGCAGGGGCACTGTTCATACCAACGTCACAAGCACAGCAAAAACACAGCCCAGGAACAGAGCCAACATTACCACTTTCACTATGAGCGCCATCAGACCAGTACTTGCCTCTGGCACTGGGTGCACAGAAACCCAGCATGACACTACGTCCCCCAAATCCATGGTAACACAAAGCCTGCCTTGCATGAGATACAACATAAACACCTGAGAAATGAGAAGGGCAGAGGGACAGAGGCTAAGTACTATCCAAAACACCTTTGAAACCTACTCCTTGTATTTTAACTTTACCACCAGATATCCATTTCTGAAGGACATCAGCTATGGCCATGCAACAAGCACCTGCGTGTGTGGGCTGGGGGAAGCTCATGCAAGAGAAACAGGTTTCTCTTCAAAGCTCTTTTACATAACATGGCTGCAGAATTCCTCCATGGCTCCTAAAAACACTTCAACCAGAAAAACACTCTGGATGACTGAGCAGCACAGGAGGAATGACCTGTAGCTCAATTCCCAACCTGACATCTGTGCATCTTTTAATCTAGGAGCAGCACAGGAGTCTCTTGTGCATCACATTCCCGTCTCAGACTCCCCGGGGAGTGCCCTGCTGAGGAGCCCCAAGCGCCCACATCTTGCTGCCACCTGTGGGCGTGGGCCAGAGCCAACAGGCGACTCCAGCACGCAGAAGGTGCGAGCGTGGGCACGCAGGAACGTCTTTTTGTACGGGGCTGACTGGAGTGGTGGCCTTTAGGACACACCGGCATTTAAAAAAAACAGACCATGCTTACATAGCAAGGTAACGCTGAACACTTTTTTTTCCAAGGAGACAGGTAAAACAACATAGAGAATGTAATGGAAAAAATGTTCTGGCAGTAAACTTTTGACAGCCAAAATCCAGCATAAAAAGGCTACTCCCCGCCCCCCCCCTTTTTTTAAGGGAAGTTTGTGCTTCTTAATAGTAAAATCTGGTGTCAGTTTTATCAGCATTTCCAGAAAGCCATTTATTAACTAGCACTTGTGTGAATACCCTGTGCATATAATGGAGCTCTCCCCTGTGGTTTCTCACCCACAGATCCCAGAACTAAAAAAATTCACCTGGAGGTCACCTCTCGCAAGGATGCAGTTCTCTGCTGTCTGAAAACATGATAAAGCTGCTTTCCATTCATTTCTCAGAGAAGTGCTGGATTTCCTGCCCTATTCTACTTTTTCAGGACAGGCTCCCTACTTAGTGCAAAGAGCAAACTGTCGGCTAAGCAAAGAGCAGGGTTGGAAAAAAAAATAAAGAACAGGGCTGGAAAAACCCATTGTGAGGAATGGAAAACATTGACTGTTTTATCAAATCAGAACCAGATTAGAAGTGTTCCATCTGAAGTACTGAAAAAATATAATTTAGCTACAGGGGCACTCAAGTGAGTATCAATAAGAGCTCTCCAATACGATTTCACACTTCACGTTGATACATCTGTTCTTGCAGGAGATAAGCTAGAAAGGGAAATCTATTGCCATAGCGTACTAACAAATACATAACTCCGGTGAGTTGTGCGCTGAGCACATTAGCCTGAGAACAATAAAGCAGCAGGAACCTGGGAAGCAGCAGTTCCGCGGCTGACACCCACCCCAGGTCCGCACCTCATCTGAGTGGGTGAGGGGGCTGTTACCTGCAGCTGGGGCTGCGTGCCACCCTGTCCTGCCTCTGGCAGAGCACAGGTTCTGCTCGTGCCGGCAGGATGGGACATTTCTGCAAGTGGCATGTTCGTTAGCGGCTCTTGTGGATATGGCACACAGAACAGGGGCTCTAGGGCTGGTCTAGAAGTGGAAGAAAAAAAATAAAATCATCCTTACTCAAATACATCCATGCACCATGTAGCATAAGCGAAGACTCTTCATACCGACCAGTGGTAAAACAGGTAACAAAAAGCAGGCAACAGAAACGCTCCTCACAGAGCGTGGCTTACACAGCTCTCAGAAATACAGTCAGGCAAACAAAATAAATTGCCAATTGGTTGGCAATTTAAATGAAAAGCCTTGGCTCAAGAAATACAGTTTAATGCCAGAACAGTGCAGAATATGTTGTCCTCTGGGCAAAACAAAACCAAGAGTATTTTTCTCTGTTTCTGCCTTAATTACTTCTTCGGAAAGAAATGGCCACTTCAAACTAGGTCAAGATGACAAATCACAGTAAATAAAGCCTGCTGTGCTGGTTCATCAAAATTAGGCTCTTCAGCACTTTTGGGGGCTTACTGGGATTCCGCAGAACTGGTGAACCTGGCTGGGAAGCCCACGTTAATCCACAGGAGCTGGACACCAGGCGCGGTTCATCACAGTGAGATTTTGGAAGCTGCACCAGTGCCTCCAGAACAAGGTTAATTTAGTATTCTGCCTTCAGGGGAGGAGTATTTCCACAGACCAGACTGAAGTGTTGTTAACACTGAACAAAAGTACAATAGCACTCTTAAGTAGAAAAGAGTGATTTGCCAGCAGTGGCAGATGAAAGACAACATGCCCCATAACACAGTGTAAAAACATCCTCAAACCTCCTACTTTACAAGCGATTCACTGAAGAACTGTACATAAGCAGGAGAGATTCAGATGCTACAGTGTGAGAAGTTGGTGTTTTAATAAAGCACTAAGCTGATTTGGATAGTTAAGAATCAGTGGGTACATACACACAGCAATAAGATAAATAAGCAAGTTTTAAAAAAAGCCTTTCAGTACCTCTACTTGTCAAGAGTCAAACAGGGTAAAATATTTTCTATATACACTGATGAGATTATAAAAATGTGACCAGATGTCTTTTATGCCTCATAATACCCCGAGAACCTCTGAGACATCTGTAGAAAATGCTTTGAGGATATCATTTTGAAATGCTGCTTTCTGCTTTCCTTCACTAATCTTATTTCCCTTAACAGTGGACACAGATCGACTTCAAACAGATGTTCAACTCAGAACAATCCGATTCTCTTCATTTTAACAGGATAAGGAGGCTAAAATAAGTATATTAACTTGAAGGCCCTAGAGGAATAGTTTCTTGCTTAAATAGTACTTGTACTGACAAACAGAATCAATAAAGAATTAAAAAGGTAGAAGCTGCCCCTACCAGACCATGTTTGTATTTCCAGGTTAGTTGCATAGCATCTTCAAAACTTTATTTTTCAACATTTTTCATGTTGAGTAGCAGAACTTATTCATACCATAAGATAAATTTTGTCTTGTTTCATTTTTTAATTCATATGAAGCCAGCAGTAAAGTCACAGATGATTTAAGGATTGGCTCTATGCACACTGCCTGATCCACTTGAACCAACTACAGATGAGCCACTGGAGCTAGGTCAACTGGAGCTAGGTCAAGAGTAATTGGACTGCTCGTTACTTGAACAAGGGCTGTGAAGACAGCTATTTGCGTTGGTCTACCCCCATTGATTATTTGCTGGTTGGCTAAAGCTACTTTATTTTTAATCTAATTTCAGATTGCTACAAAAAGTTTACTTTTCATTTTACAAGGAAGCTAGAAATATTGAAGCAAACAAAATGTGTGTTCAATTTATAATACAAATGCATGTATAGAACCATTTCATAGTTACAAAGGGATATATCCTAACTTTTTAAATTTATTTTTTTCTTCTTCTTCAAATGATAAAGTAACAGAAACTCAGTATGAGATTGCAAAAACTTTGTGGTGGACTCAAATTTTATTTTGGGGGGGGGCAAATTCTGGTGAAAAAAATTTCATGTGGCTCTTCTTGGAGCTATGGAATTCCCGTGGTACACACAATGGAAAAATTATTGTAATGATACAAGTCTGAAGGCAGCAACAGATTCCAGCTGGGTAGGTCTGGCATCCTCAGGCTTCCTGATGGTCTCTTACACAAATTAACGAAGAACATACCCTTACGAACCATGAGGCACCTTTCTGTCCCAAACACAGCTAAGAAATGTGAAGTCACCCCATCATGCCAGAGAGCTGTGCAGCAGCTTTGGATTTGCACCTATTTCTTTGCTCCAGCTCTTTCTCCTTCCTGAAAGATCTCCAGGGCTGCCCCACAGACAGCAACACTGCTCCAACCAACGTGAAATGGACACCGCTTGTTAGATGCTAAGGCAACCTCCAGCGACTTCTCTGGTACTGCAGCCCAGGGGTCTGTGGAGGATTCAACAAGAGCCACCCCACATCTCTTCATGTATCAACTTTGCAAAGACCCAAAAATGGAAAGGCATTTGGCATTTCAAGTGCCGGACAGATGGATGGGAGGAGTGGTACTTGGAATGTCGAATAGTGTGAATAAAGCATTTGGGGATGGGATGGATTTAAAACATTACATAGTGAGCATGGTGTACTGACAAAGTCATTGGCAGTAGGAAATCTGGTTATGTTTCAACAGAGCAGCCAATCAATTAAGATTTTATTCTGGTTTTGGCTCTAGGTTTGCCTCTGTAGCCTTTCACTAGACACCATTCCTACTAAAAGTCAGTTGTATTTATACCATGGTTGAAAATTGCATTGGTGACTTGCTATGACTAATTTTATAAAGAACTGACAAAGTAAGTTTTAATGAAGAGAGCAGAGTGAATATTATTTAGGGGGTTGTGGAGGAGTAAATCTGCATGCAGCTCTCAAAGTCAAGATAACTTTGCAGCTAAGGATTAATATAAATTCTTCAATTATTTTTTTCTGCATATGTCTGCATAGGGATGGGAGAAACAGGAGAGGGAACTAGGAGACCAGTAAATAAGAGACAAACTGAAGAATATAGTCATTTTGCACTGTTGGCAGGATATCTGAGATTAAAATTTTTGTCTTACTCAGATTCAAATCAACAACCAGGGGATGAAAATAGTTCAAAATGAGTATTCTGCAAATTGCCATAATTAGGAGTTGTACTTGGGACTTTGTGGACTACAGACAGGTACCCTATCAAGCAAGCTGGGAAGCATACATCTACAGAAAATCTATTTAGTTCCTCTTATGTATTGTCTGGACTACTGTAACACAGCTCTAGCTTTCAGTAAGGCCTCTCAGAAGCCTGTCCTGACTAAAAGCTTCCTTCTGTATTTCATGCTTGTACACTACTACCAATTGTCACTCTACAAACCCTCTTCCACTTTCTGACCATTAGGTTAAAAACACACTGACAAATGCAACTATGAGCACATTTTCATCCTTCCATGTTTGCCAATGAATGCGAAGTCCAAAAAAATTTTCCCAAAATAACCTTTTATTTCTGAGAAATCAGATGAAGACTCTGCATCACTGGCATCCACTCTGGACATGCTGCTATGATACTGCTGCCAGTGATATGTGGATCAAGGAGGAAAACTCTGGAGTTTCTAGATTTTCTTTTTAATTAAAAATTTTAAACAGCCAATTATTTTGCCAACAACCTCTGAATGACCTCGCACATGCTGCTTTCTCTCTTACATCCCTTCTATTCAGGATTTATCATCTTTACAGAAGGGACTGTCTGGACAGGCACAGTGCATACCACAGAAGATCCCTCATTTCAAAGTAATAAGTAGTGATACCAAATGGTGACAGAGGTCACACAAATTAGAGAGAGAGAGAAGATAAAGTGTGAGAGATTTATTACTGTTTCCTTTGAGTCACAAGAATTTTCCTCATGTTAGATTTAGGGCTAGAGCAAGACAGATCCAACAGTGCTTTTGCAACTCATCTAGGCACAGAACAGTATTTTGTATTTATTCATCCTTTCGTTTTATCCATATTTAAGTAACAAGTTTGTCTGTGGTGAAAAGTGGGAAAAATCCTTAGTAGGGTGCAACAGCAAGTCTCACACACAGTCTGTGGGACAAAGAGAGTTTTCGCCTCACAATGAACTGAATTTCCCCAATGCTTTTCAAGGCAAATTCCCAACCACAGGAGAAAACAGCAGTAGAGTGCTGCAGACTGCCCCACACACAGCTGGCCCCCAACTTTTCCAGTCACCGCTTTGTCCTGCAGTCGCCTGCCTGCACCGCAAGCCCCCTTCTGCTGAGGAGAGGCACTGGAAGCAAGTCCACCTGGTGGTCCTATTTCTTAGGCCTATATAGCAAGGGACACCATACAGCATGCCCCGGGTTTACCCACGACCCTGTACAACAGATGAAGTGCTTCCCACCAGGAGCAGGGAGGGAGCCCCAATCGGCCTGTGGGGGTTTCAGCCCTAACCCAGCAGGCCCCGTCCCTGTCGTGCTCCCCACTCACGTTTTATCCTCTGCATCAAGGTAGCGTCCCGGTTTTCCCTCAGGAAGGACAACGCAGGATCGCTCTGCTCTGCATCCTCGGGGAGAGCTCCTACAGGAGGATAGCGAAGCGAGGCACCTGCAGCTCCGTGGCCCAAGCCCCCTCACGCACCTCCCCCTGCTCCCCATAGGCCCTGGGGGCGGCAGCCACGTGCCGCGCCGCGGGGAGCCGCCGTTAGTGGGGCCGAGTCGCAGGTGAGAGGACAATGAGCACCAGGTGCCCCGTCAGCATCGCCTGTGCTGAGCTGTGGATGGCTCTGGGGCCCTTCCGCCCCTCCTGTCACGGGCAAGGGCGCCTCACTCGCTCCGTCCCTCAGGTGAGGACGGGACTCCTCAGGCCCTGCCCTCGGGCGGAAGGGGCCCCAGGGCAGGGCTTGAAGGCGCAAAGCCCCAGGCAGCGGCAGTGTTGGTGCCCTGCACGCGGTGAGCAGCTGGCCTTTGAGAGGCCTTTGATTTATAGAACTTAATAGCTCAAAACGCCAAGAAAATCAAAGGAAATCCTTCATGATATACTCTGGGGAAGAAGGAAATGAAACCTCTTCAATACTGTGGAAGGGCAACCTGATATTTTTTTAAAATTTTTTTTTTTTTAACCATTAAGCGTATTTTTTCTCTTTTGCTGACTGTGATCTGTCTTAATTTTGTGTTTGCTTTTCTGCTGGCTCATGTGTATGCTTTTAAGGGAAGCGCTGCCCCTTTGAAGGCAGCTCCAACAGCTGCCAAGAGAGGCCCAGCTTTGCATGGAAATTTCCCTGTCAATTCCACATGTGCACCTGTGTGTTAGGGACTGGCAACTTTTTTGGCACTTGGGACAAAGATAGCAGGTATTTTCAAACCTACTTTTGAGCCCAGAACTGTCAAGTTAAAAAACAAACAAACAAAAAAAAACACATTTTTTTTTTTTCTCCAGGTGGCAGTCACTCAAATGAGAGGACTACAGAAATCCATTCCAAGTTAGGCCCAACTCCCTAAATGTGTTTTTTTATAGGGATGTACAGCATTAATGGGGTCTGTACAACTGCTCTATTTAAATTCCTTTTAACTATTCCCATCTCTTTTGACGTTTTTGCAAAATTTTGTGTGAAAAACTCAGCAAACTTAGCCCTGGAAATCAGTTTACAAGGTATTTTTCCATTATCATTTTCTGTTCCTGTTTCCTCAGCTAACCTTCTTTTCCCCAGTATTTGTACCTCACTTTGTCCAGTCCTTTTGCCATTGCTGTCTTAGTTACCTTCTGGTTCTGTGTTCATCATCTCCTATCATCTCTCAGAAGAGAAAAAACACCACACGATGCAACTGTTCAGTAAGTTACTTCAAAATAAATTATTTTTTAAAATATTTCTATCTGGGAATAAATCAACTCAACAGCATTGTTTTTTTGTTTGTTTTGTGTGTCTTTTTTTTTCTGTTCTTGTTTTTACCTCTTTAGAGGGGTTATCTCTGCCTTTTGGTAGCAAATGAGAGGGTTTATTGCTGAAGAAGCAACAGATAAACTAATATTTATTTTTCATGTTGCCAATGACTGTTCATTAGTGCATCTGGAGACAGATGAGAAGCAAGATTAAAGGGGTTTGTATACGTGCATCTGCCTTAATATGGAAGTGAGCTTGGTCCAGTTATCTGGCATTAGAATAACTCAGTACAAATTGCTTTAATTAAATACCTAAGTCAAATGTGGATGCTTCCACATAGTAGGGCTGCTTAAAAAGGGAAATACCTGAAGGAAGCTATTAGGAGGGGAAGAGAAACTGAAAGACTAAGGAAGGTTAAACCTCACTAAAGAAAACCTGATAAAATAAATCCTCTCCATCTTTTCCCTGCTGCACACACAGATGTTTGCCAACCCCAGTGGAACATGACAGATTACAAAGGAATTTCTTCCAGAGGATATCTTCAAAGGATGTTCACAGATGCATTTTAAAATAAATTGGGTGGGTATTGAATTCACATCATTATACTATATATACTGCTCATTTCTTCCTTAGCGGATGACTCTTGGGGATCCCTCTCATTAGGTCCCAGACAGGAAAAAAAAAAACTTATTCATTAACTGGAGGACTGTCCAATCTGTTTATTTTTATTTTATTATTATTGTTATTTTTTCCCATTGATCAATTAGTCATCATCCACAAAGGCCATAAACTCCAAAATGCACCAGTTTTCAGTCTCCCATGGATAGTCTCTCTTTGGTGAAAGCACAGTCATTTTCAAGTGTTCTTTACAAAAGAAAATATGAGTTAAAGGAGAACTTAAGCCTCCACCTCAGCTGATGAGGTTGTAAGTGTACTCTCAACTTCTGAGTGGAATAATAAGTTTGTTCCTCTGTACAATTTCTGGTGTTATGAAGGTAAGAAAGAAAAGGTGTGAAGCTCAGCAAAGGTCCAAACCAGTAGTCAGTAGTCTTAAGAGAAAATATTTACCCTTCAATAACATAGGCAAAGAATTCAGTTCATATTTTTCTGAGTTTCATGAATATCCTGACAGGATGTGAATTTCCCTTCATATGTAATAATATAATATAAGGTGGAAATAGCAGGAGTAGAATCTGGGAATGCTTTCTTTTGCACTGTAACTGTGATTCTTCTCCAGTGTCAGAGTATAACCTCCATTTTGCTCCATAAATGATCTTTTACAACTTGATGTTTAGTTCACTCAGTCTAAACCAAACTTGTTTCAATATCTAGGACAAACAAACAAAGAAAGATGACTTTAAGCGGTTCGATTACATTCTTATTATTATGATCTGCCTATCTTGCTTTTTTTTTTTTTTCTGCTCCCCTCGAAGATATTTAGAGAGGCTATGCCCAGGGATAAAAAATATGTGGAATTTGGTGCTGGTAAATTTAAATGAAAGCCTGAACTGAAGGGAAAAAAATCTTTTATTCTGTTGCTCACTGGAAGGAACATTTTGCTTTCTTTACACTTGCTGTGCATACAGTCTAGGACCCTGCATATGAGCCTGGAATACTATCAAAGTCATAGTGCTTTCCCTCCAGATGGCTTTGTTCATTTCTAGACCTGCCATTAGAAAGGAAGAGGTAGAGAAGACACCAGAGTTCAAAGACAGGTGTTAAATATTGATAAGAGACAGAAGAGGCAAACCTCTCTTGGTGGAGAACTGAAAAAAGATCTACAGCTATTATTTTACTGATGGGCTATTTTAAAGATGTAATGATTAATAAATACCATGCAAAAGGTTAATGAGCATCTGCTGTTATTCTTTCTCTGAATACAAGAATTAAAAAAAAATCACTTCTGGAAGATAGCTTGAATCTAGGAGCATGATTTAAAACAGCTGGGCAGTTTAAGATGATAAATGGAAACATAAGTGTTTACAAAGCAAAATAAGAGGGGGATGGGTTCTTGCAATGGTTCAGGGAAAAGCCTGGAACTCTGAAGGGAATATGCACTGTGCAGTGTGGTACAAGGATGTATATATATTTGGGGGATCCCAGATCCATTGTCAAAGCAAATTCAAAGCACAGAGTTAAATCCTGGAGGTAGAAGAAATGTATCCAATGCATGAGTGATTCCATTATTCTCCTTTATGTTTTTTGTAATTTTCTCACATCCTTAGTCTTTGCAATTTTCTTTCGTGGGGTAGGTTGTTTTAGACAGAGGTGGTCCACTAGTCCAATTAGGAATCGTACAGCTTAACTCTTCTCTCATGGGACAAACTGGTAACTTTGAGTAATGCATTTTTTCTTCATTTCTGCTCATCTCTTTAATCGCAATTCTTTCCATTTACTGACTTCCCTTCTTTTTAAGCTTTATGCTTATTGATTTTTGAAGATAACCATTAAAGACATGTACTCATTTCCATGTACCATGAAGTTAGTTTCGGAGTTCTCAAAAGAACATCTGCCGAAGTAACGAGGACTGACAGTTCACTGACCTTTGCTCATGAGACAACACAAAGTGCTGTCTTATACAATCATAAAAGTGAAGCACCTTTGAGTCATTTATTAAATCACTACCTTGCTTTGTTCTCAATAAGCAATGAATTAACCCTTCTTATATCTAGGAGTCGATAATTCAGCCACTGTTATCTTTTATGCAGCTTCATGTCTCAGTCTGGCTCCCCTAGAAATGCTAGCAGAAATATTCTTTAGTTTTTCTCTGGAGCATGTCCTAGATACGCTGGGGACTAGAAGCCTAGGTATCCACAGGTGAGTGTTCATTGTAGCTGGCCAGTATTAAATGCTCCACAGTGGTTTGTTCTTTTAGCTCTTTAAATCACAGCCACAAATTATTTCTTGGTCTTTTTTTTCAGGAGAATGAAACATGACATTGGCAGCAGTAAGCACTTCCATCTCTTGTCTTAGACTCTATGAGAACCTACAGCCCTGTACACAAAGCAAGAGATGTGCCCAGAAATGTATGCCAAGGAGCTGCCTAGGCAATGAGAGACTGAGGTATGTCTTAAGCTCTTTCACTGGGACAGAGATCCTTATTTTGTAAGTGGTAAGGAATTATGTTCTTCTCTTTGGAATTCATTTTGTGAAACCATCCCTTCTGAGTCTGTTAGATGAGCCAACCTTTCTGATAAAACCTTTACAGAACTGAAAAAAATTGCTGATACATACAGTCTTTTCTCCACATCTAGGTATCTGTAGATGCAAAGAAATAGGTAATAGTACAAAACTGAGGTGACACTGATCTGACTGTTTGTAAGACAAGCCTCATTTCTGGAGAACAGCTGAGCACTGAGGGATAGGAAGGCTCAAGATGACTCCTGGCTGCCAGCATGGAAGAAAGACAAAGATTAAACAACCATATAGCTGTGCTCTGCATCATTGTGGGGCCACCTTTAACTCTAGTATTAGTAAAATAGTTTTGGGGATTTCCGTTTTTACTTACTGGGAAAAGACAGATAGCACTTTGATATCTAGATGTTTCAGTCAGTACATGTTTGAATCTTCCTGTTGTTGGATATGCTGTTATGTATTTGTCTGAATGAAGCCAATGCCTAGTTTGTTTGTTTGTTTGTTTTTTTCCCAATGAAGGGAGACTGGATGATAGCAGGCTGCATGAAACAGGAGCAATCATATTCTTACTAGCTCATTTTGCTCTCTGGTAGTATCAATCTTATGCTTTTGACTTTTTTTTCAGACAAAATAAGCTGCCACTCCTAGTTACTTGCGTATCTGTGGGTATGGACATAATCTTGTAGGCAACATTAGAAACTCAGTATTCATGAGTGCATTTACTTCTGCGAATTCCTGTTCTGCTTATAAGAAAAGGTCAGGGTAGTTACCACTGTGTAGTAAGTTAACACATACTGATTTTTCTTAATTTCTGTTAATTTTTTTCAGATTTCACCCACAGTAAATATAATTTATTCTTTGCAAGGATAAAAAAATTAAGGCTCTGGGAGGTTAATGAACTTGTTTGTTCACACTGTTCTAATAGATTACATGCCAGAGTAGGAGCCAAAAACATGAATTCTGATTGTGTTCTGAAATGCACTTGCAATGTAAGAGTACAGTTCCCTGAGGTTCATTTTCCCAGACAGACAATGAACTATGGATCTCTTCTTCTGAGGTTAATTGGAGTCTCTGTACCTTTCCTTAAAGAAATGCCCTGAGGAAATTGATGCACCAAATGTGTCTCAAGAACTTTACATCCAGTTTAAGGCGGAACTCAGAAGGGAAACTGGTGAGTGGTGACCACAAGCTGAATGCAGCAGCAAAACAGTGCAGTGCATACCAGGTATGCAGGTAACACGCATACATTCCAGGGAAAAGCAAAATCACTGCCACTTTTAGCAGTTTCTTATTCCTGAAAAATCTTGAGGAAATCCGCATTTTATACACAGTACAACTAGGGTACTTTCTAGAGCTGCAGACTGAGTTACTCTGTAATGAAATATTGATTTTGCAGCTAGAAAGGTCTGATCATTTCTGGCTGAGAAAAGAGAGGACAGACACCTAAACAGTTTGTGCAGTGCAATAAAGGGAGCAGGTTCCTGCTGCCCCAGCATTTGCTGGAGTCAACAACTAATGGGTTGTATGAAAAAAAGAAGGCTTTTTTTTTTTTTTTTTTTTTTTTTTTAGGATAGCTCTGAAACAGGAGGGTTGTTTCAAGCCTAATTCATCCTTTTTAAATCCTACTTGGATAAACATTAGCCTAAACTACCAGCATGTTCCAGTGCAAACCCTGAGAGAAAACATGGGCCCCATGAGAAGGTGCTGTTTTTTTCCCCAGGGATCAGAGAGAATAATGCCTGCTGAACCGTGGGAGTCAACTCTGTAACAGATAGGTTTTGTCTTCTCTGTGGACGTTTTCAAGTTCTAGGTGTTATCTTGGACAAACAACTGGGGAGCCAGAAGGCCTTAAATGCTGAGTAGCCACTGTGAGTGAGCAGGGCTCACAGTAGTAGCAGTATACAGTACTGTTACACAGTACACATCTTGTGTAATCTCCTCCTTGCTCTGGCAAACTGCTTTCATCAATATGTTGTTTTCTTGAAAACATGGATGATGGGAAAAGTAGTAATCTGTCCTGTCAGACCTAAACCTGTAGGTGCAGGACATGGGCTTCTGTTGCTTTTAGAATTCCTTCTTTCTTGTAAAGTTAATTCTGGGTACACAATCTCCTTGGCATACAATACATGAAAATAAAACTCAGCTCTTCCTTACACAAGCAGGAGTGCTTTCGGTGTGCTCTTTTGAGATGGTTTGTGGTTCATGTAGGGTTCCTGAGTTAATAATGATTTCACAAGCATACTTTCAAAAAAAAAAAAAAAAAAGCTGACTTTCTCAAATGGAAAACTGAAGCGTAGAAAGACTTCCTCCACTAGAGTCATACTGCTTCTGTCAGTATCATAAAGCTAACTATCAGTCTAGTGAGTCAATGGTTGTATTTGGAGCTACACCATATTGGAACCCCTGCAGGACAAGCAAGGTGAAACGCTCTCCTTTTTCCCAGGGTTTCGGTATGACACATTCTAGACATATTTCAGAGCCAAACTCATTAAAATCAAAACCAACCAACAACAACAACGTTAGGAAAGATTTGGTTTCCTGATGGGAAAAGCAAGACTTTCAGTCAAAGATGAACTCTAATACCACTGTTAGGGAACATTGGTGAGGCATCTCATCAGATCTGATATATTCTGTGTATCTTTGGAAATTAAGTACTGAATCAGGTGAGAAGCAAAGCCTTTTAATAACCTTACAAATTTGAACCATCAAGGAAGCACTTTTTCTTAACATCTCTGGAAAAAGAAACAACATCCTTTGAAGTGGAGACAGGTTGGATTTCAGAATGAAGCAGTTTCACAGATTTAGACACCTGCTTAATTAGAGGATGAATGCAAAATCCTTAAACTTTAAAAGGTTTTATGAGGCAGCACTTCAGAGAATAAGCATTCCTCTAGCATTGGCAAAGAAGAGCTGCTAGCTATTATCTTTGGAGATGGATCAAAAATGAGTATATTAGCAAAAAGCACTCTACATAGATGGTGAGAAGAGCTGTATGTAATTCCCAAACCTCAAACAGGAAGTGTTTTGAAAGACTCAAGGAAAACTGGAATCATGGGTGCTTTAGAAACACCACTCAAATCATCATGAAACCAGAAAACAAAATGAGTAAGAAAAAAACAAATGAAGAAGCAGGTAGGTAGATAGCAGGAATACAGTCGTTTAAAGACTTTTATTTTTAATATTTATTTCATAATACTGTTGTGGTTCTATGGTCTTTACCCAGCCCATTTTGGGAATACTAGCAGAACCTCCTAAATATTACCAAAACAGGAGATAAAAGAGATAAGCAGGAAAAAAAGAGCCTTTCTAACAGAACAATGAAAAGAAGCTCATGAGAAGTAGCTCTAACAAATGGTTGCAAGAGCTAAGGTCTCTGCTCTGTCACTTAATGAAATGGTAGAGGCACAAGCACTATAATCAGCATCTGATGATAATAATACAAGATTAAATTTTTCTCCTTCAAAAGAAGAGAAACTGCAATGTTCATAACTGACAAGTGATGAAAACAACCAAACAGCAGGGAGTTTCCTTTTTCCAGTATAGTGGCCTATATGAAGACAGAAAAGTAATGCAATCCGAATCAAAACCAAGGGCAAGGCTTTTAATATGGCACACAGTTATTGCAAAAGACCTCAGTCTTGCTCAGATCTGATTGTTTATGTAGGAATGGAAGTTTTGATGAAATGAGTCCTACCTGTTGTGTGGAGGTATGCTGGCATTTACCCAGGAGACTGCTGCAAGTATTGTGTCTCTTCAATAATATTAAGAGCTCCCAGAAGAGCATGTAGGCACCTTTACATCTCACTGTATTTATTACAAGAAGAGCAAGAGAGTAGTTGCATGCTGAAGAAATAAATCATTCTTTGCCAGAGTATGGCCAAAGTATTGACTTCTCTAGCAGTAATCAAGGTCTATATCCTTTATTCAGAATGTGACCTGAGCTGATTAAAATCTTAAGATTTTTCCATCTTTCTAACTTACGAAGATGTTGAAAAACACTCAGAAAAAAATACAAAAATTATATTAGAAGACAGCAATTTCCAGCTGTGGATTAATTATTTTTATTCCCATTCATAGCTCACTGTCCTTTACAAAACACAGTTTCCTTTAACTTTTCAAAGTAACCTTGTTCTTCAATGTCTTAAAAGAAGAAATATCAGACTTCTTTTTTAAATTGCCTTTATCATGTTCAATGCTGAAAACAAACTAAAGAAAACCGACAAATTTATTCAATAAAATATAAAGATATATACTGCAAATAAAATGTACTTGGGAAACAGAAATAATTATTATAGCTTGAATACAGCTTAGGGCAAAACCAATATATTTTGGAACTTAAAATACCCAGGATGCAACTAATGTAAAATACAAATGTAAGCAGCCTATTAATTCCTGTAAAATAAAATGAACTAAAAAAAGACTAGGAGGCCACAAACTAATTCTTTAAAAATCTAAATGGCAAAGCACGTATTTTGCTGTAATATCTACCCCAGTGTATTGTAAACATTCATACTATATTAGTTCTGATATTGGAGTACAGTAAATACAGTAAATGGTGGTATGATGTATAGTGTGTTGACTTCCATTTTTATTCCAATACTGCCCCATATGATAAAATGGTATACGATAAACATTTCATATATTATTGCTGCTATGTTACCCTGCTCTCTCATTCAACTATGTAATTTAGAAATAGGTTTCAACTGTATTGTTCATCCCTAATGTGAAAGCTCAAATATTCCAGTTAAATTCCTTTTCTCATTTTTAATGACACCACCAGCAAACATCTAACTGTTTTCTTCACTGCTTTGTGGACTTGTCAACAGTTTTTTGACTATACATGATTTTAAGCCATATACTGTAGTTTTCCTGAAACAAACAAACAAAAGAGCCAAAGGGGGAGGATATCCTCTTTCACGAGAATTGGACAGACTGTTAGCACTACATGTACCAAGAACAACTCCAATCAGGCGAATTTGTGTCTCTGTGAAACCCAACATCCCATTTTGTTTTTCTTCCAAGTATGGATGTTTTGCACAGAGTAAAATACAATTTTAAAACAAACAAGAAAACTACCTTCTTTTTGTTCGTACTCAGGAGGAAATTTCCCTTCTTCTCTGTAGAATAACATAAGGTTACAGGAACTCACGAATTTGTCACCGCTAGCCTGGAAAACGCCAGGTCATTTTTATCTGAAAATTAATGCAAAAATATACAAGCTTCATCAGAAGCAGAATATGGTTGCTTTCCTTCTCCGCTGCTTAAGTTTCTGTGAAAATATCAAAGCTGTGATCTGTTCTCTCCACCAAGTCTCAATGAGTTCCTGAGGCCAGTTTAAGACCTGGATCTTACATTTTAACATGAAGCAGAAAAATCAAACTTGATCTGCCTCAAGGCCTGATCTATATCAACAAACCTCTGAGAAAGACTTTCTCCCCTAAAAGATACTCACAGTATGAACAGCTCCTCTTAGCCCCCAGATCGTACCAGCTGTTTCTCTTGAAAAGGCCCCTGCCATGCCCCTGGAAATGGAAAATGCCAGAAGACTCACGGCATCCCATGTGTTATGGATTTCCTTTTGAGGCATGATGATACTTATCTGATCAATGGCCCAAGGAATGTAAAACTGTAATGCAAATTTTGTAATCTCTGCAGTTACTCTTGATTTTCTGCACCTGCAAAAAGATGGGAAGGAATTCACATTCTTGAGCTAGATACTAGGCTGGGGTAAATTTACATAGCTAAACTGAAATCAAAGGAGCTGTGCTCATTTATAGGAGCTGAGTCTGTTGCAACATTTTATACCCACAGAGAAATCTCAAAATCTTTTCGATTTCCTAATTTCATATGTGTGGTGGTTGTAAATATTTCATATTGGCATTCTTGTTAGAACGCTTCAGATCTCGTTTTTAGAAAGATCAAATGATCTTAGTCAATATACTCTGCATTTAAATAGAAAATTAGTGTTTACCTCAAAGCTCGCTTACAACATTGAAGCAATCTGCTTTAATTTCCACAACTTTATCCTTGACACTACAGCACAGAAATGCTTTGGATAGTCCCTAATTAATTAAACTTCCTAGTTGTATATGCATATACAGAAGTGGGAGAGTTACATTAGGATCTATATTCTTGATGTCCCCTTGCTTTCCTTTTCATTACAGAATACGCTACAAATCTGGGATAGTTTACTAAATTATGCAAGAAAGGTATCTGACTATTTCCATTTTAAATGCATTAAAAATGCCAGCACCTGTTCTAGATGTAATAGCCTAAGAGCCTAGCCTACCTCGTAAACACAGAAGACATATGAAAACATGTTTTTGTTTCACCTGGAAAGTAAATTTTACAACTGTGTATTTATAAAGAGTTCATGAAACTAGCAATGCATTTATTTTTCAAATGAAATGTCCATAGCCTGTAGAATAATTCAGACAGGTGCTAATTAGGTGTACAGAAAGGCCACTGAGGATAATTTATATATCTCCCTGCAAAAGAAAAAATGACTAAATGTTAATTGCTTATATTATGCAACAAATGATTTTTTAGAATGGCACTAAATTAGCTGCAAATATTATAATTACAAAGTAGTGGGTAATTTACTAAAGATTAATTGAAATGATTAAGTGCAAACAGCATAATTTTGCAAGGTAATATTAATGCATTTTGCACAGAAATGAAAAAAAACCCTCAGTGGTTGTTACTGGCTATTTAATGAAGTACTTTACATGCCTCATGAAAGCATCAGTAGCCTCTCTCTTGTGTGCCCTTCTCTAAAAAGCGTGTTATATTTTTGCAGTGAAAATCATTGTAGTGTTGATAATAATTAGAATGTGTAAACCAGCCTATTATAAAGACGGACCTGAACTCAATTGCATGGGAGTCACACAAAAATATTGTTGCACAGTGTGTGTCCAGCAGCCTTTTCTGAAAGCTGTAGCAACTGTGAATATTTACTATATAAGAACTTAAGCAACTGCAAACACTGTTTAAATACATTCCTCATAACCAGCCAAAGGAGACATGCTTTAAGCAAGATTTCAAAATACTACTACACAACAATAGTTTAAATTCATTTTCCTGAATTCAGTGCAGCAGTTTCTTGCATACAGGCTTCATATTGTGCTGTACGTAGTGCAAGGGAATGGGGCTGAATCTGGAGAGGAGAAAGGGTCTTGAACAATTGTTTTGGTCCAGAATGGGTTTCTTATTTAGGCTTATTCTCTATTTCAAATGCAGGATACTTTTCTGAGTTTATCATCTATTTATTACAATCCTTTGGCCAATATTTATTTTTTGTGGCTTAATATTTAATACAACTCAAAATGTTGTTCCGTAGAGAGTGACAATGCAAACCAGAGAACAATTCCAGACTTCAGGGGCAACAGGAGTTACGACATTATCACGTTCTTTTTAACTGAGGCATGCTGCAGCTATAACGACATTGACTGTCACATCCTTCAGTTTTCATTAATGCATATGCCATATGTCATTAAAAACAACACTGTGAATAGTGAAATGCTGTAAATGAAAATAAATGTCTCAAATGCTTTTGGCTAGTTGTAATGTGAGCACTTCTGATATCATGCTGGTCAATGTGCAAGATACATTTTAGGAAAGGCTGAGGGAGCTGTGTCTCTTTAGTTTGGAGAAGAGGAGACTGAGGGGTGACCTTATAAATGTTTATAAATATATGAAGAGTGAGTGTCAGGAGGACAGAGACAGGCTCTTCTCGGTGACATCCAATGACACGACAAGGGGCAATGGGTGCAAGCTGGAACATAGGAGGTTCCGCTTAAATATGAGACAAAACTTTTTTTACAGTGAGGGTGATAGAGCACTGGAACAGGCTGCCCAGGGGGGTTGTGGAGTCTTCTTCTCTGGAGACATTCAAAACCCACCTGGATGTGTTCCTGTGTGACCTGATCTAGGTGTTCCTGCTCCGGCAGGGGGATTGGAATAGATGATCTGTCACGGTCCTTTCTAATCCCTAACATTATGTGATTCTGTGAATGTCCCCTATATGTACAGACCCATATGCAGAGAGATGAAGAAAGATTGTGCATCAATTACTTCCCACTTAAAAAATCAGCTGAAATCCCCTTGAACCCACGTTAGTTAGGAATTTTTGACCGTAATTTTAGCTAAGCCTTAAAATCTGCTAAATATGAAGAGTCCCAGTCAGCAACATAAGGACTTTCTGGATTGTTTTCCTACTCAGTATCTTACTTTAATGTGCTTCAGCTCTTTTCACTCGAACAGGTCTTGCTTAAACCTAATCATGTGCAGTATTGAATAAGAACGGTTCAGTAAGTCTGTGCAAAAAGGCTCATCTAACATTAAAAAGAAGACTGCACACAGCATCATTAGGACAATATTGAGAAGACCCATACAGCATAAGAGAGTCAAACTGAAAAATTATGATATGTGTTACAGTCCTGGTAACAAAATAAAATAGGGATATATTAAATACAGATCTGATTTAAGAGATCAAAGAGATGTGAATCTCATAGCCAGATACCCATACCCAGAGCCTATGAAGTAAATGCAGCTGGACATAATTATTTGTGTTGCTCTATCAAGCTCTGACAGATATTTATACCTCAAAAGGTTCATTACTGTGTGAGAGATCAGAATCAACAGTTCTTTACACAATGACGGAGTACCTGGTTCAGGACAGGACATAACACTGGCAACAGGCGAGCCAGGAAAAAAAATCAAGGCCGAAAACAAGTTTTTGTAGAGTACATGAATTACAAAGAAAGTGCAATTCATAGCAGGTGTCTGTGAAGTTGCCTTAAGATGCAGTCTAGATTCTCCTGCTGCTCTTTGCTGCTGCTCTTTGCCTGCCCAGTCTCTATGCATAAACATGGAGAGGTGTAAAAGCTGTTGAAAATTAGGGGGGAACACTCAGCTCAGGGCCTTGGAAAACACAGCTGGAGGTTGCCATGCAATGGCAACACTGCAGCCACAGGTGCTTTTGTCCATCTGTGTTCACTTTTCTCCCTGATACTTCCATAGCCAGGAAGGAGAACAGTGATACACAAACCACCTGAAGCTCTCACATGAACCTGGTGTAACATGTTGCCCAAAGAACAGTGAGACACTAGGAACTGACTGTATGTCCATGGCAACTTTGTCTTATTTGTTAAGAAGCCTACATCGCTATCAAGAGAAAATTATAGATTGTTTTTACTTACAAATGCATGACAGCAGTTACTTTCCAACGCTGGCATTCAGAAATGCTGGCACAGCAAAATATTAAAAGAAAGTCATAGCAAAACAATAAACATTCAAAAAGCAGTGGCTAAATAAAATTCATAACTGTTAGGCAAAGCTACAGCAATGCTCTTAGACTGGTGTGTTATTTTACGTTGAGATTACACAGACAAGTTCAAAAGTATTTTGAATTTAGACCTTTGAAATTACTGAGAATTACAGTCTTTGATATCAAACTAAGATTTTGCCAAATAGGCATCTTGATCATTCAAAAAGAAATGCTTCCTGTCTGACACAGGAACTTTATTTTGCCTTTGCTAGTACACATTTTTTTTGTTTGATGGAAAATACTCTTTTTTATATGTATGTAACTGATCCTGAGAAAAATAACAAACTATCAGTAAAAATATACTGCATGGCTCTTTACAGCTGCACCATTTCTGATGCACATTATGAACAGATTTCATGCCAGCTTGGCCAGAACTCTTCTTACAGTGTAAAAGTACATCAGCGTGAAATGCATTAATAGCTGTTGAATCCTCTGTTCTGTGCCTATTAAAGTATTGAGTCCAACAAAATAAATTGATGAATCTACCTCATCCCACTGTTTGAATTTGTTCTAGTTTTATCACAGCAACTTGAAAAGGGTTGCCTTGTTTAGCTTCAGAGATGAATGCTACATCATAAAAATACTAACCAACCCCAAAATTCAAACACTCAATTTTTCACATTTTTTTGATTAGCTATATTAAAGGTTTAGCAACAGCAAAAAGTTCCCTGGGTGAGTTATTCCATACACACTTACTTTCAGGGTTTCTGCGCTTGCCCTGCTACAGCTAAATACTAGGATAGCTGCATCACTGGTCTGAGCTAAAACCACAGAACTTTTAGAGGAAAGACCTCAAAAAGACATGCAAGTTCCAGGTATTCAAGTTCCCACTCTGCAGGTGTGAAGAAGAGAAAAGGCCAAGCTGCCCAGCAGAAATCTGTTAGCTTCAGAGCTCAACCCTGAAACCACACCTCTATCCACAGGAATCCTGATGGTGACTTAAGTGTGCAAACGCTGATGTGTGCGCCCAAATAACAATGACAGTATCTCAGTTGTGAGAATACTAAATTAGGGGTCAGGTTCACAAGCATGAAAAACCTTTGAATTTCTTCAGTGAAGCCACAGTGATCAGTATTACCTGAGGAGCTGGTGATATGTTAGCACCAGAGGTACATTTCTGTGTCCGCACAGAGACCAAACTGTCTAACAGCAGCCGTCACAACTGATCCTTTAAGACTGCAGGAATGATACTGTCCTTTCATAGTACAAATGACATGACTTGCACACCCCCTCAGGTAAAAGTGCGCTTTTCCAAAGGGCACTGAAAATGAATACAAGTTGCACTTTTAATTATGGTTCAATAGACTGGTGCAGCTCAAAACTCCGGAAAGTACAGGACAGACATTTTTGTACCTTTGGGAAAACTGATTTACATTGATATGATTTGGAAAACACTATGTAGTGATACTAATATCCTTTCCATTTTGAAAAATCAGAACTCGAAGTATTTCATGTTAGCGTAAGTATCTTCTTCCATTTTATCTCCTTGTTCCAACATGAAAATTGAATTATTTTAGAAAACTTAGCTCTTTTCATTTTAGAGACAACTCTTTCACAGCTGGATGGTTCTGGTTACACTTTTATGTCTGTAAATATGAACTCATAGCCCAAATTAAAAACAAAACTGAAGCTCCACCTCTGCAAATATATTTAGACATGTTCACTAATGCTATCTGAAAACATACAAATATAGTGAGTCTTTGTCCACTTATTGTATACTTGTCTTGTATTATTGCCATTTTATAAAATGGCACACAGTAATACTGGCACATGGCACCTTTTTTGAATCAGCATGTCTTTCATAATCAAAGTTGCCAATAAAATGCCTGAAGCTGTAAGATACAGGGTTCTTTCTTCTGATTGACAATGGCTGTGTGGCTCCAAGTATCAAAAGTGGTGTTTTACAAAAAACAAAGGTAAATGTTTTACATTAAATCTTATAAAACTGTACATAATAATAGTCTACAACATGAAAATGGCCATTAAACTGTTGTAATAGTTATGAAATGTAGTAAGTATAACAATTATAATGCTTCATAAATTTATCATTAATCACTGTATTCATACAGTTGTGTTTGTATATATATATTCAATGGCACTGTAAACATAGTTGTAAAACACACATTAACTCTTAACCCATTAGAAGTTATGATAGTACTTTTCATCTGAAAAGTTAAAATGTATCAATGTATCATTAATTTTTAAAAAAATAGCCTTCTAATATAATGCATATTTTGGCATTTTCTAGGATAGCAATCATGATGAGACATTATAGAGAATGTTCTAGATTTGATTGCTTTACATTTACAACTATCATGATACAAAATTTTAAACATTAAATGTAATTAAATAATACAGAGCTTATGAAACAGATGATTTGAGAGATCCACAATGCACAAAATCTAGTTTGTGTGTAATGGGAGTTCCTGGTAACTTACATCTCTGGGACCTTTATGGAAAATTTAAGTCATTTTCTCTTTAACATCATATATGCAAAGTTTGAACTGAATTATCATTTTTTTTTGCTCTGTACAAAACCGCATTCAAACTTCACAAAACATTATTATGCTTGTATTTCCTGTTGCTGGACATGGATCCAGTAAGCCTTGAGAGCATATGCTTAAGCATTTGGTAATGGCATTTTGTAGGGCAGGGAAACTCACTATCTATCTCTCAGTAAACGAAGTGTTTCTAATTTTTTCCATGGTTAAGGCAACTATACTGATATATTAGACACACCATATGCTTTTATGTTGCTTCCTACAATCTAAACAGTAAGAGTGAAAAGTTTCAAACATGCTTTGATCTTCTTGACCACTTAGGAATTTCATCAAGCTGGTAAGAGTACTTCACTTTAACATGGTTTACAACTGTAGACATAGCTTATTAGCTGCTCCTTGGAGAAATAATGTATATATTGGCTTAAATTTGAATACTCACCATTCATTTAATTTATCAGAAAAAATTAAACAAAACCAGCCAGTGCGATTCCAGTGAACAAAACTGAGAAAAACAGTAACACACACATACACAATTTTTGTGTTCTCAATTATTTCTACCCCATAACTTAAGCTACTCAGACTTCTGTCATCATTCCCTCTGTATCCTGGGTAGGCTTTGTCAGAAGCTATCTTCAGACACTGTAAGTGATGACACTTCCTATCTGCCAACCCCAGCAGATTGTTTAATGTTTATTCTAACATATCGCATAAACTAGAGAGCCATTTAACTTTGTTTTCTGTGGGTAAGGCTGTAGGTATAAATGACAGTGAACAGAAATGGTTGTGCAGTGGCTGCATTGCAATGCAGCTACAGAGGACAATGCCACAGAACTGCTAGTGCTGTTAAAATAACAAGTGAGCAACTCAGGGCTGGATTGCTCCCGCTTCCAGTTACACTGTGTTTAGAAGATGACTTGACAATGCTTGTGGTGGTTGTGGTGTCAATCTTTTTCACAGTTGGTTTTGGTTCATTTCTGTTTTCTGGATGGGCTTTCTTGTCCTTGAGTATATCTGAAAACATGAAAGTAAATGTAAGATTAATCACATGTCTTTCAAGTAGTGGCTTTAAATCCTGTCTATGGCTAGAACATGTACTCCAGCGTGAACCATGTATGGAGAGTGATGGGCACTTATATTAATGTGGCCCAGTGGCCGCAGCGTTTTGCTCAGCACCCGGTGTTTTGCTCAGGAAGTCTTCTCTGGCTGGCCTGCTCTACTTGTAGACACAGCCTAAACCCGGTTTTAGAACCTGGCTTTCTCTCATTAATAATACATTTGGTTTCACCTGGTATGGGAACTGGCTCATGCTTTAAAACATCATGCTAGGGTTGCCTGGTTTTGTAACATGCCCCAGTGAAATACCTGTCAAGTTGTTGAGTTGCCAACAGTCAACTAACAGTAAACTCGCCAGTTTCTTTTCGCATTGCCTTAACCTTAAGGCAGTACATGACCCCTGGACAACCTGGCAAGATAGGCCATGGACACAAAGAACCACAGAGGTGTGTCATGTGCCTTGTTCATCGACACGGGCAAATAAAGTGGCTACAAAGAGAAAATGCTTTGAGTTTTGTTTCATAGTTTTTCTTAGGAAGTACAAGGATTTTGTTTGTTTGTTTTGCTTTTGAAGTATGGAACAATACTGGTGTTTTTTTCTCTCTTTACAGATGCATTTTGGGGCAATTTGGGGCATCTTTTATATAAAGGACTAGATTCCTAAGAAAGTAGCAGAGTTTCCTTGCAGAAACACGTATGTTTAAGATGAAGAAATGACTGATAAGGGTCTCCATTTATCTTGACATTCCCAGGCTACTTGCAAGTATTATTGCGATCATATTGTTATTGAACCCTCCACTAGCATTGTGGGGAAAATCCGTGTTTCCTCTGATGATGGAATGATCTGTAACAGCATAACCCAGTGCCTGGCAAAAACAAACAAAAAAACAAAAAACAAACCAACAAACCAAAAACCAACCAAACAAAAAAACCCCACAACCAACCAACCAACAAAAAATTCTTACCTGGAAGAATTTAAAAATTAACAATAATTGTTCAGGTCCGAGCTTACAGGATATTGTGTGATACTAATGAATGCAATGCATATACACACAGAAAGCAAATGGCATAGGTTTGTAGTGCAAATTCAACAACAGTCCAATCTTAAAATAAAAATTCTGAATCACTGAAGTAAGTTCCTGACAGAAACTGGAAAGACTAAAAGTATTCCAGAAATGTAGATGCAATCTGAGATCATTGTCTGCATGTCAGTATTTCTGACCAGCCATCAATAAACCCACTTGATAATAAAAATGAACTATTGTATGGAGAAAGCACACGTTGTTCTTGCCAGTATAAACTGTAAAAGAAATGTAATGAATTCCTCCATTTTATCATATCAACATTAATTCCAGAGGAACCTGTGATTCCTAGACCTGATTCAAGGCTGACTGCAAAGAAAGGACACTGGCTGGCAAGGAATACAGTGGGAAAAGGACAGTCTGCTGCTGCACTCAAAATTCATTATGGCAAACTGCAGACACAGTTTCTCTTAATTTCCAACTTGCGATGGAGCTAACAGGAGGGGGAGAAAAAGCATGCTATAAATGTTTGGAAAATATCAGTATTCTGAGGACACTTAAAGAAAAATGGACAACCTTCAGATTGTCATTAAAGTAAATTAAGAATAAATCATGGAAATAGGTGTGTTCTGACACTGCCGAGACTCCTTTCCATCACTGTCATTCTCCTTTTCGACTGCGGTAAATGCGCTATTTCTCTGCTGCCTCTTATATCATCCCAGCCTGCTGACTTCAGCTCTCTGGGGCCAGCTGATTAAATTAAGACCTCACTCAGGTAAATCTATTCCCCTCTTTCACTTGGCCATGTCCAGCATTGTAACTTGATTGGCCTCTATAAATCGGGCAGACTGAAATGTATTAATTCATTTATTTTCTTAATATTGACTTAACCAAAAATCTAAGGTACGATTTAATACTATCAGAGAGGTTGTTGGTTTTTAAAAGCTTTCCTCCCAGTGACTGCTAAATGCACTACATAACAAGCGTTAAATAATACATTAGAAAATTCCGCCTTCATCCATGGGAAGGACTAAATTCTAAGATCTTTGACTTTACAGTGGAGTACTGGCCATGATGTTATTCATGGCCAATTCTAATTTAGGACTTAACTGTGCAAAACTGGTATTTTATTTCAAATGCTCTGTTTCCTCTCTTCTTAAAATTAAATAAATAAAAATAGCCTCAGTCTTAATTCAGTTCAAGATCTTTTTCAATCTTATATTTAGTTTTTTAAATGCAAATTTCAGCAGTGTAAAAATTTCATGTTTATTTTTCCAGTTTGCTGAGAGTTCCAGTTGCTTACTCACTCCAGGGTTTTGGCAGAGAGACTCAGAGTTAAATGAGTTTTTCTCTCAAATCTTTTTCTCAGAGTCGGGGATGGTTAGTTCAGTCTACTACTGACATTCAAAAGGCAAAAAATAAAAATAAAAAAAAAACAACAGTGAATATGCTAAAAAAAAAGTGTGAAGACTAGCATAGAAATGAAACTCCAGTCTCAACAAAGCAGACCCCAGACGTTCAATACACGTGAATCAACCCCCAAATCATGACTTCATAAAACCAAACAGAGCCCACAACTTCTGTTGACTACTGGTCTGTTCTAGTATTTACCTTCTGTGTTTTGAAGCTATATGGTTTACAACTAAAAGCTTTCTCCATTGCTAGAAATTTTCTTCCCATCATCATTCCTTCTCTCCTTTCCAGAAATGGCGTAGTTTAAATCTTTGAAGACTTAGCTAACCTCAGGCTGATGTACACGACGACCTTTGGATCCTGGTATATGACTATTCTACACTGTTACTTTTCTAATGTGATATATTTATTATTTCAGTATATAGTTATTATTACATTCATTATGAAAAAAAATAAATCTGTGTTATACTAAATAGTGATGGTAATGCAGCCACTGTAGCAGCTACTGTGCTGTGCCCTTAATCCAGGCTTCCAGTGTGAATACTCAAATCCTGCCAGAAAGGTTACTCAGTGAAGGCAGCTGACTGCCCGAGCACCCTTTGTGAACAGCCTTTTGGGACTCTTGCCAAGGATTAGGTCTGTTGGGGTCATGGAAGATTGCCCTGAATCCCCTTAGGCACCATGGTTCCTGTAAGTGCAGAGAACAGCTCCCTGAGTTCAGAAGATTGAGTCCACTTCCTTAGCTGAACTTTCATACGTGTTAACTGCAGTTAAATTCACATCTTGACAACATAAACAAAGCACATAATGAAAATTACTTGACCTCGATGTTGAGAGCATTTAGGATTATCTTCACCTCAAAGATCTAACCGCAGATTGCTACCCAGTAATGCATGTGCCCCTTGGATGGCACTGAACTTCTCATAAATACTTATGTGGATCAATACCATTCCTCAGAGAGACTAACCAGGATAAAAGGGAGAGTCAAACCTGTCATTGTCATCTAATTTAGGAACACAAAACCTCCCCTACGGTGAGGGCTCAGCATGCCTTTCAAAGGTGTTTGGTGCATCACACGTTAAAGCACACCTTAATCTTAGCCAGTAATGACACGGGAAAAATAAGGCGTTTATTCTTTTTTTAGGTTATCAGGTTATCTGACACAAGTTCAAACCATATTGTCAGCCCAGATGTTAGTTACCCCTCCTTAGCGTAAACCTTTGGCAGTTTGCTGCCCTGGTTCTGGCAGAAGTTATCAAAGATGTAACTATTGATTGGTGTACTGGCATGCTATTGCTCTGTAATGAACAGCATCAGTAAGGCCTACTTAAATGTCTGTAGAGGTTTCCTGTTGTCCTGCCAAGGGATGAAATTCATCTGCTTAACAAAACACCCTTTTTCCAGTTTTGCCCTTCTCTTAACCCAAGTTCTTTGTCTGTGATTGCAAACCATCAGTGTGACAAAGAGTGTTCCCCTAAAAAAATCTGCCAGTGCCACTGAACAACGCTCAACAACATCTCCACTGGAGTGATGGGGAAATGTCAGGACCCTCTGGACAGGCCACCACTGCTACCAGCACTGAGGAAGAGAAGGAGACAAAGATGGGAGGGAAGGGCAGATGAGCGGAGTGATCTCACGCAGGGGGAAGCTGGATTACCTTTTGGGAAGCTAAGGATCATCACACCAGGCAAATGTACGTATTGTCACAAGTGTGCAACCCCGGTGAGGGTATTTTGAATAAACACAAAACAGATTTGCCAGACTAGTCCTGTAAATAAACATTCTTCCTAGGCTTTCATGCAAACATTGTGCTTTGAAAAGCCTGAATGTCAGTATCTATGATGGCATATTAATGCCCTGGTCTTGAATGTCTCATCAAGGTTGTAATGAGACTGACACCACAGGTCTGCAGTGGACTGGTCAGTCCCTGCATTTACTCTCCATGTTGTACCTCAGTTGCTTGATAAGTTTCACTTTGATCATCGGCTTGGTTTTGGCTGACAGCTTTGGGAGAAAATTAAAGCAAGGTGCAACTCGGTGGAACAGGCTCTTAAATTACAGTAGATGCTGCAGTGTTATTATTAGCTTTTTATCACCTCTGGTAGCAAAAGCTGAAATTACTTTTACATATTCAAAGCAAGGAACACTGAAATTGCAAAACAATGCTGTCGCCATGAAATGTAACAACAATTTCCAAATCATCTATTATCTTGACATTAAGACCAGCACCAACTATTTCCAGTTAATAGCTGCAACAGCCATGGAAACAGAGACGCTGTGGAAACAGGAACAGGAGAACTCCCAATGTGTGATGAACTCTCGACACAATTCCCAAAATTTGGGGCCTGCCACTGCCCACTATATAACATGAGTCAAGATTACAGGGATTAATCGACCTGTTCCATTTTAGTTATGCAATCTTTCTGTTTCTCTTTTTAGGGAGCATGTAACTGGAAGAGAAGTTGGCTTAGGGAGAGCAGTTGGCTTAGGGAGAGCAGTTATAAATCAGGGCTCAGATTGTCTGTGTCCAGTTTTTAATTCTGCAGTAAGCTCAGCGCGGTCTTTGGCAGATTACTTCCTCCTGAAGGACAACAAGCGAACTACTTTATTTTGTACACACTGCATTCTGAATTTAAGTTCTTCAGCGTGAGAAGAACCACAGCCACTCTCCTCAAGAAATAACACTGGCTGGGATTTTCAGGAATTGCTGTTATAAAAAAAGTCAAATGTAACAAAGAAAAAAATGCAATAAAGAAAAGCCAGGAATAACTGCAAGACAATTTGAAGTATCTGGTGCCTGGAAGCCACACTTATATTGAATGACAACTCCTTCCCCCATTCCCAAACAATCTGTTGTCTATATACATTCAAATGCAAAATATAAATAAATATAAATGTATATAGAATTACACATGATCTCAGCTGTACTAGTGTAAGGAAACCTGTCACTGTATTTGTCTGGCTTTTGATATACAGCTGCCATAGCAAACCCTGCATGATTTTCATGAGCCACAATAAAATTCTATTAGTTCTGAGGGCTGAAAAGTAAACCCACACGTATAACCGCCTCAGCCCCTGCAATGGTAAATGTCAAAATAAAACAATCTATCTTTTCCTTGGGAAGAAATAATCTAACCTAACAAACCTTGTGTGATTCAGCAATAGTTCCATTAATCAGTCAGTCACTCGCTAGAAAAGGTTTTGTCATTTTGTTTATATTAATACAGGACTTATTCAAATTCAGACAAGCTGAAAGTATAGGCTTAAAACATGCCAAACATCTTTTACATTTCCTGGAAACATCTGTTTTTAGTCTAGTCCTAGGCACATGTTTGTGGTTGTATGTTTAAGCTTGTTTAGTTTGCCAGATACCTCGTACATACTGCAGCACAGCTGACATGATATCCTGAAACACAGCATGGAAGTATCTGTAAAACATGATGTTCCCAGTAAATCTGTTGAACTTTTGTTGTAACTTTCTTGTAATGAAAGGAACAACTAAAAAGCTCTGCGACAGCCTCCTGCCATCGCTGTATGGTGCAATTAATTAGTTAAGTTTAGAAATTCTGTACATGCCTTGCTGGTAGTATCCAGAAGACTGAGAGCGATCCTGACACTGCATGCCTCACATGCTCAAACCTCCTATTAAACTTAATGGGAGTTTGGGGGGATGAGAGGAATGCAGGATTGACCTTTATGGTTAAAGATGAATGTGCGCTCTAGACTTCAAAGATTAGGTACCCCTGCCAGTCTGGAGTGTGCAAGTGATCAGCACGCCAAGTGCCGAAGGCATCTGCTAAATATCACACCACAGCTCAAAGCTGTGTAATTAAGAAAAATATAAACTGGCTCAAGGAAGAAAAATATTAGTAATAATTGAAAATGCTTTGGCTGTTGCTTTTGTCCTGATGATCTCATTAGTTTTGGTTACAGAAACAGTTCTCACACTGGCTGACGTGGGGCATGGTTTGTTTGTGTTCTCATTCTACCCACATCTTTCCCAGTTAATTTTTATTGCTCAACACAAAGGTCAAATCGAAAGCTTAATTAACTTGTATATGGGGAAACTATAAACTTATTTTAGAAGGGGGAGTACAAAAACATTTAAGGCCATCCCATCTCCTCTCCCCCAGACACTCCTCATTTTCTTGAGAAGAACAAGAGCATGTGCTGTTGGCGTCCTTTCCCTTAAGGGGAAACTGCACCTTTTCTTGCTTGAAAATGTTATGAATATCCAGCCTTTTCATAAGCTGGTAATTGTATTTCCAATTGACATTTGTAACCAGGATTTTAATTTAGCTTCGCAGCTCTAAGCAGACAAAGCTCCATTTTATAAAAAGGTTGGATATCATCTTATGCTAGCAGCAGTGTAAGCTTCAACTTACAGCGAAGATCTGAATTTCATCTGCTTAACTTTAAACAAAGGTTGTACCACCAAAATAAATACTATTGCCCACCTGCTTGAAATTAGGCGTATGTCTCAGCCCTGAGGCCTAAAACTGAACAGCAGCTTCTCTCTCAGCTGAAAAAACTCACACATCATACAAGCACCCTTTACAGCTTTTCCATGCCAAAGATGAGAAGATAGTCACACAGCTTGAGAGGACGGTCAGGTCTGAGTATGCTACAACCTGTAGACCAGCAACGTCAGTCCACAAAAGGCCTAGGCCTATGTGTGACAATTTTGCTGCCACTGAGATTCATGATTCATGAGATGAAAGCTCCTGTTCAGCCACTGTCTCGTCCTAGGGGCACAATTCCCTGGATTCTTCAGTTTCCGTCTCCAAAAGCCCTATGACATTAAGGTTTCTGCTGCTGACTATGCAGGCAGGCCCTGGGGAGCTGTGAGCCCCGCGGTCCCGTGCCAGAGGTGGAGGAAGGCCTGCAGTGCTCCTCTCCTCTGCCAGGCCCTGTCAGCGTGGGCTCACAGGACCACACCAGAAGCTAACAGAGCAGACATCTGCCAACAAGGGCAGCAGTTAAAATGTTGACAGAAGGTAGCTAGGCTCAGATCCTTCCCGTGGCTGGTTTACGAGGGGTGCTTGAACCCAGGTCTCTCATGCCTTATCCTGTCACCTTTGAGACAGGTGTCTCCAAGTGAAGCAGGCTCTGCTATGTGTTCTAAGCACTTGGGTCTACCCTGAGAGCAAACTGGACTGACATACACTGGAAAGAGCTACTCAAAATTAATACTTAATATCGGTACTCAACAAATTAAGACAGCAAAAACAGAAGAGATGATAGAAACTGCTCCGTGCTGCTTAGTGAGGTCCATGTGTCTCCCTCCACAAGGAAATGCCAAGAGGGCAGAGAGATGAGCTGCTATCTGTTCAGGCCACAATGCTCTCCCATTTTAGCATAAGCAAGTGTCGTATCTGTAAGGCATGGGCAGAGGAAAAACAATGACAGAAGAGTTCCCCACCCACCAAAGAGCTCAGTGACGCATGGCCCTTTTAACTCACAGCTGCCTCTGAGAGGCAGAATGGACTCAACACATGCATTTCAAGCAGCCTGACTAAATCCCTGAATATAATAACCACAAACAAGGCATCAACTTCCAGCATGGCAGTCATGAAAAACCAACCACAAATATTTCTAAAAGACATCTGAAAGGTTCTTCTCTCCCTGCAAACACAATGCTGTTATCGTTCTTCACTCTTTAAAAGCCAGTGAAGATTTTCCGGTTATTTCCATTGTTACTTCCATTGCTCCCTAAAAACTTGGACAGATGTGATTCCTGCCACAAGATTTTTAAATCACTGGAACCCAATTTCCTTCATACTAATGATGGTGTCAGTGAGAATTTCAAGTGTTTTCTGTATGTCTGTTATTTTTTTAGCAACTTTATACTAGCAATCTTTTTAAGAGGTTCTGATAGGATATAATCATAATTGATGATTACACAATAAACACTGAAATTATATCAATCCGTGTATCATCTGATTTCTCTTAATGTGGATGACAAAAAAGATTAGCTGTAATGCCAATGGATAGTTCTGGTCCTTAAATACATCAGTAGGAAACATTTGTTTATTGAATCTTGCCAGCCTTTCATTTCAGTGAGAATTGAAATAAAAAGAAACTGTGGCATGATATTATCCCGGATTAATCATTTTAGACCTAATATCAAGAGCAGTAAAGGAAAACATCACAGCATTAGACTTGCTTTGGCTCTAGTATGGGAAGTTTAAATTAGTCGTTTCTCCTGCTCTAATTTGGCAAATATTCAGCATGCATATCCTCTATTTCACATTGCTAGGTTTATCCGGCCAACCAGAACCCCAGCTCTATCACAGCCGACAGTTATTGACAGAGAGGATGATTAGAGCCATCACTCTACTGAATATCTGAGCAAGAAGAACATGTTTCATGGAAAAAATATTGAGCAGCTTAAAAGCATTATCTTACTAATAGCATGCAGTGAAACTGATGGAACCCTTATCACATTCAGCAGGATGAAGAATACCCAAATCAACACAACTGTAAGGGAGATACACAACCGAGCTTAAAAAAATAAACTTTTCTAATAAAATGTCTTACAAAATGGAGTCCATTAGCATATGCGGAAGACTATGCTCAGTCTGTGTTCAGGCTGTGCAGCAAATTAAAGGAAGCAAATTCCTGTCCAGGGCAGGCAATAATTTCATTCCCAAATTCTGTCCTGATTTAATGGGAGACATCTACATCAAAGCTACCAGGAATGAGTTTAGCTCAGTCCACTGTGGCACATGATAGACTGAGGGCTATAAATCTTCCTCCTTTTTCAGAGAAACGGCATTGCTAAACTTTACATTGGTCAGCAGTGATTACTTGCTTCTCCTATTTAGCCATGTGGAAAAATCACTTCTGGCCATAATCCCACACATCTGCCAACAACTCCTTAAGATACTAATTCCAACACGAGAATAAAATAGAAAAATAATAAAAAAAAAACACCGCTGTTTTGAGAGTGATGAATATTGCATTGGGACTCAAACGCCTGCAGCTTTCTACTGTCTTCTCTAGACAGATGGGCTTAATCTTGACTCCCCAGGGGGGACTAGTGAGAATGCCATTGTGGTTGCCAAAGCCCTTCTGTTGGCACCTGCAGCACCTCTCCAATGGATTGTGCCCAGGTGCTGAGGGTGGTAATAAGAAAACATATCAGTTTTTAAGCATGAAGAATTTAGACAGCATGGAAGCATCACTGTCTTGCTGTAAGCTTGTGGAGTGCGATGGGAGACTCCAGGAGATGGAACGAACTGTCCTATCTAGGTCAGCTAAGACTCTAAATATCCTAAGTACGTAAAAGACCACCTCCGCTTGCTTCTATGCACAGAACTGGCATGGATATAAGCAAAGCACTTCTTAGGTGACTGAGCATGTAGCTTGTGTGTGCTTCTACCCAGACAAAGCAGCTTTGACAGGCACTCAGTCTTCTCCTTGAGATGTATCAGTTATTGACAATTTCTTTGTGTTGTAAGAGCTCCAATTAAGGGAAAAACCCACTAAAACGTCATGAGAGCTGACACCATGTGCTGCAATGGATCTGTTGGCACTGCTGTGGTCTATTATGCAAATATGCATCAGTGGACTTTGTAAAACAAATTATGTAAATGTCCATTTAGAGCCTCTTCAAAATGCAGATTATTTGCCTGATGTTTAGGGACAATTAACATCTCTGTCGTGAACCTGCACTCAGGGGCTGCTATGCTACAGCCTGTGGATGTCAAGGCCTAGCAAAGTGTATTCTGCATGCAGATTCAACCTTAGTGTGAAAGCCTTGGGCTGTAAAAGTCGACTGTGTCATGATCTACTTAAGCAGCATATCATTGACACCATAGGCTTTCAGAGACCCTTCAATTTGCAGCATTCTGAACGATCTGATTCAGGTATGCATATGTTCATTTGGGATTATGAAGGGGCTTCCTGTTTAATTAAGACTTTGTATTTTTAATTGATACATGCCAAAATGTGCATATGTCTACATGTGCAATGTCATTTATTCCCCTGGGGGGAAAGGGTGTGAGTCCTGGTTCTCTGTCTCTTCAATGCTGTTCTTGTCCCTTGGTCAGGCAGGAGCCAAAGCCAAAACATAAAGAACACCAACAGGACTTTGGGCTTGACTAGGTGCTCAGGCCACACGCTTGACACACTAGGTAGAGGTCGATTCCTCACAGTGCTCAGCATGCACTGAGAAGGCTGGGCTCCCACCTAGGAATTAAATCAAGCAGCTAAGATTTTTCTGAGCGTACTAAGCATCTTGGATTGCTCTGTAGGCTCATCCCGGGCTTCTGAGATCTTGCAAAAATCCAGGCCACGCAATATTTACTTTGCAAGAAAACGTGGAGTATCTACCTGGGTAAGGAATTTTCAGAACTGGGATATGAGTAGTGAACTCAGCATTTGTTGGACTTCCTTAAATTCTTGTTTAACTTGAGTTGAGATGGGTGAAATTAACCTTTATACCTCAGCAGCAATCTTTCTATTTGAAGCAAATGAATCAAAGTAGCTTACCAAGGGCATCTTTCTACTTTATAACTTCAAAGAACATTTATTCAGCGATAGCGTATGAGGATCACATAATTGGAGCCAGCTGATGGAGAAAGGGCTGCATACTGAGCTAGCTGGGGAAAAAGAGACCTAATTTAAGGGTAGGCTAGAGATCTGAAGCAAAGTTCATAAAGACTGGTGTGTTACAAAGAAGAGGTAATAGCTTCCCAGACTGGCAGAGACAGTGCAGTACAAATGGAGGTGTGCTTCTAATCACTGTTGGCTGAGTGCTGTTCTCTCAGCAATGAACTAGTTCCTATAAAAAACACAAGGAGCTCAGAACACATTTGCAACCACTCTAATTTCTTTACTAAACTGTTGAGGCACTTCAGAACATTGACAAAAATTTCCATGGATGTATAGTATCTAAGCACCACAGGGTCATGATCTTGACTGAGGTATTCATGCACTGTTGTCAAATCAAGAGCTACAGTGAATCAAACATGAGAAGACAAATACCTTGATAATTAGAGGACAGTAAAGAACAACAGTGGGCAATTTAAATTTAATTGAAACCTAACATTTACTGGTATCTGGAACATAGAATCACAGAATCATAGGATCACGAAGGTTGGGAAAGCCCTCCAAGATCCTCTATTCCAACCATCCCCCTACCACCAATGTCACCCACCAAACCCTGTCCCCAAGCACCACGTCCAACCTTTCCTTGAACACCCCCAGGGACGGTGACTCCACCACCTCCCTGGGCAACCTGTTCCAATGCCTGACTGCTCTTTGTGAGAAGAAATGTCTCCTCATTTCCAACCTGAACCTCCCCTGGCGCAACTTGAGGCCATTCCCTCTGGTCCTATCACTAGTTATCAGTGAGAACAGTTACAAAGCTACCAGCTATTTAGTAAGGCTGCAATCAAATGTTAAAGTAGAAGCTCGATAGATCTGTAGCCATCTAGTTAAAAATTTAGGTCAAAAACGTTCAAAATAATTATAAAAGACAGAAGGACTACTCATTTCACTCAACCATGTTCAACTGGTATGCACTGGGATTTGCACTGGACAATGCCATTCTATCACTGGCTTGGTACACTCAAGCAGTGGTGACTAAAGACATCTTAAAAGCTTAAAAGAAGTCAAGACAGGCTGTTTAACAGGAAATATGACTACTCCTGTGATATGTCACCACGCCACAAGAACCTGTAAGTTCCAACACAGATATTCTGTTGAGCAGAAGATACTGTGAGATGAGAGCTGGCAACAGCCAAAGTATTCACTTCCAACCCTGGCTTAGGAGAAGAAAATACAGGATGGACAGCCTCACATCTGTTTCTCTGCAACAAGTTGTTGCACCTCCCTGAAAATCAAGAGCAAGTTTAATTTTGCCATTAATAGTAAATGAAAAAAATGCTGTGGAGTGACAGTGCTTTCCAGTGCAACACTAAAAACAGTTTTCTTGTAAAATACAAAGCAACGTGTGTCCTGTTTGTTTAAGGATTACCAAAGTATTGTCCCTTAAGAGAAAAAAGTCCCTTATACAGGAGCTGATGCTGAATCTTTCTCCTGCATTTCCACCAGCTTCCACTACAAAAGCAGAATTAAACTGGTTAACTTGTAAATTTATAGTTCTTACACCAAGGTGAGTTTGAAACTGGATTGGGAGAAGTGCCTGAAGCTTGGACTTCGTTTTATTACTGTCCAGTTGTATGGGGAGGGTTTTCACTAATAGCTTTTGCTTTAAACTGAGCATCTGAAAAAGTGTTTTACCAAACTTTCTCCAGCTAGTGAATCAGAGCATGGCAGTGGACGTGCAGGCAGGAGAAGAGTAGGCAGAAGGCCACACATGGCTCAGCCAGGAGTCCCCTGTTTAGTCAGACAGGAAAAGTGGAGGTACAGGATGGTGGGAATGGGACACATGGTGACATACAAGAGGTGAAAACCTCCTTTTGCACTGAAATTGGCAGGGCTGTAAAGGGCCACCAGAAGGGCTCATCAGCAGTGAAAGGGAGACTAAGAAAAACACATGCCCACTGATGAATGAGATCAGGTGCCAGAGGACGCAGAAAAGGCAGCAGTGTTAGAAACCTTCTCTGCTATGTCTTTACTCACAGGATCACTGTTCAGGTTCCTGTGACTGAGTCTGGGGAAATGAAGTATTACCCACGAAAGAAGAAAATCAAGGTAGGGAGTGTGTGTTGGGGCTGGGATGAGGACCAGTATTAAAGCTGCACAGATAGCTTTAGCACAATAGACTCCGTCATTGAAGGTATTAAAAACCAATCTAGACACATTGGAATGGTTTTGGTAGAGCTGACTCTGGCTTGGAGCACATATGCACACTAGATAAGCTTCTTCATCTGTTTTCAATCTTCTGATGATCTATTCATTTTGATGAATCTGTTCCATGTGAAAAGCAAATGAAAATGAATTATTTGATCAGTTTGTGACTAAATTTGCAACTATCTATAAAAACTGAGGGTGAACATCTTGTAAAAGGAATATACATTGGCAGCTATTGCTGACGAAGTGCTATCAATAGGCATTAAAGCTGCAAATGGCAAGGTGTTGGCAAAGCGAGAGGAATTGCTGCAGAAAGTAAAAAGCCAAGCTGTATGATGAACGGAGTGTACATAAAGTAGAGCAAATTACCAGACACACAGACATGAAGAGTACAGAGGCATGGGAGCTGATTAAGAAGTCCTTGTGAAGAAATCTTGAAGGCTGGCCAGTTCCTCCTAATTCTCTGGCATCCGTTCCAGCCGCTCAGCTAGTGAAAAGAGCACTGTCTGTGATGTGAGCACACACGTGGTCACGTATTACAGGGAGACGATGGATGTGCAATACCACTGCAAATGGCTGCTTGGGACTGCCAGCCCCCTTTAAGAACAATCCTGCTTTTCAAAGCCTCAGTCATCTTGGGTAAATGCCAAGGAGGGAGGAGACTTGAAAGGCCCAGCTCCTGAATTCCTGAGCAAGGAATAAGCTGGGTGTGTGACTGGATGCACTGTGTGGCACTGGCACCTCGAGTGTGTGACACTTGGAGGCTCTGCTGCTGGGGTTCTCATTTCTGAGCACCTTATCCCATACAGCTGTAACCTGAGAGAGGTGGGATAGCCACCAGCCGTCACAAAACCATGGACTGCTGTTTTCCTTAAAATCAGAAGCCAATTTTTATTTATTTTTCTCTTTCGGAGTTTTCTTAAGACATTCCTTTTCCCATTTCTTTCTAATTAATTACAGTGTCCTTCAATCCTCCAACTAGAGAAAAAAACAAATGACTTTCTGCACAAGGATGTGTGTTATGGACCTGTAGTAGTTCAAATGCTAGAAACCTGCAGCAGCTAAGCAGTCTCAGTATTTTTTAACCCTTTGAAAAGAAAATATGAATCATTTGAGCTTTGTCTCCAATTGTGTTAATAATAGCTTGTGCTAGGGAAATATTATTGGAATTGGGCTGAATTTGATAAAACTGAGAGCTGAGTTTCACTTGAAGCCATAAAGTAATCAACTAAGCTCAGAGTTTGTACTGGGAGTGTATCCTCTGCTTTACCTGCTATCCAGGAAAATTTCAAGGCTTAGAAAAATCACGACTACGACCAAAAGTCTGATTTACATGCCCACTGGTTCTTTAATTCTTCCCTTTTATGAGACGGTCTGCTGTAAATGAATGCAGAGAAGGTAGGGGTAGCCTGGTAAAAATTCATTATCAACTTTTTGTCCCCAGATTGCAGACAGGACTGCTTTAATTGGGGATTCTGGAAGCTGCAGCATTGAAAATAATAAAGCATACATGAGATTTGGATTGTTTAACTTCTATCAGCTTACCTTCTTCACAGGTCTATGGTTGAAATAATAGGAAATGGGCAATTGCAAACATTAGCCAAATGCTTTTCCAAGGGAACGTCTAAGTAAGTTGTCTTATTTTCAGATAAAATGTGCATCTAACTCCCACTGAAATCAAGACCTTGAAATGCATCTCGGAGCAAATCCAACTGCAGTGCTATAGCAGGACCACAGCTATGCAGGACCACAGCTATTCAGCGTTCCCTACAGTGCACTGCCAAAGCGAGGGAGCAGTGCCCAGACACATTTCCCCATTGTTTCCAGTGTATCTGCTAACAGGGTGTGCTGCAGCAGCTGACACAGATGACTGAACACAACTCATTTTAGCAAGGTCAGTATCTGCGACAGCTTTTCTTGAGTGCATCCAAGGGAGAAACCATCACATCCCCAGAACACATCACAGTAGCTGCCAGAGTACCAACAAGACCCCAGCAGTGACACTCAAATACTGATTTGAGCAGCAACGTTTTTGCTTGTCATGCGTGGAGTGGGCTAAGAAAGGGAGATTGTGAAAGACAGTAGGGAGATGGCATCAGGATGGGCAGAGAATACAAAGCTGCTTTCCACAGATCCCTAGTATGACCTATATTTTGGTCTTGATTGGCACAGCACACAGTTTCATTTTTATTAAAAAAAAAATCTGGCTCTTGAAATGGAAAGCACACTGCATATGCAGCCATGGGGCCCTTTTCCACTTCTCTGCACCACACGTATTTACATCTGCCGAGTTGATGAAGAACACTGCTTACTGCTGTAGGTGCAAGAAAAATTGCATCTGGCCTTGCAGAGCTCTGAACGACTACCTTAAGTTCAAGGCACTTGTGAAGCAAGTCTGAATATTTTTTTTTCCGCATTTCCACCATTAAAAGCTTCCCTTTGGTTTAGATAGCAACATAAGACTGGGGAAACCACACCTTTAGTACTACACAATGCGCTCAGCCCAGCACAGTACTGCTCTGCAGTGCCAGCGGGATGGCGCAGCAAGAGCACGTACCCCAGCACAAGCTGGGAGACAGAAAACCAGCAGACAGACTAGCAGATACACCAACATTTCCAGGTATAAGTCCCTTTTAAACCAGGTGGTACCATGCCCTTATTTAGCCTTTGAGCCCATGCAATTACAAACACACTTCTTCAATAGCTCTGAAGCTGTGCTGCTAGTGCATTATGTAATTTCTAAAAGATCTGCCTGTAAAACATGACAGAAAAATGAATGCTACAAGACCCAAACAAGACCCTGCCTCCCTCCCAGAAACACTACATCCTTTAAATCCTAGAATTTTTTAGTGGCTAAAGTCATACTTCAGTTGAATTCCCAGTGTTTGGGTAAAATTTATGATACAGCAGACAAGTAATTTATTTTCTTATTTGTAATGAGCTTTCTAACTTCTGCTTTACTACAGATGTCGGATTCTATACTATATTCTATCATTTGCCAGTGAAAGTTTTTCTTAATAGTTAAGACATTCAGATGAATCACGTTTTCTTTGCATCTTTTTTACATGAAAGGTTTCCTTGTCTCTGCAATTCCCACTTCCTACCCTCCAGTTTCTGTTGCTTTCGCTGTACAGAGCCAGACTGTGATATTTATTCCCTTACTCAACAATGAATAGTACAACGTATCAGTGAAAGCCCTTCTGAAGTCAGTGAGACAGTTTATGGGGTATGGTCCTACTCACTGTGAGCAGAAGTGTTTCAGTCTGTCCCGAAGAAAAATGCAAGATGACGTAAGTTGAAATGAATATGGTTACTCACCACTATAATATACACGTTAAATGGAAAAGACCTGGGCAGATAGAATACCATTTCATTAGCTGCCAAATATTTTGACCCCCTAAAGCAGGTACTGAAGGATCATGGGAACTCTTAAATCAAAGCATTGCTGTCTTGACACTAATTCCATAAAAATGAATGGCAGACGTAACTTTTTACATTTCGAAAACGCCCTTCATTCCAGAGTCCTAACAGATGTTACAAACAGGGAATGTGGCAGCATTCCTACAAGTATTATTCCCATTTTTCAGATCGGATAACTGAGACATGGAGAGGCTAAAATGATCTAGGTGGTTGTCACCGAGGAAACCTGCAATTACACTGTGAGTCAGCAAGATATCTGAACCCTTCCATCACAAAACTGATGTAGGCCGATGTCAATTCATTCTAAATCCAGACATTTACTAAAAAATAATTTACCTTATCTCCAAATCAACACATATTGCATAAATAATATTATGCTGGTTTTCAAGTTTGTAGGTCACATGTGGCTTGTGATTATTAGCCCACAATATTTACCAAGAGATTGTCTTTGTTCTCTTTCTACATCTCTAAGGACAAATGCGTCCTGATCTAATGCTGGGGCACCTGAATTACACAAAACCTGGAGTATATAGGACATGAACAATTGTTTATTGTATTTACCTAGAGGGTACCAAAACTGAATGGCTGATCTGGCTAAGAACAGGATGGGCATTAAAACCAGAAACTGTAGAATACACTGTTGAATGACATTACGTTTCTTAAAAGAAAAAAATAAGAATAATCAGATGTGATGGTAGAACCATGTAACTGTTTCTGCCGATGTGAGGTGCAGTAAATTACAAGTAGGAAGCATCAAAAGCAGTGTTACACCTGGGAAAGCTTTCAACAATCAGGCATTGAACAGTGTAAGATAAAATAGCCTTCCCCAAATTATGCAGCTTACTAGAAGTTTCACATCCGATGTGATACAGGTTACAGGGAGACTCTGATGAGATCAGTATTTTGTGTGGGTGTGGTGCTGGTGGTTTTTTAATACTTCCTACAATAGAAATAAATGGTACCAGGTTCCTGAAGCACTTCTTGACAGGCTTACTGCAGACAGCTATTATTTAATTCAGAAATTCTCACCTTCTACGGGAAATCACAAAGCCAACTAACTTTTGTCTAAGAAGTGAAGTTACCCAATGACAACATATGCCTCAGCATCTGGAGATTACCATGCAACATATGCAACAAACGTGGTCTGCAAAGACTGAGCAAGACAGTAACTTGTTATGGCCTGCCTACTACATTGTTAGATTATTATCATCAAAATATACTGAATGCTTACGTTCACATAACTTTATGCCTGACCAAGTATACAATACAATTAACATTTTAAAGCCATTTGGCACATGTCTAATCTTATTGCTGTCTTTGTATTTTCTCTATTCCCTTATTTACGGATATTCATTTCTTTTTGCTCTAGGCCTATGCTGAGCTATCACGTATGTCTCTCAGGTCAGAAATGAAGGGTGAGGTAAACTTGGTTACAAATACCACCAAGAAATGCAAACATCATCCATAACCTCTCATCATGGGAATGGAAAGATTTGGACCTAACACTCTCCAAAGGGCACTGTGTTCAGTGGCTGCAAAATGTTCAGGAGGTCTCACACACTGGACTGGGCCAGAAGTAAATATGAGCCTCTCAGTAAGATGCTCTGGTGAGTGTGGTGCAGGGTAAAGAAAGACCTGAAGACAGAAGATTCCCTCTTGCTCAGAGCTGCAGGGGTGCTTTGATTGCAGCAACAACAGGCTAGTGGCAGTGCTGACATCTGTGCAGCCAAAACAGGCAGTAAGGGCTTGTCCTGCTACAGCACGTGGCACAGAGCAGTCTAGCCATCAACCTTCATCTTCCCTTCTCTCCCACTCTCGTCACTGGCCAGCTCCTTGCCTTCTGTGTGTTTGCAGTCCTGGATGCTTTCCATGAGAGATGCTGAGGGCAGAAAACACCCATGACCCTGCATTTCGGAAAAGAAATCGAACATTCTTCCTAGGCCTTCTCTAAGCAATTTGCTTTTTCTTCCGACATCTCTGCTTTTATGCACATCCCAATTGCTTCCCACAGTCAGAGCTGTTTTTCCTGTTTGCTTCAAATATTTTTGGGTGCCCCATGTGCTAAAAGAACAGCTCAAGTTCTCTGACAGGTAGGACAGCCTGGCACTGAGTCTCAGTAACACCTACACATCAGCAGAGCTCAGCCTTTATCTACGATGGGCTGGCATGCAGGGCCCAGAGACCCCAACAGACTACCTATACGTGAAACCTTTCCTACTTGTCTTGCTTCTGAAACAAGAAAGAACATACTGTCTGACTGATTAGTACACAAAAGTGTAAGTATAATCTGTTCTAGAAGGTAAAAGATGGTTAAGATTTATAGGGATAACTCAAGCCTCTCCTCGATGTCTGCTCCCTGTGGAAGTGAATGGGGTGGGCTTCTGCAGGTACGTGTGTCACAGGAGGGACTGCCGTAATGTGTTACATGGCAGTAACTGGCTGGTGGAAGTGAAAGAATTCATTTGTACACTTCTAAATGCAGCATTAGGAATGTGCAGTAGCATGCAGAGCAGTCACTTCAATTTTACTTATGTACCTCTTGTAAAAATAATCATTTATGGTCATTATAAATCTGCTCTAATATAAATCAAATGAAGAAATTGGTGTATAATTGCTGTTTGCTTTGGTTTAGTTTCTCTGGAAACTGGGATTGTTAGCACTGTCAGGAATCAGTATTGTCAGCCACCCCAAAAAGGACATTAAAGAGAGGTGGCTGACAACGATGCTGAGTGCTTACAATGACTGGTTGATCGTCCCTCTACGTGCAGGAGGCAGAAACAGAGGTGGCAAAGGATGCCGCTCGCAGGGTTGTTCACAAAGGTCTGTGTGGGCACACGACCTTGCGAGACAGGCTGCTGCCAGGAGGCAAGGCTGGCAGCCTGGCCTCCATCCCCTCCCACCCACCTGCCATGCGCCAGGGAGGTGCCTGGGCTGTGCCCTGTTCCTCCTGCATCACAGTGGCAGCTCTATGCCCCCTTCTGTACCTGATGAAAGCCCTCAAGCCTCAAGAATTCAGCTGTCAGGCGAAGAGGAAACAAACACACTTTGTGGCAAGCAGTGGTTGGGCCAGGCCACAACAGAGATAAAAAGTTGGACAGCCACACGCTGTACGGAAACGCCAGAAGCTTTTTCTCCATTACAAACCCAAGGAATTGCATAAGTTCATGTGGTACCTGGCCCTATCCTCTGATAACCCGCTGCTTATTTCCTCACAGGCGGCTGGGAATGGAAAGAGCTCTTCATCTTGGTCACACAGTGGGGCAAGCCAAAGGGAGGGGACCAATGCTTAAACCGAAAGAGAGAAAAAGCTTTTGATGAAGAAAAGCTTTCCCTAAACATTTCTGACATCTCAGGATATGAATTACTCTTATTTATACTGGAGAAATGCTTAGAATAATCTGGGGAGAAAACATGACCTCTGACTTGCTCAAAGTTAACAGCATTATTGAGAGGAAAGCTGAAGGTGCTTTTTGCTTGTACCCAGCAACTTCACTATGCAGACTGATGGGGATCATATCTTGTCAAGAATGAGCACAAAAAAAGAGTACAGAGGAGCCCAGTCCTTAAACAGAACCTCAAAATCCCCAAAAGAGTTTTGAAAGGATTTTTTTTTCCTCTTGAACTAGTCACTCTATTTGCTCAAAAGATTTCCTGTGTGGAAATAATCCTTCAGAACCCTCCAGTAAAAACCTTCACTGCATTTCATTCTTCTTGAAAGACAACCTGTAGTGCCAAGGAGGAAAAGACTGGAGACCACGGAGAGAAGCACACATACCAAAACATGCCTGACAGCAACCCTGTCCTATGCCCGGCGACTTGTCCCCAGACAAACCTGAGTGGGTTGCAGTTTTCTGTGGGAATGTGCCACCAGGCTGCCAGGTCTGCTTTTAGCCTTCACCTACTCACAAACAGCCAAATGACTGAAAGTACAGGGGGCAAAATAAAAATAAACCAACCACATTTAGATCCTCTGCTGCTACCTGCTTATCTGCCTCTATCAGTGATACAATTCACATCTGAAACATTTTTTTTTTTTTTGGTCTGGTTCAAAGTGGAAAAAAATGTAAAAGCAAACAGAGTACCTCTCATTTTTATCATCCCTAAGAAAACGTGTCACAAGATACTGAAATTCTCTTTATTTTACTTTTTTATTCTCTTATTTTTATTCTCTTTATTCCCTATACAACGTTTTGCACAGTGCCGTTTCCTGCTCAGCACCTTGCTCAAAATGAATACAGGCAAGTATTTGCTCTCATAATTACCTTCTGATGGCAGGGATTATATTCTGTCTTGAATCTGCCATCTCCCTCTAGAGCAAACTTGGCTGGATGAGTAGCGTTCATTAGAAATGAACTTATTAGTATTTTGACTTGACATCAATTGTTTCTTCGCTGGTAGTTCAAATACAAATTTTTATTTAGAAGGATATAACAACTCACACTGGCATTTGAAATAATAGTGTCACCAAACCTCAGAGGTTACGGGGCTGTGACTTGTAGTTGCAGCGGCAGAACCAACGCACACATGGCCAGCTGCTGCTGAATGTAACAGCGCTTGCTTGATCCCCGAGCAGGAACTGGCACCTTGCACAACACCACGCTGTGGGAGCAGCCAGAGCTGGGGATGAAGGAGCTAACAGGGCTGCAGCCGCAGCTGACAAGCCCCACCGCTCCCTGCCTTATTCCTTGTTATTACTGCTGCCATTTGACTGAAATTTCCCTTTACGGGAAAAGAGTCTGGTCTTCCCCTTCTCAAGTCTGTGGGCCCAGAGGCGATGGGAAAAGAAGTCCAGGAATTTGGGCAGCAGCATCTGAGCAACACCTTCTTCATCACTGCCTGGGAATCTCAGAAGAAGCCGAACCACAAAGGACCTTGTAGTGGACGTCACGCAACAGGCAGCTCACAGAGAGGGCACCTCTCGGAGCAGGAAGCTACCGCCCAGCACGGCCGAGCTGCCAGGGCCACACAACAACACATGCCTAAACCGTAAACCTGCTGACACTTGAAAGCTAAACGCAGCATTGCCCCAAAAGCCTCCCTAACAAGCATCTCCTCCTGCCAACTACCCAAAGAGAATCAGCCCCACATGTGGCCGGAGCTGCTTCAAACCAGCGTGTAAGCACCTGAAGGCATGCTTCAGGGAACGTTCCTCCACAGGCCCTTTAAGGAGGAGTGCACCGAGATAGGGATTTTGGTGGCCTGGATGGACCCCAATATTGCGATCCAGGAATCAGTTGTTCTGCTTTACTAAATGATTACACAGGATCATTAAAATAAAGTCAAAGCTCTTCAAAATGACGCGGTGAACACTTCAAATGAGACTAGAGGAGCCCTGCTGCATCTCCCTGGCACCTGTCGGGACCCGCAGGCAGTTCTGCCTGCGGACGTGGGGCCAGGGGAACCACAGAGCCCAGCCAGAGGCAGCTCCCCGAGTCACAGACACAACCCAGCAGATCTCAGCTCCTCAATCCCATGGAAGGGGCAGGGAATTTACCTTCTTCAGAAGGTTGCAGAGATGATAAAATCACTTCGTAACTGATAGATGCACATATACTACAGCACATATACTACATGCACATATACTACAGCAACGTGTCTATAGTCCTGCAAGCATGTCCTACATCCTCTCCATGGCAAAGAGATTAATTCTGAGGAACTGGCACTGAAAGGTTTCTATGAGCAAATGACAGGTATGTTCCTTCTCCTCCTTCAGAAAATAAAACAGAAAGCACAGGAGACATTGGTGAAGTGTTCATCGCATCCCAATTTTTTCATGTTAGCATTTGATCAAAGGGCTGGTTTCCTCAGCTAATGGGGGACAACTTCTGCATCTTTCTTGTCAGAAGTAATTCCAAACACGGGGAGATGTAAGGAGGGCTTCTTCGGCGCCTGTGTCAAACTTGTCAGAGAAAATCCTATTTTCTAGCAACTTCATGAACTTCAAGGAAACGTGGAAAGTTTGGTATACTACAACTTCTTTACTTATATATATATATATATACACACATATATATATATATATATATATATATAGTTAGTTAGCCATATAGTACGCAGGAAAATGTCGTTGCAGCATATTTAGTATATACAAGTAGACTTGCTAGTTGGGAAGTCTTATCTATGGAATAATTACTAACTGAAAGTAAGTATTCGCCAATACACCAAAAATCTCATGAATTTAATTCTTTGTTGTAAATGACATCAAAGCGATGATAAACTTGAATAAATGAACTGAGGGAGCAGAAAATTCTTCCAAGATTTATATTTCAGAGATTTGCTAATGCACTGAAAACAAGAAAATAAATTAAGGGTCACACCCGCACTGAAATCAAAGAGAACTCCACCACATATTTACAAATATTATGGGAAACATTCTTTTACTGAAATTGTCCAAGAGTTTGATTTTATCTAAACCACATTACTGAAGATAGCATATTTTAATTAAAATCCTTACTGCACCAAACTCTTCAAGTCAATACTTACACCCTATTAATATCAAAGAGATGCACTTCAATGCTTTCCCAAAGAGAGGGGCTGCTGAATTTAGGATGTATCTGCAAAGAATCAGCTTCTACCAGGTCCACTGAAGCCTCCTGACAGCCTGTCACAGCACTCGAGAGCCACTAGGACACAAGGACGCCACCCACCTCTCGCTGCCCTGCTGGAGATGTCTCCACACACAGTCACACCACCAGCAACTCAGCTTTGTCAGCTCACTGCAAGTCACCCAGCACATAACCACCACACCAGCAGGTGCCCACTGTGACCTCCTACCTCCTCACGAGGAGACAAAGGGAGGGACAGATGGACTCTCCATGGCTGTCAAGGGTGGGAACGGCCTGTTGTGACACAAGTGACTCAGCCCGTTTTGTAGCAAGCACCACACCAGCCACCTTGCGGCGCAGGCTTTCACTGCTGGCTTGGACAGGCAGTTCCTCTGGGGAGATAGTTGCACTTCTGGATCTCTTGCACAGTGACAGCTACCAAGACCGCTTGGGAGGCTTATGCAATGAGAAGGGCACTCAGCACCTGAAAGGCTATTTCAGCCTAGAGTCACGAGGCTGGGAATGAAAACAGGTGGCTCAATTTCCTGATGCAGATGAGACTCAGATATGCCACTGTATGGGAGTTGGAAAAAGGATCTAAGCAATCCAGTCTAGGAAGGAGATCATATAGGGTCACTGGCCATTAGCACCTGGCTTTCCTTCACCTGTTGGTATTACCAACACCAGCAGCAAAGTGATCCTCATGGAAAGCCAGAGCAGCCTGCAGGTTGCTTTGAGCTCAGAATCAACCTCTGAGTGCTACAGACATGCAAGTGAAAACAAAATGCTTTACTTGGCAGCAGATGTTTACTTAAACCCAAGCAAAAACAAAACAAAAAAACAGACATGTTTACTTTTGTTTTGTTGCTGACAAGACACTGGCAGATACCAGCTCTTCTGTCATCTTTAGAAAGGTAACAGATGAGTCTGCAAGTTTCAGGAACCTCTTATTAAGGAAACTGAAGAATTAAAAAATGTAGATGCATTAAGAAATTTTAAATTCCACCAAAAGAAAAGAACAAGTAGTAATAAAATGTTTCTTTTTTTAAACTATTTGTATGCAAAGATTCAACTATTATATTCATTAAATTATAACTGCTACACAAAAAAGGCATTTAATTGCACTCCCCTTCTAAAGTTAGTGCCTATTTTGTTTGTGGAAAGGAAGAGCAGCACTAGGCTGTTTTGGATGTTGGACTATCACTTGTATTTGTTTCGAGCCAGTTTTAAACATCCTCTGGGTTCAATGGGAAGACTCTTTACACTTTGCTTTCAATCAAACATTTTATGATTTTCTTCAATGAGAATAAACATTTCCTAGGATTTCAGCATTCTTTCTGCTCAGACAGCCAACCTTTATGTCCTTGTTCCCAAACTGATTGCTGCTTTCTGCCACTCTGTGGGTTGGGACACTGGTGAACGCACCCACTGGTTTGAGTGTGACCGCGGGACCACCAGAACCTTAGGCCAGCACAAGAGATGTTCAAAATGCCAGAATGGCGCACACATAGTGCCCGTGATACTTTCACACACATTTCTGGCTGGGATATGCTGGGTAGAAGCAAAACAGCCTGTTCTTAGGGGCCTCGGCCCGGCAGCCAGTGTGGCTAGCAGATTCCAGCACCTCTCAGGACTGGGTCCATACATTTTGAAACGGGGCATGCGAACAAAACATCTGTAACACATCACCTCTCTTTGTAGGTCTCTAGTGACTACAAAGCAGTAGTTCAGAGTTCAATCACAAATCTGGCAGAAAAGCAGTAGCTGACTCAACAAGTCGCCTTGGGAACAGCTCCATTCTGCAAGCCCATGCTGACAACTTTTGAAGTGAAGAAACTGAATGGCACAGACTGTACAGCTATTGTTGTTGACTTTTATCATCATAGTTACAAGGAAATATAACTTCAGCTGAAGAATCTGCTGAAAACACCCACCAAAATTTCCATTTAAAGTGCACCCTTTTCCATTTAACAGCGCTGCGATGTGGAGTAACTGGCCATGACTGCAGAAGCTCTCAGGTAAGTGAGGACCCTTAACTTCACAGCAGTGTTGTCACACTGGTGTCCTCCAAAGGTCTGTTCTGTGTAACTCTTGCTGTGGTAAAACATTTCCAAGAGCAGTTTAGTAGTTTAATCAATTTTCTCTTGACATGGGATTCTTCACAGAGTGTATTTTTCCCATAATTTTGCCTTACAAAGATGACAGTACTCTGATAAACAGACCGGCTTTGTATAATTCATCAGCAGTTTCAACAAACATTGTTTCAAACTTCTAATTCCTTCTTCTTAACCCCTGTGGCACATTCAAGCTAATAACTCTTGACATATGGAAATCCAAGAGCGGCTTTTGGTTCACTAAGCTCTAATAAAGTCTCTCTGTACAACATTTATATACAAATCCTAAACCAGACGCAAAGTATGCGATTTTAATGGTCTGAGGTCATGTTACTGTAGGTACATAGCTCGCAGTTTACACGATCTGCTGGCTGCCTTGTTTATCGAATTATGTGGTACTGGCTAATTTTATTTTATATGTCTGAGTTGGGCTGGGGCAAAGGTCAGCTGGAGCAAGCAGCCTGGGGCTGGGATGCAGTCGCGGTAGCGGTTTGTAGTGGGGAGGGACAGAGAGAGAGCAGCAGGCTTGTAGCCATACAGCCTAAGCCTTGGGAGCGGGGTAAAAGGAAAAACTGAATGGAGAGCATGGGATGCCTGAAGCCTGGAAAAGGAGAGATGTACTTTCCTAACTCATCCGGCAGCAGGAACCACAGCCGAGCGTGCCGCAGGCAAGAAACAAGCGGCAGAAGAAAGAGCTAAGAAAGAAAACCCTGGGAAAGCGTGCGGGGCAGCGCTGGGGTGAGCAGAGAAGACCCAGAAGGCAAACGGAGGGGACAAAAGTGGAGGGAGGCAATAGGAAAAAGGGGGGACGGGCGAGTCGCCAACAATAGGGCGACTGTTGTTGAGCGGTAGCTGTGACAAACACTTTGGCCTTTTGATCCAGCTACAGACATTCAGAGAATTGCCTTATGCAGGCAGAACTGGGCACGGGGCCAGGACAGAAACACAGGGCCTGATTTTGCAAACCTGCTTGGTGTCCTCCCTGGGAACAGCCCTCGGCTGTGGGAAGAAGGCTCGTGGCTTCTGCCACACGCAGCCTCTGTGCTGGGCTGGCTTTTGCCTTAATGCCAAGTTAGCTCCCAAGAAGATCTGGTGCTCAGCACCTCTGGAAGAAGTACTACCTGAAATGCCAAGGGGCCTGATTTTTCTTTATGCTTTTTTTGTACATCCTTCAGTTGCTGGAAGGGGTCTGCTGGGGATCTTCTTGGGTACTCTTGAAAGTTCTCCTCTCCTGTCTGCACCTGTAAAACAGCTTTGAAAATGTGGCCCAAAACACAGATTTGCATGCTTGCAGTCTGACCTCCAAGTTTGAAAATGCCGACAAAGTTCCCTGGGATAGCCTTGGGAGTCCGGTTTAACCTCAGTATTTCCAAGAATGCTGCCTTAATTATGGTAGGAACTTCTCCAACCAGGAAAAAAAAAATATCTCCATCTCCCTGAAATGAGTGTTGAGGTACTTTGTACTGAAGACTTTTCCAGAGTAACTCTGAAATGGGCAAGGATATACCACGTACTGCCACTAGGATTTCCCAGACCACTATTAGGCTATGGGAAAATTGGTCTGCACCATTTAAACTCAAAGGAAAAGGCAATGAATTAGACAAAAAAATAAATTCTTACACATTTGTCTGGATAGGAGCAGATAACGGAGCTTTGTTTGCTTCCTATAGAAGAATTTTAGTAAGATTCATTTAAGCCAGTCTTTAAGACAACATGTGAAGCATTACAGAGAATTACATGTCTAATACGATAAAATGTTTGCACACATACATCAGTACATCTATGTATACATATGCTTATAAATTCTTTTTTATCTTGAATAGCTGCAAGTTCACAGGTCCCTAAAAGTGTAAGAATCGTCCTCAGCAAGTGGGTACTTTGAGTTCACCACCTATACCTGTAAACATTTGTTACAGAATCCCTTTTTTCTTTCCAAAATCCTCATGCAATGCACATTCAAGCTGCCTATTTAAAAAGAAACTGTCTACTTCAGATAAGCCGCTCCCTACACATTTCTGCATTTATCAAATATGACTTAACCGAGGAAACAAAATGAAAATCTATTAGCTGCAATTCAAAGTTGTGACTGCAGTGTAATGGCTTCATTATGAGCGGGATGATAAACACTGCCAACCGCAGGCTCTTTCAGAAGCAGCTTCCAAACATGAGCCTGCACTCGAGCAGCAGCTTTCCTCTCTCCTCTCTGTGCTCTCAGTGCCCTGGGGGCAGGCAGGGCACCCGGCTGGTGGTCCTGGAGGGGGGGTCCCTTCCCTGTCCCTCGGACTTCCAGGGAGCCTTGGGAAAACAAACTCTTTTCTGTCTCTCCCTTCCCACCCCATACGGGAGAAGGGGGGTTACTTGACAGTTTCCCACTTTGCAGGTACGCAGGGAGAATAAACGCAGAAGAGGACTATGAGATCCTCTTTTATTGCAGCAACAGGCCATGAAAGGATCTTCAGGATTGTGAGCATTTACACCACAATGTAACTGAAATCCTTGTTCTCCAATCCTTTTCATTAGCCCCACTAGAAGAGGTCTGAAGAGATACTGCCACGGTTAGCTGAAGTGGAGCTGTTTGCCATAGACTCGTTATGCTGAGAAATTAGAGGGCTATGTTTCATTACACTGTGATATGGCCCAACGCACAGAGGATCAAAATCCATCCCTTCACTGCAGCCCCCTGCACTGTGCTCGCTCCTGGTCTGCCAGAGCGAAACACATAGTCTAGGGCCAGAGTCTGACCTGTGAGTAACTTGCTCCTCTGATCCAGGAAGGAGTCTGCAGTAGCTGAGAAGCAGCCATCGTTCGAGTGTGTTTAGAGAAAGGTGCAAAAATACACGTAGCATTCAGCTGCCTTACATGCATTGTTTGTATTTGGCCTAAATTAATTGCTTTAAAAAAAAAAAAAGAAGAATTTGCTAATGTATTTGCCTGTAAATTAGAAGCTTTTACAGCATACATGGGCAAATTATTTACTACCCACAGAGCTCAAAGCAGACCTTTAATAGTAGCTAGAAGGCCAAGTCCTGGGCCAAAACACCACCAAGCTTACATGATCTGCAAACAGAGTAAAAAAGCATGCTCCTACTCTGAAGAACAAATGAGGGGGTTATTCAGAGAACGCTGGAGGGGCTGGGAATGGCAGCAGGCTCCTGCAGCCAGCCCTGTGAAGGTGTTGTGAGTTCAGAGCTAGTACGCTAAAGTGTTTAACCCAAGTCAGGACAAAACAGAAGATTAGAGGGGAAAAAAAAAAAGGCAAAAAAAAAGCAGGAAGCTGCAGAACGAACTTGAACCTACATGGTTAGACTGAAGACCAAACAGACCACGCTTTAGGTAAGCACAGCCTAGAAAATAGCTGTTTACACCCAGACTACCCAGAAAAACAGCAACGAATTAATTAAAACCACGTTCCTTATTTTTAATCTTGTTGCTTTATGTTGCTCATTAGATATGAAACTACCTCTGCCCTGAAGCCATGCAACCAGGGCACTGAACTCAGATTCATGCTCAAGCTCCCACCTCCAGGTGCAGCGAGACCTGTCCATTCCTACAGCATAACATCAGGAGCACAGGGCAAGGTGCAGACCTGGTGGGCAGGGTTGTCGGCAACGTTCCTTAACACCTTGGAAATTATAAGAATTTCAGTACAAAGATTCTTTTCTGTTAGATTTTAAAAGAATTAAACTCCTTACTTATCTCTTGTGTGTATCATGAAATTAATTTGCTTTATTCCACAATTCCATAGTTTCCATGGCTGGTGTTTCTAGCATACTTCATTTTCTCTAGAGTTAATTCCTCCAGCTCTCTCTGTTCCTACTGGATGTTTGGGGTACACGACATTAGACTGACTTGGACACATTGGTCAGGTGCACTCGCACAGTGGGATTACTTTTCTCAAAATTCTTAGGTTCCTGTTTCCCTTTGGCTTGGGAAGCCCATCCACTTGCTCTTGGAGAGGAAGGACACAGCCTGTCTCCCTAAGCGCACAGGCTTCTATAAGAAAACTTCTAAGATGTTTCATGTTTGCAATTAACTACATGCAATAATGCAACTGGAGATTGAGAAATCAAGCATTTAGAGATCGGGAAATATTGATAGAGGCTGGGAATCTTAATGTCCAGACTGCAATTTGGAGAGAAATCATAATGTATGGCAAAAATCCAAGAGTGGCTAGACATGGAAAAAAAAAAAAACAAACTCTTTCAAAAATACAGAAGCAGCAAATGACTAAGGAAGACCCTAGGACAGAGATTGCTGGAAAATGCGAGAATACACCGAGGGAGTTGTCAAGTGTGCACTCGCAAGATTTCTGTCAGAGATAAAACAGACAGACAGTCAGATCCCTGACAAAATTAAACTGTCTTTATGCTACTATATTCAGATTCTAGACTTTGAAATAAACTTAAATGTTTACCTTAAAGAAAAAAAAAAAAGAATATAGCACTCCTACCACAAGTGTGTTTCATGAACCTGAGCAATTTGGGCCAAACGTCCCTGATTTAAGGCCACCAAACTTTAGCTGCATACTTGACAGAGGCCACCCGAATGCCCTGGAGAACACAGACCTTAAAATTTAGTTGGCACCTTCAGGTATTATTAGATCAACTCGCAGAATTTCATTTCTATTAAACACCTCTTAACTACTTGGCACTAGCAGAACTTGTTCCCATTAAACCTAATTTATGCTAATTAAGAGCTGCTCATTACCATTCTCTATCATTAGGCAAAATCAGTTTTTCTGGGGAAAGTCATAATCAAGAGGCAACTTCATTTCAGAATATTCCGATTTTGAACAGCATTCTGCGATAAAACTCATTTACAGAGCGACTTGTTACCACCCATCTTCCAAATGCCTTGTGTGGCACTGCTGGGACCCCCTGGGGCAGCAGCAGAGCTGGGGTGACAAAGGGAAGGACGATGGGGTGCCACTTTTTCAGGGCTAGGAGGCGTCAGTAGCAAGAGCTTGTCTGTGCCAGTAAAGGGATAAGTGGCACGCTTGTTAGCAGTGGGCAGCTCCAAGGTACAGCACGATAAGGACTTTGAAGAGAGAAAAAGGAGAAGGAGAAAATAACAAGGTGCACAGTCTTTCCAGGAGGAAAAGCAGCAGGGGAAGCAGTGTGAGGCTGTGTGCTCTTCAGAGTAAAAATCTGCCTTCCCATGACTGACTTTTAAGTCCTTTTTTTTTCTCTACACTCATTTAATAACTGGTATCTGTTACTTTCAAAATGCAAATCTCATAACAGCTGAATCGTCCCAGCCCTTTTTCCCTGTAAGCTTATAGTCATCTCAGGGATCCACAGAGTGCAGGAATACAGTATTCCAACTCACTGTCCAGTCAATAAAGTGAAAAATGCCATCCCTGTTTTAGCAGATGGCAGCAGAAATGCAATACAAGGAGCAAGAACACTAATATAGAAATCAATATCTATTACGGTTTAAATCACATAGCAGTCCTGAAACAATAATAGCAATCCTTTAAAAGCTAATGCTGATCCTGTTTGTATTAGAAATCGGTTCAGTGTGTTTCAGGTTTTAATTTTGTTACAAAAATAATTCTTTTAAGCTAGACCCTCCAACCCCAAACCCCTCCTGCTTACCCATAGCCTGTTCCCACAAAGGAAAATACACAAACCAGCAAAAAAAAAGCCCCCAGACAAACAAAGCCAGCCTCTTCCTTCCTAACTCTATGACTAGGAACGTAGGGAAGGGTTTTTCATAAAGGAGAAGACTGGGAATTCCCATGACACTCTAAGTGCAGAGGCATCATTCGGGCAGCTCTATTATTCTGTGAGGCCTTTTCTGGAAAACTACAAAATATCATGAAGACGGAAGAAACTGAGCCTTTATAAACTGCTGACAGAGCAAATCCTTCCTTCTTCGAGAAAATTTGAAGTATTTATGCTACAGAACTATCTTTTTGATAATAATCAGAAGAGCTACATGCACAACACTGTTGGCAAACCCAGACTTTCTCTGCTTGTTAATTGTCTGCATTCAGCCTGTAATTAGTACCAAACAAAAGTTGTTTGATGAATCATTTATACAATAAACAACAGAGAATAAACACTGGGGAAAATGAGCAACACTGTGTGTGCTGCATCATATGATAAGCCTGGTAGCAGCTAAACAAAGCAAGTTCTAGGCATGCACAGAACAAGTCCACAGGGTGACCGAAGTGTTCTGGCAAATCATGACCTGAGCTTGAAAGCAACTATGGCTATAAGTACTGAAGTCCTTTGGGCATGTCATGAGAAAACTGAATAAGTTACATTACCACTGCATTTACTGCCACTACCGCTAGCAAAATACGATGTTCAGCATTAGCATTAACATATCAAGAGAGAGCTTGATAAATTGCATATGGCTCTAAGTTGTGAGATTGATTAAAGGATGGGAAAACACATCTTACAGTGACAGTCTCAAGAAGTTCAATTTATTTAGCTTATCAAAGAGAAGGTTAAGGTGAATCTGATCACAGACCAAGTAAATATTTACTTGGGGGAAGGGAAACCAATAGAATGAAGCTTTTCATCCCAGCAGTCCCATACGTGCAATATGAAAGCAGGTAAATTTTGGCTGGAAAAAAAAGCCACACACTTTTGGTAATAAAGCAATAAAGCACTCGAGGAATTGCTGGACATTTTAAAATTAGGAATAGATGTTTCTTTAAAAGATACACAGATATACTATACCACAAGGTGAAATCCAGGCCAGCTCATAAAAAAAAAAAAAAGCATAGCAGATAAGGTAATTTGTTATCAGTCTTCTGATTTTTCATTTCCTCTGCGTCTTAACACTCCAAAGAAGTTGTTTGATTCAACAAAAAACCTTGATGTCATATATTGCTTATAGCTCTGCAATTCTGCCTCTCCAAAACCCATTCCTTTCAAGTTTTGAGTACAAGCCCGCCCCAGTAGGTCTTTAATAGGTACGAATATACACTGCTGTCTTTAATGCTACATGTATTACCACACATGCTCACACCTCTATCCATACCTGCTCCCACATGCTGTTTCCTCAAGCGCTCCTTTACTCACCCCAGTGCACAGCAGCTCTTGAGCTCAGCTTGCCCAAGCCCCAACAGCTCCCTGGCTCACTACATGGGCTGCTCCTGCTGCAGCCCTGATGGTTTGCATCTCCTCTAACTCCCTGCAGCTGGTGCCTCCTCTAACTGCAGAGTTAGGGGCACAGCCACTGGGTTTCTCACTGCCCTCTCAGGCCTATGGGAGGCAGTTCCTGGTATCTTTTCCTGGGTTAGCTGTGTGCTACAGGCAGCGAAGGAAGAGAGGGGAAGGAGAGTAAGAAAAAAAATCTGCATTTTTTTTCCCCAGGAAAGGCAATAGCAGATATTCTGGGAGCTGGGTATCTCTGGCTGCCACACACCTCTCCAGTTGTCCCCCCAAACGTTGTGAGGACATGACAGGGCAAGGCAGCCTTTCACCGCAGGGCACTGTAAGCCAGGCCCCTCTCACAGCAGATGCCTTTCAAGGCTTTCTCATCCTTCATCAGGATTTCCAAAGTCCCAAGAAGTTCTTGCTCCATTTTGGTGACTTCCAGTTCCTTCCAACAAGCAGAGGTACAGGTTCCCCCTGGCTCCCACGCTGCTGATGACTTAGGGAATAGGAAGCTTGCACTTCCCTTCAGCTCCACTCTTTGCTTCATTAATTGCACTGACCCCAGGGGTGGCTGCTAGGGCTCCTGCCACCTCCTGGGGGGTCCCAGTGTCCAGACCCAGTCATTTGTTCCCAAAAGCCAAGGTCCCTTTTACGCATCTCTCCCCAGATTGCAGCTAGCAGAGTACAGGACCTTCCCCTCCAAATGCCCTGGACTTCCCCTTCCGTCCCCTTTCCTCCTCACCTACCCTGCTCCAGCCCAGCCTACCCACAGGCCCAGGAAAGCACTCCGCTTCCTTAATACACCTCCTTCTCAAAATACACCTCCTTCTCAAAAACAAACCTTCACCCACAGCTCTCAAACACATGGACAGGCAGGGCCTGAACCCCTGCGCCTTGCAGAAGTCCCTTCACCTCTGACAGGGCATCACTTGTAGCGCCTGGGAGCAGCAAGCAAATGAGATGGGCTCATCAAACTCTGTTGAATGAAGGCTCTTTGTAAGAAACAGCCAAGCCAGCAGAACGTGAAGATGCCAGAGAAACCCTCCACGAAACCCCCAGAGCTAGGTAGATGAGCTGCCGACCTGCTGCCAGCCAGCCAGGGGCTGTGCCAGCCCCTGTGAGGCAGCAGACAAGGCCCTGCTGGCTGCGCTGCTCAGGCTGCCGAACAGCCTCCCGCTTGGCAGTCAGGCTTGGGACCTTTCAGAAGCACGGAAACGCTTCCACCGTCTGGTGTTTGTGCAACATTTTGAAACTGAAAACCAATTAGAGTGTTTTGTTTGCCCTGCTTGGGATAGTAAGAGTATCAAGAACGGCATCACCACTCCTGCTGCTCTGCCTGCTGGGAACCTCTGCCCGGCCCCGCACTGTGCTCAGTGGGATGGGGACCAAGTCCTCCCTTGGGTCTTTCAGCCATTTCCCTGAGAATTTATTCATGTGAGATGCAACATATTTATTAAATCTACCCGCTGATTTTTCTAATTGAATGACCAGTCTACATTTGCCAAAGCCATTCCTTCACAACAGCAGGGCTGGCCCAGGAGGCGGCCTTGGAGCACAGCTGGGCCCCAAATGGCTCGGGAACAGAGCGAGGCTTCACATCGCAGCCAGGCCTCAGTGCCACGTACAAGCCCACCTCCTCTGCCTCTCGCACTGGCAATGCTTTTTGCAGAACTGAGTTACTACAGCTGACAAAACCTGGTTTGGGGGCAGGGACCACTTTTTCACTCAATGTTTTTTCTCTGCCCTGATCCGTGACTGCAGTTCCTGCGTTCTGCAGGGACAGCAGTGACAACACAGCTGTTAGTCCACGTGCTTTTGCCCACAGCATGCTTCACAGCAGAGATGTGAGAAACCAGTGGACCCTAATGTGTGCTACATTACATGTGTATTGGGGCTTTTAGATTTGCTTATTTAAAAGCAACGACGACAACAACAACAACCCTCTGTCATTATTAAGAAAATCAAAACTTATTTGCTGAGATCTTGGCCTCACCAAAGCCTGGGAGTTGTGGGTCTAGCTTCCTATTTTCCTCTCTTTATCATGAGTCTCATATGGGAACAGCTGAGATCAGTCAGCTACAAAACTAACACAGCGACTCAAAAATCAGCTCTGGTAGCCTTTGGATCAGGACCATAAATAATGATTTTTAAGAAATCTTGACAAGTACTGTACAAGTAAAACAAACAAAAGGGCTAATAGGTTGCATACATCACTTAGTATAATAAACCTCTGCTGATTTATTACGTTTTTAATTCTTGCAATGTGCAAAAAGGTTAAGTTAATCATTTCTGTAGAGGTATAATAATACTGGGCTCAAATGACATCTCGCTGCAGTGCAGTTTGCCTGCAGGACTAATAAAAACAGATCATTAAAACAACTGTATTTGGCTTTGTTTAGAATCACCATAGGATAAAGGGAAGCAAATTAATTACAAAGAGAAAAATGGGTAAAGTAAATGAAATAGACAGATAATAGTGAATACTGTACATTAATATTTACTGAAGAATTAGAGAGTATAAAAACTTTTAATATGGCCAGCAATGAGGTGTGAAATACTCCACATTAACAGGTTACTTGCTGCTGTGAAAGAATATAAAGCAATGGGATAAGGTGCAATCAGAGGTCATTTCCATCCTTCTGCACTTAATTACACTCTACCCCATTTGGAAATACAAACAAAGCTTTTAAACAGAACCACTCAAAATAATCACATATACATGTATGAAAAATAAAATACTTTCAATGGTGCTAGACTGAGGATCAAGTTTCACCACTGGACATAGCTCCCACCATGATTGCTCCTATCACATTTCTTCTGAACGTACCATTTCACAGTCAAATCTGTTTTCCTCTGCAAAGTGACAAATTTCTACTTGAAAAATTACCAGCTGCTTCTCTAGTAAAAGTGACAAAATATTTAATAGACGATCAAACACCAATTGCTCTTTTTTTTTTTTTTTTTTTAAATTAGCAGTTCCCCCTTCTCCTTTTCAAATTAGTCCCACTTATGCCTAGAGGCAAAGAATATTGTAATTTACACTTATGAGTTTTTACAAAGGATTTCTTTCTAGTTTGCATATACCCTCCTTTCTTAACCTACTAATAGAAAGAGAAACTGGAAAATGACCTGCTCTGCTAAGGTAGCCCATCCTGTTAACTAACTGCCATGAACTATCTCTAGAGTTCCTCACTCAAATTTGGGACCTCATTCTATGAACACCAGAAGCCATATTTTACAAAACATTACTTATTAAGTAGCAGTTTAAATGATTTCAGCAGACGTCATCTTCAGAAAAGAGATGCTTGCACCATGAAATATTTACAGTACTGTGGAGCTAGAGACACACTAAGAGGTTAGTTTTCCTAGGCGTCTTGTACAGCTCTAAAGGTACCCACAGAAGGTGATTGAGAGCCAGGACTGAATTTGGGTACTCTGAAGTACCTTTTGGGAACAGAGATTCTCCTGCCATTCACTGTCTGCCCGTGATGTGTAGGGAGAGCTGCTTTCCTAAAACAAGCAGCGAGAATGTATCCTTAATGGCTCAAAATGAAAAATGTAGGATTTCACATGTGACTATGTATTAATAACTCTCCTGGCAATGTTTTGAGGAGCTTCCACATGGAAATCCCACTGACTGAACACCCTCCTTATGGAAAAGCAGATGGATCAAGCTCTAAAGACAGAGCTACTTGTTTTTTGACTTCTTGAGCCCTGTACACGCACTACAGTTAAGCTTTGAAACATCAATGTAACTTTGCTTGACCCTGCACCTATGACAGAAATAAAACATAAATGCCTCTTCCCCTAGGAAGGTAATTCTCACCAGACCCTGGCCAAAACGTCAGATGTGATGCTGTGAGCTGGGATGGAGCTGACACCCAGGAGCAGTGAGAGCTGCATTACCTCCACCCCATCGACGTCGCTACCAGTGCCGCAGCACTAACAAAGAAGTAACGAGTTATTTTACACACCCTTCTCCTGGCAATACAGACAAACAGCTCATCAAGGAAATACGAAACTAGCAGTGGTTAACATTTTAGGAAAAAAGCAATCCCAAATCAATGTAATAAGCATAACTCCTACTGTCAGTGCCACTGAAGCCACATTGATTGGGTTGCAGCTTTTTTAGCCAATTGGGTATACAGCTGAGCCGCACAGCATAACCCAAAGGTTAGTGATCCTTGACCACTTAAAGCTAGGACTGGAAATAATGCCAACTGTAAGCCCAAGAAACATCCATTGATTAGTCAGTGGAGGAAAATATGCTTCAGAGCCTGTTTTCAGAAGGTCCATTGAAAAATACATATTGAAACTATATCTACATCCTTATTTTATACTGTAATTGGCAGCACTGAACAACCCCCCCGAGCTGTCACAAGAAACAGGACTGGAGACCCAAGAAACGAGCAGCCTTCACTCCAGATCAGTTCAAACTTCATCGTATGCACACACACAGAGCTATGCTGAAATAACAGAAGGGGAGGAATGGGGCAGGAACAAGGAGGTAGGCTGCCTCTTCAAAATCCTTTTACTCTGCACCTCTTGCTCCTGTTAAGAAAACAAACAGCTCTGGTTTTGAAAACCTCCCTGGTCACTATATTGTCCTGTTAGAGTGGAAATTCTCAAAACTCAGTTATTTCACCAGGATGGCACAACTGAGAGAAAGGAAACATTCACCAGAGGTAGGGTCCAAGAATAGCAGAACTACACACCTCACCTGGCCTGTGCAGACAGTATAAAATGGACACAGAAAGAGAAAAGCAGCTAACCCCAGTTTAGTGATAGGTATGATAAAATGCCTAAAACATATATGACAATATTTAACTGCTTAAAATATGATTCATGGATTGTTTTTTACTGTTGTTGTACTTTGTTTCTACTTTCATATGCAACACATTTACAAAAAACACAGTGCAGAGTAAGACATGCTATTGATATAATAATAGAGCAATGGAAGAAGAAACCAAAAACGGGAGAAAAAACAAAGTGTACACTGAGTTTCAGTAAGGGATCTCTCACTTCCTGTGGTAACGGCAGGTAAGATTCATATTTTCACAGGAAAATAAAGACTTGCTTTGACAATAATATTCTAAGTAGCATATCTTTCTTATCAGCACATCACAGTGTCATCTCTTAGAAACTGAATTAGATTATCAGGACAAGTGTTACTCTTATGCTGCAAAGAACCTGCAAGATTGCAAGCAAAGCAGCTGATCACATTTTAAAGTAGATGAGTAAAATTAGCATCAGCTAATGCTTTTATAGAAAGTAGGTGTTGTCAAAAAAAAAAAAAGCAAAGGAAATCCCCTGATATCAGTCCGTAACAAGACCCCATTTGATTGATAATGACCATTTCATTATTGTTTTCATATGGTGTTTGATTCAGTGTAGCAGAATACTCTGGTTAAAAACAGATTAATAACAAGTCAACTGAAAAAATTAAAGTGTTAACTTGCTAAAGGGAGAATCAGATGTTTTTAATGATTTTTCCTAATGAATTGTTACTGGTCTCCCTATATTTTTCAACACTTTTCATCCATGATACAGATGCAAATCAATTCTTGCTGCGACCACGACCTGCGCATGACATAAGTAAGTGAAGAAGAAAGGGTGGTTATACTGAGGAAGTCAGGTCCCCATTGCATTTAAATAAACTGTATTTTAATGGAATCAAACGTGATGTTATACATCAAAACACGACTGATGAAGGCCCAGAAAGTAGTTCTCAGAAGAGTTTGGCAGCCACTGGCCAGGCAGGTTCAGCCTGAGCAGAAGCTATGGCACTGAGGTGGCTAGGCTAAGGCAATCCAGGAGCATGGGAATGGAACCAGTGAGGATGGCACTGATTTTATTCTGTGCTGTTGTTAGTCTGACAGTGGAACTCAGTACATTACTGCTGGCAGTAATTTTTTTACATCAATATTGAAAATTTGGAGAAGCTCTCTCTCGTCTTTTTTTTTTCTTTTTTTTTTTTTTTTTTTAAAAAGAAACTCCTCAGCTTTCTTGGAAACTTGATCCTGATGGTGGAAAACTGAAGACAGAGAATTCAGATAAAAAGCTAGGTGAAAGAGCTCAAAGTGAATATAAACAAGCCCTAGAACTGAATGTCCAGAGAAGTGGTATATTCCCCATCTCTTAACGGTTCCCTGTCACGTACTTAACCTTTCCTTCTAGACACACTTCAGTGAAACACAAATGACTTGGCTCAGTCGGGGAGCAGCTGTATGCTCGTTCTTGCCTGTGATTTCTAGAAGGACTCCCAATGTGACCTGATAGTGTATTCAGGTTTTGAGCTCCACAAATTACTGAAAAGTAAGTAGTGGTCTTCACACTTCTGTTTCACAGCAAGGGTGTTCTCATTGACTTGTGAGAGCTAACATTATCCATAAAATTAAGGTTAAATGTGTTAATCACTGATCATCCTAATCAGCATTTTAAATTGACTTCAGTTCGCTACCTCAAACAAAGCTAGAAACACTGCAGCAACTTGAAGGGGGAGTCCAAATAAAGCAGTTTATGCCTGACTTCTAAAGCTTGTTTTTACTCTAGCTTTAAGCATACAAACCCACAGATACACAGCCAATACCATTACCAAAGGAACAGTCACAGAAAGCAATATATGCACAATGAATTGTATTATTGCACGCCTTGTAATGTACATTGTAACACATGTTGTAACGGCTACAGTGATGTCTGCTGAAGGAGACACTTCTCTTCTGCCCCTCAGTTGTTTCTACCTTCTCCTGGGCCTTCTGCTCTTTCATGTTACTGCCACTAGCAAACCTTTATCGTGTACATGGAAGCATATTCTTGTACCCCTCTGCAATTCAAAATGCAGCTTGAAGATGTCTTGATATTCTGACCCCATTACCTTCCTTTGCTTCCATAAACTACCTCTCAAACTCATCCTGATCCATCCTCTTCATCTGGTATCTTGCACTTCCCCATGCTGTACCTCCATTAAAAGAGCTTCATTCCATTTTGTTGTCCATTTCACTTCTGAAAAGGGCCATGCTAAGGTAAGCATGCTGTCAACAATAAATCATACACACAGCTCCATCACGTGAGCTAGGCTTAGCTGATAGCCAGGTCTCCCGGGTGAATTTATACATGCCCATTCCACTCGTTATACGATCTCATTTGCTGTCCTGGAAAATGTTAAGCACATGGAATTATGCAGACCACAAAATGCTTCGTGAATGGAGATCTAAGCAGGGAAAGCTTGTGTTTTCTTAATGAACACCTGCTTCAGAGCTGCTGCCAGCATCATGTGCAGATGACACCAGAAAGAGCTAGGTATCGACTGGTGCCTCCAGGGTGCAGGGGGAATTGCTAAGGGTCTCCTGAAAGCACAGCCCACGGCATTTCCTTGGAGATCTGTGAGTTGCTGGTAGTAACATTATCCCTGCAGCCCCCGTTACCCAGATCTGCAGTGCCACAGAGCAGAACCAGTAAGAGGCTTTCCAGAAAGGGAGATGCAAACGAGCGCCCCATTTACTAACACTGTCACTTTAAAGGAGATATAGATTAAATAAAGTCCAACAAGCTGCTTCTGAGTAGGCAGGCTGTTGTGGGTAAGACACTTCCTACTGTGTTGACTTCTTAAATCTACCAGTGCCTGCTCAAGAAGAGCTGAAACTGATTATACTCGATGTGCTAAATGTCACTTAGTCATGATATGTGATGTTTCTTCCTGCCTCCCATGGATTAGAAGAAAACAAGCTGGGCTGTAATTTTGTATCAGTGAGAGAAAATTCAGCCACCAAAGGGCCAAGGAAACGCTGCCAGGCTAGTGAGGGTGGCAGAAGATGGAAAGAAAAATATAGTACATACTTGAACTACATTTTAAAAGCTAAGGAGATATTTTAAGGAGATAAGACACTTGCTAATGTGATGCTTATATTAAAATTGTATCCAGATTGGATAGTGGTATAAAATGTGTCACTGGATCTAGCATTTCATATTGTATGTTGTGAATTTTGCCTTGAGGGCAGAATAAGATGTGAAGGGAAAGGGAGCTTCCCCCCCCGTCCCAGCTGAGTTTGATGCTGCTGCATCAGCAGGCTGACATAACCAAAAGATACTAGAAAGGGAGTGAGCTGAATCAATCAGAATATAACAATTTAGCATTTCTGGAACTCTTCAATGATAAAATCTAAACCTGGTGAAGGTGTATTTAATTTCAGTCTAGTACTGCTGTATTTTGGTAAAATCCTGTGATATTAAGCACCGCAGATAGCTCACTTGCCAAATGACAGTAGTGTTTTATTAACGTTTGTTCTGGTAGTTATCTGGGAGAACAACCTGTGAGGGACTCGGAGAGGAAGGAAAGGCAAGCAGATTTCTGTGAAATGAGCCCAGTGTCATTCCCACTCATCACAGACGGGATGCCAGTCTGACATTTTTGGTATTACCAAGAAAAGGTAGACAGCCCATCATCCTGAATAGAGAAGCAAAACTCATTTTAATATGGAGCTTTAAGGCCAAATGGGAGAACTCATGCACCAACTTGGTGCAGGGCTCATTACTGACATAGCGTTCTCTGCATAACGGTTTATGAGCTGGCGAAAAGGATGAATCATACAGACAACAGGATGTTGTCAACACAAATGGAAGGCTTATCAGAAAAGAGCTGTATATCATTAGTAAACATTCAGGCTAAGAGAAGCTGCTAATACCGTGTGGCATGACATTAAGAACAGCAAGGCCGAAGCATCTTTCACCTCTGGTTGTAATCAAAGAGAGCTGCAAAGATGATGTGCTCAGGAGCCAGGTATTTTAGCAAATACGTGGTTTCTCTTGCATAAAAAAATACAGTAGCAAGAAGATCATGAGCAAACTCCTTTAGATTAAATTAATATTATCTGTAAATAACGAGGAAAAAAAATCTTAATCCTCAGGACTATTTTGCATGCCATTTATTGCACTTGGGAGAAGAAGAACAAACACTGGACAGATTTCTCTTGAGTGGTGGGTGAGATAGTTTAGGTAACAGCAACTACAGTACAATTTTCTTCCTTGGACTGAGGTCTCTCCGTGCAGTACTCCTTCCTGACAGCCCCTAGCACACAGCCTCTGCGCTGCCACGGGGACGCCATCTGTGCGTGGGGGACATGTGGAAAGCCAGACTGCGCTGTCAGGTAGATGATATGATGCCTGTCTGTCACCTGGCTGCTGCTTGTCAGGCCACAGCACAGAGAAAGGCCACAGCTGCTGTGTGAGGTGGCACAACTTGTCCTGGGACAGAACTTGGCCAGTAATTTGAACACCACCACCTCCCGGAACCGGGGCACACAAAAATCCCTCCACAATTTAGGAGGTGGCTAGCACGGGCAGCAGCAATCATCTCATCACACAACGGGCTTCACAAATCAGCCAAGAGTCTCGGGGAGAGGCATATGAAGCCAATGGTGCTGTAGGTATGCTGCCATGTCACCCAAGCTCAGCAGATGCAAGCGAGGCCCAGTATCTCCATAGGGTTTACGAATTTACCTCTGGATGACAACACTCTCATGAGGTTGGGAGCTCTTGAAATCCTATCCAAACTCACCTAAACCAAGACTTGACATTTTTGCTCAGGTCAGGAGAAATCTCCCTCCTTAACAAATAAATGTTCGTGACCAGAATGTCCTGTTTAACCTGCGTCAAGTCCTAAGAACTCATCTTGGTGCTAAACCATGTTAAGAGAAGCAACTACTTATCTTTAATAAACCTTCCCCTTGCCCACTCCTAAATTCAGATCCTTTTCACTCTTTCCTTTAGAAGATATTTATCACAGTAAATTTCTCAATTTTACTTCTCTTCCTTCCAAAGGTCAAGGTACAATGTTGTATTTATAGAAAAATCATACTTATCAACAGCTAACATATGGGATGTACTGAATAGCAGGAGTCACAGTATTTATATCATATTTACTGCAAATGTGTTTACAGCCTCATTTCTCTTATACTGCTGGGTGATGCACTAACTCACAAATTAAACATTAACAGTGATGGCAACTGATTTACTAAATAGGAATTATAATGATTCACTAAATTACAGCAGCACCTGCTGTTACATATTGGCATTTATGAGACCTGTATTGATGAATTTTAATACTACAGTGTGTTATAGATACCAACTAATAAATTCTACACTCAAATCAATATAGCTCATGAAAATTGGTAATAATTATTCTGCCATCTAATAGAGAGGCTTTTCACTGGCTGCAACATTTGCCTTCATGTTCAAGGTTGTATACTTATGTCTACTAAATTCAGATCATGAGAGGCAACAGGACAATCCAAATAAATTCTCCTGTAAAAACAAAGCTCAGCAGTGAAGTCATATTCTAGCAAGAGTTACAGACTTCCTGTGACGTCTCTAACTTATTCCCATCTTCCCTTGACTGGCCAGAAAGCAACTACAAACCCCAAGCCACTCTTAGGTTGAATTTATGAGCAGTAAAGCTGCTTCTCCTGCAACCTGTCCTTTCTCAGTTTGCATTCTGATGGGAAACAATGTGCTTCTGGAACTGAACTGGCTCTTAAGCATGAGATTTATTGCCTGATATGCTGCAAGTGCAGCTGCTGTGCTAGCCTAATGCAAGCAGATGGACCTCCTAGAGCTGTCTCCCAGCATGTCCCTCCATACTGCTCTGGTAAACCGGCTTGGATCAGAACCAACGCTGCTTTATAAAGACAGACAATACATGGCATTCCAACTAAACAGCTTTGTTTTGTTTATTTTTAAAAGCTTGGCTTTTTCCCAAAGAAAATATCATTATGGGATCAGGGTTGCTTTGTGAGACAAAGTTTCTCCCTTTTGCCCTGTCACCTGTGCTCTATGAACACCCTTATGCAAAACAGGAAACACTTGGCAGAGTGTTAACTGCACACTGACACCAGGGCACCTTTCACCTCCAATCTCATCATACTAATTGGCCTAGATATCAGATACCTAATGCTTGCTGCTGTCTATTGGTTCCTCATTGTCTCTAGTCAATACATCGGTGCTCAAAACCCAAATACCTCAATCGGTAGAGAAAACCACTCCTGTCTGCCTGCAGGCCTACAGCTCTGCACTTCCTCTTCAATGCAGGATCACATAGTTCAGTGGAAAGGTTTGCTTATGTGGGAACTCACTACTTCTGAGCGCACAGTGAGTGCATCTCTTCCTTCAATTTCACTGGGTTTCTTTAATCAACCTGTAGCTGTCAATCTGCCAACTTTCAGACACTGAGAATCAGATCTGAAAGTCCTCAGTGCTTACAGAATTGGTTTGGACTAAAAATCTGAATATAAAGTAGAGATAAAGGTTGTTGTTTTACAACCCTTTAAAATAAAATATACATTTGAAAGCTAGTATGGCTATATAATGTGAAGAAACTGCCTAACACATAGAGACAACACAGCTTTACAGAGTGTGCTACAGAAAGCAAACTGTGCAGCCCTCCTGCAAAACTGACAGTCGTCAGACAGAAATCTCATTTCAAATCCCCTCCGCTGCCTCCCACCGAACGTGCCAGCCAGTGCTGTTAGAAGCATCACGACTGCAAACCTACCAAGAACTCTCCTATGGATAACCTCATTAAACTATCATCTGTCATTGTAATTTTGTTACTTGGGGCCTAGACTATTTCTACTCAGGATTGTTTTTCAACACCCCTGGTAGCAGATCGTTCACCTAGCTGACATTTTATTTCATTTTTACAATTCTAATCTAATCTGCTGGCTAGCAGGATTGTTTTAGCAGTCACGAATTCAGGGGCACACAGAAAGAAGTTCAGCTCAAGACAGCCTCTTTACTTTGCTGATACTTTACAAAAAAACTACCAAAACCCCACGTTTCTCTAATTTCTTTTTATTATAAACTCTCTGTGCTCTTCAGGTTAGACTGACTGAGAAGGACTGCGATCCATTATCATAGTACATTTAAAATATGGATTAAATGCAAAACTATGCATAATCTCATTTTATACCAAAATAAAACCAGATCTGTAAAAACCTTTGGAATCTCAGACCACTTCTTAGATTACTTAGCGCATATGTCAAAGAAAACAGATCTCCGTTGAAGCAGCTCATCATGCAAAGAAAGGCATCGAGGCCTGTCGTACCTCCTTCCACATGTCACAGGCCTGCGGGGCCTTGCCTTTCCCCTTCAAAGACCTACCTTCGGTCTACTGCTTCTCCCTCCACAGGGGATCCAGGAACATCCCACATCTTTAAAAAGATTCCCCACAGGAACTACACAACCCACAGGTGTCCGTAGTGATGCAGGGGAACCTTTTACACCAAAATCCAAACTCTGAGCTGAAGCACCTGGAAATCCTAGCATTCCTTCTGGCCTTGCACTTCTTCATTCTTAGCAAATTTTTCACACAATTTTGTGATGTTGCTGCTCTTTCCAAGCTCTGGCCATGCTACTCAAACTTTTCTGGCCTCTCTCACAGTTATAATTTAATAGAATAAATTAAAACCTCATACCAGGCTTCCCAGCCAGACCAGCAGGGCAACAAGCACTCCTTCCTTGCTCTCCTCTCTCAAAGAAGAGATCCTCTTGACTGTCAAGGTGCGTCATGACATTGAAATGAACAGAATAAACTGAATTGCTCCTGCTTTTCAGAAACATGATGAAGTGCCTGCCAACCCCTATAGTGGTCCATTCCCTACAATTTGGCTTAAAAGTTCCATGCAGCCTCCTGCCTAAGAAAGCAAGAGGCCATCTGTTTTCTGCTTGATGAGAAGGGCCAAGAGGGCATGTGCATGTGGTGCTGTGAGATACTTCACCGAATGATGTCCATCTGATACTGTTGTTTCCCCCTTAGATGGGCTGGGGAGCAGGGGAACTTGCTCAACTTCTTAGAAACCGGTCTATTGATTTGACATACAAAAGGAAAAGTGCCTTGTTTCATCCATTTATCTTGAAAAACAAATATGCCCCATAAAGGTAAAAAAATGCCTAAGGATCAAAAAGAGACAGCATAGACACATCTCTTTATAAAAGTCATAAGAAAAAGAAGTAGCAATTAAACTACCCTTAGTCTAGCTATGCCACAGTTACCTCAGAACAGTGCCTTTTCCCCTCACTAAACCGACCTGGTGTTTCCCTCCCAAAGAGAGGATAATCATGGCTCGAGGTCCTCTGCCTTCCTGCCCTTCCCCTTCCCCTTGCGAAGCGCTGAGCTGTGAGGCTGAGCCATGCACACCCCGCTGAGCCAGTGGGGGCCTCGAACAGAGCTTGCCGAGCCACCACCTCACCCCCTGCTAGTGGATCTTCAAGTGAGGACTGCAAGGAGAAAACATGGACAGACGATGGACTCTTCTCTGTATTGTTCCCCAGTTGAAGCTGCCCAGGACAACCAAGAAGCCACACTGAGCGACTTTGAATCCCTTCAGATCTGTGACATGGACAGTGCCCTTCCATCATATCTAATGCCTTTCCTCTGCTGAAGCAGAAAGCACCCCAAGAGGCGTTTGACATTACCTGTTGAATTGCTGTAAAATTACAATTTTCCTCTTGTTATCTGTTCATAGGGGGTCTCTTGACAAAGCCCACTTGGGCAGGGTTAAGTAATTTCTGATGCCTCCCCTATGGCTGGTTATTTGGAAATGGAGCCACACACCTGCAGTTAGCATTAATCATGTATGCCAGGCTGACTCCCACAGGCCTTAAAGTCTTTGGCAGCTTTACGAATTAATTGTTACAGCAGGGATCTCATTTCTAGGGAATGATTACAGGTTTTCTTTAATTTTTTCTTTACTTTTACCTCTCTGGCAGATTTGTCCTTACTAGCCTTTTTTTTTTTTTTTTTTTTTTTTTTAAGAAAAACCTCAGATGTTTCTCCTAAGATGCGCTTATTCACATCTTTTCTACCATCTGCGTATAACGGTTTGCTACTTCACAGGAAGTCTCTAATCACCTCTGGGTTACAAAGAAAGGATGAGGCATACAGCTTGGTTTGTTTTTGTGTTTTTTTCTCCTTTACGAAATTTTTTTTTTAAAAACATAGTCTTTGAAAGTCATGCTGTATCTTTTGGGATCCTTAGTTACTGCTCTCCCAGGAGAGACTTCGTATCTGAAATTACAAAGGGTCTGTGCTATTATTGAACTTTCTTTACAAGCCATGGTCTAGCTTACTTTTCCTTTTAATGCTATTCTTCATAGCTCAGCGTACCCAGAGGCACTTTTGATTGGGGTGCCTTTAAAGTTACACAGAGATTCACAAGTTCTATCCTATTTTTTAAGTTTTTCTTCTCATTTGTTTCTTCACTGCAATATAAAGACCTTCAGTGTGGAAGAGAAGATCCATACTGCCCGCTATACCCTCCCCAAAACCAGATGCCAGCACGACAAGCAGTGCCGGCAGCACCGCTGGACCGCATGTCCTTGCGAGGCTCGAAAGCGTGGGGCAGCTGCACCGCTCTGCTCCAGCCCTGCATGCCACGCGTGGCTTGTTCCAGGAAAGTGTGGGGCTTCTGTATTCCTTTTCACCCCACCAGGCCCCGGGCAGCCTGACACCCAGATTACCAAAGGGATAATGACTCCTGCAGCATGAGTATTTTACCAGATTGCCCTTCTTTTTATCAAACAGGGATTCAGCTGTGCTAAATGATCCCAAGTGCCTCTCTTCCCTGGCTACCTGTCCCAACTAGCTCCTGCTCCTCTTCTTCCTCCCTTTGTGTTAGGGTGGTACCCGGGACTACAATTCCACACTGGACAAAAATGGGTTTTTAGTACTTTTCCATTCCCTCCCCATCACACCCAAGTCATTACTGAAATAATTTTTATCATTCATTACTTCTGCAAGTCAAGAGTCAGTGAACAGCACACACAACTGGGATGGCACCTTCTGAGCGAAGCTGCGAATTCAAGTGCTTGGGCACATGAGAAGATCTGGCCTCCAGATACCAGGCTAATTGCCCTGCAACAACCAACTGGGACAACTTTGTAACTGATTCCATATAACCCTGGCGTTTTATTCTTGCTCAGGAATAAAGAAAGAAAGAGATTTGCATTTTCCAGCCAAAGCCTGCAGACTCCAGACAGAGCCTTGTTTTTGCTTTCTGAAAACGTATTCGCAATTCAACCTATGTTACATTAAAATGAAAACACACTTCAGACAAAAGAAAACCATTCTTTTCTTCTAAACAAAGTAAGCTCTGAATCTGTATCACCCGTTCGCTTCCAGCATAAATACATGACATGTACGGCTGAGAAAAATATTCCACCTTTTAAGTGGATCAGGGAGCAGGGAAGATAATTAACAGATGGATAGGCTAGTGTATATCTGTGCATAATAATCTGTTACTGCTAAGGCTACCAAGTCAGCACTAAGTGCCCATATCTAACAGACTGCCTGCAGATGCATCAGAACTCCCTGCTGCCTTGCTGAAGTGGATCTGCTCTGGCTGAGAGGTGCTGTGACACCCATCGCAGAGCTCAGCTCCAACCACCAGCCCGACGACTGCAGGCTCCTCTTGTGACTATCCCAGCATTCAGGGAAGCATTCAGGGAAGTTCAGCCTCATCTGTCAGACACGGACACACAGACTAAAATAGCCTCTCATCTTGTACAAACATTTCCGTTATTAATGAAATCTTCATTCTCTCTACAAATCACCAAACGTACATGTAAAGAAAAACCATCCCACAGGTTGGGACCCTGTAAAAGCCAAGGTGGCTCCCTGCTACATCACGAGAAAATGCAGCAGGAACATACTGTCAGGAAAAGAAAAAGCAGATGTGACTGGGGCCTTTCACACGCACCTTACCATCACCCTCACCACGACGCTTCCGGCACCTCACGCCGCAGCCTGACAGCCAAGAGCGCTGCCCTGCCCTGGGAACCTCTGGCTTCACGCAGCCACATGCAGCTTCTCACAGGCTTCACTTCACACAGCTTTGGTGCAAAACAGCCTCCAATCCAGGATAAATACGGTATGACAGGTGAGTTACACACCTGTTTGCTGACATGCTATTTGTTAAAACCCATGAATAAGAAGCCATAAAAGTTAGGACAATGCTGTTGCACGCACCTTGCTGTGCAACACGGCCCGGGTTGGTTCTCAGCACCCAAGGTTGCACAGGAACGGGACGCAGAAGCGCTCTTGAGCCTCTCTATGTCTTATAGGGGGGGAGGCCTAGGCAACGATTGCCACTCCCAGCAGCGTATTTTGAAACAAGGAACACAAATATAACTGCTGGTGAAGTGGTGGACAGCCCAACGAAGGTCTCTGCTGGGGGCGAAGTGAGATTCGGGGCGGTCTGGCGAGGACAGGTCTGGGACACATCTGCTGTGCAGATCCTGGAAGGTGCTGATGTGCTGCGAGACGACAGCTTTCTTCCTCAAGTCAGGAGGAAGGCAGCCTTCCCCTCCACGGGAAGTCTTTCCTAATGAGACAGCCCTGCAGAGCAGCATGCTTTGCCCCGCTCTTTTTCTGGGCAGCAGGTATTTATACACAGAGCACTTGCTGTCTTCCCACTCATGCTTGGTCTTATTAGCTGATCTCTTCTCTGTGCTGTTTTTTGTTTTCTTGTTTTTCAAAACCACGCAGGTATTTATTCATGTGGGAAAAGGCCTGCTTAATTACACACCAGAGGAGGTGGACTGCATTCACCCAGAAGTCTCCCTTGGAAAGGTGCCCATCATCTCCCCAAACAAGGGAAGTGGAGCCGTGTCAGGACTAGCAGGGCGACACCTGCCTTGGGGAACTGGTGTTGTGGAATATGCACAGCAGGAGGAAATACAGTCATTATTTTGAAAATCAGCATCAGAAAACAAAATTCAGAGTTTCAATCTATATTTGTTTCTCATTTAAGCCCCTCCCCCCCCTTCTTTTTCCCCTAAACTAAGCCTGCAGTATTTTGATTTAAATTATAGTCATCAGTTAAATCATTCATTTCAGGTAAGACAGTAAGAGTGATGTGTTGTAAAATTCATTCTTCAGCTAACGTGGGGGAACTTGATTTTAATGCCTGGGACTGAAATGGCTTCTGCTTTCTGTGCATTTGCCATTGAAAACACCTCCAAAAATAGTAAGGCTAGAGAAACAGTGTGGTAAATGAAATTGCTTTCTCTGGACTTGTTTCTGGCAGACTTGGCTGCATAAAGGGAAAGACGCTGTTTTTTAGGAACTGTCCATGTTTATGAGAAGGCTAAATATAGACATGAAAAGGGAGGCTGTTCCTGGACAAAGAAAGCAGGCATGTTTTCAGGAAAAATTTGCATGGGATCTTACCCACTAACCTAGAAAAATAAATGCTGTGTCCTAATGCACTCAGGGAAAAGAAGAAAAAAATAAATAGGAAAACAGTAACACACCTGTATCAAAGTGAGAAATTCAATACCTCATGGAAATACTGCCATCCTCTCCTGTCTTGAAATCTTTTCTTCATTTATTTAATTGAAAGTTTGGCAATTAAATGAACTGTTTAAATCCTGACTTGGCTAGAGGGCAGCATACATGGGTATTTTGCTTCCAGAAGACAGGAGGAAAAGGTGTATCAGGGTTTGAGGTGAGCCCCCCAGCCCTTACTGTGGACAGGAGGGAGCAGGAGCTTGCCTGTTTGACAGCTGCACAGCACCAGCCAGCTGAGGCTGCTACACACGAGCCTAGATGGATTCGTGTTCTTTTAAATCCTTCCCTTACAAGCACATAAACATTAGGAAGATGCTCAAAAGCAAGAGTGAAACTGTTCCGATAAAATCTGTGGAGTTGACTAATTCAGGGACTGAGCATAAACAGGAAACACAACAGCTGCATGCAGCTTGGTTCAGGACCAGGGAAACTGCTGCGGAAATGCAGTTTATCATTAGAGGCAATGAGGTATTGAGAGAGTGGGAACGAAGCACTTGCTCTGTGTGACAGGCCTTGTACCAGCTTGGGGAGCAGACCCCAGCTGCACTCCCTTTCACCAGCACAGACCTGCCCGGGGGGCTGCAGCAAGCCGTCCTCCCGCCTGGCCCCCCTTCCAGGTGGGGACACCCGTGTCATGCAGCCGTGGGCAGCCAGGGCCTCGAGCCTCACCAGTACCTGAGTGGCTGCTGGGCTGGAAACTCTGCTCTTTCCTGGGATCTCGGTAAGTAAAGGCCTCGTTTCGTCCCTGAGCTGAGCCTGGAAGAGCCACGAGGAGGTGGGAGGCGGTAGTTAGCTAGTCCTGTGCTTCTGATATTAGTGCTTCTGTGTTTTTACCCTCCATTTTTCCTGTTGTGCCAGCAGAAAGCAAGCAAGGTGTTCATTTGAAGCTTGGTCTGGTGCCAGTGGCTTGCCAAGAGCTTGGCCACAAGAGCAGGAATGTGCTGACACTGGGGATCGATTCTCTCCACCACAGCAGGCTGTGAATCAGGCCTTGAGCTGGTGCTTGGTACCCAGCAAACACACAGGTGGCAGGGCAGAACCTCCCAGTTTCCTTTTGGGACACCCCAGGCAAACTCTTTGGGACCAGGATTGCTGCTGTATTCTCATCGGTGAACCTACTACTGGCACTGTGACAACACGCTCTTGAACATAGGAGGGTGTTAGCACTCTACTGATGGGAAAAGTGGCATGGAGATGCCACCCAGAGCTCTGGTAACTTCTGCAGTGCAGAAACAGCAGCTGTGTCTACAAGCTGCATGGTGTTACCATAACCTTCAGCATATCCCTGTTCCCCTAAGCAAAGTCCAAGCCTCACGTGGGCCTAGCAGCTCAGCCTGGGAAACAGTCTGCCAGCATTTCCCAGCAGTTATCTTGTATATGAGCTTGGCTCAGGTATGTCTGCGCAGAGCTGCTCTTCCCATGACTCAGAAAGCTGCCCCATGCTGGTCAATAGCTTTGCTCCAAACATGCCAGAGCACTGACACCTTTAATGGTCTGCCGCCCAGGCAGACTTCAACATCTTTGGCCCTCCAAACCCCAATATTTCAATATGAATATTGTGCACATACGTATTGTATACGTTACACAATATGTATATGATTTATCGTTAAGGTCCCTTCCAACCCAAACCATTCTATGATTCTATGATAACAAAAATACATTATCTAATTCATTACACATTATATTATACTATATGTTTAATGTGTATATAGTGCACCTATGGTATATACCTTACCCTACTGCATGCTGTTAATTGGAAAATTATGGCTGCACAGTGAAAGACAACTGATGTAATGGCAGCAAAAATAAATATAGGGACTTAGAAGCTGCACTAAACTTCTCATCAAGCACAGAGACTACCAGGGACCTCAAAGTAGAAAGCAACACTGCAACACCCTGCTCTTCCAGCTGGTGTTTCCCAACAGCCGCACACAAACACCACCTTCCCCTGCTCATGCTGCAGTGCAGAGCTGGTTGAGCTGCTGGAAGCCAGGGCCAGTTTCCAGATTTTGCTGATTTTATTCTGGTTCTGCATAACGCCCTCTCTCTACTCTTCTCCTCTTCTCTCTTCTTTTCTACTCTTCTTCCTCCTCCTGCTAGCTCTTGTTCTGCCACCTGGCCTCTCCCCCCAGCACACCTCCTGTGCTGCCTGGATCCCTGGCGCAGCGAGCTGGGGTGAGCTCTGCCCCTGGCAGATACAGAATCACAGGCTGGTTTGGGTTGGAAGGGACTTCAGGGGTCATCTAATTCCAACCCCCTGCCATGGGCAGGGACACTTCCTACTAGCCCAGGAATCCTGCCCCATCCCAGTGCATGGATCTCCCAGGTCACTGGGACCAAGCACGAGAGCACTGCCATGACAAGAGCCAGGAGCGGTGCTGGGATGGCTCTGTGGTGCCGCAAGCATGAAGGATGTGGGGTGGCAGCAGCACTGCTGGGGGAGCAGCAGGCGTGCTGCAGGGGAGGGCATTAGCATGTCACCCATCAGGAAGCCCTGAGCTGGCCTAACAGCCTGGGCAGGAAGGGGTTATACTACAGCACTGCCAGCACTAGAGAGACAATCCGGACCCTAAAGTGGAGGTGAAATGCACTGTGGACACATGAAATAGCTCCAAGTTCATCTTCTGGTGCATCCAGTCATTTCTGTGAAACAATTTCAAGGCATTTTACATGGCTTGTCCTCTCTAAGAGCCTCCTCTGCCATGCAGATATCTCCCTTCCCCCAGTTCTTACACTACTACCATCAGAAGTCATTTAATTTCAATTTCAGAGCTTGATTGGGCTGAATGTAATGGAACCAGATGCTGTGAATGAATGAAAGTTCCTTCCGTGAACACCCATCACATTTCTGAGCTAAGTGGGCCATGTTCAGCTGCATGCAGGTACTTCATATGCATTCAGAGAGTTTATCTATCTACACCAGGTATGAAGACAGTCCAATGAGCTGAAACTAAAGTAAAGGCATTAAACTGGCCTTTGTTGTTTCATAAAGAAAATACTATAAAGCTTTAATTGCTAGTTAATCAACACACTCCAAAATAATGAATCATGCTATTTTTCTTGGTGCTTACGTGGTTTGAAATAGTGAGAAAATTATACACTCATTTTTCCCCAAGGGTTTTTGGTTGTGGACTGTTTCAAAGGCAAAACAATTTAGCCCGAACGTTTTACTTCAGTACAATCACAAGGCCAGGGCTGAATATGGCTGCATTAAAAACAGCATCTGCGAGTACGAGGGGCTGCTACGCAAAGCATTTCCTTTAGAAATATCATTTTGCAGAAAGCCTCTTTTATGTTCCCTGGGAACATCCCCTGTAGACTGGGATGATAGGGGTACACAGTGCCAATAACGAAACCAGCCTTAATGGGAATACATTTGAGACTACTGGTGCAATGCCTGAAATTATTCAGAGAGGTTTCAAGTAGCATTTTTCTACCTTTTCCTAGTGGCTCTCCAGATGTTAGCTGGCCTTCAACAGCATTCAAGGAATTTGCCACAAAAATATTCACAGTATTCATTTTGAGATAACTTCAGCAGAAATATAAAACACTGAATTCAGTGAAAGAGTTAAAGATAACACATCAAAACTGCTGCATTACAGATGGAACTATCATAACATTTCCAAAATTCATCATTAAATAGGACTATTAATCTTGAAGCATATAACTTTTTGAAGTTAAGGTGGTGAGGGTCCCATCTAGCAGAGGCAAGTTTCAATATAATTTTGTGAAAGAATCAATCTCCTTCAATCTGTGAGCCTTAGCTTCAGCAGGAACAGGAACAAGGTGTCAGAGCACCCTCATCGCTGGATAGAGCCTTTCTTTTACTCATGACTACTACAGCATTATTCATTAAAATCAAATGGCAAACCAACGCCTATAAGGCAACTTAATGGGTACTAAAAAGCTCTCCTGAAGTCCGCTAGCCTTACTACAGTCCCCCTGACTTCTGGGCATGCACTTTTATTTGCTCTGGAGCACAGGAAAAGCTTCCTGCTCTGTGCACAGCACCTGGCACACTGAATCTAGGTAAGTGCAACTCTTAGGCACTGCTGTGACATCTCCAGGCTTATGCCCTCCATGCGGTTTGAGTGCTAGTTTCACAGATTGAGAACCGATTTAGAAGTACCCAGATTTAGGAGTAGTTTCATGGACGGACGTGGGCAATAGCTGAATCCTGACATGGGGACCCACTGGATGTGCTAACGGTAGCTCTAACCCATGGTTTAGAGCAGAAATTGGTATGGGGACTCTTAAGTGCCTTTTTCAGACTTGATTCTTTCTTTGCCAGAAGTGAGCATCCAGAACAGAGCATCACTCAAACAAAGCTCCTTCTCCCAAGGGCCTCCATTTACTCAAGTTCACCCCAAGTGCCACCAAATCATCTCCTTGTTCGGAGACACACAGGTGAGAACGTCGGGTAGGCTGCTCGCAGCACAGGCACTGACCCCGTGGGACCAACACCCTCCAGCACAGGACACCACCATGCCCATGGGGCTGGGGTTCTCCTGTTGGCCCATTGCACAGACACCCTGCTCATAAACAGGGACTACACACCGGGAAATGCTGTAACCGAAATCACCAAGAAAACATGCAATGGAATTTTTGAATTAAAATAACACTTAAATAACACTTGCTCTGATCGGGGAGAGGCGTTCCTGCTCCTGATTTAAAGTTTGACATTTTCAGACAGCTGCCAACATCAGGACATCTGCTTCTACTTTCCTTGATGATACATGTGCCTACAATACCAGCCTTTTTTTTTTTTTTGTCTTCCAGGTTAAGAACAGTTCTTTCTCTTGAATCACATGCAAAACTGTGCTTAACAAAATTATTTAGATAGCCAATAGCCAATTATTCCCCCAAATATTTTTCAGTAGATGGCCCATTATGGAAATCAATCAATTATGTTGCTTCTCATTAAACAGTCCAGCACTGCCATGAATGTTAAACATAATGAATTTCATATTTTAAGATAATCTCCATACTTGAAATCATGAGGTTAGTGACATTATTAGCCTTTTCCCTAGCTAAAGCTCTTTTATTATTTCTGATTTTCTTCTCCTCCTAGGAGAATATAATTTATAAGGGCATTCTACTCTAAGATAGGCTACTTCTTGAATTCTTGCTGATAGGAAACAACCTTATCTACTAAAATAACAGAAGAAAACTACTGAAGTATTTTTAGATTATGGATGACTTTTCCTGTTGCAAAGAGATGAATTTAATACCACTAGAATATACACAAAATTGACTTAATATATACACCATGCAAAAAGAGGAAACTGAGCTACTTGTGCTAAGGAGTGGTTCCTGTACAGCTGGACACACAGACCTTCAGCAAGAAATTAAACTTATAAATAGAGTGTTCCCAACACTAAGATGAACACAGGCTCTCTCTTTTCACCAAGCACATCCACCATAAACAGTAAATGCCTAAATAACCTTCATCTCACACGTTAAGGGATTTCACTGGAGTCCCCACACAGAAGTCCGTGACAGTGGTGATATTGGTTGCAACTGAAGAGAAGCCCTGCCCACATGGCCCAAATGTATCCCCACACCAATGCTCTGGATGCAACAGAAGATGCTTGGTGCTGTTAAAGGCAGGCTGCCCCAAACAAGCAAGCAAAGGTTTTCATGCGAGGCCACGCAACCAGCGGCACTGCTGTTTTCTAAAACATAGGAACTCTTAGAAAACAAAATTATTCTACTCAGTACTGAAAATATTACATGGTCTTTACCAAGAAGGATCTATAATGCTATTTCTAGAGCGTACCATCTCCAAGCACACAGATCCCATGAACACATGCAATCCATTTGTGAGACTGCTCCGTATCCTGGAAACTGTTCCTCACAACAAGAACCAAATCCACCACTTCCCAGCACAGGCTAAAAACCAAGGGAGCTGAGGAATGCCCCTCCAGAGGAAACACAAACCACAGACCCACCAAAGGGATCAGCACTAGTGCCATACAAGTATCTCTGTGCAGGCCTAGCACTCCTTGATTTTGCTGAAAGGTTTGCAGCATCCATCCTGCACACAGGAGAGGAGCTGAGTGCTAGTTTGTCAGTGCTGGAATATTTCCTTACTATTACTTTCCTCCCATAGGAGAGCAGCGCCTGCAAGGAGAAAGATTTGAGCAAAACTTGAGCACCGAGACTGAGTACCTCAGTCTTCCTTGTGGTTAAAACTATTACGGAATGAAGCTGCTGAATTCAAACCAGCCAGCTCGAGTTCTGTGCAGAGAGTTCGGACTGGTCCCAGTGCAGACTTCATGACAGGTCTCTGCAGCTGCAGTTCAGACAAATATCCTATTGCCCTTTGCAGAAGTTTATTTGAGTTCAGGAAAGGAAGTGGTGAGAGTGGTCGCTGTAGCTGACAATGACTTAACTTGAGCACTGAGGTCATCGCAGCTATCTGATTTTTTTTTCTCTTCCTGGAGTATTCTTCAGCTTTTTCATCTGTGGATGAGCTAGAGATGCTGCTTTAAGAAAGAAAATGTGCTTTACACAGAGGGTGTAACATCTGTGGCTTACGAAAGCAAGGGCATAAGACTAAACATTTTCATTAATAACTGGAAAAAAGGAATGTCTTTGTACATTATATCCTTGTAACAGCTTTTGTGATTGTATTTATATAGCATCTGGTGCACGGTGGATTGTCTCAATCTGTTCTCTGTTAACTTTTATACCACCTTGCAAACACGAACAAGACTTTCCTATGGTATTCCTGACCATAAATATATTAGGACAGAACAGAACAGTAGCTAAAATTTCAAGTAGCCTCCAAGTAAAGGAAAAACAACTTTTATAGTTAACCCAGAAGAGAAAAAGTCTGCTGTTATTAAGCCACAGCTAGCTTACAACATCCAACCAGAGAACAGCGAGTGCTTCACTTCCCAGGTCACATCCTGCTTTTTCGGGTGTAGCAGCCACAGGTGTTCCCACCTGCGGGGTCTGAAGGTCTAGGACTGCACTGCAAGTCGGGTCCATAGCTACTCCGTGGCCCTGCTGCACTACCCAGGATTTGGCAAGAATCTCCTCCTGGCCTGTGGGAAAGGAATTCGCAGGGAGCTTTGTGCTGTTTCACACATCCCTGAGTTAGAGATAATGAGGAAAACAGCGGTAGAACCAAAAACTTGAGCAAGGTCGAGATAAATAAATTGGCTACAGTGTTAAAGATGAGCTTTGGGCAGTGGCCAATTGCTGGCTGGCTCAAGGCGCGTGTCTGAGGGTCTCTAACCAATTGTAAGACAGATTCGGGCATGTGGACAGTGCGTGGGGCTACGGGGAAAGTATATGTAGTAGTGAAAAAGGGCAATAAACGTCTTCTGTTCAAGAGCCATCAGGAGTCCGTGTTGTGCATCCCTTCACCGGCCTGTCCATTTCCTTAGGATTACTCTCAGAACCGCAATAAAACTTTCACATACACTTAAATAAAGCAATGGTTTAGCAGAATAAGGAATTAAAGTTTCAAGTTCTCCCACACATATTATTTGAAAAAAAAGTTTAAAAAACAGAAGTGATCAAGCCCTGTATGATACAAAAATAATTGTTTTCTTAAGCGGTTTGTATTACCTGCAAGTCCCGAGGCAAGAACCTAGAGCACAAGTCCATCATGACAAAGGAGCCACAAGCTTTTCTAGGCAGAAGAAGGGTTCAGAGACCGCTGAGCGGGAGCCCAAGGCCGTGACAGCCCTGGTGAGTGCAGGGCCAAGGAGTGAAGAAAGCCCAGCATTCAGGATCCCAGGCAGGGGGATCTACAGGCATCCTCATCCACCAGAAGCTGGGACGGAGAATGTTGCTGAGAGCTCTGATGACTGCTGTTTATGGCAATGTAGAGCGGGACAAATCCTGAAGCCCCCGTCAGCACTACCAGAAAGCTGGAGTTTACATTTGTGGTTAGGTTTGACTGGGGCTCGCCGTGGTGCAACTCACACTGCGCAGTCAGCACAAGGCAAACTACAGGACTGCCAGACAGCCTGGCTGTCAGGGTGTGCTAACAGTACAGACCATGTCCGCAGGAGGAAGGAATGGTTTTTACAATACAGGCTAGTGCATGAGAGGAAGAGAGAATAAAGCAATAAGTTTGAAGAAGGTTCCTGAGCAACACTGCTTCAGAAAGCAGTGGAAATTACCGGGAAAACAAAACAAAACAAAAACCACACAGAAACCAGAAGGAACTAGCCTCACGTTTAGTATGAGCTGGTGCAGCTTGACTGTGATCAGCACAGGCAGCCCTGCTTACCCCAGACATGAATTTGGCCAGCTTGTTATCTCTGTGCTGCCTCATTGCTTGGGACCAGTCTCAGTTCTGAAGTGCAAGGCAGAGCAGAGGATCCCAATCTGTTCTACTCAGCGCAGCACAGGTAGCGTAAATAAAATAGTCACTGCGTGGGCTCTGCCCCTTGGGATTTGTTTTATCTTCCTTCACTTAAGGCATGAATACAATGTCTTAATTCAGCCCGTTACCTCCTGTACAGGACTGGAAGATGCATACAGCTCTTGGTGTGCCATGGTTCATCCAGGGAAGAAACTTCACACAGGTTCTTACCATCTCTTTGTTTCAGAACCATCCATTTGCACAACGAAATTCATTTCCCCACTGAAATGGACTTAGCCCTGGGAATGAGCCGCAGGGAAAATGAATGCACAAATGAAGCCCAGTGGTGGCAGGTGGTGGTTGTGCTCTAATGGCTGGCCTTCGGAAATGCTCACCCGATCAGAGACCAAACAATGCCCTGGCCACCACAGAGCTTCTGCCCAAAGCTGAGGAGTGGGGGGCAGAAGTCTGAGAGTGAGGGGATTACACTAAATCCACTGCAGGCTTTCCACTGCTGCGAGCTCTGACGTCTTTATGATGAATGTTGTATGCATTCATGCTCACAGGCTCTACCCATAACAAACAGCAAAAGATCACAGAAAACAGCGTCAAACAGGATATGCTCTGAGGCTCAGTAAACTTAAATTCTGTTTAGTTGTTGTGTGAACTGTCCAGGATACTGTTTCTCAACTGCCAGGTCAGTAATATTAGGCAAGAGAGCAGACAAAGCATTTAAAAGGTCACAAGATGGTGAAAATTGCTTTGCTACCTCCCATCAGCTTGGTCCCTGCACACCAAACACCTGCCTGGCACAGCATCCTCTGTAAGCTATGCACTGCGAACAAGGAAGTAAATTTTATCGGTTTAACTGTGCAATCATTAAAAACATATGACTTCAAGAGCGAGAATAAAAAAATGAAGGGGAGTCATAAAAATATTGAGTTTGAATAAATGACTGGAAATCTGAAGAAGCTGCAACATGCTGGTCTGGAAGAAATTGTCAGTGCCTTCTGTCAGGGCTGCAGGAAGATGGGACGCTTGGCTGATACTGTTTGTGGTAAGCAATGTGCAAGATGATCTAGACAATCTTCTGAAGCAGGTAATCAGCTGGATAATTTAATATGATTTAAGGAAGGACAATTATGCATCTAATGGCCAACAGCAACGCAAAATACATCATGATTAAAGTTTCGCTGGAGGAAATAGAAAAGGCTAGAATACTTTGGGAATTATAGCGCAGAGAAGAAAGATTAGTGCATCATCTCAGTACATACAGCGTTTTGCAAGGGGAAATAAAAGAAAAAGCCACATAGCATAGTGCTAGGCTTAGTTTTGGTCAGCACAGCTGCAGTGCTAATTCTGCAGTTTAAGACATGCTTTTGTCTTAGGAATAGTGAACAAAAGCAAGTTCCACTACTGATTCAGAGAACTGTAAAAACAATTCCAGGAGTTAAACATAGCAAGCCAAAAGAGTAGGCAACTAGACAAGATTTCTTGAAAGCCCAGCACTACAGCTTCAGGATGCTGTTTCATTTCTATAAAAAGTTAAAAATATAAATTTTTATATAAATATAGATGTATAGATAAGTCTGGTGGGAAGGTTTTTTGTTTCCTTAAACTAAAATCTGATAAGGGCAGGCTTTGACTAAGTTCAGCATAGAATCCAAAATTATTATTGGTGGAAGACATGGACCTTTCTCTGAACAAGAGCTACTGCAGCCATTGCTTTAGTGCTTTAGAGTAGACAAAGGCCATTTACCAAGAGGAGAAGGCTTAGTGCATCAAGGGAGGGAGAATCTGGTACAGGTGCCACTTGACAGAAGGTAAGTGCATGAGACACAGCTGCTGGGGCACCACACAGCTTTTTATAAGGAAAGGTTTTGATTTAAACCTTTTGGGGTTTGATTATTCATTACCTTTATGGGGGTAGTTAAAACCTAAAAGCAGCATATTTTCCAACCAGCCAGAAGTATGAAACAAGCTCTGTATTTGAAAAGGTGGATATGAAGTTTAAAATAGGTGCATAGAGGAAAGATCAGTGAATCTCTGTGAATATATTAAGAAATAGCCAGCACTTGCTGAAAGTTCAGGCTGTGGTTTTTTTGGCTATAAAGCAGATTAGCCACCGAGCACTGGTTCCAGAGGGGCAAAAGCCTCTGCCCTGCAGCCCCTGTGCTGTCAGGGGGCAACCACAAGGCTGCAATGCAGGCAGCATGAAGGCCAGCACTGAGGGATGTGGATGGAGAGATCTGGCATCTCTCCTGCCAGCTGTGTGAGCTGAAACAAGCCACTTTGCCCCTGTGCCTCACTTTCCTTATCTAGAAAAGGGAGATCGTTGCCACTGAAGTACTCTGGCATTCTTGAACACCAAGTAAATTGAGGCGCCTAACATTATTATTTTTTTTAAATAATAAGAATAAAAAATATACACTGGTACTTTTAGCACCTCTCCTGTTTTCCCACATGCAGAACATCTCAATCAGAGCTTTCTTCTCCTACAGTGCATTATTTCCCAACTTTAATTTCTTAAATACATCAAAAAGTCAGGCAGGATGCAAGAGAAAAAGCAAGAATAATATTCTTGTCCCAGAAAAACATAGAAACCAACTCTGGATATTAAGATAGACCAAAATGTATGTATAGCCATCTACTGCAAATGTAAGTTTAACTTCCTTAATCGTATGATTTATATAACAGCCTTTTTACACATTCAAGGCCTCTCAGTGTTAACTAGTCCACTGGAAGATATTTTAAAACCAGAGATTTCAGAAAAAAATATCCTGTAGAAAATAGAACAGGCCTTTTAGTGCTCTACTTGTGCCCAAACAACAAGACATATATCATTTTCTAATATTGTACTGCATATACTCCTTCTGCTATTATTTAGAAGCATTAAGGCTGTTAACCTGTAAATGGCAGCTCCAGGGCCTGGCAATAAAAGTGCACTTAGAGCTATTTTAGCTCCACATGTAAGTAATTCAAGCTTTTAAATTATTAGAAAATGCACTAATTGTGACAAAACTGAGAGGTTTTTTCCACCGTTCATGTAACATACTGCAAAAAAAAAGATGCTATTTCTCCAATCTGCCCCATGCACCCCCTTGCACTGAGAAACTCTTCTGGTTAGGGGGGTCACTCCGCAGCAAAACAGACTGGACAGAGGCCCTCACACGATCACAGGGACAGTATAAAAGGGCAGCTTATTCCCCATTCTTCACATATAGCAGTCACAGCACGTAGACTCCTTTGCGATGATGCAACTCTTTCTACAAGGGGAATCATCTTCAGGTTAAATTATCAGAAGCACACCAAGGTGCACCATAATGTATAATTTCAGCTAACAGAACTAAGTTAACAAGACCAAATGCTTTCTTAGCTGATAATTGGATTGCTTCGGTACAAAGAGCTAAACAAGGAAAATCCTGGTGGTGACTGTAGAGGTATAACCTCTCCCTACCAACCCCCTTGCCAGCACTCAAAACTCAAGCACTGGTAGAAGGAGCTCAGGTTTTGCCTGTGGTCAAAGCACTGGAGTCCTCTTCCAAAATGCGTCAGCCTCAAAATCACACTTATGCAACAAGATTTCTCTCTGCATGTTCTTCCAGCACTACATACAATGACTTCCAACCCAAGTGAAAACATCTTCAGCTTGCTGATAATTTAATTTCAAATGGCACAATGATGTGATCAGAAGTATTCCCCGTCCCGAATTAATAGTAGATGCATCTTAAAAACAAACAAAGAGCAATTCTTTAAATAATTGCTCATTGATAGAACTGAAAATGGTTCTGGCACTAAAAACACAGCCCATCTGGCTACTGAGCAGATTGCTGAGCCCACACGATTAAGAAGTTTCTTGACCATTACAAAAGCCTTTTTTTTTTAACGCAATGCAGTGCAATTATTTATCCCAAAAGGGTAGCATCAATTTAACAGAAAAACTGGCTAGAGATCCAGCATCCTTCTCAGTCACAGGGGCCTAGGCATCCTCCTCCACACTGGAAACCACAAACCTCCTGGCAACTGCAGGGTATTGGACATCACAGATGTTACACACTGCTCTTGTGCTTCTGGGAGGGCAAATCCAGCACTCAAGCTGCAGTCAGCTCCCACCAGCCTCTTGTTAAGGGGCCTGATGGCCAGGCACCACATTTTGGAAACTTTGGCTTGGAGTATACAGGCACTTCATTGCAGCGTTTCTTTTACACTGTTACTTGTGATGTCCATCCTAACTGGAATGAGAAACAGCACCAGCCTTGGTTGAAGCTGTGATAGCCAACCCATCCTACAGGGCTACTCTGGAGGTTTTGCATTTAGGAAGTCAGAAGAGCAAGACCAACGGTGTTGGCTACTGCTCTGATTTGTGCTGTGAGTTCAGCCTTTTCCCCTTCAGGCTTTCTGACATTAAATGTATTTCTTCTGAATCAGCACAGTTGTCTGTCTAGTCTCTGGCTAGAAGTGCAGGCTGCAGACTGAGCCTGGGACACATCACCAATCTGTTTGCTCTCAGTGACTGTGATGGCCAACGTGAGCTTGCAGAGGCAAGGAAAAAGCATCCTCGTTCACTGGCAGTGATAAGGAAACAGGTCCCGATTAGCTGCACGTTCAAGCCTTGGCCACTGCATCCATCACACAGTCACTTACATTCCTGAGTTGACACAATCCCCAGGAAAAAAAACCACTCTGCAGCGTAAATCAAGCAGGAGGGCAAATGTACTCTAGAAGGAAGCAAAAGAACTCATAACATTTCACAGATGCTTAAAATAAACCAAAGCTTCAGAATAGCAACAAATACAAGCAGCTTCAAAAGACTTGGAAAGAGGAATTAAAACCTTTTCCCAAATACCAGTTAGTACATCTGTTGTTACAATACCTTTTGTACAGTACCAGCCTTAGAGGAGAAGTCTAGCTTTATTGATACAGTATCTTCCCAAAGCAGTCATGTTTATTCATAGTTTAAAAAGTAATGATTTTATCAGCTAAGTTTCTAGAGTGAGCTTTTACTGATGTTTAAAATCAGTGTATCTTTTGGAACTGGCTTCATAGAGTTGGTCTGAGTGAATAAAAACCAACAAAAATGACAGCCCTATACAGCACGATTACATTCATTATCTCTGTATCTCTCTGATGTCAATTATCGTAATTAAAAAAAAAGAAGAAAAAAAACGAATCTGCCTTCAGATGCCAGAAGTTATCCAGTGTCTGGAAAACAGATTATATATTACAGTTTTAGCCCTACAACTTTACAGAAGCTGCTCCATGCTAGAGAAACTCCACGGTAGAAGATTTGGTCCACAGGCTGTTTTCATAAACTGCTCCTAAAGCCTAAAACCAAAGAACACGTTTCTTCCTGTTAGCAATCGGTAAACCTAATTAAGGAACAGAAATATTGCAAATGAACACACTTAATTTTAAAGCAAACACTAAACATATGCAAACGAGTAGTGCACCAAACAAGTGGCTGGACATCCTTTTTCTCTGTTCAGATCTCATGAGCTCTGCAAGAGAAACAGCTAGCAAGTCCCAGAAGGGAAACAAATCCTTGCCATCTGGGCATTACAAGCCCCTGCAGCTTCTTCTCCCCACTTCCCTAGAGAGCAAGTATTTTACAGAGGCCTGTACACAAACAGTTCGGCTCTTGATAAGATATCTTCAGCAGAAAAAAACAAACATGGCATGGGCTAGCATAGTGTGTCCAGAAAGGACAGAAGTCCTCTCTGAAGTCTCCCGTTCACTGAGAGACTCGTCTAGCATGAATTGGCTGAAGATGTTCCTCCAGTACTTCATGACACCCCCTTTCCTCCCAACACAAATGGGGAAAGAGTCCTTCCCCCGCGCAGCCCAAGGGGAGGCATTGCCTTGGGGCACAGCTCAGCCCTCAGCACAGCCAAGGTGACTGGTGGCTGCTCCGAAAGCTGTGTAATTACATGCAATGCCACATGTGGGGCTCATGGCAATGCCAAAACTTAGACCACAGCCTGTTTAAACATAAGAGGAAATAATTAAAAAAAAATCAACAACAACTAAAACAATGACTAATAGGAAAAAGATGGGCTATGTATAATATAATTGAAGGGTGTATATTAAAGGGAACAGTGATTTGTTTAGTCTGTTCTTTAAAGGACCCTTAAATAATGTAACATTGCTTACAACACATCAAGCCAAAGATAAGATTATTTTAGGTTTATTTTGTGCTGTGGTTTTTGTTTTTAAACCATTGCAGGAAAAGAACAAATTGGTGTTTGTTAATGTTAGCTTTTTGACAAAAACAGAATAAATTAGCAATGTGAGACTGAAAATGGACTGGGAAGGGCCTAAAGAGAAGAGCACCTGAAGGGACGGAGCTTCAGGAAACACCTGCCTGTGCCAGGAAAGGGGAAAACCCAAGGGCTGCGAGTCCTGACAAACCACACAGCTCCCAGGCCCTGCCCTGCACTCGCACTTGGGCTGGGGCTGGCCCTCCGCGCAGGCACCTGGTGAACAGGGCTTGCTCACGGGTGAAGTCAACTATGGAAGAGAGAAGATGCACGTACAGATCTGAGCCATGCTGCTGTTGGCAGTGGGAGAGGGAGGAGATCTGCCTTTACACAGCCCTCTGGAGGGAACTCCCAAGCATGAGCTGAGGGTACCGTGGCAGACTTCAGCATCTGCAATTGCCTGTGTTGGCCATGTTCTTCACCTTGAGCTGTCATGGTCTGTGCATTTGGCTGTGGAATCTGAATCTGCTGTTGGGATGGCTTCCAGAGTCGCTTTGGGCATGTTGCAGAATGTCTGTTAATAAGTTTCTTGCTCTAATAAAATGAGGGTTATGGTATTTGCTCACTGAATTATAGCCTGAGAAACCTTATGTGATTTATTTTACATACCTGATTTGAACAGCACAGTGATCTCTTAACTTGAAAGTGCTTCAGAGCACACAAATGGGCTATCTGGTCCTCTACTTGCAGCCTATTAGCAATATAAAGACCTTAAATGATGCAGAATAAAGACTGCTAATTTCTGTAACTAGCAGGGGCATGGCCAGGCTGTTAATTGGCAACAATCAAGTTATAGTTTCTCATGTGACGTTCAGTGGAAGAGCCTATCTCAAATTAACATAATGCAGCAGATGACTTCTTTCACTCTAACTTCTGACGGTTACCAGAAGCACCGTGAAGGGAGAAGCACTGCAAGAAATCGAGTGCTTGATTTAGTGTCACAAGGCCAGAGAAAGGGTGGTGTGTGCTGACGCTTCTTCACGGCCAATTTATGTCTTGAAACCTCAGAGCGATAGCTACTCCATGCAAGTGCAGATGCCTAGAAGGGATGCTGTTGTTTTTGCTCCATTCATTTTGCCTGCCAGCCTGAAATTTCCTGTCAGCTCTAGACAGGTCATTTCAAAGGTGTCAGAGTCTGTGAAGGGTATCAGTACTTGCAGAGCCACATATTTCAGACTATCCAGCCTGTTTTCCTATGTCCAGATCTAAACAGAAAGCATTTATGATAGATTCTCTGCCTTGAAGCTCAGAGTAAAACATCTAAAGAAAAAGGAAAAACTAAAATCTATAGAAGAAATTAAGCCACTACCTTTTTTTTTTTTTCCACATCTCCAGAGAGAAACCATCAGTCACACACTACAAACTAGATTTGAACTCCTGATGTGAAGCTGGCACACAAAGTGCCAAACAAGATTATGTAAGCTACAGAATGCAACACAAACCAGTTGTTCTCCCCCCTAAAACTTCAGAACAATATAGTCATATGCCAAATATGTATCTTAAATTACAAGGTCTGGACCAGATTTGGTTTTGGTTGTGCAAGCCCTGCCAATTCACTTCACTTAAAAACTTCACCTAAAACATGTATTTCCACTGAAGTTTATTTTGTGGAATTCAAAGTAACACTTTGTAGTGGGTTTACATGGCAAGGTTTTGGTAGCAGGGGGCCACAGGAGTGGCTTCTGTGAGAAGAATCTAGTAGCTGCCCCATGTTAGGTAAGGGCCCTGCTGCTGACTAGAGTCAAGCCAATAAGCGATGTTGTTTGCGCCTCTGTGAGAGCATATTTAAGACAAGGAAAAAAAAAAAAAAAGCTTCTACACAGCAGCTGGGAGAGTGAGAGGAGTGAGAAACAGCCTTGCAGGCACCAAGGTCAGTGAAGGAGGGGGAGAGGTGCTCCAGGCGCCGGAGCAGAAGTCCCCTGCGGCCTGTGGTGAAGACCATGGTGAAGCAGGCTGTCCCCCTGCAGCCCATGGAGTACCAGGGTGGAGCAGGGTTCCACACTGCAGCCCGTGGAGGAGACCATGGTGGAGCAGGTGGACCTGCGCTGACGGAGGCTGCGGCCTGTGGAAGACCCCTGCTGGAGCAGATTCCTGGCCGGAGCTGCAGCCTGTGGAGAGGAGCCCATGCAAGAGCAGGGGGTCTGGGGGGAGCTGCTGCCCGTGGGGGACCCAGGTTGGAGCAGCTTGCTCCTGAGGGATGGACCCCGTGGGACGGACCCATATCTGCAGCAGTTCTTGAAGAGCTGCTGCCTGTGGGCAGCCCACACCAGATCAGTTCAGCAAGGACTGCATCCTGTGGGAGGGACCCCACAGCACAGGGGACGAGAGTGACCAAGAAGGAGCGGCGGAAAAGAAGCATTATAGACTGACCATAACCCCTGTTCCCCTGCGCTGCTAGGGGGGAAGGAGGTGGAAGAGGATGGATGGGGGGAAGGTGCTTTTGTTTTTTTTTTTTTTCCCCTTTGTTTCTCACTTCTCTAGCTTGTTAGTAATAGGCAATAAATCTTACTATCTCCCTATGCTGAGTCTGTTTTGCCTGTCACGATAATTGTTGAGTGATCTCCCCGTCCTTATCTCAACCCTTGAGCCCTTTGCATTGTATTTTCTCCCCCTTTCCCTCTGAAGAGGGGGAGTGAGAGAGTGGTTGTGGTGGAGCTCAGCCACCCGCTTGAGTAAAACCACTAAACACTTATATACTCACACAATACTGGAAACACCACGCTGTTCTGTTGCTCCTTTGGATTTCCAGAGCATTTAACACCATGAATGCTGTGCAGAAGGCAGATGGCAGGCTAGGTCACAGCCCCTGGGCTGATTTCCACGGAGAAGGTTCCCCTCTGCCTGAAGCTCCACAAGACTGAAGCACATGTTTAAATTCCTGGTTCACCTTCCCAGCTTTGTTTCAGCCCTCCTTACTGACCAAACTCTAAAATGGGCACAGCTGGTCATTCTGCTCCCTTTATCACCTTTCCACCAGTGTTACTCTTCCCTTGCTAAAGCTCCAGTGATGGGCAGCACACAGTGGGCAGCCAAGGATCTAGAGACCCGGCTGCATAGCTAGTCCTGGCAGTGGGAGGTATAAACCCCACGCTCTGACCCCCCTTTGGCTCCTCATCACTTCAGCCTGGCTTGCCTGCAAGGCAGGGCTGGCCTCCTGGGTGACCCTGCAGTTCCTTGCCTTACTGGACCCTGGCACGGTTGCATCTTCTGGACAGAATGGCAATACAGCTCTTGAAGAACTGGGAAGAGTTCATATAGTCAACATCTGGCAGCAGTTGCCAAAACTAACACAGCATAGAAATATTTGTAAAATGGCTGAGGAACAATATGGATAATGTGGCATAATACTATAAACAGAGAAGCATACTAATCAAGAAACAATAAAGCTTTTAATTATATTTTAGAGAAACTCACTTAAAAACAGTGCAAAACAATTCATGCAGAATGGCTGGCCTAATTCCCACTGACTGTCTCTTCCAGTTCTCCAGCTGTAAAATTAAGAAAAATTAAGAAAACAAGCATAATGAGGAAAAACAGATGAAAGGCTAAAGAGTTCCAATCCAGCTGTAATGGATACCATGCAAGTAGGTGAGCTGGAGAAGACTATCCAAGGAATACAAAGTTGTGTTTGTTTGGAAGGAAATACCACAAAGATCAGGAGAAGACTTTCAAAACTGGCCATCAGGCACACAAGTGCAGATTTACTAGTGAAGTCAAAAGCACTTCCGCTCGCTCTCAACTTTCCTCCTCAGTTATGCCCATCTTCTGTGATATACTTAGCGCTACACCGGTCCTTCCTTTCAGCTGGGCTGTGCCCAACCTGGCACACTGAATCTTTGGCAGCACATGAACAAGGAGCACACCTATGCTGCCTATGCACGTATGAGGCCATGAACAGGGCACTCTCTAGACACTGTGAGAACTGTGCTGCTGACGTGGTCCTTAAAGGGAAACACAACATACTAAATGGCAGTGCTGGTGCCTTAAAAAAAAAACTGTTCAAAATGGGCTTTCAACTCGAAACTCGGGATAACTCCAGTTATAAAACACTAGCAGAGTCAAAGCTGTAACTGCATGTTTAGATGTAACCAAAATGAAGCTCTCTGTGTGAACAAAACAGACTTCTCCCCTTGGTTCTCCATTTCCTAGTGGTTTTGCCTACTTCTACTAAAGAGACCTCAAGGATATCTCTTCCACAAAGCTCTTAATAATACACCGTATTTCCTGATCATTGAAACACTTGAGAAGTGGGATTTCTTTTCAGACTACGGTCAAATTTCTTCTGCTTCCCTGTACCCATCACAGTCTCCCTCTCCTTGCCCTTGCCCCCCAAGATTTCCCACTGTTGTCAAGAGTAGATGTATTTTGGTTACTCCTGGTTGCTGCCGTTCTATTTTACCATTTTTCTCAAGTCTGCTATACTCCATTCCTGTCATCATTGAACAGAAACAGCCTTCTTAAGGGAACAAAAACATTTTGCTTTTAAGGCCATTATGCTTTATCACAGTAAGTGTATTTAAACTATAAACTACATAATTCACAGCAATTTGGTTACAAGGGAGAAGAAGGAAATCGCATTACTGACAGATTCCTAAGCTTACTTCTTTTATATCCTTTTTGTGGAAAACAGGGCCTTTTTCATACAAGAGTGTTGTTTTTTGTTTGTTTGTTGTTGTTGTTGTTATGTTTCAGGAGAAGAAAGCTGGTTGTTGCTGTGGGGGAAGGGGACGGAAATGTGCTTTTTTGTACTACAAACAGGAGGACTATGCCAGCTCTCTAGGAATTATGAAATAAATCCATTAGTTCCAGTGATGGACTCTACACTACGCCAACTCCAGATACTGCTTTTGAAGATAGACTCAAGAGGCGCACTTCATAAACTGATGGAGAGCCCAGGAGGGAATTCCACAGCAGCCCCCAGAAGGAGCACATGGGCTTGGAGAGCAGGGGGAAGGCGAGCATGGAGCATCAGGGAGAAGCAAGGTAACAAGTCAGCTTCAGGGTCAGATGAGGAAAGCCAAAGCATTCAGCAAGAGGCCCAGCCCCAGTGGCTCCAACCACATCTGAGGGCCCAGGCAGGAGCTGGAAGAGGGTTCCAGGGCCCACAGCCAGGACAGGTGGGATGGGTCCCAGGCCAGGCCGCACAGAGCACTTAATAAGGGCTGCTGGTGCCTGCGTGGTCCTGACAAGCAGCTGTCCTACTGAGAGAAGCTGTAGAATTCATGTGAGAGGATCGTGGCTCTGCAGGGGCTCACAGACAGCCAGGGTCACACAGAAGACTGGCAGCACCAAGGGATAGGAGTTCACTCTGGATCTGACTGGAGAAAAAGACCACCCCAAGTGAACACCAGAAATAAGCAGAACATCTGCAAACAACGGAGAAGAGGATGGTAAGTACATTCTGGCAATCAAGGACTGTAAGTGTGAGATACCAAAGTCCACCTGAGGCTCGATAAGTATAGGAAAACACATTGCAAAAACGTTCTGCAGCTGTGTATGTAAAAAGAGAACAGAAAAACAGAAGAGGAGCTGTGATACTGCTGACAGGGATGAAAAATAAAAGATAATCGAGATCACAACTAAATAAATGCGTTACTTCAGTTTTAAATCAGGATGAAAGTACTGGAGATGGGAGAAAATTTAAGAGCACTACTGAGAATGAGGATAGGGAAACGAAGCCATCTCAGGTAAAATCAGAACTCCAAGAGTCCCAAGGCACTAGGGCTGTGTGAAAATTAATCTTCAGGGGAAAACTCTGGAAACCCAGATAAGTGCAGGAGAGCATCAAGTAGTGAGGACTCTGACAACTCCATCAGATGGATCTAGATACCACAAAAGCAGGAAATAATAAACATGGTACCTGTGCTTAGGAGTGACACTGAAGGGGAGACAGGCAGCTGAAGGCCATCAGCTGCCTTCAGGGGTGCTTGCAGGGTTGGAGCCTGTTTTGCAGCTGTGAACGTCAGACAAGGAAGTGAACGGAAAATGCTTCTGAAGTTAACACAGAAATATCAAAGGCAGATCCTTTCTTTGATGATAAAAAGATCTATTCTAACTGGATCTAGAAACCAATATTTGGTATGATGCCAAATTTGGTATTACTAATGAAGATAGAAAAAAAAGGACACGCATACAGGAATTTAAAAATGGGTACAGATAGGTTGAAAGGTGGGGAACAATAGGTAACATGGTAGGGGAGGACTACTGGGTACTGGACTACAGGAAAAACTCTCAAAGGTCTCAGTATTAATTATCATTAAAAAAATCTTGACTCTGAACCTAGCACTTAATGGAAGCACCTGGAGGCAGAAGACACTGTCAGTACAACGAAGCATCAGAACCTCAAACTAGATGATCTCAAAAAGGGGAGTCAGAGGAGTAGGGTGGAAATAGAATACCAAGTTTTAATAAAATAAGAGATGCATGGATGAATTTCTGCTATGAGGTGGAGGGGTCATCAGTTCCAAGTACCACCAACAAAAAAAGACTGGATAAATGAGATGGTAACAGAACAAAAGAGTTAATACAGGAAAGAAAAGCTCATCTTATAGAAGGAGACTAAAGAACATCTTACATAACCTGCCATAAAGTTTGTATGGAAAAGGGGTAAGACTTTCTTTATGCAAAGGTCAAGAGACAAGGACAAGGGGGGGAAAAAACACTATGAAAAGGCCAATGCTGGAACTGGCAAACTGGCTGGACTGGCAAAGCTAGCTGAGAACACATTTTGGAAAAACTGGGAAAAGGTGAGTCAAAGTCCCAGTACTGGACAGTGAGATTTTCAGGCTGAGGTAAACAGTGGAGATTCTCCTCTTTTCAGGCCTCCACAGCAGATATGAAACTCCAAAACAAAAGGCTAAATGGTAATTTATATTTAGAAAGCTACAAAAAGATCTTATAGACTCATAAGTAATAGGGTATTTGAATTACAGGCCAGTGACACTGTAAATAACCTAAGTTACGTACAAAACCTCTCATAAGAGTGGGGGTCCTGGTTCTGGTCAGTGCTCCAAGAAGCACTCTGCCCTGCCAGGCAGGATAACCACTGTCACATCCCACTGTATGCAGACCAGGTTGCTTTGGGGCATATTTAGGTTTTTCCTTGTACAACATAACCTGGGAGCAATATGGTGCAAAAATAAACATGGCGTTACGGGGTGACTATGGAATTGAACTTGCTCTGCCAATGACCAATGCTGGACTTTCTAACAAAACGACGTTAGAAAATATTGTTGCCCAGATAAAATGCAGGAGAACACTCTAATGCTGGGACAGAAGATAAGCTCCATGGAGAGAAGCTGAATTAATTTTATTGTACTGCACAGAAAACTACACAAGGGATACTATTATACAAAAGAATTATTCCTTATCTAATTTGTGCACACCCGAAGGATTGTGTCCAGTGCCTGCAGACAACACGTCTAGGTATAACATTAACACACTATCCAAGAAGCACACCTTATACCATGCAGAAATGGAGTACATTTTCACTGGGGTCATAATTCCACTAGAGAATCCACTTTTACAGAGAAATCAATTTTTCACTTTCATAGCCATGTTTAAGCATTGTGATAGCCTTTATGATAGTTTTCTCAATATTAAAAATACAACATCAAATATGACAGAGCAATAAATATGACACTTGACACTTATGAATATGATGGTAAATGAAGCAGGGAGGTCTATTGTATTTTTTTTATTTATTTATTTTTAAGATGAACTGATATACTGCAGCTCATTTTACGGGGCTGACTACCTGGCAATGCTGCTTTTCTCTTTGCATTTTTTTTTCTCTTTCATAGGCTTACTGGTGCTGATTTTGTTCTTGGTTGCTGTCGGGTGTCTTAGAGAAGGGAGAAGAAAAGCAAGGAGGGGCAGGATGATTCCTGTTATTGCATCTGGTACTCTAGGGACAGTTTGGTAACTCCTTTTAATTAAACAAGTGTTACTTTTTAAAGTTTGAGAAATCTGAGCTGGTAATATGCAGCTGGGAAAGCAAACAGAAATCAGTTCAGCTGATAAGCACATGTTGAAGACGGGTGAAAAGAGGAAATGAAATAGAATCCCACATGAATGCAAACATGCAGAATGGCTGGGGTGTGTGCGCATGTGTGTGAGCACACGTGCACACAGTGACAGGCCAGCAAGGGCAAGGGCCATAGATCCATGAGAATCTGTAAAATGCACTCCTCAGAAAGCTGTTTGGTTAGGAGGCAGAGGAACAATTGATTTGGAGGCATAACCTGATTTCTGAGAGGACATCACCCAATACCACACCACACTGGACAGCAGACCGAACACGGGACTTGCCTCACAGCTGGCAGCACCCGAGCCTGCTCCCTCAGAACAGAACACCTCTCCTCCTTCAAACAAAACAAGCTGCAGGAAAATCCATCCCTTATGCACAACAGCTCCCCAGAGGCAGGGAGGGAGCTACAAAGGCAGGCACTGGGGAAAATTTTTGGTAGTGTTCTCACTGTGACAGAAGGAAACACTATGAAAATCTGGTACGATGCAAAAGAAAGCGCAGAACGACACTTCTCCTCGTGGCCTTGCTCTCTCCACAAGCCACTCCGACCAGCTCTCTGGGCATCTGCACTGTTCACTGGTAAGATCTGTGTGGTGTGCTCTCTGGACACTAATAAGGTATTATTTCTCTTCTCAAATTACTATCACATAAACAAAATTACCCCGAGCATTGTTATTGTAAGCTAGCCTGAGCCTTGAGGAGCTCAGGCCTCTGCCCTAATCACTCCCTGGTGCCCATGTCCCACACTTGGTGGGACATGGTGGGTTTTGCTGCCACTGGAGCCAGCAGGGCCTGAGACGGGGGGAGCTGGCACCAAACGCTGGAGGGTGAGGGGTTTCCTTCCATTACACACCGCCAGGCTTCACAAACTGGAATCTTTCAAACTGAGGGAGAGGATGGTGTCTGGAGGATGTTGCAAAGATATTTCTGATTGGCAATGAAGGCTTGCAAAGAATTAGCAGGGAATTAGGCTCAAATAGAGTTACTGTGACCGAATGTGGTCCTACGTGTGATCTGGTTGCAGCACTTCCAGGAAGCGGTGCCTGATGAGCACGGAGGTCAGCCCAGCCAGAGAACACAAGTCTGTGCACGGCCAGCAAAGAGGCAGCAGGTGCTGCCTGCAGAGCTGCTGCCAAGGGAGATCTGAACAGCCAGGAGCAGCACTTCCATGGGGATGCATGACAGCATGGACCAGCCTCACTGCAGGAGCGGTACAGGGACATCGGCCATCTTATTCCTGTCCCGAGCCCCAGTGGAACACATTCTTTTCTACCTATAAAAATGCCAATATCTAAATCACGAGGCACTGCGCTTCTGAGACACAGCCAGAAAACCAGTAGTTAACTTTTATCCCCATAAGCAATACTGAGGGAATGTTAATAAAGAACAGAGAGCAACAGCTTAAAGTTTCACAGCCAAAATAAGAGCCTTTCCTTCTGCAGCATTCCTCTGCCCTTCCCATGCCCATTTCTCTGCAGCGATCGCTGTCCCGCTGCCTCCAGCCAGCTCTCCCAAGGAGGATCTGCCCCTGCAGAGCACCTGCTCCAGCACTGTACCGATGGGAGGCTTCTGACATCTGAATACACACCAGGATCACAGAAGTGCCCAAGAATTTAAGGGAAAACTAAGGGATTTTCAATACCACATAAATTCTTGGACTCTAGAAATTGTGAGAAAGGATCATTGTACTAAGCTTTTGTGAGAAAAATATATATTAAAAAACAACAACAAAAAACACACAACAAACTCAAGTTCTTTATTCCCTAAAAATTAAGAAAATTAAAACTATGCTGATATTTATTCCCATAGCACAAAAAAGAGCATATAGAATGAAAAAATACACTAAATTCTAAACATTTCTAAGCAGTTACACCATCTTAAATTGAGGCTGTTCACATATTATCGTCTTTAAAAATGGATTATTTTTTTTTTTTTTTATATTTCACTAAATCTGTTTCATTTCTCAGTCAGAATTGCTAATCGGGAAGATGTGATACAATCTGCTAAATCTCAAGAGTGCTAAGATATGAAGGGCCTTTAGCAGTGGTAACAGGTAATTAAGTTTGTTATGATTTTCTATATATTCTGCAGCAGAAAATCTGATTGTTCTTTTGGCAAGAGGCCATGTCTGCTTGCCTTCAAAGATGGCCTGTTCTAAATTTTCGAAGAAATATTATTTAAAGTTGGAGGTAATTTTATTTTAATCTGGCGCATAATACCAATGTGTGTTCTTCATTACATGTACCAATTAATTTTTTGCTAATGTACTACTGTACTCAAAACTTGTGTGGTATTTTCATACATACTCAAAAGAAAGATGAAAACACTGACAGCAGGTACGTAGCTGAAGTTAACCAAGATGACAGGTCCTGGGGAGCTGCATTAACATCTTGGCATGCTAATAGTCTGCAATTTTTGACAGACTGTAGTAAAGGGAAGATTTGGGTTTGAAAAAGAAGCAAACTTAGCAGATATTTTTCTTGTTATTAGTACTTCTCAAAAATATCCATGAGAAATGACGAGAAGCAATGTCTGTGGGAGTTTCCCACCGATTTCTTATTTGTTGCCAGGTGAAGGAGCATGCTATTTTGGGAAGGAATAATGTGTTCTGGGGCTCCACTCTTATCCAGTGCTGGAGAAAATTTAAACCCTTTATAATACTGTTTGGGGACAGTTCAACACTGAATTAGACCTACCCTGTGGATCTAAAAAATGCCTTTGGTGTTTATTACCCCTAGCTTCTCTAAGGAGCTCATCTGAAACTCTTGTTAGTCAGCTCAAAGATGATGTAATTAATTAAACAGAAATATAACCCTCCCCCCCCCCAATAGCCTGGATAGTTTCAAACACTATTCAAAATAAAGCCATCCTCAGTACAATTAATCCACAGATGCACACACATCTGGTTCTGGCCATGAGAACAGATCATTTTCTCCCTCAAGAAACTGTCAAAACTGAAGCCCTCAAGAAACCCCTAACCACATGCATCTCCCCACTTCCTGGGATTTACTCCTAACATTATTTTACAAGCTATTAGATCAAACAGGAAACAAAGATGACTGCAGCCATATAGCTATTTTACTGTGCACACAGCTGTTTTACCAGCTACACCATACTACAAGTATCTGATCGATTCTCATGTAGAGGCCTTGTTAATTTATATGCACAATTTGGATTTCTGGCAAACAGTTCCTATTGTCTATTCTGAAATGATACTTTGGTTTTGGTCGGTTGCAGTATTTGTGTCTCTAAATCTAACATATACATTAACAGTAAGTCAAATAAAATATCACCCCAGTGTAATTTTAATCTGTAGTTATTTAATTCCATCACATTTTCATACTTTTTCATTAAAAGAGTATTCAAATAATGTATGACTTAATAATCAAATTAAAACTATCCATAACTTATGACAACTAGTTTTCCTTAACACTGAGTAACATACCTGCATTACCTCAACCTAGGGAAGAATGTAAAGAATATTAAAATGGTATCTCCAAGAAAAAGATGTGCTGATTCATCAGCTATTACGTTACCACATACCGTCTGAGAGTGGCAGTCACGCTTTTGATGATGGGCATTTTAAGGCATTAACACTGGGCACTTTTCTATAAATTCTTTTCAGGACAAATCTCCTTAAGCTCACAATATCTTAACACCTTCCAAGAACAAAAGCCTTCCATTCTAAGACAGCAGTGTTCATGTGGTCTGTCTATTACACAGTTATGATAACCAAGAATTACACAAGACCCCAGGAGAAAACAGATTACACATCTGCTTATTTTGCAAACCGAAGGTATAGAGACATGCTGTTGCAGGCAGTTGTGAGCTTATCCTGCCATGCTTCACACCAACTCACACAGACATTACTGGGGTTTAACATGGCTGTGACTGCATGTTATTAAGCCTTGCCGAGGGCTGTGATCACTAGATCAGGATCACTACTGCCACACTAGTGAGGCTACATGGGAGCAGAGCACAGGGACACCGAGCTCGCATCTGCTTTCCAAGGGCACGCTTGCCGACATGCCCTGGATCTCTGATCTTGCAAACCATCCCTCACAGCACTTACCCCTTGCCCTTGCACATGCTATGCTAGCAGACCTGCCCAAGGAGCTGGTGTACAACAACCATGCTGAGATTTGCCTTGCAGCTCAGAAAAGGGCACAGATACGTAGCCTGCTCCTGCAAATAAAAGAGGCCACTCCCAAAGAAGAGATTAGCAGGGGAAAGCCTTTTGTCTCTGAAGTTAATTGATGACCACATCCCAAATCTCAGTAATCAATGAGATGTGTGATGCATGAATAAAATAAAAGCAGAGAACCTGAACACTTGCTAGGGAAGAATTTTATTTTTACTATTTATCTTCTAAACTTGTTAGCATTTATCTAGTTTCAAACAGCTATGACCGGTATGGAAAAGGGATCATTGCAAAGATTAACACTAAGGCTCTTCCAGGGAAACATATCAAAAGTAATCCCCACAAAAATCAATGCACGTAACTGCAAAAAAGAAGGAAGAAGCTCTAAGCAAAGATATGCCTGTTCCAATGTTCAAGCCTTCTTTGTAGCATCAGTAAAATATAAAGCAGGATTCTGTTTTTTAATAGCCTGCTGCTCTTAAAAAATTACAGTATTAAAGTAGTGTGTAGAATAGATAAGTCTGCTTAAAAAGAACACGTAAAAGTAAGAGACTGATTACATAAAATAGAAGTAGTGATGGATTACACTGCACTCATCAATATCAGCATAATGTAAAGGATTTGAAATCAATGGTTTGATTTTTAAAAAGATGCAGGGAGTTTGCACATGGCTAGTCACAAGTATTATACTTTACATAAATGCTTTACAAATGGTGACAGAGTAATTATAGTACTGGGAAATGGCTACTATCTCTCTGCTCTGCATTTTATAGACTAAATAGAAATTTCATGCATATTGGATACATTTGTGTTAGTTCAATTCATTTTTTCAATATCCTTTTATCAGGTAAGAATAATATAGATTCTAAATTACTATTCAAATGTTACCTCTATTTTATCATGAGTTACATTTTTAATAAAATGCAACTTTACTTGAAGCATATACAATGTTTGCATAACCTGTGGAAGAAAATTGTCCTCCAGGAATTTATAATTTTCTTATTTCTTACAAGACCTTCTTTTGGTATTTTGTGTAGATTGATGGTTTTTTAGTGCATTTATACAGATATAATAATATTTTCTGCGGTTGCATATTTGTTTCTTTAAAGAGTAGGCTTCTTTATAGTTTGCAATATATTTTCATATAGTTTGCAAAAATGTTTGTGATTTATATGCAGTTTAAAAATTTCATTTCAATTCTACTTTGATACAATACACTTCCAATTTTTGTTGTTACGCAGATTATGCAAATTTTCTTGACAAAGAGTACGCACACTGATTTTAAAGTGGAAGTTCAGCTGACAGTACTTAGGCTTCTGCATTAAATCAAAAGAACTGTGATTTTTTACTCTCATGGCTGGACATTGATGTCTCAGTTTTTGGGGGATTAATGGGGAGACTTCCACTGGGCATTCCCTGGTGATGCATTTGGGTATGATACTGAACCACTGTTGTGTCCCCATTAGTGCCACGCACCTGCTTCATTTACTGACAAGCTGTCAAGTTCTGTTGAGATGTCACAGGACCTTGGAATATGATTAAAGCGCTTTTTTTGATTAAGCTCTTTCCAGTTCACGATATCCATGCGGTGTTTACGTCAAGTGAGTCAAAGCGTTCTAACACTCTGGAGACAGTAGCTTCCTGCCCAGCCGGGTAGCACTGCACATCCAGCAGTCACTGGGGCAAGAGTTGTTCACCCTCAGTCCCTGACTTCAGAGGGATCTGACATGCTGCTCACAAGCGCAGGAGCCCCCTCCAAGCACAAAAGAAGCCAGCAGGAAGCACGCTTTTCCAGGAAACCCCCACATTCCCCATCTCACCGGATCAGGAGGCCCCAGGGGACACCACACACCAGGGAGTGTGTCCAGGGGCACAAGTGTGTGCCTGTGTTTGAGTGAGAGAAGGAAAGACAGAGGTCCCTGAGGACATGCGGGTGCAGCGGCTGGCCTTGGACAGGTGGGAATCCTGTGAAGCTGCCTGCTTTCCTGACCGGGCAACACTGTGCACACCCAGCGCTGCCGGGAGTAATGTAACACCTGTGGTGGTGCCCATCAGCTGAGCTGCTCTGCAACTGCCTAGAGAGGCTTCCACATTCAAGCTGAAAGTGATTCGAAGGCATTGCTACACCCACAAGCCCTTGTTGATGCCCAGTTTTTCCTCAGCTGTGGAAAAACAGTCCCAGGCAGAGCCCAGACCAATTTCATGCCTCAGATGACACCCGGAGGGCCGTGGAGGCAGACCTGTGCTCACCACCACAAGCACAGCAGTGGCCCTGTACTGGTGCCACTGGGGACAGCTAGGGTAGGCAGCAGCAGCCTTGCCTGCTGGCTGGACAAACGGACAGCCTTAGGAGAGCTGAACGGGAATGCCGTGTGCCCCCAGCCGAGGGGAGGAGGAGTGGAGCAGAAAACCGGCCCTCAAGGGCAAGGCAAGAGACTTACGGAACCGATTCCCCCACCTAGGTCCACTGGAAGGAACAAAAGTTCGGCAGCTACCTACCAGAGCACCACGTACAACCGAGTATGTTCTGCACACCACAGGCTCAAAAAAATACAGGCCTTGATGTTTTACTAAAAAAAAAAAAAAGAAGAGGTCTATGAAAAGAAACAGACAAAAACTAACTTTCAGTGAACCTGAGCGGTTGGTCGCTTTCAAAAATAATCATTTTCAAAATGTGTGAATGTAATTTGAATATTTCAATTCCCAGGACTATTATGCAAAGCCTTTTTATGATGAGTGATAAAAATGTTCCAGCTTGGCTACAATTATACTGAACTGTTGTAAGGGGATTCTGTAGCTAAACGTGAAGTGGTACAGCACCTCAGTTTTGACAGCGGGCTTTAGTAGCAATAGCTGATTTTGAGATGCTGCCATGAGCTCTGTAAATTATATAAACCAGGATATGAGCAAAAGACAGTGTCACTTCACCAAAACTCTTTAACACTGCCATTTGCTGTGTGTTGGCACAGGCCAGGCCTCATTGTTGCCCTTCATCCTGAGCAGGGATTTTCCAGGCAGTCTCTCAGGCACAAGCACTGCTACTGGGGGACACTGATGCACAGCACGGCTGTGGCTGCAGGATGTGACCCTTCAGTCGTTGCTCAAATTTTGATCTTTTTAAGTCAAAGGCAACATTTCCAGTCATAATTACTGGGTCAGAATTAGGCCAAACTCCCACATCTCGGCGTGATTTTATAATTTTGTTCCTTTATTCCTTCTCCTGATTTCTATAATATAATGCTTTTAAATCAAGAAGATTTTTTCTGCCTAGAAATATCAAGCTTATTAGATGGCTTTAAAAACTCTGAATATTTTTTGTAGGTAGCAAAATATTCCAGCTTGAATCTGTATTTTCCCTTTTGTATTAAAAACAAAAAAAATCCCCTCAAATTAATGTTCTTCCAATTGCATATGTAACCAAATGTTTCTGTTTTGGAAAATGATACCTTTTCAATCTTTTTTTTTCTTTTTTTCTTTTTTTAGGATGAAAACTGCATTTCCCCCATCAGCTCTAATGCTTCCATTGTGTAGGAGATTTATCCTGATAGTTTAGCCCTGGGCACTGTGCCTCCCCTAGCACGTTCAGGTTACTGCAAATGTTCTTTGTGCTGGCTTTAGTCGTAACAGCATACAGCATGTGCTGCAGCAGTATACATATTTAAACAGGCTGTTCCTTTACAAGCACATGTTCAAAAGATTTTATCTAATCAAATTTTAAATAGGAAATTACTTGTCTGACTTCACATCAGAAAGCTATTCCTTTCCCTACTGCTTGAGACTGGATTATTAGGACTTCACTACTAAACGGTCAGCAGTGTGTCTGAGTCACCAGTCTTAATTTTGGGCTATAAATATCAGATGATGATTTATTACTTGGCAGTTTCAATACTGCAATGGCAAACTCTCTTTAATCTATTTAATTTGAGATGAATGGCAAACAGTTTTGAAAGCTGAGAATTTCTGAGGTTCTCTGTACAAATAATGGATAAGCCTTGGCTATGCACAATGTGGAATCTCACCCTCTTAATCAATTTATTTCAATGTCCCTACTTTCGAGCTATACAAAGGATTATTCAATCCCCATACTGATACAATCTTGCCTATCTTTGAATTAACCGCTAACTGTAGGCAACAATTCAATGGTAAATGGGCTATAACTGGGATTTTGAGAATGTTTAATGATTTTTGCAGCTAAATTGAATGACATTTGAAAGAATAGTTATTACCCTCATACGCTGTCTGGAGCATCACTTTGACATGCATGCTTTGTCTAGACTCCAGGTAAGAATTTACAATCTGCACAGTGCCAGAAATCATACTATCTACTTGTTCAAAAGAAGACAGTTGCTCACTAGAACATACAGTTATTGCTTTCCAAAATGCTAATTGTGTTTCTTCTAAACAGTACCAGACTTCTGGGTCTCACAAATGTCTGGGGAGTGCTGCTACCCTGGTAGCCCAGGTAGATAAACCATGTTTAGATCAAGAACGCACATCCTCTCAGAATGCACTAAAATAGGGAATGGACTTAAGTCTCACGGAAAAGACGACTAATTTGCAGTAATTGACAGAAGTATTTAGGAGATAAACCTAATGAGTCAGAAGATACCTCAACAGGTAAAGAAAAAAAAAATTAATTTCAAAAAAATTTCAAAATATTATTTAATCAAATTCAAAGTTTGGCTGGCTCCTTGTGGACATTTTATTTCAGAGGTATTTCAAAGTTGGATTAACAAACTACTAGACATTCAGAGAAGAACAAGCACAATAGGGGGGCTAAGAGACTGATTAAAGAAGGAAGGCTAACCAATGTTAGAAAAAACTGCATAAATCCTCAAAGACAAGAAGAAAAGCAGAGAAACCTCTTTCTGATTGTGATATTCAGGAACCTGAACTAGAAATAGAAATGTTATTCAGAAAAAAAAAAAAACTAACTTCTGACAGGAATACGCGTAAGGGACAATTAATTCAATGAGGCAAATGGAGAAACTAGACCAAAACCAACATTATAAGAAGTGCTGTAGGATCCTGTATCCAGCTGGCTTTCCATCACTGCCAGCTATGATGAAGATCCTCAGTAATCCAAAATTTAGAGATTTCACCCTGTTTGCACAGATTCACTCTCCACACTCCAGAATGTTCTATAGAAACAATTAGGTTTCTAACTTCACTGTTCTGCAGTTCCTGGGTTTGGGATTAGCAGATGGCATTATGGCCTCCTTGAATCTGCACAATATCGGAATATGCCTGTGAAAGGTGTCAACTGCCCTGTCTGTCCCGGAAAGTGTTAAATTTCAGGGAAATACTCCTTGACTGCTATCAGGATAGATAGGCAGAAATAAATACTCTTAAATCCAGGAAACCAGAGACACTGTGGGGTAAATCAGATGCAAAATCACCTACTGAGGAACAATGTGTCTAATCTCTGAACTCTTTTCAAGGAAGGTATTTAACTACGTGCAAGATCTTCAGCTGGTATAAGTTATTATATGTACCTTGATCTCAAGTCATCCAGAACTAGCCTCATAAATTCATGATCCTGTTCATACATCACATACTTCAGCCTGAAGTTCTCTTTTCTTAGAGTAAAATGAATATAGTGCACGGTACATTTGTACTGGGCTCTCTGTTACTATGAAACTAAACTGAGCTTTCTTTCAGGGTATTGTTTTGATCCTAAATTTCTCAGCTGGTACATTCTGATGGCATCTGTTGGCTTCAGGCACCGCAGCACTCTTTTAAGGGGTATTATTGTACCTTAAAATGGACAATCAAGGAATAGAAAACCTCTGAATGTATACCTGATGTATTCCAGGCATTTTCTCCTTAAAAGCAAACACAAAACACCCCCAAGAAACATTGGTTTAAGAGAGGAAGAGAGAAAAAACAAGGCAAAGCAATTCCTTTCCTCCTTTAAAAGAACAGCAACCTTTTAGGCTTTCCTCATGAATCATAAAATAAGGCAAGGTGGCAGCAGGGAGAAACAGAAACGATTTCATTCGTCAGTGACTTCAAGTTCTATTTCCACTGCCAAACAGCTGCGCTATCTGCCTTTCACTTGTACGCAATGAGAGATGACAGGCTTTTTCTTTGAGACTTTAAGGTTGTGGTAATTCCTAACCTTACCTTAACTAACCTGGAATAATTTACCTTTGGAATAGACAAGATCCTAGCTTTGCTTTTTCTGTCTACCTTCCTTGGAGAGAAGTATTATTTTTCCTCCAGATATCCCCAGGTGGGAATGTGGCTTCTTACAGCTACAGTTCTGGATATTACCAAAACCCTAAAACAAAATAGCATGACAAGTACCTCAAAACAGGGAGAGGGGTTTAATTGGTACAGCTGTTTCCTTTATTTAGTTCCTCATGCTCCTTCTCATTGGCATGCAAGGGCTGCAAGAGGAAGAAAGGCATGCCCGGCTGCAGCACGTGGGATGGCACTGACACTGCTGCCACTGAGCTCTGATCAGTTAAGTGTTCCCCTGTGTGGGATGAAGATTAATCTGCAGGTGAAGAACATTTTCCTTAGGCTTGCAGGATTGTTTTTTTTTTTTCTTCTTTAACTTATAGCATAATGGCATTAGCATTTTAAACGGCACTTCCATTAAGTTATACGAGTTATCTATTTTGAAGTAATTTGAAGGACCTTTCATTGTTAACTCCTCTTAATTAATTTTGACTTTATGGCATTTGGGGGGCAAATTGCCTTAGCCTTCACATTTATCCCATCACCACTTGGCGTGACTGAGATATTACAGCTCTTAAGTGAATTTCTTGTCAGAAGAATCTAAATCACACAGCTCATGAGACTCACCTGAGGAGGGTAGTTTTCACTCTCCATTTAGCTTGGCCTCTAAACTCTGGGTGCCATTCTGGGGCTTGCAAATGACTTCCACAGAAGCAGGTACTACCAGCATGGGGTCAAAGTCTCTACCTGCAGACTGCTCTTGGCCTGCAGCAAGAAGTATGTTCTGCTCCATGTGATTCGTAAGGCTATTTTTCTTGGAAGCCTGTCTTTCTCATAATTCTAGTCATCACATACTAAACTGCCTCTTTTCGTCCATGCTCTATGCAGTCTGACTAAGCTGTTCCCATTTGTGATATTTTTGTTTTAAAAAGTTCATTTTATTAAAATATGTGAGTGGGAATTCAGCAGTAAATCAGATCAATTAGTTTTCAATTTAGAGCTGCTTTCAAAACTCATCTCAGAAAAGTACATATGCATAGATTTGCTACTGTGGAAAGTAACTAGATAAAATACTGCTGACAAGGTTAGCAAAAATGTTGTGCTGTAATAAGTGCATTCATCGGACATATATTACTGGTAATATTTTTAATGGAAAGTTAGTAAAAGCATGTTACCCTTCAGTGATCTACAATGCAATCTCTGATGACTGCTTACACAGAACTACTGCGAACATCTAAGCTCCACATGTCTTTATCTCGAGCTCTCTGATGTTTAATTTCCCCTCACAGAACAGCACACATTGGAAGGCTTTATGCCCTAAGTAACTAAAATGCCTTTTAATAAAACCCTTTTAAAGTACTAAAGTGATCAAAAATGTGCTGTGATTTACATTTCACTAGTGAAATGGTAAAACTACATTTCCCAAATTACCTTTTTATCTCTTTGAAGGTAGCAAAGGCAGCACCAAAGTTTTCCTGGAGTCACAGAGCTGCCACTCAGTCTGTCACTCCTCTAGCTGGCGTTCTGATTAGCAGTAGAAAAAATTCCTACAGGGGACATGGTTATCTGGTCATGCACAATGAGATCTATACGCTCTGGCAAAAACTCCTGTCTTGTACAAATCTGAGCAGGAGAACCAGTGGCACTGGGGAAGTCTCTCAGCCCAGTTCTAGGAGTAAAAACTTGAAGGAACCGAAATCCCTTTCATTTACACCTCAAACTGTCATGTAAATGTGAGGAAGGATTAAGAATGATTATACTTTTCTTCTCACATCCATTTCAGTTTAAATTATACTGTGTAATGAAGGAGACTAAAATGACACATAATACTTTATCTGAGTCAGTAGATTATAAAAGATTTAACAAAGATCTGGGACAGAGAAGTGGGAAAACCTTTTTTCTTTCTTCCCTCCAAATGCTCTCTCTTCCTATTCCCTTCTCAGAACCCCTCTCTGCTGCCTGCAGAGCCCCTCTGCACAGGACGGAGCTGTCTGGGAAGTCACTGTCACCCAAAGGAGTGCTTAGCAAAGCGTGCCCATGAGACAGCAGTGCGATAGCACCACGCATTCGAAGTGACTTGTCTCAACACCATATCCTATCCAGTTCAGTCAGCATTAACCAAAATCTGTACTTCTGACCCTGACTATCCAGGTGTTTCTTTGTTTTTCTTTGTTTCCATGCCTCTTCCCAAACTCCATCTCTGCAACACACGTCAAAGTGGAAACTTTGCAGCTGTAGATCGATGCCCTGCTTCTCCCCACATGTGCCAAACACCCACTGACACGGTTCACATTGCTGTAGGCAAAGGTCCATCTCTATCTACCATCTCAAATGACAAAAATACAGTTCTGAAACTGCTGAGTTTTCTTAAAAATCCATCTTAAATGATAGCTTAAATTGTTATTATACTGTTTTGTGGATGGAATGAGGCATTTACGCTGAGAGCAATATATGTAGGAATTTCTAGGATCTCTAAAAACAAAGCTGGAGTTAAAATGTCTCGCACAACAAAGGATGTAGAGAAATGGCTATGCAAGGCTGTGAGATGGGGATGAGGCATGACAGGGAGATTTCTCTAGGCAGCAGGATGGAAGACGCTGAAAATGCCATATTTCTGCAAGCTAGGATCATCTGTGAAGGGAGTGAAGATGCATGGTGATGAGAACTTGATGAGCGTGGCTGACTGCCAGCAGATATTATGATCTCAGAATATTGATGTTTTGTACTAATAATTACAAAATCAGCAGCTGTACAATTACATATTTGGATAAATACAAGTGTAAGTGCATCCTGTAACATGGTGAATGGAAATAAAGCATGATTAAAATGACAGCTCATACAGTAATATTTATGTCCAGAAAAGACAAAGAAATAGGGATAACAAGAACGTAATAAAGGGTAAAATAATCTTGACAGTCAAAAAGAAAAACAAACTGATAATGAACACATTCCTGAGCAAAGAGAAAAATACATTAACTTTCCATAGCTGTTGAGAGCAGATACATATCAGACAGAAAACATCAAGAAAAAAGAAAATTTGTCTACACTTAAAAAAGGACAAAAAACAACCCTACTCTTATGACCTGAAGAAAATATCTACAATCAGGATAATCTCTTTTGGTACTCTACCTAGAGCAGTAAGATGCACTAAAGCTATGAATTGTCTAAATAGCCACGAATAAAGCCAGGGGCTGGAACCATGTAATCTGAATGTGCTAACGAAGTAAATTTGTTCTAGGATCCCACTTGAACACTGAAATGTGAGAAGCAGCAGGATATTCTACTGAGAGATGTTTAAAATTGAAGGGAGGGAGCTTCATGAAGGAATTAGAAGTACAGAATAAAATTTTTATTGGGATTACATAAGCATTTGGCAAAAACTCTCAGTAATAAAGAGCATTTGACACATAGCCATTTTCAAAGTCTGCCTGGGGTGTCACACAATGTGTTTGTTTATTGAATGCCTGCACTGACAGATATGTTTTTAAAGGATTGTTGAAAATCTGCTGTGCCTAAGGGTCAGTGCTGGTCGGGCACTTCTTGTTATTTCCTGGAAACTCATTGCTTTTAGGATGGGGACACACAAAAAGCTTATCTCTGTGTGGAGCACACAGCCAGCCAGGAGAAAGGTAAATCCCTGCCTCTGTTTCCCAAAGATCTGAAACTTCAAGGCATTTCACAAGGGGTGTATTTAACATATGCCCCTCTGAGAGCTGAGTTTTTTTTCCCCAGAGATAGATGATACCCATGGAGGGGCAAGGGTGAATTTGATGCTAAGACTGCAATTTGTGCATATCAGACTTCTGGCTTTTCTTATTCTGTTCAATGGAGAACGGACCCAAGGACAAACTGAAACAGATGTCCTCCTTAACCTGTGCTGTTTGTCTGTCTTGCCAGCATGAGGACAGCTGTAGTCCCACACTCGCTAAATCTCCTATGACTTTCCACAACATTATTTCAGGCTTCTATAGAATGAAGCGTGGATTAATTTCTGTCTTACCAGATACGTGAAACAAACAGCGTCATCTAAAGCACATGCTAGCTGAGCAAGCCTTGTGATACCTGTGTCCTCCCTATCTGCAGACAGGTATGCACATGCAGCCATGCCAAGAAGCAGTTTCAACACAAGCTTTCTTTGACATAACGCTCTGCAACTTTCACAGGGCCCAGAGCTCTATTAAGGTGACTTTGGGCTTGTGCTAAACCACATCCCTGCCTGTGGTCTAACCATTTCTTCTAAACTTTGCTTCATGGAAAATCACCTGACAATTTCCCTGAACAGAGGTCTATTGTTGGTAGTCACCGCCTGGATCAGGTCTCATGACAACGCACAGCTGTGCAGCACAGCTGGGAATGGGAAATCCCCTGCACTAGCTTCCTTCCCACTTTTCACTGAACAGACCAAGGCATTTCTTTTCCTTTCCTCTAAAGAGAGGAGAGGCAGGATACAATGTGAATGTGTCTCTGTTCCACCTTTTCATAAACTGCAGGATGCTAATCCCTCTCCTAGTAAACACTCCAACGGCTTGCTCCTGCAGGGCTCTGAGCCATCCTTGCTCTTCACACCACCAAGCACCCTTCACAGTCCAGTAAGGGTTTAAGAATAAGCCTTACATCATTCTGTGACTCCTTTTGTGATGAAGTTCACATAGGACTGCACTTACATGATCACACACTGCTAATTCAGACTGAGATACTGCTTTGCACTTCTGCCTAGAAACCTGCAGTACTGAAGCAGTCCAAATTGCAGAGCAACTTCCCCATCCATGTTTGAGATTTATATGGCTTACTTTCCTCTTCTTAAATCTCTCCTAGCAAAGCTTTGTTCAAAGATGATTAACAGATGTTGTCATTAAAAAGTTGATACTTGCCAACAAAAACCACATGGATCTGCTTGAGAAACATTGCTGTTTCCACAGCTTTCCCCAAGAAGGGATAGTTGTGGTAATTGGTAAGGCCTGAAAGAATATGATATGCTAAAATACCTTCTACCATACAAAATGTCCCAAGACAGCTAGTTTCTTGAGAATTTGTCTGTCTTTGTATAAAATCATTTGGATAAACACATGGGATACAGAATAGATAATTAAGCACATTAGGATTACAGGAGTACGTGGTGGTTTTTTTTTTGATAACAATGAATTTGTCTAGGAAAGACTTACTTGTAACAAAAGCAAACAAAAAGCAGTAAGTAATAGGTACATATCTGAACTGAAGACATAAAATGCAGACTGATACACAGAAACAATTCTTGAAGGCTAGGTGACAAACCAAAAGGACAGGATTTTAATATCCATTGCAAGATGAGCTGAAATACAGAGACAGCAAACACCCCACCCCACCAAAAAGGAGGGGGGAGATACTTGCGAAGAGCCTGGCTGAAATGTACAAGCACAGAACCACTTCTTTCTTTAGCTACCTGCTACACAGTGAAATCTAAAACCTACAAGGCAGACTCTCTGTCAGCAATTTGGAAAAAAGTAATTGGGGAGATGGGAATGTACCCTGTCCAGGGGGGGCTTTTAACAGTTCTGAACTGAAATGTTTTGAAGACGGCAGCCTGGATATTGGTAAAACTCCCAGCAACTGTCAAAGAAAAGGTAAATTTTTTTTTGGAAGGTGGAAAGGAGTCAGTGTTCAGTATGTTTTCAGAAAATATTTAAAACCATTCCAAATCCTCTGAAATGCTCAAAGCAGGACTATGAACACATAAACTGTAAATCTCATTTTCGTATAGGTTTCAAATAAATGACAGAGGCAGTGTATTTTTACTAGACTCTAAATTGAGTATTTTAGAGGTTGATATTTAAATCATTTTCTCTTTTCCATGAACCTGTTGTTAAATACATGACTGCTCTGCCAAAAAGCCTATGTTTTGAGAGGGTTTTTATTCCTTTCTTATTGCCTTTGTTCTACCATGTGACTGCAAGCTACAACATTTGCTGATGAGATCGGTGGTACTCTACAGCTACCATTTATGTCTCATCCAAACCTGCTGTAGCCAGTAAGAATATTCCCACTGATTTTATGTAGTTTCAAATCAGGATTTTATTTCTGATTTAGCTTTCGCTTCAATTGATGTCTCTATTTACTGTGCACTTCAAGCGAGCAAGAATAGTCAATGCTGTTGTGTTCCACTTCCACAAAATAATGGTCAGATGCAATTGTCAGGTTTTAAGTTTAGGAAACACAACACATTCACAGGCTGTACAATTAGAAACACCATCTTACAGACATGCAGCAAGAGGAAATACAACTAATGAGATGTTTGTTTATTTCTTTAACATTCTATTAGAGCAAAGAATCTCTATAATGAGATTATTCCATTTTATCTCTTAATTGTATCCAGATATGCCAAACATATTTACTGCTAGTGGCTTGTATACAGTACAATATTTTAAAGCTAATTATGAAACAGCAGTACTATCGTCACATGATAAAATACTTATTTTTACTGTTATGAATCAATACCATTTTCTAAAATTAATTGTAATTACTTTTTAAATTGGATATAAACCCTGCTAACTCTGAAACAGCTAGTTGTATAATTCTTCTAAATCCAGGATGATATCAGCATAGAATATTTTATTTAAATAGACTGAAAAAAAGGAAAAAAAAGACATTATGCAGTTCCTATATTTGCTGTTACTAAAGCCAGCTGTAAGTCCAGTCTTGAAAGTTTTCAAGTTTTTATTTTTGAACATCTGAAATCTGCCACTGTGTGTGTAAACATGCATACACATCCTCCCAAAACACTGTATGAATAGTTTAATTGTTCACTGAAGAGTAGTTAGCACCTGGCTTTTGTTTGTATTATACCATGTAGCAAGGAAAGCATATTACTTATAGTATTTACACTCACAAATCTCCAGGGCCCAAGAGATCTAGTGGTCTTTTAATTGCTTACACATATAATATAACAAACAATGAAAAAATGCTAAGCAAATAGTTATAAAATAACATATTGAAGTTCTTCTGTTCAAAATCATGGGTGAGTAGATGGTGAAAATCTCAACTTTATCTGTTAGTCACAATTACTTAATTTTTTTTAAAAAATACTGTCCCTGTGTGGTAAGACATCATGAATCTTGATTATACAGCTCAACAACACAAATCACATTTCAGGTATTTGTAATCTGATAGCAAACTAAAATTAACGCTTTGCAGATATTTCAAAATACATGTTTAAGCTCGGTTTTCTTGAAGAAATATTCATAATACAAACAACCAAAGTCCTATCTGAACCCTAAAGCCCTAACCCTAAAAACCCTTACAACCCTAAAAATCCTTACAACCGTAACCCTAAAAACCCTTACAACCGTAACCCTAAAAACCCTACAGCCCTAACCCTAAAAGTCGCTATCTGAATATGGGATACCTTTTCTGACTCTCAATGTAGTGGTAAAGGACAAGAAAGAGGCACCTGGTCACCTCTACTGAATGTAGCAGTAGTTTAAAACTTAGCTGAGTTTCATCCCATCTTAATGTGCACTATTTTTCAACGCTTTTATGCTCGTATTTCATATTTTTCTACATTCAGATGAAAATATATTTAAACAAACTATGGATTAATTAATGCAGTTACATTTTTGATGAGCTAAAATGAATCAGAACAGATAAGATAAATCAGTAATTTCAACTATTTAGAAGGAGATGTCTTACATCTTACTGTTTTATTATAGTAAGGACTTAACTACCTATTAAACTGCCAGTATTTTGGTGGAAGTTAAGTTAGATTCCAATGAGGATTCCACACTTGATGACATATCAGTCAAGTAATTACATGAATAAATACTGCAGAATGCATATCTGGGAGTATCAAGAAATTTTACATCAAGATTATCTTTATCCAGCAACCCACTTTTACAAAAAACAATACATCAGGTATTTTTTCAAGAATATGTACCTTCAGCAAAACTCTGAAGCATCCTTTAGTATCATTATGCAACCGATAAATATTTATGTTAACACTTAACACAGTCTATAAGGACATTAATTTTCTATTTATTTGAAGAGCCTGCATTATCTAGGAAAACTCTTCCAGTATTTCTGTGAGCTAGATTTTCTTGCAGATTATTATTCACTCTAAATTTAAGTCTTTTATCTGCAATGCCAAGTGTTAAATTATGTTGGGTTACTGTCTGTATCGTTCTATTTTAACTGCAGCTCTTCACAGATTAACATTTGAATCCTTTGAATTCAGTAGGATTTTGACAGTAACTCAAGCAGTGCAAGTCTTAGCTCTGTCCACCTAATTGTGACATTCATGAATTTCTAAGCTCTGTATTTGTCTATAGAAAGAGTATTTACCTGCTGTGTGAATCCTGTCACCAGATCCTTGACAGCCATCTTCATCATCGCAGTCCCCACTTGACTCCATTTCTTCGCTTCTTCCACCCCCACTGCCAGCATCCCGGGAAGCCCATCTTTCCAGTTTTAATTTTGCCTTCTCAGCATCCAGCTAAAATGGAAAAAGCAGAAAACCAACAACGGTCAGAATATTTACACAGCTCCTATCTCTGTTGACCAAGCTGGTTTTATAAAGCAACAAGCACTTTCACATAGTCTCCAGAACTGCTCCTCAGGTTGGAGATTATTTCTAGCAGTGACATCCTTGCATTCTGGAGCTAAAGACTATACCATCAAAATTTCTCCACCACAGATGACCAGCAACACCTAACGTCAAACTTTTCATTGAAAACACCATATCATCCAGTATCATCACAGGGAGGGCTGGACCTGTAGGCCACAGTCTGGAGATCATTGGTTAATGGTATTACCATCTGCCACATCTGAGTACTTTTTTACAATTCAAGACCACAGTATAACCTGGCTACCGTTATTTGCTACTTTTCATTATGGGTTTGGTCAGTTGGAAACCTTGGCCCCTAGATATGATTTTTAAGATGCTCTCATTTAAGATGCCTGTATGAACTGTTAAGTTGTTTGTTACATTTCACTTGAAATCTATGTTTTGAACAGACTACAGAAGAAGAAAGCTATAAATCTGAACGTATCATACTGGGTCACACTTACTACAACAATGTATTTACTCCCCAAACTCATCTTTTTGATCTTTGGATATTCTCTCTCCCTTGGTCACTACAAACAGTTGCCTATTATTAGCGCTGTGGGAACAAAAGGATTTTTCATTTCACTGGTAGTTCTGAAACATGAAAAATACTATTCCATTTACAGTCAATCTACATCCAACCTACCTAGGGAACAGCAACACCAGCACTACTTGGGAAGAAATGAATTGACTGGCTTAGTCTAATACATTTTATTATATGGTGTTAGTCAAGGAAGGACGATTCAGAGGATGCCTTGAACCTGTCCCCCACACCTGAGAGGAGCAGCTATTTGCTGAGCTATGTGAGACCTCTCCTGCTGGCACTGTGCCCTTTTCGTACCACACTTCAGCATTTGCTGATGCAAAAGCCAGAACCAAGGTGCTTCACATTCCTTGGTGGAAAGCAGCCTGTGCTTGTGGCAGTAGAGAAGATGGAACAGCTTCTGCAGAAAACAACCCCAAGAGCTGGGCTTTTCCTACAGCTCAGCGACAGGGGAATGCCCTAACTTGGACTGGGCTTTTTCACAACCTGGCTAAGCCACCACCACGACTATCAAGTTTCCGTTCCCCATGCATCCTTCTCTCATTTTGTGAGCAATTACCAATTCCTTTTCTCCATCTTGCTGAGATTTACACTGGGGATGTTGGCTTTGATTTCAAGTGACTATAAGATCCATTCCAGTATTGTGGATCACTCCCTTCACTTAGCTGAAACTCAACCTCCAAAGTATATGAGCATTGTTTTAAACAGCAGCAGCTTGTTTGTCTCCTTCTCAGAGTTACAAAAACCTTGTTTGCATTAGCTCTGCCCCTACAGTATGATGAGGTATGATTAAAACCTGTTATTCAGTTACATGAAAATATTTTACTAAATGGAAAGACTTTGTAACGCTTCTCAAAGTTGGTCACATTCTGGAGCTGTCCAATAGCCTCCACCACATATATCTTCCCCCCAAAGTATCGCAGATTCATTTCAGGCTTTGTGACCTGCTTTAACCTAGAGGACTGTGATTATCCTTGGTGCTGAGTGAAATGTATTTTGAAATGTAGCTTTGAAGATTCAAGCAGTTTTCACACTAAAAAGGAGGTGAGCTGGGAGCTGGGGGAGGAACTAGAGCACAGGGCTAATACAGCCGTGTTAACTGGGTTGAACAGATGACAACAAATGCAGCAATTCCTCCACAGTGGGAAGCTTTTTGTGGTAGCCTCCTTCTTCTTCTGACGCTGCGAGCTGCCATCCTCCTCGCTGGGGCTGACGAAGGCTTGGATCAGTGCAGCAGAGACCCTGTTCTGTGGAGCACCAGACGCCAACTCCTATATGGCAGAACTCTGGAATTTTTCCACCCTTTCACTGCAAGGATCTGTTTGCTCATTCTGAAAACACAAATGACTTCGCACTGCAGTGGCAAGATCTCTAAGTGGGAGGAGAGGGTATGGACTCTAGTGGGGAAGAGCATCAAACACTGTCTAATTGTTACCGCCTGACTGTTAAAAACAAGTTGCCTAATGTTGAGCCTCGGTATTCTAAGGCATAAAGGCTGATGTCATGGCAATACAAAACAACATTTTGTTAAACAATTGGAAAAATTTGCCTATGAGGGAGAAAGATAACTCAGTTCTTTCATAGATTTATTGTGTCCTGACCATATTAGAGAAGACTCATTCATTCTTAGTTATAATGCCTCAGAATGAAAAGAAATGGCTAAGTGGTGAACAGAACAGATGCAAAATTTAATAAAGGCTTTTAATGATTGTTTGCCAGTCAAAGCAGAAATGTTTATTGCCTGTTAAGGCAATCATTCTTTTTGAAAATTTGATTTCATTCAGTGTTCATGGCTCAATCCTGACCCCTGCTCAAAACAAGTAAATACTCAAACCAAGTGTGCACCACTCTTGGAAAAAGACCAAGAAACTGGTTAGCTTTGCAACATGGTGCACTGCAAAGTTTTACTGGGTTCTGGGTTCTTAAGGCCTTCACGACAAAAAGAGACTAAGCATAGTCCATATCTGCATCTCCTGGCCATATTACTCAAAGTTTATCCTGCTCTTTCTAGGCTGGCCAGTACAGAGGCGCGCTGTTACACAGAACCCTTATGGGGAAGCTCAACATTACAACATAGTTCAAGCTCAGGTGCAACCTACCTACCTTTTTCCCCTTGTATACCATTTCTCAACTTTTTGACCTTTGGCTACCATTCACCAAGAGCAATGAACCAGAGCCCAACTCTGTGCACACATACTGGTTTATCTGTAATTAAACTCATTCCAGGAGATGAAGTAGTGCCACTGCATTAGTTAGGAACGCTCATCCCTCCTACACTGCCACATGACTTCAGTGAGAGTTGTTTTAGTGCAGCATCAAAGCGTATGCTAGTATTTCTCCTTCTCCTTTTAAAAGAAGCACAGACACCTTTCTCAAAGGCCTGAGACTGCACTGAAATAGCACAGTGCATCAGGATGGTACAGGGTGCTGGTGCTTTAGAAAAAGTGTCACAACAGAAAAACAACATCCTTTATATTTTTAAAGCTCTGGTAGGTCCAGAAGGTGGGTGTAGGCAGGGCATGTCCCTAATTTTTCGCTGCAGCATTCGAGGCCTCTTCAGAGACAGCCATGACCTGCCCAAATGTCCGAACAATTCTCCTGGCTGCAGGCACCAACCCCAGAACTTCGATTCCCCCCAGAGTGCTGGAAAGCAAACAAGTCCTTTCCCCATGCTGAATGGCAGAGCTCAGAGACTGGAGTCAGTAATGGCATTTATATTATTAAAAACTACTCTTGAACAAGCCTAATTTTGCCAGCTTGTACTCCGCCTGCTGATGCATGATGCAGTCCAGCCATACCTGGCAGCTCTGCACAGCAGGTCCAGCCTGGGATTGCACTGTCCTGATGCTGAGAATTGACACATTGGTTAAATAATTGCAGTGGATTTCAGGTCGCGCATTGGAATTTGTGTTTTTACCTTCATAAAGCAGAAGACATTTGCTGCTTGTGATTCCAGAAGATACTGGAATCTTAACAGCTTAAAAATTAAGTCATCAAGTTTTTGCCTCATCTGAAAGACCATACTTTTTACTCATGAAAAGCTTATGTAAATAGCTCAGAAACTGAAAAATGACTCAAATCAGGAATCTTCCCAGCTGCAGCAGGCTTTGGATCAGCTTCATAACCCTCTAAAGGGTTTTTGAGAAACTCTACAGTCTTTCTGTGGATAGGCTTTAGTATCTGTTTTTGATTCAGCTGAAGGGTAAAAATCCCATATTACTGTTCTGCTCTGAGTCAGACACAGATGACTATGCTGATGCATTTTACTGATTCCAGCAAAGGTTCCAACCTTAAATTATGTTAAAAAACACCAACGTTCTGCTGACATCAGTTTTATGGAGAAGAAAGAAATGGTATCAGCATGGTTGCTGTCTTCCTCCCCTGTTAATCCTTGATGAAGTAGCACACAAAGTCCTGGTCACCCAAAGAGTCCTTCAGAGGCATCAAAGATTACATGCCATGCAACCCCTGAGCTTCCTAATATGAGCCTAATCCTAATTCTCGTTCTGGATCTTTGAGCACAGATGTCTTAGAACATAAATTTGTGGTCATGCTTTTTCCTGAAGGTATGTTCCAGATGAATACTTCCACACATTAATTAAATAATAGCTCTTTAGCTCTGTGAGAACTATTTGATAAAACTGTCAATTTTAATCAATTTCACTGATAAGTCTATTTTCTGAGAGATCATATATGCACATGTATCTGAAGGGACTGCTTGAAGCTGTAGGATAATACCAATTTCAGCAGAAAATAGGTTTTGAAATTATATTTTGCACCACAGTTTTAAGCTTTTCAAGTCAGCGAACACAGCAATGAAAATGGAAGAGAAAGCATTTTTTGAATGAAGCCACTTAAAAGTTGTGTGCTTGGAATATTCAGAGGCAAATCCCATATAATAATTGTTTCCTGAGGAATTTGTTAATTAATTTCCTGCATGACAGATTTCAGTTTGGATGCTTTTCCTCTCTGAAAAGTCAGCTTTGAGGTGAAATCTAACTTCCGTCCACTTCTCATGTGAGCACATGTTTCTGGACTTGCTGTTGTTTCCAGAGATCAAAAAATGACTTACTATATAATGAATTTAGAAATTGTAAGATAAGCTTGATCTTTTTTCAAGATAGTTGCAAGTAGCTGTCTTCTAAAAAATACTTTAGTGACATAAAAACAATTTGCAGAGACAAAGCATTTTGCCAGCTTCTGCCCAAATAATGCACAAAGCCTAATCTTGAAGAGTCATAAATAAATGACTCAATCCTTCCATTCACTTTTTTCTTCAAAAATAAAACTAAAAATCCTTTCTAAACCATTATTAGGTCAGAAATGACTACAACTGAAAAAGACAATGCTCCTTTGTTTTTCATCTATTATATATATTTCTTTGTTAGGGACTGACATATTGCTTTAGGCATAAAGCTGCATTTTACTGCTGTCTTGTGACTGAGCAGATGTTCTGTCATTTCACAAAACAATAGCAATATAACAAATTTTAGACATAAATGCCATATCACTTATTCCAAGAGGGTCCTCTCCTTTGAGATAACATTTATGGTTAATTCTCCTCCACATATGCTCTTAGATCCTTTTAAAAGCATTTGGCGGTTGTTTTTGCTTCTTCTTTTCACATTTATCTAGCTCATATATTATAGCATAAATGAACTTATTTGTCTTCAATCTTGTCAGACATTTTGTTTTTTCTTCCCTTGTCTGCATTTCAGAGAAATCCAAAAGGCCCAGTGCATTATCCCTTCTAGCTTCTTCCAAGAGCAGTACAATTCAGTGAGGTAGCACCACTCAACTCTTGAATCCTTTTTTTAGCTGACAGACAGCTAACCTTCTGGAGCAACTGACATCACCAAAGGTTTCCTTCTGCTGGATTTATTCAGATCCTTACAATAACCTTTGCATCATACATCTTGCTTTACAAGTTACCTGTACAATATTAGAACAATTTAATCCAACAGCTATGCATAATTTATGCAACATGATTAAGAACTTACAATGTTTTTTGAATTGTATTCATGTCTCTCCTGACCAGACCTTTTCCAGCTTGGGAATTGGACCAGTACCGGTAAATTCCTTTGTTTTATGTTTTTCCCTTTCCTCTAAGGAGCTTGCATTTATTTACACTAGATTTCTATCTCTTGTCTCTGTCATTGCTCCTGGTATACATATAAACTGACAGGGAAGGCTCTGTTGAAGCACACGGAAACGTGCAAAGTGCAAGTCCCAAACTAGGCATGCCCACAAAATGGGGACCAAGAGCACCCATACCTCCTCTGCCCCAGAGTATCTCCACTCTACCTATACATAGCATTCTGCAAGTCCTTTGTTTCCTTTCTGTTTTTTTTTTTTTTTTTTTTACCCTTCTTTTGGTTTGTTCTGCTATCAAACTTCTCATGTTACTTGGAAGTGCTTCCACACATTAAATGGCCCATGCGTAGAATAAACACGCCAGGTCTGTCACTAAGCCATGGACCCCTCCTCTATATTTAGAATCATAGAATCATTGAGGTTGGAAAAGACCTTCAAGATCGGCTGGTCCAACCACCCCTCTACTACCAATGTCACCCACCAAACCCTGTCCCTAAGCACCAGGTCCAACCTTTCCTTGAACACCTTTGTTTCTTATGTTGCAGCTCCCCAGGAAGCCTGCCTTATGATAAATTTGAAGTACCTTCAGAACTAGCTGTCCATCTTTTGGGAAGGTCAGGACTTGCTTTTTATCTTAAACCACCTTTTTCAAGCCAAGTAACTTATGCAGTTGATGCTTTTATTTGCTTTGCCCCTCCCCCCCCCCCCAACTCTTTTCTGAAAGAGCACCTATAACCCTACAATGCACATACCTTCCTATCATTTCTGAGGAAGCCTATTGCAACCATTCCTCTTTATTTTCACATGCAACTTTTTCTAACATTTTTTACAGACTTGACTTCTCTACATACTCTTTGCAGTCCTCTGTCCTTGAGGCTTTATATTTGCATAAGTCTTTCTTTACTTGTGATTACCTTTTGTTCTCCTGGTTTATGCAGATTGACTCTTTACCCTCTTCCTCATATTTTTATTGCCAGGTAATACATTAGACACTTTAAGACACTTTAGAATCCATACTTTCATTTATCTTTGAATACTTTTCATTCCCCATCTGTGTCCTTCCTCTTATCCAGCTTCTTCTCACTGACTTCCCGTATAGAAGAAGATTGGAGATTCACACTCCACAGCAGAGAAGCTAAAAGCAGTTATTTCTCTTTCAGTTGATTACAAATGTAATAGAAGTATTTCATCAGAAATGGAAGATAGCTTTTACAAATTCAACTTCTTATACTGCAGTGTTAGTGCTTCTATTTTAGATATTTATGGGTTATGTCTTCTAGCTGCTTTCTAGAGGTGAGTGTACTTCTGCAGAGTGCTAGCACCATGATCAGTTCAGTATTCACTGAATTGAAGTATACAAGCTATGTATGTCCGTATATTTACTGATTACTATGTGAAGAAGCAACAAGAATGTGCACCCACAGAATCTTAAAGTTTTTAACAAAAGCTTTATAATATCAGTTTGGGTAAATTATTACCCAAGAGGTATTAATTGTCAATTACATAAATTGAGCAGAAATAAGAAGACTTATTCTAGTTAATGTTTTAACCAAGCACAACAGCTGTTTAAAGAGAATGAATACAATTTGATTTGAATTTACTAAGACAGACGGGTCAAGGAAGTAAGCAGACATCCCTTCCTGATGTTTTATCTTAGCGTTGGGCTGTAAATTTTTGGTATTATGCAATATGACAAACAAGATCCTGCTCACCTGATGCCTAGTGTGACTGATACAAATACCTTGGGTTATTTCCTGCCACAGGCATGAATTTCAACTTTAGACAGTTAGTGCAGTCTTTTCCAAAAATAAAATTTACTTTTAAATTGCAGTATGTGTAGTCTGAAAATAGAGCATATGGCTAAAAACCTGTTGTGTTATATTAAGACTTTCTGCATCTTGTTCAATTAAAAAAAAAAAAGAAAGGTAAACAATTGTTATAAAAATGTAAGATAAACATTGCAATTCTTGCTAAAGAGTATGCAGGAGTTGCGTATAGAAAATTCTTTGACTCTTCAAAACAGTTCATTTGTGGGAGAGGGGCTGTTTGACCCAAGAGCTTCGGTTGGCAGAGGGCTGCTGAGAATGCCAACAAGGTACTCAGAATGCCAGCGTTGCAAAGTAGTTCTTGCAATGTGGCCCCTTGCAAGAAAATTGTGGGCCACAACATCTCTAGACACAGCTGTGGAGCACAGCATGCACGCACATATTAGTTGGATGACAGTGATACCACCAGTGGGAGCTACACTGATTTTTTACAATAATCCTGATAATGCACTAGACCAGAATGTGTGATTCTCTACAAGGGCAGGCAGCTGGGAGATGAACACACCGTGTCTCTGCAGTGCTGAGATACTAAGGCACCAGGCCAGATCCAGCAAGTGTCATCTCCTGTGCTCTCACAAATGGGCCTGTTCTCTGTTGCTTCTGACACTATTTCTTCACTTTCGGGAAAAAAAAAAAAAAAAAAAGTGGGTTAACTTTAGAGAAGGACTAAAGAAATGACCAGAAAAAATAGACAGACTTCTCTGAGTGGCTGACTGGGAGAATATGAGTATTGTCTATAAATATATTTAGTCTTCCCCTTAAATGTGGAGAGATCTCAGAATATATCTAGCATAGAAATAAAAAGAGGAGAAACAAGCTTTTTAACTATCAGAGTTAGAAGTTTTGGGAGCAGCCTACCAAGAGAAAGATGGGGACAAAAATCGTCAAGTATTTGCGAGACCTGGCTGAATAAATCTGTGAGTGAGTGATGTTCCCTGTGATGTCAATGAGCTGTATGCAATATTTCAGGAGGTCTCCTCCAGGCTTCCATCCTGTGTCTCTACGCTCTGCTAGTTTCTAATATTAGAAAATTGATTTGTAAAACCAAAATCACAAACCGGAACCACTCCTATTAGCCATTAGGAGTGTTATTTCCTTGCTTGTCTGATTTCTGTATGGGCAAATTATGTCCACCTACCGAGTTATGTCCATTCTTTCCTCTAGGCTAAGAATGAAGCCTCTTAGCTGTGCCTGAAGTAAAAACGTGGCTCCAAAAAATGTATTAATTATTGCTGGTGCTTAGTGTGGTTTACAATGTGCTGTTTGACTAGGAGCTCTGACTCATCAGATTTTAGATGTCTAATAATAATGAAGAAACTTCTGTCTGATCAGACTTAGGAAGTACGAAATGAGAAGTGCCTGCAACCAGGAGGCTGGTTGCACTTCGTCAGTCCTTGAATGGCACCCTTCTGACAAGCTGCGTGTTTTATTGGGCTACGTGAGTAAACAGCGGCCTCTCTAAATCATTTAAGGCACAGAACAAACCTTTCTTCTTGCTTTGTACTCAGACAGAAATTACTTTTTTTTTTTTTTCCTTGCAGGAATTTTCATGACATGCTCCAGTGCATGTTAGCTCTGTTTCATGTTCTTGGATTATTATCTGCTTTCAAGCTCTGCGTTGCTGAAGATCATTTTCATAGTATGAGAAGTTTGACATTTCACTGGAAAGACTCGTGAACAATCAGTCTCTCATTATTCAATGGACCCAGGCTTTGGATTTGATGTTTCATGTTAAAACATGACTGAAGCAGCTCGTTTCCTCCATACTAAATCCCAGCAACTGAGCATTAAAATCCAATATGAAATAAAAAATGGAAAACGTGGTAAGAACATCGATAACAATGTCTGTCATTCATTTAAGATGTACTGATGCTGGGAGCTAAATAACAAACTTTTTGTTACATAAACTGACTAGTTTTAATACCACTGCAACCCAAACCTAACTTGAAAAACAATCACACTGTCCCAGTGCCACATCTCTGAAATCCTCACCTTTGCATTTCTAAATGTACTGTATTATTTAGAAGGTGCCACATATGCACAGAAGAAAGGATCAGAGCCTCTGCTGCTGTGAATCAGCAAACTGAATTCAGTGGAGCTGCTCCAATTTATTCCACATGAAGGGCCAGCCCAGACGGTTTCATTTGGGAAAGCAGGGTGTTTTAATGAAACAGACAAACATAGTTCATGTTGCATGAATCTGACAATAAAAGACTCTCTCTTTCCAGATGCTGTGCTCCTATGGCTTCATGGCAACATGTGAGGACATATGACTGGATGTTTTTGCTAAGTCATTTTTATTTAAAAAGGGAAGAAAGAGGGATGTCTGCATGCAGTAGCTGCCACTGAAGCCTTTTTTCCTGTGGCTTTCCTTTTCACTGGTGACTTTCCCATGAAGGCTCTCTGATGTCTCACAACGACTGAGTTCACAGTACAGTCTTTGTACCAGTGAGCCCCTCTCCTCTGCTCACGGAACTTGCAATCTGTTACATTTGGCTAAAATTGGCTAATGGGTTAAAAGCACATGGAAGGAGCAGCAAGCCTAACAGGCAGGGACACACCAGAGCATGCTTGTGTAAGTTGTGTTTGTTTATGGAACCAGGTCAAAATGCAATGCAGAGGCAAATGAACAACTGGCCTTGGCAGATCACTGGGAACATTCCTGGAGATCTGAGCAGTTGCTTTACCTTTCTCAGCATGGGTTTAAATTCTATTCAGGCCTGGAACAGGCACAGCAAATGGAAAAAGGTCGATGCATCGGTCTTCATGGGCTATCATCTTCTCCTCTTACTTTCTCAAAAACCACTAACAAGATAATCTGATCACAAAGATCAAAAGCTCTCTCGTGGTGCGCTGGGGAAAATAACCACATTTTGCCTGCAGTGTATATACCTATAATTCAGGGTTGGGAACCGGCCCACATTTACCAGAGATGTGAACTGGCTTTGAAAGTCTCTCTCTCCATCTCATTCAAACTGTACAAAGGAACTGCTGTTTCCAAGGAGTGGATTGAAAATTTCAGAACAGGACTCTTGATTTTTGCTATGAGCACCTTACTGCAGAATCCTTTTCAGCAGTTTCAGTACATACATGCAACACTCATTTGTCCTGTTGTTTTAAACTTGGCACTTGTCATTTTAGAATGTTTTCAAGTGACAAAGTTCCCATCTAATCAGTTAGAATAATTTTCACTGAAGTCTCTTCCCTGAGATTTCTGAACTTTCTCCATTCCGTTTTTCAGGTCATAAAAACTTGCTTTTTTATTTAATTAAAAATAAAACAATAATCCTGTTTTTGCTCCTGAACATCTCTGTAGACTTCTCCTAAATTTCAAGCAGTGTTCAAGAGGAGCAAAGAAAACAGGTCAGCTCTACTGAAGGTGACAGAGAGGTGTGGACTGGAAATGGCTTCTGTTATACAGAAAGGCGAGCTCATTTTGAATCGGTGATTAACACTCATTACAACTGATCCCATCAAAATGACCTGAGAACTACCACTGGAAGACAGTCACTGTAACACAGAACACTCTACTACTATTCTGCTTTCTCCCTTCTCAGCAAGGTGCTTTAGCTCCCCAGCTCATTTGTACTTGATCCTCTTTGCCCAGCTTCTCTTCACTGTGTGACCCACCCATCTTTTTTTTTTTTCTTCTCATGTAACAGCACCCTCTTTCCCACCTAAATATGGTCACCATCTCAGCTAAGGATGATGACTCTTGGTCACTTCTGCTTGGCTGTTATTATTGGGCTTAATATGTGAAAGCTCTTCTTCCATCAGTTCCTTCTTTCGTTAATTCACTCTGAAGGACTGCAAAGGACCATTGCAATCATCTCATCTGTTTCTTTCCTCCTTAGGCCTCTGAGGAAAGAAGCTTTGCTACTTTTCCATTTTGCTACTGCATGGCCTTTGTACAACTCTAAATCTTTCTTTATGCAGATATTTCTCAGTGGAAACAAGGAGGAACCAACCTCCAGGGATCTCACCACTGACCATGAGCAAGTTTCCCCACAATCTGGGAACTCCTAGATGAGCTAATCAGCAATACATCACTCCAGGTGAGAAATGTGGCCTGGAAAACTCAGACATCTTCAAGGGCAGGCATGCTACTGAGGGACAATTAAGGTGGCTCCAGAAAAGCCCATATTCTGCTTGTAAAGCAGCCTATGCGTACTGCCTGCTCCACCAGGCCTGGCACACTGTTGACTCGAGCCTCCTCGGATTGAAGAGATGTGATTACTATCAACTGCTGGCATTTTGTGCTGATGCTCTGCTTTGCTCCCATTTGATCATGCCCTGAAACTGCAGCAAGAACCAGTAAATACACACATGAGTAATCTGCTTGTTTAAAACAAAACACTACAAATGAGAAATATGGGATTTTAGAACTGACCACAAACTCTGCACTCAAATCAGCATTCTTTCCTGATGCTGAGCTACCACTGAAATGAAGAACAAGTTGTGGCACATCTCAGTTACATACCAACTCAGGAACAACCTTGCTTACTCTAAGTTCAACCCCACAAACGTTCAAGTGTTCACACGCAGCTCTGGAAGGCACAATTATTTGATATGACAAAGGATGATCTAAGCAAACAAAGGCAGACTCCCAGCCACTTGTAAGCTCATTAATATGCATGAGCAATCACATTACAGAGCCTTGATTTTGCCCTGGGCATTTTCCTAACCATGAATCATGAAAAACAAGGAAGAGATGGCACAAGGAGATTATGAAGAATTTACATTTCTAGTATGCCTCATCTGCACGCTGACATCTCTCCCCTCCCAAGGAGCTCAGGCATTGCTGTGCTGAGCCCTGAGTGCTGGCTGCTCCGGCAGCAGCCACGCACGCTGGTACTGACTGCAACCGACAGGGAAGTAAGAGTCCATAAAGAACCGCTGCCTCGACTACTGTATCTGGGGGAGTTGTTTCTTCCCAATCTTTTAAGTATTTTTGAGGTAATACAGCTATACTTCACTGCTGAAACATAACGTGATGTATAGCAAGAACCCCTGCTGTGTGCTTGGTCGTCTGATACTAATTATACATTAAAAAGACGAACTCTATCTTTAGTTTAACTTCAAAGACAAAACTATGCTTCTTACTGTCAAGTATGTAGAACTCACAGCCCTCTTCTGTGATTACAAGTGCAGGAGCAAACATCCAGTGGGAAATCGATGGCAGCTGGAAAGGCTCAAGGAACACCAATGTTTTCTCTCTCTCTTTTCTCTTGCTGGTGCGTAAGTTATGGGGCAGAGCATTGCTACCTAGTCAGATTATTCTGATGTTGAGAATGACTGACCACCAAATCAAAGCCTGCTCACCAATTTCAGCGAAGGTCAGCTCTCAAAATGTTTTCCCTCATCAGTCCCACCCCCCTGCCCTTGTTATTAGAGGGGGACACACAGAGACATGGTCACCAACACAAACAAAGGTACACAGAAAGGATAATTCTCCATGCCCATTTCTTTAGGAAAATAGGCAAAAAGCCCTGTGGAAATTCTGTTCAGATCTACCTTCACCATAAAGTTCTCTGCTATGCTTTATGTCACCTTCCCCAGAGCTTTACCTGGTCTTGTCTATGACTGTAAGCTCTGCAGGGACCGCGTACTCTTTTGGATTTACTACCACGACTGAGGGCTGTTCTTAGCTGGTTCCTTATTTCTTCTGTAATAAACATGATGAATCGTAGTAATTAAAAAGATGCCCCCCTCCCCTTTTTGTTCTTTCATTACTGGATAGATGGTGGGTTTTTCAGTTTGTTTATTTTAATGATGTTTTTTGTTTTTAAGTCTGATCTCAGCACCTCTATAGTGTACACACATCAGACAGAATTCTGCAATTTTAATATAGTGAATGGTGCTTTAATGTCCCCACGTTATAAATTTCATTTCCTCTTATCCCCTTTCATTTGACAGGTTTTTCTCCTGGTGAGTTATATCGTGATTACACATACTGCAAATCTTATTGTGAATATTTAAATAGATGGCATCCTAATTCTCATTCACTTCAGATGTTTTTTGTTAAAGAGAAGGCAATATGGAACCATAATGAAGGACCTTCTTGTCAAATTTTATCTTCAGGGAGGCTTGGATTAATATGAAACACACAGCTGAGGTATCTGTGTTTTGAAGAGCTTGAGAGATTCTTTAATTGCCGCAATCTGTCGTGCCTCTCAGATCAATTTTGCGAAGGTGTTCAGCGTGGCATGGGGTTTGCTGATGATTCTTTGTCTTGTAATGAAGAAATGCTTTGTCTTGTGTCAGATATTAGAGCCACCAACATTCAAATACTCCACAATGGGAAATGAAAGAAGGAATAGTAACAGAAGAATGAAAGCAGAAATGACAGTTGTTGTTAAACATTATAAGGTGATGTTTTATTGTATAATTATGGTTTTTCGTTTGCCTCTGTTCTGTTCATTAGCCAGGAGCCCAGGAGTTTTCTTTCAACAGTTTCTTTAGCCTCACACCTTCTATATAAAGGCAGTTTATTACCATCAAGTAAACTGTGCACCTATGGTGTATGTCCATATGTTTTATATATTCTTTTTTTGGATCTACAGTGGATGTTTTACATTAGTGGCCTCTTTGAAAAAATCCAATCTTTAAAATTTCTCTGAATGTTCTTGATACAGTGGAAGACCCAGCAATAATTAAGGATTCGCTCTGATTTTAATTCCAAGTGGCCAAATAATTCTCCTTAGTATTACTATCAAAAATGAGAATTTACCTCTCAACATGGATGGAACTTCTTTTGGACAAGGAAACTGTCATAAATGTGGTATTTTTTATTAGTAATAAATCATATATGTATTATCTCCATAATAACCTAACACAAAAATCAATGGCCAGGGCAGAGCAGGTCCAGTAACTGGTTTACTTTCCCTATTGTTTGTAAGGAAGGGGTAGCTGCCTGAAACAACCATTATTTTGCTATAATTTTTGTGAAATCTCCCTTCTCCCTGTTACACTTCTCCCAAACAGACCCTTCTAGACAGCACTATATATCCTAGATATACACACTAGGACTTCACATTCATCCCATCTCTTCACTCCATCTCTGCCATGCTCCCTGAGGTTCATATCCTCATTTTGCTCTCACACCACTCTGGGGTTAACTCTTCCTCCTTTATGTGATCTCATACTTTATTCTGTCCACTATCCCTCCCTCCCTGCAAAGCCTCCACCAGTGCAGTCTGCTTGGCTTATCTACATCAAGTCCTTTTCACATAATCATAGACCGAGAACGGTTTTGGTTGGTAGGGATCTCAAAGACCCCCTGGAGCCTTCTGTTCTCTAACCCCAACTCCTTCAGCCAGTCTCCACAGAAGAGGTGCCCCAGACCCTCTGATCATCCTTGTGGCCTTTTCAGGACTCATTCCAAGAGGTCCATGTCTTCCTTACACCAGGGGCCCCAGAGCTGAACGCAGCACCGCAGATGGGGCCCCATGAGAGCAGAGCAGAGGGGGAGAATCCCCTCCCTCACCCTGCTGGCCGCGCTGCTGTTGGTGCAGCCCAGGGTACAGGTGGCTTTCTGGGCTGGAGGCACACGTTGCTGGCTTGTGTCGAGCTTCTCACACACCAGTACCTCTAGCTATGAAAGAAAGCAAGGACTGGGGTGTTTTTTTGAGCTACAGCTCCTTTTGTATAGTGTCTTCTAAACTGAGGCATACCTGGTATTTGGAGCAGGATTTCATTTCATGTGTTCTTGGGAAGCTAGTGCAGCTTGCAAAATCAGAACCAAACCACTCTCAAGCTACTCATTTCAAAGATAAGACCAGTCAAGAGTTTTTTCCATTTCTTGCTCAAATGCCAAAACAGCCAACGTGTGGTGACGGATAATGATCTACCTCCTGATCTGCATTTAACATTTAAAAATCCGTGATCGCTATTTAACTTGGGCCAATCCCATACTGTACACTGTAGAGGTCTCTCTCTACTGTTCCACATCTGTTAAATATTTTAGATATTTTAGCTTTATATTTATGTAGTTGAGATGGAGTATAATAAAGCCTGTTAAAATCAAGAGTGTATGAGGTTATATTGGGTATTCTGAGAAAGACAGATTTAGAAAGCCTAATGGAAACCATTCACTCCTCTATTGAGATGTCAGATTTGTTTCTCACAGTTTTGCACATTATGTTTAACTCAGTTCTTTCCATCAAAGGCAACTGATGTCTTCTAGCAACACTTTCAGACATGGTTTCCTTCTTAGTTCCAACTTCTTCAGAATAAATTAGTACCATTGACAGTGACACACATGTGAAAGAGAATGTTTCATATGCAAAATGATGCATCTATAAAAATGTAAAGGAGTGCTACTTACTGCCTACATATACTGGGATTCTCCTTAACTTCCTTCTGGCTATCTTGTTAACACCTGACATTTGGGCAACACATTTCCACTGTGGCTCAAAACTGTTGAAATGGATTTTTAAACCTTTCATCAGTCAAGAATGTAAGGCTGGTTAACACCACGGTGATACATCGTTTAATGTTCCACCTCATTTTCTGCAAATTGTTCCACAAGGCTTGAGTATCATTAGGTGAATGGAGCATTAAAAATATGCCACTGCAATTACGCTTCTGTCTAGAATTCTGTGATTTTTCCGTATTTTCTCTAAACTTGAAGCTTTCATCCCCAAGAAAGAAACTCCTACCCTCAAGTGGGACACCTATCCTCAAAGAGTTTACCAAAGGCCAACCTCCCTAATGACATGCCAGGTAGGTTTAGAGGACTGAAACAGAAGTGTCCTTAGATGAAGTTCTCACACTTATATCTGTGGGCATTATAGTCTCAGGAAACAACTGAGAAATGCAGGCCAAATCAATAAAATTTGGTAACAAATGGCACCATCATTCCTCACTAACACCACTGCACACTATGCAAGTCCTAATGATTAAACCAGATTCCACAAAATTGGAAACCGAACAATGCTAGAGTGAATATTGTGCACAGGCATCTAGAGGGGTAAGTAAGAACCGATTAGAAAGAAACAGGCAGCAGACTTATCTACTGTTCCCTATCATATAAATTTTTAATCTTTACATCAAACTTCTACTCTATTTATTTGTGCAGTCAAGCACATTATTTCACTGACCGTGCACAGATATTGAAGGATTTAGTGAAGCTCTTCAACAAATCCAAAACAGACTGAACGTATTTGTCCAAATATGTGCTCCAGCTTTATAGCATGGACAAGTAAGAGAGTTAATCAGAAAACAAAAAAGCAAACGTTAAGGAAGAAATACTCTCGGGGGACAATAACGCAAGGCAAAAGATACGTTACTGCTCATTGAATTACCTATACAAGATTTTCTTTCTTATTACAGCATTAATCTTTGAATGTGTGCACACAAGACAGTAGTATAAATCCCTTACTTTGTTCTAAGAACCTAGAGTGCTGTGTTAGACTATTGGCTTCTGCCACCGCCAGCATCCGACCACAGAGGTATTCCTGCCTCTTGTACTGTTCAAGAGAGTGTCTCTGGCAGAGAGAAGAGGATTTGTTTCCCTCTCTCTTCCTAGTACTATGTCAGACAATTCAGAGAAATCCACTGTACCTCCACATATATTTAAATTTCTTGTCCTCTCTACATCCTTCACATTAGCCCAGGACCAATGCTGACTTACTTTGGCTAGGGCCTAGTCCACCTCCATCACTCCAGCCTAGGCCCCTGTATGCTCTTCCCACTCACATCAAGCTTTATAATCCACTCTCTACCTTCTGCACTACTGCAGAAGGAAGAGCTGGATTATGGAACGCAGAATTACACAGGCATACTGGCAAAACACCTCAGCAGCTCTCTGATACTGCCACCTTTGAAGTACTAGGTTTTGGTCCCAGGTAGAGAGTAAGACAAAACATTCCGACTATTGAAGATGTCAAGCACAGAAAGGAGATAAACAGCATCCGCACTTGATAAAATAATAAATGCACCAAACTTTTCAAGCTAGAAGCTTACTGAGCACAAAGTACAGCACCACACAACACGACCTTCCAAAAGAGACCTGTCACCTCTTGATTTATGTTTGCAATATCACATCTTCCCTGCATGAATTTCAAAATGTCTGAGAATGACTTACAAGACCTCGGAGCCAAAGTGAACTGCTGGATAGCTGGCTCAGGCTCAGGATGGTCAGCATGCCACAGGAACGGCCCTGTGGCCTCAGACTAGGAGTGTCCCGTACCTGGCAGCGCCGGGCAGCCTAGCTAGGCCGCTGCTTGCACAGGCCTGCAGCACCTGCTGTCACCACGGCAGGGACGCTCCAACACGTGTCTCTCGGTGTGTGAAACATGCTGGGGTACCTCCTGCATGGCTCTTTATCGTCTTTAAACATCATAGCTTCATGTTTGGTCCTGCTGATCCTCCAAAGAGCTCCCACTAAGAGGCTGTTAGCACACACTGAGCAGCCCAGGCAGAGAAGCCTTGCACACGCCTGATGCCTTACAGAGCACAGCTGACTGCTGGAAGGAAATGCAAGGAAAATTGTCCATTTGTAATCCTTGATAGTTCACATTAAAAAAAAACACCGGAGTACAGGAAATGCCTGACTGATAGTGTAAGCACTCATGTAAATTTGTGCAGGCTGGCAGACTGATTTTCATCATTCAGGCTGGCTGTATTCTTTGAAGATATGTCACTTCCCTGGACACACGCAGCTGTGTGTTTGAAGCTCACCCTGCTTGGACTAAATGATTTGTTCATGATCTTAGTGTTTGGCCCTTTCATGGAAAAAAATCCAGCACTTCAAGCTTTTGTGAGTCTGAAAGGGTCATTTAGTTTTTAAGAATCTGCCTTAGCTTTCTTATTACAATTATTTATTTGAAGTCTGAACAGGCAATTTGATGAATGAGAGAGAGGAAGGGTGGGAGAGAAGAGGTACAAACAATATATTGTATATAGTTTTGCCAATTACTGTGGAACAGGCTTCAACCAACTTAAGAAGATTTCGTATTTTTGATAAGCTATTACATGGGGTTTCTCTTACCTTCTTGTTGCTTTTCTCTTTCCTTATTATTAAATATTCTGTTCAGTCTCATCAGGTTTTATTTTTAGGAACTGATCCCAAGATTCTTGCTGACACAGAGCAAGTTACCCTCAGTACTGTTTGAGGAAACCAATGCACCGTTCCAACAAAAACAAGGCAATGGATTAAAGAACTGAAGGGATATTCACTGCATGCAAGGCTGTTATACAAAGATGTCAAATTTCTTTCCTCTGCTTCTTCCACACATACATTTCTGACTGCACATAGCTGATTACCCTCCTTGCATCTGAACCAATACAGAGTAATTTTAAGAGTAAGGCAGTGTTTTTTCAGCAGTGCCGCTAGCTGCCAACCCCATTCTGGTAAAGGTGGTTGTGATGCCTATCAGTGAAGCAGACAGAGCACAAAACATCGCATCAGCTGCTCATGGGGAGCTCCTTTTGACTCATTCCTCTAACTAAAATGCAGGGCTTCAGTCTCTCTGAACTGATAGCTTAAGATGGAAGAGGGACCCAGTGATACTCCTTTGCTGGTGTGAGTGTGGCTATACTGATTTCACTGAAGTGATCCAGCCATACGTATCCACAATCCTGGTGATTTACCCATATGATAAAAAACATTTTCAAAGTACTCCTTACCAAAAAAATCCCATCTTCAATAAAGAATGATAGTTCTTTCAGAGTTCTTGAAACCAGCCTATTCTACAGCAAAGACATTCAATGTTTTCCTTGCACAAAATTCAATGAATCTGAGGTTTTGTTCTAGACTATCTCAAGATACAGCAATATATCATTTTCTGCATTCTATTCTATTCTGTATTTTTCAGAGGACTGCTCTACCACAGTGTGGGATATTTGGGCCTGAAAACACTGTTTTTTGAAGCTGACCCTAAGTCTATGGGCTACTAAAATAATTCCTAAGCAAAACCACCACACTTTTCATTTAAAATAGTCCAGCATTCTCTTTATTTTATGACATTACTCAAGCTGCTGGAAAACTTTAGCTACTCAGTAAGTTTTACACCGATCGTATTTTTCCAGTAAATTTTTAAAATATTACATACTTAAGGAGACATCTTTCATAGTGGCTGACTGAATATTAATATGACTTTTTATTTCCACTAGACTCTATTAGAATGTAACTAAACATTAAAAATGAGCACTAGATTCAGTGACACTAATTCCCCCATTGCGTATCACTATGAGACTCTCGAGTCCTGTTTCTCTTTACCCAATTTGCGGTCCCATCCATCTGATTTATAGAGCAAGCTGCAGCAGGAAGTGGAAAGGAATTCTAAATCAGCACTCATTCGTCAGACTTCAATATGAAGTGCAAAATATGGCATTAAAGCAAGACTGAAAGCTTTCTTCCTCCTTTGAGAAAATACCTCCTTGCAAAGGACTTCATGGTACAGCAGAGGTAATGGAATAAGTGATTATGCATTTTCAAATACTCAGCTGCTCTTCATGTGGGTGTTATCAGCCAGGGAAAGTTTAGGGCAGGTTCAAACATGCAGAATACATTCAAGTTTATGACTTAATTGTGCTGAGAACTAGCACTGTTAGCTTGGATCAATGGTGCTGAGAGGAGCATTTCTAAGTCTCAAAGCTTACTACATGGATTTGCAATTATCATGCAAACTGTCCACTTACTCCACTGCCCTGTAAGATGATGCCTTTTCTAAGAGACATTAAGGAGTTTCATTTCTGCTGCTCAGCTTTCTTTTCCATCTTGAACTTTCAGGCCTTTCAGAGGATTCACACTGTCTGACATAAGATGCTTATAACTAGATGCATTGTTGAATTACTGCTTTAAAAAAGATACAAGTCAATTTTAATTAGATTTATGGGAAACCTCCCTAAGGCAAATCCTTCCCAGTTGCAATTACTGAGCATACCTGAGATAAAGGGATGGAAGTGGGAGGAATTCCTTTCTTTCAACATGAAATATAGTTTATTCAGTTATTTTCATTACCAAAACAGGTAATAATATTTTCAAAAGAAGGAAAATGGCTCATCTTTATGAATCATTAACTATTTATCTATAAACATGCACAAAGCTGGAAGAAGTAAAGGAAATGAGGCTTCCTGCCCTAGAGAGTGTACAAAATGATGTTATAGTACACATTTGTTGAGGCAGCAAAGCAGTTGGGAACACATACACTCTAAGCATGTGGGCAGAATGAATAAAGTCTCTAAATGACTAGAGCAAAATTTTTTTTCTAAGGCCTTTCAAGATAAGCAGCTGCCTCTGGACTTGGAGACTTACAGTGCAGTCCTGAACCCCTGATGATGTGTAGCTGCCCCCCCAACTTTGGGATTCGTCTTAGGAAACCCAGTGCATCCACAGTGCACTGGCAGGGCAGGAGCAGCAAGCCTTCATGAAGCTGCCTTTTACCATTTACCCTTCAACTCTCTTCTGCCCAGGACAGCATTTAGGAAGTCACAACTCCGTTACCCCAACTCTGCTGATCACACATCTTGCAGACACGACAGCAGGGTATGTAGGCGCTGGGGCAGAAGATGGCATCAGGTAGTAGGGGGAAGCATCTGAAGCAAAGACCTCTGGCTCTCTACATCACTCAAACTCACAACTGTGTAGCCACAATGTCACCACACAAAGCCTCATCCGAATTGAGCCTGACATTGAAAAAAACACACCTAAAATTTAGGTTAGCAGAAGTATGCTGCAAGGTGAGCATTAGCACTTGATGACTTACGGAGGCTACTGTACTGGCTTTTGAAGGCTTACAAAAAGAAGCTGTTGTTTTTGAAGTCCTCAATATCTACAGAAATTAAGGTTGTAATTCATGCAAAAAGCTACTCCACTTAAATGGAACAGCTGATGAGGAGTAACCCCCTCAAATTGTGTTAACACCTGGTCCATTTAATTTCTGCTTTGAGTGAGATTTTACAGTTGAAATCTAAGCTGCTCAGTGAAGGAGGCTGGAAGGGAAATGCTGACACCCTCTTACTATGACAATATTGAACGGTTTTGCTGTAAAAGGTACTACGATTTCACATTTGTGGTGTGAGCTAAATGGGAAGTAATTTGTCGTTACTAATATAAACCCCATTCATCAGTGCAAAAGTTATCTTACATTTTTGGACATGCTCTGGGAGTGTTTAAAATTAACAGAATGCTGGCTTGTGACCTTAATGCATACCAAGCAGCCAAAATTATAAATGCACATCTGTGACCACAACTGTATTTTTAGATTAGAAAAAAAAACACAACAAAAACATTATAAATACGGCTTTTTTTCTAAAAATAACACATCTTAAATATGGCAGGTAATGACGCCACCACAATGTCAACCTGAAGAAGACACTTAACTGAAGCTGTCATATAGAAAATAAGAAAATTCTGTAATCAAGAATATGTATAATATAAATAACCAGGATATTTAGCAAATCTGACAGAACAAGGACCCTCAAATTCAGCATTCAAGACAGGCAGAGCTATGTAATGATATAGTATAATAAAGTAGTGTATTGCTTTAAAAGCAAATACATAATATTCCATAAGTATTCATATATGAGCTGCAAATGAGCTGCTTATGCAAAACTTTGGAGTATTTCACTCTCACTAACAGTACTGAATGCACAGAAAAAACAAGTGCACAAAAAATTATTCTTTCAAACTGTGCTTCAAAACATGTTTTCAGGAACATAAAATTTCCCCAGTTAGGAATAGAATGAAAACTAATCAGAAACACGTGCAGTCATTCCCTTAATAATCAATTACTGTTCTCATTTACTAGATGCTTAGATAAGCTCAACGTCTGTACCAGGTATGAGATCGGCTTAGCTCCTTGCTGTTATCAAAGTTCTGTCACAAGCGTACCAAGCCAGCACAACCAGAATGGCCTGACAAGGTGGCTGGGAAGCCCTGGCTTCTCACTTGCCTTCCCCAGGCTTCTCCACACACTTCACACCCTGGCTGCTGCAGCGATTTACAGGGGGCAACAGGACTATCTCAAAGGCTGTATCAGAGGAGATCCTGAAATCTAGTCTGAGCGCTGCTCTGTCCCACACGGAGATTCAAAGCATCTTGGGAGATTCGCCCATTTAGGAGAGCCGTTATAAGGCCTCTTCCTGAGCTCAATGCTGTCCTATTTTCATGACATTTCATCTGCATTAGTGATCGCTGTATTAGGTTTTCTACCTGTAATCTGTCCTAACCTCTAAAATGGATTTTCCCTTTATAAACCCTTAATTTACATATATATATACACATGTATGTATACATAAACAATGTTTTAATATGTGTACATCTATAATGCAATTTCTGCCCTTAAAACGTTCTTAGGACACTTAACTGTGAAGATAAACGAAATAGAAACAGCACTACACATACGCAATGTTACAGTGGTCAAGTGCCCCCTTGTAGCAAGTATTAGCTTGGTTTTGCCTCAGTCAGTATTTAACTCTTGGCTCAATAAATCCTGATGCTCTCCTCAATTCAAGTCAATATCTGTTTAGTATTTCATGACTGAGCAAACCAGCGAGCACCAAGTAAATCTGCTGCCCTGTGTTCTGTGCTCTGCGGGCAGCCTGGGGCTGGGTCAAGCTGCCTTTCTGCATCACCCCTCCCACTGCACGTCCTGGCTCTTTCCACCCACATGCTCTCTCTAGTCTGAGAGCCTCAAACATTTAGCCTTCTCTTTACAAAACACTGGGCAGATGCTGGAAGCTCAGCTTTTTGGTCCTGACGGCAGACGAGCTCCCTGAAGCCAGATGGGTTTCTGCAATGTGCCTTGGCAGCCAGGCCTTCCAGCCCCACGGGCTACGCTGGCATGACTTTTCTTGGGGTAAGGAGGAAAAGAAAGCAAAGGCCTTACTTCCTTGTCACTCTGCTTTGCCTAGCTGTCCTGCAGAGAGCAGGGGGCACCTTTAGGGGATTCTCTGTTGCCAGCCACTGGCCAAGAAAGGCACTGGGGCAGCAAGAGACATCGGTTTCATTACTAGAATAAGTTGCCTTTTAAAGGATCGGAAATGAGCTCCACAAAGCAAGGAGACACACTTTAGTGTGAGCATGTCCTGTGATTTAAGGGCTCAAAATGCGACTGGTGTTGCAGCCTGCCATGGGTGATGGTGTGGCTTCACCGCAGTGGGATGGCAGCCCCTCACAGCGAGCACTGGCGTGTCCTCACGAGGCACCCACCAGCTGAGGAGCGCTGTTTTTATAAGGAGAGCAAGTAATTTGCCCAAGCATGCCCATGGTGGTATGACCGAACCTCATTTTCTGAAATACAAAATTCTGTCATTTGCACTTCCAGCGCTTCCAACCAGAACAGACTGTATAATTTGATTTTCAGTATGCCCATAAGGAAATTTGTTCTTTACCCAACAGAGTGAACACAAGCTAAACAAGAAAGCCTATATCCAGGATCTCGCTACCACCATTAATGATCTCTCTACATTTTCAATTTAGGAATTACATCCCAAAGGTTTGTGGGTTTGTGTATCATAAAAAAGAAAAAAAGGGGGGGGGGGAAGGGGAGGAAAAAAAAAAAAGATGTTTCTGCAAGAAAGACAAAACGAACCTGGCAACAAACATTACCTGCAGGACTAACAGCACTGACGGCTCTGAGACGGGAAGAAGCTGAAACAGCTTTCCGGGATTCCACCTCTGGGGGCACTGCCCCAGTTGCTGACACCCCAGAGGTGTTCAGGACAGCTTTGGGAGATCGCAGCAAAGGGGCACAACTGCTAAGTGCTATCCCGGTGGGACAGGCCCAGGGCTGTGCAGCAAAGCAGCAGGGACGTACGGTGGCAGCAGCTGGGCATGGCAGCTTTAGGTTTTCCACAGAAAGCTCTGCAGCCCTGGCCATTGCTAGCAGTGAGACCTAGGATGTAAGCTACTGGTTAATTGCTGTGCTTGCAATGCATTACTTTTCTTTCAGAAACTTCTAATTTCGAGACCAGAACTTTTGAAGATCCGGCTCATTTCTAGTTATACAGTGATCCTTTTGAACCCAGGTGCCTCAAGGGATGTTTTAAATTGCAGCATTTTGTATTAGTGACAAAGACCTGCGCTTTCCTTACTGTGTGTGATCGTGCCTGCACAGGTTGAGAGGCAGACAGTAATAAGCAGCATTATGATTTATTTCAGGGTGATGGTCTGAACTTGTAAGCTTTTAGGGATAGCTGAATTGTTTCAAATTCATTTCTTTTTTATGTTACTGCTTCAGTTTTAGTATGTAGAAACCTTAGACACATGGGGAAAAAAAAAAAAAAAAAGAGAGCTCAATTAAATCAGTGGCTCTGAACGTCGTGTCTATAGCACTGGCTTTCCTCCTGATCTCCAGATGAAATAAAACAGATGTGAGGGGGAAATGAATGGAGCAGCCAAACTAAATGGTGAGACTTGGACAAAAGAAACTCCCTATCCCTCACAAGATCTCAAGCTTCTCCCTGCACCAAAGCCAACTGAAGGGGTGTATTTTGCCATTTACACCTGGCTGAAGCTTTCTGGATTTCATTTCCCCTTTCACCCTGTATCATTTTCCTTCTTCCTTCATCTCCTCCTTATTCCTGCTATCCGCTCCATAGGTACATACAGAAGTATGTAAACACACACACTAACACACAGCAAAATATGGGATGAATTTAGAAAAGCATGATTTGCAGGTTGTCATAATCTGAAGAGTGAAATGCTACCCAAATGCTTTGTACAAAAATCTACAGTGAGTCACTCTTAAGATAATTTTTAGAGATACAGTCCAGATTTGGAACTCCAGCATTAGATACTAGTTAGCATTTTGTACAGTGTGGCTTCAAGCTAATGCTATTAATGTTACCAGCCCTGTCATCAAAACCCTTTTCTCTGTTTAATATTACCTGGATTTTTGTATTGGCACTTTCTACCAAATAAATAAAATGTGGTAAATAGATATACTGCTTTTATGAAATACTATCCATACCTCAGTTTATCATTTCATCTTTCATGCTGTTTATAAGCTGCTCCAAAGATACAAGAATAGATGCTCAACATTTGAAATAGACCGATCAGAGCAAGGAAAACCATTCTGCCAACTCTTCTAGCAACAAGCACCACGAGAAAGAGGACAATGCTCATGTGCTGAAAAAGCTACAGTATGCATGATGCTGATCTGCTCACAAAGAACACGGAAACGTGTGTAGGCACTTGAGTAAGTCTAAATCCTCTACTTTGCTGTGCAAACAAAAGCAAAGAAGGCCTGTCCCCAACAGCCTGTTTGCGACCCTTCTCACCGGTGCCTGCAGGCAATGTCTGAAGGCACAGTGAGCGCCTATGTGTGTGGCTGTGATGCTTTTCCTTTGCTAGATATAGCAAAAAAATAAAAATTAAAAAAATTTGCACAGCTGACTTTCTACAGTAGCCTGTTGCACTGTAAAAGTAAGACAAGCTCCAAAAGCAGCTAATAATTCAACAGGCTCCTTCCAAGGAATCTGTGCGAGCATCTGCAGGTGCCCTCCTTGATTCACCTGGACAGTGGTGCCACGGGGCCTGCAGCACTGCTGGCAGGCCGTGCCCTGACACAACCTCTGTCTGCTCCTCGTCTGCTCCACACACTGCAGGTTCATTAAATAGCCCATCACCACGGTCCTGCTCAATTAAAACCAGGGGAAGTGCACGTGAACCATTTGTCGAGGTAAGTGTTGTGAATACCCCAGAAAAAAAACTTAAAACCAACATGAATTGGCAGGGCTTCATCTTCCCTCATGAATATGCATAACTAATATACAAAATGCTAATCTTGCCCTCCTCCACTTCCTTTCTGCCTTCTCCGTCTGCCCCTTTTGGAATTAAGCACTTATCTTGTATGCAGTGAATAGGGCTCCATTATGTGAATGGCTGCAGAATTTTAATGAATTGCAAAATATAGTTAATTATGGAAAAAAAAAGACATCTTCTGCACTTTTTCATGTAAATTAGACAAATTAATTGGTGTTCAGTATTTTTTTAAATGCATGCCGCCCTAGGAGGGAAGGAAAAAAAAAAAAAGCCACTTGGCAATTCAGTGTTGGAATCGTGCTAGAGAAAGGAACACAGAGGGGGCATTTCTGACACACTGCACTAATCCAGTCTCCAAAGTGAATACTTCCCAATTCCAATCCAGAATCGTGAGAAAGTTACGGAAGTCTGTTCTCACAAACCAAGTTATTAATTTTTTTGGTCTGTTTTTAACTTTTCACCTATCTGAGCTCCTGAATCTCAAGAATGAATACCACTGGCTAGATCTAAGCCTGTGGTGGGTCAGGTACTGGGCGAGTTTTCTCACAGTGCTGCCCATGCACCTCCTCCCCACCTCTCCCATCAGTTAACACTAGTGGTTGTGCCAGTATGTATGGCAGCTCAATAATGGGAACAAATGCCCACTTGGGACCACAATGAACTTATTGGGTGACTTTTCAGTTCTGCTTTACCAGCATCCGAGTCCAGAATTTGCAAGATGAGAAATCAGCTACTCTGGTTGAAACCGTGTCCACAGAGAAGCTAATGGCAAACTGTATTGGTTTTAGCAGTGTATGTTACGAAAAACAGTACAACATCTGGACTGGTGACCGAAGCAAAGCATCTTCAGGCTGCTCAGATCAATACTCCTGTATGTTAGCAGACACTTCTGTTCCTATTTGTTGCAGGTAGGTTACAGAAGTGCTGTTCAAGTGAAGCTTAAAGACAGAGCACTCTGTCAGCTGCTAAAAAATAAATGGATAGCCTGAAATGCGGAATTGACCCTGGATAGTTTCAGAGAAGGTTACTGTTGTGAAACAACACAGTAGCAGCAGTAATAGCATCTATTAAAATGACTAGATAAAGCATGCTACAGCATAGTAGCACTATGCTTTATAATTAATATTCTGCACTTCCATAGAAAATGGATCTGTAAGAGAAGTGGTCATGCTCATTTGCTTGAAGTTTAACACGGCAACATTATCACACTACAATTTTTTTTTTTTTAAATCTGGCTGTGTTGGAGGAGCATCCCATTCTGGCCAGAATGTGTTGATGTGGAGCAGGACTTCACGTAAAAGGATTGCCAAAGCCAATCACTCTCATCAGAATCAAAGCAGTGTGCAGAAAATGACAGTAACGTTGTCATCTCTGACACACACAGTGGTTCAGCTGCTGCACTATTCCAAAATTTTGCACACGCATTCTTTAGTGGCGCACAGAGAAAGCTGTATTCCCCAGAATCTTTCCCCTCTAAGTTAATATATCACTGAACTGGCTTCAACAATTCTGTGATGGCTTAATATTTAATGATATTGAACACTCAGGCCTCAGTGTAATCTCCACTCAGTGGGGATTAGGAATTTTTGCTTGGGTGCTACACCGACATGTAAGAAGACAGGAGATGCTCACGGAGAAGGCAGCACTGATGCAACCAACGGAGAGGGCGGCTCCTTTCGCACAGGGAGATGCCAAAACAGGAACCTAACTCAAAGGGCTTTGAGTCTCTCCTAGAATTTCTCTTCCTCTCCCTTACACTAAAAAGGATTAAAATTGGCCTGTAAGAGTATCCTCTTTGACAAAGAGATACAAGTGAGAACATCTAAACCATCTCTAAGTTCCAAATTTATTGCAAATATCAACTTCTGTAACACTAATATGAGGTAAAAACAAGGAAGTTTTCTGCCCTGTTTTACAGACGGAATAATTGAGATTATTTGGAATGATCTTAACATTCAGCTAACATTAAAAATCTGAATTAAAAAAATAACTTGCCTCTGATGGAAGAATGATAAATGCTGAATGCAATTATATCCAAGTTAGCAGTTCAAAGCAATGCAAACTGCAGCTGATCCTCACTGACATGACGAAAGCATGCCTTAGAGATATTAGAGCTTGTTTCAGGAACTGATTTGTTTGAAACATGAAACGTTTCTAAGAAAAAAAAGTTGATTACAATTTTTTAAGAAGCAGTCAGTAAGTCATTCAGTAAGTTGGACAGAAGACAAACTTTGTTGTGGGTCATCTGCAGAGAACTTGAAAGTGCTCATTGCATTAGAAAGCACTAGTTAGCAAACTACAGCCCTATTAAATGCTTGCAGGAAAGCCTGTCTGCCCCTATGAAACATTTGTGTCTTGTTAGGAACTTTAAAACATTAGGCAAGGTTTAGCATCAAAATTTTTAAATAATGGAGAGAACCTCTTCTAAATTCTGTAAATATGTTTCATTTTATTAACCATGACTGAAACTTAGAAATATCTTTACGGTGTTCTTTTCCATCACCAATCTCTTTTAACCATATTAGAGCTGGCTTACATTTGGGTTTTATACAGTAGATCTAGGACAAACATCCTCTGAAATCAATACAGGTTTTTAGGGTTATTAAGATCAGGCAATGAATTAGCATGTAAACACTCCAGCATCTCTTCAGCTGTTGAGGACATGCTACATCCTACTTCCAGTCACTGATGAAAACTAAGGTTATTTTAAGTGCTTTGCAGAAGACTGGAAGGAAGCACCTTCCTTCTAACCACATGCAGGAAACAACAGAATCAGTGAGCCGAGTGCCCATTTCTACAGGTATTTCTCTCTCTTTCTAATTATCAGGATATGTGATTAGCTTAGATGCAAGTATTTGACACAGTCATTAGAAATTGTCTAAGATAAGAAAGAATCTATAGGATCAACTTTGCTTTCCATTTCCCTCTTTGCTTCTGTGTATAGGGTATCTAATAATATACAATGACTGCTAAGGCCTGTGAAGGGGTGATGCATATGAAATATCTTAAGTTCATCCTTTGACTACTGTTATTTCCAATTCAAACCCTATGTAACTCATAGGTTCTGCTGTGAACAAGAGTGACAACACTAAATAGCACAAGATGATAAAATCTACTTCAGTAGGTACACTGTACATTTAATATCTTGCATCCAACATGAATTAACGAGCCCTGCTGCTGAAGGTTAAATTAGTTTATGTTCAAGTACTAGTCAGTTCGCATTACACTGCAATCAAATCTGTCAGCTAAAACATCCTAAATGTTCTATCATCAAATGCAGTGTGTTTGATTTAAAAATGGTATGAAATTTCAGGCTCTGCTTTTTTACCCCCGGAATCAGTAACAGCTTCAGCAGGGACTGTTGTACAAAGCAGGATTTGTCTGTTAGGGCACAGCTTCACAGAACTGAGATGCCTCATACAGGACCAATTAGTTTGAAAGTGGTCTTGATTAAAGAGAATAAAAAAGAGCACCAACCTCTTAGCTATACTATAACCTCTGGAGAAACACAGGACTGTCAGCTGGAATTAACCCCTGACCCTGGGGTAGTTGTTAAACAGCCCACAGTCCTTATCCAAACATGGGTAAAGAGCCTTATCCAAAGTTCTGATGTGTTTCTGCTCAGACACACTAGGTCACCCAGTTCCCTGGCAGGCAGTAAAGGGAACGTACCCTGTTCTTCCCTACAAATCGTGCTGTTCCTCAAGATGCCAGCTAGCACAGTGCTGATGAAGGACACACACCTCGTTGCATGCTGATCTCATGCACCAGGGGCAGCTATAGTACTATTAGCTGGGGTAACGTGTTGAAAGCATACCAAACCTCCTATAAATGCCAATTATGATTACCTTTACTACAGGCAAAGCTAATTAAGAAAAAGTATGGCAGAAGTACATTTTAGAGAGCAAGCTCTGTATAATAATTAATTAATTAGGTTAATATCAAACTTCATTCCTATTTGTCTAGGTAAGGAATCAGCTTTTTTTTCTGCTGCTAAAACAAATTATTTGCTAAAATATACTACATATATTCTCTCTCCCACAATCAAAAACTTTACCAGATCGTTTTGCCTGATACACAGATATTGTACAGAATAAATGGCTCTGAATGGCATTTCAAATATATCATTCGTTTATTTCTACTTCCTATCTAACTGGAACAAAAAAGGAGATCAAATGTTTTTTCTTTAATTCTTCATCTTAGCAAATTTCTTGCAACAAGCTTTAATGATCAGCATCTTTATCCTTTACATTATCTGTGCTGACACATGCCCTTCAGTTTGTTTCTTCTAGTACAGACAGCACGTAAGAAACTCAGGGTGGCCTTTTAAATATATATATATATTCTAGTGCTAAAAGTATTATGCATACATAGAATAGCCATTGTACAGCATTCTTTCCATCTGCACCATTTTCTAAATTTGGCTTTTGTATCTTTAATTGCTAACAAATTCATAATTGTTGTGAGGAAACTGCCAGACAGTTAAATATCCTGAACTGGAGGTAACTCTGCTCAATGTTCAGGGGATGTTTTTCTCAAAATACTTCCATATTTCAAAACATGGTAAGAAGCTTTAAAACAATGGGATTATTAAGCACTAAAAGACAGTGAACAATGAACACAAATAGTCCTCTTCCTCAAATAGTCCTGAAGAGAGCACAGTGTTCTGTAAATTAGGAAGTTGCGATTATTCTTCTAATCCCCAGTTTTCATGGAAAGTTGTTTAGAATTTTGCAAGAAGATAAGAAAATCTGGTACAGAAAAGGTGATTTCCACCAAACATATGTCCTCCCATTTTCTCAGATAGATCCTCATCTATCACAATATCCACTACTGCTTTCTACTCCAGAAATAAAGGCAGCCGTCTTTCCAATGAACATATTACCCTTTACTTCAATCACATTTCCCACAACTGATCTAATGATCCTCACTGTGAAAAATGATGACCCTTAATTCTCTATTTACTCCAGGCTCTTTTTGCTTATAGTTTTTGTCCTTTGTCCTTCCTTTTTTCTTAAGCTTTCAGTTACATTAAACTGATATTATTTGATAAGACTGTAGATAAATTTCAGGAAAATCCCATTTTGCCTCAAACTTCCTATTACAAATAACCTTTCCTCAAATCTGAGCAGAGACACTCCAACACCCATGAAATCACTTTTTGCTTTCAGGATGTCTCAGGTTTAAGCCTTAAAAGGTTTTGTTGCTCTTGCCTTGTTGCTGTAATATTCTGCCCATGAACACTACAAAGCCTTGTCTACAGCATCCCAGCGAAAGCATCAAGTCCATTGCGTTCTCGGTGTGGTCCTTGCTACTGGGCGATCTGAGGATGCCATGGATTTACACAGCACTAGAGAGGCTGTTCCAAATTCAGCCTAATACAAAGATGGACACAGTGGGAAGTCTTTGAGTTGTGGCATGAAGGAGGCTTGCGAGCAGTTCACAGTGCCGGCTCACATGTCTGACAGCCAGTGCCCTAAGTGTCACACCAAGGTAAGATCAGCATGACAGCCTTCCCTATCTGAACAGCTCCAGATCTATCTTCTATGCTAACAGTTGCTATTTCCTGAGCATTTACTGTGGTAACACCAAAGGCAGGTGCTGTTTATTTCCTATTCTGTAACAGACAGATAAGGTGAAGGAGAGACTTGTCCTTGAGAACACAAGGAGTTTGTCTCCAAGACGGATATTGCAACTTAGTCCTCATTTGTCTTGTATAGCCACTCTGACTACTTCCCCACCTCTGCCATGTAATTGTCTTTTGCTTCTGCTTGACTTACCCAATTCCTGCAAGGCAGCCCTCCTCACGCTGAATACTGAGAAAGTCACTTATGAATAAATAAATGGACTTTTTTTTTTTTTTAAACATCAGGATATTGAGTCCTCAGATTTATTTGATTGCAGTGCTAGTGAATGAGCTGTTATGAGCACTGCCTCAGCAAACTACTGCAGAGTATTTTGGAATAATAATAATCTGAAGTTTTGGTGATGAGAAGACTCACTACAAACCAATTCAGCCTTTCTCAGGGACTGTGAAAGACCAACTATTTCTGTCTGGATTAGCAAAATGGTAATTAGGCAGCCTACTTTATTTACATTTAACTGCATTCACCATCTGACAGTACAACCTTCAACCTGTGATTCTGCTCCAACTGAGGCTTTGTATTTGCTTTTCCCCCAATTGTATACCAGTTTATTCATCTTCTGGACAGTCTATTGAAAAGTGCCTTACATACCTTGATTACAAGAGAGCTGTCTGCCCTGAGGAGAGGACAGAAAGAGGAGGGTGAAAACCATTTTTGAGCCAGGCTATCCTCATGGCTTTCCAGCAGGACACCGCGCTGGAAGAAAACACTATTTGTGTGGTGACTTTTCTCCTTGTGGGTCAGGGAAGAAGACTTCAGGCCCTTTACACACACATGCTCTGGAGCTGGCAGCAAGGCTCTGCACAAAGCCTAGGACTGCCTGACAAATAAAACAATAGCTTCCCCCGCCCTCCCCCCCAAAAAAGGAAGGAACCCCCTTTTTTAACAAGACTATATATTGCTTAGAAGCGTTTCCTTTTCCTAGGACAAACAATGGATATATTTTGTGGAACAGGTTTAATTTCAAGGTTTCAATGCCAATGCATCCTGCACCTCTGTTCCACAGACAAATGCCAAATGATCCCTGAAAACGTGAAGGAAACTTGGAAGGACTGAGAGTATACATACCCTAAAACAGGCACACAGATAACATAGGTTACCATTGCTCCCTTTATGTTTCCTGCTGCAGGACAACTGCCAGAAACACAGGTATCAAAACATCATGAAGAAACTTGTTTTCAGAAGATTTCTAATATGTGTCTGTAGGTTCAGAAACAATGGAGAATTCCTAGGTGCATTCCCACTCTGGGCATGTTCAGCAAACTGAGCTCTTGAAACTTTGGCAGTTCATTCATCAGAACTCAGAGCTTTTTTTTCCAACTTGAAAGTTTTTTTGTTCCCTTATTTCTTCTTTTTTTATGGCTAACCTTTTGCAAGCCAGTTTTCTGTCCCTTTTTTACCTCCTCTTCTCTGACTCTTTAATCTGCAATAGGCAAACTTGTCAAATGTCACCAATACGCAAAACATAATTACAGCAGACTTGAGTTTTCCTTTCTTTTTATCATATATGTGGCTCTGACTTCCACTGTGACTGAAAACAACTCTTTTCTGAAGAAATGTTATTCTAAAACCAAATGCAGTCCCAACTATCAGCATCCAGTTTGGAGCCTTGGCACCTATTTCCTAAGCCTTTGTTTTAATACTCAGAGGCATGTTCAAAAAAATGGTACAACAGAATCATAGGTCTGACTTTTGTGGATTCTGAATTTTCAATATACTGTATTATGAAGCAACATGTCATGTACATGTAGCCCCCAGTGAAACTGTGATTACAGTGGATGTCTTGATATCTCATGTTAGTTATTTAGGAAGGGGGCACGTCTTGAGCTGTTTTATGGAACCAGAACTGTTCTCATGCCCTGACCTGACTCCTAATTTAGCCGAGCGCGCTTGTTAGCCACTTCACTGACCTCATGAGTACCAGGCTACTGCCACAGTCTCGTGTATTAGGGAAGCCTGAGAAAGCAAGCACCAGCTTATTCCACACCACACGGAGTTTCCCAGAGCCCATCACGGCATCTCCACTCAGGATGTGAGCATGCCCCAGCACCAAACCCAGCCCAGCCCAGACTGCCCCTGCTGACTTATAGCCAGAGTGTAAGGAGAATTGGAGGGTTAACTAACCAAAAGGAGAAAGCTGGGAGTTTGGACAACGTCAGCCATGGCACTGCTCATGACAGCATCCCTCTGGCTCTGTACAGTGAAAAATTATCTGGTGATAACCAATGGAAGAAATGATTATTATGAATGTCTATTATCAAGACGCTAAATCAGTGTTTAAGGGGATGACTATCCAAGTAGCAGACACATCAACTTGGGGTTCTTGTACTCCCCACCCCCCAAACATCTCAGCTTTGTGTTTTTTTTATAAGCTGGAACAGCAGTTATTCAGAAGTGGCTTTATAAAGCCCCTTTCCAGCATGTATAGTAGTAATTTGGCCTTGCTAATCACAGCCACTCTGCTGGGCTATGGGGAAGACAGCAGCTATATTTTGAAAGCTTTCAAACAATGGTCTCTTGCCTATGAAGTGTTAAACAGGCTCTCTTGCATCTGAAACATTCAGAGTCATTCAGTCCAGAAACAACATGACTGACAGCCATCAAGCATGTGACATCGCTCCTCAATTACACAATGCAATCATTTACAGTTTAACAGTGTGTTCAATACAATGGACAATCCACAGAAAACTACAGAAACTTAAAGGTGGAGTAAATGATCCTCCTGATCTCTTAATTTTTATTTTCTGGAAGGGCTGGAAATTTGCAGCTCTCAGTACAGCAGGGCCTTTCTGAAATGGCATCGACTTTCAGCAAGTAGTCATTAACTACACAACTGGTCCAAGATCACATATGAGACTGCTGTGTACCATGTGAGAAACTCAAATTCTGCTCTAAAACATATAAATGACAGATTTTTTCTTTTAGTGAAGTGAAGCTCTTAATACTAATAATGCTTCTTGCTTTTTACTGTGTTGATTATACAAATACAATAACCAACACAAAAATCTCTGTTTTGGGCTACGGAGCAATTTACAGGCCCCTAGAAGAGAGAGAAGAAAGCAGTGCTCGGAACGGGTAAACACAGGCATACAGAGTTTACTCGCTTATAATTTTGACAATAAAGTGTTTAACTGTTCTCACTGCCTAGCCTGGAAAATGAGAACGTTCATCCACATCCTCATTCACCAAACTGCTGAATGGAATAGGGGGAGCAAAACTGAGCACGCAGACACAAGTGGAACGAGGAGTTCTGTGGGAAGCAGAACTCAGCCTGATTTCCTGTGGCTTTGTGTTTTGTGGCTGGATTATCTCATATATAATGAGGCTTGAGATCTGAGCGAAGCTTTTCTTGCAGCTGGGCCACTCAGAGTCCTTTCTCGTTCCTACCCCTTAATGTGGATTCTTCGGGATGAAAGCACAGCCCACCCTGCAGCCTTCCCATCAGCTGGGCACCGAGCTGGGTCTCACTCTCTTAACACTGCTCCTAATCTGGTGCAAAGACGTCTCTGGCCCGCGTGACAGCTGCGAGAAGAAATGCCCCAGCTCCTGATCCGTGAGTATGCTGAGGGAGCAGCATTTTGCTCAGCAAACTGGTATTTCCCTGGTATTCCTGATGTGACTATTTCCCCTCTTTCTAGCTTTTCCAATTGTCATTAAAAGAATCTGAAGAAACCTCAACTATACATTAAAAAGGTTGTTAATTTCCTAACAGAAATTCCACGTTTTCTGGAATGAGAAATGGTGAGAGGCGGGGAAAAAAACAAACAAACGACAAATCCAACCACCTAATCTTTTAGCTTTAAGCCATTCATTTGCTAAAGGATAAAACCTTCATATCTGAGGAGAGACGGGTGGGAAGCTCCATCGTCAAAGAAAACAACGAGCTACAAGCCTGTCCCTATTTAAAGATACCACACAGGATTTAGATAGCATGATCTTAGCGCAGAATGAAGACTGCACAGGGCAGGCCTAGAGTGAACAGTATGGAACTAATGTGTAGACCTCTACACTTTTTAATTAAAAGAATCTAGAAACAATAATCATGTCTAAAAACTCCTGAGAGGCCTGAAAGAGTTCGGTCTCAAGGACAGAACGTCCATTTCAGATCTGCACCCTTGTAAAGGTCATGTGTGAAAAGGACAAAGTTAAAGTCACGAAAATGTTTAGCAACTTGGCATCCCACACAACAGCATGAACTGCTTGTAGATTGAAAATAACCACTGCCGTTTATTAAAATGCCTTAAGGCCAGTTACACTGGGTCTCACACTGGGTTGTGCAGGGCACTTGTGGCGTGCGTATTAATTACCATACAAATGGTATTCCCAAAAGCAAAACTCATCCCCCAGCCTTTTCTTGATATGAAATCCCTGTTAAATTCTGTGCAAAGGGCAACTGTGGGCCAAGGCCTTCTGTCCGCCACTGCCACGTACAATACAGCCTGCTCTATAGTTTGGCCTAGCAAACTAAGTTTGGGAAGCTGTGTTTTAATCCAAAATCCTGAAGGGATGCTTTTGCCCACTGCCTTAGTCAAGAGCCACAGTAAGATACTTGGCAGCAGTGTGGTAACAAATGAACCCGAGGAACTCCATCAATGCAACTAGAAGTTTTGGCTCAGATCAGTGAAGTGCTCCAAAAGCAATGCCCAGGCAAAACACACGGATGAGCTTCTAAACCTTCAAAAGAGAATGCTGTCTTCTCTAAAATTTGAGTGAAAGTTATTACTATCTACATGTGAGTGCAGGGCAGGGAGGAAGGGAGAAGGTACCACCTAAGGATCAAGTACCGAAGACAGAAGTGCAGCAGGCCTGGAGGCCTCGTGGTGTCCAGAGTGAGCCCTCCAGGTGGGAACTGAGCAGAGTACACCAACAGATGCTTTGTGGATGGCCATCGACTTGTCCTCTCTTACACAGACAAGAAAAACTCACATTAATAGGAAGACTCAGGTAACCACCTGACAGAGTTGTCAGTGGCACACCAGCATTTGCCTGATCAACTGCTTTTTGACTCTGCTGTCGTCAGCTAGTAATGATCAAAACTCTGTGCATACTCAACATATCTGCATATACAGGCCAACAGAGTGGGTTAAAGCTGACAGCTTTCTGAAACCTACCAAAGCCCAGACAAGATGGAAGCCTGTTCAAGCTGTTGGGAGTTACTGCATGTCATTTCTGTCACATTTAGAACTCCGAATAAAGCCACCTTAAGGAGTGGCATCCCAAAGTGAAAGCCAGGACTGCCACCAAATGCTGCGGACTTGCAGGTGACAAAGAGTATTTTGGGGTGAGGGCTACAGGAGGTGGGCAAAGGGTCTGGGAGGACAAAGACAAACAGGTCTTCCTCAGTATCATGTCATCAGGGCTGATGTTGCTGTTTTCTGCTTAGTCCTGGACTGAAAAGTGAAAATATGGAGCATTTGAATTCTTAGGATTTCTTGTTCTTTAAGAAATCAAGCCCATCTGCCCCTCCAGGAGCCAGACTAGTGCTGTCTTTTCCCATCTCTCTCATAGGGCTTATTACAAAATGGTGGAATAAAATTGACTGATTTAGCTGCAGTAACACAACTGTCATGTACTTGTAGCTCCGATGATCTAGGGTTTAATCCGAATCCAAGGCAGAAGCCAGGGAGTAAGCGTGAATTTGCTAGATCTCCCATTTGTGCCCTCTGACAGACCCTGAGGTTTCAACTCAGCTGAACTTGTATTCTCAACCACTGCGAATGGTCGATACAACAGGAACAGAGGGATGCTGAGAAACAGCTTTTGGGGTGATGCTAAGGATTGGCCTGAATTCTGGGCCTGCACTGGAATAGCACACCCCCAAACCACATCCTCTTTCATCCCACACTGGAATCTCCCATTAAGAAGCATGTACCCACGCTAGCCCACACCCACACAAACATATGGCCTGCTTCACAGCCCCAGGGATGGGGCTCCACCCATCACCCGCCACCTAGTTATCTCTGGAAAAATCAAATGCTTCATTTACAGCGAGGAATGGGAGGGAGGAAAGGGTAGGAGAGAAAATGAGAGCAGGAGAGAGCTAAAAAGCAGACTGAATTTTCTGGTGCCTTCTCTCATCCTCTACAATTTCTACCTCCACAGCTAAAGCATGCTGGGGACATTCTCTGGGACCCAGACAATTGTGCTAACAGAAACCAGACCAGACTTCCTCTTTTAAGTCCACTTCTCAATCCCCTATAGAAGAAAGAGGCTAAAATATTCCCTGGGATTCAAACAAACTCCTCAGGTATTCTCCACAGACCAGAATTTATGTGGATTTGAGACTCCAGCAAAATGATCTTGTTCTTCCTCTCTCTCTGTACCAGCCAGAAGGAACTAATGCATTTTGATCATCTGATCTCTCTGAAATTGCTGCGAGCCCACCAGCAGGCTGCTCAGCAATTGCAGACAGTTTAACTCCTGCTTACTAGTTTAACTGCAGCTTGACAGTTCATATTGAACTATTTCGGCAAAACCCAGATTACAGTCATTCAAGTTTTCCCCTGCTTGAACTCTTTATAAAAAGCATCCACGTACAAAAAAAAAAACTGTGCTGGCTTAATCAGGGCAGTGCAACAGCAGAGGTACAGTTAAAACCCTGTGTACAGACAATTCCCAAGAAGAACACAGTGCCCTGCATCCTTTGCCCCATTTATGCTCTCAGTGCATCACTCTCAGGCGCTTCATCCAAGAATCTTTTCTCAGGAATCAAATTTGCCATATGTGGCAACATGTCTGTGTAGTACAAAAACTTCTGAAACAGGGGAAATTGGCAACGACAGAAACTTCCTGCACAGATAAAATGGGCTATGGGAATGTGGTTGAACTTGACCACTTAAAATTTTGCTGGAGGAGCAGACTGGCAGGCAGACAGGACAGCTTCAGCTTTCTTGAAGAATAAAGAAAAACAAAACAAAACAAAACAAAAAAAACACATAGCATTTACTAGAATTCATACATTGCACAGAGATACTTTTGCCTCAATATTACTTGTTTACTATCCAAGAGTATACCTCATCATGCAGGATAAGACAGTTTCTTATTGTCCTTGGCCCTGCCAGTCACAGGTTTTGCCTTTAGCTTTATCATACATTTAGATTTTCTTCTTGAGTTTTACGTCTCATTTTCTCCTTTGCACTGTTCAGAATTTTGCTTTTCTTAATTTTGTTACTTTTGAAATTGTTAAGTGCTTTTCCTTTGCCGCTGAATTGAGATGTTTTATTAGCCAGATTAGCCCATTTCCTGCACCTATGACTTTCTGTTTTTTACCGTTAAATTTAGAAGCTGAATAGAAACCTCATATTTCAAAAAGTAATTATTCAAGTTTTCAAAACAAATTCAGTACATTTACTTTTGTTTGTCTCCCAAGTAAGTAGCAATGCATTATATTTTGTTTGGATTATTAGTTCATACATCACATTACAAGCCCGAAAGACATTTTACATGTATAGTAACTACTGTGCAACTTTTTAATACACTAACTACTTGGAAGTGATTAGTGAAACTAGATTAAAAAAAAAAAGAAAAAAGTATTTTAACCAGTTACTGAAATAATCTAATATAAAGATATAATATTGCTTCATATGGTTCATAGACAGACTAAATGAAGTCCAAAATTGACCTGTAATAGTTGAAGTGATTCATTTCAAACACCTCTGTTAAGACTTCTGTACCGTGCTGCACAACTCAAAATTACCCTTGAGACCAGAACTTCATGCAACAAAGCCCTTTAATGTTAAACTTATATTCAAGTCACTGGCACAAATGGTCAGCTTCATCAAGTGGTTCAAAGTGCCTGCAGCTTGTTGCGGCACTAAGCCCTCGCTTTATGACTTCATCCAGGCCCAATTATATAGTCTAAGAAAGCCAAATCCAAAGCTTTCCATTTACCGTTCTGAAATCCATTTTATATTATTAGATTCTCTTATTTCAAATGCCACATCAAATATGGCTCAGCGTCATTTTACTGCAGTGAAGCACAAGGCATATTTCATTATATTATCCAATAATTACATTGTTTGTCTGCCAGTTCACTCCCATGAACATGTCATTTTGAAAAACTCCACTGTGAGAGGCTCCTCTTATAGATACTGAAAGGAACAAACAAGACACAGAGCCCTGAAATGACATTGAGCCTTTTTGATGATGTTTGCAAGGCTGATATGTATCAGGACATATGGCAGCATTCGAAACACTACATGCTTCATATCAAAAGGCTACCTTCTGGAGATTTGCTTCTGGCTACTAAAAGCTGTGTTCAAATTTCACTATCGCTTCAATCCATTCAAATTAGTTATTAGACATACTTTTGTAACTGTGGAAATGTCCTCCTCACATATCTTCTGTATCAGAATTACTAATAAATTAGAGCTATAAAACTTCTTTTCCAAATGCTGGAAACAATGCAATGTGTGCATCCATTTCTTTTTCATTGGGCACATTAAGAGCATGTAGAGGCCTACACAAAGTCGTCTTCAGACATGACTGAACTGTGTAAGACTGAGGACACATTGTGGTTGCTTCAAAACAATTCAGTCCTGTTACCCAGCTCTTTTTGGGACCATGTGACGTGGCGTGCATGCTGCCGTTAGCCTGGGATGCAGGAAGAGGTGTGCAGGAGGAGCACATTCTGCGCTCCTGTACAAGGGCAGACACCTCTCCCCAGGTGTGCCTATGGACAACTGCTGAGTGACCTGCATGTTGAAATGCCATACTGAAATGAAGCCTTCTGGGGGGATAAATGATAATGGATTGGCAAAGGTTAGCGCTAGCCTTGCCAGAAAAGCCTCCACAGAAGTCCTTTTTATCATTCACGGAAAGGGGTGAGCCAGAGGAACAGCCTCGATGCTGAGATGTGAGTTACACTCTGGAAGAAGACAGCTCCTTCTCCGACAACTGTGCAAAGGGTTTAACCTCGGAAGGCTTACACCAGTGTCTGTATCTCTCATTTTTGAACACGGCCTTCACTCAAACATGCATACAATTATATACAATGTGAATAGCCCACAGAATTATTTATGTCCCTAAAGTTAGGGATGTATGTAAATATTGATTCTGGGCGTGAGGATGGTTATACATGCTGGGTCTTGTCTGCTTACATTGCCCTTTGCGGACACTCACTCCCCTGTATTTCTACATCAATAACCTCCTGTGAGGCCTCGATTGCCGTAGGAGGCTGAGACCCCAGCTTCTGCCTTGCAGCGAGGCAGGCACCTTCTGCAGCTGGGGGTGGCTCACACTTTGTGCCCAGGTGGTGACAAAGGCGACTCAGGTCTTTGGGGTGGGGAGACGTGCTTGCACGAGGTTTGCGGTAACAGACTCTCCATGGGACAGCATTCCTCCAGACTGAAGACTGACATCTTTGCACAGCTCAAAACTGATTTTGAGAAAACAGTGATGAAAATGTGTGATTTCTACATGCAAAGTAGCACTGTCTTACTCACTCTTGCGTTTTTCACTTTGCTATTGATGTAATAGCAGGGCTACCCATTTCTAGAGGGAACTGGTGGTCTCCTGGGTGACTGTTCTGCATAATGACAAGTTCATCCATGACATCTGGGACTGGGAATACTCAGCCCCAAATAGATCCACTCCCACGTAACTGCACTGAGGCACAAGCTCATTTCAGATGCATGAAAAAGGCAAGTGAAATAAATGTATTATCTCACTTAGATCACATACAGTCCCAAGAACCAGGACAGATTGTAGGTGTCACAAAACAATACATAGTAAATAAATCATATTTGTAATGCAATGCACTTCAGTTAGCCAAGCCTGAGATGTTTAGGGGTACAGAAAGTGAGGGCCTGGACGTTTTCAGGACTACAGAGCTCAAATCTCTCAGTGGCATTTTTAGCAATGAAATCACACTTAAAGGTAGCAAGTGTCCCACCTGCATGCTCAGGAGTAGGCTGCACCGCAAATGCACAGGAGCCACAGCTAACAGACCCTTACACACTCCTCACTGCTATTCAAAAGAACAGCAAAGAGCAAATGGTTTCCAGCCATAACACCCAAGGCTTTTCTCAGCATCATGCACACAGCAGTAAATTTTCTTCCAGGTATAAGTGTGCAAATTCTGCACTCTGCACCTGAGCAGGCTGCTGCCTAGCCTGCACTCTCCATCTGTTTAGGTCACCCTCACTGGTGGCATACGGGCAGGACCTGCACAGGGATCTGCTTCATGCGAGACACGGAGACATGCTGTTTACTTCGGTTGCTATTTCCTTTGGATGTTTTCCTATAGGAAGCAGGAACTTCCAAGTATCCCGCTATCAAGTTATTATATAACTGCTCTTGCTTTATACACTGGAACATATTTCAGTGTATAAAGGTATAAAGTGCCTGTTTTGTGCCTAAGAACTATTGTCTACAAATTCAAGCTGGACCGTGAGAATCTTATAAACAGGAAGTAATGAGGCACTAAAAGACTAGTGTACTTATTTTCACAGATTGAAGCAAGCAAGCAAGCACAATGCTGAGGTGCCCCAGAGAAGAGGCATATATATGCCAAAATATATGCCTCTAAAAATATTGCCAATGCATTTTTGAAAAAATCCTTAACTGACACTTATTACAGCCCTTAACATAAACGCTCTGTGGGGCTCTCTGTATTTTGTCATTTAAGCATCATGTAGCCAGTGCATACAATGTTGACTTGGACTTTTAAGGAAGGCTGAGGAAAGTCGCCCAACTCAAATGTGCCCAAGTTTGCATTTAAGACACAGATGCACAGTATTTCCCAATGACTTCTACCAGTATTTCACCTCCTAGGGAAACCATCACAAACTGTAGTGAGAGAACATCTCTTCTAAAGGTACCAACCTGGAAAGACACGGTGGGGAGAGTCTTAATAAGAAGGGCTCTCTGAGACAACTACACCAGCTCTCCAGAGAGCAGCTAAACACTAACAGAAGACCTTGGGTCTGGTTCTGTGCTGAGCTGACGCCAGACTACTGCCCAGCCTGTGTCATAGCTGGGCTACAGGAACATGTGCTGTGCAAGAAGACCACTCACCCCCCCCCCTTTTTTTTTAACCATCTAATTTTAACCGTCCCTGTTAATCCAGACAGAACTATGTTTATTATGGTAAACTATGATGTGGTCTCCCACAGCTGAAGAAATGACTTTCCATTCCTTGCCGTGTTTTCCTCTCAAGTCTATACACACAGCCTCACACCTGCACAGGACTGAATTGAGTTAGAAGCAAACTGCAGAGACTATCTAGAGCACAATGAAATCAGCTGCTACACTCAACTGAAGAGCTTTCGTGGTACCTTTAAGTAATACACCTATGTTATTTTAAAATGGACTTAAACTAGGCTGCCTTTCAGAAACAAAACATTTAAGCCCAAGTAAGACCAACCAGTAAAAAGGTAAGAGTAAAGACTAGCCACTCGTAAAAGTAACAGACGGTGAAAATTAGAGTGCACTAAGGTTTGTAAAATTCCCCCTATGTTTTCTGGTATTAGCTGAACTTAGATTATTTACACATCTCTGTGTCTCAACACAAAAGCAAGAAGATAAAAATTAAGAAAAAGCCAGTTGTAAAATAAAGCAATTTCCCTCCCTAGCAGAGAGTTCTTTCACAGTCAGTATTACAAAAGAGGTAAACCAGCCTTCTGTATCTGATGGGAAGCTTATCGTGGGAATTCTGACATGAGATATGAAAGTACAGTATCAAAGTTTTGTAACAGGGTAAACAGGACATACAGAATTAATGCCATTGGTAGGGAACTGTTTCCCTGGAAAAGCGGAATGGCAACACTTGAAAGCTGGAAGAAGGGAGAGATGTCTCCGGGCCTGGATGGAAGAAGCTTCCGAGGCCCGCTTGTGGGCAGAGAGCAAGACAATGCCTTCTGCACTGCACTGCACAGCACGGCTGCTGTCATGCTCAGCACCCAGAGCGCTGGGATGCCTGCTCGTTTGGGGAACATGCTGCTGTGATCAGGTGGCTGTCAGGTGTAATACACTCAGATCTTCACAAGTTTTATGTACGACACTGAAGAAGTGTATGACACAGAAGCTAAACAGGTCTGTTTTAAGACTGAATTTATTTAAACTGACAAATAATGCTATTGCATGGTAGCACTTCTACCTCAAACAAGAGGATTCTCCCCTTTAGTCTTTGCTATTTTAGTAATTACAATGGAACGCCTCCCTAAGTAGAAGCGAAAGGCTATTCCTGACACTGCCTCTCCAATATTTGGGCCTTCTTTCTAAAACCAAAGGCCCAGGGAAGGAACACTGGCAGAAGAGGCACTCCTCCGACACTGCCTTAGGCAGCAAGTGCCTGGGAGCAGCCGGGGCAGGCCGGCTGGGCAGCAGCAGTAGTGGGCTGTTTGCCCTGAGCCAGCACCGAGGGCGGCTGAGGTCCTACTCGGTGACCAGCATCAGCCACTACATCCACTAACAAACCTCTCAGAGGGACACCTCTTCTGGACCTTCTCAGCTCTGAATTTACCAACACGGGCTGCAGTGCAACCCAAATTACTGCTGGAAACAGGCTGCTTGCCTCAACTGGGAAGTAGCAGTACACTTTACTAGCATGAACATTAATCCACTTGTTACAATCAGTACAGATCCACTAGAGCTTTACAAGTGGAGTTTGACTAGTCTTCAGCTTTGTTCTCTTACATTGTCCTTTGCTACCTATCCCCTCCCTTTAGTACTTGAACATGAGGAGAGCAAAGTGGCCCTGATTCTTGCTTTTGGCCAATAATAATCATTTGAAGACCTTTACTCCACCCTATAAAAAGAACCATCAGCCCATAAATACCTGCTTTTCTTTCCTATTATACTAAGCTTACCAAATTACCTCCAAAAACATTATCATACTTCAGAAATTAGATCAAAAATAAATACCATGATCACACTCATAATGATAATAACTTAATGTAATGTGTATCACTTACAAGTATTAGAGTGATCAAAACAAGCTGATGGGCTAATAAAACAAGTATTTTCATAATAGAGAATTTATACTTTCAGTATGACTGTATCTTATTTAATTCAACTATTAGGCATACATCATTGATAGCTGCTGACTTATAATTGATAGCTGCTGACTTCCCAGCTTTAAAAATCGATTGACATCAAAAGGAACAACCTAGCAATCAGACACATGCCTTCCCCCTTCTGCCAACACCCACTAAGGGCCATTGCTGGTCAAGAGCTGTTAACAAACTTTCTTAAGGGCATGCATTTTGGCTATCACCTTATACCACAACGACGAGTTATATTTGAGTCCCGTGTTTCTCTTGGGGAAGCAAGGAGCCACAGAACTTTCGTTAATAATGGAGAAGTTTCTTCTTTTGCTGCCTCCCCCCTCACCCCCGGCAGCCCTCCCGAGCCCCCCGGGCTGACCAGCTCTTCTTAGAGGCCCCATGGGTGCTTCTCTTGGGGCCACACTGCAGAGGATGCAGAGGTGTCTTGCTGCTGCCTCGACGTGAGTGGAGAAGGGAAAAACGGCTCACAGTGATCACAGTTACACTTCCCAGCTGATCTACTTTGTCCCCAGGTACAACCAGCACCACCGGCTAGGAAGCAAGCTTTTCTCATTTCTCTTGGTGAACTTGGCCCCTGTGCACGCAGGGGACAAGGGCAGCAGCCCCAAGCCCCGCCGGCTCTGGGTGCTCGCACCAGCTCTCTCCTGGCCTCGTGATGCTGCACTGCATCCCACCACCAGGCAGGGCAGACCCCAGCGAGGCTCAAGCCTCCTCCTTGCTCCCAGGCATTACATCTGAGGATCCCAAGCACTTCTCAGCTCATCCGAGAGAGCAGACATCAGCTTGGGTTTTGCTCATCAGCTGCAGCTAGAACCAGGCAATCAAACCAAAGGATAGATTCTGGGGATTATTTGTTATTAAAATATATATATATATATATTATTCTTTTCAAAATATGTTTTCCTATATGTGAAATGTTTTGTCTCAGTTATAGATTGAAACAGTAGCTCTCCCCTCCCTCCCTCTTCCCCCACTTGGCTCAAGTCTCAACTGTGACTCAATATGTGATTTTGATTTATTAAGACTAATTTCCCACAATGAGCAAAACAAAACACATACAATGGCCCATCTGGGCAAATAATTTCTGAAAATGCTTGCAAGACAAATAGTACTGCATACTCTGAGACACAACACATGAATAATAAACGGACATTTTAGCATTATATATTTTCTAGCATATAATAAGGTATGATGGATTTACATAGAGATTCAGATTTATTTTAAAACATTTCTTATTTTAAAATGTTTCATTTTGGTTTACTTGAGCCAGTATTTTACATGATTTCTGTCTCTATTGAAGTCTCAATGCTGTTTCTAATACTAAAAAGTCTTTCCTTGATCCTAGTTAAAACTATTTAATAATATTTCAAGTCCCTGTATTAAACAGAAACAAACTATCCACAGACCAGAGGCCAGCAGGTACACTGATTTCAGCTGGGGGTGACGTACACGTCAGTTAGCAATAAATGACAATGTTAACATACGCTCCCTGTGAAACAGCACTCCAGTGATGTGCTTTCTGTAGGCCTGGACGAGAGCAAGCCCCTCCATTCTGAATCACAGACAAACATCTGATTTTGACAGTGGTTTTAAAGTCAGAGCAGAACCAAAGTTGGAGCTCCCAAACTCCTTCTCACTTTAACACCTAAGGGCATATGACAAAGCAAAGCCACTCTCATGCCACCGAGGGACTGGAGCTGCCAGGCCGTGAGCTCGGAGTTCCCACACCCCAGGTGCAAAGCCTGATGACCCAATTATTATTACCAGCTGCTCTATCTGCCTCTCAAGGTTCCCAGACAAAGAGGACCTGAGTACCTTTTTGTAACCCCATGGCCACGTCTGTATGATTCCGGGAGGAGCACAGCTGAGCTGCCTGCAGCTACCAGCTTGCCCTTGCTCCCTGCATGCCCACTCCATGAGGACGCTCCCCCAGCACCTCACCTGGGTTGCCAAAGAGTCAGAAATGAGCAAAGGCACAAATTTATGGTCTCAAAGCAATAGCGGTTTGCAGAAATCTAAAACCAGCATAGAATTTTGAGACGTCAGATGCCCCAGTGCACTACTTGAATATATTTCTTCTGAATTTTACTCCTTCTGATGGCAGCCCTGACAGATAAATGCTCCCAAGCAATCAACAACTTCATCCTGCTTAATTGCCTGAGATCTACAGCTTTTATTGCAAGGAACATTTCTTAGTGAAGCATCCCCAGTACCACGTACTCTGCTACATGCTACTATATCCCAATGCACTGCTCTGTGATACACTGCTTTGCAAAGATGGCTCTTATTGATTTTGATTTTTCTTGGTAACAAAAGAATCCCCCAACAGCCAGCCAATGCTTTGTCTCAACTGTGATTGACAAGTCTATGTAAAAATGTTACAAAAGGGAAAAGCTCTGAACTTCCAGATGACTTGCTAAGAACTATGTATGACAGAAATCTGCCAGTTCTTTAAAGAAACAAGAGAATACTAAATTGCTACGTGATTTTTGTTTACTTTTCCCAGGCTGACAGCATTTATGTATCTTTCCTTGCTTTAATCAGAGACATGATGAAATCTGATATCTCCAATATTTTTGTACAGCGTATGTTACATATGTACATATATATTTCCTAAGAGATGGAAAACCATACAGAAGGCAGAGAGAAGGATTATACTCAGTCTTTGAGTAAGCTGGGTATTTTCAAGCACTGGCATGAGTTGTTTCATTGCATATGGATTATGAAAAAGATCATAACTTATCTCAGAGCTGGGCATTCAGCATCTGTATCTGGAAGCAGAGAGATGCCTGATCCTTAGCACGGAAGAAGAAAAACAGCCCATGAATCTAATAAGCATGAACATTTTGGAAAAAAAAAAAAAAAAAAGGATGAGAAACAACGCTGTATAACTGATGAAATAATTTGAGTTGATAGTTTATCTCAAGATAAGGGTGAACAATTTTTATATGGCAGAGTGGGAAATAAAAAAATAAACAGTCCATTTGTTCTTTCCTGGCATTATAAGACTTTACACCTAATTGTTTGGAGTTCCAATAATCCTATCTTTATTTTCCTGAAGTACGTGCCTTTTTTTGCTGCTATTTACTAATCAAGCAATGACTATTGTATTAATGCAGTTATCACTTCTTCTGCTGTTTGCATTTGGAAATGAAGAATGTAAGGTCTGTTACTGCCTTTATAGGGACGTGAATTCACGAAGGACCAACACAGCTGCAGAGGTGTTTGCCTCAAAGAAAATCTCACACGTAAACCGCGGACAAGCAGAGGCATAACTGATCTTAGAGACTTCTATCACCCAGACCACACAAAACCTGCACTGAACAATCAATGGTCTCTGTTGTGCCAAGGACTGTTTTCACCCAGCTGAGTAGTGATGTGGGTCCTATGTTACTTGTAAAATGTAATATCAGACTTGGGGTCAGCTGGGTGGCATCTCCAACAGGCCGTGATGGCATGCCTCTGGCACATCACAGCCTTACCCCTCCCGTATTTCAGTATGGTGTATCCATCGCAGAAATACCTGCAGCAATGAATCATGAAACGTGTGCACAGATTAGTATTGCACTGTACACCCTGCACATCTAGGACTGGCCCCATCTTTCAGTGTGTCTTTTTCTACCAATCTGTGCATCTGCATTAACTACTATGTTCCAAATCACACACAGGCTGCTTGGTTAGCCAACAAAGAAAGGATGAATCTCTCTAGGATTTTCAGATGTCTTGCTTCCTACTTTCAGAAGTAATATGAAACATCTGAAATCCCAAACAAACGTCCAAAGCCTCCAAATGCTTTGGACAGAAAAAGAGGACCTGTTTTGGAAATTCCAACATAGGGCATTTCTAGAAAAGCTGTTTTATTTGGGAAGAAACACGTGTCTTTGAAGGTTTTGCTATGTGCATAGGGGGCAAGCAGTAATATTTTCAGCCTATTTGGGCTGTTTAAATCCCAAGTACTAGAAGCAATATAGCAGCAGTCTAAAATGTCTACCTTCTTTCTATGTTTTCATTGGATGAAATGAAGAACAGACTATTTTGAGTCTTAGTCCAAGTCAGCTACAAGTTTGGATAAAAATCAAACCAATGTGTCTCCACTTAAATCTCATGTAAGAAGTCTATAATGTAATAAATTTTATAGATGTCTGAAAAAATATATACACATTTAAATTAAGTAGTAGTTAAATGATTTATAGGATTATTCTCTATTGTCTAACCCAATTAAATTCACATTCAAGATTAAATTATGGCTAGCTCATATTATTGATAAGAAACATCTCAGTGTTGTTTGGAACTTTGCTATGATGGCATCCTTTGTATACAAATCTAAAAGGAATTCACGATATATGTGTTTCTAAGTTCAGCTGGCAGATTCATGTGACTTCAGTGGGGAAAAAAAAAAAGAATATATGGGTCCAGATTCAGCAGGATTTGATTTGGCATCACTTTCATTTTAAACTCTACGATACTGCACGGAATTACAGCCATGCCCTAAGCATCCATCTCTGACTGACAATACCAAAACACACTGTATTCTAAAAATCTGTTAAGATTAGATTTAGGCTGACAAAAGACAAATAAATAAATCTTGTACAATACTTATATTATAATCCTTTGAGAGTGTCCATGCAACTTTGCTAGTTAAGTTATAGTCAAAGCTTTTTCCCCTTTCCCTAACATGCTCTTTGCTTTCGATGTAATCGATCCTTTGGGATTTTTAACCTTAGCCTCCAAACCTCTTGTTCTTGAACTGTGAAAAGCATTATGCTGAAGGAAAACACTAAAACATATTTAAGTGTGATTATGTGGCAAGAAGTAGTACTCCAAAAAGGAACAATGTGGGATTTCATGTTTATTATCAGTTGTAGTTCACATCTGCTCTACTCACAAAAAAAAAAGGGGGGGGGGTGAGGAAAAGATATTATTTTAACTTCTAGTTCTTTAAAATCAACCTAGGACTTCACTTGATCTTTTTTTGCATTACTATAAGTAAAAATTACTGTAAATTGTAACTCAGTAATTCTATTGATATGTGAGTCAGCAGCCACAATAAACCCTTCAAAAACCTTATCTGACGGGGTGCAAATAACAGTAATTGTTGAGTAATATTCACTGAAATTCACCTTTCTTATGGCTTTGCAAAAAGGTTATGAAATAGCCTGCTATTTGCATAATCATTTTGTTTTAAAAAATACTATGTGGTGAGGATTTAAGACCCACATGAAAAAGAATGAGAAACTACTGTAATCTCCAGTGAATTGGCACTTCAGCCTAAATGAAAGTCAGAAATGGGGGAAGACAAGCATAGGGATTATTTGTAACACGCTAGAGTTGGGATGCAACAATATGAACAGTAATACATGGTTGACTTTTGTCCATGTCCCTGGGATTTAGGACCAATGAAGATATTAATCTCCTTATATTTGTGGATAAAGTCATAATTAGGAGCTAACAGAGGAATGCCAGCTGTACGCCAAAGACTCTCACTTTTGGTTTTAAATGAATCAATACTTTGCCACTGGGGGAAGGTGACTGCAGCAGGCTTGGTGATGGGGAAGGGCTGGGGTCCAACAGTGGAAGACACAATGTGGAAGAAGGACTATCACAGACAGCAGTACTTAGACTTGCTCCAGAAAAGCTTTGGAATTGCTGAGCTAAGGCACATCTTTTAGAAAAATGAATCCTGTTGATCTGAACATAGCTGTAGTGGACAGTACTCCCCGACCTAGCAAATCGATCCAGCAGATGATTAACCCGACAGTCCAAAATGCACACTGCTGCAAAAGAGACAATCTGAGACAGACAGAGAGCCAGCAGGTCCAGACTCTCTGACAGATGGATGCAGCAAGCCTAGAGCTTATTTTGTTAAGACAGAAATTGTATTTTTCTTTGTAACTCTCAGCACATCTTTCTCTTATCCAAGAATATTCTTTCTTCTGTGTAGTTCAGCAATATTAGTTAAGTAGCAGAACATTAGTGAGGCCTACACATATTAAATCAGCTCTGATGGACAGTCTGTGCAATGCTTTGTTCCCTGCTCTCCAGGCTTCCTGCCTCTCTAGGACTGGTTCCGCATATGAAATATGCAACCATTGCTTAAAGTGGCTTAAATTTCAGTGCTTAAATTTCAAATATTTATGGAGATACAAAGATAACATGTTATTTTATCACTGTTTAAATTCCACCACACCTAATGCGTCCAAATTTTAAAAAGAGAGAGAGAGAGAGAGAAGAATAATTTGATGAAAAAAATCAATTTGCCCATAAAATGAGTAATGGGATTCTGTATCTCTCTTCGTCTACACAGTCTACACACACTATTGATGACACTTTAAAATCCTGATTTAATCGGCTTTTCAGTGTCAGTTTTTATTTGTATATTAATATCACAACTGAAATGAAAACTCAAGAAGCAGAAAACAGCTACACATGTTCGATGTTATATGTGAAAGCCTTAGATATTTAGCAACTTCTTTGATGCTTTGATCTCTGAAGAAATCTTACTAAAATTATGATCAAAAGAATTTATATTATTCCAAGTACTTAAAACGAATGATCTTAGGGCAATAATCAGTATTCTGTTTAATCCTTCACCCTTGGAATCCATTATTGCTAAGCACCTCAATCTGATGGGAGTTACATTTACTTAGGGATGATATTCTCCTAAAACAGAATTAGAAGTAACACAACCCTTCCAACCCTTCCAACTTATATGAAGAGCTAGGAAGAATTGGATTTTGTTCTTCTAACTAAAAAGCGGTCTTTGAAGATGTTTTTCAAATGTACATAACTTAAGAAAATTGGTATGCAGCTCATTATAAGTGTTCTTTTTTTTTTCCTACAAAGAAATAGAATTTCCAATACACAGCTACTTTTAATTTAATCTATTGCTATTTCCTATTGTCAGTGTTTACAGAGGACTATTACACGGATATATCTAATACTTATAAAGTAAATTAACACTCTATTTGATAACATACAAAGGCAGATAAATAATAAATTATCCTTTTCATCAATCTGACCACATAATGTCTATTTCACTGCAATACCAATTACTGCATCACACTGGTTGCTATAACCCCCCACAGCAAATTAAATCAAACAGTGTGATACAGAAATCCTTAAGCTGCAGCCTACAGAACATAAGAGCCAAGCCAGATTTAACAAAAATGCTAATTGCTAGTTAGATTATGGATTTATCACCAGTTGTTGATGAGAGGTAAGGGAGGGCTGTACTTTTGCAGGAGCAAATAAGAGATCAAACCATGACTCCCTGTCACAGACAGTCTTAAATTCCTGCATCCTGACTAAGCAATTCATTTTCCCATTTTACCTGTGCAGATTATTTTTCTTCTTGTTCATCCCACCTACAAAGGTGGACTTTAATCTTCCAGTTTTTTTCTACAAATAGTTTATATCCCCATGCTCCGTCACTCTTTAATGGTGAAGGATTACGAGCAGACTAATGTGCAAACACATCTGACTGTGAACACTCTGTTGTAAGCATTCTTCCAAGTTGACAAGAAAACATGCCTACATTAAATGAAAATCAATCTCTGTTAAATCTGTTAGCTCCAGCGCACTTGGACTAGCTCTACCGTAGGAACTCACTAAGAGGGTGTGCTGAAGCAGTAAGAGCACAGAATCATGCAGTTAGCTTTGAAAGGCTGCAGATCTACTACTAGGACTGCAAGTGCATCTGGGAGAACACAAACAGTTGATAGAGGCAGAGAGATTAATCTTGCATCTGACAAACTCTTTGGTAGGTATCCGTCCTTTGGGGCTGAAGCGCCTGAGAATAAGGCTCAAGGAAATGTTTTCAAAGGGGCACAGTTGATTCATCCTGGAGTGCCTTCTGTCCTGACTTCAGCATTCTGTGCAGTTCAGTTACCACGTGGTTATAGACCCGTTTTGTCTTTTCATCTGTTTGCATCTACACCACTGATGACCATGAACCTGCACAAACATCACGATACTCCTCCAACACAGTGATACCATGGGACTCCAAAATGCCCTCACACAGCTTGACTCTAGGCACAAGCTTGATGTGAACAGTGGGGCTCTATGTCCCTGGGACACCAGACCACAGGACTGTTAATCAACCACTACAGGACAACATACAGGAATCAGAGCAACTTCCAGAAAAATAATTTTGTCTCATTAGAGTTAATAATCCAGCTGGCACAACAAAATCTCTGGATGCTTTTAGTAGCAGGCCCACCCCATGACTCTTTCAAGACTCTGATTCTCGGGATGCGTAACATGAGAAGCAGTACCACCTCGTGTTTCTAGCTTCAGCTCTGCCATCAGACCCAGTGATAAAATGCTGATATCTCTAAAAGTTACTTACTTGATTAAAGTGCTGAAGTTTATCAATTAAATTACTGATGAGGGGGTCTAGTCCTCTGACTTTCAGTTCTGGATTATTAATTTGTGCCTTCAGTCCACTGGAAACAACTCTGCTGGTGTAACTGAAAAAAAAGAAGAAAACATCAGTGACTGGAACCACATCCATCAGAATCAAAAATCACATTGAAGGGAACATACAGAAGTAAATATTCTGTAAATGATAATAGAAATTTGTAATAATTATTTATGGTTTTAAACACACCAAACAAGAATAAAATCAGTTTCTTGTAGTATAATCACTTCAGACTTTTCAATTCACAAACAAACATCAATTTTATAAACCACAGAGGTTCCTTTCGTTCGTATTTTAACATTTGAACCTTTATAACCACCATTCTCATGTTCATTCATGAAACAATGAGTGCTGATAGCTTCCAAAAAATCTTTCTTCCATAATCACAGAAACACAGGGGACTTAAGAAATAAACTAAGTATCATGACATTGAAGTAAAATCAAATAAAATGGCAGCCTGATTTGGAAGAAATTCTTAATGAGAGACTGAGATTGGACTTTTCTTGCTATACAGTTTATAATCAAACTCTCTGGACACACTGTAAAGCAGCATCTGTTACTATACCAGGGGTCTTCACCATGCCTTATCCATACTATCAACCTCCTCATAAAGTATCCATGTGCAGGAATTCTCTCTAGCCAAGTCTTGCTTCATTTGAGGAGCAGCAGCTGTTCTCACAACATAACGACCTCTCTGTTATCAGCAATCTTCTCTCACTGAGTGCTGACTGTTAGTTACTGTCAGTATCCAATACACTGTAGCGTAAAAACCAAATTGGTCTGGGCTTCCATCCATGTACTCTGATGGGTAAAATCCCAGGGCTATCCAAGCTTGGCCTCTACTTCTGAGCATGTCTTTAACACACTTGAGGAGGTGATGTCATCTCCACGTGTACACTTAACCCAGTGCTTCCTGGAAGCTTCTACATATTGACTAGAGAGTGGATCTGTTCAAGTATGACTTAAATTCAAGCCATCCACAGTTCACTGAAAATACAAGAGAGATACGGAGCAACTTTTTTTTTTTTTTTTTTGGTGAGTCAAGTTTTTGAGGGCTCTGTGTAACCACCATTATTAGTTTGGCACTCATTTGTCACAAAGCAGATCACAGATGTTTGCACGACCAGTAAGGAACTGGAGAAGAGCCTGTTCCCAAACCCAGCTGTCTTAGACTGTCACACATGCCTGGGAGGAGCCCGTTAAGATGCCACACTGGCATCTTTACCTAACTCAGGTAGGAATATAAGCTGCTCTCCTTTGGACAAATGCCAAGAGAAACATCCTGCTAGATCTATCGCTTCAATCATATCTACAGATCTTCAATAGCCCAGGTGTTCCATCAGTTAATTCTTCATTAAGACCAACTTGTGCTGAAGCTGAGGACAGCACTTCCAAGATGAAAAAGTGTCCAAATTCTTTCTTTTTTCTCTGGCAGGGAGAGAGCTAGATCTCCAAATGTATTTTTGTTTCATCCTAATTTCACCTAGGATGAACAACAAATTTAATGCAAACTGCTGGCAAAGCATATTGCAGTACACTGCTGTTGAAGGTGTTGTTTAAAAAGAGAAAGAACTGAGCCAGGTCCACCTTTTCAGTAAACTGAATAAAGTTCACTCCTCTCAGGAAAAAAAATAAAAGGTTTTAACAAAGAACTGCAAAACAAACAAATAAGCAAAAAAAAATATGTATTTTTCATTAATAGCTGGACAGTAATGAGAAAAGGACAAACATTAAGGAAAATGTATTTCAGTAAGTTATAGGTTTATGTTCACGGAGCCTTTTAAAGGTAATGTTCTAAGTTTTCTTGATGTGTAACTCAGAAATGTAAAATAATCCAGAAGTATAAAATTTCACAATGCAATGGCATGTGCAAAACGATGGCCGGATTCTGATCTTATAAGCAGACTCAGGCAGCGAGACCAACGTCCAAAGGAACAACCCAGCTAAGGCAAGAGTGGTACGGACTGTATCAACCCCCTTAAGGGTTCGTTTGGACAACAGAGGAAATGGCTCCACCTTAATACACCTTTAGCTTTACCTTTACTGACAGATCAGACTACAGGCTGAATACTCATTGCTGTTAATTAGGTGACAATACATGGTTACCACTGCAAGTGTACAGGAACAAGTGAAACAGCTTTTAGAGATCATCCTATTGCAGTACAGAAGAAATTCAGATTAATGAGTCAGCTCATGGTCCCCACCAGTCTGTTCAGTGATTCTCTGAGCGCATTGCTGTGCCTAATCAGAAGCTCAGCAACAGGAGCAAAAAGCAAGGGTTTACCTTCTCATACTCTTGACTGGTCTCCATTCAAACCCTGGTTAAAGTTATAAGAAGTTCTCTAGAAGCTTTAGTAATTACATTTCTGAATATAGAACTCAGAATTGCTTTTTCTCTGTTGCTGTTGTTGTTGTTATTATTGCCATTATTATTATTGTTTGTATTGTTTCTTTGGCAAATCATACTCTTTTTTCTCACCTTGTGAATCACAAGACTCCATAAAATGCCTCTAAGTGGTATTACAAACCTACAGCATGGCATGGAGCCTGCATAAACATGAATGATTCAGAGCCAGCAGCAGCATTAATGCCAGAGTCCTTCAAGGGACCCAAAATATGGAAAGTCAGTCTCAGTCAACCCACTTACATTGCTGTTGCTAAATACATACCCTCTTTTACACACATTTTATCAAGAAAATGGAACCATTTTCTATGAATGAGTCTATAGTCCACCAAGACAAAGGGGATACTCATATGCTTCAAGTTCCATCTGTGCTTAAGGACTTCGCCTTTAAAGCTCTAGAGATATGCATAAATTACGCACAGATAATTCCACTGTCCAAATTGCTTGCAATTAGATTTATGACGTCGATTACCAAAATTTCAGATGTCAGAGAAAGCATGCATGAATTATGTGAATTGTGCATCATTTCCCCATATCCTCAGTCTAGCAGAGCTTCAGTATGGCAGCCACTGAACATTCAGCTGCTAACAGAAGGCTCCAGGACGTCAGAGCTGGCCTGGTGGTGGTCTGCAATGTGACCTGCATGGCTGGCGATGCCCAGAAAACCAACTGCAGACCTTTGGCAAAGGGACGTAGATGTAACCTCTTCACCAAATGATGTGAAGAGAGGCAGAAGACCTACTTGCAGTGCACAGCAAAACCAGCTCTTGAGTTTCCTTCTAATAACCCACAGGCTCTGCTAGCCTTGTGTGTTCTTACTACTGAGCGATCACTTCTGTAACAAAACCAAGCTCAGAAAGACTCAGATGAACTGAAAAATGGTGAGATTCAGAGGAGATGGGCTACAATTCTTTATCAGGGACAGGGCACAGAACTGAAGAAGAATCACCCAGCCAGTGAGAATGGAGAAATTCCTCCAGTCTATTACAGCCAGGAACCAAGACTGCACTAGGAAAAGACATTGTTCATACCCATCTGACCCGAACTACTACCTTGCAAGCAGTGACTCTTCCTATCAGCGCTGCAGCACGCCAAAACAGTTTGGAATAAACACTATACATTTCCCGAAAGATAATCTGATTATTTCACTTCTTTGCACTATCTAAAGCATTTTTTTTGTTGACATCAGATCCTGAATTACTGGAAATGTACATTAAGTAGGAGCAGGAATTGGCTTGCTTTATTTAATAACCTGCAATTTAACTGAAATATTGTAGTACAGAATTGTTAACTCTGGTTACTGCTCTAGTACTTTATTCATACTAGACCCAGAAATGTCAGTAGGAACGGTCAGGGATGATATAAAAATATTGTCCCTGCAACAATCCTGAAAGTAGCCATTACGTTAGAGCCCAAGGACAGCACGTACAGGTAGAATTCTCTTCCATACCCTTAAGATTCATGCCAATGTTATACCACTAATCATTTGGGCAAAGCTATGATGCTTTAAAAAGCAAATAAACACACCCCTCAAACCTCACTTCACAGCATTTCAGAAGAACAGTTTCAATAATTTTATATCTTAGCTAATATAGCTGCTTGCAGGTTTACAAAAGGGTGAAAAGTGAAATGCTATGTACACATGGGATTGTATTTCAACTGAAGATACACATTTTTATTTTCTAAATAAACATAGATAAACTAGGAAACTTGAGTCTAAACATTTTTTTAAAATAAAACCAGATGCTGTTCTGAAACGTTGTGTTCTTTTTAATTTCTAATAAGAAAAGGGATTAAGGTACAGGATTCTCTCAAAGACAAATAGGCCTTTTTAAATAGTTCAATACTTTAAAAACAACATCCAAAATGGAAAGGACTTCCAGTTCCAGGCAAACCACTGCAGGAGCTGCATTAGGGATAGATCTAACTAGCAGCTGTATTTAGCCACAAAAGCCCAAGGAACAGGGTGCTGTTTTCATACCACTTCCTCCCCCGCTCCCTACAGTACACAACACCAGTCTGGATAAAAGTGTCTGATAAAGCTCTTATCAGAGCTTTTCCAAATATTATTGATCAACCTCCAGCTGGGAGACTGCTTCCATTACTCCACTTTCCTTGGGGTGTTATTACCCTCCGTTGTGCCACTAGGCACCCCGGTGCTTTGATGCGGTGGCTAATGGCCTGTCCTTTTCCGGAATGAAGTCAGCTCCAGCGTATGTACTCACCCCAGGGATTAGAGAGCAAGGCACCACACCAAACATCATATGCTCTGCACCAGGCACTGAAAATTTCAGAATAATCTATACCGGAAATTCAGGATGCCCTGATCTTCATCTGAGTATAATTCTGCTAATTTTAGCTCTCTTTCCTCTAACTGTGCATTTGGCCCAACATAGCTGCTTGAGAGTCATCGTGATTCTTATTTAATTGTGGGAGAAACTGAACATCTAACATCACAAGGCAAACCTGAAAATCTTGGCCTCACACTCTGTTCAGAAGAATCCATGAATTTCTGTGAACATGTCTACAGGAAAGAAATTGCTCTTATGAAATAGTTTGTCCTACAGAGTTTCCATACATATAAAATAAGAATAAAATACATTGGCTACAAAATGAATGATACATTTGCTGAGTTTTTTTCTCACTTGTTGACCACATTTTTTGGATATAATTATGCACTACATATCACCAAGGAAAAAATCTTGGAACAAGTATTTTTCAAAATCTAGCATACATTTTTTCACCAGTTTTGTTAGTACTACTTGAATAATTCTGCTGTGATCGCCAAGGCTGAAATGGCAACACAACAGCTTTCTGAGACATACTGGTAAGCTCAAACAAGTAGTGACTGAAAGTACTGGTCTGAAACTCACATTATGCCATTTATTTCTTTGGAGTTATAAAAATGTGACTGTCCTATTTTCTATACAAAAGTATAATGTATTCTGTACCCCCCTGAAACCTTCTCCACCCAGTAGAAAATCACATTAAAAACCTTCAGACTGTTCCACCTATTAAAAATGTATTTTTTCAGCCTTCTAAAAAATCAACAGCTGTCCAGCAGCCTGCTAAAGTGAGCGAAGTCTGAAGAAAGCAAGCCAGTGATTTTATAATCAACAAAATCATAAAACCATTGAAACAAAGCTAGACTTTACAACAATCATTTCACATCCAGCTCTGCTTTTTTTCATCTTTGTGCATAAATTCTTAAACAGGAAAGTATTCTCGAGATATATGTTGCCTGTAAAACCACCCAGAAGTAGCTAGCACTATGCGAATAATGACTATAATGAATTTAAATTATGTCTTTTCAGGCCCATATGTCTGACAGTCAGTCATTCACTGCAGGCTCTTATTTGCTAAAAAAATTCTGAAGTAGCCTGTTTATTTCTGCAACATACTCAACACACTGTCAGAGCAGACACCACCCACCACCACTAAATGACTCAGAGGTTAAAGGGTTAGAGGGGGAGAAGGGAGGAAAGAGCTTTGAATGTGTCATTTAGTAGAAGCAATGAGAAATATGGATAAGCTATTTAACCGGCCTTGAGATCCACTGAACAATTAATTCAGTTACATTAGGCATGGTTCACCAGATGGTGTGTTTTGTCTTATATTTATTCATAATTTGACCCTTGGGCTGGAATGGTTTGCCTGAAATTCAATTATGTGAATCCACTGCATATCTACACCAGGCTGTTGTGTCTCCAAGTTTGTAATTTTTGAACCTTTCTCGTGTGCATGTGACATTCTGACCTACAGGGCTCTGCAAGGAACGATTTTCTCCCAATTCAAAGCAAGCAGAAATGACCAGTAAAAGCAGTGACAAAAAAACTACATGGTTGAAGAACGAGTTTGAAATGATGCATTGAGATTATCAGCTCTGATCCAATTAGCTCTTCTGCCCACACTTCTTCACAAAAGGGAAAGACATGCGGAACATACACCTTTATATTTTTAGACCCCTTGTCTGGTCATTGGAGTTATATGTGACTCAACAATTAGTTTCGAGGAAGCAAAGAAAATGCCATTTTCCTGTCGTTTTCTTGATGCTTAAACCCAGTTCTCCAGGAGGAAGTGCCAGCCAGCAGTGTTCTTTCAGCCAGCTGCCCCCAAGCTGTCCCACGTGCTGAGACTGCTGGTGGTGAGTCCCCGGCCAGCTCTTTCCACCCTCATCATTAAAAGTGACCAACAGGCAGATAGGTAGTGGTTCGCCTCTGAGCAGCTCTCCAAGCGGCACTCCTTGGAAAAATGCCTTTATCGTACTTGTCATTTCCGTCAGTTTAGAAAACCTGGATTATGGTCATTGAACACCTTGGCTGAGAGGTCTCAAAGAAAGGAATGGTCAATCCTTGACACTGTTCTCTAAGAACTACATCATCTTGCTCTAAGTAGTCATAAGAAATTAAACACTTTATTTAGAAAGAAATACACCGTAATAAATTTACTGTCAGATAATCAGCAGCCATGAGGGGCAAAAAAAAAAGTTTGCAGTATTTTTTTTTTGTCTTATAGTTCAGCTCATTTCTACCTAACTATCTTGAATATTCAGTGTGCAAGCACTTTATAGAATTAAATCTTGGAAGATTTCATGACTATAACGATCATTCAGTTAGCGTGATCCATTAGGTCCTCCTGCAACCAGCACCATTAAATTGATATACTCCTTGTTTATAAAAATGGTTTCAGTCAGGCCTCTGCTCATTGCAGAGCTACAGGAAGAGGAGCTAGATTCCACTGAGCAGCTGACAAAGGCCTTCTCTAACAATTAATGTCCTGAGAACACCACTGTGTAAGGGGCCATTTTGGGAACTCTTTCACAGCTCCAGATTTTTCCAAGCCTTTGCATGCAGGACTGGAGGTTTCTGGATGACTGTTGGAAGTCACATCTGTCAACTTGCTGGCTAATCTGAAAATTAGTGGGGCTTGTCTGCTTGGTTTTAAGGGAAAAAAATGTAATTTATGCCAGTGTACAGCCGGAGGAATTCTACCGATGTCAGTGGAGTTACACTAGTGTAAGATGTGGATACATCACATGAGAATTAGACCCTTTCTGCACAAAGAAAATGTTTCTTGTGTTCTTAATGATCAACTGAACACAACTGGAAAAATATTTTCCAAGAAAAAGATCTATCTGTTTAAAAATACCTACATAAAGGGTTCATTTTGAAATGATTAAGTAACTGCCAACAGACTACAAGAAAGCTCAAATCTAGCACATAATGAGCTTAGCTGCCCTGAAGATTTTGTGAAGCAGAACTGACACGATGTGAATATCCTCTCTGCCAGAACTATTCTAATGGGCTTCAGTGGAAGTTGCATAAATAATCTTGTTTATTAGTAATTATGGGAAATGATGAGACAAATACTGTTTGCTAATGGGCTAATTCCCCCCAAAAAATCACAAAGCCAAATAGCATTTTAATATCTTTCTCCTACAGGACAAACGAAAGACCTCCTGCACTCTAGATTATAAAGGCAATTTTAAGACTGCAGGTACAAAAAGAAGTTACTAGAAGGTTTCAGATGACTAGATGATGCAACCCCGTGAATACACGGAAAATCACAGTGAAGAGCAACTTGATGATGGGGTGTACGTGTAAAAGATCTTACCAATAAAATGCGTTTTCATCAGGTTTTCCAGAAGCATGCCGAGTTTCAAAGAATACATGTAAAATGCTTGGAAAGTACTGTAGAAAAGTTATTACAGATTGTAGGTGAAACAGCTTACCTTCTTTTCCTATGTATATGAAAAGTTAACACTACCTTCAAGGCACACTGAAAGCACCAAAGAACTTTGTAGAAGTTAACTGGACAGCCTTTATTGCGTTGAGGGAAGGGAAGTAAGTACTTGTCTGGACTAACATCAGACAGGAAGGCTCTTCAGTTTAAAGTGGAATAACCTTTACAGGACATGCAAATGTCCTTCTTTACTCATCAAAGTGAAAATGAGCCATGAGAATGATACAAAACCAAAAGGTGACAAGCTAATTAGGAACTGGCAGCATAAAGATCACTCCCCATTAAATGGATTTGAGAAACAGAACAGAAAATAGCACAACAAACAAACAGTACACAGTTATCAAAATAACATCTTTGACTGTTCCTAGCAGAAAAAGTAAAGCTGAAACATCTTTTTTTCAGTAACTCCTGGACCAGGGGAGAGCATTCTTGAAGTACAAACAGAAAATGGAGCTAAATCTTGACAGAGAACCTGATTCTGCAGAAAGCAAGTGGGAGCACGACTGCCTAACTTTTTAACTTCAGAGATGGAAGACTCGTGGAAAACCAGACTGACTCAGCATAAAAGAAAATACAGTCTTGAGAGAGGAGAGGACTCGAACTCTTGGAAAAAAAATAAAAGCAGACTAGCAATAAACGTCATGGCAGCAGAGAAAGAATGAGAATCAAGCGGGAGCTCACAGTATTTGGCTGATGGGTCTTTTGGCAGGCAAAGGTGGCAAAGATCCAATTCCCTTCATGGAAACCCCGGGTTCTGATACTTAAAAATCAGGCTTGACATATCCTAGTATACAATAGGACATTTTATGACCTGATCACAGAATTTTTTAGGAAGCAAAAAGGGGAACGTCCTAATTTGTACAGTATCAGACAGATGTCACAGGGAGAAGACCTTGCCTGTGGCTCATTAAAAGCAAGGCAAAACAAAACATAACAAAAAGACATTAATGCTAAGAGGTCAAAATTCCAGCTTTCCTCAGGAGTCAGTTTCTCCAAATACACTTAGATACACATGGCAGATTAATGAACGGCTGACGATAATGAACACACAAGCTGCAGCCCTGGGTGAAGGCAGCGCGGGGCCTGATCTCTGACCCCGGCAGGCTTGGCTGGAGCCCCCTGCCCTCGGCAGCCCTGCTGCTCCTGGCGGCTGGCAGCCTTCCCACGGCAGCCCCGGCGGCACATGGCATGCGGCCGCCTGCTTCCATGGTCCGAGCTACTGCTGAGCCTAGCACGGCAGCGTGGCTGCTGCTGCTGAAAATCACTGCAGCGATTTCAAGTTTCTCATCTCTGTTTTTAATGATTGCCGCAACTGTGCTCCGCATGTCTACTTCCACATCCCTTTACCTGCCCTGCTGATTATGCCAACGTGGAGCCAGCTTTGTTTACTTTCTAAACCCTGTTCTTCTCTCCCATGCCAGCCTGAAGCACCTCCTCAGGCTGCTCTTTCTGGTGACTCTCTGCCTACCTCCCCATCTCCCTCACTGCCTGCCTCTATTGCAACATCAGCAAAGCCGACAGCTGCTGCCAAAGCTGACACAGAAACGGCATTTAGCTGGTACTTACTGGACACAGGGAGTAGATCAGATATGTCACTACTAGAGAGAAGGTGTTTTAGTTTTAAACCTGTACGACTCTTACTCATACCAGCAAAAACAAAAAGGAAGTAATCGTGAGGCTAGGTTTGACCTAGGAGCACCTCTGTCACTAGGAGGGACCCATCCTTGCTGAGGCAGCCAAGTCATTAAATGTTAAACCCAGTGCCTGTTAGACCTTACGTCTACATTCAAACCAATCCCCAGCTGCAATCCTTTTCCTTCCTACCTCATGTGAAGGAGGCATTTGGGTCGTGCAGGCCCATACTCTCCTCTAAGCATGTCTTCAAAGACCTGTTGTAGGGCAGGTGAGACTTACTCTTCCTGATCCACTGTCACCTCCCCTGACAGTTTCATGTCCTTACGGATGTCCCTGACCATCATGTGTTCTAAGCATGCACTAATGCATGCACATTTGAACTCATGTCCTTACACAGATTTTCCAAGATTCTTGTAAGGAACTATTCAAGGCATCTCTTATCTGCACCACTGCCTTCCCTTTCTGACCTGGTCTTAATTCCCCTATAGTAGGTGTTTGGCTCTTTAGCCACAGATGGAAGAATAACTGGTCCTTTCTGGCCTGCAGGAGTGTGAGGTCACACTTCCAATCCTTTTCTATTTCCAGGTTAAAAATGTTGTGATTAAGATGGTAGCACTACATTTTAGGTAAGTAAATAAGAGGCCTTCGTAATGTATAGAAAAAGATCAGACCACTGAAGCCTTCCAAATCTCCTGACTCATAGTTTTTAAGCTCCTTCACTTTTGCTTAATCTTTTCCACCAGCAAGACAGCTGAATTCATCATTCCAAAGGACCAAAGCTTTATTCCACACAGAGGAAGAAGTATTTTATTGCAGAAACTGTAAGAGCTACCTGTACAGCTCACCAGCAGATTTATAGATTTCATCCAACTCCTTCCTTCTGCAACTGCCTAACTGGCACAGATGAGGACAATCAGCATTTATTGTTCCCTAAACAGCAAAACACCAACTGACAAAATGCTCTCAGCATGTATTGCTGTCAGTGGGTGAGAGCTATGTGCACCGTATCAGTCTTAGCTTAATTACAGTTATCCCGAAGGCACCCTTGTTGCTAGAATTCCTTACAGATGCACCAAATCCTCTGCCATACCAGTATCACAGGGGTCCGTTGTGAACACACACTTTTTCAGTGCCACCTTCATGGTTTGCAAATGGTTTAGGGAGTTTAGCAGTTTAAATTGTTGCTAGCTTATATCTAACTAAAAGGTCAGTGCAGTAGTTTGGTATTCTAGCAAAAATCATCATTTTGATCCCTCTTGAAAACACTGCAGAAAAAGCTAGTGTTAGCAGAAGGCAAGCATGGTTTAAATCTGGAGATCAAAGGGTCTCAGCACTTGCCCAAGAAAAGTGTTCACCTAGGTCAAGGCTGAAAAGCTCGAGAGTAATGTGGGAAACTGAGCTGCCTCAATTCATGTTTTTGTCGTTAAATACAAAGCATTGTTTTCCTTGCTTGTCTGGTACTTCTCACAAAAATAACTGCACTGGAAGAGAGGTCAAACGTAAAAAGATTTTCCTGTCATCACGAATTTGAAAAAGAGAATATTTATACAAAAATCAATTTACTTGACCTATACTGTTCAATTCTTCTGCTAATGCTGTTGAAGACTTATGTCTGGTTAAAACTGTTCCTTTCCACAACTTAGCTTCTCTTCTACTTGATTTTGCAGTAAGGTCACAATTCTGAGTTCATGATCTTATACTCTGTTGCTAAAAACAGCAACACAAATTCAACACAAGTTTACCGTGGGATTAACTACATCAAGGACCAAATTGTTGGGGTTGTCGGGGACAACATCTAAACACATACTCCATAAAATACTGGGTGGAAGAATACCTATGAAGGAAAATGAGGACAGGGAATCCTATTTCCCTGCTGTAAATGCCCTCCTCATGAAAATCAAAGTGTCACAAAGGCTTTTGCCATAAACAAATCCAGTTCAATCCATGTGAAGCATGATCCCCTTTTTGATAACCACTTGTAAAATGGATGATAGTAAGCAGAAAGATTTATCGGTTTAGTGGGATTTTTCCTTAGTTTGGACTTTTGTTGCACAGATTCCCCTCCTTTACACACCTACAAGAGCTCCAATGCTTTTGTGTTAAATACAGTAAAAATCCTTAGTATAATATTCCCAAGTAGATGAACACAAAGCAGATCACGAGACTCCCTAATACGTAAACTCAAATGCCCTTGCCATCATACATATACACATACGGTCACAAATACACAGCTTTCACTTTTTAGTTCGGAGAGGCAGACTACTGTAAGCAGAAAAATAAATAGACCAAGTAACGTAACATAGAAAGAAATAACCCTAACAGAGCGTTATGCCAAATGTAACAAATCAATTACGCCAGACCCAGTACAGGGACTCAACACAGCCCTCATCTACATAATGCCCAAGTGCACCTGACTTTTTGCCTGTATGTATCATCACAAGTAATCTGTTTGGTAAGAACATGGTATTATTCTCTATTTACATTTAGAGGATGAATTTATGGAACCATCAGCAGAGATCCTAAAAGGACCCTGTTCTATCTAGTTCCCATTGATCATCTAGGCCTAAACAACTTTGTATAATACCTGGAGGGTATTAACGAGCAAGGAACCAAATGCAGCTCTCTCACAATCACCCACCCACTGCATCCTTTGTTCTTCTTGATCCTCCACAGCTCGTAACCACACGAATAAAGGCACACTGATCCGATCAGCCTGTCACCAGCTGCACTGCTGGAATACTCTGGGTACAGGGGCTTGCTTCAACTTTCTTCTTGGCACTCTCGATACCTTGGAATGAATGCAGAATTCATGGCTGCACTCCCAGCACAAGGCTAAGGAGACACTTGCCACGGTCAGGATGTACCCACAAGCCAGCCTGGCATGGCTAAGGAGAGATGAATCCTCACTAGTCCGCAGGAGGCCTTACAAGGAGCCTTTTAAGGAATGCTTCACAGGGAACACGCATGAGCACCTAACTGCATGGCTGCAGCAGTTTTCACAGCAAGGCAAAGGTTTGGACCCATCGAACAGAATGTTCTTTTTTCTGTGGATTTTAGGTGCTCGAGTTTTCCATTTTTTTTGGATTTTCAGAGCTCAAGTGTGACCATCCTTGGTTAAGAAAGGAGCTGATAGCTTCCGGTAGTTGCCGTGGGCCTGGCAGACAGAGTTGTTGCCTCCACCTCAACAGCTGCCCTGAACTCTGTATTTTTTTCAACAGAGCTTCTGCACACCACACTGGAGCTGGCACCAGGCAGCCAGGGAAATATGTACCTGCCTCTGCTTGGCCATAAGGAAAGGCTACAGATATCTGGAGAAAAAACAACAAGAGGACTGACTGTTTTCCAGCTCAAATCAGCAAAAGAAAAGACAGGAAGTCTCTCTCTCTCTTTTTAGATGCATATGGTATTAAAGAACACAGAGAACCAAAGTCATTTTGAACACAAGACAAAAGGAATGAGAAAATAGCAGGCAGTTTGTTGTGGCACAGCCATCAGCTACAAAGCACCACTTGTTATCTATGTGCTAAAAATATGATGATGATTAATAGCAAGGACGAAGGAAAAAAACAAATAATACACGGAAGAATAAATGATGTAACAATATTAAAAAAAATAGGGTACATGTGACATTTCAACATTTACAATAGGATCTGAATAAGCCTCAGCTGTCTATAGCATCATTCATCTTTGAGGTATCCTACAGAACTTTGTAAAGAGGCGGGTTGGGCTGGTACTGCTGCGGCTGGCAGAGCAAGAAACAGGCATTAGTCACTAAAAACAGCCCACAAACAAGTATTGGGGCTGGTTTTTCAGTACAAGAAAAAACTCAGCAAGCCTATAAAGCATCACTGTTGGATACTTGGCTTCTCTTTTGAACACAATGGCGAGGACAGCACAAAGACCCTGGTGATGAGCAACTGCTCATTCTGCGGTCGAAGCAGGCCGGGACCAGAGGCCTGCCGGGCCGGGCCGGGGCAGGCAGCGGGCCCTCAGCAGGCAGCCCCCGGGCCGAGCTGCCCGCTGCACCCCCTCAGCGGCCCTCTGCCGGGCTCTGTGTTAACAGGACACAGCTAACGTAACACGTCAGGCTGAAACCCTTCCAAGCTTCTCCATATGCTGCAATAAGCTGTGGATCACACACAGAGACAAGCTGAGGCAGCTGGAAAGTGGTGAGGACCGCTGTAGGCACCGTCGATATTCAGGTCCAAGGAACATAAGGCTGGAAATGAGCGCAAACGTTATCCTACACAAGGCCTTCAAGTGACAGCGAACACAAAATTTTTACACAGCAGCTAAAGAGACTCCTAAGTTTGTTATCATTAATTAAAAGGTACTCCCCGGTTAAAAACTTCCTCTTAAAATCTGAACCAGAAGTGAGGTTTGAACCCACTCTACAGTGATTTGCAGGAGAAAGAGAAACAACTTCATACGCAAATCCAGCTGCTGTGAAAGTTGTGCTCGGAAAAGGCAACAGCAGCAAGGGAAAAATGAAGCGCTGGCACCTTGTACCAGTGCACAGAAATTCCTCCACCAAAGCAACCGGGTAGAAAAGCCACGAACTAAGTTCTGTTGTTCTTCTGGCCTGAAATTAAATGCTTCTTATCATAAATGCAAAAATATTTTCTGCAGACATTTAATAAACCCTTCAATCTTGTACTTTCAAATTGCATTATTAAAGAACAATTAATGAGAAAAGATTTTAAAATGAGTTTAAAATTAATTTTAAAAATGGGGGTTGGGGCTGTTCTTTATTGATTGCATTTTAGATGCACCTCCCTTTTCCACAGGGAAAAAAAAATTGAAAGAAAAAGAGAGATCTATTTGGCCCAAAGTGAATTCTTTCCCCTGATCTTTTGTTTCACTGTCCAAACAAGAAGTCCATTAATTCCTGAGGTGTGCAAGAGATTCCACTGTCTGCATAGTTTTACATATAGTTACAAGCTCCCAGTTAGATCTTGCCTTGGCACGAGAATAATTTTCAAAAATGAATAGCCTCCATGTAGACAGTTATGCTCAGCAATAATGATTAATCCGTTTCCCAGAAACATCTCTGAAACTCTAATGATAGCTCTCCCTCTGGCAAATGGTGCAAACACAGCAAGTTGCTTGGGGAAAAAAAAAAAACAATTGATGTTTTATTAGTTTTCATCTTGAAAACAGCAATATATGATCCATGTGAAAAGATAAGACACAAAACCATCAGAAATTATTGGATGATTAACAGCCCAGTCCGGATTTGTTAAGCAATCAAAGCCTGTGGCTCAGTGCCACTGCTCTCAAAGGGATGAGTCTGGAAGCTACAGCAGCAGGACAAGTGATTCTTCACAAGAATCACTTGTGAACAACACAAGGGGGTAGTCTTGCCATCAGGATGCTGGAGTCCACCTTGTTTACAAAGAATGCATCAAAAGAAACTCCAAACTTTGAACTAGAGCTATGAACAAAGTAGACTGCATTTCTTTGCACGCGTGAAACCTGGTCTTTGGCCACCCCACTGCCAGAGACCTGGTCCAGAAACCATTTCCAGCTGACCTTCTTTCTCCTTCCCGAAGTCCTCCCCAGGTGTGCTTCGCTCTGAATCAATCAGTGGAGACTACTCATGGATTGAAAGCTGGACTTGCAGTAAGGCCTTTGTCAGTAAGCAGTTAGATGCATAAAATCCATGAGCACAGCCATTAAGTGAAAGCTATTGATGAAGGTCCCATACTCAGAGGCTGTAAGACTTCATGATATAATGCAGGCTTGTAACTTATAGTGCTGGTTAATCAGGAACAAAGCACAGATCTGCACTGTGTTTTGGAGAGCGTCCTTCCCATCTTGAACATAAAAAAGCCCGGGAGGACCACCACACTCATGACAGGCTGCCCTCAGCTGCCGCCTGTCAGCAGCACTTGGGAGGCTCCACTGAATGTTCCAGCCCAAAGCCCCACCAGGCACCACGATACGTCCCTGCTCCAGCCAGTCCAGCCCTGGGCACGTGTGCACAAAGGGACAGGTGCAGGACAGCATTGCTGGGGACAGTGTGTGAAATCTTACACGTTTCCTGTGCTGGTTTATTGCTTTACTCAGCACATGGAGGTCTTAGGAGGAAATGGGAATCCCATGGCTTGGTCTTCTCTTCCCCTTCTAGAACTGTAAGAATCTATCAAAGGGGGAAAAAAAGACTGAAGAGATGATAACTGATTTAAAAAAAAAACAACTGGACCCACCAGAGAAGTCCCCTAGTTTACTTTGCCCATCCCACATAATGCTGAGTAAACCTCCTACCAGTACAACTCCATTCTAACACTTGGGCAGAGCAGAGTGGGCTGGGGCCTGTGACACGGCCAACACCACCCAGAGCAAGAGAATCCCTCCAGCACAGCACGGTGTCGGCCCCACTTTGCGCTGCTTCAAGGACCCCCGAGCAATTACTTGTCACTACTGCAAGAATATTCCTGCAGCAGCATGGCCCCCCCAGCAGCAACCTGAACTCACCGTGAGGGACCTCAGGAATCAAAGTGCTGTATCCTCAGTAAGAGGCAGTGATTAATTGCACAGCCGTATGCTTGTGGGAGTGGAAATGAAAAGCCTTTTATTGGCATCCTCATTATTTAATGATAATTAGACCCCAGTGTACTATAAACTGCCCCCCAATTTTATTTTTACAAATTGCAGGTAAATTCACTGCTCATTCTACAGATATCTTAAAATCTATTCCATTAAGCCTCAAATACAAAGGAAGCTGGAAATGCAATGGCATAGTTAAATCCAATTTTACAGAAATAAATAAAACTTTACTTTTTTCTTTTTTTTTGGTGGGGGGAGGGTAACTTGTAGCTGCTTAAATTATCCTTGCAGCTTTATAGAGTTAGTCCGCAGCTGCTCTGACCTGTTTCATTCGTGCTTCCCCCCATTTGCAGGCAGCAAGTTGGAACTGCCAGAGATCAGCTCACTGGCACATTTAGCCCTGAGTTCCTGCCTCTGGCAACTGCCTCACTTCTAACGCTTCAAAGGAGAAAAAAAGAAAGTTTTCACTGTATACCTAACAAATGGTATTTTTCTGAACCATGGATGCCAGCTTGTAGCCTCAAGCATGAAATTTGATTACACTTAAGTTTACATCTTGTCTCCACCTTTCCTCCCAGAGATATATTGTCATTTACACACTATTTATGCTGGTATATTTTTCACCAGCCTCCCCAAAAACATGACAAAGAAAAAATTTCTCATCCAACAAAAGAACGCTCATGAGGCAGATCCAAGGGTTTAAAGGGCTGCCAGGTTATCTCAGCTGTTACGTACAGCCACCAACACGACAGCCAGAGCCTGTAAACAGAAGTTACAGGCACAGCTGTAATCACCTACCAAACCCCTTGTCTTGAGGATAATTTTGTATAGAAGTGTATTACTGGCTTTTTTATTTCATTTTATTTTTTGTTTTTACAAAACAGACAAGCTATCATTTCTGCTAATTTACGATGACAAAAAAAAACTAGAAGCTTGGCAAAATCTAACTAAAAGCCACTGCTAGCTTTTCTGACAGAGCACCAACGCAACTTCCAACGTACACAAGGCACCCTGAGAGCAACAGGGACTGGTTCTGCTCCCCTGCATCCTCGTGACATTCCCAGGGTCACCACCACACATCACTGCAAGCTGCTGCTGTTACTTCAACGTGCTGCATCTGAGTGAAGCAGACCAACACAGACATTGATTAGACACCTGTTAAATTCTGATTTTTGGTAGGAAAGAAGCTCCAGAATTTTCCGCTTTAATTTAAAAGCTGATGCAGTAATTTTCTGTCATTTAACTGTGCTCGTTTGACAAGCCAGTCATAAAAGTAATCTGACAAGAACTGCACTTCCATTTTAATATAACTTCAAATAACAACAGCACATCTACTGCTGAAGAGTGATTAGTACTGATACTTCCATTAAAAGCTAAGTGGTACAATATTACTGTTGAAGCTCGTTTGTCTACCAAAGCTTTTGGAGTGATTGCCTCCTGCAGACTCTCAGAAGTCATGAAACTGCTTTCAGTGTGGACAATGGCTCTACGCACATCGTTTTTATAGCTGAGTAAGTTTACCAATGAAAATATACTAACTCAGCACAGAGGAAAAATCAGTTTCTACCACTTCTACCCAATAAATGAGTAGCTTTAGTTCCATTAAGCCTGTGTTTGAACTATTGCAATCTAGGAAATCATCGTTTTATAGTTAAGTCTAATAATACACTGATTAATTTAGAACTGAGTCTGGCTAGTGGGATGTTCTGCACAATGCTATGAATATTCAGCAGCAATTTGAACCTTGAGCTCCCCCTTGTGCCATGTAACTAAATTACGAACAGAATTGGGTTTTCTTTACTGGCCTGACTATACGGAGTTTTTCCGTCAGTGGATACAAGAATGACAATTGACACGGGGCAACCAGCAGCTGGCCCGTCCCAGCACAGGTGTTTGACATGGTATGCATCAATTCAGTGAAATGTCAATTCAATAAAATGTCACACCTAACCGAGGGAATGTAAGTAAGCACCAGGGTTTGAACTTCTGCTCAAGTCAGGGGGGCATGAACATTAACCTTACGGACACCCACATCAAAATGCAGCTGCATCTTAGCGTGTGACATGATACATGCAGATTATAGGATCTAGATTCAGTGTATTCAGGGATTCATTCATATTGACCAAATCACCACTTGTGACATGTTTTTCAAAAAATACTGCATTTTCCCTTACGTACGGAAATGTCACATAACCTGAGGCCTACACTCCAGTGTGAGAATGGTCTCTGAAAAATCACCTCACCTCCAGTCTTAGGGTGGCTGTTTGGTGGTTTGGAAACAGAGAAGAACACCAGCATAACTAAGCAGACAACAAATCAGAATACTTCAAAGGACAGTGTTTAAGGCCAGTCATGCAAAACCCCTAATCCAGACATACTCTTTTATTCTAAAGGAATAGCTCATCTATAAATTCATAAGGAAAAGACAGTTTGGCTACATTAGTAGCACTGTGCTGCAGGTAACCGATGCTGACACCTGAGTGCAAGAATGACCATCACCTGTTTCAGTAGCAGGGAAGCCTTTCTCCAAGCAAAGCTGCCCGTTGGAAATAGATGTTGTTCTTAGAAGCAAAACCTAAGCCTGTAGCTAAGTTTAGCTTATAACCACATGCAATAAAAACCTTCTGAAAATAACACCACTTAAAAAACAAATTAATGCTCACACAAAATACATCTTAGAAATGTATTAGAACTGCCCCTGTGCCAGACAGATGGTATACACGCTGAAGAGCTGCTCCCCTTAAAAGCAAGGTGAAACTAGACTTGGTAACAGTGGAACAGGACCAGGCATTTGAAAAACCTTTTGAGTATTTGAATATCTGTCATTTAAGTAAGTGTTTGAGGGTATGGGGCATGAGACAGTCTGGCACATGGTTGCAAATGCTTTGCAAACTTTAAAAGGTGAGAATTTTAAAAATCTTTAAAAATTGCATTTGCATTGCAATACAAAAGCAATAGTTTGTTTAAAACCTATGACTTCATGTTTTCCTGGGCCTTCAGGCATAGCTCTGCAAAGTGCTCCTGTAAACCTGCTCTCTCCAGGATTTATGGCTGCTGTCCTGTTTCAGTAGCAAGGGCTCTCAGCATGAAGGCAAGAAGTGGATATGCAAGGTCTGTAAACGTGTGGGATGTAAGAGAAGGCTGTTTTTTTTCTTTCATCTATCACCGGTTCTGCAAGCCTAGGTAGGCTCTCGGGGACACCTGACCAAAGGCACTGCCTCCCCTGGGTTTGCATGGGTATTAGTGATCGGGGACTAAGAAATCAATCCCACCGCTATGCACAGAAAACAGCTGCCAACTTGGAATTGTGCTGGCAAGGCTAACACACGTACATTTTTATCATCAAAGTGTGCAGAGAAGACAGACTTCATGTGATAGCTGTGCTGAGTAACTCCTCAGCCAGAGGTGGGCTCCTACATAATCGTCTCTGAGATTAGAAGGTTAGAAGCACTTTGACTGACAAATTCTCTTTTCCAGTCTGGTGACGTGTAAAATAAAAGCTGTACAGCATTTACCAGCAAAAACTGACTCCTGGATAGACTCGACACAGATAAAGTGAGACACACACAATGGAAACGTAGCCCATGTTCTCACTCAGTTGATAATGCAGTATTTAGCAAATCTGTTTCTTTATGGCAGTGCTTCTATTTATAAAAATGCCTGTAGATTTTTATCAGTCATACAGCTCTTCCAGAATTTGGTGTTACATGCTGAAGAGGTGGCCAATTTGCAAAATATGACCAGCATTCAAAATATTCTCCTAGCTTTTTTTTTTTTTTTTTTTTTTTAAACCATTGCACTAATTTTTCTGTTCTCTTCTAGGATAATCATTTCATATTTCCTTCCCAAACACAGGTACTGTCTTGCATCAGGCTGAATGCAGATCCCCATGGAATGAGTACAAATTAAGCAGCTTCATCAGATGAATATTCCTCATCTCCAATTAGTTTTCCATGATCTTTTAGGCAGTCTTAATCCACTGGATATGAGCCCTGCTGATTTAATAACCATGCACGTCTTCACTCAGAATGCTACCTTGCACTTTCTCAACTGCCTCATAGAAGTTTAAGTGCATTAACAGAGGTACCTTTATCAAACTTTGGTGAATTCTAACAAAAATCCAGCATCAAGTTGGTGTGATAAGATCTCCTGTCCATAACTCCGTGTTGCCAGAAATTAATTACTGTTACCACCTGCCAGTTCTTTATTATGTCTGATATGACCCTCTGTAACTATGCCTGCTATTATCAGCAAACTAACCAGTCTTCAGTTACTTGAGCCATCCCAATCCATAGATTTTGAAATAGCATCAGGTCATGAGCTGTTATACCCTAGCCTTCTAAACAGTACCCTAGCAGTAAAACCATTTCTGTCCTTACACAGACAGGTGCATGTCAGCACGGACTGTGCCACTGCTGCCCACCACAAAAGCCCAGTGGAGAGACACCAACATGCACCAGTTAAGAGCCTGGCTCCAGATTTCAGCCATTATGAGCATACCAAGAAACTTCAAGACTAAACTGTGCAGAGACTATGCTATGGTGACCTATTCTGTGGGAGAGCAACAAAGAAACGTGGTCAAACCACTGTTCTTAGCTGGAAGAAGTCTTGCATGCACAGTAATCAGGTGCCCTCTCACACACCTTGCTTGAATCTTCCATTCTTAGCAAATCCCCACAACATCTGTTAGGTTCACACCTACAACAAAACCGCTCTTTTCCTTTTTCTTGTAAAACTTTTGTTGCAACCTTTCGAAATCATTTAACGTCAGCTTAATTCCACTACTGTAGAAGATCAATGGCAAGATTTGCACTGATTTCAGGGGGGCATCTGTGCAAACCTGACTGCTTTTGCCACCTGCTCTCTGGGATGAAGGCATGCGAGCCTCTGGACCTTAGTGGTGACCAACTTGCTCAGTTTGAATGTTTCCTCGCTCCCGTGCACTACCTCCAGCAAGCATCCCGGTCCAGCAATCTCCACTTCCCATGGGCTGCTGTACTTTGGAGGAGATGGTCAGCACTGGAGGTAAGGCACTGCAAGAGTAGTTAGGTACCCTCACAACTACAAGTCTCAAAAAGCTTGGTAGGTGTGCAGATTTAAATGTAGCACATTTGAACTGGAACACCAAACAGCAGCTCTTCAAAGGCAGTCATATGCTTAAAACTTTGTATAGAAGCAGCACTACAGATTTGCCCTGATAAGGCTTTTCCCCCCCCAGGGCCCCAAACTGTAGAAAGGAGAAGACCCCTCCCCAGGGCGTCACAGTGCTGTGATGCTCCTTTGCCTGCCGGTCACACAGCCTGAAGAAAGCCAGGTCCCACGAGGAGGCAGGTAAAAGCACAGATGGAAAGAAAAAAGGAAAAGCAGAGGAAGCTGCTGCTGCTGCTGAGCCCCCTTGGGACTCCTGGCAGCGTGGCTGAGGCCTTGCCTCAGCCTGCTCGCCTCAGGCCGGCAGCATCACCCTCAGCTCCCCTCCCTTGCTCTGCCAAGAGCAACTGGAGGGCATCATCTCTATTTACAGCCAGCAAAGATCAGGGGGATAACATCTCAAAAATGAGGAATTTTTAGATTTAGAAAAAAATAATTTCCTTCTTTTCCATAGCAAAATAGAAAAGGGAAACAAGAACGACAGATAGAAGAGTGCTTGCAAAGCCAGGGCAGGGAAAGGACTTGAAAAGCAATGTTTTCTTTTATTTTCCTTATTTCCCTCAATGCCAAATGAAATATATATATATATATATATATATATGAAACAGTCTCATCCTCATGGAAGACACCATACTTCTTTGTTGTTGTTGACTGAGATTGCCTATCTGAGAATTAAAAAGAGCTGCGTTTTAGGACCACGTTTCTCTCTTCTACTGAAGAAGTCTGCTAGTTTTTAAATGGTTTTGGACGAAACAAGGAACAACAAAAAGCTGACCATTAGATAGCCTGTAGATGCATACTAAAATTAAACTTGTGAAACTTTCATCTGAGTGTGTGCGCTTACAGGAAATAAATATGTAATACATTACAGGAAATCAAAACTGATCTACTGTTATCTCTTATTTTGCCAGCTCTTTGGATTAGACAACACAGCTTCCCTACCCTGCACTATGAATAGGGGAGAAGAAAAGCTTTTATATTAAAGAATACATTTTTTCAAAACCTGACTATAAATCCTTGGCTGAGAGGAATTACTACTAGAAATATCGTGCTGAAATATATTCTCAGCACAATGCAAAAGGCTTTTGCTGTGGATTTCAGAAGAGTAATGAAAACTGTGTCATTAAACCCCCAAATGGGCAGACACTGCACCTTTCCAAATCAAGTCTAGTTTCTTGACATTTTTAGTTTAGCAGCAGATGCTTTTAGACATACTTTTAATGCACTAAAGTACTTCTGCTTTTCATTGTATAATATTCATTTAAGTTTGAAAAGGGAAATGGCACCAACTGTACATCAAATTGCTCCATACTGAGCCTATAAACAGTGATTATGGTGTCTTTATGCATCAGAAAATTACAAGTTTAAACAGCAAGACTGTGGTACCCTTGTACTGGAATAGCAAATTTTACCCAAACTGCATGGGTGGCACAGTGCAGGTGGGCAACTCCCCTACTTGCGGGCAGGGGACGGTCCCTTTCATATACCTATTGCCAAAAAACTCTGCTGCATGCCCTTACTGGGTAACGTAATGTTAACCCACGTGTTGGGTGGCCTGTCAGGCATGCTACGGAGGCTTTATGAACACCCAAGGCAGAGACTGACTGTCCCACAGCTCAGTGAAATGGAAACAGGAAGAGAACTGAGCAAACTGGCTCCGTATGCATGCTAGCAAGTAATGGCATTGGAGTGGTGCCCCACTGGTGTCTCACCTTCTGCTTTGAGTCCTGCTTCTCTCTACTAGGCAAGGTTAAGTTAGCTTTAGTGTGAACCAGAAGAAAAAAAAAAAAAAGAGAGAAACACGGAATAAAAAGGACCAAGTCCATCAGGAAACTGGTGCTTCAGAATTTCTAAGACTAAATGATACTTTTTGCCTTGATTTACCTATTTTCTTCAGCTTTCTCTCTCATTGTTCTTGTACCTTTTATGAGCTGCTCTGGACTGTTCATTTTCATGCTATCTGCTAATAATTGGAGGCAGTGATAGAGTACTGCTAGCAACTAGTATGCTGGCTCAGTAATGCAATCTCACTTATGGACGAACCCTAAAAAGCAATCTATCAAAAGAAGAATAAGCCTCCCCTTTGTCCCAGGGGCAGAGACAAGGTTTTATTAAAAAAGGAGGAGGCGGTTATGGGTGAATGTCTTTGTCAAGAATTTTTATAATTGTATTTCAGTTTTCCTCTCAACACTGAACTGCCACTTGCTCCCACTTCTCCAGGCTGATTTGTCTGTATAAACCAACAAAATGTTAACAGGCCAGTTTTAAAATGAAAGACAGATTAAATAAGGGAAGATCCTTAGGCTATAACCTACACAACAATCATTAAACAATTTCAGGCTACTCTAAAAGCAGCTTTTCTGTTGAAAATATTTCCACTGAACTCCTAAACATACCCCTCAATCTTGCTGAACTCAGCTAGTTCAGCAGGAAACCACCACACTAAATGCCCCACAATAACATCATTAAATTCTCTGGATCTCAGATGTGTATTCTACATGTAGTACATTATATCCAATGCATTAAATGCTCTCCTAGTAAATAAACAACCACAACTCACCAAATGAGTTCATTCAGATTCCTAACAAAGGACAGAAAACCGCAGAAACCCATGGGAGAACATAATTCACAACCAGCCACTGCATCTCTGACCACCTGGCCCTCATGAGAGATCTTCAAAAATTGTTCTAAAGTACACGCTTTGGAACTAAAATTCCCAACTCCACTGGACACACACACACACCAAAATCACATTCAATATACATAGTGGTTTCAAGGTATGCTACATTTCTACATCTCACAACTAGCCCCTTCACGAGCTGCAGACAACGAATGACCTGTCTCGCCTTTCCTCTCTCTTGGCCAGAAGTGTCCCACATATGACAACCCCCCTCCTCCACCAGCCCCACCTCAGAGCTACAACCTTGCTCCCATTGGTTTAACCCATTTACATAACAGAGTGACTGTGTACAAAATTTTGGACCTTTGTTCTGTTTAAGACAGATACCCAAGAGCAGCAGATACTGCCTGTGAAATTACTTCGTATTACAATGCATTTAGTGAAACACAGTTAATTAAGAGCTATCTCCCACTGTATTTCCTTGCTTCTTTCTTCTCAGCTACTTCCATGGCTGGAAGCTTTCTAATGGGATTTGAATTCAAAGCAGATGAAATAGTCTTGTCTCCATCCTGTTTCAGAGCCAGATGCAACAGAAGAAATAGAGAACAATGATCACTAGAGAGCTTCACTTTGAGACAAATTCCCACCAAAGGAGGGAACCTCTCATGCAGGAAACCAGATAAAATCGCAAAAATGCTACCAAATAAGAGAGGAAAGTTGTTTTACTGTTGTGTCTATTATTATTATTGCTATTTGTTACCCAGTCTGGGGAAGAACTGGTATCAAAGCATCTTGAGTGGACTTAAGGCTGCACTCCGGTGCTTCTTCCTGGCAGATCTGAAGCCTTCTGCTTCTTCAGAGGAACAGCTGTCTCCATCACCATTTTGGCAGATCCAAGGTCTCCTGCTTCTGCAGAGCAACAGCTGTCTCCATCACTGTTTTGGCAGATCTGCTGCAGTTCTCTGTGCACCACCATGGAGGGCACAGCTTCGTTTTCAAGCACCTTCTTGTTGGGCAGCCTTCTCATCCTCAGACTGAGACACCCAAGGCCCAGCGCAGCCTTCTGAGGGGGCCTCCTGTCGCCCCAGTGTAACAGCCCAAAAGAAGCCAAGTCCACTCTTGCCCACTCCTCGGGATTCCGAGCAGAAGAGATGATACCTCCACATGAGAGGTGGGGATGGGGAAGGAGGCCATCCTGCAGGCAAGCCTGCTTGATGGTTCCTGGATGGCCTCTCCCAGCTAATGGCGGCGGAGGCTGTGCTGGGAATACGGAGCTTTCTGGGTGCTCCTGCAATGTAGATGTTTTCTTGCAGGTGGGAGCCCTGGCACGATGACATTGTGCCAAACCACATGGGTTGGAGGTGGATCCACCTCCATCGGTTCTTCAACCTCTGGAGCTGGATCCACCTCCATGGGCTCCACATCAGCTGCCCCGGTCGCTCCGCATCCATCGGCACTCTGCCGCCACCACCTGCTCTTTGGTTCCATGAACCACCGAGTCCCACGCAGCTGTGGGCAGCTCATCTCCCAGGGCCTCTTCATTCCAGCCATGCTGACAATCGCTAGAGGGCCTGGAAGTTGAGTGAGTGGTGGGCCAGGCGCAGGGGCTTTTATAGGGCCCTGTCACAATACGGGGGGCAGATGCCACTGTGACATCAGGAGTCCTCAGTGACGGCCCCCGTGATGGCATGCCACACCCGAGGCCAAACATGGCTGTGTTGGGAGTGGGTTTGTGCGGCCTGAAAGAGGCCCTTACGTAGAAGGAGGCCTGCAGGTGGGGGGAAGAGAGGAGGCCACCTCTGAGGTTCCCCCTTGCCCTCATCTCTAGTGTTCAGGAGAAACCTTCTCACCACTTCTGTGGCTTCTTGCTTCTTCGTTTGGAGGAAGAGCTCTCCTGTCTGGTTGGAAGACTGCAAAAGAAAGACATGTGGAACTCCCTGCAGTGACATACATTTTTGGAAGAGCCAGTTGAAACTAGAAACCTCATGAAGAGGTTGCTTCCATTATGTGGAGGTGGAACCTGGATGCTGAATGTTAGACTTCTTGGTCAAATGAGTCAGTGCATTTAAAACCAAACCAAACCAAGCAAATAAAAAGCAATGCTTTGACAAGGCCAAAGCTTTCAGGAGCTGTTCGGTGTTGAAAATGTGAAACAAGGCACCCCCAGCCACATCGTGCTATGAGGTTATTAAGAGTCTCATCACAGAATCACAGAATGGCTGATGTTGGAAGGGACCTCTGGAGATCATCTCATCCCACCCCTCTGCCAAGCAGGGTCACCTCGAGCACATTGCACAGAATCACATCCAAGTGGGTTTTGAGTATCTCCAGAGAAGGAGATGCCACAGCCTCTCTGGGCAACCTGTTCCAGTGCTCTGTCACCCTCACAGTAAAGAAGTCTTTTCTTCTATTCACCTGGAACCTCTGTGTTTCAGTTTGTGCCTGTTGCCTCTTGTCCTATTGCTGGGCACCACTGAAAAGAGTCTGGTCCCATTCTCTTGACACCCTCCCTGCAGATATTTAGACACACTGCTAAGATCCCCTCTCAGTCTTGTCTTCCCCAAGAGAAAGAGGTCCATTTCTCTCAGCCTCTCCTCGTATGACAGATGCTCCAGCCCCCAATCATCTTTGTAGCCCTCTGCTGGGCTCACTCCAGTACCTCCATGTCCTCTCGGGAGGCTCAGAACAGAACACAATACTCCAGGTGTGGCCTTCCCAGGGCTAAGGAGAGGGGCAGGATCACATCCCTCAACCTGCTGGCAACACTCTTCCAAATGCAATGCAGGATACCGTTGGCCTTCTTGGCCACAAGGGCACATTGCTGGCTCATGGTCAGCCTGCTGCCCACCAGGACTCCCAGGTCCCTCTCTACAGAGCTGCTTTCCAGCAGCTCAGCCCCCAACCTGTACTGGTGCTTGGGGTTATTCCTCCCTAGGTGGAGGACCCTGCACATGCCCTTGTTGAACTTCATGAGGTTCCTCTCAGCCCAACCCTCCAGCCTGTCGAGATCCTTCTAAAAGGCAGCACAGCCCTCGGGGGGTTCAGCCACTCCTCCGAGCTTTGTGTCACCAGCAAACTTGCTGAGGGCGCACTCCCTTCCATCGTCCAGGTTGTTGGTGTATAAACTGAACAAGACTGGACCCAGTACTGACCCCTGGCGGACACTGCTAGCTACAGGCCTCCAACCAGACCACACCTCTGAGCACAACCCTCTGAGCTCTGTCGTTATAACACCAATAACCAACTGAGGATGACAGCTCTACACATTCTCACAACATGCTCTCCTACTCCTCCTCTCCCCCTAGTCTACAAATGGATAGACTTGGTGGAACATCGGAAATGTTCTTTCTCCAAACTTTTCCCCAAAATGTAACCTAACCATAGGCTAAAACTTAAGATAGTTTTGTGAATTTCAGACACAGAACTGTGTAAGAAAGAATTGTGGATACAAATACAAATCAAAGGGTTGCCAATAGTGTCTTTTTTTTCCTACTATTTCCTACTATTTCCTCCACTAGAAAAGACAGAAAAGGCAGGAACTGTAAAATGGGGAAAAATTAAATTCCTATCATTCTGGACTTGGAAAGTTAAGACAGAATTGTTCCAAGATATGGAGAGCTAAAGGGAGTAATTCTTTTGTTGGTCCTGTTGATATGACTGCAGCGTTTGCACACACAAAAAAAAAATCATGGAAGAATTCAGAAAGTTGACAATGTTTCAGTGCACAGGACTGAAATAAGCCTGCAATAATTTTGCTGACTGGGTAGTTAAGTTTGTTCAAAGATCCATACTTTGTGGCTACCTTCTCATGCTAAGCCTCAGCTTACTTCGCATGTAACTTACAAATTTATACCCACTAGATTCCAAAAAATATTCCAAATTTATACCCACTAGATTCCAAAAGAGATTGAATTCCTCTTTTATTAGACTTACTTTCTATTTGTCTCCTTCATTTGTTGGCCTATCAGCTCAAGATAGAATTTATTGCAGTTTAATGTTGTGTAGCATCTGCTCAACTATAAATTAATCATTGTCAGATAGGAATTAAGATAATTACTTTCCTAGAGTATGTCTTTTTCTTTAGTTGTTAATTACCCATATAGGGACCTGTGCCTTTCAGAATCAGCATATTCACAACATTGAAAAGTCATTATTCAACCTCCTTCGGCAAAAATATTAAACATCTCTGTACTTAAGTAGCATTGAAATCTAATGCAAATATCCAAGTATTTTTAAGCTGGTGGAGACACTATTATATAATGAAACCAATGCTGTTAAAATGCAGAAGGTTGCTATTCACTCTACAGCGATGTTTCCAGAGCCAGGCAAATTTTCTGTTGAATTACTGCTACAGGGCTTCAGCATCTTTTTAATGAGGTAAAGAAAGCCTACACTTCTTTTCCAATATATAGCTTTAGAAGCCACTTTCTGGAAATATTCACCATTAAGTAAAATGAAGTAATATTCAAAGCAGCTAAATTATTGCACTATCAGATTATATTACAATGACAGCCATTGCAGGCAGACCACAGCCAGGACACCTAAATTCCACTCTCAGCTTTACCAAGGTCATTTTATACGGCTTCCCCTGTATTTCAAGCACCTCCTTTCAAATCCAGAAAAAGACTCAAATCCAGCTTTGCAAAGTCTTTTGAGCAGAGCCCTGTAAATACTACACATGAAGCCACGAGTTTTGCTTTGTCTGCCTTCTTGCTTAGCGTAAGAAATAACCAATTTCTAAGCAACTTTGTTCAAATTTCTACAGAGGTCTGGTCAAAAAACAGAGATCTTTTTTATAAAGCTGTGCAGGTCAGAAAAAAATAAAAATGACAGTATATATAAATACTACAACTTCCTGTACTGTTACAATTTTATTTCCTTTTTTTTTTTTTGGGGGGGGGGGGTGGGGGGGGCGGTGGTGGTGGAAACAACAAGCCCAAACAAACCCACATCAACTTACTTCTCTGAAACAAGAACTTTTTTCCTGCCTGCTTTGAATTTTTACTGCACATCCACTAAGTGTACTTCTTCCTGGCCACAGGATCAGAAACCTGAGACAAATCTCCTTTTCTGATGGTCTGTAATCCAAGAACTTTGCATGTCAATGCAATCTGACATTTATTTCAATGACAGGTTGAAATAAAGGATCAAGAGGAAAGACAAGTTCTTCCACTGTCTCCCACAGAAGGAAACTTCAGCTCTGCCGTGACTACTCCCTTAGAAGCACTTCCTTAGAAGAAGAAGAGGTTGCAGCTTTGGGCTCTTATGGGAGGAAGAGAGCAACGTCTCTATTTGTCCCAAAGCTTCTACTACATCAGGTGCCTATAGAAGAGCAGGCACCTTTAAGGAATCCAGTCTTTGCATGGGGGCACTCCACTCCATTTCCTTCTTTGCTGTAAATAAATTCAGCATCCTTGACCCAGCCTCTATAGTCAAATGAACGCTAGCAACACATTTCAAGTAAGCTATCAGGATGTAAACTAATAGATTCCTAAACTGCTAACTCTAAAGGTGAGTAATAATTAATAAGATGATATGTTATTAATGCTTGGAAATAAAGTCACAAAAATTTTATACCAATGCTGGAGGGGGCAATAGAAAACACGGCAGGGAAAGGCTCCCTCTTACCAGCTACACCAGTGAAGACTGAGGGCACCTGTTAAAACAAATGACTAAACTGGAAAATGAAGCAGGAATAGCACACACCTTTCCTGACAGGAACACTTTGGAAAGCCATACCAGTAAGTCTTTGAAAGCGAAGATCCTGCAAAGAAAATAAACTGAAAGCAAAATCCAGAATGAACTTGAGAAAGTGTTCCTTCTCTTAATATGAGATACTGTAATGGTTCTTCACCAAGAAATGGTCTGAATATTCTCTCCCCTAACTGCCAGAAGGTGGTAGTATTTCAAAATATTAATATTATTAATGAGGAACTACACTCTCTCTTGGCTGTCTGCCAGCGCTGTATTATTGTATTCATAGGAGTTATAGGTCAGCATCCACACAATGCCATAATCCAGAGACCTGGGTATCAGAGGGACCGGGAAACACACTGCAGTCTTGTTATTTGTGACAGTTAGTTTCAGGGGGGAAATATATTAATTCTTGCTTGTCATTGAGGTAGTCTGACACAGCATGAAACATCAATGATATTTTCTGGAATCTGCAAAAGAAATTGACTGAAATACTCTCAGCCCCGAGTGCAGAGGTCTCTGTGGGATCACTTGAGGCCAAGTCTCCCAGTCTAAATGAACACCTCTTTACAAAGTCATTAAATCTTGCAGAGCTTTTTCTGCTATCTTCAAAAATGAATTCTCCAATGAGGACAAAACAAATTTTAGGCTGGATCTGTAATTAAAGCAGGCTGCCAAAGAACGAGTCTGGCTCATGTTAAAAGCCGATTCTTGGCATACAGTGTCTGAGTATCTATCGAGGTAAGCTACACAAAAGCCTCTCCACAGAAATGCCAGCAGAAGTATTTTGAGCAATTTTTTCTCATAAATGAACACACTTCTGCAAATCTTAGAACCAGAGTGAAATTGCTGTAGCCACATAAATATAGAACATATTGCTTGGACCAGATGTGACTAGTCAAAGGAACTGGTTATAGCAGACAAAAAACAGATGTGTCAACCAAACAAATTAAATCCTATGCATTCTTTATGGGATATCATAGACAGAAATGGCACTGCTAGTGGACGCCTTCTTACCACTTCTGCAAGTCCTCATTAGTGCTCTCAGGATGAGCAGGAGACAGGTGACATGGGAAAATAGTCACTTTGCAAACGAGGCAAGAGAAGATCTCAGTAATTCTGTCAAAATGGACCTGCACAGCTGTGCCAGCTCACTTAGCACGTTACCAAAGAATCTCTGTGAAGCAAATATCCTCTCAATGTGGACTATTAGACTAATTTTTAAAAATTTTCCACCATTGGCAGAGACAGGATGAAGGAGAGAAATGAGGACACTGGCTGTGCCCTCTCCCTGTCTCACCCACGGGAAACTCCTTGCAGGCCTCAGGTTTCCAGATTTCACCACGTGAAGAGCTACAGCAAGGGCTGAAGGAGGCAGCGCAGCCTGACATCACTGGCCACCTCCTCTTCCTAGGGAGCGAAGAACAGCATGCACCCATCCTGGTGCCTTCAAGGTTTTCCCACAGAGACCCAGGAAGCATTTCCACTGAGAATTCCTTCCCTGTGTAGATTTATGGGGAACAAATAAGTTCTTTTATCATGGACCTGAGAAATGCTGAGTGGCACTGTCAGGGTTTGCCCCACAGAACTATGCACATTTGGCCGAAAGGCTCTTGCTTCATTAGTCATTCGTTATGGTAGGACACCTAAGTTACTCCTTCTATAGCTAATATTATTTGAAGACCTAATGACACTCATTTTGTTTCACCTACATGCATCTACCTGCTGGTAAAAGAAGTGAAAAACTTGTCATGCCCCAAAACCACACATATTCAAGGCCAGTAAAATACTTGGTTGCAATAACTGTCCCATGACACCTGAATTTTTATTTCATTCCTACATTTTTAAGACACAAAGTTTGGCAGAAGGTGCCTTTTAATATTCAGGTGTAAAACAGTTTCTACAAGCGAACCCCAGGAACTAAAACGATAGTGCTGCCTTTTTTCTGATGTGATCTGTGCAGCCTGAAAACTAATCTAGAAAACCCATGCTCTATTAAAAGGGAAAGATCTTTTCCGGGGGAACATAATTCCTTTGGGTGTGATACACAGGAAAATCAAACCACAAATTATAAGAATGTCGCTTACACTTCGAAAATTGCTTGCACACTTAAAAAATGTTAGCTCAGCTCTGGTCAAAATCCAGTCAGAAGGAATGAAACTAAAAAATTAAAATATGCTATATGGGAGATCTGTAGGGAATCAAAAGATGTCTCATTCCAGAAAGGAGAAAACAGCCACCCTGGATCTTGGCTTCCATCACAGTTACATGATGGGGTGCAATTTAGGAACAGTGAAGAACGGTTCAAGACTGAAGTTGGTCATACACAGCGTAAAAGTTTGGCTCCTTAGGTATGAAAAAGTACCCCTGCAGCTTCCAGGAATTAAGAGCAAAAAGACAAAGCAAAGTAAAAATGGAAGGAGATGGGCCAACTTAGAAGGTACTGATCTGTAATTCAACCTGATATTATCACCTGACTGAATTCTCAGGAAAAAAAAAAAAAAAGTATTAGGGAACATTAAGCAGTAACTCCACACTATTTTTATTTTATTTTAGTGTGCAACTACCATCTTCTGTTGACTTTTTTTTTTTTCCTTGGGAAATAGGAAATCTTTAGCATTGAGATGAACTCTGATATGCCTTTAAAACATACAGAAAATTAAAAGAGCTCCATGGCGTTGAAGACAGCAGATTTTTGATTCTTTTCTTGCACTATGAAGAGTGCTACACCCAAAGCAGAAAACTTGGAATCAGGAATCTTACAGCTTTGCTGCTACATGGAGTCAGAGCCCAAATGCCTCCTCTCCTACTTCCTCACAGAGAATATAAAGCGATGATGTGTTCTGGACTGGGCTGGGAAGTGTCAACACTGCAAATGTTGAATTCCCTGGACTCTCTGCAGAACTGGAGAGTCCCTTACTAACAGGAGCTCACCTTCTTCCAAAGTAATGTAACTATAAAGTAAATATAAAAATATATTTATTAGATAATGAATTGCAGGGGATTATCAACTGAAAGTGATCTCATGCAAGTGGTCACGCTAAGCAAAATTTTATTTTGGCAATTTCATCAAAATCAAGGAAATAAGTTTATTAGCAATTTATTTATTTATTTTTAATATAAATCTCCCCTCTCCTGTTTCATCTCGTTCTATGATTTAGGGTAGAATTTCCAAAACCATCAGTAATGCTTAAAGCTCAACTCTCAGCAATTCAACATTTGAACATCTGAAACTCAACCTTATAAACTACATTCATTCAAAAGATATTTAAATTCTTTTTTTCTGATCACAAAATGCTGTTAGCTGGCCTCAAAATTTGCTGCTTTCAGCAAACACCTCTTCTCTGTACTGTAAGCAGATGTATTTCAAGAATGTTCTTAATTCATTTTACAGTGTATTAGCAGGGGGAAAAAGTAAGTAAATAGCAAATTAGAATGAAGCTCCTTTCCTGGGGTGAGTCGGTCTGCCAACTGCCTCTACAGACATTTTAAGGGAGTGAATGTGAAGACCAAAGTGATTTTAGTCCTCATATACTCAACTCATTTTTCTGAGTAAGAAAGCCAAGTGCCTCAGGTTGCTATATATGCAGATTCAAATGAATGTGAGAGACTTTGGGGGTATATCACTTTCGTATAATGTATAAACAATGAAGAAGTGTACTGCTTTTATCTCTACAAACAGTCCTGACACCTTGAATACCATCACACTCAACGAAAAGGGGACCCTGTGCAAGCAGAAGCAGCAGAACCTCCTTGAAGGCAATGCCCAGTGATGCTCATGGGCACAGCCACATGGCCCCACTGAAGAGTTTCCTCCTTCCTCCCAGGTGTTTGTGATTCAGAACACAAATAGTTCCTCTGCTCTGAAGGGGTGTGGAAGACCTCCTTGACAAGGTCGAGCACCTGACATTACTGCCCTCCTTGCCATGCACCTGCCCTACCTTTCTGAGTGGTGACAGTGCAGGCAAGAGCTTGAGGGCTGCTCACTCCCCTCTTAACCCCTTCATGAGCTGTAAAGCAAATGCCGCATTCTCAGCGCATGCCAGGAACTTCAGGAGTCCAGAAGCTGCAATCCAAAGAGACTTACTGTCACACACTTGCCATGTGTTGCTTTGCACAACAGTTACAAACATCATGATGCTAAATAGTTCAGAAAGTGTTCTTGCTATGTAAACAGGTAGTTCTGTGAGCAAAAGAACTAATGATGCATTTTCTTCGTGGATTTTTCATGTCTGATAAAGTTGAACTCACTCTGCAGCTTCTCAATGAATGGAAATTTTAACACAATTTCTCTCTGCTTACAGAAGTTGTAGAGCTAATGCTGTTGAGACCTCTTCCCCTCCATCAAATTGGTTGAGATTGGCTCATGTTTGATTGAAATTGTCCACGAAACAAATAATTAAGAACAGACAAAAGAACACAGTTTGATTATAAACACCTTGTTTCTGTAGGAAAGCTAGCAAAAAAAAAAAAAAAGCCTTTTTATAACAACATTTAACTGTAGACAAAAACCTCAGTCTAGGATCCTTGTACACACCCAGCTAGGTCTGCTCATACTTAAAAGCACATTTATTTCATATATTTAATATTGAAATATTTCAAATATTTCATATATTTAATAACAGTGAGACTGTGCTAGAATTTCCACTCTGAAATATTTAATTAAAGATTTTAGTGTCTTCAAGCCAGGTTAAGGAGTATTGTAAGAAACCCAAATATCTCATTTATTCCCACAGCAGGGACAGCACCTTTGCACTCCAAGCTGCATCAGCACATAGACGTTTTTAGCACTTTTCAGTCTTGGGAAATGAATTTTAATGATAGAAGTTGTATTTATCAATGGATGGGGATTTGATAGAAAGAAATCCAGTAATCCATGGGATTACCATTGTGTGTGAGGAGGGTACTGATGCCAGGAACATTTTGGATGAAGAAAAGGGAAGTAAATTGCTACAATTTTCAGCAAAGCACCATGCCAAGTATGAATAAATGACAAAACCAGGCCCTCTAACACTGCATATACTATGGCTGTTTATGAAAATACGTTGTTTAGCTCTTGTACACCTATTGTAAAAGCTCTCCCACGTGACAGCTTTAAACATAAAGCCTCGAATCATTTATCTATGAGCAACAAAATTCTTCTCAGAGCTTGCGGCAGGGGGAAAGGAAAAGAGGCACATGCGTGAGACAGAACAGTGGCGCAGTAGTATAATGCACTTAGGTAAAGCTAGAGCATCTGTTACACCAAGCGTGACCATCAGTCAATATTTTACTTCTTAACAAAGGATGGCAGCCCTAAGAAGAGAGAAAATTACAGAAAAAAAAAAGGGGGTGCAAGGCAGCTTCTCTCTAGTTTGCTGTCCTCCTGAAAGACAATTTTCTCTTCCCTGAAATGCTCTATTGCTCCTTCCCTTCATATACCCTAGAGGCCTTTCACACAAATAGAGTCCTTTCTGTTTGTAGGTGCTGAGCTGCCCATTTCCCCTCCTATACAACCCCTTGTTTATCTGATGCAAACAAGAGGATAAGGAAAAATTGTCAGCAAGGTCTTCCTTGAAGCACGATAGAAGACTACTGTTGATCGTGGAGGAGTAAAATAGGATCATCAGGTGAGAAAGGATTTACGGCCTTGGGAGTGGAAATGGTGGCCCACTGGCTGAACTGAAATAAATGGTCATAGTACCACTGGCTTTAAGAGTTTATCAGCTTTCTGCCAGCTGAGGAATGTTTTGTGGGAAGGCAAGGGCAGCTGGGCTTGTTTGAAAGAGCTACAGTTTTCAGGGAGTGACCTAGGCCAAGTGGAGTCTCAGTCTGCCCTCACCACAATATTAAAACACCGTATCTTTCCCAGCCACCCAAGTTATGAACTTCTGAACCAGCACCGATGAATTCCACAAGGCTTTATATAACAGATGAAGTCATATAGCTAAATTATATCTCAGCTATCCCAGTACATATTGAAGGCCCCATTCCCTCACCTTGTACCACATGTAATCATTTATGCTTGTCCAAAGTATGGCAAATGTGCAATTAAGAAGCCATGGTTTCACCTTGTGCAGATTTGCTGCTAGTGTAGGTGACTGGGAATTAGCTTTTCCCTTCCTTTCACCCAAGAATTAACAATATTGCTTGGAAGTTGCACTGTTGCCACATAAAGGAGGTCATCACTAGACTTCAGGAACAGATCGGGAGACAGATTTTTGCATTTCTTTTCTCCCTGAGGAACCTGCCCACCATGCAGAGATGGACAACACAGGTGATGGAAAGCAAACAGCTTGCAGGCTCTTCCTCAAGCACGGATGCACAGCTGGACAGAAGGAAGTACAACGAGATGTGACACCACAGAGCACTCAGCACTCTTGAGTGGTCACGTTACAGCCCCTTTCCAAAGCGAAGGTGTTAGACTGAGTGTTCAAAAACACATGTTGATTGTGTTGGCAGAGTTCACACCAGACAGCATGAGCAATCTAAACTAGAGAAAAATTAACATTTTTCTGCACCAGAGAAAAATTAACATATGGCAAGACACAGAGAAAGAAAAGAAAAAAAAAAAACACCACATCTCCAGCTAGGCAGAGAGCTGCTATTTCAACCCTTTACTGAACTAGGAAGATGACATCTCTTCATTCTAAGAAAAAAGTCCTCCAAAGAAGGAATCACAACTTACATTTAGCGTTCTTGAAAAAGAACGTGAACTTCTGGAGCAAATGTATGGGTTAACATGCATGCTGTGTGTTTATTCACATGATACGGAGAAATACACATCTCAAAGATACCTCTGAGCTGGAAAAAAAATCACATATTACTCAACACTCATACCAGCAAAGTTCTTTAGCACTGGAGGACTGGAAGCAGCTGAACAAATTAAACCAGCAAGGGGACATAAAAGTGTAACATGCTTCCAACAGTCTCATACTTGCTGCCCAACCTGTCTACCTGCACCTCTCCTGCCAGTAGTGACTTGCTAGCCATGGCACCACCACAGGGGCTGTTGGTGCCATCACTGCCTGAGCTGGTTCCCACTGGAATTTTCATCCTCACTTGGACCATTTTGCCTGAAATGGCTTAGGTGGCGACACAGATCAAAAGTGAGAGAAAGGTAGGATTATTATTATAGAATCATAGAATGGCCTGGGTTGGAAGGGACCTGACAGACCATCTAGTTCCAACCCCTTGCCCTGGGCAGGGATGCTACTTTATCTCCATTCTGCTGAGAGGAAATTGAAGCAAAGGGAGAACACATCAAGACTGTGAGCAGGAATCGTAGCTTAACTCAGAACTGGACCTACATCTCCTCAGATACACACTGCATTTTAGACATTGGATTTGCTGAACCCTTATTCATAAACTGCTGGTCATGTAACAAGGAAGAAACACAATAATCCTTGATCCCGTTTCTGTTACTCTGACTCAGGTGAGTCATCACTGTACACCACTGCTTCTCCTTGTGCCTCCCTGTGCCTTTTCTCTACCCAGGCCAAGTTCCATACACAAAGAAGTTTTCTCTCCCAGACTTACTCGGCTTTGTGCTTACAAATCCTGCTGAGTGTTAGCATCAGGCCTTGGATGACAGATTTCCCTAACGCTTGTGAACAGATTGCTGCAGCAGAGGCTGCTGCAACATACAGAAACTAAACTTGGATAATTAGGAGTGTGACAGTTCAGATACAGCTGCACATTGTAAAAACAAAGCCAAGAAGTGAGTGAACAACTGCAAACATCCCAAGAAGACTATACTGAAAAGTTGTTTCAGTCTTAATCCTTTTACATGTCATTATAGATTGAACTCTTTCCAGCATAATAATGGGCTTTTTTTTTTTCCCCTAGGATGATCTTAGCCAAAACTGCTGCAAGCCTTCTCAGAATTATTGCTTCATTGAAAAATAATTTCTTTTCAAGCAATTCAATACAGTGATTATATTAGATAAGCACAGTTCAACTTGGCCCCTTCACTTCAAGGGAAGTTGCAGGACAGAAAATTATCTTGAATTGCAGTATGAACTATAAGACGACTTAAGATGTCAGTTAAAAAAAAAAAAAGTATTTGAATTTGGCATACATATTGCACCAGTGGCACAACTTTCAATATCTGAAATCAGATGATCCATTTGCACTTTTTTTTTTTAGAGTCCTAAAATATATTATAAAGAAAACTAAGGCATAAATACCCATATTAAGGCAGAGAAGTAAAGAATTGAAGAGTGTATCAGTATATTTTCTGCAGTGTTCTGCAGTCATTTACTGATGACTGTAATTGGTGACAACAGTGAGAGCCAAAGACAGCCAGGCACCACCACGTACGCAACACAGCGTGCTAAGAACAAAGGTCTGACCCATGGAATGCAGATCACTACTCCATCATGACTAACACTCACGCAACACTAGGGCATACATTGTTTTTCCTGCCTTGATACTCCTGATGGGATAAACAGCTAGAAAAGGGTAACACACCACAAAGTACACAGAGCGAACAAACAAAACAAAAGTCTCTAGCTCTTTGCCACAGATACTTGTAAAAGCTGGAGGCTATGGATCAGAATACGGAGCCTCCAGTGCATCTCTCTGCAGGGTTAACGCTTGCCTGTACAGAACGGGATGATCCAAACTAGAACTTCAGCACCTGATTCAATTTTCATCTGAAGAGACTCAGTCGTTCTACCAGCTCCTTAGCGAGTATATAATACCATAAAAGCATGCCTGTCTGTGGAAGTATATTAACTGAGAGCAGTTCAAAGAATGGCTCATGAACTTCAGTGCAGACGCTCTTGCCACTGGTGCAACTGGGATAAGAACTGAGCTCTGAGCACTGAACCCCACAAGTGACTCTACTAATCTAAAAACACGTGGCGTTCTTCCCTTACCATTGTTGTATCTGGCGCAGCTAAAATACGCACGTAATACAAATCTTCCTCATTAATGTCCTTCAGGAATAAGGGCTACCGAAGACTAAGGATCCTGGTAGCAATCACACAGCACACTACTGATCAGCAGCTTCGGGATGCAAAGCCTGCTCTGTCTAATGTGACAGGGCCCCATGCACAGCTGTTTGGGTTTGTGCAGAAAAGAGGGAAGACACAGCCTGGGGGAACAGAGGGTGAAGAGTTCTTTCAAAAACTTTTGTCCTATGTACAGTGTAAACATCAAAGCTCCAGGGAGAAGGGAGCTGGTTACATTGCTCAGGCTGTGGTTACGTTGCTGGGGTTTGGTAAATAAAAAACATTTTTACAGCTCGTTAAGTGGAGCTTTGGGAAATGTTCTCATATCCGTTTTCAAGGGACTATGGAGAGCTTGCGTTGTGTCGTGGGTCAGGGAAGGAGTCATTTCAAACTAAACGTTTGGGGGGAAGTTAATACATACTGGGCTGAAGAACACTGGTGTGCAGCCTTTCTGTTTTGCTGATATGGTGGTTGCTAATGCATTATTGCTTTCACTCGATAGCTTTAATTGAAGGGAGTATTTTACATTAATGAAAAAGAATCATCAAACAGCCTGGGAGGATGGGGCAATATAATTGGAGCACTTGTGCAATATAACTTGCAGTGATTCTGCAAGACCACTCAATTACTTTCATATTTTCTCTACATCATATGAAAAACATCTATGCACATAGCTGAAATTCCCAAGTGCGCATTGCAGGAGTTATACCGGTATCGCAGGACTTAAGGGGCAAGAGTCTTTCCATTACTTCTTCATACAAACTCTCCAAAACCACAAATGGGTCCTCTTCCCAGCAAACGTGCACTCAGAGTGGGCCACTACCCCAAGGCGAGCTGTGTCCATGGGGTAGACAGCCCCTCAACAGCACTCCTCGAACCACCCACGTCCTCATCTGCAGTAAAGGAGACACAGATACAGTAGCAGCTGTGCACATCTTCCTATTCCCCCCTAAGAAGTCTCTTGACTGGTGGTCCTATTTTAGTCTTTATAAAGACTCTCTCATCTTGGGGAAGAAAAAAAAAATCCTATGGAAAAAAAACAGCTTGAACATCTCTAGCACAATGGGCCTTTTCTCCCTATTTCTGGCTTTGCTGGAGCACATGTACTGAAATAGAGTGGATGTAACATCCCAAGATCTCTACTAACTTCACCTCCCCCCCCCCCCCCCCCCCCCCCATTTCTATGGTTCCCATGAGGTGTCTAATGATATGGGCACAGCCACTGTCTCTTCCATAGTGAAGATAGCCTCTGACCAGTTTGCCTTTCCTCTGTCCTTTATCTTGTGGATATTTTCACGGGAGGAAAACCAGATAGACATTTCTGCTGCTTATTTCAGCCTTACTGGCATTTTTTCACTGGTCTCTGGTTGAGGTAGATTGTCACCTCCATGCCTAGCCTTGACCAAGAAAGGCAAGACTTTCTACTGCCCTAAGAATCTCTACTCTCCTTATACACAGGTGCTTGAAAGGAACCATGAGCTGTCCCAGGTCACCATGGAAAGTAATGGCATCTAGTAGTGTCAGAGGAAGGCGAACAAGAGAGAAAGTAAAGGTCGGCAGCAGAAAAGCCATTGACTACCATGTTCTCTCTCTCTTGTACGCAGTGAGACTACCTTCTAAGCAGGTAGCTGTGCAGATGTGGAGAGGTGTTGAGCAGTTGGCTTTATGGCATTCGGGTAATAGCCACTCTGCCTCCTCCAAGACAGTCTTCAGGCAGCTGGCCAGCTGGAGCACTCTGATTTACATTATTGACTTCAGCGTCACTCCTCACTCAAGACTTGATTCTGTACCACTGTAGTCAACTCAGCCCTTATATGCTGAAGAACTTGACTGTAGATGGGTACCGATTAGTCATATAGCATCATTTTTCTGGCCTATTTGTCTTTAGCAACATCAACACTAACAGCACCCTGAAGATTAACTCAGTGAAGAAATTTTCATGGCCATCCTTTGGTCTACAAATACTCCTAGAATCTATGGGGTTAAGTAAATTGCTGTTTTTCATAAGGACAAACAAAGTAACTACATGCAAATGTCAGAGTAACAGTTTACAAGAAAGACACTGAAGTGGCTGAGCAAGGGAGGCCTGAGCTGCCATGTGAGCAATTCTTAATCCTGAATGGACTTTATAATCATACAATCACCCAGGTTAGAAAAGACCCTTAAGATCATCAAGTCCAACCATCACCCTCATCTACTGAGTCCCATCACTGAACCATGTTTGTTAGTGCTGTAGCCATCTCATGCATACCTCCAGGGATGGGGACTCCATAACTTCCCTGGACAGCCTGTTCCAATACTTGACTACACTCTACATGAAGAAATTCTTCCATACATCCAATCTAAACCTCCCCTGATACAACTTGAGACTGTTTCCTTGCATCCCATGACTTGCCACCTCAGAAAAGAGACCAACACCCACCTCACTGCAACCTCCTTTTGGGCAGTTGTATAGAGTGATGAGGAACACAGACAAAGCAATTCCCTTTTGTATGCAAGTCTAACCTTGGCCTTTCCCAACTTGGAATTTTGCATGAATCCACTTTTCAAACCACATATAAAATTGAGAATTATACAGAGAAGTGAAATAGAGATTCAATAAAAGTGGCAACTTCTTCCACTTTTAACAGTTTAAGGAATTTTTAGTTTTCTTGTAGATTTTTAAAAAATAAGAAATATTTTATACATTAACATCAAGTATTTTTTCTTCATGAACAAGCAGTTAATTAAGTGCCTTGCAGGAGTGCTGAAATGTTCAAGAGTTTGTGAGCATGTGAAAGTGTCTCTTCAAGGAATGCACGGTATACAATCTCTAACAATGTATTGGACTTAAAAGCTAGCAAAGACATCCATGCAGAGCTGTAAGTTATCTTTTAATCCAAGCTCAATGTTAGCATTGCGCTCGAAAGAACAGCCAAACCAATAGGCTGTGTCTGGAATTAATTTATTCAACGGAAATTTGCTGATTGGCAGCAAACAGGACAAAGTTGACAGCCAAACATTTTCTGGGGCTCTTTCAAAGAAATTATCCAGGACTTGGTTAAGAGCCTCCCCAAGGCAGTAGTCTGTCACTGCTGATTGCTTTATCAAAATGATCCTGCTTCTTTGGGTCGAATGAATTGGATTAATCTTTATGTTTGGTAAATGTTCCTCACAACTTTTTTCAGCATGGCATGCCATGTACATTTGTACCTTCTGACAGACTTCACACATGGTGAGTCTTAATTCTTCAATGTTGATCTTAATTCTTAATTGCCACAATTCTTAATTGCCATAACTCTTCATAGCCCAATACCAAATCAATAAGCATCAGACAGTGACACAAACGCTCACTTGTCAACTCTATCAATGCCGTCTTCCGTTATCTACCTGCAAATGCCTTTGTGGGCTGCTTTCTAGAATTTCTAAGGCTACGAAGCTGTAACACAAAAAGTTCCCACCGTCAGCTCAGAAAGCAAAGGAAAGTGTTATTTCACAGGTGTGAGGAAATAACGTAACATTCATGCCTAGTACTTTCTCCTACCCAATGCAGAGCTTCATTGTTTTTTTTTCTTTCCACATATGAGAAAGTGGAAAAAAAATTCTAGTAATAAAAGGATGCTAATCTAGATGCTAATCTAGAAAAAAAAAACAAACACCTGTAAATAACTTTGAAGGTAATTTGCATGCAGAACTAACAGCACTGCTGCTTGAGCAGCTCCATACAGCTCCAGACTTACTGAAAAAACAAGGTAGAAGGCCCCAGAGCAAAACAGTAGAGAGGTTCTTTTTTAATACTTCTGTCATCCCTTACTTTACTGAAAAGTAATAAATCTTCTGAAGGAAAGAAGTACCTGCTGGTATCATTAAGAGACTTAAACATGGCAAGATAAAACTCCCTGAAGTCAAAGCAGCTATTTGTGTCAAAGAAAACAATACAGTAATTTATATTTCCACTCCCAAGTTCTATGTTACTGCAGAAAATTTGGTCCTTTAACAATTAATCATAAATCAAAACACTGAGAAGATGGTGGGCTCCTACTCCTTTGAGAGAAGTGGAATGTATATCAAGAAGCAAAAATAAGAGCCTGCTTGCCAATGTGTCAGATGAAAGCTGTGTTAAGGGATCACTATTTTCTACTGCAACAGCAATATGGAATTTCTGATTCAGCATTAAGCTAATGAACTGAATGGCCAAGCTTCAAAACCCCCAGATTCCATTTGAGGTGTGCTGCTCTTTTAGAATACTTAACAAATGCAAAATGCAATTCAGTAAGCACAGCTCATAGAAACTCTTAGACTGGACCCTTTGTTTTACAGGGAGTGTCAAGGGAGGAGAATGGAGAAGACTATGGATAAAAAGGGAAACAAAGCACTTATAACTCCAAGGGGACATCAAAAATACAGGACGTGACTTTTCACATGAAAGGTGGGCATATGAATTCATTTAATTGGTGATCATTCTTACAACAGCGAAAGCTGCAAAATACTGGCGTCTTCAGACAAATTCTGAAACAATTCACATTGAGAACACAGCAAACAAGAACAAGCTGTTAAGAATTAGAACATGCCTGTTCACATCAGGTGCAGGAATGATCGATTTTTGTATGAAGTATTTAGCTGCGATTGCCTCACACTAGGTATTCACCTAGACTGACTGACTGCCAAAAAAAGAGTGCATGTCCTCTGCCCTTATTTTTATGTAAGAAAGTTATTAGTCTAAGAAGGAAATACTGTTCCAAATGTAGGGAACTAATTATTGTAAGAACCTTTCCAGGTGAAGAATGTTATGTACGACCTGGATTAAAACCAGTCTCAATTATAGAATCATAGATTATATTAAATAACAAGTCTGCAGTGGAAATAAAGTGGGTAAAAGCAATCTGAACTTCTTAGCTAGCCTTTCAAACATCTTCCATCAGTAAATGGTTTCTTGTACATTCACACAATTCAGGTTGAATACTTAAAGCTAAACACACATCTAGCTTCAGTATGAAATATTGCTGGCTGCCTAATTTCCACATCATTTTCATACCTAGTGACTCTGGTGGGATTGCTGAACTGCTATAAAGGTAAGAAGTACAACACTAATGTGTAATCTTTTTCTTTCCAGTGGGATTTTTGTAGACAGCTCTTCTTACAGATGCTCACAAAACAAACTATAATTTCACTGTTTCTGTGCACAAGGAATAAAAAATCCTTACTACCATTTCTGTAGGGAATGCAATTAAAAACTGAGCCTGTGCTCACTTTAAGGAACTGCTTACTATATTAGCTTTCAATTTGTTATTCCTAAACAATTTCTCCCCTAACAAGGAGATCGTATTTGAGTGCACATTAGAAATTTCAGTGTAATTCAGTTATATCTACCCAATATTTACCCTTAAAAAAAGAAGTCTATAGATAAAAGCCCAGCCATGAGCAATTAAGAGATGCAGCCAATTCCCCACAGCTGTACAACCTCTCATCACTCTGCTCAAATTATACCATTCAGCCAACTTTAAATTTTCATCTCTGCTCTCCTCGGTAATGGAATATATTGCTGGCTGCAACTTAGGATATAACTGATTATTCAGTGTGCAGTAACGGTTTCAAAAATATACTATCATCCATTAAATTCTTCTCATGGTTTAAATATTGGAATAGAAAATTACTGGTGGAGGCTAGGATAATTTTAATGAACAGAAGCAAAACAAAAATATATATACGACAATAACAAGACAGTATTTTAAAAACATAAAATGGCTTAAAGTTTTTTTTTTTTTTTTTTTCCTTCCTCTCTTCTCCTGAACTATCTGAAGAACTAGGTCATTTGGGCCAAAGAAGAACTACAGTTACAACAGGTATTAATGAACTCAGAAGAGGAAACCAGCTTTAGTCTTGATGTGGAACTGTTACAAAACAGACTTGTTCCACAGTAGGACAGAATATAACACAGCTGGAGTCTCTGAAGTGTGTTTTGTTTGGTAATTCAATTAAAGCAAGACTTCTACCTGAAATTCTGTTTTACGGTTTCCAATAGAAAAAAGCTTCAAGTCACTAATCTTACTAAAAAAGAACACCAGAACATTTGATGCAAGTTTTCCTCTACATCTTTCAGAGCCAGAGTTACGCTAGCAGTTGGGAGACGTACACAGCAATGGCTGAAGACAAACCTGATATTTCCAGGTGTGCTGGGATGAACAGCCTTTAAAATACTTTTTTTTAAAAAGATACTAATTTTGTTTGCCACTGTTTGTTCTACCAAACTCCTTCTGTGGCTTTACACAGTGCTAAAGGAGCCCTTCTCATCTGACTTAAATCCATGTTGCTATATTATTGCTATTACTAATAAACATTCAAGGGAGAAAGACTGGGGGGAGGAAGAGTTCCAGTGCCCTTTGTCCGTGTCTTTTAATTGGAATACTCACAATCTCTCATCATAATACTTAGTGACATTTCTTTCCTTCTGATTTTGAAATCTTCAACTCTTTTAAACTGATTGTGCACAAATATCTGCATAACCTGCAAGTTAAGCTGATAACCTTTCACACTGCTTTTTGAACAGCAAGCAACCATAGGAGCCAGAAGATAGCAACAAATGGAAGTTTAGTTTTATTGCCTAGGAAAATAAGATGCACATTTCAAGCAGTGGCAATTACGCGTATTTGTGGAAAGAGACTGCTCTAATTTGGAATGTGGTTCAAGTTTAGAATGTACTTTGCAGCTTTATAACCATTTCACAAGTCTGTTTTGGATCTTTAAAATAAGGGTGTCTTTAATATGATTAGCCCTGAAGAGGCAACTCCTATTAGATTGAAAATGATTATGAGAAAGTTTATTACTGAGCTTCATATGGTTAAAACAAAGTTCTCTCATTTACTGGACCCGATCATCTAAACTTCTTAAGAACTGAGGGTTGACCTTATAATCATTTGACTCTTTGCAAACGCGCCAGACCTACCTATGCAAGCCTTGGCATGAGATGAGCCCCATAATCTTTTTCTCTCTCTTTGGATTAATACTGGAAAGGAAATGCACTTCTTCACCATATCCAATCAGCTTGTAGAACTTGTCACTGAGGACAAGAGCTTAGGAAGGCTCAGAGTAGGATGACACATTTAAGTGGAAATGGAAATCTGGAGTCAGTAATATATGTGAAAAACCAAACATAAGTGGTGCAGGCACCCTGGTGCTATGCTCATCAGGAAGAGCCTCCTACAGACAGCTCTGTTACCATCCCCAGGCATATATGGTGCACGTCTCAACCTTGGCACTGGATTCACCAGATAAATTTGGATTTAACAATGTCTGTATTTTTGAGCAGACATGCATTTAAACACGAAGAATAAAGCTCTGATTTGTACAAGAGAGTTCATTGGCCTCTGTGCTGTTAAACTATAATCATTATTTGTAAATGGAGAGTATGCTTTTCATAGTTTTCTAACCTGAAAATACACTTAATCTTTTCACCACAATATAAATATATTCCTTCCCCTACTTTTCTTGAAAATAACTGTAAATCAAACACTTTCTGAAAAGTCACAGAAACGTCAAACCATGCAACTGCTCTGGATGGACTCACTGTCATGTTCAGTTTATTCAGGAGAAGATTAAATTGCAACAAAAAACAGAAAACATTTAAGAATTTTGCGTCATTTGGCATACATGCAAGCAAAGGAAAAGGCATGCCATACATCTGCTTCTTGTCGTGATTCAAGCCAAAATGCATGTGACAATTGCTTTGCTTTTTATTGCCATGCATACCATAAAATTCAGAGCCTCTCCCTCCTATTATGGATGTAATAGTTTCCAATCTGCTCATGAATGTCAAGTGTGAGGTAAAATTCCTGGTTAACCAACAATTACTTATGAACTGCTAGGTAAAGTAGAGGGCTGGTCTCCTCTGATGAGCCCTGTGGAAGGGTCGTGACAGGAGTGCAACATAATGCACAGAAGTTGCTAAAAGCCTTCTACAGGTTTGGGTGATTCTGCAAATAATGAGCAGAAAGCATGTTTTAAACTTGCTCAGCTTTCATGCAAGACTGCATGTTGATCAGGAGATCTGAAGGAGAAGAGTTTAAGCCGTGGGGATTTTAGGATCAGATGGGCAAAGAACACCAGTGGTTGGTGGTGGTGCGGGTTGTTTTCTTTTGTATTACCAGACTACCTTACTTCAAATGACTGATTACCGCATTTCCTGAACTTGTGAGATACTCAAGGAAATGGAAAAGGTGAGGTCAGTCCTCTCTGCATTCAGCCTGATGCCATTTCTGGCTTCTCTGATGTCACACCAGGAACTCGTTCTCCAAAGCTGTTCGTCAGATAGATATTCCACCTCGAAACCAAAATACTTTTGCCAAGAAACTTTCAGAGCACTTTCAGCACTATCAGAAGCAATTTCCAAGAAACCAGTATCTTTGAGGTGGAAAAGGTGGTGTCAAAAATGTCAGTGCAGAGGTAGCGTGGAGACAAAACAAGGCCCTTTCACGTTGCTAGCAGGCCTGTCCCCTCTGCCCTGCCTGATGCTGTCACCACCGGCAGGGGCATGGCAGAGCTAAAGTGTAAGGAGAGAAGCCAAGGCAGATGGCTCCCTGCCAGCCCAGGGACAAGCGATATACTCCTGCTATGCCTGTGCCACAGGAGGACAGCAGCTTAGCGAAATCCAACTCCAGCCCAGCGCTGCCTCCACACGGGGGCACAGGCCCTGAGCAGGAGGGGATGGGATGGGCTGCTCCCTCTTCCTCCTCCTCCAGCTTCACACCGCAGCTGGCCCAGTGGAAAAAGCTATTCCACCCATCAGCCTCATTACTGAGTTCGCCCTTTCCACTGAAGGGCTCACTAATTCCAGAAGAGCAGGGACTGTAAAGACCAACATTATTGCAAGAAATCTTAACTACCTGTAACAATTTATATCCCATCTCGATTTAACAGTATGTAATATTTCTTCACCAATAACCAGGTGAGCTATGAGCATTATTACCAAGTCTTCCACTGCAAATGCTATCTCATATGCTTTAACAGTAAGAAAACTGATAAATCAGTCATCATGGTTTTGGCATTAGGGTAGTCTTATGGGCAGCCTAAGGGGCTGACAAACCATGAAAGCCCATCTTTTAACAATTACAAAATTGCAGCATTATGCATCAAATGAGGCATTCAGTCTACGTTAGAGTTCAGCCTCCAGAATAAGCTACCCACAACCTGTAAATGCAATCTAAATTCGACAAATTTGTACACATAATGTGAGCACACGGGGCTCCTGGGTTGCACGTAACCCACCAGCCTTTACACAAAGGTCCCAGGGCCTCGCAAGGGATGGCAGCAGCAGCACTGCAGCGGTTTGCCACAAGCCCTGCCTTTCAGCTCCCATCTCCTTACCTCTCCTCCCATCCCTTTGCTGAGACCAGCCCTCCTACCCCAGACTGCTGCTTCCCCTGTGCTTCTCACCAACTGCATCCTCCTTGCTTCTGTCCCTGATTGTCTTCCATAAGGTAAAGCCTGATCTTGACACTAAACAAATCAACAGACAAGCATGATGAAGTCCATTCTAACATTTTAAGTCTTTCACAGCTGATTTTTAAGAAAATAAACACTAAACAAATTTGCAGTTAATTTTTTTGGCCTAGACTGACCAAAAAGGTGTATTTTTATTCTTGTTTGCTCCAAGCCATCCTTGACTGTAGCCCAAGAAATTGGGAAAGCATTAAAACAGTCTCCCTGCCAAATCTTCTGGAAACACAGCTTTCACTTTAAGTCCCATAACCCTGAAAGATATGTTAAAAATAAATAAATAAATTTAAACACAAGCTTGATAAACACCAGGCAGATATTCTGGCTTCCCAAACACAGGTAGAATGCATTGCTCACCCCGGAAGAGCCCAGACAATTACACTTTAAGGTAAGACACTCTCAAAGACAGGAAGGCTCCTTAAAGTTGCTATTCACAAATACTACTCTTGATTTCAATCTTTGTTGCACCTGACCTCTGCCCAGCTGGGCTAATGAGGTCGTCTATCCAAAGAAATAAATCAGCATAGCTGTTCTGAAGTGAGCAGCACAACACTGATTTACGCCAACTCTTGTTTTGGACAGAAAAACAAACTACAGAAAATAAACTTTAGCTTTGAGAGCTAAGTAATTCCACTGGTGCAATACAGAAAAGAACTATTGCATTATGCTATAAAGATTTATCCAACATTTCATTTGCACTGAAAGATTCATGCATTGCCTTCCAGCTCACAAAAATATGATTCATTTCAAACTCTGCTGATAAAATATTTAAACCAGGTGGTAGTATTCTACAAGCAGACAGGCAGATGGACAAAGTGATGTTTTGACACTGCTTAGAAAATTAGTAAATGCTGAACAACCTAGAACAAGAATCTGCTTTGGTATTTCTTGCTCTCCGAGTCTTTACTTTCTTTCACATTCACAGATGAGATATTTCTAGCATAAAAATAATCAAAACAGAATGAGTTACAGCATAACATTTGTAACTTCTTAAAACATGTCCAATAAAGTTTTATTAGGTCTTTCTTTGGAACTGTTTTCTTCTGAAAGCTGAGATTTGGCACTTTAAAGAGTCACCCATTTCTCTCCCTCTCCCTCATCGGACCTGAACTAAACACTCAAAATGAAAAAACAAACCCCTAAAACTTTAAAACACGAGAGAATGTTATGTTCTCATTCATTCTTTCTAAATTTGTGACCTATTTCTGTGTAAGACAAATACTATGTTGGTTACTGACTATCATAAAATAATGCCTTAACATATTTGTGTCACCCCTGACTGGGGACATGGGTATTTCACCTGCACGCAACCACCACCCTCAAATCTCTGTTACACACGAAGCTCAAAGGAAGTGCAACATATAACTACGTCCTTTTGCAGAAGCAATAAAAAGATAACCAACTGTACTTGAAAGACATGAGAAGTATTTACATGCAACTGTGCGGAAGTTCAAGGGTGTGCAAGGATGGCTTGTGAACAGATTAGGCATTGGTTCAGCATTGTGTACATATATATGAACATTTTGAACAAAGGGTTTTAGTGTGGAGCACAGAGTTAGGCTATTTTTTGGTACACCACACCCTTATGTAGCCAGGGAATCAAGCCTACATTGTGGTTGCTGTTTTACAGAGTAGAGCTGATTCCACTCAACTGAAGAGAAACAGATATGGTCTCCTACTCTTTCTGGTGGTGTTCAGTTGTCCTTCTAATAAACTAATATAGAAGTCTTCAGGTGTAAAGTATGTTTCTGCTTTGTCTCTGGAACCTATAAAATATTACCAATAGAAAATGCCAGGAATTTTAATTAAAAAGAAACAGAGAACAGTTTTTGGTTTGGAATTTAATATTAGTATATAGTTTGCAATCCAAGATTGCAGTACACTCTGCCTGTACATATGAGCCTTCAGGTTAAATGTGCTATAATGGAAAACTGTTCTAATTAAAACTGATCAAGTAACTAATTTCTGGTAACTTAATAAATTGAACTGATTCCCCTGCTAAGGGAATATATGTGAAAACATCAGAGCCCTCTCAGGTTTACTCACTGCTTGAAAACACTATTCCCACTATTCCAAAACAAATACAAAACCCTACAGATTAAATGTAAATTGTAATTTTCTACAAGTATTACTCTTCAAATCCTACGGGTCGCTCACGAATGGGCCTGCTAATGTGAGGTAATGTCTCCGTTCCCTGAGCAGCAATTAAGTAGAAACCCCAAGATTTTGTACAATGAACACACCAGACTAAGAAAAGAGACTAACATAACACGAAAAAAAAAATCACAAAAGAAGCAATTGCACAGGCCAAACATTTCAAGCAGTATTTTTCCAACATCTCTCTGTTCTAACTTTTCATTTTCTAGTATAAGCAAGCTGGAAAATATAAATGAATGCCAAGTTTTACTGAAAGCATACTTGACTCTGCTGCAAATGGCCCTAAGATGTTGCTGACAACAATAACAATGTTGAAATAATATTGAGAATACATCTTGAAAACATGTGTTCTCCAGCCAGATGACAACTTTTATATACTCTGGAAGCAAAGGGCATAATGGGTTTTGATAAAAGAAGGGAAATTAAGAAAAATGAAACAAAGAAAATACAAAAGTTGTGTGAGTAAATGTTTTTAAAAGGTATTTTTTTCCTAAATATACAAAGGAATTGTCAATGGTAGTAAGACAGTCTACTTATATGGCACATGACAAAGGTATCTGAAAACACCTCAAATGATCAGGAAAAAATGCCACACTGAGGCAGGTTCTGAAAACCCTGTTGGAACTGAAGTCAGTCATCTTATGCTTGTTTGCTTACAAAGACAGAAAAATAAGAGGCGCCTTGCTTGCCTGAAAGCTAATATACGGAATGCAAACAATAATCTCATTTTTAAAGAAAAATACCCGATATAGCTGAGGAAATGTTTGAGGACTTTTTTGGATACAAGCAAAAAAGAAACATAGGATTTGTTCTATTTCCCTACATCTTCTAGTCCTCAAAATACTCTGTTTAAACATTCTCTTTCACATACAGCAAAAAGAGCATAAATAAGGAAATAGATATAAAGGAAAGACAATTCCTCAGTTATTACTTAGCCAGAACAGAGGACTCCTCTTAAATTGCAGGAACAGCAGTCATATGGCAGGGTGGGATGAAGCAAGTGAAAAAACTGAGGTCGGCCTCTTGTTTACGAGAGGAGGCATTTCTGTCAGCCAGCACGGCCCCCTGAAGAACTGAATCACCCACTTAAACTGCCTGACTGATGACAACACAGGGAGACTGAGGCCAACAGGCCCCTAAATTACTTGCCTCAGTCAAGCAGCTAAAATTACGAGAGGGGAATCAGGGCTACATGCAGGATAGAGGAACTCTGCTAAAGCGTTTTGGATAGGAAACCTGGTCTTGCACAGCAAAAAAAATGACAGCAGTAATCCCTTCCCTGTTGCTGAAATATTCCATGTGGGTGACATTTTAAACCTCTTCATAAGAAGCAAACAGCTCAAAGCACCAGGACAAATGCACTTGACATCTATGTCCATTCCCTCAGTCAGGGCCAAAATGATTGTGGCCATTGGAAGAAAATCTTTGCTGAAGAAACCGAGGAGATGGTCACACAAGTGGTCCAAATTCTGCTCTGATGGTTGTGTACAGGCAATATCAATGTCATGCATACCCATCCACATGCCAGGAGCTGCCAGCGCTTCTTGGCACCGACACAGCCCACGGAGGGCAGAACTGGGGCCTGCTGCTCAAGATGAGCTCTGACAGCAAAGGGATTTCTTTTCCAGAGCCTGAGAAATGGGGAATGTAGTCTGTCAAAATGAAAAAGTTCGTTTGAGTGAGAACAGAACCAGGAAGACGATGGCTCTAACAAGGTAAAGAGATGAGTTAGAGCCGAGTTGCTACAGTAACACTGCTGCTTTCCCAGTGCAAGGCTCAGCCGCAGGAAGGTGCAATTGAGATAGACGGCAGAGGCTGGCAGAGGCTTTCTGGCTGGAGGCTATGAGAAGCAGAGGAAATGCTCATCCCTAGCTCAGCAGCAGAGCCCCAGGAGCTGGAGGCATGGCATTACTCCTCCTGATAGCAAGGAGGTCATGAGCTGTAGGAGGGCGGCAGGACTGGGCTTACCAGCTCTTCTGCATCCTAAGTGAGACCCTGCAGTCGCACATAAGAAGGATAATTACGTGGCAAAGTTCCTACATGCACAGTTTTTGAAACTCCAGTTTACCCTTTTGATTGGTATAGCCCACAGAAATTCTCATCAGAAGCAAAAATCTGACAGTATTTCCCATCAGATCCTAATTTATTCCTAAAGTACAATTACAGTTATTTCCCCTTTTGAATCTGGCATATCATTAGTGCCTAATTAGCATGCATAAAAGATTATTGATAAAGTACGATCTTGCCTGGAGCAATACTGTCATTAAAAGGCTTAACCCTACTATATTCACAAGCATTAATGAAACACTAAGATGTAATTAAAAAAATAAAATATCTCAGATTTTTTTCAATAACCTTAACAACTGTTATATTGATTTTTCTTTTTCTTTCTTTTTTTTTTTTAAAAAAACAGCTGAAGTTGGTTAAAAACTAGAGATTTTCCACTGCTGCCTTCTTATAATGGAAAATTTTTCCTTTCATCATATGTTATCTTGTCCAAGATGAACTTTTTAATTGGAAAAATGAAGGAAATTTGTAAACTCACAACTCAAATTAACTAAATGCTAAATACCAACTTTCTGAGGGTCTACTAAAACACCTATCTGCTTCAGGAACTCTGGACTTCTCCTCTGTTGGGAAGGTGGGAGCTGTAGATCGATTTCTTTCTAGACAGAGTATCCAACAGGATACTTTCATTTGTCCAAATCTAATGAAAACAATCTTACAAAAAGATGTGTAGCTCATTTTGACAATTCATATCAGGAACTTTTTGCACCATAGAAATTTGCACTTTTTCTCTTCCTAAACCAGCTTTTCAATCTTATTTAAAAAATGCTGTTGATCAATGATCTAAGACAATGGCAGCCCAGCTTCAGTGCAGTTCTGCTTCAATCAAGGGAAAAGCATTAGTATGGATTAAAAGCATATGGTGGACCTGGAACTTCTATATTTTATAGCTTAGGCCGCTTAGACCAGCCACTTAAATGAACTTAATACTTTGCACTCAATTAGAATCTCGACCAAGACTATTTGGTTCTGCTACAAAGTGCATCTGTGAGGGAAATCCAGCTACCTCACATTTTCCCGTGAAGCTTTTGTTTCCAGAGATGAAGTAACTTGCCCAAGGCTTCACAGCCACTATTGCCAAAACTAGGGCTGGAATCAGCCATTTCTGCCAGAGAAAATTCTTAAACACTATTTCTTTGAAAACTTTAGGTTCCTTTTTCACGAAAAAAAGTATGAAATGTAATTACTTATCTCTAAGGTCTCCCGTGGTCTACATAAACAACATTTTTACATTGGTAACTAAGAACAAGCACTCCTTCTGAAATGTCATCTGAGGGTATGAGCCTAGACCATTTAAAACATCAGCCTTAGTGGGGATGCAAATTGCCAGTCTAACCATTTTTTTGTTCCCCCCACTCCACCCCATTTAGTTTAGAAGCATCCAATATGGGGAAACATCATGTGACAGGAAATTTCAGATTATTTTACAAAAATATTTAATACTTTGTAGCTTTTCACAGATGCAAGGTAAGTAAGCTGTTTACAAAATTTGCTTTCACATGAATGCCATTCAACTTCCAGCACTTCATCTCTCCTGCCGAACCTCTGGCCAATACTGTCAGAATCAACATTTTCATACATTTGATGGCATTTGCAACATTTTGCCTAGTCTTTTATGCTAAAACTATGCTTTACTATAAATGAAGTTCTGATGACCTCCTAGGTCATCAGAAGAGAGAAACAACTTCTCTTTTGCTGAAAGATTCCCATATGGACAGACTCATCCCAGGGGTCTGCTGTAAGACTGCCCACTTTTACTCTCTCTGGGCTTCCTGGTAGTCATGAGTCTAATTTACTCACAATCTTCCAGGAAAACATGGATGCAAAACTTTTGACTAGCTTACACAGTACAGAACCATACTGAAATGACAGAAAAAAAATCAATTTCTCTTCTGTCAACTGCACCGGGGAAAACTAAAAAACCTACAGAGATAACAAGGAAAAATGTGAAAGGAGCATGTATGCATTTTAAATACTGCTGTTTCTTCTATGGAGATTTTTTTTTTACATAATGAATGTAATAAAATACTAGTTCAAATACTTCCTACCAACAATCTCTTGTATTTCATAACCGAGCTCTAAACTCTATGTTTACAACTGTGGAGCACCCCACAGGTGCTAATATCAAATGAAAAATAACAGAAGTTCCTTTTGCGTTAATCTCTTGCAAATTGACACAGCTGAAGCAGAAGAGAATGGCAAACATCTTTCTGTGCTGTTCTTGTGTTACAGTATGTCTAGTATTTGGAGCTTTTCCTAGAGCACTCTGAGAAGTTTTTTAATTACTCCATGCTGGCTCCCCTTTACAGAGTCAGCAGTTACAGAGCAGCAAAGGAGCAGCAAGACTGTTAAAAAATCACTTAATGGAATCTCAGCTGAAAACCTGAACAGCCCATCTTTTGCTAAGCCTATTTTGCTGCCCAGAAATTCTGCCAGTATAATTAATTACCTATTTCCTTGTGTGTTGACATAAAGAGTATTTTCAGATGTAGAGAGAAGTGTTACAAATCAGCATACATTTCTTCAGAACAATCACAGGCTAGAGTAAGGGATATTGATACTAAGGTTGTTTTACTACATTCCACTCTTAAGCTCTTGCATAGTCCCTGATCCTCAAGTAAAAAAACAACCAACCACCACCACCACCACCAACAAAAAGAACAAAAATGCCCTCTAAGTTCCAACACTAGTCCCTAAACCTACAATCCAATTTATTTAAAATTCTACAGTCTTAACAGAAAACCAAATATTTTTATACACATCAATTTGTGACCCTCAAGGATGCAACAATATGATAGTAAAGGCATCTGAAGAGATTTACATCGAAGACTTATAAATCATTTCATAAATCATAATTTCATTGACTTTGAAACTACAAGTACTAACAAGCGATCAACAATCCTCTATGAGGCTGAACACCATTGTTCTAGTTGGAAAGCTAGGATTTTTACATAATGATCTGCTGTAGGTGTTACTATTAGTCCTAATAGCATTAATGCATCACTTCTGAAATGGCCAGATGCTGTCATGAGATCACAGCACTACTTTGTAAAGCACAGTGTAAGCACGTAGCGAGGAAAAAAGTTCCTGCAGGCAAAGCCTGGGAGATGGGAGACGTACGAAAATTAAGTGATTTGACTAAGGTGCCATCAGGTCAGAGACAATCAGGAACACAAAACAGATCTTTCCAGTCCCAAATGGCCTACCAGTGACAGGACAGAAGCATAAAGACCAGTTTCATTGGAAGGCGTACCATGAATCATACTAGATTGGCTTTCATTGAATCTGACTCCCGTATTAAGTACATCTAAATTTGGAATCATACACAGTACAACCAGTCATCCCATCATTTTCATTTGACTTTTTTTTTTTTGTAGAGAAACTGTATTAGTTTAAATCTTGCCTCAAATGATAATACATTCTCTGGGTTGCTTGTCTGTGTCTGGCTCGGGTCAGGAGGCTTTGCTAGGTACAAGCATGAAAAGCACAGTGCCTCTGGAGCTGATGAATACTGGGAGTTTATCTATAATGGCACTGAACTTCTGCATGAAATATCTATCACTGTTGTTATGCTTTGAATGGTGCCAAAAGCTTAGAGATTGTGATCCATCCAGACCCAGAATACAGACACAAAATTGAGAGCCCAATCTGCTTTTCTTCGCTCTTACAATTTATCCTTCTGGTGACATATGGTTTCCCTTTACGAAGTTTACTGCTGTTTTTCACTAGGATCTCTGTTAGTAAAAAGAACAAGCACCACACATTGGAATGATGCCAAGTAACTAGCGTGCACTTTCACATCCTTATTCTGCTTATTGTTTTTAATATCGCGAATAAATCCCGCAAGCAACAATGAAAAGGTGCCCCAAGGGATAAGCAGATAATTCACATCTAATGACAATGTTTTGCAAGCGCCTCAAATTCAACACCCACCTGTTGGGTGGGTCATGAGAAAAGATTTATGTCCAAATAGCCATAACTTCTGGGGAGCGAGATGCAGAAAGATAATCCCTCTTTGCTAGGAAACCCAATCTTTACCAGAGCAGATTCCAGTAACGAATGGAGTTAGGCTGTATTTAATGGTCTATTACTTTTGCATTTGTCATGTTCCTATGTGTTGGTATTTTTTCTCCTTTATATTTGATACAAGTAGCACAATATAAATATAACTGGCAGAATGTGACATCCCTTGTTTTCTTTTCCATTCAGCTGATGTGCTAATTTTGTGTAACACGAGAAATGAACAGTGCTTTCCAGATGTATGAAATTTGGTTTTAACAACCAAGCTAAGGCGGGATTTTTTTCTATTTTTTTTTTATGGGATCACAGTTTCCTCAATTAAATTTTAAGAGAATTCAGCTCTGGAAACACTGAGTGCTGTGTTTTAGTTTTCTGTGAGGGAAAAAAGTGAGGAGGGAAGATCTATGCCTACTTTCAACATGTAGAGAGTTAACAAAGCATTACTTTAAGTTCAGTGATTTTAAACTAATTTGTTGATGTCTGCTTATTTGCAATATGCTTCAAATGGTCAGAACTGCTATGACACTCCTGTAATTACTGCACTACTAGAAAGATTAAGTCACCTTGTAATCTAACAATGAAAGAAAGAAATACTGCTCCCTTCTCCGGCCAAGACAGCCAATTTTTGAAGTTACAGCCCTACGTAACTCAAAATGCTGGTGGTACACTCTACATGCCAGGTACTGAAGCTGCCTTGTCACACGGACCGTAAAACCTCTTCAGGAAGAAGTGGGAGTCAGGCAAGCTTGTGATGTTGGGGGCTAAATGAGCATGCCCGGGGTTTCCACCAGTTGGAGTAACATCCAGCACTTGAAGGAAAGAACTTGCTGGGTTTTCCAAAGGCTATCTAGATCTACCAGGATATCTTTGGGCAGAGGTGTGTGTATGTATGTGTCCGCAGCCAGGCAGAGTGGCAGTCTGGAGGTACGTACCGGGAAGTCAACAATGCTGTCGGTACAGAGCCCCTTGCGGAGCGGCAGAAACCAGCAATCCTCAAAGATTAAAGGAATTGAGAAATACACAAACAGACTTTTTGAGCAAAACTGCATTAAAAACATCTTCTAGAGGCTATTTGGGCTCAGATGAAAACTTATTCAAAGTTATTTAGCAGCTCTTCTGCCTTTTAATTAAGCCGGTCATGAAAAATATGCACCACCCCCCAGTCAGGCAACAAATTACTGAGTTATCCATCCCCACTGAACACAGGCACCTGCCTCCTCACACCCAATCATCATCTCAGGTTTGGGACACTGGCAGAGGCACGTGTGTCACCACAGAAAACAGCAAGGCTTCCCTACGTGACACCATCTCACCATCTACAAAAGTACCAATTTCGCACTTAATTCTTTTTGCAAGAGAGGATAGGAGAAACCTAACATCCTGACAGAGGCTCTGACATCCTCCTGAGAACCAGCTCAAGAACACGTTTAGCTTTAAGATGCACTGAAGTAACAGAATTTACTGGTGATGTGAAATTATTCAGTGTGGGAAAAATCACAGCTGACCAAGAAGAGTCATGGGGAGGATTTCCCAATACTGAGCGACTGAGTAACAAACCCATGTATTAAATTCAGCATCAGCAAACACAGCCAGAGAAAAGCTATCCTAAATACCTACGTGCTGGTGGGACACAATTAGGCACCACCTCAGAATCACGACAGTCAGCCAATTTGACCACGTCAGCTCAGGGCTCAGCCATTGCCAGAAAGGGTAAACACTGTTAGGTGTTTCTCCTTTTTTCTTTCCATGTAAAAAATACAAATTTTTACCACTACAGAACCATCAAAAGCCTGCGTCTTGAAGATTTTGTGTAGTTCTAGTTATCCCATCTTAGAAAGGATACAGAAATGATATACATAGAAGTACAGAAATGGCAAAGAGTATGTTAAAATACAGAATAGCTGGAATGCTTGGACAGACTACGTACATTAAGGTTTGCCTATGTGGGAAACAGGTAACTGTGGGTGGCAAGATTAACATCAATAAAGTTATGAATGACCTGGAAAAGATAGAGGAAGTCTGCTTTTTACACAATATCAGGATGGCTGTAGTGGAACAGGGCATTAAATTGAACTAGGAGAGAGCAAGGTTAAAATGGGACTAGACTGTCGTATCACATATACCGTCACCACCACTGCCTCATAGAGACCACAAGAGACCACAAGAGTAAACGATGTCTAATACACCAAATGTACTACTGGAGTCCCCTATGAGAAAAAAAAAAAAAAAAAGACTCAGAAAATACCTGAGCCACAAAGTGCTGCAAGCTGGGACAGTCGATCTGGGAAATAATCCTTTCCAACTAAAGTTACACTCAAGACTACTGTTGCATCCCGCTCAGGCTGGTACAGCCAGGGTCTCCTCACAGGGGCTGCCAGGGCTCTGGTAACCCTCAAAGGGAAGGTGTTCTGAAACACCTCGGTAACAGCACTCAGGTTTGGCTCTATCAGTGTATCTTCTGCTCCAAACACTGCTTAAACTGCAGCTTATAGGTTTCCACAAGCCAGGTAGGCCAGTATATACATGCCTGTACTGCCTTTTTCTTTCTTACAGCAGTTTCACCTTCAACAGCAATTCCAGTGACTAAAACAAAAAAAAAAAAAAAAAAAAAAAAAAACTTTTTCAGTACTACTTCAGCTCTTTAGGAACTAAAAATCTGTATACATTCAGGGTCAACACATGCTGTGACGATGGGCCCTAGGACACAGGTGGTCAGTACAAGGCAGCCAAGCACCCCTGCAGTTGTTTCTAGCCAGACTGGGGCTCATCTGCAAATGCAACAAAGCTCCAGCCTGCTCCTGTGCGGTGCTGTCAAATACACACCGTCTCCCAACAAACACAGCCAGTCTTGTAACACAGAAGCATTTGCATGCTTTCTAACAGCAGCACTGATTTTTCTACCTATAACTACAGTCATGCATCAACTATTTTTTTCAGCTCTGTACACCAATTCTGTGTAAGTTCTTGTTTCATCAACCAACGTAGCTGCCTGTACCCTAACTCCTACAAAAAAAAGAGAAAACTAATACAAACAAGCAGACCATCACAATTGCTACTACACTTCATAGAAATCTTTATCTTGAATTAGCGATCAGTAATTAGCTCATTAAGAAGATGTACCATAAAAGTTGTGTGAATTAATAACTCCATAAATAGATTAAGAGCCTGACTTTCAAAAGGATGTAAAATATCTTCTCATAATTAAAGTTGTACCTAATGTCACTGAAATACTGAATGATCCATAATTTGCAGGCCCTGTTATATCTAGAAGATAACCACACAATGCTCATACCAATTTTTCATACAAAAATAATTTTTAAATCGGACCTTTCATCTTAATGATAATCAAAAACTAATCTACATGAAAACAGCCTAAACATTTACGTTATTATTTCAAACATGGATCAGTAAGGCAATTTAGCTTTCGACAACAGGAAATGAATTAGAAGGCATCAATTCTAACTTGTTGCAAACACAGTTTATTAGCTTAAGGCCCCTTGACGCACAGCCCTAAGATCTTCACAGACACATGTCTAATAATACAAAGTCAGAAATGGAAAAAAGCAATACTGGAAAGTGGGTTCTCCTTTCCCCTTGCCTTAATGGTGGAACCTCACCAGAACTTTGCACGTAGCTGCCCCACTGCTGTTCTGCAGGGAACCCCAGGGACAGGCTCAGTGGAAATACTTTGTCAAGTATCTTAAATTATATAAATTATACGTAGAGAGACCACTGAAGTATCCATTCCTTCCTCCAAGTTAAGCAAAGGCACTGGCCACTCTGTCAAATGATCTGGGCAACAGACGGTGTGCTCAGCAGAAGGTGGAACATGAGAATGACAAGCTAGAGAAGGTGACAATACCCGTAGGTATCTATAAGAGAAAAAGGGATATTTACCAACCCAACCCAACAAACACAAGGTGGATAATATAATCAAACCACACAGAGCCACTATAATGCAATAACAGTGTTTTCATCCCAGATAAAAGATTCTTCCTGTTTTTGGTTTTTTTTTGTTTTCATTTAAACTGTATACTGTTATTTTTATTTTTTTTCCTGCATGAGATAGAACAGCTCTTTCCTTCTGGGAAAACTTTCCAATGAAGACATCAAACACAATGAAGTCTTTTCAGCTGAGCAATTTGTCTCAGCACTAATTTCCCCTCTTTCATCATACCTCTGGCAGGAGTCAGCTCAAGCAGTGAGATTCACCTGAGAGCTGGAGGGTGGAAAAGCACCATCATTGTAACCACATCTGTGCTGCTCTAAGAAATTTACTGAAGTTCAAATTTCTCCATGACCTCCAACTTAGTTTATTTCTGCAAACTGAGATGTTTTCTTCCTTCCCTTTTTTCAATGTTTTTATTGAAATTCCTTTCAAATTCAAATTCCTTTCATCTGCCTGGATTTCAATTTACACAACAATACCTCATTCACTATGAAAAAACAAGGTTTTATTTATATTTTTTTTTCCAGGGAACTAATGTTAAACAACGTGAAACCATAGCAACTGTCAACTTCCACAAGGTTGTGCTATAAAGGAAAATGGATTGGTGCAACCATCTCTTAAACATTTCTGTGGGTTATCACCATTGTAAATCTAACAAAAACACACTTCATCCTATAACTAGATTTTCATTTCAATGAGAGAAACCATTGATCATTTTAACCAACTATTTGTGATCTACACTCAGCAGTTCCCATAGGAAGTAAATTGTGCTAAGGGTAAAGAAATGAAAGTGTACCTTTTTCAACAGTTTCTTTTCTAGCAGCACAGGGCAACAAGGGCTGGCAGGAAAGGGTAAGATTCAGGGGCCCTTGCTGGGGTAGGAAACTCTAGACAGGAGCAACTGCAAATTTCTTGCCCTGCGAGAATCCACAATGACGTTGAGCTTTATTGTCCTTCGAGCAAGTGAAGAATCAAAGAGCACAGAGGCCAATTAACTACATGGAGTTGCTGAAGTAGCAAGGAAGAGAATAATAGTGGGCACAGTATAGGCAGTGCTAAAATTCTTGCTGTGAAGATTTTTTTCATTATCAGACCTCCTATGAAGAAAAAAAACAAATCCTCAAATTCCCTTTCCCTTCTTATTAATTGTATGACATTGTTAACAAAGCAAAGCTTTCTCCCTTTGTCACTGGTGGGACACAAAGGACTATGAAATAAGATGGATGTATTTGCTCTATAGCGATGGCCTGCAAGACCCCGGCAGGTTCTGCCTTACATCCCTCCTCCATACCCAAAAACCAAACCTTCCCTGTGCAGGACACCAGAGCAGTGGATGAGCAGCTGCTCTTTCAGATACCAGTGGTCCTTCTAGGACACAGGACTGAAACTGAACTCCTGAACTCTAAGGTCTAGTCTTTTTCATGCTTAAAATGGTTCATAATAAAACAATATAGCTTATTTGTCCCTCACCACTCCTATTGATACACTGTTCCAGCAGCTCAGTTCTCTGATGGGTTTACAGATAATTCACAGGCTAAATTTACCAGTACTCAGTTTACACTCACTTATATGCCTTTGCCAACAATCTTTTCCACTTAAATAACTCTTCTCCCTCTGTGGCAAGGTATTTATAGGGAGCAAACACAACCCTTCGGTGCCTTCACTCTACTAAGCTAACCTAGCCATACTCTTTCTGCTTCCTCTCCTGAGGCAGGCTCTCCTGGTCAGTCCCCTGGATGTCTTCACCTCCCAGGCTTAGGCACTGAGTTTTGCCCTCAGTGTCTATGTCCTTCTCTGGACTGCCTCTCTGGACTTTCTGTTCTTGCTTCCCCTGCACAGATAATCACCAAGCATACCTGCAAGCCCTCAAGCTTCATTACAGACTGCTGGAGTGCTAATGTATGATGCCTTCCTCCCAGCTTTACCACTTTCTTGAGCAGAGTTGGTGCTTCTGTCACAGGAGCTGCATGTTCTCTGCTTGCTCTATTATATCCACTTTCATGTCAGACCAGTTGTTCACTACCTGCTGGTTTGTTGCCCAGGCCCATTTGCTTTTGACTGAACACATCTCTTCCCCTAACTGTTAGGCACATTCCTTCCATTTCTTGTATTACTACTTTAATTACTCCATTTGACAGTCTTAAGATGAGAGGTATGTATTCACATGTACCTGTATTTATGCAAATGTATTGGCAACAGCTAGTAAATAAGATTTTTATTTTTTACACTACACATTCACATGAGCAGGATGTTTGAATGCTGTTTTTAAAAGACATGCCTACTGAATGTGCCAGCCCTGACACCTTCAGCTTGTTTGACCAGATGTAACACTGATTTGCAAATACAGCAAAACACCAGTAGTGACACAACACTGATCCACCAATACTTAAAGGCTTTTCATTTGCTTGTTTTCTTTTAACAGCCAAGTTATCTCTGGAGAATGATTACAGAGCACTTCCACCATATTTCACAAAATAAATATGGCAACAAGGAAAGTGGGGACAATGAAAAAGCAGGCTACGTAGTAGCTGCAGAACACAATGCAGGTTAAGCAATTAACAATGAAACAAACTGTTGAGATGAAATCGGCTTTTCAGATTAGACTTTCAGAAGTCAGCCCCATAAATAGTGATACCGTGTCAGCTGCATACTTTCTCCCCAGATAATACATTATTCTAACAGAAAATCTCAGCAGCTGAGAACCTGGTCTTTGACTCCAGCTGTTGTTTTAAAATCTGAATGCTTCAAATGTGGAAGATGTCTCATCTGGAAGCTCTAGTACCAACCTGCGTAATCCTGGCCACAGATTGGGAAAAAGTACTGAGCAATTCAACACCGTAAGCTACGAGAAGCACAGAGAGCTACTTTTGTTTAGAACAAATTTTAACCTTCCCCAACAAAGCTCATGATGGGAGTAAACATAAGACCTTATGCGGGCTTTCTGGCGAACTCAAGACAATTGCTTCACTGTTAACCAACAAACATTCACAAGAGCATTGCTGAATTTTTGAGCTAATTACAGACCAGTAAAAATTCTTTTAGCAACTTTGTTCTGTCCTATGTGCACATAGGGAGGATAAGGAAAGGGAAGACACATACTTTATTCTTTTCAGCATTAGCAGTACAGAAGTATAATTTGATGTAAAAGAAATCTTTTTTTCTGAGTCATTTCTTTTTCGATTGTGTCATTTCATTTTTCAGTTAAAATTAATTAATCCAAATTGTGACTGGATTTCTTCTAAAAATGTTTTGGGATTTTAGACGAGTAGGGCAGTACGTTAGCAGATGGCAGTATGAATATATTCAGCTACGTTTGTCCTCCCTAATAAACTGTTCTACAGGTCTCATCACTGCTTTTGATACTGACCTGACCAAACTGTCTTGCAGTTTTTGTTGCATAAATTTTGGTGGATTCAGGGCCAAGAAATAAAAGGTATTCTCCAGACAGACTTCTCACAAGATTACAATAATGTTTACAAACAGATGCAGGCAATTTGGAAACTCTCATTATGGGACTGGATGAAGTCCAGAATTCCATAAAGAATTAGAACTCTGACTCAAAGGTCTATGAAGGATGAGTTGCAAAGGAAGAAAAAGCTTTGATTTTATTGTTCTTGAACTATAAAGAATGTCAAAATAAGCTAAAGTAAAAATTTAGAGTCTGAGCTCAATTTTTGAACCACTTAATGTCTGGTTATTGAAATGAAGTATTCTGTATCATTAGTTTGTAGCAAAGTACAAATTTTTGAATACTTAGCAGACAGGAAAACAAAACATCTGTCAAAACAAACCGCTATTATGTAACAGCGATCACAGAGCAAAAACAATCACATTTTCTGCTGCTATGAGATGGTGCAGTCTGACCAAAGCAGATGTTGCAGCAGCTCAAGTGACAGAGACCATGATGGACAATTGCTCCCAAAAAGCTGTAGTTCAGAAACACTGTAGAAAGGCCTTCCACTAAATCTGTGTAATTTGCACGAGATCAAGCTTGTATTGAAAACTTGCTGCTACTTAACCGGTATTATAGTACATAAGATAATGAAAAATAAATTCCACCAAAATCTTCTCTGAAGACTAAATATTTGTTGCAGAACACTACATTTGTGTTGTGACATTTGACATTTACATGAATCTACCATACTTTTAAAACATTCTTTACCATATCTTTTTCTGCCCACACAATTGACATCCGTCATATAGAAATATCTTCCCACTTGCATGATGAATGCTTGTAACTCAAAAAAACACCCAGTGAACATTCACAAACAAATTCTTATACATACCTGCAGAACAAACATGCAGCACAGACACATGCCCTGCAGGCACACACCTCCATGCAGAATCAGCCCAGCGCAGAGAAGCATGTTTACCGTGCACGGACACACCATTAGTGGAGCATATGTACACTAGGTCCAGCACTTTCTGAATCTACTACAATGTGGATCTGTCCGAAAACAGAGTAACACTATGGGTGCTTCTGCTTACAAGTTGTCGTAATCAAGAACACTAACACAGTTGCTCGTGACCCCTCTTCTCCCATACTCCCCATGGAGATGCTTTGCTAACTTTATTGAATTGAGTTTCTTAGTACTGGGAGCATGTTCCGCTACACAAAACAGGGATATTTATCAAAGGTGTGACTTTAAACCTTCACTAATAAAACACAGATGGTCAAAGACTGCCAGAGAGACCACTATGCCAAATATTTTTCAGCATGTTTTCAAACCCAGGTACTATGTACTGTGAATTACTGAGAAATGATGCCACTCACTTTAATAAAATGATCATTTTATTTTTATTCTGATGCAACAACTGGTGTGAATCTAAAAGAATTTAAATCCAAAACCCCTTTAAATCCAGTTGGTCTACCAGCTAAGAAGGGCCTGCACATTCTTATTGTATGGCCAATGACCATGAATCTTGTTTTTCCATGGCATTTTGTTGATAAATTGTCTTTTAATATGCGGCCACTAACAGAGCCTTACAAACCTGTGTGATACCCTAAAAAGTTCACCTCCACGACTTAAAGAAAGCCATTTCAATACCAGTAGAATAACACAGCAGAATGAAAGCATGCTTTGGCATTGCAACACAGCTGATACAACACCTAAGCGCAGCAAGAAAGCATGTCCGTTCCTCCTGCATGCTCTCTCACTGCCTCCCTTGCTTCCCAATTTTCCACCTAGTCTGAATCAACTCATTGTGCAACTGGCAAAGCTATTAAAGCTAAAACAAGGGAGGAAGAGGGTAGGAATATATAGGCAGGTGTGGGGTGGGAAGGGAGGGTGGAGGTGATATTGCCCTTCTTTTGGTGGCCAGTAGCCATTAGAGCAGCTCAAACTGCACCCTCAAACCAGTGGATAGGTTTGGATTAGCATGTTGTTTTAGCTTGGCATCAGGTAGAACTACAGCCTTAGCACAGGTTTACGCATTTTGCTGAGCTGGAACCTAAACTGCCGTCAGCAGCTAAGTCAACACATGGACACAATGGTTCAAACAGCAACGTCTAATCTTGTGTCTATTAAGAAAGTAACTTGTACAGAGTCACATCATTTAGTTCCAATAGCAGGGCATTATCAGCACTGCATAACAGAAGCTCTGTTTTCATTGTTAACAGCTGTCAATGTAATTTCACACTCCTGCTCCATCTTATAAACAGTCACACAAGTTACTTAAACCCTTTATCCTCTACAAATGCGATGCCTTATTTGGTGCTATTAGTTCTGTCACACAGAAAAGCTGTCTGTAAAAATGACCTATTGATACAATGTGAGCAATTTTAGTTAAAAAGCACGGATTCGCACATCACAGAATTTTCTTTAAATACTTAGAAGCCACACACATGAACTGTCATTACATAAAATGAATATGGTTTTATTTTTAATCTGGATCAAGACCTAATGCAGGCCCTTATATAGAGAACTTCTATTGATTCTGTAAATAATTCACATCAGCCTGTGAGGATGCAACTGAAAAACATCTATTAGAAAGAAATCTCTTCATGTTCCAAATCTGCTTGCAATCAGCAGTTCTTTGTAGGCAAGAAGTTGGTTGTGGTCCTTTGCCAAATCTCAGTGTGTGGCAATTCCATAAATCTGACTAAATCAATGCACTTGGAATTCTCAAGATAGTTCATTTTCCAAAGAACTTGCTTGATTTGTGTGTGTGTGTGTATTATATATATATATATATATAAATAAATAATTCAGTATGTGTGTAGAAATACATTGCAATGATTTCTCTTTTCCTTAGTTTACTATTCTGTTTAACCTAATTCAATTCACATTTAACTTCTGGGTGTGCAAGCATGAGTTTTGCTAGTTCTGCCATAAGTTATTGAAAGGTTACAAAATGTTTAATTCAGCATTTCAATTCTAGTAATACCCAGCAACATACGTATTCTAATAGCAGCTAAATAACTTTCTAAATGCTCACATAGTTAGTATTATTTATCACAATTACCTGATTATTGTAGAATTCTTTTCTTAAGTTGTTTTCTGAGTTACCTCAATTTCTGTTGCTGAGGTCCAAACCTCTGAGTATCTAGAAAATTATTTGAGCATTAATGTTGTGATGGACAGCTCGTGATGCAGGCTGCTCACCCAAGTTATATGCTGTTGCTTGTGCTGATCATAACTTTTAATAAACAAGTGTAATGGCTAGCAAAAAAGAAATACAAGTGGTCCCAAAACACACTTGTCAGTTCATGCACTCAAGTGCTTGTAAAACCAGCACACTCCAACGCTGAACCAGGGTCAGTTCAAACAGCTGCACCAATGGCTTTTCAGCACTTTAGCAGCTGTAGTTTTCTTCATGTCTGTCCTGGTGGGCTAATGACCATATAGGTGACACCACAGTCAATTGCTGCCAGAGAAAAGGAAACTACAGCAACGGGGAGAACTGTAAGGAAGGCCACCTAGGGATCAATCTGGGGAAGCTTTCTTACTCTGTTTTGTGCATCAGCAAACCAGAAACATTTCATCAACTGAGCTCTCTGGCAGCAAAGTAAGCCTATCTGATTTAGTACCCTTCTACTTAAATAGGCTACAAGTTATAACCTTACAGAGGAAGTACCTTTGAAACTAGTAAGATAATTTGGATATAAATAAACATCTCACCTTGTCTTCTGTCTTTATTTCAATTACGCTGCTACCTTCTTTGTATTTTTTCTTCACTTTAAATTCCTTTTCATGATCTGTGTAACTCATCACATGATAGGTGATGCCTGCATTTCAGACACACGTAGCAAGTTGATGGACATGGCTTGTGACATGGCTACTGAGTGCCTCCGAGGCAAGCAACATGATCCCCAGGGGGCTGAGAGAAGCTTAGTACCAATTCTCTAAAGATTGGGTCAGAGACATGGAAACAAACACACAGTAGTTCTCAGTCCAGTCTTCGTTTGCAGCCCACCGTATTCAGCATACATTCTGATGAGAACTTCACGGGCAGTTGCCCAAATCTGCTTTAAGATTAAAATAAACTAAACTGAATGTTAGATGACATCCAACTTTTTGCTACAATACCCAATAAATAATATAGAACTAAGATAGGGAAGGAGATTAGCAATCTACAGAGATGGTCTTTTGCCAGTTTTGCTGCAGACATTCATCATGACTTCAAATGCATTGTTTAAAATACTGTATCTTGGTTATCTATCTCTGTGAAATTGCTTTATTTTGTCTTCTCTATGTAGAATAAAAACATTTTAGGGGTGCAGTTGTCCCTTATCCTATATACACTGAGCAAGTCATACAGCTAATCTGGCTTTTGCCAGCAGGAACTAAACGACAGGAGCAGGTAACAAATTCAGTAAACAATCTGGCTTTTTACTGAGTTCTACTACTACCTTCCACCAACTTCAAACTGGATGGGAGCACCTAAATTCCCTTCAACACATCTGCTGTTCCCAGCCTGACCAGGTCCAAAAGCAATAGTAAAAATATGGAAATAATGTAAAACGATCCCTATTCCAAAAATGTTTGTTAATATGTGCTACTTTGCACATTAGTCTACTCTACTACCCTAATAACTCAGTTGTTGAGTTCACAAATTTTACTTCTCAAATGTGGAGGAGTAATTTTTCCCTTAAAATTTCTGCTGTGAACTAAAACAATCATGCCAACGACCTAAATCAGTACGGTTTTCTAAAAGCCACTTAATGCATAGCCCCTTACCTGCCATTTAAAAGAACACTATTTTATTTTGAAATATATTGGTAAAGCTTTCTGTACGTGACTCACTGCTGACAAAAGAATAACAAAGGACCTCAAGAGAATACATTATTAGATGAAGTTCCGAGAATTAAGAAGGAAGAGATTAAAGCATAGCTATAGACCAATGCAGTTTGTAATTAAACCTGAATTCTCAGGTGCAAAAGCCTGCTTATTAAATGTAAAATATATAGTAAAATAAATAAATCACTTGAATAGTCCTTTATCTTCAGGATGAAAATTTTAAGACAGTCTAGCTCTACAGAATCAGTCAGAGAGTTCTTCGAGTGATTTTGATGAGTAGAAGCTCCATTAGTTCCACAGAGAGTTTAAATTAATACAGCACAAGTTTTTAAAAATTTATTTTCATCAGTCAGCTCTGCATTTTTAGATACCCAATGGCAATTCTAGCACGGCGGAGACAGCACTGGCATATGGGCATTAGGCAGCAGTACCTGCTACACTGCAGATGACACACCAGGTGTAAACACTCGTCCGACAAACCCTTCCTCACAGGAATGCTCTTTGCTGAATTCGCAGCTGGAAAGGATTCAAAAGGAGCCTGCCCAACAGAAACATGGTGCTTTGCCAAGGGAATGTGGGGTTTTTCATTGAAATACTCCCCATCCTGTCAGTGATGAATACCACTATGGCAGGACAGAAGGCAGTCCCCTCCCTCTGAAGCAACTGGAGATTATGAGTAGTCATGCAAAACCAAAACAGAACTTACATTTTAAGCTTCTAAGATCTCCGCAAAGATTTTCACGAAGAGAAATCTCCTCCATGTAAGAGGTGGCTTTGTTGTACCTGGAGCCTGTGTTGTTTCCACTCTTAATATTTCAGGAGAGCTGCAGTTTTGGCATTATTGCACTAGATCAAAAATCCCTAAAACATAAAGGCATTCATTCCCCTACAGAAAGTCTGGCTTGTTGCAACTCTGTCTCTGTGACAGCAACAGCAGCAATAACAGCACAGCCCACACCTCTGCAGAGTCCTGGCAGCTCCCCTATACTTTGTACTAGGAGTAGTATTTGACTCCTAAATCCCAAAATACCAGCAACAGCAGATTACTGACATTTCTCAGCAACTTTACTTCAGAGGTTATCAAAACCTCCTTCACGTTCCCTGTACCTCTCTTTCTGGCTGCAAACTCAGAGTTTTGGAGCAAGGTGACACTTTGACACATGCCCTGTGTTTTCTGCTAACGTGGGCTCCAATCCTGCACTTTGCTGTACGTTTGAGTTCTCTTCCCAAGGAGACCTATGAAGGTACAACTTGGCCAAAGAGGCTCTTGGAAGGGTTTCTGCACCATGGCGGTGCTCCAACACGCTGTTACATAGCATTACACTACAGCACAGTAAGATTTGCCCTTGTCCATGATATGCAGTATTTGCCATGCAAATCTCTGAATTACAAGCTTCAGATTCAACCCTGTTTTCAGAAGCACTGTGGTAAAAGTAGAAACTAGCGAAGGGTTGGCTGTAGAGTCTGAGTGCTATGGAGAAGGCATACCCACAAAATTACAGTGGATCAAATACTATACGTAAATTACCTGGAGGTACTGGCCTAATCCAATGGAATTGGAAAGAGCATATTTCAAGTTTTCTTACTACTCTTCCATCAGAGCTAATTTTCTTAGTTTCTTAACTCCATAAAGTTCTTTCTTGTAGCTGCATGGGAATATTTGCATTTAAACTGACTGCTCTCAGAACACAGTACATCATCTGGTTTTTAAAAATCATAACAAATGTCAGTGAAAAGTACACAGTGGGCAAGGAAAGAAACAGCAAGACTTTTTTTAGTCAGTAAAATGGAGAGGTTGTGGAATAAACAATGTTTAAATGAAACTTCTTTTTAAGCATTAAATGTTTGCCAAACTGTCTTTGTGTCTATTCATCTGATCTGCATCTTATAAGCAAATCTGCCTCTAACAGCAAGACATGAGATGGCGTGGCTCTGAATACTACCATAGTCAACAAACACGCTCGGATAACCGTATTTTATTAGGAAGTCAATTTCTGGACTAGAAATAGTTACCAAATAGTTTTCTTATTCTGGGAAAAAAACAAAAAAAAGAGATCATTTCAAAAGTTTACCTGTCTTCTGTTGAGAAAATCCCAAATCTTTCACATAGGAGAGTAACACAATTCTACTCTACACACTCATTTATTAAAGCTGATGTTTATACCCAAGCTGCCCACATTGCAGCTGAATTGCAGCTGAGTACCCTAGCCACAGAGCTACACAACTCAGCCTCTTTTCTCCTTTCTTTGTCAGATTACCTATTTTATTGCTTATTCATACAGCTGGTTCAATGGGAGAGAGAGAAATTCCCCACAGCCTAACAGTTCCTTGGGGATCTGGGTGACTCATCAGCCTTCCAAGCTGAAACCCAGACCTTTTTTTCATTTTGATGAATCAACACCTTTCAGTGAAAAACATTTCAATACAAGAAAAAAACCATGTCCTGACTTGAGCTCTAATTCTGGATTCCATCCTACCTTGCTACAGCGATTTGTCTGAGAAGTTGGCTGTGACTGAATCCGTTCAGTCATAGGCACATTTTACTACACCTAAGATATTTTGCTAGCATCCTACTCCCAAACATACAGAGGAAGTATAATTAAGGAAATACAGTAAAAAGGAGATTTTGTTTCTTTGACATTCAGGTTTGGAGAGCATCCAAAAAAGATTTCTAACCCACCCTTTGGAAACAAAGGACCTGTAACACAAATAAAAACAACACGAAGGCCTAATTTACCTTAATGACAATTCACAGCAAGATTGTTCTAAGCACCATGGAACTTGGACCAAACCGCAAAGTATCTGTATTTAATATATCCCATTTAGTTCACCAGTGAAGCACGGGTACACATAGATTGCAGTTCTACCAGCCGCTAGGAGTTCACCCAGCTTGCAACTGTCATGCTCTCACTGAAACAGTGTGCCGAGCCAAGAGTGTGAAATGCAAGTACCACAAGCTGTATGCAGAAAGGCTTGGCAAGAACAGAACAGTAGCATGTGAAAAACAGTATCATTTGCTGAGACTAAAAGCTAATGGGGTATTTGAACAAGGCACCAAGGTGAGAGGAGGGCTATGAGCTATTACAGAGCATGACAGTAATTTGTATCCTCAAAGGGAACGTATCAAGTGGGCTGGCAGCAGCTTAGCTATCAAGAAGAGATTTTTCGCATTTCCACATTTCTTTTTTCACATTTCCTACTTTCTTTTAAGCATCTATAGTTTTTAATCCTAGCAAAACTTTGCTCAAGATGATTAATTTCTGTTTGGAAAAGATTTCACTTGAAAGAAGTTTTGATTTGAAAAAAGTTTTCACTAACAGTCTATTTTGTTTAATAAGCTGTATTAAAAAACCACTCATTCCTACAGGCCTGCTCCAAATTCCAGAGAATTGAATGTGTTTTTTCCATTCACCTCATCATATTGTAGACAGTCTATAAATGCTGTTTTCATCACTGCAGGCACACAGGACTTGTAAGGAAGAGTGAGGAAATTGACCTCCTACTATAATTTTTTAATTGTTACTTTTACATCTCCAATTTCTTCTTGAAATAGTGTAAAAAAGCATCAGCGTACCTGCTAGTATTTTCCTTACACCTGTCAATAACTCACTGTCTAAAAGTTACCCAGAACATTACAATTTGTATAGCAGATTCTTTAATACACCCAGCTATTTCTTCTTTCCAAGCAGTTTCCTCCAACAGTGACAAAATTAACAAATCTCTTAAGTACATATTCTATTCAACATGAAAACTCATGTAACCACACTAACTTGAAGTGAACTTAACAATACATCACTTACTGTAACTAGAAGTTGTAATTTTCCAAGAGAATGGTTACAACCTCAAATGACTTGTCCTGTGTTCTTGAACATCCATCCCCGTGCTTAAGAAGCTGTATAGATACATATATAAGTAGAAGTCTGACACCTAAAGCTGGATACCCTTTCTAAAACATATTTCTGTCCTATTAAAAGGATAAAATGCCTACTATGGAAAATGAAACCCCAAATATTCATGAACACCACAAAGGACTTCATAGGAAAAAAGTCATCTTAGCAAAAGGATGTTGAAGATGCTGAAAGTGGACAAGGACTTGAGGGGTGACTGAAAAAGTTCTGAAGGTAACTAAATAAGCCTACCGAATGGTCTGCTGCCCACCAGGCACACGTGGACTGAGTGAAGTAGCACAGTCTGTCACTAGACTCCACAGCAACCCAGTCATTCTGTCAAGCCGCAGAAAAAGACCTTGGGTGAGCAGTTACTGATGTCATTTTTTTTTCTAGTGGTCTTTTTGTGCCACATGAAAACTTACATGATGCTTGCAACTGGCTTTCTTTCTTATGTCTGTACCTGAACACCAAACTTGCTTCATGACACACTAACTTTGCATCTGTAGTCAGTTCTGGGTAATTTAATGTTTTACTCTTTTTTTAGTGTTAAATTTTCTTTCAACAAACTAGCACATAATTACATTTAAAGAAATCTCTATGCTGGGATCAGTCTATTAAGTTTCCAGGAGAAAAACTGTGTTTCCTCCATCATCACAAAAACTATACTAAAACGAAGACAAGTCTTTTAAGTATATACATACCAGTTTAAAATAAAGATCATTACTGATCACATCCAGCCATATGATCCACCACAGTTATCCATGGGGCAACTATCATGTACAAACATCACAGACTTCTGTCACTTTTCTTTACGTAGTTTTTCAGTGTGGGTCATGGTGAAGACATGCCTTGAATTTTTAGAAAATGTGCAGTGAGGGGAGAAGGTAGTGAAACAGTCTACATTGCGAGTAGAAGTCCTCAACAGAAAACATGATTTCTGGTCAAAACCATAAAGAAAATTAAGTTTCTGAAAACAATAATAAATCTTTCCCCCTAACAACGGAAACAGTTCATATTTCCAAACTCAACCAATAATTTCCAGAAGTCATACAACTCAGGAGGAAACACTTCTTTCCTCATTTCCTCTACGACTTTACAGAAAACCTTTACATAAATACACTGAAGCATCACCAGAAGCTTCTCCATAATGCTGCAGATGTATATGGGCATGCATGCAATCATTCCCTCCCTCTGGTGGCTGGATTGCACAAGGAACGGGAAAAGGAGGAAGGGCTTGCAACTAAAATTAATTGTGGATGCTTGTAAAAGTATCTTTAATAGTGTAAGGAGAATGATTGTGTACATATACATATATACACCTATGTAGTATGTAAAACAATATCTGTTTCCAGCACACAGTTTCAATCCAGCCTATACTTTAAGTGCGTTGTTGCTCACATCCACACTGCATGCATACTCACACAGCACAATCGGGACTCAGAAAGCTACCACCACTGGCTGCAGTATCAGAGTTGTGAAGCAATCCTTGATTTTTCAGAATTTTTCCTTAAAATTCAAAAGGCATCAGGTCTCACTACCAGTGCATTGTCTGTACAACATATTTTATCTTGGTAGCTCTTCTTCAGCAGAGGAGGTACCTTACTCACAAGTAGTGATGTGACACACATCAGGTATCTCATGGCCACTTACTTTTCAGCTGTGAATCCTGAATCTTCAACACAGCATTGCAGATTGTCCCAAAAGCATAACAGGTATTCTTCTGACTGAACAGAATGAAATAGAAGCTGAAAGCCTCTGTCAGACAGATTACTCCTGTGCAGTATTAGAAATGGCTCTTGATTGAAGAAGCAAGTATGTCTCCCCAGCTTGTGGAGAAAAGTAACTACTGCAGTAATCAATGTGAAACTTAAGTAATCTTCTCAACAGTTGGAGAGGACTGATCATATATAACAGTTTTTGGGACAACCTTCCTTTCCAGTTGTCCAGCAATTCAAAAAGCATTTATAGCACTGAAATTCATTAGGTACAATATTACAAGTAGGAAGCAGTCTTCCTGATTCTATTTTTTCGATACTCCGTGTTTTAGTCAGAGCAAGACTAACATGGCTATTGAGTTTTCTGACATTTAACACTATAATGTCTGCTTATTGTTAGAAAGACAGTCTGTCTCCTGCCCCACACGATTAAAGATGCAACAGCTTATGATTTTCATAGAGTCAGAACTTAGAAGAAGAGAGACCTAACCACAGGATCCTACATAGCACTAATCTTAAATCACCATGGAAGACATTCCTTTATGCATATGTATATTCCCATAACCCCCTAGGAGATGTTTCAGTGACATCCCTTCTGGCAATAAATAATGGATATAAGCGAGTTTACTATGTTGGTTTCTGTGATATTGCAGAAGAAAAAGAATTTGAGCATTATTATATGGTATTTTAATAACTCGAGCAGATTAAACAGAGCTTGTTAGTTGAATTTGTGTGCTTCTTTTTCATAAGACATCACTTGATATGGATTATATAGATAGAAAACATCCAATGTTAGCCAATTATTTTTGCATTGGCCAGTACTGGTGAAATGTAATGAAACAGCTTTCATTTTCACAATATATTATGAATTCATTTGGAACGTATTTTCTGTTCATAACTAAAAACTGGCTAACGTATTTTTAGGAAATCCTCTCTAGCTGAACTGAAATTGAATTTACTCCTATTAGAAATAAAAAGGACAAGTATTAACTAATTATGCAGACGTTTATTTCCTAGTATTCCCACGTTTTCTTAGTTAAATAGATTTTGCTTTGTGAGCATCCTAACTAGTACGCTCCTCTGTGGTAGCACTATTCCTGTCTTACCTTCAGGTAAGCCAACTAGGGGTAAGGCACAGTTCTAATCTCGTACTATGCATAATGTTCTGTGTTTGAAATATAATTGTTTCTTTCCACCAACAGTGAAGTCTCTCACCTTGTAAAAATAGAAAGTAGCGCATGTTGCTGCATCTCCCAGTGCATGACACCTATTAAGAAAGTCTGATAAGCACTGTCACTTGTTAGCTTGCTGTCTCCATGACCTTCAAACACTTCAGGTTCATAAACACTCTATAGTGCAAGAAGAACCCAACTGACAAAATTCATAATGAGATACTCTAACTGTAAACATTTTTTCACCACAAGGACAGTCAAAATGTGGAGCAAGTCTCCCAGGGGGTTCATGCACTCTTCATCACTGGCGGTTTTCGAGACAAGACTGGATAAAGCTCAAAGGAAGCTGGTCTGATATCACAGATGCTCCTGCTTCGAGCAGGAGGTTGGACCAGATACCTCCTGAGCTCCCTTCCCAGCTGAATGAATCTATGGTTCTAATGACATTTGTAATTAACGGGACTGTACTGTAATTTGCAAAACGTTCCCAAATATAAAGCCAAGGAGGATAGAATCAGCATATAAAATGTGCTGGCTTTTCCATCTTTTATAAGTGATCCCAGACCCTAGCAGCTCTCTTCTCAGCAATAGGGCATGTACCCAGAGGAGTTCCACAGAAGCAAATGAAGCCTTGGTACCTTCGCCTTGAGTCAGAGCTGACAGACTGGCCTTTGCTGCCTGATGGGGGAAGCTCTAGAACAGCACTTCTCTGTGAGGATTACTCCAGCCAGCTCAGCACCCCCTCAGCTGTTTTCTTTCCAGCATCTCTGGATTAAACACTACTCCGTTACCTCACCTTTTCTTACACACACCTGACCTCCACGTACCCCTACCTACACTATTTGAATGACTTCCTTACAGCTCTTCCTAACTCCTTGTTTTGTATCCTTGCAGTCTACCACTGCATGGCATATAGAGTCAGTTTCTGCATCCAAGTCAGATACTCAGATTAATGGATAAAAGTTCATATGGATATATTTTGTAGAGTAGATAAAGTATGTATGTTTATAACAGAAACGCGAACAGTTTATAGATGAAATCCTTCTGCCCTTACTTCTGCAGGATGTCCAATTTTCAGTGACCAAAACTGCAGGATTTATTTTTCCATTTAAAAAAAGTGAACTGGGGAGAACAGGGCCCAGTGTTGTACTTTGTTGCTTTTTAATTGATTCGCCTTCATGAGCAGGGAAGAGAATAATTTGGGTAACAGAATGCAAGATCCCTTCAAGTGGCCCAGAGAAAGTGAGTGTTTTCATACAACTAGCCAGACTTCAGATTTTTGCTTCCTCGCCCTGAAGGGCAAGCTTTACCAATAGCAAATTATCACATTCTATCCTTAAATACATCACACACCTGTACATCTAAACAGAGTCTTTAAAAGCATACAAATTGCACACAAATATTCTCAGAACAGCTGCTATTTCTTTTGACAAGACAGGCATTAAAAGAACATGGGTCAAATTCAAATTCAGTTCACCAAAATGCTTTAGTCATGTAGACAACAGTTGGCTAACATTAGACCTAAATTTGACCTGAATAGCAAAAAGATTGAGCTATCTTCATCTCTGGTTTCCTCAGTTCTTCCAAGTATTCACCATAACCTGCCTGGGACGAACTGCCTGTATTTCATCGGTCATTAAAAGGATATGAAATGCAACTAGGCAAACATTGTATTTTCTGGTCTGAGATTGTGCAAAGAGGTCTCTATCTGCTCCTGTTCTGCACTGTGATCAGTTGCAGCTTGTCCTCTTCCTAAATCTTCAGCCTCAAGGCTTTTGCTGTTGTTGTTATTCTTGTCCTAGTACAACTTGCTTGTTAACTGCTGTTGGCAAGTAGAAAGTCTCCGAACTGGGATTCCCTGGCCATATGATGAATTTGGGCATGAGGGTAGCTACTGACTGTTGCCTATGGCTGACTGGGGCCGTGCAAGAGGTAATCAGCAGTTTTATTAAAATATTTACGTGTTTGCATGGCAAAAAATGAACTATAATACTCTCTCCTCATATCTCCTGATGGGAGGACACACAACTTGCCATTCAAAGCATTTCAAAGCTCTACATCATTCTGAAGGTTGAGCTCAGGCAAATTTATGTCTTAAATGGTCTCTTCCAACACAGTGGATTTGCTGTATTCTACAGAATTCTTTAAAACCAAGAAAAAAAAAAAAGACACCAGAACAAGTCTTGGAAAATAACCTAAAAATTGCAGAACACTGCATAAAGATACAGGGTTTTGCAACTTACAGTAATGAGAAACTGTTTACTCTGATGGCACAAGAATAACAGAAGCTGAACCCTTTTTAAGTGTGCTAAGGCTAAATGATTATCTCTGTTTTCCATATCCAGATGGCTGCTTGCTAGAGCCTAAGGAAATGAGAAAAGGGACAGAAAGTGCTAAACTCATAAAAACTGAAAGTCTCTAAAGGAAAACACTTTGAGAAAAGGAAGTCAGTAATTTGCTACTTCATTTCTCAGCCAGTCTGCACAGGCTCCGAGAGTGTACCAACCCATGACACAGTCTGCTCAAGCCTGTGGAGAGGTGTCCCCTAATCCCTTTGCTTAATGCACAGTTCCAAGAAAAACAAGAAAGAGACAGAAGGAAAGAAGGAATGAGAAGTGCGGTTTCCTACTGGGTGTCACAAAACCTCCTTCTCAGTAACCCAGTTAAAAACCCATTTTCAACCCCCCCCCCCAACGTTACATCTGAAATTTCCAGAGAAAGTGATTCCAAACTGAAAAGCTGTTACTGTAAAGGCAGTCCCTCATCTCCATAACTCACAGTACTACATTTTGAAGCTGCAGACTTCAGTGATAAGAACATTGTTATTGTCTTTTAACTCCTCACAGCACTACAAACATAAGGCATATTTGGAAAAATGAGAAACCAAGCTCACGTCAACTTATTAAACGCTGTACTATAAGCACACATTTCTAGCCACAGAAATGATGGCTGTGTTCCAAATGTAGTTGTTTCAAATACGTAGACGCTAAAACCTGGAAGAGGAGTAAGCTTTTCAGGTTTATTTGTCCTCTCATTTAGAATCTAAACAAAAATTACCACTTTTTTTTTTTTTTTTTTTACTCTTTCTGTAATGTACAGAAAACATTAGAAACAGCCTTAAAGTTCACTAGCAGTGAAAACTTAACAGTGAACTCTTATTTAAAATGCAATTAATGTAACTGATATTCTGGTCTGAAGCAAAGTTTGACTCTTTAAGACATACCCAATTCTGTTCTTACAGGAACACAGACTTCCCCCCCCAAGGGTAGAATATCCCAAGATATCAAATTTAGAACCAGAAAGATTAGTTCCAAAATATTTTGGAAGAACTAGTCAGAACATGATGAGACACTGAATAACCATCAGGATTTATGGCAGCATTCCATTTGGGAATATTTTGATGACTGTGGCAAGCCAAAAAAAAAAATCCAGGAACGTTCACTTCTTCTTGACACAATCTAATATTTCTTCATGACCTTACTGAAGTCATTTCACAAAAGCAGTATGGATCAGTATGCCACAATAACCACTACAGCCACTCTCTGCATCTCTCGAAATTCCCTGTTATGGCTACTCAAACCAGTTTTTGACTTGAGACTGCTAAAAATATGAGAGAATTCTTAGATTTATTGACACATTTAAAAACCATCAACACTTTGTAAAATCTACTCTTCATCTCACACACTTTTAACTCCCTAGTTTTTAAAAGTATTCTGCCACTACTGACTAGCCCAAACTCCTGTTAAATTGACCACCTCTTACTTTGCATTTGTGTGAGCAAAAAGTAATAACGTGACTTGAAAAGGAGTCTGGAAGACAAAAAAAAATCTTGAAGCCACTAGCAATCCTGTCACTCAAAACAATAAATAAAGATTAAAAAATAGTAACATCCCTTTCTTAAACCAATTAATGTTACAGAAACTTCCAACCAGTTCCACAGGTAGGCATGAAGTAGCAATAACCCCTAGAACAAATTACTTATCTACTATGCTATCATAACCTATAAAATGTCTCACTGACCTAGAAGTGTCATGCCCCTTGGACATAAAAAGCTGCTGCACACCACAGTCATGATTCATCTTTGCTTCTTCTGAGCAACAATTCTCTGCCAAACTTTTGAAAGCTTGCTTTTTTCACCATGAAGACTTATCTGAAGGTAGACACTGTTCCTTTTTTTTTTTTTTGTAAATGGGAAATATAGCAGCAAAAGCAGCCTGGATTCAGGTTACCACCTGCAGCCATGTCAATACCTGCTGAGATCTCATTAGGGCTCACACATCAAGCCTGGTCCGGCTGGCTCAGCACTGGGATGGAACATTTCTGCTTAATCCTTTGGAAAACAGCAAGCCTGTGAGCCAGCCCAGAGCCTGCCAGCTCTGAAGGACTACACAACCTGTTAGGGACAGCGCCCTACCAAAACTGTCACCATAAATTCACAATATACTGTACTTATATAATTTTTAACAAACGTATTTATATACATGCTCATTACATTTAAGTACTTATTATTTGAGGCAATTACAGTTTCAGACCCCAAACTTCAAATGCAGGTGGTCCAGTTGACTACCTGGTGGGTCTACATTAATACGTTAAATATTGATTACATTTGCACTTTTCAGCTAAACTTCTGACTGTCTCCACTCCAGATTCTTTTGCAATGAAACTAAGGATACACTTCAAAGATGCTGGTAGTGTTCACTCCCCAGGGAAACACCAGAGCTAATCTGAAGTAAAATCTCCAGAGTACTGACGGTGTTGTCATTAAGTTATCAGCACTATCCCTTTCTCTCTGAACGTCTGTGCCTTTTGTGCACTGGAGATAGAGTCTAAAAGCATATTTCAACCCTTGAATGAAAGGGGCTTTATTACAGAGATCCCAAGCATCCACTACAGCTAATGAAGCCAATCACTTAATTTTCTTCTTCCTTACCCGCTCACTTTTCCTTCTATAAGACTCAAGACACTGTTTATGGGAATGTCACAATAGAGATGGTACGTGCATTTTAGAGTATATCAAAGTAATTGCAAGCACTTGTTCCTTAAAAGGAAAGATCTGAAATGGTAGCAGCAATCTTCCAGTTCTCACTAGCATCTGTCAACTTCTGAATTTCAACTTGTAAAACAACAACACTTTATATAGGAGCAGAGTAAAAGGTTTTTGCGTCTTTTTCCCTGTGGGACAGTGCCCAAACACAGCCAGCTGTACTCTAACACAAGTCACGAGCAGACCTCTTGACCTTCAAAAATCCTGAGATCCCAACACATGGTTCACATGACATGAGTGTCTTTGAAGTGGTCATGCTAAAGGTATGTGTCCACTTATGTGACAGTAACCGTGGAACATGTCTTTGGGGACTGCCCTGAGAAGGCACCTTCCAGCAGAGCTCAGAGGATGCAGAGCAATGCCACGACATTGCCTTTGCTTCACGATCCCACACATTAAGCCCAGCTGACAAATAAGGATGACGCCGTTGCTGACATCTAAAAGGCAAGTGCTGTGGCTGCTGAACATGCCCCCAGGCAATTTTCACACTCCAGCCTTGAAGCATGAATGGCATGCACTGCACTTGATAGCTTTCAGATTGCAATGAGCCTCTTTCTGAGAGTGAATGGCAGAGCCATGGGCAAGGAGCAGGAGAGAGCATGCAGTGTCTAGGGCAGGGTATAATGAACACCAGCTACACTCACTATGTTTTATTTCTTCTGTGAACAGATCACTGCTTATCTGTTTATTATTCATCTCTCTTGAAATAGAAGCTTTGAAAGATAAGTAGGTAGACAGACAGATGGAAATAGCGAATGACAATCTAACTTTAATATAGTACTCACAACCCACTGTTCTCCTAAAGCACTATTTCCATATCAGGATTACTCATCTGTTACTCATAAGCACACCCCAAAAGCGTGCCAGCAAGGCCACATCTCCTTTCCCTTCACTAGTAGCAGAGAAAGAACAGTCTCTGTTAAAGCTCCTCTATGGCAGCCCAGACTTCACAAAAAGGGATTCTGAAGGGGGACCCACGTTTTGTGCACAGATGTAAATCTGACAACAGAATATCTCAAGATCAGGTTTAAGGAAAATCCTTGGTACTGTCTGTGCTAGTCTGCCATTTGTGAGGCTGAGATCTGAGATCAGCAAATCCAGTTTAACTATCATGTCCAGAGAGAACACAGACAGGGATTCAATGCCAGCACTTAACTTAGCTGAAGAGATATTCCTGGGGAGAGGCAGGTTCTTGCAGTTCAGCTGCTACAGAAAAGAAGTCTGTGGGAGCAGCTGCCTAAAGGTCACCAGAGAAAATATTTTGTCTAAAATTTTGCTCCTAGACAAAGAAGCTTGGACATGGCACCTGGTTGCCTCGTATATACTTAGTCATTTTACAGCTTGCTCTTCTATGAGCTGAATTCCCTGTCACATTCCCCCTATTGCACCTTCTGCATCAGGTTAAAGCATCTACAGTTACTCATACAGGAATTCATGCCTTCATCGTCCTCAGTGCTCCCTCTGTACCTTTACCATTGGGCTATGTCCCTAGGAGCCCAGGAGACAGAAGAACGGCACACAAACTGTGTGCCTGGAGCAGTGAGAGCCACCTCAGCACCCACTGTTCCGCACTTAACATTTGGATTGTTCTTCCCACATCAATCACTTTACATTTGCCCCCATTGAATTTTGTATGTTGTTTCATTGCCTAGTTATTCCACGTCAAAAGTTCCTCCCAAAATTAACCACAGTTGGCCCTTGTCTCCACTACCCCGTATAATTCAGTGTCACCAGCATGTACTGTAACCTCGGTATTTGCTACTCTCCACAGGTCTCTTATGACAGATGAACAGCACAGGCTCCAGCACAAATCCCTGTGTGATACCACTGGTGACCTCCTTCCACTGTAAGCTATTTCCTACCGTCATATTCATCTTTACCAGTCTTGTGTGAAGGACCTATCAAGTATCTATCCAAAATCTAAGCAGCTATAGCAATCTATCCTGTCTACGTGCTTGTTATCTCCTTCTAAAGACTTTCAATGCATTGATTCTTCCTCTAAGTATCACACTCATTTGCTTATACATGGATTCTACTCTTAGTTTCATTTGTTTCTCCAGATTTTGTTATGTAGTGAGTTTAATGATCACACCCTCCTGAAATCCTTATTTTGCCATTAAAAGAAAACTATGAGGACTTCATATTTTACATCTTTCCATCGTCTGCTACTGGAACAGTCTTAAGAAAATCAGAGAATCACAGAATGGCTCGGGTGGGAAGGAACCTTAAAGATCACCCAGTTCCAACCCCCTGTCATAGGCAGGGATGCCACCCACTAGATCAGGTTGCCCAGGGCCTCATCCAAGTTGGTCTTGGACACCTCCAGGGATGGGGCATCCACATGCATGAGAATGAATTATTCACAATGAGTAATTCAGCTATTCAACCCTTTAGCCCTTCCAGAGATCTTAGGTGGATGGCATCTGGTCCTGGCAGCATATAATAAATACCTTACAGTGTCAATTTCTCCTCTCCTCTCGTTCTCTGACATGGTATTGGGATTTTCCAGGCACTTTTCTCCAAGCTTGCTTTATTTCACAAAATAGTTCTTTTCAGTTCTCCTGTGGTAACCTCATCTTCTCTGCACACCTTCTGTACTCAGACCATGTATTAGCCTTGCAGACTATTTCTTACATGGAATCTTGTTCCAAGACCAAATTACTCAAGAGAGCAATTTAGGGAAAGACAGATGGCATGCATGTGTCAAATTGTTTTTAAAGGTTGAATTTATTTTTCCTGAAGAGCCTGAAAGCCAATTAGTGTGCAGCATAAATATCACTCAGCTTTCAGATAGTATTACGAAATGAAAGAAAGCAGTAAGGAAAGAGGAACTGTGCTTTTTGCCATTTTCACATCCCGAGTAACCCTGACTGGTTCATGTGAGATGCGCCAGATTAACTGGAAGAGATCTACTTTCTGATACAGAGTTAAGAATAAGGCTCTATTTTGAGTTCAGTACTATTTACTACCGCTGATACTCAATCTCCTAGTCTCCTGGGAGAAAGAGCAGAGAGAAATGCATCTTCAGGCATCACCAGGGCAGGAGATTTATTTCTTGTATGGGCAAAACTCGTGACATGTCCAGCCTGTCAAACAGTTGATGACAGGAGAAAAATTTGCCAGCTAGCAGGTGCCGTGTTTGTGCTGCTGTATAGCACGACTGGTGGTGCAGGCTGTCCAGAGAGTCTCCTAGCATGATCAATACTGTGACATAACTGATAAATATATACATGGTGCAGCCTGGTTCAACACACAAATTTAAACTTTTTCCCCCCTAATTTGCCTATGGAATATGTTAATACAAACATCTATTTCAGGGTTGAGAGGTTGGTTTTGGTTTTCTTTTGCTGGTTGTTTTTTAATTCAAAATAACAGGGGTCATTAGTCTCTTCCCTGCTTTTTCCCACCTTGCTACCCATTTCAGGCCAGAAACTTTTCTGCATGTCCCCAGCTCTTGGAAAGTTACAGACTAGCAAAGAAACAAACAAACAATAACTTTCCCTTTCATGTCCTTCTAAAACACATGTACCAGCAATCTAGGCAGCAATTTTTTAATGTATTTTTTAAAAGCAGACTAAAATTAAACCTAAATTTTGATTTCATTTTTGTTCAGATAGCTGCTATAGAAAATGTTTTTCTTGTTTTTGCTCTTTTCTTTCCCTCCACAAGAAAACTGTTTGTTCTAGAAGTTAGCTGTGTATCCAGCAACTTGTTACCAGCAAAAGGGATTCTGAAATGGAAATACTTATTAAAAATATTGGTGTTCTCTCCATTTCCTCTCTGTTACTCTTACAGTAAAAACTTCAATCAGTATTACAATGGCTGCATATTAATATTTAGAATATTGCAGTACTGCCAAAACGTCCAAATATATGCTGCTACAATTGATTAGTAATGCCAGTACGCATTGAAACATTAAAGTTAACTTTGAATGCATTAGACATGTATTTATCTCTGAGTATCTTAGACATAATTAAGCTGAAGTTATTTACATAAGAAAAATCTAAGCAGAGCTGTGTGGGAGTCAGAACTCCCTTTAATGGGACAACCGATAATTGTAACATCTCTGTTCCACATTGAAATTACTTCACAACTTCTACAAAGCAATTTTCAGTAATGAAAATTGTTTTAAAGCAAGAAAACAGAACACTAGAACTTTATCTTCTAAAACTGTTAGGGACAAAGAATACACTTCAAAAGGAAACATCATGAAAGCCAACACAATCTCATGGAATGTCTCTTTTAACAAAATGTCATTTTTGGAAAACATTCAGTGGCACACTTCCAACCAACTCTCACTACAAAACTGACATATACGTTGACAGTGATAGTAACAGGTACAGTTACATTCTGAATGCTTCTTTTTCTCCTCGGGGCAATGTTGCCTCATGTTACACCAAGTAAGAGAAATGACAGTAAAATGTTTAGTTCATGAAGGGTGCAAGTGTACTTTCCAGTTTGGATTCCAAAAGATGGTAGGAAAGATTGTAATAACATACAGAGGAGAAAATGTAGGTGACAAACTAGGAAGATCCTTTCATACCACAGTGCTTCTAGCTGATCTATCAACACTGAACAGTGTATTCATTAATTGTTATTTTATTGGAACTCCCACAGAACATGCCATGGTAAGGACTCTTGGCAATTCCAAAATCAGTTGTTATTCAAAGTGCTGTGTCAGAAACATTCAAAGGAAATGGCAAGGAAATCCTTTAACATACAATCGTGTGACCACTGTATTTTTATGACGCCTTTGCAATAAAAGCTGTGTATTTTTAATGGCCAAACACAACGTTTAGCTCCATACTAATGATGGTATAAACACCAGACCTGAAGGAACTTCCAGTCAGTTACAGAGGTACTCCTCGCTAACTCAGCTTTAGAGGGTAGGATGTCTCTATGGATAAAGAGCTCTCTCTATATAGAAAAAGAACCCTTCAAAGGAGCCCTTCAAGAAAGTGTTCCACTACATTTAATACAGATACCTAAAACTCAGCATTAACAACCACATAGGTTAGCAAAATCCTTGCTCAATTAAGCATCACTATGAAGGATAAACTTAACGATGACAGTTAATGTCTCAGAATGCTTCTTAACCATCAGGGGATATGAAGTCACCTTTTTCACCATTAGGGAAAGCTTTTACACATAACCTTACCTTTCTACAACATCTTCTCCATTCCAGCAGGTTGAGCTGTCTTTCATCACCAGGTCTCCCTCACACAGCCTTTCTGCTATAGAGGCATAAAAGGTTCGGGATCGCTTCATGTAATTGATGAATTCTCTGCAACGTAGGAAGAACATATTTAACAACAAAACCATACACATGATTTAAGCCCCCTGTCAATTTACCCGTCTGCAAGATTAAAAGTTTAGAACCCACCAAGAAATTAAAAGTCAACAAACCTAATTATTTTTTATTTCTAGTGTATTTCTACTCCTAAGCATAATCCAGCTTTAGTTGGTTGTTAATACACATAACTTCATACAAAGGTAGGCTTTAACAAATTATGTTAATACCTCAAAATTTGAAAGAAGTCCATTTCTTCCAAAGTTTCAAGATAAAGAGATTGAAAAAAAATAAAAAAATGAGAAAACAACATCACTAAAAGGAGTGTTTTTTCTTCCCTGTTACTAGAATTTCTCCCTTCCCTGCATGAGAGATGAATAAAGAACACTGTCAATATCCTCGTGGGTGGAAAAGGTTTTCTGAAGCTAACATCCTGTGACAAAACCTGTAATATGCCATGTACCCCCCACTTGCAACAACAGCATAGAAAGCAATCTCCTTGGGATGTACTAGGGCCATTTTCTCCCCACCATCACTATCCATGTCATGTTCATATTGGAAAGAAGTTTCTTTGCTCTTAAATCTGACACCGTGCCCATAAGAGGAGGCTGTGCCTGCACTTTGGAGAATAACCAAAATTCCTGGCTAGCACAAACAGACCATTTCCAATGATGTGTGTATGGAAAAACGTCTTGAGGGCAAACTGCTGCCTCTATAATCTGGTTATGCCCATAATATGTATCTGGCTGAGGCAGCCATAAAAATAAACTGTAACAAAACAAGCGTTAATTCACCACACGTTGAGAGTACTACCCTACATTCACAGCTTTAAAAGCTCCTATTTGGTATAAGATGGCTAAAGATACTGATAATGAGGACAGAAAAACTGAACTAGAACTATCATGGAGCTATCTGTCTCAGAAACCCATCAATAGCTCCTTTTGGAAGGCCAAAGGACTCATTCTGGTTTATTATGCTTCTGCCTGGCAGGCTCTAAGACAGCACTACACGGAAGAGGACCCTGGGGATAGAGCTGGAGAATTGCATCTGAACAGTCAGGACTTAATACTCTTTTGGGAGCAACATTTGCTTTAAACAAGCACCTTTCAGGTCCACTGACAGGTATCTACCCCTACCAGGCTTAGTCAGTGGTCAGCTTTCCCCACAACCATCTCTTCACTTTCACTGAGCTTTTAGCAAAGCTTTTAGCCATCCCATTTGTCTGACATGCAGTGAAATCCTCCTTTAGATAAATTAGCCATCCCATAGTCCTAAGGAACAAGCTTACCCTAACAATGCAGGAAAGCTATCATTTTAAGAAAATAAAGCCGGAATTTGGGGGTTTACGAGGAAAAAAGTCAGTATTTCTAACTCTTGACCACTCAAAGATGAGTGCTCAATGCATTTACACAGTAAGGCTAAGCCTGGACAGAAAGCCACCTACCTGACAGAATCATCCTGAGAGCACTGATTTTTACAAAGATTGATTAATACAAATTTATTCTCTAGAATGCGGTTTTCTTTGAAGGAGGTACAGACCACCCTTTTGAGAGAGTCTAAAGCCTGTCTTACTCAGCTCACCCCAAGCGGCTTAAATTCATTTGCATTTTCAGCAGTGGGGCTCTGACATTTCAAAGCAGCACCTCAGCAAATGCAGAGTTGTGTGTCCAACTCTTAATGTTAACCAGTGAAAATATTTACTTTTCATCAGTATAAAACTAAACACACTAGGTAGAGAATGTACAGTTTCCCTGTGCCCCATTGTATAAAAGCTGCAATCATAAGTACACCAATTCCTAGATTAGAGCTGAAACAGCAGCTTACAATGGAGATGAGCAAAGCATAAAGACAACAAAGTATGTCACTTTGGTTTCATTCTTACCGAGAGATTTTTTTCAAACTTCTTGATTTGTCATTCTTTGAAGCTTTCAGAGGCAGAGAACTGGAATAGGCCGGGGAGAATAAGCATCAATCAGGAGAGGTTGGGGAGTAGGGGAGAAGCAGGAGTTCAGGCAAATGAGGGAAAGAAATGAGAAACAAAAGAGAAAAGTAAAAATTATTTGAAAGAAAGGTCATCAAGCACATGCATAGGATAATATAAGAAAATAAATAAGGAGGAAAATTGTCACGAGATTTTCCCAAAGCATAGATACAATTAAAAATGTCAAAGCAATACTGAAACAATACAATGGAGATTTTGTTTCTCCTTTTTTCAACTAAGAGCACAATTACAAATGCAGCACACAGCCAAAAGCTGAAAATAAATTCAGTGGGACTCAAATTAACCATAACTGATACCAAATGGAAGAACTGCAAATATATGAGGCTATACAAGAAAACAATGAGAAACAGTTTAGAATGAGCACCATGGGAAGGGGGATACAAATGAGTAGCATTTGTTTTCTTGTGCAATGAGCAATTTGCTCTCTGTTAATAAATAAGGCGTATACAGATATCTTTCGCTGTTTAGTTCTGGACAGACTGCACCAGTGAAAGAAAAAAAAAAGCTGTTTACAAAGCAGGACAGATAGGCTGTAAGGTTGTATCTGAGGAAAAACCGTGGAAAAAAACCTGGCAGTTACTCAGAGCAAATCCATTTTGTGGCACTGATATCCTGAGGTCCCTTGATTAACATTGTCTTTAACATTAACAGCCTGATACAGTTTTCCACCTACTGATTTAGTAACACACACAGTTCTTTCTTAAACCAGTACTCCGATGTATAAAGCAATGGCAACACCTGGAGTAATACATGCCTACAAACAGGTTTAACAACAGTTGCCAGTCCAGCTAATAAGTCTTACTGGACAGAAAGCACCTCCTTCGGCAGCTGTCAGGCCACCCTTCTACCCTCCTGGCAGCATTTCCATCCAATTTTCTGGGAGCTGAAGGCCAGGGATGACCACAGGAAAGGGCTGACCTGCAGTAAGCATCAGGCAACTGTCACCTACCACCACTGAAGCAGTTGTTCCAACAGAGCCCGTGAAAAATTAAATCAAAATTTGTATCAGGGCAAATTTGGACCAGCTGAAACGTCTGCTTTGGCCAGCCAGAAACATTTCATTCTTCACCACAGTAATTTCTTTGCATCTGGCGTTAATATCTGTTTTGTACTAGCACTTTAATATTTATATTTCAAAAAAATCATGTGAAGCTTGAACCGATAGTTAATTTTAAATAAAATAGATGACCTTGACTTCAAACATTCTCAAGGAAACTCAAAAGCGTTTATTTTAAGATGTATAAGACATCTGCAAGCCCACAGAGTAACAAAGAAATCCCCCCACAAAAAATCATTTCAAGCCTGCCTCCTTCAATTAGGGACCTAATACCGCGTTGTATTTTTCTTAAACATAATATAATTCTATAGACAGATCTATCCGGTCTGTGTTTAGCGGTTGGAAATATTACATGCAGCAGCCATACTAAAAGGCAGGTATCCAACTTTGCCAGGAGTCTGAACCCTGACCAGAATAGTACTTTGTGCTGAACTCAGCAATAACATTCCAATTTACTGATCTAGATTCTGTACATGCCATGTAGATTCCCTGGACCATCATATGGTTTCAATTTTCTTGTCATCTCTACTATATGTTATAGTAACCTCCACATTAAAAATTACTGCAGCACCAATTCTGCCAGTTTCAGTTAATCCCCAAATACTACTGCATAATGCAAAAAAAAAAAAATAAATGTTCTAAATCTATACTTCCCAGCTTAATTAGAAGAATAGGTTTGCTAGAAGATCATGCAACAATTATTCAGGTTTCAGCTTCTTACATTATTTTCTTCCTGACACTTGGTGCTGCATAGCAAAAAGCAAACAGGCAGGAATGGAATGGGGGTGGAAATAAAGACGAGAAATCTCACAGGAACCCATGACACTAATAGAAGCAGAACAGGGTTCAACTACCCTAAAAAGAGGATCCAGTTGCTACATGAATTCAGGGAGCATGCAGGACCATGCATCCTGGTTTTCAAATGCATGAGCAGCTTTGGCTCTACTGAACAGGTGAAACCAGAGGTTCTCACTCTCTTTGGAAAAGGAGCTAGATTCTGTTACCAGCTTTGCAAAGATGTAGTACCTTTGGAACAAATATACGTACGCAGGTGTGAACTTCAGCACCAGGATTTTAAGGGCATCTTTAAGTAGGTACTACAGCACAGATGAGAGTCAGCTTTGTTGTGATTTCTCCCACAGCCCTGCTGCTAACCTGACTGGTTCTCTTGAGTTTGAAAACATTCTGGTGCATTAAGGGAATGAGCCACAGCTTTTTTATGTACTTGAAGAGTGCTTGCTCATTCCTTTTCCTTCCCTATTCTGCAAGGCAGGAGTCATGTTCCATATCCCGCCTGAATTAAGGATCATTTGGAGGGACTATCTGTGACACAGACCAGCAGACTGGGACTCAATCAGGCCAATTCCCAGTGTGACCTAGGACCTAAACTGACAGCTGACATAATTGCTCCTTATTTTTCAGATTGCCAGAAGGAACAGCACCGAAAAAGATTCATGTAATTACTCTCATAACCTAGATCCCCCTGCAGCGGTTATCTGTCACTAAGTACCTTTTGTACAACCTGCTGCAGTGATGAGTTTACCCTTTATTATAAAATTTTATTACCTAAAATTACTTTTTATTGATATGTGTGATTAAATGATAAATGGCAAACAACAGCAGCCAGTCACTGTGTATTTCATTCTATTTACTGCTTCACAATCACAGAAGCAAAGTACAAGCTTTGTGACGTGTTTTATAGCAAGTTATGGAAAATATTCTTCACTTCCTACTAATTATGGCTCCATCATTAACTTTTGGTGCATGGGCTCTCCACAATACTTATCAATGTTGTATTTTAGCAACACTTTATCCTACTTCTGTAAGGGTGGCCTTAGTTTAGATGTTTTGGATAATTTAATTTTTAGTGCACAATTTTGAGAAAGTCTATTTATAACAAATTAGGTTTAGTATGTATTTTTTTCCAACTACAGGTCTTACATTTTAAAAGGCCAACATCTAAATAATTCTAGATGGTTGGGAAGGGAACAGATCTTCAGGTGAGAAAGAACTACTGTCATGCCACTGAAGACACCAGTTCCTATCTCCCAGCTAACAGACTGCTAATTCTGCCTTTTTGGCTGCCAGGATGTAAGTCCGAGTGAAGTCAGTGCATTATACAGAAGACAGGCTAAAACTCTGTATTTTTAAAAGCATATTTTGTTAATTATACTATAATTATTCTTTGGACTATTACTGCTGAATTTATTGATTTTCTTAATGCCCTGTACTTTGATATTCAATTTGCATGGTTAAAAATTATTAGTTCCAAGCACTAGCACAAAAAGTTATGTTTTAAATTACAAAAGGATAAAAATAATGCTATCACTCAAAAAAAATTAACTTCTTGCTGTCACTTAATTAAAATAGTTCTTTGTTCATGTAAGCTCAGATGACAAAATAGCAATGGATAAAAACCTCATCTTCATAACTTGGGCACCAGAATCCAGACTACGTAAATTTTAATGTCAGTTATCAACATACAGGGTCACACATAGGCTCCCTGGGAAGATGAGACACCGTTCTTAGCTAGACGCATATGCCCAGCATGATTTCACTCACTTTACTGAAGTTGTTCCAGATTTACATTGGTGTTACTGAGAACAGCATGTTAGCCAAAAATATGTCATTGTGATTTTATAGTCAGTTAGCTCTGACATCTACTCATATATCAACAGCAGCATTGCAAAGACATCCTTCCCTCCCCACTTCAAATTTACAGAAAGCCAATCCAAGAGCCACACAAGGGATCTTATTGCCTACATCAGTGAGAAGGAAGAACCCGTTACTTCCTCCACAACCCTGTGAAATCAGGGACTTTGTGTCATGGTAATCAATTTTTCCTTTTCACCCCTTTCTCCTTCTCATCTCTGCCCCAGATAAGCCCAACTCCTTAGGAGCAGTTGTATTTTAAGTAATTCAGACTCAACTGTAGAAATTATTCAGACCTTACTATAGAAAAGCTTTCATCATTTTCATTGAAAGTTTCTGGAAATAATGAACACCTGGGTGCTGAGTAATGACATCAAGTCTGGCCTGTAAAAAGCTTTTCCTGGAGAGACCTGCAATGCAATACCAGTGTAACTATCAGTGACGGCAACATCTGGAATGCACACAGACAAGATGACAGAACTGAAACACTCTGGTACAAGGAACCGGCAACACTAACTGTGAGGCAGAATTTATTTGAATTCAACTGTGGCTTAGGGTTACCTTCTTTTATTGTTCAGACTAGCGTGAGCCATCACAAATGCCTGGGTTTCAGTCGCTTCCTTCACTGGCACTATATGGTCTGATGACAGGTTCCCTTCTTGTTGTTTGGGCTGTCCGCACACTTTATCAACCTGTATGAAAGGAAGGGAAAGGAAAACTGGGTTTGAATGGAGAAACTGATTTACAATTGCCCAAAGGTCAGCTTGTTCCTTGCGGCTGGTGTTTACTGCAAGAGAAGGTGTCTGGGAGAGAGAAAGAAATTCTTCTTCCAGGACCTAGAAACTAGCCGTCTGCATTAGAATGACCAAACTATGAGGCAGTGCAGAGCCCTGATACCAGAAAGCCAACAGCCACTAGATACCAGACTATAGTACACCTGGAAACAGGCTTAAATGGTGACACCTCAGTATAGATCGATTATAAAAGAGATTGACGGAAGTATTGCCAAAACCAACTTTTATTTAGAAACATACCTGGAGTTTGAAGGTCAACAAATTTTACTGAAACATCTGCCCCATATACAGAGAGTGGAGTCTTATGTCCTATTTGGATTCTGAACAGGCGTATAATCAGAAAATAACCGAGCTTTCCAGCCTTTAACTAGACAATGTTCCCTTAGAACAAGGCAATAAGCAAAAGAATTCAGCATGAACAAATCAATGTCAATAAAGTCAGTGCACTTCCCTTGGAGAAACAGTATCAAAAGAGAACTCTCAGTCCTGGGAACCATCAGTGCCTTCGAACCTGGGTTCTCAGCACTAACACTGCTCAGCTGTTTGCCCTTGCTGTCCCCTTCCTGGAGCCTCCCAGGGGATTTCACACAAGAGCAGGAGAAAGCAAGCTTGCGTTTATCCTTTGTGCACCGTGGATCTGGCAGTGCTCCTGCATCCTGCCACATTTATTTGCTCTAACAGCTTTAAGTGACAATAGTAAGACAAAGCTCTTCCCTTCTAATCCACAAATAAGTCATATGTAACATTTTCACCTACACTTAAATCCTCAAGCAAACACAAAAAGAAGACAAAGAAAATCCTACTGCCGGTATGGTACTACTAGAAACCTTAATCACACAGAATCCATCATCCCACACAGTGTTGAATTTGGTATCTCTTCTCCAGTTTTCCATTATAACCCAGGGAAGACAAATTATTGCTTGTCTCTGCACTTCACCACATCTGTAAAACCCTTATCAAGTCCTGGCTGCCTATCTGCTGAATATTCCAGAGCACCAAAGTCTTCAAATAATTTTCTCTCTGCCCCTTTGCACCACTATGTTGCATATGGGTGCGTCTGTGGCAGTACAGGACAATTGTCTCTCTCCCATCTCCTCCTGGAAATCTACTGTGATGTAAATCTAAAAGATATTTTCCTCTGACAAAACAGACAAATCAAATATGACAAGTGGGAATTTGTACGAGCGTGACATCTAACATCAGTCTTGGGTGTGTAAGTTACAGCTCGGTCCAGTATAATATGCTGTGAGTGATCCAAATCTAGCAACTGAATGCCAGCATATTGGATTAACACTGACATACCATCCGCGGTCAGAATAGTAACCAGTCCCCTCACTCAGCACTGAGCACTGTGTATATTGTTCTGGTCTCACCAGGGAACACCACCACATTGCTTTAAAACACAACTTTGTGAAATAAAATATTTTATTTCCATTCCTTTTAAACTTCTGAAAGAAATAAAGAAAACACTCTGCAAATGAAAATATACAACAAATATGTCCTTTCAAACTCTCTGGAGCTGGAGAGAGGGGTCAGCTGGGCTACATTTCCAGTACAGGATTCTCTCTCTTCTGTGCCCCAAGTTTCCCAGGTCTCTGACAACATACAGACCAAATTGCCAACATAGATTTCTGCAAGATCCATCTTGGATTACATTATGTAACTAATGTTCAGATCTTCAAATTACGTATATCTCAAATCACGTCACTGTGGATTAGACAGCTTTAACCAACTAAGAGAGCAGTTTGCAAAAGCAAGGTAGTTCTCATACACATGGGTGATGAAGAACTCCATGATTTTTTGGGGGCTTTTCTCTGAGAATTTCAAAGAGATTTAGTCATCATTTTTGTTATGAATCAATAGTTTAAGCAGCCAAATGAAAATACTCACTTTGTTTTGATTTGTATTTTTGAGACCGTAGAAATAAAATGACTGTTTAAATTGCCAAACCTTAACTTTTGGGTTTTCTTTTTAACTAATACTTCCAGCTTCCTGCAAATCTAACAAAACCACAACACTTGAGCAAAAAGTATTTCTCAGTGGAAATTTTTAACCAATTCTACTTAATTAAAGAGAAGGTGAATGAACCATCCAACCATCCGATGAAACAGAAGGTCACATTATTTACTTTTTTTGGGGGGGGCGGGGGGGGGCTCGCAGGCTTTTCAATGCCTCTCTTCTCATCAGTATGCCAAGAATCACTGGAAATGCTCCCCAGCTTAAACTGCTTGGCCTTGTGTGCAGGTAGATGCCCTGGCCTCCGTGGGCAGATCAGCCCAAGCCCGGCTTGTCAGGCTGCTTCCACCAGTGCCGCAGGGGCCTCTGCAGTTCCAGCAGAGATGCTGGAGGCCCTTCTGTAGCCTTCTCTTCCCACCCCTCCCAGTAGGAAGCTCGAGTTACCATGATCACCTGATCTTCTTTCTTTCCCCTCTGCTTCTGCAAGGACAGGGGATTTCATCCCACCTCTGCTACCCTGGTTTGTACAGATGGTTTGAAAACTTGTACCCATGAAGGTAAGAACAGCAGATGTCTGCATGCAAAGACCAAACCCTCCTGTGGCTCTTGAGTTACTCCCAGTTGCTAGAATACAGATTTTGGATGAGTTGAAGAGAAATCTAATTGTATTTTTCTTTATGTGGTCTGACTAATGTCTCATTGAAACATACAGTTTTCTGCAAAGTAAAATATGATAAAAGGCTAAATTTTACTAGCTAAACTTTGGCAGTCACAAAGTTGATAGCAGAGAGCACACTCCTGTACAGAAAATCATCTTAAACTTCCAGCTAAGGTATTTATGAAAAATAAGTTAATGTGGTGTATATTAAAAAGCATAAGGAATGTCATTTAAGAAACAATATGGTGTTTTCTGGAACTGGAATACAGGGACTCTACTGCTACAACCCACCTGTCAGAACGGTAAGAACATGGAGGGACCTCCTCTCATCCTGATGTCCACACCATCAGTTTCACTCAGAGCTCATGAATCCAATGTCACCACCAAAAGGAAAAATAGTGCAACTAGAAACTGGGACTGGATTTTCTAAAATATACTTCCTTGTATGAATTACTTACTACTTCCATGTTACCTCAAGTCTTTAGTTGTTGTTGTTCGGTTTTTAATAAAAGCTAAGACTCCTCTACTGACACTGGCGAACATTAGAACTTGACACAGAAACAAACAATATCTAGTATTAGGAAAGGTAAGAGAACTACCCAACATCAGTTGTACAGAACTGGAGACACCCATGATAAAATAACAAAAAAGACTAGAAACAAAAAACCCACTGCTCTTTTCCTAAATTCAACTTTTAGTTATCTCAGAATAATCGAGAATCAACATAAAGAATGACTAAGTTCATTTACTTCTTTGATTTTTAAACTTGAAAATAAGCCTAACAATCTTATATTACTGAAAGAAAATCATCCTTCATGAGCTATAACACCACTAAGGTCATTTGTCTTGTTCTCTTGGATGATATTTAATTATGTCTACCCTCTAACAGTGAACGCCTACAGCTGAAAACTAGTATTCCTCATACATCATCATCTGAATTCTTGATGTTCCACAATTATATACACTTTTATTAGGCTTAAAGTTTTTGTTTTTGTTTTTTTTTTACTTATACACCAATGATTCTACTTAAATATCTTTCCAACAACCACTAGCTACATTTCTTCTCCTGTGAATTCTTCTTTGTAATGGAATACAGACTCATATACATGCATATATGGATTATTTGACCTCTTACTATTTGTTCTTTAAAAGGATGGCTATTTACAATTATTGCAAAGGTTTAACAAAATAAATTGAAAAAAATCTCATTTGAAATCTTTTGAACTCTTGCAGCTTGAGCAACCTTAAACATTGAGGTCATATTTAATATACCTAATATAATCAAACAAGGGAAAAATGTCATGCCCTTCTAGATACTGAAAGCATCTTTTCTCCCTGAAGCAGGAGACCTTTTCACTAGTTCAGAAGAGTCATTTTCTTTGATTTTGTAATGGGAAGCTTAGTATTTTAAAATACAAGATTTTCCAGTGATCGAGCTTAAAGTTAATACTGAAATGCTGACACGTTTTTCAGCAGACTTTTCTCCCCAAGCTGTAACCCAGTCCCGCTCAGCAAAAACCCAGAGCCTGGCCGAGCACTCTGCCACACCACACCCCGCCGGCAGCAGGACTGCGCACCCCACCACTACGCTTCTGATTACAAGTGGGGTTTGCTGCTTCCAGCTGCCAAGTCCAAAGTGAGGGAAGCAAGAAATGCTGAGTTATGGGGCAATGAGGCTTCAATTCTCAGACTTACATGCCTGCTATTAGAACTCATTTTGCTTGAGTCAGACACACCCTTGTCACTTGATCACCAAAATGCCAGAAGACACCAACAAAAACCTTGTTATTTTCTGCTGACCAAGCCAATGACCAAAATTCATTATGCAAATACAGTGCCCTCTCCTTCGGAGGGGCTGCCACATATCACTCTCACATTACTGCGAAATGTTCATTTCCAACGCTCACAAGATGAGTGGGATCACATTTGATAAAATGTAAGCCAGGGCCAAACCGTGCACAATTTGCTCATCACCACTGTCTGCAGTTCATTGAAAAAATCTTATACTCAGTGAAGAGAGGCAATAGCTGGGAAGAAATATATAACAATGAGAAGAGATAACAAGTAACTTTTGATTTTGGCTTCTTTTAAATATTCTCTTTGTAATACGTTACAGATTACAAACACCGCATTTTGCTAGTAGCAAAGTTCAGCCACACATAAACAAACTACGGGATAATTAGTTCAACTGCTAACCCAAGCGAATTGTATTTCACTTGGGAGGTGAATATTCTCCTGTCTCGTAACTTTTATCTATTGGACAGATTAATGTAAATCCATTTCCTACAAGTCTTGTGAAAATTGGCAGATAGATATAGAACTGTTATTAGATACTAGATTCTACCGAGAAGTATTATAAATTTTTCAGAAGCAGGAAATGCTTCTGTTGAAGTTGACACTTAATCAGACATCAAAGAACCAAACCATGAAACTTAAATCCAGACAACACAAGGCTCTGCACGTTCTGCTGCCTGTGGAAAAAATATTTGGTTTTAATCACGATTTGAATTACAGCAGTATTTCTAGGTTCAATTTTGCAATCAAGATACAAATGAGCCAGAAACATACACAACAAAGCGCTGTAAGAAGAAAAGCTCACGTGAGGAAACTACAAGAGACAAATCCTGAAAAATGATGGATGACTACAAATATACTGAGATATAGATCATCCTGTACCTTTATGAAACATCTGGGCTCCTGTCACAATTATGCACATCTCACCATCCTGTTCAAACAAACAAACCAAAAAAAAAAAAAAAGAAATCAACAGGAAAGTAGCAATGTTGTAGCAAGAATGCAGAAGTAACGGAATATTATTTCTGATATGGATTAATTGACGCTGAAATCTGATTTGAGTTCCCTCATTTAATCCCATCCATTTCAATGACCTTGCATGCTTTGGTGTGCTACTGTTCTGCACCCAAAGCCAAGGAAATTTGGCCTCCTCTACAAGCGCAGGGGGATAAGGTACTTCAGCTACCAATCTGAGAATACTTTCTTGCTCCTCACTAATGCAGAAGTCTGTCACTACTGCTAACACTGACAGTGCTGCCTCCTGTCTCAACAAGGTTTGAAAAAGATAACTGTAAGAACATTTGGATGCCAGCTTGCAGAGTTGTTTGACAATATCGTTCAAGATCCTCACAGTTTTTCTCTGGGAACTGTATGTCCCATATAAAAGGGATAAACAGCGTGTAAGGGTTATTTAGAACCTCAAAAAGCTAGGAGATGAAATCAGTAAATCCAGAAAGTTCTAATAAATTCCCTGTCTAAAAAGTGGGCTATAAACTTCAGGCAGTCATTTCAAGGTCAAGGGAAAATTAAAGAAGACCAGGAATCAGTTATACTTCAGCCATACAACAGAGTTGCTGAGGAAATGCTTATCCAGAACAGGAACGAAACTGTCATGCTAGTACAGAACGGGCAAGGTGCAAATCACAAAGCTGTAACTCAAGTGCTTCCAAAGTCTCTCCACTGAAAAGCATGTATCATTACAAAAGTTCACAAATTGTAACATCTCCATTAATGAAAAGCACAGTTATTTCCTCTTCTCTAAGGAACAGAAGCCAAGAAAGATCTCAGAGGACCTAACTGCATGGTAGGTTCAACCAGGTAGGGAGCTGGACTAGTAAGCAGGTATGCAGACCCCATTCCAAGCTCAGAAGTGCAAAGTCATTTTTCAAGTATACATACAAACAAGTGGGGTGCCTGGGGAGAAGTAGGACAGTCATAGGGATCTTCAGTATTGCACAGGATGTCAACTCACACAAGCTTCTCAAGTTAAAAAGGGGCAGGATTCAAGCACACAGAACTTACAGGAGAACAATTTACACAGATGCAATCAACCTCCTCTTGCACATTTCTAGAAAGAGTCCAATCTGATGCTTTACAAGGCCAAGCAGCACTCCTGGATGCCCTTATAAAAAGCATTACTTAAAAACCCTGTTCAGGAGTATTCTGCAAACAGCCCTGAAATTGGTTCTTGAAAAGAGAAAAGCAAGCGCTGTATTAGGAGGCCTTGGGTTTATGTGAATAGACATTGTTGTCTTTTGTAGGCTTCGTCTGCAGCATAAGAGGCAACTTTTCAGGCATCAACAGGGTGCGTGCAATGGTCAAGTCCTCCAGCAGCTTCTTGAATGAATCACATTCTACAAGGCCTTCTCCCACATTAAGAACTCAAATTAGGAGCAATGAGAATTTGGTGCCTTATTCTACAACACCCTTAATAACCAATGGTTAGATATATGAACAATACATATATGAATAATATAGGAACAGTACCTGAAGAGTAACGAGCACTCCCCTTCTCCCCCGTAACAACCCCAAGGTTCAGCTCTAAATCACTCCTGACAGTCAGCCACTGTTGTGACATTTGTCCATAGATATTGACAGCCTGGAAAGGCTAAGCTCAATTTTTTAAATTAATTACAATAATCTAGTGTGGAAGGGAAATTCCATTGGGAATCAATCCAACTGAGTCATTTTTAAAGCTCTCAGAAAGATTAGGTAACTTTAAAGTTAGCATATGAAGAAAATCAATTAAAAGATTTTCAATTCAAATTTCTCTTATCACTTCTCAAATTAATTACAGTGTATCAAAATGGTATTGCCTGTTATGTGTTTATTATTTATTCCCATTCTGAAGTGAAAGCAATTACCAAAATACTGCTGGAATTTCTCTACCACTGCAAGCTCACAACACAACTAACAGCAACCTTTCGAGGTTTGTTCTTCAAAGGTTCAGTAGTCAAGCACAGAAAGTAGCACAGAAAGATCATACGTATTACAGAAACAGGGGTATATATAAAAAAGAACATAAAACACCCATGCCCTCTTCCCTAGCAGGCAAGTGCTGTGCAGACTGAGCCCAAGCGCAGCAGGTAGCGGTGCAGCCAGAAGTTCCCAGTGGGAGCTGCTACTCCCACAGAGGATGGCAGCCCCAGCCCCACAGCAAGGGCAGGCACCACGTCACCTCCGCAGGCCAGGCCCAGAGGCAGTTCTCCTTAGCCCGCTGCAGCCAAAACAGCCACGGAAGTCTCAATGCCAGGCTTTGGCTGAGCAAACAAGGCTCATTTTGAGCCAGCCCACTCAGAGATCTCTCCGTCACTGGTTGGGATGAAGGCTGGTTACCTCTGGCAGCAGGGACTGACAGGCAGAGAGATCCTATCTTTGATTTGGGTAGGTCCCTGGTCTGGAAAGAACATCTCTCAGACACAGGTACCTCCCTAGCCATCTTTAGTCTGAAAAAAACACGTGGCGCTTTCATTCGCTCTGTAGGAGATTGTAAGATAGCAAAGAGCTACAAAAAAGACATTTTAACAACAAATTAACATTAGCAATGTTGATCTGTACATTACTCCTTGATGAAGCCCCACAGACAGAACCCTTTTCACTAACAGCAGCTAGTCTGATCACCAGCCAACACGGTCAGTCCCGCTGGTTTAAGTGACCCTCAGCTGTCCAGCAGCAGGATTCTCAACATGCCCCAGTGATAAAATGAATGAAGAATAGGCTACTCCTTACAGAAATGGTTTGGCCAAAACTGGGCCTACTTTCCAAAGTCACTGTTTGCAATGGGAACTAATTCATCATTACTGCAATTATAACTACTACAAAATTGCAGGAATGATTTTGAAGAACTGGCCAAGTAGACTGCAAACACTCATTCTTTATATACAAACAAATAAAAATTTCTAATTAATCACCAGGAACCTGAGCCAGATCTGATACAGGGGTAACTTGGTCACACAATTAATTCTATGAGCATGCGATTCAGCTTCATTTTCAAGTTTAACATACTTTCAGAGGTGGGCATCAACAGTGAAGTATTCAGGCACAAGCTCAGACTACTGAAATACTCATTCCAGCAGGCCTGTCGACATATTCCTTCTAAAGACAGCTTTAAACTGAAGTGTTTTGTCTCCAGTCTTTAGATAATGCAAACAGAATTTTCTCAGTAGTTTTCACGTGGTTGGTACTATGTAGTATATCCAAAAGAAGGCAGTGAACACTAAGACAGAACAAGATTAATTTTTGCCTACTCCATGACTTACACTGATTTGGTGTCTGTAAAATACTACATTAATTATATAATTATGTAAATAAAGTATATAACTATTCTTGTTTTACAGGCTCTCAAAGTATTTGAAATGCTTCTCAAAGCCATTGTGCGTTCTCTGTGGCTCCCTTCTCCCCTTCAGGGGACTTGAAAGCTGGATTACCTGAGCTGGGGATAAGCCCCAGGATGGTAAAGGGACAGGCAGAACGTCCACGCTGGAGACAAGGTACCTTGGGGTCACAGGCTTGACAGCTCCTGGCCAAACTCTCCCTTTCTCTGCAGCCAGAGAACGACTAAAAATTACATATATCTTAAGAACCAAGCTTCAGGAAAATAAATGGAGGAAACGTTCCCTTACAAGTCACAGCATTTACTCCACATCTTCTTGAGAAAAACTGTTTCCATTACTGTAAGCTGACATCTCAGTATGCTCAGGGATATATTTACAGGAAAGAGCATCTCTATTACAATGCGTTAATGCTACAAACATGACACAGATCTTACATGAGAAGGGTCAAATACATGTTATTTATTTGGAGCATTGTTATACCTACACAGAAAACATTTGCCTAAAATTATAATTAAGTGCAACAAAACCAAGGTTCATTAACTTTTGGCAAAACGTATAAATCCTTCTAAGACGTTTTTGCTTCTGTTCACCATCACCATGAGCATTTAGCTGAATAGGCAAAATGCCTCAACTTTCTCTTCCAAAAGAAATTCGGAAAGTGAATCAAAATTATATAGGAGACCAGAAGACCATGATACTTTCACATTATCACAGTAGCACAAATAATGCAGTAGGTTTTTTCAATCACTAACTAAATATGTCAATAATGTCAAGACCTCCACAGAAAGTCCAAATGGCCTTCCATTTTGTAAATAACAGCAATATAATAATTATATAAATATATATAAATATAATAATTATATAATATAATTATATTATATAATAATTATATATATATAAATATAATATAAAAAGACTGGTGAACACTTGCATTCAATTTTTCTTGAATGAGATTATAAATCATTTCCATTATCATCTGCTAATAGCTGTTGTCAAAATCAATGTTTTCTCATGTGTTTTTTTTTCCTGAACACAAATCAAGTGATTTTAGATGACACTGAAGACTAGTAATTACTCAAGACCTGTAACAATAGTAAACAGCGTAATTATCAGGGCAGTAGCACTTGTTTAAAATATTTAAAACATTTTTCACAGAGACAAGTATATTATAAGAAAATTCTAAGTCTTCTCTCCTGCATCCTAAAGAAATCACTTCTAATTCAGAAGCAGCGTGCTGCTTACAATATGTACCAAAATAGCCAGGTTCCCCCTTTGCTTCAGAACCTCAGGCAGATGTTACTGGCAGGCCATCAGAGAGGTCTGGGACCCAACACAGGGTGCAAAACTCTAACTTCTCCTAGTGTCTTGATTCATTGCACATATTGGGACAGACCTCAATGGCATTAGCAGGCTTTGGGTTTCTAAACGTGTATGGCAGGCAGACTGCAATATTGCATACCTGGTGAAAGAAAGGATGCTTTGAGGATTTACTACAGTGATTGATTAATGTGGATCTTTTTAGGACTATAAAACCATTAATGTCATTTACTGCTTGAACATTTCTGCTGTTGAAACCAGGTAAAGATTCTAAATCTCCAAGTTCAAGTCTGAACTGCAGATCAGACCTCTAATATTTTACCTATAAATTTCAACAAGAGAGATCTTTCTAGTAAGACATTAAGCAAAATTTATTTACTAGTATATGTAACCTGTTTTCAACCTAAGAGTCAAGGGCCAATTGATGATTAAAGAAAAAACAAGATTCAAGAAAGCACTGTCTTAAACTGCCTTGTCTTACTCTGCTGTGTAGAACTCATTTTGACTATTCTCAGGATGCTAGAAAGGTACCATTATGGCAGTTTGCTGTTAGGGAAACTGGAACAGTGGGAAAACAGAGCTGAAAACAAGGATAAAGATGCTCATAACAGATCTATGACCACAACTCCCCATTATGCTTGCTTCATCACTGACCCATTTTTTGTTTAAAAAATGACACCACAAATAATGATGACAACCGAAGTATCTATTTTAAACCACCATACCTAGCCAAGGAGTCTTGACTCAAATTTCTTAGTTTAGAAGCCATTTCCTCACCGATGGCACACAAACTTCTGAGACCCATTCATGCACTTGTCTGGCCCACTTCTGACGGTGATGTGCAAGACCATCAAAAAAATAGCCTTTCTTTTGGTTTGAAATTTCTCAGATTTTGTCTAAAACCTCAGACAAACAGTCCTAGGAAATATGAAGGAAATCAGACAGGATGTTGTCAAGCTGGAGGGTAGTGAAAACTTAACATCCTGACTTTTAAAAACACCTCATAATCCAAAACAAGTCCTTTTGCAATGTTAAGTCTTACTCATTTAAAGACTGCCAAATTCAAGCAGAGACATCGTGCATAGTCAACAGCAACAGTTATACCAGCCCTTTAATAACTGACTGCATCCACTTAAAAACTAATCACCTTTTTGTGGTAAATGACTGGATATGAGCTACCAGCTCCAACAACATGCTCAATCAGTGTTAACAATGCTTTCAAGAATCAATCATGCTTTATCAACCATGTAGTAAAGCAGCACACTATGCACCACACTACTTCACTTAAAAAGCAGCACAGTGAATGTGTGCAGTGCTTTTAAGCCCCACTCAGTGTACGGAGAAAGCTAACAGAAAATTGGGATTTTTAGCACAGAACATGAACTTGCAGAGAAATGGTGTCCCAAAAGGGCACATGACTGGATAACAGAAAATTCTGAGCCAGCAATCTGCCATTAGCGGCGAAGGCAGCTAATAGGTACAGTACATTGGGTGTTGCCAGCAGCCCAGGGAAGGTGATCCTTCTCCTCTATTCAGCACTGGTAAAGCCACACCTGGAGCACTATGTCCAGTTCTGGGCTCTTGGCGACCTTGTTGAGCAGGGAGGTTGGACCAGATGACCTCCCATCAACCCTTCAAACCTCAACCATTGTGTGCTTCCACAAATTCACTTTCTGACTTCCTTTGTGACTCCCATGATGAGTCACCTAAGGGTAACCAACACCCTTCTCCCCCGTAAGTACACAAGAATGGGGCATTTAAAACTGGATGCCCCTGTTGGATGTGCAGATCCTTAATCACAGCGTAAGACACCTCACAAGACCCAAACCAACCAGCAGACAAAGCATGAGAAAATAACATGTGCATGGGTGTACACAGAACTCTTTAGGCTTTCTCCAGTGCTTGAGTACTTTCCTGAAAATTTATCCCACACCTGTTAAATTCAAAAGCACACGATCAAGATTTGGTGCTTTTGTTTCCTACCTCCAAAAGGCGCACAGGGCTTCCTTTCCATATAGGACACTGCGAGGGTTTAAGCCACTCTTTAATGCTGAAATACCAGCAAGCTGGAGGCAAGAGAAGTACCAAGATTGATGGGAATCCAGTACAGTTATACTGCTATCATTCAATACATATTATAAGCATTTCCAAATAAACAAAAATGAAATTTGAATTTCAGTAGGTAAAAAAAAATATATATATAAGTTCAGATGGCTCACTGAATGAAGAGCAATTAAAAAGACAAACCAATCAAACCACACTACCAAAAAGTACTTCAAAGGTTCCCAGTCAGAATTTTCCCACTTATTTGCAAACCAATAGTACAGTATAGCATTCACAGGTCAGCTATGTTGTTGGTGAGATAACTATGCTTCTGGGAAGTAGTCTTCTCACTTCCAGCTAGTCTTGAGTAGCATTTATCAACACTGCAACTTTCCCATCATACAGCATTTACCTCACAGTAGGCAGTAACTATTTTTATCCCTGTTTTTCAGACAGGGATGCTAGGGCAGGGAGATTAACAAGTCTGAGGAAAATGTGTAGAGCAGGCTTGCAATTGACCACCTCCTGACAGGCAATACAGTTCTCTGACAATTCAATCACATTCCCCATTCAAAAGCTCTGGCAAAGAGCCTGCATGATTACATACTTGCATTGCCTACCTAAAACTCTCGGGAATTGGAGAAATTGGGCTACAAACTTCACAAGAGCGTGGTCTCACAAACATCCTGCCTCTGCAGACCCAAACATGTAGACAGTCCAGGCATGATGCACCCAGTCAAAGCCCAAGACCACCCAGCAGCCCAGCATAGCAACAGGAGTTGGCAATCCTCAATGCAACCCAACTTATTGTTTAAGGCTGTAATTAAACTGCCCTGAATACAGAAACTTGTTTCGCTCACTAATTGTTTTACTTACTGTAAACAGGAACTGGAAGCAGTTGGTTTGAGCTATATAGTCTATGTTCATCTGCTTTTCAAAATATGTACCACGAGTTTTTCCATGAATAACACACATTTCTTTATTTCCTTCAGTGAACTAGAGAAGAGTTCCATTTCCCTTTTTCTCCAGCCACAAGAAAGCAGCACAGGCTCAAATTGAAGCTAAATTAAACCACTGGTGCTTTCAGTGTGGGTGCCAAGAGACACTGCCCTCATAAAGCATGCCTACAATAATGTAAAACAAAGGAAAAGAAAAAAGTAATTTACTGTTAGCTGTCTGATCTCTATTCTTCGGTCTCAGTCGGATGGCACCAGGCTCAGGTCTGGTAAGGGCAGACCTGCCAGGTCTCGTGCTGTGAGCACTGCACCTGCTCGGCTGTCGCAACACAGCACCCTGCCTCTCGCACACGTGCTACACGGCTCTGCCGCTTCCCACATTGACCCAGCAGCAGATCATCTGGTTGCATATGCTGCTGAAGATGCTGTAACTCGGAGACCCTTTTTCAGCAGCAGCCACATTTCAACAACACTCCCTTTGCCAGAAGGTCCCAACAGCCCAGGTCCCTCACATGCACCCTTCGACGGCAGTGCTCAGCTCACGCAGCTCTAGCAGCAGTTCCAATGCTGTAAGTATTTTCCCTGTGAACTGACAGTTTTGAGGGAGCCCCAACTTGCCTTCCTTTTATTCACAGCATCTTCAGCAGCATATGCAACCAGATGATCTGCTGCAGAGGTAACGCAGAACGGGAGACAGACGTCATTTCACTCTTGGTGCCCACAGCTCGGCTTTCTTCCTCCGACTTCCTTATATAACTAGGCTCACTGTAATACCAACCTAAGCAGCATCCCACTAGGTTTTGATCTTGCAAATTCTGGGGTACTTTCTCCCAGATTTAACCAATAAATGGAACAAAGGTGCTCACCTTTGTGAGATTTCTCATAGAGCATTGTTACTCTGAACTACACCACACCATAGAGTGCTTGATGAGAAACACAGCGGGGCGCAAGCTTTTGCTGGGATAGGTGAAGCACAAGGCAATGGCAGTGTGGTCTGCCAGGTACACCAATCTCCTAAGAAAAAGTAACCTCAGACACAAAGGACTTACCGACCATCTACACCGTGGCCTTCCTGCTGCTTTGATCAGTCATCTGAAGCACCCACACGTACAATTTTATTGTGGCAAAACCTCGTAGAAAGGCCATAGCGTGAATGGAGATTGGCACCAAAATCCCTTCATTTTGTAATTTTTTTTTTTTTTCCAAATTAGAATCCCAGCAACTTAATAAAACACAGGAGAAGTTAAAAAGTAAAACCGGCTTGTTTCTAAACAGGTCTTAATATAGTATGCCTGTGACAATGAAACAGAGTAAATGAAAAGCATGCCGATTCCTGTTACTGAGTTTGACCATGCCCTTGGGTAGTACACGAAACCCCAGAAATGCAAAATATGAAAGTAATAAACATACAATTGCTCAGAAGTGATAATGATCTCTGTGAAACAAAATCTGAGGATTTTTGGTGGGCTTTGATGATTCTGAACACGGAATTAAGCTGAACGTATTTTAAATTAAACCTAAAATAAAAACAGCTGCTGGAAAACATGCATGACCAAATTCTTCATCTGAATTTATGCTGCTTTTGGCTATTTTCTTTTAGATTTTAAACGATCACTAGCATTCTGTATATTTAACTCCAGTATGAAGCAAAGTACAGTAGCTACTCTTGGCATCCAGTTAAGCCAATCTAATTTCATAGATGTTTGCTTAACAACTCAGGACCACTGCAATTTCCATCACAGTGAAGGATTATACCACCAAATAAATTTATTCACTGTGGTAGCTGTAATTCTATGTGCATTGGGCCTACGAGATACAGTTGTTTAGATTCATGATGTTCTTCCCACTGCTCTGCTGGCTACTCTTAACACCCAATCACCCAATCAAAAAAAAGCATAGTTAATTATTTTTCCTAAGAGTTAATTTTAAGAGGAAAACAAGATGTATTCCTAACTGGAATTTTCCAATATGACAAACTCTCATCCCATTACCAAAATAAATAAATAAAATTAGACTGCTTAAGAAACAAGAGGGAAGACCGAGGAGAAATGACTCCATTTGCTGATACATACAAAAAAGACTATCCCATCACAGCAGGCCAGAGGGCAAACTTAACAAGATGTATACAATACACTTCCACTTGTGATTAAATTACCAAATACAAGATATCCATGTCACAGTGGAAATGTCCTAATTGAATAAACTTTTCAATACCATTTATTTGGGAATCTGACCTCCTATTCTCAATACTAGAAGACTTGGTGGAAAATCAAGGAGAATACAAAATATAATGTATTCTGCAGTATTTTGAATTGAAAGAGGTTTTCATTCTTGTGATATTTTTGTAGGTATCAAAAAAACTGTAAGCCATGTTTATGAATAGTTACAGTTCCCTTTGCGGTTGTTGGTAGGATGACAGCAGAAATGTAAGCAATTCATTTCATGGTACACGGAAGAAAATTGTTGCCTGTCGCATACTCAGTTAGTTTTAAGACCTAAAGGCTAGCTGACATTAGCAGTAATACACCAGTACACATGTAACCACAAAAATACAAATAAAAAAAAAAATCTTTTGTTTCATGCTCAGCCAGAGCAAATCAGAAGAGTCCTGTGAGAAGTCACTTGACTGTTAGGTACCAGAGTAATGGACACTATAGCAGCCTTGCCACTCTGAACTAGCTCTGCATTCAGCCAACCCCATTTAAAATGCTCCAAGGCGGCTGAAAAAAGTATTTCCAAAACCAATGTTCTTATGAATTAAACCAACAGCTGCTTTATCATCACACACACCTAACTACGTTTTGTTTGTTCCTTCGGTGCTGATAAAAAATTTAATTCCCGTGAAATTGTTTCTCACTCTTTGTTTTAATCACTGTAGCATCTGCACATCTCAGAAGACTTTTTAGTGTGAAGAAATCTGTTATCATTAGCCTACAAAAAAGGGCACATAACCATAACCAAAATAAGACAACATGTAACTCCATAAACACCAGGAGATAATTTTTAAAAGCTACCCATAGACCTGAAATGTAGTGAAATGTAGACAAGAAAAAAAATCCATGGAATTGTCTTACGTATTCTGAAAAAAACAGAAGAAAAGAACCATGCATATGCTGGACTACTGATAATCCATCCTAGAACAAAGATACACTTTTATTGTTTTCCACAAAGGCTAAATCTCCAGCGTTTCACGTAACCAAGTTCTGAATAAAGCTGTCCCTGACAGATGTGGAACATAACACAGGAACAGAGCTTTACTCAATTCATAGCACTTAAGAGTGAATGCTCCAGCTCCAACAGCTGTCTGCTTCCTCAAAATCTCAGTTTCTTCTCCTAAATCGCCTACAAGACGATGAGTGGGATTGATACAAGGCCAGAGTTTCAGTTTTACTCTTTCCTGACCCACAAAGAATTCATTTCACTCCTTCCTTCCTTCTTGACACCTGACTGACACCTGAAGGGACCTACTGGCCTCACACTGCCTGCCACAGGGCCCAGTTCTGCACCTATGATGCTTGATGCTATTTGAGGAAACAACTGGGCAGCTGAAGTATACACTTTATACTATATATATACACACACTATATATACTGAGTAAAAAGGAAAGCAATAAAAAAATCAGAACTCTAAGGAATTTAGCCAATAAAGAAAGGCTGAAGAACCTGGTACCAGTAGGCATGGAGAAGATATACTCACAATCTTCAAGTACATAAAATCATGCTGCATGCAACATTAATCTATTCTCTATATCAAGAGAAAAAACACATGCACAAGATAGAATGAGTAATAACAGGTTGCAAGGGTAATTTAAGTTAGATATTGAGAGAAATTTTCTTAAAGTAATAATGGAAAGATTTCAAAAGAACGTCTGGGGACATTACAAAATTTCCATCTTAGATGTCTTTAAGAACAATTTAAAAAATATTTGACAGAAAGGCCTTAAATATAATTATTTTTTCCTTAGGCAGGGGATGGGCTACATCACATGCAGAAGTCCATCTGCCAATCCTACTCCTCTAGGATTAAATACTCATTTGCTGCAAAGATGAAGCATTTTGCCTTAAATACTGGCAAAGAGGACAACATCGAAGACCTGTGTGAAATTATATCGTAATCACTTCAGACCACAAGTCCCCATTGAAGGATGCCATTCCAATGACATGGGAGCAACTCCGGCAGTAGGTCTCTACCTCCTTCCTCAATCCTCAGAGACCAAAGATTTTTGCCCAATGGCAAGTACTCAGTAGTCTCGACCTCCTGAAAGCATGTGCTTGCTGTGTGTTTCTTTGTTACAGGATATAGCATTGCTTTCCCCTGCACTTCTTACTGTTATTTTAGTTGGAAAGACACTCTCCCATTATCCCCGTTATTCTTCAGCAGAATGTACTTCCAGAATTGAATTTTAGTTAGACTCATTTGAAAGATAAGTAGGATTAACAGGTTAATTTTGAAGAATAGGTTGTGCTTGCACTACTGTCTGTAAGGAAATTTTTGACTTGGAAATAGAGCCAGAATACTTTTAAAAAACACAGCCCCATATTTACAACAGCAATCTATCACCAGTATTTACAAATGGTGTTTCTACTCATACCCCTGTAGCTGTCCATATTTTGTCTTGCAAGAAGGGAAGATACTCTCTTCAGCCCTGGATTCCCTTAGCACCAATCCCTGCAAGAAGCAAGTTTTCAACAAGAGCAGCAGCAGGCTTCAGGACTTGCTACTATTAATTATTCCATATGCAAAGAAGAGAAACTTGTATCATTTCTGAAACATTCCCCAGGAATGTTCCAAGCTTCACTTTGAAACAACACAGGGCAAAAAGCTTTGTTTAAAATTAACCTATCAAATATAGTCCAAACAATCTATGGGGGCCAGGAAAACAAGAGGAATCAGTTTTCAAAACAAAAGCCACAAAATTAAGGTCTTCAATGGCAATAAGTAAGCAAACATGCAATTCAGGCGGTATCAATCAAGATTATGCCTGCTCTTCCTTGGCAGTCCAATTCAATACTAATATTTTCCTTTTCTGTTGCTTCAAAACTGACCATTCAAAAACAATTGGGAAAAAAAGGAAAACCAGGGGTGAAGCAAGTACTTTCCAAATATAAATAGAGGCCTATAAATAGAGCCTTTTGAGGGGCTGAGGATGTAAGAACGGCTGACATTCTCTCTACTCCTGCCAGCCATCTACTCCATTGCTAACTATTACAATAACTATATACGGAATTACCATAACACAGCAAATATTAAGAGTTCACTCCCAACAAAGACACACAGATATTTGGCTAAGCATTTTCTTCTCTTTGCAACCACGTTATATTAAACTCAGTTGAATAGCTTTTCCAAGTTTTTCAACAGTTTTCATCACAGATGGGCGTTTACTTCCATTTCATTATCAGGATGTATTTACTAAACAAATCCTAATTAATGTCAAGGTTGTCAGGAATCTGACCTTTTTGAGATTGCAAATTTTACTAAGGCAGTGAGCAAGCCATTTTCAGTCAGAAAATGTGAAAAACCACAATTGCAACCATTTTAACACAGTTCCTTAAGAACACTTTTTGCTTTGCTTGGCAAATAAAGACAAAAAATGTAGAATATTAACATCATTAATTTTGATTTTTAAAGGCAAGAGGAATTTGTGTTCTCATTCAAAATAGATAAACCACCTCTTCAAGTATATGGGCACAAGATCTATTTTGTAAGAGGGAATTCAGAAAAGTCACAAACATCAAATTCATTAGTTACAGAAATATACACAAATATTTCATTTTTTGTCACATTATCAAAATATCCCAGAAAACATGTTCCCCACAGACCCCGCCATTAGAGTTAACCAGGCTTTGCTCTTGACTCGTTATCTGTAACAGAACTGCAACCTAATTTAACTTTAAATAATTGTAAATAATATTACGTGAATTTCCAATTTACTACTCCAATACCATACCTACACTTCTGATGTGTTATTATCACTGCTGTACAGAAGACCTAGGTTTGAAATATATAAAAAAGATAGAATTTTAAAAAATATATATTTAAACAAAATTTTTTACATCCTGACTTTGTAGTAAATCATGTATATTCTTCCATAGGAGTATATTCTATATGTTTAGAAAGCTTCTACATTTACATTGAAATATCAAACAAGTCATTTTAACAATTTGTGTTTGGGTATTCCCTGTGTAAGGTTTTGAATGGGAACTGCACCATTGCAAAATGTTTTTTATCATAGGAATGCAAACTGCACACTCCCAAGTAAATGAAATGGGTACATAAAAATGAGTTAGATACTATGACTCGGAAGCTAAAGAAACTTCCAGACACTCACAAAACATGGTAATAAAAAGGAACAAAATTATATTTTGCTCTGCAAATCTCAATATTCTTTTTCTCCAAAGAGTATTAGCTCCCTAAGTAATTCAAAAATAGTAGACCCAATCTTGACAGAGAATGCATAACTTTTCATCCTTTTAAATAAGATATTTTTACTCAAAGAAGATTTGAAAGTTTCCACAAGTTTTAAGTGACATAAAAACTTCTTCACAGAGGTAGTTCTCTTCAGAGGTATAATCTTACTATTTTCACCAAGGGCCTGTTAAAAGAGTTTATTTGTGAAAGGATAATCTTCTGCAGTTTGAACTTTCTCACCAAGCTCTCCTCTCATTGCTATGCGGTGTGGGAGGTACGTCTGCTTGCAATGCCAGCCATGTCTATCGAATCAGAACTAACCTTTTGTTCCAGATATTTTCTTTGCAACTTTTTTCATCATTAGACACTTCCAAGAAAATCTACTTTTGTACTTTTGAAGCATTGGTGCCTTTTAGATAATTCATTTCCAAGTTGGTTTGAAATAGGAAAGATTCATCATTTTATGGAAAGCCATTCAAAAATGTGGCTTTACTTTGTCACCTCTACTTTGTGAATGTTAGCCATACAGCAACGTAAAAATAAAAGGAACGTCGTCTAAGATACTGAAACACAAAATTACAGAGTCCAAAATTACAGACCAGACGACTGATTTCTATTACATATAAATAGCAACAGAATAGTATGACTAAGACAGTAAATCAGTTTCAGGAAGAAAAAAAGAACGTAGTAACCATCAACACTAGTGATTTATGAAAACACACTAAGGAGATCAAAGAAAGATTGATGCCTACAATCTTCATTTCACTTTATGAAAAATAAATATTTCTTGGAGAAAAGTATCCATAACTTACACCGCAAAAAGATCAAGGTTTGTTCACTCAACGTTATACATACATATAGCACACATAAAGCACACATGCAAGTAGCCTGCAGTGCAAAATACCTGTGGTCTCTGAAGGAAAACAAAGAATTAAGCATGTCAAATTAGATCATCATATTAAATAGACATTGCTGATACATCAAGAATGCAGCCTCACCAACAACAAACAAAAAAATAGAACTTGATATAAAATTAATCTTAAAACGTGCACATTCTTTGTTTCTCCCTACAGTGCTCTGTATTGCATTTTCAGTCTATTTAAGAAAAGAAAACTTGGTAAGATCATACACTGGAGTAGTGCTAGGGAATCCAGTAAAGAAAAAAACAGACTTTTTGTTAGCCAAGCCACAAAGCATTGACAGAGACTAATTCATCACAAAAATGCTGGGATGCCTGACAGCTGAGTGACGGATCAGCCCCGACTCACTCCCTCCTCTCCAAGAGGAGCCCCTTTGATACGACATGTCTGCTCCTGCTGGACAGCACAGCTCACGAGCGCAGTGCTTACATGCATGTGCTTAGCTCAAGAAAAAAGAGGACAACGGGCACAAAAGCCTTCACAGGACAGCTGAGAACCTACTGGGTGAAGGAAACGTCTTGTCTGATGTAAGGGAGCATTCCCACACCTTTTCCTTCCTTCCATACCTCCCTCCCCTTGCTCAGGAGAGACTGCTGTTCTCTCCCAGCCAGCAGCCCACGAGTGCAAGGCACCAGGCTTCAGCAGCACACCCCTGGGCAGCCACAGGGACCTGCTGTGCCCAGAAACCCCAGTGCTGCTGCGCAGGCACTGACACTAGAGAGCAAGCCCCGGCTGGTTCAAGTCACCTGCAACACAAGTCCCTCCCCCAGCCCCGAAGTGCCACGGAGAACGGGGTCAGCCCTCCTAGGCATCGGCCCTTCTGCTCCTTGCTTTAAAACTAAGCCTCTGCTTAAGTGCTTTATGGGACCGGGGCCAGAACACTCCATTTCTTGCAAACTGAGCCCTATGTTTTTATAGCCATAACATCCATAATGCTAGCTTGTTTTTTCTGCCAAACCTCTTTTCCCTGAGCATTGTTTATTTTTCAGGATTGAGCTCAGTGAAGGGTGGGGGTTAAGCTAAAGCACAGTGGCCTGATTGCCATCCGTGTTCAAGGGACAAGAAGCAAGTAAGCAGGCTCTCACCTTAGTGCTCCCCAACTCTGCAAGGGATGAGCAAAGCACCACTGGGATACATCAAAGCGAGGCTCTCCCATTCAATTTATGAAAGAGAAGACTATATGTAGATGAAAAAAGTAGATGAAAGTAATACTAAGTACAAGTTACATGGATTGGATAGCTTATGCTTTCAATAGACATGTTTTTCTGGGTATTTTTAAGATCTAAAACTCCATGAGATAGAAGAAAAATGAGTACTTGGAAAAATACTTCAGAATCAAAAGCCGAAACAAAAATACTTGCCAAATCACTACAATTAAAAAAAAAAAAAGTAATAATAACATTATTCTAATCATTCACAATGTGCTGGTGAGAAATGACCCTACAATTGCCCTTAGCTTTCACACTTGAAGACCATTGAGCCTTTAAATACAGAGGAAGAAATGGGCCAGTTTGGGAATTTTGTTGGAAAGCCATCTCCAGAGCACCTTCTTTCCTCCTTTCCCAGCTGTCAGCACTGTCCGGTGAACAACACCGCTCAACAGGAGCCATCCTGGTCCCACTGAGATCATCTGCTAGGGCCAGCATGAAGAGAAGTACATGGCTCTATCCCACACAGCCTGCAAGGCTGCACAGCTTTGAAGAAATGAAATCCTAGCAAATTTTAAAACCTTTGTTCCCCTTCTGCTATTAAAGCAAGAATACTTCTTAAATTAATTTCTGAGAACAAATTCTCTAAGAAATGTGGGAATAACATTGAGCAGTAATTGAAAAGAATTTACTGTCTTAAGGCTTGACTCAAGACAATTCAGATGCTAAGAAGTGCCCATGAGGTCTTTGGCAGCAGGCCAATGAGGCACTGACTTTCTTGTTCACTCCCTAACCTTTCATAAAACATTTACAAATAAACAATGTACACACAGGGAAAACTGGAACTGCTCAGAACTTATAATGACAAGCTAATGTTTATATTCTTGGTCCCCTATTAACACAAAGAAAATCAGCCACTACAAAAACATAAAAGCAAAATAAAACTTTTTTTTTTTTTTTTGGCTAGTTGGCTGTGTTTGTCTCTAGGCTCTCCATTTTTGATCATCTCCTCCCAAGCATTTCTGGGAGGGTGACTGTGATCTTAAAGGACTTTGACACTAATATTTCCTCACATCTCACTTAACATTTATCCTCTGAAGACAACGCTTATCCTTCCACACAACTGTGTATTTGCTGTCACTTGTAGATGTTTGGAAACAGATAAAGATGCAAGACCCAGAGTTGCATGGGTTCTCTGCTCCATTCCCTTTATGGAGGACAGAAAGGACAAGCTTTTGAAGTTATTCAAATATAAGATGCCCTGTTGCTATTCCACAGCATAGCGGATCACAGGGGTCTCTGCCTCTGTGCAGATGTTACAAAATGGTTTAGCCTGGGCCACCAGTTGTTCTGCATTGGTCCTATTGAATGTGGCCCTGTAGGCACTTTTAACGAAGACTGTCAAGAGTGAATATTTTGACAAGCTTGCAATGGCAAGATAAAATCAAGTAGACTGTAAACCGTACAAGTTCAGAAGCTGTTGTGTCCATGAAAAAGGCCAACCCATGGACCCCCCAAGTCAAATCCCTGGCCTGATCCATACTGTAAAGTTCAGCACCGCCTCGTACGCCTATGATATGACCTGATGTACAGACATCACACACCAAGAAGAAACTTCATTTGTATGCTGAAAGCAGCAAGCAGCAGCTTTTAGCTGTAAAGTTCATGTTGAATTTTCTTGCCACTTGAATCGGAACAGAAGAAATAACTTGTCAACCTGAAAGCAATCAATTGCTGCTTTGGTTACCACTCAAATCCTGCAGCTGCTGCAGGTAGAAATTTACTGATAAAGCTCTTGAAAAGGTGGTTTCCAGCACTCCCAATGCATTTACAAACATTCAATATAAGCAACAGCTGTACGTTGCCTTCAGTCGTCAGTTACGTTTCTGGAAAATAGTGAGCTACATGCAGAGGCAGCAAACCTCCCAGGTCAGTTCAGCAAAATAAGCACAGCTCTGTTAAATTCTTTATTAGACTCACTCGAGAGTCTAATAAGAAAGCTACCTAAAGAGAGACTGCTTGCATGCCTCTTCTGCTACTGGCACCCACTCCTATTTGAAAGAGGGGAAGGAAAATTTCCACTGGCAGTCTATATAGCTGTTCTTTTAAAACTCAACTTTATATAGCTGACCTTTTAAGTTAAGGATGAAAAAATTGCCTCAGAGTTCAGAAAAGCATTCTCAAACAGTTTTGCACCATGACACCTCCAGAGCCAGAAACTGCACCCTAGGTGAACCATCTGTATTTGTGATGGAGATTTTACATCAATGTCTGGACATAAATATTTTCCATGCTAGGAAACCATAACTGTCCCATACTGGAGCTACAATAATGCCAACCAAAGTTTAAGTACTACGAAAACTCATGGAAAGGGAAAATGTAACCACTGTCTACTGGAGCAAGGGCGAGAAGCGTGACCTTGGGCTCCTTACATAGCAAAATGCTGGGCATGTTATTAGCATGTTCCCAAGAGGCTGGGTGTTCTGAGACTCAGATGAAGACACGGAGCACTGATATTGTAAGCGATTGTGGCTCCATAAACAGCTCTTCTACAGTAACCAGTAAGGGATATGCAGGTGGAGGTCTTTTACCTCCTGACAACATCATCTGACTTTGATGATGTGCTGCCATGCACATGACAGTGTTGCTGACTCCTGGCACTCAAATGGAGAAGGGAAAAAAAAGATTCAGCATACTGTACCTGTTGATAATGAATTCAAGGGAAACAATTTCTGAATCTTGAGATCACCAGGTGAACTCCTCAATCCACGATAAATGTGGAAATATTGTATAACTCTTATTAGAACTCTGTACATCTTATGCCAACAACCAGCTCTACAACAAGCATCCACCAGAAACTATGCACAGCCAACAAATAAAAAAAAAAAGTTCGAAGTGATTCAAGAGGCCCACCACATATTGTACTAGGAACCATAAATGGTCTAAAACGAGCATTGAGTAAGCGTCTCCTGCTTCAGAAACACCACTTTTCTGTACTCTCAAAAGACCGAAGGAGCTCTTTAATACTTTTCAATGTCTACACAATTCTAAGGATGCAATAAAACCTACAGATAAAGCAAGGAAAAATCAATAACAATCATTCTACTTGAATAGTTTGCAATTTCAAGGTGCTTGTGGTAAAATGAGTAAAATCAACACTCGTTACTTTTCTCATAAAGTTACTACAGAAAAAAATACAGAGAAAAATACAGAGAAAGTCAAGGTGGGACCTATCGAGTATTTGATGGCTTCATTTCTGACTTTCCAAGAAGTACCAAGTAATAACTCATAACCATGCAACTTCATAGCAGTGTAAACCACCACTTTTCTGATTAATAGCATTAGCTTTTGGAACCAACTTCACTGTAGATCTATGATAAGCATTTGTAAAAGCATAGAGGGTGTAGGAAGTAGTAGGTTGTAGGAAGTAGTTACGGGGGAAAAAATGCATCCTACCAACAGCACCATCTTTCTTTCCTTTTATTTTCCAGTTGTTTTCCAGTTCAACAGCAGAACACACAGGCTGATCTCCTTCATCACTGCCTCCTCAGTCTCAGACTTCTCTTGTCATATCACCGTGATTCCACAGACCAACGGTGATCTCATTCTCTCAGACTTCAGACAAAAACTGTCATACCTCTCAGCAAGAGTCATCACCTATTTTATGACTAAATCTTTCACTTGCCTCAAAGAAGCAAAAATTTGACAGTAACAGATCCTCACTCCTCCATTCTTGCCCAAGTCAGCACTTTCCCTCAGTACTTCTGACTTCTGCTTTGGTTCTGTATCTTCAGTTTTGAGCCTGTTCTAAACCAAATGACAACTGCACTGTAGTGTTACGAAGTTAAGAAATGCTGCAGTTTCCAAAAATTTTGAGAAGTATTACATTCAGAGTTGAGAAGCTAGAGGTCAGAAATAAAAGTATTACTAAGAGATGAAGTCAGTCACCAGGACTGAAAGGGGTGTGTGAAAGGAGAGGGCTGTAAGTACTACTTACATAAACGCAAAAACTACTAAGTGATGTTACCAGCTCTGTCCTGTATTTTAAGTCTGATTGTCAAATTTTCTTAGATGGACTGGAAGAGGTGGACATAACAAGAGTGGGCAGAAATACAAAACAAAGTAACTGTTCCTGATTGGTTGGCAACAGCTTTCCCTAAGTACTACTGCAGTCTGTTAGAGATGTACCTAAACAACTCAAACAGCTGATCCTGCCTTAGAGCAGAGAAAGCTGGACTAGATGGCCTCTTGGGATCTCTTCCAGCTCTAGCACCATGTGATTTCACACAATGTCTTCTCTACTACCTGTGGAAAACATCCAGCTTTCAATGCCATGAACTACAGGAGGACAATGTATTAGAGAACTAGAAAAGCAAAACAGAAGGTCAATTAAGTTTTTCTGCACTGAAAAAGTAGGTCTGCAATTTCGAGTCCTGCTAGTCAATCACAGATCCCACTGAAAACACTGAACTGAGGCAAATTTTATATACAACTTAAAAGCCCAAATTTGACAGCTTTCCCAAAGTCTCTTGCAGGTTTTCCATGCACCAAAATATTTGACAATATAAACCTAAGACAACTCCAAGCAGAAAGCAGCTTGCTTCCTTTTCTGCAAAAGGATGAACAACATTCAAGGGACAACATTCAGATCAGGACACGTTTATTTCTGAACATGAGCTAGGTTTGGCATATACATCCAAACTCTTAGCTAACAGTGACGCTGTGATTTGTGACACACTAGAGTCATTTCTACAGTGTGTCAGCAGGGCTGGGAAGTCAGATTCTCTTCTAGGCGAGCCTCACTGTGCCGAGTTTGCTGTATATATTATTTCTTCATGCTTAACTCAAGCACTTGCAATTCCGTTGTAATAGAGAGGCTGAAAGCACATGAAGATGACCCTGTGCAGGACAAACACTCAGCTGGCACGAATTGCCATTACTGTACTTAAACTTACAAGACTTATACTAGCTAGGACCTAGCCCACAAGTAAGTACACATTCTCTGGCCACTCCGCAGTGCTGTCATGACACTCAATACCAAAAAAAAAATGAGTTTCAAAGAAGAATAGAAAAAGATTTTGGACTTAACCCTGCTGTGAAAATCTCAGATGCTGTCTTCCCTCGTTTTAATACATCTTGGAGCCTAAGATGCCAAAAAAAGCAGAGTAATACTTTAGAGCAGCTATAAAAAAAGGAAAAATCACCCATGGGTTTGGATACAGTGGGGAAGAATGTAAAAAGGCTTTTAAATGTGCATTAAATTTCTTATGAGTTGGAAAACCTGGGTCACAACACATGGTCTCAAAGTGGAATCGTGGATAATGTATTTTCATATTTAACTCTGATGAACAAACCTTTTATTTTTTTCCAGACCACGAGAATTGTCAGTTTAAATTGTCAAGAACTAAGCTCATATTGAAATTAAAAGTCTATCAATGAAGCAGCTTCCTGGCCTGATCCTGCAAAAAGCTAATTGTTCCCATTCTTAATTCCATCAAGGATGGAGCCTCAGAAATGAGGGAGTATCCCAGACAAGCTTAGACCACAGGAGAACTACAATTAATATATACTTAATGATTGAAGATACGATTAGAGCTAATACAAGGCATACATTGTATGCCTTGCAAAAATGCAGTGGTTTGTGGTGTTGTTTTTTTGTTTGTTTTGTTTGTTTGTTTTTGTAAAATACTCTGAACCAATTAAAGGGAGAAGAGGCAGGGCAGGGGCAAGCACAGCAAAAGAGCGTGAATTAAAGTCCTGAAGATCACAACTGATTACTGCCACTACCATGGGACTGGAAGGGTGTGCTGCTGCCATACACACACTGCTCCTTCCTTGGCTATCAGCAGTAGGCAGCTGCATCCCTAAGAAGGTTAGACTGACCACTCAGGGGAACTCACAGATACATTAGTCCATTCGCACCTCCTCTAGCATAGGCAAAATAAGCCCAAACTAGCTTGGGACAGTGCAATTACTCAAACAGGGCAAACTAGGAGTAAGAAAAGAGGATAATGACGTTGGTAACACTCCCTATGTTCTCTCCTACCACCCCCACCCCCCAAAGTAACAAAAAGGGAAGCAAATAACAAGAATATAATAACTGGAAGCTTACTCCAGAGAAGTCTGCTGTAGTGGGTTTACGTGGCAAGGTTTGGGTAGCAGGGGACCATAGGGGTAACTTCTGTGAGAAGAATCCAGAAGCTGCACCATGTTAGGTAAGGGGCCCACCGCTGGCCAGAGCTGGGGCAATAAGCAGTGTTGTTCTGCACCTCTGTGAGAGCAGATTTAAGAAAGGAAAAAAAAAATCTGCACCATGTGACACCATTCAAGTTGCTAAGCCTGGCTGAGAAGACCTGTAAGCAGAGCCATGCTGCTTCTGGGGCTGACTTATAACACACACATAATAACAAACCTGCATTTCTCAGGGTAACCCACCGGAAAGCAGCTTGTATCGCTCAGTGGCCAGGGGCTTGTCAGGCCAGCCAGCACACTGCTAGCTGCCCATACCCACTATCCAGACCAGAAGCACAATTTCTTCTGCCTTAATATATATTCCAGTGTTTATTCTTCAAATAATTTTCCCCACAATTGGTTTTCTAGCTCTTTTCCATATCTTTTGTCTCAATTTCTTACATACCTTCCTCATTGGTTTGCCTCCCTTTGACTTCATATTCTTCTAAAATCTTTCTTGTTTTTCTTCCTCCTTTCTGTACAAAATTAAATTCTCCCCAAGCCACTTGTTCCATTCCAGACGTGATTAAGTCTGTGCTTATAAAAATGCGATCAGACCCAAGTGATGTTTTCCACTTACAGTACGATCTTTCATTTTCTTTTGAAGATTTCTTTAGTCTTCACATTATGTGGAATACCATATGATATTCACTGCCTCGAGTACTACTTCAGCCCTTTTCCCCCTCCTCTCTGTCACTGCCCACCAATTCAGAAATACAAACCATCAATTCCTGTCACAAATCATGGCTTTTCTCAAAGTCAGCTTACTGGTTTTGGACATCTGCTGTGTTTAACTGCTCCCTGAACCTCACACTCCCTGCGAGAGCCGGTCCTTGCCTCCAGGCAGCCTCTCCTCCCCGCACAGACCCGCTGGGGTACCTGTGTCCAGGTGCCAGCAGGCAGCCACAGGCTCTCTGTGAGGGGAGGGCGGGGCTGCCTGGGCCCACACCGGGCTCCCACAGCACTCCACAAGGTTCCACAAGATTCCAGAAGGTTCCAGCTGGTCCCGGGAAGCCAGGTGGCAGGGCGAGGCGGGCCTTCCATCACCATCCAACTGTTCTGAGGGGAAATGCAACTTTTACCCAAGTCAAGTCTGTTTTACCCATGACTGTAACTGTAAAGGGATCTCCCTGCCTCCATCTCAGCCCACAAGCTTCGTCGTCATAATTTCTCCCCCCGTCCCACTGAGGTGGGGGACAGACCGCAGCTCAGCAGGCAGCTGGCACCACACTATCCTTCTCTGACTTGCTTCAGTCCCCCTCGTTTGGAAACATTTGTTCTGGAGTCTGCTGCTAGCAACAGAGTTCCAACTTACTGTACTGAAAAAATAAATGAATCAGTAGATAAAAATTCATCACAAAAAAAAAATCAGTAGATAAAAATTCACTAAACATTTCAAGTCCCTGGTCTAGTGTTATATATACATACGAGTGTCCTAGCAAGTAGGAAAGATTCTTTTCTTTTGCTTCCACAAAAGGAAGCATTACATGTGCTTATTAGAGGGGAAAAAAGATGCATAAAAAAAAAAAAAAAACATGACATTAAAATGATGTAGCAAGTGACAACAAAAGGAGAATCACCAATACACTCCATATATTGAGTGGTTCGAATCCAACCATCTTATTAGTGAAGCCTTTAACAGAAAGTACTGACTAAATCATAAAGAAAACCAAAGACAGAAAGCATGGATATCTTCCTGAAAAGGACTAATGGATTTTCCAATGAGTATGTGCACATCTGACTACTGCTGCATCACGCAGGCAAGCTGAAGCATCTGTCAGTAGGGGCATGTGGATGGATGGAAACGCCCCGGTTCCCTCTTCACTATCCAAACTCTGCTCCTCCAGTTATGTTCTTGTACATCATATTTTCCTACTGCCTCCTGCCAGATGAGGTAGCTAGAGTTCACAGACTAAGCCGCGAGACCAGAGAAAAATTCTGTGAAACAAAATTGTTTTGTGTTGTTGTTGTGGACAAGAAGATGGACAGGAAGAATAAAATTCACTTTAAAATAAAGCTTCATTACAATTAACCAAAGTTATAGAACCATAATAAAATGACCAGCGACTCTCACCTCACTTCACTATAGAAGAAGGGAGTGTCACGGGGTTCCTGTTTCCAAATTATCTCCTGGATTTCTTCACACAAGCTGGCAATGTTAGCCCTTATGCAGTGCAGCCCCACGTGCTGACACTGCTGACTGCCTGATGCCTTCCAAGACACAGCTGGTATTTTTTACTTTAAGGCCAAATGCTGGTAATGACAATTTTATCTCAGTTATTTGAGTTAATGTTGACCTAAGTCATTCTTGAGACAAAGATGCAAGTAGGAAGAAATGAACAGCTTGCACTCAGTTGGATCAAACGTTTTTCCCAATGTACAGCAGGAGTTCTCCACAGGAGGCAGCCTGTTTCACGGCAGAAGGTGTAACTTCCTCATCATTCCAATCTCAATTGCCCATCTACTGTCAGCAGAGTTAAGCCTTGCACTCAGACAAATTGTAAACATTGAGCCTCTTTTAACCAGGCTCTTGGTTCTTTAAGTCCATGAAGCTATAACATTTTCCACCCTCCCCTTGCAATCCAAAAGCCACAATTTTTAAGGCTTCTTCCAAATCTACTGCCGTAGTGTCTCCCAGACTACTTAAATGCTTTGCGTTCAAGACTCCTTCTTGAAGAAGACTGAACTACATACGGTACACTATAAAGCAAACAGATCTTCTCTTATGAAACATTTGACAGGACACATTTTTGAGTTTTCAAACACTGAATCCACAGTCTGAACTGTTCAGGAGGAAAAAAAGCTCCTTAGAGGTCTAAAAAGTCAAGGTGCTTCTAAAATAAGCCCCAAGCTGCTTGTAAAATAAGCACTGAGCTTGTGCAACATTTCAACAGCTAAAAGATGAGCAGGGACATGAAGCTAGATCAATTTCCCTACAAGTTAATAGACTAGCACTCAAATGTCTTGTTGATAAAAATAGGACTTTAATTAATTAGCAGAAAAATATTTTAACAACCAATACTGTAAAAGCTTCATTTTCTATTCAAAGAAAAGTACCATTGTTAAATATATACTTTTTCCCCCCTCCAAAATTTAAACTGCTGAATTCAAAATTAGTGAAAAGCTTACACAACTAATCTTAAAAACGTGAAATGAATCTGGGAACATTTACTGTTTAAATTGACAAGTCTTCTACTGGCAACCAAATAGTTAAAGAAAAAAAGGGGGAAAAAAACCTTAAAAGACTCAAGAGAATTAGCTGTTGCTAAAACAATTTTATGGTCCTTTCCACTTCACTGGAGGTAGTTTGTATGGCTGACTGGAATCTATTCAATGCTGTCAAACATCTAACACTCCCATAGCTAGACGCCTTACAATGAATAACAAGCAGTCTAGCTGCCAATATGCTAGAGCTGCATTTTTTACCAGGGACTGGACCCCAACCCAGCAACACTCTAACTTCATCATTTGATGCCTTGTTAATTTCTAAGACCAAAAATTAACCACAACAAGCAGAAGTGCCAAGATTTCAAAGTGCCGCAACTACAAAATTCCAGCACATTTAATAAAAAGCAGTACCGGAAGTCAGGTCCATAAGAAAATCTGAGTATCTGATTTTTCTTTTGTACTTCACATCAATTCTATAATAGAAAATAACATTCAATTTCAGTAGATATTTTACACAGTTTATGGAGACTTATAATAGGTGCACAGAATAGAAGGAAGAAAGAAGTAAAAACGGAGAATAAAGTGTACGCAACTGTTGTTGAAACAGTAAGCACATCATCTGTCATCCTGAGTACCATCATTTCCATAAATATTATCCCAAGCACTGATTGTCTTGTTCAGTACTGTGCTTCAAGCAAAATCTTGGACTCTTACCATATTTATGTCCTTCATCCTTCAACTGTAATAATGGTGAAGTGCTGACACCAACATCATATTCCCAGTAAGATACAGAGTGCTTGGTGAAATTATGGCTGTGTTACCTTGGCAGGTTTATGATTACAGCTTCAGTAGAACTTCCATCCTGTAGCTCATATCCTACCATCAGACAGACACAGGCACACCTGCCTCTTCATACAGCAGCAAGTTAAAAGTCAAACAGGATGCAGACTATGTGACCTAGGGCACGCTTTTCCGCACTTGCAGCTTCAGGGGTGAAAACGATCATCAGACTGACCATACATTTTACATAGGACTTTTTAAAATTATTATTTTATTAAAATTACACTTGGCTGTGTAATTCCTAGAAACTAATTCTCATGGAACCAGAAAGTGCTGAAAAGTATCAGAGCCTCAGTTTGGCAAAAAATAATAATAATAATGAAACAAAGCAGCTGTTTTGAGAAACACTGGTTACATCACACAGATACAAAGCTCTCAGTGAGAAGAACTAAATTTGAATCAATAGTAGAATTAACATGCTCATTCCTACTCAAAAATAAATGTTACATGGACTAGAGTTTTAGAACCAAGTTGATTATCCACACCCTAAAAAAGATGCAGCTTCATCTATCTGAGGGAGGGAAGAAAAACAAGTGTATGTGTGTGCAGAGTAATGTGTGCACATGGTTGCATACACTTGTGTTATTGATCATAGTGCTTAGCATCAGAGGGGCAAGACTTCACAATCCTGCAATGGCCAAGGGCATTTGCCTCATCAAATGTGTACTTTTAAGCATATATTTACAACCAGTATCAATGGCTTAAAGAAATAAAATGTACTTTTCAGAAATGCATTAGGAGATATTTTTTAAATTATGTCCCCTAAACAAAGATGATAGGCAAAAGGCATAATGAATAATATATATGTATATACATACAAATATGTATTTACTACCTTGTTTAGGCCTCTTGCTCTAAAAGCAGGTTACTATTTCTTGGCTTTACATTTAACCTGTCCTTACTCTCTACATTTGGGCAACTTACTGGCGCTACACCATACGTTAAGATACACCCCACAACTTAGATTAAACACCAGACTCCTGTAGCATTTTATCTGTTTTGATGATGCATGCATGCAAAATTTCCTGAAAACATTCACCTATATTCTAGCTTAATATTTCTGGGACCGCAAACTCACACACACAAATACCTGGTGTGTTTTCCATAAATACTTTGTCAATAAAACTAGACCAAACAACCATACCATGGCTGTAAATTAAAGAATGGTGCCATGATCCCTCTCAAAGACAGAAGTCTTTGTCAGAAAGCAGCAACCCCAAATCACTATAAGCTCCAAAACACTGACCACAATCATTAATCACATCTGGTTAATCACAGTCAAAGCTGTTTTCAAACCAAAAGCTGGTTAAAAGCTACATCCATCAATTCCACTGATAAGAACGTTTAACATAAAACTTTTAGGTTACATGTTTACACAAAATGTAAGATGTAAGGAATGAAAAGTAGAACTTGAATACTGCTCTATCAGGCAGAGAAGCGCTTTTTATTTTAGTACAGATAAAGGACTTGCCAATAGCATATCAGCAAGTCAGCTGTCAGTCAGGAGGTAAAGTGCAACTTGTGACAGAACACCTTTGGATATGAGGAGACACCTACATCTAGTTCAATGAAAATTTTCTGCAAAAGCAAACAGGGCTAAAAATTTATGGAAAACCAAATTCTTGGCTGTGTGTTTAGTCAAATAACATGACAGCTGGATAACACCCAGTACCCACATGTCTCAGACCAACTCAACTGTAATTATACAGGGGGTTTTATTCCTGCTCTGATTCATCATAGTTTAGACTTTGGAAACATGTTTCAATTTAACTTACTTTGTAGTGACATTTTCTGGGTAAATATCAAATTTCAAGCCATTCCATCACTACTGATGAGATGATGCTTTACACCTGGAGATCATGCTACTCCTTGCTATCTAACACCTGCATGGAGGACAACTGTCATTAGCCAACACAGGCCGCAAAGTTCCTTACATCCTCTTTAAGAGCTGTTCAAGACTATGAACTCTAATTCTCCAGAGGACTTTTCTAACAGATGGGAACGAGGCAAATGCATTAAACAATTTAGATGATTATTTCCAGAAATACTTCTACAGTACTCAAGTGTCAAAATGCTTTTAAATCAAGCAAATAGCACGGGGCAAAACTTAAAAAGCTGACTACAAGAACTAGATGTTTATACTCTGTGAAATTCTGTGGACTCCAGATACATAGTTCTACAGCTCATTTTTTAAAAATTCATTCCTGACTGACCGTAAGACAAGAGCAATCTCTTGATAAGTACATAGCTCAAGAGAAACACATCAAAATTTTGAAATAGGTATTTCTGTATGTCCTACACTGTTAAAAGCATTCTTTACCTTTTGCACAAAATTGGTAATTATGTTACAAGATGCGCCCTCGGTGCAATTCACCAGGTTTCCAAAAGGTCTCCTTCTGTCCCTTATCCACAAAGGATTTGAATCTGATGTACACTCACGTTAACTCTGGTTCATAACAACAAAATGCACAACGTCATGCCTTCAGCATAAGTGACTGTGTCTTCAAGATCACATCTGCAAGAAGTACTACCAAACTAGACAGCTTCAAGAGGGTAGCCTTTCAGGCTCATACAAGATCATCTGCAGACCTCATCATAGCTAAGCATTTCCTCCATTTTCTCTTTTCAGAGGAGATTTACTGGTAACAAGTGTTTAAGAAAAAGTAAAATGACATTTTACATACCATTTCTAGTGCAAATATTTCACAAGCATAGCTTTCCATGTACATTTTCACAGGTATTTTCAGCATACTAAGGCACTAAATATACTGCTCTTATCTCTGCTAAGTTTGGTCCTTATGCTTATTGATAGCTGGTGTTGATCACTTGAACTGGAAAACTTGCAGGAAGGAAGCACCTGAGTTCAGCTCTGAGTGCTCTCCAAAGTCTCCAGGAGCATCTTATGACACTGATCTCTAATCAAGTAGTTCATTACTAGCTGGCAGAAACTGTTGCTGTGAACTTACTCAGCACCAAGTTATTTTGTTCATATTACTGCCATTTCCTTTTCCAGTTTGTAAGGTTAGTGTGCATCAATCTCCTGCTGCTTTAAGTTTGGCAGCCTTTTCCCACACTAAGTTTTTATTTTCCTAAAGGTGACCATTTAAACACATCTTGTGTCTTTTGTTTCTCAGGTTTGTTTTTTTCTAATTTATTCCTAATGATTTCAGACCACCTCAATTATTTTTCCTAAGCCTTCCATACATTGCTGAATTTCTACCAAAAAAATTACAGCAACATTTTCATTTTGTTTTCAAATGTTTTTCCCCCCTCAGGAAGTTTTGGCTCAAGCCCACTGCAGTAATGTGGGCATTTCAGGATACAAGTGTGTTCTTTCACAGGCAGATGCCTCTTTCCATCCGTAAACCACACCTAACAAATGTCTATATAGCTTGCTTCTTCAGTACCAAAGGTATACACACACTTTTGTATCTTCCAGTTAGCCAAGAACATGTGCTGAGGTGCATCATATGTGCCTGTAAAGGGCACTGATAGTACACCCTCAGATCTCTGGAAAAGTAAGGTGCTGGAGTATAGAACTAATAACTGGGAAAAAAAAAATAATAATAAATTAAAAAAAAAATATCTGGTTCTACGTCTGACTTAGTACTACTGTCTCCATTTTTTCCAAGATATGACACCAATATACAGCTATTTCATAAGAATATTGCAAGATTTAATTATTAGTCACTCTTTCAGTGCTTCTATAAACTCAGCCTTTTCCTTCTTGTTTTTAGACTCCCAGCTGCTCTCTTAACTCCGCCAGCATTCCCACTCTTACCCACCTATAGGTTAAATACCTCAGATAACTATAAGCCTGAACTCACCTGCAGAGCAACCACTTTCCTCAGCGCTAAATACCATATTATGGTCAACAAGATCAGTTTCAAAATCAAAACACTAATAATGATGTAATATAAACAGTAAGAGAAATCCATTTTAAAGTGGCTTCAGGGAGACAAGTTTAGACAACAGTGGAGAGGGCTGTGCATGCATTTCGTGACTACATGCTGCCTGCCTTGCAACAGGAATAAAGTTTTTAAAAACACTGATGAGAGGAGATTGATAGACCAGCCAAGACCAATCGTCAACCTGTACTTTCTTTTTTTTTTTTTTTTTTTTAAGTAAGTTGAAAACCACTCTAAGTTCTAATTTGCTGTTTCTGTATGCACAGTGCCTCCCGAGCTCCTAATTACATCCTTAATTGCAAATGACTGAAGAAGAAGCAGTTGAGCAGGCATGGAAAGCCTAACTCCTTTGTCTTTTTTTCATCACCATCAAGGACAACATTCCTTGGTAGGGACCCTGCTTTCATCACCTTCTCATGCCTTCCTTGCATTGCTTCTGAGACACAAAACTTTAAAGAAGCACCACATGAATGATCTGCCATAAAAAGCCAGCAGATCCTCTTTCATTACATCCTTAAACCAATCCCCTCTAAAAAACAATCTGTATTTAGTGGATGTCTTCTCAATATCATCCTTGATGTCTTCAAAGCCTGTGGAAAGACTGCCACTTATCACTCTGGGATTTTGACAAGCCTTTCTCTCTCCCAATCACTCATTTTATTCTTCCTAACACTCCCGAAATTTCTAGCATCATGCATCTTAAATACCCCTCACTTCCTGTGTTTCTCCTGCCTCTGTGCTGCTCCTTTTCCCAAAGTTTATTCTTGTATCATTTTTTTTTTGGTCATTTTCATCACATTAATTAGTAAGCTAGCTTCCAGGAACTTAACTGGCTCAAGGCACAGATCTTTCTTCTTTCTCCTAATTCCTGATCTCTGATGATATCTAGGCTTTACAGTCCCCCTCAATCAAGTCCTTTATTAGCTTTTGCTTTTATTTTTCCTATAATCCAAACACTGTGTGGTGGACTTTTGCCTTGTATAAACAGACATTCTGAAAATATTAGATCTGTGGCTTTTTACATTCTCTTTATTTGAAACATTTTCAGCTATTACAACATTAGTAAGAAGATGAGTACTTTATGTTGGATGAACATGCAGAAAGAAGACCAAGTTTCAGGACAATATGCATCTTCCTACCTTCCAAATGTTTCTGCTAACACACAACACTTTGCATTTTACACCACGTAGGCAGGCTTCACAAAGAGCCACATGCAGAGTATAAGGCATGGCAATACCTGGGAAATGTACTAAGAACAGGTAATTATGTGTTCAAATGCTATTGAGCTGAAGTGGAATTCAGACCATAAAATGTTTTTTCTTTGGCAATATAGCCTCCACCTTGCCCTTAATAAATGGAGCACTGACACACAGCAACTTCAGCTGTACAGTATTTTTCTATTCTGAAGAAGTATAGAATGATGAATTATGGGATGGCTTGGGTTGGAAGGGCCGCAAAGACCACCTGGCTCCAACCCCCTGCCAGACTGCAGCTGATAGAGTCTTTGCCAGCTGCCCAGGCAGCACTGGGCATATCTGCAAAGCCATTCACCACTTCCAGAAGCTGCGAGGGAACCTGGACCCACAGAGCTTTCCAACGCAGGCAAAAGTGCATCTTATATGCTCAAATAATCTAGTAAATGGAAGAAGCACCCTTTTACTGTTGGACCTCAGAACACAGGGACATTCTGCTGTTGGACCTCTGACCTTGGGAAGCCATATATTCTATCGCACGGAGGAGAACCAAATCTTTGTAACCACGGACTGCCAAAAGATAACAGGGAATCTGTACCTGAGCAGGATGCTGACTCCACAGCACCTGCCTATACAGCATGACACCATCCCACAGACCATCTCTGCCCTTCAGATCCACACCAATAAAAAGTCAGCAGCGCCACACCTGCAAGACCACCAAGCTCCAGGCAAAGCCAAAACTGCAATACCAGGATCTGCTCAGTATCAGCAGAGGTGCAGATTTGTAGTTAGCATGGCCAGACAGATTCTACTTCTGATCCAAGAGAAATCTCCCCTACCTCATATGTTCTTCTGTTCCTATTACCTATCCCCTTGAATGCCCCCCGGCTTGCTGGAGGAGCGCTGCAAGCCCACCTCCTCAGTGCCTCGCAAGCACCAGGCATGCCGCCTTAAGGGGCTCGGTCCGGGGAGCACCGACAGCAGCTGGTGAGCAACAGGGGACTCCCACTCGCAAAGTGCAAGAGCATCCTTCACAAAAAAAATGGTTTAAACGAGATACTTCAGGTTAAGCATATGATCTAGTGCTCTGATGAACAGGGAGCGACCTATGCATTTTTAAAATGTTTATTTTTACTACTTCCATAATCATAACTTTTGTATTTTAAGGACTACAATATTTTACTAAGAGAGAGAGGGAATTTGGCTTGTAATGAATAATCAAGCAAGTAAACTTCCCCCAAGTGCTAGAGACCAGCAGGCATTTCAAAACTGCCTCCCCTCCTTGCATTTTACTTGAGGGTATTTTATTTCCACTTAGAATAAAAATAAGAAAACAGGAATGATGCACAAATACAGCATTTGGTTATAGCATAATATGGCAGACTGAATACATGAGAAAACAACACCTGCTTTTAAAACACAGAAAGGTGCAAACAAAGCATGGAGAAAGACTCAAAAACGAGAATGAAGGGGGAACAAACCTGGTCTCTGTATCTGGCACCAAGAAGCAGTCAGGGCTCCTACCAATATGAAAGACAATTAGATTCCAGCAGACAAACCAGAAAGTAATGATTATGATTGCTGATGCTGCAGACCGCGGCTGGCCCACATTAGGTTAAGTAAGCTGGATGCAAGCCAGCATCCCTGAACAAACAGCACGGCACAATCCGCAGCAATCTGAGCAGAGATTATCAATATCTTAAAGGTGACCTTTCACACATGCTATCCCAGCAAATCAGGCAATTCTCGTGGCTGTAATGGAGGAGATCAGCAGAGGCCAGTCTCTTGAAGCCATGCGCTCTTCATATAAATAGGATTTATTTTTTTAATTTTATAATAATTGACTGTACCTCATTTGAGCAAAGTACACTGTGCACTTTATTGGTTTATTTCAATCCTTCCCCCTGTTTCAAAGAAAACATAATCTAACTTTTCATTATTCATTATCGTCCAGGCAGACAGCAAGCTAGAAAAAAACCTCTAATTTTTAGCCATATTGCCTATTAAAAAATTGTAAAATGTCTCCTAAAAGGGCAGGTGCATTAATTAAGGCTGCCTCAGGATAAATGAAAATTACTAGGAGTGCTCTGCTTTCCTGAATGAGTTTTCCATAGATTATTTATAATTGAATGAAACCAATTACAACATTTGTAACGGAAACTATACATACATTAAACATTTCCATTTTTGCAGAAGCTGAACTGCATGCACAGGAAAAGATCTTTATTTTGTTACAAAGGGAAAAAAAAGGTCTTATTTTTGTAAAAAAGTAAGTTTCATAGAAGTAAAACTATATACTAAAAGTACAAAAATCCTGGGTACAAAACTGAGCAAGAGCAGCCCAAAAGGGTACAAGTGTAATTGAGAATCAAGGCCCAGATTCCAAGAAGCCATCTCACAGACGGAAATCCTGAAGTTGTAGATTCTACTCCTTTCCATTTCTTCAGAGAAGGAAATACAGCCTAATTAGGTTCAATTTTCTAAATAATGGTTAGCCTCTGTAACTAATCAGGAAAGTTCTAAATCAATATCAGACTAAACGCTTGCTCAAATAACGAAACATGCTCTGTCTTCAAAATATAATCTTACCTGCAGAAATCTGACATCTGAAAAAGTTACGGACTGAGGAAAACTATATGCCAGTTTGTTATCATTTTCAAACAGAAAACGTCCTTTGCTATCCTACAGAGCAGTCTCTCAAACAACACTCAACTCTTTTTTTTTTTTTTTGTGCGCACAGATTTCAGTAGTGGGAGAAAACAAAGAACTTTGGGGAAAAAAATAGTTTCAAACACAACAGCTCCCTCTGAATTCATTCTTACTGGAAGACAGAAAATGTTTAAAGTTAGTGCAAGGGAAGTGAGAAAGACCCAGGTAAAGTGATTTGAATAGCAATTATCTTTAATGGTCAAAGATCCCTCAGATGTAATTCTGCTTCAAAAATCAGCTAGAAGCAATGCCCTCATTAACTTCATCTGTAATTATCTGATATTCACCTGAATTATGCATTCTACTCCATCAGCAAAATAGATAAGACTATATTAAGAGGCTTATAAATGCAATGCAGAATTACCTTTTAGCATTTTGTAGCATATGCTACCTAAATTGCATACACTGCAGGAAATACCTGTCAGACCATTTTGGCTGTTAGTAGCCAGGAAGCTTCAGTTTATTCCTAACTATTTCTGTGTAATCGATAATGAAATAGTGTGACAATTTAAAGAGGCACCTACCTATAGTCAGATAAAACTAATCGGTAACAATTAAGAATATTTTTCATTTTCATCTCCTTTCTAGACACACATATAAATAACATGATAGTGAAAATTAGAGTAGATGTGAGAGTATTGTTGATTACGCATCCTAGGCCTAGCACTGCTTTATAGTATATTTTATGATGCTACCAACTACACATTAGCACAAGCAAGATCTGTCCTACAATGCACATAGACTCCAACGCCAATTGTGCAGTAGCCAAGAAATTGGACAAATTTTTTCTTAATATTTCATGTTTATATGTTTATCTCCAGATATCAAACCAGCAGATACAGGGGTCATGGATGAAAAGGAGAACATCAAGCAACACAGACTAAGGTAACTCCAATTACACAGTGAAAATTCTATCGAATTACTAAAAGTGTGTGTGGGGGGGATTATTTGTTTAGATAAACAAAGACTTCTTTTATATTCTGTCAGTATCTGCCTCTGTCAGCTCTTCTAAATTGAAGAGAGATGTGACGTTAGGTAACTTGAAAGGTTACAAACACGCAGGCATTTCCTCCTGGTAAACTATTTTCTTAGTTTAAAAGCACCCTCTGCTACATCTTTTTTTTATATTTTTTCCCCCTCTTACATAATATGATGGCCAGAGTTCAGCATAGGAATTAACTTTATAGATCTCTGCATTTCCTTCTCATTTATTCTCTGCAAGAATTCCTTCCCTGAGAAAGAGGGATCTATCTGCATCTCTTTTTTCAGATTACTCTTTCTCCTGCCTAAGGCCACACTACTATATTTTTTGCATTGACAGTCCTGTGGAACTTCATAGAGATGATGCCAGCAGCACCATTACTCATTTCAGTAATTTCTGGTCTAATCTTCAACACCTTGAGAGAACACCTGTCAGTCACATGCTACTGTTATTTATGAGAGCAACCACGTACAAAAGACAGAACCATTTAAATGTATTTTGTTCCTCTGCTTGTGTAAATGCTGTCAAAGAATTATTTTTTTCAACTTTCATTGGAGGAGTGTACTCACTGTAGAACTCTACTACCTTCCTGATGTCTCAATGGTCAGCACAAAAATGAAGCAACTGTAAAATTATCGAAATATTAATTTCTTTGCATTTAATTAGAAACACACGCTTCTAAGCCCTTACACTGTTGCCTATGGAAAGCCCACACACATTCCAAATATTCACACACCAGGGGAACACTGCTCCTGGAGTTGCAGGATCAGATGTTTTAGAGTATGAAAATACGCTGTTGATATCAAGTATAATGTACTCCCTTTGTTTTGTTTAGAAAATTCTGCAGACAAGCCAGAGCTATCTGCTTTACCAAGCTGCTTCTCAAGGAACAAACATTTTCCCCACTTTCATTTCAGTGCAGACTCTGTTGAACCCCATCATAATTATCGGTAATATTTTCACAAACTATTAAAAAAGATCTGGCTGAAAAAATAAAAATTGATCCAAAGACAACACCAAGTTGTTCAAATATTTATTCATCCAATAATGAAACTTATAGATGGGAGTAGGGAATAATTAGAGAGTACTTACCGTAGCAGAGAGCTGTGGTCCATTCAGCTGTGCATGCAGGATGGCTTCATTGATGGAGTTCCGGATTCCCGTCAGGGCAATTTCCAGGTCATGAGAGGCAGCCATCTCGTTCGTCAGATACTCCAGCGTGGAGATATACTCCCTCCATTGGGCATCCAGTTCTGACACACTGGCCAAGCAGCCCCTCATTACATTGAGGCAATATCCGACGCAGGGTCTGATTAGCGTCAGGCCCTGGCAATGAGGGCAGTACTGCATCTTCACCAGAGCTCTGCTGCATTCCTTGCTGAGAACTGCATGTTCAGTAGTATTTATTACTTCGATGCCCAGACTGAGGGCCTGGCTGAGCATCCTACTTGCCCAAAGAGATTTTGACAGCTCTGTAACCATGTTTTTAGAATAGCGTCCAAAAGGATTTATGTCTTGCCTCGTAAGTCTTAGACACTCTGTATAGTCCTCTGATAAATCTGTAATTCCTGGGTTTATAAGCCGACTATACACAAGAGGAAAGAGACTGTCAAAGAATCTTAATACTGCATCTTCCACTGTAGTCTCTGCGCCCAGGATGTAGAGAGAGATGTCTCTAAAAAGCTTTTTAACAGGCTCTGCTGCTTCTTTCGCCATAGGTCTGTAAGCTGTCTCAAAAAGGGAACTTGTGCGGTTTTCAGCTAAGCGAAGCAAGGACTCAAAGGCCTCTAAAAAAGGGAAGGGGAGAGAGAAAGAAAGATGTCCGATGTTAATAGCCAGCAACTACATCTCAGTCACATAACTTTACTGTCCTGAACAGGGACACCAAGAGTTGCATGAAATCTGCAATACAAATACACTAATAGTTAACACTGCTTTCATCAGTAACATGATTAAAAAGACAGGTAAATATTACATGTGCTTAATAAAGGCAACTCGTAATACACAAGCATTTTCTTAAAAAAATTCTTACTGTATTCTGGCTGGCTAGACCCTCACCCAAACTCTATCGGCCAATGCTGGGCTTCCACAGACAGATCTATCTAGATGGCTTTTGTAACTGCCTCTGCATCTGGACAGCCCAACCCGACACATTACCAAAACATCCCTCTACATCAACAACAGATGTTGCTTTCTAGCACGCAGGGAGGGGTACAACATTTTTAATGCCTTGTATATGTTCCTATAAAACTGCAGAGAGAAATACTCGAATAGGCAGAATTATGCAATTCTGGAACTGTACGACAGGAGTAACTGGTAACAGGAGGGGGTCTGTGAAACACCCATCTCAGCACTACTGCTGCACTGGACTGCATGAATAATGGTAGAATATCCACATTTAATAAAACACAGGGTGAAAATTCAAACTTCTTGTAAAGCTGTAATAAAGATGCAGTGAAGTCTGAAGAAGTCAAAGAATAACACGTACATCTCATCAGTGCACAGAAATGATCATCCTCATTCATTACTTGTACTTCTCAACTACAACTGTTTGAAATGATTTAATAACTTAATAGTTTAATGAAAGCAACATCTTGATAACAATCACAGCTTAAGTATTATTAGCTTTTCATCTCAGATGATCTACTGCTACAAAATACTACATCAACAATGGGAAAAAGAGTGAAGGCCCTACAGTCTTGTCGAGGCTTGTATAATACATACTTGTACACATTTGGACAGCTGACGTGCAGAGTCAATGTGGGCTAGAATGAAAGGCTAGACAAAGCTAACATACAAAAAGCAACTTTCAGATAAAGCTGCTGGGCAGCAGCTCAATGAAAAGATATGTGAATGCAAACAGAAGTTGAAGTCTTTGTTTCACAGAGCTGCGAGTGGATGGCTGAGATGCACTTCCCACAAAGAACAACTCAGGGATGAAAGAAAGATGCCATGTGAAGAAATTCTCTGTTAACATTGGCTAGGTCTGGGCTCCAGCCAGTGGTCGGGCAGGACTCAACATCAAGTCCCTATGAACTAAGAATGAAATGAAATTATAAGTGAAATACTGTTTTCCTGAACTTGACTACACCACTTTCAAGTGACCTACAAAAAAATAAAATTTAAAAAGTGCAATTGTTAATGCATTTCAAATTGTGAAAGGTAAACGTTATCTGCCCAAAACACTGCGGGAGGTGCTAGAACTTGTAGACAGAGGCAAGGAAGGAATCAATTCCCAAGATTATTTTAAGGACACAGAAGGCAGTAATCTGAACCATTCTGACTGTTTTCTTTGGAAGCTGTACAACAAAAAGCCTCTGACATAAATCATTCTTGCACTTCTCTGGATGGCGAGTAGTTCCAGTCGAGGCTGGAAGCCTATCACTTTATACCTCCCGAGGACTGGCCAGATAATGGGTTTTCAGTCTAATCCTACTCTGCATTCATCTGAACATCACCACATGATTCAGCGCCACGTAATGCAAACTGATTTCACCCAAAGATCAGCTTGGCAAAGGAGCAGACACAATCCTGTAAATCAAGATTAGCATGCACTGGCAAAGTTTAGTAGAAAAACCTGCTCAGTGCCTTCCTCTATTACATCTCTCTGGGCAACTAACTTGCTTGTTATCAGGAGCATTACAATCCCTTCACCGCAATGGGTGATTTAACCAGACAGATAATACACAATACTTCATCGTACATTAAATCCTCCATGTTTTACACACACACGCACACACCCCTCCCACGAGCTGCTTCCTTCTGCCTGAGAACCACTTCAGCGTTCTCACCGGTATTACAACTTGTGCTCTGGAAGTGCTCATAAAATCCTAGAATTTAAAGAAATCAGATACCCTTCCATTTAAAAACAAGTTCATTCTCAGGCAGAGAAACACCTTGCCAAGTTTCAGAATGAAACAGATTTTTACAGCTACATTAAAAATTCCAAACTGGATTCGTGATGGAAACACCGACGCAACCTAAACCACAGCACAGTTAGCTGTGTGCTGCTGCACTATCAACATTTTTTTGTTTGCCAAATCACTTGTTTATTTTTATTTGTAGGGGAAATCTAACCACTATTTTTAATCATACTGAAAAGGCAATGGGGATATTAAAAACATGAAAACAGTGCCCTAGGGGTTTCCTCCTTCACTTATACCTTTTCTCTTACAGATGTGCAGTTTACATTACATAGTGGAAGCAGGGACTCTCTTCAACAACGCCAATCTTAATCTTACGCTCTTGCCCCTTCCCGTCCGTTTCTGTCAAGTCTGAACTGCAACCATCCATCTCCTTATCTGAACAAGACTAAGTGAAATGCATTTACAAATTTGCAAGTATCCTCAATTTCCTGAGAATGAACAGCCCCCAGTGAAAGATCAGAGCAAAACAGTCAGCGATGACATACATCCCAAGGAAACAGATTTCAGGAGCCTCCTGGGATACTAAGTTGTAGACACTTATGAAACCACATAGCCCATAAGTGTAGACACTTATGAAACCACATAGCTTTATCTTCAAATCTCTCTTGACTGTCAAAATTATGTGTTCAATTAAACAGAACGGCATTATTCTGACACAAGTATGAAATTAAAATATTTCAGTGTCATTTATTTTTAATTGCATAACAGAACTGTGATTGTAGATAACTTAATTCCTCCTGCAAATAGAGCCAAAACATCAGGCATATGGTACAAAAATCATCTCTGCTGATTGTAGATGGGGTGTAAACATCTGTACTGTGTCACTTACTTCCTTATCACCATTGGTCAGACACAAAAATAGACTTGTGCTTGCAGGCACTCTAAAAACGATCTTTGAGAAGAAAATCTACAGGTCTTTTTTTCTTGTTATAAGGCATTAAGAGATGTTTGAGAATCAAATTACTGGATCAGCTGCATGTTCTTAGATAGAAATAACATGGCTTCATGCAGTTGAAGTTGGTTTACATTCTGATTGTGCAGAGACGGCAACCTTAGCATCTCGTTTTAAAGGTGATTAATTATGTACTTCTAATGCACTTCTATCATACTTTGTACAGTTTCTAGATCCCAAAAGTTACCACTGTCTCCGAAATAGGACGTTCATCTGTGCTGTCAAATACAGCAAACCTCGAACTCACAAAAAGCTGAATCCTAAGCTTAAACACACTCCAAGGAGAGAAATATTTGATCGTCTTTCACAGCCTTTCATCTCAACCCTCCACCAACAGCAAGGGACCATAACATGCAAATATATTGATTACGAGCAGAAATAAGTCACAAGCAAAATTCTCCGGAATTTGAGGAAGACCTGACATATAGTGTGCCTCCATTTAGTATTAAAATAAATAAGAAGAGAACCACATTTGTTCTCATGTTCTTCAAGAGCAGCTTTTTGATTTCAGGCTACAGGGAGACAAACAACAGCCAGCTTTGGATTTGGAACTAACACACCAGGAGCTCATTAATGAAATCAGGCAACATCACCTTCCAGGAGGAAAACTTTGTTCAGATTGTTTATCATGCACCCACAAAATAGCTGACACAACCACTGAAGAGTCTGTGACAGTCAAACACAACTGATCAAATAGAGCTCACCTCTGGAAACTTCACATCTGAACAGCTGGTGTTTGAAAATAAGCTTCTGGAGACAAGCCCAGTTATGACAAGATGCCACAGTAGCTTTGCTGCACAGAGGCTGCCAGGCCAAGCAGCTAAACAGTTTGCTTTCTGGGCTTACAGTCTGGTTCCTACTATTCACATACACTGAAAAATTTATTATGCTCAATGTAACACACAAACATTGCTCCGCATGTATGGTATCCATGCTTACTCACCACAAGCATGGCATAGCTTGGTTTTGAGTGACAGCTCCCTGCCAACCCCATACATATTCTATGACTCTGACAGGAATGCATCCACCCTGATGCAGAGGATGCTTTACTTCTCTCAAACCAGCCACGAGCTAAATTTCTACACCACTGACTTCAATAGGATTTAATCCCAATTCAGCCCATTGTGATGTCAGAAGAAACTGCATAATTCAAGTGTTTTTGCTAAAGAAACTTGCAAACAGGGTGAAGTGGGAAAAACAGATTAAGGAGGCTTGTATCAGTCTGTCTGAAACTGCTGTGCCAGCATTTCCCAAAGATTTCCTCTAGTCTTCCACCACCTGAAATTTTATTTGGGGAAAAAAACAGACAGACTTTAAACGATAGTATAGACTAAAGAAACTCCTCAGACAGGAGTTTTCCAAAAAAATCTGGATTCAAGTATGACAGCCGTGCACAGAGTTTCCTTCTCTCTGTTCTTCCAGACTTTCACAAAATATTGAAATCCTTGTTCTGTAAGCAACGACTGGGTTGAGATGGCAGCATCAGGAGCAGGCTAAGCACCTTACAGCTCAATGGATTATGCATCAACCCAAATGCAGTGTTCCTTTCTTTCCACGTGTCCAACACTGCAATGGTAGCGTGGGAACCATTTTCCCCAAACAAAGTTAATCTAAGCACCAGACACCTTTGTACAGCAGAGGCTCAGATATAGTGGGCCTACTCTGGCTGAACCCCCTTGTCTTCAAAGACCAACGTCATAAAAGTGAGTGCAATGACATGCAGATGTAGAAGGGAAGTCACTGTTACTGCCATTGTGCTTCTGTGTGCGACTCAGAGCTGGCACCTAGCCCACAGCACTGACAAGGTAAGACCACCCTGCTAATGCAATGGCTCTCCACTACATGAATAATTCCTTACGTTCTGCAATAATTGAAAGCATGCTAACTTAAAAAACAACAACAAAAAAACCGACACCACACTACTAAAAGGGAAAACATTGTCTTATAAACATTACTGAAACTATTTAGTAATATTCAATAAACCAAAAGTAGCAACAAACAGTGAATCTATCTATACAGGAATAACATCTGCATACATTTTAGATTTGAGTGTGATCATGAAAGAAGAATGACAAATTTACATAGCTCCATTATTTCTTTGGTCTCTTAGGACCACACTAATATTTGGCTCCTTTCCTTTCAACATCTTGCACTTATTACAAAGTTACAGAATGAATGAAAGCTACAGTTTGTTGAACAATAGCTTCCTTTTAATGCTTTCAAGTCCTTTGAATCTTCTGCATCTTTATGGTTTGCCAAAATACAGGACAACGTATTAATGTTTTGCAGCAGTAGGAATGAAGTACAAATTATTTGCAATTTGATATACAGAGTACTAAGTACACAGCAGAAAGTCACACGTACATATCTACATGACACACATGATAAAATTCAGAGTTCTACGATTTCAGATATGCAATGATCTCCAAACATATTTACAAGTATAAAAACAACAAAGACTGCTCAAATAGCATCATTAAACAACATGAGCAGGGTTTTGTTTCTTTGTTTTTAAGATCTCACAGTTACTTTCAAAAAGAATGGAAGTGCAAACCAAATTGTGTCATGTTTGCAGAGACAGAACCTGAAATCCATTTATTCATTAAGCTACTTTTGAAAACTTAACTTGAAGCTTCATTTCTTTGCTACTGGCAAAATGTCACAATATAGAATGTCAAGGACCGGATGTTTTCTTCCGATTTATCCTGAATTATTACGCTAAATGAAGTTCCACAACTTTTTACGAATACCCTATTTTTTCACTTTTTCATGTGTTGTTACTTTTAGAATGGCAGGCTTCCTATATATAAATGCAGTTGCTTTTCACAAAGTTAATGAGACATAACATTTTAATAAACATCATTCTATCAAAGGGCTCAGGGAAGTAAGATGTCCAACATGCAGGAAACTTTGCAAGCTTGCTCCTAACCATTTTGGCCAGAGAAAAATCTGCAAACTCTCAGAAGCTGGGTCAAGTGGAAGCACCTCTTGTTTTCTACTCACCTCCTGTAGCTGCTTTTAACACAGAATGGGAAACAGAGACCCAAAAGCAAGAAGGCAAAGTTAGCGTTGGGAAGGGGGGAAAGGGAAGCTTGAATTCACTCACCTTGACAGCAAAGAGAGTGTGCTACCTTTACAAGCCAATCAGTCCTTCAGAATACAGATCAGACAGAGCAAAAACAACAGTTTTGCATTACAGCATTTAGGGGCAAGGTCTTTACACTTAACAGTCTCTCCCTGAGCATACCTATGTTGAGAACGTCAGATAAATATCCCATCATGTATCTGTTGATAGAAACCTCTGCTCAAGTTGAATAGTAAGAAGTCTGCCTCCTCCTAATAGCTATGGATAACGTGATTAACAAGAAATCAATGGGTAGCATTATTTACAAGCTACTATCATCCCTCTACCCTCTGCTCAGTTCCAAAAATATTTAAGCCTGTTTTCAACTTATGAAAACCTCTGAAAAGTTACAAGTGCATAAAAAAAAGGTCTAGCAATGAGACTTCCAAGGCATATGGCCACCTGGTCTTTCCTCGGTCACATCCCCCGTACCAGGGCTGCGTTTTGCCAGGTATAACACTGGGAAGGGAAGGCCTGCTGCAATCACAGAATCACATACGAGTTTCAGAGTTCTATAGTGCAGGCAAAGCTAAGACGCTTAAAGAAAACTAGTTTCCAAATGGTCTGTTGGGAGACTGACTTCCAGTAGCAGCAAGAGAAACCAGCACCATTAAGCACCATCTGAAAAAGAGCATTACAGCATAAAAATTAGCTTTGTCCTTTACATACACACAAACCTATTCTTTGCCGCCTTTGCCGCTGTACAGGAAGCAGCCACCCCTTCTGACTGCCATCCCTGGCCATCACACACGTCCTTTCAGGAATCAAGCGTTCCTACAGCATGTTCTCCTCCCCCTCTTCCATAAACTTAACCAGCTTCCTTACCATGCAATCTTGTACCAGGAGGAGGGGAGGAAACAGGCAGCTCGTATTTTGGTGAGACTGATGAACACTGAAACCTTTAACTTTGGGTTCTCTTTTGGTGAGTATTCAATCCTGGCAGTGTCAATAGTAGATGTAATATCACCAAGCTTAAAATAGGCTCATTGCTACACAGGCTGGAGATGCAAAGGAAAAGAGGTAGGCAGACATGTAAGCCTAGCAGACGCCTTACGCACAATAGAGCAGTCCATTGACAGGCAGCTTTTCTGCTCTGCTCGTTTTGCCATGAAATCAGATAACGAATTCTGCAGTCTGCATGCTGGGGAATACATCCAAATTGCTGGAAATAGTAACCACACACTTTTTTCAAATTCAATGGTTACCTCGGCCTAATCGTTAAGGAAATCAACAATATAACAAAGCTGCAACTAGCTGCAAAAGCATTTATCAAAGAGACTAGAAAAAGCTTTACATTTGTGCTGTGCCAAATCATACCTGCCCATGTCTTCACATCCTGACTTTTTACAGAACAGACTATATGGAAGTTTACAGAAAAAACTTCTCTAAGTTTTTATGCTTCACAAAAATAGCTGCAGTTTGCTAATTTGATTTTGAACTGCTTACTATTTATTTCACCTGCAAACTTTTTGTGAATAGAATGACTGAGATAGGAATTAAAGGTAGCTGTTTATTACTTCTGTATACATTACGTCAGTACATTTGCATAGTACTTCTATATGCAGCACTTAAAGTGCAATTACTCCTTTTCAAACTGAGCGGTTTCAAGTAAAACCAGATCAGTTGACCAGCAGAAAGCTGGAGACCAGATGTGGCATTAACCTTTTATGACACCTCTGAGCACGCACTGACAGATAAATAAAGCAAATAGTTCCTCTGGAATATTTGTGCAGTACAAGGCTGACAGCATCACTGTGCTAAGATGATCTAGAACAGGAAAAGCCCTGAGTCGTACTCAGGTACTAGGTATTGGTACTACTCTCCTTCCATCAGGACAGAATTCCAGAAGATCATGCGTATAATTCATACCTCTCAAGTTCGAGTCTGCCAGTTATTACTTAGTAACACGAATTCACAGCTTTAACAGGAGTTGGGCCAAAGTAACTGAACTGAGAACTACAGCTGTGCTTCAGGAATATCAGCTATGCTTTTCATTTGTTTTCCAAGAACAACTATTTTATAAAAAATTTCTCACAATATACAAGGGAAAAAAAACACCAGTAGTTATGTATCTACGCTGCAAAAAGGTAGTTGGATTCTTCAGATAACCTTCTTGAAAGATCTTAGGGGGTTTGACAGCCACCTGAGACTGGGTGCAGAAATGATGTTAGATGATTGACTTGATCAGTCCTTGAAACACTAACTGAAAGCCACAGCTCCAGCAAGCAGCGTACCATTCCCATGCTGCCTTACAGCACTAATCACTTGCAAAAGAGCTCTGGATGACAATTCTATAATAATCAACATTTCAAGATAAATCCACAGAAGAAGTCTATAAATCGCTCAAATTAAGCCTGACTGAAATATTCTACTGAAAAAAAGTTTTTACCACAAAAAAAAAAAAAGCTGCTGCTTTTATTTTTCAGGTTAAAACCCTGTGCACAGTTGCAAAGACGTATAATGAACTGAAAAGTCATCATTTCTCCTTAGAAAACAAAAAAGCTTTCCTGTAGACATAAACAACAGCTTGGACAATATTTTTTTTAAAAATCAACTCTAGAGCATTACTTTTCTGGATGAGGCAAACTCCCAGTATCTTTTCAAATAAGGTTCTTGCTGTGCTTACTTTTGACATATGGGAGTATTGCTGCAAAAACGTTGCCAGCCCCAAAAGGTAAGCATGCTGACCCCGCAATCCCAACTTGCACACTGCTAGACAGGATTTATACTGGGCCCTAGAAAAGCTGCTCACAGTTTGGTTTCTTCAGAATAGATACTCAGCACATATGGCTGCAACTCCTTTGAATGAGCAGAACCTTCAATGCCAAAGTCTTGTACAGGTTTTGTGCCATTTTCAATATGCGATTGATTATTAAACTGCAACTGCACGTTTCTCAGAACTCACCAGGTTGTCACTGAAATACACAGCAAAAGACAGAACTCGAGCTATCTGCCTAGGAAAGAAAGCCAGGGCATGCCTACATCTGAGGCCAGCCAGGGAGGTAACACTGGGGGCAACGGCACACGCAAAGCACTGAGACAGAACTGCTACTGCCACTGGGAGTGGTGCAGAACAATTACCTCCTTTCTGGGGCCTGTAGCAATTCCTTCTCGCATGGGTGAGCAATTTTTCAATGCTGTGAATCACCACACTACGTATGCTTGCATGCAAGTAGTCTTACTGCAGTCTCTAGGATTTAAGTGTTTCATGTAATTTCCTTCCTGCTTCTATTTGGATTTCCCAAGAGGACTGCTTTTATTAGAAGTACGTTTGGAGTGAGATACTTAGCACATACAGCATAGCTTACAGACCTAAAGCAGACACAGGGAAGAATCTCAGTGCATTCACCACTGCAGGACAGGCTGGCTTGGCACACATGCAGTGCTGTGTCATTTATCACAGTGCTCCAAATGCGCTGGGTCTGTATAGGGTACAAAAAAATTCCTAACTGGAAACTATGCCTAGGTGAGGGCGAGGACAACACGTAAATGACAACGCATGTAGGACATATAGAAGTGTGTTCTGGAGCGAATCATACCTAACTGTGGACTACTGCCACATGAAAACCAGAAGCTCCAAAATGCAGTTAGGTGAGGAGACATCTAATGCACAAGTCAAATGTGTATATGCAGAGATACCGCCATAAACTACTTGAGAAGACTGACTATTCCAAACATACAATGCCAGAAACTGCTTGTGCAGCCTTCCAGAAAATGAAAACCCCAAAGAAGGTGAAACCTGTGCCAACAACACACAGTGCCAGGCACTAATACCAGAGGAGAACAGATGCCACCATTGGAGAGTGGGAGGGCATTTATCTTGGTGGTCTACTGGGGCTCAAATGCATTGCAGATTTGACACAATCAGGCTCAGAGAGCAAGCAAGTGGAGCTTGCGAAAAACACTGCAGAGTTCTCTGCCACCTGATTTATATAGGGGCACCGATGACCGTTGAGACACTGACCATTGGGTATGTTACCCACTGGGTAAGTATAAAACTTAACACACATCCCTAGAAAACAGATGCAATCTACACTTTCATCAGAGTACTGAGTGCTCTCTAAAACCTGCCTCTGATGAACTGCTGCGCTGCATGTTCATGTTTCCTGGCAGAAAAGCCACACAAGAACACAGATGAAATTGAGGTATTATATTTGTATACCTCTGGTGTATTAAATGCTATGGAGAAAGGAAAGGATACAATATTTTTTTAAAGATTTGTGATTTTTTTTTTCAATATCTAAGAAGAAAGAACCAAAACTCTCTTAAGTCCATCAAGACAAAGCAGGAATACAGTCTACTCAGATGTAAGAGTTTTTTCATTCTTCTGGATATATTTTCATTAGCAGAAGAACAAGCAGACAGGAGTCTCCAGGGAGAATTTTCTCGACCCTCTGATTATGGAGTTCAACTGGCAGTAGGAAAACTAATACGTTTGTTTCAGAAGGTCATGAACCGTTTCATGATTTCCAGCTGAATTAGTTAGGTGGTCTATTATGACTCATTTCTAAAAATCTAGGAGAAAAATAGCCACAAGAGATAGGGTTAGCTTAACAAAACAGATTTGTTTCCCCTCTTCAAGCCTACGTGCTAATGTAGAAATGTAAAATAAAATTCTGAGTTCCATTTGAGGGCTAAGGTCACAAATAAGACTTTAAAAAAATTTTTTTTTTTTTTTTTTTTTTAGAATCCATACTGAATCTGCATTTATCAACAACTTTAAAATGAAGAAGACAATCTTTATGTAGGGAACAGCAATAATGTGACCCTGTGTGTTCAGCAACGAAGACTGCCTAACCCAGCACTGCCCGCTGGCTCAAGAACTGCGCTCCATGAGCTCACATGCTTCCAGCCCTCAGCTGCAAGAAGGAAAAGGATCATTGCTCACCATAGCAGTCAGACTGATTGGCAGTATTAGCAACCACAGTGTACTTCTAGTTTCAAAATAAGGGGCCAGGACACCTTTCACCTGTTTCTTCTGATTCTAGACTGGGTAACAAACTTCACCTTGCAGTACTGTGAATCTACTAACTTCACCCATCTTTCTTCCTCAGGTTAGTCTACATAAGGAAGCCTAAACAAAATAAGCTAAAGTAAAAATAAAAGCCCGATTGCTAAGTGTTGTGACAGAGACAGTCCTTCCTCTAAGCACTTTCTGCAAACAGTTTTAATTCAGTGGTTTTCATGCCTTTCAGGTTCTATCCACTAAAACTGGTAACATATCAACACACAGCACCCTCACCCAAATTTCAGCTTAAAATACTCTTTGTATTGTTCCACAGACCAGCTACGAGCCTTTAAATGTATTGTCCACAGGGTGAGAGAGAGCCTTTGGACTCTTCCACAATACACTGAAAAGTATATAGACACCTACATTGAAGGCAAAGGCATTCACATTTGATTACAGATACAGGCAAGTAATGCTTACAAACAAAAAACCCTTCCTGCAACATCTACTTCCAGCTGTCTCCTTTGGTAGATTATTTTGCAAACTTATTTGATAGCAGAATGCCACAACTTAGTTGAAAGGACATTTGCTAGAAGAAGCTGACTTGTTCAGGGGGGTTCTTTACATTCACAACAAAGAATTGTACTGCATTCCTGAAGAAAGAGTGGAAAAGACTTCCATGACTGACTTCAACAGACACTGAATCCAAGTCACTAAGCTTTGGAAAACAAACTGGGTGCTGCTTTTAAAGTTTCACATGCTCACAAAGCCTCTCTCAATGGGAAAATTAGAGGTGGAAAAATACTTAACATAGTCCCATAAAATATAACATTCTTCTTTATGGTGAAGAGCTTCTCCTCAATTTATCCTCCCAAATTCCTTCAAGTAAAAAGATTGGCATGTGTTCAGCATATGGGTCACCGCTGGCAGAAGTACAGATGTTGGCAATTTGATAGCTAGCCAGATGTTTGCAGGGAATTAGCTCCAGTTATTCCACAGGGAAAACACATGGTCCATTGAAATCACATGCCTATTTTTCTCCCAAAATTCCCTCCTTAAACAAGGAAAACCCTATAGGTAAGTTTTTCCAATCACACTGACTACAGATATATTTTACAGAACGAAAATCACATCTGCAGCAATGAAGACCAAAGATCAAAGCAACGAAACAGTATTTCTTAAATGCAGAAAATTGTGCACTCCCTGACTGAAAGGCACCTTGACACCATATTGCAACATTGCCACACATATCCCAACACCCTCCGAGATGAGTAGGGCTTCACAAGATCACAGAATTTGCTTAAATTCAAGAAGTTGCTTAATTACAATCCCATGTTTGCTTATTCATCCCTAAAGTCTATTAGTGGTCAGATATCAATTGAATACATAATTTCTTTCTTTGCAGGAATAGCAGCAGCAGAGGGATTTTCTAAGAGAGGACAAGAATAGGCTCAAAAAAATAAAGAATATATAAATCTGCCTTGTTTGTTTCAAGTTCCTCTACAGAAAGCTTTGGGGCTTGGATCTCAGCAAGTTGACTCATGGATCGGCCTGAGTCATGAGATGAGTTAAGAAGCTCCCCTCAGCACTCCTGAAGTTTGCACATCTGGGGACATGAGGCTTGTTAAGTGAGCAACTGTTTCTCCTCTGGGATTGCTGACCTTCAAGAACTACTAAAAAAAGACCATTTGTGATTTTGATAGATGGCATAGCTTAAAGAGCTGACATTCATTTTGTTAACAGGGGTTCTTGAGACAGGTCACCAGAGAGAACAAGACGCCCCGTTAAGTTCCCACTTAAGTAAATTGCTCACGTGCCCTCACCTGCAAGATGCAAGAGACATGCACGCTGCAGTAACGCCCCTTCTCTCAGCTCAGAGGTGCCCCTCGCCACAGGACGTGCTCATTCCTCAGGGAGAGAAGAGCATGCAACCCGGTCTGCCCATTTTTCTGGTACACTTTTTCCTTACTATGTCACAAGTCAGTGAAAATGCCTCTCATAAAGGCTTGCAGAGCTTGTTTTCTTCCTTTCAGGCTCTTCCCACAAGAAGGAGCAATCCTCTCATTTTTCACTCCAGAACGTCACATTTTTCATTTCAGGCCCCGACTCAGTAAGGTATTTAAGCGCAAGCTTTACCTGCTGAGGACCGCTGATGTTCTCAATTACCTCACTGGGAGCAGGCCCGAACAGAGACAAAGGGAAGCTTTTTGTGGGAATGCATTCCAGCTTTTCTCTCCTACTTTCTCAGCACTACTGAAGTCATCACTTTGTTCCCTCTACGGCTTACAGCTATGTGGTACATCACTATGGTATTTTTGTTAAGCATTGGTCATTACTGATGGAAACTCAATTATAGAAACATTATACTTTGAATTGTGGGTCAAACGAGCTGTCAAATCCATCTGTCATACTGAAGTTTTAATATAAAATTGTTAAAACCTCTCATAAATATACAGCCTTTATAGTTCTGTTTAAAGTTTTGCGATCTTTTACTCAGCAGCATAACGAAAAAAAGAATTGCAGATAAATCACGTTAATAATGAAAGCAAATTAGCCATTACGGTACAGCAGACTTCCAACAGTTAGTGAACTGACAGAAGATTGATTGCAGCAATATAATGCTGTCTTTAATTACAATTCAGAGCTTCCCTTTTCAGGTAGATTAAGAGACCATAGCAAACGGGTATTCAGAATTAAAGCACCAAAGCTATGATCAGCATCAAAACTGATCTGCATAAACGCTATCTTAAACCTCAGCAAGCCCCAACTAAGCCGGTGGAGTTTTCTAGGAATGAGAGAGTCTCGTGCATGCAAGCAGCACTGCAGAACGGCAGTCCTTCGGAAAACTGAAACCATCCACAAGCGAACAGGTCGACAGATAGGTTAAAAGGATGGCAAGTAAAACTCAAAACACTACAGGAAAGATTGGACACATCTAAAATATTTGGCCTCTATCACATGCCCTTTGCAAATGATGTGTGTTACTCATTTGTAAAGAAGCCTGGGGAGCTGCCCGAACTAGCAAAGGAGTGCAATGCCTTAGTGGGACACATGCAAGTATCACTGCTGCAGAGGGACCTCTCTGTGACAGATGACTTTCAGAGCTGTAAGCTGCAGCTATAAATGACATTTTATTTTACCATCCATAATGCTGAGCAACTGTCTCCCTGCTTCTAAGTACGCTGGGTATGTTCATTGACAGCTTGTTCCCCTACTGGTCAGAAATTACCTAAGCCCAAAGTCCAAAATTTCCCTTCAGAGCTATGACAGAAACCCCAGCTCGTGCACATCTCAGATATAAAAAGGCATAGTGAAACAATTTCCAGTAAGCAGCCATCCTCTTTACTATAGCCATAGTGCTGACTTTACACCCATGCAATGTTTTTAATTCTCTGCCATGTATCAGTTACTCTTAGGCACTCTCACAAGAAAAAAGTTTAATTCTCACCAGCATGTACAGAGCTCCTCAATATAGTCACTTGCTGTTCTATCCTACAAACTTAACTTTCAGCATTCATTTTGGTCCTAACTTTGTATAATTCATATTAAATTAAAATACATATGGGCACCAACAAATGCTCAACTAACAGACAATATGAAAATTTCTAAAATGCTTATCTTCATTTCAAGGTCATAAGGAATCAATAAAAATAATCTAGCTTTGCACCCTACTCATCTAGGTATCATGCTTTTAGTCCAAATCCCAAAAAGTTTTTTTTCCTGGATCTTTAAATCCATTTTAAAAGATAGCTTCTACTGTTTAACTTCTGCTCTCTGAAGCCCCAGAAATGATTGCTTATTTTAACAAATACCCTTTGGCATGAAACTTTATCTGTATAACCCTGCACTGGGATCAATCCCTTCAGAAGCATTGGGGGGAGGAAAAAAAATGAAAACAAAAACCACAAGAGGAACCACCACCCAAACAAGTAAGGGAATTACCAATAGACCGAAATGAGAGGGTCACAGATAAAGCTTAAGAAATTCTAGGCTCTGAAGAAAAACACATTTGCTGTGTTTTAGACCCAGTTCAAGAAAGCCTTTTGGCATATGTGAAGTTGATACTGTTTCAGCAATACAGTTCTTAATCCACAAAATCCCCACAGAACTTCAGTGCACACTTAAGTTTTCTGCCAAGAACGAGGATTTGTGAAACCGGCCTTAAACTTTGCAAAATCATCAGAATTGTATACGGCCATCTGAATTCCTCTGACAAACCTCTTGCCTTCTCATTCCACCAATGTCAGACTGTTGAAGTTTATTCTCTTGTCGTTCAGTTCTATCTTGTTTAACGCTGCTCTTCCACAGAATTATGGGGGGGAAAGTGATGTTCGTTTCATTATTCTAGTACAGGAAATTTTATATACCAGCAGGTCCTCACACATTTGGCCTTGGCCAAAAATTTTCCAATCTCCTGGAAATATCATGCCTTAAATGCCTCAAAACGTCATAACCAAAGACACTTAGATGCTCATTCACTACCTTTCACTGGCTGCAGCAGTTCCCTGGCCCGCCTGTGCCACTCCACACAAAGCTTCAATGCCCTCTAAGCTTTAAGATGTCATGATTTTGTGCAGAGATATTATGTGTAACTACTTGCAAATCCCCTTATAAATTTCCATTAGATACCTTTCTACAAGACATAATACAGATCTCATCAAACACCACCACCTGGTTTTGGTCTGGGCAGCTAGCGGGTGGGAGCAGGGCCCAATCCTCCTACTCTCATCAACTAAAGGAGCTCTCACAATGTAGATGTCTCTGGGATTGGATTATTCCTACAGACATGCCTCACCTGCAGCAAAGACTGAAGGAGGGTAGACGCTACTGAAGTAAGTAAGGAAAAGGAGGAATTTAATAAAATTTATTCCAGGTATAAAAATAAATTATTTTAAAAATCCTGATCAGGCTGCATTCCTACCCTTCCTTTTCCCAACATGCCCTGGCCACAGGACTTGTATGCAAAGCCAGGGAAGTGGGCTCTGCCCTGAGCAAGAGGAATCTGTCCTAAGCAGCACCTCTTCTTGATTTCTTAACCCTCCCATGACAGAAAGATGTACTGGCTTGTCAGACAGGTTGAGACCACATCTCTACATGGAGCTTTTAAACAGAAGTGTTTGGAGAGACAGATGCGCAACACTTGGAGGAACTTCCCCATCCTAATGAAAGGAAACGCCATAAGAACCAAGAGCTTCTCTGTTCAGGGGCTGTCAAAGCTGCCCTGAAATGGAAATTCACTGATGCTGAAAAAGCTCACGCTGTAATTTAGTAATGGAGGGCTACAGAGAATGCACCAAGTAGTAATTTAGTGAAGACTAAAAGACAGCAAGCCCAGAGACACACAAACCATTAAAACTAAGGCAGCATCAGGTGAAGGGTGTGTGTGTGTTTCCAAATTATAGAGGATATGACCTTGAGGGCTGGTTTTCAATCTTCTCTTCAGAGGCCAGGTGGGAGATTTGCTACTTGGGGAATTTCAACATCAGGACGGAAGCGATTGCTCAGCATGACAAAGGAGCACCTCACCAAGTTGTTAATCTGATTCTGAACATGACAGAATAAATGAATACAAGCATTATGAAATTTGGAGTTAATATTCTATATGTAATGATTCTTCCTATAGCAGGTTCAGGAACATTAACAATTTCTCTGCAATACCAGCGCATTAATTTGCCAGCCCTGACTACTCTATTCAGTTACAGTACTATAGCCAAACAGTCTGTCAGACTGGCCAACACAAACATCCACCCACATCTTTGAAGAGACAAAAGGGCTGATGTTATAATGGGACCCTGAGGTACGCAAAGATATATACCCATCAGTCCCTATATCTGACATCTGATTTAGCTGAAAACCATCAACATTTCACAAAAATATCCAGGGGATATTCTGAATTTATTTTTGGATCTTGCAGTTAACTGGGATGGGGCAAAATGGACTTTGGCGACAGAAAGCAGTCATGGTGAAGGAGCAGCCGTGCAGGAAAAGCCAGAGACTGACCCAGCCCCAGGTCTGACAGCACAAAGCAGTTCGCATCGGATGCTTCACACGCAGCTGTATGAAGCCCTCAGTTGACAGCTCCAGGGTATAGAACAGCATGCCCAGGGGACCTACCCGCTCTTTCTCAGTCTTTCCTGTCTTTAATATACCACAAGAATTTCTTGTTGTTTGTTTTTCTCTTTGACTCTTTGCTCTTCAAATTCCATTTCAAGCCCCTTAGTTTCCTTCTCACCCTGCCCACTCCAGCCTGTGCCTCTGTCTCCAGGATTCACTAGTGTTGGATTTCCAGTTTCTGACAGCTATTCCTTTTGCTCAAATAACCTCCTGAACTTTCTGTTTAAGCATATGGATTCACTTGCCTTTCTGCTCCTTTCCTTGCATGTTGCTATTCCTACTTGCAGTGACAGACTGGCATGCTTAAGTAGCTACTACGCCTAAACTAAGATTTTAATTTCTATACTTAATCACAGCCATATATTTAAAGTGTTCACATTGTTCCAGTAATCAAGGGGGGACCCCAAGCAAGGTGGTCATTATGTTTCCCAGTGTCTATATAATCCAGTCTCAACTTTGACTGTAAAACTCTCCTGGGAACATGAGATAATTTGCACATTTAAATTCAAGTCTACATAAACCAGACCCAGTCTTCAGCTAACTGAAGCAACTAAGACAAGTAATATTAGGATCCCTGAATCAAATATAACAACAGCATCGAAAAAGGCTGTCACGATCACACGGATAAAGGCAGCTAAAACAATGTGCAGCTTGTTTGTGAAAGAGGACAATAGAACAACTTTCAAAGACCCCCAAGCACTGAAAACTTTTTAGCTTCTTTAGAAATGCTGTTTATATAGTTTATATTTATATGTTTATATAAAAATACTATTAACATTTTTGGTAAGATTTGCCATTGACATGCTAGAAGCTTGCACAAAAGTGACATGTACAACTACTACAAAAAAAAAAAAAAAAAACTATTTCCTGAAACGTTGGCAGACATTTCAATCCATCATATTTAGGCAACCTAGGACTCTTTCCCAATTTTAACTAACCTGACAAAACAATGCAAAACTTACAAACTGATTCCTCTGTTACAGAATTCATCCTATTCTTCTCAGTGGGGCAGCTCAGTGAGCAAAGTCCTGCTCCAGCTAAGACAATGTTGAAATTTGCCCCCCACGGGGATCCTGCACTGCATGGTTTCAGGGGTCTCCCTCAATCAATAGCCACGTTATCCACAGATTAATGACAAAAGTAAATCGCCATGTATCATCCTTCTCACATCTTCAGTATCCTCCATGGATTTGCTCCTTCAGCCTCTATGAATTAATCTCCTCCACTCTTCCGGACCATCCATCATGCTCTTTCCCACTCTAACTCCCCATCTCCTTACGCTGCCGAATGTCTTTAATCTCTGTTGCCGTCACACTTTTGAACAGCTTTCTTAACTCTATTAATACCTATCTCAAGACCATTCTTCTTACAGCCATATAACCACTTTAAGTCCTTTCCTAACAGAGCAAAACACCTTACTGCCACTCCTTTCTCACTTTTTCTTGAGATGTCATTTTGAAACATCATCCCTAAATTGTCATTTCACTTTCCTTGTATATAGTTACCAAATAACTAAATGCTAAATTCATACAGCTTACCCACCTGAACTATACAGCTGCAAACAGGCTGAAATCCACTAAATAGGAATCAAACATTCTGTATGAAAGTTACAAAGATTAATGTAATTTATCATGCTTTTAAATGTGAATTTGCTTTTCAAAGGAATTTGGAATATACGGATCAGCACAAAGTATCTAAAGCATGCAAAAGGCTTGAAACAAAGCTCTTCAAAATACAAGGGAATGGAAGACCCCCATTTTATTTCCATGTGATCTTTAATATAATCTTTAATTTAATTTTTTTCTTTAACCATTAATGAACATTTGATAGAGCTTCAGTAGTTTATTGAATAAAGACAAAAATGCTGGATTTTGCTAAAAAAATTTTTAAGTTGGTAGTGCCTATTTCATTCTTACATACATACTGCAACATGGATGGAAAGGGGAGCACGATTACACCAAAGACAAAGATACAACCGGTGAAATCCTGTTCATTTTCTTACTCTACATTTATACCCTCTGAAAAAAAAAAAAAAAAAACTTTTTCCTACAATTTAGTGCCATTCTCATAAGAAAACAATACAGTTGCCTGCTAAACACAAGAATAAGACAGATTTCTGCAATGATTTATAAGGACTTCCACATTGTACCCTAAAAAGAAAGGATCCTCTACTGAAAGACTACCAGACCTACCAATGAACTTATAAAATGTCCTGGCTGTCATGAGACCATGCCATACAAGCCCTCAGCGAGCTGGAAGGGGAAGCATCTGAGGCAGAGGTTTCCCAAATTAACAGCTGAAAAAGCTGCTGGCCCGGAAAGCTTCAGCAAGCCTACAGCAACACCAGAGCTCTGTACAGGCACAGCACAGGAACACCTACAGCCACATTTTCTGTACAGAGTATCTTGAATACCTAGGACAAATTTCTTAAGAATACATCAGATATGTTGAAGTGTTCACTTCAAAAACACTGAAATCAGATTTTTGTGTAATCACCAGATCACTGCAGCATCTTTTGTCCATGTTCTTCTAGACATTTCCTCCTCTTCTGCCTTGGAATTCCAAGTTTAAGACTTACAGATTTATTTACTTATTTATTTTAAAGAAAAAATTATCTGTTAGTTCTAGCAGGCTTTCCTCAAGATGCCAGTAAGTGTGAACGTATGGCAAATCAGCCCCTGCACATGTGCAGTGTGCCATGTCAGTATACTGCGTACAATGGTCCGACACTTGCAGGAAACACAGAACTTATTCTGTGCTGCTCCACCCAGCAGAAGGGTGCTGAGAAGTATTAGTCGCTTCTAAAGTTGCTGCTCTACAACTGGTCCAAACACTTACAATCCATCTGACATTTCCCAGAACGTTCAGGAAACAAAGACAGGTGTTACCACACACAGAAACACAGAAGTTTTAGCTTTGAGATCATACAACAGCATTCTCAGGAACTGATAAGAAATCAAAACTGGCTTTGGAGATAAAAAAAAAAAAAAAAAAAAAGGACAGCAACGCTGTCTCAGAAGATTCTCCCAGTGTTTCATTTTCCTGGGGCATCCCTCGAAATCTTCATTCAAAAAACACAAAACTAAACTCACCTTTCCCCACAGTCCCATGAAGATAAGGCAGTAGCACTGGGATTAATTCTGGTTACTATCATGTGAGCTCGTAAGTAGCAGAAGGAGACTACAGAACAGTATAAAGGGAGTTTGTTAAAACGAGCTTTATTAACACATTGACTTGAAACTTCTGAAGATTCCTTAGCTTTCAGAAATATCAAGGACAGTCAACAATAAAAAGCCTGGTAACACAGATCATTTTTTTCTGCTGACGTCAAGAGTTTTTTCAAGGATAACGAAACAGCACCAAAATATGAACTACTAGGTAGAAGACAAAGAAAAGCAAGCATCATCACAGAATGAGTTTCATCCAGAACTGACTAATCATAACCTATTTGCCTACTCAAGCTGTGTAGTCTTACAGCAGAACAAGTTCACAGATCCTCTTACTTAGGAAACTTAGGCGAAAAAAGAAAATGTACGACTGCTGGAAGGAGGGTCAGGCGACGTGGAAGGAATACAGGGACACTGTTTGCGTTTGTAGGGAGAAAATTCGTGTGGTCAAAGCCCAACTAGAGTTGAAGCTGGCCAAGTCTGTGGAAGACAAGAAAAAGTTTCTTTTTAGATATGTGAACAGAAAAAGGAGAACCAAAGAAAACATAGGTCTGCTACTTGATGGGGAAGGTCTCCTCACAGACAATGACATAGGCAAAGCAGAGACATTTAATGCCTCCTTTGCCTATGTCTTCAACACTGATGATGGGCTTCGGGACCCAGGGTGCCCTGAGCTGGAGGACCATGACGGTGGGAATGACAAACTCCCAACTGACCCTGAACGTGTGCGGGATTTGCTGCTCCACCTGGATCCATACAAGTCCATGGGTCTGGATGGAATTCATCCCAGGGTGCTTAAAGAGCTGGCTGACATCATTGCGGGACCTCTCTCAATTATTTTTCAACGATCTTGGGAATCTGGAGAGGTCCCATTGGACTGGAAGTTGGCAAATGTGCCAATTTTCAAGAAGGGCAAGAAAGAAGACCCTGGCAATTACAGGCCTGTCAGTCTCATGTCAGTGCCTGGTAGAATTATGGAGAGGATGACCCTTGAAGTTACTGAAGCACACCTGGGGGACAATGCAGTCATTGGTCCCAGCCAACATTGGTTCATGAGGGGTAGGTCATGACTAACAAATTTGATCTCCTTTTATGATAAGATCACCCATCTAGTCGATCAAGGGAAACCAGCTGATGTGATCTCTTTGGACTTCAGCAAAGCTTTTGACATCGTTTCCCCATAGGATCCTACTGGACAAAATGTCCAGCATACAACTAAACAAAAACATCATACAATGGGTGAGCAATTGGCTGACGGGCAGGGCTCAAAGGGTTGTGGTAAATGGGGCCACATCAGGCTGGCGGATGGTCACTAGCGGGGTCCCTCATGGCTCCATTTTAGGGCCAGTCCTCTTCAATGTTTTTATAAACGATTTGGATGTGGGACTAGAAGGTGTTTTGAGCAAATTTGCCGACGACACCAAACTTGGAGGAGTTGTGGACTCATATGAGGGTGGAAAGGCCTTGCAGAGAGATCTGGACAGACTGGAGAGCTGGGCGATCACCAACCATATGAAGTTTAACAAGAGCAAGTGCTGGATCCTGCACCTGGGACGGGGAAACCCTGGCTATGCGTATAGACTGGGTGACGAGACACTGGAGAGCAGCCCTGCAGAGAGGGATCTGGGGATTGTGCTTGATAGCAAGTTGAATATGAGCCAGCAGTGTGCCCTGGCAGCCAGGAGGGCCAACGGTATCCTGGGGTGCATCAAGCACGGCATTGCCAGTCCGTCAAGGGAAGCGATTGTCCCGCTCTACTCTGTGCAGGTGCGGCCTCACCTCGAGCACTGTGTGCAGTTCTGGACATCACAGTACAAAAAGGACGTGAAACTGTTGGAGAGTGTCCAGAGGAGGGCGATGAAGATGGTGAAGGGCCTAGAGGGGAAGACATACGAGGAGCAGCTGAAGTCACTTGGCCTGTTCAGCCTGGAGAAGAGGAGGCTGAGGGGAGACCTCACCATGGCCTACAGCTTCCTCATGAGGGGGAGTGGAGGGGCAGGCACCAACCTATTCTCCTTAGTGACCCGTGACAGGACCCGCGGGAATGGTGTCAAGCTGAGGCAGGGGAAGTTTAGGCTGGACATCACGAAGAGGTTCTTCACTGAGAGGGTAGCTGCACACTGGAACAGGCTCCCCAGGGAAGTAGTCACTGCACCGAGCCTGTCTGAATTTAAGAAGCGTTTGGACTGTGCACTTAGTCACATGGTCTAAACTTTTGGGTAGACCTGTGTGGAGCCAGGAGTTGGACTCAATGATCCTTGTGAGTCCCTTCCAACTCAGGATATTCTATGATTCTATGATTCTCTCATGATATCCAGAGTCTTGCAAATATACCTAAAGCAGCAGATAGAACTAATGGAGTACTTCCATTGATTCCCATTAGTATGGTCATATCTGTACTCGATTACTTGGAATATGATTCCAATACCAGGTAAGAAAAAAATGTTTTTGAAGGCAAGTGTCATATTCTTTTCTGGCCACTCTGAACATCAGTTAGATAACGAACATCTCATAAAATGTTGGCAGAACAAAAAACCTTTTGCCTGCAGAAGAGTTTCCACATCATATAGTCAAATACACAGTTCTATTACTGATTTACCTACAAAGTTCAATCATCTTCCCATATTTGCCTTTGATACATAGTAAACATCTTGCGGTAACAGAGATTTAATTTCTTTAAAAACCTGCGTAAAACATCTTCATCTCTTAGCTCATATCTTCCCCTGCTACTCCATTGCAAAAATCCTTACCTTCTGTGTTGACTGTCTTACACACAAAGTTTACGAGCAACTTAAGAGTAAAGAACATTCATTCATTGTGAACAAATACCTGCAATCCGAAACCATACCATACAAAAGCAACCTTAGTTTCTTACTCATATCTATCCTTCCTGAACCAAGGGGACTACCCACATACACATAACTGAACGTGTCCATGAGTACTTCCATGATTCAGACTCAGAGTATACAGCTAAGATCCAAAACTTGAGGTCAGCCTCTCCTTCATCGCTTGCAAGACTCATATAATTTCAGTGGAATCAGCTACCCTATGGATCTGAAACAGTCCCCTGAGATTCCCTTGCTTTTTCTGCTGCCTTGCTCCCCTGCTGCCAGCTCCTGACAGGTGAGACATTCTACTGACAGACTGGCAATTAACCTGCTGCAACAAAAGAAAAACAGAGTAAAACAAAATGTGAAAAATGAAAGATTCATCACACATATCACAGAAAAATCTAAAAATAGCATTGTTTCAGTTGAGATTCTTTTCCCTGTGGTCATACAGTCTCTCCTGCACAAATGCAGTGTTGTTCAGTTATGACTTCAATTTCAGGATTTAATTTCCTCCTCAGCACTTGAGATGTAAGCAGGAAGGAGAGCAAAGAAGGAAAACTGAAATCAAAGAAAAGTCACTATACAAATCTTGTACTTTCACATTGGCTGATGAACCAGGAGCTGCAAACACTTCAGCTACATTTTTCCCCCTGAAGCAAAACTGTGTCCATTTTAAAATCTCAATTAAATTTTTTTCTCCTCAGAAAACTGAATGGTTGCTGCTGGATTTTGACTATTTTCATTTCTCGCTACCACGGTTGCCTCCTCAATGAAAATTAAAGCTCAAAACATTTCTTAAGCTTCCAACAAGTTATTTTGGCTTTGTAAACACAGTTATCATCATAAGAAGAAAATTACATTTTCAGGTTTGGTTTCAAACACCACTGTTCTTTGAACAGTGCCACCCGCGCGGCCCCTTCGAAGCTTCGAGCCCCTGGGAATTTCTCAACACAACCACAAGTGAGGGCCATGGCCAGGATGGCGCGATCTGGGTATGTGACGGTCACTTGTACTTCACCTAACCATCATCAAGGGAGGTGATCCTCCCCATCTACTCTGCCCTGGTCAGGCCTCACCTGGAGTACTGTGTCCAGTTCTGGGCTCCCCGGTACAAAAAAGACAGGGATCTCCTGGAAGGAGTCCAGCGGAGGGCTACAAAGATGAGACGGGGCCTGGAGCATCTCCCCTATAAGGAAAGGCTGAGAGACCTGGGTCTGTTCAGCCTTGAGAAAAGAAGACTGAGAGGGGAATCTTATTAATGTTTACAAATACCTTAAGCGTGGGAGACAGTGGGATTTGGCCAACCTCTTTTCAGTGGTTTGTGGGGACAGGACAAGGAGCAATGGCCCAAAAATGGATCTCAGGAAGTTCCGCACCAACATGTGGAAGAACTTTTTCACAGTGAGGGTGACGGAGCACTGGAACAGGTTGCCCAGGGAGGTTGTGGAGTCTCCTTCTCTGGAGATATTCAAGGCCCGTCTGGACGCCTACCTGGGCAGCCTGCTCTAAGGAACCTGCTTTGACAGGGGGGTTGGACTCGATGATCTTTCGAGGTCCCTTCCAAACCGTTCAATTCTGTGATCACAATTCTCGATTTTTTTCTGCAAGTAAGAGTAATTAACAACCAACCTCAATAAGCAGCTCTCCTTACAAATTAAGGAACAGTTAAATGATGGGCTCAAATTCACCAAGCCAGTCTTTGGCAGATGCCAGGAGAAAGCACAGGTCTCTTGAATCTGCAGCGCTCTACTTGTACGTCTTTCAGAATGAATGTCTGATGACCAATTTGTCATTTTATCATGCTCTTTTGTAGTAACTTAGCTATTACCTCCTTGATATGGGTACTAGAACAAATAAACTACCTGTGCCAAAGTATAGCACATGAATCTTTTGCGAAGTAAGCAAACATTAATGTTTGCCAGCATTGAAATGCTTGCTCACTGTGAGAGTTAGTGGAATAAATAAAAAAACAAAACTTTTTTTTTTAAAGGTCTGTGGATATTTAGGCCCAGATTAACATTATTTAACATTCAACATTTACCTGTGTCACCTACACCTCACATCTACTGACACAATAGCTCTTCTATAGGCAATGATGAGAGAATTTTGAGAAGATAATTCCGATGTTAGGTTTGTGCATGTGAGAGGCCATTACATCGAGAAGAAATCCACAAAATAGGTTTTACTAGTAGTTATTTAGAAAGATGGAAAAGTTCAGCAAAAGCTTTAAAAGTTGTTTGCTACATCTACAAATTAAGATCCATCAAAAAGCACCCCACTACAGGGAAACTTTGAAATCTGGTTGATACCCAAATGGTTCTGCAGAATTGCTCAAGTACCAAATTAAATACAAATTTTACTAATGACTGGCACTGCTTTTTAACGCCAAAATAAAGGAAATTCAGTAATACCTTCTCTGCCTCTTTCCTCCTTGGTTTCTTTCAGTAGCCGTGCCTACTGTTGCTATAATCAGCCACATGAAGAGCAGGGATTTCTGCAGGAAACAGTTTGGATCTCTACTGACAGAGAGCATCCCTTGCCTTAAAGTATTTTTCTGTGATTTTTTTTTTTCTACTTCAGAAAGTACACCACACAAGTACTGCTTCTTTACCTTTCTTATTGGAGTGGCCTGCAATTTACCCTTATCAAAATTCATCTAACTTCTCTGAGAAGTTCTGTCCCAGTCGTGCCTTTGTAGAAGCTGTAGAACCCACTAAAAACTGCATGCACTTGAATGTGAGAAAGGAGACAGTTCTGTAAATGATGCCATCTGCCATGATTTGAACAAACTGAAATTGCTCTGCGGCATCTTTATGTGGGGAAATTGAAAGAAGTTGGAAAAAACAGTTGGTTTCCTTCATGCAGTCTGTGAGGTTTAAAGCACTAACGATTCAAACCACAAATTAAGGAATCTTCACTGTTGTAGTTCCACACTACCTCTCCTCAATCTACAAAATTACACCTGCTTGAGTTAAACCAGCCTGGTTTGTATTAGTCTAAATGCAATAGGCTCATTTCAAGCAGCAGAGACACCAATACAGGGACTACATCAACAGGAAAGTTTACCTGAAGGAAGGGTAAGGCACGTGTAAAGCCAGCAAAGCCCCCAGAATAAAAAGTGTTGACCAGAAACAGATCAGGATCCCTGCACTACTGTAACAATGCAGATTTTACCAGGAGCAAAACACTGCATTACACTGTGATCCTCATCCTGTCCCTCTTGCAGACCTCAGACAGGAGGCAGGTGAATCTCTCCTCCACACAGAAACTGGTGTGAGATTGTGGCGTGATTTCTACCTCTTACAACAGCACAAATAAAAATTCCCAAGACACATGTCTATCTACATCAATACGTTGCAGAGATTCACAGAATACCAGAAGGAGGGGAAAGAGAGGAAAAGTTGATGAACCAACTTTAGGTGTCCAAAATCTTAAACAAGAAAAAATCCTATTATCAGAAGCCTTCAATTCGCTATTCAAAAACCTACACCTGCACTAGAGAATTGTCAGAAGTGAGAAAAGCTTAAAAATTACCAAGTTAATGAGACACAACTGCCATTTACAAGTCTGTACTAATCCCAGTGGTTTAATCCCAGTGGTGTTCAACCCGTTTTTACTTAATGCATAGCTAGCCCTTTGTTCCCAAATGAAATTAGTCAAGCTTTTGCGAATAAATATTGAGAAGAAAAAAAAAGTTATGACTTAAGAAATTGGCCCCAGGATGTCAATTCACTGTCATGAAAATAAAAATGGGGCCCTGTACGCACACAATGCTTATTGGTACTACCAGCAGTTACTTGATATTGAACAGGCATATAAATGCAGCTTTTTTTTTTTTGACTTTTTTTTTCCTTTGGCTGCTGTGATGAAAATCCTGTTATAGAAATTGTCTTTGCAAAACTACAAGTAGGCAATACAACAAAGCAGGCTACTAAACATTTAAACGTTTAGGGTCATAAAAATTTGCAGAGAAACAAACGCTGAAAAATTGCTCAGTTTGCTTTCCCTGCTTCTGGCACAACATAAAGGATGTTTCCAGGAATTTTACCTACTATGTGAGTTTGGTACCTGGGATGCCATGCCCAAGGGCTTGAGCAAGGACAAAATTAAAACAAGGACAAGGGGTTACACGTCGCACATAGGGCAATAGGGAAGTCAGAGAAACTCAGGGCTGCAGCAATCTAAAAATCTGGTGGCAGAAGCCCAGCAGAAGCCAAATCATCAGGGAAAGGGAAAGAACAGGTGACTAACTGCAGCCCCAAAGAGAAGCAGAGGCCAGCCTGATACCAGGCCTCAACTGCTCCAGCACAGCCTGACAAGGGTCAACATCTGTCATGAAATCTCTTAACAGTGAATAGCAACCAGCACCACAAATAAAATGACAACTCTGATTCTTCTGATAGTCCCATGGACACTCATATCCAGTGCTGTTCTCCATGTCCACCACTCATCCATCTGGACCACTGGGTTGTGACAGAGACAAAACATTCTTTTACATTCCTTAATTTGCTTTATAGTACAGCAATATACTTTGAAGTACTACTTTAGGTTTGAGAGAAACCAAATATTTTGATGAATTAACAAATAACTCTAATTTCCCAAAAGAATTCTGGAGAAAAGGATATGAAGCTTTCAGATTTACAAGCACGTTAAACTGAAGCATGAGTATTTTATTAACTGGTATGTTTTTCACACTAGAGAACTAGACCAGAGAAAATTAGGAAGTAAAGTACCTTCCAAGCACCTCTAAAAGAGAAAATAAAAAAAAGGAAAACGCATAAAACATGCATGCCTGCGATAATTTTTACAGTTTTCTGCTGCAGAGAGGATGAAAAGCTCAGCTACCGTACTTTAAAATGGTAAACAAAAGGCTATTTCTTATTAAGGTGAATATTGGCCATCTGTTATGCAACTCAAGGACTGATTAGAAAAACAATGTCTAATTTGATCAATCTCGACTGACCAGGTTAATCCATGAAAGGATCCAAACAAACGTATAATCTTTTCTAATCGCTATTGGATTAACTAGATTAATCCAATTGGATATATATAGTGTTCTAACACCACCACATTTATTTTGAGTATTCCATTATTTCCTTTATTTATCCTTTTCAACCACATTAAATTATTTTAAAGAAAATGATTTCCAAAGTTCTGGTATTTCCTTATGAAATGAGAAAAGTCATCCAGTGAGTAAACGGAATGTTTCACAAAGATTCTTCTTTGGCACAGAACACTCATTTCCCATTCGATACTCTGCTGAAGGGTCACAAAACTTCACTAAAGAAGAGAGAAATGATTCTGATGCTACAGAGACCTGGAAACATATGCTTGTTTTAATTCTAATTCAAAACATATCTGAGAAACGTGGATTAATTACATTTAATAATTTGCTCTGTGAGCCACCTTACCTATCGAGTTTTAGACTGTCCGTTCTGCATCCTTACATCACCTACCAGTATTTGCTGGGCAACTCTATATACAATACAGTTTCTCTGATTCCAGCAGGTATTTAATCCCCAAAACCCCAGGAAGTAGAAGAACATGAATTCCTTCCCATCTACAGAAAGCTTGCTTATTAATATTGTAAGGAAAAACCAACCTAAAACAAGCCACACACACTGCAGGTAGCCCCAGCAACACTCCTCCACACAGGTCAACATGATAACTTCTCTCTTTTTTGTAACAGCACTGGACAAAGGTGTGTTCACATAAAATTTTTAGAAGGCATACATGACAGGTCTGGTGTGAAAAAAATGGAAATTAAGCTGGAGACTGAAATGGCAATAGCTTCAAAAGTGAGGCTGATTAAATCTGAAAAGAGAATGCCATGCTACTGGCACTGACCTGTCTACTCCTTTGGAGTCCACTGTGACAACTTATAAAGTAACTGAAACTGCTTCTGCCAACTGTAAAGGGAAGTTAGCTGGCAGCACTGGAGGGTGGCATGCAGGGACTTCTTAATGCATTTGATAAACTTTAATTTGACTAAATATATTTACATCTTGCTTTCCTCCCCCCCCCCCCCCCCCCCCCCCCCCCCCCCCCCAAAAAAAAAAAATACAAACAAACAAAAGCCATTACTTCTCATTTCAGTCTAGGAATCTGATTGTGGGTTTCTTAATCTTGCATCATCAGTTTGGCAATGAGTCATTGCACATTTCACCCAGACCTTACTATTCCACTCTCCCAGAGTGGAGGAGGCTTGTCACTATCTTTCATTCATAGAACACTTTTCTTTCAGTACAAACGCATGCAATAGCAATAGTATTTTATTTACCATTATTGAACTAGGTGTATTGATTAGATCAAATCTGAACACCTTGTTGTGTGTAAAGTAAGTACCAAGCAAAAGGAGACTGCAACCTTTTGAATGTACATGCTATTTTGCAATTGAATCAACAGTCTTTAAGAGAATTTAAGAAGAGGAGAGAATTGTCTAGGCTTTTAGGTTGGGATTATCCAAAGATGACTAATGGAACTAGGCACTTAGCTCCCTTAGGCCCTTTTGAGAAACTTCACATTTAATAATTAATCCCACATAGACTTTACCTTTTACAGAATCTTGTGCTCAGTGAATTAACGTGGGAGCCAGACTCAATTAGAACAATTGCTTGCCTGTGTTGGTTTTGGTAGCATCATTAGGGTAGGGTCAACTGCCCTCAATTCCTTAGACTATAATCCAGAATTACAAGTGACTACACAACCCAAGGACTACACCGGCTCCTCTGGCAGCGTACGGCTCACTGCCAAGTCACTAGGCACTGGGGACAGCCCGGCAGCCAGCTCGTGGCAGGTACGCTGCTGCAGCAGCCCTTCCCTTCCAGCTGTCTGAGCTAGCATCAGCCCGCTGTTCGTTTGGACTCGACTGGAGGCACACACAATTTAGGAGTGGTGCTTTAAGGTCAACTACATCCTAACAAAGAACTTCTACTATAAAAGGAAGTTCACTTCTTTTACTTGTTTGTTTTTGAGATTAATAATCTTTGTTTCCTGATGACAGCATATCCAGCAAGACTTCTCCAAATGGAGTACTGAAGGGTGAAAGCCACACTAACAGGAGAAATAAGTACCTCAATAGTTTGATTATGCCACAGAAGCATATTCAAGTAGCACTGAGATAAGAGCTACACAGACCTAGTCAGCTCCAGATAAGCAACAGGAATGTGAAGATCTGAGCTGGAGCACAACACGTCCCTATTCATATAAAGCTGATACCACACAACACAGAGGATGTCAAGTACTCCCAAACTGATGTTCTTCTGGGAATCCACTACCTTCTGTATTTCTTAACTTTACCAGATCTTATCTATGCAGTCTTAATATTGTGTTAATATAGTTTATCTGTCTCTATTATAGCAATATACCTCTTAATGGTGAGAAAAACTGAAAGAAGCATTCATTATATAAAGGAACACACACCATGGTACGAGTGCTTCACAAAATCATTTCTAATACATCTTAGACCTCAGCATGACCCACTTCCAACAGATCCACGTAAAACAAACTTTTAATTTCCTCTTCCAGTATTTCCCAGGACTGTATCATTCTTTCCCATCACTAACACAAGTACAGCCAATCTTTAACAAATGACCTAGAGGGTTCTGCAAATTTGTTGTAAGTTACTTAATAAAAATGTTTCATTTACAACTGCCTAGAGAACAGCATCTTCATAGCCTCAAAAAGGGTTAAAACATGTAACTTGGATTTCCTAAGGGTTTATACTGAAAGATCAACATAAATAGTAATAAAGACCCCAATTCAACACACACTTAAGATAGGTTGTAAATAATTTTTTTAAAAACAGAAAAAAAGTAACTCTTCAATTGAAACAGGGGAGATAGTGAAAAATTAGACAGTTCAATAAAGTGTATTGGAAGTATGCGCAGTTTAAAAATATTTTTCATTTGTACTGTTTCTAACATAAACATCTTTTCTTCTAATTAAACTGATTACATTAATAATGCACAATTAATTCAGCTGCAAAATTCTTGGGCAAAGATGACACCTATCTATGAATCATAATTGTATCTCCTCTCTCTAATTAAACAAGCAACAAAATTTAAATGTACCTTTAGAGCTTCTGGTGCAGGTTCTCAGTGGTGACAAATCTGAATGGTAGCACTGATTTTCTTGGTGCAAGGCTGATTTGCACCAGCTGAGGGTCTGGCTTTTGGCCAGGAGCTCCATTAGTCTGGTATAAAACAGTTAGATATTTTAAGGGGACATCCATTTTGCTAGTCCCCTTTCCTACTTCCTTTTTTTAAGTTTAGGAAACTCTGACATGATTTCACACTGCTCATCTGTACACCTCTATGTTGAATGGAAAAAGCACAGGCTGATTACTGAATTTAACACTGTTTTCCTTACCGGATACCACGCCTGCCCCCATTTTCCCCCCATTTTCACAGTCCCTAGATCAGGAAACAGGAGTAGGTGGCCTGTTTGAAAGAATCTCCTTGCAGAGTACACAGTCATGGCACCCAGTGCTCTCTCGTGCCTATGAACGAATGTGAATGTGACCATTTCACAAGGAGGGAGATAACAGAAATCAACAAAGGCGATTCACAGAGACAAGGCAGCAGGAAGGGAGAGAGGACATAAGCACAGTACAGGAATAACCACTGACAAAACCAGAGCACGCTCTCCAACTACGGTGGTAACAAGGAATAGAGCACTAAATATTTAATCAGTGCATACAGGGCATATCCTTGGCAGGCATCCACCACAAAAAGCACAGAATCCTAAACTGAACTAAACTCTTGTCAGCACAGACATAAACCTGGATTTAAAAGTCATGATTTCAACAACAGACTTCCAGATGAAAGCAACGATGATGGTTCTGCATAACCGTGCGTGTGCTGACAACCGCAGGTAAGGCTTCGTTTTGGCAGCTACAGCTCTGCACTCCCTCCACAAAGCGATTGCAGGTTTCCACTCCATGCTGCTGGCGTATATAGGCTCCCAGCTTTGCAGACTGGCCGTAAAGGAGAATGTAACATGCTCGGCATGAATTAACACACTTTGCAAACCGAATGCAGCGTTTCAAGTGGCAGGCAGTGACTGCATGACCCGTCGGAACAGGCTACTGAACGTGAAGAGACTTAAAATGCTGAATTCAATCAACTTATACTTACATAACTTTTAAATTATTGTTTTAAATTACTTCGAAGGTTTTTTTTTAAAAAAAAGAAAAGTAGAAAATTGATGACCTGGAGAATTGAGATTAACAAGTTACTAGAATGAATTCATACTTCATCCCTTTAGTGCTGCTGTTGATGAGGTACCTCCATAAAGCTTTTAAGCTTGTATAGAAGGAAAAAAATGTTGGCCTTCAATCATTATTTGGTGGCTTTTCAAGGCTGCAGCTTCATCACCAGGAGTCCAATGACACCCAAGCTAACTCTGCACAAGACAGCTCATGTCTGGAAGCAATACAGCTGCATTTATTTTGTCGCCATGCTGCCAGAGTTACTATAGCAGGTCAGTATAAGCCAAGGGATCTCTGAACTTCAGGCTGCAGTGTCATTGACCTTTCTTCTCTCCATTACAGCATCAGTGGATGTTCTCACAACTGAAAACTACATATGTTTTGAATAATCTGTTCTATCTTATCCTTTTACCACATGGGATAATCAAAGCTGACAATGTTCAGAATTGAGGCCGAGTACTTCGTTCATCTCCAAACATAAAAGTTTATATGTTTCATAAGAATATGCAGTGACTCCGATAAAATTACATGCATTGATGTTCTTGTTCTTATGGTATAAAATCTCACCCCTTTGAAAAAAAATTCTGCGCTATTACCACGGGGGGGAAAAAAATGTACTTTTGAAACACTGGGGAAAAAAGTTGTTGAAAGTATTTCCAGATTTGTGTCACAGTTAAAATGAAAATGCATTTTTAAAGATAAATTGACATGTAGGACGAATTTTCATAATCATTGTACTGATTTAGGAAATTCTTTAGGGAAGACCACAGACCACAAATCCTAACAGCCATCCCGGTGTATCCTGCCCTTCTTGATCATATTGAGTATTTCAGGAAGGAATCTGGGCACCAAATTAAGCATGGGCTGTTGGCTGTCAGCTTTACACCAGAATCTGCCTTGTGATCATGGCAACAATGTTAATGAGGCTCCTGGCTAGATTTATTAGAGACATGAAGATTTTATATATGCAAACCTTCTTAGAAAAACTCGTGTAGGTCAAATGAAACTCAACTCAATGTCAGAAAACTAATTAAAGAAACAAGTTGAAATTATTCTACATCAGCAGCTTAAGACTTCATCTGTACACAGAAGCTAGTGCACAGCATGATGGCATGTGAATTCGAGACATGCCAGCCATTCTATCCTAATCTTCTGAGGGGACACTCAGTGCATCAGTCACACTTCTGTGCTTGAAGCTGAATAGCAAGGGGCTCACAGCACACTATGTACATCCGCACCAGCGCTTCATCACACAGCTTTGTTTCCCTGTGTCCAAGACCACAGACACTGCAAAACTGCACAGCAAACCATATCAAGATGCAGATGTGGCTTAAAAACAGCTATTTCTTTTGCCGGTTTAATTACAGGTTCACAATACAAGTGCGCACACTATTGTGCAAGAGCAATGGAGGAGGTGACATGGTGACAAGAACAAGCAGCCCGGCTATATGAACCAAAGAACCACTTCCTTTGTGGATACTGCTGGCTTAGCATTGAAACAAAAGTCTAAAATTAAGCATATACTGTTTTCAGGCACCCCGGTACCTAAAATTCTCTTATGCACTAATAAAGACATGCAGTAATCCTACAGAAGTGTTTCTGAAAGGCTAAATTTTAACCACAAATGCCAGATATTAGACACATTCTCTTGTTTGCTGATTTGTACCCAATTAAATGCTTTAGGATAACATCTGTAAATGGACCTTGTTGTTTGCAAAGTATCACCAGCGAAGAACAATGCTTCAGGTCATTTTGTTAAACATCTGCTGTGTTGGAAAACATCACAGAGCTGGAAAACAACACTATGATGAGAAGATCTGGAAGAGGAAATAATGTCTATTTTTCTGGGAATCCCTTGAATGTTTGAACTTAAATCATATTATGGTCTGAGACTCAGAAAATATCATGGAGACCAGATACTTTGGAATGAATGCTTGTTTATTCATGCCAGTTTATCAAACCCATATGTATACAACCCTCTCCTTCCAGCTACTGTAAGTACTTAAAGCTCTCACAGCTAAGCTGGGTGTACAACTCACAATGCATGATTTAAGGGAAAAAGAGAACAAGCAGCAAACCATACCAGTATTGACTCAAATATTTCTTGTAAATTTAACTTTAACTTGGGTCAAAATCTTTAAGCTTATACTTAATTTTAAGAAAGCAAATGATCATTTAAAAAACAATGGAAATACCCACTTTATTTTAAACACATGCTAGATCATGCTGGTGTTTCAGGATCCTGAGAATATCCTGTTACTTCTTGTAGCCCATGCCATTTTTGCATGCAAGACTGATTTGTGAAATACAATTTTTACACAAAATTGCTGCATACATTTCAACCCAAGTAAAAACGTATGCCATGTGGGATTGTTTAGATACCTTGACTGAGTATGTTACTCTATATGAAACAATTCTTCAAAGAATCATTAGGATTTTGAAGCTGGTGGAAAAAGAAAAAGATAACAGGGAAAAAAATGGAGTTAGGGTAATTAAAGTTCCTTGAAAATATTTCCCTGCATTTTTCTGCATCAGAAACAGTTTTATAGTCAACTCTGTAAGTCAAGGCTAGACTTGCAAAACATATGGGATTTTAGGTAACTGCAGAAGAAAGCAATCAGCTGCCTGCTTTGCCAACCCTGTAAGAAACATTTTTTGCCATACAGTACTGAAATACTCTTGCACGTGCACACCCACGCACAGTGCCCAGTTTGGGTTTAATTATTCTTCATCTCTTTTGATACTGAACCCAAATCGCCATCAAAAGTTCCAGTCAGTGTCTCCACAAAGCAGAATTTAACCAACACACACTGCAGGTAGACATAGGTAAACATACACTACTCTCTCTCCAAAATCATGATTCAAGTTTCCATTACAGACAAGTTCCCTTTAAAATTCAGCGTATGAAGACCAACAAATTAGGAAAGGACAAAGATAGAAATAGGTAACAGTCTTCTAAATGACAGAAGCTTTTGTATTGCCTATCTTGCCTGAGTCCTCTTTTGGACTACAGAAAGCCCGCAGACCTGATCTCCACCACTATTGCAATGGAAACGAAACAACTTATAAAATGTGGATTGTTTTCAGGTAGGCATAAGAAAAGCAAATAAGAAGTCATGTGATTCTATCATTTATACCAAAAGAAAGTCTCTCAAGAGCACTCAACTGTCAACCTGATTATTCATGCTATATTCACAGGGATGTGTCTTCAGAAAATACTTGGAAATGGTGGAGGATAAGCAGCTGAAAATAAACCTTCACTGAGAAACAGGTAAAGATGGTTTATGTGATTCTTAGATGCATAAACTGGAAAGCAGAAGTGTCATCTGTTTTATGACTGCTCCTGGAGTCACGTGTGCTTCCAAAACTCAGAAACCATGGTGATATATGAGAAAGTGTTAAAGGTGTAATTACAAAACAGGAAAAGATATTTTTAGTGAACAACTCAAGGACCTCATCTTATTTCCTCTTCCTAAGGGTAACTTTGTGAGTTTACCATGCAACACTTCAGACAGCTTCTGCTTAGTAGAGTTGAGGCCATGGCTTTGCAAAATATTAACTCATGCAAAGAAAAATCAACAAAACAGAAGCTGAGAAGATGTCTATATGACTGAGCAGCTCACATCAAGTATTTATCAGAGGCCTCCTGAATTCCTTTTATATAATAAGATTATTAAGACCTGCGCTTTTTATCTACTTTATGAAACCTAAACCAGGCCAAAACGGAAAGCATGAGTGGTATGTTTTTACAAAGCTACGGCATACCCAACTTCCTTACATATCGCAGCTTCTTTTCTCCCTAAGAATACAAAAACTACTACAGAAAATATGATGTTATGGCTTCATTTTTTTTGTATTTATCAGAATATGAATTCTGATATTTAAATAAAAGCTAAGCAGTGACACCCTACTTTACCAATTTACCAGAAATTGCCATTTTTACCATTCACCTCTTCAGAATACAAACTGCAGAGCAAGAATTGACCAACTGATAGCAGTCGATGCAACTTCTCCCCAGACTTCAGTTAACTACTTACATAGACTGTAAAGCTTGAAGACTGTTACAGGAACCATCTCTGTACGGTTATACAAATTCAGAGGTGGAACTCCATTTCTGAAATCTTGCAGACTCAGGGCTTGTCCTTGAAACCAAAACCTATCTTCTAGATATCCAATCCTGACCTACAGAGGAACAGAGAATCCAAGCACAACTACATTCTGCTAGTGATTAACTTAACCTATAAGCACATACCTATCTTGCACTCAACTTATTTAGGTTCAGCTACAAGCACTTTGCTAAACCACAGACTCAACATACCGTTCTTTGGCCCAAGAGTTTAAATTCAAACCTTTCTATAGACGTACTTCCTCTAAAGCTACCCTTGTATCACAAAAGTTAGAATTATTTTCAATAGTATCTACTTTAATCATACTTAGAGCTCATAGCTGTCAAGCCCCTAGTATTCAGAGAAGATGATATTTTTAAGAAAAGCAATTGCTGTAACTTCCTGCCTGAATCAATTCTTTGGTCCCATTGAAAATGTTGTCTTCATACTTTTTTTAATTTCCCAAGGATTTCCCATGACAATTTCTTTAAAATTTTAAGCCAGATAATTTAAAGGGGAGAGAAAAAAAAAAAAAAAAAAACAACTGCTGCACAAACACACTAGAGATGAGAGCAGACTGTGTGACAATGACCAGCATGGATGAGGGACAAAGGACAGATGTTGCTGAATCACCGTACAGCTGCACAAAGTCTACAGTTCAAGCTTTCCATACTTCTGTTTCAATCTCTGCACTGACACAGACATATAGTCACCCATTTTTTTTCTTGACCACAGTACCCTGGTTTCTCACCAGCATTCACGCCCCACTTCCACAGGGGCAATGCCCCTCTCCCATTGACATGACCTTGCTGCTTGTCACAAACATAATATATTCTACTGCGTGTGTTAATTGCAGCTACAGATGAAGGGAATGGCACCTTGCTGTTGCCTTACCTGCCATATAGATCCTCACACATTTTCCACCACCAATATTCCCTTCTGCCCTTTGCAGTGGATAAGACTGCAAGACCCTGGCTTAACACATCATGTTCAATTATAATCATGATCTCCATCCTGGCAGATACACTGAGCTAAACCCTGAGGCTCTACTGGTTTAAAGCAGGGTTTTCTGTTTCTCTGTTTGTTTTTTGTAAAGTGTTATAGCAAAGCTCAGTCATGGTTATCATTTCAGAGGTGTGGACATTTTCCTAAAGGGAAGTGTACCCAATCATCGCCATTTCACAAGGCCTGCCAAGTCATCATAACATGGTAACACACTTAGATTGTTGTTTATCTGGTCTGTATTTGAACAAGCGAAACAAAGATCTCAGCTTAATATTTTAAAAGGTACTAGTGACCTCATGCCTCATATCGCTAAGCGCACTGAAGTGATTGTTTCTGCAACTGCTGTGTGCATCCTTCTGTGTACATTTATTCCTCTACTTTGTCACACAACTAAACAGCCAGAAATAGAAATACACCAAGTCATTTAAATATATATATAGACATAGATATCTTACTACTAATAATAAACCAAGAACTGTATCCTCTCTACATGGATACAGAACAAATCTGTCTTCTCTGTTTTAGGTCTGCAGTTACATCACCCTCAACAGTACTGGATGCAGGTATGCATTTGTTTAAAATACAGTTCCGATTCAATTCAAGTACTGACTCCAAATTACTCACCTTCAACCAATCTTCAACTGAACTAGCCCAGGTTTTTTGCAGCCTGTTCTCCTAAACAAAGCAGATCCATGGCTCTTATATTCACGACAAAGAGTACTTGCACCACAAAGCTGGGATACATGTGAATATGTATGAAAACCATGAAGAAATGTGGTGCTATTTTAATGTTTCCTTCATTAACTGAACGGTATCAAGAGACAACAATATTTCCTATAAAAACATAATTTCTCTCACAAAATAAGTAGGTTTTAAACATCAGCCAATTGCTGATTATTTCAAAGAACTTGCTCTGTATTACTCTTACAAAAAGAATGGCTGCTGACCATTCGATTCATATTTCACTGTAATTTCTTTAACGCTCATACTATTTCATTCCTTGCATTACCTTTGCAAATACAGCTGACTCCAAAAGATTTGTTCCCCTTCCTTAAAGGAGCTCAGCAGAGGTCAGCAAATCTACATGCAGCGCATGCATAATCGCACAGCCAGGGTGGGCAACATCAGTACATAAATTACTATAACAGCAGAAAATTCAACATTTTGAAATCTCTACTTTCTGCATATGGAAAAGACTAAGACTCTGTAAATCATTTGAAATGCTTATCAGTAATTAATGAAGACATCACAAAAATCACCCTGGGGATATTTCACAAAAACATACGGAGAAACCTACGGTACTTCCTCCATGCTATTTCCAGGGTGGTGCTAACTTCTGTTTCCTAAAATGCTAGGCAGACACCTCCCGCTCTCTTTGAAAATATTGTATCAATATGTTAATACCATCACAAATTCTCAAAGAACTGCATTATACTGAATAAATTAAAGCCAATTTAGCAGAGCTGGAATGACTTTAATCAAGTAAACATTTAAGTTTTGGCTTCACCCATTTGTCTCCAGTCACATTTGAGATGAAACAGACTAGATTGCTTTGACAAATTTATCAAAAAGTATGCATATTTCATATATTACTCAGCAGTAGAACAGATTCTGACTTAATAGGGTAACACAAAAGCCACCTTTCTCCCAACTATACTATATTAAAAAATAAAAATAAAAATGGTTTGTTCTGTCTTTGGTCACAGGTATCAAGGGCATCCTAGACTGCTCTTAGAGTAAAAGTTAATGTTGAGAACATTTTATCAGATATATCAGCTTCAAAATTCCTGAACAGAAGTGACAAGGTCAGGCTTCCCCAGAGAAGATAAAATTTCTGATGGCTACCTGAAGGTCCAAGTGCCGCAAGCACACACAAGTCCTGAAGTACATGCCACTGAATCCACTGGGAATAGTAACGCTAAATTGTTCACATTTGTTTGCATGGCTAGGGCATGGTTAAAACTGCACTTACTTCGGAGTACAAATAAACACAATTTCATTACCTGACCTCTGATCTCTGGAGTCTCGCACAAGGCTTATTCCTTCATGTTTTAGCTCTAGTGGTTTGCTCACTTTCAGGATGAAACAGATCATCTACTTGCACTTTACACTTTCTGGGTCTTCAGAGGACGCTCTTATATATCCTGCTACACCTGGATTACAACTGATGAGAGAATGAGATTAATTTAAAGAACCAACAGTGTTCGTTACAATTCCAGAATTACAAAACTGGGGCTGGGCAGTTTGGAAAGCCTAGCAAAGGGGAAAAATCACTAATAAACCCTACAGTACTACAGGAAAAAGCTGTTCTCTTTACCAAGACTCAAAACACTCTATGTAGGCCTGCTTTTAATACAATTACAGCAGTAGCACTCTAACTTTTGTAGAAAGAATTCAGTTACAGCCACAGAGGTCAGAACATACAACAGGAATAGACTTCTGGTCACTAATACATATCCCTAGTACCTGAGACAGTCACAGTCTCTCCCATAAATGAAAACAAGACTGTTTTAGTTTCATTACCTATTGAAATACGGTTCTGGAATAAATGCACACTGATAAAACCAAGTATTAAAAAAGTCGATTTATTCTGTGCAAGAAGTTAAATGAAAACACTACTTATCAATATTATTTGCAAGTCTCTTATACTACTATGAAAATAAAGCCGGACTCTGTATGTGACAACGTCCTTGGAATTGCTCTCGTTACGATACACACTTGCGTCTCAGAACTTAGTGTGCTGTCAGCTCTCTTAACTAGGACTGGTCTTGCATTGGATGTATTATTTGAAGCTTGGCCCTATGGACAAGTGAAAATGCAAACTTCTGTCTTTTTTCTGGCTTAGTTGCAAGTACAGATAACTGCGTTGTGACACGAAGGTACTCTCAAATTGCAGCTCTGTGAGCAATAACAAGAGTCCCAACTACAAGATTACTAAGCCAATCTCCTATCTTACATTTATCCTTTGGGTCTGAAATTCCTGATTAACATGAAAGCACACTTTCAAAGGCAGGAAGAGCAGGCTCTGTATGAGTGAACTAGTATCCCAGAGTACACCACATGAACTCCATTAGCGAGGGGGTCATATTCTGTATCTGTCTACAGCAATTTTTATTTTTCCCCCCTTTTTTTTGTTTTTATACATATAAACAAATATATTTTTGTTTATATATATATAAATAATTTTTTAAACTATTTATCCTTCTAAGTTTACCAGAATTACCACACAGGATAAACGCTTCCCTGTAGAACGTCTGTACTTAACCAGCAGTGTATGAGACTTTGTTAAAGCCGGCACTCTTTAAAACAACAGCTTTCCAAATGTGTACGATAGGCAACAATCTCTAGTTAATCTCCAACGCTTTTGCCCATAGTACGAACCCTGCCTTCATGTGCTAAGGCAAGAACCAGAAGTTACTTTCATCAAAGTCTTCAAGAATCTTTTAAAACGTATTTGCTAGCCCATGATTCTCTAAGGCCAAAAGTCCTGCTCACTCATCTGAAATGTTCAACACTTACCAAAAAAAGACTGCTGAGGAAGTTCTTGTCCTTACACAGGCCAGCCACATTCCCCTAGGTGCGAAGAAAGGTGACACTTCACTTGAGCATCTGTATGTGTACCTGAAGGTTTTCATTTTTTCTTTTAATACCCTTTCCTCAGGATTATTGCCCTGATCAGACAGCATCCAACTTGCTAGCACAAGAAACTAAGCAGCACAGTACTGAAGTCTTTTAATTTTAGCCAAAATCGCATGAATGGCTCATTACTTTTCACTTTCTTTGCTTTGAATGATTCAGTGCATAAAGTAAATGACATATTAGATGAAGAACAATTGCTACAGGCTATTAAAACGGAAATACGGGAGATTGGAAGAAGGGAAAATGGTCACACAGAAGTGGAATGCTGGTCCATTTAGAACCACTGCATATTTTTCTTTATTAAAAAAATGTATATATATTAAAAAAAAAGAACTCTTTAAAAAAAGTATTGTCTGTTATAAATTATGTTGTCAGATATACAGAACACAACTAATCACTTCCTGAATCATAATAAACGTTTGGCCTTACTGATAGCTTGTGGCATTTATCGCTGCAAGATAAATTTAACACAAAAGAATTTTAATAATCACTGCTTTCCAGTATGAATGGCTCTTTATTTTAGGAGTCATGACATCAGATCAATAAGAGCACCTGATTTACTTTTTCTGTGTAGCAACCACTGAGCACTCTAAAAATGAAACCTAAAAAGAAAGATCCAGGATGTACATTGATGACTTCCTAAGAGGCAGTCAACAGCCAACATGCTATAGCAGCACTGGGAAAAGAATGGCCCATGTTAAAAACATGGGCAAGGAATAGGAAAGATGAAAATCTGGTGCCATCATCTCCACAGGACACAGCCAAATCATGATGATAACGTGACGACTTTGTCCACTCAAGGGATGTTGGCTAAGAAATGCTGCTCCGTATCACTTGCAGTTTTTACACTTCTGAATAGTCAGAGAGGAGGACAGACAACTAAAGAAGTTTGCTTATCCTTACTTTTCAAATACAGATAACATATTGATTTTTTTGAATAAGCCTTAATAAATTAAAAATGGGCTAGGAAATAGGGAATATCAGATTCAAAACAGGGACAAAAGTGGAAAGAGGACTACCAAGGACACATGCTTTGACTACATCAGTTCTTGTTCTTTAATATTAACGGACCATCATGACAAGCTGCTTTTTCTACTCTCAAAGTATCTGAAGACTGGCTGTCTAGCAAACCCACAGATTAACAAGTCAGGAAAACAGATGATTTACTCAATTTTAAGAACATTTTGCTTAAAAGGCAGTTGTTCTAGTCTAGCAATCATTTTGCTTGAGGAAATAAATTCAGGTAACTATTGCAAACTTCATCCAAACCATTAAACACCTTGAACTCTCTAAACATTTGCTGCAGTAAACAAAAGCCTTGCAAAAGCACTAACTACTCAATCTCTGGACTGTTTAACTACTACGGTTTAACTGTTTAACTACTACAGTTTAACTACAGTTAAACTTTATTATATGATCAGTAGATGAATCAAAGTCACACAGAAATTTTCCACTGACAAAGACTCATTAGAGAATCCTGGTTTGGGGCATGAGGGCTGACTGTTCAGAACTCCTTAGGCCTGACGAATTAGCTTTTCTGTTATCTCTGGGCAGCACTTCACTGTTACTCACGGACAAGCTTCCGACAATATCCTCTCTGCACGCTTTGAACTGATCTTTTAATAGCTACCTTCAATTATCTCACAGATGGAGTGTTTAGCAAGCTATAAGAGTACCAACCTGCTCGTAGCAGAAGAGAAGAGCCTAAATCCTTTAGACTCCCACCAAAACTCCATGCTTCAGAAGTCAGTGTCTTCCCTCCAAATTCTTAGCCTCCTTGCCAGGAAGCTCTGACTGAAGTTTGTGAATGAGCAGAATGGGATTACTGCCGACTTCCTCTTCAGGGACATCATTAACACACATATTAAGTCTTTCCAGCTTTTTTTTTTTTTTTTTTTTTTTTTTTACCACAGTCCTCTGCATCTGCAATAGAAACCTCCTTTCCTGTTTTTTAAAAAATACTAACCCTCAATTCTCATAGACTGCAAGTCCCTCTTTGCCCAACAACTTTTTTTACTGCATTTAAAAGATCCCACTACTGCTCACTATTTGCCTTCAGAAACATAATTTCACCTATTTTATCCAAGGCTTCACTAGGGATGCGCTGGATTTCTTCCTGCTTTCTTCTAGCAGCTTCTCAGTGTCAGGCAAGCCTTCCTCTGGCCCAGAAGCCACTCACCCACCACACTACTGTGACTGGCCACTTGCAAGCACAGCAACTCTGTGGTCCTCTGTGCCATTCTAATGCACTCCTGGCATTCCCAAGCCTTCGCACATGCAATTGAAAACAGACAGGCAAAACTTCTCTGCTGCTCTAAAGCTAGATTTTTCACCAGCAAGGAATTTGACCTGGAAGACCTAAAACAATGATGCATGCCATTAACATGGCAAATGGAAAACCTGGAAGAAGCAGAGCTCTATAAATCCGTCCACTGAGCTCTTCTGAGTAGATTCCTCTCTCAGTTTTCCCTTTTCTCACTTTAAGACTCCTTTATTTCAAGTTGGTCTTTATAAGAGCTGTGCAAAATCTGACACACTTCCCTGCCAACTAGTAACTTCATCCAGTTTGGAGGAAACTAGACGAAACAGGTTTTTACTCAGGGTTGAAGAATGGGAATCAAGTAGACAATAGTATCAGACAAGCTGCTAAAATCTTGTTCCTGAGGTCGTACCTGCATGTTCTTAACTTTGCCTTCAACAGTACTGTGTGTTTTCAGGATCAGAGCCCTCAGAAGTCCAACACAAGGTCTCTACTGACAGGCTTAAATCAAAGCATGCTTTTCACATGTGTTTAAAGCTCTGTAACTTACTGCTATTACAGTAATTTTCCAATCGCTTGACTTACTTCCCATTTCACCAGAACCTAAGAAGTCAAATAGTTTTATTTAAAAATACACTTTGATATTTCTGAAAATAAAGATTATTTTTTTTATTAGAAGTCATACAGAATGAGCAGAATTTCTCAGAACATATTAAAAATAAACACGAAGAAATCAATAGGCATCAGGACTTACCTTACTGACAGAAACACTAAAACCAACCTAGTATAGCAGCCTCACTAAGGTTTATCAGTCTGGAAAGAGTAAGGAGCCTCTCCAGACAAAAGATGTTACTACGTTAAGAATTGCATTGGATCAAAACACTTGATATAATTTCACCAAGGGGACTCAATGAAAAGCATTGAAATTACATGGGTTTTCTTTCCCCAGAAATATATGAAGCCAGCATCTGGTTTCCTTTATTAAAGTCTCATTTTCTCCCCCCCCCCCCCCCCCCCCCCCCCCCCCCCCCCTTTATTAAAGAATAGTTCATTGTTATGCTGTAAAGCTGAAATTAATTTATTCTGTAGGCAGACATGTCTAATATGGATTTAATAAATAACATGACTGTGAAAGTATTCAACATTATTTTTCATCAGGAAATTCTACTGCCTAAAATGAGAAACCACCCAAGGTTAGTTAGAAAGATTTGACATGTGCATGTAGACTCCCCAAATGTGGCTGTATGTAGATGTATTGGGATGGTTTGGGGTATGATTTTCTTAGTAGCAAGCCATTGAAAGCTCATTGTGATAACCTACACAACAGCACTTTGAGTTTGGGGGAGCAAGAAACCAAGCCCCTCGAGTACTGCCAGTTGACCTATATGGAAATTTCAGTTACATTAATGTGAAATTCTAACCGTATTGATAGGTAGCTTTCAACAAAAACTTGTGGTTGTAACTACAGCTACAAAGCATGCTGTCGCTGTTTTGAGGGAAAATAGGTTCAGTTATTCAGAGATGTTGAAGAACATTCACAGAGTTAAGATGCAGTCTAGCTCTAATTTGAATCAAGTCCATGAATTGTAAATAGGAACACTCTAACCCCCCACAGGGCCAGCGGGGAACTCCCAGGGCCCCTGTGATATTCTGAATGGGCTCTTTTGGAAATGACTGCAACACTTCAAGAATATTGATTGAAAAGATTTCATTTTCCATAAAGGGGATGGTGGTGGTGTCTCTTTTCTTTTATTTTTTTATTCTTCGCGGCACCAACCAAAGATATATGCACACACTTCTGATCAACTCTAGTCTTCAATTTACAAGCAACAGCGTCCCCATTACCATATCGCAGTGTGTTTTTCCAGCTATACAACTCAGACCTTAAAGACACTGCATACTGAAAACTGCCTCCATAAATAAGATGAAGCCACAACACACACTCTTTTTGGCCTACAGGTTATATGGGGTTTTGCTAGTGCACACCGTAATTATTACTTACATCTCCAAAGCACAACAGAAGTGATTCTCCCAGTTTTGTTGCTGTTGTTCTTCCTGAACAAAAGACTACCACCATCTCTGTTAGTAATCACTTTCCCACATTATTGCCTGTCAGTAGTTTTGGTTTGTTACAAGGTTTTCATACATTGTTTGGTGAAAACTGTCTTAACACAGGATACTTTTTAAAATAAATTCTGGGACTTGTTCTGTAGTACGAGGTTAAAATACAAGCATTAAATCAGGCCAATCTAGGTCAAAAAACACAGCTGAAGCTATCATATGGTTTTCTACTACAAAGGATATTCACACTGCTTCTCTTGAACTGCCACTTGTAAAACATCACTTGCAGATCAGTGCTTTAATTATTATAGTTTAACCAAACAACATCACAAGGTCTTCAATATCATTGGTGATGAACATGACATAAATATATACCAAAAAAGCATGGCACTTCAAGTAGCAGATTTAGTTTTGCTCTGTAAAGACCTAAGTAGAATGAAAAACATTCAGGACTTTTTGCTTCACACATTATGTGCTTGTTTAAAAGATTAATTTGAAAAAAAAAAAAAAAAAAAAACAATTAAAGAATAAAGCTCTTTAATACCTAAAAACTCAAGATGCTCACTCCCTTGGAAGGAGCACCACTGGGGGATAAATCCAAAGATGGGATCTAAATAGGATCTGAAATTGAAACTAAAAGAACACGCTCATCTATAAGTCTTTATGCTTATAAGTCATGCAGAAAACAAAACACAAATAGCATCCAAATAGTGACAAGAAAAGAGCCTCTTCACACTAACAGCTCAACACAAATATTAAAACAGTTTGAGATAAAATTTCATTACCCACATTATGGATCAGTAACTGCATAGGTTTCAAATAGCAAGCCAAAATGAGAACATGTCCAAATTACTCTAAAGGTTATCATAAAGGTTTAATTCCATTTTTATATCCAAATCTTTATTCAAACAAATTATCACACATGTGAATCTGAGAAATCCAAAGGTTAACATGCAAATAGACTTGCATTACTTTGCCCAAAAGCCCTCAGGCTCATTTCCTGGCAGACCACTGAAACTTGTAAAAAAAAAAAAAAATCAAAAGGGCTGATCTACAGAATATTGAATTCTTTGGTCCCAAACCAACAAAGAACCTAAGTGTGTACTTATCATTAAAGCACACGAATCTAGGGCTGAATCTGACCTGTACAGTCAGTCAAACACCATGAAAGGTTGCAGAAGGAAAGAATATAAGAACGAATTATCCTTAGGCATCAAAAAATTCAGTTGCCAGAAAAAAAATACATTCAGTATTTACATTATTCCTTACACACGCTATACTGCACAGAACAGTGCTCTCAGTAAGTTGGAAGGCCCCAAGCACCTCAAATTGACCTGGCTGCTACGCACACTCGGCGGAGCATTGTGCACCCATGCAGAAGGTTCAGCCCAGCCAGAAAGCTCAGGTCTGTGATGCCAGCTCTGAAGGGTTGCACAAAAACTGTACAACTGGAAACACTCTCACAACAGCAAAGGCAAAACACGGCCGAATGTCTACAATGTGTTGTGAAGAGAAGAGATGCTACCCTCCATGCAGAGGAGACGGTCAGCCAAGCACCCTTTCCACTCATGTTAGCATGTCACTGGACAGTGCTAAACAAAACGTGAAAATACAACGCCACAGCATTTACTGGGTAAGGATCAACAATTGCTTTAAAGTGGCTGTTCTGTTGCACAAATAAAACCACTGGGACTTGGAATCACTGAATGGCTTGGGTTGGAAGGGACCTCAAAGACACCCTGGTCCCAGCCCCCTGTCATGGGCAGGGACCCCCCCCCCATCCCCCAGCCCAGGCTGCACAAAGCCCCATCCAAACTGGCCTTGGGCACTGCCAGGGATGGGGCACCCACAGCTGCTCAGGGCAGCCTGGGCCAGGGCCTCACCGCCCTCTGAGTGAAGAATTTCTTCTTTGTATCTAATCTAAATCTACCTTTTTCTGTTTAACACCATTATGCCTTGCCCTATCACTGCAATCCCTGACAGAGTCCCTCCACAGCTTTCCTGCAGCCCCCTTTAGGCACTGGAAGGCCACTGCAAGGTCTCCCCAGAGCCTTCTCTTTCCCAGGCTGAACAACCCTAAATCCCTCAGCCTGACTCCATAGGAGAGGTGCTCCAGCCCTCTGACTGTCCTCTCGGCCTCCTCTGGACCCACTCTAACAGGTCTTACACCAGGAGCCCCAGAGCTGAACACAGCACCGCAGGTGGGGGCCCATGAGAGCAGAGCAGAGGGGGAGAATCCCCTCCCTCACCTTGCTGGCCACGCTGCTGTTGGTGCAGCCCAGGGTACGGGTGGCTTTCTGGGCCACAAGCACACATTGCTGGCTTGTGTCGAGCTTCTCATCCACCAGCACCCCCAGATCCTTCTCCTCAGGGCTGCTCTCCACCCTTTCTCTGCCCAGCCTGTGTCTGTGCTTGGGGTTGCCCTGGCCCAGGGCCTTGATGACCTCCATGAGGTTCACACAGGCCCACCCCTCAGGCCTGTCCAGGTCTCTCTGGGTGGCATCCCTTCCCTCCAGCAGGTCAGCCCCACCACACAGCTTGGTGCCATTGGCAAACTTGCTGAGGCTGCACTCGATCCCACTGTCAATGACACCACACTAAGCACGCACTAAAGCAGAACAGAAGGCTTTACAAATAGGAGCCAACATACGTTAGTTGCAACTGTTCAGTTGCTTTCTAGGAAGGAATAGTATTTGAAAGCTCTGGAATAGCTTCACTCTTCTGAAACACTATCCAGCACACCATCCATGCAGACAGCATCCCCACCAAGAGAAGTATTATTATTTTCAGGAAGTCATCTTGTTTGATACTACATAGTGGTCTCTGGTCTAGGCAAGGTGTAAACTACGCATCATGTTAGTGATGCTGTCTGCAGAATTTCAATAAACAACTCAATTTGTCCATCCAGGCAGAAGTAGCAATTAAGCCAATGCTCCTGAAAGCAGCGTAAGGGCAGAGTGCCCCTGCAGTTTCCTCAAAAAGAAGGTTCTTCCATGGCACCTTGAACTCCACCAAATGAGGAGTAGAGCCATAGGAAAGTCCTAGGAAAGGCAGAATAAGTTAGAAAGCAACAATATGATGAACTGCTGTGTTCCTCAAGAGCTGAGTACTGGTTTCCACACTTCTCCAACTCCAAGCCTTATTTTTGTTGAGTTTGAAACCTCCAACACTGCTGCACAGCTGAATTTGTCCCAAGTTCCCTAGCCTATTAACTAGGAACAAAACAGCAACATCCCATCCAATCCTTTCTTTCAAGAAAGGACATTAAAAAAACAAATCTTCAGCTTGCAGCCTCCTCCCAGGCCTGTATGCAGATGTGTGGTGGCTCCCCAACATCTCCCATGGGTTAACTCCACGCATGTCTTATACCTCCCTCATTCTTTGCTAATCGAGCAGCTTTATCCAATGCAAGTGTACCCCAGACCTTTGGCTTTGGGGCTACTGGATGACCTGCTTCATTTAAAGCAAGGCAGATAGGCATATTCACGTTTGGCTGTTTACCACCTGTCAGGCATGTAATGTCAGCACACAGATTTTAAGCAACATGCAAAGGACAGAGCAGCTCCAGTTTGTCACCTGCTGAAGTAGGACCTTGCTCAGAGCCACTCAGCGCAATCCATGTTCTGGTGGGACTTGATAAGAAGGCAGGCCCAAATGGTAGGCTGGGGCATGCGCGGTGGGGAGAGGGAGTGGGCTGGATGCAGGGGGTCTGTAAGTCTGCTTTCTGCTTTTAGTATTTCAGTTTTATTGATCTTAAAATAACAAGCCACTAAAAATTGCTACAAAACCCATCAGTCATAAAACAAGATCAAAAACATGCCTACAGAAAAGATGCCTGCCGGAGGAAAAGACCTTGATGACTGCTTTGGAAATACAAGAAAGCACATCCTTAAGTCATGTTTATAGCCTCAAAACTGCTCTGTTCAGACAGATTATAGAATTAGATAAAACTATCTATTGCCTTGAGTGATGACAGGAAAATGAACGTTTCATCCTCTACAGAACCAGGAATCTTCAGATAAGATTTGTCTCAGCCATCACAAGATAAATCACTGAGGGTCTCACGCTGTTGCAATTTACACCAGTTAGACCTGGCATAACTCGAAAGCCTTCACTCAAGTTACTCCAGCTTCAAGTAGCTAAGAGAAGAAACAGTTTTCAGATGGAGATAAATAAGAAGTTTTAGAAACCTTCTTTCCTTGAAGCTGTGCCATCCCCAGGCTTATTTTATCTTTACTATTCATCAGGCCATTATTTCTAAGCATTCAGTGGGTAGATGTGCAGGTATTTCTTTTCATCTAGTTTTTTCTACACGGATTCTTTGTCCTTGGATTCTCAGGTACTGCTTTTTGCAGCAGCAAAATAATTGGGACGCTGTGGAGGCTAATCCCATCTCAAACCTACTGAACGCAACTTAAAAAAAAAAAGGGGGGGGTAGCTGTGAATATTAAAAAAAAAAAAGATGGCAAAAGATCTTTAAAATATCTGATTTTCTACAAAAATGTACTATACCGTATTTTAATGCCTTACACATTTAGCTCCTCTGCTGGACCCAATCTCCATAAATCATATTATTAAATCAAAATTAAAACGTGCCTGCTTCCCTCTGTCCATACACATATATGTAAGAACTTCTAAGTGCTAGTATTTAATACATTCTTTTGCCACTGTCTGACTTCCGACTGGCCCCCAGCAGGAGCAGATGAATGATCCTTCTCACAAGAATCCATTTTTGTGGGAAGCATTTCTGGTTGCCAGGAGGAGGTTTTTCAGTAGCAAGTCTGAGCTGGCTCATGCTGATTGTGATTCACTCAATTGCCATTCAGCAATATTCCACAGCACATCCCAACGCAACCACCTTCACTGGAGAAACAGAAGCCTCCCTTTTTCTTTGGCTTCATTATTTTAAAACTTCAGTTTCATTCCACCCTTGGAGCAAGGGGCAAAGTTTAATTAAAGCACAGGAAAGTTTACCAGTGATTTGAACTGCTTTTGACCACAGCCAAGTTGAATGTTTTATTCGTTTTTTAAAGGCTATAGAAATAATTTTAAATCAGAGAGGACCATTTCTCATTCCTCTGATGAGAAGGAACAGGTAAGGACTAATATTCATCTCGGCACAAGGTACTTCGTCCCACACTGATAGTGTATCTACTTGCTAATATCTGCCATCACTACTCAGTAGCTTGATTCTCAGAGACAGAGCCTCCATGGACGAGAGCCATCACTTTAAGGTATCTAAATCCTTATGATTACTCCAAGATGACAACAGTTTCAGCAGGAACTTCTTAAGCAAGCACTTCTGAATCACTAAAACTTATTTTACTTCCAGTGCACAGATCAGCTCTTTCATTATTCCAAACAGCACTGAAATAAGTTGCATGTGGGAAGACTTTGTAATCACTTTATGAAGCTGTTTCATGCTCTGATGGCTTTCTGCCTTTCCCTTTTCCCCAGGAAGTACAAATAAGGCTTCACAAATATACAGAAAGTAGGATACAATGCGGGACATGCCTGTCAGGATGTCCACTGTAAGAAATATTTCCATTAACGGGAAGATCACATACGTACTTGAAGCCTTCAGCTTTTGTACGTTGTGAGAATCTGGCAATGAACCAAAGCTCTGAACTGCAACTTCTTGCAGTCAAAACACCTTGGTAGTTTACACAGTTGTCATTTTCAGGATGTGGAAACCAACTCTAGAATAATAGTCATCACCGCAAATAGATGAGGAACCTGGTAGTGGTGGCAGAGTCACAGTCACAAAAGCAGTCCTAGATGCACGTTGGGGCCAGGACCACAGGCAGAGAGCACTCTGACCAGGAAGGCATGCTTCAGTGGTTCTGCACCCATGCAAAGTCATCACACAACAGCAGGGTTCAGCCAGTGTTGAGGAAGAATCCTCTGTGTCCCCAGCACCACTCAAATTTCACGCTTGAACACGTCTTCTTTACAGGGTCAAAAAAAAACATGGGATGGTATTTCATTCTTACATATAAAATAAATTGGGCAACCCCCACAACAACGTTGCATCAGTTTAACTAAAGCCAGCTTAGGAAGCAGGGAAGTTATTTTCAAAGTTTCTGAATTGCACTGATGCTTACTAAAGACTATTTTGCCTTTATTCACAAGTAACTTTTTCAAGAAGTAATTAATTGATCTAATCACAGCTAGGAAAATATTCAATAGCAAAGTCATCTGGACAAAAAGGATTTGCCCGCCTGTAGGTGGTCTAGTGGATCTTCAACCTCCCATTCATTTGCTAAAATCTACCTTTTGTTGGCAATAAACTTGGGGGATGCTTACATTTTCTGACAATTGTTTTGCAGATTACTACAGCTGAAGGAATCAATCTTTTTGGAGCACTAGGTTTAAAGAATTACAAAATGAAAAAAGAAATCCTTCTTGTTTTGTTTTACATTTTTACATCTACAACTATTCCCATCCAATTTTGTGGACTATTATTTTGCCTGTAGTGTCAGTGGTTTACATGTGATTTTTACAGTAATGTATCACATGCTCCATTTCCTCTAAATTTAGTGAATAAGGATGCAATGGGCTTCAGGAGGTGAGAGAATTCTGCTGAACATAAACAGCTTCTTTCCCCCTATGCGCCATGCAAAAAAAAAAGAATGTGCCTCAGGTTTAAAAACGTAAGTGTATATTTCAGTAAAATTCTGAAAAATACCCTTTTTTTTTCCTCTTAAAACAAAAGAAATCTCACATTTAAGGTTAAGCATGTATATACAAGACTGGCTACATCAACATCACTCTCCTTTTGAATGGTTTTTGATCCTTCAGAGGCTTCAACGGACATGGCACCACCAAAAACACTGAGGCTCCCTCCCCTCGCGGACCACCTGACACAAATACAGTCCTCTTGTTATTAGGAAATAGCATCCATTTCCTAGCGGCACAAAGATATGATTTTCCCTCCTAGACAACAAACCTAAGATCATCCCCATTTGTCATCTTATGCAAATAAAAATAACTTGTTTAGGAGTATCTGGATCATTCCCTGGTGAGTCAGAAGCAGCCCCCATTTGTAAATTTTCATTTAGTCCACAGAGGAGAAAAAAGCCTCTCTCTGCCACATGCCAAAATGCTTCCTTGGAGGATTCTGCGTTGGTTCAAATAGAAGGAAGTTGTTACAGAGATGTTAGATCATGTTTTCTGCAATGACTTTCATACAACAACCTAGGCTAAAAAAAGTAAGAGAAAAAAGCAGGATATAATAACATGAGGAACTGATTAAATGCGTGTAGAAAGGAAGTTCTAGCTTGGCTATGTGGTTTTGGTCTGCTGGTCAGCTGCATCTCAGTGATATTCATCTACCCACAATTACTACCTACCTGGCCGTATGAAAGCAGCCTGATGGATCCACCCAAACTGAACTCTGCAATTGTGCAAGGGCAAGCTAAGCCTGGTCACAGAGAAGGAATGAGACGTGGTTTCTGGAGCAGCAAGCTGTGCCTCCTAACAAGTGGCACAGGGCCTCTGGCATTCCAAGAATCCCCGGTCATGTCTGGAAAATACAGGTACTAGAAAGGGAAAACATCTCACATCATCACCAGAAGTGGAAGAAAGAAAAATCTCACAAGCCCTAATGTTTGTACAGGTATGCCTCTAAAATAAGAATAGAGGATAAGCATTCACTAAGATTTGCACCAATACTTCTATTCCACATGTAAACATCTGCATGGATCCAAAATTTAATACAGTACATCTGACCACTATCCAAGACAAAAGTTTTTGCTTAGTACAGGAAAAGAAAAAAGACAGTCAGTCTCTCAAACCTTTCCTTTCAGATTAAAGCTTCAGAGCAGATTTAGTTGTTATCCACAGCAGCATAAGGCTGTTGTATCCTCCAAAATCTGACACCAACTCTACTTCAGTAGTGCTAAACAGCCCAGAGTAAGACTGAAGGTTAGATTTTGTAGAAGACATGAGCCATAAATCCCTTACTTCCAAATCCTGTTCTCACACTGTTGCTCAAGTCTGCAGATATCCCTTTTTTTTTTTTTATTGACTGTCAAGGCAGGCATGCATTAATTCGCTGCTGTCAAACAAACATCCCAAAGCCTCCTGTATCAACCTGGTGTTGTTTTGGGGTTGGTTTTTGTAAGCAGTGTTAAATGTTTGATGCACTGGTGCATTACAAAGGTGACTTGAATAATATCTCTAGTCAGTAATTCAAAATAAAGTATTCTCATCCTAGAACACGCACACACACACACAGGAGTTAAGTGGTTAGAATTCACACCCTACTCTAACCAAAAGTGCACATCTGCCTTATTCAGCCAAGCTTCAATTCCCCTTAAACCCTTCTCTCCCGTGACACAGCCATACAACTGCATTTCAACACTATCTGGTACAACATTGTTAAGTACAAAAGAGGCAATTATAAGCAGGTGTTAAAATGTCTTGTGCTCATGGACGTTTACCACATGTCTACTGAAACACCTACATTTGGTTCTAAGTTTAACATGAAATGCTAACGAGCAGCTCACATGGCTATCGTAGCAACTCTGCCCTCTAGACAGGAAGTTCAACTGGAAAGGCAGACAGAAGAATTCCTCGTTTCAACAGAAATGGTGCTGGTGGCATAGAGATCAAGCTATCTTACAGAAGATCAATAAGAACTTGCAGATCAATAGTATTCTGATTTGAACCAAAAGCAAGAGCTCCATGCAGAATCTGAAGAACAGTTACAGGGTCGATGGGAAGCTGCTAGCTAGTGGCACTAGCTAATCGTCTCCCCGATAAAATGAATAGGAAGCATGCAGCGGATGATATTTATAAACTCACGGTTTTCTTAAATCTAAACCATCTGATTTTATAGAAACTGTCTTAAGCTTTCTGCAAGGATGGTGAAAATTATGGATTAAGTATTTGAGTAAACCCCAATTCCCAATGAAATAACAAATGAAAGGGCATAATCCAATAGCTACACTTCAAAATATTTACACTCCAGATGCATGGTAAGAAATGTGGAAATATAATCCAAACAGATGTCCATAAAGGCAGCACAGGACAAGGACTCCATGCTAGCTTCAAATCAGATGTATTGCACATACCATTTCATGGATATTTTTGCACATAGATGATGAGCAGCCACTGTGACTGAAGGTCAGACAGAAGAGTAAGCTTTAGTGAGAATCAGGTTCACATACCATGGGTTTTACCAGGTCTCTCTTCACTGTTATAGCACACCAGTCTACCTTCACGCTATTTTTCTAGGTACCCTTTTAAATTTCAGTCTAACACACCACACTGGGCTACAAATGACTGGGCCATGAACTGCTTCAAAGCAGCTTCAATACCCATGCAATGAGGAGGATGTAGAAGACAGAAGGAGATGGCTGTCAATTGTCCAATTGCAAACCAGTGAGCCTGATGATCCTAAACTATCAGTGGAGCAGCTGTTAAGTCAGGACAGCAACATTCAACCAGGCGTTCCCTACTCTGCATCTACATTCTTTTTCCTCTCTTTCTCCTCAGGGTAGATAATTAATGGAAGAGCGTGAGGAACCAAAGGGGAAAACCAAAGTAACACAGAGGTGAAAAGATGACAACTATTCAACTACTCGTTTCTCAATCCTTGCTGTGAGCAGCTAAAACATGCAAGCATACAATCACAAAGCAAGTATATAAGCCATTTTCCTTCACTTTCTTTCCAAGATTGCTACAATTCTAAACGTTTTTGGAATTATTTTTGCCTAAAGATAAATGCCCACACGAACAAACTCACCTAAAATAGAGTACACTTCTTTTTAAACTGAACTAACCTCAAGCCTATCCTCTTCAGCCACAATGTCCACAACTGGTGAACAAATTGAAAAGTCATGACATTCCAGAGTCACAAACTTTTGACAAGAAAATTTTGAACTTAAACGGAGTACAGAAACTGAAATCTGATCTAAAAGGCACAACACCACAAATGTGCTTGTAAATACTCAGTCTCTCTCTCAAACTGGGAAGCATGACCCTATAGCTTTTACACACTCTCCATCTGTCCATGTTCTTCTGCTCTCTCTCATGTTACAGTAGCACTGTAATCTTCTTGGGACTGGCACAGTTTCTTACATTTTGTATACAGCACAGCGAGGTCCTAGCCCATAAATAAAATACCACATGTGACAGCAACAGCAGTAACTCATTTTCTGTTGATAACTGGAAGAAAAAAAAATATATCCCTTCTTTGTACAATATACATTCCTAACAGTTTAGATCAATAATGTATTCTGTTATGCAGTATTACTAAAAGGCATATAAACAAATTGCTCTAAAATTAATTAGCAAAATGTATCTGCATAACAAAGATTCTGAATTCAAAGAAAAACCTTTCAGAAGAATCTGAGACATCCTAAACTTGCCTCTTAAAATAAGGGCAGAAGAGAATGAAAACGTATTTCCTAATTGCATTTAATCTGAAAATTTGATTCTGTTCTGAGTAAAATTATTTTCATCTACTGGGAGTCTATACTTGGAGGAAGAGAGCAACACTGCAAACAAATGCCATGCTATCATTACTGGTGCATGGACCTGAGGTTTGACTAGTGTTTTCTCCTGAACATACTTGCTTTGAGATATTTGCTCGTTTCATCTTGTAAGACTCTCTCATTTTCTTTTCCAAGTCTGAAAATACAACAGTGAGTTTTTCCTGTACACCTTTTGCATTTAGTTCATTATGTCCAACTTTCTTCTCCTATTTTTACTGAATTGGCTACCAGTTTCAATGTTACAGTACCTACACTCCTGCACAAACATCTGAAGTTTTGCATCTAGAAATGGCCTAAAAGAATGGCTTCCCTGTTTTCAATGTCACAATAAGAGGACCAATAAGACAACAAAAAAAAATTAACCGATCTTCAGGAGAATCACAGAATCATTAAGGTTGGAAAAGACCTTCAAGATCACCTGGTCCAACCATCCCCCTACCACCAATATCACCCACTAAACCATTTCCCTAAGCACCACATCCAACTTTTCCTTGAACACCCCCAGGGACAGTGACTCTACCACTTCTCTGGGCAACCCATTCCAATGCCTGACCAAGGGATGTGTAATTGAAAGCTGAATTATAATTAAAATTAAATTCCCAAATATACTGAAGGACAGTCCGTGTTTTGTTTGTTTGTTTTGTTTTTGCTTGGTTTGTTGTTTGTTTTTTTTAAGTTAGTTTTTGGCAGAAACTGTCTTCATACACTAATGCTCCTATTCAAAAAACATCACAACACATTTCTTCTCAGGTATTCAGGCACTTTCTTCACAAAACGTCAGACTAACTTAGGAAAGTGGGAACATGGACTTGGTAGCACTAAGAACAATTTAACTTCAGTACTTGAGATTTACTGGAGTACTCACACACTCAGCAGTGGAGACACTGGTACGGGGGACTTCATATAACTAGAGACAGAGCAGAAACACTACCTTTATGGAAATGCTACGTCACAACAAAAGTGAAAAAATAGAGGGAGAAAAGCCACCCACTTTCTAGTCCAGGTGACTGTGAAATCTCACTGCACGGTTGTGAATAAAGTACCTCCTGAAGAATGATGACACTAAATGAGATTTCAGAAACACTGTTAGAAAAACACTGCCCTCACAACAGCAACTGTAGTAGGAAAGTCTCCCCATATAGTCAAGTGCCCAGCTCACTTTTTGCAGGTTTTTCATCATTTTCTTTTAAAGATTGAACAGTCTCCAAACTATGTGTTTTCTTTCTATCTGGACTATTTTATCGTTGATTTATTGAGTTACACTTTCACCATGCTTTTATACTCTGCAGATATGGTTAACGGCCTGACAAGGTACTAGAAAGAACGAAGAGGAAGAAAAAGATAATTACGACGATACACAGGTGAAATATGGACACAGACATGAGATGAATACACATATCATGTGAGTGTTCACTAGATCTCTTTTTCTAGTACCAGTATGTGCCGGCCACAGCGCATAAAGAACAGTTATAAATAGATAATGAAGAGACTGTCCCTGCCCCAAATCACTTACATTCTTCGTATCAGATGACAGCAGAAGCCAGACGCCCTCAGGAACTAAGTTTACGTGATGATTATAAAGGCTAAATAGATGATGTCTTGCCCAGATTTGTTGTCTCCTTTAAGATGTATTTGAAGTGCATTTCTCTCACCACTTCACAAGGAATTACACCATTCTTTCAAAGCCTGGACCAAACGATTCTATACAGCATATATATGAATCTCTTCTAGAAGACAACAAAGATATCTAAACAATAAAACACTTTTGCTTAACAGTCAAAGTAATATAATGGTAGGAACCAATCAAAAATGATCACCAGTCATGTTTCTGGCAGGACTAATAAACCCATCAGCTTCCCACTAGCACAGTTCTGCGTACTTTGTTCTTGGAAAACAACTGCAAGCTATTTCATAAAGCAAGCCTGCGTTCAGCCTGCAGAATTCCTGCAACAAAGAACTACTTGCTAGGCTAGCAACTCCACAGCATCACTGTGCTTTGCTGATTTATATATATCAGTGTCATAAATAAGACTCAATATAAAGTTTTAGTATGTTTAAGAAGAAATCCATTACGTGCAACATAGCCAATAGTTTTTTGTTATCCTATAAAAGACTTCTGTGGACATGATCTTTCTTACTTGATAGAGCTTGTAAGAGAGGGATTTACAATCCAAGGCTAGAATTAAAGTGTTCTTCCTAGGTTTTAATTAAAATTTTCACTTGAATTTGCTATTTTGAAAGCAAACTGAAATCATCTGTTTTTTCTGATGAAAGAGAGCAATCTCCTCCATTATTCTCTCCCATTATTTTCCCCTTTGATTTTTCCTGTGTTTTTAAAAGCCAGTGATTTCATATTCCTAACAAGCTGCCCAAACAACAAGGCAAGGGATGATGGTGTGCGGGTAGGATATAATCAGAAACACACTAAAAGTGTTGAAGTCAGAAGTTACTTGCATTACTATAGCACTTAAGGGTGCTATAGCAAAACACTGGGATCACAGGTACTGCAGAGAGTCAGGATAAAACATGGTGCCCCTTCTCAGAGCTGCCAATGAAAGTAAAGACAAACAACACCTGATAGAGAGACATACACCAGGGAGGAAAGACAAAGAGGGACAAGAGCATGACAAAACCGGTCAGCATAACAAGCAGTGGGTTCAGCATATTTTGGGTTGACCTTTTACAAGCATTTTGTTTATCTTGACCTTAAGGAGAGTTTTAAGGATGACATTTAAAGCAAGACAACGCAGGTCCTTTGCAGGGCATGCTTCTCCAACACGGAAGACAGCATTGGATAAAACAGAAAGATGCCATTAAATTTTTATAGTAAGTGAATGAAAAAAAGGCTTGCATTACTGCCCTGTGACAGTAATTGACATTTAGATCACAAATCACAAGTGATTAGCATTATGGGCTACACTGAGAAGTACAAGATGAAAGGCACATTTTAGATGCAGTAGGGTAGCAGTACCAGAAAAAGAGAATGTTTGACTAGGAAAATGATCTTTTCAGCAGGATTCTGAATAGGCACTAGCAGCATGGCATTCTGCATCTTAAAGACAATACCATCATTAATATGCAAATACAAGGAGTGCTGGCGAGATTTTAACAGTGTGCAGAAGAAGAAAACCAGTATTTCAAAAGTGTTTAAATTTGCAAGACTTCTCTTGCAGAACACAATAAGAATGTAATGATAAAGGGACAGAGAGCTTGTAGATGATCCATTAGAAAGTATAAATTACAGGCAAATGGTGGGGCTCAATCCGAAAGACAAGAAAAACAAAGGACAGTTTGGTCACAACCAAAATGTTTTAGTTGTGCCGAACTTTTGCTGACAACTGTATTTTGACAAAATGACATGCTCTCTCTACTACAGAATAAATTACTCAACTTTTGCATTTCATGTGACTTCTTTATAATAACATGCCTTTAGTAAGAACTGTCAGGAAAAGGACATAGGTTACACCCAAGATTCCTATAACCCTATACTATTTCCAGCAGTGGCCAAGGCCAATGGAAGATTTTGACAGTATTAAAATAGGACAGAAACATACAAAAAAAAAATCTGGTATACTAACTCATCTTCTAAAGGTATGTAGCTCAGCTGCTTTCTAAACCAGAGTTGTTCTTTCCATGCTAAGAAGTCATCGTACCTTCTCCCTTTCAGAACTACAATTTTCTTGTAACTTGCATCACTTAAAAAAGTAGCCCCTTCTGTTTGCTCTGAATCTGCCACCTCATATTTCAGCCACTACTACACAAAAAAAAAAAAAAAGTTTTGTACTGGAGGAGAGAATAAACAATTAATGTGTTTTTATCTTCGCCATGCACTCAGTAGCAGAGAGAAGTACTAAATCCTCTTCAACAGTCCATTTCTTTCAGGTTAAAAAACTTCTCATCCATTTAAATCTTAACTCATGACAGCTGTTGTGTACCTTTGATCATCCTCACTGATTTCTGCGTGCCTTTCCTACCTGTTACTATATGTTTGTAGACATGGCTGGGCACACAAATCAAAGCCATATGATATGATAGCCATGTAAGTTTGAGTTTTGCAGCTTTGTTCCCAGTAATCTCTAACCTACATGTTTTCACCACTTCTTGGCATTGAACTAAGTTTTTCAGCGTATGTCCTCCACCTCTAGTTCAAAGCATTGAACATCATTAACCCTCTCTGCTCTGGATGCCTCAATTGAGCCAGAGACAGATGTAGAATCGCAAAACACGTGTGTGGCTCATCTAGGAAAAGGAGAAAGGTATCTGATCCCACAAACCACAATGCTATTTCCCCAGAAAGGAACTTGAGACATCATATGAAAAGCAGAATTTAATGACTATTGTTGGTGTAAAGCAAACTTTATTTTTACATGCATTTTCATAACAAGCTGGTTTTGCATATTAAGTATCCAACTTTCCGAATGTCATCTACCCAGCTGACTGCAAGTGTTGCTCTGGGTCTGATAAATTTCTCAGTTAAGAACCAAAAAAGGGCAACTATTTTTCCTGAACCGCTAGCAAAGACACCATACTGAAGAGAAAGTTTTGTAGTCACTATTAGGAAGGCCTTACTGCAGGAATGGTCCTGCTGCATATGGTAGAAAATAAATTGTGAAAACACCTGCTTTAAATAGGCCTCCCTTTTGCCATTCACAAGAAAAAAAATCCCACCTCACATTGACAGCAAATCCTTAACATTCGGCATCCAGATGAAGAAATTTTTAAGACATGCATTTACAGTGATATAATTTAGACTTCAGCTAACTTTATAATAGCAAGAACAGTAAAAAAAAAAAAAAGGACAATTTTCTGAATACCTACTATGGGAGATGAAACAGTATAGGGAAAAATCAAAAGGCATGTAGAAAGTCTTAGAGAACATGAAAGTCTGGGATAAACTTCTGCACACATTCATTTTATGTTTAATATGCACTACAGAAAAACTTCTTAAAGGTGAAAGCTTATTTTCTTAGTTTGTTTTCCCATTTAACTTTCAACCTATATGTATACAGAAGTAAAGCACATTCCTTAAATCAATTATGTACAATAGATCACCACACTGATTCCAATTTCTTTTAAAAATGAAAAATAAAAGAATACAAGAGACCATGTAAGAAAAACTTAAATTCTCTTGTAATCTATAACATAAAAATGTCACTCTCAATCTAGAACCTTGACCAAAGCATACACACAACTTCTGAAAAAGCAGAGGTCAAATGTACACAATCTGCATAGTCAGTTCAATAACCACCATTCACAATATAATGCTAATATTTATTAACAGTCCCTGGCACATCTCAAAGATTTAATTTTCCACGTTCCAAAGATAAGGGTGAGAGCATTAGGGAATACTGTGTATTGCAAACTTATTTTTACCTTTTGCTGAGAAAAGGACACTTACCAGAAAAGAATTCAACACCCCTCCTCTCATCCCATACGCTGACAAAGACAGAAGTCTTAGCAAAATCTTGGGCTCTAACGCCATAAATGGCATACAGAAGATGAGTAATTATACTGGGAATAATACATTTTTAACAATAAAACTTAAGAATTAAATGGCACAAGGGAATTAACATGCAGCATGCCTAAAGCTAGCAGCCTGATGCATACTGAAATTGCGGTCAGCATGTTGTCAACATTGCCAATTTTCTGTGGTAGCCAAAAGAGAACTTGTTTAAAGAGAGGGATTAATGGGTAGGGGACCCAACAATGGATAATTACACAACTGTGATGGGTGCATTTCAGCCTCAACTCAAAGCTCTTAAATTGCCATTCACCAAGGAACAGTAGGGTACAAAAAGGGGATGATCCACTGCTTGTATTTCTGGTCTATCTTGCTGCTGGAAGGAGTCTCTTAGGTGGCCCTACAGCCTCAGCCAATGTGAGGGTACGCATGGGGAAATACATGGCATTTACTGACATTTCAATTGAGATGGCACCAAGAAAGAGGACAAAAATCAGGATGGTCTATAATCAGAAGACTGTCTCCCATAAAAGTGATGCTTCACAACTGTTGCATGCAAGCTTCTTGGCTACACAGGCTATTAATTTCTAATGGGCTTTGGTTCTCCTACCCAACTGTTCAGTGCCTGCACCCACAACAAACTGTTTTACAATGGATCGCAAACCTGGGGCATTCCCTTCTACAAACTGAAAACATGCTAAGCATACTGGATTTATGACCATTCAGGTAGTACCAAAATACAAAGGAGAAGCAATCTTATCACCAAAGGTTTGATGCAGAATGCCCCTTCCGCATACTGCCCTGCTCCCTAACACTGACCTGGCCCACAGTCAGAGCAAAGAAGTCCAACTGTGCCAACATCAAGGACAAAACGAGCATCTCGCTCTTCCAGTGAACACCTCAGGAGACTATGGTCAGCCAAAAATTACCTACCCCGCCAAGGCCTCTAGAAATCATTACTTTTGTGTTTTTTTTTTTAAAGGAATCAGAAGAGATCACTTTGATAACTTGAGGTCACTCTTGGACATGCCTATGGCCTCTTGTGTCACCCTAGGAACATCTTCCCTCCCCAGTGCCCCTCGTTTTATCCATCTCTGGCACTGATACAGCAACACTGAGGTCCTTTTGAAAAGTGTTTGAATATCTACAGACAGGAAGTACCATATAAAGAGCTACGTTTGTTTCAATTAGAACACCACCAGACAAAAAAAAGGTTGCAATTTGTCATATGAATATAGTTTTCACCCACCCAGAGCCCCACACATGACAGAAAGCAGTTGTCTACATGCCTCCGGTTTGCACATTCAAGGCTACAACTAAGGAGGAATATTCTGGCCTCCCTTAGGCTACAAAAATAAAATAGGCTGTCATTCCAGCTAGGAAACACAAATCGCTTGGTCCACTGGACTAGGAACAGGAATGAATAGCATACAGAAAGTAGACAGAAATACTCTAATGGAGCCTCTCTCATCTCTCTCTGTAGGGAGTCATTTTTTGCAATGAGCCACAACAAAATTATACATTTTGGCCCGCTTTCAGCTCAAAGGTCATAGGAGTACAAAACTCTACTTAGCAGGGTTATAAAACCAGAAAGGGGCAGGTAACAATTTGCTTGAATAAAAGACCGAGAACGACAGGATTACAAAAAAATACTAAAAAAAAAAAAAAAAAAAAAAAACACATCAATTTCTGTAATCCAACAGTAAATAAAGCACACCAAAGGCATTGTTGGTGATGCTTGGTGGGTACCTGTTGGTGATGGTTGGCTTTTTTCTTTTTTTTTTTTTTTTTTCAAATAGCTGTTTGATTTTGGACTGCATCCATTTCCATTATCGTGACTACACTTCATATAGTAATTAACTAGAAACCAGAGTGCACTTCTCTAGCCAAGTCTTTGCTTTGTAAATTTCATTGTACATCAACACCGTTAACCAGATACCCATATTTCAAGCTGATATTTCTAAGTTCAGTGAAAATGTATGTCAGCAATGTTGCAACTCAAGCAATTAAAATGTCGAATGTTTGACTTCGTATGTCTCTGTGTGCCTGTGTACTTATTTCTGGGAACATTCATTTCAGATGGACTAGACAGTACTCACCACCAGTACCAGCATCAGTCCCAGGACCTACGGAAGCCAGCAGACCTTTCCCACTTACCAGAAAAGATGCTGGATCAGGAACTTTGCACTTCAGAACTTTCTGGACTGACTGGACATTAGCTTTCAGGCATTTATTTTTTGAGAGCCAGGAGCTCCAGGGTCCATCCCTGCTACCACCAGTCCTCCACACTGCCCCGTGCCATTCACATCTTTCCCAGTTGCCAGCTGGGATCAGATGGTAACAGGGCAAAACAACCTATTAGCAACAACAATGCCACTGCAGCAACTCCTGCTATTAAAAATAGCAAGAAGGACCTTTCCCAACTAGCATCTCCCTATTCAATATAAAGAACACAACCGCAGCTTCTCCCCACCCCTTCCCAGTTCGGAGGGAGAGGAGCAGAATGCTACAAAGCTGATCTATCCTCCAGTAGGTGAGAGGATATGGGAACACCTGACCCTGCCAACTAAAGGACAAATTAATGCTATTTTGGAGGAACAACACACAAAAGTATTGCTTTATGACTAACACACTTTTATTCGTGAAAGATTTCCCTTTAGAGGCCATCATTGAACAATTCCCATTGCCTGCTCTAAATGTAAAAAGTACAGCAGATAAATAGTAATTTATTTGTGAAAGTGACAAGCTCAAAGCTTTTCACTGTATCTCTGATAACCTGGTGACTGAAATGCGGTGTGGGTTTCAAAGAATCCTGCTCTGTCTCTCTGCATAGCCCATCAGCAGAACAAATAAATTACCAGTGTTTGGATTCTCTTTACCTCAAATTAGCCTCAGCCTAAAATGACAGGAGCAGAGCCAATTTTTTTTGTGGGTCCTTACACAACACCTGTTAGCAACATAAAAGACACAGAAAAGAGAGGGCAGGTTTCTCTCTTCTGTCTGCTAACAGCAAAGCTTTCCTGTCAGACTATTGATACCTCTTCTGACAGCAACTTTCAGCCTGCACACCCACACCACTTTTAATCCACAAACAATAAATCAAAGTTGCCTTGTTTGGAACTGTCCCCAAGGAGTGCAGTGACTGCATCAGGGAACTGGTGAGGCAGGGAGGGGGCAGGAACAACTGGGAATAGAAGGATGTCAGTACCCAGTAACACATTCGATCACCTCACAGAAACAAGAAATACACCCATTCAAAATTTAAGCTAAAGTAATAGGTTTATATGCAAGCCTAAAAAAGGTTAGGATGGAAAAAAAAAAAAAAAAGGCAATTTCAAAGGAGGACATTCTGGTTGTCAAAGGGAAAAAAGTGAGTTACAAAATTAAAGTATCCTGTTTGGTCATTCACTTAAATGGTCCCACTGGACACTTCAAGGCTGCAGGCATAGGATCAAGAATAGAGAAAGGTTGGTGTATTTTCAGATGGGACCAACTAACCCACTCCAAAATGCACCCAAAACAAAACCACCTGTGAAGAGCCAGTGGGTGACTTACTGGGGCCATTACAACAACCACTTTCACCTCTCTTATGCTGCTCCCGTTACAGATTGGCATGCTTACAAGTCCCATCCACTTGCCTCTGAGTCCACTTGGAGCACGGAGTCGTTAATAACACATCTGCAGACTAACTAATACCATCGTTATGAGTTTTAGGCTATACCATGGAACAAAACATTAAGAGAGTAAATCCAGCAGCTTTCCATGAAATCCTCCCCCTGAGGCCTGGTTACATTCCACATCTCAAATACTGGAAGGATTGGTGACAGTGTATGATTTTCCAGGAGCTGATTCTGATGACATACTTCCCAGGCATCCAGCTGGCTCCTTCATTCACACCTCTCTCCCTTCCTTCTGTCCTGTTACTGATGGGGAGAGGATTTTTACAACCTGCAGATGATGCCAATGAGCCTCTTCCTACCCAAATTAGGTGCAACAGCAACAGGACACAGAAGTTCAAGCAAAAATCACCCAAGCAGAAGACTGATTTATGAAGTGTCTGAACAAGTACTGGCTTGCTAATATCGAAGACTTAAAAGGGGGAAAAGTAGCAGGATTAAACTGCAGTTGTAAGGCTGACCACATGTATGGAACAGGCATCAGCCCAAACATAACAAGCCTGCCCACAGCTGTGGTATACTTAATCAAGTCTTACAGACTAATTATTTTGCACATCTAACTCTGACACCTGTGAAAATTGTCTTATTTCAGCTGTGGGCAAAAGTATTTAAATAACTCTTTCAGTAATAATAATAATAATAATTTTCTTCAGTCTGAGATGTCCACAAGCTGATACTGCAGTACCCAGGCACTGCAGAGGGAATATTTGACTGAAGCTATATTAAAACTCCTACTCACAAGAGAATGCTCTTTCCCATTAATATCTAATTGCAAGCCCTTAGAAGCGAACATCTTTTGACTTCCATGAAAGAAAATAAGGGGACAGAAACATCAGAAACATTCTCTCTCAAAAAAATCTGCACTGTCTTCTCATTGAAATTTAATTTGCACCACTACATTCAAAGTTGGACTCGAAATCTAATTCTTGTATCATATTAGTCTTGAAAGTGATTCCATCAGTATGGGCATAATATTAACAGTATTGTCAGCTAAAAGTGCATAAAAAGCTGTTAAGATTTATTTTCCTCACCAGTAGACAGCCAGACTAACTACTGCTTTGCTTTGACTACGCTAACAGTAATAAAAATGTGTGTATGTGTGTGTGTATATATATATATATATATATATATATATAAAGGAAGTAAATAGTGCATGAAAACTTTACAATTGAACACCACAGCATACAAATGAAAAAAATGCTATTTTTTGCAAGTCTGGGCCAGTTCCCATTGCTGCAAGAAATATGAAATCTGAAAGGCACCTGAGAGCCTTTTTTGGTTTTTGTTTTTTAAGACTTTAAATGTGCTTTTAAGCACTTTCACACTATCACTCAAAATAGCAACAAACCAAAACAGACCAAAAGGACAGAGTTAACTCAATACAAAGATCATTCTCTCAGTGAATATCTCACACAGTGCTACTGGTAGCAACAGAATGTTTATACAGCATAAGATAGATAAGGAGGCTTTTCACTTACACCTAGGACAAAAACAAAGAAGGCGGCAGCTCCTAGTAGAGCAAAGTTGCATGTTTGAGTATTCCCACCTAATGTAGACAGAAGGCTAGCCATAACAAGTTACAAGCAAACTATTTACCCACTTCTAGGAAACACTTGTAAATTTAAATTGTGTTTAAATGTCTAACTATACTTTCATTTCATCAAAAAGCTTCATCAGGACAATAAAGCTACCAGCTTGACCTACAGGGGCTGGTAGGTTAATCTATTCTGACCTTATCTTTATTCTGTCATGATACTGAAAGATTTCTTGAACAACTCACCGGCATTTAACAATGCCAACACAATCACCCTTTTCCAACACAGACACCCTTTTACTGCAGCGCTTCTCCAAAGTGCAGAGCACTGTGTGGACCAAGTGCGCTCTAACTAAAATTTTAAATCATCGGAGATACTAAAATATTTTCAAGAACTAATTGTAAAATGAACCAAAATGAAGTGTTTCACCCACAGGTACAGAACTGAGGGAAGAAGCAAACAACCAAAAGCAGAAGAATTTTTTTACCTTGTATTTACATATCTCTATGACTTCTAGCATCTGACTGTCGAGTTTAGACAATATGCTCTTATTAACTGTCAATCACTTTTTTATTTATAGTATTTTCACTCAAATGGACAAAACTAGACAAAAAAAGCTACTACTTGATAAAATAACTGCCTTGTAACTATGGGTTTAATCATACAGACCTCGGCACTTCATATTTTAATAACTATTGGCTTGTTTTCAAAACCCATTCCATGAAGGTGCTCAGCACTAAATATAGCAAAACAGTCAGTTAAAATTAAGCACACAGTTAGGTCCACATAAGTCAGTAGCTGAATTCAATGACTGACACTCAATGACTGATTTAATCAATCAACTCTCATATATTTAAAGTTCACATAGCCTATGCTTAAAAGCCTTTCTGGAGAAAAATCTCCAGTGCTCAACACTTTATAGTGCACAAACCCATATAACCATTTCCCTCCCTTTAATAGTACAATAACTATCTGTGTGAAGAAACTCTGTAGAACCTGTAACAACATGTTAGAAGGTAGTTTTGAGAACAGCAAGAGTGACAAGAACAGACTTTCAGTCCAGGATCTTTCATGCATCCAACGTTCAACTTGAAAATTGGTCACTCTTCACGTGACCTACTGGGCAGTGAAACATTTTAAAAGGAAGAGAGTTGTATTTTCATTTGACACATCTGTTAGAGCACCTATTCTTCAGTTTCAACAACTAAATTTTGATTTAACTTTCCACACCCTTAAATGGTTTGGCAACACAAGCCGGTATTAAAAGGCACAAACAGCCATCAGGCACTTAAATGACATTTGGAAATGCCTTGAAAAATCTGTGACAATCATTTTAAATATGATCTCAGGAACAAAAGCTAATCTATTCCTAGTTAGATTTAGGCAGATACTTAAAATAACAGTCAAGACTAAGTGCCCTCACCTTTTTCCAAAGGCAGGATCGTTAAAGAGCAGGGAAGTAAACAAGAAGCCAACAACTACTGTATGCAATGCAGTGGAAATGAAGAACAAAAAGAGCTTTTCCTTTGTTTGCATAGGATGTCTTTACAAAATACTCATCATAGGACTGGAGTACCTCAAAAGTTCTTACCTTGAAAAGCTGTGATATGACCAACAATCATGTAATTCAGTTCAAAATTCATTGCCTGGATACTCTGATACCTCTCCCTTCGAACAGCTGCCTGGTAGCTTTCTTCCATTTTTTTGGTGCAGCATGTTGGCGCTCTATGTTGACAGATCTGTAAATCTGACTCTATTATAAGAAGGGGAACAAAAAGAAACAGAAGAATTAGAAAATATTTTGAGTTGCACCTTAAAAATAAATAATGCTTCTTAATGTCAATGTAACAACCACATTAAAAAAAAAAAAACACATTAAGCATAAAAACACTTAAATAGAACACAAGGACACAGGAGAATTACTGAAGATGCACATTCAAAGGGGCAACATCTCCACTGTAAAACTCCTGCTAAAGGCAGACCTTTAACATCTGAGTGAAAAACATGCCTTTAGATTAGGATCCAATATGTACCTGTGCAGTGCCTCAAGAGACCACCTATTCACCTCCTACAGTAGTAGAAGCCTCTCAAAAACCTGTGAACTACTAAACAGCTCAAAAAATAATTAAAAAAAAAAAGTTTAAAAGCATTAGCACTTTCCAAAAGCTCTGGCAACTTGGTGGCTTTTTTTTCTTTTCTCTCTAGATTCGACACTTTAGTTCCTGTCTAAATCAGATTTACAAAAAAGAAATAGTGAAAACAAACAAAAAAAAAACAAGCAGCAATAGTTGCCACAAAATATAATTGATTTCTGTAGCAGCCTGAATGCAGTTATGTAAGGCCAGTGGTAAGAAACTATCAAGCCACGTTTACAGAGACCCAGAGCTATATACAGCCACCGGGAAGTCATGGACTGCTATTTCAATTTCTGAGCCTAAGTAGTACTGAAAGTCAACAGGTATTCACCTAAAATGATCATCTCTAAACTTGGCCATGTACAGACAGACCTCTACCTACCTAACACTTACCTTAGAATTTCTGAAAGCAAGTTACAGTCTGCCTGTATTTAGCAAAGGCACTGAAGTTATTCCCTCTTGAAGTTACAGAAAAAGTTTAATGTCTATTAGAAAAATTCTTATTTCTTTTGTGGAATGTTTTGGTTCTAGTTTCTTTTTAATTTCGTCTTTGTATGTGTTTCACTAAGTTCAGTGCCCTTGATTAGGAAGCCTATGTTGCATGGAGTTGTGATGGACACTTCAGCTCCATTTGCCACACTCCACCGTATCTGCAGGTATCATCAAGTTCTGGAAAGGAGCTGCTACAAAATATTGATAAATACACTTTCATGCTTCATGTAATATATGTTTTAAGGGAAAAAAAAAAGTGACTTAAGTTTAGAGAGAAAATCTAAAAACAGAGGTGTCAGAAAATAAAAAAAAAAAGAGCCAAAATAGCCACAACACATTAAAAAGAAGCTATTTTCAACATATTTCTCAGTAAACCAATGTAAGAACTCCCCAACAAGAGATGTCATGACAGTGCCACTCAGGTGCTCCCTTCCCCTCACCTCACACTGAAAATGGCGGCAGGCAGGTCAGGGGCCGTGGGGCCTGGCAAGCCTCAGCCACAGCAGCCTGCACCTCCACCGGCCCCTCTGCTGTCCCTTCATGGCTGTGGGGCAGGAATCGCCCTCTCCCGGAGGCCAGAGGCCCTGCCTCACCATCCACAGAGCTCCTCTCCAATGGGGCCAGTGGCCACCTGAGCACCTGCTAGGCCCCTGCCCACCAGCCCCCAGGGGACCCCTGGCTTTAAGTCAATTGGACGCAAACAGCCCCAACTCTCCAAAATGATGCGTTCCTCTGTAAAATTTCACTCAGGACACCAGAGAACCAAGCCACAGGACGTGAACATTAATGAGCAATTACACTGCGTTAATCGTCACCATCTGGCCGTGCAGGTTAATGCACAGTAAGATGGCGCATACAGCTGACAATGATGAAGAAATAAGTAGCAGGGTACACCAGACATACTGAAAAAGCCATAGAAAAGCATCCAAACAAGCACCGTTCAGGGCCAGCTCCAGGCCAACAAATCAATAAATCTCACATGCCGAAAAAGTCAAAACACCGACCTGCTTGAAACATCATATTTGACCCAAAAACATTGTTTACAGTGTGTAACAACTCTTTGGAAAGTGCAGCTAATTCACATCAAAAATGTCAAAGCCAAAGTGAAATATTTCAATGAATCTAGATTCTGATTGCAGTTCACAAAATAAATTGTTGCGGAAGACAATGCTGACTCACGATACCATTTTGGAGGCGGGTTTGTTTCAGTTTCTGATGCAAGGTTAGAAATAGGAGCAACGACCACCCGCGTTACCCTGAGGTCCCAGAAGGACGGGACCAACTCACGCCAGCAGAGGCTGGCAGGCGGCTGAAAGCAGCAGCGGGAGGCCTGCGTGCTCGTCACCGGCTGGGCACGCTCTCCTGGGCCAGAGAAGCTGGCCCAGGTTGAAATTAGCTTCTTGGCCAGGCTAATTTTAACTTGGAGCAGTTCCCCGATGTCGCTCACCCCATGAGCATATGTTTGTTCTGTCACAAGGAAGCAGGGGTCGGAAAAGGACCACTTTTCTGAGCTGGCAGCTCAGAGCACGTGCGAAATGACAGTGCAGACTCCTGAGCGACTAAGCCAGTTTTACAGCACGGGGGTAAGAACAGAAGGGTTGTGTTACTCAGCCTCTGCAATGCCAACCTGTTGTTCAGAACATTTCCCCTTGCACCAGTCCTTCCAGATTTTGTTTGAAAGCCCCTTGCGAGGCTCAGACCTGCACCTGCAGTATGTGAAGCACAGCTGTCATGTCTGCACCTAGCACTCCTCTTTGCACCAAGGCATCACAAGGATCGAAATCTCCAAAAAACTCTAGGAGTGCAGACATCTCAGCTGAAACCACACTCCTCCGATTCCCCACCCAATTATCTCCTTGGATGAACACTCCAGGAGCCTGAAGATTAGTTTTTGTTGGTCCAGAACCAAAGTGATGCAGAGAGCACTCAACTACGAACAGCAACACCAAGCCCCTGACTGTTGAGGAGACTGATGCAGAACACAGACCATTAAAAGACCAGCAAAGAGCAAGCCCAAGTCCCCTTGCAAGACTATCAGGTCAGTACTGTCTTGCACAGAGCTTGGCAGTTTCTCTTGCTTCAGTATGAGCCTGGGGGTATGACTTTTAACACTATTATAGAAACCTAATAAAAGTTTTCAGTACTACAAAAGCCTGGGTGCTGAGATTAAATTAGAGATGATTATTTGTATGTAAGTCTTTAATAACGCTGAAGGCAAAATGAATTTATCTTATCTCTCTTGTTAATGCACATACTCTCCAACTGAAAAAAAAAAGAGGGGAGGAAGACCATATGACTCAGTGGTGACCAAGGGGTATACTGCATGAACACTACTGCATGGACACTACAGATTGCCAATTGGGGGAAAACCTTAAGGGGAAACTCCTTCGTCAAGTTTAGGAGCAAAGCCATTCTGTACACCAGAAAAAAGGCCCAAAAAAAAAAAAAGCATCATTCATAAATAAGAGGGTAGAAGACTTATCAATAGCATTATTTCAGCAACTGATCCTGATTATTTCTCTTTAGGAAGCATACCTGCTTTCTCCAAGTAGCTCCTTATTTCCTGTACTACCATAAAACAGTTTAGTTTGGAAGGAATCTCCACAGGTCATCTAGTTCAGCCCTCCCCTTAAAGCAAGTCAAACTTCATCAGGGCTTCATCGAGCCACGTTTCAAGCATCTGCAAGGACAGGTGATGCCACAACTTCTTTGGGCACTTGTTCCAATATTTGACCACCATCCTCATGGTAAAAAATAAATTAAAAAAAATACATCTAATCAGAACTTCCCATGTTCCTACTTGTATCTATTGCTTCTCATCCTATCACTGTGTGCCTTCAAGGATCTGGTTCCAATTTCTCCATTTCCTTCCAATACAGAGTTGAAGACAGCAGTAAGATCTCCCTTAACCTTCTGAATGTGCCCAGCTCTCCCAGCCTCTATTCCTATGACATGCGCTCCAGCCCCTGACCACAATGGGAGCCCTCCACAAGACTTGCTCCACTATGCCAGCGTCCTTCTTGTACTGGGAGCCAAAGCTGGACAGATTCAGTCTTAAGTGTCAAAAAACGGAAATTCCTGTCGACAAGCTGCAAGCCATGCTCTTGGTAAAACAGCCCAGCATGCAGCTGGCTGCCTTGGCTGCACAGGCACACTGCTACCTCCTGTTAACTTCTTGTCTGCTAGGACCCTTTTCTGCAGAGCTGCTTTTTAACCGGTCAGCTGCCACGGTTAAGCAAGGGATTACTTCATCCCCAGTTCCCAGAAGGAGGACTCACCAAGTAATTATGGTGAATCATTATGGCACAAAGAATCACACCTTTCTGTTCATCTGCAGTTTGAGACAGACAAAAAGACTTTTCAATCAAATATTTGTTCAAATTTTTACTGTAACTATTTCACTGGAACACATTCAGGGCACTGACAGGCATGGCAGAAACAATTTATGGGCTAATACAATATAGCACATGGCCAATTTGTCACATCGAATTCCCTGGCTTAAAGGAATAGAACTGGAGTAATCCCACCCTTCCTCAATAAAAGCACGAATGGCATCCTCAGCTTGCACTTGGAGGGGGTTCTACAGCACAAGTATCTATTCATCTGTGTTTCTACATTGCAGGATCTGGGAAACTGGAGTGATGATTGAAAAAAAAAAAAAAAAGCAGGATAAAGTATTTTGCTGCAATCAAAAAAAGTCACATTCAGAGCAAGAAAAATTATACTAGACTGGACCATTCCGGAAAGCAACAATTCCTACTCAAAACTCCTGAAACCTTAAAGCAAGTAATACATGCCAGAGGCATCATCTATCCACTACCTCTCTCTCACAGTTATGAAATATTTAAGGTGCCAAATGCACATAAAACTACCGATCCCTACCTGGTCTCAATCAGGCCAGTTCTGCTGAAGTCAGCTGCAGAGTGTTTTGTTGTGTTGTTTGGTTACTTTTGTTTTAAATCAGCAGAGTTTGGGGACTCCACTCTGAACTTTGGTACAAATGAAGTCAAACAGACCTTGGCCATTAAAGGTAGTTGAATTAGGATACTTGTAAGTTCCCAAAAGCAAAGAGAGGCCTGCTATTTAGGAATAAAATGCACTCCTCTCAAAAGCTAAATATATATTCGTTTTGTTAGCTCACCATGTAACTTAACAGTGCTTTGGACACACAGCAGAGATGTCAAATACCCTGCCATGTCTTTAAAATGCTGCACACACTGTAAAAGCTATACTCTGAAACGAGAAAAACAGATCTTTCACACGCACTAACCACTGTGCCTCCAGAATTTTGTCAGATGGGCTGATTTGTACAAGCTGAGCCTACAGCTTCCACGGCACAGAATATTCCTGAACAAGCACTATAAGAAGGCAAGTTCAGTGAGATCCGCCCTCTAGTAGTTATTATTCCTTTATATTATCACAAACTTTTCAACAGTATTTCCAAACAAAGCTCTTATCCAAAACCCAGGGTTTTAATGCTGTTACAAATGTCTTCGGAAACTCCAAGATTTATTACGCCTCAGTAACACAGAAGGTGCCAGAAGTACCTTGCATTAAGTCTGGCCCAGCTGAACAGGAGCCAACACTTTGTCCTTCTTGAGACTCATCTGTCTGGTGCAGCTGCTCCCTCAGCTAGAGGAAAATTCAACAATTAGAAGCAACTAATTTAGGGAAGGAGGCAAAAACAAATGGAAAAGGAAACATTCCAACCTGGGCTCCCCCTGCAGTTGCATGAGAAAAGCCCACGCTAGCACAGCCACACCAGGGAGGGGAAACGCAGCCACTATAGGCTGCCAGAAGTTTGTGAGTCCTGTCTTTATGGAGCTTGTGTGCCACAGCAGCACTAAAGCCATCATTACCTACAGCTGCAAGGCCACTGTTGAGAAACACTCATCCACAAAAACACAAACCAACGTTACCTAGCAGCAAGCACAGCTCAATCCCATTGCAGCTTTAACATTTTCGCACTATAAAGTCACTCAAAGTACATTAAACTCACCAAGCATGATGGGTGAATAATACAATGGCTACTATTTGATTTACCAGTCTTCTAAATACCATAGTTATTATACCTCAAGTAGCACATGCCAGGAATTACCAGAAAAATCAACAAGCAGTGCAACAGACTGATGGGAGCACAGCATTACACACTGGTTCAAATGAGTGCAGTACATTAAATAGCACCTAACCCTATAAACCTGCTCCCGTGAGCAAGGGGTAACATCCAGGTAGGTTACAGGGAGGAGATTTTATTCCTCTAAATTAGCTTTAATAATAAGATTACGTAGATAAAGGATCCTTTGACATACTGTTTTAAAGCCAAAAAGCTGAAGAAATACCAAAGCAATATTGACCACAGAACCTGAATTTGTCCTTTCTCTGTTTATGCAGCATGACAGCCTACAAGCACAGCCTGGAAAATACAAGTCACGAAAATTTCTTTTCTCCGATCCCTTGTTGTACATTAACAGAGATACTGTTTAACACGATCAGTGGACTTTACCTTCTTACTGCTATTCTAAGCTACACTGAAGCATCACTAACAGCCATGAGCAGATGTGCTACTGGAGCTGAAACAATCAAGCCTAAGAGATAAACACCTCCAGTTTTATCAAGTACCACTTAGATGATCTACTAACGTAACTATTAGCATATGTAGCTACTTCCTACTCCAGTCAAAAGAGCTTGCATAAACTCAAGAGTTCTTTAGTAGACACACACACACACTAAAACATATATATATATTAAAAAATAATAATAATACAGGAGGACCATTTTGATTGCACTGGAATTATGCCAGCAAATTCAAGTGGGGTGGGAAACCTTGAATGAGAAAGGAAGAGGAACAGCAAGAAACACTAGATGTCATGACTCCAGTGAGCTGGCAGCATCAGCAAGTGCCAAAGCTTGCAGGACAGCTGGAGACCATCAAGCCCTGGCCCTGATCAACTTCCAAAGCAGGGACTCTTCCAAATTTACAGGTCTTAAGGGCAGCATCTGCAGAATGCAATGTTGTTAGGCCTTGCTGCTGAGTACTTTTTGTCTGTTTTTTTCCCTCACTTCCTTGTTTGCCCAGTTTTCACTGCTCTTGTATTCTGTTTTTTTGGCCTAGTTCCCAAATCATCTCTTGCCCTACACCCTAGATTACTGCATGCCTATACTCACTAGCTTTTGCACCTTGGCTGTACCGCATGGAACCTGCCTCATGCCGGGACCTGATGAGCAGAACATGTCTATGCACTAAACTGGATGTCCCTCCGCTCACAGAAATTCCACCCAGTGAATAGCTGGAACAGGTCCTCCTCTTCCCACTTCTCATCCTCCTCAAACAGGGGCCTCTTCTACTGCTCTTCCCCAAAGCCTTCACTCAACTTCCCATCTGCCTGGGAACATCTTTATTTCTTCAACCACGTGCATAGCTGTGGGTTGTTTCGGTGAACCAGTGCAGCCAGGAGACATGTCCAGCTCCTAGGTCACAACTTCCCTGAAAACAAGAAGGAGCTGCTGCAGGTAGAGGCTTTCTCATGCCATTCATCCCCAGTTTTCCTTAGAAACTCTGGCTGCACCTGGGAGGCTGAAGGCAAACAGCCATTGAGGCTGTTGCTGCCATTGTTGCTCGCCTCGTATTTGGTTCTCTGATGTGGTTCCCATGAGCACTCACTGATCTGCCACAGCACCCTCACCCAAATTGTTTTTAACAGATGATTTGCCTTAATGTAAGGGATGAGAGTCAGCTTGGGAAGTGTCAAGTGCTGAGAAGGGCAAGCGCTATCTGCCTTGCCCATGGAAGAGCAGAGCACAGGGGTTACCACCTCTAAATTTTGTACTTCTACAGATTGACAATTAAGCAACTGCAGACAGACGCATAAAGAACATTTTGAAACAGCCTAGGTTGATAGAGGTCAGTGGGTCTGTATCAAGGGGATTTATACATTATTTACTCTAATGCCAACTCCTTTTAACTTTCCTGGGACAACATATGTAATTGCAATGCAGAGGTTAGAGAAAAATTACAAGAACTTTCATATATTAAAGAATCTGCTATCACTCATCTTTCATTATATTTCATCACATTCATAGCAGAAAATCCCACACAATCTTTCACCATCAAGAGTCATAAACACACAAAAAATATTTTCTACTGGAGTCTAGTAAATCTTCCTGCCCTGTATCATCTAAAGACAACAATAAACAATTGAATTTTTTCTCTCCAGTGGGAAAGCATTTCACTGTCAGAGAACTCTGACTTGCAGTACTTCAAGGAGAGTGCCACAGAAACCACATGGTGGAAAGCCTGAACTGAAACACAGATATGTAGCTCTCTGTGGATTATAGTGTTTACAACAAAACTGAAGTTGTTTTTAAATGAAAAATGTAGGTTTCTAGCCCTGTACAGCTATAAAGAAAGCTTCTGAATGCAAATCAATAAAAGGCTGTCTATCTAGTTCTAGAGGGAGATGAAATAAAATAGCTTTATGAAAGGTGGGAATTGCCTTATTTATCTCAACTTTGAAGCCTGACAATAATTCAGATGTTAACGCCAACAGTTTTTACCAATGACAGATGACCTTTTTTGTAGGAACTGCTTCATCTGCTGTGGCAAGGATCCATATGAGGTGGCATAGCCCTGAACATTTAAGAAGTATTGATACATTCATGTTCAGTTGTATTTCTTACTGTTTTTCACTACAGCTGTCAACATAAAAATCTGTCAGAACATTAGACTGGAAGGGGAAACAAAAGCAAAGAAAAATCTAAAGGAATCAAGCACTAGAAGATCTTTGGTCAACAGCCTCAGAAGGGGAAACTGGGACAAAGGACATCAGACCAAATCCCTGATCCTGCCCTCCCCGCAGATTTGAATATTTCCATTTTTGCCATTTTCACTTGAAAGCCATACATGAAGCCAAGTGCTCAGACAATACGTTCTCTTTCCTTCAAACATGTATCATTCTTCCTTGAAGTGTTTATTTTACAGCCCCAAACCCAAATGCTTTTGACCAGTTTGGCTATTTCTCATTCTGAAGTCAAGCGCCGAAGTTAACAGTTACAAGGAGATTTACTGGACAGTTTCTATCAGCATTTTACCAGTATTTGAACTAAATTATTTAGGATTCCAATCTCCTTTCCACTTTATTTCTTTAGTTTTAGGAAAAAGGGGGGAAAAACTCTGAAAACTTGGAGAAAAGCACAATGAGCATCTTGACACTATTTACACAAAAGGAATAGCAATCATTTGCAAAGCTGAACCAAAACTAAGCAAAACTAAGCAGCTGATTACTAGCTAGACACCCCTCACTACAACCAATTCTTCAACTTCATCTCCCGTGACATGGTAATTAATTAAAGCAGGCAACAGCAAGACTACAGCATCACAAAGCCTGTGCATTGTGTCCCCTTTCTTCAGTTCCTTATGCACGTAATTCCTGTGCTGTCAAGAGCAGTGATGCTGATATAAAACTAGAGTTTGTTATCATGAATTGTACCCACAGGCATTGGAAGGCAACCCAGCGCAGACAAAAGATAAAAGAGCTCAACATACATGACTGAATTTAACTAGAGATGAATACTCATTCAGGGTGAGCATTCAGAAGAAATAAAACTTGCATGTGCTGTCTCGGTGCTTTGGCCCCACACCCTTGTGCTGGGCTATTCCTTGGCATATCCGCACACCTCTAAGGACACAGCTAGTGGAACGGCGCGGTTGATCCATGCTACACCATGTTGAAAAGTGCAGGACAACTGCACAGTACTTATGGGTAAAAAAAACCCACCAGCTTGCAACAGCCATCACGCACCATGCCCCAAGAAGTACCAGCTGACAGCCCCATGTGATGTACCAAAGACCAGTAGCCTGTTTCTGATGGTCTAAGCTGAACCTAGGATTTATGCTCAAATCCCTTGTTCCATGCTGGACTACATGAACCACATTTCCTAGAACCTAGAAAGTGGCTGAGCTCAGCGCACATGATGTGTCCCAACACCCCCTCCCAGACCCCATCAGTATGATTACACATAAGCCTTGTACCTCGCTGGGACACCTTGCACCAAGGTAACTGAGGCAGGATCCTCTGGAATGTGCTCCAAAAGCCTTTAAGCTGAGACCACAGACTTACTACTACTGAAAACCAGGCTGAACACCTTTGATGATGAGTTGCTAGGCTTGGCAATACTAAAATATATGTTGACCTTTGGCAAGCCCCTTAGCATCCAAGCTTTGTTTCTCACATATAAAAGAGGATACTTACCTTTTGTTTGTTCCGTTAGATTGCTAGTAATTCCTAGTGGAGACTGCCTTTTGCTATGTGTATGTTCAGTGTCCTCTGAGAGCCTCTTTTGGGTTTTGATCCTATGCACCTGTTATATAAATTAAGAAATCATGTTTCTTCCCTTTCAGCACTAAAATAAGGCACCACTCACCATACACCAAACTGATTGCATTTCCCTTCTTGCTTGCATTCTTCCATTCAGAACTAAAGGTGTTACTGATGCTTCAGAGCTAATCTTTCAGGACGGGCAGAGCAATGCACCGTGCCGCAGAGCTGTTCTAGGGCAGCTATACAAAGTGGCAGGCAGCGCTACGCCGCCTGCACTCGATTTCCATTTGGAAAGGCCAGAGGCAGGCGGTTAGAAAGGAAGCTGGGTTGAGGTGGCAGCCATCAGAGACACAGCGGCAGCCAAGCTGACACGAGCTGGCCCTATTCAATCCCTGCTACTCAGCTAATGTCTTGGCACCTGTGATAGCGACTCTCGAATGCGCTTCCCAAATGTAAGCCAACAGCCCTGCCAACAAATGACATTGACACTTTTCATCACCGTCAGGGTTTACTTCCATCAGAGAAGGACACCAAGTGTGGCAGGTACACAAGCAGCAACGGGGGAGCTCCCAGAGGGTTGTAGATCACTGACAGGTACCGCCAAACCACAGCTGCTTTTTGGGGAAGGCAAACATTTGTATTGCTTGACTTACCTAGGGCAACCCAGATTAAGAAGCGTACATTTGATTACTGCAGCTCAAAACTGAACAGGCAATTATTTAGCCAAATACAACTCTGAGCTACTCTGAATGGTAACAGGTTTTTTTCCAGACTTCACAACTAAGATTAGGAGGCTCAGGTCAAGTCTTCACTTAGAGTAGAAATCTCTCAAAACAATGTTTTCATCTCACTTTGTTTTAGAATTCTACTCTGTTTTGGAAAGTGAGATTTTCTACGTACTTTTTGTTCTCCTGCCTTCAGGCTCGTTACACCTCTCCTTTTAAACACCCATGTCAAATGAAGATAACTTACAAAGGACCTGCTACAGATTCTATACTTGTGAAAAACATTTCATCTTGTGTGTTGCAAGGAGGGAATACTTCAATTGCCAACACAGGGCAGCCATACAAGATCCTGGGTGCTCTTCTCCAAATACTAAGTGCCAAGCCCCTGTCCCATCTGACAACATGGCTCAGGCCTCCCAGTTCCCACCTCTTGCGTTTCTGTAATGGAAGAAGAATAAGGCTCAAACACAAGACAGGTTTGAGGTTTCATCCTCTGACAGACTTCCAGGTCAAGTAACTTGGAGTTCAGCCACACACTATATTTCAGACTGACATCCGTGTTTTGGAGTGGCAGGACACAAGCCCTGATCTGGAAGAGGTGGAGGTGTCTTAATTCAGGCACAGCGTAATATTCAGGCACAATATAACAGCTCAAGAATGAGCACACCATAACAGTGACACACTGAAGAACAGAAGGTTAAGGGCCGGAGCTACTCTTTACCTGGAAAACTAGAGATCCTCAGACTTATCCTGGAAACGCTATTTCTGCTCATAAGAGATCTAAAACTTTGGCCACCTTCCTCTGTTTTCAGTAGCATGACATCCATCTTCTTGCCTACAGATCTGCAATACAGTTAATTACTGCCAGCAAAACCCAGGGTGAATGTCGAGATTTTCAAGCTAGGTGCTCCCCTGCAGCCCTGACACATCCTCCTTTGTACAAGCCTCCCATCTCCAGGTGTCTCCATGCTACTGTGCTAAAGCCCTGCGCTTTTCCACTAACAGCCTTCCAAACCAACTGCTGTTGATTTTGATCACTTGAAAACTGTTTTCTCTGCATGCTCCCCTCTGTCATCACATTACAGATCTGTGAATTAGTCATTTTGCAAGAAAAGGGATTATTTTGCTTCAATGAGCGTGGAATTTCACATCCCCACATTGTGTCTGCCACACAATTCTTTCTTCACAATATTCTAAAATACGGAAGGAACTTTTCTTTGGGCTCAGGCACCAAATCAAGTTATGATGCTTAATTGGTTACCATGTCTTGAATCAACATCATTCCAGGTTAAACTAATGCACTTCATGTCAATTTGTTTTTAAAGCTCATTTGACTGCATGCATCAACGTTGCTGCATGTACCCTAAACTTAGGTTGGACAGACTTAACCCCAAAAAAAGCTTAATTCTGTATCAGTCACCAGCGCAAATGCAAAGAGCACTGTTTCAGAGCAGAACAAACCCGAGCAGGTTTCATATATGTGAATGTTATAGCAAGGAAGAAGGTGTTAAGAACAAGATAAGAAGCAAAAGGCCTGTATTTTAGCGAGGGAGAGTCAGGTTTTGCGTTAGGAAAAAGCAAAGCAGTAAGGTAATTAAACACTGGAATACACACCTTAAGGAAGTTGTGATCTTCTATCACTGCTTTAAACACAGCTAATCCTGGCTGCAAATAGCAGGAATGGGCCAGATGATCACTTCAGGTCCATTTCAGCACTATTTTCAATTATTCTATTCTTTCAGCAGCTCTCAACAGTGTATTTTCCTAATTACACCCAGTTTTCACCAGATTACCCTCCCTTTATTCACATTTCCTAGCAAAAGCACCCAGAGCAAGCTGTTGTGGACACTAGCTCCTTTGGCGCTCCCTTTCCATATCTTTTGTGAGGATTTGGCCCTTAAGATCAAGAGTAGAGCTTTAATTTCACAGCACGGACCTTGCTCATTTTACTCCATATTTACCGAGAACAAAGGGAAGACTATGCAAATGCCCTGCTACTTAGACCTGAACAAAGTGGAAGCAAACATGTAGATGTGAATGGGAGGCATAATGGTATGAAAAAAACTGCCCTTTTCAAAAGTAAAATGACTTTGTCAGGGTCCCTTTGCACTATGTGCATGGATGATTTGTGACAAAACAAAAAAGCGCTAGCCTAGCACGTCACCCATGTCAGAGATTAGAGCACTTCAAAACCCTTAGTAGTTCAAGCACTTTCTGGAACTTGAAAGGCTTTCTTAGGCGATGCTTAGCTCCTTTATGGTTTTTACATGACTTTGATGTGCACCTAAGAGTGAGGAATCTTAATCTGAAGGTTTTCTATGGAAAATACCCATTTTGTGTATACATCACAAAATCTTGTCACCCTGATTAACATGAGTCAAAAGTTGGGAAAACTTTGCACCTGATGTTAGAGATTCTGAGTCGTTATCTTGATATCCAAATAAGACCCCTGAATTTCCAAGGACTGAGTTACTTTCAAAAGGCTGAGAAGTAGCAGCACTGCAGTAATATTTCTAACTATTGACAGAACACAGACAGGTGGCAGCCAGTTCTACAAATGTCACCTTCTCCCATTCTCATTCCCTCCTTAAAGCTGAGATTTAAAATTCCATAAAGCGAAGGAACCTGTGGAAACATAGCCAATTTCTCATGAGCTACAAAATCTCTTCTCTAGTGCAAACATGGATGTGTAAACATAAGTTTCATTCTCCCCCCCTCACTATACACACTTAACCCCCAGTAGCATTAATGGGAATTATGCATGCATAACAAGCAGAGAATAGTCCCCTCGTGAATGAGGCCTTTGTTGGAACAATGAATACATTTAACCATTAACATGTAGGGATGTGCTGAACTATCCAATTTAACTAACCACCAAACAAAGCCACCATGACCTATCTGATATTGTCAGATTCAGAACGTGGCTCTCTGAAATTTGTCTCTCATTTGTTTTAAAGGACTTGACAGTGCTCTGCACAGCAGAACGGGGGCTCTGTCAGGACAAGCTCCTCGGAAGGATGGCCCACCAGAGAGGCTGTTGCACACACCGGCTGACGGAGAAAGCAAGTAATTAGCAAGCAAGACCAAAAATCTCTACATACCTATTTCAAATGCAGATATACATTCACCATCAGTATTAATGGAAACATAGTAAGAACACAGAAAGGAAGAATATGTCACAGAATCACTTAAGCAGGCTAAAAACTGCAGATCAAAAGATGGGAAAGGCTGATTAAAGACAACTTCTAGGGGGAAAAAATTGCTGTCTTCTACAGCTGTGAAGTTCCTGGGCAATTGCCTGGTTACACTCGGGGTTTTACTCCATGCTTTAGCTATCAAAATGCAAGACAGAACCTGAGGATATCATATGTATTAAAGGTATTTCCTGAGAATTTTGAGCCTACAAGGTAGGAAATACACTAAACGATATCATCTATGAGATTTAAAATTCCTTCATTATTTTAAGTGCCTTCTATATTCTTTGAATTAGTGCCTTGAAATTTCATGAGTAAAAACTTTATACATTAATCATGCATGTATAAGTACACTATGAATGTCATTAATAACCATCCTTTAAAACTGATGTACTGGAAAGAGTAAAATAGATGGATTTATTCTCGTAACAGCATATGCATAGTGCTTATCCATAATGAGAGAAAGTTGTTGTTACTCCACTATAAATCATTTGCTAAATACTGCAAAGGCATTTGGTGCTGTACAGACTTGGAGCCTCAAGGGAGGCCAAAATAGTCAAGCGCTCTCTAAAATTCATCTGTAAGATTATTAGGGCAAACCCTTGGCTTACCTATGCTCTACCTTGTACAAAAGAGTTGACCTTCAATCCAGAGCGAGCCTTGGGGTGCTACCCTACTACAGAACTGCAGAAACCTCCCACTTCAGGAGTAATCCCACCAGAGACAGCTAAGTGTCTGCTGAAGAGTGCCGTAAGGCAGTGGAGTTTATTACACTGCATTTCTAAGCTATTTAGTTGCCATCAGATGCCACTAGACTACATGACTTGACATGGAATTGGCAGTCTTGTCAACCACCTAAGTTTCGTTTGACACCCTACACTGGCGATACAAAAATTGTCCTCATGTTCTTCCATGGGGTGGAAGAACCAGTGCTTCCAAGCACCAGTGTTGGTAACGCAGTTCAGACACAAAGATACCCATGTACCAACATTAATACAGGAAATATTTAGCTCTTGAAAAGGACAAAATACATCCCTAACACAGTATGCTGGACACCTGTTATCTTTCTATCAAGCAGAGCAGTTTGGCACTCAGTCCTACCACCCTTATTCTACAAACGCAGGCCAGTTCCCTATCCAGACTCTCCCAGTCCAGTTCATACATACTCTCTTAAGACACCTGGACCAACAGAAGTCCACCCAGGATCATGAAGGACATATAAAAGGAGAGAAAATCCTCGACCTCCTAAGTCTGCACTGAGTAACCCTGTGGACCTATCTCATGGCCTGCAGCTCAGGTTACATTCGTAGATCCAAACAGGGTAAGATACTGGGCAGAAGCATTTTAAATTTTTCCAAAGAATGTATTGCCTCAAAAGAAATAAAATAATTAAATCTTAAGTGGTTTGTAGAAGTTGGAGACAGACTTGCATCTTTAACTTGCTAAATCATTAAATGTTAGCTAGGTGCCTCATTTCATCCACTGATGCTGCTTAGAAACTACCTTAATGTGAAAGAAACAAGAAGCTCTTCATAAATATCAGGATAATTCTATCATATTAAGTAGTGATACCTAATCAAGGTGACAGAGACTGAGAGACTGAGTATAAATCTTGTGTCATAGGCTTGGCTGCTGTTTGGAAATTGATTCTGATCCATCAAAATTTGTGTTTTCCCCTAGAAGCAGATGTTGTGCTCTAAACTGGTAAGTGATGAGTATCTATTTGAAGTATTATTAAACATATGCCTCTTTATCATGTCAGTTTATGCTTTCATGGGAGAATGATTCAATTAGAAAGACTTTACAATGCTTGGAACAATAGCTCTAGTTTTATACCACCTAAAAGCAAAACCATTTTTAAAGAGAAATCAATTTTCCTGCCCAGGATGCATTTCACACATATCCTTGCTTTTTACAGATCTCAGGTTCATGCCCACTTTCATGGCTAATCTTTACAAAAGCTTTTACTCATTTTGATGTATTTATTTTATTGATTTATATAGCAATTATTATCATGCCAACTTGGTTTCCACTTATCACATCAATGCCTTTTCATTACTACTGCTCTTTGCTTAAGAACTTACTGCCCAGCCCTGCAGTACTGGGGGGCGGGGATGATTTTTTTTGGTTACTTTCACATCTACAGAAGGGAAACTTCAATGGCAGATAAGGAGCTACAGACGCAGCTCTTGAGAGTCACCTCTATTTTAAGGACAGGTTGTTTCTGACTAAGCTTGTTCTCCATCTTGAGATCCAGTTCAACACCAGAATCACCAGGATCTTGAGGTGGCCATAAAATAAATAGAACAATAATCACTACAACCTTTTCCTCAGAGACTTTTGAGGAAAAGAATAAACCACTTGAATTGCAAGTGTGTTTGGCTCTTCCCCTCAACTCAGTTTGATGACAAGGTTGCATGCTGGGGGGGGAGTCAATTCTCTGCTGACTTTTGGATTCCTTCTCAAGATGTTTACAGGAAAGGTTGATGTGAGTAACTAAGCCGGTCTTCTGCTCACCTGGACCAAATGCTCACATGAATCACCGAGGACACACTTTTTCTGAGGCTCATGGATGTGAGTACTCCAGATTTCCATCTGGCAGCAAAACAGCGATTCCATCTTTATGAGGCACTAAGTAAGTTTAAACAGATTTTTTTGCGTATAGATTGCTCCCAGGAGGGCATTACAGAGTGGGCAGCTGGTCCCACGTCAAGCAAATTTAAAGCATGGGAAAAGAAGAGGAGAGAAGGAAAGATACTACCACTGGCTTAAGCCTTGCTACAGTCATTGCCAGCTTTAGGTTAACACTTCTCGTGACAACCTGAGCCTGAAGAGGGCTATAAAATCCCAAGATTAATGGAGGAAGCATCCTTACTCCAGAGGAGCTGCAGGCTACAAAAGTGTAACTTTTTCTGCTCAGAAAGCTGTCACAGCAAGAGCAGTCTATAGCCTATGGCTGCTCAGATACTCGGGGAAGCCTACTGCCTCCTTGGGACTTCCTCTGGAAGAGAGGAGGGAAGGATGGATGACTTTCAGGTTCAGCTTTCAAGTCATCAGAAACCAAGATAAATTCTAGTGTTTTTCCTAGCATAAAGAAAGAATTACATGGAAGACAGCCTGAAGAAATGAAGGTACCTAACTGATACCTTTGTCCAGCTGCGGTCTGCCTCCCTTTCCTGGCAGCTTTTCAGCTAAACCCCTCAAAATAATGTACCATGACACAGCCAACAGAGGGAGAAATTGAGGCACCATTGACCTCATCTTAGGCTACTTCTGAGTGACAAAGATGGGAACAGAATCCATCTGACACTGAACCAGTGCACTCCCTCTAGTGGGTCAACAGCCTGTGACTTTAAGCCAGCATGAAGCCTGTGTGTCCATAAATACACAAACACTAAATGTCATAGGAAGTAAAGGTGTACCATGTAAGAAAACCTTTCCATTATAAGCAAGGACATTTCACTAGCTTGTTATAGCTATCAGCTGTGAGAATATAGTTATATTTTCTACAAGAAAAGGAAACCTCATGGAAATAATTATTTTGTGCCCTTTCTTAAAATCTTAACCACCCTACTCTGGTTCTAAGCTTTAATGTGACTGTGCTAATCAGCACCCGTCTCCCAGATATACCACGCTAACCGAACACAGCACTGCCCAGCCAAGCATGCAGGTTGACAGTAAACCCCAGCAGAAATTGTAGTTCACACCAGAGAATTTTAGTCACTCTTCCTGATGGGACAACAACTTTCCAGAGCCAATAAAGCAAGTACATTTCACATCTGGCACACACCAGACTTATGAGTGACTTTGACAGAATGCTGCTGTGAGCAAAACGTGTTTCAGCACTGCACCTTTACTGGGGGAATTACAGCGTTCTCATTAAGATGATAGACATAAAGAGCTGAGAGGTAAAAAAAAAAAAAAGAGAAAAATCAACAAGAAAATAAAGTGTGGTATGACCTATTTTATAATAAAAAGGTTAGTTTAATAGATATTCTTGGATATATTCAAAAATGAATCCAGCTCATGCTCCTTTCTCCACATACAAAGAGAGCTGCAAGAACCACATGCAGCAAGGAGCTTCTGGTAGGAATCTAGGGCTTTCCTGTTGCTGTTCAGAAAGTAAAATAGTTTTAATGCATACATTGTTAATGCATGTCCAGTTCTGCTACGAGACATTCAGTACATGCACATGATAATGAACTCTGCTGCTGATTTAAGGTGCAGGATGACAGCAGAGAATAAAGAAGCCTTTAATAGGACAAAATCTGCCCTTCAGAAGTGAGTCTCTGAGCTCAAGCTGGGCAGCTTCTCTGCTCTTTGTAAAGCAGCAGAGCAGCAAAAGAAGCAAGCCGTCCTTTAGGTAGTCCTCAACACGATTATTATGGAGGAGGTAAAGATTTTCTAGAACTCTTTCATGAGTGACAAACATCTTTCTTGCTTACCAGAAGTCAACCCAATTCTTCTCTCTCTACAACTTATCATATGTTTACAGATTTTATTTTATTTTTCATGATCATACAGTAGTCAAAAAAGCAAAAGAGACAGGACTAGACAGAGATGAAGAAGATTTTCTTGTTGTTACATGATTAGCAAAGGAAATGAGCGCTACTTTTGTGATGGTTCAGCTACAATTCACTGCCTGCAGACGAGTCAGAGACTCCAGTTGGGTTCATTCAGTTTTCCTTGTGTGAATTTGGAAGCAGCAACAGCCAGCCACCACTGCACTCAGTGCCATGGAAAAGCCCGTAAATAAACAGAACTTTAAACACAGCCTGTGCCTACGTGCAGTTACACTGTAATACAACCCAGGGCTCACAGGGTATCACAGAGTACAGCCCCATGTCTGGGAGGAATACCATACGTAGCAGTAAGCATCGGATTTGAGGTATCTAGACTCTCTGGAACCAAAGGCTTAGTTCCCTGGCAGGATTAATGCAGCCCTTCTCCCTTTGAGACAGCATATAATTCTCTCTCCTCAAAAGGTTCACCAAGGAGCTCCTACAAAAACATCCCAGCTCAGCCTGTGATTATCAAAGTACAAGACCAGGAACATATGACCTCATTTTCCAATTGAGGGGAAGACACAAAAAACCCTCCCTCTGAATCCCAGCCAAGGCAGCAGTACCTCTACCTGACCAAGCTGTTTGCTATCTGCAGCAAATTACCCTTGAAACAGTCGGCGCTTGTTCCAGAAAAGGAGGCTACCAGAGAGCACTACAAACTCCATTAGCCGAAGAGAAAATCTTACAGACAGGTCAAGGAGATCTGCTGCTCAAAAATACCTGTTGTTTGGGCTGCTTTTCCAATCCATGACAAAACACTCCTCTGACTTAGTCCTGCGCTTGTTCATGGACTAGATTTCGCTAGAATGAAAAAACATTTCATGTCTTCTGCCAAACTACAGAAGAGACTTTTAAGAGGAGGATCCTGGGCCTACCTAAGAGCTCTCTTCAGGAGGTGCTGGTTTTCAGAGAGGCTGCTGCCAGGCTCACATCATGCTTTAAGAACAATAGCATTTTTCTACAGGAGCTTTCCATCTTCTTAGTATATGTTATGGCAGAGGCTGGCAGGTCCCGCTGAGGACACTGTCCCTCTCCAAGCTCACCAGCACGGGGCGGCCTGCGGCCTGCCTGCAGACCACATGCAAACAGGGCAGGCAGCTAGCGGTCCCCGTGAAGCTCGGATCCCAGATCCAGCCGTGTGCGACTTCAGCACCGCAACCACCACTCATACCACAGGAGGGTGTAGCCTACAAACTCTCCCCAGGATCTGGAGTCAGCAACTTTATTAAGTGTGAAACAGGCACCACCCCTAAGAGGAGACAGAAAATCACCACCTGACAGCCTCTGAGGGCTTCTTCTGCCTGCACCCCTCTCCCCAACCCAGACACTGATTTTCCCGCAGGATGTAAGAACTTAATAATCCTTAAGACTTTAACATCTGTAAGATTTGTTTTAGTAGCCAATAAATACTGGCTTGAGATTAGCCAAGGGCTTTCAACACGTTTGTGATTGAAAATACCTAGTAAACAGACAACAGGACTGCAAAAGTTCAATTTTCTAGAGAAAACAAGCCAAAACCCGCATGCAGACAGCTGAGGAGCGTCCCAGTGCACACGCAGGTCTGGCCTTTGCTCTGCAGCAGCACCCCCAGCTGCCCTCTGCTCCCCTCTTCTCCTTCATCCTCAGCCAAGCACTGCTCGAAGTCTTCAGGGGAGATGCTTCAACATCCACGTGTTGTTAAAAGGCTTGAATAAAATAAGCTTCGGTGTCATACTGCGCGTGTGGTGGGGCATACTAAGATATACGGACTGATAACAGCTGCCAGATGAAAACACTTCAGTCCTTAATTATAAGAGGGCACAAGGCAGGAGGCATTACCGCCTGGCAAGAGGTATCATTAAAGCACGCGAGTTCTGGTGGAGCTGAGTGTACTTAACAAACAGGGAAGATCAATACACACTGCTTTTCCTTAGCTCTACTCCAATCATCCTCTTCAAAAGCAACCTTTATGAGAGCTAAAATTTAAGTGTGTTACCCTCTCTCACCTCTCATGCTATTTATTTTCTGAGAGGTTGTTATTCAATTGGAAGGCTCGGTATGACACAAAAAAACAGTGAAGCATCACAGCATCTATGTCTTCCTTCTGGAAGGGCATGATTTCCCCCAAGTTTCATTTACAGTACTAGAGTTTGATTACATTGATTTTTTAGACTTTCTACAAAAGTTTGAAGAACTTCTTCCAGGAATAGCTCAGGAAAGAGAGTTAAGCATGTAACAAAATGGATGAAAAGCCTTGTTTTACCGCTTTTTTACTAGCTTTCACGTTTAGCTCTCAAAGATAAATGTGATCTGATGTCTCTATCAGCACACGAGAACAGCAACATAATTCAAGTTTCAGAACACTGTTCCCGCAAACCTCCTCTTGCCACAAAGTAAGGAATAACTCCTTGCTTGCAGACAACTTTTCAGCCGCGTGTCATCTTGACTGCTTTATACGAAGAGAAGATAAAGATCACCAGCACCATGAAGTCGTTTGCAGCCATACGAGTTGTGTATGATCAGAGCAATGGCCGATCAAACCTTGTCCCTGAGACAGAAACCTACGCCAGAAAACATATCCAAAACTCATTTGAGATAAAAAGTCTCTCCATCAACCTCAGCAGCCGTTGAACTGCTTAAAAAAAAAAAAAAAAAAAAAAAAAAAGCTATGAAAGGTAAGAAAGCAATAACCCAAACTGACAATTATCCCACCACACACCTACAAGCAACAGAGGTAGCAAGAGGCAGCTACAGGCTGTTGTACACAAAACTGACAGTCTGCTTTTTTATTCCAATTCTTGCAAAGATTTTCTTAAAACACATGGAAGCCAGGGATGTGACTTCATTACTCGGATAGATATATGGTCATTCATAAGACTGAAATCATTTTTTGACATTGTGAAGCACTTCATTCCTTTATGATGAATTCAAGAGGGTAATTACAAAAGAAACCTTTTGTTACGTGCAACTTTCCCATTTCACTGCTGTCACCCACTGTACACAAAGGCAAAAGGGAGCATCACGCCGCTCACCAGCTCCCACAAGCACTGAATAGGGCAGGCTCGCTGCCCTGCTAGGCGAAGGCTGAGTTCTGTTCATCGCTCCGCGATGTTCCCTCTGCCTCTCTTTGCGGGGCAGCTCCTGCAAGGGAACTCTTCCTAATTCAGAAGTTACAGCGCGTTCCCCAGCCTGCCGGCAAAGCGAGCGGTCCTTAGCGGCTCGCCCGGCAACTTGCCTTCAAAGAACGCGGTCCTGCCTGGAAGGACCTCGCTGCTCCAGGTCCCTACCGAAAGCTCGCCGCGGTCTGAAAAAGAGGCGGTGGGGACGGACACGGCCCGGTGGGGACGGACAAACCCCGCGGGGATGGACACAGCCCGGCGTGGCGCTCCCGACACGGACCCACAGGCGCTACCTGCGCCGGCCCCCCCGGCCCCCTCCCTCCCTCCCTCCTTGCCCCCGCAGAGACGCCGCCACTGACCGGCCGTAGGCACGTCGGGGACCAGCTTGAGGGGCCCGATCTGCCGCAGCTGGAAAGCCGTCCGCACTTCGTGGCAGCTGGGCGCCTTGCCCGCCGCCAGCCCCGCCGCCGCCAGCAGCCACAGCCCCAGCAGCCCGCGGCTCCCGCCGGCGGCCATCTCGCACCCAGCGGCCGGGCCGGGCCGTATGCGGGCGGCGGGGGCGGCCGCGAGTCCCGGCCCCTGCCGCTGCCCCGGGCCCGGCTCCTGCTCCGGCTGCCTCCCGCCCGCCCCCCCCGGCCCGCGCCCCGCCCGCCGGCCGGCTCGGGGAGGGACGGAGCGAACGGGGGGAGCGGCCCCGGGAGCCGGGCGGGGGGTGCCGGGCCCCGGGGGCGGCTCTGAGAGGCTGAGCGGGCGGCGCTGAGGCCCGGCTCCGGGCAGCGCGAGGGAACAGGGAAACTTCGCGGCGAGCGGGCAGCCGCGCGCACAGAGCGGTGGGCTGCGGAAGGCAGCGGTGGGTGGGCTCTGGGGGACAGGTAGGCGTCCCTGGCTCTTCTCGGTGGCACTTAGCACTGGAACCTGGCTAGAAAATGCATCAGCAACAGCACGAAGTACTCCAGACGCACGCGTTGGTCTCTACATTTCCTGGGGACGAGTCAGCAAGCCAAGCCCTGAGATGTTCCCTTGCTTTTGGACCTGTGCAGGGAAAAACAAAACAAAACAAAAAAGCTTCTAGCTCCTTCAGGACCTCACCTGTGTGCTGAGCTGATGCCAGTCCCTCCCCCGGGTTGCCTGGTACCCTCTGGGTGGCCTGGGCCCCGCTGCAGCAGAAGCCCAGGACGAGCGCTGACCTCGTGGGGCTGGTACAGCGCAGGCCCACCAGTGTCAAGGTGCAGGCACAGCTGCCCATGCTTGGGCTGCGCCAAGCTGCCCACACCCATCTTGCTCACCTGAGCTGGCACGGCCCCCTCCTTGGCCAGGGCTCCCTGGCCTCTCCCTGAGGCCTCCTGGGGCTGGGGTCACCATCACAGCTCTTCTGCAATCTTTTTACCACATTAAGCGTGCTGTGGTATCAGCTGCTTTCCAGCGTGCTTCAGCAGACAACTTTCAATCTTAAGCAACCGCTGGTATTTTCCACCTCACAAAAACACGGTTTCCAGAGAAGCAAAACCCAAGGCGTCTCCCACAAACAGCAGAATTTGCACAGAACCTTTCAGGCATGTGGAGCACGTTACAAGCTACAAGCCTTACTATTGTTTGAGGCCATTATGTCTGATTTCTTTAAGGTTGCTTGCAACCCTTGAGATGCTTCTAACGTGCCCCTGAAGCAACAGAAGAGCCCACCTGCAGCTAATTCAACCATTACACATTCCCATAGGAAGTAATGAGAGGCTGAGCTCGATGCTGTCAATAGTTGCCTTAGTTGTATTTTAATAGCTAGAAGTATAAATCCTTTAAGCAATTTGCTGGTATCTGTTCCTATCAAGCCAGCACAAGATGAATTCTCCTTTTTGTGAAGTAAAACATACTTTGATGCAGAACATCTAAACTTGCAAATGAAAACAATGTGGAACAACAAGCCAGACACTTGGCCTCTACATCCAAAAGTAGAAAAGAAGTCACCTTAGACAACAACCGCTCGCGCAGGTCAGAGCAGCAGCTCTTTGCTTGTCCTGCAGCTCTCAAAGCTGACAGCAAAAGCCCAGGACACTGGAGAAAAAGACTCACCCCAAAGGAGCCCACAGACCAACCCAAAATACCTTTGCTTTCAGCTCAGGATCAGTCGTACTGCCAACAAGGCTTAAGTTAGCACACCAGGCCAGACCCCAAATCAGGGCAGTGATAGGTGGATGAAAGAGAGGAGGGAATATGCAGCACCAGTGACAGAAGGCTGAGCGTGGTGAGGAGCAGCAGCCCAGCTACCTACACCCACTGTCCAGCATGTGGTTTTAAGGACCCAAGGAAAAGCACCAAGTTGCCACACTTGGGTTTTGTTTAACCTTGGGTGCAATCCTAAAGGCTCCGTGTGCAGACAATACTGCCATTGACTGCAGCAGGAGTTCTGCCAGAAAAGAAACGGCAGGATGATGGATCTGACGAATAATTTATTTGATGAATAACAGCATTATTTGGCATATACATTATTCTATGAATAACGTCTAATCAGTCCTGTGCAAGGGCCTGAGGCGTTTCATTTGGTGGGATTTTTGCCATTGTTTTCAGTGGGTGGCAAGTTCAAAGCATAAATTGCTAATCCTTTCCTAAGGTGGCTGTTACTTTATCACCTCATCTTTATATGATGGGTGCTCTTTTCCTCACCTCTTTTTTTTGGGTCTGCTAAGTCATTTCACTTATGTATACTTTTTTTTTTTTTTTAACTGGTTCTCCTATTGTTAGTAGAAGGCAGACCATTACATTGCCACTATCTCCAGTTCCCCTCCTCTCCTCAAAACACCGCTAAGGAGCCTGAATTATACACAAATACAACACAGCATACTTAGTGTCAGGGAACTGGAATGTCTGTATATATAACAGTGGTTACTTCAATACATAAGGAAACGTTTATGTTTCTAATGGTTTTGTAATAACTATATTGAAAGGCATGAATTAAAGATAGCCTGTTACAATTTTCAGGCTGGAGTCTCATTTTTTCCCCCCCCCTCTGGCAAAAAGTGTAGGTTCCTGAACATTTTTTGAATATAGGTTTTTGTCACTGATTACAATGTTCTGTCTTCTTTCCTTTTTTATTTTTTTTTTGATGTAGGATAGATAGGAAAAAAGGGAAAGGAAAAGTTTGTGTCTAATTTTGGAAACAGACATTTCTCAAACACAGAATTTCCTGAATGCATATGTAAAGATACACAATTATAAAAGAAATGTGCTACAGCACGCTGCTTGGAGCCAGCCGTACCGATGAGGTGGTCACTAGCACCTCTGTCAGTGCTGAGACACGGGTGCTGTGCGGGCACCCACATGCATAGCCCACAGCTAAGGGTCAGCCTCGCTGCCAGCCCCGTGGCTCTGCGAGTGGCCATGCATCTCTGCTGACACCACGCTAGTGACCAGTACAACCTCTTGGCACCAAGGAGCATGCCAAAGAGCTAATTAAACCCACTCTGACCACATAAAGCCCCAGGAGCCTTAGGCAGGCGTTCCCCCTATGAAGCAATGAGCAGCACGGGTGTCATACCTGGACACAGCTGACTTCCCAGGGAGCTGAGATCACCACACAGGCCTAACACAGCAGACCCCAAGCAATAGAGGTCCTCCAAAATTCTTGCAAAACACATGCTCCACATTCAGCAGAGCAGTCAGCTTGACTTCAGTGGAAGCAGTCAGGTGCTTAATGGCAAACACATGCCTAAGCGCTCTGCTGGAAGAGGGCTGGAGATAACAGAAGAGGTATTTAACCAATTATTGTACATGACGCTATTATGCTTCAACAATTCGCCTGGAACCATCACAGTTTACCTTGTCAACAGGTGTCTTTTGTTTTTCACAAATGAATATTTATTACTGTACATCATTGAGAACTATATCAGTACTTCTTACAATGAATAGCAATATAAATCTGCCCAAACAATCCGCTCAGTCTTAATCCTGCTAAAGTGACCACAATACTCAGCGTGAGCTTTGGATGTGTAAGAAAAGCTGGGATCAGGTCTGGGATAAAGGTTTTGTGCGCCTGCTGCCTCAGCCCTCCCCTTGTTGAATATAGCTGGAGTTGTGCCAGTGATTTCAATGGAAGCTGGACTAATTCCCTTCTGTTTAAGATAAGCTCATCTCCAACACTGGACTTGCCACCAATGGGACTTGATGGGCACACAGTCTGCTTTCACCAATTCAGCTGACAGAGTGAGGCCTTACTGTGCATATTTTTAGCCATTCCAAAAAAAAAGCTAGTAATCTAGTCTTTACAGACTTAGTTTATCTTTAGAGGCCCAGCTTTCCAAAGAACATGTTGTAGTGAAGCACCCGAGGAACTCAGTTGACTCCTTGAAAGTAAGGGACCTGGTTAGGTCACCGGAATGAGCCTGAACCAGAAGCCAATTTTCATTTAAAAAATTTAATCAGCCTCAAAAGAAATGGAAAATCCTCTGCTCAGAAGAATCCGTAATTAAGACAAGTTTATTTTTTCTTTTTTTTTTCTCCTAAGAAAATTAAGTTGATTTTCTGAAGACTATGAAGACTGTATTTCAAGTCAGAGCAAACTTTAAAGCTGAGCATGAAATTTTAAATATAGATTTTAATAGTAAAAGACAGTCATGCATGAAATATTCATAGCCATACAAAGACTAAAAGCACTGACAGAAAATTGTTTCTGGTAATTTTACTCAAAATTTTCTTATACTGTTGAAGTGACGAACACTATGAAACTAATAGAAAAATTACCAGCATAAACCCTATCATTCTGGTTTATGTTTGGAGATTCCATTTCCTTCTCTTCTAATTCACTCCAAGTAGTGAGCACAATGCAAATAAGTATGCTGCCATACCATGAATTGTTTCCTGTGCTGTATGCACTCCACATGGAAAAAATGTGTGCAGACCTTTCTGATGGTCAGCATGCAGTATTCCTGCACTGCCTCATTATTTCATGGGTATTTTTTGCTTTACCAGATAGACCTATTCAAATGCACAGTTTAAAAATGCCTGCTGTATTTTTTTTCTGAGGGAAAGAAAAAAACATGCCTGAAAGGCACAGCTGTTAGCTATACCATAACACTTTTTTTTTTTTTCCAAATTTATTGGACCACCAACCAACACAAGTTCTATGAAAGAAATACAATTGTTGAAGAAGAAAAAAAAAAGAAAAAAAAAAAAAGACCAGCGAGCCAGGACAGCCACTAGTTTGGAGAAAGCCAGGAGGGCTGAGCAAGGCTTGGCCTCAAATATCCTACAGTCAATGCTGAAGTGGCTTCCACATTTTCGTCATTACCTATAATTTCCTTTCAAGAATGTGAGGACAACTATTTTGGTTCAGACCAAAAATTGTTTAGCCTGTTGACTCGTCTCATCTGGCAGAGATCCAAGCTACTATGCTTTTTTAGAGATTGCACTGTGTACAACACATTAGAAAAATAGAAATTTCCCTCTCTAGAAAACGGTCTCAGATCACACACCCAGGCCACCACAGAGTGTTATGTATTTTCTCTGATAGCAGCTGAGACTCCTCTAATATCCAGGAAATATCTTGGTAATATCCTTTATCATAAAAAGATTGCCCAGACAAACACGAGTCTTAAAATCTCACTGGAGATGTAAAGGAGGAAGACGCCCGTAAGGCTTTTCATACTCAGCAGTGCAGCATCTTCCAGGGCTGATAGCCAGTGCAAAGCATGAGAAACATGACATCAAGTGAAGAAGGAGCCTTCCCACCTCAACTGTACTACTTCTGTGTGAGTTCTTATTCCTAAAGCACCCTGGGCACTGAGCAGCTGAGATGAAGAACATAAGTGTTTGCCCTTATCTGCATGGCTCAGCCTACAGATTAATTTAATTGGGAAAAACAAGAAATTTCCAGATTTACTCATGTGAGAAGCTACCGCACGGCCCAAGGGAAATCAAGTAGCTTACTTAAAGAGTAAGGATTGCATAATGCTACATACTTCAAAAGTCTAATAAGACAAATAGAGGCTTGTTATTAAGGAAGCCACTGGCTTGCTTCATGCCTTTCAGAAGTTCCCCTGCCCAACAAGAGAGACGTATCCTAGTGAACACCACGAATTCACAGCTGGCTCCACGAACACCAGCACCAAAGTTACAGTGCTAAGAAACACAGCACCCAGACATCCCATCTGCCCTCGAGGAAATAGTTCAGGTGTGAAATAACACAGCAGTAAACCAGCAGCTAATGCGTGATTGCCCATGGGTGCTGCTGTCCTAAGAAGCGTGGCAATCCTAGCCTGCCTTGAGGCTTGCCTTTCTCACGAGGTGCAGGCAGGTCAAGAGGGGAAACCCAGACGCACGCCTCCTGAGCAGAAAGCTACTGACATTTTAAGGATGTCCATCTCCGGCAATCACTTAAAGTCTCGTTTTGCTCTCTAGAACTGCCCAACAGGCCTAGATGCACAGGACAGAGGGATGCCTGGCCTCCCCTGCAGGTTGTGACAGGGCACACATGCTCTGTTGAGCAATTGTAATGTAAAGCAGCCACCCCCTTACCTCCCACAAAATTTGTGCTTAGGGCTTCCAAAGTGACCGGTATACATCACATTTAAAGTGCCAGATTTAACCTTAAATATATGTGTCAAAAATGCCTATAATTTCTGATAACTTTACAAGAACACTTGACTGTTTCCTCCCTGACAGGTAAAAATCACAACACACTAGACTGTTAAAACTGTGAATTTTTAGAAGCTTTGGAATTCATTAAATCTGTTCTTCTAAGGAAAAGAGTGCTCTTATTCAAAGGCTTATGGTATGGAACAAGTTCATCTAAAATTGCAATTCCATAAAGAACTAAAAAGGTGACATAATACAAGTGTGAATAGAATCATTATAATGCTTGTAATAGCTGTCTCTAGCAGAACAAAATGCCTCAACTTTCATTTGTCTAGCTGGGCACTCAGGAAAGATGATTTTTAACTATGTGTCAGAATTTGAAGTTAATTAAAACTAATTGCCTGCTGTACTGTAAGTGATGCCACTGCATTTTCAAGTAACTCTGTTTCCATGGGATAATTTAGTTAACACCGGTGTCTCATCTACTGAATTCTGGGCTCCTTAATTGTATTGTTCAAGTTGTTTATCTTTCCTCTTTGCCCCACAACTTTACATAAAATGTCAAAAATAGCAAAGTTCATAGCTAAGATTGACGCTTTATCAACACGAGAAAAAGCATCCTAGAATATAAACTAGTTTATCAAAATAAATTAACTCCTTTGACACCTCACGTTACAGTTCCCACTAGCCACCACTTTCTGTCCTCAGAATGCTTATGTATGTGTTCAGCTTCAGAGTAAGTCCTCATAGCCCAGGACCATTGTACTTTTTAACTGGCAGAGCAGCATTCATTATCATTACCATATGGGCGTGAACTGAAGTAGATCTCTGTAGTGAGAACTAGCATACAGCCAGGAAACACATTGCTGCTACTCACACAGCACTAGCATATTTGCAGACCTTTTCAGCTTCGTGTCCAGTGTTCAAGTCTCCATGTGCTGGATAACATACAATGGGAGCACCTCCTCCCTTCACAGGGAGGGTACAAAGGATACGAACCCTGGGTTAAATAAGGGCAAACATGCCCAGGAACAACTTTCTGCTGCTGTCGTCCAGGAAGAGGGAGCAGGAGGACAGCAGCAGCCGACCCTTCCCAAAACCGCTATGACAAAAGCAAGACGGTTGTCACCACGCTCCTGCACAGTATGGCAGGGACATCAACTTGTTCCCCGAAGCCAAATCACGCCCAGACCCATTCAAAGTGCAAGGAACCCGTTCAGTCTCAGCTCTGCAGAGCAGGTGGTGGTCAAGTGGGGTAACTCATTTTGGGGGCAGCCATCAGCTTGCTTCTGCTTTTGGGCAAGGGCCTCAGCAAAGCTCCTCAGCACAAGTCATCCAAGGCTTGCATGAAGAGACCCTCTTAGTATACGAGCTGCTGTTAGGGGAGATGATTGTGTTAAAAAATGCCGGCATGGAGACAGACCATCATTCACCAGTGAAATCAGAGAATCATTTAGGTTGGAAAAGACCCTTAAGGTCATCAAGCCCAACCATCATCTAACACTACTAAGTCCACTACTAAACTCCATTCCTAAGCCCACATCCACACATCTCTTAAATAACTCTAGGGATGGAGACTCTACCACCTACCTGAGCAGCCCACTCCAATGCCTAATCACCCTTTCCATGAAGAAATTCCTCCTAATGTCCAATCTAAACCTCCCCTGGGGCAACTTGAGGCCAATCTGCTGTGGAGAGAGGAACAAACTGACAGACATGAGAAAAGCACCACATTCCATTAAGTCCAACTTCCAGATGTTAGATTCATACTGTACTCCTAGTCCACTTCTTAATGAAGGGCAACAGCAGCTTGATAGCCTGGAGGCTGGAACAACAATAGCAGAACAGGCACGAGTCACTGCTGAAATATGCCTGGGAAGCTCGCCTGTACAGTTTTAAACACATTTGTTTAAAATATGCTATTCAAAAAAATACATGTTGAAAAGAGGTTTTTCTAATTGGCATTTGATGTTGTCAGTTTTAGAAAAACACCCTTGTCAAAGATCTCAGTGCTGAGCAGTCTATTGCTGATAATCAGTTGCAGCAGGGCTGTTCTGGAGAAAACTTCAAGAAAACAGTGAAAAAGCTTCCTGGTCCTGTGATGCTGGGGCAAGAACACCGTCCCAAGTTCCCCTCTGGTTCAGCTGCTGCCCAATGCATTCCCTCCAAATGCACTTGTAGAGGCGTCCCTCAGAACAAGAGCTGAAAACGGTGGAAGGGGGCAGGTCTCTTTCTATAAATGGGGCTGCAGAATCTTTGTTAGGAAAAATGCTCACTACCTTTGCAAATGGAGCAAGGATGATGCATAACGAGAAAAAAAAAAGAAAAGGAAGCACACTTGGCTACATTTTAACATGCGTTACGCTAGATGTATAGCTTCATTTTATAATAGCTACACTTAAAAACTAATTTCTTTTGGTCAAGTATTAAGAGTAATCTTTCCCTGTTTTGTCTCATACCATAAAATGTCTTGTAGACCCAACGCAAGAAGAAATCTTGGAGCTGAAAAGTATTTTCCAAACAGAACACTTGAATGCTATCGCTCACTTAAATCTGTGTGTCAATGCAAACTTTCTCCTCTTGGATTTTGTTCATGAGCACAACAACCACTGCTGCAGCTCTCCACATGAGTGAGACAGGAATTTGACCCCTTAGCCCCAGCCCTACCGTGGGATCCCACTCTTATCAAAGTCCACCGATTTCAGTAAAAGAAAAAAGAAAGAAATTCCTTTGTTGCAACAGGTCTACCTCAGTTGTTCTTGCCAGCAGATCAGCAGTTTAGATTGCAATTTATCTGGGTGGGCATCTGCTGCTTCTTAGTGACCCTAATTTCACAGTGCTTCTGTGAACAGAGGGAACAAGGAGCAATGACAAAACGGCTCTGCTTGGAGGTCAGTCGGCTGCCATCCTTCCCTCACCACACCTCCACAGCACACGCAACACTCCAGGGTGCCAAGCTGGCCTTGCATTTGTCTGCTAGACACTGGATTTTTCCTACACACGATGGTAATCTCTCTTCTCCAGGAAACTGCGGGAAAAAGCAGATGAGCCCTGAGCAAGTATAAATTAACGCTGACGCTTGCTAGAATAATGTACTCTCCTGAGCCCCTGCATCTATGACGCCAACAGAGCCTGCTGGTGACATGAGTTTATATGCATCTTTCTGCTAAATCAGAGCATCATCTGCACAAATCAAGCACGTGGGAGACATCGTGAGATTTGTGATAGTCCCTGGAGGACTTCAGGTCCATAAAGCCATAGCTGGATTCTGAGCCATCTATTCTCACTGACTGCTGCGACTTCTTACAGGCAATTTTTAGTGACAAATTGGAGGATAAATCCTCTCAGTATTTCAACAAGGTAACAGGCAAGCTTTGTTTGACTTTGAAGTACAGATTACTCAGTGGTGATAGCACCACCTATTATACACAGCTCATTTTTATTTCTTCAAAAACAGGTTCTGGACTGGTAATAAGTGGCTTTCTGCCCTGTGCAGTAAATCCATCACAAACATGGGCCTGAAAACATGACACGTGTCCTCCTCAAGTTCTTTACAAGGTTGGAGAGTTGAATGAATCAGGATTTGCTTGTCTAGTGGCAACCATGTGCCTGATCCAAGACTCCTCAAAGAGGGTGCAAAGTTCCTGTGACCCCAGGGAAGTCTAGGACAAGTCTGCTATGCCCTGGTGCTCCTGTACCTGCCTCATCTCTGCCCACACTGAGACCAGGACTCATGTGCCATGCTGTCACTCACAGGGATGATGCTCATTTTCCGATCTGCTTGCAGATACTAAGCCCAAAATTTACAAGGACCTTTGGGATCCAGGCAGCAGTTCCAGCTCCACAGGAGAACCTTTTTCTGAAGCCAGGAAATGGAGGTGGTGCTTTAATGCAAGATACATACTTTCACCAACCGATGCATTAGCCACAGCTCCCAGTGGCATTGTTTGTGAAGTCATCATGTAAGAATTTAGCCCTTTAAATTAGGGGGTTTAAAGGAATAAGTCATCCATCCAAAACAAAGTCTTAAAAGTCAGCTAATGCAAACATCAATAAGCCCCAAGCATGGTACATCCACTAAAGCATACTAGGACCTACACTTAAGTGCAAATTCTGGTCATGAGAATTTTGATATGTGGCAAGCTTCCTAGTGAAGGAAAGAGCAATTTAAAAAAAAAAAATTTAAGCTCTGATAGGCCACTTAGACTGTGGCATGCTTCATTCGCTAAAATAGAGTATAATATGTCTTTGTATTGAATTATACTTGGGTTGGTTATTAAATGAAAACTATTATTCCATTATAGGCAGAAGAAATGGAAATGCTGCATGTGGCTATGTGCAATCCATTAACTGGCTTATGGAGCCAAAGACCCTTCAGAGAGCATTACGAATCCATCTGATGTCCCTCTCTGCCAAATTTTACACACAGATATCTGCCCTAGATGCAAGAAGCATAAAACTGTATAGAGCTGCTATTAATCAGGCTTTATACACCATTTATGCCAAAGACACAATATTCTGACCTCAAATTTATTCCTTCTGTATTAGTTTTAGGTAAGTTTGATGCATGGAGAAAAAACTATTTTAGTCAAAGTTCATCATGTTAATGAGCCTTTGTAGACAGCTGGTTTGCACTGATACCCACCTTAATTTGCCTCTTACAAGGTGACAATATAATACAGCTCTGCTTTGGAAGAAAAAACTGCACCTCTGGGGAAATTTTCAAAGGCACAGAGACCACTGAAATCCAGCTTCAGTGGAAATAAACAGGAGAGTTGCTTTAGTTGACCAATGGGCCTTTGAAAGTCTTCCCCAACACTACTTCTTGTATATGTTTTTTCATTGTTGTTTGAAGTACGCCCTTTTCTTGTGTGCAGAACCTTTAATATTGGAGCTATTTACAATGATTTAGCATGATCACTTTTTCTTGCAATATTCTTTGAAACAATCTGATCATCCAGCCATGAGTCTGCATGTATTATGCTTTAAAAAGGTCAAGCTTACAGTGTGAAATCAATCTTTTAAAATTTCCTTGTTATCAACTAATGGAGGAGGGTGGATTGGATTCCAGATGACAACAAAAATAAGTGACTCAAAAAAGAGACAAGCTAGAAACAGAAGTTTGATCCAAGTTTGAACTAGGAGTGTTTGGCAACCCAAAGTGAGCATTTCTTCTCATTTTTTATTTTCCTAAAAGAATTTTCCAGACTGTTTTTGTTGTTGTTTTGATATAATCAATTCTCTCCTTTCTCGATTATCTGTTGCTCACGTACCAACTTGTAAGTGCTCAACATTTTATTTGAAAACAGGTGTCACAGAATGAGACCTTTATTACCTGTGACTCAGAATGGGCAGATCAACTGGACTCAAAAAACATTGATACAGAAGCTACCTAGAAAATGGTTTGTCAACAGAAGACGTAAAACTGCTTGACAACTTAGAAGCAGCCAGATGTTTTGTACAGACCAACATTCAGATTAGGACAAGCAGATAGAGAGAACACCCTTCTAAAGTCAGGTGAGATGAGGAAACCAGATCTGAGCCATTAAAAATGGTAGGTTGGCTCATTTTGACACTATCCATAATAGTACTGAGCATCTGGCTCCTGATGTTCAGAGGCCTTTTCTTACTAACTTACAAAGAAAGGGAGAGAAATGGAGAGAAATGTAAAACACACACACAAAGAAGAACCAAGTAAAAATTGTGAGGTGTTTGAAGAGAACAATGGCATCCACAGTTCAGCATGTTAGCTTTCATTGCCAGAGCTTTCAAATGTGTCTTTACTTAAGACAGGCAAAATTTGATGTAGTTAGTACATTTTCTGGCAATAGAGTGAAAGCTGATGGACTAGAAATGCATGACTCATGCAGGCTGTTACATTTCATTTCCTCCTGGGTAAAGACGACTGCTGTCTTTTTGTCTTAGGGCCAACATTTTGGGTAATCTACTTTTGATGCTTAAAACCCTAAGCAAGTTGGGGTTTCTCTCAGGGCCTGTTCCCAGCTTCTTCTGAACAAAACAAATGCAAAAAGCTGATGGGATTCCTCTGAAGTTTGAGATGGCTATGCAGTAGGTGTGAGCTGCCTTATCAAGGCGGTAATGCATTAGTAGAGGTAAACCAGCACTGTGCACACAGGGATCCACAGGTGAGCTTCAACAGTGAAAGACCTTCTTGGCAAGTCTCATGATCTCCTGCAGCTCAGCACGAAAGACAAAAAGCAGCCTCACCTCAAAATAATCCCAATCTACCCTACAGGAATGAGCTCTGAACTACAGCAGACAGGAACCCAAATTTTTCCTGTTTTCTTTGACCTGTTATGACCAGGGTGCCATACGATTTCAAATTATGCTGCACTCCACCACCAGGAATTTTCCCGCAGACTTCTGAATGAATTTACTGAATGAAGAATGAAGAGCTGAGAGCAGATGCTTGCACTGAGGTGATAAAGGAGGAGTGAAGCCTGCCCAACTTGGCAGTGTCTAAGAGCATCTGGCAGCAATAAGACATCAGGGACTGCAATTTGACTTACAGGGAACTCACTTCCTAGCACAACCTTCTATGGAAAACCCTTCCCACAAAATTCTTGTTCTGCTTTTCCTACTCCCTTCAATGGAATTCAAGCATGCAGCTACAATGGATCCTCCTTTCAGTGGCCTGTAGGTGAGATACTAAGTGGGACACTTGCTTTTTCTCAGCATCATCTTCTTGGAAGAAAGAAGGGCAACGACAGGAAATAGAGAGGAAGAATCAGAGCACCCAGGAAACTTCTTCCAGAAAACACGCTCCAGGGAAATGTCTTGCTGGAAGCAGGAATGGGAGATGCTCCACTTTGCTCACACATGTTCATGGGAGATGGGTCCCTTCTTGGCACATTTAAGACCCTCTTTATCTGAGCAAATCAAATTCCTAAGCCTCCTTTCTAGGAACTCTGCAATATCTAAATGCATTTTTTAATGCCCAGGCTAAAACCCCAATGAGCTCCAATCATACCCACTCCAAGTTCTTCTACTAGAAGAATTCAACTCTATCAATAGCTCAGTTCTCCCATGAGAAAATAAGCCCCAAAGCAGCACTTTTTCTAGAACAAGAGTATTCTTTATGTCAAGCTGCCTACACTGAATCATTTTTTTCTCCAGCTTTATTTCCTTCCTGGAAAGGCTTCTTTTCCCGATACTTGTTTCATAACAGGAGAAAGATGAAAGTACACAGAACTATTTTTGGTTCTTCCCAATCAGGATTTCCATGGCAGTTCACTGAAGCAAGGAAATCATACAATGACTCCCTCCTGCATCCCTTGCTAATACCATCATAAATCTGCATTCCCACCTCGCCCGGCACACAGGTACTGGCAATTACTGAAACTGCCATAGCCAACAGAACCAGCTCTCATCCCTATTACTGCCTGGCATTAAAAAAAAAAAAAAAGGAAACTGTGCTTTGGTTGAGTACAGAGGGTTTTGGAGGTCTCTTTGCTGCACAGGGCCAGGCAACTGTGGAATTGCAATTAGCTGTTGGAAATAGGCACAGGGGGCTGCTTCTGGTTTTCAGGTAACTGCCCTCTTCAGAGGGAGCCACTCTGTTAGGAAGCACCTGCAGAACAAGGCAGTGTCACTAATTTAGGTAAGGATCAGAATTCTACATGAAATCAGTGGGAATTTCACATGAAACCTAACATGTAGCGAGCTGTGGCAAAGCTCCAAGGGAAGGTAAAAGTACAAAGAGAAACATAAAACTCAGTATTAAAGGACAAAGCCAGCACAAAATATTTCATATACAGAAAAAAAACAAGCTGTAAAGAACTAGGATCTACTAAGGACCATAATCCTCTTTCAATTATGGTAGCAGCAGGAGAAGGATGCATTTAGCCCTTAACACTTCTTGACTAGCCTAATCATTGGAATCTGATTTATTTATTTAAATGAGAGTGGTTCCTCCGTGCAGTAACCAGTCTGGCCTCGGCTATCAATCCACTTCCCTGCCAGCTGAATAACATGCTGTATCAACAGAGACAGAACTGGACTAGACTCAAGGCTCTCTACTACAACATTCATGCTTGAAAAAAGGTACTGTTGTTTAGTAATTTAAGAAAATAGTTATCTATTTTCATTTTAAAAAACCCAAAGTATCAGCATCTTAGTTGAATGCTGTACGTGAACTCTTAATCATCTCGCATTTAGAGAAAACCATTGTTTTCTATTTCTTATTTCCCCCCTTTTTTGCAGGTACAAAAAAAATGGAGCTTTCCTTGTAAAAGCAGGACCTTCTCTCCAGATGAGGACAAAATTGTAGGTAATGAACTGAATATGAAAGAAAAAGCCACCTCCATTCGGAAGAGTTATTCCAGCTGGTTGATGAAAAGCATTCTGACATAGTTCTATTTCTCATATAAGTTGACAATTTTTGCTAATAAAAAGGTGGCACCCAAGTAAGCAATAACCATTAATTTCAGCAAAAATTTTGCTTAACAATGCTTTAGGTTAACAGTATATTTTCCTCTATTAGATCTAGTAAGTTCTTCTGCAGGCATCAAGATGACCTAAAACATATGATATACAAATAAACCAGCAAAATAAATTACTGAATAATTTTCATAATTCCTCCAGAGACATTAAAATATCTCATTAAAAGAGGGCTTGGAAAAAAGAAATCCGTATAACAAATTCATATTCTGTTGATCAAACACATGGAATATATACAGCAAGAATATAAATACGGATTTTATGCATTGCTATACAGAATATGCAATGAAATCTCTGCTTCCTGCAAATGTAACAAAGAAATAAACATGTTTCAGGAATGGATTTATAGCACCGAGTTCCACATTTAAGAGGTCTCCAGAGCAGTATTATATGCTAGGTACACCATGATTGATAGCAGCTTCCAATGCAGGCCCCTTCATCCCCTAACATATTTCACTATCAAAGGCACAAGTGATCCTCCTCCCCCCCCATTTGCTTTTTTTCTGTTTCTGAAAACTCATTCCACAGGTTCCTAGTGCAAGAACTGGCTTATAAAGTGTGCGCCGACTCCATGCACAAGAAAGGGAATCCCACACAACATGTAAACCTAAATGCTGTCTTTTAAAAACTGAGCTGTATGCAAGGAACCACAGAACAGCCTCTGATCCAAAGTCCATTAAAAGCCATGGGAATTTTCTTTACCAAGCTCCTCGATCTCCAGATCATCCAATTTTCCTTGAAAGAAAGGCATTGAGAGCTTGCAACTTAACAGAAAGTTGCATTGCATTACATTCATCTGTTCCTAAGGAAGAAGGTCAGCACCCCTTCGACTCTGGCTGAACCTTACTGGAGTTTCTGAGAAAAAAAAATCCTGTTCCCACAGAACCATTACAAATAATGGCAAGAAACAGACAACCAGTGCTGTGCCACTGATTTTAAAGCAAAGCTCCCATTTGTAACCAATAGTGCACATTAAGTCATTGTTACCTAGATGGGTACTTTTATTATGGTTTTAGGACTATTTTTTCCCCTATGAGTGATGGATTTTCATTTTAAGTCATTAAATAAACCCACATTATCATTAAAGGTGTATTACAGATGGAATTCAGTGAAGTCTCCCATAGAGGGGCCGAACTCCCATCCACATGCCAGCCCTCAGCATCCCGTTACTGGCTCTGGAGCTGCTGCTGCTACTTGCAAGGCTGAGCATAAACCCTCTTCTCAGCTGAACCACTGGAGCCTACAGGAGCAGGCAAATCCACTGCCCAGTGCCTTTCAGACACATTGTACCAATTTATTCACAAGTCCAAAGCAAAATCTGTTCTAATTGCATTGAATCAACCCCACTTCCTTTGAAGACACCAGTTTTATGTCAAACCCTGGTAACCGAACATCATTTGTTTGTTGTTTGCATTGAAATGAAGTGCTAACTAGTACATCTCCTGTTAAATAAAGAGTGGCATTGAGTAATTCCAATCAGTTCCTTTATGAGAAAGTCTGTTTCCCTTCTGCCCACGTTTGCTGTCTGCATGCTAATTCACCCTTGCTAAAACATGCAATGCTGTCACCACACATCTAAAAAATCTGGCTTTTTAAAACCACATTATGACAGGTGTAGTATGTGATTTATGCAGCTGGATTGCATCCTCCCTGAGATGGATGTGTGTACATATATAAAGTCAGTGTAAAATACGTACCTGCTTTTTTAACTACAACGCACAAGGACTGCGCACTGTATTTCCTGAAGTTGGAGCCATTTTGATACATTCTGTCTCCTCTGTCGTGTACAAAACGCTGCCATTTACTAAATTCACTAGAGAAAACCTATGGCCTACTGCCCTACATTACAGCCTGCTAATTAATTACAGATATTCTTCCAGTACTCCATTCTAGATCAATGGGAAGAAAAAAAGGCTGTGTTCCATACTTTCCCTTTGTTTTTACACTTCCACACCACAGCTAATGGCTCTTGTATTGAAACCCTATGCTGAATGTAATGAGATGCAAGACTCTTCCGCATCCATGGTTACTATTTACTAACAAAACTGATGATGTCAGGAATTTAATTAGGTTGTTTCTAGCACAGAGATTTTAAACCATGAAATCATTATGCTGTCTAATCTTTTCTTTGTTTGGATTTTATAAAAAAAGTAAACCTCAAACTAAACACCATTCCTCTGTCACAGAAAGCTGAGCTTCTCAGGCTTTGCCAGGCATAACACACTAACAGGTTTAAGAGTAATTAACACAAGCTATTCTTTTCCCAAACCACACCACAGCAGCAACTACCACTAGCACCGCTGTGCTTCATGATTGTACCACTCTTTTTATTACAATCCTTACTTTCAAGGCTTGTAACTTAGCTGAAAAACAAGTCTCAGCCCCAAAATTGGGGCATGTGCTCAAGTAACACCTTTTAACATCAAAGTTGTTATAAGCTGGCCTAGAATTGGGGCACATTAGGGTACCCGTTGTCCCCATCCCTACAGAGCACAGAAGAGCAGGTGCAGGGACCATGTAGATGTCTGATGACTCTTGGTACAGCCTGGTCTTTCCCATCTGACCACCACTTTACCTTTTTTTAACAGACTAGCGACATCAACCATAACCCAACCACCAGAAAGCCTCTCCCTTGAGAAAGACTTCTGGATCAGAATACATCTTTCAAGACCATCTTTTTTTCCCCTGCATGACAGGAATTGGTTCCCTATTGCTACCCTGGTAGGCAGAAGGTAGGCAGGAAATGCTGCTCTTTACCATCAGCATCACTCTCGTATCAAACTCCAGGCCACCAGCTACGCCTCCTGCTTGTACTGGCTGCCAACTGAGCTGCCTATTCCTCACCCTGTGCAAAAGCCGCTCTGTGCAGTGGAGCCCTGGTGCCCCCAAAGAGAGTACCACCAGACAGGTGAGCGACACATGTGAGAGTTACTGTAATGCCCAGGGGAGAGCATGCCAGGAAGACTGGTCTGGTTCATCTCTACAAAAGAAGATAGAACTGCTCTTAACGCTATTACCACTGAAGCTTCTTAATGTACAAAGCCAGAGGTGAAAAAACAGTAGGATATCAGACAGACTAAAGGACTTCATTAAACCCACACTTCCCAAAGTCATGCTTCTGGAGTCTTGACAGCTGCCTCTTTGTCATCAAGAGTAGAAATCTCAGTGTCTGAAGTTCTAAGTGACAGCAATGTGGTCACACTTAAGTATAAAAATCAAAGGTATAACTTCAAAGAAAAAGAAGCTAGAAGTCAAACTTGAGAAAGTACATCACCACATGGACATCACACCTGGGGCTACATGCCCCAAAGAATTTTTCTGAACATATCCTATTGAATAGAAAGATGTTGAAAGGTGGATTGGTAAATCATTGCAGTGGAGTTTCAAGATAGTGTTTTGGTTTTGTCATCTAGGATAAAATATTTACTGCTACTTCACATAGCAAAATTCTCATGACTACAAACACTGGAAAGGATTATAGTGAGTTTTTCCTAATATAATGATTAAACTTTTGCTGAAGAATTCTAACTTAGTTTGGTCAAAACATTTGATAATCTTGGAAAAGTGTTTTGGTTGGGGGAGAAGAAACCAAAGCCATAATTTTTTCAGTTCAGATATGCTGTTTTTCACTATTATTTCTTAAATACTTTAATTTTCAGCTAAAAACTTATCAGAAATTCCTTTCAAGGTTCAAACATTTTTTGAAAAAAACTTGAAAGTTATATATGACTTGATCCAAAAATTAAGTACTATGATCTTCACACTCTAAGGGCTGGTAGAAATAACCCGAAACAAAGATGTGATCATCCCACAGCCCAGAAAGACTGTGAAACTGATGCCCCTGAATAACCTGAACTAGCACGTTAGGAAGGCTCTGCAGACCTCCCCAGATCCCTTTAACTTATTCTGTGAACCCAGCTCAGCTATTCAGAGAGCTCTGAAGATAGTTCCCCACCTCTGTATAGTTCAGCCTTCAGCTTTATGACAGAGGCCAGGCCCTGACAAACTCAAAATCACTTCACATTTCTCAGCAGGCTTGTGCCAGTTCTCCAGGGAGAAATAAATAATTTGTTCTTTCCCGTAAAATTCAGAAGTAATAATTGAAGACACTTTTGGACAGAAGGTGGATGATTTTGCATCATCCCCGGGCAAGCGCGGTTCCATAAAACTCAGTGTTGGATGCAGACCTTCTGCGTATCTATTCACACATGTACTAAAATGGGATTAAAATGCAGGTGTAGCACTCATTTATAGCAATCTTCCTTACACCAAATTCAGTTGCTTCCTCAGGACTGGCCTTTGCACATCTTCACTTACTAAATTTAGGCCTCAGTTGAAAAGAAAAGTCCACTTACCACGTGGAAGGAGACAATTTTCTAGAGGAGCGCTAGCAGCAACACTACTGCACCTAGCCTCCTGCACAAGGTGCACCTCCACTGCGACCCTCTAACAGCTCTGCCCAGCACTCTGAATGGAGCAACAGCTTTGTCATGTAGATTGTTTCCATTTTTTGCAAGTTAACGTTCCCAGGATGCATGAAACACTGCTAAGAAGACTCCTGAATGTCTCCAATCAAAAATGTGCACCCTGGGGGAGCTTCTGACCACACAGCTTTCTACATTTCAGGAGTGAGGCTACCAAGGTAATCCAGGTGCAGCTGGAAGCAACTGTAGGTTTTGAAAGGCTCAGTGACAGTCACTTTTCCAGAAACATTTTAAATAAGAGGTACCTCGTAGTTCATAAGTCACCTTAAAGCAGCAGGCAGATATGACATTGAGGATGAATCTGAGAGTAAGTGTATTAAGTGAATGACAAAGGCTATTCTAACTGAGCATTTAATTGCTTTGATCTTATGATAAAAAAGCATCCCCTTTACTTTTGTTCCAGGTTTATGTAAGCAATTTCTTTCCCTTTATCACTTAACAACATGAATTTCTCCTGCACAGAGCTGTGCTATTGTTCCCATCAGACTCCAGAACACAACTGTGCACTGTTATTACACAAAAAAGCAGAAACAGCAAGTTTTGGCATACTGCCATTGCAATTTCACTTATTTTCCTCTTAAGTGCAAACTGTTCTTTGCTTGGCAAAGAATAAGATGTGTGTGTTACAGGGAGGAGGGCAAAAATATAAGCTGAAAGTCAAACAGTGTACATTGTGCTCACCAGGCTGTGTTTTTATAGGCTCAAAGTCACCCACAATCAGCTGATCTAAGACTCACCATGGGAAAAAAAATCACATTGGAAGCAAAGTAGAAATACTTTGAGAAATCTCCCCTCCTTGAAACACTCAGGTAGCTAAGAATAACAATATCTTTTGCTCTTTATTTACTGTTGGTTGGAAGCTGATATTTTAAGCAGTAGTTCTGTCAAAGGACACAGAAGGTAGAGCAAAGGAGTTGTCAAAAGGAGAGGTGCAAACTCAGCACACTTGTTACTTGCTGCCTTCTACTCCACCCATTTCTCAACTGATTAGAATGAACATATGACAAGCTATAGAACCACTAGCCAAAAGAAGAGGGCTAGGAAAGAGACATAGCTTAATTTTATGGTAACTGGAAGAGCCTTAAAATGATTGCTTAGTTGATGTACTCAAAAAAAATGCAAAGCAGAATAGGTACATGAAGATAAAAGGAAGGAATACAGCTTTTCCCATCAAGCAAGAATTAAAAGACTCCATGCTCTTTCCTCATGTTGGGCAAAGAAAAAAACAGTAAGTAAAAACATTGCAGATGCATAATAAAACAATCAAGTCTCATCAGTTTATGTATTTCATCCACTAGAGTGGTGCAGCAAACGCCGGCAAATGGTTTCAGAGACAAAGTAGATCAGCTCGAATTCATTTCAGCAGCAAAGAATCAATAGCCTAAAACCAAAATAAACACATTTGTCTAAGTGAGGAGTCGCTGGGTGGGCACCATCAGAATAACCCAAGCGTGGTTCTGAAGAAAGAAAATCCAGAAATTGATCCTAGGAAGTCTATAAATGATTATGACATGACTTTTTCAATTTGGCCTAAAAATTAGCCTTATAATAATCTGAAATAAAAAAGGTTTTCTTCCTGTGGTAGAAAATTCCCCAATTCATCTACAGATGTTGTATCATCATTAGCAGTCACTGATGATTGCTTCAACTGAAGAATGAATATTACAGTCTCACGTGCCCAGATACTAAACTAAATTTTCAAAACTAATGCCTAATCCTGGAATTACATCAAGTCTGCATTTAGTTTCTAGCTCAGCAACAGACTTGTGGGCTTACTGATAGGGCTAATAAAGGACCAGATGGGAGGATGGGCAAAAGACTCTTGGGCTATAACAACAAATTAAAGCATTAAAGGTTTTAAGCAGAATCTACATACATCTCCATTGGAATTTTAGTTATAGAAAACCGAAGTTCTTTCTACCTGTGTCATCATAACTTCAGTCTTTTGGGACTGCTGTCTGTGCAGTGGGACTGACATAACTGTTCTCACCACCCTGCTATCTCCTCTCCAAGCTCTGCAGCAAGATCTCAATTCCTAGCCCTACTAAAACAATGCCTAACGCAATGGGGCTCTGAACTCATCTGAGAGCATCAATACTCTCAAGCCATGTAGCAGCAACATCCCACACAGGCAGCCTTTAAAGTCTTTCCCTGTACAGCTACGAAGACCATGCCCAAACCTCTCTCCCCCCAAACAAAATGCAAAGAGAAGTGTTTAGTCACTTAAATGAGACTATTTGTCCTAATGATTCATTTAAACAAAATACTGTTTTATTATGGATAATTGTTTCCCATAATGAAGCATGTTGGACACTGCACCCTAGGGAACAGTGTCCTCCTTTCCTGTTGTAAGGAACAAAATATTGTGTTGGCAGCCTGGGAACTTCCTTCTGACTGAACTGCTCCCATTTTGTCAGCCTTGACCTTTATGTGGAGAAATGCACTAGGCAGAGCCCCAGCATGTTCCACAGTAACGGGATCTGTAAGAACAGCCACTCAGATATACACACATCTACGTGTATCTAACATCGATCGTAAAGCACTTAAAACTTTGAGAAATAAGGACGAGAGGAAATTCATTCTTCTTTTGAATACTGCTACAGAACATCACAGCCTGACCCAAAGATCTTTGTGGGTCTCGGTGGTCATTTATAGGATAGGAATGAAAATGTCTCCTTTTACAAGCCCCCCCCTTCACCTATTTTGTTTAGGCCATACATTCTCTCGGTTAGGGGACTGACTCACTCTATGGTATCTACCATGAAAAAGATGCTTAGCTCCCACACACCGGTGCAAGTGAAAATAAGAGTGAAGTCACTGAAAATAAGAGTGAAGTCACGTAAGGGTGAAATCCCTATCAAAGGTTGTCTTAACAGTTTTCCAAAACATTCCAAGCTATTTCTTTTCAAATTAATGCCTTGTATTAGGCTACAGTAAAACAGATGAAAAGGAGAGTGAGAATTCCTACATATAGAAAGGAGACACTGGATTTCTATGAGGTTGTCCAAAAACAGGGGCAAACATGAATTTTCTCCATTTGGTCTCTATAATATAATACTTGTATTTCTTGTCCACTTGAGCAAGAGAGTGGTCTTTCTGCAGGTCCTAATTCCACTTGCAGATGTTTCCAAACAGGCTGTTATAATGCCCAGAGCACCAGCACTTATGTTTTTGCCTGGGAACAGACACAAACAGAGCAAGAAAGACCACAGGGAGCTTGTCAACCTTGTATCCTGTTAGTGTTGGAGAGAAGGATTGATAGCCTTTTCTGGACTAGCAGTAATTAATCCTCAACAGAGAGGCATTTTGGAGAAATGCCACATGACAGTGAGAAGTTGTGCTGTAAGCTGTGGCTCTGATGACTCAGCACTTGGCATCACTGGAATTTCATTTTAGTGTTTCCTTCACATGGCTTTTCCTTATTACGACAGAAGAAGGACAAAGGCAGCAAATGACTATAGCACCTCTGTATTACCTACAGACATGTGCAGTTCAGAGTATTTGAGAATCTGAAATACCATTTCAGACTGTGGTACCTTCCTGAACTCATTCTGCCAGCCTCTGAATGTTACTATGCCTGATGCATGTCTAAGAGCTCACTTGGTTATAGCACATCACTAGACATGGGGAAACGGGATGCCTCTGGGATTTAGCATCTAAGTCTCTTGTTCCTACTGCTGCACAAGAAAACACAAAACAACGGTAAATTGAGCTTCCTGCAATTTGACAGACTGGATGAGGCTGTCAGTGGAATTACAAGAGAAGTGCCTGGCCCAAATGCTGCAGCCCACCCAAGAGACCGATAAAAGCCTGCATGGTTAGCCTCCTCTGAGCAATTGGCATCACGCTGCTCTGAGCTGGTTTTGGAACTAGTTCAGGAACACGCACACATGATGTAGCCACAACAGCAGGAGGGGCATACTTAATGACACTGAGGACTGTCCCTCTTAAAGAGCAGCAAGGGTATGGTCCACTAACTAAGTTTCAGGCTTTCGGTTTATGCAAGTGTGCCAGGGTGAACATAGGATTCAGAGCCACTTTGTGCTGACTTCAGGAGCTTGGAGTAAAGGGACAGAACTTTAGAAGTTGCCCACTAACCTCCTCTGACTTTTCTAGAAGCAGCTGGACTAATTTGGATGTAACACCCAGGAACTTCATCCACCCTGAGTACCACCTATAACCATAGGAATGACTTAATAAGGACTCAAATTATTTATTTTTGTTACCCACTGAAGTTTAAATGTATTGCAATGGAACCTCTTCCTGGCAGTCCTAATGCCATCCATTTCTTTACCAAATGGCTGGAGAACCATTCTGTAAAGCTTTCTGCAAAGTTTCCCAATATTTCAGCTACAGGGGTACATGGCTTGAGTTGCCACTTAACAAATGCATTGCTGCTCATCTCAGTGAGATACCATTAATTAGCTGCTGACAGCACCAACAGGGTTTAAACTACCCTTACTTTTGAGGGGGGAGGAGGCTAGGGGGTGGGGAAGCTAGCACAGGGGACACACCAAATTAGTCCGATCCACACTGGACAAGACACAGGTAGCAGATGCTGGTATGCTATGACCTCAGTTTCATCACTGTTCCAGTAGAGATAATGTAAGTAAAATTTAACTGAAAAAAAAAAAAAAACAGGTGAGAAGAGGATTCATCTGTAATAGGTACCAGCTATGCTCTAGCAGTTCTGCAGACATTAAAATCAAGGGTTAGCATGTCAGCCTGAGCACAGTGGAGCTGTACTAAGTGCCAGCTGAAGGAAGTTGTTCTCCTTCAAGCACCAGATTCTTCTCCACAACAGACACCACCCAGTTGAAAACCAGCACAGCTCTGGCAGGATGGGGCACTTCACTTTCACAGGTGATGGGCACCACCCATACAGAAGGGATAAGACAACTGTAGAGCAGTTTAAATATATTAGGTATATTAAATAGGCCCTTAATACCTGGATAGCATACAGTTACGCAATACCTAATCGGCCTCAAGTATGATTTTCATGACTGACAAGAAAAACCCACAAGAAAGCATCCAATGTCTCCCTGTAACAAGGGAGCCTGGACAATCAGATACAAATACCACCTAATCCTTACATTTCCGAAGTTTGTAACACTAGAAATAGTACTAAAGACAGGCAAGGAACCAAGATGACAACTCAGACTGCAACTGCAGCAACGAATAGCTAATACAGAAACCAGATACTGTAAGGTATCTGCACATGCTTTGTGAATGCAGGAATTGCGACTTAAAACCCCAGGACAACTAACAGGGAAAACCCTTGGAACTAACATGACACCAATGATAGCTAGGAAAAGTGGCCGAAGAATGAGAGAAGAGGCTAAACCATCAGCAAAGTGGTCTCAGATCAGGGGAAGATGATACGGCAGGCAGGAAGATGCTGTTTCAGTTAGCAACCGACTATTATCCTGCTTGTCAACCAATCCTGGCTAATTTATGACTTCCAAGAAACTTCCATAGAATATCCTGAGTTAGAAGGGGCCCACAAGAACCATCAAGTCCAACCCCTGGCTCTACACAGAACCACCCCAAAATCAAATCCCATGTCTGACAAAATCATCCAAATGCTTCTTGATCTCTGGCAGGCTCGGTGCCATGCCAACTGCCCCAGGGGAACCTGTTCCAGTGACTGACCCCCCCTTGTGAAGAACCTTTCCCTACACCCAGCCTGACCCTCCCCTGTCCCAGCTCCATGCCGTTCCCTTGGGTCCTGTCACTGTCCCCAGAGAGCAGAGCTCAGCGCCTGCCCCTCCGCTCCCCTTGTGAGGGAGCTGCAGGCCGCCATGAGGCCTCCCCTCAGCCCGCTCTGCACCAGGCTGAACAAACCAAGAGACCTCACCAACTCCTCATACATCTTGCCCTCCAAACCCTTCACCATTTTCATAGCCCTCCTTTGGACACTAATAGTTTTACGCCCTTGTATTGTAGCACACAAAGCCACACACAGTGCTTGAGATGAGGCTGCACCAGAGCAGAGCGGGAAAATCCCTTCCCTCAACCAGTTAGCTACGCCATGCCTGATGCACCTGAGGAGACAGCTGGCTCTTTTGGCCAGGGCATACCAACACATTCATCTTGCTATCAACATGAGAACCCAAGTCGTGACTGACACGCAGAGTCCTGGCCAGCACAGCAGTTGAATGTGAATAGAAAAACAAGGCACTTGAATTTAGTCTTTGTCCGGTACTCACAAATTCCCTTTCTTCTGAGTAATCAGACATAATAAACACTCTTGGAACTAGATGTCATGGCTGATGAATGTTAGGTTGATTATCAGGGACAAGATGTGCCAAGTGATATAAGGATGAGCGGATGGATTCTGAACAGGCTTTTCTTTATTCACATTAGGCTTTTGTGGCTCATGTCCTTTACCAGGAAAGGAAGGAGCTGAACAGTTCTCCACCCTGAAAGATCCTCAGCAAGAGGAAAAAAAAAAAAACCACAGCCTTTTCTGATGAGGAACCTATTCTTCCACTCCCCAGCTTTCTTGCTAACATGCAATCATCAAAGTTACATGCAGGATGAGATCATGTCAGTGATCTCAATCTGAATGTTACGATATGGGTTAATAATTTTGCTGGCTTCCAGACTGGAAGTGGTTTACATTTTCCAGGAGTTCAGTGGCCCAATGTAAGAAAACAAAACACTCCTCAGATTTTAGACAATTTCTGGTGCAATTTCAGTGCAAAGAAGCCACACGATGGAAAAAAAAATTGCAATTTCTTTGCATCTCAGGCAAGACTAAGGTTACATGGGCCATATATACAAAGAGTTTCTTCCAAGTCAAAAATGAAACTAAACATTGTCAAAAAGCAAAAACAGTTCATCTAGTTAAAAGTTAACGCAGAAAAAGGGTACTGACAGTGGTTCCCCCTCATTTGGGTCTCATTGTAACAACAGGTATTAACTGGAATGAGCTGGAAAGTTCCCGGAACACCCAGTAGGCTTTAATTCTCTTTCCAAATTAAAATTGAACTTGTCTTGCGGTGACTCTTTGGCCACCTTTGGGAAATAAGGCAGTGATTTCAGTCCAGCTCTTAATGAGAAGTTGTTTCTGCCACCAACACCTCTACAACTGAGACTTACTGACATTTTGCTTGCAGTCACAGCAATTGGGTCAGGAAATTGTAGTGAAGTTGACCCTTCCAGCTCCAAGATAAAGCAGAACCAGCTGTGACCCATGTGCAGCTAGCATGCTGACTCTTTCACATCAAACACCAAATGATGCAAGTTAGCAATGACATTATTGGAAGAAAAAATTATAATTTAATCAATTTAATCTAAATTTTCAAGTGCTCAGAAAACAAGACTGAACACCACCATTGCAGAAAGCCAGACACGAGATGGGTAACCAGGGATGCCTTTCAGAGCCTGAGACCTTGTACTGTTACAGAGCCTGGACCAGCCCAGAGAGGATCAGGTAAAGCTTAAAGGAAAAGCCATGCAGGAGCCATGGATGTCACACAAAATAGCAGGGTTTGACCTGACACATAAGCACAGCCATTTGAACAGCCGATGATAATTTGATTTGGCCAATTAATAAAAAAATAAAGTTCAAAAAATGATGGTGGAGAAGATTCACAGTGAATGAATCTGCAGCACACATACTGCCTGCAACAACTTGGCTGCTCATTATTAAAAAGGAATGCTGTGAGAAGCTGTTATATCTGCCTCTGAACTAAATGACAGGAAACAACTCCCACTGAGAAATAAGGCTGATGAACACGTTGGATGGCGATATACATCGCTCATTTGTGCTGTTATTTTCACTGATCTGGAGTAATTATACACTAAATATAAAAAATTATCTGCTTAGAGTTTAATTTGGATTTTATCTTCTGGTAACTTTCATAATAAGGAAATACATCTGTTAAACTTAAAAATTAAACAGAAGGAAAAAGTGAGGAAGGATTCGAATTGTTGCTTATAAATTTTGCTCAATAAACAAGATTGCCCAACTGGCTGCATTGAATGGGCTGGTTTAACTGATTAATTTCCTTTTTTTTTTGCTAGCATTTCTGCTGTGATGTAACATAAACAGCAATCATGTTTTGTCAGCAAAATTTGTTGCTTTTTGGAGCACACAAAAAATTAGCAATAACCAGTAAAAAGAATAAATGCATTAAACAGCAGCTCAGCTTGTCACAGTATCGGACTCAGTGATGCAATTTAACCACTCTACAAAAATTGTGACAAGAAGGGGATTGCCATTTACATTTGCAGGCTTGCTCCAAACACAACACAATTCTGAAGCAAATCCCGTCATCTTGGTCTATTACCAGCTTTTCAGGCCCAGGAATAAACCAATTTCCACACATTCAGGTAGACACTGTCAGCATAAACACCTAACACTAACGATGGATAACATTTGGAAGGTGCTCTGATAGAGAATCACTCACTTCTGGAGATATACTCTCTTCCACAGAAGAGATGTAGAAATGGAAACCTTCTCTAGTATTTTCATCTCACAGGGTTGGCCAATGAAAACCCCACTTGAAAATAAACCTCAAGCGTATGGTTGAGCCTGCATTTTGAAAGTTTCTTATCTCAAAAATTAAGCTCTTTGTTGTATCAATGAAATCAGAAGAGTTGAAACAGATTTTGGTTTAGAGACCACTTAACCTAGTGGGACCCCGATTTAGGATGCTGCTAAACCATGGGAGTACTATCTGAATCTGCAAGTCAGATCTTTAAGAAACATTTCAGGGCAAGATACCTTCCTTAGCCTTCTGAATCTAAAGGTTCTTGAATTCTTCTGACTGTATGTCAGACCTTCACTATCTGAATATCAACAGCATTGTCAGTACTAGAGAAGACAATAACATAAGGGTCAAATAAGTGCCAGTAGGTGCATGGCATGAAGGGCATCAGACTACAGAATCCTCTTCAGAACAATATAAAAACAGAAGATGTCTAAGGAGAGTGAGCCAGAAGTGGGAAACCGTTGCAGCATCTTCAGCCTTTTCCTCCCAGCTTCTGGAGCAGCTAGGTACTTACCTAGTATACTCTATTTCCTTGGCAGTTCAGACAGATGCTTACATGGAGCCTACAACTATGTCTAACATTCAAAGACTGAAGCTGAGTGGCCATATAAAACCATCAGAAGATCTCCTTCACTGCAAATATTATTCGAAGTGCGTTTGTTAACCACCTACTAGCATCAGGCTCTCAGGTGCCAAGCATGTAATAGCACAGGTGCTGGAGCAGAACAAACCCAGATACATGTATGGCAACAGGGAGGTGGGTAAGGGAAGGCATTCTCTGAACTGGAACATCCACGGTTGTTGTTGAAGGCTGGCTGTGATGTAGGCCCTGTTGGTACCTTGATAACACTTATAAACCAACCAAAGATTCAAGTGCTTCTTAAGTGATATTTGATTATTCCCAAGAGGATGCCAGTGTATACTCCTGGCAAAGGAAACAGCTGTTAAGAAGAACTTTCATAATAATTTAAAACTCCCATAGATCAAAGTAAATAATTAACATCTTAAGACTAATGCCATTTAATTGCTGTCATATGAGGTGCACAATCACTTGAAATAAAGACAATTTCCTTACTTGGTGTAAAATCCCATAGCTTCTACATTTATATGCATTTATCTTACACTTTATTCCAATTTCCATAGAATTTATAAGCTATAGCATATCTGATAAATTATAAGTTATTTGCCCTCACATAACCATTCATTTTCAACAGCAGGTTTTATATTTCTTCATTTTATGCTTGCAGATTCCCTCCTGCTTCCATTTGCCTTAAGGTAAATGTAACCATGCTGTAACCATATGCTAGCTTACTGGTACCACTTTTTTTTCCTTAAACTTTGTTTTCTTCAGGATTGAAAATATCCTTGGAAATGTTGTCCTGCCTTCTTAAAAAAGGGTCCTAATAGGATTCTAAAACAAGTGCAGCTGGACTAATTCTGGGTGGGAATTTTCCTTAGGAGAGTCTGGCTTCACTTTTTTAAAATTTGTGCTAAATACTTCAGAAAATACCTCCAGTTTCTAGGAGGTGGAAGACAAAGCAAAGAGACAAGCAAGCCTACAAAGACGACAGTTTACTGCACGAATAATTACAATCAAATCTTCAGAAAATTTCATCTGTACACAAATTAAAAGATACCTTGATAAGACCCAAATGCAAAAACGTTTATTTTAGCTGTTGTCTTATTTCTGGAACCCCTGCATAACTAACATCTGATAGTTTCCCCTTTCTCATGCCATTGGCTGACAGTGAGCATAAGATAAAATAAAAGAATGAAACATTTATAGGTAATAGATACCACATTGGAACTTATTTGTTTAGATTGTTTTCCTACAGTTAGCTTGTGTTACTAACACTTTACATATGACTTTACAAACAGGAGTTGGGGATATCCTCAGGGTTCCCCTAGTGCCATGCTGCCTGTTGCACACAGGCTGAGACAGTCAAAGCTGTAATGATCAAGGTACTGACCTTCATTTAGAAACAGCCTGACACCAGAGAAAGATGAAACGTTCAGAGATGCTATGTTACCATCAGAAGCAGACAGCTTAGCTTGTATGTTCAACCACCTTTGCCAATTCCAAAGTCTCCTTAAAAGGCAGAGGAACATTTAGAGAGGCTTATGTCCCTCAGACGCATTCAGCAGTAAGCTTCATGGAAGGACTGCAGCCTCTGCCCAGTGTAAACTGAGCAAATTGTCAGTGATTTTAAAACAAGTACATCCCTGGCATATAATCTGTCCTGGGCACATCAGGGTGATGTGGCTTTCCTTTTCCTTCAGGATCACTACATTGACCTTGAAGATAGTATGGAAGGTACAGATGAGTTTTGCCATCGACAGAGAGGTGGTCCAGCATCTGGACCACTCCTTGCAGTGTAACAAGTGCATCCAGGAATAGATTACAAAAACAGAAGCTAAGTTGCTACTGAAGTTAAAAAACAAACAAAAAAAAGGCACACAACCAAAACTCCATGTCATTCACTAAATTTATTCTTATTTCTGGCTCAAGACCCAGAGAGACCTTTCCCTCAAGAGGTTCGTCTTAAAGTGTCCCTAGATGAGCATTTGAAATCTGAACTCAGGCCCTTGTTACTATGCTTTGTTGTCCTTGCTCAAATTCAGAGAAATTATTTGCAAAGCAAGGTTATTTTACTTCCTTCCTTCCATCTTTTGCATGAAACCACCTGAATTCTTTATTGAGCAGACCTATCAGCTAATTACAGCACAGCAAACCTGACTCAGGGCAGCCTTAATATATAAGCTGCCATGCAGAGAGCTGGCACTATGAAAACCCAGATCTGCTTCTTGACCTAAGTATTCAACAACTGTCATTTACTGTCACATTCACAAGATCATTTTGGCATTTAATTCAGTGCATAACTATGGAAGCTTTCTGCGCGACCAGAATTTTAAAGGACTGAAATAACTTCTCAGCCTACACTCTATATATAACACAAAAGTAATGCAATTTTAAATCTTTATTACTCTACGTGAGCAACTAGCAGAACTTTTCTCGGTGGTGAGATGCAATATCTTGTGCCAGGTTAAGCTAGGTGTCCATGAATGATTCACACGGTTACTGTATTAAAAAGCAGCAATTGGTAAGACAATTCATGTTTTACTGAACATAATTTGCAAACCATCTTATGGGCACTATAAACATGAACTGTCTTCACCTTTATTTTAAAAAGATATCAGTATTTAACTTTCTCAGATGTATGGAATTTGGAGATCAGAGCAGATCTAGGTGTTTCAGCCTCTCAAAATTAATTTGAAGCCACTGTCATTCTTCATTACATGCTAAAGAACAGGCTGGGTTAAACATATAAATAGTGGGATTACTTGTTCCCGATTTTCAGGGCCAGCCCATCATGGCTGCATCCTACTACAAAGAGGTAAATCTATAAAGCAGCTCATTATTACCCACTTCATATGCATCATACCAGAACATCTACACAAGCAGTTTCTGGAGCAGTGTTAGTGGGAGCTGAGGGATTTGTGCTGTTCGACATCTGACCAAATGGGACACTTCAGTGACTACAGCCAAAAACCACAAATGCTGTAGGATTTATAGAGGGGAAGTGGTTCAGATATGAAAATGTATCACTTGTCACTAAGTCAAACCTGAACATAGTTTCTAGGAGTCATCTGCACTTTGTTATTTTCCACTTTATGTTACAGCAGCATTTCCATCCCTAGGCTTTCACCCTCCCCAGTGTGGGCTATGCCTTTGTCCAGTGCAAGAATCACCCTGTGGGAAGCACATCCTTTTCTTGCAGCTGTACCTGAAGGTATCGGTTCCCCTCTAGGGACATCACAAAACATCAACTGTTTGGTTCTATACACCTTGTAAAACAGTACGTGCTCTGAACCATGGCAAGCAGCTACTCAGCATGCATGGTTAAGGTCCTCAGCCACCAACAAATGACTTTTTTCCTACTTTGCCCTTCCTTTAGCTCAGAGGTAGCATTTCACCCTACAGTGTAGGATATTAATGGTTATTGCAGGCTTTACAATAAGATAAACTATGCACTTTCATTGAGAAGCCACCTTAAAAAAAGAAGCTACACATCTAACCATTAGCATGCACCTAGCACAAGCAAGAGCAGCCCATGTTTACAATGCAAGTGTTCCAGTTCTCAGTTACGAGTTACCATAGGAGCTGTGGATAGTTGAGGTTGTACTTGAAGGATTAAAATGTACTTCTTCAGAACACGTACGATAGATAACATTACACCTTACAGCGCAGTTAGGCTGAGGTAAACCTCAGAAGACTTCTACTTCAGTGTTGTGCAAGTACAGTACTGCATTTATGAATATTTTAGATGAAAATTAGAGTAATACAATGGAGAAGTGCTCAATTCTTTGCAGTAACGCAAGCAGCTATTCCAAACATGCCAAGTAATATATTTCAAGAAGCTACTAGGCACTACAATAAAAGAATAGAGAAGTACACTGGATACAGATATACAGCTGGCTTACACACATCCATATGACACATCCTTATTTTGCCACTTACTTTTGCATCTTACACGTACTACAAAGAATCACAGCTTGAGCTCCTTCATTTACACTGGCATGACTGTCCTGGCTTCACGGGGACTAGCCTGGCACAGCAGAAGGAATATATTCTGCACCCTGCAGTCCTTTCCTCCAAAATGCAGGCATTGAGCTTCTTGCCAGAGCAGCTAGCTACAAAAAGCCACAGGCCTTGAGTTTATCTGGAGTCATCAATACATATTTGTGGAAAAACACTGAAGAATGTTCAGGTTTCTCAACCCTACATGCTTCTAGCAATTTAACAATTGTAAACAATACATTTCTAAACAAGCACTAAAAAATTTTCTACAGCCATCTGCATCTTTTTTTCTGCTGTAACCATACATACATAAGTATGACTCATGCCCATGACAGGAGCCTGGAATTCCCATGTCCCAAGCTATAAGCCAAGACAGCACGTTATCCAGTTTCCAATCTCCTCCTGTTTTCAATCCAGTGTTTCCTCTCACCCGAACCTCCCTTCTCTATACTATTTCACATTCTCAGTTTCAGAGATAGCCTTGTCTTCTTCCACTTTTTATACACAAAGAAATAGTGACTGCTCATCTCACATGGATTAATGACCATACTTGACAAGAACCCAGAGCTACAAGGTTTCCCCAAATTGTTTTTTGTGAAACACCATAGTTTAGAGGGTTTACATATATATAGGTACATGTGTAAACTCTCCTAATAACAGACATACACTATCCCTAGCCATTAAGCATGTAGTTAGCTCTAAGTTATTCCCTCTGCAAGGAATTCTGCAAGGTAAAGCACACAGTACATTGAATGTTAGGAATTCAACAGTATCCTCCAGAACTCTCTGCACGTGCCTCACAAATATTGCACATTTCTTTCCTTTCAATGAGCTGTGATACTCCAACAGCTACAAACAGCATTAGCCAGTTCTGTGCCTCAACTGGGAACACAATTAGTGCAATCAGATGTTAAATCGGATGTTAAATTTACATACAACAGGGACCTGGGACACATTCTCAGCTAGCATGCAACCATGCAACTCCTCCAACTTCAGAGTAGATAGGTTAGTTTACATAAGGGCTAAATCCAACCTGCAGTGCCTGGTGCTTTTGTTACAGCATGCGCTGCTCTCCTTGCCTTAGAGTGAAAAGGAAATGTGATGAATTACAGATGCAGACAAAATCTTCCAAGCCACATTCAATTTAGTTTCTTTATCATCACTTAGTCCAGATACCATGAAATGTTTAACTGCACAAAGGCACAGACTCAGATGTCATATATTAATGCTATCTATTATGTGCCTTTGGGAAGGGGGGGACTGCTTACCTTCTCCCAAGCTGCATATTTTTAACATCTGCTATTTTAATGCAATTGAAAAAGATTTCTGAGCTCTGGAGCAAAGAGCTCATTGGACAACAGAACCCCACAGAGCCTAAATTAGGTGTTTCAGGTCACAGAAATCTCTTATTTCAGCCTTTTTAGAGGCACACAATACCTGTGGAGAAAGTTCAGATTGTTTGCACTTAGCAACAGACAATATAGAAGGAAGGAGGGTTTATTTAGAGCTACATTTTATACATAAAGAGAAGATATAACTTTTTAAAGACATTTAACACAAAACTCAGGGTGCTTTTTTAACCCCTTTTTTGGCAGGAAAGAGAGGAATCTCTGCCACATGAACTGGCAGGCATCTGCTGGGGACACCTCCCTGCCCTGTGCACAAGGCTAGTAAACAAAGTACACTGGGCAAGGGGGCAAAGAAAAGGTAAAAATCCTACCTCGGGATTACGTGTACTGTTTTGGACTTTTGCACCAGAGAAAGCTTTTATCAGAACTATACCCACACAAACGAACAAAAGGGCTGAAGAGAGCCCCGGTGCTGTTGGTGTGCTTGCCTTCGAGACAAATGCATCTTGACTTGCACCAGGATTTCTCACCTCATTGCCTCAACAGTCACTGGCACGGGATTTGGGAGCTTTAGCTAAAATAGCCCCATCTCGTGACTCCTAGCAGTATTACACGGGACTGATTCAAATAAGTGTTTTGTTTTACGTTGGCTCTTTTGAGCTAAACGATTTCTCATCAGACTGTAAGAGCTTCCCTTACCTTTTTCATCACAAACACATTTCTAGCATACGGACAGCAGACAGCGTGAGGAGATCTGTTATCAAGAGACCACCGCAGAAGCAATTCCCATGAAATTGCAGAGTCCCTGCAGAGCCCAGGCCCAGTGCTCGCAGCCAGCACTGCCCTCCACGTGCCTTTCCCTGTCTGTGTATGTGCAGAATGTGCTCCCCAGCTATTGCGGGTAAATAACTCCCAGAGAAAGTACTGGCTCCCTGCAGGCAAGATCCGCTCTTAATAAATTCCTGGTACACAGCCCCCTTCAAAACAGTGGGGAAAGGGTAAAACTCAAATGCAGAGAAACAGCAGCCAGGCTTACAGAGCAGTGCCCACCACCCCATGACCCTTCCCACACGGGTCCCCCTGGCTCCATGCTGCTGTCCAGGAGCAGTCAGACCTCGCACTGTGGCAATGCCCCTTCAGGGCAGAGCATTGTCTGAAACGCTTGGCTGGCTTTGCCTTTTGTCCTGGAAACATGGACTTAATCATGAAAATCTGACACTACTGAAGTCAGCGGTTTTGATCTCATTTGTTTGCGCACGTAATTCAGAGAGGCTGTATCTGATTTTGTCGGTTCCCACTAACAGCCAGTGCAAAATGACAAGGTATCGATGCTATCTGAATTCTTTCCTCATTACATCAAACTTAAGAAAACATGCCGAGGCAATTTGCACTTGTGACATAATGAGTGTCAATTGCTACAAAGGAAGCACAGACAATCTGAGAACTAAAGGATGAGAGGATTAAAGTGATTCTCTCAGACACCCACTTTCATCTTAACTAGGAGGATTCTTGCTAGTCCACCACACTGCAAGCGCAACCCTGAAAAACTCGGTTGGATAGCAATGCCTGATCTCTCATGTGTTTTGCAGTGCAAGGAAGCATTAAAAGGATCTGGTTCCCCTTAAGAAAGCCACAGGACCGCTGTGCCCCTTTTCAAGTACTGACAATGACCCCCCACATTCAGCACCAACAAAAGCTCAAGCTTTTCCCCAATGCACCCGTCTCCATTCTCAGTTCCTCTGTGCTCTCCCTGAGTTCCCCCCGCCACACACATTTTTGTATGTCTTTCCTCTCACATTGCTTTTGTATGAGAAACACCCCTTTGACTTTTGAGAAAGCTCCTCTTTAGCCCCCCAAGTTTGCAGCAGCAATAACCCAATCCATCTGTGATGGGTCAAATACTTTATCACTGATGTACAAACAGCATCACTCCTTGGGGCTACGCTGCTCACTATGCAAGACAACAAACCAGCAGCACTTGTTTTGTCTATGCTGCATCTCACACAGCAACACAAAACTCAGGAGGGGCAGAAACCCCACACATCTCCCCAAAGCCCAAGACCTATTTGCATCCTGCAGCAAGTCCTCACCTGCTGCTCGTGGCCTCCAAAAGAGCTAATTTAAAGCTTACTTGATTAAATTTTTTAGTCTTTGCAATGTAGGCCTGCAAAATGCACAGCAGCATGAGCTTAGATCAAACACTTGTTATTGTTTTGTTAGGTGAGGCAGATTGTTTTTAAAATGGGGATAGGCTGAAAATCTGTGTCATTCCAAATAGACAGCAGTTACTGATCAGAACTAGATAAAGTTTCTGTAATGTTTTTGACATCTCATTTCTGTTTTATCTATTTTATTCTCTTGTTACGAGACTTATTTTTAGACTAAGAGCTCTTAATGCAGATACCATCACTTTCTATACATTTACACAGCACCCAGCAGACCAGCTTTTAGCCAAAATACCAATGGTGTATCCACTTGCTGCATCTAACCTACCAGGCATGCTTCTGGAACAGTGTGCAAGAGTCCTGGGGTACAGTGGATTTCCAAGCTAAAATCAAGGACTCCCCATTCCTGATGCTACATGAGGAAGCATTATTACCCTGAGCTTATAGGTTTGGGACAGGTAGGTTAGAAAGTTTGCCTCCAGACTGTTCAGAAAGCCCTTAGTAGAGCCCAGGGCTGACCTCACATCCTACCTCCCAGCCAGTCCTTCAGGCAGGGGCCTTTATTACTTCTCTCCAATAGGATGTATGATTTTTCCCCAGAAAAACTGTAGAAGCTATGTTATAGTTTCTTCACAAGTGTTTCCATGCATGATGTTGACAGAAAAAGGAAGAAAATAAGACAGTGGGGAGTAAAGTCAGAGGAGGCAGCATATGATAGCTGTCAAAACCATTCAGAGCTGAGATCCCCAGTTTTACACATCCAAGGAACTGAGTCAGCTTCCTTCCAGTAAGTATGTACGGGGGACCACTGAACACTTCTAAGGTCAGCATGGGCCGGATACTGGCCTTAACTACGGCAGCACAGGCAGCTTTCAGCAGCCATTACATTTACTGTTCTCCAGGTACTGACCAATCTGTTCCCAGCCCTACTTCAACTTTGTTATTTTTAATAACTTATTCTAGAAGGATTTGGAATGTGAATTCTTACACTCATCCCTTTCCATAGTAAGTCAGATTCCAACAGTTTGCTTCAACTGATATTTACTGCTGAAAGCCTGTCAGACACACTTACTGGTAAACATTCATTACTCTGAAAAAAGAAACCCCTTTCTGTTGATGCACTGGATTTCTGCACTCCAGGTGGTCAGCTTCATGCCACCCAGACAGTTTCATGCCAAGGAACAATTTATTTTTGAATTCTAGGACTTCAAATATTAAAAGAAAAGCACAAAAAATACTGTTTTCAGTGACCTACATAGCCTGGCTTAAACAGCCATCAATGTCTTTAGATAGTAAATGCACAAGACTGTAAACCCCAGCTCCACTCTGTTATATCACATCACAGTTTAGCCCTAAAAAAAAATAAATCCCTCCTCCTCACTTCCAGCTCAGTTTCACTGGGGAGATGCTGCACTTGGACCTCAGGAGGGGACACGGAGCTCTTGGGGCCTTGTGCTGGCTTATCACCTCTGCACCCTTCCAGCCCATACCTGCCACAAAGCCCCAAGGGTGGCCAAGGCAGTCCTGGTGGCCACAGCCACCTCATGGAGCAGGGTATTATCAGCAGCTCTGACACCCTTGCTCCTCTGTAATTCCAGGAATTACAAGGGGGACCTCAGTGTGGGTGCTCACAAAGAGCCTCTGCTGGAAGACACCTCTGAGCCAACTCCAAAGTGCTCTCTCCATCTTTTTCACCCTGGAAAAAAAGAACAAGTAAGGTGAGGCTTCCCCAGTTCTCTTATTTCCTCAAGTTTCAGGGTTGGTTGTTAGAAGAGGAAAACCCAGCCTTATAATATTTTTGGGGTGTTTGGTGCACTCCACACTCAGGTTTCCAAACGGAGGTCTGGCAGGCTTTCCAACGTGCCCGTCTCCAACATCAAAATCTAGCTGGTGGCAGTAACAAATGTAGATCAATGCAGATAAGCACAGCTTCAGCAGTCTAGATTCAGAATGATCACAAAACATCCCACTTAAAGCTCTTCCCAACATCTGCACTTCTTAAAGTCACAGTCAAGGGTTGCTGAATGTTCTGTTCCTGACATTTTTCCTAAAAAACTTGATGTCAGCACTGTGATGAAACAGGCTGAAAGGGAGAGGCCACCGGCAGAAGTAGGCTGCGCAGCTCATGATTGTTGAAGAGAGAGATGAACTCAAACTAAATCTCAAACTAAAACTCAAACTAATATCTGCATGCGGATTGTAAGCAACTAAATTTAAGAGCTCTGGTATCTCATGGGTTGCTTTTGTCTACTATGAGTCTAAAACTGCATTCACCAACTTAGATATTTAGATTCAATACTTCAGGTGTCCAAAATTCCCCTACTACTCTTTTCTGAAGCAAGGATATGGATTTTCTGTAATGGAAATAGACAAAGTGAAAAACATCAGAATGCTTCTGCTTCAGCTGCCACATCCCTACCCACATGCAGTGGGTCAGGGCAGCAAGCTCTACAACTTTCCCATGAACTAAAAGTAGTAACCTTGGAGCAGAAGTATTGAGTGTCACTGACGATGATGAGAAAGTTTTGTTAGGAAAGAGAAGATACCATTTGACACAAGGACCAGCAGCAGCGATGTGGAAATTAGAGACCCAGACATATGCTTTCTAAAATTATCCCTGAAATTAAAACCAAGGGCAACATACTTAAAATACTCTTACAGTGAGCCTGCATACAGCCTGCATGTATGCTGCAGGACTGCAGTCTGAACAGGACTTGCAAATCAGCCTTCCCTGCATCAGACCTGGAATCTGCCTTCGGATCAATACTGAACTCCAGCCCCCAGCCCCTGCCCCACATCAAACACCAGTGCCTCCAGTGCCACATGTTGTCACTGCTAGAGTGACACACATGGACATACCTTGGGTACCTCCTGTTTCATGCCAGACCAGCCAAAGTACTCCACATTTATTTTATTGTTACCTAATTGACATTCCTCCCCCCAGGATAGAACTAAGCAGAGCCAGAACATTCATTTGATGCAATACAATTTCCAAAATGGAAAAGGATGGTTTCCTGGTTGGCCTCCCAAGGAGGAAAGAAGCCTCAGACAGTAATTCTGTCATCTCCAGCTTTCTCCCCCACATCATTTGCCACCTGGGAGTCCACCCTGCGCTAGCAGAGGGGAGCACAGCGCCTCTTGGGGCTCAGTAGTGCCAGGCCAATAGCAGCCACATGAAGACAAGGCAAAACATGGGCACCAGTTAACCAGTACAGCACTCAGATGTTTACTCAGCTCTTCTCAGTCATACCTTACCCTGGGGAACACGTAGCATATCATATTTACTATGATTCTATGGTTAGATTTAAATTACTAAATTATTTATTAACTAAATTATTTATTATTATTTCCGCTCTACTCTGTGCAGGTGCAGCCTCACCTTGAGTACTGTGTGCAGTTGTGGGCATCACAGTACAAAAAGGACATTAAACTGTTGGAGAGTGTCCAGAGGAGGGCGATGAAGATGGTGAAGGGCCTAGAGGGGAGGACGTATGAGGAGCGGCTGAGGTCACTTGGCCTGTTCAGCCTGGAGAAGAGGAGGCTAAGGGGAGACCTCACCATGGCCTACAGCTTCCTCATGAGGGGGAGCGGAGGGGAAGGCGCCGATCTATTCTCCTTAGTGACCAGCGATAGGACCCGAGGGAATGGTGTCAAGCTGAGGCAGGGGAGGTTCAGGCTGGACATCAGGAAGAGGTTCTTCACTGAGAGGGTGGTTGCACACTGGAACAGGCTCCCCAGGGAAGTAGTCACTGCACCGAGCCTGTCTGAATTTAAGAAGCGTTTGGACTGTGCACTTAGTCACATGGTCTAAAATTTTGGATAGACCTGTGTGGTGCCAGGAGTTGGACTCAATGATCCTTATGGGTCCCTTCCAACTTGGGATATTCTATGATTCTATGATATCTCATGCCATACAGGAAGCAGACAAAATCTCTAGACTGTTTTGCACCAGAGAAGATAAAATTCACAAGTGCCAGTGAAGCAGCACAAGGTATCAAACAGCAGCTTCACAAGTGTTTTTGTTTTTTAACCAGCCATTCCTTCCTTTACCCTCATTTATAAAAGCCTTTGGATTCAAATAGTTTGCTAGTGTCAAAACAAGAGACTTTGACATCAAGAGTGCATCTGCAGAGGTTTGATCTGCAGCTACCTTACACCTCTTGCACTCCAGTGACACAGCCCAAAGAAATCAATAACGCTGATTCTTCTCAAGGCTGCTGCTTTGCTGGGGAGCACAGGAGAGGTCAAATTCAGTTCTCACTGTACATGAAACATGCGAACAAGCTTATAGCAATCATGCAACAATAGGATCAGCCCTGCTGTGGACAGCCATAAGCTGAGGATTCGGGTCTCCTGCTTCTAGAGGACAAGTATGCCCTTCCACCCACACGTGTGCATACACATGGAAGAGGAATTCATCAGTATTGGCAAAAATCAAGTGCTTGAGAAAGGATTTTAATGGCAAGAGCAGTGACTTAGCAGAGCATCTCACATGAAAAAGCATGAGGATAGAAACAGTGACACCTGTGGAGGAAAAAAAGATTAATGGAGGCATTAAGGATGGCCTCATTAGCCTAGCAGGGGGAGCAGCAGTAAGCAACCAGGTTGAGTAAACACATGTAGGAGCTACATAGGTAGTTTGGGTAATCAGACCACATATGGCCTGCTTGAAAATTAAGCTTTTAATGAGGTCAGTGAGGAGTGAACTCTGCCATCAAGCCTGAAAGGACAGAAGGTTTATTTAAATAGATAGCTAAACCACAATGAATCGTGTATTCCCTTCAAAAACTAACGTGCAGAAGGCACAACACAATCTCATGCTAATGCTGCAGTTAGCCACATTAGGACTAGACCCTCAGGCTTCACAGTTCAGGCTGCATCTATTTTGATTTGGTGTTCTTGAGTGCAAGTGCTGAATTTGCCCTTTGTGCTCAGGTTATTAACCTACAAGAAAGTACTGTGCTCTTTACTGATAAATTCAGACTCTGCTGCTGCAAGAAGGTTAAAGAGTGGGATAATGAACTTTTTCTGACCCTGCAGACTCTAAAACAGCAATATAACTAAGTACATGAGACAAGGCTTAGGTGATCTGAAACACAAGCAGGAAAGGCACTCCCTCTCTCCAGAGAGGGAACTGGGGATTACCTTTCTCCCAGCTACCTACTGTAACCCTGTTATCACCCTGAAGTAGCAGTTTGTATAACATAGCATAATCCCTGAATATTTCACATGAAAACACTCCCAAAAGCTAACACAAAACTCATACTCTGTACAACAGACCCAACTGAAGCCATAATCAGTCCTTCAGCAGCACATAGGTTGGGCAACAAAACCATCCTAGAGCCCTTACACCTACAAGTGAAGCTGCCTGATTAGGGGATCTGTCTCAGTGTCACTGGATAGGGGTGTCATCCCTGGCACAAGCTCATTTCCAGCAGCACAAGCAGTTGTCATCCTTACCCTCAGGGGCCCAACAGGGCTGTCACCCAACATCTACAGTAAGGAAAAGAGCCAGACTAATGATCCTTTAATTTTGGCCGTCTGAGCATGGACTACAAAGCTTTTGCTGAAAGCAGACAATCTTTTTCCCTCTTGTATTCAGCAACAGAAGGAATAGCCAGTAAACTTCACTGCTCTTCCCTGCTTGTTATACAACACAGCCAAGACCCCTAGGGCACGCAGTACTGCACATTTGCACCTCCTGCAATGCTTCAGCCCTTCAATAGTTAAAGGCCAGATCCAGAGACACCACTAGCATTTGTTGCCTTTAGGATTTAGTGGCTAATGAAGGCCAGGAAGATGCTATGGAACAAAACAGGAGCTGTTTCAAAGAACTGAGACAGATGACAGGGAACCAAAATTCTTCCAACTGACATCATCCTCAAGTTCTTCCAGCAAAAGCCAAGGCTTGCATTTGACAAGAGGACCTCAGTTCTCATGGAGCCCTTCAAGGCTTGGGCAGGCATGATAAAAAAGCAAGCAAGTGAATACTCAGGTCTGGCTCCAGGCTCGACTTTTCTTTATAAAAGTTCAGTCTCCAGCTCCAGTTCTAATTTTCTTCCCATTTCTTAGTATTTCTGTCACTCTGAATGAACTATGTGCTATTGATGTATGTGCCCAGTGTAAAGATTAATAGACGAACCACAAATCAAGAGGGGTTAATTAATTGCCTTCCACAGGTGCTCCGCAGTATTTCATGCAACCTATGGCCAGGAATATTTTATGAGTCCCCTTGTGTAGAACTAATGACAAGTACTGCTGCTCAGCCTCAGCTCCTGCTCAAACTCCAGATTACAGAGAAGAGGCTGGGGAGAGGACAGAACAAGACAGGGAGGATGACAAAGGGGCTTCTCCCATTTTTAAGTGCAGAGTGGCCACAACTCCGCTATATCAGGATGACTGACAAGTGCACAGTCCTCTCATTTTAAACTGAGAAGGATGCTCACACCAAGGATTAGGGAAATGGTGCCATTACTTTTGACTCCTAAGATGGGAGAAGCAGTATTTGTGGAGTAGAATTTACTTCATTGCCTCAGTTCTTTCAGGAGTAAGAGCTAAACCTGATATTTACTTCTCATGTGTGGAATGATTACCCAGCACCATGAAACTCCTTCACCTAATTTGAAAGAAAGGAAAGCAAAGACAACCAGTCTCTTCCAGCTCATATAAGTAACAACAGAGAAAAGCATTAGCAGAAGCTCTGCCACTACATGAAGAGGACAAAAGACATCAAAAATAATTTTAATCTGAGGACAGTGAAGGAGAGCTGCAGAAGGCTGCTGGCTGGCTGGGAAAATCCTCATCATGTTCAGGGGGTTCGTGGTTTTGTCCATCCCTGACAGGATGACTAAATACTTTCTGGAAGTATTCAAACCACTTTGAGACATCTGGCTGGACACTGCTACCCAGGAGAGGAGACAAATGGCTGAAACAGGTTGTCCCCAAGAAGGACCATATACCATGAAAGACTGAAGGCCAGAACTTAATACTGTATGTAAGAATTCAAACAAAATATTCAGAAACAGTGTGTCAGAAAGGGAGCTTGTCAGCTGGCAATCAGCTTTAGGATTTCACATCTCTGAATGACAGGGTCTGTGCAAATACATTTTTATACCTTTTTACCTCAGCCCTGCAGCAGATTTAGAGCTCTGCTTATGATACAGAAACTTTTACAGGTCACACTAAGACTGCCTTTTTTTTCCCTGGAACTTAGTATAAATGCCAGTTTCAGCACGCAAATTAACTGTGAGGCCAACTCTTTGAAGAGCTTGCTATCCTCAATTCCCAGAAGTCAAGGAGAGTCAAAGCATCCATAAAGGCACAAGATCAGAGTATATTAGAAAATGGATGATTACCATGATATGAAACCCTGATACATTCAGCCAGTTAATGCTGAGGAATGGAAGAGTAACCAATAATACGCATTAATAGTTCATGCCAAAGAATTAAAGGGGAAACTAGATGCAGTCAAATTCTGTATTTCAGCCTAAATGTTGTCAGGACATTTCTAAATAGGTGGGCAGAACAAGCACTAGACAATTTGAAATAAGTATTCTCTAGATAGAATAATTAAACCTCTGTTGTGACATGTCTCTGTAGGCATTTATTTTACATGAATAAAGGATCACTCAGAATTATGTTTTAATTATTTCATGAAGTTCTAAAGATGTACTCTATTTCATCCAAAAAGTCATTGACTGGATTACAGGAAGAGTCCAAACTCCCATACACCTCAATAAGCTAAAGCAAGAGACATGAAAAGCAGGCTCGGGATGAAGTATAGAGAGAAGAGGCAGGAGATGCTCCTGTCAGGAATGGTTCCCTAGGTTAGGCCTTCAGGGATGTGCCCTGTGTCACCTTTATCTGGCCCCTGGGGATTCCCCCCACTTTCCGCCCATGGACTGGCTCTTTACACAGGTGAGATTTCACATAATACAACTGAAACACTGCCACACCAATGTGTTTCAACCTGGATTTCCAGAGCTGGGATTGTAGGACATAGCTACTCTCTGCAGACAGAGCCCAACTCCCAATTTCTCTAGATTTCTTTGAAAGTCTCAGAACTTAAGCTTTCCAGTACTCATATCACTTCAAAGAATACAAGTTCCTTAATTCTACATAAATCAGTATATTCAGTCTCTGGAGATTAGGAGAGTATTCTTTATCTGTGAAGATAACTAAGAGAGGTAACTGTCTCCACGACAAAGCATCACAACACCGAGAGCAGGTCCTGTCACTGCTGTTTGGTGCCCTCTCCTGGCGCCAACACAGTGAGACTATTTGGGAAATCCTACCTGGATAATGACATTTCATTTCCACCGATGCCCGAAGACCCATTCTAGGCTGAAACCAGTAAAGCCATATATTAGAGAAGACAATCTTATCAGATGAGCAGTTATTCTATCAGTGTCTTATGCTTATTTTCTCTTGGTGTAGAAGATCATCTTAAACTATCATTTACGAGAAAAACAAAAGCTCTCTGCTCCCCAAAAGAGCAGTTTAATTTCTGTAACAGGCTTTTTAGCCTCCTTAAAAGGAAACAAAGTCTTGTGAAACACTTCTGATTAGAAACAAGCCATACAATTATTTTAGTACTTATCCTCAACCAGGAAGTCATGCAAATAAAGTCCCCACCAGAAAGCTTTCTGATACTACATTTAACATTAAACTACATTTCAGCTGGATCATTTTGCCCAAAAATGGATATTAAAGCCCTGAACCAGCTAAATATCTTTAGGAGAGGTAGAAGCAAGCCACAAGGTTTAACTAAAAAGCTTACAAGATGTTTATGATTCCCTGTACAGAATCCTCTTCCAGTTGAAAGGCTATATGGAAGATTAGTTTAGAGCATTGGGATTTCACTGCATATTAATGTATGACCAACTAATCAATACTAGCAAAATCCTAGACTCAAATACACAGCAGGAGCTCACAGATGTAACATATTAGTGTTTACACTTAAGTATATTACCTCCTGTCTATAAAGCAAAGCCAGTTTCAAACATACAGTTTAAAAACAGCAAAAAATTTAGAATCTACCTATCATTAATCCCTTTGGTATGAATTACATGGACATTAACTAGAACTTAGCTCCTGTGTTTAATATTCACTGTATTATAACCACAACAAATGAGTGATTAGAAGTAAAACCTTGTTTTAATTCGGAATTTTAAAAATATCCTGCATGCAATTGTTGAAAAATTGATTGATAATCCAGATCAATAGCACAAAGTTTTATTCATAGGCACTTACAACAAAAGTCATTAGCTGAAACATATGGCAAATTCAAAATTAGTAAAATTGTTTTTCAGTGAATCAAAAGTTAACTGGCAGAACTGGCTGTCATGATGAACAGCTCCATTGAGTTCAGGAGTGGTTAGACATCAATGTTTAACTACATTGAGAGTTGCACAGATATTTGAAAACTATAAAGCAAGTTTTGAAAGAAAATCTTGTTTCCTATCTAAATCAACATATAACCACCCAGCTTATAAAAAATAATCCTTTGCACACCTTACACCCAACATCTAACCACACAGGACATGGATGTGAATGCACCGTGGCCCCATCCAGAATTACTACTCATGTTTCTCTGGGCTTACCTGTGACCCCATGCATTGCAACAACATCTGGAGAACTTTACCTCGGGTCCATGATCCCTCAGGGCAGGTGCTGTACAAACAGAAGATGCCAAATACTGAAGACAACAGCTTGAAACGCATTACAGCCAGCTCACCCACTCATGTCTTCATTAAACTGTTCGCATCAGCTCCACCTTCACACTCAGGCCCAACCACCTGGGCTCCAAGAGAGCCCAGATCACACCTTGTACCAACAGCACACTTCAGGAAAAATAACCCCAGTCTCAAGGAGCTTGCATCACCTGCACCAGGCACAAGAGAAGGAACAATATGATGGGAAGTTACACAATGGACAAATTTTTGGGAAAGATGTTAACTTGTTATTCACAATCCCAACTCAGTCTTAGGTGCTTTTCACATTAACAGTTATCCTCTTTGGACATTTTTAAAGCTGGCTTTCCTCTTATCCCACAGATTCCCCCAAAGAAACATCAGTTTTAGGCCATGGTAGGCTGCAGCACTCAGATTTTGTGCTCTGACACTCCCTGGGGCCTGCAGAAAGCCCCTGCTCTTGAGCCTGCAGATCCCCAAGCTGAACACAGAAATAAATAGTTTAAGAAAGCATCTTCTTGTAAATCTTCTTTAAGTCAAAATATGCCTAACAGTACAAAAGTAGAGGTATCTTACTGTGTTCAAACATACAGTTCGGCCTGGAAACCTCTCTTTGAGGTCTAAAACAAAGCCTGAGGCCTGGCCCACACAGAAAAACTGGTAGGCCCTCCCACTAGGCCTAGGAGAGCACAGCCATGCCACTGCTGGAGAAGGGATGGCTTTTGCAGGCCAGACATTAAGAAAATTTAAACATTTGAATTGTCTCAGTGCTATATAGCCATAGGCCAGCCCCACCTTCCTCCAGCACACTGCCATCCTCACCAGGGGAAAATGGAAAAAGTGAAACCCATCCCTTGCAGTGAGCTTTCCCAGGGCAAGCTGGCAGGTGAGGCACATCCTGATCACCGCCCAGATATCCAGCAGCAGCCGCAGCCTCTGCCAGCGAGGCAAGCGAGAAGCAGGCTGTTGGGTAGTAGCAGTTCCCTGACAGGGAGGGTCTGTGACTTCAGAGACCCTTGGTGGAAGACAACATTTACTATTTGATCTTAGAAATCGGCTATCGTTGCACACTAAGACCACCTTTCCTGAAGAGTACAGCAGCAGATGTCTCAGACAGAATATTCAATAAATACAGGGAATTTGAAGCAAACTGCAGCTTGGTTGATTCGTGGAAGAACTCTACAACTCAAAGCAAATGAGTTATAAAGTAGGTATGTGGTTTATTTTGGTGCTGGGCGCATGTGGGATAGCTCCCAAAGGCATGCGCACCCTAACACGGAAACTTGCTTTGGTTATATGCAGTAAAGAGTTACTTATGCATGAATTTTCCCCATATGCCTATACATATTCATAACCTATCCCCACTTTGTATTAAAATTAGCTCCAAGAAGTCATTTCCATAAACTCCTCCCATCTGAGCTTGCGCAGTGCCTTCTGGTGGTGGTCATCGGGGGGTCGTGGGGATGAAGACTGATAACTCTTCATCACCACTGGTTGACCCCCTGCCTTTATACAGATCAGCTGCTCCTTGGCTCTTGTCCGAACCACAAGGTCTGTCTCAGCTGGTTTTTGAGACAGGTTCCCCATTTTTGTCAGTAAACATCCTCTGTGAGGGGCCCTGAGACTCCCTGTTTCAGTTAATTTGCACAGTAGTAAGCAAAGACACTCAGCAATATCTATTTTAATGCAATTAAGCAAGCCCCCATTCTTCCATTCCTGGCTTTAATAATTACAGTTGTTTTATTTAGAAATCATTAATGCAATTAAGCAAGCTCCTATTCTTCTATTCCTGGCTTCATGATGAGGGGGTAAAATACTGGAGTGAGAATCACTTGCAAGACCTAGGAACACGAAATGCCAGACCTCCCATGTTTTTACTGCAGATTTCTATAAGAATCACCCCATTAGTCTCCACCAGAAAACTATTTCTGTGTACTTAGGTTCCTCCACAACATCTGAGGGAAGCCTCTCACACCCTGGAGATCAAGCCAGGCTGGAATGCAAGTAGGTGGTACATGAGGTTTGTATTAACTCTCACATGTCTAAACAAAAAGGTGTCAAGCACTGAAAGTCAATGGAAAAGTTTCCTACAAATACAGTTTAATTGCAAACACATTCCTTGTCTTTCATTAGAGATACTTAAAGCAACACTGCATTTGCACAATACCAGATGCAGTCCTTTTGAGAGGGCCCAGAGTCACTGACCCTCCCAGAGAACATTGTTCATATGATGCTGCAGAAGTTACAGAGAGGCCTGACCTTAGAGCCAAGTTGTCCAGTAGGTCAAAAGGATTTAGCTCTGTGAGGAAAAGTAAATACACCCGTACACGCTACCCTTAGGCTTCTAAAACAAGCAGAAATCATTTTCTAGCACAGTTCATAATTAACATGTTTTCCCCTGAAAAGGTCAGTGCCCACTTAAAGTTTCTGTATTCTTATTTTCCTTTATTCAACCACAAATTTTCCTTTACAATTACCTTTTGCCTCTGGTTGAAGACAAATGATATTAAAAGGACTACTTCATCCATCTGTTAGATAAAGTAAATTTCCACAGACAAAAACTTAATTAAATTAATTTAACCAAGGAATTTAATTAGGAAGTGTTGGACAGTTAACTAGAGAAAAGTCTACTATGACGCCCTGCCTAAAATACAGTGTTTCCCCAGGACTATGAGCTCACACATACATCTACAATAAGCATTTACTTTAATCTTTCCTCCTGAGCTCCCTGGCCCTGGATCCTCTTCACAAGCTTTTCCTGCAGAAATTGAAGGTGGCTGCCCTGAGCAATCACATCACTATTGAAGTTAGCCACCCCTTCAGGGCAGTCATACCAAAGAGTGGTCTTCAGAGTAATATAAGTATTTCTATTATTTTTTTCACAATAATCCATTTGTAAAGCAGAGATGGAAGTTACCACAACTAGTAACAATACTCATCTAGCAGCCCTTCGCTTTTTTTTTTTAAAGCAAGAGTACAACTTTTAGTCAATAAAAAGTTATGAAAGATACCATACCCAGAGAGCTTCCTTCCTAAAAACACTCCCGAATTATGGTCAAATCCCTCTTTTCCTTCCATTCACCATATTATGGCTAACGTGTGGTAGACACTTATACCCCCACATACCGAGGGGTTAAATCTATAAGATAGAAATAGCTAAAACTTTTGGCCCCTCACAGTTCAAAAACTTTCAATCATGTAAAAATCTCTCCTCAGCACTTACATGGCACAGATGAAGGTCCCATAAATACAAAGGGAACACTTCTGCCCTACTTCTGCTTTTGAAGGCTCATGTTCCCAGTAGCATGTGGGGGCAATCAGCATTAGTAAATGGAGAATTGGAGACACTTGAGGTGTCTCCAACACTTGACACCTGCTTCTTTGAGAATGTCACAGTGAGGACAAAGAAAAATGGAGACAGCAGGACCTGAGGCCTTACAGCCTGCACTACATGGGGAACAGTTATCCCTAAGGGGTGCAGAGGTGCGGGGGGGGGGGGGGTTGGGAAGCCCAAGTTAGGAATGGCTGTGGGGATAAGGAGCAGGAGGCTTCCCAGTGAGCTGCTCTGGAGGTCATGAGAAAAGGAGAACTGATGCATATTCAGGATCCTCTCAGACTGATTTCTTTCTTCCACTCAAAACCAGCATCCCTCCATGGGGCTGTTCTTGTGACAGAGGGCTATTTATTTTTGCAGTTTCCACCTCATGGTTTCCCATCCCCCTTTCCCTTTTAGCTTAAGCTGTAATTATCCCTGCCCTATTCTGACAAAACTACTTGTGAAAACCATGACTGAAATATTTCCAGGTCAGCCGAATTCTAATTTTTGTAGGTCTGCCTTATCCTATGGGAGATTTGCTGTATTATTTGGATACCAGCAGTCGGTCATGATTAACAGAGCAGAGGACAGAAACACTGAGCCTTTTTCTCACAGAAACATGTCCTCCTGAGATATCTGCACATAAAAATGTGTCTTTTCCAGATTATCCAAGATTAACAGGTTTCAGATGACCTGTAGGGCATCTTGATAGTCTTGCTGTGTCAAATGGAGCCAAAATTGTGGTTTAATTCTTTAACTGCATTCATCCATCCTCTGAGTTGGGTTGGGGAGAATTATTACAATGTAGGCTTGGACCCCCTTCTGTCAAGCACAGCTGAAAAAAACGTAAAGCCCAGTTTGTGCTTCAAAGGCTATTTGCCATCCAAACCGACAGACAGAGCGCTTGTTATCCCCGTTTCAAAGACCAGGTCACAACTGGGTCACAGCTAGCCTTTCTCTGAAAGTCGAAGGGGAAGGCAGGGCACGCTGGGGCTAGCAGGCACCATGGTGGGAAGTAGGGATTTTATGAGGCTCTGGGGAAAAGCTGGCTGTCTGATGTGCACCCAGGAAAAAGGGGGCTGTACTCAGCTGGTGAATATAATCGTTCTCCGATCTCATTCCAATTGTGAATTTGCACGGAAAATGATGAAGCAATGCTAGTGTAGAGCCAATGTGTTTGAGAAGAAACTCAAGCCTCCTGTCTCCCTCTCCTTCTCCCTCCCCTGAAATCCTGATGTGATGGCCATGATAGGTCTCTGACCTTTGATATGGTTTAGAGACCCCATTCAAGTTTTTCACCTACCAGCTGGACATATCCTGGACATACCCAGAGAGAGCCACACGTTGCCTGTTTTTTGCAGTCTAAAGTGAGGAAAAGGTAGATATCAACAAAAGCTGTTGAGATGAGCTGCAGGATCAGATCATAGCCAATGATAGGAAATGCTTTCCTACAGATATGGCCTTCAGGCTGAGAGTCCCGCATAGGCAGGACACAACTAGAACTGTCAGTGGAAAGCGAGCAAACACAGCACATTTTGGCAACTTCCAAAATGTGTCTCAAGACTGGGATCTATGAATGTGGCACATGTTGCTTGCTATGATGACAGACCAGACTGAAAAAGTACCTTCCTTTCCCAAGAAGGAACACACACACAGCATGTCACTGCTGTGGCCCAGAAAAGTGTCCTTCCCAGGAGGGTCCTACCACATGGATACAGGTGACAAACTGGGTGAGGTCTAGGGCAAACGGCCAGTTGCTGATGAAATCTGTAACTTTCTCTTGCTCTCAATGGTTTTATTTAAGCAGAATCAAAGCTGCAAAAAATTTGATTTGCATTCATAGATATATATTTTTTATACCCCAAAGCAGTTGAGTAAGATGAAGTGTAAAGATACAGAAAAAAAAGAAGTAGAACACAACAATTTAGGTGAAACCAGGGAAATCAGTCTAAGCTCTGCATAAATGCATTGGCAGGAATGAGACCCGTTCTAGATCCAGGGGCATGACTAAAGCTAGAAATGCATATTCTATCTTCTAATATTATAGTTATTACTATTTAAGTAAAACAGCATTTTGGTCTAAAATTTCCCATGGTTACAGAGAGGTGTTTTATTTTTCTGATCTATGCTTTGGAGAAGAGGTTTGTCTCTCTTCTACTTAGTAACAGGAAAATGATGTATATTAGAAAAATATTTTTCAAGCCAAGTTGTCAAAGTTTCAAATTTCTCACTATGTAACCAAATCTAGCAAGATCCCAGATCTTGGAAATAAGGGTCAGAAACTTTTGAGGTTTTCCCACCCTTAATATTTACATTCACAAATGCTTGGCAGTGTAAGATTCTGAGAAGTGGTCAGATTGATTTTCCCATGTTTGTTTATCTACTTTGACACTGTGGCCAGCTAGCTCATGAAATTATAATGAGGCTGTTTCAGTGTAATACACAAAGAACTGCACTTTTAATGTAGTTCCTAGTCAGATGACGCTCATTGTCATTTTGTAGCTGAGCTGAATCAAGTTGCTGCAACTTTTAACCTGTACTACCTTTCCCACCCTGAACTATATCGAAGAGTTAATTTAATTTACCTCAGAAAATAGCAACAGCACTGATGGCTCTTCTGTTGATGAAACTGTATCTTAGGGCATTATCCAGGTTGCAGACATATGGAATTAAGTGCTGGACCCATACAGAAGATGGAATCCTGGCCCCAGCTTAGTTAATGGCAAATCTCTTTTTGACTGCGGTATGATCAGGTTTTCTCTCTGTTCTCCAGATTTTTGAGAGAAGGATATAAGGTGTAGTAACGAAAACAATAAGGTGCCAAGTTCCCAGCACACAGTCCCTGCTGTTGCTTCTGTGGCAAAACAGAGGAAAATACTGGTATGTAAGTACATTTTATCTTTTTGGTCTTACAAGCCACATATTTTATTTTGAGATGCAGGAAGCATTTTGCAACTCAAAGGGAGTTCGGATGGGAATTGGGTAGAAATGCCCTCTGTAAGATCCACAGTTCATGGGGAAGCCATGATAGCTGATATTTCGGGGGTATCTGTTGGATACCCCAAGCAGAAACTGCATGGGGAGGCAGGGACTAAATATCCAGTTTTCTTTGAACTTCCAGTATGCAACCTTCTAGGCTGAAAAGCTACAGATCCTAAAGCTGTCCAGAAACTCTAACGGTTCTTTTCTCTCTTTGGCACCGCACATTCAGACTGTTTTTCCACATTTCCCAAATTTGGTCACATCAGCATCAGGAGGACACAGGCAATCACAGAGGTGTTCCATCTTCTCTAATGGCTGAACAAAATAATGAAAGACGTGTGTATTCCTATTGTGAAGGTTCTCCCAGCCTTCCCTAAGTAATTGATGTCAGAATCAATACACCACTTTTTGCTGCTATAGCTCAGCAGCATTTATGGTAGGTTTCTTTTTTAACTGTGCTTTCATTTTTCCAATTTCCTGCTCTTAGAATCTTTTCCAATAAATTCCTTGTTTGGGTTTTATGGACTATTTGATCCTATTTCTTAGAAGATAATTCTTTTGGGATGTCACAGGCACAGAGGAGCTCGAAAGAATTATCATTGCTGACAAGATGTTTGACCATGGACAAGTGTTCCTCATTAAGAACAGGTTCTATTTTCTACTTATAAAAACAAACTTCCTGCACAATCCAGCTAGAAGGAAATAGCCTTATTTTTATATGGACACGTTTGTGTTTGAAGCCAGCAGGGGGTGTGCTCCTTTGCTGTCCTTTTATCACATTCATGCTTGGCTTTCCCTTGCCCTTCCAGAGAAACTCCTCTCAGTACATCATCAACCCCTGACCTGAAATAACACAAAAATATCTGTGAAATGATCCTGTGTCTTATTTGCAGACTGGCACAGACTGCTAAGTCTACCACACCTCCACATCAGACTGAGGGCTAGAGTCATCTCACCCTTCCTTGCTTCCTGCTGGGTCTGTTCTTGCCTTGCATTTTGGTGGTAATTCCTGGCTCTTCTGCAACGCACATCATCTTGCAGTGCTTGCACCAATGTGGATCTAACGCCTCAAGTAATAGTATGAATTGCCTGTGGTTACCCAGAAATGCAGTGGCAGAACTGTAAATAGAGCTTGGCTCTCCTGGGTCTCATTAGGATTTTTTTTTTTTCCTTCTCAGTGCCCTCTGAGAAAAAGGCTCTTTCACCAGCCTCCATAGCTGAAACTCGTCACAGATGACTGCAAGGAGCTGGCACGCGGGAGCAGTCCACCTGAAGTGAATGGAGTGGCTTGAAGGTTTAAAGCCAATCACCTGGATGAACTACCTGATGTCATGCAGGGAAGGTCCAACATTTCCTGAAGGCAGCAGAAATCGCCTAAAGACTTCAGTAGTTTCTGGCTTAAATCCTAGCAGAAGCTAGGATTCAGTAGACATAAAAGCATGTACAGAATTAGAACATCCTACTTATATCAACACTGGTTAATGAAACATATGAATGTGTGTTTAATATTTTATCTCCTTGCAGTATTGTCAGATGTAGCTGTTGATTGCCCCATTATCTAAAGCTAAGAAATCTGCACTCTTTCTGCATGGCTTATTTTCTGTACGTTGGCCTCTAATTTCCACATGTTACAAATCTAAGTCTGGTGTTTATAATGTGTTTGGGGCCTGAAAAGGATACGTAGACAAATCTTATTTCACTCTTACAGATTCAGCACAGCTAATAATGGTGGTCAAGGATTTTACATTATGGCCAGTTTGCTTCCATTGTAACAACCACCATTGTTTATTTTTAGTGTTTTGCTAAGGACAAAAAGAAGGTGGGAAGCAGGAAGGAGGGGGCACATCTAAATGACTTCTATTTTACAACTTTAAATAAGGCTTTCATTTTATTAAAAACCTACATTCCCTTTACCCAAAATTTTCCAGTAACAGAATTTCTCATAGAACAGGATTTCCATGTTTCAAGCAGCTCTAACAGCAACACACACCTCAAAGGGGCATTGTGAGCCTGAATTAATGACAGCTCCATCCTCACGCACACAGGATCCCTGGCCCCAGTCCAGCAGAGCACTTAGAGTGCAGGTTCACTGCCAGGCACATGAGCTGGCCCCGTGGTTTCAGCAGGTCCCAATGCCTGTGCTTAAAGCGAAGCATGTAGGTAAGTAATCAGTGGAGCAGGGTCAAAGGACTCAGCACCTTGCAGGCTGAGCTCCTGATACCTCTGCAGCATCCTGAGGTCTTCAAAAGAAAGCATCAATGTGTGGAAGACGCAGATGTTTGCCTATAGAGCTGCTGCTTAAAATTTAACCACGTGAGCTCTCCTAGATTTGATGTACCTGCCAGGCCATAGAAGGTGCATTGTTTATTTATATATATATATATATATATATATTTAATATTAGCTGCTTCAGAACTGATATAACAACAACACTTGTGCCCGTTCCAGACAGATAGTGTGCAAGCTGGCAAGGGGCTTCGGGGGTGACAAGAAGCTCTTTGACAATTGCATGAGCAGTAGAACCTTCCACGAAGAAAATGCAGGACTAGCCCTGAGATGAAGTGGGTGTTTTAGTGCAGTTTTCAGTCAATAGCTGGGCTGGATTCTGCCAGCCGTAATCATTATGTCATTATGGTCCTGCAGTGGTGCTTATCTGTTTGAAGTGTCCCACCCAAGGCAGGAGTCCTTTACAAGGCTTTTGGACCTTTTTTGAGGTTAACAGGAACTTGTGCCTGTTGAGACAATAGAAATTAATTTTCAGTGACTTGGAGATGACAAAGAATAAGTTCCTAAAAGAGAACTGCCCTAAATCCACCTTCTAAGTCTGTGGTGCATCTTATCCTTGACAGTATGACTGAGCATCTTAACGGCCATGGTGGCACTGAGCTGTATTGGAGAGGCCAGAAGTAGAGACTGGCTTTCATTACCTAGCTAGAACTTTAAATAGAGCATTAATATTGCTTAAAAAAAAAATAAAATCCTAAGGAGAGCAAAGTGATCCTATCAACACAGGAAACCTGAGAGCTGTACTGCCTTGTTTCTCCAAAATGAGATGGGAAATCGGGGAATAAATTTTTGGAGACTGCCTTTTTTTTTTTTTTTTTTTTTTTTTTTCCTCCTTTCTATTGAGCATCCAAGCGTCAATATAAAACCAAGTCCGTAGCGGTAACACCTTTGTCCCTTCTGGGGCTGGGTGGCCGCTGCGACCCTCGCGGGCAGCAGGGGGAGCCGGAGCCCGCGGCCGCGGGAGGTGTGCATGTCTGCCTGGGGCAGCAGTGGCTAAAGCGCCCCTAAAGCTGATAAATCTTGCGGTAGTCTGGGGCTGTCAGTCAAGGTCAGATGCAAACCAGTTGCAGAAAGTACTGCGTAGAACACGGGCAACAGGGAACGATCAGCAGATGAACTGCACAGCAATACGTGCTCTGGATGGGAACTCCTTTGCCTGTGTTTAACTGAAAGCATCGAGGAATTTAAGAGTGTCAAGGCCAAAAAGCTATTTTAAAGATATAAAAGGTAAGCAAAATTTAATAAATTAATACTAAGTTTGGTCAACTTCCCTAAAGTTTACTATGTGAGGCCAAACTAGGACCTTCAATCATTTCAGCTAACTTTTGTGCAAAGCAGACTGTACAGCTTGATGAGTAACTGCTGCCTTATCTTGGGATGGTGACTGAGAGCCCTCATCCTTCCAGTCTTCCAAACAGCAAATTTTTGAGATAGGAAGAAGAAAACGATTCTTTCTTGACAGGCACGTGGCCCTTCTTGGTTGTTTCGTTACCCTTAAGGGAACACAGGATGCACAGCAGGCAGCATTCCCAAGACAAATGGTGCTGGCTGGCCTATGAGAGATGAGGCTCCTGCAGTTGTTCTTGATTTTTTTTCTCCCACCGATCAGGCAGGGTGACTGTTCAAAGCCTCAATAACACCCTGACCCTCCTGCAGCCTTTGCTGGAGATTTTCTTGCCCTTTGCAGGACAGAGAGGAACACAGACAACACTGATGTCAGCCTTGTCCGGGGTCAGCTCTGGGGTCAGGGCTCGGGGTCAGCTCCGGGGGTCTGGGGCTCAGGTCCGGGGCTCAGGGTTAGCTCCAGGGTGTTGGCTTAGGGTCAGCTCTGGGGTGGGGGCTCCAGGGTTGAGGGTTTGGGGTCATCTCCAGCAGTAGGGGCTTGGAGTCAGGGGCTCGGGTCCGGGATGCGGGGTCACCTCCGGGTTCAAGGCTCGGGGTCAAGGGTCTGGGGTTGAGTGTCCAGGGTCAAGGGGCTGGGGCTTGGGGTTGGGGCTCAGAGTCAGCTCCGGGTCCGGAGCTTAGGGTCAGCTCTGGGTCCAGGTCCGGGTCCAGGTCCTGGGCTCGGACCTGGGTCCAGGTCCAGGGCTTGGGTTCGGGTCCAGGTCCAGGGATCAGATTCTGACCATGTCCAGGGCTCGGGCTGGGGCACAGGTCTGGGGCACAGGGTCAGCTCTTGGTCCAGGTCTGGGTCTGGGGCTTGGGATCTGTTCCAGGTCCGGGGCTCAGGCCTGGGTCTGGGCTTCAGGTCCAGGGCTCGGGGTTAGCTCTGGGGTGGGGGCTCCCGTGTTGATGGTCCAAGGTCAGTTCTGGGGTCAGGGGCTTGGGGTAGGGGCTCAGTGTCGGGCCTCCGGGTCTGGGGTTGGTTCTAGGGGTTGGGGGCTCGGGGTCAACTCCTGGGTTGGGGCTCAGGGTCAGCTCCATGGTCAGGGCTGGGGGTCATCTGTGGGACTGGAGCTAAGGGTCAGCTCCGCAGTCGGGCTCGGGGTCACCTCCGGGTCAGTCAGGGGCTTGGGGTCAGCTCAGGGTCCAGGGCTCAGGGTCAGCTCCGTGGTGGGGCCTCCTGTGTCGAGGGTCTGGGGTTGAGGGTCTGGGGTCGAGGGGCTGGGGCTAGGGGCTGGGGTTCTGGGTTGGGGCTCAGGTTAAGCTCCAGGTCCGGGTCATTTGGTTGGGCCTAAGTCCGGGACTTGGGTTGGGTTCGTGGTTGGGGCTACGCAGTTGGGTCCGGGGTGGGGGCTCCAGGGTTGAGGGTCTGGGATTGAGGGTTCGGGGTAGAGGGTCTGGGGTTGGGGCTTGGGTTTAGCTCCAGGTCAAGGGTCAGCTCTTGTGTCAGGGCTCGGGGTCAGCTCTGGGGTCAGGGTCAGATCCAGGGTCGGTGCTCGGGATCAGCTCCATGGTCTGGGGCTCAGGTCTGGGGCTCGGGGTTAGTTCTAGCACGGGGGCTCCAGTGTTGAGGGTCTGGGGTCAAGGGCCTGGGGTCGAGTGTCCAGAGTTGGGGATCCAGGGTCAAGGGTCCAGGGTCAAGGGTTCGGGGTTGGTGCTCGGGGTTAGCTCCAGGTCTGGGATCCGTTCCGGGGGTCAGGGTTTGTGGTCTGTTCGGGGGGTTGTTTTGTCAGGATCAACTCCAGGGTTGGGGTCAGCTCTGGGGTCTGAGGCTCAGGTCCGAGGCTCGGGGTTAGCTCTGGGGTGGGGGCTCAGGGTCAGCTCCAGGGTCGGCTCTGGGGTCAAAGGTCTGGGGTCAGCTCTCGGTTCAGGGGCTCAGGGTCACCCCCGGGTCTGGGCACAGGATTGAGGGTCCAGGGTCGAGGGGCTGGGGCTGGGGCTTGGTGTTCAGACTCAGGGTTGGGAATTGGATTTATCTCCGGGTCTGCATCTGAGGTCCATTTTGGGGGTCAGAGTCAGCTCTGGTGTCAGGGCTCGGGATTGAGGGCTTGGGGTCAGGGCTCGGGGTTGGGGGCTTGGGGTCAGGGCTCAGGGTTTGCTCTGAGTCAAGGTCTAGGATCTGTTTCGGTGTTCGGGGTCAGCTCTGGGGTTGGGGCTTGGTGTCAGCTCTGGGCTGGGGGCTCCTGGGTCAAGGGTCCGGGGCTGGGGCTTGGGGCTGGGGCTCAGTGTTAGGGCTCGGGGTAGGTGCTCGGGGTCAGCTCCGTGTCAGGGGCTTGGGATCAGGTCTGTGTTGGGGTCTCCAGGGTCGGGTCCGGGTTGGGGGGCTCTGGGTTCGAAGTTCCAGGGTCAAGGTTCTGGGGTTGGGGCTCTGAGTTAAGGTCAGGTTTGGGGCTTGGGTTTGGGTCTCAGGGTTGGAGCTTGGGCTTGGGGTGCGGGGTTAGCTCTGGGTCCAGGGTGAGCTCTGGGGTCAGGGGCTTGGGGTCAGCTTCGTGGTCAGGGCTTGGTTTCAGCTCCGGGGTGGTGCTCTGGGTCAGCTCCGGGATCCGGGGCTCAGGGTTAGCTCTGCGGTGGTGGCTCCGGGTTCAAGGGTCTGGTGTCAAAGGCTTGGGGACGAGGGTCCGGGGTCACAGCTCCTTTCGGAGTTCAGCACCACGTTTGGCCTGTTCTGATCTTCTCGATCCCTTCATTTCTGTGCTGCAACACCACCATCCACAAGAAGTCAGGTAGGATCTGAAGACATTTGACATTGCTAAAGAATCAAACCTCAGCTGTCAGTTTTAGCCCTTTGTATTCCAGATGTTTGTTTTGCTGGAAGATAGTTTCATTTTTGATTTTGTAATACGTTCTTTGTAGAGGTTATTTTAAGCAGACAAGTAGGTAGCCTTCTTCCTTCAGTGGAATTGTGCAGGTTTTAGCTGATCTTTGCACATCTGAGCGATTGCCCAGTGGTTGTTCTGGTCTTGACATGTCTCTAAAACCTTTGTCTGCCTCGCCCCTCCTCTTTGTGTATTAAGACGCACGTTTGTGCAAAAATTATGTACGCTGTGCATAAGATGCCCAGTGGTTATGGGGCATTTTCAGCATTTCACAGATAAGGCTCCATGTTTACTTAATCACTTAAGTCCTGGCTTTAAGCGTAGGCATAGCTAATGATTGTTACTCAAGTGGTTATAAAGTTTAAAATGTTTGTTTATATATATATATACACATGTATATGTATGTATATATATAAATGAAACGGAGTCTGTGGAGTAAAAGACTTTTCTGCTTGTTGCATATACTCATGTATCAGCAGACTCATACGCAAGCTGATCCAAACTGGCTGCCAAGCTGTGCCTTTTTTGTTGCCCGGAATATGCAATCTGTGCACCTCAGGTGCACCTTGTCTATTAACTATCTCTTACATTGTGCCACCCCATTAACATCAGTGGATGTACCCAGCGCCACCTTGGGACTGCACAGAACGTGGAAATTCCTAATGTTACTCTGTCAACAAAACTGACGTACTAGCCGCTTGCTGTTTCTATTTTTTTTGTTTTTCTTTTCAGTAGTCTCCCCAAAAGTTTTTGTGGACACGTTGTGTATCTTTTCTGTTCTTCCAGGATTCATTTGGCAGAAAAGAAGACCATGAAATCCGAGGGCTGTGGACAACCATCTACCCGATGGTTGTTGCAGATGCCTTTGGTCATGTTATTTGTCCTTTTAGCTCGCCCTGTCCTCTATCTTGAGTTGAATTTTTTTGCAGCGCTATGTTTGCAGTGGTAACATTGCTGTCAAGGTGTTTTTGATTAAAAACGATTTTAACTGTAATAGTGAATTCACTGAGTGTGGCTTTGTATAATGACTCCCACGATCATAACATTTTTTTCCTTTATCACAGATAGGAGAAAAGCTCTTTCCAGCAAGATAGAGAAGGAATTAATTATACCTCTGCCACATCCTGTGAGACCAGAAGACATGGAGTAACTGTAAGCTGCGATTCTCAGGAGACATACTAAGAGTCTCAGGTTCCTTCTCTGCCTGCCCCCCAAGGCCTTAGGGATTAGAAATCTTAGGCTTAATGTTTTTCCCTATGACATACTGTCGCGTTAAGGGGTGTAGCTGACTAACTGTTATGGGTCTGGTCGGATTCAGGGTACTGAACTATCACGGTCACGGATTCACCAGTAACGTAGCATGTCCTCGCTCTAGTTGCGTTCAATGAGAACTATCACAGCTAGGAAAAATGCATTGAAGGGCAGTTTATTAACAGCAACAGGGACACAGGTTCTTTGGATTGCTGGAGATAAATTCACTGTCCGCAAAAGCAAGGGAGCACGCATGAAATACACAGGTACTCATCCTGGCTATTAATGCGTTAAAAGGCACAAAGACTCTAGAGATTTCTAAGTTTCCATGGAGACACCTGGTACAACCAAGTGTTCAAATCTTACCCCACGACATCCCAATGCGGGGGGAAGAAAGGCTCAGCCCATTGACTGATCCCGGAAGTCAGAAAGGTATCCTTTGTGATGGTATCTTCCCTAACATCCCCTTTCACTTAAGCCAATTTACATTATCCGCCCATCTATTCTCTTTAGTGACCAGGAATGGTGTAAAGCTGTGACAGGAGAGGTTCTGGCTAGACATCAGGAAGAATTTCTTCACTGAGAGGGTGGTTGCACACTGGAACAGGCTCCCCATGGAAACAGTCACTGCACCAAGCTTGTCGGACTTTAAGAGGCGTTTGGACTGTGCACTTAGTCACATGGTCTGAATTTTTGGGTTGACCTGTGTGGTGCCAGGAGTTGGACTCGATGATCCTTGTGGGTCCCTTCCAACTTGGGATATTCTATGATTATTTTCTGTCCTTTGAGGTGGAGCTTGAGTGACTCTATTCAGGCATATCTTGGCTATGATTGGTAAAAAGTTTTCTCACTTTTGTTTAAAGGAGAAATTCAGAGCGCATGCTCAGTGAGGGGTGGTTGCACCTTGGAGACACGGAGCTTTTGGGATGGAGGGGTGTTTTGGTATTATAATGATGATATAATGAGCAAAAGTTCACTAGAGTACAATATTTTTTCAAAAACATGACAGGTCATTGGCTCTGGGTAGCAAACATGCAGCTTATTGGTCTCGGTGTGCACAAGAGCATCGGGTCCCCATCTTGTCACAGCCTATCCGTGGTGTCTCCACTCCGCTTTGTGCTCTGTACTGTTCCTTAGAGTCAGCACACCCACCAAGTTCCCCTAGTACAATAGCATGTAAAGTTGGAGGCCTAGGGAACACTTAGGTAGCGCAGCTACCCCGCACCCTGAAAGCTTCTTCAGTGCTGTACATTTTTTTTTAAATGTGAATATTACTTTAATTTGCTTAGTTACTTCAGGCAATTACTCCACAAATACCAAAAGCGATATTGAGAAGCCTACTTCCAGCATCTCCGTTGGTGATAATAGCTTCATACTTCTGTGCTTATCCTCGTGGCTTTTCCTTTCAAATACTGGAAAGGCAGAGACTGTTCAACAGAGTCATCTCTGATCCAAAAACCAAAACTCTGATTTCATCCCAAACCAATGCTGTCTGATGTCAGTAAGAGTAAAATTGCTATTACTCTGGCCGTCGCAGTTGTGCCTCTGTTGGGCTCTCTGTCCAACCCTGTTGATCACCCCTGTCCTGCTCCCTGCCCCCGGGGTGGTTCTTCTGTCCCTCTGTCCTGCTGGCTGTCCGTCCACCCAGTTTGTCTCTTGCTGCTTGTGTCCCACTTGTGCCCTTTTCCTTTTTCTTCCTCCTTCTGTGCATCACAGCCCATTTCCACAGGAGGCAACCGTTCCCCATGGGATGGACGCCGAGACGGACAGACAGACCTGCTCGATGCCTGAGCCCCGCAGACCCCCAGGGGAAGGGGAGAACGTCCGGGCAGGGAGTTCCGCCGCAGTCTCCCTCCCAGAGTCCTACACGAGTTTAATAAAGTTCGCTTTCTGGCTTGTGCTGCCCTCTGTGTTTGTGGCCGCTGTAAGTGGCCGTGTCGCTGGGTGCAGGTTCCTGGGTGCGGAGGGGGCAGGGGCTGGGGGGTTGGCCCCGCGTTCATTGTCCGTGGGGGAGCCGATGGATACAGACAAGCGGTCTGGGTGTGGGGGCCACCCTGCTGAGGAGGCTGCAGGCTGGGGTGGGGGGAATGGCAGCAGTGGTGGGGGGAGGCCAGCGCTGCCTGTGCTCCCCGGGTCAGGTGTGCCGGGGCTGGTCTGCGTGGAGCGAGCGATGGGCGAGCGTGACCCGGGCGGCGGCTGCTGCGAGGGAGCAGGTGAGGGAGGGCCTGGGGGTCCCTGGGTGGGCGGGAGGGAAGGGTGTTGGGGAGGCCGGGTCCTGCGGGACCGGCGGCGGGGGCAGGGAGAGCCGCGGGCGGCAGGCGCCGCGTCAGGAAGCAGGGGTTTGGCTCTGGGGCGGCGGCCGGGAGCCCCTTGCCCCGCAGCACGCCGGGAGTTGCGGTCTTCGGGCCCCGGGCTTCCCGTCGGCCACGTCGGTTTCCGGAGCATGCCGGGGGCTGCAGTTTCACGTTGCCGCTCGGCACGGGGCCATTGAGGAGGGGCAGTTCCCTCCTCCGCGCCACGCAGCGGGGTGCCTGTTCTTGCCGTTTCCGTGTGGTGTTCCTCGCGGCTCCCGCCGCCCCCCTTAACGCGCAGCCGGCCCCTGGAGCCGTCCCGGCCGTTCCGCTGCCGCCCACGCACGGAGCAGGCACGCGGCGGCGCCCTGTGCCCGGCGGCCGAGCCGCGAGCGGGGCCGGGGGCGAGAGGCGCTGCGGGGACGCGTGGCTCTCTGCTCCCGCCTGCTGGCCGCAGGGGGTACTGCAGGCGGAGGAGATGCGCATGCGCTCTAGCCGTTGCCAGGCTTCGTGCCCCGCAGCATGCCGGGAGTTGTGGTCTTTGGGTTTTGAGCTTCCTGTCGGCCGTGTCGGTTTCCGTGGCATGCCGGGAAATGTAGTTTTTCACGTTGCCGCTCGGCTTCCCGGCTGGGCAGGGCACGCCGCTCAGGGCGGTTATTTCCTCCCCGAGACGGCGGGGGGTGCGTTTTTCCACGCGGTTCGCACCGCTTCCGTTACTGAGAAAACGGTTTGGGAAGCCGTGCCTGCCGCTCTCAGCATGGGGGCGGTAGCGCCGTGTGCCACCACCCGCTGGCGAAAAACTCAGCAACGCAGGCGGAGCCGTGCAGGGCTTCACAGAATCATCCAGGTTGGAAGAGACCTCCAAGATCACCGAGTCCAACCTCTGACCTAACACTAACAAGTCCTCCACCAAACCATATCACTAAGCTCTACATCTAAACGTCTTTTAAAGACCTCCAGGGATGGTGACTCAACCACTTCCCTGGGCAGCCCATTCCAATGCCTAACAACCCTTTCAGTAAAGAAGTTCTTCCTAATATCCAACCTAAACCTCCCCTGGCACAACTTGAGCCCATTCCCCCTCGTCCTGTCACCAGGCACATGGGAGAATAGACCGACCCCCACCTCGCTACAGCCTCCTTTAAGGTACCTGTAGAGTGCAATAAGGTCGCCCCTGAGCCTCCTCTTCTCCAGGCTGAACAAGCCCAGCTCCCTCATCCGCTCCTCGTAAGACTTGTTCTCCAGACCCCTCACCAGCTATGTTGCCCTTCTCTGGACTCTCCTGAGCACCTCCATGTCCTTCTTGTAGCGAGGGGCCCAAAACTGAACACAGCACTCGAGGTGTGGCCTCGGGTTTCATTAGTTAATTTAATCACTGATACTTTACAGGCCAGTAATAACCTAGCTGCCCCAGTGTATTGGGTTCACATGGCAAGGTTCTGGGGGGGCTGCAGGGGCAGCCCCCACAAGAAGAATCCAGCAGCCGCCCCGTGCCAGATAAGGGACAATTTCAGCCGGCCCCAAAGGGAGCCCACCGCTGCCCAGAGCCAAGCCATGAGCAGCACAGTCCATGCCTCTGTGAGAGCACATCCAAGAAAACGAAAACAAACAAACGACAAAAACGGGCTGCTCAACAGCAGCTGGGCGAGCGAGGAGCAAGAAACCTCCCTGCGGACACCAAAGTCAGCGCAGAAGGAGGGGGAGGAGGCACTCCAGGTGTCGGAGCCGAAGCCCCCTGTGGCCTGTAGAGAGGCCCCTGGTGCAGCAGGCTGTCCCCCGTCCCTCCCCAATACTTGGGAAACTGACCAAAGATCACAGCAAATATACCAAAACTTCTAGACTGTTACTTAGATAATGCCTACATCCTCTTTCCCTGCTCATTCAACTTCAAACAGCTCTGTCAAACACTACATACCACACCTTTAACACCTTCAATAACTCTTTTAACACTTCTTTCTATCTTTCTCCAGCCTGTACTTTCACCAGAGGTTCCGTCAGGGGCCAACTTAATTCCATACTTTTTTTTTCCCTCCAGGATGCTGAAACAACATATCAGTATACCATATTTCATCCAATTTTCCTTCTCTCCTTCCACTCCGGATATTCCTACCTGAAGTGGCCAGCCTGGTCACACTTAAAACATCAAAGCCTGTCCCTGCTAGGATTCAGGCTGCATGCAACACAGGCAGCCTTCCTTGCCTGCCATTCCTTCATCTCTCTTCCTCTCCTTTCCATCCTGGCCCCGACTCCCCCTGAAGATTTTCTTCCTCTTTCTCCAACCCTCTGCCTCACTACCTGCTACACTGTGAATACCGTTAGTTTAGCTCCCTGCTTTTCCTTCTCATCTAGCCTCCTGACACACACCTTCAGGGCCTCCCGCAGGAGGGCCCCCCCAGTGACTGTTCACCACATCCCCCCATCTTCTGGAGCTTTTTCTGTGTATCTTGCCAGGCTTTAATCACAAAATAAACTTTCAAGAGCCCTTGGGATACCGGGTCCGTGGGATTCATCCACGAGTACTTTCTCATTCCGACCCCAAGTCTCTCATATGATTTCTGTGTTGCGCTTTATTATTATTCCAGCCAGGATTGGCAAGTGGGTATTTCTACCCTGCTGGTATTACCCCTGGTCCTGGAGGATGAGCTCTTTCCCATTCTTGTATAGCAGCTCTCCTCCTGATCATTCCCATTTCTTCCCCTGTAAACAACATATTCAGTATAGTATCATTTCCCCCCAGGAGTATAAGTTAGGTCCTAGGAACTGGTCTAATTGTTCAGCTAACCTGATGGGGTCCTCAATTAAAGACTTCATCTCCTTAAAACCCCTAACACCTCTCTGCCGGTAAGGGGTGGGGGGAGTTCACCTAAGAGGATACACAGTTAGTGCTAGTACTGTTAGTATCAGGGAAGGCAAAATTCTCAGTATTTCTTCTACCTTGTTCTAATTCTTACCAGAGTCTAGAGTACGCTCTTCTCTAGGGAAGAGTGTTAATTACAATCCCTGTCTCCCTTCCTGGAGCGACTGCTGCTGCCACCAGTGCAATATCAGGATGATAGGGAGCATAACTTGGCTCCCTCTCTGAAAAAGGAATCTTCTGGTTTACATATAAATTTAAAGCCTGAATTTTCATCAGACTCGTATTTTGGCCAAAATACTGCTGTTTCCTTGATTGGTTCTTTTGTCCAGACTGATACACAATATTTAACCGTTTTCTTCTTTTATCACTTTCTCCAATTTTGGGATTATTTTTCCAATTTCTTATCATTCTTCAGGAAGAACTGTTGGTAGGCACTCCCCCAGGGATATCTCCCTGTCCCCTGGAACCCATATTTTCCCATTTCTCCTAGCCCTTGTCAGTGTGCTGCTACAGAAATTTACCTCCTGCGAGGTACCACACACTAACGTTCCGATTCTGGAAAATGGGGGTGTACTGCCAAGCACTTCACCATGCAAGGGCTACCGTACACCGAATTTCCCAAGACTCTTCCTTTCTGTCTCTTATCTCACACTTCGTCCGTCTCCGGCCACGCCCCTCGTGGAGCTATGGAACCGCGGATCAGGACTCCACACTCGCTTCGTACAAAAGTACGCCTCAATCACACATCACACAGAGTCTCACCCGACCCCCAAAGCAATACTTAATATTTCTTAGCTTGGCCTGTGCATGGAGTTACCGGACCAATTCTTAAACCCAGAGTGCCTACCTTCTTCCCTTCCCCAGTACTTCACGGATCCTGCCTCTTTAATCATTCTCAGGCCCTCTGTCAGCTCTCCGCAGAACCGCCACCCTCGATGCACAGGACCGCTGAAATCAGCGGGGCATGCCTTCCTGCTGCTGCGGCAGTGGGGCTCCCCGGTAGGTGACTGGATCCTGGACGAGCCCCTAAATTGTGAGAAACACTCTGTAGCCAATAACGTAGGCTCAGGCGAGGATCTCAGTGAAGCAGCTATTTTATTCGTGATTGCAATGGCGGGCGTCCCACAAGCAGGAGCACACCTGCTAGTTCCATAACACAGTTTATATACTTTTTCGACGACCAGGACCCTCCCCTGTTTCCCCACTGAGTGGGTAATCCAGGTTCACAATCTATCCGATGCTTCACAGACAATACATGCATGGCCTTCAGTTGCCGGCCTGTTAAATTTCAAATTTCTTTTGACTTTTTTAATGTTTGAAGTGGTAATGTTTCTTTACTTATCTGACTTGACACCAATTGCTCTAAGGAGTCTGGTTGTTTGCATTTTACAAGGTCGTCTGCTAAGCTTTCTTATCACTGCAAGCATATTTCAATACCACATTCCTTACCTTTAAACAATGTAACTCTATGCAAAAACATTTTTATTCCCACACTTCTAACAGCACGGGGGGCCGGAAAGTAGTTCGGCACCGGGCACACACACAGGGAAAGGCGAACTGCTGCCCCTTCTTTATTATACTGAGCAAATGTGAGCATAACTCTTTTTTTTTTTTAACAGCTCTTGTGGAGAGTTGTGTTCAGGGAGATAATTATAATTCAGTGTAGGAGGAAAATACAGATGTGAAATTATCATAATTCCTTCCTACAGCTGAATTCCTTGGAAAAACACAGGTGATGAATCCAACCATCCGTAAAAGTGAAGCAATAAAACAAGGAAGATAAAAGGTACCTCACACCTTTCAGGCAGAAATGCACATGCTAATTTATGTATTTAATATATGAACTATGCATCTGATCACTAAAATTTATCCCAGAAAGCCATGGCCAAGGAGCTTCAAGTGAAAGGCCATAAATGTCACAGAGTCCTGGCCCACAGAAGAGGCAGACCTCAGATTCAAGCCTAGAATTGTAGCTGTTATATGGTGCCCCCGTTTGCTACTGCTGCCACAGCTTTAAAATCTCAAATCAAAATAGTGGGAGGCCATATTTTGACTCTTTTTCTCTTAAACCCAGATAACCTTGGAGCAAATGAAACATAAGGAAAAGCTGGGAATTGTGTGCAAAGAAGCAAGGGGAGAGAGAGTACTATTTTCCAGGAAAAGTAAGAAACCATGTAGTTTAATGATCAGGCCAAAGTCTGGATAAATTATAATTACTTCTCTTGTTTATTTCTTAGGTTCCATTTATTTACATTATTTATGTCTGTTTTTACCAGTTTGTTTTGTTTTTTTAATTATGTTGAATGTCTTTTCATCCCAGGATCATGAGGTGGTAGCTGTAGTCAGGAGGAGGCTGCCTGCCAGCAGCACAGCAACATTTGTTGTTATTGCAGCTATGGATAAAAATAAGAACTGAATACCACAAACCAATTGATACAGAAACACATAATCAGTAGTGAGCTACTTTGTTTCTCTAACAGAAAATACAAGTTTCATTCACAGGCACTCAGATAACCCCATGCAGGAGGACAGCCACAAGTTTCCTGATGACAAGGGAAAATGACTTCTCCAAAGCCAGCGAGAGTACTGGTTGTGGAAAGTCAACAAGCTCAGTGGATGAACACATTTGGCTTTGTTCTTTCCTGTGCCAGCAGGTAGTCCCTCCAAGTCTCTCTGGCCTTCCTTTTCCTCCAGTGACTTTGGCGATTCCCCCTACTTTCTTCTACTGGAAGCTGGAGGACCTTGTACATGGCAGAAGCAGTATTTTGGACGGCACATACTCTCTCTGTCCACAGCCTGTCCATCCTTTGTGCACTTACCTCTTCTGTCAGCAGAGCTCAGGAGAAACTGTTGCCCCCAACAAGGTGAGGATAGGATAAGCAGGGATGAAGGAGTTGGAACGTTACCAGCATGGAGGCCAGAGTGGATTCACTAGACAAGATTTTTGATACTGCCTTCCAAGATGCAGAAATTCTTCTACAGATCAGAAACCCAGTATCCACCTAACAGCATCTGAGAATCCTTCAGCCCAGCATAATTCCACATCAGCAACAATTGCAGAGATGCTCCAGTTTTGGATTGATCTTGTAAGCCATGCAGGCACAGTATTGATGGCTTCTGTCCCAAATTCTACCCCATTCACATGAACAGGATCAGCTTCCAACCCCACCCCACTCCCCTGATAAGCAGATGCTGTTAGCACCTTGCCGGCAAAGAGGCAGGAAGAGGCATTAAAATGTTAGCCCAACATGTTATCCAAATAGCAGCTCATCTGAAAGTGGTAGGCAGGGGTGGCCTGGAAGTTGCCATTTACACCATGTTAATCCAAGTCTTGTAACTGATATAAAATAAGGAAGGAAACAACAGTAGTCACTAGTAGGTGCTGTTGTATTAACTTATTACCTGACCCAGAGCACTGTGGTGTTTGCATCCCTTCAAGGGACTCAATATATTCACTCCCCAGCCACTCTTTGTATGTCCTCCTCTCTTTTACAGGCACGATCTGAACAGCAGAATCCTTAAAGATCAAGTTTTTTCCTTGGAAAGTTGAAGAATCAAACATTTTGAATCCATTTCCATTGCTGTCATTTCCAAAATAGTCCTAACAAGAATGCAAAATTTTCAGCATTTTGCAAGATTAAGTGCTACATTTCTCTAGTACAACATGAAAGGTGATAGGAACTATTTAGCAGATACTAACACACAACTGCAGAATCTGTGTTTGCTTTTAGTGTCTACTATATAATCTACTCCAGTAGATTATATACAGAATCCTGTCATTGGCAATTACAAGAATTTTGGTTCTTGTTACTATCTAGAAAGAGCTGTACTTTTAAAACATTCTTCTGTGCAAATATTATTGAGTAACACAGGGTTTGATTGCCTGGGAGTGACCAAAAACCCAGCACAGAGATACCCAGTATTGCTTTTAAACTAGTCAACTACAGTATTGACAGGAATCTAGCTGTGGCAGCCAGGTATGGTCTGCCTAGTTGGTTTACATATACATGACTGCAGTGTAAATATGCCCAGCAACATTCTGTTACTATATGCTGTTGCATTGCTAGGAAAATTCCAATATGGAAAAGTTTTGGTGTGTACTGTTAGACTTAAAAGTCATTCAGTTTGGGAAAATACCTTAAGTTCCAGGAAAGTTACTACTGAAACCATCGGCTGAGTGAAAAGTTGAAATCTCTTGTGCACCAGAGTGGTTTTACCAGGAGAACTACAAGGGATGCATTTTACCTTCTCCCTCCCACTCCAAAAGGACTCTGCGCGGTGCACATGTTACCAGTCCCATGACATAGGGGACATAATACAGCAGTACAGCCTTACTGTCTTTATCCTTGGTCTGTGTTAGACCATATCAAACTCCCCCATAGAGTAAATGTGTAATTAATACCTGGGCCTTGTCCAGTAGTCCATATACAGCAAAAATGTTGGTATCTGGGTGAACCACAATGGCCTGAGCTGGCACCCGAGCCAGGTGACACTGAGCAAACTGGGTGACTTCAGCACGGGCACCATTTCGACACAGTAACTGGAAATCACTGGACTTCAAGTTCCTGGCCCAACTTTCAGTGTTCTTACCTGAAAGAAGAAACTAGTCACTGTCACACTCGTTGAATGCTTTAGAGCAATAATGCTCAAGAAAAATAACTGAATTATAATAAAGAGACATGTAAAACTAAATACCATCTGTGTTCTCAAACACGGTCGAGTGCTTCACAAAGGCCACATCCCCAGAGTCCTGTGCCAGGCACCTTTAGGAAATGTGAAATAGAAGTTCAGTTCAAAGCATCTTTATTGGGACCACATAATTTCTAATAACCAACAGATTTAGGAATCAGTTTTGCATAAGTTCCTGCAAATAAATCCACTGGACCCTAAAGTAATGAGGAAAAACATAACATGAAGTGAAACATCTTGAAATGAGAGAAAACTAACATCTTTGCAAGGTTTAAAAAATAAATAAAGAATTTCAAGAGAGTAATACAGCAGGAAATAATGATTCATAATGGTGTGAGAAAGGACAATAAAAAGGGCCAACATTAGATAAGCAAAGGAACAGAAGATGTGTGATACTCAGCGCTGTATTCCCCAATTGGTAACAACAGCTTTCACACCTTCCTTTTAAAACACATACAAAGTATATGTCATTGAGACTTATGTTTTCAGGAAGCATTGCCTAAAACAGGATCATTAAGCCCACCGATGAGGAAGACGTGAAGCTGTAACTGAGCAAGGATTACATAGTACCAAACATGAAGAAAAATTTTTCATGTTAACAATTACCGAAAATAAATTCTGCATGTACCTGGTTAAACATGAACAGTTATAATCAAGGATATTATTACCACAGAGCTGACACTGTCATGCAGAGAACCTGGTATGTGCTGTTCAGTGCATTCCCCATCAGAAGAGATTGTTTCCAACAGACTTTTTAGTCAGCTGTGGAGTTTAACTTGCTTCAAGCAGTGGGATATACACAAACTGAAAGACCTCTCACACCCCATCAGGTTAGTCTGAAAATATCCAGAGTTGAAGGAATCTGGAAACCTGAGGCTGAATTTTAACTTCACGTCAGTCACCTTCCATACATAACTCATTCTTATTTCAGAGATCACTTAAAGCGTTACAGCTAGACCCATCCATTCCTCGTAGCAGATTGCTGCCCTCCATTTTTGCCTCACATCCTAACTAATCTTTAAATCTTTTAAATTAATCTTTGAAGGCTCCAAGTCTTTGGGTATGGCTTATTCATTTGGTGACTGGTAGCTAGCTCTGTTAATCTGTGAAGTATAGCAGAGGATACAGTTTGCCTGTAAGGCATGTACCACAGCAAAGCAACTGGCCATAGCTAAATAGATTTGTGAAAAAAAGCTAAGTCCAGCACTTGAATATTTAAACGGCAGCTGCTGTTCAAGTCTCCTCCCCTGAAGGAAGACAACCACTCACTGCCAGCTCTGTTACATGCACCATTACCGTCAGAGGTGAAGGTCAGGAAAAAGAATTGTTACTTCCCTATCTACCCAAAGACTCAGGGCTTCGAAACTGTTAATGACCTCATATGTAGATGTCCACTGTTACACAGTAAGTATTTATTTTATTTGTTATTATGTATTTATTCCATTTCACACTATTTCCAACCCCATACCTTGTTCTGAAGAGGATTTGATATTTGAACATAGCTGCTCATACCGTTCAGAAACCTATTTTTGCATACAGCTACAAATGGGTAAGTGAAGAGACGCACACAGAACTCCCTGTTTCTAGCTTGCCACGCTCAGCGCAGACTCTCAGCAGCCAGACCCTGACTACCATTTGCCTCCTTCCTTGCATAAACTCGTTATGGATGACCTGACCAGAGCAGTAGACTGCCATACTATAAAGCAACATTGGAGACTGATGACAATGCACATGCTCCTCACTAGGTGGGTGTCTTTTGCTCTGGAAAGAGAAACATGGATTTGGCTGTTGGTCGTCTGTTTGGCTGTGGGCCAGGAAGCTAGAAAATATACATATATACATAAATAATAGCTCTGATATACACGTACACACACGCATCTCCGCATTGCTATGACCAGCACAGCATCTTACAAAGGGGAAGGCTGCTGCTGTTTCCAATAGGCTGTTTTTAAAAAGAATTATCCTTTTTGCTAACTGGGATGCAGAACAGTTCCTCATTGTGTTCTGACAAACTGACGGAGTAAATAACCACCATATGTATTAATTACCTGAAGGCTCCACTGTAGCTGTAATAACGTTCTTGGCTACTTGCACTGCATTTATTGTTTCCACTATCATCTCCAATGCACAGTTGACAGAGTTTTGATGGGTAATTATCCTGATTAGCTGAAGGCACACAGCTTGCAGAGAAAAACTCACTCACAGCTTAAAAAAATAAATACAAAAAACAATATAGTTGAATAAAAAAATCAATATAAGTTGAAGGCACAGCTCTTCACAACAAAGGGTAGTTACACTGTCATGAAGTTATAACCAACACTGGTTTTAGCAGAACACTAGAAACATGAGTTATAGCTATTTTACTGGAATTCATAAATTAAAACTTCTAAAATATTTTCAAAGCATCATCTAACTGATTATGTAATGAAAGTAAATAGCTCCCTGGAAGACAGGAAATGTACAAGCAAATTTAGAACCCAGAGACCTACACTTATAGAACCTTTGCTAGTTCTGCTACATTACTCCACTACTACAAAAAGGTTGAAGATAAATGCAATAAAATTCAGGACAAGAATACATTGTTTAATGCAATGACATCCCAGAGCCAGAAGTATTACCTAGAGGGGATACATCTGTATCCTGTTATTGACATCTGACTTGCGTCCATATCCTCAAGCAAGAGCTGAGATGGACACGTGCAAAAGCAGGGTTTTCAACACTATATGATAAAGTTGATTAAATTAAAAAAAAAAGAGAGAGACACTTCAATTACATTTCTGAAGATCGGAATAAACCTTTGTAGTTTGGTACACTGGAGGCCAGGACTACCATTGAGATGGATCTGGACAAACTGGAAAAACACACTGACAGGAATCTTGAAAGGTGAACGCAGAATCCTGCTTTTAGGTTGGAATAACCCCGTGAGAGGCTGAAAAGCAGCTCATAAAAAAAAGGACCGGAGGGTCCAAGTAGAAAACAAGTTGACCAAGAGTTAGGATTCTGCTTTTTTGTCAATGAAGGCTAACAGACAGAAATGACAGCAAGGAAAATTTTGATTAGGTATAAGGAAAAATTCTTTACACCAAGGATCATCCAAAACTGGGACAAGGGCCCAGACAGACTGTAGAATCTCCGTCTTCAGAGTTGCTCAAAACTTGCCTGGACATGACCCTAGGCAATCTGATCTAACTGGACATGCTTTGAGCAGTGGACTGGACTACATGACCCTTCCAACCTGAATTAGCCAACAATTTTTTTGACAAAGGAAAGAGAGAAAGGAATCCTTTCTTCTTACATCTGTTAAATTTAACATTCTCAATATGACCCCTCCATTAGTCTAATCATGTGGCAAACTTAAAATTTGCCAAATTGTTACATTAAAAATGCAGCACCCCTTCGCAAACAAATTAGCTTAATATAGAGCTGTGCAATATCGAAACTGTACTTTCCTAGTGGAAGTTTGTAATTGGATTATTACTGTATTTTTGATATATGGTACCATCATCTTACCTTGAGGAATATTGCAGTCTCTGGGCTTAATAATGCCCTTCTTAATTAGCATACCAATGGGGATATTCCATCCAGCTGTTCTCCCCAGTCCTGTGTGGCAGGACTTCTTCCCTTTCAGGTCACTGATGGTGAATGCATTGGATGGATTCCGTTTCACTAGTGCCACAGCATAGTATGCATTGCTGTTGTCATCAGCTTGCAGAAAAAAAAAAAAATGTATTATTGCTTTCCTTAATCATTCCCACTGCTTAATGACAATGTACATAACCATTACACTTATCTGGTGCCAACTTCAATTGCACTGACAATCAGCCAGTCAGGAACTATGAACACACACAATTATCTTCATTTGTCTACTCCACAATGTTGCATTCATTCATGGCCTATATGCTTGAACTGAGTAAACTACAGAGGAATACAAGCATTTTGTTAATGCTAGTTATGTACATAACCTTCAAAAATGGCATTTGAGTCATTAGTGACTTAACAAAACTGCTCTAAGAAGTTGTTTTTAACGTGACAAATCAAACCTGTGTTACAATTTCCATGAGTTTTGCAGCACATTGAAATTCTGCCTTATTGACATAACACCCATAAGCTCTCTTTTCATCAATGACTATGAAGTAGCCATGTTGATGAGGAGTAATTTGTTTTTAACTGGAATCTATTGGGTAATTTCTGTATTGTTCTTATTAAAGTTACTTTGATTTTGTGAATACTCATTTTTCCAATGCAGAATTGGAAAGACAAATAGATATGTGTAAGACTTGAAACTGCAGAAGACTCATCCTGGTCCACCAGCAGGACACAAAAAAGTTGCCACAAACTCATTGTAGGAACCCAACCCATACTTATTTCCTCCTCTGTCCATGATGTGATGACAATAATATTTATTTCCTCTGCAAATAGCTTTTCTAGCAAGGCCTGGGAACAGAGGCTGTGCTCTCAGAGCTGTTTTCAAACTGGGAAAATAAGGCCTATATTTATATTTCCTGACCTTCTTACCAGAGTAACTTTCTCCGGCAGCTGGTACAAGGCCATATGTCTTCCCAGCTGTGTAAATATCAGCTCCACCCAGAGCTACAGCATCACTTTCCTTTTTCTGAAAAATAAAATATACGATTTCTGTGAAAAAACAGCAGACACCTTCCCTGCTACAATGATGACAAAGAACTCCAGCACCATACCCGTTGCATCTCAACAGATAAGTCTGGTAGCAAACAAGCAATCTGCTGCTAACTAAACCCCCCCCAAACATGAGTAAAGCATCCATGAAAGGAGCTTTCAGACAAAGGCTAGAGCTAGATGGGCAACAATACCTTTGTTACCCTGGAAGAGCAGCAGGGTTCAGGCCCATCCATACCATACGAGTTACAGATCACCCCCTTGAAATCCAACATTGCCTAATCATCACCTAAGAGCACATCTCTCTAAATCCTACCTAGAGAGAGCAGCTTGTGTTAATTGGTTTATTGCATAAGGCTCGTAGCAGCCTACCTGGATCAGCTCCATGCACTCTTCTTTTGTCTTGGCTGAAATACACTGGATTGCTGGTTTCAAATTTTTTTTCCTAAAAGCAGTAGCCATTTCAGCACATTTCCAAATCTCCTCAGTTGAAATAACACACCAGTTCAGGCTTTCTGGCAATGCTGCAGAAAATTGGAAAGGAAGTATTACAGTTCACTTCTTTTGTAAAAGAGGAGGCGGCATACATACTGCTCCACTGTCACATATGTCATACATGTTATCTAAAATGTTCAGTTCTGTGTTTCCCCTCCCTCTAGCTTAGACTTACACCTGCTTCAGGTACCACAGAGGTCTCCAGACTAGTGGTATGCCCACACTACAAATCTATCCAGTATGAAAGAACAAGAACTCCTGTGACTGATGATTACTAAGCACAGCTACAAGGTGTTAATTGTTTGCAGTCTACTCTCTTAAGAGTGCAGCAAAAACCACACTGAACACGTTCTTCCTCATACCTAACAGTCACTGAGCAGCCCCCAAAAGAGACAAGTCCTGGAGGTCAGGGGCTTTGCCACAGCACAGAGCATGTCTGGGAGGTTCAGTGGCCATAATTATTTACCTGTGTTTCTGAGTATCCCAGAATACACATCAATTCATTTCTATGTTCTTCTGATAGTATAAAAGACCACAACAGACCAACCTGAGGACTTACAGTAACACATTACTGGTTCCCCTCTCTTGTGGGTAAGAAATGGAGTACCAGGTAGCAGTAACAGTTTACCAGATTTATGTCTCGCATATAACAAAAAGACTAGAAAACGTCTACATCCTGTGACACAAAATGGGCCTATTTGCCCAGGAAAGCATTCTGCAATGTGATACTGTTTCTAGGTCAAAATCTGTCCTTTCTCCATGCTTGAAGATTAGATTGGCATCTTGCCATAAACCTCAAGAATCAGATGAAGACAATGCAGAATAAGGATGGTCTCCATTATCAGCTATTTTTGTTCATGGTTTTCAAGAGCAAACCAAAGACAACTTACTGTTCGGGTCACAGCTCAAGCCTTCCATGACATGAAGATATTCATCACCCAACCATGCCTGGTAATTCTGAGATGTGATTGCAATGAGCTCTGTGGTGGAGTCTCTGAATATAAGATTCTGGGCACCATAGGCTGTGGAGTCAAACATCTGAAACTTTGTGCCTGCACCATTGAATCTTTGCTGTAATGTTAAAGAAAGAAAAATACCTGTCACACATTCCTCTGCCTAGTATCACGTCTGTGATGACATAGTTCATGTGCAGGAGAAAATCTGTTGCCTACAGAACAGACAAACAACTAAGATTTTCTTTACTGAAAATCCACAGGTTAAGAATTAGTGAACGGGGGAAAAAAACAGCCAAAACAAAAGATCAAGTAATTTTCAACATCCCTGAGTCTTTGAGGGCAAAAATGACCTCCTACATCCCACTCTGCAAAATTCCCTTCGGGACCTACTGATGCTGAGTGCCTCCCACACTCCTTCAAACCCCACAGAGCTGAAGGTGCCCAGATATCCTGTCTTCAACTCAGCCAGGTGGGTGGGAGAAACCTTCTCAAATGCAATGCATTGATGAAAAATGGTGTCCTACTTGTCCCTGGTTCAGGAGCTGGAAGACAACTGTCCCATCTGTGTCAGGCCGTACTACCACAGCACGAGCTGGGATTCGGGCCAGGTGGCAGGTTCTCCACTCTGTCACATCAGCCGTGCTACCGTCGCGGCACAGAAGCTGGAAGTCCTGGGAACGAAGATTCTGGGCCCAAGAAGAAAGAGTTTTTCCTGAAATCAGACAGAAAATGTGTATGGAATGGATATCAGGCAGGGCTGATAACTCTGGCTCCAAGTCTGCTCTAAGCATCACATGCACATGTGGAGCAGAACACAGCTCTCCTGACCATCTTTGAAATATTCCTGACTACAACATAACCTATGCACCTTAGTCTTGTATCTCCAATAAGACAATACACAGTCTAACACTTGTCTGACTGCACTGAACTGTACTGTGGCCTGCAATGGTACCCGGAGCATTCCTAAGTCTAGGAATACAGACTTATTTATTTATTTATTCCCCTTCCACTTCTTGACTTCCTGCTGAAACCACTGGGTAGCCACAAGCCACATTTACATTTGTAACAGCCTGGGTATAAAACCAAGACTTTAGTGCTGCTTTTGTTCATGATTTTCAAGAGGAAACCAAAGACAACACTCCCTTTCCACAAGCAGCTAAGGATTCCACCTCTCACCCTTACTGAAGCTAGCAAGTGTTAGAAAAAAAAAATCAATCACCTATCTCCTGGTGCATACATATATGTGGGTACATCTACTTTCGCTATTAAAGCATTTTGCTTGATGACTCGATTCAAAATAAATCAAACATCTGACATTATGCTGTCATCACAGGCACTGTACTTCAGAGCTTGCAGCCACTGCTCAACAAACTTACCATCAGTGTATTCAGGAACCGTGCTGTGCTTCACGAAAGCAACTGCTCCAGCATCTTCAGCCAAACACCTAATAAATGCAAATATTAATAAGCATGATGAAGCACAGCTTCCATGCACTGAGCACTGCCGACTGACAGCCAGAGAACTGTGTGCTGTGTTCCATCAGCCAGCAGACACTGACCTATTTCCTTGTGCTGAGAGTTTAGCTCAAGGCAGAGACTAGGGGCTGACAGAGCATGAAGTAAACTACTGCTCTCATTTGGTGAACACGGACAACATGTTCTGTGCTGCCTCGGACAAATATCACGACTGTGGGAGAGTTTTCTGTCTAATGCAGTCACAGAATCCTTTGGGGAACTACAAAGAGGGGAGCAAGTGCTTCCCAGGAGTAAACTATATCCCTACTCAGTCAGTGCTATTACTCAGGGACTGGGAACTGCAATGCAGCATGCAGACAAGAAGACGGAAAATAGAGCAAAGACTGGTGTGCGAAAATGGAGGGCAGAGAATTCAGAGAATTGTCATGAGAATTCAGTGTAATTGAGGGGAGATAACTCTGAAATAGCTGTGTAGGGTGGCAGTTCAGCTCTCAAATTCTAAGGGTCATCAGGTTTTACTACTTTTACAAACTGCTGAAACAAACATCCAAGACTTGTGTCAACAGTTACTGGACCAAGCAAACAGCAATGGGATTTCGCTGACCAGTACAAGTGCTAAATATCTAATTTAAACATTCACACCTGAAATAGTGGGTTTAGAATTACTTTTAATAAATCTCTAGGTTCAAATCGTGGTCATCCTAACACTAGAGAAGATTTTCTAATGGGGTCAGCTGGGAAGTTCTCTGGCTTCAGTTTCCTGACAGTGAGGTCTGCACACTATGGCTATGGATAGAGATAAAAAGAAACAGAGTCATGATTTTTACCTGAAAGCCCCACTGTAGTCATAGTATTGTTCTTGTGAATTTCCTTGGCATTTGTTCTGCCCAGACAAATCCCCTTTGCAGAGCTGACAGAGGGATTTGGGATAATTTACACTATTTGCTCCAGGAACACAGCTCGCACTGAAATAGTCACTAACAGCTAAAAGTAAAGTTAGAAGAGACATTTTTTACAATGAATAAACAATATCCCACAACATCATTCAAAAACATATACACAGTACATCTCTTAAAATGGTTAAAGAAATACATTCTGTTCTTAAAAGAGTTTCCTTTCCAAGTTTAAAAAAAATTGTCATTTTCATCAGACCTATGTTAGGTCTGCTCCATCTTAAAAGGAGCATCCAAAACACCAAGGAACAAAACAGCAAATAGAACCACACATTTCTGTCCGTGTGCTGGGGTCCCAAGAACATACAGAAAGATATTGCTGAAGAACAGATATTTGCCCTCTAACTCTTACCTTTTGGAAGGTCACATCCCATTGCTGTGAGGTGCCCACTGTCAATTAGATAACCCACTGGCACATCCCAGCCAGCAGTTCTGTTGATGCCTGTGTGACACGAACTGATACCTTTCAAGCTGTTGATGGTGATATTGGAGCCTTTCTTTACTACAGCCACAGCATAGTATGAAGTTCCAATCTCTGCAACACAGGAAGAAAAAGGAGCAAATAAAAGTGGCATGTGTCACTGTAATGCTGCTGTGAGGTTGATTTGTGGCCTCTTGTGTTTTTCGCACCCCTGTTGAGAACCTGCTGACTGTGGGTACATATTCCCCATTATCTTTGTGGCGTGAAATGTCTTAAAGGCCACAAGCAACCTACTCTAACTTTGAAAGTCACCCTGCATAAGAAAAATGTGGTATTAAGTAAACCAACAGTTATTTTGTATGATTATACCTTGATCGTATACTTCCCCAACCACAGGTTTCAGACCATGCTCCTTCCCAGCCTGGTAAATCAAACGACCATTCAGCGTCACTGCATCTGCCAAATAATCCTGTGCGGACACAAAGTCAGAATGCATATTGAAGCTTAGTTATTAATATTTATTAACAGTCAGAGACAGAGTATTCATGAATTTAAGAGAAGAGTTCAACATCTATGGGAGCTCTTTCCTCCACAAAGTTCTTTTAAGTACACTCAGAAATTACTGAAGAACAATTACTGAGAGGGATTTTACAACTTCAAAACTGCCTTCCTTCAGAAACAGTGCAGAAGCCAGCCCTGGACCATGACGGCCTCACTAGTCTTCACAGTCCAAAGGAACCTTAGAAATGGATCTGCGTTTTCTTCCTGCAGCTCTGTGACAGATCTTAAGGCCAATCAATTAGGAGTTTCATTTATCACTAGCTAGTGCCCCAAAGCCTGAAGATTTAAATAAAGTAAATATACTTTTGAGTTTACACACAGATTGTTTGAAGTGATGTGTTCTGGGGACACAAAATTTGAATGCCAAAGTGTGCGCTCAAAAATAGCTGTGAAACCTGTTGGCTTGTACCTCAACAGACAAACAACCACACATTTGCAGGGGGTAGAGGAGCAGATGGCAGCTGAGCCTTTGAGCTCCCTTTAGATGAAAAGCCCCCTATCAATAGCTTGTGACTAAACCCCAGCGTATAAAACACAACACGGGAGAGAAAAAATGTCTATTGTATTTAACCTTCAGTAGTTTACAGCCTACAGACCTTAGCTCCTTTAAGTGCATACAATCACATCTGTGGTGGCACAGCAGGAACAGTGTGGGTATTTCTTTTTGAAGCAAGGATTTGCCAATGCATCTAACAAAAGCACGGGATAATTCACATAGAATTTCTGATTAATATATATGCAATGGGAATGTGAATTAATTATTTTCAAAAGGACTTCCATTTCTGTGTCACAACCCTTGAGGATTACCTATAGAAGTGTTTCAACACCTGCTGAAGAGTATGACCAAATTAAATATTGCCAGGGTCCCTAGATTAATATTTAGTCATTTCTCAATTTTTAAACATCTTCAATGAAAAATAAGTGTTTTACTTTATCCATGTGCTAACACATTCACAGAACTAAGTCCAAGTTATGTAGTGTTATAAAACAGCATATCTCTGCCTCTTCAGCCTTTGTGTCCCATCCCCTTTTTGGCTTCAAAGAGCAGAGTTCAGTGCAGATGCAGACTCAGGGGTTCCATACAGCCCTATTCAGAGTAGGCCAGTTTAAACATTTAGTAGATTATTACAAGAAGAAAGAGGTCTTAAGGACAAAGTCTTGCCTGAAGCCTTACAGAGAAGATTCATTTTATCAGAAAACTACTTACTCATGTTTTCCACCTACAGGGTTCTGAGTTCATCTAATCAAGTTTTCTAACAAGATGCACAAAGACTATAATTAACATGTGCATCCATATTCCCCTTCCCTCACACTCTGCCAGTGAAGACAGCCATGACTACCTGCCTTCACATTTCCTCCAATATCCCCTTGTTGCCTCTCACTGCCTCCTAACGGGGGAATTGTTTTCCAAACACCATTTTGCAAAGCCACATGTTTACAGTCTTTAAAGTCTTCCCCAGAGCTGAACTCTTTTCCCCAAACTGAGCATGCTCTGGGCAGCTGAATTAATACAGCTGAGTTTGCATGTCCTCTGCTCACCCTACTTGCTGCTTTGTCTCCCTCTTGTACCCTGTTTGGTATTGGGATATCTGGCTTTATACTCATTTGTATATAAAATTTCCATGCTGAGATCCTGAAAAAGGAGTATTATCCAGAGTTTACTAAAAGACAATCCACTTAAAGGCTCAGCAGCACAGCTTTAACTGCTGTCTGCATCGTACCACTCCACCCCTTCATAAGTATCTACTAAATAAATCTAACAATTCTGAAATCAAAGATTACTATTTAGGAATGAATATTAAAGACCTTTACTTGCATTCCTAATGACTGGCCATATGTGACTAGCCAAAGAGAAGAGACAGGGCCATTCTGACATTCAGGTCCATATGCATACCGTTATGTCTTTAAAAATATATATACATGCTTTGATTTTTCAAAGACATGAATGCAAGGAAGCATATGGCCATCTGTCCTCATCATCAGACACTCACAGAGCTCTGTACATCACCATGTGGTTTATTTATTAGGCATACAGGGTTATTAAATCACTGACACTTATCACTTACAACTCACCTTGATCATCTGGGTACAGTTAGCAGCTGACCCTCCCTCTGTACATTCTACAGGGGGAAGAATGCCAGCCCCAGCAAAGGCCTTACTCATGTCATTACATTTGGAAAGTTCTTGCTGGGAGACAGTGCACCACCGGACACGTTCCAGGCTGAGAGCTGCAAACACAACACCAAAAGAAAATATTATAAAATAAATTGGTACCTTTATAACAGAGCTTACCATCTGAAGGTTCCCAAAGAGCTAACCTTTCATTTTGTTTCTCTCCCCAAAAATGGGGCTCATTCAACAGCGATTTTTCTCATTTCTCCTGCTTTCATTCAGATTAACATGCACTTAATACTGAAGTTATTTGGACTGAAAACAGGATAGGCTCCAACTCAGATACTAAAACCTGATGGCATTTACTTCTGACACAAGAAATATGAGTATCATGGAACAAGTCAGGGCAGCCAGACTGTTATTAAAACTTTGCAGAACAGGACATCTTTGTCTGTGTTAACTTTTGGGGGCTGTAAGTTTGTGAGTTTCTGCACCATCATTCTTTTCAGAGAAAAGCCTAGTTCTGGCTTGAGGAAGCTTCTCAGATTTGTGTTCTGGAGCCACCATGGAGATGTATATGGCACCATTTGCACAATGTAGTCACTTAACATTGAAGAAAAATTCTTGACTTTTTTTTTTCCTCCCCAAAACTTTCTATTTGCAAAGAATTCTCCTGAACAGATTCCAGGGTCAGAGGTATTGCACGGACAAATGGAGACACATTTAAAATATATGTACCACAACAGAATAATCTTTAGAGAGCACCATTTACTACAAGAACTACTGCTTCCATCTGTCTGATGGAGACACGTCCTGGGACACACACAATCTTTCCTGTTTAGTCAGAGACATCTAAAATGATTATTTAAAATGACATGTAACAAAGCCAAAGAGACTGCCCAGGGACAACTATGTCTCAAAAACCGCAAGTTACAACCTGGAGCCGTGCCCCTTTCCTTGTTGGTCTGAATAATAAAAAAAATAATCATAGGTGCTGAAGAACCTTGCCACTAGACTTATTATGAAAAGTAGAAAAGTAAGCTTGTCTCTTCAAAACACTCTTTCATAGGAGGCTGTTACCACAGTCATGAAAAGGGGTGGGCAGTTCCATGAATGAAAAGACTTGTGTTAAGTAGTGGAGATTCCACTAGTCAGTGAAGAAAGAAAGGTGTCTTTCAGGAGGCTCCAGTGGCTGTCTTGTACATACCAAAGCTACAAACACTTTGTAGGAATATATTACCATGTGCAAGTCGTGCAGCTGTATGTAAAATGTGAGTATGCTTTACACTGAAAAATGGCTACAGGTCATTTTTGTAAGCAGTTGGCACCAAATTCCATTGCTTTTTCTTCAATTTTGACTTTTAAGTTGGAGCGTGCCTGAAGTTATTTGTAACATAGTTTTTTACTAGCTCTAACTGGCCCTCTGCTTCCTCATCATTGTCATGAAGTTGAGACACAACATCTAATTTTTGAATTTTATATGATTCCACTAGCACTCAACAGTAGCTACGTACTTTTTCTGACTCCACAGCTGCAGACTAAACAAGATTGTTGATGCCATAAACTGTTTTCCAACAGGTACGGAAAGAGAGGGCTTGGCTTGCTCCAATTCAGAGTCACACTTGGAAAGCTTACAAGAAGTTTTCACAGTAGCATGTGTAGTAGAGGGAAAAACAAGTTCCCACCTCTGTAGGAGGCGTAGGAATTCGGAGAACCAAGAGGCTTAGCCTCATCTACCCAAGGGAAATCTTCACTATTAATTTACTGGGGCAGGAGGAAAAAAATAGGTTTTCATTGATAAAGGCTTTCCCCCCACACTCCCCAAACACAAGCAACTGGAAATGAAATTGCTCTCTCAGCATCTCAGTATACACGGCTAAGTACCATTCTTCAGTGTCAACATTTTGGCTTTAAACATGAACACACAGGAATAATGCACAAATTGTATAATTGTGTGAAGAAACCATTAGCCACACACGCCTGAAACATGAAACAAAGCTCATTTGGCTCCACGTTTCAGCCTCGATAGTGAAAACACACAAATCTGTTTCTTCCTGCTACCCCCTTCTCTCCCATCTGAGAGAGGTACTTAGTTTGTCCCTTTCAGAACTGCTGGACATTACTCAGCATCTGGCCGGGTACTTTCCTGTAACAATAAATTTCTGTTTCCTTCCTTGAGAATTAATAGATTTGAAGTGGGCTTGAGCACAGAGCAGGTCTGTAGTTAAACTATCTTTCCATTGCCAGTCAAGAACATGTTAAAACAGTAGACAAGACTCTAAACCAAAGTTAATTCACAAACTTGGCCCAAACTCCTTTGCGAAAATAACACTATTGCATTGTTTAACATCTTATCAAAAGGCTACTAATACACTCTCAAAGGTTTTCAACAGAAAATCTAAAAAATAAATAAATGAACTAGGAACACTTCAAAACCAGTGTTCTTTTTCAAAGAACTATGGAGTCCTTCAGAAACAGCATCTACACCTCTAGAGAAATTAAAAGTATTCACCACCAGAACTTGGGATTGACAGGAGAAAGCCAACATGTCACACAGATCATGCTGGATGGAATAAAGCTTTTTATTTATTTATTTATTTAAAAATATTTTTTAAACCAAAAAAACGTCATGGAATTGTATGTACCGGTGAGAAACACATCACTGAGACAAAAGAAGTAGATTCTGTGCTGAGGAAATACAACCGATGAGTCAATGATACTCAATACCATCCATATTATATTGAATATCAACATGATATTCAATATATCCTTGATTTTTCACCCCTCCTATTCTTTCTATTCCTTTTCCTGACCACCTGAAATTGGTTCTGAAATGGCTCTAGTTTTCCTTTGCTCTCTCACATCACATATTAGTCAACCCCAAAGATACCACAACACAACAACATAGTTTTTGGAGGGCACTTACTAGCATGAGCAAAGAGAAGAAGGAAGACATTTCTGGAGTTCTTCATTGCAAAAATCTTTGGGATTTGTGCTTTTTCCAGCCTTCAGAACACCCAAAGAGCAGTGCTTCTGCAAGTTTGCTCTCCCCGGTCTGCTTCTTGGTGAAAATCAGCGGCATTCAATTGCAGGTGCACTTTGTTCTGCAACTTATCTTGCTTACTTTGGCACACGTCACTTCATAATGATCACGGCGGGGGGAGGCCTGGAAAAAAGTCCGCCTCTCTTCACACTGCCTTTACACTTGAAAACAAGTCAGACTAGGAAATTACAAAACATCCAAGGCACCACTGAGGTTGTTACTGCTTTAGCACCACGTATAGACTTAGATAAACAGCTGCACGCTGACTCAGGGGTGTAAGGTAAGGCTGTTTAAATAAATCCTCATCATAAGTACGAGTTCTGTGTATTTCCTAAGTTCTGTGTATTCCCCAAGTGCTGGGGCTCAGGAAGTAAAAGTGGATTGAAGCTAGACACTTTGACAGAGCTGAAGGTCACTTTTCTGTTGCCGTATTCTCAGTTTTGTCATGAATAACAAGGAAACAAGAAACAATAAGGAAGCCTGTGCACTCTACAGGTGGAAGTAGCATGATAACCGTTAGGGTAAGTAATGTGGACTTTAGTCTGAATGTAAAGTGGTATTTAGTGACACCTTGCTAGTACATGACAAAAGCCTTGGAGAAAAGCTCTGTGAAAGTTATTCAGTCATTTCCATATAGGAAAGGGTAATTCCTCAAAGATTTATCCAGCTGAACAGGAAATTTAACTCTATTCCTGATCAGTTAAAAGAGGTGGGGAAAATAAAAACGTATATGTTGTAGAAATCTCGAAAGTTATTATAGTTTTCAGATTCCTCAGTTATTTCAAAATTTCAGTTGAGATTAAAAATATGATCTAAAAGTTGGTGTCTTAAAACGTCTCACTGCATACCTCAAATCATCGGCCACTTTTCAAGAGGCAGACACTTTCAGCTCCTCTAAAAAAGGTGTGACATTATTTGTCAGAACTTGCATTGACAGTACACACCTTGCATTTCCAAAGACAGAAGGATTCTCAGAAAGACAGCACACCTACTTTACCAATATAGAAAAACAGAAATAATTTTGGGCCATACATTGGTAGCTTACTCTCCCTGCAAGTCTTATAAGCATTTGGCACAGCACCAGCACTATTTTGTCCAGTGTTTAAATCTGCACTCTAAGTACTAACCTCACTTGCCCCATTCTGGTCAACAGTGTTTCTCTAATGCATTATCTTTGCGTACAGTCTCAGCCAATTATTTTAAAATGCTACTCCACGTGTATTTCTTTTGATTAAAAACACACTTGACAAATACATTGTACAATAAAGTTTATTAGCTGTTCTCCTCTTTCTAACAAATGGAATGGATAGTGTAGGTAATTCTTTACAAACCAAAGCTAATTTGGTTGTGTGACTGCACCGTGACTGCCATAAGCACATCCCTTTCATGAACAATCATTTTAAAATAAGCAATGGCAGGTACCAAATAATACAAGAAATAGAGAATTTCATTACTGAAGGTAGTTCCATGTTTTGCTACAACGTATTTATAACATTTTGCACAGAAGTTAGTGCATTCCAAACGGAAGATCTTGCACCTATGCAATCCAAGATAAACATATACAGAAAAATAAAATGTATTCTTGACTGAATTCTCCCTTTGGTTAAGACATGCATATTACAAAGAAAAAAGACAAACCTGAAATTCCGTAGAAAAGAGGAGAACTTGCACATGTTTTTTTCTTGTAACTAATAATTCCCTGGACTTTTTGCCCAGCCACCATAGCCCATTTGATTTCATGAGATTAAGGAAGGTAAATTCTAATTTGTATTTTTATTCAAAACAAAAAGCTAGGAGTAGGTGGTAAAAGAAAAATATATATTTATATATATATATATTTATACGTGTGCGCAACTATGTAAAGAAAATAATTCCCATAGTTACAGAGTTTAGTTAAAGAAAGTTTAATATATATATATATTTATTATAACAAAATAGGCAGTTATTGTGGGTAAAATATTCATTAAAATCTGACCCCTAAGAACACACATTTTTAGGCTACGAATCACTCTCTCAGTGCCCTAATAACCATCTCTGCAATTGTTTTCTGTATTACTGCCAAGGGAAATTTGGCATTCCTCTGAAAAATACAAGGTTTCCTAGCACCTAAACATATTTTAGGCTCAAAAAGTGTGGTGACCATTATCTATAAACAATTTCTGTAAGACACTATAAATAGTGTTGCACGAGGAAGATTAAAAACATTACACATCTTTATCCCTAGCAATTTTATTGGCAAAAAAATGAAAAAATAGATTATAAGAATATCCATACGAAATTATGAAAATGAATATCCCTTGAGAAGTAGTAATGGGAGTTAATGAAAACGTTAACTCAAAACTTTAAAGTTCCTCTTTAACTGCCTGGAAAGAAAAAAAATATCTGTGAGAACAGAATTCAACTCAGAAAATAAAACCTGAAATTGATTGCCCTGACCAAACCATGCTATTAAAGTTAAGCGTGCAAAGTTACTCAGGATTTACAACTTCCTTGAATAGAACTTTTCTTTCAATTGTTATGAAATTTTAAAAGAAGGTCTACAAAGCTTTTTTGAAAAATCTTTGAAAGTTACTTTCCCTTAAACATTAAGGAATTTTACCAAGCAATTCCCTCCCACCCCAACCCCAAACTAATAGCTGGTCAGGCCATTCCACTGTCATGTTTGAAAAATGGCAAACCAACAACACACAATAATACAAATTATTTAAACTAAGAAAGACATCAAATTTAAAGCATTATGGGAACTGCAGAATGTGATGGTTAGGGTATGAACCACATTGGGAAGAACTAGAGGCAGGCTCCACTGGAAGGGCTTAAGAGTTGTCAGATGTAGTAGGTGATGACAGTTAGAAAATGAAAAAGAGAAATCCATTTTCATAATTTTTCCTTTGCTGGAACCCAGATGTAAGGCCCAGACTGTTCCTCTATGATCTGTTTCACTTGGTTGTAGATTTCTTCCAGTGTGTCTCCTTGGACAATAGCTGCAAAACATAATGTGGCAATCAGCAGTCATCTTTCCTTGCTCCATACAGAAACCAAGATGTTCTAAGCCATGAGGTTATTTTCTCTCATAGAGCAGCAAAAGGATTTCACATTGCTGAAGGAAGGGATGCCTACGGAGAACTCTGGTTTCTGTGCTTCTGGACAAAAAGTACATTGCTGATGATATTATAGGACACACAAAGCAACATCTCTTCCGCTCAGAGGCCTGGGGTTAGGAAATACTTTTCCTTTTAAAAATATTCATGTACAACTGAGGAGGTTTTTTTTTTTTGCCTTTCCTAACTACGTGCTAGAGTTGGTCCAAGTCAATCCACATATTCCCTTTGGTCCAGCTTTCATTTGCGTTTCCAAGATAAGCAGACAGGACAGTACAGGGCTGCGTACTGCATCAGTCGGAGGCCTGGCTTGATGTAGTGAAGGCTGGTGAACTCCTCAACCAGACCCTGACACTTCACAGCAAGGCTGATTGACCTCAGGGTTTCTACCTGAGAGCATTAGCTTTGGTTTTGGCAAAAAAGAGGATGAACTCATGGAATTTGTTGTATATTGAATAGATTAAAGTTTCATATAGTTAAAATGCAATTAATACTCAGATTATGTTAGATATATTTTCTCCAAGGCTAGAAAATAATTAGAAATGAGCCATGACATGTTTTAACATATCAGAGTAAAATGTAGTCTGGTGAGAAGAAGGATGAAGTTTGAGCTTTCCTTACCACTCTTCAGCCTGAAAAAGTGATTGCCATGAGATAGCGACTTATTTTTAATTAGAATTGCCACCTCAGAGTTGATAAGCTAAGAAACAAAGTCTAGCATGAAAGATAACGTTGGAAGCAGGCCAGATGTACTACTTTGTGCATTAATTTATTACTGCTGCTTCCAAGCTTTGTTTTAATGCAAATTACTTCCTTTTTATTCCTACTCATCATTCCTATCCCTTAAAAACCTTCTCCCTATCTGCAGCCCATTGTCACAGTGCCTGTGGGAGGAGGAGTCTGTTCAATTACTACAGCTCAAGTGTAATGTTCACAGCACTACAGTGCACTAGAAAGGTTCAGAAACATTTTTACCTTGCTAATTATCATCTTACTTCTCTCCAGCTATGTTCAACCATATACCTTCCAAAGCTCAATACCCTCAAAAGAGAACATGCATGTGCTCTTCATATGGTTCACTGCAAAGTTTAAGTCAGTCTAAGCTTAATTTGCTGATGAAGTTGATGTCAGTTAACTCACATGATGTAGTATTTTTTTCTTAACTGATTAAACAATTCTCACACAATCCGTTGTACCAGCCGAGTACGGGTGGCAGCCTCCAAATGGTAAATGGGACTGTCTTTAAGTATCTCAGGTAGATTCAGAACAGAACTCCTGCCCTCAACTGCATTAGCAAAGACAAATCTATGGGATGTTGCTATCTGCCTTTAACACAAACTTTATACTTCTAAGAAGAAAAATGGCCCACAGCACTAGGGCTCTTAAAAAGGGACCATAAGATTTTGAAGTATCTTGAACTCTGGCCCTTAAAAATTCACTAACAAAATTGCGCAATATACTGTCCTAACGTAACCTGGGAGAATATCAGCTATTAACTAAATAGTTAATGTCCATTAAAATAAACACAACAGTTTCCTGAACAACAAACCTGACATACCTGCAAGTCATTTGGTAAATGACTCTATAAGAGAGAGAATTTGCAATCTACATTGGAGAGTCCCACAGCTTTCTAGGTGTAGATGGATAAAGAGCTATAAGAAGAGCTGGAGAGCTAGATGTAGGCTTGGGATAAACAGTGAAGGCTGCAAGGCAGCAGATAGGGATGCCAACAAAAAAGGGAGGGACTCAAGTTGTTCATTGTGTGGGTAGCACACAATGCAGAGAACAAGGCAGCAGGAAGACAGGCTGGGAGTTTACTGGGTCCTTCATCTTCCTCCCATGTGAAGCCACCGTACTTTCCTGTGTCTCTGCTCAGGATAAGCAGACTGTTTAAGGATGTTTTGCATTTGCAGTTCTGCCTATGCATCATGGGGAAGAAGAAACTGGGCAAAGGTGATGTGTCACAAAAAGGAGGCAAACGGCGCAAACACTGAAACATTGCAAAAGAACACAACAGGACAGAAGTGGGGGGGGGGAGTGCCTATCTCTGACAGTAATAAAAAAGGCTCGTTTCTGTCCTCTTAAAAGTCCTGACTTGATCATTCTCCTCATACTGCAATCCACAATGAAAAAAAAAAATCAGTTTGAGTACTTATAGCCTACCCCTTGCTGTTACAGTTAACAAACCACATTTGTGTATGCCTTGGACCTAAGTACCATAAGTCTGTCATGCCATAATACCAGAGATTTAATTACTAACATTCTTTATTTCCCAATTTCAAAAATTGGAAGTTAAACGCTAGGTAATCTCAGCTCTACAAATAAAAGCTTTAAGTATACAACATAGCAACAAAGCAAACATCTGCATTTCAATACCTAGAAAACTGACAGAAAGCCTCAAGATTTTAAAACCTACATTAAGCTACTGGTAAACTTTTGTATATATTAAATTCATTAGTAAAATTGGCACCAGCATAGCAGTACGAAGGTGGTTCTATGATTCAAGAAAAATCACAGATCAGCCTGAAAACAAAGTTCAACCTTATTATCTCAATGGTAAGATAATTACTATACGGCGAGGAATAAAATTTCAACTGTGGCAAGGGAACAGTCCCAAGGAAAACAAACCTGTGAAGTGTTCAGTAAATTCTTGCTCCAGTTTCATAGCTCTCTCAAATGTCTTCCTGGCTTGTTCTTCCGTTAGGCGTTTATTCATTTCCCTGAGATTGAAAACATTATACACATAAAAAAATACCTGTAATCTTTTGAAATGAAATTTTAAGCCATTGTCTGAGAATTAACCTAATAAGAGGCAGTCTACTAAATGACGTATTTAAGTGGAGACTGTCCTGAGAACGAGCAGTTCTGACACTATGTTGTACAGAATTTTGTAGTGGCATTCATTCTTGAGCACTCTTGATTTCTTGATTAGAAACCCAGCCTAACAGTCCCTAGAAATTCAACCCAGGAAGTTTCCAGAGCAAAATAAATAATTAAATGTTTTTTAAAATTTGGTATTACAATTATCTTCACGTAACTTGCAGCTGGCTATTCAAATACAAGGACAGTCTCAAACAATTTAGCCTGAAGTATTTTTACTCACATGATATTTTCCACTGTTTTGGGCTTAATAAAAATGGAGATTGGGTACAGCTGGGCAATCTGCAACCTTTTGATCGCATTACCAGAAACGTCAAGAATACAATGTTTACCCTAAAAAGTAAGAAAGAAAAAGGAAAATGGCAATAAGCAAAGATTAAGTCACAGCTATGCATAGTGTAATAACTTAGAAGAGAAACCACGTTTCCATTGAAGCCAACAGAATTGGAGCATCTGCATCAACGGTATCAAGATTTCACCAAACCACATCAAAAATGATCACTTTATAAACTGTATTTATTTAAAGGATCATTCACGGATATGGCCATGCCGCAAGTCAGAGAAGAACCAGATGCCTTAACTGGCATATCTAAGAGAATAACCTCCACAGATGGTGAGCAGATTTGTCAATTTGTTAGATGGAACTGAATACAATCCTTCTGCTCTCCCCACAGGTAACACACTGGGGAACATCAGGTTTGAGGCTGTGAATGCCATTTATTTGGGCTGATTATTTTTTTTTTTATATCTTTTTAGAAACAAATACAACCTAATTCTTCCTCAGTTTGTTGAAACAGAATGTGGCAGGGTTTCTGTTCTCCCACTACCAGTAACTCTCCATCATCTCAGGATTTCCTCATTTCAAGAGCTCTTCCTGTTCCTTGACTCCCATCTAGATACATTTATTTCCACTCCACACATTTGTTTTTTTCCTTTGAATAGCATATGAATAATGTGTGACATCACCATTTCAGAAAGGGATGTGGTAGAGGAAGAAGAGCAGAAAACCACTCTTGGACATCTAAAATGAGAAAATCTTTTTCTTTAGAAGGATACCTAATATGAATGACAGAATTCTGTGAGCCAGGATACAAACCCACAAACACTATGAAAACAAAGGTTACTTATATCATAAAACATACTTTCTGAACTCCTGGGAGATCATTCTTGGAGGGCACAATCAAGAACAAGGAAGTAACTGCAGTCTGGAATGCCTGACACATTTCTGTCTCCTGGCAGAAGGAATCACCACGTTCATTTACATTTAATCCCTTGCGTAACAAGGGCTACAGAATTTTATTTCAGGAATTCTTAAAGAGGATAGAAAAGTTCTTCCCACATGAACAATACAAAATTGCTTGCTTTCAACTATTTCCAAGATCCAGGCCATGGATATGGATGCTGACTGCTACCATTTAAATGAAGTGTTTGTATATTCTAGCACATTATTTTACTACACATGCTGACCTGTCCACATCTTTCATATGGCTTCTCTTCAAACATGGTACATGCTCTGGGAATAGAGAATTAAGAGGTCCATGTTCTCTTTGTGATAGTACTGTTAGTATTTGCTGTGTTTGGTCCAACAACTTATGCCAGGTGTTGAAAGATATTGGACAAATGACGGAAGGCTAGATTGCCAGCACAGCAGAGGTGCTGGACCTTACAGAATACAACTGTGATTATTTACTCCAAACTGATAGTGAACGTGCATTAAAAGTGCCCTCCAACACAGGGATTTGCAAGCTGCTAGTGGTGACAAAGGAAGGAAGATATGAAAATTCCTTTCAAGAGAAGATTTGGAAGACGAGGAAAAGAAACACTAGTACTCATGATGCAGTTATCACATTGTCGTTCATGGAAGCTATTGTGCTCTTTGTATTGTACATTTAAACAATTTAAGTATTTTTATTTCCTTATTTACACTGCATCTGATTGAGAAACACAGCATAGCACTCAGTTTCTTTTACAATAACTAAACAATGGTATCAAAAAGCATCTTTAGTTGTGCCCATTACAGATAAGGACACAAGAGGGATAGGTATCAGCTGGAAGGAGAGTAAACAAACACAATTTAAAGCTGTTGCAAGAATACTATTTCTGGCGGTTCTGGGGTAATAGCAGTCAATTCTGTCAGGTTTGCCCCTACATTCATCACAGAAAACTTGGAAATTGTCTTCTGTGTCCCAGTAATAAGACTCACGGAAGAGACTCATCTCATAAGGGGGAGAGGAAGACAAGAAGGTTAGGTTAAGAGTTGGACTTGATGACCTTAGAGGTCTTTTCCAACCTAAATGATTCTGTGATTCTAAGGAAGGAGTAGCACCAGACCAACCAGTTTGCGCCCCTACTGTAATTATGAAGTCAAGTTCTGAAGGACTGGCTGTTGTATCCCAGCAGAATAAAGTTAGTTGGAACTGAGAAATAGCTGCATCTACCCAAAGTCCCGGCATGGAGTCATCTGGCAGTACTTTGTTCTTGATGTTAATTTACAAAAAATTCACAATTGTTTTGTGTCCTAATAATCCCACTAGATGGGCATAAGAGCCAACCAGCCAATTTCGGGTCTAGAATGGAACTAAAGATGGTATCTCTGCGACCACTTGAAGCAACTGCTAACAAGTTTGTAACATTTAAGCTGTTCAATGAATAGTTTCATCATTTAATGACATATGAAAGCTTTACAACTTCATCCAGCCTCCCCAGGTATTGTTCATTTCCTTTAATGATTTTGTAATCAATTTCTTTTTCTTTAATTTTTTCAGTATCTACCACTGGACCAGACTGTATTCCACAGGGTTGGTAAGACAGCAGAAGAAAACTTCATCATATGAACCACAAAATTTCACCACTTTCTCCCTGTTTTTGATTCCAGTAAATTATTCCTTCCTGAAATAACAATATTTATCCATTTGGCCAGAGTGGTTTACACTTCTTTCCTGAGGACTTACTACATTCCCACGTCACACAGATTAACCACACTTACCCTCTGTGTGTCCAAGCAGGAAGTGCTCATGCTTATGAGTTCCCACCTAGAAAATAGCTGTTCTGTCTTTCACACAGATCAGATATTCTCTAGTGTAAATGCGCTGTATTTGTAAGTTAACTAGAACAACATTCATCAACCTAATGTGAAACATTTGCAAAGGATTTTCACAAATCCATTCTCTTTAAAACAAACATTGTACTCTAAGAAATGGGATTCCTTTCTCCCACTCTTTTTCAGGGATCTCAAAGAAATATTTGCAAAAAATAGTTAATGAAAACCTGTTCAAGACAAAAACGATGAAGATAACAGCCTTCAAAATGTAGTGGCATTCATGTAAGCAGTTTTTCTAAAACAGTTTACTACATTCACTCTTTCCTCTTTGTCAAATAAATCCATGAAGGGCGCATGGATTTAAGATTTTTTTCCACACAGGTCTATAGCATCAAATGGATCATCATATTAATCAACTCTACCACCACTATTCTTAATTAATGATCTATGTATGCGAACAAATTAGCCTCTAATTCCAGTGATTTTCCATCCTATTCTCTTTTTATAAGAAGACGAAAACTACAGTTGCCCTTTTCCATTAATTTAATCACAATGCTCTCTTCATTTCTCTTAAATGTATTTGTGACAGTGCATCTTGTTTCTAGTTTTGTACAAAGTCCTTTTAAGGTTACAGAGTTCCTATTGGCTTCTTGCCATTCTTCTCTTTTCCCCTTTCAGTACAGTCAGATAATCACCTCAGTAAATGAAAGTAACTGGCACTGATTTACCTTTTCTGCTACTTCTCGCACTGATTGGACACTTGTTCCATAAAGATGATTATTGTACTGGCCAGCTTCAATGAATTTGTGATCCTGAATATCCTTCTCCATTTGCTCTCGAGAAGTGACAAAATGGTAATCACGTCCATCCACCTCATAATCTCGTTTTGGTCTAGTAGTATCTTTAAATATAAACCAGTAATTTTTAAAGCAAAACAAGAAACAGTGACTTTTTTCCCATACAACATCCAAAAATAGTCTTCCATTTATACTGCAAAATTGTCACAAGCAAAAAGATGATTGACAATTAAGATAGCTCTTACAAAGTTCAGACAATACATTAAGTTTTAAAACTCAATATACAGAGGGTAAGTCTATCAAGAAGGTAGCAAAAGACACAGAATTATTTTAGTATTTGCTGACACTTACGTGGAACACATGAGCCAAATTTGTCTGGAAATTCTGAGATCAGATCATCATTTATTCTGTCTTTCATGGGTCCCAAAACAATCACAGGTCGAGTATAGTTGACTATTAAACATAAATAAAATAAGTTACATTTCAATGAGATGACTACCCTTTAAAGTTCAGCAAAATAAACTTTATCATATGGTAACAGTCTTAACATTTAAAAGAATATGTACTCCTAAAAAGAAAAAAAAAAAAGTTGAATAATGTATATTAACTAAGATAGCAGTCAAAGATGTCAGATATTTACTCTCAAATGACTACTCTGGGTTACTACTGAAGATGAGGCTTGAATTACGAAGCCTTGGGGAAAAAATAAACTTTTCAGAAAGCAACACCCTTCATTTTATTGAAAACAGCAAAATGAGAAGTTTGAAAATCTTTTCAATTCAAGGAGAGCTCTTAAAATTTGAGTTCTCTGTTGGGAAAAGCTTCTCTATTACTTCCAAGACTACCACTTAAATACTTGCATATGAAAACATTCAACTACAGCTTCTGTAACTACTAACACCCCTATAAAATGAACTATAGCATCTTTTAAAACATGCTTCATTTGTTAGAAAGTAATAAAGGGCTTTTCATTGGAATTTAAGGACAAGCAGAAGATATCTAATTATACTGCAAGAGCCATGAAGACAATAATGTCTAAATATCTAGTCATTAGCATATCATTTCAGCTGTATAAATTTCAGTTTTAGGTTCAATCTGTCATTAGTACACAAGTAAATCCAAGTTAAAGTGTGACCTATAACATACATTTTTAATTTAACTCCTGGAACTAATTCCTTCCAGTGGTAATAATATATTCCTAAAAGAATTCTCTTAGATCCTATTAATTCAATTTGTGTATGATGTATATTTACTTTGTTTGCTACCGTATTTTACAGGTACTAGAAATGAAGTATGCCTTTTTACAAATTATATTTCTAAATATATGAGCAATGTATCAGATGATGTAAATCAATGTGATAAACAGAAAGAGTAAAAATTCAACTTCTTTATACACAGTGAAGCATGACCAGGACCGAGGTGAAAAAGAAATGATAGGATCCCATTAAAAATCAGAAAAGAAAAAAATCTAAATCCAAATGTGATGAGGTGTTTTCTTCTAATTAATTTTAATTTCATTCCATTTTTTTTTTCTGAAGATTTTATTTGGCAATTTCTAACCAAATAAGCCTTATATAAGAAGCACATACAGAAATGAGAGACTACAATGTTTTATAAACACTTCAACTAAAGTTTGCTACAATAGATAAATAATCTGATACGATTTTTCCTGTGACACAAAATGGAACAGCAATAGTACGATTGCTAAAGCAATATTAAACTGAAGCAAACTATTATTTCTGAGGTTCACACTGATGTAACTTCAATATACCCTATTTTCCTTACACAATGTAAACCACATAATGGAAAGAACCACTGTTAATTGGCACACCTTTGGATTATGTGCTAAATAATATATCAGTTGTATTTAATAATTTATGCCTTTATGCTTTATTTATTTTAATAATGGTAGCAAAAATTTAAAAAAAACAGTGAAGAAGTTTATTATGGTGCTCAATACATAAGGGCACATAGAGCATTCTAAGGATGAATATTGTGTGAATTGAGATCTACAAACCTTCTTGTTGATTGACAGGTTCATATGACAACACATATTCCTCTTGGCCACCTAAAAATATAAATGCAAAGAAATATCTATGTATTGCTTTTCTAAACCACTAATATTTACATTGAGTCATTTAATGAACCACAATGATATAGACATTCTGCAGTAAAATACGTATTACAATGATACTGATGGATGACATTTTTCAAGAGTGATGAATTATAAAAATTACAAAGATAAGCCAAACAAAATTTTAAAAGCGTAAGACACATACAGTATAATTTCTTAAGATATGTTAGCATGTCAGGCACAAATATTTTAAAGCACTATTGAAATGCTCTTATGTTTCCCTGAACAAAATGCATGCATGGTACCATTCACTGCTAGAGGCAATGCTACCGTCATCATTAGCATTTTCCATACTTTGAAGCCAGCTTTTACAGCATTTTCCTATACTTACACAGAGCTGAAAACATGTATGTCAAGGTGTAAATCCCTTCCAGTAAATTTTTCATGAAGTGGCATTTATATAAACACTTTCAACCACTTCAGTTCCACAACAAAATATTATGTTGTCTCTACTACATAACTACTATTTTATTAGAGATTTTTAAAAGATGAATTTGAAAATGAAGAACGTTTTGTATTGTTCTCAGCTTCAGAAAGCACATTAGCAGTGAATGAAACTACAAGAACTAAATTTTGACCTTTGACAGCTGCAAGTTTCTTAAATGTTAGTGAAAGCATCTGAAATATACCTCAGTTGCCATCTCTCTAAAATAACATTTCTAATTCAATAAAATGTTTCAGAGTAATATTTCTTGCACGGGAATCACTAAAAATCAATTCCATGACAGCAGAGAATTTATAATTCAGAATGCACAAGCTTAAATTATATGACAAAACTATGAACTTTGAATAAAATACAGTGCTTCAATAACTCACTTGTGTAGTTTTTACAACACACTTTGGAATTCATACAGAGGTACACACTAATGCTATACCCGTCTTACAGAAACAGATGGCAGATGAAGGCTTTTATAAATTCATATATTGCTTCTATATATACGTTCTTTATTTGATAGCAAAGACCACTGATCCTTTAAATTTGAACTTTACAATCTCTAAGAGAAATAAAGATTTCTCTTATTTGTAAAAATTTGCATTCCAACTGTGCTACAGCAATACATGAACAAGCATTTTAATTTAAGGTATTGCAAGTGAGGAATACATTAAGACAGACATGGAAACATGCAACCTGTATATTTTAATATCTCAAAAAGTCACTCATGCAAATGGATTTTAGAAGGACAGTATATACTTTCAGAACCCTTTTTAGGCTAGGGAGAAGAGTAAGGAATCACTGACTATCAACTCATCTATGAAATATCCAGCTAACATAATTAGATACTTCTTTGGTAAAGTCACATAACTATAAGGTCAAAAATTAGTTAAGCAAACTATTAAAGAGATAATAACAAGTATAAAGCATTCCCTGATTGAGGGCCAAAAGTATATATTGTCATTGCTTTTTCAATACTGGGGAAAAATGAATATTAATAGAATGAACCTTTTGAACAACCGTACTCATCTGTAATCAAGATAACTTTCATATTAGACAGCAGTAAAAAGAAATTAAAAAATCATTTTAATAAAAAGTGCTTGGAATTACACATTCGGATTAGCAAATCCATGACATTCATAATAAAATCAGGGCTTCTCAGGTAATAAAGATGTAAAAAGCTAACTAGTAGTACCAATAATGAGCTTTAAATGTAAAGAAAGCAAGCTCTTAATAAAGCAAGGTTTTTCCTCAAGAAACTTGGAAAAAAGAAAGCAGCAAATTTATGGAGAAACAGTCACAGTTAGATAGCTTTAATGGCACATCATTAAAAATGGTTAAAATTTGTAAGTTAGTCATATAGGCAACAGCAACTTCGATACATGCTTAAATCTGTGTTATTCTCAGTGAACATGAATGCCATGAATGCCTCCCCTGCTTTTTTTTTTTTTTTTTTGCAGTTACTCTACAACAGCGTTAAGCATTGTAAGCACTGAGGATTTTTGTACACATATAAATTCTCGCCTTGAGTGTAATCATCTGTATGAAAAATCATGGCTCATTACTCTTGACAATATCTGCAGCTTCCAAACAGATGTAACTGTTCGTGAACCACTTTCCTCATTACCCTAACATATACAATATCTGTTTCTGAAGTGCCTCTTACACGGTTAACAGGCACCCAGGAGCAGATCAGTGAGCCACTCTGTCACACTGCTTGACTTTTACTGTTCCTTTTTCTGTTCCTCTTCAAATCCTCAGTGTTTTTGTCTTCCTGCTCTGCTCTATCCCAGGTTTCAGGTGTGAACTCAGCAACCTTATCGAGGAGTTGTTCACTGGAAATGACCAATGGGACTGAAATGGGACAACCTACACCGTTCCCCCCCCCCTTTTTTTTTTTTAAATAAAAAAGCATTGTAGAGTAGCATCAAATAGCATATTACACTATTACACACTAGGAACATGTACTATTCTAGTAGCTTGGGTAGAAGTAAATAGCGCTTTAGCTTGGGTTAGTAAAAAAAAAAAAAAAAGCTAATTCAGCCTAGTACTTAAAAGATATACTGCAGGTGGGGGCACGCACACGAGCGTGGATCTAGCATGCTAATTTATCGTAACTGATTCCGGCAACTAACGTATCATATGCTTTGAAGACAATTCAGACTAAGCACCCACGCTTGACAAAATAGAGATATGAAAGCTGAAAAGCTAGGGTAAATACATGTTTGCTCATCTTCACTTTCATTAGAAGTATCTATTTGTCTTATCTGAGTATCAGTAATAAAATATTGTTGATAGTTATTACACTATTTAACAGATTACACAGTTTAGTTATGCTCTCAGTTATTAAGCTCAACTACATACATATTTGTCAACATTAAATGTACATCTGGCTTTTAACAGTTGTAGCTAGCATGCATAATTAAAAAAAAAAAAAGGAATTAATTCAAATTAAGCTGAACTAAGACAATCATAAACCACAAAAAATATCCATGAAGGAGGTTTGCAATGATTCTCTCTAGTCAGTTAAAAAGAAAAAAAAAAGACAGCAAATTTTGCAGTACCCACCAAACACATGAACATGGATTTGACCTGAAGCTTACTGTGAAGTTCTATTTAACATGTAAATACCCAGAAAAGACAGACAGACAAAAACAAAGAGCTACTAAACAAAGGTTCTAAATAAACAAAGAACTTAAAAACACTTACGGTAACTACTTTCACTATCGCTGGCATTAGAGGTTACATGCTCTGAAATTGCAACACAATGGAAAAAAATAAGGAACACACACTAATGGCATGAGTTCAAAGGAAAGCAAACTGACAAAAATAATCCAGATGAAAGACAACAGTGATATCAAAATGCTGAAATCAATACATACTGCATATAAAAGTTTTAAGGTACTTCTCATAGCTCTCAGGATCAAGCTTAATTTCACACAAAAGGAATGGATGTTAATAAAAAGAAAAAACATTAAATAACACATCAAAATAAGATTATGAAAAGTACACTAATTCACATTTCATATGCAACCCTGCAATTTTTAGGTTTTCACTTCAAAATTAGTTTTGTTGTGCAAGAACTATGGGATCCTGAATTTCATTTTTTATGTAGGCAATTCATTGATTTTATAAAGAGTCCTGAAATATGTTCCAAGAAATACAGTTAAGCACATTCAATAACAGACACCCAGCTACGGCATTGTTTCCTCTAGTAAGGATTTACTACTCAAAAGTTCCTAACTTTTATTCTAGAGCACCTATACAAATTTCATGTCTTTTTCATAGTAATCAAAATATTTCAGTACCTTTAAGCTATAATGTATATTTACTTTAATTTGTGTAACAGAAAGCATTAAACGTGTTTATGACAAAAATTAACTCAACTGAAGAACATTGCATATCAATCTATTCTGTTACTTGCAAATTGTACAAATCTAGAGAACAAATGTCACTTTTGATATTGCTGGACTTTTTTGTAATGAAAAAATTTTCATGCCAGCAAATGACTATCTCTTTCTAACAAAAAGCACTCTTATGTTCACGGGTTAAGACTGTACAAAGAAACTTGTGTTTGATCTTCACAAAATAAATATAATCAAAATTAATATTATGTAGCTGCGTGCATAGAATGATACATATTGTTTTCATTGGAAGTCTTTATAATAAATTGAATTTAGTGTGGTTCCTCTGCCACAAGATTAAAGAGAAGGAAGCAAGAGGACTCCAAAGGAAAGAAAACAGGTATGGAACAAGTATGTCTTAGTGACTGATAAACATCAAAAAACCATCAGTCACATGTAAACTAGTTAATCTTTTAAAATACATATATTTTTTTAATTGGCCAATATCTTTAACATCTCTGATTAGAACAAACTTCCACTTTATTTCTGTGCAGCAGAAAACATATTTACAAATGTTTGTGAGTACCAGAAATTCAGATCCACTTCCATTTTCTTGCTTTGGAAAAAGAATGCCCATATAGGCATGGAAGAGAAAACCAAATGTTTAAAAGCCTCATAATAGAACATGGCAGAATTGCCTTCCAGGGGAGACACTGTACTAATCAATTAAGAACACAAGTTGTGGTAAACTGATAACTGGTCTATTGTAGCAAGCAGTCTTGCAGAGCCAAGGTAGTAGAGCTTGTGTTAAGCATGGTAAGGCAGTTTCCAAAAGCTGGACTGCTGAAAAAAAGGCTCAAAATAGACATTTGTCTTTTTACAGAACTACCTAGTGATATTTCTGGACCACATTACATAGTTTAATGATTATAAGGCCACAGAAGTTGATTATGATTGGTATTCTGCTCCAGACCAATAATCTCCTTGAAACTGGTTTCAGAAATGGAAGATTAATTTTATTGCTACCAGCATTTTTATTTACTTAAGTGACTGAGGCCGAGCATAGAAGTATCCCACTTCCTACATGTAATTTCAGGAACACTGAGCATAACATAGAGGATGAGAATAAAGGGAACAGTTACGCCCTGGGAAGAAACGTTATCTTTAGTGACTAATTTTACTATCGCATAAACACCTAACAATCTACTTGTTTAATATCTGTCATGAAAGAAACGTTATGACTGCTTATTTTAGTCCAGAGGTGATGTCTGTGTACACAGATCTGTTACAGTATTCAGCAACTTTTGAATCGTGCTGTATTCGATCAGTTACCAGGCATTTCTGCAGGAAACAAAATTAATGCTTATGCGTCTCCTTTATCAACTACCCCTCTACCTAGTCAGTGGTGGTCTAAGAGCATCATAAGAGTTCAGAGGAAAACTCTCATGGCATCTGTTAAGGAAAGCTTTTCTTTGTCTTGTTTTTAAAGAGCTGAAGATATCCACCACCTAGAGAGAGGACTGCCAACTACTTAAATTATGACAACAGTTGTGCTATGACTGTGAAAAGTCATTTTTTAAATAATAAAACACAAAACCAATACTAAAATAACATTTGCAAAATATATCAACAAATTTACAAATACAGTCACTATCAAGGACAAATAAGTGCTGGTAAGCTTCTGAACAACGACAACAAAAACCCACTAACGTCACAATCAATTAAAAAGTAACATGTTCCTGAAAGCAAAAATCCCCAGAACATTACAAACTCGAAAAATCTTACGAAACATTTTTAGTCAACCTCCTTATGCCAGTAGAGCACCAGTCTCAAAGAGATCTGTTTTTTAAAAAAAAAAGTAGTTTTTCAGATGGAGGTTAAAATAACTTGGGAGTATTTTGATCACTTACTCAGGCCTTTTGATCCCATGTCGTCAGGGACCTCCTGCAGAGTAGTCCCCAGAGGGCAAGCAATAAAAAGACAATCACAAAGAAAATAATTGTCAGTAATATATAAAATTGGCGCTACGACAGGAGACAGTTCCTAGAACATCACAGGGGAAGGTAAGTCCATAGGATTTAACCAGACCGGCACATGAAGTGTTGTCACTGGTGCAAATGGCAGAGACTGCAGCTTGTAACAGACCTGGTCTGAATCAGCAAAAATACTTTTTGAGAAGACTATTTTTTTAGTGCAGGCAACAACAAAATCAAAGTACTTTCTCTTCATTAAGGAAAGCAAATTAGAATAGAATGACTTGGAAGCTACCAGTCTAAAGGGACTGACTGGAGAGCCTGGTAAACTCAGCCATACTTGCTTTGCTGCTCCGCACTCTCCTCAGAGTGAGGACTGAGGAACCATTACCGACAGCACTGGAGAGCTGTTACCTCCTCCAGTTACACATACTTATTCGACAGTATTATCCAGGTTACTACAAACTGGGACATTCTTTGGTTACAATTTACGTAAAGAGCAAACAAATGATTGCATTGATTTTATAAATCGGTTTGTCATTTGCACATTGAGCTCGTTAGCCTGTTGCAGCTCATGAAACTGTCTCCATAGTAACACCCTACTGCAATCTAGCAGGCCCTTCTACGTGTGCTTTTCTCTCATTGAGTGCCACATACTTACGGTCAATATCACTGGTTTCCTGCTCACTCTGGTCCTTGTTCTTGTAGAAGGGAAATTTTCGGGAAAAGAGGTTCTTTTTACGCTTGTCATTGAATGACTGCTGAAGAAGAGAAGGAGGGGCAAAACAAAGGATGTCTAATTCTGTGTGAACAAAGGCCCAGACCAGCAGCTTTGTGGAAGCTGACTCCTATAACCACATTATGCAGTGCATATTCCAATTTAACAGTGTCTTCTCAGCTCATATAAAGTAGAGAGAGATCAGGATCATGGCTTTGCTCACCCCCTCTGTATTTCACATGCTTACTTCCAAGAGAATTGTCAGGCTGGTTTACCCTGTGAGGCCTGACCTGTATTTCACAAAAAGGCTTGCTGTGAGTGTAACGAGATGTTAAAAACTAGGCTGCCAAAAGATGGCCAAACCAGAATGAACTCAAACAAAGCCAATTAAATCATGGATATTATCTAATTTAGGGATTATAGTCATTCAAAAAAAAAAAAGGCCAGATATTTACACATGCTTTTTACAAACAAATGGCGCCATAACAGCTCACCAGAAATATCTGCCAGTGTTACCCGTTTGAAAAGGCAAAACTGTAAATACTTTGGTGGTAACTGCTAAATAAAATACCACAGAACAACGAAAAAGTTAAAAGCTAGCATTGTATTGAATTCTCTTACGGTAAAACTATGAAAGTAACAGTGAAATAGGAAAAAGGGGGGGGGGGGGAAGTGTCTCTCTAAAATATCCAGAAAAAAATATTTGTTTCAGTCTTTCATTATTGCAATTCATTACAAGTATATTGGAAAAAATGACTTCGTTCTAAGAAAGTCTGCATCCCAGTACCAAAGCCCACTTTCAAAAGATATCAACTCATTTCATTTGTATACTGTAGTAATTATTTTTCAGCTGTGCATTTATAGCGAAGAATTCTAACATGGAAAACCCTTCATGTCCAAGGCCCATGCTCAGCAACTACTGATGTTAACTGCTAAGAAAATTTCTTGAGCTATCTATATAGACATACATCTGCTCATTTGCACATCAACTATTATCATGCTTATTGTTTAAGTGATGGAGGGCATGAATGTATTTTCATTCATATATCTGTATGCTTACAGGTATAATTACTAAAACACAAATGTTTTAGTCATCTGTCATGTCTTTTGCTGGAGACATTATGTGACTGCAGCACCTTTAGCTTACTGTTCTATAGAAAGTAAATTAAGAGCCTTGATGTATAAATAGGTCAGTAACACTTTTTATTGTAATTATGCACAGAACTGATACAGCTAATTTCATGCTAGCTGAAATTTCTTTTCTCCTTTAGGCATAAGTGAATCACCTAAGCAGTTTTGCCAGGCTATGTAATTGGCCATGTTTGTGTCATTTGGTTTGCAGAAATTCTATTACTGGGAAAACAGCAAAAGTAGTCAAATGACCAGCTTGGTTTTGAGATCTTACACAGCTGGGGCAGTACTTGTTTATAAGCCAAACACAGCTGATATGCCATGGGAAGTAATAAAACTTCCACAGAACCATTTTTAAAAAGCTACTTTTAGAAATAACCAAAATATATTCAATTCACACATTAAAAGATCCTATTAACAGCTATTTCTACAATTTAGAGCATGTTTCTTTTCAATTATCATCTATCTTATTGAATTCAATGTGAGCTCATCTTTCCTTAATTATATGGAACACGGTTGCAAGAAGTTATACTACCTTTGCTATCAGCACCAATGATGGAATGAAATATAGTAATAAGTAGAAGTCATAAAGGACTGTGTTTTTCAAATCGTGGCCGACCTTCTTTGGTACAAGTACAAAACAAGAATTTGGCCTTCCTAAAGAGAATACCTATAGTGCAACACAAGCTGCATCCTGCTCCAAGTATTAACAATCCTTCTGGCCATCTGTTTTAATACAGACTTGCTTGGCAATATCACCCAGTGAAAAATCCAGTGATATTTTCACTACCACTGTCAAAAAAGTTTGCTTTAAACTACCAAGTGTTAAAGAGGCATATTGTACCATAGGACCACCATAGGTGTCATGAGCACAAAGCTCTGGCGATAGCAATACTGTTTTTAGTAGTAGCCAAAAAACCTTTAATTGGCTGGCATCTGTGTTCCACTAAAACTGTCATTCCACTGTAAGAGCTGGTAACCTATCAATCTCACACATGGACAAAAGAACTGTTTTCAAGCTAACCATATGCTTGTAGGAACCATGGTTGGCATTGGCAAGGTTTTGGGTTAGGGTCCTCTTGCTTGACCTTCTTTATATGAAACCAACAAGTCATTGGAATTGATTTCTCATAACCAGAAACATTACTGGAATCTACAGAACGAAGGTGACAAGGAAGTAGATCTTTGCTGAGCATACTGAAAAATACTCTAACATGAATTCTGAGAGGTAGAAGTCTCACATCTATATAACTGTCCCATTGGGACAAGACTCTCAGTTTGGGCAAAAAAATATGTAAATAAGAAATAATAACAAAGCAAAAACGGTGCAGTTTTGTTGGGGTGGTGAGATTTTGCAATTTGTATAACTATAAGATGTAGCCAATGTTTTTACTTCATAAAGGATAATCATTTTCTTCATTTTAGTTTTGAAAATATTTCATAACACTAATAATTTTAACCTTCTCTATAGGAAATCTTACTGAAGTAATATTAAGTTTCACATACTGCATGTATAATGGTCAGAGTCAGTTCCACTGCCAAAAAAAAAAAGAAATTAAAGGTAATATTGTACTGATTTTGATAAAAGATTAGCCAAAAGATTATTTTTAAAAGATACCATGATTATAAAAAGCTGGAGAGAACTGCTTATTAGTTGCAAATGCATAGTAATTGTATTAATTTTTTCATAAGCCCACTGCAAATCATGAACAGGCATCATAAGCAAGAATATATTAAAACAGAAGCAGCACAGAAAGTGAAGTAAATATTTATATGAAAGGTACAAACAAAAAAATAAACATTTCTGCTCCAGTTTCTTGGTGTTCCTTAAAATGAAAGGAACATAGATTTTAATGTTTGCCATCACTAGGGTTATTCTTTAAGGTTTTAATGTAGAACTTTTGAAGAATTGTTCAAAGTTGGTATTTCATACTGTCCACGGAGAATTACCATAAACAGACACAATAATGCACACAGTCCATGAAGACATGTATGTTGCAGACAACTTACTGGGAAAAATACCACCATGACAAATACAGGAAGAATAATTTAAAGAGAAACTGTAATGTTAAAACATTTACAGCTGAAGCAAAAGGTTGTGAACAAGTGTAAGAGTGTTTGCAAAATTAAGTGTTACTAAAGAAAAAGAACTGCAGTTCTGTATCAATGGCAAGCGTAGTTGCTTTTCCACTCAGTTTTCCATGCGTATCTTTGGTGCTGTTAGTACACAGTGATTGTGTACTAACTCTTCTATTGTCAAAATGCTATTTCAAATACATAGCTAATTAAGTGTTTACAGTTTATTGGTAGACAAACTACAAAAACATGCAATTATCTTCTCAAAGAACATGGCAATATTTGAAAAATTACTTAATGCACTTTAAACTATCCAAGATATTTAAGCCATATGTTTGTGACTTCTAAAAAATGAACTCGAAATACAAAAATGACCAGGTTAAGAATTACCACATCAGTTGAATACATTTTATTCCAATATGAAATTATGAATGTACCATAACAGGGAAAAGAAAACAAAATGCTAATAATCAAAGGAATCCTCAATGCAGGACTGTAACTGTTAATCAGAAAATAACTAAAGATATTGATTTCATTTTAAATAATACTGTTACAAAAATTTTCTTCATTAGTAAACTAAACTGAAACTTTTAACATGTAGCAGAGGAATGCACATATGGATTGGATACCTTTAAAGTATCCAAATAAATTACTGAAGCCTTACTACTTTGTTTGATTTTTGAAGTTATGAAAACACTAACTAAAATAAATGACAAAAAAATCTTTTGTATCTACAATAATAAGTAATGTTACAGCATTGTGCTATTTGAAAAAATATCTAAAAGAAATAGCTTCCTCAGGAACTAAGAGCATATTTCAGATTTTTTTTTTATAAATGGCAGTATATTTTTACTTTAGAAGGTTCTTACACCTAAAATGCATATATATATATATAAGTGTTGAAATTACCAGTTATATGATATTGGTAAAAATTGTAAGGTTATGAAAATGTTTCTCTTATTTCATAACAGCCAATATGTTGTAAAAAAAGCCTCACTTAAAATCCAAAGAAAACAAGACCGTTACTATGATGAAACTGTTATAATTTAGGCTACAAGCATTCCCATTGCTACAAAAGCAGTTACCTTGCTTCCTCAGTGCTCATTCCTACTGCCCCAGCACACTTACTGGGGCAAGGTTTACATATTAAGCAGTGAACTGCACCAAGGGATTTGACTACAATTTCTTTTGGACTGGGTTACTTTTCACCTGCATTGGTTACTTTACGTGCTTTGAGCACAGCCGCAACAGTATTTGTACCAACAGAGAGCAGTGGTGAGAAAAAACAGCTGTGAGGTAGAGACTGTTCCTGGCTAGTGATGAGGAAAGATTAGAGCTTCTGGTGGCCTATTCCACTGCACAAAAATTCTTTAAAGCTTCTGCACCCACAGTTGTAAGAAAGAATTTACTTTATACTGCCTGGGTAACTGTGCACATTAGAAAACCTCTTTTTAATCACAGAGGCCCTGTTGAGCAATTTTGTTTTGATTGTTTTCTAGACACATTAAAAAAAATAACAAAAGAAATACTGAAAACTGGTAGTAAGCCTCTTCCCAAAAAAGAAGTCCAAGAACACAATCCATACCAAAGGACTAAATGGCTTTATAAGTAGCAGTTGTAGTGCTGTTCTAAATGGCACTATTCAATAACTGATTAGTATATACAAACTCCTGTTACATTACAGTATTAGGAATAGTATGTATTTCTAAGCTAATTCTTTAATTTGCAGTGCTTTGGCAACAGCTTACTATTAAAATTTGCTTTAGTTTTCAGAATCATTTTATTTCTATTTGACACTATTTCACCTTTTCACTAAAAACCGAAACAGAGTCTACATATATAACCCACTGCAAAGTGTTACCATTCACAACACCAGGTGTAATTTGCACTTCATAAACTCACCCCTTTATCTCCTCTCGTCTTGGAATTAAATTTCACTGTCTTTAAACGGGCTCGTTCTTTTTTCTCAACTCTATCAGAAGAGCAGACACAAAGCAGTTAAATTAGCAAAATTCTAGAATCTCAAATTAGTACTTTTCACAATGTAAACATATAGTGCACCTTCTATAGTAAAGATTTTTGTTGCTAATGGCCTCTTTGGAAAATGAATGGCAGACTGTTGGAAAAGCAGGGCTTCATTTCTCAACTGATGAGCTGTGAGGGCTTTGGAGCATAAGGTGATTGAATAGATTCAGTAAGTCCAGGTGTAAAAAGAAAAAGCATGTCCCTAAGTGAGTATCTTCAACCATGAGCAATCAGCAGATATTAAGATTCAGACCACCTAATCTCTTATTTGCCAATGCCAAACAGTGTGTCTCGGCTTTGTCCACCCACGAAAGACTTGCCCATTTCCCAGCTTTGGGGTAGAAAGAATTCCAACGCTGTACTTTTAAAAAATAATTTTAAAATTATTTTTTGGAGTATTTTGGAGGGTAAAGTTTCATGTTTTTCTCAATCTGGGAAATTCTGAACCAAGTCTAATGCTCAACTGCAGAGTTGCCATCAGCAACATCATATTACACAAAATTTACTTTGCACCTTCTTATACATAAATAGTGTAATTTTAAACTCACTCATTAGAAAATTTAATAGTAGACATCTCGAAGTCAATACAATATTACGACATACCTGCGTTTGCTTGGGATAACTCCAATTTCATCACTTTCTCCATCTGGAGTTACCTGCCGTGCTTGCCACCATTCATCATCAGAAGCATTAATGACATGGAGAATATCACCAAATTTGAAGTTCAACCCTTGACTTGGAAGGCCACTATCTTTAGTCTTGTCATAATCAAAAAGAGCTCTGCATTGAGAAGAAAAATAAATAAATATACATAGAAAAAGCTGAAAAGACACAGGGGCATATGAATAGCACTAGATTTAATTAAGCATTCAGAAATGACCGTATCATTCTGACGTGCTTAAAAGGAGAATGCTGAATACACACTCTCCCCCCACAACTCCCCTGAGAATGGTCAGCATAGTATTCAAACACAAACAAAATTTATAAGTTTTAATGAAAGAGAATAAACTAGGTCCATAGTAAACTATAGCACTTTGCAGAAGGTCCGTAAGAAAATGCCCCCCTGCAATTCAAAAAATACTTTGCGTAGAGCAAGTTACATGTCAGCCTATGGCAAAAAATGGAATTGATGCATAGAGCACCGTTGAAAGTTTTGTCATGTACTTTGTTACAAGTTACAAATCCGGATTATTTCAGTAAATAAAAGTTACTGTCAATTTCCTGCTTACAGACTTGCAAGAAAAAAGGTTAGAAATATGATCTGAACAGAACTTGGCAACTGTAGTACTACAAAGCAAAAAGCTTGAGGTGCACTCTTCTGGAAGATTCCCTACCTTTTCAGGGGAATCTCATCCTTTTTTCCAAGGTCAGCTGATTTTCAAATAACAGGCACTAGCACTACCTGAACACCAGCTGCAGGCTACAGCTCTATCAGCGTTCTCTTTGCCAGCAAGGGTGGTTTATTCAAGCCCGCTGCTATCCATACCCACATTCACTGCTGCTTTGTACTGCTTCCTTCCCCTTCCTTGGTTATGAGAACAAAATTGCTTAGAAACGAACATGGTACACCATACTGTGGAATAGGTAAGTGTTAAAATTAATTCCTCCCTGTTGGATCATTTTAAATCTGGATCAGTTCCCTGAGAAACCGACGAGACTTACAGTATGTTTCTCCCAGCACAACCAAGGGTTTAGTGAGAATGTGAAAATGAATGACAGTAGCCTCTTACTGAAATGAAAGAGATACTCCTAAGCTTATGCCTTATAAAAGACACTTATTTTACTTTTCAAAAAGGCATATGAACAGATGTAAAGTGAAGTGCCTGTATGACACAGGCCAAAAAAGTCCTCAAGTATTTCATCTGCAAGCTCATACGTTTGTCAGTGATGCACTTTCTAAATGATACTCTGTTGCAATTTAGAGACTTGATACCAAGTCCAACACAACCTCAGGAAAGAGCAAATAGATCCTAATGCAATTATTTAAGATGGTGTCCTTTCTCTTGTACAAATTAGGCTAATTTCTTCTCCCCAAATACTGGTTTACGTACCTTTTTGTACTAGATTTTTGATGTCTCAGAAATTCTTTTACCCATGTAAGTACCTGTAAGTTTTAAGAGTTTGTTCAACCGCATCTTAGCTTTGTGATTTTTGCCTTTTTAAAGCACTGAAGGTATTTCTTTCTGTTTGAATTGTATTTGCTCATAAGCACTGACACATTGCTCCATCAGATCAATTCACCTTTAACATAAGGTCATACCCCCTGTATGGAGACTTTGATTGTAGATTAACAATACCATGTATACATTTATTTAGTGGAAGTTATAACACAAAATTTATTTTAAAATAAATTCATTATTTCTGATCAACCAGTACTTTGAACACTGTCCCACAACATTTATTTTACTTTTAAGTTTCATTTAATTTAAATGACAAGTCCTTAAAAAAATTTTAAAGAGAAAGCACCAAGTCCCTATTATTTTGCCCCGTATAACTTGGAAGCAAAACATCACTAAAATGATAACTTGGTTCCTTCAGTTGGACAACAACAGAAACTGAAGGCAAGTTGCAAGTTTCATGAATGCTTATGCTTCAAAGCCAAAAACTTAACATCTGTGTTAATAGCACCAAAATTTCCATCATGTCTTTTACCTGCTCATTGCTTTCAGTATGATAGGCTGCTGATGAAGTTTTAGTGAAGCATTTCTTATTTTACAGTATTCTTGCTGAACAAAGCAGTCAGGGAATTCCTGTGGCAGCAGAAGCATCCCTCTGTACTATTTTCTGAAACATGATTTAATATTACCACTTGCGAATGAAGGCTATCCTATAAAGGAGCTTCTCTTTTTCTCCCTGAGTTTCTGGGAAAGCTGTTTAAAACTAGATCTTTGAAGCATCAGAACAACATAAGGATGACTAATTAAGCTTCTCCTGCAGTTGAGTACACTATTCAGGCCTGCTACTAACACCAATCTTATTTTTCAATGGATCTAATTAAAATTTCCTAATGATTTCCAAACCGTGAAGTTTCTTCCACCTGGAGTTGCAATCATTTTCAATCCAAGGAGAAATCAGCACCATTGTCTGAATTCATAATGCATCATGCTGGTTAGAAAAATGCACAGTGGTGAATGCCACTTTCAGATCTGCATTCTACAGATATTGCACACTGATACTTGCCATACAAGGTTAGATAAAGTATAGAACAAGTTTACTCCCTGGCAATATATTATCAAAGAAATTTGATGCCATCAAAGAATTTCACTTTTTCATATGTGCTTTTTGAATTTGCAGATGAAGGAGGAGAGCATATAGGTATAGCTCAGATGTAAGAACAGAAACATTATGAGACAATCTCTCTCCTCTTAAAATAAAGATCAAAAGAAATATAGAGCAGCAATCAGAGAAGGACATTAAATCAGTGCATCGTAATTAGTCAGGGGAGAAAGAGAGAATTAGATGTGCAAATTAAGGAGTTAGTTGCTGCTGAACTGCTATATTTATACTGTCCTCCAAGGACTGTTTGTTATATTGCTATTCATCATATATTAAGATGCATGCAATTAAGAAAAATCTGCTATTTTGCTTCAAATTATATTTTCAGGCAAACACAATCGTCATTTCCTTAATATTTCATAACACCCCCAAAATGCTGTTTACAGGCAGACTATTTATAAAGAGATCATGTTTCAGTTATAGGGGGGTAAGAATGCATCTCATTTTGTTTGCGATTTTGTTACCATGATTTTGAGATATCACCACACACCATTATTCTCAGAGTATTTTCTTTTATTTGTTTTCTACAACTGTGATTGAATGCCCATAAACATTTTATGGTTGGCTTTACTATTCAATTCGGCTTATGTTATATAACTGGAATTTTAAAGGCACATCAAAAAAAAAAACTAGTATTACAGAGATTTAGCTTCAGTTTGTAAACCTGTTTTTGAATTGGTTCAATGAAAAGTACAGAATGATGATACTGAAGTGACTTATAATAAGGCATAAGTGGGATAGCCAACACATTCTGTCAGTATCTAGCAATATGTTCAAAGAGTCTTAAAACTTATTTCAGTGAGGTCAAAAATTACACTGGAAACCGGAGAGAAAAGACGCAAACCCATCCTGCATGTGTAACCAAGTTGCCTACCAGTCTTTGGCATCTTTTGATGTGATGACAAGAATGGATCTCAAAAACCATAGCAGCACTCTCTGTAAAGGGCCGTGGGTGGAGAAGCACTTTTCATGAGGAATATTTGCATTTTAGATTTTTGTTCCAACTTACAACAAAGCTGACTATGGAGTTTCAAAAACCTTTCTTGGAAATAGAATCACCAGTCTCCACAAGGCTTCTGCTAAGTCTGGAGAAGGCTGCATTTTCTGCAGCTAAGTCAAAAGCACAACCTCAACCGTTCACAGATAACTTCAAGGGAATAAGAATTACATAAACTGCTTGTCAGAGGCTTAAAATACCAGACGAATGTGTGAACATCGATGTAAGTGGTTTAGAATCTACAGCTAGAGCTATAGGCTACAGCTAACCAAGCAAAATAAAAGCATTTAAGAATGTTTAGGCTTAGTTACATGATGAGGGCTAAGGTGATAAATCTTGTGATTATGGATATGAAGATCTAACCACAATGTCCATATGCATACTTACCTATGGAAATAAGACGTGGCTAACTGATATCGAGCACTTATCATTAGTATTTAAGCATTTATCCTTGGAGATTTAAATTATGACCCCAAAAATATTTAAGGCAAACTACAAAAAAAAAAAACTATGAAAAAACAGAAGCCAGATAAAGCTATCGAAGTAAGAGGTCAAAACATACAGGCTACATGTTATAGTCAATCTAAAAAGAAACCCTAGGTGAATAATTCATTACGTTTCTTTAAAAGCCTTCAGAAACAGAGCACAAATGTCTGAGCCTTTTCTGAGCATGGATGCAATTATCCAGGTAGCTGCCTTGCATAAGATTTCCTTTCCCAAAGCTCAATAGATACTGTACCATGAACAAAACAGTATCTGCTTTGGGCATAGAATAATTGTGGATAACAAATGTAACTTTATGATAGGAAGTCTGGCCTTCCTAGTCTCACTTCATTCAGTAGGTCTTCAGAATACTTAGACTTCTAATCATATTATTTCCCTCACCGGCTACCCATTTATTAATACTTTGGAAAGAAATAAGGAATAGAACAATTGGTAACACATGCACAGTACACAAAGCTTGCCAAAGGGGAAACATCGCCAATATTGTGCAGTCACAATCACCTCACAAACTAAAAACATTCAAGACAAAATTCCACAGCTACATAAATTCTAAATCTCAGCAGCCTTGCTACTCTGCCACTCACCCTTCCACCCACCAGGTATACTTCCTTGTACCAGCAGGTGTGTTTATATGGTTGTACAGTGTACTAGTGGGAGATGAATCATGTGAAATACCCCATTTTTTTGTAGGTTAAAGTTAATATTGCTATTTTAAGCAGCTTACTCTGGGCCTGCACAAACACAGACGCACGTCAAGAATGTGCATCTGTGAGAAAAACGGGGACATGGGAAACATAAAGGTGAAATTACAGAAATCTGGTGTAAGATTAACAAGAGTCACCATGTTAAGAACATCCTTAAAAAATTCCCTTCTGCTGCATTAAAACCCCCCCAGACTTCAGTAAAATCAACTCTGCTAACATGGGGCAGCTTCTAGACTCTTCTTACAAAGGCCACCCCTGCAGCCTACCCCGCTACCAAACCCTTGCCATCCTTGCCATGTAAACCCAATACAACCTGTTGCACTGAATATTTACAGTGATCTTTAATTTTTTATATATATATATATATATATATATATATATATATATATGAAGTCTGATCCGCCAAAGAACAGAAATTTAAGATTAAGAAAATGGAGAACAGTAAAATAATAATAATAATAATCCACAAACCTAATGTTTGGAGCAGTGTTTCATTGCTTACAGTTGAGACTAAATTTTCACCAGCATTTTTTTTGATGGCAATACGAGCAAAAACAGATTCTAAGACTCCTCTCTCCTAAGCTGCACCCGCTTCTGGAGGACACTTTATTTCTACAAGAGTACAGTGATCAGGGAACTATGTCAGATTAAATGCATTTAGTCTAGCTCATTTTTCTCATTTTTTTTTCCACTTTGTGGCCCTGTAAACAGATATCAAGCACAACTGGGAGATGGGAACTGTTTGCGGTTGATTTCTAAATGGGAGGAGGCAATAGCACCTGAGCCTAGGATTTTAGCAGGTAAGCCAGTGAGGTCCTACAACATTTTAAATCAAGTTTAAAGCAAGCACTGTCACTAGTGAAGTCTTAACCTGCTCTGCTGAAACGGTCTGGCCTCTTCCATGAGGCTACTGCTGGTCCTTATTCAACTCGGAGATGAGTCAGTTCAGGGAACTCAAAAATCAATTACTTTTTTAAAATGCAATCCTTTTACCCACATTCAACACTTGAAATGTTACACCTTTTCAGTACGTGGCAACTAACAGAGGAGTAAGATTACATACTACATGAGCTGCACCTTGCCACAATTTCCTGAGGAAACTACCTATTTTCTTAATTATTTCATGCTTTTATATTTTATACTTCCCACTTCCTTTAAGCCACCTTTATGTTTAATTTTGTATGAATAAATTAATGAAGACTACTCAATTTATTCACTTTGGTCTATTTGGTGATCACTTGTTTACCACGGAAATTATTCTGTAACAGAATGCTATTCTGATTTCCTAATACAAGCTGAGAATATGACCGAAGCAAGCTGAAGAAAATAAGATGGCCACTTGCCAAAGCTTAAGTTGTGGGAGACTCTAAATTTAAACTCAAGAACTTAAAGGGGAGAATGAAGACCTGTGTCACAAAAACACAAATTGAGTTTAACAAGTTACTAAATTGTTACTTAGACTTTAAAAGAATAAATGTTTTTATTGACTGGTCATACTCTCTGAGAGGCAGAACAAAAAGCAAGTAAAAGCATCACTCTTCAAAGTTCTCAGAGCTAATACTACTTTTTTTTCAGCTGTATTACTTTAATCAAAATAAGTTAAACTTTGTTTTCAATGTATTGCATTCATATAAATATCAAATTGGTAAGTTCAGTAACAAGTAAATTAACGTATAAAACACAGAAATACTAAGTCTACAGAAAAGCAGAAAAACACGCTAGTAATATGGTGAAAAAGATCATTACCTGACATATAGGGATCTCTTCTGGCTAGTTCGCAATGATCCTGATCCTGAACTAATGCTACTGTTCATCATCTGTTCCCGTAAATCATGTATTTTAGCTTCAAAACGGCTGTATTCTGCAAGAAATGGAAGCACTGCTATTAATTTCCCCTATACTCTGGGGATTAACTTACATAAATTTTCAAATCTCAGAAAATAAGCGTCTGTTACAGCTTTGCTAATGCAAGAAAACACTACCAAAATCCAATGTTTTTATTAAGCACTATGTTTTGTAATTAAAAGCTACATAAAGGTTTAGATTTATCAAATGAAATAAAATTTGAAATAATCATGATGACACAAAGCAAATAAACAGAAGCAAACATCCATTATACTTAAAGATTTAATATAGTTTACAGCAACCAGCACATTCCTAATTAAAACAAACAATTCTGCTAACAACCATTTTATAGTAATAAAAAGACTGATATAAATTTTACCCAATGACCAAAATAAAACTTCAGAACATACATCTGAAATGCATATACTTATAAACAAAACTATATATCTTAAGTGCTAAGATGTGGGAATTACAAGTGTCTGAAAAGCTGGAATTGAACAGATGCTTTAATACTACTGGACTTAAATTAGACACAGAATTTAGCCCTACAAGGTGGGGAACACACAAAGCATTTCTGAATTAGCCAATGTTCCCATGGGAGCTCAAGAAAGGAAAAAAAAATCCAGAATTCTGGCATGAATCTCGATCCACTTATAAACAGCATTAAGACATTCAAAGTCCCTCTATATAATTATGTATAATGTTAATCCTGGAAAAACGGATTGTGTTCTTAAGTAGCACTATGCACTAATAAAACTAAGCTAAATGCATATGATTTATCTATGAAGGCAGACAGTAAAATAGGAACAGCTTCTTCAGGACAAACAAATCCTGAAGCAAGGTACTTACACATTGTCAGCATAAAATATGAACTCAAAACAAGTTTTTCCTTCAGTTGAACAGTTTGGACTCCAGGATCAACAGATCCACTGCTAAAACCTTTCTAGTTAAAGGAAACGCGCTACAGCCACCACCTTCGCCTGCCCACGTGATGCAAGATTACAACGAGTCAACAGTGGGAGAGCCAGGGTGTGTGCAGCAAGCAGCTGCTGAACTGCCTCATTTGTGCTCTTCTCCCTAGCTGCACCCTCATTCCCTGGGGGCATCAAATTTACTCAAGACGCACACGACTGATAATGAGAGCTCGAAAAATGCAAAAAATCTTGAGGAAATCTCTCAACTGCAGTTCCTTCAACTTAAGTCATCTTAAATGCCACAAACAATTTATCATTTTGCATTCTGTAGGAATTTCTCCCCGCACACTCATCAGATAATAAGCACCAAGACTTACAGATTAACCAAGAGAAGAAGAAGAAAATTAAGTTAGAGAAGAACATTCTGTGAAATGTTTTCTGGTATACCAGTTCATTCATCCAGGTAACTATAAAACTGATATTCTAGCAATAACAACCAGTATTAACCCTGTGCAGTTTATGGACAATAAGAACAGACTCTTAAATAATCCTGTTTTCCTTTAAAAACCAAAGCTAGTAGCTTTTAAAATTCTGTCCTGATTTTTGAAACAGCATCTAGTGCCTTTGTATAAACAAATTCCAGATCAAATAATTTACCAGCCCTAACCGAACTAAAGACGTTGTGTGACAAAAACCAAAAACATTATTTCCACCCTACTGATGTTATTATTAATAGTAAAAGAATTCATGATGACTGGATGGCTACCCAAGAGGAATGTGACAAAATGACAATTTTTAGAAAGCAACATCCCTTAGGGGAAGGACCCAGACTCAGAGAGAGAATGGCCCACTCCTGCTGCGCCAGTGCAGCACCGCATGGCCGTGGGTAAGGCATCTCGTTTTGCTGTGCTTTCCCCCTTCCTCACTGCTGCTGGCCTTATCTGTTTAGACTGTAAAACCTGAGACAGTCTCTTTTTGTGAGGAATAATCTAAATAAGATTTCAGACAGTAGCCGCATATCTTCAGTTCATTTATATGAATGTACAGGTTCATATTAAACTCCTGTTTAACAGGTGCTGTCTCCCTTTCACAGCTGAAAATTGTGTAACTGACTTCAATGGGAACAGACTTCTTTTACAGGAACAGCTAGGGAGCGAGCTCTTTGCTTATCAGGAGACATACCAAAATTCACACATTCGTTCACACAGGAACAAAACTGAGACAAGCCAAATTTTTTTTTCACACCATTTGAGGCATTGAAGATAGGGGAGGGTGGGCAAAAAAAAAAAATCATTTCCTTCTTTTCTTCAGTCTCTCCCCACACAAGATGGAACATTTCAGAACAGCCACAAAGCCAAGTCACAAGGAAAGGAAGAATGTGGTGCTTGTCCTTATGAGACTGAATGCTGCCTAGATAAGATTTTCTGACGTCCTAAAGAATCACTTAAGTATACTGTGAATAGATTTTTCGTTGTTGTTTTTAACCTGTCAATTCATTGAAAATTAATTCAAACCACTGCATCGCAAAGGAAACATAAGCTTTTAAACACACTTATTTATTGACTAAAACACAGCTTACCCTCCAAATTATTTAGTTGCTCCAGGTAAAACAACAGATAAATTAATAGGGCAGAACATACTTAGAGTTAACAACTCCATACTCCTAGGACAGCTTGCATCATAGAAAAAAAAATCATTCACTCTGCAGCAGATATTCTCCTCAATTTCTCAGATGTTCACCTATGCATGTTTCTGCACTTGTTCTTTTATTAACTTTGTTGTTCTTACTGATCACAAAAGAATAAATAATCCATGGAACTATCACAGAGCTCATTTTGGAGAGTGCAGCTAGCCAGATGGTTTGCGCTTTACTCTGGTACTCAGCAGAGCAGAATTTAATTCACTGCGGGGACTTCTGTTCCTCTGATGCTGGCCACAGCACTGCATTTTCCTTCTGTTTTTTCCAGATTCCCATTAGGAAAACCATAATAATTCTGTAAAGGCTCTTAAGCAGCACATATCACTGCAGCTCTGAATGTGTTCCACTGTGTGACACCGCTAACAACTGGCTAAATCCATCCCTCTTCCCCTGTCCTCTCTAAGGTGGATATAGATACTTCTGCATCTGCAAAGATGCTTGTTTTAAATGAATACAGTTCTGTCTGATCAAGTAGTCACTGTCAGAACAGTGTGTCTTGAACCTGGGACCAAAGGCAGCTGGGTCTAGAAAAGTTCTTTGGCTCCTGCGAAAATTCGTTTCGGTCCCAGGTTGGCCACCAAGGAAGCTCTATCATGTGTATGTGACTGAATCTGCAATTGTATTAAAAATTAAATAAGTACATACATACATCACACGAAGTGATCTTTCAAGTCTTTTACACCTGGTTCTTCATGAAAGATTAAATCTCTAAACTTCAAACACACTAAAAGAAGGGTAGCAGGGATTTCTGACACGAGATTATTTTTTTTTTAACCCTTCATGAAAGGAAAGTAAGCATGGAAATATTAAATAATCCAAGCATCGTCTTGTGCTGCAGCCAGTTCAATACTGAAAATATCTGCAGTTACTTGCAATATCTACTGGAAAAAAATACACATTTCTTTTAAATTGTGACCTTTCAACTGCTGAAAAAAATCTCCACCCATATAACATATGTAAGACAGCTAGAAGGGGAGGCTATTCTCTACTATTGCTTAATTCTGCTTTATCTTATGTATTATCTGCAGGTTGCTGCACTTGCAGTTTTCTAGAATAATCTAACCTTACTCATCAAAACTGCTGGGAAATAAGTGCTGAATACGTGACAGGGACATCTGCAGGACTAAGGAGGAGAACAATTTCTACAGAGAGGCTCTGGCTACACCAATAAAGCTAAACAGAAAAAAAAAAGAAAAAACAACAAAAAAAAGGCTGGGACTGAGAAGGGTCTGCATTGCGTATTTCAGAAAAACTTAAACGCTGCGCAGATGGAATCTGTTGTGTTCTTTTTATAGGGCAAGCTAAGAATCTGTGCTCCTCTTACAGAATACTTCAGGGGAAACAGGATAAGATACCTCAAATAAAATCTTTGAGCTTGGAACTGAAAAGTAGACAGGATTCTGTTCTTTAAACTCCTGGAAAGTTTGATATTAAATACAGTGATACTGAAACTAATGCCAGTGACAGAAAATAAGACAACAGCAAAATGGCTGATAGCCACAGAAAACCAGCACCAGTTTGGCACCAAAAAGATCTGCACCCTTTTGAGAACTGGATAACATTGTCCAGGCTTTGTTCAAACTGGGTATGATAAAGCAAAGTGTGAGGTCTGCTAATCTGTCCAGGAGAGGTTATGTCTCTAACTCCATGATTGGAAGAGTTGGATATCAACTGTCTTTAGCACCTTCGATCTCTTAGGAAAGAGAACAGAACTGATGCCATCTCCATGGAAAAGTAATCCCAGGACAGCAGTCAGAAGACTGGCCCCAGTTGCTTTGTCATACATGCCCTGCAAGAGGGAAATATCAATAACCAACAGCTGGTATTCCACATAGTGGAATTTGTATGTGAGATGTGCATGTATCAACTGTGATATATACAAAACAATTTTGTTTCATTACTAAGCACCTGTTGGTTGTTTTTTTTTTTGATCAATCCCTGAAGTAATAAATTACTATTTATTAAGCAAAAAAAATTGCTAACCAATTGCAGACAAGTAATATCACATTTACACTAATGAAAGACTTCATATAATGGGTATACCAGACACAGATGATTTATTAAGAAACTCCTTAGCTAAAAAACATAAAAGCAAAAGTACTAGATGAAACCAAAGGGATCATCTTAACTCAGCACTTGTGTCTCTTACTGACCAAGCACAAATATGTAGGGATTATGAGAACAAGGTAAGAAGAGTGATACCTTGCCCTCAAGATTAGGAAATCCTGGAAGATTCCTCTGGTCTCCAGCCCCAAAGATATTTTGCCTAGAAAACTGCAACATTTTCAACATCAATGTTTACTTTAAAAAAAAAAAAAAAAAAACAACAAAACTTCAGAGAAAAGGTCTGAGCAGTGTAACTCTCCTGGACAGGCCATCTGGTGAGCAACAAGACGAAAGGGATAAACAGATACATGGTGAGTATCTATACAGGCAGGGGAACAGGGTGGTGGTGGTGGCAAAGAGGTTACAAGGACAATTAATTTGGTCTGCAACACACATTCTAGCAAAGAGGAATAAAAGAACAGACTACTACAGGGGATGGAAGATTCCATAAATAGTATAGAAGGAAAAGCAATTCTTGAAAGCATGGATGTGTGTAGAGGGAACAGATGGTAGCACAGCACTGAGAAGTATAGATTCCTACATATACTGAACCCATTAAGAGCTGAAAAAGTTCACTTTAATTAAAAAAAGTATGCCCCTTGCATTTCGCTTACCATCTGTCTGCAGAAAGCCCTCCTTTAGTGGGCCCCATCGGATCTGTCAAGGCAGGAATCTGCTGAGAATTTTGTATTTTTTTTTTTCTTCTACACTCTCAGAATACTCACAATTTTCCTTTATCACTGCCTGCAAACACACTGAGAAATGGAGCCTGACAGGAAGTCAGGACAGCCACCACACTAACCTTGTACTGACCTTCTGTTTGTTTTCAATTCTAAGTTTTTGAGGCAGGACTGGCACAGCATACAGTGGAGAGAAGTTATATTTTTGAGCTCTAGTAATGAACTATCACCATCTCTTGATCATCTACACTGGTATTCAATAAATTCATAGATACTATTCACGTTTTGCCTATCTGTTCTTGTTACAGACTGTAGTAAGAATGACAATAAGTAGAAGAGCCTATGGAGTACACCTGTTTACTACAACCACTCAAAAATGTTTGTGAAGAAGTTGCATATTAAAATACACAGACATTAAAATCATCACAAATCATTTTGGGAGAGATGATATTATGCAGCAATGCTAGTCTTTTTATATTAACTTGAAACAAGAGAGACCACACTGCTTTGCAAGTGCTATTGGTGGCTTTCATACACTCTGATGCCTAAGGAGTTTGAACCTCATTAATAAAAGTCTAGGCCATCAAATTTCAAAACAGACAACTACATAGCAATGCATTTTTTTTTTTTTTTTACAGAACTCTTTCCACAGAACCTGCACAATTTGGAATGTCACTGCCACTGCTGAAGTGAATTTACCAAAAAAGTTGAAGGTTTAACACACATTTACAACTTGTAGAAGGATGAACTGTTCTTTAAGAAAGACTAACAATTTTATTTACTGTATACAAGAGCAGAAGTGAAGTTTTAAAGGATTAAAACATAAGTAAGCCTCTTTACAGTGTTACCTATCACGACTATTTATAGCAGAAACCTCCTTCTAATCTTAATGCGACAGATTTTAAAGGTACTTTAATTGACTAATCTGGATTACTCAAATCAGTAAAACCACGTACAAAACAAATGGAAAGAAAAGGACTGGATTACTAGAGATCATATACCCCAAAACAGGGTAAAATATTATTATTTTTTTATTTTAAAATATTTTTTTCAGTTTGTGAAACTGGGACATGACGATCTTTTAAACCATCTTTGGTTACAACAATTCATATTACTCCACCAAAAAGCGAGTAAAGCTCATCCTCTTGATATGCAACAAATACTGACAACTAAGTTTTGCAAAAGCATAATTGGCTTCATGCAACGTCAGGTGGACTTTCACAAATAGAATACTTGTATTTCAAGACAAACGTTCAGTAAAATTCTTAGCTTATACAAACAGCTACCTTTTCCCAGAAATTCATTATTCTATTTTAAATGCTACTAGAAAACAGTGCAGAGATGTAGTGTCACAAACAGAAAAATTAGCTCAATACTGGGCATTGAAAGGTAAGCTGCTCCAAAGCATTCTTATTTCTTTTGACTCATTTGCTTTACAGACACAAGAGAATAAAAAAATACTAAGTTTTCATGGTTGATTCTTATTTTTAGTAGATGTATACATTCTTTCAAAACAAAAAATACATGAAAATCCACCTTAAAAATGGCTAACAAGGTATCAGTAGCTTGGATCCAAATAATGAATCTTAAATACGTTTTGCAATGGTCCAGAAAGAGTCACTGATATTTCCTTTAATAAAATTAAAGGAAGATGTGTGTATTAGCAACTGGTGTCTTATATCTTTTTGGAATGGCAAAATCTAACCTTCCAGAAATTCTGAATTTTTAAGTAACCCTGTATTATTATGTTATCCTCAAAACACGAGTGTTTCAGATGACCTTGTAACTTGATTGGACATAACAACAGAAGTGGAGGTGTCCACGTGAAATGGGACAAAGAGGAAAAACAGAGCCCTCCAAAGGCCATACATCTCTGGACAGTCCTATACTCCCCCCTTGCTGCTCCTCTCCTCACTACATTCCCTTCAAGCACTCAGATGCACAAATTCTTTTATCACTGCTATGTAGCATGATTGTAATAGTGACCATCTCTGAATTGACACACATAAGCGATATAAATAAATCTTAGAGCTTCCTCTCAATACCGCACTTTTTATTGCCATCCTATCTCTGTGGAAAACACAAAGAAGCTACAGAAAGAGGGAGAAGGCATTGTGGCACTGAGGTCTCTCTGCAGAGCTAGGGGACAACAGCAAAATGTAATGGCTCAGAAACCTCTACAAATGAGAAGGGCCCATCAAAAGGCTTTTGTGTACTGGAGCAATGTTGCATTCTTTGAAACTACTACAGGTTCACTTCCAGTGGAACTCACAGCCATCCTACCCCAAGTCCAGTAACCAGCATTTGCTAAACTGTTGTCTAACTGGATTTGAAGAGACTGGGCTATAGATAATTCAACCCTTTCGATGGTAGGGGTTTATTCATTTATTTATTAAAAATAGCCTACTCACGCTTTTCTATGGGAGAACTGCTTGCAAAGGGTTTTTGTTTGTTTTTTGTTATTCCCCCCCCCCCCCCCCCCCAGAAACCAGAGCAGAAAAACAAGAGGGGCATTTCTGATACAGCTAATGTCGCAGGATGTTACAACATGAATTAACATTTCCCACCACATCTGTGAACATACAAACTGTCACATACAGTTACAGGGAATGAAGTGAGCTGGTCCCAAGTGTCTTCCAAATGCTCCTATCATACTGAATCTATTTACCCAGTTATAATGAGCACTGATGGATGTCTAGAATCTCCTTGATCTGCCCTAGCTGTCAGCATCTTTTACTGAACTCCTGCTGCAATCAAATATAAATAACACACACATGCAATGCAAGCAGTTATAGCTGATGTGCTTCATCTTTATGACGACATCTGAGAAACACCCAAGAACAACAATTTTACGAACTATTCAAATTAATGCTTTTTAACCTTTTCTTGAATGACATAATCAAAAATTGGAACTATACAAATATCATTTTCCAACTCAACTGAATCAAGTGAGGGGAAAAGAAGACTATTAATACTACAATTTAGGAAATTTGAAGATTCTCAGAAAACTTAGGTATTTTTATCAAATACAGAGTATGGCCAGGATTATATTCTGTACTTGAAAAGTCAAATCTGAACCAGACTGCTTTCCTATGGTAATAAATTAATATAAACCTTTAAGGAAATACTCTCTTCACCGATCCCTAAGCTATGAACAGTGAGTATCTGATTCAAATTACTTCCTATACCAGACCTGAAAGAAGCTGACAGCTGGAGTTTCATTCAGCCTCTTTCAACAAGTAAGAAAAAGGCAGAGATGCCAAAGTCAGATATTAGTAGCTAGAGCTCTCTGAGGTAGGTTGGCCGTGTGTCAATTCAGGTTGCTTCCAAACCACGGTCTCCAAGATACACTTTTCTTTTGTGGTGTACTTCAAAAGGGTAAGGTAAAACCTAATATGCTTCCATCATCTTCACTCCAAATGTAAACTTAAAGTACTATTTCAGAGAGAAAGACAGGCATGTGAACCAAACAATTAAAAAAAAAAAAACCTTTCTTTGAATGTCAGATGTCTGTCTGTAATCTAAGATGCTTCAAGAAACCTCTCCCACATCCACCCTCTCAAATGGGCCCTATAATTCTGAGAACTCCACACTCAATGCAGCTCAACTGCATGCAGCGTTGTTGTGAATGCTTCAGTAATCGTGAAGAAGTAAGTACAGCTCTAGGTTTGAAGCCTACAAGTGACAGTTGTTGAGAAATTTTTAAGAAAGGCAAGCGTATGTTGCTTTAGGCAAACCTCTGTGCAATGACTCAAAATTCCATCAGTCAAGCACCTCAAAACATGTTTCAAGAAAATGAGTTATCTCCTTGGACAAGCAGTAATAAAGAAAGCTGTTTTTTTCCAATGCAGAAAGAGCAGGATGCATCCAAATTCTTATTTCTTTTTTAGGAAAAGAGTTCCAACTTTCAGAGTATGAAAGGATCCATTGGTTTATAATCATGAGTACCAGAAAAAGAGAACTGTAAAACTGCTTCTTTTAAATGAAGTCTGGATACCTTTTTTGGCAAGAAAGATAAAGTGCTTGTCTCTTGGGATAAGTTCTACAAGACAAACATTTGTTCTGGTACTAGGAACCACATCTCAAAATATCTTTCTGGCAGAAGAAACAGTGACCAAAAACACCCTCTTTGTACATAAAAAGTGGCCAGATGCTCAAAGGGATGACCCATGGGCAAATAAAAAGCACAAGCTTTATTTCTTACACAGGTGAGGGACTCTTATGTTTGGAGCAAGAAAGTGTAACAATTTGACTCACCTGTGAGAACACTGAAAAATTAATAAAGGATAGGCCAAATGCATATCAACAGAAATATTTGACAATTATGACAAAACCTAAGCAAATATTCTAGAACAAATGCTGATCAATCCTGGAACAGAACAATCTACGGATTCAATACGTGAACAGGATGCACATCCTCGCAAGACAATACAGGTACTGACCATATGGGCTGGCTGCAGGGATTTGACCGTGAAGCAGACACAAACAAAGCAGTTGGCCTTATTACTGAGAGTTCCTGGGTTGGCTGAGATATGATATGATGTTGATGCAGGTGGTGGTGAGGGAGATGTGAAAACTAACACTTCAAAGACTCAGTGAGGACCAGATATGACAAACATGATGGAAGAACAGAAAAAAATGAAGAGAAGTGTGCTGCAATCAGCTACCTAACAACTTCTGATGAAGGTAGCAGTCCTGCTCAACGTCCAGTCCTGATAAACACTTACACTTACCCCTTGCCAGGACTGTTAAGGAAAAGATTTAAGCAGACAAAGTCACTGCAAACAAGATTTAGTGGTATGTTATCCAAATTAGTAAAATTGTAGAAAGCTGTTTATCATCATAGTTCACAATGAGACAACAAGAACATCTTTTTATATGTATAACAATAATATACAACGTCACAGACTCAAGGTATGCATATCATTTTAGACTATTGAATTTTTAAAGTCTCAAATAGGCAAAGACATTCAAAGCTTGCTATAGAAATACAAGAGGACAAATATGTGCATTAGGATGAGGTGATATTACTTGGTTTCTGAAGAACCCACAAGGATGGTTATTAACCATCTACAGCAGTCTAATCCAGATCAGAAGAAACTGCTGGATAAATAGAAATACCAGCGTAGTATGAAACTGAGGAATGAAAACCTGATTTCTTCAGGTCATCTTAATCAACACAGAGAAGGAACTAGACAGTAATGAAATATAAGCAATAACATGGTATTTCTATTAATTTCTGGATTTATTAGCTTAACCTTCATGTTCTGACAGTATTAACATTTGCTGAGAAATCAAAATTCTGAACATGACCTGAGCAAGTAACATACCGAGCTGTGGCACCAATGCTTGCACATCTTCCACTGAGGCCGCTTGCAATTATTGCTAACAGGTATGTGTCAACATCTATTACATTATTTGTTTCTCTTAGGCTCAAAACGGGGGGTTAAGCGTGGATGGGATGGGAAGACACTTTAAATTATCTGAGTTTCAAACTACAGAAATGAAACTTGAATTTGTATGGCAACTGTCTTACCTTCTGGACGGTACTGAGCTACAATAGTTACTGCTTGGCCTGCATTCTTCAGGGCTGCCGCTGCTTGTTCATGGGTTGCTGCCTTCAGGTCTACTCCATTTACCTACAAATAATACAAAAAATCCTCTTTATCAAAATAAATTTTTGTGTTTATCATTATCGTTACAGAATATAGACTAACGAAGATTAACTGGATACAAACTAGTTTCCATGCCTTGTGAGATTTCCCCATTTCCAACACAACGAGCTAGTTAATACAACCAAGGATTACTTGTCTTTACTGGAAACCAAAGACAATGAATCCTCTGTCACAAATACCCATCTGCTAATAAATGCTTAAATAATTACAGTATAGCACTTCATGAATTTATATTCCCTAGGTTAATTCTCTTGATTAAGACCTTTTTCTTTCTTATTAAGGACATGCATTAAATGCTGCTTTCTGTGGTGGTTCACCTCACCTTTCTACCAGAGGACTTCAGGGACCTTGTTAGCCAAAGAGTGCCTACAGACCACTGTTTTTAACATTCAGTGATTGACCTAACCCTCCATGAAACTATCTAGTTGTTTTCAATACAGCAATTTTAAGAAGTGTCAGAAAAATGTTTGAAGCAGAAACGTCTCCAACAACATTTTTCACTGTTGCTGCAAGCTAAAATAAAGATGTGCTTTATTGTCAATATTTAATAATGGCAGAGAGATTTTTTCTTCTTAAATAGCTACCAAACCACAATGTAATAGTCCTAAGAAACTGTTGTTCATAACTTAAGTCATTTCAAGAAGAAACAACGATCTTCAGTACTAATACAGAAAAAGCCCTCAGACAGCTAAGAGATGGGTCTATGTAAGAGTAATGGGAAGTTTAGCAGTTAATCCAAGAAGTGAAGCACCAGTTTTCAGACACTACTGCCAAGCATGTCCATCTCATTAGAAGGCTTATTTCTGAAGCCTATATTCTTTCAATTTAGACACATAAAGCTCAGCTATCAAACTAAGATAACAATGTCTTGCAATTTTTCACTCTGAAAAAAAAAATCTCTCTGGGATAGGAAAGTGTCATTTTCATCAGATTACAGATGAGAAACTGAGGCAGACTAAAATCCTCAAAGATACTTGGGAAATGTATTGGCAACTGTTCCATTGTCTCAAATTTAGTTCAGTTACCTAAAGATATTCTTTGCACTTAAATCATATTATCTGGCATTAGTATCAAAAGAAGGGAAAACTTATTTAAGCAACAGCAACAAAAAAAAAAAAGCAAGGATTCCTACAGAAATGATACGATCGCCTTTCCTAAGCTCTCCACTCAGGTCTGCTGGCCCTCCTGCAAGGATGAAAGAGATGAAGATTCCTTCTCCATCTTCTCCCCCAACAATGTTGAAACCAAGACCTGTTGATCCTCGATGCAGGATGACCTTTCTAGGCTCCCTGAATGAAAGAAAGGGATGTCAAATCTTGGTTAAAAGTCATGAATAAAAGTAAAACAAACAATTAGAAAAGCTAAGTCTTCTGAAAGATGTATTGAAAATTCAGATATCAAACATTACACATTTAAGGTTACAAACAGTTTTGTTCTTCCCCAAAATGCTTAGATTTTCAAATAGCTTCTAATATTTCCATATTTTAAATTTTGCTTGTAGATGCAACAAAAAACTCTCCCTCTCGTTAACTGAGCATGCCATTAGTATGTACTCCAAATTCCTATTATGCTACAAGCCTGTTCAGCACTACATGTCTTTATTTAAGACTTTCCATATAATTCAAGAGCCTCAGTATAGCTGACAGACTTATTCCATCTAATGGTAATAAGAAGTAACAAAATAGTATTCTCCTTCTCTGAAGCTTAAAGAACAACTTCTAATGGAAATGCTAATAATGAAAAATATGTCCTTGCTGCTCTGATTTCATTCCAGTTGGTCAAGCATAGCAAAGACAAGTTCAAGAATTATACACAAACCCTTTAAAAAAAAATCTGAATTTATGTCATTCTTAAACACATTTGTAATTTATTTGCAGCAACTGCAACTGAGAAAGTTAAATGCAAACCAAGTTGTTCCATTCCTGGCTTCCTGGCTCAGATGAGGAACCAAAAGAAGAAATGCTGATCAAGTTAAAAGGACGGATTCATTAGATATGGCCAGCCAACTTCTAGTGCAGAAACCCTCCCCCCAAAAATCTGCTATTTTACTTAATAGAAGAAAAGCACAGATGATTTCAGAAACAGAAAACTTCTAATAATAAAACAGAGCAACTTTGCACTGCATTTAAAAAATCACTAGAGAGCACTAAAGAACAATTAATGGACATTAAGTATTTGAAGACATTAATTATTTATTTATAGGATAAACTAAGATGCTGCATTTTTCCAAAACAAACGAAAAGATCATATATTCTGATCTTTATAATTGCTCCACTTCTGCACTAGCTTTTAGATTAATTTAGCATCAAATTCCTAAATTTCACCCCCCCCCCCCCCATCAGCTTTAGATTCATCTTTTCCAAGTGCTAATTTATCACAAATATATGACATGAACACCTAGGTGCTCTGGATCATTATACCACGTTAATAAACGTGCTGCAGTTAGAGAACAAATACATGGTGTATTATTCAAAACGTCTAAGACTTTTAATGATGGAAGGAGCAGAAGAAAGGAAGGTAGCTTCAAGTAAAACACCTAAAGCCTTCTTTGAATAGCGTTCACATTTCAAAAGAAGTATAAAAACCTCACTTTACAGTAATTTTAACAAAAAGCTATACATGCATAAGATCAGCAATGCTGTCAGCAAGACAGAATTACTTTGGCTTAGATGTCCACCTAATAGTAAGTTAAAAATAACTATAAAGACATATCTGAGGCTCTCCCACCTTCCAATAAACTAAAATTCCAACTTCTTATGCCACTTATGTTTCAATCTGGGCAGACCCTGGTTCAGCAACTGAGTTGAATTATCTGTATCAGATGGTAGTGTGACACAGAATTCAGCAACAACATACTGGAAATGCAGAATAACATCCCCATACTTGCAGATCAGAAAGGTAACAAAATTAGAGGAGCTTCATTTTATCAGTGATGATGAACAAAAGACTACTGTAATCTTCTACTGAATCAGTGAAGGAAGGAATAGTTGTTAATGGGAAAGGATGAAAACTTCTCTAGCCATTCTGGATTTACTAATCCATCTTAACAAACCCTTGTCTATGGAGAAAAGAAAAAAAGATTGCTGGCTGTGAAATAATAAATCTCTAGCCTCCTAGTACTACCGTCCTAAAACATTCAGTCAACTCATGAAGCATTTTGACAGGACATTCTGATTTTAATACTATTCCAAGATACCATGTTTACCTTTTAATACATATCTATATATACATATAATTTGCTCCTTACACCAGTATTTACAAGTGCTAAGAAACTAAAGATACGCATTTATTTTTTGAAATATCTTCACAAGTATTTTGCTCACCAACATATCTCATGAGCTTCCCTGCTTAACTAACGTAGCTTTAGTTATTCGTTACCTGGTAATCTCATCATCTCCAAGCATTCCCTTGGGAATTGGTGAGTAACGCCCCGGTGATGCTGGGGGAAGGGACTGTCCCAAGTAGGCAGATGGAGTGATATGGTTGTCCACTGGTTGAGAATAAGCTTCAAAGAACGAAAAAAAATACAAATGTTAAGACAATAATGAAAAAGAATAGCTGAAAGTCTTGAAGTATTCTATGTGACCTCTTCTAAAAAACAACAACAAAGAAATAAGACAGTGTTACACTTTTTCAAAAGTGTCAAGATGCCTACCTCTTTCTTTTAATGCTCTGATACAGAGCATCCTAGAATCTCTAGGATACTCTAGGGCATTCTGATGTTCAGGTCTGAACAAGGAGGGGAGTTACATTTCTTATACACTGAACACAATCATCTTTAAATAAAAGCATAAGGCGCAAATGCTGGTAGAAATGCTAGTATATGCTAAGCCAACAGCACACACTAAAAACAAAGGTGGGATTATTCTACCTCCTATTCATCAAGGTAAGAGACATCAATTTACCAGCAGGGATAAACAATCTTGGGGAAAAAAAAGTAATTGTACTGCAAGGACCAGCTGCCTTAGTCACAGATGCTCTGATTAAAAACAGAAAGGAGTAATATAAGAATTTAGTCTAACCTCTTGTGTAACTGGCCATGAATCCTGTGAAGTCCTGTGCATGAAATGCTTATGTTTTAGCTGTTTGACAACACACGTACTAGAAAAATTTAGCACAACCATTTCAATTGATGGAAAATACATGACAATGCCAGGAAAGTTGTCTCAATAAGTAATTTAAAGGGTACATTATATTGCCAAGTTAGGAAACTTGGAAATATAATCAATTTTGAGTGTTCATTCAATAGGCATAATCACACCACTGTCTCCTATTACAAAGCACATTTTACAACTAAAAACCTTTTTCCTGGTGTGAGTGCTTCAAGCTTTGAAGTTTGAACACAGGGGTTGGGGACACTTTATAGATACATAATTATCAAGTTGCCATACTCTCTTCACTCTTACTGGCTTGCTGTGTCTGATGTGGTGCCTGACCTTTGAGGATTTCCACCAAAACCCCAGGTTCAACTAAACAGACATGAGACAGATTGCTCTGAAGAAACGACCTGTATTTTCTCCTTTTTCTTTTTTCGTTATAAGACACTGGCAGAACATTTGGGTCATATGCAAACTTCATCAGGAGTATTTTTACATGAGAGATTTGCTACATAGCCAGATTTCAAACCACTCTGTCCATTCTGGATTGATTCTGTGTTAGTCTAGCTTCTTAGCAAAACTGTGAGTTCCCAGTGAGGTCCACATACGGAGAACCACATCGCTTCACACCAACGCTCTGCTACCCCAACCAACGGTCCGGTTCCGAGGTACTCAGCTAGACAGGGAACCACCTTACAGACCTTAATACTCAGCATATAGAACAACAGCTATCACATCAAATTGTTTCTTGTTCTTTTAAAAGCTCTGTCACTATAGAGGAGTTTTCTAGAATGAGTTTCAAATAGCACTAAAATCCACTATAACAGCTTATGAAGTTTATCAGCTAGTGCTTTTTAAGCAATTAAGTGTGCTTTTCAGACACACCAACCCTCAGTGGGCTACATGCTCTAGACTGGGATTGAGCAGAATTTTTAGATATCACAGCTCCGGATTCACCAGTGGTTTCAGCAAAATGCAGAATCTGAGTGCAAAAGGTCTTTCCCCTTCCACCCAGCGGCCAAATGGAGCTTCCCCTAGTCAGCTTCATGGGGTCTACAGCAGAGGGAGAACATTGTTTTTGCTAAAACTGTACAATCAAATGTATTCACTGTTGAGAACACCCAGATAATTTGGAGTTATTCAAAATGAACGATGCCTAAAAGCCATCTTCCCATTTTACCAAATTAATCTGCATTTGCTTTTAACAAATAAGGGGCAGCTAAAATGATGTATATCTTACAGGAAGTAATTACATTTTTCATAACAAATCTTCTGTTCATTGACTTCCAGTGCTTTTCATTTGTTCTTAAAATTCTTAGAGCTTTTAGCTGCACCACATTCAGAAACATACAGACCACCTAATACTACCACATATTTTCAAAATTTTGTACCCTTTTACCATGCGACTAGAACTCAGCCACCAGGCCATATAACAGTTTATTATTTCAGACCTGCAGGCTATTCCACATCAGTACTGGCTATGTCCTTTAACAAAATCCTACATACACTACATGCTAGGAAAAGTCAGGTCCTTTTAAAAAGTGCTGCGGAAGCCAACCTAACAAGGCACAAAAGGCTCTCTGTGAGTTCCTGGAACAACAACTAAAAAAAGCGCCTGTAACTTTGCACAAACTGTTTTAGCTAGGTATTATGCCTGAAGAACATTCACAAAGATTATGATAGAGATAAAAGGGAAGCCATCACTTTCTGAATTCCAAATCAGGCCTAAAATTCTATTTCCAAGTAAATATTATTACTGAATTAGCTGATAATGGAATTGGGTTTTGGATGCACAGAAAACTACATGCATTAACTTGTTTTTGACAGGAAAAGTCACAGACTCTTAAGGAGAAATTCCATTTCCAAATCGACCTCCCCACACTTGACATTACAGTGCTCTGCACGGAAGGAAAATGGAAAATTTTCCTATTATCTGCAAACTGAAGACACCAATCACAAGTACGATCTCTAAAATGGGAAATAAAATTAAAACTTCATTGGAATTTACTGTTATTACATATTCTCCTCTTCCCGTATGTATGCCATTTAAGCATGGTTAAGGCATTTATGCTTCCAGTGAGGAAATAGATTACTCCCTACTTTACACTATTCTATTTCTCAACACATGATGGAAATACTGTACCAAATGTGTGCACACACAAAGGACAAATAATTTAATATTTACTAGGAGTCAAAACTGCATCATCAACTTCTTCAAAGGAGGCCTATACAGTCATCTTTGTCTCAGACAAAGCATAGGCACTTGTCTGACTGATATCCTACAAATATGCACACTGAAGTTAAATTCGGTGGTTTTAAATAGCGAGTACTAGACCTTCTTAGTAATATTTTGCATTTATACCAACATGTTATGTGACATTTCTTCTAGGATCCACTTAATCATCGACGTTTACACTCAGATTACCGAGGTAATTTACATTCCCTACTGAGCACAGCTTACTACAGAGGACTGTTAGTTATGATTACCAAACACACAAGGCAGTTTAGATATCAATGTTTGTAGCCAGATGGATGGCATTGGTCCACAGGTCCGGACCACCTAGAGTGCTGTTGTTCTTCTGCACATAGTTTTTGTTGAATTTCCATGTTTACTATACTGGAATTTCTCATCTTTCTGTCTCTGAGACTGGATGCTACATAGAAGAACAGTATGGAAATGGCAAAGTGCCCAGAAATAACAATCTTTCATAACTGCCTTTTGCCTGAGTCAGAAAATGGATCTTACTGTAACCGTAATCTGCAATCTAGCAATCTACACTTGAAGGGTTAAAAGAGAAACAGGCACAGCAATCAGCTATTCCAGACTGTCACGGGCTGTGGTCAAGCTTTCATTGCGCATACACAGTACAGCACCGTGAGCCATTTTTTCCACGTTCTCTCCCTGCTAAATGCTCTGGTCTCAAACAGCCCCAGCACTTCTTTAACAAGATTTTCAACATTAGTTTCCCCCCCACAGGCAGCTGGGAGCCTTTCACTTACTGCGATAAACATCAAATGACTGAGGTCAATTTTCAGCCCCAGGTACACAAAGAAATACGTGGGCAGGATCTGTACTCGTCCTGATAAACACAGCCACAAATCAGAATCTCAGAAAGCTCTTCATCAAACATCCCTGGATTTAGACACTAATGACACCAAAGATGCATCAAATTTCAAATGATTTGATTATCTATGCGAATGTTAACTAGCGTTGTCTCATCTTTTTGACCATCAGACCATCTGACAAAACCAAGTTGTCGCATGGCTGGTACAGAAGTTCTAAAAGCAAACAAATTTTATGGAAAACCTAGATACTGACAATTGAGAACCTGGTCCTCGAGAAGTTCTTCAGCACCCTTATGTCTCCATTTTCAATACAGGGCTCCACCATGATCACAGAAACTGAGACAGCCCTATACGTAAACTAGATCAGAGTTTAGACAGAAAGTTTTAAAGACAACCAGATCTTGAACTTGGTGTTTCGTGGACTTTTGAATGAACTATCATGCTCAGAAAATTTAGCATCATGAGCAATCTACTGCATGTTCTGCACAGTACAGGTACCAAGCCAATAGGTACTGTGCATCATGCTTTTACATGTTTTTGATAGTGTTTGTTTAAAAAACCAAACAAATAATGGGGAGTTCTGGGCATTAAGCAGTCTAGGCATATACAGTAGAGTTTCATTGCTTTATGTTATGATGCAGTTACCTTCAATGAACTGAGTCACCAGCTCATCCATCAGTTGAAAGAAATTTATTCTCTGCTTAAGAGGAGAGCCTACAGCATGCCCTTATGCATACTGCTAGAATAAATACTTATTTAAAAGTACTTATTGATACAGACAGTATGAATTTAAAAACAGAATTTATCACCCCAAGGAGAATATTATATTCCAGTCAGAGAGAAAAATATAACTTCCGCTTCTGCATGGACTGAGCATCTCAGCAGTCTGATCTCACCTACTTAAACTTGAAATGCAACAGAAATCAAACTGAAGATACTGCCAACTAACATCTGCCCATGATGAACCACATACTTATTTCCAGTTATTTAACAGTTTTTAAAAAAAATCACACTACACCTAACTCAAGGTTACTCTAAGCCTTTAGAAAAGGTATACAACTTCTAGCAGTGATCACAGATGACCATAAAACAGAGGCTGTATAAAATGGAGAAAATCGGTTTTGTATCTCTGAATGGAGTCTTCAAGAATATCCTTTTAATAAGACAGACAAAAAAACTAATTAGCTCCAAATTCTAATTCTATAGGCTTATGAATAGATTTAAAGCTACTGCAGCTATCACCAACAAGGTGAGATGAGGCTTAAGGTACTACAGTCCTTTTGCTGTGTTGTATTTTATTATTGTTTATTATATACTGGTTTAGATTAAATCAGTGCTTCATTTCAAAAGTGTTCCTTTTTTCACTATCTGAACAAATCAGGGCTAAGTATGACATCAATTGTTTGCAGCTGACAGTGAAACAAACAAATAAAAACCCTAAAATGACTCGTTGTTCCTTTCTCCCCCACTACCAGCTTATGGGAAGAGATCAGATTAAATAGACAGGTATGTATTTGAAAATCCTTTCTCTCCTTTAGAGTAAGGAAAAGGTTTCTCGCTCCTATTGTGGAATGTCTGGTTATAGGAAAAAATGTTCTAGATTGAATGAATTAGAAGTTGAACAAAAGGTCAGTTTGGGTTAATAGAAAAAAGCTTATTTTCCAATATAACAGTAAAATGTATTCACAATATTCAATTTACTACTACCTATTCAAAAGTAAATCCTTTTGATATTTTAAGTGTTTAACTGTAGCACTAGAATTTGTATCAGCAAACAGCAGTATTTATCTGAGATGAGCTGCTTCTGCAGTTGTTGCCAGAGTTGCTTCCACCTTCATTTAAAGGACTTACAAGAAAAATCCACTCAGCACCTGAACCGTGGAACTAATTAGCAGTTATTTACACAGAACACTGCATGCACTTCAAGATTTGACAGCTGATAACTGAAAAACAGCAGCAAAAACCATCAGCTTCTCAACCTAAGACATAGGAGCCTTTAGTCACATCACTGCTTGCCAGTGTAGAAACTGCAACCATTAAGTCACAGAGTACGGCTACTAAGCTCACTGAAAAAGACCAGCTTGGTCAGGGTTTATTCAGTCTTGGAAAGAAAGTTTCATCGCTCTCATTCCTTTTTCTGAACACCAAATGTTAATACCATCTTGAAGAAACAATGAGCAAGTATATTAAATTTTTCTTTACATTGCAGGAAGCTCAGAGTTGAGCTACATTCAGATATTTGACTTACGAAAAAACAAAATGAAAACAACAAAAAACAAATAAAACCCCCCACAACTCCCGTAAATATTACCCTTACATCACCAAGAAATTCCTGTAACTATTTTAATGCAGCATGCATTGTTTTTTCATCTGAATTACCAACATTTATGTCAAAACTGAAACATATGAAGTTAACACGGAATTTCACAATACATTCATGGAATACAATAACATGGAATTTTGCAGGTATTAAAGGTCAAGACCTTCCTCCCCGAGTCTAGTTTAATCAAAAACATGCATCTCATGAAAAATCAGTAGAACAGAAAAAATTGGTTAGAACATCACTATCTTCCACCTGAAACAGTATTCTGGCTTTTGCTCAGTTCAGAACTACAGAGTGCATTCACATCCTCTGTATGAATTAGGCACCCGCGATCTCCTTGCACACATCAGCAAATGATCAGAAATACCAAATCACTAGGACAAGGACACAGCAGTCATAAACTGTCAAAGGGTTACCACTATTACCATCTTTTCAACATACCATCTCTAGGACATTATTCTGCTTTCCACAGTTTTCCTGATTAATCGATCTTTCTTATAGCAAATTTTTACAACAGTCAGAAACTAATTTAAAAGCTTGAAACTTAAAATACTAAAATGGTGTACATTAAAGCCTCAAAGAAAAAAATAGGTCATAAAGACAAGCTGAACTTACAGTTTGTGATGTCAGGAGGGGCATAACTATCATTCATGAACATGCTGGTGGGTTTTGCAACCTTCAGATAAACAAAGTCTGATGTGTTTTTTAAGGCAGTCACTGCTTCTTCATGAGTAACTTCTTCTAAACAAACACTGTTCACCTAAAGATTAAACATAAATTATCAACGCAAAAAAATGCCAGGTTTCATAGGTCACTCAGAAATCTCTTGGAGCACTCTAGCATTAGGAGTCTTTATTATGATTCATGTGCCCCAGACATAATTGGTCAAGCTATTTAAAAGATGCTTTTTAGTGCTGTAAAATATTTAAAAAGTCTTTCCTCAAAAGATTATAATAAACTGTATTGACAGTAGCATTGGAAAAGCAGCAAATCCTTTTCAATCTTCTCTCCTATTTTGTATTAAAAGTTAACAACAACAAAACCGACCCACTTTCCAGCAACCCAAATCAAAGCTATGCTGATACTACTGCTTACCACAATGACCAATACTATCTTGCTATGTTATGCTACCTCAATTATTTGCCTAAACCTACATTTTCTCTTTTGATCAGCCTGTCAATTTGCTTGCACAAAAGCAAACTTTTTGATTCTTGTTGTATTGTAGGCACAGAGATACACTTGGCCATAATCACAGCACTGACGCTGTATGTTATTGTAAGCATTAACTAGAAGAAAGGTTTTTCTAATATGAAAAATTAACTATTTGATCTTGTCATTATGTAATTAAGTTTTAGATGTTGTAATGGGTAACACACTCTTGCCAAAGGTAGAGGTCAAAACTGGAGCAGAAAGAACCAAAAGTGACTGACATATCCCCAGTAACAAGAAATAATTTTAACTTCAGAGGCAACAGATTTTCTGACTATTGCTATTAACATGAAACAGCAGCATTTAGTTAAGAAAATAAGTCCTTTAACAATTAGTATCTAATACAAAGCCTTAGTAAATTGAGTTGTTGCCCCTCTTTTCCATATTCTAAGAGAAAAATAAGTTCTACAAATAATTCTAGGCTACATGGAAAACAAGGCTCGCACTGTAATGAATGTGAGAGACCAAAGACACTTTCTATTGTTTGATAAATATAACTTCACAGACAATGTAAAAATAACCGAACCTTTACAATTCTGTTATTTGTGGAGGAAAAAAATTCTACTGCATATTTTAAATGTATTATTACCATCTGTGATTTCCAAAGATCTCTTGTTGACTTACTTAAAAAAAAAAAAAAATCCCAGTTCTTGCCACTCCTGAAGACTGAAAAGTTGTTTTGCAGTACAGTGGTAGTACACTGCAGTACGATCAAAACACACAGACAGAAAAGTTATATTCTGCAAAATACACAAGCTCATCTCCACATTAGCGACTAAAACAATCCCACTGTGTGCTGGTTTACATGCCAGTCACTCAGATTCAGACAAATAATAGCAGCCATGAGAAACCAAAGAGGTTGCTTAATACTGATTCTACGCGATACACTGTGCTGAGGAACAGATTTCCCGAAAAAATGGTGTTGAGCACTGCAGCCTTTTTTTTTTAAAATCATTGATTTGCTGGCAAATCAATGCTGTTGACTTTTTATTATTATTATTTTTTTAATATTTATTTCTGCAAAATAATACTCCACTGGCAAGCAGCTTAACCACAAAGTGAATCATGTCCTTACTGGGTGTGAAAATGAACACTCATTAAAGGAAAACCCTACCACTTTTACTTACAGCTAAAAGTTTGTCTCCAATCTGAAGTTTGCCATCTTTATGGGCTGCCCCCCCTTCAATGATTTTGGTTACATAGATGCTGTTGTCTCCAGGTATATGCTGATTTCCTACACCACCAGCAATACTGAAACCAAGACCTGCTTGAAGATAAAGTTTTTACTCAAGAAACCTTTTACAATTCATTAGATTCAAATTACTGTACAAATAATAATGCTCTCTGCATCATTTATGTGTATATACATACATACATTTTTGTATATATAAAAATACTAGGCTGTGGCTGAAGCAATACTGGATGTCTTTCCAAGTGAACTCCATGATGTTCCAGAAAGCTCTGGAAAAACTACAACATTTACAGAAGTTCTGACAATCAAAAACTAAATAGTTTACTTAATGCATTGCGAAGGGTGCACATAGCAAAGCTATAGCATTGCCAGTAGTATTTAAAGAACTGCTTTCCAACATGTCTGCATATAGAAACAAAAAGAACATTTATCTAAACTTCTTTAATCTCTGAAAGATCTTTCTAAGTCATTCACATGAAATATTTTACTCCTGTTTATAACATACGTGAAAATTACTAAATAGTATCAGCAACACATTTTTATCATTTGAAAGTAAAACAGGCATTCTACAAGAATAGTTTCAGGACACTCATGGAAGAAAATTCAGAAGCATTTGAGAAGTCACTGTCTAAATTTTCATTATTCTGCGTCTGCTTGAACTACGCATGCAAGTTACTGTGTTATTCTGAAAAAAATATGCAGAAATTTATCATCATCTTTATTCTTCTTGTGAAACAGAAATTTTAGACTTCCTACATACCTTTAGGGCCTTTTACAAGCTTTATTTCCACTATTTTTTCTGTGACTGGTTTTCTTCTTTTGACATACAATCGTACAATTGATCCCGCTTCTTTTAATGCTTCAACTGCTTTGCTGTGTGTCACATCACGAACATCAACCTCATTTACTCGTAGAATACAATCGTTAACCCTAGAGACAGCAACATTCATGTTCAGCTGCTACATTACAACACAGCAGACACACTAGGAGATTAATATTATATCTAAAATACACTAAAACTAGTGTTAAGACAGTAAGATACACAGATTTTGCTTCAAAATTACATTGATTCAGGACAATACTCTAAAATTAGTCATTAGTGCTTACATATATAACAAAGATAGCTAGAAAATATGTAAATGGAATATCTTGTCCCCATCTGAAGAGGATGCTCTCTAAATGAAACACATAAGGTAGAATTTTGAACATGGCTTCATACAAACTACCTTTAATTTAGAGATTTAAAAAAGAATTTTAAAAAAAATTAGGCATCATACAATAAGAATTCACTAGTTTTAAACCATGCTATGAACAAGTCAAACTCCCTTCTTACTTTTCACAAGCTGTTGAAGTGCCAGCTTTCCATTCCATTTAATGTGTTGCTGTAGTATCATGAAGCTCTCATTACACTAAGTAGAATGCCAGACCCACCTGTCACTGAGTTCTGCCAGATGTACCTTCTGACAATGACCAACAAGCTAAAACGAAGTCTTGAAATAAGCTTAATAAGACTAAAAAGCTTACAGTCATCAGGCATTGACACCAAATATGATAGAAGCAAGTTCTCGACAACACAACAGAGGAAAAAATAAAAGTTGATCCTATGATCACCTTAATTTTTTTTCTACACAGTGATACGGGAGTTTACTGCTCTGGATTAAAAATAACTAAAAATAATTCATTAAAGCAATTTGTTATGAACTTTAACAGTACCTTTCAAATTAAGTTGCAAATATCACTTGCTACCATATGCCAGCACTGGTAAAGTAGTATCATCCCAAGATTAAATAAGAAAATGGGGGATACTAGAGAAGGAGTACTCTATCAATTTAAACAAACACATGGCTTTTGAAGATGTGCAGCATCTTTCCAAAATTGAAGCATAGTTATACCAAGCACAGAAGAGGGCCGTTAAGCTCAATTACCTTGCATATTAGAAAACCTGCACATAGATAACCAGGAGTTAACTATTCTACATATCTAAGCTTTTCCTTTGTATATTGAATTAGGAACTATAGAACATTTAGCATAATCAGTTTATACCACCAAACAAAAAACGAAAATTTCACTTAAGTTCACTCTGCTGCAGATTTTCTTGGTTGAAAAAAAAAAAGAATTTAAACAATGGTCCAAACAGTTTTCATTATGTACAAATTACTTCTGCAAGATAAACTTATTTAAAATGCAATGTATTATGATAGACCGAAACAAACAGAAAACGTTCTATCACCTGTTAGAAAAAATAATAATAAACATTTAGTAACCCGATACAGAAAGTCATCATACCGTAATCTTCCATCCTGTGCAGCTGCACCCCCGGCTATAATTTTTGTAATGAAAATACTTGAATCATCCCCAATATGTGGGTTGTCTGTGCCACCCGCAATGCTAAAGCCAAGTCCTGAATTTCCCTAAAGTTAGAGGGGAAAAAAAATTACACATTTCTTTTTTGGGGGGAAATATACATAGATACGATTCAATATAAAACTAAAATTTCATAAACCTGATAAAAATTAAGACATTTTAAGCAATATACTATATGCAACTATTTGCAATACATATATGTAACTCTATGTAAGACATGTAATTACACTTGCTTTTACAGAAGCAGGCAGGACAAGTCATTGTATCACTGTAAGAGCTGCAGATGCAAACTCACCCCATTTCTTATTGAAGCGAACCTGACAAACTAGAGAGAAAGTTCCTTTTCCAGTGAGCTACATATTTGAAGTTGTTCATATCAATATTTGCTCCTCACTGTTTTTTCAAAAAAAATCTCAAGTAACGTAATATATCCTTACAGACACAAAGACCCACTGACATTTTCTCTTCAAAGGTTGCCTGCCCTTATTATCAGCTGTAAGACCTCTTCAGCCTCTCAGTACTGACCAGAACTGTACAGACATCAAATATAGACAACTATTTCTCCTTGTTAGTAACGCATTTCATGGAAGAGAACTTAGATAGATCTTTACATTGTAAACCTTAAAAAAGCAATGCATATGACAAGGTATCATTTGTAATCTCAACTGGAAGCCTGAATCTCATTATATAATAAAACTTGTTGGTATAAATATATAAATAAAGCCCGTTATGTATGGCAATATATGAAATTATTTTTTTAATACTTTCTGCAAGTATAGATAATAACCTATAATGCAGAATGTCTTCAAAATTCTTCCCTCATTTTACTATCAATGGTCAAGTATACCAATAAAAACTGCTCCAGAAACTACGTATATTGAGGTTAAATATACATAAGGGAAAAACAGTAAGGACTGTTTCAAATTGCCATTTAGCTGTATCAAAATAGGTTAATTTTTCATATTTATCTATTACAAGCCCCACTTGAAAACAGAGTACAGGAAGACATTTAGCATGTTACCCTTTCAAGAGTAATTTCTTCATACTCATAATCTGCATCTGTGCCATTGACCTAAAAAGAAACAGAAATGAGACTTAGAGGATTTTTACACTTGATACAACACACTTAGCTAGGCAGGCAGCTCATTCCCATCACATCTCAGCTGATACACACTGACCAGTAAGCTCAGAAGTGTGATTTTCACACCACTCTGTACGTGCATCAGACACTTTTCCTGTTAGTTTAAATGTAAAGCTTTGAAGAGAGCACTGTTCTACATGGATACTGCCCAGCAGAAGCCTACTGATGACCTCCAGAAAGAACTGCTCTTGATGTTCTTCAGGCCATACAACCTGAGCAAGTTAGAAGTGAGAGAAAAGGAAGGGGCTGTAGGGTAGAGAAGAAATTGCATAAAAGATCAGAGCAGTATTTTCAAACAATTGTTCCTCCCAGAGCAGAGAAAAATCAAAAGATGGATGCTTTGCACAATTTCTCACTAGAAATGCATACAGCCCTTCTAAAGCAGGTTTAAAAAAAAAAAAACATTTTTACTAGCATTTTTCACATTACATATATACTAAAGACTAACACATTACAAGAGGACCAAAACCAAAAGAATTTGAAATATTTTATGAAACTAGATAAGAAAAAATACAAATACTAGAAATAAGCCATGATCCAAAGGGAAGACTTGTCTTCCACAACTTTTACAGGCTCTCTAGTACCAGGCTCATGTATGCCTCACTACAGTTTTGTTAATCTCTAATTATATCTACCCTTATGGCAACACAAACCGTATCCATTCCAGACATAACAGATTATCATCTTCCTCTTTGCACAGTACCTCAAAAATGATACATCCTTAATAGTTTGTTCAATGGAAACGATACAGTGTCTTTAAACACGTGATATTTCTCCATTAAAAAGGGAACAGGTCTTGGCCTTCTGAACACATGAAACTAGATCTGTTTCTACACCAACACCAAAGAAAAACTTCTCAATCACAGTGGCTTAAGTTAGCTTAGTCTTTGAACTATTATCTACAAAAACGACATGTGCTAACCGAACCAGCCATCTAGAATTACATCACGCCAGGGAAGTGGTTCAAGATGATTGATCAGTAGGTGGCTTTTTTTTTTTTTAAATAAACAAGGATAATTAATAATTTCCCTATTCATTACTGTTAAAAATGCCAACCCTAATGTATGTAAGCAATCTATTTCCATGTACCTAACTCTAACCCAAATTTAATACATTCTAGATAAAGAGGAGTAAAGAAGGATCTCCATTTCTGTATTTTACTTTAGGTCCGTTCTCCAGACCCTCTTATTACTATTTATACACTTTTCAATTGATTTTATCTAGTGAACTGAACATTAGCACAGGCAGGAAGGAGCAAAGGTACACAAAATGATAAAAATCAGTCCTATTTTATTTTTGCAAATTTTGAAGGCGTCTAGGATCTGTGGAGCCACACACTATTTGCAGGGACTTTTCCTGGATAAAAGAAACTACAGCATTCTACACAAGTACAGTCATTTTGCCATAACAGAAGCCCAGCACTTTGCTTTGAATTACTAGTAGTTCAGCACAATTTGGTTAGTCTTCTGGTCGTAATAGAGTTAATTTTGCTGGTATGGTTAACCTTCTCATACATCACCATCCTAGTTTTGTTTCTATTTCCTTGTCTGCTTGCTTGTTTTTACAAAGAATAAAAAATATGCTTCTTGGTGTCTTTTTCCCAACCCAAATTGAGTTCTAAGATGGTGTACTTCCTCAGCAGCTTTGTAATTCAGTTAACAAGAGCTGTGTTCTTGAATATTTTTCATCACCGACTTTGTTTTGTTTTGTTGTTTTGGTTTGGTTTTCCAATAGAAAAAAAGCTTTAACACTTAAAGTTTTGTAGATTCATGATGCAGTTACCTCACAGCTGTGATTTTACCTTACATAACACTGAACAATTCCATTACCTACATGGGAACCTGGAAGAATATTCCTTTAGCTCCTATGCTTACATAGTAGGTTCAACTACAGATAACTATGAGTGAATTTGTTTTATGTTCACTGCAAACTGGTAAGTCAGATAGCTTGTAATTTTGAGTGTCATTTTGTTCTGTTAGGCCTATTTCTATTTCTGTTTCTATTATCTACCATCCCACAAGGGATTCTATCAGATGAAGCCTTCTGAAACGTGAATACATTCTTATTAATCACTTGTCTTTCTGATTTAGCTTGTGTGTGCAGAGACACCTCATCTTTGGTATTCTTTTCTAAACTGTGTCACATCAGTAAAAGGGCCAGGCACTGCAGACTTCGGCTGTGATCTTTTATTAAGTCAGCATTATTCATACTCAGGACTCATAAATGAGCCATTTACGTCGCTGTACTAATCGTTTGTCTTCCACTTAAACTGTTAATTCATGCTTTTGCCTGTCTTGATCTACTACAGCTTCTTTTTAGCAACTTTCAATTATTAATGTTTTTGACAATAACAAGATTTGTTCTTGTTCTTTATGCTTGCTAAGTAAAGCCAAAAAAAAAGTAAATTTATGCTTTACTGCATAAACATTGACTGCTTTGCTAGAATAAAACCAATATAAAGTAACTAGTACAGACCTTAACACTATTCAGGAAAACAACAAATGGGACATATGTAACTGTAAGAGGAAGGTACAGGGAAAAAAAATCAGATCTGAAACCTATGTCAAACTTGCATATGTTCCAAAGCCTCTGAAGACCATCTGCCAGGGGTACTCTTAGCACAGATCATACACTGCCAAACACAAATTTTGGCCTCCGTATAGCCACGCTTATTACCTTAATGTTTCCAAGAGAATCAACAATTTTTATGAACATTTAGAGCACTAAAATCTTAAGTAAAGCCAGTGTGTTGAGAAGTGTTTTATGAGAAGTGCAACGGAAATGGCACATTAAATATTAAAGCATCTGCCAGCACAGCTGAAGATACGGATTGTTCTCTGAGGTTCCAGAAGTTCAGGGTCCAAACACTGCGTTTTGCATTGTGTTGCACTGTCACACAGCGGTACTCACACAGAACCTTCCACGTACAATCTACAATTTATTTTATTTCATTAGTAGATTTTTTTTCTCATAAAAAAGCTATCTAAGGAGTTAGATAAACATCAGGAGACCTGACAAAACCACGTATCATAAGAGAGGTAAAACAGGCTTTTTTGATCAGTAACAACAGACCTAAACAACTAACATTATCTGAAGTTGTAATTGAAAGGTAGCGTAGGCTTACATATGTTGGAGTCTCCAAAGAATCTGTATTCACCAGCACTGGAGGGGGATTTGCCTTTAAAAGAAGAATCAAAAAAATATTACACAATGTTGAACACTAACAGTAATTATGCAACATTTGGTTTGCTGGGTTTCTCAAAGGTCTGTCAAAAGGTAGCCTCAGCTTAACAACCTCAAATATTGACCTCTTTTGAAACACTTGTTTCTATCCTGAAGAAAGTGCTTTCACACCACAAAACCACATTCTGAGCTCATAGATTTTGTATACAAATTCTGTCTTTTATCTTGTTTTTCAAGTGGAAAAAAATATGATTCATGCTATCATTGGACAAAATGTCAGTTACCCTAGTGTTTGTGATACGACATTCAGGACTGCTTTACCAGCCAATATCCTAAAAAAGTTCTGGTGGCTTTGATTCCTACTTCTTCCTACCAGAAAGTTTTTTGTATTTCACTTTTTTTTTTGTTTTTGTTGTTTCAAAAAAAAACCTGCAAAAATGCAAGCTTATAGATAACTACCTTATTGAAGAAAATATCTACAAAACCATCTTGTGAAAAGAAATCCACATCAGACATTCATTCACAGTACAGCACCATGTACTTCCATGATAAATGCGTTATGGATTCATAGGCTGTAAGAAGTTAGACATTACTGCTACAGAAATACAAAATTATATGACATGCTTACTGTCCAGGAACTTTAGAACAAGGAAACAATTATTTACTTATGTTACTGAAAACTTTTCTATGAAAATGCAGTTTCAGCTGAAAGAAAATTCATACTGGAAAAATGTATCTGAAGCACTTTGAAACAGATTTCTTTTTTTTTCCCCTCCAATATATCAGGAAGAGGCTGAGTGGAATAAAAATACTTTTCATGCCTCATACTAATGGCAGGCACAAAAGGAGAAGCCACAAATGTTGCATTCTTTCCTAGATATAACTAGATGCTCTTCTCACTGACAAGGGAACTTCCAAGAACTACAGGCAATGGTGTTGTAAATGCTAGCATCCGGCCTGCTCTAAGAACAAAATGAGTGCAGATACATTCCTGACCCCAAATACTGTTCATATACTAAGCCCAATGAGATGTACAAACTCAGTGGCACAACACCAAGTAAATCTCGATTTCATTAAAGTTGTAGGGAGATTTTCATACGTATAAAAATTCATAATCTGCAAAATTAAGATAACCTTTTTTTTTTTTTTTACATCTTTCTCTGGGTATGTATAAATGTGTATGTGTGTGTGTAAATGTGTCTGTATGTGTGAGCAAATTTTTTTTTTTTAGGTACAGTTTAACGGACTGTAACAAAAGCTAGTGTTAAACACAGTTAAAGACCTCCAAAAACATGACAATTACATTGACATCTTCATATTCTGCATTTTAGCCTCATTACCATTACATCAACAAACTTCTGAAAAAAATGTAAGCTTTTTAAAAAAAAACCAAAAGCTAGGAAGCAAGGGGTGACTTGGATGTTCCCTACAAAAGACTGAGCTGAAAGCAAACGATCATTCTCTGCCCAGAAGCAGCCATTTACCACCTTCTCCAAGCAGGAAGGAGGACAGATTTCTGGCAGCCACTCCAAAGGTAGGCCTGGACACTACAGACATGGGGCAACACTTAACTCAAAACAGCAAATGTTTTTCGAAAGAAGACCAGCTATTTCAGTCTGTTATGCAAGACACCTCCAAATTACCTAACAGTTTCAAACTGCTGTGCCAGGGCTTCTTCAAATATTTAAAAGCCACTTGACGAGTTTGTTTACAAGCACACTAAGGGCTTGCCTAAGGGGTAAAGTGACTAACAGAATAGAGAAACGTATCTGTTGCACAAAACTGCATCTGCCAAATCCAAAATTGATACCTTCCTATGGTGTTTTCTAATTGCTTAGAACTGTGTATGATGCAGAATTACATAGCTGGCTCCTGCAGGCATTTGTATGCACCCAGAAGACAGAGGCACAGATCACCCAGTTCTTGCTGCTCTGCTTGTAAACCAGCACCGTCGACGGGTACAAACACTGTCACAGTGATGGCTGTTGAGTAGTCTCTCAGTCAAAAAAATATTTTACACTATTTTCTCAAATAAAAAAAAATACATGTTCTAATTATTATGATGATTTTAAGTTAAATTTAGCAGTTCCCTGAAAGTAAGTGTTACTGGAAACTCAACAGGCTTCATCTGTCAGGTCTGACAGTAGAAGTCCACCGGTGTGCCCTTGTCCGTCTGCCTCATATGCTGATGTGGACACAATCACTCCAAAAGAAGGAAATAGATTTGAAACTAGCCACATTTCTGGTCTGCCTGTTACAAGTATGGGTGACAGATTTATGTAAACACATTTCCACTAGAAACTCGACTTTAAAAAAAGAATAAGAACTTTTTATAAGTTACTGGACTACGTAAAATTTAGCATTGTAACAGAGAAAAAAATACCACCTGTTGCAGGTTTAGCCACACAGTTTGAAAGCAGACCTTAAGAAAAGAATACTGATGTGTAGACTACAGAAATATACCAGTATTATATTATTCTTGACAGCTTAATTCCCTTTTGAAGTTAACACGGATGTGTCACCAAACAATTAGAAGTGGTGGCACATCTTTTTAGAAGGCATGTCTTCATCATTCAATATTTTTTCAGTAAAACTCACAATAAAAGCCGTAATCAAATAAAAGCAGAATGCTTTTCAATTTGCAAAAACGTCACCACTGTCTACCCTAAATTACTCTATAGCTGGCCAGGCTACAGTCACACATTCAAAGTTATACGCAAGATAGTGATGTTAACTCATGTTTACCGCTTTCTCTCATCTTTTGGCAGCTTCTGTCGTGCTTTGTGTGTTTTTTCTGTCGTGGTTTGTGTGTTGTTGACATTTTATCCTAAAGGATAAAGGCCTTGAAGTGAACCTCATTCTATGAGTCAAATTATTAAGAATAGAAATTAACAAAATACCCCTTGTATTCTAGCGTGCCCCAAGTACACCAACAACAGAAACAGAACAGAAGTCATGGATGAAAGACTTACACTGAGTATATGAGAAAATTATCCAGAATAAATAATTCAAGCAGTCGAAGCATTACGTGCCAACACAAAATATCCCTTTCTTTCCATTCCTTTATGGTGCTTTCTTTAGTTGTTCCAAAAAATTATTAATATACATTTATGTGAAACATATGCACTTTTAAATGGACTAAAAGCTGCTATAAAACAAACAAAACACAGGATGGAACAGCAGTGTATTACTAATTTAACTATTTTACAGTTCATTTCAAACTTGTATGGCAGTACCAAAACATTTAATTTAAACAAAAGGAATGAAATAAATGATATAAATATAAGAGTTGAACAAATTTAACAACAAAAACAACAGAAAAGAATAAAAACCTGTGGTATGGTGGATGGGATGACAGTGGTCTCGGCAGGGACTGGTGGGACAGGGATCACAGGGACAATGGGAGAAGAGGAAGGAACAGCTTCTGTGGGCTAAAAACCACCAATACAATGTCAAAAATAATGAAAACTACAAAAACATTCTAAAACAAACAAGATTCAAATTGAATAGATTTTTTTTTTTTATATTCTGAAAGAGCAGATAGATTTGGAGACTTTAACCACACCTGAAAACAGATGGGCCATGCTGCACTGCATTCCCAGCAGTGCGCTAATGTCACATAACCCAAAGAAGTAGGACACAGCCACGCTGCTTCTTCACACCAAGCTACTCACCTTGCAGTGCAGGACAGTGAGACTTTGCGGGGTAAAACAGAAACCTTGCCTTTTCACATCAGTGGGCAGACTCCAGCTTTTTGTGGGCTGGTTTCACAACATGTGCCCCCCATCATTGTACAATGAGTAAAGGAAGGGAAACAATGACTAAAGTTGGTAGGACTGAACAAATTAAAGTTCCTTGTCGATACATGGGGGAAAAAAAATCAAAACTACCATGCATTTTCTAAACCAAGTTCAAGTTAAAGAAAATCTTTTAGTCAAGTGGTTGGAAGATCCTAACACTGATTCATTCCACCCTTTCATATAAAGATCTTTATATAAGTTTACCATACAAATATACAGCCCAGTAGGATTTGGGCTTCAGGAATTGTAATTAAAACAATAAACAGGAAAGCTATGACACATAAGCTGCAAGGAAACAAGATTATAAATAGCATTCTGGGCAAAATATTGATTCAAATCACTCTGAGATGTTAACATACTGGTTGTCAACAAGCTGTCAGCAACAGACTACTGGCAACCATCAGGATTACCAGCTGAACGACAAATCAAAGTTCTTGCAACTTGGCTGTTCCAAGACACACTTGTGAAAATATGCTGAAGAATAACCACAAAATGAAATTACTAAATCCTGAAAACAAGTAAAAAAAAAAACAGAACATAAAAGTATTAGACATCTCAGAAGCTTGAAATCTATTAAAACACAAAGCAGTCTACATTAATAGCATAAACTAAATGAAAGAGTAAAAGCAAAGATTAAAAGATTAAAGAAACCTAGCACCACTCAAGAGTAGCAACCCTTCTTAAATGTGGATACGGTATTTCTAGTTTTTTCAGCTCTATCTAAAATTAACAGCTGGTGAAAAACGTGGAAAGATGTTGGAACAAGACATTTGATGTCTTCGAACATTATTATTAATGTCATTTAAACACCCTTACATGGACACCACCGCAATCTTTCATGTGTTTAGGGGGAAAAAAAAAGGGGGGGGGGGGGGGGGGGGGGAAGATACAGAAATGTAAATTGCTCTAGAGAAACAATAATATGCATTTCCCAAAAGCTGTGGGGCATGCTCAGTGCAGCAAACCTCCAGTCAGCAGGAGATCAGTGATGCAGCCTTTAGAGGACAGATCAAATTAAAATGCTTCAGCAATTACTTAGCCCCACACATGCAAAAATTAAGCTTCCCCTTCAGATTTGTCTTGTTCTAAAACAAGAAGCTTCCCATATGCGCACAGAGCAAAAACCCCATTAACCAAATGGTCAAATGTACACACACTACCTATCAAAATACAGCACAACACTAGGGCTGCAAAGCTAACCGTTAGCAGATAAGAAAAATCGTGTTTTACAGTTGCAGCTCTTGGAACAAGAGAAGGTGAAATACAACTGAAGTTATTCTCAGATATCAACCACGCAATCCCCTACCCTTTGGCTTAGCAAAACAGCTGACCCAGTAATAGTTTTCTTTGTAGGTCAAGCATCTATGCACCTCTCTGCACCAAATAGCAGCCTTATTTTCATGCTTCACTCCTTGTCTCAGTTCCTAACTCCCTTGTCTCTCTGGGCTTCTCTTTCCCAGTCACTTCAAGAACTCTCCCAGTCAGTTCCAATTCTAATCCTTACTATTATTCTTTTAAAACTGGTATCATCCAAAGTCCTTTAAGGCTTTAGGGTTCCAGTCTCGTAAGCTGTTAGCCTGGCCATCATGCTTTTCCTTGGTGCTGTTGGCTTGGTATCCACATGCTCTTCGCAGCCCTCCGTTCCCTGCTCATTCCCTCCATTCCCAGCTTCCTGATGGCGTTCCTATGGAGTCTCCTCCACTGCAGAAAGAGGTGACGTGGTGACCTTTTTCAAAGGATACACCAACACAAATGAAGACAAGATAGTCTTCATTTAAACATGAACAGTTTTATGGAGTACGGCAAACTGATGTAGGTACTGTGGTTACCACAACGAAGGCAGGGAAGAGGAGAGGAAAGGAAACCCAGTCTTGAAACACACTTGGGCTGACTTACTTGAATTTTACTGCTTGACTTACAATTCACACAACTGGAAAATTATCTAAAGAGTTTGAATAAAGCTGTTAATTATTCAATTACAAGACTCAAAATGGAGTTGTTTAGTGAGGTTTTATACCTAAAATAGGCTGGTTTAACTTAGAACCCCTTTTTCTCCTTGCACACAATTCCTCTACCCTGGCTTTTGATACATGCAGTACTACCTGAAATTTAACTTCTGGAATTGAATTGCAATGGAGGATACTCTTCACCCTCAGAAAACTCAGCCGCTAATAATAAAACACCAATCAAGACCAACAAAAAGGAAACACTTTCCTAAAAGCATAAAGATAAAGCCCTGGCAGTAGAGATAAGAAAGTATTTACAACCTTTTACTAGATGATAAATAGTGTGCCTGTATCTGAAATGCTCGCTACGCCACCATTATGATGAAAGCTCAAACTAGAGCAGGAACAGAGTGCTACAATACAATTAATGGAACAGACAGTTCAAGTTTGGAGATGAAAAAAGCAGCATCTGGCGTGTTTCAGTTAGCAAAGTAGACTGTAAGGCTGATGGTGGCTTACATGCTGGCACCATAAAGCCAGTCAGAACATATGTGGTACTGAGATCTGGGGACACGCGTGTCCCACCATCTTGGCTCTGCGTGCTGCACATGTCACTCAGATGCACCTTTACCCTTTACCTACATTTCCTTCTTTCCACTGCAGGCTAGTGCTTCACATAGAGCCTCTTGCAGAGTTGGAGCACAGAGAGTTTTCACCTCCTTTCCTTCCCTTTCCCAACACAACACCCCTTAGCTCACCTGCAATGAAGCAGCAGAATGTAACTTGTGAATGTGAGCTCTGAAGCTGTAAAATGGGTGCAGATGGGAAAAGAGTCATGCAAGGAAAGGGAGAGGAGACTGTATAACCCAAGAAAGAAGGGAATCCAAGCAACCTTCAGTATCTGCTTTTTCGACAACCCTATGTACATTTTTATATATTTTTCTACATCCCCTTGGAGCCCAAGCAAGACCAATCAGCTAAGGTGTGCTGGGGGAAGTTAGGTGCCAATGGAAGAACCAGCCCTTCTCCCCAACACCACACCCAAAAAAACATTAATTAGGGGCTAAAGGCCAGTGCAAGAAATTAAATGAATTCTAACCATCGATGCAAGACGACCTGGAAAGTCTTAAGAGAAGAAAGCTAATTTTATTTTAGTATGCTTCATAATCAGTCTGAAAATGTTTATGTGATACAAGTATATGTGAGAGCAGCTGAATAAGCTCCAACAGCCCACGGTATCACTTCCAATGCTCTGCTACCCAAGAATTTTCAAGAAAAAGACATTTATAATGTTTAGGAATTTGTTAGATTAATACGTTAAAGTATTCTGAAAAACTAAAGCTTTTCCTCAGAATAACTTTAAGTTGTCTCAGTATAACGTTTAATAATTCTAGGTTAATAAGATGGTTTATTAAGATGGCAAACTTATCTATACTACAAAGAAAGTAATGGGCCAACTAAAACATTGTTTGTATAAATATGAACTGTGGCACACACTTATGATAGACTATTATATATAGGAATGCATAACTTGGACAACACCACACTAACTGAATCTGTCAGATGAAATAAATGCACTAAAACCTACACCAAAAAGTCATTTTGTTACAACAATCACATGAATAATTTTGTTGGATAAAAGTCTAATGTGATGGACCTTCTAATCATATAAACTAACAATTATCAGTTAACAAGTGGTATGCTTGCTAATTTTGTAATGCCTTTCAGCAATTAATCAAAATTATGGCAGTAAGTACCTCCAAACCTAATACTGAAGTCCAAACCTTGTGAAAAGGAAGGTCACACCCATTTTCTCAACTTTAACCAACATACACAGTAACCATTTCTATCATGGAACACCAACTAACCTGAAATGAATCAAAGCACCATACACATCTCAAAGCAGATAACTAAATCAGCAAATTCCATCAGGCTGCTATTTTCACGTAGTAGAAGATAGATTTTGGAGAATGACAATAAAGCAAACCCGACCTTCCTCACTTTCAAGTTACTATTTAAAAAGCACACTGCATACAGTGCAACCATCTTAATGGGAAAATACTAAACAGAAGTATTTCTGTTAGACTCCAATTATTACTACTTTGATTGCTAACTGTAAAACGCAAAACAAGTCTCTGGAAACAGCAGGGTTAAAACTACAGGAAGACATATGGCATATTATCTACTGTTTGCATCATCTCCCCCTTATCTCACTCTACAAGAGCATAAAATCTTATAAAAATGCACATCTATAAATGCCTGGTGCATTACGTACCTTTTCTAAGGAACAATTAGAGCACGAGCCATCAGACACCCAACCACTGGCAGCTTTAACTTTTGCTGTGCTTTTTGTAGGACTCTTTTTTACACTATCACGCAGGTTAGTAAATTTTCCTCTGTGTTTGGAAGAGGCTGGCAGTGTAGATGAACTAAAAGATTTATGAATGTTCAGTGCCTGCTGCTGATGCTGGAAAGACTGCTTTGGCTGCACGTGAAGGTTTTGATGCATTTCTCTTCTGGAGCTCCTGGTTAAATCAGTTTGCTTGAGCGTTCCCATCCCACAGTCATCTGCAGCACCACAGTATTTGTAGTTGTGGCAGTAAGTAGTCATGAAACTAGCAACACACACAGTCCATTTTGGGAGAAAATAAACCAAAATATCGCTTCCTGCAAACGTTCAAAATATTGTTTTCTGGATTATGGTCATAGGAAAAAACCACTAGATACTGTTTTAGCTAGTGCCACACGTTGGGTACTCTCACGCTATTTAAAGAGCATCACTGAACCACCCCACAACTGTCAATTTGCTAGGCACAGATAATCAATGCAATGCACAAGTTATTGAACAGATGGCAAAACTCATCTGGCTTTAATAAAACGAAGCTATGAAAGGCTATAGCTATTTTCTCTCGCACATATGGTCCTAACTACCCCCAAATTTTGCTGTATTTTTACAACCTCAAAATCTCTCTGAGATTTGCAACTAGAAAATATTTTAAGCTGCCTATTCCTCTACTTTCTGGAACACTTTATGGGGGTTGAATTACTTTGTCTGATAATTTCAAGAGTTGCATTTCCATGAAATACATCAGCACTGCAAGACCACAATTTTATATGTTGTTTAAATTAAAAAATAAAAATAAAAAAGCATAAGACAATTATTTAAAAGAACCAAGACTCCTTATTACTTTATTGTTTATTCAGTTTTTTTTAAGGCCACAAATGCATGATCTCTATATTACATTTTTACCCTTATTTTCAAAACAAAACCCTTCAAAACAACTCTAAGCCCCGAAGAAAAAAAAAATGCAAAGAGGAGCTAGCTTGATGCAATCATACTGTTGAATATTGAATTTTACCAGCCAATTTTAAATTAATCTTTCTAAAAAGAGATAAGGGTCAAACACTAAGTTCCCAGAGTCTACAGAAAAACTTCCATCTAGCAGGGACAGCTATGTGACTGGCCTCACTGAAGGAAGACACGGTCTGAAGTCAGCAGTCATGCAGCCTTCTTGCCGGCAGACACAACCCACATTTGATTTGCACAGCTCTGGACCTGCACAGCACACACCATCTGTCTCCTGCCTATGGGTCTGGTCTAGGAACATGTCGTGAATCTGAATATCTGGCACTGGCCGTGATAAGAATGAAGGACACCAACCCATAGCAAACAGAGCTTGATTAAGTCAGCTCTACAGTCCTTTAATATGATGAAGAGATGTTATCAGTTCAGAGCATTAAACATTGTTATTTTCCCTTCCATTGTGCACTTTCCTGTAGTAAGTCTGACTAAAACAATATGAGTCAGCATAATTTTTGCACACAGAATAAAAAACTAGAAATACAGACCTAAGTACAAACCTTTACAGTTATTTATAGAGTGGATACTAAGAAATAAATAGGACTGACAGATGCTCCTCTAATCATCAAGAGCTGCCATGTCTCATCATCTACCCAGAATGGATGTAATCAAGAGCTGCATAACATATCATTAATGCGATATTCAAGCATACAGACACAGAAAGGTTTCTGGCCAGTGACAGGAAGCTGAAAACGTGTTGGTCATACAACACTCACAGACTTGGGCTTGCACATGGCAGGTATGTCTTCTGCCTTTGCAGCCTCAGGGAGAGACGAGCGTGTCCCACTGATTACAAATGGGCAGGTGCACCCAGGTACTTCTGTTCCAGACAGACCAAGAGTCTCTAGATTTTGTTATTGAAGAGAAATGGCAGAGAGGAAGATCAGCGTGTTGTGAGTGTGCATATAGGTTAACAGCTCATGCCCCGCACATCACATCTAACTTTCTTCTCCTTGGAGAAATTTCCACACATTAATACTGAGCAACTCCGAGCTATCAACTTTGCAGAAAACCCACACGCTAACTAGCTTCTTGACGGAAACGAAAACCAGCTTTGAAATGCACTTAGTGAGAAAGCGATGGCAATGGGAAGACATGCTGGATACCAGATTCTTGGAAAGCCTGGTGTCTGACTTCATATGCTCTCCTCCAGACAAGAAGGGGGAAAAAACACAAGGGAAAAGGAGAGAAAGGAATTCACATCTCATGTGCTCACAGACATGCTGACTTCAGTGGCAAAAAAAATAGAGATGATGTAGCAGATAACTGGTAATAGTATAACATTGTTCCTGGAAGTCCGCATGCCTTTGGTCCCTAAGATGATAGCAATAAAATATCAACAATTAAAACAAAAAACTTGAAGGCACTTGTACTCCAAGCACTGAAACACAGCCAAGGAACAGGAGGTACAGGAAGAATACCTAATTCATCCAGGGCTGAACAGTGAGCCAGGGCAATCTCCAGTGGAAAAAACAGTAGGGAGCACTGTTATATACGTAGGAGAAGTGAATATAATAGCATCTTGGTCAAAAAAAATGGGAGGAAGAATAAAGGATTTTATAATAAACAGGGAATGAGGCTTATATAGAACAATCTTGATGGAAACACAAAGAAAACGTATAGCAAAGAAAAAAATCAAGGAGAAAGAAAAAGTAGCGAAGGCAAGAAGAATCAGACATCTGAGAGTCACCGACATCATTCTGCCAAATTACATTCACATATGTGATGTGATGCAAAGCCTGCCTTGCTGTTGTACCAGTAGAAAAAATCTCTGGTGGAGCAGAGGGCCATATGGGTAATTCAAAGAAAGAAAACCAGTTATGTAACTAGAGCAGCGCAGGTTTGACAAGATCCTCTTCTGACTGCAGAAAGCCTGCAAGTATTCTCTACAGATCATATTAATTGCTAGTGTGAACTGCTTCACTCTAAATATCAAGTGCTAAGTGGTTTCATGTAACTAGAGGGGGCTCAGGATCAGGTTGTGCTTTAGTAATACCTCCAAACTGTGAACAACACATTGCTGAGAGATTAATCATATTTCATTATTTTAAATTAGTATATAAACAATTTGCATTGATCACTTTGACCAGCACTTTATACCTTTTTTCTCCTTTAATGTACAATGCATCCTTTTTTGTGGCAATCTGTTGAAGCGCCTATGATATATCACAAGTAGTTCTTCCTCAAGAATCACCATCTTCCCACATTCTTGAACGCCCACACAGTAGCTGGATAACAACAGTACCTCTGGAAGGGGAGAAGAGTAGTACCAATCGACTAACAACCTCTACTTCAGAGGTTGTTTACAAGACCAGGTAAGCTTCAAGAGCCAACTTCTGTTACTTCAAAAAGCAATTGTAATATCTAGGAGAATATTCCAAAAATAATTGTGTACGTCACCCCTCCCACTGCCTTTCAGCAGATACCACACAAACAGCAACCTGTGTTAAAACAAGCTGAAGTGTTAGAAACGTAGGCTTGAGTTTTTATCAGTCATGAAAGTAGGAAATAGAGTATCTACTGAAGTGAACATAACTTAAAAAGTGGTGGAAGAAAATGTTCATTCAATAAGCAGTGACTGGACTGAAAATAAGTGCCATATTTTATTTCCAGGGATACACAGTTTAAGGTCTAGTATTACAGTTTTATATCTCTTCTGTGAACCACGTCCTGGAATGTCACAGGACATTTTGCTGGTGAAGCTGCCTGTTTTCAGACCTTCACATCTATCTTTGTCAAAATCGCCAAAGTCAATACTCATCTAAGCGCACCTTCTGGGATATGTAGTCTGTTTGGTGGGGTCTCAAGGCGGTGGTAAGAATAAAGCACAGATGCCATCCATCCTCATTTACAATCCATGTTAGCTGTAAGCTGCCCAGCACACCCAAGTTTGAGGACACAGCTAGCATTAACGCTGATGCCCCATCTGTGCTGTGTTCCTGCTGACATCAGTGCCATCCTGCGGCCCGGCCATGGCTTCAGTGCCACGTTGCCACTGATGCTACTTGGTTAACAATAAATGTACAGATATATTTTTCCTGGATCTGTTTCTCCAGGACTACATCCATAAGCAACAGTATAGGAGCAGACTGTCCAGCAGCTTGTAGGATGAAGCTCTAGAACTATGTAGCAAAAGTAGAGCTTAGTCTATGAGACTGACAAGACTATACAAACTACAGAGCTACCACCAACTCTCACATAGTGTCCGGTTCTTTGATGGGTAAAACTTTCCAGTGCTAAGAACTGCATGCAAGCTAGTCTCAAAGTTTCAGCAGTCAACAACCCCCCTCTTCTGTCCCTGTCAGGATCTAAGAGCGGACCCTTTAAGACTTAATTCCCTCATGGACAACACTTCACCCAAGGGAGGATGCCAGTGTCCACTCTAAGTCTGGTATTCAAACAGATTTACACAGCTCAAACTAATCTGTCCTGCAAACTCTCTAAAGGACTGCTGTAACGACCTAAAGTCATTCATATTCTAAATCTGTAACATAAAAAATGTATGCAAATTTAATAGCGGCTTTAGTAAAGGCAAGTTCTGATTTTGTTTTTCCAGATACCAAACCAGTGGCTAGCACCGAACCCTATGCAGCAGGCTCATCATCTACATTCACCAGCAACCTGGCACTTAAGTTCAAAACAGAATTACAGGCTCCTCATTTAGGTTCATAAGTACTATTGAGAATGAATTTAATGTATTTCATTTACAATTTAAAGCAAAGCCTAGAAAACACCATTTAAATAACATCAGCCTTAAGATGAGTAGTTTTCATTATTATGCTGAAGAACCCACAAAGAAGCCCAGCCAGCGCTTCAGCATCAGAAAGAAACCAGGCAAAGAAAAAATTCGCTCTAAGACTTCATTAAGGAAAAACAATATCAGCTCTAAGACATTAGTATTTTCAGGTTTTGAAATTCCCAATAAAAAGGGTATTCTGTAGGAGGAAACCTAGATGTGATTGTGTTCATTCCTGAGAACACTTTCAAATCAAAATAAATGAATAAATAAATGTTGGATACTCTTTATCTACTTTAATGGATACGACACTTCTTATAAGCTCTCAGAGCAAATAATTTCCAATTCTTCCTAAATTGTTCAGGGAATAACTAAATCCTCTTAGACAGTATGCTTATTTTGTTCTTTATAATTCATTCAAATAGAAAAAGCTGACCTATATCTAGCTCTGATACTAGGAAATGACTTGGCTAAATACTAAGAATACATCAGCTAACTATCATAACTATCATACTGCTCTTACCCTAAACACTTTGCATTTTGATTTTTTTTTGAAATTAAATAAATCTGAGAATTATCATTCACAACATATGAAAATAACACACGAGTTTCATCTTATATAAAGCATGATCTTTTTCTTTAGAATAAAAAACATTTCGGATTTGCTTGCACCTCATAGCCCCTGAAGGTACAGTCTTAAAACATGCAGTAATGAAGTGATCTGAAGCTAGTCAGTAAATCCAAGTTTGGCTTTCTGTTTTAAGACAGGTATTTTTTATCTTATTAATGATTGTGTTATTTTGTGAGAAATCTATTAGTTGCGCAAAAATCATCTTCATAAAAATAAATGTTTTCCCTAAAACACTGAGCAGGAGCAGAAAGTCATTTGTTTCATACTAAGAAACAGGAAAAAAAATCACTAAAAAAGCCATCCACAACAACCTATTTAAACTCAGTAACTCCTTCAGGAAGTTAGTCTCAGAAAATTTTAGACAATTAATTACTTGACTTACACGAAGTGTTTTTATACTAAAGCCACTCCTTATTTCATTTACAGAAAGCTTCATACACAAGAGGCATTAGCGTTTTATTTTACTCATGCTGAATCCTTCCAAACACAGACCATGCCTTTCACTACAGATCCAACAGCTTTGTGCTGCTCTCCTGATGCTCTGCCTTTTCACTGCTCAGAGCTACGGCTGAGATCTTTACCATGCAATTCCAAGCTAGGTACCACATCTGATTTTATTCATTCTTCCACCATGGAAACGCTGGGAGCTGCCTCTCACTTGCTTCCATGACAACATGCAGTTATAATATCTGACAACAAGCACCATTACACAACACAGCCAGCCTCTAGAATGACTCATAAGAGCCCTGCAACGTTTCAGCAGAACAGGCACCCTTTCTGTAGTGTCAAACACTCAATGGTCTTCAGCAAATTAAGATACTATAAAAGTTACAACAGCTGTAATGCCTCGCATTACTCGTGCAAACTCCGCAAGTAAATAAAAAGGCTGGTTTTTTTTCCCTTCACAATGCTGTTTGCTAAAATTTCTACAAGATTTTGGCACTTCTCAGTATAATTTACAAAACACATTTTTCCAATCTCACAATGGAAAATGTGCTTATGTATAATTATAATTATACAATGTTGACTAAAAAGAATGAATTTTGAAGACAAGGCCTACAGATGAACTGACTTATGGTCCATAATTACCCATAGGCATTTTATCTGCATCTCAGGTTAATTGCTCCACAGGAACACTAAGGCAGCCAGCTCAGGTTTGATCGATTTAGATATAATGCTGGACAAACACCACTGTGGGCCTTCATAGACAGCTTGTGCAGAAGCTGCTTAACCTCTCGAGCAGGGCAGGAAACCTGAGCCAGTCATTCCGGATTCTCTCACATTCCACAGAAAATCAGCTCGTACATCTCATTAACTGGAACCAGACAGAGTCAGACAACCTAAATTAAAATGGAGCTCTCTAAGTATATCCTCTTGTATCCAAACCGAGGACAGAAGTCACTTAAATAGTTCCCTGTGGTTTCCATGTGGCCTCACCCGTTGAGGACAGAGCCTGAGGAGCTGGAGGATGAGGTTCAGCACCGAGGCTTGGCACCAAGCCCCACCTGGGAAGGACATGCTGCAGTGACCACCACAGGGCTCTGCAGGAGCCAGACCTGAAGTACAAGACTTGCCAGCCCGTCTCAGTGCTGGCCATGCCCGGGAACACCTGGGATCACATAAAACCAGCAATGCGTGTTGGTACCACACTTACCAAAACCTTCTACCAACTGTGTTGTGTGGTACGTGGCTGTATCATTTAGTCTGGATAAGGCAAATATTGACTATACTGACCTGAAAAAAAAAGTGGGTAACAATAAATATTGCAAGAAATAGCTTAGGTTACTCAGAATATGTTGACACACATGTAACAAAGTAAGCTTTCCCTTAATTATGACTTGAATTCAATTTTTTTCATAATCTCGACAGAACACCAGTTTACACAATCATAGTTGCCCATTTTCACTTGGTTCAGATCACTGAAATGCCTAATGTACAATAAAATGTTAGAGGACTTCAGGATATGAATATTTGAAATTCACTACAAAAATTCTGTATAGTGCTGAGAAGACAAGGGTTCTGACCTCTGAATTTACAATTCATGAAAAGCAAAACACTATTCATCGGACCTTCAAGATTACAGACTATCTGAGAAATCATAAGAAACGAAACTGTAGAATTTTCTTACCTAATTCCAACAACAATAATCAACAATTCTACTAAAGATTCAAGGCCTTAAGCATTGAGAAGCTAAAGAAATTCATTCATCAATAAAATCTTTGGATTCTAAACAGTTTACAGGAAAAAAATTAGGGAAATTGAGGCCTGCAAGTATTTAATTCAAGTATTAACAAGGCAATCACTCAAAAATACTTCATTCATTTTTATATCCTCAAAAAGACAAGAAAGCAAACTAAGCATGTGTTTAGCCACATTTTTTAACAGTGGTCTGGCCACGTGTCATGTTCTAGGTTACAGGCCACTTTGACATGTGAGGTGGAAGGGTTTGTACACTGCAGGATGATATCCTGGCTGTCACTTACTCTAACTACTCCAAGAGTCCTCACTGAATCCGTCTGCCTACATGCTGAAACAAAGAAAAATGAAGAAGTCTAAGAGAATGGAAAAGATCAATCTTTTCTCTCTTCAGTCCAAGACAGGCATGTATTCATTTTCTTAAATATTTACCTGAATTCTCAGTTGTTTCTGAAACTGTTTTGTAGAAAAATGCACAAAAACAAGTGCCAGAAACCAGATTCTCCTCCCCTCACCAGGCTGCAAAACAAGGACCAGCTGCTCTACTGGAATTCAATTCCTTGCCACACTGCTGTTGCAACTTAAAATTTACATGCTTCAGAAGGCTAGACAATTCCATGAAAACTCAGGGATTCAGGGTTATGAAATAGAGAGGTCATCTCCAGCTCCTGGGATCCCTGAAATGGAAAAGGCAGAAAGCATCATCCCTATTTTTTCCTGTTCAGATCCATTCCCTAGTCTGATGCTCTGGCTGCTGCTGGAAGCACAGCACCAGACCACATGATAACAGTGTGATCTCAAGGTTTTTATTCTCCAGCAAGAGAAAATGTGAAGGCAAATATATATATATATATAATTTTTTTTTTTGCATTTTTTTAATAGTGCATTTTATTTCATCTGTTTGTTCAGTTCATGGTTTTTCAGGTTGAAGGACAAAACAAATCTTGAGCAGTACAACATAAGTAAAAATGAGCAGGTAAAGTAACAGGAACGAAACAAATGAAAAACTAACATGGAAAACAAAAGAAAATGGACTAATGGATATGCAAAGACAAATGACTAAGTGGTAATGCTATAAATAAATAACTATTTAATTTCTTTAAATTTCAAGAACAAGAAAGCAAAATGTGCCTTTTTGTGCTGGTTACTCAGGCTTAAACCAAATTAGTAGCTCCCAAGCTTTCATACACAAGAAATATGCTCAGTATTGTGTTCTGTGTTATGATCTGTTTCTTCTTCAGAAACACAAGACATTTTATTTTACCTTTTTCACAGCTGCAGAATACTAAGGTGGCATTTTCAGAACCATCAGTGAAATCTCCAACGCGCTGGACCAGCAGCAGCTAATTTATAGTCTATCAGTTCATGCCCATGTGCCTGATTATCCCTCTAACATCGTTCCTCATTTGTTACTGTACAATGAACGTCATCGGTTGTTTTTGTGCCCAGTCATTCACTTGTCTTCTATCCCCTGCAGCTAGTTTAGCTAACCTAATAAAAAATATTAATCACCCACCTCTGCCTCAGTTTCCCTACCCCTGCCACACAGACACACACCGTACCTCGGATCGTTCATGACATGACCTTCTGGGACTCCAGTCCCAATCAAAGGGACCTGTTTTAATCAACTGAAAATCTATAAAACATCCTTCCCCTTTTATCTCCTAACTCCACCAATTTTAACTGCCTTTGATCCAAGAACTATCATTTTCAAAGACATTACGATAATTATAATGACCCTCTGATGACCAGATAATCCCATGCAGGCTTTTATCTCCATGTTCCCTGTTTTCAAAGAAGTCTGGAAGATCTGCGAGTCCTCACTTCCCTTTACAAAGACAAGCTGACTTCTCCTCAATATATGTTTATGTGTTAATTCTTCTCAATAATAATTTCCCTCAGTTTGTACAATAAGGAAATCAGAGCTGCACTGCTGTAGCCTCAGAGTACAACTCCTCACCTTTTTGAAAGGGCATCCTATTGCCTTTTTATTACTATTATTACTACCACTACTCTAGGAACACCCAGACAGTTTAAACAAAAAGGTCGCACACAACACAATGGACCCTTCATCCATATTAAACACAAGCTCCTTAAGAAATCCTGAGTAAATGTCATCTCATATTGACCACCTGTGCTTCTTACCAAATTAATTTCTCTTCTATTGACATCTGGTTCTTCCTATTTTTAAAACAGCAAATGAGTCACAGGAACTACTCCAAGCTCAAACGTGGGACTGCCCTATAGCTGTTTTATTGCCTAGAGAAATATTTTACTCTTTATTTACTCTGGTTACCTGAGAATAGTTACCTGGGATAGTGTTATTGGCATCAGCAGTTCTGATCAGTTGTATTTCACAGTCAATTTGCATGCTAGTTAATTTAGGATGAAACTAGTTAAGTGCTGCTCTATAATGAGTCTTAATGTGTTGACTTTTAAAAAGCTGTGTACAGAATTTCCCTCGTGGTGTTCAAAAAGGACAACAAAACTGAAAGAGTTGAAAAAATTAAAAGCAGTAGTAAGGAGATATGATAGAAGTTTTAAAGTATAAACTGCGTCCTGGCAGTTTACAGCTTCCAGACAGCAATTTGAAGTCATTACATTAGATGTTGAATCAGAGATTGTGATATATTTTTGTATTTTTAAGTACAAACCTTATTTGTCATAATTGTTCTTTTTACACAGGAAATACTCCTTTATTACCCTGATTTGGCAGTTACATCATGTCCCACTAAGCTTTTAAAATGCGTATCATATTAAGATCCTTCTTTAAAATTAGATTTTCTATCTGAATTTACCTAGCTCCAGTTCCCAGACTGGTAATACAGATGCTTTCTTCTACCAAACAAACAAGCTTTCTAATTACAGAAATCTATCCCTGTGTATTTATATTTAGTCTGTGATCAAGTCATCTCCTGATTTTCCTTTGGATGAACTAAGCAGAGGTTCTTAAGTTTCTCTTTTCAAAGCAGGTCTTCTTGAACACAATCTACAGTTACAACCCCTTTTCTGAACACCCTTTCCCAATTTATCAGGATCCCTTTTCACACCGTGATTTCAGATAGGAGACCGCACATTGCAGCCAGAATCCAGAGCTCCCTCTCCCTCCTTCTCCAAGGGAAAACCAAGTCCCTTCTCCCCTGCTATATCTCACTGCACGTTCAGATACAGTTAACTAAGAGTAACTACTGTTTGCTCACTAAATTAAATTTACTATGAAGCAACTTTTACCCTGCTCCCTACTATGTCTAAGAAACCAAATGCTATTACCTGAGAGGCCCATAACATGTGTTGCTCAATTAAGTTCAACATTTATCAGTCAGTGAAAAATATAAATAAATAGATATACACCCTATGAGGTAGGACAGACAAACAGAAGACGGGTGGAGAGGCTAGAAGACTCCCACCAAACATTCCTGCAGTCTGGTGGGTTCAAGCAAATGCGTCATAAAGCAGTGGGAAGAAACTGAAAATTCCAGAGTCAAAAAAGTGCCGCACTGTGCCCAAACCTTGGACAAGATATCTGAAGTTGTACCAGGAGACTGACGCGACTACATAGATACTAGCCTCCAATAACAAAGTGAACTTCCACAAAGTGGTTAAAACTAAGGCTAACTAAAAAGGGGAACATTCTAAAAGAGACTACAAGAACGTGGAGAGAAAAAAAATCAATGAGCATTCCTGTTTTGCCAGAGTCAAAATAAAATTTAAAACTATTTTGTCCTGATTCTTTCTAATGTTATTAAAATTACGGATAAGGTGGTCTGCTCTTCTTAAATCATTTCACAGAAGAGACTGCTGCAAGGGACTATGCACCGGAAGCATTTTAATGGAGCAGAAGACAGAAAATTCATAAATGCCAAGATCAGCTTACAAAAGAGAGAAAATGAGTCACAAATGCCTGTTATCTGTCTGGAGAACGTGCCAGCTCAACTACGTCCTAATGCGCAGTTAAACAAAGGGTGGAATAGGAGCAAATGGACAACAGAGACAAGCTGTAGAGCGAGCCTGATGTATTACAGAAGTAGGTTACATGCAGCGAGATGAAATTCAATAACAACTGGAGTCACGTGGAACAGCAATAGGCAGCACAAAGACACCCTGCAGAATACCAAACTGGAAAACAAGGCCAAAAGTCCTTCGGCTAGTGGCAAACTAATTTTCAAAAAATAGACACAGAAGAGAGGCCTTGCCTTACATCAAACTGCGGTCCTTCAATTTCTTTTAATTATTATTATTTTATATATATATATATATATATATATACACACACATATATAAAGCTCAGGCTGTAAGGGACTCTCTCTGGAACCTCGGGCTCCTTCTGTAAACACTTTCTAACACTTTTTAACAATTTCGTGTGCAATAGACATGAATACTTAAGACTGAAGTTTTCTTGACAAGAAGAGAAGTGCAGTTTTAGGAACATATTAAAATCGGTAATCTTCGGAATAGAGATCACGAGTCACGTAATGTCACGTAAATTGTGTTGGTGTTGGCTCCCCGCTGTAGCCAATGCCTTTCCTCTTATGAATCCAAGTACTGTGCCGGTGAAGTAAAGGGGGCGTGCCTTTCCCTTCCCAAACCTGTGTGGGTGTGAAGTTGGCACATGCGGGTGCTCACCGGTTTCATGTCTTGCAGCACGGCAACGATGGTATGGACTGGTGACAGGCTACCTGGAAGCACTGCTTGCTGCTGAGGGCTTTGGTTGCCACTTTCACCTGTGATTTCCTAGTTGTTCTGTCTCACTCAGAGCTGATTTTACAGAATTTCTTCGTATTTGTTCCATTATACCTCAAAAAAATTACTTTTTCCTGAATGAGTAAGAAACGTGATAAAAGATGAAGGGAACACAAAATGTCATGGTTTTTGAGTCCTATTAGTGCAGGGTCTTTCTGGCTACGTTGTGCCAAATACTCCGAACATTCAGGAAACGCAGGCACCGAAGGCCCTGTTGATCCACTACCTTCAGCAAATCATCTAGGCGTCTTTTAGTATGAAGCCAAGAAATGGAAGGCTGTGAAAGAGGAAGGACTGTAGGTCTGTCATATAACTTTGCTATTTTACCTCATATTGTGCTAGTCATCCTCTCAGTTGAGGCTCACATTGATTGATGAAGTGTTTTGAAAGCCAAATGCAGGCCAGTCAGTCTTTCACCAGCTGTCAGTTTAGTAAACAGCTCTAGCAAGCTCCTGTGGTATAGTGTTTCTGTATGGCTGCCAAAGCTGCTGTATACATTTCAGTTAATACAACTATTAAGTAAATGACTGTCTGAGAGAACCACCAAGTCTGCAGTGAACACCATCTTGTTCCTGTTCTTCTATTTTGGGCTGTGGTATCAAGAGCACTCTCGATTATGATTAAGGATGTGCAGGATGATTTTTATAGTTTGAAGAAATTAATGCAACCAAAATGTCTCAGATATTTTTAGAAAACATGACTTTGTGACTTTGTCTCTTTAGAATGGCCTGCATCCATATTTAAGGGCTGATACAGTAACTTAATTTGCTCTATGCAACTAAGACTTTTAGGGTACCAAGATTTTGAGTTGGGTTCAAGCTTTGTGTCTTCAGCCTTTCTAGGATTTATAGTAAGTTGAAGAGAGAAAGTGTGGTGTTGATACAGCAAGGTAAACTGAAATCTTGATGTGCCCATTAGCTGTGCGGTCTCGTTGGAAGAGTTTGCTTCCCTTTCCTAGAACATGGGGTGGGGCCGGTGCTTTCTCCTGTGCTCCAGAAGAGAGGAGGTCTGTGAATTTGTCTTGTTCAATAACAGCTGCTTTGTAAAAGGTTCAGTGAAGTGGGTAGGATCTTAATCTTCTTTTTCCCTTCCTGAAAGGCATTTATGCCACAGTTATCTTCCTGTATTAACATTAGAATCACTGTATCTGTCAATTTTTTCCATTTCTCAGAAATGAGCCTACCTAGCATAAAGTACTGAAACACAGTAAGTGAGCTCCTAGAACTCTGACAGGGAATTACTTCGTATTTCTCTGTTCCTTCCCTACCCTCATTGACATTCATAGAGCAGTTTTATTAACACGCATTTGCTATTGATTCCTGTTTCAAATGTGTTATTCTACCATCTCTTGGGACCAATTTTCTTCTTTATTCTACTGATAATGTTTTAAGACCTACCTGGTACTTGGTGTTGTCATTGCTTACACATTGACCCTGAGTCACAGAACCCTAGAATGGCCTAGGTTGGAATTGGATTGTTGACCTTAGTGATCTTGAAGGTATTTTCCAACCTAGCTGATTCTGTAATTCCAATGGCTCTGTAACAGACAGGGCCCATGGACGTTTTCCTACCTTAAGGAAGGATATTTCCTTTAACGCTGTCTCTAAAGTGTCTTTAATGTTCAGGCAAGTGGAGATCGTCTAGTTTCTTGTATCAGGAACACTTGCAGATTTCTCCAGTTAGAAGGAAAGAAAACCTTCTGATGACAGCCAGGGCTGTTTGTGCACTAACCAAACGCTGTAATGAAGTTGTAGCAGGTAGAAGTCTAAAAGGGCACTATAATCACAATGCTGGTCTCATAGACATAGGCAACGATATCAAATGTCAATAGGCTTTGACAAGGACATATGCACCCTGCCAGATGCCATGTTCATGTTAAGGCAGCAATCCATCAAATTTATTCCTCATGAAATGGATAGGAGGGTTCCTATTTCACAACAGATGGGTAACTTTTTACAATCTGTCAAGGAAACTCAAAGCTTTAATACAGAGGCTGAATTTAGTGCTGAGACCTGATTTCTAGTTAACACCACCCCCACCTCCTAGCAAGTCTTCCCTGAATCCTAGACGCACCTGCTGAGGATCTGCCTTTTCTGGTTTTGCCCAAAGTAGCACCAACAACAGTCATGTCTGTACCAGTCAAAATAATTAGAATCATAGAATTCTAGTATTCTTTCTAAAAAGTCTTGCATGAAGGGAAGGGGGAGGGAGGATCTACTCTGTGATGTACTAATAAAGCTGCAGTATCTCCTAAACCGTGACTGGTTTACTGTCCCCTTCAAGTGACCACCTCTTGCTAGTAGCTTGTGTTCCTTCCAGTAAGTGCTTGGGCTCCAATGCAAAAAGCTGACTCACCTGAGCGGCATACATTCTCTGTACCTCCTTCATGTTTAACAAAGATTACCTACTATAAGCTGCTGCTGGAGTAAATGCTGAAGTTGGCACAGAGGTGTTCTAATCTCCACTTGACCGACCTGGCTGAGGGTGGAAGCCACCTCATCAACAGTGATGTGCATTTAGGCTACTGCAGATTTTTCCCTGAGGAAGTAAGGTGTGAGGACACAGTTGTTCCAGTTAACTGTGATCCTCTTTTCCTGCCCCCCCCCTTTTTTTTTTTTTATGGTGATGGCATGTATCATGACTGTATGGGGTTTTCATATTCCAGAATGCTTGCAGGGGTCCTAGGGTTTGTGCAGTGCCGTTGCTTGCATTTTGAAAGACTCAAGGCTCCAAGTACTAAGCTCAACATTTAAAAAAAATATATATAATCAAAAATGGCCTAGTTCTCAAACTATTGGTTAGAGCCTACTTCTTGTTAATACATCTCCCTTAAAAATATTAATTTGTACCATTTTTATCTTTGATATAATGCCATCTTATGGCAGTGAAAGTAATACTTTCAAAAAGTAAATTCATACTGCTACAAACATGTAATACCGCATAGCTTAAAAAAATTAAGGAAACAGGACAGTAGAGCTCATGTTTACACTTCAGAATTGCTTTCTCATAGTTAAAATCACCCAAAACAAACTATTTAAAGCTGCTTTCTCATAGGCTATTCACAATATTAGCAGCAACTGTTTACAGGCAGTATATGCTTAAATTTTAAGCTCGGGAAAAGTCTGCATTAAAAAAAACTAATGATGACAATAGTTCTTCTGTGTAGATAAAATCCCTACAGTCACTCCTGTAATTCCTTTCTTCTTCATTACATCACCAATTTAAATCCACACAGTAAATTGAATAAAACGTCCTGCTAGTGAAGAGCTTAATGTTATACAATGGCTGCCACAATCAAGTCCCAGTTTCACTTATAAAATTGAGCGGATACTAAAAGAGCCACACATCCATGCTGAAATGTAGTATCATTCCCAAATAATATATTCCACTGAGACTCATCTTGATATACTTGACTGAGATATTTAATACTTGCACTGCTATCAAACCTTCTGAAATTTTAGTTGCAGTATCTTCTGCAAGTTCCAGGTTTCATACGAAGCCCTCCCTTCTTTTTCCCCCCTTAACTTTGTGATGTTCATCTAGAAATACTTTTAAATACATTTTTAAATATAACAATTATAGAAAGGATGGTAAATACGGCTGTAAGTGATCAACTTTTGCAGTTCCTGACCTGTAAAAAGCACAATAAAAAAGGAATTATGGATATAGATTTATTTTTAATCATCTTTTAAATGCATCTTAGAACACCTCTGTGTTTGTCTTATTACATATAGCATTTTATACATGCTAGAATTATGTTTATAGTATTTCAATTAATTTTACTTACCAAGCAATATTCTCGGAATAACGACACATGGCAAAACTGGTTAAAGATCTTCCAAGAAATAGATTCAAAGGCAAGAAATGTTTGGGCTTAAACAACTGGCAGAAGCAGTTTGATAAGCTCTGAAATTTCAAGTTAAGCTTTTGAATTTATACACTTAAACGTATGACTGAAATGGATGAATGGAGTTACATGGTTTTCTGTGTTTTTTCTTCCTTTCCTAAAACACGGCCTAAAAAACAGAAGCACCAATAAGCATGGCATATTCTAAGAGCTAAACACTTTCTCAGTATCAAATGCCAGAAGCATATTATACTACGTTACTTGCCCAGAATAGCACAAATGCATTGCAGTTAGAACCGGTTTAGTGCTCCCTGAGTTTCAGACAAGTCAGTTTCTGAATTTGTAGCACAGCACAGGCCAAGTACCACTTAAAGTTAAAATGCATTCCGAGGCAAGATAGTGGTGTTTGTCATCAAGAATAGGCGCTTCTCAGAGCTTGGGTTTTTATTAAAGAAATTAATATATTTCTAAACAAGAACTGAAAGATCAGCTTCTAACCAAATTCCCTAATTCTGCTAGCTGAAGAACTAACTCCTCATCACAGGGAGTGTAGAAGGAAGATGAAAAAACCAAGGGCCACAAATGCCTGAGAATGTTATTTCAGCTTCCCTGAATTTGCAGAGGAGAAGGGTGCAGTTAGCAGGGCAGCAAGGCATTGCTACCACTGTGACAGTTCACTGCTGCAAATGGAATGGTCATTAACCCAGGGGATGTACGGCCATGCCATGGCCAGAATGCAGCATCTGATCACTGAACTCTCCTCAATACTTCAGTAACGCAGAGGCCACAGATCGATGCAATCCCCTCAAGTTCCATGCAAGGCACTCTGGAGACCTCAGCTAGGGCAGGACACAGGCAGAGGTTCAGAAAGGCTGCTTTTGCTGTCTACGGTTGAACCTGTTTGCACCGTTTATTTCCACTGCTGGGTGGGTGGAATTTTTCCCCATGAGAGATGGGTGATGTTCCTTGAACATTCTGGTAACATCCAGAAGGGCTGATATTAGTAGAGAAGGCAACTTTAGCATCTGAAAACTGCTAGTCTTCAGGGTGCTGCGGCTTCTTATAGGAGCCTTTCACTGCAGACTCATCCTCCATGCCACAACGCATTTGTGCACGATTTCTTTCGGGCATACACCTAACGCTAACTACAGCGGAAAGCAGCGTTACCGTATCAGTCACCAACTTCTTCCTCACTTCTTTAGGGTGTAAGACCCTTACTTGAGCAATGCATACCCCCAAACCCCAAGTCTCTTCTTTAGCAAGGGTCCTCTTACCACCACCCAGCTGGGGAGAAGGTGACCTGCTGCAAGCCCTTGAGAAAGAAAGGAGGGTGCAACCCCACCTCCAGGAGTCCTTGCCTTTGCACTGGGAATAGAGGGGCCTAAGCAGGTAGCGCCATGCCATGGCACGCCATGGCACCCAAGAAAGCCAAGCAAATGAAGGGGCAGCCAAAAACGCTTTTTTTCCTGATGTTAGATCAGCTGCAATGGGCAGATAAAGGTAGGAGGATAGTAAAATATCTTTTCTAGAGGAAGAAACAATAACAGGCTCTTTTCCTTTCAGTGCACTACTTAGGAATATCCTTATTCATTTTCTACAAACACTTCCAAATTTTTTTTTTAAACTTTCTTTTGGCCATGAACATATGTAAGTAGATCATTTTAAGAACTGTCATACTTAGGAAAAAAAAGCAGGCTTTCATGGAGGTAAGCTATCCCACACTCCAAGATGGGGCTATTCAGTACTTTATTTATCAGCAAATTTCTAGTCCTGACTAGTCAGAAACTGGAAGAAGCCTCATGCACTCCAACAGTATTTGTTCAAGCATTAACAGTTAAGTGCAACCCCAATATTTATGCAGAAAACTAATACTGTATATTTTGGTTTTTAAAAACTAACAGTATCTAAAAGCTGTTATGTCTACCTAATGCAGAGTTGGATAATGACCCATTACAGAAACTACAGAATCCATCTTCTGCATGAACATTTGCAGCAAGAAACTGAAATCCCTTCTAAGATCTCACACTCGTTTACTCTAAATTCACAACCATAAAACAGATAATAAGCAAACGTCACAATAAGAGGAAATGTTAGTTTATCCTTGAAACAATTACTAACAGATAAAATACTTAATATTGACATGTCTAAGGACATGTTTAAACAAGTTTTTGTATTATTCTAGCTTAAATCACATCAGGAAAGAATTATTCTTGTCTAAAGCTGAATTTAGCTTGGTAATAAGCAAAATAAAACTAGTCCTTTTTCTTTTTTTAAGAATACTGGTCTCAGCAATTTTCTGTATTTCTTCCTGTTTCATTATCATTTTTGTCATCAATTACTATTTCATTATAGGAGATGATCATCTGCTAATACCAGTGAGTTTAAACTTTTCTCAATATTAACCCTCTTCAGAATTCTCCCCCAATCTATATACTTCAGATTTGACTCCTCTCCTCCTACCTCAATAATAATCAATAAAAATCAGTACTTACAGCAGATCTACAGTGAAATTGAAAAATGCAGTGTCTTTCCTACAGACTGCACTAATAAATGTATATTCTGTATGGAAGGAAGGCATGCCTTATTTATAGATTGTTAGCAGCCAAAAAAACAGAACTGACACAGACTAAATTAAAACATGTAGCATGACAAATTCAAGACTTGAAATCGCTTAATCCTTTCTTTCAAATACAATTCCTTAATCAGGAAATACGTGGTTGCTATATGAACTGTCATCTTACTGTGGCTATGGATCTGGTATTCCTTAGCTGCATTATTCCCCTCCAGGGACAGGCAGCACAATGTAAATGGCATTTTTCAGTATGTCATTAAAATACCTCATATTTCAACTTGTTGGAGGCTCTCCATTTGCAAAATAACTTTCAGAAAACTCGCATCTCATTTAAGTGTCTCCATTTTCATGCTTTAATGCTAAGAATTATACAGAGCTCTGTGAAATATGAAAATGAAAGCAGACAGAAAACACCATTCATAAAACAGAGATTTATAAATAAATTGCTATTGCTGACTAGCAAGTAACCAGAAAGCATGCAGACAATAATTTCAACAAGTGGAATATTACCTGGGTGGAGCTGGCAGCAACCGAAATGCAGTCAATGAAACCATGTCTCCGAGTGAAAAATGCAACTATCTGCTGCCAACGGGAAGGCTCATTTCGTAACTCATCTGTCGAGCCTTTCTTTGCCCACTGCTTGTGCTTTGGGCCTACAGAGCTATGGCTTGAGCCCGTGTTGCCTCGATTGGCGCGAGAATAGAGGAGTGTGTTATTTCCGAAAATGTAATTCATCTCTGCGGCTCTGCAGGTGGTTGCCAGGCAGTCTTACTTCCCTACCAGCTGCTGAGTGGTGAATGAGCAGGAAAAAAAAGATGCAGATAGAATTACAGCAGCATCACTTACAAACCAGGAAAACAAAATTCTTCATAGCTGATGCTGTTCTTCTTCCAAGCTTTTCTACCACCTACATCCTTCCTCTACCTGTGATTGCTCGAGAGTATGCTCATTATTGTAATTCTAAGAAAAAGCACAAGTAAATGTTTTCCTTCTTTTTCCTTTTTCAGAACGACAGGATCAAAAGCTTGTTTGATCGAAAGCTTGTTTTCTCCTCCTAGAGAAATAATACCTGCACCTAACAGGTACTTAAGAGAAATTGGATGGCAGGTACAGTACAACGTTAGAAATCCACAGCTAAAAGGATGGTGGTGCATGGTAACAGCTACTGGGTGGAGAAAGCATGGATCACAAATCACCAAGTTTCAATCACTGTCTCCATTAAGATCCAATAGCATCTTTTCACTGCCTGCATAAATTATAAACATGAACTGAATTAAACAGGGAACATGCAGCAATGCAGCACAACTTCACTAGTTTCAGTCTTCTGAAAACATTCCTCAGAAAAAAGGAGACCTCATTCAGAATGAATAGCCAAGAAAGAATCGCTGGTTCCTTTTTTATTTAAAAAAAATCCTCCCTCTTTAGCACATAAAACAACTCAGAAGGAAACATACCCTTCTGAACACAACACAGTCATTTTATGCTGTGTATCAGTGGAGGGCTAGTTTTTTGTTTTTGTTTTTTTGACTCAGCAAGATTAGGGATATTAGCATTAAACACTAGAATTCAACGCTTTGTTGCTCTTATTTTATCACTAACATGTCAGGATCTTAACACCTATCTCCAGAATTCTGCAAGAACTCTAGGCATAATACGAAAACAACAAATATATCGTGACCAAAGGTTGTATCTCAGAAGTACAAGAAATGGCAAAAAAAAAAATCTGAAAGATGCTTATTGTGCACTAACAAATTTTCCATAAAATTACTTTGATTTCCAATAAAAATCACAAGACTACTAGTGCTATAGGAGTACATTTTCTTTGCTCTCTTCACAGTAAAAAGAGAAGTCGCACAGTAAACAACTAAAAGGTTATCTGGAATTCAAGTTATCTTACTGAATTATTCACTATTCAAATTTTACACTTTTTTTTTTTTTTTTTTTTTTTTTTAAGTCCTCCAGCTCAAATGCAAGAGACTGCTTTAGGAAATCAGTTACGTATTGAGGCTTTCAGTACAGCTTGCCTCTAGAAATCCAATACAAAATTATCAAAACTGCCTGTCCTATTTTCTATACAAAATGCTCTAGTGGTCAGAACCATACACCAGGGAAAACGTTTTCTTAAAAGAAAAGCCTCAATATGGTTAACAAAGGCAGAAAAGTCCCTATATGGGCTTACCACGCTGATACAACCTACAACAATAGAGTTTTACAAATCTACTGACTCACAATGCTCATTTTAGCAGAAATTATTAAATCCCTCCATATACTTTTTTGGCTGCAATATACTCTTTTCCATGTGAAATTTTCACCAACTGCTTATGTTACAATGCAAACAAAAATAATTCGATATTTGTGTTTACCGAGATATTGGTAATAAGATCCATGCACAATTTACTTCTCATTACTAGTACACCTCAATAACAACACTGACAGCATTTTTCAGACAAACCTTATTAATATTCATAAAATACGATGGCTTATCACTGTAAATCATATGAAGCTAGGTCTGATTTGGGCACAGCCCTTAAAGCTGTGTTCATAAAGTAGGTAACAGAAGTAAAGATACATCTGAGACACAGTAGAAAATAAACTAGAAACTTTTTACAGTGTGAATTCTTCTAATTTGAGGGAAGAGACGATTGTAGCCTTACCTGAACATTTATATTGTTATAGGCACAAAAAAATGTAAATAAGAACTTAAAAAAACACAGTTCTGACATTCTGGAATTTTTATTCAAAATTTCTGTTGTCAACACAGTAGGAAGACAAAGATGTATACATTTTCCTCCTATCCCAACCCCTAACTTCAGTGCTGAAAGCAAAGCTGCAAAGGACACTTTGGAACTTAAACAAGCTGTATAGTTCTTAATCTGTGCCCTAACACACACGTTTCCATGTTCAGAAAATGCATTCTTTTAAACACTTGCCAAGATTTCATCACCATACATATCGCTATTGAGATACTGCTATGCAGTTCGAAGTTTGTTGGTATAAAAGAACACAAGCTATTCATTACTGCTAAAGGAGAAAATTTAATTTTATACACACAAATATCTGATAGAAAGTCCACTGCGATGGCCTAGCTTGACTTCCTGCAAAACAAATGACAACGATTTTTCATCTTTAAAGATGTAGGCTTGCCACTGGTTTGAATTAAGCTAAGTGTTTCATAGGCCATATTCTGTGCAGGTCAGATCTAGAATAAAACATTGTTTGCACATGTGGTCTGGAAAACTGCCCTCCAGAGCTGCCTGGGTTTTGCTGGCTGGGAAGGAAGAGGCACTCGGGAAGGCTCACCAGGACGCGCTGATGCGGACAACACAGTGAAGCAGGGGCTGAGCAGAACAACCAACCACAACCAAAACGCTTGGTCATGAGCAGGACCAAAGGCCAAGACACAGAGAGGCATAAGCAATTAAAGTCAAAAAGGAACATCCTGTACCTTATTCTGACCCCTGTATGACAAACTCTTTTAACTGTGATTGCTAGGGAAGCACAGCTATCCATAAATCAAAACTGACAGGCAAGAAAAGTGTCTTTCAAAAAAATTCTGCATGTAATATTCGTACACCTATGTGTCTCCATAGGCTTCAAAATGGACAGCCACACGGGCGAGTATTGTTTATAATTCTGAAAATAATAATCCATAATACATGGACAAGAGCCTATTTTTCTTGACATTATATGGACCAGTTTGAAGGTGAGACAGGTAGGCTGTATTTTAAGGCATTTTCCTTCGATGACTGGTCCCACTCACGCCACAACAAACCCAGGGCATCATTGACATAGGGGCTTTAGAAATCAGCACTTCAGGAAAGGCAGGTATAGACAAAAATTCCTGATAGTGAAGCTATGAGGCTTTCCTTTTGATGCGACAGAGGGACAAAAATCCAGAGAGGGACTTCAAGCAGAGGTTAAACAATCACACTGGTGACACAAGACAAGCAATCTGTGCTGGTACCCTCTTTACGGATATTAATGGTATTGAGCAGGATTTACTGATGCCTAAGAAGATATAGCTGCAATTATTTGCAGAAGCCTGCACTACGGTAATGAGGTAAACCCAGATTGTACAAGTTACAGCCACAACAACCCAAAGGTGGCAGCATAGCCTACCTCTAGAAATGATGCAGCATCACGATAAAGCAAAGGGGTCTGGACAGGAAGAATACTAGCTTGTGCAGGTGAAAATAAAGACGGGTGGGAGGTAAAATAAGGACTTGTTTTGAACAAAATGCATTTCAGTGGAGTCTGAAGGTAGTCTGCACCTACATGTAGTAGTCTACATGACGGTAGTCTACACCTACACGTAGAAATCCCAGTAAGTATCCAGAGGAGACAATCCAAGAATCCTCAGTACAGAGGTGGGGGCTCAAACTGCAGCAAATGGCCTATGGGGCCGGGGCAGGGCAGGAGACTCACCAGGGTGTCTGAAGAAGCCCTGAGGAGAGCTGCTGTCATTCCCTCCCCATATTCTGCACACTAAACTGATGGGGACAAAAAAAACCCACAGCCAAACAAAGGCCTTATTTACTGTGAGGCAAGAATTAAGAATTCACAGATAAACATAATTAAGATTTACAAATCAGTACACACAGTACGCATACCTTTCTAAAGCTTAATAAAATTACTGAAAGATGCATCTGCTTTTGTAGCAGACACGGAACAACATTATTTGTTATGCAGCCAGTTAACAAGATACAGCAACCACTATGATTAAATGTATTTAAAAATTAGCATCAAATACTTGGAATGGAGTTACTCTGATTTTGTACTTGAGCCATTTCTTATTATCAGCTTGCTGGGACGAGTTAAACATGACATACCGTACTTTAATCTCAAAGAAAGCTTTCCTGCACATACCTCCACCAGCAGGCATACCTTGAAATTGAAATATACAGCAACAAAAACTGTTTGCATATGCAAACAGCAGTTATATGTCAATTGCTCTTTAAACAACAACAAGCAAGACTGAATTCTTTGAAAAATGTCTTCTGTTAGTTTTCTTACCACACTGCTAAACAGTACAAACTGGATAATGGATAAACTGATACATTTTAGAGAGTAAATTCAAGAAGAACCTAAAACAGTGGCAGGTGCTTATTGTTCAGTACCACTTACCTTACTATTAAAAAGTAGAGACAAATGAAATGCGTACAACTAAATTTAAATACTCAAATAGAAGACTATATAAGTAGCTCCCAAGGTGGGGAAAAAACACTGAAAAATATAATATATGGGACCAAAAGGATGGCGTTCGATCAACTGTAATTTACATAGTCAAAAAAGTACATATTTCAGTATGAAACCTACAGATTATTCCAGAATTATACATTACTAGTAGAAGGACGAACATCAACGATTACTAAAAAGCATTCGTATTACACCCCCATAACCTACCAATCTGTGCAGATTAAAGTGCCTGGTTTTCCGTACACTGCTCATGAATCTTCTGCCCATCCTTTTGGCACGCCAGACTGATAAAAACATCCTATGTTTAACACAAGTTTCTTTAGTCTTTCTTCAAAGTGAGCCCAGCTGCACTGAGCTCTCCAGGGAAATCTCAGGGGAAATGAGTACAACCAGTTATTAAGACAACTTGATGTTGATTACTATATCCTAGGTTGTTCCAATGTTTGGATTAATCCACCTTCCATCTGTTACAGTTTTTCTTTCTTATCTCTGTTGACAAGAATTTGTTGAACAGATCCACATTGAAAGAGAGGCAGATTTGGTCAACTGCTTCTTAACAGGAGACACAAACTGATACCTCTGCACATATTTGTATATTCCTCAACTTAAAGGAACTTTGAAAGTAGCAACCTGTTAAGGACTTGGGCAAGGCTTTTTAATTAACAATTACAGAGCACCTGCTCAAGAGTGGCCACCAAAACATAACACTAGCCTGAAAATGAGTACTTCTGAGGGTCTGTTCAAGTTGGTCTTCATAATTTCTGCTGATCTCCCATGTACATCCCTAACTCCAGAGGTACTGTCTTCCTGCTGAAGACAGCATAAAGTTTTAAGGGTCTTCATTTAGGTAACAGTAAGAGATTGCAACTTTCTCACAATCATAAATGTCAGCTAATCTTGCAAAATGCATGCCAACCTATCTTTAATTAATAAATGGAAGCAGCATCAGCAGCTTCAGGGGAACCTTGCCTACCTGGCTCAGAGGGAAGTAAGATTTAGGAGATCATACAAGCAGGAAAATGTACTGGGGCAAATAGCGAGGTAAAATTACTTTGACTGTTGTCTCACCTTGAGCATGCCTTTGTAGTTCAAGAAATCCTAATGCCCATTATTTCACTGAGCTTTTCCACTCTTAATGAGCAGAGAAGCCTATTTTAACAGGTGCTCCACAAGCTCTCAAGACATCTGCGGAAGCACTTGAGAGGATGAGGGGGACAGAGGAGGAGGGTGTGGAGTGGCTGCAGGCAGGACAGACCAGGAGAGGAACCTATCCATCTTATCAGCACAACATTCGGAGACTACCAGCAGCTGAAAGATTTCCAAAGTTACAGCCTGACTGGGGGATCACTGGGGTTAGTGGCTATAATTTAATCATTCTATATATAAATATATATAGTATATAAAATTTATATACTGCTAATTTATATTTCTGAATAAGCTTACATTTCTGAAATAACAACTCGCTAATTATACTTTTACTGACCTAACCTTACTGACTTCAGTTTTGTTAACGATCTCCTGACTCAGCTCCTTCCCAAATGAGGAGTCAAACTGATCTATCTTTCACTGTAGGGTAGCTGCTCCCTGTCTGACCACTCTTTCTTTCTCTTCTGCGAACCATTTCTAGTTTGATATACCTTCTGATATAAGAAACCATGCAGTTCTCAAGGAACACTGCAGATTTCTACAGTGATACAATAACGCAATTTTATTCCCATTTGCTTCCCCAGACATTCTTGCTATTCTGTTTGCCTTTTCGAGTGTTACTGAGCACTGAAATGATTTTTCCATCAGTCTATTTTAACCCTGAGCTCTCATTCCTCTGAGATGATACAACGAGGAGACCAGTTTTTCCTGACATACTTATGGTAGCCTCCATCCATCATGATTACTGATGTTCTTTCCTACCCTTTACTTTCCTGTTGGTTTATTGTTTCCTTCTGCTGTTTATTTTTTTTAGTTAACTAAACCTTAAGTTTTTTTTTCTTAATCCACGACAACCTAATTTTTCTATAAGCCTTTTCAGGGAATTACATTGCATGCATCTAAGAAAAACTAGAAACCAACATCAACAACATGATCTTCATGCACACGCTCTAATACCTTTGTGCAGCAGAAGACTCTGCAATGCTTTCATCACTTCCTCATCAGCACTTACTCCAGGCACTCATTGATCCTGCCCTTTACAACAGTTCCTCCATTTTCCCAGTTCAGAATGAGGCCGAGTTGCCATTTCTACGAGCCCTTCCAGATGCCTTTTTAAGAAAAGTACCACCTTGCCGTATTTCATTCCTGTGATACCACAGTCAATTTAGGCAGACTTATACATCACTGTAGCACTAACACGTACATAGTTTGAGTCCATTTAAAACTATTCAACATAAATACCAATAGGTCTTGAAAACACTTTTACAAAGATGTCTGAACATGTGTCAAAAACAGGTATACACTAAATGGGCTCAAGACATTTATCCCACAAAGTAAAACTACAGTGCATGTTGTCAGCTGGACCAGACTGCAAAGCCTGTGACACAGCTTTGGGTATCACTTACATTGGAAAATTTTTTGAAACTGTCTACACATACATTGTAAATACAGGGCTGTAAATAAAATACTTATCCTTTCATGTGCAGATCGCTTTAAATGAAGGATACTTCATTTTAAGACTTTTTTTTTCCATCATATTGCATCATGAACCATTATGTTAAAACCTTAAAATGATTTATTACTCACAGTTTTTTTCCTTGATAGAAAACTAATTGTCAGTCCACAGTTTAAAATCTTGTTTGATATCAGATCTATCACAGATTTTGCTTGGTTGGAGTTTTAATGTTTCTCATTAAAGGAAATATTAGATTGAAAAATGAAAGTATGATAGAAAAGCTAAATTCAGCTTTACAATTAAAATCTTTTTTGTAGCATCACCATCTAGTGGTCGCTCTTGTTAGCAACGTATTGCTTTCCAGTACACCAAAGCCAGATCAGCTTGGTCACATTTTATTTCATAGTAACTTGAGAAACTCTCATGCTGCAATCCCAAATTCCTACAAAAAATTTTGAAAGCTCGTACTGAAGAAACTCTAGTACTAGCTGCCTGCCTACCTGAAAATGTTCAAGTGTCTGGGACAGAATACTTGTGAAGGAAGTTTGACCATTCTTCTTACCTGTCCGTGATTGTCTATTACCAAGCACTCAAAAAAAAAAAAATGCATTTTACAGGGTGAAATAGAGTTTCACTTCACCCAGTGTTAGAGAACAGAGGATAAAAAATCTCATAGGTTAAGTGTACATCTCTGATGCTTGAGGTACATAGTGTACACTTCCTCATAAACTGACAAAAGCTCGACCCTAACAAGGCAAAAACATCACGTGCCCTGTCTTATGCTTAAACTTCAAATCAGTACACATAGTATTGGTTACTTCGTGACAACTGCAAACGTCCAAAATCCTACCCCACCCTGAGGTAGCTCATCCCTCTTAGACAGGAAACCACCTTGAGTTACTATGGCACTTAACATAAAACATCTGAAAATAGTAATTACATGCACATCCTCTAAACACTTTAGACATATGTTTGACTTTTTGGTTACTGAAGGATGCTCTTTGAAAACCATCCAAGTGTCCAAGCAAGTTGCAACAGCTACTTTAAGTCCTACAGATGATGAAAGCTCCTCTTGAGGACAAAAACTATTTAAAACCTTGCACACCTCAGTTCTTCATCATCTTCTATCCATGTTCTGCATTAGTGTTCTAGGCTGCAGAGGGCTTGCTAAAAAGAGAAGGTATTCCTCAGAAAAATCTGATTGTACTGCCCTCTGCAGCATTTCTCAAAAAGCAGCATATGACTGCAAAGCAGCGTTTACATCCAAAAGGTTCTCCAAGCTAACAACTCCGTATTTGAAATTTCAAAAGTATTTAGCAAGCCTAACTAAAAAAACAGCCTTCCTGTGTTATTACTATAATGAACACATCCTCTTTCTTACTAAAACTTCCCAATGCCCTCTGTTACATTTTGTTTCTTTAAACAAAGGCACTATTGAATACAGCTAATTAAGATCTTGTATACCAGCCAATACCTGGTCCCTACACCACAGTGCAGCGAGCCAGCCTAACAAACAAATTCACAAAGCTCTCTCAACTCAGAGCTGTTGCTGCTAAATAGATCTTCAGCATGAGCTATGCCAACACCAGGAACATGTATTGAAGGGAGGACCAGCTACGCTAAGTATTCAATAGCAACCTTGGGTTTCTCTGACATACTCAAGTCAAATAAAAATATAACAGAAATAAAACTCAAACACAGGAACTACTCTGTGTACTTCGGTTTCCCTACAGTTCAGGCAGTGAAAAAGACACCATGGTAATTAGAGCCCTTTGAACTGTCTCAAGTACAATGAAAGAGCATCTAGATTGATCTGCTTCTTAGAACTATCTCATATAACCATTATATATTTTTTTATCATTATTCGCAAAGGTATCTGGATTGTGAAACATATTAAACCTGATCTCTAAGTACAGACAGTTGTGCAGTTTGCCTCTTTGCCTTTTTGACCCCTTTATACTTTCTGAAATGTACGACTAAGCATACTATAAATTAGGAAAAGCTTGTGCATAGAGTTCACCTTAAGTCCCCAGTGGCAGAGTGTTTTTTTTTAATATATATATAATGAACATACACAAAATGCAATGTATTACTTTAGGTATCCATGAATTTATGGATCCCCAGACATGGCAAAGTGTGTTACTGTGTGTGTGCCTTCATAAGCAACACAAGATTGAGGTCCTAGCCCAGCCCAAAATGAGAGGTTTGTTGTGTTAGCTTTCTTACAAGGCTCCTCAGAAGTTAATATAGCCCACTTCAGATAGGTTACTCATTAGGACATGAAGAATACAGCTTGTCTTGTGCTTCCCTGAAGACTACAGAAACACACAGAGGATTTCTTAGGGAGTTTTATGTAAAAATAAATGTGTCCAATAACACCGTTTACATTTTCTAAAATTTTAGAAAAGATGAAAGACAATTATTAAATACACCCCCACTACAGCCAGTTCCTCTGTAGAATCCTTAGAAGTAGATAATAAAGAGCTGATGGCTCAATATTTTTCCTTACAGTTACATTTCCAGAACATTTTAAGTTTAGAACGACATTGTTCTTAAAATATCCTGATGCTTTGTACAGTACTCTGCTAATTTCAGGCAAAGGATACTACCACACCAACAACTCAAGCTAAAAATATCAAAACTGAGGCCTACCTTATCATTCTAAACCCCAAATACTCATCATTATCAAATCATTTTTCCATTTTTTCTTCAAAAAAAGCCAGATAGATTCAAAAGTGTTTACAGAAAACACACCATTTAGTCTGGCGCACTAAAATATTAAGCTATTCAGAAAATGATTAAGCTGCATTTCCCTACTAGGTAAGTAAACAAAACTGCCTGCTACAACCCCCCAAAATCTCACTCACTTCTCTTACTGGATTTTCCATACAGGGCCTTGATTCAAACATTTAATAAAAATGAACTCAGAACTGATTCTGCAGAATCTTTGTAGAAAACAAAACGCAGCTGACAACGGTAACCATAGCGCCCAGTCACAACTCCATCTGAGACCTCAAGTTACCTTGAGATTTGTTATCTGGGCATTTTACAACATGTGCTTTTAATCACGACGTGCGGAACAAAGTCAATACCTTAATGTCTATACAGTGATTTTTACAAATGAGCAGTTCCATATAAGGAAGTGTATCTGATGAATTTTTTTCCCCACAATAGCATATCCCTAGAGAGCATATTAAAACAGTTCACTCTCGTAACTTAAAAAAACATACCTTTACTGGTGAAATATGAGAATGAGAAACGAATCCATGTACATTCTCAATCTGTGACAGATTCTTCTCTGATACATGAACCAGCTCTGGACCCGTCACCTCATTGCTGATGTGGGGCGAGCTGTGCTCCTGTGGAGGTGTATCTTCATCCTGATAGCGGTATTTCTGAAAAAAATTAGAGAAAAAGATTAGCCCACCATGAAAATGTGAAAACATTATCCACAAAACGTAGGAGAGACAAATAGTTACTTTCTGACCCTGCTGACCTCAAGGTAATAAAATCTAGAAATACAAGGTTTAAATTAATATTTTCAGTTTAAAAACTGGTCCCATTTAAAAATATTCCAGCCATTTGAAATGCTATAAAGAAGTGCTAGAAATGCTCTAAAGCTACCTAGTCTTTTGTCTGTTTGCATACAGTAACATGCCCACAAACTCTCTTCCAAAAAACTTTTTTCCTTACACTTCTAATACAGCATTATGTCCTGCCTTTAAAAACCACCAGCCTCAAAAACTTTTTCCCCACTTCCTATTTAGCACATCTGCTAAAAGCCTTTTCTGTCAGTTGAAAGGTTTCAGCTTTTATGTTGGGGTATCTACACAGCAATTCACTGCTCCTAACTTTGTTATGAGACTACAGTATGTGGGCTTGCAGCGAGACAAACGAAGCTTCTGTGATACAGAAGCCTCCACACAGAAACACAAGACATTACTCAGTCAGTCTTATTAATTTTCATTCAATTTCAAAAGCCAGAACCTATTATTTAGCCACCAGGGCTGTGTTCCAGTCAGACAGTGCTGCAGCCACACTTGCAGCCCCCGCTAAAAAGTATGAATGAAGTCATGGGTTCATGTAGTATTCACCTCTTCTCTGGATTGCGGAGTTAACTGCTCATCAAGCATTATGCATTGTTACAATTTACATTAAAAAATGGAAAAAGAAGTGCTGTGGTAAAGAACTCTCATGTAAGGCTTTATAGACAAGGGCTACAAGCTCAAAAAAAATCTTAAACACGAAGGGCTATTTGGATTTTAATGTGATATTCAAGACTGGGAAATATTTTGCAAATAGTAGTAAAATCAACCTGAAGCCACTGAAAAAAACAAACAGATTTCATCTTTAAAATACACTAACCAAACTACTTACAGGATAGCACTTCTAAGTGCTATATCCACAACACTTCTTATTCTAAAAGTTACCCAACTGTCCTCATCCTTCGCAGCAAATACTTCAGAGCAAAGTGCTTCAGCTTGGATGTAGAGCAGATCGTCTTACAACAGATGACTCTCCATGGTAGTGGAAGTGTTTTGTCATCACCTCCAAAACACCCATGCCTCTTGACTGAGGGGGAGCATCTAACTGCTCTGGCATGGTCAAAGAGCCACCACCCAGAACTGCCCACTCCATCCCTCTCCCAGGAGTTGCCATCACCTGAGCAGAGCAATTCAGTTGTCTCCTTCAGTCACGCCATGTTAATTCTGCTGCTACACCTGAATCAAAATCCCACACAATTTAAACCCCATACAAGTCTAGCGGTGCATTTTCAGAACACGGCCAGCTGATCCAAAGGGCAGCTGCCACACAAAGGAGCAGGACCCATTTAAACTGTCCTGCCCCAGGTCTACAACATCCCCCTGCCCCTTGCTTCTAGCATGTGTCTGACCCCACGAGGAGCACGCTCAGTGGGCTAATCCAGCAGCACGTTTGTTCCCTCTCTATCAATATTAACTTGCTGCTCTTCTAATTCCCTAAAGCAGCTCACAACAAGATGAAACATGCAAGAGTGCTGGCACACCAGGGAGAAAGGGAGGGAGAGAGCAGGAGCAGCCAATCTCACAGTGGCTAGCAGAGACCATTGCTCTGCTTACAGCTAAAATAATCTAGTCCTGTGCCCAATCCAGGCGCCAAGGAGACCCTAGGACAGAAGAACCAGCCAAGAAGTGGGCAAGACACATCAAAGGAAGGACTAACAGCAAGTGTGGCAGAGCAGCTCCAAATTCGCAGGCAATTTACCTCAGCCACACATCTAGGAAGTCTCCCAGCACCCAGTTAGGCAGCAGCCAAGCCAGCTAACTACATTTTTAAGAAGCTTTATGGACTACTCTGTAAATTATAATTTACAGTGCAAAAGAAAACCCAAATGCTAAACATTAGCACACTTCTGACAGAGATACTGCCCCAGAGGACTGGGTTGCAGATTTACAGGTGCCAAAATGGAGTCACAATGTTTCTGCTGATGCAACGTAGTTCACCAGATTTGTTCAAACTAGATTGCACCCTTAGTGAGTTTTGAACTGTCACTCAGTACTATGGACCAAGTTATCTGCTGGTGTAAACGACTGAAAAATCCATTTACTTCAATAACCCTGTGCTAGTTAATGCGACACCAGAAGATGTTCCAAAATCACCGCAGTGAAATCATTCATTGTGCTAACTGGTCAGCCCCACAGCCTCCCTGCCTAAAATCACCACCCTAGCAGAGCTTAAAAAAAATGACCGAAGTATCTGCAAAAACACACAGGATAAACACTGAATTTTTTTTACGAATGTTTTAAAGGACCATTTTTCAGAATATAGATCACCTGTTTATGGAAAAGGCACAGAAAAGCTTCGGGAAATTGTGTTTTCAAAGGAAGGTCTTTCAAATAAATTCATATCCATACTACTCCCTAGATGTAATTAACTTGTGGCTTTATGTTTTTAAAAAGTTTTCTACTGAGAGATCTTATTGAAAGATAATCAACAGAAAATTAAGCAACCTAAAGAACCCCTTAAACATGCCTTAAAACAGTGACCCATATCCACAACAGCATGTAAGTCTGTAAATCTACAGATTCAGGCCACACAGAACACCATGCTTGTGGACAGAAAATTAATCATGCAAAAACACCCTTAGCTACCAGATAAGGTAATGACAAAGTACAAGGCAGCATTAACTACGCTGATCTTCAGGATGGAATGTGTGTCACAATCCAATTCACATTAGAGGCACATCAATCCGATGTCTTACATAAAAACAAATTTGAAGGCACAGCAACTCCTGTACGTACCCCCCCCACACACAGAGATCAGTACTAAAACAGCTTGAACATAAGAGGAAAAGTGAAAGGGTGCCTAAAAACCAGTAACAAAAGATTGCCAGTTGGTCTTTCTTGTACTCCCCTTCTCCTGCAGATTTTCATGCTCCTTATCCACACAACAGCATTCCCAAGTCCCTACACGCTCCAAACAAAAATCACAAACAAACCCCAGAAAAACAGACAGCCTGATTTATATTGTTGTGTTTAGGCGAAGTCTTAATTTTTGTTGTAGAGGTCCAACTACCTTTGAGAAAGGTAGTGAGGACTTCAAGTCAATATAACCAGTTCAAATTGAGAAATACATACAAGTTCACACAGTCGGATCACCTCTGATGCAGCACGAACAGATAGCATGATAAAACAAACTGTCTCTCAGACCATTTGCTCATGACAAGCCAAACTGAAATACTTGTCCTTATTCAGTCACTGTTCCACTTCAGACAATGAGCTTAACCTGAAGGGACCCTTCGGCAGACCATGCCAGCAACTCGGGTTGTTGGGAAACACTGCTCTACATTCAACCTACCCACTCCTGCATAAAAGGACTAGGATGCAGCATGTCAAAAGCAGATGAGTAGGAAAATCTAAATATCTACAGTTATCCTCACGTCTCCCCCCCCCTCAATTAAAAAACTAACATTCACAACTCTGACTTTCAGATACCAGTCAGCAGAAAATAAGCTCCAATAGCTGCAGCAAGCAAAGCAACAATACAGCCAAATTCCCCATAATCTCGCTACAATAAAATTAGGACAAATTAAATGGTAAATTAAGACCCTAGCGTATTTTGTATGAGTCTTCCTGTAGCACAGTGGAAGTGCTAAGCCAGAAGCAAGCGCTCAGGCCAACAAAGTGCCTTCCTCACTGAGGAAGTGAAAAGGATGCAAAGCAAGGAATATGCTCAGCTACTGCAGAATGGAAGTTCCCATGAAAACTTATTTGTGACAACTGGCAGACTACAAAAACCAAAATGAAGCCTCATAGAAGGTAAGCAGCAATTCACACTGCAAAGCTGAAAGCCTGTGACTAGCAAAACCACTTCAGTAAGGTAAGAGAAGCAGGTAAGTGGTGGCGCATCTTCAGAACTTCTTCACTGATCACAGAATAGGATATTTAGTATTATTCTCTATTTAGGTCTCCATATATCATAAACTCAATGATTTGAAATATTAGAGCAATTTTTTTAAACAAGCATTCAGTACATTGAGTAATAACTCCTTCATTCTCAAATAAAAGCAATGAGATTTCTTTTAATAATTAGAGGTAAGACAAACCATAAGGGGAGCAGCCTTTTAGAGTTTCCCCTTTCAGTTTGACATTGTACTTTGAGTAAAACCACATGCAACATAATAATTAGGTCATGGTGCTCCATCGTATGTAAAAATACACAGCTAGTGGTAAATGCAAGCATTTAGGCAGCACTTCATGTCATGGATACTCTGAAATAGCCAGTTTAAGATGCATGTGTTTACAAAACACCAGAAATATTTGGTGAGAAGAAATACACCTGTTCCACAATGCCAATGCACAGAGGCCAAACAAGGAGCAGTCAGACTGACAATGTTATTTTCCTGTAGTCAAAAAACACTAAAGGAAAATGAAAAACACCGGTTCATAGAATTACTTCTGTCAGATGAATCGTTTCTTTATGTAAAGGACTGACCAGGTTACACTGCATTGTTGTTTCACATTTTCCTTTAAATTTTGGCTCAGTCTTCAGCATTCAAAAGGTGTTTTCTGAGAAGACACTGCTATGCTATTCTTACTGCAGCACAACCCTGCAACTTTTCCTCAGACAAATAAAACTGATAAGTGCTGAGTGCAGAACCCCCTGCACTACCAGCAGGTCACGGTTAGTCAAACCTAATGCCTTCAGTCCAGCTGGGATTTTGGTAGTGCAGAGCACTCCCTCTCTATTTATTAACAGTAACACACGCAGGGAATCACAGGCTGGCTGATGGCAGAGGCACCGCTGGGTCCAGCCCTGCTCCAGCAGGGCCACCCCAGAGCAGGGGGCTCAGGCCAGTGCCCAGGTGGGCTCTGCAGGGTGCAGGCCCTGCAGGGAGCAGGCCCCCGGCCTCTCCAGCAGCCTGTGCCCGTGCTCAACCACCCACACAGCACTGAAACGCTTCCTGGGGTTCAGCAGGAGCCCCTGTGGTCCAGTTTGTGCCCACTGTATCCTGTCCTGGCACTGGGCACCATAGGCAAGAACCTGGCTCTGTCTTCACTGCACCCTCCCTTCGGGTATTTTTAGACCCTGATGAGTTGAGTCGCCTCTCCCCCAGGCTGAGCAGGCCGCTATTTGAGTATCGTTAAATCCCAACAGCCAGATATTTCAACGTACAGCACTGCTAAAGCAACTGCACTTGAGAAACAGAGAATCAGCCTGCAGGACATCAGCACAAGGACAAGGACCCACAGTGGGGACCCCGAGCAGCGGCACCAGGGGGCTGCCCCCAGAGCCAGCCGGGGACAAGTCACTGGGGGACAAGTCACCGGGGCATGAGGCAGCCCAAAGGGGCCACTGACATGCGAGGACAGTGGAAAATGCCGCTGTCACTCAAATCCGGCACAAAACGCCTCAAGTGGATGCTGGATATTCGCTGGATATTTTTAGTTTGGTCTTAAAGCGAACAGCATCCCTCATCGGCAGCTCAACTGGCGCCATGAAATTCCAAATAGTATTTTGGTCCTATGGCTTTCCTCCCAAATTTATGATGTTGTAATTAAGGGATGTGCAGTTCCACAGAGAACAAAAAAACCTTGACTTTACAGCAAACAGTTTCTCAGCTGCATCAACATATACGTACATATTTACAACTGAAAAATGCTTTGGACACAAAGGCAAGTAGTTACAAAACAAGGCAAATCCTTGCCTACTGGAAATAAAGCACTCAGCTTTCAATTCCACAATAAATCTTTCACACTAGCAAAAGAGCCATTACAAACAGATCAGACTCCTCCCTCCCAACCTAGTGACTTTTTTGCAACATCAACAACATATTGTGATACCAGCATATATAAGTGTACTGCACAGACATGCATGCATATATGTCTGTGTATATATGCACACATGCACATACACAACTGCTCCCAATTTACAGAAATGCAGCTTTTTTTTGTTAAGAACATTGAACACTGGCTTGGAAACACTGAATATGCAAAATAACTTTTGGAAACACAGATTGCTGAATCTCGGTCTCACAAGTAACTTCACACACATAACCCTTTATTTTTAAAGGGACTTTCCAGCAGTTACAGTTCTCATCACATTCTTCAATTCCTGTGTTAATTTTTCTGGAAAAAGCAGTTTAAACAACCTCAACTATATTGCTTACTATTCTAAGAATTACCAAATTATGTATGTTTTGTTGCTCTAGACCCCAAACAGTTGATGGAGTCCTAAAATGACTAAATGCCCGAGGGCACTGTTAAACCCAAACCTGCCACTAACAATTGCTTCTATCAATATGATGTCAGGAGGCATTTCCAGCCCTGCATCTCAGTGCAAGTCTCCTGTGTATTTAATTCTCCACAGCTGAAGAAAATGAAAGCCAAGTGCAATAAACTGATTACATGATGATTAATGCTGATTAATGGAGAATGACGACATTTTACATGCAGCAGTCAGTAAATTCAAAATGTTGTTCAAAGGGATCCCTAACGAGTAGGCATGATAATTCACTACTTCTGTCACAATCACCAAGAGCTAACCTCTGATAATCGAGTAATGCCTGGAACAAAATACATGCTATTTAATCGGAAATTTAAGGCACTGTTACAGTACACATCCTGGCAATCATTCATAGCCTATTAAACCCAGTTTATATTTCTAGGAAAGTCCTTTTATAGACCCACCTTACATCCAAACATTAAAGAGATTGTGTTGTTGGTACATGCTACTTTACAGTGGCATAGCATCGGAGAAAAACAATCCAAGTTTTTTATGCTAGGAGACATTTTTTCAGACCCTGTGCACTTCAATCGATCCACGACTGAGATTCCAGAAAAATGCCTTGGTAAGCGCTGCTTGCTGCCTGTCTTTGACATTTATTCTAGGTCCATAGTGTTCAAAAATAAGCCTTTACATCAAATAGGTTCGATCCTTCACGAAAGATTTCGCTCCATATTAGAAACCAGATCTTAAAAAAGGCAAGCAAAAAAAGCCTGTGTCCATTTTTAAATTTTTCGAGTCAGCTTTGTACGTAATTATGCTAGCGTCAGCTCCAAGTGGCAACTGTATCGTGGCCCGAAGTAATAGCAGGATGCTTGCAGCCAGAACCCAGGGCTCGATCCAGCAAGGCAGCTCCACCTGCTGCAGTGCAAGGTCTGCTGTCTCCTCCATGAAAAGAGAAGCAACTCCAGCAGAGCCACTCTGCTCATGTATGCTGGTTGCTTAGGGGAGGGGCAAGATGTTGCAGCAAGGGACTCGTACACGGCCCGACCGAGACAGACCCAGCACCTCCCGCAAGGTGCTTTCGCACTGCACCAATGAGCAAGTGAAAGCCCCTTCTAAAATCACATGTGCATAATTGTAAAGCCGGGAAGTTGTAAGGCTAACAGCGGGGGATTTGCTGAGCTGCAGTTCACACTAGCTTTTTCAAGGAAATATAAGCAGACCACAGAACAAATGGCTATGGGATATTTAATCCTCATTTTCTAACAAAAAATTCAAGGTTAAGTAACACATTAAAAGACCATTAACTGCTGAGCAAAACTCCTAATGGTCTACCAAAACCAATATGCAAACAGCAACAGAAATAGACAAATATGCTCCAACTTCAACACAATGAAATCAGAAGCTGCATTTTTTTTTTCCCCCGGTTGTCTCCAGGAAAACATGAATAATTTGGACCAGGCATCAACTTGGTTATGAGCCACTGTTGGTAACGTGGTAAATTAATTAATTTCAAGCAACAGTACACATGGACACTCGGGAGAAAAAAACTGACAGAAACAGCACTTTTTTCTTTAGAACTGAACTGAATATGGCCATGGTCGCCTTAAGATTTTTGTTCTTTGTTGTGTATTAACAAGTCTAACACTACATATTTTTTTAAATATGTTTTTGGTGTGGGTTTGGTGGTGGGTTTTTTGTGTGTGTGTGTGTGTGTGTGTGTGTTGGGAAAAGGGGGAATCAAGCTCTAAGGATTCAAACTATATATTTTTTTTAAAAGAGTACCAGGGTCCCTGCAGAATTTCACTGTATTTATATGTTATGGCATCACATTACAGAATTTGATCAAAAACACACACTGATTTCTCTTCATTGTACCATAAGATGATAACCCTTACAAAAAACACATTTTAATTGTACTGAAAGATGAAAGCAAGTATTTAATACTCCCAGAAATGTCTGCTCTTCTCTTTAGGTTGCGACTGTTCACTGAAGTTTACACCTGTGGCAGTCTGTTGTCATCTCCCTTTTACTTTCTTCAGTTTACCTGATAAGCACCCCTTGAGGTAGAAACTTTAACATGATGCAAAACTGACATCCACACTTGCAGCTCAGAAAACAGCAACTTCATGAATTATACTGGAGACCGTCATCTTTACATAAATGTGCAGATTGAGGAAACCGAAACTAAGGCAAGATGTCTGGAGAAAAACGTGTAACTCAGCCCACAGTAAATCTCAAAATAAACTTCATTTGCATGAGGACCTCTTCCTTGGTAGAAGATGCAGGGACTACAGATGACAGCCTTTCCACACTAATAAGCATAGTTGTCTTTCCCCCATGTGCCATGACCTACACTTTTTCACCAGCCAGCCCTAGACATGGCGTCCTACAACAGGTCGTCTTCTGCATGCATGGGCAGCAACAATGGTAGGACCAAAAGGAAAGTTCATCTTAAACATCTTGGAGACAGAAAGGCAATAAATAATACGCACACAAAAATACACCTTCTGTGCGTATCTACATTACGTTAAGCTTCTGTTATACATACATTTAAATCCAAGGGCAGCCTTAAACTATAATCAAATAACTGAAGATCATAAAGCCCTCTAATTTCCTTGTGCTGTTTGGGGATCACAGCATGGTCTCTTTTTTAGAAAACTAGGGCAAAGCACAAGTAAAGAAACTTAAATACAGCACATGAAAAAGGAAAAAAATGCACAAGGGAAAAGGGAACTGGCAAGCACTGCCTGCTCCACAAGGAACACAAGAACATTCTTATACCACAACACCACCTTTTCTACACTACAGCTCAACAATCCATCTTACTTCCATATATTTAATCACATTAATAGCAATTTCTTACTAAAATAATTCAGTCAAATGCATGGCAATTTCATTACAAAGTCAAAGAGCAAAAGCAGTTCTTGAACGTTTGCACAAATAGCTTTTTGTGATGCAGAAAATATAAGCTCTAATGTGCAATGGGCATAGAAGAATAAGATAGTCCTCACATCTACAAAGGATTCCATCAGTAAGATATGAAAGAAGAGAAAGCTTAAGGCAATTACATCTACATTATTGATGAAGACCACAGAACATTTGAATCCTTCAACCACATTTTTACAGCTACAACCAAATAAACTGGTTACACGTCAAAATTGTCTTGATCTTTATTCTAAAAAATTACCTTGTTTATCACATCTAGTCATGCACAAACTTAAAAATACAACATTTAAGTTTGTTGAGTTAAAATATAGTTTGCTGACTAAATCCTGAGATTTATCTGTAATGGTTTCACTTGTTCGTAACAATTATTTGTACTCAAAGGCATTTTAAATATGCAGCTGTGAGCATAAAGCTTCCTGAAATATAAACAATCATATAAACACCTGCACTCAGAATATTAGGAAACCTACTTCTGAACTCTACAGAGGCATAAACCATTTAACTATTGATCTGATTCCAATTGAAAGTTGGATTAATGTTTTGAAAACATAAAAAGCAATCGATTAACACACTAAGCTGCTGATAAGAATAATATGGCCTTAACTTCTTGAGTATCTCACAATGCTTCCTCTCAAGTTATCAGGCTGTGTTGGTGTTACCCCATACAACCTTGAGTTCCTTCAGTTTAGGCTCTGTTTCCATGCTGATGATAGAAAATTTTTAAACTGGGAGATTGCAAGGTACAGTATCACAACTTCTATCTGATGGTGCCATATACAAGAAAAAAAAGTCAGTATTCACTGAACACAGAAAAACAAAAACCTAAAGTTCTCTTCTTGCATAGGAGGGTTCCACCTGGTAATATACAAAAGCGTAAGTGACCTTTTATATGCAAAAAATCTAAAGAAACCAATTCAAAACTTTTAAAAACTGGCATTTGCTCAAAAATAGTAACACTAAAACTGACTTTTCATGCTTATGAAAACACTACATAAAAAGAATTGCCCTCATTCCAAGTTTCTTTTGAATGTTTACTTGGCAATAACCTATCTTTTTGCATAGCTCCCATGTGCCCAATAAAAATACCAACATCATTAAGATCTTCAATTAGTAAGCAAGACTAATTTCGTTATTATCATAAAATAAGAAAGCTGTTACACTTCCAAGACTCCCTGAGCAGTAAGAACATTGGATAGAGAGAAACAAATGTTATGCAGCATCAAAAAAGCACTACCAGCCTCTCAGACACTTAGTACTTCTGTTCAGCATTTGCCCACTTTTTTTTTTTCCACTGAACACACTGGGGATGCCTGTTTCATCAATCCATGTGTTCTACCCATATCCTTGTACACCACAGGTTAGGAACCAGGAACCTCATAAGAAGCAAGACCTGGAGTTTTTAAACAGCATGAGGAAGAGAACAAACTTGGCAACTATCACTGCAGGCACCTGTCAATCTGGTGGGACTCCAGGTCCCCAATCCCCAGAAGCCTGAAGAGGTATACTTCCAGAATACCTAGTACAGTCCAATTTAAAAAAGTTTTAAATGACTTCTAATGCTAAAAACTATTTTAACCTCTTAGCCTCATAGTCTTAGCACATATATATTGAAAGAGTACACAGAACTCCAAAATTAGCCTACATAAAGAAGCTTGGATACTGGTTTAAGATTACCTCATACTAACAGAGAGCTCTAAAGTAGTGACTGTAACTCTATGCCTTATTCAAGGAGTAATTGTGTAAGCAATTTCTGTAAGGTAAATGAAATCTGAACACTAGTTTCATAACAACCGATATCGGGTGCAAACCGCATCCATCAGCATCCAGGAGGCTCCCTGGCATGGCTGCTGTCACTCCCTGACATAGGAGATAGCTATCCAAACCAATTTTGAGAAAGCAGCCAAAAATGCACTGCTTGTTTCTGCACACACCTGAATTTTGCCAGAAAATTCATTTGCATAGTACTTTCAGGCAAACAGGTTTATTTACTGAAAACACCATGACCTGAACGTTCCCCCTGTAAAAGCCAACTGTAGCAGCTACTCCTATCTTAGAAGCACCTTTTTGCCAGCTTGACAGGTAAACGTGTGTGCAGGAGTTGAACCTGCAGCTCCTGTCACACCTTGGGTTCAGAACGCTGATGTGCATCTGCCCTTCAGGAGCTTCACACTCTGGTATACAAAATTTGCAGCGCCCACTCAGTCTGACCCATATGTGCCCAACGCAATCATCACAGAACACAGAAAAAGAGAATCCTTTGCATTGTTTTAACAAAACACTTCCATCCACAACAGAAAAATCTTTTCTGGGACAATTAGAACACTGTAAATATGGCTCTCTCTTAAGGTGCCCAAGTCTTGAAGAATGCTACACCCCCATTAACTTCAAAGGCAAAGTGAAATGCTATTTTGGGAAAGGAATTTGATTAATAACACCACTTTTTAAAACTTGCCCCTTCGGTGGCATTTAAGCCCAGAACAGGTCCTATGAATAGAAGAAGCTTTTCAGTAGGTGTTTGTGATTTTCTCCCAGTTTATTCCGAGTCTTAAATTGTTAAGCTGATGATAGATCTGGGACATCACTCCAAGGAGGTCCTCCATAAGGCTTGATAAGTCAACCCAAAAACTGCACAAGAACACTTTTCTTGCCCAGTGACCATCATTATGGGCACTATAAGCTTTTTGGAGTCGTCTTCAGTCCAAAATCAGAGGGGAAAAGTCCAGCATCATACTGGAGAAAGAATCCAGAGGTACCTGCATTATGATGTCCTCTATATGCAAAAATAATCAGGCTTCAGAAGAGCAGAGAGCAGGTAAGGAGATACGTATCAAAAATGTGCCACCAAACAGAGGAAGGTGAGGGAAAGGCTGCCTAAGCAACAACAAGCTGAATTCATATAACAAGAAAGATATTAAGAACATCAATATTAAGAATGTCAAATGGAAAAAAAGTTAAAAGCCACGCAGCTTATAACAGAACGATAGCACACCTTGCCAAAAGTTGCACAAACACATGCTTGACTTGGCAGCTGTGAAGTTCTTACAATTTCATGTTTCCAAATTTCAAAGGCCCAGAGTGGAATCTCTTTCCCTTCCTCCTGATATTTTGGAAGTAGTTTAGCCCTCCTGGAGCACGCCTTTACATTTTCAGTTTCCCCACAAGAAATCCCTGAGAATTAGAGGTGACAGAATTGACTAGTATGACTGCTGTGAAATCCAAAATTCAACATTTTTTTCCTAGCTGGAAGTTACAGAACTGGGGAGAACATCTTCAAAACAGGCTAGGACTGAAAATAAAGGGTTCCTTTTGCAAACTTGGAGTTTGACCCAATAAAAAGGATGGAAATGCAGCAAACAGTGACACCATAGCATTTTCCTTCCCATTAGCTGGAAGTTTATCTGACCTCCTGTTAAAGTCACTGCTGAAAAGAAATTTTATCGTGTCTCAGTATATACTAACGTCTTTGTGAAGAAAAAAAACAAAGTGGTGACTATTTAAAATAGACTTTACTCTGATTAGAATACAACTCAGCTAGGAAATTGCTAAAACCAAGACGTTCTACACCACTTCAAACATATTCAATAAGTTTAGAAACAGCTTGTGGTGGCTGGCAGGTAAGTACCCACCCAGTTGCTTGCTCATTCCCAACCTAGAGGGACAAGAGAGAATTAAAACAGAAAAAAAAACCCTCACAGGTTGAGATGAAGACAGTTTAATAAGTAAAGTGGGGAGGGAAATTGACCTCCCACCAACAAGGCAGTGGGACTGATGCCCAACCAGTCTCCAACCACCAGCTACACTGGAAGACCTCCTCCCCAGCCTTACTGCTCAGTATGCCACCAAAAGGCATGAAATATCTCCTCGATCAGTTTGGGTCAGCTGCCCCAGCTGTGTCCCTACCAGTTTCTTGCCCACTCCCAGCCCACTTGCAGAGGCAGCAGCGGGATAAAGCAGAGAAGGCCTTCATATCCCCAGCACTGTTCAGCAACAGCTAAAGCACTGGTGTTATCGACACTGTTATGGCCACTAACCTAAAAAGCCACACGGCTGCTGTGAAGTAAATCAGCCAGCCCACCACAACCCAGTACACAGCCTGACCTGAAAAGTCCTGTACAATGAAGAACTGTAAGATCTTGGCAGAGTTACGTGGACACCATTCAAAAACTTGGCTGACATCACTTAGAATAATCACACACTTTTATTCTAAAAGTTGCCTTTGACGCGCTGTTTCTATCTGTCCGCAGGTAGGAAACAAAAATAAAAGCATGCATATTGAGCCCCGTTTAGTTCCATCTCACCCTCAAAGATTTCTAGTGAGCTACAGACACTTCGTTCTAAGGATAAAACTGATAAGCTATAAAAGCCCATTAAACAAACTTTCTGAGAGCCCCAAAAGCTTTACTCTCATATCCCTCAACCCTTTCCCACCCCAATGAAGCTTCCACCCGCTTTGGATTTGAAGTGGATCAACCTTAAATGCAAGAGATAATCAGGCAAGTGAGGTTATAATTTGAAGGCTTTTCTCAGTGGTAAAGATGGAATCCTACAGGGTGTGATTAGCTGGGACTGCTCTCCCCAGTGTCAAGACCGAACAAGAACAAGGATCTAATTTATCACCATGGATCATTCCCTGCAGGACCCAAGCTAATCATATCTTCCTTAATTAGACTGAGACAGAAGGCTAGTTTGATTGAGATTGTCATGCAAAAATTACTGGGGAGGCACTGGTGCAGAGAGGAAAGAGACAACATTTTCTCTAGAATGGATAACGCACGAAGATCCCTCTGCTATTGAAGGATTGCTCAGAATCTGATTAATTTCATCCTATCTTTTTGAAAGAGTGCCTTTCAGAGCAGCAGTTTTCAATTGTGGACTACCTTTTATATGGTCTGTGCAATGTAAATGTAGCTAAGAAAAGCAGCACTGCTATTGAGTGACTCTCAAACTATTAATCAAGCATCTGTGCCTCCACTGGAAAAATGAGGGCACATAGGCTTAAAAAAAAGTGAAAATCCGGGAGAGGAAATACAATAACAATACATGCTTTTATCCAGTGAAGTCTCATACTACAGTTTCATTTCAGTGGCTGTTCATGCTTCCCTGACACAACATCGAGAAAAGACAGCAATTGGATATGTTTCTGCTCTACTGCTTTGATGCAGCGCCGAGTAGAGGCTAAGAGCCACTCACAGCCAGTGTAGATGAAGTGCTTCCACAATACTAACAATGGGTTGAGTTTGTGTTCCTTTTTTTTTCCTCCACTGCAGACAGTGAGAAGGCTGTTCCCAGAGACAGACAAATCAGTCCTCCAGTCCCACTGCCTAAAAGCCATGAAAGCAGATCATGTCTTAATTATAAAATAGTTCACTGAGAGCAGGAGAGAATCTAGGCACCAAGAGGATTCTATCAATGCTCAATTATCTGTCATATTGGGCTCTGCCTAAACTACTTACAGCTTGCACTGTTTCAGCCTTCTGTCCCCCATAAACACCATAACCTTCTTGGCACAGCTACTACTCCGCCAGTCGCTTCCCAGTACCAGCACACGGGTTTGCTCTGTCCTTGCTGCAGAACTTGGCACATCTTGTTGAGCTTCCTGAACCTCCTCCTAGCCCAGTCCCCCAGGTCCCTGAGGTCTCTGTGCTAAGGTCCTGCAGTTTCCTCTCTTGGCCACTTGAACTAGAGGAGCATCATCTGTCAGCTGTGTCATCGTTCCAGTAACTCGTGGTTTGAGTTGTATCTGCAGTTTATGAAAAAAACTTTCAAACTACTGATCCTAGACTAAGGCCTGCTTATCAACCCTGCATATTCAACATGTTTCTAAACCACCGTACTTCAGCAAGAACCTAGGGCATCACACGCACCCACCCTTATAAAACACCAGCAGCTATTGGTACACCAACTGCACATCTCTTCAAAATTGAGTTCTCCTTCCTAGGATGTTTCAGCAAAACGCAGTAACTTCCTACAGAAAACAGTGCCCTACTTTAGCTATGAGATTACTGACAAAGTTAGGACTGAAATACCTGAGTGAATGTGACAGCATGTTAAAACACCATACCAAATGTAGGTCTTTCTCCCTTCCCTTTAGAACACCTAGAAAATACTATTTTAACTATGAATTTTTTAAACCAAGTGGACGAAAGCTATTAGCTCAGAACAGGAGTTCCAATATTCAAAAAAGAAACTTAGGAAAACAGACAGTATTATTTCTCTGAATAATTGAGGAATTCACAGATCTTGAATATTGCACGCACTTCTGACCTTCTCATCTGAGAAGAGTAGTGACAAAAATCAAAAAAGTACAGTGAATAACAGCTAGGATAAAGATACTCAGTGGCTTTCATCTATGAAGATTATAAAGTGAGGAGCCTCATCTGTCTCAAGTAAACAGCTGAACATGGGAACTTGATACAAGATCTTTAAAAAACATAAATGGCACAGACAAGGCAAATACAAAGCAATTATTCACTAATTTAAGACCACACAGGCATTAGCAGACAATGAAATAATCGAGCAGATGTTTTAAAAACACAAGCAAAAGAAACTGCTGTAGAACTTACTGCCAAGGACATGAAGTCTTCAAAAATAAACTACAAAACAGCAAACCAAAGGTAGACTAAGGTCTAATAAAAATGTACAGCTATAATCACTAGCTCAGGAAGTCTTTAAGATGCTCCCTTCTGAGGTGGATCACCAACTGAAGCAGGCACTTATCCTTTCCTCACAGCTTTTTCCTTAAGACAAACTACTAGTCATACTCGGAAGCAGAGTCCTACGCTACACGAAGTCTGGGGTCTCATCCTCTATTTTTTCCCATACATTACACTCTCCTCAGCTTCTGTGAGCCACCTGCTGTGAGGAACCAAAGAATTCTGTGTTACCCTTTTTGATAAAGGAATTGCTTTTTCGTCATTCACCAGAGGTTGCATATACCTGAACGTGACTTCAGAGAGTCCATGAAGAATCATGTCTCACGCTAAACTAACAAAAAGATGTTTTGATAGAATTTCAGGCACATTAAACCACTTTGCAAGTAAAAGAGCGCTTACTTGCTCTCTCCCTACAGCATCGCAACCTGATCAATCCACAGAAAAGTCAGGTCACAAAGCAAACTTCACTACCTTTCACTTGGGTTTTTATGCCATTTCCACCACTCAAAAGAGACTAAGACAATGAAGGAATTCAAGGACACTCCTTATCTCAGGCAAGAGATTTAAAAACAAACAAAACCAAAAAAAAAACCACACCAATCTCCCCTCTGCCCCCAAATCTTTCAATAATGATTCTGAACTTGGAAAACTCATGTCTATGGTCCTATTGCTTCCTTTTCAAACTATGTTTCCAAATCTGGTCAAAGTGTCCCAAATCTAGTCCCTCCTACATTGCAACTTAAACCCCATGTAGGAGAAAGGGCACAAAACTTTGAATACAGAATATCCTGAGCTGGAAGGGACCCAACAAGGGTCATCAAGTCCTACTCTTGACTCCGGCTTAGAATTGAGATCGTTGTCCAAGAGCACTGACGGGCTTGGGGCCATGACCACTTCCCTGGTGGGAAATAAAAAAAATTTAAAAAGGCAAAGTATCAAAAAGATTTTCCAGAATCATGACTGGCAAACCAAAAACTTAATTCTAGCTCTGTATGCTGCAATCTAATACTGCAGTTCTGTGCTTTTCCCTACCTTTCAAAAAAATCTTGGAGGGCAGAGAAAGCTGTGCCAAGTTTTCTAAACTGTAGATATCTGCATTTTCCTCCTTGCTCTCTTGACAAAAACACTTTACAAACAGTAGAGGGCAGCATTTCTCTATTTCCACTGGAAAGGATTTCTCTGCTTGCTTAACAGTAGTGTTTAAGAATGTAAACCACACGACAGCCTACAGTACACTATTTTTTCCAAAGTCTTCATTTTACAACAATACACTTCACACCCTATCCTATAGGAGCATCAGAATTAAAGCAAAAGTAAAAAACAGAGTAAAGATTTGATTCTGCCAGAAAGTTTTTCATTTCATTCATTATATTCATGACCTGCTGACAAAAATGTCTCCAAATAGTGTTTTATAAATAGTGGTGCGCTGATGATGAAAAAAACACAACACCGCTTAATTCTGATTTTATTCTCTGAATGAATATATGAAGGAACACTAATTAGTGGGAGAAAAAGTAAAGGCTTCTAGGATCACCAGTGACTTCTAAGGAAACGGAAATAATCCTATTTTGTAATTAACTTTTCTGTTTAACAGGATAATCAGATACATAGTTCTCCAATCCTTGTGTCAGGAAAGCTACATTAGAAGAAGCTACAGCAAATAGCACTCATTATTTTAGATAACCTTCATTTTGGGGTCCAAAACCCAAACTGATGATTTTCCTTCAAAATTACAGGAATTGAAACAATTTTTTCCTGCTGCATCTCTCGAATAACAAATTCCTAATAAACAAATTAATGTCATCTTTAAAATCACCCAGCTCCATCACAACGAGCTAGTGTTATCTACATTATAGTTATAAAAGGCTTTTATTGAGCTAATTACTTTAGCAACAAGGAACCTTTTGATTTGTGCCTTTAATTTGTTTTGGCTTAACTCTTATTGTTCCTGTACTAATATTTGGTTTGAGCAGTTATTGCTATCTTTGTATTTTGGAAACATTCCCTTTCTAGTTAAGACAAGCTCTTCCACTTTTTCTTCCCCCACCCCCCCCCCCCCCCCCCTTTTTTTAAGAGCACTTCCCTCACCATTCTAGCACTACTCCTAACTGTGTGTGTACACAACGCAGGGTGGCAATTACATAACACTGTATAAAACAGTACTTTCGAATCTCCTCAAGCTGGCCAGATGGTCTCCAATAAATTTCTCAACCAATTAAAAACAGGATGAGAGTTATAAGAACCATGCTACTTCTAGCCCAACGTCAAACTTCTCTCCATTCCCCTGTATTTCAACTGCTTGCGTAACACTAGCTGAGTACATCAAATACTGTAGACAACCTATTAGGAAGTAAGAAAATGGAGAAATCGATGCATATTTCACCAGACAAGACATGATGATTATCTCCAGGAAGTTTCCTACAAAGAGCTTTTAAGATGTGTTGATTATGAATGGGTCACTAAGTTCGCCGCTTGTCCTCAGCCTAACAGGCATTGTCATCGCATCAAGACCCACTGCAACAAAAAGCAACGGCGAGCTCAAGTATTCACTAGCTGTCTTCATAGACTGAAGGAAGGTGAAAGCAGTAAGTAAAAAAGCTTCATGCAATAAGCTAGTTCTAGTTTCAGCTTCTTGAACAAGTTATTTTCTTATCAGTCCTAAGGACAAAGAGCAGTGGAAAGGTGCTGCGTGCATGGGGTTGGTTGTTTGTTTTGTGTTGGTGATTGGTTGTTTTTTTTGAGGAGAAAGTATAGTTCATTAAAACACTTTTTTTTTCTGAACCATGCTAATGCAGTCAAAATAGATTTTCTGCCTCAGTTATGTGATGGTTGTATTTTATCACATTTTTACAAATAGAAAAACAAAAAAAATGAAAAGAGGTCTCTTGGGTAAAAGCTTTACAAGGAGATACAGGAACACACTACAAGTCAAACACACGCTTCTGGATTACTGTGTATTTTCGAAGAGAGAAATGTACAGAAGTAAAAAGTCACCTATTAATTATAAAAAAACGGACTAAGTTCATCATTACGACATTCCAGGGAGCTCAGAGTTATGACAAAGATTAAGAAAAACACGCACAAGTGCAGGAAGGCGAGAAGCGTGCCTGTTCAGTTCTAGATTAACCGCTGCCACATTTGGCCAACCCATCAGCTGAGCACCGGGAGAGCCCCAGGCAGAGACATCTCTGTAGGCTGTTCAAGAGTCTGCTCTCAAGCTGCCCCACTTGCACATCCCCACTGTACAGAAAACACAGCTCACAACAAATGAGCAAAGCACTCCCCAGGCGTGTTGGCTTAACCGGGTAATGAAGACACTACAACTATAGGAGGGGAAATGCAACTAGCATCCTATTTTTCACAGGATGAAAGAACGTGTCACGCATATGAGGGAAAATTCACTGCAGCAGAGAACTCCATCTCAACTGCACACTTCAGAGATACCAAAACCACAACTGGCACAATCAGCCTTGTGGAAACAAGGAAGGAGAAAAAACATCCTCAGCATTTATTACACATCATGTGGGCACACATGCACCCACTGCTAGAGCACACACACACGGAGGAAGTAAGGGAGTCACTCTTGCAGCCACCATGGGTCGGTCACTAAAATGCCCTGAGCACTGTTCACTCCCTGTTGGACATGCAGATGAGTTCAGAGAATGCCACTGACTTCTGCCCACACTGACCTTTAAGACAGTAGCCCTTGGTTACAGTTCTACCAAGTATCAGAACTTCATTAAAGCATTTCTTCCCACCTCCCAACCCAGGATGTGGCAGCACACGGTCCTCAAAGAGCCAGCTCCAAAAAAGTCACATTACCACTTCTGAAAGTATGAGTAATATCCACTGACAATATAGCAGGCTATGATTAAGCATCAAATCAAGAAAACAGTGAAAAGAAAAGCAAGCCTTATGTTTGAAAAGCCCTGGTGCAACTTAATGCATTCACAAAATAAAAGCCATCATGCGCTGTGCCAGCTAGTAAGACAGAACTGACTAGTGGCATATGAGACAAGTCAGCCAGCAAGTTCAGCCATCCTGAAATCTCACTTCAAGTAAGACAGGAAACACTGTTGGGTTTTGGGTTGGGGGTGTGCTTTTTGTGGGTTTATTTTTTGGTACAAAAAAAACTAAATACCCTTGCCTGCTGAAGGAATCGTGCTAGGGACCATATGTCCAACTACGAACAACCCTACATTTATTCACCCACTGTTTTCTCCCACTGTTTTCATTACAACAGGAAACTATGCCAGAGCTGCTCACTCTGAGGGTCCGGCTTCAGAAGCAGCAGACAAGGAGACCAAACATTTTGATTCCCCTGATTCCCCAGTGCTCTCCTCTCCTCCTTCCCAGAGCACTGAGCTGTTAAAGCCTTATCATTTTACCTGCCTTTTCAGAGGCAGAGGCAATATAACTGCTCAGAACAATCAAATTCTCCTTTCCAGCAGCTACCTTTTAACAACTCTAGTGCTCATTTGACTTTTCCATGAGCTGCTTTAACTCACCAGCCAGCAGAAAAGCATTCCTAGTAAGTGAGCATTAAAGAAAAGGAGGTAGAAGCACTCTCAGTTGCAGCAACCTGACACATCAGTTCACTGTCACACCTGAAGCTACAGATTGAGTTGTTCTCCCATAATAAACAAGGACCACAGAGCAAAACTGATTAGAAATGAATGCTTCACTCTGCTACTCCCATTAATCCTACCTGAAAAATTACTCAAGCTGAGATCACCAGATCCTCCAAAATAAATTCACACAGTTCCAGAAGGGCAACTGGAGTTCAGAAAATGCTTTGAAGGGGTCTTTTGTATAGGATTGATTTCAGAAAGTTATTCCCCTTTTTTACTGCTGCATTCAGCATCTCCTCCAACCTAAATATAATCCACACCATGTTCTCAGAATCATGGAGAGCTGGAAATACTCATAGCCCATATGTTCTCAGAAATGCAAGTACTGTTATTTTACAGCCATTTGTTGCCCTTCGATCAACTGCTAACCAAACATGCACAGAACTGATGCAATAGCCAGATAATGCATTTCCCACTTATTTGTAGTATAAACTAGCAGCTTTTCCTTTTAAAAGGGGAGGGAAAATAAATACAAACTTCAGGACAAACATTCAAGAGCTTCAGGTAATGCTCGTCAGCTTCACATAAACACAACAAGCATTGGTCCAATTATCCCATTTCTTCAAGGACTCACACTTGAACAAATACAAGCTTCACTGATTTGCCTGCCTAAAAAGCTACACAGTTGTTGTTAAACCCAAAGTTACTGGAAAAGATATAGTTTCTAAATACTTAGAGTCATTTAGAAAGAACAAGCAAATGCATGCAAACAAAGGTTCTCTCTCAAGATACCCTGTATATGAAGCATGTGGCACAGATTGATACGCTTGTGATGTAGTTTCAGTGCATTCTGGTGAGATAGACAGGCCCATGTAAAAGACAGCCATTCAAGTTGACCAAATACAGAGTAATTGCCTCTCACTCCAGGATCTCCTGGGCCAAACCGTTGGCAGCTGGTAGAGCATCACGTTAACAGAATGACAACAATTTAAGAAAATCCTTTTTAAAAAGAAGTTAAATGCATAAAAGTTACTATATCCATGTAATTGATACGTCGTAAGACAAACTTTTTCCTAATGGCTTGCATTGGTCTATTTTCTTATGCTTTCTTCATCCTGCTTTTCAGATTTTACATGTCAGGTGACTTTACCATGTCCACCATTGTCACTTTGTGCCAACTTCTTCCTCACTCTTGATGTCTTCACTTGTCTCATTATGCACAAACCCATCCATCTTAGGAACTCACACAAGTCACCTTTCAGTTCCATCCATGGAAAATGAAATATAGTGTTGCTTTAGCTATAACTTCTGGACTTAACTGACCTCATGCTGCCTCGTGTTGTCCTGGGCTTCTTTACTTGCCATGCAAGGGGAAGTATGATCCCTGGCAAGTCTGATCTGAGCAGTAAAACTTCAAGCAGTCTTTAAAGCACTTGTTCACGACCACAACAAATACCTGCAGTGGGAATGTCATTTCGCCTGGTATGACTACAAAATCAGTATTCTCTGCTTGTATTCCTCCTCATTTTTGTCAGATAACCTTTAAATCCACCTACAGCATGCATTCCTCATTCTTAACAGCACACCTCGTCTCCTGTTCCAAACGATGATCAGCCAATCCTTTAGTCTGCAGGCAACCACCCTTGGTTTTGACACCTACCAGCTATCCTAGTAGGCAGCTGTTTCTTTGGCACTGCTTTATGCTTCAAGATTACATACAGGAGCAATTTCATACCATCTGCTGACACTGCCAACGTTACTGTAGTGTATAAGTCTTTTTTTTTTTCACTTCCCAAAGTTTTTATGATGACTGATTCTGTACGCATTCCTTCAGCGCTCTTAACCAGATGGCATATCAAAGCAAAGCGCTGCCTTATTTGCACTACTCAATTGGCTCAGCAGATAACTATGATTTATATGCAATCCAATCAAATATATTTGGAAAGCTATTTGTATTTTAGTGAACACAAGAAATGTTGGCAAAATGAAGTTCCTTGCCAAAACCCATCATGACACATCACTTACATGTGCCAACTTCCAAGAGGTGCTGTGGACTAATTTAACACTCAGTGTATTTCTTAAGCTTTTAGTTTAATTATTTCCCATGTAACTGAGTTTTGATCTCTACGATTTTAAATTCACAAAATTCTAGGATTTGTTGCTCCACTTTAAGAAAGTATCCTTTGGGCCCATCAAGTGATTTTTGTATCGGGTTTACACATAAAAGCTTAAACTGTAGTTGTTTCCATTTTCACACCCTTGTCTCCATCACTTTTTATTTCCTTCCAACATCAGTCTTTCATTTTTCTACCCACAGTACCTCCAAAAAGTTAACACTGGCATAGGAGAAGTTACAAAGCATTTTCATACACTTTAATAGATCATATTTGGAATACAGGGGCAGGTACTCCAAAAAGCCACCAAGACAGCTAAGTGGCTAGAGCACACCAAGAAAAGGTTCAGAGAACTGGGCTTGTTTAACCTGGAGAGAAGCAGCTACAGGTTGAGCTAGCAGCAGCCTTCTCATGTCTAAAAGGAGGTTACAAAGAAAACAAACCTTACCCCTTTGTTGCAATGCACCTGCAGGAAGAGAGATGATGTTCAAACTAGGTAGCAGAGAGAGGTACTGAAGGTAAACACAGGGCAATCTCATATATACACTGCCCCCTTACCAAGATACCGTGTTTCAGCTACTGTCAGAAACAAGGCACTAGACTAGACAGATACTGCTCTGGTATTGCCCAAAAGCAGTACGCTTCTCAGTGTTTTGAAACAAAAACAGTACAAAATCACTCTTTTCCACTGCTGACTTACTAGAAATATTATTCAAGGACATTTTAAATCACTTGTTCAAATTCAACTATTTTACTTCCAAGTATACTACTGAACAACCAAGCCAAGGATGACTGCTCAAAAACTGCTGTTCTGGAAAAAATTCATGATTTTTCATATTCTGTATATTTTAAGTGTCATGTACTCATTTAAAACTGTTACTTAAATAAAATCATTACTGTAAGCACAGCCCACGTGCCTGCTCTTAATAGTATCCATGGTTGCAGTGATGCAAATTTGCCTACCTACATCAAACCAAATGTGCCCACATAAGGAGAGAAAAAATCCTGTATTAATCACTATTCTTTGCACTGGATGAGTGCAAAGTAAATCAGTTACACCTTAGAAAAAACGAAGTAGTTCAAGGACCTCTTTGCCCATCGCGAATACATCTTCATTCTGAATTAAGCACAGCAGAATTATCAAAGATCACATTATGAAAGATCTCAAATTCACTGGAAAACTCATCTCCCTGACCAAATTCTTTACTTTGCTATACTGTAATAAAGAAAAACAATGAATTGTTTCAAATATTTCTCCACTCATATAGGAGAAAGGGGTAGTAGTTATCACTATTTCTAATCCTATCATACATTTTTTAATGCTGATTTGAAATGTCATATGCATTCATTTTCCTTTTCATCACAGAAGTAGATTCAAGCACAAAATTACGGAATGTATTTTTCTTTAGATTACAGCTTTCAAGTCATCAGATGCACTGATGTTCACAGGAAACAAAACAGTCCTTTTAAAAGCACCAGTTTAAATAAACAGCTTTAGTTACAGATGCAAGGCACTACAGTAACATTTAAGTTAAATGGGGCCAAAGCTTCATCTGAAACAGACAGGAAGGATTAGGTGGTGAAAGCTCCAGGTGGAAATGCACGACCAGTCTAAGCCAATCTTAACTGCTGTTGAAGGAAAGGTGATCTCGTCCTCTTCCATACAGCACTTCTGTGAACAGACTTGCTGGTTTAAGCATTAGCCCTCATAGGGCTAGGCTGACCATACTAAAAAACAATGCTTTTTTTTCCCCAGAATAAATTTTCATCTGGCTTAACTTTCAGGATAAGTTATCTTTCTGCTCTTAGACAAGTAGATACAGGAAACTAAACAAACACACGAAACTAAAGTCAAGCAGCCCAGTGACAAAGATGACAACACTTCCCCCTCCCTTTAAAATAAAAGTACATACAGCAAAATTCAGGTACATACGAATTTAACCAAAGTCAAGGAACTAACATCTGATCCCAGTTTCAGAGCACCAAAGGTAGTATTTTAAAAGAATTACAGCAGCAACACCAAGAACTAACGTAACTAATCAAACTTGTGATTTTTAAAGAATGTTTCACTTCCAAAAAATGCACAGCTTAAACACCAGGAAGACCCCTTTGCTGGTGACAGACGAGGTAACTTCACCCATTCCAGTCAGCCTATGCTTCCTCCTGTCACACAGAACCATAAGGATCTATACCTTGCATTTTAATAGCTATCACTAAACCCATGCAATATTCTTAAAGATGCTCATACAAACCTCTTTCTCAAGAAACAGAATGAAATTAAACAAGTTTCATTGTTTCAAATTATCTAAAGATATTGCCGAAAGCCTGAGCAGCCTAGTAAACAATTAAACCTGCAGCTACTTGAACAACCATGGAAAAAAGGGAGCAATATAGGATACCACTCTACCAATAACAACAAAAATGAATATATTTTAAAAGCACACAAAAGAGCCTAATCTATCCACATTTCATAAGCACACTACTACTATACATTCCATTTATGCATCATGTTTTTCCTCTAGCAGTTACAAGTGGACTCTATTCAAAACAATCACCCACAAAACTTCATCCTAGTACACAAGTAATTACACTAAACTATTTGTATCTCTTCATCTCAAAGCAGCAAGATGCCCAGATTACAGAATACACTGAAATATATATCCATCCCTAGCAGAAATTCCCAGATTTATCACCTTTGATAAAGGTTATGTAAAACATGAATTGGAGTTCCACATTTCAGAATAAAAAGCAAATTCCTATAACAATTCACTCTTTAAATGTGCTAAAATAGCAAAGAACCTTACTGCAAAATGACAAAAAACCACATCATTCTACTACACGAGTTTTTCCAATGTGCACGATCAGCTCTTAGAAGAACTAAGATCTGTGACTGTTCTTAGCAACAACTACAGAATTTATTTTCACAATCAGTACATTTAAAGTTAAAAAATTCAACACTAGGAAACAATCAAGACATTTTCGTTACAGGTAAGCAAACCCTAAAAGAAAGGTTCCAGAACTTTTAAGATCACAGGCATTAATAAAAAGCTTTATCATCTTACCTTTGTTGTTACAATGCACAAGCAATCCATTGTTTCAGCATAGCAGGTATCTTTCCAAACATTTAAAAGGTTTATTTCCAATCACAGCTAAGCACCATCTCAAATGAGGAGAAGCACACTTACTGAATGGTCAAAATAGTACAGTGTGTGCCAGGATTCCCTTTGGAATCAGAGGTAGAAACAATGTGGAGAAAAAAAAGGAGAGCAAGCTAAAATACAAATGCTTTAAGTTTCATGAAAGATTCTCAACCTATTTTGATTATCTACACCTGAAAATCTTGAACTTATCCTTGAAAATATCTTAGAAAAGATGTCAAGTCTTATTCCATACCAGGCAAGTGCCTCCTCATATTCTGTTCCACATACTCCTCTTTCAGAATTACCTAACACATGAGAGTCATAGGGAATCATTTGATGAAAAGCAATACAAAATTATTTACAGCAAATCTCAATTCAGCTTCTCTTAGCTGGTTATGATTTCCAGAATGAAGCTGTCGTTCAAAAATAGTTATGGCTGGAAGCAAGCATTTCTCCTCTAACATCATTTCAGCATTTGCAGACTGAAAAATAGCTGATTTCTTAGGCAGTAATGAATGGAATATTCCATGTAGAACAGGGAGAGAAGAAAGTGGCAAGGAAAGAGTAATGCATATTGCAAGAGAAATGCTATTTTGAGCCCTGAATTAACCTAGAATTTCATTTCCTTTTGTAATGCTGTAATGCAGTGACAAGGCAAAGTTTGTGTGCACAGGCATTGTCTTCTCAGCCCAATTAGCACAGCTGGGAAAAGTCAAACACTTGGGCACAAAAGCTAGTCTGTATACTAAGTAACACTAAACTGGCAGTTCCATAAACAGGTAAGAATCTCATTATACTAATTTAGCACACAAAGAATTGAAAGCAACTAGTTAACACAGTTTCAGTTACCTTGCCCTGTTAGGTGTCTCTCTCCACCTTTGCTACCTGCACAGGGAAGCATTTTGAAAACTATTCAATAGACTATTTCAAACTATTAAAATATCATCTGCATTATTTCACATTCGGCACAAGACGTACAACTAGTCAAACTGTATTTCACATCAGCAAACAAGTCTAAAATATTCTAGGTATCTACCTAGGGCATTCTCACTATTCTCTTTAAGTTTAAAAACAACTTTCAAAATCAAGTCCAAGCAGTCTCTGGTATGCATTGCGTTAGTACAAGACTGTTCCCTCTCCTTTTTTGTCCTTCCAAGAGCTATTTTTCACATCACATCATCTAGAACAATAAAGCTTAATTTAGTAACAGCCTACTAAACACCTAGACAAGTAGCTGTCCCAGCACCTACTGGGCTCACACTTTGCTCCCCCGCTGCAAGACCACCGTAACATGCCGCAGCCCACCACCTACCATGGTCATCACCAATCTCAGGTTTAATGCAGCTACTACACGCACACCAACATTGAAAGTCAAATTTTATCCACAGGTATGCATCTTCTCAACTTTGAATGAAGCACACACATTTCACCGTGTCTTAAAACCAAAACCAAAATTGGCTTTGTTTTAAATGAGTTTTTCAATCTAAGCCTACATCTGAGGAAGTGGCCGGAGGCTTAGAGAGCACGTACATACACAACAGAAACCCCATGTACTGAATGGTATCAAATATTGGTTGGCAAGCTTCGGCTCAAGACAGCTATAAAATCAAAGAACAAGAATGCCATTTTCCCTTTAAGCAGATGTAACAGCAGAAAAATTGCAATTTTACCCCACTTGACTCCCTGGCTCTACACCATACTATATACTAGAGGGAAGGAAAAAAGCTAATAGTTAAAAAAAGGTAGAAAGTAAGAACTATTATTCCTAAAATTATGCATTTTATTTTTTTAATTTAGGGACAAGGAAGGGAGGACACTAGAAGATAATTCTCCCATTTCAAAATATAAAAAAAATCATTAAGCAAGAAAACCATATGCTAGCAAAAACTACTCAGTTCAGCTTAAACAGAACTTCAAGGTAAACCCCATACCATGCAGCCATCAAGACCATGATTTTTACCTCATGTGTCCAAGTCAAGCCATAGATACTTGTTATTACCTTCACATTGTCTCTGAAGTCTAAGAAATATTTCTAGTATGAATACCTAAGTAAAGTTTTCACTACTGCAAAGCATCAGTGGGAAAAACATGCATCTTTTGGACTGATATGGCTAACCCAGACGGAAGTATAAATCTCTGAAAACAGAGATTCTTCAGAAAACAGAGAAGCAAAGCACCAGTTAGGTAAGCTGTTGGGACTTTCCTTTGCCAGAAGAAAAAAATACTCTCATAGCTCAATACAAGGTATCGGCATGCAAATTATTCTTGAATTTCCCAAGTCTCCTGTTGAGAAGACTGCTTGTTATGTGCTTTGAACAGAGGATTTGATAAAGCACAAGCATCCAAGAAGACAAAAAAAGAGCAAATGCATTTTTAGGTGGCTTGGCACATATCCAGTGCCTGGCCCAGAAATGTCTCTAATGACCAGTTCAAGACATGCAGTCCACGTGCATGCTCCTTGCACAAACTTCACTGCACAAGTTCCTAATAGTACGCCCAAGCTCTGCCTGCCCATCATGCTCTGTACATCATAGGCAAAAATCAACGATGCTTTTTCAAATTTCTCTCAGCCATCTTGTTCCAAGATTAAGCTTCTACAGACTAATCCTGGCTACAACTGGCTTATGTTCCAGGGCAATCACTTTCTTCTCTTCCCTCCTTTTTTTAATTCTCATTTTCTTTGAGAATCCTTTAGAACTAAGGATCACCATCATGACATTTTTTCCCTGTCCACTCTCAATCATCTTTTAACAAGACCTGAGGCCCATTAGCCTTGCCACAAAAGGCATAACTTCTCAGAGTGACTATTCAGACTACGAGCTGTGGAAGAAGAGACCAATTCAGATAGTATGAAGAAGCAATTCTTGGTTGAGAATTCATAGATTATGAGTGGGCACACTAAACGTTTCCAAGCAGAGGGCACGGAGATTTTACTACAAGCACACTTGAACGTACTGACACCCACTGTACAAACCAGGACAAGCTACATAAGAGCCCTTTACCAATCAGTACACTACTATGCTTGAATTAAAGCCCTGCCTGGTAGCCCTCAAAACTCATCTTCAGCTAAGCACAAACAACAGAATGTGCATTTTAATTTAAATGGGCGGAAAACTTATTTACCAGTAAATAGATGTTGTCATGAGGCAAAACCCACGCAGAACAAAAAGACACCAATCACACGTACCCTACTGACAGAGCAAGAAATTTTGTAGCAAATACCAATGCACATTTTCATAAATATAATACACAGATGGATAAGCTCTCAAGGAGAGCTGCACATAAACAAACATTTCCCAGCCCAAAAACACAGTATCTGCAGACTGTTCATTGGAAATATTGCTCACAGAAGATAGATTTGAAAATATGAGTCAAGCATTCACGAGATTCTGCATTATCGTAAAAAATAACAGTATAGCTACTTGGGGACAAGTTTTAAAACTCCTTGAATGACCAAGCACATGTTAAATTTTGGAGCTCAGAAAAAAAAGTTGTTTAAGAAAAGGAACTAGGTAAGCAAAACAAAATAGAAACTACTGTAAATAAACAATACATTAACTTAGAAACTTCCTTCCTTTGAATTGTGTTTTGAGGAACAACAGAAAGATCTTGAAGGACACACCAAAACCTGAATCAAAATCAAGAAATGCTGTACCTTTAATACACTAAAGAGTAATACACCTCATGTCATGTAGCCAAGTAAGCATTTCTTAGCCAGTAAAATAACTATTATGCTACTGGATTTGTAAGAAGCACTGCAATCTCTTTATGTCATTCATATTTATTGAAAATAAACCTCTGTCCTGTCAGCTTGATGGGTCAGCAGCAATCAGCAACAGCCATTCTATTCAGTTTCATCAGAAATGGTGAAATGAAAATACATTATCTTTGTGACATTAAAAAAAAACAAAGCATGATACTTATGAGAGATACTTATGTGAGTAATGCAAAGGAAAGAGATGGGATTTGCTCATCTTGAAGGACCTACCAATTCTTTCAGGTTATATTTGGCCGTCACCTCTTGTGTCTTCACAGGCTTATTCTTTTACCAGTGTGAGAGATTCCTTCTACTAGTTAACTCACCAGATAGTTAAAGGAAAATTCATGCACAGATAACACACATACATTGAATAAATCAAGCAAATGAAAGCAACGCTTTGGAAAAATACTGACTTTGCAGGTAGTTTCATCTATCCCCAAATTTTAAAAGCGCATATGATTATTTAAATGCTACTTTGCTCTCGGAGTCTATGAGAAAACCTGTATAGCATACAGCTGTCACAGGTATAACCAGAGAAGCAGGCTCAGCTCGGCTTTTGGTATGTCAGCTGCCCAACTTCAGCAGATCTGAAGAGAGATTTCATAGACCTAGTTAAAGATCAAGCAGTACCATCACTACAAGTATTTTCTCGGTTCCTTTAGCAAAGAAAGCATTAAAATTTTAAGATGCTGTAACCTAATCCAACCATCTTAGAACCTGGGTGCACAATGTAATTACTACAAATAAAATAAAAACCCACAATTGGATATCAAATTCATCCAATTTCTTTTAAGTTTTCCTTTTACTTCTGAATGAAGGAGAGTTTTTATAAATAACAGATTTTTATTGTTTGTGCATGCATTCTGAACTGACTTAAATACTCGGATTTGTACAAATAGCCTGGATTTCAAGATCTTTCAGGAATGAAAAATACATAGCAAGCCAAATATCATTTCCCTACCATAGAAGTTAGCATGGGGAAAGCAATGAGATGCCCAAAAGTCCTGAGACCATACATTAAGAGATACCCAAAAAACAAGCGTGCTATTTCTGCAGGAGCATAGTTGAAATAACAGACAACACACATGTATAAATACAAGCCTAAAGCAACAGCATGACAACAGGGTGTACAACAGTCAGACATAACATATCGTCAAGTTAGCCAGCACTGAGTCTCTCTAAGTATTAAGGCAAAGAAGACACTTGAAGATAGTGTGACAGGTCTAGGTAATTTCTCCAGGAACAGCCTGCTATTAGGGCTGGTACAACTGACTGTATTTGTAAAGGCCAGATGAGGATATTGCAGTCAGCACAACCTGCAAACAGAGAAACAGAACTATAGCATCCTGCAGCTTTAGCAATGCATTCTGTGCGACTCTTCTCAGGAATTTCCTCTAAGATCCTGATTAGTTATTTGATAACACCTTTCCATTTCGGAAATGGAAAAACTGATACTGCCCATTAAATACAGACTTTTTCATTCCACTAGAAACCATACCTCTGAAGATTTTTCTTCTAGACTACATTAGCTCACCTTAAGAAGTCACACAGAACTATCAAAAACATCTTACAAAGGTTAAAGACATTACTGCTTGCTTTGCCAACAAGAACAATTCCCACATAGGAGAAAATTACATTAGCTTAATCCTACCTCTGTTCAAAATATCCACATTAATTATCTTTCTTTTCACAGATTTTGAACAAGTTGAACATGAACCTGCAGTATGCTTAACAGCAAAGGCAGCTAACAGCATCTACGCTGCATTAGCAGAAGCACAGTCAGTAGTATCAGGGGAAACTATGACTCCACTCTGCTTGTGACTTCTATTGATGCATCTGCAATACTGCATTCAATTTTGGGCGCCCCAACATGAGGAAGATGTTGATAATCTAGAGCAAGCTCTGCAGAGAGCCATTAACATGATGAGGGGGCTGGAAGCTTACTCCCTGAGGGAAGATGATGGCACTGGTCTTGTTTTAGTTTTGAGAAATAGGTTCAGCAGAACCTAAAAGTAGCTTTCTAGTACTTCCAAGACAACAGGGACACGTGCATGTTGCATGATGAGCAAATATTAGGGAAAAGAAATAAATTGGAAGAGAGATTTCAATCAAAAATAAGGAAGCACTTTTCCCCCTTTTTCCCCTCCATGACAGTCCAGCATTGGAACAGCTTGCCCTGAGAGGTTTTAGACTCTCCATCTTTAGAGATTTGAGACTCCACTGGATGAAATTCTTAGCAATCTAGTCTCATCAGTGAGCCTGAATCATTCTATGATTCCAAGATGATTAGACAGTTTCATTCCACCCTGTCGTGGCCTGACATTTAGCTGACTAGTCTATAATTTCAGCTGTTTTCTTACCTTACATCCTCTTTTATTTTCTTAGAAGACAGTAAGCCAGATACTCTCTTGTTTAAGTGTGGGAAAACCACACCTGAGCCACCATTACTCATTAAACACAGATCTGTTAGCCTAACTGTATAAGTAAGACAATCTAAGTAATGTTCCACCTCCTAAGCCAAAACGTTTATTTTGAGACAAGTTTTTGTTTGTTTTTGAGGGGAGCTGTTTTTTTCTTCCAGCTTCTAAAATCAAATTACTGTGGTTACTTTTAAATCAGAGAAATTAACAAGTGTCTGCTATTCACCTTGAATTTAAATTATCAAAATATTAAAACACACGTGGAAGAAAGAATTAAATAACACATCACAAAACCATCTCCTTAGCAATATACTATTCAATTAGGTCAAAGTAGACTTCTACCAGTGATTCAAGTTTCACCACGTATTTCTCGAACGCAAACTGTCCCACCTACAGATGGCACTACAGATCACGACAAACAGCTTTACAGACCACGCTTCTCCTGCGCAGACACTTCTCTCACTACCACTAGCATTAAGCGATCCAGCTTTAGATTGTTAGCTGCTTTACCAACACAGACAAACTCAGGATTTAATGCTCGTAAGGAAATGGTATGGACCCCTGAACCTTCTCAAAGTGAAATGATATACATCCTTCTCTAGTCCTTAGTACTGAAAGGACTAACATTCCCTCCCTGCTCATCACTGTCTTGAATCTCTCTCCTTTTTTTTTTTTGCCTCATTATCTTTTTGTATTGGAAACTAAAAGAAATAAAGCTGTCAAATATGGTTCCAGGAAATATAAAAGGATGGAAAGTGAAACAGATTGCTGTGAACAGGAAAACTGCAATCTGTAGCTCTAACTTTCATTAATACAGTACAGTACCTATGGGAACTACGAAATCCACTTCTGATCCAGAAGGAGTAAAGCAAAAACAACTCTGCTGTCTTCCATTCAAAGTCCTCAGGCAACCTAAGCTTGCATACCACTACTCTATGTATATATACAAGCACACATTGCTAAAAAGTCATTTCCAGAGTCAGCTGCATAGAAAGAGTTCTTGTAATACAACCCGTAATCACTTCAGGGAAGCATTATATTCCCACTCTCAAGCAACTTTTGCATACACCAGTGTCAGCTGGAAGAAAACTCATTTGGTCCAGAGTAACTACAGCAAAAACATATCATTAAGGCAAAAGAAACAAGACTTAAGGTATGGCATCCACAGCTAACAATTTGCAAGCAAGAAAAAAAGACTGCCCCATTCTCATCACTTACAGTCCTACCAGCCTGGCATGCGATACAACAGAGCTAAAATAATGTCCAAGTGCATCTGGAATGCTGATCTCATTATAACTGGTTAATGAACTAATATTGAATTGGGCAGCAGCCTTGCACATCTAAAAAGTGACGGTTTCTGTTCAAAAACAAGCTAGCTACAAACGAAGTGATATACACTAAACTCAAGTTCCCCCTGGTCTCTAGTTTCAGCAAACAAAAATCATCAGAGTTTGCACGTGCTGTACCAGTATTGCAGTAACATTACACCCTTGAGTTGATTAAAACTAAGTATTAAAAAAATAAAGTACCTCAGAAAGAGGTATTCCTGAAACCAAAACGCATCAAGTTTTACAGAATAAAAACATTAACCTTCACGTACTACACATAGCAAGTGTGCAGAATATAGACTGTCGATACATAATTTCTCATTTGTTTGATTGCTTTGGTGGTGGTTTTTTTGCTTGTTTTTCTTCTAATTTTCAAAATATTGAGGGAAAGGTATTGAAAAAAACAGTCAGTAAAAAACTTAAGACTGGCAATATGTACATAACTACATGTTTACTGTAATAATTATTATATACATTTTTGAAAGCTGAACAAAGACTTACACATCCACTAAAAAAGCAAATGAAATGAATGCTGAACTACCACACTTCAAAGTGGTCCATCTATCTAACTGTAATGCATAAAAACTGCATTCCTCAAGCAGTATTCTAACTAATGAAATATGAGATAAACTTTACTGTAAGTGACAGACTGAGAAAAGCCCAGTTTCAGTTCCACTGAAACTAGCATCAGCACCAATGTACACAACTAAGCTTTTAAATAGTCAAAGTATATGTAAGACCTACCTCATATATTGAGGGTCAAACAACTGCTGGACTTCCACATGATACTTGAGACAAAAAGTCCCAAGGAAGACAGGTGGCTTTGTCAGAAATGTCCAAATCCGGGCCACTTTGAAGAATAACAAAGTAATCCAAGCTGTATCAGGTTCTGTTCATGTAACACTATATACCAGGACCACCAGACTGTACAGGAAAAACAGTTGCTTCATCTAGCAAATAGCTCAGCAAGCCATATACTAACATCTACGGTAAGACTTCCCGAATTAGGCCATTCTTCCTTTCAACACACTCGTCACTTTGCCACAACAGCATGTCTGTTGTCATCAGTGCTGTGCCATAGACAAGTCCTTTTATTACTGGCAGCCTACTACCACAGGAGGACAATATCTAGAGATGCCAACTTGGTAACTAACTTACACATTTACATGCTTCCGTACAGAACATTTAGAAAGATACAGGGTCAAGAACACCCTTTAGCTGATCAATCAGTCTTTCTTCTTGGGGACTTCCTGGTGGTGAAGCAAGCAAGGTTTTAGTGAATTAGCTTCCCAGTTTCAGAGCAGTGTGAGTAATCACAAAGCCTGAATTTAACAATATGCTATTCTACACTTCGGATTTCAGCACGTTTCCCCTATAGGCGAAGCAAAAAATGCATGTTACAGCTGGAACACCATTAACACAAATCTCACAGCAGGAGGTACTTGCTTCACAATCCAGCGGCTTTAATTATAAGCACATTTAGCAAGACCAAAATTGTTTCATAGGGACATAAATCTTCAAGTCCGTTACACTGTTCCAAGATGCATTAGAAAAAAACATTTGAGACAGATAGAGCTATACTGCGCCTTTAAAGACTTTCAATGAGGGAGATTCCTCCCCCCCCCCCCCCCCCAAAAAAAAAAAAAAAACAACAAAACTATTCTGGCACTTAGGAAGACATTTAAAACATTTTAGTTTAGCCTATTACTATAGAGCACAAAATATTATCTTCCTCTTTATATTTGCCCACAAACAAAAAAAAGTCCGTTTCCCAATTAAGTGTTCATTTCCTTCATACAGCACCAATTATTTCTCCATTTCTTTTTCAAGCTTCAGATCTTCCTCACTAGTCTCTTTCTAAGGACTTACTGAACTTTTCTGTATTTTTTGCAACGTAGTACCTTGATTTAGACAATACTTCCAGCAAAGCTTTATGCAGATCAAGTAGAACAGAAAGGTTTTATACCACATGCCCATATTGATAAGATGTGTCTTTTCATGCATTAACATGACATGGCAGACTCCCTTCAAGATTCACAACCAGCCCAGACCTTTTCCAAGAAACCACTCCTTAAATATTCAACCTCTATGGGTGCTACACAACTAGAACCCAAGCCCAAGACTTGATCCAGCTGAACTAGAGCCTGCCCGTTAATTACTTAAGCTGCTCAAAACTTCACTGTAGTATTTGCTTCCAAAGCAGCAACACACCATTCTCTTCCCATTTATAATTTTATCAGGATATTTTCACTAATAACTCAAACTAGGATGCACTCCTGAGGAATTTCATCAGATAAATAATCTCAATATAGAGCCTGTTAAACCATACCTGTAGTGTACCGAAGTCAGAATTTAGCACATTTACCATTTCTTCCTACCAGGAGAATTAGTACCAGGTTAGGAAGGAAAAGTTTGACAGAACTGTTTGCAACAAGCACACTGACTGTATTTGGCTCCAATATATAGAATCATAGAATTTCCTGACTTGTAAGGAACCCACGAGGACTATCCAGTTCAACACCTGGCTCCACACAGCACCACCCGAAAATCAGACCCTATGTCTAAGAGCATTGTCCAAACACTTCTTGAACTCCGGCAGGCTCCGTGCTGTGACCACTGCTCTGGGGAACACGTCCCACTGCCCAACCACCCTCTCGGTGAAGAACCTTTTCCTAACGCCCAGCCTGAACTGCCCCTGCCACAGCTTCAAGCCATTCCCTTGAGTCCTACTGTCAGCCACCAGGAAAAAAAAAAAAAAGACCAGGGCCTGCCCCTCTACTCCACCTTGTGAGGAATGTGTAGGCCATGATGAGGTCTACCTTTGGTCTCCTCTAGGCTGAAGAGACCAAGTAACTTCAGCCGCTCCTCATACATCTTGCCCTCTAGACCCTTCACCATTTTTGCAGTCCTCCTTTATAAACTCGAGCAGTTTTATGTCTCTCTTAAGCTTTGGTGCCCAAAACTGCACATAGTACTTGAGGCAAGGCAGCACCAGCGCAGAGCAGGACAATCCCTTCCCTCAACCAGCTAGCAATGCAGTTCTTGACACACCCCAGGGTACAGTTGACCCTCCTGGCTGCCAGGGCACACTGTTGACTCATATTCAATTTGTTTACTAATATACACTAATGTGCCTTTCCCTGCTCAGTTTTCTTATCACTCACTAGTGAGAATTGATTTCATCTAATTTCCCAGAAAAGTCCTTCTGTAAAAAACACAGCTGTATAAATAGCTGAAGCTTTCTTACAAACGGAAAAGTTTTCTTATCACAAAGTTATGGCTTTAAATTTTCCAAGTTATTCATGAAGCTATGACTGATGAGCAGTTGATATTGACGGGTATATGCATACTAAACCTGTCAAGTTCCAAATTGAGAGTGTAAATCCAATTCAATGGTCACTTAATGGTGCATTTCATAAACAAGTTCCTGACAAAGCAAAATGCATGCATCTGTTATCAAACATTCCGAAGGTTAAATTCTCTAGGACTACTGAACTTCATACTGTAAGTATTTTATAAAATGAAGGAAATGTAGGGAAGTTGAGTTAATAGTCTCAACCAGAAGAACAGAACAGATAACATACCTCTACACTTGGGCTAAGGCTGCTTGGCAGTGTTTCTGATGTCACTGTTGTGCTTGGAAGGCTGGAGAAGTCCCAGGTGTTCACAGGCTGTATTGGTTCAGATGGTTGAGAGTGATCGATACATTTTGGATTGTCCAGTAAGGTCACTTCATAAAATTCTTGAATATCTAAAGATGTGGGGAAAAAACAGTGAAGATGGTAACTATGGAGCCTATGACATTCTGAGCATGACATTTTCATCCCACAAAACAAATTAGATACCTACTACTTTATCTGCGTATTACAGATGAAGCCATATCACCACGACCACTTGACCTTTCCCCCAGGACACACAACTCTCTCTGTGCCCCATACCTCAGCGCTTACGTGTTCCCACTCACTTCAGGCTTCTGCCACTTGTAGAACTGCTACTGGCAGCATGAGCTGCAGCAGGAACAACAGAAGCATATGGAATAACTGCAGTGGAGTAGTAGAAGAGATGGGTGTCTGTTTCAGTTCATGGTATATGTAACATCCAATAATGTAGCCTTTGGTCATCTGATATCTCCTGTTTAAGGCCAATATTAGAAGGTCTTTTCTGTGGTATGTATTTTAATTAAACAAGCACAAAAATACAAGTATACTGTTGGAATCAGCAACAACAAATTAAGAGAAGTTAGGAAAAATGAGATGGATCAAGATATGCTGAAAAAACAGCTGATGACTCAAGCAACAGAAATAGGATTAAACAGTGCGAATTACAAGTTATATTTATGAACTAATAGCTTTTTCTACAACCCTGAGGGCTCAACTGGAAATTTCTGGGGAAAAAGAATCTGGCTGCATTAGTTTAATGTTTTTATTTTCTACTGACATCCTATCCACTAAAAAAAAAAAAAAAAGCAATCTAAAGAAGCATCAAGGGTGATGCATAAGCATCCAGAACTCGCTACTGCAACTATAAGCACTCATTAAAATCACTCAAAAAATATAAATATGAAAAGGTATAGGATAAGGCAAGGACAGATAAAAGCATGTGTTTTATAAAGCTTTTAGGCTCCTCTTGAAAGTAAAAAAAAAAAAAAAAGCTAAACAGGAGTTATAACTAATGTTTTTAATTACACCCACTTCACAGAAGACAAACATTTCAGACAAGGCTAGCCCAAGAAGTAAATAGGATCCAGCCATCAATAAGGAGGGTTCTAATCCACAAAATTTTGTAGCTTTTCAGCAGCTGCCCAGAGATGGTAACAGAGGCACAGTAACTAATTCCTTTATAGATAGAGTTGCACCACAAAAGAAACACCACACAAATGAGAGACATCTTACTGTTGGTGGTATTCCAGACTTAGACTTTGCTACAGAAATTGTACTCCCACTCTTTAAAAGTTCAGAAAAGTACAGTTTCTCAACTTCCATTTCCGTCTTTTCTCTGAGCAAGAGTCAAATTCCTATCAACTACTTACATTAATTTTTAAAGTTACACTTGCTCTTAGCACTGCTGATTGGAAGAAACAGTAAGGGTTGCCGAGGATGTTAGGTGACCTAGATATACAGGAGCAAACCAGCCTAAGAGATACAAATTGCCTTTAAACCTTTCACATTAGCTCCCACAGTTGCAAATTTGCCTTGTAGCTGCATTAACATTAATACATCAATCAAGCATACCAAGTTTTTTTTTCCCCCCTGATAGACAGTACTTTGTATATTAAAACAGGCAATGTTTTAGATTGATCTTGCAGCTGCAATCCACAGCAACCAGGACATGAAGATTACTACATTATTTATGGGAAGGGCTTATTTGTGCAAGTGTTTTACAGCAGAAATCTAGGGCATCTATCCTCAGTTCTGGTACTTTTAAGTCTCACTGCCAGCGGAGGTAGCCATTTATTCATACTGCACAATGCCTTGTTTCAAAAGCATGTTGTTCCCCACACATCTCCACTCTTCCATCTATGAAGGACACAACAGTAGAGTCACTATTGAAAGGTGTCAGACATATATACACCACTTGATATTGGGATTAGTTTCTGTTTATCCTGAACTTGCTCAAAAGCCAAAAAAAATCCTAAGAACTTGATGCCTACACAATACTACTATTTTTTTTTTTAAAGGGAAACATTAATTTACATTTTTACTGTTCAGAATGCAAACATTAGGCCAAGCTGTCTGTGCACCTTGAATACATTCAAGTACACAAGGAATAAGTGGTGGATGCTTACATTTTTGTGAAGCCAGAAACTTAAGACATACAAAGTCCAACCTTAAAAAGGTTTTTCCTTCTGGTCTACTGCTACGTGTCAGCTTACAAAAATATTTTATCATGTGAGCATGATTAAAACATCTAATGTGAACTCTTACTAATCTGAAGATGCATTTTTATTTAACATATGAAAAGTTCGGACATTTTCCCAGTTCTTGTAGATAGCGGGTAGTAAAATACATTTTTTAGGTTACATTTATGATTAGATTCATTCTTCAAGTTCAGTGTGCATTTTTCACGTCTATCAGACTGAGATGCAAACTAAGTTACAGAAAAAAAATTCAAATCGGAGATCACAGAACAGTTGAACAAAGCAGTTTCTAACTAGAAGGGGAACATTAGAACAGCTAGCTGACATTTAAAAATAGCAGCCAACAGGGAAAATCCCAGAATGGTTGGGGTTGAAAGGGACTTAACTGACCACCTGGTTCCACCCTCCTGCCATGGGCAGGGACGCCTCCCACCAGACCACGTTGCTCAAAGCCCCATCCAGCCTGGCCTTGAGCACCTCCAGGGATGGGGCACCCACAGCTTTTCTGGGCAGCCTGGGCCAGGGCCTCAGCACCCTCTGAGGGAAGAATTTCATCCTCCTGGAATCACGACCACTTACATGTAAAAGCACAGTAAGCCAAATCAGCAATGTTTAATGACGTCGAGAGTAGAAGTCGATACACGAAGAAAGTAACAGAACACCAATTCTAAAAGGGATTTTTTAAGACATGAAAGAGAATTTTTTTTTTGTTAATTTATCAGTCCCATAAGAAGGTAAGCAGTTGTAACAAACAATCCTCTCAGTTTGCTAGCAATTTTTTTCCCCCTTCTCCTATTCTGCCCTCATCTTAATTTCATTCTTTGGCCAGGCTCCTATTCACCGGTAATGTGATACACCAGAAGATAAAACTGCTCACTCTTTAAAAAAAAATTGTCGTCCACCAAAATTAATCAAAACCAAAATGAATTTTGCAAGTGGGTTCCAGATTCACTAAAAGCTGTAACACAGTGATTAGAAGGGCAGCAGAAGTGCTGAAGCAAATCAATTCTTACAGCCCCTCCTAAACTAAGTAAGGTCAATGGCACTTGAAAAGTCTTTGTCAATTTGGTCTAGAGGCTCTGTCTCTGAGGACAAGGATTGCAACCAGCAACACAATCCCCTTCCTTCAGACAGATTTCTTCCCTGCTCTTCAGAAATTAGACACAAGACTTCTGCTTGTCTGATGCTTTTTGCAATACATGCAACAGAAAGTAGACTTTTTTAAGAATATTTAGAAGAGTTCAGTAAGAAAGGACCTACAAAGATCACGAAGTCCAACTGCCTGACCACTTGCATGCTAACCCGAAGTTAAGGCATATTATCGAGGGCATTATCGAAACGCCTCTTGAACACTTTGGGATCACTTATGATGGGCGTACATTCTAAAAACCTCATTGTGAACCAAAGGCCTGTGCATATCCCTTTCCTGTAGAAATGGATGATTTTAGTACAGTCAGTTAATAAAATAAAGCTGAACGAAGTTATTCTCTGCTTTCACCTATGCATGAACTGTTAGTCTGCAAGTCAAAGATGGGATACATACAACTGCATTTTCTTAAGGGAAAGGTGACACCCCATAAACAAGGTGTTGGCATCACTTCTAACAGGCCACAGGCCTCGTTTTAAGCTACTTACCAGGCCCCTGGACTCGTCTTGGCCTGCCTGCAGCTTTGATTTAGCTTGTCTAGCTCTAACAGCAGTTATCTAAAGATCAGGTTACTTAATTATTTTGTGTAGATTTTACTTAGCTTCAGACAATTCTATGGTGTAACATCTATGTCGAATACACACAGCTAACACAATATTAAATTTGCATATACATAATACAATCAATATCATATATAAATATATGTGGAACCAATAGGTATTATATCACACAATTGTCCGAAGCTAAGCGAAAGCTATACATACAACATACAGAAGTACACACACAATTTATGTATATAAATATTATTTATATATATAAAATATAAGCACACATGCATGTGTTTGTGTAACTAGTAGATAGCAGTAAGAAGCAGTTATCCTACAGGGAGTTGGTTACCTATGGCCCTAGAATAAAAAAGCAGCATACACATAGGATGACAGCACATGCCCTGAAAATACAGGCACAGGATGACACCAGAGGCTCCAGGACTATAAGGAACTCACCAACCGATCAACAGAAAACAACACTGAGAACTGGGTAAGAAAAGTTTGGGGGACAGCAGAATAAACAACAGTCATGCAGTGTATGTCAAACACCACACGCACAAAGAAAATAATTCAAATGTGGAACTGCAAAATAATGAATAAATAACGAAGTGTAGAGTACATTAGCAAACAGAAGCAACCTCAAGACCACAACAGCGAGGAGGAGGAAGCCATCATCACACATCTCCCAGGGAAGGATTCGCAGCACCCGTCTCCCATTCCCTGCCCTGTCCCCCCAGCAAATCAGTTCCGTGGCTGAAGCCAGCTGCCTTAAGGCAGTGGGAATGTGAGCACAGCACCGCAGGAAGGGGCAGGTACAAGAAAGCTTGTGAATATTAACAGCATATAATACAAAGTATGCTGATATTGCTGTGACTAATAATAGCTTTCTGATTAGGCTGTTATGACTTCAGGCTAGCATTCTTGGCTTCGCCTTTAAGGTGCATTTTCTGGTGCCCATGTGGAGATACCGTGCAATGATCTGTCGGGAATTGAAGCAACCCAGTCTGCAACCAACTGGCAAAGTGCTCCAACTAGAAAAAACAAAGTAAACAGTACAGGTAGTGCAGCACCTAGCCTTATTCAAATAAAACTATCATCACAAATCATATCCCAGATTGGTAAACTGCCTGAACATCTCAAAATGAAGCCATATATAACACTGGATTGCGATAAGATTTAATCCCTATACACTTGATGCCAGCCCCATATCTCTGAGAACTCAAGTCTCAAGCTCCTGCAACAGACAAGAGATCTTCTCCAGTCACCTTTACGATTTTCTCTGTGAGCCCTTTAAGGAAACTTTGGCAGCAATGTAAGCTTTTGGGATAAGTAAGTTGTCATAAGAAGTTCAAAAAGGATAAACAGTTTGCTGCTCTTCTTTTGATGGAAGTTTGAAATTACACTGAAGTTATCTAACAGCCAAAACACAATAAAACCAATAGTATACCTCAAACCTCCTTTAACAATTACAAGGAATAGCAAGCATATATAATTGCAGGTCACATGCCTGCAGACAATGTTTTACAGTCACCAGCATCAGCCAGAGCAAGGACCAGAAAGGAATTGAGATGATTACAGTATCTCAGCATTAACTACACAGGCATGGGAATCACAGGTAACATATGCAAAACCAATTCAGTAATAAGTCTTCGAAAATTACCCCTTAAAAGGTCAAAAAAATGAGAACAAGAGCTCCCAAGCCCCTTATGCTTGGAATTTACTTATATTTCCGAGTTGAGTTTCAGGAAGTCCTGCAGGTACAGCATTTGCAACCTGTAAAGTCACTATTTTGCACTCATAAAAGTCATATGCTCTCTCTGGAAAGGGACTGGACACTACTTTCAGAGAAAGGTTGTAACATGAAGCAAATGCTAAAGTACACAATTATAGTGGCTTACAGTTCAAAGTCAGTTTCGTTTTCAGACTTGGCTAAGTGTGTTACAGACAGGCACAAAAGACAGTTGATATGAGCTTTTGGCTTTTACAACAAGTATTAAGCAACTCCCTGGATTTTTATTTTTTAACACGTTGTTGTTCTTCAGGTTCTATTTTAAAACCCTGATATTGGACCTTTAATGTTACAGTATCAAGGGAATAGATAAAATTTCACTGGCATTTACTACTTTAAAAAGTTTTTAGTTTTTTCTTTCTTTTAATTAAAAATAGTCATTTGATGAGCACAGTAATCGACTGTTTTTAGGGTTTGCATTTTTTACACTTTAAGCATCTTGGCCATTTGTGGGTTATAGGAGGTGTTACTTAAACAAACGCCAGGAAATTCCAGACAAGCTTAACATTTCATGGGCTAAAACACGGACATTTACTGCAACAGACTGCACTGGACAGTGTGCAGGTAAAACAGGCAACTGTTGCCCTTATGCCATACACTACAAAGTTATAAACTTAACACAACACACACAAGTTAATGCACTGAATAGAGATGCCATTAATTGTACCCTCATTCAGAGATCTTCAGTTTTAATGCATTTCCCATCTTTGTGCACAAAGAATTAATTTAGAAAGTTTATCTTGATTTTCGGTTGGCACATTTTTAATAAACTCAATTCCTCTTTTGCATTCTAATCCACTAACCCAGAAGAATCTTTTGGAGATGTTGTGGTGATCCCTTCCCACTACCTCCCCTGTCCACAAAATGTAATTAAATTTCTCCTGAGGGTGACAAGGATCAGCTAAAGAGAGGGGAAAAACAGCAACAGGGCAACAAGAGCTGCACACAATTGCTTCCACAGATGACACATAGAAAAAAAACTGTTTCAATCATTACAAGAACTTCAAGAGTAAATTAAGCTATATAGGTAATATGAGTCAGCATTCATCAGCTACTTTCAGCCTTCTTCAAATAACAACAAAAGTATTTCAAAATCCAATGCATTTAACAGTAAAAAACTTCCTTAGTGTAGCTCAAAATTTATTCCCAATCTGTAATTTGTTTTAAAAGCCTATCTTATTCCAGAGAGATGGGTCAGTATACCCTCACTCTTCCACCTTCCCCAAAGGGGGAAAAAAAAAAGAAAAGAAAAGAAAAGTTGCACTGTTTTTTCTTAGAGTACTTTTGTGAAAACTGACAAGTTTCAGAAAGCTTCTGACCAGCACACGTGAGTTGCTGCACTGGATCTAGTCCATAATGCTAGTTGTGATCATAACATTTATCTTTAAAAATACATGAACGTGACAAACATGGTAATATTCCTCAAATACGCTTGTAAGTTCAAAAGACTTGCCATCTGCAGATTTCTTAAGCCACTGAGAGGCTCTATATTTAGGACCCATCGATGGCTTTCTCTTCTGCAAATATGTTCAGCTTCCTGTTCCTTGAATTTCTGCACTCAAAGCAAGCCCTGGAGAAGGCAGTCTATGCAGCATCCAAAAGCCTGCATTCCTTGGGTTTAGCTCCACCTAATGACGTGCTTCATTTGATGCCCCTTAGTTCTTGTCTGATGCCAGTTATGATACATCCTTAATTACCCTTCTACGTGCTGCTCAGTTTTAGGCTGGAGTGTCCTAAAACTTACGTTCTCTGACATTCTCTGTGCAGGAGCCTCCCGCTACCTCTTGTCACCAAGTTGTTGTTCCTCCAACTTTTTCTATTTCTACTCCATCCTTTTGAGACCACAGGAAAGGAAGAGACCAAAACACCATAACCTGTACGAGAGAACTGAGCACAACTAGTTTTTTTTTTTTTACAGTTGTCATAATAATCAGCGCCCTTTTATTCTTAACTGCTTTCCTAAATGTTCCTACCATTCAGTTGACTTGGATTGCTGCTGAACACCAAGCTGACACATTCATGGAACTCCTCATAATGTCAATACCTGTTCCAGGTGGGCGATGCTCAACTCAGAGAAATACCTTGCAGCCTTACGTTAATAATCTGAGTTCCTACAAGATCACACTACTTGGAAATCAAGCCCTTACAGTTCGAAATGGACATTTTAATAATGAGCTCCTCAGCCTGAGTCTCACAGAAGCAGCATAAAAGCAAAAGAGACTTGAAGTGAAACCTGTTTTCAAGCATTAGTGCGTTCCAGCTATAGTTAAACTCTGCACTGACATTGATGAGATACTGCCTTTCTAGCAGACATTCAACAGGCAAACAAACCAACTTCAGCCAATGTCAAAGAAGTCAGAAAACCACCAGGCATATTTGCATCAACATACTGACTTTACAGCACGTAGCATTTTAATACCAGCTTTGCTCAGAAGAACGCCTCCGACTGCAACCATGCTTCCTCAGGCTTGCAAGCAATCAAGGAGCTTATGAATTCTTTAACAAGTTGACTTATTTCAGCTTAGTGTTTCACCTGTAGATCCATCTACGTGAACAATTCCTTTGTCATCTCTCATTCATCTGCCTCTCATCAAACATATTCATCCAAATACAGCAGTTGCAAAAGCCTGACTTTTCCAAATGCGCATAGCTTCATAAACAAGCCTGCTAACAGCTTGGTTATCTATAGGTTGGCTGGGAAGATATGTCACCCACTTACAAATTACGCAGGTCTCAATAGCTAGGAGAGGGGAGGAAAAAAAAAGAATCTTTCTTACTTAGGGCTTCCTGCTGCTAAAGCAGCTGAAGCAGCTAAAATTTAAGTCTTAAAACTTCTAGAAAGGAAAACAAAGGTCAACGTGTTATTTCAGTTCAGAGCAATTTGAGATGTATGGCTTCTGCCAAGTCCTTAGCAGCCCTATATAATAGATACACAAAATGTAAGTAAGGCAAAAAGAGTCTACCAATGATAAAAAATTTCCATTTTTCAGTTGTAAAGCAGTTCCTACTAACTCTAAGGAAGTCACAATTCTGCGTTACTTCACCTGCTATATCAAGCTAAGAAAATCCAATTAATGCAAATAAACTTGAATGCTAGACCTGAAAAGTGGATGATTAGTAATCAACAAGAAAATACAAATGTGAAGAGAAGCTTCATATTCATTTGCCAAGCCAACAGAGCCAACTAAGTATTCTCTTTGTGCATTCATCCTTCAGCCCCACCCCCAGGAGAAAGAAATGTTTGTATTCATAGAATGGAAAGAGAAAACCAGCCTCATGAGGAACCCTGCTTCAGGGTTGGTTTGTTTGTTTACTTTTTAAACATAAGTTGATTACTGCTGTGCACCATCAAGGTGTCTTGAAAAATCTTGAAAAAAAGGTGTCTTGAAAAGTTGTAGTGCAACATTCCCACCATGCACATTGGGTTGGGTTCTGTTCTGCTGGATCCTTTGCTACAAGCTGCAGCACCCATTTCGTCCTCCTCAACCCTTCCACTTGTTTCAGTGACCGTGTCTGATGCTTTAAGCCTTCCTTCTGCACACACAACTTCTAGCTCTCTAACTCTGGGAAATATTTTCCACTTCTGACACAGATGCACCTTAATTTGCACTCAGCTGAAACTGCTCTCATCTAACCTCAGATCTAGTTGCTTACTCTCACTTGTCCGGCTGCTTTTTACAGTGAGATACGTTCAGCTCCTTGCCAGCCTGTCCACTTCTATTTTCCAAACGGTTCATCCACATTTTCCTCTCTTCTCCCTGATTGCTTCTTCAGCCTATTTTCAGATGGTCTCTTTCCAATTTTCCTTCAGAATCCCACAGGGTCTTGCCCTCTATGTTCAGAGTTAACAGTAAAAACTTAAAGAATTTAAAATTGTCATCACACAGTTCAAAGTTGGCATAACCACCTCCTGCTGTCCAAACTCTTTTCCATTAAATATTACCTCCTACACACTTACTCATCAACCTAGGTCGGAAAAAAAAATTTTATATATATATATATATATATATATATATATATATATATGAACTCCCAGTTATCCACTCTCTCCAAGTAACTCAACTGCAGTTCCAAACTATTAGTGGCCAATATAACAACGTACTTTTTTCTTAAAAGGATATATTTACTATCATCAGGTAACAGAAACCTGACAGGGGCACAAGTGCTACTAGTAAGCATTAATTGTAGGGTCTCCCCTAAGTAGTACCAGTACAGGACCGCGAAGGATTCTTTCCAAAGGAATGAAGTTTGGAGAAGGGGGGGGGGGGTGGTAACCAAAAAAAAAAAAAAAAAAAAACACCACACCTTTTTTGGGGTAAGTTCCCACTCGGACATCTGTGCTTCCATACAGGTGCACAGCCCTCCGTTTGAAAGAGACAGCAAAAGCACTTTTTTTTTTAATGTTTTTTTTTCCTATTTTGCCAACCGTGAGCTGGTAGACTTTAAGGTAATTACCTCGCACTGGTGGCACCGCACACTACCATCTCCCCCAGCAGTAATACTTGCACACTTCCTGCAGCCAAATTCTAAAACAAGGTTCTGAAAATGGGACTTAAACTTGCAATGCTTTCACAATTTGTCCGCAAGTTTTCCTTATTGTATCTCTGTCCTACACTGACTACCTTTTGAATTTCAAACCGGAACAACAAATTTTTTGAGGACATAGCTGGGAAGATATTTATGCATTACAAAATCCCTGTAAAAGCTTTACCAAAGAGCTCCACAGCTTCTCTTAATTTAGAGAAGAAACATGAAGTTCAGAAGGTTATTCTAGTGTCAGCCCTACACCTCCTGCAGTCCCTTAACATTCCTCCAAATTTGGCCTAGTTAGAATTCAGGAAACCATCTGTGCAAGGAGACAACTCGGCCACTGTTAGAGTTCAGTTTCTTTGAAGACTCATTCCACCTGCATCAAAGCAAACACCATTCCTCAAAAAACAGGCCACAAGATGCACAGGACAAACCCCAGAGTAACCAGGCACATGGCATTCCAGCTGCAGAGCTGACCAAGATGTTCTGCCCTCACTGCTGGGATCACCACGGAAGCAAGCGTAAGATTAAAAGCAAACACTCACTCTTGCACTTTCCCCCTTCCTCTTCATTGCTCCCAAGCACTGAAGCAAATCCTGAGGGAGATTCTTTCTTTGAAGGAACGCAGGAAGAAAGAGCGAAGAACCATACAGCAGGTAAACTTTTCCAGAACCTGGAAACTACAGCAATTATTCCTAAGTTCAGCTTTCTTTTCATGGATAAACAGCAGATTTATTGACAAAGTTTTCTTGTAAATAAACTCCTTTTAATGGCAGCACTGTGAAGAGAGTAATGCTGTAATTGACAAATTTCAGCTACTGAAAACTGAACACAACCACTAGAACCACAAGGATACTCTCTCGCCACAATACTGTTTGTCTGCACACCAGCAACTCCTCAACTTACACTAGCCTTCCGTCCTATTTTAGACTACGAAAAGCAGCTCCTAATCCCATTGCACTGTCACAAACACGCACAAGTATGCGGCACAGAAAACATCTAAAACCATCAAAAGAACAGGAATACAGCAATCATATGCCTACACGATGACCCCAGAACCTGCCACACTACCAAGCTGCGTTCCATACATACAAACAAAATGATAGGTAGCTCTTTAAAAAGGAGGAGCAGCGAGCATCTGTTTCCTTCATCATTGCATTCCTTCAACAGGGTGACATAAAGTTCTTCCAACAATCTGGGACATTCTTAAGCAGCAACAAACTACATGGCAGTAGCATACTCACAGCTGAATTAATGCTCCAAACAACAGGACACTAAGTTAACTGTCAGTCTTATCCTCCCTCCATCCAGATAATGCAAAATACGTGAAAATAATCAGTAATTAACTACCTTGGAAGACAACTCTATGTCAAATCCAGCTGAAACAGATGAACCTTTGCAGAAGTTTCAGGAATGAGACTACACTAAGCTGAATCACACTGCATCCTTAGGAAACCCAGCTAAAACGCAGGCAAACACCTTAAAGCTGCATGAATTGTACTGATGAACGTCTTGGTCTCAAAAAAGAGCAAAGATGTTATGTTACAAAAGTTATAATCTGGGGGTGGGAGGGAGGGGTGTCACAAAAATGCAGCAAGGATAAGATTTCAAGCTAAAAATACCCTATTTAGCAACTACAATTTCAATGGCATGCAACATAACAGAAGATCTAATTCTCTCAGAATCTTCATCTAATAAAAAAGCAATATTCACTAGCTCACTAGATCCTTGACTAAGTGTCAAGAATTTCTGGACTGGTAATGTAAATACTATTCAGCTAAGTCTGAACAAACTTGTGCGAGGGCCTCAGTTGCAATTAAAAAAAAAAAAAAGGTGAGTAGTCCACAAGGTAGCCTTCCTCCCTCAAGTTGAGCAAAGAGCAGTCTTACAAAACGACACATACCCACGACTAAAATTCTCTCAGGCCTGAGCCGATTTGGAAAGCTAACTGTGTCATCACACCATATGTTCTATTAACTAACGATATCATTGAAATAAAAGCTGATATCGAAGTTTTCCCAAGAGTTTGGTTATGCAGAAAGCTTCTGCTTTAATTGCATTTGACTTTAATTTAGCTAGCAAGTACAGAAAGTACTTCCACGCCAGCTAATTGAAAGATAGCTAAAAGAGCAAGAACATCTACAGGGATGCCACAGAGCTCAGAGACATGGGGCCACCTGCCATCTGCTGGGCATTTGGTCAGTCCACTCCAAAGGGTCCCGACTTTGAGGAGTGCTGACCCCACTTCAGCCTGAAATCTAGGGCTGTTCCCTTAGTTCACTTCAGAAAGCCAATGTGGACAGAGCTCAGAAAGCTACCGACTGCCAGAAGTTCCAGCCCCAGTCAGACTGCTGATAAATCTGAACTGTTTGCATTAATGTAACCAGCAGTTTCACAAAGACTCCAGGGAAAAGACTTATTTCTCTGGCATGTAAAAACATAAACAGCACTTTTAATATATTCTGTCCAATTAATAATGCTAAATAATCCAGACAATGGTTAAAAAACTTAATCACTGGAACGAGGGGAAAGATGTTTCTTGGTTCAGTGAGGATTACAGAAACCACTACTTTTTTCTTCAAAATTTCCCATGCCAGATATTTATTGTCAGCAGTGGTCAGCACACAAGCACCATCAATAAGATATCTTCATGCAAAAGGACTACAAATTAAATGAATTAGGCCAGTCACACACAAAAAATTTACCACATTCAGCCTCCAACCGTCAAATTTGCCATTTTAAAAGTCTTCATACGCACAGCTATAAAAAAAATGGTTAAAATAAGATAGAACAGGCAAGAAAGAATACAAATAAGGCAGTACAGCCAACTCCATTGCCAGAGTACACAGAGACCGTTTTAAAATTCCTTTTTCCTGACACCTGGGCAAATGGAGTTAGCTATTGTGAGAGAAACGAATATTTCTGAAAGTAGTACACTACTTCGTGTTTATAGCTACAGCTAGTAATATTTTTAATTTCAGAAGACTATTTTCCATATGGTCAGTCAGCTGCAGCACTTAACCCATCAAAAACAAACAGGCTTCAATTACACAAAAAGATTCTGTTTATAAACGCAAGTCTGCTTCACAAGCACTTCCCTTACAAGCATTAGCCTTCCATATCCAAGTGTTCCCCCTCTTACAGTTTCAAAAATATAAAAACAGCATATATCTGTATCTGTACGAGTACCTGTATCTTCTTTAAAAGCTTGAAAAAACCTAAGCTAGAAGACTTATCTGCAGAAGCATTACCTCATTATTTCAAGATTAATAATGAATTCTTTACTGAAGTGAAATTAAATCATATCCCACCTCTCCTTAGGTGGATATCTTCCTTTGGTCATTTAATAAACTGACTCACCGTACCAATTATCAGTATATCAATAACAAGCTATTTTTAGCTACTACCAGGAAATCGTAAGGTAGAAAAGATGCTACACAATATTCAGACTGTAAAATAGGAAATTCACTTAAAACCAACGCTCTTTCTCAAACTGATTTTAAAGGCTGCTAGTATCTATTTTATTAAAGAATCAGACATCATTACTCTGGGCTGGTGGAACCGAGTAGAATGGGAATACCACATTATAGAACACAGAATATCAAATACAGGCTTTTTCACATGCTGTTTTAAGGATGTCACTAACATCTGGTTACCAATTTTTTTATTTCACTTAGAGAAAACATTGATGTGATAATGTCAATTTTGTAACACAGGTTGTTCACATTGGTTAGTCATCATCCTAACTCAAATCATTTTAAAGCCTAATTTTATATTTAAGAAGTAGGCCAAGTGCGTAAGATTGCTGAACTAAAATCTGTTGGAAGAATTAAAGGAAAGGATAATGTGAAAAAAAAAAAAACAAATGTGAGAATACCATTTATTCTTCAGCATCCAAATTGAAATTCACAAAAAATATATTTAATTAATGTGAATCTAAATAGATGAAATATTAAGTATTCCTGAAGAGAAAGCTACAGATTTCCCCCACTATAAGAATACAGACATATTTCTGTGCATAAAGTCATGTGTATTTTTTGCTTGAAAAAACATTATTTGATTGCCAAGTTAAAAATCACACTAAAAAAGATGCATGAAGTTGACAGCAGATCTTGACTGCAGCCTTCACAAACATTCTCACCTATCATGGACAGGCGGGTCTTGGATGTACTGCAGCAACTTGGCAGAAAAAGCAAAAAAAATAAGTGGATGGAAGTCATTTTGTTTGTCTGGCTTTGTTGTTTTTTTTTTAAGTGGTTTACCTTTCTTTTTTGACTATTAAAAAGAGCAAAAACTAGAAATGGCATGCTTTCTAGAAAATGTATCTATTTCAGAAATAAATTCATAGCTGAGCTTGGAACCTTCTGTCAGAGCAGCATCAGATATTTAAGTCAGGGATGCACCCCAACTCCTTTGGAAGTCACACTTTAAAAAAAATCAGGTACGAGTTAATTAAAAATGCAGTATTTCAGATAAGCCTAACCTGCAATACAACTTTAACCAGACTGCTCCCAAATCTTCATGGGAAGAGGATAAACAGGAACAAACTCAAGGGCTTCCCAATCAACACAGCCATCCTCCAAACAGTACCTTTTCCAAGGTGTCGCTCCCCTCCTGCGTGACTCCATGCAGTAGTCACACCATACAAAGATGCTTCCAGAAAACCAATAGTCACGGACAGCCTGCCCCAAACAAAAACTCCTCTGACATATTTCCAAGGAAAGAAGCAGGTTAAAAGAGAAAGATTAAAGTGGACAGCATAAATTGCTTGGAAGGTACCAGACTTCTGTGCTACGACCTTTCAAAGAACCAATTACACAGTTAAGCAGTAAATGTAAAGTTAATGCAAGGCATCCAAGAATCATGACACCTAAAGCGTGTGCAGAGATAAACTGAACTGGGCAAAACCTAGTATCGTATGGTTGCAGCATAACATCTGACAAGATCAGAAAACAGTCCATACAGCCCACCCAGGCATCGACACATCCCTGTTTCCTCTTCTTGCAGGAGAAAGCCAGCAGAGACAGAAGTAGCCTCCTGATTAAGGAAAACTGCTACTAGGTGCAAAGTCATTAAGATAATCAAGGTCTTTATGTGGATATTAGAAGACACCGTGTCTTGCAGGTTACAATACCAGAGTCTAATTCCATGCCACAGACAGGTACATCATTGAATATCAATGAGTGGTAATCAACAGTGAAATTTCCCAGGTGAAAATAAAAAGCGTAACTGCAGTACATTACATTTCTGATACTTCACCGTTCTGATACACCGATGAGCGAATGCTGTTCACATACGTCCCACAGAGATGCATAAGTTTTCATTACAGAGCTGCCTGGCATCAGTTGAGTATTGCAGAGAAACACACAGAGCTCCTGCAACTGACCTACTGAAACTGACCTATTTTCAGAACTGCCTTTCCTGAACTTTTCCCATCAGTTCAGTAAGATGACCATCTTTGGAAAACCCACCTGAAGATGAAATAAATGCCCTAGAAGAAAACATGTGGCTTGCAGCAGTACATGTTTCTGTTGTGCCTGCCCTCACGTTTCCACCACAATACAGATTCCGAGAAGCTACAGCACTACAAAGCACTATGACACTTATGACACACTACACACACTGTAACCCAGGTAAACACCAAGTAACAAAGGAAACCTATAGGATCTACAATGTTTATTATTAATACAATTCACATGCAAGTTACTTTGTTAAAAGGGAATGACACAGAGCTTCAACAAGAAAGTTACTCTTGAGGGTAAACTAACAAATCCTTTATTCCTTAGCTGCTATAAAAATAGCAACAACCAATCAAGGAGAAGACATCTCACCAACTCCCTGTAGAAGTTTCAAAATCAAGTCAGCATTCTACAAGTTACGTTAATGTTCAGGTGTTTTGATTTTTTTCTCCTCCTAACAGACGTGCATGAAATTCAAAACTTCACGTAGGTACTTCCACAAGATCTACGTGAGCATTTTCAAGGAAAAAGCATTTAAAGTACTTTAAACTAAGAATTAGCAATGTTTTCACTCCACTTTAGTATGCAACTGAAGGAAAAAGATCTACTGTAGCCTTCCCAAGTAGAGATTTCTTCTCATTTAGTTTAACTCTACACTTGAAACATACTATTTGCAATCTTTTTAGAAGTCATTCAGCAAAAAGAATAAATAAATAGAATAAAACTACTTCAAAATAAAACTACTTTGACTCGCTCACTAGCCTGTTACGTACACACCCACAGCAAAAACATACTCCTTGGAAATTGTCTGGATCGACACAAATACACGTGAGAAAGGAGCCTACGTAAAGCAGTCCATTATAACATGCTCCAGAAGGAAAGAAAAAAATTGCAACACACACCAGTTTTAAGCCACCCGGGGCCAGCCGAGTAACTCCTGAGAAGTAAGTTACCTAAAACAAGTGGGCTGCTGATTGGCAATAGCACGTGTTACCCCGCCAAACAAAAACACGGACTAAACGCACAAGGTTTCTAACGTAATGCCGAAGCTATCCTTCCCTCCGAACGCCGCCAGTGACGGCAAACAGCCCGCTCTGAGCGCGCCGCGGGGGAACCCAGCCCTTACCTATCAAAGCCTGGAAGAGGTTGCTCTGGAAGATGTTGATGACCCGCTCGATGGAGTTCCGCAGCTGCCTGTCCTCCGCCTGGCTCAGCTTGGAGCGGTACTCCTCCAGCAGGCGCAGGGCTCGCTGTGTATCTGCAAGCGGACAGCGGACACGCCGGTGACCCCGTGGCACAGGTGGGAGCCCCGGGGGATGCCCACACGCACCCCCACGGCGGGCACACGGAGCTCGGGACCGCCCCGCCGCGGCCGCGCTTTGTTCGGGCACGGGGCCGGGACCCGAGACCCCCCGCGCCCCCTGGGCTCCCCGCGGTGCCGGTCCCGCGGGGAGCCCCGGGGGGCGTGCGGCGCTCACCTTGCTTCCTGACGGGCATGGCGCCGCTGCTGCCCCGGGGCTCCGCCTCACACGCTCGGAGCCCGGCGCGGCTCCGGGGGGCGGCGGCGGCACGGCTCCCCCTGCAGGCCGGGCCCTGAGGGGGGAGCGGGACCGGCGGGCGGGCGGACACGGCGCCGGGCGGACACACCGAGCCGGCTGCCCGGCCGGAGAGCGGCTCCGCTCGGGGCTCCCCGCCGAGGCGGCGCCTCGTCAGTGAGGAGCGGGACGGAGCGGAGCGGGCCGCGCCGGGCCGGTGCCGTCGGGACAGGGCAGGGCTGGCGCCGGCCGCTCCCGCTCGCCCCGCTCGGGAATTCCAAACTTTCCAGGCAAAATGGCGGCCGGGAGGCCGGGGGGGGGGGAGAGCGCGCCCCCCCCTCCCACGTGACCGGGCCCGGCGGCCGCCCAATCAGCGCGCGGCTCGGCCCGGGGCCGGTACCTTGCTCGGCGGGGGGGGAGGAGGCAAGGTGAGCGCTCACCGCCCCCGCCCCGCCCCGCCCCGCCCCGCGCCGCTCCCTCAGGCGCTGAGGGGCCGCCCCCGTCCCGCCCCGTCCCGTCCCTCAGCGCTGGGCAGCGGGCGGCTGGGGGGGGCTTGGGGGTGACCCTAAGGGGGAACGGAGGCTGGGGGGGTTCGGGGTGGGTGGCCCAAACGGGGGGAGGCTCGTCCCTCAGGCGGGCGGAGGAGCGGGAGGGGCCGCGGGTCCGAGACGGCTCAAACTCCGCGTGAGACAAAGGGACTCGGAGTTCAAAGCAGAGCCCGCCGACGGGATGTCTGCGTCCGGGATCGCATCTTCGGCTGTGCCTCGTCGGTTCGGACACGGCTGAAATCATACAGCGTGCTTAACGCGAGGGTCTGAAAAGAATCTCCCGGGCAACTCGGGCACCGCTCAGGTCTAAAACTCAGGACTAGGTTTGGCTGTGGTCCTAGTTTTAAAGAAAATTTACACCACAAGTCGAACCCGGATCTGGAAAAGGCCTCTCCTCTAGCTCCAATGCTCCCGTGTTTTGTGCTTAGATTTTTACCAGGGGTTTCTCCTCCTGCCACAGCTATGTACCGTGAAATCATCCACATACCTCCTTGAAGGAAATAAAATGTGCGTTTGGTGTTTGCTGACACACATTTCCCTTTTTCCTCCACATAAGTCGTACGTTCAGAGGTTTGGCACTAACTGGTCCCAGTTCATATATCTTTAAGTGAAAACATGCCTAAGAAGGGACATTGGCAGGAGCCTCCATCGTCTGGCCTCATCTGTTTTCACTGTTTACAACAGCAATAAATGCACTCTAAAAGGGGCCATATTCCTCTTGATGTCAGAAGAGTGTATATGCAGGAGGAGAGGAAGAACAGCCTAAATTTAGCTAGCAGAAAGGAGGCATCTGCAGCAGTGAGGTTGGTTCGCTGACTGACAAAAATGTGTTATTACAAAGTAAAAAAAAAAATGCAATTAAAGGAACCACCATAAAGAAACTACTTTTCCCTAAACAGGACTTGATGTTTCCAAAGTTTGTAAGTTTTAAATAAGAGATAATCCTATTACATACGGTCATTGTGCTGGGGTTAGAGAAATAATCCCATATATAACACCCTGAGACAGCATTTCTCACTTGTTACTAATGCTCCAGGAAAAAAAAAAAAAAAAAAAGAAAGAAAGAAAACATCAAAGAGAGGTCAGGATGACGGATCAGCAAGTCAGGAAGCAATTAGGTGAGCCTTATTGCACCTCAGAGAGTGGTGCTGGTTCCCAGCACTTCTGTTTCAGTTTTAGGAGGATATTTGTTGATTGAAAGTGGTTGAACCAGAATTCATAGTATTAAACTTTAGTATATGAAGTGGTTTGGAAATTCCGGCACATATAGAAGTTATCCCATGAATGGAAAATGGCATTTTTCCTAGTACACTGCAGTAAGCATCTGTTGTAAAACTATCCTATATTGCATGCCTCCTTATCTGAGTCCAGTTTTAAGGAAATGGTGTAGTTCCCATGGAGCAGGGGGTAACAGGGTATGAACCAAAGCATCATTTATGCTACTGCTTAAGCAACATCAATTTAAATCAAACCATTATAGGCAGCATACAGAAAGGCTTGTACTTAAATTGTGACTGACTTGGTCAGCATACAAGTCAGCATTATGCTGAGCTCAGCACGTCCTGGCTGTGCTCCAGAATGACCCTTGGCATAGGAACTCCAGAACAATTATGCCTGTCTCCATTGTAGCCTTCTTGGCCACAGAAATGGCCCAGGATCTGACAGACGGGGCCCTCTCCCACCATTAAACCCCTTATTTTGCCTCTGCTGACAGCAGCCTGCATGGGACCCTGCATGTGGGACCATACCCCTGGCGAGGGCAGGCAGCTTTGCAACACACACCTCGCTCTGCCTGCTCGCAGAGGTTGTGCTCTGGGGGCAGACATGATGTTGAGAGCAGGCAGCTTTTGACAGAAAGCAGTACACAATTTTCTGAAACTATGGCAAAACATGTTGGCAGGTGTCTGCTCTGAAAATGACCACTGTGGTGACCCTTGCCAGGGGGTTGTACCTGATTCTACACCAGTTCCCACCTCGTCAGGCAGGCCAGCTGCCAGTTTGAAAATGGCTCTTCATGATCTAGAAACATCACCTGTGCGGCTGGCACCCCACCGCAGCGAACAGGAATGCTATCGGACATCTTATGCCTCACAGCAGTCTTGCTTTGGACACAGCTACATGGCATGGAGGGCTGTGACTGCACTCCAGCTGTCTTGGGACCCTCTTGAGTGCCACTGAAACAAGTCAGCAGCCACAGGGACCACTTGAAATAGCAGGGAAATGTGTTGCAGCTGGCATCACACATGGTAGCTGGAGAGGTAATGACAAGCTCAGAGCAGGAGACTACAGGAAACATTCACTAGATCCACACCTAAAACACCAATCAATGCAGCAACAATCCTTTGAAAAAACAAGACAAAAAGGACAGTGGACATCACTACATTGCAAGAGTTTACACTTATCAGTAATTGAGCCCAGACAAACTCCATTACAGCAGAAGGTGGGGTAGCCTAACTCAATAAATAATGGTACATTTACTCATTTCAAGTTGGACAGTGGTGCATAAGGTGGCATATTGCTAGAATCAATATTACTTCAGCAAAAAGAATTGCTACTTGTTGGGGAGGAATAAGTGTAACTCAAGAGATTTTGATATCAGGGTTACTAATAAAAGAAAACACAAGAACAATAAAATTGATCCTTTCAGTCTTATGCTTGTTATCTGCTTAATGCCCAAAGTCTAAAAGCAGCCACCATACAGTATACAGTACAGTTGATTTTACTTTTTCATACAGAACTGTGGAATTGGCACTCCTAAAAGGATCTCTGACAGCTGCAGAAAAGCTTTCACTTCTCTTCCCCTGCAGACTCAATGAAACGTTTCACAGCTAACTGGGGAAGAAATGAAACTAATGAAGCCTAATTTCCTTGGGCTGTTAAGGAATAAAGCCTGAGTGAAGTTACCTTATTTATTATGCCTCAACTCATCTGAGTTCTCTGATGCCTGATAAGATTGGATTGTGTGTCACAGCCTTACCTTCCAGGAGCTGTCTTTTTGGGAGAGCGTTTTTTCTTCATCATCTTTAATTTTGTGGTTTAAAACAAATGCAGACAACTTCTTATGGAAGAGTTCTACTAAAGGAAAGCATGGCATGGTAGCATATATCTTTCTGCAAAGCTTTCTAGGTTTAGCCAGTTTTCATGAGGCTACTAAAGATTAAAGCTATGCTTCTCATTATAATGTGCAGTTACTGTGTCACATAACCCAATGAGTCATGTGCTTGTCATATATCCTAAATTATCAGTCAAAATACCAGCTCATTCTTTCATATTGTCTTTGCTAGTGTGGGTAAAATAAGTTGCTGCCTATCATTCACAGAAGGATATACAGAGAATTACAGGAGTCAATACACTGTGCTTTCTGTGCCCTTAGGTGACTTGTAATTATTACAATTGTTAAAATCAAGGTTTGATTAAAAATCACAATTTTAGCTTATTTAATTAAGCCTATTCAATAGAATTCTTATAGGATGATCATACGCCTCTCTGATTCTTTGATTTTAGTCACAGAAAACAAAGATTATAGAATACAGAGAACAGTTGAGGAGAGATTCCCAGTAATACAAGCCTTGTGTTTTTAATTTGTTAGCTCTATGTCCAATGTTTGTCCTCCTAAATGAAATTTCTCTCAGTTTAATTGGACCTGGATCTGAATACAAGGATGCAGTGATGCGATGTTCTTACAGTTAGACAGTTCAGCTGAGTATGACCAGTAGATGAAAACGTTCCTGTTTACAAGGAGGATGAGAGAACCATTGGTTTGTTTTGTGGGTTGCTTTGTGTGTGTTTTCTAATCTATAGTTTTCTGCTGTTGTATGGTTTGTGTTCTCCAAAGTTATTTGAGCTCCTGTTGAATTAGATATTGATGCTGTGTTTATAAAGTCATCTCATCCTTCTTTTGCTCTTGTAATAAGGTATGTCTGTTCAGTTAGGGGCAGTTCACAATCCTACAAAAGAATGAGTTTTGTTATTCCACCGACCTCAAGAACTAGAGAATTACAAGGAATGGGGAGTGATGTGTGACTTTATTTCATTTTTTAGATTGTTTTTTATGTGTTTATGTTTACCTAACGTACAAAATAGTGTAACTGAAATTTCTATAAACAAGTAAAGTTCAGGTCGCAGACGCTAATGCTAAAGTGTCTCCTGGAAGACTGCAAAATATGAAAAACAAAAGCATATGAAACAATATTAATTATAACCTTTAACAATTACTGTCAATCTGACATACATCAACCTAGATCATCTACCTCCACACTTTCCGTAATCAGGACTGTGTTATATAATATCAGCTTAACAGCTTCTTAGTTGACTTCCTGATGTAAAGATAAACGTCATTATATAACCTGTCTATTTTAACTTTGTGAGTCAAATGAAGCAGAGAGGTTGGTGTATTGTATGGAATGAGTTTGTGTGAAAAACTGACCTAAGAAGTAAACCCTCTGAGAACAGATTAGATATTCTTCTGAAGTGTTTTCCTGTGCAGAGTGCAGCTGTTACTTTGGGTTTTGCCTGATCAAATGTAATAGGTGTGTTTAGAAATTTAATTCTGGAATTCTTCTATGATTGGGTGTTAGCCAACTAAAGCAAAATCTAGCCAAAGTACATTTAACTTTTATATCATATAAACATTTAATATCCCTCCACCCTAAAGAGCACGGATAGCAAATTAAGATAAAACACGAGAAAGTGCTATTAAACCTCAGCGTAGGATTCAGACACAGACTGTGGTAAGTACAAGCTTCTCCCAGAAAGTAGAGAAATTACTTTTACTTCAGTGCTTTTTCTTTATTTCTGCAGCACAGTGCACAGCTCACCTTGAAGCAGAGTCATTAGCCATGGCTCTGTTCACCCTGTGCTAATTTCTGGTCTCTGGAGGAGTCCTTGCACTGACCTAGCATCGGGGCGCACATCTGTGCAAGCCCAACCACCCGCAGCGAACAGAAAGCAGCATGCCTTAAACCACACGATTCAGTAGCGCACAGCAAAATGACATCACAGCATATCACATCAAGACACCTTTGTTTCCTCAACACAAACAATGTAGTATTTGTAGCAGACAGCACAGGATTGTGCGCAGCCTTATGCCTCTTACACAAGCATAAGATCTACATACCTCTGCTGCCACCATGTTGTCTGTCACACGCACCTGAAGGAACAAATACCCTATATTTTGGGATTACAGGGACACATAGGATTAGGTGAGTCAAAAAAATTATAAGGGAAGTTTGATAATAATTATTTATTTATTTATTTTACTAGAATCAGTCATACTTGTCAGAAGGTACCTTCTTTTAACAGCTAAGAATCACTTTCCAAATAAAGTGTTCTTGCAAGGCATTAAAATAATCTCATTCTCACCAAACGCTGAATATTTGCCAACACTGCAGGAGCACATCAAGGGTGTGGAGCTCTTATAGTAACCTCTCTCTGTCCTGGGCTGACACCCAATTTACTTAAAATGAAAAATTCCCTCATCCTATGCTAACACCCACTTTTTGAGCTCACCAGATAATTGGAGAAGTAGGTATTTGTGTGCTGTCTGTGTCTGTAAATCTGACCTTCACAAACAGTAACTCCTGTAGTATTCTGCCTGCTGCTAGTTACAAGCTGTGCTTATGACCCAAACCACAAGCTTCCCATCTCCTGCCCCTCTTCAATCCCTGCTGCTCAAAGCTGTAGAAGTTTTCTACAAAGAGTTACCGGAGCCAGCATGCTCAGCTGGCCCTCAGGGCTACCTCTGGTGGTGAGCAGGTAATTGAATTATCAGGCACACCTTTCCTTTCATGGGCTCTCTTCCTACTTGTTTGCGTAGAGGCTTTGGGAGGATAAAGGTGAGTATGTACCGTAGTTATGTGAAGGAAAAGAACAGTGCTAAAAGGAATGTAACATGAGAGTTCAAGAAAAGTTTTGTCTTGTTTGGAGTTTTATGAATAATTTACGCTGTAGGGGGAGAGGCTGCCAGTGACTGAAGCTGAGGGTTGAGTCCTGCGGTGTCCAGGTGAACAACTGCAGAGCTGGAGCAAGTCTGGATATGCGGAGAGGAAACCTGTAAAACTGTGTCCAGCTGAGGGGATCTGCTGATGAAGAGGACCTGCTCTACAGGGGCAGGAGAAACTGTCCACAGTTAATACATCCTGCCCTTCATGCCAGGTGAAGCTCAGTGGTGCTGAGCACATGCTAACAGTGCCTCCTGCAGTGCCCACGCAGCTTTTCTATTTTGATATGTGTTTAGGTACAGAAAGTCCTTGTAAAGCTGCTTTGTTTTCAGGACAGGACTTTGCTTAGAGCCCCGGTGTACTTTTTCGTTCCCCCTTTGAATCCTAGTGGTATTGTTTCTGCTCTTAGCAAATATTGAAGAAATTGTCAGAATTCATAGGAACCTGTTACTGATTCACATGCAGATTCCAGTTCGTCCTTCCAGAAAAGCCTCTGTGATAGGTAGCTCGTTTAAGCTTTACAGCATGCATATCACTTTTCTTGCCCCAATTCCATGATCAAATACTGTTGCAAGCTGAGGTCAATAGGAATTTTTCTGATGCAAAGTTCCCAAGGGCCTTATAATTAGGCTCCCAGAACTACTTCTGAACACGTTGACCTAAGCTGTTGCCAACAGTTTGCATGGAAAACTAACTTCTCCAGATGGGGCCAAGGATCTAAGCATGTGCTCCAAAAAGCTACGGGGAAGCTGGCTGCCAAAATCAAGCATGCATACGCAGAGATAACAAGTACTGTAACACTATTTACTACTCATATTCCAGTGCTTCTATTCCTTTTGTTGGCCTTTTGTCCGCAAAATACAGCATTTTTCGAAACTTTTTTTTCTTATTTTCAGATTTCTATGACAGAAAAAAAAACTTCCCCTAACCATGACTGCTCTTTTTGTAAGGTAAAAAAAAATGGTATCAGAGGCCATGCCACATTCCTTCCCAGATCTACACTATTGCAACACATTGTGTAACTAGTTTGTCCGATACCAAGACTGACTCATAAGGGCAAGAAAAATTGGAAGACAGGTGTACGCTTGCAGTTCTTGTCCCATTTCCTTGATAATTTAGAAATATGACAGAAGAAAACATTGACTTGGTGATGTGCAGGTCATTTTCTGGCACATGGGTTTGATACATGTATTTGCTTAATGCAGAAAGCAGCAAAGTTCCTTTATTTTGGATGTGGAGACTATGTGGACTAGGACCTAAAGGTAAAGTATTTTGCCTTTTCTTTCATGAGTAAATATTTTGAACTGTGAGGAGACATACGTGTAGAAGAAGCATAGGATGACGTGAAGAGTTACAGCAAAGAAATGCTGTGAAGTTAAACGGTGTAGAGATCAAAGTCACACCAGACCAAAGAGAGAGGCAAGAAATGTGGATATTCAACACAAAATGACTTGAGAGCCCTTAGTGAGATGTGACCAGAAAGGGGGGAGGTGATTAATGCAAGTTTCAGGGGGGAGGTTTTCAGCAGGTAGAGTTATTCTAATCACCCTGTACAAAACTCCAGTGAGACCTCACCTGGAACAATATACAGCAGCAACCATCTGCGTTCAACAAAGGTGAATTCACACTAGAAGGAGGCAGAGGAGAGCTCCTGGGATGATGAACAGAGTGGAGTGCCTTGGAGGACACTCTCAGGTCAGCAGGACTACTGAAGAGAAAGACCTAGGTTTCCCCAGAGAGCAGAAGGCTTCCTGGGACAAGGGCAGTGAGGTCTGGAGCTGCTTCCTAACTAGAAGAGCACAGACAAGTCACTGAGATGGTTTTGAGGTGGGACTTGAAGGAGCCACACAGCACAGTAGGCTGAATGTGGTAGAATATTTGTTCCTAAGTGAACTGTGTCCTTTCAGTTCCATTTCCCAGAGTCTCGGTGCCTTTCACCTCCAACAGACCAAAGACTGCACCACGTGTTTAAACAGAAAAGCAAGTTTCACAGCCAGATCCAGGCTGCGTGTGCATTGAACTCTATATACTAAAAGGAAGCAGGCTACAATGGTGTAGATTTGGGGTTCGTGTTATTGTAGTAAATTCTCTCACACACATAATTATTCTTGTGCTTTCATTCTTGACGTTTCTGGGGTCCTCTGGCAGGTGGCCCAGACACAGTTGTAAGGTACTCAGGTAAGTCTCAGATAACCAGCTGCTGGAAGCCAGGAGCGCTGAGGACTAGTCTGATCTCTGAGGACGCCTTTGGCAGAGTAAAACACTCAGTACGCCCTCCTACTGTGAGATGAACAAAATCCTAACTCTGCTAGGATTTTGTTGTTGACTGTTTTACACTTTATCATATCAAGGAAGGGACAAAATTCAGCTTGTGAGGGAGAATGGCATTTCTCTCAAAGCTGCACTGAATTTCTGGTTTTGATCAAGGATTGCTGTGAACTGCCAGTTCTGTGCACCAAGGGTAGACGCAGAGGCTTGAGAGAAGAGCTCAGTCTACCACTGGTCTGGATGAAAGAACGTCTATTTACTTTCCTAATCAGAAATAGCTCAGTATTCTCACAAATCTCGGGGCAGAATGCAAATGTAGAGCATGCCTCATATTTCATAAACTCACTAAGGACTTAATTATTAATTAAAATCTCATTTGATTATAATTCTATCACATGCTGGAGTAAGCATCCAGTTTCATTGCTAACAGTAAATTTAGACTCCCAAGTCATTGCCATTTAAATGAAAACAATTAGTCCAAAGAAAGAAAACTTTATCATTACTTATGGCATACATTACAATTCAGATGAGATTATCTAACTTTGTTTCTAATCTCTTTAACAATATTATATGATGAAACATGCTCGCTGTGTTAATTACTGTTTGTTAAAGCTATTCATGCAGAGTACATCTTTGGTGTAGTTGCAGTGAATTTGATGCATCGTTTTGCCTGTGCAGATTTCATTTTTCTCCATTCTGGCTTAATGCAACTAAAATGATGATTTTGTAGTTAGTACCTGTACAGTGAGCCTCATGCTCCTATTTATGTCAGAAACATCTCATACCTTCAAGGAATTAGCAAATGAGGTATGCTAATTTCTATATGGCTGCAATTAGGTGCCAGATACCCACTGTGTCTGTTTCTCATGTAGGCCCGCAGAACTGCAAGCATCAAAGGGAAGCTGCATGAGAACAAAGCAGCCCCCTTGGATCTCACTTGCTTGATTCCTTATGTGCACTTGATTTCTGCAGCTTCTGCACGTAGGAAGTGCCCAGCTCTGCTGCTATCCTGCTCCATGCGGCCCGAGCACAAGCAGCACCGTGCTCTCCACACCAGAATGCGATGCCCTGCTGGACACGGTCATGCCAGTGAGGGGATCAAAGGAGAGCCTTCTAACTTTCAGCCTTTATTGATTCACGATCCCGCAGAAATTTCTCTACCCATGCGTTAAGTGTTGGTAAGTAAGCTATCTGGACTAAACCCAATGAGTTTAAATTAGCATTTCCCCAGAATACAAACGCTTACTGCTTTTTATATTTTTGCAGCGAGTTATTTCTGCACACTCTCTGGATGGATGGAGAGGACTTGAAAATGTGGAAAATATATAATACTCCTCCAAATACCCTGCAGATTTTAACAGCCTGCTCATGAACCAACTCCATTTTACTGCTGGTGCCCACAATGGAAAGCAGAGTGCCAGCCCCTGGCAGCCCAAGCCCAACCCCTCACAACAGTGCCACTGTTGAAGTCCAGGGAATCACTCCACAATGACCACAGTCAGAATGAAAGCACCATCCTTGGACCTCAACACTCACAGCAATGCTATATATTGAAAGCAGAACATAGGTTTTCACTGCACAGACCCCAGGAAGCTTTTCAAAGTCCATGCAGACCCGGGGAGTAGATTTTTAAATCCATTAAATGATAGGCTTAATTTCTTGGTTCACTTTTCCAACGTCCTTAAAAGTAGGCTAGCCTACAGAGATCCACGGGCCATTTAAGGAAAACTGCTCAGCTAGAAGGAAAAAGGAGGTGGAATGTGGGAACTGCAAAATAAGGGTCACTGCTAGTTTGTGTCGCTGAAGCAGCACAAGCCAGCGGGGATCTGAGACATCCAGCTCGTACTAAGCTCCTATTAGGTACCATTTTACTACTTCAAGAAGCCGTGTGTTAGTTACATAGCAATGTCCCACTTGCAGACAGGATGGTTCCCCTGGCAGTGCTCCAGCAGGGCTCAGCACACCAACACCCCTGCACCCTCTGCAGCAAAGCAGCTTCCAGGGGAACTTTCTCTTGAAGCTCTTCTGTGATGCCATGCACGCATGATCCGTTAATGCTGCTCTCTGCTCTCCTAGTTGTATGTAGTATACCTTGCAGCTCACTGAAATAACATCCAAAATTATTTTTATTGTCAATAAAAATGCCTTTAACGTTTTTGAAGTGTTCTGTATTGCCAGTCCTGAACTCGGTGAACTCCCAGGACAGATGCTGTGCAGGCAAACAAAGGAAAGCTTTCTTCAGGCCGTCTTACAAAGCACCTGAACATTCCCTTGGAAGGGCACAAACATTTCCTCTGTGTTATCTCAGAAAAGACTGCTGATAAGAAATACCAGAACTGCCTACACCAATTACACCTTTGGGAAATGGGCTGAAATAAACTTACTCCGCATGTCAGAATAACTATCAGACCCTAAACCCATTCAGTCACTAACAGTTATCAATATTGTTTGATTTAATACTATATAGCAGATTATTCAGCTTTACTAGCACAGTCTTTTAAAATATTTGTGGGGTTTTATATGTTCCACAGAACAAATATTTTGAAACAGTGCAAATCTGAGTGGGGGGTTTGAGAGGGTCTAAATTAGCAATGTTTTTGTGTGCCCATGGGTTTCTTCCCAGGACGAGCACACTTGTAGTGACACTAGGAAAGCCCCTGATGCCACGGAGCAATGTTTTGGGGCAGATGAGTAAAGTAACATATTCTCTCACAGTGAGGGAGGCGGCTAGATTGTTTGCTCTAATGGATATTTCTGGCAATTTTACTATGTTAAGTTATGGCACAACATTCCCTACAGTCTCATGTTGGTTCTTCCACTTATTTAAAGCTCTCACATGTGGCATAAGAAGAAACAGCCTCTGCAGCTTTTTCTGACTGCATTAGGCCACAAGATTATCGTTAGGTTGGGGAATGCTCACAGGGGGACAATGGAGCTTTTATGGCAAACAGGTAACTGACATGCTCCAAAGCAGAACAGTATCTACACATTCCTTGTCCTTAGGTAGGTTGTGAGATTTTTCTGCTTGACACCTAACAATGCTAGCATTTGGGGTACAGCTGCAAAAATACTGTTTCTGATAAGGCTTGTTACATCACCTATAGCTGCTACAGCATAACTTGCGGCTGCTGTTCTTAATTTGGGATGTAATGCATCTTCTGTGCTGGCCCTTTACAGAGGAAGATAGAACACACTTTTCCCTCTTTTTCTCTGCAAAAAGCAACAGTCAGAGTTCACACATTGCCTACACTGTGCTGAGAAAGCAGAATTACAATATAGTGAGACTGGTGGAGGACAGACAGCCCTGCTGATGCCCAGCTGAGACTGGAGTCCATGCAGCTAAGGAGTTGACTACATGAAGACGGATGTGTGCCCCTTTTCCTTGAGCCCTGCTGTCCTGGGGTTTAGTCAGTCCCCAGGATATGCTACAGAGATTCAGGTGTGCTCAAAGGATGCCCACACCCCACCAAAGGCCACACAGCAGCTACCCTCGATACTCTGCAAATATCTAGATAAAATTTTCCCCAAAATAAGTACCACCGGCACATTTACATCCATGCAGCTTAGAACTGAATAGGAAAAGCCATACATATGCAAATGGTTATGCATAATTGTCTAAAGTTCTTAAGAGAGTGCATGGAAAATAGACATGGAAATTTCACAGATTTTCAGCATGACTCAGGGGGCATCCAAACAGTAAATGTGACTCATGGGCTGTGTAGGCACATATAGGTATGTGGGTAGACTTCTGGAAGCCATATGGTTTCCTGCAGGAGCTGAATATCAGCACAAGTGGTGGTGGGGAGAAGAAATGTGACGTTTTATCACATAACGAGCTATTTGAGCACTGCCTGTCCAAGAATTACTAATGGAGTGGAGCCTGGTGAGGGCTGGCTTCCATCAGCACTGCAGAATAACAAGGCTCTTCTAAAGAGTAGAATCTATTTACAGGAAACTCTTTGGAGCACAATGAAATTTAAGGGGGTGAGAGGTAATTATATTCCAAAATAATTTGTTTTTGTTGAAACTGGTTTTCGAAGAACTCTCTATAGGAGACCACAGTCTGGCAGAAAAGGGACATCATGTGGGACCCTGGCAATACTTGGGCTTTGTGAAAGCAGCTGGAAGCAATTTCATCTGAAGTCTAATAATGTTTAGAAGTGAACAGCCAAGCTTGGATCCCAAACAAGGCACCTACCTCATAGATGCCAAAGGAGCGGTACCTGCTTAACCCAGCCTAAGTGCGTCACAAAATACTGTAATTAAATGCTGAGGATAGCACAGTTAGAGTTCCTCTGCTTTTGGGGGACATGAGAATTTTGCCAATAAATATCTGTAGATGAAGTAATACCCTTCTGTCACTGCTGCTCTTACATTATAGCAGGCTCACTGAAAGAGAAGAGACAACCATCTTGATCTAACAATGCAAGAGAAAAAACAGAATGACAGAAATAAAACACCCGTCCCTGAGCTGTCAGAACATCTACGCCGATTTGGGAGCAGGCAGGAAGACAGCAGCAGGAGAGAAGGTTACAAAAGGTCTTCAAAAGCAGTGATAAGCCATATAAGTTTACTTCCAAAAACCATCCAGAAAGCATAGACGCAGAGAGATGCTGGAGCCACCCTGAGTTCCACGTGTGCAAGCGCCCCTGAATTCAGGCAATGCCCCAAACAGCACTGCCTCCTGGCTGCCCTTCTCAGACACATCACAACTGTCCTCAGTTACCCACCAGCTGAGCCAGCTTATATCCAGGACACATGCAAAAATAGAGCAGATCCCAGCAATGGGTGAAGTGAGTATGGACTGCGGTGTGGATCTTACATCCAGCCCACTTGTGGTTGATGCACTTCACGTTTCATTCTTGACCTAGCAAGATGAAGTCTTTAGAGAGGAATGAAGCATACTAAACAGGCAAGCCCTGTAATCCTTACATAGGTTTTAGATGTTAATCTTTCTCCACTTCTGTATGTGATGCTTGACTAAATCAGCAATTTAATTAATTAATTTAAATTTAAGGCAATAAAGATATCTCCATAGGAGCCTGGCATAACTGATGATGAAATAAACATGATCTAATTACATCTCACTGATATTGCAATTATCTGCACAAGCAGCTGGCTGACCAGCTGGGTCCCTGCCTCCATCACAGGGGCAGTGCTGAGCCCTGCTGCGGGGTGGCACGATGCCACCACAGCAGGCCTGGAGCTCCTTCCTCGTGGGGGGGGAAAGCATCCTTGATCCAACACGGAGCTAGTGAGGGGTTCGCTGCAGCAGCACAGCCCAGGAGGGGCACGATCAGAGGGGGAGAAGTGGCATCAGAACTTTTTAAGAAGGAATCTTGATGCAGATATAGCAATTTTTGGACAAAAAGGTCCTGAATAGAGGCTCAGGCCCAGGGAGTGTTCTAAATGCTCTTTCTCCCATCACAAGGAAAAGTGAGAGAAGTGCCAGGCTGGGAAGCAAGCTGGGATTCTCCCCGGACTCCCAGTGGGATCTGCAGAGTTCAGGTTTACCTGCACCCCCTGGTACCAGGAATGGCCCTTGGCTGCGCACAGGGCTGGAAAAGAGGGTTCCTGCAGGCCCCCGTTAACTCTGGGCTCTTCCCTTCCTGGCTCCCAGCTCATGATTTCGGACAGAGCCCTGCTGACACCTCCAGCCCTGCTTCTGTACAGAAAACACAGTGAGTGCATCTGTGCAAGGCACGGCAGCTATGGCTCTCTGCTCTGCGAAGGGGATCAGAAGCACCTGTGATGTGGGCTGAAGATTTCTCTTGCAACCTCTGTGGTGAGTTAATTGTTGCTGATTACAAACCCAGTGCAGTCTCATTAATTTGCAACACAAAACAGCAGCCGTTCAACAGAGCAGCCCTGCATCCAGCTCCTCAAGCATACAATTCTCACATTACTTAACAGCATGGCAGGAAGCTGTTTAGGAAACACATAGCATGTAGATCTGGTGAGGGCCAAAAGTGATCGAGCAGCAGATAATACCTACCTGATTAATACAGCACGTGGTGTCACACACTGTCACCTCTGACGCAGTAGCAGCTGGCAGCCTGATCTTGTGATGACCAGGGCTCCGCTACGGCACCTTGCTCTGCTGCCCTCCTTCTGCACTCCTCACTCTGCTGCCCTCCTTCTGCGCTCCCTGGTGCCTGCCCTCGAGCTAGCTGAGCCCTGGGCTTCTTGCCCCCTGCTCTTGCCACAGTCCTGGCCCCATGTGCTGCCGGGGTGGACAGCCGGGACAGGCTGCCTGAGGCGAGGCCGCCCAAGGCAAGGCCAAGGCAAGGCCGAGGCAAGGCCGCCCAACCCAAGTCACCCTGACCATCAGTAGAGCTGCACGTGGGGCTCTGCAGGAACAAGTGACTGTGGTCCAGGCACGGTGCCCTGAGCTGGCCGCAAGGTCGAGGTGGGGGTTAGCTGGGTAGAAAAGTTGCTGGGCTTTCTGCAGAACAAAACCACTGCAGAGCAGCCCTTTATGAGACACCCATGGAAATTCTTCTTGGTCTCTCACCTAGAGCCTCCTTCAGCCCAGCCACAAGGAGACAGAAGGGGTGTGGGATGAGGCCAGGCTCCACCGAAGAAAGAGGCAGGTGACATACGTTGTCTGTATGCGGCACCTTGGGCCCACTCAGGCAAGCTCTACAGGACACTTTGACACCATCTCCTCTATAAAGTAGTTTTGTGTTTCCAAGAGAATAATAACCACTTCCGTACAAGGTACTTATTTTTTTGTCCTAATGCAGTACCAAACAATTACTTTATATAACATTTAAGAAAGGGGATTGCAACAAATCTGTTTTACATTATTTTCCTTCCTTTCAAATGTCATGATGTTGCACACGCAGCTCTGTGGTGTGCCTACCTTCTAACTATGCTTTTATTTTCTCTTCCCTGAGGAATGGGAGCAAGAGCAGATCTACTGAGCTGAAGATTTCTGTGCGGCTGTCCCTGATGGATGATGGTGACATAAGCTGGCTGTCTTGGGGATTTCATGTAAGCTGAAGCTTGGATGGCTGAGCTACACAGAAGAAGCGTCAAAGCACACCCAGGAGCCCAAAATAGGATGGAAAAGTAGGCACATGGACTGAGGTGGCTCAGAAGCACTAGATCTGGACAGCAGATTAAATATAAATTGCTGTGAATGTGGGGTTAGTCCAAACCAGCTCCAGCAAGACAAGGGTGAGATATCCTGCAGCACGCTGCAGGCACAGAGCAGAGTGCTCATAAGTGAAAACAAAGCCTGTTAACATTGCCCCATTCCTCCCTGCAACTAAAGCAAGACACTCCAAAACAAAAACTAGTTCAGTTAAAAGCTGTCAGTACCAAAACGTTGGGGGAAGGGGCAAGTGGAAAAATGAGTTTTGAAGCACCAAAAGGCAGGCAACAGAGATCAGAAGGGAAAGAGAAGACAAGCAGGTACGCAGGGTCCCAGTGCAGCCTGAGAGGGCTGGCTGTCTCCTTCAATGCTGAGAGTCTCAGACATAACACTGAGCATCCCACAGCGCTGAAGGGATCTGGGGTGGCCTCAAGGTCTGAACAAGGCTTGCTTGGAAATTGGAAAGACAATTTGGAAATCAAAGTACAGTTTAAACCCGCTATACTCATGCTAGAATTACTGCATCCAGGAGCTGAAGTGTATGGCTACAGAGCCCCCTTTAGGAATCACCAGCCTGGGCATGGGGAGGCACACAGACTGTTTGAGAGACCTTTCTTGTGCATCCCTCAAAACAAATGACTAGTCCCCCCTTTCTTGTGGTGAGGTAATTCTGCGAACAAAGAAGCAACCCACTATGCCTTCCTAGGTCATGTTCAGAAAAATCATACCCAGGGTGTTTGAAATAAAAACACCTGTAAGTGAAAGTTCATAGCTTGGACTTACTAACGTACCACCACATAGCACAACTTTAGGGCAAGATCATGCAGGTGTGCTGCGCAGACGTGCGTGCAGAGGGCATGGATGTGATCAGTGAAGCGCAGTCGTTACATTCAAGGATGACTTGCAGCTTTTGGGAAGGGGAAGTGCTTATCCTCCCTGACTAGCTGTGTGCGAACAGGGATGAAAAATGCTGTCACTTCACTGCTAAATCCAAAACAACACATTCACCTTTAATCTACTGCATTTTAAAAAGCATTAGTCAGACTAGGCACATGACGCTGGTTACCCCAGAAGGAGCAGTAAGTAAAGCTTAGAGTCTCCTAAGCAGTTTATAGGCTATACACTGTGCTTGGGTGCCTCCTTTAAGTAAAGTAAAAACCCACAAAGTCCTTCATCTCTGGCACCCTTGGGAGCGGCAGACCTGCTCAGCGGGCACGCAAGCAGCTGACGCAGGTCGCGAGGCCGGCGCCTGCAGCCCAGCACGGAGGAGCAGCCCGCTGCCCACACAGCAGAGCAAGCGTCCCTGCAGCAGGGTCCCACCACCACCACCAAGGCACGTTAATGTCCTCGCTATTGCATGTTCTCTATTAGCATGTGATGGATCGCTGGCCTCCAGGACTACTTGGCTGGCCTTATCCTGTGCACCGCAGTCACACTGGACTCCGTGGCTCAGTGTCCCTGGGATCAAGGATGTTTTTATCTGGATGTGATCCTGTGTAACTAGGCAGAAATATGTGGTCATGAAAGCACAGGAGTGAAAATAAGCCTAATAGGAACTGGGGGAGCATTCCCAGCAAGGAACCAGCTCCTACCCAGTGCCTCTGTTGGGGATGGCTGGACACAATTCCCTCTGCAGATCAGCGTTATTCATATGTAAATCAAAAGCTGGTTCAAAGACTTCTGTAGCATTCTTGATTCCCCCTGACTCTGGCTTTCAGTTTTCCCCATTATGCCAACAGCTTAGTCAGAAGTCTTTTAAATCACCGGAAACATCTCAATTATATAATTAACTAGAATGCGAATATCTGCAAACTGCAACAAGGGGAAGACTTTGGCAGCCCAAGTCTGCAGTTATGGTGGCAGTTGCATACCATTAATTTTTAGCTAAGGCTAATAAATAGATAGGAAGCGGAAACCAACCATGGTTCTGTCTGCCCATTCCTCCAAGGACACAGTAGCCACAAACATTGTGTTGTGCTATGCAACCACATGCACCCCATAGCCGTGTGGGGAGGCTTGGATCCCCTCTGTTAAGGGGAGGGGTTGCACAGGAGGTGGTTTCTGCATCCTTAGAGGCAACTTGGCAAGTGCCAAAAATGCTTTGTTCCCTGGCCCAGGCTTTGCAGGAGTGCCCCATCACCTGATCCGCGTGAATAAGCCTTTTCCTACTTAAGCTTCACTCTCAGCCGATGGGCCATGAACTGCTGAGCACTAAATGAAAGGGCAGCACTGGCAGATGCAGGAGAGCGAAGGAGTTAAGCAGTCACCAGCCAAGGGCAGTGAGCAGGAGCACAGGGTTTTATCTGCCTGGGAAGCAGAGACAAAGATGAGGACAGACATGAAGGCAGTGGGAAGGGAATGCAAAGTGCAGAGACAGGAGGTGGCAGTGCCACAAGATGCATGTAACCCTCGAGAGCAACATGTGGTGACAGTTGCTCCAGTAGTGCTGAAACTTGTGGAAAAAAAATAAATAGACCACATATTTCTTTAATTTAGAGTAAACCTGAAAGAAACATAGGTCTGATTCTGAATTCTGGGTCTTGTATCTCATGCAGAAGGGATAAGGTGTGGCAGCACTGCAAGCCCAGGTCCCCATTTCACCAGAAGAGTAGCTGGAGCATGCAGAGACTACAAATGGAACGGAAAAAGGAATAAAAGCAAAGGTACCAATACATGACAGGTCAAAAAACATTTGGTTGTCACCTCTGGCAGTCCTCAGGCCGATCGACACCTGGCAGTGGATATTAAACAGAAAAGTTCAGTCAGCTATATGAGAAAGAGCAAAAGGAAGGTTTTCTAACAGAAAAAATAGGGTAAACAGTTACCTCAGGATGGCCCAAGATGAGTTAACTCTTTGCCTTGTTTTTTAATAAGAAAACAATAATGGTGAATATGATTAGAAGGCAAAATAGATAAGATAAATAAAGCTTAGACATGAGTGAAAAGCAGTTTCACATACTCAATTGGAGAGAACTGTCACATGAATCTGCAGAAATAGCTGAATTTAAGTATGTTTCTCAGGTCTGGGACATTACTATATGACTAGGGAAAAGCGAAATATCTATACTTAAGAAGGGGAGAAGTGATGATGTAAGCTCGAGGTCCAGTAGTCTAACTGCAGAAGAAAGATAGGTCTTAAAAACAAATTTTGAAAGAGTAAGAGATAATGCAAAATACAACAACATTAAATATGGACTTTGCAAAGAGAAACATTGTCAGACTTTGTTCTTTCTTCCTTTGAAAGTCAAAGGAAGCCCCTTAGAGCTCATCTCTTCGGATTTCAGTGAAATAGCTGACTTGACATCAAAGGGTGATTAGCAAACTGACGACACTTGAGCTAAAAGACCTGTTACAAAGTAGGAAGGAACCAGCTACGAGGGAGGCAACGAATAACAGTGGTGATAGAAGAAGGGTGAGCCTGAAAAGGAATTAACAGCGCTGGTCATTAAGGGTCTGCCACTGAGTTTCGTATCTCTGCATGGGGCTGGCACAAGAAGTGAAGGCAGCTCTGGCCACCTACCTGTAGGAGAGCTGCATCAACTCCAAGAGGCACAAAGTAGTAAACATCTGGGTAGTTTAGGCTACAAAATTAAGACAGAGGAGACCTTACTGCCCTCTAAAATAGACCAAAACACACATTCAAGAGAGAAAACTGTTATTTCAGCCACCGACAGCAGCATGGTGAGGCTGAGCAGCAGGGGCTGGCTGGGGGATGCCTGGTGAGCATCAGCAGCCCCCAACCCCGTCACCCATCAGGGCAGTGCGTGCGCTGGGAGTGGTGGCTGCTGAGGGAGTCGGGAACATTTCTGGCAGCGTTAGCCACCGCTGGTGTCCTGACGCATCTAGGGGTATCTAGTCAAGCTAACGACACAGATGTTGCTTCACGGTGGTCAAAGCTCTTGGCTCATAAAGTAGTAGCTTGAGTTTCCTGCCTTTCATAAAAGTCAGGAGCCCTTCAGTATCCAGCTCATTCACAGAAGATAAAATCTCTTGGCACGGGCTCTTTCCTCACTTGTAGTTTAACTTCATTGTTCAGCCTCTGCAGAGCGCATAATACATCTCACCCCGGTAATCTCCAGCAATTTTTTGACTGATGTGGTTGGATACCAGCCAGGCAACACCAGTTATGATGTGTGGGGGGGTTCTTTATCTCTACGCTTGTTTTTCACTCTAATTTCCACAACCAGCAACGCATTGTGGGGATCGCACAAACCCACCCTGTCATTCTGCCCCTTTAACCTCTACTCCTGATCCACCACTGAAGATGTTTCCAGAGTCTTGCAGCACTGAGGAGGTGAATGGCTTGTTCATCAGGGTTGGGAGCAGCAATGAGACCCAAAGGAGTCATGGCTGGGTGCGGGAGATGGGATCAGCCACGTATCAGGGAAATGCTCCCAGTAACAAGTGCCTGTAAGAGCTAAAAGTACCGGAGCCCTCTGGTTGTCCTTAGGGATCATGCAGAGCAGTGGTTACAGCCAGCATCAGGTGTGTCCTCCTGCTCTGCTACATAATGGCACAACTCCAGTGAAGTCAGTACAGTTCAAAGAAATTAAGAAGTGCAGTTTTAATTAAAATTATAAACTAATGAACCAGGTTCCCAAGGGACGTAGTAAAATATCTGTCACTGAGCTTTCACAGCCAGGCTAATTGCATAGCCAGAAAATTAACAACCCTTCATCTGGAACAGGCGTGGGAACCGTGCAGAGATCTCTGCACCTCCTTCAGAGACCAAACGTGCCAGCATCTTTGTCCACCTGGTCCTTTCCTCATGGCTTGCTGTGAATATTTGCCAGCTGCTCCCCATCACTATTTATCTATATACAGTCATGTAAACAGTCCACTCCCCATCCCCAAGCTGTATCCCCTTTGTAGCCATCTTCTTGTCTCCATGAGTCTGCAGAGCTCATGTAAACCTGCTGCTGCCTGCTAGCAGTGTAGCGTTCTGTGTCAAGCTGCTAACTAAAAAGCCTTTTACTGTGGATGGTTAACCTTACACAGAAGCGTGGTTACTCATGGATGTGCCTTCGCAATTCACAAATACAGCACTAAACCTAAAAAGCGCAGTCCAACAGAGGGCAGAAAGAGGATTTGTCTAAACTAAGGCCATTTGGTGTGCACCCACAGGGCCCTGAGTGCCCATCTCTGCAGCACCACAGCAATACTCAAATGGGTGATTTTTTTTCATCAACTGAACTATTTCTCCTCCAGAAATTTTTGTAGGGAGGGAAGTGGTTTAGGTGAATTTACATATGAAAACTTATTTTTAATAACTTCAAGGCCTAGCCCCACTTCTCATTTATTTGCCTGAAGAAACAGCTTATCAAAAATCAGCGCGATTCGGCTCTGGTCTGTAGTAGGCATGAGAAGGTAAGAGGTAGAAACACAGCTGGGATCCGAATCGCTAAAAGCTTCCTACTAGAAATAAACTGAAAATGAGGACCTCAGAAACACATGCAGTAGCTTTCCTACCAGCTGAATATTTTAAGAGACAGAACAGGACCACACCAGTTCACAGTGGAAAAAGTGTTAAAGTAGCACCTTTGAAAGTCCACTTCTTCACGCGGTAATATTTGAAACATGAGGCCCAGTTTCCCAGACATGGGAAAAAAAGAAAAGGAAAACAAGAAACCACACAGCTGTTAAAGCACAGGGAGCTGAAGGACTTCATCACCTCTGAAGAGCAGTGCTTCTGAAGACCACCAAGCGTTCTCTGGAAGCCAGCTGGAGACCAAGATAGGACGCTGCAACTTGCGCAGCCTGCCAGACAGATTTGGGTCAGCCCTTCAAGACACAGCTTCACTGCACAGCCCAGTCTAACCTGGTCTTTTTCATGCCAAAACATGATTCCCACATCCAAACATGGCTCTGTGTGACGAACAGTACTAGTACGGATTGTATACCTGGATTTCTATAGCAAAGTAATTTGTTGCTCATCTTTCCACCTCAGCTCAGAGGAGCTTCCTTAAAGAGCAACTGTGAGCAGTGTCCAGGCCCAGAAATGCCAGCTCTCTGCCCTGGAAGCCAGGCAGGGGACCAGCTGTTCCAGCACAGCTCTGGTACAGGACCACCTGCATCATGCTTTTGAGTTAGGTCTGACCACCCTGTATCTCCTTAAGCCTTTGCTTTGAAGGTGAGATGCATTTTCTGAATTGCTGTGGCTAGGGGAAAAAGCATGCTGGACTCTGCTGTCCTGAGCACGGAAAGGCTGCAGAAGAACCTGCTTTTAGAAGCATTCCTCTGGCATGGCTTTTCTCATGGAAAATGTCTTCATGTAATCCACAATATGGGCTTTCTTTTCTGGTTTATCTGGTCTGCCCAAGCCATGGCTTATAGTATGGGATTTTGGGTTAAAAAAATAAAGTCAGCAAAAATTTACATACAAAACTGTGAGCGTTATTCATATTGAAATTTGTTTGCTGCCGTACCTGTGCACATTTGGGCAGACACCAACACACTCCGCCAGGTAGTGATGTAGAGGAGCAGTGAACTGTGCTGTTTTCAAAGTTTCACAAAAATAAATCTTTACTGGAAAGTTGGATTAGGATCCAGGATTAGGTTTGAACAGAATCTACAAAATAAGGTTCTCTCTCGGGCTGCTATTCAATTAACTTTATTTTTGCAGACTTTGACTAAGGAAATGGTGCTGTGCTGCCTGCAGAGCTCTGCAGCACCCCAGGCATCCTGCCGTGCCGATGGATGGACAGACCTTGTGGGCTGCAGGTCTCACAGGCTGTACAGATGTTGCAAATCCTGCAGGGGACAGCATTCAGGCTATGTGCTGCTCCCCACGGGCGCCCAGCACCACAGGGCTGCTCCCACAGGCTGGGGCAGGAGGCTGCCAGCAGAGTATTTGGAGCCTGGCACCATGAATGGAGGTAATAACTCGTACCGTCAGGCAGGAGTTGGAATTAAGTAGAAAGAAGTTTTGTGTGGGTGGTGAAAGAAAAAAGGAGATTAAGGAGACAAGGATCAGAATCCGCAAATCACACAAAACCAGTTCTGTGTCAGGCAGGGAATAATTAACTTGCTCTTCTTCTAGACATGAAGACCTGGTGTTGATTTACAAACACCCTTTCTGACACCAGGTGAAACTGGACACCCTTGAGGATATTTTCGCTTGAATTTTTAGTGCGTAGTTTTCTCTTTGTATTACAAATTGATGTGCATGCTACCTCCAGTGCACATCCCAACCTGCTAGCAAATACAGAGACCCTTGGTGAGGATCATCACCTGAGAAAACCATTCAAGACAGTTTTGGGTGCAGACATCAGCCCCACTGATGGCAAGGGGAGTTCTCCTAAATTTCCCTTCCATGGATCTCCAAGGGCCTCTTATCTCTGCTTTACCACCTAGTTTTTTGCCTTATTGGAACAAGACATTCGGAAGCTGGTGCTTACAACCCACGTGAAGGAAAGTGTCAGTGCATGCTGTGAACTTACACAAACCACACCTGCTCTTCATGGGCTTGGCCATGAGCAGGCTGCATTCAGCTATTTTCTGCTACAGCCCCGAGTATAGTTCGTTCTGCTAATCAAGTTGTAAAATAAAAATTCAGCATTAAGAACCAGAGGTCCCTGACCCAGACTTTACAAGCACAGGCATATCAGCAGCATCAGATCAGAGAGCACACCACCTGGCTGCAGCGTGCGAAGCCATCCTTCCAGGCACAGTGACTCCTCCCAGACCAGCACAACAAGAAAACAGCAGCTTTGCTTTTCATACCTTTGACACAAGAATCAGTTTCTGCAGTGTTTATTTTCAAGATGTGTGGGAAGCCTGTAAGTGGCCCAGGCACGAATTGAGGCACAAAAGGAATGGGAGGTCTTTATTACCTGACCACTGCAGAAGTCAGCTAAAAATAAAATTCAGAGGACTTCACACTTTGTCCCGAGACCAGGGGTCAAAAGACTCAATGTATATTTTCACATGTCAGAGAGTACAGAATCATCCCGCATTTAGAGAACCCAAGGACATTGAAAGTCTGCTGTTTTGAGCAGGAAGTTGTTCCAACGCAGAAAAGACAGGCAGTTATTATTCTGTCTGTACAGGACTTATTAAGTAAACCCACGTCAGCAAACCATAACTTCAAAATTTTCCCTGTCATACAATGTGCCAGACCACAGCTACATAAAATAGAGAAAACCCATTATAAGTGATCAGAGCCATTGGAAAACTGTGGAAACGTTGCCTCAGGCTGCAAGGCCCTTTCCTGTGGAAAGAAAATTTTGCAATTGTCTATTAATACTGCTTCTGTGCTGAGAACGAGTGCTCATACACTCTGAGTTTCATCAAAAAGGGTTTTCATCCAGTCTAAATGTTTCATATGCTCAAAACTCTGAATGCAAATGGAGCAAGTTTCCTTCCTCATTATTCATTTCCACCCCTCCTCTCGTACCTCATGCAGACATTGAAGAGAATGAGAACCCAGAGCACAGAAATAACATGCACAGGGACAAGTAGCCATGTGGCATGGGGGCACCGTCACTGGATTCTCCAGGTGATAACAGATTTCTGGACTAACAGACATAAGGAAATGATAAAATAATGCTTTAAAAAACAAACAAACAAACAAAAAAGGGTTTTGTCACTGTTCCATCATTAGTTGGGATTATTCCTTAGGCAAAGCAGCACTCAACATAATCAGTTTTTGTACTACTAAGACACCAAATGAAGGAGCAGAAGTCAGTGACTATATGAATAACAGAGCTGAAAACTATGCAAAAAGTACAAAGTTTGAGCCTACGTAGAGAGCTTTGTTCCCTCTCCCTCCCCCACAGAGTCACCTCCAGCAAGAATCACCCCTCTCCTGCCTCAGAGGCCCCTCTGCAACCAGCTACCCCCCAGGACTCTGCTGTTCATACACTGTTGTTTGTCAGCATGCATTTTTTGAATGAGAAGGAGCTGAGGTCTTTGAGCTGAATAATTTATGTGCTGACTTTTGCAATGAATTTTTCTGAGCATCATGCAACTGTAGGCTTACAGAGCTGTAAAAGTGTGGAAGCACGTAGATCTGGGGTTCAGGGTAAACTCCAGGCTGATAAAGGAACAAGAGGCTTAATATGCAAAAAGGTTTTTCTAAAGTTTAGAGACATTGGTTTGGACCCTGGTACAGCATCTGGGAGAAGACAAGCTCAGCTCACCTGCCTGACCCACCCCTGAGCCCCATGCCCCCAGCACAGAGCTGGACATGGTCACCAACATCCTGGTACTCCTGGGATAAGAGGGAATCACATTCTGAGGCAAGGAAAGCTTTTGGCAAAGTAACAGGAGCAGGGGAAGATCAGAGTAATGCAGGTGCAAGGAAAGCCCGCACACAGCAGAACTGCAGGCAGCTCCAGAGCACAGGGGATGTTTGCAACACCAACAGTGTCTGAGCAGCTCTGGGCTGCACAGCCCGGGGAAAGAGAACTCAAAATAATGAGGAAAACCAGCTTGCTGGTAGGATGAGAGAAATCAACACTGCCACTGCCAGCTGGTGGGGAGGGAGCCCTGCAGAGCTGCACAGCCCACGGCCAGGTGGAGAGGTGGAGCAGTGGGCAGCACTGGGCTTGCAAGCAAGGTAATCAGTAATTAACATAGAGATTTTTGGCCATGCAGGCAAATGAGGGCAAGAAGTGAGGCTGTGGTACAATGATGCTGGGAGCAGAACTAGAGATCTTCCAGACCCACAAGAAGGGTCTGGAAGCTTTAATTAGTCTCCTCTACAATGATGATACTGGATGTGGGGAAAGGCTGCAGGGAGTGAATGTTTAGACAAGGAAACAAACACATTGGAGGTAAAAGGCGAATTGAGAAGTTCACCATGCTAAAAGAGGGGAGGCCAGGTAACACCCATCTCAGTGAGCTGGAAGCCAGCACGTGGCATCTCAAGACTGGCAGCAAGGGCTTCCAGCACAGCTATGAAATCACATCGTATGGGCAGCTGGGGACTGGTTGTCCAGACCAGGCACAGGTAGATTCAGCTTGAAAGTCAAGGTTATGGTGAACAATTGGCTTCCTACACCCATGATAAACTTGTGTTATCCCAAAGTGTTCAAGATTTGCAGCTGCATAGCTGGGGATGAAGTGCTTCTTTCCCCCTCTCTCTTTAATACCTCCCTAGAGACCCAGTGGGGTTGTTTCAGAGTTTCTTGCAACTCAGGAGATGATGAAATCTGCTGAAGTAGGAAACAAGACTGGAGCTGAGTGTCTTCTACCAGCCCCCAGGACACAGGGAGAGGTGGCAAAGCAAGTAACAAGGTCTAAAACCAACGCACACATACAGGAGATCTGGGTTAGCACTGTTCAAAGGGCAATCTTGCTCAGGCTGCAGCAAAGCACTTCTTCAGAGGTCAGAAACGTTTGCTGTCTCTCCTTGAGACAAAGATGGGGGCTGTCCCAGCTCCTGCTGTTGCAGAGCCCCGCACCATGCTGCTGTCACCCCATCACCACTCACCTGGGCAGCACCAACTGGTGGTTTGGGTGGGCTCCCCCACAACTTCCCTCCTTCCCTGGGGAAAGGGAAGCTGGCAGCAGAGGGTGCTCATACACCAAGGGACACCTGAGCACCTGGGCTGGGCTGGCATTGCCACAGGAACAAATTGGTATCATCTGGCCACAATCAGAACTCTGGCTTGTGATGCTTTTGTCTTTTTCCCCTAAAAAAGGCTTCTATCCATCCAAACTGTGGGTGTCTGCAGCAGCTTCCATACAGAACCAGCACAGGCTAAGCCCTACTGCTTGTGAAAGGGATTACATGCTATGGCTGTTTGAGATAACAAGTCAGATCTGATGCTCCGTGGGTGCTTTTGTCTTCCCAGTCAGAGCTGGCTGATTAGGATAACAGTTACAAAGAGACTAAAGCCATCTCTGCATCCTCAAAGATGCAGGTTCACTGAGTGCAAAAGGGTGCTGTGCAAAAATGGTGCAGGAAGTCCTGGTCTGCACCTGGCAGGTGTTAGGCACGGAGAGGTCCATCCTCCCTGGAGTTCTGCACACAGAAAGCATAAAAACCCCATGCTCAGGGTGAGTCACTTATTACTGTTGCTGCAGTCCTAGACAAAACAGATGAAATCAGCTGGCTGTGGGCAGGCCGACAAAACATCTGTTTATAGCCATCCCACGTGCTAAAACGGCGCTGCCATGTTCAGAAATCGTAATGGGACGAAATGAGAGCAAAACCACATGGCGAGCAGTTAAATGGTGTTCTTATCTTATGGAGAAATTAAAATGTAGCTATGGCTCTTGCTGTGTGCAGGATGAGGCTCTTTGTAAGCTGGTAGTAATTAAGGAAAACACACTTGAATTAAAGAGCCTCGTTGGTTTAAATTCTGAGATATTGTTGGACCAAAGGTTTCAGTGAGAGAGCCGTCTGCTCCCTCTGTGTTTCACCATGCCTGCCGGAGCTGAGGATGAGCCCCGTCCTTTACTTCCCACTTCATCAAACCGTGGCCAAGCTGAAGCCGAGCTGGGCCGTGTGCGTGGCAGGGGCTCACTCAGTGTAGACCTGCTCACCTTCCTTCCTGCCTCCCTCGGGGCTGTTCGGATTTGGTCAGGCAGCAAATGATTTTTATTCTCCTAAATTAAACCTCCTCCTTGAAGCTATCACAAGGGCAGCTGTGATCAAAGGCAAAGAGGAAAGCTGCTGGTGGAAACGGCCATCAGTGGTTTGCAAGACCCGGGGATGGTGTAGACTGGGGTGAAGATGAGGAAGGCACCTTATCACCTCCTGTGGTCTATTGTTCAGGACTTCAAAGGGCCCGGGGCTCTGCAGCCGCTGCTAACAGCTGTCATCTTCCGGCAGCAGTAATTATGATCTGAATGAGACTCAGAGACAGTGACTGTAAAGGGCCAATAAGGCAGCACCTTTTCTGGTTCATTTACTTGATTGCCCCTGTTTGCATTATATCCACCCCTCTAGGATGTGTCTTTTAATCCTCCAAGCTGATCTATCCACATGAATATTCACTGTCAATAACACACTTATTACTGCTGCCTGAATATCCCGAAGCCTCTATCAATCCGTGCTTTAATCTTACACACAGCTCCTAGGACTTCATCTACAATGCAAATGTTCAATATGTAAAGTGTAAAGAACCAGGAGAAGAAAAAGTTAAGTCAGTAGATGCTGATGTAGCGGTTTGTGGTTCAGTATCCTGTTAATTTTGACATTAGTGATATTGGAGTAGTAACTGATCTGACAGCTTTTGTTGAAAGGCTATGTATTATTTATGCAGAAACCTGTAAACTTCACACCTATGTGCAGCAAAGGGGCACAGAAACTGCTGCAGCGAGTCAGAGCAGTGGCACATCTCCACCAGGCATGCCAAAGGGAGAGGAAATGTTCAGGAGAGCTGGTGAAGATGCAGGTCCTCACTGCATCTTGGGGCTGGCATTGTATTTGAACTTGTGACCACACGTTTTTTCTTCCATGAATCCAGTGAATCATTTTTTGAACCCTGGTAAAATTTGGGTAGCCACTATGCCACACAGCAGAGTTTCACAGCTCAGCTACGGATTTTGTGAAAGCATCTCCTTATTGTTGTGAACGGGCTCCTGCTAGTTTCACCCGATGCCCCCAAACCTCCTGTTAGAAGAGGCAGAGGATATTCATTCCCCATTCATCACAGCATGTAGGGTTTAGTAGACTTCTCTAATACTCTCCCTGGGCCATTTATTTTCCCAGTCTGTAGCACTGTCCCAACCTACCGAACCATTCCTTGCTTGAGAGCCATTCAAAGCCCAGGTGATCGTCACAGCACACCTCTGTTCTCCTTGCAGTTCTGCGATGCCCTTTTCAAGAAGCACGAGCAGCAGCGTGGTGGTCAAGCCACGTGTCAGAGGTGGTTTCTGCCATGGCACGCTGCACTGCCTGCCCCTGCTCCTGCCCCGCACTTCTGCCTGTGCGTGGGATTCACAGATGTGAGTCCACATTTCTGCTGGACTGGTTAAAATAGAGGGGAGGTTCAGTGCAGGTGGGAGGACTGAGTGTGAACTGAACGTGCAGCTGGCTTTTTGCTATAAATTACTGTACATATGCTGATTTGCTTTCCTGTTTTATGTGCATGCTGATCCTTAACAGCTGAATCTCCTTTGCTACTTGTTCACTGCTGCATTAATACAACTCAATGACTGCACCTTGTGCCAAATTAACCACTTAGTCAAGGTGATGCCGGTGCATGCCTTTATGATGGCTGGGTGACATACAGATGCAGGAATTTGCTGATGTGGTCAACAGGTGGCTGGTGTGGCACTCCCAGGCTGCCAGGGCAGAGCTGCCTCACCGGACGGCTCCTGTGCCTGCATCCACTGAGCCAGCCCCTGTCCCCTGCACACTGAGCTGCTCCTGGGATGTGCAGCACAACAAAAAGCATCCTCAGGCAAGAGAAGGTCTGGCTGCTTTGCAGCAAGCTGCCCTGGTGTTCAGGGTAGGCTGAGAAAACCGGAGGGTGTTCCCTGAAGCAGAGACTTCACTCATCACTGTTTTACACATTGCTTTGTTCATATTTGTTCTTCTACAATGAAATGTCATAAAAGGGGCAAGAACCCTTTTGTCACCAGCTGATGGGGAGAAACAATAGCTCTGCTCACTCTGTCACCACCCTGCAGAGGCTGAATCACCATCACAAGGCAAATCATCCTCTTGCCTCTTGCTCAGCTCCTTCATTCCCGTGAATCATTGTGGAACAGGGACAGAGTGAAAGGAGGATGCCACAGCGTCCTCCGTCCCCAAACTGAACCAAATGCTGAGCTGTGGGTGGGATTGCCTGGGGGCAGGGGCAGCGAGGGAGCAGTGGGGCTGGGGGTGACGCATGGCATGGGGCTGGGTCTCAAACCTGTCTCAGGGGTTGGACCTCCCCTTCATGAACTCCACCAGTCCTGGGATGGTGATACCCTGAGACATCACAGCTGGCCTTGCACGTTGTCCCTGGGCACCTCCATGTGGTGCTGAGCAGCTGAAGAGCCGGGGGGTGGTGGCACACCCAGCGCCCGCTGTGTTGTAAAACAGGGCTGGTGGTTTTCAGGTTAAAGGCACTCAAAACAGCCTGGTGGGGGGAAGCGTGTCTCCAGAAAAGTTGTACTGTAAGTGCCTGCCAAGCAGGGCTACTCACCGCAGCAGCGAGGCCTCTCTCATTACTCATCTGCAGTGAAACACGCCGTCAGGCCAGTGGCACGGAAACACTGCGTGACTGTGCTCAGACACAAAACGTATCTTACGGGAGGGAAAAGACCGGTCAGAGGGTATCGAAGTTTCAGGATACAGCATCCAGCCTTTTGGAGCGTGCCAGAGGGCAGTTCCTCCTTCCCTGCTGCCAAAGTTCTGCTTTGCCATTAGCAGGGGAGCCCTGAGACCAGGATGCTGCAGGGTCTGTGTGGGCACCCAGTGGCCCCAGGGCTGAGCAGGAGGGCAACAGGGTGCAGGGAGCAGGACATGGCGCAGCCCTCAGCTGAGCCATATTGAGGGGCAGCTGCACCTCTGCTCCTTACCTGCCCCGAGGGCACTCTGCCAGCAAAACCCTAATACCAGCCCATGGGCACTTCTCTGCTCACCGGGCTCTGGCAGAAGGCAGTGTGTTGGCTTAGCTCACCTGTCTCTCCTGTGTCACTGCTTGCCTTCGTCCGCAGCCTCTCATCCTCGAGTGTCCTCACCTCCACCACCACCCACGCCGCACCTCCAGCCTGTGCCTAGCGGGGCCTCTCCCGAGCACAGGGGGATGACAGGGAGGCAGCAGGCACTGCAAGCCTTTGCGCTATAAATTGACTGCTGCTGCAAGGAGAAGGTCAGAGCATCAGCTCATCGCTAGTAGAAAAGTTCAAGCAATTAAGCTTTAAGCCACCTTGGAGGTATTGGCTGTGATTACAAATGTCAGAGAAATATTTCATGGCAATAAATAACAAATGAACACAGATTTTTACCAGGCTTTTGAAGCTTGGTGGAAAAGAAGGTCTTTTATTCATGTTTTTTTTTTCTGACAAACCTCCCCTCCACATGGGCAGTCAGTAAATCCTAGCGTACAAGCCTTTGTTGGGAAGGAGACTCACTTCACCTTGTGGCCCAAGTGTAATCTCCTCTGTGTATGCCATCCCCTTAATTGTGGCTGTTACGCTCAGAAACCACCCGATTTCATACACACCATGTAACACGAGGCACGGGAGCTTCAGTGTCAGAACTGCCACCAGGCATGGCTGGTGCTGCAAGGAAAGGCTCAATGGCAAAGCCCCTGCTGGGCGAGCAATGATTCCCATCACAGGGTGGCAAACATTGCTGGAAAAGCCCAAAGCGTGGTCCAGCTACAAGGGCCAGCCGCTGTGAGCTGCGAGGCAGCCCCGCGCCCTCTAGCAGCATTTTTCCAGGGAAGGAAAGAAGTCTCCCCGACAGTCCCAGTAACTCTGCAATGCTCAGACAGGGAACAGCACGTCCCCCGGGCCACCTGCCCCACTCCCCGTGAGGTTAGTGGCACTCACATCTGCTGGTAAATTGTGGAGCCCAGGAGAAACGTTCCCTCTCAGTAATTGTCTTCCTGTCGTGCAGCGATGCCTGCTTATGAAGCTGACAGCCTTCTCATCTGGGAGGTTTGCAGGGCCAGGACTAGAAAATGGGTATTTGCAGTCCTCCTGACCCTGGGCAGACCCATACTTTTCCAGATAGCCAATTTTACCCCAATAAATAATGGGCTTGCTCCGAGATGTTATAAATAGGCTCCGTCAGCAAGCAGGAAAGGGAAGGCCGCTGCTGTTCCACAGGGCGGTGCCGCCATCACGGGGCGGTGCTGGGCTGCAGGCTGCGGCTGGGGAGATCAGCTTCACCCCCAGGTGCTTCCTATCGGGACGTGTTCCCCTAGCTGCTCATTGTCAGCTTTTCCAAGCTTTTTTTCACACCAACACCATAACAAAAAAAGTACCCAACAGACAGCTCCCACCGTTTCCAGCTGCTGCACGCCTCTGGGGGCCTGTAGGGGCTTTGCAGCTGGTGGAGGCTGGGGACGGCCGTGGAGGAGGCAAGGCCATGGTAAATGTAGCGTGGGTCTGAGCTCAGCAGAGCCTGGAGCCTGGGACGTTCCTGCACACCAAATAGGAGAGAGAGGCATGAAACCAGCCTTTCTCTGGCCACCTCATGGCCTCTTTTCCCCAAAGAGGAGAAAATACTTTAAAATAACACTTGGGACTCCTGCCTGCTCCCTCATTTCGGGGCTCCTGAGCCTGCTCAGCACACATCCCGACTTCTCTGTGCCAGACATGCTCCCTTGGCGAGGCAAGCTGACATTACCGGCTAACCACCCCAGCCCAGGGGCTGGAGCTTTAAGGAAAGCAAAGCCACCATGCCTCCTGTGACTCACACTGAAATCACAAGCCGTCTGCATTTCCAGCCGGACCTGTAATCAGCCGGGGCAGGGCCGATCGCTTTCGGGCGGGAGGGTGGAAGGAGCGGGTGGGCGGTGGGGTCACAGCCCCCCGGGTGTGGGAAGCATCTCGAGGCAGCAATGCCTGCGTTCTGCCCTGCCTGCTCGGGGGCTGCTGCTGCAGAGATGTCAGCAGGTTTTGCCACCAACAGCACACATAGCAGCCCCAAAATTTGGTATTTTAAGGAATGTGGTGTTTTAAAAATTCTGCTGTGGGAGCGCAATGCACACTGGTGTGGTTACAGCTCGAGACACACTCAGCACCGCTCACCCGGCACGTGGACACGAGCTGGCTGAAAATCTGCTCTTGCCTGTTTGCTGCCTTCCCCTACAGAAATCCACCAAGACGGTTGCAATCACTTCAGGAATGCTGGTATCCACACAAAACCTCCCGGCTGCCTGCTGCTGCAGCGCTGCAAGAGCTCCTGTGAACTCTCCCACTGCATTTCAGATCAAAGCCGGCCAGCTCGAGGCACTGCTGGGAGTGGGTTTTAAAGTGTTGCAGCTGAGTCCTAAAAAAAACCTCATCTGCTTTCATCCTCTCTGCAGCTTAACAGATATTTACAGGCCTCTGGGTAGTTTCGTGTAGATTCCTTTCCTCCCTGCTATTTCAAATGAGGGTGAATCCTATTGAAAAGCACATTTCAAAGATCTCAGCCATCTCCTCCATCCCGTTTGTGTGGGCTGGGAGCAGCAAGGCTGGAGCTGTGCTCTCCGGGAGCACCGTGCGGGCGCGAGCTCAGCCTGCAGCCCCAGCTCCAGGCCCGGGTCACACATCCTGCCTGTCGGAGGGCTGGCTACCAGCTGGGCTGGGGATTTGCACACATTTTTTCCATCTCTGGGAACAAGTTAGAGTGCCTGGATTATTTCTAAAGAAAGGTGACAGCAGTCAGAAAATTAACTGCTGCAGGGCACCGGCATCTCCTGAAACCGGACGGAAAACCACCCAGCATTATTGCTTGATGGCCACAGCAGCCTGGGCCACAAAGAGACTTTTGGGGTGGCCAGGACCAGCCCTGTGGTGCTGGGTGCCAAAACCCACCTGGGACTGTGTGGAAGGGGTGGGGGGCAGCTGGTCCGGGCCCCTGCAGCCCCTGAGCACCCCGGCCATGTCTCTGTGTCCCCGTGTCACCCCGCAGCGCCCTCAGGATCCCCTGGGCAGCAGTCCGGCCTGCACAGAACTGCGCGCCCCGGGCCCAAACCGCTGCCAGGCCGAGGGAGGCCCAGGGGCTCCTGGTGGCTCTGGGGGGCATTCACCTGGCAGCAAAGAGAAGCACAGGCTGGAGAAGAAGTGGGGTGCCCACACCCAGGTGGTTGGGGCAGCCAGCAGCATCCCCGTGGATCTGTCCCCCACCCCTGGGTGCTGCTCTTGCCCCCAGTGGGACCAGGGCAAGGGCAGGCGGGCACTGTGGGGTGAGTCCAGCCCAGCGGGGCCGTGGCAGGGGGACCGGTGTCCTTTGGGGCCACTGGGCAGGGACGGGTGGCCTCGGGATGGGCTGCAATGGGGTCCTGGGCTGCCGGGGATCCCAGGCAGGGCCAGACCGTCAGCGAGTAAGATATTTCACAGTTTCTAAACCCATTGCAGATCCAGAGGTGACTCAAGAGTGGCGTTAACACACAGCTTCTGTTGGACCAGCTTTTGTCATTTCTCCTGGCCTCTCAGAGCAGCTATGCTTTTGGTCTCATGACAGAATACTCCAGATTACATCCTGATAAGGCTTGACACAATACCTCTAAGGTTGTGCAATAGGAGGAGCAGGAATAATCTGTGGTCCTTGGTGCAACAGAAACCTGCTGCTTGCTGCGCTAGCGATGCACAGACCTGGCGGGCTGGTTCAGGTGTGCTTGCTGGCAGCATTCAGACTCCTAAGGCCTGAAAAACTGGCTGTGAGTCTCTGTGGCAACATGTTATATCACAAGATTTACGGTCCACCCTGCTCCAGGTAAAGTCAGAAATACCTCCCCGCTGATCTCTCCTGATATTGCCACGTTTTCACACTGCTGCTCTGACAGTCACAGCCCAGGGAGAAACAATGACAGAGCGTTTACACTTCCACCCCAGGCTCCAGCAAGGAGTGTTCTGGGGCTTTGGTATTCGGGAAGGGTGAGGGCAGGGTCCTGTTACTTCCCAACCTGCAGTTCTGGCTGGAAAATAAGATATGTTTGTGCTCAAGGATGAGTACCTGGGCTAACCCAGAGAGGGGAAATTGGAGCTTTCTTTCTTCTGTGTCCTCTTCTCCCTTGGCAAAGGCAGGATGTAAAATCCTGCCCGGGCCATGGCTCCTCGGGTGTGGTTTCTCAGTACCAGCATCTGACCACGGCTGGTCTGCAGGTGAGATGACCTGCTTGCCCCCAGGCTGTGAAACGGGACCACCGCCACCTCAGGAGAGCACCATTTCTCCACAACTCATGTAGTGGGTGATGACAGCTCTGCCAAGCTTTTCTGCTAAAGATTTCCCACATCACACAAGTAATTACAACCCTGTGCTAGAGGAGGAAGGAGAACGACCCAATAAACCTGCAGCAAAGGCAGCTGCGTGGCAAATATGGGTCCAATCTCTCTTCCAGGTAATTATTTATACGCAGTGGCAAAGCCCCACATGGACACAGAGACTCATATGTAACTGGGGACAGACACTGACAAAAAGTCATCTTCAAACAATCACACTCAGAAGCAAACTAAACACTGCTAGCAAACATTGCTCTAAAATACAGCGTACATCTTACCCAGATTCCCTGCCCCTATGCTTCCCACAGACTGTCCTGAGCTGCCTTCTGGGTGCAGGAGCAGAGCAGCTGGATTTGCAATTTTTCAGGCAGTCCTGAAGTCCTGGGGCCCTTTTAAAGTGAAACAGAGAGCTGGTAGACAACTGTCTCCGCCTGTCCCTCACCTGTTGCAGTGGAGCTGCAGAACGCACTGTGCCAGCCACCACACGTCCTCTCGGGGTGGTTATGGGTGAAAGTCCCAAGCTGGGACCCCCGTCTTTGCCATCACCTCCTCCACCGCCCGAGCGAATTCAGGCAGGTTCGCAGCACCCCTTTCACCCCGCACCCTGCAAGGGCTGTGATGCCCAGGTGACGGGTGGTGACAAGCCCAGGTTGGCACAGCCTGGCATCCCTGTGGCTGCTGCCTTGCTCCTGGCCCTGGCATCTCCCCCTTCTTGCATGGCAAGGCAGGACCCCTCCAGTGCGAGCTGCTGCTGCCACCCACGGCTGCTGGGCTGCCTTGCAGCGTTGTGCAAGAGCTGGCACAAAGGCAGGCTCCCCTTGCTGCTTTGGCAATACCAGGCTGGCGCCTCATCTCCTGTGGGGAAGCGCCGGTTTTAGTCTGCAGCACTGCAAGGCTGCAGGGCAAGCCCTGCGCTGCTGCTGGGGAAGGGGAAGCAGCGCTACGCTCCTGAGTGGCACCTCCCTTGGGGAGGTGTTGTCAGGTCTTCTGTGGGTTGTGCATGTCACTCCCTGCTTGTTTCCTGGGACCAGGCTGGAAGCCACTCTCATTTCAGAGCCATGGTCCCCGAAGTGCCAGCAGCTGCATATAGGCTTGGGAGCAAGGTCCCTTCGCTTCAGTCAGATCTCAGTACAGACAGGGATTTAACTTCGTGGCTCAGCAACTGAGCCGTTCATATATTTAATTCAGTACCTATTTAATTCTTAAATTTAATTCACTTGGGGCCGGCATTCTGTGCTCAGCCATTTAACACTGCTGAGAATCCCTTTCCACTTTCCTGTGGCCAGAGCAGCCCTGTTCTGAACTGCCAGCCCAGGACCATGGGCCTCAGACCAACGCACAGGGCTGGCACATCTGCCTGCAAGGGGAGCCAGGGTCAGCCCTCTGCGGGGCTGCTGAGCTGAGGCACAGGCTTAGGACCTGCTCTCCCATAGCTTCCCTGGCTATGAAGTAATTATTTTGTTTAACCAGGAAATCCCTGCACTCATGTGGCAATGGGGGGGGGGTCACTAAACACTTGTCTCAAGTGCAACACTCACCTCGCTCAACACTAGAAAGTTATGAAGTGGGTAGAGCTTCAAGATTGCCTCAGTAAGGTTTAGAACAAGATGTAACAGCTGTAGTTAAAATTACCCCATCTCTGCTGCCTCCCACCACACCAGAGAAGATATTTTTAGGTTAAGAGAGTCTTATCACAGAAAGCACTGGTGACAATCTGCTCTTCTCCCAGGGAGCTGAGGCAGATAGATCTCAACCAGTACTGCATGGAGAGCAGTGATGCAAGCTGGCCAGTGGCTTTCTGATGGCCTTGGTTCAATCATTTAGGCACTGAACCATTCATTCCCCTTTTGATTTGATATGTATAGAGGTAGCAGCAGATCTCCTATGTCTCTACCAAAGAGGAAGAGGAGGGATGTGTTCCCCAGCAGCATTGTGGTCTCAATCCAACGTGCTCTGAAGGTCCCTCTCCTGCCTTCAGTGAAACTGGCCCAACGCCTCTTCCTCTAGCACTGGTGTGATGGAGCTGCCAAGTGCAAAGGCAGCTCCAGGTTGCCCAAGGGTTGCTGCATGGTGAGATGCCGTGTCAGTGCCCCAGCTTGGCAAGAAATATGTGGGAAAAAGAGAGCAGATCTCAGAGAAGCACCTCCAGCAGGCAAGTCTCTCCCAGGGTTTTATTTCGTCAGTGGCCTGCTGTATGCCTGCCCTGCTGAATCACTGCTATCCCCTTCCACTCTTCATAGCTCAGTCTCTTCCCACTCCATGGGAGCGATCCATAACAATCCTTGGCAATCTGTGTGAATCTGGTACAGATGTAGGCTTAAGAGCTGGGATCACAGAGTCCAGGGGTTTGGTATATTTGTCAAGAGAGGCAGGAGGATACATCCAGCGCTCATACCGAAGTCTTGCACAAATGTGGACATACAAGAGTCTAGACTGCAAATATGCCTCTCAGTTAAGTGTGTATGTATAAAAACAAGCACGAACTTCACCAAATTAAAAAAAAAGTATGTGAGCTTTTCACCTTAAATATTAAAAAACAGAGAGGGAGCCTCTGAATTTTACCATTCATGTATACATTTACTAAGCCAAAGGAGTTTGATCACGTCATGGTATGTTACTATAGCACATGAGATCCCTTCTCTTCAACTTTGCTAACAATGGTTATTTTAATTACTTTTTTGTTTTTTTTCCTTTTGAGCTTAAACAAATTAACTCTTTCAACATTTCCCCACGAAAGGCTCTTTTGTGGTCCTGTCCTTTCCTTTCCTTTCTCCGTTCCCTTCCTCTTTCCTTTCCTTTCCTTATTTTCTTACAGTACAAAACAAATGTTTCACAGACATGTAAACATAACCATCATGGAAATTAAACTGCACCTAAAATTAACTTTATTGTGTTATGGACGTTTTGTTAGATTTATATCCTGTTAGATGTATTTCGGCTCAGTGACTCCTTCAATGGAAGTTATTAACGGCACCTGCACTGCAGTAGTGCCTGGAGGCCCTGGTGAGGGTTAAGGGCCTTCTGTGCGTGGTGCTGTACAAATACTTCAGTGTAACTAACACTGAGGTCCCTGGTAAGAATGGCATTCACTGATCTGATTCACTATAACCCTCTTTGCTTCCCTCTGGTCAGTGGTGACCCTCACAGATTATAGGAGCTGAAGGAAAACTCTAGGAGTTGGCATTCAACTACTACTGAAGAGAAGAGAAATGTTACTAGGGGTCAATCCTGATGTCTGCAGCCCTGTGAGTAAAGCTTCTCACACTCACGGGAATGCTCATACAATTAAGAAACTCCTGTGGGAAAAGTCTGCTGGCTTGAGTCCTTGGATGACTGAACTCCAAGAAAGCACGTGAAAAAAAGCAAACTGGTTCCTTTTCTCTAGTAATTCTCAGTATAATTCTAAGAGAAAAAGGGACAGGGTCAGTTGCTTGGTTTCAGCATTTCGAATGTCTTGAGTTCTGATCCCCAAATTAAAGAAGTCTCTCTGCTTTGCCTTGGGTTACTGTAATCAGGCCTAGAAAAGTCTGTTGGACACTCTTAGTCATCAGGAGGCAGTGGCTTGCCACTACAGCATCAGGGCGTCTGTTATATGGTGCGAAGGCTGCATCCTAGGCAGGAATTCTGAAAATTGTGTGCAGTCAACAGCAGAAATTATTTTGAAACCACTTCAGAGCAATTGCAATTTAAATAATGATTTTAACTTGACATTTGAGGTGAAAAAAAAGAAGGATTACAAGAAATAAATAGCAAAGAAACAACGTCCCTGCACAAACATAATATATTCCTGCCTATGAAGCACCCTTTGCAAGTTATTGCCCTTTAGGTTATGTCAGATGTTTAGATGAACCCTTTAGAGCTAAAATACAGTACTCTGAAATGAGGTTAGAAAAATTTAAAAAATGGGAATTGTGTACAATGCTCTCTTCAAAACAAACTTCCCACTGGGGTAGCCTAGGAGTACGAGGCCTCAATAGACATAGAGCCGATCTGAGATGGCTGCCGGCATGTGTGTCATGATCTGCATGCGCAGCCACCAGTAGTAATCCATGGGGTGGTAGCGGGTGTAGGGGGTCGTGGAGGTGAGTGCATGGGCAACGCTCTCAATGACCGGCGAGGTGTCTGTCGAGCCGCTGTTGCAGTACGTCTCCATCTTGCTGACCTGCTCGTCGAAGTACTTCCTGCCGTAGTCTTTGCGCACTATCTCAGGGAGCTCGTCCCACATTTTGTCGGCTATGGCTTTGATCCGCTCGGGGCTGTACAGGTTGGTGGCAGCTATGAAGTTGCCAGGCTCCACGATGCTGACCATCACCCCCTGGGGCTGCATTTCGTACCGCAGGCAGTCGGAGAAGGCTTCCACGCCAAACTTGGTGATGCAGTACGGCGAGCGGGCAGGACTGCCCATCCGACCCATCATGCTACTGATGTTCACTACACGACCTAGGCAGAGGCCAGGTAGAGCACAGATGAGCTGAGATGCACAGAGCAGATACCTGACACAAACCTCCCACCAGATTCCTGAACGTGCATCCACCCCTCCCTGCATATCCCTAAGAGCTGCCTGGCAGACCTGCTGATGGCTCTATCGGTGCATTCCCGCCCTATGCACCAGCCTTCAGGCAGGAGAACAAGCCCACCGCAGGGTGCTCCCTGGCTCGTTGTACAGGGCACAGGCAGACAGTGACACACAAAGCGCGGTGCTATGGGGAACACGGAAGAGGCTGGACAGAACCTGCATGGTGGGAAACTGGATTGCTCAGCAGCAATCAGGACTGAGCCCAGACAAGAGGAAGCAGCATCAAAGAAAACCTCTGGCACCAAGACTGAGCTTGTTTATTTGCAAGGCTAAGGTACGATATCCAGGAGCCCCGTGGTAGCTTATAGCATCTGCCTCTCAAAGGTGCATAGCTTGCTCCTGTACCACAAATGGAAAAAGCAGCCTAAATCCACTGCATCCTTCTCTATGTGACAGCTGGATTATGGCTTCGGGCACAGAGCTGGGTCTTTCCTCCTCTCTCATTTTGGTAGGGGAGCGCTGGTAGGAGACTGGATGCTGCAGTCTAACCAGAGTCTGCATTTCCTCTCAGTGCTCTATGCTGAGTTACATTAGAAAGAGGAACCTCGACCACAGAAGCAGATACCTTCTCATGGTGGAGAAATGCTCCCTGGGCCACATATAGTAAAAAAAATATACTTGTTTAGTCAGGTAGTTGGCCCCAGTACAAGAACAATTTTGCATTTTTATGCTGAGGCCTATGTGAACTCCAGAGCCATTGTGCCTATGCTTTGGGTCACGTTCTGTCTGTAAAGGTACAAAGGTGGCCAGTGGTGCAGAGAGAAGTGTAGTAGACCTTTTGGTCTCTATCACAGTAAGACACGGGGCAGGGCAAGGGACCTGCTCCACCGAGTGAAAGTCAGGAGGAAATCACTCACCCTTTGACCTCCGGATGAGCGGGAGGAAAGCCTTGGTGGTTCGCACAGTGCCCCACAGGTTCACTTCAGCTACCTCCATGTAGGTGTCCATGCTGGTGAACTCTACTTCCCCAAACGTGGAGATCCCAGCGTTGTTAACCAGCCCCCAGAGCCCTACAAGATAAAACCAAACAGAAAGTTTTCCCTCTATGAGACTAATGAGATCAGCTTGCAAAAGGCCTGGTTAATAGATAATTGAACCAGAAAGCTCTTCATTAAGACCTGTAATTATGACAACCAGATAGAAGAGAACCCAGAGCAAACCTTAGTCTCCTGAGCAAATATAACCACAATCAAAATCTGTTTGTACTGCCCAACACTGCAGCCACAAAATACTGTGAGTACAGTGAAATTCTGAAACAGCAAACAGAGAATTTCAGCTTGTCTAAGCTGTTCTCCTTGATATTCTCTTTTTAAAATTCTCATTTTTAAAAGCAGCAAAATACACTCTCTAAATGCAAATAATAAGAACAGAAAAGACCTTGTAAGAAACAAAATTCTTTTGGTGTAAAATCTCGTGTTACCATAAGATTTAGAATGTCTGCAATACTGGTGAGGGGGATATGGACATGGGTGAGCCTGCCATGGCCTCTCCCTTTTATTCTGCTCTAAGCAAGATATGAACAGAAGCTATCAACTCATTTGCCAATGAAAACAAAGTTTAGAAAGGAATTTGGAATAAAATGAACTCACTGCATATATTTTCTAATTGCACAGGAAACAGACTGAGAAAGGTCTGGGTTGGCATCTCTCTGCTTTTTATAAAATCTTACTGTTAGCTGTTGACTGACTGTGTCTAGATCTATCTTCTCAGAAGCAGCCCAGAGAAAGCAACGTCCTCTTGGCCTATGCTTGAGAATACAGGGCTGGAAAACTTTATAAAGAAGAAATGTACACATAAAAATAAATATTAAAAAAAGTAAAGGAAATAGGTTTTTGCAAAATCCAAAATAAAAAATTACTGGCTGTTCTGTTTGTGAACAACGTTCAGGTGCTGAAGTGGGACGCTCCTTAAGGAGAAAAACGTAGGTCACCAAAGGGTGGAAAGGTTTTAGGAATGCATGAGCAACTGGAATTTTCATAGTACCAGAGCAGATTTTGCTGTCCTCACATCAGAATGAGGCAGACATGCTAAGAAAGATAGGTACAGCTACCCCTGCAACTATTAAATGTATAATATATGGTAATATTTACCATAGCATTAATAATAGTCAGCTTCATAAGAAATCCTTTTGAAAACATCTCCATTTCCTTTGTTTTTTGAAAGTATAGGGGAGACACTTTGGTTGCTAATCCACAACCTTTGGGCACTGGCCAGGTCTTATGACATAACGGGGGTTGCAATAAACCTCAGTTCACAGGATTAAAGCACTCATCCCAGGGCCTTGAAGCAACGCCCCAATTTCTGCTTATGTCCCTACGGGAGCCAGTGCAGAAAAAAGCCGAGTCCTTTTTTTTGTTGTTGCTTGTTTGTTTGCAGATGTTGTCTTAAGGTGCAAGTGGGAAGCTGCTTTCTGATATCGCACATTTAAACAGGCCATTTGCTCTGCACTGCTGCTCCTCAGAGCTTTTTGCCCTTCAATGTATTGCTCAGCTTCTGAAGTGTGCCCTGAAAACGCTCTCGGTGCCCAGCTGAGGGAGCTCTTGTCACCTATCTTTGTGTGCCCTTACAGACTGTGGGATACGCCTACCTTTCTCTGGGTCCTCCAGGCTGCTATTCACATGCTCCACTGCTCGGTCCACTTCTTTGCTGTCACAGACATTGAGCTGCACAGTTCTCATTCGGTCACTCTTCATGTTGTCCAGATCCTTGGAGCCACCATCTCCCTTGTCCTAGAGGGGAAGAAAGAGCTGGTTTGAATCTGGCCAAGGAACTTGTGTAGAAGACCAAGCATGTATCAACTGCCAAATCAAGCAAAAGAAGAGTGCGCAGGGCAATCGGAATGATCAGGACAGTCCTGCAGTTCAAAAGGGCACAGACACGGCTGTTCCTGCAGAAGAACACCGTTCCTTGAGCAGCTCCATCTGACCATCGGCCCTGCCATCAAGTCAGCTGCTACAAACTGCTGCAGCAACCAAGAAAGCAGGCGAAGCTGGATCTGCCCAGCAAGGTAACTGCTGCCCAGTACAAGCTCTGAGATCAAGCTGTGATCCACTGCCACGGGTGCCATGGTCACTTTTGCCTGTGCACGGGGCACAACAAACAGTGTGGCGGTGGTAACGGTATAAAATAGCTGGTGAGTGAGTGGCTGCCCATGTACATTGCATGTGCTTCTCAGTCACATCGCCAGCCCTGGGAGTGACAGCCTTGTAAGAGGGATTGCCTGCCCACTGCTCTCTCGCTTCAGCTGATCCGTGCACACAGCTTCTGCCGCCTGGAAACACACCTACTGCCTGGAAACACACCTACTGCCTCCGGCCGACTCCTGCAGGGCGCAGTTACCAGGTGGCTGGCCAGCTCGCCTGCTGGTAAGTTCCCAGGAGGCTTTTCCAGCACTGCTCTCTTCTCCTGCCCCCTCCATGAGCTGTTTCTCACACCTCTTTCCCATCTCCACTCTTTTTTTCGCAGCTCAGAGCAACAGTTTCCCCCAGTACACGCATACCTACTCACAGTCCAGCCCTGTAACTGCACCTGACCCCTCAGACACCTTTCCCATGGGCCAGATACTGCTAGCAACAAGGCTGCCATGCCCAGAGCTACCTGCTGCGGTGGTCCTGCAGCCTAACCTGGCTATGGTGCTAAGAGGACACATACACACAATATTAGTATGAATTTGCAACTATCCCTGAATTGCTTTCAGACTGCCCACTTGCCTCCTCAGAGAGCCCACGTCAGGTAGCCCACTTTAGATACCACACTGTGCCCATACAAGAGTGGCCATACACATTGCTCCGTCTCTGGGCCACCTTATCTTCCAAAACACCTTCTCCTGGATCCTCTTGTTCCTGGGCTTATCTGCTGTGCTCACACACAGGACCCTGAAGCTCACTGGCTGGGGTACCTGGTGTCTCCTCTATCTTCTTCTCCACCCTTCCTTATTCCAAAGCAGACCGTTAATACTGGTTAGTGCTGGTCCTTAAGAGACGGCATTTACTGCATTCTCCTCACACAGAAGCATTTCACATACAAAATGGAGCCATTAGAAGTCCCATGCATAGCTTTATGGCGTTTGGTTTTATGGTGAACAAAAACAACTTCATGCTAAGTTCGTTGCTCACTCAAACCCACTTTGGTGCTGAAGTCAGCGTGTATGGCAAAGCACTGGAAAGCACACAAACGGCCCAAAAAGGGGAATAGGGAAAAAAGGGAATAAGTTGCCAAAAGGGAGTCAGCAAATGTAAGCATACAAGTCCCTTGGAATCAGCAGATAGAGCTAAAAGGAGAACAGCAAAGCCAACGTGCTTCCTCCTCCAGTGCCAGGTCTGTGAGGTGCTATGAAGTCACCTGCCAGAGAAGAAAACTCCACGAGCCACCATGTGGGCACAAGGTGGAAAAAGCACGTGTCTCAACTTCTCAAAAGTTTTGGCAAAAGATGTGCAGCAGTGGACTTGACTCTTAAGTATCCAATTCTCCTTGTATGGCCAGGTCTCTGGGCCACAGAAGCGCACCAGCATCAGAGGCCTCATAAAGCTTTGCTGGAAATTTCACAGCATCCTCTTCCTCCTCCCTCACAGAGCCGGCTCTGCAAGCCACCATCCCTCCTGCCTCCCCCCACCCACAGCCAGGTGCTTGGAGAGGACTCCCTGGGGCTGGGATCCTGACCCAAGAGACGGACTCCAGCCATTCACCCAGGCCCACAGGGTCATCCCCTCGGCTCTTCACAAAGGGCAGAAGGGTGGTGTTTCAGCCAGGTACCCCATGACTGCATCATGTTCTCCTGGCACAGGGCACAGCCCATCCCTCGACCCCTGGGCCCCCACACAGCACTGGAAGGGCCTCCTCATGCGTCCACAGACCCCATGGCAAGAGGACCCAGCTCTCATATATTTAAAAAGCAGACCACTGCCTCATCTTCCTCTTTTCATGGTCGCTCTCATGGCCCTCAGCTTGGATCTCTATCACTGTGTCCTTGAAGACACGTCACACCCTGTGGCTCTCAGCACTCTTTTGGGCCCTCCAGGAACTTGCCTGCATGCTGGGCTGCTCAGATAACCTCTGCCTTCTCATTCCCCTGCAAGCTCCGAGAGGCCTGAGCACACACAGCAAAGCAAACAGGGATTCCATGACACTCCTGACAGCCATGACAAACACCACATATGTCCACTGGTAACAGATACTGCTGGAAAAATACCTTCTTCATCTCGTGTCAGCTGGCTCCTGCAGCTATTAATCACAGAGGAAAAATAAGACAGCTGCAGTGTGATTGTTCATCGGATCCAGTCTACTACTGTCTTTTGGCAATGAAGCATCAACACTCACCGATACATTTGTTGGTGAAAATGTTAGGAACAAACAGTGTGAAATAGCACTTAGCACAGATGCATCCTTGGGGTCCCCTTAGTCACGACTCCAAACACCTCCCAGGTCTCCTTCAGCAAAAACCAGCCAGGTGCTCAGGATCTGGCCACTCTAGGAAACCCTTCCTCATGAAGGGACAGCACTGCACATATGTTTTATCTGCAAGGAGAGCGCACTCCCTGGGGACACAATGTTGGAGTATGTTTCTGATGTGCAGCTGTGCTCTGAAAAGCAGTCACATGAAAATAATACTCAAGTTTCATACTCATTTCCTCTCAGTGAGGGCTAGGTCAAATATATCCAGTTTACAAGCAAAATGTGATGCTTCTTATTTCCACCTCTAGTTCCATCTAGAACCTAAAAACAGACTGAACATTTTCTGTCCCTAAAATCAGTACCAACAATAACACTGACCAGAATTCTCTTTGTTTTTTTCTGATGAGACCTATGGCTTAAAGACAAGTCAGCTCAGTCTCTTGGAGTTTAGTTCTACAGGGCTAAGAACTTTTTTTTTTTTCCATAAAGTATATGACCTGAAGACACAGGGTAGGCCAACCAGTTGACTAGGGAGCTTTGGCATTTTTATAGTGTTTTTCTGATGACAGTTGCTGTCACCAGTCTTGCCATGGTCACACAAATTTTGGAACATGGAACATGAATCCAGCTAAAAAAAACACAACACAACAAAAACCAGTGACAACACAAAGATTTTTGGTGATTCTTGGAGAGGAAACAAATGTTGATCAAAGCTAAAAGGACTTCTGTCACCTGCTTTGTTTCAGTTTATGCTGAAATTGTCAGAGGCCATGATTTTCCACTAACATGCTTGCAGTAGCATGTGTATTGAAGACAACAAAATGGAAGGGAGGTTTCAGCAACAGTTAAACGCATGCTCACTGAAAATCAGGTCTTTCTGGCAGCTCAGACTGAGGAAGTGAAATACAGAAGTAACCCTGTAGCTCCGAAATTTTGGACTACTGTCAACATACAGGCAGGCAGTTATTCTGAGCAGTGGTCTTTAAGTCTCAATGTTATCATCTCTTCTAATGTTGACTTTTAGTTACAAAAGCAGAGTAAAAATATCTGCCAAAAAAGCAGCCTTCTACTCTCCCTCTTCTCAATACCTTTGGAAAAGCAGCAGTTTATAGAAAGTATCTTGTTCTACTGTGAAGCCTGTAGAGGGAGCCCAGGTTAAAAAAATATAGCCTTGACCCAAGGCTGAGACACCACAAGGGGATGGAGCTATCTGAACACAAGTTTCTCATTTGAAAAAAATGTGGCAGAAAGAAACTAATAATTTAAGCAAAACTTTGTAATAATGGAAATACTAACATCGGAAAGAGTATTGATAACACTTTAAAAAAAAAAAAAAAACACCTGACAAAGTCTCTTTAAATAATATAACTATTCAGGACACATTTGTAGTGATAAGCAAGCTAAAAGATTTGGATCAAAGTAACTGACCCACCCCAGGATATCCTGAGGAGTAGGTTTGCTTCCGTCAGGAAATGGCAATGCTGCTGAAAATGTGCCAGTGTTTCATAAGGAAAGGCTAAAGCTCTCTGTTATTCACCATGATGAGGCATCTCTGACTGCTCTTCGAGAGTATATCAACAACTGCACCACTAAGCTACTTGTGGCCTGAATCTGCTCTCAGTTGCACTAGTGGGACTTCATCACCTTCACAGCGAGTTCAGTGTGCACCCTCAATGCACACTACAGCATGGCTGTATTCACGTATATAGAAAGCAATGCTTGTACCACATCCTATAATATCACTGGTGGCTTGCTGGATGTCATAATTAATCAAAATAAAATCTGAATAATTATGTATAGCCTATAAACTCAGATGTGGGGTTCTAGTTGATTGGATTTGGAATAGACCAGAGTGTTGTAACAAATAACCTTTCCAAGCACTGCAGTCCTGGTTATGGTCTAGACCAGATAACGCTCTATGAAATTCAAGCACCTGTGCCTTTCCCTTTGGGCTGCCAACAACCCTCCCTCTCCTTGGCAAGATGCTCTGCAGAGTGGAGATGAAAGACTGGATTTGTGTGTCTGTTCACATGCCGCAGTCGAAGAACAAAGTTTTTGGTTTTCCTACCTTTTGCAGGCAGCCAGCGTAAACAATGAAGCCTTTGGCATGCAGGTGCTTGGCCAAGGCAAATCCGAACCCTGAGTCACAACCTGTTATCAGCACAGCTCTACTGCCAATCTGCAAAACAAAACAAAACAATGCGCTGGAATTGAGCACTCAAAATCGGTGACTTGCAGTACACAGAACAAAACCATGTCCTTGGCCAGGAGCAGTCTGTTCCAGGGACATTTTCTACGCTCATTGCCAGCTACTGCCACCCAGAGCCTCCTGAAGACAAGAAACAGGTTCTAGCACCTCCGGCAAACAACTTTCAAGGCAAAGAGACCAAACTATCACTCTCTGGCAGTTCACATCCATCGTGAAATCTGAAAATATACCAGACAGTTCCCAAGAAATGATTTTTCTTCAACAGCAACTGCTCCTACTGTTCTGTGCCTTGCAGCCTGTAAGGTGTGGGGAAGATAGGTTGACTGAAAAAAGGCGGTCTGTTAACCTTACTGACTGCTCATTTATCTTTCTCCCTCTGGTATATAAACCCTCTAGTGCTGTATTTTAAAAGCTAAGCAGAATCAAGGGGATTGCACACTTGAAATTAAGTCCAGTTGGTGATTAGTTTTTTTTTTTTGTCTTCTGATCTTTCTAACTTCTAATTTAAATAGAAGTACACCTCTCTCCTTCTCCAAACCCCTTGCCGTAGCCCAAAGAGAGGCCGCAGTTAAGTGGCATGTTGAGAACTGCACAGTGCATCAAACATCCTAGCAGCAACAGGTGTGCATGCAGCAAGGTGCTGCTGTGGGTGGGATGAGGTAATAACTGTTTGCAATTCATTCCAACTCATCTCTGTTAAAACTAGAAATGGGGCCTTCCACAGGATACACAGGGACTGATCAGTCCCACCTGGCAGTGATGCGAGGGTTGCACCTGAATTCCTTTCAGACTCTGTCCCAGGCTTATGGAGCAAGATGTGCATGCTCTAGCCCTGCTACAGCGCTGAGTTCTGTGCTACACGACAGACAACAGGGCAAAACACCCCCTTTCCTTTTGCTGGGCACTGCTTCTGGCAAGCTACTGCCTTCAAGGAAAAGGCTAATAAAGAAGGGGATCCCTCTCCAGAATAAGATGTGAGTACGCACCAATTTATTTACATGACTTTATACAACCATACTCTGGAAAGAGAGCTTTATTAAGAACCTGTCAAATACCCTCCACTCTAAGGTGGAAGATTTCATCTGCTGTGTGAGTTCCAAAAATAGAAAAAAAAACACTGGTGTGATTGTTTATTTCCATCCTTAGTAGCATGTACCATGTTGCGTCAATGGAAGCTCTGTGCTAGGAAAGAATGCAGAGTATGTTGAAGAGGTCCAGCTCGGAGTCTTTCGGGCGAATAGGAAAGAAGAATTTGGTCACCAGGCTTCGGGGAGTTTAAAGCTCCAGCTCAGTAGAACTGGTTCCCAATCCGGAAACCACAATCACACTCACCTGATCAACCTCACTTGCATAAGAGCGGCTACCCCACGAGGACAAGACAGGGAAGCAAAATCTTTTCACAGGCCTGTTAAAAAAATACAGAACAATCAGGCATGGGACATCTTGTCCATACCCTGGTGCTGCAGCATTACACACGAAAAAGAAAGTGGCGCTACCTTTGTACATGGTGCAGACTGTCACTTGAGAAGACAGAATCTGGACATTTCTTCCTCTGCAATGTCTATGCATTAGATACTCTTAGACAGATCTTATATCTCCTCTTTGCTACTGCTTAAACTAAGAGATACTAGGTCTTTGAGCAGTATCTGCCATGCAGATCTGAAGCTGCTCTGTACAGCATGTCTGACTGAAGTAAATAAAGCGTGTTCACGAATACAGACCAGAGCAAAGCAACAATGCCCTCCAGGTGAGTATCTGTTTATAAAAGCTATGTGACCAGTAGCATCACATTGTCTTAGGCCTTACTGTCATTCATCAAAACCAGGCCTAGACAACACATCAGACTGACCCTGTCCTCCATCCTTGCCAGCCACCTCTCTGGACTATGTCAGCTTTTTCATATTTTGATTTGGGCCCTGACATTGTCCCCTGCCTTCTGGCTTTCCCCTAGACGTGCTGTATTTCAGCTGCTCTCTGGTTCCTCTAACATCTGTCCTTCAATAGATGTTATCTTCCAGGCTGCTCTTCTAAGTGAATTTGCTTAATCACCCACAGTTATCTCCTGCTCAGACATCACAGGCATTCCTAGGGTGACCTGTGCAACACTGAACAGCAATCTGCGGACACTCTGGCCTCTGAGCTGCATTTTCTGCTAGCAGGGCTAAAGACAAGGTCTAACAGCACAACAGCTTTGAAGCAGATGAGAAGGGAGCTGACCTACATACAGGTAATGGTATCCACTCACCTTCCTGCAACAGTTTGGCTCTTTTCCTAACCTTCACTGTCACAAGCTCAATCAACTCTTGAAACAGCAATGGCCAATTTAATTGCTGCAAAGGTCAGACCCCAGACCCAAACTGTCTGTTAACATTACTGACCGGAATCCTGGCTTGGAACTTTTGTCTCAACGCTAAGCTTCTCTGTGTTTTTCAAAGTGCCCAGAAATGTTCATAATGTTTCTTTTAGTTGCATGAAGTTAATTTTTATTTTTCAATGTCACATCTGGTCCTGTTATTTCACTGCAGCACAGTGAACAATTGATTTGCTGCACTCTATTCACAGTAACCCGTGGTGAATAACTGCTTCGTGTTCTTTCTACCTTGACTTGAAGGCAAGGGCATTAAAATAGATGCCAGCTGCTAATCAGCAGGAATGTCATCAGAGGAAACAGCTAAGAAGCATAGATGATGCTAGCCCTCAAGTACACTAATGTACCATGAGCCATTTTTGTCATTCTGCATGACTGAATTCTAGAGACCACAACTGAGGCTTTTAAAATGCACAGATGGTCCACAAATTAAATCTGTCCTTGTAACCACACATTTGCTTTTGTTCAGTTACACTAATAAAAGCAGTTCTCAGCTTGAAGAGTCAAGTACACAAACGTTACCTCAGTGCATTAAGATACTAGTATCATGGTCAACACTATCGTTCAGACAAACAGTTGCATTTCCATTTCAGATTTAGCAGTGTATGGGTACTTCAAAAAACACAAAACTTCGTACCAAGCCCTGAGTACAGGGATCACAAAGTGGAAAAAAAAGAAAGTCTTTTCTGAACTTAATAAAACATTAATTTGAATATTTAAGGCCACAGCAGATAGATTCCTGCTGGTACAGCTTGAGCCTGTTGTGGAGTAGACAGCAGATAAAAGGGTCAACCTGTTTGCATAGGAAATCTCTGATTACTTTGCTATCTTTGCTCTTTATGGCTCTGTCACAGGAGCCATCCTTGGCAGTGATGGTGTCACACACCACTATCAATAGCAGTGGAACAACAACGGAAGTGGCAATTCTTGCTTAGTCCATTAAACTGCTTGTTTACAATTAGCAATACACACACCATTGTTTGGGAACCTTGCTTTAAAGCAAACCCAGTGAAAGTAATCCATTTGCTCTGAATTTGAACTAGTAGGGTTCCCATTATACACTATATATATATATATATTTTTCAGAGCTAGGGGTTAGAATTAAGTAGGCAATTTTCTGCCTATTCATGTTCAGAAGAAAGAGGAAAAAAAAAGAACACCAACGAACAGTTTCATTACCCAACCCAAGTTCCCTTCCATGTCTTCTTCACCATGTTACTTACCTGAAGCCATTCCCTGGGTCCTTGAAATTCAGTTTTTTTACAGAGATGTTCAGGAGAGGCCGGGACAGCTTGGTTGCCAACATGCTTCCAATTAAGACACTCTACCAACAAGACTGTTCTCCCTTAGATCTGCAAGACAAGATAGCACCTCAGCTTTAGTTGCTCAATTATTTTGTAAGTCATGCTGGCTCTAAGTCTTTCAAATAGAAAATCAAGTCCAAAGAACTCATCTTTCCCCCTTGCAGTCCCTCACACCGAGATAAACGACTCAACCTTCAGCCACCTCGAGCTGCCTTTAAATACGGAAAAAGATTACACGTAAACTGACAAGCAGGAAGTAATTTCAAAAAAAAGTCCATTTCTCGTTGTTTAATGCATCCTAAACTACATTATCAGAAACAGCTAAAAAATGAGTTATTTACTCATGCAATATATTATTTCAAGTGAGAAATACAAGATAATTTTCAACTAAAACAGAAGTTCACGCCATGGCTGACATTATGTTACGTGTTCCTAAAGCAATCCCTGGGCTTTATGGCTCTTACAGCCACGTGCTTAAAAATAAATTTCTTTGTAATTAATTGGCTGCTGATACTGGACGATGCACACGGAATGAGTAAAAGTTACTAGGGGAAGAAAATGGCTCAAGAGCAAGAGTGAAGCACAGAAAGTCGACTTCAATCATATCCCCTTTGGATACACCGGATCCAGCGCACACTACGCAAACACACACACACACACACAAAAACATCTCCCCAGCCTAAAGCACAGCCTCCTCCATTACAGCTGAAAAATGCTGCCTAGTTTTGGGGTCTTATTTATGTCTCTGCTGAATTCTGTGCTGCTGCCGTAGCTTCGGGGCCTGCAGAGAAACAGGCCTAAACGAAAAAAAAAAAAAAAAAAAAACCGTCAAATTCCCCAGAAAAAGAGCTGTTGTTGGACAGCAGGCTAGGAAAAGAAAGGTCTAGAAAACTCGATGAAGGCAGATGTGCTGCGCTGCGAGGTGCCGGGGGTCCGGCTGGCCCCAACCCCCGCTGCTGCCCGCCCCGGAGCTCAGCCAGCTGCGGAGGGGGCCCTGGGGGTCTGCGCGCTCCCAGGCAGCCCTTGGCAGGCTGCAGGTGGAGGCAGCGGGGGGGCGAGGGAAGATGTCGGCCGCTGGGGATGTCGGCAGGGAGGGGTCCCGGGGAGCCGAGCCGCGCCTTACCTGGAGCCGGCGGGGGGCTGCGGGGCGCTGCCGCCGTTTGAATGAGGCTGTGCCGGTGCCCCGGGGGCGGGCCGGGGGAAGGGCCGGGCCGGGCGGCGGCGATAGGCTCCGGCCGCCACGGGCTGCGGCCATGCGGGGCACCGCCGGGCTGCTGGCGCTGGGCGCTGCCGCCGGGCTGCTGGCGGGCGGCGGCGGGCGGTGGCTGGGCCGCCTCCTCCGCCTCCTCCTCCTGCCGCCGCTCCGGGCGGTGCGGGCTCGCCGCGCCCTGCCCGTGAGTATGGGGAGGGCGGCTGTCACCCAGCGGGGTCGGCGCCGCGCCCTCGTCTCACGGGGAGCCCGGTGTGGGGAGCCCTGCCCGGCTCTGTAGGGGGTCCTCAGGGGGAGAGGATGGAGAGAGGGGGGCCTGGGACGGACGGAGAGGGGCCTCGGATGGAGGCAGAGGCGGCCCCCGCGGCACAAAATGGCGGCGCGCCTGCGGCGCCGCCACGGTTGCAGTTGGAGCAGCTCCGCACCACAGCGCCGTGCTGGGGGCGATGCCGAAGGCCCTCCCGGGGCCTGAGGGGCTGCTGGGCGGATAAAGGTTTAACGCCGTGAGGGGAGAGAGGGAAAATGAGGTCGGTGAGGGGTGAAATCCCCAGGTTTGGAATGGCGCCTGGAGGTCTGTCAGCTTCTTGCGGGGATTTGACTGGGGCAGCGTTGTCGGTGTTGCTGCAGTGCTGACCTCTGTGCTACTGTAAAACACAGTTTCACACCACAACGTTCATAAAGCAACGAATGCATGGATTTTGGTCCAGCGTTCTAAATTTGGAAGTGAGTGTAAAGGAGAGAAAAAAGCCCCGTGAATAGAACAATTGCATAATCCATTTCCTTTTATACGTTACAAAAATAAATAAAAAATGTCTGGGGTGCTTTCACTGGTTTGGAGTGAACTTGGCTCTTGCTTATGCCCCAAATAGCTTCTGCAGGCACCAGAGAGGATCTAAAAGTGGACGTGTTTTGTTCTAGGAGCTCCAGCTCTGTCCTGCCTGCCCTGAAGTTGGCAGAAAACACTTCTGACCTGTTTGCAGCCTCCTGCTCCGCTGCTCTCCTGTGCTCTGCTCCTGTGACACCTCCATCCTATCTGCATTTGTGTCATGGGAAACAAAGGGAGAGGGGAATATCTGCGTGAGGGTAGCATTATGGCTCTCTCCAGAGATTCAAGGAGCAGTTACGTGTCTCCTTGTCATGAAGATGATGGATGGTACACTAGTTGGCCGCTAGCCTTTGGCTTGGAAGGCCTTTCAGCTATGACAGCTTGTGCCGAACTTCTTGCGCTTAAAATTTCCTGTACAACTTTTCCCTCTGAAAGTTCATTGTGCTGGAACAGAGGTGGTGGTGTGCTTATGCACTGTAACCAGGCAATACATGCTGTCCAGAATTGCAGGAAATCAATAATACAGAGATTCCTGCAGCAAGTGAATCTTGTGTCTGGGGGATGCTCTGCAGCCAAGGATTTTTGTATGTTGGGAAAATACCTTCTTTCAGTTTGAGTGTTTTCAGTTTGTTTTCCTCAAATTGAAAGCTTCAGATTCCCAACTCTGGAAATAAAGAACAAGCCAAGTTTACTATGTAACTGTTTGTTCTTATCTTCAAATTAACCTACCTGATCAAAAAAAAAAAAAAAAAACAACCAAAAAACAGTTAAGGGAGGTCATCAAAGGGAACAGGATTCAGAAAATAATGTGGCACAGAGTGGAAAAGGATCAAGTCCGGGCAAGTGTGGTGGGTTCCCAAATCCTCAGGAAGACTGAGGCTGACAAACTAGCTTTGCTTTCCTTAGCCCCTATTGCCATAAGTGTGTGTAATTTGCATAGGTCATCTGCTTGAGTAAAATAGGTTCTACTGATTAACAAAACAAATGTACACCCAGTAGGAAAAGCTGGTGGAGTGTATGCGTCTGAGCTGGCTGCAGGCTGAAACCAGTCTGCCTCGCTGGAGCTATTTGAACTGTGGGAAACGTGTTTTACTGGTAAAGTGCCACAGATCACAGGCAATGATACAGACATTAGCCTAATGTTACCCTAACAAGGTGCCACAGCAGCACCTCCAACACAAGGTTTTATTCCACACTCTTAGCTGGTCTCCTGTGTGCTAACAACATTGTACAGTTTTCTTTGTAGTGTTCCCTTAGACCACTGTAGGACCTGGTGAGTGAGGCACCTGAAATTCCGTAAAACATTGATTAACATCACTGTGGTGCCAGCTGTGAGAGGTGGGAGCCATTCCTCTGCCTGCACGATAGTCACCTTTTTCTGTGTCACCACGGTGTCAAGCTGTAAGCTGCAGATTGACCCTTATCAAACTCCAGGAGCGAGGCCTATTAGGCCTTATCTCAGGCGCTTTCAAAGGGTGAGGATGGTCAGGCTTTTCCGCGTTCAGAGTTTTTTTTTTGTGATAGGATCTCTTTGGGTGCGTACCTTGGCAATGGGTTCGCTCCCTGTTCTCGTCTCTGGAAGGTCTCTGTCCACCAGGCACGTCACAAAGATGAGGGCAGCTACAGGTAGATCTGTTAGATCCCTTGGGTTTTCTATGGATGCTTGTTAGTGCTGCTGGGACCTCGGTCTGTTATGTACCATGTTATTGTAGTCACATGTTTTATTACCAGCAATTAGAATAATAACAAGTAATCACCAGAACTTTCAATACTGTAAGTTGTTGCTCACTTTTCTTCTCCTTATAGACAGCTGAGGAGATGATTTTTTTCCATGTCCTCATTTTTGTATACATTTTGGTATTTGGGTTGTTGTGTTTGTTGTTGTTGTTGTTTTTTATACCAGAGAAAACAAACCAACTGCTGAGAGCTAAAATTAGATGCAGACACAACCACAACCCAGCCATTTATAGATAGGTCTTCCTTTATTACCTGCACGTGAGTGAGCTCTGTCCCTCTCAGACCTGCTGATGACAGCTGACTACAGCTGAGGGTTGTGCATCTTATCCATTTGCCTGTTCTGGCCTTTGGAAATGATCACATCTCTTTATCTCTTGCTCAGTTCCTCTGCTTTCTGGAAGTCCCGCTCCTTCAAGGTTCAGAGACAAAGGGTGTAGGGAGGTAAGGCAGAGGAAAAAGTCCAATCTTTTCTTCTGTAAGTGCCAGGTTGCTGAATTAATGTGGGAAGTGACCTTGGCAGATCTGTGATCTGGTTTGTCATTGATCCTCATGTATCTTGGAGCTGTGTCACTGTAAATTAAATGAAGGTTGACCACTATAGTTAATTCTCACTTACCTTTTGTCCTTTAGCTGTAGCTACCTTTAGAGCTTCAGTAGAACTAGCCTGTATGTAGGTGCTTTTGGCATGAATATAGGAATCGGTATTTGTGTGACATGCTGTGGGTGTTCATATGATAAATGAGGGAGAGACTTTTGATCTGTTCATTTCAACTTCACATTATGAGTCTCCTTTGAAACAATAACTTCAGTGTGAGATATCGGACAGGACAGGGTGTAGCTCATTTGCCTGTTGCTGTCTGCCTGCTTGGGCTCATTTTGAGTATGTGCAGTAACTGATCGCTATCGCCCTGCAATTATTCCTTATTGCCGTTTCACTACCAGACGTCAGCAGAATGAGAGATCAGAGCATTGGTAATTACCCCGTTTCTGTCTGAAACAGGAGCTGGGCAAGATGGTACAGTTCGTACATAAGTAGTGTAAAATACAAACGTTCATGTTCTAGATGTTGTTAATACAGTAATGGAGAATATTAGCTGCAGATATCGCCATAGAGATGGAAGTGACCTCACTTCCTTATTGCATTCTCTAGATATTTATTGCTGTATCACGTTACTGCCTTACAGACAGGGTTTCAGTTTGGAGCAGTCCGAAACACTGCAGCTGGATGGCTGCAAGTTGGGCTAAATGTTACGAGGTCCTTGCTTCACAGTTGTGGTGAGGAAAGGGGGAGAACGATGGCTTTCAAGCAAGGGTAAATGTGCAATGTTTTGGTACAGAATCCTATTCAGGATTTTGGATTCTGTTTTCAGAACTATCATAGGCCTGTTGTGTCAAAGCAGATCTAGTAGAGTAGTATCCTAGCAGAGTAGTATCAGATCTTCTCTTTCAATTCATCTGTCAGTCAAAAGATAACGTAGGAAGGAAAGGAAAGAACTGTAGGATTTGATAAATGGTTCCTGTTAAGAGTGCACTGTTTCAGAAGGAAACATCGCTGCACGTTAAAGCGTGGCATGGAAAGTGGTGCACTGAGCAGGTAGGGTACAGGCAACAGTCACTGCAGCTAAAAGAGCTGCTCTGCACTTCAAGCAGGTGACATGCTGTCATGGTGATGTTTTCTGTGGTGCTCTTTCCTATATGCCTGTGAGCCGATAGGCATATTTTTTAATGTTTCTGTACTGTTTTGGCCACTAATACTTGAAAGAATGAGCTGCTGTTTTAGGTGAGGTGTCAAGGCAACACACGTAGTTACAGACTGGCAATTGAATACATTTAGGATTTCATGGTTGGGAGCTGGTTACGTTTCTACACAGTTATCTTCTCTAAGCTGGTTGACCCAGCCAAAACTCCACTGAAATTGTTGGGTTTAGATTGCCATAAAACAGGTCTGTGGCCATTGTGACTTGTATCTGTGTTCGCCACCGCGCACGGGGAAAGGGAGCTGAGCTACACAGAACTATGACCTGGCTTTGGTTTAGGATATTGCTGCATGCAGAGTGATGCTTGGCCAAAATTATGCATCAGGTCTGAGCTCTCTCTGGACTGGAGGGAGATTATCCCAGCTCTTTTGGACGCATTCTGAGGTGTTTTATAGGGGGTGCCTTTACAAGGGATTTTTACTGCTAATTTGGATCGAACAGCCATTGCTCGGATAGGTAAAGTCAGGTGAGCTCAGTCCCACACAGGGCCCAGATAGCAGCCACATCACCTCCTAGTTGCTCATGGTTCCTTCTAAACACAGGCTGGCCCTGGCTGCAGGGCAATGAGCTGCTCCTTTGTGGCGTAGCTCAGTGCTGCTGGTACCTACACCACTGCATTGTCTGACGGTGTCATGTTATTGTCTTTCTCCATGCAGGTTGAAGGGAAGGCGGTGCTCGTAACAGGCTGTGACAAAGGTTTTGGACATGCCTTGGCTAAACAGCTCCATGCAAAGGGATTTACTGTTTTCGCTGGATGTTTGCTAGCGGTGAGTAGTAACATTGATCAAAATTCTTCCGTGACTGGAGAAAAATGCTTCTCAAGTAACAGCCTCTTCATCTGTGGCTTCCATTCACCCTAGTCCAAGACCTGTGGGAGGTACAGTGGGCATGGATCTTTATATCTCTTTGCTTCATTGGCGTGCTACATCTTGTCATTCCTGTAATTCCGAGCTCTTCAGGGCAGAGACTGTCAGCTGCATGTCTGTACAGTAGCTTGCACAGTAGGGTGCAAGGTTCCAGTTCACTTCTGGAAGCCTCTCAGCAATAATGCAACACACGCAATAAATCTGATGGTCCAAGAGTGCTATGGCACCATGGCTTCTTGTCTTTCCATGTGTCTCCATTGCTGTCACTTTCCTTTGGGGACACTCTCCTCAAACTCGTCTCCAAGCCACCTCTCCTGCCTCGTTGCTCTTCAGCAGCAAGAGTGTTTTCTTTCCAGTATTGCCAATTGCTATCTGTCTTAATGGATACTTTACATCCTTATTCCAGCGTCTCATTTCTCAGATATTTTTTCTTCTCCTTCAGTGCAAGTGCTACTTTTGCTGTTTTGCAGGGATTGAGCACCCAATTTGATAAATGTTCTTTAAAAAGTGCTCTTAAGCTTGTGTGTTGATACGATAATTCTATCGCAACTCTGGGCTATCAGTTATCTGCTCATGGAGATAAATGCTGTTTTCTACTCTGACTTTCGTGCTTCTAAAGCACCTAACACATCAGCACAAACACAGAAGACCTGGGAAGGAAAAGTGATTTAGTTTCCTTTCCTTTTATCTTGGCTTAAGGAAGTAGTTAAGTTTAAGTATTGGCAATGTAAAAATCATGGCTTTTAGTGCTAACGAATGACATGAAAGAGTGTATCTTGTATCTTTTTGCTTTACTTTGTATTACTTTTCAATGGACTAGAAGCTATTTGAAGATGGCAGTTCTAGCTCAGGTGCTCAGAGTGATGACCAGAGATGCTTGAAAATTGTGGAGGGCAAGAATAACAAAAAAGAAGGTGGTCCTCCTTGCTGGTGTGATCTCAGCGGAGGTTACGTTCTTCCCCCACACCAGCAGGGAAAGTTATTATCAGCTGACATATTGTGTAACTTGAGAGCAAGCAAGTCCTGTTGGAAGGTTGCCATTGTTTGGAAATTTCCATACGGAGGCTCTGTAAATCCTTCAGTAATCACGTCACTTGCTCCTTTGGGGTATCTGTCTCGGTGGTGATAGCAAGTCAGGCGTTCACTTCGCACAGCAGCAGGTGTAAGGAACAGAAAGGAGAGGGGACAGAGTGGTTCTGAGAAGGCTATTTCAGAAAGCAGCACACTAGTGCACAAAAGAGAGGGTCAGACTCTATTTGAAGCCACAAAGAAACTAAGTGCATCCAATGTAAGCCCTGTTTGTTCATTTTATTGCCAAAAATAAATTTACTCCTTGATCACAGGTTATTACCTATTCCCAAACTGGCCTGGCAGCTCTGGTCTGGCAGCTTCTTACTCAGACAATTAATTTCTTTTTTTTTTTTTTTTTTGTGATCCCTACTTAAATTCTGTGTGGAAGTGGAAAATGCATCAGCAATCCTAGCTGCTTTGCAGGTACTTTCAAGATGTTGTCTAAGCACTCGATCTTGAAGAGGTGGAGTGGAAGAATGTGATTTTTCTTGTTCTGTATTTAATAAATGTATGAAATACCAGGATTCAGTGCCCCAGGATTTCACCCGTGAGTGGTTTGTTGTTTTTGTTGTCCTGTCTGGCTTGTTAGTGTTTTATCTCTGTTTATCACCTGTTAGGTGCATCTGAAGGAGATGGTCTGGTGGCAACATAATTACCTGGATAGCTGTTGCTGAAGTGACACAGCTGAATGCTTTCTGCAGTTCTTGGGGCAGGCAGCATCCTCATGGAACAGCCTTGTGGATTAGATGGTTGATGGGGAAGAAAGTCCTAGGAATTTCAACTTTGATGAGCAGGAGCTTACTGAAAACCTAATGGCAGAATGTGCTTGAGATGAAAGGCTATAAATCTAGAACTGACTGCTCCAAGAAAAAAAAAAAAAGCATATAGTCACTGTAGAAAGGGGTGATGAGTCCAAAAGAAGCAGGAAACAACAGTAAAGGCAGGGAGCTGTTAGGTCAGATCACTTGTGGAGAATAAGGTCTGAGCATATGAGCGATTACTGCTGGTAAGTGAAGCTGTGCACACGCAGTGTGGCCGAGGATGCAGCTACCCTGTGGTAATTGGCAGTGTGCATGTAACTGCTCGTGGCAAATGCGAGGAAACTTCCCCTGTCGTGAAAGAAGACTGAGCTGCTGTAGGTTCACTGCGGGGTCAGAGCAGGTATGGGGGCAGTTGTCAAAGAGCAGATGCCAGGCTGTTAGTTCACACATAGTTATTCCGTCTTCACTTACTTGGTGCTTTTATGCTGAGAGTGAAAGGATCCCTGAGGTACTGCTAGTCGCAGAAAGCTCTTACATTAACAGGATGGTACCCTGTCGAGTGCTTAAGGAGTTTTAATGATCATAAAGCCAAAATAAAGTTACACGATGAACAGTACTGAAATTGGTACTGAATACCGAAAGCAGGCTGAAATAGAGCTGGAGATGATCAAGTGCACAAGGGATTTTGTTTAGCAAGGATAAGTAAGTCCCCAGGGGAAGTTCCCATTAATATATTAGAATTAAGGTGGAAAAATGCACAGAGATCAGTTATAGAATAACCTGAAAATAAGAACTACTGAAATAGTCGATCTCTTATTTTCTTTGATCTTATTGCAAGAAGAAAAAATAATTTGTTTTCAGATGCCTACTGACAGCAATTTTCATGAGGAGGTAGGGATGTTTGTTCTGCAGGATGGAAAAGGGGAAGAAGAGGGAATGTTTACATAAATGCGTGTGTTTGAGTTCACCAGGCCTGATTACATAGAATCGAACAGTTCAGTTGGAAGGGACCTTCAAAGACCATCTAGTCCAACTGCCTGACTTCTTCAGGGCTAACCAAAAGTTAAAGCATGCTACTGAGGGCATTATCCAAATGCCTCTTGATCGCTGACAGGCATGGGGCGTCAGCCACCTTTGTAGGAAGCCTGTTCCAGTGTTTGACCACCCTCATGGTAAAGAAATTTTTCCTAATGTACTGAATGTACTAAAGAACATCGAGGGGATAAGCCAAAGTGGTTTCTGTCTCATGGGTGATGTTTTCAGGAACATTTGGAGGCCAGGGTACTTCCAGAGGACTGGAAAAGGGCAGATACTGTACTTGTCTCCCAAAAGGAGACAGAGCTCTGGAATTACCGACCAGGCAGCTCACCTTCAGTGCACGAGATGAAGTTGCAGCACACTGAACTGTCAATTTTATAAATGCCTAGAGCATAGTGTGATTTGCACTGTATAAGTTTACTGGGAACAGGCAGTGCCATGTCAGCCTAATCTCGTTCTGGCTAAGCAGCAGAGTGGTTAAAGGGGAAGGAATAAATGCGTCTTGAATATGGGTTTTGACACAGTCCCTCATAGTCTTGTGAGCAGATTTATGCCCTAAGCATGTGACTGCTCTTCAGCCCCAGTGAAATTTTCTCGGAAGCGCCATGGAATGGAGCGTTCACTTAGGAAAATAATGTGCGTGGTGTCAAGCAGGGAGGATTACAGGCTCCTGGGAGAGTAGGGTTCAAAATGATGCCAAAGGATCAGAACCAGTCTGAAAACAAATAGCTGAAATCCAGTAATGGCAAATATGAGGTGTTCTGATGAGGAAATGCAGAAAGGGAACGTGCGGGTAGGCAGCAGCAAGGCAACGAGGGAACCAGTGGTGATAGGAGAGCGTAAACCCACCGAGACAGCCTGAGACACGGCAGGACAGGGCACAGCTCGATCTGGGGGGCAGTCGCATCAAAGTCACATCGAAGTCACTGTGTGGTGCGAGGAGGTCTGTGGCACGACCAGAGGGGAGAAGTCAGCGAGCAGTAGCAAGTGTCTGCGTGGGGTTGCCTTCGGGATAGGCAGCAGCTCAGGGAGGGTTTTCAGCACTGTGTTTATGGCTTCTTGATTCCCACTGAAATCCCACTGCAGGTGCCCGAGTCCTTGCCAGGATCTAATCCTTCATCCCACAAGGTTCCCTGGAAGGAAGCCGTGGCTCAGGCCGTTACAGCAGGGCTCTGTGCCTGCAGAGCCGCCTGTCCCGCACCAGGATGCTCCGGGTCAGAGCAGGAGAGACGAGCGAGGGAGGCAGCCGCAGCCTGGGCACGAGGGCTGTGGTGCTGCTGTTTTCCGAGCACAGGAGCGGCCCCTGCTAGGCGCAGGGTCAGGTAGGCAGCCGGAGGTGTCGAGGGCTGCGGGGGCAGGATAACCGGGAGAGTGGGGGAACGGGGAGCAAGTGGCTAGGTCCCACTGGGGGCCTCTCCCCAGAGTGCTCAGGCAGCAGGCAGGGCTGGAGCAGGACAGCTTTCAGTGCTAATGAAACTGGGAGAGGGGAGCTGGGAGAAGAAAGAAAAAAGTGACAGCAAGGGGGTGGTGGGGAGAAGTTTTGCAGGAGCAATGGGGCCAGTACTGCCAGGATCTCTCCTGGGATCCCCATGGGCTGTAGTGGCCCTCCCTGGCGTGGGATTTGTTGCCTTGGGACCTGCTGGTAGGAGTAGTGAGTGCCCGCAGCACGGCTCAGGTCTGCAAACACACAGCACCCAAGGAGGACATGCTGCTGCAGTTACCATCTCTGGGGCTGTTATTAGGGTGGCCTGCAATGCCATCTTCCCAGCAGTATTTTTGGCAATTTCTTGTGTTAACGCTGTCTGAGTTTCCACCCAGGATTGTCCGGTTCTTGCATCATTTTGCAAGGTTGCAGAGAAAAAAGAAACTGCCAGTGGAGTGGAGCCACGATGTGGCTACCTCATGCTGGTGGCAGCTCGTATGGGATTGCTCGCAAGGGCGAGGAACCAGCCAGTATGTGAGGAAGAACAAATGCCAGACTCAAATCCACCATTTAACAAACAGAGGAAGCACCATGTGGGTGTCTGAACAGTGCAGCGTGCTTCCTGCCCCTGAAGTTCACAGAACATGAACGGTGTTCACTTCTTTCCACAAAATAGATGCCTGCTTTGTTTGTTAACAGGCTTTCTGGATGTTGCTTAATATAGAGTTAACTACTTTGTTTTACAGTGAAATAGCAGCTGGGATGGTGTCTGCAACTATGAAAAGTGGTTCCAGCTGATGTTTCGTGGTGAAGTCAGTCTTCCAAGATCAGTGTGTTTTGCCAACAAGTTGTAGCTGGGAAGGTAACGTCGTAGGTGGGGTTGCATTGGCGATAGGGCAGAACTGACTGCAATGTGAATAAGCGATTTATGCTGGATTTTTAAGTTACTGGTCTGCAAGTTTTTCTTGACAAAAAACAGTGGAAGTATTTCTTCTTTATGTTTTGAGGATTATGAGAGAGAAAAACATGCAGAGAAAGGTGTTTTCAGTGCTCTGTGACTACAGATATATTTAAGTTTTTGTTTCCACATAGATAGAGTAAACCTCTCTCTTTACAAGCAGAATTCGCTCCACTTTATTCACTGTTAGGTAGCCGAAAGTCACTTTGTGTAACTCACAGCTGAGATCCAAGAGCATCTTCCAGGAATAGAGTGAGGCGTCACATAACCCTCGCCCATTTTGAAGGGAATATAGTATTGTGATGACTATGTTGTTAACTACTTGTAACATCACTTTCAGAGTTTGTTTTCATGGCCAGGTATGAGCCGTCAGTGTGTTTGATGTGCATTAGAAAGCTTCAGGTCTATATTTTCTTTTTGTGATACCTGGAAATAGGCCAATTGTGAAATGATACGCAGCCGTGGGGACAGAAGCTGATATCTGCTATTATCATAGCTGTGGAATAATTAGATGTTGGTGCTAGCAGAGCTGCCCTGTTTTGCTCAAGGCCAAGATGGAATTTCAGCTCTTTTCCTTCATTGCATGTCATTGTTCACTGCACTGAAGATAGAGGCAAGAAGTTGTATGCTGTATTCATTAAATAGGCAGCCTGAGATAAGCGTAGGAAAACGAAGCGATAACACAGTTCTTGCCTCCGCCTTTCTGTGGAGGCAGCTGAGCAGGTGACTGGGGGAGTGTTGCTCACCTTGTTTGCCCTCGTGCTGGGGGAGTTGGTATCGAGTACTCAGGAAGAGTGGCAGCCAGGCACGGTGACTCACCAATTCATAACTTCTGCCTCCCTAACAAGGCAGAGCCTGTAATTCAGGGAGTAGGATGAATTAAATCTCAAGCCTGCTGGGGGAACCGCATGGCTAATCTCTGCTCTGTTCGGTTTTATTTGTTGTATACCATGTGAGAATGGCTGTAAGGCATACGTATCAATCCTGTCTGCAAGTGACCAGGTAAAATTAGGAGTTTGAACCATGTTTAGGTTTGGCTAAACAAAAAAAAATGGTAGTAACAGTGTCTCTAATGATAACAGCGGTGAGCTGTTAAGAAACTAAGGGCTCAAAACTGTCTTCATTATTCTATCCTAAATTAATGTGCTTTTTTATATGCATTACCTTTCTTAAACATTTCCACATCTGTCTTTGAAATTGAAGTCCTGACAGAGAAGGTGAGAAGGACCTGGTAGAAAAGAGGAAAGGCAAGAAAATGATAGGAAGGAAATTATAGCCATCACATTCTTATCTGTAGTGTAGAGAAGAGTCTTGCTGCTTTGGCCAGAGCCTCCCCCTTTCATGCCTGACGTCTATAATCTTGTGGTATGCAGCTGATCTCCACTGCACTGCATTCCTGTGCATCCTACTCTGCTGTATCATAAGAGAAAAATATTGCTGTTACATAGGTTCAGCTGCAAATACTTTCTGCTGTATCCTGTAGCATCAACAGTTGCTGTTAGGCATGCCAAAGGTGTCCCCACTGTCTTGTTTTCAAAGTAGTGAGACAATACTATCTCATTAGAAGCCAGGCAATATTATGGAATTAGATGACTAAGGTGCCTAACTAATTAGCCTTTTGCTTTTAAGCCTGGAAAATCTGGTTCTGATTTGTGTATGTTTGCTGTGTTACCTGCAGAGCACGGAGACTGAAGCATCAGAGAGTCACCCACGATAATTCGAGGCTGGCACAGTATTTGACAGTGTTATGGATGTGAAACCCTCTGTGTGAGGAGCAAACAGAAAGAGCTTTGTGGCCCTTCGGAGCAGCGGGTCACTGATGGAGTAGGAACATGCCCATGGGTTGGACACTGGTTCATGTGGCTCGTGTGCCTGTTTGTGCACCAGGCTTACCTGCTCTGTGTGCAGTTTCAATAGCTCGTATTTTCTGTCTGTGTCGGTATGCCTGTCTGCAGGCTGCGTCACTGCTACTTGCACATCTTAGCAGCACATCTTTCTCTTCTGTTGAGCAGGATAAGAATGGAGGTGGAGCCAGGGAGCTGAAGAACATGAAGTCAGATCGCATGAAAGTGCTACAGATGAATGTGTGCAGTGACGAGGAGGTGGCTCAGGCTGTGGATTTTGTGAAGACAACCCTGAAGGACCCAGAAGAAGGTATGTGGGGATCTTTGTTTCTCTGGGCCAGCAGGATCTTTGGTGTGCTCACAGAATCCTTCTAATGGAGCAGGCCCTACTCTGGCCAGGTTGTTCCTGCTCTGCACTGCCCAAACACAATTAGCAAGCCTGGAGGCCTGCAAGTGTGTGACTGACAGGCAGAGCTGCGCTCAGGCTGGTGAGAGTTCCCATGTGGCCAGCACGTCTGTGGCAGGGCAAGAGACCAAGACTGGCTTAGAGGGTAAGGCTTTAACCCTGCATCCCATAAAACGTGCTGAGTGGCAGCACATCCCCAACAGCCTGCCTCTTTCTCCCTGAGTGTCCGTGAAAGCATAGGGTGGCCAGACCCCGATTCCCTTCTGGTGCTGCTGTTGGAGCCTGGCTCACACAGACATTTCTGTAGTGACCCTGCTAGTGGGGAGGCCCCGGGCCCTGGCTGCTTACTGCTGTCCCCTCTGCTGCGCTGGTACAACCTGCTTGTGTAACTGAGTGCTGAGCTGGTCTGTAAAACTGACCTGCCCCCAAATCTGGATTGTTCTTCAGCCAAGCCAACCCACGCTTTGTTTGTCATGCAACACCCCAGTGGTGGTAGGAGACATAATCCAGGATGGGCTCAGCAAAGACCACCTTAACTCGCCTGCCACCTCAAGCATGAGTCCAGCTCAGGGACCCTAGGTGCGTGTGAAAGAAGATAATAGTCACTGGAGGGAAGCAGGCTTGCTTCCTTCTTGGAAATGTGTGTGGGGCTGGACAAGCAGCAGAGTGCTGGTGGTAGGAGCAGCCCATGAGAGCCCAGGCAGCTCAAGATGCTGCTGGTGCCAAGGTGCTCCACGTCTACCTTCGCACTGATCCGTGGGCTTGCTTGGTGCCTGGGAAAGGATGGATGACCACATCACTGCTGCAGCACACCTCAGCTCCTGGACTGGGCTTCAGACAGCTCCTCCTGTGAGTGGTTTGGCAGTGGGATGCGAGCTTACAGCCAGAGCCTGGTGCAACACCTCACCTCTTCCCATGTGGTGAGGTTGTGAGGCTTTCCTGCCCCGCTAGGGTTTCTCTGCAGGCTCTATGCAAGTAGCAAGCTGGGCAGCAGCTGAAGTGTCCTAGCGGTGGCTCCAGGACTTATGGGTTGTATGGCCTGAGGGTGATTGCTCCTCTTGAGGTGTGGGTGAGGCTGCCATGGGCATGTCTTTGTTCATACAAACGTACAAAGCTAGTAAATAACAGTAGCTCTAATACTCTTGCAAATTGTGTGAGCACACCCTGCCTCCTGAAACAAGCATGTGAAATGTAACCGAGTGACGGACGAGCTCCGTTCCCACACATGCTCTCTCTGCATGATTTTTCTTCCTACGCGACCATCCAGCCCTCGCTGCACATTTCACAGCTTCTCAAGCTTTTCCTGAGGAACCCAGCAACAGCCGTGGTGGCACAGAGCCATTTCCCGCTGAGCGGTGACTTGTAAGGGGGCAGCTCTGTTGCTTCTATAAATGCAGCAGTGTTTGAAAAAACCTTGTGTGTAGCTGTAACAGTGAAGTCTCGCGTCCTTGATCAGCAAGTTGGACTGGTTCCTCCTGCTCTTGAGAGCCTTACCCTGGCGTTGCTTGCTGCAGCACAGTGTGCAAAGCAGTGAAGGCTTCTTTTTAGGAGCTTCAGCGTGACCAAGGTTTGGGGCTTGCCAATAAATGATGCTCAGTCAAGTCTGCATTGAGACTGAGGTGCCTTGCACACCAAGTGTGGCCCCAGAGGAGGGAGCACAGGACAGCTCTTGTGTTAGACTTTTCTACCTCTTTTCCCTGCGCTATGTACATCAGGCTAAAGTCATTTTGATGGGAGTGCCGCTGTTTGTTTTCAGTCCTATGTAGTTCCCACTGTATTGTTGACATTAAAGAACTAATAGTGATAAGGCCCTGCTCTGTAAACATACCACTGTCCTGCAAACAGCCTTGTGACCAGGTAACTATCAGACCTTGGTTCTGTACGTAACATAACCTGAGTGGTGGGCAGTCAAATTCCAAGCACAAAGTATTGTAAATAGCTTTTTCGTGAAAGTCCCTGCATCTAGCCACGTAACACAGGAAATGGGAAATGGTTATAGAGTAGTTTAGAATCAGGAATACACCGCAGATGTCAGTCTGGGACTGCCAATTTAAGTCTTTTGTGGTCCTTGGTAAATCCCTGCCAAACTTGATGTGCATAGCTTCTTGTTACTCGTGAAAGTACACTATCAAATGCTCTGTTACCATGGAGGTCCTGCTGGAGATTAGAGCCTGCTTTGCAGCAACGCCGGGGACCCAATTCAGGCTGAGATGCTGTGCTGGATGCCAGATGAGCATGAATTTCTGAGTGATCTTGGCCCGTTAAAGCTGGCAGCTTCAATAAGTGCATTGGTGACAGGCAGGGGATCTTGGACAGAGCAGGAATAAAACTACCTGACTGCATTTAGAAATTTGAATTAATAAAACAGAGGTAAGGATAAGGTAAGGAGCAAGAAGTTTTCTTGGCTTTTGCTGCAGGCTGCCACAGAGCTGTTATCTGAAACAGCCCCTGGGGTTGTTCTGGAGGAGGATAGAGGTGCAGGCCAGTGAGCTGACCTAGGGGAGCAGCGTTTGCCATGTCTGTTAGAAACAGAAATGCAGGGCAGAAGGGGTGCTGGGACACCAACCTGATGGTTGGGAAATGCTGGAGTGATGGCAGCTGTGACGGGTGAGTAGGTAAATCTATTCTGGGACAGATGACAAGGGAATGGTTCATGTATTGTTATCACTAGGTAGGACATGACCTCCTCTGTACATAGCTGGCCAAAAGCCTTCAGGGAAAATGAACTCAGCAGGGAGCAGGGCAAGGAGTCTTACCGGGGCCATCCTGTGAGTAGAGAGCCAGTCTAACAAGGGCATGCTGGGCTTCTTAAATGCTCCCGGAGGATAAATTCCATTGGTATTTATTGGGCAGAGGTAGGATATTACAATTCGCTTAGAACACTGTATTGAGTACAATATGAGGTGACTATCTCACCATGAATAAATACAAGCTGGAAGTTATTACAAGACTTGGTTACATCAGAGCAGGGGAGATACGGAGCAGAGGCTGGGCAAACAGCCCAAAATTTTTTGGAGAGCTTGATAAGGTTGTCATCAGGGTGGCATGACATGGGTGACTTTTGATAGCAGTGTCTGAGCTCCCTGGGCATGAAAACTTCTTCCTAGTCCTGCATTTTTTCTTAGTGGTAAGAGGAGGGTCGGGGAGCAGAAGGGGGCCCCAGTTCCCACTGGCTACTTACACAGCGAAAAATAAGGATGTGTAGCAGGACTTCTAACGAGGAACAACTCTGTTATCTTGGTCCAACTCTACTGTTTGTTCCTACTGCAGTTTATGGCTGCAGAGTCATGTGCTACAGCAAGTTCACAAAGTGTGGACTCAGTCCTGCAGATGTTTGCCATGGGGACTCCTGCAGTGATCGCTTCGAAGGGTCAGATACTCTGACATGCTAAGTCCCGGACATGTAAGGGCCTCAGTGCAGAAGCTCTTGGTAAGTGCAGTCAACTTAATTTTGACAGGACTTCATGCACAATAGAAGTTAATTTGTAAATACTGGTGGTTTTAAGGGTTGGTTGTAAGCTTGCCATATATATAGCGAGGTTTGAGGGAGTCCAAATATCTGGATGAAATTATAGGAGCTGGTAACTGGGCCACGAACCTGCAGATCAACACCATGCACTCTCCAAAACAGTGAGTCACATCCCAGAGATATGAGGTGGATTTAGATTCTCAGATATTTGCTTTCCTTCTGGTTTTGTTGGTTTGTTTTTTAATTGAGGGGAAGTCCAGCCCCCTCTAGACTGCAAGAGAACATGATCAAGTCAGAGTGAAGACAAACTCAGGACCTACAGGGGGCGTAAAAGAGGGTCAGGGAGATCCAGCTGTACAGACCAAGTACAGCCTCTGCCCTTAGAGGGAGACATTCAGAAAGGCTGTGATTATGCCCCCCCCTCACCTTCCCAGGGGCTCCAAACAAGCCCTACTGGCTTCACATTTGGTATTTTTAAAGTGTATTTTTTCTCCTTGCTGGGTTTTCCTGTACAACTTTTTCTACAAAAGCTCACGTTTCTTTGTCAAGGAGTTGGGTTACTTTGAACAAAGAGAGCTGCTTCTCTGTGGCACTCTTCCTTGTTCCGCTCCTTAACCGTGTGCTTGTCGGCAGGTCTGTGGGGCCTGGTGAACAATGCTGGTGTCTCGACCTTTGGAGAGGTGGAGTTTGCAAGTTTGGACAACTACAAGGAGGTGGCAGAGATCAACCTGTGGGGTACCGTGAGGGTGACGAAGGCTTTCCTGCCCCTCATTCGCAGAGCTAAAGGTACGTGCTGAGCAGCGTGGCTGGGCTCAGAGAGCTTTAGGAGCACAGCAAAGAAACATAGCTAAAAGTGATGAATCAGACTCTGCTTTGAGGAGTGCCTGTGCAGTCCGAGGAGGCTGTCTGAAGCATGCAGGCAGAACAGACAGCAATGTTTGACGTGTTGTGCAAGGATTCAGTGACACCCGCCACTGTTGGGGGTCAGTCTAGGCACTACAAAGGTGCGATCTTAAACATCCCAGGATACTGAAGATCTTCAGGCAGTGCTGGCAAATATGACACAGGACCCTAGGCCCCCTTTAGAGAAAGTAACTGGGACCAGACAAGATACTTCTGGCCTCCAAAGTCACACCAAGTGTTATGTTTGGACAGCTGAATCCCTTCATTACTCAGTTCACAGCTGATTGCAGAGGGCTGGTGGTGGAATAAATGAGTCAATAAGAGCCATTTTAGATAACCTACAAGAAGATGGTTACCATCAAAACTCTTTTGTTTTATGGGGAAAAAAAATAGATACGTATGAGCAAAACTCTGAAGAGCTTCTTTATTTAGCACATGTGGGAGAATGCTGGCACAGCTGTGCGTTCTGTGAGGATGGAAAGGGGTTATATTGAGATTGCTCAGGTACCGTTTTTAGAAAGTAAGTACCCACTAAAGAAGCCCATCTCACTACAGAAGGCCGTTTACCCATCAGGTCAATAGGTGGTTTGCACAGTCCCTCCAAACTGTACTTAGGTCTGGAATGAGAGAGCAGAGCCACCCACTTGTTTCTGAGCTAAAATTTCAAGCTGCAGAAGGGCGTCGTACTCCACGGCTGTGAAAATCCTCTCTGCAAAAATAGCCGCTGAGATTTCAAGGGCCTGTTTGTGAGTGCAGCTGAAACCATAATCACACACATCTTGTCTTGGGGAAGGACAGAGCTGCCCACTACTTACTACTGTCACTGTCCCTAGGCAGTGTGTGATCTAACGCAAGCTGCCAGAGCTCTGCCACCAGGCTGCCATGGGCTACTGGTAGGAGTTAGGAAAGGTGCTCTTTGCTGCCCCAGAGCAGCGTGTGAAGTACTCCTCCCTGTTCATCCCAGGCATGTTACACTCTAGGCAACCCTGGCCAGCCAGCTGGGTGAGCAGGCTGAGAGAAACCTCCACTGGTTCTGATGATGCACGCTGGTGTAAGAGCACCCAGCTAATAGCCTCAGAAGATAAGGGTACTGCCTTACTTGGAAAGTAGAAGGAGAGAGATGTCTTGCACGCTTTGGAAATCCTTTTTAATACAGACGAAGGCACGTGTACTGCCCATGGGGGTCAGAGCGGGAGCTAGCCTTTCTTGATTCAGGAGGGAGATGCTTCTTGACAGGGAGTTTGGACCCCCCTTCAAGATACAGATTTTACAAGTCAGTGTCATCCAACAAAGCACCTGTTTACTGGGATCTTCTGACTCCCTCTTCTGCAGCTTCTCCTGACCTCCTAGCTGGGAACAGCCGGCCCATCATCTCTCCTTGCTCTTTCCCCTCCAGGCCGCGTGGTGAATATCACAAGCATGTTAGGACGGATGGTGAGTCCATCCCGCTCCTGCTATTGCATTTCCAAGTACGGGGTGGCAGCCTTCTCTGACTGCCTCCGGCAGGAGATGTACCGCTGGGGTGTCAGGGTCATCCTCATTGAGCCAAGCAACTTCGTGGCCGCGACCGGCATCCTGACCGAGGACGGCATCGCCAGGCAGGCCGAGGTGCTGTGGAGCGGAGCCAGCGACACGGTGCGGGAGGACTACGGGAGGGAGTACTTCGCTCGCCACGTGGCCCTGATGAAGTCCTTCGTTAACAGCGGCCTGAAGGACATGTCTCTGGTCTTGAATGACATCACCGATGCGCTCACCTCCACGTGTCCAAACAACCGCTACAATCCCATGGAGACCTACTGGTGGGTGAGGCTGCAGGTCATGACTCACCTGCCCACTGCCCTTGCTGACTGGCTTTACGTTCCTGGAGCCACGCTGTAAATGGCCCTCCTTCAAGCATCCTTCCAGTGCTTGTATGTATGCACGGCTTAGAGCTCACTTAGGCCTGTCCTGCACCTGTTGCTGATGCATCTCCCCTGTAGATGCCTGTGCTTTCACTTTGGGTTTTGGCTTCAGGTTGTGTATTGTGGGATGCTGAGAGAAGCATGGCTTTTCTGTCTTTTCCCTAATTCTGGTCTTTGTGTTTCCTGCTGCCCTGATTAAAGTTGAAAGATATTTCCCTTTTGATTGTGGAGAAGGCAGAGGAAGGTTAACATAATGGGTCAAATATGTGCCTGGTTTAACTAGGTCAACAGAGTTCTCTTAGTGATAAATTTGGCTCTTTAATGGGCTCTTGCTTTTCCTTACAAGGACGGGCTGGTAACAGCAGAGCAAAGCTGTTGCTATGAGATGTCTCAAAGGGAAAAGCTAAAATGGGAAACAAAAGCTGAGTTTTCCATTTGATTAAAAATGGGTCAGTCACAGCCTTGCTTTGTTTTGATGGTACTGGTAGGAAGCTCTGCTGCTCCATGACTGCTTGCTCTTTCCTTGAAGACAACGCCAGTGCCTCTAAACAGCCTCATTACCCAGCTGCAGGGAAGGGTTTGTCCCTCCCAGCACTGCGGCCAGGAGCTGCCAGAGCCAGTGACTGCAGACAGACGGGGCCGGGCAAAGCCCTTCTAATAATGAGCGAGGTCTGAGCCATCCCTCAGTCAGCCATCCCTCAGGATGCTGGGCCTGCAGCCTCTTTCCCCCCACTGCTGATGAGGTTCGTGGGAGAGGCTTGAATCTGGTGTAGCAAACAAATTTGCTACCTCTAACTGCTCCATCAGGTAGCGTGCAGTCAGTGTGGCCTGGCTACAAGCTCTGGAAGGGTGCTTTAGGTAACACATTTCCTTTACTTAATACTGCACAAGGAAATTTCCGTGTCACGTGATTGTTTCCTCAGCACTCCTGATAACTGGTATGAGCTACTTTTGCACAGTATCCCCAGGGGTCTCTCCTGTTGGCCATATCCAGGACTTGGAGGCATTTTTCCAGGTGCCAGGGCTGCTGGGCTTCACAGCACACTTCTTTCTGAGCGGTGACCTCCAGCAAAGCTGCTAGTGGGAATCTACCCTCGCGCTCTACATGCAAGTTTCCCATTCAGCTGCTAAACTTGGTTCTGTTTTTTCCTACATGAGATTAAGTGACTATGAAAAGAGCTTGTCATTTGCTCTTTCCTCATTCTCTCAGCTAACTGTGACTCGGAAGCTGTGCCATAAACTTTTTATATGCCAGTGTCTGTGACTGCTTGGAGCCTGGGTGCAGCTGTGAAGGCTGCGATGCCTGAGGAGGAAAGCAGGCTTCCCTTGGAGATGCTGTGGAGGTAGTTTGTATTACAAGTAACTACAGAAAGTGCCAGCCATGCAGTTCTTGATTCCAGATCATCAGCACATGGAGATTGTCTGGTTTCCAGGGCCGAGAGCAATCCCACTGAGCTGCAGCTTGTTCAAACAGTGTTGAAATCACTTCTACCCCCTGCACTGTGAAATGCGAGTAATGATAAGGAGCAATGATTTGCACAGAGAGAAAAATAAACAGTGAGATTTGTTAAGCACACGTCCATGGTTCTGGTGGTCATTTCTATGCTTTTTCCCCCTCTGAATCTGAGATTGGGTGTTAATTGGGCTCAGTGATTAAGGAGATGGCCATGGCTCTGCAGGTGTTTGGGCTGCTAGTGAGTGCAGGTAGCAAGGGGGATGATATTGCCCGTTTTTAGGATGTAAAAGAAGGAGGCAGAGAGCGAGTTGCTCAGGTTTACATGGAGGAAAGGGCAAAGGGATGTTCAAGGTGATGGCTTCAGTTGTGAGTACAGCTCTTTTCTGCAGGGCGCTTTTGTTTTGGGGCACTGACAAGCACAGGATCCTTCCTGCCCCAGGCTCCCCGTCTGGGCTGCTGGTGGGAATGGTTAGAAGATGACGGACTTGCAGAAAAGTTTCTCCAGAAAAGCCCTGTTTGGGGGCTCTACTTGGGAATCATTCACAGTGCCTGTCCATGTTCAGTCTTGGTGGTGGTTAACGAGTCTCCAAGTTGTCCCGCCTCTGCCTAGGTCTCAGCTACGCAGTCAGGGGATGCTGCGTCCGACTGTGTCCGTCTGTGTGTGTCTGTGTCCGTGTCAGTGCACTGCCTGAGCTGCATATGGCTTTTTGAGAACAACAGCGCGTTTGCAGTCTCACAGCTCCCGTGTTTCATTAGCAAAAGGCAGCCAGAGAGAGGCCTCTGCAAACGCATACATTATCAGTATTTATAGTATTTATATTATAAACCACAGTATCAGTGGTTTCCTCAAATGACACCGTTGGGAGAGTGGTGATACGCGTTATTCGTTGCCTCAGCATTCTGCATGTCATTAATCCAAATGCTACAGCTGCCTGGTAATAAGGATTAGTTCTTCTTACAGACAGAACGGAGACTCGCAAGCCAAGAACTGTCCAAGGCCATGCAAGGACCTCGTGCCAGAGCCACGGCTGGGATTTCACAGCACGTGAGCCCGAGCCCCTTCCTCTGCCCCTCTGAGAAGAGCTCAGGTGAGCTGCCAGCACCCAGTCTGATTTCTGCCTTGGTGGGAGCTCCGAGTGGATGTCTGGGGGTGAGAGGAGCGGAGTGCAGGCATGGGAAGAGCAAGTGTCAAATGTTTCTGTACGGTGCAGATGGTCACGTGAGCTCTGAGCCAGCAGAGGAAAGCCAAGATGACCAAGCAGGTCCCTTCCCATCCTGAACTTTCTGCAGCTGCTCAGTGTCCAGTGAAAACTTGTTTGTGAAATCTGTTCCCTGAGGCAGCTAAACCCTTGTTTTGTGCTGTAGTGTTGTGTTTGTGCAGACATTGAGGGCAGATCGTTGTCTTGCTGATGAATAACAGAGGGAAGAAAATTCCATTTAGAGTGACCTCCGAAGCTGGAGGACAGAGGAGTCGGAAGAAAGCTCAGTGGAAATCCTGTGGAAGTCCATGCTCGTTGCTGACGTGGTGTCCTGTGAGGAGTTAAGCTGCCAAAGGTGCCTGTGGCTTTCCTTTCAGGGGCAAGCTGCCCAGACCGTGGCGGTGTTGTACCTTTTTCTGCACATTCCTTATGATGCTTTGGAAGATGGCCAAAGTACAGTTCCTTGATACATCCTTCAGCTTTTGCAAAACGTTTCTGTTTTTCTGTTCAAATCAGGATGGTTCTCTGTGATAACTCTGGGAGTCAAGAAGTCGTCCTCTGTGTGGTGTTTGCTCCGGTCTAGCTTAACAGCAAGGAGACTCCTGGGGCCCCCCAAGTGAGCGCTGTGAACCTGTCTGGGTACTCCAAATAGCTCCAGGTTCTCTTTGTATCGACCACAAAACAAGTCCCAAAACAGTGAGCAGTCCCAGTGAGTGTCCCTGACGTCATGGCACCTGTGGTTCTTGGCTGACACCCAGCTTGAAACCTCCACTAGCAGCAAAGGGAGAGAGAGAATTTAGAAGACAAAGTTTATTGCAGGTGGAATAAATAAAGATCATCTACGAAAGTCAAGAGGAAGCAGAAGGCTCTTCTAAGCTGCAAGAGCTGCAGAGGAAGTGGTTCGTCTCAGGCAGGGGCAAGAAGTTGCTATAGAGATCCCTCGTTGATAGTCTTGTATGTCCTTACCTGTACGCTGAGCTGCACAGCAAGTAAGACTGTATGCTTCTTCCTCTGGGCTCCAGGAGTCTTTACCACTGCTGCAGGTGGGTGACATCCTAGGTTTGCTGTTCTCATATGGCTGAAAGAGCTCAAACTGTTTCAGAATCGGTCAGGAGGTGAGCTATACCAAAAGTGAGATGTGTTGTGTTGGATATGCCCTGCAGTCTGCTTGACTGAGGGAAAAACAGCATTTGGAGAAGAAATTCGTTTGGTCTGACAAGGAGATGAGGCTCAGGGTATCGGGTGCAGAAGCTGGAAATGCACGTGCCATCCTACCCACCACTTCTGCTAGCTGGAGCCATGGGTTTAAACCACCATGCAGAAATTCAGCTGGATTTCTTTTCCTTGGAAAGAAATCAAAGAAAAACAGCATTATCAGCTGGAAAACAACAACAAAAAAAAGTAATATGTCAAATGAAGATTAGAAAGCTGTACTGAAAATCTCTACAACAGGCACCACGCGTGAGTAAGGCTGCTGAATCCCTGCATTGATCGATGCTGGCTCAGCTGCACCCAGCTCTGCAACAGTGCCACCCAGTGCACCTGAAGTGGGAGACTTGCTTCGTATTTTGCAAACTTTAAGACCTTGGAAACACGGAATGGTTTCATCTTCCTGGCCTGGAGGCTGCCCCAAACACAGTGATGCTGTGTAAACAGGAACACGGCAACAGCAGCCCCTGCCTTTCTGGCTGGTGTTTCAAAAGGTGAGTTTTCAGCTTCTTATGCGACCACAATGCCGAGAAATGCCTTAGAAACAAACTCAAACCGATACCAGCAAGTTTCTCAGCCGGCAACTTGAGTAATGGGGATGGGAGGAATGCTACAAATAGCATGAGAATTTGTAACAGAGCCAGCTCCACCTCCAGGACCTGGCCTGGAGCCAGCCAGAGTTAATTCATTCCTAGTGGAGCTGGGAGCCTGAGGGTACTGCTGATACAGCCATATTGTGTTCTCCCCTAGCACTTGTTCAGGGAGGTAGCAGAGCTGAGGCTTCACCTAAAAATAATGGTGTGAAATAGTAGTTTTGCCCTGACAGGAGCTTACCAAGAGACACAAAGCTGTGTGATCTTCAGCATGCAGTGCCTTCTTGTGCAGCATCTCTATAGCAAAAAGCAGCTCTTCACGTCGCATCAGGATGACTGCACCACTGAGCTGTGCTGCGAGCACAGCCCCAGCTCCAGGCACGTGTGGTGTGGGCTGGCCGACAGCAGCGCCTCGCTGGGGCAGGGGGCAGCTCTGGGCATGGGGCTTGGCCAAACCTGCGATCCGTGTGGTTATCATGTCCATTATACAGTGAACACGCAGCAATTCACTTCCCTCGGGGTGGTTTAATTCCTCTCTCTGAGGGTGGTTTGCCTCCCAGTCCTTACTGCAAGCAGAGCAGTAACAGAGCAGCCTCTGCCCAGCCCACTACCTGTGGATTTGCAGTACTGCTTTCCAGCCACAAAGCTGTCCACCACCAAAACCAGGTGCTTTGTGCCAGGTGCTTTGGCCCCTTGTCTGTACGGTTTCTGTCATGCAGGAGCTGGCAGGTGATATGTAGAGCACTGCAGTTACCCTGTCCTCACCACCACACAGCCAGAGAGCTCTGGCGACTGAAATTGAAGAAAATCTCTGCTTTGATTGTAGAGCGAGCCTTTGGGGAAGTAATCAGGTAAGAGCTGTTTTGGTTTAGTGCTGTAATGTGAAGACTTTTGTAGTGCTGTAACAAAGACTTCTGTCTAGCTCCAGCAGTTCTGCTCCTGGCACTGCCGCTGGCTTGCGAAGCTCTGAACAGCTCGCTCGGCCTGTGCTGAGCTCCCTCGCCACCTGCACCACCTCTGCCACTATCCTGGAAGTGTGCTGGAAAGTGGAAAAACAACAAGTAGGTACTGCACTGCATAGCTGTTGGTTGACTCGTTTTGTTGTTGGGACCAATGTCAGAATAAGTGTTACCTCTCCCCATTTCCATAGGCTGAATTACTTTTGGTTGTAGAATAAAAAATACGGCAGCAGCCTTCCGCGTGAAGGCTGCTGCAAGGGACTTATAAAGTCCTCTCAAAACATTTATAGCCTGGGGCAGGAAGGTGCCAGGCTGAGGGCAGACATTAGCACTGCTGAGCTGCTTTTAACCTGGCCCCGAGGTTAACCATTGCCCCACGGGCACGTGCTCAGTGACCCTGAACGGCAGCCTGGGGGAAGCTTTGCATCGTCTCCTGCTGCCGAAGTGCTGCCAGAGCAATCACGCCGCCTCCTGGGGTCAGGTGCTGCACGAGAACTCATTTTCCTGGTGAGACTTTAACCAGTCTCCATGGCAATCAGTCAGCAGGCTGCCAGCACCCCGCATCCTTGCCTCTCCTTCCTGCTTGCTGGCTGCCCAGGGGTGCTCAGGCATTGGGTGCACAGCACAGCACCTTCCCTGTGCATGTCTAGGCCCTTTTTACTCTCCTCTGGTGCTTTTCCAGCCCCTGAGCCACGCATGAGCTGCCTGCTTCCTTCAGGAGGAGCAGGACTCCCCCAGCGGGAGCAGGCAAGGGAGGTGGCTGCCAGCACAGGCACTCAGGAGCTTGAAACCGATCCCAGGTTGTTCACCCCATCCCTGGGAAGTTCCTGAGATGCTCCTGTACCTCTGTCCTGGCTTAGGAAGCTTTTGCTCTGTTCCATGGATAACAACTATTTTGTAAGAATAATCATGGCAGGGAATGAAATTATGACGTGTTTTTTGAAAAATTCAGAGTAATTGGATAAAGCATCCATTGCCTCACTCCAAGTCTTTGTACTGAAATACAGGCCTGGCTCGTGTCCCTGGGGGTGGAGCACAGATAAAAGCATCTTTAATGCTGTCTGAATTAACTATTCCTAAAATCTCCTAACTCATTTGATTGAAACTTGCTGTGAAAGGTCTCTCTGTGCCATTTCAAAGTGTAACTATGTATTGAAACGCAGTCAGAGCACCAACCGCTGAATTTATGTTATTTATTTTCAGTATAACATAAACTCCATCCTAGCAAACACTTAGCCCTGTGTTTCACTGTAAGGCATGCGTGCTCTGGCGTCGTGGCCTCAGTGCAGCTATTCATGGGCAAAGCCAATGCCTAGGCTGCTGTCTTTATGACATGTGCTTTCAGCATGTGCTGAAAGATGTGACTTGGCCTTTCTGAAAAGGGGCTCTTAAAATTCTCTACCCACATGCTATAAACCTGTATCATGAGGAACTCGTGGGTTGTATATAGGTTACAGAAAATGTAATTGTGTAACTGCGTTAATGCATTCCTGAGCTAAGGTGCTGAAGTATGTGCTAGCTGCAGAAAATAGTGCCGGGGGGGTTAACTAGCCGTGCTTGGGCACCTCCTGGACAGCCCCAGCAATGCTGCGAGCAGGTCCTTGTGCCTCCCCAGGGAGAACAGAAGGTCCCCCTGCAGGAGCAGCTCTCTAAGTGTGCTTAATGACATTTTTTAAAGCATTTGGAAAAATGTTTCAGTATGCTGGGGACCACTTAAGGACTGCAAAAAAAGCATTATGAACACAGGAATAAAAGCCCCAGGGGCTGGGTGGGGTATCCGGGGTGAGCCCTGGGCTGCTCGCGCTGCCTGGCTCGGGGCGCCCCAGGGTGGCAGCACCCCGGGTGGCAGCACCCTGGGCTGAGCCGCGGCTCTCGCAGCCAGCGGCACTCCCAGCACGGCTGTGGGGCCGGTGTCACAGCCCTGTCCTGCGGAGGTGCTACTCTGCCCCCTTCTGCTGCGCCTTTCTGCTTGCTCTTCTCTGCGAGAGCAAAGCCAGGCTGAATGCACGGCGTGCCTGGTACCTAGTGTAAGAGGTGATAATCAAAACAAACAAAAAAAAGGGACCTTATTTATCAGTGTACAGTTGACCTTAGTGCAGGACACTTCTGGGACTTGCTGCAAAGCTGGGATCAAGCACTGTCCGAGCTCTGGTTTTTAGGGTGAGCACATCCCCGGGGTGAAGTGCCACCGGACCGAAGTTTTATTGCTGATCCAGCTCTGGCTCTGCGATGTAGTCCTGAATGCAGAGACTTGTCCCACTCTGTTTTTTACCTCCCTGAGCTTATTTTTCTTTGTTCTATTTCATTTTTTTCTGCTTTCAGACAGGTGGGGACCCCACTGGCTTCTCTCCCCAGGGACTTGTCCTTCCAGACCTCAGCAGAGGTACAGACCAGGCAGGGGAGCCTTCCTCAGAGCCCTGCCACAAAGCCTGTTCTTCAAGGATTGTCCCTCAAATAACAATGTTTTGTTTAGCTTTACAACTTCTTAAGTCCCTCTCTTTAGTTTCTCGTGTTTTGAATATATAATTGGATAATTTCCAGGGTGGAGAACTACTCACTAATTGTATACAGGTGGATCACGACATCTTTCGTGCACTTGCTTGGACTGAGTTCCCACAGCCCCGGAGGCCAGTTCACGCTTCCAGAGCTTGTCTACTTCATTTAGTACCATAACTGTACTTGGAAATTCTGCACTGTTTTGCACAAACAGATTTCAAAGCACTTTCTGCCACTCCTAGAAACAGAAGAAAATTCCCACTTGCCCTCCCTTTCTCTGCCTTTTCCCCTGCGGGCTCCTTTTTGTCTCTATACACGTTTCAGCCTGTTTGGCCTTCCCAAAGCCACGTTTCCTTTAGAGGAGGCAGAAAAAAACAACCAAAACAAACTTGCAGGAGAAAAGGCAGAGAAAGGGAGGGAAGGCAACTTCTGGAAGAGCTGTCCACTCAGTATGGCCTCGGACTTGGGATGTCCCTGCCCTGGCACCGCAGGTCCCGCAGAGAGGCCCCAGCACTGGGGCACGGGAGGCAGGGCCCTGAGGCCAGGCCTGTCACAGCACGGCCACACGTGGCAGCTCTGCAGCCCCCACACGGTCGGGTTGCTCGGGCCCCATCGGGAGATGAAGGCTCCTCGTGGGGCCAGCCCTGGGCGGGCAGCTCCCCGGGCAGGAGCTGGCGGTGTCCCACGGGCAGAGGCTGGGCCCGGAGCCCCAGGGCCCCACAGGGCCTCCACCAGAGGCTCTTCTGGCTGGTGTGAGCCTGAGCATTTTCTAGGCTGTCCTGATCGGATCCCATCACAGGGCTGAGATGCTGGTGTTGCCGAAAACCGCAGGTCTGTTCCACCAACCTGCTGCAACAGCACCCCAGGAGCTGCCTGCCACAAGCCTGGCCCCATGCAACCCCACGTCCACCACAGCCTCTGCTCCCGGAGAAGCGCTTCCACCTGAAGCTTACAACCAACACCATGATACATACGCCATGGTGCTCTCCAGGTACGTGGGGGAGGTGGACGGAGGAGATGGCATTTTGAAGGAGGAGACACCCCCCAAGAAGTTCAGGTGCCCGCTGCCACCACAGGCTTCTCTGTGGCCCAGCTGGCAGCCCCGTGGTGAGGAGCAGGCAGCAGCCCTGGTGGGGTGCTGGGGGACACGGTGTGATGAGACAGCCTCGGGGTCAGGTCCCCTGGCCTGGCCAGCTAAAGCTTCTCCATCGCATAGATGCCAGGAGCTGGTTTCAGGGTGGTGTGGGGTGCGTGATGGGACAACCTCAGCTCCACATGAAGCGGGGTCACCTGCAGACGGAGCTTCAGGGGTGGTGTGGAGTGTCCTACCCGGCCCTCAGCTGGCTGGGTTTTGTCTGCAGCTCCGGCTTATGGCAACAAGGGTTTCCCTTGCTGCACCCACTCCTGCCTCCCCTTGCGCCCACGCACCCCACACCCGCCTCGCCCCCTGAGCCTGCCCCGCTCCACCCTCCCCTCTGCTCCTGCCCTGCAGCTGCTTCGTCACCCAGAAATGCGGGGGAGGCTTCATTCCTGCGCGAAGCGCTCGGAGCGCGTCTCCTGCTCCCCCCTTGCCTGGTTTCCCCCGGCTTCTCCTCCTTCCTGTCCTCCCACCCCTGCTCCAGCTTCCTGCCCTTTGATGTGCCTCCGCTCCTTTGCTCCCGGGCAGGCGCCGCCTGCCAGGTGGAGGTGAGCCCTCCCCACCCCACAATTAGCTGTGATCCGAAGGTTCAGCTTTTCCCTGACCCCTTGCTCTGTGTGGCGGGGCTCACAGCACCACCATGGCCAGCAGAGCCCAGAAACGTGCCCCTCGAGATGGTGGCACCAGCCCCAGGCAGGTCCCAGCAGCCAGGGCTCTGCTTCGAGGCACCCAGGGCTGCCCTGGCCCGTCCCTCCATTGATGGCCTTTTTCGGGGGGGGGACATTGGCTCCTGGGGCATCGTTTGGGCAGCCAGGGGCTCCTGAGCATGTGTGCGTATGTGTGAGGAGGGCACATGGTGCATGTAAGAGCACACATGGAGTGAAAGTCTCAGCAGAGATAAGATTTTAAAAAATGTAATTGAAGGCACGGAGCATCCTGCCTGTTACTCAACTCTCCTTGCATAACCCCCGGGACCGGCAGCGTTCACAGATGACTGCGCCGCTGTCAAAATCATTTGGTGGGCACTTGTTGGAAAAACTGTCAGGTCAGCGCGGAACTAATTGCACAGGCATCTTTCACTAATAATGAGATTTAAAAATCTAGAAAAATACCTGCCAAATACTTTGCAGCTCTCCGGATGAGCCTGCGATGCCTCTCAGTGCTCAATCCTCCCCGTGTACCGGGGCTGACTGGGATGGGGACGGTTCGGAGCCTGCCATGAACACGCATTACAGGCCACGTGCCATCGCCCTTGTCACCTAACAAAACTCATGCTGTGACAGTCCTCCTGGCACGGTGGCCTGGTAGGTGTGGAGGAGCCAGCGTTCCCCCTCCTGGCAGGAGTTTCACCCTGGTGCTGGTCCCCCTGCTGCATCCCCTGGGATGCTGGTGTGTCCCTGAGCGTGCTGCCACTGCCCCGAGCATCCGCAGGGACTTGGAGCCCCCAGACCAGGCTCTGCGTGGGGCAGGGGGTCACACATCGCCCCTGGGAGCACGGCGGTGGCTGCTCGTGGGCCAGAGGGAGCAGGACAGGAGCTGCTGCTGCTTTCTCAGGGGCTGCAGTCCTTCTCCTCTCCCTGCCATCCGCACCCAGGGCTGCGGCGAGGGTTGCTCCTGGGCGCTGCGGGCGGCTGGGCAGCAGGGAGCTGAGCAGCTGGGGAGCTGAGCACAGACACACGGGGCGCCTTTGTTTGCCTGGGTGAGCAGCCAAGTTGCAGCCCATCTCCGGCTTCGTACCAGCTGCAGATCTAAAGCAGCTGACCGGCCCTCCAAAAAAACAAAACACGTCTAGGACCAGGGAGTGGCTTGCGCTGGTGCTGAATAATGATGGTCCTGACACGCTTATAAAGCCATGAGGCGGAGAGCTCGCTACAGAGCTGATCCTGGCAGCCCTGGCCCTCCGCAGAGCATCGCTGCACCTCATCAGCCAAGGTACGTGTCCGAATGAAGAGAGGCAGTGCCCCTTCGCAGCCCGCAGCTGGAGGCAGGCTGGGCTTGTCTTTAAAACTTGGGGAAAATGCTACCACTGCTCCTGAGGAGGAGCTGCTGGCCCAGAAAGTGTCCTGACCCTGGGGCTGCGCTGGGTGAGCACCAGCGGAGGGGGATGCAGCATCGTGCCCCAGGGCACAGGGCTGGGAGGGCGTGCTGCAGGAAAACGGGCCATCTCCTTCCTCGCAGCACGCCTCGGGGCGGGCGGATTGTGCTTTATTCGGTGCTGACGGGGCTCCTCACCTACTTCCCATCCTGCACACCGCAGCGCTGCGAACATCCCGGCACACGAAGCTGTGCTGTCCCTCCCGCCGCCTCTCGGGGCCCACCTCAGCTACTTTCCTCCTTCCCAGGTCCGTTTCCCACCTGCATCCCGGCACAACCATGCTGGGCATGGCAGCGCGGCTCTCAGTCCTGCTCGGTCTCCTCGGCTTCGGGAACGGGCAGATGTTTCACATGGGGCCGTGCCCAGACCCCCCCGTGCAGGAGGACTTCGATATCTCCAAGGTGTGACGCGCCTTCTGAAACCTCACAGCGGGCAGCAAGGAGGGCGCAGGTGGCAGGGGAGCAGCGGTGCAGTGACCCCGGGCGTGGGGTGGGTTTGAAGGGTCCAGCCTGGGAGCCCCAAGGCAGTGGGGTGATGCTGGTCCTGTTCTTCGTTCTCCACCTGGTACAGTGCTCGCTCAGCCCCGTGCTGAGCAGTGCCTGCTGCAGTGCCCGTGGCTCCTATGAACCCATCGGGCTCGGCCGTGCCACCAGCAGAGCCTGGGTGCTCTGCTCCGGCCCCTGGTGCTCAAAGCTTCTCTCTGGACTTTCTTTTCTCAGTATTTGGGAAAATGGTACGAGATAGAAAAGCTGCCCTCGAATTTCGAGAAAGGAAGCTGCATCCAGGCAAATTACTCGCTGAAGGAGAATGGGAAGTTTAAAGTGGTCAACAAGGAGCTGCTGTAAGTGCTCGCGTGCAGGCTGTGCCTGCACTAGCAGGGTTCCCACCACCTCTCTTGCTCTCTCTGGGGGTGATTTTTCTCCAAACCACCTGTTTCTGGGCGTGGGGGTGCTGGGGGAAGCACAGGCTTGGATGTTGCTCTGTCTGGCTCCGCCACAAACCCTGGTATCACGGGGTGCCAGGGGCAGGATGAGCGCGTGAGCGAACAGGGAGGGAAGCGCGGTCCCTGCGCTCCCTGGCGTGCTGTGGGGACTTTGTTCTGCTTCACAACAACACCACAGCAACACGCTTTGTGTCTGGCAGGGAGCTGCTTCCATGCTGCTCTCCAGCAGCGCTGCATCAACCCTGCAGCTCCCATGCTGGGGATGCACCAGGCAAGCAAACAGCTGTGGTTACCTGTGGGAGGTGCAGGTGGGGCATCCCAACGGGACCAGGGGCTGCAGACATGCGCACACACACATGCGCACACACACACACACACACGCACATTCCCCCTTTTTTACATGCAGGAAAAATGAGCTGGAGATACAAAGCGACTTAGGCAAAGCGGCACGGGGTGCTGCTCTTGAGACATGAGCTTCTACCTCCTTGGGTGTTCCTGTTTCACAGGAAACTGAAAGTTTCCTGCCCCAGGGGCAGCGTCTAGGTCGTGAGGCATGCGGGGAATAAATGCAATTACAAGACGGGCAGCCAAGTGGCAGAGCCTGCTGCCAGCAGGGCAGTGCTCTGCACCCGCAGCGAAACAAACCCCAACTCACCAAGCAGGGCCAGGTAATTTGTGTGTGGATGAGTGTGCTGCCTTCCAAAAAATGCAGGTCGTTAAACAGCGGTGAGCATGTGCCTCGGGCCAGGGTCCCACCGTGGTTGCGTTGCACCGCTCCTCCCAGCACCATGCTCCCGCTGCCCGTAGGCAGTGGTGACAAGTGTCACCAGGTCGAGCTCTGTCCCCCAACCCTTAAAAAAAATAATAAAATAAAAAATTTGGCACCACATAGGGCACTGCGGGGCAATGGAGCAGGGCAGAGGCAGCCTGCAGGCTGCACAGTGCTGTGCCTTTAATGTCAGCAGCACCAGTGCTGGGATTTTGGTGTCGAGGAAGAGGCAGCAAGGAAAAGAGGCACCTGGGGCACAGGGGCTGTGTGACCCAGGACAGTGTTTTCCCCAGGACCTGGTGTGTCCTGGGTGCTGCTGAACCCATCCCTGCAGGCGAGCTATCCCCGGGTTAGCTGGTACAGGGCCCAGCCCCTCCTGGTGCAGCCGGGGGGTAATTTACTGGACATAAAGTTTTAAATGTGATTTCAAGCTCACCTAATTCTATTTCTTGCTGTGTCCTTCTCCCCGTAGTTCCAGTGGCAAAGTTAACGAAATTGAAGGAGAAATCATGCACACGGATGTGAAGGAGCCGGCCAAGCTCAGTGTCCGCTTCAACTGGTGTAAGTCTGTGTGGGGCTGCTGGCACGGAGCGGGCTCAGCTCCCCTGGCAGCAGCGGTGCAGAGCCGCAGAGCCGCAGAGCCAGGGGTGAACCTGCCGGGGGGCTTGGCAGTGCCACAGAACGAAGGCATGGGGCTTGGAGCAGCCGTTGGTGGTTTGAGGGTGTTTATAAAAAAAAATCAAAGCAAGAGAGACTGGCAGCATCTCCAGCACTTCAGGCCATTTCACAGATGGGGAGGGAGAGGGCTGCTGGTGCGGGAGGCAGGAATAGGCTTGCTTTTGTGGGCACGGCGGTATGGCGACCAGCCCACACCGCCTCTGTTTACAAGCTTCTTTTAATAGTCTTTAATAATGTGGTTTTGTTTGCTTTTGTCCTCCCCTGTGAGTGTAACACACCAGAGGGGCCTGTGAAGGATGGTGCATTTCGTTCCTCCCGCATGGCAAGGCACCTTGTCTGCAGCAACACTAGGGAAAGCGAGAATAAATCCCCCGTGCCCCCTCTTACTGTACTTCCTCGCACCTTTCCCTTGGCTGTTTGACAGCACTTGCGTGGTTATTTGGAGGTATGGGAGGACACGTACAGGAGGTGCAGGTGCTGCTCGCGGGAGCAGCCAGTCCATCCCAGGCACTGTGGAGGCACCACCCACACCCCTCTGCCCGCAGCCCGTGCTGCGCAGGCACCCTGTGTACGGCTATGGGCTGGGCTGCTTTTCGGTGGCATGGACAAGCTGTGCAGGTCACAGCGTTAACTTCCCAGCAAGACCTTCCAGTTCAGGGCTTCATGGCTTTCTCGAGTCCCTCTGGCGGAACAAGGAGTCCTGCTAGGGCTTTATAAATCACAGCTCCCTGGGCTGACCGCAGCTGCGCAGCTTGGCAGCAGCAGAAGTGGGAACAGCCCCGGGAGTGAGGCTGTAGCCATCTGCTGTGCAGAGAGGGTCACCTGCCACGTGTAACCCAGCCCTTCCTTCCCCTAGTCATGCCTTCTGCCCCTTACTGGGTAATCTCCACCGACTACGAAAACTATTCGCTGGTGTACTCCTGCACGAACATCCTCTGGCTCTTCCATGTTGACTACGCCTGGATTATGTCAAGAGCTCCCGACATGCACCCGGAGACTGTGGAGCACCTGAAGAGCGTCCTCCAGTCCTACAAGATCGACACTGAGAAAATGATGCCCACGGATCAGCTTAACTGCCCTGCTGACATGTAACTCCCAGCACGCAGCCACACAGCACCAGACGAGCTATGAACTTTGTTGCTTTTGTTATTAGCCATTAGATTTCTCTTTGTAACAGAGAAATGCAGTAATCCCTTTGCTAATGGTAGTTTGCCAGCCCTGAGTCACTCCGTGCTGTTGTTCCCTCTGTTGCTGTTCCCTGTTTCATCTCACTCTGCCTGACTTTGGCAGGGTGGCTGATTCAAAGCTGATGGGTGCAGAAAAGAAACCCTGACGTGCAGGCGTGAAGCTCTGCTGTTGCTTCAAATCCTCCAGCATGGGGACGCAGAAAGTTATGAGCTGCTATGTGCAAACGTTAGCCCCAGGGGGAACCATGCACCCACAACTTGTTTTGATGCTTCTGGGCCTGCTGGGAGCACAGGGTGTCTGAGCACATGGGGTCGGTGCTGCAGCCTGGGGCTGGGCATTTTCTGGTGCGGGGCAGTAGGTGGAAGCTACTGCCAAGTCAGTAGATCTACTTGCTAGGGTTCGGGTCTGGCCTTTTTAAAGTCTGAGAAGTCTGAAAATGTCCAGAAAAACAGCATTGCTCCATCCCTGGTGTCTGTACATGTCTTCCTGTGCCCCTAGCGAGGCTGGTCCTGCACTAGCAGAGCTCCGAGTATACCCGTAAGCAGACAGAAAGAGTGGGGGCTGCTTGCTTGGCCTCTGCTCCCGAGGCTTTCCCCTGCTCGCTGCCTCCTGCGTGCCCACTGGCTCTACCCCTGCCCTGCCAGGGGCTCCGCTACAGCTCTGCTCACATAGCACTGATGCAACTCATTAAAACAAAATCCAAACACCTGCTTCTGGCCCTCTCTGCCTTCCTGCCTGCGTGGCATGTTGTCGGCTGGGCGCCCACCTCTGTGCTTCTGCCTCCCACCTGGGAGGGCCTGGCTGCGGGGACCTTACCCCCCGCTGCTGTGGGGATGTCCTGGTGTGGTGCAAAAAGGCACCTTGTAGGCAGTTGTAGGAGTGCCGGGAAGCCCTGTACAAAGCCAAGGTGCCTTTGCACACACCTGGGTTTTATTGTGCTGGGAGAAACTTCAATAAACCCACCCGGGGAGGGAGAGGAGAGACTCGGGGCACTCGTTGCTTCTGCTCTCCAGCTCGCTGTGGACAAATGTCATCGGGCTGACAGCCTGCTGGAAGCCACCTGGTCCATGGCCACCTCTTCTGTGCCACGTCCTCCGAATAAAATCCTGGCCGTGCCCTCGCCATGCAGCAGGTGCCAGGCACCTCGTCACCATTGAGCGAACGGTGGGGATGCTGCGGCCATCGGCTCTGCGGCCGGGGATCCATCACCTCACGGGCAGGATGGGGGCGAGACAGGAGGGAGTCCCCACAGCCACCACGACCGGCAGTGGCATTACGCCCTTACCCCTCCGCACCACGACCCCGGTGACACGAAGTGATGCAGCTCCCCCACACCCTCAGCCCGGACTGATGACGGGGGGGCACGCCGCGCTGGCGGCCGCGTTACATTGTGGGGGCAGAGCGCCTCGTTCCTCCCCGCCCCCGGGCTTCGGCCTCCCCTCGGCTCCCGTCCCTCGGGGCTGGGGCCCCGTGAGGCGGGCGGGGCCCCGTGAGGCGGGCGGGGTGCCGGCGGTCCGCCGGCCGCCAGGGGCCGCGGTGGGGCCCGGCGCCGGCCGCTGTGAGGCGCGGCGCGGTGCGGCGGGGCGGTGCCGCGGCGCGGGCCGGAGGCGGGCGGCTCGGCCATGGAGGCGCCCTCGGTGTCCTCGGTGCCGGCCGCCTCCGCCTCGGGGGCGCCGGCGGGGCGGGGGCCCATCAAGGGCATCCTGAAGAAGGGCGGCGGGAAGGCGGCGGGGGACAGCGCGGCCCCCGGGGCGAGGCGGGCCAGTCCGGCCCGCGACGACGACGAGCACGGGTGAGGCCGCGGAGGGGAGGAGGAGGAGCGGGGCCCTGAAGGCGGCTGGGGGCTGCTTTAGGGCCGGGGTCGGCGCTGGGGGGCCGGGGGGTGCTGAGGGTCTGCTGGCTCCGCGGGGCTGCCCCGGCGGGGAGAGCGAGGGGGGCGAGTGCCGGCTGCCGGCGGGGCCTGGCTGCGGAGGGGCAGCGCAGAGCTGGTGGTGCGGTGCTTTGCGCCTTGTGGCACGTTCAGCGGGGTAATGCTGTCTGGGAGCCGGTGTTCAAAAAGACGTTTGCAAACAGGGCGGCTTTAGAGTTGCTACAAGGATGGTTTACGCTTTGGGAAATGCACTTTACCGTGAGGGACTTATTCCTCTCAAAAGGAGCTTATCTGTAACCAAAAGTGCGTCCACAGGGACAGAGGGCGCCTTGGGTTGAAACATACGGCAGATGTATTCGTCACTGCTCAAGAGAGCAGCCTTGAGAATGTGCAGCAGCAACGCGCTGAGTTAGTCCAGAAATCCGCGAGGTGGTCTTGAGCTGGGCCCCTGTCCTTGACCAGTAGAAATCTTGCCTTTTGCCTGATTTGAGCACTTGGCGTGCGATGACAGCTCTCTGAGACTCCATCGCATCGTGATGACCGGAGCTGGACCCGAACCCATGTTTATAGAATTTTTTTGGGCAGTTTTATTCATTTGGGACCTCACTTGGTATTGCAAGGAGAGGAATAATAATCATCAAATAAAACGTGCATGCAGGTTCCTTTCTATTATGGTAATGTTCCTGTTCCTCTTTGCCTAGTCTAAGTCAGCCAGGTAGGAACTAAAAGTTTTTCGTTTGCTGTACTGCCTGTGGTAAAGGCTCCTGCTTTCCAGAGAGACATTATTACAACTGGAGGAACAGCATGATATTTTTGAAGGAAGTGAATGTAAGTAGCAATACAGTACGCAGAAGTTGTGTGTTTTTTTTTTTTCCCCTCTAGTTTTAATATAAGCACAAGGTACTTATTATCACACCAGGTGTAAAGTGAAACTGGCTTTTAGGGGCCTCTGTTTCATTTTCTGCAATCTCTTCTACCATCTTGAAGAATGATGAGAAATAAGAGTATAAGCTAATGAGCTGAGTATGTGGTATAGTTGGGGGTAAGCAGTTAAGCGGACAGGAATCCAGCTTGTATTTCCTATTTACTGATGTGAGTCAGTGAATGCGTTATTAGATTAATTCCGAAATTGCCTCGCAAGTTAAAGCGCATTGTCTAAACCTGGCACACTGCATTAGAAGATTTCCTGGAAAGATCAGAATAGGGAATTTAAAGCTAGTTTGTATGCAGATATTATTTTTTTAGTTGGCGACTTCATTACATCAGTGTTACTTCTGAATTTAGCAAAATCATTTTGTATTCTAAAAGAATTAGAAGCAGTACAACTGTGATGTTCCTTTCAGACTGAAAAGTGGCTTACGAATTAAGGTGTCTGTTTTCTTTGTGCACCTCAATCAGCAGCCTCCATACTTCTTTCTAATACTGAAAGTCAGATCTGACTTTCCTTTAAAAATAGCTGCAGATAAAGGAACTCATTGTGTCAGCTGTCATCTTGTAAAGTACCGTGTTCAGAAGAGCTCTCAAGTATTTGCATCATTATCGACCTGGTACTGTTGTTAGTGATGGTGAAATTCATTGGAAAACTTCCTTAATGAAGATACGATGCAAAAGAGAAGTTTGTGAAATTGAGACATCACTGGAACAGCATCCTGAGAGCTGAGATGATGGCTTTGTGGTAGATACATTCTTGGCGATGCTGGTATGTGGTTTTTTTTTTTGTTGTTGTTGTTGTTGTTTTTTGCCTTAAAGCTCCTGTTAGAGCATCTGAGAGATCTGATCTGGCATTTTACAGAGTAACTAAGTGTGTTTGTGTATTTAGCAGACTCTAATTCCCTGATCTGGTTTGCAGCATAGTCCTGCCAGCAGCTGTGTTGGAACAGACAAGAGTCTGCTATGGTAGGAGCAAGTGAGGTGTGAGAGGTGTTCCTTCGAGTGATACAGCAGAAACTCTGACCTGTCAAGGTGTGGTCTCAAAATAAATGGTTACTTATATGTTTAAGGATGTGAAAGAATACAGTGAGTACTTCTGGAATTTCTTATCCTTTAAATCTGATTTTACTTAGGAAGATTAGATTTCATATTTCTCAGATACAGACATATGAACCTGGTCCCCTGAAGTCATGTCAGGAAGTGTTTTCCTGTGATGCTCCTAAGCTTTATCGTTAATGTTATGCTGCTGTGGCATGCCTAAGCATGCCAAATTGGAGGCAGTCAAGGGAGGTGTGTGCTTTTAGAGCACTTAGTCACCCTCCTGTGACAACTTTTTATGTGAAGGGGTGAAATGACCCGTTTGTCTGTTTGCCACTAATGATAACTTTTTTTCCTAGCTGAATTTTAAATCGTGCTCTGGGAAGTGTTCCACAGCTGAGGTGCTTACTGTTGGAATCTAAAGAAATGAGTGAAAAAAGAAACCACTAAAATATTTCTCAGTCTTGTATTTGTAAGATAATGAATTGCTGGCTGTAGACTGTCTAGTTTCAAGACTACTGTATGTGAAAGATTTTTTTCCAAGGTTTCCAATATTACTGTTAGGTTTGGCGTTGTGAGCCCGGGTGGGTTAACCCTGGATATTCTCTGGGCAAGTGCAGGGAGCACAAAGGCACCTGGTGGGAGCATCTCCCATCTGTCACATCTCCTCTGCGACCAGGCCCCTCCCTGCAGCATACATACCATTGTCTGACTGCTGTGACTGAGGCACAGCAGTCCTCATATATACTGGCTATATAACCATAAGATCATCTTATGTTCCTCGTACATGGACTTTAAGCAGGTGTTTAGCTGATGTTTAACTGGTCATTTAAAGAATCTTAAATAGGTAGGTTTGAATTACAGGTGTTCCTGGACTACGGCTCTTGCTTTGTAATCACGAAGCTCATGACTCCCCACCCTGCTGGAGCAGGCAATCTGACTCATGTTCTGTCTGCTCAGATTGCAATCTTGGTGTTGCAGCTGGGACCAAGTGACAAATAGATAGGAAACTTCACATAAGATGTGGTTAGTATATGCTAAGGTGATTAAGCTTATTGGTATGCAGTTCTACAGTACAAGTTTGTGGCATGTAGGGTTCAGCATCAGCTCCTCCACTTCTATATTTTTTTCTCTCTTAATTTTTCTTCCATTGCATTATGCAGTGCTTTCTATGAAGGGTAAATTTAGTTTGTACTTGGAATTTTGCATAATCGGTTTTGTTTTACAGGTGGTATTCTGTCTAAAAGCAGTTGTTTTATTGAGCCTGCATATATATTTTAAATCTTGTAATTTATTATTGGAACAGTCTACGTTTAAATAAGAGTAACTAAACTAAATTCTTTCAGCCAACTGTCCACCCCACCCCTGGAAGAAAACACAAACCTGTAACATTTGCTTCCCTAAGCAATAATTTTCCAACACTTCATGAATACCTTAATGCGTAAAGAAATATTAAACAATGGGATTAATTTGCTGTTCTAATGTTGTGTTTCTTGGCTCAGTCTAAGGGAAAGACTGCCTCCTGTGGTGCTTGCACTAGCATTTTGGAGAAAATGTGGAACCTGGTGGGTGCTGTTGACTAAACCTTTCAGTCACTTCGAGATCAGTAGAGTTGTGGCTCTTCCCCTCTCCACAGGGCAGCTGCTTTCCTTCTGGCCTACGCACTTCTGGCCTGTGTCACTCTGGGTAGGCTTTTGTTTCCGCAAATGTACATAAAGCGGTACGTTCTCTGATTAACTGAGGAAATCCTAAATAACCTACCATCACTGGTGGCTAGCTGTGTGAAGCGTGAAACTCTTGTGGCTTAGTTACACCAGTGAATCAGTACGGTTTTGAGATCCCAATTTAGCGTGACAAAAGCAGTATTAATTACCAGCTTGTTTAGTCCAATCCGTTTTACTGCAGGAAGTTATTTGTTGCTTTGTGGTGTTTGTGCACCAGTTTTGCTTATAATTGTAGCAGCTCACTGAGCAGAGGTAAGGCGGCTTTTTGCAGCAAGAATTGTGGGTTTTAATAAGAGGAAGAATGATTTTAGGTTAACTTGTAACAAGAGCAGACAGTTAATAGGGCAGTGATTGAACAAGAGTGCTAGTCTCCTGCAGATATGCACAATGTATTTGTATAGCACTGAGTTCGTTTAACTACTGTGACTTGTTAGGGAAAGTCAAGTCACGACGGTAATTTGTCGTGACTTAACAGAAGTATGTACGGGGCAGTGTTTAATAACCATGTTTATACTTTGAACATGCCTGTGTGTCATAACAATGTGCTTTTGGATGGTATATAGGAGAGGCTCAAAGACGTTCTCCATGTCCATTTTCTGTGGCCAAACAGAACAAAATGTTTTTAGAAGATTCAAAGCATTGGCTTCTCTTTCTTATTTCAGAAAAAAATCCCAGAAGTGGGATGAAATGAACATCATAGCTACATACCACCCAGCAGGCAAAGATTATGGCTTGATGAAAATAGATGAACCTAGTACTCCGTATCACAGGTAGGTTTGCTGAACTGCTGTCCTAAACAATGGCAGGTGACATAGTTTTGCTGCAGAACTGCGTTATGGATGATTGCCTGACAGACTGTGCAGTTCTATTGGCTATATACAATGTGTGTGAATTTACAGAGCTTCTAAATAAAGGGTTATAGCTGTCAAGATGTACTGCCAAAGTAAATTTTGGGGAGGTCTATGTGTATTACCAGGTCTCTCTCTATATATATCTCAGGTTTTAGTCTTTCAATGGAATTAGTAAGTCTGACTTGTACTGACATTTTTAGTTAACATCTATGTGCTAGAATAACAGCTTTCCAAATTTAAATTAAATGTTGATATAAACGACAATTTATAAAGTATTACAGGAGTCTTTTAATTGAGCACTGTAATGTCTTGAATATTTTATCAATGAATTTTTAAGCAGCAAATCATTGATAAAGGCTGCTTTCTTTCTTTGCCTTCCAAGCATGGTAGGAGATGACGATGAAGATGCAGTGAGTGATTCAGAATCAAATGAGCCCTTAAAAGCAGATGTGTTGAGTAAAAAGTAAGTATTGTAATAGAAAACTGACTAAAGATCACTTTGTTTTTCCTGGAGTGGTTTCCTTTTTGGAAAGGTATTGCTGTTTTCTCTAGATGCTGAGTTTTTGCTATTTTCAGAGTAGTTTTATGCATTGACTGTTCCACTGGTACTTAAAATCTCTTGCGTCTTGTTAGTATGCATAAATTTTGTTCATTATTTTTGCTATATTTGTATGTGTGTTGTGGAATTTCGTGTATTTTATATAGTGAAAATCTCCATGCTCAGAATCTTGTATTGTGTGCTTTATGTAGACTGGCAGCTGCAGCTGAAGGTAGGGGACCTAAGATTATAGCAAGGCTAGAGGAAAGCAGTGAGGAGGAGGATGAGGATGAAGAATTAACACCTGAAGAACGAGGTAGGCATAAGTTGGTGTTTTTTATACATGTACATACACACACACACAAGTAGTCTCATTTTTTCAGTACTTTATCTTCCCAAATATTTCTTACTATCTGACAAAGCCTTTGTCATTTGAAAATGGAGGTACATAGTCTTTGAAGGAAAAGTAAAAGATTATACATGAACAGATCGGTTGTTCAGTCAGGACTGTTTGGTTTGGGGGGATCTACGTATACAGAGCAATGTGCTGTTACCAGCAGCACCCTTGTACAGAAGCTTATTGTATGGGAATTCCTCTTAAGAAACCTAGACTTCTCAAATGAGAAAGAAATCTACAATTATTCAGAAGAAAATTTCCTCATGGATCTTCAACAGAGATGTTACTTTACATTAGCTTGGGCTAGAACATTTTGAGGAAACAGACAAGCAGCAATACTTCTGAAGTTTCAGGATTGTGTTAGAAAAGTAGTGTTGGGGCTGCCAATAAACCAAGTTTAACTATGAGACCTGCTTTGGAAATGTTGGGTGTATGAAGCAAAGATAAGTTTTAAGCCACAGGGAAAGATGAAAATATTTTCTTCTACATGTGGTAAACATCTCTTATAACTAGCCTTTGGTAGCTGGCCAGTGGTCAAGTTGGACACCTGCAGAAGTTCATCTGCTGTCCCACCAGTACATCTCGACCTTAAGTCTGCTTAGAAACAAGAGTTGTGAAACTTTGGAAATTTTACATTACTGGATGCTTCTCTTCATTCAGACTTCGTTTTACTTGCAGACAGGTTCTTTTAAAAGCCCTTCAGCCATTCCAGTCCATTAATTACTACCCTTTTCATAAGTCAGACTCATTTAAAAAAAACAAGGATTGTTTGGTCATAAAAACGATGTACTGTCATGGTAGGAATAAACCTGACCTAGGAAGCAGTTGGTGCTCATGCCTTTCTGAAGAGGAAGTAACTGATTTTATTTATTTATTCAAAATATCAAATCTCTGCACTTTTTGTCCACAGAAAAGAAGAAGCAGTTTGAAATGAAGAGAAAAATGCACTACAATGAAGGACGAAACATCAAACTGGCAAGACAGCTCATCGCAAAAGAACTACCTGCTGAAGATGATGAAGAGATGTGTGATGCTGCAGATGTAGAAACGATGAATACAGAAGCTACTGAACATGGTGAGGTGCTGATTAATCAAAAGCTGTGTTTAACTTTTGGTGATCCTTTCAGCTGTTGGGATGAATATGCTCAAGTGTGATAATAGAAGGGGTGCGGTATAGATGTAACGCTCAACGTGCAGTACTGCGTGCTGTCATGATAGGTGGATTTGTGGTGTGGTACCAAAACAATCAGCACTGTTAATTAAACACGTGGGCTTCTGTTTGTTATAGCACAACAGAAAAACAAACACCTCTGCTTCAGGCCAGTAGTAGCTCCACAGCATAATTGACTCATGGTAGTGAAGTTGCCAGCATCCTTTTTTGTAGGGGAGTTTTCCTGTGCAGGACATTTAAAGCTGTGGCCACAAGGGAGAGCCTGGCCTTGTGTTGTGGCGTGCTTCCCATTCTGCTCCCAAACCATCCTGTAGTCAGCAATGGGCAGCTAGCATGAGGGCTTCTTCCCTGTTCAGAGCGGTGTGTCTAATGAATGTCTGCCCATCTCATGGTAACTTAAAACTATGCTGTTAGGAGTTCAGTATCGCTTGTCCTTAGGCATTAATGTTCAGTCTTACAGTATGGGATGAGAACCTGAGCCTCCCCTTTTAACACAGCTGCTGGAAGAAAGTCTAGGACTCTTAGCTGGGAGCTGTTTCTGAAGCCTGCTGCAGAGCTGTCTCTTGATAGCAATCTCTTAGAACTATAGAGGGTGACACCTTCTCTGCCATCTTTAGCTTCTCTCTGGGACTATATAACAAAGTCTTCGATTTTTATGTATTCACCAGGCCTTCTGGTGAATAACTACAGCTGTTCAGTACCTACCTCTGTGTGGAACAGCACATTGAACAGGTTTCTGACATTAAAAAAAAAATAGACATCTCTTGCTAATGAGACAAGTGGTGATGAATCTGAAGTCTGTAAGCCTCCTTCGTCTGTTGCTTGGCAAAACTAGAGACATTAAAACAGCCTGAAGACTTGGGAAGATGCTGCATGGGTTTAAATTGGTTCACATTCGCTTTGCACGACCACGTGAACTAGAAACTCTTCTACATATAGTTTAAATTCCACAAAATAAAAAGGTGATTTGCCAAGTTGCATTTTTTTTTTTAAAGTTTTGTGGATTGCACACTTGTGTTCCATTTTTTCTTACGGAAGGGCTAATGCCTTCATACTTGCTTTGAGAGGGTCACTTGCTACATGTCTGAGACCCATTAACGGCCTGGATTTCTACAGTAATTTGTAATACGCCTTATAATGGCTATTTACTAGAACTTCACTCTCCAGGGGAAAGGAGGGCTCCAATAGGCAACCTTAGGACCTTTCTCCATGGCTTGAAGCTGCCATCTCTCTGCACTCTGCTGTAAAACAGAGGCAACTCCGCTCCCCAGCTGCATTCTCCAGTGGACAGAAGGCACACCTTTGCAGCATTTTTCCATCTCTATTGTTGAAGTCCATTCCACCTTGCCTCATAACCAGCTTCTGAACCACAACTGGTAATTATCTATTTCAGACTGCTCATGGCCAATAGATTCCATAAATGTAATGTTTGCCAGTTTATCAGTCCATTAACTAACTGGTTCACCTCTGCCATGGCTTATAGAAATACTTTCCATTAACTCCATGTGGTTCTCAGTTCTTCACTTCTGTTTTTGTATTATTCTGCTTAACAAGCCCTGGCGTTTCATTATCTCCTAATCTCGACATCAACTATCCCGGTTTGTGTTCTCTGTACTTGATCAGTTCTTCTGAGGTTCAATACTGGTCTCACTCTTGTAGCAGCTAGTGAATAGAATGATAGTGTGCAGGATTGGTCAAAGGACAAGGGAATCTGGTCAAAGCTGTCAATAAGCAACTGTCTTCTGTCACTGCCCATGTTTTAAGCAATTCCTTCATCGAGATGATAAGCGTTCAGTAACATAACCATGTTAATGCCAAAGTTTTACTGGAATAACTTTTTGGAGATCTCTTGATTATTCTCTCACCTTTATTCGGGGGCACAAAAGAATCTCTCATAAATGTTAATTACAGATTTTTGAGCTACAGAACATTTCTGAAATAGCTGGTTTTAAAATTTGCTGCTTGGATTCATTTCTAATCTGTACTTTTGGTCGTGCTAGGCAATTGGATATTTAAACAGTATTTTGATTTGTTCGTTTCCTTCACGGAAGTGGATCAAAATGCTAATAATTCCGTTTCTGAAATTGCCTCCTTAGGACTCTAAGTGTGTTAGGATGCTCTTGGATCTTTCTGAAGTTGTTTGGAAAGTCTGTAATTTATCTGGATAGCTTTCAAAGAGCTCTTCAACTTCAAATCATTGTATTTTAAAGTGCTTTCTTAGCAGAGGAGAGTTTTCTTCAGTGTATTGGGTTATGCAGGCAATGACTCTGGCTTATTTTGTCTTCAGTCTGTTGAACACAAACAGCTGTTAGTTTAAGTGCAGAAGAAATGTCTGTCTTTTACTGCATGTTGTATTGATAATTTCTTCCAATTGATTTCAAATCTTCTGAAGTTAGAGATCATCCATCTAGTGATGTAGCTACCACTCACCTGTTATGTCTGAGAGTGTAAATCCCCGTAAGTGAGAGCTGGTATGCAGTGTCTGTTTATTCCAGTGGAACAGCATGACTTCCATAGTAGTGATGATCGCTTCAGATACAGATGTGACGTGCGGTATCTCACAGTGGTCTGTTGTGACTCTAGGGCTCCTCTGGCTCCTGGGTTTTTCTGAAACCTTCTTGTCACTTGGAAGCTTTTGGTCTGTGAAGATCCCTTCGAGGTTATTTGCTTCTCTTATCCAGTGCTTCTTTCTACCCTCTAATCCCATCTGTTTTGTTTTTCAATAAAGCTAGCAGTATTATCCTGATCTCTGCAAACTGTCCTTTCTGTTATGTCTGTGCTGAGGAAGGGGCTAAGGGTTTGAGACAAGTTTTTAAGAAGGCTTCTGTCATTTACCACAAAGTCTGCTAATGTAAGTTGCGCTTCTTGGTTACAGAATGAGATTTCTTGCTGATTGAAATGAAGATCACCAGTCCAGTCAGTAATGGTGAGAACTATTTGTGTATTTATGCCCTTGTTTTCATCCTTGGCTACCAAGTATTTTATATGGATGGGTCGTTCCTTTCTTGCCTTTAGCTGTACCTTATCCCCGTGCATGTGGGTTACACCAGTCAAGCTTTTGGGAGGAAAAGAAAGTTGAAGTTGTAGCAGTATGCATTTAGGTTGATTCAGCATTTCAGCTTCTCTGGAATTTCTCTGGCTATTCCCTATTTATGACTCCATGAACAACGCAATAGACTTTGCCTACAAAATAGTGACCTTTGCTCCTCTCTGCAAACACCTTTCCTTCAAAAATTCTATTTGAAATTACTGAAGGAAAGATTCTTCATTTAAGCCGATTTAAGAATAATGATTTACATGCAGGCCTGCTACACAAAAAGTATCTTCTGCTACACAAAAGTGTCTCTCCTGAGGAGAGACAAGGGTGTGATCTGTAGTAGTTCACCTGACAAGCAGTAAAACTATTGTTCTCTGCTTATGGCTCGTTTAGCATTATTGCAACCATGATAAACTTACTCAGGTACTGCTGATCAGCTTAGCTGTCAGCTGACTGGGTGTGCTCTTTTGGACTTTGATAGATACAGAATACATTGTGTTTTCTTAACCATGGTGAGCAGCGCCCTGAAGATGACTTATGTGCAAAGACTGGGGTCATGCCTAAATTGTTTCTGCTTGGCGCATACGCTATTCGCTTGTGAAACTGCAGTTGGGACTGAGTATAACTCATGCACAAGCCTAACTGGCTTGCTTTAAGGTTATCATCTGGACGTGGCTTTTTCTGATCTTTGTATTATGTAGCTGAATTTTCAAGCATATATATATATGTATGTATGTATGTGTGTATACATATGCACATATTCACATAGTCACGTGTATAAATAGCCTTTGTCAGCGGGCTTTTTCATGTGAAAATAACCGATGAGAAGGAACCTCTTCTCTGATTTATCGCTGTTCTTTAGCTCAAAAATGTGAGTTGAAGACTTGGTGAACAATACGTCAGACTGTGCTACTTCATTTATTAGATTATTTTGTTTTTAAAGTGTCTCATCTGGAATTGAAATTTGACCAGAATAGTACTATGCTTAGTGGCATTTCAGGAACCTCATATGTTCTGCAAATCGATCTCTTTTTTTAAGTCTTGGGTTAAATACTTCTGATTCCAAGGTTGTCAAGAATTCAGTGCGTGGTGTGCTGAACGGTAGCATTGGCTATCTCTTCAAAACATGAGGGTGAAATAATTATTTTGGAGGCTTCAGCACTCTGAAACTAAAAGCATGTAGGTTGCTAAGATGGGTTGCAAACATTGCCTTTGGGAAGCAAAGATGATTTCAGGAATGTATTTGTGCGGTGTTTTGTTTTTGTTGTTTTACATATTCAATGAGTGTTACCTATAGTTACCTATTTTTGTAATCTTTCTTACGCAGCACATGCTACTCAAGACCAGCTGGAAGGTAGAGCACGCAGCGTAGAAGAAATCTGTCCAGAACTGTAACTGCTTGTCAAAGACACAAATATAAACACTGCTTCATGATTTTTGCAATTAAGGCTCTTATATATTGAGAAGCATATCAGTTACAATGTTGTATTGCCAAGAATGTTAATTTTAGACTTGTCCATTAGGCAGAAAAAAAACTGTCTAATTGATTTATTCTTGTGCCTAGTATTTCATGGAGAATACTGCTTTATTATCTGTTCAACCAGATGGCATTCCCTGTATGTATAATGCTGATTATCTTGCGTAATGTACTGTTACTCTTCATGCTTTGAAACACAGACACTATCTCTGTTTTTTCACTATTTATTTGACAGTGCTCTAGGTGTGGTATCCCTTATGGAGGGGTTTAGGATTCAAGAGCTAAACGGTACAGCATATATCAGATTGACACGCAAGCTATTTATCAGATGTGTTAAGCAGTATAAAAAGGGATTATACAAGTTTTAGAACTTCTTAAAAACAATTTTGACCTCTTAATCTAGATTTCAGTGTATTATTACCTGTACTTCCTCAATCTCAAGAAGAAAAGCTGTATTTTTCAGACCAGTATTTGGAATCAGTTATTTGCTTCTGACTAAGGCAGTGCTAACATCTGGCGGAGGGAGTGTTTTACACTGGAAGCGTGCTAACTTGAACTTTGAATTTAACTCATTTTCTCTTCCACTGGATGTTTTTTTGGAGCTCTCGGTTTATCTTGAGAACATGAAAGTTCCCTCTGACTTTTCTCTTAAAACGACATCAACTGTTATTCTTATGGCTCTTGCTTCAAGCTTTTGATCCTTTCCAGTTGCGTGATGAGTTGTGCTTACAAGCACCTGAAGAAAAACACCCATCCATAAGGAAAATCCACATCAGGACTGTGAAGATGGGCTGAGTTTAGGCTCTGTCTGTTCTTTATGTGAAGATAACTGCTGGTGTTCTGCTTGTTTGGGGTTTGTAACCTGCATACTGAAAACCACTGGTCTAAATCTTTCTGCATCCAAGTAAGTTACTTACAGCAGCTGCTTTTGCAAAATGAAAGCTGTTTGGAAGATTAGAAAGGAAACTGCCTAATTCAGATACGTTGTTTACGATGTGGTTGTGTAGCCCTTGTAAAGAGGGATTCTGAACCTCCACATTGCTGTAAACAACTTCCCACTCGATGGAATTTGACTAGTGAATGTTCTAGTATTCAAAATAGTTCCTGGGTTTTATTACAGCAATGAAGTATACACTTAAGCTTTAGCTTGATTATGGAATACAGTGTATATCTTAATTTTGGTCTGAATTTGATATGTTGCAAAAATCCATATAATTATATGGATCTATTTTAAAATGTCTCTTTGTCCACTGTATATGTGAAGTTTGAATAAAGGAATGAAAGTTATTTTACAGTTACCTGCATTCTCAAGTGTGAGCTTTCATGAAATCCCAGAGAGAGTGAGAGTGAATAAAGCAGTAGAATGCTGTCACTTGCAAGGTTTACACAGGAATAACAACTAGAATGGGTGTATTGCCAAAGATATCTGTGAGCTTCGCTAAATGGTGTGCCTTTCCTAAATATCTCCTCCTTATAGACAACATGGTTGTCAGTTGTCGGATACTTGATCTCTTAAGGGCCTGAATTAAAATCAGTATTGTCTTTTCACAAGAAAAAGTTGAACTCCTGGTTTGGTCCAGTGTGATGATGCTACTTTTGCAGTATGGAGATTGCTGCTTCTTGTGTCAAAAATTTTGTATCAATTTCTGTAGGTATGCAGGGGCAAAGAGTAAGCAATTAGATGCTTGTGACTCCTAAAGTCTCTTACTGTAGCTTTAAACTTGGCTCTCAAAGTGTTTCAAAATTTAAACTCTTTATGTATTAGCTTTGAGAGTTCAGATTGTTGGTATGTGCAAAGCTCTTTGCAGACCAGCCTGCATTTCAGATGGTCTGCCCTGGCTAAGGCACAAAGTCCTAATGAGAGAGTAGTGGCACTTGGCAAAGCTGCGTGGCTTTTGGATTGGAGCTTGGGAGGGTCAAGATTTGACCAATGCGTGTGGGTAACACAGTTGTCTTATGTGATGCTTTAAAACGGATTACTCTTAATTTGTGATAAAGTATCCATAATTAAAGCAGAAACCATCAGAAAGCTCTTGTGTGAGCTAATGCCCTGCCTTCTTCCCCACCACAATTCTTGTGCCCAAGACTTTGTTTTTATTTTAGTGCTCGGTGTGAGTTCTTTATAGCCTACAATGCTTGCAAAGCATTTAATTTAACAAACAAACCCCCCTCCTTTGTTAACTTTCAGTCAAGTTCTTTCCTGTAACAATTTCCAAAATCCTAGATGAACTGGGTATGTATCCTTGAGGAAGGTAGAGTGCACATAAGTACATGAAGGTAGTTTTAAATGAATCTCAGAATGTATAGGTTCCCTTCATCTTTCAGATCTTAAGCAGTCTGGGTGATCTCTCTTCTTCTGTGCAACCAAGTCCCCAGGTTTCAGTTAGATGCAGTTTGGATAGGAACTTCTATTGGTTTTAGTGATGTCTTTTAGTAAAGGTTTGTTGTCCTCCTCACTTTCTTCAGTGCTAGCAAAAATTCTCTTCGCACTTCGTATGACTCACCTGGACTGCAACCCAATGTGCCTGACGCTGCTTCTAGATGAGAGGCTGGTTCACTTGATTTCTATCCAGGCTTAACCCTTCATGTATTTTAAAGGCTAAAATAGATAAGTTTACTTTGCAGTTACTGCAGATCTTCTTAATAGCTATTTTGGTTTGTTTTTAGAGGAATGTCTGATTTCCTTCTATTTTGGAAATATTAATTATAGCTCCCTGCTGAGTAGAGACAAAAGAGAGGACATGCCTTTCTTCTTTCATTTGCATGCAGGTTTTAATCTTGTGGTGATAGGGTAACAGCTCATTTGTAGTGTAAAGAGCGGTGTAAAGAGGAAACAAAACACACGCAGCCCTCACCAATGTGGAAATGGACATCCACAGCATCGGAATTGCAGTGTTTCTCACACAGATTTATTTAAGTCCTCAAGTTCCATCCTGGTTAGGGAATATATTTCCAGAATGCTTCCAGTAGGAAGATCACTTGCAAATAACAGCCTTAACCCTGTGCTTAAGGCTTTTTTGTCCTTGAAGGTTTTTTGGTGGTTTGTTTTTGTTTTGTTTTGCTTTACACTGAGTTGGGCACTTAGTGTGCCCAAATCTTTTTTCTGCAACTGTCTCTGGTGTTGAACTCGTGTATCTCACAGGAATTCTTTGTTTCTGTAACGTGCTTTTTTGTGGTCTGTATTACGAAACCACCTCACAACTGTAACTATTCTGTTTGAAAACAGTGTTAAGTGTCACCAAATAAATAAATGTCCTTGGTTTCCGTACTGCCTACGTAACTTGGGGTCCGGCTCTGCCCGCTCGGCAGGCGGAGGAAGGAAGCCGGGGGCTGGCGCGGCGCTGAGGGGCGGGGCCCGCCTCAGGGGACAAGCCCGGGCCCCCCGGGCCGACCGCCATGGGAGCCTCCCGCCGCCGCCGCGACCGACAGGCGGCCTGGCCTATCGCAGCTCGGGGGCGGGCCCCTTCCTTGCCTAAGAGCGCTGTCATTGGTCTTTCGGGTCGCCGTGGTAACGGAGCTGGCCAACGGGTGAGCGGCTTACGGCGGTCTCCCCGTTGGCTTGGCCGGCTGTTACTCTTCTAAGGCCCGATGCGGAAGCGCTCCCTGAGACGCCCGGCGGTTGGCTGCCTCCTGCGAGAGGCGCAGTTATTGGCCAGCCTCCCTGTTACACCCTCCCCTCGCGCTTTGCGATTGGTCAAACCGCCCCCCTTTCCCCTTGGCTCGGCCGTCACCCCCCTCCGTACTCCGCTACGGCGAAGCCCCGCCTACAGTTACATTTCATTGGCTGAGCCCCCCTTTTCCTGCCTCCCATTGGCCAGCGGGGCCGTCAGTCGCAGCGGGGCGCGGGAGGAGGGTAGAGGGGCGCTCGGTGCGGCGTCCCCTCAGCAGCCGCCGGGCCCCGCCCGGCCTCGCCCCGTGCCCGGCGTCGGCGGGGCCGCGCGTGCGGGCGGCAGCATGAGGGTGGCCGTGGACTTCGAGGAGTGCCTCAAGGACTCGCCGCGCTTCAGGTGCCGGGGCTGGGGGCACGGGGCTGGGGGCGGCCCCCCCGGGGCTGCCGCGGCCCCGTGAGGGGACGGGATGGGGCTGGGGCCCGGCTCGGCCCGGCACTGCCCGCCTCAGGGCAGCGGGGGGGGGGGCGCTGCTGCCGGGGGAAGGCCCGGGGGAAGGCGCCGGGCACCTCCTGAGGGAGCGGCAGCGGGTTCTGGGGCCGCCCCGGCCGTCTGGTGGCGGCGGGGTCCCGCACTGCCTTAATTAACCTCAGAGCTGTGCGATTAAACGCAGTTCTCTTTGGCTATTGATAGGCTGAGTATAGGAGGCGTCTCGGAAAGCAAGGAGCTGGGACACGTTTCAATCCGTGTGCACGGTGCTGCTCTCTCTCCAAGTTGCTCTGAATCCCCACCGTATCGCCTTCTTCCCCCCCCGATCCTCTTCCCTCAAGGAGAGAGGCTGCAGAAGGCACCGTGTCTGGGTCTGCTAACGCGTTGTGGTCTCCCTGGCGGCCTCTGACGCTGCCCCCGCTGAGGAACTGCAGAAAACCTCCAGGCGAAGTCTCTTGAAGCCACCAAAGCGTTCTTCCAGGCTTCAAGTGCTAGGAAGTGGTTAAAGTCGTGAAGCAAAGATCCTGCACAACTTCTGGTTTTAAAAAAGCCAAAAAGCAAAATAACACCCACTTGATAGCTTTCATTATTCATTAGTATTTACTTCTGTAACTCCGTCCATTTGGATGCGTTCATGCGATTTCCCAAGTCCGAACACTTGGAAGCCTTCTCGATGGGGTTGGCTGCAGTGGTTTTACCGAGGGTCGATACACACAGTGATGCAGAGCGAGGCTTTTATAGGTCTGGGCATTACTGGAGGGAGCAGCGCCCTTGTGCTGTATCCCTCGGTTCACAACAAGGCAGAGCCGCGGCTGCCTCCTGACCTTGCTGAACAGGTGGGTGTAGTCCCGGCCCTTCCCATCAGTATACCTGTTGGAGCGGTTAAATAAACCTGTCAGGAGGCGCACACTGCATGGAAGTGTCATCGTTTACTTACACTGTACTTATAGCCACAGAGAAGACAGGGAGGAAGTAGATGAATCAGAGTTCCTGAGTCACTAAATCCCTTTTTTCACAGGGAACAACTTAAATCTTTCAAAACACTGCTACGTCCAGCTTCAGAGATGTGGATTTCCTGCTTGTCTGCCTCTCAGAAGGTCACGTCGATCGCTTTTTGGCTTTGATGTGACATTGGGAATCACAGAACTGTAGGGGTTGGAAGGGGCCTCAGGAGATCATCGGGCCCAACCCCCGTAATGCATGCTGAATCCAAGAAGGGGTTGTTAGTTGACGTGCAAAGCGTATGAAGGTAGCATGGGTTGTTGCTGATGCAATGGTAGATAATGGCCACAGAGATCCCATCAGACGCGCGGTGTGTTATTTCGTAGTAAGTCATCTTTTTTCCCAGCAGATAAAGAAATCGTTGGATTAGAAAACCTGAAGCAAGGGTGGCCTTCTTGCGTCTCAGTGTTTGTGAACTTGGGTCAGATCAGATCAGCTCACGTGTGGAAACCTGAGGTTTAGGAGCTTATTTTTGAAAGGGCAGTAGAAACGGCTGTGAATTTGAGCACAGTTTTGTAAACTTGCAGTCATGTTTTGCTGCGTGTGTTTTTTTCCCTAATTGCACTCTTCCTTTGAAGCTTTGAAAATAATCTCTGAGCAGTCATGTGCTTCGTGACTCCCGTTCTTGAAGCGTGGACAAACCGACGAGCTAGCGAGGAAGTGCGTTTGCAGTTCTCCTGCGGTGTGTTGCTGTCATCCCTCGAATGAAGAAGTTGCATAGGGAGGGGCCTTGGAGCAGTCCCTGGGTAGCAAAAATGGAGTTGTGCTGACAAGTTCTTTTGGTATAATCAGGAATTCCTGGAGTGTCTTTTTATATCCAGATAGTGTTGTGAAATAATACTTTCTGCTTATCTTTAAACAATGAGAATTTCAGTTTCAGAGGTTATTGGAGCAGGCTTTCTTTTTTTTCCTTCTTGTAACTAAAGAATCATTTCTTAATAGATGAAGTATGCACTGCAGCAGCCCCTCTGATCACTTTAAACCTAAATCATTAGCAAGGACAGGTACGTTTAAGTGATGTGGAAACATACCTGCTGTGACAGTGATCTTCATAAATAATAGAGCAGAATTGTGTTGCTTGTGATGTGAGTAATTAATTGTAAGAACTCTCTAGGGGGGAAAAAAAAAAACAACAACGAAGCTTTAGCCTGTTGCAATCTTTAAATTCATCAGTAAAAAGCTGGTATTCTTGAGATCGCTTATTTGTCCTTATCTGCCACTGTTGCTGGATTTTTTTCTTTTGCATTCAGAGAGAGTGCACTTCCTGAGAGCCAGCTGCAGAACAGATGATGGGTGAGAGTTAGAGGAAAGCATGGAAATGCAGCTGCAAATCGCTGTTCTTAGTCAAAGCATATAAGGGGTAGTTTGAGTAGAATTGTTGGCTGTGGCATGTCTTCCTCGAAGGGACCTGTGTGAGGAGTCCTCCGTGTAGGTGTAACGGCAGCACTGCGTGCCGTGGGGGGCCTGCAGCACGAGGGCGGCTGCCTTGTCGCTGGCGTTCCCTGATACACGAGTGCTTTTGCCTTTGTTTTGTCTGGCTTGAACGTTAGAGCAAGTTGTGGCTGTTGTAATGCTTGTTTGCTGGTCTTTCGTTTTGGTGAAAAACTTTTACGGACAGCCTGTTAAATTGGGATTTTTTCAAAACCCAACTCAAGCTTTTAGGAACAATTCCCGACTTCAGGTGGTTCAGCCCTGGTGCAGGGTGCAGTTTGCGAGGCGGTCGGTTTGGTGAAGGATTTACTGTTTTGCACTCACTATTATATTTAAGTATGCATCTACAAAAGCAATAAGCAGTGCTTCACGTCAGCTGTAGCAAATATGTGAGCATTTAAATATCCTGCAGAAACAGGAAGGGGAAATGGGATGCAGACCTCGTGGCATGAGTGTCAGTGTGCTCTGCAACCTCGGGGCTGCCCGGGCCAGGGGGTCCTGCTGGGACGGGCCTCGCTGCGAGCGGAGCAGGGGGTGGAGAAGTGCTGGAGGGAGCTGTCTGCTCCCGCTGCTAAAATAAATAAAGACCGGCTTTTACCTTCTGTCAGCGTTTGTTGCAATTTATTTGCTTTTAAGAAGGATTGAATCCCTTTGTGTGCACGTAGAACAGGAAGAATAGGACATCTAGATTAGAACATCTCTTTCCTTCTCTAGCATGAAGGACGTGATTAACTTGAATTTGTTTTTAGTGTATCTTGTGTCAGTAAATGTGCCATGTTGTAATGGGAATAAACTCTTTTAAAATCCCTTCTAAGGTTTATCTTTCTGGAAATCTGTTCCTTGAACTGTTGTTTTTAGGTAGTTGCATTGATCTGATGGAAGTAATCTAATATCTAGTTCTTTGTAGTTGTGTTGATCTGATGGAAGAAATAATAGAAGTTCTTTTTGGTATGGATTCGTAATGATCAAAGTGCAATAGCTTGAAAGAACTCATCTCTAAATTCGGTAGCATTCTGTTGTGTGTTAATCACCGAACACCTCCACTGAGAGCCTAGTTTGCTGCGTGTCCTGTGTCAGAAGGCCTAGTGAGAATGGCTGTCTGAGTGGGTCACTGATGCCACTTTGGGTTTTCTACATTTCTGCTTTTCTCTCTAGTTCAGTGCTGTGAAACCCAAGCTGAGTCGATAGGCATCTGTCCTGCAGGTGACGGGCAGAGTTCTGTCACACGGGGATGCGGGTAAGGCAGGGAAGTGGCTGCTTTACCCTGTCTGGAAGAGCTCTGGTTGAGCTGCCAGGGCCCAGCACATGTACCTAACCTGTCTGCTTATTACTTCTGGAGGAGAACGCAGAAACGGGAACATGGGCAGTGCTCTCGGACCCCACAAACAGTGCCACCATGCTCCAGCCCCTGGCCTGCCGTGCCACAAGCACCCAGCCGAGATGCTCTTGGTCCGTGTCCTCATGGCGAGGCTGCTCAGTTCAGTCACGGCCAAGGCGTTAGGAGGTGCATGGCCAAGGAGGTTGTCTTGTTCTTGCTCAGACTCACATAGCTCGTCCAGGAGGGACTGTCGAAGAAACCTTAGGTCTGGGCTTTCTGCCCTTGGAGTTCAGGAGTGGAAAGCGAGTTTGTAACTTACCTGGCAAGGCAGCATGGAAAATAGCGCAGAAGAAATGAGTAAGATATAGTAAGTGAACATAGAAGGCTGCCCAACTTTGTAAGTTTGCAGTTACCTGTTTTACACTTCTGCTGTTGTGTTAAGCTTATCGTTTGCAGTGTGTGGCTGCAGAACAGCCCGTTTCCAAGCTGAAGGCTGATGACATGCAGGATGCTAGTGTTACATGTGTGCGTCTTGGTCCATGTCACTAGGAGTTGGTTGGAGGCATTTAAGTAGTGCTTCCACGTTTCTGGTTCTTTGCTTTTCTGGAGATGACAGCAGATGTGCTGTTCTACTCAGCCTCTAGTCAACAGTGTATTTATTTCTCAAGTCTGACTGAATCTTTCGAACTTATATAAAGTAAATAATTTATTTAGAGCAAGACTTATTGCAGGATAGGATCTGGTGTTAGAGCATTTCTTCTAGGGTAGTCATACTGGAGTAGTGAGTTTTCATCAAACGTACTTTTCAAATACATTTCATCCAAATCTCTCAGTAAATTTGCAGAGGCTTTAAAAGATTTCATAAGAAGTTGTTGCAATCCTTCCTAGCAGAGACCAGGGAAAAATGTGTCGAAATCAGACTGTCTTGATTAGGTTAGTACACTTAAAGTGTGTGTTTTTTTTTTTTTTTTTTTAAAAAGTGGTTGTTTTGTATTACAAATGTTAGTTTTCTAATAGTAATTCCATTTCTGTTTTTTTTCTTTTTTCTTGCATTGTAATTAATGTTAAAATTTTCCCATGTGTTTTTATTTAACTACAGCCCAAATTGCCGATAAGAACTTCAAATGTTCACTTCCTTAGTTTTGGTCTGAAGTCTTTATCTGGGAATGTTGTTTTTTGAAAGGGAAAAAAAAAAAAAGCCAAGAAGGGAGCTCGCAGGAGAAGTGGTAGCAATGCGCGAGGTACAGCGCTGGTGCTGGGCTGGCGGCGTGGCAGGGTCAATTGCCGAAGAACTGACATTAATTAGGCCTATGCAACTGGTCTTTAATGAGTACTTGCCAAATTAGAGGGAATGCTTATCTACGTGTGAGTAACATAACTGTAATTATCAAAGCTCTTACAGGTTGTTAATATAGGAGAGGTTAGGTCCTTTACCCGGAGTGTCTCGTTTATGTTGCCCAAACACATCTCATGTAATTTAATTAAGAACTGAAGTTACGGAAATGATAGCTTGTTATTTTTTGAGGGGGACTGGAGGGGAATATCAGTGTTCAAATCCCTGGAAAGCAGGGTTAAATGTGACGTTCGTTAGGAAGGTGGCAACTAGGAAATAGCAATCCTGCCTATCTTGGGCTGGGTGAGCTTTGGATAGCTTTGTTCTTCCTTATGATTCTATTAAAATGTTGGCCACCGAATAGCCAATGTGCCAGCTGAGCTGTTGGCAGTGTCCTGGGATTGATAGATCTTAGTTGTTCAGGCTTAGCTTCTTAACAATCTTCATACTCAAAAGTGTTACTTAGCATTTCTCCCGTCCGTACTACATGCAGAGAACAGTATGACTGAAGTTATCTGTAAATTTTTCCTATGGTGAATCATTCTCAAGTCTTAAAAGCAAACTGCATCCTGATAACCTGCTTTGGGTGAAAACGGAGTGGAAAATAACCAGCTCTCACTGCCTACAGAAATACAACTGACGTTACAGAGCCAAGAGTAACCCCTTTGCTTGGGTCGTGCTGCAGACCTTTCTGGTTACATCAGTTAGGTCGGCATCTCAGGGGGATGCAATTGCAGAAGCGTCATGAGGAAGTGCAAAAATAAAAAAAGTGGTTACTTAATATAATATCTTATAGTGCCTTACATTTGCATGGGCAGGAAGTGGAAGAATAAATTCTAGTTTACTTTTAAAAAAAATGGTTTTAACTCGTGTGTACAAAATTCAATTTAAAACTACGTACAGAAATCGAAACTTTGTAAATGCCTACGTGATCTCTTTGAGCAAATAGCATGCTGTTTGCTGGAGAGGTAGAGGTCCCAAGGACTTTAGGTAACAGGGGCAGCTTTTGTTTTGGTGGGTAAACAAGTAACAGCAGATGTAGCTGTGGGCAGTGGGAGAGCTTTACAAGGAAATAAAGGTTAGCATGTGGTCTGTGACACTTGTAATATTTCTAGGACTTTTCCATACCTATCTGTGACAGTATCAATCCTTTTTTTGTTGTTGTTGCCACTCTTCTGTGTGCCTAAAAGATGAGATCAAGAACATGCCAAATAGTACATACTGTCACTATTGTAAACTGCACAATTGTAAGCAGTACAACAAAGCAGATTAAAACATTGCCTTGCCTTAGGATCGCTTTAGGAGGAGTCCTTGCACATACAGTGGAGTAGTTTCTCAGCCAGACTTCAGAGCTAGATCAGTTGTTTGCTTTCGATACACTGCAGTCTGCTCTTCCACATGGGCAAAAGTTCTCTTCTATGGGACAGTGTCCTGTGCACGTTTCCAAAGTGAGAAGGCACAAGAAAATAAGAATTGATGCAAAACAGTCTCAGAGTGTTTTATGAGAGGTTTTGAACAGAGAAAATGCCTGCCAGATAGATGATGGGCTAACCTGCTAACGTGGCGTGAGTTCTTCTGTGAGCCAGGCTTCCTGTGTGAAGGTCGAATGTCTGGATGCTACAGCTTACGAGCATGGTGCAGCTGAATAATTTTCGGAGTTATTGTCAGTAGTAATAAGCCTCAATAGTAATGAGGGTTTTAAATAGTTGTACGTGGTTTTGCACAGGATGTGTAGTCTAGCAGTCCTTAGAGCATATGAGCAGAGCACTTGATTTTTTCGTGAATGTACAATGTGCAGTCGGTAAGTCGCTAAAAGAGAACCTCCTGACAATTTGGTATGCATAAACACAAAGCAGAGCTAGCGATCGGTTTGCATGATGTGATTTTGAAGTTTCTAAACCTCCAAAATTTATTTGTGTTCTAAGCTGGATGTAATACAAAGAGAAACTGGAGAAGCCATATGTAGCAAAATGTATTCCATCTGTCAAAATTTAAAAAGGCTCTATTCAAGAGGAGTCCAGATTTCCATCTCTCCGAGTGCCAGATGTTGATTTAAGTGGGAACACATGGGTATCAAACACACTAAACGTTTCTGTGCTTTTTAAATATCCTAACTTTCAATTGCTGGTGATCTTGTACCTATTTTAAGAAGACTTGTGTAGCACTGTAGATCACGTGGAGGATTCTGGTGCCACGATGTTTGGAAAGGCGCTTTGTGGGCTGAGGTTGGAGTCCATTGTCTCGCTTGGGATGGGGGAAGGTGGGTTTTGGTTCGGCCTGACTTCTGGGCTGCCTCCTGGCTGTGTGTTATCCCCCCTGTCTGACAGGGGAGGTGGGGAATGTGAGCAGGGAGCTGGGGTTTGGGTTTCTGCCTGGTGGCTTCTCCCCGGGGAGGTGCTGGGGCTCTCGTGCCCCGCTCCTGGCTGCGGCAGGGCTGCCTGCTGGGCTCCCTCTGCCCGGCCTCATCCCCCCGGGGCTCCCCTGACACCGGGGTCCTCTTCAGTGAGCGGCAGCGGGAGGGTGAGTGCTGTGTGCTAGGGCATGTGTCTGCTTTGGGTTTTTGTGCAGAGTACGGGGTGGCAGCAGGCAGGCTGCCTTTTGCTGGAGTCTTCTGGTGAACTTTAAGGTGAGGCGTGTCGAGTATTGCAGTATCATTGGGTTTCTTGGTACTACACTGTTCTGATACGCTTTAGGTTTAGGATTACCTAACGGGGTGGGTGAAGAATTAAAAGTAGGGAATTGTTGGTGGAGTCATGCTGGGCCTTGCGGTCTCTGCTGGGGCTAGCACGACAAGACTCACTGGAGCTCGCTGGGGGAATGTTGAAGGTGTTGAAGACTTGCTGAGCTCACCAGGGAATGCCGGCAGTGTCGCGTCGTTCCTAGATTGGTAGCATCCGTGTACCTTTGAGATCCTATCTCTACAGAGAAGCCAGTAATTAATGAAATAGGCCCCTTCTTAATTTCCTTGAAGAGGAAAAATAGATTTCATCTCATCTGCTGGGTATTCATTGCTCCTTCTACGGGAGCCCATATTCCTGTGCTCCTGCGGCTCTCCATGAAGAGCAATAGCTGTATCCTGGGCGGCTCTTGGTTTGCTTTAGCCCCCTATGGCAGGATGAGGCGAGCTGCACCCTGGGACTGGTGTGGTCTGTGCTATTGTTTGCAGGAGATTGAGGTGTGGATACCCTTATTTGATCAGACGAGGCAGACTGCAAGAAGACAACAGAAGTACTGGCCTTCATGTTGGGGTTGTTACTGGGACAGAAACGTGTTAAGGTGGCTGAGGAATCTCTGTGGTGTCACTGAGGGTGCAACTTAGGGCTGAAGTCTCTAATGTGTCTTTAACAAAGGCTGTGTAAGCTGCCGTTGGGCTGAGAAGCAGCGTGCCTGCAATTAGCTTTGATAGGTGAATGAAAGCCCAGTGTCTCTAACATCTCCTGATGACTGAAAGTTGTGGGAGAAAAGATAACTAAATGTGCCCAAAGTAAATTCAGACCCTCTCTGGGGCTAGGGGTATGCCTTCTGCATTTTGCAGTTTTTGTTTTTATAGTTTTCCACATACTTATTTTTTGAATCGATTGCCCATTATCACTTGAGGGGGATGGAAAGGAAACGAGACTGGCTTTTCCACATGTGAAAACAGTAAATTTGAGGGAAAACAGCACCGTGTTATTTATCTGTATTCTCCTACTCCTAATGCTCGTGCTCTGTGATCTGAGATTGGGTTCATTTGCCTTCTGCAGTGCAAATGCAGAGGTAGAAAGGGAGAACAAAGATTGTTCCCTCTTACCGCGAAGTAACAAAAAGAAAGGGCACAATAAAACTGTAACTTGCATGTAAAATACAGCTAATGTAGCTGTGTGAGGTGTAGGCGCGTCCATGCACCTAACAGCTAAACAAAAGCTCTAAGTTCAGAACTTGTGTATTGCAACACAGCTGCAGCCTCCCATCTGCCTGTTAAATGGGGTGTTCTGATGTTGTGGAAACATTGCAAAAATGTACGTTATTGAAATGGACAAAAAGTAAATACTTTCTGACAACTGTCTTCATGAAGCTGAAAATTCCCTCTGGTTTCAGTAAAGAAGATCCACCTGGTACAAGTAGAAGTCAGGAGAGCTAATGCTCCTTACTTCTTCTAATACACTGTAAGCTCTTGTAGAGGCATTGGCCTCTTGTGGTGGTTTGAGCATGCCGGTACTTTTCTGTCTGTAGCAGCTATAAGCTAGCAACTAAGGAAACTGCAAACAGAAAGGGACAGAAAATGCCTTATTCTTCTGAAATCCAAGATAACACAAGACTCGTAGGGAGATTATAGGATATCTCTGTAAATAATGGTTTTTGTTTAACTACAGAGTCCTCTGATCTCCAGTTGCTTCTGCTTTATAGGAGATGTGTATGGATGTTTAAATCTTGCTGTTAGCAATTCTGAGCATACTGATACTGAGAAACTTGCACCGAGGGGATCTGGTGATATTTACTTTTTCTGTTTTTCAAGTGCTGCTATCCTGCCTTTATATTAGCTCTGCATGGGGCACATAGGGGGTATCTTCCATGAGGGATTAATTCTTGGGTTATTCCTTTGATTGTTATTACTCATAGCTGTTAAGGAGTCGTGTCAGCTTTTCTTCTAGCGTCTGCCTTGGAACTCCAGATCGTGAGCAGTAGTTGCCCATAGTCAAGGCATCATGAGATGTCCCATCCTTCGCAGTGGGTTGCTTGATGGTTATGGTTATGGTTCCTCTTCCTTACCTTACTACGTATTTGAGTTTGCAGATGTTGAAGTCCCTTGTTCCTTCTGCTGCTTCTGTGTGAGCTCTGGGACAGTTGCTGAGACGTGGAAGCTGAGAGCTGCCCTGTGGTGTTTGCCAGCCTTCAGCAACAAGAAGCTGAACACAGCACCCTTGGTTTCTGCCATCTTTTCTATTGTTGGCTTAGCTTCTTGAGGCTCTGGTCCTGCTTCCTTAGCTGATAGTAAGGCCCCCTAGAAGGCTTTTGACTCCTTGATGTTGGAATTACTAGTCAAAGTCGTTCAGGACAGGTATTGTGGTGTGTTGCGTTCTTATCTGGGTTGGCATTGAGCGATGTCATCAGCTCTGTGTGAAGCTTGCGTGGTTGCTACTGACACCGTTGTCCCCGTCTTGTTAGCAGCTGTCCATAGTGAAAGAATTTAAGTTGGAAGATGAAGGAAGTACCAAATATTAGGATCTTTGTGGAACAAAAACATTTCTAATTTCCTACTCAGGCTTACTATCAGGCTTGCTTGAGCTTTGGGGAAAAATATTAGGCAAAGCTACTGGGAAAACTGTTGGAAATTTCTGGCAAATTACTGCACAAGTACACTCAGAGGGAAGAGCTTGAACTTGGGGCCAGCAGGTAGTACAGATGCCCTTAAGGCTGTTTGATAAGGTAAATGCTGCTGCACTGCTGGGATTTCAGTGGTAATCAGTTTGACTTTCAGCCGTGTGTACTGGGTGCAGCAGAACTTTCCTTTTTGAAGTTTACTTTATCATGTTGGTTATCTTTTGAGCCATGTGTAATCTTGCAGTAAAGAATAGATCAAGAGAAGCATGCATCGTAAAGGGATTTGTCTGCTTTCGTTGCTTCTTGAGTGGAAGACCACGTGAATTACTGAGGATCAACTAAGCTTTCTAGATGAAGGTGATGTTAAAGACCAGTACCTACAAGCAGACTTTCAGTTTAATGATTAAATGAATTCAAAGGATAAATACCCTTCTCTCATTTCTCTCTTTTGTTTTAACAAGACAAGTCTGAGCTGGAAGGAATAGAATAGTTCTAATACTGAGGACTTAATTCTTGTTTTGTTTTTTGGCTGGAGAAACTTGAAATATATCTGTTGCTTGCTATGAACCTGAGAACTTGGTTTATTGATTTGCCTTTTCCAAAATAAAAATGTTCAGAATCCTTTGGGTACCCTCCTTGAATCCAAAGGAATGATAGGAAATCAATCTCCATGCTTCAATCCACCAAGCTCAGAAAATTCATAGGTGGAGTGGATGTCATATTTCTGATTCCAGGCCTGTTCAGGTTGTGAAGCTTTTCCGAGCTATTGATAAAATGCTTTGTGGTAATGACTGAAGAATTAATAACGTAAAGTGTATCCGTATGACTGAGGAAGTTCATCTCGGCATGTCTTGGAGCATTCATCATCTGTTCCTCAGCGTGGAGGGGCTCCGTGCCAGCAGGGAAAAATCTCTGTGGTGCCAAACCAGCGCTTCAATGGGCTCTGTGACAGGCTGCAACAGCGTTCTTTCTTCAGAGCATATTAATGGTTATGAGACACGGTGTAAGTCATAAAATGCTTCTTGTATGTGTGTATCCTTGCTGTTATCTACAATTATTAGGCCCTGTTGGTCAGTGTGTGACTTTTGACCCTCTATGCGTCATGTTTCTTTTGTAGTCGGTGGCTTTCTGATACTATTTTACGTGTACCAAATGTATTCCTTGTGAGCACGCTGGTTAAAATAACTCAGGATACCCTTTTTATATCTAATTATAGATGAAAGAAATCAAATCAAATACACAGTGGGTGGAGGGAGCAGTTGCCAGGCTGGAGGGTAGGTCTGCCGTTCAGAGGGACAAGGTGGAAGACAGAACTGGTCGAAACCTCATGAATTTCAACCAAGACATGCAAGGACTGAGCGGAGGACCAGCCCCACAGAGCTGTACTGGCGGGCGAGCACCTCAGCATCCTGGTGAACAGAAGCGGACCATCTGTCGGCAGCAGGCCTGTGTGGTGGTGAAAACCTGCGGAGTACTGGGCTGCACTGGCACGAGCATAGCTGGCAAGTTGAGGGAAGAGAGAATTGCTCCTCTACTTGGTAGTCACAAGACTAAGTCAGGAGTACTGTGACCAATTTTGGGCCCTGACAGTGCAGGAAGGATATTGCAAAAATGAAACGCCCAGCCTACGGCAGCTGTACTGGATTGCGCGGTGTGAAAGGAGGCGATGAGAGCCGTGCCCTTCTGCAGGCTGAGAAGGCTCCTGGAGGAGCTCATCGTTGTCCTCAGTTACCTAGCGGGAGGTTATGGGGCTTAGGTGATAGATCAAGGTGCGGGGTTTTATTTTTAGGTGCACATTGGAAAGAGATGACAATTGAAAGTTGTAGCAGTGCGGGTGATGTGCACTGGAGGTTAAGCATGGGAACGGGTTGCCCAGAAAGCCTGGGCTACTTTGATCCTCCATTCTCATCCAAAGTGGAGAGCACCAGGCCTACTGTTTATAGAGCACTTACAGCTTCTTTTGGGTGGAATAGCAGCGTCCAGTATCTCCCTTCTTAGTGTCTTTTGCCATAGCTGTGTGTTACAGACCCTTGTAACTGAGATGTGTGTTGGTCCTGTTTGTTTTGAAGAGGGAACTTTTCAACTTGTCTGTAGGGTGTTTTGAAATTCTCTTGCTTTGAAGTATCTGTTATTGTAAAACATAGTGACTTAGTCCTATTTCCTTCAGTCATTAAGAATGCAGAATGCAGTCACCACTAGGAGTGGTTCATAAACACCTCCACTGCTGATTTTGTTCTGGTTTGATAAGTGGGACTGGGAGTCGTCATCTCTGTGACCTTTTCATCTGAATCTTGGTGGATGGTGCAGATCTGGGCAGCACGGGTTGAAACCTGTCTGGTATCATATAAAGCTGTAACATGAGGGCTTGGTAATTCTGATAGTTTGATTTTTACACTGTTCTGTCCAGAACAGTGGGATGCACAGATAGCTTGCAGGTCATCTCCAATAGTGTCTGTATTGGGTTTGTATTTAAAAGTTAAAATGATGGGTTGCTTTTACTTATCCAGTTATGAACCAGCTTTATCCAGCTTGGGCCCTTTCAGTTGGTGAGCTGTACATAGTTTTGCAACTGCTTCTCAGTTTTCCTAATGTCCTTAACGTTTAAAGTGAAATGCGTTTGAAGAGGACAAAAGGGAGTTAATCACGGTTCCATTTACTTGTTGGTTCATGTTCAATGTTCTTTCTCTGTCCAAGGCTGAATTGTTCTGCTTTGGCAGTGGGACATGCTAAAGCTGCTTTATTTGCTCTTCTGACATGCAGCTGGTCTCAGGCAACTATACTACAGGAAATAACTTTTTTTTTAAAGTGTAGTAATACTTGAATATGTTCTCAAATACTTTGATTTAGGTAGTGATAATTTGTGGCAAGTATTACATGTCAGTTTTATGCTATTAAACTGTGGCGAATGTTAGTTGAAAGGGTATGTCATCTGCGATGCAATCAGTTGTTCATTAAGGGGTGATTCCGTAGAGAATATTTGCAGGTAGGAGATCTGTGTCTTTCCAAGGTTTGAAGACAACATTTTATCAGGAATGTTGTTGAAATTGTAAAGGTGAGAATCTGCTGTTCTCACTTTACAGACCCAAATGTGTGAAGGTTTTCAGAAATCCCAGTCTGAAGAGCACTTGATTTTGTGTAATTGTTTCTGCTCTTCTGCAAGTGTACTGAGGATATGAATCTCAAGATTTAGGCTTTCAGGTTTCCTTAATGAAAATGAAAGCAAAACAAAAACTATGGGAAAATACTAATAGGTTATTCTCTTTATTAACGTGATACTGGGGTATGTTAATTCTAGAACTAGTAATTAGTCATCCACTGCACCTTTGACTTCTCCAATTTGTTGCCTTTGTTTAGCATCTAATTTACGGCGAGTACTGACTCCAGCCTCCTCACTGCCAGGAATGCAGTATAAAAATGCGAGGTAGAACAAGCGGATGAGGTGGGTGAGTGGAAGACACAAGGCTGGAGGTGAAGTTTGAAGAACAGCCATCTTGCCATCTTAAAAGCATTGGCCGCTGTCACCTCCTACACTGCAGGGCTAAATGGGGTTATGCAGGCCAAGCAGGCACTTGTCTGTGACCACAGGCTGCTTGGCCTTGTGGTCAGCACTGTGTAGTGGTCAAATATTGACCAAGATGTTTGCATAGCATCTGTCTGGCTGTGTTTTGCGAGGGGGAGAATGGAGGAGAGGATGACAGCGACCGAGAGAAACACATTCCTGGGAGTCCTCATTGTGGAGCATGGAGAAAATGAGAGAAGGCCCGCTTACAGAAGTTGTCCTCCGCCCCTCGGCAGCTGTTCTGGCTTTGTGCTTCGCTATGCGCTGTTTGAGCATCTTGGGAAGGCACAGATGTTTGACTTTGATTCATGTACTGAGGCAGATTGGAAGGGTTGATCCTCACTCCTGATGCCAGAGCCTTTTGGCTGAGGTTACCCTGACGCAAACCCCAGTCCCAGCTCCCGCTTCACGAAGGAGCAACATTCCTGGGACATGTCACATTTGGCACTCGGTCCTCGGTGCTGTTTTGTGACCACTTCCTGTGTTTAGAGCTGGAGATTTTGTCCTGGCTGCGGGCGTGGGTTTTAATCATGACAATTTTCCATGAACTTTAGTTCCTGAGACAGATGTTCTAGAAAAATGTACCTCTGTATCCTATGGCTTCATGAAGTATTACGTTAAAAGAATAATAACATTAACATAGCAGAGCTCGGGTCAGCTGTTCTTAATGTGTTCCCTAACCCAGTATGGAGTTAATTTCTCTGCGTAGATGGGTGCTGTCATGTTAATAGGTTATCAGGTTCGTGTGTCTGCTTGCTGATGGTCAGAGGGCAGCCCGACCCATCGCCTGTATGCTCACAAGATAGCGTTGGTTAGATAGTGTCCATGAAGGGAACTTTACTCATTCTGATGTGACAGAAGCAGTGAAAGCTGCCGTTTTGGTGCAGAGAAATAGGGACTGCGATGGGTTTGGCCGTATGCAGCGTGGGGCCCGGTGGTGGTGGCAGCCGGGCCTGCAGCCAGCCCAGCGGAGGGGCTGCGTGCTCCCTTCGCCCGTCCTGTCTGTCTCTGCTTTGCTTCACGCTTCTTTTTTGACCTGCCATCCTCTTTTCAGTCTTCTGAGGTCCTGTCGTGGCTTTTATTTCAGTTTAGCTTATTCTCTCGTACAGTTTCCGCTCCCTGGTGAGTACAACTGTGATTATTGAGCAGATGTGTTGCCTTCACGCTGCCCGCTCCAGCTGCCTTTATCTCCCCTCTTAATCTTAAATCTCTCGCAGCCTTTTTAGCTCATTAAGTTCCGTGGAGCTAGGACTCTTTGCTAGTTAAATACAACAAAAAATACCTCTTATCTGATCTTCCTGCAATTCTGTAAACAAGCTACTTAATCAGGCTTTTCTTTTAATGCCAAAGAAACAAACAAAATTGTTTGCACTGTGACTATAAGCAAACTAATACAATATAGCAGTCTAAATATTGAGATGTTTATCCTTTCCTTCCTTTGCACCCCCCAGTTCTTTCAGAAACAAGATTTAGATCTATAGACTTAATTGAAAGTTAATCATTTATGGAAGAAAAAGAAGAAAGTAAGAGAAATTGACTTTGCCTGAAATCCTCTGTGGTGTGAAGTCAGAGAACAGGCAGAAGCCAAAATGTAGCTGTATGGGAATGTGCTTAGATATAAAACCCAGGATGTAGCTGTGGGAATGCCTTTAGATACAGGACTGGAATGTAACTATGTATTGGTGAAACTCACAAAAAGCTGGGAACGTCATGCCTTGTGTTTCAGCACTGCAGGCAACTGGCAGTGTTTTTCAGAGCTGTTCTTGTAAAAACTGCTTTTCCTGCGTTTGGGGCCTGATCCAGGCTTTTTTATTTTTTTTGTTCTTGGCTTGAACTCATGTGAACTAGAACAGAATTAGCAAGAGACAGTGAAGCTGTGGTTCTGTGTACTCTCTCCTTGGTGGTAAAGTTGGCTCAAGAAATTCCTGCTCCAAATTGTAGTTCCCTACTGGTCTCACTTTTTCCAAGAAGAGGGTGGTGTGTTTTTTTTGCTGGGACTGAAACGTGAAATATCTGATCTGATTTTTCCAAAAAGCATTGCAGAAAACTTCCTATTAATTCGTATTTCCCCCGAGGCAGACTGCTGTTGGTGGATAGTGTGGCTCCGCGAGCAGTTAGGCTGGAGGAGTTGAAAGAATGAGGCGCCCTGTGATGGGAGCAAGGGATGGGAATACAGCTCTTCTACCAACTTTTTTGTAACGGGAAATCACAGCCTCAGTGTATAGGTTTTCGTAGTGTAGCATTTGTTGCTAGAAATGGGTATGTTCAAATTCTCAAGGCGATAGCCTGATGAAACTTATGTTGAGGAACTCTCTGAACAAAGTGCCTTCCTTTCTCAGTCTCCTGTTTTTTTGTTGTTGTTGTTTTTTTTTCTTTCCAGGTAGCAATAAGCAGGGAAGGGGGCATCAAGGAAACATCAGCCCTCTAGCTGAAAGAGTTATTTTAAAGAATATGTTTTATGAAGGCAACTTTTACTGGCATGTGAAATTTGACTGGCCTGAAAGATGGAGCCAGTCTAGACTAGAGGCAAATGATTTAACTAGGGGTGCATCTTGAGCTTTATTGCAAGTCACTTGAGTCAGGGCAAATGCTGTATTTTTTGATAGTCTTACTGTGAGGCAGTTTATTCAATAGCCATAATTTTGCAGGAAGAGCGAGGAGAGGGCTGACTCTCTGAGCCAGGAGTGTCAGCAAAAAAAAAATACAGTTTTACTCAGACTCTTAATTTCTTTCCTTGGTTATTGCCTCCAAACAAATAGGTTACTGTCCGTACAGTGATAGAGGAAACATATTTAAATGTGGCAGTCATAAAGGTATAATACTATTTTATCTCAAATCCTTATTACTAAGCCATCTGGTTTATCTGTATTTTTTTTCTAGTAATGTGATTTTTTTCCCTTTCTTTTTTCTGTCAATTTTTTCTGCAGTTTTTGTAGTTACTTTAAATCTGTGCTGATTTAAATAGCTGCAATTTAGGTGTAACTGCGGTGGCAATAAATGAGTTAAATGAATGTGTCCCTGCCCCTTCCCCTGAGTCCCAGAATGTTCTTGTATAAAGTTTTTACAGGGAAACATTTTTATGCATGCAGGGCAGCTCTAGAAGAAGTAGAAGGAGATGTGACAGAACTGGAACTGAAACTTGACAAGGTAAGCTTTTTAAGTCAACGAAGTCTGCTTTGGAAAAAATCTAACAAGGTATGTGTTCGGGTTGGTGTAACTCACGTTCACAGCTGGGAGGTGGCTGTTGGAGAGGGGATGCACCTGGGTCCACCCAGAGACCCCAGCCTGTGTAAGCAGCATGAGCCAGCGTGGCCATGGCCACATCTGGATAGTCTTTGTTGTAGAAATCCCAAGTCAATGCTTTGTCTCTGGCAGTCTGCAGGCACAGTTACAGCATGATAGGGGTGTGTGTATGTAAACATATATCCATCCTTCAGTCTGGAGGGCTTAACTACTGTAAAGATTTCTCCTGTTTTTTGTCATGCTTTGTGCATATATAAAATAGACATTCTGTGTAGCATCTTTCCAGGGCATTGCAATTCATTTGTCACTTTCTCTAACCGGTAGTATTTGGAGGCTTTTCTTCTTAGCGTTTTGCGTGTGGCTTGTTTTTGTTTTATGTCTCCAGAAACTCTCCTGTCTCTGTATTTTATGCTAAATACCTAAAATTATTTGTTGCTTGTGTTATAATGTGGCAGACAGATGTCACTTGTTGACCTCCTTTGCCGTGTTTTGAATGTGGACCTTTGCTTAGGCAGCTGTGAGTTGGCTGCACAGAGGCAAAGTCAGTGTCAAGTGTAATTTTAAGTGGGAAGACTTGTTCCTTGTTTCTTTGTAATAAGTAGTGTAACCATTTGCTCTTTCAAAAATTTTTTTTCAAAGGGCTGAATGTGAATGTTGGTGACAGTGATGGCTAAGATACGTTGTTACTGTAGGAGTGATTAATCTGTTTTGTGAGACTGAATATGTAAGCACTTAAAGGATATGAACATCTGTCTTCGAAGTCTGTTTCCCACTGGGCTAAAAGGATCATTTGGGGGCATAAGGGGAAGAATTCTCAAATTCCTTAATGGGCCTTGACCCTCACTGCCAAACCTATTGCAGAAGGCCAGTGCCAAAAATGCAGTCTTATCATGTGAAACCCATTTAATCTTTACCCTGAGTAAAATTTAATTTAAATTTTTTTTTAAAAATTAATCTTTAAAAAAAAAAAACTTAACAAAAAATCTTTAAAAAATTTAATCTTTACAAAGAGTACAGTGCCCTAGTACTCCCAAAAGCAGAAACACCTCAAACCCCTTTGCTCTTCTGTACTTCTGAGCTAGTACACAAGGTAAGTATTTAAGCAGTGTAATTGTAATATGAAGTAAGTGATCTAATATAATACTTCAATCTAAAGCCAGACTTCTTGTGTGTGAGCTGAAATAACTGTGGCCCAAGGTAACGATTTGTCTAGGCTTGGATGGCAACTTCTTTTGTTTGGTTAGTCATATTATACTCAGCTGTATTGTCCTACAGTTGCGATTTCTGGGCTACACTATCTGCTTTTCCCCCCTCTCTGGAAGAAAGGGCACTAAGCCATAAACCAAAAGTGAAGAAAATTATGTTGGTATTTAAAACACAAACAAAGAAAAGCATAAACTCAAACCTTTTACCATGTCACTTTTTCTCTTTTTTTTAGCTGGTAAAGCTTTGCATTGCAATGATTGATACTGGGAAAGCATTCTGCACAGCCAACAAGCAGTTCATGAATGGAATTCGAGACCTTGCACAATATTCCTGTAAAGATGCATTGGTTGAGGTAAGTTCTTGAGGTTAAAATGGAAGTAGAAAAGCATAACTTTAAAAGGGTAAAATAGAACATTTGGCAAGAGAAGTAGTTGAGGTTTATACTATTACTTCTCTTGTTGCTCATTTTTCTTTAGAATATGCCTTAAGAGTGAGCTTTTTGACTGTGGTCCCCTGCATGTGTCTGTGTTTCATTTTAGCTTTAACTTGAGATGATGAGAGTTTTCCAAATGCCAGAAAATCTCTTTGGATAGGAATAGCCATTTTGGGAAGAGTAGAGAAAGACAGTTTGCAGTGGTAAAGCCCGTTCTCTGCAACTAAATTGCTTGAGTTGATCGCTTGGGTTCGGGATCCAGCTCTCTCTAATACACAGAAATACAGATTTTTAAATGTACAGAGCTAATTTTGAAGTTGTAACCTCAGACTGACATCTCATAAAGCTAATTTGGGACACCTAATATTTCCTGTGTGTTAGTGTGAAATGAAGTTGTGTAATATATGGGTGTAATTATGTGCAGATCTCTGTATATCATGCATATTTAGTGCATGTTGTGTAACAGAACATCAGTCACATGTATGTGTCTTCACACTGGTTGACTACGTAATGCCCGTGAACTTCAGTATAGCCCTTGTGTGTGACTGAGACTGTTGTTGTCTGGAAGTGTACTTGGTCGTAACTTGGTGACCAAGTGATGACAAAATCCCTAAAACTCAGCCTGGTTTTACTTATAATCAGGTACTAAATTATTTGATTCCGACTGGGTTTTCTTATACTTAATGTCAGATAAGCAGTTAGCCAAATATATTAGGGATCATTATTTTCTAACTGTTTTTAATTGGGACATTATTTCTACAGATTCATGTTGATGTTGCTAAACATACCAGCTGTGAAGCAGCAGTTTCCACAATAAATGTGTGTTCTGATGAATGTGACATTAACCAGGTTTTTGGAGTTAGTGTTTAATATTAATGTACGACATATTTATTAATGTTTAATATTGTAAATTTATGTTTTAAAACATGTGGACTTCCCATAGCTTAGTCAACTTAATTTGTATTTTCCTGCTTTGCTTCAGTTTGGTCCTTTATATATAGGTAGGTAACAGTAACGTTTTTTTGTTGTTGCTTGTAGCTGTAATAAATTTACTTGATGATATCCCCGTGTTCTCCTAGCATAATGGTTTTAGCTGGAATAATCATGCTAAGGAAAATTGATTCTTAAGTTTCTTACCAAACACTGTAAACATGGCTTTTGTGCTGTGTATTTAGTAGGACTGAGCTTTAACAACTTGTTTTTTTTTACCTATTTACAGACTAGCTTGACAAAGTTCTCTGACACCTTACAGGAAATGATCAATTATCACAATGTAAGTATCTTTAGATGGAACAAGACCCTGATATATTGAGTTGAGTTATATTTAATAGTAGGATAATAAGAGTTTTTCGTGTTGATAGTATTTGAGAAGTTACTAATCGAGTGTTATTAAATATTTGTCATTTGCTACTTGTAAATGTTTTGTAATGCATACGTAATATTTATAAATATTCGCTTCTCTGCAAATTTTTTATCTTTATTTTTTGTCTGGAATTTGTAAGCTTTGCTAAAGTCCATTGCTGTGCTTGCTGTAGGACAGACAATTCTTGGTTCATTTTAATCACACTGATGGGCAGCAGTGGCAATTTATGAGCATATTTCTTCCCTGGAATGCTGATTATCTTTCCTGTGTTTTCTGCCTTTTTTCATTCTCTGTAATGCACAAAACAAAGCACCTCTGACGTTTGTGTAGTTTTCTTTTTTGGATATATGAGCAAGTTAGTGTAAAGAAAGGAGAAAATACTGGGGTTAAAACCTAATAGTGACTTGTCGCGTATCAGACTTCATCAGAAAGCTCAGTTTTGCCTGGATTGAAAACTGATTTTTTTTTTTTCCTCCTGACAAAAGATTTCAGTTTTGCATTGTGAAAGCCAAAGGCATGTGTTCTTTCTTCTGTTTTCTTCTCCCCTTGGCGCCTTCTGCTTTTCTTTCCTTTTCCAGAAAATTGCTGGAAAGCAACTCAGTCATCTCAAAAGTGCTGAAGATATGCAGGGCACTTAAAAATTTGGGAGCGTGGTTTTTAGTGTTTTTTTTTTTTTTTTTCCACCACTAGGAGCTTAAAATGTAATGGGGGGGGGAAAAAAGCCACAGCTTAATGGGCCAACTTTAGGTTGATGCTAACAAAATTGTTTGAACAGCATTTTCTAAAATGCATGCTTAGAAGGAAGGAAAACAAAGGGAAGTGGATTAATACTGTTGAGTTGGATATCAACACCTCTTAATGAAACATAATGAAAATTGTAGAGGAGGGAGTGAGTGGACAGCGATACTGTGGAGAGGAATGAGTGCAAAGATTCAAAGCAGCAGTAGTGGGGTCGCTTGTGTGTCAGCAGTTTCAGAGCAGGTGAGTCCAGTTGGCTGTCTCTTACTCTTCACCGTACTTCTTGCCGCTGGTTACCCTCTTAACCATGTCTTTGCTGTATGTATATTCCTTCTGACACACCTCACCTAGGTCCTATGTTCTTACTGTTATTCTTGTTCTACATGATTGTGGCTTTGGCAAAGATTGTGCATATCCCAGCTCTTCCTCTGGGGCAGTTTGAGTGCAGATAGCGAAGCACAAGCCATATTAGAGAAAACTTTGCAAATCAAAGTAGGGTGGTTCTTGTGTTCTGTCCTGCTTTTTCCTTCCACTTCCTTGCTGTGCTCAAGCATGTTGAGTAGAACAGTGGCTTCTGTCAAAAGGCACGAGCATAAGGAGTGAGACATGGTATGGGATTCTAAAGTAGGGCTTTGTCAGATTTATGCTGTGGCCCGGCTTAGCTTTTTGTGAATCTACTTAGTTCAGCAGGACTTAATAGCTCAGTGTCAGCTCAGTTGCCGACCACATTGGCAGGAGAGCCCCCATGAGTGGGGGAAAGCTAGAGGAAGAAAGGAGGAGAAGCAGGCACCCTGCAGGAAAAGGAGGGGAGGGGTAGGAGATGGTCCCAGTGGGATGTCGATTACTGTCTCTTTTCTCGTATGTGGCTTAGCTATGGAAAAGGCTAAGGACCAGACTGATGTAACATCTGCATGATGTGGCAGGTGGACGGGTGGCTTTTGCAGCTGGTGGCACGTAGCAGCTTTCTCAGACTTGGTTTGTAGCATGTGAAAGGGCATGTGTTGGAAGGTGTAAAGGTAGTCAGATCATGGTCTGGGAAGTTTGTTCTGTTCATCTGGGAAAATTGTGTGCATGTATTTTTCTGCCTAATGTGCCCTCCCCCCGTTACTGTAAGTAGAATTGCAAGGCTCGTGCTTCTGGGAGTCCAGTAATCAGTGGAGTTGCCATCTGGTTATATTCCTTCTGTATTGATCTTGATTGGTGCACTCCTCAGGCACTGGCAAGCTTAAATGTCAGCAGTGGGAGTAGTCCCAGTATGACTTCCAGCTTGTCAAGAAGTACTTCATCTATTCTAGCTATCTGTTGTTTTTTTTTTCTGATTTCCCCGCCCCCCCCCCCCCCCCCCCCCCCCCCCCCCAAGTGAAAATACAAACAGGATCTTCAGAATGCTCCTTGTATTACTGTTAGATACAGGGTAGTTCAGGTTGGAAGGGGCCTCAGGAGATGTCTGGTGCAACTGCCGGCCTCAGGCAAGGTCACCTCAGAGGCTGGAGCAGCTTGCTTAGTGTTTTATCCTGTTTGGTCTCAAGCTTTCAAGAATGGAGACTGGATAGAGGGTATGGTATCACTGTTAATAGATGACTTAAACTCAGTTATATTTTCTTTCCTTCATTTTTTCTAGAAAGAGAAAAAAAAAAAAACAAGCTCATAAGGGTTTTGCTGCTAGTACTTGATATTACTTTTTTTTTTTCTTCCCAGATTTTGTGAGTAGGGTGACTAAGACTGAGAACGTTTCAAGAAAACACTATTGGACCTGGAACTTTGAGTTCTTGACTTGTTCTGTCAATGTTATTATTTAATGCTTAAATCTATACTCTTTGGAAGAGATTCTGTTCAGTTGGAACAGCTGCTGCTTCCTTGTATTCTTTTACCTCTTCATTTTTTTCTCATGATCTTCTTTTTATTTCTATAATGCAGAATGGGAGGTATAGAAGAATGGGAAATGAGGGCATCATTTCAGGTCAGCACAGTGATTAATAGGAAAAGGATTTGTCCTGTAGCCATTGACCTGTTTCTTTCTGTCCTGAAACATGAAAGACAGATATAAATCTGAAGGAATGTGCATTTTCACTTGTGTACCAGGATCTCTTTGGATGCAAGAGAAAAAAATTTGTCGAACATTCAGCTGTGCTTTGGCCTTGGAAACTTAACAAATTTATCAGACTTGACAATTTGAATAAGTTGATTTATTCCCTTCCTGTTCCCTCAGCCTCCCCAAATCTTAGGAAGTTGCTAAGAAGCTTGGCTTAGAACACCTCTAAAAAGGAGCAACCGTGCTTCTTAGCAGTTCAGCTGTGGGTGTTTTTCATTTACAAATTTATTATCTGAAGATGTTATTAATTATTTGTGTATTTTTACATTTTCAGTATCAACTTCAGTTTTGAAGGGTTTTAGGTTTTGGTGTTAGAGATTGATTTAATAATAGTTCTCTTCTAATTCTCCGTGATAACCATATGTATTTGTGCAAAAACTGTACCTCAAATTGCTTTGGTTTGACCTATGAAGAAAAAACCAAATCCTCCTGACGCTTAAGTATTTAAATCAATTTTCTGATCTTGGGTTAAACCTTAAGATCTGTCCAGATCTCACCATCAAGCATGTAGTTCAACGTAGCACATGAACAGAGACTGCCAGTCATCTTTAAAAGACAAGAACTGGGTTTGGGTTACAGCGTGGGTCGAAGTTGAGTTGCATTAGTGAAGCTGTGCAAATAGTTTGCCATGCCATTGGTGCTGCACTTGAACTTGAATCCAGGTGCCAACAGGTGACTTCACAGAAGGTGAAGTACGCTCTGCTCTGACATAACTTTATAAATTTTTTACCGTTGCTTTGGTGAAAGTGGTTCCACTCTACCTTTTCGATTTTGCATTGTGCATCAACATCTCTGCACTGTGCCAACAGTGTGTTGCTCCAAATGGGCGTGCAACAATGCCAGTTTTGGCACAGTTAACTCAAACCCATCTTTTTCCGAAGGTATTGTGAAAGATTTTTTTACTTTACTTACTGTAGGGTTGGAAGATTGGTGCCTGATCCCTCAAAATCCAGATGCCTCTGAGAATTTAAGAAATAATTATTTTACCTTGATGTTACATCAAAAAATCATTTATACCATGGGTAACTCAGTATTCAACTTCATGCCTTCCTGTATAAACATCTGAGTGAGCTGGCACAATATTATCAGCCTTATTTTATTGCTATACTACTATTTCCTTTTTTCGTTTTTGCTACACAATGGAGTTTGCAAAGGATTTCAAATCAAGAAGTTTTTAACCCTGTATGTGACATATAATGTGAAAAAGTATTCAGTTTGACACAGAATAAATTCAGAAGCTATTGTTAGGTTGAGAGTCCTTAATAAGGTGGGGAAAGCTATGGCTTAGAAAGGGCTATAGAAAGGATTCTTAAGTACCATCTGTGCATACCTAAAATGAAAAGCTATGAGTGTGCCAAAATTACTGAACTACGTATTAATACTTTTCTTTCAGATCCTGTTTGACCAAACCCAAAGATCAATTAAAGCACAGCTTCAGACTTTTGTTAAAGAGTAAGTTAACTTGCACTTGTATTGGGAAAATCATATATAAAATTGAATTTAAAAGCATCTGACTTCAGAGAGTTGGCTGATGACTTTCAGGAAAAGCGTTTCACCATAGGTTGAGAAATACATATTAAAGCTGGCAAAAATCACTCAAAATCAGAGGCTTTAAATCCAGCTGCAGAAATATTGAAATCGTAACAGTTTAAGTTACTAATCTTAAATTACGCGTTGTTGTCCAGCCTTAGAAGAAAAGTCATTGCTAAAGCTTTTCCCGGTGAGCGTGAGATGCATTTAAATTTCAGTGTTTCCTTTCCCCAAAAGAGGAGGACAGGAAGGCTGCCATCGTACTTTGTATGATTTCTGTTTGTTATGAGCATTTGTTAAAGAATGTGAAAACAAAGAAATTAGCTCTAACAGTCACAAGCATGGTCTGTTTGGTGTTTCTTTTAAACAATTACTTTGTACTTTGGAATTCATTTGCCATCTATCTTTCATTTTCTTTAGAGATATTAAGAAATTCAAAGATGCAAAGAAACAGTTCGAAAAAGTTAGTGAAGAAAAAGAGAATGCTCTAGTAAAAAATGCTCAAGTTCAAAGAAATAAGCAACATGAAGTAGAGGAAGCAACCAATATTTTGACTGCAACACGGAAATGTTTTCGGCACATAGCTCTGGATTATGTTCTTCAGGTAAGTGCAGCAATAATGTTATTTCTTCAAATTTAACAATACTTACCTAAATGTGTTTTGTAAGTCTTCTATGCTGTGGTTCCTGAAGTGTTTAAAGTAATAATAATAAATAAAACAATAATAAACTGTAGCCTAGCAAACACAGATTCAATGGATAATTCTGATATAGAATGTTGTCTATTTCTACAATTTCAGTTGTTTGCTCTGAGTTTTATTTAACAAATCCTATTTTACCTGGAACCTAGGAATTTGTTGTGCCATGGGTGAAGTCAAGAACAGTACTGTCTTGCTTTTTAGTGTGGATCTACTGTAGAGTGTTGCGGTGTTCTTTGTCCTACTGTTTTGAAGCCTGTGAAATAATAATATTTTGTGGACGCTTCCAATTCATGTCTCATGGTTTCCCATAACTCCAGCAGAACAGGACTTTGTAACTCAGATGGCACAAGGGGTGTGAACTCCTAAATGCGTCTGGTGTTCTCAGGATCATACAAACACAGAACAATCCTTTTAAAAATTGGTTTCATATTAAGAGTTATCTTGATTTGTGACAGTCCAGCTGATTATTTAAAGCTTAGTTCCTGTTCTTTAAATTTTATGTGTTGTCTGTGCATATGTATTGCCTGTGAGGCAGAATTTTCAAAGCCCCCACTAGAGAGGTCGTCCATCTGATCAGCTGGAGTGCACACAGTGATCAACCCTGGTTTTGTGCCTCTTGGACACCAAGGGCAAAGTTTGTCTCAACGTTTGAAAAGTCAGGTGAATTTTGTAGCACTTGATTGTACTAACACCATTTCTATGAGTGCAATCAAGCATCTGTTGTGCTGCAGGAAATGTTAGTGCCCAGTCCTATAAGCCCAGCTGGAATTTTGAAACAGTACCTTGTTACAACACTCTGCTCCTCACTGTTACGGGGTCCCAGCATGTGAGCTACCTACAGAGATTATGATTAGAGTGAGTGTGGTAGGAAGAGACTGGAGCTGATGACTTAGAGCCCCCTTTTCTCTGCTCGCGTTTCAATACAGAGTGGATTAGAGACGTGCATTGGAACTGTACTCAAATGGTGTGAGTTTGGCACCTCTCACTCGAGCTAGCAGCGTGTGCTGTTCTCACTACTGAGCTGAAATGCTCCTCTCAGACCCTGAGTCGTTGTTTCTCAGCTACCGAGGCTTGTGCCATCAGTCTGACACTGGGCTGCTCTGCTTGGGCCCTGCTTCAGCTCACCCAGTGCAGCGGGGGGCAGGAGCAGGAGCTGCAGGGACAGGGAGCGGGGTGGCTGCAGCACAGTGGTGCCTCCTTGCCCCGTCAGGCTTCTGCTTATGTTCATGCACTTATGCTCAGTGCTGTGGGAGCAGAGCAGCGTTGGGGAGCCTGGGAGGGAGGTGAAGGAAGGGAGACTCTCCAGTGCTTAGGAAGAGGAAAAAGTGGCAGAGACCTGTTGGAGAGGTGGGGGGGAATTTGGCAGTCATTGCTGTAGGCCAGTCCCTTGTATGCGCATTGCCCTGCAGCTCATTTGCTTTCTGGAATTTGTATGTTCTAAGGCTGAACAGTTCCTGTGGTAAAGGTGCATTTATAGCAGCAAGGAAAAGTTCCGGCACCTCTTTGTGCAGGCAAAAAATGAATTCACCCTTAGGAATCCCTTCTACTCAGATGACTCTTCTGCTGGAAAAGTGGCTTCACAACACTAGTCTCTTCATAGCTGTATTGACTTTAAATTGTACTTCAAAACCGTTGCTTTCCTCTGTTTGTTTTTTTGTCCTGTAAGTTGAGGGTTTGTTCAGTACATTTTTAAATTATTTTTGCTGCAGATGGTTTTCCAAAATACTGATTGTTTAAGTATGGAAGTAGTCTGATTTTGATTATAGCTTCAGTAAGTTTATTTCTTCTGCTGGAATCTTTAAATTGATCCAGAGGTGTTAAATTACAAAATTGCATGTTTTTTCTTGCTCCTCTATGGGCCTTTTAAAGCAAATGTAGCAAATGCAGGACGGCAACTTGAAAGGTTAGGGTACAAAGAACAGAAGAATAGGATGAACATCAAAAATGTCCTTTTTTCTATATAAAGTGAAATATTTCAAGATTCTAGGGCAAGACTGTTGGTCAGTGACTTCAGCCAGATTAAAAGTGCAAGTATATATGAAATGCTACGTATTGAAGATGTTGCAATCTTGCTTGTTTTAGTGGCTGGGGCTATATCCAAGTTCTAGGACACTTGAGATGGTGTTAGCCCAAGGGGAAATGAGTCACAACTTTCTTACTTTATGGGGCTATAACTGTGGAATTCTAGCTTTGCAAGCTTTTATAATGGCACTGCTGCAATATTACTAAATTAGCATGCATCTTCTGCAGCTTTGAAAGTGCTTTCTGAAATCAGATATTGAGTTATATTTGTCTGATGTTTTAAGCTTTGGTATGATTATTTGGAAAGAATCTGAAGCTTACTTCTGTGGGAGGAATTTGCAAATTGAATAAAATAAGCAACTTATTTTTTCTAGATCAATGTTCTTCAGTCTAAAAGAAGATCAGAAATCTTAAAATCGGTAAGATATACTTTGATTTCTGTATTAGAATATATTTAAATACATCCAAAGTTAAACATGTGACTGCAAAGCAATATATTAAGTGAACTTGGCCTTTTGCCTATCAAACGTTATTAGTACAGTTGGCACTTTGCGATGATCAGCCTGGCCTTTACTATAACCTGGCTTAGATATTTAGCTGGTTTTTGGCAATCATTATGGTTCAGATATGAGCACTTAACAAAAAAAGCAGCGAAAACCGTAATAAAGTGTTTCACAGTTAAAATCGGACTTTGCCAAGAATTCTATTTATGCCTGTTATATTCATTTGTAAACTATAAGTACTTGTAGTCTGCTCTAAGATGGTTTCAGCTCTTTCTACAAAAATGGTGTTTTTGTATAAATAGCTTAGTCAGCTAGTACATGATATGCTTTAGTATGCCGTTTGTGAAATAGATAACCAGATTAAATGGTGCTTTTCTTTCAAAGGTCTAAAGTTGTATTTAATTTAAATGCTATTTAAAGATAGCAAAAACTTCAGTTGAATTGCAGCTTTATAGCTGCTTGCCATTGTGCTCTGCATCTTCCCAACTTGTTTCCTTTTTTAACACTGGACATTCTTCTCAGCTGTGTTCATGGAAGTTATGGTTATGGATCATTAATATGTTCTGTAGTCTCTCTATTGTACATGTCCTAATTGAACAGAGTTAACACAAGTTTTTTAGATTACAAGAATTAGAAGTAATTTTCTGCCCTTAACTAGCTTTTATTTGTTAATGGGGTTAATCCTATAAATCATTGCTGAGATTTTTGGCATGGTTCTTAGCTGCCTTTGCCTCGCATGTTTGTTTACAACACGGGAAGCTGTACAAGATATTGATGTAAAGCTGCAAGATGACGACATACCAGAAAATAACCATGGAATTTGTCTTGCCCTTTTTTGTTTAGTTTATTTGTGTGGATTAGTTAAAGAACATATCTGAAATACTTAGCTATTTTTAATACCTAACTTCTTTTCTTCCAGATGTTATCATTTATGTATGCCCATTTGGCATTTTTCCACCAAGGCTATGACCTTTTCAGCGAGCTTGGGCCCTATATGAAAGATCTTGGTGCACAGGTAAGAATCTACTTTACAGATTCATAACTATATACTGAAATGGAAGAAAATGTGTATATATCAGATAAGTTGCAGATTCCTTCAACAGAAAGGAAACGAGTGTGATAAAGGCAAAGCATTAAAATACTGAAGTGGTTTGAATTAAACTTGTTAGTCAGTTGTCTTTTTACTAAAATTAATACTGCATTTAGGATCTACATACCTAATCATAGCCATATGATGCCACTTGAGGTACTCTGTGGTATTTAGGGTACTGGATTTTCTTTTATTTCAAAAAGAAATCGTACATGTGCCACGTCTTACATATTTAACAAGAAAAAAGTAATATTTGTTTCCTTCAATTTGTATACGTTATATACTGTATACATTGTTTGATATGTAAAAATTAAAGTTGATGTTAGCAATTTAAAGTTAGACCGTAAAACACAAGTCTGATTTTAGTAATTAGTCCAAAACTGAGTTCAGACTCTAAATCCTTCTTGCCCTGTTCTGTTCTCTAAGAACACGTAATTGCAACTTCTGGGTTTTCAGTGAAGGACTCGTCAAAACATGGCATGTACTGTGGCCAACTGCACACAGGAGACAGTGAAAATAGTTATGCAAAATAGGTTAGGAACATAGAGTATTCAATTGAAGATCTGTCTGTGGTGTAGGAAGAAGGCTCAGCAGTGCCTCTTGACTTGCTTTCAGTGCAAGTGAGTGTAGCTGGAAATATTTGTACCATTTTTTTTGCCTCAGTCTGAAGACTTGAAACAACTGCACTGATGTAACACCCTCTGTTTCCACTCCACAACCTGATCTACAAAACAAAGCCAACGCAAATTCTGAGTGTCAATCCATATATGAAAGCAAATAAATGACAGCAAACACATATTTGCATTTATCTCAAGCAGATACGTTGTTGAATGTCTATGAATTTACATTGTTCTGGCCTGGTTTGAAACAGTTCCTAGTTCTGGCTGCATATTTCTGTCCCATTGCTGTTGTCATCTGTGCCTCTCAACCTGCTTGTGTGGTTGTGCAGTGAAGCAGACAGAGGACTGTAGAAAATTATTACTTAGACATTTGATTGTTGGAGTTACTCTTCTGATAGATTAGTACCCTAATCTGGTTACTATGGGTCTTCATAATTACAATTACTTGTTTAGATGCCTGCCAGGGAAGCATATGCTTTTGTGTGCATGTGTACGTGTGGCAAAGTAAATGATGGAGCTGAAAGGAGGATGCTTGAGCTGGCATCTCCATCAAGAAGGGAAGAGGCTGTTCAGCCGCAGCCCTCGTGTTTGGTGTACTAATAGCAATTGAAAGGTTCAGGTGCGTGTGACTGCTTGTAGCTGGCCATGTGCCTTCACATCCATCCACTTGGAGTTGTTGTTGTTGAACTGCAGTGTTGTGAGGGTACAGAATGTTTTTTTGTAACCCCTCAGAGGAGGGGATGTGGAAAGGAGATGAGAACTGTGTAGTTGGTAGTAGTTTATGCTACCAGATTATGCTACCAGAGATTACTTGAGTTAGGATCACAAGAGTATTTTTGAATGGCTGGTCATCCATTTGCTTCACCTGGTAAGGAGTGTTGTGTAATACTCATTTTGGTGCAGGTGTCATAGCAACTGAAGGAGCTAAATTTAGAAAAATCCAAAGCTGAGTGTTTGAAATATATTGACAGTGGAGCAAAGACAGAGTGAAAGCTCTGAAATTGTACAACTTGTTGAATTATTTTCCTGTAGCAGACCTTAGCTTTTAAGTAATGGGTAGTTTTTCTTACAGAAGCAGACTCGTAAAAAGCTCAGTAAAGTTTAACAGTTGATGATTTTGCAGGTTGTATTGGTTGAGGTTTCCGCCTTTGTGACGGGTTAGATAGAAGGTAAGTTGGGACAGGCATTCGTTAGATTTTTCTGAAAATACTATGAACTGCTTTTGTTAGTGAATTCTCATTTACAGGTAAATGTTGTGTATGATCCTAATGATGAGGTTTAACTGCACATGAAATATTAAAACTAGAGTGGTCTTAGGTAGTACAATTGTATTTTTTTTTTGTGTGTGTGTGAGTGTTTTCAAAATATCTGGTTCACATGACGGAATAGAATTGAGCAACTTTGCTTTCTGGATGTTTTAAGTCAGGCTGGTATTACTTGTCAATGAGATCATTGTAGGGGAATCATTAATGTCACACAAGTATAATACTTGTCCCAACCCCGTGCCATGGGCAGGGATGCCAACCACTAGATCAAGTTGCCGTGAACACGTGAAAGACTGAAAATGCTCATGTAGCCATTTGGGCTAAACAAGCCAGACAGAAAAAACTGCAGGAAATTAACAGAGCATGGAATTGGAACCACCAGGTGGCTGGGAGGTCTGGGTCTCTAATTGTTGGGCTGTCTCATAGAGGGGTGTAAGAGCCAGTTAGCATCCCTTTTCCCCCTCTCATTTGTATCATTTCAAATGGGGGAAACGCAACACTGAGAAAGATGACCGAGTTGGCAGAGGTTTTCATTTGTGGCTATAAGAGTGGGTGGAGATGATTATAATTTCTGTGTGAATTGGAGGTTGTTATTCATATAGTGCTCTCTGCCACATGACTGACTTAGGCTGGAAAACCGGAGTTGCGTGTTGTTCGTAGTCTCCTGGTTCTAGGTCTGGTGTAGAACAAGGTCTGCCTCACATGTGAGGTGAAGCTGTGGGCTGTACAGCTGTGTTAGGTAATGCAGTTGTGCCGTTCTCCAGTAGGATGCCATGAGTGGGGATAATGGCACTTGTGCCTTACAGACTGGGTAAAGGAGGAGTTGATCTGATTCTGTAGCGTTTCATGTAACTATGAAGCTAGCTGCATCTGCTTCTCTATTTCACCATACTTCTTAGTTAAAAATCAGACCTTGTACAAACACACTTACAGTCTAACAGCATATCTTAATTTTTCTGCCTTTTAATCTCCTTATGGTATCAAAAAGAAAAAAAGGGCGATATTATAGACATGGATGTACAAGTTTTTGGTAGCATCCCTACAAAGTCTGTGATAAGAAAGATAACTTTCCTCTCTATTGTGACAGTCTGTTTGCAAAATCAGATTATTATTTCTGAAACTGGAAGCAGTTGGGTCGTATCGAAGATCCCAAGCAATCCTGCTCAAATACTGCTGGTGACTTGATTGAAACCATCAATGCAAAAGCCTGGTTGGGGCAATTCCCTCCTTTTTCTGGAGGGGGAAAAATCACACATTTGCTCTTCCTAGTTTTTGCTGCTAATGCCAGCACTGCTGCATAGGCCAGTCAGCCAGCAAGAGCAGCTAAAGCATGAGTCATTCTCTTCAGAGACTGAGCACCAATGCGGTATAGAAGTCGCATATGCTTGGCACCATGCTGTTCTTTGAAACATTCCTCCTAAGGCTTACAAGAAACGTACACCTTTCATAGAGGTTAATTCAGGATGATAGTGCAGTGCTTTAAACAAGGCTTCAGTGGTTATTAAAGGTAAACACTTTGCGACCAGAGAAGTGATTTGCTTTATTTGCATAGTAAAAAAAAAAAAAAAAAGTCATGCAATGTCTAGACATAATGTGTTCTTTTTTTGTCAGCATTATGAAATCTACAGTGCCAAATTTCTTTTGAAATCTAAAGATCCAATTTTCTGTTTCTCTTTACAGCTGGATCAGTTGGCTGTAGATGCTGCAAAGGAGAAGAGAGATATGGAGCAAAAGCACTCCACTATTCAACAGAAGGTACTTGAGAGAATATAAAGGGTAGACTGCACACATATTTTCCTGTCTCTCGCATCTCTCCCCAGCAGTGCATCTCTGCATCGAACTGTGAACGATGTTATCTTTAGTACAGACGATTAGACTTGCACATTATTAAGCGTAGGGTGGGATTGCAGATAATCATTTTTATATTGCAGAACAGGGTATTATGTTCATTTCTGACTGAAATGTAAATAGAACAGTAGATTTATATGGGGTTCCCTAAATGTTTCATTAGAACTCTTGAATCCAAGATAGGATTGGAATTAGTATAGTTGTAAAAGTTGCTGTCTTTTCCTTCTATGTACCTGTAGGAGAGATGTGTATATATACGCTGCATAGTCATACAGTCTGATGTAGCACTTTCTACCCAGACGGTGCTAAATGAGTACAGCACTTTGTAGAGTGTGGCAGAACCTATTGCTTATAAAGAGCCAAAGTAAACTTTTCTAATGGCTGTATAATGTATGGTCTTCAACTCTACGCTAGTATGAAAGTGATAAGATTAAGTTGCTGTATTGGACAGATTTGTATGTACAATACTTCTTATTTTTGCTTATTGAGAAAAATGTAGATAATTCACGTTGTGGGGGGAATAACTTCTGTTGTTTGGATGTTTCATAAGCTGTAGATAAGTATTAATTTTGCAGGTATAATGCTAGAAGTTAAAAAATATTTCCACAGAACTCTCCGGTAGTGAGCTAATACTGCAGGTACTTTTGAAAGGGATTAGATACCAGTTTGAAGGTAATGGAATGCTTCTTACTCTCGTTCAAATACATTCTATATCTATTCAGGTGTCATACTTTATAAAAAAAAAAAAAAAAAAAAAAAGTCTAATGTAATTGAAATCTGAGTAAATTCAGGAATGAAAACATGCTAAGATTTCAATTCAGGTATCATTAGTAGGAACCAATATTAAGGGGAAATGGAAAAGAACTCAGGTTAATGTTTATGTTCAAATTTGAATTTGTTTTGGCTCAATAGGGCTAGCTCTAGGAGTGGGCATTAGGTGGGGGTTTCGCTGTTAGCGAACAGCAGTACTTGGTGAAAGAAGTTAGTTGTGGGCAATTATGTTTAATTGGCTGTAGAAGTAATAACTTGTTACCATGAATTATGGTCATTGCTGTTGCCAATGATGTTCACTTCTTTTCTTCAAATGCTGCTTAAGGCTGCTTTACAGGTAAACTGTTTCTAATAGTATTAATAGCTATTGAAACTACTAAGCTTTGTGAGACTTGATAAGGTCTGTCTGGTGTGTGTGTGTGTGTATATATATATACACTCTTGGTTTCTTGTACAAACGGCAATCATAATGAGATTGACTATTTTATGCTGTTGCAAAAATACATTCAATTAAAATACAGAATAAATCAATCAGCATATTCAGGTTGTATTGTATGTTGTCTTCTAAAGTTCCGTGTTTCAAGTACTAAATGTTGTCTCTTGTCCATGTCAGTCAAGTTACTAATGTGTTTTGTGATGATAATGCCTAGAATACATCTAGGCTTTGGAGGGCATGCTTTTTGGAAATTCCTTTCAGCGCTCCTCAAATCTTTTTTTTTTTTTTTGGTTTGTTATTCAAACCATACTGTCTGGTTGTTTTTTGTCTCTTCCTGCTTGCTTTTCCCAGCCTTTGCCACCAAGTTCAAAATCTTGAACTGCCGTAGACCTTGGATATTGTTCTTTACAACATTTTGTCATCCAGTCAACCTGACCAGGATGGCAGCCTTGTTTTCTGTTCTCTTCTCATGCTTTTTCATATTTCTTTCTATTGGCTGCCCCTTAAGCATATGTTCCCAAATCTTCCAGTGCCAAATCCTTACATGTTTTATAGCTACTGAAACTTACGCTTCTTGAGTTGAATATTCCATGGAGTATTTATGCATTTAATATACTGAAGTTTTAATCTGATGCTTCAGAATGATGCCTTTTCTTCATTGTGTGGATAAAGAACAGTTCCTTTTCTGAAATCCATAGGTAAGTGCCCATGTGCACACACCTACCCACCCACTACCTGTGTTTGCATATATGTGCATATGCATGCAGCGTAATTGCACTAATTAAATAACCCATCACACTTTTCTTTATAATCATCATCCTTTTTAATTAGACTGTTAGAGTGGCTAATGTAAAAGTCATGGAAGGGTTTGGTCACCACTATTACTTTGTTTTCTCGTTGAAGATAATTGGTGTCTGATTTCTGTTTTAATTCTTGTGCTCTATTTACTCAGCAACTGTGCAAGGATTTTTTTTAGTGTAAGAAATGCTCTTTTTCTTTTCCTTGTTTTTCTAAAGCACCACATAGTATGGATTAATCTAGAAATGTCCTCGTTATAGGAATCTTTACCTTGTGTTTCACGAGCAGTTTGATGCAGCCTGTTACTCGAGTAACATGTTGAATTACAAAATAATTTAAAAATTGCTTGTAAGCAGCATTATGGCTTTTTTGTTTTGTGATAGAGCTAACATTTTTTTCAATAAACAGGGAAATAATGCAGGAAAAACATTTGCTTGAAACTTGAAGTAGTTTTCGTTGTATTCAAATAACTATAATTTAAAAAACAAAACTCCTGGTTCTGGAAGACTGTTCAGGAAACAGCTGTAGTAAGAATGATTCAAAAGCTTTTTACATCTGGAGTAAACAAGGTCATAGGAAACCAGATGCTACCACAGTCATAAAGCAAGCATAAACCCAAACTGCTGTTGAGAAATAATGCAGACAAATTCTTGTCACAAAAAAGACACGTGCTAGTATTTCAAGGAACTTGTATGTTCAGTGATGACCTTGACTTTTTGCACTTTGTCTTGGACTGCAAACTGTGTGATTTGTGTGTTGTTGTTTTGAGCTCTTCCTCAAGGCGCTTTCAACTTCAGCTTAACCAACTCCTCTTCCAGTTTGCTTATCCTATGGGATGGGAATGGAATTTAAGCTGGGCTTTGCACAGTGAATGTCTTCTGTTGTGCTATGTACAGCTGGAGTAATGTTTCAGATTGTTCTTTTCTTTGGTATTCATTCTCTACCCTTTACTGCCCTTTAAAAATCTTTCTGCTTCTTTAAAGAAAAAAGTCTTTGAATACAAATTCCAAGTTAGAATGCTGATACGCTCCCTGTGATTTACTAATCAAATGACTTGGATGGCTTTTATGCCATAGTAGTATTCTTCATATCGGAAGTGAATCTGCCCCTGAAAAGCAGGGTTTGTGATGTTTTGGTCACAAGAAAATTTGTAAAGAAACAAAAAGCATGCAAGCTATGAAATGACTTGGTGTATATGATAAATTGGTAAGTTTGTATGGCAATGTGTTCACTGAAAGCTCTTGAGACTACTATGCTGTGACCTACTGATTAATAGCAAATGTGGATTTTTTTCTATTACCATCTGATTTCCTATTCCTCGTGGGCATTGTTTAAAAGAAAAAAAGAAGGCATAAAAACACACTGTGTATTTCACTTGTATAATTCCCTTTTGCATGTTTCTCTTCCAGTAGTTGGCCAACCTTCAAAAATTAATCAGAATAGAAGCCATAGATGTTGATTACTTCAAATTGAATGAAATGTGTAACATTTTACTACCATATAGCTTCCATAATACTAATTTAATTTCTTTAGCTAATTAGGTGAAGCATACTGTAGTTCTAACTGACTCCTAATTAGCAAATAAATGATATTTAAAACTCAGCCTTTATCAGCTGTGTGTTTGCTTAAAGCATATAAAATTCTGAGTCACTTAAAGTGACTGGTTTCATTAACATGTGATTCTCTTATGGGATACTGGAAAGATAAGGATGTATTTCTCTCTGGCCCTGATTATTTTTTGTGATTCATTAAACTTTTCCATGAGCCAAGATAAAAATAAATTAAATGTGACTGCTTTTCCCTATTCTTTAATTATGAAATAAGAGACTGTAAGATGAGACAGAGCTTATCTAGTTCCTTTTTCTGCTTTAATCCCTTTAATTGTAATGAAGTTCAGTTCTATTCTTTTTTTCCTGACTACAACCTTCAGCGAAGCTTTATGGATTAAGCTTATGGAAGCTTTAACAAACCCCTGCCCCCCCAGCTGGTAGTCTGTGCATAGTTAGGAAAATATCAAACTTTTGTCTGCATACTGTTGTGTCTTTATCTGCTCTGTAAAAGTTTAAATCATTCAGGAAAGCAATTAAAAATAAAAACTAAATGCACTTCATGAAGAAGGCTTACTAGTTTGGACTACTTAGACTGAGAGGGTTGTGAGATAAATGATCTAAAGGAGTTTTCCTGTTATACTTGTACGTGTCTTCAAAGCTTAAAGGAGCTTCATTGGAAAAGACAATTACATTTTCTGCAGTTTTCCAAACGTGAAGGAAAATGTGATTACGTGGTAGTTTGGATAGAAAAGACTGAGGGAGTGTATATTGTCTTACACTAGACAAGGAATTGCAGGTGACACTGAGGCAGGAAGATGCAAATCTTTAGCAGGTTTCATTATGTTTGGGAGCTGGTAAGTTCATTTCTGATTTGGGGGTTCAGGTGAGAGTAGACACCAGGATGTAAAAGAAATCTGTGCTTTTGGGGGGAGGGGGTTCTTCTGTTCTTCTTATTTTGGGGTATAAGAGAAAAAAAGAAAGGGCTATGAACAGTTTGAGAATGTTTGTATATGTTATAAGCTGTGTAATACTATGTTAAAATTGTACTGTGATATTTGGCTTTAAGATTATAATTGCCATACGTTTTACTACTTAGTCTACTCAACCTTTGCTGGATGTGTGGAGCAGTGTTAGCTTTCTAAAAATTGTAAAGCTGTTGTTAGCAGTTATTTGTTACTAGATTGAAAATAAACTTTGCTTTTACTAGTTCTAGCTTCATATTCTTGTTGCAGATAGTGAAGAAGAAAACATAACTAGGATGTTGTCATCTCTGCCAGCACCTTGATTTGCTTTAATTTAGGGATAACTTGGATAGCACCGTATTTATTTGTTGCTTGTCTTCTGATTTCTGATCTGACTTACTTGTCTAGATGACAGAGCTTAAGAAAATGGTACAAGGCTGGCTGTATACAGTCCTCGGCACCAGGCTGCAGTTCATTTTAAATTTTGGCTCAGTGCCCGTTGCCACTTTTCTTCTACTTTATTCTTCCTTTTCTTTGAAATATCCACAAGATGATTTGCCATAGAGGTCGCAAATACCTGAGCAATAAATATTCCTTGTGTGCAGATGGCTAGATTCTGGCTGCAGATCAGCAAGTTCGGTCTTAATGAAAGCAAGTCTGAGTATGTGGAGGGCGGGGTGCAGTTGGAAATTGCTGGTGTCCTTTTCTTTCATCTGCTACAGAGATAAGTTTTGGAGACGCTTGCTTAAATCCCAAATCTATAGGACAGTATATACACCAGTAGCATTGTCTGTCTGTTGTTGGCAGTGCTCCACCACTTAAAGTTGGTGGGTTTTGTTCTCTGAATCTTTGACTTAGATGCTTAGATGCTTTTATGTATTTTTCTCCGGAATGTAAAAAGGTTCTGTTGGACTTCATAGTCTCATACTATCAAGTGAAGACTATGCGAAGACTTGATAGTCTTCAAATACTCTGTGAATGTGAAGAATCACAATTCCTTCTCCCATTATTAAATTCCATTTGCGCAGAACTTGGGGGAGATATTGGAAGTTTAATGCATTTGAATGTCTACTTAATGCCTGTCCAGATGGGAAGGAGACGACTTGGACCTCTTTGAAAAAATCTCACAACACAAGAGAAATCCCACTCATACTACTTATGCAAAGCTCAGGAAATATACCAAGACAAGGGCTTTTAATACAGGTGATAATTACCTACAAAGTGCCTGTCATAGATTTTCAGTAGCTGTCAGCATTTATAATGTATTCACAATAAATGCTAGGTACTAATCAAATGGTAACACTTTATATAGTCATGTTTTTTTTAACCTCAACACTTCCTAGAAGCTAAATTGTGTGAAAGATTAAACCTGTTCTCTAGGGTTTAGATAAGTGTGCACCTCTTCTTTGAAATGCAACCGTTCTGATTCAGAGACAGTCCTTGTCTTCCTTTGTTCTTGTGCAGTCTTTGAAAAGACAGTAAAATAAATAATGCAGTCTTGCAGTTCCTGATCTCAAAATAAAAATAATCTCCTGCCTCTGATCTCCTAAAAATACTTTTTAAAGAAGTGTTGGGGCTGAGAGTCAGAGCATGACTAGTGAATGTTGTAAGCAAAAGATTATTGCTCCAGTACTGTTCTTGACATTAATGTGGCCAATACTTGATCTTTCTAATGAAACTACAATCTGTTTTTTCTTGTCTTGTTCCTTTGTACTAGGATTACTCCGGTGATGATACTAAACTAGAATATAATGTAGATGCAGCCAATGGTATTGTTATGGAAGGCTATCTATTTAAGCGAGCCAGCAATGCCTTCAAGACTTGGAACAGGTAATTACTCAGAACCTCTATTTATTGGCTTTATAAGATGCTGCTTGTTATGCCAAGTTCTGGCCTGACTTAAAACCTGTGCAACCCCCCGATTCCACAGTTCCAACAGAACCCTTGGACTGCTCTGTGAACTGATGCAGAGATGGCACTTCGTGGTTGCTTCTCTTTATTGTCTGTCCTAGTTGTTTGCAAGCCTTTTTCAAGAGCGTACTGAAGTCCTGTGTATAGAAGGCTTGCTTTATTGTGCACAGTCTGGCTCTGTGGTGGCATTTTGGCTTTACTTTCTTGTTGAAACAGTAATTCTTATGATTGTATACAATATGTTGTGTAAATGTATATGCTGGGAAAATAAGCGTTAGGTGACAATGTAAAATGAAGTTGTATGGCTATTGTAAGCAGGGAAATGTAGTGAAGGATTGAAATACTGTTACTTCTCCTGAAAGCATGAAATCGCTATCCTTTACAATTCCTGTGCTGTGCAGTAACTTCTGCTGAGTAGTTTTCATGGTCCTGTTGGGAATTCAAAATATACTGTTAGTCTTGTCTCTTTAACGATGTTTGTTTTACTATTGTTTAAATGTTTTTCTTACTGAACAGGATTTCTTTTGCATTTCTAATAGTGTACACTTTTTTCAAGGAAACATTACGTATTCTGGAGCATTTCCAATATAGCTGGGTACAGTCCTTGAATTTTAAAGGTAGTTTGTCTTGATATAGAGCTTGTCTTATGCTCTGCAATTTTTGCAGCATTGCATCTGTTTTACTGTTTTTTGTGTTCCAAAGGCCAGAATCTGTATTCAGATAAGTGGTCCCTTCCAACCTCACTTCCAGTTCAATAATTCTTTGACCATCTTGGAACAGCACAAGTCCATAGCAAGTTGGAGTTGTTTCACCTAAATCCATAGACTGATGAGAGGGCTGCTGCCGTTGGCAAGGCTGTACTTCTGAGCAAGTAGCATGCAACTCCTTTAAGGGGTTTTGCTTTGGACTACCTCTAGTCTGGTCCTGTGGTATGATTGTAATTGTAATGTACCTTCTGGGTTAGTTCTGTCTGAGTGCGTTTGGAGTTCTGTGAGGCATCAAAGAATGGTGAAGGGAGAAAACTGGTAGATATGATTGAAGAGCACTTTCCTGGTCAGAAGTAAAAAGTTAGTGTAAACATGCTTTGAGAAAACTCCACAGTAGCAGGGCAGGAGGCTGGCCTTCACCGAATTTTCATCAGGCTCAAGGAGTCCTTTTTGCAAGGTGCTTTGCGGGGTTGACTGCAGCCTCTTAATAAGTGACTGAAGACAAAACCCTAACTCTTGCTTTGGGTTCTTCTGTGTATTATAAAGGCTTTGCTCTGTGGGGAGGTAACAGAAGGAAGCAGGACAGCAGTGTTGGAAGGTAGCTGATAATTCTCTTTCGACATGGCTTCGTACCTACTATTACTGTAACTGTATTGTTCTTTAAGATGATTGGGTATAGGCTTTGATTAAAACTAATTTGTCTGTTGAAAATTTAATATGGGTACAAAGGAAGTCGTAATTAAATCAAGATGTCCTGAAAGAAGGTCATAGTGTAAGTTTACCTGTTTCAAAGGTACTCAATCAAAACATTCAAACAATAAGCCGTTTTAGAGAGCCAAGGTAAACAGCTCAGTAATGACTCAGAGCTAACCTACTTCTCACATACGGTTAATGCTTGCTGGTGTTGTGGTTTAACCCCATCAGGCACCAAGTACCACACAGCTGCTCACTTGCTCTTCCCAGGTGGGATGGGGGAGAGAATCAGAAACAACTGAAAACATCTGTGCTATCACCACTGTTTTCAGAAAAAATCCAAATGCAGCAGCACACAAGCCTCTGCAAAGAGAATTGACTCTACCCCGGCAAAGCTATGACAGATTGTAATTTTTTCTATTTCTCACAACAGTGACAAACTAATTTATCTCATTGTGATAGGCTAGATGGATGTGTCAGAATTAAGCAGTGGATAAGCCCTCTATATCCATGGTTTAAAAATTGAATGAATCATTTTAATTTAGTAACTCATATATTCACAAACTGTTACTAATTGTGAAACTTATTAGACGTAGTATAATAGTAATAAGTGAGCTTAATGACAATAACTGTTATCTGAATCTAGCTTCATTTTTCATGTTTTACTAAAACCAGAAGTTTTTTATCCTATTTTTATTTCTGAATCATTTGTAATTGCTTGCTACATTGTAGGCACTGAAGTGGTCATTGCCTCTTTCCACTGCCCGTTTCCCCTGATGGAATGCTTTAATTCCATAGTATTGCAGTTTCACCTGCGTGGAGTTGATACTGGCTGAAGTTCAACATATAGTAGAGGCTAGAGCGTACTTCCAGCCAAAGAAAGGACTGTCGTTGCTTTCAGCTGTTCTGTGCATAAAAACGTGCAGTGAAATACCGAAGGAGGAAACATTTAGAGAATGATGTATTTTGTATGAGGAATACAGAGCTGAAATCTGAGGCCCCCCCGATACAGACAAGATACTTTCAGTGTTCTAGTCAGGTAGGTAGCTTGCTTCTTCGTTATATGCCCATCTTTGAGGGGAAAGTGAGGGATGGAAAATCAACCAGCTGAAACGAAACTAGAATAATTCATCTAGAAAGAAATACAGGAGTTATCTGATATTCTGAACCAATGGTGATGGCACTAATCTTCTTGCTAACAGCTGATGGCAGTGTCAGTTGTAATACAGTAGGTTCTCTTTTCTTCCTGTTGGTGTCAGTTGGTATTTTGATGGTTCTAGGCCTTTCAAACTGCTCCTTTACAACAAAATTAGGAAAAGGTGTCAAAAATCATTGCTTTTATCACCATTAGTGCATACTTGCCAGCATTAAAAACATGAGAAAAGGAAGTAGTGTGATGAACTTTGCCAGGCTTGGACACATCATGATGATTTTAGATAACGTGATGCTTCTGTGTGCATGTCTTGGTATGTGAATCCATGGATACTGTAGTGGATTTTAGTGGGAAAAGTACAGTTACTGTGGAGAGAAAAAACTTGAAACCATATAATGCAGACCTTTGAAGAAGGACAAAGCTGTTCTAATGTATCAAAACTTGTTTCCAGTCCAAATTAATTTCTTGCTAGGATGATATAGTTTCTTTTTCAGGCAGTTGGTAACTTGGTTCAATTGTCCAAAGACTACCACTAATTTGGACATTTGCATCAAGTTTCCTAGTCTTGGGATAATTCTGTATTCTGCTGGCATGACAAGCAAATGGTTACCAAGTAAACCACGAGAGCTAATTGTCATTTGATGTTACTTTGTTTTGAAAGAGGTGGAGATTTTGGAACCTTTTTATACTGTAAATGTAAACTGTAAGTTTGTATTTCAGATGAGACACTTCAGTGGAAAGAAAAATAAATTTTTATTAAGTCTTTAATGTGAAGTCTCACAGCAGTTGTTATGGAGACATTTTTGGTTGTATACTTATCTGTTGAAACGACATCTTATTGTACACAACTTTTCTGGAAGTACAAGAAAACAAAATCAGTTTAATTTATTATGGAACAATAGTTAAAAACCTTTTGGTTCTTAGAAATTCAGATTAAAAAAAGGTGTGTGTGAATAAAATGTATGTGTGGGTAGAGAGCCTTTACCAAATATAGTGTATTCTGCATAGGTTTTGGGTTGGTGCATTAGATGTTTTCCTTTTTAATTCTGCTGTATTTTCAGATCATGCTAATTCTTTGCTTATTTTGCTCATTTTGCATTTTTCATTCCTCTTCCTCCTTTCCCTTATGTTTTAATCCTCCCCCATTTTTTCACATGACAGGAAAAAGCCAGATCACATCAGGTACCAACCAGCTTCTTTTATACCTTCCCAGTGTTTCTTTGGCACGCAAAAGCTCTAAATTAACCCTGCATTTAATTTTGATTACTTGCGATGGATGTGAAGTGGCTCAGTCTAAGAAAATAACAGAAGGATTCTGCCTGGGATGCCAACACACCTGCTGCTCAATGCTTTCAAAAGAATTAGTAAGGTTGAGCTGGTTTTAGCTGAAAAGGAATTAAAGCAAAGTTTATGCACTCAAACTTCTGAGCATATGAGATCAGTGTCTTGACTTTTTGTTTCCTTTGTACGCTGGTGGGATTTTTCTCGCCAACTGCACTGGAAATAGAAATGTAACTTTTAAATGTTGTGCATTCTTAATCGCTGTTTTATTTGCATGCTTATGTCAGTGAAGAAAATGTTTTCCTTTTCAAAAATCAGCAAGCATGGTTAAATTATTATGTAAAATTCAGATGTTTTTGTTATTACTTCTCTCAGTTCTCAGAAATTTGAAATGCTTTTTAATGAATATTTTGTTTTCCTATTTAACAAATACTTTTTTGAATTATGTTTGAATTATGTTAGTGTAAATGACAGAAAACGTGTGGTTTCTAAACCCAAACAACTGTATTTAAGTACTGCTATAAACTCAGTGGGGCAGTGCAAATTACTTTAAGATTGCCCAGTGCGTTTTCTTTCACCATGCTTCTCTCCTACTGTTTTGACAGAATGTCACATTTAAGGAAACTTTGATAACTTTTAGTATTACAGCTGTCTAAAGATGCATGAACATCAATTCTTAGCACAGGACATGGCCAAGTATACCCCGTAGCAGCACCTCCAGTACCTGTGTTATAGCTCAAGTTTCTTGGCTGTTACTGCTGTAAGCCCCAAGCACTCTGTTTCCTACAGTAGAGTTTATGAACTATTCCAAATTTAGAGAATATCAAGTTTTTGGCCCGAATTAAATTGCTATGGCGCTGACATTTTGGAAGGGAGGCTGCCACTTCCATTTTTTACGGAGTACAATAAAGTGTAATAGCATTATTTTCCACTGAAGTCTACTTCAAAAATGGGAGATATAAGTTATGCTGTGCTCTAAATTATTTATCATGTTCAGTAAAAGTTTCTGTAAAAAAAAAAAAGTGAAGAAGTAACACACACACACACATACACCAATGCTTTTTGGCTGAACTTGGCAACTTTTTTAAACAGATTCCATTTCTCTAATGGAGGTGGCGGAAAATAGGGCCTGGAATACTTTGAAAACTTCTAGATTAGGCTTTAAAGATGACACAAACTTGTACAATTTGTTGTGCTCGTTTATATCTGGTATGAGAATGGAGCTGATTTTTACTTTAGTGATTTGCTAAACATTTGGCTTTAGAACAATGAAGTACGACATTAATGAAGTAAATCACACCAATCGCATTTTGAGATTAGCTCCATTGCATGTTATCTTGGGGCAGGGCTACTTTTTTTTTTTTTTTTTCCTCCATTGTAACTTAGGCACTACTTTTCATGTTTTTATCTTCGGTATTAAGTTTCCATAAAATAAAAGACCAAACACCTTGGTTTATTTTCCTTTTCCAGTCTGCTTTTTTTTTTTTGGTTGAGTTACCTACTTAAATCTTGGCAGTTACCTGCCTTATCTTGTATTAGAGGCTTAATTACTATATATGTTTTTTAAATAGATGGTAGAAAGGATACCTTTTAAATAGCAGTGACCAAAACTACTGTTGTTAATCAACTGAGAAGTTGTTTTTGCATAAATCTGCTTAATTATTTTAACCCAAAAAGATTACAGCTATTTTGACATAAATCCAGTATTGAAAGAAAACTGTTGTTACTTTTAAATGAAATATATCTGCACAACATTTTAAAGGAATACTTGTTAAAAGGTAGAATCTCATCTGTCTACTATGTACTAACTTTCCTAACAAATACTAGGTTTTCTGATTTGAATCTAACTTGTGTAATTTCTTTCCCTTTGTATTTTCTTAACAATGTGTGTGCTTCTTTTCATGAATGGCTTGTGGTGATTGAATAGTTATACGGAGCCCTCTTGTTACTAATTTTAGTGACCTGCAGCTTGATATTCACCAGTTTGTACTGCACCATATCTTGTTCTCAGTGGTATTTTGTGTACTGTTGCCACTCAAACGAATTGGCAGTGCAGGACAAAAAGCGATTTGCAGTACAAATAAGAAATTTCAGGTAACTGAGCCATTATGTTATGGTAAACACGGGTTCATGTTATAAGCTTGAGCAAAATAAATATGTGCCAATCTCACCACAGGACTGAATTACTTTTTGCATTCCTGTATTTTTTTGTCAGTTCAAAACCAGTGATTGATTAGCTTCTATTTTGTACATTCCCCAGAAAAGCTACAAGGGGATGGTTATGTTTTCTTTTTTTCTTTTTTTTTCTTTAACTTCCAGCAGTCAGAATAAAAGCAGTTGTTCTGGGTCTGAGCTAGTCAGAATTTTTCCAAAAAGTTGAATGTTTTTTCTGTTCTCTTTCAGTTGCATCCTATCTGAACAGGAGTTTTACAGGGGATGATACAGTTCAGAGGATTTTTTCCTCAATTGTTATCTTCTGGATTTTATAAGATGCCTTAATCTTTTTAATAGTTTCCTATAAACCAAAGGCTTAACTTAAGATCCTACTTAAAAGATTCTATTGTTGTTTTATGTTTATATGCAGTTTTTTATCTAAAATTTTAAGAAATGACAGACATAGAGAAACTTGCATGGAATAGTAACAGTCTAGTGTTTTTTTAATGCCTTGGTAAGTTATTTCTTCTACTGAAAATATTTAAGGAGTGAGTAGTTTGCATAGTTTGTAATTTAAACCATCCGAATTTGTATTATCAAATCACTTAAAATTGTAGCTTGCTGCTAAAATACAGAAGTAAATGTTCTTTGAAATGAAGGTGTTGTGTACGATAGCTTTACTAATGTTGCCATAACACGAATGTATTTGTTTAAGACTTGAATTATTTGAACCTTGCTTTCTGTTCTGTTTTGTCTCTGCTCTCCTTCTTTCATAGTCTCATGAAATACGTGTCAAAACTGACTGGCATTACTTCTGTGAATTCTTTTTTTCTTACAGTCTCTCTGTAGACTGTATGCTAGCATATTTCAGTCACATAAGTGTGAAACCAGTTACATACTGTTTGGATGTCTTTTTATTCAAATAGGCGCTGGTTCTCAATACAAAATAATCAACTTGTGTACCAGAAGAAATTTAAGGTAGGTATCAAAATTTGTCTTGGGATAGTTTGGTGTGGGTGATGGTATTTCTGACGCGGGGAAGTAAAAGCAGAGCGCTAGCAGGGACATCCTGTATGGTCTCGAACAACCTACTTTTCTAAATTAATTCTTTCTTTGTAAAATGACATTAACACCTGAATTTACAGATTTTTGGACTCTCACACAGGGACTTGTAATCATATACCTTATTTAATGCATTTTTGATACCTTGTTACAGAAAAGACTTAACCAAGAGCCTTGGAAGTTGTTGGTCCCAAAAGGCTTGTACACACTTGCCAGCAGACTAAATGCTCCGTGCTGTTCCCTGGGCTGTTCTGCTCAACTCCTTAAGGACTTGCTCTCTCCAGTTACTGGTCTTTCATATCCAATTTTGTGCTTGGAGGGAGAGGAAAATAAAAAGACATGAAAATATTTGTTACAAAACAGTTGTGGATGCTACATACGTGCATCTAATATTAAACACGTAAGGCAATTCAGCAGTTGATGTCTGTCTTTTTGCCAGTGGAAAAGTACAATTGTTATCACCGCTGTTGTATACAGCAGCAAGCACAGCTCTGCCCAAGCCTAAAGCCAGCTTTTTCAATCAACCTTTGGGCCCATATCCCTTTGATTTACTGTTCTAGAATCAATTTGTTGCCACAAGGCTGTAGCTGTTGTTGATGTTTGGAAAAAAACTGTCAGAGAACTGGGTGCAGAAGGCAAAAAAAACAACAACAAAAAAACCCTTAGTGATTCAGTGTTACCAGATCAGGTTCAGAGCCTGTTGTTATCTGATGCTCTCAGATCAGGAGATAAGATCTTTGCTTTTGTGGTTGATAAGGAAACAAATAGTTGAGTTTGTGTTAGCACGTTTTAGGCAGTTTGTGTTTATAATTTCCAATTACGTTTTGATATGTTTTTATATTACAAAAGGAACCTTTAAAATGCCATTAGCTTAGAATAGATGTCTTCTGACGTGAATCAAACTTTCAAAACCACTGCATCCCAGCTTCTGGATTTGTACCTGGCACTGAAAACAGCTTATTTTGGTGTAACCTTTCTGATTTCTTTGTAAGTTACATTCTGAGAAGAGAAACAATTACCTTTGAGCTCCTTTGAATGTTGTTGTTTAAGCTGTTGATTATTTGGTAATTAGATTGCAGATAAAAAGGCATAGTCAAAACTTTCACAAAATATAAACAAGCATGAAAATTGAAGTAAATACTTATTGACAAGTATCTCTAGTACCATTTATTAAAAAAAATCTGTGGGAAAAAATCTGTAAAGCAAGAAAATAAAATGAAATGAGAAGTAATTTGAGAGTATTAGCAGCTGTTTTGTTCATCTGTGACCCCTTTATTTTTTTTCTCTTAGGATAATCCCACGGTAGTTGTTGAAGACTTGAGGCTTTGCACAGTTAAACACTGTGAAGACATAGAAAGACGTTTCTGTTTTGAGGTGGTTTCTCCAACAAAGTAAGGAGAAGTGGTGGAGCACTTGTTTACTTAAAACATAAATAAATGAAATTACATTTAGTTGCTGTGAAACACAAGATGAATATGTCTCTTGGGACAAACAGGGAAAATATCTGAACAATTCTGTTCTCTGAAACATTGGCTAAGAGTAAGTGGTGCTGTGAGAAGTATTTCTAGTATTTAGTTTACTTTTGGTATTAAAATAAACATGCGTTCTTGTGCTTTATGTATAAATGGCTTGTGGTCATGGAGCTCTTGTGACTTAGTAGAAAATGTGTAGTTCTACTCCACACAAGTAGTGTGGCTGGTAGTGTAGACAATAGTTCAGTTTCTCTAAATTTCTAATTGAGATAATGAAAAACAAACACAGAATGAATTTTTGAGTCAGTAATGTTAAACTACATTTAAGAATGCACTAAATGAAACTACCAAATACAGGTATTTTGGGGTTCTGGCAACACGGTGCGTTAGTTGTATTTTGGGAAAGTATGGCAGTTCCTGCTGCAGTAGGGGCAAGATGTTGTTTTTTTCATTAACAGTTTGAGTGTGGCCATATGTAAGTTTTTGATGCTGAGTCAAACTTATTTTAGGTTCTGGTGTATCTATACTTCCCAATCCTTATTTTTCTTCTTAATAGACAGCTGTCCTAATGCTTGCATCCTTGCCTGTGGTTCATTAATAAGTATTTTGTTCCTGCTTGCCTGTTCTTTTTCAGCCCTTAAGTTCTTGAAAAGCTGTATACTTTGTGATTTGTTTCCTTTGGCTGTTAGTGTCAAAAGTAGTTCTTAGTCAGAGTTTCAAAATCATTCTATCTTGGTGAATGAACTGTGTTTTCAAGGGCTGATAGCTGCATCTTGTGTAGGTAGTCATGGAGGTAAATTGTACGTAAGGATATAAACATGAAAAATTTGGAATTAATAAAAAAGGGAATAGCAAGTTAAGCTATTCTCTGGGTTACTTGAAGAGTCATATATTTTAGTATTACCTATAAATAGTTTTGAAACAAGAAGTTTGTGGTCAGCTGCATTGTTACCTGGAAAGAAAGGGATACTAAGCAATGCATACTAAACAGTGTACTTCTGCTGTTAGCAAGAGACTTTGACGTGAGTCTGAATTTTTTTGAACAGCGTGGTTATAGCTGCTTGCTCAGTCTCTGACTCTAAGTGCATATGTGATTCTTCACAGAAGCTGCATGCTTCAGGCTGACTCAGAAAAGCTGCGGCAGGCGTGGATTAAGGCTGTTCAGACCAGTATTGCTACAGCATACAGAGAAAAAGGGGATGAATCTGAGGTGAGTTTAAAAATCAAGCAACACTTTTTGAATTTTGAGGATTAAAAATAGAACATCTTTTTTGTGAGAACTGAAAAAAAAATCCATTTGCTGTCTTTCAGTGTAAATGCAATGAAACTTTGATGGCAGTAATTGTCTAATCTGTCTTTCACTCCATCTTTCTAGTGGTACTTTGGCCTGTAAGTTTTGATGATTTTTTTTGTAGTGGGATAAAAATTCATAGGATTATTGGATATAGGATAGCTGTTATACTTAGTTCTATACTTCTTCTAAAAAGGTTAAGAATTTCTTTTCAGTTCTGTGGCTTTCTTTGACTTTAAATGCACAAGCTTCTTCTCTAGGATTCTAGTGCACAGTCAGGATCTCGGTATTTGTAGGATCTTTTTCTTAAATTTTGTCTTTTATTTTGTTTCTTTTTTAGAAACAGGAAAAGAAACCATCCCCTTCTACTGGAAGCTTAGAAACTGGCAGCGAGACAAAAGAGAAATTGTTAAAGGGAGAAAGCGCTCTACAGCGAGTTCAGTGTATTCCTGGTAATGCTGCCTGCTGTGACTGTGGTTTGGCAGATCCTCGCTGGGCCAGTATCAACCTAGGAATCACGCTTTGTATTGAGTGCTCTGGGATACACAGGTTGGTTGGCTCTTCAGAAGTATATCTGACTTACACATTGACTTAATTATGAAGCGTGTTGTTTGCCTCTTAAAGTATATATTAAAGCAAGATTAGAAACCCTTTTTGTAAACAGAGTGAAGGTAACTGGCGTTATTTGCATAAACCAATGGTAAAGCTATCCGAGGTAAGACATTGCATACAGTTACTAGTTAATTTTTTTTTTCCTGTTTAGGAGCCTAGGAGTCCACTTCTCAAAAGTAAGATCTTTAACACTGGATTCATGGGAACCTGAACTGCTAAAGGTATGATAGATTTTTGAAATGACAGTTTCTACTTAGATTGTTGTTCTACAGCCATGGCATCAGAATGTTCAGTGCAGGAAAAACTTATATTTGTAACCAGTGTATGTCTTCTACTTTTGAGTAGAAAATGTTTCTAATGGTGTGGGTTTTGTTTGTTTGTTTTTATTCACACTTTCTTATACAGCCTGCAGTAGTAGTAGTAATTTTTGATACGAACTTGCAAGCCAGAAAGCCTTATGCTACTTTCAGGTTCACAAATACCCTTTGAATAGTAGTTTAGTTCATACTGGGGGGTGGGAGGAGGGAAGCAAACCAAACCAAACAAAAAAACACCCCACCCCTTTTCCTGTTCATGTAAATTAAAGCTGAATATTTTACCTGCTATTAGAAGCAAGAAATCTCTTCGTTGCCATCAGAAAGTTGGATTTCATGGGCTGAGCTCACCTAAAAGTAGTATCTGCAGAATGCTTTGTCTTTGATCATATAGATGTAACTGATCATGGTTCAGCAAAAATGTATGTTAGACGAGTTGGAACAGAAATGAGGAAATCGTGTCTTGCCAGATAAGGATTGGGATAAGAATAACAGCAAAGCTGGTGGAAAAGAATGTCTTTGTTGATGAGGCCCATAAATGTCGTTCCAATTGCAGAAAAAAGATTTTTCAATGACAGATTCATTTTCATAATCCCCTTGCAGAAGGGAATAGTACTTTACAATCATAACTGTATTTTTGTTATCTTATTCTGAATTTGCTTCCTTTATTCACTGATTGTTTCATTGTCATGAAATAAACCCATGCTTATTTTTGGAAGTGGACTTACAAAACTCAGTGAAAACACTGAGTTGGGAAAATAGGCTGAGTGAGGTAAAAACAACTAAATAAGTAGATAAAGCCTTTTGTAACTGTATTTGAATTTATTTTGCTTCATAGCTTATGTGTGAATTGGGAAATGATGTCATAAATAGAATATATGAAGCAAAGTTGGAGAAAGTGGGAGTAAAGAAGCCACAACCTGGAAGCCAAAGGTAGTAATATACCTAGATTTCATTTGTTCATTATAGTCATAAATGACATTAAATTGAACAATTTGCGTCATTATTTAATATAAATGCAAATGATTTTTTTCTTCTTAGTACCTGATTTATTATTTCTTTTGTACCACTGCCTTTCTGGGGTATACACCTTTATGGCTTTCAAATACTGCATGATTATCTTTTGGGCCAATGTATTCCTCTAGTGATTAAAGGTTTTTGCTTGTATAAGCTAGCAGTCTGTTTTTACATTGTGTTCGTGTTACCTGCTTCTGCCTCTTCCCATTCCAGTTTTATCATTCACCTGTCTGCTTCTCTAAAATGGGCCTGCCTTTCTCCTCACATGTTTTTGAGTCCACCTGACCTGGGGTCAGATCAAGTTAAAGTTATCTTAATTTCCGTTCTAGCTTCAGCTCTTCAGCCTCTGTAGATTTTGGTTGGTGCCAGTGCGATGTTTCTGCTCTTGGTTTACCTTGTATATCCCGCTGCTCATTTCACTTGCTGCTATCTATACTCCATTCTTAAGTTTGACTTTTGCTCCCTGATCCCCAGAATGCTCTTTTCGTTGTTCCTACATTGCACACAAGCTCTATTTTACAACAACCTTTTAATGACTATACACCTGTCTGCTGTTTGATGTTAATTTGTTTGAAGGTAGTTTGCTAATGTTTTGTTCTATTTTAAAGGATACGTTTTTTAAAACATTTTTATTAGCTTTCTAGTTCTGTGCTGCTTGCTGTCAAACAGTTTCATGCTATTGAAAAGCATGATTTATAAAGTGCTAGCAATTTGGAGGCAATGATAACATGTCTGTAACCGTAGGACATTTGCTAGATATTACTTCTAGTGGTAACTGCTTTTCAGTGATTTCAATAATAGTACTTCTATAACTGCTTTCTTCATTGTGTCAGAATTGGTATGTGCCATGTGATGATAACCTTAGGTTTCAGGAAAACATATCTCAGCATTCACTATGCATCTGGTGATTGTACCTGCCTGGGGTTTTGATTATTGTTCTCTTACGCAGTCTTGATGTTCCTTTAACAAATGTTTTTACTGAAGAATCTAAATATATGCTATATTAATTAGTTATTAAAGGATTAGTACCAACAGATAACATGTAGTGAATAACGTTTTTCTTCCACATACTGCTTTCTAGAGTCTCTACCTGAAAGAAAATGTACCTATATGAATATAACACTTTATTTTAACATTTAATTCTTAACTTTTTATAACCTGCTTTTGTTTGAGGCTTATGCAAAATTTAATTAAGAATCCAAAGAGTTGGACAATATGCCCTTGATCTTTCTGAAAATGTCATATGTGTCCTACGTGCAATGCTGGATTGCAGTTTGATTACTGGCTGTAGTATGAAATTGATGTTCTTACAACATAGGAAAATAATAAAATATCCGCGTACTAACTCCTAACATTTTGTATATGACAGGCAGGAGAAAGAGGCGTACATCAGAGCAAAATATGTGGAAAGAAAGTTTGTAGAAAAGCAGCCTGTAGCAGCTGTATCTCCGCTTGAATCTGGAACAAAAGTTTTTCCTCAAAGTCAGGAAGAGAAAAGGCACAGTGCCCCTGAAAAATCTCTTTTGGCAGGGGAACAAGGTGTGGCATCCCCAAAAGGTATTTACACACTTCTCTCCTGAGCGATGTTATGCATGTTATTTTTAAAGTAACTCTTTGTATTTACTGATTTCCTGCCTCATGCAGGGAAATCAAATCCTTCTTTTAATGGGTCATATCCTAGTTCAGAAGTGTAGGGGAGAAAAGGCTTGTTGAGCAATGTGCACTTTTCAGATGAGAAGAGTTTGTGGAGTGGGGGTTCTTACCATTCAGAAACATATTAACCACCTTCTTTCCTCCGTATTTCCATCCTTAGTTTTTCCGATAACGTTCTTTCCTGCCCTATCCCTTCCTTACTGCCTGCTTTGTGCTTTGCTAACTCGCATGTCCCAGCGGTTGCTGTAAGTAGCGACGAGGCGAGGCGGGAGTCTCTGTTCTGTCCTGATGAACTAGATTCACTCTTCTCCTACTTTGATACCTCTTCAAAACTACGTAGTAGTAAGTACTACAGCTATGGCATGTTCAGTATTTGCACTAGTGACCCATTGTGTGTTGTGGCCATCTCCCTGCTTTTAATCCATTGTCTCCAGGCTACTGCATTGCTTTGTGTTTACATGAAATAATTAAAGCTTTTTTACTTATCCTGATCTTCCAACTTTCTAATAATCTTTCACACTATTGTTGTAAATGTTATGGTTGAAGTATATGACTTCAGATTTTCTTTTAAATAATGAATAATTACTGGTCATTGGGAGGGGAAAAAAATAAAGATGAATTCAGGACCAAGTATAAGAGCTTGCTTTATTATCATGTCTGTGAAAAGCAGGTAACTTACGGTCTGCATAGTAATTCCCATTTCTCCTCCAAACAGTAAGAAGCAGTGACAGTGGGATCCAGCAGAGTGCTGATGACAGCAGAGAACACCTTGCCTCTACTATATCAGCTAACAGTTTGTATGAACCAGGTGCTCTAGGCTTCGTACTTCAAGATGAAGACTTAATCTTGTTTTTTTTTTTTTTTTTTTTGCTAGCATGTTCATGTCAAAAGAATTAGTACTTGATGATAATGTTCACCTCTCTTCTATTCTGGTGCTCTGAAACATTTTAACAAGGGTAGTAATTGGCTGAGTGACCTTTCTCTCCTCCAGACTTGGTACGGAGAATGACATAGAATTCTCCTAAATAAGTTCAGAGAACTTTTTTAGTCAGATGATATTGAGCCAAAACTTAATTTTTTAGCAGATGAAGTAGTGCTTCATTTTAATATAGAAGTGCCTCCAGAGAAATGTATAATAATTTCATAAATGGTTAAATATCTGGAGAAAGAATTCCTGTTAAGTCACAGACAATAAGCATTGCATGTTACTTGAATGTCTTTATTAATTTTTCAGTTTTCTGTTTACATTGAACTGACCATGCCATTAAACATTACTCCTCTTTACTCAAACTTGATAAAGTGATAAAATTATGTACTATTATTATTGTCCTGGGCTGACAGATATATGGACTATGGCTTGTCAAAAATCCAAAACAATTATAAAGCAAGCTTATTCTACCACATCACAGCGCTCTGAGCTACATTTTAAATGCAGTACTTAACAGCTGTGGTTTGTAGGCAAGCAGCATGTGGCTTAGATCCTCTGACTGCATTGTAAAAACACTTATGATGCTGTAACTCATGAAAGCTTACATGTAAAAATGTCTTTACTTCCCACACTCCACTCTGTATTACTCTTTTCAAGATGAAAGATTATGCTTTAGTCCAAAGGATTATAGCCCCAGCAAGTAACTGGTATGTGACAATGGTGTCTTTTAATGAAAATTCTCAAAACAGTATTAGCTTCATTATATATTCAGGTGTATCAAACTGTTGCAGAAAGATATTATAGGTATGACTACATCTCAGCAGGAAATTATTTGTATTCATATCTTGCAGTATGGGACAAGATGCATTTCTTGGCTAAAACCATTTCTTAGGAATGACATGGAATAGGTAGATTGAAGGATATTCACACACGCCAGTAACATGGAGGGAAGGTTTCCTGAGCAGTAATAATTCTGTGAAGTGTCCGTGCTTGAATGCTGGCACAAGCTAAAGATGTGTGTGGTGACTTCTGGCAAAATGGGGCACCAGTACAGAGCATTTCACAAAGTCTGAGCTACCTTATGACAGAGAAGTTATGTCTTTGGTCAGAATTCTGAGGTACCTTACAGAAGCAGGAATTACAGGTAAGCAATATATATATTTCTTTTTCCTTTCAGAAGGAGACAAGCAAGAGACTTCTGTGTTCATTGACTCCAAACAGCTTAGTCCAGGATTGCAGCTTTATCGAGCTGCTTTTGAGAAGAATCTTCCTGATATGGCAGAAGCATTGGCCCATGGAGCTGAAGTAAACTGGGTCAATATAGAAGAAAACAAAGCAACACCACTCATTCAGGCAGTGCAAGGGGTATGTGGTGTACAGCATCCTGATGTGGGAGGAGGGGAAGGGGAGTAATAGGGATATTTGTGTCACTGCTTCTTCTGAACTGCTTGCTTTGCTCTTGAATGATAATGTGATGCTGAAATTGTCTTTACAAAGTTATCTCAAAGTTGTTTCTGAACTATTGCTCCTTGCTAGTGCTATACATGTAGTGTTATGCATCCTAGCAGTGTTTAAACTTGACATGGAGGCAATCCTTTTCGTTTCCTTTACAGCATGACTGACAAGTGAGACGGAAGGACAGGTTTGGCTCTGATTCTAGAGATCTGGTGTTAAATTGTTTGTTTTGCTCTTATTCCATAGGGCTCCTTGGTTACTTGTGAATTCTTACTGCAGAATGGTGCCAACGTGAACATCAGGGACACGAAAGGAAGAGGACCGCTGCACCATGCCACAGTTCTAGGACACACTGGGTAACTCACTGTTCCAGAATCTGTGAATGGCTCTCTCTGTTAACACAAAGCTGCTTCACTTCCCGATATATTCAGGCATTTTAATATATTTCGGGTGATAGAGTTTCTTCTTAAAATTTTGTGATGAGTGAGAAAATAACATTTTTGAACATCTCATCTGCTAGCAAAGCACATGACTATAAACACTTAAGTCCGTTTTGGAAAAATGTATATTTAATAAAGTTTTGGAATGACATAGACATCTGGTGAAGGCTCATGAGATTGTTTCTCGTTTTGTTGAGAAGTATGGTAAAAGTAAGAGAAATAGCGGTGAGTGAGGCAAGGCATGTTCCTGTTTCACCTCACCTGTGTGTTGCTCAGAAAGATTTCAATTCAAAATGTATCACATCACATCCTGAATTTTGGAATCATGGCTTTTAACTGAAACTCCATGCCAGCTCAGCTCAAATGAGGACATAATCTGTTGTGTGCTGCCCATGCTTTTTGCCTGCATGAATCCTGAAAGAAGTGCAAGTTCACATCTTGAGAGAGTTTGAGGTATAAGGTTAGTCAGCATGCCATGTTTATATAGGTGAAGAAACGTGTGTACACATGCATATATATTATATACGCACATATATAGATGAAAAACAGCAGAGAGAAATCAGATCAGTTTCTACTGAGTAAAACAGGCACTTGTGTCTGAGGATTCTTTACTGTATTGATTTATTCTAATCAGTATTTCTCTTCTGTTGTAGTAAAAAGAATGAAATTTTTTGGTTCTGTGACCTCAGATGATAAAGAAAGGCAGAGGCTTACCTTCTAAAGGGTTCAACTCCTTGCTGTAATAGCATGATTTCACAGTTATTTCTCTTTGGAAAGATAGCTAAAGGCTTTGCTTACTTCTGTGTTAACATCTTAATTACTATAGATGAATAGTGCTATTTTGAAATGTTCAAGAGACTTTCGGTAAATTAAGTCAAATACATTGCATCCAGCTTTATTTGCTTTTTTTCTATTATTGTTGTGGAAATTGTTCTTAAATTATTTTTCTAAACAGGCAGGTGTGTTTATTCCTAAAACGAGGAGCAAACCAGCATGCCACTGATGAAGATGGGAAAGATCCGTTGAGTATAGCTGTAGAAGCTGCAAATGCAGATATTGTAACATTGTAAGTTGTATGTTATGTTTTTTAACCAGGTATCTAAGTTTTCATATCGTTTTGAGTTAAAAATGTAGGAAGTGTCAAAATTCTTTTACGTGAAAACGTAAAATGTAGGGAGAGCAAAAGGAAAATTCAGAGTGCAGTATCCATAGATGACCTCGCTGTTGAGGTTCATGAATGGGCTATAGGTCTTTACTTGCAGTCGTCTTCATTGCTTTAAAGGTGACATTATTCTTTTTGTTTCTGAAATCACAGGTTGCGTTTAGCAAGGATGAATGAAGAAATGCGTGAATCAGAAGGACTCTATGGACAGCCAGGTCAATACTCTACTAATAACCATACTGAGATGCAGTATAAGAAATGTATTCAGGAATTTATCAGTTTACAACTAGATCCTTAGGATCTGAGGAGAATTTAAGATAGCTTCATACAATAATAGTTTTTATAAGCGTTACACACATTTTAAAGCTTCATTATGGTGCGGTTTTGTCAGATTGTATAGGGGACCTGAAAGGACAGTGTTTAAAGTACATAATTACGGTAGTTTGTTAGTACAACCGTTACCGATCTGTTTTGCTCTTTGTTGTATGGTTTTCTCCTACTGACATTCCACTGAAACTCATGTAGTGGTAGGATTTACCTGACAGTTAGAGCAGTCTGTTTAAGCCAGGTTGCTCAGAGACACTTGAGGAGTTCATGTTATTACAGGGTACCATTCTCCTTCTGGCGGAATGGTCCTGTTTTTATTATTTTTTTAGGGAAAAAAATCCTTCTACACTGATGTACAAATGTGTATCAAATATTGCAAAATAACTCTAGACAGATGGGAAAGCATTATTTCCTCCATTTTTATTTTAAAAATATTTTATGTTAAGATATTTAACAAAACAGTTATTCTTAAGTATGTATTTTTGTATGCATAGTATCTTACCGTTTGATTTTTAAAAACAAACAAAAAACACCTGGCAGGCATTTGAGGCAACCAGTACAAGAAAATAACATTATTTAATGAATCTGTGCAACTTATTCTCAGGCAGTCAGTCTCTATTTATACTGTGTTCTGATGTGATATTTATGTAAGCCATTTCCTCTATTATGTTTACCTAAGAACCTAATTTAATCTCGTGCAAAGATCAGTAATGAAGGCACAGTTGATTGTCAAGTTAGTCAAGGTAGGCACAAAAACATGGTCTGCTGGGCAGTAGTGAAAGGAAGACCTTGCTTTTAAGGTTGAGTGAGTACTCTTGGCTCGCTCTTACGAAGCCTTTGTGTGTTTGTCATTGATTCATAATGATTGTGTGCTTATACCTTTTACTAGTTTGGGGCTGGAATATACTCAAGAGGCAATGTTGAGTCTCCTGTCAGTATCCCAGATTAGTGCTATTACATGAACCAAATGTATTTATTTCACGAATTTCCCCTGCGAAGAGTAGATGTTTTGGAAATTCATCTGTAAACAAAACCAGGAAAGTCAAGTTAAAACCATGAAAGTACTAAAGACACTCAGACTTTCACAAGCTCTCTCTGGAGGAGCAACAAATAATTTAGAAGTGAATACTCTATTATGAGCTTAATGAGGAAGAGTTCTCCACTCTAAATGCAGCAGGTTACATATGTGGAGAGGGGAATCTATTACCTGTTTGGTCACGTTGAATGTGAGGCTGTTTTCTGATATAATGCATACTACTTTACTGACAGCCTGAAGGTAACAAGTATTGAATTATTTTTGATTCTTCTAGTTCTTATTTGAAGAGGTAAAAATAAAACTTTCAGTTTAAAATAGTGAAATGCATTTATTTTAAGGGAAGTAGGTATTTTGATTCAAAAGCTATATGCTAAATCATAAACGAATATTCTGGATCACTTAATTGACATGTCAAAAATTTAAAATTATTATGAGGTAGAAAATGTTTCTGTAATTTGTCCAAAATGCCAAAGTTGGTTCCTAAATATTACAAGGCTTACGGTCTAATTCATAAATTCTGGCACTACATACATGAAAATATGAATGTTTGTTCAAACTGAAGATGGGGTGGAGACTATTTTCCCTGTTACTATTGTTTAAAAGATTTTTAGATTCTTCAATTAGGCAGATAAAAAGCAGGTGAGTCTTTTATTGAAAATACCTTAACCTTTTTGTCAGTCTGTATTACAGTAGAATCTAGGGACTGCAGCTGATGCAATCTGATCTAGATATTTTACAGACAATCTCTAGTCACTGTAAATGGGCAAGATTGACAGTGGAAAGTAGAGCCACCGCAAGGGGCAGAGCTTACCTAAAATCAAAGAGAGGGTATTGTTAGAATACCTACTGAAACTCAGACCACAAGCTGTACAGCACAGTGTCCCAGCCAGATGATCCTGCTGTATCTTTGAATACAGCAATGTTACTTGCTGAGGTCTCTTTAAAAGTTGAAGTAAATATTTGACTGTTTTAAATGTTAATGTCTGCTAGCCTGCTAGAAGGATTGTGTAAATGTGTTAAGTGTAAGCACAAAGCCCCTCTGCTGTTAGAAATAGAACAGTTAGTTGGAAAAGACCTTCAAAGAGCATCAAGTCCAACTGTTAGGATGTATAAATACCCTTACTTGGTCATAGACAAGGCAGGTCTTTTTCACTACATAGATGTGTTAAAATATCTGCACTACCCTTACTGTAGAACTCCTCTTTTCCAAAATTATGATTCTAGAAAAAATAAGGATTTTTAAGACAATTGTGTGTTTGTTGGGAGATATGTGAGGGTAAATATCAATGTAAGAGTGTCATCACAGTGAAGCTAACTGCATATTGCTCAGCTTTAGTAATGCAGTTGATAATTAATAATGTAGCTAATAATGTCAACATCTCTGATTTAAATATACCTGCCTGGTTTGAGCTACTTAGGGAATGTATATATTGCTTTGCAAAGTACAGTTGGTCTTCCAAAATATTCTTAGAATGGGAACTAGCTGAAACTAGCTTGTTCCACAAAATGGTTGTTTCTGGTGGTAGAAGCCATATGCACCATTGTGCTGTTTCTTGTATAATACTTGAGTGCTCATCTTCTGGTGCTACAATATGTCTGCTAACTATTTGATATTAGTACTGCTACTTTTTTCTTCCTATTTTTTCTTGAATGTATGATTGTGTGCCTTTTAATTTATTCTGGTGTTAAATGGTAAAGCAGTGTTATAGTATTTTTGTATATAAAATCTGCACTTTAGGGAAAACATTACTTGGAAATTGAATTTCCAGAATTAAGTTTTAAAGTAAGATTTTAAAATAATTATAAGGTTTACAGTATTAAATATTTTAATGCAGCATAAAGGGGCACTTTATTTTAATCTATTTTTGTATGTAATATTTTTGTTATGTAATAGCCGAAAACAGAACCACAATGTACCTTGCAAAAGTAGCTTTTGTTTTTTTCTTTCAATTTTATTTGAAAGAACTAAATACAGCAACTTGAACTACAGTACTAGTTCGTGAATGGGACCCATTTCAGTAATAAAAACATAGTTGCTTTGCTTGCATCACACAAGCTTGATTCTCGTTTGTTCTCTTCAAACCTGTTCTTTTGATGGATATTACGAACTCTTCTTTCATTCTGTGCTTATCTTTCAGTGCAAGCAGTTATCAAAAACTTAATGATAAAATGTGTTGTATGCCTGTTTGATCTCTAGAACATACTTGAAACTAAATCTGAAAACCAAAAGGGAATTCTACTAGACCTAAGTTTTCCTAGTAGAGTAGTACTGAATTTATTTGTCCTTGAAAGTCTGGGCAGAACTGTGATTACACTTTCATATAAACCCACATGCAGTGTTAAGTATTTCTGGAAAGTCAGTTGTCATTTCTGAAAGTGTTTTCAAATGAATGCCATCTCATCTCCAACACTGGAAAAGGATAATGGTTCTAATATTGGAAATGTACATTAAAAAGATGGAAAACCAAAACAGTGTAACTCTTCACTGTAGTACAGTCTATAACAAAAAGTCCCTTTTAAATCTGCCCTTTTGAAACTAGTGGTGAAACGATGCTTTTCTTTCTTGCACAATCCTGTTGGGGGGCGGGCGGGGGAATGTACACGGTGGTAGAGATTTTGGGATGATTCTTCTGTCATATTATTAATCAAGGTGTCAGCAGGGAGCAGTAGTGCTGGGATCTTATCCCATGCAGTCATCCATGTTGGGAAGACAGCAGCACAATTTGGATGGCTGAACATTTCCTGAGTGGACCAAATGTTTTATGCATTTAATTCCCTTTGAAGTCAATATGGTATGGTTAATGTTTTAAAATGAACATTAATTCAAGGCCCAAAATGCTGCAGCAGATTAAAGAAATGTGAAAATCTCCATTTTAAGATGGTAGAAGAATGACTTGGCCATGACTTAAGAAGTATTCTATCTTGATCGTGGTTTTCCTGTGTAGATGGAGGAGGGGATGGGGACAGAGCAGATGCAAATTGCTGCCTTCTCTCATTTTGGAATATTTGCGCTAGTGGTCAGGTTGGTTTTAGACACAAAGGGTAAAGATAAGCAGCAAACAAAAAGAACTTAAAGGAAATACCATGACTTTTATAAACCTAGAAGTTATATGTCCAATAATGCATTAAAAATTTATACTTGTGAAAGTAATAGACCAAAAATGTTTATGAACAATAATTTCCCTGGTTACTTAGGATTGCTTTTTTTTTTATATACTCTTGTTTGCTGATTGTTTCTTTCATGGAGAGTTCTTTCTGGCTGTTAGACTTCTGACCTCTGTTTCCAAGTAAATCTTTATTTATGCCATAATTCTAATTTACGGATGAGTCCTGGTTAGCACGTCCTTTCCAAAACCAAGTATTTTTTTCTGATAGCTAATAAACATTTTTATTTTTACATTGCTTAAAAACGCTTGCACTTTTCCTTTCTAACTCTGAACTTTCCTCTGTGTGGCTGCCTTTGAGGTACTATTTCAGGTATAGTTTTGCTTTGTTTAATTTGCTTCTACAGAATGTGCATGTGATTAAACAGTCCCAGTTCACATCAGCATCATTCCATCTGTATAAGAAGTCTTTACACATTAATATAGATGTTACTACAGTAAATGGTAGCATGGTAAGGTGTTTGTGCAATGATGGATGATGTTAATTATCACAAATGTTTGAAACTGTTTCCCCTTTTTCTTCCTTGTAGGAGATGAAATTTATCAGGACATTTTTCGTGACTTTTCTCAAATGGCATCAAATAATCCAGAGAAGCTAAACCGTTTCCAGCAGTCAGATTCCCAGAAGCCTTAAGTGTCAAGAAGGAAAAGAACCCGCTCCTTTTAGTGCAAGTCGTCTTTAACAGAATGAAATATATGCATTTTGTTAGATAGTTTGGATAAAACGACCACTCTAATGTAGCTGTAGATCATGGTAGCTGGGGAAATGTATAAGAGTTTCATGTTTCACAGTACATATACCTCAGCAGCTGAAGAAAACGTTTTAAAGTTAAAGGAATACCTGCTAGCTCGGTGTAGAAATAGTACCAGTTAGCAAGTATGAAGTTCACCTGTAGCTCGTACTTAGAGTTAGCAGAGCATAGCTGTATGTGTTGCAGACTCTGAGTGGCAGGATGACCAGATCCGCTTTGCTAATTAGTATCCTATACTGTCATCTGTCTCACTGCTGCCATAAAGATGTGCCTCTGACAAGAATGTCTAGGTTGCATTTTCTTGGACTGTTTGGAAGGGAATTCAGGTAATGACTTACAGAATTGTCCTTCTGTTTGTGGGCCTGTAACTTTTCTTATTCCTACCCTGACTCTGGTTAGAGGTAGGCTGTTAATAACAAGATGTGGTAACTTCTCTTTTGCAGCAGAAGTTTTAACACCAGGCTGGCTTTTATACTAGTGACTGCAGGTCAGTCACAATCAGTATATATCCTGGAGGACCAAATTCTAAGAGTTAGTCAATTTTCTTCTGCACCCTTCTTCTCCCCCGAGCCCCTTCTAAAATGAAGATTGCTGTGAAGGAAGTAACTTCTAAATGAGCACTTGGAACCTTTAATGAAAAAAAATAAATTTAATCCTGCTGGACACGATGTGGGGTTTGTCAGTATTTTGACATCAAAACTTGAAATTTGAGACATCCAAGTAAAAATGGAAAGCCAAAGGAGTCTGTGTAGAACAGTCACGCAACAGCTGTTTGTCACCTTTTCTCTCTGCTGTTCTCACTACTAGCCCTAAGCTGCATATATAAAAATGCATATGTAGTACAGCTACCCTAAATTTAGGTCAATCAATCCTTTATTATAGCACAGCATGGTATAACATAATGCGCAAAGGTGCGGATGTATATGTGTCTAAACTAAGGCTTGCAGAAGAAAACCTAGGAATTATACTGCACATTTTTGCAAAGTAACAACTGAGAAGATTTTCCAGCTGTAACGAGGGCAACAACACAAGTTGCTTTTTTTTTTTTTTTGGTGAGCTCCACCTGCTGATGTGCATGCACAAATGGTGTCTGTAGATACATGCTTGTGTATCAGGTTATGTACTACTAAAATAATCACCAGAAACCACAAGCCAGCAGATGCAATTCTTCATATTGTATTTGTCTACTCTATGGACAATTTAAGGAGAATTTTTAGGTAACGTAACATCAGTGTGATTTTTTTATAGGATTCTATTAGCCATGGCAGTATGCTAACTTTCTGTTTAAGTGCATTTAGGAAATGGCTGTTCTCCAAGCTGGCTTGTATAAGCAAAATTGGGTAAAGAATTTCTGTAAATTGTGGTAAAAACTAAACTTTCTGGCATGTTAATTTTATAAACCTTGTATTTTAAATATTTATCATTTTGCAGAAATGTATAGTAGTGCATTTAATCTGGACGATTCTTGATGTGAAGTTAATGGCATCTTAGTGTACAATAAGTTTTTCCAAGAAAAAGAATCTTTAAAAAAAGTTTTGTTTAATCTGTGGTCTAATTATGCTAGGAAAAGCAGACTCTGCCCATTTGAAGAGTATGTTTAGTTGAATAATAAGCAATTTACTAGAAATTACTGCTTACAGATGATTTCATAAGTTTCTTTTAAATAATTGTCTATGAAATGACAATATACTTTGTAATCTGTAGTATTTAACAGCAATGGACATTTATTTAGTAGATTTTAGAGAAAGTAAAATTCCCGGTGTACAGATGGGACAATGTAAGATATGGCTATGTATAGTATACACTTTAGACACAGGGTTTTTTCAAAAGATTTGTATCCTTTGCCACCTACATGACAGTCAGTGTACAATGTGATTGGTTGGTAATGTAAAGCTCCCGAAAGCTTAGTGGCATAATCACTGTCCTACTCCTCGCTGCTGGGAAAACATCTGAGACACTTAACCAATCTCCACTGGTGTTTTCTTTCCTAGTCAAAAAAGAAAATCTGACAAATTTTGCAGGACAACTTCCTACCAACAAAAAGTTTCTTCCGTGTAGCTCTGCAGATTCATCTGCTGCATTCCAGCTCTCGTCTGATACTCTGCAGTATCGGGCTGTTTATGCTAAAGGACTAGTAACATACCTGATCCACAAATTGTATGACTTTTCAGGAGATTTGGAGTTTCAATGGCTCAGGGAGCAGGTGTATCAATTCTGATCCTGCAGCCTTGTTCCCTGATTCTTTTAGGTACACTGTGATGTCCAGGATAAACCGCATTTTTCAGGTCAGGTGCAATACGTGTCTGAAGATCTTGCTCATCAGCAAAAATGAATATGCCATTAAGCTGCATGAAATGTATCGAGGGTTTAGTCCTGTTAGACACTGGCAGGCTCAGTGCTCCAGGGTCTCTGTACCTTACAGGATTCAGCCCTTGGTGAAACGAAGTATGATTAACTCCAGTGCTATGGAGATCTGGATTTCCTTGAGTTCTGATTCAAGTGCTGATGTTCTGCACAGTAATTTTAGGAAACTTCCATTTTTTATTACAGTATGAATCTGAGTATAACTTGAGTAGTAGACTCTAAGACTCTGGTATGTGTTAACACCTTGTACCCTGTACCAGATAATGGAAAGCTTCAATTCCAGTTCATGTTTCTCTATATATGAAATATAATATGTCATCAGTAATCAGTGGGGTACAAAGCAGTAGATTCCAAAAAAAATTTAAAATCATCTTTCGTGTGGATTTTTAGTAATTTACTATATAGTCCATTAAAAGATTTTCAAATATTCCTCCTAGACAGACTTGGATCACATGTTCCAAAAGTCTCTTGGAAAGACAAATGTGTAAGATTTCAACATATATTCTAATGCGTCTTAATTTCAGAGGCATAACTTACTTATGTTGCATGTTAAGATGGTACCTGTGGTATCTCCATAGGGATCTGTATTGTTTTGACTGTTCATAAGGTTTCATGTTTTGTTAATGTTGGTACGATGTATGTAAAACTTCTAAATTATTATACTGAATAGTGCTACTGAATTATATTAGACATCGAAATTTGTTCCCATAAGTTTGGGTGAACACAATAGATGGTCTAAGTTTCCTTACCAATCAGGACCTAACCCAAGAACTCACTGAAATTTATGGCAGTCTTTCCCCTCATTTCAGATTGTACCGTTGGTGGTTCATACTGTCACTGTGTTAAGGGATTCTGTGTTAACATTGTGGGTTTTTTCTTTTTTTTTTCACTCCCTAGAGTTTTATATTTTACCAGTTTATATACTGAGCTGAAATAGGTTTAGAAAATGCAACCCGACCTTCCTTCTGCTGTCACCAAATCCCCATTAAAAAATGAAGTTTCTCCGATTTTGCAGTATGACATCCGTACACATTCTCTGAATTACTGAAATTCTGCGTGGTAGAGCAAAAACATCAAATCACTCAAGAAAAAAGTGAGAACTAGAATAAGTGTAGGATTGGCTGTGATATTTCCAAGACTTTGATGCTTCCCTGCAGCCACCTGTTTTAAAGTAGGGTTGTTAACTCTACATTTTCATCATGAGAACCTTACATGGCACAGTGATTATAAAAGGACCATTTGATAGTTATAAATAACGTACAAGGAAGTAATACTTTCAAACCACTGTCAAAAGGAATGAGCTGATTCTTTAATACATTGAAGGTCAGTATTGCAAGCTGCCCTCTCTGCCAAGTCACAGGGTGAGACCTAACTTAGTCTTCAGGTTTATCGTTCCTGTTGGTACAGTCCTATAGCCTGTCATGCTTCCACAAACACACTTCTTACACCAGGGCCAAGCCCAGAAGGGCTGTGCTGAGGGCCAGGCTGAGCGTACCCCTTTGGTACATCCCTAGTTTCTGCACAGTATTTTCTAATTTTGCTTCCCATAGAAGGAGATGATAAAGGAGGAAGAAATCCCCCTCGCCTTTCTGTGAAGATTCCAAATGCTGTTTTGCTAGAAATCCCCGAGAAATCTCTCTTCAGCTGCTGCCAGCTGCTCTGTCTGAAATGAATTATTATTTTCCTCTATTTATGCATCACTCTGTACCTGTTGTTTTAAGCATCCCAGCAGTAAAACGCTCATTTTCTCCCGTGCCCTCTCCCCCGGAGGCTGTAACTGTACAAGGAGCCCTCCTTCCCCTTTCCTAAGGCTGCCCTCTTCGTATCTAAACCGCGGCCGGGGCCCGCAGGAGCCGCCAGGCCTCTCGTTACCGCCCCCGTGCAGCTCCCGGGCCGGGCCCGGCCCCGAGCCGCCTCCGTGTGGCGGCGGAGCGGGGCGGAGCGGGGCGGGGAGGCCGGGCCGGGCCGCAGCATGGCGGCGGGCGGCGGGTAGGGAGCCGGGCGGCCATGGGGCGGGCGGGCTGGGCCCGCTCGCAGCCCTGCGCCCTGGCGCTGGCGGCCGCCCTGGCCGTGTGCGCCTTCTACTACCTGGGCGGCGGCGGCGAGACCTTCTCCACCGCCACCCGCCGGCTCCGAGCCACCCCGCCGGGCCCTGCCCGCCGCGGCCGAGCCCTGCACCTCCTGGTGCTGTTCACCAAGGCGGAGCGCAGCCCCGCGCTGCGGGACAAGGCCCGCGCCGCCCTGCGCTCCCTGCTGCGCCACGGGCGGCTGGGCCGCGGGGACGCCCTGCACCTCCACCTCGTCACCGACGGCGCCAGCAGGGACATCGGCGAGGGCCTGCTGCGGGACGCGCTGAGCCGCGCCGCCTTCCCGCACCAGGTGAGGCGGCACCGGGGGCCTCCGGGGCTCCCCGGGGCGGAGGAGAGCCGGTGGTGGACGGCAGGAGCTCGCTCCGCCCCGGGACGGGGCTGTGCGGGATGGGGGCGCCTCGGGCGAGCCCCTTGGAGGCCCCCTGCTTAGCCCCCCTCGGGCAAGGCACTTCTGGCTTGGAGAAGCCTTCTGGCACGGGGAGTTTCCGTTCCGGAGGCCCCCTGCTCAGCTCCCCTTCAGCCTCTCGGCAGCACGACCACCCAGTCTGGTACTGATAAGCGCGAGGCCCTGAGTGAGGCTTGGTGCCTGCATGTAGGTGGTCTCCCGAGCGGTCCTGCGGGGCTGTCGCCACAAAAGGCTGCCACCTCACTGCGAGCGGCTCCTAGAAAAGGGGGTGCTGGGGAGCTGCTGCACCTGAACGTTCATCCTGCTGCCTGCTAGAGAAGTGCTTCTGCCTCGCTAAAGGCAATCGGTGCGAAGTCCTTTCACGTTAAACAGGTATTTGGTAACCGGAGGGAGCACCAAGCTGTGAGACTCCAAGTAAGGACCCTCCTGTCCTGAGATGCTGATGCAGGACGTTCTGCAGAAAAGCCCTCTCATTCTGCCATAGCTTTTTCTTTCTTAGTTTTCAGATATTTCATATTAGTCAAACTCCACTGGAAAAGCCTGAGATGTAACCATCATGTGGTTCATACAAAATATTTGTTGGTAGATAATCCCATCTCTCTGCTTAGACTGTTTTACTAGTGCTAGCACTGCTGTGTCACCCATAGTGGATAAGCTGCACCTTACCGAGCAGTCGCCAGCTGCCTGGACAGGGCACGTAACAGCTGGCTTTGGAATCCTTCCCCTGCTGCAGCCCTGTGGGCTAGCGTTGTGTGTGGCACTGTGGTCTGCGGTGCCCCGTGGCGGTGCCAGCAGACAGCCGTGTGTCTGCCGTTCTGCCCCAGAGCTGGAGTCGAGCTGACACGAAACGTGCAGCACAGCAGCTCGGTTCAGGTTTGTGGCATCGTGTCCCTTGGAGAGGTGCAGCTGCTGGGCCATGATGGTGTGTGGATCCCTCACGGACACCCCTGTGTGTGTGCAGCTGCCTTACTGCCCTCTGCTTTTCTCAGAAACCAAATTCCCCTGCGGGCAGCCTGTCCAGCACTGCTGCTCCAGGACAATATGGGCTTGTGGGGCTTATGAGGTAGTGTTGTGTGAGCATACTGGGGTGAACCTCTGCATGCCTCAGGTGGCTGCGGACTTGCAGCGAACCATGGCTCAGCTCAGGGAGCAGTTCTTGCACCAGAGCTCATCTGTCTTGGGTGGGATCAAGCAGCATTGTCTGGAGAGTTCAGGTGACATCTCACCAGGGTCTGCTACAGCGGGAGCTCCTTCCCTTTCCTGGAAGGCCTGATGCATCCTGGAGATGTTTGGTTTCATTAGTTCGCCTGGGGTTGGCAGCAGACTTGAGATCTCTGCAGTTACCTGGTTTTTAGGTAGATAGTTGCTAATATGGAGCACAGGCTTCTGTATTACTTCTTAGTCTTGCACACTTGCCCGTGGTATTGTGACACTTCTGGTGTGCTACCAGGTGACAGCGCCTCTTTATTCTTGCTGTAGTCTGTCCCATTCCTCCTCTTTGTCAGCAGAAGACATCAGCATAACTTGGACCTTTTGTGCTGCCAAAATTTTCAGGAAGGTTCATCTCTGGTCGCTTCAGCAGTCACCTGTCTCTGTCCTGAGACCTCTCCTTTCCTGGCTTCTGTTGGCATCCCCAGAACGCTCTCCTGGTTCTTAACCTGTTCTCCTAGAGCAGGCCCAGAGCCGAGGCTTGACAAAGTGCTCAGAAGGCCGCTGGAGCTGCGGAGGCAGGGTTGATGAACCCTGCACTTTACTTTTTCTTTATGAGGAGGGTTCAGGCTCTGTTTTTGGAGCTATCCTTGCCCTCCCCTCCCAGCAGAGCTGGGATCAGGCAGAACCTCTGCTAGAGCGAAGCCCAGGCATCACAAAATCTGGATCCTGGTCCTTGGGGAAGGTAGCGGGCCTGCTCTCATCCCCCCAGAGCACGTGTGCAAACTCAGGTACTTCCAAAGCCTTCTGGAGAACGCGGCAGCCGGCTGCAGCCTCCCGGGCAGCATGCAGATGGTGAGCAGGAGTGCTTCGGGGCGGGCAGACCTGGGCTGTCCGGACAGTCATCGCGTGGTGTCACCAGCCCTGCGTGTCTGAGCCCGTGGACCCTCCCAGGAGGGAGCGCAGGGCGTTGCAGACGCATCCCAGATGCGGGGCGCGGGCTGGGAGCGCAGCGTGCCGGCGGCAGATGGAGCTGGTGCTCCGCGCTGCGCTGCCTGCGTGGGGCTGCGGGACGTGGGATGTGGGCGCAGCAGGGAGCAGCCAGCGAGCGGCTGTGTGCAGGAGGGGCTCGCAGCCTGCCCGGGCTTTTTGGCAGGGCCTGGCCGTGCCTTGCCCAGAGGGATCCTGCTGGGCTTTTACCATGGCTTTAGAGCTTGCAGCTGCAGAGAGCAGGTCCTGCCCCGTGCTTCGGGGGCCATCTCTGCTTGGTGAGCAGAGGGCAGTGCGGGGAGCAGGCCCACGCCCCGCTGGCTGCTCTGCTCACCGAGGGCCCCGACTTGCCCCCATTTCCTGCAGCTCGTTGCTCTTCCTGGTTACCTGTGTACGTAGGTCCCTCAGTGGATGCCGCCCAGTGCCGACTCGCGGGGTTCCTGTTCATTCATCTTCAGAGCCCTCTCCTGGGATTGCTGCCCTTCTGCCCAAGCTCAGCGATGCAGTGCAGAGCTGAGCTGAAGCACCCATCTGCAGCTGCCCTTCATCGCAGGGCCAAAGCGTCGCCCATGGTGTCACCTGTGCTGCGTCGGGGGACCGCGTCCTGCAGTCTCCAGATGCCTTCTCTCTAGAAGGAGGCCCAAGCATGCAGTGCTGTGTCGAGGGCTAGCTTTCAGGAAGCCTGAGCGTGGTTTCTGCAGGTCAGTGCTCCTCACTCGGGCAGGTCAGCCCTACTTTTACATCTTGGTCCCCCTCTGTGAGATCTCGTTACCCACCCGTCCCAGTGAGGTGCTTTGGGAACTGCACCAGGGTCGCGGGTGAAGGCCGAGCTCTCCTTTTGTCCTCTGCAGGGCTGGTGCTGTCCAAGCTGAGCTGCTGTGACCCTGCACCTACAAGACCTCTGCAGAGGGACCTGGCACGAGACGGAGGGAAAGTCGGAGAGAAAGTGTGGTGGCTTTGTTAGTGATCCAACTGAAAGGGTCTTTTCTCAGCGTGAGATGTGTTTATGAAAATAAGTTGCACAGGAAACCCATAGAACTTACTTTTCTTAATGTCCTCAGCAAACTTGGTCAGATTTAGCCACAGGGATTTACTGAAAGCTGCTACGCAAATAAATAACGAAGTACAAAATTAGCAGCAGATAAACAAGCTGTACTACAGTCAGTGCTGGGGAGAGGAGAAGCCTCTGCAGTACTGGTGAGGACAGCAGTCCTGTGGTTGCAGGAGGATTCGTCGTGTCAGGAGTTTGCTTTGCAGAAGTGCTTAACCAAAGGTTGGGCAACAGAAACACATTTTCCTCTGTTTTCTTTGGAAGGCGAGGGAAGACAGATGATACTGTCTGGAGTTTCAGGAGTGTTTTTCCCCTGATTTTTGTCCACCGGTGCTTGGCACTCCTCTGCTCATTTCAGAAGTGACTGGAGTTGGTTCGAATTCTTTTTTTTTTTTTTTTTCCCTGCTCCGCTGTTCATCATCTCCTGAGCTGGGAGGTGATTTAAGCCTGGGCACTTCTCAGAGGGAGACCTGCTCCCACCAGTGCCGTGGCAGGGCAGGGATCTCCCAGGGGGAGGTTCCCTGGGTCGGTGCTCTGGGCTGGGGCTTGGCTCTGTGCCCCTGCAGCCAGTGCCTTCGCACCTGGGCAGCAGCGTTTTGTTGTGTTTCAGCACCCAGCAGCAGTGCTGGCTGCTGCAGATCTCCTCGCTGCAATTGCGTGATCCTGTGCTAATGGTGAAGGCAAGGCTGGCCGTGCACAGCCCCCGGGGCACGGCGTCCTCCTGCGCTTCGGGGAGCTGGGCTGAGATGCTGCTGGTAACCGAGTTTCTCCTTCTGCAGTGCCTCGGGGAAGTTCTACGTACGCCGTGTTGTCCAAACACGAGCGTGGCCCGCGATGAGCTCTCGTAGCACATTTCCCTGGTACGTGCTGTCCTGTGCTCTTCCTGCCTTCCTCCCGGGGCCGCTTGGCGTGAGGCCAGCCGCAGGACACGCAGCTCGCGGCGTGGTCGCGCTGCTGCGAAGTCACAGGGCCAAGCCTCAAGCTCTCGGACCGTGCCCTTGGCCCGGGGTTGGTGTGTGGGGTGCTTCCCCGCGAGCAAAATGAAACGCTTCTGCTTCAACTCTGCCCCAGCAATGCGCCACTGGGGGCTTGGTGCCGTGCCCAGTGGCTTCAGGGCTTCTTCCAGCATCCAGGACGGGCACGGACGTACCTCGCTGTGCTCAGCGCTGCTGGGCCCACCGACAGCTCCCTGCTTCCTGCAAGCTCTGCTCTGACACGAGAGCTTTGATCGAGGGAACAATTTCAGCAAGAAAATGTGGGAGGAAAAAGCTCCAGGCTGCTCACTGCCTCCATCTCTGTGCCTGCTTCTCTGGGTGTCCGAGCATCCCCTTGTGCATCCCGCAGAGAGCCTGGCTGCAGCGCTAGCTCAGGCTCCAGTGGGCTTCTCTTCTGAAGCACTTGACTTGGCTTTGGGTTTAAAAAGAAAAGCTAATGCTCTAACCTACATGTTTAAGTGTATAATGCAGCTTTCCTAACTTATAAGCAGATAAAATTCTGGTAGGGAAAAGGAGTGAGAGCACAGATTGGTTTAGTTGGAAGGGACCGGTGGGGATCATGGGGCTGAATCCTCTGCCGAAGGCAGGGCCAGCTGAGGGAGGTATCTCAGCGTCCCTCAAACCAGGCTTCCCTTCCCAAAATTGAAGTACTGCTGCTAAGCTGTGTCCTCGCAGCGTTCAGTTCCTGCTGGGTTTTTCCTGCTTTCTGTTGCCTGAAGAAGGCAGCATGACTTCGAGCCTCAAACTCGGAGTTGCTGAACTCTCTAATCAGCACCAGGGCCGTGTCCCTCGTGCCTGTTAATTACGCCGAAAATCCCTCCGGTTCTCTGGCGTGAGTCAGTGACCTGTGTCCTCGTGTGCGTGTAACGAGCAGCAGGCTGCGTGTTCCTGCTCATCGGACTCGGCGTGCAGTTAGGTGTAAGCCTGTACGGTTTCAGTAGCTGACAGTTTGTTTGCAGTGGCTCCCGGTTTTGGAGCAGATGGGGCTTTATTGCTTAGCTCTCAGGTCGCTCCTGAACACAGGTACAGTAGGCGGGCTGGTGAGTGTTAATTTGGTCATTGGTAACCAGCGTGGAAGGGCTTTGCTTTGTTTTAAAAGTTTGTTTCTCTGTATTCTGTCAAGAATAAGAACATGAAAGGGGCCGTGTGGGGTGGTATCAGCAGTCTGTCTTCCCCTGGGTCCCATTTCTGCCCCGTGGCAGTGTGTGGGCAGCACTGGGAAGCTCCAGCGCAAGCAGGCTCACCTCCAGCTAAAGAAGATGCTCAGCTCTCTGGTAACTGCTGATGTCTGATTTTTGTCAGCGTGCTGTGGCCTGCTCGCCCTTTCCTCCCCCAGCCCCGGTGGGGGCATGCTGCGGAGCTTGCTTCAGCGCTGGGCTGAGGCTCAGGAAATCCGGGCTCAGCTCCTGGCCCCGTCCCAGCCTGCCTCTGTGGCGGGGAGCAAGGCTCGGTCTGCAGGGTAAATGACGTGGCCTGGCTCGCCTCAGAGCTGCGGGATGCCAGAGCCTGGAGTGAGCTGTCACCTCTCGTGATCGCCTCCATATGGGAGGCCAGAACCAGCGTCAACAGCTGGGACCAGAGGCTGCAGGAAAACATCCACTGGACAGACTCGATTGTGTGCGTGGATTCGAGTCTCTTGGTGCCTGCCTCACATTTCCAGAATGGCCATAAAGATCCTTCCCTCTCGTCCCCGCACACGTAGCTGCCTCTCAGGGCAGGGAGGTGAGCAGGGTCCGGCACAGGCAGACCCCGTTGTGCAGCCAGGATGCCAGCAGCAATATTTGTGGCTCACAACCTCGCACGCCTGTGCTGGTGCAGGCTGAGCGAAGGCTGCTAATGATGGGACAGAGCTGCTGGATGTCGTGGCTGAGCCGTTTTTCTGGTGTCTCTCCTAGGTGATAACCCACGATGTGAACGAGCTGACCGAAAAGCTGTTTCCGATAGTCGAAGCCATGCAGAAGCACTTCAGTGCTGGAACAGGGACCTACTACAGCGACTCAATCTTCTTCTTGTCAGTCGCAATGCATCGGATCATGCCCCCAGGTAAGCCTCCGCTGAGCTGCAAACACAGGCTTGCTTTTTCTTCATCTTGCAGGTAGTGTTCGGTGCTGTGTGAAAAGCAAAGCGAGCTCACGGACCCAGTCACCATGAAAGAGGCTGCTGGCACTGGAGCAGGGCGCTCATCGGCACGACAGAGTGGGTTGCTTTGATGCCATGCCAGTGGGAGCACAGAGCACAGGTGCATTCATATGCTCCTGGTGCCCCAGCCAGGAGCATAGTTCTGGTTGCCCGTTCCCCATCCCTGGCACGAGCACGGCGTTAGCTGCCAGTGCTGCAGCATCGCCGGGCAGAGGCAGCGGCAGCCAAGTGCCCAGAAAGAGTCAGAGCTTCACCTTGGATACTGTGCTTGTCGTGTACTGAGGGTGCTGGGAGATGGCAGGGACGGATAACTGCGGGGCTGTCCTGGAGTATTGTTACATGAGGTGTGCCCTCTTCAGGGTTTGGGGCGAGCTCCTAGGGCCAAGCCTGGTTTCTGCCCGTTCCTGCAGGATGACAGACCCGTCGGTGTGAGAGCACTCGTGTCCAAGTGCCCGCTGGGGCTGTGCCACGCAGCAGGATGGTGCTGCCCTCGCGCCCCGAGATGTGAGAAAAGGCAAAACTGGAGCTGGTCTGGCCATATGCAGCGGTGTATTTGTCATGTGTGGTTTTCCAACCTCCCTTCCCCTCGGTGTGTCAGCAGAAAGAGGTGCCACGCACAGCAGCGCAGTGACTGAGTGTGCCGCCTGGCCGCGTGCTAGCAGGTGTCAGCAGCGCGCTTACCGAGCGCACCTTCCTCTCCTGGGGCTTTGCTGAGCTCCTGGAAGGCTTGGCTGCTTAACAGCCACCGATGGCTTAACTTTATTGTCTTCGCTCTGCTGTTACTGAGTGAGGGAGCAGCAATAAATCTGCAGGGAGACAAGGCAGCTGGCAAAAGGAGCTTGGCTCGGTTCATGCCATGCTTTCCTTCCCCGCCTGCGCGCGGGTATTTCTGCTAGGACCTACGTGCTCTGTAGCCTTGGATCACTTAGCGTCCCTCTCGTTTTGTAGGTCAGGCTTGTTTTTCTTACACTGAGGTCAGGGCTGGGAGAAAGGTCAGAGGCTTTTCCGTAAGACTGATGGCCGGGGATCACGTTGCTGTTGGTGTGTAGTCCCTTAAAAGCAAAGCGCTGAACGCGAGCAGTTGTGCGTCAGCCCAGCACGGGCTGAGCCCAGGCTCCCCGGGGACGCAGTGGGATGGGTGGGCAGGGGCCCTCTCTGCCCCACGCACAGCAGGAGGGGTAGCACAGCCAGCCCCTGGGCTGGAGCTCGCCCAGCCCTGCCTGTCAGAGCAGGGCTCATCCTGCCAGCGGGGCCGGCTCGCTGCTGAGCCTGCGTGCATGCACAGAGGGTCCGCTGGGCCGCCTCGGGGCAGGGTCTTCTCCGAGAGAGGACGATTTGGGAAGGCCTCTACAAGAGAGTTAAAAACAGTGGGGCCTGCTCGGGGCCCTGGTATGTCCTGTAGCCACTGTGGTTTCACAAACCCTGCTTGCTTGCCAGACAAGAAGGAAGTGGAGCAGACGCTGCTTTCCTTCCTGTGTTCCCAGGCCATCCTTTTGGGGAGGGTCACCGCGCCAAGCCCGCACTCGAGAGGCACTGGCAGAGGTCTGGGGCAGCCCCGCTGCGAAGCCTGCAGCCCTCCGGCCGTGTGCTGGTTTGGGGGAGAGAGGCAGGCGGGGGGCACGGGCTGCCAGGCTCCTGGGGTCTGAGCTGCCTCCCCGCTGCTCCCTGCTGTTAAAGCAGCTGCAGTGGCTGCTCCAAGAAGCAGACGGATGCCCTTCCCCTGGAGACGTGGAAGGCGTCTTGAACATCCGTGTCCCACATCTTCAGGATCTGGAAACCACTTCTCAAACGCCCGGTGAGCGCTTGCTGAAGGCAGCAGATCACACCTGGCTGCGTTACCAAGTCCCTGGCCAACCTGGCCCTGCGGAGCCGGGACGCCCGCCACCGCCTTCCTCGCCCGGAGGGCAGCCCCGGCCCCGTGCCTCGTGCTCTGTGGCAGGGCTGCAGGCTGTCCTGTGCCCCCGGCCCGTGCCGTGTTTGCTGCGTTACGCTGCAGGCTCCTGAAGCCGGGCACGCGGTGTCAGCCCGCTCCTGCTGCCGTGTGCTGGTGACAGAGCTCTTCCCTTGGCGCGCACAGCTGGCACCCACAGCTTCCTCTGTGGCCGGAGAGGCAGCTCGTGCTGGCGGCTGCCCAGGCATAACATTGCCTGCAGTCCTGCTACCACAAAGTTCAGGCACAGCCTTTCTCTTGCTGGGCTGCGAGCTAAGTGCTGGCTTGGTGGCCACGTGTCAGGCAGTCACCACGTTCCTGCATCCTGCCCAGCGGAAGGCTTGCCAGTGCTCTCCGTGAAAAGGCAGGGGAAGGCCGGGCTACTGGAGAGCCCTGGCCTCAGGAGCTGTGTCTGGAGGTGTTTCTGGAAGATGCCAGCTGGTCCCAGCCTTGGGATTGGAAGTGCGGGGTGGTTGTGAGAAGGGGTGAGGGCAGAGCGGTGCATGACAGGGAGAGCACGGCAGAGATCATTCGGAAGGTGCACGGCTCGTGTCTCACAGGGGCTGAGAGGCACCTTGCTTTCCCTGAGAGGCTTGCCTGTCTGCTGCATGGGAAAGTCCTGCAGAGGGGGTGAGGTGAACGTCAGAAAATCATTATTTACCTTAATAGGCACACTTTTGTTGGATAGACAGCAGGGCAGAAGAGGCATGCGTCCTACCGGAGCCTGCAGAGGAAGCGGTGCCATCGCTCAGAGCCCGGCGAGCCGCAGGGACAGGAGCGATGGAGAAGCCTGGGGCTGGGGACCACAGCCAGAGCCGGTGTGCTGCCGGAGGTGGAGGAGGAGAAGGACTGAGATGGGAGATGTGCCGGGAAGCAGAGCCCTGGGGAGTGTGCCAGCAGGCCCGTTAGGCAGGGAGGACCCTTCCCTGCCGTGCTCCTGTCCAGTTTGGCACGCCGGCCCTGCCCCAGCTGCTGCCGTGCTGGCAGGAAGGCAGCAGTCCTCACACAGCAGCACGAGTCCTGCGCTCACTGCGTAATGGTGTGCCTCTGCTCGAAGGGCCGGGGGGTACTGCTGTCTGTCCCTGGGGCACGGGACTGGGACGGGTGGGGTGTCTGCAGGTGGGGCAGTGGGCCTGGCGCATCCACCAGTCTGATGGGAGGACTGGAGCACCTCTCCTGTGAGGCAAGGCGCCGAGAGCTGGGGCTGCTGGGCCTGGAGAAGGGAAGGCTCGGGGGATCTGATCTGATCCATGCGTGTAAGCATCCGATGGGGGCAGTAGGGAAGACAAAGGCAATCTTTTCTCCGTGGTGCCCCATGACAAGATGGGGCAATGGGGACAAACTGAAACATGGGCAATTCCACTTAAATATAAGAAAAAACAATTTTACAATAGTGAAGCGCTGGAACAGGCCCAGAGAGCTGCCGAGTCTCCATCATTGGAGGGCCTATAAGCGAAGTGGGCGATGTCTCTGGGTGCCCCTGCTGTGGGCAGGGGGTAGGACTGCACAAGCTCCAGCGGTCCCGTCCTGCCTCAGCAGTTCTGTTACTCGGTGGCTTTAAGTGAACGTGCTGCACTTAGCTCTTCCTTGGACTTTGCTATTTTTTTGTCTGGTGATATCTCCATTGTGAGCGCTTTGAAGTATGTTGAATACAAATGAGGGTATTAATGCTGATTTTCTTGTCCTGATACCTCTACTGGAGCTTGGCTGTGTGCTAAAGATATCCGTATTGTACAGCCTTCCAGCAAGAAGCTGATCACACCTTCTGAAATGTCTTCTCAGTTCATCAACCTGTGAGTAGTTTTGTCTCTTGAAAAGCTTGCTTGCTCTCTGGCAATCTAATGAGGGCTTGCAATGGTCTGTTTGGTGTACAGGATGTTTAAAGAGGCATTTTACAGTTTCACGAGTTTAGGTTTTGTTTCAGAAGCTGCTAGTAAAGCTGATTTATATTTCCCTTGCAAGGGAGGTCAGATGTACTGCGCTGGGTGCCTGCAGCGCCTGGTGATTTATGGGTCTGGCAAGGCTTGCAGGCCCTTTCTCTGCATTCCAGCTGCACATCTAGGACCTGACGAGAAGCAGCAGGCTCGTACGTTGCGGGCTGGCAAGAACCAGGCTGCTGCTGCAGCGAGGACATGGCATGCCCTTTGACCAAGGACGGCTGCTGTGCTGCTCTGTGATACTGGTTCTGCTCCAGCCAGGCTTGGTGCTTGCTTCTTGGCCCCCGCTGTAGCTCATCCGCCTTGGCTGTGAGCTACGTGAAGGTCAGGGTTTCTGCTGGGGGACCTGTGCTTTTAGCCACCTTTTTTTTAAGTGTGAATGAAAGAGCTTTCTGTTTGGAGAAGGGCAGGGCTGCACACTCTGGTGCCCCCCTGAAAAGTTGTGAGTGGTGTAGGAACGGTGCTGTGCTCCTGTCCGCTCCCCTGGCCCTGCCCCCGTTTCTCTGAGAAACCACTCTCTATGGCCTGGAAGAAGCTGCTTTACTAAGGGTGGAGGAGAAATGTTTGAAGCTTCATTTTCGTGCTGCATTAGCATTTTTCCTGGTGCCTTCCTGTGCCATTTCACCTGCCAGGAACACTGCGTCTTTGCAGGCGTGTCTGGCTCCATAGTTTTAGCACCATTTTTTTGTGGGAGCTGGATTTAATTGCAAGCTTAAACATGCTCCAGCAGAAACGAAGGCCATGATTTGAATATTAAATTCTCTCTTATGTGTTTGTTTCCATTTGTATCAGTCTGTCTCTAGTCTTTTTAGTGCTAGCACCCTTTGCGTTAAAGTTCCCTAGCTTTAGGATCCCACATTTATCATTTTTGAAGTGCCGTGGCATTTCTCTATTACCACAAGTTAGTGATTTGTTTGAAGCCTTAGGGCTGTGGCGATGCACTGACTTTGCAGATTGATGGCTCTCAAAAACTGAGCAGCAGTTGCGTTTCTTGTAAAGGTTTTTGTGGAACATCTGCATGACTGCGTGCATATCGCACGGAAAATAAATGTTTTTTGCCACTCAGCTGTTGCGTTTTTCACTGCCGCTTGGGATCCTTGCCCACAGAACTTTGTATCTAAAGCCTACAGCTGCCAAGCTATAATATAACAGCTTCTCAGCTGCTGTAAATCATGTAAGTCTCTTGCCTTAAATGTCTGACATCAGTGGAGTTAACCTGATTTAAGCCAGCTGGGGAGCTGGTATGCGGCGTGCAGCAGTGCAGACTGCATAACTCCGTCTGGGCCTCAGCCTCGTAAATCCTGGCTCAGGGCGGCGCGGCCGGGCCCGAGGAGCTGGAGGAGGCTTTGTGCCTTCCAGTGATCTGCAAGGGAGAAGCGATGGGAAAGTTACACAGAGAGGATGAGCAGGGTTCAGGCTTAGGAGGGGTTGCCAAGATGAGGGCGATGCCAGAATGAAACGATCCTGGGATCCGCAGGGATTCGGGCTTGGGAGGAGTGCTGTGTCTGGGCTAGAAGGAGAAAGGGCAGCGACTGGGGCCTCTTACTTTACTTCCAGTACGCATCTTGCTGATTGGCTTTAATCCCCCTAATCACTTGTCATTTCAGCAGTGTAACACAGAGGACCCAGCAAGCATTTTTAATCCCGGCAGGGACACATGAAGCAGTAACGCCTGGGCCTGTCTGCCTGGAAGGCATGGCCGTACCGCGCAGGTGGTGGCAATGTCATGGCCTCAGAGCTCACAAGACAGCCTGCCCGGGCCTAGGTTTGGGAGCAGAGAAAGGCTAAGGCCCCTGGGGAGACAGGACAGCCAGGGGAAGCTGAGGGCTCCTCAGAAGGTGCTCCCCGGGCAGGGGGCTTGGGCTGAGGGCAAGCAGGGGCAGGCCCCCCTCAGGCTTTGGGTGTGGGCTCAGGGTAGGGCGAGGGCTGAGGGTGCCGGCAGCTGCAGTCAGACAGGGGCTGACGAACGGAGGTCTGGGCTGTCGGAAAGATTGTTCTTCTGTGAAAATGTACTCCTCTTGCGAGTCCTGGTCTAATTATGAAGAAATCTTTTGACAACCCACAACTTCCTTCGACAGGGCCTTCACAGTCTCCCTCCGTTAGGAGCTCTAGGCATTGTCTCTGCATTAACCCCAGCCGTGGCCCTGGTGAGCCTTAGGCCAAGCTCCCCCATCTCTGGCCCTTGTAAGGAAGTTTTCGGCGACAATTAGTTTAGCAACCCGCAGCTTAGCAGCCCTTTGTAACTCAGCTCAAGCGGAAGATCTAGGCTCGGTGTCCCTCGTAATCCTAACCCTGGGGCTTGGCCTTGGTGAGCCTCAGAGCAGACCCCAGCCCCTGGCACCAGGGGGGAAGTTCTCGGGGAGAACTGATCAAGCGGCCTGCAGCTTCCCTGCTCGGCCCCACTGCAACTTGTGCGTGTCACGCTGCAGCCGTGGCTTGGCTGTTCGTGAAACAGAGCTGTTGTGCCTTCCATTTCTTTGTCCCACTGCAACTCCACCACAGTTTTATGTGTCGGGTGAGATCATCTCGTGTGTAAGTGCCGTGTGGCTTGGGGAGAATGTCTGGGGAGAGCACTGAGAGCCCAGGCAGCACGTACGCTTTGTGATTTTTGTGGGCACGCGTCCGCTGGAGCACAGCCTGCTGCTTCTCCCTGGTGTTGAATTCCCTCTGCCTGCTCAGCTCTTCTGTGGTGTAACCCTTGAGCCTTCCCCCCTGCTGCCCCCAGTGAGAAAGAGGCTTTCCTTCGTGAATGATCATGTAGGGTCAGCTGTTCAGGACTGCTGTCTCATGGCTTGGTTATAGCAATTTGCTGTGATGGGGTATTTTAGGCACAGGTACCTGGCAGCATGCCTCCTCGACAAGATGCAGCATTTCTCCATGGAAGAACTGGTCGTTAGCACCACAGTCACTGTGTCCCTCTACGGGTTTCCAGTGGAGTATTGGTTCCATCCAAGGCTTGCTTCAGGGAGCTGCAAGCACTCTACAGCTTCACTGGGATGTCCAAGTAACAAATGGGAACCGTGGGCAACAGCTGATGTGGGAGCCGGGAGGGTGATGCAGTGGTGGAAGCTGCTGGGCTTGTTTGGCTGCCCTGGTTTTGCTGACTGCTGCAGGATGGCCGTGTTGGGCAGGAGGGGAAGGAGCAGAGGGAAAGTACCTGGGGAACAGGACAGGATGGAAAAGCAAAACCCAGGTAACTTTTGTCCAAAGCTGGCAGAGAGATTCTCAGTGGAGCAGCTTCCTGGCTCTCTCTGCTGGCTGGACCAGAGGCGGTGAGTCTGTTAGCTGCAGGGGAATCTCTGAGACCCAGCTGGGAGGTAACGTGTGTCGTGTGGAGTCAGGGCATTTAGCAGAGCTTGACTGAAGATGGCATTTGACAAATTGGAGGCAGCAGGGTTTCCTAGCTGTACGAACAGCTGGCGGTCTTCCTGAGGGGCTTAGCATCATCTCTGTGTAAGTGTCCTCCTCCTCACACCTGCAGGCTGTGGGGAAGCCGTCAGAGTTTCTCTCCCTCTGACCAGCCCAGCGTGAAGGCAGAAGCCCTGACAAAGGGTGAGAGGTGACCACAGGGGCTTCACAGTTCCTGCAATGCAGGAGGTTAGCCCTGGTGTATCGCCCAGGCACCGTGAAGCACTGACTCATTAATCCTGGTGCTGTTCTGGGTGGGCAGGGGCAGGGAGGTGGTTCTGCTTCTCCGAAGCTGATGGGATGCAGGTGAGCAGAACTGCAGCTGGGATTTCTGCAGGAAGAGCAGAGTGCCACACAGGATGTGTCCTTGCTTGTGCTGATGAGGCTCTGCATCGTCAAGGGGCAGGGGAGGGAAGAGTGCAGAGCAGGGTGGGATGCGAACGCGTTGTTTGATTCAGTTAACAGGATCTCTTACAGGCACATATATATATAATCAGGCTGGGAAATCTCCAGGAAAGCAGCTCAACAGGATAGTTCCTTCCTGCTTGTGCCCAGCCTCCTTACTGCTTTGATGTCTGCTGCATCCTAGGGATGACCCATGTGAACGCAGAAGGTCCTAAATGCAGACGTCAGGTGTGAGAGCCATGGCTGGGGTGTCTCGCTGCCAGCCAGGGAGGGGCACAGTTCAACTCGCTCTGCTTTCCGTACTTTGAAAGCATGGGACCAAGGGGACGAGAGTGAATCCCCCGTCTCATTTATTCCAGTGTTAGGAATCTGGGTATGAGGCTGGATGTGTTGGGAAGTTCTTGAGAGAAAACACATGGTGAGAAATTCTTGACATAATTGTCACCACTGAAGTTGGGGGGGTGATACACCTGACTAAATTATTAAAATCACTGGTTGCAGTGCTTACTTAAGAAACATGATGGATAAGAGAAGCAGGAGCTGGGCGGTACTCCACAGGGAAGACAAAACCAGGTGCTTGCTGGCTGTTGACTCGGGAGCTTGATTTCCAGGTGCCTTTGGTGAGCTTGTTCATCAAAGGCTCAGGAGGAAACTGAGCAGCAGTGGGAGAGGTGGGTAAGTTTTCATATGGCTCAACAATGATGTAGAACTGCTAGGGGAGGAGAACAAAGCGGTCATTATACACTGCCTAAACTTATGGCACACAACATAGCGTGTTGGAAAAACCTGAAGGAGGCTCAGAGAAGAGCAGTGCCTTCTGCACAGGACGGCCCCGACTGGTGGGGACCCTCTGTCTGCAGACGAGCTGGCTGAGGGGGTCACGGCTGGGTCTGCAAAGCCATGAGCTGCGGGAGGCAGACTCGTACAAGAGCCAGCGGGCATCACAGTTAGCAAGAGGCAGATGTAAAGCAGGCAGAATTGGAAGCACAGGCGGTTATTCACCCTGGTGTAGTGATCTGTGGAGCTCTTTGCAGTGGAGCTAAAATTTATCCAGCCGTATGGAGGGCTGGCATGAAAGAACATCACTGAAGGCTGTTGTACAGCAGATAACCATCGCAGGGAGCCATGCCTGTGTACCTCGGGGGGACTGAAAGGCAGTTGTTGCAGGTGAGCAAGCAGCATGGTGTTGGGGAAGTGGCCCCCAGCAGAGAGCAGTACCAGCGGCTTTGCAGCGGGTGCCCGGACAGTGGTGAGAGTTAGTGGCCTGGGACATGCCGGGATCAAACTGGAAGATCCAGTGCTCTCCCTGGCCTCAAACCCTGAATTTGGTAACTTCTCCAGCTCGTTATCTACGGTCGTACTGGTTATTAAGCGCAGACCAGATTGCAACGATGTTTGTCCAAAAGCCTGTTAATGACAAAGCCACAAACCACCTGGGAATTGGCGCAGCTTGGAACAGGCTCCAGCTGCTGGCTCCGGCTCAGTTGAGGGGATGATCTCCCACGAAACTGCTATCAGCCCTGCGAGCGCGCTGGGAGTCCCAGCCTGGACACAGCAGCCTTTGTGAGCCCCGGCTTGCGCTGTTCCCACAGAGCCGAGCTGCAGGCAGGGCAAAGGGCAGGGTGGGGACACGCTGCACCCAGCTGCGCTGCGTCTTCTGGCCCAGCTTCTGCAGGGAAAGACGGGGCAGCGTGAGGCCCCCCTGGCTGCACGGTCCCTTGGCTGCGTTTTGGTGCCCAGAGGAGTGACACAAAGCTGGCCTGGCCTGGCAAGGCTTCACCCAACCTTTCCGTGAAGCCGTGGAGGATGTGGGGGCCGGGGGAAAGCGGTAAGCAGAAGCATCAGGAAATAAATAGTCTTTTTAGCTGGAACAGCATCTTCACAAGTAATTGTCTTCTGTTAATGCGAGTCTGTGAAAGCAGCCATGCGGCATCATTGCCCTTGTAAAACAGGGCTGTACGTGCGTGGGTGGGGGTTTGCCATTGCAGCTGCAATGCAGGGTCGCCCAAGCCTGTGTACACCTCTGGTTGCCCCTGGGATGCCGGGTGACTCCCTGCGGATGATGGATCCTCGGTAAAGCACCTGCTGGCAGTGAGTTACGGTGCATTAATCCTGTCTTACACGCTGAACGAGACAACGAGCATCAGAGGTCTGTACCGTGGATCCTGGCAGAGGGAAGCACAACCTCCTTCTCTTCCTCCTGTCAGCTGCACAGCAGTTCCTTGTACGCAGCCCAGTTACCTGCATGATTCAGTGACTGCTCAGTGTTAATAAATGAGCATTTTCAGATTGCAGCAGTCCTGACCTTTTGCTGCTGGCTGAGCATTGCCATCTTCACTGAGCCGCACCGTGTCGGGGGCACGCAGAGATGCAGCGGGTTTGGAGAGTGCCTGCATCCCAGATGCTGCAGGCCTGATCGTGCTCTCTTGGAGTGGAGATGTCGTGAAGAGGCACAGAAAATGTGGGGCTGCGGTGGAGCCATGGGAGACGGCTCCAGAGCCCCCTGCTCTCAAACCACAGTTCCCAGGAGATGTTGCAGTAGCAGAAGGGTTTATTTTCTGGCAAAGTGTTCCCATTTATACAGGGATGGAGGGAGTGTTGATTGTTTCTGGTGTGCTCTCATACCCTCCCTCCCTGCTTCACGTCTCAGCCATGTGAGAAGAGCCAGATTCCTTCCCCAGCCTGCTCCTGAGCCGAACTCGCTCGTGGTGAGCTAGCACGGAGAAGAGACTGAAGTAACGGTTTGACAAGCAATAGGACAGCAGTGCCAGCCATTGTTCCTCGTTGGGGTAATCCTGTTGTGCTTTGTGCGTTGTTTTCATGCTGCTTTTGGGGAGCAGGCAGCAGAAAGCCTCTCAGCCCACCCAGATAAGTGCTGGAGGCTGCAGCGTGGTAGGAGGGTCCCCACCTGGAGAAGCGAAATGCTCACCCAGCTGCCTGCAAGACATGTCCCTGCGGCCGGAGAGCCCATCTGCTCCGAGTTTCACGGGGCATTTGGCACTGCTGGAGCTGCCTAGCTGTGCTGCCGGGCGGCCGGGCTGCTGTGATGGTGGTGCAGCGGTGGGAGAGGCGGCTCTGGGCCACCCCCGGGGAGCTGTGGCACCACGGCATCCCATTCCCCACAGCGCCATCCCCGCTCTGTCCAGCGTGACCCGCAGCCCCTCGGGTGGCGTCACTTCTCGTTATTTCCATTGGCTGCCCCTTGCCTTAGCACCGGCGTCAGTTATTTGGGATGTCCTAGATCTGTCAGGCCGGGACAGGCGTGCGCTGTGATTCCGCCTCCTGCAGAGCGCCAGGGTCTCGCCCCTGTCCAGCCGGGGCGGTGGGTTCGGAAGGCACCCGCCTGGCGGTGCTGGGCGTTGGAAGCCTTCTCCTGGTCGTCCTGAGGGAGGGGAGACCCTTCTCCTTCCCTAGCCAGCCCTCCTCTCCCGATATGTAGGGGGAAGCAGCGTGGGAGCTGCTGGGATTCACCCGGTGCTAAAACCCCAGCCCTGCTTCCAGTTCAGCTGGGGTGGTGGGAACTGCTGGCCCCTCCATCTCACCATAGCTTGTTAGAGTTTAGCAAGAAGAAACAAAGACAAAACCTGCCTATAGCTCTGCAGCTCCTTCCCCCTCCATCAAGATGGGAGATAATTTACCTTATTGCATTTATTTTCTTGTATCTCTTTTTGGCTTCCTTTTCTGTCTCACCCACTCATTACTTTACAGCTTTCCATCCACGCTGCTTTGTGTTCTATGGCAACCTGGAATTAAACCTTATTTTGTCTGATTATAAGGTTTCCTGCTGCTCTGACTCCGGCTCCAGAAAGTGTCTTCACACTCCTCCTCCGGTGACACTGTATATTAAATACACAGCGAGCAGTGCGTGAAGCCTCACCCAGCCGTCAGGTCTGCAGGTGGGCGTCCTCCCCTGGCTGTCCTGCTCTCACTCGGAGCCTGGTGGGGAGGGAGGGACGTGGCCAGGGCTTGCTTGCAGGCCTTGAACCAGAAGCTGGGAGCTAGGCTGACAAGCCTTGCGGAAGCAGGGCTGCTTTGGGCTGCTTTTCTTGGGGAAAGACAAGAAAGTGCTGGGAGGGAGCTTCCCCCTTGTCCCCCAACGTGCTGGTGCTGGGCTCTGTGGCGCGTGTCACGTCGGCACTGCCCCGGCCTCGCTGCCTTCCTCTGGCCGAGGCTTGCCGGGGCTCAGTGACGGGCAGCGGTGATTAGCGCAGGGAGCGGAGGGGCAGGCTTTATCTGCCGAGAAAATAAGCCCTGGAGAGGGGAGCGCGCAACAAAACAGGAAGCTGCTCACAGCTCCGTGACGGCGGAGGGAAAGCTGCCGGGAGCAGCTGGGAGCGTGGGGGTGAGCAAAACAAAGGAAGCCTCTAACAAAGGGCAGGCAGAAGAGCGGAGCGTGTTTGTGTCAGCGGGCCGGCCGGGGCTCCGGTATCTCTGCCTGGCACCGCGGCCGCCCTCGTGCCCCGCCGCAGTTGCAGCAGGAGGCTCTCAGGAGAAGCCGAGCCCATGCCCAGCCTTGGCAGTGGCGGTGGGAGCGGTGTTTTTCTCGGCCGCACACCTCGCAGCCACCGAGGGCAGAGGATCCTGGTTTCACAGCCAGCACGAGCGGCTTTGCGGAGCTGCGCGGTGCAGGCGAGGTCAGAGCCACGCGTGTCTCCAGGCGGTTGGTTAGCTGCCTCGGGCGGCCGTCTGATGGCCTGCAGCTCCTCTTCCCCGGGGAGGCAAGGATCCCCTTTGCGATGTGGACGCTGTGCCGGCTCCGGGAGCAGGCTGTGGAGGCGCAGGCACTCGCACTAAGGACACGGCCATCTACCCCGTCCACTGCCAGGTTCTGCCTCTGCATCCGAGCACACCGATGGACTTGGAAGAGGGGATGAAGGTTGGGGCAGCTCGGGCAGACCTGGGGAGCACTGACCAGGTTTATCAAGCACGAGCCCACGGCCCAGGCTCCCCTGGTTGTGTGCCCAGCTGGTAGCTGGGGGTGTGTTGTGGGGAGCTCCCTCTCCGTGCACAAGCCCTGCGTCAGCACTGTCACTGTCAGGCACCTGGCTGTGCCATCGCTGCACAGAGACGCAGGTGGGGATTATCCCCCTGGGAGCCTGACCAGTGAATCACTGAAAAAATCATCATCCACAGTCTGGTGAAGCAGGGAGCTTGTCTGTGAGCAGGTGGGGTTATGAATAATAAAACTCAAGCCCAAACAAATTTCTCAGGGAAAACAGGCTCTGCGGGGATCCAGTGCTGCTCCGGCACGCAGCGGTGATGGAGCACGGAGAGCGTTTGCCCCTGGGAGGAGCAGGACCCCGTCCGAGATGTGTCAGAGGGGTGTCTCTATGTTGACTTGGCGGCCCAGAGTGGTTAGGTCCTTACAAACAAGTTTGTTGAAACAGGTGGACACTGTTGTATAAGGTGGTAGGAGCAGAGCCAAACCCCGACCAGCTCCCATGAGACATCTACTTAAGGACCGCGTGTGAGATCCGGGCGCTGCACGGCTGCGGCAGGGCGATGGCTGTGCCCCTCCTGCCCTCCCTGTTTCCCCCAGCACATCTCCGCAGGACAGAGGTGAGGGAGGGCCTGGCAGTGGCTGTAACAGGAGAGCACTGCAGCGCTGCTGGGAGGCTCTCAGCTTGCAGAGCCTGGGTCACGGCCGCTGTACGCTGAGCAGCAGCACCCGCGTCCTCCTGGGAAGGCCTGGCCAGGGCAGCAGCTCTGCTGCCAGACCTGCTGCGGGCAGGGCTTTGTACTCCGATGAGGGAGCTGAGCTTGTGCAGAGAGCCCATCGGTCAGCTGGAGAGCTGCACCAGCTCCAGGACGCTTCAGTCTTCTTGCGTCTTCTAGTCTGAAGCTATTCAAAGCACTGCTCAATTAACAGCAATTAAGACCATGGCATCTACTGAACAGCTTCGGGGCTCTGCGTTGTGGCAGCAGCTCTCCTTCCTGTGATTTGTTACGTGACACAAGTCGTCATTATTGTCACTCGTTTCCCCTCTCTGCAGAGCAACGTGGTGGAGGTGTGCCGGTGATCCAGATCTGGCTCGCTTTGCCTGGAAGAGGAGGGTTTGGAGCCATGGGGCTGCTGGTGTTCCCAGAGCAGCCGAGGGAATTGGGCCCCCGGGCTTTTCTGCGTGGCAGCTACCCCAGGCTCCTGTTCCTGCATCTCCTCTTGGTGTCCTGACCTTCCATCCATCCCCTTTTCTGTAGTTTTAAATCCGGGCAAAGCTTAGACTGGGGCAAAGCAGTCCTAGCTAAGGGCAGGCTCGGGGCTGTGCAGCTCCAGGTGCCCGCAGGCACTGAGCAGCGACTGCAGGGCAGGAGGGGCTGGGGCAGCAGCACCCACTGCAGGGCTGGGCCGGTAGCTCAGGAGGGTGTTTGCCCCTGGGTGCAGCACGTCGCTGGGCTGACGGAGCTGAGGAGCATCCTCGGAGCTCCAGCTGGATTGGCCAGAGCACCTCCTCCTGCGCACCCCTGCTGCCAGGCACGTGTCCTCAGCTTCTGGGGGTACGCTGCCTGTTATCGCAGAGCACTTGGCTCTTAGGGGGTGCGTTGCATCGGGCTCGCTCCAGAAGCTGCCTCCTGCCAGAGGTGCTCCCAGCGCTGCTCAGAGTAGCCGAGCCACCCGCCGTGCCCCTGGGCACGCACCCCGAGGGCCTGTCCTGCCTGCAAAGCTCTGCTGGATGCTGGAGGAGGACTTGGGATACCAGGACTTGGGGGAGTGACCTTCTGCATCCCTTTGCTGGAGCAAGGCTCAGAAAGGGGGGAGTGCCTGCACGAGAGGCTCTGTGCCAGCATCTCTCCCGAGTCCTGCTTTGGCACAAGGCTGATTCCCTCTCTTCTGGCAGCCAGGATTCACTGTGAGATGTCCTGGGCACTGCTGCTGGCTTTCACTTCTGCATAGCAGAGAGCAGGAGCTCCCAGCAGGACCGGGCGTTCCTTAAGCCCATCGTCCACCTCTGGAGTCATCCACCTCTGGAGGGAGGATTTGAGCTGGAAGGTTCGAGTCAGCGTGGCAAAGTCAGGCTTCGAGCCCTGAGAGGTGCAGCATCGGCGCTGGCGCTGCGGTGAGGATGTGTCCCAGTCTGCAGGGCCGTAGCTTGGTGGGAGTCTGAGCAAGCCTTGAGCAGCGCCAAGCCCAGGCTGCAGCCCCGCTGGGGTTGCTGTTACGAGGCTGCAGTAAAAAATTACAAGCTTTAAGTGGGGCCAGCCTGTGTCATAAAACTGTCACTACTAATGGAGATCTTCTCTGCTTTGAGTGGCTTAACTCCTCTTTATGTGCAGTGGCTGAAAGAGCCAGAGTTGGATGGAGCAGAGGGTAAAATATATCATAGCAAAGTTAGAAAATGCACTTTCCAAGCAAAATGCTGTCAGGGTTTCTGCACGCTTCCAGCTGGGCCCCTCCAAGCAGTTTGTGCCAGAAAGAGAAGAAGAGCACGTGATCCGTCCACCCCCACGCAGCAGTCAGGGCAAAGTGCTCGGTAAGAGGACAAAACACGAGGATAAATCAGAAATGTTAGCGCCTGGCCCCTTGCCAGCCGCAGACAGCGATGGCAGAGGAATCGTCTCGGCCATCAGTCTGGCCGTGCCAGCTGCAGCTGGCAAAGCAGCGCTCAGCGCCGGTACCCGTGCTCGGCTTCGTCCCACTGTTGTTGTTAATGCTTGCTTCAAAAAAAGAAAAAAAAGAGGGAGTACTTTGTGCTCTCTGGGTCTGACTTGGTGGTGTTTCCCCGGGGGGGGTTCTGCCAGCACAGCGCGGGGACCGGCGCAGGGTGCTGGTGCCAGGGCGGGCAGGGCTGGGAAAACGGAGGAGAAGGGGAGTTGGAGCTTCCCCCCTGAGCTTCGCTTTCATCCTCGGTTGTGATTAATTGCAGTTAGTGCTCATCTGTAATTGCAGAGAACAATCAGATGACGTGCCTTGCGGTTGATTTAATTGAAACCTGATGAGCCAGCTGAAGGCTGCTGCGCTGGGCGGAGCTGTGCTGGAGCGGTCCCTGCTGCTGCCCAGAGCAGGACAGGGACCCCGGCCCTCTCCCCGGCTCTGCAGCACCTCTAACGCTTTGGGCTCCCCTCCCTGGTGCCGCCTGAGCTTTTTCTGGGGGCTGTGCCTCCTCGCGTTGCACTGGGAGATGAATTTCTCCTTTGGGATGTCTGTCTGCTGAGCGGCACAACTGCTCCGCGGTGTGAGATGGAACAAGCTGCAAGACGTGGCTTTGTGGCCAGGTCTGGGTGTCCTCGAGGGCAGCAGTGCGAGAGATCTGGGGTTTTGCACTGCTCGGGGGGTTCAGGCTTAGCTTCGGAATAGCTTTAATGGGGATTAGATTTGGGTGTTTGGGATACACGTCTCGTCCCCGTTTCAGAAATTCTCCGCCCTGCCTATTCGTCTGCCTGAATTGTGCTAGCATTTCTGAGGCAGTTAGGAAGGCTGAGGGAAATTGCTTTCAGGTCAAGACCTGCTTTAGCCTGTAGTGAATTACTCCGCCTGGCTTTTAAATCTTTGCAAACAGAGGATTAGGGTGCTGGTAAATACCAGGTGGGCCTGGGGACTGCCGTTCTGCAGGTTGAAGGGAGTGCAGCCTTCCCCTTCAGCAGGCAGAGAATGATGAACGTTAAGAAAATAAATTGAGATACAGCTTGGATTGTAGCTCAGGTGCTGTGTCTGTGTGATTTATCTTTCTGCTCGGGTACTTCACTGACTAAGCAGTATATTTCTTGCTTGACCTCACGGGGCTTTTTCCTTCTTAACTGGGGACAGCGTGTTAGATATGGCCAAGTGCTGAGAGCCCGGGATTAAGGCAGGATTTGCAAAAAAGTTCGGAGCCGCTGCACAGCCCAGTGGTTGGATGAAACAAACGTGAAGTGATGGATGCATCTGGAGTGGAACAGTTAGGTTCCTGTGCTGGCGGGTAGCTGCGTGGGGCTGGCTGTTGTCAGCGGCTCTGGGCCTCCAGTCCCAACAGTTGCTCTGGAGGCTGAAAACCGAGCGATTTCCTCCTGCCTCCAGCAGCACGGCGACACCGGGCTGCCTGTCCCCACACCAGGAGGCTCTCCGAGAGCACCAGCCTCCTGGGTCCTGGGCACTCACCGATGTTGCAGCCCTGGTGGGGAGAGGGGTGGCAAGCACGGTGACGTCCTCCTGTCTGGAAATAACTGGCAGGAGGAAGGATGAGGGCCTCGTTTGCTAATTGCCATGAAATAGTGGTAATAAAAGACCCATCTGGCCTGCAGAAAGCTGTGGTGGCACCTGCACGAGGTAAGCGGGGACTGACACAGGTTGACACCGTCTTTTTAATCCAGTTAGTGCTGAGCAGCCCGGCCAACGTGCTCTTGGCTTTCGTAGCACATAAATAGCTGCGACCTTACCTGACGCGGTGGCCGTGGGACACTGCTCGACGTGCTGTGCACACCTCGCTGCGTGCCGGCACGGCTCCCAGGCAGGGCTGAGCTTTGCTGGCCAGAAGATGACCACGGCTTTGCCCAGGGCTGGAGGAGCCCGTCACGGGCTCCCATTTCTCACAGCACACAGGCGAGGCTGGGAGGTGGGGAAGCCCATGTCAGGCCCCTGGCAGCTCGTGGGCCTGTGCAGGTGCCCCTGAGGTGCAGTGCGCCTTCCTGAGTTACTGACAGTGTCTGCAGTGGGAATTGCTCTCATACTTCGAGGCAGGGCTGGCTGCGTGGGCTGGAGGTGGGGAACACTTGGTGAGATTGTAGTGCTTCTCGAAGTACATAGTGTAAGGTGAGTGCGGGCTGGTGTGTGGCTGCCTCTGCAGAGACACCTCCAGAAAGGGAGAAAATACTCGTTGGAGAGGCTGCGTTGAAGCTGCTACTTGCTTTTTTCAATCCTGTGCAAAACCATTTTTTCTGGAAGAAAGGAGGGGGTTGATAGAAACAGAACGTTACCGGAAATGGTTTCATAACTCAGTCATACCTAAAATACAAACTGGTAAGTGCTGTTGTGATGGGTGAAGGTTGGTAGCTTTGGATAGAGGCGGCAGCCAGGCTGCTTTTGCCCTGAATCAGCTGAGTCTTGCCCACTGGGCTGACCCCACCAGATCCGCGGTGGGTGTAATTCCTCGCCTCGCCATTGGTAATGGCTGGTCAAGATTTTGTCTTGCCTTACTCATTTTTCCTCCTTGTGCTTTCAGAAATAACGCAGATCATCCAGGTAGACTTGGACCTGAAGTACAAGACCAACATCCGAGACCTGTTTGAGGAGTTCGACAACTTCAAGGAAGGAGCTGTCATCGGGATTGCGAGGGAAATGCAGCCGGTGTACAGGTACAGCAGCGTGCCCAGGGCACGAGCGTGGGGAGAAGGGGATGGGCAGCGGGTGGCTTTCTTATTTTCTGTTCAGCTCAGATCAGCCTTTGGAACAAAGTCTGGGGAGAAGCAGTCTTCCTGCTGTAATCCCTGCAGGGGAATTTAATCTGAAACTTGCAGGCCAGTCTGAACAAAGTGTACAGTACCACTGTGGTTTCCTTGTTCTCACACAGTCACAAGGCTGTCAGAGCCAAGTTCCTGATAACGAGTGCCTAATCCATAAATAGATGCACAAAATACCTGTTAGAGGTGTGTTTCCCTAGCCGTTCCTGTTCAGGTGCTCTGATTGAAGTTTGGCGTGTCAGCTTGCATGTTGGGGTTCGGAGGTTTTGGCTGTGAATAATGCTGCTCTGCCTATGCAGAGGTGACACCTCCTGTTCCAGGTGGACCCGGGACAAGTGCGTTTTCAGCCACACTTGTGCATCGTGTTAGCCTGATGAAGGTGACCGTGCGGTCTGGCGGCTGGCACTGCCTGAGGCCTGGCTCTGAGCAGTGTGGTTGCCTTGCATCCTGCTATCCAGCTTCCCTCTTTGCTCTCCACCCATGTTTTCCACAAAATATCTGAGCTAGCATTCAGGGAATCCCACTGGCATGTGGTATAAGCGGAGCAGTCTGCCTGCTCTACCATTGCTTGCAGTGAGTTTGAGCTACGTGTGAGGAAACCTTTGGGAAATGCCAAAGATGACCAGCACATTGGAGAGACGGATGTCCCGTCACATAGATCACAGATGGTGCAGCTGTGGGTCCTTCAGTATCTGCCCCCCTGCTTGTCCTGGCAGTTAAGGAACAAGTAGGTGCTGTTTCCAGCTGCAGTGCACCTTGTATTGAAGAGGTGTTCACCCAGAGAAGCCTGAGGGGGGACCTCTCTTGATGACCTGGGCTTGCAAGCGTGCAGATAGAGTCACAGAATGACTCGGGTTGGAAGGGGCCTTAAACATCATTTAGTTCCACCCCCCTGCCATGGGCAGGGACGCCTGCAGTCCTATGGTGTGCTGTGCAGATGTTTTGGTCTCTCCCAGAGCTGATGGAGGCTTTGGGAGTTCGTCACTCCCAGAAAAGACCTCCAGGTCCTGAAAGCAGCAGCCAGACCTGGCTCAGCTGTTTGCACCGTTCCCGGTATGGGAGCTGGGCGCTGCTGTCCCGTCGGTCGTGTGCAGCTCCGGAGCTGGCCACCACCTCTGAACGTGCTGGCGGTGGATTCGTTCCAGCTGTGCTTGAGGATTTACTTCGTGCTCTCTGTGCCGGGTGTGAAACGTGCGCTAGGCAAAATCCCGGCTGAGCAATCTGGAGGGGGTTCTGTTCACACACAGACGTTGGGCAGGATCGGCGGGAGGTGAAGGGCTCTGCTCTGACTGATGCCCGCGCAGACCTGCGGGCTCCTGGCCGCTCACGCTGTGCTGTGCTGCAGGACCAGCCCCAGTGCTGCACCGAGGGGCTGCCGGGCGGTGGAGCCGGGCGGTGTGTGTCCCGTGGGCCGCTCACAGCTCTGCCAGGGCTCGCAGAGTGAGGGGCGAAGGTGCTGTGGCACGTGGGGTGTGAGGTGCAGGGGGTGGTGGGCAATGGGGTGAGCACTAATTACATGTCACTGTGCCGTTCTGCTGGGGTCCGTAACTCGGCTCTGCCGTCAGCCGGAGCACACGTGTCTTCAGCAAAAGTCAGCCCCAGCTTTCTGCCCTAAAAGCTGCTGGTAACACGCAGCCCCAGCGTGGGGCCTCTCCTTAACCCCGTCTGCTGCCGCTCGCTTTGTTCCCCGAGCCGCCACATGCAACGCAGTTGGACTGAGTTAGAGGAGGGGTGAATTGGAGCTGTTTTCGAGCATCGCAGGAGGTTCTAGCCCTCGGGGATAGTACGGCTGGAAATAGGTTCGTGTTTGAGCAGGTGCTGTGCTGAGTGGGATCAGATATCAGCTCGGGGTGGTACTTAAATACATTGATTGAATTTAACATGTATCCTGCCGAGGATGAACCTCTGTTTTTGTTTTAATCCAGGGTGAATCAGATAGTGAACTCAGGATGCCTTAATGACTTTTCAGCTGAGCCGAGTTTGAGAGTCTGAGATAGCCTGGCCAGATTTGCTAATCCTAATGGGAATGTTCTCAGAGAAAGATAAAAAAGCTTAAGAGCTCTCTCTGCCTTATCTTTCCCTACTGGAAGCCTTAATAAGGAGATCAATAACTGAACCTGCTAAGACATGTCCAGCAACGCTCTTAGGCAAAGGCTGAGCTTGGAGCGAGTGTGACTTAGCAGAGGGCAGGGTGCGCTGTGCGCGCCTGCTGCAGGACGGCCTCCTGCAGGAATCCGGAGGGTGTGACGAGGCTGGACACTGAGAGCAGTGCACCACGAGGGGACTGCTGGCCAAGCAGCCATACAGGCGCTTCTCCAGGAGCCGGAGAGCTGCCTGCAAGCTGCTGGAGGCCAGGAACGGAGAGCATCACTGCGCTGACCTGCGGAGCAGGGGGTGAAGCTGGTGTCCTGTGCAGAAGCTCAGGCATCCCTCGTGTCGGGGGAGCAGGGCTGTGACGGGCACGTGAGGGAGACCAGATGTTCACTGTGCACAGGGATTGCTGACACAGCAGCGGGATTGCTGCTGGCTAATTATAACTCCTCGTTAGCGGAGGCGGGCACATGGAGGTGGCCGGGGCCAGTGCTCCCATGGCAGCTGCCTTCTCCGCTGGCCCCAGCGTGGCCGTGATCCCTTCTGGCCGTGTTTCACAGCCGCACCTCGTCCCCACCGTTTGCCTCACGTTTCGGCCGGGCTGTGCCGTGCTCTCCCTGGCCAGCAGTGCCCGTGGCACCCAGTGGTGCTGCTCCTCGCTCGAGACCCAGGCAGCCCACGAACGTGGTCAGCACAGCCCTGTCCCCAGGAGGGACCCAGTCCCTCCTGTCACAGCGGTGACATGCGACCGACACCCAGCAAGGTCACGCCGCGGGCAGGAGCAGAGGTAGTGAATCATGCTGAGCAGAGAAAAGGGATTTGGACATTTCCCATTTTCTTTATATTAAACATATGAGAAAACAGATTGTCAGTGGAAAGGGATAGAGCTTGCCAAGTTACATCATTTTCTGCACCCTCCACCAAGGTTTCAGCGACATTTCGATGATATAAGGTTGTTCCCAAACACGAGTTTGTTTTTTTTCTAAGTGATTTATGGATGGAGCTGAAGTTTGCACGGCTTCTCCCAGGACTGTGGCTTTAGAGCAAATTGTACAGCACTGTTATTAGGATACAAGTTTTGTCCTGGTGTCTCCAGTCTGAGAGCCTTGCTCGGTTCTGGTGTCCCATGTGGTTATTAATCACCACTGATCGTTTCCTAGAAGCCAAATGAGAGCATACTCACGAGAGTGTTTCTGGTTGCTCGTGCTGCAGAAATCACCACTGTGCCTGGCTGGGAAAAGCCATCTCTGGGGTCCTCCTGGCTCGCGGGCTTGGCAGAGAGCGGGGACCGAGGGAAGCTGAGGTGTCTTCTCTGAAAGGCAACACCACACCCAGAGCACAGAGGGCTCCTGTATCCGCTTTGGGTGTCCTGGCAGGATTTTGGTGCCCAGAATGGTAAATCCAGCCCCAGCTAATTACATCCAATTGTTAGGGCTTAAATAGAAGAGAGAGAGAAGAGCTACAGCTGAGCACCATGCTGGGGCTGTGCTGGATTGTGAGCTTAAGCCTGCCTTGCCCAACAGGCCAGGTCCCTTCTGCTAGCTGCACAGCCTGTGGCAGTTAAGTGAGCGGGGCGAAGGAAGCATTTCTCTGCCTGCAGTTAGCCCGAGGTGCTACTCCTCCACGTTTCTGCCCGGGCACGGATCAGCTTTGCAATATTTCTGTGCATAGCTAGAGCCGGGATGGTGGCTGGCTCCCTGGAGGCGGTCTGTAGAAGGGGGCATGCCAAGGGGTACCAAGTGAAGCTGCGGGGTGCTCGGCTGAAGGAGGAGATCTCCAGCACGGCAGGGGCAAGGCGGGGCTGAACAACGTTGTACAACGATTATTTGACCTGAGGCAGACGCCTGCCCCGTGGCCTCCTGCTGCAGGCGGGGGGCTCGAGGCAGCCCAGCAGTAACAGTCCTGTGCTGCGCTTGGGGCTGAGCCTGCTGTCGGCGCAGCTTTGATGTGCTGGGTCACTTCTGGCTGTGTTGTGCTGTCCTTGTTGTGCTGTTTTGCTCTCCACGTGAAAACAAGTTCCTGCCATCTCTTGTCACCGGGTCGCCCCGCATGGGGTGAGCTGTGCAAACGCGCCGCCTCTCCCCCGCAGGGCTCCCTGCGCCAAGAGGCTCGCGCCTCCTTCCTAAAAGGACTTCCAGGCAAAAAAACACGAGCTGGCAAAGCATGAGTGTCTTTGTAAAAAAGTCCTTGCTATTTTTATATTTTTAGCAAGTTAAATATGTGTTCTAGGCGTGAAGCGGAGGTGCCAGCTTGAGCCGTGCGATTTGCCACGCACGCAGGTTGGGAGCATCCGCTGGAAAGGCGGCTGGGGGGTGGGGGAGTGCTGCTGGGCAATGGGGGCCGTTGGGGGGTCTCCCGATTACCCCTTGCTTTTCTCTCCCCACTTGGTGCAGCTTTCCGTGACGCCAGCTCTGCCCCAGGGTATTTATCGCGGTGTTGCTCCTCCACCACGCTCGAAATGCCTCCAGCGAGGCGGTGGGGTTGGAGGTGCCGGTGCCCTGCAGCTGCTCCCCAGCACGGGAGGTGTGCTCCACGCAGCACTCGGGGCCGGGTTGTCCCCTGTGGGGCTGGCTCTGCAGGAGCAGCGTGAACCACGGCTGCGCTTTGAACACTGAGGGCTTGGAAGCAGGCTAGGCAGCATGGGGCACAACGTCGGGAAGGTGAGAGCAGGGCAGCAAGGAGCTCGGAGCTGTGCTGAGCCACTTCTTGCTCTCAGAGCTGCGGGCTGGCAGGCACACGGGAGCTGTTCACTGACAGCGAAAGCTCCATATGCCTTCTTCCCCTGGCTACACGGTGGTGGGAAGACAGATGGAGATCCATCAGGTCGCCGTGTTAGATGCTCAGTCTTAATGCTCACTACCTATTTGGCCTGTCAGAGAATGCAAATGTGTGCACGCAGGCATTTTTTTAAGTGATACACCATTTCTGGGAGGCAGAGCTGTTCCCTCCGGCTGCCTGCCCGCTGCCGGGCTGCAGGCTGTGCTTTCCAGGCACGGGCTGGGACTGCACGACGCTCGGCTGCCGCGGCGGCGCTCCGAGCAGCGCTGCATGCAGGCGCTTACGGGAAACGGGGTAGCAAGAGAACAGGAGATAGGAAATGTCCCAGAGCCTGTCGGCATATCCTGAAGGTAGGGGGAAACCTCCAGACAGCAAAACAGGATGGCACTGGAGTGTTTCCATGCGTTTGACTCATGCTGAAACAATGCCCGGGCGCTGTTTGTCTTGGACAAATGTGTTGCTGTGAGCAAAAAGATCCCCTGTCCCTCCGCAACGCAAACGCTGGGCTTTAGTTGCTGCAGAGGCAGGACTTCATCCTGCAAGGGGCTGGGTACCCGCAGTTACCCCCTGCTCCCAAGGGAGCTGAGGACACTCGGTGCTGTGCTCTAGGCTCTTGCACACCTGCGGGCTTTCGGATGGCTCCTGCTCCTGCTCAGGATGCGGCCGGAGCCTCTGCACAGCACCGACGTCTGTCTGCTCGTGTGCCTGCCTGCGTGGGAGCCCGGCCGTGGCTGAGAGCAGGACCTCATGCTTCAATGTCAATGGTTTTATGGAAATATTAGAATCTGCATCTGAAGTTTGTCTGGTTCAAAAGGCTTCCCATGCAAGCAAGTGCTTCTGCGGAGTCATAATCTTAATTAAAAACCCTGCTGTCCCCTGCAGTGTTTCAGCTACTGAAGCGTGCTGGCAGCGTCCTGCTCACCAGACTGCAAAGGGCAGGTGGTGATGTACTGTATAAATGTTTATGTTGCACTGGGGTTCCCGTGCCAGATCCCGAACAGACCCTCCCGTGCTCGGTTGTCAGCAGCCCCGCTAAGGAACGTGCAGGCACACGCTGCAGATGCAGCCTGCCGCAGGCTCTCAGGTGGGCAGGCAAAGTGTCCCCAGGGCGTGCAGCAGATCTGTGCCTGGCCTGGGGAGCAGCCCGGCAGGACACACGGGACCCTGGGGGCTCTCCATGGATGGCTTGGCACGACTGTGACCCCTCTGGAAGAGGGGATGGGGCACGATCAGGCGTGAGCTGCAGGGACTGGGCTTGGGGCGCGCCCACGTGCACGCAGGCACGGCACGGGTCTCTGCCGGCACATGGCCAGGGCGTCTGGGGGAGGAGGATGCCACAGCCCGGACCTGCCAGCTCTGCATGTCCCCGGGCACGGCAGCTGGGCGCTGGCAGGTGCCCAAGGGAGAAACCTGCAGCGTCCAAGCAGCCCCTCGGCTGAGAGGAGCAGGGAGACGCCGCGGCACTCCCAGAAATGTTCTGAACGCTCTCAGAAGTGTTCAGGTTACAGAAGGCTTAAACCTGAGGTTCCTGGTGAGAGATCACCCCGACGGCGTGTGAGCTGCAGCAGGTTGGTGGCACTGGTGACACAGCTGCCCTCAGCAGCCTCAGACTGGGGATGGCGCCCCAGGGCTGGACGGGGTGCAGCACCGCTGCTCGAGGGGGACCTGGAAGCCTCCCCGGCAGCCCTCTGCTTGCCTGGGAGTGCCGGCTGCTGGCTGCGGTGGTTGCAAAGCACGGCGCAGAGATGCTCTGAGATCTGGCCGCAGGTGTGGTGTGCCCATGGCAGGGATTGTCCCCACCTAACCCTGCTCTTCTGGACCTCCCAAAACCTCCGCAGGTGCGTGTGGAGCAGCCTGCTGGCACAGGGCAACTGGTGGCTCTTCTCCACATCCAGGCAGCGCAGCCAGGGAGCGCTGGGGTTGACCGCTGGTGCTGGATGTCCCTGGGGGCCTGGAGCTGCCAATGTCACAGCAGACACACACGAGACCCCCCCTTGGCATTGCGGGGTGAGATCCTCACTGCTGGCCCTGATGAATTATTATTTTATTAGCCAAGAAGCTAATAAAAGCCTAAGGCATCTTGGAAATCCAGTGCTGGAAATTATAAAAGTTTGTCATGCAGGAAGGGCTATCTACATCAAAGGGACTGCAAAGGATCTACACTTGAATCCTTTTATGGCTGCCAGGCCGTTTGTCTTTGCTCCTGCCTAAAACCTAGGAAGAGCTCAAACAGGACACATTTTCATGGAAGGGAAGAGGACGAGAAGCTTTGTTTCTGGCTGTGGCCAAGCAGGAGCCCTGTAGGTGTGGTGTGAGCGTGGTCACACAGGCTTTGTTTGTGCTCTTCTGCCTGTGCTTGCTCCTGCCAGGGCCAGACCCCACTCTGCTTCCTCCCTGGCCCCTTCTGCCGCTGGAGGGGTGAGGAAACCCTGGCACTTCTACCAGCAAACCGGCTGGGCCTACACGGCTGGGGACAACCAGAAACCTCCTGGCATCGTGGGCCCCTCCTACAGGCAGGGTGCTCCGATTTGGAGGCTTTGCACCTTTCCAAGTGCTTTTGCTCGGGGGGAGCAGGGAGCTCTGTCCTTCTCAGTGCCCTCTTGGAGAAGGCAGGAGATCTTTGCCTTTCCTTTGTGCCCCTAGGCGTGGTGATGCCACTGCTGCCAGGGGCACTGATGGTTCGTGGCAGCCTGCGCACAGCCCCGGGAGCCAGAGCCAAGCCGAACCCTTTGCACTTCAGATTTGAAACCATGTTGAGGCTTTGAATTGATTTGTAGCAGGTGCTGCTGCTTGATGCGAGGGTGAAACGATTCTAGGAATTCTTTGGCAATTGCTACCAAGAAAAAGCCAAAATTACAGAACAAGCAGAACCTGAAAGGAATTGGCAGCAGAATTGATTTCGGGAATTTAGCGTTACTTTCTGATATCTGAAATCCCAGAAGGTAAAGGTTTTCGTTGCTTACATCTGTGCACATCACTAATGTATTAGCCCCATTGCACTCACTCCCATTACCAACCAAAGCTGAAGTATCATTTAAAATAATGAATAAACCTGACAGGATCTAACAACCACAAATGTGCATCGAGTAGGATTAAAGCTATTAATAATACTGGTCGTATTCCAGTGCCTTCTGAGATAGGGGCATGACAAACGAGTGTTTTTTTTTGAACAACCGCAACACTTGGGTGTGTCAGGGTAAGGCACCCAAGTGCCCGTCCCCGGGAGCACGTGCCTGAGCGCCGCAGGGAGGACGAGGCAGGGGCTTGCGGTCGCTGCCTGGGCTTCCTTGTGGCCAGGGGTGGGAGCAGCTCCCTCCTGCTGGGCTCGGGGTGTCCCGCTGCAGGGGCTTCCTGCAGGACCTCCAGGAAAGGCTCTGTCTAGCAGTGAGATCACCATGCAGTCGGTACGTCATAAATTCAGCGTGGCCTCGGTCAGAGAGAGCCTGCAACGGAGCCGCAGGGTGCTGTGCTGTGCTGTCTGCAGCAGGGTCCCCGTGTCCCTAAGCCCTGTCTGCGGTACATCCCTGCGGCTTTCCCCCAGGTTCCCTGCAGCTCCACAGTCCTTCAGCCTCTCGGCCCTTTTCCTGGGTGAGGCCACTGTCCCCGTCCAGCAGAGACTACAGTTGCAGGGCAGAGCCTGGGACCCAGCAGCAGGGTGAGTGTACACGAAATGGGAAGGGGATGGTTGTGATCGCTGCCTCTCTGGGGTCGTGGATCCCACCCCAGCCTGGTGGTGCTGGTGCAGGACAGTGGTGCTGGCAGCAAAAAAAAAAAAAGCTGGCGTGAGCCCTCCAGCCGCATCCTGCCAGGCTGCAGCTCCCATCCCCAGGGAGCAGCCCCGCAGGAGCACGGCGAGGCGGCAGGAGCGGCGTGGGGAGCGCGGGGCCCTGCGCAGGTGAGGGCTGGGAGAGGAGCAAGGGCAGCGTGCTCCTGGCCAGCAGCACCCCGAGCAGGCCAGTGTGCGCTTTGCACGTTTGGTAGAGGAGAACCGTGCTCTCATTAACCACCAAATGATGAGCTGCGTTCTCTGGTAGTTTACTTATTAGCCATTGCAGTGAGCCCGTTTTTGGACTGTTACGTCCACGCAGAAATACAATCATCCAGAATGGATTTCCTGCCCCAAAACAGGCCTTTTACGAGTTTGGCATGCAGACTGCCTTCCGGTAGAGACCGTCTCTGTACAGACATAATTTTGTGCATTACATGGGAGATTTATTAGGGAATTACTGAAACCTCACTGAGGAACTCGATGCATCAATTCACCAGGATTTCCAGGTGAGGTATGGTGGCAGTGGAGTGTGTGGGCTGGATGGAGGGGCTGGAGGCACCTGCTTTGCCCCGGGGTGATGTTTTTACCTCCAGAGCAGGCAGTACCCCAGCACTGCGGCTCTTGCACACCCCTGGGCGAGCCGTGCTCCCCAGCAGGGCGAAGCTGGGATTTCCTGGGTTACACAAGCTGCTCAGCTTGAGCTAAGGCGCTCCGGCCCAGGCTGGTACTGAACCTGCCCCCTCAGCTCCTTAAAGGGTTTAACATTTGCACGTGGGAAATAAGCAATTAGCGACAGGGACCACTTTGTTACAAAGCCTCCTTGGGCAGCAGGACTTTTCCTGCTGGCCGACGTCTGGCAGCACCCTGGTGGGGAAGGGGAGCGTCCCTTGATGCAGCCGGGGCTGTGCTGGTGCTGTGCGGGTGCTCCCCTCCGGGCACCTGGCTCTGCCGGCTGCCTACCGCACGCCGGGTTTAGCAAAGAGGAGGAGGAGGCTGCGGGGAGGTTTCCTGGCCACACTCTTACCTCTTGCTGAGGATCAGGTGGGAAAGCCGCCTGCGGGTTGGCAGCGAGGGACGGCGGCAGCACCAGCCAAATGGTGCTGAGGACACCAGAAGACAATTCTGTGCAGAGGTGTGACGGGTTAAACACACACCTGTCTGCTCAGGAGCAGCTAGGCTCAAAGGGCGGGCTCTGCTCAAACAGCACCGCCGTTTGCACGGGGCATTGCCTCATGGGCATTGCCATCTCCCCTGGGTACCGGCACGCCAGCCCGCCCCAGGGTGTCGCCGGCTGGGTGCACTGACCCTGCCGTGTCTGCCAGCAGCGGTTCCCCGCTCTTTTAGCCGCGGTTTCCAGCAGTTTTGCCGTGGCCCAGCTTTGGAGCTGCTCCGTCAGGGCTCATGACCGCTGGCGGGGAGGCAGGGAGGCAGGCTGCGCGGGAGGAGGTCAGGCCGGAGGAGCGCGCGCTTGGCCAGCAGGGGAAGTCCTGGTGGAAGTGTTTTTTTATCTGGGCTGCCTGGGCCCTGCGTTTGAATGCTTGGAAGTGCTGTTCTCCAGATGTTTCCTAGCACACGCAGGCTCTGTTTATAAACAGCGCCTCAAAGCAGAGCCCCTCGGCGCGGCGCAGCTGCTAGCCCAGGGGCAGCAGGGCCGCAGGCGGGCGCTGGCAGCCACGGCCCCAAACTGTTACAGTGTCAGGGGCCCGGGGTCACCGTTGGGAAGGAATTTTCCCCTCCCTTGTAGAGGGGCCATGGTCAGACCGGTGGTTAACAAAAGCCTGAAATGCCTTCTCTTCCTTTTTCCTCCCCTCCTCCCAGCAAGCAGTTTCCTGCTGCTTTTCATCCCGGTGGCAGCCGGGGGCTCGGGGCTGCCTTCCTGTCCTTGCTGGAGGTCTCTCGCTGCCGGGGGTGTGGGCACTGAGCCCTCCCCAGCGCCAAGGCCAGCGGTGTTGCAGAGAGGAGGGCACGTGGAGCCTCGGTGTTGGCTGTGCTGGCAGCTTTCTGCTTGCTGGTGGCTTCAGCCCTGCCTTGGCTGAAGTGGGGTCTGCCCCCAGAGCAGCTTGCGGGGCCCAGCGTCCTGCGTGAGCCTCCGTGGGGACAGCTCTGTGAGCCCATGTGTTGGGTTGGCCTTCCCTTCCCTCTTGCCTCTTCCCTCCCCTCCATCCTGCCGGGGCGGTGCCCAGCCTTGGCCTTTGCAGGTATCACCCTGCCACGTGGGCCGTGTGATTCACCGAGTTCTGCCTTTCCTGTGTTTTGGGGGAACTGTGTGTTTTACGCAGCTTGTCCCATTGTTGCGGAGCACCTGCTTATGCAATTTTTCCAGAACCGCCAAGATGAGCCCATGTGCGCTTTCCCCATCGACAAGCACCTGCAGCTTCGTTTACCACAGAGAACATCACGCAGGGTGCGGCCAAAAACTGGGCGCTGGGCAGCTCAGTTAGAGAGGAAAAACAGCAGGGGACAGGGTGTAGCTGCCAGCAGCACCCGCTGGGGATCACAGGAGGCACCCCTTTCCCAGCCGGGGGTCTTCTGGCAGCTCAGACACTGCCCAACGCCTCTGCCCTGACCAGGCTGCTCCCCCGCTGCGGGAGCTGGGGATGGACACAGCAGACCCAGGCTTTGGTTCCTTAGTGGAAGGTTGTTTTGAGATTTGGCAGCCCCTTCCCTGGGTCCTGGCAGCTTGTTCATCAAGCCTCTGGGATTTTGTCCCAGTGTTTTGCCAAAACTTGATCTGGGTGATTTCCAACGGGAGGGAGCAGAGCGGGGTGCGGGCTGGGATAGCTCCTTGGCTGGTCTCTGCGTTCCTCCTGGCCCTGTCTCCTCTGAAGAAGAGGACACTCCTGGAGGCACCTTTCAGCCAAGTTCTTCTCTATCCTGGTCCCTGGAGAAGGAGAGGACGGAAGGCCACCATTAGAAGGATGAAAGCTGAGTCCTGCCCAAACACCCTTCCCTCACTTGGCCTCAGCCCAGCGCTGGGAAGGTGGTGGCGCGGTGCTGGGGCAGGTTCCCGAGCCGTCGGCGCCTCTCTGTGCTCATCGCATCCTGCAGCTCTGCCCCGGCCCCGCATCCCGGGGGACAACCCGTCCTCCCCAGCCCCATCCCCGGCTCCGTCCACCTCCTGCACGCGCCGTGCTGGAGGCAGACGATGGCTTTTCCACATCAGCCCCGGCCGGGGCCGGGAGGAAGCGCTGGAACAATTGTGCTCCTTTCTCGTCTCGTCTCTCCACAGCCAGCAGCGCGCTGCTACCTGGCTCGGCCATCACGCAGCAGCCCGCTGGGGAACGGCGTTGCTCAGAGCCTGAGTCACTCGCCAGGGACCTGCCGTCCTGCACGGGGCCGGGCCGGGAGCTGCAGCGTGCTGCCGCGGCTGGGTGGTGCCGAGGGCTGGGGCCCCGACGCTTTTCCTGTTAGAGCAAGCCACTTGCAGGGGCTGCCGTTTCGTCCCTTTGCAGGCAGCCTGGCAGCAGCTCGGGCAGCGTGTGGTTTTGGAAGGATCGCGAAGCGGGTAACGAGTTGTGTTGCTCTGGAGCTATAAAGGCACCTCCCTCTGGGGCTCTGCTCCCCCCCTCTCCCTTCTGCCAGTCGCTTTCATCGCTTTTTGGGCATGAGGAGTGTTTTCATGGCCTCGCTGGGAATACGGAGAGAGAGCAGAACATGTAGAGATGGGTTTGAGCCAACCTCTGCTCACCCCTGGGACAGCCCAACTGCTCCCAGACCTGCGTGTACCAACCAGCCTGCGTCCCAGCAGCTCGTGAGGCTGATGAGTGCGAGGCTGGATCTCAGCTCTGCACACTGAGCTTCCCTCTAGTGCCACGCCAGGAGTGCTTTGCTTCTTTTCCCGCGAGCATCCACAGATTGTCTTTGCAGTGGCCTGGTGTCTGTCCCCAGGACAGAACCGCTCCTTGCACGGGCAGAGCCCTTTTCTCTCGTCTCCCCACTTGAGATGCAAAGAGCATTGCTGCCTGCAGTCCCTGATGAGGCTGCGAGCCCGCAGCAAGTGCTCCGCTCCCCCTTCCCCGGGAGGCGTGGAGACAGCTGTTCAAAAGCTGGGTCTTCCTTCCAGGGGAAATTGGCGCTTGGAAAAACCCTTTCTGTCCTGAACCAGCTGAAAGGGAACGCTGTAAAGACCCTAAATGAAGTGAGAAATTTCAGAGTTCTGAATCTGAAGCATCCAAATGGAAAACAGGAAGGGAGTGCTGGTGCTTTACAGTTCGATTCTCCTGCCTTTATTTCTCAGGAAATATAAAACGTGCTCCCGGTTGTCGTTATTAGTGGATCCACATTTTCTGCTGGGATAATTCATCCGCTGGCTGCAAAGTCCCAGCCCTTGCCTTGGCTGGTCACACAGCTGGGCAGTGAGCCTCAAGGTGCAGGGCATCCAGAGAGGAGGCCAGAAGGGTGGATGCAACTGTCGGCGCTCTGCACAAGCCTTAGCACTGCTCGAGCTATGTTGTGTTAAGAGCTGAACACTGCTGCCTTCACGAAACGTTTGGATTTACATTTTCCTAGTGGGGGAGTACCCATCAGGACTCTTCAGCTGTTCCAGGAGCTGATGTCCCTGCATCTTCTTACATCTGAATTAGTTCGGCTTCCGAGCATGGGAGCATTTATCACCCTTGGGTGCGAAATCCAAGCTGTGTACAGACAAATTCCTCTTTTCTGTGTAGGTGCAGGGAGCCTTCGGTCAGCGCCTGACAAATTTGGAGAGGAATCAGGCAGGCTTGATTTATTCTTTCTAACAGCAGCAGCGTTTCTCTCTGACAACTTCACAGCAAGGTGCAAAAACGTGGTGTAGCTCTGCCTGAAGTGTTAGGGCTGGAAGGAGAGAGCAGTGCTGCCCCCCCCCCCCCCCCGTATCAGACAGCGGGGCTGGGGGGCGCGGGCTCCCCCCTGGCTGCCCCTGCCCTGCAAGCTCTGCCAGCTCCCGGCTGCCCGGCCTTCTAGCAGGGGATGCAGCTTGGGGGCAGAAGACTTCATCCGAATGGAAGCGATTCGTGGGGGTGGATTCAGCCCCAGCAGAAGCTGCTTGGGTAATGGCATGGGACGAGTTCAGTTCCTGCAAGTGGGAACAGCTCGTGTGCACCGTGGGGTGTGCTCACTGCCCTGGGGCTGTGGAAGGAGCCAGAGACGTTTTTGTGCTGCTTGCTTAGGTAGTCTAATTTTTTCCCAGTTGAATCACTCTCTTGAGTTAATTTTGTGTGTTCCTAAACTTGCAACACTGTTCTCCTTGGCAGCTGGAAATGAGCTAGTGAGGATCACGCCTGCCAGAACTGCTGCATCTGAGCCTTCCCAGGGCTGCAGATGCTGAAGGCAGTGCTTATTTAACTAATGAGATGTTGCTATCGGGTGTCTTTAAAAAAAAAAAAAAAAGAAGAAGAAATATTTCTGCTACTTGGAGGGATTTATTTCAAGCCCTTTTGCACAGCCTGAAAACGAGGCCAAGGTTTGATGTGGCGCTTCCCTGTAATCACCTCACAGTAACGACGCTGCGTGCTCTGCTACCGTGATTCCATTAAATGCAGGACGTTGTGTAAGCGGAGGCTCCCCAGCTGGGCTGCCGTGGGGCTGCTGGACAGCCCCGGTGGGACTTCTGTCAGGGTGGCCGAGCACGTGAGCGGTGTTTGGGCATCCCGCCTGGGGGGCACCCTGCGGGCTCTGCGCTCCCCAATGCTCCTCGCCCAGCTCCTGCCCTCCCAAACCACAGCTCTCGAGGGGATCATGCAGCAGTCCCCGAGGTGTTTCTGGTGCGGTCGAAGCCATCTCGCCCGTCTCCGGCTGGGTTTTGGCGGCCCCGTACCCACCACAGTCGGGCTGAGCCGGCCCGGGCCCGCTCGGTGTTTACCGTCGCAGAGCCTTTGTGCGAGCGGGGGCCGCGCTATCGCTGTCGGCGCTGGCAGGGCTCGGCGTTGTGATTGTGTCTGCCGCCAACAATGTCCCCGCAGGAAGCGCGGGAGCCGGGCTGGGCCGGCCGGGGCGCTGCGCCTCTGCTGCCTTCAAAGCGTGCTGCTGGGAAGGACAGGCTGCGGGCTGCCCGAATGGGGTGCTGCTGGGAAGGTCTCCATGGGAACCGTGCTCGCTTGGGCCTCGGAGATCATTTTTGGCAGGAAGGAGAAGGGGTTGAGCTTGTTCTGCAGGGAGCTCCCGTCCCGCGGTTCCTGCTGGAGGGTTGGTTTTAATGGCTGCTCGCCGTGTGAAGGGCGGGGAGCGGTTCCTGCGCCGCGCACGGGGCTCTGGTGGAGGAGCAGGGCCAAAGCTGCGGTCATGGGGAGAGACAGCGAGCGCCAGGGCACAGCTCGGCCTTTTCCTTTCTCTGTCATCTCCCTCAGCTCGTGCAGCGGGGCTCGGCTTGGTCGTGAGCTCCTTCCTCTGGTAACGGGTGACAAGGATAGGGACGGCTGTCACGGGCGGGCTGAACTTCAGTGTAGAGGGCCAAATAATTCGCAAGATGCATAGTGTGCCTATCCAAGAGACACCCAAACCCCTTGTCTTAGTGTCTGGTGTACCTCTGATGGGTGTACCTTCCCATCTGCTGCTTCCACCCCTGATGGGTGCTGAGGGACCGGGTGCCGTGAGGTCTGTGAAGCATGCGGAGGTCCCTGCGCAGGACGCGGGGCTGAATCGGAGCCACGGTCCCTGAACCGGCATGTCATGAGGCACAGGCCCTGGCTGGCAGGGGTCTGCAGAGCGGATCCCAGGCAGGGGGCTCTGAGGAGGACAGGCCGTGTCGGTGGTCCCAAGGAGTGCGGCGAATCGTAGGTGCAGTGGTTCAGGGCAGCTCTCTCTTTTTATCCTGCTCAGCCCCCTGCTGCTCCGTGTTTTTCCCAGCGCTCTTGAGAGAAGTAAAATGTGCTGACAGAATTTACAGACTGCACACCAGTGCCCAGATGTGTCCTGCAGACAGACCTGACCTGCTTTGTAGGGCTCACTCGGACACCTTGCGTGGCAGCGAAGCGGCGTGCCAGCTCCTGCTTCCGGCTCAGGGGAGCACTGCAAGGACGTGGTGCTGATCAGCCGAGGGGTACACGTGGTCGGCTGATCTTAGGATGAGGGATGTGGTTTCCTCTCCCTGCACAGCCATGTGAGCAGTCACAGGGTCCTGTGTCCAGCTCACCCGCCCGAGGATGCTGAGAAACACAAAGGAGGCTTTAGGAGAGGGCAAGAAGAGTGGCCCGAGGTCTGGGCGATATCCTGTGCGGGGAGGCAGAGAGCAGCCTGTGAGGCATGGGGCTGCTCCGGGGGCCAGATGCCTCCAGTCACCAGAAGACAGTGCTGAGATCCCTGGGGTGGGTGGGAAGTCTGCTCTGTGACAGGCGAGGCAACTGGCCATCGAGCGATGGCCCTAGGAATGAAAAGAATTGTCCTCTTGAAGCTGTTCTTGTACCTGGCAGGCATACCTGGAGGAGAATTCAGGTCTCAGCACAAGATTTCAGTCTTTCATGTTCTCAGAGATGCTCTGAGCCGTTCACAGGGTGCATCCAATTCTCATTTCCAGGCCTGCCCCGACTGCTGGTGGCCGCTCTCTGTGCTCGCTGACCCCCTGTTCTTGCCTCTGCTCTCTCCCCAGGCACACGTTCTGGCAGTACCGCCGCGAGAACCCCCACACCAAGGTGGGGGAGCCCCCTCCCGACGGGCTGCCTGGCTTCAACAGCGGCGTCCTGCTCCTCAACCTGGAGGCCATGAGGCGCTCCAAGCTCTACAACCAGCTGCTGGAGCCCACCACGGTGCAGAAGCTCACCGAGAAGTACCGCTTCAAGGGCCACCTTGGGGACCAGGATTTCTTCACCATGGTGGGGATGGAGCACCCAGAGCTCTTCCACGTGCTCGACTGCACCTGGAACCGGCAGCTTTGCACGTGGTGGAAGGACCACGGGTACAGCGACGTCTTTGACCAGTACTTTCGGTGCGATGGTGAGGTCAAAATTTACCACGGGAACTGCAACACCCCGATCCCTGAAGACTAGGGCACTGATTCCTCCAGGAGCAGCTCTGACTGCAGCAGTGCTGGAAAGCTGCACAGAGCTGCAGTGACTGCACCCATCCCTCCAGAAGGGTGGCCAGCCCTGATCTGTTGTATCCCAGGGAGATCCCTGAGCCCTGGGGATCCCAAGAGGGTTCAGTTTTCCACTGCCTGTAGTCTCACCCCTCCAGGAGAGCGCAGTCCAGCAGTTACAGCAGGACGTTCACAGTGGAGGTGCGTGGGCTCAGCTCCTGGCTCTCCCATGGTTCACCTTAGGTCTCGGGGCACGTGCACGGTGCTGTCTGTGCCACAGCTACCGGGCGTAGGGACAGCTGAGGGGCTGGCTCCGTGGGTGCTGTGCAGCATCGTGCTGTCTGACAGCGACATTTCAGAGCCAGGCAGTTGGGTTTTGTTTTGGCATTCCTTGGTGGCCCGTTTTGCACCTCATGCAGAGCATCAGTCTGGTCCGTCTCGAGAGCAGACGCTGTCCTCAGGTCATCTTCCTTTTGAGCATTCCACAAAGGGTTTTAAGGACTGAAAAGCTGCTTTAAATTCGGGTTACTTGTGAACAAAAATTGAATGCTAGATGAGCTTTAAAGCCTTCCTCTGGTTCTCCTTAGCAATAAAAGCTTTACTGCTATACCTTGTCTTAAAAGCATTCAGTGAGCGTGTACAAATTGGTTCATTTTTCTAGCTTTGCCTTTAACCTTTTGTACTATAATAAAGCTGCAAACGCAAAACCCACTTGGCTGTTTTTCTGCAGCATGACTGAAGTCTTGTGCCATAGGAGGTTTTGTGTTCTTTTATGGTGATTGGCAGGTAGCTGATACATACCTGTTGGGCAGATGAAAACGGTGCCCTGCGTGGCTTATCACTGCGCCTACTGAGACGTCTGTCCCCAGTGAGCGATGCAGTGAATCCTGTTCTGTGCACGCACTGTGCTTATCCCAGCGTGTGTGTGCCACGGGGGTGGCTACCAGCGGAGACAGATGATGGTGGCCGGGCGATGCTGTTGCACCAGCAGCAGCCACGTGTGTGAGCAAGCCCTTTCCAGGCTGAAACCTGTCGGTCCCCAGCTGCTCCATCTCCCAAACCATCCGGGAAGGCAGCGTTGAGGTGAGCTCTGGAACCAGCCGAGGCTGTTGCATCGCCGGGATGGCTTCACCATGAAAGAGCTGTGGTGCAGAGAGGTTGGACTCCTTGGGGTTTTCAGAACGACTCGGCAAGCCCCTGGGCAGAGGAGTAGTTTCCCAGGGGGAGGAAGAGGAGGCAGAGGAAGGACGCTTCTCCCCTCCCAGCTACGTGGAAGAGGCTGTAGCTGGTTTACAACTTCAGGCGGCTGGGGGAGGTGTGTTGGGGCATCGCTGGCTGTCGCAGATCGCAGCCCCCGTGCTGGGGGGCAGGAGAGTGGCCGCCACCGTGCCCGAGCTCTCTGTGGCAGCTAACTTAACAGAGATATTCTCAGGTAGCACCTGGATATTAAAAAAGGTCATCACTCCCCATAGCTGGGGCTTGTCCGGGAGGAGCTGGGGCCTGCCTGCGCTGCAAATGGCCAGGCTCCAGGCTGGAGCGCTCCGCTTCCCAAATAAATCCTTTGATTGCGGGTCAGTGGGAGGTTTCTGTAGGAGGGGATGGCACAGGCACATTAACACACTTCCAGAACTGTTTGGTTTTTTTTTTTAAACTGAGCTGGTGTGTGCCTGTGTGTGTGTATGTGTGTGCATTTGTGTGACATGCACATGAGAGAGAGAGAGTTGGGGACTTAATTATGGCTTAACCTAGTAATGGCAGGCGCAGCATGTGGCAGGAGTTCCCTGGCTTACCTCACCTCTGCCTGTGAATGAACCAACACCGCCTGGCAACGCGGAGGAGGCTCTCCTCCCTCTGACCGGTACAAGGGCACCGGACTGATGCAGGTTGCTTGCACAAGAGCAAGCCCCGGGCTGGCTCCCTGCCGCTGTCCCACACCAACACCACAGCTGGGTTTTGGGGAGTCTCCGTGGCCCTTCCTCCCTGTGGTGCTCCAGGAGAGGTGCCCGGGCACTGCTCCGAGCCTGGTGAATTGCCGAGGTGCAGGGACGGGGGTGACAAGGAGCCACCCAGGGCAGGCGTTTCCCCAGCCCCTGGCATTTCCAAGCCTTGCATGTGGCTGGGGCAGCCCCAGAGGCCACCAACCCGGGTGACACGTGCACCTCACCTGTCCCCTGCAGTGACACAGTGCTTTCTGGGGCTCGCTGGGCGAAACAGAGAGAGGGCAGGGCTTCCTGGCGTGGTGTCACAGTCCCGTGGTTGGCATCACTGCTCTGTCACCGTGCTGGCACCTCCCATTGACCCCGCAATTACCTTGAGCAGCTGCCCAGGAACACCCCTTTGGGCACTGCCACTGCGGCGAGGACTCAGCCGGGACACGGCGGTGGCACTGGTGACAAATGGGGCTCCCGTGGGAGCCGTTTCCACCCGGGGCAGGAAAGGAGAGCCGAAGCCCCGGTGCTGTCAGGCTGACGTGACTGGGGACACGGCGGGTCCCGGCGCCTTGCCTTGGCTGCATGTGCCCGGGGCCCTCTCCCTCACCCCCTGGCCCCACACGGTCCCTCGGGACGTGACGCAGAGCCGCTCGCTGCTGTACATAACCCTGCGCGGCTCCGCTGGTGGCTCCGCTGAAAAAGCTGAGGAATGGCCAAGATGAGCAGCGAGCCACCCCATGGCCGGGCACAGCCCCCGGGGGTCATTCCTGTTGTGCTGTGTCACCCCATGTCATGCTGTGTCACCCCATATCATGCTGTGTCACCCTGCGTCACCCCCGGGAGGATACTAGTGCCTCATCCAAGGGAAAAATAAAAAACCTGGGGGTTCTGTTCCTGCAAAGGGGGAGCTTCAGACCTGACGGTCCAGCCCTTTGTAGAAGATCAGGCTGGAAAGCGGCTCTGCAGCTCTGTTTCTCTTCTTGCCGGACTTGGCTTCGTTCAGCATTCACGAGAAGCAGCGTGTAAACCAAACAGCATCGCCTGTTCTCTGCTCGGCTTTGCTTTCGAAAGGTCCGTGTTTGAGCTGCATGGGATTTTTGCTCACCTCTTCTGCGTTGCATAATGCTGTCAGTGTTTATTCTCTTACTCATTTGTACTTCTTTCCCATTTGAAATGATCAATTGTTGGTATAAACTCACCTAGGGAGCAATTACTGTAAGCCTAACCCAAACAGGCGCTGGGGGTGATCCATTAAGCAACGCAGCCGCCCTCCCCTGCTCGCTGCTCCCAGAGGACACGCTATTTACTTTGCAGCTCTCTGCTATTCATACCGAGCGCACTTCGGTCAGCGTGCCAAGAATAACACAAAACATAACAACAGGCTTAAGCGCTGAGATACAGTTTCTGACTTTGCAAAACAAAAAAGCCAACCTATTATTTTTCCCTCCTAAGAAATGCCCGCTGCAGCAGAGCGAGGGGGGCTCCCTGACCACCTCGCTGTCCTCAGGAAGGCAGCGGGTAGCATTAAAGCTGCCCGAAGGGAAAGCAGAAAGGGAAAAAAGAGGATGTTTGGAGCAGGGAGGCTGGGACATGGGCAGTTTTCCCTTTCAGCACAGATTTTTAGTAGGCTTCACTGTTTTCTGAGCTTTCCCTCAAACGCTTTGCAGAGCCACAGAGGGGCACCTGGCTTGGGAGCACTGCAGCCAGGTTTTAGTAGCTCTGTCTCTTACCATCTTGAGCCTCCGTGGCTTAATTACTAGTTGCTGAGAAATTGCTGCCTGGTCCCCTAATTCTTTCGGCGCTGTTGGGGTTCGCTCTGTGAAATGCTGGAACTTCTTTATTTGCCAACCAGCTGCTAATGGGGGGAGCGCTTTGAGCAAATGATGTTGTGGAGATATTTCAGGGGAATTAGCTGCATTGTGCCTAAAATTTCAAGGTTAATTTAGGCAATTTGCCTGTTGGGGAGCAAAAAAAAGAAAAGCCAAAACAAAGCAGAGTTTAGAGCTGCCAGAATCCACCGTGGTCTGGTGGTTTGTACCTGAGGACAGAGATGCTCGGCAATCCCATAGCAGCAATTTGTCACCCTGCTGGTGACAGTCCTAAAGCGGCACGAGCCACAGGCTGCACACGGAGCCACACTCACAGGGGCACTGCATGAAGTTTCTCCATTTATTTCCTACAGACCACTTGCTGTAAGTGCATTTTGCAGATACTGAAAGGCTCGGGGCCTTTGTCGTAACATATCCCCTCCTCAGATAAATAGATCCTTTCAGGTAGCAGGGACAGTCTCCGTCTAGGGAACAAAACACCTGCAGATGGCCTGTGGCACATGCGGTTCTAGGCACTGCATCAGAAGGAAGGGTTTTTTATTTCTTCCTGCCTGCTTTTTACTTTAAAACTCATCTCTTCTCTATGCTGGAGGACTTCTTAGGCTACCTGGGGACCACAGCAAAGACAAACCCCTCCAGGAAGATCTGCTGTGCTCAGAAAAGAGGGAAGTTTCATTCGGGGCACTTAAAAACACCAGCAGCAGCAGGGAAAAAGTACGGGCATGTGAGACAGCCCCTCGCCTCTGGAGGGGGGTTGCAGAGAGCCGGCCAGGTGAAGGATGCGCAGCTGAGCTGAGTCCCCATGGGCCTACAGGAAAACCAGTCAGACGTTGTCTGAATCTGCCATGTTAGGACAGTCTCCAGTAACGAAAGTCTTGCCATTATGCAGCATCTCTGCTCAGTGTCCTGGGAAGTGGTTAGTGCTGTATGGGCTGCAGTGCTCCTCCTGAGCAGGAACTGATGGAGGAGAAAATACCAGATGGTAAAACAGCCACTGGGGCTGGCGCTCCGTGCCCGCGCTGACCCACCCGAGCTTCACATTTTCAAAGCAGCAGACACTGCAGAAGTAGGAAATGCAAGAAGTCAGCACTGTTAAACCAAATGCAATAAAATATGCTATCATGAGTCATTTACTTGTAAACCTCAAAAAATTTTCAGCAGATGCTGCTAAATTTCTTCTGCCAGTCATCACTATGGTGAAGTTCTTCCAGCAAAGAACAAGGGTGATATAAAATGTGCGGAGCATTTGATCGTCTTCTCCCCTCAAGAGCTATATGTAGTAGGATGCATTATCGAATAATAATGGAGGAAACATTTAAATAACACTGGGCTGAGGAGGGAGTGCCAAGGCAGTCATACGCTTGTCGTAAAAACTGAGCACCGGATTGTTAATGAATAAATGTGACAGCTAAATCTGGGCAGGAGCACCAGCCAGGCTGGGTGCAGCATCACGCACAGATCCTGACAACTGCTCCGTGGTCCCAGGCACAAGGGTGCAGGTCCGCAGCCCCTCCTGCCCGAGGGTCTCTGCAGCCCGTGCCCGCTGAGCCCCCCTACAAAGGGCCCATGTTGTTGTGCTGGGGAAGCAGCAGCTCTGGGAAGCGAAGCCCCCCCATCCCCAAAGCCACATCTGGGGCAGGACAGGGAGCTTGAGTCGCTGCCGAGCTCCCAAGTCAGCAGGGCAGGAATGCTGCGGGCAGACGTGAATTACATGTAATGGCCTCGGCGGCATTTATCCTGCCTGAAATAGCTTTGCTTTTTGCGGATCAGTTGTTTGGAAACCATAATTGATACCCTCTGCGTCCTTTATAGCTGCTTGTAAAATACAGCCCCGTGGTGATGCAAGAGCAGGCGTGAGCCTGAGCAGAGGTGAATCCAGCTCAGCACAGCGCCGGACTGACGGCCAGCCAGGGTCTGTCTGTCCGGCCCCTGCCCGAGGAGCTGTTTGTCCAACACTGCCCGCTTGGCAGCTGTGGGCACAGGATGGGCACCGGACAGGGGCACTGCTCCTCACACAGTCGGTCCAGCTGCCCACTGAAGTTCAGAACAGCAAAAGGCGTGCTAATTCCTCGAAATCCCAGGTGTGGGAGCATGGAGCACTTGGCCCTCACTGCCTGCAGCAGCCCGAGAGCCAGGCACAGCGCTCACAGCGCTGTTTTATTTATATTTTATATTTATTTTATTATATTTTTTATATATTTATAATTTATATTTATATTTTATATTTATTTTATATAACTGTTTTATTTTGAGCCAGGCCTTGTAAAAGTCGTGTGGTGTCTGTGGAGTTGCTGCAGAGCCGTGCTGCGAAGCTGAGGCGGGGCTGAGAGGCTCGGCCTGGGCGGCAGGCTGGCACTAGCGGCACGTGGCCTGGCAGTTACACCAAAACGATAACAGGCTGCCAGTTATAATGGGGTGAATCCCAAGGCCCCGCGCATGAGGGAACGTCTTGGGGCCGGGAGACATGACGAGAGCCCCGCAGATGGCAAAGCACGAGGGTAGCTGGCTTGTCAGGGCACGCCCCGGCACCTCCGTCTATTCAGAGCTGAAAAAATGAAATCTCCCCTGTAATCCCAAATTCTTTTGATGATGAGAAAAGGCAATTGAGAAGTTTTGTTGCACAACCTTCAAGATCAAATGGTAACTTATTTAGAATGCTCTTTGTTGTGTTATGCAGCGTACAGGCTCAGCAATTAGCTGGAAGCAAATATTCCTCCTCATTTTCCTTGACTGTGTGGTAGAACAGTGTCTCACAAGTTTAACATTATCATTATCATGTGCAAACATTGTCAAAGCTCAAACCATTTGCTTGTAGTTTGCTTTTATATTTTCAAATATTCCCAACGCAGCCGCATTGCTGCCTGGGCAATAACCAGACGATGGTTTATTCTCCCCTCAGACTGCCATAACAAACGACCGCTGGAAATACTCTGATACTTCTATAGCCGGGAGTATCGATGGCAGTCAGAGAGAATGCCTGTTTTACACAAATCTTTAATAGATGGGATTTTTTTTTGAGCTGAAAGGAGGCCCAGTGTACTGTGTGCTATATGGAGAGCCCTCGTCCCTCTCACCCCGTGTCTCCCACCTCCCTCACAGCTGCAGCCCCGGCTGCATTGCGCCTCCTCCTGCTGCAAAATCTGCCTTGCCTTCAATACACCTGTACAATAGCAGTGGTCTGGGGGCAGGTATTTGTCCTTTCCATAACTCCTAGGGACATAAACAGCGTGTTGTGGCCAACAAAGCACACAGAGCCGGCAATGCTCCTTGCCCGGCTTGTCTGGAACCTGAAATCTTCTGGCAAACTGGGATTTGTATGCATGGGGGCACGTCGCGCGGTCTGTGCTTGATGGAGAAGGAATGTGTTCAGGTAGACCAATGGTCTCTGGTCACACACATTTGATGGTGGAAATAAAGATTGCAGAGAGCTGTATGAACAATGATAAATGCTTCTCACAGAAAGGGCAGCTAATCCCAGAGGCTTCAGCTATTTTTCCTCTTTCAGAACACTGCTAGGTGGAAATACCTGCCAGCACTTCTGTTGTTAAAGCCTGAGAGCTTGAGAGCGAGCTGAAAACCCGGTGCTGGCTGTGTTGATCCAAGTAAACAATTTCAGCCCCGAAGAAACACTTCCCATGGGTTTTGTATGGGGGAGTTTGTGTAGAAATCAGAGTAAAACTGATCTCGTGGGGGAGCCCACATTGCTGGGCCAATGCCTGGGACTCACGAGGCAGACCCGAGGTGAGGCCACGGCCCCTGCAGATGTGTGCCACCATCCAGGGGCAGGAGCCACCAGCAAGGATGGACAGGGGACACGAGGAGCATCTCAGCTGGTGGCAGGGCACTGTCACCAGCTCGGGGCACAGGCTGGGTGACCGGGGACTGCTCCTGCTCTGCGGGTGGCCTTAGGCCTCACCACAGCACATTGGCTAGGAGGACCTGCCTGCAGTTCAGTGTCTGCAGGGCTGTGCCCTGCTGTGGGAACACTGTCCTCGTTAAGCAGCAGCACCACATGGCTCCTCCTTGATTAGATAATCATCTTTAAGCCCCAGACTTGGGTGTTTTGGGGTCTGAGCAGCTTCTGCTGCAACACAGGGCGTTGTGGAGATGTCTGGTCACAGACACCTCGCTCTGTAGCCTGGCCCTCACACAGGGAGGAGTTGCACACCCGGCCTCTGATGTGCGAAGAAAAATCATGTCCCCCTCCTGATTTCAGGGGCACCGGGCTATTTAGAGCACACCCTGAGGAATTCCGCTGTGCTCTGAGAGCCACATGGCACTGGGATGTGAAGGATGAGGGCAGATTTGGTGATGCTTGCTGCCTGGCCAGGGGAAACTCCTGAACATTTGCTGTTCCTTGTTTCCAGGTCGTGCCGTAGCCAGGTCCTGTTCTGCGCAGTGCATGCTGCATTAGGAGAACATCAGCTGTATTTGCTGCATGGATTTATGTTCACAGCCTGTGAACCTATAGCTCCAGAGGGAAAAATGATAGCATGAAAGATAATAACTGCTGGCAGCTTTTGCGCCAGCCAGAAGGAGGCACGAATTATCTCCAGTAGTTATCAGTCACGCTTATAATGCAGAGCTCCTTTCAAGATGTGGTGGGACACGGGATTTTTACACATTAAATGTTAAAAGGCAGTGTCAGCTTTCACAGTAATTTAAGGCTGGTGTTTGTTCCTGCCTTATTCTGGCTTCCTAAGTACACCAAGGGACATCTTTCATCTTTTTGGGAGGCCTATCATTATTAGACATCATAAGCAAAAAGCTTTGAACAGGCTCACCAGTGCTCATAGACTGGCTTCATTCAAAATGCAGGGTGTTGCTTCTGCCCCTGCTATGGGACAATCGGCCAAGTGGGAACCAGCTGTGTGCAGGGGCTGTGTGCAGGTCTTGCACAACGTCACTGCCCAATTCCCAGACGTGCTCTGCTCCTGCATGGGGGAGAGGAGCCACCGAAACTGGGCCATGGGCCAGTCTGCACCCTGATGCTTGTGGGGAGCAGCCTTCCGCCCTTCGCAGCTGGGTTTCAAAACACGCAGCCTCCTGTCCTGCTGGCCCCTCGCACTCCTCCACTCTATCAGGAGCGGTGGCTGCGGGCAGGCAGCAACGTCCTGGCCAGCCGCCACCTCTACCAGGCTGCCCAGGAGCTGGCAGTGCCAAGGGGGCCGTGATGGAGATGTCAGAGACCATGAGGCTTGCGGCAGCGCAAGGAGCCTCAGTGTGTGGTGACAGCAGCATGGGGATGCCCTGCCAGCAACCGGCCCCTTCAGCACCACGGCCTGGCACTGCAGGGGGCTCTGCAAGGAGCCGCTGCATCCCCAGGCAGAAACAGCCCAGCACGACTGCTGCTGAGGGCGAGCTCTGCATAACACCTCCCATTACAGGCGAGTGACAGAGAAGCCAGTGGCCTCCACACCAGCCTGGATTCCAGGACCCATCTTTACCCAGAGGCTCAGGTGCTGTGCTCGGCCCCTTGCAGTCTGGAGCACGCGTTCCCTTCCCTCTGTGGGTCTCTAATCATGCTCCTGACAGTCACCCTCTCATCCGCTCTTCTATTTCTGGCATGCATGTCAAAGATGACAGGATATTAATCAGCCAGGCGTTCTTTATTGCTTCTTGTCAGCAGCGAGCTCTCTTCTATAAAGGTGTCTCACCCCAGGTTTGTGTAGGAGAGGCTCCATCAAAGCCGGGCAAGCGATGAGGCTGCCGGGACCAGGACTTGTTGCCCCGGGTCGGTGATGCAGCACGGGGCTCGGGAGGCACAGGCTGGCAGCTGAACCCAGGTCCCTGCCTGGGGCAGCAATGCTGCGGGATCCACGGAGCGCCTGGGTTTCAGGCACATCCACTCCAGCCCTCGTCCCAGCTGCTCCCATTGCCAAGTGCCTTACGCAAGCTTCTTACCTCAGACCGATCACAAGTCTGACTGATACGGGTAACACTAATCGCATGCATGCCAAGATCCCTTTCCCATAAAACTGTGCTAATTGACACTGATTGCATTTCCCCGCTCCAAGTCCTTTATCCATGAAATCTGGCAGCGGCCGTCCCACCCCATGGCACAGGATGGGTGCCAGCAGGGGCTGCACCGACGTGGGACATCCTGTTTACTCCGGCCAGGCGATGGCAGGTCACCAGCACCAGCACCAGGGGAAATCCCCAGCACCTGGGGACGCTCATTAGGTGGCTTCTCACCCGGCTCCTTTACGCCCTGCCATGTGTCAGAGCTGCTGATTTAAAAATCTGAGCTCGGTAGCTATTGTTTGACATCTTCCTGCAGCCCTCAGAGGGTGGGAAGTGTTTTATAGCAATTATATTTTATAACATGCTGTATTGTTTGGCTCTTGCCCTCCAAATGCTGAACAGAAATATTTATCAAGTACCATGACTTTTTACATGACTTCTCACCCTCTGCCTCTCTGGGCCAGGCAGAGGTTTCTCCTCGTGCTCGCTGCTTCTTCCATCAGTCTTGTGGGCTCCAGATGCAGTGTGCCATAAGCATAAGCTCTTTATCTGGCTCTTTATTTCCTCAGCTGTCTTGTGCCATGTGGAGCAGGCGAGCCCCCCATGGGCAGGAGCCACCCCAGGCACAGACTTGGATGAACGCAGCTGCAGTCCTGCAAGCACCCGCCCAGGCTGTGCCTTTGGATCCACACAACATCAACACGATGTGCTGTTCCCCGCAGGGCCCTGAGCTGGGGCCAGGGCAGCCAGCATCCCTCCTCACCCCGGGGAGCGTGGCTGTGGCCTGCGGGGCGTCACACGGGAGACGCGTTCAGCTTCCAGCAGCAACGAGAAAATGCGAAGAATGCCGGAGCCGTCACCCCGCTGCAGGGAGCGGGCCTTATAACTCGCACATCTCCAATCGGATGCACCCGATTAAAGGTACCGGCCTTTGATCCAGGCACAAGAGATGACAGCTTACCCAGCTGGTGTTTGGGAAGGCTTCTTACCACCACGGCGCCCCTCGGGGCAGGGCGCAGGCAGCACTCTCTGCTCGTGTGGCTCCGGCTGGGCGAGCAGCATCTCTGGGGATGAACCTCCCCAGGAGCCCCTGAGCAGCCGTCACCAGAGCGGGCAGACCAAGGTGAGAGGCACACAGCAACTAATTTCTTCTCTACAAATTACCAAATTGCAGGCTTGCTTTTTCATTGCATGCCCTTTGAGGGAGGCTGCGGCATGGCTGGGTTCACTGGAGAGCCAAAATACCCCGGCTGATCTGGGAGGCTGGGGAATGGTGAGCTCCCAAGCCAGGCTCACACGCAGGTTCACAGCTTGTTCCACACCCCAAAATCCCACACCAGCCCCTCCACCTCCACTGGCAGAGCCCAGACCAGAAGCAGAAGGGATGGGACATGTCAGGCTTGCTCCCCATCCGCTGTCCTGTCCGAGGCACTGCCAGCAGTGTGCCACATCTGCTGCCATCACACCAAGCTTGCTCAGGGACTGACTCAGGGGTAAGAAGGGGGAAGGAAATAAGGAAATAGGAAGGTGCCCAGGGGAAGGGCAGCATCCCAGAGCACAGGGTGCTGCTTCCTGGCCGCAGCCCCACGCCCCAGAAAGCTGCGGTGACAAAGGCCAGTAGGTGTGAGAGGCACCAAATGGGTTCACAGGGGTGTAATGGAGGGCTGATCTGGCTGGCACAGGGGCTTCTCACACAGCTGCACGCTAGCAGCTGCCCTGGGCAACACTAACCCATAACATAGCACACCTGTGTGTTGCTCTCACTGTTTTTTTTATTGGCCATCCACAGGTTTTGCTCACCCCAGCTGGTGCTGGCCAGGCTATTTAGGTGATGAAGGGCCAATCCTCTGCTTGGGGGCTGTGCCTTCTCTTCATTACCTCACCTTATGTTGGGCTGTGGTTGGGACTTGGTCTTGGCCATCCTCAGGTGCATGTGGCACCCATCCTCAGCAGCACCCGAGAGCTGCATTGCTGGGAGAGGCGCAGGTAATGGGGGTGAGGGAGTCAGCAACCTCCTGGGCTGGCCAGGGGCAAAGGCTCTGGGGGAACAGCAGGGGGACTCTGGGGCTGGGCAGCAGTGTTGGCAGGGCAGACAGAGCTTTCTGCCTTCCCAAGATGAGGAAGGGAGGTCTGGACCTTCCATGCGCAGACCCTGAGGTTGGACTGTGCTGGTTCTCATGTGTTTATAACAAACTGGCCCTGCCTCATGTTTTAGGGAGGTGCTCAAGAGCTGGGGTGGCAGTGGGACCCCTGGTCAGCCTTTGATCCACTTGGCTGTGGGAAAATCTGCTAGAGGTTTTGACGCAGCTTTTGGTGAATGTCCTGTGTTAGCCTCCAGGTGCTGTTTAGCCTCTCTCCCCAGTGATGGAGGGCTTGTGTCCCCACCCTGTGTGTCTGTGCTCTACAAGTGTGCCTGCAACACCTTCCCTGCACACCATTCCTGTTGAAGGCTTGTCTTGTTGGCAAGGCAGCTTTCTTCTGGACTCCCCACTCCCCCGTCTTTCTGTGCAGTGTTGGAAGTGGTCGCCAGAGAAGTGGCTGTGGGGGTCTCCAAAACCTAAGTGGCTTGTTCCGGTGTTTGTGACAGTCCTGCTGAGAACAGGAGGTTGGACCAGATTCCTCCAGAAGCTCTTTGCAACCTGTATTTCTTACTATTCTCCAGAACAGCTTTATTGGTGCTCTGACTGTTGTCGTGCAGGACAGCCCAGTTTTGAGGACTCAGAGGCTTTTATCAGCTGTGCCCCCTGTGTCACATGCTTAGCCATCGCTTCCCTGTACCAAATCTTTCCTCCTTTGCATCACCTGTGCCCTCAGGTCCTAACCTGCCCTTGTGCTCTGAGTGTTTTAAGGTGCTGAGGCCATCCCCTGGGTGACTCAGGTGACTGGCATTAGCAGCACGTGCTCCTTGCTGTTTATGGCACTGTCAACCTGTGTCATCTGCTTGTCTTACGAGGGAAGATTTTTCTAGGCACTTAGTTAATTGGTTAAAACATTAAATTATGCAACACTAGGAACTGATCCCTAGGAGCTGCTTGGAACAGCCAAATGGCATCTCTAATTCTCTCTTGTGCTCCAGATTTGGTCAGAGCATCTGTTTGCATGCAGCGTCCTTGATCAGGATGTCAGGTGACATTAAAAACCTTGAGGAAAGGGGATTACAAGGCATCAGCCCGCTTGTCAGGCAGGACTGTAGTGTTTAAAAGAAAAAAAGCCTAGGAACAGCAGCTGTCTCACAAATCTCTCTCAAGGAACATGCTTTCTGGCAGGGTATAATGTGTCTGGACACCATCTTGTAGCTTGGTGGCTTGGATGTTTGGCTGTGGGTGGGAAATTGGTGGCACCTGGGCACCCTTACCCTGTCTTGCCCTGAGCTGCAGTCCTAGGGCCTCTCCAAAAATCATTGACAATCAGTTGAAAAATACAAGTGGTTGAAAGAGCAAGTTCCCTGTGGGTGCAAGCACTGCTTGCTGCTCCCACTAGTTCCTGGCTGAGCCTCCCTGTCCCATGGGAGGGTTGGGGGAGTGCAAGTGACCTGAGCACTGGCTGTCCCTTGCTTGCTCAGCACCTGGGGGCAGCTCTGGGGAAGGAGCGGGATGTCTGGATAAGTCTGCTGATGTACCAGGTTTTTTCTAGCCCGCAGTGGTTACAGGACTGTGCTGGGTGTGGGGCAGGTGGAGGCAGGATGGCGTGTTGAGCTCTGCAGCAAGCAGAGAGTTTGGTCTCTGTGCAAGGCATTTTGCTCACGTCCTCGGGGACGCCTCTCAAACTCCGTTCTCAGCCCAAAAGCTTTCCAAGCAGATTGGATCAGGAGAGGGCTGTTGGAGGGGTCACAGCGCACGCAGCACGGGGGCCTCTGGCAATCAGTCCTCAGATGAGAAAACCCCTCGTGAGCGCTCTTGCGGTACAGTTTGTCTCTCCTCCCTGTCAGCTCCAGCGCTCAGTGGAATAAACTACACAAGGATGGCCCCAATCTCGATGTAACGTGATAAATTATGTAATGCCATGTCACAATCATGTATTTATGAAAGAGAAGTAGGGCAGGGAGCTGCCAGAGGAGGCTCCAGCTCTCGGGGTGAGCAACACCCACGGCCTTGCTGCTGACTGAGCTGTGATTGCCTCAGGTCACCTCTGTGCATCCCTGATGCCTGAGTTCACTGCGGTTTGCAGGAGTGTTGAGGGCTCATCTTTTTCTTAGGGGCAGTGGGAAAGCTAGCAAAGGGAGCTGGCAGGTGGTTTCTGCAGGCAGTGTTGGCTGCTGGGCAGGAGCGCTGGCTCGGGGGGCAAATGCAGCCATGGCACGGCACGGGCTGGTTCAGGTGCAGATCTGCACGGCTCAGCTCCAGCAAGGCTTTTTGAGACATTCTTTTTAGAAAAGTCATTTAGCGGGGCCCCATGCTGGGCCAGTTCAGGCTTTCTGGATCCTCCAGCCCCTGCATCTGCGAAGCCTCTCTGCAGATTCTTTAACAATGCTCGGAGCGCTTCTGTCCCATCGCTCTCACTGTGCCAGAAGTGTAAATGCACCATGATCTCTGCAAGGACTGTGAGTGGCGTGCAAAAGAGGAGCAGAGGCTGAACCAAATTGGCTGGTTTAGGCAATTCAGAGCCTGCAGGAGTAGTCGGGGAAGCCTGCATTTCATCTCTGCTGCTTCCCCAAACGGAAATGGAAATAACAGGAGGGGGAGGAAGGGGAGGTGAAAAGAAAGTGAGAGACAGAAGGAGAGGGTGAGAGATCTGGTACAACATGAACAGCGTTGTCAGAGCAAGCTGAAGCTTTTAGAGCAAAACAATGCTTGGCAGCAGTGCAGAAGTAGAAATGGCTGTAGATTTACTGTTCTATTGCAAAGTAAATGATTCAAATATTTTTTTTTTTTTCCCCCCTTCCCTACTCTAAGGGCAAGGACTGAGCTCTGGCTGGCAGGGAGGCTGTGCTGCTGCAGGTGGGTGCTGCAGGGCTGCAGGTAGCAGCAGGTGCTGGGGTCCCTGCAGGCAGTGCTGTCCCACACTGCTTCAGGACGGGCTCTGGGGCAAGCACTGCAGGAAGTGCATTGCACAAAACAGAGGCACCTGGGGCAGAAACCAATACCTGCACTGGGAGGAACTGGGGAACTGTTTTTCTCTTTCCCAGCAGCACTGGGTTGTGCATACATGCATGGGGCTGGAGGAGCAGGGCTGAGCACGGTGTGCTTGCGCACATCACGTACCCACCCACAGCCCTCTGCACAGCTGGGGAGGAGAAAATCCTGCTGAAGCCCGCCAGGCATTGAGGGGAATTGCCCAGACCCCAGCAGACAGGACCTGTTCCCATCCCACAGAGGCGCACCAGGCTGCTTACATGTGAGTGCTTGTAATGCTAGTGGAAGAGATCGCTCATGCAATGGGCTATTCCAGGTCAAGTCCTGAGAGCATTTATTCAGGGTGGAAGAGCCTGAGCAGTGCCGCTCCTTTTCCATCTCCTCCAAAAGCTATCAAAGTCGTCCTCCAGGTAAAGCAGTGAAGTCAGGACATGGCAGCTCTAATGTAAAACTACAGCAGGAGGAGAGAGCTGCTTTAAAAAGCGAACTTTGCAAGGTCGTCTCTGAGCAACATGAAGGAGCAGCAGAGGTCTTGAGCACTTTTCTTCTGCAGTTCAGCTTGAAAAGGCTGCTTCTTGCCCTTCCTTTATGGGGAAGAAAGCACATGATGACAGGTCCCTGGAGCTTTTATTTTGAAGCTGAATGCTTAGAAGTGAGTGCATGAAGACAGCAAAAGCATTTCCCTTCAGGCAATACAAATCAAATAAATGGAGACACAGCACTGCAGTTCTGTGCAACACAAAATGCGCTTGTGTCTCAGCATCCTAAATGCGTCAGTCATGGGAGGTGCTTGGGGTGGGTGCTGTCAGAGCCCTTCTGCCCCAAATGTTTCCTGCGTGTTTGGGCTGGGGTTTTTGTTGTGGTGTAACTTTGTGCTGTGGTTCTTACAGCGGAGATTTTGTGCCTCCTTAAAGAGGGGGGAGGGAAGCTCTTAGTGGTGTTCAGTTATACTATAAAGAGCAAACTGCAGAGAGGTTTAATTGACTCACGACACTATCTGTAAAGCTGGGAGGTGTTCACATGTGCCTTTTACTGCCCTTGTGGGAGGGGGACTGCACTGGGCACCCTACCACCCCAGTGCCATCACACCCCGAGCCCAGGGGTGGTGCTGTCCCGGTGGGCTGGCTTGCAGGCTGCCCGCAGCACTGGGAGAGGGGGTGGCTGAGGTAGCCCCCAGGAGTCCAGCGTGCAGCCGTCGGGACCATCAGTGCCAATAACTCGAGTTTGCCATGCTAACATCTGCTGAATGAGTGATCCTGAGTGCAGACTGCATTGTAAGCAGCACTAAAGGCAAAAAATGAACCAGTGGATTTTTGTGACAGCTACAGAGCTCTTATCCTCTTGTTAATGGGGTTTTACAGCTGTTATGTAAGTGAGCTATCTCCCTGGAAATAAAATGTTTTCCTTACAAACAGCACTCAAAGTGTTGTGGGCTATTTAACAGGGGAGGCTTGTTTCTAATTAAAGCCATAGCTCCCTTTGCTGGTGTGGTTTGTGCCTGGACCACCTGCCACAGACTGGGGTGGGCCAGTGGGTGCCGTGGTCCTGGGTGCAGGGATGGGGAGCTCAGCCCCATCTGGTCCTGGTGCTGTGAGCAGAGGGGTGCATGGCGCTGGCTCGCCCTGCTGCCTTCCCCAGCCCTCTGGCCAGGAGCTGGCGCTTTGTTTACCCACATCACAAACAGTGCAGGGAAGAGGCTTTTATTTAAAGCCACTGGAAATGAGAGGGTGATGAAACAAGGCTCAATGGTGTTGGCATAATACCAGCAAAAAAAAAAAAAAGCTTAATCTCACCATGATGAGCCTGCTACATCTCCCCATCTGATTTACAGGGTCAGTGCAGGCTGTGAAACAACCAGCAGTGCTTCTCGTCCCCTTGACCAGCTCCTGCCACAGCACCTGGAGCTCCTGCCAGTGCCTGTGAATCAGCTCCTGGCTCTCCTGGCCCATCTGGTTTTGCTGGAAGTGCCTGACCCCTGCCTGGCCCCACGCAGGGCAAGGATGTGACTGTCCCACTGGTGGCTGTTACAGTGCCTCTGTGCCTGGTGCTGACTCCTGGTGCTGACTCCTGGTGCAAAGCAAGGAGCAGTGTGGTCCAGGATGGTGCTGAGCTCCCTGTTCGGCATCTGGCCAGGTCCTACAAGCCCACCTTAGTGCCTTGGGAGTGGGCGCTGTGGGTTTTTTGAGCCACTTGCTTCCATGATGCATCTCCCTCAAGCTGGGTTGGACTGAGGCCAGGCGAGCTCTTATCTTCCTCAGCACTGAAAGCTGTGCAGGCTCATGCCTGCTGCTGTCTGAGGGACTGCTCTCCGTTTCAAAAGAAATCAAGCCATCTTTGTTTCCAAGTCTTTCTTAATCAACTTTTCCAACTCTCCTTCTGGCATTAATCTCTGCTTGGCCGTTTGGGCTGGAGCATGCAGGGACCCTGGCTGGGCTGAGCCTGGGTACAGCCCGGCTCTTTGAGCTCCTCTGCAGAGGACCCCGTGGGGCTGAAGGTTTCCCATGTACGTGAGCTTGCCAAGCTGTTGCAGAGGGCCTGGGGTCTCTCCAACAGGATAGGACCCCCCATGCCCTGTCCTGGAGCAGGATACCTTGATATACCTTGATCCTTCTGGTCTTGTTGAGATGCAGCTTGGCTCCCTGCTCAGCCCCGTGCTTGAGAGGCCAGGTGTCACAGAGAAGGGTCCTGCCCTGGCGGTGAAGAGTTAAACGGTGGTTGACATCCCGTCGTGCTGTCATTTGTCAGCCCAGACACACGGAGCCAGTGGAGAAAAACAGGCAGGGTAATTTCCTGATTTAAATGAATTTCAGAGACCACCACAGGAAGGAACCTGGGACATGTCCAAAGGATAACCAGGCCATGGAAAAACACCAAGCAGGGGAAGGGGCTGGGGGAATTGGGACTTGAATTTTCCTGTGTCATTGCAGAGGTGGTGCCACCATGGCATCTTCCAGTTACGTGTCCGGTTTAAGGAATTTAGGACACTTCCAATGTCAGACTGTTGAAGAATCAGCTATTTCTAAGGGGAAACTTTCCTGTGAGCCCTCCCCAGCTGGCATTTCATTTTATTTACTGAATTGCTTATTGTACCTGTATCCTGAGTATAAATCATTAGAGCTCTTTGCTGCCGCCTTTCATGTCCTTAAATGAGATGCTGTATTTAGGCCAGGCTTCGTTCAAATGCTCTGCATTCCCACAGCAGCCCCAGCGACCAGTCTGCCCAGTTTGTCCTCCTGATCTCAGCGAAGCCCGGGGGTATCTCCCAGCTTCCCAGGAGGGCTTTGCTCCGTGCTGAGCCTGGCCGGAGCACACATCTTGAGGAGGCAGCGCCCTGTGCAGGAGATGGTTCATGCTAACAGCAATCCCCAGGGCCTCTGCGGTGCTGTGGAGAGGTGTCAGGAAGGGGCTGTGCATGGCGTTTTCTCAATAAGCTCTGAGAAAGCCCTGTGCTGCTCTGCAGCCAGGGCAGGGCCTTGCAGTGAGCACTGGGCTCTGCTGTGGGTCAGGCAGGTGATGAGCTCTCCCTGGGAACCAGCTCTGCTTTCGGTAGGACTGCTGTTTAAGATACAGCAAACTGGGGTAGTTCCTTCTGAAAATGTGTCCCTTGGAGGCTAGAAAGACCAGGTATCACCTCTGACTCAGAAAGTCTCAGTGCCACAAATCCTCAATGGCTGTTAGCATGTGCTGTTAAACTGCCCCTCTTCTTGCTCCTTTCTTTGGGAGCCTGCTGTGGGCCACAGCTGGAGCTGGGATGCTGGGTGAGATGGCATCCTGAGCAAGATGCCAGCAAGCAGCTGCTCCCATCTGCGTATTCATTTCCTTAAGTCATTTGCTCTTTCTCCCAGCAGGTTCCCAGGGTCCCAAGCCAAGGGGGCTCCCCAGGGTGCTGAGGGCCTCACAAAGAGGCGAGGACACGGTGCCTCACCTATCAGCAAGTGTCCTGTCACTATTGTTAGCAGAGGCCAAGCAATGACCCTGCCACAAACTTGGTGACGGAGCAAGGTGAGAGAGAAATGGCAGCTAGGGGGTGAAGATATTCCCCAAAAATGGGAGTGGGTCTGAACCTAGAAAGCGGAAATGAAGCCAAACCAGGGCACGGAGACTAGAGGGCTGGGGTTAGGAATGTGCTGCTCTGTTCCCTGGGGCTTCAGGGATATTAGTTAAAAAGAAGTGTCAAAGCATTGAGCAGAGAGATGTGAAGGCATGTCCCATTTGGTTTCACCCCAGGGACTAGGACTTGCCCAACAGCAAGCCTCTCAGTCATTAAATTCAGTTGAACAGGAAGGCTTTCTGCAAGAGCTCAGCACCAGCACAGACTGGATTGCAGAGGATGTATCTGCAGAAAACACAGGCTGAAGGAAAAGTGCTAATTGACCAGTACCGAGTGAATTTATCATCCTGTTCGAGATGCAGCAGTTAATAAAATAAAAGCCTTGTAGACAGTATGGAGCTTATTATTTCAAGCTATCATCAACCTTAATTTAAAATTCTCATTCCAAGAATGTCTGAGTGAACACTTGTGCTACATTAAAAGCTGAGTAAGCCAGGCTTTTTTATAAATTCTCTCGCTATTTCCCGGTCTCTCATGATGTAATTGTATGGTTATTACTTAAATAGCTTCATAATCAATTGCTTTTTTAGGGCTTGAAATTCGTACGGAGCTTAGCACTGTGGTAAAGGATTCAATTTGCTGGCCAGGGCTTGGATTTTGTTTAAAGAAGCGGTGAAGTGCATGTGGGGATCCTTCAGCACAAAGACACAGCAGCTGTGGGGAGCTGTGTGCCTCATGCCTGCTGTGCCAGGGGCCTCCCGGGTGTGCTGGTGTGACTTTTTGGGACAGGGCCTACAGTTGTACCCAGATGTGGGGTCCCACCACTGTGGTGCAGAGGCAGGAGAGTGCCCCTGGGCTCCCGGCCCTGCTGCAGGACTCTCAGAGCGGCCTCTGGCAGCGTGAGGACCCGGCTGGGCCTGCAGGCGTTCCTCCTGCGCGTGGTGCGAGCCCGCACTTGCGAAGCGTGGAAACGGGTGTTTGTAGGCTCTCACACACAGTCCGTATGCATGAGTTTGCTTTTCATGTTAGCGTCACGCTGCAGTCTCTGTGTTTCTGCCCAAGTCCTGCTTTCATATGGAGGATTCCACCTTTCATGTGGAAATCTTCCAGCCCCTCTAAGTGTGTGTTCACCCCTGGCGGGGTTCCTGGGTCTGGAGTGTTTCTCAGAGGTCTGGGCCTTTAGCTGGAGGAAGCCAGCATCCTCTGCTGACCTGGGGAGCCTGAGGTGACTGCCTGAACACTGGGAACTCTGTACTGATCCACATCAAAGTGCTTGGCTGCCTTTCCCCCTCTCCTTATGGCTTCACACAGAGATAAAACCCATGAGAGACCGGAGAGCAGGTTCCCATGGCTGTTGCAGGGCTAACAGCAGTGATCCATCGCCTGCTGGAGGTCGCTCCCTGCCATCGCTGCCACTGCTGGGGCTCCTCCTGTGCCTGTTTGAGAGGGGGAGCAGAGGCCAGGAGCGGAGAAGGTGTGGGGCTTGTGGCAGCACCATACACAGGATGGGATATGAGAGCCCTTGTGCTCGGCCAGGAGGGTGCTGAAACAGAGTTGTGTGGGTGTGTAGTTGCTTGGCTGGATGGGATCTTCCTTCTGCTGAAGTAAAACATTAATTTGCTTTGTTGCCTTTGCAACACCTGTGTGCTTCAGGTGGTGTATATCCCAGCGAAGTTAAATAGCAAGCTGAAGTGCCTGCAAGGCTGCTGCTGTAGGAATAAATATTTGTAGAAGTAACAGGGAATCTGAGAGCCAGCCCTGCTCCAAGGTGGGCAGCGAGCCCTGGGAAGGGACAGGTTGTTCCTGCCCTTCAGGGTGCGTTCGGAAAGGCTGTGTCAGTGGCACCGGCTGGGCTAACGGAGCCTGGGGAGGGCGAGCATCCCGTGCCCAGGGTCCTCCTCTGTTACAGCCACCCCCAGGGCAGATACATGGCATGAACCAGAGAGCTCGGTTTGTTCCCACACTGCAAACGAACACGTCGGAGCACAGGAACTGGGAAGGGAGACAGGCAGCAAGGCTCTTCTCATGGTTCCTCAGAGGCGAGAAGGGCAGATACTTGCAATAACTTGCAATGTTGAGCTTAAGGGCAGCTTCAGTGCCTTGAAAGTGAATGAAGTAATTTGCGGTACCCAGTGCCTGCAAATACAGTTCTGTGCAACCAGAAGGGAAGAGTCATTAATGACACTGAGAAACCACTTGAGGAAAATCTGTGTGGATTGATCTGCTGTTGTAAACAAGATCTATTCTGCTGTCCCTTAGCAAGAGGACATATTTGTGACAGACTCCTACTTAGTGTGTATTAAAGATCCCACTGAAACCTCAAGATTTATTTATGAAAACACTCCTGGGGCACTGACTGAGCTCTGTGCAATTTCATTCAGGCTTTTCAGTGGGTAGAGCTCGAATTAAGCATGCAACTGCCCACAGAAAGCCATTACTTTTATTGCTCTCCTGATGAAACGGCGCAGAAGCCCTGGCAGAGGTGCAGAGGGCTGCATATCAAATCCACCAGCGTCTAGACAGAAAATAAATATGGTGCCAGGGGAGACGTGGCGGGGCGAGCCTTCGCGGTGTGGATGCCGTTGGGGGGTGGCCGAGACCTCGGGGTCCCAGTGGAGGCTGTATCATGGGGACTTCCCTCTGGCCTGGCTGCGGCACCATGGGGGCTTAGAGCAATTTAAACGTTTACCTGCCTTAAGCTTTTAAGTCCTCTTTGATGGTCTCAAGCAGTCATCTGCTGAGGAGCTTAGGGTGTTATAAGTAACCTTATGTCCATTGGGGAAGCTCAAGGCATGGTGTCCTGGAGTGTTTAAAGGGATTTGTGCTGGGCAGCACTGCAGGAGGGAAGGCTGGTGCAGGTCTTCCCCACCGTGGCACCCCTGGCACAGCACTACTTCACCTTGTTGTGATGGCCAGAGTGCCTGTGGGGTGTGTGGAGGACCCCAAGAAGAGAAAGAGACCACCAGGAGCGAGGATGCTGCTGGAGGTGTGGGTGCAGTGGTGCCTACAGGCACCCTGGCTGTGGCAGGGATGCGTGCCAGCCCTGTCTGGCCCAGTGCTGCCTGTGGCTGCGGCAGTGACCATGTTAGTGCTGGGGCCCCACTGCCAGGCAATGGTTAAGTGCCTGCTGGGAAGCAGCCAGGGCTGGGGCTGAGCTCTCTGACCAGTCAGGCTTGTGCACAGCAAGGTCTGTGCATCGATTGCCCATGCTGGAAGCAAGCAGGTCTCTGCAGCGAGTTTTGCAGAAAGCAGCCCACTTCGCAGCAAGCGTTTAACCAAGCAGCCCAGGCAGCAGCACCCCTGGCTCAGCTGCGGAGCCAGGAGGGCTTGCAGGGGGGCTTCACGGCTCACTGGCAGTAATGCGCACAGCTGAGAAGTTCACAGCCTGCTCCTGAGGCTGATGATGGCCAGAAAAGGCACAGCTCCTCCCCACATGTGCTCCTGCCCGATGACCCCGTGCTTCACTGCAAGGGGGATGCTTTGCCCACTGGTACTCCTGCAGCCCTGGCCACTGGAGAGGGACATCTCCTGCTCTAGGTGCAGACAGCACTTCTCTGCGAAGGTTTTAGCTCCCAAATTTGGTTTGATTAATAGGCTTAGCAAAATGCTGCGGTCCTTGTGAGGGTTTTCTGGGGCCCACAAAAGCACAGTAGCATGGCAGTGCAGCAGGAGGGGGAGAAGCAGGATCATGACCTCCTCTTACTGCAGACCTCCCCGCTCCCCCATGACAGTGTGAGTGCAGCCAGGAGGTGAGCGTGTCCCCAGCACTGCTCTCTGACCTCGCTGGGGACCTCCAATCCAGTGCAGTGAGCTCCCCACTCCACTGCTGCCTGATTCCCTTTGCTGCCGTTTGTCTGCCAGACCACGCTGAGGCTGCCTTGGCTCTAATAGCACCTCTCTACCCTCTGGCACTAATTAAACACCCTGGGAAGAAGCCCTCCCTGTAATTAGAGGCAGCCACCTGCACTGGATTCCCTTGCCTCCCTGTAGGAAAGGGAGCCATGGCTGGAGTCAGCTCTGGAACAGCAGCAGCACATCCCTGGCTGTGGTGCAGTGAGCTGGCTCCAAAATCCCACTTGGGATGGCAAAGGCGCCAGTGTATTAATGGACTTGGCTCCATCTTTAGCCCTTGGGCTGTGTGTTGTTAGCATTTCTTTTTAAGAGTAGGGCTGCGTTTTAAAGGAAATCTAATTTTACATTGTCTGAGCATCTTGGACAGAAGTAGAAAGGCCCCGGATGGCAGCGATGCACCAGCTGCTAGCAGGGCTATTTCGGTTAGCAGGGAGGCAGAGCTGGGGGCTGGGGCCGAGCAGCTATTTTGGTGCAGAGGGGCCGGGGCTGCGTGGTGGGGATGGAGGCAGTGGTCCTGGTACCTGCAGCCTCAGGAGCACAGGGAACATCTGCTGGAGAGGATCTGTTCCCTGCTTGCCCCTGTGCATTGCTCCCTGCCCGTGCCCTGGTCAGGCTTGTGTCCTGTCCTGGCCATTTTCTTTTTGCTTGTGCCTCTGGCTGCATGTGGCTGGGGACACCACCCTTCCCCAAACCTGTCCTGTGGGCATGGGAGCCCCGTCTGATGGAGGGGAGCCACCCTGGCTGGTCGGTAATTAATTGTAACGATAGGAGCAGTGGACCAGAGAGCTAAAGAGCCCTTTTAAGGCTTCCGGCCACTTCTGGTGCTGCTTGGACGCACGTCTCCCTGCTGCCACGTGCCGGCCTGCACGCACCTTCATGCCCAAGTGTCTGGGACCCTGGGGGCAGCCTGCAAGGGCTGGAGGCATGGAGCAGAGCAAGGAATGGAGGTCAAAGTGTCGTGTGCCTGCCTGAGGGAGGTGGCCGTGACACCAGAGGGGTGATCCTGGCTTCAGGAGTGGGCAGAGCTGTGGACAAGTGCCATCAAGCATGCCGGGAGCCTGTGCTACCATGGGGGACATGGGGACAGCTGTCTGTGGGTCACGGTCCCTTTTCTTGCCCCAGTGAGGCTGGGACTGGTGCTGGGGTGCAGGGAGGACCATGTTTCACCGGCTGCTGCTGCTTTTCATGCGATGCCCAGCATGAGATCTGAGTGTCCGGCGCACAGCCCCTTGCCTGGCCAGCAGCTGCAGGTGGGGAGCCGCTCTTGCCGGCCCAGATTTCCTGGCTGCTTGGCAGGATCAGAAGACTCCTGGCAAAAGCACAGAGGAGAAATCCCATCAGTGTGCTGGAAATCAAAAACGTTAATTAAACCCGCGGTATCACTGATAGTTATCTCAGGGGAGGGGCAGAGGGTGAGAAAAGGCTCTGGGGAAGGAAACCTGGTGGAAGATCTGCTGGGAGGAGGATCTGCTTCCTCACCCTTAAAACCAGGGCTGGTTACTTCCCTGTCCCTGCTCACTGAAACACATCCAAACCCTGTGCTGTGCCCGGTGAGCACAATCGGTGCTGGAGCAGCAGAACTGGGGTGCTCATGTGGCACAAAGCAGCAGGGGCAGGTGGTGCGAGCGTTCCTCCCCGCTCTCATTGACTGGGCTTCCTCCATTTGCATTGCAATGAAGTGATATTTTGCTGCCTAAATATCCCTGGAAGTTGATACATCAGGGATTTATCAACACTAAAGGTATTTGCATACCCTTCATGAGGAGGGAAATTGCTGTGCAGGGATTAAGTAGGGACAGACTTTGAGTGCTGGTGAGGGCAGTGAAGGTTTCCAGTGAGGTGCTGGCCATTTATCAGAGCTGTTGTTGTGCCCAGGGCTGCCAGGGAGCAGCAAGATGGGGCTTGCTGCCAGGGTTGTTTTAAATACTCACTGGAGCTGTCCCTTTTAGCACTGGCTTCATTCTGCATACACGCTCCTCTGGACAGCTCTGCTCCTGTCTGTGCTCTGCTGTGGGATGAAGCAGTGAAAATCATGGCGTGTTCCACACGGGTCTGTGCCAAGCCACATCTGCTGCCCTGCATCCCTCCCAGACCTCACCAGAGACCAGCTGCCAGGGTGGGGGACGGACCTGTGTCTGGTTCAGGACCCGCTGCCCAGCTTTTGCCAAAACGCCTGCCAGCACCGCGGTGTTGCGAAGAGGAGCAGGGTGCCTGGGTGCCCCACGTCCCTGTGGCAGCCTTGCCACCCATGGGACGAGCCAGCCCAGCACACCCGGACGAGCAGGGTGAGGATGTGGGGGCTGCACCGCGCAGGGAGCAAACCTCAGGCTTGGGCACCCCTCGGCACCCAGCCAGGGGGAGCAGGCATGTGTTTTTGGGGGCACGGTGCTTCTGCCCCCTGCCCTGCACGGCACTGCCCAGGTTCATCCCGATGTGTCTGGGAGCTGAGGGGCACCAAGAGGCTGTGCCCACCCCGGCACAGGCCTGCAGGAGGACATCCTGCCTCATCCCACAGCACCCCTACACAACCCCATGTGCCTGGGACACCGCTGCTGGTGACAGGCAGTTACCCAGGGCAGAAATTCCTCATGGGCACGCTGTGGATTGAGCAATTTTCTGCACAATTACTCCAGTTTATTCAGGGTGATAAACCAGTATTAGAGGAGGAGGAGATAGGGCATGGGAAAGATGTATCTTCTTTCTGAACTTATTTCCTGACATATAACAGAGCCTGGATGGTTTCCAATGGGGCTGGAAGAAGATGGGACCTGCAACACAGGGAATAGATCAGACCAGGAGTGAAATTCCTGCACTTGTTGCACTGAAGATGCACGTTGTGTCATTTCAGACTTGTCACGTTTAGCATGTTTCTCTCTCCCTGTGTGCTTCATACAGGTAGCGGGGTGGGGGAAAAAAGCCCCCTGCAAAGGAAAAGGTGCTGGTGCAGGACTGTCCCTGCTGAGGAGGAGGGCAGGAACGATGAGCCTGTCCTGGGGGTGGCTGCTGGGGGTGCGGGTGCAGCATGAGCGGGGCAGGGGGTGGCCGTATCTCATGTTCTGTATCTCACGCTCTTCCTAGGGGAGAAGCCACCTGCCTAATTAAACAGCAGCAACAAGCTTTGCGTCGCCAGCCATGCCTGAGCACAATGTGAATTTCAGTGACACTTAGAAGAGGAAATATGCTGCCTTCTGGGTCTCTCCACTAATATTTGGAAGCCTCATAGCTGTGTCCCGAGCCCAGGTGGTACAAGGTATAATTAGCGAAGCTGCTTGAATACCGTTGTTATAAAAGTGATGTTAAAATAATGGTGTGGAAGGGAAAGCTGGGGCTGTGTGTTTCTGGGGTGTGCGTGCTACACCAGGCACTGTGCCCAGTGTGCTGCAATGATACATTTGAGGCAGCCTCTGCTGGGGAAAATTAGCATCTTTGTGCTGTATACAAGGTACACACTGTTCTTTGGATGCAAGTTTGGAGTCACATTTAAAACCATCCAATGGAACATTTTCCAATTTTTATTTATCAACAAGTCTGTGCGTATTCCTGGAGAATGAAATATTTATCTATAGACTCACGCTTGCAGAATGTGAGAGTGTCGATGTATTATTTATTGCCGCTTCCCTCCCGTAGCTTATAAATAACTCATGGAGCCTGGTTTCAAGTCCAGCCCGTGGCTGGCTACCTACAGCAGCTCTCATTGCCACCACACAAAGCAGGTCTGGATCTGCCCCACGCACAGCATCCTCAGTACCCAGAGCCCTGCTGGGGAGAGGGATGGCACCGCAGGGTGGCACTGGCCTTGCAGTGGGACACTTGAGCACAAAGCCCCGCATGCAGCTCTTTGCAGCATGGCTTTTGGGTTTCACAGTTCCCTGCCTGTAGGAGAAGGGACTGAGGAGCTGATGGGAAGGCATTGGGTCCTGGGTGCATGGAGCGTGGGGGCTTTGCCACGCTGTAATCTAAATGCAGATGTCAGACAGAGAGAGCTGCTGTGTAAATAACATCCCCCGTGATATGAGATACGTCATTTGTAATGAAGCTATGAAAGCTGCAACTGAGCAAGACGTGCTGTCTGGGAAGGGAGGCATCAGATAAAGTGGCAACTCAGTTAACAGGAGCAGGCTGGGGCGAGCGAGCCACGCCGCAGGGCTGGAGTGCATTGCAAAAGCCAGGCTGCTCGCAGGCAGCTGGCACCCTGCACCCTCCTGGCCTCCAGGAGGCACCAGGGGCAGAGAAGTGGGGAGGAAGAAAGACCCCGAGCCTGCCAGGGGCTTGGTGGGTGTAGGCTGGGCACTCATGGGCCACTTGTGCTGGCTGGGGACTCTGCTTTTGGAAGACACTTTGGGGAAACACCAGCTGGGTGTCAGACACAGCTTATAGCATGGCACATTTAACTCTAATGATCATGTAAATATATATGCATACTGTATATATAGTCCTTCTGCTGGGCTGGAATCACGCTTTTTTACGGTGTTCAGGATGGCCTCAGATAAAACAGTCACCAGGGAGCCGCTGCAGACAGACCGGCACTGAGCGAGCCTCTGCTGGCTGCGGCAGGGCTGATGGTTACAGAGCTTGGGCTGCTCCTGCTGAGGCGCAGGCACCAGTTTCGTGTCTGGTGCTGCCAGGTGGAGGAACAAGGGGGAAGCTCCCCCTCGGCAAGGACGGGCATGGCTGGGGAGCTCATGCATAGGGAACGCAGCAGCAGTAATGCAACTCATGGCCCTGGCTCTATGGGGTAGCGTGAGTCAGAGCAGGGAAGGGATTACTCAAGGCCTAAAAGAAATAGAAAGCACAGTATTAATATCTAAGAATTACGTTAAATGGCTTGATAAGCAAATTATCCTCCCCACGTTACCTGCTGACAGCAGCAGCATCCCTGTCTCCCCTGCAGAGAGATGCTGGCTGGAGCACCTTGCTCCATCCAGAAATGCTCCTGAGCAGTGCCTGGACTCAGTTTGTTCATGGACAAGTTGCCTGGGAAATGAGGTGCAGCCCCATGTAGCACCTCGCTGCTGCTGGGCCGGGGCAGTTTTGGGGAGGGCACTGCACGGATGTGCAGCACAGCATGTCTCAGCTGGACGCGCGCTCCTTGGTTTGGTGCGGCGCGCACCAGTGGTTCTTTGGGGGCTCGCTGGCTCGTGACCACTTCACTTCGAAGCCAGGCTTCCTTGTGTACTTTTAGCAAAGTTCACACAATTCAGGTTTCTGGGCCAGGCACAATCTTTGATTCTGCGTTGCACTCAGCAGCTCTGCGAGGATGTAGCCTGTGGTTAAGTAAGGCGAGAGGCTGAAAGTGGTTCAATTTTGCAACAACAGCTGAGAACAAAGTACAGATTTTGCCACTTAAAACTGGGACAAAACAGGGCTGGAAGGCTTTTGTGGGTTAATTTTTTTCCCCCATTTTCTTTTTAACACCTAGTTGCCTTTTTTGAGCTGAATAAAATACCGTGTCCCTGACTGTTGACTCATGCCGGAACATTCCTATTCACATCCAAATGGCAAATCCAGGACAGGGCAGCAGCAGCCTGTGCCCACCAGGAACCCCTGATGTGCCCAGGCAGCACAAGGCACGTGGCCAGGTGTTCATCTTCAAGGGTATGAGGAGGCTCCTCTGTCCACTGCTAGGGTTTTCTTCTTATCTTTTTCTACATCGCAGGTCCGTGCCTGGGGTAGACAGGGGTTGCACCAAGGCAAGCAGTAAATCCGAATTGAGCGTGGGCTCACACGGGTCTGGAGCTGGCACAGGGACTTGTGCTCTCTTCTACCCCAGGCTGATATGCAGACCATCTGTGCCTCGTGTCCTCCAGTCCTAGAATCGTTCAGGTTGGAAAAGACCTCTAAGATCACCCAGCCCAACCTTTAACCTAGTACTGAAGTCCACCACTGCTATTCCATGCTACTAAGTTCTGCATCTACTGGTTTCTTGAAGAAACTCCAGGGATGGTGACTCAGCCACTTCCCTGGGCAGCCTATTGCAATGCCAGTAAATAAACCTTTCAGTAAATAAATTTCTCTTAATATCCAACCTAAACCTCCCCTGGTGCAACTTGAGGCCATTTCTCCTTGTTTTATCACTTGGTGCTTGGGAGAAGAGCCCAATCCCCACCTTGCTATAGCCTGCTTTAAGGTGATTGTACAGCATGATAAGGTCTCCCCTGAGCCCCCTTTTCTCTAGGCTGAACAACCCTGGTTCCCTCAGCTGCTCCTTGTAAGACCTGTTTTCTAGACCCCTCACCAATTCATCATCACTGCAACTGTTCTTGTGGCAACTCGGAGAACTGCTCTCCTGTGCTCTCCTTGCTTCACACATCTCTTGCCTTGCCCCCGGGCACCCTGGCTGGCCTCTGCAGATGCCATCGCCACAGAGGTGCTGGCTCCTCCCCAGGTGCTGTGCACCATCCAGCCCCTGGGCTGCATCCTCCACAGGACTGCAGGTGGCTTTTATGAGGAAAAGGCTGTGAAGGAGGCTGTGAAATGAGGATGGGTCACCAGCATTCCCACTGTCCTCCTGCTGACCTGTAGGTGCTGCCTTGGGTGCATGTTGTGTGACAGCAGCCTCCATTTATGCCCGTAGCCTAGCAAAACCTGCTTTATAATTGGACCTCAAAGCTCTCAGCACGTTGCCCCAGTGGGCAAATCGCCGCTTGCTGTTCCCTTGTGCAGCCCTGTCCTGCTTGCTTGTGTCCCAGGGGTAAGGCAAGTGTGACCACTGCCGTCCCAACCTCCACGGCTGCCTCCCTTACGGGCAGCATACGGTCCGTATAGCAGTCTGAACTTTATATCGCCCCAAAGCCTTCGCTTGCAAACACTCAGGGCAGAAGACGCTGCAAGCCTCATTGTGCAATTTTCAGTTGCAAGATGAAGAAAACAAGTTCTTCTTTTTAACAATTACCACACCGCTCTGTCAAGCCATTTCTCTGCCTCTGCGCTTCGGCTTCAGTTAGCAGCATTCCTCGGGGAGGGAGCGCACAACCTCGCTGCTGGTCACGGTGTTAGAGGCGGTGGCGAGAAGTTGCTTCAGTGCCGTAACGGCTGGAGGCAGCTGTGCCTGTCTCCCCTGATGCTGTTCCCTCTGGCTCTCGTGCTCCAGGGCCGGGGGCTGCGGGGTCCGTTGGAGGTCCCTGTGGGGTCCATGGGGTGTCCCATCCCGCAGCCAGCACCGGGCCCTGCTCCGATCCCTCTGCGTTTCCTTCGTTTGTTTTGCTGGAGCTGTCTGGGGGAAGCAGCGCATTGTTGTGTCTTCGGCTCGGTGGCTATTTACAGCAGGAGAATGCCGTTGTGGGGGAGGACAATGAAAAGCGAAATGCCTAAAATTCCCTGTCTGTGATGGGGTGCCTGCAGCGCGGAGGTGAGCACGGGCTGGTGGCTGCCCTAGTACTGCTGCAGGCGGGGGCAGGTTGCGGAGGCACAGGATGAGGCCTCCCCGGGGAGCAGCAGCAGCACCTGCCACCTCCCCAGCACCCTGCGTAGCTCCTGGGTTGCTCGGGGAACCCAGATGAGCACCTGGGACATCTTAACTTGGTTTGAAGCAGGTATCAGAGGACTTTTTTTCCGCCGTCCCCCTGGTTGCTGATTCTGGAGCTGAGGTGTCGGGCAGAGCAGGAGGAAACCCAGCACCGGAGCGAGGGGCAGGGGAGCAGCGTGTCCCTGCGGCCGGGGGACAGGCCGTAGCTGGCAGGGGAGGCGGGCGGCTGCGTTCGCATCTCGCGCTGTTGTTTCGGAATTGTTAGCAGGGAGATTGAAGATGTAATAATGATAATTAAGCTAAATCGCGATCTTCCTACAGGAGTTAGTGAATTATTTCTATCAACTTTCCATCCTAATTCCCTTAACCCTTTGCTGCCCAGAGGAGGAGGAGCCCTCGCAGACCTGGGCTGCCCACGCTGCGTGCAGGCAGTCCTTGCCTTCCTCGACAGTGCTTGCTGAAGCAGCAGCAGTGGCAGCTCTTCCTCAGCACGAAACTGGGATGTGAGATACGGCACCTGAGGTGCTGCCAGGGACAGGGAGCCAGAGCAAGCAGGGAAACTGGAGGGCAGCATGCGTCCTGCCTGTGGGGCTGGGGGAGGCAGAGCCCAGCTGCAGGCAGCACTGGCTGGAGAGGGCAGAGCGATGCGGAGCAGAGGCTGTGCCAGGGCTGGATTCAGGCAGCAGGAGGGCTCGCGGGTCCCTCTCAGCTCCTGAAGGTTCCCCTGCAGCCTGGAGGGAGCTGGAGCTGAGCTGCTCTGAGGCCTGACGAGGGGCTGGGACTGTGGCCTGCTCTGCTCCCCCTGTAGCCAGAGCTCCAGGCAAGCACGATGCCTGCTGTCCCCCAGGGCTGAGGTGTCCCTGCCACCGTGATGTTTGGAGCCGGGGTGAGCCCAGAGCTCAGCGCCGTGGGACTCAAGCCCCGCTCTGAGCACAGCACAGAGGATTGCTGTCCCCCAGCAGCAGCAGCTTCGGCACCATCGCTCCCCAGGAGCGCTGTCAGCTGCAATTAATGTCACCGTGTAGCTTGCTCACGCATCCCAGCAGACTGCCTGCAACTCCACGGTGCCATGGGAAGAGCCACGACTCCTGTCCTCACGTCCCCTGGGACAGCAGGCAGCCCACACCGGAGCGGGGACGTGACGCAGAGCGTGTCACCCCTCTGTGCGGGGAGGTGGCAGGGCTGGCAGCAGGGGGCAGGACACCAGATATCCCCATTTCGGAGCAGGGAGCACAGGAGGAGCTGCACAACCCCATTGCTGGGGGCAGCTCCCCAGGGTAGAGCTGACATCACGGAGAGGTGAGGACACGTTGGGGCATGGGGACAGGTCCATGATGTGCCAGCACCGGGACAGGGCCGTGGGATGGAGCTGAAGGGCTGAGCACACAGAGCATCTCTCAGGTCAGGAAAAGCATTTTGCAGCCTTTCTCCTGCCCTCAGCAGCAGCACAGAGCACCATCCGGCTCATGACCAGATCCTGGTGGGTGCTGGGCAGCGCAGCCCAGAGCCTCACAGCCCCTTGCAGTGGCTCAGCACCTCGCAGAGCTGCAGCGGCAGGCTGAGGGCAGGATGGGGCCCGTGCCCTTCCTTATGTAACCGTTTTCCTGGTGTTTTTGCAGCGCGCAGAGCTCCCACCGGCGAGGGGGATGTCATGTTTTTCCGAGCGCGTAACTCGGATCTCCCGCTGGCTTGAAGCAACACCCAGCCCACCCCCCCGCAGCTCGCCCACCTCGCGGGGCACGAACCAAGCTGCGGCCCCTTCCCGTCCCCCTGCGAGCCCAAGGTGTCACCTTCAGATGAACTGACCCGGCCTGGCCCCTGGCCCCACGCTGTCCCTGCCCTCGCATTCCTGTCCCCGAACATCATCCCCCCGGCAGGGCAGCGGGGCGGTGAGGGGCAGCGCTCTCGCAGCACACAGGCTCAGCATCAGCCAGGGGCTGGGGCTGCCTTGCGAATGCTGGGCTTCGTCCTGGCTGCAGGAGAATCATCAGGAGAGGCAGGTTTTTCCACATCGACGGCTGGGTTAGGGGTTTTTTCCCCACTAAGTAATGGTGGGTTTGGTGTAATGGTCGAGAATTAGGCAATGGGCAGTGCTGGTGGCTTGGGGATGAGTGAGAGCGCTGGGGCAGGTCAGATGCTGTGCTCCAGCACAGCGCTGTGCGGGAAATCCTGCCTCCTTCCCGCTGCTCCTGGGGCCTCAAGGTGTGAGCTGAGGGTGGCTCGCAGCTGGAGCTGGGCTCGGTGCAGGCTGCTGATGGTGTGCTGCAGAAGACATTAGGTTTTCACCGCTGCCCTGGGGACGTGCAGCCGGACATTGCACCTGGGAGCCCAAAGCAGCCCCGCCGGCAGCAATTCCTGCGGCATCGCCGCTGGCCAGGCACACGGGGTGTTTCCTGGACAGGTGTGACATTGAACTGAAAGGCACCAATGCTGAGCCTGAAGCAGTACCAGAGTCTGTGCTATAAGTCACTTCGCCACCTGGCTCACGCCACCCGGCCGCTGGCTAGTTTTTCTGGTTGTAAATGATATTTTTTCCTGTCGGGGATGAGGAAGGCCTAAGGACTGGAGAAGGGCATGCTAAGGGCAGAGAAAAGCAAGAGGCTGCACGTGGGATCCTGCAAACACTTGCACGTTTGTGCAGCTCTCCTCAGCTCCATCCCTACGTGCAGGAGCAAGACACCAGCAAACACACGGAGTCCACAAGTGGCACTGGCAGCAAGTGCTCTTTTTTCCCTTAATCTCTTGGTGTTCTGCCTGGGAGAACGGCGTGCTCTGATTAGCCATAGCGCATTTGGCAAAGCTCAGGCCTCTGGTGAGGGTGACTTGCCAAAGCACCGGCCCAGCGCGCCACCTCCTAGCCGGCAGCTGCCCCCTGTGTCACACACACCACACCTTTCCAGTGTGCCCGTCCAGCAGGACCATGGCCTTTCCTGCTGTTGTACCTGCTGCGGGTGCTGGCTGGCCAGCTCATCGCGCTGTCTGCGAGGCCAGGGCTGTGCGGAGCTCGGTGCTAAACCCCCCTGGGCTGCCCGACAGGCAGGGCACGGCTCGCCATCCCCTGGCTGCTGTGCCCATGGGCAGGGGGGTGATTTATGCCAGCAAGGCTGGACTGGTAGTTTGGCAAACCTCTATTCCAACACTGGACTTCTCCCCGCATGGCCCAAACATACCGGCAGAGCATTTAGGCTGCTTTTTCTCTCCTTTCCGGGGATGTCCTTGGGAAATGGGTGCTGGGCCGGGGTGGCTGGCTCCTGGGGAGCAGAGCTGCCGAGGCTGCCATGCTTTCTCGCAGCCCACACGCTGCAGCTGCGTCAGGGGCTGATTCACCCTCGCCAGCTGCGGAGCTGAGCTAGTGCTGACGGAGGGAGCCTGATCCGCAGGGGAATGCAAGGCTCTGCTGGGAGCGGGGAGCGGCCTCGGCAGGCGGCAGGGGCTGCGTGTCCCGCGGAGCCCTTCCCAAAGCCCTGCGCCGGGAGCACAGGCGTTTTCCCAGGGCTGCCTCCTGCCAGCAGGCTCTGCGGCCCAGCAAGACGCTGCTTGTCTCAAAGGGAAACCATCGGCAGCTTCACCTGGACCTAGTACAGAGAGGGTCTCTCTCCTCACCCGAGGGAGATGCTCCTTCAGACTTGCTGCGCAGAAAATATAATGACCTTTTTCTTCTTCTCACATGCACTTGTTGGGGTTTGCAGGCCCGTGCTTGCTGCTAGGGCAGGGCAGTTGAGCGCACACGGATAGCCTCGCACGCTAGATCTGTGTGAGCTTTTTCAACGGTTCCAGTGCAAAAATATCACAAAGGGATTTGGACTCTACATTCGCACCTAATGAGCTGTGCTGGCCTCTTCCTCCCAAGGAAACTGCACGGTAGCCCGGCTAATGGCTCCGAGGGGAAATGCTTCAGGCCCTGCTTGCAACTCTCGCTGCTCGGGGAATTCTGCTTGCGGCGATGGCATGCGATAAAATCGCTTCCTTACTTTTGCAGACATGATGGCTCTCCTGGAGAAGGGAAAGGCATTGACTGAGCTAATGCCATTAACCGCCTCTAAGCACACACGGAGGATGTAAAAGCAAACACCGCCGGGTCACTCAGCGGCTGGCGCGAGCTCGGAACAGCCCGTGACACTCCGGGCTTGCCCGGCTCTGCTCGCACCGCTGCACTTGAGTGACCTGCTCCCTGCGCTCCGCGACACACGGGCTGTGACAGCGGGGTCACGCACCACTTCCAGCACCCTGAAGGTCCCCCCTGAAGGGCGAGCAGCTCAGAATGGGGGAAAGCAGTGCAGGACTTTCCCTGCTGCATTTCACCCCCCCCCACCTCCAAAAGGTGCTCAGCCCTCTCCCCGGGATCTCCGTCTGCGCGGGCAGCCCCGCCGTGCCTCCCTCCTTACACTGACTCACAGTGAGGCGATTGTACAAGCTCCTCGCTGGTGCGGCGGCAGATTTTGCAATGTTTTAATGAGGTATTTACAGCTTCGGCGGCTGGCTCCTTGCACAAGGAGTCCGGGCTGGCCCCGGCAGCTGACGGACTCAGGAACGGCTGGGCCATGGGGTGACATTCCTGCACCTTGCCTGATTGCAGCACGGGGGAAAATATGGAGACATCAGAAATGCCAGATTAATTATCCCTTAATTGATACCTCCACTTGGGGACAAATGAAACCGGAACATCCCTACTGCCCTGTGAGCCTGCCACTTGCAAACAGATTGAGAGCTAAAAATACCACGGCAGTCCTGTGGCTAATCAACTTCACTGCTTACCCCAGCTGAGGTTATGAAATTGGCTCGGGCTGGCAGCGCAAGCAGCGAGGGTCCAGCGGTGGCTGCGTGCTGCAGCACCCAGCTGCAAACCTCACGGCAGCCCCAGAGTGCATGGCCGGGCCAGGGGCTGCTTACCCACGCACCATCACCCCACACACCATCACCCCGCTCACCAGTCCCGTCCCACTCCCACCTACTGGAGCACCCAGCATCGTCCCTGCCCTGCCGCAGCGGCGAGCCCGGCAGGGCACAGCCCAGGTGCTGCGGTTGAAGGCAGCCCCGGTGATTATAATAATTAGCAGTGATAGAAGAGCTACGATCCAGCAGCAGACACGAGGCCTCGCGCACGTTCCCGTCCCTGGTGGTAGGGGCAATCCCGTCCCCGTGTCTCAGAAAAGACCTTAAGCACCTTGTACAACGTGTCTCGAGGGAGCTAACCCCCCCCCCCCACTCCTTCCAGGAACGCACACAAAATCGCCACAGCGACCCCGGTTCTTTTAAATTACCGTCATCTTTATTTTCTTCACGTATGTGCAAACAGAGGAGATCGCGATGGTGGTGTTCTTAAAAATAACCCAATGTATTTGCATACATTTCCCTATGTACAGGTGAACAGCCACAAGTAGAGTTTTCTTTTGCACAGCAAAAGATCTAGAGCATTGAGAACGGGGACAGGACCGGGGCCCAAAAAAAAAAGGGTCTAAATTAAAAATAATAATAATAAAAAAAAATCACAACAGTGCAAACCTCTCGGACACGACAGCACGATGGAGTGACTTTAATGTAGAAAACGGCGCCCCCCGCCCCCCCCCCCCCCCCCGGATGTGAGATTTCTGACTGTAAACAAGGCGCAACACCTCCCTCCCTCCCTCCCTCCCCGGGGAAAGCTATTCCAGGAATTTGGCAGATCTTCAAGGGCTGAGCCGGAGGTAAACAGCCCGCAGCCACCTCCCGTCCTCGGGCCGCGGCAGCCCCCGGTCCCCGGTCCCGGGACGCGGCGGCGCCGCAGGGACCCGGTGCGCTCCCGGAGGGGACCCGGGGGGACGCGGGGGGACCCGGTGCGCTCCCGGAGGGGATCCGGAGTGGCCACCCGAGGGGGGGCCGCGCGGTGCCGCCGGAGGGGTCCCGGTGCTCCCCGGTGAAGCCACGGGCTCCGGCAGGGGGACACCGTGCGCTGGCTGCGGAGGGGACCCGCTGCTCCCGGGGGGGCTCGGGGGCACCCCGGCGGCCCGGGGGCGGCCCGGCGGAGCCCCGCACTCCCGGCAGGGGCCGTGCGCTGCCGGGGGGGCCGCCGGTGCCCCGGGCCGAGCCGTGCGCCCCCGGCGCCGCCGTGCGCTCAGCCGGTCTCCGGGTCGCCGGGGGGCGACTGCTCGGCGCCGTTGCAGGCCGGGGCGGCGCCGTCGGGGCCGTTGCTCTCCAGGGAGGACTCGCTGCCCGTGCTCTCCCCGGAGAGCAGCCGCCGGACGCGGAGGTCGGCGCGCAGCGAGCGCAGGTCGTTGCCCAGGCTGAGCTCGCCCAGGTCGCGCAGGAGCTGGCCCAGCTCCGGGGCCTCGCCGCGGCCGGCGCCGGAGCGCAGCAGCTCGCCCTCGGGCTCGCCCAGCGCCTCCAGGATGTCCTCGCAGTCCTCGCAGTGCATGGCCCGCTCCTCCTGCTCCTCGCCCAGCAGGTCCTCGGTGATGGAGCCCAGCTTGGGCGCGCTGCGGCTCCGCTCCACCGGCGGCTTGTAGCAGCACTGCCCGTTGAGCAGCTTGCGCAGCGGCACCAGCGGGATGCTCTGCTCGCCCACCAGCTGCTGCTGCTGGTGCCGCGCGTCGTCCCGCTTCTTCAGGCGGCGGAACTCAGCCAGCGCCGTGGCCGAGGTCTGGTAGAGCAGCAGGGCCATGGCCTTCGCCTTCTCGGGCTTGGAGACCAGCACAGCGTGGCAGCGCAGCATCACCGCCTTGTGCTTCAGCTCGTGGCGGTAGATCCAGGCGAAGACGCGCGGCAGGCGCGGGTCGGCCACGCAGTAGGTGACACGGTGCAGCAGGTAGAGGTGGCCGGGCCGTCGCAGCCCCTTGTCCTCGGCGTGGGCCATGCGGATGCCCTGCGCGCTGATGGTCAGCTTCATCTTGGTGCCCTGCCGGCCGGCCTCGCTCTTGCTCCAGATCTTGCAGACGGCCAGGTCGGTGCAGCCCTCGCCCTTGGACTGGATGGTGGTGGCGTTGCCCAGGTAGAGCACGGTGTACGTGGGATCCTCGCTGGTCACGCGGAATTTCCGCCGCTTGGAGCGGAACATGCTGCCCACGCGGTGCAGGGCGCTCTCGGGGCACGCTCGAGCCAGCGAGGTGAGCGCCGAGTAGTGCACGCTCACCGCGTAGCCCTTGGCCTTGCCCTGCCGCCTCGCCTCGCCGGCGCCCAGCTCCACCTTGCTCCGCTTCCAGGGCAGCATCGCCCCGCCGAGCCTCGGCTACGCGCCGCGCCGACGGCTCGGGCCGAGGGGGCTCATGCCACGGCGGGGGCGGCCGGGCTGCCCGCCCGCCTCACATCCTCGCGGGACCGCGGCCGGAGATATAGGGCGGGCGCCGGCGCTCCGCGGGCGCGGAGAGGGGAGGCCCCGCGCACCGAGGGCGGAGCGCCCGCTGCCCGCGGCCCGCGGAGCCGCCGCCGCCGCCGCCGCCGCCGCCGCTCCGCTCTGCGCCGCCGCCGCTGCTCTGCGGCCCCGGCCCCGGCCCCGCCACCGCCACCGAGGGGCGGGCAGGGGGCGGTGTCAGCCCCGCCGCGCCGCCCCGCAGCGCCCCGGCCCCGCCGCCGGGCGCCCCCCCCGGGCGCCGCGCCCCGAGCACCGGGCAGCGGGCAGCGCGGAGCCGCAGGGCACCGGGGGGCCGCGGCGAGGGGAGCCCCCCCCCCACACCGGTGCAGCAGGGAGACCAGAAGCTTCCTGCAGCTTTCTGGTACGGGTGCTCGGGCACGTTCCCCTAAAGGAGAGCTTCAGAAAGGCGGTCCCCGGCTGCTCGCCGCAGCTTCCCGCAGCGGTGTCCTGCCCTCTGGGGAGCGAGTCCCGAGCTGCTTTCTCGGGGTCCCTGGACACTTTCTGGGGTGTCCAGAAGTGCTCGACAGAACGGGAGCGAGTACTTATTAATGCGGTAAAACAGGCAAAAGTGCGCTTAAATCGTCTGACAAACCGTTTACAGAGTTTGGATCAATTGGACCAAATTGTCGTTCTTATTATTGCCTCGTGCCACCTAGCAGACTGCTCGGGAACTGCAGGTAACCGCAGCGGCCGGGACCCAACTGCTCGGAGCCCGGCTGCTTCACCTCGAAACCAGCCCCGCACCGGGGGGCAGCGCTGCAGACGCGGTCCCCAGGGGCCCAGCCCGGGCTGGCGGCAGGGACCCATGACCGCATCTGTTTCCAGAGGCGCTGCTGGGTGTGTGTCTGCAACACACGGCGTTTCCTGTCTCTGGCGGGTCTAGCGCAGCACTTTTGCAGCGCTAGAAAGCCTGTCGCTGGCTCTGGAAAGTGCAGGCTTCATTTTTCGTCCTGGGTGTAAAGCCCTGCACCCTCTGAAGTGCTGTAATGGGCTCAGCACACGTACATGGGGTGGCACTTCCATCCCGTGCTGCCTTCTTGGGGCGCAGGTTTCGGTGTCGCCCCTCACGGAGCCCGACGGGTGCTGCAGCTGGGGAGCAGCACCCAGCGCAGCTGCCTATGGGCCAGCCGAAAGTGCAGCTGCAGGGAAGGCGCCTTGTGGTTTAAACCCTGCCCAAGGATGGAAATTGTCTCAGCTCGGCTCCTAACTGTACTTTCTCACCGTTTGGTGTGCCAGATCATTGCAGCCTTCCATGCTTTGTTAGTGGGCCTGATTAGCATCAGGACCATCTCTGTCTGCTTCGGTTCAGGGCCAACCCTCCTAGCCCCAAGCTGGGGGCTGTGCTGTGGTGTTTCCAGCCCAAGGCTGGATGGTGCTGCTGCTGGGTGTCTGCATGAAGTCTGACAGCACAGAGAGGCTCAGTTATGTCTCGCACACCAGCCCCTAAGCGTGGGGATGCTCCCGTGGATGTCTGCGTTTCGTTGCCAGGAGGGGAACCTGAGGCACAGCACGGCAGCAGCCAGCCCTGCAGGGTCGGGACAAGCACGAGGCTCCCTGCGAGGACGGCAGGACCCGAGCTCTGCAGGGCATGCACGCCGGGGGCTTATCTACACAGCCCTGTAGCCTGGGGGGGAGCAAAGCAGCCTGCTCTCCATTTACGTTACACACCAGCAGCTACCGAGCATCACCTGCCTCTGTGTGCCCGCCCGGCGAGCTTTTCCGCGGCGTGGGAAAGTCTGGCAGATACAATCTCTCCCGAGCAGCCCGGCCTTCCCTGCTCGCAGCCTGCGCTGCAGCGCTGTGCCTGGCCCTTGGCAGCGCTCCCCCTTCCTGCCCTGCCCCAACCTCCTCCTCCTCGCTCTGCGGGATGAGGCCCAGAGCTGCACCTCACTGCCGACTGCGGGCTTGGGGTGTGCTGCCCACCACCCCTGCTGGGGAACGTGCTGCCTGCCCCGCTGGTGCTTCCCGGATGGGTGACACCCTGTGGGGAGCAGCCCCAGCACCGGGGTGGGTTTTGCACCCCGCAGCCGGAGCTGGCAGAGGTCTGCATGGCTGGGGAGGGCAGCGGGAAGAGAAAGACGCTTCTGCCCGAGCAGCCTGCCGATGGGGGAAAGTGGGTGTGATGAGGCCGAAGTAATTCATGGGGTTGTATCAATTTTGTCAGCATGTGAACACACCCTAGATAGCAGCAGATCTCATCTTGCTGCAGCAGCTGAAGTGACACAGTCAAAGTGAAACGTTTCAAACCGGCATTTCAGTATTTTCCAAAACAAAGCATTTTAGAGGCTCTGTAACTGTGATAAGCGGCGGAGCTTCAACCCTTTGTTCCCAAGTGGGACAGAGGAAATGTTGAAACGTCAGGATTTCCCATGAAAATGAAAGCCTGAGCAGAGCCCAGGCTCCACAGGGCAGGACGGGCCCCTGCCCCAGCGCTGCTCCTCCAGCTCTCACCTGCTGCGTGGTGCTGGGGCAGCCTGAGATGGGCTGGGCGGCACGAGGCACACCCCTGCTCTCAAGGAAAAGGGTCATTAATGGCCTTTAATTGACACCTCCTGCTACCCTGCGTGGGTGCCATAGGGCATCAGCGCCCCATCCTGATGGGCCAGGACTTGGAAGGAGCAATGCCAGGAGGATGTGAGGAGCGTGGGGTGCCCACACGGTGACGGCCCCGGGTCCCCATCAGCACACCGAGGGATGCTGCCGGCACAGCTCGAGGTGCCGCAGCCTCGGGGCCAGGGACGTGCCTCTGGGCAGGGCACCTGAGGCCGCGGCTGGTCGCGGCACACCTCTGCCACCGCGGTTGTTTTTCAGACACCGAGGGCGGGCACACCCCGCTTCCTGCACAGGCGGCCCGGGCGCTTCCTGCGCCCGCTGCTATAATTAGAAGGGCAGCAGGGGGCCAAGCCCCCAGGAGGTGCTCACAGACCGTGCCAAGCACCCGACCTCCTGCTGTGCCAGCAGCTGAGGGGCAGAGGTGGCGTTGGGGTGGTGTCCTCTGCCCGATGTCCCAGTGCCACGAGGGCAGCCCCTGCCCGTGCAGAGGGGAGCGGGCAGCCATGGGCAGCGGGGCTGAGCCCGGGTCGAGCCAGTGCATGGGAAGCTGGAGAAATCCCCTTCCTGCTCCGATGCACGTGGCCCTGCCTGATTAACCTTCCCCCACGCCAACAGGCAGGAAGGTGATTTTATCTTTGTGTGGCTGGTGGAATAAGTGGAGTCTGAAAAACTTGCCGGAGGGCACCAGCAGGGTTGGTGCCTTCCCAGGGCTCAGCCTGCTCCTGGAGAGGAGTGAGCCCACTCCCAAAAGACCAGGCTCCCCCTTTTCCTGGGGATCCCAGGCGGAGGATGGATGCAGCCTGCCCTGTGGCATGTCGTGGTGGCCCTTCTGCCAGGCCCAGGGCTCCTCTGGCACCTCTGTCCCACCTATGAGGTGCTGCTGCTGGCTCTGCGTACCACTTTGTCCCCTCCCTGGCCAGCCCTGTCCCAGCTGCTCTCCAGACCCTGAGTGAATACATGGTGCCCTCCTGCACGGCAGGAGCCTTGCTGCTCTTCAGGCCCATCTCCCTGCCGTGCTGACACGTGTCTGACTGCAGCTGCAAACAAGGGGACTCAGGCAGATGTAACTCTGCACAGAGCAGAACTGTCTGTGTGTCCTTTCAGGGGTGCCTTGGGGGGTAGGGGGGGTTCTTAGTATATCTGCTTGTCAGGCTTGAGCCGGTAATACCGCTGAATCAAGCATTGTGAAACTGCATGAATAATGAATAGCCGTCACATGAATATTTCAGAGTCACAGTCCTGAGATCTCCCAGTGCTGCCTTAAAGGAAAATGGAGGAAAAGTTGTCCAGAAAGAACAATGTTTCCTCTAGGCAAAATGCACTGGCATTGCTGGCTTTTGAAAATGAGCTGCTGCTACTAAATAATTCTCAGGATTTGCATGAAAAACTGGAGCAATGGTTTCGCTCCAAGGCAGAAGAAGTTGGCAGGGAAGCCAGCCTTTTTGGCACAAGCAGATGATTACCCCGCAGTGGAAGGGGAGCAGACTTCTCCTTTGTCTATCCAGGGTTTTTTGTGAGAAGTCCCACCAGCTGTGGCTGTCCTCCAGCCAGCCAGGCGCTCTGTTAACATGGTGCAGAGGAGCTTGGTGAGCCCCTGGTGGTGCAGCCAAGAGGGGCTCTGCCGCTGGAGGCCTCGTGCCCATCTCCTCCGTGCTGTCCTGAGCTCTCAGCCCCTAATGTATGTGCATGGGTACCAAGGCCACCTCTACGCAGCTCCTGTGTCTTCTCCTAGAAGACATTTACTCTTCCTCAGTAAATGTCTTCTAGGAGAAGCATATTGCCAGGTGAGGTACAACCAGAAGAAACCCATCTTGCTCAGGTAGGCGCAGCACAGTGATGGGTGGGCTGGGGAACGCTGCAGTTAAAAATAGGGAATTAAGGACCTAGCTTGGATGTCTCTGTCACTTGGGTCACCTAGTCTGTGTCTCCCTCAGCACTGCTCTGCTCAGAGTAACCCTTGCTAATGCACACTGCCAAAGGCTTGAGGTGGGTGTGTGGAAGAAGGCTGGATGAAAGCCGGAGTCGTTGGCTTGGCCCTCTGCAAAGCCTGCCGCGGGTCCTTGGCATCCCCTGAGGCACCAGGACCACCGTGTGCCCTGCGTGTGGTGGTTTTGGGGGAAAAAACGAGGGGAAAGAGGCATCCGAGGGGGCTGCGGGCATCCCACCGAGCCCCTCTTCCTTTGCACACAGGGACGGCCGGCGGGGCACGGCAGCGAGCGGCGGCCGCGGGGCCGGGCCGGGCACACGGGGAGCCCACGGCGGGGACAAGGGGGACCCAGGGGGGGACAAGGGGGGGCCCAGGGCGGCCACAGGGCACCGCCCGGAACCTTTCCTCCCCGGAACGCCGCAGCGGGGCCGCGGCGGAGCGGCGGCTGCGGGGAGCTCCGGTTCCTGGGGCGGCCGGTTCCGGGCGGGCCGCATGGGGAGGAAGCGGGGCGCGGGGCTGGGCCGCTGCCTGCAGCGGGGCGCGGGGCGCCGCGGGGCCGCCTCATGGGTAGGGCGGCGGGGCCGGGGCGGGGGGACCGGGTCCGTATGGGGGGGGTCGGTCCGGGCTAACGGCTTCTGCATCTTGTGTCGTCCCGGCAGCGGCACGCCAGCGAGGTGGGCGACGAAGCTGGCCCCGAGCAGCGGTCGGCGGTGGAGCAGAGCCCGCTGGAGGAGTTCCTGGCCACGGCCGAGCTGGCCGGCACCCGCTTCGTGGCCGGTGAGGGGCTGGCAGCGGGCTGGGGGGTCCCGCGGCTGGGGCCGTGGGGCTGGGGCCGTGGGTACGGGCTGGGGAAGGGGTCCTGGGGCAGAGGGTGTGGGCAACGGGGGTGCTGCCAGCCGCATCCAGGCTCTGGGTGACTGCCTCTGTCTCTCCCTCCCGTCCCTCAGAGCGGCTGAACATCCAGTTCGTGTCAGCTCAGACCCGCACCGGCCTCCTCACGGCCCAGGAGGCCCAGCGCGTCCGGCAGCTGCATGAGGAGAACCGGCAGTTCCTGCGCATCCCGCGGAGGTGGGTGCTGCCAGGCCGGGACGGGGTCCTGCTGTGGTGGTGGGCTCGGGTGTCATCGTCTGTCAGCCTGGGGACGGGACGCTGCTTTGTCACTGCCCCGGTTTGGGGGATGTCATGACCTCCCCTTCACAAACCTGTGCTAGCGCGCAGGTGCCTGCCTGCCTGCCATGCAGGTGCTGCCAGCCCCGGCACGTCTGTCCTGGTTACATGGGTTTTCTGCTCAAAGCTGGGCATTGCTGGAGCTGGTGCATCGAGGCTGCAGGCTGTCCCCACCCAGCAAACCTTTCCTGAGCTCTCTGCATGGTGGACAGAGAGAAGAATCCACTGCCTTAAACACCTTGTAATTCTTAGTTGCATTTGTTGTAGGCCGTATTGGGATAGGACAACCAGTGCAGAGGACTTGAAGCAAGCTGAGAGAGAGAGCTTTCTCGAATGGAGGCGACAGCTTGCCCAGTGAGTATGCACTTGTGTGTGTGTGGTATATAGCTGGTCAGATTTGGAGCTGCAGGAAGAGGTGGGTTGTATTTATCCTTGTTGGACATCTAAAATTAACCTCTTCTCAGTGGCTCCTTGTACTTGTTCTAGAAGGTTGGACATCCCAGTCACAGTACAGACACACCTTTGTGGTGAGCTCCACGTAGTTCTGCTGTGCGTGCACAGTCTTGTACTGCTTACAGCCAAAATTCTTGCAGTGCTTACCCATAGCTGCTGTTCCTCAATCTCCAAACTGTGTTATCTAGTTTATTAAAAGTACTGCATTCAGCCTTGCCCCTGTGATTCCCGAATGTTCACGACGGAGCGTGTTGCGCTCTTGACTTTGGAGTGATGAATGTCATCTAAGAGCAGCAGTGCTGCCCTGAGAGTATGGTGCTGCCAGCTCTGTCTACAGCAGATTGTGCTGGTCCTGTGCTGCCTCTGCTGGCCTGGTGAGTTAGGTTGTATCTGCATGCACACAGTGAGCCTGCTTTGCCCTGAGCAGTCGCTCAGGCTCTGCTAATAGTGAGTTAAGGATTGTATAGAGCTATTTCAAGTATTGTCCTGAAATACATTATTTTCTCAAGGTGATACTTGGTTGAGTAATAACTACTGGCATTTGGAATAACTTCCCAGGTTTGTTACTGCAGCTCTGAAATTTCACAGGAAGTCTTTTGATGAGTTCTTGCCCTTTTCATTATTTAGCATTTCCCTGTTGGTACAGTCAGGAGCCGTTGTGTTCCTGTTGAATCAGTGCCACTGACAAGACTTTACCTGGGTGCCTCATCTATTTGCAAAACTAGCAGAAACAGTACCTGCATTTGAGTCTGATTTTGATAGCTCTCTCTGTAACTAAAGTCTCATGGGCCTAAGGAAGAGCCAGTGGCGTGCTTTATGCCTGACGTGGGCCAAATATGATGTCTTTACTCTGTTTTACCATAGCCTTGAGGAAGAAAAAAAGTTAATTCTAACCCCATTTGAACGGAACTTGGAGTTTTGGCGTCAACTTTGGAGAGTCATTGAAAGAAGGTAAAAAAAAAAAAAAATTTACTGCCTGCTTTTTAAAAGTAATGTTTAATGTTTTTTCCTGCATTGAAGCTTTTGAGCCACATGTCAAGTGTCTGAGCACTGGAAAAGCAATTACAGTAAGTAATGTTCTGTTATCAGCACTGAAGAGATTTTGTTTTGAAGCGATCAAAAGATGACGTCAGGAAGAGCAGCTGATAGTGCACGCTAGCTCTCAGCATGGCAATTCTGCAGATAGTTCACTGTGAATCTCTAGTGATTCTTCAGATGCTGCTGCTCGTGGCTTCTTCCAGTAACTCTGTGTGGGAGGCATCTTTTAAGAATGTTTCTTTGAGGTCTTATGCCAAGATTAACCCTTGCCCCTATCTCTTAACCACACAGTTGTATCCTGACTTCCAGGGGTGGGAGAGAAGGGAGAAAAACGAAGTAGCATTTGGAAATAAAGAGCCTCTTGGTCTTTGGCTTCTTGTCATGCAGAGAAATTGCAGCAGTGCACAAAAGACAGCAGCCTGTCATATCACAGAAATAGCTTTGTTTGCTCTGCAGAGCTGTAATACAATAGGAGTGCTATTTCCTAAGTTAATCTGACTGGGGCGTTTAATTTCAGTAGTAATTAATTTTGAGCATCTCTTCTGATTTTCTTAAAATTGAAAAATACTTCATCAGTGAGGTCATGGTGAGCTGATCCTTTCACAGAAGTGTCTTTGTGCTGGGTGCTACCACGGCTTTGAGTTTGTGAGGGCTGGGTCAGGAGCATCTGCTACGGCATATCGTGATGTGCCCTGTGAGTGTGTGTTTTGAGGCTGGAATGTGTTATTAATGCTTTTTGGCTCTTCTTGCAGCTCTTTATTTCAGGTAGGGCGAGTATACTGTCTTAGAACCTAATGGGAAAGTCATCCAGTCCCTTCCTTTGCCAGTTAGATTTGATTCATTGTCAGCCTTTTCTCATCACTGTTTCAAGCTAGTTCCCAGCAGTGTCATTCAATAACTTTTCTGTTATCCTATCGCAGTACATGGTGTCATTTGTCTTTCAAATTGATCGTTGAATTTCTGTAAATGTTCAGTACTTTGTACCTATGTGACTTATGTGATGACTTCCTTGGGGTTTCTTATTTATTTATTTTTAAGCAACTGCCTTGTGAGACTTGAAATTCCTCCGTTCAACCTGTAGTGTTCTGAAGCTGTCTGGAGCTAACAGAAATCAACAAATAGAATCATCAAACAAATAAAATCAGCATCTGCTAACCAGTATTTTAAATCATGTAACTGGAGAAGTTCTAGTGGAAGATGATACAGTTACATTTTCCTACCCTTTTGAAAAAAGAAACACGAATGCTCGTATCTGAAGCCATTGCATTTAATTTGCACGTAGAACTGATGAGTCTTTGTCATGTATGTGGTGGCAACCTGGTGGCTGGATTTCTTAAAAGCAGACTTACAAGGCCTTTCTTACTTGGAGGAACAACATGTTTTATTGAGGTGTAAGACTCTTCTTCCACTGTTCTATGCTTTTTGTGATGCTAAGAGTACAAAGGAAATTTCAAAGATACCTGACAGCAAACGCTCAGTATCTGCAGGTCATTTGTGGGAGATTTTGTACGCCTTCCTCCATGCAAAGGGGACAACGGTGTTCTGGAATATCTTATTGTGTAGGAAAACCACCTCTTCTTCTTCTCTGTAGAACATTGCTGCAGTTTGCGGCTGAGAACAGACAGAGACAAAGCTATGTTACCACAGTTCTTAGTAACATTCTACGTGATAGAATACCTGTAGTCTTGTTCTTGCCTGCCGAACATTTCCAAAGGGTAGATGGCCAAACATGCATACCTGCTTTCCCTTTGCTTACTGTGCAGGAGAATTGGCTGAGTAAGACAAGCAGAAGTATTGCACAGCAATGCTGCCTTGTGGCATAAATGTGGCTCTCTTAGGGCATGTGGAATGCTAAGATGCTTTGTTAATTCAGTGAAGGTACGTAATAGGATAAAATACAATTAAAATAGGTAAAATTCATTAAAAAAACAAAAGTGAGTAAAGTGTTGTTGCTTTTTTGTGGCAGTGTAAGGAGGAATATTTCATGGGGCTTCTTTTTATTTATTGCAGCGACATTGTAGTCCAGATTGTGGATGCTCGAAACCCCCTTCTGTTTAGATGCCAAGATCTGGTAAGTAAACTACCTTCTTGACTGCTTTTATTTTTATTTCTGAGAGTTTATTCATGTGATTTATTTTCTTTTAGTACATTAAGCCACATATCTTGAAGCTGTTCAGCTGTTGTGTTTAACTGGATACCTTATTATTCAAGAATTCTGACGTTACATTATTTTTCTTAAGTGCTTTTTGATATTTCACGCAAAACATAGTTGATTTAGAGACAGTTCTGCTGGCGTTATATTGCAGATATGTTACTGCTCCTCACTGTGCTCTGGAAGCGTCCACACTTAACCATCCATTTTTATTCCATCATGCAGCGCAGTCAATGCATTCATCATTGCATTGTGTCAATGCGATACGAAATTGCTCAAACGGTCGATCTTAGGAGTTCTTGCTGTGAGGTGCTGGTTAATGTCTTGCCATCAATCTAAGCAGACAAGACGTTTGCACGCGTGGCCAGAAACAACCTGTATTGCAGTGGTTGCGTGCTCCCATTTGTGCCTGTAGCTGTCCGCTCAACACCAGATCTATCTAGCCCAAGGGATGGTAAGCTTAGCTACACTCGCATGGGGCTGTATGCGACAACTTGCCTTGCTGCTTTTATATCGCCTTGTGGGAGGAGTCCAGACCAGAGTAAGAACTACTTTTTTCTCTTATTTTCTTCAGGAAAGTTATGTTAAGGAAGTCAGCGGTGACAAGGAGAACATGATCCTTATAAACAAAGCGGATTTGCTGAGTGAAGAGCAGCGGGCTGCTTGGGCACAGTTCTTTGAGAAAGAGGGCGTAAAAGTGGTGTTCTGGTCAGCCTTGGCAGAGTGCAGACGGCTATCTGGAGAAGAAAAGGTACTGTAAATGAGCGGTTCAAACTGGGTGTGTGCTGGCTGCCTCTGTAACTTTTTTTTGGTGTTACGCTTGTGATATACCTGAGTTCCTTTCTAGGAAAGAAAGGCACAGTCTTTGTCTCATGGAAGGATTTCTCTACAGACCTGTGTGGTTATAACACAGCATTTTAATAACTGATTCAGAGACAAAAGTGAGGAAAGTAAAATGGTGAATGAAGTGGTACGCCTTTCAGCCACTGTTCACAGCGCTTGCAATTTCAAAGTTAATGAAATGGTAAAGAATATTGAAGTAGAATGTGAATTTGTTCCTTGAGCTTACTGATGAATAGCTACAGAAACAGTCCTTGTATATCTGTCCATAAACAATAACTCAGATGAGTTGAAATCCTTTCCAAGAGGGATGCTGTGAGGGACGTGGTTATCTATACAGAGGATTTTTCTCTCCTGCTGAGTGATGGTGTTTCTTTGAGAACCTAAAGTAACTGAGAAACCTTTCTTGCACAGTGGAACAAAATGTGTTGCTGCCTCAAGGTATATGTTATCAATAAATTCCACTTTCAGGGTTTGCTAGGTTCATCTGTTAGAGCCATTGCCATTCAGCTGTGGAATATCCATTATCTTCTTTCAAAAATATGTAGTTTGTTCAGCTGGTTCACAGTTCTTGGATAAAATGTTTTTACAGATTGATGTAAAATGTGTTGGCTCTCTTGTCTTTTTTTGAAAAAAAGGTCAAAAATACTACCCTTATGAAAAGGTCTTTATGTTTAAATGTGAACTGCTTGCAGGGAAGAAATGTAACGGTTTAGACTAAAAATGAGACAGCTAGAAATTACTGTATTGTTATATTTAGATATGAAACAGAACATTTTTGTGTTTTGGACATTTGGAAATTTTTTCATTCCTATTACTAGGAACATTTGACAAATTAAAAAATATATATATATTTTTTGGGCTCTGCTGCTGCTACGTGTAAGGAGGAAATGTGAGCGTGTGCACATTCACAACTGTGGTCCTGGAGAGAGAAACCTCTAATACCTTCACAACGAAGCTAACAATACGACCAGGAATATTTTTTTCATTCTCCTAAAGTGGGTTAGTTTTTTCTAAATCCTTCTTAAGACCCCTAAAAAAAACCTGTGAGACATTAGGAGTGGATTGTCAGTCCTTGGGATCTGGATAATGAAAAGATAGTCAATGGCACTGCAAGAAATACAGTAAAGTGCAAGACTGTTGGTACCGTCTTTAAATTTCACCTATGAAAAACTGTTCACACAGGAACTAGGTACTGAAGATGTAGCAGAGGACCTGAGTGATTCTGAGGAGGAAAGCTCCAGTCAAGAAGAAGATGGCACAGCAGACAACAGTGTAGAAAGCACATCCACAGGCAGTGCTTTGCAAAGCCAAGTTCTGGTTAGTGATGATGACACTAGTGAGGAATATGAAGACTGTGAAGATGATGAAGAGGATGCCTGGCAAACCTGTTCTGAAGATGAAGGTGGGGACAAAGTAAATGGTATTGCCCCAAAGAGGATAGAAAGAACTGATGGTACTGCAGTGCAACATGTGCAGGAGCAGAACCGGAACATCAGGAACTTCAGCCATCTGGTACAGAGAAATGAACTGCTGGAGATCTTCAAAACCATGCACAATAGACCAAGGGTGAAGGATGGGGAAGTAAATGTTGGACTGGTGAGTTGGACCTTGTGCTTAAAATGGAACTTGCTAAATCTAAGTTTTAATTCCATACACCTTCCATGGGAAACGTTCATCCTGCAGCCTGGCTTTGTGTAAGGATAAAAAACTAGCAAGTGCAAATCACTAGGGGTTTTGTGGAAATATTAATTCTAAAGTGTTGGAACTCAGTATTTGCTGCTGACCTGATTTTTCAATACTGCTTATTAAAGTGCTTTTGTCAGAGCTCTGCTGGTATTCTAGCATGACCCTGCCTAATATCATTGTTACCATTCTACTTTATCTAGGTGGGTTACCCTAATGTAGGCAAGAGTTCGACCATCAACACAATCCTTGGAAATAAGAAGGTGTCAGTGTCTGCTACACCAGGACGTACGAAACACTTTCAGGTATTGTTGACGAAAAGCTTTGCTTTATTTATTTTGTTCGCTGGTAGAAGAGAACTTCCTCATGAAATAGTTGTAGCTGTGTGGGCTCTCTGAGAACTGTCTGCCAACCTGAACTCTGCCCAGCAGCATTTACGTTGGAGAGAGTGGGCTCAATGTATATCATTTTGAAACTTTAGTCCTTGCTTCCAAGCTCTTGTTATGCTTTGAGAATCTTTCAAGAGGGATGCTGTGCAGTGGAATATTTTTCCCATGTCTTAATTTTATCTAGGTAGCTTGGCCCTTCTTTTTTCAACTCTGGCTGTGAGGAGAGAACCTTTGAAAATTAAGTGCTTCTCTGAGTAGCTGAAGGTCGTGCTTCAAACCAACCTTCTTGTCCACGGTCATTGCTATGAATAAGTCTAGTTATGCTGCCTCTTTCATGTTGATCAAGTTAATAATTTTGAGTTGGCAGCTCCAGCGCCACAGTGAACATTGTGGCGTTTGTACTTCTGCAGCCTCCTGCCTATTTCAAAAGGTCCAACACCTTAAAGATTTCTGGAGCGCTTTCTCCTGACAGGCAGTGATGCAACAGATGAGAGAGCTGAAGATCTTGCTGCCCCCATCTGGACACCTTATTTATGAACCCTGGAAGTGTTGCTGTCTTTGACATTTTTTTTTTTTTTTAATTCACTGGCTGGGGCCAGCAGGGCAGATATCTGTGTTAGTAACATTTTGTCTTATTCTCATTTGCATCTCTATTTCATCAGTGCATTTGATCTCTTGTTCCTTTTTCCTCCATGGACACTGCCTCGCCTTGGTGAACTCCTTGGTTATTTGTTGTGTAGACCCTGTATGTGGAGCCTGGCCTGTGCCTCTGTGATTGTCCTGGTCTGGTGATGCCATCTTTCATCTCCACCAAAGCAGAGATGATTTGTTCTGGAATTCTGCCTATAGACCAGATGAGGGACCATGTCCCTCCCATTTCTTTAATATCCTTTGCATGGGGTTTGTGAGGGTGGCTGCAAGTGTTGGATCTGGAATATGGGATGTAGCATGTTCCAGCCCTGCTAGGCATTTGTGTGGTCATGCATTGAGAGCATATAGGATAAGACAGCCCTGCTGGGTTTGTCATTCCCTGTCTCATTTCAAGTCTATCCTGTTAGCAGACTTGCATTGTTTTTCTGACAACAACAAAAGAATTTTTTGTATTGTGACAAAGTCCAAAACCATTTCTAACATGTGCGCTTGGAGTGACATGGGCAGGATTACCTGCATAGCTGAAAGTCACAAGGTGGTTTCCTTCACTAGCTTACGTTTGCCAGCATATCCCACGAAACATTTTGGAAGCAACCTATGGAATAAGTATCATAAGGCCAAGGGAAGACGAGGATCCAGATAGAAAGCCAACAGCTGAGGAGCTGCTAACAGCATATGGACGTAAGTGATGATACGTTTAAAACCTTTACTATGTGCCTGGTCCTGAATGTGGCCTTAGGAGAACAGATGTAGTGTTTTTATTGAGGAGGTTCATGAAATGTCCTGCCAGTCTGTGTAGTACACTGCTGTATCCTTGAAACTACCAGTTGTTCTGTGGCACTCTCATCCTTATTGATACCTCCCATCAACTGTGCCTTGAATTAGGCTGTGAAGAATGCAGCGAAGGTTTATCTCCCTTGTCTGATTCTTTGATGCAGTTAATCTTTGGTTTTAAAAATAAATTTAAAAAACAACAGGTTTTCTGGTGGTAGGGAGATGTCAGCTCACATCGTTCTTGTCAGGTTAGGATGCTTCTGCATTTCTTCTGCAGTCAGAAAAATTCCCCTTCACTCCATGCTTTCCCCAACAGAAGCCTCTTTCTGAGGGAGTGTTATTGTCTTTTTTTTTTTTCTTTTGAGGAAAGATACAAATGTGCAGTTAGGCAGATGAGAAGAATGTGTTGATTCTCTTGTACTGACATGGAATGTACTTCTGATTTGTCTTCCAGATATGAGAGGCTTTATGACAGCCCATGGACAGCCAGACCAGCCAAGATCAGCTAGATATGTGTTAAAAGACTATGTCAATGTAAGTTCTTTCTACATCTGGGTTTTCTTTCCTGATAAGAGGTGAACTGAAGGTTTCACTGGAGCATGAAGAATAACAATAAAGTGAATTCTCTTTCTTTGGATAAAATCGCTGTACGTTAAAATACTCCTAAAATTACACTATTTTTATGTTTTAAATAAATGGAATCATCATCTCTCTAAAAGAGGCAGCAGGTATTCTGGAATTAAAACCATTTTGTTTAGTTGGGTCAATATTTGGCACAAAGGACTGCCGTTCTGAGTGTTGTAGTACTACATGCTTCTACAGCATCTCTCGGCAACATATCGCTGAGTATTTCTTAATAGGATGCTCCAGTACTCCTCTGAGAGTTTTGTACTGCATTGCTTGAAGCTGAATGTTGCAGCTGAGAGTGATGTTTTGAAGTGGGATGGTGCTTTAATTTAAAAGTTGAAGCAGGGTTTTGCCTGGGAAAAGAGAGACCAGGTGTACTGATAGTCTGCTAGTGTGAGGCCCTGATCTTCTGGGGGCCCTTCCTAGCTTTGGAGTTGTTCTTTTTCCTCTCTGGGGGTCTCTCTGACTTTTTTTGATAACAACTCGACACCACTGTTTTCACAGGGGAAGCTGTTATATTGCCATCCACCTCCTGGCATTGACCCAAATGATTTTCAGCACCAGCATCAAAGATGCCCAGACAGCAGAACTGTCCAGGCCAGCAGACAGGTGAAGCCTGAGAAGAATACCAAAGCAAAACAAATTGAAAACGTGGTGGACAAAACATTTTTCCACCAGGTAATTCTGGGGGAAGTTTTAAAGGAATTTTTACAGTGGCACTGGTGTGTCATAGTTACTGGAAAAAATAGCTTTGAGGGTGGAGGGCTGCTGGTTGAGTTAATGGTGTTAGAAGCCATGAGATCTGCACCTAATTTCTACCCAAGAGCTCTGTGTTCTTTTTATTATCTCATAAGTCACTGGGAATGTCGTAGGTGACTGAAAGATAAGCTAATAAGGAGCACGTAAGTTGATTTTAAACTGTCAGCAGGGTGACCCTTGTCATTATTAGCCTAACATCAATCTTGAGCAAACAGGAGAATGACTGGGAAGAAAGGCAAAGGAAAAAGGTGGTATGACAGCAACCAACCAGGAGTGTGGTTTGGGACTGACAGGTCCTTCAAACTAGCTTTACTTCTTGAGATCACATATTTAGAGGGGGCTATAATAACCATCTTTAAGACAATTGGTTTAGTACTGTGAGGTTATTTTGATTCAGAACTTAAAATAAGAAGAAAAGAATAGAACGTAGAAACTGATTTGAAATCTAGTTGAGAAGTCTCAAAATGAAGTGGAAAATGAGAATTTCTCTTAACTTATATGCTTCTTGTTAGGTTCCACAGGGATCTGTTTTGCCCCTAAACTACTGAAAAGAAATATTAATTACTTGTAGTGAAATGTCAAATGCATCACTGATTAAGTCTGCACACCTGACAGAGATCAGAATGGAGTGTTTAGCAGTGAAGTAAATGTGTCACAGCGTGATCCATTCAGCTTGAGTAGCTGGGTATGAACAGTATTTGTTTCAGCACAGCTAAAGATAGTCATGCATTTTGAAACCAAGAACTCAGACCCTTTTCAAAAACAGCAAGCTGTTTCAGAGAGCTATGACCTGAAAAGAATTTTTGGGATTACCAGACTCTTCCTCTGGCTGCCCAAAGTGCTGGCACATCTGGCTGTGAGCCCCAGCAGTGCTACCCACACTCCCGACTCGAGCAAGTTATTTTAGGTTCTGGCTTTCACAGACGCCAGATTTGTTTGCAGAGACAATGTGTTGTGTGCAAAGCAGAGACTGTGAGAATCAGTCCTAGCGCCACAGCTAATGTCTGTCGAAGTTCAGTGTCTTGTAAACACTCTGCCTCTGCTTGCAGTGGTGAGCACTGAGGACCTGGCTCAGTGAGGCACGGCTGCGGGCGGAACTGGAAAGTACTGGCAGACTTTACTCAACTGCACGGCTTGACCTTTCCTGCAGCTCTGGAGCTGGGGACTGAGCAGGTCTTGTAGAGTTTGAGCTTGCCTGTGTCTGGTTTTATTAACATGTCACAGTTCCTTGTGATTAAATACCTTCTCCTCAGTCACTGGTCGCTATGTCTTCCTTTCCAGGAGAATGTTCGTGCCCTGATGAAAGGCGTCCGGGCTACAATGGGGTACCGGCCTGGCAGTGGCCTCGTGTCTGTGCCTACAGCCAATTCTGGGAATGTGGTGGGAAAGCCCTGGAAAAAACACGGGAACAGGAACAAGAAGGAGAAAGTTCGCAGGATCACTAAGCATCTGGAGGCTTAGCTGTGCCTCCGGTATCTGGCTTTCCCAAGGCAGGGTCTGCACTGTCCTGCAGGCATGAACTAAGTGGGCATCACTAGCTCACCTGCGAGCTCTGTGCTGGTAGGCCTTGATAAGAATGGGCTCTGAGACTCGGAGCTCATCCTTTCTGAGAACAAAAGAGACCTGGCCATTCGTGTTATCTGGAAGTCAGCCCGGACATTTGACTGCTGCTGAGAAGTCCTTTCAGTGGTAGAAGATAGGTGCAGAATTGTTTTTTCCTTCCATAAAGGATGTATTTTGTAACTGTTGGGATCAAAGCTAGCCCTGTAAAACTGACTAAAATCTTTGAACAGTTGAATCTTAATGAGTGATGTTTATTACACTGTGAGACACTATTGTTCATCTCCTGTTTTTATAAGCTTGTTTGTTGATTTGACAGAATACTTCAGTGTGTTGAAAAACTGCTTGAAAAGAATCTTTATTGCCTTCTTCCTTTTCTGCTCTGTGAGCCCTATTCTGTGAAATCCTGCACTGAAACCACTTCCTATCTCCCAGCCTAAGGCAGAGCAGAGCACGGAATGCCATGCGAGGAAAATGCTGCTTTTGTGTCCTTCACACTGAGCTGGTATCAGTTGTGTTTCTGTGTGACTTCCCACTGGTATTTTAAAACATCAGTTCCACGTGGCTGGCAAAAAAAAATGGTGCTCATTTGTCCTAAAACACGTTTAGGATTTTACTTCATATGTTGTCATGTTCTGTCTTGCTGCTCTATTATACGTTGATCTAGTCTCAGAAATGTTGTAATAGGTCTTAGTGCATACATTAGTATTTGATCCTAAAAAACCTGCTTGCTTGGGGTCAGATGTGAGATTTACTTCTCGGTTGCCCTGCTGAGAAAATGCTTGTGTACGTGGTCAGTGCTTTTCATTTCTAGTCCAGCATGGGAAGTAATGATAGGACTGGAGACACAAAGTCAGTTTCTGTTTTGCTTTTAGGTGGTAAAGCGCAGTGACAGATGTGGACGCTGGTCTCTGATACTAAAAAGAGAATGCTGTCCTGTAATTTTGTACTTTCCAGGCCTTAAGCATGGATGGAAATATGAAAACAGTTGCTGAGCAGAGCCACAGCAGATGTGGGGCATGCAAACAACTGCTGTGGCCTTTGGGACCCTTTGTGTGCTTGTCTTGTACAATTTTGCTGCGCTGTGCATGCAGAGGGTCCCCTGACAGCAGCTCCCGTTTTCCCCTGAGTCACCTTGGCTCCTGTTTTCCCAAGTCCCTGCTCTGAAGTTCTTAATAGAATCATTGGAGGGGAAGATATTTCCCTGCCAGATGTAAAACTAAAGCATAATTACACGGAACAAATACGGTCAGTGGTATTTTGAGTCAATGTCCCATAAAGGAAACTGGCTTCTCAGAAGAGGCTATTTTGTCTGGCTGTCCTGGAGAAGAAGTTTTTTGCCTTTGTTTCCTGAAGAGATTGTGCCTTCACCAAACTGATCACTTACCAGACTTCTCCACCCTCCTCATAGGGATGGTCTGTGCTTGCCCTACTACTATGCTGGGGACCTCATAGCTCAGAAACACTTCTTTCTTTTTGTTTTGTCTTAAGCTATTACTTGTCAAATTACCTGCCAAACCGAATTTGGGGTACCCTCTATATTTTTTTTCTATTTCTTTTCTTTCAAAGCATTTTGAATTCTTAGTTGATGTTGCACCTACCAGAATTGGGGATTGGACTAAATGATCTTTCAAGGTCCCTTCCAATCCCTAGCATTCTGTGATTCTGTGAATTTTCGGTATCATTCTCATCCTTTTCCTGCCATGTGGGTAGGGTTCGGTCTCTTGTGAGCCTCCTTGGTGGGCAGGCCCTTCCAAAGCCTGCTGCTTTGGACAGTTCTGCTTGTTGCTCACAGAAACCCTTGGCCACGAGACTTGCTGAACCCCTGTGCCGTTTGCATGAGTGAATGGAGGACAGTGTAAATATGACTGAGTAAGTAATGTTTGCTCAAGTTTGTTACGTGCAGACTGCTGCTTGTGCTAAAAGACTATTGCCTCTATAGAAGAAGGACCATAAAAAAGAAGAGCTCTGGGCCCAAAAGCTTATTAATATTTATGCTGCTATTGAGCAGTGGGCAAACTAAATAATAGGCAAGGACTGTGGTTAAATTAATGCCTTAATGCTTTCCTGTGGTGGTTTGGTCTGTTGCTGAACCGCATCCGCCCTGCCCTACCCTTGCTGGGGAATGCCAGGCTGGCTGTGTTGACAGCTCAGCACAGCAGCCACGAGCAGCTGCGAGGCGTGAGGCAATGCCGAGGCTGCTCTGCTGTCATGAGCCTGCACAAAGGAGACATTGTGCTTCCCTGCAGCCACCTGCTGAACGAGCCTCTTTCTGCTTCTCTTTCTGCAGGAGTCAAGTTGCTTTCTGTAGGAGTCAAGTTTCCATTTCTGAGTGCCGCTTCCTTAGAGCGCCTTGTGTGTGTAGAGGGAGCGTGCGGGCTGTGACCAGCTCCAGGCTGTTCGCTGGGGTCTGCAGCACCTCCAGCCTCTCCAGGGGGCTTTGCTTTGCGACACAAGCAACTCATTTTCCTGGCCAATATTACCTGTGGCACTGATACCCGGAGAGTTGATTTTAGGTGACCTGACCAGGGAAAGGGGCTGCGTGTCCTGGGGCTCTGGCTGCTGGCTGCCCTCCTGCTACAGCTCCCCAGCTGGCCAGGTTTGGGGTATGAAGCTCTTACAGTACAAGCAGGGGATGCACAAGCTGCACTTGCAGCTTTACGGAGCCAGCACTGCACTGCACAAAAAACTTATCCTCCATCACCCTGCGGAGCTGCAGTCCTGTGTGCCACACCGTGTGGCCGATCAGGCTGGAGGCCAGGGTTTCTGTGGCCATTTCCTGAGGGCTCAGCACCGGGATCTGGGAGATGACAGCTCTTGCCCCAGGAGGATCCTGGTGAGGGGCTGCCCTGCTCTCAGCTTTGCAGTCCTGCCCTGGGCTTGCCCGAGGGAAGGGAGCAGCACCTCTGTCAGTGCTGGCAGCTCTGCCTGGGGGGGAAACGCTCCTCGGTCACAGGCTGCCCGCGCAGGTGAGCTGGCCCCAGGCTGAGATGGTCCTATGGTCACGGGCACTGCCTGTTCCAAAAATACTTAGGATTTCTCCGGAGGAGGCTGAAATCCCCCTTTCCTGCCGTTAGGGGACGGCCTTGTCCAGCTGGAGGAAAAACAGCCCTGGGGATGGTCCCAGCACAGCGTGCTTGCTCCTTTGCCAGGTAGGGGGCTCCTGCAAAGCTGGTCTGGGGGCTTCACACGTCCCAGCGAGGAGCAGCCTTGTGTTGTCAACCTGCTGTACGGTGGCTCAAGTCCAGCTTTTTTCCTTTTTTTTTTTCTTTTTTTTTTTTTCCTACTGGGAAGCCTTAAACTCGGAGCAGCTCTGGAGAGCTGCTGGTTGGTGGCAGCGAGGCGAGGAGCAGCTCTGCAGGACGTCAGGGTATAACGTCACGGGGCTAAATGCCTGAGGTGCCCAAGACATCTTGGGATGTGAAGAGAAGTCACGGTGAGGGTGAAAGGAAAAGAAACTGCTCCTGAGTCAGAGGAACTATGCCCCAGTGGTCCTGGGGCTGTGGGAAAGGGTCCGTCTCGTGGGTGGTGGTGGTGTGGAAGGGCCCTGCTGGCTGAGGGGAGAAAACCTGGCTTTGCATTGCCGGACTGGGGCTGGCAATGCCCCCCTGGTGTTTGTTACTTTGGAGTCATAACTGTTGGAACAAAGAAACAAACATTGCCATGTCCCCAGTGGGAAGTTACCACACTCCAGTGAGCCAGTGAAGAGAAGAGGGAAGCTGGAAGCCCATGCAGAGCAGCCTTTAGCTGTGTGCACCCAGTTGTCCTGGCACCCGCAGGGGACAGGAGCTGCAGGGGTGGCAGCAGCACCAGGCCCCCAGGCTCTGGGCTGGGTCAGGCACGTCCTCACCTGGGCTCCGGGGACAGCACAGGAGCATGAGGGCTGCCAGGGACTGGTGAGCGGGAAGGGTCTGTGATGAGCCACCCCAAAGGTGGTCCATGTCCCCAGGGTGTGGGGACAGAGGGCAAAGCTGTCCTCTTGGTGTCTGTCAGAACTGGCTCTGCAGGAAGGTGCTCAGGAAATGCTGCTCAGATCCCAGGCAAAATGGATTCTCCCTCTGTTGAAAGACTCCAAGTTTCCCTCAGCCAGCACTTTCTGGGCTCCTCAGCCCTTTTGTCGTGTCGCAGGGCGGGGAGGGAGTGCATGAGAAAAACAGAAACCCAAAGTTGTTCTGCTTTGAGCTTTGCTTGCATCGCTACCGAGAAATGGCAGGTTCTAGTTTCAGATGCAGCTGGTTCCCCTTTCTGGGAGGAGGTGGCTGGGTCCCGCAGTGCCCTCCTCACGTGAGGCTGGCTCCTTCCCTTCCCAGCAGGACTTTGGAGATGTGGCTGTGCCCTGGAGCTGGCCCAGCCCTGCTCCTCAGCCTCTCCCACTCAGCAGCAGCTTGGGACTGTGCTCGGGCACCTTCGGCCAGCCCGCAGCCCCTGCGAGATGAGAAATTTTTCTCTCTGGGGTGACTTTGTGCCTTAAAGCCTGTGTGGTGCAGAGCAGAGGAAGCTGCAGAAATGGGGGAGCCCCCACAACGATTGGGAGGAAGCAGCCAGTTCGCCTTCACAGCACTGGACACGTAACAAGTGCCTTGGGCCACGTGTGCACTGGTGAGGCCGCAGCTGCAGCGCGTGGGATCGCCAGGACCCCGCAGCCTGTGCTGACGTAGCTGTGACACATCAAGTGCTGCTTTGTCCCCAGCCTTGTCTTTGAAATCCACGGGCTGTGCCCTGTTGTGCCAGGCGGGGAGGTGGTGGGCATGCTGGTGCTCAGCCTGAGCTCTCTGTGTCGGAGCCACAGGAGGATCCTGGCTGGGGACATGGGGACCTGCGTGGCTGCTGCTCTGCTCCTCTGCGTCACATCGTTCTGCTGGCCCCAGGTGTAGGGCGCAGCTGGGGCCTGCCTCGGGCAATGGGAAACTGCTAACAGGGTGAGGACGGGGCCCCAGGGTGGGCAGACCCTGCCTGGTTTGTCTGCAGCCACAGGAGACTTTGCAGAGCTTGTGCTGATAAGGAGCCCTTGCATTCACGTTTCCAAAGGCCCATGCTGAATTGCTGAGTGGCGAGGCTCAGAAATCCAGACGCTAGACAATGGAGAGGCTGGAAACATAAAGGAAAGGAAATTCTTCTGCTGTATTGCCTTTCCTATGGCGATAAGATAACACCAAGTGAAACAGGAGTCCGTGTGGCAGGCTGCGGGGTGGGCACCACAGCTGTTCCCTGGAGGATGTCTGCGCAGGCCGGGGCCTCCAGAGCAGGCAGCGGTGCCCGTGGTCGGTTTTGGAGCAGGAGGTGGCTTGGGCTGCCCCGCTCCTGCTCCACCACACTGTCCCAGCCGTATCCTTGGCTTGTGCACAGCCACAGAGGGGCTGTAAGGGACAGGACTGCACGCCAAGTGGGAAGCAGAGCTGTCCACAACACCCAGAGGTGTGCGGGCCATGAGAAGGGGAGCGATGACATGGGCTGAGTGGCATCTGAGCAAGGAGCGACCAGACAGCGTGAACCTTGGAGTGGGAGCCTTTCTCAAAAAGGGGATGTGATGGGGCTGGTGCTGTTGGGGCAGCAGAGGAAAGGCGAGGACAAGTGCCAGTGCCGTGCCTCAGAGCACAGGGACAGGGAGGTCTGATATGAAACCGGCCAGAGGAACACTCAGAGACAGCCCAAATTAGCTGCGGAAATCATTGTGGGATATTTTGGGCAGCGAAACTCGGATGAGTGATGAGGGGAGCTCAAGGAGACAGGCCGGGGCTGCCACCTCTGCTTGGGAAGTCCCCAGGCTGCGGCCGCCGGGACAGGAGGGCGGGTGGCTCTGCTTTGTCCCCACAGGTCCTGCTCCAGCCACTGCCTGGCCCAGGCTCGCCAGGACGAGGTGGACCCCCGACCTGCCCCATTGCCTGCTTTTGTGTCCCATTATTATAAAACAACCTTCGGGTGGCTGTAGTGCCTGGCTGGGCAGGGACAGGTCACCTCTTATGGGTTGTCACGGGGGCTGTGGGCCGTGTCTGCAGGCAGCGCTGCCCTGCGGGACCTGACAGTGCTTGGGCAAGAAGTGGTTCTTCTTCATGCACAGCCCGTGTCCTGAACTGCTTCTCACTGAGCTGGGTGCTGGCCAGGAGAGTCCCTGCCCAGAGAGCTTGGAATGGAGGTGGGGGCACCGCAGGGGGCACAACAGGCCAGTACAATGGGTAGCAAGCAGAACACAGTGGGATTATGGCCATCACCAGGTGTTCTGCAGGCAGAGTGATGAAGATGAGCCACACGGAGGGATTTCGGCTGTGCTGTCAGTACAGGGAGGTTCATGGGGAGATGATGGCTGGGTGGCTGTGATGCTTGCAGCGCCTGGCATTCTGCCCCTTCATCCTTCCTTGGGACCCAGGACCCAGCAGCAGAGCAGAAAAGGGCACAAAGCACACAACAGCAGGTAGGTATTGCATGGCAGTGCAGTGTGGCTGGTTTGCTGTCACCTGTGACCCTTTCTACACGCTCCCTTGTAGCCCTCTGTGGCTGCTTCTCCCTCCATACCCACTTCTGCTGGGGTACTTGAGGGGTTCTGGCAGCACTAGCACCTCTGATGGGGATGAGCTCCAGCAGCTACGGTCACTCAGGAGGGAGAGGAGCTCTCCCTGCCTGCTGAGCCTGTGCTGGCTCCAGCCCACTGCCAGCACTGCTGCCAGGCCAGCCCTGCAGCAGCCACAGTTACACGAGTGGCTGAAGGACATATTTGTTTGCATACACCCAGCCTCGCCCATGTGCTGTTAGCGCTATGGGGCAGGTGGACATCCCATGTGGGACATCGCTGGGGGCTTGTGATGGCTGTCCAGGTGGCGTGTGTCAAGAACAGCCATCACAGCTGCCTTTCAGGTCTTCTGCCTCTGTCTGGATCTGCTTGAGAGGCTCTTTGGTCCCTCCTGGTTACTCCTCGCAGCAGCAGTGCTGACGGTGGAGAGGCACCAGGAGCAGCCCCTGTTCCCTGCGAGGATGGTCTGTGGTGGGCCCACGGGCTGCTCTCAGGCTGCCTGGGGCTGGGACCAGCACCCATCTGGGCCCAGCGGGTGCTTTGGGGCCTGGGCACTCCATGGGGCCAGGCAGAACATCCCAGGACAGCGGCTGGGTCCCCTGGGCCACCGTGGAGGAGAAGCCAAGTGCCTTTGGTGTGCTCTGGGGCTGCCCTGTGCTGAGCTGCAGCATTGTTGGGCAGGATCTGAGCAGCCATTGTGCAGGGCGAAACAAGCCCTTCCTATCGTGTCAAAGGCTCATGGGGTGGCTCTGCTTCCAGCTGCCAGCCAGCGCGGCCCTGCCAGAGCCCGCCGATAACAATCTCCTCTTGCAACAGGGGGTCAAGTCCTCACTCCGTCGGGTGATGCCACCTTATCAGTGCTCAAGGCTGGCGATAAAGGGATCAATGCAACCTCAGCCGCCTCTCCGCCGCAGCGTCGGGCTGCAGACATAATGTGTGGGTCCCCGCGTGCTCCTTCCCAAGCAGGAGGGTCGTGCGGCACGGCCCCGCGCAGCGCCGGGGCTGGGAACAATAGTGGCCACGGTGGGTGATTCCTGAAAGTCATGTGCTCACCCCAGCCACAGCAGAGGCAATTTGTCAAAGTCCCATTTTCCTCTCCCTGATAAGATAGGGCTCACGGAGCACAATAATGCCTTCCTGAGATACAATTGTGGCTCTTCTACCCGGCACATGCAGAGAGGAGGCTAATTTTGGCTTCACCAGGCTAGTGGAGGGTGAGGGGGGCTCTGCATGGGGGCCAGGATGGCCCTGGCCTGGAGATAGCAGGGTCATGCTGCCAGCCACACCGCTGAGGGTGACCTGTGTTGGTCCTAGGCAAGCCCTGCCCCTGTGGCTTTGTGAGCGCTTTGCTCCTGCCCTGCTTCATTTCCCCACCCACCAAGGCTCAGTCACACTGTCCCCACCGAGCACAGTACTGGGGACACAGTGCCTGTGCAGGGACACCGATGTCCCCAGCTGGTCCTCCCGAAAGGCATCACAGCCACAGGAGAGAGAGCATGAGCGGCTTCATGGTCATGCAGCAGGTGCGTGCTGCACGGGGATGCGGAGCTGCACGGGGATGTGGTCCTGCCTGCCCCGTGTAGGTGCCCAGTGCCTGCAGCTGTGCCCTCACCCCCGCTGTCCTAGCCACATACTGCAAGCAGGTCCCTCCGCAGGCAATCTCAAAGGAAATGCAATAAATGGCACCACTGACAAAATCAGGCCTTACAAAATCCCAGCCTGCTGGGGAACTGGGACTTCTAAATAACAACAGGGAGGGTGCTGCAAGGAATTGGAGTGGGATATTTATGGGTGTTGGTTCTGCCCTGCTCCCGGAGGGAGCACCCAGAACCCATGCACCCAGCGGCACGTCCCTCTGGCGGAGCTGACATTTCCATTTTGGGGCATTGCTTGGGATGCACTTTCTGCACAGCTTGAAATCTGAGCATAATACTATCTTCATGAACCATATTCACTAGTCTGATAATGTGACCCGACAAAAGGTCAATGGAAAAGTTAATGTAATTTATTGGCTGATTTAAAAAAATCTAATCATCTGTTTTTCCTTTTTCCTGCCTACCCCCCACCCGCACCCAGCGCCCTGCTGACATTTTCCAGCTATTCCCAAAACAATGGTGAGGGTGGGAATGCTTTGAGCAGGCACAGCTTTGGAGAAGGCTTTTCCTGAGGGGCTGCTGCTGCATCTTTCTGCTCCTGCTCCGGGAGGAGTGCAGGGGATGCTCCGGGAAAGCGAGGCGCAGATGAGGACACTGGCACGGACAGGTCCAGGGCTACACCAGGGTGCCAACAACATCCTTGCCACAGGAACGGCCCGCTGGGTGAGGTCTCCATCGGCACCTGGCATGCTGCCTCTCAGGAGGAGGAGGACCCAGTGTGGCATGTAGGTGGGTCTGCACCTTTGCACGTGTGTGAGCAGTGGGAAGCGCTGTCATGCAATTGCACATTCCTCCCTTTGAGTTTCCCAGCCACCATGAGCATGCTTCCACTCGCTCACCCAGTGCAGGGGGTTGAAAGCCATAGGGAGCAGCTGTTTCACCCCTTCGCTATTCACAGACACTTGTCTCCTCCTGCCCTGGAGCCTGCGCTGTCTGCAGAGCCCTCGGAGGTGTCTGGAGCAATCCAGCAGCCAGGTGGCTGTTGGGGCATGACCTGTCCTGAGGAGGCAGGTGAGCTTGCTTCATTAGGGTGGAGCTGCAAAAGTAATTAGTCATTTCTTATGCTAATACCTTACAGATTCAAGAGAAAGGACCCCAGAGGGCAAAGGATGGTGGAAAGGATCCAGCAGCTTCTTGTTCAGCGTGATGAGCAGCTGCTTGGAAGTGGAGGCTCTGGAGCTGCTGCCCTGCTGAGCCCTGGGAGGGAGAGCACCTGAGAGGCCCTCTTCTGGTGTGGGCCTGGGGAAGGAGAGTCCAGAGCACTTCTGTCAGGCTGCTGGGTGCTGTCCTGGGGTGGGGATGGGAATCCCTAACTCCTGACAGCAAGCGACTACCCTTGCTGGCTTCTCTGCAGCCCTCAGGCCTCACTGTTACTGAGGAAAGCCTGGAGTAATGCAGTGAGCCTGAGCAGGGTGGCTCGGAGAGCAGGGGGTGAGGAGTGGACAGGTAACTTTTATTGTACAATTTCAGAAAGGCACAGTGATCCTCAGACATGATCTGTTTTCTGTGAGGCTGGTTCATGCGTGTCAGTGTGTGGGGCTGACTGCAGCCCCAGGCTCCCCCAGTGCAGCTCTGCTTCAGGCAGAGCAGCCGTGACAATCCGATTGCCTCCTTGCTGCGCCAAGCTTCTCAGTCCTCTCCCTGCCCTGTCTTTAACGGAGCTTAATTTAAGGTTGGATGGAGAATTTAGTCTGCATAAAGCCACAAAAAATGTTAGCAGTTTGTGTCCGTTTGTAATTTCAGCTTAATTACTGCCAGTGAGAGAACATTGCTTTCTTGCCAGAGGCTTGCTTTCATCCTTACTTAGACACCGTGTATTTACTGTCTGGCAAAACTGTGGAAACATCACGAGTGTCTAGAGCTGAGAATACCTCGCCCTGCAGCTGAGAGGCTGCCGGCTTGGTGCATGGTTACGTGCCTCCAATCTTCCTCCTGCCTCGTGACTTCAGAATTTCTTCAAAAATTTTTGGGGAATGGAGGCACAAAGAAACCAGTCTGTCTGTCTGGCATGGCTCAAGAGAGTCGCTTGGTGCTGGAGACATGGCTTCGGCCTGTGCCTAATGAACTGCAGCATGCCCTCCTTGGGCCAGGGCCCAAGCCCTGTGGTGTCTCTGTGGCCCAGTTTTTGGGCCCACAGATTTCCCCTTGACAGTTTGACTTGCCCACAGAGCTGCTGGTGGTGGGGAGAGCTCGTCCCCATGCGTCACAGCTCCATGGGCACCCACGGCAAGGACACAGCATTGGTGTGTCCTATGCGGGCATGGGCAGTGGTGAGAGGGCAAAGGTGTCTGTCTCTGAAGCGGGGTGAGCAGAGACAGTGGTGGAAACAGCATGCCTGATAATGGGTCTGATTATGGTTAATAGGTCTGATTACGGATGCCCCTTGGAGCACCCCAGCAAGCCGATATCCGTGCCTTCACCAGCAAGCAGTGTGGCCCAGCAGGACCAGGCCTGTAGCACAGAGGAGGGGCCGCAGGTATGTTCCAGAGGGTTTTCATCTTGGACAGGCCCTAGCCTGGCTCTGGGGGCTGAGCTGCTTTAGCACTTGCACCACATCAGGCAGGATCCCGGAGAGCAGCTGCAGGCTTAGCTCACCCAAAGGGAACCTGGTTCTTTTGCTCCACGGCTACTTTGATGTGAAGCAAAGCACGGTGCTAATCGGGCTGATCACACAACTTGCTTCAAAGACGTGCGCCTGGTCCAAACCAGCACAGTAGTGCACATGGACCCCTCAGGCCTTCGTGGTCTCAGACTGGCTAAAAGAGACTCCTCCGTCAGTGGCATTGAAGTGAGGTGGGGCCTGGAAAATGTTCCACCTACAAGGGAAATTAGGAAATCCATGCATCTGCAGTAATTTGACATAACCAAGAGGCAGAGAAATCCCCCCAGGAACTGGTGGGATGGGAGCACTTTGGCAGTGATCGGCTTTCCTCTAGCCTGCTTCCTACCCCCTGCTCCTTCCAGCTTTGGGGTTGCACAGGAGAATGTAGGAGCGATGGTAAGAAAGTGAGGACTCTGCTTCTGTCGGTGCAAGGTCAGCTCTGTGCAGCAAGTGTCGCGAGGCGCAGTGAGGGCTTGAATGGGAAGAAACCCTCTGCTGCAGTGGGAGGTCACGGGCAGCCTCCAGGCTGGAGGTGACACTTATACAGCTGCGTTTCTCCTTGGGGCTGCGGGTCCCCACAGGAGACCTGGGTCAGCAGCAGGACCTGTGACAGCCCCCGGCCCTGAAGGGCCCTGAAGTGCCACTTTGCACAAATGCAGAAAGGAGGGCTGCAGTGCTGTGAAGTCCCGTCCAGAAGAGGCTTCAGGAGGGAGTAGTAGAAGATGACAATATGGTGTAGGAATGCTATCATAACAACAGCGAGTTGTGTGTACAGTGAGGGTGCTGTTTCAGGTTATATTTATATACTAATTTTGCCAGGATTATGAAACTGGGTGCTATTGCTCATGGATAGTGTGGCAATCATTTCTCTTGGACCACACTGTTAAAATCACATTCTGTGTCCAGCCACAGCAGCGGTCAGGAGATGTCTCTTAATTTGCCAGAAGAGGGATATTCTTGGTTTAAGCTCTGTGTTAAAACTCTGGATAAGCCATGGATACCAAACATTCCTTGCTCTGCCCCCATTACAATTGCTGTTAGCATAGCACTAGAAGGGGGGGGTTTGTGCTTGATTCCCTGAAGGGCAGGAATGGGAGCTGTCCCCTCGCCCTCAATTTCAGCTCACTCCATCTCCTCAGCACGTGCCTGCCCCTGTCTCGTGTCTTCTCTAAGCAACCTCCCATCAGAGGTGGGTGGGTGTGCGGGGACCTTCAGCCTGACTCAGGGCAGCAGCAAGGGCTTCTGCTTCTCCGCGGCTGATGTCAAAGAACAGACAATGAAAGCAAGCGGTGCATGCACTGTCAGATATCTCCTCAAAACAGTCATCAAATTCAGGGTGGGTTTTTTTTTTTTTTTTTTTTTTTTTTTCAGTTCAATAGGGGAATTTTGCTATGACAAATATGTCTCGGAAACTGGGAATGCAAACAGCACCAGTTCAAAGACATTTTTCCAGTGCTGCAAACCTAAAGCTGCTCATCACAGCATAGCTCTCGCTGGGCTGAGTGGTAACAAGGATTGCATTCTTGGTTCATGCTAAGGGTATGAAAGCAAGGCACTAATTTGCAGATCTTGAAGAATGTGTTAGTGGTATTTCAGTAATCTAATGCTCTGTAGCCTGTGAAGGCTGCACAGTAACTGAAAGGAAATATATCTTTGTTTTTATTCACTTGGCTTTATTCCTAATTCACTCTTTGATGCCATCAGCCTGGGATAATACATTTTCAGAGATATGCTTGAAATTAAGGAAATGAGTCTGATTAAGTCCTTCAAACATGCTTTGAGGGAGAAATGTACAACGATAGAGGTATTAAAGGCCCCATTTTCAAGCAATTCTAATATGAAATCAAAACATTGTGCTGCTAGATAGTGAGGTCCATTAGCGGTGAGTGTGCATTCTTCAGCTCAAAAGCATATCTGCTTTTCCAGTTGTGAAAGCTGCCCAAGAGCTTGAATTTTTCCTCTGTGCCGGGTGGGCAGAGGCAGGTTCATTTTGCAGTCGCTTTGCTTGCAGCCAAATAATAAGTGCAAGAGCACTTGCCCTTTGCTAAATGTACCCTCTTAGATAAAAAGTGATGGTTTCTCAAGAGTCTTGCCTTTGAGGTTGGCCTACATTTTACCTATTTACTTGTTTGCTTTGGTATGTCTGTGCTGGCTTGGGTTTCCCTGTCATGGGTGGAGTTTCCCTGCATTTACTGGAATACTTCTTAGCGAAGTCAGTAGCTGTAGCAGGACCTGCCAGGTCCCCTGGGCAATTTTTCCACGTGGCTGGGATACCTGCTACCAAACTGAACCCTCCCTTCGCAGGAGAAAATGCTGCAGCCTCCGCTTTGGTGCCGCCCCCACCAGAGCTGCCATGGGTGCCCAAAGATTTCTGCCCAGCCCGGATCTGGATGGGACAAGCCTTGTGCAAACCCTCAGGACAGCGGCGTCCTCACTGGAGACACCTGGGTGTGCTCAGCACAGCAGACTACAGGACAGCTCGGTGCAGTCGTGGAAGCAGGAGAGGCGCTCACCAACCCCTTTCCTTGAGCTACAGTGCAGGTCAGGCAAAGTCTGATGTCCTGCTAGCTGAAAGACTTCTGCATTAAAGACAGAGACAGAAAAAAACAGGGACAAGTACCAAGAAAGCGTGACGTGCCCGGTAGCTGCAGAGAGGTTCATTTAAGGCTGTGGCAGGAACCTCTGGGGAGGGAATCATCTTGGAAGGGCCTGAGCAGTACGCTGGGAACAGGCACAGCCTCCCTGCTGCTTTCCGTGGCAGGCCTGGGGATGGCAAGAGGAATGGGAAAGCACGATACTATTTATTCTGTCTGCTATAAAAAGTGACTATTTAAGACCTTGTTCTAATAAATGGAGCGATGAATTCCCCTTTCACTGTGACTGCTGCTGAAGACATGTGACTTATTAGATATGCTGCTGTTGTAATGGAAATTACTAGCAAGACTATTTAATCCAAGAAGAGCTGAATGTCTGGAGAAAGGGGAAAAAGGATAGGGTGACACGAGAGAAAAGAAAGGCCTCAGCTGTGACAATCTTGGGCACTTTGCACTATTTGCTCTTTAAGCTGTTTCTCAAGATCTTCTGGCAGAGAAGTGATAATAAATTGTTTAACAACTCAGACTTGCCAATTTAGTTTAAGGAGCTTTAAAAGGAGGCTTTTAAAGACTTGTGCCTCTCAACTGCTGATGATTCATCTTGAACAGTAAAACCGTGATTGCAGATTGCCAGCCCCCATTTCACAGGACACTCTGTACACCTGGCTGTGCCTTCGGGAGCTCAGGCGCTTGGCCGGGGTCTGATGTTCCCGTGCAGGTGCCAGATGCGCGTAGGAGTGCAGCGTGCGGCCGTGGTGCTGCTGCCAGCCCGCTGACCTTGGGAACCTCGGCCAGCAGCGAGCCCCAGCCTGCAAGCAGCTGAGGTCAGGAAAAGCAAACAAAGGTAGGAAAGGTAGGAAGAGGCTTTCCTTGCCAGGAAAGTCCCACAGGAGGCCCCGCGGTTGTCCCCAGGGAGGACTGGGTGGCACAGGGCTAGCAGAGGTGTGTTTGCAGCCTCGGTGGCCAGGTGTGGCCAGCTGCATGCCCGTGCACTTGGGAGAAACCTTCCCAGAACCTACTCTGAGCTAGGGCACATATTTATACAGTCCTACCAGAAAAGGCAGGGTGAAACACGCTAACATATACACATTAAGGAGAGTGAATAAATAAACAGTAGGTTTTGATTTATTTTCTCTGCTACTTGGATATCTTAGTTTTGGCACAGGATAGGTTTTGTACACCAATGTGATCTCCAGTTAGGCTTTTGTGTTTGCTGATTTAGAAATCATGCACAAAGGAGAAAAAACCTTGCAAATGTTCTTAAAGTCAAATGATTTTTATGCTCTGTTCTGCAGAAGCACATAAACCTAGCTGGCCCCTGGCAGCTAGGCGCTGTACAGCAGGTAACACTGACATCTCTGCCCTCAAGAATCTGCAGTTTAAGATGAGATAACGGTAGATAAATTCAGACTGGGGAAAACATATAAAATACGATCAGTCAGCCTGAGGAAGGGCACTCACTAAACAGCATGTATCTTCTTGGCATCATTCAGCACATCCGCCAGGGAACATGCAGGAACACCAAGGAGCACACACCTGCTGCTTGGGGATCAGGCTGTGAAGGGAGTGATCGAGATGTTGCATGTGGCAACTCTTCTAGTTGCAGGAGTTGTAAAGGGGCTGGTGAGACAGTTTTATTGGGTCCTGCACCCAGTTCAGATCCACCAGAAAACATGTTTGGGTAGAATATATGTGCCTATGAAATCCAAATAGTCATGGGAAAGCTTTTAAGAAAGGCTGCTGGACTTGATTTAAGCAGGCTGACAGAGCTGCTTCTGTCCTCCAGCCCTGGGCTGCTATTGTGTTCTCACATTTTTGAGCAAAGTCTCGAGGAATTATGCTGGCTGTAAACGGATGTAACATTTCCAAAAGCTGTGACAGCACTGCAGTGTGTGCTCTGGATCAGTTCCTTGTGTTAGCAAGTCTCACAAAGGTGAACTGAGCAGAGAAAGACTGTTATTTCTACTGTGAGTGTTTTTTTTTTTTTCCTCTTTTTTTCTACCAGGTTGAAGACCTGATGCTTTAAAAGAACTGAACACAGTGATCTATTGGTAAGCCATAACTCAATTTGTCCTGTGACCTGTCCCTTTCCTAGACAAACTGTAGCTAGCAGTGCTGGTGGAGAGCCGAGCTTGCCAGGCATCTGCAGTGCTCCAAACCAGAGTAATGCCAAGGGAGCTGGAGAGCAGCTGAAACAGCTTGAGGAGATGGGTGGAGGGAACAGGCCAACCACAAAATTAATCTTTGAATTAATAAAAGCCTGCATGGTTTGAGGTTTGTGAAGCAATAAACAAGTTCAAATTTGCCAGAGACTGAAAAAGAAAAGCAATTAGGTGTAAGGGAAACCTTCTAATGTGGATAAAGATAATACGCTGGAATACGCAATGGGTTGAAAAAAATGATGAGAAGTTAACTTTTAATTGAAAATGACTACAGGAATTTTGATGAACATGTTAAAGTATGTATCAGAGCAAATCTTTTTACTCTTATTACTAATAGGGAATGACGGAATAAGAGCTTCTGTTTAATAGCAGTAATAACTTCATGATATTTTTCCTTTGAGTCATATGGTAGGCTCTTTCACCAGTCAGTACTTAGTCCAAAAAGGATCTTAGACTTTTCCTCATCACAGTATCGTTTCTGGGTATGTATGGATGTCTGCTACTCCCATTTATGCGTGCTGCCTCTGGTTTTCTCTCAATATCCCGGCAGAACGGTACCCATTTTGGTGCTCCTGACTTCACGTGACTGTTCTGGCAGTGCCACGTAGCTGCCTCTTGCCCCGTGCCCTCCCTGCAGCCTCTGTAGCACCGCTGCTCGCTGCATGGCCTGGGAAGGAGGACAGCTTCGTCCCGCTCTGCCAAGCCAACGCGAGGAGAGGACTGGCTTCGTGTGAGATGTGATGGGAGCTGTGCAACAGTTTTAGGGTGACCTACAAAGGCAATGGAAACAACTGTGAGTGCACACATAGAGGACACAACAGCCAGCTTAGGGAGACGCTGTGCTGTGCATTGCTCTCTGGAAGTGACCACAGTTTGGTCCATTTGCAATGTGCTGAGTGACGACTTCCAACAGGCACCACATGTTTAGGCACTCACTGCTATAAAAACGCCAAATTTGCAAGGCTAAAAGCATGAATAAGGGAGAGCCTGAGGAAATGCTTCAGTGCAATCCAAATGGAAATTGGGGGAGTTCTTCACAAATGTGTTATTAGATGACTCAGCCATCACCATTTCAATGTCACAAAAGGAGGCTTTCTGGTTTTAAAATAAAACAAAACATCCTGCTTAAAAGGGGAGGTGTAGGCAATAATAATGAACTAAATATAGTTGAAAATTTGGAAAGCTGATAGCACTGGGTAGATCAATGCTCCAGAAAGAGGGGTAATTAATTAGGGGAATTCAGTGAAAATATATATGGCCAATATGATTGATCCCCACCCAGTGGTGAGAAAAGCTGAAATTATTCAGTAAGCTTTTCTGTTCTTCGTTTGGAAAATGAACAGAATGGTGTCCCCATATCTAACAGTGATATTTTTCTCTTCCAGGCTGTATGAAGAACTGGTTAATAACCATCCATAAAACTAGAGCTGGAAAACTTGCACACAGAAGTATTTTTAAAATTGCCCAACAAGGTCATCAAACCTTTAATACTGATTTCTCAGCAAATACTGTGTCACTGAATTTCCAGAGAATCAGGGGAAATAACTGTTTAGTCATTATCCCAAAACAGTAACTGCTATGTCCTAGGTAAGCATTAACCGAAACTTGGCTAATCTAACCCCAATCCTTGGCAAAAGCAGTAAGGAGGTTGATGAAGTACGCGGCCAACACAGAATTAAACTCCAACATTTTCTGTGAATGCGTTGACTCCAGAAATAATGTTTTTAACTTTTCTTGGTGAGGAGACGCGCTGAATGTAGGAAGATAATCATTCTGACTTGAGTCAGACCAGTTCAGTATTACAGCTAATTTTGGGCGGCTGCCAAAACGGGCGCTTTTGTTTCTCCCATTCTTTTCCTCTTGTTCCCTTAAATAGTGGTCATGTGCCTGCCTGGTGAATCAGTTCAACTCTCGACCAACAGAAAACCATTTCTTTTCCACGTTTCACTGGTAGAGTTTCATATTGGCTCACCTTGCTGGGCTGACTCATCTGGGGGCTGTGTGAGAAGCACCGTGAGTGTGCCACCGGGGCGATGCGATGGGCTTGGGCCATTTCCCCTCCGGAACCTGCTCTGGCTGCACGCCATAAGATGCAATGCTGACCGATTGCCTTGATCTGCAAGGAAGGAGAACTGCTGGAAAAAAATGTACTATGTGGAAAATATAGATCCTCGTATGGCTTACAGACCCCTCAGTGATTTATGGTGCTCTTCAGAATCTTAAACTGATGCATCCGGAAAACGAACCCGAAGGTGTACTTAGTGAAGTCACACCGGTGTTTATAGATTACCTGGAAACATTCAGAAACGTTTCTGGTACAGTGCTTGGAACGATGCACACGTTGGTGGGGCAGTAATCAAGAGCAGGTCAAATCAGCCCTGCCGCCCCAGCTGGCTTTCCTGGCTGGGTGTATCTGCGCAGCACACGCATCTGCCAGAACTAAACACCGGGTTCTAGGAACTGAGAACAGAGAGCACACGAGCTTCAGTCGAGCGTGTCGTGGCGAGCAGTGACACGGAAAAGGGCTGCCTGTGAGGAGAGACGCGCTGCTCGGGCACCGCTACGCTCGCAGATAAGCCTATCGTTAGGTGGCTGCAGGCGCTGTTGGCAGCAGCGGAGTAAGATGGGTTATTAAAGGCAGGCGTGTGTCTGGCAGCACGTGTGGAAGCAGAGAGATACACCAGCCCTTCGCACTCCTCTTGGGGTCCAGCCAGCAGGACCTGGGTGACCTGGGGCTGGTTTCGTAAAGCGCTGGGGTTCGGCTCTCCCCTGCAGGTGCTGCCAGGCCCCTCTGCAGGAGTTTTCTGTGGGCTTTCCTGGTGCTAACCCCAGGGATGATCACCTCCAACGGGGCGATTTTCCATGAGCTGTTTCCCTCTTCCCTCTCAACACTCTCCAACATCCTTGCGGCCACACATGCCTTTACGGACGGATATTTGGAAAGTGGCAGTGTGGTTTTAGATGCTATCAGCCCAGCAGCTGGAGGCAAGAGCACGCCGGGCCCGCGGGACCACGCAGCTCCCCGCAGCCTGCCCGCAAGGCCCGTGGGAGCTGGGGCTGGCGGTCGCCTTCGCCCGGCTTCCTCCAGCTCCGCCAGCCCGTGCTGGGGATGGCACTGGCTCTGCTGCGGGCCCGGCAGCGGCCGAGAGATGTGGTTCGGTGGGTGGTGGCGGTGGTGGTGGCGGGGGGGGCGGTGGGATGGGACGGTCACAGAGGTCTGTTCCCACCTCAGCGATGCTGTGAGCCCCCCAGCCCAACATCAGTGGTTCTGTGACCCCCCCCCAGGCCAACCCTAAAGATGCTGTGACCTTAGTGGTTCTGTAAGCCCAACCTTAATGGTTCTGTACCCCCCTCAGTCCCACCTCAGTGATGCTGTGACCCCCCCAGCCCAACATTAGTGGCTCTGCGAGCCCCCCAGTCCAACATTAATGATTCTGTGACCCCCCCCCCAGCCCAACTTAATGATGCTGTGGGTCCCCTCAGTCCCACCTCAGTGATGCTCTGAGTTCCCCAGCCCAACCTTGGTGGTTCTGTGACCCCCCCCAGCCCAACATTAATGGCTCTGTGAGCCCCCCAGTCCAACGTTAAAGTTTCTGTGACCCCCCCCCCAGCCCAATTTAATGATGCTGTGAGCCCCCCCGCCCAAACTTATTGGTTCTGTGAACCCCAGTCCAACATTAATGGTTCTGTGACACCCCCATCCGCACTTCAGTGATGCTGTGACCCCCCCATCCCAACCTTGGTGGTTCTGTGACCCCCCCCAGCCCAACATTAATGGCTCTGTGACACCCCCTCCCCCCCCCCGCCCAACTTAATGAAGCTGTGCCCCCCCCAGCCCCAGGCATCCCCAGTGGTACCGGGCCCTGACCCCCCCCTCCACGGGTGTCCCCCAGCGCTAGCCCCGCCCCCTCCCCAAGCCCCGCCCCTCCCCTTGCCCTCTCCCCCTCCCTTCCCAAGCCCCTCCCCTCCCCTCTCTTCCGCCGGGCGGGCTGCGGGGGGCATCTCGCGGCGGCGGCGGCGGCGGCGGGGGCTGCGTCACTTCCGGCGGCCGTCCCTCCCTGCCCCGCCCAGCGCGTGCAGCCGGGTGGCGGCGGGATCCGCTCGCGCCTCGCGAGGGAGCGGGGGGGGGGGGCGGGGAGGGGAGCGCCGGTCCCGGTCCCGGTCCCGGTCCCGGTCCCGGTCCCGGTCCCGGTCCCGGTCCCGGTCCCGCGGGCGGCCGCCGGCATGGGGCTGAGCTGAGGCGCCGCCGGTGAGTGCGGGGTTGGGCGGCGGGCACCGCCGGAACCGGCACGGCCGCGCTCGGTGGGGGCCGCCGGGAGAGCGTGGCCCAGGGCGAGGGCGGGCGGAGGGCCCGGCGCTGAGTCAGCGCCCTGCGGGCGGCCCCGCCGGGCACCGGGGGGCTCGGCTGGCGGCATGGAGGCGGCTGCGGGCGCTCTGCTGGCCTGCGGAACGGCCGGGGGCGCCGCCGGCACCCGGCACCTTCATCCGCCGCGACCGCCGGCACCGTTTGCAGCGGCGGACAGCCGGAGCGAGGGCGGCCGCCTGCCTCGCCTCGGGGCTCCCAGCGTGGGCTCAACCCTGCGGGGCATCTGCCCCCTGTGAGGCATCTGCCCCCTGTGAGGCATCTCCCCCCGCGAGGCATCTCCTCCTGCAGGGCATCTCTCCCCCCCCCCCCCCCCCTTTATTTTTTTTTTTAACGCAGCAGAATTTCTTTGAATCACTCAAGGTGAAGGGGAAGAACTTCCATACCTGCAGCGCTGGCTCTCAAAGCCCGCTCGTGCTGGCTGGCGAGCTGTGCCTGCAGGTGTTGCGGTTGGACGGCTGCTCGCTCCTGCTGGGGCACTTCAAGAAGCTGTTGTCTGCCTCAGCCCAGATAGCGTAGCCTCCAGCAGTCGGAGGTGGTTGACATCTGGAGTGTTCTGACACGATTGTTGATGTGTCTGGCTGTACCGCTGGCTGTCTTCTCTTAATCTCTGAGATTTAGAATTTAGAATTCTCTATTGAGAATTTAGTTCCAGTTCTAGAATTCTTCAGAATGTGTTCTTTGCTGTAAATACTACCTAGAACTGTAAGCTGTTTTCCCAGCTGGTGTGATTAAGGTTAAGTTTCATTGAGCCTATTCGTTTCTCTGACTGTATTTTTTTCTTTAATTTTAGGTGAATCAGCCATTGTATGAGATTTGTCCACACACTGGCTCTTCAGACAGGTTAGCTATGTCTTTCTGCCATCGGTCTCATCATATTTGAATTGCTGATTTTTCTTTTTATTAACATAAACCTGTCTTCTGTAAGGTACTGTGTTATCTGCTGCAGAACACTGAATTTCTTGAATCTCTGGAGAAACATCTTTTTTGGCGTTATTTAAATGCAGTGTATGGAATAAGTCAGGCCTTGCTAAACTCAGTGTCCACGTGTCGGTGTCATAGGTGACAGCAGCAGACCTTGACTGCGTGTACACTGAGGAAATGTTTGTCGTGCTATGTAGCACGGCAGTAGGGCTCCATGCTGCTGGTTTTGTACGCTGCTTTTTCTCTTAGCGACCTATGGACGCAGCGTTACAGTCTTTGATGAACACGAGTCATGTAAACCTAGAAATGGGGATTGACTGGAAAATTTATTGGTATTGATCTAACTCTGCTCAGTTCTAAGAAACACGCTGATAAGATGGCTTGGTGGAATACCAGTGTTGTGTATTAGCAGCAGTGTGGTCACCCGTGAGGAAGAACACGAGAACACTGGCTTCTGACAGCTTGGGATGTTCCAGAGTGAGCGCCTAGGTCAGCTAGGGAAAGCCGATGTGATCGGAATTACTCAGCTTCTGAAGGGCTTCAGAAAAAGGGTAAGCGTTCCAGTTGTGATGCTGATGTGAGGGACAGAGAAGTGGTTCAGAAGGCCAAGTGCAAAGTGGTACAGCTCGGGGCAGGCTTCAGGCCTTTCTCCAGGTTCTTGTTCAAGCTGGCACCGCTACTGAAAATGAATCTCTTCCCTTGGCAGCTTTATGTACCTCTACACTCTGCCACCCGAAGTGTTCTGTGCAGCTCAAACCCAAAGCAGGAAGACTTACCTTGCCACAGATAACTTGCAGCAAGTCATGTCACCAAGATCAGTCTCTGAAGGAGCAGCGTGTGCTTTTTTTAAGGTTTTTCAGAGCAAGTACTGACGTAACGTACTGTCAACCTGCAGGGAGGTGGTGATACTGACCTGGTGTGGCCATCATCTGCTTGTTCTTAGTCAGTGGCTGGAGTTCCAGCTTCTACTGTTTGATGTTTCCGGTGCAAGTCAGTGTCAAACTTTCCAGTTACACTTTCTTTTGCTGTACTTCCATATCTCTAATCTTTATCTCATCTCTAATTCTCAGTTAAACCCTTCTGTTTAGCATGTAATTTGCTGCTGCGTGTTTTTCCTTTTTGATATGGCTCCCTTTCTGTCTAGGTTAGCGTCTGCTGAAGTAAAAAGCAGTTTCTAGGCTAGACTGTTCAAGTGGTATGTTTTTATTGTACTCCTGTGCCTTGCTATTACTAGTTACGCCTTTTGACTTGATGTTGCTTGGATTCCTAAAGTGCTCCAATTACCATGGTAACTGACTGTCTCAGTCTTTTAGAGGAACTCTGTCCAACTTCACGAGCGTATAGGGTATTACATTTGGATTTAGCCTGCTAAGCTGTGCTCATCCCTTTCCAGGCTCGTATCTGCTCAGCTTTCATCTCCTTCAGAATCTCTGGCTGAGGTTCTGGCTGCCTGTCTCCCTTCACCTCTCCATTTATACCCGCCCCATCTGAGGTCCCATAAAGCTGTGAGATGCTGTTAACTTTGGTTTCGGCTAAAGCTGTCCCTCCATGTCATGAGGAGGAAAAAGAAGCTCCATGAAAGTTATCCAGCGACTTTGCAGACTCTCTCCAGCAGAGCTGCTGGACAGCAGCTGCTGGCTTCCTGAAAGCCTTCTGGTAGTGGTGCTGTTCGGGGTTCTCTGCTCGGTGTCTTCAGTAGCACTCTCCAGACTGAACTCATCATGCTCTCACCCTATGCTTTTTTTTTCTTGTTAATTGTCTTCTAGAATAAGTGTTTGTTCCTCTTTTTTTTTTTTTTTTTAGTTCAGCCCTTCTCCTCCGGAGAGGGCTTGATGTCTGGGGCAGGCACTAATCCGTCTCTAACTGGAAGACAAGGAGTGAGGTGTCTGAGCAGGGCCCTGCCGGGATCAGCGTGGGGGAAGTTGCATCATGGTGGCTGAGTAAGATTGAGAAACTTCATGTTTCAGGCCTCCTCATGGCCAGCACGCCATGTGACAGGCATGATGTATCAGGCAAACTGTTTTGCTGAGGTCCTAATGAATCCTTTAAAAAAAAAATGTATTGATGAATTTTTCAGAAGAATTTTTCTTGTTTGCCTCAAGGAGGTGGTGTCCCCACTGTCTTTTGTGGGGGGTAAAAGGTAGCCAACAGGACCCAGACTTTCAGTGTTATGGAGCCAAGTTCCATTTATTCTAGGGGCATGCTGTGGAAATGCTTTTTTATTGTTAAAGCCAGGTTGAAGTGGGTTGCCCATGTCACAGAAGCAATCTGTACTAGAACAGGGGATTGACATGGAAAAGCCAGGTATTCATCAAGCAGATTAACTGTTGGACACTTGTTCCTTTTTTTTTTTTCCTGGAAACCTTCAGATACTGTTTGCTTTATTTCTGTAAATGCCAGCAGTAGGTTACTTTGACTTAACTTGTCTAAAGTTGGTTGTAGGAATCTGTCCTTCTGGCGTGCAGAATGTCTGAGTTGAGAGGTATACTGAAGTGTCCTTATCAGAGGCTGGAGAGAACTGTTTTAACACTTTCCTTGTTAAATGTCTGTCTGGTATGAGCCTGCCGGTAGCTGGCGTGGAAGGAAGAGATTGCATTCCTTTAAGATGTTGTGAAAGAAAGTTCTTTAAGTAATTCTTATAAAACTTTAACTTTTGGGAACTAGAAAAATGGAGTTTCTCAGATTCATTTCCTCAATTTTCAAACAGTATCAGAGCAAAGTGCAAATAAATGCTTCTTCAGCATACAGTTAGATTCAGCTTTTGGATTACTTAGAAATTTGCATTGGAGAATTGAGGGAGTGTGCACTTTTTTGTGTGGAGATGACCGCAGTGTGGTATGTAGTACAGGCAAGCCTGCTGTGGGCCTGTAGGCGTGGTGGTGTGCCAATTAATACATCTTGGGTTCTTTCTGTGGGGAAGGAAACCCAGCGTTCTGACTAGTGCTTGAATCTGGCCATGTTTATCATGGTAGAGTTAGTACAAAAGAAATCTTAGTTCAAAAATCAAATTTCCTAATTAGATGTTTTAAAAAATATTTGAAATAGCAGTAAGGCTGAAGTGTTTCCCTTTCACTGTTATACAATGAGCTAAAAATAGTTTTCATTCATAAAAAAGCTATTTCCTTTGTTAAGTAATCTGCTTAGCAGAGAACAAATGTTCAGTTTGTAGTAAACTGTAGTTGTATTATAGCCTCAAGTCTGACACCTTTATTCCTGAGTGAAATAACACTGCAAACTTTAATCTTTGGTAGCCGAAAGGGAGCCTTAAATAACAAAGGATAGGTGTTTCATTGTTACTGCTTGGGATTTATGAACGAGGTGTACACAAAAATCTGAAGTGCTGTGTGTTGCAGCTCTTTTTCTTATTTAAACAAGGAAATTTAACCTTCAGCACCTTCTGCGTGGAGCCCCGTGCATGGGTTTGGCAGTGTGTCCATGGCTGGGCAGTCCAGCTGCTTGCTCCAAGTGGTGCAGTGTCATCGTGTTCATAATCCTGTCTGTTTTACCAGAAATCGCTGCCCTTGGGATTCATCTTCCTTGCACGGATCACGTATTTTTCCTTTAAATGAATTGAGTTCTTTTTGTAGTTCTGATTTATTAGAGTTCTGGCATTACATTGGTCATCTTAAAGCAGCTCTTTGGAAGAGGACCAGGTACTGGAAATAGTAGTAAGTCCATTGCTTCTTTAGTTGGATTGAGATTTTATGTAGTATTTACTACCCGTAGACCATCCTCCAAACCAAAAATACCCGATTCTGTTTTTTTTCTCACCTTATCAAAGTTCTGTAATGTGTTTTCAGTTTAGAAGGTACATGCAACAACAAAAATGGCAACTCCTTTAGATTTTAGTGCAGCTAAAGGATGTTAAAATGAAAGGTGAAAAATGAGAACAGCTATGAAATCAGAGCTCCTGGTCCTTATAAAGGGTAGGAGACAACAGCAAAATGGAACGGGTTTTGAGAAATAGAAAAAGTAGTAAGACTGACTTTTAGCTTTTTCTGACTTTGGATGCAAGGAAAATTGAATGTAGAAAGTAAGTTGCACTGTAAAGAATGTTCAGGAAGGGATCGTAAGAATCAGTGGGGACAGGTACTGGGAAGGCCAAAATGCAAACAGAATAGCAACCAGCAAGAGGCAACATTCCTGTAAAAGTACACTTTTAGTAGGAGGAAGATGGGAAAAATGTGATCTTGATTCAGTGGAGAACTTACATTTGTGCAGAAGATGCAAACATTTAAGGTGCTTATTGCCTAATTTGCTTGTCCTCTAACACAGGTTCACATAGGTGGATAATCTTATTAATACTTGCATGAATATTTGTGGTTTTGCACTGGAGAGTAATTCTCTTAAATGGTTCTTCATCAGCTGCCCATGATAAGCTTCACTGTAAAATTCTTAAAATGACTTTAAAAAGCTCAATAAATGCTAAAAGATTACCTAGAAGTACTCACAAGTACTAAAAATCTGGCAAAGGACGAGTCTTCAGAGACATAGAATGGAAGAGAGCTGAAGAAGAGGAGCTGGAAGTCTGAGAGTTCACTTCATCTCAACTAATGGAAAAAAACTGAGATAAATAAGCTTACATATTTTCAAGTTCTTGGAAGATAAGTAGAAGAATATCAGCATGGACTGTTTTGTGGGAGAATAATTACATCAAAGGGCTAATATCTTTTTATTTCAGAGCAGAAGACTTTGTGGGTAGAAGCATTGGCAGTCTTGTCTCTTAATTATTTTTTCAACAAAGATTTTCCACATCTTAATGGCCTCATAAGTAAATGGAGGCATGATCTGGAGGAAAGTAGTTTAGGGAAAGTGTAAAATTGGGTAGGTGATTCTATTCAGAGAACAGTAATTAATGATTCAGTGTTGAAATGAGAGGTTATGTTGAAGGGTTGTGTCCTGGATACAGTTGCCTTTAATGAAAGCATCAGCCAACTGGCTGATTAAGCGTGCTTATTAAATTCTGAGGGACTGTGTGTTGGAAGATGTGATGAGAGTTCAAAATGACCTGAAAAATAGGATGAAATTCAATAGGGACAAATGCAGACTACTGCATTTAGGCAGGAATTGTCAGCTGTGCAAACGCAGAGTGAGGAATAACTGGTTAGGTACTAGAAAAAGGACCTGGGGGTGTACTGGATCACAAGTTGAACATGAGTCAGTGTCACACTGCTTTCAGAAAAGGCAGATACCGTGCTGGGATGTTTAAACATGAATATTGTCAGTGAGATGTAAAGCTGAAGTCCTTTGGCTTTGTTTACTGTTGGTATAGCCTTGGTGTGCACACAGTATCTGTTTCAGGTGCCAAAATTCAAGAATTTAGACCACTTGGAAAGAGTTCACAGAAGAGAAATGCAAATGATCGGAGTTTGAGGAAACAACGTCATAAAGATGGAAGAAAATCAGTTACTTTGGCAGGAGATGAGGAGGCGAAGGGGGCTGTAACAGATTTCAAGTGTTTTAAATTTATAAGAAGGAAACGCTGTTTTCTGAGACTGTTATGGACAGGTTGAAATGGGATTAAGTTTACTCAAGGAAAGCACAGATTGTGCTTTTAGCTTTCTTACAGTAAAATAGTACTTCAAGAAGTCTTATTACTGGTGGCCATTAAGAACAAGCTAGTATGTGTTGGGAAAGGCAAGTATAGTTGGTTTGGGTTGGGGAATAGACTAAGCTCTCTACTGCCGTGCCTTTTACCCCACTTTAAAGGATTCCAATTTTAGTTTGTGTTGGGACAAGGAGACGAAAATGCAGAGGACGCTTTTTGTCTGTCATACAAAATGTATGCTTTTGTGGTCGTACAAGGTGAGTTTAGACCTTGCAGACGTTCTGATGGCTGGACCATGCTGCTTGGATCAGTGTGGAAGGATGCTGTGCTTCGTGTCACTGCTTGCAAATGGAGCAGGTTCCCTCGTGCTGCCGGGAGGTTCTCTGTGGTAGAAGCTCTACAGCATAGGAGTGTGTGTCTGTCACTTCAGTGCAGTAGAGCTTTGAGAAATCTTCAGTTCTTCTGGAAGTCTCAGTAGCTTCAAATTACTGCTTTAGACTTAAATTGTAATCCTAGTGCCTAATCGTCGCTAGAAAGGTCCACCTTTGCCTTTGGAGGTCTCTGAAGGACACATAGTTCAGTACATACACCAGTAGAGGAAGCCTCAGTGAGGACAGATAACTTTCAAAGCAGAAAGTCCAACTGCCAGCAGAGCCATCCTATTTTAAGCATTGTTATTCTCATGCCCTCTTAGAATTGCTTTTGACTGTCTGCAGTAGACTTCATGTCAAAACAAAGTATCCAACTAGTCCTCCTCTTTTGGTGACTTATTCTTAAGATAACTGGAATGTATGGAAAAATTAATTTAATCCTATGTGTTTTGGTATAATACCATGCCTCCAAATCAGTGAAGAAAATTACAGTTACATTATAACTCCGTCCTTTAGATCTGCCCCAGTGATTGGTGTTAAGAGTAGCAAGAGTTTATCTTCTGCAGGACAAATTTAATGCAGTAGTAGACACAAGGAGCTGAAAGTTCAATGATGTAGTTGAGGGTTGGCCTCCAATAATTGAGGTTGTATAGTATATTGCAGTTAGATTGCAGTTAGATTGCATTACCTATCTTATCTTCACCCTGTAATAGTATTTATTGAGCTGTACGTCTTTTCTGGGTACAGGTGAATTTCCTGAACAGCCCTATTGCTGTTGAATTGCTAAATAATATTTTCTCTGAGCAGAAGGATGGCTTTTCTTATCCATGCTTTCCAAATAGAAAAAATGTTTTTATATCAGGGAGTGGAGGAGTCTTAATGTTATCTGCTGTTGTTGTGAAGGCTTGATCCAAAGCCCGGTAAATTCGAAGGGGCTGTTCCATTGGCTTGAACAGTCTTTGTCTACTGTCTAAAACTGGTGCTTCTGTCACTACAGCAGAAATCCAGGTCTGACAAGCCAGCAAAAAGTTCTTTTCAGGCCAGCTGGTAATTCAAATGGGTACATAAAAGAGCTGTCAAATGGGCGATCTTGCAGGGTGCATTCTTTGGATCGATGCCGTCTTCAGTTGGTCTGTTTGGCAAGGACCAGAAAAGAAGTTAGGTACTTGTTTCAGGAGAGGGTCTTGACAGTACTTCTCTGCATCATAGGTGTGTTTTACTGCTAGAGGCAATCTACTGAGCCTTAATGCCGGCAGTGTTAAAGGTCCAGCTTTTGACACCCAGGTTTAAGTGCCAGCAGTGAGTGTACGAAACACAGCTTCTGCCTGCTTGTTGCTCGGTATGGTTGTCCTGCAGCGGCACTTTCACCTGCACTGGGGTGGGACCAGCTGGGGTGGGATGGAGGCACGGCTCTGGAGCAGAGGTGGATGGAAGATCGCTGAGCAAACAGGCGTGTTTTCAAAGGACTGTTGCGTAGGCTCCTTTGGCTGGATGCGTGCACAGGCTTCTGCCTTTGTAAGTTTCGTTACGTTCTGCCTTCTTTACGTTTCGTTAGGTTGTCTACAAGATTTTGCAACTGGTCAGCCTAACAGAATCCTTGCCATATCCTGTGCTAGTGCAGATATCCTCGTGGAGCTCTCTGCTGTCCCAGCCCCTCACCTGCCCAGCTACACCGCTTCGTAGGAGCTCCTGTAGTGGGACTGCTGGCGTAACTGCCTTCTGAGCCTGCATTATGAAGTTCTTGTGTCTCGTGGTACTGCTATGCTACTAGCACTTGTGACACCGGTTTTTAGCCTGTGCCCATTTTAGCAATGATTATCTGGTGCTTTAAATGGCTCCTGCCTCTGTGCTGGCTCAGTTGTTTGTTCACGTAACTCCATTGGCAGGGTGGGATCACAAGAGTGTTTTTCTCATTTAGTGCAAAGAAATTTGGATTTTTTGTGCCTACATCTTGCACATGGAACACACACAGAGTGCCTCTGCTTCTTGTGCCTGCTGCTATCCTCACATAGCATAAACATTTGGGAAGCAATGCCATATTAAGTGCCATAATTGTCTGTCCATCTGAAGTCAAGTGACACTGCTGATTGTAAGACAGACGTGATGGGAGGATTTACACAGGCTAGTTGGGCAGTAGCTGTGCTGGTTGGTGAGCTCCTTTCAACAGAAGCTGTCTGTCTTACTGTTTCACTCTGTCCTCACATCTTATCTTTTCTAGATTTCTGAAATGTGGACTTTATATCTATGTTTTAGTCCATCAAGTAACATCCTAATGCTTAGGATGTTAATTTTATATTATTATTTTTTTTAGTTAAGTCAATATTCTTCATTTTGGAAGCCTTGTAGCGTATTTATTAAATACAGCATATAAAGCAAAAGCTATTTAAGCATATGATGTATGTAGAGGATGGTGGCAACCCGTACCATGCTTTAGAAAGCCGACCACTGTTTTGACATAACATTTTTGGAAAAAACAAGGCTCATGGGGGAGATCCGAGTAGAGCATCTGGACCTGTGGTATCTGACAAGGGACTGCTTCTGAATACTGGAGTAGACACTGGCGATACTCCAGTTTTAGAGGTCAGCAATTAAAGACGAAAGAGTGCTCCTTGATACATTTAATATACTTAATTACAGCATTCCTGTCTTGGCTTTAAGAAAATTAACCTTCCTCCTTACGGCAGAGAAGCCTGGTACTCTTACTTCTCTTAGTACTGCTTAGGTAACATTTGTAGTTTGGGAAGGAAGAAAATTTGTAAATGGTGGCTGAAATGCTGACATCAATATTGCTCCAGATTTGATCTGTTCAAGCAGAATTTCTACTTTTAGGTAATTATGCAGGTTAAATGTTAAATATTAATGCAACGGTGACCCAAAGCTATTGCTTAGTGGAAGCAGCAGTTGTGAAGACCTTTACTGACTGTCAGAATCAGTGCTGAGAAGATTGCAGCAGTCGAAGGGAGATCAAGTGTCAGATTTTCGCAGTCTGTTTCCATTTACAGGAGTTGTCTCCCACTGCTGATGTTGTAGAAATCATTCCCAAGAGGTACACGAGTACCATCTAGACGGAGTTATTTAAGGGCAGCGATGAAATGTATTGTAGTAGGCTTTTGTGAGTTCATTTAATTTCACGGATTGTAGAAGTCCTTCTTTGAGGGATAACTGTTCACTAAATAACTAAAGCTCTTCTGGGTTTGTAGGACTCTCTTTGAATGACTGGGACATAGTAGCTAGGTGGACGTGGGCCAAAGTTTACATTACAGGCATGGCAGAATTGAGTTTAATGTTACAGTCCTGCGCTCCTGTTCTCTTCTTGCCTTTGTCAAACTTAAGTCTGTGGACAGAGAACGTAACTCATCACCCTCTGTTTTCTCATCTTACCTCATATGGTACTTTTGAGAGTAAATCAATCATTTTCAGGAACTAAGCTGTCAGGTTATATACGTTCTTGAGCTTGAGAAAATACTCTTCTATAGCTGTTTAGTCTCTGAATGAAACTGGTTTGCAGATTTTTCTGTTACGTATTATTTTGGTTATTAGAATTCAAACATGGTAGGCTGTCCTGCTTAACATCTTAAAAAGGTTGTATCAAAGAACGTAATTTAACTTTAATTTTTTACATTGTTATTTTTACAGTTTTAGCAATGTTGTGCGTAGTATTTCTATTGATTGGTGCGTTTGCACACAAGGAGAAGAGCTCTATCCATTGAAGCATTTCTGATCTAACTAAAGTGAATGTGGTGCAAGATTAAGGCTTTATATCAGTTTAGTATGACTTGAAAATAAAAATGCACTTTCAGTAAACTTTAGAAAACCCAGGTTTAAGTGCTTAAGTTTAACCTATTTGCATGGAAATACCTTCACTTCGTTAAGAAAAAAAATAGAAGGGAGTATAATTTGTTGTCATTTTTGTTAATTTGGAAGACACTGCATTTAGCAGTCACGTAAGCTGAACTTCAGGAATCTTAAATTGTACATCATGAAGTTAGAAAAGTATGAAGAAGAACTTTGTCTCGTTCAGAAGGCTCAGTGGAGAGTGCAACAAAAGGTACTCGATTGTACTTATGATGAGAAAGAAAATAAAAGCGCCAAAGCAGTTGGCTTGCTTATAATGAGCGTGACTGGTTCTCTAAATATACTGTAGTCATACCTATGCCACCTAGATGCACTTCTGAAGAAATGAAGTTTAAATGTCTAAACTTTTAAGGGAAGGTTCATCTCATGTAATTAGGTTTTGCTTGATCATCTCCTTGACATTTGATTCCAATGCTCTGATGTTACCCTCAAAATATTTTCCAAGAATTCAGAGGAAGAGGGGAAAAAAAAGTCATTGCCTCCTTTTACTGAGCATCCATACTACAAAAGCAAATACATCCCAGGGAAGTAGATACTCTACACCGCACAATAAGGCGGCAGCCACGCAGGAAAGGCTGGGCTCTTGGCACAGCCCCTGAGGGGAAATGCTTCCTTGAAAGGACCCATTGTTGCTGCATTTGGGTCTTCAGACTCCCAGTTCTCTGCCTGGAATGCTTGCAGTTCTCTTGGTGCTGGGATGGGGCATCTTTGCCATCTCTGTTATCTAACCATGGTAGTCTTGGTTGTTTAATGAAATAGAAGGTCTGAGTGAAGTTCATGCCTTGTGAAAAAGGAGGGTCTTTTTGGAAGGGGCTTCAGTGCTCAGCTATTGATGGCTAACACTGGGCGTAACGGTGCTGTGCCTTACCCAAGATGTTTGAAACAGTTTAACTTTCCCTTCCAAGAATAAAGAAAACGTTTCATTGTCCCTGTTGCCAGAGTCCCTGAATTCTAACCCAAACGACTAGTGTTTCCTATTTTGGAATGGAGAATAATAAGTATCTAAAATAAATGTATGCTTTATCGGATTCCTTGACTGTGGTGCAGACCTTCTCTCCTGTATGGCAGCCAGGTAAGGGATCCAGAAATTTAAAAACAAGGACAGGCTATTCTTGCGTGCCTGAGAGTGGGAACATGCGTTGGGGAATGTTGGCTTTTGGTGCGTGATTTCTCAGATGAAAATTTTCATTAATGTAAGTAGCTGCTGCTTGAAGTAAGATAAATGAGATTCCAGGAAGATTAAGTGATGAAGCGCTTGACTAGCTGTCCTCGATATGATCGACTGTTTTCCTAAATCCTCTTCTAACATGTCTTCAACTTTTGCATATACTATTACAGTAGTAGAAAATTTTTAATTGATCTGAACAAAAGGATCTGAAGGATCTGATGACCAGTTATAAAGTAAGTTTTCAGTATAGTATAGGCTGTAGTACTTTGTTATCACGATGTATTGCAATATGAGTTCATTGTTAGATATAGGATTATCTTTACTTAATGTAGTATGTATTTTACTATAAACATTGCAATTGCTATTACAGCCTGCAGAAAGTATACTTTACAAAGAATACACTCCACAAATGTAAATACGATTTTGGTTTGGTGATTGTTGGATACAATGGTCTTCCTTAAGCCTAAACACAGAAACAAAAGCCTGTATTATAACAGAAAGCCCAAGATGGGAAGTGATAAAATAGGTATTGAGTGGAGGGCTTTGTTAAAATTTAGCTCGTGTACTTGTAAAATTTCCATGTATTCATGAAACTATTATGTCATTCTTATTGTTAGAACTGGGTTAGTTGACTAAAGTGTTAAGCTTTGTTTGTAGTACAAATTATAACCTTAGCTCCCTTCAAAATATAGCTGGAGGATTTTTGGTCTTCCATACTTCTTTCAGCCTGTATGTTGTATACAAATGTTTATGTTATGTGGTTAATTTCATAATTAGGGGTGCAGCCACAAGTTACTGGAGAACTGTAAATGGCAACAGCATCCCTTTGTGGAAGGTGTTTCTCAGATTGAAGGTGCCCTTCAAGGAGAGTATCTCTTGTTTTTGTAATTTGGGTTACAGACTAGCAATAAACATTAATGTTAAAACAATACTGAAAGACTTAACAAGTTTAAGTTAACACAGGTAAGGTCGTAATAGTGTATGTGGAAGTAAAAATGTGGTAAGCTTTGTTTTTTAAGGTCATAAAAACATAATATCCCCAGGATTTAGGCTAAGTTATGCAACAGGTATGAAGTGTGTGATTTGTTTCAGTTTGGAAATGATCTCTGAGTGACGTGGCTTTATGTTCCAGGGGCAGGCAAAGACAAGACTCTGTGCGTGCATGGTGTTGTGCTTGCCAGGTGGTGCAAGAAGTCTTCAGCCTGCTGCTGCAGCTCAGATGTGGATCCTTCGTAGCCAGGGGCGTCGCGTGATCCCGTCTGTCACAGATCGTGCCTCTGGTCACAGAAACGAGGTGGAAGTTGTCACTGTTGATGGGGCCATAGCAGTGAACATGAGAGGTGCAGAAATGCCTAGTGTGGGCACAGATGTGTTTGGAAGCTCCTTAGAAACTGAGAAGCTGTAATCTGGAGCTTTGGAAGCTTTCCTTTGAGGCGATGCCTTGGCCGATGAGTGAAGGACAGATAAATCCTGGTGACAAGCTGTTTAGAGGCAAAATGTCTTAATGTGGATTTTAGCAGGGCATTCCTATAGCCTTCGAGCATTTGTAATTCCAAGTCTGTTTAAAAATGATCCTTCACTCATTTTCAGGGGTTGCAGATTCTGCCAATGTTTTCAAAAGCAGCCAGTGGAGAAATTTTAGTAAGGACAACGTTATTTTTGCGTATACTAAAATAAGACCTCTTATGTGAAAGAGGACGACTAGAATGTAAATATGGGACTGTTCTCCAAGGCACTGTGGGCTGAAACTTTGGTTTTAGCTCTTGAAAGCTCGAAATGTTCTATTCAAGTTTGCTTTTTTCAGTGATTTATTTTAGTGTGCAATGTGTTACGCGATACAGTTTCAGAAGAGTGTGCTCCTAAATCATTTCTTTTTTCTTTTTTTTACAACTTAACCTTGTTTGCTCGTCCATTTATTTATTGGTGCAGCTCATTCTGAATGAACTCAGGGCTTCAGACTCAGCTCAGGTATTGTTTGTGGCACTCACTGGCAATTTGCAAGGGCAGGAGCTGCAGACTTGAGTAGTAATAGCTGATAAGACTTTTCCTACTATTTTTATGGCCCCATTTGTAAGTGTGCTTTTTCTAGATTGTGGTCTTTTAAACTGTACCTAGAACTTCTTTCCTGTCTGCTGATAGCAGTTCTGACATCAGGTTAAATATTACACAAGTCAAGAAAAACTTAGTGAATGCAACCTTGCGTGGTCAGTGCTGCCAACTGTTGCGTAAACCAGGCAGTCGCTTTAGCAGGATGGCAAAGGAAACCTTGGGTCAAGAACAGATTTTTTTTCTTCCTGTGAAGAAAGTTTTTTTTCCTAGACATTCCTAGTCCGTCTAGAGTAATTTTGAAGGAGCATTTTAATTGTTTTGTATTGCTAGGGGCTGGATAAGAGAGATACATATAAGCATCTTATGAGATTCAAATTCCAAAATAAACTTGTTCAGAGCAACTTTCGGCATTAGGCTTGAGGTACACATGGAGAGCTGTCCTTGAAAGCACCATCACCCTGGATGTGCCAGGTATGCCTGTGCAGCACCTGATCGGCGTGTGAAAAGCTGACTTCTGTGGAAGGTCAGCGCTTTTCCTCTGGTAAAATGTACTTGTAAAAAATTCCTTGTAAAATGTACTGCCATTCTTTTCTGCTAATGGACAGCCATAACCCAGGCTGCATTCTCATCTTTCCAAAGAAATTGAACATATTTGAAATCTGATGTATTCTCAGATAATCACCTCTTCCTGGCCAGTTGTAGTTTGAGTGTTTCTTCAGTTTTGCATTTCACAGCTGCCTGTATGGCAGAGATTGAACTGGTGTTTTGTACATGTAAAGCAGTTGCTTACAACTTGTAGGTTCATTGTATGGAACGCTGAAAGCCTTTACCATAATGCATGGAAAACTGCACTCAGTTTGGTAACTACTCTAAATGTGTGGGGATTGCATGCTCCTGGAACAAGAATAAAACCTGGTAATAAATGTTGCCTTTGTAAGGTCTGCTACCTCGGTAGGTTGATTCCTTCTCGAGATAAAGGATTGGGAGCACGTCTGTAAACAGCAGAAACGTTTGATTTCTGAGTACTGAAATAATGTTTGGCTTTCTATTTTCAGAACAAAACAGGGATTTTCTGTGTTTTGACAGCTAGTCAGGGTACAGCTGAATAAGATGTCTGCTATGCAACAGGCAGTATTTACGGTTAAGGAGGACTGTTCATGATATTTTTTTAATTTAGATATTTGAAAGACCTGTAATGAAATCAGGTCATTTAGAAACTTAATTTTCAACTCCAGGGCTGTGAAGTATCTCTTAATGGAGGATATATTTGTTGTTAGTAAGTTCTGGATAGAAATCTTTGGTGTCTCAGTAACCCTTAAAGACACCATAATGGATCCTTTTTGAACCCCGCAAAGCCAGATGGGTTGCTTGTTAAGACACTAGATTAGGTTTCAGGAACATAATTTATGTTTGAGCTATAGTTTATGATCTTTTTCTAGATGAGCCAATTGATTTTCTTGGTCTTAATTCTTTCCTGTAGAAATTTAGGTGCTTATTTAGCTACAGTGATTATGTAGGGAGCTGAGGAGGATCAACTTGTATTAATCTCTGCACATACATGTTTTTAAAATTTAGCCTGTTTCATGCACGTCTCTAGCTTTTCCTGTCTGTTTTGCAATATCTCTGGATTTGCCCTTTGTCATCTTACCAAAGCAGTGTTGCTTGATCATTGTACAGAAAAGAAACTGATTTCTGCAGTGGTGAGGCAGCGACCAAGTTACCTGTTCTAGCTCTGTACGACTTGATGTCCAAACCTCTTTTAGTTTGATCTATGAGATCACATCGTTATGCCCTGTGACAAAATGTAAAACGTTTAGAATGAAAAATGTGTGTTTTTCAACTGCCTTCTTTATCACTGATTTGCAGCTTAAAATGAATTTTGTTGTCTTTCCTCATGACAGCTGTAAATACAAGGAAGGGTTTGGTCAGAAACATGCTTTCAGCTATGCAGATAATATCAGGGCTCATGCATAGACCTGAAACTGTCTGTAGGATCCTTGGGAGGCATTTGTGGCTTGAATAGAATGAGCTGTACCGGCAGGCTGATGCCTGGAAGCACAGCCTCCATCCGAGCCCAATTACAGTATTGCAATTGTTCGTGCACAGCAGAGGAAAAAAAAAAAAAAAGCACATTCCAAGCAGTGCCAAATTTTCTTTGATATGTTAATCTTTTGATAACCGTTTGAAAGGCCCTTGGAGACTTTTTTTAGATTTTAGACAAAATAGTTCATTTGTCAGGACTTCCCTTGTAGATAGGGTCTGAGTTATTAAGAACGGCCTCACAACTCATGATGACAAAAGCAAGTGCAGAGGACGGCTGCTAGACTGCTTGGGGGTAAGAGAAACTTTGAGTTATCTCAGGGTTTTTACAAATAGCTGACAACAATAAAATAGGGAATGTGTAAGATACAATTTTGTAAATTTAGTTAATTGTGTATTTTAAATAGACAAATGATCACACAGTATAAATATATAGACAGAAACTTGATATTTTTTATGAGTGTACATACATGGATTTTATGTCTTGAGCTGTCAAAATTTATTTTCATTTATGAAACTTGCTTTAAATTATCCAGTAACTGCAGGAGGAATCAAGTTTCTGTTTTTGTAGCTATAGTCTTTCCAGCCCTTGACGTTTTGCTTTTGCCGTTATGATTTTTCCAGTTGAACTGAAAAACTGAAAGAATAAACTGATGGCACTGATGTATAATAAAGCTGAATTAGTTTTTTAGGGATTACAGACCTAGGACAAGCGCTGGGGAGAATACAGGGAAAATGTCTTCTCCCTGAATCAAACTTGGAAGATAAGATTTGAACTGCAATATTTTGTTAATTATGCCACCTGTTAGTTGACTTAGCTAAGCTAGCAGTCCTCAGAAATTAGGACTTGCAGAATCTTCAGGTTTCTTGATTGAGACTTACTGTGGTTCTTAACATTTTTCAATTTGCTATGAATTTATTTGCACCTTTTTACACTTGCTACAAACTGCCTATAAATATTTTGGTAAAACTTCTTAGCATCCTGATTGTTTAGTCAGGGTAGATCAACACATAGTTATCAGTGCAATAATTCAGGAAAAGATGCAATGTTTTCTTTGCTTTTTTGGGATGCATGTAGTTTTAGGGCTCTGATTACTGCTGTAATTTCTCCAATGATCTGTTTGTGATCTGCTTTAGCTATAAAGTATGTGACGTTTTAATAAAGTTGCAGGTTTACTGCTGAAGCCTGTGATTCAAGCTTGTTCTCTTAAAAGTATTTATAATTTAGTCAGCGTTCAGCTGCTCTCTGTGCCATTTGTTAACGTTATACCTACGTTATCTGTTCTTCTAAAAGACTGAGTGATTTCATTCTCGTAGCCTGTGGCAAACAGCATTTCTGCAACAGGCTTTTTTCATACTTCCTACTTTTCTGACTGATACAATAGCTCAATGAATAAAAATTACCCAAGCTTATGCGCAGTGGAGCAATGGTAACTTTCACTGTTTGCATTGTTTTTTGGCTCCTTTAAAAATGAATAGATATTGCCTTTATGTTGCTATTCTCGGTCTGTTAAATGGGGAGAGGATTTCTCTAGTGTTCGCTCTGGGGAATTGGATCAGAGGCACTTGGTATTTGAATACTGCTGAGTCCACGCTGCTTCTTGTGAGTAGAGTTTGTCCTCACTTTGAGTACTAGCAAGCTGGCATACTCTTGTAGGTTGAGAAGTCCAGGGCTTACATTTAATTCTGTAATTAAATAATTATTTAATGTATTGAAATGTTTAATTTCCCATCACGTCATAGGAGGAAGGAAGTGAAGATTGTATGCAGATCCCTACAGTGGTAGGGTGAGATGCTGCTGCTACTTTCTTCAGTCCGACGCAGCAACCTGAGGTCTGAATCCAGGGAAGGCAACCCTGTGGTGGTGGTCACCTCTAGCTTTTGGGAGGTTAGGGAGAAGCAAACCCAGGGTAGTTAGCATTTGAACCCCTGATGCTGACCATGGCTTGATGATGTGCTGGAAGGGATAAGATCAGAGAAGACAGTGTTCTGTTATTCATTGCTGAACAGTCATGATTTTCAGGGTCTACCAGCTAAGAAAAGATTTCTAATGATCTCTAAGGTTAGAGATCTGTGTTTCACTTAACAAGGAAGACTTGGGGCAGTATGTGAGGTACCAGATTGCATGTATTAGTTGAACGTTGCTCAGAAGGTGAGTTTGTATGAAACAATGCAGATCGAGCTAATGACGTGATTCAGAAATAGCCTTTCCTAATGTTCCTCGTGTATTCCCTGTGTGATTCTACCCAGCTGTTCAAAGAACTCATTAAAACACAGGAATTGCTGCTGTCGGTCTAAGTGCTGAGATTTCCCCTCGTGCTTCTTTGGGCTCACAGCCTGATTCTCGTTGCGGGACGGCCCTGAACTCCAGCAATCATCTTTGTGCCCGCGGTGCTGCCTGTCCTGATGTATTGGCTGAAGGGAAAGCACTCTGTTAAAGTTTATTGGTCTGCAAGCTGTTAACATTTATTTTGCAACCCGGTGCTTTCCTGTATCGAGTATGGTTGTAGCTAGGTCTGTTTATCAAGGCTGGGGCTGAGCCTGCAGGCACGGTTTTTGATGCTGCAGTATGTAACAGGGAATACCTGTCTGTGTAGGAGGAGACTAGTTCAAGTTTGATAGATGTAGTAATTCTCCATGGCACTGTGAAGTCTGTTACAAGCATTACTTGGTAAATACATGACTTTTTCTGGGTACGTGACTTTTTTTTCATTAAATGTGATTTGTGTAGTGTACATAAAAATTTTGACTTACTAATTCAAAAATGTTCTCATAAGGTTTTGTAGCAATCCTGTGTAGGTTTAGGACAGACTTCATTAACTGATTTCCATAAATATTTTTCCCCAGGTGATAAAACTTCTTAGTGAATAAAGGTAGCAATTTAGCCAAAAATGTGTTTTAGAACTTGTGTAACATACACAGCAGTTGAGGAAGTATCAGTAATGCATGTCTTTTGGCTCAGTTTCCAAATTAATTTGCAAGGAGAAAGATAGTCCTAGCATTCAGTATTGGACAGTAGTAGAAAATTTTCAGCTTAACGATAGAACTGCAAGCTGGGCTTTCTATCAAAGGGGACAGTTGTTAACAAATCAGCCTCCTGTGATACAGGAAAAAAAAAAAGCTTCACCAAACAAACCGAAGTGCTGAGTTTCTCATCTGTAGCAGAGCCCCGTGTTGTGGTGCAGCTTTCAGCTTTGTGTGTGTGTTTCTTCCACTAGACCTTTAGTCAGAGGTAGGAACAGATTTCAGAGGAGGTCTGAATTTGGGCAGCAAACCATTGTTGGATTCCTCCTTCGTTTGTTGGCTGAGTTAGAAAGATGGCAGTAGGTCTCAAATTATGCAAGGATGTGCTGATGTTGGATGTGGGAGTGGATTGCAAGGACTTGTTGAGGTTGGCGTTGCTGAATTGAACTGCCTCAGTCCAGGGGCTGGCTTTGAGAGGAGCAAAAATGTCAAGGACTTAATGATAGCAAGGAACCTGGTAATAGTTGTGCTTTTATCATAATGCTACTTAATGCTAAGTATCTGAACAGTTGTCTCTGAGCTTTCAATGGACAGCTGAGATGAAGCTAAGCAGATGGCTTTCAGCTTGATTTTTGTTTTGGAATCGCCTTTTGTCTGAAAAATGACAGTTACAATAACCTTGATACTAGCTGTGCTGTTAAAGTGCATCCTTAATGCTTGAGGAGTATTTATATGCTATGGTAAAAAGGTCTGTCTTTAGACAGATTAATATATGCGCGGTAAGTGAGAAAAGGGTTATAGTGTCAATAGCAAGAATGATGCTTAATCCATCCATACTTTGGCAGGTAAGCACTGGCTATTCAGTGTTTTTTCACTTTTGAACTTGACAGCTTTGATTTTCTTTGTGATGCTGAAAGTTCTGGTGAGCCTTGTAGTATGTGGTAGCCTTTTACCTGTAGTCCTTCCCTGTTGGAATGGGGATCTGTTTGCAATACGTTCATCACATAGACGTCTTGATTTCTCTCTTGCTTTTCTGTGTTCGTGAAACTTGTGTTTATAGTCTATCCTCAAAGCACCTGTCAAGATTTGTAATTATCATGAATTTGCTATAAGAAGCAAACTCACAAATTATAGAATCACAGGACGGTTTGGGTTGGAAGGGACCTTAAAGATCATCTAGTTCCAACTCCCAGGCCATGGGCAGGGCACCTTCCTCTAGATCAGGTTGCTCAGAACAATAGTAAAAAAAATGGAAAACAGGCAAAAGACTAATTAACCATTAAGCATGTCTTGATTTAGAAATATTATGCTGGGAACATGAAGACCATGTGATCTTTCTAGCATGGTCCTTATTTTCTGCCCTTTGTTTTTGTTTTTTTTTAAACACATACCAATTTTCTGCTTCAATGAGAAATACATATCTTAGGGCTACAACACCTTTCCTTGAGGATAGCCTGGATTCTGAAACCATCTGATTTGAAGCTATTACAGCGTAGAATGAAAGGAGTGCGTAATCTTCACCTATTTTTAAGCTTTTTGTAACAGATTTAGTTTACATTTCCATCGTGAAGCTTGTAGAATGTACAAAAAAAAAAACCTCTTAGTTTGTTATATGTAGAATGTAGTAAGGTAAATCAGTACAAGCACTTCTCTCTGTCAAAGCCAGCCATTTCTGCAGTATTTCGCTTATATTCATCCTGTGTTAAATCTTGATATTTTACTGGAGCTCTTTGGGTCATTACTGCTGGAAACTAGGACAGTGCAAATTCAAGATCTATATTCATATGTTGTCAGTGTGTTTTATGTGTATGCACTTCAAGGAAAAAAAAAACCTATAATCATCCTAATACTTAGGTATAGAATCAGTAATGTTGCTTCAATTTTTAATTATTTTGTTTTTAAAGGTCTTCCATATCTCAAGTTGAGAAGTTCCATATCATACTAAAGATGGAGAAAGAAGAAAAGAAATTTGTCAATAAAGCAGAGGAGGACGAGATGGTAATTAATTCTGTACTCTATTTTTATACAGTGAAAGAAACAGATTTTTATGATTTTGTCTAGACAGGGCATATTCCACCAGGAAGCATACTGTCTCAGTTTAAAACAAGAGTTTTGTACTTCTGATCTTTTCAGGTATTATGAAATCTAATCTTGGGATAAGGAATGTTTTTGCTGAAAGCCTTTGCAAAGGTGCTGGGTTGGCTGTGTTTAGGTCAGCAATCCAACAGATAACAGATACTGGTATTTAGCAATTTTTTAAAGGAAAATGGACGTGGAACAAGGTATTTTTTTTTTCCTCCAAACTCTGGAGCTTTTTTCTTGTTGTTTAAAACAAATTAACTATCCATAATCTAGTTCTGCTTACTCTTGCATATTCATGTTTATTCGGGTAAGACCCCACTCCCTAAAACATGGAGAGCAGTTTTACGGGTGTTTGGTAGTATTTAAACTTTACTTCCTGATGGAGCAAAGATATCTCTTATTGTTCTTCCTGAAAGATGCAGCAGTTAGATTTGACAAATATAGCACCAGCTGAACTTTAAATTTCCAGTCCTTTTTACAGACAGCAGAAAATACTCGGGCTATGTAGGGATTTTTGTTTTTAAAAAGATGAATTCCTGCAAGTTGAATCCTTGTTCTTTCTTCATGCACACTGCTAGGAAAAGTTGTTCATTAGAGCACCTCTCAGACAGAGAGTAGGTAAGTGCACCTGACATCAGAAAGTCAAATTGCACTGCTTATGTCTTGATCGTTAAAATAAATGCTTTTTGGAGGGAATAACTTTGTTTTGTCCCAAAAGAAGCATTAACCTCTACCTCTATCTTTCACCTCCATGTTTTTCATGGTAAGAATGTAATATTGCCTCCAGTGTTTTGGGGGTATCAGAGAATAATGGGTTTGGTCTCTGTTTTTCGTAAGCTGAGAAGGCTACGAAACAAACATGTTGAAAAGCGTTTTCTTAGTAAACATAATATTGTTTAATGAAAATTCTCAAAATTATGCAAAAAGTTGGTGTTAATACGAACAATGCAGATGGGACTCAATGGGAAACTTCATTGCCATTTTGCAGCAGGAAATATAATCTAGTGATGTAATGTGAAACTCAGGAATGTAGCACGGCATCTAGTAAGCCACTGAATTATGTACTGTTCCCAGCTGTCATCAGGTTAAGTTGGTACATGCCTTTGACCAAGGCACACTTAATACTCTGCGGGTTTTTTAGGAGAAGAGGATTTTTCCGGCTGGTGCAAGGTACATAACCTTGGATAGTGCTACTTGTGGTCTATTAATGTTTCACAATAGCATTTCTTGTTAAATAGCAGACAAAATGATCCAGTTCCTTTACTAAGAAGTAATATTTTACAAATGTACAAGTTTACAATTTTTACGTAGCTTTTTAGAAAGTATTATGAAAATCTGTTCTCACCAGTAATCCAAAACTGTGCATGTTAGCTAATAAAATGCTAATCTGCTAAAACCTACACTTGAGAAAAACCAGATGTGCTTGCTTTTAGTTTTTCTTAAATGCCTAACTTGCTTGTGCTGTGTGCTGGTCATGGCCAAAAACATGATCATTCTCTGAGACTTAAGACGTAGTCTGAAAACCTCACCATAATGGAGCAGTCCAGAAAGGAGACAGGTCATATAATGAAGTGTTTTAAACAGTGTGTATGTTCTGCATTTGCGGGGCTTTTACTGATCTTTGTATTGCTGACTGAGCCAACCAGTCCTTTTTGTTACCTCCGCATCATGTAGTAAGTTTTTAAAAATTTTTTCCTCCTCCAGAAGAGGAAAATGAGAAAATAGTTTTGAAATTTGGTTCCCTTTAAATATTGCATTTTATGAAAAATTAATGTTGGCTTCCCAAGCTGGAACAATTAAGATTGAGTCATGTACATGCACACACTGGCTGAGGTTGGAAGGGAACTCTGGAGATCAGCTAGTCTGACCCCCTGCTCAAGCAGGGTCACTTGGAGCATGCTGCACAGGATCACGCACAGGTGGCTTTTGAGCATCTCTAGGGATAGGGACTTCACGACCTCTCTGTGCAGCCTATGCCAGCACTCTGTCATCCTTACAATAAAGAAGTTTTTCCTCATATTCATATGGAACTTGTTGCGTTTGTGCCCGTTGCCTCTTATCCTGTTGATGTGCACCATTGAAAAGGTCCTGGCCCCATCCTCCTGACACTCTCTCTTCGGTTACTTGTATGTGTTGGGGAGGTCCCCTCTGTCTTCTCTGCTCCAGGCTCATTGCTTGTTATTTGTTTCTGTTTCCATACAGGAGATCTATGGTTATGAGCTATGTCGATGGAAGTTGGTGCTAGTTACTGTAGGAGTGATCTGTTCTGGTGGCTTTCTTCTCCTCCTCCTCTACTGGATGCCTGAGTGGCGTGTGAAAGCAACGTGCAAAAGGACAACGCTTAAAGACTGTGAAGTGGTTCTGCTGAGAACAACCGTAAGTCTATAGATACGGGGGTGTGCTTCTGCAAGTTGGGAGTTGTTTCATGTCTCTTGCTGCGTGCTAAATTGTACAGATTCTTGCCTGCCAGGTAGATGTGATTTTTACTTTATAGTTTTTTATATGATTTTGTTTTTATTATGTTTTATAGTAATGCAGAACTGTGCTCCTTGGTACTATATATAGCCTTGCTGCCCATGTGGGAAGACTAACAGCTGTTTGCAGAGAACATGGTGAAAATAAAGTGTCTTGATTTTGAGTTCTCAGAATTAAATGAATGGATACCATTTTCATCAAAGGTTACAGAGCAGTTACCTTGTTCGTATAACCTGATACACAATTTTCAGTTTTTTTCCTGTCTTGGTCAGCAATGTTATATTTGCCAAATTAAGGTAAAAGTACAGGTCCAAGTGTGGTATGATTTCAGATTATATTTTTTCTCCACTATTGCTATGTGCAGCCCCTTGTTACATTATAATCATCAGGTATATCCTTAGTTCTTTTAAGTTGCAGGGTGGGTGAAGCTACATGCGTAGAAATCTCGTAGTCCCATCTACTACGGAACAAATGTAATATTTTTCAAGGGCTGAAAATGTCAAAATTCAAGTACCAAGATTCATGGCTTTAAAAAAAAAACAACAAAAACAAACAAACAAAAAAACACCGCAAAAAAAAAATCAACCCTTTCAGTGCAGAAAACATTCTTTCAGAATTGTGGAAAGAAATGTATTCTTAAGTCATCTAATATTAATGTGAAGATAACTTCTTTAGTTCTGTATAGACTGTCACCTCTTGACTTGTTTTGCTTGACTTTACTACAGCTACTGCAGTAACATGATGTTGAAATGCTGTTTTAATCAACCTTTTCTCATTTTTTTCTCCTTAAGGATGAATTCAAGATATGGTTTTGTGCAAAAGTTCGTGTTATGCCTTCCTTGGGAGCCAATCCTTTACAGAATCCTAACCCTATTGTACACAAGGTTTCAAATGGCCATGCTGTTCATTTCTGTGAATCTGCTGCAGAAGAGAATAAAAACGATTTGAAAAAATACTTGCCTGTAAGTAGTCCTTCAGTACTACAGTTGATAACTTTCAAAGGATCTGCAAATATTACCTAGAGTAAGCATACACAATACAGTACAGTATGTGAGTTACTTCATTTGTCTAAAAGGCTAACTGGCTCCTTAGGTGGAACAGAGATCTTTTCCTCAGTAACTCTTACTACTGAACCTTATGGAATTTTTGAAAGATTATTTTGAAAGAAAAATTTTCAGTTTTCAGTGTAGGTTTTCTGAATTCAGTTTCTATCACTGTCCAAAATAAAGTCAATCAGAAGAGAGGTGCTAAGTGGTGCCAGTTTAATATTGATGTCTGTTGCCCTTGCAGATTCGTTATTTCACGCATCACAGTGTGAAGTATTTCTGGAATGATTCAGTTCAAAGTTTTGATGTTGTACGGTAAGAATATTTTTTCTTCTGTATTTTACTTCAAACTGCATTTTTGGTAACTATAACTTACCTAAAAACATGGTGAAAAATAATATCATATTCTGACCAGCTGTTTCAGCTTATTGAGTCTTTGAACCACTCTGAGAGGAGAGAGATTTTCCAAGAGTGACACTGTGTGAAAGAATGCTTTTGCTTAATTTACCATTATTGAGCATGACTTACATAGGGTGACACGCTTCATGCCACTGCAGGCTTCTTGCCTGTTCTACGTGTGTATGAGAATCTGAGCACCTGATTTTAGGCAGCAGTTCTCCTCCTATAAACTTGTAAAAACTTCCCTTTTGATGGAATATGTTGTTTTTTGAGTTGCTGCTGAGCTAGACCAAGAAGGAGTATCTAGGAAGAGGGGAATTCACTTGCATACCTTGTTGCTCACCTTTGTGTAGGTCTGTGCAGCTACATTTAGTCCAGCTGAGCTGAAACTGATGGCTCTTCAGTAACAGTATCAGGTCTTTTGCATTGATAGAAATGCCTCTTAGTGGCTAAACCAGCTGTGCTTGTTGAATGTGAAGTGCTGTAATTTCTCTTACCCAGCAGCACTGTTGCATGGCATCAGGGATGAAGAACAAAGTTCTGTTTTCTGGTGCTGCTGCGGAGGCCTTTCCATAGTGCTAACAAGTTAAATGAACGCAGGCTTCTCCACTTCTGACAACCACTTTTTAAAAGAAGTCCAGAAGAGAAATGTAGCCTCTCCATTTGACTTAAATCATTGATCGCTGCACTGAGCCATCATGTAGAAAAGCACTGCATATAGAAAAAAATTAATGACCAGTGACTGAAAAAAAAGTAACCAAAACATTATAAGAAGAAACCTACTCTGTCAATGTTTCTTCTGTTTTCCAAAAAGGTGTGTGCAAATAATTCAGAAAGTTATCAGCAATGACAACAATTACAAGAAACGATCATAATACAGGCAGTTACGAAATTGAGAATTCGTCTGGGAGGGTGGAAATGTCTCACTTTGTGTGTAAATAATTAATAGCTTTGTATACGTTTTTTATGTTAAGCCTCATGAATTATACCGGTGCAGGTAGTGATGCTTGTCATTTTACATTATGGGGTCCTGTTTATACACCTGTAGTGTTGCTAAATTTAAACTGTTCAAAAAGAATATTTCCCATAGATGAGATTAAAAAGACCAAATTGAAACTACACTTTCTGCTGAGAATGTAAAAATTTCCCTTGTACCCAAACCCACAAGTTTAGTAATAAGCGTTGTTCTTCGCATGAAAGCAGTGACTTGAAATTTGGTATTTGCTCACTGTTTGACTGTGCCTTTTGATGTCCTTGTGATAACTCAGCCAAGTTGTAAGCCTTTGAAAAATCTCAGATATGTCTGTGAAGTTCTGTGAGCATTCATTCAATCACATTCTTGCTAATATGCCAAATTCTCACTTGTGTGATGTGTTAGTAACCATTCAGCCTGACCACTGGTTTAATCAGGTACTGTAGCTGAGCTCTAGAAGCCAGTATTTAGCAGCTGGATGATGAAGGGCAAGAGCCTCATCTGAGACACACCTGAGACTTGTAGAGTACTAAGTCACTTTTGTACAAGGTCATATATGAGTGAGTTTGGTGTAACTTTTCTCTAAAGTGAATTAGGTGTGATCATGTAGTGAAGTTCTAGATACCACCTGGGAAATAATAGCTGAACTTGAGTATAAATATTCTGAGAAGCCTTTCAGAATTACATTCAGACTAGATGCTTTCACTGAGATACTTTTCTTAAGCTACTCTTCAGGTTCTTACGTAAAAACAGAAATCAGTATTACCTAATAACCTGATAGAGAATCAGTTTGTAAAGAAATGGGACGCTAGACAGAGGGCCCAAGGCAAACAATATAGTTGTAGTTGGCATCCAAGCACAATACCATATAATGAAGATAAGTTTACTCTGTGCAGTTAATTATGGAGGTATCCAGAAGACAGAACAGTTTGATCACATAATTAAAGACTTATCACAATACAGAAGGGAAGCAAATTAAGATTTCTTAGGCAACTAATTCAGTTATGAGAGCTTGAGTTTTGTATCATTGTTCTTTTCATAGTGATGTAACATTAAGGTCCCTGTTTGAAACACAGGAAACGCAAGTGTAATTGTTCTTAAACTAAATCAGACCTGGCCACATACCAAAGAGGATGCAGCTTTGACCCTGTATGTCTGTTTTGTTTTAGCTAATGTCAAATTAATCCCTTGGTGATTTGATGAGTATTTTATGTAATAAAGTATGTGCCCAAAGGGGTTTATTTAATGCCTTGGGAATTCAGTTCTGTAACACTTAGGTGGAGAATGCTTATTTCTCTCACTGCGGACTGAGAATTGAAATACTTTCTTTTTCTGGGCAAAATTGGGAGAGAAGAGCTTCTGAGGAAAAATTCCAGGAGAAAATAGAGTAGAAGGCAGTTCCGGGTCTAAATAGCGAAAGGGAGAGTGGAAGATAATGCCTATGCTGAGAACTGGAGCTAGGGACTGAGATAACACCCTGCTAAAAGCTTTGTCGTAGCATGAATGTTGCACATGCAGATATGCACACTGCATATAAAGCACTTTGTTTTAGGGGCCCTTCGTAAACCCACTTCCCACTTTTCAGGAAAAAGAAAAATTGTTTGAGACAGAGTGGGGCAAAAGGCACAGTTATGAAAAGACAATTACATATTGATATAAAAATATTTAAAATCCTTGACCTTGAAATATTTCAGGGAAACCTGGTAAACCTGTGGCCAGATTTAAACATAAAAACTGTTAGGAGAATATGAAGATGTTACCAGAAGCTGCCAGAAACATGGTCCAAGTCTTTGCAGTAGTGAGGGTATTTAACTTCTTTCCCCATGTCCTAGAGAATGGAAATAATTTGTACTATCTATGCACAATATCTTTTTTCTTCACTGGGACATCTATGAATCCTTTTTAGTAGGTAACTTAATGGTTACACAATATAAAAAAAAAAAAAAAAAACACCTTGTGCTGTTTTTTCATGTCTGTGAAAGCCATTTGGAAGGCAATGATGTTTTCCTGTGCATCCAAAACATATCTGCTAGATAATATATCTGGACGTTGGACATATGTCCTTAATGAGTTTGTTAATTGCAGCAATCCCGTAACTGTGAACATGATATTGTTTCAGGTATGCTTTCTTATCTGCAGGTCTTCTAAATCATAGCATTTCTTCTCGCACCATGTAGGAGTCCTATGAAGATGAGTCTTCCAGTGCTGAGGAAGCACTTGAAATGTAGACTGTATTTTTTACCTCGTCACAGATAAAATTTGGATAGCAAGAATTGTGATAGCTGCAGAATTGCTTCAGTATAGGGCTATCAGATAAATTGATTAATACTGTTTCTGAAATGCTTCTAGTACTTGTTAGAAGTAAATGAAGTAGATAATTTGAAGAAACAGCAATACCTCTTGGTTTCATATGTTTTATATAACTTTTTCACATATTCTTTTTACGGGCTTTTGAACGCCAGTTAGGCTAGTATTTTAGTTAGTTTTTGACATGTAGCTCGTTGTAATTGAAATGAAGGTATGACTATCCTTCGGTGTAAGACATCTCAGTAAGAGGAATGCTTCTAACATCTTGCTGATATCTATAGGTACATGACAAAAATAGCTAGAAAAGCATTAATCTATAGACTGTTCTTTTCTAATACAATGTAGCTCTTGGCAAGGGCCCAGCACTCTCTTGTTGCTGTACACTTGATTTTAAATATCAGGTTTCTGAAATAACTCATTGACTTTGTCCGTTACTTAGAGGACTAGATGAATCTACGTTCTGTTCTGCAATTCATAATGAACACAGCAGAGGGCTGACGAAAGGGATGCACGAGTACAGGTAATGTTACAGTACTGGAGGGAAGAGTTGTTTTCATTCAATTACCTTTGCTCCAAATGTTTATAGCATTAGAAGGCAACTGAGAGTGGTTAGTATTTACAGACAGTCTCTTAAACTTCCTTCAAAGAAGGCTGTCAGGAGATGTAGGGAACTCTGCTTTTTCCTATGTGTATGCTGGGTAGAAACCAGTCTCTGAGACCATTCTGAATTACTTCTGGGTTTTGTTGCCTTCCTTGTTGTTCTTTTTCCAAATGAGACTTTCTCAGAGTTTTAAATATGGAAGCGTCTGCTTGATCCTTCCACCTTCTATTGATTTGTGGCTTTTCCTACAAGTCCTTAAGAACACACTGACATGATGAAGCCTTTCATGTTATTAAACCAACTCAGATCCTATCAGAATTAGTTTCTTGCTTCCCCCTTTCATGATTTGCATTTCATCATGCTAAGGATAAAATTAAGACACAGAACCATGAAAACAGTATCTTACTTCAGGGTAGAAGTTAACATTTGTTTGAGCTTTAGCTAGAACCCCATACTGGCTTTCAGAATGACATATTCATTAAGATTGGACCTGTGCACACTGTATAGAGAAATCTCATTGTGAAAGAACCTAAAAATGAAGGTGCAGTTTCAATTGAAATAAATATTACTTTCATGTTTGAAATGTGTAATATCTCACCGAATAGACCTTTTATGATGAATGCCTTTTGAAATAATAAATGTGGTAAAAAGGGCCATGGGTTAAATGATATTTTATACTTTCTCATGCTAATGGAATTATTTAAAAATGAATAAGGTCTTTAAAATTTTAAGTGTCTTTTTGGTACTTCTTTAATGCAGGAAAGCATTCTATGGAGTAAATGAAATTGCTGTGAAAGTGCCTTACATTTTTAAGCTTCTGATTAAGGAGGTAAGATCTTATATTTACAAACACACAAAAAAGTGTATAATTAAAAGTTACTTTGAGTACAGTGGCTCTTAGACTAGTCCTCAAATAGTAACATGAAATGAAAACCTTCCTCCAGAGCCTGGCAATGTAAAGCCAAAGGATATGGGCTTTTTTTTCCTCAAGAGCTCCAAACTTAAGAGGCCTTTGCTGCAAACTCTTCAGAGTTTACAATGTACTGCCTTACTAAGGACATTAAAGAAGTGTCAGAATTATTTGTGAGGTTATGAATGTTATTTTCTTATTGTTCATTTTGTACTTAAAACCACTGACTGTGTTTTGCACTATCAGCCTGGAGATCATGCATTACAATTTACTCATTGAATCAAATTTATTTTTCCATATACTCTTGTTTGTTTCATTTTCCTTGTATTAAATGGATTTGAGTAACTGACACGTTATTCATGTGGTAATACGTTAGAACATTTTGAACAAAAACTCTCAAACCTGAGCTAATGGGTAAGAATATATTTACTAATAAAAAGTAAATATCTGATGTGTTGTAAGTTACAATTCTTAAAGTAATTTGGAAGTTATTATCTACAATTTTGCTTTGTGTAGGGGGAGGTGCATGCAATCTTAAAAGTATGTGTTCATGTGCTATTTTAATGAGAACCGTACCTCTGAAGGGTTGAAGAATCAGTGAAACAGAGGGAGCAGTTTGGCAAAACAGACAAAAATCAGGTGTAAAGGACTGAAAGTTTTCTGTCTTCTGTTGAGGAGGATTTGAACTCTTCTGACTGAGAAAGCATGTGACCTTTTGGTGTAACTTTATTGTTCTGTCATTCTTCCAGGTTCTCAACCCTTTTTACATTTTTCAGTTGTTCAGTGTGATATTGTGGATCACTGATGAATATCACTACTATGCATTAGCAATTGTGATCATGTCTGTAATATCCATTGTTAGCTCGCTCTACACCATTAGAAAGGTAAGTTCAAATAAATCATGCATCATTTCAGCTTTTATTTATCAGGCTATTTTCATATGAAATTGGTTACAAATCTTTAAGAATTTTTCAGAAGTATTTAGGTAGAATCTTGTTAGGGATTTTCTGTCTTTGATCTGGAAGAATTTGGACCTGTGGTACTCTTGAGTCCCTTTTCTGCTGACTTCCCGTGCTGTTGAATCAGCAGGTTGGCCTGCCTCCTTCTCAGATAACAGAAATATTGCCTCACTTAAGTAAAACTCAGATGCAAATCTATATAGGAAGTTGAATTTGATTGTATTGGTTCCATCTTGCATAGTTTCCTTCTATTTGAAAAGTCTGATGTAACTGAGCACCAGCCAAACTTGTAGATGAAGTTAGTGATGCATTTTCTGTGTACACTTAGCAGTAGGCAATAAAAAATAAAGTAGTAATTATCCTTAAATTGCAGTCCGTGAATTCAGACCAGAGACACATGCGCACACATGAAAAAGATAAATCATTTCCCTCATCTAAGTTCATACAAATACTGCAGTTTTTGCTTATGTATGTTAAGGAGCAAATTTTTTAATAACATTTTGTGACAGTGTATTTTTTGCAGAATGCTGTTAAAAGTAGGAACCTGTACAGGCTGATGCACTTGAACCTTATTTGCCAATAGTTTCATAAGCAATTTTTAAAAAATGTTTAAAGGAATATTTTGTTCTAAAAGTATTAGTAAAGAATCTCTTAATTTTTGCTTGTAGAGATATAATGTGCATTTAGAAGAAGAGAAGCTGTGCTTCGAAATAATGACATGTTTTCTTCCCCTTGTAGCAATATGTTATGTTACATGACATGGTAGCAGCTCACAGCATTGTCAGGGTTTCTGTCTGCAGAGGAAATCAAGGTAAATTTCACAGGTGTTTGGACTGTTGAGTTTAAATTGACCTTTACATGTGAGTGTTATAACATCTGTTCTTTGGTCAGCTTGAAATGTTTGCATTTCTTAGCAAAACTGCATGAGAAAATAAGATCTTGAGAAGTGGAATTGAGATAGGGTAGTCATCTGTTTAGCGTTATTCTTCTGGATGGTATTTTTAGAGACTATTGGGTTTGCTCTAGATGAGGTACTTTTCCTGTTCTCATACCTGCCATTCCAGGTATGTGGTTATCATTGTAATTTCTTTTTTGGTCTACAGAAAGTGCATGCTGTGGGTTTCCATTACATTTTATTACACAACAGAGGCTTCAAATTAATTTCTGGACTTCTGCTCATTTGGATGCTGCAGTAGCCAAAGATGGTTAGGCTGTGATGTGGGATTCCATTTTGTAAGGCATGCCTTTGTATTGGACTTCTGTCTTTACAATGAACTTTATTGCTAATATTTTTTAAATGATCCTGACTACTTTTTTTTATGATAAACTATACTTATCTACTCTAGGGTTTAATCTGTGATAAAACTGGTTTTATCAGTGGCTATTGTTTGATCTTTTCAAAAACGTTTCATAGAGCAATTAATAAAGTGGAATAGAATCTTATATATCACCACCTGGATCTTATCTGTGAGGATCTATTGGGTTCTGTAGCTGGTGGCTATTTTCAGGTAAAATTGTTTGTGTTCTGATGCTTAGAAATAGAAGAAATCCTTTCCACCGATCTCGTGCCTGGAGATATCATGTTGATTCCATCTAATGGGACAATTATGCCATGTGATGCAGTACTTCTCAGTGGTACTTGCATTGTAAATGAAAGCATGTTAACAGGTAAAGTCAATTTGGTACGCTTTTGTGTGGCTAAAAACACTATTTCATATCTGTGCATGCTTAGCTTGCAGCGTGCTCTAGTAGAAGTGCTTATGTTGCTTCAATTGTGTATGTTCTTGCAATTAGTTACGCTCATAAGTACTTACGTACTTATGCTTATCTGCAACAGCTGCCTGGTAGAGCTTGGCAACTCCAAAAATGAGTGATGGTTTCTTGTTGAAAAGCTTTCTTTTTAATGGTATGTCTTCCTGCCTCTTGACTTGGTGTTCTCAGTGCAGATTGAATTGTGCAGTGTGTTTCTTTAGAAAATTTTAGCGCAAACTTTTTAACCACTGTCAAGAATGATGGTAGTGAGTAGGGTTTTCTGCACTGTTTATAAAAAACAAAATAATTATTTCAAGTTGGTGCCTGTATATTCTGAGACCAGAAACCTGATGTCATTGCAGAACAGCTTGAATGAATAGAATGGCCTTTTTGTTATTCCTAGGATAATCTGTTGAAGCTGGCAGCGTTTAGAAAATTGTACTTCAGAGATTGTGCATTTTATCACATTCAGTTCTTTTAATATATTTGAGCCTCTTCCTGCTGCTAGCAACAGATAAAATTGTTGTCCTGGTTTGAATATACTCAGTCACTAAAGGAGCTCAGAATAATTTCCATCAGCTTCTAGTTTTTCTTACTGAAGATGGGGTGATGCATTGCAGTAGAAGGAAGCTTGTCCTGTTTTCTCTGAGCTGTATTTTGCACTTGTCTAATTTGAAGTAAGAGTTGGGTAAGGAACTTGATGGGCTGAGGTTAATAGGTGAAGGATTGCCTGATAGTTGGCTGTAAGGAAGAAGACTTCTTCTGTAAGTCTGTATCTGTGCTGAAGTGAAATTATATTGTTCTAATTGAAGTTGTGAAGGGAAAAGTGCCTATTCTTATTTGACTTTGCTTATAGACTCCATTTCCATTTAAGGTGAAAGTGTTCCTGTCACGAAGATTAACCTGCCAAATCCTTCAGAATACCCCAAAACAATGGGAGATGAAATATACAGTCCAGAAGTGCACAAGCGGCATACTTTGTTCTGTGGAACCAATGTAATTCAAACCCGTTTTTATACCGGAGAATTAGTCAAAGCTCTAGTAGTGAGAACAGGTATAGACTTTTAAGTTTACCACTTGTTAACCTAATACTCAGTTTTCTAGCTGTATGTCAACTGATACTTCAGTGTATTGTGTTGAACGTTGCTACGGGTGGATAAATAACCCAATTAATGTGATAAATGTGTGTTAGAACAGTAACAGAGCTAGGTAATGGTATGGGGAGTATCAGTTGGCAAATAAGGATGTGAATCAGTCTTCAGCATTAATTTTAGACCCAGCTTTGTGCGTTTTCAAGCCCTTTAGATGTTTTTTTATTTATTTTAATGCGTTGGTTGAACTATGTATGCCTCTTTTCAAAGGCTTAGTATACTATTGGATTGGCTTTGTGGTGGACTCCACTTATTTTAATGGAGTCATTGACAACACAAAATGCTATTCTTGGTCCATGGTTTTGTCAAAGCACATAACGTTGGCCGAAAATCTGCTCTGTCTAGCCCTTCTTACAGAAGGGTTTACTCATACTAATATTTTAAAGGTTTAGCTTTAGATAAATGTTTTTTCTATTTAAAAACAACTATGCAGGCTGCAGTAGTTAGGGATTCCGTTTTACAAAGATGGTATTCAGAAAAACATCATGAAATAGGATGATAGTAAACTATAAACCACTTGAATGTTTACTGCCCCTGTAGAGGAAGAGTTGATTTACATCAGCTGCATGTCCTTGTCACAGGAGAGGAGCACTTAGTATGACATACGTGTACATTTTTGAAGCACCTTAATTATAGTATTGCAAAACATGTTACTGTATGTTGAAAAAGTCTCAATGAAATGATTCATTGAAGGTTTTAATATTTTTGAATAGCTTTTTTTTCTTGTTTATACTTCTGATAACTCATTCATTTTTGTTTCTAGGCTTTAGTACTGCTAAAGGACAACTTGTTCGTTCCATACTATATCCAAAGCCAACTGACTTTAAACTCTACAGAGATGCCTACTTGTTTCTCCTCTCTCTGGTAGTGGTGGCAGGCATTGGGTTTCTTTATACGATTGTCAATAGCATCTTAAATGAGGTATGTTTTCATTTCACTATATTCTTGTCCAGAACCACCTTATTTTAGAAAACCATTGATTGTGATTTCCATCACACTTCAGATGATGAGAAACAATTAGATCTTAAGTGAAAATGTCTTTGCTTTATTTTCTGTCGATGGAACAAGTAAAGCAAGCTTACTGAGAATAAGATTCAGTAGAAAAGCAGAATTTTGGATATATTATGATGAAAATCGAGTTTGTTACTGACCTGATCTTTTCTTCCTTTTTGGACGTAAGATTGTCATCTGACTGATAATCAGTTGGAAGAAAATTGTGTATGGCATATCTAAAGTATGCTTTGGGTGAAGAAGTCTCATCAAGAAACTGATAATTGATTAGTTGATAACTTCAATTTTTTTTCTTTTAAGTTTTTGCATTATTCATTTGCTGTTTTAAAGATTTGCAGGGAAAAGTGGAAACTTGAAGTTACGGATTGTGTGTATTTTAGGACTGGGTTATCATGGTTGATACTGAGTGGGTGAAGATGTGCTAGGTTTCTGGGTACTCCAGAACCCACTATGCTAGTGAAAGCACTGCGTAGATTTTGCTTTTGGTAATGGTGATGTAGCACTTCATTGAGACAGTGACAGTCTTGAGTATTGAGTTCTTCTTCATTAAATTTGACCTGTATTGCAGGTTCCAGCTCATACCATCATCATCGAGTCTCTTGACATAATCACTATCACGGTGCCTCCAGCACTCCCTGCTGCCATGACTGCTGGCATTGTTTATGCACAAAGACGGTTGAAAAAAATTGGTATCTTCTGCATCAGCCCACAAAGGATAAATATTTGTGGCCAACTGAATCTCGTGTGTTTTGATAAGGTTGGGTAAACTTTGTAACTTTGTGTTGCTACCTGAAATGTGTAATAAAAGGGATTTCGTATATGCTAGTAACTACAGGGAAATGCATTACTTCTGTATAAGTTAGGTTGCTATTGTCCTTTTAACTTCCAGGTATTAAATGTTTAGCATCAGCTAACTTACTTAATTTACAGTGTGCTCTAAAAAGTTTTTGTAATATGCAGTTTGTGTTTTATCTTAAGACTGCTAAGTCCTGACTTACTGGCAACCCAAAATTGCGAGTGTTGTGGATTTTAAGAGCTTTTATTTTGCACACAGGATTCTTGAAGTCTGAACTGTGAGGCCAGACTTGTTTCTCGTTTACATTTATTTCAATGAAAAGCCAATCCAGTGTATTATGATTATTATTTAACAGAGACATGATTGAAAGACAGTAATGCCACCATCCAGAATCCACTGATTTCTTTTGTAGAGATTTTTACCTGAAATCTTAAATATCCAAACATAATTTATTATTTCCCTTGTAAATATTTTTTGTAATAGTGTTGTAAATATATTCCAGTTCATGTTTTAACTATGTGAGAGAGTAGTACTAAGGGTTAAGTTAGTCTTCTGCTGCCCTCACCCCCCAAATACAGAGATGTTGAGCTATTGAGTGTGGATTTTATGGATCTGTTTCTTGTGTCCTGCCCCTAAGGAGGGGCGCAATTGCTTTGAATGTTTTTTAAGGTATTTAACAAAGTTGGAACTTAATTACTAGCAAAAAAGTTAGGCAGATATTTGTATCTCCTGTCCTGAATTCTTGATTTTTAAGTGTAAATGAAGTAAAACATATTGTTCAGGTGTAATATGTCTCATTAATTGTAAATTTTTGCTCTGTCCAAGGATAACTTGGTTCTGAAAGCTCTTTTTTTCTTGCCACTCCCCTTGGTTTGTTTTGCAGACTGGCACGCTTACTGAGGATGGCTTGGATCTTTGGGGAATTCAACGGGTAGAAAATGCTTGGTAAGGAGAAGAGTTGATAGCAAATTTGAGACGTAGTTGTGCTCTAACAGCCTCAGCAGAATAGAATGGAATATTCAATGTGATCAAATGTTTGTTTCTGCAGTGAGCTATAGAAATGCAACTGAAAATAAGATTGAGATGTACTGAAAGTTATAACTCTTAAAAAGCTGAGGCAGAATTTAATTGGTTAAAATCTGAGATCCTGTTAATTTCATACTGCAGAAATGATGCAGTTAAAGTACAGCATGTTTCCTTAATCCTACCTTTCTAACTCTTGACTTTTTGGGCTGCTGAAACAAATTGACTTAGCTAATTGAATTGCATATAAAGTGGTAAGAGGCCTTTGTACAAGGAAATCAAACTACAGTGTGAATTAACAGAATTTTTGAATGAAAGTTTTGACTATTTCTGAAGATTCCAGTGCAGAGTCTTAATCTGTTTTCTGTGATGTGTAAAAATAGAAGTGAAGAGACTTGTACAGTCAATTCTTGTCTGTTAATCTAAACAAACCTTTTGGATTGGCTCATACTAAATAATTATGGTGCTAAGTATATTATAACTTCATTGTTTTAGTTTCCTTTTGCCGGAAGAGAGGGCTTGCGGTGAAAGTTTGCTGAAGTCTGAGTTTGTTGCTTGCATGGCAACTTGTCATTCACTTACAAAAATTGAAGGGGTACTTTCTGGAGACCCACTTGATCTGAAGATGTTTGAAGCAATAGGATGGGTAAGTGTCTCTTTTCTTCAAGAGAAGTAGCATAAAGTCCAGCAATCTGGTGTTTCCTGCACTTTCAAATACAAGATATGCCGTTATGGGACTTTGAAAGCCATAACTTAAAAACAGTAGGCTTTTGAAAATGCCTGTATGTCAATGTGAAAAGGAAGTCTTAATATGTAAGTGTTGCTAAATTTTATTCTGTGCAACAATTCATAGAAATGAGAGCCTCTGAACAGCTGATTTTACTGCTTTCTGATGCATGGCAAGATTTTACTGTATATAATAAAAATGTAAAATAACTAAGTGGATCTCAAGTTAACTGCTGAATTAGAACACTTAACGCTCATGGTAAATCTTGTTTAGAAGGATTATTGCGCCTTGGGCTGATTTCCAAGGCTGTTGTTTTCCTGAAAATTACATTATGAGAAAATCAATATTAATGAATGTATTAAAAATAACCAACTAATTCATACAGATTTTAGAAGAAGCAACAGAAGAGGAAACAGCCCTGCATAATCGAATCATGCCAACAGTGGTTCGACCTTCAAAACAACTTTTTCCAGAATCCAAGCAATCAACTGATCAAGAAATGGTATAAAAATTCAAAGCAATTTGTTAGATTAAACTAATCCTTTGTGTTTAATGAATACCTTTTACTATATGGTGTGCTCCTAGATGATATAATTCAAACATTATCAGAACTGGGATTTTTTTTGATGGCAAAGATAGAGAAAACATTTAATCTGTTGTTGAAGATAGTGCATAAGTATATGGCACTTTCAAGATGAGCAGACTGATTGCCAGCACTGTTCCCCTTATCGACTGGTTATAAGGTTATGCTGGTTATGCTTTTTGAGCCTAGGCATTTTATAATTAGTATCATTACCAAATTCTTAATGAGTCTTCTCCTGCAGTGGATAGAAGCTTTTGTTCAGAACTCAGCATACGTGCGCAGCAGTCATTAATGTGCAGTAATTGACAAATTATGAACGTTCTTAAAATTTACTACATGATTTTTCTGTCGTATAAATCAGCAACCATGGCCTCATTCTGAAATATCCTGGTACTTCTATAATTTAGCATTGTGGTTTGACCCAAGCAAGGAGCTACGTACCACACAGCTGCTTGCTTGCTCTCCCCCAGGCAGGATGGGGGAGAGAATCAGAAAGGTTAAAAGTGTGAGAACTCGTGGGCTGAGATAAAGACAGTTCTGGGTAAAGCAAAAGCTGCATGGACAAGCAAAGCAAAATAAGGAATTTGTTGCTACTTCCCATCAGCAGGCAGGTGTGCAGCCACTTCCAGGGAAGTAGGGCTCATCACGTGTAAAAGGTTCTTGGGAAGACATGCCATCACTCTGAATTTTTCCCCCTTCTTTACCTTAGCTTTTATTGTTGATCATGATGCCACGTGGTATGGGGCATCCCTTTGGTCAGTGTGGGTTCCCTGTCCTGGCTGTGCCCCCTCTAGCTTCTTGTGTACCCTTGGCCTGCTGGCTGGCAGGGCAGCATAAGAAACTAGAAAATTCTTGGCTCTGTGTAAACACTGCTCTGCAACAACTAAAACATTGCAGTGTTACCACTCTTTTCATCAAAAATTCAAAACACAGCATCATACAAGCTTTTACAAAGATAACTTTATCCCAGCCAAAATCATGACACTTGCACAGGCTAAGCAGATGGGTTGGACTGTGAAAGGTCTTGAAATTTCTAATCAACAAATCAAATTCTGATGTGTCTCATTTAATCTAAAAGGTACTAAATAGATGTAGTACATTCGTATTCAACTTCTACGAAATCCATTACAGAAGCAGTGCAACTATATTGGGAATGTTGTATAGATTCATTTACCGTTTTATCTTTAAATACTTTGTATCTGGAAAAATACTTCAAAATATTTACAATAAGTGTTTCTTTTTTTTTTTTTAGGAATTGTTTGAGCTTTCAGTAAGTATGTTTTTTCAGTTAAGCATCTACCTCTTTTCTTATTTTTTTTCAGCATTTATGTATATAACCTTTTTCTTCTTCTGTCCCATATTACGCAGACCGGTTATGAGATTGGAATTGTGCGCCAGTTTCCATTTTCTTCAGTTCTGCAACGTATGTGTGTGATAGCAAAAACTCTTGGGGAGAAGAGAATGGATGCTTATATGAAAGGTGCCCCTGAAGTGATTGCCAGCTTGTGTAAGCCAGAAACAGGTAAGGAACAAGCTAATGTTTTTTTCCTGTGTAGCTCAGCTGTAAAGTGACTAATTTTAATAACTCTAAACTTGACTTTTTTTTTTTTTTTTTAAGTTCCCATTGACTTTGAAAGTGTCCTGGAAGAATACACTAAGCAGGGCTTTCGAGTTATTGCTCTTGCTCACAGAAAATTGGAGTCTAAGCTTACATGGCACAAAGTTCAAACTATTAATAGGTAAGAGTGATTTCACTTTTTTCTTTATTTTATTTTTTAGCTAAGTAACAGGCATTAAATGCTGCATGCTTTGTATTAATCACATAAAGTTTACTTTGGCTTAAAACAATTATTACTCTTCTTTAGCTGGCTTCTGTCTTGACATGTTGTTCTGTTTATTCATTATACCTACTCTGCTCAGAACCTAGGGATTTAAGATGAGGTGTTAAAATCTACAGTAGCAGTGGAATACATGAGACCTGTAAATACACTGAGTTTCATGTAAAATAAAATTAATGAGTTGCTTTACTTAGTGTATATTAATCTCTAGCTTTGGCAATGGAATTTGGTGTCTTTGTATGTTAAGGTTCAGCTAATTTGGAAAAGAAATTAGCCGTGCATTCTAAACATCTTAAAATTTGGTTGTAATTGCTGTTTCAGAGCATTTTTTTCCAGGAGTAACCTTTATTTTTGAGAATGTAACTTCTAGAATGAGTTCTCATTGAAAAAACATACAGTTATGCTTGAGTAGAAACTCTGCTTTTTTATACTGTTTTTTGCTTTTATTTTAAATTTAAACAAAAGAAATAAGCGAATGAGAATGATGGTCTCTCTTGGGTCGCTTTTTATAAAGTGAATTCTTCACACCTTTTCACATTAGAATAAAAATTTGTCTTTAATTTGATAACCAGAAACAGGTTCTTTAGACTACATCGAATAATTGTAATTCTTCCTTGCCTCCTTTTGTACAGAGATACTATTGAAACCAACATGGATTTTATGGGGTTAATCATAATGCAAAACAAACTAAAGAAAGAAACCCCTGCTGTACTTGAAGATTTGCGTAAAGCCAACATTCGCACTGTCATGGTTACAGGTTAGCATGTAAACGTTCATATTCCAAATATAAAAATTAGTCTTTTTTGGACTGACTTATTTTAATTTTAGGTGTATGAAGTAAAATTTTAGTGTCAGTAGACTAGGATTATCCTGTATGTATGCAAGAATGAAGTTTGGAAACTATTGTGAAACTATTCAGACCTTTCATTTTGGTTGAAAGGTGTTTTGGCAAGTCAGAGGCCTGAAATCAGTAAAAGGGGTTAATTCCAGTTCCACTTTGTAGAATTCACAAGTTACATTATATGGTATTGAAGGGTGAAAAATCTTTGGAGGTCTTTGGACTAGGGGAAAGTTCAGGTCTAATCTCATAAGTAGCTTTGAAGGGGAGATTGAACTTCATGACCTCCTGAGGTTTTGTCCCTACTGTTTTGACTTATGTTACGGTAAGTCACTCTGGAGTTTTTGTAAGAATAGCTTCTTATCCTGCTTGTGGGCTGGGTTTATCTGTGCTAGGTTTTCCATGAGATATGAGCATTGGCTTTTTTTTTAAATCACAAATATTACAACTTTGGAACAAATTTATAATGGGTAGCAACAGGACTGTGTTCATTTTGCATGACCTATAACCATGTTTAAAAAAGGGTGATGCTAGTGCAGGGGAGGAATTTAACAGATAAACCATGACATCTGTACCTGTAGACTTGTTTGGCCCTGAGGGTGTTACTGGTACGTTCAGCAGTTGTCCTCCTCCTCGCTTAAAACTGACTTTGTTACAGCTTTTTCTTTCGTGTTAAATATCATTGCATGCTATAGATCCTTTTTTAACTCAAACCTTTTACAATGCAATTATTTCACAGGGGATAACATGTTAACTGCTATCTCTGTGGCCAGAGACTGTGGAATGATTCTACCTCAGGATAAGGTCATTATTGCTGAAGCACTACCTCCAAAGGATGGGCAGGCTGCCAGAATCAACTGGCATTATGCAGATACCCTTGCAAGATGCACTAGTTCATCACCAGCCATAAACTCAGAGGTAATTTGAGCATTGTTACACCCTTAAGAAGTATAAACAATTAGTTTTCCTGTTCAGTTTTTTTCCCTTATTATTATTCCCTTAAATAGGAAATCTGCCATTAAGTAGCAACTCAAAACTGTTGTACTATTTAACTTACAGTTTTTAAAATATCGAGGTGTAGTAAAATAGCTTGAGGAGCTAGTTTAACTTCAATAAGAGATTTGACATTGTAGCTGTGCAGGTTTTTTCCACATTTCAGTCTGTCAAGACTGCTTTAGCTACATGGAGTGAAAACATTGCGTCATGTATTCTTGTTAGTAAATAAATGCTTTAGTTGTATGAGGTTTTCTTTCAAGTACAACTTTGAGAAGCCTGCACTAGGGTGGTATCTTGAGGAATAATCCTATGTGTATTGTCTTGAAATTACAAAGTACCTATTTAAATGCACTACAGCTAGAGATTTAAACTACTTTTGATAGGATATTCCAGTTAAATTGGTCCATGAAAGCCTTGAGGATCATCAGATGACCAAATACCATTTTGCAATGAATGGAAAGTCATTTGCAGTGATTTTGGAGCATTTTCAGGATCTGGTACCCAAGGTGAGCATTTTACTTGAATCTGAGCACTTTTGATGGTGAACAGACTGTGTCCTGTAAGCACTAAGAAATTTCTGTCTTCCAGCTTGTGTTACGTGGCACTGTGTTCGCTCGCATGGCACCTGATCAGAAAACTCAGTTGGTGGAAGCTTTACAAAATGTAGAGTAAGTATTTCTTCCGAGTATAGAAAGGGATGGTGGGTTATCCACGTACAGGATGTTTGGTGTGATGAGAAGGGAAAAAAAAAAAAAACAACGTATGCTGATAACTGTTATACCAAATGAAAGACTGGGCTAAGATCACTTCCCAGGGTTGGTAAATAAGCCTATTAGCTGACCTAGAATGAGAGTACCACCATCTGCTGGTTAGCTGTGGATATCTAAGTTGTGTGAGCTTCAGACTTTTCATTAAACTTTCTGTTGAATAACTAAACTGACTAGCATGTTTATTTATCTGATTGCTTGGCTTAGTGAACAAATGGATCAAACTTATGTGTATTAAAGAAGTACTAATGGGCTGATTTCCATTCACTTACTGTCAATATATTGTCAGTCAGCGTCAAGGCTCAAACTGTTAACCTAGAGACTGTTACTCCTTTAACTACTTCTTTCCTTCATGATTTTTCAGAAGCTTTATTTTATTCTTTGACACTTGTAGGATTATTTTTTTAAAAAACTTTGTAGCTATACAAAATAGTACAGAAGTCTGTCCTGCTTACAGTAAAGATGCTATAGACCTTCTTGGAATGATGGAGGGCTGATAGCCAGGTTAATCAAATGAATAATGAGTAATGTTACTTTTCAGTCTGCTTCCTTATATGTATAATAGGAACAGTAATTGCTTTTAGCACCAAGAATTATTTGTTTGCACAAACCCAGAGCATGTCAAATAATACAGAAGTATTTGGTGAAATGAGTTAAGCATGCTATGATTAGGGAATAGTCCGGAATCCTAACATCTGTTTGTTTTTTATAGTTACTATGTGGGCATGTGTGGTGATGGTGCAAATGACTGTGGTGTAAGTATTTCTATTTTTTGTATAGAACTGCTCAGTTAAGTTTTACAGCTGAAAGCATGTTTTGAAATGTTCTCTATTTCAATACTAATTGGCAGGCGCTAAAGAGAGCACATGGTGGCATATCTTTGTCTGAACTTGAGGCTTCCGTGGCATCACCGTTCACTTCCAGGACACCTAGTATTTCCTGTGTGCCAAAGCTGATCAGGTAATGCTACTTGCTATGAGCTTAAACGTGTCTCTGTAGCTCATTCTGTTTACACCGTGTTAGTATATATGTTTGTTATTACAGGAGGTCTATTTGAAGTAAAGGTCAAGCCGTACATTTTAAGTACATGTTTCTTTACTGAAGGTACTCTGAGTAAGGACTTCTAAAAGTATGCTTTAGTATTTTGTTTTAAATCCTTTAGTGCATAGAAAGCTCATTTCTTACAGCATGAGAGAGGGTTCTATGTGTTAGTACTTAACTTGATGTCTTAGTGACTGCTTTAGTTTCCACAAAGGCTGTGTGTAATTGCAAGCAATAAAATTCTTCCTATGTCTTTGCTTCTCAGCACCATATTAAGTAGAAAAAAAAATTCCTAGGTGGAGTTCGACCAATTTTGATTCTAGAATTGGAAGCTAGATAATAATTTTGGATAGAGGTCCAGAGAAGAATCTAATTTAATCTATGTGGAACTAATGAAGTAATGGATATACAGAAACATTTCTGAAGTCAGTAGTTGTGACTTCATGGTCATTTAATACATGTAGTAAACTTGTGTTACACAGAAGCATTTGCAGGCTGACCTTCATTTCAAAACCTCTGTTAGAAAGCCATGTAAAGACAGAGAACACTGCAGGCTGGTGGTGGCTCAGTTCAATCAGCATACTAGCAACTGTATCTGAAATTGTACCATTCTGAACCCTGTTTTTTCTGTCTGAGCACTTGTCTTCAGCCTAGTGTCACTCACAAGGCTTGAGGATACATTTAATTGCAGTTAATGTTTTGCTAAGTGAAGCGTAACTGCTTGCACAGAAAGCTTTCAACTTATATGATTGCATTTGTTTTGACAGGGAAGGTCGTGCTGCTTTAATAACTTCATTCTGTGTATTTAAATTCATGGCATTGTACAGCATTATCCAGTACATCAGTGTTACTCTGCTATATTCTGTAAGTATTTAATTGTGGTTAAGCACAGTGTCAATGTATTTCAGATTCAAAAGCTGATAAATATTTAAGAAATAGTTGCAAGTTTCTTTGCGAATATGCAGCATTCACATTCTAAAAACTGTCTTTGGATTAAAAGTAATGTTAGTCACAGCATTGTTTGCTTTCTTTGTGCTAACTGTTGGAAAAACACATTGACATATTTTAAAAAAGGCAATAATTAATGCCTGTGAATAGAGAGTCTCTACAGTTGGAGTCCAAATAAGCATATGAGTTAAAAAATATAAATTTTTCAATTACTTAAAAATGGTCAACATTTTAAAATATCCTAGGTTTTTTTAAGAATGGTACGATCGCTTTAAGCAGGGATTGAAATAGAGCAGCTACAGATATAATGTTAGGAGGGAGAAAAAGCAAGCAGTATTTCCTTTTAATGCAATTAGACTCTCAGTATGGCATGTGACCTGTTTAACTTGGATCACAAAATACAAATGGACCTTTGAGGTGGAAATTTTGACAACTGTGTGACTCCATACGGAAGTTATGGTATTTAGAGAACTGTATGCCTAAGCTAATATTTCATGGGTTTATAAGATTCAGTAATGTAAGTTGTAATTGAAACAGCTTTCAATTACAAAAAAGCTTGTGCACTTTGAAACTGAAATTTGCATACCTTCTTGATCTATCAGTTGTAGAGTACTCAAGATTTGCAGATAAAGGAATCCAGTTTGGCAAGGGACTGCCTGATGTATAGAGTGAAATTTAAGCAATTGATGCAATAAAGTTTCTCTGTAAGATACTTCTTGGTGTGAAGAAATTACCAATGTTTCAGTTGTGGTTTCTGTCTAGATCCTGAGCAATTTGGGAGACTTCCAGTTTCTCTTCATCGATTTGGCAATCATTTTGGTGGTTGTCTTCACTAGTAAGTATTGTGCTGAACTACCCCTGCTGGCTTCAGTGAAGCAATTTTTATGTGGTCAGATTCTCTTTAACATCTTACTGTTCACTGGAATAAGCACTGGGTTGTGTACAGTTAAGGTGTTACAGCTATTACAGTATCTGCATTTAAAAACAAACAAACTAGACACCAAACCTCTGTATTGGATCAGATTCAGCTGATGTTTGTGAAATGTCCTCATGCAAAAAGCAGGTCACGGGCATGAGCTTAGAAAAGTAGCTCTTCACAGTACAGGAAGTCACAAATCTGCCCTGATGTGAGGAAACTTTTTTTGGAATCCAAAACAGTAATTGTTCCAACATGATCTTTCTCAAATGTTTTGACTTCTTGCATTTTTAGTTGAACTTCTGTCCAGAAACTGTTACACTTGCAAACTATTATCTGGTGAAGTATCTAATTTCACATATGACCCTGGCACTCAGTTCATCAACTAACAGCGGAATTCTGTTTTTCGAGTTTAATAGAAATTGCTGCGTTGAAGCAATGGGAGACCAAAATCAAGGAAGCTAGCTATAAGCTCTTGTGCCAGACAAATGGGAAGTTCACCCTAGGATTTTATGACTGACATATCTGGAGTTTGGCCAGACGCACTAATTCCTTCAGTCTCATGGTTTATATTATCGTCCTGTGCTGCAAGGAGTAACTGGCCTATATAAGGCACTGTGGCATTAATCTAGGGATGTATAATCTTTTCCAGGTGGTCTCTCGCTCCCAGTTTGGGACTATGCAGATAAATTTCTAACGTGTAAAGCTCTAGAGGTCATGAGCAAGTCATTTTAATTCCACAGAATGTGAACAGGCTAACTGTTGAAAGCCGTTATGATGCAATATATATTTTTTTCTTTTTACAGTGAGTCTGAACCCTGCTTGGAAGGAGCTTGTCGCACGAAGGCCTCCATCAGGTCTTATCTCAGGTCCACTTCTGTGTTCTGTTTTGTCTCAGATCATCATCTGTCTTGCTTTCCAAACCTTTGGATTTTTTTGGGTCAAACAGCAGCCCTGGTATGAACCTTGGACAACAGAATCTGAGTAAGTGTTTCAGTGACTCTGTATGTGATACAGTAATGGTCAGAAAGGGGTCATCAGTAATGCTCTTTCTTTATCTACCTACTTTGGAGATTTTGTAAATTAAACTTCTGTATGGCAACTCGTTAGTCTACTGATCATTTCTTTTTGTTAAAAGCATACTAATACATAGGAGCTATGCAATGGCTGAGATGCAGGATTGGGTCAGAGCCAGACTGCAGGGTCTGAAGACTCTTCATCTTTGGGACAGTTGAGATTGAAATTTTAAGTTCACAGTTCAGACCTACTTCAACTTTATATTATAAAGTTTTGTTTTCCTGTTAAAGTTCCAGTAAATCAAATTCATATTTCTGAAAATGAAGAGGTGTTTTCATTTTAATATTTTTTCTAGTTTACAGTATTTTCTTACCTGTCTTCAGAGTCTATCCACAGTGACAATCCCTATACAGTTCATGTAGGGAACTTACAAGCTGGAAGCATAAAAGAACTTGAAGCACGGAATTCACAAAAATTGTTATTTCCCTGCCACAATCTTGAGTTTCTCATTATGTGTAGTAGGTGTTCAAGGATATGCTTTTTTAACTACTGCAGTAATTTGTTCTGCCATTTCTTTTGTTAATGACTACAATTCAGCCTTGTTTGCCTTTTCTCCTTAACTCAGTGTTAAATGTTTGTGTTGTAGTGCATGTAATATATTGGATGCCACAAACACCAGCTCTGCACATGATGGGAATGAGACTCATCAAGATGAACATAACATTAAAAATTATGAAAACACAACTTTGTTTTTTATATCCAGCTTTCAGTACCTCATAGTGGCAATTGTCTTTTCTAAAGGAAAGCCCTTTAGACAACCATGCTACAAAAATTGTAAGTCCTTTCTTATTATATACAGCTATATAAGATGTTATCTTATTATATACGGTCAAGTAAAACTTCAAGTGAATTACTTTGCACTTACTCATCCATGGCTTGCTTACAATTCTGATGTGCTGCTTCAGCAGGAATAGGGTTCCTAGAAGAACATAGTACAATTGTCCTCTGGTAATCACAGACAGAAATAAGGAAGTATTAAACAATGGTGTAATAGGTATTTTGTTTGTATAAGACAAGAGTATCTATGTCTTCAAAGGTAATTGTGTACAATATACTTTTAAAGAGAATGCAGCTGGGAAATCCTGTAAATGCAGGCAGGGCCATGGCACTGTATGAAGTTTTCTCATTGACTCATGGCATTTCTGGCAGGTTGATATGACTGAACTCTTTACTTTTTGTAATAATCTAATGTTAAATTGGATGGCCTGTACGTTTGCGGTATTTGCTTGCTAATGTTCTTATAATTCTGTTGAAAACATATCTGGTATATTTTAATAATTAGCTGGCTAGTCTTCAGAATCTTGAACTCATTACTCTGTTTTAAGCTTACCTGTAACAAACTGGGAAAAACTGCTCAGTAGAAAGTTGTGTGCTTAGTTGTGGTCTGTTAACAAATACTTCTGTTTGCCTGTGACTTACTGCATAACTAGAGACAAAGATATAAGGCTGTGTATGTCTGTATATCTATATATATATATATTCCAACAATAAGGAGAGGATAAAGTACTTTGGGAGAGGGATGATGGAGTTACTTAGCTGAAAGCTTGCTGTGAATTTTCTCCTAAATCACTCTGGCTTTGTGGTCTTAACCTGTTTCAAAAGAAAAACAAACAAAAATGAAAAGAAATAACAAAAAAAATCCCAACTCTTGCAAGTAGATGCTTCAGTCCTTTTTTGTTCTGTCTCTATGAATATTAGCACAGCTTGTGTTGTGGAAAAAAAGTATCTTCATGAGGTTTAGATGCTGATATTTAGAGGGCAAACCTATGATATATGTAAGACCTGTCAAACTCTGACTGCGGGATGGTCTGAATAAAATGTTTTTTTTATTTACAGTTCTGTTTGTTACTTCTGTGATAGTTCTTTATGTATTCATATTTTTCATCATGTTGCATCCCGTTGAATCTATTGACGCATTTCTTGAGGTAAGATTCAGCAGACATGCGGGTATCTGTACTTCTCGGGATAACTGGCTGGCTGCCTCTTGAGCAAACTTGACCCTTTAGAATTTTAATTTCTAATCTCTGGGGGAGGGGAGGTAATTTATTCAAAATCAGTATGTAGAGACAGAACTGAAATGCTTAAATTAGCATCCCTCTTTTTTGATAAAACTTCACATTGAATTTTCAACTGGATGAGTGTTTAAAGGCATTAAAATGTTCTCAGGGAGACAAGAAGAATGAGAAGCAATATAACCTAATGGACTTGCATTAAGTATTAATATGTTTTAATACATCTGGGTTTATGTGCATATGTAGTTATATATTTACATGTGCATATGAATCCATAACTTGAAGTCTGTTTTGAGTAAGTTTTTAAATGTTTGCGATATTAACCTCTGGCAACTTTTTTCACAGCTCGTGTGTGTGCCATATGAGTGGCGCCTAAGAATTCTCTTCATTGTTATCATCAATGCAGCTGTGTCCGTGTTGACAGAGGTAAGAAATACAAATGGAAAAAAAATACTTATCAAGTGTTTTTCTTAGGGGCTTGGTTTGTCTTTTGTTTAGAAAGTTTCTCTTCACAGAACATCAGTAGAAGTGGACCACTGTTTTCTTTCTAGATTTACATTTCTAAAAACATCCTTCTAGGCTGGATTTAAGGTGTCAGTGTTTTCCGTGTTACAAGCATAACTTTAAAACCCTTTTTAGTCACAAGGAAAAACTCAATTTATTTCAACTAGTTCATAGGAGAATACTCTCCGTATTTATTTGCTGCATTAAATCAAGTCAGAATAACGTATTACTATATAAAATCATTATGGGAGCCTATCTTCATTCAATTGGATCATAAACATAACTTAATGTTCAGAATAATGCAGGTCTGTCTATATAACTTCATCTGGTCTAAGTGCAGAAGTTTGTGCAGATTTGCATTTTCAGCCCTGATCTTGTCCAAAGTCAGTCCTTCAGGATATTTTAACAACCTCTGCTGTGAATCAAGAGTTAACATGGGCAGAAACACTCCCTGTCTTTTGTCCAGGTACACCTATGTTGTTTCTGAGAATCTATGTTAAAAGAGACACATCTTCTAGGAAGTCTGGATGCAAAGCTAGTCATTTATTCCTGTGGTTAGTTCTTCCTGATAAAATGATGCCTTATTTCCAACCTGAATACATTTGGTTTTTGGTTGCAGCCATTAGTTATTATTTTTCTTCTGCAAGATGAAAAAGCCTTTTAACATTATCTAGTACTTACTACAAGTATACATTTTTACTATATATTATTTGCACCTTCTAGTCAGTGTTTCTATTATGATGTGAGAGATTGCTATCAAGGTAACCAGCATAATGTTTGCTTGGCTCATCCCACTTTGGCCTTTGAAGATTACTACAGCATTAATATTTTTTCCAGTTGACCAAGTTTTCCCTTCTGTTCACAACATTAAAAGTAACATCAACCAAAGTTTTGAGGATACTTTAATAAAAGCGATCAAGGCTTTGAGATCAAAATGTGTTCCAAGTATAATGTGCAATGTATGCTATTACATTCTTCCTGATAGGAACATATATTTCATCGCTTTCATGTAAGTGATATCCTGTCTTTTCCAAAAGACGTGACAGTAGATACTAAATTATTTGGCCTTTGCCTTGTTGTTCACAAATTTATCTTTCTTTAATGATCCTGTGCCTTTCTAAGATTTTTCTGTAGTTACTTTAACCCTGTTTGTGATGGAGCCTTCCCTTTCATGCTTCCGTTTTTTTGTGCTGCTAAACTCTTAGTTTTCTTCTTTACCTCCCTTTTTGTTTGTTGAATTTTGTGTATATTGCCATCTCTGCAAATATATAGAGTTATTCTGCAGAATCATGGCTTTTCGGTTTTCTGATAAATTTTAAACCTCCTAGACTGACTTTTTTTCCCTTCCCTCTTCCCCTTCCCTTTCTAGTAGAAAGTCTGATCTAGCACAGTGTGTTCCTCCACGTATTAGCACGTGTCTCTTGAGGACAAGTGATTCTCCTCTGGCTTAAATGTTTGTAAGGTTCTGCTCCTGTGCCTTGTTGGTAGCTGCATCCATTTGTAAACTTCGGAGTTCCTAGTATGCATGACCTAAGCAATATATTTCCTGTAAAGCATTGCTTTCACAAAGTATTTCAAACCCCAGACTCTCTTCTTCCTCTGCAAGTTTTAGGTGGTATCTTACAACATTTTAGTTAACTTTAATTAGCAAAACTGGTGGGATGATTTGTCACATATCTTTTATGTGGAATTTCCTATTTATCGTGTCGCCCATACTTTAGTAGTGGAGTAGAATTGTAAAATTTGGTTTTCGTGATGTTAATTGTTTGGGACATGCTGCATTTGACTTAAAAGCCTGTTTCTTCCACTTTCACTGCTATCTTAGTGCTTTGTTTAGTCAAAGAGAGGGGACTCAACAGCTCCTCTCAATTTAGTGTCGTTGGAAAACTTGCTTAGTATTCAAGTGCTGTCTAGTGATCCTCAAATCCCACACCTAGTTTTACAGTGCACACTTCGCCTTCCATAATTTCAGCCTTCTTATGTCCCATGTTTTGAACTGTATTTGTCCACCTCTAAGTGTACTACTCTGGGCTTCCTGAAGCTTTTTCATGTGGTGCCAAGTCATGAGCTCCAGTGTGTCATGTAGAAATTGCAGTCTGTTTTGTTCCTTTGCGTCCAGCATAGCTCACTGCCCTCCTGGCCTTGTGTCCCTGCCTGCATTTTCTTCTCAGACTTTTCACTACAGAGCTATTGAGTGCAATAGTCCACATCCTAAGTATTAAGGAAAAGCTGCTCTTGGCATATTATTTTTCTTTTAACAATGGACTATGTAGGTGTATCACCTATACTTGGTTCTGCTCAGACTAATTCTTTGGTAACTGCCCCTCAAGTGCCTCATAATGATGAGATACAGGGAAGGATTCGATCTCTTCTTCTGTCAGGCTTCCCAGTTTGACACTTTTGTCCCTGCTTCTGTGTAGTTTTTCAGTTGTTTCTACAGCAGGAGTTATCTCCAAATGTGGTTGTTACAAACCTATTTATTGAAATGCTGTGTGAAGCTTTTGCTCCTTCCATGTGGATGCCAGACTAGATTTGCAACATATGCACATTGTTTCTACCAGGTATTAAAGCCCATTATAGAAGTCTAGTCAATCAGCTCCGCTTCTTCAATGGCAGAAGTCAGTCAGATGTCAAACACAGATTCTGTCTGAAGATCAGAGAGTCATAGACTTAAGGCCTGTATGGCTAGATTTGTTCAAGGCTCTGAAGTGCACCCACACAGTCATATTAAAATAACCGGATGTACAGAGCATACTGTTTAACTTCCACCCTCTTTTCCAAAATCCAGAACAGCTCCTGCTGGTGAAGCTTCCAGAGCCACCAGAATTCCTACTGATGACTTGGCTTTGCCACACGAAAAGCTTTTCTGTGAAAGCCATGGGTTTAAAAACAGACAAAGCACAGCTATAGGATGAAGTATGCTGTAATGTTAAAGATGGTTTGAGGGGAAATGGCTTTAAGGACTAAAGTCTCTGGTGCTTCATGCTTGTGTTTTTTTTAAGGGTACTGAAGCACATTAACAATGTGAATTAATGAATTTTACTTGTATTGGTGGATGCAGTTTTGGTCATTACTGCTATTGGTTTAAAGTATGTGTTCATATTCTTATATCTCATGTCAGCACTTGAAAACGTTTATCACTTAAGTACTGACAAATAACGTAAGCTCTGTTTTGCCTGGCACTGAATTAGTCTATCCTTAACACGCTATTTCAGGTTTTATTAGTAATGTGCACACTAACAACCAATGATCATAAACTTTTTTAATTCTTCCTACTCACTGCAATGTCTCACAGACTGTCCTCCTTGATATGATCCTTTGGAAGGTTGTGTTCAATCGAGACAAACAAGGAGAATATCGCCTCACCATACCCCAGCCGCCTCAGGTTGGAGACTAGTTTTTTGCTGTCATCATTTGAGTGCATGCACATTAATTCAGTTTTGTCTTTTTAAGATCTATGTGTCTGTTGTTTTATCTTAAGATTGTTTAGATTTCTCTAACTTGGATATTAAAAGGAAAGGTTTCAGGTTTCGTATTTCTCTCCTTGTTGACACAGACTTTAGCTCTGTTTTCCAAGAATCAAGAAGCAAACCCAGAGGACTGCCTTTAAGACTTTCCCCACTTTATCATCAGTTTGCATGTTAGCAAGTTTTGTTTGCATTGTCACAGATCAGCATGATAGGGCTGGAAGTATCTTGATTTGCATGGAAGCAGAACTGCTGACTCTGGGTCTAACCCAGTTCTTTATTAAATTAATTTGATTTAGTATCTTAGAGCACTGTGAGAGCAGTAATTTACAGCAGGTAAAAATGAAACAAAGAAGGTGGGTAAGTTAGAGTACTTTATTACTACCCCAGATAGTTTAGGAGAATTCACGTCTTAGTTTCTGCTTTTCAGGTGACCATGAATTTTAGCTGAGTCTGCCCCTCTGTCATTAATATGTGAAGGAAATCTGTGTGAATTATGTATAAACTAGCTTTTTCTTTTTTAAGCCTCTGACTTACTGCTCTTAGCTGGTTGTATATGTGTTCTTGCTAAGCATTACAATGGTTTATTCTGTAGCACTAAATTTTATTAAATGTATTCACTTCAGGAGTGTGTTTGCCTTTCTGAGGCTGTTGAAGAACAAGTTGATGTGTGCTCACTGAAGAATGAAAGTTACGCTTAAGACTCTAGTTTGGTTTAGATCGCCGATTTATAGATTTATATTCAGAGCATGAAGAAGACCTTAGAGAATGTCTCTCCATTAAAATGTCAGGTGTACAGACTGTAGGTGCTGTCTGGGAAGTGAGAGTAGTCCAGTCCTGAGAATGAGGAATAGTGTTTTTCTCCAGCTAGTTAAATTACATGTATTAAAGATTGAGAGAATACTGAAGTTCTGTAATTTGTCTGTTTTAATAAGGATTTTACCTGCCTATGGGTGGTCTTTTCCTGTTATTGATACACTGTCAGGTCTCACTGTATCAGCAAGTTAAATTCTGCCTCTTGTGACTGGCTGGATGCCTTCAACTAAGAAGAGTTTTGAGACTCTGAGAATTTGACTTAATTTTCTAGACTAGGCTGATACTCTTCAATAGTAACATCACTTAATGGCTGTTGTTTTACCTGTATTTATTTAAACTATTTTAAAATATGCATGAAAGCTGTTGGTGACCTTAGATGTTGCTATAATACAGAATACTTGTATTTTCTTAGTGTTTTTAAAATGTCATTGGTACTGCATTATAGAAGGGATGACCCAACGGAAGAGCTTCTTTACTATATTTTCTACATCCCACATGACAATGGCACAGTAACTTAGAAACTAAAATACTAGATTTTTTTTCTAGTGATTTACTGTACTGTTGCATTATTTTTTTCTATGATAATCTAACTTTAAAATATGTTCACTTCTGCAGGAGGCTGTAGATCGCTGTGGAGTCTGTTTCCTTTCTTCCCTGTTTGGTTGCAGAGAGAAGGCGCCAAAAGCTAAGTATATGCATCTAGCTCAGGAACTGATGGTTGATCCAGAATGGCCACCGAAACCCAGAACAACAACAGAAGCTAAAGTACCATCCCAAGAAAATGGTTCATATCAAATCATCACTTTAACGTAACAGTGGATCTTGGTGGCATGTATCTTTGTAGTATTGAGAAGAATGTAATTTTAAAGCTTTATTTGAAATTGCAGTATACTAAATGTCAAGTTATAATGCAGATTTTTCCAACTGCTTCATCTCTCTGAATACAAAGTTCAGAGCCAGACATCTTACGGATATACATTTTAAAAATGTAGGTTACTATAGGCAGAAAAAAAAAGATTGTTTCCTTTCACCTTTCAAATTTCATTATTCCTAAACGAGATGCATCTGAAGATTTAAACTGCAGGGCAGTTAAAAAGGTTCACTTTATTTGCCTGGAGTATCTTAACCATTGTTCTAACTTGCTTACCTGGGCATGTGTTAATATAAGGTCTATAATGTAATGGTTTCATGATAGTACTAGAGGCACATAGTAAGCAAAACCTTGTCATACATTTTGGTTTGTTTTCCGTTTAATATTCACTGCTGAAAAACTTTGTGCCTCAGAACGGTTCTAAAGTTTTGGTGTGTGTACCTCTAAATTTGTCCGTGCTAGTAAGGAGTGTTTCCAGGTATAACGTTTGGATTTTAGTACTTCAGTCTGCCACAGCAGGAACTGGAAATGCTGTAGAAGCAATATGCCCCATCCTTAAGAAGAAAGCACATTGCTTTCAAGTGGGTTCCTAGCTGCTTTTCTAGCTAAACCTGAGGAAGGGCTTAAGTAGACTTCAGAGGAGGAGGCATTTGGCTACACTCTTAGAATTGTTAGAGAAGGAAGGCTGGAGAATCTAACACTTCATTCTGTATCATGTTTTATTACATTTAGCTATGCATTTCTCCACAGACCTTGCTTTTGCCAGCAGAAGGGCTGGTTTATCACTTTGTGGACCATGTTTTATTTGTAAATCTTAAGGTAGTTTTCCTATATTCCTTAAAGTAGCAAGGCCAGAGTTACTGCTGTGTGTGGGGTGGGGTGGGAGTAATATTTTCACATGCCCGTGCTTGGGATTTGTGCATGTTGAGAACATCTGCATTTCAAAGAGTCTGCCGGCGTCTTAAGCACTATATGTAGCTGTATGAAACAAAACTAAGAAACAATACATGAGCTAAAGTCTGTCTTGCTGCAGAGCGATAAGGCTTATGTCGACATTATTTTCCAAAAAAAACACATACACACAAAGTTGTATCACTAATAATGCTGCTTAAGCACTTTGGATAGCGATACATCATTTTGCCATTAGGTGGTGTTAAAACACAAGACCTCTAGAAAAACAGATCTACAGCAATGTAGAACAAGGCATCGTCTTTACATGCAAAGTTTTTAAGTCTTTTTCCATTTCTTTTTTTTTTTTTTCAAAACCACAGATTACTTATCGTCATCCATCTTCAACTTGCTAAACTTTCAGAAAAATCTTCTTTGGTGTCTTTGGGAAGATGATAAAAAATACTGACTTCTGATCAGTCTGTTCTGACGAGATAAAACTGACTGGTTCAGTCTTCTGTAACATTTGGGAAGGGATCTTGGATCCAGATGAGTTGTGATACTTTAGAGACACTTTAAGGAAGGAAATCGGGTCCTTTAGAGCACTCATGTGAAGAGTGGAAGGAGGGCCCTGAGCTCCCTGACTAGCTGGGATTAATTTGAATTGTGTGTATTTGGATTATATTTTATTTTTTTAATTCCTGTGGAAATAATTCCTTTCCAGAATTGTTCTCATAAGTGGAATTTTTCAGGTCAAGCCTAATTTCCTTGTGCTTTTCTGTAAGATAGTATAGGCAGCATCCCCCACCGCTCATGTTATGGTTTCTGCAGTGTCGGACATACTGTGCCAGTGGGGAATTTAAAGTGGTGCTACATGGTTTGGAAGACTTTTTTCCTGGAACTTGGGGATTTACGTTGTTCGCACTTGCTGCTCATAAATAGTGTGCTTATGTGCTATCCTCCAGTCCAGCTGTTGACTCTTCCTGATTTTTTTGTTGTTTTTCTCGGGGGTGGAATAGGAAGAAGGGGGAAGTGCTTTTCTTAGCATTCATTCAGCAGAGCGATGTACAAGCCTTGTTAGCCTGGCTTCTCGGGGTTATTAATTTTGAACAGCATTGGTAGCTTTTAAGGGGTCTGAGATCACGGACTTGGATAAACTTGTTAATCATGAACTTGAGTCAGTTGGCTGATTTTTGTCAGTGTTGATTTTATGAAATTTTTGTAGCATGGAATAATTGATGAATTCTTGGCTGCGTAAGTAGTATTCAGATTTAAAGAAAAATAATACTTTAATTGAAAACTCTTGTGAAGCTATGCATCTTGGACCTGGGAGCTGTGACTTATCCTTAAATGCATAAGCTTTTTTTTTTTTCCATTTCATTTCTTTGATCATTTTAGCTTGGTTGTTCCAACAGAAAGTGAAAGAAAAAAAATCTTCCCCTCTAATATGCTTTTGCTTAATGCTTTCTCTGAACTGCTAGTTTCTCTCAGCTCGTTTGTTTTCTGCAGTTAGTCTTTCAATCATTCTAATTCATTAGACTTATCTACAGGGTGAAGAGGGAACAGCTTATTAAGGTGGGCTTGTCTTCAGAGAACATGTTAGGGCACTCAATTTAAAACCAAAATTGCCAAGTGTCTCCACTTGTTTGAGTGGTTAATAGGTCATGAACTTACTAAACTTGAAAATTTTGCAAATGGGAGTTAGCTTCCTCAAGGTTTGCATTCAGAATTAGTAAAAAGTTTTTGAGGTTGCGTGCTTGAGCTGTGACCTATTTGCTTCTGACGTTTAGTCAATTATAATAAATCAGCTTTTCCAAGAATTTTTCTTCTTGCTGTAAGTTCAGCCACAAAATGAGCTTTTGCATCTTCTGCAGTTACTGGGATTGATGCCTTCCTGCCCAAAAGCTGAGCTTGGCCACCCATAATTTTTCTCATTTTGAGCAATTTAGTTTTTCTGGTTTTCAGAAATGCAACAAACTAGATCTGAACTAGCATATTCAGTTTCTGCTTTGAAGTAAGATGAAATTCATATTGTAGTGAAAAATCTCTTCACATGTTCATCTTGGAAGTCTGAATTCAGGTGAACAGACCAATTTAGTGAGTTCCACTAGATACTTGGTAGACATTTTTCTTCCTGCTGTATATTTTGGCCTTACGTTGAGGAGTTTGATTTATTAAATTATTTGTGTATGCAGACTTCAATCTGTACGTATTTTGCTTTGATGTATTAGGATTTGTAAATATTTTTTTAAAAAATTAAATATTATTTATGCACATACATAAAGGACTGGTCTACCCAGCAAAGCAATTGCTAAATAATAAACGTTACTTTTTAGAAGTAAATTGCAAGATCATTAAATTGTATATCCCTCAGGGTTATTTTTAAAGTTTTTTTTTCCTGTTCCCTTCAGATTTAATTAGCAGTAACTAGTTTCATGTAATATAGAACTAAATCTACTGTAAAAAGAAAATGCTGCGAATAATGCTTGAATAGAAATGGCTAAAACACCCACAGAACTGACTGGCCATATTCATCGTAACTTTGAATTGGGAAATTTTACTGTTGCACTTTTTAGAAGTTGTTGGATTTTTAATTCTATTTATTTTTTCTTTCTTCATGAAGGTTGTGCTGAACAGTCATCCCAAACTGGGTAAAAAAAAAAAAAAAAAATCCTGTACTGTGTCTGTGTATACAGTATAATACTAAGCAGATGTGGAGTCCTTTTTTATGCTGCAAATTTTTAATGCTTATGTTGGTCATCACAAATTGCGAGAGCTAAAGTTCTGTAGGATTTCTCCCATGAAATTCTGAATTGTAAACTTAGGTTTTTGTATGTCTAAGGGAAAGCTGTGGGTTTTTGACGATTTTTAAGAGTCTTGAATATGTTGATTTTATACAGTAAAGCTTCAGGTTTTTAAAGCTATTTTCAACAGACTGCATCTTCTTTGATAATTATGTGAACGAGAAACTACTTAGTTTGTCGTGAATTTCTGAAGCCTAACACAGATAAAAAGATTCATCGTTACAGTGCTCTCTAGAAGCTCAGCTTTGTTTTTATTTTTAAATTTGAACTGATACAACATCTTTGTATTTAAAATATGTATTGCTGCTCTAGAATGGTACCCTGTTGTCAAGAAGCATACATAAAGAACTGTACAATAGAATTGTAAATAGCCTTGTAAATCATTTTTGTGACTGAAGCTCTTTGAAAATAAAATTAAAATGAAAAGATATTTTAACTCTTTTCATTAGTCTCATGAAATTGTTTTTAATTACTCTTACACAGTAAGATCTACTCCAAAGCTTGCTGAAGAACATAAGCTTACTCCCGCTGATGTCATGGGTTGTGTTGCTCAGTGCCTCTATTTTTGAAGATAGGGGTGGTGATGTATGTATGCCATGTGTTAGCAGTGCAGGTGGGAGCACTGCTCTTCTGCCATACGGTAATAGCAGCCTTAATTTCACCTGCTGCCTTATGAAAGCCATTTTAAAGCCAGACCTTTTACACGTGATAGAGACTTGTTCCTACCCTCTGCCATCCAGATAGTCTTTCTGTTCTTTGATGCCTGGGAAGTATTATCTTGCAAAGACACTTGAGTGAATGATCCTGGTTGTGAGCTGTCACTGTTGTCACAGTCATCTTCACAAAAAACACACAGAAATAAAGACGTCTTTTCCATCTTGCAGCTTACCTTCGTTTAAGCGCTTATTATTTTCAACGTTATTTTCAACTTGAAGACAAAGTGTTTGAAATGCCTGGTTAACAAATTACTTAATTACAAAACCTTAATCTTTCAATTTAAAGCTAAGATTATGGTAACTTAAAGCTTTTCTCTCTTCAGCATGCTTCAGACTTTAGGTTTTGCTGGTCTGTGACTGCAGAAGACTTGAACGAAAAACAGAAGCCAAGCGGGTCAACCCTGGACTACCTGGCCAGAGCATTCAGTAGAAAACTTCATTCCTTCCTCAAATTGTTTTGATTCCAATCCTGCATGAAGGGGAAAGAGCAGCCTTGTGAAGGTACATATCAATTGTGGTACATATCAATTGCACTTGATAGCTTAAAATTTACATGTCCCCGCCTATGACATCTAATGTGTCTGCGTAGCAGACTGCTACACATTTGAAATTTCTTACCAACCAAAATTCATGCTGAAATACAGATTTCTGACTATTAAACAGATCTGCGTTGTGCTAGTTGAGGTATGTACTCTACTCTCACTGTTGAAGAAGCAGCAAGTGTCTTGTGCTCTTGCATTTGTTGAGACTTCGGATTTTCTCCTGTTTTGTAGTGGTCTCAAATCCTAATGTAGGAGCTGTGTACAGCCTATGGGAACTAGTTGCTCCCATAGCTGAGCGTAGGCAAAATCTGCTCTGAAGCTTGTAATGTTCTTTGGCTGTTCATGGTAGCTACACAAATATGAGTGAAGTGCTGTTATCTAGGGGATGCGTTTTGCTGTTTTACTTCCTATTTAAAGTGCAGAATCATGGTGAAGCCCAATTGCCTGCTATGCTTCTGAGAAATTCCTCTGAAAAGCAGATAAGTTTCTAAAGTACAAAGGTTCAAAATTGTTCTTACAAGCTTTTACATTCATCTGAACGTGAAAAAGGAAATTAGGCAGCATGTTAAATTACTAAACTATTACGGGTGGTGGCAATTACTTGGTGAGGCGAGATTCCCAGATTGTCTTGAAGATTGTTTGGCATGGAAAAGTACTTTGGAAATGTGAAATCTTCAAGCTTCTTAATTTTCCTGACTGTGTCATTTGAGGAGGTTTAGAAAGCCCAATGAGAGCTAGCTTTGCAGCACCGTACTGCCAGCAGTTGATATCACTGGGTGCCATGTCCACTCCTTCCCTAGGAAGGGATGCTGATTTTACCAGTCTTCAGTTCTCTGAATCTAACAACAACAACAAAAAATTGAATACTTCCTGTTGCTTTTTTTGATGCAGCAGCTGTTTTTGATCCATGGTTTTATGCTTTTGTCAGCAGTTCAGGCACAGGAGAAGCTCAGATGTCCTACCTGACTCTTTTTTAAGTGATTGGCTTTGTACGCGTCTCTCAGGTTCATCCATGGCCCTAGAAAAGGGTATGCTAGGATGGAGCCCTCCTCTCTCCCAGTGTACCCAGTACTGAAGACTGACACAGTTTCAGCAATTCCAGTTACATCTACAGCAGTCCCAGTTGCTGCTTCTCCTGCGGATCAGCCATTTCCTTGACTCTCAGGTTTCTGATGCATTTGAACTTGCTGGTTTCACTAAGGGGGGCAGTTCTAAAGTAGTTCTAAATTGTGAAGGATTTCTGTTTGACTTGGTCTTTGAAATATTATCATTACAGCTACAGTGTTTTAATGATTGCTTTCGTGTTCTTCTTTTGTTTGGGAATATATGCAGCTTTCAGACTGCGGGGTATGTTTTGTGCAGATCCACCTTTACTGGTGCAGCATTCTAGCTAGCATCATAACAATTCATTCCTCTCACTTTGTTTCATTATTTCTAATACCTCTGATAATTTAGTGTTGTGTTAGGTTGTAGAGATGAGACTCGTTCATTGTTAGAGGCTCACTGCTGTCCTTTAATGGATGAGCTCTTGGGTGTTTTTTCAAGCTACATCAAAAATAGTCTGTTGCTTCTTGTGTGTTCTTGAGCTTTTCCAAGAAGTGATCTCTTACAAATGCTGAGAAATGGTCTAGCAGAACTGTGTGGCGTTACTTAAAATATCACGGGAGTCGTAGGATGCCCTTTTAACCTCCGTTATCTATTTTTGCAGGCTAAACTTTATTTTTAAATTTTAGATAACCTACAAGAAAAATATTGTTGGTGTAGGACCTTCTGATCTTTTAAGATTTTCTATGTATAAAAGCGTAGTGCTTTTCTGTTCAAATAAATACATGCCTTTTGATTACTTAAGCAGTTTCATTTTGATTTTCATACACTTTAATTATACTTGACTAGTACAAATATTAATAGAGTGTACTTGATTTACAATAGGGCTTTGTCTCTACTCTCCATGTAAGCTGAGCGCCTTAGAAATATTTGCAGTCAGCAGCAATAGATTTTTGAAGTTTGTTTTCAAGCCAAGAGAAATTTCATATGTATTTCCACATTTTATGGTATCTTCACACAGTTTTGTCTGCTAAGTTATTAACTACCTGTGATCAAATCCTGACACTCTTATCTTTTGTAACAGCTAATGTTTCTGGTGCTTCAGCAAGGATGTTGATGTTTCATTTGTCAGTGATGATCAAGCTTTTCTTCCAGCTGGATGCATCTGTTTGTCCTGAGAAATGTGACTGCTCTTTCAAAAACGCAATTCATTGCTCTGGCCCTCACATAAATGACCTGGAATCATTAAATCTGCCTCGCAACGTGACAGAAATTCACGTAACAAACACTAATGTAACATACTTGCAGGATGTTTTTTCTAGGATGGTAGAGCTGCAGCATCTCATCTTATCTTCAAACAATATTGCTCTCATTTCACCAGTGGCTTTTAAAGGCTTGAGAAGGCTGAAAGCCCTCGGACTGCTAGATAACAAGCTGGTTGAACTTCCTCCGGAAGTGTTTGATGACACGGTACACCTTCGGCAATTGATCATTAAAAGTAACAGGCTGAAATCCATCAAAGAGAATCTGTTTGACAGACTAGCCAGTTTGGAGGAGCTTTTCTTGAACAAAAACCAGCTAACAGCACTTCCTAGTGGCGTGCTGAAGAAACTTGCCAAACTCAAAGTGCTGAACCTGTCAAGAAATTTTTTGGCAGTACTGCCTAGAAATATATTTAGTGCATTAACCAGGCTTGAGAAGCTGATACTGTATTTTAACAGGCTCTCTTCAATTGAGTCTGGTTTGTTTGATAGCCTGAGGGAACTGCTGGAACTCTTCCTGCATTCCAATGACATCCAGTCCATCGCCCCTGATGCATTTCATCGACTTCAGAAGCTTAGAAGACTAACACTCTCCAGAAACAAACTTGAGGTTTTGCCTCCCGGGCTCTTTCTGCACTTGCATGACCTGTCTAAATTGACCTTGTACAGGAACCCACTGAAGTCTCTTCCAGAAGTATTGTTTGGAGAAATGAGGAATCTTGGTAGCCTGTGGCTGTATCACACACAGCTCTCAATGATACCAGATTTTGTGTTCAGTAACTTGACAAACTTAGAGCTTCTTGTGCTGAGTTTTAATCCAGAGCTCAGTGTTCTTCCTAGTAACGCATTCAGTGGTCTGAAAGAACTGCGGGGCCTTTCTCTGCATACAAATAATATTTCCAGTCTGCCGGAGGGTATCTTCCTGGGCCTTCAGAAACTGCAGAACATTTCCCTTTTTGATTCCAGGCTTGAGTTTCTTCCGAGAAACCTCTTTCATAATCTCAAGCACCTTCAGAGAGTTTACCTCAATAGTACCAAGCTGCAGTCTCTTCCTGGAGATTTCTTTGTCGCCTTACCTGAGCTGCAAGAAGTACTCCTTGATGGCAACCCTTGGAGATGTGATTGCCAGATTCTTGGCTTCCAAGAGTGGCTCCAGAAGAGCAAGGAGATAGTAAAGGAAGTGCAATCTCTAGTGTGTGACAGCCCACTATCCCTAAGGAACGTCTCTCTGGTGGCTCTAACAGATCAGCACCTGCAGTGCCTGCCAGCCACAGCCACTGCATACCAGACATTTAGGTCAGCTTACTCCCAGACTGTGACTTCTCTTGTGACAGAGCACTTGAAATCATCTTGGAAGACAACTGTGACAGCAGTGTCCAACCTAGATGCCAGCACACCCATGTCAATTCCTCTTGCAACTCCAGGTTTTACCTATTCACAGGCTCAAGGTGTTGAACAGTTAGGCTTTCATGTCTCAGGTGTTCCAACCCGAACTTCTCCCAGCACCATAGTAGAAACCAACAGTGTCAGAGGAACAGATTTAACTACTCTTGCCTGGTGGGATGAGTTGCCAGCCCGCAGGAGTGCTGAGCCACTTACTAATAGCAGGGTTGTCTATTGTCAGCTATTCTTCTGCCTTCACAGTTTGGTTTTAGCACTCCAGACTGTCACCGTTGTGCTCAGTCTTTGTGTAGTGGGCAAAATCAGGCAACTCTTCCCCTCCAGAAAGATTCCTGCTCAGCCTGTAGTTCTGATAAGTTTTTTAAAAAGATAGAGGGTACCAGCCATAGAGAGGATTAGGAGCGTTGCTCTGTTCAATTTGAGTGTTCAGATGGTTCACATTTGGTTCAGATATGGATTACAAATCTTCACAGCAAGAACCATAAATGCTGTGTCTGTACAACATAATTAAAATATGCTTTTATATACCTTACAGTGTTTGCCAAAGCTGATTGTAATCACCGTACGTTGCTACAGCACTTGGTGTACAAACTCAGAGAGCTGACAGAAAAGCTGTGGTCACCTCTGCACAGAGCTCAGGCCTTTGGTCAACGTGCTGCTGGCTTCCTGCAGCCCTGTCCCAGCCAAATGCCCTCCTTTGCTGCTGTGCTTGTGCTGCTTCGACAGGAGAGGGGTTTCTGAGTCACTGGCTTGCGGGAACAAGTTCTCCGTTTGGAAGAAAAAAATGGGATCAGCGTAGGGAGGCTTCTGTGGGAGCACTGCTGTAACTTGTTTAAAGGTTGCCTGTAGGACTCCAAATGCTGTTTCGCCTCTTATCTCTTTCCTGAGAAAGCAAATGGTGTTTTGGGGAGAACGTGCTGGAAAATAGCTTTTAAAAAGGACAGGGGGAGGGAGTGGAGGCGAGGGGGGAGAATGGTATGTCCTTGTTTTCGCTTTCTATTCTCAGCCCCTTTCCAGCATGTAGGAGGAAGAAGGTGATGTCCGTTACCATTCACAGCTGATAGTGTTTTCCTCTTAGCCAGAGGAAGCTAAGAAAGATGTTGGTCTAGAAGTATAACCTTGGTGAATTCTGTTGTTTGGTTGGTTTTAAAACTTCGTACCATCACTACAAATCTGAATTTTAAGTAAATGCCTTAATCCTTAAATTCTGATCAGAGGTCTGAAAAGCAGGGCTTTATTCACTGTGCACTGCAGTGTCTGGAAGCTGGAGTACAAGGCAGATGTACAGGACCAAAGCTCAGCTCCGCAGCAGCATGGCTGGTCACAGAGTTGGCACTGATGGTCCCTCCTGGGCTCGGCTGGGAGCTGTTGGCGTGCAGCACAGCGTAGGAGGCTGGCCTCATCTGAGGCCCTGAGGTGTCAGCACCTGTTTGAAGATGGCTGCGGCACATACGCCTGTCTGACTTCAGGAGGCAATAGCTGTGGCTTTGTCTCTGCAAAGAGTCAGAAGCGAGCTGTGCTTCGTCAGAGTCACCCGGCATGCAGGCGTGAGAAAGGCATGCTCAGTCCCAGGGCTCCTTACACCTTCCTGGGATGCAGCCTTGCGCCCTGACTTCCAGCTCTTTCAAGTGTTTGATGTACAAAGGCAGCCACTAGACAACAGTGTGGGTTTTGGTCTTCCTACTGAAATGCTGATGAATATCTCGAATGATATGAATATTCTAGGTTGTAAGTAGACTGGTAGCTGTTGGGTGGCGTGTGCTTCTTTGGTGGCTCTTAGATTTAACTATTAGTTTTTATTTTAATTATGTTACTTAGCGTGTTCTTAAAAGCTCTGCCCTTGTGCTCAGAAGCTAGGGCTGGATTAAAGAGCCCCTGGATGTGGCTTGCCTGCTCAGGTATGAAACCCTGTTATCTAGGAGTCCTTTTGTAGCCTTGCTGATTTTTGAACTAAGAGGCCTTTCCTGGGGTGTTAAATAGCAGTTGTCTTGCTTGTGAGGTCTAAAATTTAGCAGGCCTGGCAGTAGTTAGAGACATCTCTGAAGGAGAAGGAATGTGATTGCAGTTAGTGTGAAGCAGACTGGGGTTAGATTCATGAACAGAAGCCCCAGAATATTTTATTGCAATGTATTTAAATGGGAAGCACAAAAACAACATGAAAGCTTTGGGTGGCGGTTCTGGCTCGTTGCAAGTTAGCACTTAAAAAGAGGCAATTAGTACAAATTTAGGTTCCTCTCGGACAACTGTAATGACCACTTAGGGTTCTGCCAGCTCCAGGGCTGTCATATTGGTGCCACGCAAGCATCTGCTTTCAGCAGGCAGGAGATAAGTGTAATCTGGGGTAGCGAGGAAGTTGTACAAGCTGTGCTGGTCACTGCTTTCCTTGGTGCAGCACTGAAGGAATGGGCTCACAGCATAAGGCACTTGGATGCATGCTGGTTTCTAAGAAAAAGCAACACTTTAATTGCTGTGCTGACATACAGCAGGCTCTCTGCATGTCCAATCTGTCCTGAGTGGGCAGGGTGCACAAGAGCAGCAGGTAAGGAGCAGCTCCCAGCTTTTTTGAGTCTTCATTTGGCTGCCCCAGCCCCCAAACGAGGCCAACTCGGTCTCCTTTGGCTCACTTGCTGCAATCGCTCAGCTCTGGCACGTGGGGGCTTTGGCATGTTGCTGTGTACAGTCAGGCACTAAGAGGAGGATGATTTGTCTTTGCATGCTGTCATCGGGCTTTCCCCGCTCTTGAGCCAGACAGGGGAAGTGAAGTCAGCAGACAACAAAAGGCTGGAGCAATACGACCTTGGGGTGTTTCACCAAGCCTTCCTTTCTCCCCTGTGACAGGGATGTCATGTTTTGTCCTGCTTCTGATTCACTCCTTGTTGCCCAGCATAGCTCAGCCTGTCCTGGAAATCTCCTCTGGCCTGGAAAATCCAAGGAAATCCTTATTTATATCCCGTATCCGTCTAGCCTGGCAAAGGGACTCTCCTGCAGGTCAGCGTGACTGCAGATACGGCAGAAGGGCAGGCAGCACTGAGGGCTCCTTGGGGGAAAAAGCACATGGCAAGGCTTTCCTGAGCCTGCAGCTCCTGAGGGGGGGACCAAGAGGTGGAAGAGGTTGGGGGGGCCCAATCCTCTGCCAGGCTGGGTGCAGGTGGAGGTGAGGCGTGCCTGCGTGCTGCACCTGGGGAGCGAGCCCCACGCCCCTGGCTGCGGTACAGGCGGGGGACACAGAGCCGTGGTTTACAGCTGTGTGTTAACCAGACCTCTGTGTCCAGGAATCGCCTCGGGGTCTGAATCCTCATAGGCGTGCTTGGAGTACGTCAAGTGGGGCTTGTCCAAGGTTTTCTGTAATGTACTGTGAGGCTTTTTTTCCTGTGGCTGCGGCTCCTGCTCTCTCCACGCCACAGCAGCCGTGCGGGGCAGAGGGAGCACGCAGCGTGCTTGCAGTGCGATGTCACTGCAGGTGCTGTTCTCTGCTCGTCGGGGCCGAGCCTGCTGCGTCCCCTCCTAGCAGCCCGATGGGTGAGGAAGCCAGTCCCTGTTGCCTTTCCTCTCCCTGTAACCTGCCTGGTCCCTGGCCACTGTCCTGCATCCCCTGGTGCCTCTGCCCTTCCCATTTTGCCTCTGCCCCATGAGATCAGCGACTGTTTGAGGGCCTTTGTTGCTGCTCACAGAGGTGAGCGAGCTCAAGTGCCCTACTCACTGCAGCTTGCTCGGGCACGCAACCTGGTACAGGTTGTTCCCGTGGTGCATCCTCTCCTGTGCCAGCTCTCCAGCACACAGCCGCTGGATCGGGGGCTGCGTTCACATCCCGCTCCTCCCTGTCCCAGGGGCAAGGAGGAGCAGGGTGGTGGCAAACATGCTCAGAGGCATTGGCTGAGAAGACACCCAGCAGCGCTCTGGCGTTCAAGAATTTGTGCAAAAGCCAGCTGAGAGGCAGGAGCTCTGGGATCCTCTGGCTGACGTTACAGAGAATTGGCTGTGTCCCTCCTCCAGGCCTTGGACCAGCGCATCTCGCCTGGGGGAGCTGATTCAGCAGCTGGGAGAGGGGAGCGCAGCATTTCCTAGGGATTACAGAATCGCCGGGGAGGAGATGGGACTGAAGCCACGCACCCAGGGGCTGAGGCTGTAAGCGTCAGTGTTTACAAACTCTCAAAGTGAGCTGGAGGCCTGAAGCTCCACTGCAGAGGTGTGCAAGCCCTGGGGTCAAATTGGTTGAGGTCGCAGCCCCTTGCTGGGTGTTCCCAGGCCCGTCAGCCCTCACCCAGCCGTTTGGGCTGCTGTGTGCTAGCTTTGTGAGGTGGGGGTCTCACAACTGCACCAGGGGACATCCTGCCACCGGGCTTGGCCCCCCATGAGCTATTGCTACTGTCAGACCCTCGTCCTTCTCTGTGCTGTGCCAGATGTCAGCTGTGCCTTTGTTTCCCTCTGGATGGGAAAAGGCCCAGGGTAGGGAGCTGGGGCTTGCTGGGGCCTTCCCAGGGAGGTGGGAGAGCTGGGTGGGTGACAAGGGGGGCCTGAGGCAGGGCCTGGTCCCCTGTACTGGTGTCAGGGCTGGGAGCAGGGTCCAAAGCCCTCCCGGAGCAGCTCCAGGGACCACCTCGCAGCACAGGCCTCCCTGCCTCCTGCTCTGCCCTGTCCTCCCCCGGCTCTCGGCGCCCGCGCCGCCATCGGACAAGCTCTTTCCGCTTCGGATTATTGCTCCTCCGGGCGGCTTTGGCTGCAGGCCCCGCATTCCTTCCAGCCTAGCGTTGCCCTGGGCCTGGGCCAAGCCCTGCGTGCTGCTATTGCAGGGAGGAACCGGCCCCAGCGCTGCTGCGGTCCTGCCGGCCAGGCGAGCCCTGCTGGGGCTCATGTTTGTAAACGCTCACCTTGAGGGGTTTGCTGGGTCTTAGGCTGGTGCCTGGGTGGAAAGGGCAAGCCTGAGGCCCACATTGCTGCTCCCCCAGAGGGAGGGATGCTCCTAGGTACCCCCTCCACAGCCTTGCCCCTGAGCGCCGTGAAGGCAGGGTACGTGCCTGTCCCTCGAGGCGGCCGCAGTGGGATGTCCTGTACCGTGAGCAGTACCATCAGCTCTGCGTGCCTCAAGCAGGTGCCCAAAAGTAGCCTGGGGCTGGATCCCTGGTCCTGTGGAGGAAATCTCTTGTTTGGGCTCTTAAAAGGGGTGTGTTTGTGTTGGGGAAGGGGCTGCTGGTGCCTCCCGCATGGAGGGGAAGGGCTCAGCACAGCTTTCTGAGGACCCAGTGCACTTCACCCATCGGCCACGCTCCAGCCTACGTGAGCTGCAGCACGGCTGGGGCTGCCAGTCCTCCTGTGCTCTGGGCTGGAGCATGGCGGGGACCCTTCCCCTGGCCCCTGGCCCAGCGCTCAGCCCTCCTCCTCCTCTGCTTCACAGAGCAGGCCCTGGCCCCGTGCCCTCAGCCAGCCGCTCCACGAGCACTCAGGGACGAGGTGGGGGCTCCTCTGAGCACCACGGGTGGTTTGCAGGAGTACAAAATACCTGGGGGGGGTCCCAGCCTGGTGCTGTAGAGGGCAGGGGGTCCAGACATGCCCGATGCAGGTTCCTACAGGTCCCAGGGCTGTTCAGCAGGGAACCCCAGGAGCATATCCCTGCATCCTTCTGCTGCAGAGGGGGACCCCAGGACTTGGGGTTGGGGGGGGGAGGACATGGCAATGAGGCCGGCCATGGGGTGGGGATGTGGCTGCCGGGCTGCACAGCAGTGCTGTGTGGGTGAGCACGCTCAGCTGTTTGGCAGATGAGTAATGCTCCTTTCTGGCCAAGCCCACAAGCTGCTAATTTTAGTGATTACTTGATTTTTTCCAAGCTGCCTTGAGTCCCTTGGTGATTCAGAGCTGCCCAGTTTTGCTGCGCCCGCAGCCCCGGCCGTGTGAATGTGCTGGGAGCGTGCCAGCACGGATGCAGCCGGGACTGTCCCGCTGTACGGCTGCGAGGCACGAACCTACCCAGCCGTAGGTGATGCTGCTCTGCTGGGGCTCAGGTACCAGGAGAAAGGGGCAGCTCAGGCTGCTTAGGGTGAGCTCCCCTTCCCTGCCTGCATCCACTCCTCTCCTTGCGTGTAGTCTGGGGCTGTGTGGTGAGGCTGGCTTCTCCTCATGCTGTCCCTCTAGGGGTGCCCCACAACTGCCCCTCCTGGCCCTTTACTGGTTCATGCATGGACATCTCTGCTCTGTTCCCCACCTATCGTGTAGGTGCTGCTCTGCACCAGGATTCCCAGCTGGGTGTCCCCTGGGGCGGATGGGACTGTTCCCTGTGCGCCTGGTCCCTGGGGTGCAGTGTGGGGCTCTGGAAGCTGGCAGCTCTTTGCCTTTCCTCCTGCTGGGAGAGCACACACGAGCCCACAGTCACCCCAGAAGGAAGTTTGTCAGTGCTGGGTTTCAGGCAGTGCTGTTACAGGGCAGTCATCACCATAACCTGTGATTTATCTGCTTCCCCTGCTCCTGGGGGCAGGGTGTTTGGGGATGCAGCCATCCCATGCCCCAGCTCTCACGGTGCAGTACCCATCACTGCATCCCCCCCCATCACTACTGCTGGGGCTGTGCTGCTGGAAGGAGCTGAGTCCGACATTCTTCTGTCGGCCTGGGTTCGGAGCGGTGGTTTTCCAGCAGCGCTGGGTTTTGATTTCTGTGTTGTTTTGCTGAAAAGCTGTGTGCTTTGAGGGTGAGTCAGAGCAGGCAGGAGCCCAGCAGCGCTGGCGGTGGGCAGACAGAGCCGGCCGATAAGGGTGCGATAGGGCTGGGTGAGCCCTGCTCCGTGCCAGGGCTGCAGGGAAGGGGCAGCTCCCACCCGCTGCCTGACCTCCAGCTGCATCACTCGGAAGGAAACGGGGAATTTAGTCTGGGAACTGTGGTGCTGGGAAAATCTGCTGTGTCAATGGCACGTACATAAAGTGCTCGTGGGCAGTGTTTTCAAAATGCCCCTTCTCCATGCCCAAATCCCCAAGTTTTGCCCTGGGAGCAGGCAGACAAGCACCAGGGATGCTGTGAGGGTAGCACCAGCCTGGGTGCTCGGTGCCTGGCAGGGAGGGGCCTGTGGCCACCATGTCCCACAGCCGCTGGGCCCCCCACATTCGGCTCCCTTGGGGCACCCATTAGATCTGGCATGTCAGCGGCGGCTGCCTCCAGCTGCGGTCCTGCTTCCCACCCTCTTCTCATGATCCCTGTCTGAGTGTGGCTGGAAACTCCCCTCTCCAGCCCTGCAGTTTGTGTTGTTTACCTCATTTTTGTCCCCACCCTGAGCAGGGTCCCTGTCCCCTGCGTGCTGCCAGCCCTGGCCTCACAGCACCCTGCTGTGCGGGATGGGAGCAGCCTTCCTCCCGGGGCGGCAGCGGGCAGGGGGAGGCTGCACCCAGCGCCCGGCCTTCGGAGCCAGCACCGTGTGGTTCCCATCTCGGGCAGCTCGTTAGGGCCGGCTGGGACCTGAGCAGGGCCTGCTGGAAATGTGGGTGGGCTGAGACGGGATTAGAGGCTGTAGGGAAGTCCAGCTGCCCCGTGGTTAGCACGGGGCTGCTGCTGGCTCGGAAAAAGGGGCCACGCACATCGGTTTTCCCTCACTGTCGGCTCCCAAACCTCCGCTCCTGGCTGCTGCTGGACCAGGCCTATGGGGCTGACAGGGGCAGGGGGCAGCTGGGGACAGTGGCAGGGACCAAAGCCACCCCCGCGGGCCTCTGTGGGTTGGGAGGGCACAGGGAGGGCTGGCAGTGGGCACTCCGAAGGAAGGATGGGGCTGGAAGGGGAGCTTGTTCCCTGCTCCCCAACCCTTGGGTGCTGGTCTCCATCCCCCTGTGCTGGGGCTGCTGAGGAAGGAGAGCAGCGTGGGGCAGTGCCTGCGGGCACCCTGTGGGTTTGCTTCTGCTTTTGGGGCAGCAGATGAGAGGTGCAACCCCAGGTGGACGTGACCTTGTGGGTGGGTGATACTGGGGCACCTTGGGAGCTGCAGGGAGCCCAGCTGCTCGTCCCAACCCTTTCTGCTGCGGCTGGATAGCCCCGGTGTGCTGCTGTGGGGTGGTCCCGGGCATGGCCACGGGTCCTGAATCTCGCAGGGGCTGTAGCAAATGAAGAATGCACTGCGCATACACCGAGGTGATGCCGTGGAGGAGCCCTGGTGACTGTGTGACAGTGAGGGGCAGGACGGTGCCACGGGGGCCTGGCCTCACCTGCCTCCATGGGTCACAGCCCCCAGCCGTGTTCTGGGGGCTCCCGGGGCCGAGCTGCACCCCGGGCACTGGCTGACGTGTACGGCGTGTTCTCGGGGCTGGCTGCTGCTCTTCAGGCGAGGGGCCTGGGGCTCACGAGTGAGAAACCAGCATCTCCGTCTTCGAGACAATTGCTCTGTTTGCTGAGGAAATGCGAGTTGGAAACGGCTCTGCTGCAGCGATTTCCGTAACCCCGCCGCTGCCCCTGTGCTGATTCATTGATTTGGACGGGTTATATACTGGGAGGGGAAGCGTGAACCACACTCGGCTCTCCTGCCAGCACGGAGCTGTGCTCGCTCGGCACTCGCGGCTGCAGGACACTCGGGTAAGTCTCCTCTCCGCTGCCGGCCCCGCCAGCATCACCCTGGGCCCACGGACCCTGGGGGCAGCTCTGAGGGGTGGGAGCGTGGCAGAGCAATGTGTATGCTGAGCACCTTTGGATTAGATGGAGATGTTTGTCTTGTAAGGGGTTCTCCAATAAGCTGAGTCTGCTTAGGCATTGTGGGAGCTGATATAGTTATAGAGGCAAAGTATATTAAATAATAACCTGTAAAGAATATGGAGCGGGGGCAGGATCAAAATTTAGGGGGCCTGTGGTTAGAACCACCTGGATGCTGAGGGGCTAGATATTCATCTCCTCGGTCTGTAAGTTTTTGTCCCTAAAAAGAGAAAGGGAGAGAAATTGTTTTCAGCTGTCTTTCCTGAACCGTGCTCCAGCTTGGATGCTCTGTACGCTCGCTTAACACGGAGTGACATGAGCAGGGCTTTTGATGTGCAAAGCGTTTGGTGGAGTTTATGAACGGCTTGCCATAAACAAAATTGTTCTGGGATGCATATTGTTTCCATATGTGAGACACAAGCTGCGCTGGCTTTCCGAGGGCTCCTCCCTCCCCTGCAGCAACAGGCGCTTCCCTGGCGCTTTGCGCTCCCAGACCTGCCTGGCCGAGCCCTGCTTCGTGCCTGGGGGAGCCGCGGGTTTCCTCCTGCCTTGTGTCACCGGGAGCTGCCAGCCGGGCACCAGGCTGCTGCCCTACTCCGTGCAAAGCTCCCAGGTTGGGGAAGGTGCCCCTGGTGCGCTGAGAGATGATGGCTGTGCTCAGGGACCTGCCCATGGCAGGGGGTTGGAGTTGGATGATCTTTAAGGTCCCTTCCACCCCATCCCAGCTGAGGCTGGTACCCGCTGGCTGGGGGCTCCCCGCTGCTCGGGGCTGTGCTGCTGGGACCAGCTCACCGTGCTCACTGCAAAACAGGAAACCACACTCCTGCCGCTGGGAGAGCGGGCACGGGGGACGCCAGGGATGCCACTAATAGCTGTGGTGTGGCAGTGCGGCGCCGCAGCCCCGGCTCTGCCCTGCCTGTCCCCAGCCGTGCTGCGAGGCGTGCAGCCAGCCCCGCTTCGCAGAGGGAGGCAGCACCATCCCTGGCGGGGCTGGGAAAGCACTGTGCTGAGCCTCCTCCTTTGTTTTTGCTGCAGGCCCCATGGAGCAGGGAAGCTGGCGGCTGCTGCTGCTGCTGGTGGGCTTCCAGCTTGCCCGCGGGCAGTGCCCGGAGCAGTGCCAGTGCATCCGCACCGCCCAGGTGGAGTGCTCCGGTGCCGGCATCACCGCCGTCCCCAGCCCCATCCCCGCCAACGCCATGACCCTACAGATCATCAACACGCGCATCGCCGAGCTGGGCGAGGCGTCCTTCGGCAACGCCTCCCTGCTGATCGGGCTGCGCATCGAGAAGAACGACCTGTCACGCGTCAGCCCCGGGGCCTTCCGGCACCTGCCCGACCTGCGCTACCTCAGCCTGGCCAGTAACAAGCTGCAGGAGCTCCCGGTGCAGGTCTTCCAGCCCCTGGGCAAGCTGGAATCGCTGCTCCTCTCCAGCAACCAGCTGCTGCGCGTGGAGCCCTCGCACTTCGCCCACCTGAGCAACCTGAAGGAGCTGCAGCTGCACGGGAACAACCTGCACGAGCTGACGGAGGGGGTGTTCGACCAGCTCGCCAGCCTCACCAAGCTCAACCTGGCCCGGAACAACATCGACCGCCTGCCGCCCCAAGCCTTCGAGCGGCTGCCGCGGCTGCAGGTGCTGCGGCTCTACGAGAACCGGCTCCGGCAGATCCCGGCGGGCGCCTTCGATGGGCTGCCCGAGCTGCAGGAGCTGGGGCTGCACCAGAACCAGCTGGAGACGCTGTCCCCAGAGCTCTTCGTGCACAACGGGAACCTTCAGAAGCTCTACCTCTCCAACAACCTCCTCACCGCCCTGCCTGGCGGCGTCTTCCTGCCCCTGCGTGCGCTCTCCAAAATCACCCTGCATGTCAACCGCCTGCGCGACATCTCCCCGGCGGCCTTCGGCCCCATGCCCAACCTGAGGGAGCTGTGGCTCTATGAGAATGAGCTCGCCTCCCTCCCCGCCGCCGTCTTCAGCAACCTCACCCAGCTGCAGCTCCTGGTCCTGAGCAAGAACCAGCTCCGCACGCTGGCCCCGGGGGCTTTCCGGGGCCTGGGCGAGCTGCTGGAGCTGTCCCTGCACTCCAACGCCCTGCGCCGCCTGGACGCCGAGGCGCTGGGGGGGCTGCCCAAGCTGCAGAACATCTCCCTGCAGAACAACCGGCTGCAGACGCTGCCCCGGGGCCTCTTCGCCGCCACCCCGGGGCTGCGGCACCTCCAGCTGCACGCCAACTCCCTGGAGAACCTGCCCGCCGGCATCTTCTCCCCGCTGGCCGCCCTGCGGGAGGTGAAGCTGCACAACAACTCGTGGCGCTGTGACCAGGGCATCCTGCCCCTGCGCGCCTGGCTGGAGGCCAACCCCCACAAGGTGGGTGAGACCCCCCCGCTCTGCGCCCAGCCGCCCCCCCTGCGGGGAGCGCCCATCGCCGGGCTGCGGCAGGACCAGCTCCCCGCCACCCCGCCCGGCCCCACCGCCAGCACCCCGCTCCCTGCCCTCCCCTCCAAGGGGACATCGCCGGGGGGCACCCAGGCGGGCTCCCCCACGGCACCACCGCCGGTCACCCCCAGGCCCCAGGAGGAGGAAGAGGAGGAGGAAGGAGGGGGGCGCTGGGGGCTGACCCGCCTGCAGAGCGGGGTGGTGGTGGCCGTCATCGTGCTGGTGTGCGTGGCCCTGCTCTGCGCTCTGGTGGCGCTGGTGGCTTACAGCTGTAGGAAGAAGAGCCACGTCGTGCTGATGAGGATGAAGGCGCCCAACGAAGCCTGAGCCCCCAGCAGACCCTTTGGGGAGCGGTGCTGGGGGGGTGTCCCCTCCCCGTGGGGACAAGGGACCTGACAGCTGGACGGGCCAGCATCACCCCGCGTGCCATAATCCCCTCTGCTGCTCTGCTTTGCCGTGTCCCTGCTGTGCAGCAGGGTGTCACCTGCCGGTGTCCCCCTCGTCTGCACTGTCCCCAAACCCTCCTGCCTCCTGCGCAGCCCCTGTGCTTGCTCCCTTCCTGGGGGCCAGCAGCCAGGGCGTGGGGGCTGAGCTCTGAGCAGGGCTGCCCGGAGCAGAGCAGGGAGCCGCAGCCTGGCCATGGAGCACTGGGACTTCTCCTCCTTCACCTCACATCGTCCCTGGAGCGACGCCTGCTGCTTGCCCCGCACTGCCTGTTGTCCCCTTGTCCCCCCACGCCTTCAGCCTCTGCCCGTGCCAGGGCACACGGGCACGAAGCCATCACACAGGGCCGGGAGCCGGGCGCACGCCCTCGCCCCGAGGAAGGCCGTGTGCCTTTGTAGCTCAAAGGGGCTGGGCGGCCTCCGCTTGGCCCCCAGCCCAGGCGGGCGCCACGGCAGCACAGCCGAGTGACTTGGCCGCGTCCACGCAGCCCGACCTGCCTGCAGGCAGCACGGCGAGAGCAGAGCGCCCTGCCCTGCCCTGCCCTGCCCTGCCCTGCCCTGCCTCGGGCGGCCTCTCGGCCCCGCACACTTGTGCTTCCCCTGCCAGCAGCACTGCGGGGCTGCCTGCGTGTCCTGGGTGCTGCAGCATGGCCACAACCCAGCGGCACACTGCCACCAGCCCTCCTGTGTCCCTGCCTGGCAAAGCTGCAGCCTCTCCTCTCCCTGCTCCCGCCCCGCCGTGCCCCTGGCCCTGCCGGCAGCCTGAGCGGTGCTGGGGCACGGGACAGGGGGCAGCACGAGCGGCACCAGGCTGCACGGGAATGGTGCTACAGGACAAGGGTCGCAGTGGGTGCGCACCCCGTCGTGTGGGCTGCCCACGGTGCTCTGTGAGGCAGCATTGGTCCAAACAGACCCGTGCTTGTGTATGTGATGGGATGCTTCTTCGGGCTGGGACCTGCACGACGGCTAGAAACATGGGACTGTGCCTTGGGGCTGTTTGGTACTGCTCTGTGATCGCCCATTAAAGCACGGTTGTCCATCTCCAGTGCCAAGAGTTCTTTCTTTGCTCCTCTGCGGCAAGTGGCATCCTTGGAATAACCCAGCAGGGCCAGGAGCTTTTCTTCACAGCCTCTCCAAAGTGATTTCTTCATGTTGAGGCTGGTGGGGGTGGGTGAGGGCCAGAGGTTTGTGGCTGCAAAGCCCAGGCTGGCCTGGGGTAAGGAGGGCTTGGCCATTCAGCGGCAGCAGGATGGCTTTTGGAGAGCAAGCTGAGACCTCAACGAGCTCCCTGATGGAGCCGGAGCTGCTGACCGCCTCCTGTGCAGCCCTGTCCTCAGATCAGAGCTCTGAGGGTTTGCGCTGAGTTTCCCCACACATCACCGTCTGCCCAGCTGAGTGCATGTAAGTGTTCCTCCTCCTTCCCTAGGGGTCCCTCCATGTCCTGGGTGCTAACCTAGCCCATTCCAACCCTTGCCCTTGCAGGGCATCCCCCACAGGGTTGTACACTGCTCCTGCAGGCAGGTTGCCTCTCCTGGGGAGTTCAGCTGGTCTGCGGGTCCCTCTGGCCACCCCACCGCTGCCTGGATGCACCGGCTGGATCCTGGGCTGCCAAGCACTGGTGGCTCTGCCCTCCAAGCCGCAGCACGGTGGTCCCAAGGTGGGCTCCTTCACCAGGGCATTGCTTCGCCTCGCTGCGCTGTGCCTGGTCCCCTCTGTTGTGCAAGGGATGTTTGCCAGCCTCACTTCTCAATGAGAATTAACAGAGTCCGGAGAGGCTCCTGGGGGGCTGCAGCAAGCTGACACTGAGCTCGGTGTGGGACCGGTGCCACTGATGGCAGCAGGGCCCTGACATGGCCACAGGGCACGTCCAGGGCCACAGCCCCACTTCCCTGCCAGGACATGCCCATGGCCACCGGCCCGTGCCCTGTGTGCGTTCACCTCCGGTCCCCTGGGGCCGGGCTGATTTTTGAAGCACTCCAAGGACACGGGTTGTTGTTGCCGATAAGCAGAAAGTGGCAGCTCCGCCCCAGCAGGAACGGTCTGTCAGCTGCCTCCACATCCGCCCCACAAAACATCTTCCCTTCTCGGCGGGGTTCGCTCCTCACAGCGGGCTCAGCAGCGGTTCCTGTGGTGGCAGTCCCCGTGGTGGTGGTCCCCGTGATGCCACTCACGGTAAGTGGCAGGGCTCAGGGGGCTTGGGACGGGTTTGCTGGGGGCCTGGGGTGCGTGGGAAGTGCTGGAAACAAGTCAGGTGGCGGGAGGGAGAGGCCATGCCCAACGGTGCTCCGGGGCACGGCTCTAAGTCCAAAACACCCCATGGCATGGGTGCCCCAGGTGGGTGTCACAGCGGGATGGGCACTGTCCCCCACCACCAGGCAGCACCAGCAGGTGTCCCAGGCATGGAGGAACTGGTGGTGGTCTGGGTGTTTCTGCTCAGCCCCTGCTTGTGCACAGATGTGCACAGGCACGTACACTCCCTCCTTTAGCAGACGCTCTGGCTCTGAAACATTACTGCCAGCAGGACGTTCTCAATGGGCAGTCAGAAACACAACCAGCAGAGCCCCCTCGTTGCGTGGCTGAGCGCAGGTCAGCCTGGTGGCCCTGCAGCATCCACAGCAGCTGATGCTGGGCTCCTTCTCCAGCACAGGGTGATGGTCTACGTGGTGCTGGGACTGGGGTCCCTGCTGGTGGGGGGGCTGCCCCTCCCCTGCCCCCCACCCTGCCAGTGCTACGACACCTCCAAGGTCTTCTGCTCGGAGGAGAAGATGAGGGAGATCCCAGCGGGCCTGCCGGGGAACGCCACCCAGCTCTTCTTCGTGGAGACAGCCCTGAGCAGCATCAGGAGCAGGGCGCTGGGCTCCAGCACCACCCTCACCAAGCTGGTCTTCATCAACAACCACATCCAGGAGCTGGAGGCGGGCGCCTTCTGGGGGCTGCCCAGCCTGGCTGAGCTGGAGATCTCGGGCAATCCGCTGCCAGCCATCAGCCCGGGGCTGCTGGCAGGGCTGCCCAGCCTCGCTGTACTCTCCCTGAGCTCCAACGCCATCCACTCCTTGCAGCCGGGGCTTTTCGCCACTGCCTGCCGCCTGCAGGACCTGCGCCTGCGGGGGAACAAGATCGAGGTGCTGCCCCCCGCCATCTTCCGCCCGCTCCGCCGCCTCCAGGCCCTGGACCTCTCGCAGAACTTGCTGGCCGAGCTGCCCGCCGGGCTGCTGGCCCCGCTGGCCGCCCTCCGCATCCTGAAGCTGAGCGACAACATGCTGGCACAGCTTCCACCTGGTGCCTTCAGGACGCTGTCCCGGCTGGGCGAGCTCCACCTCGACGGCAACCAGCTGGCCGAGCTGCCGGCTGGGGCCTTCGCGGGGCTGGGCGCACTGCGGCGGCTGCAGCTGCAGCACAACGCCCTGGGCAGCCTGCGCCCCGACGCCTTCGCCAGCCTCCCCAACCTCACCTTCCTCAGCCTGGAGGGCAACCAGCTGGCCTCCCTGCCCGCCGCCCTCTTCCAGGGCACCCCGGGCCTCCTGCACCTCTCCCTGGCCCGCAACCAGCTGCAGGCGCTGCCCCCGGGCGTCTTCGCCAACCTCTCGGCGGTGCAGAGCCTGGCGCTCTCCCACAACGCCCTGGCTCGCCTCCCCGCCGAGGCTTTCCGGGGGCTGGTGGGGCTGACGGCGCTGCAGCTCGGCCACAACAACCTCTCCAGCCTGCCCCCGGGGCTGCTGGACGGGCTGCCCAGCCTGGCCACGCTGGGGCTGGAGCACAACCGCCTGCCCCGCCTGCCCGCGGGCTTCTTCGATGCCAACGAGGAGCTGGTGCGTGTGGAGCTAGAGGACAACCCCTGGGCGTGCGACTGCCGCCTCGCCTACCTCCTGGGCTGGCTCCAGGTCTTCGCCGACCCCCTCCTCCACGTGCAAGCCTTCTGCGCCAGCCCGGCCACCCTCCAGGGCCAGCCCCTCCTGGAGGTGACCCACAGGCAGCTGGCGTGTGCCAAAGATGAGGGCTGGGACGCGGTGCCCGGGGAGGATGCACCAGGGCAGTGCACCTACAGCAACCCCGAGGGCACCCTGCACGTGTCCTGCAATGCCACGAGCTGCCAGCGGCTCAGCCTTCGCTTCCCTCCTCCTCCTCCCAGCCAGGCAGCGGGGCTGGGGACCAAGTACCGGGGTGCCTGGGTGCTGCGCTCCCCCTGCGGCACGCTGCAGGTCACCGTCCTCGTCACGGCGCAGGGCCCGGAGGTGACCACACCACCAGGGCTCCCTGCTACACCCTAGGACTGGGGCATGTGCTGCTGCTCCTCGTGGTCATCCGGCTGGTGCAGCGGCTACACTGAAATCAGCCTGCGAAACAACGCCCCGTGTCCTGCACTGATGTCCCCGCCGTGGTCACCGTCACCATGCTCTGTGCGGGAGCCGGACTCGCGGTGCCTCTTCACCCAGCCGTGCGTTCCTGTGTGTTTCAAATATTATTAAAGTGTATGTATCATCTCTGTGCAGCCCGTTCCCGAGGTGCAGACGGGGAAGACGCCGTCTGTCTTGCAGGGGAAGGTGGCTGTGATCCTGCAGGGCTGTGGCTGGAGGCCCTGGGCCAGGCTGCGAGGGGCGCGGGTCCCCGGGGGTGCTGCTCGCTGGGTGCTGCCTGCAGGGCTTGGCACCCCGCGGAGACGGGGGTCCGAGAGGACAGCGGTGCTGCCCTAAGGGAGTGAGTGTGTGTGCGTGTGTGTGCACACGCGTGGGTGCGCGCCCAGCCAGCTGAACCCTTCTCCCCGACGGCGCTGCGGCCGGGGCTGCGCTGCGCGGTGCTGCTGCTCCATCTGGTGGCCGGCGGGACTCGGGGTGTCCCGGGCCGGGGACAGCCGGGGGGGCCCCGCCAGAGCCCGGCCGCCCTCCCCCGAGCCGTCCTGCCCGGCCTGCCCGCAGCCACAGGGCCCCGGGGTCCCCCTCGGGGGCGCGCTGCTTTGCTGCATCTCCCCACCGCCTCAGCCCCACCGCTGCCAGCTCCTTCCCCACCGCTGCCCAGAGGGAGAGGAGGCACCAGAGGGGAGTTTTGTGGTCTCCCAGCCTGCCCCATCAGCAGAGTGTGCTCAGCAGGGTCCCCGGCTGGTGCCCAGCGGAAGTGAGCCCCACGGCCAGCCACAGCCCCACGGCCAGCCGCCAGGACAGAGCTCTGTGTCTGTCCAGCAGGGCCACAGAAGTCACCTCCGTTACCAGTCTGAACAAGCAGCTTCACAGCAGCACCTTTCAGCTACATAAGCCTCTTCTCGAGGAAGGAAAAACAGGCTGGCCTGAAGATCTTCGGGCTTCCCTTGATGTGAGCTGCTGCGTGGTGCCAGCAGATAACACCTGGCAGTGCCTGCATCCTCTCCTGGGGTGCATGGGACTGCTCCCCACGGCTCTGTGCTGTGTGCTTATCTCCCCGAGCAGCCCTGCAAAGCCAAGCCCCGTGCCTGGGCCGTGGATAAAGCTCCCCAGGTGATGGGACCCTTCGTCCCCTGCCTCGCACAGCACAGCTCCGGCGGCTGGACGCGTTCCCGAGAGCTCAGGCAAGTCGGTGGTGCAAAATGCTTTAAAGTGTGCCAGGAGGGTGGTTCTGGGGAGCTGTTGATCTGTGTCCTTGCTGCTGGGGAGAGGGACAGGCAGGGACACCGCAGCCAGGGTGTGCAGGGAGGCAGGGTGTGCAGCCCCGTGGGGCAGCTGGCGCACACCTCGCCTCTCAGCCCTTTCTGTCCAAACCCAACGGTTTGCAGCCTCCTGGCTTGACATTTTTCAGAAAAGATCTAGGTCTTTTCAAAGCAAATTTAGCCTCCTGGAGTTAGCTTTTGCCATGGTTAGCTTTGATGGATGCCTGAGAAGCAGCCCATGGCTCTTTCTTTTTTTTGCTGCTGGTGGATGTGAGCCAGTGAGTTCAGCTCCTAGCTGCTGGTCAGAGCCCTAAATGCTGGGTTTAAGACAGGAAATCTGCGGACATCTCCAAGTCTTTTAGTGAGCCTAGTCCTAAACGTGGTTGCTGCTTACAAGTCAACCATTTCTACCTGACAAAGCTGCATAACTAATGCCAAAATATAATGTGATTAGCAGGGGTCCTGAAAAGGATGCATTTAAAGTAATGTTTTAACTAACTCTTCGGAACTGAGAGAAGCACCAACAGGGAGCCCACCCAGCACAGTGCTCTGTGGAGCTGTCTGACCTGGATGGCCAGAGCAAATCCAGGGATTTGCAGCGAGGCAGGGGGAGGAGGAAGGCAGAGGGATACACCAGGCATCGTCGCTTCAGGTCTCTGCTCCTGGGGACACCGGGCAGCCCTCCCACGAGCTGTGCCGAAGGGCTGTGGTGGCACCACTATATGCCATCGTGAAAGACGAGGGAAGATGTGTCCTGCCTCATGGAGAGGGACTGGTGCTTTCACACCTGTGCTAGGGCTTGGCTCTTCTTTTTTTTTTTTTTTTTTTTTTAAATTACATTAATGCTAGATTTTCCAAAGTTACATTCTGTGGGGATGCCAGCTGCTCCACAGGCTAAGTTTTTTGGCATACGCTGTGTAAACAAGGTCGTCTGGTGCTGGCTGGCTGCTGGGACCACGTCTGATCTCAGGTTTGCTGCCAGCAAGCAGAGAGCTGGTTGGTGCTGCTGATGCGTGAGCAAGCCGTGGCCCTGCTGAGTCCTGGCCCTGCTGGGGCAGCACTAAGGGGCAGCAGCTCTCTGTCTGCTTCATCCAGATGCATCTGAGCCTACAGCCCAAATGTGGGGCGAGCAGACTCAGAGCAGACACCACCCAGCTCTGCTGGAGCCTCCCCCACTGCCATGCTGTCAGCTGGCTCTCTGCCTTCCTCTCCATCCCTTGGTACCAACACAAGTGAACTCTTGTAAATGCAGCATATTCTGGTTTATACAACCTCTCTCTTTCAAGTAAAATGACTTGTGATATGTGATCAGAATGGTTCTGAGAGCTGTGGATGCAAGTCTTATTGTTCTTCAAATCTGACATTTGAAACCCTTTTTCAGGATGATGTACCAGCATTTCCTTTTCATTTTCTTGCTCTTCTTCCACCCCCATAAATGCCAAGACCAAACCCCGGGTGAAGATCCATACGAAATGCCCAAGGACTACCAGGAGGTCTACAGAGGGACAAAAAATGATGTCAAAGAGATCCCCAAGATTGCAAAGCCCTTCATTTCTGAGATGGTCTTTGTGCAAACCAGCATTACTGCCGTAAGGAAAGGTGCCTTCAGGTACATGCCCAAACTGACCAAGATTTTTTTTATCGGCAACAAGATCAAGGCGGTTGAACCTGGAGCCTTTGATGGTTTGGAGAAACTGAGAGATTTGGAGATCTCTGGTGCCTCCCTGGAAGAACTGGCTGTGGGCACTTTCCAGAACCTCCCAAGCTTGCAGAGACTGGAGCTGAGGGACAGCCACATCAGCCAAATCCCCAAAGGGCTCTTTGAAGGGCTGGAGCACTTGGGGGAGCTCTCCCTGCACATCAACGCGATCTCGTCTCTTCCAGAAGGTATTTTTGATTCTCTTGCCAATCTAACTTTTTTGGACCTGTCTAGGAACAGGATCACGGCTCTGCCCGGAAATGTCTTTAGCAAACTCCCCCACTTGCAAGTCCTGCGGCTGTACGAGAATGAGTTGCAGGACCTCCCGGAGGGGCTGCTGGATGCCCAGCAGGGGCTGCTGGAGCTCAGCCTCCAGAGGAACAGGCTCAGGACACTGCCACCCACGCTTCTGAGGAGCCTGGCCCACCTGGAGAAACTCCTCTTGGACAACAACCTCATCAGGGTTCTCCCACCCCAGGGCTTTTTTGGATTAAACAAACTGAAGCTGCTGACTCTAGGCTCAAACCACATTACGGAGCTCCCCTGCTGCCTTTTTGACAGCATACCACAGCTGTGGGAGCTGGACTTGGGCAGGAACAGCTTGGTCACACTTCCAGATGGCATCTTTGTCAATCTCACGTCTCTTGGCAAACTCATCTTGTCCCACAACCAGCTGTCAGCCCTGTCAAGAGGAGTCTTCATGGGGCTCAGCAAGCTCTCGGACCTCCAGCTGGACACAAATCAGCTCTCTGCTCTTGATGACAAGGTCTTTGCTCCTCTCCCAAATCTGAAAACCCTCAATCTTCGAAAGAACCAGCTAAGGAGTATCCCACGAGGACTCCTGGACCCGCTGAAGAGGCTCAGCTCAGTGTATCTAAGCGGGAACCCATGGAGGTGTGACTGCAACCTCTGTTACCTGCACGGCTGGATCCAGGAGAACAGTGAGAAGGTAAAATTGTCCGCCCAAGTGTCATGCAAGACTCCACCCCACCTGGCAGGGCAAGCAGTGGCATCCCTGAGGGACGACCAGTTGATTTGTCCAGCCACTTTGCCTCCTTCAGTTTCCTTCACCCCATCTCTGCCATTCACCTCCGCATCATCACAGAGGATGTCAGCCTTGCTGTCACCCGGCGCCTCACCCACTGCAGCACAGACTGCACTGCCATCGGTGACCTTTCCTGTCATGGCACTGCCAGCCATGCCATTACCTATGGACACCTCCTCCATGTTGCCAGCCATACCAACTGAGGCCTTCCACACTGCTCCATCACCAACCATGATGTCTAAAGCCTCCATCATCACCCCATCATCAGCTGTGACATGGGAAGCCTCTGTCACCACCCCACCACCCACTGTGCTTCCTGAGACCTCCATCACCACCCCATCACCAACCATGTTACCCAGGACCTCCATCACCACCTCACCACCAATTGTGCTACCCAGGACTTCCATCACCATCCCATCACAAACTGTGCTTCCCGAGACCTCCATCACCACCTCATCACCAACCATGCTACCCAAGACCTCCATCACCACCCCACCACCAACTGTGCTGCCCAAGAACTCCATCAGCACCCCACCACCAACTGTGCTGCCCAGGACCTCCATCAAGACCTCATCACCAACCAGGCTGCCTGTGGCCTCCATCACCACCCCACCACCAAATGTGCTACCCAAGACCTCCATCACCATCCCATCATCAGCTGTGCTCTCTAAGACCTCCATCACCAACCCATCAACAACTATGCTCCCTAAAGCCTCCATCACCACCCCACCACCAGCTGTGCTACCCAAGACCTCCATCACCATCCCATCATCAGCTGTGCTCTCTAAGACCTCCATCACTACCCCTCCAACAACTGTGCTGCCTAAGGCCTCCAACACCATCCCATCATCAGCTGTGCTACCCAAGACCTCTACCACCATCCCATCACCAACTGGGCTGCCTGAGGCCTCCATCACCACCACACCACCAACTGTGCTACCCAAGACCTCCATCATTATCCCATCATCAGCTGTGCTACCCGAGGCTTCCATCAGCACCCCATCACCAGCTGTGCCACTGGAGGCCTCCAGCCTCTGCTCAGCTCCAGCAACCATAAGCCTGCAGCCTCCTGAGGCCAATAGCCCAGATCTTGCTCTGCCCACTCCGGCTCCTGCCACCCCACCGATGCCAACCACCCCACGGGCAGCTCCCACCATACAAGTGCCTCCTGCTCTTCTGGCACCCACGGCGAGGCCAGTACCGCCTGTACCCCCACTGCGAGGTCACACAAGCCCCCAACCGGCCTCCTCACCCACGTCCCCTGATGGGTACCACCCCAGGGCCTTCTCCCTGCAGCCCAGCCCGCGGCACTGCCGCGTCTCCCTCACCCTGGGGCTGGCTGTGCTGGCGCTGCAGGTGGGGGCCACGCTGCTGGGGGTGAAGCTCGTCCTCCTCCTCCACCACGCCACCCGTGGCCGTGGTCCTCCCATGCCACCGGTGAGGCTGCTGAGCGTCCGAGCGATGGCCACCGTGCGCCCACACCGGGCTGTGGAGAGGTATCAGTGGGGTGCTGTCCCCCAGGGGTGGGTGTCGCAGGACCCGGGTGGTTTTGGGGTGCCTCCCAGGTGGCCCCCGGAGATGCTGTGAGCCTGGGGAGCCTGCACCATGTCGCTGCTGGATGGGACCTTCTGCCGAGCGACACTAGGTGGCATCCCAACACAGGCAGTGGCTGCTACCGCCTGTCCACGGCCACGCGGGGCCACGGGGGGCAGAAGGGCGAGCAGTGGCCGTGGGGCACCACACCGAGGTGGTGGTGGCACCGTGCCCAGCCCCGGCTGCCTCCCAGCCCGGCACCCCAGGATGTGCCGGAACCGCTACGGCCACCGCAACGCTCCTGCCTCCTGCCCGCTCTGTCTCGGCTTCCTCTCTGCTGATATTAAAGCCTTCCCTGCGGCTCTGCCACGCTCTGAAGGGCTGACCAGAGGAGAGTTTTCACCCCAGGGCTGCCCTCACTGTCACCTCCAGTGGGGATTTTCTGCCTCCCGCTGGAACACGCGGTCCCCAGGTGGTGCCGGCGGTCAGAGGCCGGGGTGGGAGCAGGTTGCACGCTGCGACCCAGTGACAAAACAGAGATGCAATTTCTAAATCTTGCATCCCCAGAACCTCTGTAGGATGCTGCCTGCCCTGTCCCCTGGAAGGGTGACATCTGAGCACAGCCAGCCACTTTGCTCGCACGGAGAGGCTGCAGCTGAACCTGTCCCCGGCATGGACCGCTCACCAGCGTGTCATTCCTCCTAGTGAGCATTCCTCTTGCAGACCTGGCCTGGGGGCTGGCTGTTACCTCCTGTCGGGCACAGAAACACCTTCCCTGCCACTGCCACCCGCACAAGCCCGGGGAGCCAGACCCTGTGGGCTTGGAAGGCAGCAGGCAGCAGGGAGCGGACACTTCTCACCAACATACTGCAAGAGCAAAGGAGGGGGACCGGTGCTTTGCATTAGGGTACGTGCCCGTGGCTGTGCACTGGGGACCTGCACACACACCTCTGCTAAGCCTGTGCAGTGTCACGGGCTGCTCTGCTAAGTCCCGATGATGGCTGTGAAATAGGGGAGGTGAGCAGGGGCAGCACATCTGCACGGGCTGCAGCGAGCGGCCCCAGAGCCTGGCACTGCGGGTAATGAGACACAGGTGAGGGAAAGGGAGTGTTTTTCCTGGCAGCCCATATGGGCTCAGCTTCGTGCTTGATTTAGAGGGTTTGAAAGCGGGGCTGGCTGCCGGGGAGCAGACCCCGAGCACCTCCCATGGGATTGGAGGGGGGCGCTCCTTTGGTTTGGTGGATATTTAATGGCCCGGTGCAGTCTAAACAGGGAAGTACTTGGGGGTGAGATTAGCACAACATAATCACATCTTAAAAGGTCTTCAGAGACATAAGGCACGTCTGCTCTCCTATTAATTACTCGTTATTAATAAAGCCGGGGTCAGGCTGGAGGTGTTTGCTCCAGAACGCACCGGTTCCCTCTCTGCGGAGCACATCTGTCCTCTGCGTCCGTGGGTCTGGCAGGGGCACAGCCCTGCCGGGCTGCACACCCCACGGCCAGCATCCCTGCAGCTCCCTGGCCACGTAACGCCCCGCCAGAGCCCTGCCTTCCTTCCTGGAACACCTCCGAGTGCTGTAAAACACAGCCAGGGCTTCCCAGCGGGGGAATTTCCTGCTGTGATTGATTTCCAATTTGCAAGGAAAATACAGGGCTGGCCCCACCGGCTCACAGGCAGCAGGCAGCTCCTGGTAGCTCCCGGCCAGGCTGTGGCAATGACAGGGCTGTGGCTGTGCCCAGCCCCGGGGTGTGCTGCAGGAGCACCGTGCCCAGCACATCCTGCCAGGCTTGTGGCTGCTGGGCTGCACCTCGCTGCGGTGCCAAGGAGAGGCTTCCCCCAACATGTCCCCTGCATGCCCTTCCCTGCTCTGCTGTGGGCAGCCCAGGCATCTCACAATGGGACAGCCATTGTACTGGCCAGCTCCTGATGATTTTTTCATCAATTAATTTTTAATATTTTTTTTCTGAACTCAGAAAAGATTTTAGCACCACCAGCACAATGCAGCTGCACCACCCTTTGCTCTCCTCCTGCCTTCTGCTCTCTTTGCACTTGATGCCCCTGGTTCTCGGACTGGAAAAAAAGTGCTGAGCATCCCTGTGCAGCATCTCCAAGCTGCTGGAATTCCTGTAAACCTCTTCCTTGTTGCTGTGACTGCCTGAGCTCCTTGCTAACCTCAGGTGATGAGCAGTTTGAAGCAGAGACCGGACACCCTGTGTGCCCCCAAGCAGTGTTGGGCCCGCAGGTCCCCAGCATGGCCTGGGGGGCCCCACAGCCCTTGTTGGCCCCATTCCTGCTCCGTGCAGAGGAGATGTGGGCCCCGCAGTCTCCTCGTCCCATCACTGCGGGTACAGTGCCCTGCCCCTGCCACCTGCCTCGGTCCCCTTGGCGGAGCCGTGGGGACCCCAGGGGGCAGGAAGGGGGCCCTCGGGTGACAGCACTTTCTTGTGGCTGGCAGAAAGGGGGGAACAAACACCTGCATGGAGGGAATTGCAAAATAACCCCAGCCCTCGTGGGCAAGTCCCACTGCTGCTGCAGGAAGCCTGCCCCTGCTGTGGTCGCAGCTCCCTCGCCACATGCCCACCCCCCGTGTGCCCACCCAGCACGTGCACGTGTCCCCGGCACGGGCTCCTTGGCCTCGGCATCCCTGCTGGAGCCTGAGCTGCCCTCTGAGCCACTGGGGCAGCGAGGGAATGCCCAGGCACTGGGACCAGCCCACGCTGCATGCAGGGTTTGGGCATGAGAGTGAGAGCGAGGCAAACCGGCCGGCACATCCTCCCTTGGGGCAGCGGGAGAGCCGGAGGGGCGGAAGCTGCCTATTTGTTTAAGGTGCAAACAAGTTATGTTAATCTGCTGCCTGTTTGTATTTCTTTAGAGCGCCCGTGTGAGAGGGGAGCGGAGATGGAGTCTCCCCTTTGTGCGGGGGCACTGCCGTGCCGTTTGAAGTGGAGGTGAGAAAACACAGAGGGGCAGATGGAACCTGCTTTTGGAGTGAAAGATTTTTTTCGGCTATTTATGATAATTAGTGGGAAACGCTCCTCAAGCGTTTCAGATGATTCTGTAATGAAGTTGGGCCGAATGTTCCCGCTTTGTTCCCGGGGAACCATTAAAAATCCCCCTTCTTTGGCTGCCTTAATGCAATGCTGAAAAGGCACAATGGCATAAAAGTCGCCCTGGGCAGGGCGGAACGCCTCCTTCCCCCGCGAGGGAGAGCCCTTTAGAGCCCGGATTTTCTGGGTTATAAACCCCAGTGCTCGCAGTGTTCGTGCGAAAGCTGCAGGTCCTGCTGCTGGGCGCCTCTGCATCACTAATGCCGCGGGGTGCGTGTGAGCTGGGAGGACAAAGGCTGAGACAAACAAACAGGGATGAGAAGGAGCAGGCGCAGTGATGGATGCCGTCATTCGGCGTGTTTAGGAAAGCTGCCCCTGACTGGGGCTGGGGTTTTGCTGCGAGGGGCAGGGGACTGGTACTTGCAAGGTGGGGTCCAGCCCCCAGGAGAGAGCCCTGCAGCGCTGGTGGTCAGGGCCAGACCCTGTCCTGGGGATCCTGCTGGTGCCACCAGGCCCCTGGTCACCTAAGTGAGGCAGGAGGCATCCAGCATAACCCCGGGGTGATCAGTGCCAGGGAGCGAGGGCTGGCCAAGTCTCACAATGCTTTTAGCTCCTCCAGCACAAGCGATGTCAGGAGGAGGCACCTGCCTGAGATCCCACATCTATTAGTGCCACTTCCCTGGGGGCGATGCGCAAGGATAATGTGAGCCGTCCTGCTGAAATGATGACAGAAAGGGAACGTGCCAGGAGCTTTTAGCATAATGGTCAGGGCTGAACGTGATGGTGGGGTTTTAAGTGTCCCATCCATATTCCGTCTCGCTGGCAGCCGTGCTGCTGGGGCTGGAGCAGCTCCCTGCCAGCCACCTCCGTCTCCCCGCACCGCCTGCCCCGGCCCTAATCAAGTTCTCCTCTCAGCCCGTGTCCCGCAGGGCCCTCGCTGCCTTCAATGAGGGGAAATTTGCAGACAAATTTCTGCCAGCAGGACACTGGAGCTCTCCTGCGTGGTGGGATAAAGATCCCTGCAGTCTCCGCACAGCCCTGCCGGGGGAGCGCGTCCGGGCAGCCTGGGGCCGGTCACTGGGGGGTGTGGGAATAGGGCCGGAGGCTCTTTGAGCGGGGCTATTCTTTGCCTCGAGATAATGCACGGCCTGCGGTGGCACCGCGACACAATGAGCCCATCTGTGAATAGGCTGGAACTGTTACCTCCGGGTTCCCTTACAGCAGGTCCTGAAGTGCCACTTGGGTTATTATGATGCCTTCGCCAATACCTGTGTCCCTCCTCGAGGTCTTTTTGGGGAAATATCTCTAGATACACCATATATTTCCTTTGGGGACAGGGGTGCAGATACTGGGACGTTTGCTGGCCCTGGGGACGGAGCATTTGGCTGGTGCAGGTTTGCAGGAGAGGCACGGTGTGGCTGCTCTCGGCAGTGGGGCACAAGGAGCACCAAGCCCCACGCTGAGCCAAATCACTGTCTTTGGAGAGCTTACCATGCAAAACTGGCTAGCCTGGTGCCCGAAGGCACAAGCCTCGAGCCCGTAGCTCCCTGACCAGCACCTTGTGGACAGGCACTGTCACGCAGTAGCACTGCCCAGTTTGCTTTTTGCAGGCGACGGCAGCACCACCGGGACCTACCATGCCCAGCAGTACCATCGCCAGCCCTGCCAATACGCCATCCCCTCTGCCTCCCATCCCATGCTTTATTATTTTTCCTTATTTTTAAATCAATTTTTGTATTTTTCCCTCCCTGCCGTCCATTGATTCCTCTCCAACCAGCTATTTCCCAGCAGGACAGCAGCCCAGGTACGCGCGGCGGCGCGCTCCCGACCTTTCCTAGCACAGTCCCCAGGGGCTGGCAGCACGAGGCGGGCGCACAAAGGCACCATGGCGGCTGCGGCGCTGACCCTGCCGTGCCACAGCTACCTGCTGCTCCGCCACAATGGCCCCGCGGCCCCGGCCAGCCTGCCGGGGTGATGAAAAAGGGCCCGAGATAATAATGAGGCTGGCTACTACTGCTCTCTTCAGAGAGCCGAGTCAACTCCTTGGGAAGAAAGGAAAAAGGAAAAAAAAAAAAAGGGAAAAAAAAAAAAGAACCCCCACTCTTGGATAATAAAGAAGTAACAAATGAAGAATGAAAGCCTATAGAAGGCGTCTTAACCCAGCGAAGAAAAAAAATGTCAACATCTGTGGAGCTGTCTGCAAAAACAGACTGAACCCCTAATGAATACCCTCTAGAAAAGGCATTCAGTCGAGGAAAGGCAAAAGGCTACATTTTTCTATGGAGGTATAAAGATTTTGATGAATCTGCCCTTTCCCTTTCCAGTGCAGTTGAACCAAGCGCTAATGTTCATCTTCAGCTGCATTAAAGGATCCGGAGGGGGGCGGAGGGGGAAGAGTCTTGATCTGAAAGCTTACGAGGAGGGTGGATTTAGGGAGTCTGGATAGATGTCTGAGCACTAAGGCAAGGAAGAAAAGCAACAGGCATTAGAGAAAACACTGTTTAACAAGAGTTTCTTTAGTCAGCCCATTTGAGCAGAGATTGGTGCGCCATAAACGTAATCCTCTTAGTGCTGACTTAAACGTGTTTGTACAAAACAGGGAAATATAATATGAATGTAATAGTCACGTTTACTAAAATGCTTAATAAAAAGACAAAAGTTCTTTATTTTGATCTTCGGCTCTGATGCAGGGTGGGGGCACAGCAGATGTTTCCTCAGAAGGCTGTTCGGGGAAAAAAAAAAAGCCATGCAGAGTGCGGCTGTGCAGCGGCTGTGCTGTGCCATGCTGTGCTGGGCTGTCTTGCTGTGCCATGCCATGCTGTGCTGTGCCGTGCCGTGCTGTGTCTTTCCGTGTCTTGCTGTGCCGTGCTGTGCCATGATTGCCTTGCCATGCTTTGCCATGCCTTGCCATTCGGTGCTGTGCCATGCCATGCCATGCTGTGCCATGCTGTGCCATTCTGTACCATGTCCTGCTGTGTCATGCCATGCCACGCCATGCCATGCCGTGCCGTGCCATGCAGGACCATGGCTCCTATGTCAGGCTGGGTGCCGGTGGGTCGTCCCTTTTCTCACCAGCCCTGGACATGGTGAGCCGTGGTGGCTCTGGACCTGCAGACACTCGAGGAGCAGCAGGTGCTGTGGCTCATGTGGGAAGGCACAGGCAATTTTCCTGATTGCCCCCTGAGGCTTTGCCATGACGCTCTGTGCGGTACTAGAGGATATTCCCCGGCTGGGAATGTTGCATCTCCTCCCAAGGGCAGGGCTTAAGCCCCAGCTGTAAGGTTTGAACTGAGCTAGAGCTGTTGTGCAGGGACCACGACAGCCACCCCTGGGTGCTGCCTACCTCGTGCTGCGCAGGAGCACAGACCCGCAGGGGTGCTGCCGTCACCATCCCTGCCTTCATGCTAATGGCAGGCTCATTTTAGGGACAGTAGACTCACTTTTGAGCAAAATCTTGTGGCTTTTCCCCACAAATTAGAACAGAAGCGATGCAGTTTCAGCTGGAAATGTTTGCTGTGTCGTTGCACCACCACTGTTTTTGCTCTGAGCACAGCCTGCCCAGCCAAACAAGTACAGATGCCCTCGCGCTGCTGCAGCCCTGCAGTCAGGCTTGTGCTCTTTGAGGCTTCTTCTGTGGGAGCTCTCCACCCTGTGTGCCACCTCCGACGTGACTCAGTTGTTGGAACAACTCATGTCAGCTGTCTCCCCATAAGGCTGCCTGTTGGGACTGCAGAGGAAATGTTTGCCAGAGCTGCCCCGACATTTCCTAGCAGCGTAAGGCTCCACTCAGAAAGTTGTTCCTCTGAAGGCAAAGACTGAAGGTAACAGGTTCATTTCTACAGAATAATCACGGAAAATGCTAAACTGAAAGGTAGTGTTGGGTTTTGGCTTAGTTTCTAAGCTTTTGATTTATGTTGATACTCGACAGCTGTAGTAGCTGATATAAATACGTTAGATATTTATCACCTGCCCCGTTGATACCTTACATTGTGAAATGCTGGCAACACAGGGACACAATCAGTTCAGCTTTCCAGATCTGATAGTTAAACATTTCTACTCCACAGCACAGTTACCTGCCAGACCTTCCTCTGCTCTGGGACAAGGAGCAGTGGTACAGCACTGGGTGGCTCACGTGCTAGGGCTGAAAAGGGCATTTCCAAAACCGTCCGAGGTCAGCCCGACCCCGGTTCATACTGGCAGGCCGGTGGGTGCGTTTCATTGCTCAACGCTTGTTTCTCGCACCATGTATGGGCTAAAACAACATCTTTTCCTCCATCTTCTCACCCCAAGAGGGCAGCCAGCCGTGTTTCCTGCACGCTGGGATGAGTAAGGCCACACGATGTCACCTCCGGGGTGTGGAGGGTGCTATGGGGACAGTTTGCTTGGCGGAAAGTGTCAGTGCAAACTAGGTAAAACTGTGTTTTCCAACAAAAAAAATCCACTCTAATAGGAAAATAAATGCTCCAGTTGTTTTGGAAGCACATCAGATGTTTTCTGGTACAGCCCACAACATGTACAGCGAGGACGAGGCATTTTCCGTGGAGAGCAGATATTTTCCACAGCAACAACATTTTTTTGGTTGTTGTTTAAAAACCAGACCAAAACACCAACCCACAAGCTGCCTCCCAGTTAAGCAGAAGGAGAAAAGCTTTGGGAGCAGATATTTCCTGCCTGCCCGCGGGGGCTTTGGAGACCGGCTGGGGGGGGCACGCCATAACACCAGGGCCGCGCAGCTCCCGTGCGGGTCTCAAACTACCAGCCATAGCTTTTGTGTGGAAAGGTGAAAAAAGATGCTAAAAAGCCCACCAAAAGTAGTGCATTTGTGGTGGCTAGAAGAAAGGAAATAGGTTGATTGTTTGGTCTGCCACCAGTTCTCCTGGAGGCTGCTTCCCTGGCAGGGCAGAGCAGAGGCCACCGAAGCCGTGCAGGGCAGATGCCGGCAGCCTCGTGCTCACTCACCCAACTGGCTAAAAGGTCCCCCAGCCCTGCAGGTACCGTCAGAACCTCCTGGGTGCCTCCTCCTGCTTTGTCCTGTGCCTGTTTTTTCTCCCTCTGTTGTCCTCAGAGCAACAGCAGAGCCTCCAAGCCCCCCGTGTTCCCTCCTGGCACACATGGCTCCCGAGCCCCGTGTGCGAAGGGTACCTTTCTGCACGGCAGCATCGTTGTTGTAACGGGAACGGCGTGCTTTACAGCCCCATAAACCCCACATCCTTCTGTGCAGGCTGCTCTTACGTGACGCTAATGCTTACAAGATGTGCAGCGCTGCGGGATGGCCCCAGTACCCCACGCCACAGCAAACAGCTCGTGTTGTACACAGCTCTGCGCCTGCAGCCCTTGCTAATGAGTCCCAGGGACAAGCCACCCGCTATCGGCAGCCCCGCCGTGGCTGCTCCCTGTCCCTGCTCGCATGCCTGCACTCCGTGCACCATGCCGAGTGCCTGCTGGGGGGCTGAACTGGTGTGCCCTGCGTGTCCCAGTGTGTCCTGGTGTGCCCCGGTGCATGGGCACCGTGGGGACACGGCATTGTCTGGCATGGGGTTGTGATCACGCAGCTCGGCTAACGTGATTTACATCCCATATTCGACCTCTGGTGACTTCAAAGCTCTGGCGAGCAGGGGATTAAGCAGAGGGGCTGGGGCTGGGGGGCCGGGGGGGGCGGCTCACCTTTGAGCTCCCCGCGTCCCCTCCCCGCCGCGCCCGGGACAATCACCTCCCTTTGTGCTCCTGGGGAAAGCCGGGGTGCAAACACAGGGACCTTGTCAATATTGGTTTTTGAGAAGACTTTTTTCTATTCTCCCACGTCTGGAGTTTTTGTACCAAATCCCCCTCGGGCTGCCCAGCCTTCCCCTGGGAAATCGGGATCCCAGGGGTCCCTGCTAACACCAGCCATTGATTGAAATTTCACACCCACCTGTTTGCACACAAGATTTAATTTGGCCAATTCTTCATGCCCTTTTCCTGCTTAATCATCAACCTATTGACCTTAATATTAAAAGGGGCTAAGGACAAGGGGGAGAGAGAGAGAGAGAGACTGTGCTTCTGCAAGGGAACAAAAGCTTCCGGAGGCTAAATCAGCCCTGAGCCCTCTCGGTGTGCAGGAGGAGCCGGACACGGGGTGCACCGCATGAGGCCCCGCTGCGGCACTCCTCTTCCTCACCGCCCACAAGCTTGGGCTGGGATGGAGCTGGCAGCAAGTCTGCACATCCTCGGCTGGGTGTAAGGCTACCAGTGGGGAAGGGCTGACTCGGCCGTGGGGCTTAGTCCTGAGACAGCATCCCCGGGGGCCCAGCCGCTCTCATGCTCCGCTCTGCCTCTGGTCCTGCAGCACCCTGGTGGGGAAAGGGAGGTGGGAGCAGGAGGGAAGGCTCCGGGGGAGAGAAGACAGCTTTTAATCAGCCCCGGGGGAGAGAAGATGGCTTTTAATCAGCCCCGGGGATGGGAGGGTGGAAGGGTGGGACCCTCCATCCCCGCTGCTTTGCTTGCTGGATGTACAGAACCCCCTCAGGCAGCGCGCTGTGGGTAGAGCTTCAGGAGGTCTCCGCACTTGCAGCTGTAATTTGCCTTCTGGGAAAAAAAAAAAAAAAAGGAGTTTTTTTTTTTTTTTTTCCCTGCCTGTCTTAACCGAGGTGAAACCCGAGCCGTGTGGGAGCCTGAAAGCGTGCGTGGCCGTGCACACACGTGTGCGGCGAGCAGCCCGCTTCCTGCGCCCCGGCCGTGCTGTGCCGCAGCGGCACGCCTGTGCGTGCGCATGTGTGCTCCCCCCCGGCGGGACTGTTTTGGTCTGCAGAGTGCGGTTGTGTTTATTTAATATCTGACGTCCCTTCTGTCTTCAGCGCTGACATTAATTGCCAGACAATGAGCAATGGAGCCCAGATGTTCCCCGGCGGTGGCCTCCCTCCCCTCGCCAGCGCTGCGCGGGTGATAAAAAGCCAAGGGGGAGCCGTGTTTTGAAGGCTGCTGCTGCAGCGCTGCTGGTGAGAGTGAGCCGGGGGCTCTGGCACACAGGGAGGTGGCTCGGCCCCCACAGCTGGGGCTGCCCAGGCGGCCAAGGCTCCCTCGGAGCCCCCCCGTGCTGCAGCCGGGGCGGTGCATGGGCATCAGGGCCCGGGGCTGTGCCAAGTGCTGGCGCTGTGGCTCAGGCTTGCCACCGAGCTCATTATTTTCTTGCCCGGGGGGTGAGCCCCAGCAGAGGAGAGGCAGGCTGCCAGCTCCTCCCCAGCGCCCACCTGCCCTGGCTGGGGCAGAAGGCTGGGGCCGGCCGCTGGGTGGCTAGCACGCTCCCCAGGGAGCACGGTGAGCCTCACTTGCCAGCGAGAGATTAGCACGGCCGTCTGTCATTTCATAAATATCCCTCCTCACGAAACACAAGGTCGTTTTACAGCAGACATGGCCTTATCAGAGAGCCGCAGTGCTGCTGGGGCCCCCGGCATCCAGCTGTGGCCGAGCGCCGTGCCGTGGTTGCACACATGTGGGGGGCTCTGGCTGCACCCGGGGTGTGCCCTTTGGGCATGGGGCTGGGGGCTGGATTGGTGAAAAACTATGGGTTTGTGAGGGCTGGGATGGGCAGGGGAAGGCAGTGTCCCCTCCCTGTCCCCCGCTGTCCGTTTGACATGCCACACAGGAAGGTGGTGCTGCGGTTTGTGGGGAGGCAGCCCAATTTCCTGCTCTGCCACGGGCTTAATATGCACCCAGCGCTAATCGTTAACTGATATTATTTAATTGGGAATGAATTATTAGAAAAAATGGAACTGGAGAGGGGATAGAGTTGTTCTGAGAGATAGTGCCTGTCGTGGTGGCATCACTTCCTACGGGAACGTGCGTGACCGGGAGCACAACCAGCAAACCAGCCTGACCAGCAAATAACCCCTCACAAGGTTTCCATATTGCCTTTTTAAACAGGAAGGGAACACGATACAAACGCTATGTGAATTATGATCTGAAAAGTTTTCCTGGCAGGTTGTCACATGAGTTGTTAGCGTCAGTCCTTGACAGGAACACTCAAAGCCTTTCTGTATGGCGGCTTTAATCCCCTCACCCCCAGCAGAGCTGCCCGCTGGAGCTCTGCTCCCCCTCTTTGGGGTCAGCCCTTTCCTCAGGTACCTCCCAGGCAGGATTTCACACCAGCACCTGCAATTTCAAGCACATCTCGAGGGGGTTCATCAGCAGGGAGCTGTGCCACCTGCTGTGGCGCTCCCCGTCCCATGCACCCCCCGGCCCAGCAGCACCAGGACATCCCTGCCGAGCACGGGGGTCCCCACCCGTGCCCCCCTCCTCCTAAGCTGCCGAGGGTTTTGCCGGAGCCCAGCTGCGCTCTGGCCGGGGAACATCCGCTGTGGAAACCTGGGAGGAGCTGACAATCCCCAAAGATTGGCTGCACACACGGCCAAGCAAGCGCTGCTGGCTCCCGGCCTAATTCGTTGCAAATGTGCCTCAATGTGGTTCCAATCTGGAGCTGCCGCCACCCCCCCCCCCCCCCCACGCCACCCCCCGGGGCTCAGCAGGGGCCGGGGAAGCATCTGAGGGGGGCAGAGCTGGGAGCGACCCCGCTGCTGCCACGGGCACAGAGCGCGGCCTGCGGGGCCCTGCACACCGCCGTCCATCGCGCCCCGGTTTCCATCTGGGTGATTTGTGGGGCAAGCAGCGGGCGGGTGGCCAGGAGCTGCCAGCATCCTTATTTAGTCCTCACGGGGCCTCCCCAGCTGTGAGCGGTACTGGGGCCGCCCGCTCCCCGGCCCCTGGTGGGCACGCACCCACTCAGCACCCTCCTGATGCTGCCTGGGGCAGGGCAGTGTGTGGCCCGGTGCAAGGCCCCACTGCACAATGCCCCCACGTTCCCCCCACTGCCTCCCTCAGAGCCGTCCCCCTGTGCCCACCCTGCCCCTGAGCTCCCTTGCCTGTAGGGACAGGGCTCAGCACCCCAAAACTGAGCTCAGGACCTCCCTGCTGAAACCCCGGTGAGCCGTGCCAAAGCCTTTCCAGGCGGCTCTCCCCTCATCCCGTGTACACAGCTGGATTTAATGACTCAGAGTCATAAATGATAACACAAACAGCACATACGAATTTCAGGTCCTCCATCCGAGGGCCTCCACGACTTTTAGGGTTCTTACACGAGTCCTGTGATGCCCCTTTTGGTGCAGCCAAGCAATGTTAAGCTCGGCTGTAAAATTAACCCATACTCAACCCTGTTGGGGCATTTGGAAAGAAGTTGATTCAAAGGTTCAAAATAATCGATGAAAATTGCCCCATTAAGCAACCTCGTGGCCCCTCTCCTGCATTTATAGCTGGATTAAAACTGCCTGGTGCAGAGTTAACTCCCAGAGCATTGAAATGAAGTGGCACAGACCGAGCACAGCTCTTCTTTGGTTTCAGGAGAGCCAGCAGCGAGCAGCACCTGCAATAACAGCACCGGCATCACCGGCCGATGGCAGGAAGGGAAACGAGCAGCAAAGGAGCTGGAGCAGCAGAGCTCACACCGGTGCTTCTGGGAGATGGGCACAAAACCAGTCTCCCACCAAAAAAAGCCAAGTGACACCGCTGGGTGCCCCAGGGCTGCTGCTGGCCCCGCGGGAGCTGCGATGGGGCAGCTTTGGCCCCGCAGCAGGGGACGTGCTGCCGGGGCTCGAGCACACAGCCCTGGCCGTGCCGGCGCGTGCAGCCCGGTGCCGGGAGCAGCGAGGCACCGCGCTTGGCCTTTTAAGATCAGAAAGGTTTTTGAACTGACGTTAGCTCTGGTGTGCAGAGGAAAGCATACAGAAGGGTAATTAAAGTGTAAGAGCGAGGCTGGGTTTGCCTTTAATGGCTTGCAGCTGCAAATATTTTTCTGTCTTCTCTAGCCCGCTTGTAAGCTGTCTGGCTGTATTTCTCATCCCGGCCAATTAGATTCCCATGTGTGCTGCAGGAGTGAAAATATAGAAAGTGAATAATCCTCCGGTGCTGCTCCTCGTGCGGAGCCCTTTGAACCTCTCGCTGCTGCGGCTCTGCTGCCCCCGAGCCCCACCGGCTCCCCGGGCAGCCCTCACTCCCCTCTGCAGCACCGAGCCGAGCCTCCAGCAGACCGTCCGGGCACCACCGCCGTTCATCTTCAAGCCTTTCTGATCAAAGCCGTTTTTTTCCCCCTCCTTTTGCTGAGTTTTACAGCCATTTTCCCTTTTTTGAGGCTGGTTTTCTGCCAAAAGTTCCACTCTAAAATCAAAAGGGGTAGTCCATTAATACAAGGCAGCTGTATCGAGTTCACCATTGTGCTGGCTCTTCCAAGGTACCTTGGGTTTTTAATAAACTGTGGAGCAAGGGGAGCTGGTTGGCTCCAAGAAGAGGGAGGCAGAGGGGGAAGAGGCAGCTGAAAGCCACTGTGTGGTACAGGGCAGCACGGGGCCGTGGGACCGGCGGCATGGGCAGGGAGATGCGGGGCAGGAGGCACCGGCAGCCCCCCAGCTCCCCTCCAGCTCCAGGATCAGGTATCGGTCAGCTCGCTTTGATCCCTGCCTGCTGATGAGGCTCTTGGCCAGGACCCATGCTGTGAAAACAGGCTCACCGCCCCGGCTACCCTGCGTGGGGCTTTTGCTCCGGCATCTCGCTGCAGGACGGGACCAGCAATGGGGTCAGCAGTGCTGGGGGGAACCAGCTCCCGATCCCCAGCACAGGTCCAGCATGGTTGGTTAAGCTCCTCAACACTTGAATCATCTCAGCCCGTGTGCAGGGCTGCAGCCAGTGCACGGCAGGGCCATTTGTGAGCCACCCCATCCAGCTGGGAGCCATGCCGAGTGCCCCTGAGGTCCCCAGGGCACGTGGCCGAGCTGCTGGCTACAGGGACCTCAGGGGCACTCGGCATGGCTCCCAGCTGGATGGGGCAAATTCCCAGCTGGAATTTGCTCCAGCACCACTTGCTGCAAATCCTGGTGGCCCCTGTCCTCTGCTCCCCACCTCTGGCCATGCACGGAGCATCCCGAGAGCCAGGGGCAGGAAGGCGGGTTCCCATGCTGGGATTTGGGATCCACGGGGTGGTGGCGCTGACCCCATAGTGGGCAGGCAGGGATGCCTTTGGGAGTCAAGGTGAGGATGGGCTGGGAGCAGATGGGACCTGCTCCGTTTGTGAAAGAGCGTTTCTGCTATTTATGCTAAGCGGTGGGAATGCTTCTCAAGCATTTTGGATGGCTCTCTAATGAGGCCAGCCTAAATATGCCAGCATTGTTTGTGCCGGACAATTAAAAACTCCCACTTGCCACATTAGCAGTGTCTCTGGTCGGGAAGGGCCCTGGAAGCAGCGCAGGACGAGGAGCGACCACAAAGCCCGCCCTTTGTTTTGCGCTCCTTTGAACCTCCTCAAAGACCCCGTTTCAAGGGGTGGCTTTTGTTTTCTTTTCAGCGGGACCAAACCCAGAGCTGCCTGTTGTTTGGCGACACAGAAATGTGACCTTAATTGACTCTGCTGCTGGGCACACTGTGTAAATCACTCCTGGCACCGAGGGAGCTGCCCCGTGTGCCCCAGCCCCACGGCAGCACCGTGTCTGGGGCTGCTGCCGGCAGGGGAGGCGTGGTGGCACGGGGTGGTGGCACGGGGTGGTGGCATGGGGTGGTGGCACATTGTGGTGGCACATTGTGGTGGCACATTGTGGTGGCACATTGTGGTGGCACGGTGCAGTGCATGCCCTGGTAAACAGAGGCAGCAGCAGAGGCTGTGATGCCCTACACGGAGCCCAGGCTGAGCCTGCCACCAGGCTTTTGAAAGCTTTGGGGCCTTGGGACTAGGACTATGCTGAAAGAATTTGGGGTTTTTCATCTGACACACAGAGGAAAAACTGTTTGTGCACCTCGAAACCCTTTAGCCTCCTTCCTCTGCCAGCTGTGCTGATAAGGCTCCTTACCTGCTGTCCCCGGGACTCACTGGGTTAACATCATCGCAAGATAAATTAAATGCGATGACAATGCAGCAAATCCTCCTGCAAATGCCTGCCTTGCACTTAGCCAGACGACTTATTGGTAGGGTACCAGGGGGCTGGACCATTAGCAGATATAATTTGCAGGCTCCCAAGGAGAGGTTAAGGGCTGGAGCAGCTCCCTGCCAGCTGCCTCCTTCTCCCCGTGCCGCCCGCCCTGGCCCTAATCAAGTTCTCCTCTCAGCCCGTGTCCCACGGGCTCCTTGCTGCCTTCAATGAGGGGAAATTTGCAGACAAATTTCTGCCAGCAGGATGCTGGAGTTCTCCTGCGTGGCGGGATAAAGATCCCTGCAGCCTCCATGCCTGCTGGGGAAGTGTGTCCAGGCATGGGGGGACGAGGGGACAGGCTGTGGCCATCGAGAGCTGTGCCCTCAGGAGAGCTCTGAAGTACCTGCCCTGTTATTTCTGCCAAGGTACTTGTGCACCCAGGCCCTTGTGGCTGTAATCAAGCTGCCTCTTGATCTTCTTCCCAATAAGCAAGAGGCTGCTGTGTGCCTGCCTCCCCCCCAGGGCAGTGCTGCAAGCCACGGGGGGACAAACCGGGGGGACCGGGCTCCCCTGGGCACAGTGTCGATCATCTGAGCCCACACGCAGCCCCAGGCACTCGGCGAGCCCCTGGGCAGGCAGATAGCTGGAGACATGCCACCTGGGTGGCCACAGCCCAGCAAGGAGGACATTTGGGTCCGTGGGTGTCACCTCCCTTGGGCCCAGGGCATGGCATGAGCAGCAGGCACCAAGGAAGGTGGGAGCAGGGCTCAGTGCAGTGGGCACGGTTGCCTCGAGGAGCCTGCTCGTTTCATGGTCTTATTTTAATTTCAGGCACCCTCTAAACCAATGCATTTTAAAGCCCTTCCCTTCCTTGCCCATTGGGATGAGAAGGTTTCCAGGGGACTTAGGGCCCTGCTTCCAGCCCAGTGAGCCAGGTGGCCACGCCGTTAGCAAAGCACTGGCAGTGACAGACATGACAATTTTCTGCACCAGCGCCGCAAACAAACAGGCAGCAGCGGGGCAGGGGAGCCGAGAGCACAGCACCCTGCACAGAAGGGGAAGACAAACAAGACTTTGTCCTCAGCTGAGGCTGCAGGCAGCCCCGGGGCTGGCCGCGTGTCCTCCCCAGCGCACAGCCCTGGCGCAGGCTCTCCTAACGCCCGGTCCTAGCAGAGCAGACTGGGACGGGTCCTAGCAGGAGCCTGCCTGACCTCCTCAGGACGCGACCCCAGCAAGTGACAAACCAGCTCTGCTTTGGGAGGGGGGTCTCAGTGGGCTCTAGCGGGGGGGGACAACTCTGAGCTGTGAAACTTGGCTGCTGCGCCTCCCCTGTGAAAGATGGAGGCTGTGCACTGCCTGTCCCACCAGGTCCTCTCGGCCTTCTGCCAGGGGGTGATGGTTAAAACCAGCCTTGTCTGCAGCCTGACGGCCTCTGTGGGATCCCCCAGACAGGGAAATGGGGGCGATAAGGGGATCCTCGCTCCCAGGAGGATGCTGCTGGGCAGGGGAAGTGCCTCTGCCTCGCCGCCTGCCCCAGCAGCTCCCCAGAGGCGCGCTGTGACCCGGCCCTCGCTCCTGCCGTGCCACTGGCTGAGCAAACACAATGCCGCTCAGCCCGCTGGGGGCCGCGGCACCTCCAGCCAGCTGAGATAAACCTCATTGTGCTCCCCAAAAGAGAGGGCAAAAACCCAGCGCTGGCTCCTCCATGCTGGACGGGATGCTCCCGCTGCCCGCCCAGCAGCGCGGGCGGGGAGGTGGCACGGACACCCTGTCCCTGTGTGTCTGTCCCCATGTCCCCTGGCTGTGTGCTGCCAGCTCAGCTCTCACCCGAGCTCCCCAGCCCTGGCCACGCAGCTGAGCCCAGCGGGGAGGCCAGCCTGCGCCAGCGCCGCCTGTGAGCGCTAACAGCTGCTTGGAGCCCGCTCAGAAACACCAGCACAGGCTGTCGGGCTGCCAGCCCCGCTGCTCCCGAGCACAATAACAGCTAGGGTATGGCTGAACGCAGGCGGTCCCGTGGGAAGGGAAGCGCGGAGCTCCGTGCTGTGGGACCAGCCAGCGCCCACCCCACGGTTAGGAGCGAGGAGAAAGGAAACGTCCACGTCACGGTCACCGGGGTGCTCGCCGTGAGACCCTCACGCGGCTCTCAGCCCCACCAGTGGGAGCAGAAGGGCTCCAGCTCGCACCAGTAAGAACCTGGCCCTGTGTGTGGATGCCTTCAGAAGGGCAGCACTGAAGGATGCCCCAGCCCCTCCTCTAGCTGGAAACAGCTCAGGTGTTGCCCCTCATTCACACGCTGCAATTGCACCTCTGGGTGCAAGGGGCCACGTGCTCTCTGCCCCTAAAACAATTAATTTCCCTGCTGGGATGAGGGCAGGTTATACTCCAGGCCTGCAGCCGAGTGCGTTGCCGACGGAGCTGGGGATGGGGCTCCGCCTGATGCTGGAGCTGCAAACAGAGCCAAATATTCCCCGAGCTTGGCGGGACGAGTGTGTTTTGGTCCTACTTTCTATTAGTCACTGGCCCCGGGGAGGATGCTGCGGGGCTGTGGTGGGCTCGGGCCCAAGCCAGCCTCCCCTCGCTGGCACCCACACGCCTCAGCACTGCCAAGGCTGCGCCTATGCCGGGGCTGCAGCGGGGCTGCGGAGCCGGAGCCAGGCACGATACACGGCTGCAGGATTCGGCATGTGTCTTCACATCCTCCTGCCTCTCTCTTGGTACAAACACTGTCCAGATTTCCAACGTCAGCAGGAGAGAGAGCAGCCAGATTGTTTTACGGTTTCAAGAACTCATAATGGTTTCCAGAGAACAGGACCGCAGCCCATCTTCTGCAGCAGGAAAAGCCGCCGCAGCCCCAAGTCGCTGCCGGGAGCACTCTGACCCCCTGGCACACGGCAGCCAGAAGCACTGACAGAACTTGGGGTGCCCTTGGAAAGGCTGCGGGGCACCCCAGTGCACCCCGTGCCACCCCGGGGGTTGGGAGACGTGGCTCTGAGGGGTGTCACCTGCGGGGTGAGCCTGCCCCAGCAGTGGCATTGGGGGCACCAAGTGTCCCCTTCGTATGTCCAGGCTGTCCCAGCTCCATCCACGCTGTGGTGCTGGCAGGTCTGTATGGAAATGCTGCTTTTATTTAAGTGGGGTGCTGCTTTTGTGAGGCTGAAATCACCGGGACCGGGGCACGGAGCACTCACCCCTGCAAATGGTTCCCGTGGCTTTCTCCCCGTGTGGCACCGACGTGGCTGTGTCCGGGGGGGACAGCTGAGCTGGGGCAGGGGATGCTGCTGACCAGGGGGACGCAGTGCAGCGGCTGGGGGGACAGGCGCCCCGAGGCTCCAGCTGCACGGCTTCCCCCCGCGCCCCGTCCCAGCTGGGAACGCGGCCCCGAGCACCAGCTGATGGCGTGGCCGGCCGCAAATGTTTAATGAAACGGAGCGGAGTCATTTGTCTGGGCTGACCCCACCAGGAAGTCTGCGCTCCGCAAAACAAACCAGGCTTTTGTTTGACTTGTTTTAAGTAAAACACATGTCACCCCTGTAAATCACAGGTCCCCTTCCCCACCCTGCCCCGGGGGCAGCAGCGGAGCGAAGGCGGGTGCTGGTGCTGGGTGGCTGCAGGGGCTGGGGGGGATCGGGCCCCTCCGTGGGGTTAGGGGGGGGCTGCGCACCCCAGCTGGGAGCCGCGGGGCTGGAGCATCCCGTCCCCAAGCACTGCGGTGGGCAGCGGGAGCACCCCCAGCTTGGCGTGGGGGGTCCCCCCCCATGCTGCCCACCCTCAGTCCCCCCCTAAAAAAACTCCCCAGCCGTGCCACCAGCTTGCTTTTCCACCGGCCCCCGGGGCTGGAGGCCTGGACGGCAGCCCAAGGCCGGCTGGCGGGCCCTGGCACGAGAGAGGCCGAGGCCTGTGCCGGGCGGCCGAGGCCATGCAGCGCGGCGTGCGGAGGCGTTCGGCCGGCGTTGGGCCACGGCGCCTGCCGGCAGCGGGGGCCGGAGCGGGTTCGTGTGCCGCGGGCGCGCTCCCTCCCTCCCCGCCGCCTGGCAGCCCGCCACCGCGCCGGGGGTTCGCTCCTTTCTCACGACCTCTCAGGTTCCTGAGCTCATCTGGGAGCTATTCATTTCCTGCCAGAAAACAGCCTTGCCTGCTAAAAAAACCACCTTGGCCGCAGCGCGGCCCAGGGCTTGGTACGAGGGCTCTCTCGGCTTAAATCATAAAGCCGGGGCTGTCTGGCTGGAATCAAAGGCAGGGCGGGCGCGGGGGGGCCGGGGCCCGTGCCATATGGTAGCACTTAAGAGCCAAGGAGGAAGCGAGGAGGGGTTTTGCGCCGCTCGCGAGGAGTGTGGGAAAAGTTAATTGACTTTAATGACAGGTTTCCCGGGTGGGCGGCAGCGCCCGGCGGGAACGAGCGGCCGCGGGGCAGGCGGGGAGGCGAGGGCAGGGGCACGGCGAGTGCTGGGGGCACGGAGGGGTGCTGGGGGCCGCGGGCAGGTGTGCGGCACGCGTGCGTGCAGCCGGCGGCAGCAAAGTGAGCTGGAGTGCAATCAGCAGCGAGGGTCGGAGCCGGTCATGGGGTTTTCTGCTCGGTGCCTCTGCGCAGCCCTCACTGGCGTTTGTAGGAAGGCGTCTGTGAGACCTCCAGGGGTGAGGGTCCTCAATGAGAGGCCACCGTCCAGCAGCTTCACCCTGTCCCTCCCCAGCACCCCGTCCCTCCCTTCCCGTGGAAGCTCATCCCACGGCACCAGCGTGATCAAGGGCGAATGCACTTGCTGTACATGAAGGGTAACTCCTAAGCTTATGGGACCACAGACCTATTTGTCATCCAAATTTGTCACGGCCTGAGTGAGCTGGCATCGAGAGCACGGCTCCTGGGAATTGCTCTGATCCCCTCAAATCTCACAGACTCAAGCAGATCTCTCATGTCAACAGGCTGTGGGATAGAACAAACAAAGCTTTGGATGAACCGGTACAAGCACGGCATATCTGCTTTATGCTAGGCTATTTAAACCCCATCAGCAAATGGGTTTGTCTTGTCTTTCACTCCTGGATTTGCTGTATGTTCTCCGTGAACCTACCACAAAGCCCTTAAAATGCTTTCCAAATCAACTGCTCCAAAAGAAGGGGTGGCCTCTGCCTGGCTGTGGCAGGTGATGTGCTACAGCCCCGTGGTGAGATTCCCAGATGGACAGGTCCCACCGGTGTTTTCCCAAAAACAAGGTGGGCTCAGGCCTGCCCACGTTACCTGCAGCGCAGCGAGGCGACCTGCAGCCGGTGGGAGGCTGCACGCCTGCCTGGAGGCAGCAAATCCGGTATTCCCAAGCCTTGCAGCCACCGTGAAGGCAGCAGTAAGACAGAGCAGCAAAGGCACGAGGAGATTCAGGAGGGGAAACTATCTTAAAAAAAAAAAAAAAAAAAAAAAAGGAGAGAGGAACGTTCTTCATCACCCAGGTGCTCGGGAGATCATCCTCTGCAGCCGCTTTTAGAAGACAACCATCACCAGCCACGTCCTCATTAGCAAGCCCTGCAGGAATGGATCCCAGACACATCCCCCTGCCTCCCCCTCCAAAATCCATCCCAAGGAGCGTTTCAGAACAGGAGGCTCTGTTTGTACACAGGGGGCAGGGAGGGCTCTGGAGCCCAGCAGGTTTCATCTGCCTGCTCCCCTGCTCTCCACGGCTTTCATTTCCCCAGCACCTGGCTGCAGTCAAGCACCTGGCTGAGCCAGGCAAAACCCAACAAGCTTTTGCGGTGGGATTTGGAAGGAATCCCCAGTGGATCCTGGCACGGTTAAAGCTGTCCGCTCTGAGTTAGGACTTGTTAGGAAGGGTGATGCAAGCTGTAACCCGAGACTACCGCTTGCCTCTATCTAGGGCTCGCATCTTGCCTGGAAATGGGGCATGACCAAGTCAGAGGGGTCAGCTGCCACTCGCAGTTAGGAGGGGAGGTAGTCCGCGCAGCCCCACATCGCTCCCCCTGACATGTGTTTTCCATATTAAAGCAGAGGAAATGCCCGGCTCTATCAAAACCACATGCAGAGCATTAATCATCCAGCACAGCCTGCCTCGTGCCCAGGGCTGGGAAGGGCTCTGCGCTTTCAAGTCCAGGTGGAGGTGGTACCCAGCGCCGCGCGAGCGCCTGCTGCAGCCTGTCAGCCTGGAGACGGAGCCCTCGCGTCAGTTTGTCCCGCAGAGCCTGGCGTTTCTGTAACACGAGCCGCTGGCAGACACCCTTCTGTAAATCAACGGACTGGAGTCACTTGTGATTTACACCGCGGCTGGGGAGCGGGCCCCTCGGGGTCCGGGCAGGAGGCTCCTGCAAGCAGCTCCACCTTGGGCCCGGAGAGCTGGGCTCCGTGCCGAATCCGTCTCGCTTTACCTGGGCTGCTCCACCGCGGCCAGCCCCCGGGAGCCAGGAGGAGAGCGGAGGTGCCTCCCTCAGCGCATTCACCAGCTCTGCAAACATAAGCTCTTTTTAACAAGTCTGATCAGCTGAACTGCTCCCAAGGAAGCAGTAATTACATCTGCCCCGGGGGCAGGGAGAGGGGCCGGGTGGTTTCAGAAGGCGGCGAGGGGACAGAGGCTCTGACTGACAGCTCCAGCCCTGCAGCAGCACAATCAATCCACGGGCGGCCGGGAGCAAGCCAGGAGCCAGGCTCCCTCCTACGCACACACGCCAGCACTCCGACTTATCTCCAAAGGCCTTCCAAAATGGAAGAGACTTTTATTTTAAGAGCATTCAAAAAAAAAAAAAAAACAACATCTTTGGTGTCACATAAGGAAGGGGAGGGAAGGGAGAAAAAAAGATCTCGTGTAAAACACGAAACGCTGTTGAGGGAGTGCTATGGTACAAAGGCACAATCCAATATGAACATATAACCTATGTACAGCCGTGCCAGCAGCACGGGGTGCGGTGCTCAGTCCAGTCCGGTGCCCGCCACCCTCACCAGGGTCTCCACACCGAGTCGGCAGTGCTGGGTGGCGGGCCAGGTGGCGAGGCGGCAGTGGCAGCCGTGGGGGGGCCGCCGTAGAGGGGCAGCACGGCCCCGCCGGGGGCGAAGGCGGTGCTGGGGATGAGGAAGGCGAATTGCCCGTCGGAGGCGGGCAGCAGCTGGAAGCCGCCGTACACCTTGGCCGCGTCGGTGCCCGGCTTGCAGGGCATGCCCGGGAGCGGCCCCGCGCCACCGCCCGGCGGCACCAGGGGTGGCCCGAAGGCTGCGGCCGGCGGCAGCGGGGGCGGCGGAGGGGGCGCGGGGTAGTTCATGGCGTTGATCTGGGTCATGCAGCTGGCCAGGTGGCCCAGGAGCCGGGTGCGCACCTCGGTGTTGACGCCCTCGCAGGTGGAGAGGAACCGCGTCACCTCGTTCATGCACTCGCTGAAGCCGGCGCGGTACTTGCCCAGCACCGTGGGGTCTGTGCTCAGCGCAGCTGCGGGGCGACAGGGACACGGGGCGGTCAGCGGGCTGCGCAGCCCCCCGGCATCGCACCCTGCAGCCCCCCTCGGAGCCCGGGGATCCAGGCAGAGAGCACCGCGCCCCCCAGCACCTCAGACCCAGGTGGCGAGCGGAGACCCCTGCTGCCCCCCCCCAGACCCCATAGCACCGGGGGACCCATCCTGCGAGCACCGCCCCCCCAGCACCCCTGGGCAGGGGGCACTGGAGCCCTCCCAGCACCAGAATCACGCATGCAGGGTGCAGCGGGGAGCACCCAGGGCAGCAGCACGGTGCTCCCACAGCACGGGGATGGGGTCGGGCACCCCGGTACCCCCCCGCCCAGCACCCCAGCACCCCACGCACAGCACCCCAGCACCCCCCGCTGCCTTCCCCCCCCCCCCCCCAGCCCCATCTCTCACCGGTCATCTGCGCCCGCTGCAGGCTCCGCAGGTGCTTGACGGTCATCTCCAGGATGTCAGCCTTCTCCAGCTTGGAGTGCCGCGAGCTCTGCGGGCAGAGGGCGGCTCGCACCGGCACGGCTCCCCCCCGGCACCCCGCACCCCCGGCTCCCCCTCCCCTCCCCCGGCTTACATCCTTCTTCAGCGCGTCCAGGATGAGCGTCTTCAGCTGCCCCAGGCTCTCGTTGATGCGCGCCCGCCGCCGCTTCTCCATGATGGGCTTGGACGACTGCAAGAGAGCGGCGGTGAGCGCCCGGCACGGCACGGCCCGGCCCGGTACGGCACGGCCCGGCACGGCCCTTACCTTGCGGTGCTCCGCCGCCGTCTTGGGCTTATCGGGCGTCGCGTTGATGCTGGCGGGGGTGGCGGCCACGGGCGAGGCGCTGCTCTTCTCCATCAGGTCGGCCGGCATCGTGCGGCCGCGCCCGCCGCCGCGGAGGAGGCCGTGCGGCAGCGGGCGGGCGGGCGGGCGCTGGGACCGGCGCGGCGCGGCTGCCGCGCGCCCTTGGCCGCCCCTACTTATAGCGCGCGCCGCACGCGCGCGGCTCGTGTGAAACGTCCCCCGCCGCCGTTCCCACACTCGCGCCCAGCCAATGGGCGCCGCCCGCACGCCGCCCCGGCTCGTGGACGGCGCCCGCCCATTGGCCGCGCGCCGCGCGCCGCGCGCCGGCCAATGGGCGGCCCAACGGGGCCGCGCGCGGGGCGGGAGGGCGGCTGCGGGTTTAACCCCTTAGGCGCCCCTCCGCTGGGAGGGCCCGGCGCTAATTGCCGGGTTAATTGGAGCCCGCGGGGGGCGCCGGCAGCGGGGCGGGGGGACGGGGAGGGGGAGCTGCGCTGTGGGGGGGGCCGCTGCCTGCGGGGTGAGGCGGGGGGCGGCAGGGCTCTGTCATCACGGTGCCTGTCACAGTGCCTCAGGTCCTGTCACGATATCTCAAGTCCTGTCACGGTGCCCGGAGCCTGTCATGGTGCCTCAGGTCCTGTCACGATATCTCAAGTCCTGTCACAGTGCTTAGGTCCTGTCACAGTGCCTCAGGTCCTCTCACGATATCCCAGGTCCTGTCACAGTGCCCATGGCCCTGTCACGATGTCATAGGTCCTGTCACGATACCCGGGGCCTGTCACAGTGCCCCAGACCCTATACAGTTCCCAGGTCCTGTCACTATGTCCCAAGTCCTGTCACAATGCCCTTGTCCCTGTCACGATGTCCCAGGTCCCGTCACAATGCCCATGTCCCTGTCACAGTGCCCCCAGCCCTGTCACGATGTCACAGTCCCTGGCACGGTGCCTTAGATCCTGTCGCAGTGCCCCCGACCCTATATATACAGTGCCCAGGTCCTGTCACGGTGCTCTGGGGCCTGTCACAATGCCCCTGTCCTGTCATAGTGCCCCTGGCCCTGTCACAATGCCCTTGGCCCTGTCACAGTGCCTCGGGTTCTGTCATAATGCCCCTGTCCCTGTCACGATGCCCCTGTCCTGTCACGATGCCCCTGTCCTGTCACAATGCCCCTGTCCCTGTCACAATGCTCCTGTCCCTGTCACGATTTCCTTGTCCCTGTCACGATGCCCCAGCCCTGTCATGATGCCTGTCACGCCAGCAGCTCTGCCCTCCCTTGACCTGGAGCAGACCGCAGGCCCTCACGCCTCCAGGTCCCACCGGTGCCCCCGGTGCCCATCTCCATGGGGCCACCACCACCACCGGCACGGGCACGCCGAGGTGACCGCGGTGACGCTGCTGGCGCTGGCACGCTGTGCTGTGCAGGCGGCGCGGCCGCAGGTGCACCGGTGCGTGCGCTCCCGAGGGCGCCCAGGCGAGCACGAAACCGCGGCGTGGTGCCCGGCGCTTGGCCCCGCTGCAGCTGTGCCTCTACCACCTCCGGCTGGCCCGCGCAGCTCGTGGGGTTGCTTTAAAAAAAAAAGGTATTTTGCCTGGGGACTTGAATCTTTTTCTTTTTCTTTTTTTTTTTTTTTTTTTTTCCCCTCCGCTTGACTGGCTTTCTCACACTCCTATTCCCATAGTCTGCCAGCTAAGCCTGAGTCATCCTGCCAAGAACTAGACCTGGCCTATTCAAAAATGTGCTCGCTCGCTCTTTCTGTCTCTCTTTCTTTTCTTTCTTTCTTTCTTTTTTTTTTTGAGTATACACAGTAATGTTTTTCCACCTCCTCCAGTACCTGATCTGCACCTGTACAGGGCCAATCCCACACATATCACCTGATCTTGCCTTTTCAGAGACCGTGAGAAAAATAAAGTTCAAGAAAGAAGAGACATGTTTGCAGATCTCACCGGGGCAAAGCCCTTGTCTCTGCAGAGGCTTGCCTGCACAGCCACGAGAGCTTTAAAAAGGAAAAATAAATAAAAGAGAGTGTCATGTTTAAAACTACAAGAAAAGCACAAATCCAGGCTTTCTTTCAGCTCCTTGGTCAAGCCACAAGTCTTAATTTAAAAACAAAAAGCAGCCTTCAGCTTGTAAGATTTAAGTTTGGATGAGCGATATTTGAGGTAAGCTTCAGTCATCTAGGCATTCGGACAAAAAGGAGTGGAGAAAATATTGAGACTGCATCAGGGAGCTACTGAAAAGTCTTTTCTTGCCCTCATACAGCAGTCTGAGACAACTGGTTAGCATGAAAACTGCAACACATTATTGAACAGCCTAAAAGGTTTGGGTGGGCCAATATTTTTTTAATACTTGGGGGTGAAAAAAAATAAGGTCACCACGATTCCTGAGCGAGTCCTCTCCCTCCCACGGGGATTTGCAAAGGAAATGCGAAGCCGGGCAGCCGGTCCCTCCTGGGCTGGGAGTGAGAACAGGCTGCAATTACGTCCATGTTTATGGTAGCCCAGGAGCTGCTAACCACCTCTAATTGCTGGCAACAGGTCGGTTTCTCTGGGGATGGAGCGGGGCAGGCGGGGAGCGCAGGCTGTAATTACGGGCCGCCAGTGCTCACCCCAGCCGGGCGAGCTGGCAGCAGCTCCCCTCCTGCAAGTGAGGGCTGTGGGGCCTGATCCCAGCCCCATCCCTGCCCGCTGCAGCCCACAGGAGGTTTTTTCTCATGGGGAGCTTCTCTCGGGGCCTTGAAATCCTGCAGCCCTGACCTGGCCACTGCACGAGTGGCAGTGGCGCTGGCGTCCCCGCTGTGGGTCTCCGCCTCTGCCTGCCTGCTGTGAAATGCCGTACACGTGCGAGGGCTGCGGTCCCGCAGCGGAAGCGTGCCTGCGTGTGAATTCCCTGGGGATCAGGAGAGGAAGGGGAGGATTTACATGGAAGGATGTCTCTGGAAATGAAGTGGCCAAGGCCAAGCTCCAGCTGGAAGGAGGTGGCGAAGAGGCTCGTAACCACTGGGGGATCTGGAACAGGTCCTCTGGGCTACTCCAGCTCTGCGTTTGCTTAGGAAAGGGCTGTCAAGGGGGAGAAGTTGTCCCGAGATAAGGGGCTGCCCCAGGTACTGGCATGTTCCTTGTCCTGTGGTTGTCTGGCAATGGTTTTCTTTGCTCAGGCAGTAATCTTGGGTTACAAATTGGGAATTGTCCAAAGAAGATTTGGGAAAAAAATGTAGACAGCTCATCGGGGCATTACTGACTCGCAGAACATCTTGGAGGGAAAACGCCTTGGCAAAGAAGTTCAGACTAGTCCTGGGCACAGGCCCAGGGGCAGGGAGGTGGAATAAAACAGGGTGCTGCTGCTGGTGTGGCACGCAGGAGGCGAGGAGGTGGCAGAGCTGGCTGTACCTGCTCTCCTGTCCTTTAGGAAGCAGCCCAGACCTGACCAAAGTGTGCGTCTGGAGATCCAAGAGCATTAATATCCAAAGGTAGCAGGAAATATAGAGAATACAGAAAGCAAGTTGCTTGTAAGACCTGGGGTATGGCAGGGAGAACCCCTGGCACAAGCTGGGGACCAGGAACGGCACACAAAGCCTTTCACCTGCAGGTCATGGACTGAAATCCTAGCCCAGCCACAGCTGGAAGTCATCACCAGCCTGAAGGCTGGAGAACAAGTGCTGCGTCCCGGGGACACGTGTCCCTGCTGCAGACGGCTCTTTGGGGCGGCCCCGCACACGTGCTTCCATGTGTGCTCCTGCGCAGCCACCCTGCTGGCAGACGCAGTCTCGGGTAGCTCTGGGACAGCTTTCAGGGATTTTTCCCCTCCGTGAGTGTTTGCCAGATCTCTGGGCAAGGTCGCTTTCAAACTGACTTCCTGATGGAGCTCCCTAGACAAAGCAAAGCTTTCACGGACGTTGCTTTCCTGCACACCGGGTCCTCAAGGTAAAAAGGGCAGAACAGCTTTTACCAGCAGCACCGCTGCCCAGTCCTGCTGGCAGGAGCAGCTCGCTGGGCGGGCCGGCAGCCCCCTTTTCCAGCAGATCCTGCCCTCTTGGACGCTGGGGACCCGTTCCCAGGATCTGCTGAGACCCAGGACTCCAGAGGCAGGGGCAGAGGAGCCTCAGGGCTCTCAGCCGGTGGCTGCTCCTTTGGTGCATGCCCTGCAGGAGCGAGGTGCCTTCAGCTCTTGCCTGGATGCTACCACAGAGAAGAGGCTGACGTGTTTGTTCATCCTGCTCCAAGCTGTGTGACTCAGGCTGGGTGTGGGGAGGTGCAGCCATCCCACAGCAACAGCCCTAGCTCTGGGGAGGGCACCCGTGGGCTCCAGAGACCTGCACCCGTCCTTCGGTCACCCACACGGCCATCCCGACGCAGAAAGCCACGGGGGTGAAGCAGCCGAGGTTCTGCTGGAGTAGCAAAGCACCACCCTGAGAAATTCGGGTGACTCGCAGGGCAGGAACCAACCAATTTCCACCTCCCCATCCCGGCACGGGCTGCTGCACAGCTCCGCACCAGGGAGGGCGCTGGGACACGAGCCAGGGTACCTGGATCTCTTTCTGAGCTGATTCCTCTTGGCAGGCTCCTATCCTGCTGAACCAGGGAAACGCTGCCCTGGGAGCTGGGGGGGGGGAGAGTTTTGGCAGCTGCGGAATGCCACCCATGTGGATGGGAATTCCCTTCCTGCCCTGATAACCATCACGATTTTCGCAGTGCTGGTTGGGCTGGAGCAGCCGCACGTGTTAACGGGCAGAAGATGGTGCAGCCCCAGCTTTTTCCCCTTAACCCCAGACTGTTTGCAGGGCTTGGACCTGTATCTGCCACCGCCATTGCCAGCTGGAGGCTGTGAGCTGCCTTATACCCTCCTCTCCAAGATGCTCTTTCCATGGGGTATGACCTGAATTCACCGGACCATGAATGTGCAGCCTGCTGGCCATGCCAGGGCGGCCCTGCTCCAGAACAAGTCTGTGACTTTTGCAAGATGCAGCTCCAGCTGGCAGGACGCACGTCTTAGCCTGCAGCCCTCTGAGAGCCACAAATCCCGGAGGAGAGGAGCGTCTCTCGGTTGCTGCCCTCTCCGTGCGTGGTGGGAGGTGTTGGCAGCGCGAGCCGACTTATTTATTTACTAGGATCCCACTTGTGTCGCTGCCTGAGGCTGCCGTCTCTGTGTCACGGTGCCTGCGTGCTTGCAGGGCTGATCCTCATGGGAGTCCCTGTGTCAGCCCCTCGTCTGCTGACCGCAGCCTTCAGCCAAGCACCCCTTTCCTGGATGCTGTTTGCACCTCCGTTTTTTGGGCAGCTGGATCAGCAGGGCCAGGGGGCAGCGTGGCAGGGGGGGAGCTTCACCAGCCTTTGTGGCTCCGAGAGCAGGCACACATCCTGGCTGCCTCTGCCCCGGCCTCATGGGTGCCCAGCATCGCGGCTCCTGGGCCATTCAGCCTTCCCCAAGCCCTGGTGCTGAAACTCTACAGGGCTAGCAGCTCCTGCCCGCAGCCTCTGCGCTCCTCCGCAGTGATCAATCCTATTCTCCAACACGTTTCCCTCTCCTCGTCATCAATCAGTCCGAGGAAGGAGGCTGAACTTATCGCCGCCCTCAGCTCCCCGTTGGATTCACCAGCTGATCGTCCTCTCGTATTTATGAGGCCATGAATCAGCACAGGGAGAGCGGTGTGCGAACCGCGCCTGATCCTAAAGCCCCGGCAGCAGCTGAGGCACAGACAGGAAATATTTGGGTTCCCTGGACCCTTTGGGAGGTGCTGGGGCAGGATCCTGGCCCTGCAGTGGCAGCTGGCAGGTAAATGTCCTTCACAGGGCAGCAATCGGGTCGCTGCGGTGTAACAAATAAATTTAGCATCTCTTTGTCTGCACCTGGAGGGCACGGGATGGGCGCAGGTGCAGTAACAACCAGATCCCTCCCGCTGGACCAAGTCCAGCCGAGTGCCGGCCTGCTGTGGAGGGCAGGGACGAGGGTGCCAGCCCCCCGGCCTGGGGACATAAGTGCAGGCAGCCGAAGGAGTGGCCGGGCACCCACCGGTGCTGGGCGGCTGCTGCTGGAACCGGTGCCTCTGTGGGTGGTCAGGGGCCCAGAGCATCCCTCGGTAGCTGCACCAGCCCCCGGCTTCTAAAACCTGGTGGTTTTTAGAAGCAGAAACATGTTTTCCCCCCACCTCTCCTGCTGAAAGCGGAGTAGCATGTCACGGATTGCACCAATGTAATAAAACAATATAAATATATAAATATTTTATTTTGGCCCCCTCGGTCCTGCTGCTCGTTCCTGCAGGCCAGCTGTGCTGAGCAGCCGGGGTCAAGCACTGACACACCAGGACACCTCTGTGACTGTCAGCAGGCTGCAGGTTATAAATATTGATTTTATTATTTATAAATCAGGGCTGACGGGCTAGGAGCGGTGGGAGAGGGTTGCTGCTAGGGAGTCAGAGAGGGAGCTACAGGGTGACTTTACTGCTTTAAGGGGCAGACACAGGCTGTGAAAAGCAAATATCCTCCTTCGGGGATGGTATAAGGGATTTTACAGCATTCCCATCATCAAGAGCTGCGCCACCAATGTCCACTACCTCCAACTTTTCAATTTAAAACACTTTATTCAAGAAAACACGGCACACCTCAGTGCGGCACCTTGCTCCTGTAGGATACAGCCTCTGCACAGCCAGCGCCTTTCTGTAAGTGGTGAGCAGATGGACTCTGATTAACCTGATCAATCCGGGGCCTCTGATCAATCACCTGCACTTGGCGCCTGATCCCACTGATGCCTTCAGTCCTGTTTGAGCTTGGCAGTGTTTCGGAGACCAACTAATATCGTAATGTGCATGTAATTTGAATGCTACATCGCTGAGATCAATATTTATGATTCGAGGTGACAGCAGAACTAAAATTAGTCCAAGAATATGCGGACGGTCGTTTGTCATTTAGGTTGGTGACCCTGTCTCCGTGTGTGTGTGCAGGGCACGTGCTTGAGATCTCACCGGAGAACAGTTTCCCTCAAGCTAGCTAATGCCAGGAGAAAAAAGGTGAAGATCTTTTACATGCTAGTCAAGAACTGATGTGTTACTAATTACCGTAATAGAAAACATGATCCCTCGGAGGATGTTGTTATTTTATAAACAAGGGGATAATTTACAGCTTAATTACTGACACCAAGAGCTAATTGCTAAGTGTAATGAATAAATACATTTGCAAGTACAACATTCGCTTTGCACCGATTCCAGAAGTTTAGGCATTAAGAGGCAGATCTGGGTACGTAACCTGGAGTGTTGTAGGAAATGACATCGAATCAAATTCCAAAACGTCCTGCAACAAGGCTCCAAGGGCCTTGTCCTTCCCCTCTGCGGCGAAGGGCAGCGTGTTCACCACCCTCCTCGGAAACAGGTCCGTGCGGGAGCGCAGGGGGAAGGCAGAAATGCCCCAAAGCGGCGCAGGGAGCTGAGCAGCAAGCCCAGCCCCAGCACATCATGCTGCGTTAATGCAGCTGCGAGTTTTTTAATGCTAGAAAATGCAAAGAGAGAATGGAGAGACGGAGATGGGGGATGTCATTTGGGGTGCTCAGCCACCCCGCTGCCTCCCCATGGCCCCGGCAGCCCGGCACACTGCAGGCACCTGCAGGCTGCTGCTGCTGCCGAGCAGTGCTGGGCTACTGGTGCCCTCTCGCAGGCTCATATCTTTATTGGAGGCTGTTAAAGGCGAGCCTCCCAACAGCAATAACGTGACTACAAAGCAATTCTAAGAAAAAGTACGTGGGAATAAGGGAGATACTGAGATCCCAGCCAATTTCAGTACAATACGAGGCTGAAGTATCCTTATAAAGTTAACAAGTCGAATTTAAATGTATACAAGGCTCAGGAGCATACAGGAAACAGGATCGGCCAGACCTTCAAAGGCCCATCATTGTCTTTGAGAAGGTCCACTGAAAGGCTCATGCCATAAAAAAGGTGTATTCAAGTGGCTGATAAGGTGATAAACCCGGTGGAGAAATGCCAGCAGAGGGTGGGCATGGATGCTCACTGCAGGGATGTTCGGGTGTCCTGGCACATTGTTACGGAGCGCTATTGTCCCGCTCCCTCCGCTATTGCCCTGCAATAAAACGGGATGTAACTGGGGGGGGCTGGCAGGTGATTTCCTCCGGGGCCGGCAGCCGTCCTTGTCACTAGCCCCGTGTGTGTCCTGCGGTGCCGCGTGTGTCCTGCTGTGCTGCATGCGAGCCATCGTGGCCCCAGGCAGTTGCAGTTCCCTGAGATGTGAGCACCCCATATGCCAGAGGCAGGAGAGGACAAGCAAAGATTTCCAGGAGCCAGCCTGCCTGTGCTGCCTGCCCCGGAGCTCCCCAGGGGCTCTCGCTCAGCCTTGAAAAGCGAAAATCCTGTCAGACAGTCCCATGCCTGCTCCTCTTGAACTCAGTCAAAGACCAGATGAATGCCCAAACGTGCTCGGGAGATGCTGAGCACCCACAGCTGGTTCAGCCCGCCGCGGTGGTGCTGGCACATCCAGCTCATGGTGCCTGCCGATCCTGCTCCTCGTGCTGCTCGGGGACAGCAGGCTGTGTTTGGCATTTGTTGTGTGCTCGTGTGTGTCGCTACGTTTCACCCATCTGCTGCGAAGCAAGAAGCAGTGCCTCGTGACTCCGGCAACCAGCCACGCTCTCTAAATAGCAAAGCATCAATAACAGGCGAGATTACAAACCATCCCCAGGCTGCAACGTAGCGGCATAGAAAGAGTCTAGAAAATGCCCAGCCACGCAGACATTGGAAAAATCAAGGTCATTTCATGGCTTGTTTGTGAGCAGGAAGCAAAACCACTCCGATTTGTTGACTCTGAAGAGGCCAGCAGATCTGGAATGCGTGTTGCAGGACCTGGCGTGCAGGAATTTACGAAACATACGGCCTGTCAAAAATAATTTCTAAATGAAATGCAGTGTCCTAGCAAAACACATGCCTCACACATAAAACAAACCCAAAGCACAAAATGTGGCGTTTAGAGGCTGGATTCCGTCTAAAGTGAATAGAAGCCACATGCATGCATCTGAGATCAGATTTTGGCCTGATTTTAAACTTTGTTCGCAGAGGCTGCGATGAGAGCAGGCAAATGAAGGCTCCGTCTCCTTTTATGACCCTCTAGCCCCGAGCAACATTTTTGTGCTTCCCCGAGAGAGGAAAACCCTCGGTTTTTCACTGCAGCGTGTGTGCTGGGCTGGTAGCACGGCTGTGTTTGGTGCTGAGGATGCTGAGCACCACCGGGTCCCACCCGTGCCTGCCTGCTCACGGGGCGGATTTGGGCAGGGCAAGCACTGAGCCCGGGGTTTCCCACAGAAATCGTAGCATCGAGGCTTAGCCTTTATTAATTGGGGGGGGGGGGGGGGGGAGGACAAAATAACGCTGGCAAAATGTTGTCAAATACTTCAAATTAATGATTAATTCTAGATGGAGTGATAGCGTTTGATGTGGTCTTCACTGGTTTAAACAGGAGGAGGGTGATTCACTCTGCAGGAATTTACAAAAACGCAAGTATTTGCTCATGGACAATAAATACTGGGGCAGATAAAAAGGGGATGAAGTGTTCGGCTCCATGATAGCAGCTCCGCTCCAGAAAACTTTTGACCTTCTCACGTCTTAAATCAAGGTGGCTCCCCCCGGCTCTCCTCCAGGCCTGCCCTTGACGCCGCCGGGATGGGTGCGCAGCGCGGGCTGCGTCCCCGGCAGGTCCCCGTCACCTCCCCGCTGCCGTGAGCGTCGGTGACAGGCTGTGACAATGGCCGTGACCAGCGGGCATGACGCGAAGGAGCGGTGGCAGCAGGGCAACGTGTGCCTCGCGGCACCCCGCGGCCACCTGAAGCTCACCTGGAGCAGGGAGCGCGGCCTGCCGTTCCCGTGGGAATGCACTTCAGCCCGGATAACCCCTGAGCCTCACTGGGGCTCTGCCAGCGACATGAAAGCGCTTAGGCCCGCTGATTGCTCCGGCACGACGCCGGGTTTATGGGGGTGAGATTAGCCGCTCGCACTTTAAAGGCAGGCCTGGCACACAGCACCACCTGCTCCTGCCCTCCGTGAGCGGCTCAGGGCCTCCTCTTGCTCCGGGAATCATTTCTTTACAAAAATCTGTTTGTTTTTTTTTTTTTCTTTTTTCCCCTAGAAGGGAAGGCCTCGCCCTGCAGCAGCTGTGGCTGGGCTCAGGGGACGCGGGGCACGGCCCTGTCCCCCCCTGGGCGCAGAGGCAGCAGAGCAGGGGCTGGGTCCGTCCTGCAGGCTGTCAGCGAGCCTTTCAGCGCCAGCCCCGCTTACAGCATCCTGTGCAAAACACCTCGGCTCCGCGGCCGCTGTGCTGCTAACACTTGGAAGTGACAGCGGCGTATGGTTTCAATTAACCCGGGGGCAGCCGGGGACTATCTGATTGCACAGGAGTGGAGGGGAGAGGAGGAATGGCCTTTCCTAGCGGCAGGGATGGAGCCTGTGGTGAGGAACTGCTAAAAAAGGCAGATGGTTTCTCTCTTTCCTTCCTCCTCCTTTTCCTCTTCTTCTTCTTCTTTTTTTTTTTTTTCTTTCCTTTTTTCTTTTTCTGTGGAACAGACAGCCCAGCAGCACATTATTCATCATCAAAGCTTTGCTGAAGGGAATTCTCCACTGCTATTTCATTTCTTCCTGATGTTCACAGATCGTAAAGCAAACGGCCTCTGGAGGATGGGGAAAGCAGTCGTGGCTTGGGGCGACTCCAGAGGACCAGCCCCGCATGGGGACAGGGAACAGGCAGAGGTTTGCAGAGTGCCTGAACCCCTACGGGGCTGTCCTCACCGCCTTGTGTCCCTCGAAGCAGTGTGTCACTGCGGGGCCACGTGGATGGCCTGTCTGTACCCCTGATGGCCTGAAACAAGTCCTGCTGAAGCCCAGGACATCCGCACCAGGCTGACGATATGAAAGCAGACACCAAGGTCCCTGGGGAGCAGCCCCCCACGGGGGCTTCCTCTCGCAGCCTCCCTGTGCCACGTGGGCATCCCGTGCAGGAGCATCCAGGGATCCCAAATCTTCTGTCTCTGGGAGGCGTGGGCAGGGAGGCAGTCATCATCCAGGGCATGAAACCACAGCTCACCCTTTGCCAGCTCTTTAAAACACTCTCAGTTCTGTGCAACATGTTCAGTGCATTTTGGAAGAAACAAAAGAAAGGAAGAGGTGTAAATGGGAAATGGGAGTGAAGGGAAGATCCATCTAGCATGCTGTGTCCTGCTAGCCTGAGATCTGCCCTCTTAAGGCACCAGTTTCAGACATGGGAAGGTAGACTGCTGTCCCCTGCAGCCTTAGATGCACCATGGAACGATGCTATCTGAAAAGGACGAGATGAGAATTTGGCCCGGGAACAGCAGGATGGGGAGGGATAGGAGCGAGAGATGGAGAGTTGTTGTTTTTCAGGGCAGTTACGGGGCTGGGGGAGGAGCCCCAATGGATCTGACCTTCTTTCTCTGATGGCTTGGACACAAAAGTGAGCATTTGCTGGTGAGATGTGGATGTCGCAGACCTGGGAGAGGCAGCAGCACGGAGGAAGAACGAATCACCCATCGGAAGCAACGTGCTGGGGCAGCTCAGGGACAGTGTTTGCTCCGGGCAGGCAGGGATCCTGCTCTGCTGAGATGCCCCCAGCATATCATGGAGACGCCTGGGCAGGTGAAGGCCAGGGCTGCTCCCTGAAGGCAGCCAGACACGGAGCAAAAAAACACTGGAGGGAACAGAGGAACTGGTGGAAAGACAAATGGGGCTGAAAGGATCATCCAGACGGGAGTGTCTGGAGCAGCTCCCAGGGGAAGAGCAGGAGCCAGGGAAAAGCCTCATGGGCAGCTGCAGCCTGAGCCACGTGTGAGAGGGACGAGCTGGCGTGGGGCTGTGAGGAGAGGCGTGGGGAAGGGTGGGCATCTCGTGCTCTGTGTCCCCGTGGCCCTCTTTCAACCTGGCTTGCTCAGTGTCACGAGCTCACATCTCGCTGCGAGCATGTAGAAGAGATGCTGGGGAGAGCCGGGAGGACCAGCCAGACCTGCGCTATTTCTCACAGCGGGTTGTGTTGCGTTTGTCACCTCCTACACCAGCTTTATGCCCTGAAGATGCTCCTCACCCGAGGAAAAGCCATTTGTGTGCTCCGTACCTGGGCTGGTGAAGGGCGGCTGCCCCGGATGGGGTGCGGTTGGCCCAGCAGGGACCGGCGCGTGGTGACACCACCCTGTGCCCTGTGCTGCTGGCAGTGCAGAGCATCAGCGCTGAGCTGGGTCTGACCCCACGTCCTGGGGGGGTGTAGGAGCCAGCCTGGCCGGGGGGAGCACAGCAAGGCCCTCCTGGTGCTCCTGGCAGTCAGGGGAAGGTGCTCGGACTGGGCTGCCTGCCCCCACCATGCCCGGGAGCTGCTGACCCAAACACAGATGATTTGGGGGAAAAAATGGCTATGCACCAGTGGGATCCTCTGCGCCCCCGGGGCTCTCCCCAGCACCTCAGGGCTGATGTACCACTGTGGGCACCCCTCGTGGCCCCCAGTTAACAGGGAGGGGGTGTCAGGGCTCGCTGGGAGCGCTGCGCAGCCAACAGGCCGGGAGCGAGCTCCGCCAAAGAGTTTATGGCTTTCACACCCCGTCAGTCTGATGAATGGCCCCGCTCCCCAGGCGCTCAGCGCCTGCAAGGGTCAATTACAGCGATTACTTCAAGGAGTCAAACCGGCTGCTGGTGGCAGCGCTGGGGAAAATCTTTGTTTCGGGTTCAGCTTTGTCGAGGGAAGGCAAAAGTGCTGGGGTGTGCGCCAGGGGATGACAGGGCCTGTGCTGGGCGTGGGGCGAGAGGTGGCAGCACAGCATCCTGCCAGGGGCAGTGGCACCCGGTGTCCCCAGTCCAGGTGCCCCACGCCTCCCGCGCATGGGGCCGGTGGCAGCGCTTGCCCGTCGGGGTGGGATTTGGGGAGATTATGCCGGAGGAGTTACAAAGGAGCAGACTTTCCCACAGATGCTTCAATCGCCGTGCTGAGAAAGTGTGTGAGCCGAGCTGGCCCGCCTGCCTCACGGTGCTTTGGGGAGCGCGCAGGAACAGCACACACAGTTTTTAATAATTAAGTAACTTTAATTGTCCTGGGAAAGCGGCTCTTGCCTTGGGGCACTCTGCGCAAACTCATAATTAATGTTACCAGGAGAGATTACGGGAAGGAGAACTGAGGAATGATTCACTTTTGCTTTTTAAGCCTCCCCGCATTAAAGCTGTATTATCCCCCAGTTTAAAGCCCCATTTGGCTGTGAAGAAAACTGGGGGGAGAGGCGGGGGCAAGGCAAAGCACCCGGACAAATTGTCAGCGGCCGGCACAGCCTCGGCAGACAGAGGGGCCGGGAGAAGCCCAGCACCGTGGGCACGTGGCTGGCACCTGGAGGAGCAGCGCTGCTCGGCGTCCCGAGGGATGCTCGGCGCCGGCCCCCCCATGCAGCCCCCATGGGCAGCTCCATGCTGGCGGGCTCCAGCTTCGTCTCACCCAGCCTGCAGCACAGGGCTAAATCCCGGGTTAAATCCCCGGATTTGGCAAAGCACGACCTCCTCCTTGGAGTCAGAGGGTGGCTCATCCTTTGGAAATCCGATTTATTTCTAGCAAATAAAATAGGTGTTTAAAATGCTAAACCGGGCCGTGCTCCTGCACCGCGGAGTGCCCAGGTCCTGCTCCGATTCCCCTTGGCTGCGGGAGCTCCCACAGCAGTCAGTGCATCCCTGGTGTGCCTGGCAAAGCCCTTCCTCGGGCGGTGATTCACGCGCACCAGCTCAGCACCCTGCAGCCCTGGGTGGCTCAGCTGAGTCCTGGCACTTCAGAGAACTCTGGCCGGCCAAAACAGCCCTGCAGAGGGGTGCCAGCGAGCCCCCTGGGGACCCAGGTGGGAGGTTTGCAGCCCGCGGGGCGGCACGCAGGGGTGGCACTGATGGAGCGGGGCCGGGGGACACAAATCCTCCCCAGTGCGTGCGGCGCCTGAGCGCTGCGGCGCTTGCTGGCGCGTTTCCCTCTTTAAAACCAACAACCCATTGGACTGGAGCGGCTCTTTTCTTTCTTTTTTTTTTCCTTTTTTTTTTTTTTCAAAGCAAATCACTGGACTCACACAGGACGCAAGGTATTTTACTCTATAGAAATCCTTTTTTCAAGCAACTATGTCAAGAATGTTTTCATACTTTGGGCTGGATGGGAAAAAAAAAAAGGGCTTAATCCCCTGAGATGGTTATTTCTCTGAAAACAGACATGCAAATGCTGGACTTGTCAAACCTTAAAATGTTTTCTTTATTCAGGGAATTACTGCCTGCCTGCTGAGCCCGGGTAATGCTGACAGGCTAAGCCTGGGGCCTTGGCAGCCGAGCATGCAGAGTGTGGGAAAGGGCGGCTGAGGCACGCGCCAGATAAGATCATACAATAAATGATACAGCCCCGTGGAGCACACGGCCACTTTCATATGCAAACAGGCTCCCGGTGCACGCACACGCGCGGGCTGCGCCTCACCTTGCGGCGGGGAGGCTGCGGCCAGGGCCGGGCGGCTGGGAGCCCCCCGGGACCCACGGCACAGCCAGACACAGCCAAATCCTAAAACAGATCCCGTAGATCCGGTAGGGACCCACCCTGCATTGCCCTGCGCCTTTCGGTGCTCAGGGCTTGTGCTGCAGCTGGGGAGGTTGCGGCTCGCAGCCCCCGCGAGAGGAAGGGGAATCGTGATTTAAGCACGTTTCTGGCTCTTTCTCTTGAGCGTGGGGTAAAAACCTGCCAGCGTGACCCAAATGGCTCAAACGGGGACAAAGGCGATCCCAAACGCATTGCACCTTAATTGCATTTTGCTAAACTAGCACGCTGCTTTTGGCCTCCTTTACGATTTTCAGTGCACTTGCCCGGGGCCGGGCAATCCAGCGACTAATTCTGCCCTTTGGCAGGGATCCATATATCCACGGAAGCAAAGAGCGTGACCCCGCAGCGGGACTGCCACATCACTGCCACCTCCCCGCTCACGGGGGCTGTGGGAGGCTGGCACCACGTCCACGCGGCACCTGCATTTATTTTAACAACCCGGTGATCCCGTGTGTCCCAGGGGAGGCTTTGGGCATGGAGATCTCCACACTCGCACGGCCGCAGGAGCCCAAGTGTGGTGGCAGGAGGCTGCCGCGCAGGTGGGGGGCACGGCTGGGCACTCCCCCCGGCGCTCGAGGTAGCCGGGGGGCAGAGGCAGGGCTGGGGCATCCTGGCCTCTGACTGCCGGCTTAATGCGGCGCATTCACACAGATAATCTGTCAAGGAAAATATGAGCCAACAAGGTATCTATTCTTGTCTGCACTACTTTCCCATGTCAGGAACAGGCTGGGCTGAAAAATGTAGGTTTCCCCTTTCATCTTGCCTTTCAGAGACCCCCGAACAAGATGCCTTTCTTTGCCAGCGCTCGCTCAGGAGATCTTGCCTCAAACAGTGGGAAAAAGTGTTTTTTTTTTTTTTTTTTGATTTTTTTTTTCATATTGTGTTTTAATATCTATGCTCAGGCATCTATCTGACCACCCACGAAGTGAGGTGTCAGGGCACTGGGGGTGCCGCCGATCCCCCCCGACTCCCCACCATTGTCTCTCTCTCTCTCCACGGAGCTGAACAGGGGCAGCAACATTTCCCTTTCCCCATCGGGATATTTTATATTTAACCTCAAAAAGAAGTGCCTGGAGAGGCCAAAACAACAAGGGTGACCCCTGGTGACAACCACCCACCCCGTGTGTCCCCATGCCCCGGGCAGGCAGGAGACACGCACGTGCTGCCTTGGGTGGTGGCAGCCCTCACGCTCCTCGGTCCAGGCGTCCCGGGATTGTCTGCTCTTTTTGTACAGTTGCGTTGGTCTAATAAAAGCAAGAAATATGTTTTTATAGGCTTTGTGGTCTGTCTTTCATTAATCATGTTTCTGTGTGTACTTGCTGGTTTGTTCTGCTCCAGTGACTGGCAAAACCACTGGCTCTCCAGCTGCACAGCTCTGCCGGGCTGCCTTTGTTGATCTATGGAAGTGGTTTTTGAGAAATAATATTTGAAATGGCCAGGTAACGGCCAAGTGCAGGAAGAGGACGTATCAGCAGCACTTGTACAGCACAGATCCAGCTATCTGGTTTCTTGTAAAAGCAAATACTTTAAAGGGCTTTAGGCTGCCCTGCTTCCTTTGCTATTTCAGAAGGACTGAAAATTGTGGTCCTGTTTGCCATGGTTCCCCCGGTCTGGGGATCACATGTGGCAAGCAAACAAAACCTCTCCGAGACCCAGCTAGCAGTGCCAGTGGGAACCCTCATCTTTTTTTTTTTCTTTTTTTCTTTTTTTAATTACGTCTTTAAAAAAAAAAGGTAGCTGCTCTTGCCTCCTCCAGATCCAGGGAATGAGAAAGTCATGCTGTGCTCCTCCAGAGCCCATCCGCCCCAATGCTGGGCACTGGAGACCAGATGTCTCTCCAGCTCGGCACGACACGCAACCCCTCCGTACTTTTTTTTCCCTTGGCTTTTCTTGGAGGCTTCCAAAAGATGGGCAGAAAGAGGAGAGAGAGCACTGGGAGGCAACGGCTGCGGACAACCTGCCAGGGTTGTCCCTGCTGGTCCATGGGGGCCCTGCTGGTCCCTGGGGGCCGCATCCAGCCCCCAGGCCCGGCTGGTGTCCCTCTGCCAGGAGGGCAGGGAGAGGCTCCATCCGCAGGGCTGTGGCAGGAGGCTGGTGGTGCTGGCAGTACCCAGCCTCGCCGTGCCCACAGCTCAGCCAACGCAGCGCCCGCGGCCACCCGAAAGCTGTCGGAAGAGCTGAAGGGCACAGGATGTGGCTCTCCCTCCTGACATTTCGGAGGCAGGGCTGCTGGGAGGAACTGCAGGGAAATGGGGAGCAGACAGAGCAGGCGGCTAATTGCAAGGAGCAAAAAATACATAGGTGAGATAAAAGAGAGCGTTTGCATTGTCTGGGCTCCCCCAGACATCCCAAGGTTTGCCTCCGGCTGTTTGGCACAAAACTCCTTCCAGCCTAGGAGGAGGTCATGGTTAGTCTGGAATCAAGCACAACCAGCAGGCGACGAGAGCAGGCGGAGAGGAAGGCACGAAACCAGCTCCTCTTTATTTGGGGGAGGACTGGGAAACGTGTGAATGCGATTCCTGGTGGTGCTGCAGCTCTGTCGTTGCCACAGCTTTTGCATTACAGCACCCAGAGACCCCACCTGCGGCTGGAGCTGCTCCAGGCTCCGCAGAGAAGAGCTCCTTGCCCAAACACACACGGCAGGAGTGGAAACGAGCACAAAACCACTTTCCCACAGGCAGAGTGGGCCAGGGCTGGATCAGACATCCCCTTGCTCACGTCTCCAGCCCTGTGGTGGAGCAGGGTTCTCCAGCATGGGAAATGCTGTGTGTCCTCAAATCTGAGCCTGGTGGAGCCCCCCCAGGACGCTGCTGGTCCCCGTGCAGGTTGCAGGCTCAGGAAGCCAAACAAAACCCGTGGGGGAGGCTTTGCTCTGGCCCTCCAAAGGGTTAAACATCTCACACGAAGCCACCCCGGAGCCCCCACGCCTGCTCTGCCCCCTCCGTCTCCTTCACCCTCCGCAGGCCGGTGCCAAAGTCGGAACCTGCTAATCAGCAGCTCCCCGCGGCAGCCCTCCGCCTGCCTTGACTCCTGGCCAAGCGCGGCCGAGCCTGCCGGCGCAGGAATGTGTGAGAGCCATGTGTCACTCCTCCCGACTGTGGGAAAGTGCTGCTCCAGTGAACTCGCAGCAGCTGCCCTGCCCCGGCCTGGCCGTGCAGCGGGACAAACAGGAGCTGGGGCGCGCAGCCCTCGCCGCTGCCGCCTCTTCTCCTGGCCGCTTCCGTGCGGGTGCCCTGCCAGCCCCCAGCCCCGCGGGTGGCAAAGAACATCTGAGCCCCCGACGGCTGCAGGGGCTGTGGGAGGGACGGGGAAGGAAGGGCTGCTGCCTTGTTTGCTTTCACCTTTTCCCCCAACTTTGTTGTTGGTGTTATTTTTTTAAGCAGAGGAAGCAGAAGCGGCTGTGGGGATGCTGCCAGCAGGAGCCGCGTGAGCCGGGAGCTGCCCCAGCGCCGTGGTGCGGCCGTGGCCACCCCACTGCCACCTGGCACTGGTACAAGGCCTTCGTCTTCAAAGCCTGCAGCACACAATGGCCCCTTTCAGTGCCTGGAGCTGGCCCTGGTCAGCCCGGCTGGCTGGGGCTGAGCTCAGTGGGGCTGCGGCATGGCATGGGGGCAGGAGAACGGCACCCACGGGTGCTCCTGCAGCCCCCCCAGCGCTGAAGTCGCACACAGGCGGTACCAAAGGGGATGGAGGGTGGGAGCTACCCTTCCCTCTGCCCCAGGGGATTAATGGCCAGGAGGGGATCAGAGGAATGGGGTTTGTGCTTGGCAGGGGGCAGAGGTGCAAAGCGCTGAAGCCACACGTTCGGCAGCCACCTTGTGCCCCCGCACTGCCCCAGCCCTCACCAGCTCCTCCGCGCCCGCTGGCCCCAGTGGATCAGGCTCTGCAGACAAGCCTCTATTCCTGCCCTCGTTTTCATCTCGTTCCTTTAAGCCTGCCGTGGGCTCCTGTTAAAGCTGCTTGCTGGGGACTCATTAACTTGGCAGGCTCAGCGAACTCGGATCAATTAAAAGGAAGCTCCTCAGGTTCTCTTCCCTTGCCACAGTGCTGCCCCTCGACATCGCTCGGGGGTAGGTGCTGCCTGCTTCAGCTCTGAGGCCGTCCTGCGGCTCTCACTGTGCTCAGTCAAATATTCTGACCTGCGCATTGCCAGTGGTGGTGTTAAGGGTGTAAGAAGAAAGGCAGTCACCCCTTTTTCCCCCAGAAAGAGGTCTGGATGCCCCACAGCCTGTGAAGAGGTGGGTGTCCATGCTGTTGCCCTGCCACCCACTTCTCCGTCTGCCTGTGGTGCCCTGTTGTGTATTTCAGGAACCCTCAGCGAGAGGTGCTGGCTATCCAGCCAGAGCCACACAAATCCAGAAGCCTCCACATCCTTGCTTTCAGCTCCTGAAGGGACCCAAAAACTGTTCCTGGGTAGAGAAAACCAGCTAAGAGCTGAGAATCCCAGCCCTTTCATCCTCTGCTAAACCTGACCGAATGAAACCAAGCAAAGCTCCAAGGAAATGTGTTGGGACTCTTCCCTGTACTGTGTCAGTGCAAAATGGGCATCTGCTGCAGGCAGACGATGGTGTTTCTGGGTACACAAGGATGAGACGGGGTGGTAGAGACCACGGGTCAAGCCGAGTGTCAGACGGGAACCCTCCCCTGGAAAAGCTCTGGCCCAGACACCGACCGAAGAAGGTGACATGGCCTTGTCTTTGTGGACCTGAGACCACAGCATGGCCTTTCTGAGCCCCGTCTATCTTAACAGGATCCAGCACAGAGAGAAAATCTGGGGCTTCAGCACCTCGCCACACTTCTTCACCACTTGTTATGGCTGCGACCGCTCCAGGACTTGCTCGCCTCTCCTTGGGCAAGGGCAGTGCCTCTGCTTCCCCCCTCCCAGAGAGGGGTGAGGAAGAAGGGCTTATCCTCTAGCAAACACCGTGTTTATAAAACAGGGCGGATTTTATGTTGGAAGGATGTGAGGACAATGTCAGACATCACCTGCTGCAGCACCTCTTGCCAAGCTGCGTCCCCTCCCAGTAGGTCCCCCCGGCAGGCTGCTCGCCACGCCGCCTCTCACCCGCGAGCATCCCCGCACGGCCTCTCGAGTGGGGAAAATGCTTACAGCTGGCTGCAGGCGCAGACCCAAACCCTCCCCTGCAAGCCCTTGAAGTGGGGAAGTTTGCCTGCGGAGGAACTGAACTTGGAAGCCTGGGGTCAGCAGTTTCTGCTTGCCAGAAACGAGCAAGAAAAGCAAACAACCCGTGCGGCCCTCCTCTCCTTTGGGTTTTGTTACACTTTCCAAACACATCAGTCAAATCTTCAATAAGCACCAGCCAAATCTTTCTGAGGCTTTGAGGCTCCGTTTCAACTGAGCGTTGGCCTTATTGACACTTTGCAGAGGTCTGACTGCAGCCACGCAAGCTGGGTGCCAGCAGGGCCCAGGAGCCCAGGAGCACCCTGCTCAGCACCACCCGGGGTTTTGTTGCCTCCAGCCCTGTGAGCAGCAGCTTTCCTCACCCCTTGCCTCGATGGGTGCATGCATACACACATGTGTAAATGCATATAGGTGCTAACGACCGTGTTTTTGTACCGGTTGTATTTGCTGGGCATCATTTGTGGGATGCAAATGTGGGGAGGGTGAATTAGCTCGCTCCGGCTGCAGTCCCATGAGAAAGGCGACGGCCAAGTGCCCACGGTCGCAGGGAGAAGCCTGCAACGTGAGCTGCAGGCTCGGAAATTAGGGGCAAGGGCAAGGAAGCCCGGCATCTCCCTCAGCTCGAGCGGCAGCAGGAGCCAACTGGGAGGCAGACAGCTTGGCTGGCAATGCACAAAAAATGCCGATGGGGGCTCAGGGCCTGGCTGGCTGCGGGCAGCCTCCTGGCCGCCCGGCCTCAGCTGCTGCCCGCTGGCTGGGCAGCTCCGGATAACTCTGGATAGCGTTTCTGCTCGCTGCCGATCCCTGCTTAGTGGGCACATTGCTGGGATGGCAGAGCCGCCTCGAGCCCCCAGGCACCGGGCTCAGCCCCCGGCTCGAATTCAAGGCACCTGCTGCCTGCAGGCAGCCCGGGGCTCAGCCAAGGAGCGGGCTGCGATCGGAGCCCCAGCGGTGGGTTCAAGCCCCTGCACCAGTGGCTCCTGCACCGCCACGCACAGCTCGGGGAGAGCAAGGGGGCTGAGCAGGACTGCGGCTCCCAGGGCCCCTCGGTTACCCCAAAATTATGAGGGACCTGTGGGTGCTTGGCTGGGTTTGGCAGTCCAGCCCCCGCACTGGGATGCTGTCCCCAGGGGGCAGGGAGGGAGGGGATTGGCACCCCCTGGCCCTACAAGAGGTCTGGGGTCACCATCTCCTTCCCACCATGGCAAGGGAGGAGCAGGATGCTGTGACAAAGACCCAGCCCTGCCACGTGCAGGGAACTCTCACTTCTTTGGGAGAGGAGGGCATCAGCACAACTGCTCAAAACCAGTCATTTCACTCAGAAATTTTGGTTTTTAAAAAGTATTTCCTACTCTAGCTTCTATTTTTTTAAAGAAAAGAGTTATTGTTGAAGAATACCTCTTTTAATTCCAATACTAGTGTGAAAAGGCAAATTCAGTTTTGTGCTTGAAATTTTTGCCAAACACTTTCTGCAATTATTATTATTATTATTTATTTTAATACCGAAATCATCCAACCAAAAGCTGGTTCTTTGATGTGAAATTTTTATTTTGGTCAAAATTCCCTGCTTGTAACCTGGAACCACTTCAACAAAGCACTTGCACATGGCTCCCGCCTGGGTCGGCCCAGCTGGGAGCAAAGCAGCGCGGTGGCAGCGAGGGCAGCGCTGAAAGCCAGAGCAGCAGGGCTGCGGCTCGGCCACCTTCACTCGCACACCTCCAGGGGAAGGGAGGGGAGGATTTTAATGAATTAGTCCTGGGCGCTCTGGAGCATTTCCAGTTTGCAAATTACCTCTGCTTTATTAGGCTCTAATTCAATCCGCCCCAGGGCATCGCTTGCGAAAGCCTTTACGAGGAGGAGCGGGGCGAGGCGTGCGGGTGCTGTGCGCCCTGCTGCCCTGCGACCCAACGGGTGCCCCCCCCACCTCGGTCCCTGTTCCCCATCCAGCAGGAACAACAGGGGAGGAAAATGTACCCCGGGGGTTGCTGGAGACGTGTAATTTCATTGAGTGCCCCTGCTGCATGACAAATCCCACGACAAGAGCCATGGACAGGTTGGGACTGAATTGTGAGGGATTAATGCCTGCCTCCACCAGCTGAACCTTGGGGGCTGAACCCCCCAGCTCCCCGGGACCCTCAGGGTCGTCCCCATGTAATCAGCACCATGCAGAGGCTTGCAGGTCACCACTGCTGGGGACGTGTCACCGATGGAGCAGTCACACGTCTCCGACCACAACCACCGCGGCTGGCGAGATCCTACAAGGGCACTAGTATACAGTGGAAGACTGGAATCCCCTCCCCTAAGCCCTAAAACCGCTCAGTCCTGGCTCTTTTCCCCTGCACACTGCGCTGTGAAGGGCTCCCAGCAGGGTGAAAGCGGAGGGCGGGGGGCAGGAGTGAGGAGGATGAATGGGGCTCGTCCAGGGCGGCTCTTATCTGATGGCTGCTGAGTGAGGCGTGATGGGTTCCCCCACAACGGGGCTGGTTTGTCATCTTATCAGATGGCACAAGCCCTGAGCTCTGGCAATGGCCATTAATCACCTGGCTGCAGCTGCTCCTCCAGAAAGAGCCGCCCCCCCCCCCCCCCCCCCCCGGCCATTTCCTATCTAGGGGCTGCCATCAGCAGATGGGATTTGGTTGTGGGGGCATTTTGAACAGCGGGGTGGGTTTTAATCCTACCAATCCCATTTGGGCCCTGCCAGCGTACCACAGGGCAGCGTCACCTTGGAGGTGAAGGACGTCCTGGCAGCACCCAGCCCAAGGGGACACGGGTGGCCGGTAGCCCCGCAGAGCCACTGCCTGCTGCTGCCACCAGGCTGTCCCCAGGGGTCACCTCAGCCGCAGACCCCGCAGGAATGCTGCCCATCAGCCAGGCCCTGGGCACAGAGCCGAGCTGGGAGGGAGCCACTCGCAGGGCCTGGCTTCTCCGCAGAGGACGAGCATGGTGTCTGCCCCTGCAGGCTGGAAAATTTCAGTCAGGAGGCACAACGAGGGGCTGGTGCCAAGGCAGCGACCCGTGCGCGGCCACCGGCGGGGTCCTTTTACCTCCCCCCTGCAGCCAGGGCGGCCGGCGAAGCCGTCTGCGTGCTCGGGCTCTGGTGCCATCAGCGCGGGCGGCATTTGTCCCTCGGTCACACTTTCCCCGTGCCCAGATGGTGCAAAGTCCTCGCTGTCCCCGTGTCAGCTGAGTCGGCGAGGGGGCAGCCCGGTGGCTGAAACCGAAGCTGGGGCGGCCGCAGGGCCATGTGCATGTCCCCCTCCGTGGAAACTTTAATCCTGGTGGGAGCTTTCTCTCAAAGGGACCAAGGAAGGGGCTGGTGCCCTCCCCTAACAGACATTTTTATTTTCCTTTTTTCATGCAGCCTCACATGGGATGGCAGCAGCAGTGAGCCACCCTGGGGATTTGTTGTCATTTAATGTCATTGTGCTTCTCCTGGGGCTGGCTGGATGTGAGGGACGTTTCTGTGCCTGGGGACACTTGCTCGGATGCCGGGGTGTCCCTGCTGTGCGGGGCAGCCAGCACCAGGCCTGTGGGGCCACGTGGGCATTGTGTCCCAGGAGCTGTGAGGCAGTGAGCAAGAGCTCATTCCAGTGCATAATGGAAAGCACTTGTCCCTTGTAACATCGTCTGGCCATAAAATGTCAGGTAGATGCAAAAGTTAAAAATACAGCAGAGCAAATAACCACAGAGCAGCATTGACCCCAGTGCCGGGGTGCTGCTTGCCCCCCCATGCCCAGCATGGCAGAGGGGAGCCAAGAGCCCTCCAGGCACAGGCCCAGGGACAGCTGGAACAGAGCAAACGCCACCTGTGCTGCGTGACACCACTGCTGCAGCCGGGCTGTGTGCTGCCATGGGCAGTCTGGGGACATCCCGGGGGGGTTTCTGTGCACTTTGCTCCGCTGACGGGAAGCGTGTGGTCTGCTTCACTCCGGGGGAGATCAGAGGGCAGGAGCGTGCCCCGCCATGCTGACCATGGGAGGCAGCAGCCGAGGACACGGCCCATCGGATTTCAGGGGAGCTGTGTCCTAATGGCAGGGATTTCCTTGCAGAGCCTCCTCGTAGCAGTCCAGCGGAGCACCGTGGGTAGGGAGGCCCATGCACATGTGTTGAAGGAGGAATGGGAAAAGTCCTGAAGATCCCAGCTCCAGCCACCACCACAAGAGCCTTGGTGTCCTGCAGCACTGTCCCAGTCTGGATAGGGACCTGCAGGGCTCAGCATTCCCTCCAAACAGAGCCGAGGCAGTGTCCCAAAGCAAGGACATGCGAGGAGCTCAGCAGCTGGAACAGGGAACAGCACAGGCAGAGGGGCTGGGGACACTGCCGGCTGCGCGGGGAGGTCACCCTCGAATTGAGCAGGGATCGCTTGCCATTGTGGTGGGATGTCAGAAATGTCCTCCATGTGTATATACCCATACATCTAACCGTGGCTGCGACAGTTGAGGCAGATCCCAGAGCCTCGGAGGACATTCCTGAGAAACCTCTTGCTTCTGCAGTGCCAAGACTCCGGGGCATGGTCCCAGCTCCGAAGGTACGGCTTGGAAGTGAAACACGAGCCTGGGAGAGGAATTCCTGCAGGAGAGCCTCACAGAAGGGCAAAATGCGGAGGAGAAGGAGGACTCGGAGGAACAGGTGCAGGCAGTTCTGCAACACTCACCCACGTCTGCAAATCTTCTGGTGGAAATAGTGAGAGGATCAGGGAGCAGTGGTGCAATAAATCTTTTAAAAGAAACAATGCGACCAGGACAGCTGGCATAAAAAGGAGCACGTTCCCTTGGCTACTGGGGGCTTTAAGAATGAAAAAATCGGAGTGGGTGAGAGGCAATATATTGGGTGGGGAAAAGCAGTGGTCTCAGGGAAATTTAAATCCTGAGATCCTGAGAAAGATGCCTGGGTGATCTGGGTACTTTTCAAAGGATTGGAGTAGAGACGTCTCTGCCACTCTTTGGTTTCTTTGCATGGCTTTCGTCCTCTGGTGCTGCAAGAGTCTCCAGCAGATGCCCCTGCATCCCCCTCTCCTATTCATCACCCCTGCACAGGACGAAGTGGGAAGCAGCTCCCCTTGGTCCCTGTGCATGCCCTGAGCTTGATCTCTCGGCTAACTCACAGCTGAGGAGCCGGGGGGACTCTAACGCCGCCATAATAAGTAACACACTGCTTCGGTGGGACAGTGCTTCCAGAGCGCACCGCGCTTTACAGCTACCATAAATAATGGGATCAGTGTTTGTAAACTCTACTTTAAAGAATCCATTCTTTTCCAGAGATTTCAAAAGCATGTCATTTTCCATATCATGAAGTTTGCCAGTTCGTCTATTTTTAGCAATTCTCACTCTGCTGATGTGGTCAAGACAGCCCTTAAACAGAAGAGAGTGGCTGCGTGCCTCGAAGGTATAAACAGCCAGACATGTGATGGGAAATGCTTCAGAGGTGAGCGTGTCAGACTTGCAGACATCAAAGTCGTTGGGTGGTGGAACTGCAGGGACCGATCCGTGTGCAGGCTGGATCAACAGGCGCGGAAAAACGTCTCAAAAGTGCATTTTCTTGGAGATCTGAGGAGTCTCCAAAAGAGTCTCACGGCCCAGGGAGCGAGACAGATGGCGTAGAAAACTCGCAGCACGGCCTCAGCTGGTACCAGCACTTCCTTGGAAACCTTTGTTTAGTAAACATGAAGATAAAAAAAATAAAAAATAACAAGGTTGTGTGTGAGGCTCGGGGCTATGACTGGGGATCCATCTCGCCAGTCAGGGAAACTTCACTGGACTCCAAACATTTCTGGGCTGGGGAGTGTCCTGCATGCCCCATGGCCGAGGTTGGGCCTTGCTACTCATTAGCTTTGGTCATTAAATTCCCTGGAAAAACAGCAGTGTGCTCCCTCATGTGCTTTTGCAGGCCTGCATCACCTTTTCCATGCTTACTTCTGTGTGCTGAGCCCCCCACGATGCCTCAGCTCCAGGCTGCGGGGGCTCATGCGCTCTCCTCCAGTGTCCCCCTTCCTCGCTTGTGGTTCCAAGCAGTTTTCACCACATTTAGCATTTCAAGGACCCCGTTCTAAGTGATAAATTTCCGTCCTGTGTACATCCTTTTTTCCTATTTAAAGGCTGTTGACTCTTTTGCTTTAAGCACGTGTGTATATTTATTAGGTTGCTAGCTAAAACAAGCGGGTCATGCCTTGCTGCTGCTCAACTCTCAGTTTGATTAAGAAGGCAGAGCCTCTGTGAGTTTCATTGAAAAAATTCAGTTCCTCCACCAAAGGAAGGCCATCTTGACTTGCAGGTGGTTAAATCACCTCTCAGCATTCTCCTTTGCCTCTCATCACCAGCCTGGCCATGCCAGCCCCTTCCTGTGGCTTTTCCCCATGGTGCCACATCCTGCTCCAGGTGCTCATGTCAGCACGGGATGTCCTTGCACCCTCCTTGCTCCCTGCCCTGCTCTGGATGGCTTGACTCAAGGCTGTGTCTCGAGGAGCCTCCTACATCTTCCTCTGAGCCCTGACCTCCTTCCTGCAGGGTTCCTGGGCCAAGCCAGCACATTTTGGGGAGCTGCTAGCTCCGGCTGTGACCCCACACCAGGTGAGGTGTCCTGGGGTGAGGTGGGGACATTGGGGCAGCCCCTCTGCCTGTCTCCAGCCACCTGGACAGCCAAGCTGAGGCTCCCAGCACCTTGTGGGTGGGTGTCCCTGTGCCTCCCTGTCCCCGCTCTCTCCACGCCACCTCTCCTCAGCTCCCGTGGAAGCTGGCCGTGCTCCAAGGCTCACACGGGCAGCAGCGGGGTGGCAGGAGGAGGAAAGCACGGAGCAATCCATAACCTTTGTAGCGCTCCCCAGAGCAGCTGTCTGGCAAATGTCAAGCACTGTCTAGGGCTATTTCGGGCACTTTATTTTTGTAAAGGATGCTTTGGGGTGGGGGAAGGGCACGGAGAGCTTTTTCCTGTTGCTAGCACCTTGGAGAATAAAACCCCAGGGAGGAAGGTTCAAGGACACTCCTTGGTCACGCGCACAAAACCACGTTTCAGAGAGTCCCTGGAGGCTCCGGGGTGAACAGGACACTAGAGATGGGCCTCAGCTCATCTCGTGACCAGAGACGTCCAGAAGGAGCCCATGGGGCAGGGGTGGTGACACTGGGGTGACTCCTGCCATGGGCATGACCTCGGTGAGCACCGTCACTGCAGGGGGGACCAGCCCTCGTGCTACCCAGCTCCCCAAGAGGACTCCGAGTGACAACCCCCCTTCCTCAGCTTTTTTAGAGGACATCAGGCACTCCAGTGTCTGATTTTTGGTGTGTCACTGTGTCATGGTGACCCCAGGGGAAGGCCCAGGCCCCTGCAGCTGTGTCTCCTCTGGAGAGCTGGCAGAGCAACTGCAGGCCTGAAAACCAGCTGGCAAAGCAGCTCCTGAGCTCCCCAGCTGAAGCGTGGCCAGGTGAGTAACGCAGCCACCGAGTGGCCCTCCGAGGGCTCTCACAAACACAGCCGTAGCTCTGGATGTTTTCCTCAGCTTTCCCAGGGGCCCAATCTGCCCGGCCCCAGGGAGCCCTCAGACTCCGCCGCTTTCAGCAGAGCCAAGACCCAGAGCCAAGACATTGCACAAGGAGGAGCAGAGCTTCTAGAGGTCCTCGTGTGAAAGATTGCATGGAGCATAGCTGGAACATCCGACACGAAAATGTTCCTGCTGAAAGAAGTGGGTGTTCTTCCAAGAGCTGAAACAGTTGCGGAGAGTCGCTGTGTTTGTCTCTGAAAGCTTTTCTTCTGGTGAGCTCGGAAAATAAAGTAGTTCTCATTTGCAGTAGCTGGAGGATCATTCCCCCCACAACACGCCTCTATCAGAGGCACAAGCAGTATGGCCGTAGGAGAAACAGCCCCTCAGCATTTTAAAACGTTGCACAAAAATGTCAATATTAAAAATAATTGCTGTACAGGGCTGGCAAGTGTGCGGCTTTGAGCAGTATGGGGTCCAAGGGCACTCCTAGGAAAACCCTGCGTGAATAACCCAGCAGCATGCGTTGGGCAGCATCTGGAAGCGAGCGCAGGAATGAGTAACATCTGACATGGGTTTGTCGAGAACCAACACATCAGGCCGGCTCCATTTCCTCATCCAGGGGGATATGGCAGGGACAGGTGTTCCCGGGGGCTCTGCCCGTGCCGTGCCAGCGGGCAGGGGGTGCAGGCAGGGTGCCCCAGGACGGGCACAGAGCCGCAGGTGATGGCGCTGAGGGAGCTGCTCTCAATGGCTCGCCTGTGGGGAAGCCGCTGCCGAGCACTCCCAGCGCGGCGGAACAGAGAGCGTATTTATCCGGGCTGCAGACAGAAAAGGGATTGTGGCAGGCTGGGGGAACGGGGTGAAACGCCACGATGAGTGCTGGGGGAGAGCGGGGACAGAGTGCCGATGGGTGTCCCTGCCAGAGGTGGCCATGCCTGGCCAAACCCCGGTGACAGTCCCTTACGGGTGGCCACCACAAGTCACAGTGCAAAATGAAAGAAAAGCACCTGCCCCCAGCCCCTGCCTGCAGTGGGGGCAGGGTGCTGGGGAGCCAGGCACCCCGGGGCAGCCGCCAGCGCGCAGGGATGGCTTCCACCCCCAGCAAATGCAAACAGAAATGGAAAATTGTCTTTGTCAGCCTGCGGAACGAGCGTGCAAACAACCCCCCAGATCCTGTTTTTTCCGTGCTCCCAGAAGAATGTAAACTTTTTTAAACAAAACCCAAACTTTTCTAGCAAAGCGAAAAAAATAGAAGAAAACAGAAAGCAGCCCAAGCTATTAATTTGTGGCAAAGCCCAACAATCCTCAAACTCCACAGCAGCGCAACCCTGGGGGAGGCACGGAGACCTGCTGCTGCTTTCGGCCTTCTGTTGGGACACAAGCCCCTTCTCACTGCCTGGAGAGGACGCGGCCTCATCCTGCCCTGCCGGGGCCCCGTGGGGCTGGAGTGGGTGCACAGGGAGCAGCCCCCAGCTCGGCCAGGGCCCGGGGCCATGCGGCGTCCCCGCGCCGCGGCGGGGGATGAAAGAAGGCTTGGGTGGCTGGCGTGCGACCGCGCGTCCCCCGGGAGCGGCTGCCAGCGCGTGCGTCTGCGAGCGGCTGCTGGCTGTGCGCCACGCTCCCCTGCGCTTATTTACAGCGGTTTATCAGGGGCTGCGGGCTGTGATAAAGTTTATGAAAATAAAAGGCGTCTCCAGCAGGCTGCGGCGAGAGCGGGCCCGGCTGTTTCTTTCCCACACTGATTAGGATCTGGGCAGGCTCCTGCGCTCCAGATCTCCCGATGAAAGCAGCGGGACCAGCGGCACTTCCCTTCCCGGCTCCCGCTCAGGGCCAGAGGCAGCGAGAGGTCAGCGTGCCGCACACCACGCAGCGTGTGCCCGGCCTCGCACGCCACGCACCGGGTGCTGTGCCATGCTCAGACAGCAGTGTGCAACACGCCAAGCATGCCAGGCACCGGGCAGCACACCAGGTGCCGCACACACCCAGCACTGTGCCACACGGATCATGTCGTGGGCACCATGCGCCACCTTGATCCCCCACGTTCCCCCCCAGGAGCTGGGTCAGGAGCCACAGCCCTTTCCCTCTGAAGGGGCACGCGCCTGTGGGGCAGAGCCAGGACAGGGACAGGCCTGTCCCCTGTGGGGGCGGTGTGTCCCTGTCCCATCCTCACACCGCCCTCCCCAGCCCCAGGACGCCAAGCCCGTTTCCGCCGATTGTTCACTGGCGGCAGGGCTATGGCTTCCTCCCGGTCATGAGCCCAGCCATCACCCTGTGCTTCCAGGGCAGGTGGGCTCCGGGGAACAAAGCCTCCTGCCAGGGCACTGCCAGAACTCGCCAGGCTGCCTTTAGTGTGGGGGGGGAAACAGGCAGACGCCCTCAGGCACCAAGGGACAGAAACCAGGCAGCATTACAGGCTGGAAAATGGGAGTCAGCTCCAGCTGCCAGCGGGGTTAATAGGAATTTTGGCAACAGCAGCAAGAGGAGAAGACTCAGTCCCCCCAGTGCTGCTAGGCTTAGGAACATTCAGTTAAGTGTGGGTTTTGTGGGGGTGGTTTTATTGCCCCTGTTACCTCCAGCACGCTCTGGGAGAGGTGCTGAGAACCGAAACCCTCCCCAGCCGCTGCAGATGAAACCTCAAACCACACGGAGCACGCTCGGCCTGGGCTCTCCTCACCAGCTCGAAGTGCTGATCGGTTCCTGGGGGGATCCTGTAGTCCCCGAAGGGATTTGGGTTTCGGCAGGGCTCGCAGCCCTGCCGGCAGCACCAGGACACTCGGCAGTCCTCATGGGACTGCGATCGATGGGGCGCTGGCAGCACACCAGAAGTGAATTCAGTCACTTACAGTAAAATCAAAGAGGGCAGAACAATGAGCGCAAAGCAAGGTTAAAGCACCTTGTTACAGGAACAAATTGTTCAGCTGGCAGCAAAATAATGGGATTTATGGCCCTGCAGGTTTAGAGCCAGATTATTCGCAGTGATGTTTGTCTGAGGAGCTCGGTGTTGCCAGCTCTTCCCATGGAGGTGTTGGGTTGGACCCTCCACATGCTGGGGCCCAATCCTGCCCCTGCCATCGTGGAGGGCAAGGTGTAACCCTAAGACCCTGGAAGCCCAAGAGCTGTTGAAGCTTTTTCCATCCCTCGCCCATCAAACCCCTGGTAGGTTTGTGCACCTCATACCTGCCTGGGGACACAGCAGGACCTCCCCCGCCCCTCCACACCCCACAACTCTGTCCGAGGGCTGCTTGGCCACGCTTGTTTTGGAAATGAGTTGAGGCACTTCATTGCAATGGAGACTTATTTTGTGGACAAATATCTGCTGCTTTTTCCTCTTGCCTTGACACTCCATCCCCTCTCCCCCTACATCCCCATGGCATGTTTATATTGCAGGGTCTCTGCTCCTTCAGCTTCGCTCATCCTCCTCTCCTGCCCGTGCAGCACATCCATTCTCTCTGCATCCTTCATCCCTGCCTCCTCCTCCCTTCCTCTCCCCTTCCCTGTGCCCATTTGCCAGCTGCCCCTAGGGCAGGACACTCATTTACCTCCTCCACTCTTCCCAGCAGCAGCTGATGAGTTTAATTGGGTCAAAACTGCTCCTTGCTCCCTCTAAACACCCAGAGGGCCAAACATTTGACCCACACTTTTTCCCCTGTACCTGCCCTTGTCCCTGCAGGGACGGCGACCCGTATGCCACCTGGCTCCAGCAGCATCCCCTGCCCAGCAGCAGTGGGGAAAAGCAGGGCTCTGCTCCTCCTGGACAGGGAGCTGCCTGTCTGGGGAGAAAGGAGGCAAGAAAAAAAAAGAAAAAAAGCATACTTTGCCCTGAGGAGCAGCAGTGATGGGGAAGAGGGGAGGCATTTGTGGGCTCGGCCACGCATGGCACAGGGTGATGCCGCGGGGACAGTGTGCTGCCACCTCCTGCCAGCACAAAGGCCCTTTCTGCGGGCAGCATCACGTCCTCACAGGGACACAAAGTCCCTTCTGAGCCCCTCCACATGCCAGTGCCCCAAACTTTCTGGTTTTATTAAGAAGCAGGGGAAGGGGAGGCAGGACACAAATGAGCCTCCTTCATTAATAAATCCTCACAGCTGTGGAAAGTTTGAGGCAGCGAGAGCACCCAGACAGAAAATTAAAAAACTAATAAAGTCCTCAGTGTGGGGGCACTGGCATCAGGTCAGCTTTACTTCTCGAGACACCTAATAAAGAGGCATTCCAGGACACTAACTCATAAGGGAAATCTGCAGGGGTCAAGGGGAACAGTGGAAAACTAACCATGGTAACTCCAGCATGCTGAAAAGGCAGCAGAAAGCCAGCAAGGAGCTGGGGCAGGCTGTTCCCCCCTCTCTTTCCCCATCGGTTGTTGGGGGATGAGTTGCTGGACGGAGCCCCTGCAATGGCCTGGGAGGGAAGGAGGTGGAGGGGACAGCTTGCCCCTGGGGACCCAGGGCTGCTAGGTCCCAGCCAGGTGGGGACGTGCTCAGGCTCTGCACTGACCACAGAATTTTTGGGGTAAGGGTTGACCAGGGCAGCATCCTACCTGGGAGTGCCTTGATGGGAGTCACTGTATTTGGCCTGTCTGAGAGCTGCTTGTGGACCTCAGCACCCTTAAAAAAATAAAAATAAATTCCTGCCTCCTTGATGTTGTTTTGATTTATAGCTTTGAAAAATACATCATGCTGCAACACAAGGCTAAATTAACCATTGACAATATTCCAATATTAGCTATAAATTGGAATTACTACATTTTGATTCCTTACAGATAAAAATCTGAAAATTCCTCCATGCTTTACCTTTTTTCCTGGGCCCATGCTTCCTCCAGGCAGGGCTGCTGCCACCAGCACCAGGGTGGCAGTGGGGGAGCACAGTGCTTGTAGCCAGGGACATGGTGGCTGCCAAGGCACTCTGCAGGGCTCAGCCATGTTAGGGTCAGGGCCCTGGCTGAGGGAGGGATTGTAAATCATCTTATGTAGCTGGCTTAATTGAGCTCCTTGCAGGGGGTGCCTTCTTAATGGGCTGATGGCACCAATTACCTCGTTAGCAGAGAGGGGCAGCTCTTACCGCAGAGTTTATGCTGTTGTTGCATGGCAGCCCTGCTGGTAAGGGGCTGCCAGGTCTGCTGGCTAGTCACTGCCACCCGTGTACCCCGTAGGCACCCTTGGTGTGTGTGCAGGTGAAGGGTACTGTGCAAGCCATGTCAAAAAGTAGTGTAGGAGCAGCCACATAGAATATTTCAGCAGAAAACCCTGGGTTTTCCTCGCTTGCCGGAGCCCAGCCTGGAGAGTAGTTTCACAGCCAAGCTATAAACATGGAAAAGGGGGTTTCTAATGGAAACATTGACATAACCTGTAGCTGAGACACCAACAGCCCCCGTGTACACCAACATTTCCATCGCTGGTCCCCCCGTTCCTGGCCAGTCTTGGGGGGGGACCCGTGCCGCATCCCTGGGCGGAGGGCTGACCCCATCCTGCCGTGTGGTGTGGCAAGAACACCCCTCTGCCACAGAGCCATGGTCCTCAGCCACCGAAAATCCCAAAGAAAAAGGCAGAGCAGTTCAGTTGGTTGTAAAAATTAATGAGTTCAGATACAGACTTGCTTTATTCCGGTCCAGCTGCGTAACCACGGCGATTGTGTCCGGCACACTAGACAGTTACATCAGCTCCACACCCCTGTACAATAAGACTCTGTTTGATCTCAGAAACAAGATCAGACTCCTGGGCTTTGCACATCCTGCTTCCTACATATGTAAAATCATTTTATTACCAGCCAGGAGAGTTCATCTAAGCTGCTCTCGCTGTGCAGCTGATGTGGAGGGAACATGCCCCTGTCTGCACTTCTTTTGCCAGATGGAGATCTGTGGAGGGGCTGCAGAGCTGCTGCTCCTCTGAACTTGGGTTTCCTTCTTTTTTTAATTCCTCCTCTGAGGCTGGAGGCTCCGGGGCAGGAGCTGCTGCTCCTCGTGTGCCTGCACAGCCCCGGCACGGTGGGAGGTGTGTATGGCTCAGCTCTCCTGAATGTCGGTGGGAAATAAGCGGCCGCGTGCTTTTGCTTGGCTTTATCCCCCTTTGTCCCATCTGCCCAGGAGAGGAAGTTCCTTATAACAAATCTGCTCTGCCCGTGGAATAACTCCTCACATCCCCCTGTTTGTTAGCTCTGTGAGACACTGGGGAACTGGGGAATTATCACTAAATAGCATCCTCCCTGTGCTCAGACACCCACCCTGCCCCACCGCCACCGAGGCAGCAATGGTGATGCCCAAGCTGCTGCCAGCTGCACCGGCCAGCCGCAGCACCACGGCTCTTCTGCTGTTGATGTATTGCTCCGAGGAGCTGCAAGGCAGCTCTGCTTCAACCCCGGCCCTTTAGTGCCACTGCTGCTGTGCTGCCAGCCCTGCTCCTCCCGGCCGTGAGCTGCTGTGCTGGGTGCCAGCGCTGCGTCCCGGGGCGCACCCGCAGCACCAGTGCGCACGGAGCTCCACGGAGCTCGCCCACGTCCCAGCACATTCCCGAAGCAGAAGGTCTCTGCTTTCCAGCCCTGGGTTTCCTCCGCTGCCGCTGCCTGCAGGGCTGTGTGGCCAGGGCTCACTGACTCACCGCACACGGCCGGCCGGCAGCTGCCGGGTGGGAACTCGTATTTACTGCTCTGCTGCGGTTGGCCTGGGACCAGCAGCGCAGGCGGAGGGAGGGGAAATCCCCTCCTTTCCACCCCGGCTAACCGGAGCAGTTCCTCCAGCGCATCCAGCTAAGGTCTTGCTTCACCCCTGGCTGCTTTCTTCCAGCTCGGGTCTCCTGTTTTCATTCCATTTCCAGCCTAGGGGTTTCGGGGTGCTTGCAGCTGTGAGTAAAGCTGTGGGGACCCAGCCTCAGTTGCACACCAGCAGCTCAGAGCAGGACGGCTCTGCTCGGTGGCAGCAATGAAAAGCGGTGCCAGCTGGTGCCAGCCAGGCTCTGTTCGGAAAGGAGGAGCTGGTGGCCCTCTGCCTGATGCAGCAACAACCTGCGTGGGCACGGGCGTCCCTGCCTGGCACAGCCCTGCTGCCCTCATCTCTCACACCTCCTGCCCTGCAGAGCCCCTGCCTGGCACACGGGCTGCAAGTAACAGGGACTTCAGACATCCCCAGGGACTTGGGCTGCATGGTTGCCAGCTGATTTCATGCTCCTCACCAGTGTGTATTGCCAAACGTATTACCAAAGCTGTGCATGGCATCCTCCTGGGCTGTGCTCCCTGACTTTCGGCAGCTTTCCCCATGGTTTGCTGCCGCAGGTCTCTCCATCATCTCTAGACCCTGCTTTTTGTAAGCACATTCTGACTTCAGCTCACAACCACGTGCGTTTTCACAAGCAGAACAAAACAAAAATTCCAAACACCCCTCCAGATGTCCCCCTGTAGAACCGAAGCACCTTCCATCCGAAGGGATTCTCCCACTGCTGGTGTGTGATTGCCCCGGGTGCCTTCCCCCATCACTGACAACAGGGATGTAAGGCCCAGCAAAACACCGAGCTGCAGGTCCCCAGCCCTGCCGGGCTGCAGCCAGCACCCTCCTCATCCATCACCCCTGTCAGACCGGGAATTTGAGCAGCCCTGGTCCAGGCCGGGACGCGGGAGATGTCCCCTCCCGTCCCCTCCGCCCGGCTGTTTGACAGCCCAGCTCGAATAAACAAAACCTGAAAGGGCCAAGGCAGCTCCAAAGGAAACTGTAAACGATCCCATCTGTGCATCTTGGCTAATATCTCCTCCAGGAGGGGGGCGTGGGGGAGAGAAAACAAGTCGAAGGTCCTTTTTTTTTTTTGCTCAGAAGGAAATACCATTGCACTCAAACGTTGCTACTGTTCCAAGTCTCATTCCAGAGCCCAGGCTCCTCCCGGGCGGCTTTCTGACTGCAGATGGTGGCAGGAGAGGTTGCCATTTGCAGGGATAACGAATTGCAAAGCAGCACTGCACATGCATGAGCTCAGCATTCAGAAGTAGATCAAGAACTGAAAGCAGATGATATGTGACAAAGTCACGTTCTCTAGTGACAAATGTGTTTTGCCAGGCAGCCAAGCAGCCCTGCTTGCACTGGAGAGCCTGAGCCGGCTGCGCTGCTGTCCGGCGTGCGGGCTCCCATAGGGTGCTGGGTGGCTCTGGGAGGGGTCCTGTGCTCTGAGCACCTTCGTGTCATGTAGCGTCATGTTGTGTCGTGTCCTGTCGTGTCGTATCATGTCGTGCACCGGACTTGAAGCCAGGCCCCAGCCCTCACCAGCACGGTGAGGAGGCACCGTGGGCTAGGAGAGCCCTGTGGTGGCAGCCCAGGGCAGGAGCAGCTGGGTGGGAGAAGTGCCTGGGTACATCCAGACTCCCCTTGCCCTTTCCCCAGTCCTGAAGCCTGCCCATTTTCAGCTTTTCCCCTTCTCAGGGCTGCTGCACGGTGTGTTGTCCATATCCCCACCTCCCCGTGCTTTCCCCATCTGCCTTCTGCCTCCAGCTCCTGGCTGGGCTGAGCGCTTGGTAAGGGATAATTGATAATTGCAGTTGTATTGGCAGCCCTGGTGCATGACAAAAGCACTGGAAATCACAAAGGAGCTTTATCTCCAGCTATGTTGAGGCTGGGGATTGTCAGTAAGGGCACTTTGCATCTTCAAAGAGCAGGAGCAGCTTCAGGCCCACCCCAGGGTACCCCGGAGACCCCACGATGCCTCCCTGGGGGGCTGAAACCCAGCTCTGGGCCTTGGAGCTGGAGCCTACAGAGAGCGGGGCAGACACGAGGATGTGTGTGGGAGCTGCTTTATACATTGTCTTCAATGTACAAAGGATCCTGCAGAACCAGGACTGCCTCCTCAGGTGTCCTGGTCAGCCATAAAAGTTATTGGGAACCTTGTGCATCTCCATGAACGATGTGACTGGGCCCTGTAATAAGCCAATGCGAAGTTACATGCCCAGGAAGAAAGAGTGCAAAACCTGATGTGAAACCATCAGTGTGGAGGATTTGGCTCCAGCAGAGTGGTGCTGTGGCTAAACACCCGGGGCTCCTGGGCCAGATAACGGGGAAGTGCTTACCTCCTTCTGGTGCTCACACTGCAAACTGTGCTGAAATGTTGGTGAGTACCAAAAGGGTCTGAAAAAATGTCTGAAGGCAGAAATGAGTGAGGCGCGTAGTTCTCAAACTATTTGGAGTAACACCAAAAAACAAGCATCTCTTACACATCTAAAACTCGTGGTAGGAAGAAGAAACAACAAATATTGAACTTAGTAGAGAAAGTTACAACAAGGCACAAAACCAGGGAAGGGAATCGGGGCACATTTAGCAGGAACCAGGCATTTATCCTTAAGGAACAGGGTTAGAAACATCTGTAAGAAGGCATGAGGAGGAGACAGATTCTCAGTCCAAGGAGAGATGCTTTCCCAGCTCTTTCTGGGCTCAACTCAGACATCTCTGGGCAAAATCTGATGCCTGTGAAATGCAGACCATCCATCCCAAACAACTCCAGCCAGCTCCCTTAGCTGTAAGCAACACAAGCTTGTAAGCCCAGGGGAGAAACGAAGAAAAGAGCCCAGCAGAGAGCTGCCACAGCCACTCTTTGCTGTCCCCAGCCCCGCTGCTCCTCACCCTGTCATTGGGGTGGGTGCGAGCAGCGAGGGAGCCCTGAGCATGTTTGCACCTCGCTGCCCTCACCCCTGCCCCGTGCACTCCTCTTGCCTGTGTCTGCTGTGTGAGCCCTGCAGAGCGAGGGGATGCTGCCCTGCACCTCTGCCCCTGCTCATTAGCTGGCGAGAAATAAATCCCTTTTATCTCCGCACTCATTTTCTAGGAATAATAATCCCTTTTCGTGTGCACCCACTTTAACTGTTCCCAAACTGAGATGTAATTGATGATAGTAATTAAGTTAATGCATATTTACAGCCGTGTAGAATTATAGAGGGTCTCCTGTAGTTTTATACGGGGCATTTTCTTTAACCTGCTATAAAAGCATTAACAAGTTGTTCGGCATTAATTACCTCTATTGCGATCCTGTCCCGTGCTGCAGGGCAGGGCAGGGCAGGGCAGGCAGATGGCAGGGATGCTTTTCCCCCTTGCACGCCCAGCCTGGCTTTAATTCTAAAGGCAGAGCCTGGTCCCACAGGGACTGTGAAAAGGTCTAGGGTCTGTTGCAGGGCATGCCCAAAGTAACCCTACAGGACACGGGGTGAGCGGCTGGGTGCCTGGTCTTCGTGCCATGTGCTGATAAATCCTGGGTGAGACAGGCTGAGCCAGCAGTTTGCAGCAAACACGGCTGCCCATCACCTGTCTTTTCTGCCCCTTTTCTCCAGTTTTGCCACATTCACTGCTGTGCCCACTTCCAAAGGGGGCTGCAAAAAACCCTCATGCACGGGGTGCAGAAGGGCTCAGCCCCTGTCCTGGGCTCTGCATCCGAGTGCTGTCGGCCCCCACCCCCTGCCAGATTTTCTGCTGCTTGCATTTGTGCTTTTGTGCTTGCCAGGAGCCCCAAAGCACTCAGCAAACAGCGTGTGTGGTGAGGGATCACCTCGTGTAATCTCCGGGCGAATCTCCCCATTATACAGTAGGCTAATTAACTCCGGTGCAGGGTCACGATGAGCTATCGGCTCCAGGAATGCCGTCCCCGAAGGGAAGTAAATATCTCTGCGAGAGCGAGGAGCCCCTTTCTATGGCAGTGAATCCTGATAAAGAGCTTCACTCCATTCTCCTGCCGCTGGCTCCAGCTTAGCTGCCTTAAAGCTGATTCTGCCCCACGCTAATCTGGAGGATCCATTCAGCCCAAAGCTCAGTGTCTGAGTCTGTTTGCCGAGCGTGCAGCTGTGTCAATTTGCAAAGACAAAGGAAAGCTCCTCTGTCAACAGGTTGGGGAGCTCAGGTAGCACGAGCGAATTGAGGGCAACAAGTCAAAGCAGTTTCACCAGGCGGCCGACCGTGCTCAAATCCCAGCCGGCGCGAGGGGCCGGGGCCGCGCAAGGGATAAAGGGGGAGCGGGGCAGCTCTGTAAGCCCACCAATTAGTGCTATTAAAGAAAGATAATTAGATCTGCTCCATGGAAACCCAAGAGGAGGCAGAATGCCATTTCCACTTGGGCTTATTTTAATAAAAATTGGAAATGCCAAGGGGTGCCCAAAGGGCGCTGTAGGCAATAGCAGCAGGGCCCCCAGGCATGGGCAGGCAGCCGTGCCACGAGCAGGGCTGGGGACACGGGACGGAGTTGTGAGGAGGGCAGGGGGCACACCGGTGTCCCTGGGGGAGTTAGAGGGTTGTAGGTAAGTCCTGGGGAGGACAGGGGGCTTCTCAGCCGGTCTCTGTTAGGTTCTGATTCTATGTGCATGCGTGCATAGGGGGAAGCACCCTTAACCTCAGTGCTGCCGGGTCAGGGAAATACTTATCTTTGTTTCGTGCTGGAGGAAACAATGTCTTGGGGAAGTCAGGCCTGAGATTTTCGAGTGCCATGGCACAGCCTGGGCTCTCCCCATCATGGGCAAGTGAAGCCCCTCGAGCCAGTGCAGGATCCGGACAGGCTCTGAGGGCAGCAGGGGCACAGCCGCAGGGGATCGCGTCCCTCGGCAGTGAGGAAAGAGGCAAGGAGCTGTCACACAGCCAGTGTGTGAGGAGATCCCGGGCCTCATCATTTCTGATCATCTCAGCTGGTTTCCTGCCATGCAGAAATGTACAGAACGAGCTGTGTCTGAGCAAGGCCGTCTTGTCACTGAAAACTTCCACAAAAGCAAAACTTACACTGGAAATAAAGGAAGTCTTGCTTTTTTCTTTGAATATTTGAAACAAAACACGCACAGGACTCAGGCTCAGAAAGATTGTGCTACAAACGTAAATTGGCCTCTTGGAAGAGACTACATGTGGGGAAGAGGAATGTGAAAGAGAAACAACTGAAAGGCTGCAAACAGCCAACCGAGGCTGATTTTGGTACTGGCCATGTGCGGTCCTCACCCCCAGCAGCTGTCCCTCCCCTCTGCCTGCCGGGCTGGGATGAAGAATTTAACCTAAACGAGCCATGGTTGGAGGAAATACAGTTCTCAGATGTGCAATAACAAACACTTAATATAGTTTTAATGAGTACACAATGACTGTACATGTCAAATACCTGGGTGATACTACAGTGAGCAGGGAACACAGGAGAAATCTCGTGTTTGTAGTATTTCGTGATACAAGGTTCAAAATAATATTCTGCCCTAAACTTCTTCCTTCTGACGTAAATAGTCCCAGGTTGCAGATGTGTGACCAGATTCTTCTCTTGGAGTTAAGCTTATTTATTTTCATAAATGTCTGGGAATATAACACCTGTAACATTAATAAACACAGTCATCCCTTTCAAATACATTTTATACCTACTGTACATTTTTATTTTGAGATAATAAATCACATGCATAAACCTTATTAATCATTTAAACAGCCCCTTAAAACACTGCTGAAAAGATTTTCCAACTCAAACACCTTTTAAGATGCAATGACATCATGTCTGTCGGGACATTGTTGTGTGGCAAAGACTGTGAGACATTTTTCCCCCATAAAGCTGCTGTAATAAAGTTTGTCACTGCAGTCATTAACCTCATGTTTTCTCCTCTTGCCTTCTTCCTTACTCTGGCACTAACCATCACCAGGGAGAAAGAGAAAACGTGCCTCAGTGAAAACTTCGGGGGTCTAACCATGGAGTACGCCACTAAGCAAAATATCCAGTGATTTCAGGAGAGTTACCTCCGTCCCTTCTTACATTAACTTCTGGGGTACCTGCACACCCCTGGGCAGTCAGAACAAGAGTGGGAAGCAGGAGGAAGACAAGACTCCAAGTTATCCCCCAGAAATGGAGGAAAACTAAGCAAATGGTGTCACTCCATGGAACTGGACATCCCAGGAGGAACCGGCCCTCGCTGGAAGTCTTCCCTTGTGCATCTCCTGACCTGGGAGAAGCTGCTGTCTCAGCTGGCAGGCTCAGTGGAGGCTTTGCCTGCCAAGCAAATGCAAAGCTGTGTTTGACTAAGCTAAGAGAGAGGGTAGCAGATGTGGGTGTTGAGATTTTATCGGATGGATCCTGGAGGTGCCTAGGCAGTTGGAGCTTCTGTGTGAGCAGAAAGCCATGCTAAACCTGGTATTTGGATTATCTACCTCTCTCCTGTTGCTGGAGCTGAGCTCCGTGCTTTTTGAACACACAGAGATGAGTGAGGCACGCCCTGTCCCCATCCTTCAGCGCTCTGTGAAACCAAAACCTCAGAAGTGCGGTCACTGCCAGAGCCCTGTGACTCAGCCCTGCTCCCCGGTCCTGTCCCAGGGGGAAGGAAAACTTGTGCGATGAGCTGCTGGGCTTGGCTGCTTCCAAAAACGCCTCTCCTGGAGGTTGGTCCCAACAGGGAGGGCAACGCTGCAGTGTACACCCCCTGCAAGCGGGGACAGGGGCTGGCGGCACGAGGAGGGCTCCTTGCAGGGCAGTTCCAGCCCCAGCTCCTTAGAGCTCGAGGCTAGAAGGGCCTCCTGGATGCACACACACAAATCCAGCTGAACTCAAACATTTCAGTCCATAGAAGCGAGCTCTAGGGCTCAGGGATGTGCGTGCTGCAGGCGGGTCCCAGCAGGGACCAGCACCAAGCGTCACCACCGCCCCTCCAAATTAACGCACGCAAAGCCCAAGACCAGCTCCGGGACAGTCCAGCTGCAGCCCCTGCTACGGTTTTCCTTCTCAAAAGACGCCCCAGCCAACTTTAAGCCAATTACTGGGGAAACAAACACACCTGCCTAATTAGACATGGCCCCAGCCCTGGACCCCGTGGAGCTGCGATGCCCGCGCCGCAGCGGCGTCCCCCGGGACAGCATCGCGCCTCTGAGCCTGGCAGCGCACGCAGCCGCCGCTGGCTGAACAATTAAGCTATTAAGCAACTCAGTTAATAAATTCAGATTTTGCCCTAATACATTTCTAATGACCTTGTCTAATAAATTCGGAGCAATCTGGGGAGAATGCCTGTTGCCGTATTTTAAAGGCAAAAGTGATTTACGTTTGCTGAGAGGGCAAAGACAGCCACGCGTGATTTATTGCTATCAGTCACTGTATCTTTCATCTCTAATTATTTTCTCCACAGGCAGCTTCAAAAGTGCTCTTGAAGGCTGAATGCTGAGCATTTTTCAAGTTCAGATACTTAGCATGTATAGGTCGGAACTCTTGTTCTTTCCTTCCTATCTGTAGCTCCAATTATTAACCACAGAGGCTGCGGTTCGGTCTGCTTAGCTTGGACCGAACACGACGGGTGATTTTGCATGCTTGGTGTCGTACGGAGCCAAATGTCTGAAACCTCCAAGAATTTGTCTGTCAGTCACACAGCATTTTCCAGTGGGAAAGCCAGCCTCTCAACCACCAGCCTCTGTAGAGCTGACTGTGATTGTAACAAGATTTACCTCTTGTTGCCAGACTAAAGACAGGGGTTTGGGGAGCGATCTGAGGGTCACTCTGGTTCTACTGGGCACAAAGACAAACTTTAGCATCCTTCCCAGAGAGAGGAGCTCACCCGGCACTGACCACGCAGCCAAAAGGGAAGAGCATGTTGAAAAGCCTGAGTTCAGGGGGGAGGAAGCACAGTTACACAAGGAAATTAATCTGGTTTCCAGCGGGGGAGAGAGAAGCAGGCATGGCCAAGCCCGGGAACCCGGGGGATTTCCAGAGGAGCCAAGCGGAGCTCAGGCTCGTGTCCCAGCAACACGGGAGCTCATGTCCTCTGGGAAACCCAGCTTAAAGCAGCGGGGCAGTGCTTGTGTTTGCATCCTCTCTCTTCTGCACACCCCAGAGCTTCCTAAGGTTTGACAAGGCCGGATTTAATCCCTGCCCTACTCCACTTCCTAGCCAGGGCTCCCGCTGCGGGAAGGTTTCCTGCCAAGACCATCTTCCAGCTATTTCCAGGTAGCCCTCAAAACGGGCCTGGCTGCGAGTCAGACCGGAAAAACCATTGCTACAAGATTTCCTGTCTGGCTTTACAAGACAAGAGCTCTGGAGAAATACCAAGGAATCACCCAAACCCTTGATAAACACCTGCCTGTCTCACGGACGGGCTGGACGTCAGGGACGTGGGACAACGTGCGGCTTGTCCTTCGTGGAGCTCCCAAAACGGCTCGTCCTGAGGAGGCCTCGTGTCCTGCTGGAGGCAGCGAGAAGCAGCAGCGTCGGTCCCCCCAAGGCCTGGAAGAGGATTTGTTTCACAAAGCTCTTGCTCAGCAGCGTCACTGCGGCACGTGTGCACATGGGTGCGATGTGACACAGCCCGACCTCAGGGGCTCGTGTGCTTCAAGTGCTCCACCTTGACCAAAACACCCCGCAAGCAGCAGGGAGCTTCCAGAGTTTTCTTCTCCCCCCATCCCAAGAGGTCCCACCGTGCTGGAGCACGCACCTTCTCTAATGACTTGTCTCGCTGCGATTCTCTGCAGCCAGAGGAAACCCTCAGCAGCATTTTTTGGGGTCAGATTTTCATGACTGAGACCTAGTCATGCAAACAAAGATTTATTTTTTTTCTTACCAAAACAACGTTAAGGAGAAAATTCTTTCCCATGACTAAAGCCGGGTGGGAATTTTTCAACAGCACGTCAAAGCAGAAAGTTTCGGGGAAAGGGTCAGTTTGGGTGCAATTGGAAATGTGATTTTTCTTTCAGTTTTTGAAATGGGAAAAGGCACACTTCTGGTGTCAAGTGCTTGTCACACAAATGGGAATACAGTTTAGAAATACCCTGGTCAAAAATGCAAACATTTAAAAGGTTGTCGAAGCTGAACTTTCATTTTGATTGTAATGGTTTAAGATTTCTAGTTTGCAAAAAATATAAAAATAAAGTAATCCTCATCAAGATTTTGTCTTTTAATTAGGTGCAGACCAGGAGAGTTTTCAGCTTTCAAAAATCTGAAATCTTTGCAGGGCAGAGCCGTTGCTCCTCCTACTTCAACGTGCCCTTCCTAGCTAGAAATATGTTTTTTCCTAAGCATTTATTTCCAAGTACATCTCTCTCCTGAGTGCAGGTCAGTGGGGCAGACCTCGGCAGCACGGAGATGCAGCAGGAAGCCGTCCTGCTCGGAAATTTCGGGGCAGCATCACTGCTCCTGTCCCTCCAGCACCACACAGTCTGCAGGCAGAACTTTTGGATAGAAGTTGCATTGCTGTCTTAGAGTTTAACGTCCCTTTGTGGAGCTCCTTGTCACCTCTTTTCTCAAACTGATGACCAGAACTGGGCCTGGTCATTAAAGCTTTACCAGGAGAAGGCTCCTTGCCAGCTCTCTGCTAGCTGCAGCCAGCGCCAGCACCAGCTGGGGCTGTTTGTGGTGGCACCGCCTGGTTGTGTGCTGGTTTTCACAACGAACGGAGCTGGGTGCTTGCTGTGAAATGCAGACACAGAAGGATCAAGATTATTCAAAGGCAGTCAGCATTCAGCTGTGCCGTACCAAATATCTCAGAGCTCTGGGGGCATTTGAAAAAGAACGAACATAATCACCAAACCAAAAGCTATGAGGCACCAGAGCTAGGACCCTGCTCTTATATTTGAAGGCAGAAATTCGCAGGGCACAGCATCTCATAACAGGACTGCGTTAAGGACTATGTTCAACAGGGGGCTGGAGTTGAACTACGTTCTCCGTTACTTCAGGGGATACAAAAACAGATAATGAAATTTAAACAAGCTACCACCAATAAAACTCTGAACAACTTGTTGGTCAAACTAAAGAGTGCAGAATATTGTTCTCACCATTTTCTGCAATTACATCCTTGCCCAGGAGGCTAGCAGAGGGAGAGGGAACTCCTGAGCCACCGGCAGCCAGAGCCCTTCGGGGGGCGGTGGCGGAGCTGAGCAATCCATCCGACTGTCAGCAACAATGGAAATGGAATTCATTAGACCTAAATAGACATGATTTTATCCTTGTTGGCCTAACCTTGGTTCCTTGTACAGCGAAGCCTTCCGTTTGTGGGCTCAGACGTTAACAGATGAGTTATTAACTAGCCGTGGCTAATTACAGATAGCTGCACCACCTTCTGAAAAAGGAGCCATTGTCAAGGCTGGCTAGGGCCAAAGTTGAGGTCTCAAGAAGTTAATCTTACCGAAAAAATCACTCAATAGAAAATATATTTTTTCCTTCATCTTCCACTGAAAATCATTTTTATGGGAATTTGAACACTTTCCCGAAGTGTTTGCAAAACAGCCACCAAAGCCGGGCAGGAGAAGAACAGGTAGGGCTTTCCCCGTGTTCCGAGCTGGCACCGAACTGTGCCTGTTGCTGAAGAGGAAATCATTACGCCCTGAAACTTTCTTGCATCTAGATGATACACAATACTGTTAATGAACACAGGTCCGGGCATTTGCCTGCCCCAGCTGCATGATTTTTCACTTAGCGCCATGCTTTGAATCTTCCCACAGGCTGAGAGGCAGGTTGTCCCGGGGAGGAGGGCAGAGCTCCCTGCCTGACGGAGATTTACTTTGCTAATGCGTTTTGATGAGGCAGAAACGCAGAGTGGAGGAATTACAGGAATAATGGAATTATCATTTCTGCCCACAGGAGGAGGAGCCTGCCCTCACCCGGGCTGGTTCCTGGGTGGGTGTCCTGCCCCAGGGACATGGCAGAGCCTGGGGGCTCCCATCGTGTAGGGCACGGCAGGACCTGGATGGCAAAAGTTGGGCACCCTGAGCCTGGAGATAATTGTGGGACCCCAGACCCCTCCAGAGGGACTGCGAGTGGGGACATGTAAGACGTTAGCTCAGGCTTCCTAATTAGATGGAGAAAACAAATCTGCTCCACCCCAGGCAGCTGCGGCTCCAGCCAGCATGTTACTTATTAGCTCAAATTATTATTATTATAAAAAACACTTGACTTTCTTGTTCAAAAAGTAAAAAGGGATTAGCGGGGTCTCTCAGACGGCTCTCCTCAGACTAACCTCCAGCATCCCAGACAAAGCCCCCACCAGAACAGAGGCTTTCTCAGTGCAGGGACAAAACAGGCCCCAAACGGCAGCTATAGAAAGTCAAAGGCAATACTTGACAGCGCACTCAGCTCTGTTTGCTGACTTTCCCTAACACATACAATAAAGTTCAGCCCAGATATGTCACTGCTGCCAATTACCCAGGGCAACAGCCAGACCCTGGCGCTGGTAAATCAATGGGGGCACAAGGGAAATCTGCTTTCCCCAAACCTGAAGTACGTGGAGGACCATAAAGCACACAAGGGCGGATTAGGGGCTGGGGAACAAAACGCACTGGGAGGGCTCCGGGTCCCTCTGCCCACCGGCCCTGGTGGCTTTCCCAGCCCCCTGTCCTCCCAAACCTGTCCCATCAGAGGCTGCACCCCATCGGGGGGTTTGGGGAGAAAGGGGCGACCTGTCTGTCAGACAAGGGGGCCAGAAACCCCCCAGGCTTCAGCAGGAGGGCCATCCAAGGCGGCTTTCCCCAGGGCTGGCAAAGCGCTGGGTGGCATGGGAGAGGGCGGCCAGGGCTGGCGTTGGCACACTTGGCTAAAAATGATTTGATTGGCAAATCCAAGCTGTCTGGGAGTCAGTGAGTAATCAGCATGAGCCACAGCTTTGGTGTGAAGTGCTCTCTTTAACCTTATTTTCCTGTTAGACAAACTGCACCATGCTCAGCCCAGCTCTGCTCAGAGGCTGAGGCTTTCCCCGTCCTGCAGGCTGGAATCCCGGACTAAATGGATTTCAGTGATTTGCATGGAAATGCTCGGCTTGGCTGAATAACAACTGGCATTTTTTAACCACACAGCCCCGTGTGGCTGGGTACCTTGAGAACGCCGTCCTGCAGGTAACAACGCTTCTCTGGATACAGCCTGAGGGTGGAAAATGGCCGAGCCCTCGTCCCACTGGTGTCATCAGCACTTCTTTGGTCCTTGCGGGGAAAGCTGTGCCTCCAAGAGCCCTCGGAGGGCCGTGGCATTTGCTTGGAGAGGATTTTGAGAAGTGTGCTGCTCGGCCACTCTGGGCTGCCCAGCACCGTGGGCTGTGTAATGGTCCAGAGAAAGTCAATTGGACGCTGCGTTTCAGAGATAAGGGCTGGGATTTTATTCCGGAGAACCTGGTGACCCCAATCAATCTCTGTCCCCAAACCGTCTCAAAGTTTGATGCTCTACTCTGCAATTAAACTTTAACAACCAAGAACTGCAGCAGATGTTCCAGTCAAAATGCATTTATTAACTATTTATTTTTGATGCACATCAGGAGATACCAGCCAAGGCATTTAAAGGCAGGCAACTGTTTGCTGGTATATGGTCCCATTAAAATCTAGAGTTATTTTTCATCTCCTTTTTAAGGTTTCCATTACTTTTAAGCTGATAAAAATAAAATAAGCTATGAAATCCCCCAAACTTTCTTCATGACTGTTACTCTGCAAAAAGAACTTAAGCCAACAGTTGCAGTGTAAAGAAGGGAGCTTGAAATGTGAATGAGGAGTTTGGCCACAAACCCAAATGGAGGGGGTAGGGAGCGCAGGCAGGCAGGGAGGACGTTCCCCCTGCTGCGTGGGTACCTGCCTCACTGCAGGTGTAACGTTACTTCCAGGAAATCTTGAAAGAAAGAAAATCTGGTAGGATTTTTTAAAAATAAAAAGTAAAGCATAATTCCTGCCTATGTGGGGGTGCTGTGCTTTGAGCTTATTTTTTTTATGAGAGGACTTCTTCACATGGCTAGTCCTGCCCAGGGGGTCTAGCAGAGCCCCAGATGAAAGTATGCAGCATCTACTGACATGAGTGTTTGTCCCCAGCACGGTCAAAGGACAGGATTTGGGTCTGTAAGCAAAAGTCAAGATGTGAATTCAGTAACCAGCATTGGCACGTGCATCAGGTCCCAGTGATCCCTCTCTGGCGAGCACAGAACACAGGAGAACCTTTCCTTGTGGCAGTTCTCGCAAGCACAAGCGGCTTGTGGGATGGGGACACGAGGCATTTAGTGATCCACCTTCACACTGTGCAGCACAGCCCAGGGCACCAGCTGGACCCCGTGCTCATCGGGCAGTGAGAGGGCACCCAAGGAAGATGCTCCTCAGGGGATGCACAGAAAAATCCATGCTTTCAGCTCTGCACCACGCTGGGCAGCTCAGACAAGGCTCACCCCATAAGGTGGTGACGCAGGGTGCAGCCCTGAAGCCTGCAGGGGAGCTTTGCCTGGTGCCTGATGCCCATCCAGGCACCGAGCACGCTGTCAGCTTGGCCCCAGCCAAACGCCCTTGGGCTGGCCCCGTCCAGGGCCGGGAGAAAAAAGGGGCCTTCGGTGGGGAGGCATTTTTCATCGCCCTGAGAGCTGTGTCCGACTGCATTGTCGGAAGCAGCAGGTAGCAGCGAAAGGCTGGGGCATTCCCCTGGCCAGCCCCAGCCCCCGTTGCGCTGCCTTTCAGCGCGAGCCAAAGGTCAGCCCGCAGCCACGGCTCCGAGCCTGCGCTGTTTTGTTACGATTGTCACAAGGTAAATTAATCAGATTTACGGCATTAAGCCCTGCCGTATCTTGAGCCTTTCAGTCCTTTCTGCCCCCAAAACTTGCCTCGTATAAAGGGGCTCTTTGTTTATCCTGCACTTACAGTCTTCATTTGGTGACGGGGAGCAGCTAAAGGGATGACAAGTGTAAAGGAAGGGCTGCTGCTGGCAGGTGCCCAGCGACAGCGGCGCTTGCAGCCCCAAACCTTTCCCATCTCCCTCCGTACCAGGGCAGAAAACGGTGGTTGCATTGCTTCAAATATTCCTCCCAGGTAACCAGCTGGGGAAGGTCATGTTTTCAGACCCACACGCCTTTTGGGGAAGGCAGCTCTCCCGAAATAAGAGAAGCAATTCCAGAGTAGGGCAAAGCACCACGACCAGGAGCACAATGCTCAATTTATCTCCTCCTGACGCACCCCCAGCATGTGGGACCATTTACACACTTGTTTGCCTTGGTCAGCCGGGCTGCAGAACCACTGGGGAGCTCAGTCTTATTTCATTTTCCGATGGGGATGCCAAAATGCTGGTCTCAAGCACGCGGGGGGACTGCCCAGACGCGCTCCCAAGCTGCAGGGATCTTTATCCTGCCACGCAGGAGAGCTCCAGCGTCCTGCTGGCAGAAATTTGTCTGCAAATTTCACCTCATTGAAGGGAGTGAGGGGCCTGCAGGACACGGGCTGAGAGGAGAACTTGATTAGGGCCAGGGAGACGGAGGCACATCAATAGCCCTCCTGCCAGGGGCCCGCTGTGCACTTCTCCATGTTCTTTCTCACTCGCAGGATTGCATCTACGATTGCTGGGTTTTCAGCGAGTCTCATTTCTCCAGAGTATGTGGCATTGAAAAAAACTATACTTAACCTATCCATATGGAAAAGCAATCTTGAAAGAAATAGCAATGGAACCAAGAGAGGACAAGGAGCTGGTGAAGGCAGCTGCAGAGAAACTTGGAGCTAGAGTGGAAGAGGGTGGGAACTGGCATCAGCGACCTTATCTCCTGCAGGTGCATTTGATTATCCTCAGGGCAGCTCATAACCATGGAACATAAAATAGATTGATGCATTTGTTTTGAGCAATGGCATGCAGATAAGGGGAATTATACACCACATTTCGATGTTTTGCTTGTATTGATTTTTCTGCTTCAAGTTTTTAGCTTTTCCACAAGAAAATGAAAAGCAAGATGACAGGATACGGTTGGTACATTAACATGACCTCTCTGTAATCAGAAAACATTTCACGTGCCTTTAAATTTAAATAAGGGGACCACAATGACAGCCTAAATTCCCACCATCCATCACTCTTTGCAAAAGGACCTCTTCCCAGAGACGGCTGGCATGCTGAGCGCCTCCTCTCCCAAAACAAGCAGCGTGGGTGAGTTTGCATATAATCTGCTGGCCTGGTGCTGGTATGTAACCCAAAGATGCCTGTAACTTTCAGAGCGTGAACGGTGTCATGTTGACTGAAAAATGAGACTTCTCTGCGAGCTGAGGCTCCCTGCAGCACGGCAGCACGGATCTGTGCACAAAGCCAGCAGCCTGGCTTCAGGGGCTGCATCCTGCACGCCTCCCAGACACAATCTTCCTCCCACACCTGCCTCCAGAGCCTGGCCCCGCTGACTCATGAAAACCTGGAGGGCTTCAAATTTTTTTTTTTTTTTGTATTTTCAGATGAAAAAGCCTTAACCAGTGTATTTCCTAAAAGAAAAAGAACATAGATGTGATTCATGTTTTCAGGCACAAGTCTGCTTAAATATTTTGCCAACATACATCGGCTACAATCATCATGATTATTTCCTCAAGGTTAAAAAAAAAAAAGGAAGAAGAGGGAAGAGCAGGCACTCCCAACCATGCCTGAATTAAAGAAATGGTGTCATTTCTTTGGTATTACCATTATTTTCATTTCCCTCTTCTCCCTCCCCCCCTCCACAAATCATTAAATCATTAAAATGATTAAAAAAAATACCACAGCAGACGTCTGGCCTGTTTGATCCCGAGCCTGAATAGGAACAAAAAAGGAGTCGAGACTCTGATTATGGAAAAAAATGAAGTAGAAGAGAGAAGAAATTTGTAAGAGGAAAGCCATTAAGGAGAAGCTCCAGCTTTGATCTCCGCCCTGCTCCAGCTCTGCCAGGGGGCTCTGCGGAGCGAAGCCAGGCCATCACACGGAGGAGCACAGGGGCAGCATTTTACGTGACCTGCACAAAGGAAAACAAGTCACTCGGAGCGAGATTTCCATCCTTCGAGTAAGAGAAAGGAAAGAAAATACAGATTGGATGTGTCTAGATTGAACACAGGAATCAAATCACTGCTGCTATTTTGACTTGTGCGCAGCCAGCCTATTTTAGCCTACGGAGGCTGAAGAACAGGCTGCCAGCCTGGGCTGGCTTGTTCTTTTTAATTCCTGATTTGTATACCCTCATATCTGCCCTGCTGAAGGGAATCCAGTGCTGAGGGAAGGGCCAGTAGAAATCAGAGCGATGGCAGCATTGAGCGTTAGCAGGCACACAAAGCTGACCTGTCACACGGACCTCGGTGCTTTTCAGCAGTAAAATGACACTGAGAACGATGAAGGGTCACTTCCTACGTGTTCCCTGCTAACAAGTCTTTGCATATGCTGGAGACAGGGACATTTGTGTTAAGCCAGCTTCCAGGTGAGGAAGCTAAAGGAGGGCAGTCCCCTAGTGGGATCCACGTTGCCCGAACCGTCCCACCTTCTGGGTGCTGGATGCAAACAGCCCCGCGCTGTCCCCGCAGCTGCCTCTCAGCACGGTGGTGGAAAATTTGCCCTTAGGAGTCTGAATGGGAGCAGACCTGGCCTGAAAATCTGCCACTTGGAGTAAGTACAGCAGGCATCTCGTTTTCCAACTGGAGAAGTGTTTTACCTCAGCCCTGCTGACGAAAATTAATTGAAGACACATGTTCACAAGACCCAGAGGACATCTGTGCAAGCACTCAGTGAGAAGATCAAGCCCAACTCACACCACAAAGTCATGTGCATAAGCAGCATCACCTGCACTGCCGGCTGCAGGCACGCAGGAGGAGGACTTGGGGTGCCAGGCACCCAGCTTCCATCTAACCCGAAGCAGCCTGTCCCCTGGGGATGCTTGCAGATGTCACCTCCGCTGAGGAGCGGCCACCCCAGAGCTGAAAGTGGCACCTGCTGAGCAGCGCCAGCAGCCGCAGGGCAGAGAGGGAGCCCTTGTCCACTGCAGCAGGCCGTGGCAGCAGCAGGGCTCCCCAGCAGGCAGCTCACGCAGCAGGCACGATACCAACAGCTACCCAGAGCTGCACCAGCTGGGGGATGGTTCAGGGCTCGGTGTGGGCCATGGCGTGACTGCCAGAGGTCACACATGGCAGCCAGCTCTCTCTGCACTGATGGTGTGTGCAGGAGAGCCCTCCGTCACTGTGTCTGACCAGAAGGGGACCGATGGGAAATGGTCATTTTTAGCTCAGGAAGCAGTTGTTTTGGGTGGATTTAGCATAAATGTTTTCAATGTGTTCTCCCCTTCCCCCTTTCCAAAACAAGGCATCACACAGAACAAAACTAAAGTAAGAAAAGCTCAACCACACCTGGTCAAACAGAGCATTTACCTTAATCCACGAGAATCAGTTTCCTTTTCATTTATTTCACTTGCATATTTTTTAAAAACAGTAAACTCATTCTTTCATGCAGGAATAGCAAATTCCACATTTCGCAGTGGAACACCAGCCTGAAACAATGCAGAGAACTTTCTCAAATCAAAATCCATCTGCTAGTCTGGCTGTTTTGCCATTCATTCTCCGTCTTTTTGCCCTCCCAGATTGCCCACTGAACGTGATCCCAGTTCAGAAGCAGTTTCAGCCGCCACAAACGTTTACTTTTCACTGAATAAACTGTGAGCTCAGTGCCACGCAGCATTACTCCTACCACTGAGGAAAGACCAACTTATGTATGCTTCATGAGCATTTCTGACACCATTTGGGAAGTTTGTCCAAGGGGAGACCAAGCTTTTCAATCTGGAGGGCCCCACATTGGGCTTTTGCAGAGAGCTTTGGGCAGCTGAAGGAGTCGAAATATGTGTCCTGCTGCGCTGGTGGGTGCTCCCTGCATCTGGAGGCATCCTTACACAGCCTGAAGGACCTGCCTACACCGAGCTAGTTTACACGTGGAAGTCAGAGCAAGTTAAGTCCAAGTGTCAATTTAAAGCATGGTTGATCAAAGAGCAACAACGCACGAACGCGTTACTGCTAGCTAGGAATTTGCCCTGCTGTCAAACTGCCTCCCAGGCACCTCTCCCCGGCGCTGTGATCTCCCAGGGTTTGTCACCAGCCAGCAGCCATTGCGCAGGGGATCTCCTGCTGAAGGCAGGCACAGCACACGTCGGTGCTAAGGGCAGAAGCGAGTCTAAAAATGGAGAAGGCAGTGCCGGCCGGATCGGGCAGCCCTGGCTGCCGGTGCTCTGCCTGCTGCCGCGAGGGAACATGTGCTGCACAGCCCCGGCTGGGAAACACGGTGAGAAGTCATCCAAAAACTCACTGCAGAATGGGCTGCTTTTAAAACGGGGATTTTAAGGGAGTGTTTTCATTGCTTGAAAATCTTCTAGCTCCGAAACAAGAATTATTGCCCAGCTTTTGTAAAAGAAAGCAGTAAAAGCATTTATGTGCACAAATCCCAAACGTAGTCTTTATCCAACTACGTTTCCATAGAAAATGCTTCTACTTTCTTGTCTGTTTTGATGTTGAAAATACCTGGTCTTGCTCACTGACAAAATTGCACCTCACGGACCCCTCTCTTTTCCAAGGAAAACAGCATCTGATACTCAGCCAGGGAGTATCTTAGCACCTCTGTCTCCTGTGGATTTTGCCTCTGGCTTTAAGGAGAGCAAAACCCAGCCCAGAGCCCCCAGCACAAGCATTTGGAACTGGTTTGCTCCGCATCCCACTCCCACTTGTTTGGGATTAAGGAAGAGAGGCATTTAAAGCCACGGGTGGGGGAGACGAGCTGGGAGGCAGGGGCGGCAGCTCCAGCTCTGTAAGGGGACAGCAGCACCGTCCCTACCTGCTCTGTGTTCCACAGCACAACGCTGCCCTTTCCCCAGGGGGTTGTTCCTCAGCATGGGCTCCAGTGTACTCCTCGGTGTGCAGGAAACATCTCTGCCTGGGGCTGTGCACCCCCAGCTTCTCAGCCAGTCACCCTCACAGCCTGACTTCTCTCCAGCCTCATCTCCCTGGGCAGCACAGAAGGAAAACAAGATAGCGTGAGGAAAAAGGGGAACAGTTATAAGCTAAAAGAGATTTAAATCAGGTGTTAGGAGGAAATTCTTTGTTCAGAGGGTGGCCCAGGCTGCCCAGAGAAGCTGTGGGTGCCCCATCCCTGGAGGTGTTCAAGGCCAGGCTAGATGGGGGTTTGGGCAGCCTGGGCAGGTGGGAGGCTTTCCTGCCTGTGGCAGTGGGGTTGGAATTAGATGATTCTTAAGGGTCCCTTCCAACCCAAGCCATTCTAGGATTCTAAGAAAACCCCTACTCTGCCGGCTGGCTGGATAAACGCCTGCATTTTATGTTACAAACCTTCTGCCTGCTTGACACACTTGCATCAACAGCTTTTCTGCCCGTTCTCATAGATGTAAATGATGTAAGTGCAATTGTGTCCAAGGCACAGCAGCGTGCTCTTGGGCCAGAGCAGCTGCAAGGGATCTCCCAATGCACAGATAAAGCCTGAGCCACTTGGACCTCAGAGTTGGACCAAAGCTCTGGGAAGACCTCGATACTGATGCTTGCAGCAGGGCCAGAAGCATTGTGGCAGCAGCGTGCTCCTGTCCCTGTCCCAAGCAGCATCTTTCCTGGGCAGGGTGGGGGGCATGGGGCAGCATCTCTGCTGGCCTTTGAGGGGTGTGCTGAAGTCTGCATGGGAGACTTCCCATTTCCACGGCACTCACATCCCTTTGGGGTAGGAGAATGAAAACCAGGTCCATCTTCCCACCTTCCAGCGACCGCCCCGCTGTTCGAGGTGGCATCTGAGCCTGCTTCAGAGCAGAAGCACAAGCACACGAAAACTGAGTTATGGAGAGTCTCCTGACAGGCTGGCAGCGGTCTCGGTGACTCACTAACTTGTGATTTCCTCCATGGTGGTTTTCCAGCACAGCTGCTGCTGGCCGCAGCACATGGCAAGCGCCGTGTCATTTCTCAGAAGGCTGGGCTGTGTGGGCAACCTGCACATCGCTCATGCAGAGCCCACCACAACATCCAGTAATTGCCAGGAGGATAACAGGCCATAAATCTGGGCAGCTGCACATGTGAGGCACGCACGGTCTGGCTCCTGCAATCAAAGCGCGTGTGTTTTTACTCTGTGCAGTGGCTGAATGTGTTTCTCATTCTGGATTCCCCTTTCCAGAGGAAACTCCCTCCATCCCCCTCACTTCTCTCATCGTCTTTATGGAAGGACCTCAGGCATTCTGGAAGCGTGGGGAGAGGTTTACACCATTCCTGCAAGACATCTCAACTGCTCGGTGCCACTTGACAAGCAAGGAAGCTGCAAACAGAGCCATGGTGTAATTTTCTACACAGCTTGCAGGGGAAGCTGGAGTAAAAGGCAATTCTCTGGCCTCCCAGCCCCATCTTTTCTCTCCAGGCTTGAAATCACAGCATCTTGTTATGCACAAATTTGATTACAAAATGCCTGGGCTGCCTGGGTTACGGGTTTATTTGCAAACCTGAAACCTAGCTTCAGGGTCACAGACCTGTTTTGAACAAACTCAGGCTAAGATTTGACTGGAAGAAGAAAGAAATCTTTTTCTTCACAACCCCATGGAGAAAAAATTGAAATTTAAAGAGGCTTTGTCAAACAAAACCTAACCTGGCCAGCCCAGGAGCCCTGCACAAAGGGGCATTGTACCCTGCTGAAGAAACAGCGCATCCAGGCTGTCAAGACCACGTCCTGTACTGCCAGTGAGCACAAGAAAGCTGGACTCAGGCAGCCTGATGACTTCATGTCTGAGAGCCGGGTGAAAAGCATCTTCCTGCCTTCTTTCCCTTCTTCATGGAAGGCACTTGGCGGAACAAATCAGACTGCAAGGAGGGCCAGTAGGAGCAGGATGGAAAACAAAGTTAGAGGAGCACGCCAAGAGCAACCGCAGGATCTGCTCAGCGGTGAAACTGCAGGAGGTTTTGCTGCTCACCAGCAGGGACAACCAGCCGTGCACATGGGGAGCAGGAGCCATCAGAGAGAAAAAAGTACTGAGAGCAATGAAGGAATAGCTCTACCAGCTGGCAGAGCAGGGACAGCAGAAGGCTGCAGGAGCCCTCCCCAGTGCAGGCGCTGGGATGAGTCCAGTGCAGTGCTCCTGGGAGCGTGGGCAGAGCAGGGGGAGCAGGGCGCAGGCAGAAGGGAGCTGAGCACAGCTCCCTTGGCTGCTGCCCACAGCTCCCAGAGGCAACACAGCCAGGGGTACTGCCTCTGCGTCCTGGTAGGTGCCCCTCTTATTTCTGGAGGACTGCTGAGTCTTCCTGGCTTGACCTGCTATTGGCCTTCTCTTTCTCCCCACACAACCAGCGATGCACGTTGAGCTCACAGATTTCATCTGTTGCTCACGAGCAGAGGGCACTGTTCACTGAGAACCAAGACAACATCAACCAGCTCTCCAGCTGTCTCAGCTGGGGCTTGCATTTAAATGCCTCAGTAAGGAAGCATAGGAATGAACTCCGTCCCTTGGAAGCAAAGCAGCGCTGTTCCCATTGGCAGTGGAATCAAACCGGAGCAGAGAAAAACAATGCAGCACGTGTGCACAGCACCACGGCATCCATGCAGTCTCTTCCTAGCATCCCAGGAACCTGCGGTGTGCAAAGGGCTGCCAGCAGCAGGATTGCTCAGCCCAGGCCATCGCGAAGACCCTCAAGGAAAACAAGCGATCTCCCCGAGCCGCACGCCGCGTGCTGTCTGGTCTCGCTCCCTGCCACGCTGGTTTCCTGGAACATACCTGAGACTTCGAGCCCCACTTTAAATGAAACAGCTGTTCTGACCACTTACAAGGAGGCCGGGAACCCAGCCACGCTTTTCCAGCCATGGAAACCACATGAAAAGCTCTACAGGCAGCTTTCCCTGCCATTCCCAGTCGTCTTCATCCAGGCCAGTCCAAAGGATGGCTTGGCCAGAGAAAGGAGATTTGCAGAGCTGTTTGTCATAAATCCAGGATTTCACTAACATTCACCAATGGATTTTCTCTCTTCTAGGAGGGTGCTTGAATCACCCTTGATGTGGGCTTAGGAGTAAAAAAGAACAGATCTTTACAGACTGCAGTATTTCTATTTTTTTTATTTTTATTTTTTTTGCCTTCTCCCTGATGTAACTGTTGGTTGCATTTCCAAATCCCTCAGAGGAAGGTGCCTTTTCTAGTGAATTTGTCTAAATCCCTCCTATCCCTTACTTTTCATTCTTTCTGATATTCTTCCCCTTTGGTTTTCAACTGCTCTTTTGCATTTTACTGCTGTCAAACACAGGAGAAATACCATTTCATTCCTAGATATAATTACCTCTCTTGTGTCCATATGAAACTGTTTATCTAGTCTAACTTGTAGTCTGGGAAGAGTCCCCACAGAACATAGCAGGATGAAACCTGCAGGTCAGACAGGAATGATATTAGCTGTCTCAACAGCTGAAAGCAGAGCTTTTTCTAGCAGGTATTAGACAGAAACTATGGCTTTAATAGGGAGTTTCGCCTCCATGGATGAATTTATAGGTTGTTATAAAAATCTTATGGAAAACCTGCCTGATTTTCCCTGGAGCTGAAAGCACTCCCACTACAGATATTTCTGTTACAACCGAGCAAACGTTGTACTGAATGAGGACAGCTTGTCTGGTCTGGGGCTTTGTTAGATGTTCAAAGCTCAGCAGAGCCTCAAGCCCTCAAAGGAGCACAGCCCCAGCTGGAAGGACATTCAGACCGTCTGGATGGTTTCAAGTCAAAAACCCTAAAGCCTTAACCTGAACGTCCCTAATCTCGCAGAAACTCAGGTTTCACAGGATGGAGCTCTTGCGCTCACAGATTGCCCGAGGTGATCCAAACCAAGCTGAGCACACAAAGCAGCGCTTAGACACTTCACAGGTCTGAGGCTTGTGACTGCAGAAAAACCTGCCAAGACAATCCCATATCACAGCTCAGGCAGGGTGGCTGTGCCACCAAAGTGACCTCCAGGAGTCTGGGGACAAAGAACCTGGAAGCTGGGCAGGGCAGAGTTGGGCTTTCTGGGCTTGATGGAGCAAGGGCACGAGTCCCTGTGCAGCTGAGCGGCAGCAGCAGGGCTCAAGGAGAGGTACAGCCTCCATTCCTGGAAGTCTGTCCCTGCAAGACCCTGGCTGGTGATGCAGATGAAGCACTGCCCTGGTTTTAGTCCCTCGGGAGACCTGCAGAAACAAGATGCCCCAGGCACTTCAGCCTGGGGAGCTCAACGGTGCCTTTTGGAAGACTCAGGCCTGCTGTCATCAGGCAAGGAAATTAAAACAGAGAGGTAAACTACAGAGCCTTTCTCCAGGATGAGACTTTCTCAGAAATGATGCTGTACAACAAGATATTATCCGCTCAGAGAAGACTTTTGCTCAGCTGGTGAAAATACCGTGTGTGGGCTTTCAAACGTCTGGTGTAAGAGCTGGCAGGCACTGAGATGCAGGTGAATGCATGGCAGAAGTTTCCCCTCAGCTGGAAAAAACACGACCTGGTACAGCTCTGACTCAGCCTTGATTACAAGGAGGTGCAGATGCTGCTGGGGCTCAGCACCCTCCTCCAGCTTGCTCACCCCTGCGTGCCGGAGGCGCCTGGCCAACTCCTGCTGTGCCCTACCCCACACCCTGGCTGTTTCCATCCCTCGCAGGAGGAGCTGGATGAGCCCACAAAGGCCTGGGGACTTCATTTCCTCCTTCCCAGGAGGTGGGAGGGATAGCTTTTATTCCCCCAGCAGAGGCAGCTGGGCTGGATGGAGACATGGGCCGCTCTGTGAGCTGCAGGCTGCCCACACCCTGCCCTTCCAGGTACTAATCACCCCTTCCAAATAAGCCACCTTGCCACCTCTGCAAAAAAAAAATAATCCACTTGTAAAAACATCTTGGGCTGCTTTAATGAGGCTATTTCAGAGCAGTTTATTTACTTCATTGTGCACTATTTGCCTTCCCCCTTGCTTTTGGACTGCATTAGTAATTTTTCTCCCTCTGGATTAAAAAAGATTTGTGTTCCCACTCCCCCTCCCCCCAGTAGATGCAGAAAAACTGCATTTTGTTCCCTACTCTCTGGGCTTTCTATGTGCCGCCAGGACTGCTTATCACTTTTAATGGCTGTTCGTTTTTCTCCACACAACATGGGCCGAGGAGCACTGCCCTGTTCTGAGCAGTCCCGCAGACCAGCCAAGAGCCTCCTCGGAGAGCTATGCCCAGGCCAGGGCTTATCAATAGCTGCCACGCTGCGTCTGCTGCTCTGCCTCAGCTCATTTACCCCTTTTGTATGTTCAGTCCTTTTCCTATGGCACAGCAGCACCCTCGGCATCTCTACTGATGTGACTAGGGCTAAAAATGCTCCTTTTTTGCCCCAAACTGGTATTACATGAAGCTGATTTCACATTTGGAAGCAAAACTCACATTCATCCCCTTGCATATATGGCTAGCTGTGAGAAAAGCCTGTAAGAGGTGGATGGGGAGGTGTCACAGCAGCCAGAGCTACATCCCCTCCAGCAAACCTGGCTCCCGTGTGGGCTGCAGCAGCGCCCAGCTCCCCGCAGTGACTTGCTCTGCCAGGGCTGGCTTAAAGGATAGACCAAGCAGGCGTCTACCCACCCCCAGGAAAAGCTTGTGCTGCTAAAAACCAAGTTTGTTGGAGTAAAATATTTATTCTCAATTTCCTGTTAAATTTCGCAGGAACAATGAATTTTTCTTCCTGGTAGTATTTTATTAGGAGATAGGGAGTTAATGGGAAAACCCAGCAAAGCACAAGCTGCCTCCTTCCCCTAGCAAACAGGGCAAGTCCAGGGCCACGTTTCCCTCTCCTAGCTCACACAAGGACACAGCCCTCAGCTTTACCCTTGGACATCGCTGAGAAACCTCGGATCTGGTGGCTAGAGGCAACGCTTCACAGCCAGCAGGTCATTAGCAGCAAGCCCCTCAAAAGTACCTTGAGGAACAGCATTTAGGGATATTAACTGCCTCTGGCAAGAGCAACCACAGCACTAAGGTCACCTCGTAAGCTGGCTTGCCTGGTGCTGCTCCAGCCTTTGCCAAGCCAGCCTTGCAGCCAAGCTTTCAGAGAGCAGCCCAAAAGCAGACCTGAAACGGCCTCTGGCCCGCAGCAGACAAAGAGGGTAAAACACAGGGGCTTATTTTCTAGTTGGGAAAAAAGCTACAGTGAAACACCTTCGTGCTGCTTTGCCAGAGCCCGTAAGTTATTTCTTTTCTCTGCTTTTCTCTAAAGCACCAGAATAAAATTAAACCAGGCATTTGCATCAGTGTCCTGAGCGCAGCAACAGGCACTGCAGAGCTCCCTACTCAGGCCTGGTTGTAAACCAAGTGCTTGATATGAAATATTGCAGAGGGATTCATCACAGGGCAATTAGGCTTTAATCCAACTGCAGATTTATCCACTCGATGACTAAACCTGTCCTGGTTGCTAAAGACCTCCTAATAACAGAGGCATCAGTGCTTTTTTTTTTTTTTCTCCCTCATTTAGAGCATTTGAATCCCATATCAAGCTATTAACATGAATTGAAGGTTGGTTTATAATATAGGGAAGCACTATAAAGTTATCAGAATTTATTCTCAGTTGGGCAGCACAAATATTGGAGCATTTGCCATGCCACCACCCTGCAGGATAGGTCAAACGAGCACAGGAGCTCTGCACACCCACCAGGATGCAGTTCTCAGGAAAGCTTCTGAGAGCTGCCTCCTCTCTTCATCCAAGCACAACCCTTTCCCTAGTTTTTTCTCCAGGAGGACAAGATTACTTGCAGTACAAGAGGATGGTGAGCAAGAGGCTCTCTTTCTCCAGAGACACCCATGAACAGCCCTAGGCCTGGTGCCACCCACCACAGATTTATTTCCATTTTCTGTTTGGAGCCTCACTGGAGTCTGTCCCTTTTCTGCTGCCCTAAGCCTGGTATCAGAGACTTTCTTCTCATCTCCTGCATTTCCCTTTCTTATCATTCCTAATGCAGAAGCTCCTAGACTGCAGCTAAAGATAGACAGACAGACTCCCATTTCCAGACACGGCTCCCTGCCTGAGTACCCCATCAGTGCAGCAGCAAGCCAAGCTGCTCCCCCAGTCAGCATTTATGGGCAGTACAGCTGTGCAGCCCACCCATCTCAGGTGAGATCAACCACCCTTAACACAGCACATCATGGGCCCTATTTTCCAGCTGCAGTTCCTTCTCTTGGTTTAGAGGTAGCCCTTTGCACCAGGCAGAGCTGGGGGCTGGCAAGGTGTACGCACCCTGGGCTTCTGCAGGCAGACTTGGGGGTGAGAGCGCCCTGTGCTGCTTCCTACCTGGTCCCTGGAGGTTCCCCACTTCTCCAGGGGTATTCCTCTCTCTCCCCCCAGGATTGTTCCCCTGGCTGGTCGTGGAAGAGTATTTCTCAGCACCAAGTGAACGCAGAGCACTACCTCTCTGTAGTCACCATGCAGGAGCTCAGCCTGCATGCACCATGCAAACACCTTTCCTGTGCTAATGGCTAGCTCGTTATGGCCTTCCTCCAGCGATACCACCTTCATACCACCCCAACTCAGGGGCTGCCAAATACTTGTGCAGAGGGGAGGAAATCCTGCCACCTGGGAGCTTCCCACTCACAGCTGGGGAAAGCAACCGGGGCTTTGCACACAGCAGGTCAGACCATCACTGGGCTGTCTCCTGAAATTCTGGCTGGCATGACCCGGGCCAGCAGAACTCCATTGCCCAGAGCAGCGTGCCTCTGTGGGCAGACTCGCAAGGTCAGGCCGTGCCACCCCTTGCTGGCAGCAATCCTGCCTCTGAGCAAGGAGCGGGGCTGTCTGTGCCCTGGGGTGCCTGTGCCCGTGGAGTCAGCTCTCGTGGACCAGATTTTTTTTTCCTACCTTGAATGAGTTTGCCCAGAACTGATCATGAATACAATGGAAAGTACAATGTGCAGAACGCTCCTTCCCATAAAGCAAACATGCATGGGTGGAAAGTTTTCAGCCAGTCTAATGCCAAAGCCAGGAAAGCAGGGCTGCACAGCTGCACCAACAAAGAAAACCCTGCAAAGTGCTGTGTCAACGATGCAAGGGAGAGTTATATGCCAAACCAACAAGCGTGGCAGACAGAGATCACCCCGTAAGAGTCCCATTTACAGTTGTTGCCCAGTATGCAGCCCTAAGAACAGGTCTTGGTCTTTATAACCTGTATGGGCTGATAACATGCCCCCATTTGAAAGGACCCACCACTTTTCAACTCCATCCATTTTGTGTATTTAATGGCTTCAAAGACACTTGTACTAATGGGCTAAATCCTACCCGGTGAACAAGATAACCATCACTGTGCACCAAAGCCTGCAGTAAAGTCAATATTGACTGAGCTGCCCTTCTGCATCCTGGTGGCTTGGGCTCCCAGGCGTGCAGCAGGTTCTCCTCTGGCACCCGCTCAGGTGGGGATGGACAGAGATTAAACAACAGGAGCTGCAGAGCATGTTGTACAGGAACAGGGACAGCACCACGGGCTTTCTCAGCTCTTCAGACATGAGCAGTCCTGTCAGCTACCAATGCAAAGAGTGATTTGTGAGAGTAAATCACTTTCGGGTCAATGTATACATTATTTATTTTAATAATCAGATGCAAATGGCAGAGCTGTCCAGTTATTGGTCCCCATGCTACAAAATAATGCATGAGCCATAGGACATGACGACTCCACTGATGGAATCACATTGTAGCTTTGATTTCTCTTTCTGCCTCACACTATTTTTCACTTATTCCGTTATCCCAAACATTTGTTCATATTTCAAGTGCATTGAGGCTTTCTTTGCAAAATCCCCAGACTGAAAGGCCAGCCTCCAGAGGTACAGACCCCCCTGGAGCTGGGATCAGCCCCCACCTGAACATCACACCTGGCTGTGGCTCAGCTCCTGCACTCAGCACGGTGCTCAGGCTGTGCTTTCAGCCTGGTCACCCTGCAGCACACAGAAATGCTCCCCCTGGGTCAGATGTGAAACCACTGGAGGCAGGAGGGCTGGGGTCAGCCCCAGCTCTGGCAGCAGCACATTGTGCAGTGGGGGGATCTCGTGCACGGTTGAAAAGGAAAGGCAATGTCAAGTGGTTTAAGCAAGGGATCACACCACAAATAGCAAACTTCAAAAAAAAGCAGCTGTTACAAATAGTGTGCAAGCAGCTTCTGTGCTGGAACAGCACTAGAGCAGTCCTGAATGATAAACGTTGAAAGGAAAAGTCAGTTCAAAGAGAAGCACTGATCCTCCCACAGGAAAAAAAAAAAAAACAACCTTGGGGGAGAGAGATGGAGATAAAGATCAGAAACAATTAAAGAGTAATGGTTATTGAACACACTACCCCTGTGATTAGGGCTCCTGATTTGTCTTATCAGGACTGGGATGGGTGCAGTGAATACTGCATAGCCAGAAGCACCCAAATCGTCCATGAATTGCAAAGGGCTCTGTCAAAATGCAGCTTGTCTACAAATGGAAATCCTGGTGTTGTCAGCATTGCTGGCTGCTCCAAACAGGAAAGCTTTAGTGTGAATTTCATGGTAAACATCTATCTCCATCATTTAGTTCTGCCCTTCAGAATGAAGACATGAGTTTGTTCAGCCAGAGCCTTTTCCCAGTACACCGTGGAGAACAGGATTTGTGATGAGATCTGTTTGCAGGCTGGACTCAATGGTTAACCAGTCAGATTAATAAATGCCAGAAGGAGGAAATAACAGGCAAGTTAAACAGAGAAGAAAAGGGTCTCTCCACATTGCTAGATAGCAAAAGTTTACAAAAATTCTCTGCCTGTTGGATAATTCTCCCCAGCTCTTATTTAGTGTTATTTTAAAACAGCCAATGGCAGCATCTTTCCAGTACAAAGGTGTTGGGGTTTTCCATGCTGGCATTCTCGGAAGATCCCAACCATTTTCTTCTCTCTCACCTCTTTCTGATGAAAATGAAAGATGGGCCAGATGCCAGCTGGAAGTAGCTCTTCCTTCAGCAGTATTATCTGATGAAGGATGGTTGATTATAAAACAACAACTTATTTTATGGGAAAGTATTACAATTTTATCTATTTATTGTTGATTTTTTCAGTCATTTTATTATTTCACAGTGTCTCAGGGGAAATACCTGCCATTTTTACAGCTGGTGCAGAACAGAGGTACTCCAGCACTTGACTGGGTTTCTACAGGACTGGAGAGCTGTGCCCTGCAGAAAGGCGGGGAGATTCTAGGTTCAACCAAGAAATCCAGTGGAACAGCCAGTGGATGGAGGTTTGGGGAAACTTTTTGCTCCTGTAATTCAAACTAACCTGTCTGCTTCCCATATGTGAAAAGATATTTGAGTATTTAGATGATAAAACCTCTGTTCCCCACGTCTGGAAACACAGTTGAAAATAGTTGCACAGGGCATGTCTAAACAGCAGCTGACCACATGACTTTGTGGCGACGCAGGGACACTCGTGATGCTGTCAAACTTTCTAGCTCAGATATCATCAGGGCAGCGGATGAAGGTCCTCCCTGGGTCACCTGTCCCTGTAATAACCTTGTATTTTGGAAGCACCCTGCTGTGCTCTGTGCTGCAGGAACAAGACCACTAACAGCAGCCCCTAATTTCAACAATCTAGCATATTCACGCACACTGCCATCAGAGCACTGCCTACAACACAGGGCATATTAACAATATCACTGTTAATCAGGTTCTGCAGGTAAATAGAGACTTGGTCCTTATACATATACCATTTTTCATATTTGTTGCAAGGCTCTCTCTGTATAAAAAGATGGAAAATAAGAGATTACCATGAAACCTGCTTCCTGGTGAATTTAGGCTGGAGGAAATGTAAAAATATGCCCCACAAAATGAAAAAAATCAGCTTCTTTCTAAAGATTGTTCTCCCTATATTGCCTACTTTTGAGTATTTGAGTGTTTTCTCCCAGGCCATGCTAACAGCTCGCTGTTAAGACTTGTTGCTGACTCTACCCACCAAGACACTGAAACTGACGAACCAAAGTAAAGCCAGTGGGAAGTAATTCTGGGACTCTGTGGGCTATTTCTGCGACACAAAAGCCTACTGCTCCTGCTCTGTCCTTAGCACAAATGCAGCATGCCCCATCCCTGCATCCAGCAGCTGCCACGTGCTCTCCCCACACAGAGGATGAGTGCCTTGCCCGGAGGGCTTGGGGCGACATGGTCCTGGCTGGGGCAGGTTCAGTAAGACTCTTGTCTTTCTTGGGCTTGTGCTCAGTTGTGGCCCTGAGCAATGGAGCCCTCTGCTTATCCTGACACGAACCTGGCTGTGCACTGAGGAGAACAAAAAGGATGATAAGGCATACGAAATTCATCCAGCTGTATGAGCAGAAAGGACGTGGGGATTACACTGAGCTCATTCAGCTCAAAGAAAGCTGCTAGAAAGGAAAGGGTAGAATCTGTTTAACAACTGCAGTTTACTGAGGCCCCAAATATAACAGTAAACTAGACAACAAGGGCAAAAAGGCAAAAGTCAGGTGTTTTACTTGCACTTTCAGGTGGTGCAGCACATGGAGAGACCAAGCTGGTTACTTAATGAAGAGCCTAAGCTGGCCTTTAATGCTCCTGAAAAAGTGACTGTTCTGCGAGTATGAAAGTTGCTGAATAATACGTTCAGTGATTTTTTTTTTCTCTTTTCCTCCCCAGGTATGTGAAAAGCTTTTCATTTATTTTAGTGTACCTATTTGAAATATTTCTGTAGTCTGACCGAGCCATGGTTTGGAAGCAGTTTTTTTAAGTTTAGTGCAAGCCCTTGATATTAAAAAATGGAGCAGCCTGGTTATTTTGGACTGTACACATAAGTCAGGTATCATGATTTCTTTGGCCAAATGAGTGCAAATCTTGGAAACACTTCAGATAGTCCTTTTTATAGGCTTCAAACTCACTTTAAGTAAACATTTGCTAATGACTTCAAACTGAATATGCCAGTAAGCTCATTTACTAAAATCTGCAACAGAAAGAGAATACAAAAGGATTGCAAGTACTGCAGGCAGCTGAAATGCAGACCTGAGCAGACTGTGACACTGTGCTTTCTTCAGATCTCTGCACAAAAATTCAAGCGTGTTCTTTCAACAGGACTTGTCATTCCCTTAGCCTGCCACTGCCACAATGTGCTGAAATCTGCAGCATGCCTCAGTCACACAGCTCTGAGCATTGTACAGCTCTATCATCACATGCCCCAGGAAGGAAGTCCTGCATCAGAGAGTGCTCGTGAACTCAAATTTCCTTTCAAACAAATGAATCCAAAGTAACTGTTGCTCTTACCAAAGTACTGACCTTGCTATTGGTTACAACGCCTGGTAATGCTCCAGGTAATGCCTGGGGAGAATGAACTCCAGTCCTGCAGCAGGGCCTGGATGTCGCCTTGCAGGCTGCAGTCCTGCAACTCTACCATGCCATCCACAGATTTTGTTGAATGAAGCTGCAGGCACCGTGCCTGCCTCTCATTTCAGTGCACAGCACCCACCTAGCTGCTATAACCCCCAGCCCGCACTCCTGTTTCTGAAGAGGAGCTATCAAATGAACCATGTGCCAGCATTGCAGAGACATTGATACAGTGAGTGCACATTTTACTGTTCCAGCCTAAAAATACTTGTGTCAAAGTCCCTTTGAGGTTCTTTTCCACAAGCACTGCTTGCTCCTCATTGCCTGGCTGCAAGGAAAGGTGGGAAAGCTCATGCAAACACAAAGACGACAGGATCTACCAGGCTCCTACAGTGCTGGGGCTCTTTCTATAACCGCTAAAAAAAACACGGACTGTCTATAGGAACTTTCCAACAAGAAATAAAGCAATAGCAATGAAAAGTCACAAGATCTCTGTAGTAAAATGGCCTGCTCTCCTCAGAGGCTCTGTCCTAAAACGCCCATGCTCTCTGCACCCCCACGACCAATGTCCAACAAGCTCCCTTCCTTAGACTCCTACTTTTTTTCAGTCTATCTGTGAAAACATGAAGTCCTTTTTTTTTCGTGACATGGTGGAAACGAAAGCACACAGAGCCTGATATTCAAAAGTTAAGATATATTGGCTTAATCCTGTCAGAACTTTAATGTAGATTATATAGGGACAGGCAATGACCAGAGGGAGGAAGAGAGGTGTAAATAATCCAGAGGAGTGTGGACTTGTTGGCAGGGTAGATTTATGCCCTGTCTTAATAAAGTGCCCTTTCATCTCTGGAACCTGGGCTCAGAAGCCAGTCTAGACAGGAATTAATGGGGCTCCTTCTCCGCTTACAGTTCTGAAGGTTTCCCAACACCCAGCGTTCTCATATACAGTGAGGAAGTGCAGATTTACGGGATACACTGCGAGCTCAATCACCCATAGATACTACTTTTTGCACTGAGCTTTTAAATGCAAACTCTGACCATTCATCCAAGAGGGTCTGCTGCTAGGCCAGAAGAGAAATTAAATTCACTTACTACAGCCTCTCTATGTGATTACCATCCTAAAATGAAGCCTGTCAGTTGGGAAGCCTGTTACAAGGAGACAGACTGGAGGTTGCCAGGAAAATGGTGGTGTGCACTGCTTTGGACCAGGACTTGATCCTGCCTGGAGATCACGCTTAGGACAATTACTTACTCGAGGCAATACGGTACTAGGGCCTGCAGATGCAGAATTGCAGAGTCTCCTGTTGTGAAGAAAAATTGCTAACGTTTCTACTCGCAGTGAGCCTTCCCTTCTCTTTTCTTGTTCCCTTCCTAGGGGTCTGAAAGTCTAGGTGAGGATGGAGCACCCAGAAGCCCTTCTCAGTGAGGGATCTGGGACGTCACTGGAGTGTGCTGTCAAGAGAAGCAAGGAAAGCTATGAGCAAAAATGTATACATCCAATGTGACTTAAAGTATTTAAAGCAAAATACTTTGTAAAAAGTTTTGTTAGGGACTGTCATTTTTTGAACCATTCAATTGCAATTCCTGGGAAAAGCCAGAAACGTCTCATTTCCAGCCATGCACAAGGACCCCCAGATACAGAGACATTCAGCTCCTAATTTTACATGTTTAATTTTCAGCAAGGGGAGACATAGAGCAGCAGGACACACTGTTGGCTATTAGGAAGCCCCTTTATGATGCAAAACTTGCATCTTGTCTAAGTACAAGGACTCCAGCAAGTAAAGACAGAACCCATTAAAGAAAAGGAATCGGAGAACAAAGCGGTCTCTAAAGGCACAGTAAGAGGTAAGAGCCCACAGAATTTGATGATGACGGACAGTGTGACAATGTATTCCCAATGTATTCCCAATGTATTTCTTCCACAGACGTTTGGACTGTACAGATGGAGGTGGCCAAAGAACTTGCTTCTGGGAACTTGAAGTTTTACCCCAATAGCTCCCTGCTAGGCAGAAAGGCCAGCCCTAGAACTGTGCAACTGGTAGACTCTTGAAGCAGGATATGGCAGAGTCACAGACAATATATAAGCAGTTGTCTGCATGACTTTTAATTCTGTCTATAAAGCCTAGCACTCAGACTGAAAACTTTGACTTGTCCTAGTGATGTGTGTCCTGTGCCGCCCAGCATCTTCTCCAGAACAGGAGGAGCCCTCTCCTTCCTTCTCCTTTTCCTTCTTGGGTCAGTTTTATACAAATGCTCATGGCTCTGCTCTTTGAGGTTCCTGTGCCTAGGGAGGGAAGGGTGGCAGAAGCTTTGTGTTTGATAAAAGATGGCTGTGGGAACACGAATGATATCCACAGCTGCATCAGTTAGATAGCAACTGCTCTCTTAGCCCTAACCCAAGAATTTCCTGGGCCTGCCTCACAAAGCAGGGGCTGCTACCAGAGCTCCAGGTCAAAATGCAAGCTAGCTCCTGGCCTGGTAAAGAGTAATGTTTCCTCACCACACAAGGGTGAGATCTTGGGAGAGGAAAGACCCTGACTCAGCTAGCTCACTTCAGGAGCATACACCGCACACAGACTGCTTTTTGCCACCTGCTGAGGTGTGCTGTCTATCAGCAGGAAATGTTAAAAGGGGTTAGAAACAAGGAGGGGTGTGGAAGAAGATCAAGGGCTTCTTTGTCATGCAGGGTTTTGAGCATTAGTAGAATTCATTAGTGCAGACTAAGAATAAAGAGCAGTAATAAAGCACATTAGACCAACTTTGCTCCTCTGGAGCCATGGAAAACTCATCTATGGCAGGGTGCAACTGTAAGCTTGCTTAGCTCAGATCTCAGTCTGCAGCCAGGGCACAGCATTTGTCTGGTAGGAGGTTCAAAACAAACGAAGCCTTTCTGCTCTAAGCAGTGCTAACACGAGCCAGTATAACTCTTCTCCCAGCTTGTTTCTCCCAAGCAGCTTGCCTACATCAGCTGTAGCACAAAGGAATGCAGCCAGTAATGCACGTGCAGGGTGAATCTTACCTCTCATTGTTTCAGTCCAAAACCTTTGTTGTGCCTCACTCTGCCAGGTCCCACTCCACAGACAATTTAGAAGCTAGCGCAGGGTCTTCTGAGACCATATCATGGATGCTCCAGTCTGTCTGGGGCTCTGTGCTGGATGGCTCTTGGTTCTCAGCTTCGTCTTTCCCCGAGGCAGGTGCTGCGATGTGCAAAAAGCAGAGCCAGGGAGGCAATGGAGGTCTGCAGCACAGAGTGAAAATCCCCCATCACACATGCTCTCCTGACAGCTCCTCTCCTTTGTGCTCACATGGTGATTTAAAACTTCCCACTACCTGTAAGGAAAGGCAGACAGAGAAGTGGATGGGAGATGGATGGCACCTCATGTAGTGGGACAGCCAGGAAAGCCCCAGGGCCTGACACAGCCCAGCACTCCGTGCGTGGCACAGAGGAGCATGCTGTGTGCAGCTGATCAGGGTCTTGCTGTTACCCCCCCAACACACCACTGCTCCACAGCTCCTTTCATTCGTGCAAGAAGACTCGATGCTATCTCAGGGATGTGTTAGTACAAGACCAGCCTACAAGGTCTCTATTTACAGACCGTGGGGCACCTGCAGCTTTTCTCTTCTGGGTGACTGAAGGTGTCAGGGACAAGACCAGGGCCTCTCTTTTTTCACACCCCAGTCTCTGCTGTTTTTGAGCCCAGGTGCCTGCCATTAGCACATGCACACAGGGCAGCCTTTCCTGTCGCTGCCGCTGGGAAGCTGTCACCTGGCATCCAGCACCGCTGACACGTGCTGTCCCCATCTGCCCCACTCCCGGCGGCTCTGCCACCCACTCAGTGCAGGGCTGAGCCTTGTGCTGCGCAAGGGAAGGAGGGGCTGGGCTTTTTGAGGAGCAATTTGGGCTTACGGCCCCCCAGAGTGCACGGGCAATTTGCACAACTGAGAGAGATGCCGCCTATTGTGGAGCAAATGAAACTGGCCTGAGCTCTTCCTCCCACCTGCACTGTCCCCTGCCAGAGCCTTGCAGATGCTAATCAGCTCCGGAGGAGGCTGCTTCTGCACCGGGGATGTGCTGCAGTGAACCTCCCTGGCTGCCCCAGCTCCAACAAGCATCCATCAAGGAAGACATGGGGCTGTGTGGCCCCAGTGGCTGTGAATTTTTGGAGCCAGTTCCTGTGGTGGACCCAGTTCTGCTAAGCTGTTGGTGTATGTGTAAGGAGGATGGGGGAAGATACAGAGTGGGAGAATGTGAAGACACCTAAAAAGTGTGAAAAATCTGGGGCTGGATGGGATAACCCTGCACCTTAATGAGACAATCCTGGCCTGTGCCCTGGGAGCAGAGGGGGCCAAACCTAGCCCAGCAGAGGAGCCTGCTTTTCTCTGGGTTGGCCACGAGTAGAAGTCTTCAACCCATGGGAAATCCTATAAAAGCCATGAAGCTCTGTGAGCTCTGAACACTAACAGCCCTTTACCTTATCAGAGCTAGGTAAAGGGAGCCAGGAACAGAGGAGTCCCACATGCAGCTTCTTTACAACCCCTTAACAGCCCTGGCACTTCAGTTCTGCAGCTAACTGTCCCCTGCCTTTTAGGACAGTCACCACCAATTCCCACTTTCACTTAAGTGAAAGGTGCCAGAGTGTGCCAGGGAGGGGTGTGTGCTCCCTGGGGGTGTCCTTCAGGCATCGCGGGGTGCCGTGCCAGTGCTGGCGCGCTGCCCTGAGCACAGCATAATGACAAGGCAGGATCCCAGTCCCGGGGAAGGGACTGCTGGCAGAGCTGACACCACTGTTTGAAAAAGGAGCGGCAGATCCGCAGCACGTGGGCAGCAGTAGGGCCTCCGCAGAGGGAGCTGCCTTCAGTCAGCTGCAATCGAACCTTTGGTCCCAAAGGAGCAACTATTTCAGGAGCTTGAATCAATGTGAGTTAAAAATTACTGTTAATTACTGACCCCTATAAAGCCGAAAGCGCTGCATAACGGAGGAGGTGCATGCACCAAACAAGAGCCTACAATTCAATCCCAACAGCGATTACATTGGTGGAGGTTATGTCCTGTAACACGGCATTACGGAAGACAAGGCAAACAAGATTAACCCGCATTGACAAGGTATTTATCCACAGCTAAGAAGAGACCCGCGCCACAGCACCTCTGTCCCACAAGTTTACACCAGCCCACAAGAGTCTAATCCCTCACGGCCTGTCGAGCTATTAGGCAAATCTCTGGCTCTCATTTGCCTAATCCAATAGGCCCCAGCTTCATAAGAAAGACCTCCTGGGGGGCCTTAACAATGATGTTTGTTAGGTCTCATATAAGTAAACAAAGCTCTGAAAGCCAAACAGCTTCCTCTTCCATCTGGGATCCCAAGACCCTCTTAACCTGGAGATAAAACCAACCATGCTCAAGAGAGGAAGATGTGTTTGTAACAGGTTGAGCTCTGCCTCCCCACTAAGCAGCACCAGAAGGATTTTACCATCAGTAGCTCTGCACTTAACACCTGGTGCAGAGGTGCCAGGTGCCAGATTTCACCCCTGAGCCCTCCTATCATCAGGGACTCATTGCAGAGCTGATGGGATCACAGCACTCGTTGCCTTCTCTTCTAGCTTCAGCAGAGGAATAAGCAGCGTTAAAGCATCCCTTCCAGACCAAGACGCTTTGCCTGCCTTTGCTAGCATTGCTAGGCAACCAAACACTTTTACAGGCTTTTACACCCAAATCTACAAATGCTGTCTTAGAAGCCCTTTAAATATTGTTCTGAATCTGGCCACTGGCAATGCTACCTCTAACATTAAACAGAGTGCATGTATTTTTCTGCTCCTTAGATTTTAGGGCACTACTGCCTCTGCTCTAGGGATATGGGCCTCCCTGGTGCTTTAGCTAAGGATCCAAACCGTCTCAAGGCTCTCTCTGGGCTGAGAACTACTCTTATCTCTGACGCATCGTTAACAATGCCCTTGACGACGTGGTTTGCTCCACAGACAGGCAGCCCTACAGGGAGGGTTCAGGCAGATGAATAGTCACTCAAGGCTTGGCTGCCTACCAGTCTTTGCCAGGCCTCTGTGGGTTTGGAAACTAAGCTGAAAATATCACAGAAAAAAAAAAAAGTTTCCCAAAGGGCCTTCCTCTACAGCTTGAGTAAGGCAAGCCCTCATCACTATTTCTTCCACAAGCAGCATCTTAAGACACAGGACAGACCTTTGCTATACAGTTAGTACTATCCCTCTGCACGCAAATAGCTTGGTGCTGTATGGTCAAAGGAGGTGTGAGCATCTTTACAAAGCTGTGCATGGGCTGGCAAATCCATGGGGCCATAGAACAGTGGCAGTCAAAGCCTGGCTGCTCTGGGCGTGATGGAGGTGGACTGGCTGGGTCCTCAGCTCTTCTCTCAGAGTCAGCATCATCTCTCTGGGCACTGACGTGGGCATGTGCAACACATGGAAAATAAAAATCGCATCACTTCCATCATATGCATGATAATTTCAAGGAAAAGAGAGAGATTGAAAAATGAACATTTTAGCTTTAAAATGTAAAAAGGCTTCAAGATGTTTTTTTGGCCATCTGGTTCCCCAACCTCTGCCCCCTGCCCAAGCTGCAGACACATAGGTATGAAAAGTTGCATGTTTTCTAGCAGCCCAGAGCAGAGTTCCCTTGGAGACTGGTGGTGAGAGGGGACCTTACCCAGCACTGTAAATCCTTCACATGCACCAGTTGAACAGCTGTTCAGGTTAGGTCTCATTTAGATGCAAAGCAGTTTAGCCATCAGCAAGGATCTCTAATGATGCAAATCAGTAGTGTGTCATCCAAGCAAAGAAAGACAAGGGAGCTGTTACTTGCTTGAATCCAGCACATTTCAGCGAAAGTGCCATTTGATAAAAGAAAAGGGATTTTTACTGTTGAGTATAGCCCACCACCCTCAGTCACTCTGCAGCTGAGATCACAGCTAAATCGCTTATCTTTACATTTCCATACAAATCAGATTATCCATGAACAGCTAATTGTTTCATAAGTGTCACTTGGAAGCTATCCATTTCCAGCACAAAGTAAAGAAATTGCACTATAAAACTGTCTGCCTTCACCATGACTCACTTTAGCACATAGGATGAATATTCGGCACTCCTCACTTTTTCAGATTAACTCGCATATTTATTTTGGAAGAAAAAAATGGACAGCTTTAATTCCTTCCCATCAGAATTCCTCATATTTGCTTAGCTTATTGAAACTTTTTAATAGACTGTACAGTATGTGAATATGTTATGCAGTGACTGCTGATGGAGACGACATTCACATCTCCTTTCATCTAAAGGAAAGGCAGAAAAAAAAATCTATAAAAGCATTTGATACTTTGTTAAGACAGTCAGTAAACCTACAGATTAAGTCACCTGCCATGAAGAAAGGTTTCATCCCTCTGGCTGAGGCCATGGAAACATCAAGAGAGGGTTTAAGTTCAGTGTTTCCTGGATGTACTGCATGTTTCTCTTCCAAAGAGAAATTCTAACATGTTGCAATTAAATTTCTTGAAGATCTGTTCTAAGCCAGGCTGGGAAAACCTCTGAGAAAGAAAAGAAGGCTTTGGTCTTCAGTTTTCCAAGGACAGGAGTCAGTAACAAAATTCTTGTAAACTATAATCAAACGATCATTTCCATATTACCACAAAATGTTTTTCCCCGTATAAAACAGATATTTCCTCAGCTGCTCAATCTCATGAGAAAGGAGTTATATACCTTTGCAAAAGGATATTGCTTAGCCTGTGGAAAAAAATTCTATGTATTCTCCCAAGCATGTGGCCACATACGTCACTTAAAGTTTTTTTGTTTTTTAAAGCCTAGTTTAGCTCAGCATCAGTTAATTATACAGTTTGTTAACATCACTGGAATACTACATCAAACAAAAAGTAACGTCCTAGGTGGGCCTGCTCTAAATGTCATACCCAGCAACTGAAACCAAGAGCTCTGCTTTTAGTTTTGCTTTTTGCTAACTAAAATCCTGCAGCGTGTAGGGACTGCAGGAAGAAGAATCAACAAAAGTCATGGTCATCTCCAAAGTGCTATTGGAGATTCAGCATGAGGAACATGCCTTTTCCCCCCCACTCAGGAGCGAGGTTCATGTTATAGATCCTTTGCTAAGTCACTTATCCCAGGCTGCAAAATGTGGTATTAATTAGTGAAGGGCTAGTGAAGAAATTGCACAGCAATACAAGCAAGTGGTGTATCATTACAAGCAAGGTTTGTGTCAAATTCTAATGTTTCTGTAAACGTATGGAAAATGGACCTATCCAGTGACCTAAGCAAGGACTTGAAAGCTAAAGGAAATTGGAGGTACTTCACGCAGGCAGGTCCTTCGGTGCTAAAAGACCCTGCCTCTGCAAGGCTCTACGTGCCCTCCATTCCTATCAACCAAAACGAAGGCTGCAGGAAGTCCTCCCTCCCTAGACTGAAGCCTAAAATTGTCAAATAGGAAAACAAATGTAGGTACTAGACATCTTTTTGAGAGTGTCAGTTCAGCAATCACTTTACTACAAGTAATTTTAGTATTGAATGTGGTGCAATTTCAGTAATTTAGCCAAGTACAATGATGGATTAAAGTGCCTGGTGATCGACGTTTATTTCACCTCCTGAAACACAATTATTATGCACTTTACTCAATAATAGTGTCTTGTTCCAACTAAAATACACGTCGTGTAATTCTTTAAACCATAGAATCAAAGCAATTAGAGAGGGAAATGGTTGATTAGGTCACTGATTCCATCTTGCTGCCAGCCCACAAGTGCTCTCTGCCACATATCAGCTACAGTTACACCCAAACTCCTTCGCATTTGCATGTTTCAATGACACGGATATCGATCAAAACATGGAGACTTCATCCACAGGTGAAAGATGCAGCCTTTTATTGAAGAAAATCCTGCATATTCACAGTGGGAGAGGTCTGAGAGGTTTTAACCTCCTTCATATGGCAGATGGCTGAAATACTTTTAACCATAATGTTCTTCAGTGAACTTTTTCCATGGAAGCAGTTTCACTGGAAAAACCTCCAGTTTTCCCCTCTAAATGAAGAGTTTAAATCCTGCTTTTAAGCCTAAAGTTCCTCTCTTTACACAATGAGAGCTCAATATTTAGTATTTTTTAAAACAGAAATGAAAAGAAAATTAAGCCTGACTGAAATTTTACTCAAGAAAAGCTGCAATTCCTGATCTGTTCTGGCAAAGGGGTGCTTGAGATGCAGTTTTGAACTCCTCTTTTAAGGGAGCTCAGCCACCCAAGCAGTCTCCATGCTCTGGAGATTGGGTGCTCATTGTCACATCCCAGAGCAGGGGAATGGAGCAGACACCCAGAGCCTGGCATTTTACTCCATGTAGAGATACCTGCCTGCATTTCCCATGGAAACTGCACTCACGCTGCTGGCTTTGTGCCCTCTCCATATTTACCCTTGGGTGGTATCCTTGAGAGCAGGTGCAACCTACGGAAACGGCACATTTTAAACAAATAACCGAGAATGTCTTGAGAAAGTAATCTTTGAATGTGAACTCGTGCAAGCTCTAGGCCAGAAAAATCTATGCCATGGAGTTGCTCCCATCCAAAAACGGAAAAGACAGACCAGCAGGGAGCTGCTCATCCAGTCCGTCCCACAATGTGTGGCCATCCCAGCCTTACTAATGTCACCCAGCTGCAGAAGGGCCAGCAAGGCATTGCCCACGCTTGGCAGTCCCAGTGCTGCTCCCAGGGCTTGCCATATGGCCAGCACAGGCAGGGGATGTGACATTCAGACGCAGCACATGACAAGCTCTCCCATTACGGATAAGCTCAATTAAGGAATTAGAAAGGAAAGAAATGTGTGATTCTTCTGGAAAACTCACACAAGCAAGCAAAACCATTCATAAGCCCAGTCCTCATTTCACTGCTCAGCTAAGAAAGAAGCTTTTTACATACTGTTGGAGTCAACAGACTGCTCCTGGTGTAAAACACTCTTCTGTGAAAGCTGGTATTAAGATCAGCCTTATGATGTGCTTTTCACTTGTGTCCCACCAGCCTTCCTGCCAGGTTATCCTCCAGGAAGGCCATCCCGTAGCTGAGCTGCACACAGAAACACCAGTACCCTCTCGAAAGATGCGCTGGCACAACTGACCCAACATGAAGCACCAGCCTCCTCCTGCTGAATTTCAGAGGCTTTGAGGCTTTAGCCACAGTGCAAACCCCCGTGAGCCTGGAAAGAAGGAAAAATCCCTGGTGCAACTGCTGGGTGCCATTCAGCTCCCCCTGTGAAATCACAACATTTACTTTGCAGGGCCGTGCCTGTGTCTTGTCAGACACACAGCCTCCTGCAGCACAGGAACAGGCTCTGTTCCCAGCTCTACCACAGACTTCCCGCATCTGTCTGGAAAAAAATCACTGAGAAGCACATCTGAAAAAATGTTACACTCGCAGCTCCAGATATTTGATCTAACACCTGGCCCAGCTCTCAGCAGCGCTGGACAGTGCAAACACTGTTGGCTTCGGCTGGGGCATTTCTGAAATCCAGACCTGATGGGCAGCAGGGATGGAGGGAACATCTGCTTCTTCACTGTGCTACGCAGACTTCACACTAAGGTACCTTTTCAACGGAGCTGTGTACAAGTCAAACCAGTTAAACCAGTGAACAGTTGGTCTTTGTTCTGCACACATGCCAGAACATTAAAAACTCTCACGGTTTGGCACGAAAAAGACAGAGACACAAAGCTAGCAACTGCATTTGGGAATAGGAGTCAAACTCTCTTACTTCTGTTTTCCCATGTGTAAACAGGGGACGCCAACTCCTGCCTCCTGCTTTGGACTCCCAGGCATTTGCAAGGCACTGAGGGCATCCAGCAGAAGACACAAAAGCAGCTTGCAGTACTTCTTGCTTAATCTGTCTCTTCATAAAGTTTCTAAGACGCTGGCTGGACACTAGGAATGTTTGCTGTGTCAAGCACAAAATAAGACACTGTTGCACATGCTATAAAATGAACTACTGTTGATCTCGCTGAATGAGCTTGCTGCTTTTTGACTTTTCATGCATTATATTCTACCCTAGACAAAGAATAACTATAGGACTATGATTGAGCACTGTACATCTTTAGAAAAAAAAATAAAGTTTCAAAACTATTCCCCTTCCTTGCCAGACGTTTTTGCATGCATTTGTCCCTGAAGAAGTCCCAAGATGGAATTTGCCTGTGATACTTTCCGCATTTGACAAATGCCTTGCTGGAGCAGTATATTTGTGTTGTCTGTGATGCTACATGCAGCTAAGCCAGATGTGTTGCTCTGCGGTAATGGTCTGTATGAAATGAGCACAGGACCTCATGCCCCAGCCGGTATCAGTCCTCTGGATGTGTCATCTAAGGTAAGGAGGCAGAAACAGGCTGATTATTTATTGCTCAGTCCTGATGGCATGATTCTGCCAGCCCCCAAGGAGCCGTATCTTGCATTACAAGGAGCAGGCTTGCCGTGGGGACACGTGTGACCTTGGAGCTCCTCCTGTGCAGGGTGACGGCAGGCAGCGAGGATGCAGAAAGCTTGAGGACGAGTCAAGCAGCGGGCATTCCTTGCTGTCACGCCCCACTGTGTCTGCTGGAACATGCCCCAGATGGGGATCACTCCTCACCGGGGCTTTTTCAAATAAGCAGAAAAAAGCAAAATGTCAAATACAATAGAGTAAGTAAAGAAAAGTGGCATCTTGTGCTCCTCTGGTCTCTTTCATTCCCAGGAGTCTCTAATGCTTTAAAAGAGTGGCGACATTTCTGAAAGCAAACCTTTTTGATAAATGATGCAGTTATTTATTTTGCAGAAAGCCAAGATTTGTCATGATGCCGTTTTCAAAGTAACACAGCATCTAACAAAGAGAATCATAGGCAATTTACTGCGTGACACTCCATTTGTCTCAGAGGAAGAAAGACCTTGTTTGACCCTCTCAGGATTTGAACCTGTAATTCCACTGAACCAAGGGCTTTGAAACCTGAAGCGCAGCAGTTTTCCCCCTGAAGATAAGACTAGGTTTTCCTGTTTTCCATGAATCACCACAAACCCGTAGACTACTGTGGAACGTGAATTCCCCACCACACAGGAAACACCAGCATCTGCACATCCCATCAGCCAAAGGTGACCACCACATCTCCGCAGCCATTCAGGACACCATCCTCTCCTGTCAGTACTCCCAGGTTGGGCACTGAGATTGGAGGAGTGAGATCTTGCACATGGGATGGATGCTGCCTGCTCAGTGCTTAAGCCTGAGCAAGGATGCTTCAGCATCCTACAGGCAAATGGAGGTTTTTTTTCCTTGCCTATTATTAGCAAAAGCAGGGAAAAAAAATGCTCTGTGCTACCTATGCTGGAATGTACTTACTGATTCACAAAGAGCAATGCGTGTGCAGGAGTCACCAGTGCCATCCCAGATGTGCAGGATTTTAAACAGAACAGATTTGGGAGCTCTGCTAAGCTTGAATCCCCCTGCCTACCCTAGGACTCTGGCACTTCTCCTCTGGGCAAAAATGCAAACGCAAACTGAGACAAACACAAACTTGCCAGCAGTGTGCCTTCTCCTGGGAGCATGACCCACTGGTCTGAACATCAGCTCTGATGTAACAGCCAGGCATTGCACTGGTGAGGGCCTGGCAGAGACAAGCCAGGCTTGCACTATCATCATGAGATAAACACACTGAATTGCTCAATAGATCCTATGATGACCCAAGGCTGGAGGGACCTTGCCTTCATTTGCTGTCCTGCTGAATATTGCACCCAAGACCAGTACAGCCATGCTGACAAGAACTGGTTGCAGCTGCCTGGGGCACAACGTCCATCCTCAGAGGGAGCAACCCTGAGGCAGGCTGCATGCAGGCATCCCCGTGCTGCAATGGAGGCCTGGCACTCGGACCCTGTTACTCCCTCAGCCTCTGGGAATGACGAATTGTGGCAGTGAGCTGAGCCCAGAAAGGCTCTCCAGGGCTTCCAAGGCGAGAAGCATGCAGTTGCTCACAGCATTTTCTTCAAGTGTTGCCCAAATCTGCAACAAGTCACAACAGGCTGGTAATAAATTTGCCCTGCCAAACACTCTCCTGGAAGAGTCTCTCCTGACACCCAAGAGGGGAGACCTCGTGCCCTGGAGGAAGAAGGGAGGAGGCTGAGGCCAGTAACCAGACACTGCCTCGGTGTCTCTTTGCTGTGTGCTCAAAGCAGGCAGCCAAGGGCATGTCTTCAGAGGTCAGACACCTCTGGAGGACGGCTGCTCGCCAGGCTTGCGGGAAGCACCACGCAGAGCTGGGGTCTCTGCCTGGGACAAGGCCACGGGGACGGGGAGGTTATTTCATGCCCTCGGTGCTAAACCCTCTGCTTTTCCCCGGCTCGGCATACCACCCGTGCTGCAGTTCGCAGGCCCCGTCTGTAGGCCCAGAGGCAGAGAGGCGTTCTTCATCCACACAGAGAAGCACTGCCCTCATGCACACTTGGGAGAGTACTGCCTTCACCCTGCCTGCAGGTTATTTTAAAGATCGTACACTCACCTTGAACAGCAAGTGGGGAAGGGGGCCAGGCAGGTTGTTTCAGGCTTCAATCTGCAAGACGAGGCGGATGGGGCTGTGGTTAGAGCACAGGACTGGGCATTAGGACATTCAGGGCTGCAAATCTACTGATAGGCTCCACTGTGCATGGTGGCAATCTGTTGTCTGCAGGAGCCTGACCCTGCTTGGCTCAAAGCCTCTCCAGTGAGGTTTCCCATGCTCATTGATGCTGCCACGCTGGCTTAGTGCATCTGTGGAGGGATCCGTAAAGCAGCTCTGAGAAAGACTTATTTTCCCTACCAACTGCCCTCTTTTTAGAGCCAAGCTGAAGGAAAACATTTCCTGATGTTCTGCTTTGAGGAAGCGACTTTCCCCTTCCCATTTCAATGGGTAAAGGCACTGGAAACCCCAAAGAAACCCAGACAGCTCCCAACACATTTTCAGCCAGAGAAGAAGTGTCAGGGTCCTGGGGTGGTGAGGGGTAATTCAGGCTAAAGAGGGCTCCCAGATTTGCTCCAGAAGAAGAGCATCCAAACCAGACCTGAACTGCAGTGTGGAAACAATTTGCAAAATAAGATCAGAGAGCACCTTGCACTACTGCAGCATAGCAATGGAGGGGCATGCAACCTACCAGGGAGGTGCCTGCAGCATCGTCCCTCCTCTCCCTCTCTGCTCCCTGTTAGCATTATCTCCTGTCCAAGTGGGTGAGCAGCAGTGTGGCAAACACCTGCATGTGTGCCTGGCATCAGAGTGATCTGCTTTGAGATCCGAGTGCCTGCCTAGTCCTGGGACCCCAGTGCTGCTGCCCACAGCAGAGCCAAGCCAGGGTGTGCTGGCTATTGACGAGGCTTTAGCAGCAGGAAGAATTAGCAGAGAAGCCTTCATGGCTTTGGGTCTTAATGAGATTCATTTCCAAAAAAGCCCAGGGTCTCGTTGCAGAAAGGGATCACCTGAGGACTTTGAAAGGAAAAGAAGATGTACTTCATTAGCACTACAAGAGCAGAGCTCTGCAGGAAAGGAGAAAGGAGAGTTGAGTCCAGGCCACACGTGTGTCAGGGCAGCATTTTGCTCCATCTGTGGCATGGACATTTGAGTGTACTGGATTCCAGGTTAAAGGAATATGCACGAGTGCATAGTCTTCTATAAGCAAACGGGATGCCACTTAAAGGTCACACTGAAACTGGCCTCTCTGTGATTCCCTAGGAGTGAAATAGGATTTGTGGCCATAGTAAAAAATACCAGAATTGCTGTTTAGGCTGCACATAGCCTGGGATCTGGTTTCAGGGGCTTTGCAGGGACATTCCATGCCACTTCCAAGGACTTGTTAAAAAAATATTTCATACCAACAGAGTTCTGTGGTATTTTTTCCAGCTAGTCCTGCAGGCTACCATGGGGAAATTCACTAGCAGGATTTCTGTAGGACTCTGACTCACACAGGAACTTTTATTGCTGCTTTTAAATATTTGACTGCCTTTTGGCTGCTGGCAGAGAAGTTATTAAATGTTTTACCAGACATGGCCTGAAACTCTTTATAAAAACATCCTGGCCTGGCATACAGCATATGTCTCTACTTATCTCTGTAGCATGTGCTCAAAGCTTTCACATGTCCCCTGGCAGTGGAAGAAACTTGGGACCTTCATGTTTCTAGGCTGCAGATAAATAGAGCATCCAATGTCCTGTGCTCGTGTCAGTAAATCTTCTGGTATGCAAATGGACCTGCTGCATCAAATTTGCAGGACTGAAAAGACTGAAGCCCCAGTACAGACTCTAGGTTGTGGTTCATATGCACAGCTCTGTGGCCTAATATTGCCAGGATCTGTCTACTTAGACACTCAACCCTTACTTGAGGGACTAGATCAAGTGAGGAGCTCTTGCAAGTAGTCCTGTTAATGTCACTGAGTCGGGTGACATTTTTAGTAGTGTGTGACACATTGTTTCTTTGCTCAAAGCCCTTTTCCCTCCATCATTGTTTTTCTCCCTTCATCTTCCTCACACAAATTAAGATGAAACAAAGAAAAAGCATCCCACAAACCAGAGCAGAGAGGAACTCCTTCCCAGCGCTGCGTGGAAGAAAGCAGGAACAAAATCACCGCCTGTTTCTGCTTTCACAACAGCAATAAATCAGGATGTTCTGCTAGAGGGACTGTTCATCAGAAGTACTTGTGCCTGTACTTTGTTGCTCTACTCCCTGATTATTTTGCCCTGTGACATAGTGATCAAACGCAGTGGGTTATCACTAACAGTGCCTGCTGCTTACCTGCTTAGCCGTGCTTCAGGAAAGTAACAAATACAGCTTGAACTTCTTTGCATCTCTCCACAGGCAGCCTACAACTGAACGCACCTGCAGAGGTGATAAACATAAGCATTAAGTGGAAGGAGAGAGGATTTGCACATCAGTGGCACAGCAGACTGGAAGCAGCCTTGTTCCTACTTCAGGGGGCGTGAGTGTGCCTAGACCGCCCCTGGGGCAGCCTGGGGCAGCTTACAGGGGTTACCTCTAAATGGACTAGCTGTGGTACTGCTGCACATCAACAGCTCAGAGGGCTGCCAGATTTGCTGGGGATTTCAGGCTCAAACAGCCAGCCTGCACTGGGCTCCTTCCCACTCTGGTGGGAAAGCTTACAGGGAGTAGCTCAGAGCTAGCTCAGGGTCGTCCCTGCGGGCTTCACAGTAGGCAAACCTCACGCGTTCTACAGCTGTCGGTGAGGCTGAACTCTGGGGTAATGCAGGGCAAATCCAGGCATAGCCCCTGATCTGAACCATTTCATTGCAGGCTAACCTCAAATCCCCACCTTTCGGCAGCTTCTGCTTGGATGCAGATGGCAGGGCTAGGCCCTGCTGGGCTGGAGGCGCAGAATGGCCACTGGAGGAATCAAAAAGGCTCACAGGTGTCTGGGTGCAAGCCTCCCCTGCTCCGACCCATGCATGTGCACTGCTCTGACACACCTCCACCAGCTGTATCCAAGCCATCACTCCTTGCAGAAGATGATTTGCACATTATCACAAACACACACACATGTCCAGTGGGAGCAAGCTGCAAGCCCCACTGCACACATCTCCCCAGACCTGAGGAGCAGGATGTACTTGGTTTGAAGATTGTTTTCTCCCACGTGTCCGAAGGTGCAGGAGCAGCCCTGCATGTCCTGTGGAGCCAGGGAGGGCAGAGCCCAGCATTACCAAGGGCCGCTGGTGCCCTCTGTTGTCACAAAGAAATATAGGAGCTGCTGAGAGCACGAGTGGGACATGCCACCCAGCATGGGGAGCAGGGCACCTCTTTGGGTTACAGGCATCAGGACAGGGCTGAGACTTGCAGTTCCTTCCTGACTGCAAGAGAACTGAATGGATTTAGCTGTGGGTTTGGGTGCCACTGACACCCACAAAGGGCAAGACTGGCTGCTTCTTATGTGACTCCTTTATCTCTGAAGAGATCTGCTGCATCAACCAGAGGATCTCAGAGCATCCCAGGATATTGCTTTTGCTTTCCTAAAGGGCTACAGGGATGCATATGAAACAGTCCCTGGCAACCACACCCAGGTTTCTTAACTAAATACTACATGTGCAAAAGAACCCATGCCTTCTTTTAAAAGGGAGATGCAGCATTGGCATAGGTAAGTTTTGATGCCTCGACACATGTGGTGGCACTGAGTGATCTCTGCTGAGAAGAAGAGATCCCTGCAGTCCCTGCTGCCCAGCTCAGCTGCCGTTCACACATTGTTTTTCACAATGCAATACATGTTCCATCACCAGCGTCTGGCTGCTCTGAGTATTGGCCTGGACTGTGCCCAGGATCATATGGAGTACTTGAACTGTAAATTCTGCTAGCAGGAAACCTCACCCACAGTCCTGGCACTGCTCTCCCCCCCTTCACCCTGAGAGCCAGGCCAGCAGCCACTGGGACAGGCAGCATTTTGCTGGGCTGACTGCTGGGATTTCAGCCTGCCTTCCTGGTCCCTCACACCTCAGTGCTTTCGTTTGCCATCAACAAGAGCTGGTTTCACCCACTATCTGCTGAGTTAGTCTGCTGTAGGGAGAGGACTGACAGGTAAATAAGGTTTGAGCTACGGTGACGGGGCCAAGTCTAAGTCCAGCTAAAGAACAAAGCCTGTTTTTGTCAAAGGTATTGAGATCTCCAACACAGAGAGCTACAAGGGGGAGAATGTGCCTAGAAAACCTGGCCCTGTATGCATCATTTGTGACTTTCTTATGTCCTGAATCATAGACACACAGAGTTTTGGGCTCTGCAGCCTGTGGCCCCAAAACACAAATCTGACAGTCTATCTTACAGCACCACCTATCCTCCCGAGGGGCAGCATACCTCACACCAGCCTCCAAACAACAGCAAGGCTCTGGGCATCACTCAAGCACAAGGTTTTGTGCTCTGTGAAGTCAGTTTGCAGCCTCCCACCCCATTCCCAGGTATTGCACAGAGCTTGAATTCCCTACTCACCTACTAATAGGGACCCAACCCTGCTGAACAGGCCCCTGCTGTCTTGGAGATTCCTCAGGCTCAGGCGCACTTCAGGGCCTGTAGATATGATAATACAGCCATCACCTTAAAAACTAAAATATGCAATCAGGTTCTTAACTGGAGTAGACAGATTTGACTCTATTCAGAGCAGAACAAACATCAGTAGGAAGTGGCTGGATTCTGTCTCTGCAGTGATGGTCAGCAGGAATTTGTGTGCGTGTCACAAGGCAGCACTACGGAGAAGAACCATTCATTTTTCTACTTATTTAGTATTTTAACAGCAATTCAGCACCTACCACAAAGAACCTCCTTACAGTCTATAAATGTTTGTGTAATTAAGTATTAACATTAATTATTATTGCAGATGAAAGAAAAATTGCTACCTGGTCAACTCAGTATAGATTATACTCTTTATGGATTACCTCTGGAGAGATGCAAGTTATCAATATTTGTTATTAAAAATAGCTGCAACAATCAAAGCCCTTGCTTGCTTGTTAACTTGTTGCTAATAACAGAGCTGAAGAGCTTCAGATATAGCAATTATGTGTTATATTTCTTTCTGCAGTTCATGAATGATTCACTGACATACAGAAAACCTCTTCTAAAGCCACCCTGCATTGCTTCCTTCAAACCCCATGAACTCTCCTGTCTCCAAAGTCCTCATCCTGAACATCTGTGGGAATCACAGGCTGCAGAGCAATAGACCCAGCTGGAGCAATTCACCAGGCCCTGAGAATGAACATCAATCAAATGCTCCACAGAGCTGTGCCTCGAGCATAGATGACCCTCCCTAGAAGTCAGTTTTATCTGGGAGGGCAGCAGGACTCAGTTTCTCACCAAAGGAAAGTTTTTCATACACGCTGTTTCAAACTCTGTATCATTGCTGGAGTATCCAGTCACATGGCAAAAATGCAGGGTAACACATCGATCTGGCCTGTTCTTTAGGATCTCACCTGCATAACCAGGAGCAGACCTGTGTCCTATATACAGAGCCAGCTGCTGCATTAGCCCCCAGCCCTGCAGGGTGCTGCCCACAGGCAGCTCCGCTCTGCCTGGGTGGCAGCGCTCAGGGGGCGAGCGCTGGTAGGCCGCACGGCCTGCCCGAGGAACTCCTACCTCAGCACGGTCTATTTTATTTAACAATCCCATTTCCTTTTCCTGAATTTCTGGAAAGAGACTGGCGTTTCTCCAGGATTTTCTCTCTAAAGTGCAGCCTACACATGGAAATAAAAACATTTAGGAAGGGATTGGCCGCGCTAATTGGCTGAACACCTCCAGCAGTGCCAAGACACTCACAGGACAGACAGAGGTGCGGAGCTTCACGCCTTCTCCTGTAACCACCAAGACAGCCTGTTTCCAGAGCAAGGAAAGGCAAGGTTGCTTGTGTGTTGTCTCTCTCCCAGCCCGCTCTATCGGTTTTTAATCGATCCCCCACAGGGCAGCAGGCAAGGGCTGTCTGAGGTCTCAGGCCAGACAGCGCTGCACACATGCAAAGGGATAATAAGGTTCAGGAAGGATTGATTTCATTACAAACACCAAGTAGGAGCGTGGCACGCACAGCTTCTACTCACTGTAGACCACACCAGATATGCAGAACTCCTTCCTCAGTATCATTTAGACACAGCGAATGCTAAATAATAAATAAAAATTAGCTCAACTGCACTGTGAAATTGGAGAGCCTGATATTGTAACAAAATCATTGTGGACATCCCCCATGTATTGGTGTTAACCAAAAAACGAGAACAGGCAAACAACAAAAAAATTAGAAATAAAAAAAAAACACAAAAAAATTGGAAGCAGCTGTTGGCTTACAGATGTTACAAGATAACTCTGCTTTTTTTTTTTTTTTCCTCTGTGTTCAAAAAGCCAAACGGACCCAAGGGAATCCTCAATAAAGAAACAAATAAGCAAGCTGGTAGTCAACAAGCAGAATACTTGAGTCTCTCATGCTGCTTTTCTTCTGAATGGGATAGCCAGGCCAAGCCGCTGCTAAACAGATTTTTAGGATTATGATCTTGAAAACTGTATATTTCAAATTTATTTATTTTTTAACCAAGAATATTGACCATGTGTGGTTCTTTCAAAGTAACATGCTAAATATAGCCCTTGGCTAGCACAATTTATTCTGATTGACCCTGTATTTCTTCTAGAAAGTAGTATTTATACCCCAACTCAACCTTTTTGTGGACTCTTAGATTTAAAGGTTGAACACAGAGTAAAAACATACCTCCCCATTGCAGGTAGAAAAAACAAAGTATTCTTGGCATTTTAATCACCCCAGGAAGATCGATGGATGATTTTATACTTTTTTGTGGAGAAGGAGAGGACAGGGAAAAAAAATCACATATATCGATTCCCAGACATCAGTGAAATGAATAATAGGGTGAAATGTCCTACGTAAGTTCTTTGCAGGTCTTGTGAAAGCTGCCTGCCAAGGAAATGTAGCTGTGCATGTAGGTTGTGATTATGCTAAAGAGGCACTAAATTAGTACATTACATGCCCCATTTAGCACTACTGTGCAAAATCTGAGAGTGCTAATACATTTTGTTTCTAGGGTCAAGAATCATTAAAGAATAGAATCATGGTCATTCATTAGCCAGCAAATTAAAGTTTGACAGCTGCTTTTCAGTTCTGATTTCTCTTAAATGGCAGTATTAGAAGTTTTTTTTTTTTTTTTTTTTTTTTAATTCCAGGCTGTTGAATGGTCAGTGTCATCCATAAAGCACAGTATCCCCAAGTCATTCAGCCAGACTTATTTCATAAGAGTGCTATATGGTTTAGGGGATTATTTACAGGGGCTGACAACATTACTATGTGCTATTGAGAGTGGTTTCTTTCTTAGCTGTAAGGTTGTAAATGGTCTAGGCTTGGAGTTTAAACTCAGTTCTGCATGACAAAAGAATCGTACATTGTGTGAGCAGAAACAAGGCCCTGAAGTTCTCTGGGGGCCATCAGTCCCAGGAAAGCAAATGGAAGTTATGCATGTGTATTTAGAGAGAGTGAACCCTTTCATAAAAACAAAAGAAGCAAATAAACCAACAGTCCTCTCAACTCTCAGCAACAGGCTCAAGGTAAGAGAAACCCTGCTCGCCCTCTAAGGTAGGCATGTGACGCTGGGCTCAGGGCAAGTCCTTAGTAACCCTGGCAAAATCCCTTGGATTAGGGTCTTCATTCTGCAAAAGCATCTGCACGCGAGAAGTCTCACCACGTTCAATAGTACAACTCACGTGAATACAGGCCATGGCACCGACACAAGTGTTTGTCGAACTGTCATCCAGCTGACAAAATGCAGCCCAACAGAGACGAGCTGACACTCAAGATGCCGTTGCTCTTCACTCTGCATCACAGCAGCCACTAAGCAGTAAATACATAAACAGATACATTTCTCTTTTCCAGTTTGCTCCTAGTAAATTTATATCAATAACAGGAGGTGTGTTGCTTCCTCCAGACAACGGTCATCATACTGAGAGCCAGGTTTTACACAGTTTTTTACATAGCATGGTTCCTTCCTGACACACCTCAGAGCATTTCATAAACTGCAGCCAACATTTGAGCATCCTTCCTGTCCTTCTGAGTTAACAACTAGTTGTGTGCTGATATCTCTGAAAAACAGGTTTCTCTCTCTGCAAAAAAGCAGCACTGAAAAGGAAGCTTTGCAAGGGAAGAAAGCTTAAGGAGGAAATAAAAAAAAAAAAGATACTCTTGGAAAAAAAGAAAAAAGAAAACCCAGCAGCAGTCTTCTATTGATCAGAGTCCATGGGCTGCCTTTGATTAATAATCTCTGCATCAATACTTACAACTGATGTAATGTCCAAATACGTTGTGTTAAAAATGCCAACATCCAGTTGGATTGATCGAGTTATTTGTACTACAGAGACATTCAGTCCTAGTCAGAACAGTGATAAGACTGACTGTATTGCTAATTAGAAAAATTTAGAAAAAATTATTTCACATTCCACTCACCACAAAACACTCTTCCTTCTAGGCATACATGTAAATAAGTCCCCAAACTTACATAGCACATTTGAAAAATTAGAACACTTGCAGAGCAGAAACAGACTAAATCCAATAATTTATTCTTTAGAAATTATTTCCTCTTTTAGAAATCAATAGAATCGAAAGGCCCTATTTTATAGTGATAAAGCATTGTTCATTTCTAAAGATCCTATACTCTGATAAATTTATGCTGACTGCATTTCCCTTTTGGTGAAACGCTGCTGTCCACAGAGAACGGACATTGAGCACTACCAGCATGACTTCAGGTTTAAATCTCTTGTCTTGGAGGTCTTCCACATGAGAGCAACCTACCTCTACCCTCATGGGATTATTCAGCTGCCCTAATGCACCTTGCTTTTATCATGTTCCCAGCTCCAAGGGTTACAAGAAGCAGCAGCTGACCCTTGAAATCTTAAGAGCATGGGCCTGGTTAGAAGGAGCTCAGTGGGGATCCTACCTCTGCATGAAGTGATCATAGGGTACCTTTGGTGGGCACCTCAGACCCTTCACAGTGTGCAATGTTACCTGGCCCCCATGAATGTATTTCCACAAATGCAGCTGATGGTCTGTCATAAATGAATTACACCAGGAGCTGCAGCATTCATGAGAAGACATGAGTATCCAGGAAACACATGAATATCCAGAGCCTAAAATAAAACCCCAGAGAGCTAGCGACATGCAGCTTTGGGTGCTGTCAGCCTATACGCTGCTTGTTCAGTCCATGCTCGCGTCCCAGTTGTACTTGCTGGTACAACCACAGCTGAAAATTGACAGCAACAGCCCCACTCTGCTGGGACCAGCCCTGCACAGACCCACAGTTGGCCACTGGCCTGATGTGCCCTTTTCTGTTCTTGTTTTCTGTTGCTAGCCCCATTGCAGCCATCCTGTCCTGACAGCATCTCCGGGTTGTGTCACACAATGCTGGTGATTATTCTCTTGTCAGGCTGTGAAAAATGAACTCTAATGCCTTCTGGAGATCCCCCCTCCCTGCCACCCTAGAAAAGATGCTGTAGGAGGCAGATGTGCAAGAACAAGGTGGCAGGGAAGAGAGGAAGGCGCCTGAAAATACTGGATGAGTCCCCTGGGCTGAGCGTTATCTCCCGTTTCCTTTGAGAGCCCCCAAGAGACAGCCTTCCCAAAGCAACCTCTGAGGTGGCCTGTTCCGCTTTTGTCTCCTTCAGCAAAAAAATTTCTGCCCCAGCGGCTCCGAACAAGGCTTCCATTAACTCCGTCCCCGCGAGGGCAGCACGTTGGACAAAAAGCCCAACACTGCGTCCCAGCCCTCAGACAAGCCTGGAAACAAACGGTGCAGGAATTTGTCAGAATAGAATCACCCGCTCGGTGTCACCGCATACATTTACCTACCTCAGCGCCTATTCAGGGCCCTTCCAAAAGGGCAATATTAACAGAGAGGGATCGAACACCATTGCTATAGCAACATCACCGCAGAAAATTTACGGTTGCCCCAGCAAAGGGAAACCCTGTTTTCAGAGCCCTGCAAAGTCTAGGGAGCAGGCCTGATTTTAAAGACAATTCCCCTTCGACTTACTTTTGTTCCTTGCAATAAAACCATTTAAGCAACAACAGAGCAGCAACGTGAGAGGAAGGAGGGTGATGGGAGGATGCTTGGTGCAAAGGGGATGCAGCAGAGCTGTGACGTGCAGCGCTACAACACACACGATTGTCAACCAAGTAAATCACCAGCCTGCTGCAGAAAACTTACAGGCAAGGAGAACTTTCCTGGTGCTGTTACACTCACAGCAAATCTGAGGGCACAGAGGACAGCTGGATGTTGCACCTGAAAACTAGGAGAAAAAGCATAGATAGGAGTTCTGGTTTTCATTGAATCAACAATGACCCCTTTTTCCTCCAAAAAAAAAAAAAGAGTTCTTGAAATTAAATAAAGTGCTTTTAAGTTTGCAGCATAAGAAAGGCCAGAGTAGCAAAGAAAGCTGTTGGAGAGCAAGAACTGCAGGAGAAAAGTCGGATTCGTTGCAATGAGAACTACACAGTGTAGAGGATATGAAAGTAAATATCTAATATTCTTTAACTTTTTAAATCAAGAGGGCTGAACTGCTGTGTGTGGGGTAGAAACTGATGAGAATCTAGGTATGCCCCAAAGATAGAAAGCAAAGAAGTGGTCGTTCTGCCAGCAGTGGTACCTACCCTGTGAAGCCCTTCCCCAAAGAGAATGGATGCCTGGGCAAGTATTCAGAAGAGAGATCTGATCTCCTGAGACAGCAATCTAAGGAAACCCCTGGGTATGAAAACAGATGAGTTAAAAAGTGTAACAGTCCACAGAAGGAGAGTCACATGCACTCGTCCTCGTCTTGCTCTGCCCTAGACATCTGCTGCAGAGAGGACACTGGGCCTCCAGACTCCTGCTCTAACCCCACATGGCCATCCTCACGTAAGGACAGTATAATCAGAGATACATGTATAAATGGATTAATTTACCCAAACCAGTTGATGCTACGTGTCACCTATGGTCTTCCTGTGGAAGGGCAGGCGAGTGTGAGATTTTCTCTGCATATGCTACAGTACCTTGGCACCACAACAAATGGGAAGTGTATTTGCTGAGCTGGAGAAGACGGGCCTGGTTAAGAGCTATAGGCAGGTATGAATAGAAGGAGTTGGCTGCAAGTGACTGCAGGGGAAGGAGAACAATGCTGAGCAGTAATAGGGAACTAATGGAGCACCTCATCGACAAAATTTGGACAAGATTTCTTCAGTGTTATCACTGGCAACCTTAGTATGGAGGGTGGTCCTAAGGAAATCTGACAGGGAAAAAAAATCTGGGAGTACTGTCAAGAGGGAAAGGGACTACGATGAGACAGAAGTCATGAGAACCGGATGGTTACAAGGAGTGTAAGACAAAATTCATAACCATGTACGTAGGGAGCAGCAGAAGGAATTTCTGCAGACACCTGGGCACTTGGAAGGAAATAGAAGGATGTTCCTGGGTATATTACTCAGACTCAGGCAGGCTGTGAACAAAGAAATGGAGATGAGAAAAGACATGACAGCTATCACTCTAGGAACTGAAATAACTTAGAGGCATGTAGTGCAAGAAACCAGAACCCCCATTTACAACCCTGCTGTGAGAATTGAGTCCAGCTGACTTGCTGACTGCAGCCAAATCTCAGCTCATCAGCTGAGCTCCCGAAGGCTGAGCTGCCTGCCCTCGTGCTGTGTACAGGGACCAGTAGGGAACCACAGAGGCCCTACACATCTGACATCAGCAGTCCCTCTTCTTCCCTGAAACTCCTCAGCTGGGAGAAAGGCGGCAATGTTTTCCACTCTCTGCAGTGCAGGGTTATTCAGAGAGTCCTCAAAGTCACAGGGCAGCACAGATGTTTGGCTGCGTGCTGCTCTCTGTGCTGAGCCTGGACCACAGAGGGGTTAAACAGGGAGGAGGATGCTTTTTATGCCAGTGTCATGACCCAACCTTTAGCATCTGGTAATGCTTTCAATGCTGGAAAGCATTCCAAACACTTGGAAATTGGAGCCTCAGGTGCTGAACTTCTAAATTTAGTATGCAAGAAGCATTTCTAGAAGGCAGTTGGTCCAGCCGCCACAGAGACGCTTTCACTTCATGATTCTTGACAATTTACAGCACTGATCTGCATTAAAACCAAAGCAGAAAGCTTGAAATAGCCCCATAATTATGCTGCAGAGAAGCCTCAGATGACCTTCTATTAACACCTGCTCTGCACTAACTGCTGAGCATCAATTCACACCCAGCTACATGCCCAGCTTTTATCTATGTTTAACGTGCCAGAGCACTGAGAACCCCGCAGCCACCCTGACTGCAGATTTGTCCACCTGCACACCAGTGCCCTAGCAAGCAAAAGCATCCTGAATGATGGGGAATGCTCAACAAGCCCTGCTAGAGGGGTGTTCGGGTGGACACCTAGAGGGAAGACCCTGAAGTGTGCATCTGAGCTGTGTCTTCACACAATGACTTTCTCCTGCTGAAGTAAAGACCTCCAGGTCTGGAACTATCCTAACATGCCTGGGGCTGCTTTGCCTGTCCAGCTGGAAAGTAAAGATGCTCTTCCACCAGGGGTCAAGCAAATGACTCTGCATGGCTACAGACACAGCCCTTCCTCCCTCATGGATTTGCAAAAAGAAGAGTTTTCAGAGCAGTGACTGCAGGGCAGTCACATGCACAGTCACCCTTCTGGGAATAACAGCACATTCACAGATCCAAAGAGCGTGACCAAAGCCTCCAAAATTTCTGTAGGTCAAACCAAAGACATATCCATGATCCCCACACACCACAGTCCCACTCAGGTTCTGGTGTCAAGCCCCCTTATATCTGTCATTTAAGGGACTGCCAACAGACTCCTGCTGTCCCTTCGTGCCTATGTCTGCAGGCCTGCTCGTTCTCCCAGGCTCAGGTCTCCATGTGTCCCTCTCTGGGGCCACTTACTCTCACAGTTACACAGGATTCCTCCCTTTACTTACTCCCCTGGCCTTCCCAGAGCTCCAGGCTCCCCTAGCTCCATGGCACTGGGCCCAGCAGCAAGCTCCTTGCCTGGAGCTCTGGGATCCCCCAGGAAGGAGAATGGAACAACAGCAAGCAGCCCCATCCGGAAACCTGCCAGATACTTTTACAGCTCAATATGGTCCTAAGACCTTGGTCTCTGTTTCTGCCCTGCCAGATTTACTGGATAACCTCTGCAAAGTGATTCCCTCAGTCCCAATGGTAAGAAATATTTAGAGGCTGATGCTGCATGTGATAAACAGCACAGCCCTTGGCAGCAGTAAGGCAGACCCTTCCCCTCAGCTGTGACCACAGCTTCTCCTTATTAAGCTCTTTACGTCATTAAGTGGCCCCACTGGGAGCAGCAGAAAGCACAACTGGGAACATTAATGAAGATCTACAGCATTACAAGAAAAAACTCAATGAATCAATGCCTCGTGCCTTATTCCCATGGCCATGACCTGTCCCCATTAGTAAAAGGAGAGGGTTTGAAACAGGAGAAACCTCCCCTTCTCCTCTTTCCCCCTCGAGAGGTTTGCACTGCTCAGCACTGATAGCCGCTTGCAGGCCACAAAGGTGGATCTGGCTAACTTCGTGCCCTGGTGCACCCCCTGTGTCAGTCCTCACCCAAATGCTGCCCACACCAGCAGGTGGGAGCCATGCTGGCTCTGTCACACATCCCCTCTGCCAGCTGGCAGCAGCTGTTCCACTCCCAAAGCAACCCCCCCCTTCTCTAGGGACAGAAGTGAGCCATCATGGGGCACCAGGGCTCAGAAGCGCAGCCAGCAAGAGAGATGAAGCAAAAAGGGCGGATTAGGAGACTTTAGGCTGCTTTAGGAAAACCCAAAAACCATACATAAGACATCAACTTGCACAGATGAGAAACAGTCTTACCTACTGAAACGAAGATCTGAGGCACGTGTTCAAAGCGTACCAAAGGAACCCGGGTGCATGGCCAGGGGATTAGGAACGGGCTTTACACCTGCGCGCATTCACTCACAGCTGGATTCACGCAGCAGCCAAATAGCTCTGAGCAGCAGGAGGAGATGGTGAGGGAAGAGGCTGGGGCTGAAGCTGTTGTAAGATGAAGATAAAGACCCACATCAGGCACAGCCACAAGCAGTTGTGCTCTGCAACTGCTGCAGGTATCCCACCCGCGGGTCCCTGTCCTAGTGCACAGCCTGAGGGACGGGAAACTGCTGGGGAGGTTCCTGCACCAGCACCCCGAGGGCAAGGGCTGGCTGTGGGAACAGACCTATGCTTTTCTGCACTGGGTCACACACCTTGGGGACATTTCAGTTTCCATCAGCAGGAATAAACGTTGGTGAAAAACAAAGAAACTTGACCAGATTTTCCCCATATTTCATGTAAATGCTGGGCAAATAAATCAGTGACCTTCAATCGCTCAGTTATGTTAAGTTTTATACTCAGGGTCATTCAGCCACAGGGTGGGGAGGTATACGTGTGTACCTATCAATGGCACAAAAACAGCTCCAAGGCTGTCTTGCAGGGAATTACTGTACACAGGCCCTGTTTTTCCTCTGTTCTTCCTAGTACCCACTCTGAGAGTAGTGGCAAGGACTATACAAAATAATGACGCGTTTCTTTGCAATGGATTTCTGTGCAGGGATGAGTTCCCTCTCCAGCAATGACAGTATGAGAGCTCATGTGTTAATGAAGGACAGCACCAAGGGGGACAGAGCAGTAATAAGGCTTATGCAGAGGGTAGATCAAGGGAGCTGTGGAGCTTTAGGGCCTTCTAGTAGGTTTGGCAGGAATCTTTACGGCACACAGCAGAGGTCCCATGGCATTGATAATGATTCTTATACCAGTACTAATCAACCCCATCCATAGTTCCCCAAGAGTCTACTCCTTGCAAAAAGGATTACCAATAACACTTGCCTGTGGCGTGGAAGAAATAAATCACAGATTTGAGATCCCTATGAATGTGTATGTTAGGCAGTAACAGCCATCGCCTCCTAGGCCTGTTATGCTTTTGATAGTTGATAGCCAAAAATAAGAAGGGGAGTTGGGCTATGGGGCAGCCTGTAAGCTTGTAAGCCTGCCTACACCCCACAGCAAGGTAACAACGTACCCGTGAAAGCACTGACCACCTCCCGCCTTGCCTTCCTTAGCTGCAAACCACAGCTCCTGTTCTTTCCAAACCTTCTCCCTCACCAGCCTGTTGGTGCCCCTTACTTCTCCAGGCTTCTCCTCCGGGCTCCCACGGGTCACCAGCACCATGTAGTCAGCCTTGACACCGGCAGGATGTGCTCCTGCCACTTGACCCAATATTACTGACACGCTGACTGTGTCTATCACTCACAAGAGAGTTTTGCCCAGGTATCCTGCTTGGTGATTTGCAGAGCCCGTCTCAGGGAGTTGGGAGGGGACTGCAGCTAGGGACTGCCGGGTACCACACAGACATTTAATCCAAGCCTGCCTTGGTCTTGTCACCAGGCAAGTTTAACCTCGGAGATTTAACGCCTTAGTGAGTGTCAGCATGACAGTACTTCTCCCTCAGAAGGAAAAGCCCAGAACAAGACAGTGTAAAGCAACCCTTTCCAGCAGCTCCCATGCCAGGAGGGCTGCAAATCCCCCTAGGAGGAGGCAACATAGCACGGACCTTTTCTGTCTTGGCCTCTGCTGAAAAGCACAATGAAAGAGCCAGTCAGCAACAGCACATGCCAAAATCTGCCTTCAATACCACTACAGTGACCGGCGTTGTTCCAGTGGTCACCCGCTCCCTTCACAAACACCTAGAGAACAAAGTGCAATACTGGGTGCAGGAGCCCAGTTCCAGCTCATGCTGCCTCATTATCTTCTCAGCCTTGTTTAGTCTTTGTCTCCAACGTAGATGGTAAACTTGCAGGGGCAGTGACCATGACTTAGTTCACTGAGTGCCAGACAACTGCTGGAGTTCAGCTAATGATGAGACAACTCCCATAGGTCCATTGTCTTAAATGGGAATTTTGGCTAAGTGAAGACTTCAGGGACTTACCCAATAATAAGTCAGTAATTCAGGATGCACTTAAAGACACATTCAATGTGCCTTTGCAGCAACATCCTTGGGAAGTGAGCATTTGTACTCCAGAGCACAACTGTGAGGAAGTCTAATATTAATTAGGAAGCAAACTCAAGGGCTCTGAATAGGTCCTCATAACAAAGGATCTTTTATTGAATAACTGTAGAGGAGTGCAATGCCAAAGTTTTCATGCCAAAGTAACAATAAATGAAATGCAATTAATGCCTTTAAGGCCAGTCTGCAAATTCAATCTTAGTTTAAAGAAAATAAGAAACTTCTGAAAACATCTTATAAAGACTATAAGAGGGGAAAAAAAAGAATGAATATAAACTTAAATAAAATACACAGGTTGATTCAACCTGTTTCAGCTGATAAACGGCACGGTACTTGTTCTGTGCCAAAGTGACACTTGACCTCTATATATCTTCTTAATGAAGTCAGCATAGAAAGACACCCAGTGAGCCTTTGTAACAGTGCAAGCAAGTTGCAAGCTGGGCTTCACTAATGGGAGCTGTCACTTGGTTTTTTCCAGGTCACAAACTAAGAAGAGCAATTAAATCAAATTGGAGGCTGCACAGATTGGAGCGAGCCTCAATAGACCAGGTACCTAAATCATTAAAGACATAGTTCTTTTCCATGATAAATTGTGGAGGAGAGTGAAACATGCTGCTGGTCATTAATCTAGGCTAATCAGCTTGAAAGCTGGGTTGTTTTATTTAGTAATTAACTGGTTATTTGAAAAAAAATGATACATGGCCTATAGAGCTGCCATCCAGCAGATAATAACACAGAGCAACAGGGAATCTCTTGAGGGCAATTCATGCCTTTTCAATTATAGCCATTGGCAAACTCTGAAAAATGGCTCTACGTTTGTATTGACATGTAGTAAAGAAACACACTCCAATGAACATAGCAGGCACCTTGTTGCATGCTGGTAATTGCTCTGGTCTACCCCTTACACAAACCTCCCTAAAGCAAACAAAACACTTTGGAGGTGTCCTTCTCACCTCGTGGATTTACAGTTAGCACTTGTCATACCCTTCTGCTGGAACTGAGGAAGAAGAGCTCTGATGTGTAGGTGGTTAGGTCTGCAATAAGGGGGGCCCAGCATATTCTTTCATAGCTAGGGGCTGTCTCTCCTCACGCCAATGCACAGTAACCTGTCTGAACTGCTCCAGAAGTGCTCCAAGGGCTCCTCAACCAGCTGAGACTGCATGAAGTCTTACGTAAAGAAGCAGAAACCTATTTCCTGGGGAACCCGCTGAGCAGGAACACCAGCAGATCAGTCTCTGCTGTCCCACATTTATTGATGGACGAAATACACAGGTCTGTCTGTCTATCTTTGTGCTGCAGCGAAATCAGAGTGAGGTCTCTTTGCAAGAACACACTGTAGGAATGGTGCAGTAAGCTTCTAACTGGGAAGAACTAACTGGTCCTACCTGCCCCATCAGTGAAAGGTCAGCATCTCCCAGACCTAGCCACAGTTTTGTTAGCATTTTTCTTTCTAAACACTCCAGTCATTTCGCACAGGGGCACCTAACTCCTTTGCCCTAGACTTGCATACATAAATGAACAACTTTCTCTTGTTGACTGAGACAGATTTTTTTAGCCATGCCAACAATTGCTTCCAGGTGTCCACAGAAAGCCACTCAAATGCAGGGATCATGCAAGCAAAACCAAATTTTTGTCCTTTGTTAAAGACACCAGGGAAGTTACTTCTGCTGGAAAAAGGCTCTGGACAAATCTATAGAAGAAAACTCCATTATTAATACATAGACAACAACTCTGGCATAAGAAGTTCACAAGCCACATGTAGCTGGCAGACTACACTGGAGCAGCATGTACACTTGCCCTGTTTTTCACTCTATCCTAGGTATGTGCTGCTGGCAACTGTTTGAGACAGGATACTGGGCTACCCGGACCACTGGTCTGATGCAGCATGACTGCTCTTTTGTTAGATGTGTTCTTTCTCTCAAGATTTAGAGGAAGAGAAATGTACGACTGAAACAGCAGCAACAGGAAGGAAGGGCAGTACCATTATCAGGTGAGTAAGCACTGGAAGGGCAAATGGATGGCCGTGTTGCTCAGTCATTGTATCTAACCAACTGTACTTCAAAAATAATTGCTCTTTTGAAGAGTCTTTGATGGATATGTTGGAGGCAAGACGAGAAAAGAAAGCCTGTTCAATGGGGCAGGAAGCTGTATCCACCATGCAGAAGCAGCATCCACCACGCACACAAAGCTTACAAATACAGGCCGTACAGAGTTATTAAGCATGGTTGTGGGGTCAGGAGAGCCCCAGAGCCAGCAGCATCCCACAGTGCAAGCCAAGAAAGCTCCAGCAAGCTTAAAAAAGCACCCGCTAATGAAAAACTTTACCAGGAAAGCAGATCACATCAAGGCCACACAGAAGCCTCAGATCCTTTAAGCTGCGCTTTGAAGACCAGTGGTGACAGACCGACAGATAAAGGCAAGGTCACAGGCCATCGAGACCCCCTCCAACATACCATGCAGCTGAGTTAGAAAAAAGAAGAAAAATCATTGTTGCTATTTGACTAAACATTATAAACTAAAAATAGCTGAATATCTCTGATTAGGAGAATTCCTGGGGCTTACAATCCTTGCCACTTGGGGTCCAATTTTTCTCTCTTTTATTATGAGCATTAGGCTTTGGACAATACCAAGGCTACAGAGGGCATATGTTAAGTTAGTCTAAGCCTGCACCACGCGAACCTTTGCACCCTGTAGGCTACTTTGTTGAATATTTCTGTCTCCAAATGAGCTGTAAAGGGTGCAGTTGTTCTGGCAGCAGCCAGCTCAGCTCCCATTAACACGTTTCACGAGAGTAATTTTCAACAGTATTAATAATTGTCCTCATAAAAGTCCATGAGAGGAACTTAACGGACTAGACTGTTTTTATTTCCATGAAATTCCTTCTCTTTTAAAGGCTCTCCTTGCCTGGACTTAATATTTTCTACTTTCAGACCTCAACCAACTGTTTCCAGACATAAACTTTCTTGCTTCAACTGTGCTAATGCCAAATGAAAAGTAAAGTGATTTCAAGTTCTGCCAGACCCCGCAAGTTTGGTTGAAAAAAAAAAATCAAGGATGAAAGGGGTGCACCTGCCAGTCCCCCTCAGATGACCAGGGTGGTGCTCTGGGGAATCATTAGCTCTGAGCAAAGATTTTTATTTTGACTGCACCAAAAACCTCATCAGCAACTGAGAAGGCCCACTGCATGGTCTGTTCCACAAAGTATGGCAGCTGACCGGGTATGTCCACAACAGATATAAAGCCATGATCCAAATCCAGACCAGGATCTTAGGCCTGGGGTCAGGTAGGGGAGAGGCAGCAGGCAGAATTCCTGAGCTGCACTTGCACCTTTGGCTCATTCAGCCACTCTTTTATTTTCCATCAGCAAAGCAGCGTGCCCTGTCTGCAGGTACAGAATGCTCTGATTATTGAAAAGCAACAGTACATTTAAGTATTATGGCTGAAGCTGGGAGAGTCTATGTAGAAAGCTATCTTCAGTAACTTCACTTATGCAGAGAGGGAACAGAATTACTAGCCACTAAGTTCAACATTCAGTCATAAGTAACGCTCTGGGGAAACATTCAATTCAAGACAGATTCTAATTCAGCACATAAAAGGCAGAATGAGATCTCAGTGCTGGAAGCTACAGAACAAATCTGGCCAAAGCAGGGCGGTAACATTTATCAATGACAATAATAAGCTTAACAAACTTACCTGTTGACAAGATCCATCACAGAGAGTTGTTAAATCAGTCCTCAATGATTCTTTCTTGCAGGTCTCTTAGCCCAGACAGAAGTTGGAAACTTGGTGCAAATGATCATAGTGGCACGTTCCGGTTTTTACCAGCTATAAATATCGAGCAGTAAGAATACTTATAACAAGCTGTATATAAGCAGGAAAGGGAATTTTATTTGTTCCTTGATGTCTCTAAATTGCCGAAGACAAGCTATTATAAGAAAATAAAGAAGAAATCTAAGATGTAAAATACTTTTATTTGTGAAGTATGTATGTTACACTAGAAATTGGCCTTGTAAAAACAAACAAACAAGAAAAAGCACAAAATCTGGTATTAGCTCAAATACTTCATGCCAAAGACTGCTGAACTCCTTTCACTTCCAGTGTCAGTGGAAAAAAACAGCAGGAAAAACTTCATATAAATCAGAGGACCCGTACCCATGCCACACCAAGCAACCGTGAAAACCCAAGATCAGCACTGACAGGACAAACCAAGATGACCATCAGCATGCATTATACCTCAGGATCTCTCCCCTGTAGACCAAAAAAAAAACATCACCTCAGATGTATCTTAGACCTATCAGATATGTTTTCAGGTTATTACAAATGTAATCAATGTTTGCTGTCTTGAAAATGTTTGCTTGAAAAGTTACATGGCTGGCTGGCCAACCCTTTCCTCTTTATTGTCACCTTAAAAAAAAGTTTTGTGTGTGGGTGTTTGTCTAGACGGTCTTTTCTAAGTTAATCTTGCCTTGATTGTTCAGTACAGTAATTGCAAACAAACTGTACAACATTGTAGAATCACAGTGATGGCTGAGCAATGTGTAACTAATGGGAATGACCTTCTGGGGGACCCGAAAACCTGAATACTGGCAAAATCACTGAAAAGGAATTCTACAAGAGAGCAGGAATTCATGACATAGTTCTCCAAAAAGATTTTTGACAGAAGTCTTAGCACATCCCCTCAGTCCTCTACCACCTAATATGATGTGATGTGATTCCAAGGGAATCCTTTTGTCTCTTTACCCTAAATTAAGCCTTACGTACAGGAAAGCTATTTCAAGAAGGGCTCAGAGCAAGTGGATTTCAGACACAGCATACTGCCACAGAGAGACATTTCCAGAGAAAAAGGCCATACCAAAGCACTGATTTTACAATTCTAATAAGTAAAAAAAGCCACCCTTGTATTTCTCATCAGCCACGTGGTTTTGTACAATTAAAACTCAATAGATTCTCCCAGGGCTTTGTTGGGGTCCGGAACAGCTCAAAGTGTTCAGCGTGGCATGCCATGCTTATTCTCTCTCTCTGCAGGTCTGTCTGCCCAAGACAGCTCCTTGCAAATGTGTTTCTCCCTAGTCACTGGAAAGAAGCTGTGCTTTTGCTCTGCTGCATTTGAGCAGTGTTTCTGGTGATGCCTAGGATCAGGTGTTGGTAGACTCCAGGAAATACTTAGTTCAGGTCATACGGAAGCCTTTGTTCAGTCAGTATTTCCTTATTTTCACATTAACATTTATCATAAAATTATCACAATCAAGGAACCTGACAAATTCTGCAAAAACCTTTCTATCACGTACTTTGGAAGTCCATGAATGAACATTTTTGATAGAGAAAAGGTTTTGTTCAGGGTTTTATAGCTATTTCTCATTCTAAAAATCAACTGATTATTATTCTGAGGAACAAATTTGAAGCCAACAGCTTCTGAAGGACCAGAGATAATTAACTGATATTATTTAGTATGGATAGGCCCAGGTTGTAACATACATATTTGCAGTGCCTGAGGAGGCCACACACCAAACCTTTTAAACGAATAGCCTAATGTTTTAAATGGCAATATAAAGTGTTCTCCACTTTGTTTTATAACAGCACTCAGTTGACCCCCATCTGTACAGGAATGGTAGTTTGTCACCGTGCAGAAAGTCCTAATCCAAAACCCAAACAGAGTGGTGGGCTGCTGCCAGGCTGTTTGGCCTGTTGAGCTCCTACTAACAGGGAAGCTGGAAGATGCTGCCTCACCAAGAGTCCAACTTGCTCGTTAGGAGGCTGCCATTCCCTTGCTCACAGTAACTCACTGCTGTCCCCTACTGAAGTGACAGCCCGTCCTTTTCCCTGCCACTCCCTTCACCTGAAGGGCCCAAAAGCTCCAGCAGAACCTTTCTGGGAATTGTTTCCTTATCTTTAAGTTAATTGCAAGCCCCATTCTCTAGTGAACAGTGTATGGGGATACATGTCATCAAAAAAGCAAAAATTGCATGAGTTGAGCTTTCTGTAAAGAACAGATAATGTCAGCCTTAAATATGAGAAAAAAACCCAACACCTGAACTGTATAGCTGCTGGGAAATAAGCTTCTGCTGTACACAATTTTGGTAGGCTTAGCCAGAGCAGCAGCCACTTCTGCTGTCCACATTTGCAGGTGGACACGAAAATACTGCAGCTTTACAAAATGGACAGGCTCTTTTCTCTCATAGGGCTGGTGGCTGCTTACTTCCTTTGTACACTTCACAGCTACTGATGGGAAAAAAAATAAGTTTGCTTTTGCAAAAGCAAGAAAACTGGTCTTACTTCTCCCTCCTGGCTGTGATTTCAGTCAAGGCTGGCACAGTGAAAACCTTGTTCTCCCCTGGAAGTTCAAGACAGTTTTGTTTAGGGGAAATAGAGGCTTCAGCAGCTGCTTTATGGTAAAAAGAGCCTTATAGACAATAGTGAATCATCCCCAAAAGCAGTCACTTGACATCAGTCACAAAAGCTTCCAGCCTCATGATCAACGAGCCTCTCTGAACTAATATAAGAAGAATTACGGTGGCATTTTCCTGAAGTGTGGAGCTTTGTCTCTCCTTTTTGCTGGGAACACAATTACAATCCCATCTCCCATAGCCCCCAGCTCTGTGAATAACCAGAGACAACCACAGACAAGTCTAGCAAAATGCAGACAGTAGATCATACAACTTGTCCCATCTCAGCACCTGGCTGGGAACAGCATGCTGGCCTCTTTCTTGTTCTTTGACCTTAGGCTTCTTTTTAGCTTGTGACTGCACTAACCTCAAAGGCAGAGCTGTTGTTTTTTTTTCTGAGACAGAAGAAAAAGGAAACACCATTAATTCAACCCCAAAAGGCAGTAAGCAGCACAGGCCAACCTATCTGTGTCCCCACTAGGGTTATAAAAAGCTGTGGATTAATTTTTGAATGTATCTGTGGAGGGGACCAATCCTGCAAGCTGGTGGACATCTGTTGAGAGTAGCAGGATCCATCATCCACAAAGGCTCCCTTTCTTTGTAGATTCACCTCCTGACAGCATTTGGGTTAATGTTTCTTATGTAATATCTTAATGGCAGATGTACAGTAGACACTTGCCAAACAGATTCATTCTGATTAGGGTTCTCTGCCATTTTAGCTTGCAAACCATTGCATAAACAAACATTCCACACAGTTCACATACAAAATAAAAACTGTGGGTGAAAGCAGAGGTGTGAAACAGAAGAAAGGTGGTTCTGCTTTAAATCCTCACCTTGGACCTAAACATGAAATAAATAATAAAGTTATAGCGAACAATATAGCACGGAAAGGTAGCACAGAAGAAAATCTGTTAATGACTCCATTCTCCTGGGGCATGCTACCATTGAATTGCATGCAGCTGAATTATTCTAGTCTGATCCAGAATGGTGACTCATGTTAGCAAACAAGCGAGCCAGAGATGCTAGTGAAGCGGAACGGAGAGACCCTGAAATGAAACTACGGGTGGCTGGAACTAACGTGACCCCGGACCTTCACAGAAGCAGGGCTGAAGTTCAATTTTTGAGAAGGTAAGTAGGAGGCAAGGAACAGTGCTCTGCTCAGGTAACAGGATGTGTGTGATGGAACCTCATGTCAGCTGCATTTCCTCTAATATGCTATTATGGAAAAGAAAGAACAGATAGTGTGTTTGTAACAAAGCATTTCCTTACCAGATAGACCAACGTTAACTGTACTAATTCAGTGTTTTTTTTTTTCCTTTTTTTTTTCTTGCCAAGTATTTTTCTCCACTTTCAGGCTCTTGAAGCTTAGTCTGGACTCCTCAATGTAGACCTGCAATGTAATAAAGGAGTGTGGTAAGGATAGCATTCCAAACAGAAAAGAACTTCAACAACAGCTTTGCCATTGCCCTCCAATGTTTTCAGGAAGAGAGTGGCTTGTTTCATTATCAGCTTGAAGTAACCATGGCAGACACAGACTGTTTGGTTTCAGAGAGCAGGCACTAAGTTTATATTGTCAGAGCAAACACTTGCGACTCCAGATGACAACATCCCTTGTTGTTTACAGAGTGTGTTATATGCCAGAATCAGATGCAAAGATGCACTTCACAGTAACAAAAGAGGACAATGCCATTATCCTGCAATTGTCAACAGTGTTACAGTGCTGAAGACTTTAGTTCAATATTTGCCAAGCAGTAAAATGAGCAATGCCTGTCAATTTGTTGACCTAGATGCATCAGTTACTAGAAAAACTATATTGAGCAGGCAGCAGTTCAGTTTCAACTGCTGGGGACTCAAATCCAACCACAAAAGCCAGTGCTATTGAGTTACATTCAGATTAACATCAACACTGTTGAAATCTTGTTCTGATGTTGTCATCAGGATACAACAAACAAGTGTCCTTATGCTTAGACACTTCCAAAATAAGTGTAACAACAATTTTGTCAGAGGCAGGCACTACTGCTCTTGCAGGCTGAAATTTCAAGGGGGATTTAAAATGCTGTAAAGAAGCCTTCCTGGGAAGGCTGAAAACCTTACAAAAACGTTACCTTCACCTTAATGCAGCTTGACAGATGTTCTGTAAGCTTCAGGCTACATCAGATGTTGGCACAACGGTATATTTGTACCAAACCATACTTTTTTTCAGTCATCTGTGTCTCAGCACAGCCAGAAAGGCTTCACCTGAGTATCCCTTCCAGGAAGCCTAATGAACCTGGGAAAGTGCTTGCACTTGCCTTACTCCAGAGGCAGATATATGGAGGATTAGTACTCCAGTTGTGCCCAGCCCTTGGTAAGTGGCACAGGTCCTAGACTGAAAGCAGCCTAAATGTCCCTCCCTTGTGTTCATCAGGACACCTCCCACTGTCATATCACTTTGTCACTTACCTGCTGCTGCAATCCATGGACAGGAGAATGAAAAGTTAGTAGAATGGGGTTGTGCTAGATCAAAGGACAGAGCAAACAGTACAGACCCAGTTTTGCAAAGAAAAAACAGGAAACAACACCAAATTAAATCAAAATCAAGCATGTTCTTCTCTGTTCAGTGCAGGCACTGATTCAGGCCTCAAAGGGCTGACAACACCCAGGCTTCATCTAAAGAGCTGACAGCCATCCCTCCCTCCCCCTGCTACACTGAGCATGCTACTTCGTTCCTGCAGGTGAAATCTGTCAGAACTGGGACAAGATCAGCATCCATGAGAATCCCTCTTAGCCCACACCACAGGGAAAGAGTGAGACAATTTTGCAAAGTCTTAATTTGTGAGAACTACTATTGACAGCATCTTTGTGTTTCACTTGGGAGATGCAGTAAGAATACTTTGCCCACCTTGCCCAAGGAATCAATGTCCCATAGTAACCCCTGCCACTCACTCTCCTGTAGCAGTATGCTGCATCACATACTGTCACTGCATGGACTCTACATGCTGGGTGTTTACTGGCTAGTAAATACACTAAAACAGGCACGACAAATCCCTAGTGTATTAAGGGCTGTGTCCCACCAGTTGGCTTTATCCCATGCTTTCTTAAGACAAGGCACATATGTCACAGAGATTCCTCTCCAGCTTATCCAAGCTCTAACGCAGGCTTTTCTTTATGTTTTAAATGAGGCCTTGGATGCTAAGATACCATTCTGCTTTCTTAAGTAATGTCACAAGACTTCTGGTTTGGCCACACAGTTACTCTTTACAAATGAAAGGAAGAGTCCGTGCTTCTGCTTGGGACAAGCAGCAAAACCACTGCTATCTTCTTCACCCCCCTCCCTCACTTTTCCTCTATTCTTTATTTAAAAAATAAAGTAAAAAAAATCAGGAACTTAGTTCAGTCACTCTGGGAACCCAGCCTTTATGTACTGTTTACCAAAAGGATGAACTGGGGTAGGGGTAAGGGACAAATGTGTGCATTAGGTCTCACCTGCTGATTCTCAGGAATCATGAATATTCTTATAATCCCCATCTCTTGGCCCAACAGGCTACAAGTCTTTTCATCACGAAGCTCAATTTCAGTGAGGATCCAGGAGTTGTTTTAAGCTTCAGCAAGTGGTATAATATTCCCTTGTTTCCACATGAAAACAGCCTCTTGCCACCAACCCATCTCCAATGCTTCTTCTCTGCTACTCTTTATTAATAGCATTTGTCTTTCAGACTGGATTATACACTTATATAAATTCTGTTCTGGGTTATGCATAGACTAGGCAGAAAGTTAGAATTTCTGATGTAGCATGTTTCTTTTCATTGCATACGTAGCATATAAGTTGAGATATAGGTATATAGGTATATTCACAAAGTATGTGCTACACACTTGCAGCTAAAACCAGGATGCCAGAAACTAAACTGAAAAGGGATGTGAGCAGTAGCATGAATCACACTGTATACATTTTTCAAGCCAGGTGGCTCTACTGTGAAAATCTAATCTGACCTTCAGCACATCACAGGGCAGAGGATGTCACCTGGTGTGGGAGTAATTTACATGCCAATAGGACAGATGAGAACAGGGAAGAAAGTTGTGCGGGCAGGAAAAGCAAACAGGGTGGGTAAAAACCTGTAACAAAGCAGTGTACTGAGATAAACCTTCATAAGATAACCTATTGCTAGCTGCATTTCCATAAGCCCTGTTTAATTCTAATTTTCAGGCACTGGGCAATGGAAAATTATTTTCTTTTATTGAAAAGGGAAATGCTATCTTCTCCAGCTGAATGGATGGACCATGCATAAACTGACAGGAGGTTAAAAAAAAGTATTTTTATTTATTTATTTATTTTTTTTACAGGGGATGTTCTTATTTTCCTTAGTGAAATAGTATCTGTTGGCAGCCAGTGAAACAAACATTTAATAGCTTAAAAAAGCTTCTGTGCAAAAAAGATCCAATTGATCAGACCAGCCATATTTGGCCATAATTGATCAGACCAGTCAAGACAAAAATCAGACTTTTTTCCACTGGTTAGAGCAGAGGTATTACATGATAAGAACAGAAGTGATGGCCTTCCTGGTTACTGGTGGAAGATCATTTTTTGATTTTAAGGGCTTTATACAGCCAATATTCATGCTGGCCTTGCTAGTGAGAAAGTAGACAAGGACTTGCACAAAGCTATGTATCATCAGCACTGGAGCCCTGTGAAAGTACAAACTCCTTTAGCAATGGGGGAGGGGGCAGGGAAGCTATTCTATTTGGCTGATATAATTAGTCTGTAATTGGTCCTTAACTACAAAGATAATTTGCACATGCAAATAACTTTCAGGTTAGGTGGGTTTGGGATTACAACTGTCAGATAAGCTCATCTCCCACCTGAGATACATAAACATGCCACAGAGGAGTCACAAATGAAGCATGAACAAAGAGTTTGTTTTGGGAATGCCCTGAATCTGTGCAGGATGTGGAATTTTGATTTCAAGAGTAACACTACTTGTATCATAAAATGTCATTATCATGAAGTTTTACAAGCACATGCAGAAAATCTGTTAATATGTACAGGAATCAATATGATAAACATCCCTTCTGTCTGTACACTCAAGCTACAGAACATCAACATAAAATCATTAACACATCTATGGTTTTAAGGCAACACCCTTACCTGGGATACGACCATCCTTTTTCATTCCCTTTATGTCTGTATTTTTCACATCAACTGTGAGACTAGACTAGCTGAAGTTCTAGCAGATTTGTTCCAATGTCTCATTTGGCTTGTGGGAGCCTTCTGTAAAGCATATGTGCAATATAAAGCGATGAGCTCAGATCATAAGCAGGCCTCTCATTATATTTCTACTAGACTAGATAGATGGAGGTGGTTGTACATCTCCCATTTTCCTCCCACAGATACATGCTGCTGTGGCAGCTGAAATTATCCAGAACATTTCTCTTCAGCAGAATACTTCCAAGAATACTGAGTGTGAAATAATGTAAATTGTTTCCTATTGTGGTTTAATCATGATTTCACACTTCAGATACTGTATACTTACTACAACATATACTTAAGACTTAAGGGTGTTAACGTTTTTGTGTTATATATAACATCTTCATAATATGTTACTTCAGAGGCAAAAAAGACCTTCCAAACATCTTCCAGCAATGACTGTGCAGAGGGCAAACTCCCAACTATGCAGGACAGCTATGATAATATTCCCACCTCATGTTCTCCTGGTGGTCACATTCCTCTATTCTTCCTTCCACAAAAGTATCTTTAAGGATGCAGTGCTGGCAAATCTGGCATTAGAAGATTCACGGCTTCTCAAATTCAGTCCTAGTATGTGGGAAACCATTGCTTTCCTTACCATGAAACACACGATCCAAGATCAATCCCTAAGCAAACCATCATGACTCCGTTCAAAGCTAAGAACTACCTTGCCAATTTCAGACACTGATCTGAAATGCCCCTTTGCAAGCCACTGTTCAGTGTACGCTGTACTCAGCTTGTATCTCAGCCTCAACAACTTCTTCCCGACTAAAACAAGTTAACACTGGGCTGTTCAAAGCTTGTTCTTTGTTTGCTTCTTGCATGCTCTTAAGACGGATGTTTCAAGGCATAAAACAGGATATAAACACACATGCATTGGGGAAAAAAAAAGAAAAAAGGTGTCCAGGTGTTTAAGCAATGCCAAACATTAAAGAATTCCAATTCACAGTTTCCTCTAATGTGGCAATTCCAAGGGACCAAGCGTGTCAGGACATGTATCCAGAACACTTTCTGCTCGGGTGAGTTCAGACAAGGTCTGCATTAACTCCCCAACCTGCAAGAAAATTATTTGAAACAAAAGGTTCAGATATGTCCCCTTCCCTCCAACACGCCTGGAAACAAATGGTACAGGAATGAGGTCAGAAAGGAATCATCCGCCTACCATACCGCTGAATTCATTTACCTACCTCAGAGCCCATTCAAGGGAAAGGGTGGGATGGGGAACAAGGGATGATATAAAGCAGAATGAAGCTCTGGGGTCGCTTGCTACATTACAAGATTTGACAGGCCTTTGCCAGCCCTCAGCTTCTTTGTGTCTTTCACATAATAGAGAAACACAAACTGAGCAGCCTGTGATCTGGGGGTTGCACTATTAGACGGAGTAAACCCTTTGCAAATGCTAATAGTATTGTAGCATCCTGTCAGGCAGCAACACAAAAAAGGATGTTGATTTTCACATGAACCAGTACAGGCTCATTGAACGGAAGGTTGCAATGAATGTTCCATCTCTAAACATCAAAAGTCATAGGCAATTGGCTTGTGGAGATGAAGCAAAACACTGCTTTGAATGCTCTTAAACATACAGGGCATACTGTTAGCTTGACACCTGTTTTGTAAGGCTAGAAAAGAGAAAACACTTTCTTGAAATGGAAGTGAAAATGATCTCTGGTTATGATTTTATGATTCTAGAGCTGAAGAGGCTTACGTTATCTACTGTATTCTATTCTACGTGCTGTATTTTAGCTATTTCTTTTATAAAGTACTCTTTTAATTGAAACTCCAAATATTTACCTGCATTAGGAATGGTTTAATCCAAGACGTTAATAAATGCACCACTCTGATTAACCTTCAAGAGGCTCATTGTCATTCTTGGGGTGAAAAACTTGAACAAAGTTCATCTTGTTGGTTGTCACTATCAAGGATAGGATAGAAATCCATTTTTGAGTCAGAAAGTGACATTAACACACACAATAGGATGCACTGCTCCTGAAACTGTCTTACAACCTACAGACTTCCAGCAGCAGCAGCAAGAAAAAGACTTCTATCAGTGTTCTGTAACACAAACAAACCATTTGTATCTATGCATAGTAAACAACTTTTCAGCAGAAGTGACTAGAAATAATTCTGGAACTGGTTCTAGAAGTGCACCAACAGAACTGATTCCAGAATAAATCCCACAGCCAACTGCAGGCTCGTTTCTGGATTCAGCTCAAGAACCATGCCTGGATCCCCCATTGAGAGTTGATTCAAAAACACTGCTACAATATCTGCCAGACTCAACTCTCAACCTTCTTGCTAGAATCACTTCTAGAGCCACTTCTGGAAGCGTTTCCCAGCTAACTTCTGATGCCAACCCAGGAAGTTTGCCTAGAGTAAATTCCAGAAATGGTTCTCAAACTGTTTCTGAGGTTGACTCTGTAGTTGTTTCAAGAGCTATTCCAGAAGTACTGTCAAGTACTATTTCTTGAATCAATTCTATAGTCAAGTTAATGTCACACCCATAATTTTACCATTCATTTACAGAATGACAGCTTGGATATTTTCACTTTCTGACGTGCTGCAGCACAGAGGTGATGGCAGATGTCAACAAGATTTGTGTGCACAGAAATTATTTTTTTTTTTTTACATTCCAGCACACAGCATAAATAATTGTTACAATTTCTGTATCCTTTCAGCTTCTTCCCTTTGTTTCTGTATATATATTTTATACCTTTTTATATACTTAAATATTGAACTACAGCCTTGTTCTATAAAAATAATTATGCGATAACAGGCATATAGAGCAAATAGCAGTTTTGACAAACCACATCTTTAAGAATTATCTATGTATAATGTATCTTGCAAGGGATTTACAATGCATTTTATTTATATTGTTGAATAAAAACTAGCAAGTGGTTGATTGGGGTCTGTAAAGATTTCTGCAAGGGAAGATGGATTACTGAACTAATTACAAAATAGAACAAGATCCAATAGGTCTAAACTAAAATAAAAAATAAACAAGTACCTTGGAGATGGTAAGTCACTGCAAAGGCATCCTATCAAGGAAAGTGACAGAATCATTCAAGATTTAAGATTGCTCAAAATCTTTATGTTAAGATTAAACTATTTTTTTTTCTTTAAGCCAATATTAAGCTCTACAGAAAAATAAATATATTTCCATTGTGTGGGTGATCAGAGAGTGTTCATAAAAGGACTTGTAGCCTGGAAATCAAGCTTCTAGAGTCATGTCTATACACGAGACAGCAATAACTGGAAAAGCAATAGTTCATGCTACCAGGGTAGTTTTTATCAAACCTCTTCTTTCTCTCCAGGCTTTGGAAATATGCAGGTTTCTACTTCTCAGTCAATGGAGTTCTCTGGAGTCAATGGAACTGCATCCTGTGGAAGTGAAAACAAAAGGAAAATAGTAAGTTAGTTAGTAAATAGGAAGTTAGTTTATTAGCTGCCTTTTTTTTTTTTTTTTTTTCAGATAGCCATACATACCAAGTTCTTGTGAGGTACCCCACTATCTGAGTAATCTTCATCAATGTGCATCCCCACTTCCATGCGAGGGAGCATGATTGGAACATTTCCTAAAACATCTCAAAAAAACAGAAACACACCCCAAATAGTCAAAGAAAATTTCTGCTGCAACAATGCGGAGATCATCACAGACCAGCAACACCTTCTCTGGCAAAAGGATCCTGCAAACATCTCCAGAACCAAATTCTACCAAGAAGGGAGAGTTTTAAATGACTCAAAGGGTCCTGGGTCAGATTTCTAGATTCCATATTTCAACGTTTCTCAACAGAAGCAATGAAATCTCTTGTGCCCTTTTAATATGACTGTTGGAGTTAAGTTTTAAGAAACATGAAAATTCAGTGCTCTAAACCTTAGCTCTGGGAATACAAGATCAAAACTCAGTTTAGGTTCAAACAGACTCAGAAAAAATGATCCTTAATGTTGAAATAGAACATACTAGTAGGTTTGGAATAAGGGTTTTGATTGACATTTTCACCCTCTAACTTACTGCACTTACCAAATTTTTCGTATGTCTCATGGTCTGGTAACTTAGTATGAGGTTACTTGAAACCACTAAGAAGGAAGAATTCTGTTGACATGTGAAAAAGCACCATCCATGCCCTTTTCTTGAAGAAATGACAGAAAAAATATCCTTGGCCTTTAATATTTAAACCATGGCTCATAAACTCAGTTTATAGAAAATTGAAATATCTTACCATACCTACATGACATAAGTAACATGGTTTGGAAATGAAATATTCATTTATGTAATAATGATATTCACTTATATAATAATGATATCTGCACTCCTTGATGCCTCCCTCTCAAAACTTAGAAAACCACAGAAATTACAGATTAGTCTTTGCTACTTATAACAGACAAATTGCTTTATGTAGACTACAATGGTAGTTTATGTAATATAGAAAAACATCCTGAATTTGAAAAATAAACAAAGAAGGTTTTTGTAGTTTTACTGGAAAATAATCTGACACGTTAATTTTCCTAATTTCAGAACTGGTTTGTGTGGCTACAATGATTTTGCAAGACCCACAGTCTGGAATGACTTACATTTCTCTGTATCATATAAATCTTAAAAGACAGTTCAAATAATTGCGTTTGTTATCTAAAAATATGTGTAACAGCACATGCTTGTCATGTTGCTTAACATGATTACATTTAACTATTTATTACGATAATCCTTACAAAGAGTAATTTTAAAGTGTCTCGCTAATAGTGCTTACCAACTCTATTTTTAATTTTGTTAATTGATGCTAACTTACTAGATTTAAGCATAACTTATATCAAGGTCAGAGGAAGTAAAAAGTTATGGTAAAGTCCTATAAAAACATCATTAAATTACCTCCTCCTTATTTGCCAAGATCACTTCTGGTTAATTGAATCTAATCATGAAATCAAATTACTGCAGACTTATAATTCTTTACTGCTCCTGATAAGCAGGTCTGCAATTTAAGCTTTGTGGAGCAAAAACACAGCACCTTCCATATCAGAGTTTTACAGTATTTCTGCAATCAATTTTTTAGTATTCTTCTTCATCTGAAAAAAACAGATATACTTTCTGAATTCATGCATGGGTTGGTAAACTAAATACTCTATATTTCTCAAAACCATTGTCCCACTAACTATGTTTAACTTCCAGCATACATTTTCACAGCTTAACAAAAGAGAAAAAGAAGGCCAAAGTGACTTCGTAAGTTAGGTGCAATAGCACTGTGTTCAAAACCCACATTTTATTTTTCCTTCGGTTACATTTTTATTCAATAAATACCTAGTTTTCATGGAATACATCATGCTAAGTCTTAGATGAGCAGCACAGAGAAGTCAGAACTAAAACTATAGGAACATCACACTGAAAGAGATGAATGCTGGACCACTGGATGCAAAATTTCGCAACATTTACACATTACACAGAAGTTTCAAACAGTGATCTCTTGAAGTAATGCAAAACTTTTGTTGTTGTTGTTGTTGTTTTAATACAAAGAGGAATTTAACACAAGTACAGACTTATTTTGCTTGCTATACAGCCTATGGAATCTCTCTTCTGTCTTCACAATTGTGCAAACATACATTTCTAAAGTTACTGTCAGAAAATGATGATGATACAAGCTTTTTCTTCATTGTTTCAATCCTTAAAAACTCATTCTCATAAAGCAGTTTTAAACAAAAACAAAAAATCCTCAAACATAGTTAGATCACCTCGAAATATTTAACCTTTCAACAACATTTTATGAATAGCTCTATATTAACTTTTTGTACAAGGGAGTAAATACCTTATTGTCTGAATATTTAGGGAAAATTTTACCAAAGTTCTCTGTTTTTCAGTGAGAGCAAACAGAAAAAGTATCTGTCATAAAATATTTGGAAACCTCTCTTTTAATTGCCGAAAGTTCAAAAACCAATAGCCTTTTCAAGAGAGGAAAATAAAGCTATGTCAATTTTTTCAACCTTCATAATCAGACAACTGCAAAAACAAATTGTTGTAAGCCTAATAAGCCTGATATCTTCTTCCACAGAAGCATTCAGAAGTGTATCCAGATCATCTGTTGCAAAGTGTGGGCAGAAAAACACTGTGGTGATTAATCACCAGGCACCTATGACACAGAGCCTAAATCATGCCTAAATTTGTCAGAAGTGACATTTCTATGGCAAAACTAAAACAGTAAAAAAAAAAAAAGACTATATTTACTGATTATTTTTACTGTATTGAATGATAGAAATCAAGTGGGTATGGATGGACCTTTTGTTTAACTTCTATATTGAAGTGATTTTGGTCTTAGAGTAGCTATTAGAAAAATTAAATTAATTATATTTTTGCTTTTTTAGTTAAGGAGGTTGGACAAGTTGGAGTTGTACAGAGTATCTTTCTACATTTTCCATGTAATCAATTTACTTTGTACCTATGGGGAAGAGAGGAGTTAAAAAGGAAATCAAAGTCTGTGCAATCCCAGAAATGAAATGTAATCGGCTATGATTCAGAGTAACAACATGTATTAGGAAAGAATTGGTAAAAGGAACAGCTGTTGACATTATTTCCTGAGCCAAACCTTTTAAGGTGTCAGTGAATAGCAGTCTGTACTTTCACTTGAAAGCACTAGAAGAATTCCTTGGATGACGTCTCTCAGGAGGTTAGGATTTTAACAAAATCCACAACTTCCTCTCAAGATCTCAATGCCATGCTTTAAATTCTGTATCAGAGTGATCACAGATGGTTTCAACACACAGCTTAACAAACAGAAGTGGCATGACTTGGAAGGGTGGTTTAATGTACATACAAATACTAAACTTTACGTCAAACTTTCAGGATCATTTGCAGGCAAAAAACCAACAACAGATAAAATCACTTCATCAATCTGATCCAGCTCCACTGTACAAGACAGATGCCAAAAACGAAAGCCTTTTTTCCTATCAGGAAAAAAAAAAACACCTTAAATGTACAACTTCAGCGAGCTCTCAGGCTATCTCACTGAGACACAAGTCAGATTCTTCTGCTGTATACATTTAGCTTCAAAAATTAAAAAAGCAGCTAGGTTTTAATTGAACTTCTCAATCACATAAGACATTTTCTTTCTCCTCCAACATTTCAGGATGCTCCCCAAAAGATAGGAAACAGAATGGGACACAAAAGCCATTTTTATTCAGTCTTCTTTGTGCAAGGTATCCTGGAAAAGGCTGCATTCTTGTGTAAAGTTGCTTCTGAAACAGAAAGGAGATTATTTTAAAATGCATGCAAATACATCACAGCACATAGGCTTTTGTTTTTGACAATTAATACTGAAGAATAATATTTGTAAGTGACCTGAATGTATATTATTTTTGCTTGCAATATACAGTGCCTATAAGGAAAAGATTTCAAAATGCTTTACAAACAAAAAAATTGCTTCCTTAATTTTCATTCCAGCTAAATACAGCCTCTCTCTTAACATGGACAAAAATAACAAACCAAGAGTAATCAAATAGCTTGAAGTGTTTCACAATATCTGAATAACTAGCCATTAATTGTATTTCTATAAAATTTCACTTGTGGTGTAAAAGCTGAAACTATAGTTTTTGCAGATTAGAAGCAAGAAGCAGCAGTAGCCATGCAATGGAATAAAATAAAAGGAATTTTCACAAGGTCTTTATGAAAACATGTGCATCTAAGAGACATGAATAATTGTTTTATACTGAACAATGAGAAAAGTATAATAATTCTTTCATGATCTAAACATGATTACCTGCTTGAACGATTGTTCGTCTAAAATCTATTTTTCTTGATGGAGGGCTTCTATGAAAGCTTCAAGTTTTTCCTGAATTTCCCGAACTTTTTCTGAAGAAATAAAAAAGATGGTCATTTAAGTATCTAGCTACTTACATTTTTCCACATCAGAAGAAATGAAACTGTTCCCTTTGAACAAAGAACTTCTACAAATACATTTCATGATTATCATGCTAATAATTCCATAATTTACCAAAGAAATCCCATATTGTTGTATTTCAAAACCCTGAAACTTCCATTACTTCATGCACAGCAGAAGTGCCATACACCTGTTACATGTAGGGAATTGTTACCCTTTAACTAATGTCCACTAACCCACCTCTCTATTAATCAAATATCCTTATTATCTACAACAAGTGTCACAAAAACCACAAATCATCCTAAAAAGAGTTAAAAACAAGCGACCTTTCAGCAGGCAGAATTTCAGGGAATGGTGAATTTCAGGGAACTAACCAAACAACAGTATTCAATACCCCTATACAAAAGGGCATATACAATATTAAAAATGTTTAACGTTTACACTTTATTTCCTTGCATATCAGTAGTAACCAGATGGACGTAGGCAGAACCTTATTTTATACAAACACTAAAGATGGGAGCTTATTTCTTGAAAAAAAACAACAAAACAAACAAAAAACAAGACTGGAACATCACTGCAAGTAACTACTACGAATAAAAAGGTAACATTGGGAAAAATACAGGATTTTAGGCATTTTTCCACTCTTTTCTGAATTCCACACAATAGTTGTCATCATATAGCCTATTTGATTTATTAAACAACTCATGAAGCAAGGTTTAGAACCTAGCTGGAATCTAAAGCCTGCAAGATTTCCTCCTTCTCTCTCACCAGATCCTCATTGAAGCTCCTTCTGTGTGCGATTATAGCCATGAAAAATAGCACACTTCAGAAAAATGAGAGGGGGGACAGACAAAAATAAGTCCAATGAGAATAAACATGTAAAAAATGTCCTGTCTCTCCCCTTTCCCCCACATTCCAAGATAAAAAAATACTGTTGGATTAAACCTGTATGTTGCTTGATATACAAGGTTTGAGCTTTTCTTTTTCTTTCCTTTTTTCTTAAATCTATCTTCTAGTAATGTTTTCTTCTCTTTGCCAATACCATACGTTATAAACTTGCTTTGCTGAGCTGAAATAACAGCAAAACAGAACAAAAAATACAGCTATTATCCTTAAATGGGGATACATAAGCATTATGGAAGAAAGAAGTAGGTCCTCAAACAGGAATACAAGAATGTAGGCAAGGGAACTAGAAGTTCATCTAGTAACAAAGTGCCAATCCCACGGATAATTACGAAAACCATTTTAGAGCAGTACTAATACCCAAACTCAACAAAATCCTGTAGTCCTGTTCTAGCAGAAGTACAGAATTTTAGTTAGCATTTAATAAAATATGTAAAATAGCCTGTATGGGAACGAAGAAATCTCTAACTTACATCTTTATCATGCAATTTTTAGGTGATGAAAGGCAAATCACTTATACTTTCAACACTTCAGTGTCCCCTTCCCCAGTAGCGCTTATCTACCAGCACAGAGGCACAGGGAGCATGAATCACACTCTGGTTCCAAAGAACTTTCTCTAGTTTCAGCTGCCTTCATTTTTTAAAGTACTTTGATATTAAATGAAGATTACAGTCAGTTTGAGGGTGAAAACTGTATTTTTGGAAGTTACAGAACAGCAGTAGCCGATTTTTAAATTTTTTTTTTAGCAGAAAAAGTCTTGATCCAGTTCAGCAGAGACAACCTTTGAACGCTGCCAATGGAAAAAAAAAAAAAAAAAAAAGGAATTCACACAATCACTTCTTCTCACTAAGTTTGAAGTATTTGTTTGCTATCCTTAAGTCAGAAAAAAGTAGTTTGATTTTTTTGGCATGTCAGGATATAAACCTCTCATGTAACAAAAACAATAATTTGGCATTTATTAGGCAGCTGCTTAGCACAGCTTCTAATATTGATGCTGCGTATGTTTACAAAATTAACATTTGAAAAAAGTGTCCTATTATCTTGGAGAGAGTCAACACGTTTTTGGGAATTGTTAATCCTGTATCTCCCTCTCCAAAATGAGCAGCAGTTGCCAGTGATAACTGGAGATTCAATCTCACCGTCCAGAAGGTCTCTTCATGTTGTTTAATAGCTTTGTTTTTGGAGTGGATATATGTATTTATATAGTAACTATAAGTTGGTACATTTTTCCCCAAATATTCTTTTCATATTGATCAAACTATTAGACTCAGCGAAAGCAGGCAGATTTAGCAGTATTAAATGTAAATATTTTCCCTTCTCAACTCCTCGCTAATGAAATATTCAAGTCTTGAAAATTAATAGCATCAGCAAAAATCTGTAATTATTATTTCACCCTTGAAAAAAAAAGGTTTGTGCCAACAAAAGCTATTTTAATTTTCTGATTAGGGCATATTAAAATAACAGGATAGCAAATATTTATTCCACCAGAATGTACTGAATCAGCTGTGGTTGCTCAGAGAACATACACACTGAAATTGCCTCCATATTATGAGAACTTTATTAGTTTTTATACTTGGACGGAATTGAAATGATTGCTTAACTGTAATAATTACGAGGTCTTGGGGTAATTTAATACTTTGAAAAAACATGCTAGCTATTCTTCAGAAACAACAGTTACAATGACTGCCAAATAGCTGCAATTACTCATGCTATGCCTTGCATTCCTAGCAGTAGGAAAGCCTCCTGCAGCAGCAGATACCAGCCAACCTGTAAGATTGACCCCACAAGTCCATTCTGTACCACAGAGAAACGCTATGTTAAATCAGCTTACCTTTTAAATAGGGGAACTGCAGACTTACGCATTGACACTGCACACATCTTAATAAACCAGTAAATATAAATGCTTGGCAGAACTTTTCTGAAGAGTACAAGTGCAGGGGCTGCAATTCTGGGATAGATGCCAGTAGGTTCCCCAGCACTTTATGACACTGCATTTGCCACAAAAATGTATTGTTGCAGTTCAAGAGTCAGATTTTACCTGCCTGTAGTTGAGGAAGTTTTTGGATGCAGTTCTCTTCTCTGTGAAATACACAATCTGTGTAGTCAGATTTGCAGGGTTATCATTGACAGCTTCACCAAAATATTATTGATTGAAAACTTCCTCAAAAAAAGTGCTTTAATTTGCAAGTATGTATGAACATGTCAAACCCCGAACATCACTTGGGTTTCAGGTAAGACCACTTACTACAAAAGGTAATTATGAGACAGACTAAGTGACCTGTTGCCCTTCCTGTGTATTCTGATTGTGTTTTTCCATGTAGAAGTAAATCTTGGATTAAAAGCATTCAGCTTGCTAGCAAACAACTTCTGTAACATGTTAAACTAGCTCAGTACTGTTATGCTGTGCTCCAGTATCACAGAAGGCTTTGAAGTACTCCAATTATATGGTATTTCAGAAGTTTAAATATGCACTATAGTTTCTAGAAAGAACACAGTGTCTTTGACAGTTTTGAGGCAGAATTGAAGTTACAAATAAATAACACTTAAGCAGTGATAAAAAAAATCAAATGGTATCAATGAAGAATAACTGTAACTGAACCCTTTTCTCCATCTTCAGACCAGTAAAATTCACAGGCCTAGGGGCAATGAATGGCTATTCTATTTCCCATTTACCCTGTGTTTACCTAAAAGATAAGCTGTTCTTACATCAGCTCATTATGCGTCTTGATCTGGTCGTGAATATTCCCATAATCCTCCTTCCATATCCCATAAAACTTCACTGACAGAATGAGGAAATTCTTTATTCGGATGTCTTGAAATCCTCATTCATGCACAGTCTATCCTTATCTCCATAAGAAATGATATTGCTACCTACTCATTTTCTTTTCATTAATTCTGTGATACTAGATCTAAAAGGCTCAAACCCAGACTAATTGATCTGTAATTAGGATTCGGATAGGCTTTGAACACACCAAAAAAACCCCACAGCCACAGATAAAGTTGGCTTTTCTAACATCATAAGATGTTCAGAAGAAAACCCACTCAAATATTCATTCTCACGAGGACTGCTTGCTCACTGGTTGCAGGCCATCTACCAATTAACAGCTGAGGCTGTTAACAGAGGCTAGAGAATCGCTGCTAAAGTGAAACAACTAAAATATCAAATCTAACAAACAAAACTCCTGAAGTAAGGTCAAATAATCTTAAAAATAGTGTTAAACAAATTTTAAAATAAAGCTTGTTACTTATTTCAACAACACTTTACGTAGCAAGAAAAAGGTTTCTAGGTATTTTCCAGCTGCATTAATTGGTTTTATAAGATGCGACCTCTCTCCACAAAATTGGTCTTGCTTATGCTTCTAAAAATAAATGAAATTATAGGCATTCAAATCAAACATACTTACATGTAAATAAGCAGTGGATTTAGCACAGAATTTTAAAGATAACCATGTCTCTCTGTCTCACAACTTGGAGAAAACTGCATGAGGATTTTGTTATATAAGGCAAATCAAAATGCTTCCCTTTCCCCTGTTTACATGTCTGCCAATATGGCAATGATTTTCAGTTGCACCATCAAGAAAAATTGTAAACTCTTTTGGGACAGAGATGCATTTTTATTCTGTACTTTGATGAAGCACATAGCATGAAAAGGCATGATAAAATTTGTTAATACTTCATTATAAATCCTCCTGTTCTACATTAAAGTGATTTCTACTTCTGACTAATACTTACATGGCTTCAATATCTGTAAGCTCATGGTTCTTCCTTTTTCCCTGGATTTTACTTAGGTTTTAGCCCCCATCCTCTGCCTTTTTTTTTTTTTTTTTTTTTTTAAATCTTCCTTTCTTCATCCCTTCATTGCCTATAAACATTGTCACTGCTTGCTGTGCTACTTGTGTGTTATGGTTAATTAACCATAGTGGCAAAAATGTTGAATTTACTGCTGTGAATGCATCATCTTTCCTCCAGCAAAAAGAAAAGCCCAGTCTGTAGTCAGATTTCACCAGGATGCCCAGAAGCACGCTATTAAAAGCTGGAAATGTCGTTCCACAGTTTCCTATTGAAAGCTGAATTTTCGCTTAGGGCTACCTAAGACACAGACCCCATACTTGTACTCAACCCCCTACAACCATCCAGGTGGAGAACTGAAAAAAAAATCTCCCTGATGTTCAATCATTTGCACCACATTCCTGAACTTTCTAAAGGCCACGCAAAAGCCAGACCTCTTGTTGAAACAGCGTGAGGCAGTGTGCTGAAAGGCACTCCAAATAACGTCCCAAGGAGCAGGCTTTCCAGCCACAGTTACCAGACCTGCACCAACACGCTTTCTCTTGGCTCACTCCACCGCAGTCTAACAGGTCCTGTAATTCACTGATTGGGGCAGGGTCATGTCCTGCTGAAATTTAGACAATCCTTTGAAACCACCCATTGCACTTTTTGCCGGTTTCCTCTTGTTCGCATACCATATTTTCCTCTGGTTGAGGACAAGAGGAAAGCTAAAATTTTAAGAGGGAAAAAAACGGCAAAACCACCCAGGCTGCCCTTAAAGAGACACAACATCATTTATCAGCTGCAAAGACAGATTTATAAGTAGAGGGCCCCCTCTGTTCCTTTAAGGCTGCAAAACAGATGGGAAGTGAATGGACAGTCAAAGGGTCAAGAAAACACACGGGAGGTGCTGCTTGTCTGCTCTATGTATGTTCCCAGCATAAGAAAGAGGTCAAGATTGTAACTGCATGGCTGGGTGCTGGAAAGGCCTTTTCTTTAAGCTGTTACAAAGACAAACGCTGTTCCTCATCCTGCTGTCAAACTGTTATAAATATTGGTTTGTCAAGAGAGTTTCAGCATTTTTTTTTTTTTTTTAAAGGCTGAACAGGAGGATGAATCATGTGAATGATTCTTAAACAATTGGCTCATTAGTGTAATAAAAGCACTGCAGAACTCGGCAAAGTTTAAATGGAATTTATAATAGTTCACGTAGTCAATCCCTGAATCATTAGAAATAGACAGCCTTTAAAATGCAAGCTTGCAGAGAACAGCTAGCATACTCTTCAGTTACTAGCAGTTTGAATGAAGATGCTAACTGATGCTTGCCTTCGCTATGACCATGTTTCTTATACCTACTGCAATCTGTAGTAAGAGTTGAATTTACCGCCAGATTAATTGAATTCTTTCTAAAAATTCTGATTTCAAAGTATGCTCACTGGAATGGGGTAATTCTGATACTAAGCTTTGTAAATACATTTATGGATCAGGCTTCCCCTCTCAGACATATACCCATCATTATATTCAGAGTTAGTTACAACCCTTCTACTTGCCACCTTAAATCCCTTTGCCATCCTGAGCCAACTGGCATTTTAATCCACACGACATCTAAATCAGTGTACTCCTGTTATCAGTCCCAGAAAGACGATGATGAGGACAGAGACATACTCTAACTACTGAAGTGCATCAGGCGAGATATTTTCATTACAAAATAAAGACAGTATTTCAGTGTCCTCTCAGAAATATTTATTTTAAACCCTAGAATGAGAGAAGGCACCAGTCATATTCTCTCAATACCACTATTAAGATCTCCAAGGGTCAGTCAGAATCTCATTTTCACAGATATGACTTCATCTGCAACTGACCTGGCTGAAAAATTTCCTTTAGCATGGCATTAATAGGAGAAAACAGAGAAACTGTTTCTTACAAAGACATACAAATTGAAAATTCTTCTTTTCCCTCTTTACAGGTGAATCTGCCTCTAAAGCAGGAAAAGATCAATTAGATTGTAAATTTAGCCTGTTCTAAGAACCTAATAAAATTTTAATCTTAAGTCATTTTAGACAGAAAAAATAAAAGTAAAAATCAAAGCTGCCATCACTGAAGTTGCTTCTGTTGCAAGTATTAATATCATATTCCCCCTACATATTTTATCTGAGCAAAGCTATCAGTTACCACTTTTATTTCAGACTAAAGAGAACGAGGCAGCAGTAGAAGATAACCTAATCTGAAAACACTTCAGCTATTTTTACAAGGTATTGAGCTTTGCCACATTTTTTTTAGCATTACTAATAATGCTTTTTAGCACCAGAAATGGGAATTGTGCATTGTGCTGGTGAAACTGTAGGTTACCAATCAATCAATGCCTTGACCTATAGCTGCCCCAGATTCGCAAGTGGGACCTTTGCAGCTTAATGAAATGGCTTCGACAACATGTTTCCCTACTCCTCAGCCAAACAGAACAGAAGCTCACTGTATTTCTTGGAGCTGTCCCCAGGGCTCTTCATACTGGCAAGCACGAAGTCCTTCTGTCCCTGGCAGGGCAGGAACATAGAGCAGAGGTATGTGCCTGAAGCAGAAGTGACAACTAAGCAGACTTCTGACTTTATACAAGATGTTTCTACAGGTTATTACACAAGTCCCTCTTGTCTACAGAAAAGAAACTAAATATTACCACTGCAAAATGTGAGGCCACATTTTGAGACTAGTATACATTTCTATACTGCCATTAAGGTTAGCTTAATGTACAAATGCAGCTTAATAAAGATTAATAATCAAGTTTATGAGAGTCATGATGTCTGCAGTAGCAAGGTAGGACTTGGGCTCCTTCCAGTCCTCTGTCTCTACCTTAGATTTTTAATTAAAACTGTTCTAATAACTCTATCTTTCAACAGAATTTAGTTTTGCTGCCTACTGGACAGCTAGAAGGAGCTTAGCAGCAGAATGACAAGGAAACCTCATAAAACAGACTCACCTCTTGAATCAGACTTACAGACACAGTTTTCATTTCAAAATCAAGAAAATTAACCTAGCATGTATCAGAACACGATGTCACTCATTATTTTGGGTGGAAATGGCAAAAAGTAGAAGGTAAAGGCAAACCAGAAATATTACCCAATGATTCATCCAATGTTGTAAAATAATTTACTTTTTTCTAACTGATGCAGAAAAGACACATACAGCTATAAATGTAAGTTACTTATGTAAATGCTACCGTACCCTTGGAGCTATAAAAGTGTAAGGAGACTGTAACAGTGTAAATAACTGATATACATTGGTTCTCCACCCAAAATAAAATGTACTCAGTAGTTAGTTAAATAATGATCTGACATGCTATCAGGAATATTTATGTGAAACTCTATCAGAAAATTAGATTGTGATGAGATAAATTTTTAGATCACAATAATAATGAAGTTAATGACCATCAAAAATGAAGTTTGTCATCATGTTCTGAGGAAAAACAAATTGTTCTGCTATGAGTTTCTTAGTTTATTATCATTCCTAACTGAAAATATTAATCTATTTGTATACAGTTCCACATTAGAAGCAAAGTAGAATCCATTACAATATTAAAAATGCATAGCACCCATTTCACTGATTTCTTCAGGTTCTGAAGTGAACACTCCACAGTCCCATACTAGTTCTAAGCAAATACCTACACCGGTAAGTTTAAAATTTTGCATTTCCACAAGTAGCAATCCCTACATGATAAGTACTTACTTAAAACTTGATTAATAGCTACCCTCAAATAACCAGTTCTGAAAAAAAAAATAGCATCCAATTAAATATTTTGATCATTGCATCGTTAAGGGCATTTTAGGAAAAAAATTAAATTTGGCAAAAATTAAATGGCCCTCGATTACCAGAAATGTGGATCTAGGCATAGGTCTAGATTAACAGGGATTAAATACGTCATTACTCATGCGGCAGTTTATCATCATTTTTCAACGTCAACTTTAAGTGATAGGCTTCGCTTAGTCAGTGACAAATGCGCTGAACTTTGTAAGCACCCGTTTCGGAACCTGGACACCAGTGCCTAACTCTTCATCAATAACTTCAAGGAATCGTAGCAGACGCACTTTGGTCACCTGGGATTCTTAAGTTAAGTAAACCATCACTCCATCACAGGAGGTTTACACGTGATGGATGTTCTCCCTTGAGGATTACTTCCCTCTCTGAGAAGATGCAGCTTTTAAAGCACTTTCTGCCATGATACAAAGCAGGAACTACCTTATCTGCACTTTGACAGAGACCATCCTACACATTCTTCTGGTTCTAATTCGTCAGTTTTGTGCAGCTGCCCCAGAACTTAAAGAAAATAAAAAACATTCAGCCAGGGTCTTTCATATCAAAGCACACTTAGGTTAATTTCATAAACTCTTTACGTGGAATTAAAATCAATAACCATGTGAAAAACAATTGAATTGCATTCTATCCTAGTAACTGCAAGTTAGCAAATCTACTAAACTAACAGGATGCATTTTAGTTTCATGTTGTTGACTTGCTCATATTCAAAGGAGGGGAACTGGAAGACACGAAGGCACCAACCAATTCCAAGCGTGTTGCCCCCAACTTTCTGCATCATGGAGCTCCAGGTCCTCTACAGGGCTCACACGGAGCCCAGGAATCACACTGCCACCTGCATGGGGCTGCCGCCAGTAAATCTTGAACTCATTAGACACATATGGCCCACACAAGCACTTTATTTGACTGATTGAGATGTGGGCAGAAATGAACGTGTTCGAAGGGACAATCAGCCTCTGAAAAGATGCAGGCCATACTAGCATCCTGGTGGGAGCTGCTGGTAGGGGACTGTGAAGACAGCAGCTACCCCGCACATGCTTATTAGGAGCCTGAAGATGTGTTTGATGACTCCCAGGGAGAAATGGCCACTCTGATTTTGTGTGAACAGAAGGCTACAACACCTCCTGGTGCAAGCTTGTCAGCCCAGGATCAGACTGTAACTACACGCTCCTCAGGAACACTGCTACGACCAGTTGAATGGAGCAAAAGAAGAAATGCTGCCTTACTATGAAATGTCTCACAACTATGAAGTGACCACATTTTTACTGCAGTAGCTTCTCAAACAATTGTTAGGCATCATGGAAAAAATGAGAGCACAAAATTATAATTCTGAAGATTCTTAAAAAATTATTCCTCCCTTTGGATTTCCTAGGATGCTTTCCTTTTTTCTATGCCTTCCTTTGAGAATCCCTTGTGCAGTGGGGATAACATCTGGGCTCTAACTCAAATATCTTAAAAATTATACCTTTTATTCCTCTCTCTTGTAAACACTGAAAACCATGTTGCTTCTCAACAAGTACCTTAAACATTGATTTAAAGACTACTAACAGCTGCATTTTGAGCTGTTTTGTCTGCTTTTGGTTTCTAGGGGAAATTATCTGATATATGCCCATTTGAGAGAAGAACTTTCTTCCTACAGCTGAGCTTTTTCCCCTATGAAACTTTTAACCTTTTAAAAAGGTGAAGCCCATAACAGCAAAGAAAAGAGAAGCAAAGGCTTTAGAAAGCCAAGTCAAAGCTAAGTCATGAGCATATGTAATCAACAATGTCACGTAGGATAGAGGTAAAATCAAAATACTGTTGACAGTCATCTCAAAGGACTGAAATTTAATTAGGCTACAGTAATGACCACAACATTGGATTAGTTTCACATAGCATTTTTATTCTGCGGCTAAGAGCAATGAAAGGAGAAAAAAAAATAAACACCAAAAAACAACAACCACAGAGCAAGTCATTATCTGCAAAGTACTGCTCACAGACTTCTTCCTCAACTTCGCATAAATGAATAATGAAAAAAGGAGATTCACTTGGATCTAAATCAGTTTGCTACATACAACAGACACAAGAGAGCCCACTCAGCTTAGCCAAATACATCACAGAAATCCCAGATCCTGAGTCAGCAACTTGAAAGTACCAACCTTAACTACTGTTAGCTAACTGCATTACAGTTTATTACGTACATGATATTAAATCATTCATGCTCAAAGACCGTTTGCAAAACAGAATGCAGCACAGCACAACTGCAAGGTTTGCACTCAACTGTAAGGGATTCAACACAAGAAGTAATATGGTAAGGATTTTATGTGTGGACTCTAAAGTAATGTCTTCACATATAAAACTTGGAAGTATTTTACTACAACACTGGTTTATTAGTTTTTGTATGCTCTATCCTTTACAAGAAAATAATTAAGTTCCACAAATTGTTATATTTTACACATTACAAATGTATGACAGAATTTAAACAAATCGCCCTAAGGTAAGGACTCTCATTTCTTCGTGTGAGGGCTCACTACTTAAAAGTTTCAAAAGGCTTTTGTGCAGAATGAAGTCTCAGCTAGCCCAGGACACCTGTACAGGTGTCAATATTACTGACAAATGAACTCAGAGGCTGACCCCTTCACGTTCACACCTAGTAATTTCTGGATCAAATTTCCACATTTCCACAGGTATTCTGCAAGCTCCTTCCCACTTTCTGCCAGTGGCTCACCCCACGGAAATGCACATGGTTTTACATATAATTTAGTGAAGTTCTGCGTTTTCTTTCTCTGTTTTTTAGCTTGTGAGGAAACAGGACACTGGATGAATAGCATGCTGGCCTAGGAAAGATGCTTTGCATGTACTGTGCGTCCTACTGTGATTATCCTGTACAGAAATAATTTTTCGATAAATTTTCCATAAAATTTTTCCCTTGCATTTTAGTTTAGCTGTTTGAAAGGAACAAAGGAGAGGAAATACGGGAAGATAGATCACATGTATATTTTCTTAGGCTCAGTAAAGTATTTTGTCTCCAGTGAAGTAAATGGCAAAGCTCCCATTGGTGGCCTGAAAGTAAGATCCACTTTAAGTATACAATGAACACGTGCACCATCTAGCATGTTTTAAATGCTACTGCAATTGTAGCTCAGATTTAGGATAAAATGCTGGAAGATCCCATTTCCTTCCCGAAATGATTAAAGTATTCAGATTTTAACAGCTATTTAGTAGCAAAGCTTATTAAACTAAAGCTTGCCATACATTTGCTAACGAGAATTATATATCTGAGAAAAAGTTATCATCCCTTACAATCTTCATAAATTGTAATCTTCATATATAAAAGAAAAACAAAAAAAATAAATCAGAACATGGAAAACAAGAGGGACAAGGCTAGGCAAGTGCATCTTCCCCCAGAGAAAAAAAACAACAAACTTATCCAAGCACCAAATGCCCACTGCGTATGCTATGTGCATGCATCAAAAAACAAGAAATAGTAACCAGGGACAAGAGGCTTGGCACCAGCTCTGCTGCCATGCTAATCCTCCCCACTCCCACAAAGGTCAATCATTGCCATCTTGTGTTGGAAAAGGTGTAAAGCAACTGAACTACTGTACAGAGTTCATGCTACTGAGGAAGCTTGCTTTGGCCTTCTACAGAAAAGAAGCAAGTCCAAGCAGAGTGGCATTCTGAAAACAGATAGTTCTGGGAAGCCCTTCACTGGGAGTTCAACAAAAACAAAAGTAGCCACGTTAAGCAGTAATCTACAGAAAGTTAAGATTTATTCACGTAGTCAGTTTTGCTCTGAACTACAGAATATTTCTACTAAAATTACTACTCTGTAATTTCCATTACGAACAAAACAGCTAAAAAGACGACACAGGCAGATCCTTAAAGCATGCAATAAACATAAGGCAGTCTTGACATTTTTATGAGCGGAAATCCTCCTTTAAAAGATTAATGTTTGCCATAATACTTTTAGCTCATTCTACCTTATTTTACTTCTTACAGAACCTAGCACATGATGTATTTAAGATACCGATTTAGCTAAGCATGTAGCAAAATACCAAGTCCTGTATAACATAAGTTTCATATCAAAATACTTTGTCCTTTGGCAGCCAGCACAATCTAGAAGCATCTACCAACCGGAAAGCAAATATAAATCTTGTTGTTGCTGATAAGTCAACATGGGGTGAAAGATCTGGCTACGATTTTCAACTGACAGATGACTTCAGTGAAGAACTTCGAGACAGATATTGCACCAGAATTGTGAGGGAGATTGTAAACAACTACATTAGAAGAGGTTCCTACCGATTGCTGAATATGCCTCAAGTACCCAGTTATACAAGTAAGAGACAGACAGCAGTTTCCTCTTGTTTCCACATCCTCAACAAAACAAACATATCTCAACTGTCTCTACAGTTTTGAATATAGCATGGAAAATGACTAGGCTGATGGACTCTGGACTGGCTGTTACTTCTCACAAAATAACCTGGGGTTGTAACAGGTAGCCCTGTGCAATCATCAGCTCATTGCTAAGGAGCAGTCAAGAAAGGAAGCAGACTTACTAATTATTAGTAAAAGACCAGAATAAAAATCAGAAAGCATCATAATATAACTGTATACATCTAGAAGGCAGGTACAGCTCAAATATTGTGTGCAGTTCTGCTCTTTCAATTCAAACAGGTTTTAGTAGAACTACAAAGAGTGTTTCATGCTTTCAATCAGCCCTGCCACTGTCCTTGCAAGGAGCAACTACACAGATAAGAATTTTTCAGCCCAGGAAAAAGAAGAGCAAGTGCTGGTAGCATAAGCATCTGTGAAGTCATAAGAGGCACAAAAAATGAAGGGAGAAAGATTACTGAATGTTTTTTACAGTACAAGGACTAAGGAAAACCAAATGAAACTGGCAGGTGGCTCAGAAACAAACAAAAGGAAGTACTTCTTCACACAATGTGTAGTTAAACTCTGGAACTAATTGCCACAGGATGTTGCAGATGCCAAAGTTTACATGAGTTCAAAAAGCAATTACAGAAATTCACAGGGGGAAAAAAATCACGAAGGGCTATTAATCACAAAGATATTACCTCAGGATTAGGAAATCTTGGAACCACAGATTGCTAGATGCTGAAAGACCACACTAGAGAAGCATTGCTGTATGTTTAACCTGTTCTTATGCTTTTCCTTAGGTACCCATACCTGCCCACTGCTAGGGGCAGGACTCTGGGGTACACCCACTGCAGGCCTCTTTCAAAAGCTATTAACCTGTAAGAATGGAGGAATTGAAAAGTTTTTAAAGTCACTTTTTCCCAGTTCAGCTATTCATCTTCTGCTCTGCCTCTTTTTATATCTTAGAACCATTTCTTCCAGATGTCTCCAGTCGCAGGGCTTCTTTATTTCCATAAACTTAGTATTTGTTCACTGGCACAAGTATCAAAATGATACTCCTGGGGAGGAGCCCATAACAGATAAAGGCCTCTATTTGAAGAAAACCTTCAATACATTACGAAACATGTAATTTGTCAGAAACTGTTTGAAATAAACATGGAAAGGCAGCAAGACTCAGGACCTAAAGGCTGTCAAGGAAAATTCACGGAGGGCTGAAATACAATTCCAGGATGCAGAATACAGACAAAACCTGCTGAAGTAAATTTTGATACTTATGTGAGCTGTCATTATGAGATTGGGTTGCCATGTTATAAATAGTTTGCCATCAAACAGTATCTTGAACAAACAATAAAACACTTTCAGTGCTTCAACAGTAAAAAGCTGACAGACAGAAGTAAGGCAGGATTGCCGTATCATCAGTATCAAAAAGAAGCATCCCAACCTCAGGTATATAAAGAAGTTAGATTTATAGATAGAGTTTATAGAGCTTCCTGATACGAAACTCTATTAACACGCAGAGCCTCATATTAACAAATTTACAATGGAAAATAAAAGACAGTTTGTAGCCATCAGAGGAATGATATACTGGAACAGGTTTTCAGTATGAATAGCAAGCCCCCAAAAGTCAACCGATTTAAAGATGGAGCTCAAAATAAATGAACAAGATGGATTATATAAACACAGCTGTCTATAACAGAGGGAGACTGGGCTTTATGACACAGTAGATCCCTTCCATTCCATTCCTAATTAAAATACAAATACTTTATGAATGTGCATTGTGGGACTTACGACTTTCCTTAAGCAGAGTTCTGATCACCACTCAATGCTGTAAGAATGAAATTACTTGTAAAGCCACCTGAGAGTTCAATGCATTACGCTATCAAAGTCTGACTCGGGAGGATAAAAAAACTGCAACACAGACAAGCACTCTATTCACTATGGGAAAGGCAAAGAAATCCCCTTTCCCTGTCATTTGTCCATAAAAATTATCACCACTTAGCAATAAAAGCATGCAGAAAGTAGAGAGAACGTTGCTGATTTGACTAACAGAGCTAATCAGTGGTGGTTTTAAAATCTTCCCATAGGTACAATAAAACAGAGCATGTCATCATACATCATTTTGCACCGAATAATGATTATTTCATTAGAAAAATGTACCTGGGATCTGTGATCTCCCGAATCTAAAGAAATTCGGTGCAATGATGGTGTTTTTGCTAGATGGTAATTTATGAAATATATACTACAAAGTTGAAGCATACGTACTAAAGCACAGATACCTATGTTTATAATCACACAGACAGTGTGCTCCTACAGGTCTAGTCTGAGTTTATAAAATAAAAACTCCAGCCATTACTGCTTTGAAATGGAAGGTTGTTCCTTATGCTGGTGAGAAGCAAAACTGACAACACAAAAATCCCAAGTCAATTTGTCAGAAAGCAAACAGCGCTGTTCAGTAATAAAAGGAGATCATTACCTCATTAAATATCTATGCTTCGCTGTACAGGTCACCACTAGTTTTACCTCAACATTGGCAGGAAGGGAAGGGGGAAACCTTATTTTGTAAAATACTTTCCATCCAAAAGAATGGCTGCAAGAAGGCTGATACAGGATTTCAAAAGCAATACAGGATGTGGAGAGAATTGTGAACCTATAATAAAACTTAGATAGTCACACTAGCTATTTCAGAGACTAAACAGCCTAAGAGACAGATCATTTGTCCTAGATTCACTACAACTCCTACCTACAATTCCAAACTATTACAGCAACACACTCTAAAGGACAAATACTGTAATTGATTGAGATTTCAATAATAACAATCTGCGATCTCCAAACACACATATTTATGTATTCACATGGATTTTACTTATCACAACCTTTTTTTTTCTCCTTTTGCACAACATTTTTTTTTTTCCTGCCAGTCTGGGTGTACAGAGAGGGTCTGAGTGGAAGCCTCACAGAACAATAGCAGAACGCTGCCAAGGAAACAATGCATGTGCAAGAGGAAGCCCCAGCAGCTACAAGTCAGTCTAAACCTCAATGGATGCAGAGGTAGCTAGCACAAGTAGCACCCTAGCCTGGATTGTCCCCTTCAAACCTTTCACTGTTTAAGAACTTAATATATTAACAACATAACTCCGTAAGGCTTCCTGAGTGACTCAAATCACTACACTAACTGTAGTCCTTCCAGAAGGTTAAATCTGCTAGATTTTCTTCCTTGTTTTGTCTCTTAATATAACGGTCATCTCAGTTTAATAAGCTGACAGGTTTTTGTTCTGTATGCAAGGACTAAAAACAGCTGATCAGTAAGTCAAAGGCATTTCCAACTAATCTGCGTTAAATGCGTCAGCATTATCTGTGGGAGGCACCCAACGATTAAAAGTACATGTGATCAAATCCTCCTTATATAGTCAAGACCAAATGACCCAGACACAGGTAGGTCTCAGAGGTGTGGATTAACCATATTGTACTAGAAAAACAGCAACCACCCTTTATGACATCACTGTATTTTAACTATATTTCTCAATATACTGGTGCAATGTATTTATATCAGTGAGCATACATCTAGTGTAAATTATATTCTTCTATCACATTTTACTGCCCATGTCCACATTTAAATCAGTAAGATCTGACTATATTTTTTTTAAAAAATCCATTTGTAATACTTACAAAACACTAGTATGTGAACGAGCCACATAGCATTAGGTGTTCTTAACCTTACTTTCCCATTCATAGGGACAGAGGTCAGAATCTGTTTCACTTCAAGCAACTTCCCAAAGACTATAAAGCAGGTACTTACTGAGATCCTCTGCAAGCTGGACCCTTTTGCCAGTTAGGAGCTTAACCTTTTTTTCACTGTCCTCAGCAAAATCTTCAAGCACTTCCTTTACATTCTTTTCCAAGCGTCTTACTGTTGGAAAAACAAAGGACGGGTAAGCAACAGCACTTCTGCAACTACATTTTTTTAAAATATCAAATATTTTAAAATTAAAATATATAGCAACATTGACTTGAGAAAGAAAAATGTAGTTACTATTTACTGATTTTTTTTCTGCTTGGAAAAATAGACAATTGATATCAGATAAGCTGAAAATACTTTAAACTGGAAAGTATCTTAATTATTTGACATTCCATTTACATTAAATCATTCTAATTTAATGCTGTTAAATCATTAATCACTCTAATTTAATGTAAATGAAATGTCAAATTTTAGTTACTTTACATTCTTTAATTACCCAACCAGGACATAAAAATCAACCAGTCATGCTGAGCATGAAAGGAACAGAGAGCTAGAGGAATGCTAAAAAACTTTAAACATTTTTTTTTTTATTTCAAACACCTCAATTCACTGTGAGCCTTACCTTCGGTATTAGTAAGCTGCTGCCTCAGCGTATTTGCTGTAATTGCCAGCATTCGCTGAATTCGCCAGAAGAGGACAATATCATTGCATTCGAGCTGAAACGAAGGAAGTCGTACTGTTAGACCTCCGATCTCCAGTAAATATCCTACCATTACAAGGCCCTATGTATATGTATATACATCCTGATCTCGCATAAAAATACCACAGAATAACTGCTGGAAGTAACAAAGAAACATACCAAATACACATCTTAAAAAACATATCAGCCCTATTTAATACACTGTATCTCCTTTCAATCTATTAATTTCAATTTCAACAGAAACTGACATATGAAGGGATATAATAAAGTTTACACATCCTATAAACAAGGTTGTGAGTATAACCTAATACCCACTGAAACACCACACTTGTTCACAACACACTGAAAGACAACAGCTGAATTCCATATTGTAACTCCCTGCCTGGTAAATGCTTCTGAAGACAGTGTTGGAGCAAGGGCTGTATTAATTAACAACAGAAGAGACAGTTTCTACACCCGCTAGAACTAACATCACATTAAGGACACCTTAAAAGACAAAAAAAAAAAAAAAGAAAAAAAAGGAAGAGGTGGCTAGACATCACAGAGTGTCAGCTCTCTACCCTACAATCTCATTCTCTTGTCTCTCAGAGACAAAAGGTATTTCTGCAGCAGTAAAGATTTCTAGCTCCATGAGGATAGTTGTTTCTCATTTAAAAGCAAAACAAAACTCCACAGAAAGTCAGGAACTCCACCCTTTCAGTAATTTCTCTTTGATTTAAAATGCAGAAGTAAAAAACTGCATATTCTTTTCTTTGTGTTACTTTGTGCATACTGTCATTTGTTGTACAAGTTTGGCTTCAGAAAACTAGAAAGTCGTTTAACAGAAAAGATAATTATTTACAACCAGGCAGTTGTAAGCTCCAGTTGTTGTTTTTTTTCCCCTGTTGATCACATGGGGTTCCAAGCATCGACTCTAAACACTTATTTACCATGCTTATTTCATAAAAGCACCTTTACTTAATGTTTTCTCTGAACATTTAGCACCGATAAAGAAAACAAATATCAATGTAAAAGTGGAAAAAATGGATGCCAACAAGATATCACTAGTTGTACGTACAATACTGCTTTTAACAGTGTATTTTCAATGCACATTGACAAATTCACAGATGCTGAGTTCGTATGTGACCTCTAGTGGTCATTTTATATAATTACCACCAGGGTGGAATTTTAATAAATCACAAGGCTCACAGAAAACATCCAAGATTACCAGCTACATTAAGATAAAGGATACAAAAGAAATGTTAGACTAGTTTAAAGTATTTGTGGGATGTTTTCAACTTAACTGAAAATTTTAAGGGAAAACATTAATGTGTATCAGTCCTACATTTTACCTCTGAGTCCACAAAATGCCGTTGATAGTAATAGAAACCTCTTCGACAAAGGTTGCAGTGGTTCAAAGCAGTCTTCAGGAAATATCTTCTATAAATTTGGTGCCACGTGTCTTTTATCTAGAAAAAAAAAACAGTACTTAAAAATATTTTTAAATTATATACTACAGAATATGACAAATTATGCTGCTCTTGGCATGATGTAACCTTCATCTTAACATTGAGAATACATTTTTGAGTCATGCAAATTAATTTGCTAGTTAAACCAGATTAAAGCACAGAGAAATATTTAATGGGTCTTATGTAAACAAAAATGGCTAACTTTTTTTCATTTTCTCCATATTTATGTTCCAGTTCTTCAAAATTAAACACACTTAGAAAACAAGGCTCTTAAAAAAAAATTAGTTGCTTAGCACTCATACAGCAGATGTGGATTACTATGCTGACCTTTAAAAATGAGAGATGATAAATGCTATATAAGAAACAGGCAACAGGTATTTAAATAACTTTTCTACCTTGAATAAACACATGCATGAATATCGAAAATGTAGCTAAAGTTACTGCAGAAAAAAATCACTGTTAAAATATCCACATCTATTACTTACTATTTGAATTTTTACTTAGTTAAAAATTAATCTTTAATTAGATAAAAGGTCTAATTATAGTTAAGAGCCTTACACTGCAAAAAGATAAATCATTCTACAGAACATTTTAAACCCACGTTACATTCCCTCAGGGCACTCTAATAAAACTGCCTTTTTGCAAGTGTTTTTACAAAATTCCCCTCTCTTGGATGTAGTTATGAACTGTATATACAACCACAATGAAAGCTTAGGAATGTGCAACATGTTTTTATCATATCTGGCTCATAAGGGCCTTGATTCCACTGTATAACATATGAACAATAATTTTAAACAAGCCTTGTCACAATTCAGGCCTGTGCTGCTGGTGAGAACTCAGCAGATTCTGAGTTCAGTCTGAACTGACAGATTCCAAAGTGTTGTACTGCACTTGTCTGACAGCCAACAGAAGTCTGTGAATTGCGTGCAAGCAGTCATTTAGCAAACATCTGCAGCAAACATCTGGACTACAAACTCAGTATTTAGACACAATCTTTTGTATACTATCTAGAAAGAACATCCAAATGTTCATAGGGAGCTTCCATATGTTTTATCACAATGGCATCTTACCAGACAGGGGTCCACTGTTATTCCTCTTGCTTCAAGATTCTTTCTGACAGTTGTCACTTCATCATTTGCCAGATAAGCTGCATGTTCTTCATTGCATTTGATTAACTTCTCGAGTTCATTTTTTGTTTCGTTACGAATATTCTAGGATAAGAATGATTAGTTGGAACTGATTATTGTAGATTTGGAGATCATAATCACCTCCTCAATAAACTATCTCCTAATAAGCCAGTGTCAAATATCTCTGACACTATTACATTTATGTGATCCAAAAGTTTATTTGTGTACAGACATCTAATAGAGACTAATTATAAATGGCTAATCGTCTACTTTTTTCTGTTCATTATGCACAGAAATGTAGAAGAGGAATGGAAGGTTAGAAAAAAATCAAAGCTGTTAGCTACCTTTCCCCTTCAGGAATATCAGCTAGTGTGGTTCACATTCATGTGTTTAATTAAATGATTCTGCTGCTCTGCAAACTCCTGTTTAGTTTTGAACTGTATCTGCCCCCTGCAGTAGACATACAACCAAAAATTTACATGAAATTTTGTGCCGTTTTCTTTTGATTCTAACTGGAGGAGGAAAAGAATAATCAAAACAAAAATCAGACCATAGGTTTTCTGAAACCAATGAGAATTGTCAGCTTTGCCTATCAGCTAGCAAGAAGTCTTCATGGTCTTTAGCTCACTGGACTCATATCTTTAAGTTGCTGTTCATTAAATTCAAGTAAGATAGGCTGCAATGACTGCCTTTCTCCCATACCTGGCTGCACAGTTGACTGTAAAACTCCTTCCTCTGAAACATTACTCTCTAGTGTATTCTGTTAAATTTTACTTATTTCTTTAAAGTATGATTCAGTTTGAGAAATATCTAGAAAAAGTAACATAAAAAGCCCATCATCACTGGGCACTGAAATGAAGGTGCTATTTAAATTCAAAAAAAGCAAATTCCAAAGGAGTAAATGAGAAGAGAGGTTATGATGAAAACAGTCAATCAGAAGATACAACTGTGACAACACCAGTGATAATGCTGTCACATATTAATGAAATCCAAATGGAGCACGATAGAAAACTGCATAAGACTTCTGCTTAAAAGTGACTTCTACCCTGTTTTCATCAATTTCTCTCTACTGAAAGAATAAAATCCAGGTCAATAGTATAATAGTACAGATGTAATTCAACTGAAGAATAGAAGACAGTTTACAAACCAGTATCTATCTGTAAGATGAAACAAATATATAGAAATCTAGAGGGTGCAATGTTTAAAACTTAATTAAAAGCAACAACAATTGCAAAGTATTTAAACCTAAGAGTGTTTTTGAAATCATAAGTTCTGTGAAGAGGGTTGGTATTTTTGAAAACTGACCTAGTAATAATCAAAGTTTTCTAAATGTAAGGAACTATTTTTTTTATTTCTATTTTTTAACTTTATTTTTTTCCCTTTATATTCTTCCCCAGTCCCTATTCTTTTACCTGTTCTTTGGTGCGGCCTATCCAATACATCCACCTTTTTTTCCAGTCTGGACCCACCATATCTTCAATAACAGACTCAGCTACAAAAGAAACATGGTAGTATCACATGAAATATATGCAACCAGCTAAATTTATAGTTCTAAAAATAGACTCAAGATGAAGAATAGATATTTTGTGCCACAAGTCAGATATCTTTTATTAAAATTAAAAAATGACTGCCAATGGGCGCTGGTAGATATTTCAAGGAAGTATATAAGAAACATGTCATCCCTCCACTGAGACAGCGTTGTTTACAGCTTCCATATTTCAAGTCATGAGTTTCAAATCATACTTGTTGCAACTTGTATCAAAATTAATTATGCTTGATAACCATAATTGGATCAACTATTTTCCTGAATTTATGCAATCCTCTTACATAGTTCTGTGCCGTTTTTTGATTCTCTATCTCTCTATCATTTAGCTACTGGCTCCCTTACTTATTACAAAAGGAAGAGCACCACCAGCTTATTCAGGCTGTATTTTGACCAGTATTTGCATCAGTATCAGTGCCACCTTAAACTGTCTCTACTATCTCAGTTGTACACATACAAAATCTTGCACTGCAGCGATGAGAAAATTGGCCCAGATTAAAAAGAACACGACCAGAATATATCACACAACTCACTGTCTTTGAGACGACTTTGGAGCGTCTCTTCCATAAAGTGAATAGCTGCATCCCACTGCTGTTTATCAGATATCGACCGATCTTCTAAGGCATTGTGCTGGATCACTCGCTGCAATACAGAACACCTTTTTAGCATAAAGTAAGTAATTTATTCAGGATTTAGTAAAAAAACCAAAAAGCCAAAAAAACCACACAACCACAAAAAAAGCAATATAGCAACACAGAATTAATTCTGATATCCTCTTCACCTTTTGATGTCTAAACCAACAGCATTTATTGGACACACATGATTTATTCAAAAGGCAGCTTTCAAAGCACTAACAAAAATATTTTCTTGTGCCTTTAATTTGACCCTTTGGTATAGCCTAGCATAAGTAATGTAAAAAAAAAAAATGCAACAAACAACATGAAATCCCTCTAGACAGTAGAGTCTATAAAAATGGCAGTGGAACATTGTTTTTTTATGTGGCTATACTTAACAGAGCAAATAAGCTAATACTGAACAATTCTCACATTTAAAGAATACAAAGATACTGAACATGCAACTTATGTCAAATGATTTCAACAGCACTTAGCAACAATATGAAAAAACCCACTACATTATACCAGACTATCCTCTGCTCTCTCATTCCATTTATGTCGCTTAATACTTTCTTCTTTGACAGCTTGCTTCAGTTTATCAAAGATATCATCATGCTCTTTTCCTTTTGGCTCTGTCATGAAACGGGAAAATTCTTCTTGCAACGTCTCCCATGCAACCTAGAAAGTCAGAAGACAACACCTACTGAAGCAGACCACTATACCATGCACCAAGCTGTAAAGAAACATTTATTACAGTTCCTACAACAATTTGCATACATTCTGAAAGCAAAGTACAAGCATAAGTCACTGACTTTTCCTTTGCTGTCTTATCCATTACTACAAGGTCAACACTAAAGGTTACTTCATTATGGAGCGAGTTAAATTCTGTTAAACTTGGATAAATCTATAAAATATGAACATACCTAGTTTGAAGGAGTTGTTTAAGCTTTTAAAAGTTTTTTTTCCTCCTGTCTTTAACAGAGAAATTCGTCAGAAGAACAAAATATGATGTTCATGCTCTACATTCTTCTTGACATCAAGACTGTGCTAGTTTTCTCTGACATGTAAGCTGGTAAGAACTGCAGATAGCCTTTCAAACCATCAATTTACTTCTCTGGACCTATGCTTGCATTTTAACAGACTTTACACAGATATATATTTTTAAATTTTAAATAAAAGACATGGTAAATAGGAAAATGAAGCACAACTTTATTTACAGAACTGAAATATCTTAATCCACTTGAATTCTAACCTCTACTGCTTTATTAGGCAGTTGCTTGTCAGTCCACTGCTTCAGTTTGATGTCCACAGTTGTGTTAAATGTCCCTGAGTTCATTGTCTGTGCTGCTGGAAGGTAGATATTCTCAATCACATGAGTAGATACCCTCTCCCATAATGTCTTCTGAAGAATCTCTTCCCTAAAATAGAAAGTTATAATATCTATGATGGCTTCCAAAACAAAACTGTCTAAAGGGTGTGCATTCAATTTCTTAGAAACACTGACAAAGGACTATAGAACACAGGAAATACTCCTTAACATCAGTGCACAACTTCAACCCAAATCCACTTGCAAGGACAAAGCTACACAATGTTTTTGGTAGAAAAGACAGCTTCAGAAGTTCAGTTCAACAACACTTTTGACTACTACTGAACAATAAGGGTTCCTTGCACCTTTTAACTGTAACAGTATAACCACGCAAACTGTGTGTCCATATGCATGGCAGGTGGGGGAATAGTAATGGGTCAGACCGTAAAGCATTGAAATGATTTGACTTAGAAGTCCACACTCCCATAACAAAGCATGTGGGGTTTGTTTCTGTTGTATTCTGAACTTTTTTTTTTTTTGGGGGGGGGGGGGGGGAACATGCCAACAAACATCCCAGATTTGATAAATAATGAAGCAAGTTGAGAAGTTCAACCTACCCAATCCACAACATAAAATGAACTTCAGCACCTATTACATAGCCAATAGCAGCAAATAACAAAATGACAAAACTGCATTATGTTTGGACTACAACAGAAATCCAGACTAATACAGCGCTTACACCACTTTCTCTGATCACACTTGCATGCCTGGACTTATTTTAATGAGAGCCAGACATATTACCTTGGTTCTTAATCAATAACCAAGTGACAGTTCAATTCAGGTCACTGAAGGCAAAGGCATTAAAGGAAACTTTGTAATTGTCTGTTATGAAACAGGCTGTCAAAGCAATCCTTTTCATTGGCCATTCTCCTCTAAGACTGCATCTAGAGTGATTTTACTATGAAATGATGCTACACTTAAAATACTTAGGTATGAGAAAGAGAGAACTTAGCCTAAGTGTGCCTTACAGAGAAGCAGGGTAGCATAGTAAGGTGCTACTTCATTTTGGCTACCAAGGAGATAGCTGTTTTTACAGCCAAGAATTAAATCATCTTTCAACTTACAAGTCTCCAATTCACAGGGATACAAATCATTTTTTCCTCTCGACAAGGTGCTATGTGTTATTTTGACATGCACGCTGGTAAACCCAAAACAGGAAGTTAAGAGGAATTATTGATTCAAACTTCAAATGAACATCTTCAACATGACCATTCCCTTTAAACTCAATAGGTATTTCAAGAGAATCATAAAAATATCTATTGTTCATTATACTGTATATTGAAACAACAAAACAAAACATTGACTGGCATCACATAATTTTAGTCAGTTGATTCTACAGGTATTTGTGAATCTGGACACTTCTATACCGACAAAGGAAATAATACGTTGTCCTAAGAAAAACAGTTTCCTAACTATATTGGATAATATTATTAGTAAACCCTTTATATTTTAATGGTAAATTCTGTTAGTCAACTAAAAAACAGAAAAGCTATCTTACCAGTGCTTTGGTGTAACCTGAGTCAAACTTATGACTTCATCAAGAATCTCATTCTTCGCCTTTTCAAATAGTTCATTCTATGCAAAAGGAAAAACAGGAAATAAGATTTTATTTTAAGTACAGTTTGACCACATTTTTATGCAAAGAGTAACAAAAAACTTTTTCTTTGGGCCTTTAAGCCTAAAATGGTACCTTCTGATCATGTTCTGGACAATGTATGTGCTTGTCATAAGCTACCCTGGTTTACCATGCATCTTCCCACCCATCTCTTGCATGCCTCTGGCCAGGCATGGCATTTGAATATTCAGGGTCTCTATAAAAGAATTAGAGAACGGGATCATAATTGTTTTGTTACTCCGTCTGTTGGAAAGAGCAGGGAATGTAACGTCTCTTTGTCAGTTCTATTAATCATGATCACAAAGAAACAGATGTATTCCTGTGGGCAGTTTAGGTCAATTAACTGTATACTAGATGAGTGAAGGACTTGTTAAGCATTAAATTACTACAACTTTGAAGTGTGCTATGGGAGAACTCAGTATTTCCTTCCCCTAGAATAGTTTATACTGTCCTCACATTTTAAAGTGTTGGTAATTTATGCTAATTTTAAGAAACCTTTACAAATGAGATTAAAGGGCATGAATTTTAACCCACAGTCTTCAAAGCACTTTGTAGCACACAAATTAAGCCAGTAGTGTAATTTACCCTGTCAAGCTCTCGCAACCGGGGGTAATTATTCTTCCATTCAGTCTCAAGATTGAAACGTGTGGCTGCAAAAAGAAATCAGAAAACAGGCCTTAACTTTTAAATTGTCTACATGCGCTTCATGATTATTTTTAGAAATTTATATTTTATTTAGAAATTTATATTTTATTTAGAAATATTTATAGTTTAGAAGTTACTAAAATTGCAACAAATATTGCATAAGACAAACCTTCCAAAAACTTCAAGTGCATCTATAAATGAATGATTGTTTTTCCACCATCTGTGCTCATACATTGTTTCTACAAATTGCAGGATTCACACATCACAAAGTAGAAAGGGTGGCAAGAGTCCCATTCAACTTACAACTCTGCACTGACCCGGCTGATCAGATGGTATCTCTACAGAGAATGCCATTTCAAACACATTTGAAGGTAGTGGAAAAATTCTGTTTTGCCCAAAAAAGGCCTGAATTTGTTTTCTTCATAATTATTGACTCCTCCAGCTTTTACAGCAAGTCCTTTACAGCATGAATTATTTTTATCATGCTTTTGTAAAGATTAAATGAAGCAATTATCATGTCATGAGAAGTTGTCATCACACAAAATATATAAAACAATTGTCCAAGCATGATGGCAAAACAGCATTACATGCTTGTGGAAGAACTGTTTTAACAGCAAGTTGCTATTTCACTTTGTCTTTTGAAGTCGATGTTTACCTTTAAAAGCATCTGCTTGCTGCTCCACAGACTCTCTCACCATTTTCCAAAAGCAGTCTGACACAGCAAGACTTAAGTTTTTTGTTGTCACCTGGTGTGCCTTCAGCATAGATGTCCTGTAAAGAAAGACAGCTATAGGAAACTATTCCATGCACACCCAAGCTTCCTGGACCGCATTTTCTCTTCACAAGAAGAAAGCTTTGCTTTTTTCTTTCATCCTCTCATCTCTCTTTTTCTCCGCTCACTGACAGTGAGTATTAGGTATCAAGACTAGCTTTGTCACCTCAACAAGGTGCTTAATATAAGCAGAAAACATCTCAAATAGCACTTCTGCATTGCAATCTTTGTAACATGTTCAACAAGAAAAACTAATGCTAGCATTTACCAGCACAAGCCCATTTTAGTAAAAGGAATAAATTCCAACATACTTCAACAACTTGGAATTTTGAAAAAATTCCTCTTCATACTCTTTAATAGATTCAATGCTTTCACTGCTGTTTCCTGGAGAAAGAAAAGAGTGCTGCAACAGTTCTATTTAGACAGTTTTCTCTGCTATTAAGGAGAAAATAAGCAGAGCCAGAGCTCTCTTTACCTTTTCCAGTAACAACTGCAAAATAACCCAAAGCTTTCATTGGGAAGAGTTTGCCTTCAATTATCTGCTGGATCTATGAAGATAAAGGATAAAAAAAACATGGTGAATTTTGCATAGAGATATTCTTTCCTTCAGCGCAGTTTAACAGCCACCTGCATATGTATGTAAGCATAGATTACTCTAAGAAGCAGTTTGTCAAGGGACTGTAAGTTCTATTGATATTTAAAAGAAAAAAAAAAAGAAGTATAAGAAGGCATAAAACAAATAAGGCAGAACATCACAAATCATGAAATAAAGTGAAAAAGCCTATCCGAGAATACCCTAAAGCCTTCCCAGCAGGTTCCACTTCCTGAGGTCACTTACGTGAAAGGAATCACTACAAAAGCATGCTGTACCCAAGCTGTAACTTGACTGAAATCACGTCACTGACCACTAAAAGCAAAGCCTAAGAGAGATTAAAACAGAAACCACTTCAAAAAATATCATATTGAATAGAGATCAATAATTTTGACAGCCTCAAACATTTTTATGTGTGTGACTTTAGCCATCATAACATGAAAAAAAAAGTTTCAACTCACCCTGCTTGGGCTAGCCACATTTTTCTCAGCAAGATCAACTTTAGTAAGCACAAAAATCGTCCTTTTTCCTTGGGGATCCATTTGGCTGACTAAGTCTGTGACAATACTGCGTTCTGCATCCACTGATCCATCTAAAGTAAACAGTTATATTTTAGGGACTATATAAGGTGACTCACAGTACTGAAGATATGGTAGGCATCAAATAAGTTTCATATTACAACTGTAAAACAGTAAAATTACACATGTATTTAACTTCTGGTTACACACAGTGAAAACTTGCTTCGTTCCTAGTATCATAAAAATTTCACTTCATTGTACTAGTGTGAGTTCCCACCAAAACTAAAAGTTACCCTACTTGCCAGCTTGTTCAAATATTAATCTCTTTCACTGTCTGTTACCTCCAAAAGCACTTCTGTAGAAATCTTGAATTTGATTACTATCACCATTTTCTTCTTAATGATAAAAATCTTATCAAAGCTTCTGCTGTCACTGACAGAAAAGATGCCTAAATTTACAAATGGGCATTTCATAGCATGCTGCTTTGTACACTGTATAAATTCCATGCATGGAAATAAATATATAATCAGGAATTTTCCAAAAGGAACGTAAGAATTAGAATTAAAAACAAAACAAAAAACAATCAAACAACAACAACAAAAACCTGACACTTGGATATCCATCTAGATTCTTGTTACCTTGAATACAAAGGATGATGGCATTAGGATTCTGCATGTAGGCCTTGCTGATGCTAAAGATAGTTTCCTTTGTATCCGGAGCCATACCTGATGTCACAGTCTTTTATACAGAGATATATATTTAAAGGAAAGAAGAAAACAGAAAGATAAAAAAAAGGAAAAAACAAACATAAGAACAGTTAATGTTCTCAGTAATAACATTACTTTACTTACAGATCTTAAAGATTTTTTTTTAAACACTGCATACTTACACTAATTACTCCAGGTAAATCAACCAATACCATTCTCTGCAAACCAGGACCTTTCACACTTAAGGATATAGTCTGTGAAGTAAAATTGAAATTAAATATTTATACATACACAGAGCTACTTTGTATGTACTTAACACACAAAATAAACATATTTACACACACTTTAAGCCAGCAAGTCTGCAATCTTAAATAGGAGGTCCAATTTTATATGCACATATTTGTGATATAAAACTGATTTTAACAGTTCAAACACACTTTGTGTAGGACTAAGTATTAAGTATATACAAATTGGATTTGCTGTAGTCTGTTATTTGAAGAATACTTACAAAAGATATACACGTCATACATTTAGTAGCAAGTATCTGTACAAGCCTTACCTCAGTGCTAACAGTGCACCCTTCCTTCACACTATTTCTCATTCTGATTTCTATTTCATTTCTCAAAGCTGCAAGCTGTTTCAAGAAAAAGCAAAATATCAGACATAATATTTCACCCAACCATGACAGAAGAAAAATGACAAACATAAAAAAAACCCCTTTACTTAGGGATTGTTCAAAATCTGTTCATAAACATGAACGAGTATGTCTAATACACATCTGAAAAACATGCATGTTGAATAACTAGTTTGGTAAATGGGGCACTAAACTGCAGATTACCTGCAGACCCTTGTATACTCCCCAGAATGTCTTCTCCTACATCATTCTACCCATCTAAGTACTAGCCAAAAATCCTATTAAGAGATAATGTAACATCTAATATCATGCCTTGCCCCAGTCAACATACTTCACTCTAAATAAACAGGGGCTAACAGCCCATAAAGATACAAAAGTTTCAGAGAATTAAAAATCACATTAACTTCCAGTCACCTCTTTTTATACTTACATCCTCTTCCTTAGTCAGATCAAACTCCCGAGAGCTGTCTTTGAATAAAGCCACATGGTGGGGACCTTCGCTAAGGGTTACCTGAATGGTAAAAGCCTTACTTGAGAAAGCATGGTAAAATTAACATGGAGAAACATCAGAAGTACATAACATTTATATACTTCCCACTGCAGGCAGACATACTTATGTAATGCTTACTCATTACAGAACTATTTATACAGTGGGAACTGTAAATACAGGAGTACTTACAGTAAGAACTACTACTATTCTGGTAGTACATACAGATCCCATATTGGCCTGACGAAGTTTTCTCATTAACTAACAACTCACCTGCTTAGATAGAGGCCATTTTATAAATGAATGTTCACATATGCTTCAAGTAATGGCTTAATCAGAGATAGTACAACACAGTGAATACTGATTAAGAGATTATGACATTTCTTACCTTAACAGGGGAACGTGTCATCATCTCCCCAGACCCCCGAGGGAATATACGGGCTTGAGCGATCATTTCTAACACACTGGTTTTTCCTGCACTTTGATCTCCAACAACGACCACCTTACGAGAAAGTTTAAACAACCACTGGCTTTCAGCAGACCATTTTGAAAGCTTAGACAAAAGCTGACCAAATATATGTTAATCCATACCAATGCTGGCTGTGTTATGTTTGACAACAAAAACATTTGTTTAAATATGAAGAAATGTTAACTTTTATTCAAGCAAAAACTTTGAATTTTGCTTCAGACAGCACTGTCCATACAGCAGCCTATGGGCCTAATCTGCCAGGCCATCTAATGACAGGAAGAAGTGCTTGCTGTTCTCACAGCAGCCAGTGCTTCTCTGCTTGTGCATAGTTCTTTCAGTCAGGTGAAAGGCTCAGCATTAGTCATCTGGTAGATGCTGCTTCTGCCTGGAGAAGGCCAAGACTTGACAACTTATTGTCACATCCCATCTTACCAGCTCATTATAGAAGCCACCAATGCCAGAGGCGGCTGCACAAGCAGGAAGCATTCCCATCTCTCCACTACACCAGCAGCTAAGACGAGGCAACCTCCTCCCCTCCAACAGCAGCACTACGGTGGGGAATTAGCTGGGGCACCTTTACCTTCTCAGCTCTACTGATACAAACCTTAAAAACACCTTTTTTTTTTTTAAACACAAAGTTGAGGAGGCTGGGATATACCGAGTGAGACCATTTAAAACGAAAGGTTGATAACAGCAGCAATATCCAGATCCAGACAGGGTTTTATCTGTAAATCAAGGCAGACTTAACATATTGCACTGGTTACTCTCAAACTTCAACACTTAAAATGGGCAATATGTATTTATGCAAAACCCTTGGAGATCCAGGAAAACAGCCTAACTCTAACTCTTAATTATATTCCAGGATAATCCAGTGTTCTATCCAATTGTAAGATCAGTCTTTAAGTTAAAAGCAAAGCAAAAAAAAAAAACAAACACAACTGATTTTTTATTGACTTACTCGAGGTAGGTGATCTTGAGTGTTATAGCTGGCATCATAATCAGACAGGATATCAAGTACTTCAGAATACATATCAATCAAAGATTTCTACAAAAATAAAAGCAGAAAGAATACACTCAGCCAACTAACAGAACAAATATTGGATTTCAGACAACTTCATCTGTACATACTATAAATTCATCCGTAAAAGCATGTTTATTTTCTCCTCAAAGAATAACAGACAGTTAGAAACTTAAACTATATATACTGCAGCACAGATTTGTTTTATGAAATACAATACCATGTAAAGTCACCCCTTGCCTTCTGCGGATAAACATACTACAGCTGCAGATGCATTGTGAAAGAAGAAAATCAGGGCTCTTATATACAGCACAAAAGTGCAACAGGGCTCAGGCTTCACAGCTTCCAAGTACAAAGCTGAACTGAGTTTCTTCCATTACACACCTAGATTTAAGTTTTCAGTTTGTTGAACAGTAAGCATTAAGGAAGGTATTGAACTATCAACTTCGTTCTGTAAAAATAAAATCTTCTTGTCTTCAGGTTTCCAGAGGAAAGATGAAGACCCATATTGATCAAAAGCAAAAAGCATACCTGGTTAAATCTCTATGGATTTATACAGGACCATTAAAAGATGTTTCCTGACTCTGTTACTAAATTCCTACCAAATTCAGTAATGCTCATTACAAAGCATGGAGGTACCTGATTGTGTGTGTAAGAAAAACTGGAAGCATATTTATTAGCAAATATAGTGAAACTACATAAAAACAAACAAACAAACAAAAAATATCCCGCAATTCATATTTTCCATTTAGGTAAGTTATTTAGAACTGATAATCTTTCTGCTCTTCAACTGAACCCATTTCCCAAAGTAATATAGTTCAAAAAGTCTGGTATATAAAAGCCTTAACATGTCAAAAAAGCATAGAAGTGTTATAACAAATGTTAAAAGTTCATATATTAATTAACAGATAAAACTTAGAATACCATCACAGAAAACAATGTATCTCTATACTAATGGTTAACACATAAGTACCTTTAACTTCCTCTGATGAATTCCTTTGTCATCTCTTTGCAGTACCAATTTTCTTAATTCTTTGTTCTCTTTCTCTAGTCGCTCAAGCATTCGTTGGTATTTGAGCTAGAAAACAGTGGTACAAATGTAGTGTCATAATTATGGAATTAGTACATTTTAGCAAAGTTTTAAGTACAGTTTAGCAAAGTTTTACTTATGAAAAACAAGTTAAAAACTGAAATATCAGTTGTAATGAAGCAGCACTCCACTCCTGGCATACTCCACATTTAAGGAATCTACAGCACTGAAAGCAAGGAAGGTATTCTGGGACATTATGATTATGCATTTCCCCTACTCCTACACTCCCCTCTTACATTCAGTCAGCCCCTGTCAAAGAAAGAACAGATTATATTGACCTGTAGTCTGGGCCAACATGATTAACCCTGAATACTGAAGTGTGGTTTTCAATCTTCCAGTTCTTAATTTTTACCAAATATCTTATATTTCAGATGTATATTAATCTAGTAAATCTGAAACTGCTGCACACAAATAACTACTTAAGACATCAGTAACTCAGAAAGTTACCTGAGTGCGTAGAAGTTCTTCCTGAAGTTGATCAATCTTCTCTTTGTCAGAAACCTACAAAGAAAAATAATCATGGCTACTAACACATTGTTTAGTTAATCCACTGCAAGTAACCAAATCATAAACCGAAAGCTTCATTTCACATAAGATTGATTTTACATGCATTTTAAAGCAACTAAAATTCTTCAATTTGCATTTAAAATTTAATGCTGATGGAAGGTTCCATCTGCAACAGGAGGATCACATGAAAAGGTCTAAACTCCAATGCATGCAAACACAAAAACTAACCTTTCAAGATTTTGTAGTAGGAAAGTGGGCTTTGGGGAAAAACAAAACTTTGTATGGTGCTTGGTTTTCTGGTCACTAGCCTAAATACAATTATGTGGTCAAACTCCCAGGATCTCTTATGCTTATGTCCTGAATTAGCATGTACTTGATAAGACGCAGTCACTAAAACACCTGCTTGTTACAGAAAGTACTTTTCAGGTGAGTGTTCACCATTTCTGAAACTTTCAGGGGATTTTTATTTCAGATTTATTTTTCAGAATTATAAACCTAAACATTCATGTTCAACTTCATAAAATATAGTTCTGATAGTCTTGAAAGGTAGTTTTAGATTTATTTAAATTACTCTAAATAACTGGAAAAATTAGGTTATTAGAACACAAAACATTTTGAAGTTCAAGTCATAAATGCAATAGAGACATTTTTAGTCAGATACTTTTCAAATTGGTTCATCAAGATGTAATAGACAGTTGTTCAAATGAATCCATTTTTAATATCATAGACAAAAGCATGAACCGTGCAATACAAATCCATATGGTGTAAATCTTTACAAGCAACATGAAACTTAATGGTTGACTGATGTAATTAAATTTAGAAAAAAATGATAATTGAAAGATTCTTTCACACTGAAAGAATGAATTAGGTAAAAGCCTTAATCTCTAAATAAAGCTTGTAACATTTACAACTCAAGTTAGCTTCACATCAGAAAGACTGATTATCTAACATGCAGATGACATCTGTCATTTAGAGAATATAAATCAATTTAGTTACTATAATTTCACTCTAGTTGTTACAGATTAAACAATAAATCAAAATTATTCATATTGACAACATTAAGGTATTAAACCTATAATACACAGGATCACGTATGCACTTTACAGGAAGCAATCAGATGATATTTCCATCAACATCCAGTTGTTTTCTTATTCACAAGCAGCAAAGGGCAAGTATTGCAAATTAACTTTCTTTTCTGCTGATTAGTTAAGCGATAGCAAGAGTGCATCAGAAAGGGAAGTTTAGCACACAGACAATTTGATGCCTGCAGCTACAGCACAGTGTATGCAAATGTTTGTTTACATATATACACACTTCAAACACCTAAGAGACATAAGGGGAAAATAAAATTAGAAAGGCAAAGAGAATAGCGTAGTGTATCAGGAAAAGCAAGAAAATAAAGGAAAGAGAAGGTGAACAAAGAGTGTCCATTTGGTGCAGATTTTCAAAGCAGCTAGCATCTTTCCGCTTTCTGCTCTTAAACAAGCTCTTTCTGAAAGTATTTCTGGGGCCTTGATGCATCTTTGAAGAGCATACTTACAGGCGAATTATTTCTAACCACATGAGCAATGTCTTTTACGTGCAGTATACTTATGTTAAACACAGTAAACAAAATATTGCACTCAGCTACACATTGCAAGATGTGAAACAAAGAATTACCTAGCACTAGATGATAATTCTGTCAAGGACAATTAGGTAAGTTACGTTAAAAATACACATCATTCTAGAACTGTTCGTTATGTTTCAGCTTTTGGTTCAGGTATCCTTTGAACATTTAGCTGCAATTAGTATATACAATATTTTCAACATATACTTCTTAATCACAAAATCGCAGAGTGGTTGAGGTTGGAAGGGAGCTCTGGAAATCATCTAGTCCACCCCCCCCCCGCCAACCAGGTTCACCTGGAGCACACTGCATAGGATGGCATCCAGGATGGCATCCTTTCAAGATCTCCAGAGTAGCAGACTCCACAGCCTCTCTGGGCAACCCCTTCCGGAGCTCCGTCACCCTCACAGTAAAGAAGTGTTTTCTAATATTGCTAGAGTATTTTTTAATTAGCCAATAAAAGTTAAAACTACCATAACATTCTGAAGTACTAACAGTCAGACGTGACTAATCTGGGATTTCTATTCACTTAAAAAACAATGATAAAAACTTAAGTGCCAAAATACCTCTATTTCTCTCTCTCTCTATATATATTTACACACAAAGTTTTGTTTAATCCAGTTCAGCCAGGTTTGGACATCGAGATGCCTCTTTCTTTCCACGGTGCCATCATAAAGACTTAGAAGAAAACTGTAGGACCATTTTTAATCATAGATTCCTGCACATAAAGATGCAGATACCTATTTACTAAGATTAGCAGAAGCTCACATTTTATTCTTTTATAGTTGCTCACTTTGCACAGTGATTGCTTTCCAGCAACTTTTGTCACAGGTTGTATAAAATAAGTATGTGCCTCTGAAAATTCAGTACCTTTGAAACTACTATTTATTCTCTAACTAGACTATAAATAATTCTAAATTGATCTTCAACAGAAGAACTGCAATGATTTCCAGTGTTATAAATGAATATATCAATACCTACACAAAACACAAGAAGCAACCATGCACATCACAGCAATACAAGAATAATCAATAACACTGCTAAATATTTATCAAAAGACTGACAAAAAACAACAGGAAGCAATTACATTTTTGCTTTTAATACCCTCTCCTGATTATAAGTTGAATAATAGTAAGAATTATCTCATAACTGAAGCAGATTTAACATCGAGTAGTTAAATTAAAATAGAAAATGTGCAAGTAAATCAAGCAACAGAACTTCAAAGAATGGAAATGAAACAGTAATTTTCTCTAGCAGGCAGGCAAGCAGAGCCAATTAAGTTAAAAAAAATAAACAAGGTTAGTTTATGCCCCAACAAAATGACATGCAATGACATATTTCAATGACAGTAACAACAACTTCTTCCAAAGATGAATTTGGATAAATGAATCTAATTTATAACCTCATGTCAATATATTAAAGAAAATATTTTACCACATCTTTCAACTTACTTCAAGCAAAAAGATCAGTGTGACAAAAACAGAGACATTCCTTGTCATTAGGTGTATATACCAAACACCACACCTGAATGCTAAATTAAGATTATTTTTTTTTTTTTTTATATGCAAGGGCAGTTAGATTTCCAACACTCAGAAAACACAAAGAAGTACCTGCCTTGGAGGACAGGATAACACTTACAGGGATAGCCCTTACAGCTATTACACAGCTTGGGAATTGTAGAATTAGTTACAAGAAAGTGCTAACAAGGTAGAATTTCCATCAGAAATGAATGTAATATCAAGCTAATTTTTTCCCCCAGTTTCCTTTATTATGCCAATACATTTTTATATATCAAATAATGTATTGCTTTTACGTCTTCATATACTTGATCACAAACTTCAAGCTACTATTCTATACTCCAGCGGTCTGAATAAACAGTACACAATCTGTCAGAGGCTGAAGGAGTTACCCCTAATGAAAAAAAAAAATAAGAGGACATGAACAGATAGAGAGCATTTAGACCACTGAAGACATCTCTCCTCTCCTACTAAATACTCATTTGGAAGGGAATGAATGTGAGGATAGAAAAAAAATCCCTCTGACTCTTGTAGGACACCTTTTGAGATAAAAAAATCATCTCAAATAATTGCATTTCCACTGTATTGTTATATGATGTCTAGATTCACAACTGATGATGGAATACATCAGAGTTATGTTAAATCCAGAGATAATATTAGCTAACTAAATTTCAAAAATACTTAAATTTAAAATGCTAGTATAGTTTCAGAGAACTAATTGATTTAAGTGATTTCCTCTGTTAAAACACTGCAAGTCATGAAAACCGCAGCTATGCAACTGCTTAGAAGTTTAATTCCCATTTACTGTGTTATTCTTTCTGTGGGAAGTATCTTCAAATATACAGAAGAGTAAGTACTGTATCCAGTGCTCAATTCCAAAGCTGTTCAAAGATATGAGGAATCAAATATTTTTGGGGGCACTGAAGCAAACAATAAAGAAACGTGGTTAAGAATTGTAGGCTATAACAGAATAGACTACTAAAATATCCCAAATTAGGAAGTATTTCCAATTCGCCTCAGCTCTATAACAATGAATAGTTCATAAATGAAGTAAGTAAAGTCACTTGTGGATGTTCAACAACCACAGTGTATCAATATAAACTAGGTTTTAAGAGAGACAATAGACAAGCAATATGTTTGATGAACACAGAGTTTTTAACGGGAGTATTTAGAAACAATTTTGCACAGGCAATTAAAGAGCTGCTGTCACTTTCAGATTTGTAATGTTATAAGCAGGAAAAAAATGTTCCCAGAGATATATTGCCTACATATAGCTATACTCTCAAAAGATATAGCTATAGTCAGCAAGTAACGGCAGAGTAAGTAAACTGGATATTTATTCACATACTTTCCTTAAATACACTTTTTAATGTATCAGCTTTAAGTAACAGTTTTATAAAGGTAGAGAGCATTCAAAGTGATACAAAATATTTGTTCTACTTTTAACACTCTGCTTGAAAAGCAATTTGGTTAAACTGAAAGAGAACTATACACCTGTACCGAAGTTGTCTATGATAATCATTTGGGCCCATGATTTAATTAGAAGTTAGATTTTTCTATCTCATATGCAGGAGGCTGAAGCATTCGATTAGTGTGAACACAGTACATATTGTCCCTTAAGCCATCACCTTTCGCTTCTGCTGGTACGAGCCCGTGTTATATTGGCCAGCGGCTCTGCGTGCTTCCTCTTCGTGCTGCTGGATTTGTTGTTGTAACAGAATGAGTTCACCAAGCAGGCTCTGCCATGAGTTTATAATAAAAAGGAAAGGAAAAAATTGGGGGTGTAAGGAGAACAAATTTAAACCAAAGGGCATGACAAAGACAAATGAAAAACAGGTATGAATGAGTCAGTTCAAACAAAAGCGAAATATTATTATCAAGATCTCCTGCTAGCTAGCTGGGACTGGATACAACCAGCACAACCATGTACCTTGCAAATCCATGAAAAACAAAATAAAAACATTTAGCTAGATTTTAAAAATATTCAATTTTAAATGAGCACCTACATCTAAATAAATAAATAAATTAAAATTCAACCAACATTGCTATAAAACATTGACAAAGGTTTCAGGATTTCATCTCAACTAAATAATATCAGAATTTCTTAAGTATCAGCAATTTTTCACAACTTAACCATGCAGGTATTTAACTAGGGTCTTTTGGATACTCTACACAAAGTGGTGCAGAACAGTTAATCAGCTCAACTTTGTCAGTAATGTAAGAGCTCTCATTTTGTTCTTGCTCTCAGCAACACAGACACTTTACAGAAAGATGACTTCTCCTATGTAGCCTTCAAAGTAAGAGAAGCAAAACAGTTTCTAAAGCATAAAGATAAAGCCCTCTCTTCACTTCTGTAACAATCTGCAGTTTAGAATAATGCTATCATAATCCTCCCTGATCACTTCAAAATCCCTGCAATGCAATGCTGATTTCTTAACTATTCAGCATTTCTGTGAAGCTTAGATTTCTTCTCTTCTTCCTCCATGCCAAATATTCCTGCAACAGTAAGTTGTCTTTCAGAAAGTCTACATTGGTTCAAAGATACTATACTACCTTCTACTGGAATCTTACGTACAATTTATTTCAGAAAATGTAGATAAAAGAAAAAATAAATATTCAAATTAAGGTCTTTAAAAAATGTTACATCTTCTAAGAAAACATTCAGTAAAATGGGGTTTCAAAAATGTACTACAGGAGTCAAAACAAATCCTGGAATAAAACTTTGATGTAAAGAATTCAAGCCATCTACCATTAATTTATACATTAGGTGCACGAAATACACACACAGGCATGTACACAGAAGGATAAACAACACAGGAGAGAATGGATAAAAGAAGAGACAATCAAATGACCAAATGTAAACATTTGTTAAATAGCGATTTGTATAACATTTCTAGAATAGAAAAATCCTCACATTTGTATTTTATTGAACCACTCTGAGATTTATTAAATCTCTTTATTGGAAGACGGGCAAAAACATGTGAACTGTGCCAAGAAATTGAATGAAACAAAAGCAACCAACTGTTCAATTTCACTTCCATACAGCATCAGAGCTGTATATATAGCACATAGCTATACTTAGTATTAGAAGAACAACAATAATATTTTACCATTTCACAAGCAAGGTAATTAATTCTCAATGTAACCTGGCATGGTTCCTTTCAAAATTATGCTATTGGTCAAGAAAATACCAGAAAAAACACTGAACAAACCTGCCATGAAGGTCCTTTAGCATTTAAATGAGCACTGTAACAGAAGTTGTTTGAAGTCACCAAGTGTAACTATTTGACATGGAATTACTTTCCAGCAGGTCAGGTACCTCTGACTGTTACTCCGTAGCAAAATATGAAAACCCTTTTTCAAGTGAAGTCACCCCCACTTAATAGAATATTCAAGTTAAAAGGGCAAGACTGCTTCTCAATAACACTTTCTTTTTTGTATATATAAGTCAATAACATTGTTACCTTTGTTTTCTATTTCTTACTACATAAGTTACAAACAAAAAACAAAACAAAACAGAATCAACCAAACAACAACAACAAAACAAAACAAGAAGCGGCTTGAACAGCACACAGCAACACACGCAACACCTAGCCTGGTATGAACTGGGATATAAATAAAACTTTTTACATCTCCCTGCCACTGTTCCCCCCCAGCCCTCAACTCCCTAAATCAGTCATTCCTATGTAAAACTAATTATTTTCTAGAATAAGAATTTCATCTAGAAAATCAATGCTGATCAATTAATGGGATTTAAACTAATAAATTGTTTACAAGCGTTATCAATCATCTTATCAAAGAAAGTAGAACAACACTAGTTGACAAACTTGGTGGCACAAACTCTGGAAAGCCATCATGAGAATCTGGGTGCACAATAAATAAAATAACCCAAAACAAGTGCTGATACTGTAACTGCAGATACTTTAAAAAAATCAAAACACATTAGTTTACATTAAGAGTTAAGTATGTTGTATGTCAGTTGGATATTTTTAATTTAAAAGTTCCTCACAACTGAAGTATGTGCGCCCCATTTTCAAGAGCAACCAGAGCCCATGCCTTGTTAAATTGGGAATGAAACTGGGCAATGAATATAGAAGAGAAAGTTATGTAAAGTTACGTAAACTTTGTCACACAATTTACAAAGAAAACAACAACAACAACAGAACAAAAATGAGAAAGCTAAAAAAAAGATTAAAATAATCCTACTACAAGAGACACCCTGTCAACTATACAAAGAATACCTGAAAACGGCCCTGGAACTATATAAGCAGGAATTTACAAACATATAGGCATCAGTTTTCCTGTCCAGCATGTGTGTGTTCTGGAAAGCTATCCATACAAGGGAAATAAAGAAATGCCTGATGCCTGCAACTTTGTCCACAGTAATATTACTGTCCACACTTGATAACTACAAAGTTATTTCTTACTACTTTTCAAGAGCTGTAGATTTTAACTTAATTAGTGTTTTGTTTTTTTTTTTTTTTCCCTGCAAGCTGTATCAGCACGTAGTTTTGTTTTGATGTAGTTTTTTTTGGATAGGAAGGAGGTTTATATGGATCACAAAGATTCTGTAATTTCCTTTATTTTTATGCTCACTTGGACATCAGCCAGCCAAGTTCCAGAGAAATAATTAGTGGACAATTTGTCCTTATGGATATATTAATCATCAACAACAACATAAAAAGAAAATGTACAGAAGAAGCATTCCAGAAGTTAGGTCACAAAGAGGTCATAATCATACTATATCACAGAACTGGAACAAATTCACAGTACAACATTATTTTCACCCGAACTGCCACATGATGGGTGGAACTGATATCCAAGTCAAGTGACACTCCTTTCCAAAACCTCTTTCTCATGTAGAATTCCTGCGCTGCTGCTTCCACTTACTGAAGGTGACCCTCTGCTGGCTAGGCAAGGCACTTTAGTCATTGCCAAATCCTCCACAGTGAACCAAGTTCTTAAGGCATGAGATTGTATCAAAGTGACAAAGGCCGAGAAAGGACTGTATGCCTGGATTTGAATAATATACATTGAATTATTTATTTACCTAGCTTCTAAGCCCCAAATCAAAAGTTGAGTTGCATTTTGGTTATAACTCAGATTATAAAGAAATTTTAAACTTTGGAGCCTGTTTGCCTTAATAGGAAGCTGAAACTCTTAAAGAGTTTTTTTTTTTTTTCTTTCCTGTTTTGGTTTGTTTTTTGGGGAGGGAAGATAGACAAGTACTGCAAAATAATTTTCCAAGAAGGCAATACTGCCATTTCAGTGGAAGTCTGAACTATTCCCACAGTGAAAAACACACAACACAATAAAATGTTTTACTACACTGGAGCTTTGTATAGCTATCTTCTTTCTCTGAAAGCAAAATTTCTTATTGAATCCACATGGAAACAGATTTAAATTCCATTTATTTAAATTACTGATCTGAGCACTCCAGTAATTTTAATTTTGTTTTCTTTTCAAAGAGTTGTACTTTTTGTATCAAACAAAAAGTTACCAACTAAACCACACATTAGCTGGAAAAGTAGTTTGTTCTGGACAATTTTCACTGGTCTTACGCTCTCTCTCATTCTACAGAAAGTTTTATAGCCCTGTCTGCGGACAATGCCTAGTAACAATTCTACAACAATTCTACAGAATAGAATTCTTTCAAATAACAAATCCCTGGACATTTGCCATTACTGATCTTTCCCTAATGAAACACTGAAAAACAGCTCATCAGCTGATCATAAGACATACTTAATATCATAGCATTGTATGCATCCGTACAATAACAATTTTTAAACTGGTATTGATTGGCAGTGAAAAAGCATTGTATGAAAAAAGGCCATCTTACTCATTGTCTAGAAAATAATATTGCTTGCCAATAAACCAAGCGACTGTGGTATGTTAGCTATTCATATCTGTCTTTTTTGAAATGTTATGACCAAAAATGACCATACTAATTAACAAAGCAACATCTTCTAAGTGGAATTTGTCAGATATAATTGGAATTATAAAAATTATTATGGCAGACTAAATTTTAAAACTCAGACTGGTTTAATATGCGCTGATATTTTCTCTACTGCAACTACATTTTTGCTGGCAACATTAAAATGCAGTGGTCACTGTATGTGAAAAAATGGAATAATAAGTATCAGTGATAATACTAGCACTCAGTAAATCAATCAATTAATTTACTTACTGATGACAATAAATTAAGATGACCATTTCTTCACAAATCCACAGTTAAGGGATGTTTTTTGTTTTGTTTTAAACAGTGAAACCTGTGCTAAGCAATCATTCAAGAGAAAATAATTTTCTATGTATGGACAGCTTACTGACGAGGGGGAAACAAAACCTAAATTTATTTCTTACGTAGAAATCTGTCAGTGTTCCAAAGGGGAAAAAAAAAATATAAGAAGCATGCTTTGTACAGGTTTCATTGTATTTCATATTGCCATGCAGAATGAATGTAGAATGTATACATGCCTGCATATACAGAAATGTCTTTCACATAAAACTCTATTTCCAGTTCAGCAAACATTTTTTCAGTTGCAAAAATAAATATTTCATAACTTACAAATTCCCAAATATGTACCACTTTCATTCTTTAAAAAAAAAACAAAAACAAAAAAACACAATATACAGAGGAAAAATGAAAAGCCTTTAGAGAATGAGCAACGTTACCATCAAGGATTTAAACAGAAATAACATCTACTATTCATTAAGCAAAAGATTTAATTTTAACTTCTTTACTTCAAGGAAAAAAAAGCTAACACTATAAGTTATTTAAATACAGTAGCATTTTCTTTCCATGAAATTACAGTAATATTTTTTTCCAGGAAATCTTAAGAAAAATGTGATTATACACTTTTTAAATAAATTAAAAAAAAAGACTTCTTTTCAAATAGAAATTCTTTATTACAGCAGAGATCCTTCAGTAAGAATCACAACTGTGAACATGGCAACAGAAATGGAGTTGCGAGCAGAAAAAAATGAAAATAACTATAGAAGCCTATAGCAACTTCAGTAATAAGCTATCAGTTCAAATGCTACTGAGAGCATGTCCTGAGAAATTCCAAATGCACACAAAATAACTAAAATGACCTTCTTAGAAACCAAGTTTCTGAAGAATGTAATACCTAAAGATTTTTGTGACTGCCTAGAATTTTCCTTACACCAAAACGTGTTTAGCACTATACTGTTTATATATAAAAAGACCAATGCATTCTCTTCAAAGATAAATTCTATTAAGCTGCTTCAAAAAAGTATCTACAACTAGCTGTTAAAGCAATTTAAAAAAACTACCTGTTATTAAGAGATTCATATTTGCTTGAGAGTAATTACCTTCTTGTACTGTTTGTCATTGTCATATCCCTGGTCTGTAGCTCTGAATGCTGTTTCTCCAGGAGAACCTAGGACACAGTTAGAAAAATTCATTACAACATGCAAAACACACTTCAAAAATTTTAAAAAACACCTAATCAATGTAAAATAAACCTACATATTATTATTACCCTATGTATTATTAAATCAATAACCTTGCTATCAACCCAAAAAGAGTCACCACAAATAACTGAAAACAAAACTCAGTTTAAAACTCATTTGAAAATTTTGTATCAAATCTAATTTGCGACTCAAAGTAGTTATCATCAAAAGGGAACAGACAGCGTCAGCTAGACTATTTAATCTCTAAAAGCTTTTTTTTTTTTTACTTTTTTTTTCTGATACACAAGATGATAATACAAATTCAATTGCATCATTGTAATGATATGTGTATATATATATATATATATAAATACACACACACACACATTCTTTTCTACTCTAATGACGTTTTCAAAATAAGCTTCCTACAAAAAGCATCTGCTAAGGACTATGATAAGTATCAACTACTCATTCTCACAGGGGCAGATCTAAGAATTTTTTAAAATAGTTGAAAGGTATTTGTAACTCAAAATTAATTGCTGTGAATAGATGTGTTTACACTGATATTCACTCCTCTTAGTACAATAGTGTTTTAAGAGTTTGCTTTAAAGAGGCAGGTTAGGGGCAGTAAAAAGGGCTTTTACACACCTAACAACAGAAGTAGATCAGAAGCTCCTATGACTTCACTAACCAAATTGTAACCTGTGAAAAATCAGCAGAAGAGGGGAAATAAAAATTATAAATACAAAACAAAATGCAAAATAAAGATGAGGGATCTTCATCTCATTTGGAGGACCACAAAACCATAAATGGCAACTATGCCCAGGTGAGTATGCTAACAAATTCCATTATAATAGGTGATACCTCACAGTACCAGTCAATAACACACCACAGTTTTAAACAGGCAAAATATATAGGAGATTGTCATCTACTTGTCAGTCTGTTAATCTTGGTCCCTGCTGAGTTTGTAGTGAGATGAATTAACTAATTCCACCACTAACAGTATTTTAAGAAAATGAAAACACACGCCTTAGGTACACTGTTATGCAAATATTCTCAAAAACACCTAAAGCGGTGACTACGATACCCCAGAGTTATAATCTTTCATAACTATGAATTTATGTTGTTTGGTAATTATTAAGATATACATCAGAAAGAATCTTTCATTCTGTTACAAGAAACACTGGGTGAAGTTTTGAGCTGTGCTAAAGAGCAAGTCAGATAACGATGATGAAATCAATCATTTTTATATTTAAAGTCCATTCGTTAGAAATGTCCTATTTAAATCTAAAATTTGAAAACTTCTAAGTGTACTAGTACCTGGACACAGTGGATTGACAAACCATGCCCCTGTTTTGTGAAGGACTTAGAACTCCCACATACTGCATTGAAATGCAGCCCCTACCTAACCTGAATCTCCTAGCAAGTCTTTCTGCCTGGACACAGCTCCAGAAGATATCACTCAACCCAAAGATGACCCAGGTTACAAATCTCTTATCTCACATGCCTGCAACATTAAGCACCATCATTCTCTTAATTATCCAACTCTGTCCTCCTATAACAGCTATAGCATAGTACTGTTGCTACTGTCCACTGCCACTCACAACTTCTGCAAGTTCCAGCAGGACACTTGCAGCTTCTATGACTTACTGAAACAATTAACTTTCTATCTGTTTGTTTAGAGGTGAAAAAGAATTCTATTTTTCTATTCACAGTCACATTTTGGTTCCCAGCACTTGCTAACAGAATTCTTCCCTTTAAAAATCCATTACACTTACCTGTGTCCATACCACTTTGAGATGAGATATTCAATGAAAGGCATGCATTTTTGAGGATCCACTTTCTTTTAGCATCAAAGGACATAGCTGTAACCTCATCTTGTAATATCTTATGTTCTCAAAATTAAAACTAAGCTGAAAAATTAGTCTCACCAGGAGAAAAAAATCCTTTCAGTGAAGCGAAGCTCTCTCCAATCTTGTCAAAGTCAGGCAGAAGTTTGGCAAGGTCATCGGCATCAGGAAGGGCTTTGATAATTTTTTCTAGGAAAATAGTACAAAAGCTAGTGAGCAGTTTTTCTCTCCTACTATTGTTGTGAATAGGAACAGCTTAGGCTATAAAACCTTGTAACTGTTCCGAGGCATACCTTTATCTTTTAAACTTTTTTAAATTAAATAAATAATTAAAAGTTGCTTTCCACATACACCTCCTCCCATTAGTGTTGGGAAAGAATATCAGATCTGAAAAAACAACTGCTTTTTTAGACTTTGAACTTTCTGATAACTTGGTTGCCCTATGTACTTTAAATTTTGTACAACTTATTCTTGCATTACACCACATTTCATGCATTGCCTCACATACTTCAGAGACAATGTTTTTTAAATTATAGGACAGCATAACTATGCTGTATGTTTTAAGGAGAAGTTATTTTTCAATTTCATAAATAACCTAATTCTGCAATTGTTTCAAAAAAAACACCAACATTATTAATTTTAGAGTATTATAAAAACGTAGTGTTCATTAGCAATCAGAGAGAGAAAACATTTGTCTCAATTCTTCAATCCCAACATTCAAGACTACCTATGCAATGCTCAAACAAGTAGTTGAAACGTTCACAAACGTTTTTTAAAAGAACACTACCTAACTATTCTCATACATAAGAGGTAACTCAGTGATTGTTTTTTAGACTTCTATCTGAGAATATGCAAGAAATCTAATGTAACTAGAAGGTTCAGGAAAATATTTTTTTTTTTTTACTCTGTATCTTCAAGATAATTTTGCAGATATTTCTATAAATTCCTGTGTTTCAATTAGTTGTTTAATTATACCTACCTTCTACTTGTCTAATTATATTTGTATTTGTTACTCATTCTTACAGAGAGAACCTTGTGCATAAAACTGCCAAAACCTGTCCCCTTGGTCATGCTGGAAGTCTGCTTTGAATAATGGGAGTACATGACAAAAGAAAGGACCAAGAATGTTCTCAAATGAAAAGATGAATTATGGAACTTCAATGCTAAATAATGCTTAATTTCTTCAGAAAAACACAACGATACAAGTAACTTGCTAAGACATACCCCAAACACTTCATCAATACAAGCTCACCCAAATCACTGCTATAACACTACTATTACATTGGATCCAGGCACTAAGAACCACACCCTTGTGTTTAAGTTGTGCATGTGCTAGTGTAACATTTTAGCTTCTGTGATACCGAAGTCAATATGTTCGTCAAGCTCCCAGATGAAGTCAGGAACAATCCACTTATAATCATCAAGATCAGGCATCATGTCCTTCCACTGATCATATGTCTAATACAAAAAGGAAAAAAAAATACAGTAGAAATAGAAGGAATGCACGTAGACAAGCATATGAGCCATCTATTGAAAAGTAGTACCTACATATAAAGCATAATAACCCACCATCTTTTAGATATGTATAATATTATTCAGGTCTTTTGAAATCTATACTAGTTCTCTCAACAATCTGTTTTCCAATTTCACTCATCTTTCTTTTCATTAATTAACAGAACAATGATATTCTGTATTTTTGTGGGTTACCAAGAATTAATGTTCTGAAACCTGTAACAACAAAAATAAATATGCGTAGAATATCCTCCAAAGATAAATACCTTTTTAGCTGTGTAACCACCACCTACAGCAGATCCTAATATAATGTAGCGAATTCTGAGAAGCCTTGATGCTAGTCTAGCTAGCCAAAAGTTCCTGTAGGACTGGTATCCGTACTTTACATTTAAAAGTTTTGTTTTGTGAAAGGGAAGACGATTAAGAGAAGAGAACTGCTGAATGGATATCCTTAATGGAGGTCTTTGAAATTTTGAACTTGGATAGTAGGGATGATGTATACTTCGGGAAACAAGATGCAGATTTTGAAGTGGTGATTTTCTTTTTATTCCATAGTTGCTCTTTGCTAGACTCCGGCAGATGACGCTAAAAGAAAGGAAGAAAAACTCTCAGTAACAGATATCTTCAACATACCATTAACTCAATAACCTCTTTAGAAGCAATTCACATTACACTGTAGCTGGTTACAGATAAATTAGAGCATCATTCTGAATGTCCAGCAATCATTGCTATGCTACCAGGAAAAAAAAAAAAGCTGTAAACAGTATTAAAGGGTATAGCATTTCCAGTGATTACAGAAAGAACACCTTTAATCCCATTTATGAACTCTGTTGTTAGGTGAATTTAATTTCTACACTGGATTACGACGAATCAGTTCAATGGTAAAACACAGTTTGGCAACCAGTATCTAAGAGTCCACAGATGACTATGATCAACTTGGATCATAAAGGAAAACTTGATAGTTTGGCCTATCTTGTTACTGTAAACTAACTTTTAGAGAAACTAACTTTTTTCAGACTTCAAAAACAATATGCAGACAAAAACATCCTCTGCAAAATACATGTTACTTTTCTAGCAAAGCTGATCCTCCTGTGGAGTCGAAGGATGCACTTGAAGAAATCTTTCAGTTTCTTTAATTTTCTGTGGTTCTAGGCTTACAGCATTATTGTTTTGTCTTGTGTCATGCACAGACAAGATTACTTCTGGACATGCTTGCACCGTGTTTGTTGAAGACTTCAGTAAAATAATTCAGATTTAAACACTGGGAAATTTCAGTGTGAACAATTTGATTCTGAAAACAGAACTCAGGAATTAATACGTTAAAACAATGAACCTTATCAACTCTGCCTGTATTAAACTACATACACAGGTTGGAATAAAGCTACTTGTACACCTTCACTTATGCTATCTACATGCTTTAGCATTTTGAGGTAGCTTTGCTAGCTTATGGAAAATACAACAGAAGAGTTAACATTAAACCATTTACTGGATGCAAAATACAAGTGAAGTTACAGTTCTTGAAATTAATGCTTGTTCCTTAAAGCTTTTTTCAGGATTTGTTATATTCTCCGGTGTATTTACTTATGAAGAGGACAAATGAAAAAGTAGAAAGTGCTTCAAACCATTAAGAAGGCAAATTATTCATCCCATAATCCTTAATCATTTAATATTAAGGAATTTTAAAGAGAATACATAAGTGAATCATATGAAATTGAAAAAAAGCTCCATAATAAATAGCCCTTTCCCTGAGTCTTTCTGTGTACTACCGATGACATTCTTTTGCAGGCATATTCTTTACCTCCAAACAAGTGAAAGACTTCATTATAAAAGCACTTTTGACACAGAAATTGAGCATTTGGATGAGAAGTTAAAAATCAGTGATATTTACTTCTCTTAAAAAAATGCAGATGGTGTATGTTTAAAAATTTCCTTTAATGTAATGGCAACCTTAAAAATAAAAAAAGGAACTCCACCAACTGTTCTGGAAGTCCTCTTTCATAAAAGTCAATGCAATTCTGAAATTTACCCTCTTGCTGCTATAGTTCTGAAGACTATCTATGCTCTTGCAGCAAGAAACTCATTATCTAGCAAAAGCATAATAAGCGGGAACAGAACAACCCCTCAAGCAATATCAAGTACCTCCTCTTTGACATGGAATTACAAAAGCATCAGAAATAAACCGCAGATAGTACCAATACAAAAAGTGGACTCTCAGAAATAAAAAAGTGAAAATGCCCCCACGCTAGAAATATTTTAACTCCTGCTTTGGAAGACAGTTTTGATCAGGGTGTGGTACACCACGATGAAGCAAGCTAACTGTGCAGTTCTTCCTTTTGTTGTGTTGTCACTACCATTGCGCAGATATTTAAATTTTTCAGTTCATACTATTGCAGCCACTTCTGGTTATCGGCCTTCACCCTGATTAAAGGTACTTTAATGGTACATAACTTTCTTCTCTGCGATTGTTCTTTTAAAATATACTGTCTTATTATTGCATTCGTTCTGTACTGATTAAACTGAATGAAAAATTGTGTTCCATCAGAAATTGTTATGGCAAGAACTTGACCAACAACAACTGCCTTTTGAGTGCTATCTCATGTAAAGACCTATCCGCTTTCCTTCTACATATAAAATCTTATATTAAAAACAAACAAACAACTCCATTGTTATTCCAGAAGTTGTTTACTCTTTCCTCTTCCTGCTGCTAAAAGCTATCGATAAAAGCTGACAAAAAAATTAACTGAAGATCTTCACCGAAAGTGCAGTGATACTCAAATGAAAGCCAAATCGACAGTACTAAATGAAGCGTTCCATGACTGACAAACATAAAGCCTCTGGAAAACTGCGTTTAACAACAAGCAAACTACAAATTAGCCTTCCAGACACAGGCAGCTCTGCCATTAGAACCTGCCTGAATACAGGCCTGTGACCTGTCTACGTCAGCATTGCACAGATTATAGATACTTTGTTAAAAAAGAGCAAAAAACAGTGGGCTGTTACTAGGATATCCAAGCATTCTAATATAGTAGGATATCCAAGCATACCTAACATCTTATGCATATTCTTCCAGTTTAAGAGTTTAAAAAAATCCCCCCTCAGCCGGGACAAACTTTCTGTAAAGACATGCTATATATACTTCTATTAATTATAACGTGAAAGAATCTTTCATAGAATCATAAAGGTTGGAAGAGACCTCCAAGATCACCTGGTCCAACCATCACCCTGCTACCAATGTCACCCACTAAACCGTGTCCCTAAGCACGTCCAGCCTTTCCTTGAACACCCCCAGGGACGGCGATGCCACCACCTCCCTGGGCAACCCATCCCAATGCTTGACTGCTCTTTCTGAGAAGAAACGTCTCCTCATTTCCAACCTAAACCTTCCCTGGTGCAACTTGAGGCCATTCCCTTTAGTCCTATCACTGGTTATCTGCGAGAAGAGGCTGACCCCCAGCTCCCCCCCAGTTCCTTTCAGGCAGTTGCAGAGAGCAATAAGGTCTCCCCTGAGCCTCTTCTTCCCCAGACAAAACACCCCCAGCTCCCTCAGCCACTGGAGTGTACCCCAACAAAAAGCACGGAGCTGTTTTCCCTCACTCAGCACTGCCACAACATCTACGGAGGAAGGCCGGGGGCTTCCAGCCGCCCTGCGACATCGCTCCTGCGGTGACACCCCGAAGGAAGGACACCCCTGAGGGACGACACCCCAGGCCCCGTTCCCTCCACGGGCACAGCGGGACTCGGCGGGCCTCAGGCCTCCCTCCCTCCCGGCTCGGGGAGCCCCGTTCCCGGCCCGTGCCGCTCCAGGCCGCGGGGCACGATCGCGGAGCGGGGCGCGGGGCCGAGGCTCCGCCGTGGCCGAAGGGAGGCGGCGGCGGCCGCCCTGCCCCTTGCCGCTCACCAAGCCGCCGCCGCCCGCGTCCGCCACATCCTGAGGGCCGGGAGGTGCCGGCAGGAGGCCGAGAAGGAGGAGGCCGAGGAGGAGGAGGCCGGGCGGCCGCCGCTTCGCCTGGCGCCCCCGGGGCCGCCGCGGCCAAGGGCAGGTGGAGCCGCCGCCGGCCTGCCAGGGCTGCCGCCGCTTCCGGCCCCGCGGCCCGCTGCGGAGCGCCCGGCCAGAAACGGCGCCTGCCTGAACGAAGGTTCCGGGGTTGAGGAGAAGGAGGAGGAGGAGGAGGAAGCAGGAGGTTTGGGAGCTCTGTCTCTCTGCCCACGGGCAGGGGCTCCCGCGGTCAGGCCGTGTCTGAGGGGTGCGTGCCCAGGCTGCCCATGCAGACCTCCAGGGTCAGGGGCTTCACCTGGCCCCCGGTTTAAGCCCTTCTTGCAGCAAGTTAGCTTGGACACGAAGAATGTTATTTTCAAGTTGCGTCAGGGGAGGTTCAGGTTGGAAATGAGGAGACACTTCTTCTCAGAAAGAGCAGTCAGGCATTGGGACGGGTTGCCCAGGGAGGTGGTGGTGTCACCGTCTCCAGGGGTGTTCAAGGAAAGGCTGGGCCTGGTGCTTAGGGACATGGTTCAGTGGGTGATGGTGCTGTGTGGTTGGACCAGATGATCTTGGAGGTCTTTTCCAACCCTCATGATTCCATGATTCTTCTTATTTGCAGCTAGGGCATAGGTGTTTGAAAGCTCCTCGTGACTTTTCAAAGTCTTCTTTTCCTCAGCTTAACCAGCCCCCCCTTCCCTGCAGACCATGTTTCCTCACTCCTTTCCCTTCTCTGTGCTGTCTCTGGGCACCGTGCCGCACCCTTATCGCTGCAGAGCTGTGCAGAAAAATAAATTTGGGGTGTTTTTTAAGCCAGGCTGCTGTTTATACAGTGGGATTTTTTCAGAGCAAATTAAATTGCACAAGATCGGCAAAGGATGACATGATACATGGATGCTTTTTCAGGACTGAGATTAAAGGTGTAAGAATGAGGTGAGGCACATGCATCTCCTGCTTGCTTGCTTTTAGGTTTATTGTTTTGTTTTTAACTTTTAAGGCATAATCTTTGTTATCTTTGCTTTTGCATTTTAACTTGACCAATCAATTTTGTGGCTTTTATCTGTGTTTTTAGGCAAATCTCAATTTAAAAAGAAGAATGATGATAACCATCTATAGGAGATAATACAAGGAACTTTTTTATTTCTAAACTAATCTGCAATGCTTAGTTTTAACAGTAGAGGGCATCATTTAACTAAAGGTTCTACTTTAGGATGCCTTAGGGGCGTTTTCTACATCAGAAAATGAATCTCCTTAAGTAAAATGGATAAATTCCACAATCTTCATGGGTTCTAGATTAACAGATTTTACTGGAATGTTATGACAGGTTGCCAACTTACAGAAATTATGAATGTTTTACACCTTTAATCTGTTTTCCCTTTGTTTTCAGTTTTGAACAACCAAATCTCCCCAGAAAGGGTGTCCTGTAGGAGTAGAAATCGTCATCAGGAGCTGGACTCGGCCTATAAACAGTAAATAGATTGGATGAGTCCTAATTCTTCCCTGGAGCTCCAGGTTTGGTGGTATACCCTGCATGCAGCTCACTTCTCCATGAAATGGCAGCTCAGTGACCCCTACTGTACCCAAGCCTTCTACAGACACTACGAGTAGCAAGGCTGACATTTGCAGATGCAGCAAAAGCTGACCAGGCAGAAAAAGTGTGCGTGGCACTCCTGTTTTCTGCTGCTGTCACCTCCCAAAATAATGAGTCATTTCCCAAACTCTTCAGCCTGCTTTGGAAAAGGTACCTTGGTGGTTGTTTCCTGTCCTTTGTAACTTCTAGGGAGCACTGATCCCTATAAACAGGTTTATCAGAAATGGACTGTATTGCATTTTTTTCTTTTTAATTTTTAACTGAAAATTGTGATTCTCATGTAATAACTGTAGTTCCTGTTGCTGAGTCTCAAAAGAACAAAGTGAAATTGGCTTCTCTTGTGTTCATTGGCCTAGTTCACCCATTTTGTCTTCTCTCTTCCCTGCGTTTCTCCCTGAAATGAGTTTCTCTGGCCACTGCATGAAACAGGCACTGGCCTTCCATGGTACTTGAGGTGTATGGAACCAGTACAAGCCCATGCCCCATGGAAATAAAGTACTGGTGAATAGGAATTAACTTGGCACCTCTTGATCTGTTTCAGTCACCCTAGAAATAATATTTTAGTTTCCTTAACATATTTTCTGGAAGAACAGGTTTGTCTCTCCTTGCCTCATTCCTACGATATTTGAAGTATAACTTCTTGAAAAGTAGCAACGGACAAGGAAGTAGTACTGGGAATGAATCACAAGACTAATAAACAATTCAGCCCACAGTAGTGAAAAAGGAGGTGATTTTCTGATTGCTTTTTTTTTTCTGCCAGCTTCCTTTTGGTCCTGATTTGGAGGTCAGAGTTATTTGTATCCATCTCACTGACATCAGTTTCCCTGAAGCTCCAGTTTCCCTGAAGAGTGAGTAAATAACTCTAATTACCTTCCCCAATGCTCTATAGTGAGGTCAGAAGACATTCTGTAACAATATTCTCAATAATGAACAAAAACATTACAGACCCTACATGGCTTGATTCCAACACAGTCAGTGCATAAATCCACCTGCACAAACCGAGGCCACTGTTTGCAATGCCAGAGCTTGAATTTTTCTCCAAGGAATATGAGGGGATCACAGCTGGACGCTTAGTTCAGGCTGGTTACTAAGAGTATAACAACAGCAATGCCTGTTTTGCTTCTCGTTTGGACACACTTCTTAGTCCCCACTGACTCCATAATCTCTCGAGGAGAAATATTCCCCTCTTGCCCTCCCCTGAAAGTTGCATGCCAGCAGCACTTGCTGCACTATCAGAGTTATGACTAGGAGTCATACTGTGGCAAAAACATGTTAGATGTAATTTTTTCTTTCTCCCAGTGCCTTTGAGAGAGTTTTGTTTGAAGGTAACCCCTCAATCTAAAAAACCCAAGCAGCAGAATGAGAGGAGGAGGGATGAATGTTACCTGCTAACCCCACAGAGAGGGAGGAGCTCCATTCTTCAAACATCAGCAAAGTTATAAGAAAGGTGTGTACTTAGAGCACTTCCTCAGTGTGGAAGTTCAAGCCACACAACGCTGAAGATCTGTCCTGAGGGTGCTGTAGAAAGTCTCCAGAGGGTCATTTCATGGGGGAGAATCCTGCCAAGAACCATTATGCACAGCTTAACCAGGGAGAGGAGAATGAGATGGTGAGTTGTTGTATCTTTGTCTAGGTCTTTCTTAACTTGAAGCAGCAGATGGCACATGTTCAGCATTAAAATGCTACAGTCGGTAATTTAGTTATGGATGGTGGAGGTGTTTCCATAGCAGAAACATGCAGTTAGAAAGGGATATATATATATTTTTTTCTTTAGCAGAAAGAAAATTAATTTGTATGAGTCCATTGGATTTAATTGGTTTTCACCTCCAACAGGGGATGGTTTGACAGAGTCTAGAAGAAGATGGCAGAATATTGATGTGGCATTGTAAAACTAGCTGGAGCTGGCCTTGTTGTAGCTTGAGGGATGGCCTAGAGAGGTGTTCTTAACAATTTGACAGCTGAATCTCTAGAATCAGCTGCAGTTGGATGAGGACTGGGACCCTCGGCTTTCTCTGGAACATAAAACCACATGTGTTATGTTTGCATAAATTATTAGCATAAGCAGTTGAATTGGCAACACTATTCTATTCTGCTTTATAAAGCTGCTTTTCTAAATACTACCGTATTTCTTCCCAGAGTTTTTCAGGGAGAGCTATGTTTACATGCATTCCGTAATGTAGAAATGAGTCTCATATTTTCACAAAGTATCTGATCTACTGCATGTTGCTGCTTTAAAATAGTAAGCCCAGTGCACAACTGTAGTAAGTTCAGTGCTTCTGAGCTGCTTTATTATTACCGCGTGTTACAGATCAGCTATTTGTCACATACGCATATGCCCATCTAACAGATTTTGCTGGAGATGTCAGACCCATGGTGCAGCTGTACAGCAACAGTTGTCATGCATGTCTAGAAAATGCAGTGCTTCTCAAAATTCCTGTGCTGCAGGACCACGATGTCTGGAGCTCTGCTATGAGAATATGTAGGATGTCTGGGTGTACAGCAGCCTCAGCAAACCTGGTGAAACACAGTCACATACAAGCTGACATGAAAGTTCACATCCGGAAATCCTGGACAAATCTTGAAAATGTACTCACTGAGAATTCTGTTTTAGTGAAAAAGAGAGCATGTCATGGAAAAGCATGTTTTTTTGTTATCCCTAGATAAAAATAGAGATTTTCGGTCAGCTCTCTGCCATCCAAAGAAGGGGAGATGTCATATTTTGCAAAATGCTGACCTGGGTAATCTGTGATGTGCTGGAGAATGTGGTACAGAGTCATCCAGCAGCATGAAGGGAGCACTGCAGGAAGTACAAGGCACTGGCTCTGAGGGTGGGGACTAATTAGCAGAGTGCAATAGAGAACCCAACTGGCTCTGCAGCTGAGTTACTAAACCTGCTCACAGCACCCCGCTCCTGGCTCTAGCCCTGGTGCTGATGCTCCCCAGCTTCTTTTGCTGGTTTTGTGCCTGTGCTCCACCCTGCCTCTGTCCTTCTAGGACTGTATACGCCCTGTCATTCTCTTCCCACTACTGGCACTGTCACTAGCAATGCCAGAATCGAGCCTGAGCTAATTACGTTTTAAATGGACCTGTCTGGTTCTGGGTAGAGGCACACAATCGTACACTGCATGTCCAGTTCCAGCTGTGCACTACTGGGACACCCAGGTTATGCTTGCATGGAGTCATCTATACCACATTACCTTTCCAGTACTGTTCTTGTTTCTCACCGGTGTCATAATCAGTACATGTGCCATGAATCCAGTGCTCTGGGATCTGCATCATGACTCTGATGTGTTCCACGCACAGCTGATATGTGTGCACATTGTGGAATCAGCCTGCACTTGTGAATTCAAGGTGTCTGGCAGTTGCTCTCAGTGCCTGCAGTGAACAAGAACAGTGCTCATTTGCCTGGGATTCCCAAATGTCCCGAATGAAAATCACAGAAAAAAAAAGATTGAAAAAGCAGTTGACTCATAAGTGCAATTAAAACCATAGCCAAATTTTGTTAGATTTGGTGGGTATATTTCTGTCTTTGGTACATGTGTGTAAGAGAGAGAGAAAAAAGATTTGTGTGAGAGAGAGGAAGAGGTCTATGAGGGTGCCTGAGGGCTTGTAAGGAGACAAGGAAGAAACAAACGAAACGCAAAGAACAGCTATTGTGTGTGTGTATTTGCATGAAAGAAAAAGCTAGTGGTATGTGGTTACGGTAAGTTCTGAAGAAAGAGGAAAAAAAGACTTTGAGCAGAGGTGAGGAAGAGTGTATGGGGTAAAGGAGAATTATGTGCAGACATTTATGTGTTAAAATCGTGTATTTTAAACTATTGGAAGCTACAGCAAGTGACACTGGCACGTAATGTCTCAGTGACCCTGCAACATTCTTTTAAAATTCTAAGCCATGCAGAATATTTTTCTACATTATTTTTAAGTCATTTTAATCCACCTGAACCAAATTATTAAAAAGCAGGTCTTGACTCTTCAGACAAGATCATATTGTTTCATGTAATAATGTAACAGCTGACGTTCAGGTGCCAGTTCTTCCAGAGTGAAACAGCTTGTGCATTTTGAAAGCATGCAGGTTGTTAATTTGGACTTTGGGCAAGCAATGCTTTTCCCTGTTGATTTTGCTGGGGAATGTTGGGGAACTCTAATGAGAATAAATACTGAGAGTTTTCTCCAGTGTTGTCTGTCTCTTTGTACAACTGAGATGCTAGATGGTCCTGTATTTAAGAATAGTCAGTCTGACTTAGAAAATCTACCCTATATATCCTTTTACATGTCTATGGGATTATTTTACACGCCTAAAACACATCTAATTGAACAAGAGCTGCAGGGGCAAGTGCTTCAGAAGCAGAGTTCATTCTCCTGTTACCCAGGAGAAACTTAGCAATATATGTTCAGAGCACGAGTAATGATATCTTTATAAAACCATTTGCAGTACTGGAAAGAATTAGTAGTGTGCGAGCACTGGGCACAGCAGCTTGCCTCAGAGAGGGTTAAGAGATGTGGCAATAGGATTTATTCCAGGAATTGCCTTTTTTTTTTTTTTTTTCTTCAGAAAGATCTGCTCGAAGGTGTTTTTGAGAATAAGTAATTTTTGTTGGAATAGGAAGAGGGAGGAAAATCAAGGTTTTATGCCCCCTGGCAATTTGATGGTCTTCTCTGTACAGCTGGGAACTAATCATTGTCTTTGAACAAGTCCTAAAGTGCAAAGTGCAAGCCCTAGAGTGCAAAAGATTGTAATGGACTTCAACAGGCTGCTGCTTCAGGAAGGATTTGCCAGAAGCAGATCTTAATCTTACGTTCCCAGGTTGGTTATGTTTGAAGGAAAGGGACAGCCACAGTCAGTCAGCTGGTGAACCCCAGTTTGCTGCTGCACGTTGGCAGCTGTCTGCATGCTAATGCCAAAATTATTAAGGGAATCTGGTCCAGGAATTTTATATACTTTGAATTTGGAAAATTCACATCTGAAGATGGACTCTGAAAGGCACAACCATGTTTCTAATAGAACAACATTGAGTGTTGCTCCTGGCTTCAGAGGGAACAGAAACAAACCTCTAATGAAACAGGTTCCAATTGCTAAGAATGAGATTCTGTTATTAAATTTGTTGTGAATCTTTGCCAGTCTTTCAAGTCTAATCCTATTATCTGTTGTTATAGCAACAGTTTATTTGTAATAGGGTATCTGGGGATTGGTTTGCCAGAAGTATGATATTTCACAGCCACAGTATAAGATCCTTTCTCTTTGGTAGCTACAGGCCACGTTAACACCAAGGAAAAAGGTACCTGAATTTGTTTCACTTTTGCATTTAATTTCTGCTGTGCAGATGACTCTGCAGTTACAGGAATTTTTTCATTTAACTGTAAGTAACAGAGACTTGCTTTACACTAGAGTAATAAGCCCTTGAGTGTTGGCTTTGTATGATTGTAAACGCAGCTAAGAGCCTTTCATTGAATAATCATATTTTCTGCCAGCTGAGCAGGTCTGACAGCTTTTTCTGTCCAATAATCCATGGCTCCTCCCTAGACCCTCTACTCACGAGTTGAAACCCTTGTGTATTTGTCACTTTTGGTTGTTAGGAGTCCCAAGATACAGGGGTTGCTAACAGGCAAGGAAACAGTTTTACAACACACTACGGCTTATTGAAAATTATGCTACAGGGATTAGATGAGCCCTGAATATAAGCCTCTTTTGTAGGCAGTGCTATCTCCTGTGAGATAGCAAGAAACCCTTCAGAGTATTCCAGATATCTAATCTTAGCTTTGTTTTCTACCATCTCTTTGTCTCGTGCCCTTATGAACCCAAGTTATTTGGCAGTATAACGTTATATGTGGCAAATGCACACATCAAGCCCTAAAAACCTGCCCACATGGTAGAAAAGTTGTCATGGTACAAATCTGTATGTTTCAGACCTGTCTCCACAAGAAGCATGTCTGCATCAGCACAGCCTCCTTGTGCGTTGAAATACAAGCCAGCAAAAGTTATTCTCTTTTCCCTAACAACATAAAATCAACCTGACAGGCATGTTCTTACTGGTGACATCAACATCAGGATTTTTGCCAGCCCAGGAAGTATTGTTTCCCATAGCGGACATAGATTTGCTTGGAGATCTTTTGTAGTATAGACCTAGCAAATCCTGAATAAGCTTGAAGGATTTCCAAACACTAATTACTGTAAGGCATTCACGTGGCTAGATAAACCTGCTGAGAAACTTGCATTATGTGTGTGCCTGTTTCCCACTTCATGCATATTGTGGTTACCTGTGTTGTGGGTCTAATATTTACCTTGTTTTTGAAAAGAGATTTTTTTTTGAGAATTCACCTGAAGAGGAATTCCACTTGTTGACTTACATGACAAGTGAGAAATATTTTCACTAATACTGTTTCTGTTTCAACAAGGAATTATTTACCTAGTAAATGTTCTTATGAATCCATCATTCATTGCTATAGTCCTTCCTGCTGAAGGCAGAGAGTCAGAAAAAACACCTGAACCCAACAGAACATTTTATTCTAAAGCTGAGTGTTGAAAAGTTCCTGCCTAGGGAACTTTGGATAAGTCAGTTTTGGAGCTCAATCTGTTTCCCTGCTTAGTTTTACTTCTGAATGATATAGCCCAGGTAACCTGCTCCAGACATTTCCAGAGCTTGGGAAAGCCTTGCTTTGCTTTGGCTTTAGAATCCAGCTGCACATCCAGATATGAAACAGCAGTGTTTATTCTTTCCCAGAGCACTCCTTGTAGAGCTCCCAAACACCTACGTTCAGAAGCGTCACGTTCATCAAGAAACGAACAAAGCAACTTGAACTAACACCAGTTTTCATAGGGCCGAGCATGCACTGTGTCAAAACAGCTCGAGGGTATCTGTCTCAGGCGAGTCCATTGTCAGAAGCAGCAAGAACCAGCAGAGTAGTGGGTGACGTGAGAGAATGTCTTTTTTACTTTCCAGCTGAGCTATTTTCCTTCTTTTCCTCTCTGCTAGCTTTCCAGATGAGGAATACTGATGCTGACTTGATGTTGGGAAGCGTCTTGAGATCTAAGGGATCAAACTGTTTTTCTGAGGGGAAAACAAAGGTCTGGAAACGTAGGCAGGTGTCGGTAGAACTCAAATCCATATTTTGATACATAGGTGCCTGGTTTCCTAGGCAGAGAAAGAAACAATCTGCCCTAGCTCTATGGTTCCTGTTTGCTCTCTGTTTGCTTGCTGTTCTGTGAATGCTCTGTGGTGAACAGGGATGGTTTGTTTGCAGTATGTTTTTATTTCCACCCTTTCGGATGTTTATTTGCATAAAGCAGAAGCTTCATTTCAAAAATATAAAAAATTGGACAGATGCATTTTGCTGCATGACTCACCCCAGCCTTGCCATTATGAAAGAAGGCACCATTACCCCTCCAAACACATTGCTTTGGTGGGTGGACCTCTTGGTTAAGTTGTTATGTCAGGCTTGGGGAATCATTCAGCATTTCAGAAGAGAAGAACACTGTCAACAGAAGATGATCCCAAATGACTGCCAATCACGTGCTAAGTGCCCACCCTCTTCCTTTTTTAATTGTATTAACTACAGCCCTATTGACTTCTCAGACTTTGGGTGTAAGGCGCAAAAGCTGGAAATTAAAGGAATGATTCATTCACAGAAGCAAGATGCACATGGCAGCCATCTCATTCTTCCCCACCCTGATATCCATGCCCATCCCAGCTTGAAAAGATTATTCTAATTATTCCAGGTACACCTATTTACTGGAGGATATCCGAAGGCACATTCTTGTAACAGTTCTTCCCTTAGGCATCTCTATTTCCTTGGGAGTTTCTTTACCTTGCTGACAAGCTGTAGCGTCTGGAGCCAAGTACCTGCATCTTGCTAGTAACCAATTGCTGTGAACAGTGAGTTTGCATTGTTGTACGTACTGTTCTGTATGCTGGTGCCGACACTAATTTGTAACCTTTTTGTTGAGAATACAAATAGACAGATGTGCATGGAGAGCCCTTTACCGATCTGTAGGAGCAATTAGCCAATTCTAGTAGCACGACTGTCACATCAGCTACCTTCTAACAGCTTTGCCTATCTGCTGTCCTCTATGAGCTTCCTTCTGTCTGCTATAAAGTTGCCTTATGGACTGGTCAGACTATAGAAACCTTTGAAAAGGCTGAGTATGTGCATCTCAAGGTGGTATAAACAGGTCCTGTGCAATGCAGGCCACTTGCAGACATAGGTTCCATGTTTGTTTGTTTGTTTATTTTTGCCACAGTTGACGATTTCTTCCCTTTAGAATCCCTATGGAGACCACCTAGGAAGATGGAGTCTGTCTTTTGGGGAATGACATAGGGCAGGCAGTGAGTGGAACCACTGGGTAGGGCCTGCGTTTCTCGTAACAAGCAAAGACCCCATCACAGAATCAGGAATTATGTATTGCTCATCCTTCCAATTACATTATCTTTTCTTCTCCCCTTATGAATGGATCTTGCAATACCTGTGGCCGCAGATATCTGATACTGAGAAGCAGATTGCACAATTGCTGCAGATATACTAGGAAGAAGGAGATTGAGGAATCTGAACCCTTATGTGCAAATTCTTGTGGTCATCCGATGTAATTGCGGCTGTGCAACCATCTGCCTTAGATCAGGGCTGGGTCTGCTCTGTAAAATCATTGTATACGTTTTGTTTCACCTTTACCCAAGCCCTGCAAGTGCTACAGAGAGAGAATTTGGCCATGGTACTGTGACCTGACAGCATTTAAACTGTATTGCTGACAGTCATCCCTTTGAAGTTTTGGGCAGGTCACCTTGCTTCACTGTAGCAATTTCCCCAGCTTTAAAAATGGAATAATAATACCTACTCATATAGCTAGAGTAAGTAGATTCCTTTTGCCTTCTGAACATGTCAGGCATTGCGCAAGTGTTCATTAGCTGTTCTTACTAACAGTTATTATTATTTTGGGATGTTAGGACAGTGGCACATTGGTAAGGTCCAGAATCCTCACACTGGAGATGCCGTGCAAGGTGGTAACAGCCCTACAAGTGCAGTGTTAGTGCCAAGTTGTACAAAGCAGCTTCAGCTAGTCTCACCCAGGGGCCTTAAAACAGCTGATCAAGCAAGTCTGGTTTCATGTCTCAGGGCCTAAAGGTTAGGGCCTTTATGTTTTCATATCATTCCAACTCATTCTCACTGTTTCATCCACAGTTTCACAACTACATAAAACTGTATTAGAGGTTTGGTCAGTCTATAGCAGTCCACATTTTGTGCAAGTGTATGAAAACTCCTGTGGAGTATGCAAAATTATTTTTCTAATCATGGACCATAAAGAACGTAAGTTCTATGACTTGTTTTTTTCACAGTGCCATACTGAACAGTATCTATGGGAGAGCAATTGATGATGGGAAATTGTAGTATTCCAGGTATTTTGTTAAGACAAATAGTAATATTTTTTTCCTTGTCTTTGCTGTACAGGAGATTTTTGGCTACAAAACCCAAGGCTGCCGCAAGGCCTTGTGCATTGCTGGATACATCTTGTCCTGTGGGGCTCTGCTGCTGCTGTTCTACTGGAAGCCGGAATGGGATGTGTGGGCAAACTGCATCCCCTGCAGCTTGGAAGAAGCGGACATTATATTGCTTAGAACAACAGTAGGTGCCTACTATAATCTTTAAATTAATTCCTAGTATGTAGTTAATTGGAAGGTGAGTTAATTGGAAAGAATCCAGTTAGCTGAAATCTCTCATGTTGTCGATGTCTTGCAGTAATATATTTGGCACCACTGAGCTGCAGAACTTTCTGTAGTATTTTACAAATTCTGTGTAAGATGATAACTGGATTTTTGACTGTATTATTTGCTGTCAACCCTTCCTCCTCCCTTCCACCACCCTTATCTTTCCTACATCGTAAATCTTTTCTCCAGATTCTAAAGCATCTCTTTGCTTGGCTGTGTCCAGGAGGTCCTTCTTCCCTCACTTGGCCATCCTAGTGAAGCTGTCCCTCTCTGCTAGAATTTAGCCGCTGGACCAAACCAAAGATTTGTGTAGCTCTGTCCCCAGTGGTGTCCAACAGTGCAGGATGAGGCATCAGTATAAGGAAGAGGGCAAGCATAGACTGCTTGTTTTTCATGTCTGTATGCCTCTGGTTTCCATCAGTCCTTTCACGTGTCCGATAAGGCCATAGTCCTGCAGATAATGCTTTCAGGTCTGTTATGTTTTGCTAGTAGTTCTTCTATCCATTGAAAACTGTGCTGAAGCTCTGCCACATACCCAAACCCTGATTTCATTTCATGGAAGCTAGTGCAAAACTGAAAGAAGCAAACTGAAACTTGATTCTGAATCCCAGCTGAGCCTGAATACTCCAGGAGCTGGCAGTGTTAGTTTTCTTCAACAAGTTTGATTTTTTATGCTTCAAAGACTCCTGAACAATGGCATGTGCAATTGCAAAATGGAACGTGCTACCATTGTATTTGAGCTACCTTCTTAAAGGAGCACAACAATATGCAGTTAGAATCTTGGGTTTTGAAAATCACAGATCTGCCTGTTGCATATTTTATACGGAAACAATCTGCAACCTAATAGGAAGCATATTAGGTTTAATCTCCCTTTTTAATCTTCAATTCAGTTTGCATTTTTAATTACCTACTCTCGTGTGTCATTTTAAATGGATTTGCCATGCCAAGCACTTTTCGCATAAGTGAGTTTTAAAATGATCCTTCGTGTAATTAAACACAAATTGAATCATATTGTACATTCTTTTTATCAGTAAGCTCTCTGAAAATATGCTCTGGGCATTTGGCAATTGCAGATTTCTTTCCTGGGTCCTTTGTGTGAAAATAACAGTTTTTTTCCCCCCTATATTCTTTCTGATTACATTAGTTCTTAAATGTGATGGCTACTGCTAATGAGAATAGAAGTAACCCTGTCAGCTTGATCCTTGGAGTTCTCTTTTGCCTCACATAAGACCTTCATTCATAATTTATCATCATCTCTGCAATGGCAATGTAAGAGCCTATTAACTCACGTCTGTTATTGAAGTTTGACTCACTTTAGTTTAAATAATGAACACCTGTGTTATTCATTGCTTCCCATCTCAATCTGCATCCCAATGTCTACTAATTCTGAAATCTAAATTAAAGATAAATATCAGAAAATAAATGTTATTCTACTCATAATATGGGTTTAAGAAAAGAAGTGAACAAAAAATTAAGATATATAAAAATTCTTAAAGGTCTTCTTTTGAACCCTTAAATTATTCAAAAGGACTCAATTTTAAATTTCTTCTGTCATTTCTAAGTAAGGTGTAATAACTCTGCTTTCAGAACCTGGCCAGCTGAGGTAATCAGCTTTTTCCATCTGCCAAAATTCTCACGTACTGAATATGATATATAAGTCAGTCCCATAGCTGGCTTTAATGCATGGTGGTTCAGTGTTTCTGTCTGAGACTTAACATGACGGTACTTATTACAGTAGTTGCTCTAATCTCTAAGACTGCACTAACAATACTAATTATCAGGCAGTTCCAATGTTGAAATTATTTTATAAAAAAAAATAATAAATAAATAGCAAGATTATGACCTCACTGTGGCAAAAGCTTGTCTAAGGTTACTCTAAGAGAGTCATGGCTTCTACCACATTTACTCCAATGAAGTGTTAACACATGAATGATGGTGAAAAGGTATTATACTGAACATCCGTCCTGCAGTACAGAGCTATATGCTTTTTGACCTTCCCTTTATGGTATGATCACACAATCTCAGATTGTTCTATACCATTTGCTTGTTTATTGATCATGACCTGGGTGTTCACGTTCCACCCTTATCAGCCAAGCACTGGACCTGCGCTGAGTGAATTACTTTGCAGTACTCACATTTTGATAGGACTGTGGTTCTGCTCCCCTTCTGCTGATCTATCTATCACAGGTGCTGGGAGGTTGCTGTTGGCTAGTTCCTTAAAAAAGTTGAGCAGTGTTCTAGAAAGGCCTACAGTAATCATTCACTTTAAAGTAATGGTGACTTTGGTCTGATTTGGAGGGGAATTGTGACACTTCTCTTTTATATTCATTTAGGATGAATTTCAGATTTATTCACGTAAGAGTGTGACATGGATCTCTGTGTCTGCAGTTATCAAAAGTAAGTTGGATTATCCAGGCATTGCTGAAGAAGACTCAATCTTCAACGAAGCCTTAATGAAGCCAAGTTTACAAGTGAGTCAATTACTGCCTGCAGCATCTGGGAGATGACAGCAAATCTCAGCCAGGCTTTATGGAGTAAAAGTGAGCTGTGAAACATATCCAGCTAAGAGACTTGCAGCTTGATAACATAGTGAGCTGTGAAAAGACAAGCTTGGAGAACTGTATTCACCTTTGTAAAAATCCTCTCTTACCCTAAAGGGAGATATGAAAAAGAGAGGTGACCTACATTATAAATAGGAGACACTCAAAATGCTGGAGTTGGCCATGACGAATCAGATTTCCATATCAAACACTCATTCTTGGCATAGGAATCAAAGAACTTAGGGGTGCCTGTGTGTCTGAAGTGAAACTGAGGAACCGAACATCACAACTCCAACAGCGATATGAAAACAGGGATGAATGCAGCTGAGGGGAAATAGAACAGAAAAGTGCCTAGGCAAATCTCTATCGGTATCTCCAGAAATGTTTTATCAAGGAGGCTCTGAAGCATGTTTTTCTTTCATGCCTTTGTATGCATCAATTTGTGCATTAAAGTATGTTTGTTGGAGTCATCTCTTAAGCTGCCAACCATTCCTGCAAAAAATTACCCTGGTCTCTGCCAGTTCCATAGCCTGGAGATCCCATTGAGGCACTGGGGAGAAGGCAGATGATTAATTGATCCAAGCAAATCAGAAGGTCCCTCATGAGTTGAGTAAACACAATTATCCCTATTTTAGAACAAGTACCGGACAGTGCAGTTATATGTCTTGCTTAGCATCAAATGTTAAATTGGTGTAAGCAATGGGAATGCAATGGTACATTTGCTAATATCTGCCTCTTGAGTATAGACATTAAATCACTCCACTGGGTAACCCACAAAAGAACTATATATTGTTAGCATTTATTTTTGTATCTACAGCAATTTTTAGGAGATATTTTCATTATAAACCCAACTTCAGCTAAGCAAAGCTCTTGCTGTTTTTGCTGTTTTGTGTGACTGTATCTTAATGTACATACAGAAGTTTAGTGCCAGCTAGTTTAATCAACTGGCACAGTACGAAAGTGAAGACTGATTTGTAACATTCTTCAGAGGATTGCATTAGTAACATAAAAAAGCCCAGTATAGCCCTTAAATAATAGGCCCTTTGAGCAACAGTAGTATCAGTCAAAACATCTAGGTAGAAAAGAACATATTTCAAGAAGCAAAGAGCAGTTTAATCCTTCACTAGCAATTCAAAAGTTCCTATTTATATGTTAGTTATAAAACCTTTTTGCCTTTTAAGCTACCTAATTCCACAGAGTATTGTGTAGTGCCTGAGAGCTATCCAAGGAGCTACTTCTGCAGCAAGTTGAGTCCCTCATTTCCCAGTCCAGTTTTTAGCGTTGCAAATATTGCAGCTCCTTTGCTCCTAACTACAGACCTCTTGTTAGGTTAATGACTGTGGTTATAGCTCCATTTTGAATCAGGGTATGAGCCGAGTGTAGATTTCATTGGCCTATAATGGTGCTTATTGCACTGGGTAGGCAGAGTCCCCTAGAGCTGCTTTCTTTATTACTTGTGTGTATAGGTGTATAGCATTGCCTTCTTCTAGCTGATATGAAACACCATTATCTCTAACAGGCTTCATTATTATTGCACAGGACAGGACAGACTCCTTTTGCAAGTCGTAAATGACAGCATGCATTCCTCACAGATAACTGCTCTGCAAGGGCTTAGCATTAGCAGTGATTCAGGAGCTGTCCTGGAATGGCCTTTCTCGTCTCTTGGCATATCTGTGAGCAGGCCTGGGAATATTTTTGTTTGCTGGGTTTCAGCTATTGCTGTCCCTGCTTTATTTTGCAGGTGAAAAGTATCCAAGTGCAGAAAATCCGCTATGTCTGGAATATCTATGCAAAACAGTTCCAGAAAGTTGGGTGAGTTTCATGCACTGATTACATGAGTCTCTGAGGAAGTTGAGCTTCTTTGGAATAATGCCCTAAGGAAAACGTTCCGTTTATATTCTAGAGCCCTAGAAGACCACCACACTTGTTCAGCTATACATGCCAAATTTGGTTCTGGTCTCACCTGCAATGAACAGAATATCAGGTACATATTTTAACGCACTTTAAATACTCAGCGTATGGATTTCAAAGAGATTTAAATTTACTGCTGCTGGTGCACTTTTCTTGAGCTTCATGCATATACATTAATAAGCACATAATTTTAGATGAAGTGGCCATACGTGCAAAAATTGAATGAAAAATGCTAGAGAATGTTGTGTGTTCCTTGTCAAAGTTTTTAAAATACTGTTCTCAATCAAGAAATATCTATGTCTTGTAATTAACTCTGAGCAGTTCTTGTTTGCAATAGGAGAAAGCCTCCATGAGACAGTGCAGATAAGTTGTGTGTGTGCTTCTTCAGTGGGGCTCCACGTAATTATATTGAACGTATAAATTATTTAATTCTGGTCATTGAATTTATTCTAACAAACTACTGTATCATTATAAAATGTACTCATTGGGTACTCTTGAAACTGCTAAATACAGAAATGATCTTTTGTTGATTGAATACTAAAAATACAGCTCCTGACATAAGCTCACATTGAAGCTTTCATTCAAGTCATGCTATGATTAACTTTATGCAGAATTTTTTGTTTTCAGATCATTTATTTTTAGGAGCAGGATTCTTTTTTTATGGTGCTTCAAAGGTGTTTTTGCATGTTGGAAACATTTGCCTAATGGCTGTGTTATACCTCTTTTCTTTTTGAGTAGATTTCACGGATGCGGTCATCTTTTTTGACATAAGCACTGTAAGGAGTATTAATTTTTTTAAATCTTTTTTCTTGGAGAAAGATCCTCACAGAGTTTACATTAGGATTGATACAAGCTCTTTGGACTATTGAAAGCTGCAGCTTCTTGAGCAAGCTATATCGTCACTATTTTATCTGTAAGTGATGTATCTTTATCCCATACAGGAGAGCGATATGTGGGCCAAACAGTATTGATGTTCCAGTGATCCCTATTTGGAAACTACTCATCAAAGAGGTTCAACATTTCTGTTGCTTTTATTCTTAAGGCTACTTGGGGATGCAGAGTATGCATGTAGAATATGATGGATCCTATCTCTGAATTAGCTTTCTAGCAGTCACCTATCAAGCACACTCTTTTTTCACATCCTGTTTATAAAATCACCATTAATTCATTTATTCTCCGTTTTTCCAAATGCTCTGTCCCCATGCCTGTGCAGCTCCTTAGTGTGTGTGTGTATCTGTGTCCTAGGAGCTCATTCTGTTGGCCTTGCAAGATTCAGTGAATGTTTACAAGCTGTGCTGAAAATCAAACCTTCCAGGCAAAGACTCTCTCTTAATCAGCAGAGGTGAAGTGAACAGCACTAGCTTGCACATGCCTACAGCTTAAGAGAGGTCCAATGAGCTCATGACTCTGGGCACAGCATTGTGTAAAGCACCAATATGCCTTTCTAGACTGCAGCTGGCTATGCGTGTGGCCTAAGCAAGGTGGAGGTGGTGCCAATGGTATGTGAGCTCCGTGCTCACTTCACATCTTGATCTCCTCTCACCTCTGTTACATTTCTTGTAAAGAGCAGAGCAAAGCAAGGACTAGGTTGAGCCATTCACATCTCAAATAACATCCTTATTAGTCCAGATTATTTGGCCCTTTCTTTCAGTGGAGTTGGGCCAGAGCGATTAGACTGAAGCTACTGCTAACAAAGTCAGAAAGCGGGTGGGGAGACTCAACACTTACCTCAGTAGCTTTTATTCTAGCCCATCTCCAGCAGAATGAGCTTTCTGGGTATACTGGAGTCATATAAATGTGGCTAACTCTTGAGTAATGCTCCCTTTCCAAACAGGTCTTGAATCCATTTTACGTGTTCCAGCTGTTTAGTGTGTGTCTGTGGTTTGCGGAAGATTACATGGAGTATGCCACTGCCATCATAATCATGTCTCTCCTGTCAATTTCTTTGACTGTATACGATCTTAGACAGGTAGGTGAGACATCTCACCTTTCTCCACAAGGAAGTCTTATTTGTAATGTCTGGGAAGGGCCCAATATGTTACAACATGCATATGTACTGTGCTCTGAGAGTTACTCAGAGGTTTAGTCTCGTGACATTATGTAGTAGCAGGTGCAGTGGCCTGGCCTTCTAGTCATAATAATCTTTGTGTGGTACTTTACCCACATCCTGCCTTCCCCATTCCAGTGCTTTGCTTTGTAACCTTTTGTTACACCTTCTTCATAATTAGGGTGGGGAGTTTCTTTCTCTGTATGATTGTACAGTTCTTGGCAGGGACAGACCCCAGTTTATGAGGGCTCTCATAACCACAAATAACAGAAGGGAATGATTGCTAGTGGATGAATTGCATCATGTAAGATGTAAAACTTTTTTTATGTTCTCCTTTAATTTATAGCAATCGGTTAAACTGCACAGACTGGTTGAGTCTCATAACAACATCATGGTCACTGTCTGCAGAAATAAGGAAGGTGAATCCTGCACACTTCTTTCTTCTATGTGTTTCATTTCTGTAGCAATTTATATCAAAACTGAGAATATGTAGTAACAAATTCCTTCCAGAGCAGTTTCCTCTATTGTCTCTCAACCTTTTAAACTAGCTTCTGCATATTGGTTTAGTTTGACCTAGAAGTATGTTGTGGCACATCAATCATATTCATAACTGTGTGAGCACAGCCTTAGCAAAACATTATCAGGAAAACGATGCCATTTTTCTTAAAGCTGTGCTGACAAAGCCAACCACATAATCACTTTGTGGTTATGAGTCCACCTAATTGCTGCATACAAAGTCTGTTCATTGTCATGGTATTTGGAGAACAATCTAAAAAGAGGGAGTCAAAGTAAGAAATGTCAAAGTAAGAAATGTAGATCCAAGTTTCTTGAGTTAGGTCAGGACATTGGAATAGCAGCTATGATTTGGGGTATGGGGAGATAAAAAGAAATTCTGCAGTTTGAATGGTGCCTAGACTTTTCTTAACATGGAACGTTGTATTCTTAGGTCATTCTTGCAGTCCATTGTTTATCAGCTATTATAAAGAAGTAATAATATGTTCAGCTGGTAGCTCCTTGTATTTTTCCTCTTAACACAGAGAAACATGCAAAGCACAAAGTTTCCTTTACATGTCACCTACAGGTTTCCAAGATCTGGAATCGCATCATCTTGTTCCTGGAGACCTTCTGGTTTTGAAAGAGGGCAAAGCCCTTTTGCCTTGCGATGCCATCCTGATCAGTGGGCAGTGCATCGTAAATGAAAGCATGCTGACAGGTACAGCTTGTCCCTCCCAGGCTTACCATTAAAACATCATCACGGCCCTGTGGTTTCAGACAGTGGCACAGGACATACAGCATCAGCATTATCATGTATCATCCTTATTATGAGATAGTCCATAGTTAGCCTAGAAGGGCATTCTTTGGAATGTTTGCTATCAAAAAGACTATACAATAGTTATTCCAAGCTTCTCTAAATAGACAAGATGGACTTTGGGAAGAGCAGCTCATCCTTTTCTTCCCTTCTGGGGTACGATATTTAGGAAGCAATCCTTTAACTAGAAAGGAAGGAAGGGCAGACAGTGAAGAGGAATGAACAGGACAGGAAAAGAAACAGTAGATATGGAAAAAAAGCTGTTCCCACACAGGCACCCAGTCTATTCAGACTGTAGGGATTTCTCTGAATGTTTCATCCTGACTGCTGCAATGTCTCCAGCCAGCTGGAGTATCTGTCTCGATCTGCGTACACTTAACCTCACATTCATATGATAGCAGTGGAGGAGGTACCAGGTAGGAGAGTTCACAGAGAAAATGATTTTGGGTGCAGGAGATGTTCATAGTTCTGTTTCTTGTCTTTAGATTTGGTCTCAGTCTGAATCAAACCAAAATCAACAGTTCTGAAATTTCAATATAAATGAGAAATTCCAGAACCCCCTTTCATTTAGAAAGCCCGAGATACCAGATATTCAATAAAAGAACTTCTGCTTTTTCACCTGAATGGATCTGCTCTGACATAAATAGGATATTTGTCAACTGTCAAGCACTGAAGTAAAGGCTCTCATTTTTCTTAGGAATGGGAAATAGCTAATGTCATGTTAAATCTGCTTGAGGGAATAGTGTAGTGGCTTGCACCTGAAGGTCAAACTAGGTGAACAACTTGTGGCCATCAACTGGAGTCACACGACACCAGTTAAGGTCTCTGTTCAAGTTTCTATATCTACAGCCATTGTTCCAATTCCTTGGGCTGTTTTCATTTCTCAGACTTACAAGAAGTTATTGTACTGATGCAAAGGAGAGATTTTCTCTGGCAGGATCTGTTCTTTGTTTGCTAGACTGCAAATTCCTATTCACTCTGAAGATGTGATGATATAAAACTAACATTTCTCTAAACTGGTTTCTCTAGTAAATATGTTTGCTATCTAGATACTTTACTGACTTCAAAGTCAGCAGGCTAATTTTAAGGTGTACTGCATTTTTCCTTATCTGAGATAATCTTCCCTAGGAGAAAGTATTCCCGTAACAAAGACCCGCTTACCCCAAGCTGATAACATGAAGCCCTGGAGAATGCACTGTGCAGAGGACTACAAAAAACATGTCCTCTTCTGTGGAACAGAGGTCATACAGACCAAGGGAGATGACAGAGGAGTAGCGAAAGCTGTGGTGCTGCGGACTGGTCAGTCAACACTTCAGTTTGCTTTTCCTTTCATGCTTTTTCTTATTGCAACAGAGTCTGACTTAAAAGTCTCTGGTGCACCTTAAGTTAAAGGAGTTAACCCAAATTCACAACAGTCAGGTGGGGAACTGATATCCCAGGTTGGGCTAAGCTATTATGCATTGTTTCAGTTTGCTTGACATAACTTTTACAAAAAAAACCATTAGCATGTGGTTACAAAGAATAATTTTGCTTTGCTTCTGAGATGTTGAAAAAATCCTCCTGCTTAAGACAATTTTTTCCTATACTCTGCAGAGTAGTTCACATACAGTAAAATGAAGGATCTGGGCCTTCTTTCTTAGTTACATAAATTCTGAGTTATTTCAAAATCCTCCATTTTTTCTTAGTGAACTTTTGGAAATCATTTCCCCTTGTAATGATTTTAGTTTGTCTTGCAGGTTTCAATACAGCTAAAGGAGATCTGGTGAGGTCCATTCTCTACCCTAAACCCATGAACTTCAAGCTGTACAGAGATGCACTTCGGTTCCTGATGTGCCTCATAGCATTTGCAGCCATTGGAATGATCTACACAGTGTGTGTATTTGCACTTAATGGGGTGAGTTACTAAATGCAGGAGAAGTACTCACAGACAGTTTAAAGAGACTTGAACTTGAGTGGCTTCATATACATTTATATATAAAAGTATGATTCTTTCCACTTTAGTATATGAGGCAACTGTCTTTGTGACACCACAAGCTCTTGGATATTAATTCTAAGGTGCCAAAACCCACCATGTCTCAGTTTTCATTTCTTCTGAGTTCTTAGTAAATCTGGTGTGAGCATTGCATGTCTTATAAATCAGTAACCTTTTGAATAGTGTCTACCTCTTTATTTGTGTGTTGTCTACCCTGTGCTCGCTGATACATAGAGCAAATACATATGATTGGCAGAATGCTTTCTAGATCTCTGAAAATGGGAGAGCTTAGCGCTCTGCAAGTATCTTTTAGAGAGTTCTTGTGGCACTTTTTGTACATTCCTAGAAAAATCTTAAGTCAGTCATAGGTTCAGAAACAGACTAGCATGCCATTGTGAAAAGGCAACTTTCCAAAAACTTCAGTTCAGATGAAAGACCCCTCTATCCCTATCCACTGTCTCTGACAGTGACTGGTATTAGATACTTATGGAAAGAGGTTATTAAAGAACCAGGTATAGAACAATTCTTCCTTGGTATAGTTTTCTGGCTTCTTGAACAGAAAGGTTTAAGAATTCAGTAAGCCATTGATTGTGTCTGGATTGTCTAGCTTTAATAGCCACTGAAAATCCCCCAGAGTCTAGTTTAATAGATTTTTAAATTCATTTATGCCTTGGCCTTGACAACACCTGTGGCAGTGATCCCCACAGTTTCATTATGTACTGTGTAAAGATGTTTTTAAACCTACTTTCTGGTAAATCACTGAAGGCACTGTAGATTTTTGATTTAGAGAAGCAGCAAACAGCTGCTTTCTATTTGATGTTTCCCTACTGTTCATGACTTACAGATCCTTGTCCACTCCTTCAGCCTCTTTTCTTCCACATTATAGAGCCCTGAACAGTACAGGTATAAACATACATCCCCCAGATTTACTGATGTTATAAAGAGCTCCCTATTTCCTTCTGCACTTTTTCTCCTATCTTTGTTTAGTCATTTATATAGTGGGCAAACCTTCACTTAGTAATCACTAAGCTTAATATCCTTGAGAGCTTTTGGGAAATAACTTTTGAAATCTAAGTGTCTTGTATCAATTGAGTCACTCACCCACATCACAACTTATTTTCTCCAGAGTTCTCTAGGAGGTTTATGGGGCATTAATTCCCTCTGTGAAGACTGTGTTAGCTCTTCTCTAATATGCCATATTCATCGGGGTCTATTAATTCTATATGGTAATTTTAATCGAGTTTCTCAGTGTAGAACTAAGACTTGCTGTGTTAGGAAGAAGCAAGGGCCAGCTGTTACCTAGGGGAAGGCAAGCCAGGAGCCAAGGGTGACCAGAGCACAGGCAGTGTCATCACCAAACAGGACACAGTCACACAGCATCTGAACACGGTGGGGAGAGCTGTGTGATATTTAAGTGCCCATCAGTAGTTCCAGGCAAGATGAAATGGTAAATAATCCAGACAGACTAGTCAGAAGCAGAAGATAGGACAAGACAAGACTGCAACACCCATCTAAAAGTGGCCATCCAGGAGACAGTGCTAGCAACAGGTACACCCACAATGTAGCTGAGACATGGACTCCCATATAGGTCTTTAAATCTCTGAAGACTGCCTGACACTTTTAAAAATAGTTCACTCATTCTCATGTCGTGTGTCAAGGTCAGTCTAAGACATAGTCATGCGCTGTAAACAATAGTTGAGCAATTTTGAAAACCTAATTGTTTCAGAGCTTTTTTAAAAACTTCTCAGAAATCATTTCATGCATTGATAATTATCTGCCAATGGAAAGCCAAAGTGCTGAGTGGCAAGGTTGATTCTGCAGAAATTGAATTCCCCTTGGGATGTCAAAGAAAGTGTGCTTAAGAGCATAGCTTAGCATCTGCTCTGAAGCTTTTACTTTTTTTAGACCCTCTTCCCATTTTGTGGTGTGTAAAATACATGCTGATGTTATCACAGTAGCTGAAACTCTCTTGTCAGACTGGTGTAAGATTCAGTCACGATACACTGCATTCTTTCTCTTCCGTGACTGTGTTTATCTGATGGTGATAAGTGCTTCATTCTTACATAAAATAGATACAGAATAGTATCAAACTGGAGCTTTCTGTGGTCTGAAGCAGTATCAATGAAGGGAGAATGAGAACATGATGAAAATTCAGCACATCAAAATCAGCATGGTTTATGGTCAAAACTCCAAGCTCAGAAGCAGTAATAATAGAACTCTAGTGATGGTTTTCAGATCCATCTGAACTGCAAATTGCATTTAGTTTGCAGTGTCTCTGTCCTGGGACCCCAATTTGAAATGCATTTGATCCTTTTTTGATCCAAGAATAACAAGGCCAACATTCAGTGCACTGGCAGTCAGTTTAACACCAACATCTTATGCTTTCAAATTAGAGATTACTTCTAAATATGTAACTTTTACTTCCATGTCTCTTCCTGCACATAAAAACAATTTCCTTTGTGCCCTCCTTTTTACCACTATCCCATATCTCACCGTCACGCTAGTATGGAGCCCAGAGCTATGTCTGTAGGTGACTGGATGAATGACCATAAAATGGTAGTTTCTTGTGTGCTGCCTGATGGTGAGCTGGGCTTGACTGAAGGTGCAATAACATATCTGGCACATTTGAACTCATGTGCTTTACAGGAGACTGTGAACTTTGGCAGGTTTGTTGACATGGAGAGTGAGGGAGGGTCTGGAGGCTGCTCTTTAGTATTAAGCCCTTTGGTTAAATCAAAACAATTCGTTTCTGAGGGAGATGAATATATAATGTACCATGGGCAGAAAACACCAGATCATGAAACACCTGTAGTGCAGGGGAGGAGAGATGAAGAAAGCTATACTCAGACAATCCAAGCAGCACTCCTTGCCATCTTCTTGCTGATAACTGTCTTTGGTTTTATGTCAGGAGGAGGCTGGAGAAGTAGTGAAGAAGGCTTTGGATGTTATCACTATTGCTGTCCCCCCAGCCCTGCCGGCTGCCTTGACCACAGGGATCATTTATACCCAGCGGAGGCTGAAGAAAAAGGGCATCTTCTGCATCAGCCCACAGAGGATCAACATGTGCGGACAGCTGAACCTCATCTGCTTTGACAAAGTAACTGCTATGAGTTCGTTACTCTCGTGCTAGCAATGGGAGCAATGCTAGGGGTGGGAGGGTATGGGTTTTGTTCAAGCATTTTTCAGATTGTTGTCTGAGCAGACATTGTTGTTTTTCTTGGAATCTAGGAACTGGCTTGTAGCACTTTCGCTCTGCACCATGCTGGCATTTCTGAACAGTAACTTCTTAAAATATGTCTTGCTTTTTATTCCTCTTGGAGATCTCATGTGTGAATTTTATTTAAATGTACATTTTAACTTAGACTGGCACCTTAACAGAAGATGGCCTGGATCTCTGGGGCTTGCTGCCCTCTGAAAGAAATTGGTAAGGCTCTTTGACAACCAATGGAAGTTAAATTTGGTAGAATAGTGACCAGATTCTCCTCTTGGATATATGAACAAATCTAAAAGACAGTTAATGCCAAATAACAGTTAGAAGTTCCCCATGTTTAAACTACCAATATTATTTCTGTAGCCTTTGGAAAATGAGTTGGTTGCCTCATCCCAGCCACTATTGTCAGCATTAGGCAGAGCACACACGGGCAGGGTAGTCTGCAGTAGACATGCTAGGTTAGATTTCAAAGCTGCAGCAGTGCCCCAACCCTTTATGATAAGAAGACACTGTTACCCGTGAGATGGGCACTGCAGGAACCGAGTGGCAATGTTTTTGCCCATTTACATTTCCAGAAGTGTGCATGCACAAAGATGCTCATACTTGTATGAGCCTCACAGCTCGAATCCTTGCACAAACCTCAAGTAAGATATTTCATAATAATCTGTTTCTCTGTCCATCCCAATGGACTCTTAAGTATGCAGAATATACCTGTTCTGAACATGTGTGTCCTAGCCAGGGATGTGCATGTGAAATAGCTTCTGGGGGAGGACTAGTCCCCAGAAACACGCTTATTGTCTGATCACAGGATAGGACTTTAACAGTCTCCTTAAGGTTTTTTTTTTTCTTTTTTTTTCTGTTAGTCACATGTGTTTGGTGTTCTCTGATGGTATTTTTCATGATGTCTTTTGTGTCAGTTTCCAGGACATTCACAGTTTTCCTGCAGACCACAGACTGCCTTGGGGCCCACTGTTCAGAGCAATGGTGGTTTGTCATTCACTAATTGTTTGGGAGGGCAAGATCCAAGGAGACCCACTGGATGTGAAAATGTTTGAGTCAACTAACTGGGTAATGCTGCGCTTTGCTATTATGCAAATAGTAGTGGGGAGTTTTGATGTTATTGCAAAGGAGAAATATCTCAAGCTGTTCCATGCAAATAGCCACTTCCCACACATAAGTAAAACAGTAAGTAATAATCCCAGAAGGGATACCACATGCTTAGGCTTTTAGAGAAATGTTCCTTGTTTCTGCCTAGAGCTTTCACCCTGGGGTACTCTGAGTATTTAAATCATTTGACTGCAAGTGGCGAATATCATGCAAACCCTACTGGGGTATTAACTCTGATTGTGGCTGCTGCCAGATGACAGGAAGCCCCAGATGTAACTTACGTGTAGATGCAGACTGGTTTTACAGAGCATATAACAGATTTTTGCTAGCCTTGAATTGGATACAATACTTCGACCTTTGTTAGAGCTCTGTCAATGAGAAGATGTTTCAAATGGGCATGGGATTTCAAACCTAAGGGTTGTAGAAGGCCTCACAGCTGGGAAAGAACTACTACAGTTGTGGAGTAATGAGAGCAGAGTAAAAAGAGTAACTCTCAGAGCACTCTGCTTGCATTCTCTGTCCTATTACCTACAAATGCCATCCATGTCCCTGTTTACTATCTGATCAATTGCGGAAAAAATGAACGTTTATGAAAAACTGAAGGGCTGCAAATGTGAGATGGGTAAGAGAAACAGTCAATAATTACCTGGTGGAAGATATAGCCACAAGCCACTGCTGATGTAAGACAAGATTCAGGGCTGGATTAGCTGACAACACCCATACTTAACACTGGTCTGTTTTGTATTTGCAAAATATGTAAAACAGCCAAGTTTCATGGAATAAACTATCCAGTAGTGACAGGAATTTGAGTTTTTGGTTTGCTTTGCTATTTTTTTTCCCCTGGGGCATCACTTCACCATCTCAGCCTTAGGCAGAAACCCACCAAAGCTATAAATTACTTGAAACAGGAATAATTGTGTGCCCTTTGACACCATAAAATAGTTCTGTTCTCACAGTCATGTTGTGATGATTAAAAAAAAAACACAGCTGATTTGTTGAAGACTTCAAGAGCAGTGAATGCTGCTTTCTACACTAACGTAATTTTTTAATTATTATTTTTCCACAGGGCCTATGTTATATCTAGGAAAAATGTTTTTTACATGTTTGAGTGGATTGTAATGGACAAAAGATTTGTCTGGGAGGTGACACAAGGTATTTGCTGTGCAAGAGTACAGCAGTATCTTAGTGAAGCCAGTGAAGCTCTGGATTTGATTGCCAAGGGAGGCATTGAGTTTTCTCTTTCAGGAGCTTTTAGTGTGAGGTCAGACAAACCTCTATCAAGAACGAATAAGATACCTTGTTCTGAGGGAAGGAAAGGCTCTAAATGATCCCTTAAGATTCCTTTCAGCTTTGCTGCTATGATGTAAAAGATTTTTGTCTTTCAATACACAGGTGATAGATGATTCCAGCAGACATCACACTGAAGGTCAAGGATCCACGCATGCCACAGTTATTAGACCTGGACCTAAAGCCAGCAGTGTAAGCTATTTGCAAGATTCACATTCATAATCAAGTTAAACTGTTAGATAAGAGTTCCCTTTTAGTAGAGAAATGTTTAGTTGTCCTAGTCCAAGACATCTCTTCTACATTTTGTCTTGCTTGGACTCCCTGCAGGGAGATCACCATGCTCTCTCTGATGAAGAAGAGATGCCAGGAGGAGCTTGCTGCTCACCTTAGAAGCAGGGATTTGCACAGGATGTTGATAGATGACAGATTGTCCAGTCCAGGAATTTACCTCTTCTGGTGGTTCCAGACTCAGTCCAGTCTCAGCTGAGTGATGATAATCTCTAAAGCACATGGGGCTACAGTGGGTTCCAGCACCTGATGTCAGGTCTTTACCAGTGATGCACAACAAGGGGTTGACTTTCAGATGTCCGTTTTTCCTTTTGCTAGACCAGTGTAAAACCTAGCAGAGTCTTGTTAAAGAAATAGGGTTAGTGAGTTCCTTTTAGTAAATTATATCTAACAGTCTGCTAAAACTGTCAGTGAACTTTTCCTATTGCTTGACCTAAACACTTCTGTACAAATTTCACCCGTCTTTTCTAACCCCATTCTGACAAATCAGTCCATCATATATGGTTAGCTTCACAGCACGGTTCAGAGAACTCAACTCCTTTGGACAGAGTTGGAAACCCATGCTGCAATATCTAATCCACTTGCTTTTCTCCTAGGCCTCTGTGGAAGGAGTTATCATTTTACACCAGTTTCCATTTTCTTCAGCCTTGCAGAGAATGTCTGTCATTGCTCAGGAAATTGGTGGGGAAAAACAGGTCTTCACAAAAGGGGCTCCAGAAATGGTAGCCACATTATGCAGAGCAGAAACAGGTAACTAACATTTGTAAATGCTTCCTAGAAACACATATGTATAAATGCCTTTGATGGTGTGTTGAAGTGGAAGGTCCAAATGAGATTTCTGGGTCTAAGACCTTATACCTCAGCCTGAAAAGTTAGTCTCACTGTTGTGCTTCAAGTCTAAGGGTAAGCTTTCATATAGCCCTTCTCAGGGCTAGCAGACAAAAGCAAGTACCAACTGTTGTACAAGGTGTGCAGTTTCTGCTGGAATAAATATTTGAAAGAGTAGTCTACTAGTCCAGTATACACCAAAAAATGTTTTCTTTTCTTTCCAAACCTTGGGTAGGCAGCTAGAAGAGCACAGCTCATTCATGACATCCTAGAATAAGGTAGGTCTTTGCAGAATAGCTTAGGATCCTCAGTGCAGAGTGGCTGAGGAGACACAATGATTTTCTTACTGATCAAAGCTCATTTCAGCAGCTTCTTTTAATGCCCTTGGCCTATTGGTGGTATCTAGTTGTGCCTGTTCTCTGGGAAGGAACCTTCCCTTCTCCGAAACCATTCTGTTTTTATTAGAAAGCAGTCAAATGCCCTGATGAACTGTCTTTTCCTCTTTTCACAGTCCCATCGAACTTTGAAAGCAAGCTTCTGTTCTACACAGCGCAGGGCTTTAGGGTCATTGGACTGGCATGTAAGTCTCTACAGACAGGGAGGCAATCTACTGATCTAACAAGGTAAGCAGTAGGCTGCTTCTTATCAGCAACATTCAGCCATGGGCCTCACGTAATACCGTTACCACAAAGCCTCTGCTAGGAGCAGGGCTGTAGTACAGGTAGTTTTGTTAGACTCAGGCCAGAGAGAATCTGATTTAAATCTGGATATATGTCTATCTGAGAATGAGTAGAGGGCACTTCACTACCCCATGCTTACAGCACATGTCTAGAATCTCTACACATTTCTTAACAATGGATCAACATAGGAGGTTTAACTCTAGTACACCCTGAAGACTAGTACACCCCTCTCTCAGTCCATCATTTGTACCAATCTCTTTGCATATTTATCCAGGCTTTCAGCCAAAGCGGTCTCTCTTTTTTTTTTCTTGTTTTTTTTTTTTTTTTTTTTTTTTTTTTCCTGGCTCCTTGATTAAGCAAAGGCAGCAGATGACCCCCATAATACTACCTATTCTCTAGCCCAGTCAAAGTCAGCAGACTATCTTCTGCTGCTATCTTGGTCCACTCCTCTAGCATTATAGCTTTAACTTTCTATAGCTTCTAGAGAAGCCAGCAGCAAACTCTTCTGCTACTCTCATAGAACTAATTTTACACAGGCCTCACTCAAAAACACCTCCATATGAATATGTAGACTCTTTATCCAAATCCCTCTAGCTCTTGCTTGTGATACTCCAGAAATATCACTTGTGAAACATTTGTAGTTACTTGGTGCATGTGCTGTCCTTTTCGTTTACTAGCTGCAGGTCCTAATCCAGACAGGGCTCACTTGCTTTTTCACACTGTTTGTATTTCACTTTGCAAAAAGAGCCAGTGACACTGAGGCAAAGTGCAGATGATTTGTTTAATTCTTGTGACAGGTGTCATAACAGACTTATCCAACCCAATGAGCAAATGTGTATGATATGGGCCAGATTTTGCAGCTCTGTGTGCAATTATATCATGGATGATGTATATACTACTAGGAGAAAAAGGATGACAGGAGGTCAAACACTAGTCCTGCTATGAAAGCAGTGACTATTCAGCATCACCTGACTCAGCTGCTCTTACTGCCATGCAAGTGTTTGGCCTCACCTCCTACTTACAGCTGTGGCTAAAATAAGTGTTTGAAAGCTTTAACTTCTTTCAAACGCTTCAGAGTCACCCCGGCTTCCCGAGGTTCCTGGGGACCTCTATTTTAGGCCTCAGTGATGGGATTGTTTATGAAATTCTGTTCTCAACTGCATGTGTTCAACTGTAAAAAAGGCAATAGCACGTGTGAAAAAGAGAATAGAAGAGAACAGAGCTGGAGATCCCACGTGCTGTTTGCTTGGGTCCTACTGTTAAGAGTAGCTGATAAGTTTACTGAGGTGTTTGTCTTCATTGTACAGACCTCAAATGAGGAGGAGTAGCGTGCATGAACTTTTCAAATCAGACCATCAGACCAGTTTGGGAATCCTGCAGGAAAATCAGGGTCTTTTTTGCATGCTGGCTGGGGATGGTGCATTAATAGAAAACAGTCCAACTTATCCATTGGGCTTCATTTTGGTATGTGGAGTAGGTACACCAAATTGTCTTGTTTTTGGTTTGATAATTTAGCAAACATGATGTGGAAGCTGGCTATGTACTGAACTGTTTCTTCAGAACAAGGGAAGACTAGCATAGAAGGATGAAAACCAAGTGAAGATCCTCTATATACCATCAGCACCACTTACTGCTGGTAGAATGCAAACCCAGCTGGTGTTGAAATTACACCACAAAAGACAGACAGCCTTAGACTGCTGAAAGCAACAAGTTATTTTAATCCTTTTGAATTAGGCAGGATGGTTAACTGTAGTAACTGGCTATCAGCAAATTCAGTGCAAAACAGGCCAAAAGGAAAAAGGAATTAAATCTCTCCATCTCATCTCCATTCTTAAGGGAGGAGGTGGAATCAGATCTGACATTCCTAGGTCTGCTGATAATGGAGAATCGACTGAAGAAAGCGACAAAGCCTGTACTAGAAGAGCTCAGTGCTGCCCACATCAGGAGCGTTATGGTCACAGGTATCTAAATAGGATGGATTATTTATGTGGCTGCTCGCCCAGATAAGGAATTCAACCATACGTGAGTGAACAAGCAGTCTGCTGCTTTATCACCACCACTGGTAGGAAGGCACAGACATTTGTGTCTTTCAGACAATTACAGTCCAAGAAGCAACTGTGTTGTAATAATCACATGAATTGGCCTATGCAGGCTTATGTCCCTGACAACGTCACCGGGCTTTGTCAAATACCTGACTCTGTCTGTCCCCCTTTCACCATAAATCAGCCTTGCTGTTCCTCTGACACTTTCTAGTGAGCCCATTTGTTCCCCCTGCTAAGGTTATCAGGTGTTGTGCATGAAGTCATGTCATGTCAGATCCCCTCTTTATAGGGTCTTGTGAAATTCTTTTGTTATAAATGAGCCAAGTTCAAGCATGGATACCAGGATAAAACAGTGAACCTTGTGACATCTGGTACTTCATGCCTACCAGTTCCTATTTATCCCCCCCCCCCTTTTTTTTTTCTTGAAGAGCTGGTTTGGATTTGGATAGGATAAATCGGAGTTTTTCCATGGTCCAAAGACATTTTTTCAGGAATTACACAGATCTTGTCTTCTTGGGCTTCACTTATTTCAGTACCTGTCTTACACCAAAGACATTTAAGGGCAATTGCTGTGAATCAGTGATACTAGCAGCAACTTAAGAGTGAATCCCTTATTTTTTTCTTGCCTAAAACACAGAAACTAGGAGCACACTCCCCAACTAGATTTCTTCAAGCTCAGGCCAGATGAAATATATATTTAATTATTGAGACAGACCTCATCTGCAAATTTTTGATCTTTATCAAAAACTTCCTTATGCATAGACACTGAAATTTTATCGATACCTGTGATTGTATTTGAAAACTTGGAATTCAGGAAAAGGCTAATGTTTCCTTTATAAACAATTCCTCACTGTAGATAATACTGCCCTTGATTTTTCTAGGTGACAACATTCAAACGGCTGTAACTGTTGCCAAAAATGCTGGGATGATTTCTCCAACAAATAGAGTGATTCTTGTGGAAGCAAACAAAATACCTGGGTCTTTTTTAGCATCTGTTACCTGGAAACCACTAGAAGAAAACAAAACTGAAGATTATGGAAGCCTGGTGAGTGTAAAGCAGGTGATGTGCAGCAGGAAAGCAAACTGAGTTGGAATGCTTCAAATAATACAGTGGGATTATGCTAATGTAACAGAGACCAGTTATTCACCATCATCTTCATGTCAGAATGTTATGTGCTAGAAAAATGTTTAAAAACAATGATGTACTTACTACCCTAGAGCTTCCTTCCTAGCATATTATCCTGTAAACACTATTTTTGCTAACTGTCTGGGTTAGGTTTGAGAACAGCTATACACAAGATTTAACTATAGCCCTCATGCTTAGCTGATGCACTTTTCAAGCATGTTTCCCTGCAAGGTAGGTTCGGTAGTAGAGAGGTGGACTCAGTGGTACTGCACTGAAGGAACAAGCCCTGTTTGAACACAGAGAGAGTGCTTTCCCATACCTGCAGAATTAAAACACAGATTAACAGTTGAGAAATTGTATATACACAGTGAAACTTAGGCTAGCTATGCTAAGAAATTGTATTTCATCAAGCATCTCCACAAAGGAACTGAGACAAAGACCTGTTAATCTCTCCCTGCAGAGTATGGCTGAAGGTGCTGACCCTCCTCTAAGAAGTATTAGAGTCAGGCAGATGGTAGGGAATCTCTGCAGGGGCTGTTGAGGGGCTCCCATCCACCAAAGCCCAGCCTCAGCAGCATCTTCATTGTATTTCACTGCAAGAAGGCATGCCTAGCTATGATGCCTATATGTTCCGTGTAGCCCCTCTCACTCACAGTGCAGCCCATCAGATTGGCACTGCTGCATAAATTCTACCGAACCTGTGAATGTTGAGGTCCAACTTTCAAGGCATATAAGGAACCCAGTTCACACTGAAATTGATAGCATGATATGCCTAAATATATTTACAAATCCAGGCGAAGGGACTGTGCCATGAATCCAGCTCTCCCAGAGTCTTCACAAGTGCCCTTTTCATGGGATGTCCTTTTTTTTGCCTGTAAACACACATAGTAGCTTTTGAGGGCTTAGGAAGAGCGCTAATTCTGGATTTTTTTTACAGGAAGATGACAGTCAGACTGAAAGAAGAATTAGGCTGGCAGTGGGATCAGGCCAGTATCATTTTGCCATGAGTGGAAAATCTTATCAAATTATAGCACAGCATTTCAGCCACTTACTTCCAAAGGTAAGATCTGGATTATTTAATTGGGGTAGGCTTGCCAATCAGTAGATTCAAATTGTCCTGATATAATTAGCTGAATAGATTTGTATCAGGACATCTTTTGGAAACAGCTCTAAGCCTGAAATAACTTGTGGGCTGGTTGAATCTCTGATGTTAATGTGTGGGGAAAGGTCTGAAAATTCACTATTTGTTTTCCTGCACAAGAGGATCAGACCGGTCTCATAATGTAAGGACATGACTTAAAACATTTGTGGCCATATGCCTGGCCCTTGCACAGAACTGCTTCTCTCAGGTGTTGAAGAAAAGGAGAAAACATGGTATTACACAGCATGCAATTTGGCATGATTTGTCAGTTTACTGGAAAAGATAGCATCATTAATTATTTTCTAGTAAATCCCTGCTTGGTAATATGTGTCCATCTGATAAATGACACACCAGGCCTCATGTCCGAGTTGTCATTGTTATTTTTCCAAATCAAGATACCTTTTATCTTTGATCCTCAACCTTTCCTGCTTTGGGGTCTAGCATCAGTTGGTTGGAAATATGACTTTTTTGTGGTTTCTATTACAGATTGTCACTGACTCTTACATCAAGTGCTTAAGAAATCACTTTCTTTTTTTTTCTCCTTACAGCTTCTGCTGAATGGAACAGTTTTTGCTAGAATGTCTCCTGGTCAGAAATCCAGCCTTGTAGAAGAGTTTCAAAAGTTGGAGTAAGTTCTTAATAAGCACTGAGTTAGGAAGCGATGAATTTTCAGACTTCTAAAGAGCTAGCTTTTCTCTAACATAGTGTTTCCTAGAAGTACACAAAACTGAAGCTTCTACAAAAGTACAGCTTGGCAATTAAGTTTCACAAGCCTATTTAAGAGACACTGAAGTCCATGTTGGTTTGGCAAATGAACAAATATCTAACACTTGCATAATTCTGAGTTTTCTATGTTCATCTTTCATTCTTTCTTCTCTTTCTGGAGTTGAAGCTGGCATGGCTTGCATAAATGGAGGAGGCTCTGCTTCCTGCCTGTTTATGGGTCTTATTTTTCCCAGCACTGAACTGTAGATCACTTTATTTTTTAGTTACTTTGTGGGCATGTGTGGAGATGGAGCCAATGACTGCGGGGTAAGTGAAAATTCTTTACAATATAGTTATTTAAAAAATGAATGCAGTGCTAGTAGAACACCCCAAACTGAGCACATGCTGGAGATGGGAGCCCTCTGCTTATTTATAGAGCAATTTCCCTGGCACTAGCATTGATTCAGGCCTGATCCCCCCTAACCATGCAAGAGCTGATATTGTTGCAAACTGCGGTGTTGAGGACTGATTAATTTCCTTTGCAAAGACCACCAGAAGATTCTCCAAATCCTCCACTGGGTTTTCTGTCAACACCTGCAGTTTTTGGGGGTAGGGGATACAGGGGCGAGGAGGAGGTTTCCCAGGGAAACAGATATAGGCCTACAAGATGGTTGTAAGTGCATGTTTTAGAAGTGCAAGGCAAGGAAATTTTTTTTCCCAGGAGGAATGATCCATGCTCAGGAGGTGTCCATAACTACCTGCTGGGTTTGCTGGCAGGTTTAGTTCACTCCATGACTTCACACATTCTTGTGGCAGTGGGAGCAATGCCACCTTGGGAGTGAAGCACTCACTTGCATTTAAGCAAAGTCCCAAGGGTTCTCCCAGGGTAAGCAAGCAGAGAAGCTATAGACTGTCTACCTAAGATGTGACTGCATGGAAGCACTGACAAAGGAGGCACAGCCAACCTGTCTTCTGCAGCTGGTGGTGGATGGCTTTGGGGTCTGTGGCAAATGGACTTTCTCATGCTCTCATCCCCTTACTGCTTCTGCACCTGATGCCCCAGCCACATCCTATTGGATAAACCTTTTTGGTGGAGCACACCCAGGGAGTGAGAAGGGGTTGCTGTTCACAGAACACATACTGTAATAAGAACTTGTTTCTTGGCTGACATGTCAGTTCCTGGGTCCTTCTGGCTTGTGAGTGCTGAAGAGGACTATGCCTTTCAGGCTTTGAAAGTGGCGCATGCAGGGATATCGCTGTCAGAGCAGGAGGCATCTGTAGCTTCACCTTTCACATCCCAAACCCCCAGCATAGCATGTGTGCCAGAGCTAATCAGGTAAGCATGGATTTTTGTTTCCTGTTACATTAAGAAGACAGTCCCCACTCCTCTCAAATATTAGTGTTAGCTGTTCCCACTAGGCCAGAATGTATATATATGGAGAAAAATAAATGTGTTTGACATGGAAATCACCATTTGCTTAGTTACTATCTGAAATTCCTTTAAGATAAATTAATTCTTTCCCCTCAAAGATACAGGAGGAGGGCAACTACAGCTGAGCATTTTGTCATTAGCAATATTTTAAATGCAAAAGGAACAACGCTATGTCCAAATTTGCTGAACCAAATGTCCACAATGTCAACCTATTCGCTACTATTAGGCTGTGTCTCTAATATCCTATGCAAGCAAAACATTAGCATCTGTTGTGCCACTCCCTTAGTTAAGTTTTGAAAAAGGTAAGTTATCTGCTTCTTACTGAGGAAAGTAGAAGGAAGCAGGGCTGTGCCAAACTTAAGCATTTGTTGCGGTGAACATTACGAGTTGGAGGAATTCGCTGTCTAGAGCCATGAACTTCATTAGGAATAGCGTTAGCAGGTTATTTCATCATGGAGTCTCTTCCTAGAACTTCTTCCAACTGCTGCTCAGAGAAGGAGTACCTCTATCTGATGTTGTGAGCTGCGGTGAAGCTAGGAATAGACACAACAACTAGCCTAGTCCATTGCTCTAACCACTAAGCACAGTTTTCTGAGGAATCTACAACATTGGATAGGAGTCTTCCTTATTCTTGTGGGTTTTCCTCTAAAATCCCAAAGGCGTTTGATATTGCTGTGAAGAAGGCCAGGGTCCCAATTTTGCTTAGTTGTCAGATAAATAACTGGGAAGGACTTGGAAAGAGTCTTCTACTGTCATTGGATACTACATGGTCACTGCAGGAAGAGAGGACTTGTCATTTTGAACTCACCAAGCCGCTGCTTGGCTTTGTATGCTTTTCCTCATGTGGAATTGTTATCTGCACTGTTAGCGTCAGCAGGAAAACTTGCTGTGATAAATTGTAGTGTTGGGAACATGGTTTACTGGAATCAAGCTGTTTTGCTTGCAGCAAGATTTCTGCAAGTGAAGATTTTACTTTTGTTCAGGCCAGATTTTATTTATTTCACCTCCCAGTAAAAAAAGTAGTAGAGCCTTCTGTCCTTGTGACAAATGCCTTGGTTTTCAACTGCGCTTTCAGAAGACTGGAAACGGGAGCAGACCATTACCTAATTGTTGTCTTTTATTCCTATTCTCACACAGGGAAGGTCGTGCTGCCCTGGTCACTTCCTTCTGCATGTTCAAGTACATGGCACTGTACAGCACCATTCAGTACCTTGGTGTCCTCCTACTGTACTGGGTATGTCTTGGGAATATGGGCCTTGTTCAATAGAGTGGGATAAGCTACTGTTCCTTCGTAGGAGAAACATGGCATAAGAGCCACAATAAAACTAGGATACAGAGGTTTACCTGAGCTGCAAACTTCTGTGACATGATCTTATGGTCCTTCTGTACACTTATCTGAAAACTGAATTCTTCTCATTAACTCCAGCCGATGGGCTCAGGATCTGCTCTGGGCAAAAAGAAGGCTGAGATATTAAACGGTATTTCATATAAGGATGTATGTCTGTGAAAAGGGAGAATCTGGCACAAGCATATGCTGTTGCAATTTATTCAGGATTTAAAGCATGAATTAGCTTGACAGTAAGCAAAATCCCCTGGAATGCCTTAAACCACTTTTACATGGCTCCTTCCCAACTAGAGAGGAGGGCTTCACATTCAGAAGTCACCCAGCACTGAGAAAGGATGTGTCTCTTCAAAGAGGCTTCTTTTTTATCGCACCGAGTGAACTGGGAGTGTCATTAGTCCGAACAATGCACAAAATGAGAGCATTCACTGCAGGCCCAGTGATGATGAATCTATTGGCAGGGTAGTGGATTGTGCGGTCCCTTTATCTGCTCAGTAGCGTACTCTTGGAATTTCAGAAGAAACAGCAGAGCATTAGCTCCGTGAAAATAATATGGCTTTCTGGAGATGATATAAACAAGCCGACAGCAAATGTCTGATTTGTAATGTTTTTTCTTTGTGTTCCTCTTTTCAGCAACTAAACACCTTTGGGAATTACCAATTTTTGTTCCAAGATCTGGCTATTACTACTGTAATTGGTGTGACAAGTAAGGCCCTTAGTCATCCTCTGTATTAAGAGAATGGATCTCACATCTTTTTAACCTCCTTGGAAACGCATATTCCTATGTAGAGAAAGGATGGAAAGAGACTGTGTAGACTACTGGACATTTAGATAAGTAAATAAGGCATCTTGTTTGAGAAGAGAAAGCTCTGAAATGGGTAACTCGTAGTGGTGCAGTTGCTGAGCATAAAGAAACAAAAAATCCCAAGACAAATGTGACAAGTGACCAAAAGAGAACAGAAGAGCTGGAGCATATCCTTATAGCATTGGGCCTGACAGTAGCCAAATAAAATCAAAATCTAACATTTGTTTTTGAAAAATGCCTCATGATAGACAGATGCCATTAATTAACCCATTCTGTGGTCAATAAGATTTTGTAAGAAAGTAATGCTGTGTTTTGTACTTGATATAATATTTGTATGTGCTATAGTGAACATTACAGAATGTAAAAGTGCTGGCCATTGATAGCAGTCAGTAATACACAGCAGCACTGCTGGTATTTTGGACACACTAGTAAACATGCCTGTACATATTTCAGTGAGTTTCACAGATGCCTACCCAAAGCTGGTTCCCTACAGGCCTCCTAGCCAACTCATCTCACCCCCATTGCTGCTGTCTGTTGTACTTAACATCCTCTTCAGCCTCAGCATGCAGATTTTTGGATTTGTGATGGTGCAGAAGCAGCCCTGGTATTCCAAGACGGATATACACAGGTAGGTCCCCTTCCTGGGACTTGGGTGGCACAGGGCAGACATAGAGAGACAGGTCTGCATGATACTATTGATCAGCTTGACTATAGTGTGGATGAGCAGCTGCAAGCAGACCCTCTGCTTCCCCACCAGCTGCTAACAGAGTAAGCAGCGGTGTCTGCAGGTCCCTAACCTCTCCAAAAAGTGCAGCACAGTACTAGTGGTAAGAACACTTCTGATGAGCACTAAGAAGAGCATTGGATGGCTGGGAAGACCAGAGTATCCATGTAGGTTTGAACTCAGGCTCTGCCACGTTCAGTAGGTAAGACTGGGGGCACTGCCAACAACCTACATCCTTGTGACAGCAGGAGCAAATCATGATGATGAGGAAGGATGCCTGATGGTGGTGGAAGCCGGGTGAAATGACCAGGACAGAGATCATTCTCTGACCAGAGTGATGCTTTTTTACAGCGCCTGCCTCTCAGTAGACAGCCACATGGAGAATTCTTCCTCTGTTTCCAGCCTGGGCCTCCATGGGATGGGAGATGGAGCCCTTAATGAAGCAGACAATGGCTACAAGAGCTATGAAAACACCACAGTGTGGCTACTGAGTACCATCAACTGCCTCATTGTTGCTCTAGTGTTTTCTAAGGGAAGGCCTTTTAGGAAACCTATCTACACAAACTGTAAGTGTGGGAAGGGGGGGAGGGATCTGTGAGTTGGTCAGCTCATGAAGTCAATTCACTAGGGCAAAGTTAAAACTTGACCAAAGTGATGCCAGCCAAAAAAGTACGAACCCAATAGTGGATCCCTAAATGACTAAAGGTCAGCTTTTTGGAAGTTTTAGTCTCAGTGGCATCCTTTAATCAGCAGCTCTCTGAGCTGGGCCCACTTTTTGTGCTTCTGTGCTGCTAAAAATTTGGCCCAGACATTTGGGTTTCTGAAACAAACAAATGGAGTTTGATAAAAATCGGTGGAGTTGGCTTGCAGAAGCATCATGGTACTCAAGGCAGCCATATTATGTTAGAGCAAACTCTAATGAAGTCTAGTAGGTCTTTTCTGCCTCTGAATGACTGTCATGAATGGAAGGTCAGCATGTGATTTTGAAGTTCTGGAAGTTGCTGTGAGGCATAGGAGGGCTATTCTTTTTGTCTGTGGGACAAGCTGTCTCTCAGGCAAAGCTCTGTTCAGCTCTTTTGCGCTAAAGAACTAATTTAATGCTGTAGGGTTCATGGCTTGGATGTTTAGGTACAGTAATAGTGAGGAGGGGCCTTTCCTCCCAGGTAGCAGAAAGGTCATCAGTATTGGGCAAAACTCGAGTGAGTGGATGGAGGGTGAAGTTTGGCACATGCCAGCTGGAGAAAAAACTAATTTGCATATCGTTGCAATATTTGCCTTGGGGGGGAGAGAGGGTAGATTCTCAATTACTCAGACTTTTTAGATTCTGATCAAGAGTGAAGTCTTGATATTATTAAAATGGAGGGCAGAGCTCCTAATTATATCAACAAGAGCAAGACTACATCCTAGACTTCTTTCTGAATGACAGGAGATAATGAGCTTGGTGTGAGACTTGCTGAAAGGTTCTCTGGCTTCTCAGTGTGAGAGGTCAGATCAAATGATCAAAGTACTCTTTTGACATTTTAAATCTATGTGTGCAAGGCTCGTCCCAGCCTCATATATATCTGCTTGACTGAGTGAAGCTGGGGTTTTACTCTGTTCATTTTTTCTTTTGCTGAAAATTCTTTGCTATCTAATGTTTTTTTTTTTTTTTGAGTGTTTAACATGGAAAATTATGGTTACAATCTTCCGTAGTAAAGGCAAGCAGCTGAGAGTGCTCATATATCTGTGGTTTTATTTACTTGTTCTTGTCCCTTCAGATGTGTTCATACTGGTGCTCACGGGGCAGCTGGGTGTTTGCCTCTTTCTGGTGTTTGCTGATATCGATGATCTCTACTCTAAGATGGATGTGAGTATTGTTCCACTGCGCGGCCAGTCCCAGTATAAGTGCACTGTGACTGTTTTTAATAAAAGGCACAGATTTCTGCAGGGATGTTTGGCACCTCTGGTGACAAATCAGATTTAATGAGATGGATTTTAGATGATGAGATTGAAGAACCTTCTGGAGACATGGTAGCCCCACAACTATTAGGATATTTAACAAACCAAGATCTGTGCATTTTGACAACTGGACAGCTATACCTTAGCTTGATTGTTTGAGTGAATTGTGCATGCAGCAAGAGACGCCATTGCTGAACTTACCATGATTGGTATGTTGTAGCTTGATAGTTGTGAAGCCAGAAGAAAGGAGCTAGGGCCTGCACCTTTAAACTAAAACACCATGCAATTCTGATTCTCAGCCTGTGCTGCACACAGATCCTCTTGAAAATTCAGCATTCTCAGCAATCTTCGATACTCACTCCCCAACATTTTCAGGCTCCCTGTCTAAATGTCAGACAGCCTGTAATTTCCTAAAGCAGCATTTGGGTTTAGAACAGCTGTAGAGGAAGACTAGTGAGGCTGTCATGGCAGATGATTTGTCTTGGTAAATACCAGTAGGGCTTGGTCTGGCAGAACACAAGCTGGGAGTTGCCTTGTGCAAATTCATTCTAGGAGAAGTGCAAGGGAAGGGTAAGATCTACATCGGCTGTAGGACAGCATTGTCAGTAGACCCAGCCATTAATACGTTAAGGCTGGAAGTTGTAAGGAAGATGTTAATACCCTACGCTGTGACTGTCTCACAGCCTTGTACTAGGAGTCACGGGAACAAAACAACAAAAGAAATACACAGCTATTTTTTTTAGTACATATGTTAACAGAACGATGAAGCGTGGTGGCTTTGGATAACAGGTACTGAACACGATGCTGCTTCCACTCCTGTATCTGTATATGAGAGCTGGCAGGTGGATTTAGAAATGGAAATAATGAAAGAAACAGAAACACAGATGAGAGTAACATACCTGGATTTTGAACGCCAAGCACAGCTGCCTCACCTTGTTAACAGTTTAGAGAGCAGAGGCGGAGCAGGCACACCCAGTTAAAGACTCTGCCACGAGATGGCACTTGAAAGCAAGTCTTAGTCCTGTTGTGGGCTGTGGTGGCACAGGACAGTGTCAGCACTGCAGCCGTGAGGGGCTAAAATGCCTTTGGGGAGAACTGCAAATCTGGGGGGTTTGCACTGGATTTGCTGAGAAGTCAAAAGGAGGGAGTGGCAATAAGAAACCGCAATAGCCTAGCCCTGAAGAAACTGCTGATCCAAATTTTGGATCTGAGCTGCATCTCCAAAATAAGTTGAGCGACAGCCAGAAAACCATTGCTGCCAGCTATGGGAAGCTGGAACTGGGTTTGGAATTTGAAATACTTGGAACTAATTTTGATATTAGGAAGAAAGGAAACATTTAGATTTCCTGCTGCTGTTCTGGAGTACAGTTTTCTCTGCTGGGTCATAAGTTTAAATGTTTCTTTATCAATAATTCCTCAGGATAAGTAGCAATATTGGTTTGTCAGCAATGTACAGCCAATGTGGGATTCTGGCTGTTGATGACACAAGCTCCCACCACTGCCTAGTGTGCACACATTGCTTACTGGATTCTGTTTTCTTCCCAGCTTGTTTGCACCCCCACCACCTGGCGGATCTCCATGGTGATAATGCTTGCAGTCACACTCGCCGTGTCCTTTCTTGTCGAGGTGAGTGTGCTTCTTTGAATGTGGCTGTCACACTATTTGGGGAGACAGCAGGGTCAGGTCCCACTCTTTCTCCATCCTTCTCAGTCCAGCTGGGGAATATCCAGTAAAACTGTTGCTGCTACCTCACACCTCCTCTCTTTCTTCAGAACCCCACATCTGGGTGATTGGATGTAAGGAATGCCAGGCCCAACTACCTTTTCTTTCCTCTAGTGAATAGGATGTATCAGACCCTGTCCCAAGTCACTGAAAGATGAGGAGTCTTTTGGTGTTTTCTACTCAAATCCTGCAGAATCTTTCTGGCGTAGAGCTCTGGTAGAGCTGGTATGAGAAGTCCTCAGTAACAGGCTATGTGAGGGATGTGGATGAACAGGAGAGTGTGGGAGATCTAGGTCTCCACTACTTGCCCTGTGTCCTGTGGATGAAGAGGAAAAGCTGCTGTCTGAGTCCTCCAAAATTTTCCTTTTGCTCTTTCTTTTACAGGAAGCTGTCATTGAGAACAGAGCCTTGTGGCTGCTGCTGAAAAAGACTTTCCGGTACCACTCAAAGAGCCATTACAAGAGGCTGCAGCGGGTGTTAGAGCAGGACTCATCCTGGCCACCTCTGAATGAAACCTTCTTCTCAGATTCTGTGGCAATATCAGTAGAGGAAAATATGGGAGGCCATAGCAATCCAACATTTGACAGCAATGAGGACACACTCTGAAGGAGACTGCGGAGGACATCGAGGACAGTTGCAGTTGGCTATAGAAGGACTATCTCAGAGACATAAGAAAAGAGGAAGGATTGACCAACTGCTACCCCCCATTCTAAGCCTAACTGGTCCTGGCTCATTTTTTATCAACCAGATGCAGAAAAGCTGGCTAGTAGCATGAAGCCATAACACTGTTACCTTCTCTCCCTTCACCCACATAGGAATGGCCAGCTGTACATGGAGCAGCCAGTTGAAGACTGTCCAAGTGCCCATGGTTGAAAGACCATTGCTGCATCCTTCTCACGAGCTGCATTATGCAGTGGTGTCTTTCAGGGATGCTTTTCTCATTGTGCTGAACTTCTACAGTATGTAAATGCAACAGCACCAAGCATTTCTGCATGGTTTATCCAACCAAAAAAATCAGCTTCCACCAGCATGTATTTTCTTAGCCCTCTGATGCTAGGCTGACTTCCTGCTTACCAGATTTTACAGCTCTGTCCACAGCTGGGTACAACAAGACATCAGTCAGTGAGGCTTAGGACCAAGAAGAACAGTTCATTCTGTGGATAAGGTCTGCGTGGGGAAGTTGTCCCCTCCAACTGACTGCACAATTTGTTTTTCACAGCTGTAGCTTGCCCATGCATTTCCTGTGTAGGGTTAAGGAGCACTTTCTGACCACTTCAACACAGGAGATTATATGTTCCCACAATCCAATGCTAAACCGGTCTTGCATTGCCACAGAAACTCAAGGAATTGGGCAGATTGGGAATCATGGTAAAGACTCCTTTGGTCTTTTAAAGTAGCGCTGGAAAACCAAATGCAATCACTGGAGATTATGCATTGTTTTTATTCAACTTGTCTATCAGAACAGTGTTTGAAAAGAGTTTAGCATGCATAAAAAATAACTAATACTATTTTTCTAAAAAGAAAAAGTTTCAACTTGAATAAAGCATTTATTTGACTCAGAGCATTTATTTCCTCATTTTAGACAACTTTGACACAAGTAGATGGGTTAAATACCTCCTAACCTACTGCAATTTATGTAATGGTAAATACCTACCACAAGGCCACATAACGTGACACAAACCAGAAGTGATTCACATTTGTTCATGAATATCTCTCCAAAGTTAAGAAGCATTCCCAGTTTGCAACAAATCCCATTGGTAGGTGAAAGCTAGAGGTTTTATTTCTTGCTCTATGCAGTCCTTGCAGCTTCAGGAGAAAGCATGAGAGTAGGTTAGTGGAGTTATTCCCGCCATCCGCTGTTTGGGGTACAGTAACAATTTCCTTAGAGACCAAATTCACTGTCCTATTTGTGAGCTCCTGCACACAAGAAATACGTTGCTGCATGTAACAAACTGGCAGCTGCAGTAGGCTGCAGACTAGGCAAATATTTATGTCACAATTGGTAATAGTATAGAAGTGTCAACTTTGGCAAACCTATGGAGTTTGTAGGGTCGACAAGATAAAGACCTGCTTGCCTACTGCTGAAATACAGTCTTACCTGCAAGGAAACAGAATAAAGATGCTAGGTGACATTTAACCTATGCCAGTCTTTAAGATGTCAATCTTTTGCTCCTGTGCAAGTCCAGTGTCTCCAGTTGTAGTGGGGCATATTTTATCATCTTCCCTCACTCACATCAGCCACAGTTTGATCAGCAGAGCTATGTGGTCTGTCACCGCTGCACTGAACTGCTTACACAGCTTAACTCCATGGCAATCAGGAGACAGGTGATGTGTTACGCACATCATTGCTGCAGAGAGCTGCGCATACAGACACATCAAAGCTCCCATCTGCTCCTTCACTTCTGGGGGGACATCAGAGCTCCCAGTCCACATCCCCATGCTGGAGTGGTCTCTTTTTTTGCAAATTCTGGGGCTGTGTAAGGGCAGACAGATTGACAGCTCTGGATGTGGCTTTGACAGTCCCTGTCTGCAGTCCAAGCTATTCAAATACAGCTGAAAAAAATCCCCTAGAGGACCGAAGATCCAAGCTCACTTTCTCCTCTTGTGACTGGCAGCGGGCACCGGTTGGGCAGACCCCAGTGATCTTTGCCAGCAGGCACTGTCCATCCTGGTTAGCTCTCTTAAACTAAAGCAAAGGGCAGGCTCCCTGGAGCCCAGCCAATCCACTGAGCCACGCAGCCAATCTTAACAGCTAATGTCAAAATTTGATTTTTCTTTTGAAATACAATTGTCCTAGTTAACGAAAGAAAGAAATTATTTTTATTTTTGTGCTTCACTTTCTTTTATTTGTTACTTGGTTATTTTGATACAACCATCACAGTTTCTGTCTACTACTCAACATGCCAGATCCCAGCCCACTTGTCAGCACACACAAGCAAAGGAGGAAAAAAGCTAAAAGATGCAGACCGTCGCCAATAACAGTTGTAGGTGTGCAATAACATTAACAGGTCAAAACCTTTTACAAGACACACCAGTTTTCCACTCAGGTAGCACCTTTTTTTTTTTTTTTTCCGAAGGAACTAGATGCACTTCACAGGTCTTCAGGAGGATTACAGACGGGGCTGTGGAAACAAAGTACCTGCCAAGAATCAACCAGGAAAACGAGGCACCAGGAGCTGGTACCTATAGCAGCCAGGTCAAGGAAAGGAAGCCAAGAACTCTGTTGCCATACAGTGCAGGTGCCTGATGCCAACAATTGAATTTAGAGGACTCATTACTCTCTCTTGTAACATCTAAACTGGGTCTTGCCAGCCCATGTTCCCTGGCCCAGTGGCCAGCAGCCAGGCTGTGCAGCGGCCCTGACAGCAGCACCCCTGGGCACCGCCGGCTGCCCTCTCCTTCCTGCACGGCCCCTCCAGCCCCGCTCCTCCTCCTGAGTGCCACTGCACAGAGCTCGCTGCTTGCTCACTGCTGACACACATGAGCCTCCAGCTGCCCCTCGTGGTGGTGTTATTGCTACTGCTAAAGCTTCCCGACCTTTCAGGACACAAATGGTATGGGAGCATCCCACCCTCTCCATATAGACAGAAGAGCAGGAATGCGGGCATACCAGCCCGTGGCTTGGCTCCAAGGATGTAAGCAGGGCAGGCATTCACCAACTGGACCAGCCATGCTGCCCCAGTGACTGGGTGGTCAGTGAGGTCAGGCAAGTATATGGTCCAGGGAACAGCATAAGGACACGTCGAACCTTCCACGCCAGTTTTGGTGGCCACATCCTGGTGATGGAGGGTGCCTCTGCAGGGCTGCAGGCACCATGGCGCTGTCTCCAAAGTCTGGGGACATCGGCAATGCCACAGGCTGATGATTGTCTTCCTCTGCCTGGAAGTCAGGCCACAGGGAATGGGCCTGGGTCACTGACAGGATCCTCAGGACAAATGGAGAATGTCCCAGGAAGGCAGCTGGAATGAGTGGCTAATTACTGGCATGTGTTCGGTTCTGTGGACTGTGAGCGCTGGAGAACATGCCAGGTTGTTACAAAGAACAGATTTTACATGCTTGTTGTAGCTGCCTTTTAAACTTCTAGGGAGAGGAGATTATTTGAATGGAATATTTTGTGCCTGATTAACTACAGATTACACTGAATACAGCCTGACTTATTTGCTGAAATAAATATCAATTTAATTATAAATTTTTTTTGTTTGTTTGTTTTGTTTTGTTTTGTTTCTTCTTTGGGGACAGAGGGTGCTGTTTTACTGCCTTCTGTACATTACCTGCTGGTTTCTTTATACAGCAACAGAGTCTTTTGGCATGGCTACAGCTTCACGTTTCCTTACAGCTGAATGGACACATGGTCCTTGGGCAAAAATAGAGCTTTAATAAGTGCACAAAGGAGAAAAAGAACCTGAACAGCGGTAAGGTTGGACATGCTGTGCACCAAGAAGGAGGGTTCAAACTGCAAAATGTGAGAGGATGAAAAAGGCAGGCAAGCCCCAGCACGTCCCTCGCCCCTCTTTCTTTCTGGGCTTCCTCCTGCCCTGTGGTGTGGCTCTGGATGGTGAGCTCTTCGTCCTGCGGATTTGCCTCTCCCAGGAGCTGCCAAGATCCCCTGTGCTTGACTAAGCAGCTGGAGAGGGCCTGGAGATGTGTCTGCAGGAGCTGTACAGGGCTGGAGTTGAACTGAAGAGCTCTGGATTGCCCCCCAGCAGGGTCTCCTTCTCCATTGCAGTCCAGCAAAGCTGTGGGCCCAGCCTTCTGGTTGGGCTTGTCAGTTAGGAAGGTCGTAAATGCTTCTCAGTGTAACCCCCCGTGCAAAATGAGGGCCCTTGCCAGGCATCTTGGGGAAATGGCGGCAGAGGCAGAGCTCTGAACAAGCTCTCCAGGTCTCTCACCTTACCCTTGTTGCCCTTCTCTTGCTGTCTGAAACACCTGACTCTGCCATACATCCTCAGTGCCTGCCAAAGTAAAGGCAGAGACCCACCAGAGCCAAGCTGCGAGTGGAATAATTTCCTCCCGTCTCACGGATCTCACTGCCCTCCTGTATCTGTGACTCAGAATGACAGTCACAGTTTCGGCAAGGGGATACTCAGCTGTGGTTAGCTACACCTCCTGCTCTGGCATACACTTACACCACCTCCCCATTTTTTTGGTACATTTTTCCTCCAGCTACTGAGTGCAGAATTTTACTAAATTTCATATGGTGACTCCATATGGCTAACATGCCCAAATCATGCTGCTTTTTTTCCTTCCTCTAAAGCAGATGCTTCTACCAGCTCAGTGTCATGAGCACGTTTCGGTTGCCTTCTCCATCCTATTATCCAGGCTGCTATCAAAAATATGAATATTTTGGGTTCCCCTGGGATGGACAGCAAACCACTGACAGCTACTTTGAGTTCAACTGTTCAGCCCATCATGAAAGGATCCTATTTCCCAGTACCCTCATATCTCTTGAGGAGCTCTATCAGAAGCCTTACTGAAGTCTAAATATGCCACATTAGCTGCTTCTCTCTTATTCCCTGGAGCATCTCCCTGTCAGGGAGGAAATGAGATTGGTTTGATAGGATCTTCCTCTGACAGATCCATGTTAGCTGCTCCTTATCACTTCACTATCCCCTAGCTACTTACAAACTGGTTAAGAATTTTCTCTTGCAGCCTTCTGTGTATTCAGGTTGGGCTGACTGCCCTGTAATTCCCCAAGTCTCCAATTCCCCGAGCCTCTCTTTTTCACCTTTAAGATGCTGGCACCACAGCCTGGTGGGACTGGGGCTGGAGGTGTCCCACCCAGCTCGGAGAGCTCTTTGTAAATGTGCTAGCAGTGGGCAGCCTGCTGCCCCACATGAGGGGACTGCTGAGACTCCAGTCCAGAGACTGGAGATCATATTGATGTAAATAAAACACACCTCACCCCAGGTGATCGAAATAGAGAAAACTAATGAAACCACCCTGCTAATGATGCCTCGCATGAGTTCCCTTCCCCTGGAGAGTTACAGGAGGCATTGGTTGGTCTTAAGCAACCACCTGCTTGCAGTGGTTGCACTTTACCTCTTTGTGTACAAGCCTTTCGCCACAAGAAGGTTATAGAGGACACAGATGGACCTCGTGAAAGGCCAAGGTGCCAGCACTACACAGTTCCTCAGATATTAGTGTTTCTTCTTAAAACAATAGAGTGGAGTGACCTGCAAGTGTATCACATCCTGGTTGCTGCGTGCCAGTGGCCGGTAAGCAGAGCAGTGTGGTGGAGGAGGTTGGTGATGTCCCCTCAGAGGAAAGGGAGAGGCAGAGGGGACTGTGTACTGATGTTGAAATCTGACTTCAGCCAGATGGTTCAAAATGACAATGCTTAGGAAAAAAACAGAAGGGAAAAAAAAAGAAAAAGAAAAAGAAAAAGAAAAAGAAAAATATGCATTTTCCTACCATCACCCTGATTTTTCAGGATTCTTCAGTGTTTGGTCCAGCTTTGCTGTTTCATGGACACCACTGCAGCTGCAGACACGGATCTGGCTGGACCATGCAGGGCCATCCCCAGGTAGACTGAGGATGCAGCAAAGTGACAAGTGCTCTTAGCTCATCGCAGTACCAGACAGCCTGGCCTCTCCTTGCTCTGTTTCAAAGAGAAGAAATACGGATAAATAGTTTTATTTCTAGCAGTCTGCCTAGTAAAAGGTGCTTCTCTCAGTTGTTGGAATATTTTCCAGGATGAAGCTGCAGATAGAGGGAGAACTGGTGGACTTCAGACAAGCTCTGCAGTCTCTGGGCATCATTCTCTCTCCTACCTAGGGGAAGAAAAATTTGGAAGAATTCCTGATTTGCCGTCACAAAGATTGCACAACGTCTCTGTTCTATGGGGTCTAAATCCTCTAGGCTCATCAGTGACAGTCTTCCTGTGGCTGAGCCAAGAAGAGTTTTCTAGCAGTCTGAGCAAACTCAGGGCCATTGCCTCTCTTCACACAAATATGTAGTTTATTCCAGGCCAATAATACAGCACATCTCTCCTGCCTGGATAAATGGTCATTTTCAGGCTTTGTGACAGAAGGAGAATGGGAGTGAGACAGAGCAATTTTAGGATAATGCTTGGAAAATGTCCCTGACAGCGGGGGCGCAGGAGACTGGAAGGTGTGCAGTGCGGCTGTGCTGCCCAGCTGGGCTTCTCCAGAGGATCCACCCAGCCCCTTTGCTTGCCTTGTATCTCAGGCAGAATTTGAAGCAAAACGTAGGTTTGAGGGGATGCCCAGAGCTAGTGGGGGGGGTTCAAACCAGATCTACCCCTGCAGGTCAGTGCCCCAGTACGCATGTCCACTGTGCTGAAGCCAAGTCCAGACCCAGGCACTGCGACCTTGTCCCCAGAGGAGACTCCTCTTGCTGACTCTCTCACAGGACAAAGGGGTTCTTCGGGTATCAGATGATAAAATGGCAACAGACCATGGACTAAGTCTGATGGATTTTATTTTAACTACATACAACAAGTACCAGTATAATTAAGCCTGAGCAGAATGTGAGCAATCTAAGCAAAAGGAAAAGGAAAAGGGAAAAGCCACCAGGCACAATACTGTTAACGACTAATCTTACCTGCTGATGAGCCAGAGTCAGGAAACTTGCTGACCTCTCCTGTTCTCTGTCTTGATGTTAGACATCCCCTTCACCAGGCAGCACTGCTGGACCAGCCAGTGAGAGCTACCCCAAGCTGGTGCTGGGGCACTCTCTTTGTGGGATTGAGACTCCGTGGCTACTGCATGCTTAATAGGATGGCATGGGATTTGTCTTTTATACAAAGGCCTGAGAATGAAGCTGGGCATGTTCTGGGTAGCTGGTGATCCATAAATCTGATAGTCTTTTGATGTCCTGGAGGAGGACATTGCTTATGCTAACATTTTTTCAGACTGTCACACAATTGATCGCAGGTTCCTTTACATAAGCTGGTTATGCAAGCACACAGTGCCAGCCAGCTCTTGCGTTGGCCTGTGCCATACCTGAGGTAAGGAGCATCTCACCACAGGCATCCTGCAGGGAGTGCCTGGTGCTGGCCTGGCTGCTCTGGGGCCAGCTCACTGCGGGGCTGAGGCACCCTCCCACCCCTTTCCTTGCCCTGTGCCTTGATTTCTCCCTGGCACCAGACCACAGAAGCCCTCCCTCTGTGCTCTGCTCCAGCCTGTCCCACCCCGGTGAGCACAGCGATACCAGGAAACAGAGAAATGCACGTGTTACACAAGCCAGGCATTTAAGGGCTTTACACGTGAGGATTTTCCTCCCTCTCCTGGGAGCATAATAAGAAATGTGTGTGCAATGAGACTTTCAAAAGGCAGTGGAAAGGACAGCAGTGAGAGCTGACTGTAACACTGCTCCGAGCTCAAGCTTGACATTGCATGATCCCACCAACAAGGACATCCAGGGCCGAAAACAAGGCAGTCAGATGGAGGAAAAGTTTTGGAAGGATCATTACATGCTCCTCAACAAGGATGAAGAAAATGAGCTGGTAAGGAGTGGGGGACTGCGGTGGTTTCTTTGTGTACCTCTTTTCCCACATGCTTCTTTTGGATATGCCTCTGCTTCTTTGTTTTCACCCACCATTTGGGCACCGTCTCTTCCGCATAGCCTTGGTGAAGGCAAAGCCTTGCATCAGTCCTTGCTGACTTTGATTTTGGCCAAGCAAGGGCTGAGGAACATAGTACTTCAGTCCAGAGGCATGGACCATGGAAGAGACCTCTTTGCCCACCAGAAGTCATCTGGCCACGGAGCAGTGTCCCTTTCCTCCCTCTTTATTCCATTGTCTTTTCCACCCTAACTGTGATTCTCTCTGCTGATAGGTACCCTTCCCATATCATCATGTCACTGGAAAGCAAGTCACAGGGAAGGTGCTTACAAATGAGTTTTATCCTTGATCTTTCTCTGAAGCAGCATTTAAATCTCTTCTTCTGCCATGCAGGGTCTCCGCTGCTTAGCAGGTCTAGGAAAACTGTGCAGATGGCTGAAGTCTACTGCAATTTCGTGAGAGGAATCCATTTATGTCTTTTATGGCAGCATTTACAGAGCAAAACTTTGTCCTTATGGGCTTTTAATTAATATTAATTGAATCTACGTCATATTTTTGATTGTAACTGATTATTGACTATTGATCATTGATTATGTGCAGCAGCCTGAAAGGGCTGCACTAAAGGAGTTGGAAACCCTTCCTCTGCTTGCTAACGTGGATTGATTACTCTGAGCCAGGTGATTGTGGGAGTAAGGCCTTCCCCTCCAGCTGTCTGTGCAGGGAACAACTGGAATACAGGTGTTCTCTGTGCATGAGGTGGGCACAGAAGTAGAGGCCTCTGCACAGGTGTAAAATATATATGCATGTGCATATATGCATGTGCAGGGCTACCTGCATATGTGATGCATGCACTGGAAGCACAGAAGTGATCTTTTCCCACGATGGGATCCTCTGTCCTCTGCAAGCAGATGGACACTAGCAGAGGCTTCCCAGCAACTGCTCAGTGTCACTGCCCAGCCTTGGGGACTGAGAAAATGCCTGCACTATGGTGATGCAGGCACTGAGGGCATGCACGGGTGGGGGAGATGCTGCCCCACAGAGCACACCTGTGTCTCTGCACCAGGTTTGCTCACAGGGCTACTAATAGTGGTGGGGCTTCAGCACTGCTGGCTGCCTCTGGTAAATCCCTGCTGGGTTTTGCCTGCTGCGTGTACAGCTCAGACTAGGGAGCTCAGGCTGGCTGAAGTGGGCTGGATTCAGCACAAAATCAAAAATGTGTCCTGGGAGACAGGTAAGGATTTAGCAAGTGATCCTCTGTGTCATACATAGCTACAGGCAGTGTCCTTCAGGGTGTCACTAGCTGGTGTGGGGAGGTGGCCCTCCAAGCATGCATGTTTCTACGAGCTTAGGAAGCAGTGGCAGTACCAGCTCCCTAATGGGGATGGAGGGCCAGCAAGGGTGGCTGGGGGAGGCTGTTGCCACAAGCAGCCCTTTAGCTGGGAACCAGTGCTCCCAGCTGAGCTGCACCCACCTCCAGGAGATGCCTCCCTCACCCCATCCAGCCTGTGGCTGCAGCCCTGCTGGCAGGGAAGGGCCCTGGCTCTGCCCTGGAGGCTGCTGACGCAGCATGCATTGTGCAAGGCTGCCTGGCTCGGGCTGGGCATTGCTTTTTGTAACACGTCCTCTTCCTGTCTTGTTTGCTTCCAGGTGCTGCACTTCTTGGGGACTGTTCCTTGTGCAGGCAGGTGCTGGCTCATCAGGGCAGTCCTACAGTGAACAGGGGTTCCCGCAGCTCTGGCTCTTGGCACAACCTTGTGAGCACTGAGCGTGCCGTCTCTGGGCACGGGTTGTGTGTTAGCAGGGGTTCCCTTGTACCCAGCTGGTACAGGATGGTCCGGCTGTTCAGCTGTGTGTTGTGGCTGTATCAGAACTGACTGCTCTGTCCCTCTGCTTGGGTTCATGCCCGGGCTCAGCCCCGTTGTGCAGTTGAACAGCTGGATGGGCAGCTCCCAGCTTTGCACCCACCTAGTCCTAACACTGTGGCTCTTCTCAAGCTTTGGCTGAGGTCTTGACTCTCTCCACTGCTTTGTGGGTGAGCTGTGGTCCCAGCTATTGCACCAGCCTTCCTGCTTTCCAGGCATGCCTTTGTCATTTATTCATAAAAATGTTGCTATTTAAAGGCAAGCAAATGAAGATTGCTGTGAGTTTCCCTAGCTATGGACACTGGTTTGTCCTCCAACCCTGAAAACATCTGTGGTTATTGGCTTAAACTTTGGTGCCCTTCAAAAAAATGATATTTTGCATGTTGCACCTTTAAAAGCTGCAGTGCCATTTTGTAATGGATTTTGCTAGCTGGTACAAGGGCTGCATGATTATCTTTATTTCAGCTGAACTGCATTGATTTCAGCTTAGTTTATGTTGATTATGATCAGAGTTCAGATAAATCAAGTTAATTGCTCACTTAAAACTGAATAGGTGCTTACTCCACTGCTTTTTAATCACTTTAAAATTATACCTGAACTTGAACCTGTGTAATTGTTGGTACTAGCCCTCACCAAGGAGCTCTGCCTTGTTGCGTATTCTATCCTGTAAAGCGCCAGCCTTCCTTCTGTCATTTCTCTGGTGTGTAATTCAGATGTGGGACTTCCTCATTTTTATACTTTTTACATTTTAAAATAACATTTCCCTGCCACTTCTCAAATGCAGGTGCTGTGTCAATAGCAGGTTATGCTCCCATGTCACATTGTGTAGTTTAATTGGCAAGCTCCTCTGGAAAACACCCAGACCCTGCAGTGTAGTCACACGTAGATATAAAGGAACATTTCCTTTTACTGCCTACCTCTGCCTACAACTGCAGAATCACTGAAAGCCTCCTTGGGGGCAGGTGCCTCACGCTCCAGTGGCCACACAGTGTGGGTACAGCTACGTGAGCTCTGGCTCGGGTGTCTCACCCAGGTGATGGTGCAGGGCTCCTCCTGCAGCTTCTTGCAGGGGCCTGTCCAGCAGCACCCCAGAGCAATGAGGGTGATGCTGCGGCTGCCTCCCTGCACCCCTGCCCTTGCCAGCAGCCCTGGGGGATGTTGCTGGGCTTTTTGGGGCAGGGAAGGGAGCCAGGAGATGGCCAGGAAGCACCCTGTGTGGGGAAACGAAGGGGATTGCTGCAGCAGAAAGGGAGACACCTCACTGAGGTAATGGTTTTATTTCCAGTGGAAGCTCCAACACAAAAATGAAATAATCATTTGTCAGGTTTTCACTTCATCCTTAAACAAACAAAAGCTCTTGTCCCAAGTAAGTGTTTACACAAGTTACACTAGCATGGGTGTCACAGAGGGAGGCCCGTCGTGGGGGCTGCCTGGGTTCCTGCTCTGGTGCCCAGGGGCAGGCAGAAAGGCACAGACATGGCTGCTGGTGAGTAAGCGGGGCATCCAAATCCAAAAGGGCCCTTATGTACTCATTTTCAAGGTACAGCATGCATGGTGGAGGGTAACACGCCGGTAGGTACAGTACCTGGCACCTGAGAGGACTTGTGTGGGGCTCGGCCATTTTCTCTCCCCCAGGCAGAGTCTGTTCTGTTCCTCCTCTGCAAGGTGGGCTTTGGCACTGAGCTCACATGGAGACATTTGCCTGGGTTGCAGACAGGTGCTGACACTGCAGAAAGACATGTTACTGTGACAGGTCTTGATGTTAAAAGCTCCAGACCAGAGTTAATTTCTCAGAAATTCTCGGAGAGCTGACACGAGACCACTCCTCTGTCGGCAGCAGCCTGGCATCCTCCTCCTTCCAGCAGCTCCGCGTGCTTAACTATGCCACATCAATCAGCAAACTCTAATTTCCTAAAATGACCTCAGGCTGCTATGAGGGCCTCAGTCACCAGTGTTTCTTTTCAATAAGCTTGAGCTTTCTGATGAACAAATGCCAAGGTCAAGCTTGTTAACAAAGAGTGCTTTCTCTTTGCTGTACAGGAGATTTTTGGCTACAAAACCCAAGGCTGCCGCAAGGCCTTGTGCATTGCTGGATACATCTTGTCCTGTGGGGCTCTGCTGCTGCTGTTCTACTGGAAGCCGGAATGGGATGTGTGGGCAAACTGCATCCCCTGCAGCTTGGAAGAGGCGGACGTAGTTCTGCTCAGAACCACCGTAGGTTCACCCTCATACCTTACTGCTGTTTGCAGAACCTATTGCTTTCCCAAATTGGGCAGCTTGTCTTCCTGTGCCTGCATGACGCAGCAGGCTACTAACACTCTCCACATTTGGAAGTGTAGGGGCAGGGATGAGTCAAGCTTCAGTGCAGCTCTGCCTCTTCCCATCCTCTATGTACAAGAGGTAGAGCCAACTGCCTTTGTAGGAGGGATCATCTTCAAAAATTGCATCTGATAGTAACCTTTCTTCTTTGAAGTTATCAGAGAATGTTGAGATGGGTTTTGGAGAGCTAGATTTTAGGCATTAGTTGTATTCTGGGACTCCATCACTAGAAAGTAAAACCTAACACAATTCTATCAAAGCAAATACTTAAAACACTTAATGGTCAATATTGCAATGATATCCCTAATATAAATGCACTCTAACCACTAAAAGAGTAATCTACTGCTTATTGTAACTAGTTAGATGAGACTAAAGTGATTAAAGGACAATTCAGTCTGACAAGTGCATCTGTAACAGTAAAGCTGAGTTGCTGTTAGCTGTGGATGTATAAGAAGTAACACAGCATTATAGGAGATCTGCAGAGCACAGGAGCTGTTGCTGAGGATTCAATGTCCACACTAAAAATATTTCAGAAAGCTTTTACTTCCAGCTAGCTCTAGTCTGGTCCATAGACTGAATATCCACCCAGTAGCTATTGAAGCACATCTGGCTTGGTTTCATCTTCTCTGAAATTCCTCCGAAGCATGAATCACAGCAAATGGAGATGACTGTGTGATTGACTTCAAAGTGCTTTACTGATCGGTGCTAAAGCACCGATACCCAGCATCCCTGTTGCTATGGGCTTACATTTGCTATGATTGCAATGATGCTATGGTGCTGCTGTTCTCTGGGAATCTCATATGTACTTCTCAGAGTCAGGAAGCATTATCTCAGGCAACATTTGGAGTTGTCAGTAAACTGGGCTCTATTTCCTTAGGATGAGTTTCAGAGATGCACCCGGAAGAAGGTGACCTGGATTGATTTGTCTGCATTGCCACTGCCTGATGGCAGTAATTCAGAATGTCCTCTCGTAGCTGATAAAGACTCTGTTATAAACAGAGCTGTAAAGAAGCCACAATTAAAGGTAAGGAGAAACATGGCAGGAAGATGATGGGTGAACTAAGGAGTCAAGGCACCTAGAGGCTCCCCAAAATGCTCTGTCAGCATCTTCCTGCAAATCCTGTTTTCATAAGCTGAAGCTTTCTCCTAAGACAAGGGGAACTGTTTCTGTAACATAGCGAGGTGGTTTTCCCTGAAAGTCAAAAGGAATTTCTGCTGTTTGATCTTGCAGGTGAGATGTATACAGGTGCAGAAAATCCGTTACATTTGGGACTTTTCTGTAAAACAGTTCAAGAGAGTTGGGTGAGTGTCAGCAACCTGTTATAAAATACTTTGTAGTGGGGGAGTCCCTTGTGTGAACTCTCTTCTGTTCACCCAGATCATTAGAAGACAGCAATACATGTCACAGCATACACCACAAGTTTGGAGCTGGCCTGACAAGGGAAGACCAGAAGATCAGGTACAGTCTACATATGAGTTGATACCTGAGCTAATTATGACCATATGACCTATTAATTTTCTCTGTATTAATTTCACGTGAGGTTCTTGCTACTCACCATAGTAGTAAGGCAGTGCAAACTGCATGGGTGGCATTCAGGAAGGTGCAAAATCATTATCCCCCACACCTTATTGAGCTTTTTGTGTTCTGAGTGATGCCAAAGTAAGTCTGGGGAAAACACCACCAGTTCCAGCTTGGGTTCAGGGCACAGCAAGCCTTGACTGGCTTACCTTGCCAGCATCTCCTTAAAAGCCCTCCAGAGAGCTCATCATGGGACTTAGCAGCAAACTGACAATCTTTTCAACAAGGAAATAGCAAACTTCTGCCTCTGGGTAAAATCCTCTCAGATACAATAGCTTCTTGACAGATTTATTTGTCCTGCTCAGCCAGCTGTGTCCCCAGGAGTTACCTGTTTAGATAATTGTTAATATTATTTGGGCACACAGCTTTCTGTACGAAGTCTTACCTGTGTGACTAAGCTATAACATGGGGAACTCTTCTCTCCCTTCCTACAGGCAGCTGGTGTGTGGGCCTAATGCCATTGAAGTTGAAATTCGCCCCATTTGGAAGCTACTTTTTAAAGAGGTTAGTAAGTCAGACTGGCGTTGAGTAGGACAGGTATGAAGTGATTTTGAGACTGCCTGGGCACTCTGGGATGGAGCAATTGATGCTTCATAGGCATGAGACAGGAAAGTTAGTGAACCTCCTTTATGTTTTAACAGTCCAAATGTAGTATAAAACATCAGAAATTCTGCTGCTGAGCTTGTGGCCTCAACAGCAGTGTAAATCAGGAGTGTGCTTAAAACACTTGCAAAATTCTTGTAATTGCTTTATTCACCTAGCAACTTCCTTTTCTCCTATGACATAGAGGCAAGGCACACTTTTCCTTTGTCAACAAGGACATACTGCAAGACTATCCTTCCTCCACAGAGGAGAAAACTAACACATCTTGTGGATAAGAGGAGAGACACGTGGATGGCTACTGGCTGAGTGCATATAGAAATGGTAGACATAAAATTTTTTCCAACCTGTAAGCAGAGGCTTTGCGTACAGGATATCATGTCATCAGTGTTCACATTAATGGATTATGGATACCACATCAGTATTTCTAAAATAGAAAAGAGCTATGAATGATGGGGCTCCAAGCTAGTATCTGCCAGCACATTTCTGAACTTCAAGAGGAATTTTTTGAAACCCCACAAAATACATGAAAAGCTCCAGGGCCCCTGAAATTGGTTGGATTTCATATCACCAACTTTTCAGTGCCCTCTGGAGATGGTCTTGAAGAGAACTCCAGTGTAGCACTCTAAAAAAGTTTATTTAATCTGAACTTTGCACTTCCATCCAAGTCTGAAGCTTCGTGATTGAAATATTGATGGTGGTGCCTGAAGGCAGAGTGGTCCTTGTAAGCTGGTGGTATTTCAGTCCAGATACAGCGTCAGTGGTTGAAGGCTGGCATCCTGATTTAGTGTCTGTCTCTTTGTCCTAGTGAATGTTGAAGAGTGCATTAAATTTTCATCAAGGGACCAAATTTGTCAGATGAATAATTCAATTCTAATCCTTATGCAGACAGCTCTTTCGGTGGCTATTTTAGTTATATCAGTTCTACAGAAAAGTCTGTCACTCCTTCAGACACACCGCATAGTCGGCAATTCTCTGAAAAATTTAATCTAACTCTTTTGTTGTTAGTTAGATACCACAATAACCACAATTATATTCTGAGTTGAATTTCAGTGGGGCTTGTTGCCTGTTTTAGTATAATGCATTAAAGTGAGTGATGACCAGTATTGTAGAACTGTCACAAGGTAGAGTAGCCAGAAGTATGAAAGTGAGAGAAAATCAAGCCTTCAATTTCGCTGTAGTCTGAGAATGATGGCCCCACAGACCCTTATTTTTTTCTGAGATTTTTCTTCTTGTAAATAAGTATATCCACACTGACATTCTTACATCACAAAATATTAAAGACAATTACTGCAATTCGTTCTTCTTCCCTCTTTCTCTCCCATCTGTGTAGAGATTACCTAGAAAGAGCAACATTAAGGTCACCTTTGTTAGATAGTTACAGTGAGAAACCAACTGACTAAAAGTCCCTTAAGACTGGCTTTAAGTTGCCATCCTAGTTGCTGCTGCACAGTTACTGGTTAGCACCAGCTTTTAATTACAAATACCGTGAGTTACATGTAAGCTGGTAAACTCAGAGATGGGGGCTATTAATGCTCTAAAACAACCATGAAAACATTGTCTTGTGATGGCAAAACAATCTTTCAAGTTGGTGTTGAAGACTCCTAGACATAGTAATGAAATGTTCTCCCTTCTTCCTACACCCCGTCTCTGCTGCCCAGTGTTATGTCCATCCCCTGACAACTGTTACATTTCTGTTTGCAGATTTTAAACCCCTTCTATGTATTCCAAGCCTTCACTCTCATGCTGTGGCTGAGCCAAGGCTACATTGAATATTCGGTGGCTATCATAGTCCTGTCGATCATCTCTGTTGGCCTAACCGTGTATGACCTCCGACAGGTGAGTGCCGTGCAGCCTTCTAGCGACTTCTTCACAGCCACGATAAGTAGCTATTTCTGTGCTCTTTCTGGGTATTTTTTTTTTTATTACTATGTATTCTGAGGTATTGCTGCAGATTTGTTACTACAGAAGAGTAAAAGGTAAAGACCTAGTGGTCCTGATCTTCCCAAGAATTAAAGAGGACTGAAGTCTTGACACATGGGGTTCACAGGACTTTAAGACGGTGGACTGCACCCATGAGTCTGGTTGCTACTGTAATTTCAGGAGACTTGACTTCTTTTAAGGTCCGCTGAATAGCAGGGTCTTAACAGCAAAAAGAAGCATGACTTTTTTTTTTAATTCTCAAAGTTGTTCAACACTTCTGTCACAGATTTTACTGCTTAGAAGCATTTTCTAGTAGTCTCAGCTCATTCACCTTTTGACCTAAAGCACTCATCTGTGATGGCTGAAATCTTCAGCCTCTGTGGCAGAGGAACATAGATCAAGGTGAGCCTTACACAGTGGCTGCATGCCATTGAGTCTCCGCAATCAGGCAGGTGAGGTGCCTGTGGCTTCCTGCTGAAAGTGCAGAACACTTGCAGGGAATTTGGAAACCACTTCCTTAGTCTCTGAGCTCACTTTAAATAAACAAGGAAGGCAAAAACCACATGGTAAAAAAGGTGTGATAAGGAAGAAGAGAGAAAATATACAAATGAAAATACAGAAAAAAGTAAAGTGATAGGAACAGAAGTCTGGCAGGCAACATTTTAGACAGTTCTGGATTTTACTTACTGCATTTCTCTGCATTGTCAAGATTTAAAAGCAAAAAGGAACTGAGTCCTAGTGAATGTTTTGTTAATCTGCAGGAAGAATGCAAGGATTAGTGGACAGTGCTGAGGTGCACAGCTGCCATGGATGGAGTGACATGTTGCAGGTGGTGCTGGGGTGATGGGAAGGCAGCCATGGGGTGTGAAGGGCTGGCAGTCCTGCTCAAAGCCAGCCTGAGCACTTGTGTGCTGCTTCAAAGACAGGCACAGCTCACGTTGCCTCCAAAGGCACTGCTCAAACCAGTCTTCCTGTACTAAATGACTGGTCAGGGGCCAGATTCAGCCATGGGAACAGCTTCTTGAGCCAAGCATACAGCAGGCTGCTCTGCGAAATGCTGCCCAGGGGAGGTAATGATTTGTCTTTGGGGGAGTTGGCTGTGGGCTGAGCTGACCCCTCTTTTCCATGGGCTGCTGGGGGGCACAGCATGCTCCTGTGTGGGTCCCTGTGCTTGAGGGCCTTTGGGCAGCGTGTGCTCACTGCAGTGCTCTGCTGGCACGGCACTCCATGCACCATGCACCCTCGCTGCCAAGGGCATGCTTGTATTGCTGCCTTGTTCCAGCCTCATGCCGGTCTCAGCGAGCACTTTGTGAATAGCTGGGGCTCTTGCCAGCACAGGTGTGTTGGCCATGAATGCCACTTCTGTATCTCAGGCTAAAATCTGTATGTGTCATGTAGGATGAATAGCACTCCCGTGTTGAACAAGCACTTGCATCCCTTTAAGAGTACCCTTATCCCTAAAGTGGTGATGTCGTGCCCTGGTATTGCAGAGCACCAAGAACAGATACGGTCCGTTCAGCTTTTCTTGGCAATGCCAGTTTTATTGTGTGACTGATAACTTTGGCAGGAAGAATTACAATGTTTGGGGCCTCCGGATATTCTTCAAACTGGTTTGACATCCTCACAAGAACAATGCTAATGAAGAAATCCACACTTGGGGATTAGTTTTTTTTTTTTTTTTTTTTTTTTTTGCAATTGCAACTTCTAAATCAAGATAGTGCATTCTCTCTCTAATGGTCTTGCAATGACAGCTGACTTCATCATTATCTCAGGGTACATAATTGTCCGCATTAGATTGCAAAAACACACAAAGCACAGACACCCAGTCAAATTAGAATTTTTCTTCTCGCAACAGCAGTGTTGTAATGGCAGTCTTTACAACTGGGTTGTTTTGTTGGAAGCCTCCTAGCAAGGATAAGACTGTTGAGCAAAAAGAAGCCCCTTACTAAGGGGCTGCAGGTAGCAGTGTTGCAGCTGAGGAGACTTGCTCTGTTATGAAGCAGGGATAGCCCCATGAAAGACAAGGGGGGTTACAATGGAATGAGTCAAAGCAAATTGAAAATTTGGTCCAAGTCTCTACAGAAGCTCGTTCTAGGTTAACTATGAATCAGCATCCTGACTTCTAAAGAGAGATGTGAAAACTCCCCTGGATAACTCAGCAGAGCTCAGTTTCTATGATATTAACATGATCAGTGAATAGTAACATGCTGCTCAGCTTGAGTGTTGGTGTTTCAACACTGCTATCATTTTCCCATCAACAGCAGTCTACTAAGCTGCATGACCTTGTTGAGGAGCATAACAAAGTCCAGGTTACAGTCTGCGTGAAGAGTGAAGGTGAGTCATCTGAGTCTCATTTTCCTCACAGGCCTGTGTAATTAACTGATGTGTTGAAATGTATCTGAAATTGCACAGCTCCTCTTGGTTTCCATGGCTGAAACGTGAAGGGCGAGCTGCAGGGAGAATAGGGCAGAGGGAGGTGAGCCGGGCAGGACAGCGAGAACTGCGGGCACAGCCTATGCGATGCGGTAATGATGCATCTGTGTCATTATCACCGGTATCTGCAGCATCTGTAATGATACAGGCAAGCCTAGTAATTTGTGTTGAGAGTTGGGAAAAGCTTGGAAAACTTAATTTCCCAAACAAGCAACCAGATAACAACTCTGATCTTCAGAGATCTGCTTCCCTGCCCTGCTACAGGCTACTTTCACAAGCTTGTCAAGTAGCTTGCGAGCGAGTCTCGAGGAGTGGAGTCTGGATAAATGGCTCCCACTGAGGTACACGCTTCCTTCCGTGTGTCTCAGTTCCTTGCCCATAAAATAGGGGGTTATAGTATTTTTGCCTCCCAAAGGTGCTCGGATATGCAATTCCTAGGGTTGATGGGAGATGTAAGGGCCTTAGATAGGTTTTTGAGGTCAGCATTTTGTGGACGCTAAGCCAGTAAAACTGCAGATACCCACTTGGAGGAAGACGTTCAGACAAAGGCTTACCTTTGTGCTGTTGCTTTTCAGCCAGTTTTATTTCTAAAAGGCACTGGTCTTAAATCATGCAGTGTAGAAGTTTTGTGATGTTGTGTGCTTTGAAACTTGTTTTTTTATAGCTCAGAACTTGAGCACAAATGAAGTCCATTTTCATATTATTCTACAGGTTGCAAAGAGCTGGAGTCTCGTTACTTAGTCCCAGGAGATGTGTTTCTTTTAGACAGAAAAAAGCTCTCTCTGCCATGTGATGCTGTCCTGATTGATGGGAGCTGCGTTGTGAATGAAGGGATGCTCACAGGTGCAGCCTTGGAGTTTGAAATGTTAACACCCTGTGCAGGTTCTCTATCAGGGAGATGTCTCTCTCTGTTCTGACAGCAAATTGTTTACTATTTATTAGAATAGTGTGCAGCAGGAGGTGGGAAAACTGTGGCTTGAATAATTCACAGTTGTCTTGGGCTTTTGAACACTGCCACTGTGTAATATATATTTCTTATCCACACACACACAGAAGTAGGATTAAAATACAGTCAGGAGCAGAAAGTGAAATAATTCAAATACAATGAATATGTATTTTCTGGCTTTTTGGATTCTGATCTTGCAGTGATTTGGTTCAAGCAGGCCATGTATGAGCACATGAGTCAGCATTATAGCAAACACTGAGCCACTGCAAGGCCTGAACTTGGGCCAGGGGTGAAATTTGTCCCAAGCCCATTGACAGAAAATGCTCAGAGAAGCCATCAGATGGACTCTGACATGAAAACTGTAATGGCTGTCACCACAAATCCACATCTGTAAGTACTTAAGCAAGCTCATTAGTCAGGTAAGTTTAAGCACCTAAAAGGGCGCTGTTATTTTTTAATATGCACAATCTGATAAGACTCTTAAATCCCCTTTAAGTGAAGCTGCATGCTGCTGTTCTCAGGTGAAAGTATTCCAGTTACTAAAACCCCCTTGCCTCTCATGGAGAGTCCAATGCCCTGGAAAACCCACAGCATGGAGGACTACCGGAGACATGTCCTCTTCTGTGGGACTGAAGTCATACAGATGAAGCCAACTGGCAGAGGGCCAGTGAGAGCCGTGGTGCTGCAAACTGGTATGTCCTTTGCTTTTTGACCAGATTGGGGAAAATGGCTTCCCATGAGGCTGCTAGGAGAGCTGGTGTCTCCTTGTAGCTCTGCCACACCTGAGCGGTCCTCGTTGCCACCTGATGGCTGAGGCCTGTGCAGTGCCATCCGTTTCTGACAGAACTGGTTCACCATGCCACTGCTTTGTCACCAATGCGACGTAAGGCTCGTGTCTTCACGCAGGGTTCAACACTGCTAAAGGTGACTTGGTGAGATCCATCCTCTACCCCAAGCCCATGAACTTCCAGCTCTACAGAGATGCCTTCAAGTTCATCATAGGCCTCTCCGCCATCGGTGTGCTGGGACTGATCTACACCGTGTGCGTGTTCACGTACCACCAAGTAAGTACAGTCAATGCCCCCAGGCTGTGTGCCAGCTCCGAGGCCGCTGGAATATCTTCTGCTTCTGCAGTCAAGTCTGCTGATGCCAGAAGTGTGTGCATGGGGGGATGGGACAGAAAGAAGGAGAATAAATCCATGGTCAGAGCTTGGGGTGCGTTGCTCTGTGGCAGGAGGGACCCCAGGGGGCTTTTGCCCCCCTCCCACCACCTGTTGCTCTGGCTGCTTGCAGAAGCCGGTGGCAGAAGTAGTGGCTATGGCCCTCCTCCTCCTCACCGTGGCTGTGCCTCCCGCGATCCCCGCTGCCTTGACCACAGGCACTGTTTATGCCCAAAGGAGGCTGAAGAAAAAGATGATTTTCTGCATCACTCCACAGAGGATTAATATCTGCGGGCAGATCAACCTTGTTTGCTTTGACAAAGTAAGGCACTTTCTGGGGCACTCAAAGATGCTGGGGGAATGCACAGTGGTTATTTTACTTCTTATTTTTATTTCTCCCCAATCTCCCCTCACCTGCCCCCATGAAAACATCCTCTGCAGGTGCCTGTGGGGCAGGGTGACACTGGGGGCACGAGGCTTTCCTTACCCTGCCCAGAAAAGAGTTCTGGGGATGTGTCAGGGGAAGGGGTGGGAAGGAAAAGGGTAACGGCCATTTATCTCATTTTAGACAGGCACACTGACAGAAGATGGACTGGACCTGTGGGGTGTCCTCCCTTCTGAGGGAAGCCGGTAAGGAAGGATTTCCTTTAGAGGGAACCCATCTCCAGTGCGGAGGTACTGCCCAGCAGTCAGGTTGGCAGAGAGGTGGTTGCATGGGATGGGGAGAGACGGCAAAGAACATGCAGCAAGAGGTGGGTAGCTTGGGGCAGACAAGGAAGTGAAGATCCCTGCCCTCTGCTCAGCTCCTTCCTTGCAAATACAGTGGCTGGTGTAGTGGTGAGTGCAGCTGCTAATTCAAGACAAACGCGTGGTCGAGAAGCCAGCAGCAGCATGAGTGCTTTTAATTACTCTGTGGGGATTTGGAGAATATGCACAGAGCTTTTCAATTATGTCATTCACAGCATAGTTCAATAAATATTCTTAATCTGTTCAATAAACCTTTCATCCTTTAAGGGTTAGGATAATGCTCCTTCTGTTGAAATGAAGCGTTGCTATCTTCAGTGCCTGTCAAATCTCGCCTACCTTCTGTAAACACTGCAAAAATCCATGAGACCACAGATCAGACCTGCAAAGCTTAGGTGTCCTTACAGACTCCCTCATAGCCCTGGCATGCTCCATCTCAAATCCAAGCCCGAGGAGCACTGAAAACCTCAAGAGATATCCAGTATGCAAATATTAAACTTGCCCATATCCAGAGTTATACTATTTAATTCATATTATTAAAATACAATAACAGACTTCAGCTCTGAAGTGCAACCTGCATGTTAAGCCAACTCAAAATATTAATCTTTTGCAGTGGCCAGGACAAATCACACACCCATATCTACTCCTGGATTTCATTAGTTGCTGTTAATATATAAGATACCTCAACACCACAGAGATAATCATGCTATAATGAATGATAGGATGAATTCATTGTGGGAGAAAAATCACATACTTCCTCAAAGGACAGAGAGAAAATTGCTATCTGATGCAAATTAATGAGAAGAGATTAATAAGTGTCAACTGATAAAATACTCCTCCAGCAGGGCCAAACTGCAGGCAGATAGCATGGTCCCTTCTTGGTGCCCATCCAGTGCCCCAGGGAGGCCATGCTGAGCAGGGGATGTTGGATGGGCTGGGAGCCCCCCAGGAGGAGCCCCCCAGGAGGCAGGCAAATGCCAGAGGGATTTCCACCAAGGTAGCCTTGCAGGTAGTATCTGCTCATGTGAGCAGCGGAGCAAAATTGGGCCCGTATATTAGAATAAATCCTTGTAATAAGGAGCTCTGTGAGGTGTCAGAACATAAGTCTGTCTTTGCTGACATGTCAAATCTATGCCCAGCTGGGAACCAGTGCTGGTGGCTTGCCAGAATGCGAGGAGGAGCTATCGCTGGCTGTGCTGATCTCATTAGTGTATTTACATAATTACTCTTTCTTAAATATTCACATTCTTAAACACATTATAAGACTAGCTGTCAGCTAATCTGAATACCGTGAGGCAATGACAGTAAAGGAATTTCATTCCACTTGCAAAATATCCTATTGTATGTTTAATAAGATACAAATGTTTGTTGGTTTTACGTTGTTTAGCATTTTCACGGTGTCTCTCAAGTATTAATTAATTAATAAGCCAATTATGACCAGCCTGAGAACAAGGTATAATTTACTGGAAACAGAACAGACTCTGATGGCCCAGAGGGATGACAGGTCCTGGGATTCATTGTTCCTTTTAATAGAGCTGCGAGCTGTCATGCTGCTTGCTTCCAGATGCATTTCACTGTGCCTGTTTTAGAAACAGGGGATGCTAGTGGTGATCAAAGGCAAATAAAATTTATTTAAATTTCTCCTTAACATGCCAGCCTAAATGGTAATGGGCTGTGTTCTGGTCTGGCAGACACAGCTTGTCAGCCAGCCAGTTTCTTAGAAGGAAAAAATGTGTCTGTGAGAAGACTGAGAAATAACTTTCATGGTGAAATAACAGTCTTCACCCAGCCCAGCTGCACACGTGCTCAGCCTGTACTGCAGGGCCAGGGAGGGAATAAATCTCAAGGCTTTCCACAGAAATAAATCGGGACATGGATCTTTAATAGTGTGCCTCAAGTAACTCAATAGAAGTCTGGCTTACCCATTTTTTAAAACCAAGGTGAGGGACAAGCATCTGGTGTCTGTGGGTTTGCAGATGGAAGATCTACCCGTGGAAGTGGAGGCTCTCCAAGGCCATATTGCTAAATGCCTTGGAGATCTCTGCTGCAAGTTGTTTTCTTCCTGATAGCGTCTTCTCTGCTCTAATACCAAACAGCAATTGCTAAGCAGGCCTGTACCCGCCCCTCTTTTTTCCCTTCTCAGTTACTTTGCATCAAGCTGAACTCATGACAATTAATTACTGGGAACATTTTGGCCTCCTTAGTGCCCCTGAGCTGTTATCAGAAGGAAGGGTAGGACAGCACGTTGCTTGCTGTTTTGGGGCTCAGCACCACTAAATGCAGCAAAGCTGCACCTGTATATGCTAGCTGGGAGCTTCTCTGCATCCTTCTTGTTATCAGTCCCACTAACCTTCTGATTTTAACCAGGTTTCAGGAAATTCGCAAGTTTCCATCCAGCACTCCTCTGCCCTGGGGACCTGTGTGCGGAGCCATGGTGAGCTGCCATTCCCTGGTGGTTTTGGATAAGAAGATTCAAGGAGATCCACTGGACTTGAAAATGTTTGAGGGCACGCACTGGGTAACGTGACTCGGGTCCTCTGCAACCTCCAAAGCACAGCCCCCGGGTCAAGGCCAAGCTCAAAGGCATGTCTGTAGGGGAACCCCTTTCACTCCTGGTCACAACAGCTGGAATTTGCTGTTATCCCTACTTACCTCATGGCAAATTTGCAGCACTGCAACTGTTTTTTTTGATAGTCTAGCAATCGTTTTCCTCAGGGAAGCCTGTGTTTGCTCTTTTAATTTGGTCTGGAAATGTTGGACTGTAATGAAGCAGAGGGGGAGCCTTGCTGCTGGAAGCAGGGGCTCAGGCTGCGCTGCTGGCTACATGCACAGCACAGGTCAGCCGAGGAAGCATGCGGGCAGGTTTCTATGCCCTTGTGCTGAGGGCTGTTTTCTCTGATTTGCAAAGGGACATCCCTATGGAGAAGCCAGGGCTGGAGCCTAAGGGGGGAGGGGGCGAGAGGCTGAGCCTCGGGGCACACCTGCAGTGATGGGGAGGGTTGTGCTGGGGGGGCAGGAGGGGAAAGGCATGGGAAGGAAAGGTGCTGCTTCTCCCCATCCCAGCCTGCAAGGGCTCTGGGGTCACTGTAGTTAACTGCCCCATCATCTCTTCTCCTTCAAGCTTTTCCTCAAGAGACTTGAATCAATACATAAAACAGATGCAGCTCTCGCAGAAGCACTGCGGGAAGGCATCGGGCTGATGGAAGGACAAGCAGCAGCAGAGCCGCACAACAGCAGAAGGGGACAATGAGGGGGAATGAACCGTGGCAGTACACAAAGTAGCAAAGATTGAGGGCTAAAGCATCCTACACCTAAAACTGCCACCCTGTTTCTGCACAGAACATCAGTGAGAGTCTTTTAAAGCAGGAGACTGGAAGATAAAACCAGCTAGATAGGGATTAGTTCTCTTTTCCTTTTGTTGCTATGACATTAAATTTCTGCGGGACTTGAATTTAGAGAAAACAAAATTTGACACAAGTTTTTTCCTCTCATCAAGTCTAAAGATGCAGTGCCCTGTAGGCTTCTGCTAAGGACATGACTGCAGGGAGGTTGTCAGTGATGATGGATAGAAAGACCTCATAAATAACAACAAAACACTGTGGCAGCTGGTTGGCAACAGCAAAGGGGAAACATGCTGTCATGTGCTGCCATCCCTGTTTTTAACAGACAGGTGTGAAGCCAAAAAATACAAAACATGAAGCGTCAGAAATAATGTTTTTTTCTCCTGTACAGGAGATAGAAGAGTCCAACACATCTCAGGATGGGGCTGGTGTTCTTCACACCTGTGTCGTTAGACCGGGGCCGAAGGCCAGCAGCGTGAGTCCGGCTCTTTCTGGGAATGAATATTTTGTGCTTTCAACATCCAGCTTGTGAAGCTTCTAGTACATGCACTGTTTACCTGGGCTCCTGGCTGCAATATGCCTTTCCTCCACTCTTGGTCCCGTGGTGCATCTTCCCTGCAAACAGAGTGCCTGGAAGCTGAGGACCAGAAAAGCAGATTCTGATTAAATTGCGGGAGCTGCTCCTGAGCTTCCAGAAGGGCTCTTGTGCCTAAAACCCTCCCATTTCCAGCTCTGCTATTTGCACTAATAACAGGTACAGACTTCTGCTTCCTCACCCAATAAAACTGCTGACATAATGAAGCTATATGACAAGTCTAACTGGAGACCAGTGTAATGAAAGCTTGCAATCTAGAAAAATGTCTAAAGCAGGACTTTATCTGCAGGAAGAGGCACTGTAAGGTTGGGGCACTGCAGCTAGGAACATGGACCATAAGTTTGCTGCTAATGGTTGTGCAACCCTATTGGCAGATTCACCAGCCTCACCCCAAAGCATGGTGTTGTTTGCTTCACCCCATCTCTTGAAAATCCAGGCAGGAGCTCCGTGTTTTGATGGCTGAAAATTGTTACATTTCCAGCCTGTGCATTAACCCAGACAGCTTCTTCCCAGCAGAAGAGCGGTGATTTCTGTCAGCAGTACCACAAAGACAGTGCTGTGGCAACATGGAAAACAATCTGATTTCTAGCATTGCTCTGTTCCCTTGGTAATGTCACTGTAACATCAATTTTCAGTTCCTCTGTCTGTAACTCCAGGAATATTGCATCAGTATGTGGCTGCTAAGAGAAAACCTGGGACAAAGCCCAGAAAACAAGTTGAATATTAAGAAAAACACTGAGGTTCCTGGGAAGTATGCTGGGAAGCCACTGTTTTTGAAACTGTGGTTCCTAAACTTGTTATCGGTGATCTGATCCTATAGCCAGAAAATACTAAAATTGTCTCCTAACAATAATAAATCACCTAAGCCAGAAAGGCTCAAATGAGCTGAAGCTCAGGATGGATTTGCTTTGTGTAATCTATGAATCAACCCCCTGAGTAACATCTCCCTTTCCCAACCTCTTCCAGGCTCCTGTGGAAGGAATAGCAATCCTACATCAATTCCCATTTTCCTCTGGATTGCAGAGGATGTCTGTTGTTTCACAGAAGATTGGAGAGGAACAGTATGACCTGTACATGAAAGGAGCACCAGAAATAGTGTCCAGCTTATGCAGACAAGAAACTGGTACAGATGTGGGGAAGGGCACCTTTACAGTCTTTGTTTGGACTTAATCCAAACCAGACCTTGTGTTAGCAAGGTTTGCAGCACTCACTCTGCTACTACATATGTACATTTCAACCCAGAAACAAGCCTGGGGTCAGTACAGAAGCTAAATATCATTAGTTAACTATACAAATAAGCTTGTTTGTGAGTTAGGATGCATGCAGCCCAGCAGCTAGCGAGATGCACAGCCTGTGGTTCAGCTGCTATACATCACCCAGCTGACAGGCATCAGCTGAAGATACAGCTCGTAAATAGCGTTAGTATGTCAAAATACCCAGAGAAGGTGTGGGATAGCGGTAATTGCATTTGTCACAGCTGCTCTGTTGTGCTGCATGACTCCTTAAATTTTCTGTTAATTTATTGACCTGTAAATTCAGCATAGAGTTATTGACCCAGCTCACAAAGGCCTTAAATCTCAGCAATGGGAAACTTGCTGTGGACATGCAAGTTACTGTTATTAAGGATAATTGCTATTAACACTCAAGCCAGGACTTCTGTCCTCCCTCTGCAAGTAAACATAGGCTTTTCTTTTGTGTGTGTGAGAGCAATATTATAGGCTTGTTCTCCAATTTGCCTGCAAACGTAAAACTTGGGTCGTATTCACTGAATACTTCAGAAGGGTGCCAACCAGTGGTCTGTGTCTCTGTTGTTTGTTATTTGAGATGGCAATGACCTGAAAACAGGTGAAAATGGTTTTGAGGGGCAATGGAAAAACTTAGTTTAAAGCTATGTAAGTTCCAATGACACAAACCTCCAAACAATTTAGCATCAGCAGGAAAGATATCTTAAAAAACATTGTTCCACTTTCTCAGGTTTCCGAATAGCTCCTCTCCTCCTGTCTTGATTGTTCTTGTATTGATTACAGCTTAATAAATAATTAGGTACCACACTGTAAAGCTGTGATTGCAGTATATAGTGATTACAAAATACTGCAAAGTTAAAAGGAACTCTCCTTTTAGAGGTTTTTTTTTTTTTTTTTTTTTTTTTTTTACTGGAACCATCAGAATTGAAAATTTAGGATTTTAGAGAAATTTCCCACTAAGGCATTAACATAAAAACAACTCCCTGAGCAGTACTCAGCATGTATGCTGTAAAGCTCAGGTCAGAATGATGGAATCAGTCCTTTTTTTCTCTGCCTGGTAATGCATCATACCTACCTGCACCTTAATATGCATTTAAGAAGTAGAAAATGGATGCACAGATCACTTATTTGAACAGTCAGTTACACAGCCTTAGCTGACTTCTACGACAAAGCTGAGCGCTGTAAGGCTCTACAGTGTGTTAAGGGCAGGCTTAAACCCAGAGAAGCAGTCAGCAAAGATGGAATATTCTAACCATGACACTTTTCTCCTGTAAACAGTCCCAGCTGATTTTTTAAAGGAGCTTAAGATGTACACAAGCCAAGGCTTCAGAGTTATCGCACTGGCCCATAAAGTGCTAAGCCTAGGAAAGGATGTAGACGTGAGTGACCTGGAGAGGTAAGATGTGCTGAGGAGCTGCTAGCATCGCTGCGGGCTTGCTTCCCTACCAGCTTGTTAGGACCTGACCCAGCCCTCCCCCTCCTCTCTTGCTTACGGAAGCGTATGAGGAAGCTGAGCTGCATCACACCTTCCTCTCAGCAGATGCTGATTATGCTGTTAATTGCCTTGCAATTAACTACTGCTCTTGCAAAGCTCACTGAACTGAATTTCCAAAGCTGTTATCAAAGGGCAATGAAAGCTGGTAATTGTGCTTCAGTATGGCCATGGATTGGGATTGTGATAGAAAGCCATACTGAATGCTGTAGCCTGCAGGTTTCAGCCAGCCTGGTCCTGCAGATCTCTTCCCCCTCCCTGCGCACACCTTGGCTGGGCTGCTCCTTCCAGGGGACTGCAAGGCATGGGACCTGTGGCTTGGTTGAAGCTGCAGAAACGCTGGTGCTTGTTGAGCACTGAACTTGTGCCAGTTGCATTTCACTGTGTAGCCAAGCCTGTTTCCAGCTGAGCACAGCAGCACCTCTGTTTCTGTCCTTGCCCCAAGAGAGGAGGCAGAGTCCGGGCTGGTGTTCCTGGGCCTCCTGGTGATGGAGAATCGCCTGAAGCAGGAGACGAAGCCTGTGCTGCGGGAGCTGGCTGCCGCCCGCATCAGGAGCGTCATGGTCACAGGTGAATCCCCCAGCTCCAGCCACGGTGAACAGGAGCAGCGCAGGAAGGGCTCGCTCCTCCAGCATCCCCATCGCACGGCAGCTCCACAGCCCCCACCTGGGGCATGACAGAGGACACAAAGGGCCAGCTTCTCTGTTATCGTTGGCAGGGGACAACCTCCAGACAGCAGTCACGGTGGCCAGGAGCGCGGAAATGATTCCCAAGGCCAGCAAAGTCATCATCATCGAAGCAAGTGAACCAGAGGGCTCCACTCCAGCCTCCATTGCCTGGCAGCTGGCAGAAGACAGCAAAGCAAGCACAGCTGCTGCCCCTGTATGTGCAGCTGGGGGGGTTGCTGTCAGGTGCCAGGATGAATTAACAAAGCTTTGATGTCTAATAGCTGGCTTTCGGGGTATGGGTTCCTTGCTGAGCATTTTGAGGCAGCTTTGAGGAAGGGAGGAAGTAAAAGGGGCTGGTTCCTACTTACCTCAGGGTATATGGGGTGTGATATGGACCATTCATCTGCTAGGGAGAAACAGTTAATACAAAGACTCTTTGCTCAGGACAGCGTACAAAATAACTACATGAATAAGTGGTAATGCTCTACAGATGCAGTGGCTGCTTCCTTCATGCTTGAAGTGTGCCTAATTAATGCATTTAAAAATACTTGTCTGTGAGATTATTTGCTGGACCTAACTTCAGTGTTTAAACTAGCCATCTGTGGCTAACAGGTATTGGCAACAGCTATTTTCTAGCTGCGGGAACACAGCTAGAAAATCAAGCGCTGCCAGGCCTGAAGTTACAGGAAAGGACTGCAGAAAAGATGCTGTGTCCCTGTTTGTGTGGTGGGCAACAGTGTGGTGTGTTGGGGGCCATCAGCAGAGCTGGATACAAAGCAGGAGGGGGATTGCTGCCCAAGGGCAGGGACGCTGCCCTTGTCATAGGCTGAGTGACACCTCGGGGCCTGTTGTCGCCAGGACAGGGGCAGTTCCAGAGATGGGTCAGTCCTGGGGTCCAAGGCTTTGTGGTGACCTCAGTCTGAGATTAAATTCTTTCTTATTTCTCGGAGGTATGTGCTAATGCCCAGGAAAAGATCAACTTGGATGGAGAAAGCTGCAACTACCATTTTGCCATGAATGGGAAATCCTACCAGGTTCTCGTAAAGCACTTCTACAGCTCGCTGCCAAAAGTAAGTTCAGAGGAAACCAAGTGCTTGCTCGTCCTCCCTGTTATGTGTAAAGGACAGTAGCGTTCTGGCTGGAGAAAGGTATTTTTCTGTCAGTACCTGTAGCGTTGTCACTTCTGACAACTCGGCAGCCTCCTGGCGTGCCTCAAGGTCAGCCCAAACAGCTGGCTTTCTGCATTTGCTGAGTCCTCGGCTGACCAGGGTAGCTGAGGTGTTGCAAGCAGCTGCACAGTGGAGTTACTCCACAGTCACCTCCTCCATTTCAGTTTAATTAAAAACATCAACCCCATTCCCACGTACCGCTGCCAGAGCTGGCAATGTCTTCTGTTCAGCAGTGACAGCAGGAACATGAAATACCCACACCCATCAGCAGAAATCTTCAGTGCCTGTCACCCTCCCGTTAAATAGCTGGTGCTGGGAGAGGGACTTCTCTGGACAGCTTGGAAAACCCCCCGGCTGAGCAGTGTTATTGCCACTGTCACCAGCCATCTGTGCCGCACCAGGGGAAGAGGTATGAGGCCTGGCTGCTCCACGGCTGCCGCAGTGCATGTGGTGACCGCTGGTCTCCCATGGAGGGGCGAGGCAGAAACCAGAGCTGGCTAAACATGGTGTTAGGAGAAACCTTATCCTAAGTGTAACAAAACCGTGGTCGGGGCAGGGAGAGTGCATTAGAGGACTGTGTCAGGAACCCATTGGGGAGGCCTGATCCTGCCTCAGCGGGATGGCAGGGCACGAACGCCCACCTGAAGCAGCCCATTGCTCTGTCCTGCAGATACTGGTGAATGCTACTGTCTTTGCTAGAATGTCTCCTGGTCAGAAATCCAGCCTTGTGGAAGAGCTTCAGAAACTCGAGTAAGGTTCTGTCGGCTTTCTTTTTGTATCCAACTGAGGGAAGGTGTTCTCTGAAGTGTAACTGGCCCTGCTGGTGCTGCCCCAGGCCCCCTGCCCCATGCAGGTCTTGCTGTGGCCTCGGCCCCTGCTCCATCACAGCACGGAAAGCTGCATGAAACAGGGCTGAGATAAGAACACTGAGCCAGCCTCCAGCACCTACAAACACCTTCCCTCTCTCCGATTTTCCCTCCTTTCATCAGTGTTTTCCCTCCTTTTCCTCCAACAGTTACTACGTGGGCATGTGCGGTGACGGAGCCAACGACTGTGGGGTACGTATGAGCAAATCTGCTGCTTTCCTTAAATTTTACCTCTTTCAACCTAAAGCGCACTGTGGTGAGATGCTGCCTGGCACAACTTGTCACCAGCATTTCCCACGTTAGCCTGTGAGTATACGTGGTCAGCGTGTTGTTGTAAAATACTACCTATATGTGTTTTTACATACCAACATGTACAATAATAGAAGGCTTTTTTTCTCCAGATATTAACATAAGTATACTTCTTACACATCTGTTCAGATTTTACAATTGCAAATTGGAGGGCCTTAATGATTAAAAAAATAATTATTCTATTATCTATTATATTATTGTGATAAATGTGTTATCATAATATAATTTTATAACAATGCATTAGCTAGTTTGGTGAAAGTCATCCATAGCCCACTCCTGAGCACTAAAGCAGAGGTGACAAGGCTGGGTTACGGGGATCTTATAAGAAAGCAATGAAAGAAATATGAACAGGAGATTGAAAGAAGCAGAAAGAGGATAAAATGCTAATTTAAATAGCTTAGCAGATTGTTTAACAGGAGAGGTATGCACAAAGTCCAGTGTGGGAGACAGAGCATACAGGGTAATTCAAAGAACTGTAAATAGGTACAATGGGATTAAATGAACAAACAAAGTATTTAAGCTGTAGGGAACGAAAGACATCTGGAAAATGAGATCAGATGGGCCACAGAATAGAGGAAGATCAATTACAAAGGACACTTGAAGCAAAAATTGTGAAGCACCACTAAAAGTGTGTGTGTGTGTGGGAGGGGGGGAACGCATCTCCAGCTTCCTTCTTCTGTGGATTTCAGGCTTTGAAAATGGCCCATGCGGGGATATCGCTGTCAGAGCAGGAGGCATCAGTGGCCTCGCCTTTCACCTCCCAGATCCCCAACATCCAATGTGTGCCGGAGCTGATCAGGTCAGTTGTGCTGTCTTGGGGTGCTGCTGCCTGCGCTGAGCTTGGTGTGTGGGGTCGGAAGTGGGAGTTGCGCAGCCGTGTGCAGGTTCCTGAGACAGATTGGTAATGAAAAATAAGTATTTATAAGTATTCATGGCTATAATGTGTGTGTATAAAAATATATACATACACACACAGCTGTGTGCACGTGCTACTCTGAAAGATGCTGATGAGCCAAACTTAGTTGTTTCCCAGTAACTGCATAAAATAAAGCATAAGGGGCTTTTTTTTTTTTTTTTTTTTAATCCTTAAATTCCAATACTGTGAGTGCTGCCAATAGAGGCCGATATTTTTGGAACAAGTAGAGGAGTAGAGTTACACAAGAGGGCAGGGATTGCAGTGACCACAGGACAGATTTGCTTGTCATTACCTTAAAAATTTGATATCCATATGCTGTATGCAGTCATGGAGCAGCCAGGAATAATGCCATTTAGCCAAATGTATGAAAAGACAATTACTTCTTTATGTAGCAATGCACTTGATTCCCAGAACTGTTGAACAAATTATAAATGAAAAAGCAGCAGCTTAAGCCAGGTATTAAAATTGTAGTTGGAGAATAAACACAAAGAAACAAAACATTGCAGATGAGGGGTGCTTCGGTGGCTCTGCATTATCTTAAGGCCAAAATATGCCTATGGAATTTAAACTATTTTCCATTCTTCTTAAGGATTCTAAACAAAATGAATTACTCTCCATAGAAGCAGAAACAACCTGTGGCACTAAAACCCCAGTACTGGGTGGGTTAGGGGTTTTTTTAGCTTTGTTTTGTGTTTGAGCAGGGAAGGTCGAGCTGCTTTGGTTTCTTCCTTTGCTGTGGTTAAATACCTGACCCTGTATGGCCTGATTCAGTTTGTTGGTACTGCTCTGCTGTTTTGGGTAAGTGTTTAATGCCAATCTTTTATCACCATGCTGTGGTCACTACAGGTTTTTTATCCTCAGTGGTATTACTCAGCAGGGGAGAGAAGGCATATGGGATTTCAAGGAGTAAGATAGAGTAAGGATAAAGTTTTGAAGATGTGAAAAGCTGGATAATTGAATAATAATTTACTACATGAAGTATTTCAGTTAATATCAGAACAGTTGAAACGAATGATGAAATAACCCTGCTTCCACAGCCACTAGTTTGGGTGTACCAACTGTGTCCATGTCTCGCCTACCCAAAGATGTTTCAAGCCTGGCACAACGTGAAGCTCTGGCTGTGCTTGCGGTTACTGCGGGCTGGGGGTGTGTGACCTGGTCTGGGTGGTCCATAGGTACTGGTGTCTGCTGGAAGAAGGGTGGAAAAACATTCACATCCCACTGGGTCACCTGCAAGGGCTCGCTCGTGCTCAAAGGTTGCATCAGGGTGGTGAGGATGCTGTTGCTGGCATGCTGCTGCTCTGAAGTGGCATTTGGTGCTACAGTTGGTGTCCTCAAAACTGACATTGGTAATCAGGTGGGCTCTTCTGTGTTTTTGTTCCAGCAGCTGCAAATCTTTGGGAATCACCAGTATTTGATACAAGACGTTGTCATTACACTTCTGGTTTGCCTAACAAGTAAGCAGCATGGGGAAGCCTGCTGTGTCTGTTGGAGAGCCTGAGTATAAATAGTCAACTTCTTTTTCCTACAAAAATTAAAACGAGAAGCCAAGTTCTGCTGTCAATAACACCATAACCATCGGTGGTAGAGAAATCCCTTGGGCACAGAGTGTGTCGTTTGTGCCTTTGCAAACACAGCTACAGGAATCTACAGAATTGATAGGGTTTGGATGTGAGACTCAATGCAAAGAGCAGAGGTTGCTCTGGTGGCTTCTAGCGGGGCTCAGTGTAACTTCAGCTCCAGCATGGTCCCAGCATGAGACCCAGTATGGCTCTTGGGCTCCCATGGGAATCCCCGCCTGCAAGTGGGGGTGATATTCCCCATCTTCCCTGAGTGTTTCCCTGGGGTGGGGATTCAGAGAGGGTTCAGATGGAAAACAGTGGACATAAAGCCCTTTCTTGCCTGCTTGTTAGACCCAGGCATGCATTTCTCACCCATGATGTTGGGATGGGGGATCTGCATGTGGCTCTGTTTGCCCAGTGAGTGCAGAGGGCTGCTGGTGGGCTGCACTGCCACTGACCACAAACACGACTGGTTTCTCTCCAGTGAGCTTGACCGAAGCTTATCCAAAGCTGGCACCCTACCGCCCCCCTGGCCAGCTCATCTCTCCTCCCTTGCTGCTCTCTGTTGTCCTCAACGTGTGCTTCACTGTAACCATGCAGACCTGTGGCTTCCTTCTGGTGAAGCAGCAGCCCTGGTATGTAGCGCTGGCCAGCCGGAGGTGAGTTGCTCTCCTCGCCCGGGACACCCGGCCCGCAGCTCTCGTTGTGGGGCCAGCCCAGCCCTGGGTGCACAGCAGCTCCCTGCTCCCCTCTGCAGCCCTCTCCTGGCTGCAAAGCTCTGCTGGAAAAAACAAACAAACAAACAAAAACCACAAACCCAAACACAGCCTGGAGGCTGGGGTTTTCTTGAACCCAGCTTGGCTTTAAAATGGTTGCAGGTTTAGGAGCTGGCTCATTTTGTGTTTGCACAATGCAAAAAAACTTCCCCATGTTCCAGAGCCGACTTATGATATATCAGTGAGCATCCCACCACGGTGCAGAACGAGGTGGGCAGGGGGGAGGCACATCAAGGCGACTCAGTGGGGATGCTCCTGCATACTAGGGCCCAGCTGCAGCCCTTGCCCACTGCGCAGAGGCTGCGCGCTGCCAGCGTGGTGTGCGGGCAGCTGGGGCATGCTTCCTCATCGCTGTCTTGAGCACTGCTCTCACTGCTCGCCTGGGAGACGAGATTTTGGCACGGGGCAGGGATTAAGTTGTTTTTTGTGATTTTGTTTGTTCATTTTTAAATATGTTTTTCATTCCTGTGGGTGATACCTGGCTGTTACGGTAGGCTGGGTAGGAGAGAGGAGGGAATTGCTGTTGCTGCTCACTCTTGCAGGAGAAAGCAGGGACAAAATGCTGAGCGTTACCTTACAGACATTGCTCTCTGGGGAACCAGACTGTGCTCACCACCAGCCCCAAGGGGAATGGTACCAGCAGTGTCCAGAGCACTGTCCTCAGTTACGAAGACACGACACTGTGGCCATTGACCACTATCAACTGCATCATTGTGGCCTTTGTCTTTTCCAAGGGAAAGCCCTTCCGGAAGCCCATCTACACCAACTGTGAGTAGAGCTGGAGTTATGTGTGCTTTGCAGCCTCCCTGCCCCAAAATAACTATGGCAGGAGAGGCTGCTAGGGAAGGGATGCCATGGCTTTTTTTGTACCCATGCCGGTGACTGGCATGCAATATAATTGTTGTGTATCCGAGCTCCTACTTCCCCGTCTCTAAAAGAGCACACTGAGCACTCCATGTGTTATCTTCCTCCTTGAGAAAAGAAGCAGCAGAGCTGAAAAAGGAGACTGCAACTTGGAAAGTATGTGCTTTCCAAAAGACGATGTACTGGGTTCAGTGCAGAACTGTGTATTACTGAGAACACAGATAGCATATAAGGATCAGATGTATTTGTTTCAAAATCCCACATCAAAAAGAGCTCCTCTGAGATGCGGTCTTACCTTGTCTGACTTCCATTCCTAGAGATGAGAAAGAAAAGCTTGTGATAATATCACTGTTAAAATCCTCTCACAGAAACCTTTGATTTTCTGTTTGAGTTTTGCAGACATGATTTACCCCTACCAGGCTCCAGCTGACTGATAGCTCTTTTGCAATTGCAGCTTTTTACTCATGGATGAGAGGACAGGATTTTGCTTAACCTTAGCAGAGCTGATTTCATTAGGTATTTTGTCAAAAGGCAGGTCCCAAACCCATTTTGCTGAGCCCTGATCACCCACGGAAGAGAGGTGAGGCCAGAAGAAGCTGCCCTGCAAGCAGCCAGCCTGGGGCAGAGACGACTCTCAGCTGAGGAATCTGCTCACACCTCTGTGCTTCATCCCTGTTCAGGAACAATCACTAGGAGGAAGCAAAGAGCAATTCCCTTCTTTTTGCCACCCACTCAGCCCTGTCACCTCTCCACCCTGGCAGTGAGGAAGGTTGCAGGAAGCTGTTGACCCAATTTGCCTGCTAGTTTTAGGTGCTCAGGTCCTGCTAATTGCCAGGATTTTGGCACCTCTGGACCCCTGAGCCATTTGCCATTACTTTATGGCCTCCTGCTCCTTTGGAAAAGGATGCAAGTCCAGACAAGCTCTCCCCGTGCAAGACACAAGCATTGTCCACCTCCGGACTCGTCAGTCGCAGAGCACCCCGCCACAAGAGCAATCTGCCTTCTCTCCTGCCTGCTGTCCAGGTGCCCAGCTGAGCAGGTGGAGCAGGGAGCACAGGGGAAGGATGCTGGGGTGGCTCACAGCAGAGCCCTTTTGAGGCAGATCCCTGTGCTTGTTTAGGAATCTGAAAGTGCCAAATCACTTGTGCAAGAAAAACAGTGCAGGTGGTGAGCTTTGCAACAGGCTGCTGGGGAGTAGTAGCTCCTCTAGGTTTTAATTCCACAGCTCTTCTAGGCACATAAAAAAAAAAAAAACCACAACAATAACAAAAATTAAAAAATTACAGGCTGGCAGTTTTATAGTTTTAGTATTCGGGGCTCCCATCAACCTATTTGCAGAGTTTGGTCATCAAAACCCACCATTCCCTGGCCCACCAATGCTCTTGTTTCCCCAGATGTGTTTTCTGTCCTCCTGGCCCTCCAGCTTGCAGTCTGCCTCTTCCTCTTTTTTGCCGACATTGATGCTGTGTACCGTGGCATGCAGGTAAGCCAAAACAAAACATGCATTTTTTGCTTGCCCTTTACATAAGCATACAGAGCACAAGCCACAGCTACAGTCATCTTGGAAGTGAATTTGCTGATTTGATGCTGACTGGGCAGCCCTTTCAGACTTCTCTAACATCCCTCCAACAAGGGCTTGATTAACGAGGCAATCCTCCTCCCCCCTGCAGACAGGGTGGCGATGGGGAGAAGAAGAAAAAACACTTTATATCGTGCTGAGCTGTTCTTCCTAACAGAAAAGCACAACGGCACGGAGCGTGGGTTTGCACGTTGGAGGTTTGCTGGCTGGAGCAGCAAGCATGCAGGGATGGCTGCTGCTGCCACCCCTCCTGGAGCAGGATGAGCTCCCGTGGGGCTGTGCCTGCCTCTGCCTGGCCAGGGCACAGGACAGGTGGCTGCCACCAGCTGTGCCGCCCCAATAACGGGAACCCAGCTGTCTGACAGCGGATGGAGGCAGGCAGAGATCTGCCGTTAGTGTGGACATGCACACATTGCACATCGGCTGCGGCTCCCCAGAATATTTGGGCACCAAACCCTGCCCTGGGCACCCAATCTGCTGGTTTCAGCAGCAGTGTCAGTAGTGGAGATGTCAAGGAGCTATGTGCCAGGGGGAAGCTGGCATCAGACCCTCCAAGATCTCTGTGACAAGGGATTACTGTTGCTGCCTACTGCTTCCTCCATGCATGCCATTGGGAACATGTTAGTCAGCCTCTCAAATCATTAGGAACAGATGCAAATCTTGGCAAGGCATTCAAACCTAATTGCTGCTCATGTCTTTTCCAACAGTTTCTGTGCACTCCTGTGATCTGGAGAGTTTATGTCTTACTGATGCTCCTGGCCAACTTCTGTGTATCTTTTTTTACAGAGGTGAGTGCATTTGTTTACCGACTGCTCCCTTGTGTGAGCAGCAGGAGCAGCATCCATTTGGGACTTTCTTCCCCCATTTGCAGCCATGCTCTCCTCCTGCAGAAGCACAAATCCTCAGGGCCTTTTTTTTTTTTTTCTCTGTTTTTTTTCCTCAAGACTCACTGTATGTTGATCAAATACACTTGATGCAGCTCCAGAGACAATTTAGACCCCATCCCTTAAGCCTTTATAGAGTGAGCAATGCCATACAGCTACCCGGGAGGGAGCAGCATGGGTCTGGTGTTTGGCCCTGATTTTAATATCATTTCCCTCTTACCCTGCAAGCAGCCAGGCCAGAAGCTGCACCAGCTTGTGCAGCAATGGCTAAGCCCTAAAGCAGGTCCAGGGGCTCACAAAGCGGCATGTTGTGGGTCAGGGCTGGCTGGGCCATCCCGGGTGGGAGCGTTGGGTTGTGTCCAATGCCAGGTCTTGTCCCCTGTAGGGCAGCACGTTCCCAGGTGTCCCACAGCCCCAGAAGGAAATATAAACTTGTCCCTTGGTTATCACCTTCAGCAGAACAGCCTGAGATCGATGTTCTCCTGATATAATGGAGCTGGCACATGGCACGGGAGCTGGCTTTGGTCCCTCTCCACTGATGCTGTGCCATCTCACTCCACAGGATGTTCTCCTGCAGAACAAGCACCTCTGGATGCTGATTAAAGCCTGCTTTGGGTACCAGTCGAAGAGCCAGTACCGAAAATGGCAGAGGATGCTGCAGAGGGATCCAAACTGGCCTCCAGTAAACACAAAGGACTTTGCAGCCAAACGCATGGCTGAGGTTTACGTTAACCCCAGCTATGAGCATGGGGACTAGGGGAGAGCCTGCAGCTGGGCACGGGGCTGCCGTGCCCGCACTGACCAGCTTGTACTTGCATCACTCAGATTTCTGAACTCCCTGAACAACCCCTCCATTCAGAGGCAGGCTGGCTGTGCCCTGGAACAAGGGTGAGGATTATTCTCTCACTTGCTGGTAAAATAACAGCTTTGACTCTACTCCATGGCAACAGCAGCTCTCCAGCCTTGCCAGCACCTCCTACAAAGGCCCGGCAATACTGAGCACAGTGAAGCGGTGGCTGCGGCTGCTGTTCCACCAGACCCTGTCAATGCACCCCCTGAGCTAGATGGCCCCGTTAGTGACCTAACCTTGACTGTAATGAGGAGCATATGTGCAATTGCAAAATCCTGCTATAAATAAGCTTCCACAGCTTCCAAGCACTACGAGAAAATTCCACGTATGATGTAATTCTGGTTTTCTTCTACTCCAGAGCAAGTTACAGCTGTGAGAGGGTGCACACGCTGTCCTGGCCTAACCCTCCCTCGCCAGATATAACGTGCTGAGTGCCAGGAAGGTTTAAGCTCAGGCATTGCAGCAAGCCGGGGCTGGGCAGGGAGATGCCCTCCTGATGGGGAAGAAGGAAAAGCTGCACCCCTGCCCACACTTAGCGCCCTGTCACAGCCAGCTTCTGGCCTCTGTTTGGTGCCACATGGCACCGCCACTTTCAGGGCACACTGGGCAGAAAGCAGGGCTAAGCCACAGCTACCTGCTTTCACCAGGTCATGCCAAGAGGCAGCCGCTAATGTGCGCTGGTGCTCCCTGCTGCACAGTACAGGAAGCCGAGCCCAGCTGTGCTTACTCTGTCATCCTCACGTTGTTCAGCCTCAGAAGAACTTCTGGCTACATTTACAGGACCCAAAATAGGATGTCCAGGTTCAGTTTTATTATAATACATTTTCCCATATTAAAAAGAATCTTATTTAATTGCAACAACAAAGAGCACTACAAAATATGACCAGAAGGCTTGGCCTTGTTATTTCAAACATTGAAACAACTGCTGTTTAAAAAAAGCTTCTGATCCAGTTATATACATGTTAAGAGCAGACAAAAATAGCAAGCTGCTTACAGACAGCTTTTGCTCTCATCTCTTATAACAGTCCAGGCAGTTGCATGTGGTGAAGGCAACACAGGATTTCTTTTTTTTTTTTTAGTATGCAACCCGCAAATAGCACAGTTCCAAACGTGCAAGCCAAATATTCTCCATAAAGAACAATAAACCACACTTTTCCTAAGCAGCCACACACTGGCACTGTGCCTGGCAGATGGTGGGGCTCTGTAGGTTTGGGGATGCACAGCTCACTCTGCAGGCGTGCAGGGACACTGGCTTTGCCATCCTGCTGGCTGGGGGAGGCTCTTCCTCGTGCTGGAGCAATGCGCTGCTTGGACTCCGTGTCTTGTCATGGCAGAGCCAAAGGCAGGCTCCTAGCTGCCCCTGCAGTCCACGGTGCCCTTTCTTTAAACCTCGGCCCTTTGTCAGACCAAGGAATAAGCTTAGTCACGTCCTTGGTCAACAACTGCTGCACTTACACAGATGGAGATTGAAACTTCAGTGGCACAGCAGTGCCAGTGTGGGGCAAACAGCTGCCAGAGGAAAATTGCCTGGGGGTTTTGTCAGACCGCCCAAACCAGGGGCCTCCAGATCCCAAAGGGAGTCAGGGATGCCAGGCAAAAGGACAGTTTCACAGGCAGGAGAAAACAGAGCCAGGCACCATCACACCCAAAGCACCCATTTTAAACACTGAGGGACACAGCTCGTAGGCCCTGCTTCCCCCACACCTCCAGACCTTGCATGAGGGGCTCAGAGCTTGGGAACTGCAGCACAAGCTCTGAGACATGGGATGTGCCTCTCCTGCTGGCTCAGCACCAGGGTTCCACCTGGATGGGCCCTCGGATGGAAGGCACACAACAGCCGTCAGCAATAGTTTTGCATTGCTTCTGTTTAAGAAAAAAAAGTTAAAAAAAGTAAAAATGTTTCTTCACACAGATTAAGAAAGGTTATTCACAGAAGGCCCAGAGGATCCAGTCTGTAGAAACGTGTGTGCCGGAAGTCTGTACCAGTCCTCAGCAGAGCCCTGGGCTGTGAGGATGGAGGATTTTCTTGCAAGTGCTCCCAGACCAGCACAAACGTCATCGCAGGCAGCGTCATGAAAGCAGCTGTGGCAAACAGGCTAGCGCTGCCCTCAGCAAGGGTCACGCAGTCAGTTAGTGAGTCTCGGTGGTGGCCACGGCCACCACATGTCCCGTGTCCTGCCGGCAGCCCCTCAGTACTGCCTCTCTCTGGATCGGCTCCGTAACAAGCCCAGCAGGGAGAAGGCACCGGCGGCAGCGGTTACAAACCCGATGGCACTGATTGCTCGGTTGGCCTGCAAAGGGGGAAGCAAAACACAGGCTGGCAACGTGATGAGCATTTTCTCCTCCAGGCATGCTAATGAAGAGCAGGCAGAGCTAATCAAGGCAATGAAGTGAATGCAAGAGACAATTGCCCTATAAGTAGAAGGGGACAGGGGTGTTCCCCATGCCCTTACCTTTGGGCTGAGCAAGAGGGCCACTGCCAGGCTGCACACAGACCATAGCAAACCACCTGGCCCAGGGGCTGTGGTGAGGTTGTAATGGTTTGGGCTCTGGCCTGGGGCTTTGCTGTCCCCATGCAGTCTGGGGTCTGTGCTGCAGGAATTTCTGTGCAGACTCTGCAAGGAGGTGCCCGGAGAAACGTGCGGGGGCTACCCCATGTCACCTACCTGCTCAGAGACCCCCTCACCGTAGCGCAGCAGCGTCACGAAGTGCTCGCAGTTGTTGCCCAGCAGGTCGTAGGACACCTCCTGGTTGATGAGGTACTCAGCCTGCCGGATGATCTCCTCCACAGGAAGGGGAGCGTAGGTGCCGTCGTACTTGTTGTTGATCTGGTAAGTGTCATTTCCCACCACGTCCTTCAGGAGCTGCATCCTCACCCGGGCCTTTCGGCTGAACACTGACTTGGCGCTGCCCAGCGTGGCCGGGGGCCCCTCATCTGGGGGAGGCAGGCACAGGGTGAGCCAGGTCAGCCCCATACAGCCCCTCTGAGACTCCAAATGAATTGTTTTTTGCCATCTGTAGCATTTGCTCAGGGCCCCTGAGTACATGTGTAGCTCCAGGAGCAGTGAAGGGGACAGCAAAAACCCAAAAGGACCCGGGGGGGGGGACCCACACAGCCCTTCAGACTGCAATTCCCCCACCCTGAGCCACAAGCCTCCCCTGGTGCCCAAGCCCCTCACGCAGGCTGGTGCTGAGCATGTTCCCAAGTGGTAGAGAAGGTCTGGAGACACGGCCCATCCCTATTTCACCGCATGGGATTTAAAGTCACCAGGGGCTAAAAGATGGGCCCAGGGCAACGCAGCCATATCTGCACACCCTGCCCCTTCCTTGTGCTCTTCCCCACTTCCATCACGGAGCTGCCAGGACAGCTGAGGCCACGTGGGGCCAACCACCTGTGTCGGGAGGGAGGCAGGGCCCCAGTCACCCCAAAACTGCACCCTGCTGGGCTGCGCCAGCCTTACCGACGGGCGTCACGTTGATGATGTACCCGTCCCCCAGGTAGAGGGCCCAGTGCTGGTAAGCCGGCCGGAAGATCTCAATCAGGTCCCCGGGCTGGGGGTCACCAGGGTGGGCAGCACTGAACCTCTCGGGAGCTGCCATCTTCACAGTGCCAGGTCACCACGTGCCCCTCTGGCTCAACGCGAGACACGTTGCAGATGTCTGGGGCGTGCAGAGGGCATCTGCTGGGGAGTGGCAGGGCAGGAGATCATTAGGGCAAGGCACATGCGTGCTGGCACAGGGCATGAAATGAAATCCACCCCGTCCTGCAACGCCATGCGGGCAAAGGGTGAAGCCACCGCGGGCTGTGGCCAGCACCCAGCTCTCAGCACTCGCCGCACGGCCCTCTTCCGGGATACAGGCACCGAGCTGCTCCCCCCGCCACCCCCAAGCCCTTCGGAGGCTCTCCCAAAAACAGCCCCATGGGGCCAGCTCCGCTGGAGGGTGGCAGCCCCCGGGGGGCTGCGGTTGCAGCTCTCCCGCTGCCCTGCGGCACCCCGGGGGGGGGGCTGCATCTCCCCGAGAGGCCGCATCCTGCCGGCAGCCCCATCTCCATCTCGCCCCCCCGCCCCCGAGCTCTCCCGGTTCCCCGCTCACCCCCAGCTCCCGTCCTGCTGCCGCCGTGCCCAGGCTGCGGCCCGGGGCGAGGCTGGCGGCGGAGGCCGGCCCCGTTCCCTGGCTCCGTTCCCTGGCTCCTCCCGGCCGCTATAAATAACCGCAGCCGGGCAGGCTCCGAGCAGGCGGCGCTGGCACCATCCCCGTGCTTAGACCCGGGGAGCTGCCCGCCTGCAAAGCCCCCGGCCGGTCCCCCCACAGGGCTGCTCCTGGAGGAGAGGTAGGTGGGCATCCTTTCCACCCCGAGAGCTGTTTCACTGTGCTGGTAAAGAGAAGCGAGGGAGGTGGAGCTCAAAGTCAATTCCAGTTGCTGTTTTAGGGCAACGAGATATGTAGGGTAGCTTTTGATGTGTCTCTCGTATTGTGGCCGAGGGATTTCTCTCCAGACACAGAAGGAGTCTCATGGTGCACTGTGCCCAGCAAGAGTCCTCTGAGATGAGGAGTGGGTGAGTCTGAGCAGATGTGGCTGTCCCCTTGGCTACAGCCACCACAGTTTGCTAAAAAGGAGGGTTCACTATCAACAAAAGCATGCTCTGGATAAGTTGAACTAAGCGGTGTAATTAAAGCCCAGCATTTTGAAAGTCAGGTGAGAGCTGGTTGACTTACAGGATCAGAGCAGCGTCACATTTGTCGTTTTTCTGGCTTCTATCAAGATGAAGTTGTTGAGTCAGTGGAGCACTGGGTTGCAGTTTTGCTTTCTCTCTTACCCCATTTCAAATCTGAAGTATTTACAGGGCCCTGCAGTGGAAAACCAAGGCGATTCCTACGGTACTGAAATAGCAAAGCAGATCCATGCAAACCCAGAAATCTACTCTACCTGGGCACAGATGAGCCATGTCGCATTGGAGAGTTAGGGCTGTGATCCTCTAGGGTATGGATTGTGCTGTGCTCCTGCCAGCTACAACAGGAGGTGAGCGTGGTCAGCACTGCTCAGCATTCACAGAATTGCACTGTTAGCAAGTATGGGAGAGCAATAGGAAGCTGCTGCTGAACAGGCAGGAAAGATGCCTTTATGAATGTGGTGAAACTGCAGCATAAGGTTGATAGCTCATTTGTGCACAGGTAGGTCCCTCGTACTAACTTGTTTTCATTATGTATTGAGACTGACAGCCCCTTTCCATTCACATCTGTTCCTCAATAGCTGGGTTGTGCACGTATGGACTGCTGGCATGTTCTTGAATGGCCTTTTATCCACCTGACTGTCCATGGACATTACAAATACTCTTCTGGCTGACAGCACGCATGAGATTCTGGATACAGTAGGCAGGGAAAGAAGGGGCAAATCAAAAATAACCAGCATTGTGTCAGAAATAACAGGAAGCCCGCACTGTCCCTCCTGCTTCCTCCTCCTTTACCCCAGCTTTTAATGCTGAGAATGACATCAGACAGTATGGGATATCCCTATGGTCATTGGGGTCAGCTATCCTGCCTGTATGGTTTCCCAGCTTCTGGTACTTGCTGGTGGGGCAATGTGAGAAACAGAGAAGACCTTGGCTCTGTGTAAGCACTGCAGAGGAATAACTAAAACCTTGGTGTGTTATCAACACTTTCCTCCCCCAACTCTAAAACATAGCACCATAGGAGCTTCTTGGATGAAAATTACCTCCAATACCAGTACAATGTTGTTAGGCCTTGCTGCAAACAACTTGGATATTCTGCTACTGGGGAGTCCTTAGCATGATCCAGGACTGAGCTGATGCAAATCTCTAACCACATTCAGCGTGGCAGCTTCAGAATTTGCAAAGACCCCAAGGAGAATTTATGACAGGATCTGTTTATTCAGAGAGTTTTTGTTAAGTTATGCTCTTGCTTACCATTAGCATCCACAGACGGGCTGATGACAATCCTTGCTCTCATCCGCTCTGTCCTGACAGCAAGGAGGCAGCTGTCATTCAAACAACTGCTTCTTTCAGAGTGGCACTCCCAGTGGGGAGAATGGAGGGGGGTCATCTGTCACCAGATAAGCTCGGTGTCTTAAATATTTCTCTCCCCAGTCAACCATGCCTTGTCAGAAGAGGAGCAAGAACTGTGTCCAGCTCAATCAACCAGTCCCCTCCCATTGAAGATTTTGGGTAAAATAATTTCAAGAAGACCTGCCTGGGATGCTATAATTAATTCTGACCTCATCGGTCCATAGTTTGTGCATCTATTAGAGGCATGTATGTGATAGTGTGCAGCTCGCTTGTGCTGCTGAATTCTGTCTGGACTTAGTGTTATTCAAATGGCTTCTGAGGATAACACAGCGGTAATGTGCATTAGGGCTTATTTCAGTTTGGATCTAACACATGAAATCTGAGAGACAGTGTAGACAAAATTTCAAAGATCTTCAGCAAATGCAATAGTATATTTATTATTGTTTCTTCTCAAAGTATTAGATACACTATTAAGATACAAGAACAGAAAGTAATACAAAGAAATTAAAAGAAATGCTGACTATAGGTGTGTATCGTGTGCAGATTCATCTTGATCAAATGCAGTGTTCACTATGCAGCCATAATCTTGTTCATATACGTTGTCATCCGATGTATCCCTGGACTGGTTGGAAGATGAATCCCCTGCTTTGGCACCTGTACCCATCTTTCTCTTCCTTCTGCACAAAAATAAATAGCAACAACTATCTTTAATTTCTATTCTTATCTGTAGTGGGAGGTTAAACAGGGGTGTGAGCGTGTATAATGTCAGATTTTGGAGAAACCTAAGTTTTGTTATAATGGTTCATATGCCTTATGCAATAGGAAGAGCATATGTTCATCGCTGTAGAAAAGGCTGTTTTCCCTCACATTCCTCAAATGAGATCCTGAATGCTGTACTTCCTTTCTGGTCCTGAAAGTATGGGACTAGGGGGAATTTTGAGAGTTTACAGGTGCTAAAAGGAGTTTGCATTTTGACTGTGCTGAATGTAGCAAATATGGGAAAAGGCTTACCTGTGCAGGTACACTGCGGAGGAGATGAGAATGAGGACAACAATCACACCTGCTGAAACTCCAACAGCAATGGCAACTGTATGATTCTCAGAAGTCCCTGTTGGATCTGAAGAAGAAATGAGCCCTGTTAGTGTAAGCTAAGAGTGCTGTGAACGGAAGATTTTTCTCAATCCCAAGTGTAAAGCTGCTCGCTATGGAATCTGAGCAGCAAGCAGACATGCCTATCTGCTTGGTTTATACTGTGTTCTCTGACTAACGTGGCTGTTGGGAGTGTTGTCAGACCCAGGCCCTTTACGATCATCCCAGCTGTCATCCCTTCTTGCATCTCTTTGCTGAAGGGGGTCTCACCCCCTTCTTTCTGCTTGGATTCACCAGTACAGACATGACCACCTAGTTTGTGGTACATGGCCTAATATGTACTCCAAGAAATAGTGTCAAGGGCTTGGATAGGACATGCAGTGTAATTATTTCTACGGTCAGCCTCTGTCCTGCCTGTGACTAAATTACAAGATGTCCATAAAAATATGTGATGAGGTCCCAGTCTGATCTGACACCTGCCTGGGTTACTGATTTACAGCACAGAAATTAAAAGTCAGCTCAGTCTTCTCCATAATAGCACACGTTTTTGATAGTGGTGTGTATAATGCAGAGAGTGAAATCCAAAATAGTTTTATTACCTATTATTTCAACGTCGCAGCTTTGTCCCGTGTACAGCTCAGAACATTCACAGTAGAAACTGCGAGAGGTACCATTGGTTGTTTCAGAGCAAACTCCATCATTCTGACAAGGACTTGGCATACATGGTCCAGCTAGAAAAAGAAAGGAGAAACACTTGAGAATCTCAGAGAATCCAACCCTGAGAGAACTGTTCTTGGTTAGATTACACTGACTGCTAATGCTGGACATGCCCTGTATTTTAAGACCTATTATTTTGTACTTGACAACAGGAGTACAGGAAAGAAACACTTTCTACGATAGACCTTCAAAGATCCCCTGTATGCTTATTAAAGGATTTTCTTCTGTTCAAATTATTTCATCTATCCCAGAACCAGTAATGCCCTATAAGCAGTAAGTCAAGACTTAGCATGAAAGACAATGTGATAGGGTTAGTGGTTGACTCACTCTTGTAGCACCCACGAGTGTAGTTTGAAACGTTGCAGATTTCATCAGAACCACACTCTATTGTAGTGCAGGAGACAGTGGAGCTTTCCGTGCACTGACATCTCTGAGAGCAGTCATCAGTGATGAATATTTCTCCAATCTGGAAGACAGCAGTTAAACATTGAAAAATACCAAACAAAATCAGCCAGGAAAATATGTATGGAGCGCTGGGGACCCATGCTACTCTCTCTAATGTCTTCCTGATGAATGGCAACATGGCATATATATATATATATATATATATATATATATATATATATTAGAAGCTTGTACTAAGAAAGCAAGCAAACAGCTTATTAACCCAGCTCTTTGAAACTTAAAGAAGGCTCAAGAAAGAAAGCAAAAGAAGAGTTTGGGGTGTGAAATCCTAGCCCCAGATTGGGTACGTGGGCAACCAACAATGTTTAACGGTTGCTGGAAATAAAGTGGCAGATGCATCCCATTGTGCCTCCAAGACAATGTGGAAAAGTATGAGGCTCTTTTTTAGTATGATAAAGGTGAAGAATTAACATGGAGGTCAGAGAGTAATCATATGCTTCCCTCAAGTGCCCGCCTTGAGTATTCTGGCAAGCAAAGTTTCAGAGGCAGACTGAGGGGGTCTGTTCTCTCTCCCCTTCCTCCAGAGACCAGAATATTATTAAACAAATCGCTCTCTGTTTCTAATGTAAAGTTATGTGCTGAGGAGAACAGTGAGATTGTCAAAATAATTAGCAGAAGAAAATATTGTTTAGCACTGCCAGAGCTGTCTGGCCCGCTGAGATACTGTACCTCATAATATTTGCTGAGGTATGTGCAGCCACACTGACTATAAGGCACACATTCAAAACCACTGAGAACATAGCCAGGGAGACATTCACAGCCTTCAGCACAAGGCCATTCACACTCAGCGGGGCTGGTCAAGTCACTGCAGGATGCTGGGCATGCAGACATGCATGAACTGTATTTGCTGTTGGCCGGACACGGCATCTCTGTAAGAATAAGGAGAGTCCAGTTAAAACAGGTTGCTGTGTGTTAGTTATATGTTGTCTTTTCAGATCCACTTTGTAGGAGGCAAAATGATGAACACACAAGAGAAGTTCATACATATCTGATGCTACTGACATAAGTGAATCACTCCAAAATCAGGAAGTGCATTGTGAAAGTTATTGGTATGCTGTGCTCTCAGTCTGAGTTTTCAATGATTTCAAATAACTTCTCACACATTCAGGGTAGCTATCCTTGAAAGTACCAGAGCTTTCACAGCTCTGAGAAGTGTGTTTCATCAAGAATACAAAGTCACCTAACCATGGGTGATGCAGGGTGGGTATGGTTTGATGACTATCCCAACTTGGAAAAAAAAAAAAAAAAAACGTAAAAAGGATTTGAGATTATTGTAAGATTTCATTTAGCTTTTTTCTTTTTTTTTTTTTTTTTTTTTTTTTTTAAGTCTTAAAGACAAGTTAGGAATGGGGACATTTTTTTCTCTCATAAAACTTCTTGTGACAGGGGAGCTGACTGCTCTGCTTTCCTAAGTAACTTTCTAAACTGGGGTCTAAATGCAAAACATCAGCATAAGACTCAGAGGAGGGGACAGAAGAGCATGTGTGTGCACTAAACTATGAGCAATGATTGAATGTGAATCAACATGTTATCAAAGCTAAGAAGCTTTGATATATGGTGCTTCTAGGAAAAGCCTAAAATCTCAGCTTTTGAGACTTTTAGGCAGAAACCACATTGTGTTTTTTTTCCTGTGCTTACCACAAGCTGTCTCTTGCCTCCAGCCTTCCATATTGACTCCTTTCTCCTGACAAGCCAGCACATACTCCTCCAGACTGCGACATAAGGTAGTAGTGTCGTCTCTGTCCACACACATATCAAAGATGCAGCTCCTGTTTGCAACACGAGAAAGCGTTCATGCCCAATACCTTTGTTATTGCTTATCTTCAGCTGCTTTTTTGCCTGACTCTGAATTACTTCCATTTGATCAGGTCATTTGTTGTGCTGCTGCTGCTATTATGTGATGTACTCATACACACAGAAGCAATAAGCAGGTAACTGACTTCTTGTAACAATAAGTTATTTTTTGCTATCTGCTTGTGTTTCTGACTAGCATATCTACATCTTGCTTATGGATCACTTTTTCGTGCTGCTGTGTCTTATGTCTGGACTACTCACTTCTTTCAATATTTGGGTGCCCTCCCCATGTTCATATACATTGAATAGTGATGCAGAATTCTGGTTTACCCAGCGTTGTTTGCTAGTGCTACCTTCTCAACTTTGATCATCATCTGAATATCAATGGCCTGATTTTAAAAGGCATTGAGAACTGAGGTGAATAGGATCTGCAAATACATGGTATCTCAGAATATCTCTAGAGTGAGGAGAAAGATAGACTTACATTAAGAATCAGGATATATAACTTGAAGCCAGTCATCTAGTTTGTTTGGCTTAAGATACCTTCACATTCTTCTGACAGCTAAGAGAGACTTGAAGTGGGACTATCTTTAAATGTTAGTTACAACTATATGACTTAAGAAAACTGGTAGCGACTTGGCAATTTTATGACCGATGATGGATGAATGATTAAAGTGTGGATGAACTCCACATTCTAGCTATGAAGCTAGAATTGCTAAAAGGAATCTAATAGAGCCAAGTACTGAATTCTCATTGAATGTGGAGGAGAACTTCAAGAACACTGGGAATTCCAGTTTGCAGATATAATGTTTAACACTGCTGCTTTATCTCTCTAGGAAAATAGGAAAGCTACTTTCTAGAGCGAGCAGAAAAGTGAAACTCTTAATAGATGGAAAGATGGATTGTCACAATTCTTTAAAAGCAAATAAGGGGTACTAAATATATCAATGATGGAAGCACTGGGCCCCAGTTCTCCAAGGACACCTAATATCCTCAATTCCTGAAAACTGAAGATGTACAGTTCTTATCAGAAACAAGCTGCAAAGCTGTTTTGGAAATGGGGAAAAAACAGACTAGATTGTTTGCAGTAGACACTTACGTGGAATAGAAATCTGGTGAGACTTCAGAATGACACTTTGCAAAAGGACCATTCAACTGAGTCAGAATTTGACAGACAGAAGTTCTGTTTTCTTGTATCAGCTGATTTTCACTGCAGCCTTGGAAGAGTCCTGTATCTTGTACCTCCTCAGACTCATCTTCTAGAGTGACAGCTCGTCTGGAAATGAATTCATTATGAAACCGTCAGTTCTCTGTACATCCAGCATTCATGGTACCAGTAACACCACAAGAGTATTTCTGCCTTGTGGTAGAAGTGCTAGTTTATTTCTCTCTCATGGCTTATGGCAATGGGAAGGAAATAGATAAAGCAAATCTATTTGATATAAGGAAATAGATAAAGCAAAAAATGTACTAGAACACTTCCTACCATTTCAGAGATTTGTGGATTTTTAATTCAGAAATGATAGCTGTACTTATCTCCTTGTACATTCTGCATGACACAGGTTTCATCCGTGCCTCTTTTATCCAATCCATTCAATAAAACTTGAATGTTAGTCAGAATGATATAACTGTAGTAAGCCACCATTCCTTGGAGATATTCTCACTTTCACTGAAGAACTGGCTGCATGCCTGAAGTGCCAGAATTATTCTCTAGGCATAGCTTCCACAGCCTCTTTATGCGCGACATTAGCCTACATACTGCTTTCTACTATTCTGCTAGATGAGTTTTTGCAGCCAAAGTATATTCTGACAACTAATACAATTCTATTTACTTACAGACAAAAAAGTTCTGTTACTGGCTAGAAAACCTCCAAAAGCCTTTAAAAGAAAACTGAGAAAGTAGAAGGAGAGAAGGAAACTTAGTTCCCTGTTTCAAGGTTCTGTATAGTCTTATTAGCGCAGAATTGGCCTGACCACAAATATCGCATTCATTTTTACTCAAAAGAATGTCCCAACTTTTTTTGTATTGGAAGAAAACACAGTGTAGTCATGAAAGTAAGGAAATTAGACTCTTAAAGAACCTCTTCTGAGAGGAACTGTGAATTCATTTTGATGAATTTCAGAGATACTTTCATGTTCCCGAGGGAGGGATGACATTGGACCGGGATCTGCCCTCCTTCAGGTCCATACAGCAAATCATGCACTTTATCTTTGCCAGGATCCACGAGCTTGGTAGAGACCTTATTCATCTCTGTCCCCTAGCAGTTGTAATGGCTGTGATGCCAAATAAGGACACTGAACTGGAGTAATGCAGTGATAGTTTAGGCCTTTTTTGGCTAGATAGAGGGGCAGTTATAGTTCACTGTAGTGATGAGCAGGAAAAGTCCCTTCACACAGACCAAGGGAAGAAGAAATAACAGAAATCAGACAGCACAGTTAGTCCTGGATATTACGTATGGTTTAGTTCACTGACTTCCAGTGGTTGTGCTTGCCATGGGTATTGAGTAGAAAATTAAGTACCTGAGACGAGAGGTTTTTCTTTTCAGAGGAACTTTCCAGCTCTCACCAAATGTATTCACATTCTTCTGCAAAACACCATTTGGGTTTGTGAAGTCGTTTCTAGGTCTCCCATCAAAGTCACCACACAAACCTTCTACTTTGTCCTTGTAGGTGTTGGCCAGCTTTAAATCTAGGAAAGTTCAGAAGAAAGAAATAAAAAAGCCATTACACAGAAATATTTCCTTCTAAGGGTATGGAAGAGGTGGAAAGAAGTGCAAAGTACTTCCACAATTCAGATTATAGTTGCCACTGTGATGTGGGCCTCATAATCAATATAAACACCGTCCTAAACTACTGTTCATATGTGGATTCACAGGATTGTTTTCTGTGCTCTGCAATAAGGATCATGAAAAAAGTAATTTATTCCTGCCAATAGGGAATCTCCAATGTTATGGCACGGCATCTCCACCTGAGTGCTCTTAGTGCATACAGCCTTGCAACAAACTGAATGCGCGACCCATCTTTGCCCTTCACTTACTATCCACTTGCTTGTTGAGAAACAGAATTCCTATAAAAGAGACACATTCTTTCTGCATTAAGAATTTTTAGGATTTGAAATGATCAGAAATAACATCACTATATTATGTTGTGAATCAGGGGTAGCTCTGCTTTGAACAGAGGAGGTAATGCATAAAAACATACATTAGTGAGTTGTGTGTACATCATGTACATGATATAAAAGTCCTGCTTAGAAATGCTACAGAATGTTATTATCAGGAATAGACTTGAGAGGACGCATGTAAAAGTATGCACTCACAGTTGTTTAGCTTGAGGACCTCAGTCCTGTGACTGGGTTAAGCTGGCAAAGGGGCAGATCCAGACTTCGCCCCATCATCCTGATCAGTAGTTTAAAGTAGTTTGGTTCTGTTTACATCACTCAGGCCTCACTTTATGTGAAAAATAGTAGAACAGTCTGATTCTACATCCAATTTCTCCTAAATTCAGGTGCATCCAGATAAATGCCAATTTATCACTTTCTTGAGAAATATTTTTTGTTTAATTTTTCTGGAAGTTCATATCACAAAAAGCGACAGGCTTAAAGGGTGAAGGGTTCTAATTTTCCCTTGGGTTTAGACTTCCTTTAGAATGAGAACATTTTTTGACTTGGGGCATAAATACTCCTGCAGACTATCTTAGCATCACTTACCTGCATTTTGATTGCCATCAAAGCTCACATATAAGCCAAAATCTGTCTCCAGATAAATTCTTCTTGTCCTCTGATATATATGAATACCTTCATGAGGACGAACAGGGGGTCTCACCCTCACACCATCCAACTAAAAGGGAAAGAATAAGTTATAACTCATAATATACAGGCCAAATTCAGATGTGGCTTCAATACAGGACAACATTACAAATGAACATTCCTCTTTTCTAGTTTTATGTTAGATATATTCAGTAATTTAACCAGGTAAAAAAACCCTCAGTATTCATTTTTTTTAAAGTAACGAAATCATATATTAAGGAAAGTGCTCTGGACACAGTTCTCATATAATCCTAAGAATTTTCCATTACTGAGCTAAAAAGTGTGTGTATGAGCTAATGTACACTTTTACATACCAATGAAGAGGATGGAAATAAAATTTTCCTAGCATAATTCACACTTTTCCCTACAACTGATAAAATTTTATGTGGCTTTATTGCAAGTCTTGGATATTTGGTATTTAATTCCTAAATATCAATTTATTTATTCATTCATTTATTTTAAGTAGAATTGTATCTTTCACAGCTGTAGAGAAAAAAAATCAACACAGCTGAAATCACATTTTTGTTGCCCCATAGCATTGCTCTAATAATGCAGTTAGCTTTAATACTTAAGTTCTTCAAAACAGACAATTATTACTCTAATGTGTTTTATTCCAGGAGAGAACCTTTGTGCTCTGCAGTCAGTAAGAGACTTACCAATATCTGCTTGTCCTCCCTGAATCTCACTTTGTGATTGTAAACGTTGATGAGAATCTCTTTCAGGTAAGTAATGCGTGAATTTCGATGAAGAGGATAGTTCGTGCCTTCAATGCTGAACGGTGTCAGAGTATCATGTAGATCAGGGATGGTCTGAGCCACAATATATGTGTATTTCCCTTGAAAGTGGTGCACCAAACCATCAAAGGTGACATAGTGTGGATCACCCATGATGCGGCATGTCCCAAAACCTAAAGGAGAAGAGTTTCATTACCCTCCAATCTGCATGCACCTTTGCAAGGTCCTATCCATGGATCAGTTTAATATAGGTTAGATAAAAACAATTGCTGCTAGCATACAGTTCTCTTAAAATAAAGATAGGTGCTCAGGCATCACCCTAGTGAATGGGCACTCGGAGAGCCAACCAGAGAAACTCAATCCTCTGCTGAGAACCAGTGAGAGCCAATTGAACTGAAGCACAGCATTAGGGTTTATAGGCTTCATAGGCACTAAGCTGTGCACATTGGTCCTCTGCAGAGGAATGACTTTGCCACACAGCATGGCTTGCAGTCAGCTCTTAGAGATGTCAGTTTCATAATCCTCAGCAATGTGTTGCTACAAAATTTCTGGGACATGACAAGAAGTGTCTAATTTTAAAATGCAACACTGCTGTCATACTGATTTCTTTTGAGGTTATCAAATTGATCATTGGGTTCACCAGACCTAACAATCAGATGCAGTGAGTATTGCCTAAGTATTCTCATTGACCATTGAGTGCCAACCATTATCCAAAGAGCAAAGCTGTCTTTAACACTGCTGAAGTGCCTCTGCTGTGGTATTTTGCAAAAAGGGAGCAGGGGGAAGATCGGTTTGTACTGTGCTTTTGTACTGATCATCAGTACAGTAGGACCTATGCCATCCTATTCTTCAAAATTGTAGTACAGAGTCACCAAGGAACAAGCTACCTACTAAACAGTCCAATTTACCTTGGGAATATGGAATTAGCTATAACACAGCAGGGTAGACACCCGAAAATAACAGCTTAGCCAAAGCAAGTACTGTCTGAAAAGCACAAAAGTTCTTTGACTGGCCTACTAAGTATATGTTGAGATCTGTTCTGTCCTCTTTTGCCTTTATTTTTTTGGTGTGTTTTCAAGTCAACATGCAATGAAAAAAAGGCGGATTATTGCCAAAGGATTCACAGGCATACTTGAGTTTTATTTTTAAACCAGTCAGACCGAACTGCCAATTTTATAAATGTATATAAACTTTCAAACCCTTGTTCCACTCCTTTCTAAAATTCTCTGTCTTGTACTGGAACTTTCTGTTCTGAGAACTGAGGCCTTCTTGTGGTCAATAATGTGTCATCAATAGCACTGGCACACCTGCCTTTCCATGTGGAAAAGGCTGGAAGGGCCTGGGAAGGAGCAGACACCTACATCCCTCCTCCTTCTCCAGCTTTCATGGAATAGCAAGTGAAAACTTGCCTGCACATACCTGTTGGATTGCACTTGTATTTTCCACTTTTGATCACGCAGGTTTCTTCAGAATCACAGCTATAGCTTGTACATTCGATGACACCATTCTTCTGACACTGACATCTTTTGGCACAGTGTGGAGTTATCCAGGTCTCCCCAGCCTGGACACAAGTTATGTTAATGTGTTACCAAGGTGCTCAGCATTGCAATGCAGTAGAAGGTCAATAGCAAAAGGTGTGGGGGCTGGTTAGGTGCAACTTGTCCTGCTGGCCATTCCACAACTGTTTAATCCAGGTATAGTCTCACTAAAAGCCGGGGGGGGGGGGACACACCTCAGTCCATTTGTTTTTCATGTTAGAATTGGAACATAAAACAGGATAGGTTACCTGATTAACTCTGATCAACTGATTAGTTTCCAATATGCCTTAATTTTGGCCTCAGGTGCAAAGTGCTCCTGCATTTCCTAATACTTGAGCCTGCAGTTTACTAAACAGATGAAAGGTGTTTTAAGTGGTAGACTGAAGATTTTTCTCTCTCTCAGTCAGTTGGACAGGGGACCAATTTCCTACAAGCATTGCAGTCAGAGATTTGCTCCACAAACTACTTACACTGTAGTAATTGTTGTCATCATCCCTGCAGCCACAATTGCCGAGAGGTACACACTTGCCGTTACTGAGCACGTAATTATTATCACATTCACAGCCCTCTGTGCACTCTTCCGTCTTCTCACAAAGGGAGGAGGCAAAAATGTCATTGCATGTTGATGGGCAGGCGGAGGCACAGTTCGTGTAATGGCTGTGGGTTGGACAGGGCAATGCTGTGTGGGTGAAGGGAAAAGAACCCGTGTTATTAAATACATTTAGAAACTGCAAACTTGTGCCTGCCTGAAAGCCGCAGCTTGGCCTGTAAAATGGTAGTGTAGGATTGCCTTCTTATAGCTGATTTTCATCATCAATCAGTTGATATTTTTTAGTTTTGATATTTCATTAAAAAACAAAACAAAAAACAAAAACAAACAAACAAACAAAAAAACAGAACCCTCAATGGAGCTGCTGATTGAGTTTTATTACAGGCATGTCTGAACTAGTAGCACCTGGTGCTAGGTCATTCATATTCAGTTGCAAATGCCTCTCTAAGCACTTTTTAGAAATATGAATCATTAGGGCAAATTTCTTAGGTTTGTCCCTCCAGTGATGCAAAACAGGAGTATGTCTAGCTTAACCACAGACATAAACATGTGCAAGAACAACAAACGTGTATTGTCAGACTGAAAATTAATCTAGGTCTATATCCTACTTCTGCCAATGGCTAGAGATGCATAAGAGGACAGATCAAGAAACAGGGTAGCAGAGAGTGTTCCTCTGTCCAGTATTTTCCCCAGTTTGTGGCAAGGAGGCAGTTAGGAACTTCCGAGGAATTCAAATTCATCTGGCTTCTTTTTTAATCAGATAACTGGTTTGTCCTCCACAACTGCGTGACAATTAATTCTACAATGTAAAACTAAATTGGGAGTGGGGGTGGGGGAGGAGGGAAAGTAAAAACCCCTAAACCTACCATCCTGTAATCTTTTTTTTTTCATAATTAGTTGGTAGCTTTGTTGAATGAATGGAGTGAGGCAGTATCTCATGACATTCATTTGGCTACTAAAACCATTCTAACTCCACACTACTATCCATTACTTGTCTAGTCCTGAGTAATCAATGGGTTTAGTTCAACCTGAACACAATTCAGCACCGCAACCAAGTCATAAAATCATAATAATAGAATTACATTTAATGAGAATTTTGGTTTAATTATCTTTTATGTAACTTGTCCACCTAATACTGCTAATTCATTTTTATGCTATCAGCCATCCAAGCTTCTGATTTTTCACTCGCTTGTGCACTTACGACAGAATGTGTTGTTCCTCCATATAATGGTGACGCCTTGATTCCTACAGGTGTCCACATAAATTGAACTATGTCGCAGAGAGTGGACTTCATGCCGTTATACTGGCACATGTCATAGATGCAGATCTTTATGAAGTCTTCAGGTTTGACCAGACTATGACATACTTTGAATTTGTCTGATTTTAGGACATTGCACTGGCTTTCAATGACTGGTTTATTCACAGCGGTGCAAGGAGGAACATCATCTTCTCTTGAGTCTGATAAACAACTGCATGAAAGCACAGAAACAGCTGCATTTGAGTTTCAAGGACATATGGGACATACGAGACTGAGACAGAAACTGAAAAGTTTGTTGCTACGCAAAGGTCCTAAATAAATAGTGCTGGAAACTGCTGCCTTCTGTCTATGACTGAAAGAGTAGCAGCAGTAAACCTGCCTGGCAATCACCACGCTCTTTCTGACCTTGGTTAATCCCCTTAAACATGACCCTGACTAGAGGACTGACTTCCCAGCTTGACTGCAGACCTGATGTGTCACTGCAAACTTGTGTGGTGATCTGGACCCTTGGCTAACCCCATCTGTTACTCTTGGGCATGTCCTTCAGCTGACCCTCACTGTTCCCCAACGCCATCCTCCTGCTCTAAGTGTTTTCAGTGTAAATTAAACATAGTCTATGTTCACACTGTGGACTACCCCAAAGCCTAGTTCCCCAAGTGTGTATGTAGATCATTAGAATGGCTGTGGTTTCCATCTGGCCTGTACAGCAGTTTTCTGTAGTGATGACTTTTTCTTTGAGCTTCAAACTGAAGAGGAAAATCTCATATATTATAGTTCACGTGTTAGAAAGTAGCAAAATGGCCAAAATAATTAAAGAAAGACTGTTTTTCAAAGGAAGATGGAAGGTATGAAGTTATGCTTACCCTGCATCACTGTCTTTTTCCACTTTCCAGCTATTTCCAAACTGTGTGATACTGACAATTGTACCATTGGGTAAGGACAGATCATCTTCATAATTGTCATTGAAGTTACCACACATACCATGTACCTGCAAAAGAACAAGATTCCCCAATAACTTCTTACTCATTGCCTATGGAATGATGTGGTCAAAACACTAACAACAACCAACCTTGCATTAGACATTTCAGACATACTCACTGATGTCTGGCTGCACCAATAGAAAAATAAATAGTCACTGCAATAAATCTGTGATACCCTAAGACTTCAAGCCATTTAATTCTTTAAACTGGATGTATTCCCCTAGCTGTGTCATCTTCTTTAAGTACTCCTTTAAAATACATGGAAATTGTTGCGAAGAGAAAAAAAATAGTAGAAGAAAAGTGTGTTAATACAGCTACAAAGAAAGATGCAAAAGCAAAATACAGGAAGGAAGAAAGCAGATGAAAATTAAATAACCAAAGCAGCAGTTCTGAAAGAGCGCCAGTATGTTTACACAGTAAATCTTACCTTTGAGAAGTAAGATTGTGGGAGGGTGATTTCCAGATAGTGATCGCCATCATATTTCACTACCACACCAAAGTCAGTTTCCACTACTATGTATTCGCCAACATTTCCAATGGACACGCCCCGCAGCCTGTTCTCCACTGGAGTGTAGACTCTCTCATTGTTTAACTGGAGACAAAAATCATTTGTCAGCGTGGACATTCTTCCATGAAAGTTTTTCCGTTCACAATATATATTCCTTGGAGTGCTGAAGATGACTCTGTGACAGTTTTAGATCCTTTACATTTCCACTATTGCATATGCCAACTATGGGTTGCAGAAATCAGCTTTTTAGCTGAGGTGAGCTGGGCATGACTCATAGCCTGTGCCTTTAACAGGGAGCTGAAAAGATCTGTGGTACTGAGCAAGCTCTTACCCTCACATAGGGAGGATTCCCTGCTTTTAGTACTGCCATGTATCCCCAGTGCTATTCCAGACCAATATGGCACAGCTGTATTTTCCTCTGCTCATGTCAGCTAGCTATAGGTGATTGGGTTGATGACAGGTATTGAAACAGAGAGGACTGTTCTTTAGTTCAGGTGACAGTTCTCAGATCTGGAGGCTCTGGGCTCCATCCCCAAGACATAGCCAATAGAACAGTAAACCCAGAACGGAAGCCTTGGGAACCAGTCAGAAATTGTATTTCCCCACAACATCAAGATAATGGAGGTGCCTGTAAGGATTAAGGATATGCATACGTGTTCCTTATGAAACACAGAAGTCCTTTTTCCTACAGCTGCTGTAGTGAGCTAATTTTAAGATACTTCTTGCCAGTATAAAGAGTACTACCACCTACCAGGATTGCTTTGCTTTTCTGAAGGGTGATTCGTACACCATACAGATCTATGTAGACTTCCTTCAGGTATGTGGCCCCTCGTAGCCCTCGGTCTTCATTCTTGCCAAGGATGGTTATATTGTTGACGCTCTCGCTGATGACCTCAACCAAAGTGTAGGTGCAGGTACCCACAAAGGTGTACATCAATCCATCAAAAGTGAAATAATGGGGATCTCCTGCTACCTGACATGTTGCTTGGCCTGAAAGTGAAAAAATTATCTAAGAACTTTGGACTGGATTTCACCATGGACGCAACTGATGAAAGACATTTGCATTAGCACAGCAACCTGATTATTATTATGTGGAGAAACTTTTGTAGAGGTATTTCAGGTTCATGACAATGGCAATTATTTGGAAATGAAAATTTTCCAGAAAGTGTCTCCTAAATTTAATTTGTAAATTATGTATAAACTGGCAACATTGCAGCAAATAAACCTCTGTATCTGTTTCCATATGCTGTCGTAGCTATGATGCATGGTGGTTAAGAGTAATCCAGAGCTTTCCTATGTAGCAATAAAAAACCACATAATTATTTGTGCTAATATAGGTATAAATATAAATGTAAATAAATATGCATCTATATATCTAGATATTTAAAGAACTTGCCAACACACAGGCTCTCAAAAATAGCAGTTCTTTTCAATTAGTCCTAAATTTAGAACTCACAGCACTGGTGATTTGGGATTTTAATTTGTATTATCAAGATGAAAAGAACCCAAATGACCTTACAAGCTTTTGAGCAGCGTCAATTTTTGCTGACATCAATTACAGCTGAAGAGGATCTGTGATTGCAAGACAGATCATCATGTCCTTTTTGTCTCTTACCACTGGCAGCAGTTAGTTGAAACTATCTTTGCCACCACACATGAAAAGATATTTGTGAGAAAGCTAGGGGGAGCAGACAGATCTAATTATGGAATTGACACTGACTCCCAGAATTTTCTGGGAGGACTTACCATTGGAATGACAGCCCAGCACACCATCCTTGACACTGCATTCCTCTCGTACTCCACACTCCCAGGGTGAGCATACAATTTTGTTTTTAGCATTGCAGGTGCAGCGTTCATTGCAGGGATAACTGATGAACCAGCTTTCACCCAGCTGAGGGAAAAAAAATGTATATACTACAAGATAAATAGTCAGGTAATATCATAAAAGACAATATCATAAAAGACAATATCATAAAAGACAATCAAATTACTAGCATTTGAATGTGTGTGATACATATGATCACACAGCTCACTGATCAAGAAGGCTCTCAAAGTGAATCTATTTTGCTATTATTAACAGTGTAAATAATAATTGTGCTAGTGTTATTAATATATATTTATTTTTTCCTCACAGTGATAACAATTGAGATACCCTGTTCTTTCAATTCTTTCTTTAAACAATGTCTGGAGTAACTTGCCTGGTGGTACTGGTTTTTTTCATCAACACAGCCACAGCTGCTTTCTGGCACGCACGTGTCTCCACTCAGAACATAGCCTTCCTTACAGAAGCAACCTTCCACTGGTAAGGAACTACAAGAAGTGGCGGTTGAGGTGCTCACACAAGTAGAGGGACACCTAGTACCACAGCTCTTGTAGATGCTGCCTCCAGGACAGGACATTGCTAAAGACAAAAGGAAAAAATAAGATCGCTTGAAAGGATCTTGAAAGATGTCAATGAGCACTTGTTTATGGAGCCTTGGAAATATCAGCTGTATTTGCATTGAGGATGGTGGTTTTCAGTAGAGCAAAGCAACAGTTATTCTCCCAGTGCAGAAGCTCACACAAGATACACCTACCTGTATATATATATATAATCAAACCTTTCCAAGTCACAAATAGGAAATTATTAAAGCTTGAAGGATTAGACCCAAATGTATCCAAAAGTTCATGCAAATTAGTGAATTATATTAATACTGGAATAGTACGTAAGCTGAAGCAGATATAGTATATTTGTTTTTTTTTACTCTTTTTTCTTTGTTGTTTTTTTTTGTCTTTTTTTTTTTTTATTTTTTTTTTTTTTTTTTTTTTTTTTTTTTAAGCTGAAGCAGGCCCAGACGCCCAGGACATGACAAAAGATAGACTATACTCAAAGCATTACATAAAATGAAATAACATACATGAAAGGTAGAGGAGAATGTGCATATTTTTGAAGTTAAATCTAGAATAAATATTTGTAAATCACAACACTCACGGCAAAGAGTAGCATTTCTCCACTCTGTACATATTCCAGCATTGTTACATGACTCAGCATAGGCCTGCAGTCCATAGCATAAGGATGTTTCCTGTCCTCCAGTGAAACACATGTCATAAACACAGCTTTCAAAGAAATTTTCTGGAGGCACTTTGGTGTGGCAATCTTTGAAGAGTCCTGTGTAAATTAAGAAAGATATATAGAAGGACAGAAAAAAAAAAAGTGAGGAATTCATCACCACCACCATGTTCTGTCTTGGCAAAAATATTGAGTGCTCCAGCCTGACTTTGTCTGTTTAGTAAGTTAAACCAACCCTTGAAACTGAGCACACGCAGTGAAACTTGTCTCTCTGTATCAGGCTTGTTTCTTGTCTCTTGTTTCTGCAGGATTGATACAACATAGTTTACAAAACATAGGAGTTGCTGGCTAGGCAAGCCACTAATTCTAGACAATTGCAGGGGATCTCTAATGCAGGGAACATCTACAGAATTTCAGATAAAGTATCTGTACTACATGAAATGACAGTGCCCTCTGAACTATTTCATTTAGAAGGCAGAATGAAAGTCACTATGAATCAAAGAACAGCTATGACTCCCTGTGAGCATTCCCAGAAAATTTTCAAGGACTCCTTGGTACTGTCTGAATAGTTGACATATCTTGACCTATGAATTTTATTTTGGCCACCAGAACTGGAGGTTTTATATGTTTCCAGTGTGAACTCAGAACAATGGACAAAAGAGAGCAGACATCACAAGCTATAATTTGCAAAAGTGCCCCATCACATGGCTCAAAGTGGGCTACAAACAGAATACCTGTTGGGTCTGTGATCATGCCACATGCAGTGTTCTTCTTTGCGTCATTCTCCAGATCAGCGTTGCATTTTTCTTCTATCCCACTGGAGCAACTGGGGAAAGCAAACAAAATAAGGTGTTTATTTACATCTCTTACTATTAGATCTATGGTGGAAGATTGACACATGATAACACTGCACAACAGGGTATATTTTGTTACCGTCACAAGATTTTTATCCAGCTTCTTTGAAAGGTTGATGTAAAGCCCATCTCTGAATGGACTCCTTTTTCAATGCCATTTGGGCTAATTAAAGATTTATTCTTAGGTGAAAAAGGAGCTATGGGATACAATCAACTAATGATTTCCAGAGAACTGAACTGAAATCCCCCACCCCCAGTCCCCACCCCTACTCAGCACACAGTTCTTTGGAAAAAAAAAAAAAAAGGCTTAAAGGATACAAGCCCTCTTCTCATTCCCTGTTCAATGTGAAGGGGGAGCTCCCTACTTCTAACCAGCAGTTGGAAGATGCAAAATGGTACTGGATGACAATGCCAGCAAGTGGATAGATATTTGATTTTATAGAGTTTGATTAGCAAACGTGCTTGGATTCCAGTACATACATGGTGTTATTCTCAGGCACAAGCCAGCTTTCTCCAAGTTCATTGGAACTACTTGCAACGTCACCGTTGGGCTTTATGTTGTCATCATTTGGATCACCATTATAATTGCCTGAGAAGATTAAAAAAAAAAAAAAAAGATTTATGGGATACATGAATTTAACACCTAGGTAGAACAAAGCTAGGTTTCAGGCTGTAAAATACACTGCAATGAACTAATGAGAGTATATATGCAACATCAATTTATACTGGACAACATAAGAGCTCACTTCTGTTTTAGACTTTGACCACTGATAAGGGCTGGCTTTCAGAGACTTAGATCAAATTGTATACCAGAAAGAATTGCTTAGTTAAAAAAAACAAATCTCTAATATTGGTGGACTAAAATTCAAATGGTGTCATTTGCACCATTACATCCTTAGATAGGTTTCTGAATTGAAAGTGCAAAACACTGAAACAGAGAGACTCGAACTAGGAAATTTCAGATGATCCAGATCAAAGAATAATCAGAAACTCCTAATACAAGCTACTCATGCAATTTCTCCAATCCCATTTCCATCCTGAAGTGTGTTTCATGTAGTCATCCAGATTTCAGAATGTTGTTCCAACTATATCTGCTCAGGTATTATCATCAGAATGTAAGTAACAGAAAAATGTACTTGTAGAATTCTTGAGTAGATGCATGCAAATATTTACTCTTACAAATATACAGTGTAGAATTAAAGTGAGGGTGTTTTTTTGTTGTTGTTGTTTTTTGTTTTTTTCTAATCTGGCTAAAAATATTATTTGTAGTTACACCTCACAGCATTCCAGACAGATAACATATTACCAGAAATTTTATAACAGTTGATAGAAACTGAAAAACTTTTGCAACTTTTCCTCTCTGTGTAAATTCTAGTCCCTTTGATAAGGACTAGGTTTGTGTAGAGTAATTATGACATGCTAAGAAAAAAGTTCGAGTAATCACGAGTCTATACAACCCACTAAAAAGCGACTAAGCCTGTGACTTACCACACAGGCCACAGAGCAGACCACTGTAATCAGAGGGCACAGAGACTTCTGCATAGTGATTTCCATCGTATCTCACCCACAGTCCAAAGTCAGTTTCCAAGAGAACATATCCACCACTACTTTGAATACTAATCTTCCTTTCTATAAATACAGGCAGGTTCATTCTCCTGCCATTCACCTGTAAAGCAAGTTGTAAAAGTTAGCGTACTGCTGCTAGAACTCCTACAAATACCAGCAGGTAGAAGAGTTTAGTGGCCAATATGATCTTGTACACAAGGAGAACAGGAAGCAATTAAATAATAGTTCATATGAGCAAATTTTTTTTGAAATCTCATTCTAAGAGGTATATTTAACAAATGAAAAAAATAGAAAAATCTCTATGAACTCTACAATCAGAAAAAAAAGTCATTATCTGTATGTCAGTTGAAAAATATTGCCTTTTAAACAAGTATTTTCTTACATTCACTTTCTTGTTTTTCAGCATAGAAATCTGATTGCCATAGACTTCCACTTGCACTGACTTCACGTAAGAGACTTTGGTATTGGCTCCTCTGTGCTCATTTGTTGTGGACACATCAAAATATGGAATCCTCTGAGAGATGTTACACACTTTGGAGAGGGTGTAAGTGCAATTTCCCATGAAATGATGAATTCTGTGATCAAAAGTGTTATAATGTGGATCTCCAGAGGCACTGCAGGAGGCATGGCCTAGGAAGAAAGACAGAATAGTTCCATTTGAATCTCTGCTCTGACTGCTGCAGTAACTTTGTTCCCATCATACATTTTATTTTACTTCATAATTGCTGCTTAGATGTGATAGTGGTGGAATCAGTCAAGAACAGAGTGCAAAAGAGGCATGCAAACTTTCCACAGGAGAAAACACCATTCTACTGTAACTGAAAGTCACCCTGATTCTGTTTAGTGCCTAAAACTGGAGGAAGGAAGCAGTTTATATTTATCTTTATTGACATTTTAGTGTATTTTCTAAGTAATAAAATAAAAATTACCACAATGACTCTGCCTTTTTCAGCACCATATAATTGGATTATATCAAAAATAAAAGCTAGACTTAGAAGTTAAATTAAATTTCAAAACACTACAAGCAAAACCATATATATAACAGTTGAAAACTTGATACAGAAAATGTTAATTAAAATACTAACACACATGGCAATAAAGGGTATATAGAATAGTTATACCAAGCAGCTGGTCTACTGATACTAAAATCCCTGAAGCTACCTCAAATGGGACCTGGAGCAAGGTTTCCATAGTGACATATAGACTCTGCACTGAACAACTGTCTGACCACTCAGACTGCATGATGCAAGGGAAAGCTCTGACCTTCCACTATAAAAATTCACTTGGCTGTGAGAACTGAAGTAAGAAAACTGAACAGTTAAAGCAGGAAATAAGAGACGGGTACTGAAAACAACAATACCTGAGCTTGGCTGGAGTGTGGATGATGCTGTTGTACGTGAAGGCTGTGTTGTGGTGTCTGGCAAGGGAATTGTGGGTCTTGGTGTAATTGGACCTACCACAAGAGAGAGTGAGAGATCTATGTCAGCATGGGAGTTTCATTCCAAACAGCTGGTTCACGCTTCATAGAACACCCTACATGATGGCAACAGGGTGCCAAAGCAGTGGTTCCAAAGTGACATTTCAGAAATACCATCAGCACTCGACTGCTGTGTCAACAAGATGATTCCGTGACACAAGCAGAATCTAAGGCCAGTTACAGGAGACAAAGTACACTTGCCACTGGGCCTTCCAGCAAATGGACAGTATAGAAACTGGAGATAAAAGATGTATAAACAAGAAAAACTATACCTGAACTTGGTGTAGGTCTTGGTGGTGATGGAGTGTGTGCAGGCTGTGTTGTGATGATTGGCAAGGGGGTCCCAGGTTTGGGTGTTGATGGAGCCACTGCAAGAGAAAATTGGAGGAGGTCTACATCAATACGGGAGTTTTGTTCCAGGCAGCTGCTCCACCCTGCCCAAACACCCCAACACCAGGACAAGAGAAGCCCACAGCTGCAATCACACAGCGAGCCTTCTGAAAAACTTGCACCTCTCAAGCTCTCCCACCAGCATAGCTGGGTTGTAAAAAGAAGCACAACCCCTTTACTACAGACTTTCCACCAGTCCCTGGCCATGGACCGCAAAGAAAGCAAACAATAGTGTTGCCTCAGGCAGTAGGGATGAGCCCAGAACATGATAGTACCTGAGCTCGGAGTGGGATGTTGACGTGTGTGGAGGTTGCGTTGTGGTGACTGGCAAGGGGGGTCCCAGGTTTGGGGGTTGATGGAGCCACTGCAAGAGAAAATTAGAGGAGATGTGCATCAGCACGGGAGTTTTGTTCCAGGCTGCTGGTTCACCCTGCCCAACACCCCAATAACTTGACAGAATAGGCACAGCTGCAGTCACACAGTGAGACTTCTGAAAAACTCTTGCACCTCACGAGCGTAGTCGCTCTCCACCAGCATAGCTGGGTGGTAAGCAAGAAGCACACTCCACTTTACTATACTTTTTTTCCATCAGCCCCTGCTATTGGCCTCAAAGAAAGCAAACAGTAGTGTAGCCTCAGGCAGTAGGAGATGGGCCCAGATCATGACAGTACCTGAGCTCGGAGTGGATGTTGACGTGTGTGGATGCTGCGTTGTGGTGACTGGCAAGGGGGTCCCAGGGTTTGGGGGTTGATGGAGCCACTGCAAGAGAGATTAGAGGAGATCTGCATCACATGAGAGGTTTGTTTTTTTCCAGGCAGCTGGTCAACTGCGCCCAAACACCCCAACACCATGATGAGAGAAGCCCAGAGAGCTGCAATCACAGTGAGTCTTCTGAAAAACTTGCACCTCACGAGTGTTCTCCCACACATTAAAAAAGCATAGCTGGGGTGTAAACAAAGAGCACAGCCCCTTTACTAGAGCCTTTCCACTCATTCTCCCCATGCGCCCTAGCCTATTGGCCTCAAAGAAAGCAAACAGTAGGTTGCCACCGGCAGTAAGATGCTGGACGTGGAACATGATATGTACCTGAGCTCGGAGTGGGTGTTGATGTGTGTGGAGGTTGTGTTGTGGTGACTGGTAAGGGGGTCCCAGGTTTGGGTGTTGATGGAGCCACTGCAAGAGAAAATTAGAGGAGGTCTACATCAATATGGGAGTTTTGTTCCAGGCAGCTGCTCCACCCTGCCCAAACACCCCAACACCAGGACAAGAGAAGCCCACAGTTGCAATCACACAGCGAGCCTTCTGAAAAACTTGCACCTCTCAAGTTCTCTCCACCTGCATAGCTGGGTGGTAAACAAGATGCACAGTCCCCTTTACTACAGGCTTTCCACCAACTCCCTGGCCACTGACTCGCAAAGAAAGCAAATATTAGAGTTGCCACAGGCGGTGGGAGTAGGGCCAAGAATGTGACAGTACCTGAGCTTGGTGTGGGTGTTGACGTGTGTGGAGGCTGTGTTTGTGGTGACTGGCAAGGGGGTCCCAGGTTTGGGGGTTGATGGAGCCACTGCAAGAGAAATTAGAGGAGATGTGCATCAGCACGGGAGTTTTTGTTCCAGGCTGCTGGTTCACCCTGCCCAACACCCCAATTACTTGACAGAATAGGCACAGCTGCAATCACACAGTGAGTCTTCTGAAAGACTTGCATCTCTCGAGTGCTCTCCACCACATCCCCTTTACTATACTTTTTTCCATCAGCCCCTGGCTATTGGCCTTAATGAAAGCAAACAGTAGTGTTGCCAGAGGCAGTAGGTGATGGACCCAGAACATGACAGTACCGGAGCTCGGAGTGAGTGTTGACGTGTGTGGATGCTGCGTTGTGGTGACTGGCAAGGGGCTCCTTCTCATTCCTAGGTGTTGATGGAGCCACTGCAAGAGAAAATTAGAGGAGATTGTGCATCAGCACGGGAGTTTTGTTCCAGGCTGCTGGTCCCACCCTGCCCAAACACCCCAACACCATGACAAGAGATGCCCACAGTTGCAATCACACAGTGGCTTTTCGGAAAAACTCACACCTCTCACAGCTCTTCCACCAGCATAGCTGGGTTGTAAAAAGAAGCACAACCCCTTTACTACAGACTTTCCACCAGTCCCTGGCCATGGGCCTCAAAGAAAGCAAACAATAGTGTTGCCTCAGGCAGTAGGGATGAGCCCAGAACATGATAGTACCTGAGCTCGGAGTGGGTGTTGACGTGTGTGGATGCTGCGTTGTGGTGACTGGCAGGGGGTCCCAGGTTTGGGGGTTGATGGAGCCACTGCAAGAGAAAATTAGAGGAGATGTGCATCAGCACGGGAGTTTTGTTCCAGGCTGCTGGTTCACCCTGCCCAACACCCCAATAACTTGACAGAATAGGCACAGCTGCAGTCACACAGTGAGACTTCTGAAAAACTTGCACCTCACGAGCGCTCTCCACCAGCATAGCTGGGTGGTAAGCAAGAAGCACATCCACTTTACTATACTTTTTCATCAGCCCCTGGCTATTGGCCTCAAAGAAAGCAAACAGTAGTGTAGCCTCAGGCAGTAGGAGATGGGCCCAGATCATGACAGTACCTGAGACTCGGAGTGGATGTTGACGTGTGTGGATGCTGCGTTGTGGTGACTGGCAAGGGGTCCCAGGTTTGGGGGTTGATGGAGCCACTGCAAGAGAGAATTAGAGGAGAGATCTGCATCAACATGAGAGGTTTGTTCCAGGCAGCTGGTCAACTGCGCCCAAACACCCCAACACCATGATGAGAGAAGCCCAGAGCTGCAATCACAGTGAGTCTTCTGAAAAACTTGCACCTCACGAGTGTTCTCCCACCAGCATAGCAGGGGTTGTAAACAAAGAGCACAGCCCCTTTACTAGAGCCTTTCCACCATCCCCTAGCTATTGGCCTCAAAGAAAGCAACCAGTAGAGTTGCCACACGGCAGTAGATGCTGGACGTGGAACATGATAGTACCTGAGCTCGGAGTGGGTGTTGATGTGTGTGGAGGTTGTGTTGTGGTGACTGGTAAGGGGGTCCCAGGTTTGGTGTTGATGGAGCCACTGCAAGAGAAAATTAGAGGAGGTCTACATCAATATGGGAGTTTTGTTCCAGGCAGCTGCTCCAGGCAGGGAGAAGGGCCCCTGGGTTATCTGTGGGCTTCTCCTGGTGCCTCCCCCTGCCCTTGCCCGACGCGTCCCCAGACCTACGCGGGGGCCACACGCACCTGCTGTCGTTGGACACCTGCCAGCTGTTACCCAGGCTGGTGGAGTCTGGCTCCAGCACCCCGTCCGGGTTCAGGAAATCGTCTGCTGCCATCCCGTTGTAGTTCCCACACATGCCACAAACCTTCTGCCCAAAGGTGCTCGGAAGCGTCACCTCCACCAGATGGTTCCCATCAAACTTCACTCTCAAGCCAAAGTCTGTCGTGACCACAGTGTAGAACCCGCTGGACGAGACCTGCACGCCTGCCGATGGGGTGCAGGGCAGCACCTCTGCCACTCCGTTGACCTGCAAGGACAGAGACCAAGAGAGAGTTGGAGCAACCCGTTTGGAACGTTCTCTGTCCTGACACAGCCCCGACGTTGCTTCCCCCTGCGCTTACCGTCACCACGCCGCCCTTCCCCAGCCTTATGCGCTGGCCATACACATCGACGTCCACGTACTGGACGTAGGACACGCGAGTGTTGCCTCCCCTGTGCTCATTGGCCGCTTCCACGTTGAAGTAGGGCAGCGAGCTGTTGCTCTCACACAGCTTGGACAGGGTGTAGGTGCAGGTGCCCATGAAGTGGTGTATTTGGTTGTCAAACGTGTGGTAGTGAGGGTCTCCTTCCACCACACAGGTCCCTGACAGAGGAAGGACCAGAGGAAACGTTCAGTGATGCACCTCCTGCCGCCTCCTCTCCACAGCCCACCCTGCCCAGAACGCTGCAGCCCCATGACTCGTCTGCTCCACTCACCTGAGCCTGGCGAGGGTGTTGGTGTCCCAGGTGTCGATGTGCTGGGGGCAGGCGTTGTAGTCAAATCGCCTACGAGAGACACAACGGCACATGCAAATCAATCCCCCTTGACCAGATCCTCTCCAAGGCAGAAACTACATTGACTGCCACGACAAGCAAGCTGCCCTTTCCCAAGCCGGGGGATGAGGTACCTGGGCAGTATCCCTTTTCAATGGACAGGTCATCCAGTGCCACGTCGCTGCGGAAATCTTCACCTATCATGCCTTCGAGGACAATCTAAGGGAAGGGATGGTTTGCAGCATTAGCTCCAGCCACAGACATTGTGTGCCATTTCGAAGCACACTCCGTCTCAGATGGCAGTTAGAGCCTCTGCCCTTACCTGCATGTTTCCTTTGCTGTGCACCGTGACCTCTCCTAAATGCCATCTGTCCCCTTTGCTTCCAGCTTCTTTCCATTCCAGCGTTGATGTTTCATTGTGAGCTACGTACACCCGCAGGGCCATTGCTTCAGCCACCCCGTACATGTGATACCAGAAGCGGAAGCAGTGCGGTCCTTCTGAACCACACACTGGACTGACCAAGCGAGCTATGTCAGTTGGCTTGTGCTCACTTCCTTGCAGGTATATGTAATAGCCATCTGGAAATAGCACAGTGGTAAGTTCTCATATTGCTGAATCAGGGCAACACGAAATACCTCAGTTACATTTTGTGTGCAGCTGCATTTTTGTGGGAGACATGAAGACAGCAGTCTGCACATTGTGTTCATGGTACTTGAAGTGGAACACTGTTCCCTCCAGAATATAAGTCTAGACATCACTGGCCAGTGAGTGTGTGGGTGTTAGGATATGGACCTTTAGTCAGCCTATAATACTACAGCTTTCCTTCATCCAGCACCACCATTAAATTTCCTGTCCCCAGATGGATTTCCAGCAGATTACACTGTTCTCCTCCCTAGGGAAAGGCTAGCATCCTAAATTATGGGTCAGGCACTGAAGTGATCCAATCTCAGCCTGGGTATGTCTTTGCTGAAGCCTATCTGCAGGTAACTATGCAAACATGTTACACACTCGTCCACGTGCTGCACTGGGCATTTATCCCAAGACAAATTCCTGACTGCTGCAGAAGGCTCTGGATAAAGCCCTGGAAACATGTTGCCAGGATTTCCTATTAAAATAGGCTCTTTGCAGTCTTCGCAGAGACTACTCTATCTGAAGCACAGCCAGATACTGGTTGCTGTTCCTACCTCCTGTTGTGTGGTCATAGGAAGGGCCGGTGTTCGGTGAGGGTGTTGGCCCCTTGTTCCTTATCCAGTCAAAATTGTCATTGATCGCCTGTTCCCATCCACAGAAGTCAACATCAAATGTGCAGGATATATTGCAGGCTGTTGGTACAGCTGTAGATGTTGCAGATAGAAAAAAACAGTTTCCACAATGAGGCCTGGAATCTTTTCACTGTTCTGATAATGTCCTTCTAGATCTCATGTACTCTTATCCATTAAAGATTGGAAGATGTTATAACGGAGTGAGTAGAAGCAATCCGTACAGAAACACTGGTTATTAAATGTCAAGATGTATCTGAGAACATCTGTTCCTTACAAGTCCATTACTTAATTATCATCATAATGCACTAATATCCTCTATTTTTACACTATGTTTTAATCCTTGGTCACTGCAAATCGCTCAAAGCTCTCCTATTTGGCACAACGGTATTCAGCTGGCTCTCAAAGTGCAGCTTGGGTAGAAATATAGACATCATTATGAGAATGGCCTAACATTTCTTTTACAGTTTCTAAATTGTGATGTGAAATATTATCTCAGATTTGAAAGAGGTTATGGAATGTCTTTTCATGTCATAGACTCAGGCTGTCATTTCTTCTGTTTCTGGTGATCACCTCTGGTAGTTGTAGAAGCAGTTTCATGTCTCTAGCCTTACTTCTATGTTAACTAGTCTACCTAGATAATAAGGCCCTAACAGTGTAATGACTCAGAGGCTAAATGGAGCTCAAGTCAAGTTGCAGGATTTTCCCTTATTAATTTTAAGCTCTGGTTTATACATTTCTAAAGTTATTTGACATGCTTGATTAAAACCTGGAACTGTAGACTAGTGGTGTAAATGTTGTATTAACACTTCTCAAAAACAAACAAAAAAAATATTTTATTAAAGCCAGAATGGTGATTTGTTTGGAAAAAATAACAAGTTGGTTTGAAAGAAAACAGTAAGTGCTTAATTTTCCCTGGCTCATCACTTAACTGCCAGCATATGTTGGCTTTCATGACCCAATTCTGAATAATTCACTGAAGTCAAAAACGTTCAAACATTGTGGCTTAAAGTGAACACTGAAAGACCATTAAATGCATAGGTTAGAAGCTTGATTTTGTAAGACATTGAGCAATCAAAAGTTTTCTATGTCTTCCTGAATCACCTTCTCTGAAATTCTTCTCAGCTTTTTAGTCATTTGAGTTTATATTTGTAACATGAGGATTTAATTGCATTGCTATTGGCTAAATGGCCTTGTGACTTACCGCAGATGGTACCTTTCCTCCATTCTCCCAGATTTACACCTCCAAGCTCACAGGCAGCAGCATATGCCTCTAAAATTTTGCAAAATTGTTCAGAATTCCCCTCTGTGGCACACAGGTCATAGACACAGCTCTCAAAGTACAGCTGTGGTGGAATGTACCAATGACAGACTGCAAAAGGCCCACTATTTTTCAAAATAATTTTACAGACTTCTTCATATTCTTTCTCTTTTTCTGTGTCACAGGTGGGTGGTACAACTGCAACTGGATTACATCTGCATCAAAAATAAACAGCATCATGGTTATATAATACATATTTATATTTTGCTCTACACTGTAAGGTACACCTCAACAATAATAGAACTCTATGCCAAATTCTGTGGATTTGCTATGTATTCTCATCTTTAGTTTGTCAAACCCAAAGGTGAGAAATATTACAATTCGACTCACAATTCCCCATTAAGAATACAGTAGTGAATTGTTAAGGTATGACTACCCATCCATAGACTGAAGGCAAAAGAAACCAGCCAACCAGATATCTAACACAAGGAAGATAATTTCAATTCACTGTTGTGGATAGTAAGATAGCTAATTTGTGTATGAAAGCGTTAATAGACAGTGCTTATCTTAATAAGTGTAGAATTATGTTAGGAGGCGAATCTGAGGCATATATTTAGCTTTCTTGTAGTTGGATGATATAAAGGAGATATTTTAGCATAGAGAAACAAGAAGAAATCAAGTTAACATGCAAAAAAGGAACCCAATTTCAAATAAAATGTACAAAGTTCATATTGAAAACCGCTGAAGAGTAGTTTTAAAAATAAAGTGGTTTCTACTGAGATGTGGAATTTTTCAAAGGTGAAAATTCTAGCCAACAAGTAATATCAAAAAAGGGTTTCTATGGAATGCATATTATGTGTGTTAATCTCTTAAGTAGAAGCTCTGTGTTCCAGGTATTTTGCTGTTTCCTTTAATATTATTGGATACTTACATCCAGTTGTCATCCTTCACTAGCCAGCTGTCACCAAATTTATTTGGATCCTGTTCTAGGACTTTGTCTGGTTTAAGAAAATCATCCAGCTGGTTGTCATTGAATGTCCCACACAGACCACACAGCTGTCCTTTGAGACTTTCATCAACCTGAATAAAAAGCTCCTGGTCGCCATCAAACTTCACCTGGATCCCTAGAGAGGTATCAATGACTACATAATGTCCTTTTACAGCTACTCTTGTTCCATGCTTCAGATTCACAGGAAGAGAAACCTGAAATCCATCCACCTAAAGAAAACAAAGCCCACACAAACAGGTAAGTCAATAAAGCTCCCAGTAACAAAGGAGAGGTCTACACTGCTAATACTGTAGCTTTCTTCACCAAGTCAGCCTTATTCTAAGGAGCAAGATAGACAAAAAAGTTTGAAGTTGGTCAGGGACTAATCAGCTAGATACTTTTCTCATATATTGAATATTCTTTTATGAATGAAGGCTGAGAGAGATGGGTTTATTCAACCTGAAGAAGAAAAGGCTCCAGGGAGGCCTCATTGCACCTTTTCAATACTTAAAGTGGGCGTATAAAAAGATGGAGAGTAACTTTTTGCTCAGGAAGATAATGATAGGACAAAAGAGAATGGTTTTAAACTGAAAGAGGGAGATTTATATTAGCTGTTAGGAGGAAATTCTTTCCTCAGAGAGTGGTGAGGTACTGGAACAGGTTGCCCAGAGAGGTTGTGGATGCTCCGTCTCTGGAGGTGCTCAAGACCAAGCTGGGCAAGGCCCTGGGGAATCTAATCTAGTGGGTGGCATCCCTGCCCATAGCAGGGGGGTTGGGACTGGATGATCTTTAAGGTCCCTTCCAACCCAAGCTGTTCTATGATTCAATGAATATGGGTTTATAGCACAAGTTGAGCACTGTATTGTCACAGCTACACGCATAGCAATACTTGGACTAGCTAACTTAAAGCTATCTCTGGTATGTATGGGTCTGAGAGTGTGTAGCAAAAATATTACTTCTGATTTAAAGACCAGAACAGTAAAATCCAGACTGAGATTTAGTTCAGCAAAAGCTTTCTATTTAAGGATGAAGTTACAGATGGAGCTGTTTTTCCTAAAACCTCATGCAGACATGATTTGACTGGACATAATGCATAATGGTGCTATGCTGATTTCTGACTTTTTGAAAAAAATATTTATGTGCCTTCTGGCATATGTAGTCTTAAAGGTGAATGAAGTAGAGAAACTTGATTCAGTTCTTCTGGTTGGAAAATGCAGTGCACAGATATGATAGATTGTGCTTAAAGTAGAACACTTACATAGGTCTCTTTATTTCTCCTCACAACAATATGAAGATTTTTCAGTGTGACAGCAACTGAGTCCAAGGCTGTCCAGTTTGGGTTTCCTCTATGTTTATTTCTGGTTGTCACTGAAAACTGTTCAGAAGAATTTGTGCATGCCTCAACAGCTGTATAATTGCAGTCTCCTTGGAAATGGTACAGTCTCCCATCAAAGGTTACATAATGTGGATCCCCAAAAATGTGGCAGGTGCTGGGGTTCAATGGATAACATCCTAGGAGTCCATTCTGCACCTTGCAAACTTCGCTTGCTTTGCATGTGTTGGAATTACAAATTATAGTCCCACTTCCAGTACATACACATTGGCCTGCACAGTCTGTTTGCCAAAAAGCTTCTCCTTTCTGTTAGAAATGACAAAATAATAATAAAATTTTAAAAAGTTAAGAGTTAATGATGAACTATGAAAAAAGCCCCATAACTATGTGCTAGGACAAACCTCATAATATTTGTCATTGAGAAGACAGCCACAGTTGTTCATGGACACACACTGTCCCCCGCTGATGACAAAGCCATTGTTGCATTCACACCCCTCTACACAAGGTTTGCTGCAGTTCTTTGATGCAAGAGGGTCAGTGCAGGTTGCAGGACAAGCACTGGTGCATGGATTATAATGGCTATTAGGAGGACAGGCAACAGCTGAAAAACAGTAAAAGGCTCTTCATTGATGATCACAGCTTACATAAATCCATGATGCAAAATGGGATTATTTTGAACTAGTGACAATAATTTATCAGAAACTTCATGGGAGGCTAAAATTTCTTTCCTATTTTGAAATCAGAAAGCAAAAATGAAAAACACACTACAAGAAAAAGGCTTGAATGTTAACATATATCCTTGATGTTTAGCAACACAAAATTCAAATGAAAACTAATGCTATGTTAGGTCTACTACTTAGGTGGTATGTGAATTATGGAATTCATTAAATGTACACTGGAAAGGAACAAACCTGTTAAAGGCAAAACAACCTATAAATCTCAGATGTGATTCCACATTATCGGTGACCTGCTGCTAGTTATTTGACATAGATTTTGGGGATAATGAACAGAGTTCTCCTCACATTTCTGGCAGTAAAAATTAATGAGATGTATTCTGTAGAACATTATCTGCTCATATTTTGTGGGGGAATATGTGAAGAATTTAAGATCTCTAAACTGTATGTCAGTTAGTGCCTGAAAGCAGCCTCCTGAGACAGCAAGGGAACTATTCAAAGATTCAGCTCTGTACAGAAACTCACGGCAGAAGGTGGCATTCCTCCAGGGGAGAAGAGTCACGCCGGCTGCCTGGCACGCATCAGCATAGGCCTCCAGGGCACCACACAGGACCTCCTGGCTGCCACTCAGGGCACAAAGGTCATAGGAGCAGGTCTCAAAGTAGCTCTGGGGGTTGATCACGGCATGGCAGCTCTCAAAAGAGCCTGGTCTGGCAGTCAGAATGCCACAGAACTGCTCCGATTGGTAGAGCTTCTCCTCTTCCGCACTGCAGGGTTCCGGGGGGATGGGCACACCGCAAGAGGGGTCACCGTCCGGCACCTTCCAGCTCTCCCCCAGCGCATTGGAGTCTGCGGCTTGCTGCCCGTCGGGCATCATGTAATCGTCCTCTCGCCGGCTGTTGAAGTTCCCGCACATGCCACAGGTCAGGTTGGAGTAGCTGGTGGGCACCCTCACCTCCACCGAGTGGTCGGCGTCGTAGGACACTCTGAGGTTGAAGTCCGTCTCCAGGACGATGTAGCGGCCGCTTGTGCTCACTCTGATGGCACCTCCTGCTGCACTCACCGGCAAGGTCCGGCGCACATCGTTCACCTAGGGCAGACGCACCGCAATGGACCGTGGTCTCTCTGGGGCCCTCGGCCCCACGGGACCACGAGCCCTGCTCGCACAGACACCTCTGCAGCTTGCCCGGCCATATGTCTGCTGCACTCTGGGGACCCCTCTTCTCTGGTACATGCAAGAGCCTACCAAGAAAAGCCAGCCCTGCCTTGCAGACCCACCGTGCTTGTGCCAGCCCAGCTCCTTACCAGCACTTGGCTCCTCTCCTGCTTGACTATTGCAATGCGCTCTCCGTACACCTCGACCAGGACTTCGCGCACGTAGGACACGTGGGGGTTGCCACGATGCTCGTTCTTTGCCTCAACATTGAAGTAGGGCACGGAGCTGTTGGAGCACACTTTGGCCAGGGTGTAGGTGCAGTTCCCCATGAAGTCGTGCGTCACCTTGTCAAAGGTAACGTAGTGAGGGTCACCGTGGACGTGGCAGATGCCGTAGGAGTGTTCGAGGCACTCGGGTTTCCCATTCTGCACACCACAGTACTGGCCCGCAGGGCATGAGGCGCTGGAGCACTGGACTTTGCCTCCCCGTGCGGGACACGTGCACTTTGTGGAGCAGGTGTTGTCCGTCCAGAACTCCGAGCCCACCGGGTAGTGCTGCCCATTGTGCCAGCACCCGCACTGCTGGCTGGGCACACATCGGTCGTTGTAGAGCAGGTACCCGCTGTCGCACACACAACCCTCCACGCACGGCAGGCTGCAGGTATAGGGTGCTAATGGGTCAACACAGGTCGCAGGGCAGGCTGCAGCACAGGGCTCGTAGTGACTGTTGGCTGGACAGGCTAGTGCTGTATTATAAAAAATAGTAATACACAGGTTTATCTTTTAATTATTGAAATATTGGGGTTGTTTAATTACGTATTCTATCTTGTTCTGAAATATCTGAGGACATCCTGGATTTGTCTGGCAATCTAATGCATGCCTTTCCTGTTTAAACACCCTTTAATTTAGTTTGAGCTTTGAGATTTTAACGTCTCCCTCATGGTGAGAATTTCTTAGGAGACCTCTTACTCTTGTAGGTATTTTCTTTGGTTACTTGCACTGGGCTGAGGATGTCACTGTCATTTTATTTGTCCTTGATATGTGCCATGTAGGTCTGGTATTGAATTCTAGTCTTGTAGCTTCTTGATTTATATTTTTTTAATTTCCTCAATATGTTTAACGTTTGTTAAATAATCAGGATGTACAAGTGCCCTATTCTATTTTTAGATCTTTTTAGACACATGGCATGTAAAAAAAAAAAAAAGCTAATTAGAGGTTTTAAACACTGAGATTTTCAAGTGATAAGATGTTGGAATTAACATTTCTTGAACAATCTTTTTCCAGCTTTTGCATACTTACACATTGCGGTTCAGTTTTAAATGACATAACCTTGCTCTGTTTTAGCCTGTTTTCCTAAGCAGACAGAGATCACAGAATTACATTATACACTTCTCTGTCCATTGTCCCATTAATTAAATCTGACCCAGCTGATTTTCTAGGGAATGGCAGAAGATAGCTCAGTGTCTCTGCAAGTAGAGTGTGTGAAACTCTCATATGTCAACTAAGCATTTGCAAAACAAGTTGTTGTTTTGTTGTTGTTTTGTTTTTTCTCAAAGACACTTAAGTTAGCTACAACTTCCTCAGAAGGCAAAAAACCCTCTAAGTCAAATGTCCCTGACATACGTAATACCCCTCAACAAAGATATAGGGACACTATACGATTTCAAAGGAAAAGCCCTCAACTCTATTTGAAGATGGACTAGAAATGTTTTTTTCCCTTCATCCAGAAACAGCTTAAGTAGTTTCATTAAAGTCTTCCTAAAGGACTCAAATTGAGGACTACACATAATCCTGAAATCTTTATCCTAATCAGTCAAGATTCACAGTGTTACAGGAATTTAAAACAGTATCTTATAATGCTCTCTCCTCAGGCAGTCCTAATTATATCCTTCTGACAAGTGGTAATTTCCAGTAATCTTTGATACATACGGCAGAAGGTTGCATTTCTCCATGATTGTAGCTGGACTCCTGCTGCCTGGCACACGTCCGCATAAGCCTGCAGGTTTTGACAAAGGGCTGCATTGCTCAAATGAAGTTCACAGAGATCATATTGGCAGGCATCAAAATAACTCTGTGGATCAACTGTTGAATGGCAGTTCTGGAATGGACCATTGGGATCAGTGACCAGACCACAGTAGTCATTGCTTTGGATGATATGTTTTTCATCATCAGTGCAATTTGGGGTATGGCCATCATCTGGCAAGCACCTGGTGTGGAAAAAATGATGTGTAAAAATTTACTGGCAAACTTTGCATGCAATTGCATCCAAGATGCTTTTCAAATTGCATCTAACAAAACTGCAGGGCTGGCCCCAGGCTGAGGATGACATATTTTAAAGCTCAACATTTCAAACAATTAGGATAGAGATTCAGATTTTAATATGATCTCAACCTTATAACTTCTGTGAGGCCTGTAAAAAAAAAAAAAAAAAAAAAAAAACAAAAAAAAAACAACCCACATTAATTCATTAATTTTTTTTTTTTTTTTTTTTTTTAAGTTTAAACAAGATTTAGACATAGCAGACACCTAGGAAAAGCAAACAAAAAATAAAAGCATTCAAAGTTAAACATCTGTCATCATTAAATAACATACTGTATAATTATAAAATAAATAGTGAAGTATCTCAGAAGAGTTCAAACAGGATCTTTAAGTATTAGCATTAATATACTACAACAGTAACTGAAATTCTAGTAGGCATCTGCAGGTGTTATATTCAAATTTTCTCTTTTTAAGCACTGTTGAATTTACTAGGAAAGTTTACCCAGATATGTGAAGGAACTTCACTGACAAGAATATATTTTATTCCTTGTTCCTGACATTTTTGGCCTACATACAAAAGTTGTGTAAAATACTGCTCATTGCATAACCAATAGCTAAGGCCAAACATTCTGACTGGAGTCCTACCTTGAGTCATTATAAACTTGCCAACTGTTTCCAAGGCTGGCCGAGTTTGTTTCCATCCCTCCATCTGGGTTAAGAAAGTCATCTGTTTTGTTCCCATTATAGTTTCCACATATTCCACAGACTTTTGACATATAGGTACTGGGAAGAGTGATTTCTGCTCTGTGATCTCCATCAAACTTGACATTCAGCCCAAAGTCAGTAGTAACCACAACATATTGCCCGCTTAAGGAAATACTGACAGGGTGCACCAAGGTCAGAGGGAGCACCTGAATGACTCCATCAACCTGCAGGGACAGAGAAGAGCAATCCTTAAAATCACTTTAAAAGAAGTATTTCTAATGGTGATCCTCTTAGACCATGTTCCTATACTGAGCGTAGGATTTGCACAGTGAGCCTGTACAAGCATTAAGAACTCATACCATAGTGTTATTGTTTTTTATTTAAAGTCTTATGTAACACGAATGCTGTATACGGGCAAACGATCTAAGGCATTAAGACCTAGCAATGCAACTACTTAGCTTTGAGGTCCCAACTGTGGTCAAAACGAGCTTGGTGAACCAGACCCAGCTGGAAAAAGTCCAAAACTTAGCAGGGTCTTTCAGGAGTAACTGCTGGCAGACCTTTTAATTTTGGATAAAACAAGAACATGGTATATATATTCAAAAGATGTAGCTAGAATGGAGTCTCAGACTGGACAAATTTTGAAAAAGATTTTTTTTTCTTTTTTTTCCTCTTTATTCTTCATTTTCACATATGAGATGCCAAACAACAGAAAACACATGTTCAAATAAAGTTTTATTTTTCTTTTTTTTTTTAATTTAATAAAATTAACATTTACTTTGAACATCTGTTCTTATTATATACATAAGAAAGTTTAGTTTACTTAGGAACATATATAAGGAAAAATATAAATACGATGGAAAGATAAAAGAGGAACTGTTGGAGAAATGTGGATATCAAATTCACTGTGCTTCAAAGATCATATGGGAAAGGTCTCTGTATATTTAAACCTTTATCTCCTCTCACATAGATCACTGCAATTTTATTTTATTATTATTATTTTTTTTAATAAGAAGGGTGTTAATCAAATAAGGTGAGCTATTCATTTATTGTGGGTTTTGAATCAACCATGTATCTGCTACTTTGGCCCTTCATGGAAATGTGACAAAAAGAAGTCTTAAAATACAATAGCCGGCCAAGTGATACATTCAGCGTGAGGAGAGTCATCAGATACTCTCTGGGACTCTCATCTGGCCCTGTTTTATGGCAAATGCCAGATATTAAGTGAAGCTAGCAGTTATGTGGAATAAATAGAAATCACAGATAAGCATGCAGCTTTATAGGCCACCATATAGGCCTGGAAAATAACCGCCAGCTCAGACTTGGTTAATGAAGGGCCTTTTTATTCCCTGCAGAATAAGTTTGGGAATGGGGGGCAAGCTTGAAAGGTAGGCTAGCCCACCAAAGCTATCTGGAGCATCAGCTCTGATCCTGCCTCCTAGCAACATAGCACAACATTTTATTCTGTGTTTTCAGTTCTGAAATCCCAATGTTTACTTTAAGGACTCTATAGTACTACTAGTCCTAAATATTTGACTGCCCCCTAAATATCACTGTATGTTTGTAGTCATTGCACTACAATTTCTTGAATTACTGGTGATAGTGTCATTCAACCTTACCTTAACAACTCTGTTTTTACCCAGATTTATCCTGTAGCCATACACATCGACATCCACGTACTGGACGTAGGACACATGAGTGTTGCTTCCCCTGTGCTCATTGGCTGCTTCCACGTTGAAGTAGGGCAGCGAGCTGTTGCTCTCACACAGCTTGGACAGGGTGTAGCTGCAGGTACCCATGAAGTCATGACGTTGCTTGTCAAATGTGTAATAATGAGGATCCCCATGTATGCTACAAATTGCTTCTGGAGATAGGAAAAAGGAATATGTTCTCATCAACACATTGGTGCATCCAGAAAAACCACCTCATACCTGCATTGTGCAGTGGGAAAACACAGTCACCCCCATTTTATAGATTACATACGGAAGGACAGAAACAGAAAAAAACAGATTCATACGGCAATGCCATAGAAACACGCACAGAGAAATTAACTAGAGCATTTAAGTAGCACCGGTAGAAATGCCTTTCTAAAATGCCTTGAGTAGCATATGTGACTGGATAAAATTACCTGTCAGTGGAGGTGGCATAGGTTCTGTTGGTGTAGGTGTTGGTGGTACAGGGGTGGAAACTGCATCTGTCAATAGAGAAGACGAGGTAACAATGAGTTATAACATTACTCCGTAAACACTACATACTAACCAACATACATGAATTTCAACTTACTCTTCACCAGCTTAAACTTAGAAGATTTTCACTGAAGCAAGTGGAATGGCCTATATTTAAAAATGAGTACGTGTAGGTCCTTTGAGCTCTTAGGAGCTCATCTGACTGTTAGCTTGGTGACAGTGACTGAGCTTGTCCCCGCATGCTTCTCTGGAACTGTAAGTGTATTTACAATTGGATGCGTGTTTCATGGAATCATAGAATGGTTGGGGTTGGAAGGGGCCCTTAAGGATCATCTAATTCCAACCCCTCTGGGCAGGGACACCTTCCATGAGACCAGGTTGCCAAAAGCCCCATCCAACCTTATTATTGACATTACTAATAGCATTATTTATAAAAGAATTAAGTTATAGTATAGAAAACAAGTCTAGTTATAGTATAGAAAAGTCATAAGAGGACAAGGTAGAGATTTGTAAATTATGATACAGCAACTACATACTTTTTTGTGCTCACCATGTGATTCAGACTCAGCTGGAAGTGGGGGGTTTTGCAGGATACTTATGATTATAATTTAGAAAAAGACAATAGACTTCACATAAACTGATGTTCAGTATATACTGATAAAGCTCTGTATAAAATGATCCCATTCACTTGATGATCTCTAACTTCAAAGCTGAAGACACATTTTAATAAACTGCTTGCAAAATGGGATCAGCTGCTTTGCATGCACTGGCTTCTTGCACACCTCCTTCTTATATGCCCACTTCTTCACATCCAGTTCCCTAGTCTGGCGCAACTGAAGATTTCACATATGCAGCACAAAAATTTATTTTTGTTCTTTTTTTGCTCTCAAGCTTTAAGTTAACTTTTTTGTAGAGCTGAGAAAAGGAACAAAAGAAAACCTCTTTCTAAGATTGTCTCTCGAGATGTAAGGTGAAGAAGTTCTGCAAGTGACAATATGAGTACCAAACATATAACCCAAAGACTGATTGTTAAAATTGCCTTGGAAACTAATTTTTCATGTGACAGATGGACATACATTTAGGTTTTTATGAGTCTGATTAAAATGTTTATTCCGTTGAACATTCTTCTAGAAGCAAAAAGTTGGGAGGATTTATTTATTTTTTAACAAGACCTAATAATTCACTGAACTGATCGTATTAGTAGCCACACAGTTGAACAGAGGGAGGAGCACTTCTCTCACCTCTTGGAGTTACATTTAGTGCACCATCCAGTGGCTGAATTGTGTGGTAATAAGCCTGGAAAAAATGAACAACTGGCTCTCCAAAAGAGCCCCAAGTATTATGCACAGAATTTTAAAGGAAAGTACATGTTCTGAGGGTGTGGACCCGAATAGAACTCTTCACCCTCCAAAAACCCTGCCTAGTGTAGTTTGAACCATTTTATCATCATTATATGAGTAGCGTTTCACAAAGAGGCCTATTTATACCTAATGACATTTTCTATACCATATTCAGCAGGTTCCTTGTAGAATTCACATTTTATAAGTTTTGCATTCATAACAGTAAAGATGGGACGAAACAGTAATGCATTTCTGAATCCAAATCATTCACAGCTTGTGCAAGTCTTGGCTGATTTGTTACAGGATCAGGGATCGAGTTCAAACTGCTGATTCATAGACAGTATAGGTAATGCAATTCAGCATTATTGACTCACCATTATTTATTTATTTATTGCTACATATGGAAGTTCTGTTTATTTGCTGAGCTCATATGAAGAGAGGTTTGCTGTAAAATGTTGATTAGATCATTTAATCTGTAATTCATGACCAATGTTCATATCCTTGGCTGGGTTTAGAGACGGACTTCAAACTTAAAGTTTGTTGAACCTTGTGAAAATGATCACATTTGCAGAGAAGCGGATAGCTTATTCTCTACATTTGAGGTGGTGAGGAAAGATTTGGGAAGAATCTACACCAAAACAGGTAACATTTAAATGAAGTGAGCTGTAAAGTTTTTGCCATTTCTTTTGTGGTTTGGAATTACAAGTTTTGATACTGTATATGGAATTGAATAATGGTCAACAGCTTAAACAGAGATGAGGAAGGAGTGTATGCTAAGGCACAAATACAAAACTTACCACAGGATCCATCCCTTACTCTCACATTATCCAGTGCTGTATCCCCATACTCTGTCAGTCCTCGGACAGCCTCAAAAATGACCTATGCAGGATGTAAAGTGAATCATTGCAACAATTACTCAGGCAAATGTGACAGAATTTCCCTCAACCTGTTTTCAAAATACTCTGTCTGGTCTATCTCTAAGGACATCAGGTGAACTGAGGGTGGAACAGTTTTCCTGGCTTTCCTCAGAAGTCTAAAATATATATTCTGTAGCAAGGTAAGGACTTGATGAAACACTGCACTCTTTATTTTATTTTATTTTTTGATTGATAAATGACTTATTAAGACTAGTTGTCTGGATTCTATAGAGGAGTTGAATGTAGGCAGCATCCCAAAGTTTAAACCTAAGCTTGCAACAGAAAAACCTGCACTTAAGTAAGGCACCTAAAGTCCTTGTCATCACGATGAAATGAGGGAAGGAGGGAGGGTGGGAAGAAAGGAAAGAGAGAGAAAAGTAAATATATTTTACCCATTAGCTAAAAACACTAATAAAACTCAGGGTTGTTTGTTTCTTCTCTTGGTTCATTGGCACAGAGCATTTGAGTATTAAATTTACAAAAAGTAAAACAAGAAATTCTTGTTTATATTTTCTAGCTTACATGCACAATCTTTTACAGCTTGCAAAGGGAGAACAAACATTAATGCTGACACTGCACAAAGAAATTTATTCTGAAAATATATTACCTTTATCCTTCTCTGTGTTGGAAAAGTATGAATGACAGCACCATAATTCCAAAAAGAACTCTGGTTTCCCTTCCGACTCCATGCCACAGACTCCCCTGTGCTGTCTTGGATAATCACTCTCAACTCATTCATTTCTTCTGACCCAAACATATAGTACCAGAAGTCTATGCATACTTTTCCAGAAACCACAACATCTGGGCTCTCAAGTCTGTTAGTGTCAAATGGGATCAGATTACTTGCTTCTTGGTAGATGAAATAGCCTTCTGCAGAGTGAAAAAAAAAAAAATAGGGCTGAATCTTTGTAACTTGTTAGGTGTAACTTAAAACTGAAGTACAACTCCGGAAGAACTCAAGTGCATCAACACTACAAAGAAGCCAAGTAGAAGGGATTTGTAATTTACATTGCAACAGTTAGCATTGCATAGCTATCTAAAGTGGAGTGTAAATTAGAGAGCGAAGAAAATATATCTTATCTCACATGAACAGTTATTTTGGCATCACAAACAAAATTTAGACCTCTTTCAAGAGACAGCACATTCAGATACAGTGCCCCACTGATGATTGTTCGGTTTCTTCTTTCCTCAAAGGAAAATAATGTGATCTGCTATGCAATCTGCTGTACAACTTCTCTTGCAGGATATATATTTTCCTCTAAATATTTTGGTCTCAAGATAAGCAAATCCCTGGCACAAGGAAAAATCCAACCCCTCAACATTTGTTTTTGTCTCAAAACAGGAGGGATAGAAAAAAAAGAAATACAGAGATTTCCATTAAAATATTTAGGTTTGACATTATCAAAATGACTGAAACTTCTCAAAATTCAGAATCTCACAATATTTGCTTTAGGATTTGAAATACTTTAGTTTGAATTGGTTCAATATGAGATCTCATTTTACTTTTCTAGGGCTGAAGCTTTTTGCTTCCCATCACTTCCATGTACTAAGATCAAAGCTACGTTTCCTCAATGCAGTTAGTCAAGTCTCTCCCGTCTGACTGTGGAAAGAAATCAAAAAAAAAAAAAAAAAAAAAAGACCATTTCTACATTGTAGAGATTGTAGAGTATTTCTCCACAAAAATTATCTAATACTCATTAAAAGGTTTTAGGACTTTTTTGATGGTAAGAAAATTTAAGTAATATTTGAAGTTACATGGTCTGTGCCACTTGGGGAAAAAAAAAAAAAAGATTATTATTTAGTTCTGTGAATCTCTGTTTAAAGTATTTCACTTCTTCTTTCAACAAAATACTAAAAATGTAAAAATTCCTTCATGAAAATCCAAACTGATACTGTTCTAATCCGCTTACTGAGTCTGGCAGAAGGTGACCATTCCAATCTCAGGATAATTACAGAAAAAGATATCATTGCAGACTGATTTCCTATAAATAGATCTGCTAGTACAAGGATAATGGTTCATACAGATAGAGGTGGAGCCATGCTAAGCACTCTTTTGATGACATGAGCACTTTAGACCTCAGTTTTTCAATCACATGTGGCTGAGTACAAGCCTTTTAAAGGCGTTCTTTAATTTCCGACTTGATCTTGTAAAACTTTGCTATCATGAACATTACCTAGTGTCAGTACTGCAGTCATTACATTTATTGTCATTAGCAGGTATCACTGTAACTTGACCACAAAATTTCTTGTGAATAATGATCTGTTGCATGTCACTGCCTTCTCTGTGAGGTCTTAAGCATGAGGTAGCTATCATTCTTCTGCTTTCTTCTACTGCACTTACCAGTGCAGATTTCCAACACATGATGGTGCAATTTAGTTTAATTTACCTGTGACTGAGCATGGTGAAAAGCCAAAGACACATGTCAACCAAACTGACACATTTCAAAGGATTTCATGAATCTCTTCATAAAATAGAAAGAAGATGATAGTCAGGCTGTCTTCAAAAGGAAATTAACAATACCACAAACAAGCACTTACCTCCATCAGGATAGTCTCCATCAGGACCCGTTCCATCAGTTGGAGTGTCATGCTTGGTTCGTATCCATACTCCCTGGTTCACATTGCAAGGTTGGGTCCAGTCACAAAATGGTCTTGAGTTGTTATTAAAATCACATCTGGTGAGGTAAGCTGAAACACACACATTAAAGTAAGGAAAAGGATACAGTATATTCAAAACCAGCCTTGGACATCAATAGCACTAAGGACAAGCAGTTACCTGTTTCAGGATCCCATGTTCTCAAGCCACCAGTTGGTCTTTGTCTGAGACTGCCAAGAAAAAAACACACAATGAAACAGTTTAAGAATGTCAGGAACAATGTATGTTTTTAGGTGTTCTTATTGAATTATTGCCCAGACCCAGGACCTCATCCATATCTGATTCCTTCTCTTCCCATCTGTCCTTACTCCTTCATGAAAAAGTTCTGAGAGTGAGTAAAAGGTGGGATATGTTCACCTTGTCTGAGTGTAGAAGTATCCTCTGCTCTGTATCCCTTTGAATTGAAAGACCAGTTCTAGGTACTGGGATCTACAGGAGGGATGGGTGGATGCAGCTATGCTCAGACAATACCAGGACAACGTAAAAAAACTCACTGTGAACTTGCTCATGGCATTGTCATCCCCACTCTTGCAAAAAAGTGTGTAAATGCCAATAAACTGGTGTACTGTAGAACTATGTTATTTGTTGGAAGGCTATTTCCTTTAACCACAGCATATCTTTTATGACCACAAGCTGTCATCTCATTCAGTTCTTCTTCTAACTTACCCTGAAAATGCTGCAGGGCAAGAAGCATACATATACATATACATAGATGTATAGTCCTCATGGTGCTACAAAATACTGCAGACATGAGCTGACACAAGACCGAAATCCCATCACAGATCACAGCATAGATGGCTCTTTTATTTGGGAGTTTTTTTTATAGGAAAGGGATTTCCAGGACTGCAAGGCTACAAAGCAGCTCTGACACATTCTGATGGTGGTCCACAGCATCAGGAGACAGGGTCCAGTTCCAGCCTCTGTGGTGCCCACCGCCCCAATTACCCTTCTTGTACTTGACACAGTATAGAAAATCTGTCCTTAAGCAAATCCATCACAGTGAATGTCCCCACAGCCCATCAAAATCTAAGCAGAGAGATTCAGATAAACTAGGGAGATTAGGACTAAATCACACAAACAGTAGCTAGTTCATCAATGAAATCCACCAAGCAATTAGAAAACAGATTGAGCTAAAGCTCAATAAGGAAAGAGGTGTGAAGAGAGATAAAGTAAGAATTTTTTCTCTGTTTTCCTTCTTGGATTTCCTCCTCCACAAGAAAGGGAAAGCTGTGACAAGTTGCCATCTAGTCTCCATTCAGTGCTATTTAAACTGTTACACATCAGGCAAGTCCTAAGGCAAAGGCTACTGTAGATAAACTTAGAGAGTCAAACATTTGATAACTACAGCAGATATTTTGTCAAGATCTCTCCTCTTCAGATGTGCCATTAGAAATTTGTGATACAAATTTCTCTCACAGACAGCAGCCAGTGCAGAATTAGGAAAAAAAAAATAATTATTTCCTCTTTTTAAAAATGATACAGTTTAATTGTACAACATTCCATGTTTAAAAGGTGAAGAAAGGATATTTATCATTAACAGTAACTAAGCTTCCTGAACTAAGGTACATTCAGCATTGTGCTACTTACCCTGTGGTATTCAGCACTGAAAGACAAAATAAAATTAAAGTGCATTGTAAGTGCCAGAGGGTCCCCATACTAGAAGACAGAGTTAAGTCTTCTGTGTGGTACAGTCTACATAATAATCCACCAGCTGTACTCAGCAAGAGGGAAATGAGGACGACCAACGGTGAAACGGAAGAATATATTGACCACAGGGCGGAGGCGATTGTAAAATTCTGACCAATCCTGTATCATCTGGGCTCCCTGGGTTATCTTCCTCAAGGAAAGCACATATTAATGGAAAGCTCCTATTCTGTGCGAGTTGTTTTGACACCCTTTGTCGCCTATTGGAGAAATTGATTTGATTTTGGAAATTTTTATTGCTGCTTTTGTATATTTAAAACTTTAAAATTAACTTTAAAGTTTGTATTTTTATAGGCTTATAGATAGATAGATAGATAGCAAGACAACTTTCTTAATTTTAAAACTTCTGCCCAGCTTTTATTGCTAGTGTAAGTGGGGTTTCTTATATTCACTGTATTTTCTCCCTTTCTGAAACTAACATTCAGCGCAGCAGACCACAAGCTTTTAATTTACTCAGAACAGTCAGATTGTCATTGGCAAAATTCATGAAGACGCTGAAATATTATTGCCAGTATATTGTCCTGCTGAAAAATGAAAGATAATTTTCTGGGCCTTGTGAATAAAATCTCTGTTAGTTGTAGGCAGAGAAAAAGAAGTTTGATCATTCCCTCTACCACTTGGGCCTTCACTGTTCTTCATCCCCTGCATTGGAGTCTGTAAAGAAATGGCTTGAAGGAAGCTACATTTTCTATGTCACCTAGATTTTATTAGTGATGAGAATCAAAGAAAAATCAGAGCATATACAATGTCAGTTTGCATTGCCTGGAAAACCCAGACCACAGCTTTTTATTGTTATTATTAGTTTTTTTATCTAAAGGTAGGTGGCTCTGGCAGTAGGGATTTCTGGAAGAGAGGCCTCTTAGTTACAACCACTTTCCATTTGTGATTGTAAATCTCGGGATTAAGGTCATTATGGTTTGACTATTTAAATGTCTGGGATTTCTTCAACTCCCTTTCCCCTTACTCAGCACAAAATATTTTCACTTGTCATTAAGGAATAACTGAGGAGGCTGCTTACAGAAACAGGAGAAAAAGGAAGGAACAGAGGAGGCTGAGCAGAAACATGAATATATTTGAAGTTAATTTCTCTTTCCTGGGGTTGTATTCTGGTACAAGCTCATGCCCCACACAAGCTCATCAAAAAGTCAGCAGATGGGGGCAGCTGACGTTTGCTTGACTGGTAAGCTTCCCTCTCCAATGAAAATCCTTTTCTTAGAAAATTATCTGTATTTTTGCCAATCAGTACATAAGAAAGAGCATTTCTGTGATTTAGAGACAGAGGAGACTTATTCCCTGCATAAAACCATTGGCTACAATTTTCCAGTTCAGTTGAGAAGACCTCAGTGCAAGGAGTGGAATATAAGTGACCTTCAGATAAAATTTGCATTGAACACACTGCATTAGCAGCAGGGCTGCTGAGATGTTGGTCTAGCAAGTGGTAACTGGGCAATGGCTGTCCCTAGTGCTATAATGAGTAGCAGGGACCCTCCACGTATGCTGATGCTTTCCTTCTGCAGATGGTTTACAGATTCCTCATTCATGAAACCGATGCTGCTCTGTATGATTCTAACAAGATGTGAGTCCATCTGCAAGCAGACACAAAAGTCTTCCGTGGACAGGAGATGCTGCCCACTTTGGAAAGAAATCAACATCTTGTAAATCCTTACATCCCGATGATGCGATGTTTTTGAGCCCTTCTCATCCACGGCAAATGTGGGGCACTGTAGCACCATGAACACTGCAGTCAAAACAGGCTGCTCCCAGCCATGCTGCGTGGCCTTTTCCATCACCTTGCCACTCCTGTTTGATGCCAGCTCAGGTACTCTGTGAATGACAAACTGGAGTACTGAAGGCTTTTCAGGGAGGGACAAATATTAATATCCTCTTTTACATATGGAGAATATGAAAAGGAAAGGACTTGCCATTTGATTCCATTGGGCTGTGATAGTATTTTGCAGTCCCAATAGTCAAGCTGACCACCTTGTAGGCCTGATGTTTCTCTTTCCATCGGCATGCTTTGTATCCCTGAAAAGAATCTGGGAGATGCAAACATTTATATAAAAATACCGGCCTGGACTGCACAGCAACCTGAAGAAGCAGCAGTTCTTCATTTCTAATACAATGAAGCTAAAATTCTTTCCAAGGCATGGCATTTGCAGAAAATCTTACAAAGAAGTTGTATTTTAATTAAGCCTTAAACCAAGGATGCAATTGACACATACCTAGTAGCTAATCCCTGTGACTGGCTTCCTAATACTCTATACTGCTATATTTCTTTTTGAAACCAAACACCAAATTTCTCCTAAATTTGCAGCAAACATTAGAAATTTTCCTCCATTCTGTCTGCTGACAGGCACACCTTTAGGTGACACAAGTGGATTTCCAACACAAAATCTGCAGTAGATGCAAATAGTAAGGCTTTTCAATGGACAGTGTGAGCTGCAATATCCTCAACAGGACAAAAATATACTGAAATATAACGCATATAACTTTATTTCTGGTTGGTGGTCAGAAAGGGACTCTTAAAGAGACTCTCTTTTAATGCTTGCAGAATGAAGCTACATTCCACAGGAGACAAAAACAGCTCGATACCCCAGCAAAGAAACAGCACTATAAAGACAAAAAAAAAATAAAATAAAATGTCCCAAGCAAGAAAAATCAAACAGTAAAAATTTAAAAAAAAAAAACAACACAAAAAAAACAACAAAAAAAACACAGTTGATTAATTCTAGATGGTGCTGTCTAGTTCAGCTTTTGCTGCACATTTATTCCAGCATATCTACTGCCTGCAAGTATCTAAACCTTGTTACTCCATTTTATTTTTCTTGAGTCCTGATGTTCTCCAATGAATAGCAATTCCACTTTACTGTGTTGTTTATGTTCAACCTGTGATGTTGTAGACAGTATAAAAATAGGAAGCTCGGCAAGACTAAAGAATGAGGAAAATTATACAAAATCTCTTTCCTCTAAGCTAACAAGTTTGGGCTAGTTGAACCTCGTAGTGACATCAAAGGAAACTGCTACCTAGTACAAAGCAGAGATGTCACTTCCTGATATGAAGTCCTGGTTATCCTGTTGGAATGCATTTGCAGCACAGGTATATTCCAGGGTCTACTCTTTCTGAGGCTACATTTAGAAGAAATTTTAATTAGATTAACAAAATGGCGTGTTTCAAATGGCAGAACCCTGCACAGATTCTCTTAATTTGGAATATATATGGCTCAATAAATTTGCACATATAAATTAAACATCTTTATCTGATTTTCAGGCAATAGAAATGTATCTCATCGGGCTTTGTAAAAATTTAACTTCATTGGGTTTCTGCATCAATTTTAGTTAAATTGATACAATTTGTGTGAGTAGAAGGATCTTCCTATAATTTCACGTTTTGTTTCTATTCAGGCAATAAGTTCCTCCTCTCTCCTAACAAAAGAGTGAATCAGTTTCTGCAACACACAAGACCTCTGTCACAGTTTCTGGAACTCCCAGTGCCCTCTGGGCTCTGCTTTGCTTTTATTGACGTTGTGTCTGAGAAGGCATTGACAGACCTCTGGTTCTTTGAAAAAGCTTTCTGTCTTGGACTCTGGTTGGAGCTACCCCCAAGTCAGCACTTTGGTAAACCCCCACTAGGGAGTTATGAAACAAACAATCAAGACCCATAAAGCCATAATCAGGGAAACTTAGATTACACAACAGTGCAATTAATCCCACCTTTGCTCTGTTGAGCAACAAGTTTTGATAGGCTGAGAAGGAAGTACATAGAAAAAAAAAAATCTGTTGCTAGAAAATAAATGGATGTTTCTTCGATGAGTAAAGTGTTCTGTAGAGAAATAATTGAAGTTGTTTTTCTAACTGCTGGCTTTCCAATCGGAAGCTTAGTTTAGAAATTTAAACTGACTTCTTGATCTGATAGTTGCAATGATATTGAAATTGAAATATAGCATTATTAGAGTATAGATGCACTTTTAATAATAAAAATTTCATTCTCTTTTTTTACATTTTGAACAGTGCAGAGCTATCAGAAATAAAAAGGTAACAGCTTTTTGTCAATATTGTCAGCTGTCAATTGCCTCTGAACAAAACTCCTGTGTGCAAACAGTACTCTTACACTGTAACCTAACAGAAATACATTTTTAAGGTAATATTCATGAGCTTATTAGGTGCTTACAAATGTGTACCATACGGAAAAGGTATTACGTAAGTTATAACTTTTATGGCCTTTATTATATTTTAATTGAAATACACTCACAATGTATTTAATTTCCAGCATACCAAGGAGGAGAATATAACATTTTTCCTCTTAACATGAGACAGTGTTTTTGATGGCATTCCAATGGGTATTTGTCTAAAGTAAAGACCACAATAGGTAAAACTAGTTTATTTCTAATTTTAGGGTGCTACACTTGCAATTGAGATTAGTAAATCAGTTTATAAAAATCCAGAAGTTTTCCCAGGTCTGTTGATTAATATATTATATGTTGAAGAGATATAAAGGATACCTTTGAATATATATTTTGGGAGCAGATCTCTGGCAAAAGGAAACTGTTCTCTTTACACTGCCTTCTTTGTGTAGGGATTTTTAAAAAATATTTTATTATTCAGTGATAGTCCAATCAGCTGTCTCCGGCTTGCTGAAGTTCAGTGATCTCACATCTGTATATTATTTGATGTATAGTATATTTATTGACTTGGATCTATAATATGTAACAAACCTGGGGAGTTCAAAGACCAGTCTCTAACAGTAGTTTCTTTCAGAGGTAGAGTAGTGCATTCTATTTGAATCATATCATTTGTGAAATTAAGTTACCTACATAGATAAAGAGTTTAGATTACTGCAAAGGTCTGATTCTGCTCTTGCACAGTTTCACTTCAAATGTTCTACCGTACGTTGGTGGTGCTGGTCCTAATTCATTCTAGTGTAAATTAAAGGGACTCCTGGCTCCTTTTCTATAATAAAATTGGTATTACAGACACAGCTGTGTCTAAATTCAGAAATCTCAGGTTGGCTTAATGTGAAGTTTGTTTGAATTTTCTGCTCACTGTAGCGAGCTACTTTGAAGCTGACGAAGCCTGCATTGTTCCTCCCATTCTCAGAACTCCAGTGTTAGCAAGCCTTACTTGAACTCAATTTTAAACAGCTGTCTGTCCTTGGTTGATTTTTCATATATATCACAAAAAGGAATTGGTGCAGCTCTTTGCTTTCCACCCCCTTCCTTGTGTCCCGAGTAATCTTTCAAACCTCTTACCTCTTCCTAGTCGGTTTGAGAAAGGTGACTTCTTCCATCTGTTACTCCTGGATAGCACTTTTCTTCTTCTCAAGGTATAGTCCTAAGGTATGGACGCTTCTTACAGTATGAGAGCTCTCTGAATATCCAATGGCTCCTGCAATTAAGCTATTAAAACTGGTTACTGCAGTTGCTTCACAAAAATTTCTAGTACAATTTCCTTTTTATTTAAATAGAGATGTGCAGTTATAAGTTATGTAAAAATGAAGAAACTTGTCAATATTTTTTCATATAGCCTTTGCTGGTCTAAATCCTACTTTTCCCACAACTACTGGAACCACTACTGCTCGCCACTAACTAGATCACATCTCTACAGGAAAACCGACCAAGAGGTGACAGAGTTGATCTAAAAAAAAATTAAAAATCCCAGATTGGCAATTCCTACTGCTTTTACAAGTGGAGAGAGAGAGGGACATTAATCTGTTGCTCAGTCCATTCCCAGATCATAAAGTAAGACCCTAGCAAGATATGAAGCTTGTGAAACGCACTGCTATTTGTATTTTGTTCTGCAAGCTCTACATCTGAAATGAACTAAACTGAAAGGAGACCACCTGTGTCATCAACAGTGTGGAGTGAGAGATCAGCATTCTACTGTATGCTTTAGAGTCAACTGTATTTATAAATAGAGTATTTGAGTTTTGAGCTACAGAGGAAAACAAGGCTTGTCTCAGCAAGTAAGCAAGGTTCCTCATCAGCAAATGATTTCAGACTCTAGCTCACATACAAGTGTGTTTGCATACATATATATACATATTTTTGTGAACAAAGTTTAGCAAGTAAAGCTAACCACATACGATGATGATGATTTTATCATATGCATGGTATTTCCTTCTCCAGAAACTAAAGACAGTTGGATAGCATTTTCTATCAGACTGAGTAAGCTCAAAATGTGACAATGTAGAAAACATAGTTGTATTTTGAACATGCTAAAATAGTTTGCTTTGGGTTCTGCTGGTCAAAATTTAAACAAAACATTTCAGACCTCCAAGCTTCCTTCTTTGCCACTGAGTCTGAAAATAATTGAATAATCAAAGTTGAACAAATATAGATTAAACATGAAGAATATCAATTACCATGCTGCTATGAAGTAAATGTTGGTTATCAAGCAGAGCATATGCATATATATTGCTTTTATGATCAGAGAGAGAGACAGACAGAGAGTGAGAGTTCTTTTAACCTTTAAATATGATATAATCTGTTGAGAAAGAGTACTGACAACTGTGGATGGGGGCCAAAGAAGAAAGCCTCTGGATATGTTACATTAGAGTTCAGCAGGTAGAGGGAGGGGGAGAGGCCAATGTTGCTTCTCAGTGTTGAAAGACAGATCACGAGTGAAGCATGCAGCCTGGGATTGAACACCAAACCTTGGAAGCAAATAGCAAAGATGTCCGGTTCTTGCTGAGCATCATTGATTTGTAATATCTCTATAGGAGTTACAAGATGAATGGCTATTAACATTATCAGAAGGATACTAAAAACTTGCATGAACCCAGAAATTTAGATGTTTCTGTAGAAATAAGCAACCTTTGCATAGTTAACAATACAGAGCTGGAAAATGCTTTCATTGTACCCCTGCAGTTATTCCTCATGCAGAAAAAATGTATCTGCCACATACAATCTTACTTCTTCCTTCTTTTCTTGTGCATAGAGAGTATAAACAATACTACAATAGTTTCCAAAGCAAATCAATATCATCACAATATACTACCTTTATTTCAGGATAGTATGCCCATGTGTGTAACTGTATGTGTAAAAATATGGCAATGTTTTGATTCAGATAGAATTACGTTAGCCAACATTCTCCAGCTGAATAATCCCATGCCAATGCATAGAAAATGCAGAATCATACAATAATTTAAGAAGGAAGGGAACTCTGAAAGTCACCAGGTTTACTTCCTGCTTAAAGACCAGGTAGCTTCAAAATTATGTCAAGTTAGACTGGGCCTTGTCCAATCATGATGGAAATACCATGGCCTTTCTGACCCCCACTCTGATTCCTGTGTTTGAGCATTCCCATTGTGAAGACTGTTTTATATATAGTTGGTAATATATATCCATCACAGAATGAGGAGCATGAGAAAAGATTTATGAAAAAAAATAAAGTATACTAATTAGTTACAATTTTATTATGGAAAAGAGCTTTCATTTTATCCCATAGCCTTTTTATTCCCTTGCGTTAACATGTAAATACAGAAAAGAAATAAAGTGAAGAAAATAATACAAGAATACTTAGAAAAATCTTCTAAGCAACTAGAGGCACTAACACATTCTTCTGGGCTCTCTGCATTAAGACAGCAAGGAGCAGAAATCTCCAGATTGCTGTGCTTAAAAGCCAAGTGTAATAAATTACTCTAGTTACATTCACCACATGGGCTTGCTCCTTATTTCTTAAAAAGCTTTGCACAGACCAGGTTTCAGAGCTGTTGATTTATTCCCATTTGCCAGGATGGAACAGCATGAGATTGCAGGATTTGGCAGAGGTCACAGTGGAAAGAAAGCCATGTCTTCATATCAAGCATCTGCTCAGTGGAGTGAGCTCATCTACCTTGGTTTCCCACAGAAGTCAGTCTGTCTTTCTAGCCCAAAAAGTATTTTATTTTTCACAGAAGATGAGCAGGCCCACAGAATAAAAATGTGAGTGAAATTACCAGGCTAGTTCAAAGCACTCACCTGAGTTGTAAAACACCAAAATGAAACAGCAGCAGTGATGCCAGCTGTGGGTACCTCAGCAGAGAAGCAACGTTTAAGACTTGAAGGTGATCTAATTTCATTGCTCCAACTGTCTAGGCAAGAAAACTCCAAGCACTGCGAAGTGCAGAGAAAGGTGAGGCTTCTTTCTGGAAGGCTGGTAGTTGAGACACTACCAGACAGCTTGGCTTTTCTAAGCATAAAATTGGTGAGTTGAGGGTAAATCACTTCTGGGATTCACAGTGGTAAACCATTAGGAGAGCTGGCCTTGCTAAGGTATGTTCCCCTGTGACCATCAGGGGGCTGAGAGGTGTCACAGAGACGTGGATAACAGAAGCGGGTGGTAAGAGAGGTTTTGGTACTAAAAAGTCTGAAAAAAAAAAAAAAAAAGAAAAAAAAAAAGAAAAAAAAAAAAGATGATCAGTGTTGGGGATAAGAAGAGCACTTATGCGCCCTGACTAGCCTCACCTGAGGCCTCCACCCAAAAGCCCCGCCCTCAGCCCCATTCCAGCCCAGCCTGTGGCCATGCTCTGGCCTTGTCACGTCTCTACTCTGCCCAGCCATGTGCCCTGTGCGCTGTCAGCCACCTCATCCTACTCCATCCCATGTCATGGCTGTCTCTGACCCTGCTTCTCCTCACTGGGCCTCATCCTGCCCTGTTTCTGCTGACTCACAGCGCAGCTGCAGGCCCCAGCTGCAGCGGGCGGTGCAGTGCCCTTACTGACAGGAGTTGCTTGGTACGGTCTGTGCCGCAGTCCAGGCAAGCGGATCGGAAGGGAAGATAAGAGCGGTACGTCAGGGCAGTGAAAGGAAACCACAGCACGCAGCAGCCCAGCTTCCTCATAGCAGGAGGTGGCCAGGCAGAGCATAACGTGCAGTGAGAGCCAGGGATGCTGAGATGGGGGAGGCAGAAGATAGATGTTTGTGAACTGAGCATGGGGAAGGGAGAGGAAAGGTGCCTGCTTAAGCATTTGATTATTTATGTTCTCTTTTTTACAGTTCCTGAATTGGTGAATTGGTGATTAGAAGTTTGTTATTTGGCAATGAATTAAATGAAGCAAAAAATCTTCCAGGTTGAGGTTGTTTTACCTATTATATAATTCCCTCTGGGGCTTGCGTGTTTAGTAGATCTTACTGTAACGCGATAGCAATTTTCTGTTCGTGCTGGAGTTGCTATGTAGTTTTGTTTTCAGTGTCTGGTCTGACTTTGATCTGTTGTGTTAGTTCAGCTTGTTGGGGGATCGGTTTTTCAGCGAGCGCTGTGGCAGTAATTTCTTCCTCAAGTCCAAATTCCATTGTCACCACACCTGGCATTTGAGGTGGTGAGGTGTGATACATGCCATTAGAACAGCAGGGCCCAGTGGTTAGCTCGCTGCAATCAGGATCATCTGGTTCCTGCCACTCACACAGTAAATGATTTCTTTATCACAAGTCACTACATATGATATGTGCAAATCTATTGACTGCTTTGGTACTGCAGATAAAATGAGTAAAACAAGAATTATTGTTTCTGTTATCCTGTTAGATTTTAATGTTTGAACTTGGCTTAGATAAGCCTGAAAAGCATGAGCAGTTTTCAAAGACTGAGACAGACAGACAGATGTTATGGCCTTTGCCTTTTGATTCCTTTTCCAGGACATACTGTTTAAGATTGTCTCCAATTGTTTGCCATTCAGACCTGTTTCAGTGAGACATTTAAGAGTGTCTTCTGTCAGGTCTATGTTTAGCCCTATTGGTCTGAGTGAGCCTAGGCAAGGCTTCAAATGGCTTTGAGGTCTCTTGAGCATTTTGCTGATTCTAGTCCTGGAAGGCTATGAAACTGAGGACAACCTTCCGTCATGTTTGGCAAACATTTTTGTTTCCTCATTAATATCTTTAGGCACAGTCCTCTCTTTTCTCTCCAAATTTTAAGACTGAATTTCACAAGTAATTTTCTTTAACAGACTGAAGCCAAATCCATGGAGTCAAGCACTGTCCTCAGGACTGCAGCCAGTAACTGAGGAAAGACACTGGTTTCACTAGTCCACTTGTTTGATGCTATTCCTGCTAACTTTTGTCACCTCTGCTGTCTCTGGACACCACAAAACACTGAGGAGGCCACCTAAAACAAAGGTAAGAGCACAGGGAGGAGGACATCCAGTAGGGCCAGTCTGCACTAATGCCTAGATAACTCCAGTGCTGCAAATGGTAGCCATGCAACCCCAGAAGGTAGCTAAAAACAAGGGATTGTCACAGTGTGGGTGTGTTTCCGTTAAGTAGTTTAGACTTAGTTCTTGGGCGTACAGTCTTTAATATTCTGAGCAATGATTTGGAGTACACCATAAAATTGTGACTGATGAGGTGTCGAGGTGACACAGATTTATGGCCATGTTAGATAAGGAAGATGATGCACAAATATCTGCAGTGCATATTCACTTAAGTCAAATATACAGTCATACTTCTGTTACCAAAATACAGTCCATACTTAAAGGATAATGACAGGGCAAAGGAAGGTTTCTGAAAGACTGGGTATTCACACTGTACAGTCAGCAGAATTCGATATCATAAAAGGAAGGGTTGACATGATTTTTGGGCGAAAGCTGGGGTGCATGGGAGCTGTAGTCTGCTAAGCTGTTTTGCTCAGTTCAAGTATGATATTTTAGTCTGAAGCCAAAATTTAAAGAAAGCTGCTGAAAATATGGATAGAAGAGAATAGGTAGATGTTTAGAGTATTGGAAAACATTATATTGTTGGATAAATAATATGTGATAATGCAATTAAATGTCAATGTGCATGGAAAATGAGGCCAAACTACAGAAGAAAGGTAGTTTTAAATTCTATCATTATCAAAGTACAAAGCTTTGGATTCTATAAATTGTATGAGAGCATGTATTTAATTATTTTGGGGAGCTTTTGTTTTCACTTTTTTTAACAAAGTTATGCATATAGTAGAAACTTGTGTGTCGTATTTTCCTCTTCTGTTAGAGCACACTAAAATGAGAAGTACTTCCTCAAGTTTTCCTGTAATGATACCTTAAAGTTACTGGTGAGGTGGGACTGGTGAACGCTGATGTACTATGGCATTACTGGTGGCATTTGTTAGTTTCTCACCCGTGAGCTGGTCTATTTATTATGCCATTGCTTTTGCTGCTGTTTGCTGAGAGCAGACCTTGGGCAGTAGTGTCCTTTCTTTCACCTTCTATGTGCCTGAGCCATGTTCTGCCCTTCCTCTCACCCTGCCTCAGGTTGCTCTTTAATGTCCTTACCTTATGCCAGTCCTAGACTGCTTTCCAAGATCTGTCCCCACTTCTACACCAATACGCATTTTTCATGCTCTTTTGATGGGATGTCCCCTGGTTCCACCCTTGCTATTTCTGTACAATCATATTTCCAACTCTTGCTGTTTGCAGTTTCGTTTTCTTTCCAGCTGCTGCACTGGTCTCTGTTCCAATACATCTTCCATGTGGCTCTATGCCCAGAACTGAACTAGATGCTCTCTTTCTCTTGGTAAATAGGAGGCAGGATGCCAACAGTGATTCCTCATAACTTACCTGTTTATTCCCTAACAGCGTTTTTGGTGCTGGGCAAATGAGACTTTGCCCATATACAGTTGGGCTGGAGCTTGCTGAATGTACTTAATGTAGCCGAAATAGGGAACTCAGTTACAGGGATCTGGCCAAACTGTATTCTGGCCAGAAGCCTGATTCTTCATGAAGTTGGACAGATGTGGTGTCAAAAAGCATAGTTCTGATAAGTACACATCCCTCCCATCCAAATTATAAGCCTCTTTTTGAAAGGTGAAAATAGAATTAGCCTCTAATGAGGAAAAGGTCAGTAGAATTTTAAAAATATAGGCCAAACTCCCCATCTCATTTTCTGGGAGTTTCTTTCAACTAACCATTGTTTTGGCTGGAGTATGCCAGAAGAACCAAACATGGGGCTTGAAATCCTATGGGAAGTGTTGGCCCAAACTGTTCAGGTTGGTTATATCATTAGTAATTGAAGAAAGCAGCAGAGAGTTTCACTTAAAAGTAAGTAGTCATTCTAGCTATTTCCTTTTCAAGATATTCAGGTGCTGAGCTCCTGCTGGTTTCTGAAAAATAAGCTTCAAGGTAATTTCTAGCTAGTCAGAAGTGCAGTGTCCTGATCACCTGGCACTTCAAAATGGAAGGCTTTCAATTTCTGCCAGGTATCTGTTGGTCTTTTAGGCTGCCTTTGACTAGGAATAAGAAAAGGAAGCCCTTTAAAATATTTGTCCATGCATAATAGTATTTAACTCGTTGTAGTTGATTAACGTTTTCTCTGGTGCTTTCAAAGAACTACAAGACCAAGACTACAGTAGCAGAGGTCTCAGCTCTGGAAACTGTTCTTAATCTCTTTTTTTTTGCGTTGGGGAAACTTCCTATATGCAGTGAATCAGTGGTAGACTGAAAATCTCTGCATTGCGTAGATATGCCCTGAGTCATATTCTCCAATTGCCTCAGATTGCAGCTGAAAGTACAAAGATAAAAGGAGTCTTCTACAGTAGCGTGATTATCTTAAATGCTGCCCTTTGACATTGCATGACTTAGAGCATAATGTAAAGTGAAAACTCAAAAATAATGGTAACCTTATTGTTAGGGAATGAAAACTTAGCAGTTATCTGGTTGCCAGGTTAATGAAGCAGAGCAGGGGTATAACAGAAGCACTGTAGTCATTCAATATTGAAAGTGATGGATGGTGCAGTTTAGGCAGCTTAAATATTTTTCAGCATTTCCTGGTATGTCATGGTAGGGTCCTTAACATGGCACCATTGCAGCTCAATAGCACCTCCTGAAACCTATGGGTAAAAACTAGTTTCAATATAGAGACATACTATAGACATACTCCGAGATGTATAGAGATGAAATACATTGTATAAAAGATTCTTTAGTAAGTTTTACAGTAACTTATAAAAGATTAATAATTACAGTAATTTATAAAAGATTCTTTTACATGCTACATAAAAGATCATCTAAGAAATTTCCACAAATTGCTGAAAAGGTTTTAAACTTCTAGGAAAAAAAAAAGGTTTTTATCCAAGAGTGTTTCTTCATCTGTTTTTATCAAGCTTCTTTAAGTGACGTACACGGTGATGGATGATGCTGAGCAATAAAATGTATTCATATTATCTAATTTTACTACAGTGATTTCTAAATAAGCATCACAGTTTTATAGCCCAGCTATTGCCAGCAGGAAAGTTCAACATCCCTCAAACTAAAACGAGTTGGTGGTGAAATGATTGCAACAGGGTATTCCCCTCTGTCAGCTCCTCAACCATGAAACACACTCCTCTTCACTGGGCCCAACTTGAAAGTTTACCTTCAGGTAGATACTGGACAGAAGACCCAGGGTTAAATCCTAATTCTTGCAACCTACTTATATAGTGATGGGGGGATATTCTAGTGTACATCCAGATGTTGGCTTGGTCTTGCTAACTCAGATGCAAAGAAATTAAAAGAAGAGATCTAGCCATACTGAGATAGGACGGATCTGGTAAGTCAGGATGAGAGGTGTGCTAGCTCAAGAAAATGTCGTAAGGTGCTATTCTTGCCTGTCCAAATGGTGATTTTAACACTGAGTGTTGTCAGCTGGTTTGGGGTTCTGAGCTGCAGTGTACAGTCTGGAGGTACATCTGCTCCATCATCTGTCTTTAGTATAGAGACAAATCCTTTCATTCTCTCAGATGCGTATTAGGACTGCAAGGTCTTCTGGGCACTGCCTTTCTGCCAAAGTGCTTTTGTACTACACCTTGTCTTATGTGAAGCCTGATCTCAGCAGTCACACTGTCTGTGGGTGGCAATAAATCCTTGTCTGATTAATGCAGTTTTGCTGCAGCCTGTCATAACTCCATAAAATGCACTGGTTTCCAGTTTGCTAGGTGGTGCAGCTTATTCACTGTCTTTGACTTAGGAAACCATCAGGACTTGATCTATTCTTCCTTACAGAGCCCCTTTCTGCCAATGTATCACCACGACAGCGGTCAAGCAGAGCGTCTCCACTAAATCTGTACACTGGGGAACCAAAAGAATTACTGAGAGCCCTGCCTTTGCCTATGAAACCTTCCATCAGTTTAACAAGACTGCATAGGTTGACAGGACAATAAACATGAGTTATATTTTGGGTGAGGCTTCTGCCCAGAGGGGTGGGGAAGAACACAGGTCATTGAGTGTGAAGAACTTATTTTTGTAGTCAAATAAATGTTAATATGTAAGATGGGTTTGTCTTCTTCCATAAATATGAAAGTATACAACCCACACAATAACTCAACAAACAAGCTGACACTGTCTATCAATAAATGATGACAATAGGGAAGAAGGAGATAAAAAAAACTCATCCCCAAAACATGAGGAAAATAATCAGTGCTTGAAGGTGAAGGTGCTGCCAGCTCCTACAAACCTGTGTCTGCCTTGGAGATGACCTAAACCAGAGAGCAGGACTGCACAGCAGAAAAAGAACCAAGCTAGATGAGGCAGGCAGGAACTGGTTGCTACTATGGAGCAGAGAGCTGCAGCTCATGGGGATATTTCCATCTGACAGCAGCATGTGTGGTATGGTAGCTCTCAGCCACCTGCCTCTTAGCTGTAAGGATTCTTCATGGATTTCCCGTGTGACAACTTCTGAAAAAGAAAAAAATCTGCTATCTATTCATGAACTACAAACCTTGCCATATGGCTGCTATGCAATAAATCAAGGCACATATAGATGTTTTTTGTCTGTTGTCTGATGCTCACCACCCCACCGAAGATTTGCTTCATCCACAACATAACAAGATCTAAAAGCTTTACATCTTTGGGCTTCATTACATTGGTCTCTGTTCAGACAGACTGGACAGAAGATGTATGCTAAACAAATCAGGAGGAATGTCTGAGTGCACCCAACTGAAACAGATTTGTTTTCTGAGTATATAAAAGCTTTTTTATCACTCCTGGCACATACATTTCAAAGTGTTATACTGCAGGAACTCTTATTCTAAGACTTCTGTGTAGCAGTGTTTGAAAGATTAAGGGTTGCTTGTTAGAATATATTTTTCTCTCAAGGAAACTTGTAGTCATAAGAAAGTGCTGGCTGTATAAGCCTTTGGAAAAGGATGGACGTAGGTAATCAGAAAATCTATATCTTGGTTCCCTAGTGGGAGGCATCAGCTCTCAAATAACCCCCACTCTACAGCCTTCCAATTACAGACTCTTGAATAACAATGAGATGGCAAAAGAAAGCCACTAGTTAAATATGGCATGTGATTGTCCCAACCTCAGCAAGGCCTGCTGATGCTGCAGTACAGATGTGTGGTGGTGCACAGTTTCCTCTGTATCCCTGTGGATGGTAAAAGGGCAGAGGGATTCATCCACAGCAGAAAAATGGGCATGCACTGAACCAGCCAACTCCTCTGCATCAGTAGGTGAAGTCTCATAGTAACACGTTGGTGAAAGGAATTCTTGACCTCAGCACGCTTCCAACTTGGCCGTGGTCTCCATGGTCTCCAGCACAGTTCCAACTTGGCCATGGTACTCCATCAGGGACCACCCTGACTGCCCAAGGGGAATGCCTCTTGAAAATGATGACAGAGGAATGGCAAGAGAAAGGAGTCCGAACTGTTGCCAGTCTGTAGCAGACCAGCACATTTTCCAACAGCTCAAGCCTGCATGAATGCTCAGGAACCTTTTGTAGGAGACCATTCACCAGCTGAATGTAGTCCTCACTTCTGCTTGCCTTGGACTGCAACAAAGTACATTCATTGTTCTGAAAGGTCTCTTGCCATTTCTACTTCTGAACGTAAATTAGAGACAAAAACGAGATTTTTTCTTTCCACCAGTGCTCATTTAGCCTTGCTGCTTTCACTGTTCTAGTGCAGACTCGTTTGACTCCACCATCTAGGATTTTAATTTAAGAAGGACTGGCGAGGTCTTTTCCTACAGATCTTCCAGAAGCAACCAAACCACTGCTCTTGCTGGGTTGCACCGTGAGGTGGCAGTGCAAACTGGGCTGACACTAGCCAAGTGTCAATCATCAGGGGCCATGGGACTGCCATGAGCCAGCCCTGGTGTTCATATACTCTGAAAGGCCACTCCCAGAACAGCAACAACAAAACCCCAACCAATGTTGTTGGGTTTTATCGTATCTCATTTCTTTCTGGTCCATAGGATGCAAAGGGCAACAATATTTTTTCTCCAGACACGAGCCTTTGCTGTGCTTCTGGATGTTGCTACAGAAAGTCTAGCAGCAGTATGTCATAGGCAGGCTTTCTGGTTGATTTCTGCCAGGAGAGCTGCATGTTTCTATTCAGGCTAAGATCCCACCTGTATCCATTTCTTCTGGTTTCACACATTTCCACATATGTGGTTTTAGCAGTCTGATCGGTTCTTAGTTCCTCCACGCGTTTCCAGATTTTACTTGTCTGAATCAGTTCTTGGTACCGTAGTCTCATAGTAAAATATACCCTGCTTTGTCTGAAGTACTATCGTTACTATTGCCTGCCACACATCAGCATTTATGTTGTAAAAGGAACTTGCCTTTGATGGAGCTTGTGATCTTTTGAAACCTAATCTGGAAATGCCAGCAGCAGACCATCAGCTGCAGACAAGGTGAACAGATTCAGTGGAGCAGGCTTTCTGTTTCTTGTCCCTCTTCACCAGCCCTTCCCTCTAATGTTTCACAGTTAGCTGTGAATGTTGAGTACTGCCCGATACTTGAGTACTTAACTGTGAGTCTGAGTACAGTCAAGCTTTACAAGCTTGTAAATCACAGTTCTGTTTACCTAGAAGCAAGGAGTTATTAGTAAGCTTCATCTTTGTACCTGCAATACTGGACAGTAACACTTCTCCCAGTTATAATGATGGTCTTTTAAACCACAGCTAAATTTAATTTTAAATGATAAAAAGTGAAAAATCATGAAAAAAAAAGGACCTGTTATTACAGCAAAACATATCTGATCCCGACCCAATGATCAAAAGGTATTTTGCTGGTGTTTTCTAAATCATGGGTTCCAAGACACAGCTTCCAGTCCATCACCTTGGGAATTCACACTGACTACTCTGGTGCATTCATGAGAAACAGAGCACAGAAAATCTGAATACAGATCAGACAGAGAGAGCAAACTGAATGTCGTTGTGGTTCATACAAGGCAGAGTATTTGTAGAATGCTGTCAGGAATTCAGGAGTAGGTTTTAGACACCTACTTCTACAATTCAGGAAGTCTGGGCTGTCTCCCAAATCTCTTTATTTCTCAGCAACAGAGAATAGGAATGCAGACCTGAAGGAAGCTGCAAAAATGACAAAACCCAGTCCTTCTGCAACCACAGCAACTAGGCGATCATTGAGATACGCATTCTGTGAGTCCTTCTCTGTTAGGAAGCAGGAGAGACCTGGAATCACTCTTTCATCACATGGAAAGTTCACTCAACCAAGTTTCTCCTCTGACTTGGGTAATGGCTGGGCTGTTACAGGAATGCCATGGCCCTTTGTTGCTTACTCTTTTCATTGGCACTGATTAGGAGGGAGGGGACAGGAACAACTGGGGAAGGCTTATTCCTTGGTGGGGGGAAGGCACAAACTCCCACAAGTATTTTCTGTGCCTCGTGAAAAAGTACTCCTTTTCTTCATCAGAATTCCATAAGCAAAGCCCAGCATTTTCTTCTTTGGCAATGGCAAGTTTCCCTTGCTTAGGGGTAAGGAGAGAGCTCACCACAGTTTTTCCGAGGAAAGGGAGAACCTTATTCATGGGAAGTTCTGAAAGGAAGAGAACACTCAATTCACTGATGATGTAGCCCCAAATAGCAGAAATTAAGGATTCAAAAATACGTCACTATCAGTATAACTAAATAATAGGGAAGAATGCTGTTCTGCAGGAGATGGCTTTGGCTTGCTGCATCTCTTCTTGCTCCAACCCCCTGGCAGGAGGCTGGCCAGGTTACTTGAAATGGGATTTGATTATGGCCTGCCAGCCAGAGCCTCTGCTGCTGTGCTTGGCTGCACAATGTGAGTGTGTCAGGACGAGTTCACTGCAAAGGAAACTCCACTGAAGTCGAGAGAGTTGTACTAAGAACAAATCCAGCCCATCGTTAGGCTTTCTTCAGGGTGAATTAAGAGCTGATGCAAGCAGGCACAGGTCCCACAAGGTTGGCAGGAATCTCTTAAGAGGCACAGGCCTGTTTATGTGGCAGTGCACTGCTCTGCGACCTGATGAATAGTCTAGTGCTTCTTGCCACACAGCAATCCTCTGCAGGTGGAGATATCAGTAAGAACAAGTATCACAAGTGCTTATAGCAGTGGAAAAAACTTAAGAAGTATAATCAGAAAATGTGTCACTGATAAACTACTGCTTACCTGAGACTGCAAACAACATGGAAAACTAATTTTGAGAGATCCACATGCAGTCATCACAAGTGAATTACTACTGTAACTACCATAGCAGTGCATTTGTCAGTTCCATTTTGTCACTGATCATATTACAGAAGCATCCAGCTAATTTACTTAGCTCATCATCCCAAATTACCATCTATGCCTGTCTGGCCAGCACTCATTGCCTTCCCTTCCCACTGTTCTCACCGGCTCTGTTTGGGACAGCTTCTGCATACCTATGCTGAGCTATCAACATGGAGATCAGAACACATGAAGCTGAATATGTGAGGCAGCCTAGTGATTTAAACTTGATTTAAAATAAAAAACGTGTAAGTAGCATAGACGCTGCTCCAAACATTGCATCATTTGTGGCAACCATTAATAGAGGAGAAAACACCAGTTTTTGAACGTATCTGCTACAAAGTTTTAGGCCTGCTGCATTGATCAAATGTAGAAATGAGAGGGCCTGGCTGCAAAATGGAGGCTCAAAATGTTCCATGAGCTCTTCAGCAGTATCCTGGGTTTTTGAAGTCTGTCTTCCTGGATTATTTTCTAAGATTTTACCCTCACTTTCTTCTCTTTCGCAAAACACTCCTTGGGGCAAAAGAACCAACTTTGCAACAGGATCTCTGTCACCTAACATACAGTAGCACAACTACTTCATCTCCCCCAAAGGCAACAGAAATTAGCTTCAGGCAAAGGTCTGGGCAGGCATGGTAAAAATTGAGACATCAGTGGATTAACATTTTTCCAGATTCCAGCAATAAATCAGGTATTAATGTTTTTAGTGGTGGTGGCCATGATATTTTGCTGAAGATCTGTAACGCAACAGGGAGCTTCTGTCCTTTGGTAATAATAAGCCTGAAATATGGGTCACAAAACACATTAAAAGGTCCTTCTGTTACCTGCTTTGCAAAACCTCGTGGACTTTTCATGCAAACACTGGCTTGAAACCATGCCCAGGGACTGTACAAACTTCTTCTTTACAGACAAACTGACCCTTTGCAGGTAGTATTTCTTGAATACAACTTCTGCAGATGTACTGGGCTGTCACTGCAGTGTCACTACGCTACTTTTTTTTTTTGGTTTTGGTTTGTCAGGGCAGAAATATATGTAGTATTCATTTGTAAACAGTATGTCATATTCAGTCAGTCAGTGAATGGCTGAGATTGTACGTGCTGATGTGCAGTCTGGCATTAGGGATTTCTGAGAGAATGTTGTAAAAAAAAAAAAAAAGGATCTGATTATTCAAACCAACTGTTTCTTCAGAGAGCAGGGCAGGAAGGGGTGGGAGTGTTCTCTGAAACACTCTGAAATTGAGATGGCAAGTAACATGTGATGGAGAGACCACCAGTGGAACCCAGCCAGGTTTTGATTATGCTGGTTCAGATCAACACAAAAGAGTCAGTGACCTGCTGGATTTAAACGGTCAGCTTTACTGTCCTGATTCTACCTTTTATGTTAAAACTCATCAATGGTTCTTTTAAGCTATTTTAGGAGCCCTTTGCCTGATGGAGGGTATAGAGAATGAGCTAAGTGCCTACTGTGCTTCAGGAGACACAGCAGTGCTGAAGTCAGGGAAGCCCTGTCCACTCCTCCAATAGCAGGATTTGACCCTGGATGCCCTCATCTGTGGGACAATACTGGAAGGTGGCAGCTTTCCAAAATGTACTGAGTCACGTGTAAGCATTTCATACCCATCTGCAGCTGTGGCCAGCTGTTGTGCTGGGAGAGCAAGATACGTGACGGTGGGAAGCAGAGGAAATAAACAACAGAAATACATTTACTTGTACATGTGAATGCACAGTGCCCAGAACAGGTGAAGTGTGCAGCTTTACCTGCAGGGACTGATAGGACAGGCTTGGGAGACACTGAGGTCTGTTCTGCATTGTCACATACATGTTTGTATGTCCACAGACAGATGACTTCACTTTGCTTTCTCATATTTTTATCCACCTGTAAAATGGGATGTCTGTGATCCAGTTGTGGGAAATTAGGGCTAGAAGCACACTTGGAATAAACTGAGTACAACTATGTGGTAGTCCAGGCAGCATCAACTTCACAATGACTCTAACTCAATTTTCAGTTCAAAATAATAAGGCGCGCAGCTGCTGGTAACATAGCCATCGCTCCATCCATTTCTCTTGCCATGGGCTGTGCATGGATAGGGGATTTGGGGTTTTTGCTGTACCCTGGCTTCTATTGTATTTTATTGACTTACATGACACTCTATACCATGTTTCTACATATGTTGATGTAAATGAAGGAGAACAGGAAGTCTAGTAGGATAAAACAGTTATTTAAAAGGACCGTGCATTTAAATAGAATGGCTTGGGTTGGAAGGGACCTTAAAGATCATCTAGTTCCAGCACCCTGCCAAATAAAGACAAGACAGCTGATCTCAGTGCCAGAGAAACAAGCCTGAGGCTCAAGAGACTTAGGCTGAGTTCCTAATTCTGCTAAACTCAACAGAGAGGCTGAATTTAAACATTTTTCCTCTTAGCTGTTTGGCTTTGAACAAGACAGCATTTCTGAGTCTGCTTTCATAAAATGAGGTAGATGTATTCATTCATCTGCTTTACTAAGTTTGGGCTGATTAAAGTCTTCTCTAAACCATGGGCCCGATTCTCCTCTTCCACAAATTGCAATCAGCAGTAACACTGTTAAACTTCAGTTCAAGCAAAAATAAAGCGGATGTTTTCTTGGTGTCCATAAAGTAGGATCCGTCTGTCTTTTCTCTTGGTGCTCATTCCCTGGTAGCAGAAGGTGAGTTTTTTACTCTACAGCAATTTTCAGTTTTTGTTGCATCATGTTTTGCCAAAAAGCAATTAAACCACAACATTTAACGATGTATACTAAAACCTTTCTAGTACCAGCGCATCTTCTGCAGAATTTAATACGTACATCCATTTATTTAATTTTAGAGTTGCAAACTGCTTAGGCACCTAGTCTCAAGTATGATTTACATCACAATTCCCAATGAAATAGGGAAAATAAGTTAGGTTTAAGTTGTATTGTCAGCTAAGAGGGCTAGAGTAGCATGAAGGTATATGCCAATTTGTACATATGCATAAATGCAGTCTTGTACAACTTCTGCTCACAGCACAGAAGGGAAGAACGTGGCATATGTGTATTTCCATAAATAAGGATGAAGAATTTTTTTAAGCTTTCCATAAATAAGCTACAACTGGGAGCAAAGAAAGAAGCAGAATTTCATTATGAAAGGGATTAATTGTCTAAATCTCTGAGGAGAATAAACAGAGTTGTTCAAGACATGGAAATGATTTTTTTTTTTACTATTATACTTGCTATATTAAATGAAGTTGGATTGATATGATAGGCCGGCACGTAAATACATGCAGTTCTTGACTGTGCTTTTCTACAGTTAGTTATTTTGTGTTGTGTGGTGTTTTGAATGCAAATATGTGGCCAGATTTGTAGCTAATGGTGTTTAGCAATTGGTCTAGAAAGCAAAAAGAAACTGCCTCCTGTGTATCTGAGTTATTGCTGAATAGGTGAGCAATATCCCCAGTTTAGGAATGTCCCCTGAGCCCAGCAGGTCTCCCAGCAGCCTTGCTGTTCATGAAATCTGTCTTTGTCACAAATAGCAAATCATAGGCTACGGAATATCGCAATCTCATTATGGGATGTCATCCTGCAGCACAAATACATTATTCTCAGTGGATTTACAGACAGCCTAGCCAACATTGCCACCAGGACATGACAGATGTACTGGGTCCAGACTTACCCTGAAACATGATTTACACTTGTCAGGACAGTGGCAAGAACAGACTGCAGAGAAGACTAGAAATACTGTCAAGAGAGTTTCTCCTTCATGGTTCCTTAGACACAATAATCCCTGTCCTAAAGCATGAGGAGGGGGAGGGAGCAGGTCTCCCTGGCTCTTTTAGTTACAGCAAGATGTAGGGAGTAATATTCTGCTCAGAATTTCTGTCGGTGGGGCATGAACTATACATTCCCTCATGGGAGCAAAGCATGTTACTCCCCTACCAGTAAATCAGCCTTGTAACATCCTTGTCGGCCCAGTCTGCAGATCCTAGAGATGTATTACAGAGGTGGAGAAATAATGTCTATGTCCGTCCAAGTTGCATTGTCCTCAGTGCAAATTGAGTACGGAGTGAGCATGCACCCTCAGGTGGCTCTGTAGCAGCCCTGGAAGCACATTTGTGTCTCCCATTTGCTCTGCCATTCCTTGTACACAGATCCAGTGAACTGAGGCCATGCTCAGGGAGCAGGGAGAGGAGGAGCAGGGCCATGCTGCCCGACTACCACGAGGCAGTTCCACTTTCACCAGCACATGCCCTTCTCCAACGTTTTGCAGCAGTACGCAGTTGTCATTCCCAAACGCCACCAGCAGCAGAGTGCTTCCAGTGCCACGCAGGGAATGGCAGGCCGTTAGGACAACGGGCTGAAAGCTGAGTTGTCCAACCGATGAACCCTGTTGGCTTCTGCTCCTGTGGCACTAATAGAGCAGTCTGGAGATTTACTAAACTAATTGCTATGTTGGGTCATCAGAAGAACAAATTTAGGCAGGAGACTATGAGGTTCTTTTTTCCCCTCAGGAGGCCTCCAGTTGTATTGTGTGAAGTGTGCTGTAGTCCTGCCCTGCGGTCCCCTGTGAACTCCCCCGCAGCAGCTCCCCAGGCACCCCCTGCATGCTGGGGCAAGCATCTCTTGGCCTGTCTGCTCCCTGCTTGAAAGCAGGGCTGTTGGCTTTTGTGTATGCTTGAAATCCATCCTCCAGCTCAAGCTCTGTAGGAGCCTACAAGCTTTTTGTAAGCTGCAGAGGTAGTTGTGCTCACTGCACATAGGTCAGGGTACCCTGACTGAAGTCAGTTGTCAGTTTACCGGTGGAGACAGCCTATCCAGTGTCCCAGTGAGTGAGGAGTGGGGAAAAAATTACACCAGTAATAACAGCTTGGTTTCATTTAATCCAAGAACTGGTCTCCCTAACAAGGGAAAACGTAAATTGTCTGGGAATGAAGTTAAATCAAACGGAAACAAGGAAATCAGCTTTGTGTGAGACTAAAATAAATGGGAGCAAACCTCCAGGCTGCACTGAGATGAGACAAATGAAAGAGGAAATGATCCACTTAGAGCTAGAGGAGTCCAGTTATCATACCACATGGAGGAGACAGCAGGAAAGCCCTTAGGAGATGTCTGCAGAACAAGAGTGAGAAATGTCACCCAGAGAGCCTGCAGGACTGCTGGTACTCAGTATAATGGCAGCCTGTAAGGGCAGCGTGGAGTTGGTGTTCCTGGGACACAAGGAGGAGACCTTCACTGTGTCTTAATGAGGAAGGCAATCCGAAAATCCTTGCACAAGCATGCAGGGCACGAATATGGGATGCTGCAGGGGAGAGGACACACCGCTTTCTGGAAGTAGAAGCAATGAGGGGTTCTCTGAGGGAACGAAAGGAGGTTGGCTGGGATGTAAGCAGAATTTGGAGAGAGGAATGTGAGTTGTGGAGCTCACCCTGCCATCTTGAATGGGATCTGATTGCCAAAAAGGGGGTATACTTCACCCTTGCCTGAGGTTTGAACTGTTGCACAAAGCACGGTGCCCGTTCACCTGAAGCAGCAGGCCTTCCGCAGGCAAGTGCTGAAGTGAGCTCTCGATCCAAATTCAAGGCCACCTTGGTTCAATGATGCTCTAGCCCAGTGAAATGGAAGCAAAACAGAAAATAGCTGGCATATCTCCATCTAGCAACTAACAACCTAATTTCCATTTCTCAACCATGGGCATTTAAAGCCCAAAGCCTTTCTGAGTAAAGTGTCTGAAAACCAGGGCCTTTCCAACCCAGAGAGATCGTTTATAGCTCTGGTCTGCATAAGCCTAGTGTTTAAATTTCTCATCTGTGAAATTTTAATGGGCAAGCCTTAGAAATAAGAGAGTTTTGCATGGTTTTACAGTAAAATCCAAGACCCACAGATTTATGTTTTAAATATGAGATATCCACTGTCACAGTCAAATGCAAGGTGAGTAAATGAGAAAAGTAAAAAGCAAATGAAAATTAAATGAAAAAAAAATGTAGCTGCATGAAAGTGAAAATCTGTTGACAGATTACACTTGTTCCTGTGGTCACCAGTACAAATAGTCTGGCTCTTAAGCAAAATGACCAATTGTTTCTGTGTTTCTACTGGGGATACTTTCTTTTTGTAATGTTAATACTAGTATTGATTCACTCTGGGCTTTAAGTATTAAGAAAAATTGAAGGAATTTATGAAATGCTGAAGAAAAAAATCATGCAGAAGAGAAATTGATAGTGTTGCCTATGCAATGGCAATATGATGTCCATTTACAAATGATGCATATCAGACACTACCTCTCCCTAAAACTCAGCAGGCTTGAATTCACTGTATAATCACATTGTTTTCCTAACCCAGAGAGATAGAAAACCACATGCCCACCTGGGAAATGATCATCTCTAATGACAAGGTAGCTGTAGAAGCAGCATGCAAACATTGCTGTGTCTCATTAGGTCAGAATTCTGGGAGAAAATCCCCAAATTAAGCTTCTACAGCCAGCATTGCAGCATGATTGGTATGGGCCCTGCTGCAAGGAACAAAATGGGGCTCCTGTCCAGGCAGTCCCTGTTCTCACCTCCCCATTTTCCATCTGCTTAGGCCAGCACCCAGTGTTGCGGTGCTGGGGGTCTTGTTGTTGTGTGCTTCATGGCTGCATCCTCCTACACAGCTTTGAACTTTAGCTCTGGGCCCATTTCTCTTGACAGATGAATAATGTTGCTTCTGGATTCAAAGATACAGGAGATCTGACTGCGATTAAGAGCCGCCCTCGAGCCCAGTATTTTACCTCATTGCCTTGTTGGTTGGAAAGAGAAGCAGGAGCCTTCTTGATGCTTGGAGGACTGAAATATCAATGCTTGTGTACTGGATCCACACTTCACCATAGCCTATCTCTGAGTTTAGGCGTTTCTGCTCAGCCAAGACTGCTAAAACAGCGTACTGTTATTTACCTTCTTAAATACATTACTCTTTGGTTGTCTGTGGAAGCAGCACCTCTTGAAATTCAGGTGATTTAAGTAGGCTGTAGGAAATGGCTGCTATGTTGTTCAAAGCTATTGGTTAGAGCCCCGTTCTCAACCCCCAAATCCAAACAGTCTCACTGACATCCTGCCTGCAGTGTTTTGCCAGGAGCCTCATGTATCCCCTTTTATTATACTTTCTCCATCATGCTGACACTGTTACTTCATCCTGGGTTCTGCCTCATGGGAACTCATCCACAGCAGAGTGAAGTCCTCAGATTTACCTCAAGGTCTTCAGTGATTGTTAGATCAGCTCCAAAATTAGTGGTAGGTCTTCCTAAATAATGTGTCTTAATTCTGCCAGGAAACTTTTTCAAAGGTGCTTAAATGTAGTCTTCTAAATCCTCCTTTTGGCATCTGGCTGAAGCATCAGAGCCTTCTAAGAGCTTTAGCTGGCTGGTGTTAGTGACACTGTAGCCATATAAGCAAGGTGTCAATAGAGTTTTGCTGTGAAGTTAGTTCCCTGTAGTACAAGGAAAGGTTATATTTTATTTATGGGTGATAGGCCTGTGAATAAATACAGTTATTAGCGCTCATAATCCTAACACTTACTGCTGCTCTACAATAAACATGAAGCATTTCATGGCAGTTAGAAATATTGCAAGGCAAATATTGGCCTTTTGAGACCCTGGAAAACTTCCTAGGTCTTTCACTCTGTATACAAGTGTGTGTTTTTATTGGCCATGCCAGTAAAGCATTGCCAAAGTCTGTCTCTGTTTCTGTAGCTTTCAGTACTCAGCTTTAAGAAAAGAGGAGAAGGAGTCATCCAGGTTGGTCAAAGGTGATCAAACTCAAAGACGGTGTGACTGCAGGAGGATGCCTACCTTATGTCCTGAGTCTCACAAAAAAATTTAGATCTGTTGAAAGGTCTGCTGAGACCATTCATTTGTCAATCAGCCTATGACAGATGACAGAAATCTGAAATTTCTACAAGCCTTCCACATTACTGAAAGAAAAATAAAACAAACCTGTGATTTTCACTTCTTTAGAAGTCTCCTTTCCTGCAGCACCAATGGGAAAGTGGTGTTGGGTGAATGTGGGTGCAGGACTCTCCATCTGTCACACTGGCCAATTGTTTCTTCACAGACTCTTGCCTTATGCTTGTATGAGAGCTCTCTGAAGCAGAGATCCTCCTTTTGATTTTTTTATTTTTTATTTTATTTTTTGTACAGCATCATATACAGTGGGGTTTGAATTTATGCATTTGACTCCTGCGTGCAAGCATAAAACACTTCCAAGAAGCACTGTTGAAGAACTGATCAGCTTTTTAAAAATGCACCTCTCTCTTGTGCTAGGCTTTTGTGTACAGGTAAACTCAGTTCAGTCCTTTGAAATCTTGTTAAGGGTAAGGGTTTCCTGTCCTGAAGATGTGGCAAAGGCAACTATTTAGGGAATTGCCATGCCTACATCTCTTCCTGCTCTAGGGCACCTACCCACTTGGTTGTATCAGTGCAACTGTTTGTGAGGCCCATGCTAAGAATAGGGAACTGATCTGTCTGTAAGAAGAAGAAAAAGGCTAAAGAGTGAAGCTGTATATTCATAGCTGGGCCACTAAGCAGATTCTCAGACTGTAGTACAACTCGAGGGCTTCACTGCAGCAAGTGAGTGGGAATCATCAGTAGGGCTGGGGTGAGTGTGCATTGCTGCTAAACACTTGCTATGCTGAAACACAGCCTGGAAGTGATGCTCTAAAGTCTTGTCTTCCAGTTTCTTTTTCACCCCAATGAAATAATAAAACTTTCTACCCACTTATTAAGACCCAGACATCTCTGCTGTAGGGGAAGAAGCTGGTTAGGGGGGAGCAGGAGCAGTGTGCTTAAGCACATTATCTGAACTAATGGAGATGCCAATCGGGGCCAACAGGGACTGGCCAGGCCAGGCCAGGGGTGTTGTGAGACTCTGTTTCAGTTAGCTGCTGTGCTCCACAAGCACTGATCTGCTTGCTTTTTCTTTCATCTCATGCAGAACACATAGTGCAAAGGGACAGGTGCTCTGACTCCTGTGATGAGCTGAAGTTGATGACTCCTAGTTAGCTCATCTCTTAAGCAGGGAAATCAGTTGAGGTAACATGCTGACATGCATTTTGCCCCAAAGCCTCTCCAGCTACAGCAGTAAGAAGGGCTTTTGTTCTGCTACAATGGAGAGGAAATTTTTCATGTATTATTTTAAACAGCATGCTGAAAGCAAGGACTGATCTTCCTTGCTAAATCCAGAGAAATTCTGTTGAACTCAATGAAAAATGCATCTGAAATCTAATCTCCTGATATCTCTGAGTGATATCAGGATCAGGTCTTGCAAGGTGTATGTTATGCCTACAGGGTTAACTGCCAATAGCAAATTAATTTTCATTTGATTCTGTCTAAATGAGCCACAAGAATCCAGCCATCATTACAAATTAGCATACTAACACTGGTAGCATTGTCCTTTCCTGTCTACTGCTTCTCTCCTATCCTGAGTTGATTTGGACACAAGTGACAGAAGTGAGAGATTGCAGACAGGATATGTGGATGAGGCAGAGAAGCAAAATTGCACGAGGACCTTACATAAGTCTGCTTACCTCATGCTCTTACCTCATAAATAACTACAGAACATCTGATGGCCCTGGGTGTGAATGAAATTCACAGCTTGTCATAATTATAACTATTCTTCCATCCTGTCCTTAATTTTGGTAACTGAGCAGGTACAAATTCTTGTATCTGCAGAGATTTGCACATACAAAACTGTATTTTAAATTCAGAGGTGTTTTTCACTCTCTGCTTTCACTGCAGAGCACGTAGTTGCAGACTGTATTCCCCTCTGAATTTAGGGACCCTCAAGTAGACTGATAACAGCTTTGAAACTTCCTTTCCTCTGGCAGGCTCACACAGTTCTGCTGGAGGATGCCAGGCTGTAGTGGAGCATCCCAACACTATATAGGCTCGTTAAGAGAAAGGAAGCTAGTGTTGTTAGAGAAACATGCCAGCAAGAAAGTGAGGTTTAACTTACCCCTGACATCTTCATTGTATGGGGCTGTATGGGGAGATGGGCAGACAACTGAGGGGCTGATCAGTCTTTTGGCTATAACACAGAGCTGTCAGTGTCCACTCCCCAACACACTGCAAGGCACAGTTTCTATTACAGCTTTCCTTCTGGAAATTGAGTAAATATACTTAAAACAAAACAAACTAAAAAGTCACAGTCCATTAACAATAACTGAGCAGAACTGAGAAAGTAAGAACAAGATAGCTCTAGGAGTCGGGAGCTAAATTACCTGTGGAGAGCATAGATAACAGATCAGCAGTACCACTGTGTATTATAGCCAAAATGTCGGTCAGCCAGTCATCTATCCATCTCTGTAACAACCCTGCATTGTGGACCTGCCTGCCTCTGCTTTACTGTGCAATGCAATGCAGCAGATGTCAATGACTCAATAACTTTTGCTTGTAATATCCCTGGGTTGCCCTGGCTGAAGGCATGATTTATTGGAGTTTTATCCATAGCATTCTGCAACCAAGTCCTGTGTCTGCTTTACTCTTCCATGAGCAGCTGATAGAGTCTTTCTTCTGCGTGCTCAAAGTCTTCATTTTCTTCTCCTCTAGGAATGTTGTTGTTAACATGCCCTGAGCAGAGTCATCAAAGGAAGTTGAGAGATGGTCAGTTCATTCAGTTTGTTTTTCTGCAGAAGGGCAGGCTCTTTCCTTAAACCTTGGGGTAGCATTATACAATCTACCTCAATTCTCCCTTTGCCCTCAGAATTAAGAAACCAGTTCTGCCCAGCTCAAGACACTGTTTAAAATCAGATTGTATTTGTCTATACATCAGTGGGAAAAGTAAACCTCTGCACTGAATTGCTATCACACTGGGCTCACAGCCACTGTAGTTTCATCCACCTGCTTCATCTACTTTAGTTCAGAGCTCTATATATGAGGAAATCCTTTTATTTCCTGTTTACATAGAGCCTAGCTGACATACAGAAGTCTAATACAAACAATAAAAACAGTAAAATTTACAACTGAACTGTTGAGGTTTCTAAAGCTGTTCCAGTGGATTTTCTGATGCTGAAACTGATGTTTTAGCAGAGCTTTTGTTACTGCAGCCAGGATACTGAAAATACAAAATAACTATAAAAGTATCTTTACTCTACAACAAAGACAGTTCTAAGTCTGAGACTGTTTCCTTGCCGTGCCCTTGCTTCTAGGTACAACCAGTTGAAAAGTACACGGTGGGATGAGAGAATGTGTTGGTGACATCAGGTGACACAATATAGTGCCCACATCAGGACGTGCCATGGTGCACATCCAGTTAATGGAGATAGGGAAGCTGATCAGGTTTAATCAAATATGCATGCATGCTATTGTTTTAGTTACACGTGGGCCAAGAGGAAATCATGGTGACCTTCCAAGGTCCTTTGTAAGCAGAATTTGCCTCACTGGCAAACAGATTGGGAAGCAGTCCTGTGGACATCTTTCCTTATTACTTATCGGTTTTGTGATGTCCTGTATCTATTTTCTCATGTTTATTTTCTATCACCTAATCTGTGTGCAGGACATGAACAGCTCAGTGGGCCTGTTTCTCATGGCCTTCTCCTCTGACCATGCAATGCAAAACAAGTCTTCAGAAATGCCTCCTCCATAGACACTTCTCCCCTCCCCATCTGCAACACAAATGCCTACCGGGGCTTCTCAGCTCTAGAGCAGAGCACAGCTGGATAAAAGGGCACACACAGGTACTGGTAAACATCTCCCTTTTTTCTCACACCCCTATGAAAGCAGGTGCATGGACAAGGTATCAGCTTTGGTGTCCTGCATGAATGGGATAGGCAATTTCCTGCTGCTTGCCAGGTATTACCGTGCTTCACTGGTGGACAAGGTTATCCCTTCCCTTCCCCTCCAACCCACATCAGGAGAGGTGACAGGCTCCCTCTGGGGCCTTCCTGATTATCTTGACTACTTTTACAGGAGCTATGGAAATAAATGAGAACATCAGACACTTGTCAGAGGGGTGGGGATCTGTCTGGGAGGGAGCTCCTGCTTGTCAGCATTGCCTGGATGTGACTTGAGCTGCCCCTGAAGGAGGACAGATGTGGGCCAACCCACTGCAGACCTGCAAAGGAAGGCTTTCCCATGCCCAGTGTCTTCAGCTGAGGACTTCATCTAACCAGGGATTCATTTATGTTCTAGTACTTCCAAGTAATGTAGGAAAACACAATTAAAAGGACTTCTCTGAGATTCATTGTGCAAGCCAACGTGCAGAGGACAACCCTGTAATCTTTTTTGGTGTTATTGTAATGTACTGCCCATAAGGAATAACACATATCAGCTTCAAATTAACTGCAATACACACACTGAAAGCTAAGTGGAGTGAATGGGGAGAGACCAGAGATAAAACGGGCTGCTTTCCAGATATTATTCTGAACATTAAAGTGAGCGGATGGAAGATGTATATCACAACAATAATCTATTATGCTCCGTGTACTAGAGCAGAACTTTCACCCTTTTAAACTCTCATTAAAATGCAGCCATTTTTGTTTCAAAGGATTAATATGTTGGCTCTAAAGAGGGAGGAAAAATGTGATTCATGGTGCGCTTGGAATTAGATATTGTTAATTGAAAATAACCCTAGGTGCTTACACAGTGCTTTTCAGCTCAAAATCTCAAAACTTTTTTTTTTTTTTTAATGAAATTCATTCATGTAAAGTAACTGCTGAAGGAGCTGCGTGCAGCAAAAATCACACAAAAAATACCATGAAAGTTCTTGTGTACCTACACAGTGCACTAAGGCAAACGTCAGCTATGGGCAGTAGGTATTTGAAACTGTGGGGTCTCACTGTCACGTAGGAACAAAACACCTGTCTGTAAAAATAACAGGAAATGATTTGTGAAGGTTTTGCTACGGCTGAATGAATGTTTATACAGCTAGCTAAAACAAGCCCAATGGAAACTCTGAAAAAAAACCACTGGTGCAGTCTGAATTCTGTCACTCTAAACATGGGAAAAAATCATTGTGAAATGAGGATTTTATATCCATTTGCAAGCTCCTAATCCAAACTAATGTAGAGAAGAAAATGTGCTTGTTGACCGCAGTGCACTTAAAGATGCTCTGAGTCCTCCAGTTTAACAGGGGAAGAGGTGGGGAGCAGGAGGCTGGGAGGATTCGGAGCATCATAATGTCTACTGTGGTCAACAGCCACAGCAAAGTTCCCAAAAGACTTCAACAAAAGCTCCAAGGTAGGCAGACTGTTAAGGACTTTACTGAATTAGGGTCAGCAGCGCTCAATTTGCCTGCAGAGCAAATAATGCCTGTGCTTGGCAGATGGGGAAACTGAGGCACTCACAGTGTGGTGGCTTGCCTAAGTTCACAGAAGAATTTAGTCTGGAGTAAAACAAAAAATCCTTGAGTCCTTTCCCTACCCACTCACTCTCCCAGTGACAAATGAAGAAGGAGCACTGTTCACAAGTTATGGTGATTTCATAAAGCGCAGAGCAAAAGCCTTTAAAATTAATAAAAGCAGAAAGAGCTCATTCAGAGAGCGCTCTGTTCTTCCTTGGTCTCTGGAGTATTACAATGACATCTTGTAGTGGTGCTGCGAGGATTTACGCTTTACTTGCTTATACAGTGCTGCTATTGACGTGTTGAAGATTTAGCTTTGTAAGGTATTTGTTTCCCAAGTCATTGTGACCTACTTTAAGTTTGTTGCTAAGTGGCTGGGATTTAGAGTGGCTGGGACACTGATGTAATCAAAGCCACACTTTGGTGCGTGTAGGCAAGACAGGTCACTGATATCAGTGATAGGCCAGGAATTGTGCAGTGCACCACCAGAAAAGATAAACGACTGTGGGATAAAGATGAGGGGGCCCTATACACTGAAAGGAAGGATCTGCTTGAAGCGGAGAGAGTATGATGTTTTTCATGTGGCTAATTGATGCAGTAACTCCAGCAGGAAGTCTTGTGGCTGATGAGTGTATCCAACACCTCCAAAGCCCTGCTGGAAGCAGAGGTGATGACCATCTCTGATAAGACATTTCTGCAGGCTTCTGTTCTTTGGCAAGGGATGGCTTCTCACAACTTCTAGCTTCTAATGACTTTCTTGTTTTATTAGCCCGTTTCCTGGTTATAGGAATAACTTCCTTTTACACTGTGTCTGGGAGGCAGACAATTAGGTAGGGAACAATACAGATCCAAGAATCAGAGAAGACGACTAAAGCTAAAGTGATGTATTCTCTACCCAGCTTCATCTCTGGTTTTTCCAAAGAAGAGCTAGCTGTAAGCTGCATGTAAAGAAGCCAGCGATATTAAAACACTTGGCTCTGAAGAGATGTAGGATTGAGAAACGAGAAGAAGCCATAATTGTAATTTTACTGTGAGCAGCTTCCTGTTAACCTCAAAGAGTGGTGGAGGACAGGGTGGAATGGAGAAGGCTGGAGGAAAAAGCATGAGGATGTGCAGAGGGCAGTACCTGGAGGGGGCTCATGGTAGGTCCGTGGACAAACCTCTCATACCAGAAACCCAGGGAAGTCAGCAAACAAGCTCTTGCTGTTGTCAGCAAGGTCAGGATTTCACAGAGGTCTGACTGTCTACTTTACGTAGTCCAAAATACAGGTCACAACCTCACAAGGGGAGCTCCCACAAAGCATGGCACAAGAGTGATCTTGTCTTTAAGGTCTTTCATGTGTCACCATGGCTTTTATGACCTTGTCTTCTCTCATATGTGTGACCTTTTCCCAAGGCTCTGCAGTGAGTTCCCTGCAGAGGCCATTAGTGCCTCTTGTGATGCAGCAAACAGAGAGAAAAGGGACAAAGAAACATTTGGGTTTCTCAGGAGCTCGGCACAATGTTGTAGAAACATCATCTCTGTTTCCAGGACAAGACACAGGTAGGCACAAAGCAAAGTTGCTCCTCAAAAGGTCTTTCAGTCATGATTGGAAAAAATAGTAGCGGTGTTTCAATTAACACTCTGAGGGTGTCCAGACATACCATGGGCCTCGGAGCTCAGGGTTCGCTGCAATACTGAGCCTGCATGTGTTAATGGAGTGCAATGCCTCCACAAAGCACATGCTCCCTGCCAGCCCACAGGAAAGAAGTGGCAAAATCATTGTGGTTGTTTGGGTCAAGCAGAAGGTGGAGTTTGATGTCCACCTGTAAAAATCACAAAGAGTAGACCTAATCCTTGGCCCCCACTGTCTCCCAAAATTAAGCCAATTTCCCACAGAAATGAAAGGAAATTTTATCTGAATAAATGTCCAGAATTTACTGGTGTTACATTGCTTATGTAACCAAGGAGAATTTAAACTGATCATTTATTTTCCCATGGAAAATTCCCATGAACAGTAATAGAGGACACCCTGAAAGGCTTTTATCTCAATTACTACAGAAAATTACACAGAATTAGATCCTTTCTAATGGTCTTCTGAATCATCCTTTGGGATTTGATAGCAGGAATGTAATTCGCTATTGAATTGTATAGACTAATGGAAAAACAATGCCTATAGAAAAGTGTTCACTATCTATTAATGTCCATAGGGCTTCCCTATAAAAGGTTTCCAAGAGCCTTTTATTTACAAATACTTCCAGGGGGGTCTATTTATGCTGTACACCTCTGTTTATAATGCACACTCATTAGAGTAAGAAAGGCAAAAATAGACAGCAGAGACCAGTGATCTTGTTTCTGAGAAAGAAAGACAGCATGAAATCACATGAAAGCATCCTCATAACCCCATGAAAATGCATTGCACATGGCAAAAATGGCAGAAAAACCCTGAGATTTTGATCCTGCATAGAGTTCCTACTGGCATACCCTTGACCCTACCTAAACTCTCTAGCTCTAGGGAGGTGCAAAGAGCTTGCTTTACTTAGGATTACACAAGTACACGGACTAACAGCGTAAGTTGCTAATGGTGTTTGATTGTACCCTGGAAGCTTGCACGCAAGAAGCCGTGACTGCATGTGTCATACAGCAGCAACTGATCAATTCCTTGCTTGCTTCCTTTAGCTGAGCAGCCTGGCCCCTTAGGTGCAAATACAGACCCCTCCTGGGTACACTTTGCTGTCCACAGCTTGTTTCTTTCTCCCCTAGAACTCATCAACCTAACAGAATTGGACTTCCTGAACCCTGCTCTGCACCCTCACTCCCACCTCACAGACATCAGTAGCACCATGGAACTGTAAAGTTTTCTGGGTCTCCATGGTGGAGTCGTTTGCTGCAAGTTCAGTCAACATCAAGGTTATCTCTAATGGTGTCAACTGGAACACTTATGGCTGTCCAGTTTGTGATGGAGACTCTTGTATTCCCTTCTAGCTCTGGGGATTTTTCTCTATAGCCATCACTTTTCCTACTTGTTGAGGGCGCTCACGGCACTCAGGCCTCCAGGTCGTATCCTACTGCTCCAGTCTCCCTAATGACATTGGTGCTGCAGGGGATGGGGCTTATGATGAGGAGATGTCATTTCTTCAGCAAGCAAGTGACAGTGACAGGAATGCTGTACCCAGAACCGAGCCCTGGAGCAAATCTATATCCAGTGGCATCTGCCTTGCTTAAACTGCTGGTTTTTTTTGTTATTCTTTTTTTTTTCTATTTTCTTTCCTCCTTCCTTCCCCACTTTTTTTTTTTTTTTTTTTTCCCTGGGGGATTCTTGGATTCAGAGCATGGTAGAGTGCTTTCATGGACTTGGTATATTTTAGGAGTGGTGCTGAGCTCCTCTTCCAAACTCACTGGTCAAGAGACTCAGTGTAGTGGCTATACAATATCTGTTCTGAGACTTTTCCATTTCTAATGAGCATTTCTGTTCCCTTTTCTGCTTATGCTAACTGTTTTTGCTCTGTTGTTATTAATACAATCCCTGAAGGAAAACTCCTTGCTGACTGTAGTTGTAGGCTTTTCAGCAGATTTGTTATTCTACCACCTGATGGGAGGGAGACATGCTGAACAGCGCCTGACACTAGCGCTATGCCACAGTTCCCCTGAGTTGAAGCCATGCAGCTAAGCCTGTCAGATGCAAGTGTTTGCTGGGCTGAGAACAACAAAAGTCAGAGCAAATGTCCAGGCATCCATCCTCATTCACCTCTTGCATGTTCATAGTAGGGGATAGGAAAGAAAGCTGACAGGAGCAACATCAGGATTTGCCTGTGTCTGCAAAGTAGCTGGGGAGGGAAGGAAAAACATGGTGACTTTATTTGATTTTCTTCTCAGGAGACAACATGCCAAACTGTCAGAACAGGAGCCACAGGAGGATTCTAGAACCAAAGAATATGGTTTTGTTCAGTTTTGGTTTTGTTTTGTTTTTGTTTTTTGTTTGGATAATTCAATTAGGAAAATGTTTCAAAAGTGTCACTGTGGCAGGTATCCCAACACTGCACATCCATGCATTGAATGTCCATGGGACAAAAGGTGATTGATAACCTTGAACCAAAGAATGTTTTGCATTTCCAAGGGATCCGTGTGTATTTCAGGTATTTGTATGCCCAGCTGCTAGCACGAAACACTTATCAGGAAATGCAGATCATTCCAGCAAGCAGGAAATAGCATGCCCAGTACTCAAAGTAGAAAAAATATTTTAGTTATTTGATTTATAAGTTGAACTAAAACTAGAAAACCCCATTCATGTCCAGGTCCTGGCACAATAATAGCTTTCTGTAGTGAAAAGCACAATACCCTTGATTTTCCGTATCTTTTCCTTTTCCCCCTCATTTTTTCATTATTTTTCATTTGCAAGTGTCTGTCTTGGCAGAGAGACAAGTCCTGTGTTCAGGACATGAACGCCTACCCCTTATTAGAGACCACTAAAATGTTTTATCTGACACATTGGCAGTCTGCAACAACCATTACAGGAGATTTTTTTCATTATAGATTTTTGTTGTCTTTTGTTTCTCTTCATCTCAGGTCTTCCCTTCTTCTATGAATGAAGCTTTTTGCCAGCTAGAGTTTTGCTGAATTCTGCTTCTCAGTAACAGAAAAAAATAAAAAAAGGAAAAAAAAAAAAAAGGAAAAAAAAAGAAGCTCTTAACAATGTGTCTGCAGTGGCCAGGGAATCTCCCTTTTGTCATCAGATGTGGAAAGGTAAAAGTAGAAGATGTGTGAAGTAGAGCAGTTAAATACATGACAGCTCAGGTCTCCTGGATTTCATTTATGTTAATGTATTTTTATAGAAATACACTCAGAAATCTCTTAGCTCCTCATCCTAAGGAATGGGAAACTGATAGAGAAATCAGTGGCTTGACAATCAGTTACAGATTAGGATATTCTAACGGGGAGCACAATGTGGGGAAAGGCAGAGGAAAGGGACTATTGGCTTTTAACACATGACCAAGGGACTGCATTTTCTCTTTGTGTGGATGCTGTTACAGGGAATTGTAGCATTTCCTGCAAACCTCCTGTTTTCCCACTGCTTTCTGCCAACTTGTAAGTAGTGCATTCTTCAGGGACACAGGAAAGTGGCTGGGGAAACTTGGAAAAAATGCCTGTCTTTCACAGCTACCACCACTATCCCATAGTCTGGGATTGCTCTTAATGAGGCTCCAAAGAAGGAGCAGGAATGTCTAAATCACAAGGAGAGTTGCTATTTGACAGTCTGCATGCAGGGTGCCATGTTGAAATCTGCTCAAGAGCTGCAGAGTTTGATGTGGGGCTTAAACTGCTGCCGGCAGCCACCCTGTGAGCAGCAGGGTGATGCAGGAGAAATGGTGTAATTGGTTTTTCTCACCCTGGATCTATCCATCACTGCAGGCACAGACTCGCTGGTAATTTTTCTAAGCTACGGGAGTAGGAAGAGAGTTGTTGAGTGAGATCTCTGAGTATATACAGTGAAATGAAACAGGAGTGCTAATGACCAGTTCTTCATTATGTTTATATCTGGTTTCCAGTACAATGGGACTCTGATTCTCATTTGTGGCTTTTGATATTACTGTAATACAAGTAATTAACTACAAACGAACATCAATGAGCGTAGTCGAGCCATACATAATGCATGGAGATGTGAAAGGGAATGTGTCTTTCTGTTTGTATTCTCCAATCTGCCCAACCAGAATTTATTTATTCTATATGGAACAAAAAGCAAACACCAAATCTGTATCCTCTCTGTGTAGGGGGGAATTTGCACATGGATCAGGTGTTTCATGCTCTGGACATATCCCTGTACCAGAGCTTTAGTTCCAGTGCAGCACTACAACTCCCAACACTGCTCAGATCTGAATCCAAATTTTACTATTTGAGATAATCCCAATTTATAAATAAAACTAATGACAGAAAATTGACATAAACCATGGAAATGAGCAGCAGAAATATTTCCAAACATTGCTTACAGAGGCCCTGAGCCAACCCACTTAGAGTCTATTAACTTCATCATATCAACTTCAAAGGTGCCATCGTACAATCTAGTTATGTTAAACAATGAGATAAACAGATGACCAGTATATATATATATATGTATATATATATTTAAAGGACACTAAGAACAGTAAATGATTTGTCTGAGGTCTTTAAATATTTAGTGTTTGTAGTTAGTTGAGAATCAGGAGTCTGCTTCTCAGAACCCTGCTTCAAAAGCCTTGGTAGATATATGAGCTGCAATGATAGATTTCTTGCTTGGGATATGCTCTAAGCGTCTGCTATTCTTTTAGAAAATGTTATAAGCATCCTGAGTATGGATACTTCGAGGTTGGCTATGACAGATGCAATCCCATTGTTTCAAAATGTTTTAATGAGCACAGCTCCAGTGCCATGTGGATGGCTCGATGCTGTGTTCTGCTGACAGGATGTACATCACAACTCTTCATGGGAGGGACTTTTTTTTTTTTTTTAATCTGGAGGAAAAGTTTAAGTCCGTCAAGGAGGCGACACATCCCTTTTTAAAACAGTCTCGAGACTGTGGTATGTGCTGGGTTTTATTGATCTATTATAATCCTCTTTATACAGCAATTGTGCCTGCAATCACACAGATTTTTACTTACAGACACTGAGAAGTAGTCTCTGGTGTCTGGAGAGAGAACAAGGGCAGGGGAAGCATCTCATGGTCTCCGGGAAATATCTTGGGCACCAGGTGTTTGGAGAGGGACAGAGCTGAACAGAATCCATGCTGCTGTGGCTGGCAGACTTTCACAGCTGGTACCACACGTCACCACGTGGAGACAGTTCCAGGTGGTAAAATGAATGGGGGTCCATGGGCCAAAATGACACTGACTTTGCTCTGTAAATTGGGAAATGGGAGGAGGAGCCCTGTGGATACAGGGCAGAGGCCCATTTCCTGACTGTTCCAGATCTCCCAAGTCTGGGTGTGCTCTGGTGGGGCTGCATGAGTTTATGTTCAGTACAGTTCCCTCAAGTCTTGCCAGACTTCATCAGAAAGTCTCTTTTTGCCCTGAGTCTGCACTAAACCTGGTCTTTTTTGATCCCAGCCTTGGGGAGCCTAAAGCCTGCTAGCTGTATCTGCCATTTTGAAGACATTTTTAGAGTGTGTGCAGCAGAAGCAAAGTTTCTAGCACCAGTATGAGGGAGTCCTGATGTAGAGAAGCACGAGGAATGCTTTGGTGAGGTCCTGCCTGGGACCCCCGAAAGGCCCCACTCCAGAGCCAACCTAGGGGCTGCTAGTGGAGGGAAAGATCTGAAGATCAGCAAAGCGGCAGAAGTACACGAGGTATTACCAGGGCAGGATAATGGAAGTGATCTCCCAATAAATGTGAAATCAGCTTTGGTTTCAGCTGCTCTGGCTCCCTACTCCTGGGACTGTCACAGGTCTGGGAATTAAGGCCACGCAGAAGGAGTGAGCAGGGAGGAAAAAAGAGGAGTGTGGGAAAGTGCTGGGAAAGGAGGGAAAATTCGTATTGGGCTCAGCTATCTGTTGGAGGAGCAGAGCCAGTGAAGGAGGGAGGGGGATGGCACAGCAGGATCCAGGCTGCCACTGAGCATCTCCCTGCCTGTGCACGGCTCACTTCCCTGCTCCATGTCACTCTTCTAATCCATGCAGACAGCCTCTTCTATAGGCTAGGACCAGGTTTCTGCAACACAAGGCAAAAAGGGCCCTTGAACACCTTCGGATGTACCACAACAACATGAGGCATCAATTGCAGCCACCAGGCAGGAAAAATAGAGCATTTCCAGTCAGTAATTTTGTTCCTGGTGAAGCCCCTTGCCACATGAGGCTTTGAGCTACAGCTGCTTCAGTGCTAAGGACAGAAAGGAAAGATGCTCCTCAAGTCTACTTGTAGCCTCAGAAAATCTGTGTACAGTTCCTATGAAGTGAGGGATGAAACTAGCTCATTCTGTGGCATACCATAATTTCAATTGCAGTGAAATAGCCTAAGACGATTTATCTGAGACTCCATGCTATTTCTGTGTCTTGCTCCAATTAATTTCCCCTACCAGTTTTCAGCAACTCATTGAGATGCACCAAGGGTCAGGCCCTGGCTGTCTGCTCTTTCTCCCTGGGTATCCTGGGCCAGTTGCTCTTCATAGCTACCGCAGACCTGTTTCCTCAGTCTTAGGATGGTGGCATTAATACTCACTTGCTATCCAGCAGTTTTTTGAGAAAGCCTATTCAAGTGTGAAAAGCATTTTGAGGTCTCAGGTCATGCAACAGAAGTGAGAACAGTTATTTCTTCTCTTTCGATTCATTTCTCTGTGGCCTATTCTGTTGCTAAGTGCTGGAAGTGGCACTGAGCAGAAGAGAGGGTATCTGTTCTGCTGGAGAAAAAGATGGGGAAATCTGTTTTGCAGGAGCAAAAGAGGAAGACACTGAAGGAAAGAGAAAACACATAGGAGAAAGGTAGGGTATGTGTAAGAGGGAGGGCACAGCTTCCAGTGCAGGCAAAGAACAGCTTAGTAGTCAGGGTGTTCAATCCCTGTCCTAAATAAGGTGAGTATCCTTACTGGTAAGTCTTGGACCCACTATTGAGAGGCCATAGGTTCTTCCAAGGCCCCAGATAACACCCACAGAAAGAGCTATAGGGATGCTGCAGTGTTTCCACAAAAAGTTCTGTTTCAAAAAGATAAAAGATTTGGTAGAAAAACCCCTGGCCAACCGTACTTGCAATCTCATTCTCATTTATTTGCTCAAATAATCCCCAGTGCTTGATTTACGTAAGACTTGAATTAATTGTGTATTTATTCAGAGATCTTAAATTGCACTGATGTGATGAGGGAAAATTGCAAAGTGATGCAGTTTCAAGGGTATTAACAAGAATATGACAGTGCAGCAGATCCCACTTGCCACTGAGGGACCCAAGCCCATTCAGAGGTTTCTGAGGAAGACAGTAAGGAGGCTCCTTATTTTGCAAGTACAATGTTTTTCTTGAAGGTGAATTTCTGTTACCACTGGGGTGGGGACAGAGAGGTTCAGTACCTGTCAGACTCCTGAAGAAAACACAATCTGACTGCTCAGTGCTCTTAGTGAGCAGTGTTGGTTTGAGCTCAGACACTAAATGAACACATGCTTTGGGTCTGACAAATATCTGAATAATGCATGGTACCAGAAACAAAACAAATTCCAGACGAGCAAGAAACATGGAGCAGTTGAAACCCTTGTCTAACGGAAACCTTCTGGAAATACGAAAATGACTATAACTTCAGGCAGGGGTGCCATGAAAAAAGACAGTGAAACTGAGATCTCCATTGCTTCTGGCATTTGTTGTCTCTGAAGTACTTTCTGTTTTCCATAGGCATTTTGTGAATTCAGGCAGTCAAAGCTAGCTATAAAACTTACTGAATGGGCTTTAACCATTTTGAACAGAGGGAAAAAAAAGAGAATGGAAGTATGTCTGACACTGATGTGGGTGGAGAGTTGGTCTGACCATTTGGAGACCCACTGAAGGACAGGATCTGAGACAAAACACTCATGAAGAGACTACTGGAAGTTCCAGTACTGAAATATGATGCAGCAACCAAGATACAGGTAGAGGAGAAAGCCCCCCAGTCCATGAAGCCTGTGGAGAACATCAGCTTGAAAGAGATGAGGCGGGAGAGTTAGGGCTGAAAAGCATAGCTCATATCTAAAGGTCCAGCTACTTCACCAAGTGGTGCCAGCTATGCATGCATCATAGCAGCTGGTAGTTTGCCCTACACAGAAGCGGAACAAGGTCCCCACACAACTAGGAGTGGTTATAGCAGGCATATGAGACCTAGAACAAAACAGAAGGTCTTGGCATGGTTTGGGGTTCAGGAGTTAATGCGACTTCTGTGCATGCTGATGATGGGGAGCGGTGTTATCACAAGAGGGAGCTGTCTGCCTGCATGAGATTGACACCCCAGACAAAAACACTGCAGAGAAATAGCAACAGGGCTCTCAAAACCTGAGGGGCAGGAAGCAAGAGGTTCTGAGCACTCAGACAGACTACAGCAGGGCAGCATGGGTGTGCATGGGCTGAGCCAGGTTAGCAACACCACTCTGGGTAGGCCACCACCACCGAACACCTCTAATTGCTCCTCTGCAATTCAGGTCCCACAGTGTGTTAACACCATCAGTAAATTGGTTTTATTTGTAGGCTTTGCTGGGGAGGAAGATGAAGGAAAGGTGCTTGGTCAAAGTCAAATGTGGGGCTAAGTCAAACAGGTTCATGTGGCAATGCAGCTGGTCTCCAAAGGCTCGCATGGAGAATGAAGTCCATGTGTGTCAGAGCTGGCCGTGCGTGGCGTCTGTGCAAAGTGAGGCCTGTCCACCCAGCAGAGGGCATGTGGATGCACACTCCGGCACTCCTACCTTTGCCTTTGGGACATAATTTCGTAGATAATGAGATATCAGTGCCCTAAGAGTCTGTGTAAGGCGATACAGAACTAAGCCACAGGCGGTGCCTGTTCTCCTTTGAATAGGCTGTGGTTTCTGCCACAGGGGCCAAATCTACCCTTGATTTTCATTCTTGTTTCAGGTAAGGTCCCACTGCCAGGGGTGCTGAGCTCCCATTTCTGACCAAGGTTAGTGGTCCTGTGGAACCAGGCCGCAGCCCTGAGCACAGGTCTAAACGCTAGTATCTGCATTTACCATGCATCAGGGAAACCAGCCTATGAACGCTTAGTTCCACCTTCCTGGTTTTTCTCTGAATGCCTCACTCCAAAATTTGGTACAGAGAGTTTACCTTTGTCTGGGACTGAGACAAAAGCTTTGTTTTCTGCCAAGCTTCAGAGGATAATACTTTTTGAAGCAGTTTGCATCAGTGCCATAGCACTGAAGTACCCTGCAGAAGCTAACAATGTATTTGTGGGCTCCCTGGGCAGGAAGACAGATGGATGCAGCAAGGCAGATAACAGATCATGCTATATACGCTCCGTGATGGGACCAGGGTCAGAATATCAGGCTAAGGGGAGGATATAACTTCAGGTTGAAAAGTCAGTAGGTGTTAAAAACACATACCGAAGGAAAGCATGCTGTCTTGACAGTGGGGGAATGGATGGAGATCAGAGGTTTGGGTCCTTGGCACAAGCTGCTGGACTTTCAAGTCTTCAGACACCCCACTTCCCCTACCCTTTGTCTGTGGAGCTCACGGTATTGGTGCAGCAGTGAGGATACTTTGTCTTGGTCTTTGCTTCACAAACATACAATAAAATGACTTCATGTATGCATGTGTGTGTATACACACAAAACCTACAGGATGCCTTATGGAGCCAGAAAGGAATAAACACAGAATGCCTCTGGGAACATGGGGGAAGAGCAGAGTTCCAAGCCGATTATTAACCCACTTGCAGGACAAGGCTTTTACTGAAGTTTACAATTCAATTAAAATTAAAATAAATAAATAAATAAATAAATAAATAAAGGCATCAGATTCTGAGCCGGAGCTCCGACCCCAGCCTCCGCACCACCCCCGAAAACCCACCACCCCCGGCAGCAGGCGACCCCCACGCCGACCCGGCACGGCTCAGCCCGGCCCGGCACGGCTCAGCCCGGCCCGGCACGGCTCAGCCCGGCCCGGCACGGCTCGGCACGGCTCAGGCCGGCCCCCAGCCCGGCGGGCGGCTCGGCGGGGCCGCGGGCGGGCGGGGGCAGCGCGGCCGCTTGTTGAGCGCCGTGCCCGGCCCCGCTCCGCACCTCCCCGCGCACGCAGCCTCCGCGCCCGGGCTGCCCGCCCGCGTTCTTCCATTGCACCATTGCAAACCCCTCCCGTGTGCGTGTGTGGTTTTTTTTTCCGTCCCCCCTTCCCTTTCTTTTTTTTTTTTTTTTTTTTTTTTTTTTGCATGAAGATGGCGGCGCCTCTCGCCAGCAAGGCAGGGTCCGCCGGCACTACCAGCAAGCCTCCCTTCCCGGAGCTGGATTTCCGATCGGGAGCGAGGGTGGAGGAATTGAATAAACTCATCCAGGAATTCACCAAGCACGACCAGAGGGAGTACGACGACCAGAGAGCCCTGGAGATCCACACGGCGAAGGACTTCATCTTCTCCATGCTGGGTAGGGCAGGGACCGAGGGCGGTGGCGGTGCCGCTCGGGGACCTCGGGGACCTCGGGGACCTCGGGGACCTCGGGGACCTCGGGGACCTCGGGGCAGGGCTCCCGGCCGTACAGCACCGGCAGAGCCTTCCCCCGCTGCGGGCTCTCCGGCCGCGGAGCCGCTCTCACCGCCAGCAAACTGTTTTTTCCTGGCCCTTCCACCTCCCCTTCGGCAGTGCTGTGTGTACAAGCAGAGAGGAAAAGCAGGGTGGCAGAGCCGGCCGGTGCTGGAGGAGTACGCCGAGCCAGCAGGGCTGCAGGCGAGGCGAGCCCGAGCCTGTATTGTTTTTCCCCCCAGCTATCCAAGCTGTAGGAAACACAGATTTTTATTTTTATTTATTTTTTTTCCACTCGTTTTGGTTATTAGACCGGCTGATGCCTGAGCAGGAGCATCCTCTGAGCTGCGGTTCTTGCCTGGGTTGCAAAACTTGCTGCGAGTGGAGCAAGTCAGATTGTGGCGGGGGGAGTCCTTGTCTGCACGAAACTTTGAATCGCGGGCAGGGATCCTGAAACCGGGGTGAGACGCGTTGGCCCTTGCAGAAATCACCTGGGCTCTGGCATGACTAAGGCTTATTAAGATTAGCAGCGGAATGATGAACAACTCTGGTTCTGTAGGCATTAATTTCCCGATAAATATTTACCTTATTTTGACTAAGAGATAACTCATAGGAATGAGAGCCCTTGAGATACAAAAGGATGCTCTTCGCTTGCAGGTTAGAGTTTAAATCAGTCTTCTGGATTTGAATCGATATCCCAGCAGTTTCTGGGTGTAAAATAACACGGGTAATCAGCAGGTGTGGCCAGGGAATGGTTCTTTGTGGCTCAGAGGTGCACGTAGACCCTTGAAGCATATGTGGCACAAGCCAGATGTATGGTCTGTGTGTACACAGTGAATAACCTACATCACTTTTCTCATTCAGCAGCACAGAGCTATCCCACTGTGATCATAATTATTTTCTGTATCGTGGGGGTATCCTATCCCAGAAATAGACCGCTTTCTCTGTAGCCATGAACATACCTACGCTCACCAAATGACCATTTACCTGTTCGGCTAGTTATCTTATAAAGTACCCGGATAAGTATAATTGTCTGCTCTGGGATTTGCACAGACTATTTTGTTTATTGCTTTTTCACCAAGGGCTGGACAGGATATAACAGACTAAATTTAGCTTGAGAACAAGGACAACAAGTTGAAAAGTCAGTAGCATGTATATTTATAGTTGCTGTTATAAATGTTTTTCTCTTCCTGTTTAAAAAAAGTTACATGGTAAAGCCTTGGTTGCAACAGTCTGTAAGATTTTTGTTATTGAAAACCTGATCCCATGGAAGTCGTCCACTATTATGATGTGATACATTTTTCTATCAGGGCATTAAATAACTGGCTGAGGAAGAAGGGCTTGACGAGATGAAGCAGAGAGGACAGAAAACAGTGAGAACAGCAGTTCTCAGTGTTTGGCTGGTAGGTAGAGAAAGCTTGATGTGATTGTGTTAAACCATTGCTTGTCTTTGCAGGGGACAGGGACCACGGCATTTTTTCCTGTCTCACTGGCAGGAATAGGCAATAGAAGAAAGAATAGGTTGTGGTGTACCTTGTATTTCTGCGGGTGCACCCTAAGGGCTTGCTGTTCATGAAAACAGCTTTGGGTTGTTTAGAAATAGCATAGATTAACGTGGCTGTCTGTTAATGTAACTGGTGGGAGATAAGCATTCTTCAATTTTCAATGTATAGACTAAAAATGGGTTTAAACAGAAGCTATATTTCTATCGAAGTTACATCTCACAGTTAGCAATGAGACGTGTTTCTGTAAAAAGACAAGACCTCAGGACCAAGCCCAGGACAGAAATAGAGACGGGGTATCTGAGTCATCTGCCTTAGACCCAGAAGTTACATTTGTAGATCAGACCTTTCTTAGCCAGAGAGGCTCTTAAATCTAAAATGATTTAGCTTATTAATAAATGGCTCTTTCCCCTGTGCCTGATCCCTCCCATACGTACTGCTCTTATCTCATCGGGTGATGATAGGAAAATTAAACGTAGCTTTTCTGATTTAATTACATTGGTCCGTAATTCATGGATGACTGATAGGCGAGCAGACTTTGCACAGATTCTCAGATGTTTGTACTCTATGTGGCTTGCCCTCTCGCTCAGATCTTGGCTTTCTGTTTATATTAACTCATTTTCTTCTGTGTGCTGTCTTGCACAGCTATTAATGACTGAACTATGGGAGATCTCAAGAGCTGTGCTATGATAAAATTAGGAAGAGGTGCTGCTTGCCGTACCTTTGTCCAAAATGTTGTGCCCCAAGCATTAGAATAGGGCTGTAAATGACCTGGCTATTGGTTGGGGGAATTATTTTCTGCATGTAGACTATCCGTGGGCATCCCATACTTAATCACCAAAACCAACTATATGGTCCTGCCAGCACCCTGCCCTGAAACAACAGGTGGCTTTTCGTGCCTGTGCTGGGTAACCTCCCGTACTCATGCTGATCTGTGCCTGATAATTACTTGTCTCCAACACAGGTATAACTGAGCCTCAAGGGAGGGGAGGCTGCATTAATCAAGAAAAGGAGTGGAGGAGAGTCTTGTGTAGTAGATGATGGGCTGGCTGGGATTGACTGGCAGACCAAGTCTCTGCCTGCCAGTCGCAAAAAGAGCTGATTACTTATTCTGTCCGTGACTCTGGTGGTTTTTTGTGCTTAAGGAGTGATAAAGGGTTATTTTTATTGAGTGATAATGTTACAGATTATGCTATTTTGATTTTTAAAGCACTTGCTGCAATTGTGATGAGAGCACAGCATTAATATTGCAAAACCTTTTAGGGGTACCTAACCTTGAGAGCATTGTTCCTGCAGTACAAGTACTTCCTGGAAACTTATTAAATAAAGACTACCTGTCTCTTTCTGCTCAGCACCTAAATAAAAAAGCATTGTAAAGCACAGATGTGCTAGGCTTAAAAAAAAAAAAAAAAGGGGGGGGAAAACATATATTATGCTCTTGGGAACTAGAACATTGTATATTAAACAGCCTCTTGAAATTTCCAGTGCTGTTGCTGTCTCACAGCAGCTCATGCTGTTAGGGATACTGACTCTCAGGTTTTACTTATTAACAAGAGGAGACAAAAATAATAGAGCAAGGAGTTATGAACAGATACAGACCGTTCCTCCACTCTAGGCACGCACTAGCATTCAGTTGTCTAGAGCAGTTCTTGAGCTCTTCAGGCTGGCATTTTGTTTCTATTTCCTATCATGAGACCTTTTCTGCTCTGTAGAGTCAGAACGGGGATGCTCAGGGCGTTTCATGCCCTTCCCTTTGCTCTTGTTGCTCTCTCCCCCCCCGAATCGGGGAAAGGACTGGTTCCAATTGGTGCCGCTCTTTTGGCGCACCAGCGGCTGCACCTCACTTGTGTGGGACAGGACAGGAGCTGCACACCCCAGTGCCGGGCCTGGGCTGCTGACAGGCTGCATGTCAGGGACTGACAGCCAGCTGCCACTCCGAGCTGCTGACAAGACCTCAAGAGAGTCTGTATCAGCACCTGATACGGGAGAGGTGGAGGGCCTATGCTCGGAGCATTTCCTGGTACTGAGGTTTGATGATTCCTCTTTTCTGGGGTGTTTTCCCGGTGCTGAGCTGGGTGTGCCAGCAAGTGTTTGCGACGGAGGCAAGTCGTGGCAGAGGCAGAGCTGGTGCCAGCAAAAGCCTTCTGCTACCGGTACCCGCTTCCCACATGGAGCGAGTTACCCTGCTGGCCCCTGCATCTGCAGCAGGGCTTCCAGCTGCTTCTTGGACTGCAGGGCCTCTAAAACATGTGGTGGAGGTGCAGATTGCTGTGCTGAGGACACTGGTGTCCTAACAACAGCTTGCTTTTATTAACATCTTCTGCAAGAGAAGCATTTCGTGGCCTCCCTTGTGCTGGAGGTCTGTATATCAGGACAACGCTGGTAGTGTGACTCTGTGTGGGTTTGTGTGGCGTTTTTTCCCATTCCCTACTTGGTATAACTTGCTGATGAAACCTTCCATTATAGTCTAGATTTCAGGCATTGTTGGAACTGTTGCCTGTTCATCTATGATAAATCACAGAAATTCTCTTGTTTCTGTTGTGGCGTCGGGCTGATGAAATAGCAACAGGATTGGTGTGATCTCTCTGGGGTTAAGTCTTTTGTATGTGTGCACCTTTTCTCAAGAGAGGCCAATCATGACAGGAGCACACTGTATACTCGGAGGCCTATGTTAATAAAGGCTCCCTGCTGGCATTCCCCGTGCTGCTGAATGCATAATGCACAGCTGCTAAAACCAGCCCTACTGTACTGCAGATTTCATTTCTGGCTTCTGGTGGGTCCCCACTCCCTGCAGACCACAGGTTTCTCTGCTTGCATTTGAGGTCGTGTTTTCTTTTCTTTGTTTTATTTTAAGGGACAGGGTGCTACGCTGGCAGTATAACCCTAGCAAGGCGTCGATAGCTTCCAGTTGGCTGTAGCTATCAGAAGCCAACCAATTTCACCTCCCCTGGGGATTCTGTCTCTGTTACCAGTTAAAAAGGACCGCTAGCCTCTTCTGTCTCTTTGTTCGAAGGGGTCGCTCGCCATGTGCGGTGAAAATAGCTTGAACATTTTCTCTCAATTTATTTTAACACGCCAGTACTTCACTTGCTCAACTACTGTTTTGAAACATTAGGCTGTAATGCAAAGTATTTAGTGTAATAGCTAGGAACATGTCCTAAGGGCACAAATTCGCATGGCAGGCTTGTCAGGCTGCCCACCGCCTGTTCCTTCAGTCTGGGGAAATATTTGTAAAAGATTTGGGTGAATGCTTGCCAAGCCCAATTATGTAATTATGTTTTAAGGGCAATTTTATAATTATAGTGGAGGATGGTAACCAGGATACACGAGTTGTTGGGTTTTTGACTTTTCCTTTTTTCTTCTACATGACTTTGCACGAATGCTGGAACATTTGGAGCAGCTCTAGTCAGAAACCAGTTGTTCAACTTTCTTTTTGGCAGCTGATTATAGGTGAAGCTAAATAAAGGCACATACAGCACTGCTCAGGAGGGCTGGAGGGCATGTTTTTCTGTAGCTTTGGTGATTTACAAGACAGATGAGTAGTCAGAGAGGCAGAGCAGCCTGCAGGCACAGTCCAGCCTGGAGGAGGCTAGGTGCTAGTTCGGCCTGGTCTTCTCAAAGGGAGCCCCTAAACTGTGCAAGTTTTTTGGATAGCGGGGGTTGTCTTTCTTCATTTTGATTTGTCAAAAACCAGGTTTCTGATGACTTTAACAACATCTTGTACAGACAAAACTTTTGCATCTTTTCTCAGGCCTTGTTCCATACAGTCTTGCCCCTGTGCAGCCAATCCTCTGGCTGCAAAGACAGTTTTCCCAGGCGCGTCTCTGAAACCCATCCCTGTTCTCTTTTCTCTGTCCACACAGACCCTCCATGTCTGTACTCTGCAAGGTGAGTTAGATGGGAACAGTCTAGAAAGAAATGTGGTTTAGACAGAGAGATGAGCTCTCACTTCCAGTCGAGGGGGCTTCAAATCGCCCGGGTTGCCTCAGCATGATGCTCTGAACAGTGACTGAGGTGACAGCGGAGCTCCAGGAATGTCTTTGTGAGACCCTGCGGTGGCAGCTGCAGGTAGAGGTCCTGGCATGGACCTCTCGATTCTCTTGGAGTCTAAGAAAAATAGTCTGCCACTGAATCCATTACTTATGTCTAGGTGATGCTAGTGTATGAACCTGATCGTTGGACTATGTAGGTGCTAACTTGGAAAGCAAGAGCTGTAGCTTATTTGCTATGAAAAGTGAGCTTTAAGAATTGAATGCATTATGCAGGGTGACATCCCTCCTGAGCTGGGTTTTCCTTTAGCAACTGAGAGCTGGGCTGGGTTAAGTTCTGTATGCTAAAATAAAACCATCAGTTCTGTCCATTGGTATCTTGGTGAGATAGCCTCTGAAAGAGGATTTAAAATTTCCTGAGACCAACAGTCCATTCATCACAGAATGTACTATATTACATGTAGAGGTTTCTTTAATTTGCCAATCTGTAGGGTATGACACAAGCACTAGAGTAGATGGAGCTGTGGGTAGGGAAAGGGTATCTCCCCTGGTTTTCTTAGGAAAAGCAGACAATCTGCCATGGGAGATAAAGCAGAAGGCTGCTTTGGATGCTGCACTTGTAGAACTTCCCTTATTGAGAAAAGAGAAGTGTTCATGCATGGGAGCAAGGGTGAGAGAGCTGAAAAATGACCTTTAGATAAATATCTCTAGTTCTTTGCCCAAGTCTTGTTCAGATCACTAGTAATGGGGTGTGAGTTCAGCAGGCTATAGTGAAGCTCTATTGGAAGCTGCAGCTATACTTCATAGGTTCCCCATCCTACCTATGGATTTTATATCTGGCGAAGTTTTATGACTTCTGTTAGCACAACCCTGTCTTCCTGTCTATCTGTGAAAAATATAGGATTTGGCTTCTTTCTTTTGTTAATGCAACTGGAAGGCAGATTATGAGACATTCAGAATAAATCTTTCAGCAGCAGCTGACGTTCCAATTGACAGATGCTGCTATGGATTTTCCTTTCTTTTTATTGCGGAGAACTCTGCTGTCTGCTTTCATTTCTACCATTTTGCTATATTCCCTTTTATTGCAAGAGGAATTGTCCTGGACCCAGTGGATTAGTACTTCAGCCATCCTGGCAGGTTCCTGAATCATGTACACCCTCGTCAGATAGACTTCCTTTAGCTCTTTCAAAGCACCATTTCAGTGACTTTCTGGAATTAACATCTGCTGTAGTATTCAGTTTGAGGAAGATTAGTTCCCCGCCCCCCCCCCCGCATATTTGACTTTTGACCTTTTAATAAACACTTGATGCTAAGGAAGTTATTACAATCCTGTTAATGCATTATATTTAATCTGTCGGACAGTATAATTTTAATCTAATTGAAAGTATTTAATTAGAAGGTGGTTAATGCATTTTGTTGTGAGCGTGCTGTTGTAAAAAGTACAATTTGCACAGCACCGAATGGGGGGAATTCATTCCTTTAAGGTTCCTAACATCCTCGCCTTTGAGACAGCACTGGCAGCTGCTCCCGCCCGCTCGTGTTTAGGGCTCTGGGCAGAGGTCTGCACTGCTCTGGGTGGTTTCAGCTCATAGAACAGGAGGTGGGTGGTATCCATTTCACCCAAAGAAAATCACTCTTAAATACTGACTCCAGACACCCTAGAACTATGTTCCATTTTGAGCTGTCCCCCAGTTCACACAGCAACTTTCTGAGTCTAATATTGTGAGACCTCAGTGCTACTACAAAGCTTCCCCTGTCTCCTGTGCTTCAGCAGTTGGTGAAAGGTGGGGAACGCTGTGGTGTTGCTGTTCTTCATCTTAGAGTACTTTAACGGTGCAACCCTCTGAGACTACAGCTGGAAATGGAAGTCTGCTTTTGAGAGCTTCAGGGAGTCTTCCAATAGTGACGACAGGTAGTTGCTCTGCCATCATGTGTTGATCTAGTGGTGGCTTTGGGATCAAGTACAGCTCAGCTTCTGGGAGAGACATTACAACCTGACTGGGTTAGGCAGTTGTAGCAAGTAATCTCATTTTATTCTGAAGGGATCCAAAAACTCTGATAAATTAGTTTAAAGAATACAACCTGGGTACAGGCTGTATGCTGATGTAATTTGGCAGAATCTGGCAATGCCAGGCAAGGGGAAAATGCCAGACAGAGCTGAAGCTAGAAATGCTGCTGAGGTAGCTGTAAGAAATTGGGACAGAATCATTTATTTTGTCCTATGACACCTTTCTTAGGTCATGATTTAGATGAAAAGTAGAGGTTTATGTGTGGGATGTTGTTGGTCTTCTTAGATCTTCTCTACTGTGGCTTTCAGTCAGACCATGTGGAATTTCCTCCACCCACTGATGGAGTGAGGGTTCATAAATGATTTGGTCCTGAATTGCTGAGTAGCTAGGGAACATTTCTCAGCAGTTGCATCCAGAAATAGGTAAGTTGGTTCTTGCTCTGTTGCAAAAACAGTTAGGCCATGTGATTTTTCTGTTCTACAATTACTTATTTCAGCTCTCCTGCTCATGTTGTAGGGTCTTTTGATGCTGTTGCACACCTCTCTCAAGAAAGGATGTTTTTATTCACTGGTGCATATATGACCTGGTTTAGAAAATCAGATGCTGAGACTGTGAGGAAGGAATTGCATTACAGAACTCTCAAAAATATTAAGACAAATAATGCAATCAACTTCAGTGTTTTTCCCTTCAGGCTTCTACATTTGCATTTTAATGTCTCTCTTGGTGATGCTTTGGGTGATCCTGGGACCCAGTGGAACCTCCTCTTGGAAAGGAATCCTGTGCTAATAGCTCTGGCTGGGCCTGATCCATGGGGCAGGTGCTTGGAGATACTTCATGTTTGTTTTGTACCTCACTAATTAATGTATAACTTAGTGGTGTAGCAGCAGGAAAGCTACGTCTGCTGACACCTCATGATATAATGATTTAATCCTTTGTGACACAGTCCTGCTGAGTGTCAAAGCTGATAACTCTAATCTCTGTCCCTAGCTCAGTGTGACAGGAACCTGCGCTAGAGGACATTCTGCAGGAGCTTGTGAGCTCTTGTACATACTTTGTGACTGATTCGTGTGAACTCTTTTTGTATGTTGCCACTCTTGAATGTGGTTGTCCAGCACTGCCTGGTGCACTGAGGAATCTGGAGCTGAGTGCAAGCACAGGAGCTAACCGATTTCATTCAGATGAAATAAGGCTTGTCTTGGGAGAAGGGAGGAGATAGATATCCTAATCTGCTTCCAAATACGCTTCTTCCTTTGCCAGCATTCAGAGTGGTGTGGTTTTATTGATTCAGAGGTGCCTTAGCTCACTGTTCTGTTATATATGATTCTGAAGCCTGGGTATGGATGCGGATCCGTACACAGGGATAGCTGTACAGCTATTCTCCCGTGGTCAGTCCCTGTCATACAACCAGCACAGCTTGCTTCTGTTCCAGCATGGACAGTGAATTATTGTTTATTTTAATCTTTGGGTTGAATGGTATTCATAAAACAATTTTCAGCTCTGCAAATAGAGGAGGGAATGTTGCTGTAACAACTCTTCAGGGGCTCTGTTGCCTTCTGCCTCTGCAATTTGCCTTTTGGAAGTTGCATAAAGTATGGTGAATGGCAGATCAGGTATTGATATCGGCCCCTTGATATTTGGCCCTCCAAGCTTAAGTTGCCGAAATGTCTGTATATTATAGACAGTAGGGCAACCAAGTAAGCAATCACTAGCTTAAGGAAAATGCAACTCTCTGCAAATGCAATATCTCTCTGAACAAGCTGCACCGTTTGAATTAAATGCCTGGCGTTGGTTTTTTTTTTTCCTCCTGTGTGCAACCTGTAATGCACATCTAAGTGCAGTATTAAGAAAAAGGAGATACTAGAATTTGCCTGAGCCTCTGTCAGAGAGATTTGTTTTATGTGCTAACTTGTCTGTAAAAGCTTGACCCTGTACTCCCAGGTTTCCCCAATACCCTCTGAACTTTGTGAATGTGTAAAGCATGCAGGTGGGGCAGAAGCGTTATCTGAAAACAGCCACTTTGGCAGACTTGCAACACCAAAGAATGACAATATCTCTGCGGTTATTTTAATTATCTTGGGGAAGGGGTGGGTCGTATGTGCTATTTAAGCACAGCATTCTCTGAGTCAGAGCTGGAGACATTAAAGCTACAAGTTAGTCTGGAAAATTAAAGGGAAAAAAGTGATTTTGATCTTCTTAAATATAAATCCTGGCTCTGGAAACATAGAGCACTCCTGAGTTGCTTTAAAAGCCAGACAGTCCCTCTTACTCCCTCACCAAAGCCGCAGACAGGAGGTTTAGAATCATCTTTGTATCTAAGCTGCTTCTTAACAATGCAGGTAAAGAAATTGATGTCTAAAAATTTGCTCTTATGCTGAGACCGGTCTTGTCAGACATCACTTGTGTGTATGAATCACCTCACTCTAATGTGCCAGTACGTGTCACTCAGAGCTCTCAGCTCTTTGTGACTAACCCTTTCGTTACCCTGGGAATGTGTACGTGTCTTTATGTATGTACGTATGCATTTCTTACTTTGCCCAAACCAAATAATTTAGGTGACAACATTCTGGTAATCAAGGGCATTGATGACAGTGCTTTGGAGTGTAGGAGAGAGGTGTGTGTTGAGAGATGGTGCCACTGAGGTTTGCAGGTGGAGGGCTTGTCCCATCTCGGCAAAGCTGTTCCACTGTGGCACACAGCCCTGCTTGATGAGGCTTGCAGCAGTCCTATAGAAGAGGCTTCTATAGGAATGGGGAGAGACAAATGAACAAAATCCCCAGACCCACAGCGTGTCCATAGACCTCCTGTTGTTCTTAATTTGCGTCTGTAAATGGTACTGCTTTCCACTGTTGTGCACCAAAACAATAATAAATAACAATCCTTAGCATTTATATACTACTTCACAATTTTCAGAGTGTTCAACACACATTAACTAATTCAGCTGAGATGCAAATATTCTCTGAGCAAAGCCACTTTTCTTGCTACCAGGGGGACCTTTCATTACAGCTGGGACAAGGCTTTTCTTTTTCCCCTTAACTGGAGCTGATGACAGGAATGCTCTATACAGGGACTGTGTCTTTCTTCCTGACGTTTCTAAGCATTTGCATACATCCCCGTTTGCCTAGGAACTGGCCTACTCCCAAGTCATATGTGGCACTATTAAGAAAATTATGCAGCAGTTCTGTGCTACAAATATGCAGGCCCACAGTTAATGGATTCGTGGTTTCAGACGCTATTGAGTTAGCAGAGATGTTGATCCATTAAGTGCATCTCTGTGCTTGCATAAGGCCTTGGGGGAACACCATCTCCGGTGGACCTCAAGGCTGCCTGTGCCAATGGCCTCGCAGCAGCTCAGGAGGGGAATAAACATCCATCAGTTCTGACTATGCTGGATCATCAGAGCATGTGCTAAATGAATTTAGGATGCTTTGTGGATGGTGTTGGTCCATGTTTCTCTAGATCCAGCACCTGCTAGTGCACCAATCTGTCTTTTGGGGGAGGAGAAAGCCCAACAGAAGGCCTGTTGCATAGTAAGGCATTTGGGGGGAGATTAGAGACCTCATGCCCATCGTTCACAATCCTGAATTCCAAGCAGGGGGTAATATTTGCATTAGCATGAATCTAATCTCGCTGGCTTTGAACTTACTTTCTGTCCTGACATTTTGTCTCTGTGTCTAGTGCTGGTGATGGGGAGTTTGATGCATCTTTGAGCTGGGCAGGACTGGCTCCACTTTTTATTTGGGAGAATGGCATCTCTTTTTAGCATCCCATTAAAGGTCTAGCATATAAGCATCTTTTCTTATCTGGTTACATAATAACCTGCTTTTAGGGATTTATTTTGGAAACAAATATTTGGTAGTCTGTAAAATGATTCCCAGTGCTGTAGAGCTGCTGCATGCTTTGTAGTAATAAAATCTTCCTAATTCTTGCAGTTTAGCCATAACTAGGTGGCACTTCTGGATTGCCTCTTTGTCTAACCTTGTGGTAACTTTCTTTTTAAGGAGTGATGGCTGCAAGTCTGACCTGAAACTGGTTCTGAAAGAACAGCATAGATTGTAGTTTTCACCTAAATGGCTATATGTGCAGGAACACCATTAGCCTCCTTGTGACCTAATTACGCTGGGAGGTGGCAGCACATTTTGAGATCAAAGCTCTCCTCTTGCTGCAGCTTTTCCTTCAGCTAGCAGTGCATGGGAGACAAGCAGCATGTTTCTTTGAGGTGTTGATTTCTCTTTCAGTGGCTTTGATATCCTCATTTTCTCTTTGAAGTTAATGTGCAGATTGCTAGGTAGCATCACTCAAAGTGACTGACTGAGCTTTTGTTGACTGTGAAGATATCTCCAAGACAACCCATTTCCTGGTCAAACAGCACATTGGCTTCTTCCACAAGACGTTTTAAGGGAGTTGGTCAGCTGAATGAGCAAGATATTTTAACAGTTTATTATTAGCACTGTAGCTACCAAATACAGCTCAGAGTCTATGGCTGAAAATGTTCCTGTTAAACACTGCATATGAATAGCTTAAAAACAAGGATTGTGCAATTTGACTAGCACATTTGTCAAAGCTGATTTGTCAGGGAACTTCTACCAAATAATAGAAATTAAATCTCTACCTTTGCAGTTTATTTTCTCCACTTGCTGTTTGTGTTCCTCTGCTGGAAGCATGGGGAATTTAAGGACCTTCATTCACTCATATCTTATTATTTTACAGCCAGGCTTCCCTGCTACATTTCAGCTCTGTTTTTTCCAGCGTTAGTGTGCCATATTTTTTCTAAAATGTGCCCGGAAATAAAATGTTTATTTCCATTTCTCTTCTCTAAAACTCTGAAGGTTTTATTGACTCCTTCCCATTCTGAAGTTAGGATAAAGTAAGCTTAAAGCACTGGATTTTGTTTTCTGCTTTGTCCCTTCCTCTCACTCTCCTTTCTCTCTAGAGGAGCAGTGTTACTGAACAGGTGTAGAGCACTTCCAGGTATTTTTCGTCTGCATTTCCATTTTTTCTCCGTGCTTTTTTCCATAAAATAGTCCCCTGCAAATTCCATTTGAAGGGACGAGGTCCAAAACAAAATTTAAAATGCCCACATATTTTCCTGCCTTCCTTGCAAGCCTTGGCTGTATCGCCTAGCTGAACAAACCCCACCTTTGTCTTCGCTTTGGAATGAGAAACAAGCGGGCTTGTTGATTCCTGCTGCATTAACACGATCCTCCTCCCTCACGCTGATGTAGTGGTTATGGGGGGGGAGTAGGGTGGAAGCTGCTTGCTGCTGTTTTCATGAGACCTCCCAGGAGGCTGCTGCAGTCCAGATCTCCTGCACTTTGGCCCCAGAGACCTTACAGCACTTGCTCGGGCTGTAACGGCTGGAGGAATGCAAGCAGAAACTGCTTTGTGCAATAGTGGGTGAGGAAAGGACACTGAGGGTGCCAGGCTGAGAATACTTGAAGACTTCCAAAAGCAAGCCCTGGAGGGACAAGGAGCCCTGACCTCTGTCCCGTGGCACATCTGAACCTGAACTCTCAGCTAATAACCCATGAGCCACCGAGCAGCCTTCTCTGAGCATGCCTGCCTGTGCCGGGGAATTTTAGGAATGCGGACTTCAGCACCATGTGGGGCTGCTGCTGCTCGCCCTCTGTTCAACCAAGAGCTTTAGAAACTGCAGTAGGGTTCGTATCGCCACGAAAAAGCCCCATTGTGATTTGTTTGCAGCCTTCTTTAATTAAAGATTTATTTTCCTGGGTAAGGTTCCATTAGAACAGCAGGGAGCCTACATCAAAACGCTGCAGAGAGGCCTCTTCTCTTCCCTGGCACAGCACAGCTTCACACCACTCCCTTCACCACCCCCTCTCCCAATCCCTTTGTTTTTAAGGCATTAAAACTTTAGTGACTGGGATATTAAAGAGGCTGTAGTTAGTGGTGTATCGCTCTAAATTACAGGGGCAATTGACCTAAGGAGGTAAGAGGAGAAAGTGTGTGCGTAGGATGGAGGTGGTATTGCTTTTGAAACCTCTTTTTGATGTCCCCTCTGTGCTAAAGCAGCCTCATCTTTAGCATCCAGCCACGTGAATTCTTCCTGTTGAAGGACGTGAAAAGGTCAGGAGCTAAGCTGGTCACACAAACCCCACCACTTGCTTGGCTTTGTCCACAGCTCTGTGTTGTGTGTCTTTGCCTTTTTGGTGCCTTGCACAGCAAGGTGGCGCGAGTCTGTGGTTTTGTTTTACAGCTACAGGTATGGCAGCAGGGGGTGAAGGAATGGGTCTGTACGTCTGGTGGATGGGTGAAAGGTTCCTCCTCCTGTTGGCTTTGGAAACCTGCTGACACAGGAAGGCAAAACAGTTTGTGTCCTCAGCGCAGCAGAACAACCGTGTGGCCAGCATCCCTCCAGCAGTGATCTGGGAGTGCCGCCCAAACTGTGAGCTTGCAGCGCCTGTACGTGCAGGTGTTACGTGCCCTGCTTAGTAACCTGGCAGTGATTCCAGCTGTCTGAGATGCTAAGAACAGAATGAGAAGTAGACTAGACCCAAATGAGACCCCTGAAGTAAAATGTAAGGTTATTTTTAGGGTTGTTGCTATTCTGTTCTGCACCAAGGAGGACAGTGCTCCAGTTTTGCACTACGGTTCAGGATTGATTCCTCATTGCTTGTCTGTACCTAATCTAACTGGCAACTACTGGTTGCTTGAGTACCTCCTTTCCTGACTCTGTGTCTTAGCATCAAAGGTGCTGGAGAAGGCCATGGTTTGAGACAATCCAAGGTTTGTGTTCTCTGTAAAATACTTTTGTTCTTGAAATTGTTCTTGATTGCCTTGCAGCAAAGCTATTTCTGTCCTACCAGTGGCCTGGCTTGCAAGCTGAAAATGTAAGGATAGGATTTATTATGCTCTGACCATTAAATTTTAAACTGCTTTTAATGGTAGATGTTAAATCACTGCTGTCCCAGTTCCAAGCTCTGTGCAAAACTCCCGAGTTCCTGGGAAGGCATTTCCCCTGCCAGCAGCCTGTGACAACTCTTGGTTTCTGAGGACAACGAGGAGTTACAGGGCTGTTCGTGGGACAAGAAGGTTTGGTGGGGGACCCGTGTGCTATTGGATGGGTGGCTGGGCCAGTGTCCGTGTGTAGTGTGGTTTGCTTTCTTTATCCTAAAGCTGAGCATCACACAAAGTCATCATTCAGCATTAGCCTGGTGGGAAGTGCTTGAGGCCAGCTACCAAACAAGGCTGCAGAATTTACTGCATGCTGTGGCAGAGTTGTCCCGAGCCAGTGCTTGGCCAAAGCAAGATATCCCCAGCCCTCAACGAGGTGTATAAAACCACTAGCAGTGTTTGCAGTGATGGCAGCTGGAAGTAAAGCTCTGGGCCAGAGTAGCCAGAAGCTTAAAACTGTCTTGTATTTGATAATTTTCCTCTTACAGAAGATCAGTGCTCTCTAACTGTAGGGTTATTTTACTTTGCTTGCAGTGGGAGAGGCAGGCGACGGCAGAGAATGGAGATGCTGAACCAGGGGTTGAAGGAAAACCACTCTCAGCAAGAATGCTTTCCCTGAGTGGGTCTGCCCATCTCGAGAGAAATGGAGACTGTCTTTTTCTCTGCTTGTTCTCACACCTGTAAAGTTTGAGCAGACCATTTTAACAGTGCTGCCGTATGGCTTCTTCCCATATTAGAAAGGAGGGTGCTGCACACAGCCATCCCAGTGTGCATGCGTCTGTCTGTCTGGACCTGTCCCATCAATTAAACACAAGCTGACGTCATATTTGAAGGTCAGCTGTTTTATAACCTAATATTACCATTTTGTTTCCTCTGGGCTTATTATCTCCCTCCAACCTGCAGCTCGGCACCATCTGGTGCAGCCACACAAGGGAGAAAGATTAGAGGAAAGTAAAGCAGCTTTGTTCGCTTCCCCCATTGCTTCCGATGTACAGAGGAGTCGGCAGTCTCTGACAGTATTGAATTTTAAGTGGTGGGAAGGGCTGGATCCTGTTAGCTGTCTAAAGGAGGGTGAAATAGTCTGTGCTTACCAGCAATCTGTCAGGAAGCGTCTCGTAATTCCTAAGTGACTTGCTGTGGCCACAGAGTGCATTTCATTGCATTTTATTTTATATTTAAATAGTCTTGTTTATTTATGAGCTGCTTTTGCCAGCACCCGTATTTTCCTCACCTGCAAATTGCCAAAAGCACTCCTAAATGATGTGTACATGCAGTGCTCACCCAGACTACAGTGTGACTTGATACTGAAGTGCTGTGGACACCTGAAGTGCACTTACATCTGACAGAGCCACCAGACTGACACAGCACAAGCATGTTCTGCCACACAGGGAGAGCTTCATCTGCCCCAGTGGCATCTGTCTGCACAGACCAAGGAGATGTACGTTCACTTGTCCATCCTCAGCCTCCTGATGTAAAGGCTGTTTGCAAACAGCGCGGGTTATTTCCATCTCATAGGCGGGAGGGGTTGTGTCTTCACCCTGCCTCCCACCCTCTTTTTCTCCATCCATCTGGAGGTGTGATCGCTGTCCGTCCAAACTACGTGCTCATTGTTTCCTGTAAAAGCAAATTTCTTTCCTTTCCAATAATAAAAAGATAACAATTCAGGAATTCTGATCTTCTAGGCCAGCAGGATTACTTGCAAACTAGTATCTTATTGTTTAGCTTCAATGCTGCAAATTTTGCATTGGGCTATTTTGAAACAAAATGTCTCTAGCCATAAATAACTATTATGTGTTTAGCTGTTTGGAAAGGAGAGCTAATTGATGTGCTTTGGTTGGATACGAATACACGAGCCAAGTAATGAAGGCATTTGGCGGCCTGTGATTCATGGCATGTACATGGCACTGTATCGTAAAGCATATAATGTGCAAACAGACTTTTTGCCGTCTGCCATTTCTTTGCTGCTATGTAGCATTCTTCCAAACTGCTGTTCTGGCAGGTCAAGAATACTTTTATACAAATTCCTAATTCCTGGAAAGAGGATAACTTGCCCAGTTAAATAGCACAACCAATCTGAAGCAATCAAATTCAAAAGATCAAATTCAAATGCTGACATTATTTATTAATTTGATTTCACTTTCAAACTACCTGAACTAAATTAGCTGTTTAAGCCAAAAGCAAGAGCTGCTCCATATTAATCTGGGAAAAAATGCTGAAAAAATGCTGGGAAAAGATGCTGAACCAGGGGTTGAAGGAAAACCACTCTCAGCAAGAATGCTTTCCCTGAGTGGGTCTGCCCATCTCGAGAGAAATGGAGACTGTCTTTTTCTCTGCTTGTTCTCACACCTGTAAAGTTTGAGCAGACCATTTTAACAGTGCTGCCGTATGGCTTCTTCCCATATTAGAAAGGAAGGTGCTGCACACAGCCATCCCAGTGTGCATGCTTGGAGGCTTTGGGGGAGGTTCATTGTTTCTTGTACGTTTAAGAAAAATTAAAATGAATTTCCAGCCCTTCCCATTATGTAGAGAATCTTGAACTAACAACAGTAGACACTCAAAAAGGGGAGATTTATTTGGGAATAAGGAGGGAGCTCAGAGTTTTTCCATGTTTTAGGTTGGCAATTCCAAGTGTGTCCTTCATTCTTCAGCTGCCCATCAGGATGGTTAGTTAGATCTGAATACCAAAGACACGGGTAGGCTAGGGGTCATTTCTGTGGTGCAGGAAGTCTCACTATAAACACTGGATGGTTGAAATTGATGGCATAGCAGCCAGGATGCACGTGCTTTGTGTACAGTGGGTTAACAACCCGGAGTCTTGTTCCAGGCAACATGCATTTTTTCCCAGATTAATATGGAGCAGCTCTTGCTTTTGGCTTAAACAGCTAATTTAGTTCAGGTAGTTTGAAAGTGAAATCAAATTAATAAATAATGTCAGCATTTGAATTTGATCTTTTGAATTTGATTGCTTCAGATTGGTTGTGCTATTTAACTGGGCAAGTTACGTAGGAGTAACCATGTGCAGTGCATTATGCAAAGACAGACAGACTGAGAGTTTACTTAACATCCTTTTAACTGGGCTGGGCTTTTCAGGGATTCCTGGTTGTTGCTTCTGTAAGGGAAACAAATCTGTCTTGTAAAGCAGTATTGGGAAGCTCCAATTTGTGACAGAAATGCATTTGTGTCCTTTCACAGGTGTTTTGCAGCTTAACTGAAACAAATGGTGGCATGTCCTGTTAAGATGCAGAGAAAGGTGTTTGATCCTTCCCCCCCCCCCCCCCCCCATATTGCTTATAAGGCCATTCTTGAAGTCATTTTGAACGGCATTCATTCCTTGATCACTCTGTCCACTGTAGTTTGAGACACATACTGCTTGCTGTGCAGACTGGCTCAGTTTTCTCTATACCATAGCGCTTTATAATAAAAAGATGCCCTTGAAAAAAAAAAAAGAAAAAAAAACAAACTTCTTTGTGGTTCACTGGAAGGGTTAACTCGTTTTTTGCAAGCTTGCTTTGTTTTCAGTGCCAAATGCAAGAGGAAAAGAAGATTTATTATTATTTTTATTATTAATAATATTATTCAGTTTATAATGTTTTTTCAACCTAAAATGCTCCTAGACAGATCAATTTCATGCTTCTAGTGATGTCTCTGAAAAGATCTCTCACTTTTTGTTTCAAGGACAGCATAGGACAGCATCTCTTGGCTTAGATCATTGTGAAATCCCCTTATCTGCCTGTTCTTACTTTATTTTTCTTCTGTTTCTAACTCTTGTCTTCATTGGTATTGAAAGCATGCAGCCAAGGTTGATGAGGACGAAACTTAAGCTGTGGTCAGTCTTTACTTTACTCTTTGCTGCTTTTCTTTAAGGAGGCCTGTGAGTGAGAAAAGATTTTTAATCTCTCTTTTTTTCTTTGTTTTTCTTTCCGTGACAATGCAACGAGGAATTTTAATCTGCATTTTGAAGAGCTGAGGGACCTGAAATGGTGTACCGTGCCTGGTGGTACTGAGTACTCTGCAAGGAGCTCGGGCTCTTCCATCTCTTAGACTTTTCTTCTGGAGGACAGATGCATACACCTTATCTTTACCACAGGTGATGCTGTACATGCCAGATTTCCAAATGTCAGGCTTCAAAAAAGAGACGACACGATAGCTGGCTTTGCTACCCAAGATTTCTGCCCCAGAAGAATGTTCTGCTGACAGACATCTTCACGTAGCTCCTGGTGCTGCAGTCAGAGGAGCACCCACGCTCTCCAGTGGGGTCTTGGCCGAAAATGAGCCAGCAATATGGGTTCATCTGATACACATCCAGTAATGCCATCCCAAAAGTGTCAAGTTAATGTTTGGCAGGAGTGCTTGAACTAGCATATCATGTTGAAAATCAGAGGCTTTTATTTTATATTGCCAGCAACAATCAGTAGTCTTGGTTGGGGACAGAGCCCTCTAGTACTCAAGTCTGTGCAACAATTAGTAGGACACAGTTTCCTTTGCTTTGAAGCATGTCCTTAGGGTATAAGTAGCAGTGGCATTTTAAGCAGCCCGGCAGCTTGTGATCCTTTGTTAACTTTTGCTTTCATTGGTTTGTTTTAACCATTGACTCAGCTGTTGCCTTTGACTGTTTCTTTGGTTGCTTTTCTTCATACCTGAGCAAAAATCCCTGCTGATCGTCATTTGGAGGTTGTCCTACTTGTTCCTGGAAGTTCTGCTGAGGAGCTTGGCAGGGCTGTGCTCACTGTCTGCAGCGATAATTGAGGTGGTTTAGTGAGTTACGGAGAATAAACTAGATTGATTTCTCTTTCGCAGCCTGGACTAGAAAAGCTGATTCCCTCAGTCTGCTGTGTGCTCAAGGCCACAAGCCAAGCTGCTATCAATTTTACCTTCTCCTCCTGTGAAATTGTTGAAGAAAAGATGCTTTCCAGATCACGTGTGTGGAACAGATGTGGTTTATATTACTACATGATTCAGCTAAAAGTGGTGCCAAAACATCTTCCAGAACTCTCAGCTGGCTTTCGAGTTTAGAAGGGTAATAACTTGATCAAATGGCTGGGCTGCGTCTGTAACTACAGCCACGGCAGGTACAGTTCCTTTTGATTTAGCAAAGGTCTAGGAGAATGGTGGGATGAGAGATGCACACAGATGTCTTGCAATAGTCCTGGTTAGTACATGGAGATACTTACTGACAGTCTGTGCCCAAATTAACAGTTTCTCCCCTTCCAGGTGTTACTTTATTGTCAAATACTGTCAGCATAGAGATCACTGGGGTCTTATTGGCCAACTGTATTTCCTTCCACCTTCTGCTGAGATGGAGGAAATTCTGTTTTCATAAATAGATGTGTGATTTAGCTCACCTATTTTTCTCTTTGTAGTCATATTTGGCAGCCTCCCAGAGAGCTGCTGGAATAAGTTTGGTTTTTTTGTTTTGTTTTGTTTTTTTTTTGGAGGGGGGGGGGGAAGCTATACATATATACAGACTCATGCCAAAGATGGGACTGGGCAGCTGCCTGAAGTCTTGCACTGTAACTGCATATTTGTTTGTTTAAGACTTGCTTATATAGAGACTGAGAAGTGCAGGAAATGACAAGTGCTTAGTCACATTTAGTCCATATCTTAGCAGGTAGCTCTTTGGACTATAGTGTTGATGTTGTAAATTGGGGCATTTCAACTCCAAACCAGTTTAAGCTTTTATTCAGGGGTTAAGTCCAAGGACCTGTGTGCTGCTCTTGGTGCCTGGGGAGTCCCAAAGAGTGGAAACTGGTGGTTTGGCAACCCATAATAAGGAAGTGTTAAGTTCGACTGATGAACAACTGAACCAGACATGTTTTACTGCACAGAGGGAGTTTCTGGTGTATGCAGAGTAGCAAATCTTGGCACTGGGGAATGGGGGTTCTACATTTTTGTGTCTGTGATGGTCAGAAGTCCCATTTATGCAAAACTTTTGCAGGGTACCACCAGCTGCCTCCATCATCCAGAGCACCGGGTGCTAGTAGCCTGGCGCATAGACGCATCAAAGAGAAGTACAGGTGGTGGTGGTAGGGCTTGTCTCCCCTTCTTAGTCCAAGAAGAGCTCCAGTTCTGTCAAGTCTTCTGCTGAAATCCATACCATATTCTGCCCTTAATAAAGGGAACTGTAGGAAGAGCTGTGGTTTGTTTCTGTGACTGCTGAGTCAGGAAGGGGTGGAGATGAGAAGTGCAGAGTTGTCATTGTGTTCCCGTGGGAAAGCTGTTTGCACCTTGACACAACGGTTCCTCTCTGTGTCTGTCTCTGTTGGAGCTTTCTCCATGGTTCAGCAGCGCTGCCTGCCTTCACTACAAATTAGGATTTCTTCCTATTGTTCCTCGGGTTTGGACTGTAGACTGTAAACCAGATCTGCGGTGCCAGTGAGCAGAGCACCTGACACAGCGCTCTCTGCTCAATGCCCTTGGTACCTCTCCCGGTAAACTGGGAGAGACAAAGCATTGGGCTGCCACAGACCGCTGGGTGCAGTCTTGGTGTCTTGTGGGAGACGGTGGTCCTTTAAGCAGCGTGTGGTGCTCCCTCAGCTCTATGCCTGTAGACCCCGACAGCTCGGGGAGCAGTGTTTGCATGGTCTGGCTTGCCACTTTCTATGTAATCATTAAATAAGGTTCTTGGGGTCCCAGCTGCGCCTCTCTCATTTCTTCAGTGTTTGATGTTGTGTCTGATGTTCTCTACCCAGCCACTAAAGACTTTCCTTCTGCTTAAAGTGCAGGGGCTGGTGCTTTCACAGCAGGAAGCTTGCTCTTCTTTCAGGTCAGTAAGGCCAGGCACTGTCAGCAAAATCTTGCGAAGCTGCTCACAGTTTATGCCAGGAAGGCTCTTTCCTACCTTCACCTGTGTCTAAGCAAAAGGTGGCACCAAGTGGCAAATTGACTGGGCTTACACGGTGAGTGTTTAACTGGCAAAGCTCTGTTAATCATGAATCACACACATCTCTTGTACCTTTTGGCTGTGCTGGCAGAAGACCTTACTTCTGAGTTGCTACCAAATTCTCTTAAATGATGGAGTACTTTGCGGTCCCTTTAATGTCATTCAGAACAGCGTGCACACTTTGATGCTAAACAGTGTAATGCTGCATATTGCAGGCTGAGGTGTGAACTGGTAGGTTAAAAACCACCCAGTTAGCACAAAACCCAAGCCTGGGTGGATGTAAAGATGAAGTAAAATGTATTTACCAAGCTTGTGTTTACTTTCACCACCAAGATTTAAAATGGAAGCGTGGGTGCTGTTTGGATAAAGAGGCTGTTTGTGTAGTCAGTGTGAAAGTTTCCAGTCACTTGTGCTCTGAATAACTTGCAGCAGTACCAGGAGTTTGCAGTTCCCTTCCTAGCTCTGTGACCATTGAATAGTGGAGAGGATGCAGTGGGCTCAGGACGTAATTTGGAGAAAATTCATTTCTCCCTGCCCCACCTCTTCCTGTGAGCAAAAGGAGGGGGAAGGCACAATGAAGACATCTGTTCCTTTGAACCCACTCACAGACTTGCAGGGTAATAAAACTCAGGGAGAGGAGGAGAACCTATTGCTGCTGTTCAAGTGGTTGGTAATTGCTGATTGTTGAGCACTGAGGGGGTGAGCTTTTATCATGTTGACCTTCTTAGGGGATATTGAAAAGAAGCTGGCACTGACCCCTGCCAGGATTTAAATCCAGAAGCCTCAGAATCCCCTTGGGCCCCTTTTGGAGAGGAGGCAAATCTCCCTGGTAGCCACGCTCCCCTCTCTGCCTCAGGGTAGGTGCCTCTGCCATTCTGACCCCGATGCTGCACTCTCCTCTGCTGCACGAGTCTTCTTCTACCCATATACAACCACGCTCTGGGCTGCAGCAAACCGAACACGACTTCTGCAGAAAAAAAATTACCTTGTCATCTGGACCCAAAGCCTGCCCTACCTCCCATGTGCATTTTGCTTTTCTTATGCGTAGTGCCTAATATCTTGTGGCCATAAGCCCAGGGCTGCGGGGCCCTCTCCTTGGCCCCCACTCCTCCTGTCTAATCTCATTGTGCTGCTTAGTCACAGCGAAGACCCCTCTAATGGATTTAAGCGGCCCAGCTTCGTGCTCAGCCTGGGCCAGTTGATGCAGGAGATCAGGTTGCACACGTCTACTGCTTCACAGTCTTCCTGTTGTGTCAGCAGGTGCACGCATGAATATTAGGTTTCCCTCTAAGTATCATATCTGGAAACAAAAGCTGTCTGGTAAACAGCATGGCAAAAATGCCAAGGGGAACCATTGATCTCAGACCCTTTCAAGAGCTCAGCTGCAGAGTGCAGAGGCAGGTGGCACCCTGAGAGTTTTCCCAGGCCCTTAGAAGTGTCTTAAGGCATAATCCTATGGCTGTAGCACCCACCTGCACTGATGAGGTGGTTGGGAGGCATTCTTATGTTGTGGATTTGGAGTCTCCTGTGTATTCCTCCTTGATATCCTCCCTTAGCTAGGGAGGAGCTGTCAGAGAAATGACCATCTGGGAGACAGTATGAGGTCTATAAACCTGGGATGTTTGTTCAGGATGGGAATGGCTCTGCCTTAACCAGAGGTAGCAAGCAGGCAGCTGTGGGAGAGAAGACACATGGCCTTGTGCGGTGATGTGAGCCTGCCAGTGGGTATTTGCAGAACTGACCGAGTTGGACAGGAAAAGTCTGCTTGGGGTGTAACAGACACAAAGGTGTCTCTGTGTGAGTGAATGGGATGGAGCCAAGCAGAGGCTTTCAAGATGAAAGAGAAATTCCAGAGTGAATTGAATGAGATGGCCAAGGTTTTTGTGCATGCGCCCCTAGTGATTACGGCTCGCAGCACAGCTGGAAGCAGCAGATACACAGTCCCTGAAAAATTTCTCATATAGCCTCATAGAACCAGTCGGGAATCTCACTGGCCTTTCAGTTTCTCTCCCAAGGTGCAAGTCTGGATGAAATCACCCAGTGGAGGAGAAATGGGGACCTTCTTAGTGTAGGTGGGACTGGAGCATGATGATGTGACTAAAACTGATGGGATTTTCTGATTTGGGGATAGGCATATTATTACATGATAGAGGTGAGGAAGGAGTATAGGAGCCACCAAACACCTTCATAAATTGTAACAAGTGGCATAACCTGGAGGGAAGAGATGGCTCTACAAAGTAACGTTACAAATAGCCTGGTCTGTGAAGTTGAGCAAGCCGGCAGGGCTAAGCTGCGGCAGTGCCAGCAAGAAGTGTGACAGCCAAACACTGTTAGAAGAGGGGCAAGTGAGGCTGATAAAGCAAAGAGCAAGAGAGGCTGGAGCTGAGTTAATCTTATGAGCTAAATAGGAGTTTGTTCCTGAATTAAACACTTGAAATATTGAGCAGGGGAGACCATTAAGTAGCTAAACTTAATTTCCCTGGTAGGCACAATCGTCCCATACCTTGTGGAGGACCCTCTGAGTGCAGACTGAGAGAAAAAAAAATAGAAAAAACCTGCGTTTCTCCATCCTCTGTTTTTATCCCCCTTCTCTCTCATGTCATGGAGCATCCTGAGGTGCTTTGAAGGACCTATGGAGACAGGTTCAGCCTTAGCAAGAGGAATGGGAGGGAAAACCCAGCACACTGATGTATCTCAAAGCTCCAGAGGAGGCAACAAGTGCCTATAAACAACAGAGGGCTGCTTGAAGCCAGCACAAAAGGGTTTAATATCTGCAAGAGCTCATCAAGGGAGAGGAACGCAAAGCCAAGGGTATAACTGATGGAGGCAGCCGTCAAAAGCAGCATGCATGTAAAAGTCTGTGGGCGAAGTGAGCAGCTGAGCCGGAGAATGATGCTACCAGGAAACTTCCTGAGGTCAGGGATGAAGCTGTTCTGTCATTAAATACGTGATATTACTACAAGCTGCTCTTATTATGTGGATGGCTACTGTACCACTTATGCACTGTGTTTGCTTAGCTTCAGGGCAAAGCTATAAGCAAAGACAAGAAGGAAGGGAATGAAGGTCAAAGTTTACTTATATTAAATGAATAAAGGTGGGTACACGTGAGTGGCAGGTCCCTCAGTGCTAGGTTGCAGCACATTCCAGAGGCTGGTTTAGTTTTAGTATTAATGGGGAGAGAAAAAAACACAGGTAAAATAGGTTACTCTTGTCTACCCAGTGGGTAGGAGTCCAGGCTGATAGACTGTAATGGGCAGTCTGGAAAAGGCTTGATTATATGTACTACCATCAGGAGCTCTCCTCTTTCTTGAAAAATATTGCTTAGCTGGAGTAAACCTAAACAAGAAAACTAGATGGGAGCAGACGTTACAGGTGTATTTGGAGGAGGTTATGACACTGCCTAGTAGAGATGATAATACTACCCAGTCACCTTTGTGGAAAAGAGAAGTTTTTATACTGCAAAGTACCTTGAAGAAATTATTATATTTTTTCTTTTTCACTAAAGCAGGTTTTTTGGCAACACGAACATTGTGCAGCATAGTTATACAATGTACTATGTTCTGTCCTAGGGACAGAGGAATAGACACCATGGATTTGGTTAGGGTCATGTGGTGTCTTCCAAGCTGACAGGATCACCAGGAATGCAATCTGTGCTGAGTTTGTTTTGGAACAAGCCAGGCTTGCTTGTTCTTTTCTCTATCGATCCCCAGCTGGTTCTGAGTCTGTAGTTAAGATTTGTATGCACCACCATTAAGTATGGACTCTACTGCGTGCTGGGGACTTAGAGGACACTTGAAAGGAAAGGCTGGAGAAACAAAACCTGTGAAGTATTGCTCTTCTCTGTCCCTTTCTTGAAGTGCTAGCCTTGGGCCTGAAATGTCCTGGATGGGAAAATCACCTCTAATACCCACACTGCTGTTGGCTTTATGGAAATGAAATCTCTGTGCAGCAGTGCTCTCTCTTCACTCTGCCTTTCAAGACAGTTTGGTCCACACTGCTGTGGTGCTGCTGGGAAGAGCAAAGGGTTGCAGTGGTGCCCTGAGAGCCGCTGCCTGGCCTTGCTGTAGCCCGACAGGCTGAAGGCTGGATGTGAAACTGTCAGTTATGGCTCGGTGTGCTCTCAGGTGTTAGTTTTGCCGTTCACATTGGCCAGTGTGTGATGAGCAGAGGAACATCTTGGCACCCTGCTTGCCATTTGGCTAGCTATTTCTTATTTCAGAGCTGTGTTTAGTCTAGAGCTGTTTCTGGAGTTGCTTCTTCTTGCTTGACCCGAGCTGTTAAATGAAAGTGCTACTGTGTGGGTAGACTTGGTCAGGATGTAGGAAAGGAACAAATCACCTGGAGGAATAGACCTTAGATCTATTATTCTGCTTCAACAAAAAAAAGAAAAAAATAATGCTTTTATTAGGGCTGAGATTATTGTCCACAGATTTTTCTTCAGGTGGGAGTAGAATACACCCGTGGGAGTACGGGACAACAAGCCAGCTTTTGAGACAGCTTAGAGTTGGCCAAGTAGGAATTTATTTTTGCTGACATCCAGATTCTTTAAAGCAAGACCAACTAAAGCCCTAACCATGGATGGGCTCCCATCCTCTTCCTCTTCCAGCTCTCTGCAGGGTGGGCTGGACGAAGAAACTGTTTTTTGCTAACAAATCCCTGTATCATCCCTTTTGCCATGACAGCATGCTTCTGTTACAGCTCTTCTTACAAATCCCTCAAATATCAGCTTCAATTTAGCAGCGCATGGACCAGACAGAGTAAGTTTGTCAGTTCTTTCCCCTAGAGCAGGATCTAATTAGCCAGCAGTGCTAGAAGGGATGTGTGTGCCGTGGTGTCTTCCTCCCTTTGCCCCATCCTCTGTTATGCAATGGGATTTGTCTGGGCTGATAATGCTGATATCGCTCACAGAAGCACTCTGCCTGGACCTGGCATTGGCTGGGAGAGACAATTCTTTCTGATCGCCAGGCCTGGGCCTAAATATAATCTCCCTCTTCCTTCTAAAGCAGCAGTAGAGAGGCCCAAACCATTGAGATAATTCTCTAGAAAAGCCGCAGCTTAAAATAATGAACTCCTGACCTGTGGTGTTTGCTCCTCTGTTTTAAGATGAGTCTCTTCTTTGTGCTAGCCTCCTTTGTCCCCTGACCGGAATGGTAGTGAGTGGTGTGGAGAAGGTGACTATGACAGGGCTTCTGTCCGTTTTCTGCACCACAGAGGAATGACAGGCACCAATAAACTTACTGGGTGGCCAGCGAAATACACGCAATTCCTATGGCCTGTGGTTACAGAATGGAGCTTTTTGTCCTGGGCATGTAAAGGACAAAATATAAACAGGTTTAAAAGGAATTGTGCAAATTCAGAGAGAATTTATCTGCCAGGAGCTATTTAGTATTTAGAAGTCTGCATGCCGAAACCTTAAAGCCACTCGCTGGCTGAAGCTGGGGAAGGTGTATCAGAGGAGGTATTGCTCTAAGTTTTCTCTGCTGCTTTACACCTTCCCCTGACGTTTCTCCTACTTGCCACAGTCAGACAGTCTGCGGCAGATGAACTGACCCAGGATTGTTTTTCCACTGGTGTTGAACACTGACCGTTGCTTTGTCAAGATCCCTCTCCCACCCCTGTCACTTTTGTCTTTTGCACAGACTGTGTCATGCAGACATCCCAGTCGGCGCCTGCTTGCGTGAGGCATCGTCCTAATGAGTGCTGGAGCTTACAGGTTTCACACAAGTAAGGCAGCTGCTCCGGTACAGGTGAGAGAGGAAAGAGGAAAGGCAGACACAAGTATCATGAGCAATAAGGGTGTTTAAAAATAAATGGCACAGCAGTTCAGTTGTGCAGACAGATCAGCTGTTTTTTTCTTTTTTTTTTTTTTCTTTTTATACCTGTGTGAGCTTCTGTGATGTGCTCACCGTTGTGTTTTGCAGCTTGATAACTTCTCGTTGGTTTTCCTCCACCACTATCCCCTCTGCTAATTGCTTTTCATCAAGTTTATCTGTTGTTTCTTAGTAGACAGGAATGTCACCCACCAGTCAATAGATGCTTTGGATCTCTGGTGAAAGGGCTTCTTCCTAGAGGAGCTTCAGGTTTTTGTGTCCTTGCTGCAAAATTTCATCAAAGGAAGAGGCTTTCCCTGTTGGGAGCGCTGGTCTGTGAAGAGTTAGCTGCTGCCGTTGGACAAGTTTTGCCCTGGACTGCTAGGCAAAGGCATCCTGATGGCATTCACTGCTGAGCTTTTTTCTTCCTGCACAAACTGTTCACACAGCACGTCAATGTGACTGGGTTTCTGTTCCAGTTTTCCTCCGATAGGTGTGCCTTTCTTTTCCCCAGCACTCGCTCTGCTCCCTGTCAGCTCATCACCCACCTTGGGGCTCTGGGTGAAAGTTTCAAACACACGCTGGGTCAGCCTCTCCTCCTCCAACAGCAGGTGAGGCAGATGGCTAGGTTGATTTTTAAGGTCATATCTGTGTGTTAGGTTACATTACTGTGTTTCTGTACCTTCAGGGAGCCTGTGTGCTTGGAAATAATACAATGCTAGTCTGTGCTACAAAAATTTGCAACCTAAAGCTCTTTCATGAAGAAAAACTATTGCACTTGTTTAGGACTACTTACTAGTTTCACCTCAACTCCCTTCTCAAAACATCCCATTAAAATTTGACTCCATTCTCAAAAGCTCCATGTATGACCTTTCTGGCCTTTGCAAAAGCGATGCGGTTGGTTTTACTTTAGCTTCATTCCCTAGTTAATCATGAGTTCAGTTATTTATTCATATTTATTAGTTATTTGCAATGCCCAGCTCTGTGACCTTATTGCTGACCCCATTCTCTACTCAGTTCTTCCCATCTAGTAGGAAAGAAAATAAGCACATACTGTAGTTTGTGTTACAAATTGCCCTTGTGCTTCTGTATCTCAGCAGTGCCTATGCAGCTGTTTTTCACCTCCATGTCTTGTGGAAGCTTGCAGATTTTAATGTTTTATAGGCTCCAGTCCAGGTCCCACTTAAGGGGAAAAAAATCATATTGGTTTCAGTGGTCTCTGGATCAGTCTTCTTAGCGTGTGAAGGAATGTAGCCGTATTCTTCTGTGGATTTTAGCATGGCTGTAATGCTGAATGCCATAATGACTGCTGCGATATTAGCCTGCATATTTTCCATTGGGGTGTGAAATCATCGTGATGTTTAGAACTGCTAACATATTTTTCTAAACCATTGCTTATCTCTGCATGGGAGCACTGTGCTGTAATAGCCTTAGGACTGGTTGAATATTGCATGCTACTGGATTGTGAGTTCTCCCTTAATCCCAGGGATTCCTACAGTCCTTCTGCAAACCAGAATAGGGAAAGGGGAGGAGAATGTGAAAAAGATTTTAAAAAGAATTTGTAATGAACCTTTGCAGACAAACAGTTATTTATTACAGGCCTGTTAGTGTGGCTTTCTGAATAAACTGGTGTCTTACTTTGAAGTCATTCTGTAGATTTGCATCATATTTTTAATCTTTGTAGCATTATTGAAGCGTATCTAAATAATACCAGGAGGTTTTCATTGACTTAAAGATATGTGGGGTCTCTGACAGTCTTTCAATGCAATACTTAAATATTTTTGGCAGGTTCTGTGGAGTGCTGCATATACACAGACTTTAAAAAGGAGTTTAAAAATCAATTTTCTGTGTTAATAACACCTCCTGTATCAAGACAAAGTAGAGGACAGTGGGTTTTCTTTCTTTATGCTGTCACATTGCTGCACTTGAAAAGCTCATCAGAGAGTGGCTACTTTCCCTGCTTCTGCTTTGAGCCTGTTGCTTTCATGCAGTGCCAAAATAGTGGCTATGAATACTAACGTCACACTCTCTGCGAAGAACAATCTTCTTAATAAAAGTAAAAACATACAACTTCCCCTTCCCTTCCCTCACGGTCTGGCTTTTCTCTTTCTGTCTGTAAAAGCTGGGTAACTTTTAGCCTCATGCAGATTTCTTTGGAACCGACAGCTCTAGGTAGCGATACGCTGTTTCTCTGAAACAGTTTTGCAAATCATTTCCTTCACATTGCACACTAGGATCATGTCTGTCCAGGGTGGCAGAGGGCACAAGGTAGTGTGCCATCCGCCTTGTTTTAGTTCCTTTTTCAGAAGGATTCTTTGCTGTGGTGTTGTGTTTCTGCAGACCGCTTGACAAGAGTCTTGTATCCTTTTGCATGGCAGTGGGAGAGCCAAATGCCACCAAGCCAGGGGGCTGAAAAGATTCCAAGGATTGGCTGCAATGGCTGAACGGGGCAGCTGAAGACCTTGGCTGAAAACCTGGTACCCCACGGACTTAGTGACCTTGTGCAGCATGATGACAATTATTTTTCAGAAAGGGACCTACCTTGGAGTTTTTCCTACAGTGAACCAGAGTCCCTTCCTTGGGCTGATCAGGAAAACAAGACGTGGCAATAGTGTGTTCCCAGGCCTTGGTGGCAGATGAGAGCAGACCTTCCTTGTGCAATTCCTGCTTTTTCTGGCTTTCGTTGCTCTGTGAGACCCATCTACCCAGCCATGGCAATGAGCTGCAGAGAGCTCCCATCCATCCTGTGCGTGGAAGTGGAAATAGCAGCTTCCAGGGCACCAATGGTGACAGCTTGGGGAGAATTGTCTTGGCACAAGGGGTGCAGAAGTGCTTCGCTTGCATTTGGTGCCAGATGTCTGTTTATTTCTGGCTGCTGCAGGAATGCCAGATCTGGGCTGGATGTGGAAAAAGGGATTTAGGCAGTTAAGAGCTGGATGGGGAAGAAAGGTCAGGCCTGGCTGCTCCTCAGTGCCTTGCAGGATCTTACAGCAGGAGCTTCAAGGGGGTGCATGGCCTGCTGCAGCACCCATGGGCAGCCCTGTTGTCTGTCCCCAGACCCCACTACTGGCTGCTCTCCTGTTTTAACATCCATGTGAAATACGTGAGGGCTGGCTTCACACATGCTTGGCATGAGCAGAGCCATCGGGAGCATGCTTCTGAGCATGGGAAACATGTTCTCCCTGTGAAATCCAGCCAGCAGCATGATTGCGGTAAGTCAGATATGGATCACAGGGTCAGGATAACGATTAGTCCTACCCTTCCCCCTAGTTGTAATTAACTGCAGTGATGTCACCCTCCGTTCTGACTTCTCATGGGCATTAATTACAGAGCGGCAAATTTCCTGCCTTTCCCTTTTAATTGCTCTCTAGGAAACTCAGAGTGTACGCCCTCTTCTCAATGTCTGCCAGCAAACTTCCTCATCACGTGCTACAGGGCCTAACCTCTGCCTTGCAGGCAACCTGGAAATAGGCTTGGTCAGGGGGGTTTGCTCAGGCACCTTTCTGATTATGAACTTTACAGGGTTAGGAGTGCTCCCTCTGCATCTCTTGAGCTTGTGTTCTTCCATCCCATGTCAGTTTGGATTCAGTCCTGAGGAGCAAGGTCCAAGATGTTCAAAACCCACAGTGATGTTGCCTTTCCCCTTAAGGAAATTTGTCCCCTCCAGGAAATACAATTGCTCCAACTAAGCTGAGCTGTAGCCTTAATGCTAGTAGCTGAGGAATTGGTGTAGGAATTGCCTGTTCCTGCTGGAGATACCTTCTGGGCTGGTGGGACGGGGTTGGGGGAGTCTGAACTGGAGCAGTTCTGCATAGTTTGAGTGGTGGTGTCTGTCCTAGTCCTGTGAGGACCCTACAGCCTCTGCTTGGACTGCCCTGCTGATGGACCCTGCCTGTGCGGCTTACTCCTTGCTTCAGGGGCTATGGCATAGCTTGGGCAGCAGCAACCTGTGTGAGCTCTGTGCAGCCTCTGGCCTTTGGGGTCGAGTGGGAGGGCAGGAGAGCACTGCCAGAAGGGTGTGGGAAGGAGGTAGCAGTGGTTGCACTAAGTGGTGTCAGGGGAGAGGGATTTGGGCTGTTCAGGGCAGCTGAGACACTGGGGCCCGGGAATGTCGGTCAGCACGAACTATCTGGGTCTGTAACTAGAGAGGTGCGGGCAGGCCCTGCGCAGTGCCAAGGCTCCAGGCTTGGAGATCTGTCAATCCCAAACCAGGCTGGTGCTGAGGGAAGGCAGGGAGTCTGTCTCCTCCACTGGGGTGCTGCTCTTAGGATGCAGGTGTAGAGCTGTGCTAATACTCCCCCTGTCAGAGGAGATCATAAAAGCACACTCCTGATCCTGCTCTGAGAAAGCTAAATCCAGAGCAATTGTAGTGGCATTTGGAGGATTTACTTTGGTACTGTGGGGTGATATTTCACCTTGATGTTCATGCTTGCTTCACAGCCATTTATTTTCCTGGACAACTTCTTGGCCTCATGTATTTCGCTCAGTACAGATCTCAGCAAGGTGGCCTCCTGCCTCCTCCAGTCAAGCGTCTCACAGTCAATCCTCCTTTTGTTTTGGGTGTCTCTCCCCTTTGAAGTGGGGCGCATCTATCACAATGGATCTGCCAGTAACATGAGGGGAACATATCCCATAATCAGGAACGTTCTGTCTGGAGAGAAGCGTTTATTATACACAACTTGTTAGGGACTGTCAATCAGCCAGGCTCCCTTTGTTATTCCATAATGCATCATTAATGATGGCTGCTGCTATGCATTTAATTTCATGGCACACAAGGGCCTTGTCTCTGTCTCCCCATCCCCTTCCCCCTCTTCATAATCACCAGCACAGGAGAAATTAATAAATTGATCCAGGGAAGGAGAGCTACAGGCTTGCTACAGGCTATGTTCAGTGTCCTTGCTCACACTGACTTGTACCTGACTCTGAGAGAAATCTCTTGGATATCGGTAGAGCTATTTTGGGACTGCTGCTTGCTTCTCATACCGAGGAAGGGGGTTGGTATCTGCCCGCACACATGCATGAGCAGGGATAATTGGTCATGTAAAGAAGGGCCAGAGGTATCTCTTGAAAGTGATCTGTTGAGTGCTGGGGATGCAAACACCACATCCTTTTCAGCTCTTCATTTCTACTGCCACCCCTCTGGATCTTTGAGCCTTGAGAACATGCTGATGTTTGCCTGATTGTCATTTTGCTTGTTCAGCCCAACGCAATTAACTTTGTTCTTAAAGGGTGAAGAATATTCAGTTCCTCCAGGGCTTGTGGCTGGGAGAGACAAGCTTCCTGAAGGCTATACATTCACCAAAAAATGACAAAATAAATAAATAAATAGATAAACTGAAAATCCTAAGTTAAGCCTGAGAAGAGGCTAGTTGTAATGTGTTTTGTTTGTTAAATAAACCTAACTTTGTGGTTTGGGATTGGCTTGTCGGAGGCCCTGAAGCGGATTTTCCCCTACTGTCAAAGTTTGCGGCCTTCATCTGCAGCTGAAACTCAGCACACCACTAACGGCTAGGATAATTCTGCCTTCTGGCTGGCATCTGCTGATTACTTTTGGTTGGCCTCCCTATCTCATTTCTTTCTGAATGATTTTCTCCAGGGCTTTTTTTGAGCAGAGAGGGCCAAGCCGTGGTGTGAGCTGTGGATTCCAAACTCTCATTTTGTTGCATTTCCCAGGATTAGAAAGGTATGGGCCCGTTCCTGCTCTGGGGACAATCCAACTGGCTCTGTGGTTCTGAACCAGCTGTCTGGTGTCTGTCTTGGCACTGAGTCTGGCTTAAGTCCCGTGCCGGTGCTGCCTGCCCACGTCGTATGTTGCCTAGGTGTGCAAGACGCTGACCTCCTGTGTGTTCACATGGAGACAGGGGTTTGTGGGGCCATTCCAGCAAGAGTGCAAGGAGTGGCTTGTGCTGAGGGTAGGACAAGCTCACAAACATATTTCTGCTCCATTCTCCTTTGTTTCTCCAGTGAAGTCTCCTCCTTATCCTGATACCTGTTTCACAGAAAGATCCACAGCTATTTCACATCAGTCCTGAGGACACTGCGTAGCAGTTGGAAGAGAAGGAAATTCGGTCAACTTCAGATGGACTTCTTTAATTCTCTCTCCCCACATCCTTGGATCCAGGCCATACTCTTTTGGGATTTCCCCCTGGCAAACAGCTTTGGCAAAGTGCTCCAGGCTGGGTTCCAGCTTGTTCGCCTTTATCCCATGTGTGTTGGGGCAGCCAAGCCTGGTAGCCAAGCCAAGCCTAGGCTTCTGGTATTGCTGGACAGGATCCCAGTTCTGTCCATCCACATGGGCACTACCTCTCTTGTGTGCAAAAGCGAGGGAAGAGGAAGCTATGCACGTGTCCTTCAGTGCTTTACAAAAGGGAAACGGTTGCCCGTGCTGCTCACGGCTGAACATTTAGCCTTTCAGTCATGGGAGCATCCTATTCAGCTCCCTTGTTTTAAACAGCTGATAAACACAGCTGTTACAAAAACATTTGACCATTTTCCATCTGAACAGAGTAACTCACAAAACTGCTTTGCCTCAGTTTCCGTTGGAAAGGAAAAATAACAAGACTTGACATTTCTTTTCTGGAACAGAGCACTCAAGTTGTTTTAAAAGCATTTTGCATATTTTCTATTTCCTATACCCAGCTATCTGAAATATTTTTAGATTCTTCCCTTTGTGAATAATTTCAGAGGTTTTTGGCCTTTGTTTCAACTCCAAAAGAAGTCAAATTTTCGGAATGTTTAAATCCTGCTCATAATGTATTCATCATCTGTACAGCTCTGTGGATTTGTTTGATATTTATTTAACATAGAGAAGCACAATTTTTACCTTTCATTTCCAATTTATTTCTAAGACCCACCGTTTCACTAGAGTCACATTTCTGAAGTTCCTTTCTCCACACTGAGGTTTCTTTATCCCTCCACTGAGCACTAATTCTTCTGAGGCCTCCATTGGCTTACCAATGGAGATAGTAGCTTTGGGGGATGGTTGTGAACCCATTTTCCCAGGTTGTCACTTGAGTTGATGTGTCACCATGTTTTCACCATGGTGCTGAGAAGATAGCAGGTCTTAGGGTGATGACTTGTAGAGTTTATACAATTTGGCAGGGATCCTAAGTTCACGTTACTGGGAGGGAAGTGTGAAGGTGTAGCAACTGGTCTTTCCTAAAAGAAAAAAAAAATCAAATTTTCTTGTACTCCTTGATTTGCTCCTGTAGGCTGAATTCAGCCCTTGGACTTCAATAAATATATCCAGTAAAAAGTATTTAACAATTTATCTGCTAATACTTTCTTCTTCTTTAGTAGAGGTTTCTTCAAGGAAGACCTTGCCATGTGAAGAATTGGTGCTAAATTGCAGCTACCAGACAATGAGAGGCTTAACTGCCTAACTCTGTATGATGGTGGGAGACTGAGCAAAAAATTGATGTAAGAAAGAAATTCTCAGCTTCACAAACTGAGTTCTTTGATGAATTTTGTTCATCACCATCCACTGAATTTTCAGGCTTGCTTTATCTCAAGAATGGAGCTATAAACATTGGTACTTCCCTCCTCATTCATGGCTGGCATAGAGCAAATAATTAATTATGGAGTCTTAAATCACTACTTGAAACTGTAACATCAGATTATCATTCCCTGCACAGGCCCGCTGTCTCTGATTTTCATGTCTTACCAATTGCTATTTTTACATGTTTTATATGGAAGAGGCTGCACCAAATAAAGCTACGTGTTGTAGTAAGTGCTTGTGGACTTTAAAATGGCTCCCTCTCTGTTGTGTGCCTTATAACCTGAATTCCCAGCTCAGCTTTTTCCTTATGCCAGGAAATGTCTCCTACCTTTGAAACTCCTCTCAAGAGATAAAAGATTAGCTTTATGCTGTCAGGAGCTGTCATTTCAGACAATTAGAAATGCGTCAGCTGACTCCTGGTGGTTTTGCAGATATCTTCCTTCCCTGTGACTGCTTCGTTTCTGCCTGTTTTTGAAGGTTACATTTGGGTAACTCTCCCCAGTTGCCCACGTGTGTTCTTTGTTTCTGGCTGCTGTTTTCTGGCTGCTTTTTCACTGTTTGTTAAGCTTTTGGTAGCTAGTGATGCTGCTGTGAGGTGGCTTTATTTGCAGTTAGAGGGCTAGAAGTGGCAAATGGGACTTCCATTGCTCCCTCCTAGCTAACCCAGCCTCTGAAGGTGGGAACATAGAAGAGGAAATAGAAAGTGGTATTGCTGAAGGCAGGCAAATGAGAAAGCAGTTTTTATTGCCCTGAAGATCTGTTCTCTGCTAGGACTGGGAGCAAACATGCAGGAGCTAGAGAATTGAATGTTCTTTGCATACCCTTTGGCTATGTCTTTCATTAGGAAGCGCCTGCCAACTGTCTGCTGAGCACTAATCCCTACCTGTCTGGTCCTGTGCTCTCTCCAAATGGGTGCTCCTGTTTAGATCTATTTCTAAGTTAAATATTGCCACCTGTAGGATGCAAGGCCCTAGACAGTTCCCAGAGGAAAGACAGTCTGTGTCAGCTAAAGGCTGGGATCTGTTTCTTTGCATTCTGGAGTGTGGGAGAGCGAGAGGGAGGCTGAGCCATGGCAGCCAGGAGGGGCACAGGCCTGTTTGGTGACCTCTGCAGTTGCCTCCAAAGCATCCTGTATGTGTGTGAAATTACAATCTCCAGGGTTTGGCTCAGCTGCCAACTCCTTTTTGGCTTTCTCTTCCATCTCTTCCAACTGCAATTGAGCTAGCAGGCAGTTAACCTCAGTGTTCTACCTCGGAGATGTGCTACCCTTGACAATAACAGAGTTTCTACCAAACTGTTGTTTGAAAGGTGTCTCCTTGACAACTAAGTTTCTTGGCAGGGATCCGTTATCACTGGATGGAAGCTAAACAGAGAGCCTGGAAGGTAACCAAATGCCAGGAGCTGGCCTGTCTGCTATTTCAGACATCTTCAGTGGCACAGGCAGAGGAGGGTCTGCCTGCATCCAGAAATAGCAAGGCAGGGAGCCTCTTGGCTCCCTGCGTGCACCTAGACACGTGGAAAGACAGACGAGTGATCGCAAGGAGCCTTGTGTCCAAAACATCCTTTTGTCACAGCCTCTCAGACCTTTGGAGGAGCCCTTTGTAAGGGCGTCTGAAGGACGGGAGAGCAGGGACTGGGCGCTGGGGCTGAATGCCTATGCCCGCTGCATCAGCTGCGTGCTGAAAAAGGCCAGGACTTGGCCAGATGGAGTAACGGGGAAGGGAGGCTGGGGAGCCTGGCCTTGTGCCAGCCCGTGGAGCCGGGTGGGCAGATCAAAGAACGGAGCTGGAGGGGGTCACAGGAGTATAATCCCCAAGCAGTGCTGAAGGCTGCAGCTGTTGGCGTCAGAGCGTGGCATTACAGAGGTTTGCTGCTCCCGTGCTGTGGTGTCAGCAGGAGTCTGCCAGCCCTGAGAGCTGAGTCAAGTCGGGTGCTGATGGTCTTCTCCCCTTCCTTTAGTCAGTGGCCCGGGGGATGTGCTGGGGTGTTCAGCTGAAGGTGGAGGAGCCTAGGAGGTGTGCAGAGGCCTGCATGCACTGCATCACTCCTCCCCAGAGAAGGAAGCTGTCTGTCCTGGGAGGCATATGCAAGGCTCTTGCCATCCCTAGGGCTGCAGACAGATCCCCTTTTGGTGTGTTTTCCCAGGGCATCACTGCCCCAGGGAATGATAACTATCAATGATATTCCTTCTGCCCCTTTTCTAGCAGTGCCACCTCTCTGCCCAGTGAGTTTTACTTTGCCATTGTTTTACCAAGTAAATGTGTAGAGAGAGCTGATGCCTGCCATCCAAGGGAAACCTCACAGGGAAGAGCAGTGAGCTGGTTTGCTAAACCTGAGGCACTCAGAAGCTGTAAGTTTGACTCTAAAAATAAAAGCTCCTGATGTATTTTTACTTCTGTTCTGTTTTCTTCAGCTTTTTTTAATCTTTCTGAGCTTCATCTCCTTCAGGGTATTTTTGGTTATTTGCAGCTGTGATGGATGGAAATTGCTCATTTTTTCCATAAATTTAAGTTGAGACTTTTGCACAGTCTTATGACTTCAGAAACTGGGGTCTTCAGCAAAAGGACAGATGCAGAAGGCTGGTAGGAATTGGTAACATGACCAAATGCTGAGTGTTGAAAACTTGTCAAGCACCTCCAGCATGTCTTTGCTTAGTGACAGGACCCAAACACAATGCACACGCATATTGATGGCTCAAGATTTGAAATCTCTGGGACGCACAGGTCTGTAGGTGTCCGGTAGGTTAGTACGTGGAGGTGGTGGATAAGAATGGGTCTTCTGTGTCATAGCCAGAAACGGTTTGAAGCAGAACATAATGATGATTATTGCCCAACTGCCAGGGGCCGTTGATAGCTACCGTCATAAAAGTTCAGATGTTTCTCTTTTTTCCCCTTTGTTCACTGGAAAGTTTGAGATCTGGCTTGAACTCTGCCAGCAGTTCTGTGTGAACCAACTGGGGATGCGCTGGAGCAGGCAGATCAAATGGTTGCGAAGGGTGTGAATAAGCCCTGGGAAAGAGCAAGCAGGCGGTTTGTTTAATGTTTGCTTCCTTGTGTTTGTGTGAGTCACAGAGCTGGCGGTGGTCCTGCTTTCACCTCGCAGGGAGCAGAAGTAAGGGTGTAAGAGCCCCACGCTAATTTGCTGAAAATAGCTGAGAGCCAGGCTCTCCAGATACTCACAAGAGATTGCAACTCCTCCATCTATCGATTCTTTTTCTTCCCCCCTTCATCTTAACAGCTTTTAAAAGACAGTAAAACGGGAAGAAAATGCGTGCAACACACAGCGTGCAGCTTTCTGTCCCAGCCCTTGCCTTGGATGGCTTGTGTGTGTGCGTGTGTGACCTCGCAGTGTGTGCACGAGGACTGCAGGGCGTTGAGTGGGATCAGTATTGGGGAGGCAGGCAGTTGCAGCAACAGAGAGGAGGTAAAAATGCCTTCCCTATTATTCTGGAGACTGCTGGCATGCCCTGCTGCTGTCGCAGCAGCAGAGGGGCAGGCTCTCCACCATCACACACCAACTCTGCCCAGAGTATTCAAGGGCCAAGGTGATTTGTACCTGAGCTGGTGCAATTCTGGTGCAGTTGTGGCGTGCTCCTGTCTTTCTCCAGTGCAGGGGGCAAAATACCAGTTGGGTGCCATGCAGTGTTGCCAGCTCATAATTGCAGTTTTTGTTTCTGTTTTTAATCAAGAGTGATATTAAATTTTATGCTCTCATTAAAGCTTCAATTTCTGGAGTCAGTAGATGATGCTGTGAGAATCCCAGTTTTATTTTTCTGAGGAAGGAAGTCTGGAAACGCGGTTTGGCAGCTTGTAGCCTGGAGGCAAAGGTAGCAACAAACCCCGAGTTTCTTGTGTGTTTCTATGGGCCAGGTTCATACCTGAGCTCCTCTTACAGGCTTTGAACACAATAGTTGGTAGAGCTGCCTCTGATCTAGCTGGCTGCACGTTGGGAAAAGCAGGATGAGCGCCTCTGCTTGCAGGGAACACAGGGCTTGCGTGATGGCCATGGATTCAGGTCAGCTCAGCTGAGCGGGGGGGATGAGAGCGGCTGCTGTCCCTTAAGCTGCTGACATGGGGAATGCAGCTGTGGTCTGGGGGCTCGCTAAACCAGAGCTGTTTACATGCCGAGCATCTCAAGTGGGCAAGAGTCAGCCATCACCCAGCATTTGTCCTTCACGCAATCAAGTGATTGCTCTTCCGCAGTGCGGGCTCCCCTGAAGCCTGATTCCTGTATTTCCTCCTTGCCTTAAGCGATCTTTGCTTCACTTGTTTCCACATTTATTTCTTCTCTTACACAAGCTCTGGTCTCAGGCTTGTGAGCTGAAATACTCTTCCGAGTTGCCACAATTTTGCTTTAAACCCAGAGTTCAACAATTGCTCCTCAGGGAATCTGCAGGTTCTGGGGCTATGTGAGGGCTCAGTTCGCTCTTGCCATTTCATTTGCATCTTCTGGTTCCTCTGCTACTTGGCAGTTGTGTGCCTGCCCTCAGGGACCTTTAACGTCCCTGCCACCCTGACCTCCCAAACAAGAGTATTTCCTCCTGTCGGCTGTGAACTGCTCCTTCTACCCAGCCTCCTAGCAGTGAGTGATCTGCCCCTTCTGCCCTGGAGCATCAGTGAACCCATGGCAAGCTGTCCAGGTGTTATGTTCCAGTACCATGGGTTCTGGACCTTGAAATGGGCTTGTTGTGTAGGTCACCTGTGGTAATGTTTGCCTTGAGCCAGCAGGAGAGAGATACCAGCAGCATCTCCCATGAGAGCCTCTGAGCAGTGGTTCTAGATTGGGGAGCATCCTGGGGTACGTGGAGAAACATGTTGGTGTCACCCACGAAGGTTTCTGCTGCTTAAACCTGACATGTGGGTGTACCAATAGCTGTGTAAATGCAGCTTCAGAAGGGTTTGTAGGAGACCCGAGTTTATTTAGTTCAGAAATTTTATAGACTGGTCTTAAACATACAAATGCTGCTTTACAAGGACAATGTTGTTTTTTTTCTTAATGCTTCCCCTTCCTCTCCACCATCTCTGGGAAGGCTCTCAATTTATTGCCTTGAAACAGCTCCAAAATCCCAGTGCTGCTCCTCAAATACATAGTGTGGATGTATGCGCGTTCGTAGATGACCCCGTCTGTATTTAATTTAGAGTGCTCCTAGATTACTTTTGTTGTATTCGCTCTGCTCTGAGGATGAGAATAAATAAGGGAAACTGACTAGTTAAGTGCTGGTCTCATCTTTCAGTGTTTAGTCAGAATCATCCAAGGGATCTCTTCCTTAAAATGAAGTACCTGCTGGCATCGAACGTACGAGCTGTGCCTCTGCATGGGTGCTCGCTGTGAGTTTGCTTGTTTTTCAGTGGAGAAATAGAAAATCTAAATGTTGAACTACATTTACCTGTGATTCATTTGGAGCAGTGCTTTTTCCGTAACTTATTAAAATGCATTAGCAATAAATTGTTAACAGTGCTTCTATAACCAGCCATTGTTCTGCTTTGAAGCCACAGTGCACATTGCCGGCTCTGTTATGCTGCTGCTAAAGCGGCACAAATACTCAGAGAAATGGCACAAAAGGCTCCCTGTACAGATGGCTTGGGAAGAAGGCTGGCCTTTCCCTTCAGTCCTCATAGGCTGGAAATCTGGCATTAAATAGGATTTGTGGACAGGTTTGCTGTCCGTCTTCTGGCTTATCCGTGCTTAGACTTGCATCCTGCTCCCACCCCATGCGCTGTGTGCTACCAGAGGACTTCTACCATACAGTGGATGAAAATTGTATACCAAGTGTGGTTTGGTAGGAGATAGCCTGGTACTATAGGTCTCATCTTCTCCCTTGTAGTGATAATTGTGTCAGAGCTGGCTTTCTCTTCATTTTAAACCCTAGCAGGTGGCAGGGAAAGATGTTTGTGTGCCTTCATGTGGCTTCCTCCCTTGCCCATGCTGCAGTGTGAAAACTATCGCCTTTTGTTTTTCACTGATTCTTTTTCTCTCTGCTCAAATCCCAGAGGCGTGCTGAGCTCTGCAGCCCGGGCACACTGATGCGTTTGTGCCATCTATTGACGGAAGAGGTGATTGCATGTCCCGATTTTCCTGGATTTTTTTTTTTTTTATTTACAACTCCTGTGGGGATTTCATACATAGAACAAGAATGAATGTGTCAATACTAAGGGGGAATGTTTCCTGTCTTATTGTTAAGGTGGCTGGATAACTAGTCTGAATGGGGATTTGAACCTCGATGTTATTCTCTCAAGAGGCAGCAGCAAAGCAGGATGTCTCAGTAAAGCAAAGAGATGTTTATTAGCATCGTGATTTCATAAGCCATCTTTTTGCCAAGGGGTAGAATAGTGTTTCTTTCTCAAACCCAAAGCTCTGTGGGATAGTTTTTGCTTACTCAGAATATAATTTTGGGCAGGAAGTTGTGGTTTAGCAGCTAATTCTACTTTACAGGGTCCTTCTAGAAGATGCTTCTGTCTGTAGGCAGGGAATACCAGTGCCATATCTGAGCGCAAGCAAACATTGCCTCTTCGGGAATTGGCATGCTTTTGCCCTCTTGTAGGCTATGCCTGTGGGTAAAGATTGGCTGATGTCTGAGCGTAGCTTGGAGATGCCCCAAGCTCTATTCAGTATGAGACCTTCCATCCCTGGTGAAGAAGCAAATCTGAAATGTTTTTTTTTTTTGCCTAATGACAGTGCTCCTCCTGGTGGGTGTTTTGTGAGGCAGGGAGAGCAGAGCAGTGTGTGTTTGAGTAGAAGAGATTACATAATTGAGGTCTGGAGGTGTCCAGAGGACAGCAGGTATCTGGAGATGTATACAAAATCCCAGGATGAGAACAGCAAGGAAGCAAATCCCCCATTATTCCTTGCCAGGCAAGACTTTAGCCTCCTTTTCTTTCCTGCACATGGGCCTGTTTGTGCTCTAGTGCTCTTTGTAGCCCCAATGCTGTGGCAAAGCTCTCCATCTGCCCGTCGGGGTGACATGTTGGGGCTGCACACGCAGAGCAGGACCGGTGATTAGTGAGTGGAACTGCCTGTCACAGCAGCGTCTTTCCCATCCAGAAGGCCAGTACAGCTCAGTGTATGGCTTGAGTTTTGTTGCTCATTGGCTTCAGCTAAAAATCAGTATTTCTCTCTTTCTGCCTCTGCCAGGCTCTTCCCCAAATGCAGCCAGGAACACATAAGTAGGATTATGCTCAGATGTCTTCGGGGCATGAGCTGTACATCAGCTTTGTCTGACTTCAGGAACGAACATCCTTGTTATAGGGCCATCCCACATCCACATGTTCCTGCTTCAACCGTGTGCAATTAATTATATTAACTGTTAGCAAATTTAGGTCTATAATCTTCTTTGTTTGTCCATTAATCATGGGGCGAGGGGCCAGCTGTCAGTGGGAAAATAGGGAGGACACTAGCAGTTGTTGCTTTCTTTGTAGCAGGGCTGTGTTCTGACAACATTCGCTCCTGTTGTGCTGACTGGGAAGTGTTTTCATACAAAGAATGGCAAGGCCCTGCAGGAGCTGAACGTCCATGGGGAAATTTTGTAAATTGTTTTCACAACAACATCTATAAAATATAAGTGAGTTTTCTGATTACTGATTTCATGTGAAAGTTCTGCATCCTCCATGTGCCTGCTTCTTCTAAGCCTAACTTCTCTTTATCAGCACTTGTCAACAAAGCTTTTCAGCATTTTTCATTATTGCTACAGAAATATTAGGGAATTTCATAGAATCATAGAATGGTGTGGGTTGGAAGTCCTGTAAGGATCGTCTAATTCCAACCCTGTTCCATGGGCAGGGACACCTCCCACCAGCCCAGCTTGCCCAAATCCCATCCAGCCTGGCCTCGAGCACCTCCTGCTCCATGAGGTGTTCTGCATAACTTTCTGACAATTCTCTGGACCCAAATCTTGCTTATGTCCACACTCCACTAGTTTCTTAGATGAGAAAGGACTTCAGAGAGAATGTCTTTGTGGAACATATTTTGTGAATTGTCTATGTGATCAGCAACAATTTTGCTTTCCCTTCTGTCCGTCACTTCACAATTTAACTGTCGTCCTGGTGAGCTGGGAGATCAGCAGGCCTGCTCTAACTAAATGCCTCTGTGAGGCTCTGTTTCACACCAGGTGAGCATGAAGAGGCTTTGTGACAGATGTGGGGCTGGTATCCTGGAATTTCTCCCAAGTGAGCAGAGTAGGCAAAACTGAGTGAGAGTTCTGTGCAAAGGACCGTGAGTGCCTCACGCCTGGACTGGCACTAGCATTCCAAATCCTGTTCCTGGTAGCAGAGCACTGCTCCAAAACCACATCCCTTGTCTCACCGCAGATGTTTGCGGGGCGTCAGGTAGCTGTGAGCGCTGCCAGCCCTTGCCAGAGCTCCCCCTGCTCCTCCTCCCCACCAAACACTTCACGCCTGGCAGAGGAAGGAAGGGCCACCTGGCTACGTGACTTCTCACTGCTGCTTTCTTGAATCGCAGTGCTCTGCACCTTTGGAGTCCTGTGCCAGACGGTGACAATTTTGCGCATGCATTCATTCAAGGTGGCCCAGGTTCTGCTGTGTTGTAGCAGAGATTGTTTTGCTCTCTTGCTGAAATTGTCCCAGCTCTCTGCTTCCTGGCCTCTGCCTGTGCTGCGGGGATAAGAGATCCTTGACAGCTGCTAGGGCTGAGGGCTTGGCACTCGATGGAGCTGGAATCCACACAGTGCTTCCTGCTATGCTCTTTAGCAGATAACAGTGCTCAGTCGCACATAAGCGACTCTAAAATCTGAGAATTTAGGGACTGACAGTCACTGTTAGAAAAAAGATCATCCATTCCCTTCCTTCTGCTTGCTTTTGTGGGCTGTCAAATGCAACCACTGCAAGATGAGGCTGGGGCAGGAGGGTAGGAGCAATGGGACGTGTGCAAGCAGGTTTGGAAAGCTAAGGTTTTCCTCTGTCTGTCTCGCATGGAAAGGGAGGAGGAATGCCCCTGCAATTTCTGCCAAGTGTTCCCACACACTTCAGGGGAGCTGCTATGTTTTCTGCTAGCAGAAGATCTGGCCTATAACGTCTTCCTCTGGCAATGTGTATGCATGAATGTCAAAACCAAGCAGCAATTTTCTTTCGTGCAGCTGATGCTGTACTTGGGGCCTTAACAAATAAATTCTGTATAGATATTTTAGTCGATCAGGTTCCACGTGGCTTTGGCAATGTTCTCTGTGGTGAGTGGGAAATTGGTTAGTACTGCGGGGAAGCTTGCTGTCAGCTTCATGGTGTCAGGCAGCACGGTAGTGTTTAAGCCGTTTTGAATTCAGCACTTTCTGACCAAGTATTTGCATTCCCTGCCTTGTGTTGCTAGTCTAATCTGTGCTGATCTGCAGGGACAAAGCAGACTGGTTTGTAGTTCTGGCATTGGGTGGCTCAGATGTGTTTGGCCTGTTTGTCTTGGCTTGTCCCAGTTTTTGGATATGGGATCTGTCAGAGGGGCCAGGCCAGGGATGTATGCACAGAGTCCAATGAATTCTAGGGGATGGGGAGAGGATTTGCATCATGTCTTCTCCACCAGATGCCTCAGAAGGGCTTCTGAAGACACGTGCTTTCCTTTGGCATTTAGAGAAAGGAGCTTTCCTGTGTCCAGAGCTCTTTTGAGAGTTGGTTGGTTTCTTGGAATCATCCTTTGTTCCCCCTTTTCTAACCTATCCCATGGTATAATTAAAAAAAAAAAAAGCTAAACAGATTTTAGTCATAGGCAGATGAAGAGGTTGATAGTGACTGAATGGGATGCCATTCTGATCATGTCATTGACCCCAGGAGCCATGCGTGATGGATTTCAGGACACAATCCAGAACAGCAAATTGAATTACAATTGTGGTTATCCGTCAGCTTTCTTATGGCTTCCTGTAGCCATATACACCCCACAAGGAAGTTTTCCTGTATAATTTAGTGACAGTTTTTCCAGTCAAGGACAAACGTGCTGCTCTGCAACAAGGCAGAGCTGTTATTACAGAACAGGCAGGCACTGAGGATGGGCAGTGTATGTTCAGGCCCAGTTCGTAAGGAATAGTGCTGTGATTTGCTCGGGCTGTGACTTGTCTTTGCACCTGGTCCACAGGAACAGAAAACTGGCTGGTGGTTAGGCAGCTGGGGAGAAAATTCCCAGTGTGCTAGATAACTGCAGGCAGGAAGCCTGCCAGGAACAGCTCGCAGTGCATTTATGATGAAGGCTCTTGCGTTACTTACAGGACGTGAGGGTGTGCTGACATTCCTCTGGGCATAGCTCACGGCCGGCACCGGCACCTGAAGTGTTGTAGCATCTGAGCCCTGTCAGGACAGGCAAATGGAGAGTAGGCAGGAACTAAGAACAGAAAGCCATCCCAGAGGGGCCCAAAGTGCTTTTGCAACCTTGGAGTCACGTTCTGCCCATCACATACACGTGCCCATCCGACTGACTTGCAGCACGAGGAGTTCCTGGGTTGGGAAGGGAAGGGAAGGGCTTTGCTCTCCTTCTGCTCACTGCTGGAGTGCTGCCACATCGTCTGTGAGAGGCATCTAGCGCTGAGTAGCCAGGTCTGGATGGGAGCTTGAAGGAGGATCAGGGCTTTTTTCTCCTGTGCAGTCTCCAAAGCCTTCCCCTGTCCTGCTTGCAGTTATTTTGCAGTGTCATAGGTGCCCTTTGTAAAGTGGTGAGATCAGTGTTGGCTTCTCCAGGTGGAATATCCTGAAGGTGAGATGAAATTCTGGGGAGAACTCCATTGCATTGAACAACCTGGCAGTGGAGTGGAACTACTTTAGCAGCTAGGGCTGTTGAGGTATTTTCCAGAGGGCTGTGAAGACATCCACAGAGAAGTCACTTTTTGTGCAACATGCAGGGTTGGCCACCTCATTTCACGTAGGGCCCAGCAATCCCAGGGGTCACAGTCAGGCGTACAAAGCCTAAATAAGCTAGCTTTCCCAGTGTGGAGAAAAGTTGACTGGCTGTGCCTTGTAAAACTCATGAGTGATCTGTGGAAGGTGCTGCGGTTAGGTGAGTTTCTCCATTTCCTACCACACCAGCAAAAGGAAATGCTTTCTGGCACCATGGACCTTGTGAGGCAGTGCTGCAAGGCACTGACTCTGCTGAAAGCATGAATGATTTAGAAAGCAGCGAGACATTCCCAGATAAGTCTGTCAGGGCTGTTAAAGACAAAGCTGTAAATACTTCCTCTAGTTTGGGAAAACCCAAATCCTTTCTTTCCCATTTTTCTTCTGCTTGTCAGCTGCTCTCAGTCACCATCACACATATTCTTCAGACCCTAAAACAATTATTTCACCTGCACTTCATATTCTTTGCTAGGCTTTCAGACACTCTGATTGCAGTTTGGCTAATGTAACTCAGTTGTAAGTCCATTGGATAAGCCAACTGGCAGGCAGGAAACCCAACATATTTTTTTTTCTTTTCTATTTTTCTTCCTTTTCTTTTTTTTTCCTTTTCTTTTTTTTTCTTTTCCTCTTTTTTTCTTTTCTCTTTACTTTTCTCTTTTTAAAATTTTTCTCTTTTTTTTCTTTCTTTTCATTTTTCTCTCTCCTTCCTTCCCCCCTCCCCAATGCACTATGAAATACCCCTTTGCATTGGCATACAGAATTTCAGCTAGCTGGGTGACTTCCACTAGTGCACATGGGAGCCAAAAAAAAAAAAAAAAACACAAAAAGTGGGACACTATTTTTAAGATTGTTTTTAAATGAGACTTTGGAAAAAGAAGCTGGTTTCTTTTAGAAGGGGGTGCTGGGCCCCTGCAGTGTGTTCTGTCACTGTATCACAAGATTTCTAAAAGGAGCAAAATCAGTAGGACACTGGTGTATCAGCCTGCAAAGAGCAGCTTCCCTCGCTCGCCTCCCATGTTTGACTAAATGGTATCACACGGTGCAGTCTCCCCGCTCCCCTCCCACCCCTTGCCTGCTTCCGCCAAGAGTCATCTCACAAAGTGCTTCGTAACTCAAGACACTGCTAAAGAGCTGACTCCTTCAGTTCTACGTAACAGCAACTCGTGCTACTCATAAATAGATTTGCAATTAGCAGGAGAAACAGAAGAATCGGTGCAAGCCAGCTGCACCAGAGTTAGCCTCTCATCCCTGTCTTAAAGAAGCCCCTCACATTCAGCACGCGTCACTTGGGCATAGCTGGGAGACCTCTGCAGGGAGCTTGCCTTTGAACAATGTTCTTTTTCTACAGGATCTGCTGTTTGCAAGAGAATTGTCCAGAAACTGCAGAGTGCCTATCTAGTGTCTTTACTAAAAATGACAAAAGCTTTTTGGTTTTGACTAGCTTGGGGTTTCATAGGATTCCTTTCGGCAGTCAAGGTTAAGAATTTGCTGGCCGAAGTGAGGGATCCTGAGATTTATCATGAGTGTACAAATTGGTTCTCTGCTGGTAACATCTGGTGTGCGTTCAATGCTGTCTGAGCAGTTCCAAGAACTTTTGGAGCATCCTGGAGGTCAAAATTCTTTAGCTTTTGGTGCTAAGGAGGGCAGTGGTTTTATACAGAAGAAAAAAGACAGACCCAAGGTTAAGCATCGAACTGGGTACAACTGGGATGGACTCGAGAGCCCTGATTCCGCTGGGTCCTTTGGACAGATTAACCAGGGTAAAGAAGGGAGGCAAAGTGGTGTATGTGGGTGATTCCTAGCCCTTCCTGTAGAAGAGTTCATTATACAAGGATGATCCGTTTTACATGGCTGCTTCCTAGGCTGCCAGGGGATGAGGGTGGCAGGCACCCAGCATAGTGTTGTTTGGCCACCCTAGTGGAAGGAATGGACCCTACCCCTGCTTTTGACAGCTGGTAAGTCAGCTCCTGCCAACAGGTGGGCTCAGCTATTCTTCCCAATAAAGCATAGCTAGTTTCCCTGTTAGATATTTCTGCATGTCTCAGAAAACACGCCTGGAGCTGGGGCATGCAGTTCTACAGAGCAGGCTTCTGTGCATGGGACTCTCGCTGCAAGTGCTGAACAACTGAGGGCAAATGAGATCTGTTGAATCAAAACTGCTTCCAGCATTTCTGTCTCCTCAGAAATGTGGTTCCTTCCTGGAACCCCTCTGGAGAGCTTCCTGGTGTGGGAGTTCACTTGTCCCTGGCACCTTGGATGGGTCTACCCTGGGTGGCTCTACAGGAGAATGTAAACATAGAGCCCTGTTGATGTCAGGGGGGATTTAGGCTGATTTCTTTTGAGGGGGAGGTAGCTATGTTTCTTCCCAGGTGTTGGGGGTGCAGTTGCAGTAGTCTGATACTCTCTTTCTTTCTCTTTCAATACGATCGCTAAAAAATGTTGCTTAAGACAATAGGCAGGTCTGCGCAATGCTGGCTGCAAGTAACAGGAGACTTCTGTTAGAGCGCAGGCTAATGGTTTGGAGAGGGCAGGCTTTAAAGGCAAGGTCAACCAATGATTAGTGCCAAAACACCACATCATTGCTATTGATTGAGGAAATGAGCATCCGACTCCCTTGCTTTGTGGAAATCAAGTTACCTGCAAAGTAAAACAGAGCTGGGGCAAGAACATATCGGTGAGAATACCAGCTTGGGTGTTGGTTTTCACAAGAGTTCACAAGAGTCACTGTTTTAATTCTGTAGGCTTTTTCCTGGTGTGTGTGAAAGAAAGGAGCTGGGTGAAGGATGCTGCCAGTTTTGTCCAGTCCTCCCTTCCCAGCCCTCTGTCAATGTACGCGTGTTAAGTATGTAAAGCATCTGAGTATCAAAGTTCCTCCGATCCCTCACGGGCTGCACCCTGTCCCTGGGCTGAATCCACAGCGCTTTGTGCCTGAGTGTGGTTGGACAGGGGACCCACTGGCTTCTTCCCAACTCCGGTGCGGGGCCTAAGGGCGTGAACTGGGCATGTTTGTTCTGTGCTGCAGCTGTTTGTAACAGCTGGCGTTGTGCAGAACTTCTCAGATCAGATTAGATGGCAAAGTCCAGAGGTGAGCAGAGAAAGCTTGGCAATGAGGAGCGGCAGCTGGCTACCATCGCTTTTACTTGCTCAATTCCCTTGTGCAGCTGCCTGCGGGCTGCAGCCCCTTGCCGTTAACCTGGGGTCCTTCTTGGTATCTTTCTGGTTTAGTAGCCTCTTGTTGCTTCCTGTGCTGTTGATGTATAGAACACACCTGTGGTCTGAAGAATTTGAAGATGGTATGTGAGGGACCACGTTAGCTTCCTGAGCAAGCTTGCAAACACCTCCTCTCCTGGCATAGAAAGCCTGCAAGGACAGGGATGTTACAGTAACTCTGGGTCCCCACAGCTTGCAGGGAGCACCACAGGCTGTGCAGGAGGAAAGCGGAGGCTGTGCACTGTTTGGGCTGTCTCCTCCCCAGCAGGCTGATGCGGAATGTGAGCAAGATGTCTGCAACTGCAGGCACTTGGGTGTAAGGTGGAGCAGGGAGCAGTGCAGAGTTAGTGCCTGGGTCAGGCTCGGCTCCCAGAAGCACTCCTGTGATATGTTTCTGCTGCATGCGAGGTTCTGAAAGATCCTCTTTTGTGGAGCCTTTCTGAGCACCCCAGTGCTTTTTTGACCTCTCAATTTCACATGCAGCAGAAGTGTCCCTTAATTCAGTGACTGCCCTGGACATCTCCGCACTCAGTTTGATGAGACTAGGTCAGGCTAACATAGTGGTATTTTCTGCTCACATTTTCTTTTAATGGTAACAGCTGCATATATAAGGCCTCAGGAAGGAAGGCATCAAGAAGGAACCCAAAATAAGGAAATGCATATGTTAGAAATAAGTTTTTGTGTAATTTTTTCTTGTGGTCAGTTTCTTCTAAAACAGGTCTGTAAGTTCCTCCTTATTTACACAAAACTGGTCGTGAAATAGCAGCAGATCCCAGCACACACTGTGAAGACTGTGAAATCAGTTCATCTGAAATTCTGTAGTGGCTGGAGAACATCTTTGAATTGCTTTTTTTTTTCTTTTTTTTTTTTTCTTTTAATGGACAGAACAGTCTCTGTGTCATGTGCATCAGAGTCCCAGTTCATTCAAGGATGTATCCCAAATCTAGTTGTTATGTAAAATTAAAATCTCTTTTCTCTGTCCTTTTTTTTTCTTCTCCTTGTATTTCAGTACTTGGAGTAAAAATAAATCCTATTTTCCTGCCACTGAAGGAACAGCAAAGAAATGAAAACCTCTCTAGACCTCATTTGCTCACCTGCACCACTCTGAATTGACTGCTTAGAAAACTAACCAGCGAGCCTGGCCTACAGTTTCTCCTTCTTATTTTGTCATATTCTCTGCTTTCCTCATGCTTGTAAGCCTAGTTACTCAGTTACTTGTTATGATGCTGAGTTTTGTATCTTGGGAAGGTCTTAAACTGGTTACACGACTAAGAAAACAGCTTCTTTAAGGCACTTCAGACAGAAGTGGTAACTGAACACAGATCTCTTAGCGAGATGCCAGCTTTGCCAAACAACCTTTTCAAAAGAACATTATGCAAGGTATGGTTGCAAATTGTTTTCCCTAGTAGCAGCAAGAGTCTTCTTAAATAGCTATGAACCTCCTCTGATGCCATGAGAGCTGGTGCTTCTGCTAAGATAAAAATCCTGTGTTTGACCCTACAAGTTCTGGGTTCAGTCCTTACAGACAACTCCATTGGGCTTCTACAACTTCCCCAAGGTTATCTGTAACCCCTCCTGGCTGCTCATGGTACGAAGATAGGAAGATGAGAATCCCAATGGCTCTCTGGTGCTCTTATCTTAAGTACTTGGGTCAAGTACCAATCTTGATTACTTTTCTCTATACTTGCACTTGCATGCTTGCTGAGCTGGAGTACCTGCTTCTGCTGTGCATACACATGGTTCTTGCAGCTTGCTTTTGGGTTGTTGGAACTTGGGATGAAAGCTTTGTGCCAGGGTAGTGTATGCCATGCAGTGCTGGCTAACGGGATTCCTTGAAATCCTTTCACATATCAAATAGATTTGTGAGTAAGGGGGTCAGTCTGAACATACAGCAAACCCCAAAAGTCTTACTGAATCCTGATTTTGGCTGTCCCAGCTATTTATAGAACACTCTATGCTTATTCTAAATATATTTTCCTCAAAGGGACCTCATGTCAACCCCTTGTTCCGCCCCTTTAATTGGATCAGCGATGCTGCCGTGACCTGTTAGCAGAAATTCCTTCTCTACCTCTGTGGCAGAGCTGCAGATGTTCCTGGTCAAGGCCTTGAAGGGGAAAATTTGTGACAGGCATGGCTCAAGGATTTGGATTTAAACTCTGCAGCCATCCAGGTAGAGAGGTTTTGATGATGTATTGGATCATTTCCTGTAGCCATTGCCTGATTATTTTTTTATGTTCCTCCTTTGTTGGTAGGTCTAGAGTTCTGGAGAGAGAAAAGCAAGTGACTTACTGGCAGTGTACTGCACCTTTCCCTTTCAGGAGTCTTCAGCCTTGCAAACTGGACTTAATGAAGAGCACAACAAACATCCTCTCTCTAGAGGAAGTGTGAAGAGCGTTCTGTGGGCAGAAAGCATTTCCTATTGCAAGGATGTTTGAAATTGGTGTTCTCCTTTTCTTTCTCTCCTATAGGGAAGAGAAGTGTCTCTTCTGTGGGAGTGTCTGCGTGACAGTGCTTGGACAGCTGTGGCTCTAACTCTGTGGGATAGTTCTTACTAAAATGTTTTCCACTCACCAGGAGTAGAAGCCTCTTCTCTGCTACCTGGCATTTTGCAGCCCCTCTGGCAGTAGAGCCAGCTGCCCAGGCTTTGTCCAGTGCAAGCTCTGCTTTGTGCCAATGAAGTCAGGGGCACTGTAAGCTGGCGTTAGAATTGACATTGCAGGAGTGGCTCCTGCTCTTTTGTGGCTTTGGAGGTAGATCATACGTGTCCTGGAGCTTCATTATTGTTTTCCCAGCAGATGACCTTGGGGCGTTTAAAAAGGCAAGACTTCAGTCTCACTTGCTGTTGATTGAATGAGGTCAGTTCATCAGCCTTATTGTTTCTGAATAAGAACGGAGGATCTCTTCTGGTCACGGAGAGCAACTCATCCTAGCATAGATTCCCCAGTGGAGAATCTCTACCTTTCAGAAAATTATATGATCTTTTTCAGTCAGAGGTTCTGACTGTAACATAGGATAGAAGTTCTGATGCAAAGGGGACACTACAGAACTTCACAGGACGTTTTTCATCCCTCAAATTAAAATATATATATATATTTAGAAAAAATGCATCCTTTATTGAATTTTGTAGGTTTGAACAGTTTATACTATAGGATGGTCATGTCTTGTCTGTCTCGCTCAGGAACATCTGCAGATCTGTGTGGTGAGTGCCACAGACCACAGTCCTGAGTGAAAAATTCTGGATCAGTGTAGAGGCAGGACGGGCCATTGGGACACCACAAATCCTGAATAGCTGTGCTGCCCCACAGTAAGGGTTGGTGCTGACTTGTATGCTTGGAAAAAAGCAACAGCTCCCTGTCCTTGTGATGTGATTGACCCAGCCTCCACCCTCTGGGTCCCAAACACAACTTGCGACTGGGGTATACAGCACCGAGGATCGATGAGGGTCTAAAGTAGTGCACTGCTTGCACTGGTTCAACGTTAGGGTTTGGAAGCTGTGTCAGTACTGTCTCCAGAAGTCATATTGATTTAGGTACCCTTTAGAAATCCCAGTCATCTGGGTGCAAGGAAGGAGTGACTGCCACTTACTTGGCCTGCGCAAGGCTTTGTGCTCCATAGGGTAATGTCATTCGCTGTGTATCTTAGCCTTAGAAAATGTCTTTGAGGTTGACAGAAGCTTTTCTTGGTTATTATCCTTTAAGGATGAATGGGGCAGCATGTGGCAGCATGTGGCAAGATCACAAAATGGGATTAGCTCAGGTCTTAGCAGGAAAAGTTTCTTAGCACTCCTCCAGAGCTATTTCCTTCTCTTGCAGCCTCTGGAGCTGCATGAAATGAAAAGGGTTATGCCCTTACCTGCCTGGCAGGAAAATCATCCCAGTTCATGGCAGAAAATGAACTGGGTCCGGTGCTCTTGGAAGCAATAAAACAGGTAAAGTATATTTTACAAGGAATTTCACATGGAGCATTGGACAGGAACGCGAAATATTGCCACAAGATGTTTTCCCTTCTGAATTTATTCCTCAAAACGGTGTTGCTGTGTTTTTACAGAGGCTTTTGCTTTTTTCCATTGCTCCTGATATGATGTTTAGGATGGACTTCAGCCATTCCCAGGAGTGCAGGATGGCCCTGCCTTGAGTTGGGTGGACTAAAAGTTGGCCTGATGTACGTTTGTGTCGCATTAACAGTGATAGATACCCCTGGTGGGGTTATTCTCCTGCTGAGCATGGGGTGGGTTTTAGTCCTATTTAAATCCTGTATCCCAAATCTGTTTGCCTTCTCATGGAAGGATTCCTCTTTCTCTCTTTTGCAGGCATGGTTCAGAAACTTGACCAGAAGCTGCCTGTAGCCAATGAGTACCTGCTGCTCTCAGGCGGTGTGCGGGAAGGTGTAGTGGACATTGACCTTGATGAGCTGAATGTGTATGCCCGAGGCACAGACTATGACATGGACTTCACCCTGCTTGTGCCCGCGCTGAAGCTGCATGACCGCAACCAACCAGTCACGCTGGACATGCGCCACTCAGCGTTGTGCCACTCCTGGCTGAGCCTGCGGCTCTTTGACGAGGGAACCATCAGCAAATGGAAGGACTGCTGCACGATCGTGGACCATATCAACGGAGCTACCAATTACTTCTTCTCCCCAACGAAAGTCGCAGACTGGTTCTATGACTCCATTAGCATTGTCCTCTCTGAGATCCAGAAAAAGCCTCAGCGAGGGATGCCAAAGGTGGAGAAGGTAGAAAAGAATGGGACTATCATATCCATCATTTTGGGAGTGGGCAGCAGCCGCATGCTGTACGACATTGTTCCTGTGGTGTCCTTCAAAGGCTGGCCAGCTGTGGCCCAGAGCTGGCTGATGGAGAACCACTTCTGGGATGGGAAGATCACAGAGGAGGAAGTCATAAGTGGATTTTACTTAGTGCCTGCATGTTCCTACAAGGGGAAGAAGGACAATGAATGGAGGCTGTCATTTGCCAGAAGTGAAGTGCAGCTGAAGAAGTGCATCTCCAGCAGCCTCATGCAAGCCTATCAGGCCTGCAAAGCTATCATCATCAAGTTGCTGTCCCGCCCCAAAGCCATCAGTCCATATCACTTGCGGAGCATGATGCTGTGGGCGTGTGACAGGCTACCGGCCAATTACTTGGCCCAGGAGGATTACGCCGCCCACTTCCTCCTGGGTCTCATTGATGACCTCCAGCACTGCTTGGTCAACAAGATGTGCCCTAACTACTTCATCCCCCAGTGCAACATGCTGGAGCACCTCTCTGAAGAAACCGTCATGCTGCACGCGCGGAAGCTGTCCTCGGTCCGCTCAGACCCTGCCGAACACCTTCGAACTGCCATCGAGCACGTCAAAGCAGCCAACCGGCTCACGCTAGAGCTGCAGCGGCGAGGCAGCACCACCAGCATCCCCTCCCCGCAGTCAGATGGAGGGGACCCCAACCAGCCCGATGACCGACTAGCCAAAAAGTTGCAGCAGCTAGTGACTGAGAACCCAGGGAAGTCCATCTCTGTCTTCATTAACCCAGATGATGTCACAAGGCCCCACTTCCGAATCGACGACAAATTTTTCTGAGCTTTCATCAATGTTTCTTGGGATTTTTTCTTTTGTTTCATTTTTTAAAAACAAAACAGTGAGCAGTTTTTTTCAGTTGGTTTTCCTTGATGACTTAGACTCTTGTTTTTTACATATCCAGCGTAGATTGGATCTGTTGAGAACAATCTGAATAAATTATAATTCCTGGTTCTGCAGGACAGTGCAGATTTTGAAACAGTATATTAGTATTTCATATGCTGCTTTGATTTTTTTTCACGCACCCATCCCCGTTGTCTGTGAGTAGTTTCTAAAGGAGGACAGGCACCATAAACACATATACCAGTGTTATATAGAATTTTTTTCAAGCTTCCATAATTAATAGACACTGTTGGGCCCCCAGAAGGGAGCACTCACCTTCCACTCCTTAGGAAATTCACGTTTTTTTTTCCTTGAGCTTCCATGACCCTAAAGAAATGAGAGAGACTCTGGGTTGGAAAGCACTCCTGGTAATTTGATGAGGCCAAATCTACTGGGCTGAAGCCCAGTTCATCTGTTTTCACATTTCTCACGCTAGGGGAGGAAGTTGACTTTAGAGATGTTGATGCTTTTGGGGGGAAGAGTTGTTTCTGTTTTGATCTACTTTTTGAATGTAATTGTTCATAATTGGACCCTGTACAGTCCAGAGGGTTGTTTCTGCTGCTTTTCCATGTGGAATAAGGTTATGGAATGTTAGTTTTAGTGTGTGTAATTATTCAAAGCCTTATTTAAATTCTATTAAAGAACATACCATTATAAATGTTAATTGCACTAATGAAATCTCTGCCATTACCTCAGCCCCACTGTTTATGTTTCTTTCATGAATTAGCATCTGTTATTAGGTACCAGTTGCTTGAGGCCCTTTGGGTCTCATGGTTTCAGGTGATTTCTTGATTGTCTTTTGTAAAAGACTTCCTTGTTAGCCCTGCTATGTTTGAGAAGTCAGATTTTTGCATTGGCATATTTCTTTGGATGCGTATTGTGTGTTGCAGTGCATATTGCATTGATATGTATTGCATGTTGTTGAAACAGATTTGCCATTAGATAAGGACTTAATGCTAAAGCAGTGGTGTGTGCAAACTGAATCAGCCAGACCTCGAGCAAAGGAGCTACCTTGCTTCTCTGATGCATGCATTAGGCCTGATCCCTTACGGCAGTTACTAGTCCCGTGACTCCTGTGGACTTTTCTGACTTACCCTGGGACATACGAGATCTTACCTTGGTCTCGTGTCTACAGAAGTTGTTTGCACATAAACTTGTAGTGCAACACTAACAAGGGTTAGTCTGAGCCAAAAAAAAATTCCAAGGATAATAACCATACCAAGGATAATAATTCCAAGCATAAAAATAATTCCAAGGATTCCAAGTTCAAGGATAGAGTGGCTTTTTGTGGCTGGCTGGCCAGTGACTGATATTTAGGCCTTAAATCAGCAATTTGGGCTTACTGATTTTCCCAGAGAAGCTGTTCTGATCCAAACTTGATGCATGTTTTAAAATGTCATTATTAGAGCAGGTTGAAGTATTTTTTAAATATGTGGCAGACAAATGAGGAGCGTATCTAGTAAATTCTAACAGATAAAAATTGTGTGTGAAAAATGTGTCACTTCTTTTGCCCAGCCTGTCCAGTAAAGAAACCAGGCTGGTGGAGCAACACACCAGCAGCTTTGGAAACTGCATTGCTTTATTAGATAGCAGGGAGGTTTCAATACCGTATCTAGTGCCCAGGTCACAACTTAAAATTAATTTTTGGCTCCTCCATCTCTTGGGCATGCTTGAAAAGTTTATCTCATTGCTGCAGCCAAGATTTTCACATTTACCTGAATCCACTGGTACACACGAGCATGAAGAAGCTCTCAGGAGCTGTCGGCTAGATGGATGTTCGATGAGGATTTAACCTTAAAGCGCAATCGGCTGGTGATGGTGAGCCCCGGTGCAGCTGCAGTTATGGCCGGGGAAGGATGTGAATTGACTTCAGTGGAAGCAGAACTGGGTCCTACCAGCGCGGCTACTGCCAAAGATGAGTCTCTGTAAACCTGTGTAGCCTGCCAGCGGGGGCAAAGAACCATCTGGGAATCCTCTCCAGAAGTGCTTCGAAAATGCAGATTCATTGAAACCGTCTTTTCCCCTGTCTCCAGGACTTCTTTCTGTCTGTTGGGAAAAGAGGCTGGGCTCCAGGATGCAATTCCCCATCGCCACGTGAGAGATCTGCTCAGCAGAAAGCCCTCCGGCAGGCAGGGTGCTTTCCCAGGAGCCCCAGCGCCTGTGCCGCTGCTCCTGCGTTGCGCAGGAACACAGCTCTCAGCCTTCCTCATGCCACTTCAGCGTCCCGATGACCAGTGGTTTGGCTAGCCCACGTCAAGCTCTGGTGTGTGCTCCTTTCTTTTCAGTTTTAATTAAAAAACATGTTAAAAAGTATCCATCTTTGTCTTCATGCGTTATGAGGAAAAGGTGTGTGTGGTTTTTTTTGTGGGGGGAGTGTAGACTTGGCCTTTTACCAGACTGGAAAGCAGTTTTCCAGGTAGGTCTGGGGAAGCATTGTATCATCTGCCTGGGTTGTCTGTCTTCCTAGGAGGCAGAATCCTAATCTCCAGGTGCTTTTGATTCGCAGCCTAGTATTTGCTCCTTTCCACAAACTTACGGCTCTACTTAATGAAGAACGTTGTCAGCCCAGGGAGGCATTGTGTGCTCTGTCTGTCAGACAGAGGCTCAGTTTGCTCCCTCTCCTACTCCCTTCTTGCCTCCTAGTACACATCAGGGCAGACTTGCAAAATGTATAGGTCTCTGTGTGGGATTTAGAGCACTCAGGCAGTTTAGATAGCAAAGACCTATTATTCTTCACTACCTCCTGCAAGTTTCGAGGGGACTGCAGTGCTTTTCCTATTTGGGGAGTTCTTGAAAGTGCTTCGCACAAGCGTTTTAGAGCACTCCATCCCACTGGGCATCCTGGCTGTGGTCCTACTCCTGGAACAAGCTTTTGCCTTTGCTGTTTCCATAGGGCTTCTGGCCAGTAGCACGATGGGAGAAACAGCTCATTTGACTGGTTCCAGTTGTCACTTCGGGGAGACTGTCTGTGCAAGGCTATATACCTGAGCTGCTGGCAGAAGCACCAGCTTGGCAGGGAGTACTCAGAGCATAGGGAGACAACAGAGAGCCCAAGAGTTTTGTGAAAGGCTGCAATCTCTGTTCCTTCGAGCATGCTATGTGAAGCCTCAGTCACTTCTGGCTGGCTGTGATAAATCAGTTTCTTCATGTTTTCCACTACTCCCGCCTGCAGAAATGTCAGTGCTGTAACTAGAAAGCTACAGCTGGGCATCAGTCACTCATTGCAGGAGGTTCAGCAATATACTGGTAATTTAACCATCCACTAGGCGAAGAAAGAGCTATTCTTTGAAGGTCTGCCTTTCCTATTTTCCTCCTGTCACTGTGAGAAATAGCTCTAATTTTGATTTAAATTCTTGGGCTTTCCCTGACTGCTTTGTTCCAGCGGGGAGCAACCTTGCTCTGGCAGCCACGGCAGTTCTGGTCTTGGCAGGGGCACCTGAGCTCTGCACCCTTCTGCATTTGGTGTCCTTATGGAGGATGATAGTACATTGCGAGGCAGACTTGTGTCTGCTACAAAAAGACAGGTCAGTAACTGAAGCCCAAAAGTTGGGACTGGAGGGTCGTGGGACAGATTTCAAATCCCATTCAAGTCCACTGGGACTTGAAAATGTGCTTGAAACTGAGTGTGTATTCTTTGCAGGATCAACTTGATTGTGATCAGGTGAAAAGTAAGCAGACATCTGTCATCTTTTATTAACCTATGCGTAATGCAAGCAACCGTGCATAGTGCAAGTGAATGTGGCAGAGGGAAAGGGAAGATAGACTTTGCTAATGATTATTTCTTCAATTTTTGTTAGCATGTGCATAGCTGTAACCTAGAATTGATTAAATAAAATAAATAAAAAAAAAACATCCCTTTTCGCAGGTTCAGCACAGGATACATTTTGCCACTTGGTTTTGTATTAAAGCGAGTGCATTTGACAGGTCACTGGGCAAGTGAGTGCAGTGATGTTCAGATTCTCCTGGCACTGCTTGGTGATTAGAAATATTCAGCATGCAAATAGCTTGTTCAACTTCAGCAAGTACATCATCTCCCTCCTGCCAGCTTGCTTGGGGTGAGCTAATGGACTTTTAACATTATACAGCTTAGAGAGTTACTGTCTCTAATAGCTCCTGATTAAGCTCTCCAGAAAGGAAAATAACCATCATGGGGCAAAGGCTAAACAAGGGGGGCAGAGTGTGGAGGGGGTAAGGGTGCAAAATATATATATGTATATATAGCAGAAGGTTGCTGGTCTCTTGCTGTCATGTTTTGTATTTAGGGAAATTCAGCTTTGTATTTAGCACATTTTGAGAACTGTCTGTCAAATGGATCCCAATTTATTTCCTCTGAATGCTTTTAGAATAGTGACAAAATAGTCCGCCATCCCTTCTCCTCCCCTGTTGCCGATTTGTAATCTATAATTTTAGGGCTGATGGGAGGAACTATTGTGTCTTCCCATTATCATTGTCCCTGGCTCAGCACTGTGCTTCCAAGCTGAATGTGGGCTTTTGGGGGTTATTTTTATCTTACTGACCTTCTGTGGTAGAGGAACACACACTCGTTCGTTCACCAGACAGCCTGGTTTGCCAAGCAGAGAGATGTGGGTGCATGCAGGGGGCATCAGGCTCTTCAATTGACTTGGCATCAGGCTCTTCAAGTTGACTTGTCTCTCCTCCTCAGATTTTGTGCGTTAGGAATAATCAATAATCAAGGCATGGATGAGGTCTTGCTTGGAAGAGAGAAGCCATTTGAAGATGTGCATGATTCTCAAGTGTTAAGCAAGCTGTAGTGCAAGGTGGAAGTTGCACCCAAGCAGATATTTCTGTCCCTGATTTTCATCTCCTCTGACCCCTTTGTTTCAGCTTTCTGTTTGGGAGGTGGTGAGGAAAGAGGTGAGCTGATTTTGTCTACCCCAGTGAGTACAAATCTTAGATTTAGCTTAGGTTGTTAGATACTTTAATTAACGTATCTGTTTATCTCCAAAGCTCCTTTCTACTTTTCATCCCATCGTGACATTGGCAGGACAGGGAGAGGATTTTACGATCTGTCCAACCAATTCACAACAGAACTGTGAGAAGAAAGGAATGGACTTTTTTTTTTTTTTTCCTGAGGGGCGAATGACCTTGTGTCCTTCTCCTGCCTCCTGTGTGCCAAGGCTCGTGCGCACAGTATGTTAATAGCCACTGCTAACGGCTTCAGCTGATTAGAGAAGAAAGGCCAAGGTGCTGTTGTGCAAGCCAGCCAGCTCCCCTTCCTGACCTTGTGCCTCTTTTGCAGGGTAAGTCAGCACTCTCAGAGCAGACGCAGCTGTTGTGCTTGCAGGGTGCACTGAGTCTGAATCCGCAGATGACGGCAGGCTGGGGGGCAGCATCCTGCACCTCCCATGTCAAGAGATACTGCAAGAGATGCTGAAAAAGCACAGACGAGATCCTTCCTTGAGGGAGCCCACTGCAAAATCTAACCGTTGTCATCAGCAGCGTGACCTGTGTAGTGACCATGAGAAGACTCCACAACCAGTGCTGCCAGGAGGGCATGCTTGTGTCCAGGAGCTTGTGAGTGTCACACAGCAGCCACTGAGCTAATGCACAAGAGTCAGGGCAATGAGGAACGAGGACCAGGAACAATGTCTCTGTGAGGGCTGTGTTTCCCCTCTGCCTCCCGTGCTGTGCAGTACATGTGCAAAAACGCCCAAACCTGCAACCTCCTTTTAGCTTTCCTCTGAGGTTCCCTCTGTTTGCCAATGTTTTTGTCTATTCTCGATCAATGTGCACAGTGTTATATTCATTACATTATTTTGTTAACCACTGGTGGCAAAACTGGCATCTGTAAGTGATGTCTTTAACCCCTGGACAGCTCTGAGTATATTTAGATGTTAAATTGCTAAATATTTTAGCTAGCTCCACAAATGTTGTCTCTGCTACTAACAGAAATGGAAGGAGCAATGGTGTGAAGTTGTTACAGAAGGCCTCCAGTAAAAGCACAAGACCATCAGTTAAAGGGAAGTGTAGAAACTGAACCACAGGGTCCTGAAACACCATCAGCCCATTGTGACTAAAGGACCCATAAGTCCACCAAGGTGTATGTTACCAGGTCAGTAGTATGAGGTTAGTTCTTCAGTTGTTCTTTACCCAAGGCACAGCTCTACTCAGCATCAAAATCCACGCTGAATATAGAGAGTGTGAAACCCAGCCATCAAGGAGGGATGGAAAGCAAACGCTGCCCAACTGGTCCCTCCCTATTGCACCCAGCCTGCCCCATGCTCCCCTTCAAAACATCTTTAAATAGACTCTCCAGAGGTGTTCTGCTACACAATAATGAATTAAAAGGAAATAAAATGCTGCTCAGAGGAGCTGGATAAATGCATTGTCATTTTTTGTTATAATCGTCTACACCAACCTCATCGTCTGTGTCATCTGGCTCTCCAGCTTATTCATGGAGTGGCGAGCGTCATGGTGACTGTGCAGAAAAGGAAGAGAAGTACAAGTTCATGTGAGTTCATAATTCAGAGGTGCTGGCTTGCTCTTCTGATGCACAGCGCTGCGCAGGGCTGCCAGGCATGCTGGTCCAGCACACACAGAAATCACGCTCTCAAAAGAAAAGCAAGCTACGAGGACAACCCAGTCAGTCCTCTGGGCTGTTCCCTTTGCAGCTCACCCAGCAGGTGGAAACCCAGCAGTGGAACTGCGTGGAGGGAAGAATGTTTTGGTGCTTTCTGGAAAAGAGAGGTGTGATCAAAATAAGCCAGCAGCCTGTTTTTCCTCTTCAGTGCTCTGTGGTTGAAAGGAATCTGCATCTTCCTCTGAAATCACTGGGAAAAGGAGTAGGACAGTGGATGCTGATGGGAGCTGCTTTATGGGTGAATAATGCCCAGTGCTGGGCCATTACAGACATGGGTGTTCGTCCAGGCTGGATTCCCATCGGGGGAACATGACTTATCACGTGGGCTGTTTCCTAGCCCAGAGAAGTGTATTTGTTAATAAATAAAAGAAATCAGTACAGGAAGAGAGCAAGCAGAGCTCTGTGGAGCAGACACAGGCTCCTCCACACATGAAGTCCAGCCAGGTTCCTAGCTGTTACCTTTACACCCCTCCTGTGTTCCCGGAGCTTTCCTCTTCTGCTTCTTACTGCAGTGGGGACACCATGGCTCTGTCTTGGAGGAGCTGTGTGAGTTTGGACCCTATTGCAGGAGACAAAAGACTGTAGGAAGCCCAGACCTGCGCATGCCTGGGCAGTGCTGGAACGGTGCAAACCAGAGTAACGAGGATTATTTTGCCCATCCCTGCAATCATCCTGAGAGCTGCACAGCACAGATGGGAGCAGCTGGGTTTCGCGGAAAACAGGCTGTGCCTTGAAGGCTGAGAATCAGCTCAGGTCTTGTCACTTCCTCCCTCAAGACACAGTGCAGGTCTCTTGCCTGCAGTCTGATATAAGCCCACACAGCTGTGGATGTTTAAAAAAATACAATCTCAAAAATGCCTTCTTTCCCTTGGAAAAACTCAAACCATTTAAAAGCCAGTGCATTGCGGACAGTCCTTCCACAGGGCAAAGCTGAGAGGGAAAATGAACTTCATAAGCTTTTAGTCTTACAGTTTCTTGCTATATCAATGTCTTGGAAGTTCTGATTAGAGAAGCTCTGCAGGAGATGTTTCCCACCTCAGTTCTTGCGCCTAAAAAAGCCAGGAAGACAGTGCAGTGCAGCAGTGCGAGGACAAGGCACGTTAGGCAATTCCCATATGATGTGCCAGGGGGTCTTTATGGTGTCTGTAGAGGAGGTCCTGCCTGGTTTGCCCTTCCTGCCCTGCCGTGTCTTTGTGCACCAGCATGCACAGAACGGTCTCAGCTGTGCCCTGGAGGCACTGGGAGCAGAGTAGAGGAGACGTCTGGGTGATTGTGTCCGCTTGGAGCCTGGCTGTCCCAGTGGCCCAATCCTGTCAACTGCTTTTATTTCAGGCATGAAAAACTCCGGCTATACAGCTGCACATGGCTTAAAGTCCTAAACATATCTTTGCACAAAGCTCGGGGGGTTATGAATTTCTGCAGTTTATTTGTGACCGGGGGTGGGATTTATTTATCACGAAGACCTCAGCTAACCACATCCAGCGAGCTGCCTCCCAAGTAACACTGAGTGCATCTTCCCAGCAAGCGCGGTCCCTGCTGGAGAAAGAGCCGGTGTGCCCACACAGCACAGCTCCATGCAGGACCAGCAGCCAGGGTGGCTCTGCTGCTGCCACTCTCCATGCACGCTGATCTGCTTTTCCCTTCAGCAGCACTAATTAGACCACATGCAGCTTCTGTTTCTGGGAAGAGCTCTTTTAGCGCCAGCTCAGGTATCTCTCGACTGCACAACATTCTCCAGCTTGGAAATATCCACTCTGCTTACAAATCTAAATAGGAACAAAGCCTCACAGCAGCGCTGCAGGCGCCCAGTTCTTACTGGAAATAGCCTGCTGTTGTCTGCCTGTGGCCTTGTCCTTTCACGTGCCTGGCAAGATCAAACATTTCGATGGCCAGGGTGACGATAGGGAAGATTTCTGCTTTTACACACAGGACTTCAGCAAATGTCCACGTTTGCCAGCCTGAATTCAAAGAAGAGGGGGATGGGGGGAGTGGGTGGGGTAGAATTCATGAATTTGTTTGTAGAATAATCTCCTGTATGCATAACTCACTTTTAGTACTCGATTTTCATTCTCCTCACACGTTATGTTGATTTGTACTACTGCAGCCACTGAAATTCCCTAGCAGTCAGGTAGAGCCAGGAATTTCTGTTAAATATATATAGAATTTCTCCAGGTTCATTTGAAGAGAGCGATAATATATCATTGCTCCCAGTGGGGACATAGCTGCCTCCTAGCTTATGTCTGCTGACATGCATTAGAGCTGGGCTTGAATGGTAGCAATCAATAGCGGGAACTGCAGTGGCTGAAACTGCTAAGTGCAGCTCTAATGTTCCTTATGCAAACACTAATACTCACCAGAGAGCACGCCTGCTCAAGTGAGCAAAGAAATAAGATTGACTGCTCAATTTGCTAAATGATTGCCAGCATTTCCTGTTGTTTTCTCATGGTTTGCATATCTTAAGGAAAAAAAAAAAAAAAAGAGTTGCAGAAACTGGAGATGGTAGCAGCAGCCAAATTAGCAAAATAACACTCTTTTTGGGACAAGTGTGGGTTGTGCACACTCCCAAGTGCAGGTGGGCACACTGTGATACAGCCAGTGGGTTGTCACCCCCAGCTGCTTAGTGCTTACCGACTCCTACCCTGACACGCACTGGAGCAGGCACATGTGCCCTGATCCAAATCATGGGCTGGACTCATGCAGGGGCATTAAATCCTTCTGTATAGCTTCTGGGCACCCCGTGCTCAGCCTGACACTGTAACTTGCTGACCCCCTGCTCATCCTGAACCTGGGCCCTGCCTGCCCCAGTAGCTGAGCACCTGCTGCTCGTAGCAGATTAACAGGACCTGTGTGAACTCAGGGTTACCAGTGGCCAGACCTGGAATTTGCTCGTGTTAAAAGCCAATTCATTAGCTCTGAACACACAGCTGAAGCACAGAGGGAGAACAATGTTATGACAGGCCCCAAGGGTCTGGGATCCATTCTTACTCCATCTGCAAGCTGGAGTAACGACAGCAGTGGCTGAGCTTCACAGCAGTACTGGCTCCTTCCCCTCCATAAGGCACAAAGAAGTGGAACAGGAGAAAATCCCTTAGCTGTCTTATTCCCTTCTGCCCAGTAACCCTTCGTCACACACATGCAGCAGCTGCAGAAGGTTCATACCGGGGGCACAGCCACCTGGGTGCAGCAGCCCAGGTGAGGAGGATCTGTGTTAGCGGCCATTTGGTGGCGCAAGGTTATAAAGGAGGAAGGGATGCCCTATGAAGGTTACCCTGCTGGGTTTCTGCTCCAAGGAACAGTGGGTCCTGCAGGTAGAGGAAAGCTAGCGATGGACTGAGAAGTAAGTGGGCTTTAAAGTGGGATTAATGTGAATCTGTGTACGAAATAAGGAGTGGGCCCTGCATTCTGGGCCTGGTCTCCTGAGGAGATTTGGGTAGGCACTGCGGTCGTGATAAGGCTGAACCCCAAACTGTGATGTGGTGGAAATTGTCATCTCAAAGGATGTGGGTGATCGTTCTCCCCTTTCCCTTCAATTATTTTGTCAACAGGAGATTTTAACAAAGCTGGAAGCAAACTTGTGAGCGAGTATGAGGAAAGGCCAGAGCTTGTTGGTGTGTGCCTGGAGCTGGTGGGCCTGGAGAGCCAGAGCCAGCCTTAGGGGTATTGGAAGTAGCAAGTGTGCTGCTGCCTGGTCTTTCACTGTGAAAGGGCCAACGTAATAAATCAGCAGCAGGGGAGATTTGCTTGGTGTTGAAGCCTTGGAAACGCTGCTGGGCTTAAGATGTCTGAAGGTGATTGTTCCTTGTGTGATAATAGTGCCTCAGCCAGTAACAACTGCACGTCTTCATCTGTGGGGAAGAATGTGGTCAGACTGTAAAGAAAGGACATATCTTGGACCACTGTTGAGTTTACTTGGTACTATTACTAACAAACTGAGTTACCAGCAGGTATTTCTTGGTGGTCTTAAACCCTTGCAAAGCATCATGGAGGGAAGGAGAAATGGTTCCTTGGCTTATGTGATTAATTGCAAGGAAGAGGGCATTCATTTCCATTAGAAGTTGAGGAGCATGAGCCTGCTGAGCCTTGTAGACCATCTGCTTTGTATCTGTCTCATGGGGTGCTCACCTGAACCCAGCTTGGGTACAGGGGTACATCAGAAGAGCCCCCGTGCTGTGTTGCTGGGTGTGGTGGGCTGAAGCACTGGAAGCCTTGAAGGGGTCCTGCTGTGAAGCCAGGCAGTTGCCCTGCTCAGGAGAGCAGCTGAACTCTCCTGAGCAAGCTAATGCAGCAGCTTAGTTAAACCTCACCTCAGGAGCATGTAGTCTGCATGCTGGTGGGTGGTGGCAGGTGAGCCTGGGCTTGTGAGAACAGAGCTGAGCTCTGTGTATGCCTGAGTAAGTGAAGATGGGGGAACCTGAGTTGGTCTCCTTGTGCGTGATCCTGGAGACATCTGCAGAATTGCAAATAAGACTCTGAGCAGAAAAATGTGCTGTAGCAAACAACAAAAAAAGATGAGCACTGAATAATGCCAGGTTTCTTCTTGCTGGACTGTGAGAGGACTTGCCATTGAATCTCAAAGAACAGCCAAGCACAGATTAGTTAAGCTGCTAAGCAGAAGACTATCCTTCCCCTGCAAAGAGAAATATCTCTTTTCAGTCCAGGATCTTTAAGTTCACAATTATTCTCAGCAAGCTCAATTGCTGCTCAGCAGCAGCAGACCTATGCTGTAGATGCGTGGTGGGGAATGGTGTGATGTGAGGTGTCAGAGGTGCAATACAGGGAGGCTGGTTCAGCTTGGATGCTTCATGGCACTGACAGTTCTGCCACCAGATCACATTTTGGGCTGCCAGCGTATGCAGGGTTATCCCTGCTGTGTGCATCGTGCACCTTGCAGGGAGGGCTGTGATGCTGTCCTGGCTAAGCACAGCTGGCAGGGAGGGGAGATGCTTCTGTCACTAGTTCCCTAACAGGTCACTTGTTGAAATTGTGAGTTAAAAAGAAATATACTGTAATTTGTGGTCTGTGATAAAACATGGAGCTAGATATGAGTGGAGAAATGTTTTCGTCTTCCCACAATTGTCCAGAGGCATCTGAGTTCAGTCTCATGAGCTCTCACAAAAGCAGTGCAAGTTAACAATAATGTCTTTGCTTTACCTCCACTAATGTTGTCCCATGGTGGGACAAAGGGGGGGAGGGGGAGATACCTCGTGCTGTATGGCAAATGCCAAGTTTCCAGAGCCCCGGTGTGCTGGGCACTGACTGTTCCTTCTGGATTATCCCTGCCTGAAATGCTTGCAGTAATGATTTCATTGACCTGAACAGTGTGAGAGTCCTCAGCAAAGCACAGGTGTGTTGTGTTTTTGTTAATGTTAACACCTGAGTGTCACAGACTCTGTTTTCAAAGTCCTCATTGCCTCCACAAAGTTTCTGGCTTGTTAAAAGCATAAACTGTGCAACAAGGTGTTCTCCAGTGTATCAACACAATGATTGTGCTTATTGCACTTTAATATCTTTCTTCCTTCCTGTGCTATGCCACGTCATTTCTCCACCTTTCCAAAGAAAGAAAAATAGCCTAGAAAAGCAATTTTTTCCAGCTTGTGTCATTATTTTTAAGCTAATGTCCTGCTCTTGAGAAGGTGTTTAGACCACAATTTCCATCCCATTGTTATGTTGTTCCATCTCCACTCACCTGTGAACATAGCTGAGGGATATGATTGCACCATCTATCTTCACTGAGCCCAAAGAAGTAAATCCACCAGGGGCTAAGGCGGCTGGTTTTGTCAGTCCTGAAATAAGAATTTTAGGCAGGTCTCTGCGCCACAGGTGGCAGATGCATTTTTGTTGCTCTCTGCACAGCCTGATTAGCAGCATATCAGTGAAAACAGGCAGAAATCAGAACTCTCAACTTCAAAGTTTCCGTGACTGAGTATGAAAAGAAAAGCTAACCCCTTTTTCCTCCTGTCCCCCTTTTCCTATCAGATTCTAGCAACTGCATCTAGACACTTTTGTGTGAGTTTTTAACCTTCCTTATGGATATGTCTTACTAGGTTCTGTTACAGGTCAGAGAAAGGGAGCTGCTCTGGATTCCAGCTGCTGGATGAATCTGAAAATCTAATGACAAGGATGCTTTTTGATATGATCTTTTTATACCCACTGTGTATAAATGCACGATGAACAGTTTCACTACAAAAATGAACACCTCAGTTCTCAGTGTCTGACTCCAGCCAGCTGCTGTTCCTATTTCCTTTCCCTGAAGCTTAGTGAATGAAGGCTGTTGATTTCCACATGGAGATGGGCTAAAACAGCATCGATGCTCTTGATCTGGTGAATTTTCATCACTGCTGAAGGATTTGGTTATCTCAGGTAACAATCCATTGTCTCTGGTGGGAGATAAGATTGTTTCATGCAGCCATTTATACCCTTGCAATGATAGTGCCATTTTGCCTTTGAGATTTTAACAATGCAGAAAGATAGTATTGCATGACCTTGCTTTTGGCAGTGTGTGCGAACTGATGGCAGCCAGCAACATTTTCATCTGTTCTCAGCTCAACTTCTTCCTTCCCAGTCCTCTTCTTCCTGTTCGCCCTTGTAATTGGAGATAAGCTGGACCCACGTAGTTATGCAGCATCAGAAATGTAATCTAGACGTCTATTCTGTTTGAAGGGCACATTAGAAATGCGATTCACAGAAGTCAGATGCCTACGGTCTATTTTCTGTGAGCTGCTTGGAAAAAATCTGAGCTGCAACTATTGATAGATACGTGTTTGAGGGACACCTGGAGGTGTCTGATGTTCTCATGAAAACAGCACAATGGCTCTCTGAAAAGCAGCTTTGCTCAAGGACAGCTTTATCCTCCTCCTAAAAGGAGATCAAACCCTTCATGGGAGGGCAGGCAGGGGCCGCTAGGGACTTTGATAAGGTGATGAAAGCCTCCAAGTGATTCATTTTTCAAGCAGAGCCAGAGTTCAGTCTGTGCAGGTCTGCAGAAGAGATTTTAAAATACCCTCTAATGCTGTCTGAGGACAATGCAGGGCTTGGTGAAAGATCAGGTACATTTTCTGTCTTTGCGCCCTATCCATGCCATTTTGTTATCGAACAAAGCCCTGCTTGCTGTGCAATGCAGCTGCTAGCTGAGGTTCAGGTGCCTGAAGCTGGACTTCCTTCTCAGAGCATCGCGGAGCTCCTAGCTCTTGTTCCAGGGTGATGAACTTGTAGAAACATGGGAAGGAAGGTCTCAGCTGAAGAGGGGCAGGGGTGAGCATAGAATTTTGAAAGTCTTTTGCCTTTGTCCAGACATTGAAGTTCTCCAAGAGCAGAATAATCCTCACTTCTAGATCTTGTCCCCTCTCCAGGATCTTTCTCTCAAGGTGGTCTCATGGCTTCTATAAGCACAAGCATTGTTTGGCAAGGTTAAGGCCAAGAAAATGGAAACCTTAGAGGGGGGTTATCTCGACCAAAAATGCTGTCTGGAATGGGCAAAGCTGCACCTCCCTGCTCCTGGCAAATGCATTGAGATCTTGAGGCTTTATCAAAAAAACAAAGTGGAGATTCTGCCCTGACTGTGCTGGGCCAGGGAGCTCTCAGAGCCACAGAAGTTAAGCAAACTACAGCATTTGACTGAATTTGGGAATTCTTTCCTTAGCCTTCCCTTATGCACTAGTCCTGTGGATGTCTGAGTCCTCAAAGTGGTGGAAATGAGATGTCATGCTTTGGGATGCCCTGGCTGGGTGGTCAGTGAAATCCTGTGCAGTGAGACCCAGTAAGGCTGAGTTATCTGGATTAGACAGAGCATCTGATTATCTTGCTGATAATCCTGGCCTCAGTAATTTAATCAGGATGGGGATTGTGAGGCCAGGATCAGGCAGGAATAGTGGGTGATTGTCCCCTTTGTGCATCTGTAGCACTTGGGGCTCTGTTTGCAGTGATATCTGTAATGCATTTAAGTGAATGTACCTGTGTGGCCACTGACATCACAGCTGGAGCCTCCTGTTGTTTTTTCACCATTCATAGGTGGGAAGTCCGCTATGGAGTGGCTCGGGTGAGACAGATTCCTGTATCTGATTTCTGAGTTCTCATCGAGTGTGCGTGAGAGGGGATGAGTATGTGATGCTGGTTTAAATGAACTGGAACAGCAGAGAATGATCCAACCCAGCAAGAAGAGCGGATGGTGTTAACCTGCCTGTCAGAGAGCAGCAGGCAAGGAGACCCCCTTCTGGGGGAGGGCTGGGTGGTGTGCTCCCTGTCCTGATCCCAGTTCTGGCAAGGTTCTCCTGGTGGGGATTGGGAATGGAGCTGCTTAGGCACATGTTTGTAGAAGTGCCTGAAGAGAGACTGTTTGTGCTGGTTTTTAATTGCAAAAGACAGTGATTGGGATGGCTTCACACCTGGAGCACCTGGCATGCTAAGGTCCTGGGAAAAAAAAAAGGTATCCAATGCAGCCAGCTTCCCCAAGCCCAAAATGGATTAAAACCTTATGTGGCCCACCTGAAAATATGCATGTGGGAATAAGAGCCACTAAAGGGACTGCAGAAGCAATTTTCTCCATGTGTGCTCTCATGCTCTGCCTGGCCCTAGCAGTCGAGCATAGTCTTAGTCCAGAATGATCGGTGGTGCCTTAGGATTTGGGATGCTTGCTGTAAAATGCTGGCTAGAGAATAATGGGTGCACTTGGAGCTGCTCCATGCCTAGCTGAGTGCAAGCTGCTTTCTGTACTCCTTGTGTCACAATTTAAGTAGGGCTCTTACCACGGTGCATATGTGATCTGTTAGGAAGGCATCTGGGCAATGCTAATATGCCTGGAGGCATAAAATATATACCCTGTACAGGCCCACAATTTTGCAGGGATGGTTAAAGTAAGCCTACAGTGTGAACGTCGGCTTTCAGAGAAGGGTTTGCAGTGCAGGGGACGGAGAAAAAACCGAGCTCGCCATTTCTTGTTCCAGCCAGGAGAGGGCAGAGGTACGTACACAGCCTCGCGTGGCCTCGGGAGGCTGCAGGCACGGAGTGATGGCATTTCGTGGGCACTTCCAGGCGGCTGAGCAGGGGCGGTGTGTGCCCCCTGTGCCTTGGTGCTGGAGGAAGCAGGGGACACCAGCGAGACAGGGCGAGTGCTCAGCCTTGTCTGGGGAGGGAGCCTGCTCCAGCGCAGGGCTGAGCAGAAAACCTGAAAAAAGGAGGAATGAAAAACCAAGGGAGAGGGTGGGTGCTGCAGGAAGGGAGAGGAGTATCAGGTGGTGATGGCACGGCTGGGTGCTGGGCAGGGAGATGAGAGCTTTCCTCCATGTGGTGAGCACGGCTGGTGCCTGCGTGCAGGTGCCAGGATTACGGTGCCTGTGGGAGGCTGCGGCCGGGAGCTGGGGAGGTGTTTTAGCTGCAGCTCCCAGCCTGCAGGGCTGCCTCGCAGCCTGAAGCACCAGGGCCAGGGGGGTTCAGTTTAGTGTGACCCCTGCCTGCTGCTGGCCCCAGGAGGTGGCACCCTGAGTGCTGTGTTGCTGCACTTCTGGTGCTTGGATGTTCATGACACAGTCAATTTTCAGGATTGGGCAGTAGGTGTTTCCAGCAAATGCTTTTGTTTTGGAACTGTTTGCCAGTTTGTGCTTTCTTGGTGCTGGCAGGAAAACATCCCTCTGGAAAACAACCCTGTTGCTTTCCCACTTGCTCTTTCTACTTTTTTTTTTTCTGCTGCCAGTTTACTGCATGTGCCATCATTCAGTGTTTATGCTGCTCCCAGCCTTGATGTTGCATCTCTTCTGTTTGCTGTCTGTCCTCTTGGTTGCTCCTGCTGGTCACCCTTCCCGCTGACCCTCTCGCTTTCTCACCCCAGTGCAGTGTGGAGCCTGTTGAAGCCCAGTCCTGGTTCATTCCAGCCTTGGCTTCCTCTGCTTCTGTTACTCAGAGGGTTTCAAACTCCACTGCCATGCTAAATGCGCTAAACTTTTCCAGTTCTGCCACCTTGCTGACTAAATAGTTTTCCTTCTCCAGTTTGCTTGCTGGCATGGGATTCAGCTGCAGCTGGCTTCCTGCCACCTTGAGTCACTCCAAACCTCCTTCCTCTGCCTTCATTTCTTTTTCTGACCAAAATCTCTTCTGCTTTTAAGACATGCAAGATGATGTGCTCTCCTTTCTCCTCCCTGTCTCCTGGATATGAGCGCAGGCACCCTCTCCCATTTCCCAGACTCCCTGTATCTATTCCTATCCATGCTGTTATTCTTCCCCTTCAGCCCACCCTCTCTTCTGGCAGCGCTTCCTTACCAAACAAGCTTGCTGTTCAAGCCCCCACATGTTTCTCTAAATACAGCCTGTCTCTGCACCTTGACTTGCTAAATGCCTTCATCAGAGCCAGCCCTTCTGTCTCCTGATGTCCTACTTGTGCTGCCTGGGACACTCCTCAGCTCTTCCCTTCCCTCTCTAGACTGTCTTCCACAAAGTCCCCTGGAAGATGCTGTGCTTTGGCCCTTTTCAATCTAAATTTGTGCAAGTGTCCCACATCAGCCTGTCTCTGGGCCCTTCCTCTCCTCCCTTTACATCTCATTTGACTTCATCCGAGCAGTAAATTGTCTTTTGTAGGTGTTTTGTCATCTCTTCTCAGGCTGAGACAGCAGGAGACAGGTCTAGCCTGAAGATTTATATGCAGATTCAGCTATCTGCTTGCTCTAGATCAGAACTTTTTTTCCCTCATTTTTGATTCCTGCTTTCCCAGTGGCAGTGGACGTTGCCATTAGCCCCTCAAGCTGTGTATCACTTGCCTTGGAGATGTCAGTGGCTTCCCAAGCTGTGGCTACTTTCACGCATACTCTGCAGAAGTCCCCTTTTCCCACACCAGCCCTCCCTGGCATCTTTTCCATTACTTCCCCACGCCTCCTCCCCTGCTGGGGATGACCTCTTGGGCTGCTCCTCTCCATCCAGAATGTTACTTCCAGGGGGTCCTTTCCCTAGCTCAGGAAAATGTCTTGTAGTTGGCATTTCTGCATTGCTTGCTGGTACGTACCTTCAACATACCTCTGCAGGGTGAGTACAGGACTTCTCCAAGGCCTTCTTGCTGTGTCCCTAGTGTTCACCTCAATTCAGTCCAATGGCTAATGCAGCATATACTGTAAAAACTGCCCAAGGAGCTGATTTTCTTCTTCTCACCATTCATCCTCTGCACAGCTGCTCCTCTGATAAGAGAGGAATGTCCTTGTAGTGCTGTGTGAAGAAGGTGCTTGGTTCTGGTGTTCTAGTTGTGGAAAATAGTCACTTTGACTAAGGAACAGGAATTCCCTTTTGCCTGAACAAAGAGCTAAGAAAAGGGCTCTAGAAATGCAGAGGAGGGAAGATTAGTTCTATGTGCTGCAGAAAATGAGATCCCAAGAATGAGCTTTGAAGGGAAAGAGCAGTGGAGAGCCTGTTCTGACTCTCCTGAAGCTAATGGAAGCTTTTGGCATGGCTGGGGCAGGCAGAGGCAAAACTGCACCTTGACATATCCTCTGACCTGGCTGGTCTGCCAGCTACGGTTTACATACCAGATGTGTGTAATACTATGACACAGCTAAAAATCTGCCTTTTTGGGGCTTCTGGGCCAGAGCAGGATCTTCAAGGGTAAGGTCGGAGGATGGGAAGAACATAAGTCTGATCAGAACGTGAGTCTGATCCTACGTGGGTGTAAGCTGAGTGCTTTCTGGACTTGGTTCTTGAATTGACCTCTGAAACCCCACCTGGACAGCTCTTCATGATGGGGAAAAAAATAAAAATTTATACTTAACATATGTTGGACTCTGTAGAATAAAGGAAGAATATGTACTGGTGTGTGTGCTTCTACCTCAAAGCTCTATGCTTGCTGCAGTCCATTTGACTATCCAACCAGCAGCAGGTTACAGACACTGCCCACAATCTCAAAACCTTGTTAACCTTTGCTGAAAAGCCTGCAACAAGAGCAGAGGTGGAGAAGTGCTGGAGAGTGAACAGGTTTTTGGTATCTTGCAGCTGGGTTTACTGTCAAATTTGAACCTGAGACTTTCTACGCTTATATTTAGCTGTCTCTGGAAGATGACACTGCAATGTTAAGAAAATACTATAGCTAGGTTGCTATGTCTTGTCCACCCATGGAAGGGGATGTACTCACCAGGTAGGGCTGAGTCCCTGCCAGTTCTTAAGCAGCTGTATTTTGCAGACCATGTGGTGAAGGTGCGTGGTTTGGTCGTGTGGGTGGGGATGTAGCTGAATCCCCTGCATCTCCTGGCTATGCCGTGGCCACAGCTGGCAAGGGGGCAGCAAGCGACATCTTCCAAATGCTGCTCATACTTTCAGGCTCAGGCATGCTGATTTTCATACTGTTTGGGTTGGTTGCAGCCCAAAGCTTCTGGGATGAAAACAGTGAGATCCCATCAATCAATGAAAGCAAGGCTTAAAGAAATTGCTATTTATGTATACAAGCTAAGCAAACAAGCCAACCAAGCTTTTCTGTAAGAAAAACCTCTGCAGAGAAGAGCAGACACATGCAGTATCCTGGCAGACCTTATGAAATAACCCACTGAAGAGTGTTTATGCCTAGTGTCCAGTGGATTTGGGGACAGGAGGCAGGTGAAGTCCCTTTCTGGATACAGAACTGATTGAAAACTAGGGTTTGCTAAACTTTACAGCCTTCGGGCATGTTCTGTTCATGACTGGTGCTTTCCTGTTGGTGACAGACCCCCCTCCTCCAGGTGAAAAGGATTGTCCTTGCAGCTCTAACCAAGTCACAAGGTCTAGTGTTCTCACTGCATACCTTATATCCCACCTAGAGGACGTAGGAACAGAGAGCAACCCACTCTTAGGAAAGCAGCATCGCTTCTTGGTGCTACAGATGGGCTGGGTGCTGGTGCCAGGAGGTTAAAATGGGGTTGGAGCTTGGCTTCACCAGATAAGCTAGAGCTGACAATGTTCCCTTCAGGGATCAAGTCTTCCTGCAAACCTTACAACCCTCCGTGTCAGGGATGGAGGAACCCTGCATGCTGCCCATTCTTGTGGGTTTGATTTTGGGGAGGACTGATGCAGCTTTTTTCCACTTCTGTTTTCGCCACTGGGCGTGTAGGTGCTAGTCAAGCAAAATGCATGAGCCTGTACTTCAGGTTGAGCATGTGATTACCATGGATGTTCAAGTGCTTAAAATTTGTGTCACTGCCTGGGCAACTAATGCAGAGATAAGTAACTTCACACCTAAGGTTGGTCTGTCTTCCCGTTTTGCAGCTGAGAGTGTATTAGTTTAATTAGCATTACCCTCAGCTTTTGTCATTCTTCCTCCTGCAGTCCTTTTCTCTGTTTCCTATTGCATATCTGTCTCCTAATTGAATTTTGCTGCTGCTGTCAATGCTCTTTCCATGGTATCTGCCAAGAGGAACTCAAGCTCTAGTGGTCAAGTCAAATGGCTGCCAGAGGTGCTGGTATCATGCAGCACTTTTTATTCTTTCTGCCTTTTGTATTTGGATACATCATTTTTCTGCTATTTGGATAAACTCTGGATTTCAGCCTGAGTTATCGCAGCAAGATCTGATTCCCTGAGGCAGGGGAAAGCTGCACTGTGAATACACTAATGCTGCTGGTCTTGGTTCTGCAGGTTTGGTTGTGTTTGTTTGAATGTAACATTCCGGAAAACGATGAAAATGAGCAGGGTAAATAAACACAGGCAAGTGGAAAAAGCATTGGATCTCGATAGACGGTGACTTGTGCCCAAGGCTCTGCCTATTCCCTATCTCAGTGATGCTGGGAAGGTCTGGCACCTGCTCAGGATTTTGGTGGGTACCAAATAGCCGCCTTGGTGTGCATCTCACAGGACTGCAGGGTCAGAGGGCAGAGTTCAGTGCTCTAGATACAGTTGTTACATGGTAGGAATAAGGCAAAGAAATTGCCTGCTGGGAGCTGGGCCTCACCAGAGGCCAGTCTGCTGTGATGTCTTGTAATAGCATATAAAGGATATGAATGTTGCTCAGCCTTGATGGCTGAAGAGTAGTGATGAGTTAATAGCTTTTTATTGTAGGAAACAGGAGCAGGCAAATAGGTAATAGGATTTTAAGATAAATAGTCCATCCCCTGCAAGCATCCTAGCACTTGGCTCTTAGGAGGGCAGGCTGCCTGCTGCTGTCACAGGTGAGCTGCCAGCAGGAAGCTCCTTCCTGCCTCTGCTCTGAAAAGCCTCCTTTTTCTTGTGCAAAGCATGCTGAATGGATGTAATTACCTTTTTCAATTAAGTCAAAAAGGGGCTAATGCTTAAGTGGCTCCATTGAGCAGCTTACTTTCATATTTACTTTTTTTTGCATGAAAGCCTTAAGCTTCTATAATGGTACAATAACCTGCCTTCTGAAAGCTCTCTGCCCACAGCTGGCAGAGGAGGTGACCCAGGTATTTACTAAACTGAATAACCAGAAGTCCGTGGTGGGGCTCAGAGGGCCCAGGAGCTGGCACTGAAAGCACTTTCTGCAAGGATGGAGAACAACCAGCAGCTTCCCTGGGCCCTGAGGAGCTCAGGATGCTCAGTGCCTCCCAGAAAATGACATTTTGGAGTTGAGGTGTTTGGGTCAGATCCAGCTACCATTAAAATCAACACCAAGACTCCTGTTAATGGTGCTAGGGTTTCTTCCAGGTGGCTATCTAATGCACTGCCTTTTTCCCAGCCTGGCAAGATGGAAAAAGCTGGGGGGAGTTCTCAAGTGATGTTCTGGGAAGATGCTTGCTGAATGGTCTGGTGTATTCCAATATACTTCTGCACTTCTAAGGGAGCTTTGATGCACAAATCCCAGGACTTCTTATCTGACCTTTCTTGTGACTTTTAATAGCCTGGTGAATCAAACATCTAGTCTTTGAATTCAGTGTTTGGACAAACTGATGCAAACGTCTGTCTAAGGATACTTATAAGGAACAGCAGCAGAAAGCTGGTGGTACTCTCCCAACCCAGTGCTGGTGCTTGGAGGGACCTTCCTGTGAGGCAATAAGAGGCTGGTTACCTTCCTGATTTTCTTCCACATTGATTTTAGACTTCAGTTGCATGTGACTGCAAAACTGCTCCCTTGTTTTGGTTCCTCTTTGGCTTTTAGTGCTTTCTCCTTTACTAATACAATACTGCCTGATCAATCTCAACGTTTGATCAGCAGTTTTATGTAATTAAACTGCACTTGCTCAAAGATTGTGGCTGGTTTTGGTCTCTGTTCCACGCACCAGCTCCTAATGCACTTGCACTCTGCGTGCAGCAATTACTTGGGTGATGTGAGGAAGTGACCTCAGCTGGTGAGGTAGCAGTTTGTGGTGGTGCTTCTTGATCACAATCAGAAGCTATGTACTTCATCACAAGGTGATGGATGGCAGGTTGTAGAACATTTTTTTGTACTTTGTAAATACTTATTTTCTTTGATAAAACTTCTGCTCTGTTTACTCCTCCTCTTCCCCTGCCCCACTCCTTATCTCAGTAGCACCCGAGGTCCTGCCTGCTGTTGCAGTGCCTATTTTCTTGCAACCTGCTCTTTTGGCTTGTGCTTTTCTGAGCACTGCTCATAGTCCTTGGATGTCTTCTGAGACTGGTGTGGTAATGGAGCAGTCTTATTTTCTGTCCTAAAGGAGTCTTCTGCTGGCTGATGATGGCAGTTAGCTAATGATGCCTATCATTTTGGGGGAACAGATGCTACAGAAAATGGGATTTCCTGAAGCACATGGCTGAGCCCTGCTCCCCATTCCTCAAGGGGTGCACTGGTTTCGAGGTTAGGCCCATGCTGACCGTGGAGGCAACCAGTTATTCTTTCCCCTTGGTCAGAACTCAGTGCAGCTGCTTTTTGACTGAACTGTTCCTCATCTTCAGGGTCTCTGGGCAGGGCAAGTGCCTCTCCGTGACCAGCAGTGATAGCAGCAGGAATTTGTCTGATCTGGATGCTGAGGTTGGCTTCTGGGCACTTTGGGAACCCGTTGTGTCATTGGCACTTGGATTCTCTCTGGCAATCAAAGCATAGAACTGAAGCAGGCTGATGGCCAACTGTGTTGTGTAGTGCTCAGTACAGAAGCTGTCCCCCAGCCCTTGACTTAGTGCCTCTGTGCATGGGTTTGCTGCCCTTTTTAGATGGTCATCACCAGAAACTGGCAGTGAGCAGATGAAATCCCACCACTGGTGGTCTGCTCCTTCCTGGCACATCCACCCTCCTGCAGAAGTGCCCCGTGCAGACACAAGAGCATGTGCACGGCTTCAGGCACGACCTCCTGGTCTGGCTGGTGCCTCTGCCCTTGCCAATGGAGGCTCCCTCTGGAGAAGGAGGCACGGTGCCAGGGGAGCAGATGGGCAGGAGCGGCAGCAGCTGGGACACCATGTATGATCATCACACGGGCTTACTGTCTGCAGCAGTGTCAAAATGGTTGCTTGGCTTTGTGTCTGTGCTCAGGGGAACTCCTAACCTAGCTGGTGCAGAGAGGGGGCAGGCAGAAGTGGCAGGCTGTGCCCCCATCAATGGGGAAAGCAGCAGGTTCCTGGGGCCCAGAGGCAATGCTTCCAGCTGTGGAGCACCATGTGGGAGCAGCAAAGCTGAGCCCTGGCAGAGTCCCTTTTCATCTGTCCAGGCTGAGGTTTCCTCTGCCATGTAGAAGCCTCACCTCCACGCACCCCATCCCATACCTCAAGGATTGAATAACTCTGCCTTTCCCAACCACAATTCCCTTGCCACGGCAGGAGCCAGGGACACACCAGGGCACTATGAAGAGGGGATCTGCACAGGGTGACCTGTGCTTGGACTGAGCAACCTCCTTATTTGTACCACGATTCCAGCCTACTCCTAAAGCTTGAGCATGAGAGGAAAACAGATAACAAGAAAGGGAAATGCTGCCGGCAATGCCGGGGACTCAGTACAGGAGAGTGGTGCTCCAGAAGCTCTCCTACCTTGGCTCAAAAGGTGAGGGTGGGAAGGGGTCTGGGGTCAGCACACCTGCCTCTCCTGAGTGCTGCAGTGCTCCATCTTTCTGTGGTTCAGAGAACAACTTGCTGTGTTACTGAGATGCTGTTAACGCATGTATCTTTATTTGATGCTTGCTTACTTGGAAAGCCATGGTAGAAACAGATCTGACTTTCCTGAGATGCTAGAGGAGGAACAGTAATGTGATCCAACTCGAGCTAGTCCAACCTTTCTGAGACTTTAATGTAGGCTGCAGTTGAAATGCAGAGAACAGTACAGGCAATATTATGTTCATTTCTAGTGGGAAGTAGTTTGAAAGACGATCTGTGAATGGCAGTTAGATACAGCCACCGGATTTGTTCCCTGAACAAACTGCTTCAAACTGAGGAGAGGAGCCTTCAAGGGGCTGCAACTGTTCTACATAGGAGGGCTTCTCCCTTTTTTCTGCTTTTCGGTTTTAAGAATGTAGATCTTAAGGCTTTGTAATGGTTTCGTGAACAGGAAGGGAGGTTGTGACATCCCAGATGTGATCCACAAAGATCTGATAAGCTGTGATTGAGCATGAATGTGTGGACTGGTGGGGCTGGGTGTTCTGCACAACTCTGCTCCTACCTGTTATGTCACAGGAGGAAAGGCTTCAGAGTTCAAAAGCAAAATAAAAACTGACAAATGTTCTGCTTTGCATCACTCCCCAAGAGTGAGTCCTCTTGATCTCCTGATTCAAGTCTGTTTATGTCAAGAGGAGCTTCATGATGAAAACAAAACCTAAACAAAAGCAACCAGTCTTTGCACATGGAGAGCAGGTTACAGGTCTCCTTTTCAGGACACTGGAAAAAGCTCCCCAGCTTTTCCTGTCAAGCTGAATTTGCTGGCTGTTGGCTTTCCAGGGAGCATACAGCTTTGAAAAGTCTTTTGCTTCCTTGGTCCAGCACCTGATACTGCAAATGCTGCCTCAGAACAAGTTGTTGGTGACTAGCCCAGCCATACCCTACCAGTTACGCTGTTCCTTTGCCCTCACTTCTTCCTGTGAAAGTTGTTCTTGATGCCAGGAACCTTAACATCCTCTGAGAGCTGCCTGGCTCCATGGCTGTATTCCCTCTCGTGTGCTGTGCGTGGTCTCTGAACAACTTCTCCCTTCATCTCAGTCCCTTTTCCTACCGTGTGGTTCTGTCTGCTGGTTGATCCAGATTCACACAAATGTACAAAGTTACTACAAGTCTGCTCCTCCAGCTTTGGCTGGCTGGTTTTAGTTTGTGGGAGCTGATCGTTTGATTCAGAGTTTTAAAAATTGGCTGAGGAGTTCTTGAGCACTCTGGTGTGTATTCTGATTGCACGTTGGAACACTGATAAGGAACAATAGGCTATGAAAGACCCATCCCCTCATTGCTTTTTGGAAAGCACACAGGTTGACCGCTGAAAATGTAGTCTGGTCAGTTTGGTATCTGTGGTGGGTAAAGACAGCAATGGGGAAGTAGGAGTCCATCAGTAAATTAAAAACGTATAAAACAGTAGAAATTTTGATTTGATTAGAAAGTCAAATTAAGGTAATTGTGCTTTGTCAGTTCTCTGTAATGTATTTGGACTCTGCTCACCTACGAAGCCTGAATATTGAGTCCTGGAATAGACGAGATGTTCTTCTCAATGGGCTACGGTAGCTTGGGATGAGGTGCTTGGGAAAGCCTCTGGGACCGTTGACTTTGGTTTGTCAGTATTGGGCTGCAGGTGAGAAGGTGAACACAACCACCAGTTTGTATCAGGAAATGGCAGGAGAGAGGAATAATTGCTCCTTTATTTAGGAACATACATAGTACAGGAACCATCTATCCTCCATGTGCAGCTCCCAGCACACAAAGGGGATGCTCTCCGATGCTTTTTCAGTAACACAGCTCGTAAAGTGAAGCCCAGAACTGGGTTTTACGATCCCTGTTCAAGTAGAAAAGTGTGGGGGGAAATTGAGAAAAATAGAGAAGTAATTCCAGGTTTGGAGGAACTTCCTTGTAGGGACAAACTTAAGGCGCACAACCTGCTATCTATGTAGAGGTGACTTGATCCTGGTACGAATGTCTTATCAATGTGCTAGCGGAGGGCTGCTCGCTAGTAAGCAAAGAGAGAACAAAATCCAGTGGTGGATGCAAAAACTCAAATCCGTAAGGTGGACGTTTTATGAATCAGCATAATTAATCTCCCAAATCCATACCCAGGGAAGGCCTTAACCTGAGGCTGGGCTTCCCCGGGAACCTCTCCGTGTCTGTGGGCGCTGTGGGCTCGGCTTGGCTTCTCCTTTGGGGGCGAGCAGGGCGCTATCCCCCACCCGAGCGGGGCACTTCAGGCCCCCCCCCCGCCCACGGACCTGCGGGAATTCAACCGATGCCGTGCCCCGGGCTGCTGCTTCCCACCCCCCCCCCCCACCAGCCGTGCGGGGAAGGAAGGAAGGACGGGGGGCGCGCCCCTCTCCGCATCCCCCGGCGGCGGGGGGCTCTCCCCCGGCCCCCCCCGCAGCCGTGCCCGGCGCTGCCGCGGTGCGGGCGGCGGAGGCGGGCGGCGGGCGGGGCGCGCATGCGGGCGGCCCCCGGCAGCGCGGCGGGCGGCGGAGCCTCTCGCCCCCGCAGCGGCAGCGCCAGCACCGCTCCGCCACGGACAGCGCCCGCCCGGCGCCCAGGTAACGCGCAGCGCCCCGCAGCCCGGCCTCCCGGCCTTCCTCCTCCTCCTCCTCCTCCTCCTCCTCATCCCTCCCCCCCGCTGCTTGCTTGCTTGCAGCTCCCAGGCTGTGACGGCGCCGTCCCCACCGCGGAGCAGGCTCCGGGCTGCGGGGTGAGGAAGGGAGAGCGGCCGCCGGAGACTGCCCCCGGACGCTTCGCAGCAGGGCTCCGAGATGGAAGGCAAAGGTGGGTGCCGGGGGGGCGGCGGGGAGAGCACCGCAGGGGCCGGGCTCCGGGCGCGGAGCGGGGCTGGGAGCTGCCGGGAGCCGTGCCGTGCCGAGCCGTGCCACTGCAGCAGCGCTGGGGAAGGGGACCCGGGGAAGGCGCCGTGTCCCCCCCCCCCCGGGGGGTGTCGGTGCCTCCCGAGGTGGGGCAGCACGGCGAAGGGCGCCGTTTGCTCCTGGTTTCTTTGCGCGGAGGGCGAGCCAGCTGGTAGTTGGCGATTTGTTTTCTTAATGCCGGGGATTTGCATAATAAACAGGAGGTCTGTCCCGTGTTTCGGGCTCGGGCAGCGGCGGGGATGTTTTTAACAGATTTCTTAAGAGCGTTTTGTAATTTGGATGGCTTTTAAAAATACCCCAGTTTTTTTTTTTTTTGGAAATGGGAAGAGCGGGGCTATAGAGCTCTGCCCTCATTACGCTGCATATTTAACACATCAGAACATCCTGATAGATCAGAAGAAATGCACCGAGTACTGTGCTATTGAACTGTCCACCTTAGGAAGAGGGAATCGTTAAATATCGCCTGCCGAGCTTTGTGTTTGCGTGCAGAGACATGGATCCAACCCAGGCGTATATGCCCCACACGAAAGGATGTGTATTTTTCTGCATGTAGCTATGTAGTCCTGCACGTTTATTTACCTACCTACCTCTACAATTGCATCAGACATCACACGTTCAACTGGTATGGGAACTCGAAATCTGTAAATGTTAATTGCCGATGAAATATTGATGGTAAGTCAGTCCACGCAGTGACAAGGCCAGCTGCCATTCCCACCTAACCCTAGCTGCCAGCTCTCCTCTATAACTCAACTCCGGTAGCTGCTTAATTGATAGATATCAAGGCAGCGGGGGAATATGGGCTATATTAATTCAAGGAAAATGATGGTAGACTTGTATAACACAATAGTACGTACCTTCCAGGGAGCTGAGCAAGCTATATTTAAACCTCAGGTTTATTTTTGTAACTATCTTGTCAATCAGGGCTATAGTTCTCCTGTGTGGGAATATCTGATTATATGCTGATTAAGGAAAGCTATTTCAATCATATGGAGGCAGCATGTCCTACAAAGTACAGTTTCTTGTGGGCAGTAGTCAATGGAATTAGTAGGGCTTGAGGACAGGTAAGTTTTTGTTTGTTTTAAATGCATCTGCAAAGACTTGATTTAGGTCAAAAGCTCATAGCAGTCAGGCTAGTCTTGGTTTCTTTTTTGGCTGCTGACACTCTTTTCACAGTTAACCCGAGATGGGACACCTTTAGCTTTTTTGTGTGTCCTACTGGTACATGCCTTGATGCGAAGCGAGTAGACTGTGACTTCACAATAGCACATTATGTGCCCTGTCATGCGCTGCACATGCAGGCAAAAAGCTTTCTGGAACTTCTGATGGAGCTCACGCAACCAGAGGAGTTGTGCAGGGGACAGGAAGGTAACATCTGCGATGAAATCAAAGGATGATTTCCATGAAATCCAGCTAGCTGGTGGCAAAAGCAGCACCTGGTAGAGAGCCACCTGATTCCTGTCTTGTGCAAACTGATCTGTTACGATGCAATCGCTGCCTGAGCTGGGAACGAGCAGCTGGGCAAGGCAGCCTTTTGGGCTGCTGGTACCGGTGTTTGTTGGTTGCAAGACAGGCTCCACGTTGCTCTGCTCCTGGGCTTTTGGCTTTGGTGGAAGGGCTACTGGTGGCGAGACAACCCCAAGAGTCACCCTGTTATGTTTTCCAAAATGTCTTAGCAGTTTGCTCTTACTAGAGGTTTTCTGTGTTGGGGTAGAGGTGGGAAACATTCTCTGTGGGTTTGATTTACCTAGGCAGAGAAGACGGCTCTTCAGAGCAACCCTGGCAGAAATCATGCCACCAGAATGGGACAGGTCCAAAGCAGAGGTGGCTTTAAAGGAAGTATGCCAGCAACTTTGGCATCTCAATGGAAAAATGAGAAGGCAGGTAGTCTGTTCGTGATAGGGGTCCAGTTGTATTGGCACTGAAGTAATTCTTGAAACTCCCTTCATGGCGGAGCAGCACAGGAAGGCCTGCAGTGCGCAGATCTAATGGGCTGAAGTTGTGTACTTGGGTAGCGAGGCACAATGCAGGCTGCCTCCCCAGAGGGAAGGTACAAGCCAGCCCAGTCCTTTCCCATCCTGAGCTTTTGTGACTGACCCTAGATGGACCTGCAACTGCATTGCCTTGCTAGGGACTTGTTTACATTTTGTGTACATTATTAAGCAAGCCTGTGCATTGCAAGCCTTGTTAGGAGACTGCTGCTTGTGTACTCCCTGATAAGGCATTTCCCTGAAGTCATCCTGTGCTTTTGAATGTTTCCTCCTGCAGCCCTCTCGCACCCCACAGACCTCCCCAGTGCAAGTCTTAGAACGTCCAAATTCAGCTTTGTGCAGGTACTGGTAAAAAGCATGTGCTATAAAAGAGCATGTGGTGTTAAAACCAACACCTCCCTTCTGGGCCCTGAATTCAGCTGTGCCTAGTGATTTTTGTGGATGTTCCTGCCTGGGATTTGCCATCCCAGGACAACTTGGAGGCTCATCTCTGGAGCTGTTCAGAGCTGCTGGAGCTGATTGTGGTGGTTGGGTGGGTTGGGAACGAGGGGAGATAGATGCACCCTGGGCTTCGTGCAGCAGGGGCAGGACTAAGGACTTTGCAGTCTCTTGGGCTGTTGCAATAAGAGTGCAGGCAAGGGGGTCCTGGCATGTGCTGGAGAGGGAGGTGGTGGAGCAGCCTGTGCCTCTGTCTAACAGTCAAACCCAGGGACAAATGTTTCGACCTCTCCCAGTGTACAAAAGGATAAATAATTACTGCCCTCTGTGAATCTGCAATGCTACCAACACATCCGAGTGGCCTGGAAGTAACGTTGGCCTCATCTAACTTCGAGCTTCTGTAATGGGCTCGGTTCTGCTTGTTCACAGTTCCCGAACCTTGTCCAGCAGAGAGGAGCTTAAAAGAGTTGTAGCTGCTCCCGAAGCTCTGTAGGTGATGGGGGAGGGAGGACGCTGTGGGTGAGCGCTGTGTTTGTGCATCTGCTACCTGATCCCTGTTCCCTGAATCTCGCCGCTACAGCAGTTCCTGCGGGCTGCAGCAGTAAGCGATACCGCTCGCGGCATCCCGGGAGCTGGGCTTTGCCAAAGCTAACAATAGTTAATGTGGAGGTTAAAGAATACTTGGTCCCTTGCCAGGTTCTTCTGTCAGTCAGAAAGACGTGTAGCAGGGAAGGGAGCATCACATGGTGCTGTTCGGACTCAGAGGCTGGGGAAGAAATCAGCCAAGCAAGAGTCGAGCTGCACGGCCCTGGGCTTCGGGACGGAGCGGGGAGGGACTGCAGGAGCCTTGCTGCAGGGATCACTTCTTTGTCCAAAGCTCCTCTACCCTTTTCTCTAGCAGTGGAGATGTAAGGAAATCTCTTTCTTGCAGTGAGAGAGAAAAGTCATCCCTTGTACCTTGTCTGAGGTGGGGATGGGGACTCGTGTGTGCTGCATGGGGAGCAGGGGTATGCTGCCCACCTTCTGTCAGGGCCCAGCCAGTTTTCGGTGCCCTCTCCTCCTGTGGAGAGGGGTTGCGCAGGGCAGGCTGCTGGCAGCACTGGATGCATACTGGTGGCTGGGAAATGCAGGAGGACTTGTTCTTGTCAGCCATGTGGCTGGTCTGCTGGGACAGCAAAGCTAAAGCAAGATTGCTGGCTGCCCCGCTGGCATCTGGGTGTGCGCCTGTCAGTCTTCTGAGCCACGGTCCTGCCCTGCTGGTTGTGGTGTTGGGCTGGAGACGTATCCCTGGTGCAGCAGGTCCTCTTTCCCTGGGGAAGAGCAGCCTCCTGCCCAGAAGGCTGGGTGGTAGGAGACAGGATCTGGCCTTACAGCTCTCTTCTGCTGGAGAGTCCCATAGCAGCAGGGCTTTGAGGTGTCTGCAGGGGACATCTCTGCAGAGTGACTGTCCCAGGCAGGTGCTATCAAAGTTTTCTTTCTAGTTGCAAAGACTAGGAACAGGCTTTTTGCTTTTGCAGGAAAGCCACAATGCTGCTGTTCACAGACTTGCAATGTTCAGGCTTTCAGATGAGGTTCTTTAAAAACACTAGTAAGGTCTGGTTTACCCAAGAGCATAGAATTGCCCTTCCTGGGACTGGCAAACAGCTCTGAGGTCTCTGCATCCTGCTACTTCACAGATATGTGAATGGGCACGGTGGTTTGATCGATCTACACCCCCTGAAGCCTCCTTGGCCAGATCCAGCATCATGGGCCAGCTTTCTCTGTGCAGCTATCTGCATCCTGTGCCCCAAAAGGACAGCGTTGTCACCTTGAAGAATTTGTGATCAAAACTTAACAGAGCCAGTGAACGTCAGGATTGCAGACAGGCTTTGTGGACAAGGGGAGAGAGGGCAGCGAGTGAGAACAGGCGGTTCTGGAGATTACTGTGTGCTCTTCCCACCTTCGTGGCTTTCTTTTGGTGATCAAAGAAAAGATCTTGGTGAGTCCAGCAGTAGCTCGTGGCCTGGAGCTGTTTGGGGTGCTGACGTCAAATGTACTTTATCATTGAAAAGGTACTACAGCATGCGTTATCTGGAGGTGTCCTGGTTATTGTGAGCCTGCAGCACATACTTCAACACAAATGTTTGTAAATAGGTAGTAAGGTGGGTGGCTTTGGTGGAGACCGGGGTCACATGTGTTGTCTTGGTTTATTCTGTGTGACGGAAACCAAGCAGTGGTGCAGTTACTTTTGTTACGAAACTGTTCCTTTCCCAGGGAATACCTGAACCTCTATCAGGTCGGTCAGAAGCTTCCCCACGTGGCTCCCTTTCCATTAGGGAAGGCGCTGCGTATGCGCTCTGCCTTTCACGGTGCTGTGCTGTGCGGTGCAGGACGTGTTACTGAGGCCAACGCTTCTCAAAACGGCTGCTTGAAGTTTGACACAGGGAAACATATTTTAGGATGGGGATAAATGTCCTGATGTATTTTATCCACCCCCCTGCCCCAGGCTGTGCTTTTCCACAGGGGGAACCAGTGTTGTGTGTAGCAGGGGAGCACTTTGGTTGCCTGACCTTAACACCTGCACTTGAAGAGAGAGAGGTACTCATGTCTCTGAGGCTGGGTTTCCACCTCAGCTGGAGCAGGGTGTTGTGAAGGTTTTGTTCCTCTGCTTCAGACTTGGTCCCTGCTGGAAGATGATGGAGGAGTGTAAGGCGCTAAGCCACGACTGCATGCGTGCTGTTCTCTAATGCATTTTAGAGAGCAAGTGAAATAAATGTCTGTTCCTTTCACAGACATCAGAAATCACATTAAATGCAGCACAAATATGGCCATGTCCTGGGAGAGCTCCGTGATGGCAAGAGCTCGGGTTGCTCTGTGGGACTAGCAAATGTTCTAGTGAGCAAACCTTGGCTCGATGTGCTGTTACCTAGAAGAGCTGATAACTGGGTCCGTAGTGCCTTTATTAACCATCCGCAGGGAGCTGCTGAGACCCTGTGGGTAGGCCTGGGCAGCTTCTGGATGAGAGGATGGCCGGAGCCCAGCTGATGCTGGGGGCGGTGGGCATGGTACCTCAGAAAGCAGCTGTGCTCCAACATGCCTGATAGCAAGGAGGAAGAAGTGGCTGTGCTCCTGTTCATACCTGCAACCTGCCGTGTTACCAAAACAAAGTGGAAAGAGGACCCTAGAAATAGGCTTAAATATTATAAAATCGGGAGGAGGACTTAGTCATCTGGCTATTATTAAAATACCTAAGGAGCAGACAAATTCCTCCACCCCACTTTTCTGAGTTACGTGGGAGCTGTGGAAGTTGCATTTAGCTTGAATGAAATGCTGGAGTACTTTAAAATGTTTCTTTTAATGTATTAAGTTGTTCTGACGTACTGTTTATACGTGCAGTGGCTGGAAGCCTAATCTGTGGATACTTTGAGTAATGACCTGCATGCAACTGTTTCATTCTTAGTTCATTTAGGGTCCTGAAATTAAATTAAAAAAAAAAAAAACTTTTTAAAAGCATTTTTTTCAAAAGGCTTAGCTTACTGCAAGATTTTTCTTATCTGCTCTTATCTTTCCCTCTCTATCTACTCAGCTGTTCAAATCCTGTTTGAATTGCGTTCATTTCTAATATGCCATAAAACCTGATATGCAAAATCTAGTTATTTAGGAGAATTGCAGAAACTATTTTAGTCTGTGTCTTTTGACCTGTAAATGAGATAACATGATTAATTTTTACATGCAAAGTTTGGTGTTTATTAGCATGGTAAAAGGCAAATTGACAATGAAAAATATTTCTGATGGGTGTAATAATTAATGCTTTCACTCAAAGTATAAAGATTTGAATAATGGTGTTACGCTAAAATGACTGAAGAAAGCATTTACTATTTTTCTGTCAGTGATACAAGGATGTTTTCCTTTTTTTTTATAGCTCCTATATCCCTCCCTGTTTTTTCTAAGTGTTCTTTGTACTCGATAAGAGTACAAATCATCGAGCTAATTCATTGAGTTTCTTCTCCCAGGTCCCAGGTTTGGATGAACCTTATGATTTGATATTTATGCGGGATACACATTGAAAGCTCCAGCTTTTCCTTAGGATTGAATTAAACTATTTAGAGTGTCATCATATTTCAGAAGAGATCTTGTGGCTTGAGATGATGGCTGTTTGCTCAATAGCGTGGAGGCCTAGGAGCAATACTGCAGTGTTTTGTGTACGTACCAGGATGTGTACTTCCAGAAGCAAGGTGTTTTATTCACTTTTTTTAATAGCATGTGCGAAACAAATCAGGAAAGTATGGAATAGTATTTCTAATTAGGAAATCTGTTTTTCTTAAGCTGTGCAGCTTTTTTTCATCCCTATGTTGAAACCTGATTTAGATGGACTTTATTTGCTGTCAGTCTTGAATAGGTAAGTTGTTAGTTTGCTGAACATGGCTGCTTGGGGAATTTATGAAGAAAAGTCAGAAGTGCTGAATGTTTTATTGGCATAATGAGGGAAGGTCCTTGCTTCTCAGTCACTAAGAATGTATTATTAATGCAAAAACACTTTCCTTGATTTTAACGGTATCTGTAAAGAGGCTGACAAGCAAGAAGGCCTCATCAGGAAGAATGAAGCATTTCTGGTCATTAAGTTTCTTATGCCACGCTTGCTCCAATGTGAAGTACTATCACTGATTTTCTCCAAGTCCAGCAAGCCAAGGGTTATTGGTAGGATGGGCGTGCTCAAGACTTGTGATAATCCTTTCTCAGGCCTATGTTAGACTAGAGACCTTCTTGAGGTCTCTTCCAGCTGATGTTGATCTCTCTGACATGATCCTACTGAGGAGTTTGAACCCTGACTCTGGTTCTGAATTCATCATCCGCTCAGGTACTTATCCGTATCCTCGTTTCATAGCCAAGTGTTTATCACTGCCTGGGCATTGAAGATCTGGCTCCAGGCATTGCAGCTGCACCTTGGCTGTGATCTATACAGTAGGGGGAAAATTACAGGTGGTTATGTCAAATCTTATATGGAATTCAGCAGGGGAATAATCTTCTGCCTTGAAGGACAGCCCTCAGAGCTTCCTCCTTTACTGATGGGCAGTCCTGAATGTGTATTTTGGGAGAGAGCTTCACCGGGTGTAAAACTTGCCTGACCTTTAGTTAGGAACATCTTACAGCCATGGCTTTAGAATGCCAAGAAACAAACACAAAACATCAAATAATGCAAATGGCCAGAATTACTCAGTTTCATTACAGGTAATCTTTGAGACTCTGTTTGGTTTTCTGAAACTTTGCCTAGGAAAAGACATGCAGTATGAACTTATTCTTGAGAATCCTTGCTACGATGCGGAAGTGTGCACTTTGGGGGACTACTCTAAAGCAGCAACAGTTTCCTAAACTTTAGTGGTTCCAATACCATAAACTAGAGGAAAATAGCAGACATGCCAACAGAACCAGCAAAAAAAAAGCAGAATCCAGCACCTTCTAGTATATGGAGGAAAAAAAACTTACATAAAAGTTATGTAAAAGAAAACTTGATTTCCTGATTTGATACTAACAAGCCATGCAGTGTAACTGGGTTGACAGCAGAATAAGCTTCCTCAGCAAGACCTGCTTTCTGTAACACTTCGAGCATGTTTGATCTCTTTTGAAGGCTGAAGCTGAGCTTTTCAGATATCTTCTAGCCTTCAATTCGTATTTCCTTTTATTATCGACCAGTGAGCCTGGTATTCTGACGTTGCCTATTAACCGATGCCATACATTCCCAAATAATTGCACCGACAAAGTCAGCTGTTAATTTTTAAACTCTTTCTTCCCATCAGTGTCTCCCAGTGGAGAAATTCCATACTGTAAATTGTAGCCATTTTGTTGCCATATGAGAAGTGAGGGAGAAATCAGTGGAGAAGTTTAAAAATTACTGTCCTGAGTCTTTTCCAGTTGAGCTTTTAAATAAAGCCCATGTGGAGCTACCCTGAGCTTGCACTTGGAGAAGTGAATGAGCAATTTGGTCAGTAGGCAAAGGCCAGGTCTCTGCTGCCCTACCTAACTGAGAAGACAATGGAGATAATTGTGTGATTATAGGCTGGAAGACCTATAAATGACTTGAGCCCTTAATTATTAACTAATTAAGTAGGTTTGGAGAAGACTTTTTTTCATATTGGTTTAAGGGAATGTTAAAATACCGAACAGTTGTGGCTTGATTTACTTCTGGTTTTCTTCCTGCTGCTTTGAAGGCAGATAGTTTGCCTTATTGGTTGAAATCATATAGCTTTGAGGATTTTGTTAGCAACTGCTATTAAAATCATTATGCACTGTCTTCAAGAGTAAGAATATTCACCCCGTCTTAAAAATGACTGAAGTATGTTTATAACAAGTGGCTATGTGCTGAGACCCCTCTCTCTCATACTACTGAACATAGCACCAGGTATCTAGATTTACCTGGCAATTTCATTTGCATGATTCATCTCTCAGTAGCACGAGTTTCAGGCTTTCCTACCTAAACTGTATTTATAGTGCGTTTTCCCCAAAATAAAAGAAAATGAAGCATCCAGTAATAGCAAGACTTGTAACAAAAACAGCTAAGATTAAACTTTCCACCCCCCTTTGATTAAAAAGTTCCCAGAAAGTGAGGACAGGCCTGACATGCTGAAGCAATGCAACTATGCAGCCGTGGGAAGTATACGAGGACAGAACAGACTGTATAAAAACCTAATTGTTTTTTATAGTAAGAAAATACTGATTTTGATAAAGTTGCCCCTTCTGTGCACACTCTGAGGATGGTGACAGCAGAACTGAGTGCAGAATTTAGCCTTGTGTTGTGCTGCCTGTGGAATGGAGAGCAGGGAACTGGGGCTGAAGCTGAGCTTTGCATGTCCAGGGATCTTCTAGTGCAAATAATGCTTTGAGCTGTGCAAGTCAGTCAAACGGTGGCAGTTTTTAGAGTGATGGTCTGTTATAGCAGTACTTCTATACGTATACAACCATATGCGGTTCCTCTTTTATTTAAAGGTTTTCAGGAATAGTCTGGAAGAGTCTTGCTGAATCCCAGCACTGTTAAAGCTGGTGTCACCACCACTGAAACAAGTTTATGCTCACCTGGACATTGAGTTTATACTCAGTAACCTCAAAGGTAAGTCTGGTGTTGAGCTGCTTTACTGCTCTTCCTGAAGTCATCGTTATTACCCAAAAGCTGCACAGCTCTTTAGTCATCCAGGGCAAACAGAGCGTGTCCTTAGTGCAGCTTTCCATCTTATCTTGAAAGTGGTTGTGGTGGGCTGTAGGCATGGAGACAGACAAAAGGAACTGCCTTAAAAAAAAAAAAACAGATTTTGTAGCCTGTAGAAAACCCTCTGCTATTACTATTACCTTGGACCCTATTGGTGTGTGCCAATGCCTGAGGTGCTATGAACAAAACAACTGTTTTTCAGCCCGACACTTTCACTGCGTGCTGTGTGGTAAGGAGGTACCGCAATAACTCTTGGTGACTTCACAGAGCCACTGTTGATTTTGTGCATTGCTTTTAAAGCCTTCCCAGGTAGAGGTACATATGGATTGTAAAGCACTATAATTATTTTCAATGGTATTATTTCTATAATCAGCCTTGTAGCTCTTCTGTCTGTTGAAGTACAGATGTTAAGTTGTTGGGAGAACCAGTTGCTTCTAGCTGTCTGTTTAAACCATTTTTTTTTTAAAGTAAACAGTGGTGTTTGCTGGGAAAGGAGGATCATGCAGGAAATCCTGTATTTTTCTTTTCGAGTGTCTTTCAGTCCCAAATACCATGCTTTAGTTTGAATGTGTTTTGAAATTGCTTCACTTAAAAAAAAAAAAAAAGACAAAGCCCACTTCAAACAGAACAAACAAATGGTTCAGTTAAAATTTAAATGTTTTTCCATGCAATTCGCCAGGATAGTTCAGAAGAAATGCTTATGAGATTTTAAGTATTATAATTGACTATATCAGGTATTTCCATGTGTGCCTCAGCTACAAATGTTCTGTCAGCAGTTACTGGCTCAAATGCTTATCAAGGCCCCGTGAAACTGGTTAGACCCGTGAAGGTGGCTGCTCTGGCCTTACCTGGATGGATTATCTTGTAGCTTTATGAAAAAAGTATTACTGAAAACAGATAATTGTCTTGATTTGTGAGCCACGTGCCTTTTGCCCCTGTGTCTCAGAATGGCCCCAGTTGGCCCCAGTAGTTACGAGCTACGTGTATGTGTGGTGGTGCTGCAGGGTACCAGAACCAGTGACCACGGTGGCTATCAGCCAACGGCTGCTGAATGTCACGAGTCTAACGAATTGCAGCTCGCGCGTCTCCTAGAGGAAAAATGCAATAAAATTGTCTCTAATTGTGCCCCCAGATGATGACAGAGCAATACAGAAATAGCAAAGCGTGGACAGTGAACTCAGTTCTTGCTGTAAGACAAACCTGGATGGGTCTGGTATCGGACAGTTCATTTTGCTGAAAGACACATCGGGATGCCTGCTCTGTTCCTGGAGGGGCTGGTTGCAACTGCATGAGGCAATAAATCAGTTGCTGCTCCTCCAGGAAAGAAACCCCTTGGCTCTCAGCTCATCCCCTGCTGGCAACAAAGTGTGGAGATTGGGAGCCAGGCTTCTGCCCAGCTGTGCCAAGTCCAGGACACCAGCCTGTAAATCACCAGGGTTCAGCCCCTGATGTCAGTGCTCTACAGAAGGAGAAAGGCCACTAAACCTCTGGTTTACAGAAGTTTTTGTGCACGGGGACAGAAGGCATGGTGTGTCAGTCTGGCTTTGTAATAAATGGGATGGATGTTGGTGCCCTGGCAGTACTGTTTGTGCACACTTTAGGGCTGAGGCATGTCTTCAGTACCTATGCAGGGATTTGTATTAGGAAGCCAGTGTGGTTTTAGTATCTTACCCTGCTGATCTGAGACCTCGCTTGGGTGATATGTGCAATTGGCAGTGGTTGGATCCAGATCCTGATGTTGTGGTGTTGGCTGGAGAGGTTGGGGGCTTTGGGAAGGGGACTTGGGGCTGGTGTGGGAGTGGAAGGCATGGAACAGCAGGACTCCAGGCTTGAATCCTCCCTCTGACTTTTCATGTTGCATTGACATCACTTTAAAACCCTGTGTGGTTTGTTGCTGAATGGTAAGGAGATCACTGAGGTAAAAGCATGGTCTGGGAGTGCAAATGGCTGTATTTGTTCATACTGGGCTGGTGCTCAGGAGAGTAGAAGCTCATTAGATTCAGAGGTCAGCTGATGCTTGCACCTGAGAATGAGAGTGATAAGTCCAAAAGCGAATTGCCTGATGCAGTGAAGGCAGGAAAGTGGCAGGGGGTGGGTGTACAGAAATGGAGCTGTTCGGGAGAACGAACAGTCTGCTGGAAGCTGGGCACTGAGGTCTTGTTTTCTCCTGGTCGTCCTAAATGTTTGGAGCAGTTTCACCACTAGAACGTGCTTCTGCCTGGGCTGCTGGTGGTGTCAGCTCCTCCCTCTTGTTCTGACTTCATGGCTCAGTGATGCCCTGAGACAGCCGAGGTTAAAGGATGCATCCCACACCAGCTGCTCGCATGGCTAGCAGAGTTAGTGCAGCAGTTCTCTGTTCTGTGGATGATGGGTCTGTTTTTCAGCAGTTCAGGAACAAATAGAGCAGCGGTGTGTAATAACAGAAGGTAAGAGCTTAGTGTCAGGCCCGGGGACATAAAGGACATTCACACTTGTGCTGCAGCATCCTAAATGGTGGTCAAAGATTGTAGAAGGATCAGAGCCCCCCTGACCTGCTTGGCAGGATAGGCAAGGATGGCAGGAAACCTCTGTTCTGGCTTTATCTGTTTGAGGTGATTGCTGTTGTAACATGTTTTGTTCTCCGGTTTTTCCTTTGAGCTGTTGTCAGGCCCGTACCTATAAGGCAGGCGGGATGTGGTAACGTCTCTCCCATGCCTCAGACAAAGCCCTGATCTTGTCCCTAGTAAAGATGGTGTTGCAGAAGGCACTGGAAAAAACTTAAGGTCTGAGAACTGCTTCTCTAACAGTGGGCTGTAACCCAAAGACAGACATCCTTATGGAAATAAAGATGAACAGACCTAAGGAACAGTCCAAGTAATTGTCATGTTTTAGTTACAATTGCTAATCAGCTGGCATTTCATAACATCTTTTTCTCCTCCTATGCAGTCAACTCCAATAACCACTTTGCAATCTCATATTTATTGTGATGGCAGAAGTTGGGGATTCCATAACTGTGGCTGATTTGCCACAAGACCTGGTTGGATGGATGTTACCTTGAGTGGTAAATGAAGCCGTGAGTGTGTGATCTAATGCTGGCATGCATCACTGCCCACTTCATGTCTTACACTGAATGGCGTAACATTTCTATAAGCTGTAATTGCAAGACTGTTCCATTTGCATTTACATCATTTTGCAGGATACAACAGACTTCTGTCTGAAAGACAATCCCAGTTTTCATTCTGATAAGGCTTGCTTTATATGCACTTTCTGGTGGGACCTAAATCCTTCAGTATAAGAGAGATTTTGCTTCTATAATACATTTCATATTTTAAAATACAAGAGCATACTTATAGAGCTACAAAAATGTTATTAATCTTGCATATAATCTGCTGCTTAATTTTAAAATGTACAAATGTTATATAGAGTTATTACAGTAACCTTGTTTTATGAAGTTTTAAAGTGTAGTTAGCTTGAAGTAATAATCTGTAAAGTTTCCATGCACAGTAAATCTCACTCTTCATGCAGGAAAAGATCTTCAGAGACAAATATTTGCAGTAATAGAAAAGGCAACATGGAGAAATAGTGTCAAAGAACATTATTCTTTATATAATTGTTTCTATTCTTTTCCTTACGAATCTTCGCTCAAGGTGAATACCTAGGGATGTGTGAATGCGTGCTTCAGCTGTCTGGTACTGATCACCTTTTTATGATGGGAGGGGATCAGGAATTTTGAATGACAGGATTTAGAAGAGTTGTGCTGCCTTAATGTTTGAGATCTCAGGCAGTAGCTTACTTGGTTTTGTTGGTGCCAGATACATCCAGGACTGCTCCAGAGAGATCAGCAAGTCTGTCTCATCGGACCCTGCCAGGGGCATGCCACTTGGGTCTTGGTTTCATTCTGTGCTGAGGGAGTGAGAGCTGCTGCTGAACCAGAGTGTGATGAGTTTTGCTTCTCAAAGATGTGTTCTTGGTGTCCCCCAGGCAAAAAGGGGACTCAGTGGCTCTAGTCCCAGTCTCCTCTTTTTTTATCTAGTAGCAGGAGATGCTTTTGTAATATCTGACCTTGATCCAACCTTTCTCAGCAGCTGCTGCTGAACTCAGGGTGAAGGTACCTACCTATATGCTGCTGGCTTCTGGATAGCTGTGCACATGGGAAGGTGTTGTGACAGCCTGGGACTGGTGGCATTTCCCTCCCTAGTTAGAGATACTCTTGGAAAAGCTTGCATCCACCATTGAAGAAGCCCAAGTCAATAAGCATCTGTATCAGTGAGTGCTTATTTAGTCTCTTGCCCTATTTTTGCTTATTTGGTGCTTATTTGGTTTTATTTCCCTAGTTCTTTCCCTATTCATGCATTTGTATTTACATTGCTGGTACTTAAATGTGCCCATAGTGCTGTGAAGTTGATATTGTCTGTTTGAATAATGCAGCCATTTCACAAACACACAGCAGATCCCTGGGAAATCAAAATCCTTGTCTGAAATTGTTCCATTTTGGTCTTTTGCAATGCCCAGCCAGGAGCCGGCAGTGTCAGTTCCTTTTGGTGATAGAAAGCTTTTGGAGTAATGAGACTCATCTTGTATACAGCAAGGGACCAAGCAGCCAATTAGAAACATTAGACTACTTAGAGCCAAGGCCTTTCAAACCTGGTTTAGACTTGATCAACTTTCAGAATATCCATCTTCTGGGAAGTTTGTGTTCCAACATTTTGTTTTGCCCAGACAAAAAAAGTGGAAAAGTTGTGGGGCATAAAAGAATCAGTTCAGCAGCATTGAGTTGTTTTGTTTTGATGTCTGTTCAAAATGAGCTCAACATCTAAAGCATGTTCAGGTGAGGTATGATCATATGAAAGTTATTTTTTTGCCAAAAGAGCCAAAATGTTTCACTTCCATTGACTTTGATATTTTCTCATAATGAATATGGTTTCAGGAGCTGAGTCTGGCAGCTGGACTCCCCTCTTTCCTCCCATCAAGCCAGTCCAGCAGGTGAAACTCCAGCACTTTGTAACACGCAGCACTCGGGTATCGGTGCCACAAAACCAGAAGCCCTGAGCATTGCTGGTGTTACAGAGGGAAATGAGGCACTGGGCAGGAGCAGCTTGCTAAAGGTCACCCTCCAAAGTGAAAGGATGAGTTCTTCTAACAGCTTGCAATGAAACACCTTTTCAGGTGTTACATGAGGAAATTCATATGCTTAATGAAAGGCAGACTGCATTGCTTTGTGGAAGATGTAATTCTCCGGGGATTTTCCCTCAGAGAGCAGAGGCATGAGCCACAATTTTTCCTTGAAGCAGTGTGGTAGTAGGGGAAGGTGGCTGAATTTATTAAAGATCTTTTTCAAATATTTTGGGTCAGTTCAATGTGGCAGAGCGCTCTTATTGGCCCCGTGTCAGATGCCTCACTGCAGTTACCCTGGTGAGACTGTCTGTGGTGAAAATGCAGATTTTTAGAATTTTTCACCATTATGCAGGGAAAAAAATACAATTCTCAATGGTGGTAATGAAGGAAACCTGGAGGCTTGTTGAGGAAACATCTGTGGGCCTGGTTCACAAGCAGATGATTTCTCTCAGTATTATGTTGTTGCCCTCCTTTGGCATAGAGAAACAGTGGGAAGGTCAGCTTAGAGCAGCAGTAAGTGGCTCAGTATTTATGCCCACTTCCAGCGCTTATTACGCCTGGGGTTTAGGGAGCTTTGAGGAAATTAAATACTTTTCACTGTTGACCCAGGTATGTAAATATCTTTATGTATAGACAGATATTAGAGGTATCAGTTCTCATCTTAAATGAAGATTTTTTGCAGAGTTAAGAGAAAGCTAGGTCTCACAGGTGTATGCTTCCTTCCTCCACCTGCCAGCATCCTATTTGTCCTCAGAGATTACTGTGGTCCTAATAAATAGGTGCTGTGGTCCTAATAAATAGGAGCTGAATGCCCTGCTGCAGAGCTGTTGGCTGCCTCGTGCCATCAGCCTGCCCGAGGGAGTAACAGTGACACAGAAGAGGAGTGCGCTGAGGACAGCGCTGCCTTTGTTTGGGGTGACGAGGGATGGGAGTTGTGTTCTGAGGCATAACCAAACCTTCAAAGCCAGCCTTTGAATTCCAACTTCAAAAAAAGTTACCGGCAGGAAAATCGGGGAGTCCAGAGGAACAGTTGCATAACTCACTCAAATGTGTATTTTTCCTAGAGGTTGTTGTGAGCTGTGCGGTGATTTAGAGGTGTGTGCATGTTCTTGTGGATGTTTTTTTCATGTTATAGGACCTGGGGTACCAAGCAGTTAGTAGAAATGGAAGCGTGCAGAAGTATTTCAATGTAGGTGACACCACTGCTTGTAATGGAAACGGACATATAAGTATTTAGTGTTTATCTCTAGCCTACCTATATAATGATATACTTTGTAAAAAGAGAAGAAACTGGGGGACCAGGAAAGCAGCGTTATGAAGCAGAGTAACTTAATACTTTTTCAGAAAGCCTAGACTTCCTCCATTCTGAAAGTAACAGATACTTCTGGGTAGTGTTGGTTTTTGCTTTTATTCTAAATTCAGAACACTTGCTTTCAGTGTTTGTGTCTCATGGTTGATTGCTCTGTATGGAAGATGGATAGTTTTCAAAGATCTCTGCTTAGTGTTCACTGTATCAGGGAAGGTCTTATCTCTGCTTGGATAATATTGAAAAGCAACAAATGAGAAAACACATCTCAACAGCTGGAGGAAAAGAATCAAGATAAAGACTTTCATAGTGCATCCTTCAAGAAGCAGTGTGTTGCAGAAGAAATTTTCTAGGTTTGTGAAAGTCTGTCCCTCTGGCTGGTTTTCTTCAAGCAGTGCACCCAAGTGACAGGCTGTTTCTTATTCAAGTCCAAAAATTTGGTAAGGCTACATATGTGAAAAGTAGTCAGAAACCAAAGGTGGGCATGAGAATTATTTCAGTATGTTTTTTTTCCTTGCATGAACCATGGCTTGGTAGGTCAGCAGGTATTAATTCAAGCTGTGTATGCTTTCCCTTGTGGTGGTTTCTTAAAACCAAAGGGCAGCACTTCACTGAGTGTGGATGGTGGCTCCTTCTCCAGAGGAATGGATGGAAACAAGCCCAAGATAGACTTGCTACAGACTGAGCTACATGAGGCAGTGCAGAGCTCCAGGATGATCCTGGTGCTGCAGATCTCGCCATGCCTGTGATCTGGTCCCAGAGCTGGTGCAGTCTCATTTCTCAAGCTTGTGCTGGCCTTTCCCAGTCCCAGGTCTTGTGAAATGTTGATCTGTGCGTAGCTGCTGCAGAGGTGTGTTGCGTTGCGGCTGTCCCACCACTGCTCATGGGTGCTACCCGGGAGGGGTGGGAGCACTGGGTTGTCTCTGAGGTGCTGGAACAGCACCAGCTGCTGCATTGCCTCTCCAGCAGAAGTGAGTTTTGTGCAGATGGAGGCTGAGATGCTGGATGGCTTCTAGAGTTGCACCAGTGTTACAGCTCAGCTTGCTTTTGCACTTCATTCTCAAGCTTGGTTTTGCATATGAAACATTACATGTAGCTATTTATATATTTGCCAGGCCTTCTCTGAAGCTCAACCAACAAGATATTAATGGATATTTGTCATCGATAAATCCTTTCCTCTGGTTACTTGGGTTTATTGATTTATTTTGAACCACTGCTTATTAGTGTATTACATGGAAGAATTCTATTGAGAGGTATCTGATAGATGTGGAGGTTCCCTCTGTTCAGTCTGATTCATTGTCTTTGGAGGAAACAAGCATGGCAAACCCAACCTTCACTCGTCTGTAGGCTGTCCTGCTTGCTGGTCTTCTGGGCGCTAGCAGGGATGGCCATTGCAGAGGGCAGGGATGTAGATACTGGGTTATCCCTATCTCTGTGTAGTCTGCAAAGGTTTTTTTTCCCCAACTCAGGCTTTATCAAGCTGTGGGAACAGCCTGGCTTGCTTTGGGATAGTCATCTATTTGGATGTTCCAAGGGGACCTGAAAGTTCCTGACCCAAACCAAACTGAGTGTCCCTTCTACTGGTTATAATCCTCAACTTTCTCCCCTCTCAGGGCAGCAGTGCTCAAATGGTTTCTGTGCACGTAGCCTTTCCTTCTCTAAGAAAAGTAACCCCTATCTGAATGTTCTGTGGAATTTCTGGGGAGTTTGTTAAAATGTGCTTGGGGTTGAATGTAGAGAGGGCATACAGCGTGAAGGAGAGTGAGGCTAATCATTTAGGAGGAACCCTTGCTAAGGCAAACGTGTATTTTAAGGAGTGCATAAAATGTCTGCTGCAGCAAGGAACTTGCCCAAGACACCCCGATGGGTGCTGAGTTCCAGTAATTTTCACGTGGATCTGATGAGATTGCTTGGGTTAGCTGCAATGCACAGTAGGATGCAGTCAAAGAAATTACCAAATCATTGTCCTACAGAATATGAATCTATGAAAGCCTGTTCTCCAACTAAGCACTTTGGAGAAGTTTTAATGTGGATCTGAGCACTGTCCTGGCACTGTGTGTGTTTATGCTTTTGCACCCCACGGATTCTCATTTGCCAAATAAATTAGTCTCCCACAGATGACTCTTTGGAAAATGCAGTCATCCATGAGCGGTCAAAACCAGCCAAAGATGCCCTGAAATAGGAGAAATCTGTCCTTGTTGTTCTTGGACTCTTCTGAGCTTCTTCCCCCAAAACTTCATCCTGTGCTCTGCTGGGGAGTCCCAAGGACTAGGGTGTAGTGTTATTGACGGTGAAAAGGTTGGCTATCTTCAGGAGAAGGGAAAATAATCTTTTAATTGACTTGTTAATTGCAGATCAGGCTCAGACACTATGGAAGAGTAATTGGCTTACCTTGATCTGATCCCATAGTAGTCTGTGCTTCCGCATTCGTTACTGCTGGTACCCATGTGTACTGCTGGTACACAACCAGACAGTGATTTTGGGAATTGAAGGGAGCTGGGGTGGGTGAGCAGCACCCAGGGGCAGTGCCTATTGACTTCAGTCTTGGGTGCTGCTGCTGCTCAGATAGGCTTTGCCAGCACAGGATTCATGTGTTTAGGGGCATTTGATTGCCAGGTATAGCTGTTGGTGAGCCTGTGCAGCTCTGGTTTAGCCAACGGATGTCAGGACAGGCAGTGCCTGTGTAGCTGCAGGGAGGGATACAGGAGGCGGCTAGGGAAATGCGATCAGTCAATGTGCAAGCTGCTGATTCCCTGGTCTGAGCTCCCAAAATAAGCCTGAAGTCTATTTTCTTCTGCTCTGAAAGAATAAATTTGCCTGGAAATGAATGTGGTTCTGCTGCTATTCCAGCACCTCAAGTGGGATGGAGGCTGTGATGATCTGTGCCCTGGAGAGCCATTACTTCAGCAATGTGACGGGACCCTGCAGTTACGGCCTTTCCCCATTGTATCGGCAGCCTCTGCCTCAGCCGTGTTTCGGTTCGAAGCAGCAAGGGCTTTGATGGCAAGCCGTTCTGCTTTCAGGGCAGCGTGAGGGAAGGGAACTGCATTGTGCTTTGGCTGGAGGGAGGGGAGGGCAGGACTGGGGCTCTGTGCATCTGTATTTTCACAGCACTGAGCCCAGACCTAACTTAATGGGACAGATTTGCAAATTCACACCTGCAAACCCTGCCTTCCCGGGGTTTTCATGCGCAAGCATTTTATTCGGGCCCTGGAGAGCAGCCTGCACCTGTTCCATCTTGCTGTGAGACGGGCAGCTCAGATCCCTTGGCAGCTTGATCTCGGTGGTGAGGAATGCCATATCCTGCAGCACTGGCCTCTCTTAGGGGTGGGGAGGCTCACCCAGGTGAGCAGGGGCCAGAAGTGCAGCCCTGCCCCTCGGTACACACTGCTAATGCTGTCACAGCACAAGTGCAATAGAATTTGTGTATAGCGCTAGTGTTGCCGAAGCCTGCAGATCTTCAGGCGGTCAATAAAAGCCTTTTTTTGCTGGTGCCTGCATGAAAAATGTCGAGGAGCTGCGCTACACACTGCCCATGAGTCTGGCCTTGTTTCTGCTCTTTCCTACCCGCAGTTCGTGCGTTGCATTTTTCCTGAGACAAGAAGCTCAGGCTCCCATAACCATGGAAACCTGGTTTGTCTTCCCTAATAGCTTCAGATGTACTTAACATCTGTCCACTCGGGAAAAGGAAGGCTGCAAGCTACAGGTTAGTTGTCTGCACCTTTTGGGATGCTGAAGGCAAAACCCCTGAGCCCCCCAAGCGTGCACCTGGCCCAGCAGAATGAAGCAGCAGTGCAGAGGTGATGCCTGAGGGGCTTATGAAGATATGCCAGGCAGGAGGGGGAAGTGGGGAGTGAAGGAAGGCTCTCTGGAGAAGCAGGAAGGTGCTATGAAGCTGAGTAAGAAAATGGTGCATTTTGGTTGTCTTGTTCTGTGTGTTGGCTTGGCATGCTGGGCACGCGGAGCTTTGTTGTGATTTTAGTTAATGCTTTAAAATAAAACAGCTATTTTCCATTTTGGGTTAGCAACCCTTTAAATAGCTTGTAGTAGGGGAAGAAATCTGGATATGAGCCTGTGAACATCAAATAAGCTTCGGAATGGTGGGTATGGGCCTCTCTTGCTTCGACAACTGCGTGCATCTCCATACAGCTCTGTGCTTAGTACTGGAAGAGCGATCGCCGATAACTGTGTCCCAGGGCTGGAACCTGGTGACAGACCTGTTAATGTGGGGAGAAATGTCTTAGGCTTTAAAAACTGATTCAGGAGGGCTCTTTCTGCTGTGTTTTGGTGTAGATGTGCACACATCTCTATGGGCTGACTTCAAACTTTCCTCTTTGCTGTTCAAAGCTAGGTACGTCAAACGGAAGCTGAGCACAGTCATGCCTCTGAACTCCAGGCTTATGCGAGAAGCCCCTCGGGCATTGCAGGGGCTGGCTGGGCTTCATCCCTTCCCTGAGTCAGGTGTGGTGCAAGCTTTGGGCAATGTGTGGGGAAGCAGTGTTTTCTCTCACCAGGGCAGTGCTTGGTGCAGCAACCTGTGCCAAGGTGTTTGTGAACTGGGGCAGAAGCAGGACCAGCAGCAGCCTTGGCCACTGGCAAATCCCAGCCTCTGTCTGTGAAACAAAGGTGCCAATGTTTCCCTGTGGCTGCTATAAGGCTTAGTGCTCATGAAATGTTCTGAGCTTTGGGGTGGTACCTGCTGTAGAGGGCACTTCTAACAGTCCCCAAATGTCTTCATTGGCACAGCAGGCGCGTGGAAGCACCAGCATCTTCATGATGTAAGGTATGCAGAGATGCTGGAAATGCTCACGAGTTAAAATCAGAATGTTTCTAAGCCAAGCCTATAATATTCACCTGGCATCTATCACATGGAGGTGTTCTGAGAACGAAGAGAAGGAAAATGATAGCAGGTAAAATCCAGGGTTAAGGTTAGTGCCTGGAGAAGAAAAGCTGTTTTGGAAACGCTCCGTACCTCTGCTTAATGTGGCTGTTGACATTCTGCCTCTGAGCAGAGCCACCCGTCTGTGTGATGGGTCCAATTTTTTTGTGGACATGACAAGCATAAATCTCTGCTTTCTCCATAGCAGCCTGGAAGGAAGGGTTTTCATGCCAGTTGCTGCAGTGTTAGAAGAAGATTGGACTAAAGCAGGGAACCACACTCCAAACTCGCCCTCTCAGTAGGGATTCTGGCCAGCACAGCCATGCAAGATGTAGCCTTACAATAACAATATGCTTCACAGGCTTCACAGAAACAGTTCTTAGTTTTCTAGCTCCTTGAGTGTTTGGTGAGCAGAGAAACAAATGCTTGCCTCTTGTCTGTGCAAAATCCAGGTAAGGATTTGAGGAATTAGTCCTGCCTGTGTGAATCCACATACACAGCAACTGCGGTAGGTTATTTTACTAGCAGTTAAAATACTAGCAGTTAAAATCAATGTTTTTTTTCTCCCCACAATTTTCTGGTATTATAGATGTTTTTCCTACTCCTCCTTTACACAGACTGAAATGATCTTTGAATAGCTGGCACACAGGTATCCTGATCAGAGTCCTGGTCTCTATTTCCAACTCGGACCTGAGGAACACATTTCTCATGTAAATTTAATCAAGATTGCTCCTTCTAATTCAATCACAATTGAAAGGCATTTCATAACAACAGCAAAACTAATACAAAAATACTAATACAAAAAAAGCCAGCTGGGAGGACTTTTCCCTGCGGGGGGTTTCTGGGAGCCAGCAGTTCCAGCTGTTGGCTATGCCAGGGGTGTCAGAAGTGCCCCAGGGCCCCTGCAGCTCAAAGGGCTGTTTCAGTGCTTGACCCCATGGTTGGAAGGCACCCTGAATGGCACCAGGTTTGCAGCTTTGTCCTTTGGCATCAGGGGTTGCTCTGGTATTACCAAATGGCAGCTGTATTTGTCCAGTGACTATGGACTTAAATATACATACTGTTGTTTTATTTCTACATACCCCCCTGCAATGCCCATGTTTATTAATTTTGCTACCACAGCAGCCGTTTACCACACTGTCTGCAGCCAGTGGGCTACACTGATAGCAAATGGTGCCTGAACTATCTTTAGTAGCAAATCAGCATAATTGCAATGGTAATGCAAATGGTGCCTCTTAGTTAAGTCTGGTATTTACATTGCTACACAGCTAAGTTCATGGCTAATCGCTGCATCAACACCTAAGAGTCGAGACTGCAGCTCTAACAATATTTGCTTGATCCGGCATAAACCTTTGTGCATGTACAAGAGAGACACCTCTGCCTGGACGTGTATGCAGAGATGGACCTTCTCTGAGCTGTGCTGGAAAATATCTGTTCTTTGGAGCCCCTGCTTGCACCCAGGTCGGGATTTGTACAGTGATGGGTCTTAATGATGGAGATGAGTGGAAGTGCGTTTGTGATGGCCAAGTCAGCATCAGGAATTGGGCAGGCCGTGCTTGTAGATCCATCGATTTGGAGTATCCAGGGTCACTTTGGTTTGCTGGGGCTGGTGATAGGTGTTGGTGCTGTTTGCTGAATTGCACTTTCCTGGTGACCTGCTTCTTGCCAACCTGGTCTATTTATGGATCAAATGGCCAATGAGTGACTGCTGTTTGGGCTGTGTGTGTGGAGCTGAAGAGCCTAAGTGAATGTGAATGCAGAAGTGACAAATCATCCCCTAGCTGCTGCTGAGGAGAATATCTGATGATGACTGCAGTTGTGGTGCAGATCCCACGTACTGTTAATATTTTTGCATCTGCAATGAAGCTATAGTTAGGGGTCAAGATCAGTGGCCTGGTGACTGTGGTCAGGGAAGGAGAACAAGCTGCTGGCATGGTTTCCAGACACCCAGGTAATAACATTGCCTCTCCATGGATTTGCTCTGAGACCTTGGTCAAGCCTCATCCCTCTCTGTTTTTGATGTGCAGCCTGCTTTTTTTGATTTACCTGTTGAGGTTAAGTGCTTGGTGACAGGCTGTACCTCTTGTGGTGTCTGTATATGATGCTTCATGCTTTTGGTCCTGATTCCAGTCATTCCTTTGAGGTATTACTGAGCTGAGAATAATCTGGTAGTGGTTATAAAGCATAAAGGAGCTGAATGTGAATATTTACGCAAACTATTCCCCACTCCCTCCACCCAGTCCTTCAGGGGACATGTTTGAGAATCTGTTAATGGTTTACACATCTTTAACATCTAGTAACAAGTTCCCTATAGCTGTGTGAAACCTAGAAGCAGTGGGTTGATCTTATTAAGGCACGATAGAAAAGGAAACATGGAAAACAACAAGGAATTGGGCACAACGGCATATTTGTCTTCCAGACTGGATTATAATCCAGTTTCAATTGCAAAAGATCCAGTGACAGCTTATCTTGTACAACATGCAAGGCAGGGAGAAAAATGTGAACGCTTTCTTTAGTTTTGCTCTTGGCTTTTGTTTTCCCCTCCTGGAGGTGAGATGCCCATGCTGGGCTGCTTGCAGCAGGCAGAGTGGTGGCTCCTGGCTCTGGCAGCGTGGCCAGCCCAAGTGTGCCAGGGGCCTGTGCTGAGCAGGAGCAGAAAGCTGCTCCTCTGAGCAGAGAAGCTCAGGGAGGGAGCCGAAGGCATCTGAGCTGTAATCCCAGCTGTTCTGAGGCTTGAATTTTGGGTTGGGTCCCAAATGTGGAGATGCTTTTTTAAGGAAGCAAGTCTTAACTACCCTGTGGTTAAAGCAATCATGCATGTCTCCAAAAGGCAACTTCTGTCATTGCTGCCCTGTGATGCATGGGTGTGAAAATGTACAGTGAAAAGGTTGGTGGGGTATGGGCAGGGATCTCCTAGTGGTCTGGGACTGCAGTGCCTCTTCTTAGAGATGAGTTGGAGATGCTCTGAAAGGTAACAGACTTGATAAATTGTTGCACATTATCTTAAATGCAATTAAAAGCCATCTGAAGAGCCTCAATTTAGGGCATCCTCAATCACCAGTCACTTCTGGAAAACAAGCAATGCTTCATGTTGTTCGCAGTGCATATGGATGGAGCAAGAGCTGTATGACAGTCTGGAAAGGGACGTGGCACCAATTTCTATATTGTTCCCTCCCTACAGGGAAAGAAAAACACAAAAATGTCTCAAACATTCCTCAGCTGGCCAGTTGCTTGTTTTCTTTGGAATAGATTCTTGCCATCCCTTCCTCTGACAGTTCTCTCACTTCATGCTGTCAGTGCCTCCCTTGCTTTTCTCTCTCCAAGATGCCTGTGCTTGATATTGGAGAACCCAAACTCCACTTCCTACTTGAAAAGCTTCATCTATCAGCTACAATTAATAAAAGCGAAGGGGAGAAGCTAAACCCAAAGATCTTCCACAGCTAGATAAAAGTCCAGGGTTGATGACTTATGGGGTATATTTTGCGCATGTGGTTTGAGCTCCTGGAAGCTGTGTAGCACAAAGCAAGGCAGACTCTGAAAGCCCCGGGTTTACGTGGTGATGTGTAGGTTTCTGCTCAGCATCATGTGGAGGTGGCAAACAGGAGAGGATGTTTCACGTTGTATCCAGCCCTGTGGTGTGTGGTAAATGGTGCTGCAGGCCTGGCAGATCTGAGTGAGGTGGGATCTGGACTGCAGCTCTGCTGACTGAGAGCCTCACATGTTTATTGCATGTTTAAATACTCCTTTCTTCAGGTTGGGCTAGGGGGTGGTGGTTACCCCAAAACAGGGGGAAAAGGATCAGATCCAGCTCAGCCTTCCTCTTCCACAAAGAGCTGAGGGCTGTGCTTTTTTGGGTGACTAACAAACAGGCTCCTGGGGACTGACTGCAGGAACTGAAGCCTGTGTCCGCATCCAGTGAAGATGCCCCGGTTTTGTTTCTAGTCACTTGTGTGTACTGGTGCTTGTGAAATGCCTTTGTGGGTATCAGCTGCTGTGGAGCCTTATCAAGGAGACAGCTTTTTTGCTTAAGCCTGAAAATTCAAGGGTTCTAGGGACTGAAGTCAACCTCTGAGGGAAATGCAGTTTTCCTTACTTAAAATAACTTTATAATGTTCTTTTCTCTCCAAGGTCTCTTTCAAGGCTCTGCCTGGGTTGCGTTTTGACTTGTCCAGAGCAAGTCTGCCTGAGGGGGGAGGGCCAGGAATTTTGGGGAGAGAAGGGAAGGGGAAATGCTGATAAGGGTGACGAACGCTTTCACCTTCAGGAGTGGCGAGCTGTGGGAGAGCTGGCTGCAATGAGGGTCTGGCACAGCTTCAGCTTGCGCACGTGGGGATGGATCAGCTGAGAGAAATGACTGCATTTATTCAATGAATTTACATGAGGTGCCTGCGCTGCCAGAAAGGGCTGGGCTCCCTCCTTCCCTCCCTGACATCAGTGGCTCCACGCAGGAGTGGCAGGACCCGGCCTGGGGTGGCTGCGGAGCTTTCAGAGCACGAGGTGAGAGAGCTGGGGCTGGAAGCAGGGAGCCCCAGGGCACCTTGTGCATCCACTGGGCTCCCCCAAAGTATCCCACATGCCCGAAAACAACCTCTGCTTGCTTCTGCTCTTATTCCTGGCTCTGAGGAGATGCCCTACCAGAGACCTGGGGCACACAGGAATCGCAGCTTGTTATGAAACCATGCTGGAGAGGTTAAATTGCTCATTTCTTAACTCTGTGGGGTTATTCCCCCAGGTGACTGTTAAATATGCTGCCCAGGCCTGTGATTAGGGAGTGTTTATCCTAAAGCCCTTCCAGGGGCTATGACTAACCTCTGCACAACCTCCTGAGCCAGAAATAAGTGGTTCAAGTGGGGAACTTGAGGGTCCTGCAGCTGGTGCTCTGCTCCCTCAGCTTTGTGAGCTGAAGAACATTTGAAGGAAAGCCACCTCCCCCGTCCTTCTAAAAAATTAATACACAATGTTTAAGCTGAAAATGGAGTTTCTTAAAATAAGGACTTTGTGCCTGGTTATAGGACTAGGGATCTGCAGCATCAGATCTGAGCTGAAGCTCCATGGGGTTGGGCTCCAGGTGAATCCCCATGTCCTATCCCAGTAGTCACATTTTGTGGGAGAAGCTGAGGGGTGGGTGAGGTGCTGTGATAAACAGCAGCTTGGAGAAGAATGCTGGGCAGCCCATGACATAGCAGCGATGCTTCAGGCTTAAACTTTTGATTCCTGAGAGCTGCCGGAGTGACAGCCTGTCCCCAGTGGCATGCCGCAGTCCCACCTCAGCGCACTGCTCCGCTGCAGGGGCCCTGTGGGATGCACAGAGCTGCTCATGCAAAGCCTGTGCTGTGAAAATCCCCTGGCAGCCCTGGATGAATCCCTGCTTTAGCTAGAAAGTTGCATCTGAGGAAGGAAAAAAATATCATACTGTGATTTTAATATGTGGTGGAGAATCCATGACAGCCTTCACTGCTATGGATTCAGCCTGGTGGGTATCGGTACTGATAACACTGTCAACATCATCGCGAGCTGATGAGCTAGTTGTCATAAACACATCGCTTTGGGCACGCGTTTGTCCAGTTCTGTGTTGCCTCTCGTTAGACTGTATTTGCTAAGGACAGAACTCTTTGATCACATTTCTGTTCCTTACGTAGGTACTTGCAAACTGTGATCAGATTGTCCTGTTAACCTTCCCCTTTGCTCAGGGGAACAGATGGTGCTTCTGGAGCCTTTCTCTAAGCTGAGCTTTTGGTCCTTTAATTGTTCTCTTGGTAGTTCTTTGTGCTGGATCCAGTTTTTTTCAGTATCTTTCTTGAATCACAAGCGTTAAAACTTATTGTAATGTTGATTGTACTGATGTCAAACACCACATTAATTTTTCCTTTGACATCACCCATCCAAAGTCTCTGAGCTCCCTTGACCTCAGGACTCTTCCAGCACAGTGTGCTCGGCTGTTGTTGTTCGATGTTGTTATTCAGTGTTGACCAGTGAGTTCCTGCCAAAATCAACGGCTTTACAGGATGCTGCTTCTATCACTTAAAATTGCTGCATGTGGCAGTGCAGAAGTCTGTACTATATTTTTTGATGCAGCTTATTTAGCCAGGCAGATTTGTTGGTAACATCTCAGTTGTCAACTGTTTGTCATCTTCAGACTTAATTAGTAATGATTTTAGGTCCTTCTACTCATTGACATGTGTTAACACAGGCTCAAGGACCAGCCTCTGCCAAGTCCTCAGTAGGAACGTACATGTGTACCTGTGACTTAGTCGTCACTGCATGAAATGCTTTTTCGTACGTTAATACATGTCAGATTATTTTTCTTCATCTTATTCATCTTATTCAAATCGTGTAGTATGAGCTTAAATTCTGCATGGAAAATCAGCAATATCACTTTACTGACAAAATTAAGAGTAAAAGCAAGTTAGTAAAGGTATAAAATAAAGTTAATATTAGATACTGCTGGTTCTGAAGAAGTTCGATTTTATACAGTTTTATCACTCTTAGTTTGCTTGGGATCATTGTTAGAATTTCTATTTACCTTTTAAAATACTTGTCACATCAGCCGGTTTTATTCCAGCTACCCCAACTTCCATGTGCCCAGATGTTTAAAATTGATAACAATAATAGAGGGTTTCAGGACGTTCTTCTAAAACTGGTGTAAGTCATCCAATCCTGCTGAATTCACGTTCTGCTTAATTAGCTGCAGTCTAAGGTTCTGCTTAGTCGGTAGTAGAGAAAGGAGCGCAGAGATGGTGATGTAACACGCATACAGCACCTAACTGCTGTCCCCGTGCAAAGAAGTGTTAATCTGTGAGTTTTTTGTGCTTCCTCCTCACCACCAAGTGGAAGTGAACAAAATAGCACTGAAATAATCATTAATATCTTAAAAAAACAATCTGTATGGCTCTTAATTTTACTAGCTAGCTTCACCCCTGCACTTTTCTTTATAAATGTACAGCTCCTTGCTTTTGGCTCCCTGTCATCACCTTTCCCTTTCTCCAGGGTGATGTGTTTAATCCTGGGCTTCTAAGTGGCTCAGTGTTGGACACAGCACTTTCGAGTTCGTACGCTGTCATCTGGACGGTGGTGTTAACGTTTGGAGGGCGTTTGGTAACAGCCGTGTGGCTCTAGTTTTTCCTTGCTGAAATCCACTGCAGTAGCACAGTTTTTATTCTCATCCATATGATACTTGAGGAACAAGAGTAAAATCTCTGCTTTATCCTTTTTCTGAAAAAAGGAAAGGAAGTTCTCCTTTTGAGAGTTGCTCCATTTTTTCCCTTCCGTACTTATCATTCCTAAATAGGACTTGTACTGACTTCCCCATATTCCTGGTGTGTGACTGTCTGCCCAGATTCAGCACTGCTGAGTAGCAGAGTTCTCAGAAATGAGCAGTGCTGGCTCCTCTGTGCTAGTCCTGCTTCAGCTGCGCAGACAGATAAAGCAAATTAACCTAATAGGAGACACACAGAGAAGAAACAAATCCTGAGGTTCATTTACTTCAATTTTTTTCTCGAGCATCAGTGTTTTGCTGTTGGCTTCTCGTTTGTCAAACCTAGAAGAGAGGGTCTTTCTTTAAGACACCTTCTAGCTCTTGGAGGAGCACTGTAGCACAACGTCAGCCTCCTCTGTGCCCCACAGGGCTGCTTGGTTGGGCGCTTTTGAGCTGAAAAAGCTGCTGTGGAGGAGCAGCGAGGTGTTCTCTTCCCATGAATTCCTCCAATGTGGCTGTATGCTATTAGTCCCTTGGGATATTTGCCAGCCAATTTCAGAAGCCCTGAAGTTTGCATCTTGTCTTGGATCTGGGAGGACAGCAGGCCATGCTGCTCTTCTCTTGCCTCCTTGAAGAACACATCCTCTTTCCATCCAAGGTTCAAAAGCTGTCAGTGTAGAAGGCTTGCAGGGCGAGAATCCCCCCAAACACATCCTAATGAAAGGACCATTCAGGGTAGAAATAAATGGATTTAATGCTTTCACAGGGACAGAATGGTGCGTTCATCCCCAAACCATCCTCAAACTCATGGCTTGAGCTGACCTGTATGCATAAGTTATTGCATAGTACCAAGACTAAACTAATCCATAGCATCTGTGAAGTACACAGCCTTTGGGTGCAGAGGAGCAAACCCAACACAACCCAGGCAAACTCAGCTTTCCTTCACTGAAAGCTGAGCTGATTCAAGTTATCTCACATTGGGTTTGAGCTCAGGGTTTCCTCAGCTCTGGGTAAACAGGGTTTCTTGATCATCTTGCTGCCTTGTTTGTCTCAGTCTTCTTCTCTGAGAAGGAATTCTTTGGTTTGTGTGGCACTCAATTAATGGGATTTTTATAATAAGAATCAGCTGATTTGAAAAAAGGCAAATAGAAAATATTTTCTAAAGGCTTCCTTTGAAAAAATAGTGTCTGAGTGTTATGAATGACCTTGATATCAAAACAACAAACGCATCACACAGCTTATAAGATAGCCTTTCTGAAATCTCATCCTAGTCTGCATTTGAAGTAGTTCTTTTAAGGATTATCTCCTCTACCCTCAGCCTCTCCCCGTCATAACTGAAAGTTTATTCAGCAGTTGTGATTTCGATGTGGGGAGCTAGCAAATGTGATGTCTTGAATTTGCTGTCACTGCTGCGACGTGGTGGGAATGAAGATGTGTGTTTACACCAGGTAGTAACTGTGCAAAGTTGGAAACTGCAAAATGTGAACCGTGTGGGTTAGCTGTAAGCCCACATGTCCAGGCTTGGAAATTTGAGCGCTTGCCTGTGGCAACTGGCAGGTTTCTGTGGGCTGGTTTCTGTACTATTGGTATGCATGCTTTCAACCTGTGCTCTGCTTTAATGTAGCTTTTGATCAGTAAATATATATGGAATTAAATATGGCCCTTGTCAGGGCTGCTGGTTGTGTGCTCACAAGTCAGAACCCTTGAGAGTAGGTGCAGGTGTTGCCAGGCACGTGCTGTTCCTGCAAAAGGGAGGATGTCCTTTGGAAGAACAGGCTCAGGTTATGGGTAGTTAGGAACTGGTGCTTTAAATTAATCTAATGCAGATGGGAGTCACAAAGCACATTTTTCTTTCCTTTTACTTTTTATACTGTGGTTTGTTTGTAAGTTTGCTTCACCTACATATGCTCTAAACATTTAAATCAGTAATGGAGGGTGTAGCTACCACTGTTGTCTCCTAGCCACAGACTGGAGGTACCGGGTCCTTATTAGGATTAGAGTAGTGTGGTGGGACTTTTGCCTCTCCCTGAGCAGCAGTGTGCACAGCAGTATGCTGTTGGAATCCTTTCTTCTACCAAAGAAATAGCTGCAAGCTTTAAACTTAATGGAGCGAACCCAGGGCTTTAAAGATGCCTGAGAGATCTCCTTTGTTTTTGAAGCTGATGACCGGTGCATGATGACTTTTGAGAGATGAATAGCCCGTGAGAGATGAATAGTCTGCTTTGGGGAAACTACCCTTTGCCCATGAGCAAGTCTGTCTGTTAGCAGTGGGCTGTGAACTTGTTGTGGGCTAAGTGGTATTTGAATCGTCTCAGAAATAACTTCAGATAAATGATCTTGACACAGGATTGCCTTCAAGAGCTGTATTTTTGCCAGGCACAATGGCAAGTTTGAGATCAGATTTTTAGGATGCGGCCAGGGAACTTTACTCCTGCATCCCCTGTCCCACAGTGCTCCTAAACGATCAGTGCTACGGGAGCTGAGGTCCTGGTCTGGGATTGCTCTGGGGAATGGCTCAGGAAGGAAATTCAGGTGCAGCCCTGAGGTCCTCCATGGAGGGGTTTGGTTCAACCCCGGGAGCTGATGTGGTCTCAGCTGCGCTTGGCAAGGGCGTTGTGGATGGGGTTAATGAATGCCTAGATCCCTGAATTTTTTGGGGGGGGGGGGGGGGGGGGGGGGGGGGAGGTGTTAAACCCTGAGAAGTAGAAAATGATCACTGAATAAGAGAATACTGTGAGAAGTAGTTAATATTCATGGTGTGTACCTAGATGCTTTTGCTGTGACTGCCTGTGAATGCTCTGGAGGAGACGGGGTACTGGGCTGTGCAGCCCATCTTTCTGTTGAGGGGGGAGAAATCTAAACAAACACGAGTTATTTGTGGCAATTCACACTTAAACTTCTTGTTGCTTGTGTGGTAACCATCCCATCAAATGCTGTGATACTCTGTATTAAGTATACCAATACCTCGGTTCCTTCTTAGTGCCTCTCCCCATTTATTCAAGAAGACAGTTCTTGGCACAAAAGATAAAATGTATTTGTTCTCATTGTTAATAAACATCCAGGTACGTTCAGTGGCAGGACAATGAATCAGTGCAGCAGCACACCGAGTGTGCTGAGGCCACTTCTCAGATACACGGTGCTGCAGCCCACTGCGGGCACGCACAAATGCCTCGGGGGGGTTTTGTTTTCTGCTGTCCAGCTCAGTGAAAATTAATTACGGAAGATGGTAAAAGGAACTTTTTTTTTGCAAGCTACACGTGCTGTGAGGAGAGATGAATGGAAAAAGGATTTTGAAAATAACTGAGTCATCATTTTGGAAAAGGTGGAAAAATGATGTTGGCTAATTCATCCCTTGTGGGATTCTGCTGTTATGGAGATAATCACGAGACAGGTTTGTCCTTACAGGATGGTATTTCTGTAACAAACTTGCTCCTTTGCTGGACGGAAAGGGGTTTACAGAGGTGAGAACCAACCTGGCTGCACTCTGAGAGATGTGCTAATGTGATTTTAGCCTGAAATGGTCCCAGATGTTGACCATGTTCCATGAAAATACTTTAACACTTTGAAACAGCGATGGTCAGTTTCTGCTTTTATGATTTGGGAGGAAAAAGTGTTGTTCTTTTACCTAAGGCTCCCCTTTCTTTCCTTTATTCACTTTTTACTTGAATTAGGCTGTAGAAGTTGTTAAACTTTTTCTTTAATTGTCAGAGGCAAATATCTATTTTTTGTAATGGACTTCTTGTTATTTGGAGTAATTACATACGTTTATTTTTGTCTCTAGGCTAAGAGCATTCTCCTGCTGTGCTCTCTGTAGAGGAACAGAGGTCCTGGAGTCTGCTCCTTCCCCACGGACAGAGTTTATCCTCAACAGGGCTTTCTTCCACTGTGTGACTATGGTCCGAACACATGGCAGTGACATCCAGCCCACCCCCACTGTAAACGGGACCTTCGCTCTTCCCAGAGAAGGATCTGGAGAATTGCTCATAGCAGTGAAATGAATTCAGCACAGAGTTTAGTGTCTGATTTCTTTTCAACAGTGCAAATTATTATCCTAGGAAAATTGAAGTGATATAATTTGTCCTTAAAAACAATTACTTTAATTATTTTTTGCTATGCTGCACTCTGGCATATGTGGCCAGTGGGACTTACTTTAAATATGTATGCCCTTAATATCGGCTCAAAAAGAAAGATAGCTCGGCTGGAAAAAACTAATGTGATGGAGAAAAGTAGATTGTTTTTCCAACTGACCTTGCCTCTGTTTAGTCAGCTCTGCTTTTGATGTTGAAATTTACAAATTAATAATTGTAGCTGCTTGAGTAAAGTTGAGGCAGGGAACAATTATCAACAGCAAACAAATCTCTGCTGTGCCTCGCCCTCAGTCGGAGTGCAGTGTCTGCAGCGCGGTTATAATCGTACCCACAGTGGTTCACGTTCCTAATAACTAATGAAAACTAATTACTTTCTACGGGCTGCTCCCTGCTGAAGGAGGGTTTTCCGTTGTGTGGCATGGCTGCGGTGCGCAGGGTGCGTTTCCACGGCACCATTGTGATGTCAGGCCCGGGTTTATTTTCTCAGAGCTGCCTCTGCTGGCGGCAGCAGTCTGGCCCGAGCAGTGCAGGGGACTGGTTGGGGCTTTGCAGGCTGCGGTGTGTTCGAGCCTGCCCTGGCTCACCTGCTCTCCATCCCTGAGCTCGTTGCTCTGAAGGTAGCGTGTCTCGCTCCGTGGCATGCTGTCAGTGCCGTGCGTGTTCCTGCTGTGGCCATGCCGAGTGACACCAGCCCTGCTCCATCCTCAGAGGTGAGTGCCATCCTCGTCGGCTTCTCAACTCACCTACAGCAGGCTAAGTTTGGCAAATACTTCGGTATCTTCTGGATTCGGGAACATTGGCTGTAAAATGGTCTGGTTTGTAGGAGTAAGTCACTGAGCTGTTATGGTTACTAGCAGGCTGTGGCTGAGCTTTGCCTTGGGTACTATGTAGCTCATGCCTAGAGGCTGAAGCCCAGAGCTATCGCAGTTACTGGCTGCGTATGAGGCCATAAAGGTGAAGCCGTACAACTCGCACAGCTGACTGCACGTGACTGTAGCTGTGACTTCCTGAAGGTGCTGCTGCAGGCAGACCTTGCGGAGTGCAGCCTGCTCGCAGAGAACGCGCTGTTCTTGGAAACTCGACCTGAAATTGGTGTTGCCTTCAGGATTTTGCGGTAGAACATCCTGTTACAGCTTAGCTACCTGAGTTTTGGACTCGGAAGGGCTCTTAATCATCTCGTAAATCTAATCAGTGCTGTAATTTGCTGAAAAGCTGGGATTCAGTTTGGAGCTGAATCCAAGGGTTCTTGGAAAAGATCTACATCTGTTGGGGAAAGCAGACCCTCAGGCCACAAGGGTGATGGTGGGGGGGGAGCTGTCCTCACAGGCACTGACAGGCACTGGAGGGCTGTCCCCCATGCTGAGCTGCTTTTACTTCCCATCTGTGTGGTTTGAGGGTGCTTTGAACCCTGGGCACCAGATGAAAAGTATGATTGGGAAATTTAGTTGTTATTGCCTCCTTAGACATACAGACCTGCTGTACAGGGTCTCCCTTCCCTGCTCCCAAAGCTGTTTCTAAAGCTCAAACCCTTAAATACCGGGGTACTCCAGCTGCTTAGGGGATTCTAAAAGAATTACATACCAAGTGATCAGCCCCTGCATAACTTGCAGCCCAGCTTTTTGGTTGTTAAGGCTAGGGGAGTTTGAGAGCTGCCTTAGTGCTCTGGCCAAGTAGGAGTAAAACCTCCCTCCAGGTAAGGGGAGTTTTCTGGAACCTGCTGGGCCTCCCTGACTTCATCTCTCCCTGGATGTCCGTGACTGTGAAACGACTGAGAAATTGTGGGGTTGTGAAGACGTAGGTACAAATAACTGCAGTGCTCTCAGAAGCCTTCCTGTGAAGAGGCAGTGAAATGCTGTTAGATGGCCACTGCTCTGTTGTGCACGCTGGCTGCAGTTCCTATTACACCAGTGGCAGGGCTGCTGTGATCAGCTGATGGCGTGGTGAGCGCTGGTGAAATGAGCTCTCCTTGGGAATGCCCCAGCTAGTTACCAAACACATTGCCTTCTAAAAGACAAGCTAATGTCATCATAAAAGGGACTTGGTGAGTCTTGACTGGCGCTGTTTTACAGGTTATATGCATGGAAGGATTTCTATTTTATAATCCAGTGATAAATCCAGCTAACCACCCCACTAATTGAGTAGAAGGGAGTTAAAGGATATCTTAAATTTACTGCTTTTTTTTTGCCTGCTCCGTCATTCCAGGAACTGGATTTTGCCATATGCCTGGTAGTTCTGCTGGTTCCTGTTCCTGCCAGCAGCGTGGTGGATTCTACATGTGGTTTTGCATCACATCGTGTACTGTTATATATAACGTGACCTCTCTACCCAGTCCTGTCATTGACTTCAGCGTCACTTATTTTTCATGCAAGTGTGAATAGCTCAGTGTGGTGGAAGTCTGGGGGACTGGGACAAAACCTCGATGGAGGCATGCCCTTTCTCCCCAGCTGCTGCCAGCCAAGCCATCGGAGGAGCTGTGAGCACTTGTATTTGCAGCAGTGATTCCCAGCATTTCCCACTACAACACCTGCCCTCATCCTGTAAGTCATTTTGTAGCTGAGGTTTTGCTGGGCTTGCAGCCGCACTTTTAACTGTCTTGAGTCCCTCTTTTTGGAAACAACTACCTTTGGGTAAGCAAGAAGGACGTGCAGTTTTCAGAGTTTGAGTTTGTGCTTTCTGCTTGTGCCGTGGCCATCTCTGAGTGCAGTAAACTTTCTGTAGCCTGGTTTGTATATCTGTACTAATCCCTACATGCGTCCCTGTGGAGGCAAGCTGCAGTTTTAAACCTCTGGGTTTGGGGTTGGTGCCCAACTTCTTTGTTCTGGCCTTGCCTGTGCTGCCTCAGTGCAGCTGATCCCCGTGCAGTGCTTGTAGCCCCCTCCTGCCTGTGCCTTGCCTTGTGCTGTTGGCTGTGCAGGGTTTGGGGAATGTGCAAGTGACCCAGCTGTGATGCTGGAGGTGGGCATGGGTGCTGGCATGGGGACCGTGTGTTGTTTGTGGGCGGATATGAAAGGGCGATGTCAGCCCTGAGTGTCACGGTGCTGTGCTCCCTGGGAGGATTGCCCATAGTCCTGCACTGCCCACCTTGCTCATCCAAAATGGGCCTGGGCATGGGCAGTAGGAGCTCTGCCTGCCCCTTGGCTGGGTCCACGCAAAGGTGGGAAGAAGGCAGGCAATTTGGGTGGAAGTCCTAGAAGTGCTCTCAGGGCAGTTTGCACAACTGTCTGCACCCTTCCTCCAGGAAATACCAAAAAATACTTGCTATTCACTTTGACCTACTCAAAGGATGTTTCTTATAAAAGAGACGAATGTGTGAAAAACATCACTGCTCTGGTCAGGGGTCCACTATCACATGCCATCAGGAGATAACGCTACAGATGGGGGATCAAATCCCATCTCTGCCTGGAGCTGCTCTGTCCTCAGGTCTCTGCTATACCCCAGTGTCTGTAGCTTCCACAATCCCAGCAGAAGCAGGACCTGCAGGACACAGATGCTTGTGTTGGCAGCCTGGTAAAACACTTGAGTAAACACTTGTTCCTTCACATGGTCCAGGAGAATCTCTAATTTAAATGCTGGTGGCTGCAGAAAAGATGCTAATGAAGCGAGCCTAGCAGCCTCATTTACCCGTATGAAATCATTACCAGGAGATAATTCATTCTCCTGGAAAATACAATAATAGTAATGTAATACGCAGAACACAATACTACCCTCTAATAAGTCTGACAGGCAGATTGCAGTGTCTATTTAGGCTGTATTAGCCAGCCAGCAATTTCAGATGCTTTTATGTGCAGACCCTTGTTCCTCAACTCTGCTCTTTGCTGGTTAAGCTAAACTAAAGAAAAATGTGTTACAGCTAGAAAGTCCAAGACAAAGCTAAAAACATGCCTTCTGAACAAAATAACTCTTCCTTCCAAGTGATCGGCTTTCGGTTGTTCTTGCAGGAACACAAGTCACTTAGTTTTTTGGAGGAGTGGACAGGGCAGTTACACTGGGTTTAATTTTGCTCCGTGTCATGGGTTCCTAAATGCAGGGTGTCATTGAGGACTGCAAGCACTAAACAAGACTTGCATAACCAGGCTCTTCTGCTCCTTACAGCACGAGGTGACAGCTCTGGTGAGACAAATGCTGCTGGCCATTTAGCGCATGATATATGGCCTGTAGCCTCTAATCACCTGTGCTCCTGCTGTGTGCTTAAGGCTCATCCTGGCTGAGGCTTGCAGTGCCTGGGGCTGCCTCAACACACTCCCAGGAGCAGGTAGTGTGCAGAGGACTCGCCTGCTGCTCCTTCCATGTGCTGCAAAATGCTGCCCCTCTGCTCGGCCTGATGTGACTCGCCAGGCAGAGGACAGCCGTGTCCTCTGGCAGGAGTGGGAACACCACCTGTTTCAGGAGCTGGTGTGCTGCTCAGGGGGTGCTTTGCTCCAGGACAGCAGAAATGTAAGGGTTTTGTGAGGAGTATGATGCCTGTAGCAGTTGGAGAGTTGTGCTTATGGGCCCCATCAGTTGAAGACCTTACAGCTATGGGAGATTATTAATCTTGATTACAGTTGAGTAAGGCAGCTGAGTACATACTTTGCCTGTAAAGAAGGCTTTTTTTTTTTCTCAGCATTTCTGAGGCAGAGTTTTGTCTTCCTGATGCTTGTCCCCATCTGGTTCCTGTCCTGCCCCAGGGAGAGGGATGGGGATCTTTCACCCTTCCCACTAGTGGGGTAGATATGGCAGGGAACAGGATTGGAGAGGAGGGAGCAGAAGTAGAGAATTCCCTTCTGGAGCCTCTACCCTGGCATAGGGGTGGAGATTTGCAGCTGCTGAGGATGTCCCCTCATCACCTGCACAACTTGCCCAGATGTGAGCACGGGTTGGGCTGGGGGCTGTGCCCTGAGCTGCACAGCAGAAGCAGCATCCTGATCATCAGCCAGTCTGGGACAGGGCTGGTCTCACTGGTGCACCCGCACCCCCGGAGGAGTCCTTTCTGCACCTTGTCCTGGCCCATAGGTCAGCAGAGAAACCAAAACTCCTCATCTCATCTATTTTTTTTACATGAAGGCTATAGTTTCTATTTTAGCTCTCTTGCTCTGAAGTGCAGTTTTTCTTTCTGGAGCAGTGAACTTGTGCCTTTGTCTCTCGGACTGCAGACGCTGCACATCGCCAGGACTGTCCTGACGCGCTCCCTGATCCTCTGAGTTCAGCCTCGCAGAGCCCCAGGCAGGCTCAGCCCTTCCCTCGCTCTCTTCTCATTTGACTTGAGTGATCCGTTCTGATTGTGGTGAAAATTCATGCGGGGCAGAAAACTTATCCCTATGTCACTGCAGACTGCTGCTGGCTATCTTGAGCAGCGGTCAGAGCTGAACTTCAGAAGGCGCGGCATGCGGCGGGTTCGCTCTGCAGCCCGTGCCGGAGAGGTGCGCGCCACTTCAGCGTTCGAAGAAAAATTGGCACCATGTGCTGCTGAATGCTGGCCCACTTCAATTACCCACTGAAAGATAAAACACGTTTTGCTCTTGGCTGGCTTCCTTGCTTGCTGATGCTAATGACATCACGAGCTCAGCGTTTCAGGGGTCATCTTGAAAGAAGCAGAGATCTGACCCCCCTGCTCCTGCCTCCCCACTGCTGTTACTGGGCTGACGACCAGCACTGGGCTCTTGCTTTGCCAAAGCACAGATGACTGCAAGGCATGCTCCAAGGCAGGGTGGTTTGGTTCGTTTCCTTTCGACTGGCAGGCTTCTCCATGCACATCTTTTATTTTGTGCCTGTGCGAAGGTCAGCCTGAAAGCCTGCAGAGCTGCAGTTTTGACAGCCGCTCTGCACACCTTTATAGGGCGCAAGGCTGAGGGCCACCTGGCTGTATGTTTGTCTTTCTCACCCTCTAGAAAGTTTTGTAGTCTTTTTTAACACTCTGAAGTGCTTCTCTGTCTCTGCCAATTAATTCACTGCAGTTATTTCAATTTTGTTCACAACCTGCTTGAGAGAAGTTTTTTAAAGCTGGACTTTTCGCACTGAGGAAGGAAAAACCTGAAGCGAGGCTGGATCACCAGTAACAACAGGAGACATAACGCTTAGCCACAAAGAACTGCAAACATGCCTATAAGCTGATGCATGGAAAACTCGAGTGCTTCCTCAGCTGCCTGCCACTGCGAATGATAAAGATGATAGAAATGAATTTAACTTGTTCATTAGTGTGAAAATCAAACAACTGCAAGGCTAGCTCTTGCTATTCCTATACCATGGGCAGTTCTGCTACAACTACTTAATGCCAATTTTTTCTCCAAGAGTCCTTGTCCCACGTGAAGAGGCAAGAACTCTTTTTTTCTGTCTGATAGTGGGAACTTGTACCGTTAGCTCTGATGAAGTTTTAGGTTTTGCTCAGGAATTTAACATGGGTGCTGCTTCCAGCTGCTGTTGAGCCAGCTTCAGGAGCCTGCAGGTCCTGGGGAGCCCAGGACAAGGGCTGTTGCGCGGCTCTTATGGCCCAGGTACTCAACCAGGCTGCTCTGTCCCTTCTGCTGTCAGGAAGGCTTTGACTCATGGATCTTAATTAACCTAAAATTGGTTTTTTTGGCCTCCTATGTGGAATTTCTTTCTCAGCACTTACGCTGCTGTGTGGAGTTGGTTTGTTTATTCTGCATCCCCAAGAGTTAGCGAGTTAATTCTGTAAGCACCAAATGTCTTTTTTGTTTTCCCCTCCCTACAGCCTTTCATTATCGTGCTGCTGTAGGTCAATAATTAGCTATGCAAATGATGTTTGCAATCATATTTTCTGCTTGGGGAGGGTACAGTAGGCACGGGATGGCAGTGGTTCAGCCAGTCCATGTATAAACATGTATTGGCAGCTGTGCTCTGTCTCTTGGCAGCTTTCTTTCAGTGTGCTGCGTAATTGCTCTAGTGGAAACATTTCTGTTAATAATGGAATAGAACTTCCTAATGTGCTATTAACTAGATTTTCTTCTTTTGGGTTAATATTAACTGTGGTGGTGGTGGTTCATGAGGCTTTTTGCACGCACACAGATGTAATTGTGCACAGAAGCTGGTCCTCTCACTCAAGGCCACGACTCCCAGGGCCCTCAGAGAACTTCATCAGCTGACCTTAGCCAATCAGATCCAGCAAATGTGATTTCTCTTAAAAAAAAAAAAAAAAAAAAAAAAAACCTCATATGGTTGATTTTGAATGTCTTTAAAAAAAAAAAAAAAAAGGCTGCTCTGGGAAAAGGTGGGTGTCCTGTGCCTCAGTTTCCTCTAGCAATGACATCCCAACCCATGAAATAAGCTGGGTCCTCTTGGGGTTTGATGCTACTAGCTAGTCTTAGCAGGTTATAATCGTACATTTCCAAGGGTTTACTTGCATACAAAGATCTGCTAGGTGGTCTCCCACCAAGAAAAGGTGGCTCGATAAAGCCTTCTCTTGCAGACGTGAGGAGCAGTGCGATGACCTGTGTGTATGAGGGACCTTGTGTCCCTTCCAACATCGGTGGAGGACTCTCCGTGTCCCATCACAGCTGCTTAGCTCATGCCCCTGTGGGTGCTGGCGTTTCTAACTAAAGACCGTGGCAGTTATTTTTATCAGAAAAGGGGTTTTGACTTTTTAAAAGTTCTTCAAATGCATACAGATCTATTTTCCTTCTCCTGGTTATGAATTAAGGTAGTGCTTTCAAGACTCTTTAATTTTGGCTGCAACAAGCAGCGAGGTAGCTGGCAATGATGAATAAAGGGTTTGGCTGGAGCATATGTTAATGCACAGAAAACAATGACACTTAAAATAAATGCCCCTAAAGCGCTGGATCTGGCAGCGGCTGCAGGAGATGTGTAGTAAATGATGCAGTGCTGCTGCTGTGCTTACGAGGGACAACAGCCACCGCTGGCTAGTGCAAGGGTTTAATTCTGCTGAGCTCCCCCAGCAGCTGTGTGGGCAGCGACCTGCAATGGGTGCCTTTGAGCCAGGGTTTTAAAACCCTGATTTGAGCTGTATATAAGAGGTTTGGTGCCAGCTGCAACTCTCCCTGCAGAAGGCAGCTCCAGCACCAGCTGCACGGTATGTGGGGGCTCCGCAGGCTCTGCGCGTTTGAAACCTGGCTGGAATTTGAGCATTTCTTAGAAGAGGCTTCTGGGGTGAACACGGTAAAGGGGCTGCACCTCTATAGCTGGAATACAGGTCCCCTCTCTGCCTGTTGCAGGGTCCCACATACCAAACAGCGTGCCCATGTATTCATTTGCATGTGTTGCACAGCTTCAGTCAGTAGGTAGAGGAGCAAAGTGCTGTTTGCACTCAGGTGCAGCTGTTTCAGGAGGCTGGTGCTTGTACCACAAGCAGTTATTTAAGCACAGCAAATGACTCTTGCAAGATTGCTCTTTTTCCTCTTTTCCTCTTTCTCTGTCTTAAGTCATGACTGAAACAACCAAAAGACATTTGTCTTGCAAGGGTTTTGGTAGTATCAATGTGATGGCCGTGGAAAGGCAAATGTAATGAAAAGCTTAGGGGGATGAGAAGGGGGAGAACTGCAAGTTTTTTGATTAAAGGCTTATTTCTTGCCCATGGGCACAAAACCTTTGTTGCACATCAACAGGCAACACTCATTAATCAGCTTAAAGCCAACAAAGTTTGCTAGCAAGGTGTAGGGGTGTTCTGAAATGAAGTGGGAGGTAGGGGACAAGGATGACTGATTTGTCATGCAGCAGCAGCCTGGAAACCTCACCAGAGGTTCTGTGCCTCCCAGTGCTGCATCCTTTTTGGGGGATGAGGGGAAAAAAAAAAGTGTAGGTAAAGTTGCTACCTCATTTTTCCAAGAAAGGGATCAATGGAGGGGACAGGGCAGCTCAAGGTAGCATGGGGCTGGTTCAGGTGTTGAGGAGGGGTCACCTTCTGCTCCGAGGGGTGGTGGGTTCCCAGCATCTGGGCTCCAGCACTGCGGGGCTGGAAGCTGAGCAGGATGAGGGTCTGTGCCACGTGTCCCTAGGGGTCTGTTGTGTAATTCCATGTCTGCATGCACAGCGTTGCTGAGGCACGGGTGTGGCTGGACACAGCTCTGCCGTGGTGCTGGAGCTGCTCCAGCACACCCATGGGCAGTGGCATATGGGGCAGCATGTTGGTGGATGCTGTGTCACACAGGGAGCTGTGTCTGGGCTGGGGTCCCAGCCTCGCAGGGAAACAAACATTGCAAACCACGTGCTGTGCCTTAAACCGCCCTGCGCTTGCGGCTGTGTTCAGGCTCTAAGCAGGCTGTGCAGGGGCATGTGCGGCGGTGCTGAGAGCCAGCCCCTCTTCTGAAGCCAGCACATCTAACCCCTGTGACAAGAGCAAAATGTGTGACAGTATTTCTTCATTCTCTGACAGAGCAGGGTGGTCACAGGTAACACAAGATCAGTGTCAAACAGCTTGCAGCACCCCCCTTGCCACAGCTAGAAGTGGGCTGGGGAAAGCTGTGCACATCTGTGCCGAGGAAGGAGCCCTCTTACAGGTGGTGGTGATTTTTTTTACCTGAAATGACTGCAGGTATAAACTTACACAGGTGCAGAAACTATTTCTATCATTACCCTAGAGAACTGCTATGCTGCTGTTGTTACTATGGGCATTTAGGATACTGAATAATAGAAAAATTAAATTCTGGCTAGTAGAGGGATTTCTATCTCCAAACTCTGGTTGGGTACCTTTGCAGGCTATCTTTGCACCATGGTTCTTGTAGATCCCCAATCTGGGCAGATTTAATAAGCCAGCACAGAGCAGCAGATCTGCCAAGTCAGATCTTCCTGGCCTTGTTAACTCAGGCCAAAAGTCATGGTGGAGGTGACAAACCCTGCCACACCTGCACTGGCCTCAGGAGCAACCTGAGGTGCTGGTGCCTTTTACTTGGGATCCTGCCCATGGCAGCGGCTGGGTTTCTCCAGCATAGCTCTACAGACACTACAGACACCAAGGAGCTAGAAGAGAGGCTGCTGCTTAAAGTATAGAAAAAGATGCTTTCCTCCCCCTTTTCTGAAAATAGATGTTCCCTAAACCAGCTCTCAGTGCTTTAGAGCGTCTGACAACCCGCCTGGCTATTGCAGCACACTGGAATTTAATGCTGAGTAAAGGCTTGGTTTCCTTTCTGTAGTTGTTCCTTTAATAGGGTTGTGCTAGGGAAATGCCAGTTCAACAGGGAGGAAAATTAAACTGTTAATCCTGTGGGAAATTTTTCCATTTTTTACCCCCAAGTTCTTGCTTTATTAGTGAAATAAAAAAAGAGGTGACTTCAGATTTTTTTTACAGAAACACTGATGAAATGAGCTTGTAACAGCTTTTGCTTTGAATGAAGGACTGATGCAAATTAACTAAAATATGTTTTGTAGTCTTGATCTTTGATCAGCGTGAGAAAGGTCTGTACTTGTTACCTGTCTCAAGACTAGAAACCTGAGCCCGAAAACCACCTCTAGAACAAAACTAATTTGTTCCCTGAGTTACAGCTTCCGACCCACTGAGACAAGCAGAAGCACAAGTAGATGTGTAGTTGCCCACCCTGTTGTCTCTGACCTGCTCCCAGACCAGTTGCAGTGAGCTAAAACCTCTGGTTTTCCACGTGCTGCTTCTAGCACGTTGCTCTTAGCAGGTGTCGCTCACAACTTTAAAAGTTCTTGCTTTAAATCATCATTCATTGTGTTGATTGGCGAAGTTCCTTGGTTCTTGCTAGTATTTCATTGAGCTTAGGCTGCATGCAAAGGCAATAAATGTCACTGGCTGGTGTAGGACAGCGGGACTTTGCGAGTTTGCAGTTGAACTGAGACCTCCCTTGGGACTGGCTTACAGGCAGAAAAAGTCCTACAGACTGCATATTAAACTTCCTATTTTTAACTCTGTCAGCTTGGGAGAGCATAGCAAGACAACCCGATTTTCCCCTGAGGATTGAGTAGAAATATCAGGCTGTCATTTCAGTTCACTACTTGGGGATAATTAATTACTGCTGAGGACAATTAATCATTTTAAAGAATTTTTGTTTCTTGTAGGGGGCAGGGACAAATACAAGATAAAAGCCTCCAGCTGACCCAACATGAGGCCAGGCCCTGTGCTATATTGACTGTAACAGTTATTTGCTGCTCGGGGTGGCTTTGGTGGTGCTCAGGCTCCGTGGCCGTGTCCTCGGTGGTGACTCCGTAACCCAGCTGGGACGGACGAATCCTGAGCAGTTTGGTAGCAGTTCGTGGTTTGGGGTGACTCTGGAGAAAGCTCAGCCTGTGGGAAGGGGCCCAAGGGGGTTGCTCAGAACTGTGTTGAGTGCAGCTGGGAGGAAAGGGCCTTGTGCCACTGGCTCTCTTCTGCACCCAGGCCAGCACCATGAGTCCACCCGTGAGGCATGAAATCATCTGTCTTTGGCTGCATTGCTGGCTGCAAGTGCAATTGGTCTGGGCTCAAAGTGTCACTGACTTTGCTTAGACCCGACACCAGCTGCTGCTCTCCTACCAGTTATCCCAACCCATACTGACTGGTAGGCGCTCGGCGTGTTGCAGAGCCAGCCTTCTGGTGACATGCTAAAAGAGGAGCTTGATGTGAGCTGCTTTTCCCAAAGTTCAGCCGTGTTCTCTCTGTGGGCTTCATTGGATGGCTGTTTCATCTCCAGCTTCATGAAAACAAAGGAGATGAGTGACCTTTCCCAGGGGTCTCAGCCATGCTGTATGTTTTCTGGGATGGAGATGTTGCATTGTAGGAAACCATACAAGTTTTTCTGAGCACTGGTAATATCCCACACCTGTTTTGTAAGCAGATGGAAAACAATGCTATTAGCAAGTACAACTTAGTAAGTGCCCTAAAACATGCACAGTAATCACTGCTCCTGACAGACCACGAACCTTGTGTTCACCGTTGTGAAGCTGTAATGGTTTGGGAAGGTTGGTTTGTGTCCCTCTGCTGCTAGAGGATGGTTCACCAGTTGGGTTTCAGAAGATGTCTGTGTTATCTGCTCAGATACATGAGATGCTGACTGTCAGATACCATGGGCTCAACTGGGCTGAAAGTGCTGGGTGCCTTGGAGTGCTGAGGGCAAATACACACCTGCATGTGTGCCGTTGTACTCCTAGTCTGTGTGCTGCAATGCCCTTTTGTCTCCTGCTGACAGGTCACTGGTGTGCTGAACACAAGGGTTGCTTTGTGCCAGTCCTGAAAAAGCCTAGCGGGACGTAGCAGTTCCTGGTTCTACGGCATCATTTCCTCATAAACTGAGAAAATTGCTCAGCTTGTCCTCATGAGTGGTTGGCTGCATTATCCACTGCAGTTTGCACCACCAGTCGTACCGTATGCAAAGCTGTTGCCCGTGCTTAGGCTCCTGAACCTAGCACCAAGGGCTAGGGCTTTGCGAGAAGTTGTAAAGGAAACTGAGTCTTGGCAGTTTTGGAGGTAACATCCTTGACAACAAATGATCTGAGAAAGAAAGGGCAGGAATAAAGAGAGGACTTGGCATGTGTTAGAAGCTTACCGTGAGGTGTGCTGAGGGTCCCACAGTGAGGATCTGGTGTTCGGGATGTCTGTGGACAACCTGGAAAAGGTAGGGAGCAGGATTTAGGCCTGTTGGACTGAAGCATCATCCCAGTTGATCACTGGTCTCATCCGGTGTCTGCATCTACAGCATTTCAGTGTCTGGCCCAGCCCATTGCTCCCAGGCATCTGTGTTGTGAGCTCATTCTAGGTCTCCTAGTAAAAAAAAAAAAAAAAATCATCTCTAAATTGGAGAAACTGGGGACTGGTGCTACTTAATCCCTGGCTCTGTCACGCCCATGGTGGCTTCTCTTTCCCTCTGTAGACTGTGCTGCAGGTGTCAACATAAAATCGTGAAGCTGAGTGTGATAACAGGATTTCCGGAGGTGTGTGCAGGGCAATTATTAAATGTATTGATTTCCAATGAAAAGATGCTTAAGAGCAAAGTGGAACATATTTTGGAAACATGCCGAATCAAGTATGCTTTATAAATAAACCATAGCTGTGATGTGTGGTATGAGGCTGTCTTATGAATAAATTAAACTGTCTGGGGTCAAGCACGCTTTTCTTAGGTCATCAGAAATGTGAAAGAAAATAAGTCAGTTGTGTCTGTGCTGCAGCTTGTCCAGGAAAACAGGGAAGACTCCACGGTGGGAAGGAGCACAAGCAAGTCGCTAACAGGAAGAGTAATAGATTATGCCCTGATGTTTTTCGGAGAAATTTCTCTGTGGACTGGACAGGCAATACTGCAATTTCTCAGCAAATCCCCCAGGCTATGTCAGCGGGCACATAAACTTAATTCTCTCTGTTCGCTCTGTCCCCAGTTAACCTGGCTTTGTCCTGCTCTGGCTTCTCTTAGGAAAATCAGGACCGAGCTGTCTGGTTTAAGTGCTCCCCACAAGCACAGTCAGTTGTGCAGCGATATTGATTGTAGTGAATATTTGGGAATTTGGGATCCAGGTATTTGGAATTGTTTCCTGAGGAAGCACAGAGAAGAAACGTAGCATGCAAGCATGTCTCCAAGCGGAAGATCCCTCATCTCACAGCACTTAAGTAGAAACTCTGACTGCCTGCATGCTCAGACGCCTGTCACATACTGTGCAGCTGGTACCTTGTCTCTCTTGGGGAGTCCGTGGTAGACCAAAGCGGTGCTTTAGCACCTGACCTGAGTTAGAGGTGAAGTGCTCCATGGACAAGGACGGTGCCATGGCTGGGTTTTGCTTCATTCATGCAGCAGAAGGCTGGTGCAGCCCTTCTTACTGCAGATGGCTTCCTTAGCCATGGCTGTTCTGCTGCTGGCTGCCTGAGCCTGTGCATGCTGCTAGCTGATGCAGAGGCAGTTTTTTTCACTGCACAGGGTTGAAGACAGCTGAGCTTTTACATAAGTAAAGTTTACTCCTACATGCATGCACGCAAGCCCCAGTGCTGGCTCTTATTTGAAGCTGGCAGGTTTTGTCCTTAGCCTTGCGGTAATCAAATTGGTGAGTTGCTAGTTTGTTCTTTCTCCTGTCAAACCTCTGCCGAGCTGAGCGGGCATTTAGCAAGAGTAGAGTCTGTAAGAAATGCTAATAGAGAGCAGCTGTTATGAGAGAAACATCAGTGTGAATTTTCCCTCTTGGTATTTGTTTCAGAATTGAAAGACAATATTTAGGCATCAGCTGGCCCGCAGGTGGAAACTGAAGCATATTTTGGAGAGGTGGGACTGACTAAAATCCCCTTCCAACATAACCTGCCACTATACTGGACAAGGAGGGGCAGAGACATAGGCCACTTGGCCTGCTTTCCTCCCCCATTGCCAAACGTGTGTGTTGCATTTGTGAACTTCAAGTGCCCTCTTAAAAACACCGTTCCTGCTGGGAAACTGTTTCAGAGCCTCCCAGCACCGATCAAACTCTTCTGATTTCTAGGTTACGTGTATTCCTGGCCATATTTATCTGTACTGGCTCCAGTACGGAGGTTGTCCTATAAATACCTCCGGGATGATCATATTCCCTCTTGCATTTGGTTTTGCTAGGCTTAAATGGGCCAAGCTGTTTTAGTCTTTGTCACAGGTGGCTCTGTTCGGCGGCTGATCCTGCTGACCCTGCTCTGCGCCTGCTCCAGATGGACTTCATCTCACTCAGATGCTGTAACACAAGCGAGCCATTTTCCTTAAATATAAAAAGTCTTTCAGGCTGACAAGCTTAAAGATCAACATCTTGTCTGGCATAAGGCTGGAGTCTGCAAATTCAGCATTTGGACTTAAATAGTTTTTCATTTTTCACACATTTTTTAAAATTGCAGTATACACACTAAACAGATGATGCTCAGCAGGGCACTGCATAAGCTGCTTTCTGTTGTGTGTTGCTCTCAGTGATGGATGAAATTAGGCTTCGAGAGTTACTGGCAACCTTTTTTTCTGGATGTTGTGTATCCAGATCTGTGTCAGGAGACGTTTTTTGGTGATTTCACTTTCAACTTTTTTGCCAACACTTTTCAAAGTGCCTACTTAGCTCTGCCAGGCTCCAGAGAGGCTGGGGAATGTAGAAACATTTGGATCCAAATAGTTTGGAGGGTTTAGGACGTTGAGATCCAGCTATGAGTCTGACAAGTGCCAACTAATGGAAATTATCACACTAGCTGAGATTTATGGTTGGTTTTTCCCATTGTTATTTCCCTGACAGCATCCAGGGGCCAGTGCTTTACAGAGACCTCTCGTAGAGCAGCAGCAGATCGATGCTTCTGCGGGAAAAGCCTCTTCCAACATCCAGATTTGGGCTTGTTCCCTAAAGCAGGAATGAAATGTGTCATCCAGTAAAATATAAAAATAGATGATCCTTTGCAGATTTGTGCCAGCCTCTTCCAAAATAAGATACCGTTACTGTGAGTCTCAAAGGTTGTTACAGCCGAATTGTGCTGGGCCAAAATATGGGGAATGTTGGAAATGCTGGGATCCAGCTACAAGTCAGGTTTCTTTGCACTTAAGAGTTGCACAGAAAACAGAGCTGTGAGGACTGAGTTTTGATAAGTTTTTCCCCTGTTCTCCTAATAGAAGGTAAAAATTACATGAATTTATTAAGGATGCTATTAACGTCCTTAGTTCCACTTTATTGCTGGACCTTAAATTAAGCTCAAGTAATAGAATAAAATATTGCCTGTAACATGCGATTTAAATGATTCCTGACACATCCTTTTGGAAAAAGTGTGGATGTGAAGGGAGCAGCAGTTGTGAGGCGACTGGTTCCTGAAGCTGGTGTAAGCGTGCTGTTAATTAACATTTTTGCAGCACTTTGAAAATGTAAATTGCTCAAGGAATGTTAAGTATTATTATTATGGCAGTCTTGAAAAGTAATAACTTAATCTATGAAGTTAGGAGTCTGTTGTTCAGAATTACAAGTGGGACCCTGAGGTGGCTGCTAGTGTAGCAAATGGGTCGGGGCCCCTGGGTTCAGAGCTTGGGGTTTTTTAGTGGGGTCTGTCAGAGGTTGGCTCATGGCTGTTGAGTGCTTGATAAGTGACCTCAAAGAAGGGTAAAGATGAGGACAGATCATTCAGAGTTGTCAAGCTGGTGAACTGGAAGCAAGTCACATGTAAAGTGTTGCTTGTAAAAGCATCCATTTGGGCGCAGAGAGCTGCAGGGGTGAGCTGTTCCCGAAAAGCAGCCAGTCTGAAAAGGTGCAGGGCCACTGCCGAGTTGGCTGAACCAGAGCAGCAGGGCATAACTGGAGCTCGCCCTATCCCCATCTGTCGTGGCTGTGCTTACGGGTGTTGTAGGGGTGCGATTGCTTCCCTGGAAGAGAAGATTTGCACGGGGTGCCCCTGGCAGGTAACTGGCAACAGGCAAATACCCTCTGTGGCTGGGCACCCGCTGAAATTCGGAGCAGCAGTAAGGTGATCTGAAACTGGCACTGGTGCAATCTCATGTAAAATACCTGAGGCTGTTTCTCATACCTGTAACCAAAAAAAGGACACTGGGGGGAAAAATAGCAGAAATTATGACCTGTAATGAGAGGCCAGAGGAATGTGATTAACTCAATTTATCAAAGTGTGATTTGATCTGTCTGTATCTAGATGAGGAACAGCTCTTTAATGTACAGCAAGATCCAGTGGCTAGAAATAAAAGGTAGGCACATTCTGACCAGAAATAAATTGAAGTTTAACTGTGAAGATAATTAGGCACGGGAGCAGTGTAACTGATACTGAGGATTTCAGTGAACTCTCCGTAGCTAGAAATGCTAAAATTGAGACTGAGTGGTTTTCTGCTCCAGCTTTCATGGGAATTGATTCAGGACTATCTCTTGGCCTGTTATGCATAATACCTATATAAATGATGTTTATTAATTCACCGTGTGGCTTTGGGCAGGTTTAATGGGGACAGCCCGATTCTAAGTACTGGCAGTGAAGTCCTGGCTCCAGTAGAGTTCAAAGGCAATTTTATAAGTGAATTTGTCAAGGCCAACATTTCTCCTGTGCTGACTTTGAAGAGCATTGAACACTCCAAAGCCTTTACATTTCAACTGGAGTTTACTCAGCAGCTGTGGAAAATACAGCAGTCAAAAATCAAAAGTCAAAATCAGCATTTCCAGAGGTACATCTCCAATTTGCGCCTTATTATTGCGGTGCAGATGAGGTGAGCTTCCTGTGAAACAGGAGTTAATGCTGCCGACTAGTTCCAAGGACATTATGTGACCTAGGGAGCGTTTGCGGCACGTGTTGCAGAGAGGTGCGTGCAGACCTGTCCCCCAGCGCTGCTTGGAGGCTGATGCTTGCCGGGCTGCCTGACGCAGCGGTGAGCTGACCTGCTGTCTGGCCACAAAACACGAGTTCTGTCTTGCAAGAAAAAAAAAAGTGTGGATTTGGTGTATCTTGCCTGTATGTGGAACTCTTCAGTCTCTTGTGTAAAACCCCAAGGAGAGGGTGTGCAAGCACTGCTCCAGGCTGGGCAGCGCAGGACGATGAATGGGCGGTACTGCAGAAGGGAGCTTGTGCATCAGCACCTCTCCCTACTTTGCTGTTTTTGTTTTATATATATATTTTTAACTGCAGGCTTCATTTCTAACAGTAATTCCATTGAAAACAGTTCCGTTAGAATGAGCTGGTGTTCTCCAACAGTGGCATTTTTACCTGTGAGATCCTAAGCAGTTCTTGATAACGGCAGAAGGGTCTTTAGCCAAGGAAGACCTTTTGATGTATGTTTCATCTCACAGGGCAAGAGATGGTTTGAGGCAGGTCAGTGGGGATGGCTGTTCCTTGTGTTGGAGTGTGTATTCCCCACTTTAGTTTGCCTGAACTCATCTGTCATCAGAATATTTGCTAAGTGAGGGACACTGACATTACAGCTCACTGGTGGGGTGCAGCAGACAGAGCTAGCTGTCACCAGAAGATTCCAATTTTAAAACAAAATGTGTTTATATTTGCATGATAACTGTCTAACCCGGTATTAATGGATGCATCTTGTTCTCATATATGGGGAGCCTAAGCATGGTCAGTCACTCCAAATGAGCAGGCATCAAAATTTGACCTATCCAATGTCACATGTTGAAGCCGAAAGCAAAAGCCAGGAATAGATTCAGGGTCCTGAACTTCCCCAACCTCTAGAATGGGAGCCAAATTTCATCTCTCATTTGTAATTATGGTCAAAGCCTGGGCTGGAAATAAGCAGCACTGATTTCTTTTTCTGCTCTGCAGTAGATTTTCTGTGTGACCTTGGAGGAAAAGATGTGTCCTTCTGTGTCTCAGTTTACCTCCCCACTAATGGAGATAATTGTACTAGTACGCAGTAAGCTTTAATGGACTCTGTTCCTGCACCTACTGAATTATTGGTTCTCTTTGCAGTGGGAAGAAGACCAGATGCACTATTTGTAGAGCATCTGGATAAAAGGATGTTGCAGAAGTGACAGATATTATTTGTTTTAACATATGGCCCAGATAATACTCACGTATGATTGAGTCGATCACTTACATGGGTAAGGTAGTAAGGGATATGTATGGTAGTAAGGTATGTATGGTAGTAAGGGGTAACAGTGCAGTCCTGAGAGCAACAGCTGCCTCGACCCTCCTCCTGCTGCCACTGTGTGTGTGCATGGTCTCACCTGGTGCTGCCGGAGCTCAAAGAGGTCTGGGGGGGATTTGTAGGAAATCTTGGACCCTAATCTGGCAATAATTCACGGAGCCAGGTGAGTGCTACATGTGGATGCTAGTGGGTGGTTATGGTGAATAAAAGCAGTGTGGAGAGGGCTCTGCCTTGTGCATTATCTTCCTCGTTACAAAAACCAGCCCATGCATTCCTCCAAGCATGGGGGCTGCAGTTCTGCTAGTCTACTAGCTGTCCCAGAAATGGGACAACTAGCAACTGCATGGGAAAACGAAGCAGCCCGTGACTCACTATGGCTCATAGTGCTGAGCTAGAGAAGTTAGCAGCCCCAGCACCGTGGAAATGAGTGCAGCATCACTTGTCGCTCTGCGTTCCTTCCTGAGCATTGCAGTGGTCTCGGTGGCTCTTCCAAAGAACTAAGCTAATGTTGCAAAGCATATGTGATTTGTTTCCTGGTAACTGGTGTCACTGAGTGGAATATTCCTGGCAAGTGTTTTTTTCTCTCTTCTCTTCTGTTAGATGAGGTCCAAGCATTACCATTAGTTTATACCTTTTGTGCTGATTCCACGTTTCCTAGGCCAAGGGGAAATAAATCATCGTGCGATCTGCTGACCATCCAAAAATCTGTTCACGTAACTTATCCCACAAAGACACTTTCTGTGCATTTTACTTCGGAGATTTTCAGAACCCGATTAAGAAGTCCCTGTTTTGAAGTATCTAGACTGGTAAAGTTTGTGTGTTACTGCGTCCTCAGTGCTAGCAATGGGGATCCCCAGAGCAAACACGTTCTTATTGATGGACACTTGGTTTCCTCACTCAGTGTGGGACTGTGGCTGCCTGATGGAGGCATATGGCTACATCCAGGCCTCTCTAATAATCTTTTGTCAGCTGCTGCAGTAGGTTTCCTTGAGATTTGACTGGGTGAAGAAATGCATGCTAAAAGACTGCCTTCATTGCAAAAACTAATAGTTTGGAGAAGATGAAGGGAGCTTTAAATCTCCAAAGTTTGTGTCAGTTTGCACAGGAAGGCTCTTCATCCTTCCTATCCAGGGAGGAAGGTCAGGGTTTTCATTTGCTTGCCATTATGAAGCTTTATGCATACACCCTCCCCTCACCACCTCTTTTTTGATTCTAAAAAGATTTTCTCATGAAATTGCCCTTGATCTTCAACCTGAGATTCTGATGCATATTTATAACTTTGTACTTTTTTTGTCACTTGACTTGTCACCAAACCCCAGTCCTTGTCTGAGTAGATGACAATACAAAGCACAAGCTGCAGCCCAAGTGGGGATGAAGTTGGAAGGACTTTCTTGCCTTGTCTTTGCCCTACTTCAAGCTCCAGATGAGTAAGGGGGCATCATTTCATTGCCTGCTGGTGAAGACATCCAGTGGGCTGCGATCCCATGTTTAGCCAAATCCCCCAAGCCCTCGGAGTCCCGTCTGACTCAGCATACGGGTAGCTGAAGTCCTCCGTGGGCAACCGAGAAGGGGCAAAATCCCCAGTAGTCCTCCTGTCCCCACATGGCTTCCAGAGGCACATCCCTATAACACTGCAAATGCAGAGCCCAGCTCTTAGCTGGTGCTTGTGTTCACAGCTCCCTCACCTGACTCCGTTTTAACTCACAAATGACTCAGGCTCTGCTGCTCAGCAGCAGCCAAGAGAAAATGGGATTTCTCAGAGCTTCCAGTGTCTGGAGCCATGCTGGAGAAATGGGGCATCAGGCACCTTCCACCTGAGCCCGTGCGAAGCCACATCACAGCCACAGCACCTCCGCAGCTCGTCCATGAAGGTGCTGGCAGCCTGCAGCTGCCTTGCTCGGAGCAGCTCCCTTTTCTCCCTGAGAAGCAGAGCACGAAGCAGGACGGCATCGCATCACCGAGCCCTGGCGGTTGTAATTCAGCAATTCAGCTCAGCCTGCGCCGTAATCCCGGGGCCTATTAAAGCAGGGCAGCAAGCTGAGAGAGGCTGTTGGGAAGAGCTGTAAAATGGCAGCATATTTTACACTGTCCTTGGCTGTGAGTCATGGAGATCTCCGTCTGCTGAGGGTAATGAGCATTTGTATTCAGATGGCTTCTCAAGCTGCACGTTATTGAATGCTGGGAAGAAAAAGTGTTTACTGTTGTTTTACCAGGCAGGGACAAAGTGCAAGGTGCTTTATCGAGCTGCTTTCTGAAAGCTGTTCTCAGAGATGGGTTTGGGCTCTTTGCTTGCTCTCTCCCTGTACAGAGAAAGACGGGGCTTTGGGTGCTTCCTTTCACCCCCTGTTGGTGTGAGACAAAATAGGAGTCTGCACAGATCTCAGCAAAAGGCCTGGTTGTGGTTGGGCAGGAGAGTTCCTACCTGCTGGCCTTTGTTGCCTGGTTGCTGCTGGTGTCTGGTAGATGTGAGTAACACTACCTGCCTGCAAGAGTTTGGGGTTCTTCTTGGTTTTTTTATTTTATTTTTAACTGGAAAATAAAGATTTCCTGTAACTTGGAGAAGGAGATGCCTAGCCCAAAGCTAACTGGCCTGTCAATGCCAGGGCCCAGGCATCCTGTCTTCTGTGGATGAAAGAAAATGGGCCTCATGAATAGTGTTGCACAGGTGTCCTCTCATCCTGTTTACGTTGCACCATGATGGTGGCCTGGCAGAGCTGCGCTTCCTGGTAAACCTTCTCAAGAGGTGCTTGTGTCTCTGAAGGCACAGAGGGCCCTTGGTGTCATAGGCCTTGTCCATTGCCACAGCACTTCCCGATGCAGTGACAGTCCAGGTCTGGTGCTGAGTGGGACCCTGCAGTTGGTGCCGTGGATCAGCTGTTGACTGCTGGCTGAGAGCACAAAAAACGCCACCCCACCGAACTCACCAGCTGCCAGTGAAATAACTGCATTTTTCATCAGAAGCCATTGCTTTCTGAGAGCCTCAGAAGACGCCATCTCCCCTGGGAAGACTATTTTTGAGCTGCTCCTGTAGAGCAGGTGTGAATGTGTAAGAAGTGGGGTCATCTTCAGTTAAGTGCCCTCACCATCAATCAGCTCCCAATATTTCAGCTCCCTTCCCTGGTGTCTTTGGAGGCATCTGACATCCATCAAATAAAGCAGCCTCCAGATGGCCCCGACATATGGTCCATGTCTCGGAATAGCTGAAATCTAAATGCTCGCCTCCTTGGGAAGCTGCAGCCCCTTGCTGAGTCTCGGCATCCAAGGGAGATGCCTGCTGCTTTAATCAATGTGTGTTCTGTTTTTTTTCTGCTTTGTCATAGTCATAATACTAAGCAAGTCTCGCTTTGGCATCCCTAGCTGCAAGAACCTCTCTGTGCTTGAAATACTAAATGCCTGTTCGTCCCTTCCTTCCCTCTTGTCTTTTCCTTGTCGCTCGGGCCCTACTGATCTTCCTGCTCCTGACAGCACTAATTACCCATTTCTTCCCTCCCACTATTAGTGCCTTTCCTTCTTTCTTTTAATCTCGTTTGTGTGAATTACCAAGGGTGAAGGGACAGTAAATATCAATAAAGCCATTCAAGCTGCTGGTGATGTTTCTGCCCGAGCTCCTACCTGGGGAGCAGCAATTAGCGATGGCATTTATTGGTCTGCCCCACTTTGGGCCAGAGTTTATCTCCCTCTGACATCTCTTTGGTCTTTTGTGCTCAACCTGCTTAGCATTGTTAAATGGCAAAGCAATCCCGGGGTTACTCCTCAAACCTTGCACTCCCTTGAGTCCCCTGCCTGCTGCTGGTGCCACATTCCTACAGTGGCCAGGAGTGCTGTGGAGGGAGTGCTGGGAGTTGGGCAGAGCCAAGAAGTCTCACAGCTTGGGCCACCATTTTCCTTCTCATGTAGGGGAAATGGTGCCTGAGCAAAAACTTTAGATGGAAACTAACGCTTCTCTATATATATTTATAATACAAGAATGTTAAATTCCCTTTAAAAATGGGGGATGCGACTGAGTATGTGAATGTGTTGCCACGCTTAGGATATGTGAGTAGTTGTGATTCCTACCTGTTCTGCGTGCTTATGACTTTGGACCCAGACCTTGCCTACATCAAAATTTCAATTCCCATTGATGGAAAGGCTCAGCTCTACAAATACAAAGACACTGAAAAGGAGTTGTTACTGCAGTGGTAAATCTGTCATTCATGTACAGCTCACAAAGTTTGCCCTGTGAGCAATGTAACTGTGCTGCAAGTGTCAGAGGCTGAGCAATTTGCTCAGCTCTCCAGAGTCCAGGTCCCTTATGGCTTTGCCCCACTGAGCTCTGCCCAGGAGCATTGTTGTAGGGCTGTGTTCACACACCCTGCGGACTGAGATTGTCATTCAAACGGTGTAATCCACTGCTACGAGATCTCGCCTTGTGTACTCATCTGTGTAATATGCAGCTCAATTAGAATTAGTTTAGCCTGTGGCGGCCGCTCGCAGGACCATCACACTTTATCTAGCTTGGCGGTAGCTCTCTGCATTATTTGAAAATCGTAGCAGATGCTCCTGATGCTCCCCAGACTGTAGCTTTTATTTTAAGTTTTTGAAACTGGAGCTGAGGATGAGAATGAGATTCTGCAATAAGGAGAGGACAGCACAGTATTTTTTCTTTCACTGGTAAATTTGGTAGAATACACAAGTAGAGGGTTTGGGGGTTTTTAAACACCGAAAATGTGTTGTGCTGTGGAATAAAGTATTTTGCCTTCCTATGTTCCCTTGGGGTGTTCACCTGGCTTTGGAAATACTTGATATGAAAAATGCTAGAGTCTTTTGATTTTAAAGGACTGAACATCTTCATTTAAAGACATGCCATAAAATCCTTCCTTTCTTCCCCTATAATCTGAAGGGGGGAAGGGGAAATTGATCCTAAATTTCATCTTTGACCTTTCTATTACTGTGATGGGCTGACCCCCACAGGGCTGTGAACCTTCACACATTGTCGAGCCCAAAATACAAACAAAGAACAGTCTCACATTCTCCAGCCTAGGCCATTCTTAGCTACAAGGAGGTGTGGATTGACAGTCCTTGTCAGTGTCCCGGCACTGCGGCACAGCACTGACAGCAGGTGACGTCCTGTGCCTGGGCCATCTCTTGGGATGAGACCTTTTGTTGATCTTCTGTTTGCTGGTGCCTGGCCTCTGCTGTGCCTGCCAGCAGGGATTCCCGTTAGCACCCACTGCAGATAGCTCGATTAAATCTGAGCTATCAAATTTATGTTGGTCTAAGTCACCAAAGAGCCATCGCGTAGCAACAGCTTCCCAGTGACCTTACAGCTGCCCCTTTCTCGTCCTCCCCTTCCCCTGGGATGGCAACGTGCACGCATGTACTGCAGAGCAGCTCTTCTGTGTGCAGATGGCAGCATATTCGTGTCTCTTGTAAATGATTTACAAATCTTGATGCTTATGTGCAGGATGTGTAGGGCCTTGTATTGTGCCAGTACTGGAATTACGGCCATAAACTTAGGCTGGAAATTGGAAGGAAAATTTATGACTAGCAAAAGGACAAATTTCTGGAACAGCGTCCTCTAGGAGTAACAGCCTGTTTGGTTCTTTTTTTAATGTTTTCTTTTAAACTTTTTGTGGTGAACCTGTTTGAAGTGTTGAACCATGCTAGTTACAGATGGATGTATGGGACAGGGCAGTTGATGTTTTGGAGCAACAGCAGTTGTCTGCGGGTTTCATTCAAGATAGTGCTTGCAGTGGCTTCCCTTGTTTTTTTCCTGAAATGAAACATCGTGGGAGTGTCCCCACGCTGCTGCCTTTGTGCTGTGGACACCCGGGCAGGTTTGGCTTTAGGTGACTCCCCCTGGGCAGCAGGGCTGGCAGGGCTGCTGCTGAATCAGGTCAGGAAAGTGCCTGCATGCCTGCTGGGGTCTGGGGTGCTGCTGTATAATGCCCCCTGCCCAATCCTCTATTTCCCATTATCCTTCCCCTGCTGTTGCTGAGAGCCCAAAGTATCTTTGGGAACACTGATGAGGGCAGTTCCTAAACACCCCGTCGCTTCCCTTTCCTGCTTCTTCTACAGCTCAGCAACTCCCCCATCCCACACCTCGTTGTCAGCAGCAGTTCCACAAGTAGCTCCTCTAAAAGGCGTCGGTGCCTTCTCATCAGTGAACCCGTGGGAGCTGCCATAAGCACAGGCAGCCTGGAGCCTTCCTTACACCTTATTGTGCTGGTTTCAGTTCTCTCGCTGCAGGCAGATGCCTTTTATAATTGGTGCTGATAATGGTCATAAGGCATCGCTTACAGTGTGAGGTGGCAGCTAGCTGAGGGAGAGAAAAATCTTTCCAACCAGATGGTTGGATCAGCAACAGTGCGGTGCCAAGGTTGGCTCGTGGTTGAATTGGGATCCCACTTTGCATGCTTACGTCTGCTAGAGGGAAAAAAAGTTTGAGCTGGGGCCGTAAAATTAACACTTCTTGTCATGGCGTCATTGCTGCATTGTCTCCTTGTATATGCGGAGCATACAGCGTTAGTAACATACAGCATAAAAAATATTTCTAGGTATAATGTTTTGGTGTTGTGGTTCTGTGCTGAGATGAGTCAATTCATTGTGTGTCTGCTGAGAGGTGGAAAGAAAATCTCCGTGGCCGTTGTGCTCCATCAGCTTTCCTAATCACTTTGAACACATTCTTCTGAAGGTTGTTGTTCCCTCACAGGCCCGGTAACTTAAACTGTGTTTAAGAGCATCGATAGTGTGTGGATATAAGCACACATAAGTGTGCTGTGTCTCCAGAAGGTTTCAAGGGTGGCAAGCTCCTTGTTTCTGGGGTTATTCTTTGTGTGTTTACCGATGGTAATGAATAAAAGCCTGTACTTTTTCATTGAGACCTTGTTGGGTCTGTTAATGAGGATGACACATTGAAAACAAGTAGTTTTTGTTCTTCCAAATTCATCCTTGAATATGAAAACACAAGAAAGCTCTTGCCCCTGCAAGCTGATACTGGGAAAAATGTTCAGTGTTCTGGGAAACGCTGAATTAAAAATGGGGCCTTAGGGTGATGGGGAGGTGTGGAGAGGCTTATTCATATAGGCTTGCGGTCTGGGAGTGACTTCCCTGTGACCACTCTGCAACCAGGAGCTGCTTTGCCCTGGAAGCTCTGGGGTGTTGTTATGCCCACCGTGTGGTGTGCCATGACTGGTTCAGTGTTCCTGGGTTAAACTCTGAAACTCATCCTTTAAGTGAGGCAGAGCCTTTTGCCCATAGATATCAGGAGGTGCTTTCGTGTTTGGCACCGTATCAAGTTGTCGGGACGGACACAGCCAGTGTGTTTTGTCTGCAAATTTTAGATATCTTTTTCTGCTCGACTTTCTGTTTAAAAGCTTCATTTATAGAACTTCCTATCATAGCTTTTACTAGTTGCAACGCTGTGTTGAAATCTTCTGGAAAAAGAAGAAACTGTGAACTCTGAGCACATCTGAGATGGGATGCGTTAGGGATACTGATCAATTCATGGCAAAAAGGTTTTAATGCATTAGAAGAACCCTTTGGGTGCGATCCATCTCCGCCTGTGGCTTCTCCACTGCATCATGTTTTGAATGCAATGAGGGCTGTGTCGAAAGCACACTCACACAACCTGGATTCACTGCACACTAAACTTAATCCATAGGTAAAGTTGCAAATCGGATTATTTTTCCCATGATGTTCTATATCTTCATTAAAAATACATGTATACATAAGAACCCTAAATGGCAAATATGCGAATCAGAAGCTTATAGATATCCTATTTGAGGATACTCCATCTCTTATGAAGCAATTAGTCTGAAATACTGTAAGAAAGTCTGTATTATCTGCTTCCTGAGAATTTACAAGTAGGGCTTTGAACCAAAATAGAGCTTTAGTGGAGGCAAGTAGCAGTTCTTCAGGTAATCTGACGATCCTTTCCTGTTACACCACATGCTTTGCAAATGCTAGTTTCTCACACATTTTTCTTAGTGGGAAATGTGAACTTTTTCCCCAGTCAGCCAAACTACAATACTTCTTCAAAACTGGGGGGAAAAAAACACAATGGCATTTTTTTTCTGGAAAATGTCATTAAAAAAAAAAAGTTTTGTGGGGGAGAAACATTCAACCTGCACTGGCCAACACACATAGCAAAGTGCAGACCGAGCATGTGAGAACGGACAATGTGTTTCTGAGGTGCTTAGGGCACTTGGAGATGGTCTTAGAGATGTTTGGGGCTGGGCTAAGGACTGATACAGCGATTTACTGCTCAGCCCTGACACAAGGCTTTTAGCAGGAGCAGAAGCATTTGCTGACAATTCTGGCAAACTGCTCACGTTGCGCGTCATCTGACTTGAGGTGAAAACAGAATTGTCTGGGAAGTCTTTGTGGGTGAGGCTGTTTCTGAGTACGGGTGTCTAGCGCCACTTCGGCCTCCTCAGGAAGCCTGAGATATGGGCATTAGCGTGGGCAGACGGACTGTGGGACCTTCGGGAGCCTGCAGTCCTCTGGAGTGCGTGGAGGCCAGGCAGGACACCCTACAAATCTTTCAGCTGGGGAAACACAGCTCAGATACTGAACAAATTAAGCAGAAATCTGTAAGCCCTGGTTAGATGAGAGCACCTTCTGGTGTGGAAGCCCACCAGCAGCATCTGCGCAGAAGCCAGAGGGACCAAACCAAGTGGAAAAGCAGGAATGGTGGGAGGTGGTGGTCGTTCACCTGTGTTGGAGTAGCAGGAACACATGGGTAAAACCCCACTGAGCTGGGTAAACACTGCGCTTTGTGCTTGCTTACCTGCCTCTTCCCCAAAAGCTTTGTAAGCCCGACACAGGCTTTTGACACACTCACAGGGTTATGTTATGCAGTCCCCAAAGCAGGGTGGGGAGCAGCTCCCTACAGACACCAGTGATGAACTACAAATACCTGCAGGAGGGGAGGGCACTTGCCCAGCCTCAGCTCCCTGCTAATCTCTGCACTACAGCTCTAATTAGCAGATGAGAAGCCAGCTCTGTCTTTCCTGGGTAGCACTCTGGAGCCAAATTTCTAATGAACTGACACTCATTGAAACCACATGTGCTCTGTTGTTTTTTCCTTGAGCTATAATTGAGTCTGAGCCACTGTTCTGGGCTCTTTGTTAAACTGAGCCTGCAAAAACATGTGCCAGAGCTGAATCTAGAACTGCACTGAGGTGTTGGCTCACAAACAAGGGTGTTCACAGCTGGGGGTAAGAGTTGGAGAAATTTTTGTAGTACAGGGATGCAAATGTGCAAAGACTGAAAGCTGTTGTCTTGCTGTGTCTTTTGTTTGTTTCCCTGGTAAGATAATTTCTGCTACAGTGGGATTTCAGGAGTTTCACAGGAGAGGACTTGTGTCTTCCCAGAGAGCACACGGTGCAAAGCTCTAGCCCTCGTGCCTTGCCCACACCTGGTCCACCTCAGGTTTTAGCTCTGTGTCACCTTTTCCAGGATGGGGTCCAATGGCTGAATGGGGCAGGTGCAATATGATGTCCAGGCAACTATCACTTTCTGTAGACTTAGGCTTCTCCTAAACCCATTTATTACATACTTTTTGTTTAAAATCTTGCAGTCTGAGCCGCCCAGGCAGGCTCTATGTGACTGTGTGCAATCTCACCACTGTTAGTAAGCTTTTGCTTTTATTAGCCTTAGGTCCAGATTTTGTATAGTTCTCAACATTCAAACCTGAAAACGAATGCCTTTGTCTTCCCACAGCACTTCTGTGCTTCTTCTGCCTATGTAAACCTGGCTATAACTCCTCTTTTTCTGTTGATCATCTTTCCTCACGCTACCCTGTCTGCGTTCACCTGCTATTGAATTGCCACTTTGGCTACAGAACTAAAATGTTTAGGGAAAAAGTCTCCTTGTGGATGTTCCTTGAGTGAGAAGCCAGAGCTGACTGTTTTATCAGGACATCAGGCATATCCCAGGTAAGGGATAGCTTCATCTCCCTGTACCCCCAGAAAGCCATTAAGTCCAAGCTTGAGCTTAAAATAGCCACTCAGTTGTGCAACAACACACTCTTGACCCTCTATGCAAAGGGAGCGTTTTGCCAAGGGAGGGCACCTTCTGGGCAGGAAAGACTTATTCATGTCCAAGCACCTTCTGGCCTCCGTCCCTGCCCTCAAGGCTTGACACGGTGTCCTGCAGAAGTCAGAAGCAGCGAGGCTGGGCTCTGGGCCTCCTGACCAGGTTTCTTGTTCCCTGAGCTAATCGCCTGTCAGGCTCCTTCCCATCCGTGCTGTAATTCCATGTGTGCGCAGACATGTCAGCGGGGGGAAGGTCGCTCCCTTAATTGCTTTCAGTCGTTACATAAAGGCTGTCAATGAGGAGCTGGAGCTACTCAGAAGTTTTAATTCTGGCCTGACGTGATGGCATTGTCCTGGCCCGCACACCTCTGAAGGGGTGTACCTCTGAAGAAGGTGGCTTTTGTCGCTCCAGGCTGACTTCTGCTCCCATGAAGTTGTTCTCTCCATCAAGATGACATCGAGGAACGACGGTGCAACACGTCACTAAGGAGGAGGAGAAGCGCTCAGTGGGGAACTGTGACTTGGGTGTGATGTTATCCCATAGCACTAGGGTCTTTTCCCAAAGGGGTAGTAGTGACCCTCCATATTTGCCTATGGCCTCATCCCCAGTAGTCATCCCCTTAGTCATGAGGGGAAGTCACACTCTCCTAAGCAGGAACAGCCAGAAAAATCGGTGATGGGCAGCTTTTGTTGCAGGCGTGGTACCAACCTACAGCTCCTGGAGTCCAGGGAAACTGAGCTGCATGGATGCAGAGCCAGACCCCAAACAGGGTGGGTGAGGGTGCTCAGATCAGCATGTGGAGCCTTGTGCTGTGGTTAGCAGGTCGCTAAGCTCTGTCCTTTTCCCCCTCACAAAACAGAGGTCTTAATTGCATCTGCTGGAGATGCTACATAGTACCTGCAGTTACCATACCTTAACCTCCCCAGTTTCTCAGGTCTTTTATATATATATTTGTATTTGGGTCATTCTTCCCCAAAGTTGCATGGAGCTGCTCTCTGTATTCACACAATAGCTTCAATGGAGCTCCTCATGAGTTTGGAAGTAGAGGTTTAGACGCAGGTTGACCCCCTGAAGTTGTGACATTGGCAGGATTATTACAGACCATGCAGTGGCAAGGCAGTAGCCAGGAGAGGACTTTGAGGGCTGCCCATCACCCTCTTTGCCAATTTTTCAGAAAAGGAAGATTCTTCTTCGTGCTTTTTGCACATTGGAGTGTGGAGAGAGTTGTCTTGTGGAGGTGTGTACTTAATTTGGTGTAGCAAAAATTGATCGTAGCTTCCTACTGAATGGGGTGGCTAGTGAGATCGTTAAAGTGCGACAGTCATGCAAGTGCATAGCAATGAAATGCAGCCCTCCTATTAAAAAAGGCAGCTCGTTTTGCCAAGTACTTGCTCTGTTTTGGACATTGGCAACAGCTTTCTTTGTGTTGTGAAACACAAAGATTACTGGGGCAAAAATGATGAAAAGGAGTGGGTTTGTATTTGGTAATGCACGTACCACACAGTCTGAGGAAGGGGCTGTTCGAGCTCACGGTCTTCTCTTCTGGAGTGTGTCAGACTGGAGATTAGGGGGAAGTTGGTGGAGTCATTTGTAATAACGTTTATATTAAACATCCAGACGTGTTGGGGGACAGTGGGGACCATCTCATACGGAGATGCCTATGCTCTGACTGTCCTAGCAAGGATGCTCAGTGCTTCCAAAATATCTTGTCCTTCTGAGGTGTCCTAACCTCAGGTACAGGAAAGTGAAGATACCCTTAAATATTGGATACTTTCTTTAAAAAGACATCTAAATGGACCTTGCCCAGAATGTGTTCTTGTGCTGAGTGTGTTCTGTTTCATATTTGTCATTCACGCAGAAGATGTAATGGAGGAGTGAGCTGCTGGACTGGATTTAGATGATGCTAGAAATTTTTCATGATGCTACAAGAAGATGGTGCTTCTGAGGTCTTTAGCTTTGATAGTGCCTTTTCAGGGAGCTTGTGAGTAAATGCCTCGTTTCAACTATTGATGAGGCAAGGCTGGCAGCTAAGTTCTCTACAAGGGCAGTCGTTTTACCCAAAAATTGGAGGTCTGTAATAGCCTTTTCTTTACCTCCCGTTGCTTCCTGACGTTGTGACAAAGCACTGATCCTCAGATGTGGCACAGCACCTCGGCAGAACAAGGATGATGCTCCAGTCTGGGGTATAGTTTGCATAAAATATATTTAATGACTTCCATCTCTCTAATATGCACTGAAAGCAGCTGTACTGGACAGATATAACCCGACAATCAGTGCAGTGTGTCAGCTGCACTACAGCGTTAGCCTGCTTGGTGAGATATACCTGTATTTAACAAATAGGATGGCCAAAGGAAGGCTAATTTGTGTATTTTTTTAGCAATGAGCAGATATGAAAGAACTTCTGATTGAGAGGCTTGATGGAGTCTTTGAGTTTAGGTCTAAGCAAATGGAAATTTTCAACTCTGCAAATGCAGCTGGATGAATAATTTGTAGTGAATAATCTATCTGATGGCTCTCACCACATTTAGGATTGACAGCAAACACATCACAATTTTAATTATTGGGAATGATTTGCTGAAATATTCAGGAGCTATTTTTGGTTCCTGCAGAGTGTGCAAGGAAAAGTTAGCTATTTAAAAGCCAGACTCATTTTTTGCCGAGCTCCTGGCTGGTCTCCTTGTTCCATACAGAGCGTCCCCAAACAGGACTGCAGGATTGCTTGCATCCTGATTTGAATAATCCTGGTGACAATTTCACACGTGGGAGCCTTAAAAATAATAATAAAAAATCGTGCAAGTCTTCCTACCCAAACACTCAGCAGAAGAGGTGCAAGAAGATCTGGGGCAGGGCTGATTTGTTGGCTCTGGGGGCACTTGGCGATGTTGAGGGGCTTCCATGCAACTAGGACAGGAACCTGCAAGGTAGAGAATGGAGGCTTTTGGAGAGGTGGGGAAGGCTTTACAAAAATTAATGTTCCTCCCCCTCCTGTACTTTTCCCAGCTTTGAGAAAGTCAGAACCTCGGGACTGGCCATCAGCATGTCAGGCAGTGTGTTTGAGTTCTGCATGAGAGAAGCCATTGCAGTAATCCCGTGGCTCCTACTATAGGGACTTACCAACGGGGCTGGTTCACCCAACCTGCTGGACACAGCTTTTTGCCCTCCGGACCCTCATCCCCTTCTCTCTCCTCCCCATCGTGTGGTACCACCGCTGCACAGCCCCCCCGTCCTGGTAGGAGGCTGTGCGCTGCCCTCCGCTGCAGGGGAGAGTTGGCCTGGGGGCAATGCAGGCACTGTGGGGAAAAGCGGGGAGAAGCAACTCTCTTCTCAAGGGGCAGGGCGAGAGTAACACAAAATATAATTTCCCTTCTCATCTGCAAAGAAATCGAGGTGGAATCTTTGAGAAAGGAATGGACAGGGGTGAGTAAAAATGTGACTTACGTGAATAACTGAAATAGTGAGAGGAAGGAAGGTAAGGAGAGCTGCAGGTGCAGATCAGGCTGCTCTGTCTGGGCTCCGGTTAGCTGCTCTCTAAAGTGTTTTGCTACCCTCTGGTGGCTTTCTGAGGACTTGTGTGATATAGTTTTCATTCCTTGCTCAGTCCCCTGCCAACTTTTCATAGGAGATGCATTGAGAAACCTAGATCTGACGAGGGAGGTTATTTTTGCTGATTCCAAAGCAGTGGTACAATAATAATGGAAAGGCAGCTTTGATTTGTTCTTCTTTTTCCTTTAGTTTATATCCAGTCTCTTTTAGCCTAGCATTACAGCTGCAAAGGCGGTTTGGCCAGTGAGCTAAAATGAAGGAACAGCTTCGTGCCTAGGTTGTCTGTGCCGTGGGACTGTTCAGTGTTTGGGACTGATGCTGGCTTTGTGACCCTGCAGAAAGCAAACCCGTGTCCTCTGCAGCTGAGCAGAGGACACAAACTGAGTACCAGTGATGTCAGTAATAGCAAAACTCCCGTGATCTCTGTGAGCCCAGAATAGGTCCTATTCAGCCTGGTGCAGGGCAGTGCTCACAACTGCACCTTCCTGTCACCGTGCCTTGGTCTTTGTTATTCAGTGACTTCTTGTTTATTTTCCCTTTTCCATCTTCCCCGCTCTCTAATTGATTCTGTGTCGTGGCCTCATGGCAGAGGAGTCATAGGTAGGGATTTAAAGGGCAGTGGTTTGGCAGATTTTACAAGAAGCTCCTCCCAGGCGTTAATTCCTGGGTTATGGGGTCAGAGAGGCAATTGTGATCTTCTCAGTCTGAGCTCCTGCAGAGAGCAAGCGGCAGGACTGCCCTCGATTGACTCCTGCTTGAAGTGCAGCATCAAACATAGAAAACGTTGCATCTCAATTTAAAATTGTCCAGTGGTGGAAGATTCACCGTGTTAAATTGTTCCAGTGCTTTATCACCTTCACTCTTCTCATTTTTTAGCTCCTAGCCTTGGGTTTTCACGTTCCTTTGTGAGCTTGAAAAGCCACGTGTTGCCAAAACTGTGCCCTGTGTAGGGAGGACTAGTGGGCTCGGTCAAGTTGTCAGCCAGGCAGAGCTCTGAAAGGCACCTTGGTTGTAAGAAGCAAAAAGTTGTTAACTGAAAGGGTCCAGGGTGTGAGGCTGGTGTGTGATGGCACAAAAAAGAAAAAAAATAAAGGCACTGCTGGAAAGTACGTGGACTTTTCCCTAATGCATTTCTGCACTGGGTGTTTCCATAGTCCCCCTACTTAAAACACAGGGAGGATTTATAAGGGTTTTCAGAGGAGATCTAATTGCAAGAGCATTGCAGAGACTGGGTTTGACATGAGATGCCGTGAAATGTAAGAATGTTTGTTGTTTTGAGTGTTTTTTGCAAATCAGCTGTGCTGAGGTCCTTTGGGACGCAGGCTGCTACGTTCAGCAGGACTGGTGGTAGCTTCTTGCACTGCTGCAAATCACCGTACGTTTAAAACCTCCTCCATCCATCTCACAGCCTGGCAGAGGTTCGGGATGGAGAGCAGCCAGCGCCTGTTGTGCTGGTAGCAGGATTTAGCCTACAAAATCCCTGAGACAGAGGAAGACCAGAAGCCTGATGGGGCAGTAAACACAGCGAGAAGGCCACCTTAAAGGGAAAAAAGTGGTGTGTTTTTTTTTTTTTTTTCAGTCCTGCTGCAATGCTTGGGAAGAGGGGACAGAAGTGCCAACCTCAGCGTCTCTGTACAAGATTTGTTAGCCTTGTACGCAGCTGCCGTGGGGACAGCTCTGCTGCTGCTGTTCAGCATCCCCAATAGATCCCCAATCATCTGGTGTTGATGCTTTCCAAAACCGATGACACGTCCTGAGTTAATGTCAGTAGTCATAGGTATGTCTTACACCATCTTTGGCAGCCAGGTGCAAAGTTGTTTGGGCTGTGTTTTGGGCTGGCTGAACTCTGGTTCAAAACTGCAGGCGGTGTAATTGCTTGGGTGTCGGAGTTGATCCAGTCTCCCAGCAGCCCTAAATTAAGAGCAGCGCTCTGCTGATGAGGCTGCAAGGCTTTGGGATAGGAAACAGTTTGCATCCATCCCACTCAGGGAAACTTCTTTCTTGGGTTTTTTTTTTGGATTTTTTCTGCAGTTGGATCAGCAGGAAAGAGCTTTTTCAGATGTGATCACTTATGTTCCTGGAAGCCTTTGCATTGCCGGGCACTGACAATGGAGATCCATTTTGTGCAAACCTCTTCCCCAGCTCCTTGTATAAGAGGGCATCAGAAATGGAGATCTTAAAAAAAAACAAACAAAAAAAAAACAGAGAAAGTGTTGCATCACCTACCAAAAGGAAAAGAAAACAGATGATGAAAAGGAAAAGAGGTCTCTGTCCTTAACAGTCTTTCCATCACATTTGGAAATAAAGCTGGCAATGGTTAGGAAAGAACACTCCCATCCAAAAGCTTCACCAGCTGGGTTTGGCTCCTGAGAACTGGGAGGGAAACGCACCCCTGAAGCTCCACTCCTCCCTGTTTTCCAGGGCACTGCACCCTCGGCTGACTTTCCCAAAAGGCACTTTGGGGATGTAGCCTACATCTCTGGAAGGAACAGAATGGGGAACATGTCTCTGCTAATGAAGGCTGCAGCCAGAAATAAGAGTTCTGGAAGAGGAAAACTAGGTTAAAAGCAGCCAGCAACGGAAAGCAGCTGAAGCTGGAGTGGGCTAAAGAGCTCTTGAGCATCAGACAGTGGATGGCTTTGCCTCCCTCCAAGTTCCCAGGTAGTGCAGCCCTGGCAGACTGACAGGGCTTCTGGGGTGAGTTGTCACAAGATGTTCAGCTTGTTGTTTTTTCTCCCCTTAGCTTTTTATTTTTAGTTGAGTTCTCCCACTTACCACACGCTGCAGTGACCCCTGCTGCTGCCAGCAGTGAAGGGCCCATCTCCGTGCAATTATTAAGCTCTGGGAAAGTACTCCGTGTAGTTTTATAAACAGCATCACTTATACTGGCCAAGCCAGCATGTGCCCATCTTCATCGATCCTAAGTCGGTGTGAGCACACCTGAGAGAAATGCTAACTGGCCTCAGCAAGAATCCCACGTTAAACATCCCTCAGTGGGAGCGACGCTAAGGAAGAAATCTTGGGTACCACAGGCATGAGCCAACAGTTTCTACAAGGTGAGGACCTATGTGAGGAGGCAAGACGGCAGGAATAGAAGGAAGAAATTTTAAAATGAGATTATCCAAGCAAGGCTGTCTCCATCCCCGACAGACCAGTGCTTTCCCAGTGACTTGTTCCCCAGGAATGGGCCTGTTCTAGTTTTAGCTGCTCAGAGGCTGTCCCACAGGCTGGAGGCAGACGTCAGCTCAGAGATTGCTCTTGATTATTAATTTACTCTGTCTTAATGTAGGCCCATTACCAGGCGCTTCCCTGACGGTGTGCAAGTAAAGCTGGCATCTCTGCTGAGAAATGTCCCCTCTTCGTTTGGTTCAGATGAGAGGGCAAAGAGGCAGCTCTGGTGCCCTCCTGTCTGAGCCTGGAGATGCTTCGCCAGGAGGCAGGGGTGCAGCAGTTCGAAGGCTCAGTCCCCTGTTTAGTAGCTTCAAAAGGTCCCTTGGGCAGTCTGTCCCACGAGAGCATCATCCTGAAAGGATCCTTCTCCTTTCACCCTCTTTGCCCTGCACAGAGTGCTGTTGGCACTAACCTTCTTGGACACTTGTGGTCCTGCCTGACAGCTCTCGCTGTGACCGGGAGGGTGGCTGAGGGAGCAGGGAGAGGAGCACAGCTCTCCTCTGCCATGCTTCGCTGCTGCTCGCTGCAGAAGTGAAGCAAATAAAATGGAGAGCCTGATCTCTCGGTATCAGTGTCTTCCCTTCCCTGCAGCACTGTGTGCTGTGCCATCCAGCCATGCAGAGCTGGACCAGAGCACTTCCGTACGCTGCTGAGCGATGCTGGGTTGCTTATGGTTGTGTTACGGCTTGACACTGAGCACAAGGGAATGAAAAGCAGATGATGTGGCTGTGACCCCTGCTGTAACTCAGCAGGGGAAAGGAAAGAAAGCCACCTAGGAGCCGACCTTTCCGTTCCTCACACCCTCAAATATCACGTGTACTCAGGAGCTCCTGGCTGTGCCGTCCTGGGAAATGAAGAGCTAAGCTTGTCTTCTACATTTGTCTTTCACAACAAGCTGCTCCAGCGGGCCTTGAGAAAGGATAAGCGGGGACAGGGAAGCAGCAGGAGCTGTGGCTTCAGCAGGACGTTCCCTGCTGTGTGTCTGCTTTCCTCATGAAGCAGCCATTGCTTCTCTCCCTGGCACAGGAGCCCCAAGTCAGCCCCACGAGGACCTCGTGGAGAAGTGCAGTGATTGCTCCACAGCCGGGAGCACTGAGCTGGCACCCTGCTAGATCTGTGCTCTGCAGCAGGGTGAGAGGTGCGGGGTGGATGGAGGTCTCCTATGGGAGTCTGGGGAGCAGTGAAGGAACCAAAGTGGTGGAGAAAGGGATCAACCTCTGTGTCGGGATTTGGACATGAGGATGGCCTTCCAAATAAGCAGGTAGAGCAAAGGGAGGCCTTGTGGCTTCCTCCACATTTCCTGTTGTGTGTAATATGTACGGAGGGTTTGTGTGAACCACTTTACTGCATAGTTCAGGTTGCCTCTCTGCTGGGGGTTAAGCAGATGCTTAAGGCTAGCTGTAAGGAAATCGTTTGGCAGTGGTCCAGGGGTTTACGTGTGATGTGAGAGCATGCTCGGAGCATTTTTGCTTTCACTGTACATTTCTTCTTATTTATGCTACTGAATGTGTAGGCCACAGCTCTGGGAACAGGGAGTGATGGCTGTGGTGCCCCTTGCTCCTGGCAAGAAATGGTGTGTGGGGCTGGGCAGCACCGAGGACTCGGGGTGACTGAGGTCTGCACTTGTGGCTTTTGATTCTGCAGGGGCTTCCTCATCTCAGGGTTGCAAAGCACTGGACAGGATTCCTAAAATGTAGTACTGCCATCACGTGGCACTTGTTTGGACGATGTCTGTGGCTTTTCTGGTATAGGCAGGCACAAGGCTAACACAGGGCTGGCTGGAGGTCCGATATCTCCAGCTGCTGAGGAAAGAAGGATTTTTACCTTGCCATAGGGGAGCAGAGCTTCCCAGGGACTGATAATCAGTCTGAGCCTCAGCAGCAGGGCAAGGCCATTACTGAGCATGTCACAAGGCAGCAGTGGTTCCCATCCCTGGGAGCTGGCGATGTTACCTGTCACTGGCATGATTATTGCAAAGCAGCGTTGCTAACTTTCAGCAGATTTGGGGCCTTTCTTAAATCCCCAAGCCGTTATGTAAGAATCGCAACCTGACATAGTTAGTTATTTTCTGGTTCTAATGGCTGCAGAGAACCGCTAACAACAGGAACCTTAAAAGACCCGAGTCAAAGGCAGGGAAGAACCCCAAAGGTGTTACTTGGCTTTGTTTCTATCGCCACAGCAGAGGACGGAGGAGATGGCTCTGCCTCGTGGCTGGCAGTGTCTGAGGTGGCTAATATCGTTTCTTTGTCCTGAAACCATGAGCAGCCCAAACTCTCCTTGTTCCTGCACGCTTGTCAAATGTTGTGTGAGAAACTTGCGGGAACGTTTTGTTTTAATAAGGTCAAAGTCTCTCCTTGAGACTTTATTTTTCATCATGTTGTCAACCAAACCATTTCAGCAAAGTTGAAATAATTTAGAAAATGTCATTTTAAAGAAAAGCGAGTGTTGATTTTTGGACCTCTTTGGAGCATCTGCCCCAAACAAAAGCAGTGGTGGTCCCTGAGAGAGGAGGTTCTGAGGATCTTTCTTTCTCTCATTCTCTGATAAGGATGACACTACATGAGAGATGTTTTCTGAAAAGAACTTTCCCAGACACAAAATCCTGTAAACCAAGTTCATGGAAAAAATGTACGCAGTGGGAAGCCCTATCCTAAGAAGCCAGGATTTTCAAGGTTGGCTTTTCTAAAGGTCTCGTAAATCCAGTCTTCAATTCTCTTGATACATGAACTTTCCAGTACGCATATAGGCACATTATAACTACTCTGTAATATTATTATTTAATGCCCAGCTTCTGTCATTTCTTTGCCGTGAGGACCAGCAGGGACAACCTGTGCGTGGGTCTGGCAAAGCCCCCACAGCTGTAGCAATGCTGCACTGGAGGAGCTGGGAGCTGTGGGCTCCAGAGGGGAGGGGTCTTGCCAGTGCAATCAGGGTTTCACATGTCTTTAGTTGCGATGGCCAGCTATTGAGTGAGGGCCTGAGCAGATGTGTCCTGGTAGCAACTTTGCTGTGGTCTAAGGAGCTGTGAACTGAAGCAGAAAGCGTTTCTTGTACCATTGCTCCCAAGGCAGGGAGTTGGGCAAGTATTTGCTTGTCTAGATGAGTCTGCGTTATGTGTCTTCTGCCGGTGTGCCTGAATAAACAGCTTCAGAGCTGGGCGACAGCACCAGGCTCTGAGTGTCACTGGAAGCAGGCAGATGGGCCCGCTCGTAATGCCTGACCCCAGGGGCACTCCAACAGCAGCAGTGGCAGGGGGAGCTGGCTCCCCGCAGAGGTGGTCTGCCACACTTGTCCTCAGAAAATCTCCTTTATTAAGCCTCCCAGCATTTCCCTGTGAGACGGATGGATTAGTTGCACTCTTAAATGAGGAAAGGGGCCTGCCAGTGGCTCACATGTCGTGCAATAGGTCGGGGATGAACCAAGAGCATATCCTGGTTGAACATAGAAGATGCACCAGCATTGAAGTACAAGTTCCAGCGTTGGCTTCATATCAGCAGCCACCTGCTGAAGGCGCAGGAGATGAGATGCCCCAAGGCCTGCTGGCTGGGGAGCTCACCCACCTCCAGGCCCCTTGGCACAGCGGTGAGCTGTTGCCCTCTAAGCATGGGTCATGTCTCAGGCAAAGCGGTTGCTGCCTGTTCTGGATTAATAACCTTAATTACCGGGGCGCTGTGGGTCAGAACTTCCCAGCGCTGACTGTATTATGGCTCTTTAATCTGCTTTTCTCTCGCATGATCTCCAAGCCTGGAGGGATCAGCAGACGGGGAGATCTCCTGCCTTCCTGCTCACTTTTCCCTTGTGAGAGGCTGGAGAGACTGGTCGGATGGGGAGCAGCGAGCAGAGCTGGCACCTCTGGAAGGTGCTTCTGCCACTCCCAGGTGTGAAGGACAACGTGCCAATGTCTGGGGCTTGTGCTGGACTTCAGCTACCTGCAAGAAATTGGAACCCCTCTCCCCATGGGGGTCTGGCAGTCGGGTGTGATCGGCTAGGGAAGGACTGGGGGGATCCTGCCTTCTGAGTTCTCTCATCCAGGTAAAGGTGATCCAGCTGAAGTCATGAACTTGGATTTTGAAGATGTTCCCCCCACTGAGGGGTTCTTTCAAAGAAAACAGGTCAGGTCTCTTGAGTGGGGAAACTACCAGAGGAGGGCGAGACGTCTGCGGTCCAGCATGGTCCTAACTGATCTTGAAGAGCAAAGGGATGGAGAGGGGACAGTTTGCCAAGCAGAACAAAATCACTTGGAGGAAGGAAAGCAGAACTGAGCAGGAAAGAGTTGTAGAAGGATCTCCTGATACTGAGTGTCTGGCGAGCTAACAGCAGTATAAAGTGAGGGGTGCAGGGTAATGCACCCATGGATGAAACACATCTATTCATGGTCATTAATGGTAGGGGTTGCTACTGGGGCCATTTCCTCTTTGGTAGAAGACCTCAGAGATGCTGTGGATCTGTCTGAAAGTGCTAGCTCAGCAGAAGCAAGCAGAAATTACTGGGAAAGGTACAGAGCAAATGGGAGCTCTCATTGCACTACAGTAGACATCCCTGGTACGCTCGCACCTCGAATACTGCGTACAGCTCTAGTTATCCTTCTCAAACAAACAACAAATAAAAAGGAACAGAACCAGAAAAGATGCAGGGAACAGTGACAAGGTCAGCAGAGCATATGGAATAGCTGCTGCCTGGGGAGAGATGAAACAGATTAGGCATTTTCAGCGTCTTCAGAAATGAAACAATTGAGAAGGGAAATACGGCAGAGGCGTCTAAAGCTATGACTGTCATGGAGAACATGAAATTACTATTTCACAGTATAACTACTAAGGTGAGCATTAAATGGAGCTTCCGAGAAGCGGTTTTAAACTAATGAAAGCTTCTCCCGGTGCATGATTAACCTGTAGAACTTCTTGCCAAAAGACAGGGAGGAGACCAGCAGTATTACTGGCTTCAAAAACCAATTATAAAAATTTGTTGCAGAGAAATCGATCAAGGGTTTTTAAATGCATTGTGAGACATCGTGTGGATGAGGAAATCGCAGAGCTGCAGGGCACTGGCAGTGGGTGGACAGAACAATGTATGGCTGCCCCTTTCTTGCTCTTTTTTCCAGAGCATCTGTTCCAAGCCAGTGGCACTACTACCAAAGTATGTCTGGAGAAGTCTTAAAAGTTCCAGCTTCTGAGGAAACGTCCCTGTGCTGAAAAATATCCCAGACAACCACTTTTCACTAACTCTGATTCAAGATATTTGATACATAAAACACTAAATTTCTTTCTAATGTCTGGAAACGCAAATACTACGTTGAGCTTTTTGTATGTCTGAGGATAAACCTATTAAACCTATTAAATGATCAAGCCTATGGGACATCTTTATTTATCTGAATCTGCTTTGGCGAGCTGAGAGAAGGCTGAGGTTTTACCAGGCAAGTCTCCCCACCAGCAGCTGGAGTAAGTGGGTTGTTCACGTGTGTTCATGTGAGCTTTGCTTTGTGTGCACGGAAAGGCAACTATGGAATTGGTCTTTCTCATCAGATGTACGAAATCAAGGTGTCTTTTTTTTCCTCATCTTCCATTTGCTGTCAGAAGGTGCGTGTGTGATATACTTTTTCCCTGGTAGTTTCCAGCAGAAGAGCTGCAATCTTTGCCTTATAATGGGCACAATTTTTTACTGGTCAGGAAGAAGATCACTGAATCACCAGACCAAGCAATGACAGGAGATTCCTTACTTACACAAATCGTCCTGTGGCCTTCAGTAAACCCCTGAACTTTTGCTGCAGTTCCCCACCAGCTCTGGGGTGTGTGCTCTGCACCTCGGTGGAGCTGGGTGAGAAGAAGCTGTGTGTGGTTAGCATGACTCTACAGCAAGCACAGCTCTTGTGCTAGTGCTCTGCCTCACGAAGGAGGGACAAAGGACAGCAGGAATACTCAGAGCACCATGATGACAGCAGGATAAGCGCTTGCACTGTAAAGGGATGTAATTTTTTAGCCTGTTCCGGAGCAGGTTTTGCTCAAATGGCTCCTGCAAAGAAAGATGCTGAGAAGAAGCAGTTACGTCTTCGCTGAGGAACATACACCCAATGATCACAGGTGGATCTATGGGGTGACGGACGGGAAATGAGCCCCAGGTGCTCCCAGGGAGACGTGTAGGTTTACAAATGGGGGCAAGGTCTGAGGGCTGTATTGGTGCCAGCCTGAACAAAGCTGCCAGGGCTCATGGACCGTTTCTCACCACATCCACCTGCACTTGGCCAGGAAATATAATGAGGGCAAAGACTCGCAAAAATGACCTACTTGTGCAGGCTGTTTATCTGCGAACTAGTCATGGTGTTCAAAGGCCTGCAGGTAGTCAATATAGGTAAAAACAGAAGCAGAAGGGACCCAGCACCTTGAAAGATCAGCACCTGCCTTTCTATGAGTACAAGGGGATTGCATTTCCTGCCTAGTCTCATCTGAGCTTTTGTTGACTTTCTTTTTGGGGCTTTACTAACTGATAAACTCCTGCACATTATGCTATTTTAATACCTAGCAAAGAGCCTTGTCTGCTAAATCACCTTATTTTTCTCTGATCGGAGCACAGTGTATTCCTCTTTTTAGTAGAAGGTATTAATTTAAATTCCATAATCCCAAACATATTCTCGTTTCTGTTCTGTGCTTCAGAAGGCCAATGGCATTTTAATTTAATAAGGGAGAAACACACATGACACTGTGTTCCCTGCAACTGTCTTCTGACCTCAATGAGTCTTTCCCAGCTTTCTTTATGTTTCAGCAAATGCAATCTCCGCTTTTATTGAAGAACTCTATTCTTTCTAATACCCAGCTTCTACCTGGCAAAACTTAAATATATGTAACATTTTCACAGTAACTTTTTATATGTTATTTGCATTATTATTTAGTAATAAAGTCTGTCAGTGGAGCCTTAGCAAGATTTATGTCCCACTAAAAAAATTGTCTGAACATATGCTGGCCTTTTGCAGAGAAATAAATTTTATTTTGGTTTGCTTTGGTTTTGGATTAAAATGAGTTAACTTATCTAGCAATATCTTGATTTATGTCAGCTCCCTTTGTCTTTCCAAGTTCCATAAGCTTTGTTTACTGGGAGAACACTTACCTAATTGGGTACATGGTATTACTGAGTGTTTTGTGGCATGTACACACTTGAGTCATGCATCACGGTTCCTAAAGAATCATCCTTTGCCTTTTTTATGCTTCCATTTTGCTGTTTAAGCTTACTTAAACCTACTTACTCAGTTTGAAAGAACGTGTGCTTGTTGCAGTCCTCGTGCCCCTCCTTTAGAAATGTCAAGGAACACTTGCTCGCTCTTTTCACCAGTTTGATTCTGCTCCCCTTTGCTGTTGTAAGTCAGAATCTGACCCCTTTGGAGCCTGCCTCACGCACAGGTGCTGGCAGATCAGAACCTATCAAGCCTGGCTCATCATCCTGGCTGGATGATGATGGAAACCCCTCAAGGAAATGGGGGTTATTTTGTTGGTAGTTTTGCAGACTTTTCTGAGTGGTTTTTCCAAGAAGTGTTATTTTAATGAACAGAGGTCTCAAACTTCAGCTGCCTGTTGCATTCTAATTTGTTCTTCTTACAGACTTCTGTAGCTTGTCTAATACACATCTTTGCATGTCTGAGTGATAGCACCTACCTCTTCCTATGCTGGCTTAACATAGATAACACCTCAGTGCACCTCTTTCCCGGTACCCAGCACTGCACTTCAGCGTTGGCATCTCTAAATCAGAGCCCCCTCATTTACAGCTCCTCCCTGGCTGCTAAGCAAGGAGGGCACCTTGACTTCAGATCTCGCTGTGCTGTCCTTGATCTGCCAGATCCAGAATTGTTCTCGTCTCAAACACACTGCTGGGGCACTTGCAGAGACAGGGCTGTTGTTTTTTGTGCTATTACAGAAGTACCCGAGAACCACCAGTTGTGATTTAGGGCTTCACTGTGCAAGCTGCTTCTGGCCTTGTTTCACAGGGGCTACAATTTTCCTCACTGATCAGGTACAGCAGAGAAATGAAAGCCATGGGTGGTGGGGAGAGGTAAGAGCTGCAATCTCAGTTTGGTGTCAGCCCTGCTAGGCCCTGGCAGTGCTCCCCGAATGCTGTAGAGCAGGCATTGCTAAGGGTTTCGGCTGGAACAAAGATCCCGGGTAAGTGGGGACGTGCAGAGAGAAGGGTGGTTCTCTTTGGCTTTATTCTGTGACTTGGTGAGTTTGCCAGGTCCTGTGTAATATTGTTTATTAATAACCAATCCCTGGGATCTATGCTACTTTGCATCCTTTTAATGGTGCTGAGCTCTATGTTACTGGCTCTGCTTCTAGCTAAGTGCTGTTTTCGGTGTACTAAGTAGGACGGACTGGAAAATAAGAGCTTCCATTTCATGAAACATTTAGCATTTTCATTTTTTGTCTTGTTTTCTTCATATTCTAGAGGAAAACTGAAACTGTGGGGGTGTTTACTAAGGGCATGAAAGACTGTGGTGCTCTCACAAATACTGGTTTTGCCACAAATCCTCAATAGCCTCTCCCAGTAGAACAATGTTTATCTTGCTATGCCTGGGACTGGTTCATGTGCCTTGGTACTCCGATTTCCGTGTGTTTTATATCTTTTACTTTTCCAACTTAGTGGGATTCCCAGTGCTGCAGCCCACGTGCTGACTGTGCCTCACGTTTTGAGTTGAGGGGCATCCTGCCATGAATTAACAACGAAGCCTCTGTCCCCACGTGCACACAGTGTTATGTCCTAAGTGCAGCCCCCAGAAAAACTTAGGTTTTTTTTTTTTGAATTGCGATGTATTCAGGTGGAAGAGTTCATGGGAGAGGTTGTTGTGTACTGTTTCCCCTTTCCATGGAGGAAGCTTCCCATGCAGGCCGTGTGGGGTGGGTTTTGCACTGAGTAGTTTCATAAATAAATCAGACAGCTCTCCAGAGAGCATCTTCCCCCAGGTGCCTGCCTGTGCCCGGGTACAACCTTGGTCTGTGCAGCTCAAAAACTGAGCTTGGAGTAAATCGAGCTGTGATGGGTTAAGAATAGGGAAAAGAGACCAAACGTTGAGATTGGGCAGAGTGCCCTCAGCCCCGCGCTGTCGCTGTAGGATCTGTAAGTGGAAGCGAGGATCTGTAAGTGGGGAAAAAAGGCTCCAGAAGTGGAAACAAGGACCCGTAAGCGAAAGGAGGCAGGCCCAGCCCTGCCTGCAGGCACGGCTGCTAGTGGTGCCCGAAGCCGAGAGGTGTGTCCTGGGCCCGGCCCAGCCACGTTGCGGGTCCCGTGCTCGGGGCCGAGCGGGGAGCCCCGGCCCGGCGCTGCCCGAGCCCAGCTCGGGGGCTCCCGGCGCGGCCCCGCTGCCGGCAGGGCCGGGGGGCGCCCCCCGTTCCCGGGGGGGGTCCCGGGCGACTTCGGCAGGGAGCAGGGGAGGGCAGGAGGGGAAGGGGGGGGTCCCGGCGGGGGCCGTGCCGGCAGGGGGCAGGGCTGGGAGCCGGCCGCTCGCGTTTCTAGGGCTTGACGTCCTTCCAGCTAGCCCGACCCCCTTCCCGGCACAGCCTGCCCTTCCCCGGCGGAGAAGTCCCGAGAAGTGGCGGCGGGCCCCCCCCTTCATCCCCCTCCTCATCCTCCCCCGGAGCCCGGGCGCGGCGGGGCCGCGGCGATGGGCCGGGAAGTTTGGGGCCGAGGGGGGCTCCCGGCGCCCCGCCGCTGAGAGCCGGCCGCTGCGGGGCCGGTCCCTTTTCCGAGCAGCGGGAGGGCGCCACAAAGTGAAATCCATGAGGATTCTCGGGCTTCTCCTGGAGAAAGGCTCGCATATGCTGCAGTGTCTCTGTGGAAGGCGCCTGAGATCCAGCAACAGCCCAGGTGGGGAGCGCGCGTCCTTGTCCCCGCCGCCCTCGGTTCCCAGCCCGGGCGCCGCTCGGCCTGGGCTGGCCCCGTTTCCCCTTCCTCCTCCTCCTCCTTCTCCCACAGGTGCCCGGGCTCTGTCCGCGGTGCTGACTCCAAAGCTTCGGCCCCGTCCGTACCCCGGTGCCTCCCCCGCGGCCCCCTCCTGACCTGGATCCCCCGTCCCACCGGCAGCCCCCCCACGGGTCTCATTTCCCCCGCAGAACCCTCTCCTCATGAGCAGCCCTCATGTGTGTGTCCCCCACCCCATCGGGAACTCCCCACCCTAGGTGTTAACCCCTGCTTAGTTTAGGGGTGAGCTTCCTCAGGGTGCCCACAGCCCCACAAGACTCAGGTTTGGGGCTGGGCACACTGTGAGCTCTCCCCGTACCCGTTGTTTGCAGTACCAATGTTTGCTTGGAGGGTGGTGAATGTCTTGAGTGGGGATGCCCCTAGGAGCACAGGGAACCCCTGGCTGCTTCCGATGGGGCGTGGGAGGCTCCCAGCCTGTCGAGGAAGGAGCACTGCACGAGGATAGGAGCACAATGGGGTGAAGGGCTGGAAGACGTGCTTGATCCTGAGCTGTAACTAAGTGATGTTTGAAGAGGGCACTAAGCATATGAGCGCCTTGGTTTGGTGTGGTACTGCCTCCGAGTTTTAGGGTGATCCTACTGAAGTCCTTTAAGTGGTGTCTCTGCAGCTTCCTTTGTGCTGTGCGTGTTTCAAGAGTCTAACTTTCCCTTTCTACAACACTGGGTAAACAGTAATGGAAAGAAACTCTGTGTTGTTATTATTATTATTTAAGATTTGTAGAAGTTATAGCACCGAGCCTGCTGCTTTGAGCTTGGCTGGGTTTCAGTGCCTAGTTGGCTTTCTGCTAGATCTGCCTATTGAACCCTGACCATTGCAATCTTTGGGCACCGGATGCTTACAAGGATGTCTTTATAGTATCATTTTTTAATGCTTATGTTGTTTCCTTATGAGAGATCTTAGTCTCGTGAGAGAGAATTTTCCACACCTCCCGCGTAAGTACTCGCTGTTACTCATTGAAGAGACGGGCGGTGTTTGGGGAGCTGTTGCTGAGGTAGCCTCGATTCCTTTCTGGCCTAGCATTTGTGGTAGCCTCTAACTTCAGTACACCAGGAGCTGGTTGTAGTGCCCTGACAGTTACCCTGTTGAGCTGGTTTGGCTTTTCTGATGGATCCCGTGCTAAGACATGATTGATGGATATGTGGTGACTGAATCTTTCCTCATTTCTTCTGCTTTGAGAGATACTGGACGTTGTATAGTCTGTGTTTCATGATGCTGTGCTATAAAGAGGCCTAAAAAGCCCCTGGGAACGCCCTCGTGTCACTACATCTAGCTGGCCTTGTTCTCCAGGTACTAGGCCCGAACCACTACAAGGCCACCAACGGGCCGCCCCAGGTGTGGCGTGTTGCTTTGAATCAGGCTGCTCAAATATGTTTCCTTTTCCTGGCTGCATTTGTTCCCCCTTCCATTGGGGTTGGACTTTACATTTTTAAAAAATATGAAAATGTGGGGGAAAAAAAAAAAAAGGAAGAAAGCTGCCACTTACGATGAGGTCACTGGCTGGGCCTGCTGGAGGAGAGATCTCCTTGCTACTGCTTCACAGAGTCAGCATACCTCAGGAAATAGGTACATACTCCTGCAACAGCCCTTAAACGTGTGGCATTGTGCCTAGTGGGACTACACCCGTCAGAGATATAAACCAACATAAGAATGATAAATTACAGGAGAGGAAGGACCATGGAATCACAGACTAGAGCAGCAATGGCGTGAAGTGCTGTGAGCTACTTCCATGCCCTTGATCATCTTGTCTGAGGAGTTGTACTGATAGCCAGGTGGTTATGCCAAACTATTTGGCCTTTTGTGCACTAAGGTTACCCAACAGATTGATCAAGACTTTCAGCCTCCTCCTACCTACATTTTCTTTCATGAAAACAAGTCATAAGGATATAAACGCGTGCTTAAAGTCAGATTCATACTTGTGTGTGGTGCTGACTCAGAGCCCTAGACCACTCCTGACTGACAGAAACTAAGGCATAATACTTCAAAGAAAAACAGCAAAACACTGAAGGTGGTTGTAGAGTGCTGTGCAGCTCTGTTGTGATGCTAGCAAAAATCTTAGCGAGATTTTTGTTACCGCTATGCTAAGACACCCCACCTCCACTCTTAGCTATCTCCAGGCTGCTGTTTTCGTATGCTTCGCTTCTGAGGTCTGCTGCCACTTGTCTCAGTCTGTGCAGGGGCAGACTTCTCTGGTTGTTGACGCAGCACCTTGCAAAATGTGGTTTAATGGGTCCCTAAGGTACCACGACAGTGCAAGTAATTCAAAGCAGTACGGAACAAGAGATTTATTTCTAATCCCTTGTGGATTTCATTGCAAGTATTTTGGCACAACGATGTCCTGTCTCATCTTCCATGCACATCACTTGTTATCTCACTTTCACAACTCGTGAGCTGACTGATTGTATTGCACGTGCAGAGTTATTTCCCTTCTGGATGATATCATAATTAATTTTGTTGAATCTTTATTTCTTGGTTAATTTATTTTCTCTGCTAATAAATTTCCCCATTTGCTTGGGATGTGCGGTTTGCCAGAATCACTTTTGCTTTTAGCTTCTAAGTCAAAATAATGAAATAGATTGCTACAATGCGAAGGGTGAGATAAACATCCGATAACCATTGGAGATATAACTGTCACTGTAGTTATGAAAAAACAATGCAGATGACTAGTACCTGGTTTGCAGGGACTTCGTGTAAAAAAAGCATGTACTAACTACACTAGTAGGAGCATGAAAACTTCTGCTGGTGAGTATTTCAGTCTTTGTATGTAAGACTTAGTATTTGGCTGTTCGTGGGGTTCTGTCTCTTGCCTGTTCTGCACTAGGCTCCTGTGTAGACCCCCCTCTGGGTGCGTTACTGCTAAAACCACAGATATGTCTCACGTTGTCTCATCAGCCGGAATGAACGCATCTAGCAGCAACGTTTTCAGCCTTGTTTTCAGTAGTAGAGGCCTGGCTGTGTCCAGAGACTGATCTATTTTCAAACCTCTGGGTAAAAAGTACCTCTCGGTTTAAATCCCTTTTCTGCAAATCAATGCCTACAGTAGAAATTAAGATCATATTGAAAGTAACCCCTGAACTTGGCCTCACTGGGACTCTTAACACTGGTAAAATTTGGAGATGCTCCTGGAAATATGCTGATTGATGCTGGCTTTATGGCAGATTAAAATGCTGTCTGGCACAGAGTGTCTTTATGTTTCTCCATGCATCACAACACTAAGCCTGATATTTGGGGCAATAGCAATGAGCATTCTGTCTAGGTGGGCAAGGTCAGATTGTGGCTCTGCTATTAGCCTGTCTGTTACTCTCTGTACACATCTCTGCATTTGTCCTGAGACTATTTGGGGCACTGCCATAATGTGCCTGCACTTGCAGGTGCAAATGGACTCACACACATAAGATGTAAAATTGCATATTCAAGATTAATGTTTGGCTTACAAGCAAAACCGACGTGCCTTGTTTTGCCTGGCATTCCTTGTTTGGCTTGTGCAGTGATCTGTGCATTTGTGTACGCTTATGTGCACCAGTTCTGGAAATTTTTCCCACTGCTATTTATTCGGGTAGACAGCAAGTTAGGTGTAGGACATACACCGTGCCCTCAGCTTCGTTAGTGGAAGTAATAGGTCTGTGCATGTAAGTGACCGAGAGTAAAACTTGGAGCTCCTTGCTGGGCGTGGGGAAGCCCGACAGCCCTGCAGCCCGTGGCCGCTCAGAGCACGGTGTGTGCATTTTGGGGGGAGATGGGAAAGGGGACTTAGCGAGCTGGAGGCAGGAGCTGATCACGGGGCTGAGAAGCGATGCTGTTGCACTGGGGGTCATCGGCATCTTTTCATTCCTGCGTCAGCTCCCTTACCTGCCGCTGTTCAAAGTGTGTCAGCGTCCCTGCGTGCATTCTGCTCAGGCTCCCCCATCCCATTGTGTGTCTTTGGAAAACTAATGTGTACTGACCAGTGGAAATTAAGTGCGTGTGCTGTTGCGGGGTAGTTCTTATTGTTGACACTCATATGCTAGCTGAAATAATACCTTTGTCTGATTTAGTTTAATTCATCTGGGAGATGAATTAAGCAAAACTATGAAAATTCTTTTTTATTTTGTAATAGGAGCACTCCTCTAGGGTATTATTCAAGAATAGCTATAGCATTTTAAATCCCCGCTTTCCTTTATTCTGAAGTAACCTTCCCGTGTAGACATATGCTGAGTATCTCTCCTGGAAGCTGTGGTGCTGGGGTACCTCTGGCCTGTCTGAGCTAGAAGTGATGGCTTTGATAGAGTTCTTATTTGGTGAAATAGCTTGGCTTCTATCATGCAGAAGTTCAGAGATTTACAATGATTTTAAAGACTACATGTATAACTTTTTCTAAGCGTTCACAGCCAGGTAAGTGTAGCTATGTGAAGGAAAGTCTTCAATTTCATGCAGGGCTTTATGGTTCACTTTGCGATAAAATTTTTCAGAAATCTTCAAATGGGGGGCTGGAGGCTTCCTGGGTGTGAGGTGCGTGGCTGGCAGCCAGGCGGCTGGGCTCCGGAGCTGGGAGCCTGGAACTGGCAGGTCTTCAGCGGGTCTTCTGGGTCTGAAACTTCTCTGGGTCCTACCAGAGCACCACTGATACTGAATATTCGTGAAATGCTTTTCTTCTGGTGAACGAACAGCTTCAGGCAAAGTAAGCTTCATCTGAGTTTTCTTAAGCAGCTGGAATCAGGATGAGAGGCAACTCTCTGAAGCAGAGGTTGGCTGGTTTGTGGCACTTGTCATCGGGAGTTTTACAGGGTTTTGCAAAGGAGGGGAGTTTAACTCTCTCCACCTCCCAAGCTAAACCAAGGGCAGAGTTTAAACACTACGGGCAATTGTAACACGCTGTAAACTTTAAGTCCATGTGGGAAATGTTAACCAAGAATTTTTGTGAAGGATTTTTCCTACTTTTCCATTGGTTTTCCTGAATAACTGCATACACAAAGTTCTGTCTTCTGTGTTACTGTTTTTCCAATGTGAAAGTAACAAAATAATCCACTTTCATAAGCAGATGCTTAAAGCAGCTGACTTTCAGAGCAAAAGCTTTCAACATAAGAGCTGTGTGAAGATCATGAGGTCATGTCCGCTCCAAGACCAAGGAGTTTTTCCGGACCTGGGTCTCAGTTCAGCGAACTGTTTAAGTGCACTTTTAACTCTACGCATGCACCTAATCCCATTTTAAGATGATCATGTGCTTAGCGGAGTCATTGCTTTAGATGAGTGGCTTTCAACCTTTTCTGACAGGCATCACCCCTAAAGTTCTTCCTGTTTATCCAACTAATTTGACATTACGGGTGGTAGGCTTACTCTCTGTTTTTTTTGCTGGCCATTCTGGAGGTATTCACGAACAGTTTGCAAAGCCCTGTTCCTTAAAGAAACTGAAATCCCTTGGCTTTGTTTGTGAGAACGACCTACTGCTCGTTTACTTAATTTTGTTCCCAAATCAGTTCACTTCTCTTCGCGCAGCCCTTTCTGTTGCTTACCAGAAGGAAACTATTCCTTTTTTACTGGTCAAACTGCTGCTCGTCGTAGATGTTTAAAGCCAGGTGGTAGAGATATCATCAACAGTTCAGCAGGCTTTGGGAGCGAAATGAGATTGCTTATGAGATGGTTGTACACAGGGCTTTCAATTGTATGAAGGGATGTTTGCTTAAAAGGCCTCTAAATAGATTCTGCCCCTCGGAGGAAAAGAGATGTGTAACATTTAATAATAAAAATAGCGTTTCTTCCCTTAGCCTGAAATGGCATGGAAGGAGGTAATCATGTTTTGTACGGCGAAGCATTTTTCTAAATGGCATGTTTGTGCCTTTCGAGTATTGTGGCTGCGATTGGCTGCCGGGCCCATTTGCATGTGCTCAATTGCGGTCCTGGAGATCTGTGACAACAAGCCGGCAAAGCCAGGCTCAGCTGGGAGCATGGAAGCTGCTGCTAATTTAGTGATGAGCCACCCACAGGCCCAGCGTGAGTCATTAGCATTGTTTTGTTTTCCAGATTCGGCACTGAACGCTTCCAGGATCCAAGCTGGGGATTATCTCTGGAGTTGTATTTATTCCCTCAAAGCTTTGTTTGTTTCAGATAAGAGAGAAAAATTCCATTCTGCAACCCGTGCAGTAATTAATTGTTTCCTTATTAGTGTCCTCTTCCTGCTTTAATGTGCATTCACAGCCGTTTGGTCACTTGAAAACTCACTCGTGCGTGGCACCGCGATCGCGCTGCTCCATCCTCGTTGCGTTGCCTCGTGCACCGAGGGGACGGGCGGGTAGCAGCAAGCACGGCGAGGCGAGGCAGCTTGGCTCCGTCAGAGCTGAGATGGACAGTTACTGCTCTCTGTTCTTGTATGTGCCCCAGTACTTTCCCAGCAAGTCTTTTTCTTAAGCAACAGCAGTGCATGGGAGCAGCTGGGGCATCCCGTTTGTTCCAGGTCAGGAGCCTGACCTGAGGCTGTATCCCCAGGTGGCAGGCCTGGTCCCCTCTTGCTGAGATTGCTCGTGCCCCTGGAAAAAGAACAAGAAAATCCCGTCCTGTGCTGTGATTGTGACAAATCCAATCAGTTTGGTCCCAATTTTTAGCCTGTCTTCCACACTGTCTTCTCATACAGGCTTTTGTGGTGTGCCAGGGACCAGGCAAGTGTGCCTGGGACACCTGGGCAGGATACAAAGGAAGCGTCCAGGAGCAGGAAGATGGATCTGTGTGGGCATACGAAAACATGGAAAAGTGTTTTGAACGCAAAATTTGGATGCGCACTGGGTGGGGAAGACATGGACAGTGTGGGAGGGAAACACGAACATGGGGGTAGAATGAGGGACCCTCTCGCCAAGGGAGAGGGACGGGGAAGGGGGGGACTCTTAATGAAACTGGCTTTAGAAAATCTTAGTGAAAATGTTGTGCTGTCTTTGTGAGTAGAAGTGCCCAATGTTCTGCCTTAGTCGAGGGAATTTTCAGGATGGGGGAGTGTGCAGGGGGGACCCCAGGTGTGCAAGAAGGGAGGGACAGGCTACAGCAGCCTTCCCTATGGGGCACGGGGTGGAGCTGGCCATGCTTAAACAGAGCTTTTGAACTGGAAAAGCAGAAGGACCAGAAGTGTCTGATACTCCCACAGTGATGATACTCAAGCGTCTCAGTGTTGGTATATCTAGAAATGACTGCTGGAAAGGAGCTGCCAAGTCCTCTCTGTTGCAAATTCCTTCTCAAGTTCTGCATTTCCTCTTTTGTTGAAATGTGAAACGAAAACCAAACCAAACTGAACAATCACTGGTAGCCCGATGGGACCAGACAGCCAACGTGCTGTTAGTGTTTGTCTGAATTCCTGTGACTTACTGTTGCCATTGCTTACCTTCTCCCATGGGGTTTTTTTGCTGGTGGAGACAGCAGCTTTTCCTTTCTGTGTGGGCAGCCCTGACTCTCTGGTCTCTCACAGGGGCTTGCAGGCCGTCATCCTGCAGAAGCAAAATCCAGTAGCAGCCAGAGCGTGTTTAAGTGTGCCTGGCTCGATGCAGAATTGCAGCGGTGAAATTCATGTGCAGACCCTGACGTTTTGGGGACACCCCCCATGTCCCAGCGCACCGTGCTTCCTTACCTGCTTCCTAAGTTTGGAGGCAGCTCCCCAGCATCGCAGTCGGTGTGGTGCTAGGCCTGGAGGCACTCTTACATGCTGCTTTTGAAAGGCTGATTTCCCCTGGCATTTTTGTTCTGTGTAAGCAGGGTATAATCTTCGTAAATATTTGGTTGGCTGATCAGACAAATTTGTATATAAATATTCAGGCATGGCTCGACTTCCTGCTGCTGGGCTCCGGCGTTCCTCTCGGATGACTGGGGTTTATCTTTTATGGATAAGACAGAAACTCGGTGTGCTTTTTCCTCTGTTTCAGAATTGCTGGAGTTTGTGTGATGAATCCCTTAACCTGGAGAGGCAGTTCTGGGGATAGCTTTCATGTCTCTCAGCTGCTTGCAGGCTGCTCAGCAAGGGAAATGCTCCTTCCCTGCCTCCACCTAGCCTGGTAAATGGCTGACACACATCTTGCAACGTCTCCGGGGAGATCTGTTACTGCCCTGCAGCTCATTCACAGCACCTCGCCCAAGAGGTGACATGACTTGTTGTTTATTTTTCAGGGTCGGCTTGTTGGTGGTTTCTTCTTTTTTTCTTTTTTTTCCCCCTTTGTTTGAGGTTAGGAAAGGTGACTTAGAACAATGGGATTTCTTCAGATGACATGTCAAGCGTGAATAAAAAGTACAGTTAAGAGAGAGCATGTCCTTTTCTGGTGAAACACTTCTGTGAATTAATTTCACTCCTGTTGGGCATTCCTGGATGCTGAGAGCCTCCCTTCTGTGTACACACAGCCCATGTCCTTTGGGTCGACACTTCCCTGTCTAGCACACTGGCTGGCAAGCCCCCAGGGAGGGATCCTCCAGCCTCCTGGAGAAGGCCAGGAAACATGGTTTTGACGATAGAAGTACAGAGAGAGAAATGCTGAGCCCAGAGCATGCTGGAAAGGCAGGTGCGTGTCTGCCTCCCATCCAGAAGAGCGAAGGCTGTGTACAACCCCCTTGCACCTGGAGGTGCCACCTCTGTTTCTCTCCTCACCCCCTACTCACTCGGGTGAGCTCCACATCTGGTGCCAATTTCAACCTGGTACAAATTTCAGGCACCAGCCTTCGCTGCTTCTGTGCTCCCAGGCTGCGAAAGGGGAAACCAGTGCAGAGCTAGGGAGGAGAGGAATGGTGGTACGCCTCTATTATTTATGGGAATGTTCACTTGGCTGTTAAACATCACTGGGTTTAAACACTGGAAGGATGTGCTTGCTACTGAATAAGCACGTTGCACCACTCACTGCCAAGGGACGGTCTTCTGTTGTAGCACTTCTGTAATCTCTCTTTAAGCCTTGAGACCAGGAGCAAGCATGCCCTACTCCCTGTTTCAGCTTTCCTTTATCCACAGCACCGTTGTGTTATAGAACCAGATCGTCACTGGGTTTGATATATGCTGGAAAGCATTATTTGGCAAAAAAAAGAAGCCCCTTTGAAAAAAGCCAGCAAAAAACCTATATGGAGTCAGCATCAGTTAACAGAAAAACATGAGAGCAATTCAAACGGGCCAGAATGAAGTGTCCGTCTCTCCCAGTAGTATTCTTTCTCCATCCACATTAAACAGAAAAAAAAGTGAGAAAACAGCAATAGGGCATGTTCCCCAAATGTTCTCCCAGCTGCTATTTTCAGCTTAGGAAGTTTTCTGCGTCAGTCATGGTTCAGTGTATTTAGAGATTGTCAGTGGATTTCTCTTCCGTGTGCTTGACCAGGCTCCCCTTGAGTTCACATACATTTTTAACATCCTAGTGTCCTGTGGAAAGGGTTTCCCCAGCTCCGCTACCTGACGCACAAAGACGTCCCTCCCTTCCCTCGTTTTGCACATGGTTCCTGCTGGCTTGGTTCGACGCCTCCCTGAGACCGGGTACTGAGTGAGCTGGTGCAAAACTGGTCCTGTCCTCTTCTCCCGGCACTTGTGATTTCATGGACCTGAGACATATCCCTCCTGAGCCGTCTGTCTTGCAGTCTGAAGTGTCTTTGCTGCCTTTCTTTAAACCATTCCCAGTTCTGGTAAGTCATTGTTGGAACGGAAGGAGCACAGCAGCTTGCACAAACCATAGCTTGAGCATTGCAGAGGTGAAGGGGAAAATGAACTGAAACCTCCTCTTGTGCTTCTCTCTGGTGAGCTGTGGTGGAGGGGGGCTGCCGTGGCCCAGAGGAGCAGCTGATGGGAGACAGCGGGGAGCTGCTGCCCCTCCTGCCCTTCCTGGTGCAGATCTTTGCAGCCAAGCTGGGCTTCCCCACAGCCAGGGTGAGCAACCAGAGTGTCTGGGCACAGCCAAGCTCCTGCAGCACGTATCTTCTGCATGGTGAGACGAGCTGCAGCTTAACCCCCCTGATCGTATCAGTGAGATGTCCACGGAGTGCTGGGGAAGGCGGGGAGATGCGCTCAGCCTGATGTTTAGGCTGTGGGTGTCTGCGTGTAACCACCCCGGGTGGCAGCGCACCTCCTTCTGTCTGTCCCGTCTGTACAGCACAGGCAGTAACACCCTTTGTGAGGCGGCTGTGGGACCAGCTCGGGACCTGTATGGGCCACTGCAGAACTCTAGATTTCAAAGTAGTTTAATATTACTCCAAGTCTGGACACTGGAACTGGGGAAATGGGTTTGGATTTTAAGTATTTAGCAGAAAACGCACTGTGAGAATTTTGGAGTAGGGATGCGATTCCTCATTCATGCTTGGAAACTCTTTTGAGACCCCAGCCATTCACTAAGCTCCCATTAAAAGCTCATGCATTATAAATTTCTCACAAAAAAGTATTTAAGGCTCAGTAGGAATGCAGCTTACCAGGGAGGTTCAGAGGAACAGATGCAGGCCATTGCTTTCCAAGGGTTAAGCGTGACCAGGGTTAGAAGGTGGCCAGCGAGCAGCCGGGGTCGTGCAGTGGTGGATGTGTGGGTACCCACCGCCTTGCCCTTCTGCCTCTCCAAAAAACCTTGCTCAGGGAAGGTGTCTGACGCTGAATCCACAACAGCACTCATTTTAAAGTGCTCAGTTATATTTTCTGCGTGAAGGCAGAGTCATTCGTGGCACTAAATATTAATGGAAGTGTTTCTGGAGGTAGATTGCATAGAAAAGAGGGTTTGGGTTGAGGCTTGCTTATCGGCTCTGCATCACCTGCAGCAGTGTGCTAGTGCACGGGCGAAGTGGGCTGTGACCTCAATCAGCTCGTTCATTTTAAGCCCGTGCTGAAGTGATTTGCCAAAACTGTGCTTATTCAGAGAAGGAAAGCTGACTGTGTTTTCCTTGCTCCAGCTAGGTGAATTACAACATGTAAGTGATTTTAATGATGAAAGGGCAAATTACGCTTCTAAACAATAATTTAAATTTCCATAAAGAATGTTAGTAGCAGTCAGGATGTCAGATGGTAGATAGTCGTGTTTATACTTGGGTAACAGCCCCTTCTTGAGACATTCTTTCGTGCTCTTACATTTTTATCTCTGATTTTTTAAGATGAGAGGAGTTCATTAAACCCAAGTCGTTTTATGGCTTGTGTCAATAGAAAACGTTCTGTGAAATATTCAGAAGGAATTGGTTACAGAAGCGTGGGGAAGATGAGGAAGAGATTGTTTTCCTGTCGTGTTCCCTGTATTCTTCGTCCTCTTGCTTTTTGATGACTAAACTGTTCTGTATTTGAAATTAACTGTTGATTGGAAACTCTTGCAAAAGTAAGACAAATGAGGCTTGATTTTGAAAAATGCATTCCTAATTGTTTGCCTCGTTCGTGTGTGCAATTAGCATGATTGCCACTGGAAGTGGCCATCTGAGAGCAGTTTGGGAGATTTCTCTCTTTTTCTGCTCTGTTTTCTCTGTCTCCTTCTTAAGGCACCAGCTTCTGTGATGTCTAAATATTACCCGTGGAAGTTTAACGTGGTAATATGTTTATTGATCTCCTTTCATCTCTTACCTCTCAACTTTCAGACGTTTGTTGAAAGCCTGGAGCTGATTATTCCCTTCTGCTTCCTTCTCAAGTCCACTTGACGTGACGTAAGAGAGGTTGTTTCATCTACGGGGGTGATCTTGCAGTTCAGAGACTCAGATCCCATTGGAGTCTATGGATTCTTACATGGCCAGAGTAATATTTAAGCACTCTCCAGGCACGCATAAAGGATTACGACACTCATCTGTCAAATCTCTTGCTCCCTCCTCAGGAGATCTGTGCATGCGGGGGACATTTACTGGTGTCAAGGTGGCATTTTTGTTTTGTCTGAAATGTGATAAATTGAAAAGGAAAGGTGGAAGAATCTCCTGAGTGTTCTCTTGAGAGAGGCTGAGAAACCTGGTTCGGGTTAGGGATTTGTGGGACATGTTCAGTTTTTGGATGGACCTGGAGGTTGTTCTCCTGGGATCACGGTACCGGGGCTGCAGTTCCTCAGTGCTTCCGACATCTGTGATCTGTGTGCATGTACTCTTGTTCCCTCCCTCTTCTACTTCTGGGTGACAAGCCAGAGCAGGAAACTAACATTTTTTCTTTTTTAATTATTTTTGTTAAGGCTAATTTTCAGTCAAATCAGTAATTTTTGCTGAGTCGTTATGGGGCCGCACAAGTGCTGCTGCTGTCAGGAGGGGAAGGGGCAGGAAAGGCGCAGTGGGAGGCAGAGGAACGGGTCATACGGCCCCCAGCGGCAGCTGCCCACGCTTAGCTGGGATGGAGGCAGTGGGATACGCACCCCTCCTGGTGACGTTCACATTGCATTCATTGCTCCTGAAATGTTCTCCATCCGGAGATACAATTAAGTCCCAGCTAAAGGCTCGGTGCCTCTCCTCTTGTGGGATGTGACTCAGAGCTCTGGTGCAGAGGTGGGAGAGCCGCGGTTGGCAGTGCTGTAGGAGACAAACATCCCCTGGCTCATTAATCCCGGGGTGGAGAGCACGCCGCCTGATTGCTTATTGGCTGTGGCCTTTCATTAAGGGTAAACTTAATTTTCCCATATCGACAGCTGCCTGATGGAGGGGCCGTGCTATGTGGCAGGCACTGAAGTGCTGAAGGCAAACACCCAGATAAAGCCATATGTCAGGAATTATACCAGCAGTGTGATTCCTTCTTTTCTTCTCCTCCACACTCACTCTCCTTGTTGAGAAGAAACCATCTCTGTGGATGAGGTGTTAGACATGCCAGTCCTGGCCACTTCGCTAGCTAGGAAACGCTGGGATGTTAACGTGCTTCAAGTGGGACAGCTGCTTCTTGCTGCTCCTTGCTCATTCCTGGCCTAGGTTGGGACTGATTTAATTACAGAAATGTGTTACCGCTGCCAAAGAGTCCTCCGAGCCAAACAAAACCTTTGTTTTCTTCCTGCCCAGTCCTTCTGATCCATCCCAAAGCACACACGTTTATTGTGCTATGAGGAAAAACATTGGAAAGAATCGGGCAGAGCACATTTTGGCGGGGAGCATCCATTTCTGCTGGCCCCAGCAGCGCTCTTCCCACGCCCCGGCCTCTCCATCAGCACAGCTCCCTCGAGCACCTCCCCTCCTCGTTCTGAGAGCTGCTCCAGCCCCTTCCAAACATATAATTATACATATGAAAAAATAAACTTGTTCTTATTCGGCACCTGATAAAATGGTGACTCAGGCATTTTCATTTCGCATTGGAAATGCAAGTCCTCTCGCACTCTGAGTGCTCGCCAGCATGCAGCCTGAATCTTAAAAGGAGCTGTGTCTGCCCACTGGAAGGGCAGATTCAATGGGTACAAGGCTTTCATAAGTAACTTCATTTGACCCCAGGATTAAGCAAACCGAGGCCACTTACCTGCCTCTGCACTTGCCCGTGCCATGTAGTTATCTCAGCAAGACCCTGACCCGCACATAGCAGTGGGCTGCGGAGGTTTTGTCTTCGTTTATCCATTGCTGATAGGTAGGATAAATATCCTGCCCTTGATATCAGCCTGCAACAAAGGGTTTTTGGCAGACAGGCCCTGCTGAGGGGGTCAGTGTTCTGCCAGCTGTGCAGGAGAGCAAAGCACCAGGGGGCGTGCAGGGGAGCGCAGCAAATGCTGAGGCTCTCAGCCCCTTGCTTTATCCACCGGGCAGCGCTTGTGCAGCGCCACCAGGCCTTGGCAGGAGGTGGCACAGCCCAAGGCATGGGAGGGCTGACGAGCTTCCACAGTCCTGGGGCATCGTCTGAGCAGGGGGACTCCACTCAGTCCTGGCACTGCGAGTTCGTGCGGCAAGGAGAGATGGCAGAGAAAGCAGAGGAGCAGCAGGGAGAGGTCTTGGAGCAGGCACTTTCTGGCTGGTCCCCGCAGACAGCCTCATCCAGCCTTCTGGAGGATTTGCTTTAGCCAAACGTGCACAAGACTCGTTTGGCTTCCTGTCGGGCTGCCCACGTGCTGCTGGTGACCTGCTGACGCACAGGCAGGCAGGTTGGACCCACAGGAGCGAAAGAGAGGAGTGAACCAGGCCAACCTGGCAGCTAGGAGCCCTCTGGCCAGCCGGGCGTTCAAGGCACATAGTGGAGCAAGGACACCTGGTCGGGTTTGGGATGGCCCTTGCGAACGTGGTGCTGACCTCCTGTTCCTATTAGAGAGAGATTTCTGTGCTGTGTCAGGACATCGCTGCTGTGCAGGCTGGAAGCAAGGTGCTTGCTGAAAGGCATAAATCTTCCTAACCAGTTTCAATTGAGTTATTTTTAAGCTCAGGGCAGGCAGTGCTATGAATCCCATCCCATTAGGGCAGGAGGAGAGGCAGCCAGCTAGACAGGCTCTCTGGAGCACAATCCCCTCTTCCTCCCGTCCTTGTGCCGAGCAAAGAAATTCTCTGAGCTGTGACAGGGTCTGCCACCAGAGCAACGCTGCCCTGTCCCTGCCAGGCTTTGTGAGGGGGACTTAAAAGTCCTCGCAGTAAGCTGGGTACGTATGCCATGTTGTTTGATTTTGGTTTAGAATTAAGAATTCAGAATTATTTAGAATTACGTAAACGCTGTTTTGTTGTATACATCTAGAGCAGCCAGAGCTGTAGCAGTATTTATACAGAACAGGTGCTGCGTTAAGAAAAGAGGCAACAGGTGTACAGATACATGGTTTTGCCCTTGCTTCTACCTGCAGGCCCCTGAGGACTATGCTGGAATCAACTATTTGTTATATGTACTCATATAATTCAGGAACCAGAGGCAGCAAAAGGCAAACCCAAAGTCTTCCTGCTTCTCCTCCTCCTTGTGCCCACCCTGGCCCCAAACCCAGCACCTCCTGGCAGCTTTTCCCAGGAATACACTGAGCAGAACCCAGACCCAGGGCTCGTCCCTCCTTCTCCAAGCATTTACACCGACATCAAGCGCTGATGGAGCTGAGTAAACAGGGACCCCTCGGGGGAAGGGCTGTAACATCTCTGAACACGAGCCAGAATCCTTTAATCATAAGGAAATAATCCCGTAAGTAATTTGAGGCAGCAGTCTGCAGGGCATGGGGGCTGCCTTCTGGCTTTGCTCCCAGAGTCAAAAAGTTCTCTGGAAACTGCTGCCCTAGAGAAGGAAGCGGAGGGGAAAGCCGCTAGAAAAAGACATTTGGATTTGGGCTTTTACTTTTTCCCACAAGAACATAGCTTGCCTAGTGAGGCAAAAATAAAAGCCTTGTTTTGGTCTCTCTTTTTGTTGGGGGAAAAGTTGTTCCACGTTGTGAGTAACGCCTCACGATGATGTTTTTGTCTGTGCTGTAATATTCATAGAGTGAAGCAAAATGGGGAACCGGAAAGAGCATTTTTGGGTAATTTGTGATACCTGTTAAAGTGCTTTGCGTGCTTATCTCAATGAAGCACTTGAACTCCGTGCTGTTTCTGCTTTTTGTGGCACCGTGCAAAAAGCTGCGTAATGAGCGGACTGAAATAAAGCAAATGAAATTTGGGGAGCAGAGATGCTGGTGGGGGGTAATCCACTGCGAATTCCCGAGGGTCGGGGAGCAGGAGCCCATCGAGCCACCTTGGAAGAGCGCCCTGTCAGTGCAGGACCGATCCCGAGCGCGTCCTGGTACATTTCCATAGCGGAGCAGGGAATCGTGCCACGAGGCCGCCCGATCGACCGCCTGCCCACGGCTCGCCCCGAGCCCCTGCAGCTGCTGCTGCGCTCCTCCCGGCTGCAAACCGGCTGTGATCGGGGCAGGAGCAGCCACGGCTTTGAAACGTTCGGTGCTGTGTGTTACAGGGCTGCTCGTGCTCGGAGCTCGCCAGCCGTAACTGGAGGTGTGCCTGCCACAACTGGAACGTGAGTCCAAAGGATGCAGGACTTTTCTGTCTGCTTTCCAAAGCGCTCACCGCTCTTCCTACCTCCTTAATTTTCCATCACCTGCACGTTACCGGTGCTTTCCTAAAGGCCAGGAAAAGTAAGCGCACCTTCCAGTTGCTCTCTGCTGCGCCTGCTGGCACCGCACCGGCCTCGTGTGGGCATCGCTGTGAATGTCACCGCCACTGCCACCCGGCAGCTGCTGGCAGGGGGAGCTGCTTGCTGCGGAAGCAGGGAAGCACCGGGGCTGCTCGGTGCCCAGATGCTCTCCAGGAGCTTACGTTTAACTAAGAGGCAAGCTCCCTGCCTGCCCTGCAGCGTGGGTGTCCGGGCTCGTTTCAGGCAGGTGCTGCTCTGCTGGGTGTTTGTGCTCTCTAGGAGGTCTGCGAGTGCTGGTGGCTGTGTTTGTGCAGCTGCGCTTCAAACGCCGTGCATCAGGCCCTGTTAGTGCGCAGAGCTGACAGCTTCATTAAGTTAATTATGCCCAGGGCCTTCCCTTCACCTGGTGCAATGAGGAGTCACGGCATCCCCTGGATGCTTCCCCGTGGCTGCTGAGCTGGGGAGCTGCAGGGGGTTGTCCTCTGCCCCTACAGCCTGGGGCTGGGGAGGGGGCTGCTGCCCTCACCTGCAGAGCCAAATGCCAGGAAGGTGAAGCTGAGCTCCTAGGAGCACGTTTTGGTGCTCAAACAAGTCAGTTCTTATGCTGTAGGGACAGGAACTGCTCCTCAGCCTTCCCAAACCTTCCTCCCTCTGTCAGCAGCCAAATCCCCAGAGCAGCAGCAGCCCTGGCAGGGGTAAAAGCGCCACGCGCTCTGCAGCATGTTGGTGACAGGGTGGCAGGGACGGATTAACCCTCAGCGGCAGAACCGGCGCAGTGATCACAGCTGGTGGGTGGCTGAGAGCCCCCTCCCTTGGGGGACAGCCTGAAAATGGGCACGTGGCTCCGGGAGCTCCAAATAGCCCTGCTTAGAAGTCCCTTAACGTGTCCGCCAAGCCCAGCCTGCTTCACTTCTCTGCACTCCTCTCTTTGGACCCAGCACAGGAAGGCCTTTCCATGGGGAGAGGAAAACGAAAGCGCTTCTGAGCCCGGTTTGCGATGCGCGTGACATCTTTAGTGAAAATGAACATTTTTCCTGCAGCATTTGCAGACATCTGGGTCCCAAGTGTAGTTCACGAGAGGGGGATTTCAACCCAGCATCTCCCACCAAGGAGCTTGGGAAACGCCCGCAGAAATGCACCTCTGTGCCCCGCTCCTGGAGCCGTGCTCCCGTGCCCAGCAGGTTTCCAGCCAGCCTTTTCATTCACTAGCAACGTTCCAGGGTAATGATAATTAATTACTCACGACGAGTCATTTTGGCTTTTCGGGGGCTGCCAGAAGGTGCCTGTGGGACCACGGGGAGGCAGCCAGGGAGGTGAGACCCGGGCTCGCTCCGTGCCAGCACCTCACTGGGTCGGAGCCTGAGCCAGAGTCCTGCTAGAGCACAAGGGGCTACGCTGCCTTCTGGTCATATCAGCGTAACAGGCATCACTGAGCACCAGGAAAGCCAGAAGAACCCTATAAAATGGAACTGTCCCACAGAGCCCCTAACGACTTCCTCTGGCGTAAAAGCTAACGGGGTGCAGCACTGTGCTCTCAGGCCGTTTCATTCCCAATAACGTTAACGCTCAAAACAAAATCTGCTGGAAAAATTGCAAGGAGCACCGGCCCGCTGAGGCCTTGCGGCATCCTGCCCGTACTTGTTACTTGCTGTGATCAATGGCACTGCAAAGGGCACGTCCCAGGGCAGGAAACGCCTAGTTGTACAAACAGGCTGTGCCGGGACGGCACATAGCACCCGGGAGAGAAAGCGGTGGTGCGTTAGAAATAATGGGCTCTCTGAGGGTGATTTTACTGGGCAAGGTAACCTCAAAGATTTATTTAAATAGGCCAGAGCTGCGAGGGACTGCTCCGTCGTCCCTTGTGATGTATGTGCTAGTCGGAGAGCAGCTGGCAGTGAAGTCCCAGCTTTTTCCAGCGTAAGTTCATTTCAGCTGTGGCTCTGCAGTACTTGTTCCGTGGCGAGCTAAAGCGACGTCCAGCAGAGACTGTGGAGAGAAATGGGCAGTCAGGCAGGAATATCTGCATTTGTGTCTCTTTTCTGTTCGTTTTCTGCAAATTTTGGAGATCTCCTCGAGAATAAATATTGAGTAAACCTGTTTCCGGAGAAGAAACTCAGAAGCTTTGCCCCTGTGATCTGTTCTCAGTTGTTGCTGCAGTCAGGATGTGGGACCAAGGCTGTGGAAATTTCCTTTTCCCAAGCAAGCATCTAGCCGGTGCAGCACAAACTGATCTTTATTCCATTAAAATGGAATATAGCGCTGGATATTAATGCGGTGGTGGAAAGCCATACGCAGCCTTTTTCCTACGTTAATTTCCTACTTTACAGGACAAATTACAAACGTCCGGCTTGCATGACTGGCAGAGCAAGAACCGCTCGAGGCAACATAAACAAATAGCGCTGAATAACAGAGCGAGCGGGGACTTGCACAGCTCGCAGACAAATGAACAAGCAATGCAGCAAAGGCCAAGCTAGTTAGCTAATGTTTTCCTTTGTAATCTGTGCGTCTGCGCTGCCCCGCGGGTTGTAATACCCAGGACTGATGGGGCAGTGCTGCCTGGTGTCCTCTGCTGCTGGGTGACGTGCCCAGGGGCGCTCGCCAGATTTCGCTGGGTGTGTATTCTGGCAGCGGAGGTCTTAAGATAAGCTTTGCTGTTCGTGTAGGATGACTACGGTAAAAATGGGTGGTGAAGGAGCAGAAACTGTCTCCCCGCTGTAAATTTTGTGTGTGAGGCAACCGCAGGTCCAGACTATTTCAGGTGCCACCTGCCTCTGAGTGAGCCCTGGGCTGCAGTGCCTGGGACCAGGCAGGAGGGGAGGAGGATGCAAGAAGCTTTCGTACCCCTCGTGGGGCAGAGGAAAGCACTGAAACCCTTATGGTCTCTGTGATTAGCTGTAAAACATGGCCGTGGTGACTAATGATGCCCACTCCAAGGCCCTGATGTGCTTCTGATGTGGCTGCTTGGGGCTTGCTTGAAAATCGGCATCTCCCTGTGCCGGGCTGTGCCCTGCCCATGCTCGCGAGGACGTGGCCGGGTGCTGCTGCACACTGCTGGGGCTGTTCTGCCCTCTTACTGGGTGGGTTTGCAGCAGGAGGGGGGGTGCCCGCAGTGCCCGCTCAGTGTTCTGCACCCTGGAGCAGAGCGAGCTCTGGGGAGGCGAGCAGGGCACCTCAGTGCAAGGTGCAGACCCGGCCCTTGGCGGCTGGCAGCGCTGCCTCACAGCTTGGGCTCGGGGTGAGGAGCACAGGGGCTGCACGGGCAGCTTGAATTAGTGCTGCACAGCAGGGCTGGGCTGTCATGCAGTGCCGAGCAGGACGGAGAGAAAAAGTGTAAACTCTGAGTCCAAAACTCCAACAGAAAGAAACGCTTTATTTCTAACTTGTTAAAAATACGTTGAATAAAGCGCACTGAATAAAAGAACGGTCAGGCGTCAGACTTACAGAGCAAAACATTTTCCTGGCTTTCAGTTCTTTCAGATTTTGTTTTCAATCTGATGCTATAAAATAGTGCAAATTCACCAAATACCCTGGTCGAAGTACGTGCAGATGTCCAGCGCGGGGACGATGAGACCGATCGCTTTGCTGGCCTGCAGCTCAGGGCACCTGGAGCTGCTCGTAGTTGGCAGGGGAAGCCTGGCTAAGCAGGACCCGGGGCTGTGTGACATTGTGACAGCAGCAGCAGTGACCGCAGGCGGGCAGGAGGGCCACCATCTCGCTGGAGAAGCGCTCTCCTAGGTAATCGCATCTGGGGGCTCGTCTCGCAGCCCTGGGGGAGCCCTCGGGGGGTGCAGCTGCGCTGCGCGTGTGCTGGCCAGCAGCAGGTGGCAGTGAGCTGCTGGCTGTCGCAGGGGATGTCACAGGGACAGCGGGTCCCCGGTCCCCCCTTCACCCTTGCTGTGGGGACACAGGACAAAACCCAGCCTGAGAAAGGGCCTGGCTTTCCTGGGGAAGTACTTGAGCGCTCCCCCCCCTTTTGGCAGGCGCTGAGCATCTCTCTCTCTTGTCACCAATTTTAAGGGCAGGCGTATTTTCGGAATTTGAGCTGAAATGGTTTACTTGAAGTTTCTGTTCAACCGAAAACCTCCAGGTTTGAGTCAGGGAAGTTTATTTGGGGGGTGGTGAAGGTGCTGATCTGCTGCACGCAGCAAACAGGGGCTGCAGTGGTTGCTGTTGGGAAGCAGGGTGGGGAGCTGCCCTGCTCTGCTCTGCTAGCCTGGAGGGCTGGTGGAGGCCCCTCATTTTCCTCACTCCTCTTGAGCCCAGGCATTGAGAGGAGCATTCCCTTCAGCTGACCCCACAGGAAGTCCTGGCCCATGGCGAACCCTCTGCGATGCTCTGCCCTCGCTGCCAGCGTGACCGGAGCTGTGACTGCAGCTCCACCTGCGGCAGCAGTGCGTGCAGGGGCTGGGAGGGAGGATCTCCGGAGGTCCCCGAGAAGCCCGAGGATGATTCCTCCTGCTTGGGACGCTGCGCCGGGTGTCCTCGGAGCGGGCAGAGCTGAAGGGGGCCAGAGAAGAGGTGGTGCTGGGGTGGGGTGAGCCCAGGCACGAGGGAGCAAGGCAAAAGCTGGCCGGCTCTGGGGGCTGTCACAGTCACCGAGTGGCTGAGGGTGGCAGGGACCTCTGGGGGTCACCTGGTCCAAGCCCCCCCCTCAGGCAGGGCCACCTGGAGCAGGTCTCACAGGCAGCGTCCGGCTGTCTCTGGGGATGGACACTCCACGACCTCTCCGGGCAGCCCGTGCATGGCTCAGCCTGCACCACGCAGCAGCGCTTCCCGGTGCTCAGCGGGAACCTCCTGTGCCTCCGCTTGCGCCCGCCGCCTTTCGTCCTGTCCCCGGGCACCCCGGGAGCGAGCCTGGCTCTGTCCCGCACCCGGGATGCCGGGCCCCTTCTTTTGCCGCGAGGGCACCGTGCCGACCCACGCTCCCCGGCCTCCGCAAGGACCCCGAACTCCTTTGCTGCCTCGCTGCTTTCCACCTTCCCCCCCCCGTCACGGGTCTTGCAAATTTGGCTTCGGGGGGGGGGCGGATTTCTGCAAGGGTTTTTGCCTCGGAGCCGGGGGGCGGCGGCGCGGCTGTGCCGGGCACCGAGCGGCCGCTGGGGGGCAGCGGCGCTCCGCCGGCAAGCGGGGCTGCTGCTCCCAAAAGGAGCCCGCAGGAGGGAGGGGTGAGCCTCCCGGTGAGCCTTGTTTGACCGGCTGGGAATTGAGGAGCAAATCCCCTCCGGAACAGCCCCCCCGTCTCACACGTTTGGGTCCCGGGAAGCCCCAAGGCTCGGCATCGTCCCGGCAGCTGATGCAGCTGGTGCCAGGTTTGTGCAAAAGGGTCCAAAACACGTCCCAGCCCGCTGCCAACTGTGCCATAAAAAGAAGCGAAAGCGTAGAGAAACGTGCTAATATAGAAATAGTGCTTTTTGGTAATCGGTGTATCTTCTGAAAGCATTTGCAGACATTAATAACGACGGTACTAGAGGAAGGGAAGGGGAGTTATCCTTCCAAAGGACGTGGTGTAACAGAAGTTGTTAGTGGAGCCCTTCGTGCGAACACGGGGTGCGTGCACCTGTCCGGACTGATGTCAAGAGGTGTTGATTTTTATCCTCGTTTTTTTAAATCCACGTGGGTTTGACTGTGGGCTGCCTACGCCTCTCACAGCAGAAGGAGCTGTACGGGGGCTGGCTGGGATGGAGTTAATTTCCCCCCAGCAGCCCAGATAGCGCTGAGGCTTTGTACCTGTAGCTGAAACAGCGTTGGTATCACCCCAGTGCTTTGCCTATTGCTGAGCAAGAAAAACAAAATAAATAAATATAACATATTTAGGAAACATAAATAAAACCTGCTCCAGCCCCCCAGCGCCAGCAGGCTGGGGTGGGTGAGAGCTGGGGAGGGGACGTCGCCGGCAGCTGACCCGAAGCTACCAAAGGGATATTGCACACTGTGTGCTGTCACACTCAGCAAGAAAAGCCGGGAAGGAGCAGGGGGGGCTCGTTATGAAAGCCTTGGCCTTCTCGAGCAGCCACTAGCGAGCGTGGTAAGGCCCCGCTTCCCAAGACATGGCTGAGCATCGCTTGCTGATAGGAAGCAGAGACCAATTGTTTTCTACTTTTCCTTCTGCATGGCCTTTGCTATTTTTTTTCCTTTTCCTTTGATTAAACTGCTCCTTATCTCAAGCCACGAGCCTCTTTTCATCCTGTTTTCTCCCCCTGTTCTTTTGGGGTGTGGTGGAGCTGAGCTGCTGTCCGTGTGCAACCACCACAAGAGCGCAGGGTACGGGACTGGGCTGCTGCCAGAGACACCGTAGCGGCTGGTTTGTGTCTCCTGGTCCACTGGAGGTCCGTGGCACCTGGTCAGCCCCAAGGGGAAGCTTTGTAGCTTGGGTAAAGGAAAGTCAAGGTTGTTTTTTTCCTCGCTTGGTTGGTGAGTCTTGTATTTCTGGTCAGTTTATGCAGCGCAACTGGTGCGGGCGGTTCCCCTTGCATGGCAGGTTCTCTCCCTTTCCAGACCCCGTATCTGGCTGCCGTCCTCCTCTGTTGCGTATCAGTCCATGGATCCTTCCACCCTGGGACTGTCCAGCTTCATTATAAAAAGGATGAATTGCGCCCCTTCCAATCCCCGTTCAATACCTTATCAGGACTATTCCCTGTGGAAAAAGCAAAAACTGGGTTTGTTGTTATAAACTACAGACTGCTAGAAACAAAGCTGGGAGAGCTTTGGCTCCGATGTGCAGGGGTGACCAGGGTGCCCCTCACAACCAAAAATGGTGTTGGATTTACAGGCAAAATGAGTTCTGTTCACTGTTTCGGAAAAAAATACCTGAATTTGTAATCTGAGGCGTCCTGCGGTGTTCCAAACCATCCTGTAATTGCACTTGCGAGACAAATCAAGTTCCAGGGTATTTTGCAATCCCCCTCCCCCAAAAAACACAGCGGAAGTTTTAAGTTTTGGATTTTCACCAAATTAACCTTTTAAGGGTTAAATAATCTGGAAAAAGAAACAAGATTAAGCAAAACAAAGCCTTGCTTGGCACATCCCACGTCCTCCCCGCTTCAGGGCTGCCAAGCTCTCGCATCTTTGTACTGCTTGCCGAGGGACCGTGGTGCTAAACACTGAAGTCCTGGTGGAGCAAGGTGGCAACCTTGTCATTTCCAGCAGTGCCACGGACATCCCGCGAGCTGTAAATCCGCTGAAATAGGCAGCGAGGGGATGAGCGTGGCTGGGGGGGGCGAGGCCGCTCTGCAGCAGCGGGACCAGGCGCTCTCCTTACAGCCTCACAGGGGGGAGTAAAATACGAGGGGGTCACGGCTCGTGGTGCAGAGGAGCTGAGCTGGGAGGCAGAGACGTGTCAGCAGAAGGGTGTGCTGGCCCTTTCAGAATGGGGGGGCCCTTCCTGACACCTCCAGGGAAGTTTCTTTGTGAGTTTTCCTGTGGTGAAGGCTCTCAAAAGCATTATCATCGCCCTTGTTTATGGATGGGAGGGATTGGAAGCGTGGGCAGGAGGAGCACCAGTGGTCACTGCGGGGCGGTGGCGGACCTGGGAGCAGAACCGAGCCTGCTGACGTGGTGCTTTGCCCTTGGCTTTGAGGATGGTCTGCAACGGTCGTGTCCCAAATGCTTCAGTGCTGTGCTTGTGAATCAGGCAGAAAGCCTGCTCTAAGATCAGCCAGTCTGGTTTTAGAGCTGGCATAATCATAATTCCTGTGCCACCAGAAGCGGGGGGGGGGAGGGAGCAGATAAAAATCAGAAAATTAGAATTTATTATAATAAAAGCCAAAGTGCTAGAAGCCAAAACTGTCATTGTAATGCGAACTCTATTCTGATAGCGTCCTATTACATTGTGTAAGAGGTTGAACACGAGTAAGAATATCTCGGTCGGTAATTATCTGATTTGTGATATGTAGCTAATGTGTATTTGTTGTTCTGCCCTACATTATGCAGCAGCAATTCATTTCTAAACAGCATTAGCTGGCAATGTAGTGTTTCAGTGCAGAAATTACGGGCATAAGCATAAGTTTTCCTTAGGCTGAGTAGTGGTGAAGAGGGGAGACAGCAGTCCTGGCGGGTCTCCTGCTCTGAGCCGTCCACGAACGCAGCTCACCCGTTCCTTTTGCCCGTGCGGACCCGTGTGTTGTATGGATAAAGGGGAACGCTTAATGCAGAAGGTGACACTGCCCGGCTTCGCAAGGGGCTGATGGATCTGCTGTGGCTTTAAGAGCAGCGAAGGGAACCCGTGTAGACAGTCCCTGGAGCAGCACTTGCAAGAGAGTTGGTGGAGGACAAATCAGGTTTGGGCTCTGGGCAGGCTGCTGTGTGAGGCTGGAGGCTCAACCAGCTCTCCGAGGGCACAGTTTATATCCCTGAGGCTATTTCTCTCCCCGACCCACCCAGTCCAGCAGAACGGCCCCCTGCCCCAGCTGACTCTGGATCGCCAGGGTGTCCAGCAGGCAGAGCAGGCACATTCAGGCAGGCAGAGCCCGGCGGGCAGGAGGGCCGCGGCTGGCATCCTCCCCATCCTGGGGTGAGCCTGGGGCTAGCGGCGGCCCTGCAGCCTGCGCCGATCGATAGCAAAGATCCGCAGGGGTGGCTTTCAAATTAGATAAGCTTTTGAGCTGCTGTCTGAATGATCGTAACAGTATAAACACTTGACTGAGTACCCGCCTGTCATTGCATCCCTAACAACGCTTACATAACATCGGTTGTGTTTTATGGGATCTTATTTTCTTGCACTTTATTTAATGGCACCACTAAATAGAAACACTCAATAATTGCCGTCGCTTATTTTAATTCATCAGTTAAATGAGAAGGGCCATTAGGATAGATATATTTTAAGATGGAACAATTAGCAAAAGGTAAGGGGACAGTGCTCATTTAAAAAACGTATTGAGTGTATATCAAACGTCTCCCTGTTCTTAGAGCCTTAAAAAGGGGCTTTATAAAGACACAAGTTATTGTTGCTGCAGATGAGAGAAAGGGTCTCCTGGCTTACTGTATTGCAGGCTGTGCCTTGTCATCTTTCCACAAATGCGTGTAAAAATAAGGGGGCAGGATGAGAGCGGAGATGTACCCACTAGTCCTCTTGGAAGTGTCTTATTCCTCTGATAGCTAGAAACCATGTCTAATTCCTAGTCTAAATTTATTCTTGGCCAGTTTCTGCCCGTTTGCTCTTGTGCCAGCATTGTCCTTCAGCTTATCTGTCCTCTGGCTGCTGTAATTTGTGCCCTGTTTACATTTCTTCCTGCCTGGGCAATGAAGATCTATGAAACATGTCCATTCTACTTTAGTTTGTAGCCAGTTTCACTTTCTTAATTGCTCCAGTGCCAGGGCTTCAAGCAACGCGAGGGAACATCCTTTGATTTAAAAAGAAAAGCTTTCATTCAAGCTGTGTAATGTTACGGGCATATCTTCAGTTTGATTGAAGGGTTATGAATGCTCAATTTTTTTCACAAAATTGAGAAGCTAGGCCAAATTTGAGCTGACAGAGTCCGTGTGAAATAGTTTAAATAAATAGCAACAGAAAGAAAACTTTTCAGACCCTACGTTGTACCAGGGGTCAAGAAAGCAAAGTGAGAGGCTTGCATCAGTTGCTGAAGGTATAAAATAACAAGGCTGGGAGTAGCGTGTAGCTTTTTCTAGAATGATTGCCTGGTGCCTGCCTCCTTGTGCTGGCTGGTTTTTGAAGGGGAACGTCGCAGCAGTCTGTCTGGCATGTGTAATTGGGGCGAGAGCTGGTGTGTGCAGCACAGGGGTGTCTCGCATGCCCCAAGTTCAGCCAGGAGCAGTGGTAGCACAAGGGGCTGGGGCTGCAGCTCGCAGAGGGGTCCCTGGAATATCGTCAGGTCTGGAAGCCGTCTTCATTCTGTCCCTTTTGATCATCCCAGCCAGCGGTTTTTGGCTCGTGACAGTTCAGATTTGCTAGTGAATAAGCAAGGAGCTGAAAGTTGTTGAAGGTAATGAAATGTCTGTGAAATATGCTCCGTCACAAGGACATGTTTGCGTTGCATGTGTTTCTTTTGCTGCTCCTCTCTTTGAGATTCTTTACCTGCATCTTTAATGAGGAGGCAGACACTGTCCTGGTAGCTACAGATCTTCAGACTTAATTTCCTAAGTGCCTGAGGAAGTTGCTGCAGGGTTAGAGGTGGCTCTATTTCTCAGTCACTCCATTGTCACATCCGCCTTTTTATACGAGGGCACCTTTTTTTGAACCCCACAGTTGGCAGCGTTTGAGGTGGGCTGGAGAGGTATCAGATGCGCCAGTTTCTGGAAGTACCTGCTGTAGCAGAGTGAAGAAACAATATGCTTCTCCCAGCACTGAGAAGGGAGCACGTAGTTTGGACATCCTTGAAGAAACAGGAGGATCCCCAAAGCCAAGCAAATGGGAGACAAAGCCTGCATGAGGCCTGTGAAAACAAGCCAGGGAAGAGGGAGAGCAGCCTTGGAGCCAGTCTCACAACTGACCTGCTCATGCTGCTGATGGAGGCATAAGCCAACCATCCTCAAGGCTGGAACTAGCCAGCATGTTCTGCCTCAGCTCCCTTGGATGGGGAGGTTTTCCAGGGATTCAGGGCCTCTGGAGATGCTGTAGACAGAGGCAGCAGCAGGATCCACTTCTGCTGAGGAACAGGGGCCTCAGGAGTTAGGGAGCCTTATAAAAACCATGTTGTGCGTCCCAGGTGGGGAGGATCTGAGTCTGAGAGTAGCAGGGTTTCCCCTTCTCTGTTGCCCTGGCCCTCTTTCAACTCTGAAGGATGTTCTTTGGGCAGGAAATCCCAGCACATCTGTACAGTTAATGGGTAGCTGGTCAGCCCTGCATGGGGTGCTGCTGATCTCTGCTGCCATATTGCCACCTGTACCCAGCACAAAGCCATGCTCTCCTTAATTACTGACAAAAATGACTCTTCAGAAGCCTCCCAATAATTACACAAGCACCCACTTAAGTGGCTTTTAATTTAGACTCCCCACCCCCACACTCATACAATTTCCAATTGCAAGCACAGCTAATCTTGTGGAAAAGCTTTTGCAGGAAGAAACACAAATAACTTGCCACCTGGTTCATACCGCCTTGCATGAACTTCGGTGAGCCCATAGCATCCCAGAAGACGACATTTCCAACAGGCCAGAGCAGACGCGTTCAATCATAATGAAAGATGAGAGCTCTTGTTGTGAGTTTCCCTGCATCCGACAACACTTGGCAGTGCTACAGCACCTTTAGTTGGAGTGCTGCTGGCTGCCTTGCCAGCTCGTCACATCACCAGAGGCTGCCCCGTGCCCCTGCTGCCCCTCCAGTGCCCACAGACGCCTGCAAATGCCCTGGGGCCAGCGGCGAGGATGGGTCATGGCCTCTGTGCTGGGTGCCACGGGGGGGGGAGCTGACAGTGCCTGGGGTGGTGGGGAAGGAGAGTGGGGGAGGATGGCTGGGGAAAAGAGAGCTCCCAATTTTGCAGCCTTCTTTGTGGCGACAGAAAGGGAAACTCAGGGGTTCCTGTGCTCTCATCCCAGCTGTTTTCAAAAGGGGAGGCTTTAGGACAGGGCTTCGATGGGTAAGCAGGATCCATCACTTGTTTCTCCATGCTTGGTAGAAGGGCATTGCTCTCTCCAGTTATTTCTGCTGTTTTACAGAGGTAGTCTCTGTGCCCCAAATTCAGTCAATGGCTTGTCTGTATGAGGGCTCCAACAGCCCTTTAACTGAATAATGCGTTTTGTGTTACTCAGCAGAATAAGACTAAAGAAACACTAGCTCTTTCCCTGAAGTGAGTAAAGAAACATACACACGAAGGGAGGACAGGCAAGCAGGAACGCATAGCCAAACAGAGAGGAGGAAAGAAATCACACAGTACGGGAAATCCTTGCCCAAGATGAGCTGTAGAGATGGTACGAATAAAGGAAGCAAGGGAACAGGGTTGCCCATGTCCAACAGTTCTTCTTGGAAAACCCTAAAAGAATCCTACAAAGTGGTTGAAGCAGCTGTTGCAGCTTCTTCTCCAAGTACAAGTACTTCTGGAGTTCAGCAGTCTGAGGGCAGAAAAGGCCAAAGATGCAATTCATGGGAGGGAGACACGTGTGAGTGATGCGGGTTGAGAGGCTGTGACGGATGGCTGTAGAAGGAGCAGCCAAACAACTGGTAATGGAGCTTTTTTCCCTTCAAAAATGCCACTTTATCAAAACTGTGGGAGGGAGAAAGGAAATAGTAATTAAAAAAAAAAAGTAAGTCCACTGCACAGGGATTTAAAGTCTCGGTTTCATGGCACTGCTCTGCCTCGTGCAAAAGCAGAGACGCGAGTCCTGGTCTTGAGGGTGGCGTGACCACCAGCTCCCCCGCAGTGCTGTGCTTTCTCGCTCCTCTGGCATTTCACAGTGAGCTCCAAAAGGTCTCATTTTCATCCCTTGTGGGGAACAGACATAGCTTTGAAACCTCGAGGTTTTCTGCAAAGTGGCTTTCTGTTCATTTTAGTTCTGGCACTAGGCGAGTCCCAGAGGTCAGGCGGAAAGGACTATTTGTGGTTGCACGGCCTGGTCTCCTGCGTTACTTGAGTCCAGACTGCACAGAGCAAGCCCAGGAAGTCTTCTGTGACAGGAATATCAATAGGGCAAGAAACTTCTAGAGAACTGAGATTTGGATGAGAGGTTAGGAAGAGCCATTCCCAGCTGAGGGTGGTGCAGAGCCACATTCCCAAGGGAGCTGTGGGATTTCCACTGCTGCAGGTCCCTCAGCAGGGCTCGGACCAACCTTGTCAGCGGTGATGAAGGCGCTGCTGGCACGGTGCAGGGGTGACCTCTCCAGGGTCCTTTGTACCCTGTGTGCTATGATATCAGCTCATCTATTTTTGAAAGAGGTTGACTCTTAGGATAGAACGATAGAGAATCCATCACAACTCTTGCCATATCATTCTCTTGATGAATTACCTTTGCTATTAACAATAAATACGAGCCTTGCCTTGACTTACAGCCTCCGGATCTCATCCTGACTTTGCTGGATTGAAGAGTCCCTTGTTTTCAAAATGTTCTTACTGAGAGGTGAGAGATTTATCAGTCAGGGCCAAGTTCTCTCTGTCATTCTTTTGGATGCAGAGCGCCTCAAACATTTTCCTCCCATGGCCAGACTTTCAGCAACAGCAAACTATCAGTGGCCACAGTATCACCAAACTGAGCACAGCAGATGAACAATGATCAGCTGGCCACCAGACTTTGTGTCTTCTGCCTTAAGGGTGTTTGCAAAATTGGGTGTGACTGGAACCTCATTTGTGCTTCTGCCCCGCATTGCTCTGCTGGGGCACCCCAGGGTGGCTTGGGCTCTCTCAGCTGCAGTCCTGCAGAGAAAGCTCTTGTTTGGTCATATATCTCTCACGGCTCCCAGTTCCAGAGTCAGTGCTTTCTGGAAAAGTGTGCCCAGTCTTGAAGTAATATAGCCTGCACTCTCTGTCCCCGGGGGTTTGTTCTGGCTGCATTAAAATGAAACTTGTTTGAATGCACTCCATTTCCCGGTCACTTTGGGTTTGTCCCTTCACCAGACCTGCTGCAATCATTAATTACTGCTGCATTAGTCTTTGTATCCTTGGCAAACTTAGATTTGCTTCCAGGCTCCTGATATCTTTATTGTTGTCTGGATTGCAATAACCGTTTGTGAGACTCAGGGGAGAGAAGATACGGGATTTCATTTTCCTGGGGAGATGGAAAAGTTGTTTTACTGCTGGGGAGGGAAATAAATGGCAAAACAAATAGCAAGAGGTGTGTTTTGAGGCAGGGAGGTGTGTGGGGGAAGCGATGTATTCACTTAGGTCGTTGTTACGCTGCTCTTCAGGACAACAGGGAATGTGGGAGTCTTCAAGCCTCGTCCTGTCTGTATGACAATTGTAATCTCTTATTTACATTTAGTGTTGAGTATGCCCTTGCAGTATGTGGGAGAAATAAGCAGGTTTGGTTAAATAAGATGCAATCTGGATGTATGTAACTTCAGAGGCATCCTGTGGGCAGGATTAATGTCCCAGCACTCTTGCTCTGCAGGGCTCGATGGCAGTGGGTGTACCAGGTTTTGTCAGAGTCGCTGCATTTCCCGTGAGCTCTCTGAGCTGCAAGGAGTCTTTGCCGAGTGACAGAGCAGTCGGCTGCCCCTTTGAAGCACGGCTCTCCCAACCCGGCGGGATTAGAGATACGACCTGGCTTAGGCTGTGAGCGCTGGGCTTCTCGTGGATTTGGAGACTGCAAAGAGACAAGTGAAGTTTGGGGTCAGGGAACTTTCCAAGGCCTCTTTAGATCTGTCAGAATCCATTATGTGCAGATAGAGAGATTTATGGGGCTAGAGAAAGTTTGTTTGTTCTCCTTGACAGCTTTGCTCCTTTCCTCCCCATCTTGGTCTGTGCCAGTGCCACACACACGCATTAATGAGGTTGATGCCACCAAGCCTTGACTTGCTGGGGAGCAGATGGTCCCACAGCCCTGCTGGAGGAATGCAATAGGGGTTTTGTTCTCCCTCCCTTCTTTTTATCATTCTCAGTCACATCATTGGGCTGTTTTACCTCAGCCAAGACCTAATCAGGGAGGCTCTGTTTGACTTTCAGCAAAGTCAGCTTCACAGAAACTATGAATTGAAAGGCTTTTCCCCAACTGTTTTGAAAACAGTTTTGGTTGGAATTGGTGTTTGGCTGCACGGTTACAACGTGAGGAGGTTTCACTGCGTGAGCAGCTCTCCTTCCTCACAGGGAGGGGAGATGCGTGAGCAGCACCTCAGGCCTCCTGAGCCCAGGCCTTCGTTGGCCTTGGGCCTGAAAGTGGGCCACAGGGCCACAGTCCCGTCCCCAGCCACACCACATCACCTCAGGGAAGTGGGCACCTCTCACGCTGTGGAAGGTGTGGGCTGAAATGGGCTGTAGCCTGGAGGCTGTCCTCAAATAGGATCAAAGAGAGCGATGGGGAAGGCTGGAGGAGTTTTCTCATTCGTGAAAGTGCTGCTGCCCCGAGGCCTTGGCCTCTGTTCATACAGAGAGGACTCTGTATTCAGTCTGAGGCTCATGACCGGGGTGGTTCTGTGGTGGTTCAGCATCTAACTCACACTTTGCATTAAGCACAAGGTACGTGGTCTTTTCCTCTTTCTCTCGTGCTGTGAATACAGATGCAAGACCTGGGGTGAAACTTCAAGTCCACACACTCCTTCCCCCTGCAGCTCCTGGCAGGCTCCTGTGGCTTAGGGCTATCAGTGGGTGGCCGCAGGTGAAAAAGTCTCCAAGGGGGCAGATGGAGGAGTTGCTGGATGGTGCAGGGAGCCTGCTGAGGAAGAGGAGGCAGGGGGAGGAAGGAAGGGAGGCACTTGTCTGTCCTGTCTTTCAAATGCAGCAGCTGTGGTACAGGCAAGGCAACACTTGGGTCTTCTTCCCACAGCCTGAGGTGTGTGCCCCTAAGCTTAGAGCAGCTGGTTGCCTCTGCGTCCCTTGTGTGGGATGAGAGGCTCTGCCCTGCGCAAGGTTATCTGCAAGTGCCGTTCCTTTCCTTTCACTGCTCCTTGGTTGCAGACCCTTCAGTGAGGCTCTCTTCCGATGTGGGAGCAGTTTCAGATGCCTCCCCTGCTGCTAATCCCTTTGAGTCCGTCTGGTGGAGACCACCTTTGCAGCAGGATGCAGGCAGCAGAAGCACCCCTAGACGATCTCATTCCCTGCCGCTTTGAGCAGGTGCTTCCAGAGACTGGGAGACAAAGAATATTCAGCTTCTTGAAGGAAAATGCACCAAGATATTTTCGTTCCTAGACAGCCACAGTCGCCTTCAGTGAAGTAAAGCTTTCTCGCATTCCCTGCCTCCACCTGGTGCAGGCAACAAGTCACTGAGGAGAAATAAAACCTTCTTTGTTAAGCAGAAATCCTCTCTTAGAAAGCAAAAACTTACATATGAACGTATAAAACCCAAGCAGAACTATTTCCTTTTCTGGGCTCCAGTTGGCTTTGCTGTGTTGCTGCTGCCTGTGGCCCAGTTTTTGCAGCAGTGGTTTCATTCTGCAATCTGCGTAACCGCTTACCTGCTTGGCTCTAAGACACAGCCAAGCCCAACTTCTCCCCGGGCTAGAGTTGTTTTTAAAGGCACTGCGTAAGCTAATGAATACTCTCATGATGAGTTGCAAATTTTGTTTTAATTGAATCTTTGAAGCCAAAAAAAGGGGGTGAGGGGCCCATTAAATAAATTATTTTAATATAGCAGTCAGATGATGCAGGCTTTTCTGTGTTTATTAAAAGGCCTAGTCAGCTCAGAGCTCAGCTGTGCGAGAAAAGACCAGAAAGCCAGCCAGTTTCCCTGCTCCGCTGCTGTTTTAGGGCCAGATCTCTCTCCCAGAACAGCAGATTTTTAAGGGGCTGTGTGAATTCTTATTAGGCATCCAAACATAGATATAAAGCCATGCATTGTAAACAGAATTACCCTGCGCATAAAACAAGCAAAATACTGTAAGGTCTTTTCTTTTCCTTATCAGGTTACCCAGGCATGTTTTTTAAAAAAGTCCACCCACGCAGAGGGACTGGGGAATGCCAAAGCTGCATGAATTTTAATTACGCTAGACATGCAGCGAAGGGCTACCTTGTAAAGAATAAAGTTAATAAAACATGGATATGGGCTTAATTCCACTTAATAAGCAGACCTGACAAAGCACATATTTTAGATGTAATTTACCCAGTGTGGAAATCGGGTACAATTCTTAAAAGGTGGCTGCATGCAGACTTTCAAACTCAGCGGTGCTTTCCTATTGGAAGAGCTTTGTTGCTATGCTGCTCTAAAATGGTGAATTAGGCCATTCAGAATTACTGGCCAGACATGGGTGTCATTCTTTTCCCCATTCAGCTACAGAAATGCACTTATACATTTTAAAGTGGCATTAAATTTAAATCTCTTCCTTAACTTTCGTGCATGCATTTTCAGTAGCTATGCAGAAAGAAGAGAGAGAGGAGAAAAAAAAAAGGCATGCATTTCTATCTGTAGTTAGCTCCCTGTGTACATGTACAGAATTAGTAAAACAGAGATGTGTCTAATGACTGAATCTACAGGACGTAGCCCATGGCTTTTGAAGGCTCTATGAGAAATAAACAGGATATTCTGTTAGCAGCCCTGCGGGAATTATTGCACTTCGCTGAGGAAAGATGCCAGTAACCTCCGTTTTGACCTAGATAGATCATTCTGTTTAGGAAGGTAAGGGAAGGCAATTCTAGATCTCTTCTCTGCTCAAGCCACCAAAGCCCTGAAATTCATCCAGGTCTTCATTTTAAACCTCAGTACTGAGGAGAGAAGGGTTTATTTATCCAGTGAGCAAAACCTCAGAGATGACAGTGAAATGTTGGCCTCCTTCCACGGCCCGTGCCTGATGCGTAGGCTCCTTTGAGCTCAGGGTGCAGAATTACTGATGTTTAATAAGCGTCGGCAGTCTGCTTCTCCGGCAGCGTGGGCAGCCTGACCCTCTGCTTGCTCCTGTGTGCGGGATGGGGCCTTTCTCCACAAACCACAGGAGGAGCATTGGGGTCTCTCCACCGTGATCACAACATGATCTTGCTTGTTCATTTTATGAATGGGCGCTGTTCTCTCCTTCCCTCTTCAAAGCGCAGCCTGTGCGGCTTCCTGGCTGGGACTGGAAGTGAGGAGGGAGCCCAGGGGAGAAAAGCTGCCTTAATAATTATATAATATAGAGATATTAATATTCTATTCGTATTTTTATAGAGAGATAAAAGGACGTGGACAGATAGATATATAAAGAACGATGTGCCTTAAGGAAAAATGCCCCATTGGCCCAGTTCGCTCAAACAATTCAAGCTCCACTGGCAGCAGCGAGGAGCGCAGACCCTGCCTTCGGCACTGGCTCATGGAGCAGCGTGTGCTGCACCACCCTCCACGGGGGATAGCTGATGCAGGTGGACATGGATGGAGACGGTTTCGGCTCCGTTCACCCAACTGGAAGTTGGAGGAGAGAACTTCTGCTGGCAGGGTACAAGGCATGAGAGGCTTTTCTGTTTTGCTTGGCAGCCCACCCAAGATAACACATTTCACCTGCAAGAATGACAGTGCGGGGACATGATGAGATTGGCCTTCGGTTCTCTGGCTCGAGACCGCTCTGGGCTTGCTCGGTCTTTGTGAAAGCATGGGCTGCTCAGAAAATGTTGTGAAGCTGGGGCGGGATCCAGAGTGGTGCAGAGCAGATGCGCATGCCAGTAATGTCACCAGGAGTTCATGGCGCTGTGCCTGCATTGAGAACCAAACCCTGTGGACTACTTGGCCATCTATAAATAAAGACAGACCTGTGTGTTAGCAAATGCAATACTATATTCAGTTTCACAAGCTCTACTTTAATTTAATTCCATCACTGCAGAGGCAGAGAGACCTGGGAGAAGCATTTCTTCTCGGGGTTGCAGCGGCTCTCTTTTCAGACCCACAAATCACCAGGAGAACCTGTGACCAGCTTTGTCGCTGATTAGGATCATTTTTACGTGCAGAGCTGCCGCTTTTCGTTTGCAGCTACACGAGAAAACAAATGAGTCGCATGACAAAGTTGGTGAAACTTATCTAATACAGCGGGGGATAAAACGGCATTCTTTTACCAGAGATTTGAAGACTACAGGCAGAAAGTATCTTCATATAGAGATGGAAATCCTCTTTCTTGGGAAGATATCAGATTTGCTCACATCCTTTGAAGATGAAGCTTTGGATAATTCACTGGCAGTTCAGGCAGTGATTCCCTGATTGCAAACAGCTTTCTTTAGGCCATGCCTGTACCTTGTACTGCAACACTCTTTGATGTCAAGTGAAATAATCCAGCAGAGAAAATTAAAATATGAAGCACTTTAGTTACAGGAAAGGCAAGAAAATTCTTTATTGATTGGGATAGTGAAATCTGCTCCAAAAAAATTGGCAGCGGTTAAAAAGAGATCAACAGCCAGACGTTTAGATCTCCCAAACGGTTTTGAATTTCTTCCTCCCCTGTTCTCTCCTGGAGAACCCGATTCCACCTCGTGTTGGCATGCACAGGATTAAGAGTGAAAATCAGGAATTAATGCTAGAGTTTGGCTAATCTTTGTGGTCACAATGGGTGGATATTTCACTTGCCTTTTTCCTGATGCATTACAGTAGTTTAGAGCTGACGTTCATCCCGCCAAGTAGTGACACAGATTATTTTGCTGAAGTTGGTAATTCCCAGGGGGCATCCCCAGTTGGTTTAAGGTGCCCTCTTCAACCAGATACGTGCTTCACCCCGCGGCTTCTGGTCTGGACGTGCACTTGGGGCAGGTGTTCTCTTCCCAGCTGAGATCCCCTCTCCCGCTCTGTGCTCCCCCGAGGGTTTTACGGCTCATCACCTTTTCTGCACGCAGACACGGTAGCTGTTACTCGGACCTGAAATCTGGTGAGCCACCACCCTTGTGGCAGCAACAGCAGTTACTGGCGGGGATGAGCAGAGGCTACTTCTGCGCCTTCAGTTTTGTTCGGTGCAGCCTAGAGCCTGCAGACGGGGGTTGGGGCTGCCCCGAGCAGCGCAGCTCCTGCTACAAAGCGGCGCTCTGCCTTGGGAGCCCTGGCGGCAGAGGCAGCCCCGGGGGGAGCTGGGGGCTGCTGCCGCTCGCTGCCTCCCGGAGAGCCGGGGAAAGCCGCGGAGCTGCTCGGGGCTGGGCTCTCGGGAGCCTTGGGCAGCGGCCGAGGAGATGCTGGGGGTGGCCGCACGCCGCTGGCCGCTCGGGGGAAGCCCGGCGGGGGGCTCCCGGGGGCTGCCCGGCCGGAGGGGCAGAGGCGGCGCGGAGCTGCAGTCTCCTCGCTCTGCCTGCGAGCTTTTTTTTTCTCATCCGAACCTCGATCACGTAGGATTGCGTAGAGGAGGAGGAGGAGGAGGGCGAGCGGGAGCAGCTGCAATTCTCCCCCAGCCCCCGGCCGGTACCGACCCCCCCCCCCCCCCCCGCTCCGGCCGCCGCGGGGCTGCGGAGCTCCCCGCCGCCTTGGCAGCGGCCCCGCTCGGCGTGGGCGTCCGGGGGGGGCTTCCCCGGCCCCTCCTTCCCCTCTCTCCTCTCCTCCCCCCGGCTCCCCCCCCCCCCCCCCCCCCCCCCCGTTATTCCTCGCTGCCGGACCGAAGGATGCGGGCGAGCGGCGGGCACGGCGCGGCTCCTCCTCGCCCCGCCGCCGTCGGGCGGCCCCGCGGAGCATCCTGAGCCCCGCGCGGAGCGGCAGCCGCACCCCCCGCCCTCCTCCTCCTCCTCCTCCTCCTCCTCCTCCTCCTCCTCCTCCTCTTCCTCCTCCTCCTCCTCCTCGTCCTCGTCCTCCTCCTCGCCCTCGCGTCGCTCCTCCTGCCGCTGCAGCCGGGCCCGGGGCCGCCCCGGTGGCGAGCGGCCGCAGCCCCCCGCCGGGCCGGACGATGCGGGGCGCTGGCGGCGGGGAGAGCCCCGCTGCCCGGGCACAGGCTGCGAGCAGGGCCGGGGGAGCTGCGCCAGCCATGGCGGTGTGAGCCCGGGCCGCCGAGCTGCGGCGATGTGAGCCCGCACCCGCGAACCGGGACGCTTTTTTTTTTTTTTTTCCATTAATTTTATTGCATCGCCTTCTTTTTTTTTTTTTTTTTTTAATTATTATTTATTTATTTTATTTCTTCGCCGGCCTGGTGCTTTTTTTTTTTTTTTTTTTTTAAATTTTTTCTTTCTCTCCTTTGGGGCTGCTTTTCCTTCCCCTCTCCGCCAGCGGAGCGGGGAGGGGGAAAAAAAGAAGAGGAAGAGGAGGAGTGCGAGCAGAAATGCAGCGCGGCTCGCCCTGAGCCCGGGAGCGGAGCCGCGGCCATGTGCGCGCCCGGGAGCCGCCGCGCTGGGGCCGGGGCCGCCCGCGGGCCGGGGGGGCTCTGACTCTTCCCCCCAACCCCTCGGATCCTCCGCGCCCCCCCCCCTCCTCGCTCCCTCGATTCGGCCCCAGCTGCCTCGGACGGACCTTTGCAAGCGGGGCGGCCGCCTCCCGGATTTACGAGGCGCGGGGGCGCTGCCCGCCCGCCCGCCCACCCGGGGGGGCTTCGCCGCCGACCCTCCCGCAGCGGGCTTTGCGCTCTCCGGGGACAGCGACCCCATGGGCGGCGGGGTCCGGCGGCCGGCCATGGTTGTTAGCCCGGGCTCCCTGCTCCGCCTGGCCGGCTGAGCCCTCCCCGCTCCCGGGACTCGGGGCCGCAGCGCGTTAAGCGGGGCGCCCCCGGCCCCCTTTCCCCCCCGGGGGCGAGGGGCGCAGCGCTCCCGGCCAGCCCCGGCGGCGCCCCCCGGAGCGGAGCGGCTTTGGCGAGGCGCGGGGGGCCCATGAGCGGCGATGGCAGCGGCTATCGCCAGCTCGTTGATCCGGCAGAAGCGGCAGGCGAGGGAGTCCAACAGCGACCGGGTGTCCGCCTCCAAGCGCCGCTCCAGCCCCAGCAAGGACGGGCGCTCCCTGTGCGAGAGGCACGTCCTGGGGGTCTTCAGCAAAGTGCGCTTCTGCAGCGGCAGGAAAAGGCCGGTGAGGAGGAGACCGGGTGAGTACAGAGGGTCGGGGCCCTGGGGACCCGCTCCGAGGCGTGGGGCAGCCCCCGGAGCCGGCAGCTCCCGGGGTGGGGGCTCTCCCCCTCCGGCTGGGGACGGGCTCGCTCGGCGCCCAACTTTTGCCCGGGTCCTGGCGCATCTCCTCCCCGAGCCCCTGCGAGCATCCCTCTGAGCATCCCTCTGCCTCTGCTCCGGCTGCGAGCGCCGGGGGTCCTCCGGCAAGAGAGAGCCGGTGGCTGGGTCGGGGTTGGCCTCACCCGGGACTGGATTTTTCCACCTCCCTGTAGGTGCGCTTTTTCTACAGTCTGCTCTTAATTTCTGCATAGTGGCAAGGAAATCGATGAGCTGAGGATCAATTAGAATCGTGGCCATTTGATAACTAGATCCATCAAGTGCTACTTCTTGAGCGGAGTTGCATAGGGAATTTCATTAGCTTGGAAAGCTTTCCAGATGGCAGCTGTATGACTGTTGCACCTAATACTGAGCTTGTGAGGACCTAGAAATGCATTTTGGGGTCGTCTTTTCTTCCTTGCTTTCCTTTATCCTTCTGTACGTGTGTGTGTGCGTGGTTGGTCTCGGTTCCTTGTGGAAAACTTCAGCCCTGGTGTACGTGTTGCTCACATTTCCATGATGAAGTCCCACCACCACCCACAGTTTCGGTTCCGAGCAGTGCTCTGTGCTCTCAGGTGTCCTTGGTAGGCGTGAGAACTCAGTACCTGGCAGAAGGCCCCTCGTGGTTTCTCAGTGGGATTATTATTTACTTCTTCCTCTATTTTTCCACTGCTATAAACCACCACTAAGGTAAAGAGAAAAAAAAAAAACAAAACAAAACAACACAGATTGATTTGAGAAGCTGCTATGAACAGGTACTTTTCTCAGGTGTTAGTATCGTGGTTAAAAGACACATGCTTGTTTACTCATCTCTTCCGATATGCCATCAACCTGAGCAATCCTTGCCTGGTTCCCCTATACATTAATATTTTGTTGATTAGTCTTTTCATGAAGCCTCATTTCCACATCTGAAGTCTTTCAGTCACGACTGCAGCAAGGTGTCAGAGCTAGCTGATGGCTGCTCTTCTGGTCTCTGGATAGAGGTATTTGACCTGCGCTCAAGGGAGGAACAAAAACAGAGGAAAAGCCTCTCACCGTGAAAGGCCACTTACTCTTGCTGCTGTCAGTAAAGAGGAAAGAAAATTACGGTGTAGCATTGTTGTCAGCATCCCTGGTGCACAGGCTGGGGGGCAGGGATTGCATTTAGCTAGCCAAATGCTTCAAGACTTGCAGTGGGCTATGCTATGAAAACCAGACTCTTTTAACAGTCTGTTTTTAAAGCAATTACCAAAAGAGGTTGTAAACTATCTGAAATATGGCATGGCTTGACATATTCAAAGGGAAAAAAATGCGTTGCCTTTTTTTTCCTCACATTATGGTGAGTGGTAGCCTGCTGGGCCATCCTCTGTATTAATTACCCTGTGAGTCCAGACCAAAAAATGGCTCTTGCCCAAAAAGTGCTGTCATTTTGTCTCAGGAATCGCTCTTTGTAGGATCAAGAGTGGGACCTGGGAGTCTCACCGATGAAATATTGTCTCATTGCTCTCCATCTCCGTTTGCTATTGAATGATGTCTCTCAGACCAAGGACTGAGAGGGTGGGAAGTTCAGACCTGCTTCCTAGATACCAAGATGCTTTGTTGCATCACAGTTTGAGTGACTTTTGCAGTAGGATGTAGGTGGTGAGTCTTTATGGGTCCTACCACAGTGCTCCCAGCTGCACGGGTCTGGTTCTGCTTCCCTTGGATTCACGAAACGCCTGCAAAGAGTCGCTGAAATCTAAGAACTCCCTCGACTTGCATGGACTGTCTTGCTAAGGAAGGTGTTTAGTAAGTTACACACCAGAGTGATTTAAAGAAGACTTTTTATTGACTCAGAAGAAGGATCAATGCTAGTCAGTGCTGTAAAAATAGAGCTGTTCGGTCTTCAGAGCTGTCAGTCAATCACTTGTAACCAGCACTGTATTCATTTTATAAGATCAAAAATGAAGAGAAATTAGTTTGCGTTAAAATGTCAACTGGCCTTTGATAGGCTATCGACAATTCCTGCTTTAGTTCCCTCTATCAGCCTTTTAAATTGAGGTTTGTTTCAGCGTTACACCCTACTCCTGGACTCAGGTGTGCTGCTCAGGAGGCAGCGTGCCGCTGGGTTTGCTGCTACTCGGATTGTTTATTCAGGGAGTGTATTGTGCCGGATTACTTATTCATTGCAGAGTCACTCTTGTGCATAGAAAATGACATGCAAATGAATGGAAACTGGTTTAAGGGATGTGCGTACATTGTGCAGTGACCCACAACCCCGGTGATTATGTGTACTTAATGGTATGCTGGCTGAGTAGTTCCTAAGACAGTGAGAGGAAGGTGAGAAACATCCGTGTCCACAAGGGCTAAAATCCCATTTGGAAGTGGTACACTGCGAGGGGAGCTGTTGGTGCCTTTTTAAACGTGACCTTGCTTTCCAGCTGTAGGGAGTAACCGACCAAATCCTTAGCTTTCACAGAGTGATTTACATCTGTAGTACCCAACAGGCTCTACCAAACGGAGAGCATTCTCCCCATTTTACAGATGGTGAAACGAAGGCGTGGGGCAGTTCCCTGACGCAGAGACCTAATTCCCCATGTTCATTCCAGCACGCTGCGATTTAAGCAGCCCACTGCTCATGAGATGGCGATGGTGGAGCCACAGCAACGAGCACCGCCGCAGAAATGGAGTCTGATGGGGCTTGTGTCCCTTCTGCTCTTTGCTTTTGTAAAAGTAGTGCTGGGAGCTTACGTTGGTTAAATGTTTATGATGTGCAACTCAGTGCCGGGACTAAAACACTCCGTAAGGATGGGTGCGAGCAGAGCTGGCACCCTGTGCTCCGCTTCACAGCTCGTGCGAAGCGAGGATGAAATTCTCCTGCTCCCGTATGGGAAGGGAGAACTCGCATCTGGGAGAAGCTCAGGCTGGCTCAGTGGTGGGCATGAGTAACTGTGGGCTTTGGGAAGCTGTGGGGGAGCAGGTCCATGCAGGGACATCTCGTATAACCAAAGCTATCAGCGCCTAGGGAAAACAGACTGCAGAGGCGTCTCGTTTGTCGGTCGCAATAAGCACCGTGCTGTAAAACCAGCACATGGTTCGTCTGCCTTTTTGACGGGCAAAGGCAGCTCTCTTGCGCGTGGTCTCCCTCTCTCTTTCTTGTGTTCTTTCTCTCTTTTATGTGTTTGGCTCTAAGGTATGGCTTGTCAGTTTGAGCCAGGCCAAACAAGGACACTGAGTCTGATGGACACAGCTGGAAATTTGGACACACAGGCTTAATTCCGTCATTGTGAATTAATACAGGCTGCTGGCAGCAGTGGCGCAGGTGTCGAGCAAAATACGTGTATGTTGAAGACCACCTGCACAACTATGTGTATAAAGTACATCTAGAAAAGATTAAAGTATGTGTTTTGTTCTGACTGTGGTAACTTGATAGAGGGTTCAAAAGAAATCAGTGTATGGCGTGGCTTTTTGGTGCAGGCTCAAGAGATGTAGAGATTCTCTTAATCAGAGAGTGATAGATCCAAGAGCTGAATGCAGAAGACAACACAAATCAGCCCTGTATGGCTTCTCAGCCAACAAATGGTTGAACAAAGTAGTTGCATCCTCTTTAGGGCTGAATTAAAGCATCCGGGCATGCTTCCTCCTCAGCTGATGTGTAGTTCTGCCGGAAGCCCTGGGCTGGTGGGTCCAGCTTGCTCACGAAAGCTGTGGCTGTTGCTTCTTTGCTCATCTTCTGAGGCAGAGGGCACCCCAGGGATCTGGGCTGGGCTTGTCCTCTCATCATGGCCAGGCTGCGGAGCAGTTCATCAAGGAGTTTGGGAGCCTTGCAGGAGGGGGAAGCAGGCTCGGGCAGCGGGCACAGCGTCCGTGATGGGTGGCAGCAGGTCTGTCCGAGCAGAGCCCGGTGAAGGGGTGCCCTTCCTTGGGGAGGTGATGTTTGAATTCAGTCACCTTTGGGTCAGGCAGCAGCAGCCATTGCAGAGCATCGTCTCTGTCTCTTCAGGCATCGTTGCTGTAGGAGGGTTTCCAGCTCAGAATGCAGAGCTTAGAGTCAAACAGTTTTTTTCCCTCAGGAAGAAGAACAGCAACGACAACAACCTGTTTTTTTTTCCTTCTTTTTTTCCTTTTTTTTTCTGTCTGATATATATTTTGTGTTCCTCGAGGAGAAGGATGCTTTTCCTTAAGGAGATCTAAAGGTTTCTTCCAAAGTGAAGGAAATGGCTCACACGTAGGGAAAAAAAAAAAAAAAGCAGTAACTTAAAACATGTTTTCCCTTTGCGGTATTACTCAGTTTGAATAATACATGGAGACTCGGAATTTAAAGTATATATATGTAGATCTTTTTACAGCAGTATAAGTAAAATATGAGAGCAACTTTAGTTGAAGGACACGGAAGGACCTTGTTCATTCAGAGATTCATTTAAAACGTTTGAGAAGTCTGTCATCTCTGTAAGCTGTTAAATGCCCCGAGTTAAATCTTGAAGCCCTTTCTGATTTCATGTAGGGTGGAAATGATGATTGAAGCTCATGGCAAAAGCACTTTTTAAGTTCTCCATCAAATTTGTCCTGGTCCTTGCCTGCTTTTCTAGCCGTCCATCTCAGAAGAGCTGCCATACCTGGCAAACCCATGGAATTTGGCCCCTCCGGTGTCCGAATTAATTCAGCAGGTAGCTGCTGCCCGCGGGATGGTTCAGGATCCCAGCGCTGTTCTATGCAGCGTGTCTGGGTGTGCACCCAGCCGAGGGTGGCCCAGCACCTTCTTCTGCCTGGTGCTCTGCAGGATTTGGTACTGTCCCTTGTCTGCCCCTCCTGTCCTGCATCCGAGGAGTGGGGCAATGGAAATGGCTGGAAATGCTGGCATTGCCTTGCTAGCAGAGCCCTCGGCAGCACTAGCTGGACGAAGGTGCGTACGCCAAGTACTAATAAATGCCAAAGTAATCTGGAGGGGGGAAAAAAGGCTCCCTCCCGGTCGTGACAGCTCAGCAAATAGGCTTCGTTTTCTCAAATCGAGCCCCGGGGGTGGCATCGCACACATTCGTGACTCCCAAACGTGGGGACTGTCACGGCGTGCGTCTGCGCTCGGGTGCGGTGAGGAGGTCGGAGAGCACCCCCGGGCTCTGCGGCTCTGACATGGGGCGGGAAGAGGAGGCTGCGGGGTTACTCCGGAGCGCAGGGAGCTGAGCCGCCAGCCCCTCGCAGCACGGGCGGCAGGGCAGCGTGTCACTCAGCGAGCCGCTCGGCGCTACCTCTGCGCTGGGCGCCGCTGATGCCAAGACAATCTGTGGAAGCCATCCAAGCTGCTGGAGGGATGGGTGTCTTTTCTCCCCAACGGCCTCGGGGGTAGCTGTGCTTGTGGGAGCGGTGGGAATTATTTGCCGGCAGAGGAGGTTCCCCATTAGAGCAATGCAAATGAATGATTCCTCCGTCGCCAGCCAAGTGGAAAAGTCAGTGGGAAAAGAGGTCCACGAGCGATTATTTTTGCTCCCCATAGAATAAAAGATCCATATAAATCGTTTTATCATTGACTGATCTATCTGGTTTTGGGGGGAAAAAAAAGGTTCAATTTCATTTAGAGAATTTTTCATGTGCATTTTTCTTTAATTTTCAGGTATACTTTTAAACAAAATGCTGTTATGAAATAAAAAAAATTGAAAGCTTGAGTTCCAAAAATATAAAATGAAGACAAGATTTTCTTCCTTCCTTCCTTCCTTCCTTCCTTGCTTTGCTGAATTCAGCATGAACTTAGAATAATTTCGGCAGACCAGATACTGCATATTTTAACAGATAAGAGATCTATTACAACAAAATTCAACAGCTTGACTCGGGCAGTGTGGAGCGCAGAGCTGCCACGGGAGCTGAGCAGGCTGCAGTAATCTCACTCCTGTGAGAGACAAACGTGATAATGAGCCTCACTATGGTGAGGAGCAAGTGCAAGCCCACTTGGGCTTATCTGCTTTCCTTCTTTCCCCTCCCGAAACGTGCACACCAGGAGCTGGCAGATAGCACGGTGGCCAGGTAGGCATTTGTTCCGTCCCTCTGGCATTTGCTCCATTAGACCTGTCCCTCTGACCAGCCATGTGCACATCATTTCTGGGACTTCTCTACTGCACAGTCGAAGCCAAGCTGTGGTTTATTATTATTAAAATCAAAGGAAGGGTTTTAACAAGCAAAACACGTGAGGGGTTGACATCCCTTTCGTATTTGCAAGCTGCATGGCTTGGCAGGAGAAGGTGACCAAGAGTACAGAAGAGAGCAGTTCAGGGAAGGCAGCTCCAGAGGGCTAACCCTTAAACACACGTACGTCTCCGTGTTCTGCCGGCAGAAGGGCTGCACGTTTGCATTTCCTCCAGCTCCAGGTTAGCATCACTGCCGTGGCTGCGTTGTGGTTGTACCTTAGTCTTGGAAGTGTCCTGTGAGGAACCCTGCATCGAAATGCTTGCTCTGTACCTGGGCTGCACGCATTCAGTCCGTCAGGAAGCTGTCTTTGTACTCTCCTCTCCAGTTTAATACAGGTTTGTCTCTATTGCCTAGCTAACATGGAATTCTTTGTATTCATACAATATCCTTCGTGAGCATAAGGCAAACTGCTACATCTATTGTTTAACTTCTACTCTGTTCTGACACATAGCAGAGTCCTGAAATAGCTCGGCCTTTCTGGAGGCTGGCTTTACTTTGCATCTGGGTTACAAGCTGCACTGGAGCCCCAGACGTGCTTTGGGCCCCTCGCCCAGTGAACAACACTAGCAGGGATCCTGGGAATAAATTCTTTTTAAATGGGGATTTGTGCTTTGACAGGAGCTGGGGTTTGGCGTGGCTTGGTGTCCCTGCAAGGAGATGCCTTAGGGGTCGTGCTGCTCCCAGGAGAGCTCAGAGCTTGGAGGATGTGGAGCTGTGCTGCAGCCCCTGGTTTGGGTCAGGGTGGCAGGCAGGAATAGCAACACCTCTCCCTTCTCAGCCTCACATGCCTCTGCTGTGCCTGCAGCTGTACAGGGGAGGAAGGGGGGATTTTGTCCAGGTGATGCTTCCTTCAGAGGAGGCAGTAGCGTTCATGTTGGGAGAGCTTGGCTCCTTTGGTAGACGTCAGAAAAGGGGAGATGTGAGGGGGCTGGTTGCCTCCAGCAGCAGGGGGCTGGATGTGAGGATGAAGATCCCGGGCTCGATGCAGCCACTATGGTGGGTGCAGCATGGAGCTGCTCCCCCGTACCGCAGCACCGTCCTGGGGCACTCCTTCCCCTCCCGCAGTGTGCTCCGTATAGAGGACGTGTGACCACTGAACGGCTACCTGCCGTGAACAGGCAGAGCATCCACTGAGAGGCAATATAATTCTGTGACTGGCTCCTCTTTCCCAGCTGCAAGCTGCTTGTGGTCAGGATAAAGATATATTTTAAAAAAATGTTCCCTTCTCAGGAAAAGAAAACTTGAAATATTTAAGCATTTTGGATGGAAATGAGGGAAGAAAAGAGCCAGGCTTTGGGGTTAATCGAACGTGCTCACTTAATTGATATTTACCTAGAACAGCACGGTTTGCTTTCCCCTCCCCTTGCTGGCTGCACAGATAGTTTCTTAGCAGTTGCCACCCATCTCGCCAGACCTGCCAAATAAATACATTCTCTTCATTCCCCAAAGCAAAACTGTTTGCAAAAGGTCAAGTTGTATGGGACTGCTGCAAGCGAAGCCAGGCTGCCAAAAGCCAGTCCACGTCTTCTGGAAAATTGAAAAACAGGGAGGAATTAGCAAGAAGGCACAGCAGTGTTGGCTCCCCGGGGACCCGAGAGCCTACAGGAGATGCAAGAGTCGCACACATCGGACCATCCGCCCCGCCCTGGGCTGGTCCTTTCCCTGGCACGGCTGCTGTACCCAGATCTGGGTCTTAATTGCTGGCTGCAGGCACCTCACATCTCAGTTATCGATCTCCAGCCACTCGTGCATGCGTCCTCCGGGGACCGACATCATGCTCCAGTGGGGATTTCCTGTGACAGTGGCTAAAAGGGCTGGCAGAGCTTGCGGTGCCGCTACCGGTGCTCTGCTGGCTTCTCGTAGCTTGGTTGCCTGCTCTTCAGGACGGGATCTGCCTGCCGGCTGACACGCAGCATCGTCATTTACAACTCATAAACATTTATTTTGGCTTTTATTTCATTTCCTTCTGTGCCTTCTCCACTTCCTTAAACATTTCATCTGCTAGTTTTATTTCTTTGTTTTGACAAAAATACATCTCTGCTTTCCATGAAATAAATCCTAGATTTTAGAACTAGAGCCTGCTGGCAGCTCCTGAGTGATGAGAAACCCCCAGCTGAAGTTTGGGATGCTCGATCCAAGTTCCCATGTGGCGAGAGGCTCCTGGGCGGCCGGAGAAGCAGGAGCTGGAGCCAGAGACCTGTTGGACATGCAGGATTTCTTTTTTGCTCTGTCTGCATTGTGTCATCCTGAGCACATGAATCCCTGGGGAGAGATCTCTGTGCTTACAGCTCTCTCCCGAGCCAGCAGTGGGGCAGGCAGTGAACTTCCCTGTCTCACTGGGACCCTCGGGGCTGCCCGACATGGGGAACGAGGTGTCTGCAGCAAGGCACAAACCTCAGAGCACCACTGAGCAGCTCCCTATTTAAAACAGAGCTTTAGATGGAGAGAAGTGGGTGGTGGCTTTCCAAAACCACAGGCATTTTTGGTAGGTTGAAGGAATCTTCTGGCTCCACTGGTAAATTTAAATTGTGCAGGTAAACAAAGCGTATTTTCACAAAGCGAAAGGAAGGAGAGAGGACTTGGAATTGCACGGTAGGCTTTGGCTGGTCTTAGCATTATCTTGCTCTTTGAAGTGTAATCTTGTTTCAAGGCAGAGTGTCACAAGCAGCACATTTTCTGTATGCACATTTCGGTGTTGTGTAATAATTGCCGAAATTTAGTAACATCATAATTTTGGGTCAAAAAACGCTTGCAAACCGCTACAGGAAGGCTTAATCTGCATTAGTGCAGTGGAGCAAAAAAAAAAAAATCTCGAAACACAGCCCGACTGGTTCTAGCTTTGATTTTTCTACATGCCAGGCTCATTACCTGTTAAATAAAGAAGTCTAACGCCTCTCATCCCTTTGGAGAAACGCTGAGGCAGCGCGGGAGGAACAGTGCATCAACAGGAGACGTTAATGCCTGCTGGTACTGCGTGCCTGCACGGTGACATTGGGACCCTGAGCTGCCACCCAGTGACCACATGGGGCTCATCGACAGCATCTCAAGGGATTTCTTCCTGCTCAGCCCTTGTTCAGAGCGTGTTCTGTCCATTTTCTATTTTAATGAGTTTACTTTCCTGAGCTTGTGGAGCCGAGCGGAGGAACGACGTAGGCGTTTCCATAGTGTGTTTTGTTTGCGTGAGGGGCTTCTCGGCATTTCTGCGGTATTTCAGGCCTGTCGGGTTGCTGGAGGAAGCGGAGAGCTTCGGCAGCTGAGAATAGCACAGATCACAGCGCCGTGGCAGGCGTGAACAGCAGGGATGGCTTCTGCTCAGCTCGGGCTAGGACTGTTAGCGATGGGGGGCCTCGTGGGGGAGCAGGGGACCGTGCCGTGGAGCCCGTTGACAAACTTGGGGTGCAGAAGTGTGATAATGCCACCAGACAAAGGGGCCACAAGTTTGGCTAGTCAAGCTCTAGCCCTGCGCTGATACCAGGCATGCATCCCCCAGGCAGGTGTTTCTTAATCCTGTTTTTTAACCCACGGAGCAGATTCTAGGTCCTACCCTGGTAGCACTGGTAGAAGCATTACCACCGTAAATCTTCTTTGTAGGAAACCAGGAGGAAACCTGGTGAATTCACAGCGAAGAGGTTTTGTGTTGCACATTGGAGTAAACAAACCAAAACACAACCTTTCTAACATAAGCAGCAAAGTGCTGCCACAAAATTGCCCAGGATTTGTGACCCATCAAACATCTCCTTCGGATGAGGTCCTGCAGGGTCACACGTGGCCCCATAGGAGCCCCTTTCCCCCTCCATCCCCATTTGTAGGGTGAGAGGCGCTGCAAGCGTGGGGAGCGGGCAGAGCTGCTTTTCTCTTCCTCCCTCCTTCCAGCTCCAGGCAGCAAAGCCCAGCAGCAGGCAGAAAGCAGCAGCTCAGGCATCACCGTCTGAGCCTGCCTTCCCTCCGCGCTCTGGGGACAACATAGCTGTGGTGACGCCTGATTGCTAAATCTTACTTCAGCACAGGAGCGTGGATTTTCCTCCCGATGTTTCTTTGTGTGAGCTGCTCGGGAGCCGGCACAGGCGGACGCAGGCTGGGGAGAAGCTGCCGTGGAGGGGCTCACGCCTGGCTGCCTCGTGGGGTCACGTTTGTGCCCCTGTGAAATGCGCTCACGGATTGTGGGCTCACACATACTGTTTATGCTATCCTCCGTTTCACTCTGGGTGAATATGCTGTAATTTTGGCTAATTACACAATATGTCAGGAATAATTGCAGGGTTTTCCTCCAAATAAATAATATCTCTTGTGCGCTCTGCTGTCCATACTTATGAGCTTGCCTTAGCCTTTAGTAGCCAAGGCATCGACTGTGCTGCAAAATGACAGCTTAGGAGCTTTAGCTACAACTTCTGGTCCGTTAAAATTCTCATTTTCTTAATTCTTTACCTAAGAAAGCTCACCCTGCCTAAATCCTGGAACAGCCCTGCATCTCTCCTTCACACCTTCAGTTTCTATCAGGCGTTGGCTTTCTCCTCATCAGAGCTGGAGTCAATGTAGAAGATTGCACTTTAAAGGAAAAGGTTTTGAAAGTTTGACTGCTGCTGAAACACACTGGATCAACAGCAACACAAACCATGTCCTGGGAGAGAGGAAAACAAACCCAGGACTGCAGCTGTATGAAGAATTGATTTTTTTAGCTCTCTAGTCAAATAAAAGAAGTTTGCAGGGAGGAGGGGATTCAGATCCAATGCAATATTTCATTCTTCTTAAAATGAAACTTCGGCTTTCATCTCCAATTCTTAAAATCTTTTTTTTTCATCGCATTTCCAAAGAAAGCATTGTCTCAAAAGAAAAAAATCAAAACATTTACCCTTTTCAGATCTCTTTTCTCCCCGTTAATGAGATGGAGTTTGTGTATAGCTTCAGCTGCTCTTACTCTGAGTTTTTGAACAATTAAAGTATTCAGCTGAATAATTTCACCCAGAGGTAGTCAGCGACTCTGTGCTAAAATAACTGGTGGCAGTGAGGCCATCAGTCCTCTTCCTCTTGTCATCGCATTGCTTTCAGCTGTGGTGGGCTTTGGGGACGTTTTTTGGGCCTTTAGTGCTGGGGTGGCTGTGCCATCCCTAGCTTGTGTGCTGGAACTGCTCACGGGGGGTAGCTCACATGTCCCGTATGCTCGTTTGGCATTTGCTTTCTAGGAGAACTGATCCAAGACTTGGGACCTCTTTTTCCTTGAGCCCTGGACCCGAGGTGGCTGTCACACGGGGTCAGGACCCAGGGGAGCGAGTGAGCTGCGGGCTGGCTGCTGCCTCTGTCTGGTGCCCGTGGGCTCCTAGGAAGAGGTGGGCTGGCAGAGGCGTGCAGCAGCGGCCCCGTGGCTGCACCCCTCGTTTCCAGTGCTTTCTGTGACTCTTTTCTTCTGCCCCTTGCCTCGTGCTCGTGTTAATATCCCTGTAAAGCTGATTCCCTGGACGCGGGAGGGCTTGCGTGAACACCAGTGCGGTGCAAACACAGCCTTTCCACCTCCTCTGCGAGGGAGCAACAGCCTTCCCTGGAGGGTCTCGGCTTTGTAGCAGCGAAGCAGGCGTCGTGCAGGGCTTTGTACGTGTCTGCTCCTTGGTAGAGGGGTGCGGGCAGGCAGCTGTGCTCAGTGCCGGAGGGCTAATTACTATTCCTCCTTGCAGACATCAGCACAGGAAAGGAAATCACTTCTCTGGATGCTCTTTTTGCTTACAAGGTGCCATTCTGCTCTAGTGACTCACCGACAGTGACAAGAGGTGATTGCTTTGATGGGTGCTGTCATCAACGTGAGCCCATCATCCTTCTGAGTTAGGGAAATGTCATTTTCAGAAGCCTGTCCTTCAGCTGCAGAGGCCATCCCTGTCAGCACAGCCTGTTATTTCATGTAATGCATCCTGGAAACACCAGTTGGCTCGCTGTAGTTATTAGCCCTGGGTGGAGATTTACACTTGAGATGAGTAAATACACGCGTGCCGTGCAGCCCTATTGTCCCCGAGTCATTTTCTTCTCAAAATAAATCCCCTGTAATTGGAGGGTGGCTCTAACCCTGTAATCACGGTGGACTGGAGCTAGGCATGGCCTTCGTTCTGTGTCACCAGGAAAGGATCAGCTGTCTGGTGCCCCCAGCATCACCGTCCTCGGGAATAGATGTCTTGGCATCAGTCAGTCTCTGGTTACACCTCTCCATCCTCCTTGTGGGCTGGGTGAGGCACCCATGTATTAAGGCGAGTGGCTATATCTAAACCGAAGAGGTTTGGGGCAGCTCTGCAAGGTGGGGCTGGATGCCTCGCTTTGCTATGGAGCCTCCCAGTGCTGGGGCAGCCCCCTCGTTCTGCACTGCACACACTCCTTTGCCCCCTGCCAGCCTGGAGCTCGGGACGCTAGGGGCTGCACTGCCCAGTCCCTCCAGGACCTGCCGGTGGTGGAATGAGTTCCTCTGCTCAGAACGATCTTGCTGGGATTTTTGGCTATGGGTAAACATTTTATAGGGCTGGGAAGCGCCCTCCTTGCCTCTGCCTGCATGCATTTTCATACTCGGTGACTCCCATGGGAGCCAAAAACACTCAGCGCTTTGCAGCATCGTGCCCTATTTGCAGAGAAAGGGTTTCCTACCTCCGCACCTGAGTGACACGGTTGCAGTGTCCTCCGGGAGCCCCGCGCGTGGCTCAGGAGGCTCTGACCTGCCTGGTGCACGGCTCGCTGCAGGTGCAGCTCCAGACACCGGTGCACAGCACCTGCTAAACGCTCCTGCTCCACCGTGGTCACAGCTCGTGTCGCAAGGCACCCCTGCTCTGCAAGGGCAGCGGCTCCCGGCGCAGCTGCCAGCACTGTTATTCCTCAGCTTCCCAGTTTGGGTGGATTCGGTGAATCATTGTCGTGAGCTGAGCTATTAAACTTCTGCCGACAGTGATGCGTTTAATTGGAGAAAACCACTTACTTCACCTTAACTCCCAACACCCCAGAGAACCCAGCAGCTCCTGGGTGGGAAAAAACCCCAACACGTTTTTCTCCTGCAGCTTTTCATCTTCTTTTTCTCCCCGAGTTCTGTGCCGATGCCTGTCACCATAGTAATCTGCATGGAGCTCGCTGGTGCATTTTCGTGCCGAGTTAGTACGAGCCTTCATTAACACCGTGCTTCCGAAGGGGGATTTCGGTGCCCTTCCCTGCCAGCGTGTGTTTGCGGTATTTGGCTTATTAAGTATTCTGGAAGCCGTCCTTTTCAGGGGATGGAAGCTGCAGTTTCCGTGGTGGCACTTGAAATGCGGAGTTAATCTAAGGAAATTAGAAGCAGTTTGCATCCCGACCCGAATGCTGGTTTCGGTGCGGGTTTGAGCGCAGTCAGTGAGTCATAAATCAGCCTCCCATTATGACAGCCGCAGCCTGAACGGAGGAAAATGAGAATAATGGAATGTGTAAATTCCAGCCTAAAATGCTTAATTGCAATAAACAAACGTTTAAAATACATTTAGGTGGAATACACTCCTGAGATGCATTCCAGGCCCCCTGTTTACAGTCCCATCCTCAGCAGAACTGTTGCATGGGCGCCAGGACAGTCAGCAGGACGCCCAGCCGGGGCTCAGGTCGGCACAGGAGGTGCTCTCCTTCGGCAGACCGATGTCCTCTGCTGGGCACCGGGTGCTGGCCAGGTTTGGGAGCCTGTCGCTGGAGCCTCAGCCAGCCTTGCTGTGCTGGGAGCAGGCGGGGGCCTTGAGTCGGAGCCCATCCTGCTGCAGAAAGAGAGCAAATTGGTGAGTCTCCTGTCAAAATTACTCGGTAGGTGCCTTCCTTCTGCCTCGCTGTAGGTTGCTGGATGTAAAATGGCTGCTTGGTGCGTGAGCTAGAGGACAATGACAGCTTATTGTGCGGAGAACAGTAACCCAAGAGCTTCAGAGTTTAAGCCATAGCCAACACAGAGGACCTCTGGCACTTCTGGAGTGAATTTAAAAGCAGTTCTGCACCAGCAGCCTCCACTAGAGGCCTGCCTGCCAACCGGAGCATCGCTGCGAATTGCAGGAGTCCTCGGAGCCAGTGGCTCCAATCCCTGAGAGGTCACTAAGCCCTTCATCTTTTCAAGAGGTTATTAAAGCCCTCAGAGATCCCTGCCATTAACTCTGCGTTGAGATTAAGGTGGCTCCTGTGAATGGGGTCTTGCTGAGTGCCCCCAGGTTTCCTGGCCCACAGCCTCGGACAGACACAGCAGCAACGAGAGGGGTTCTGGGAACTGCAAGAAGCGAGCCCGTGGCAGGCTGCCTTCCACAATGGAGTTTGGGCTGGAAATCAAAGTCGTGCCCTATTCCTTGGTCTTTCAAAGCTTGGGGACTAGATTTTATTGAGCCCCCCTGCAGCACGTGATAGAGAATAAGGTGGTTTTCACCGTGGGGTTTATGCTGCAGCACGTGCCCGGGCCGTGTTTGTACCGCTGCTTTGCCGACAAGAACAGGTGAGATGGTGCTCTCAGTGGGGCTCTGCTGAATGCAGCGTTGGGTGCACGATCCCACAGCTCCCCTCTGCATTTAGGGAAGTTATGTCTTGCTTGTGTGTTTCCCATTTTGCAGTTCTGGGGGGAGCTCCGTATTCACCTTACACAGCAGAAATTAAAGAAGAGATCATTAAAGAGACAGTGATATTTTTGTTGAAAAGCTTTTCTCCCAGTGACTGTGCAGAGCTTTTACTCTCATTCCTAGGGGATGTAGCAAACACCTTCAGCAGCGCCTGCATTTTGGGGGTGAGGCATGTGACTGTTGGATAGCTGATTTCAGCACGATCCCCCGGCCTCTGCAAGCATGTGCCTGGAGAGCAAACAAGATCGGTGTGAGCACCCTGCACTCCTCACATCCTTTGGGAAGCTTTAAGAGGGCTTTAAGCCCCAGCAGCAGGACAGCTGAACTGCATAATGCCAACATCGCATTACCGTCTAGTAGTGACGAGGAGATTAGCAATCAGATCATGACTTAGTTACCCTCAGCTGTATCAAACGGGCCAGGAAGTTAAAAGCAAGGCATGTAAAGCTGGGGAGCTTGGCCTGGGGAAAGGGGAACAGGAAAGAGGCTGCTCAGGGGAGGTGCGATGAGTTGGTTATTGGGTGACTGGTTTAAGAAGGAACAGCAGCTGAGGGCTGTGTCTTCACCTAGCCTGACAGATGCTGCAGACCAGGAGCAGAGCCATGGCTTAGCTCTCGCTCTCTGGTACTCTCCTTGGTCTGCTCTGTGGCTCTGCCCCCCAGGGATGTTTTTGGGGGACAATCTTCCCTGGTGCCATCAGGGAGTACTACGTTTGGGGGGTCTGAGTGCGCTGCCTTGGTGTATGCAGTGGGTCTGCTGCATTTTTTCTGCTGTGCCCCAGCCCTGAAGGGCTGTGTATGAACAGCCAGAACAGGATCTTTAATGTGAGCATTCTAAAGCTTAATGGCATGTCTTATAAAATAAGGACAAAAACATTCTGTTATATATCCCATGGGGATCCTAATAGCATGGCGCTGCGCTGGGAGTACATGCTGCATGGAAGTCTCTTGTGCTCAGTCTGTACTTTGAGATCAAGGCAGTCATAACTTTTTTCTTAAACCCATTCTGAAGTACTTGGCTCTGTCTTCAGGGAGCCGCTAAGTTGCAGCTGAAGTCTTGTCCATGTTAGTTTAGTTCCATTTCTGTAGGGAAAGCTACAGCAGAACAGACGAATGTACGGAGGAGCCTGAGTGGGAGGAATGGGTTTAGCTCAAGTGTGTTATGCCATATTGCTCCTTTAAAAGCAGGGAAATCTGAGTTCCCATTGCTACACGATGATGAGGTTAAAGAATAGATCAGAGTTTGATTTCTGGTGAATTCTGTGGGTTATAGAAAGGAAGTGGTCAAGGAGGGGCTTGTGCTTGGCTGTGCTGCAATTTTTTCCTCCTTTTTTACGGTTTGTTTCTGTCTATTTATTATAGCCTGGGGCAGCATCACCGGGGGAATTTTAGACAGTCTCAGGGTTGTCTTCTCCCCCAGTGTTTATTGAAGGACTGCTCTCTTCTGGTTTTTGTTGCTGAAGTGTGGAAAGCTCTCAGCCTTATTTAATAGTTTTTCTGCCTTCTGCTGTGACTTACCAGGATGGCCTACCACCTTTAAGTGACCAGGAGACCTGCTGTTTCTGGTATTTAAAAAAAAAAAAAAGCAGCATAGAAACCAGGATACCTGTAGCATAAGGCGTAGCAATGCTGGAAGACTGATAAAATTGTCATTCTTTGTAGCTGGAAAGAAGTGATGTTAAAATATACGACAACAGTAGAGAGACTCCTAAAAGCCACCTGCAGAGTTTTGCCTCAGGGCTAGCGGGAAAAATCCTACCTTGTGATGACATGCCCCTCTTCGAGTAATAACTCTGTAGTGAGCTTTGGGAGGAAGATGGGTGCATCCTTGTTCCTTGTTAAAAGCGAGCTTCACCTAAAATTTTGTCTGTAGGCCTCCCAGGCACGTTGCTTACTGCACGAATAACAAGTCCCAGTGTCCCACTTCATGCCCAGACATCAGGCAGGAGGTGCCCAGGGATAAAGCAGCCCCTGAGCTGCCACTGGCATAGCCGCTCCTGTTTGCGTTGGTCCCTTTGCAATCGACAGAGAAATACGGGCTGTTTCAGCACCCTGTGGAGCTGGGTGCCTGTGGCTTTGGGATGCAAAGGGACTCCTGCTCAGGTGTTGCCTGTGTTGTGGAGCAGCCTGTGCTAGGTGAGATGAATCCCTCATCGCCCAGACAACTCCGTCACCTCCTGGGCTGTGCCCTGCATAGGGGAGAGAGCTCGGTGCTGGCTGCGCACGTCTCTGCACTGCTTTTATCTGTTCAGGAGGGTACCGAAAGGTGCAGCTGCTCGCCAGTGCTTCTCCTCACCTCTAGGAAGAGACCCAAGGAAACGCCGAAACCAGAAGAGGTGAGACCTGTATGTCTTACAAGTGCTTTCTGGCCCTTTGGTGTCTGGAAAAGGCTTTTGTTTGCTGGTGCTGTAGGGCTTCAGGAACAGGGATGCTCCTGCAGAGAAGGATCTGTGCAGCTCAGAGACAGGAACACTGCTGCTGTCAGACTGCATTAGGGACGGAAGGAACGTGGTGGTTTTGTGCGTGGTGTAGAGCTCCCTTTTGCTCCCCTTGAGCTTACTGTGAGTTTGGGAGCGAGCCTCAAACTTCAGCAAAACCAGGTCAGAAAAAAGTGCACGCAAGATAAGATTTCTCTTCCAACCCATCCCTTGGCAGGCATTGACTGAGAAAAGCCCAGGATTACGAAGAAGGTGGTTGTTGGAGCTTGAGTCAGAACTTGGCTGAGTGTTTTTCAGATCTGTGATGAAAGAGGGATGCTGGGGCTTTACCCTGTGTCTTACTGTGGTGACACTCAGCCTTCTGGTACAGCGGTGTTTTCATCTACAGCAGGGATGCAGGGGGGCTCTAGGGGACCTCGGGTGCTGTTTTGATAAGCTCTAAGATGATAGGAAGCTACTAATGATGAGAAGATTTGCTTTGTGTTTTACTCAGTAGGCTACTTAGTGTAAGTGGGAGAGGTTAACTTCTTCCAAAATGATTTGCATGATCAAAGTATAGCTTGGACCCTGAAAGAAAAAGGCCTTCTGTCCTGTGTCTAAATTGTCTTCCCTACAAAGGAGGAAGGGTCAGGACTGGTTTCTGTCTCTGCTCTTATCCTTGAGGGGCTTTAAGACAAGGTCTTTCCCCTTCCCCAGTACACAGAGAGCTTCAGGCTGCAGGAGCATCTTTAAATCCGTCCTGCTGGGAGCTCTTCCATTTTGTGCAAAGTACTTAAACATTAAAATTTAACCAGAGAGTAAAAATGAGGCTGAGACTCATTCAGGGACTTAAACACAGGTCTCATGCCAGAGAATGCCTGTTAGCGCCTTTACTCTTGTGGTATTAGATAAAGAGGGAAGGGGATGGGCTCGAGGAGGGTGGTGCAGTCGGCTGTGCCTGAGGATGCAGCTTTGCATTTCCTTCCACTTCGACATCTTTGTTAGAAAAGCAAGTTAAATCGAGCTCCTACATCCAACAAAACAGATCTTTCATTTTGGAAAGAACAAAGCAAAACAGTCTCGATTTGGCATATTTTGGCTGGATTGACATCATCTCTTAGTAGATGGCCAGTGTGTACTTACTGACCTGGAGCTGGGAATTTTTCTGGGAAAAACCCTGTCTGCAGCCTACAACAGTTGGGCTGTGATGAAACCACTTGTTTAAGCCAGCAGAGAAACCAGCTGACACTGACTTACTCAGCGGCAAGCATACGCTTCTGTGATGGGAAGTAGGACCTGATTCTCCTCTGGCCGGTGGAGGGGTCACTGGAGCTGAAACCCTTTGCACCTTCAGCCCATCCACATCCACTGTCCCTGCCCGTGGCGGGCGATTTGGGCAGTGGAGAGGTGCGGGATGGGGGCTCCATCCTCCCACGGAGGTGGGACAGCTCGGTGCAAAAGCGCTCGAGATGGGGGCTCCTAATGGGAGCACTTAGCTCACAACGTGAGCGGGTAACGTAACGACTATGGCTTATTAAACAGCCTCACTAGAGGCAGGAAGGATGGGAGGCTGACTTGGTTTTGGTGCACTACACTGTGTTTTTTTTCCTCTCTGTTGAGCCAGCAGTAATGAGCTCCTATTTACTTTTGGTGGGTGGTCACAGAGCAGCAAACTCCCACCACACGAGGAAAATCTGTCATCCAGCCGGTGTGGCTGCCCCTCCGCGTGTAGCTGGCTAGTTTGCGTTACGGAAGCAATGCATGTGACAAATTGTAAGCCTCACGTGGTAAAATTGAATTTATCCCGGATTTTTGACCACTTAATTTGTGTTTGATCAGTGGGATGGCAGGGAGACTGCAGAGCTCTGTCAGGTGAAGTTATCTCGTAGCCAGATTGTTTCTGCTTTTTCCTCATGTTTTCCTTTTCTTCCTCAGCATGGCTATAAAATGTTGCCGGGCTGGTAGGGGAGCTCCTAGCCCATGGCTGTCTCCTGGTATATGGGGCTGGGAAAGGACCCTGCTAAAGACAAGGAGTGATTCTCACCCACCAGAGTGTATGGCACATGTTTGGGAAGGGAGGAACATACGGGATTTAAAACAGAGGCGTTTTCAGGTGCCCGTAAATGCTTCAGAGGTCGTTTTTGGAGGTGTCTCGCATCTGTTCCTTTTAGGAATTTTGCTCCCCAAATCCCACACAGTTGGACTCGCACAGCCTGATTCAGCGCTCAGTTGCTTTGGCTTTACACCACTGTAATACCACCGGTTTAAATAGATCTTCATCGGCATAAGACTGGAACTAGATAATAGTGGATCAAATATAGAAACCAGGGTAGTTGGCTTCACAGGCAGGATAAGAAACGAGCAAATGCTTTGCAACATTGCTAGCAAGTTTTCTTCTAAATGAGTGGCATATTCAGAATAGTAAGGTGTCTAAAGACTTGAATTTGGCAGGTAACTTTCAGTGAAGCGGTGTTGCATAAATCTGGTACTTTATGCTGCACCAACTATGCATTGCATTTTACCTCCTTATCTGATATCCATTTTATTTGCCTTTATGTCTATATGAATATTTTACAACCACTCTTGAAAGGAATCACAGAAAGCTGTCTTATCTGCCAAGCACTCTTTTATTTACTCAGGGTTTAACCGGGACCATGCAAATTGGGTCTCTTGCTACTTGCTGCATGTTTGGTATATCTAATAGTAATTATTATTTTCTTTGCAGAACCCCAGCTGAAAGGAATTGTGACAAGGTTATTCAGCCAGCAGGAATACTTCCTGCAGATGCACCCAGATGGTACAATTGATGGGACCAAGGACGAAAACAGCGACTACAGTAAGAAAAATTAGCCTGTTTTGCAACCCAATTACAATCAAATGCATCACCTAGTGGGTCTCACTTGTGAAGCTTCATTTTTGAAAAGATCAAATTAGGAAGAAGCCAGCTGTTTTCTGCACATTTTTTCCTATCTATACTTCCCCTTTAAATCTTGCCTGTATAATTTCATATGTTTCCTCTCCCATCTTGTTCCCTCCCGCCCCGATTCTGTAACTGCCATCTGGGTGGGGTGGAGAATAAAACCCATGATTTGAACTACTGCCAAAAGAGAAAGGAGATTATATTTATACACATGCCACGTGGGCAAAGGATATGGGGAATTCTCTTTCCAAGGAGGAGATAATTGTTTTCACTATTTTATCCTGAAAAATTCAGCAAGCATCAGGTTTTTCCAGGCTGGAGAAAACCAGCTGTTCACCCAAATCCTGTGCTTTGAGGCTACTCTTAAGGCTGAGGGTATTGAATGACCTTTCCAAATGATGTTTTCTTCCAAAACCCTATTGAAAGGGATTGGATTCATGCTGTCCATCACAGGTTACCAAAGTGCAGCAGAGCCATGTAGGTTTAAAAGTGATGCTCATGTGCTGGAGCCGTATTGGTTTAAATAAACACAAACCAATGTCCCTTTGGAAAATACATAGCTTTCTTGACACCAAAGCTCATAGAAAGGTTTAAAAAAAAAAAAAAAAGGTGCAAGGTGTTTCCTACAGCATCTCTTCATTTCACAGGTGTCAGATGGATTCTTTTGAGAGGGCACCGAAGCTCAGGTCTTTTGCGCCACAAATTGCGTCAACAGATTAGGACTCAGGTCTTGAGTTGGGTCATCCTATGTTGGTCTGAAGCTCTCTGTGCCACTGGTGAAGGGACATCACATCTAGCCTGCCCAATGTGGAAGGTGTCTTCCCAGTCGTTACTAGGGATGAACAAAAGTTGATGTGTGTGGTAGAATTGATGGAAGCAAACTTCATGTACTTTGTGGAAGGAAGAACCTACTTAATTTGGGGACAAATCATGCTGTTCTATTTTACAGAAGCTCCTAGCTGGATTGAAGGCGTTGCTCCTTCAGGAAGGCAGGGTCTGGGCTGCAGGTGAGGGTTGTCTGCAGTGATGCAGCCCATGTAGCAAGATGTTGACCTTGTCCTGTGAAGGTGCGCTGGGACAGGGGTGTAAGGTGGATGCAGCCCCATGTCTGTGGGGCTTGCTGCAGCCCCAGGGAGCTGGTGGGGTGCCATGGTGGGACGATGCGTGCAGTTGGGCTGTTCTGCAGCAGCCTGCTCGGGTTTGGGGACCACATGCGGAGCAGCACACGAGAGGAGCTCTGAGAAAGCAGTGACTGAAATCATGAGAGGCTGGCAAAGCCCTCGTGAAACAACCCAAAAGACTGCGTTCACCAGAAACCTGGCCTGAAGCATGCTGTGTCAGGTCTTAGTCCTGCGGTTCACATGCTGGTGTTTAACAAATGAAAGGCCATGAATTACAATCACAACTCTAACTCATGTTGGAGCAGGAGAACCTGCAGCCAGCCTGCACGCACACCTCTGTGAAGGACTGAGCAGGCTTCTTCCTCCAAGAAGTCTGGCCTTGTGTTTTTTGTCAGGCAGGCACCAACACATGATGAGCTCAGTTGGCTTTAGCGGGTGAGTAATGACCCAGTGCTGGGTGGTATTAGCTGCTTTTTTAAAAGGAAGAAGACATAGGATGTTCTCAATCTGCAAAAAATCCCATTGGAGGCCTATTTGTCAACGACATCCAAAGAGCTGCTAGAGATGACAGGGATTCATTACCCTCATCTATCAGTGAGGACTGAACAACAAAGTAATGGGCTTAAATGGAAGCAGAGATGAATTTAGGTAAACAGCAGAGGGAAATAAAATGTAAAGACAATTCTGCAATATTTCAGGCTGGCACGGGAGACAAGGGAAGCTGCTTCTGGCTGCACCTCAGTGGGTGCAGGAGGAACCTCCTGAGTCTGACATTGGCACCAAATCACCCAAACAGCTCTTATTTATGTCAAATGTCAGAGATCAGATCGGCGAGGTGCTGAGAACTTGGGAGCTACTTCCCCAGTCTCCTTAATTGGAAATAGATGGGCTGAAGGGCACTTCTAGAGCATAAATCCTCCTGGTGAGGTGGCAGCCCTGCCTTGGCAGCTTGGTGGGACAGGAGGCATCTAGCTGAAACGTGCCAAGCCAGTCACTCAAAGTCATGAGCTGTGCTGGAAAGTTTGGTGTGTATACAGGGGAGTGAAGTCTTTGAGAGAAGATACTGAGAGAAGAGGACAAATGTTTCCCCATCCCCTGACCTTAGGGAATATTAGAAGAGAAAAAAATCAAACATGATTATATTTGGCTCCTGAAAATGAAATTAAGAGTGTGCTTTATTCAGTTTTATTTAACTTTTGATCACTCACTCTCCTGTACAAATTTTCAGTTTAAGTCAATGTTTTATGTTATATGAAGCTTCCTGTTACATCTTCAAAACAAAATCACATTTTTCACTCTGGAAATATCAAAAAGGCATGCTATTTTTTCTTCCTTTTCCATTCCTCTAAACTTCTCAATTTTTGAGCAGAAAAAAAGTCAAAGCATACTCATCCAAGTAAACAGCTGCAGACTTCATTGATATTTTTTGTTTTAAAATATTTATCAAGAGGATTCCTGGCCAGCCATTCAGAAGTCTGTGCAGTGTTTCTGTGGAAGGGCAAAACTCATGAAAAAGTAGATAACTGGTATTTCCCTGTCCCTGGGGAGGGGTTGGTTAATTTACATCCAGTGTAAGAAGGACACTCTTGATGGCCACAACAGGGTCCTTGACACCCTGCATGGCCATCCATGTGTTCTTCCCTCAGAAGCCGTCTTAACACAGGTACGTGCCTGGTGAGCACTGTTCCATGCATCAGCTCTGCACGCTTTATCCACACCCTAACTATTCAAACTAGCATTACAACAGGAATCTTAGTCTTTGTGGAATGTATTAGGTTGGTTTACTCTGGCAAGATAAACAGTTAAAGTGAGACGCGACTTGTCCCTTAGATACCTCTGATGAAATTAAAAGTTCTAATAAAAACCCAATTATTTATGTAAGAGGAACTGCTAATATTTAAGCAATTTAAAATGAATTATCTATCTGGTGCCCATTCCGTGTGTGTTCTTGAGAAGCTGATGACATTTATTTTCCACTTCTTCTCTCTTAAAGAAAAGGGGTGGGGGGGGGAACAGGAGCCAAGTTCTAATGGCATTTGAATGGGCATCCAGCCAGCTTCCCGCGAAACAGCTCTTGGGACATCTGTTCCTTCTACCATGTGGCTAAAGGCACGCCATCTTAATACAAGCATGAAGACAGCTTCTCTTCCTACTTGTGTTGGGATACATGAAGAATTTTCTTTCAATCTGAGCAGTTCCAGGGGTGTAAAAGGCCCTTGGTAGGTATAAATTAGTTTAGCTCCTCTGACTGATTTATATCAGCTAAGCATACGGACCACATCTTCTCTATGGCAGTTCTTGCCCTAGTCTTCCAGTTCTGTAATAAGTTAGCTCGGATCCCTAGCCAAGTAAGCTTTCAGAGTTTAGAAATGCAATACATCTGATAAATGGCCATAACATAACAATGAACAACATAACTCATGGCTACAGGGTTTAGAAATGGAGTATGATAAAAGTAGTATCATCAATGAGCAGGACGAGGTGTAAGTCTAGGAATGGGTGGAGGTGGGGAAATGTAATGAAGGCAAATTGGCAGACCTCAAACATCTCAATTCTTCTGTCTTCTGCATGAGAAACAAAAGAGCATGTCTATCTTGTGCGGTTGTCTACAGCATGGAAGATTTACCATGTGCAACAGAAAGATTTAAAAGCATTAGATATTTTTTTCATTTTTTTAACATCACACCCTGTGGACAGTCCTACCCTACCACAGCTAGTCCTCTTCCCCATCCCTAATTCTGGTATTTCAGGATTAGCAGAATTTTCAAAGCTTATAAGCTTTGAAATCTGCTCCAAAACAAGATGAAATACCCATTTAAACGCATGACAACAGAGGCTTTAACTTATTCAAAGATATTTCCCATTTGGAGTGCAGAAACAGTTCTGAGAGTTTGCAAAATTTTGATTGACCCCCAAATGCTTTTAATAGAAGAAAACATTTGCTTCCTAAAACGACTTTAGCTGCCAGTTACCTATGTCAGATGCGTGCCCTTCTGTTTGCCTGCCTACCCACTCACTCCCCTGCTCTGCAGCATGTTGCAGGAGATGCTCTGCCATGCCTAAAAGCCATGACTGGGGCTGTCGCTGCCATGGTCTGCAGGAGGCTCCAAGGGAGCTTGGGAACCAGCAGTGTAGTGCAGAGCACAACAGGGTTGTTGCTGTGCTCCCTCGGCGTGCAGAAAAGAGAGGTTTGGAGAGGTGGGTGCTTCCAAGTGGAACTTCTCACCCCCTAATTCTGGGCATTATCACCCCGCTGCCTAATGAATGCTTTGAGGGGTCTGTCACAAGTTTTCTATGCAAGAAAAATTGGCTGTAGATAATGAATGATGATACCCATTCTGTTTCATTATTTGCAGTAATATGCTCCGTTTTTCAGTGTGGGGGTGGGGGTATGGAACTAGGGAAGGGGAAATACTTATAAATAGACTTGTTAATTACAGAGGATTTTAGACCTTCATGGTGGTGAGAGCTGATAGAAATATGTCTGCCTTGTTTGGTGAGCTGCTCAACAGCAGAACTGTGCTGTAACACAGCTCTTTGAAGTCAGGTAGCTACACTGCGGTGTGTTTATCTCCTCCTGGGACAGTTTCAGAGTAGTGCCATCCCTGACGCCACTCCTTGACAGACCAGTACCCACACTGGTCTTTGCCATATACTGTTGAAGTCCTTCCCTCACCTCCATGAAATCACAGAAATACAGGCACTGGGTTTTGTGAGACTTAAGCACACACTAATGTTGCACTGAATATGGCGCTTAAAGGCAAGGTGTCTGGGGGTAGGGCTCGTTTCACCAGCCTTGATGTGCCTCCCTTCCGGGGAGCTGCCCGAGGGGAATCTTCCTTGAGGAAGGATGGAAAGGAAGGGGTGTTCATTTGAAACCAGAATTCATGAATCCCTTTATGGAGATGACCCTAAAACCAGCTTAGCCTGAGCACCTGACAGATATCTCAAGCAATGCTGCTTTCTGTTCCCTATGTTGTTTTTCAGGTTTTCCATCTGAAAAGGTATCCGTCTGTAACCTTTAAGCAACTCCACCGAGCGTTCTGTTCCATTGTAATCAGGTTCCCATTATGCTACCCGTACCCTTTGAGTCCATTTTCCTCTTAGAAATCGTGCAGTTCCTCAGACGTTGATGAAGCTCTTGTAGCCTGCGACACTGGCTGCAAGGAGCCAAGCACCATATCCCGAGCTCCTGGGACAGCATCCAGTTACCTCTCCACAAACTGAAGCACCAAGGGTCCTGCCACATCTGGAAGCTCTTGTCCTACAATTCTCAGTGGAAACAAAGCCCCGCTAATGTCTGAGTGTGTAGTCTATCAGCGCTCTCAGTCCTTTCCCCGTTAAGCTCATTGTGATAGAAATGATAGCTCATTGCACCAGAGCCTGACCGTACATTAATGTGTTTACTCAGGGGAAAGGTCTTTCTCTGAGACACAGGGTCTATTTGGAATCGAGCAGTGAGATAAATAATTGAGAGGAAGTGGCTGCAATGCTTTAATCGATAAGATTGCGGTAAAATTGAGTATTGAAAGGTCTTGTCTTCTTCCGTCCTGCCTAGTGCTGCTTCCGAATGTGGAGCAGAGCTCAGGACCAGGGCAGTATCACTTCCCGAGTGCCTTTATTCCTTTGATAGCGGGGACCACAGGGGCAGGCGCACAGGTGAGTTACGGTGCCTCGTTCTGGCCATGGTCCCTGTCTATATGTTTTTAGCATATGGCAAATGCGAGAAAGTGTGGCTAGGCTTGAAACTGTTTCAGGGTAAACTAAACGAAGTGGTGTTGCTCGTTTGCCACAGGCAAAGACGTGCACACGCGCATTACCACAGCGCAGCTGGCCCACAGAAAGCTGATAAGATACACTAGCCTGAGCACATGTACGAGCCCTTGGCATTGCAAAGGCTGTGATCATCCTGATGGGTATATGTGAACATCCTGATGGGTATATTTAGGCTTCTGGGAGGCAAACAAGCTCAGTACTTTTTAAAATCTGCTTTCAGCATTGACCCTATGGCTGCAGGTCTTTCCTGTAGCTGGAAGCAAGACGTTTGTTTCCTGTTCGATATGGTTTGTACGGGCTGGCCGTGGGGCAAGAAGCAGCAGTGGCCCCACGGGGTGATGTCTGCCTAACCTTTGCTTTTCTTTTCCTTCCGCAGCCCTTTTCAATCTAATTCCTGTGGGTCTTCGTGTGGTGGCAATCCAAGGGGTGAAGGCAGGTCTGTACGTTGCCATGAACGCTGAGGGATATCTCTACAGCTCAGTGAGTACCTGGCACCTTTGGGCTCCTGGGATGGTTTGGTTTTGTAGGGGGAGGGATGAGACCCCACTGGGACTTGCAGCCAGCTTTTGTGAAAATGGTCATGTATCGGAAAGCCTTTAAAAGCAGGAGTGGTGGGAGCTGCTGCAAAGCCATGCAATATTCACTTTAAAGTGTCTCCACGGAGTTTCGTGGTAATATTTCCTGACCTGTGAAGATATACTTTGTGCTCCTTTGAGGAGTTACCTAATGTAGGTCACGTTGTAGAGGAGGCTATACAGTTTGCTGGTTATACTCTGGTTCCCTGTTTGTGAAATGAGATGGAGTGAATGGAATTGCTTCTGAATTGCACCCGGAAACTGTTGGGGGTGGTGCCCCAATGGGTCATACTCTGCTTCTGACTGCAGTGTAAATCCACAGTAATACACTGACTTCATTAAAATGGTTCTGGACTATTCTGTTGGCAGAGTGCTTCGGCAGAGCAGAATTACCCTGTATTTGTGTGGTCTTTTTAATGCACATAAAAGATAAGTGAGGCATTTTTTACTGACTAATTCCCCTATAACTTTCTTAGATGGCATGAAAGGGCATGAGGTTATTCATAAGATTCTCATTTGAAGTAAGTAATTGATTTTCACAGTGAATAATTGATTCAGTGATTTATTAAATATGGCAGCCCTTTGCCAGAATTTTTATGCTTCAAATAACTTTGCTCTAGTTCTACATAGTAAGAAGTGATAGTTAATAATACTCTGCTCATTTCTGTGGTTATGATATCTTTAAAACATATAGGCAAGATTTTAATCTCATCTCCATTTGTGTAAATTTACAGTATAATGATTCTGTTCTTGTCTCGGCATTTGCTGTGCTTTAAAAGCGTACGTGAGATCGGAGATAGGACCACCGAAAGGATGACTATGTAGCGTGGGGCAGAAATGCCCATTTCCCTAACTTGTCTGCTCTGTGCCTTCCTATAAACCTTTGGACCCAAGGAGATGCTGTACCATGTACTCAGCCAAAGCTGATGCTTATGCTAGCTGCTACAGTAAGAGGAGGCTGCGGGCTCACAGTACTAGCAGTGTTGGGTTTCCTTTTGTCATTATAATTCCAGTAAGCGCGACGTACTGTCACATAAGGTGCAGCTTGAAAAAGGCACACCACTTTGTAGCTTGTAGCATAACAAAATGGTACCACCGAAACGCGTTACCACTTAGGATATGCATAAGCACACCAGGATAGATCCACCGCTCTAGCTTTGATTTATGTCTCTAATAGCTGTCAGTTAATTTTGCTTCAGGTTTCCTTGTGGGTGTTCTGTGCAGCAAGCTCTTGGTGGCTGTATTTTGAGGTGCTTCCCCTGCAAGGTCACTGACAAGGGATCAAAATCTTTGCTATCATCGTGATCCAAGTAGCTTGAGATAAAAAAGGCTGAGTTGCACCTGTGTTTCCTGACCCATATCATCCATCTGCCTTCCTGGTCAGTTTTAAACCTCTCACATGGCTGGGATTTCCCCCTTTCCCATGGGAGGTAACAAAGCTCTCTCTCCCCAGCAGCTCAGGGTAGAAAATGGCAAGTCGATGTGTTAGTATGCCTGGCGAGATAGGTCTCAAAACTGGCTGCTTGTCAAAAAGAGACAGAGAGATCAATCTGGATCTCTGTGGATGCCAGACGCTTCCTGTTCTTTCATAGCCCAGTAAACATAAATGACTGCCTCTAAATAAATTACATTGGTTTACTAACAATGAAAATCTCCTTTTTTTGTAAAGCTATCAAGTCCTAAAGGTAGGTAGATCGAGGTACTACCAAGTGTGGTGTGGTACTGCATTATCAGGCTCGCTTCCCCGTAGGCACAGTGTCACAGGGGTCAGGACTGAAGTTTTGCCCTGTACCTGTGCAGTGCTGGGAACGAAGGGGTCCTGGCCCAGAACCAGGGCTCCTCGTGCCCCCAGTGCCCCTTACCTGAGCACTGCAGGAAAGCAGCGTGTGGCATTAGAGCCACAGCCAGCCGGGATGGGTCTTTTTCTGGCAGTGGGGGGTCAGCATTTTCTGAACAAATATTGCAAAGGAGAGAAAAGTGTGGGGCTCAGGCAAAAGAAGAAATGGAGAGTTGGAAGCATGATGTTTGACAGCTGAGATTAGAGATGATGCGGAGGAAAAGCTAGCTAGCACACGGCTAGCAGGTAGCGAGGCAAAGAAGATGGTAGGAGGGACGTACCAAGAGATTTTGTTAGCAGGAGGACCATGTATCCAGGAAAGATATCTGCTATTTATATGAATTGTCCTAAAAGGCATCAAATCGTACATGTATTGAAATGAAGGTGGTTTAATGGAGCCTGCTTATTCCCAGCAAATGTGCCTGACTTAAATGGGAGGGTTAATAAGGGATGTACCATGATGGCCAGTGTGGTTAGTGAGTGAACCTCGTTGCATGCTATGGCTTGACGGCATTCAGCTCTGTCTGAACTAATAAGAGAGTAAAGCTGTTAATTTCATAAACATGATTTAAAGTTTCTGTTTGTAGTGGATGCTACTGGCCCATCCCTGCTCCAGGGAGATGGAGCTTCCTGGGCTGGCTTTTCTTCTTGTATTGACTGGTGGCTCTGTCTTACAACAGTAAATCGATAAATTCACTCTGCTTTGGAGCAGACCCCAAGGCAAGAAAGAAGAAAATTTGTGGATAAAGCCTGTTAGGAGCAGGGAGCACAGGTCAAACCCCTCATAGCACCAAAGACGGGATTAGACCAGGGTCCTGTACAACAACTGGATGTGGCTCAGAAGATCTCAGCCTATCCAAGCGGTCTCTTTTGGATGCTGCAGCTTTCCTTGTGGGGCCGGGATCCCACTCCAAGCCAACATTTGGCCTGGCTGTGTCAGTCTCGAAGGCTGTGCCGGGGAATTGCTTTGGCAGGACCTGACAGCCTGCTCCTCCCTGGGGCGAGCAGGCTCCCAGCCATGCTGCCCGGACCCGGCTGCTGCTCACCCTGAAGGAGAAGGGGAACATCGTCCCCGTTCCCTTGCTTAGCAGACCCTGAACTACAGCTTTGCTCTGTCTCAGGCCAGGTTCCTTTGCTGTTGTGCTTGTACCTGCTTTGTCCCCAACCTTTTCTGAGGAATTTTTGAAAACTGGGTCAATATTCCCCATAGCTACTGTTCACTCACGCAGATCCACTGATAAATGAACTTTTTCTGCTGCATGGCTGCCTCGCCTGCTGTCTGTCCCAGACTAGCCCTGCTAGGACTTGCTGTAACACCCTCAAGCCTGGGACTGCTTTCAGATAAAATGCAGCTGTCCAGGGAAATGGTTCTTTTTGTGTTTTTTTTCCTCCTTTTGAGCCCAGATCGTCTGTGTCTGTAGCTGAACACATCATCGCTGTGGGGTTTGGGTTTTTTTGGTGGTATTTAATCTGCGTGTGCCAGCTGAGACCTTGGCTGACATCCTCTGCCCTGGATCAAACCAGAAGCTATTATCAGCCTGGTCTTGGAGATGGTTTGTGCCAGCTCCTTCTGAGTTTGGGCCAGTGTGCTCTTGAACAAATGCATTTAGCATAAGCAGCCCTTGGAAAAAGTCTTCCCGGTGCCAATCAGCACAAAAGCAGAGCTGAGTGGGATTTCGAAAGCCAGACTCAACAAAAAAGCTCTTTGCAGAAACATGCAGTACCCTCCTAGACCAAAGTGCTTGGCCACGTTGATACCTTTAACAGTGAGTTTCCTCATTTATTCTACGTAGTTAGAGATGGGCAGGGACTGTGTGGGGTTGATTTGTTGCCTGAAGCCATCCCTAGATCCCCAGGCAGCTTTACAGGCCTAAATGCATTAGATGCCAAAGCTCGTTTGCTTGGGAAGCAGCTGTTTATGACTTTTGTGGGTTGTTTACTTACACTCGAGACCTGAGGTTTTTTCCAGACTAGCTTGCTTCTAACTCTGAAGTCTGCTGGGGAATTAGGTGCTGAGTAGGCAAGAAAACCATGTCTTGGTCTGAGGCACCTGGCTTTGCAGACAGCGGGATGCAAAAACACTGTCCTCACTGCTAGCTTGCAGAGTCATTGGTGATTTCCCATTGAGATCTGTTGTGGTATGGGGTGGCTGTAAATTCCCCGGTGGTGCACAAAGGTTTTTATCAGCACCTGGTTTTGGGAGCTAAGCAGCCCTCTTGAGGATCCCCTGTTAGCATTTGACACCAAAGCAGCAATATACAGAATGAATGAAGGGCAGGGTGTTACTTGCACTGCCTCAGCTCTTGGGAAGCCGAGACCAAAGGCTGGTTGTTGCAGAGGACAGGGAAACACAGAATAAAGAGGTACGTCCTGCTCCAGTGACTTTACAGCCTGATTGTAACAGAAGACACAGAACATGCTCTCCTGTCTACCTGTCTGGAGTTAATAGCTTCCCTACCAAATTAATTCCTGCTTTGGTGTAACCTTTCTCTGTGGAGTCGAAGCTTTCCCTTCGCTCCTGGCTCCCAGCTTTCCAGCTTGGCTCTCCATCACCCCTGTTGCATCTCACAGGAGCGTAGGGAAAGGATCGCATGAAAAATACTTTTTCTGAGGCGCAAGCCTGGTTCTCCAGGAGCAGATGCTCATCAGGGGCTAGTAGAGCCTCCCCAGACCCACCCAATCACTCCAAGTACACCGAAATTGCAGCTCTCCATACAGTATGTATAATTCAGTGGTGCTGCAGCTGGGATGGGATTTGCCCCAAGTGCATAACGCTTCTCTTCTAAAATGTATTGCTCGCACATATTCCTTGTTGTTCAACTCTGAGTTCTAATTATTTTTGAAACGGCAAATCGTGATACATAATTTATTGGAAAGGCTGAGAAAACCTTAGCAGAGATATGGAATACAGAGGGAAAAAAATGGGTCGCTTACGAGGGCTCAGTATGGTTTTACAGTATAAACCTGCGAGTTTGAAATGCTGAAATTAGGGCTTGAATCACTTCAAAGATTCCTGCTAATAAGGGAATGATTATGCACAATAAAAAAAAATCTAAACAGCACTGAAAAAAAAACAAGTCATGTTAAGAGCTCAGTGTGTCTTTTCATTTTCCCTTTCTCTGCTTTTTTATTCTGCTCTATCATTTTGCATAATAAACATGTCTTGCATAATAATAAACAAGCATCTGGGGAAGTATGTATATTAACTGTATTTTTTAATCTGCTTGTGATGCTGTAACTATTTCACTACAACTCCTCTAGGGTTGCTGCACTCTTATTTACATCATTTCAAGGTCAGGGGCTGGAATCAAAAATGCTGCATTCTCTCCCCTAATAGGCTTGCTTCTACTGATGCCATTTCTTTAATTCCTGTTTGACCTCCAGTCCTGCTAGCCGATGGAGTTAGAAGTGCAGATATGCCAGGCAGGTATCCTGGGTATCTCCTTTGTGCAGACTTCGCGAGCGAGCAGGCTAGCTGGGGGGATTCCCTGGTTTCCATGCCTCATTAGGGAGCCAGGTCAGCAGAGACAGAAAAATGTCTCCAAAGGCAAAGCACAGCGAGAGCCCAATTTAATGTACTTTTAATTTCCCTCCAGAGCATCCACTCTTCTTCACTGGTGGTTTAAGGGGGCTCGCTGAACGGAGGCATTAACTGGGAAAGCTCCTTCTGTCCCCAGGCTTAATTATAAGTGTGGAGGGAGCGAAATGGAGGCGTGGGGCAAGCAGTTGTGCTGAGGAGAGCCAGCCCCTGGGAGGAGATTTCTGCCTTGCATCAAATGTTCCTAAAATACAGCTGATGAGTGCCCTGGCACACCACCCCGGTAGCTTGGAAACTTGTAAACACAGCTATCAATAGCAAAGTGGTCACTTTTCCCCCTTTAGGTGCTTCCACCCTCATGGCTTGGCTGCCCCCTTCTCTCCAAAGCTTTCCTTGTGCCCTGGCAGTACAAGCTCCCTGTCCCCCGTGTGAGTGGTTGGGCGCAGGGGTTTTTCACGATGCTACAAGAGCAGACGTGGCAATGTGATCGACATGTGCCAGAAACAGGTCTGACCTCACTTGGCAGGACCTCCTGGGCTGCTCGTCAGCCCCAGAGGGCTGGCAGGAGAGCTGGGGTGCTGTAGTACTGTGGCTTTGTGGGCACGTTTCCCACTTGGCACATTCCCGAGGGACTTGCGTCCCCAGGACATCCCTAGCACAGCACCACAGCGAGGCTCCCAGCGGGACGGTGCTGCTCTGCTCCTTGGCAGCGTCACAGGTGGATTGGGTCAGACCTGGGCCTCCTCTGTTCAAGCACGAAACTGTTCGGAGGCCAAAATCAGTAACAGCAGGACATAATCCCTTGTTTTTGCTAGCTTATGTAAGAACAGTGCAAATTATAAAGAACGAGTGTGCTTCAATAACAAGTGCCTTCTCTGAGCCTGGGTTGCGCAGGATGTTTAGAAGTGTGTTATGCTCCATGTAATGCCATCCAGAGGAGAGGGAATGGGACGTTTCCCCTTGTAAGCAGCGGTCTGTCAGTATTGGGACGCATTACGAGCTTTTGCTGAAATTTCATTTTGGAAGAATATCAGGGAAAAACACTCCAGTGGTGCTGACTCATCTCATTTTGACACTTCCCCAAAGAAATGTTACAGATTCCCATTTTGAAAGAACTTCAGAGTGTTTTATATTGCTTTACCGTTCCTAATAAAATCAGAACAAAATGTTGAGATTTTGGTGGAGCATTTTGATCCCACGTGACTTCCTGCAAGTGTGAAGGGGGCAGGAGGGCAAGGTGCTGGTGGGGGGGATTGCTCCACATTGTAAGGGAGGCAAGATGAGGAATCTCAAAGATAAATCGCAGTCAGGGCTACCATCTTCTGCACAGCCTTCTTGCTGCTGATTTCCTTGAGTCCAAGCTTTAACCTTTGATCAGTAGGCAGGCAAGTCTTTGGAACAGGTCCCCAGCAGCAGTAGCATTGCATACAGCTTGCCCGTTTTTCTCCCGTGCATGGTGTGCGATCAATTAACCACTGCAGGGGAAACAATGAGGTTGAAGCAGAACAGAACGGTCGATGCAATCCGACCTTCAAGTCGGATTTTGGGAGGGAACTCTAGAAAATGTCTGGACGGAGAATCGGGTGGCATGCAGGGAAGCCCTAGTTAGCAGAGGTGACTTGAGCGGAGCAGACTGAAGCAGCTCCTCCAGCTGCGGTGCACAGGGGATAACGCTGCCGCAGATGTGGACCGCTGGTGGCAGGGATGTCTGCATTGCTCTTGTGGGTAACTGAGTCTTATCAGGATGAACCTGGGTAACTGGGGTTTTTGAGTAGTGTTTTGAGGAAGGATATTTTTTTCTGGATGGGCAGGGTAATGTTTTCCTCTGTAGGCAGACAGCATTCATTAAAAATCATGGGCCCAGGCTGCGGCAGGCGTTCCACCTCGCTGTGGAGTTGGCGTGGCAGAACGTCCCCAAGGGTTGCTCAGGGTTATGCTGTGTTTGCTTCCCGAGTTGTATTTTCAATGTCCACTCATGAGAGATGCTTTTATGTGCCTGTGGCACAGGCACTAGTCTGCAAGAAAGTAAGCTGGGCACTGCCAGACTCATTACATTCAGAACAACCCACCCTGTCAGGAGCTCGGGGTCCACAAAACAAACAGCTGTCTGCATTACGGTGCGTCAAAATGCAACGGTGTCAGGCCTGCTAAACGGAGCTGACAGGTCACGGGAAGAACTGCCTTGCTTTCCATCTCCTCCTGGGCAGCCTGCGGCTGCGGGGACTGAGCTGGGCAGGTAACTGCTCTGGCCCACCATGGCTTCAATGGCAAGAGCAGCTCTGGGTTTTGTTGGTGCTGGCACACTTCTCCAGCCCCCACGGTCGCTCTGGAGAGCTGGTGGCACCACAATTCCCTTTCCTTGCCTTCCCTTTGCATCCTGCTGCCTGGGTGATGCAGGAGCAGCCAGGAACTGAGCTCTTCTCCCTGGGCTATCAGTTTGCTTTGCCTCAAACTCGCCAGCTTGCTTTGCTTTTTTAATGCCATTTATCCTGTGTCTGTTTTGCCCATAAATAGGGACATTGTCTCTTTTCCACAAGCAAAATCTCGACAAATCTCCAGCGTGTCAAAGGTGACAGTGGGATTATTAACATTTTATTTTGTGGTGGAGGGAGGATAAATATTGTCCTTCCTGGCAGGTTTTGAGCGAGGACGTGTTTGGCTGAGGTCAGGCGTGTGTTAATGAACTGATTCGAATCTCCTTTCTGATAGCACCAAAGTCAAATATAGAATGGATAAAACTAGTGAATGGCATGCCTCTGCCAAACAGTGACTAATGGCTCTGGAGGCGAAGGCAGGAGATACGACAGTCATAGACAGGCTGAAAAACCCAAGAAGAAACCTTGCTGAGTGTGTGCATGTAATTAGAACTGGGAGCCAAGCGACAGAAAACTTTTGAAGTGGGGAACGTGGTTGGATTGTAATGCAGTTTACCAGGGGAAAGGAAGAGAAGCGCAAAATACTTGGGCTGTTTCAGGGCAGGCTGGTTGGATCAGTGGGGGATGTAGTATGCTGCAGCAGAAAGGGTGGGGTGGGAGCCTGATCCATCCCTGGCTGTGCTGTGAAAACGTACCGTCGTGACTTGGAAGGCAGAAATTATTTTCTTGAAGTCTGTGGATCATGGGAGCTGAGTTCAGGTCCCTTAGCTTTTTGTTACCAAGTCCCAAGACATAGGGCTGGCTCCTGGTGCCCACAGTTGCATGGTGCAGTGCCACACTCTGCCAGGAGCCTCCTGAAGCTGGAGGAGCGAAGGTGCTCAGCTGGGGTTAGGAGCATGGCCGGGGGCCTGGGATGGGCTCAGCAAGGCGGTGGAAATGCTCCCGGGTGCTCGGCTGAAGCTGTGCTCCCAGCTCTCCCTTGCAGCAGGGATGTGGGCTCTGGGGATCACCCTCTGCTTTCGGCTGCATATTCTCGCACCTCTCCTGAAAGCGCCACTCCCCGCCGCAAGGAAAGCTCCCCGTCTACCCGCTTTCTCTCTAAGCCAATTCCTCCGTGACGATGCGAGCGGGGTGGAAGGGATCTGTGTGTGCTGCCGGCAGCCCCTCGCTGCTGTGCTGTGTTGCGTGCTGGCGGCGTGCTCGGCTCTGCAGAGCGCGTGCGATGGCCACAGCACGCTCCTTCCACGGCGCTTGCAAGCTGTGCAGCCTCCACGCTCACTGGTGGGGAGGAGCAGCGAGGCACCTTGCCCACAGCACTGCCCAGGGGCATCCTGGCAGCAGGCAGGATGCGACCCGCTCCCGTCCCTCCTGAACCATGCCCATGCATCTGGCCTCGGGGTGCCTGGTTCACCAAAGAGGCCCTGCAAGGGCTTTTCTGGATGTGCTGGTGAGGGCTGAGCCCAGATCTGGCCCTGTGTCAGTGACTGTCAGGAGAACAGCAGTGAGCATCAAAGGCAGAGCCTGTCCTCTCCCACCCGCTGGATCCGCTGACAAAGGATCTGACTTTGTTTTATAAATATTTCTGACCCTTGCGGAAGGCTCAACATGTAAGCCCTGAGTAGAGGGAGGGGGTTTGTTTGTTTCTTTGTGTTTTTTTTTTTTAATTTTTTTGGTTGTGTATCCCGGGGTATTTAAGTATATTATTATCCAACTTGTAAATTTTGAGGGGATGAATAAACTAAGTAGAATCTGGACTTAAAATAGCTTTTTAAAAATACTCTGCTGCAAAGCTTTTTCTTGTTATTTTTTTTCTCTGTAATGGTACAGGAGACTTGAGATCGGGGCAGACAGAATGTTGAGACATAGGATTAGGAGAAAATGAGAGATTTTGAAAATTCGCATAGTAAAAGGCAAGCCATGGGCTATTTTTTGTCAAAAATAGGAGGAGAAAATCATGGCTTTGCTGAACACAGCCCAGGCAAGATGGTTCAGAGCAGAGTTAGGAATCTGGAATCCTGGCTTGGTCCTTATGTTCCAAGCTAAAATGAAGTTTCTCTGCTGCACCAGCACTCATCTGTAGACTTCCCAGGACTCGAAAACCAAGTAATCGCGGTTGCAATCATACCCATTAGTCCCTGTATGGTGTACCATTCCCCCTTCTGCCTGCAATTAGGCTACGTGTTTGATCTTTTATTCTTGTGACTAATTTCACTTACTTGCGGTTTTTCTGTTCTTTAGTTACATCATCCAAAGGCTTCTGCTGCTCGCCTTGTTGCCTTCTTTGTTTTTCCTGTTCCTTAACCACTTTTCACTAATCTTCTATCAGTGTGGTTTTGGACTACATACTGAAACGATTCATCTCGGTGGATGGACACTTGTAGGTCTTCCCTCTAGCTTTTGCAGGACTAAAAAGGGGATCTTTTTCCCCACTGACACACTACTGATCCCATCCTATGATGACTGGAGGGAAATGCACTCTGTGGAAAAGCCCAACAAGCCTTAAAACTTTTAAATTAAATTAATTATCCCTCTCTGACATTGATAAATATCCCTCCACACAAATCCTGGGTTAATTTGGTGTTTTGACACCTGAGCCATCAAGAAGGCAGTCAAGAGACTATGAGAGTGTCCTGCCACCTCTGGGATACTGACAGCGTATGAGGTGCAGAGGTGTTGTGTTTGGGGAGCAATGGTAGGCTTTCATGTTGCTCTTTTTTTTTTTTGTGTGTGTAAATTTTCTGAATCCCAGGAAGCTGGAATTATTTTGGTATTCAGAGCAATGTACTGTCCAATCCCCCAAATACATACCTAGGCACCAGCCCCATGCTAAAAGCTTTTCAAAATATGAACGCCCTCTTGACATAAATAAGATGTGGCATGAAGATGGTAAGTCTTCCTATCTCCTCACCGCTTTCCTCCTGAGAAGGCTGAAGGGTTGACTTGTCTTTGTAAGAAGCTTCCTTGGTCGGCTGCTCTGAAGGCTGCACATTGAATGCATTATTGATACCTGCGTGTGGGAGTTGCATGCACACGTGCACACATTACAGCCTCCCAGATGCTGTCTGAAGCACTGCAGAGGAATTGCTGCAGCTGGGCAGAGATTGTCTGCTTCTCTCTAAAGCCTCGAAGATAGAAATCAGCATGAATCTCCTGCATAGCCTTTTCTCTTCCACCATTAAATCATTGTAAGCGTGAAATAGAAGAGAGAGGAAAATACAGCCTCGGGGATTTTGAACAAGTCTGCTAGGTGAGGAGGCACTGAGAGAAGTGATGTCCAACTTTCAAGACATGTGCAAAATGAGCTGAGCAGCTGGCTTCAGGGTAATTCTGCCGTTCCCACAAGCACAGTCGCTGTGCTGGGCGATCATTTTCCCCAGCAGGAATCTCTCCTAAGCAGGAGTTGAGAAGGGCAATTCTCTGCATCCCTGCCGCAGTGTTCAAGCCCCGCGTACTCATGCCAGGCATTGTGCATCTTTAAAATGACTGTTTCCCATTCCTGGTGGGTCGAGGAGCGGAACAGCAACCTCTGATGGGCGGCCAGGTCAGAGAGGTGCAGTACCGCTTCACTCTGACGGGAGCACCACTCAGTGCTGTCAGCGTAACGCAGGGCCCAGCCTGCGGCTCTCACATACCAGTTAGAGTCATTGAAATGCAGTCCTTTTGCCTAAAGCTCTATCCCATGATTGGCCTTCAGGATAAGGCAGGTCTGAGGGTGTTTAGGTCATCTGGATCATGGGCAGTGGGAGGAATTAAGTCAGCTGGGGTTGCAGAGGCCCCAGAATCAATCTGTTATCATTTACCTCCGAGTCACTCCTGGGCTCTCCCACAATCTCGGATAATTCTCCACTCGCCCTGGAAAGCTTCATTGCATAGCTAGGGAAACCGAGCAAAGAGGAGCGGTGTGACATGCTCAAGGTCATGCGTGGAGACTGGATTAGTCCTTCTCTTCTTCCTGATCCTAATTCTTTGCCTTGATCAGAAGCTCTCTTTTGTATCACTGTGGTTATTCAGGGAACTGGTGCATCAGCAGCAGCACAACTTATGTAGTATCTCAAGTCTGAGCAAATCAGTCTGCTTTGAAAGCTGTGTAGGCAGGGCTTGCTTCTTCCCCTCTGTCTTCCCATTTCACTTCTTTTCTGGCTCCTCAGCGTTTATGTCCCTAGCAATCTTCATCGAGGATAATGGGAGCAGGCAAAAGAACCACAAGAGAGTCGTACTCTGCCAGCCATCTTCCCTTGCACATCTTAACACCATATGTCAAGTGCAGTTGCTCAGAGCTCCACAGCTATCTCTTTTTCAGCCTCCCAAGGAGCTGGGGCTGTTTACAGTGTGAGCTTCACAAGATGGCAGGTGGAGAACTGGAACCGGCTCCTGAGAAGCTCCGGATTGCAGCAGTTCTCCAGAAAGAAGCACTTCCGATGTGGTGGTGCTCCAGGAGCTGAGCAGCCAGGTCTCACAAGAAAACTTCGCAGTAACAAAATCAGTGATGTTTTTTTCAGACATTTTAAAGACCAAATTTCAGAGATGTTGGGTACCCAGTGAATAAGAGGTTGTCTCATAGAAATAAACAGTTTTGCAAATTGGAAATCATTATGTCTTTTGTGAAGTCACAGCAAGACCTACTTTTCTACCAGAAACCTCAAACTGACTTCCACTAAAGGAGATTATCCAGTTTCTTAGAATAAGAAAACTGAAGTGTAGAACCTTTTCTACCTTTTCACCTTGCAAGAAGCCTGTTGGTCACACTTCTCTTTGGTTTGTGACTCCTTGATTGCAAAGCAGGCACAGTATCCCATAGGCCCAGGTTTTTTGCATGACCCTGGCTAATTCCAGGTGTTTTTTTTTAATTCTCCTGCAACCCTGTGAAAGTGTTGGCCACTGGATTCCAAGTGCAAGTGTCTCAAACGTTTTACTTTGTGACAGTCTGTTTTTGTAAAGAGCTCCAAGTCATAATTTCTTAGAGTATTTTAATTACAATTTTTATATCTCCAGGAGTTTCTTCCAAAGAACTTCTTTGTGAAGGTTTATTATTCAAATTTGGAAGGGCAGAAGGAAATCAATTTCCTCCTTCAAACCTACCTTTTTTCACCTACTCTACTTGCTTATCACTCTCTGCCTTGCCAGGATTATTCTAATCAGATTTCACGTATGGAAAAAAAAGACATAAAAATAATTCCTCTCTTTCAAGTATTCAGGAGGCTTAAGTAAATTAAGACCGTTGCTCAGATTCTGCTCACTGCTGTGGTTGTGAATACAATGGAGGGTACCTGGTGTGGCTGGCGGAAGAATGCTGTCTGATGTGTGCTTTTTGTCCCAGGAGAGAGGCCAGAAGGCAGGACTGAAACCAGCCTCATCCTTGGAGGTAGATTGGTTAACCCTTTGTTTCTGGGATGCAGACCTACCTGCAAGGCATGTAGACACAGCCCAAACCAGCAGGGGCGAGTGGCAGAGAGCAGATGCCTGTGTTACTGCGGGTTGCACTGCAGGAAGATGCTCTGGAAGCCAGGCAACCAGACCTGCCAGCCTGGTGCTTCACCACCACCTCTTTCACTGAGCTGATCCAAAGGGGAACCAAGTGTCTGAACTGCTTGAGTGGTTTTGCAAATCTGTGCTCAGCCTAATGCACCAAATAACAGCTTGCAGCAAGGCCAGCACGGCTTCTCTGCATACAGCTTATTTCTGATTTGGCAGCTGTTTAAGAACTTTATTTGCTGTACATGTCAAGACTGATAGCACTCCTATGGGGGCTCTGACCTTGACCATCCTCCTGTTCTTCCTCAGTGAGCTCGTTGCAAGCTCCTAAATTGTCGAGAGGGTTTTGCCATGAGCTACAATGAAAGTGCCTTTCTGTAAATGCTGCTATGAGGAGGTAGGCTCACCCTTCAGCGTGAGGTCTGGGCTTACGGACGTGGTGGAAGAAGGCTACTCCGATACTGTTTCTGTCTCTTTGTATGACAACCTGAGTATTTCTATTGAGTTGGACAGAAAGTAGATCCATATTCTGTAGGAGGTTTCTTCCTGAGAGTGGCTGGAAGATGGTTGTGCTCATACTCTGCCAGAAAAAGGACAGTGCACAGGCTACTGACAACCATAGGTCATTTTGGAGGTTCAAGGCACATGAAACTTGGCTTTAGAAATAATATAGGCCTGCAATCAAAATTTAAGAAAAAAAGCAAGTGTCCGTGTTTTGCAGATGAAAGCAGTTCCTGTCCTTAGGGTGCTAGTGGGGCAGTTTGTAAGGTCCAGCTCGTTGCTCTGCCACAAACACCTTGCCTTGACCTCAGGCCCCATCACACAGGATTCAGTGGAGCTGCCTAAACCTAGATATTTATCTCCCTCTGCAGTGTGCCAGCATATTCTGCCTGGCCCCCAGAAAACCATGGTTCTCCCATAGGTCCCGTGTCCTACCTGCCAGCCATGTGCACGTCTTGTGTGCCCCAAGACATCTCAAATAATACTAGAAACTTGCATTTAGGTAACTAAGTCAAGCCCTGAATTTCTCTGCCTCAGCCGCTCATCTATACGGTGAAGATAAGATTTCTTTCCTACTCCCACAGAGACAGTGTGGAGATAAGTGTGCTGGAGATTGACAGGCACTCGGATGCTACGTTGAGGGCACTGTGTAAGAGCTTGAATAGATAAGAGAGCGACTACATGACAGCATGAGGGTTTTTTTTTTTGCTTTGTTTTTTACCTCAAAAGATTTTCTCCTTCACGTGTCCTTTTTCTATCAAGATGCTAGTGCTGTGAAACAGCAATGAGCTCACACGAGCCTCTCACACCTGAAGCCTTCCTGGGTTGACATTGCTCCAGATCTAGCTGCGTTTCCATCTGAATTCAGCCATCCTGGCCCTGCTTGCCCCAAGTTAGTCAGCCACAGAAGTGTGCGTATGCCTCAGCAGCATTTGGAGGGAGCTTCCATTTGGGATATCTCTATTATTCATTAAAAATGAAAAAGCGAAAAGAGGCTCTTGGTTTTTAGGTCTGCCAAGTTGGAATGGTGCAGTGAAGTAGGGGAAATCAATGTTTGACTTAAAAATGGAATAAATTGACCTGGCACCACCTAAGAGAATCAGCCAGGAACCTAGCTATCTTATTTTTCAGCTAAATCACTGTTCTGGCACCTAGTTACTTCATTGCCAGTGGTGCTGTAAATACTTGCTCCCTGTGGTTTCAGCGGGATTTCAAAGTAATCACCATCCCTGCAGTTCTTTCCCCTTTTATTTACAGACTTCAAAAGCTCAGTTTCATGCTCATCATATAGGACTCTGTTTCCTAGCATCCATTTGGAGACTGTCCGAAAGAAATTTTATGCAGCCAACAATCTTTTCAAATCTGCATACTAGCGGTCTGCAGGACGTGAGACCTAACTAGCATAGGCAATTTGGACAGTCACAGCTACAGACCCCATTGAAACCTAGGGCAGGGTGTTAGGTAATCTCCTTCCTCAGGTCTCCCCTGAAAATTTAAACCATTATTATTTACAACAAAGTACTCCCATGTGCAGTGGGAGAGGTGGACAAAAACAGGAGTCTGGCAAGACGTCCATGCTTACCAGCTCAGGATTTAGGCACACAACTGAGTAACCATGTACATTTTTTCTAAAGACCCTGAGAGAGAGACTGCAGCACGCATGCTAGGTGATTGTCCTTTTATTTATATTCTCTTTCACAGTGTCCCCTTTCTGCCAGCAGTCATCAATTATACGTTCAAATACTTGGGTATAATCTGTTCTCAGTAGTGTCACTTCAACGTGTAAAATTCTTTATGGTTAGCGGTGTCTCCATTTCTGTGAACAGTCCATTGATACTGTTGATATCAACAAATATTTCCCCTCCTGCAACTCTTGAATCTCTAGACATTGAAACACCCAGAACCTGAGTACAAGCCAACAAGAGGCCATCTAAGTGCATTTATAAGTCACTGGCATTGTATGGATTCTCCACTCACTTTATTGGGTTTTTACTGAGAACACTCTGAGAAGGCCATGATGGCCACTGCTGTAATTCCTCCCATACACTGCCAGCAATTGGAATCAGGATCCCTTCATATACACCCGACTCTTGTTGAGTATTTCTCTGGCCAGTTCAGTAGCCTTATACAATAGCTAACTTATCAAGGACCTGAGAACATCCTCAATTCAAGGGAAAAACTCTTGTGCCTCCAGTTACTCCTCTGCTCAAGTACTTGGCCAAACTGAGGAACTGTTTCCCTCCTGAAAATCCTAGGGGAGATACTAGCTTGTGATCTAGACCTCAGGGCATCTCTTGTGCCCTGCAAAATTTGGTAACATCCATCTGGTGAAAATATTCCACTCTGCTTCTTTCTAACTCGTCTCTCTGTAGGAGCCATCTGTCTGTCTAATCTTCCCAGGCACTAACGGATGGCTGTGCTTAAGAGTCTGACCATCCAAGTAGAGTCCTCTAGTGATGAAACCAGTGGTGCAATGACTGCTAGTACATGGTGGGCACCGTGCAGCCATCCTACAGCCGCCTACTTGTTTTCTGTCATCACTCAAACCTGCAGTGTATTTTTTAAAATGAACATCCCCGTTGCCCCTAATCTCTTGATAATAATGCGAATATTGACCATGTTTCCTCTGAAAAATTTGTGGAGGAAAGATGGAGGAATGCCTCAGTGGACTACATTGTCAGATATACAAAGCTAAATCCACATTTACTAGGATAAAGATTAATTTACATACTCAGAATAGGTAGTTGCATAGCGAAGAACACTGCATGCTAGGTAGGTAAATTATAACACTCTGAGGCTGTTGTAATGATAAACTTGAGGGGAAAAACGAGATTTACATATTTGAAAAAGTAGGCTTACATATGCTTCCTGTTCATTTAGATAAATCGGCTAATATATTAGCTTAATACATGGCAGACTCAAGAGTGTGACCCCTCAAATATACATATTCAGAGAAAAATAAAGATTGAGAAACAATTCTTCCAGTAAATAGGGGGATTATCCACAAATCCAATAAAGTACTGCAGTTTTTATTTCCCTGTTATGGTATTTTCCGGCTTGAAAACATTTGAAATGATGCTTTTTCCTGATGAGGTGCCTCTTTAGAATTCCCTATCAACCATTTTGCTTTTTTTATTTTCTGAGCCTTTTCTTTCTGATAGGTAGTAAAATAAAAACTATTGAGTAGTTTTTTAATGCGCAACTGTGGAGTCAGCAGAAAATAACAGTCGAGACTGCAAAGAAGAGCTGATTTAACATGGTTTTTAGATTGTGTTGAATAAATGAAAAGGAGAAATGTTTTCACTCTTCACCAGTTCAGTAACTGTGCCCTTTTCAACCTCAACAGACTGAATTATCTGCTTCTAAGGAAGTTCTGCCATTAGGTTGTTTTCATGTTTGGATATTTTATTTTTAAAATAAGATGTTCATTTCCCACAACAATAGTAATTCTGTTAGGCCATCCTTTTTCTGCATAGGACATCCATCACCTTTAGTGGTGGGATACCTGCAGATTTCTGAGAGGGGCTGTGAAAGTAGTTGCAAGGTAAAAAGTGTGATTAAACTGGCCATTTGGCTTTCTGCGGGAAGCGGGTTGTGAGGCCTCTCTCAAACTTGGTTGAATCATTTTTACCTGGAGCAATATTTTAATGAAGCAACAGGACCAGGACTAGAGGGTTTTCATCTCTCCTTTAAGGAGAGTGAGTGACTGGCTGTGCTTTCACAGCAGTTTTGAAGGAGCCTGGAAAGCTTCATGTGATGTGACAGAGCAGAGCAAATAGTGGTCTAATTAGATATATGCAGACACTGAGGGAAAGCAGGTCCTCCAGTCAGTAAAAATGTCATATATGTTTGTGAGCAGGAAGGAGGAGGAGAAAGATTCAAGCCTGGAGGTGAGTCTTGGAAACAGCCTCACTGAGAGTTTCAGATGAGGGTGAGCCTCATTCTCTGAGCACCCCTGCCAACATTGGCCAGGAAGACATTAGGAAGTTTAAAGCAGAGAAGAATCTTCTTCACATAATGTGTGAGGGCTGTTAAAGACAAGGATACCACAGATTGCTGGAGGCCGAGGCCTGTAGGCCATGTTGCTGCACTCTTCACCAGTACACCCAGTACCCGTCCCTGCCAGCAACAAAACACTCAGGTAGGTGGGCCCCTGGCTTAAGGGAGCCTGTCTCTGAGAGGGCCTAGGAGCCCAGGGGTAGACAAGCATGCACGGAAGGAACTGAAGGAACCTTCACTTTTCTATAACCTCCAAACATCCCTCAAAAATAACGATGGGTGTATCAGCAAGGCCGTCTCTGACAAAAAGGCTGACTAGGCCCATTTGATGAGAGGACAGCAGAGCTGTAGGACGTTCATGCAAGTCCACACAAGTTTGTTGAAGACCGGGGCGTTTACTTAGAATCATGATGAAAATTCATTAGTCTCTTGCCGTAACTCTTGGGCTCATTTTCCTCCCTTTAGCTCATCGTGTTTAATACAGTCTTCTCTCTCACAGCTGTATGTACTGAGTGCATTAGCCCGCAGGCCTGGGAAGCTATGGGGTATGCTTCGGCAGAGCTGGATTTTTCAGCTGGCTCCAAGAGCGAGAAAGTAAATGTCTTTAATCTCCACACTCTCCCTCTTTAATGAGCACTGCTGGAGAATAAAAGAAATAATATGGATTCAGTTCGGTGCTAAATGTTTCTATGATATCAGAAATTGGTGACTTCAAGGTTCTTTCTTTTTTCTCTTGCTCACCACCTCACATGCCTTGTGATTATAATGATCTTTGCAAAGAATCATGGCAAGTGTTTGGAACACAGAAGTTGTTCGGGAATAGCAAGGAGGTGTGACCTCAAAGAGCCAGGAAGTCTCTGTTCTAAAAGAACAGAGAAGTCAGCAGAACTGGACGGTTTTGAGTACTAATAGCTGGATATTGTGAAATACCCAACCAGAAGGTAGCTGAAGAAAGGAATCCTATTTCCTTCATCAACTATGCAAAATGGATTTTCAGTTTCAGTTTGGTCATCTGTGTTTTGAGAGTAGCCATTTTGTTTGGGTTTGCATATTTGACTGAAAAAAGGGAAGAGAGATGGCCTCCTTTTTTCAGGTAGCAGTTACCTCAAGTTGGTTTTTGTCTGGCAGCATGGAGGATTGCGGGCTGCAGAGCTCTTCATTCTATGGTGCTCATTGAAATGCCTGATTTCTTTTCTTTTCAAAGAACAAACTAAAAAACAAAAATCCAACTTACCCAAGAACCACACTGTATTGCTATTTATATATACCACTTCGTTTTCTCTTGTTTATTCATTTTCTTCTTTAGATAAGAATGTTTGGTTATATTCTGCCAAGGTCTTCTATACCAGAAAGTTAGCAAATTTCCCTTTCTTTTCTTCTGACATTTATGGCTAGGTTTTCTACAGTATTTCCCATCAGTAAATTTGACCGCAGAGTCACAGAATAGAATAAAGCTAGGGAATGTATTTAGATGACTTAAAAGTTCAAACGCAAATACATTGCCAAGATTAGACCCACAGAAACATGCAGCAGCAGAGTAACCTGCTGCAGTAAGCTCATACATAAATATCCCAGCAGAGGGGTTCAGAGCCATCTGCAGAGGCCACTAAAACTTACCCAGGAAGCCAGAAATCAAAGAGATAGGTAATAATCAGTCTTCAGTGTCTCAGAAGCATACGGACCTTTTTCTGCATTATGCTATGTGAATGTCTAATGTATTGCAGTATCAGCTTTTAGGTGATAAAAAAGAGGGGAGGCACAGCAGTGTTAATAGCTCAGATATAGACTGAAGCTATTAACTTTCTGAAAGTCCTAGTTGTTTTGAAGGAACAATCTGGTTACCATTTAAAAAGCAACAATACAAAGGTCTCCCTCCAAAAAATTTTGCAAATTTGCATGTGTGTTCATAGTTGTTTTTTTTTCTGCTCCATAAAATGACTTTTTTTCCAGGAGGTAAGAAAAAACAGTGACAGGAAAGACACTTTGAAAGGAAAGGTAGAGACTTGGGTGAGGGAGAGTGGGTGGTGGAGGATATTCATTACGTGATGTTTATCATCTTCCATGTGTACATTCCTCTCTGTCCAACTCAATACCACCCTAACAAATCTCCACCTCTTGGCTAGTATCCACATCCAGGGCATATCCTTGGTCACTGGTGACAATTACTGTGAGTTGTTATAACCAGGATAGAAAGTCAGTTTGGACAGGCTGGCTGGGACCAGAGGGAAATTGTGCTTGATGATCTGTGCTTGATGATGTGTTGTCTGGGGGCTGGTATGGCTGATCGTTGTCCAACTCTGCATTTGTCTTGGACAATAGCTTCTGTTCTTGTGTTAGCAAGTTTTAATGAACAGTGCATTGATAAATGTGTTGCTTCCCTTTCAGTGCACCATCCCTACTCCCAGGCACTCCAGAAACTCAGATGATCCTGCAATCATCCGTAATAAAAGTGTTGCCACTTAATTTGCACTCTCATTTCTGAACGAGAAGATAACGTTCCCCCTGATCTGCCTTTAAAGGGAGCTCATTTGTTGCTATTACTCAGAGAGAATCCAGGGAGATTATCTTGCTGGGTTTGGAAACTGCAGTGTTAATTAACAGGTTTCCAGAAACCATCTGTGAGTTTTTATTACAATTTGTGATTTGTTCCCACTGATTCCTAAAGTGGGGGAGAGCAGGGGTTACATGCTGATGGTTTGTAATTGCTTCCACGTTTGTGTATTGATCACTGCGGGGACATTCACAGCAGAAGTTACTAAGGCCACTGGTGGTGTTGTCTCACCATTTTCCCTCTATGGCATTTTCCTCCGGTCACCCAAGTTCCCTCTGTAAGGATGTTTCCTGCCATTACGTATCTGACATTTCGCTGATTGGGAGTTTATTCAGCAAAATTCGTCCAGACATGCTGTCGTGGATTGTTCAAAGCCACAGTCCAACAGGACAGAAGGTGCCTGAGTTAACTTCAGCAGAAGGCATTATTAAAAGTGGATCTTTAGTCCAATAAATCCTCCTTTATGAGTCACAGGTTGGAAGGAATTCAGAGAAGGGCGACAGAAACAGTTATGGGGCTGAGGGCTGAGTTAGAAGTGCTGAGAGTGAAAATATCTGCATTTGATAGGAGAGAAAATGGAGCAGATAATGTGCTCTACTGGATAAAAATTGGGATGTTTACAGGAAATGGGGAACAAACAGAAAATATTGCAAGAGTGAGTTAGGAAGTTCCAACCTAGTGGTGGGAATGCACTAATTCAGTTATTTTAGCTTAACAAAATGGAGGTTTCTGAGTGTGCAGCCAGTGTAGGTGCAGGTATGTGATTTTCCTGTCTTTCCACCGTTAGGAATGTGTCCTTTGATGCGGCCCATAACCAAGGGCAGGGATTTCTCAGATCCCCCCTATTGGTACTGGTATGCAAGGGACATTTTTGTTCTAACAGAAGAAAAATCCCTCTCATTTGCAAAAGATAACAAGTAATTTGGGAGCTGAAGAAAGCTTTTCTTTTCCAACGATTGTGTGTTAATTAACTGTCTGTCTCACAAATGAACTGTTAGTAGAAGGTGCTTAAGTAAAATGCCCTGAAGCTGCCACTTTTCTTCTTAACCATCATCTCCGGAAAAGATGTTGGGATCTGCTGGGAAGCCCGGTCACAGAACCGAGGAGAGCCTGCAGCAGTCCTCCTGCAAGACAGTTGCTGGCAGCATTTCCGTCTTAGCTTTTTTAGATCTCTTGGCAGCTTTTCGTTGCAGCGATGACAGCATCCTTTTAACCCACCTGTTATACCTGTTGGGTTTTCCTGGAAGCACCTCTCTGCTGAGTGCTGCATATGTTCTGGGGCTGCTGGATTTTGGACTTGTTGTGCATGTACATCTAGAATAGGTGCATCGGATGGTAAAGCTATCTCAGAACATCTAGACTCCTGGCTCTGAGCTGATGCTGATCTGTTTTCCCATCTCATTAGGGAAGCTGTATGTGCTGTCGTGATGACTTCTGACTATTGGCCTCCAGTGTGTCAGGAAGGAGGGATCGTGTCTGTTTTCCTTCTGCTCCATTTTGTGGCTGGCGGTCATCTGTATTCCCTTGCACTTGCTCCCCTTCTCACTTACCGCCTGCTACTTACCTCCTGTCGTATTTCGTTTCCTGGTGGCTGTGAAAGCGTTGTGGTGACCCCACAGCTTGCTTCCCATTGGGACAGAGGGCTTCTCTGTTTGGAGCACATGGGAAACCTGAAAAAGGCAGTGGGGAGATGGGCAAGGATTTGTCCCAGCTTGTCAGCTCCTGTCAGAAGAGATGTGAGCAGAGTGTTTCAGCCCAGTGCCTCAGCACCTCCTTCCTTAGTCTCTCTGGGAAGGCAGAAAGCACAACCCCAGCTCTGTTTTCACCAGGGTAAAGAGAAAGAAGTGAGAATTACAGCATCATTGCACGAGTCAGTCTGGATTTATATCAGCGTGATTAAAGTGGGCTCATAATAACATCAGGAAAGAAGTGACACCCAAACTGCTTTGCTTACAGCAGGGGGTGGCTGTGCTGTGAAGAAGGCATTGTGGCCTGGGGCTTCGGAGAGGGTTTCCATCAGCAGTGGGACCAGGCAGGGGTCTCTGTCACACAGCAAGGGCTGGGCACCTCTCTGCGCCCTCTGCTAGGGCACAATGGCTTGCACGACGTAATTATTTTATTTGAAATTAACAGGAAAAGTACTTCCTTCTTTCAGTAGGAATAAGGAGGATGTAGAGTGTCAGAATGTTTTCATATGAGCTCTGCTGAAAGCATAGGTACAGAGATATGTAGTCATCCTGCTTTAATGAGATTTGGCTATAATTGTGTGATAAAATTATTTTAGGTTAAAGTAGTTCATAAAAACTGTTTCATTATATTAAGGTATATTTGAGACTCAAAAATCTCATTCATATTATTGGCGAGATAAAAACTAACAGAAATCATGTTATTTTGAGAGATTTCCATTTACCAAATAGATGTTGGAGAATAAATGCTGCTCCTAATGCTGGGCCCAGATATACCAGGATGTGATAATTCGAGGATTTCTTTTCCAAATAGTTATTGAACTAAGAAAAAGCAATGTAGATATGCAAAACAGTGAGATTATTACAGAAGACTTAGACATAGAAAGCAACCTTCAGCTGAGAGATCATGAGCTCTTTCATTTTAATTTAAATGGTAGGCTAAACATTCGGCTGTAACTAAGATTCATGATTTCATAAAAGTGAAGGAAACTAGTTACAGAGGGAAACTAGGCAGCAGAGCTCAGGGCTTGAATGCAAAAGTAGCTTTGAAATTTTTTTTTGTTATTTTTTTCAGCCAGAGAGGAAAAACTTTAGAATGAATATCCCAGAAAACAGAGGTCTGGTCTGGAAAGACACTTAGTCAAACAGATTTAAAAAAAAAAAGATACTTGATGCAGGCAAGAAGTCCACAAAAATGCAAAATGTAATTGAGCAATTGCTCTCCAGTCAGAAAGCGCAGAGGATAAATGAGAATTACAAATATGAGGAGGAGTTATACCATTAAAAAATAATAACAGTAAAATGCTGTTTGGCTGTTAAAATCAATGCAGGAGAGGAGAAGTGGGCCTGATTTGCAGTGAGGAGGCAGCAGAGATTGAAGGTTATTTAAAGAGATGACCACATATGTGAACAGCAGGAACGGTGCTCCTCAGTGCCTGGCAGGGAGGGTGTTGCGAGAGAGGATGGGGAAAGAGAATGTCTAGGAAGAAGCAGCAGCAGCATCTTAGGAGCAAATAAACGTTATAAACATATACAGGCTTGTTATCCTTGTAATTTCAATATTATCCAGAAAAGGGAAGAATCATTCAAAAACATAAATGATATAAAATGTAGCTTGAGCTTAATAAGGATAAATTGCCCGTTACCATTCTTTATAAAATCACTGACTTTCTAGATGGGGCGACTGCAGTAAGTTTGATTTATCTGGACTTCAGCAAAGCATTTGCTGTCATTTCACACATGCTACTGGTCCAGTTGGGAGGGGCAGGGTTAGCAGAGGAGCGGGGTTAGCAGAGGAGAGAACTGCAGAGGGAGCGAGGAGCCCGGCAGCAGAGATGCCAGCAGGGTGCGACTGGCTGGGCTGCGAAGCTGCTCGAGTTGGGGCTGGCAAAGTGTGCGGTGAAGCTGGGTGGATCTGGGAGCTGCTGGCACTGCAATAGGCAGCTGGAACATTGAGTCCAAAGAAGAGGGTAGCTCTGGGAGACTGGAGTTACAGAAACATCAGTCACACAAAAAAGTTGTCATAGTAAGTGGACATTAGAGAATTTTGCCTAATAATAAGAATTTCTGAGCTGTTAAGTTTGCTGGAAACAACAGCTTAAACCTTGGCTGTTCTACATACATCAGGCAGCTAAGAACCATTAGTGAGATGTAGCTGAGAAAACGCCAAGTGACAGGGCAGGATGTCACCGGCACAGGTGACCTGCAGAGGGCTAAGGGCATGCTGAAATGCTGAAGAAGCCACTGAGACCCAGTGTAATTCTGCATGCATTTCTGATTAATTGTATTAAAAAAGATTGAGCAGAGCAAGTTCAGAGAAGGTCTCTTCATGTGATCTGCATTAAACTGATTTGTTTACTCCCCAGCAAAATGGAAGATGGAAATGTGTTATAATTACTGTGTAAGTTAACACTGGGGGGTAGATACCAGCAATGTTTATGCTGAAGTCCAAAGCTGGCGCAAGAACAAATGGTCACTGCCTGGCAGTGAGTACAACCCAATAACTCATTTAGAAGTGAAACTTGATGGACTTATGAAACAGATGATGAGATACTGCCAGGAACTGGACTGTGTAAACCGAGAGGGTACTTTCTAGTATTTTTCTCTGTCTTGAAACAGCTTTCATATATATATATATATATGTATATATATACATATACATATATTATATACATATATATATATATATATATATATGGCTTAATAAAAGTCCAGTTATGGTGAGATTTTTTTTAAGTGGAAGTAATTTATAAATGACATCAAGGAGGAAATTACAAACGGCATACGTAAGCCCTGTAAGCATTGCCTTGGAAAATTGCAAAAATGGTTGTAAATGCACCTTTGCAGGATGCTGTCAGTGAATTTGAAGACATAAAAGGAGGAAAATTATAAAACGTGAATCATGGTCCTTACAGAGGATCCTGCAATATAAGCTGGTGGAAATGGCCTGAGCTGTTTTCCCGTTGCTGAATGTCTGTGTCACAGCCTTTGCCAGGGCAGTGGCCGCCAGTCTTGGTCAACCAGCCGCAGGCAAGGAGCAGGGCTGGTCAGGCTGCCGGGTTTGCTAGGTGAAGGTGAGGTGTCCCTTGGCCTCCCAGGCTGCTCTCTGCAGCCTGAACTCGATCTGTTTCTTAGGGCTCCTCAGCAAGAAACCCACAGGACCTCGTGCGTGTGCCTGAGCCTTTGTTCATACAGTGATGGGGGCTCAGAAGGGGAGACACTTTAGGCTGGGACCTGCACTGGCAATTCCACCTCAGCGCTATTTTAGCAAACTTTTACTTTTCCCTGTAGCTAAATGAAGTTAATCACCTGCTCATCTCTTTACATTTTCATAGTTCCCTTGCTTTGTGCTGAGAGGTACAGGTGTTTATGATGCTTCCGTCTCACTTGTGGCTCAGTGATTAATATTCTGCACGTTGCTGAGCTCATGGAGACCCGCGATTTCCTGCTCTACTTAAGGTACTTAAGTCAGTCTGGTTTGGTTTTCTTCCTCTTGCTAATATCCACCTGGTGAGTTAATTGTGTAGGAAAACAGCCAGCAGAGGCAAAAAAAATGCAGAGAATATGACATCAGGCTCAGTTAGGAGCATTCTGCAGTCCAGACCTGTGTGCATTAGAGAAGGGAGACTGGATGGCAAAGGTTGCCCTGCCAGAGGAACCTGTTTCTGGTGAAGGTCCCTTGGTACCATCCTGAACCACAGCAGGAGCTGTGTGCCCTGTCCTGCACTGTCCTGGCTTCCTTACAGAGAAGAGCATGAATTTTGCTCTCCCCCACCTTGCTCCTCAGAGGTTTGTACAAGGATTGGTGTGTTACTGAGGGTAAATAGAGAAAATATTTGTTTAATAAATGTGTCCCCCTCTTCCTCAATATCTGTTCTGCATCTCGTGATCCAGTTCATAGAAAGCATCGATGGCTGGACTGAGGGACAGTGGTCTTCTAAGCTGGCACGTGGGGTCCTTCCAATGTATGGGACCTGGGGCCCGATCCCTGTATAAGTGAAGGATCAGCTATTTGTACGAGGCAGGGTGTGAGCAGCAAGAGACCCTTACTCTGCCCCGATAAACTGTGGTTTTTGTCTTTTTGAACACTTGACCCAGAAACATCGGTATTATTCCTAGTCTCAGTGTATCATTTCTTTGGGGTTTTTTGAAGTGTTGAGTTGAAAAAGAAAGTCATCATTTGGGGTCATGTTCACCCCAGAGACTGCCAAGACTGTCTCCAGCACAGACAGATCCTCTGCCTGCCTCACCTCGCTTGGCCCCATGTTTTTCATTTCCAGCCCAGCCCTGCTTCCTCTGTGATCTGTTTTTCTTAATTCCTAGCAGTCCCTTTACCAACTCCTCCTTCATCTTACGCTCAGAACTTGATACTCCCAGTAGCTCCCTGTATTGATCCCTGCCCACCCAGTCCCAGTTCACCTCTTGCCTGCCTTGTTTCCCATGTTTCCCTTTGCGTCTCTTTGTGGCTGCTGGTCCAACTTTCTCTCATTTATATTCAAATTGGCCAACGCCTCCATTTTGTCAGGATCCAGCAGAGGAGATAGATGAAAAGAAATCACTCTGCTGTCAATTCAGAGCAGTCGTGGCACAGCCTGTAACCATCCAGAGTTGAAATTGCCAGGAATTTGTTCACTGGAATGCATTCAGTTTGGACAGAATCAGTAGGAAATAACAGCTCTTGAGCTATAGCACATCTCCCCTGTACTCATGTGTGAACTGCTCATTTTCACAGATCATCAGCTTAGCTAAAGCCTGGGTGAATATTCTTTACTCTGAAAGGTGAGGATGAAGGATGTTAAGAAAACTTCATGAGAATTAGCACGTTTTCCTGTTTTCTTTTTTTTTTTTTTTTAACTGGAAATGTATCAGCTGTCATGGTTGAAAGTTTCCAGGTGAATTCATCTTGAAGTAGTTGAAGTTATCAGTCAAACTTAATACTTGACAAAGTTAAAAGCGTCTGAAAGCAGGGGTTTACCATGGGATTTGTCAGACAACCTTAATAATAGTTTTACCTACAACAGCAAAATTCAGTAATGCAATGTAATTCTGAGGCATCAGCACTGCACGGCTGAGCACCGTTAGATAAATGGGGCCTGGAAGTGCAGAACAGCACTGCCCTGCCACTTACGGTGGTGCTTTTACCTTTCTATCTGCAAAGCTTATGAGCGTAACAATAAAGGGGAAAAGAGCTTCTTGTTCCTAAAATGCGGGCGTGACAAGGCCCACATGGGTAGTCCCACGCACTGTCACACCTTGGCATCCCGTCTGGTTCTCGGGTCCTGCGTTTCCCCATCACCCGGCTCAGGTTTGAGAGAGATTTGTGGCAGTGCCAAACTGACTGATGGCGATCCCATTTTCTGAAGTGCCCTCCCTGACAGCACGGAGTGTGCCAACAAAGCTGACTGAGAAAGTCCAGGAGAGCAACTCTAGGCCGTTTATCAATCGAGCTTGAGGCTTGCAAGGTAGAATTTCTGACTTCTCCCCGTGTCAGTACCGGGAGTACAAGATATCCATCCCCAGCAGGTTTCCTCCGTGTGTACCGCTCTTCTCTGCTGAGGTGTAATGAACAGATTCATCCTGGAGTCTGCGTGTCAGTTTAGCCCATCTTTGCTGAACAGAATGAAGAGAAAAAGTGTAGGACAAATGGCATATATGCCTTCTAGTCGTTCTCGCCCTCTCTTGCTTGGTTTTATGACAGTTTATTTTGTTGCCTACGGTCAAACCTATTACAAATATAATATTGACTTACGGTGAGTTCAGTTTCTGTGTTCCAACAGGGTGCATCTGAAAATGTGAAAACAGAAATGTGAGAATGACTTTAGTCAAGAAAAAGGACTTTGTGAGTTTTTACAGGGGAAGCTGCCCGTGGCTGTCGGGAGGATATTTTCAACTCTTCTGCAGGTTTTTCAATTCCAAGTCCTGCTTATGAGCAGAACCAAGAGGGACCTGCTCCATGCCATGTGTAAGATATGATGAAAGTGCTTTGAGCTTGAAGGTGTTCTCTAACTGCTAGAGATCAGGATGAGACCAAAATAGGGTACTTCCCTTTCCAGTTACTGTCAGAGACCTTGGACCTGGGCAGCTCTCTTATTTTGCACAATGTTGTGCAAGGAGAAGATTCATCCTGGTCGTGGTGGTTTGCCGAGCGGAGCCTGCACACAAGTGTTGGAAGTGCTTTGCTGTGACATTAGCTCAGGATTCTCTTCCTGCCGCAGGGAGCTAGCGTTGCGGTGGGGTAACGCCAGTGGGAAAAGCAGGGCTGCTTCCACTCGCTCTCCTCATTAAATGGGCTCAGTTGTGCTGCACCATTTGGAGAGTTCAGTCCAGGCTCTCCTTCAGCCGGTCTCCTCTTCAGAAACACTGCTGCCTAGACAACCAGACAGCTTCTGCATATGTCTGATAGCTGGGCAGGCAGGCAGTTGTCATGGTTATGGATGCTGCATAGGAACCAAAATAGATGTATAGAAAGACAGCGAGAGAAGCTGGCGCAGATCCTGTCTTTGCTGTGCTGGAGCTGACAGGAGGCAGCACCGAGGAACCACCTGTGTCCCGGCTCCCTCCCGGCTCTGCCACAGACAAGGACTTGCTTTTGTGCTTGGCCTTGAGCGCCGCAGACAGCAAAAGAAGCTGAGCTGTCTGACAAAGAAGTTATCTCGGTGAAAAATTCTGGGGAGAAAATAGACAGCTGAAGATGTTAATTTGTTAGGAAAAAAAACCAAAACATTTCTTGAGTTTTAGATTGCGTCAGTGTCTGCGAGTGTCAAACTTCCTCTCTCCTTCAGTTACTTCTCGTTCTTGCAGGAAAGTATTAAGGCATAACTTTCCTCCTCTCAAACTGCTTGCCAAATGCTATTTGGTTTTAGAAATGTATTTTTTACTGTTTCTCATAACCGCAAACCACTTCCATGGGCTTTTCTGTACAAACACAACAAAACTGCAAGGCAGGGGGCGTTCCACAAAAGACACCGCGAGCTCCTCCTCTCTTGATGGCTACTTCAGGTGGCCAGGTGAGCGCAGGCTGGAAGCAGAGCAGCTCCTTGGCTCCGGCTGCACAGGAGCCAAGACCCTGGAGAAACAAGCCCCTCCTGTGCAGCTACGCCACGCTGTGAGTGATGCATAAACCACTGCGTGCTGTGAACCTCAGTCACAAGCTCCTGAGAAGTACAGGAGCGGGCAGAGTGGTTTGCGCAGCAGGTGGGGTGGGAGGCAGCTGAGAGGTTGCGTGAGTCTGTCTTCTCCTCTGGGTTTGCAATTGCTCCTGGAGAGCAAGAGAAGTTAGACGACCGAAAGCTGAGGAGGTGGTGGAGAGCTTTAGACAAGGGTGATGCTTCATTTTGGACAGAGCCTTGGTCGGACTCTACCTCAAGCCCTTGCAGGCTCCCAAACAACAATTCAGGTCGAATTCAGGCTGCCGGCATCAGGTGCTTTTCCTCTGTCCTCCTGCTGCTGCAAATCCAAAAACATACCTAGACGTTTCCTTGTAACAACACGAGATAAAGGGTTAGAGCAGAGTGGTTGTTCTGAATGCTTTTTAACCCGGTTCTCCCTCTTGAAAGCCTCTTATGGGAGGGTTTTAAATTGGTTTAGGGACAGAGCCTGAATGTGAAAGGATGTTAGTTAACACAATGGGATAATCAAGTCACTTTGATTTCTCCCCAGGCAAACTTCTCTGCAGTCTATTAAAATGAAATATGATGCCACAGCCATTTCCCTCAGCTGTAGTCAAGGCGATATTTGTTTTAATTCAGCACAAGATTGCCCCACAGGCTCCGATTTCTACTATCCGTATTGACGTTTGTAATTTATTGCCCTTGTACAATACACACTAAAAGGAAGTTGTATTTGCCAGGCTGCCTTTTGAGGACTTCATCTCCGAATCAGCCTGTATAGGCTACATCGAAATTGTTCTCTGCCGTTAATGTACTGTGTCACACGGTATTAACACAGGCTCCGTTCGTTTTTCAGGCAGCCTTGGGTTTAGCAAAGGACACAAACAGAATGTAGCACATTCACAGAACAGAGTGATATTATCCTGGGTATGATTGAAACAGAGGGGCCCTGTCCCAGCTTGTGTAGTTGTTCGACATGTTTCTGATTAGCTGGCACTTCACCTTCAAATATAAATGACCTGGGAAGGTACAGGGAGCCAGACCACAGACGATGGTGTGTATTACTGTCATGTTTCATCCAGCAGGGATGCGTTTCATTAAAAGGTGTATAATTTATGAGACATGTTGGGACAAAAGATGCTGCAAAAGTGCAAAACCTTGTTTTAAGCTCCCAGTTTTGCGAGCCCATGAGAACTGGAAGCGATCTGAAGGTTACAGGCACTGACGCCACGCAAAGCTGTGCTCGGCACCATCCACAGGTCACAGTAGGTGATGCAGGCAGCTTCTTCCAGTCCTCTATCTAATGCATTTTGTAGCTGGCAAATCTGAGTATCAAAAAAATACTTTTTCAAAGGGAGAATGACACCATTGACAAGATATTACAAATTTTCAATTAGATGAATTGAAACAAAAAATTCAGTTTGGCATTGTTATGTCATAACACTGATTTGATTGAAAATGTCCTTTCTGCTCTGAGTGATTCCACTTTCATTTCTCCCTTTCCTGCTTTTTTTTTTTTTTTTTGAATGTTCAATACATCAATATCTTGTCCTGCCTTGAACTGAGAACATTCCAGACAATCCCAGAAAAAATAACCTTTTCCTAGCAAGGCTGGTGGTTCACTTCTGCTGTCACATACGCAGTTGCTCGGCCTGTGACGTGAGGCCCTGCAGCTTTTCCCTGTGCTATGTCTTGGCTACACATCTCAATATCTCACCAAATTGTTTCTTTGAGAGAGCAGAACAGTGGCAAGATTTGGCCCCGCTGCATTCTTGGAACCAAAGTAGTATTGCGACTGGATCTCTTGCAGCACTTCACATTTCTTAAGGCTAAAGAGTAGAATGAAGACAAAGTAAAAGCAAAATCTCTGGCTGGAAAAGGAGCTGTTAAACCAATTCAGACCAGATTTCCTCTGGACCATGGCTGAGGATTTATAGCTAGATCTCATCGTCCTCAGTTTGAGATGCGCTGGGGAAGCATGGGGGAGATGCATCAAACCCCATCTTTTCTGTGCATCTCCTCCTGTTCTTGCCAATCTCAAAGACTTGGCTTATTGGAAAAATACAATAAAAGACTAATTGCAAAGAATGGGGAATTTTAATGGCTTCATTTACATATAGAGAATTAGTCTAAAATCAATATTAGGCTGTCAAAGGAGAATTAGCTGGATGTTTTTGCTGGGTTCTCGTGTCGAGGAATTGTGAGTCTCTAAGCAGCGCACTTTGGCATACTCCTTGGGATTACTTTCCTCCTCCTTCCTTAGCCACTCAGCCTCAATCATTTCAAGACTTTTTTCCAATGAAAGTTCAAGTACAAAGGGAACTTTCAATGTGTTTTCTTTGTACTCATGGAAAAAAGCTAGCCAGCTTTATTTGCAGGTCCGTTCATCAGATGGTGGCAGGAGGGGGTAGTGGTTGTGTGCGGCCTGAAGACAGGGCTTAGAAGGGAAAACTGAAAAATACATTGGCTCCAGGAGGAACAAGGCATGTCCTGAAGATTGGCCTCCGTAAAACTGTGATGCCTGCTATTTTTCATCACCACGTGAGCAGGACGTGGCTTGGGTTTCCAAACAAAGCACCAGTGGAGTGACCCAATGGTTTACAAAAGTTGCACATTATTTTAAACTCTATTTCTGTGTTTGTTGCAGAAGCTGTTTCAAGAGACTTTTCTCCCATCAGCATGGGGCTCTGCCCCCACCTGGGGTAAAACCAAGTGGCAGAGTGAAGCCCTGTCCCAGCTGGGCCCCCAGCTCAATGTGCCACACGTGGTGGGCTGGCTGTGCCTTTTGCATGCAGCGAGCAGAGCCCCTCTGGTCACTCTATTCCTTCCCGTCTGCTGGTAACTAAGAATCCCAGTTCTCTATTAAAGCTGCTTTCCTGTTTAAAATACAAGAATAAAAAGAAGTCATAAAAAGCTTAAAACTCCCACTCAGTCAGAGACAGTGGAAATAGGGGTTATTTTATGTAAAAATGAAAGTGAATGGATGAAATGGAAGGGAAGAAAGCCTCAGTGACCTTGTCTGGGAAACAGAAGTCACTTTGGGTGATCAGTGATTTGATTTTCTTTCTGAGGCTGATACAGCCCCTGGATTCAGAGTCTCCTTGTTCGGGAAAAAACTCAGAGCAGAGGGAGTGGATCAGACTGTTAGGGACTTTTGGCTGAATGGGTTGGAGAAGCCTCTTTCAGTTCAGCTGGTGTATGGAAAGAATATTCCCAAGTACCCCAAATGGACTTACTGGGGACCCACACTGGCTGTCCTCCCGCTGCCTCTGTTCTGTGCTGGAACCAATTCCATGTGTCGTATATATTCACCGCCGTGTCATATCCCACGCAGCGTGGTGGTGTGGGCACCTCCCCTAGGACTATTGTGAGTCTTTGGCAGGGTGCTCCAGGTGGGAAGAGCCTTCCAGCTTCTGCCTACAGCGTGAGCTTCACCTGCATTTCTGGGAGGTGGGAATTCACACTGCCAGGGCCACCCTTCCACACCTTCCAAAACTCAAGCAGCCATCCTGCATGCATCCCTTTGTCCTCAGTTTGTGCTCCCGGATTTGTTTGCATTTGAAAAGTGCAGAGACTTTTTCTTAAGGAAGAAAAAAAGAAAACAGAGATTCTGGGGAATGCAAAGGCATTAAAGAGTTGCTGTTTCATTATACTGATATTGATCTAGTCTAACCGGAGAGAGATGCTGTGCTTCTGCAGAGCTGGTGCTTTACTAAACTTGTAGAGCCTTCATCTGTAAAATGTGAACTTGTACCCAGGTGCTGAACCCCCACATTTCTGCAACACTTTGGCCCAACTGTGCAATGCCTGTTTTTGCAGGTCCTTGTTGCAACCATGGATGAGGTTCTGTCAATTTGAGACTGACAGGGTTGATTTAGATTCATCTTGCATTTCAAAAATGTTTTCCAATCCTGATACGCTCAGCTTTGGTTTTAAATTATCCAAGTTTAAAGACATAAAGAAAAGGAAAAAATGTCTTAAACCCGAAGATATATATTTAATTGTACATTCAGAAGTATAATTTTTCATCCTGCATTAGGATTTCTCCTGATATTTGGATAAGAAAGCTCAGCAAAACAGAACAGTATCTCTTTTCATCTGCGCTAAGGCTGATTCATCACTGACACTAACGTTGTTCCTCTCCCTGCCAAGGGAGATGGCTCAGCCTTTGATCTTCAGAGCGACTGGGGATGGAAAAGCCCTCAGAAGTCCATAATCTCTTTTTTTTTCTCAGCCTTATCTGCATTGAGAGAAGGGTCCTTGCAGGCTCTTCGATATCAAACTGCCTGTTAAACTTGGTTGAAGGTTCTGATTTTTGTCCCATTCTTCTAGAGGTCTTCCTACACTGCGGTGAATTCACAGGTAGCTGAACATGGGTGTTTGGGCTCCACATCTGGATGAAAATTGGCATGAGTAAACTTTTCAGGAATGCAAACCACAAATCTAAGAAGAATCCGTTAATTTCTCTATTTGTCTGCCAACCTGGCCTACAACTCCCATGTCTGATGGTGACTACGTATTGCCCACTAACCACCATAATGGTTTAGCCAGGCAGAAATGAATAACACACCCTGAACATCTAGGAACAGCAGTTTCGTTTATCTGAGCGTTGTGAATACAGGCATAAGGCATTTCAGTATCGCCTCTGATGAGGCATCAGAGTGTCCTAGGAACAAACGGTGGGGCAGGATATATACCCTGCTCCTCACGTCTGTTCTTCTACAACTACAGGTAACTGTGTCATCTTTTATTAGATACAGATTCACAGAATATCCACCCTGAGTCCCACAAAATGCTTCTCTAAAACGATCAAACTTAAAGGGCATAATAGAAAATGCTGAAGACCACAATAACAGTGTTAATTTTACAACCACAGAGGATAGAAAAGAGGCACTATGTTCAAACTTCTCATAAAGAAACCATACTTTTATATAAATACAAAGCAAAGCTCAGAACATTTTGACCGAATATTATTTAGTGGCTCTTGTTCTCTCCCAAACAGTATGTTCCGATCGCAGAAAGATCCTTTATCTAGCGGAATATATCCATCAGAGAATCCACTTGCCTGACTCTTCTGTTCATAAAATACATAATTCCTCAGTCATCATTCACACGTACTATTTCCTTGGCTGTAGGGGATGAAAATGGTTCCGTTCAAGCAAATTTGAGAGGAGGAATCAAGGATATCCATGTGGGGGGGAGCAGAACTGAGCTCACAGAGTGAGCCATAAACCAAGCCAATGCCCCGAATTTTCTAGCAATACAGCTGAACTATGTATAGTGGACCAAGATGATGCAAACGGTTTAGTTAATTAGACCATCGCTAGCCCCCTGTTATTATAATACTTCTTAATCCCCAATATGAACGTAGCTGAACATACCTAGACACTGCAAACAGCTTTATGAATTGTGAATTCATTAATACTCCACTTGCCCTATATAGCTACAGATAAATTCTCACTTTATTCTGTGTAATCGGTGTTCTGAGTCCCGGGCCTCTCCATGGTCAGTGGCCAGCACAGCATTCATTGCCGATGGGTTGATGAATACAGCATGAACGCATAAGTAAAAGGGGTATGGTTTGTATGGGGAAAGCCCCTGCTGTTATTTCCAGCATTGGTTTGCTAGATGGGGAAAAAAAAAAAAAAAAAGGAGCAGTGACTAAAAATATCTTCTTAACTAGGAGTCTGTGTTGAATAGGAGCTCGGTGGTGCATGGGGACAATGCTTGTCACTAACTGGTGTCCAGTTCTGAGTCTTGTGGTCAGGGCTGTTGTTTCTGGTTTTCTTGCCTCATCTTCCAGTCAACAGGTCAGGTTAAGTCTTTGCCTAGAGCACCTCCACTATCCCAAACCTCCTCCTTGTGTAGGCTCTTCAAGCCACTTTCTAGGCCTCAATAAGCAGAGCGATGAAGGGTGGCTGGAAATGGTTCTGTTCCAGGGAGCTCGCCGTGCCCTGCAAGCGTGAGAGCTGGGGAACGGGGAGAGGATGAGATGGGGGTGCTGCTCTCTGCTGGAGCACCCAAACCCACGCCTCCACTGTGCAAGGCATTGATATTTTGATTCTGATGAAGCACTTCTCAATGGATGAAGTTTCTCTTAAGCTTTAGGGTTATTAGGCAGTGCTATGCGTCGCTAATTTTTCATTCATTAGCTCTGCCGAACAGCCTGAGAAAACGCAACCTAGATGTACTTCGGGAATCCCATACCCAGTCATACAAACCCATCTGGGGCAGGCAGGGCTGTGGCTGTGGCAGGGATGTGCAGCCTCCCTCCTTGCTGCCTGTGGTGTCTACAAGCTGGAGGGCACGCCCGGGGAGCTGCCCCATGGCCAGTCCTCAGCTGCGGGTGGACAGACTGAGAAGGGAGGCAGCCTCCTCGCAAAGCCCCAGTGCAGCTCCAGGGAGAGGGTCGAAGGCACCAGAAGGAGGGAGATACTCCGTCAGCACCTGTGGGTGCTCCCCTGGGAGCACTTTGGAAGATTTTCCATAGGTGAGAAGCAGCCACCTGTGCGGGCTGCGGCTCTCGAGCCTTTCTCAGCCCTCAACCGGGAGAGATCGCAGCCAGTTCATTTGATGTGTGATCCAAATGAAGCTATGATTAATAAAGCAAATCCAGGGAGCATCGCAGGCCCCCTTCTGCTGCTGCTGCTGCCTCTGGGTTTGTTGTCAAGGTTGTTTAACAACCTTGACAAATGTTCTTAATAAGTGACAGGCTGCCTTGGCAGGGTTTCTGTGCACATCAAACGTGCTGCTGGAGGTTAATCCAGCCGTCCCGCTCCCGCTCGGCAGGGATGGGAAAGAGTCCTCAGGCAGAGCCTTGTGTCTTGTGGGACCAGGGCCACCCTCTAGTGGGGATGTCCACATGGAGCCACCATAGTCACGGCCCCACAGACACAAATATCGGGGTCCGATGGAGTGGTAATGTTTCTTTGCTTATTTTTTGCATTTTTTTTAATCCTTGAAGCTGCAACATGTCTGGGCAGACCTGCCTGTGTCATTTTCCATCCTTGGTCAGCGTGTGACATTTTTTATGATAGCCCTTTATAGGCCACGTTACCTTCCCTTCTATTACTTAAAAATCTATTACCTTTTTATGCATCAGTTCAATCTCCTCTTCTGCAATGAACTGCGTTGGGGTAGGACGTGGAGGTTCAGGAATGCTGCGGCTGTGGATTTGGCTTCCCCAGGAGCTGAGGAATTGATGCAGTGACTTTTCATTTAAGCCAGCCTTTAAGTTTTAAGGGTACAGAGGGAATTTTCCTTGAGGCAAGTTATGCCATTACTGCCATGATGGGAGCCCTTGCATGCTCCCTGGAGCAGCTGGTGCTGCTCAGAGAGGGGATGTTTTATCGGGCAGTCCCCAGTCTCTTCTGATGTGGCAGCTCCCATGTATAGTAAGAGAACTTGCATGCAAGAAATAAAATCTGGGGCCAGAATTGTCTGTCCAACACAGATATTACCCAGGCCTCACTGATGACAGGTAAAAACGGAGAAATGCAAGCTGAAAAAAGCCTTGGTGGTTTTGACAGTTAAACCCTTGCAGACACAAAAAGGATTTTCTTGTGTGTCAGGATCATTTATTGAGCTGAGCTCTGCACGAGTCACATCATCCTTCATTAGCACAGCACCCAGAGGCAGTTATTGGAAATGATCACATCAGTAGATCTTTGCAAATATTTCTTCCTTCTTCCCCTGCCCTTGGTTCAGTAGCCAGTATCCCCTTGGTCTCAGCAGAGCCCAAGTATTAGTTGCAGATAACGGTAAAATCATCAGAAGCTCACAGGGCTCATTTTCCTTCGGGCCTGCCCTGCCAGGCGGTGTCTGGCATTACACACTTGTCCCACCCGGGGACTGAGACTGCTGGGGATGAGAAGCAGGATCTGTGTCTCCTCCCTGACTGCAGGGCTCTCAGCCTGCAGCTCCGCACTGTTATCTGTAATAGGGTCATTTATCTACCAGTTAAATCTGTAGGACTTACGCTGAACAGAGGTATTGCTGCATATATTTACCTGTACAACTGTGCATTTTCATGCACCTACAGGTTAAATTTTAGCGATTGGAGTTGGTTTAATCATTTCATTGGATTTACAGCTCCCGTGACCAGTAGATAGCTGTCCCCCTGTGTAGCACGTGTGTGTCCATATGTGTCTCCTTGGCTCGCTCAGAGCCTGTCCACGCACACACCAGTGATGGTTTCTATTTTGATCTCAAGCAAGGATTCAGCAGCCGTGGCAGAGTAGCAGCGAGGATTCCTGTTACTGAGAATTAAATTACTTTTCACAATAAGCTGCAGTGGAATGGTCCCCAGCACCCCGTGAAGCGGTGGCACGCATAATTAAAAACCAAACTACTCTTGACAAGTAAATGAACAGAGCATGTCTTGTCAGCTTCCTCCTTTGCTTTTGCTTTGGAGTTTGCAAAACTCAGTCATTTGGGGTGCCTCTTAAATCATTAGTATGGCGAACACAGCAAGAGTCATCCTTTCTTGTGATAAGCATAAAACAAAGTACCAGACTAGGTCAGTCCTGTAGTCCCAGCTAATCCTGCCCACTCAGAGTAGGCAAAAACAAATCTCTAGCACATAGGACAGAGATAATCTGCCAACCCTACCCCATCCTTCCTGCTGGTTTGGAGAACGGTCTTTAAGATAGGAAGTCTGATTTAAACCAGAATCAGAGTCTTATAAAGTATGTTTTGTCTTTACTGACATCAATTCTTGATATCCCTGTAATTACTCAGTGTCTTTCAGAAGTTCAGATTCTCATCTGTCATCTCACCTTGCTCTTGCAGGAGGAGTCACAGACTTGTGGGAGGCTGTGGTCTTCTGCATGGTTCCCAGTGCTGGTACCTGTGCTGGACATCACGTCCTCACCTGGTTAATTCACATCTGATAGCTGCATTCTGAGCTTACAGTTCATGCTTTCATACTTTTTTTTTTTTAATGTTTAAAATAATCAGAAAATAGGGATTACTCAGTTGGTGCTTGACTTCCATATACCGAGAGATTTTGGTTTCTAATTTTCTTTCATTTCTGCTAAATTCCTGTTTCTTAAGCAAAATCCCTGCCCACAGTTCCAGAAACTGGATTTGGGGGCAAGAGAGCACCCACAGTGAGACTTGGGCTGCAGCCTGGGGAGTCAGCTCCCGTTGGCAGCAGCGCTAGCATAACCCAGCATAGTAGGGGGTGGTGGATGCTGTCCCTGCAGGAACTGGGAGCCCCGTGGGAGAATAACGGGGTGCTGGGGGAGGAAACAGCAGCAATTAGCAAATCCGTGGCCACGGCCTGCAGCAGCAGGAGGTTCAGGCTCCTCGCTCTCGCTAGGTCATGTGCTGTCTTGTTTCCAGTTATAAGAAAAATTCATCTTAGCACATTTTTGTACTGTCAGGTGATTTCGCTCTCCATTGTGCTCTCTGGCCCAGTTTCCCTGGTACTCGCCCTGAAAGGATGGCAGCTTGATCCCAAACTCTTTTTTGGAGAGAACCGCCTGGTTCCCCCTGTTGCCCAGAAGGCAGTGTGGAGGTGAGAGCAGGCTAGCTTTGATTTCTTCCAATCCTGTGGTCCTCCAAAACTATCCTAGCAGGTCTTATATCCTTTAACATCCCCATAAGCTATAACCCAGGGCAGGCAACGCTTTGCTCTGAAAACATCACCACTGGCCTCTCATTTCAAGGAATCTGAAGTGAGGAAGCCCTCAGCAGATCACAGTGGTGTTGCAGAGCCACAGGAGCACCGTGTACAGCCCCGCGTACAGGGCTGTGCAGGGGCAGCAGTGTGCCTTTGTAGGGGATGTTGCAGCCACTGGGACGTGAGCCCATCATTTCAGATCTGGGTGGACCAGGCACATTGAGCAGCATGCCCGTAGCTGGGGTTGTGAACGCTCCCCCAGATTTGTGTTACACAGCTCTCTAGGACGTGGCGTTTCTCTCCTTCTCCTTGGCACGTGCATGTCTTCAGCCCTGGCAGAAGTTGAAACTTGAGCCCATGAGAGAGCAAAATGAGGCATCTTAGTTGCTGGGTGGGGAGAATCCATACTTATTGGCGGTCCAGCATCTCTGCTAAAATTGCTCAGAATCTAGCAGAAATCTCTCTTATTCTGAAAATCAAGAAAAGCCAATTAACTAGAGACTAGAAAGGGTCCTTGCGGATAAGCCAAACAGACACTTGGCTTCTTCCCTTCACCTGCCAGGCTCATTAACAAAAACTGAACCAGTTCCAGAGACCTGCTTGCTTCTTCCCCTCAGGGCTTGCCCTTCCTCCCAGCTCTCCTAGCCCACCTCTGTCAAATGGAGCACTTGTAGCAAATCACTTAGCTAGGCAGCTTTCAGATAGCCAGGAGAGCTGGGTTGGGAAGATTTAACTGAAGATAGGTTAAAAAAAAAAACAAAAGCGAGGACACAGAGGGGCTGTTTCAAGGGGAAATAGTTATTAAGCAGCTGGAGAATACAGAAAAGAAAGCTCTGTAGAAAGAATTAGCCGCATGAAAGTCCATCCACTTTTTATAGACTTACCTTGATTTTTTTTCACACTCCAGTGCCGTTATTAACTACCTGAACCCATATTTCTGAACAGAAAAGATTTATGTATCTAAAAAGCATCTAAGTTTGAAAAACCCAGGCTTTATTCTGCTCTCAGTCCCATTGCATCTACTCATTGACTTCAGTCAGGATGCAGGGTGATGAGCCCTGCTCGTTTCTTCCAGGACTCAGATCTTGCATTAGTATAAAGCACAAAATGCTGCAACAGATCATTTCAAACCAATTCAGCTGCTTTCTTTGGTAGAGCAGCTAACTGACCTCACAGGTGAAAGGAAAGGAGGGGGGGATACGATGCATATACGATGCATATTGATATTAGTAAGCCTTTTTGAGAGCTCTCCACGAGGCACCACTGTCTGCAAAACGGGCAAAAATGGGTCAGATTACTGAAAGGTGGGAGGACACAAACTTGCAAAAATTGCCCTCAATGCACAGCGGTGTGTTGTGGTTAAATGGGGAACATGCTGTGAGGAGTCAGGCACAGTCAGTCTTGAGTCTGGCTCAAGCCAACGTTTTCATTAACGGTGCGAGTGATAGGAGACCGTACTCCTAGGAGAGTGCGTGGATTGTACCAAATTGGGATTCACTTTGGAGGATAAGGTCAGAATTCAAGTATTACCGTGATACATTGGAGCAGTAGTGAAAATCAATAGAGTAAAGTTCAGTGAAGATGAGTTTCTCATGAGTTACACTCCAGAAAGAAAACTTAAGCGCACAGATAGAGAAGGAAAATATCAAAGGCAGCAAGGCTGCAGGAGAGGAACAGGAGCTTACAACAGACCACAAATTGAACATGAGTCAAGAATGAAGAGGAAGCTTATAAAAAAGGCACCCTTCATTCTGGCTCCGAATGGGAGCCATAGCGAATGCGTTGTCACTGTGCTCCTCGGCTGGAGGGCTGGAGCCAGTTCTGGGCACTGTGCTTTAACAGAACCACAGAACTGGAAAAAAGATGGCAAGGAAAAAAAAAGTCCACAGGAAAATAATAAGAGTTACAAGGTGTAGAGGGAAATATATAAAATATTGGAAGGATGGAGAATGTTTTTTGGGGTTTTAGTTTATTAGTCTGTTTGTTTGTTATTTTAGAGAAGATCAAGTATGACACAGAGGCATGTAGATGGACAGATAGACATGAGAGCAACATTAACAGACACAGAAATTGTGTTTGGGATGGTTGTAACCAATTGTTCTGCATGTCCATCATGGGAAGGGCAAAAAGCAACAGGTTTAGCTCTCAGCAACAAAGGATGGAAGAACTTCTCTAGCTAGGAAAGCTCTGGACTAAGTAGTTAGGTGTACTGCGGTCATTTAAGACTATGTTAGGCTAATACCCATAAACATAGGTTCTGGTATATTCGCTTGTGCCTCGGAGCAGACAGATTTGAGTTCTCTAGAGATACTTCCTGGCCCTGAAGTCAGTGATTTATATGACAGCAGCATTTTCTCATTAAAATTAGGCTTGACGATTTGAGAGTGTCTTCTAAGCAAAGACGTTTGGAATCACGTTCTGTCCTCACCTGTACACCTGCAGTCACTGAATTAATTGCTGCGTATACATAGCGGGCTGTAGGCACAGGCACGTCGTTGACCTGGGAAGGTGAGCTGCAGGTAGGCTGTATATTTTAACTCAATTCGTCTTCTTCCACTTTTTGAGACCTTTTTGATTATCGGTGACATTACAAGTCATTGAGCACTGTTAATAACCCCAGCTAATCACAGCAGCACATTTCCCCTTGAAAGAGTTCAAACAATGAAAGCGAGCACAGCCAAGTGTAATGCCCCCGCTGCAGAGATGCTGTGCTCCCAGCCCTGGCTGCCGGGCTTTGCTGCCAGGAAAAAAAAGACAAAAAAGAGCTGCAAACACGCAGTACCTCTGCAAGATGGCTGTTCTGTGATCTGCTGAGATCAGGCTAAAGATTTTTGGATGGTTTTGCACCAGGATAATAATCCTGACCAGCTCTGTATGCAGAAATTTGTTTACTATTTATTTTTGGAGCATTAGAATTTGTCCCATATCCTGTTGTTATTAAGGAGCCCTGTATGTATAATATACCATAGCCACTTCTAAGTCTTCAATAACACTAATAGTTAGGTTACTTACAGTTCTTTATTGGTCTTCTACTTACCTACTTTTCAACACAGATTTTCAGTAGTATTTGGATGTGGAAAGATGCTTACAGAAGCTTTGTGGGATTTACAGATGTGCTTAAATGACTTAGGTGCCTAATTCCCTTTGACGCTCAGCTAGAGCTAAGGTGCCAAAGCTGTTTGATAGCCTTAGTGAGTACATGAACTACATGTCAAAGCTGCTAAATATCTGTCTTGGGAGATGGGCATCCAAGCATGTACTGTTCCTGGGTACAGTCTGTCTATGGCTCTAATTAAAGTAGGAAAGACTGATGGTTTCAGGTCCAGAAACCCAGGGCCAGATTTCCACTTGTGGCCATCCACTGTGATATTACATACACAGATCTGAAACCATTAAACCTGAGGCTTATTACAGAGCTGATGACAAAATTCAGGGAACCATTCAAAATCAATTAATTTTAATGCCATGGGCCTCTGACCCTTGAACCTGAAACCACACCTGACACAGAAAATGGCAGGAGTTGGTTCCAGGCCAGAGTTGGGTACGAGCTGCTCTGCAAAGTAGCTGCAGAGCAAAGGAAGGGAAATACCATGTAAAAACCAAGGTGATTGATATTCTTGCAGGTGCTGGGGAGTGACATTTTGATTCCCTAACACCAGTATTAGCATTTTGCTTTTTGTCAGCAAACCTGAATTGATTTTTGGCTCAGTTTTACCCTTTGAGGTAAATCCATGGTAATAAAGTTGTACTTTCACAGCTTATTGAGTGTGCGTGCATGCGTTAGAAAAGGGTGGACATTTCGATGTAAAATGAGAGTCTATGTAAAAAGTAATGTTGCACAAAGTCTTTTAGCAATAACCATTTCTGTTAGCCCCTGGTTTGTATTTTCGTGGTGCCTGGAGAGCCTGGGGCCAGGAACATGCAGCATGAAGAAAAGTCCATCTCCCCATTCAGGTGGAAACTCCAACATGTAGAGGGACCATAGAAAGCAGCTGGAGGGACCAGCACAGAGGTCCCCAGAATAGTTACTTAGGGTCCACAGCTGTGGGAGGCTACTTGCCCTGCTGTTGAGGTTATTTGTCTCAGTTTAAAGCGCTGCTTGGTGATTGTATCATTATTGGCAAAAGAGCACAGAAGAAGGAGTACCTAGCAGTGCAGCTGAGCGCTCACTGCCTGCTGATCAGTTGCAGGACCTTTACGCTCTGATTAGAAGCTGAGTGTTACACTTTTTGTTTTCAGAAACTCCCAATTTAAATTAATCAAGCACAGAAGCACGCTCCGGCTGGCAGGACACTCAGGAAATCAGCTGGGAGCCGGGATGATATCTCCAGCTCTTATCTTGTTTCACTCTTATTGCCATTGCTTGGTGACTCCTGATATGAAAAATATTGGCTTAGCAGAAATGGGCTTGTCACCTGTCCAAATAGCCGATCTCCGACATTATGAATGTCTGAAGGATTTTCACTAGGCATGACTGAAGGGTTCATCAATAATATAGAAACAGCATTTAAAATACTGAGGAAAGTTTTGTCAAGGGATCTTCAAGGTCATGGGAGATCAGAAAAGTTTTACCCATCTGTAGGTAGTGCATTTGTCTTTGAAGGCACGGAAACTTGCAATTAATTATTGTATTGACAGAACAGCGGGGCAATCCTGCTGCCAGCCACAACCTATCCCGTCCCTGTCAGAAGTAGAGACCCTCCAGGAACGACCCCCGGTGTCTTCACCTAACACCATAATGGTTGCTGCTCCACTCAGGCACCATCAGACCAAGGAGGACGTTCAGAATTTGATGAGCTCTTTGATATTTACTTCCAAGATAGACGCAGTCAGTCAGGGTACCCAGCGTTAGTTTAATGCACGTCAATGTTTTTTCCAGTCCCCGCACCACTGATAAAATATTCAGACTTCGGGACTCATTGCCCTAAATACTCACTCACTTACAGCAGAGACTACTCTGGAGTTGCAGATTCCCTGGAGAATCTGGTCCCTGGTTTGCGTGCCCCAAAGGGATGAGGAGATGCACACTGCAATGAATTCCTTGCAGGCAGACCAAACTGCAGCACTGCTTTTGTTTTCTCCAGGAGTATATGAATTTGCACAAAATCCAACCTAAAAAGCACAAACCATATAACGTGCTGGCACTAAACTTGCTGTCTGTGCAGAGAGTCTCTATTTAAAATGTGCCTCTGTCCTGGAGCTGTCAGGTCCCCTGATTTGTCACAGAGCTGTCCCAGGGTGTCAGGACGTGTCAGGCTGTGGTTCTGCCAGCCGCTCTCCTGCCTTTGTCACCTTTTCCATCCGTAGCAGGCCCTGCCCGGATCATTTCTGGAGATAAGGTGGGAATAGACGGGCAAGAGTTACTGGAATTCCCTCTGGTGATGTGCTCTTAAATACGGGGATAAACAGAAGAGATGAGATGCCTCAGCCTGTCTGCAGTGGTCCAGGCATGTTTTGCATTATCGTTCTGTATTTTTAGGTTAAAAACACGATGAACCCAATAGATAAGAAGTTGATTTTTCAAAAGAAATTTCCTACTAAGAGAAAAAAAAATGGTTTATGTGCAAGTGCTGTGGGAAGTGGATATACCTCCACACTGCCAAATCAGTGGCGTTATCTTCTTGGGGAGGAGGAGGGATGGGTTTTGAGATGGATTTGAGTTTCAATTTCTGATTGCCTTTTGCATGTGAGAACGGGGCTGCCCGTGGTGCATGCTCAGCTCTGGCACTGCCATCAGTGCAGTTGGTGCCCGGGCTGCTGCAGAGGGGAGCGGCCGGGCACCAGCACGGGGGTTTTTCTGCTCTCCTGCTCTTTCCTTTCCCCACAGGAGCACTGGCAGCCTCCTTGCAGTGTGCCCATTACATGCAAGCCCCATTCAGTCCCAACAAATACACCCAGGGTCTGAACTTCTGAGGGTGGTGGCTCCTGACCGTCGATCAACTCTTTTTTTCCTTGGAATCACCTTTTTTTCGTAGAAATTAACCTGTGTGGCCAGAGATTCTCACTGCTGCTGTTTGGATTATTTTCAACAGAGTGAGTTGACAACAACAGCAATAAACTGTGTTTGGGCAGGAGCCACCTCTCCTCATCACTTACCGGCTGTTGCAAAGGTGTGAAGAAGGTGGAGGGCAGGCCAGGGGGTTTCTGGCTGCAGAGTTGTGGCAGCAGGACAGGACACTTCTTATCCACACCAAAAATTCCCCCAGGCAAAAGCAGAGAGATTAGGCCATTGCTCAGGTTCCAGCCAGGATCGCAGAACTCCAGAAATCCCATGAAAGCACATACGCAGATGTGATTGGCACATATTGGATCACGGTGTATATAAAATGTGGCATGTATTGCACTCACCCAGGCTTTTTATGCAGCACCCATATAGTACTGATTCACTAGGACATGCTGAAGATATATATCTGCTGCTGAGGCTCTCTGTGTTGGGATGAGATGCTGACAGTCACCTTGGTCCTGTTACTTTCTTGCTCCATCATGTCCCAGAAGTTTCCCCTGGGAGAACAGGACTTTCCTTTCTTACTTTGCTGAAAAAGTCCTTATCCTGCCTCACATCTCTGCATTGTCGCTCATGGTGGAAGTGGCCAGAGAGTTCTCTTACGGTCTGTTGATGTTGAGACAGAGATGAAGTTGAGACAGAGTGTGTTAGAAAGTCAGCCTGTAAATAACTTACAAACATAAGCATTTGCACTGGATCCAGCAGGACTGTAAGGAACAGTAATACATTCTGTGATTCTGTTATTGCGTCTGAATGTTTTCAGAGTATGGCGTAGTGTGGCCTGTGTCTGAAGGACCCAGCAGAGCAGCTGCATTTCTGGGCAGTCTTGTTTCTGTAAAACTGTGGCTCAGGAAGAAACAGAAGCTCGCTGTGCTGAAATAAAGTGCCAGGGAATAGAGAAGAAAGAATCAGAAGTGGACAAAAGATAATGTAGGTTATGAGTGGAAGGAAGGGGAAAATGTTGACATGATGTGGCGCTGCCCATATTGTGAGACTCAAAAGAGACAAGTGGTTTGGGGACAGATTTTACAGCAAACTGGTGTCCTGACAAGCACAGGAGGGAGCACATCCCTTTCCCAGTGCAGACAGTCCTGAGAAGCAACACCCTGCAGGGTCATCCCTGAAAAGGCTCTTGCCAGATATGATGAAGATGGAATCGCTGTGCTTCCCTGCTGTCCCCAGCACATTTCTTCCGAAAGTGCAGGCAGTGCAGTTCTTATGCATGAGCTGTGAATGCAGACACATCTCCCCGGTGCCCTGTCCTGAGCGCACACCTTCAGCTTTCAAATGGCTTCTGGAGCTGAGGGATTGCCTGCCACACCTCAGGTGTCCCCAGCTGCTCTGTGGTGGTCAAATTTCATAAACTGTCTCATTTCAGCAGTTCCCCTTGTAAGCACTCCTGAGTATCTGACCACAAATTTTCCTAACCCTGCTCTATTCTAGTCACTGTCTGCCCAGACTCATCCTTTGTCCCAGCATCGCATAGGCATGTGGAGCAGCTAACACAGGGGGAATTTGCTTTATGAGTGATTCAGGCTGGGATGGTAGCCAAAAAGACCTTCATCCTATTCAGCTCAAAACGAACAGCGTGAAAGCACAATCAGAACTGGGACGAGGAGGGACCCTTGAAGCACTGCAGCCATCCCATATTGCCTGTCATCTCTTTCTTCTCTTTGTGCTGGGCCAAGGGACGTGGCAGCACCCCGTTTTGGGGCCTTTTGAGGAGCCACAGCTCGGCGGGGTTGTGCTGGTGAAGCTGCGAGCTGCATCCAGCTCCGTTTTGGCGTCAGATGACTGGGAGATGCATGTGTTGAAGTGCAGCAGCAAGACTGACAGCGCGCCTCGTTCTCTTGCCTGCAGGGACAATAGCCCCCTGCTTGAAGCTCGTGGTGTGCAGGAGCTTGCCACATTGATTAAGGGAAGGCATATCAGGCTTTGACAAGTTACACTGGAGGCTGAACGTTGTCAGCTGTAGAGTACATGCCAGCACATAGACTGCATACATAACAAGCTATTTATCTTTGCCCAGGGAGAAGCTGCTACTGACGATAGGGAATTCATTTCCATGGACTTTCTGGGGCTTTTTGACGTGTCTGTGCTTGGTATCGCTGTTTGACGACTTCATGTTTCCCAGACAGTGATGCTCTTTCTGCTGCAGTCAGAGAGAAGGGACGGGCCACAGCAATGTTGTGACTCGGTGCCGGTATTTCAGTGCCTTCCTAGTCTGTCCTGAGCACTTATATATATGCTGAAAGCATTGGGCTGGGATTCAGAAAATCTATGTTCTGACTCTGACACAGCCTTTCCAAGGACCTTATGCAACCAGCCTTATTCCCCCTGTCCTTTACCTGCTCACTGAGGTGGGCTTCCTGCAGCCCTCATAGGACTGCTGTGTGAGCGAGGTAGCTGGCAGTATTCAAGTGCTCTGCTAACGGCATCATTTGGTTACGCAGAGAAACAAATCCCCCTGTACTTGTGGTTTGAAGGGGTTGATCCTGCTTCTGTGGAACTGCCTGTGTGAGGCTAGCATGACCCAGCCAAGTAACACAGTGGTCAAAACTGTTTGGCAATTTCTTTTCTCCCTAAAACATCACTTTCTCTTTTCCCATGCCCTCCCACCCACCCCAAAATCTATGAGCTGTCCACGGGCCGAAGCCTGACAGGTCTGGCCTGGAGCCGGGCAGCAAGGTGCAATGCTGGAGCTGCTTTTCCAAACCCAGCCCGGCCAGGAAACCTCGATCCCGTCACGCTTCCCCGAAGCCTCTCCAGGCTCAGACCCCTCTCGCCTCTCCCCAGGGAGCTCTGCCAGCCCCTGTGCCGGAGAGGCAGGTGTCCGCAGGAGCAGCAAAGCACCACGGTCTAGAGCGCACGTCCCATGCATCGTGCCCGGTAGTGGGTACATGGGGCTGCTTTGGCCTTTCGTAATAATCGCCCCTTTTATCGCCCTCTTCAAGGGTGGCTTTGTGTACAAGACCAAGAGCAAAGCCATAGCTCATTACTTGATTGCATAATTACATTCTACTACAGTGTAATTTTGTCAGAGAGGTATTTAAGTGGATCAAGGTCAGCAGTAGTGCTGGGGACACAAGTGGGGGAAAAAAGGGTGAGAATGCTTTAGGGCAAAATACCACCTCGTTGGCGTCTTCTGCAGCTCAGGTTAGTTTCTGTGACCCTGCTGTTCGTTCCTCTGGCCTCACAGGCAAGATTTGAGGGCTGTTTAATAAGTTTTTTTCCAGTAGAGGAAGGAGAGTACACCCAGAAACAACCTGCAGCAGCAGGCTTCTGAAAAAGCCTTCCAGTATGAGCTGTGGGGGAAAGAAATCAGAGGGTTGTAATGTGGAGCTTTGGTGAGAATTGGTGGTCTATAGCAAGGACTGGATCAAATAATTCAGGGAGCCCTTGCACGCTGCCTGCTCTGTCCGGCTGTGCTGGAGGCAACAGCACGTCTCAAGCCTTGTGAAAATGAAGGTGTGTCCCTCAGAACACTAACTGACAGTAAGGCACGCAGCAAAGTTTATGAGAGTTGAGCCCTTCAGAACAACCTAGACATCCTACAGGCTTCCAGAGCCTGATATGAATAAATAATTTAATGGCTATTAATGTGAATGCTGCTGATTATGAATCTCAGTTCCTATCATATTAAACCCTGCAGCCAGCTCTGCCCTTAAGGAATAGTCTTTGTGCAATGGCTTTGTATCCATGCAAATGTTATCTGTGCTCTCTGAAGAGTCTAAAGCTAAAAAATGGCTTTCGAAAATGTGTAGCACCAGGATTATCATGCCTCGTTTTTTATCAAGTTTACGCTAATGAAAAAGAAAAAAAAAAAAGAACAAAACACAAGACTTCTTAATATCAAAGTTAAATTTAGCAAGCAGACTTCTTAAAGCATCCTTGTCAGTTGAAAGGTTATATTTTATGGCTGGCTTAAAAAGTAAAATTTCACAGCTCTCATTATTTTTCTTTTGTGCCTCACATGCCTCATATTTTTTTTACTGCCCTCTTATAAGTAAAACGATCCCAATGGTGCTGTTACTTTCTTTGCATTCCTCCAAGTGCACGGGCTTTTTGTATGTCTTTCTGAGCATGTTAACAACACGTTAATATGCTTCAGTTAGGTCAGTAGAGATGCAATAGTGCAAAACCAGTAAATAAAGTCCAATGATTCTGTAAGCATTCTCCCGCTTGCCTGATTGAATTTCTGCTTCACAGGTTTTCACCTTCCCAATGCTTTCATGTTGTGAAATATGCTGACAGTGGTTTGTGGCTACACTGTTCATTGCCCTGGGTGACAGTTTTGAACAGGGTGGGACACCGTGTGCCTGTTGCTGAGCCCAGCACCATGGACTGTAGGGACACAAGTGACTGTCCAGGTCCATTAGGACAAATACGGCATCACATAATAAGGTTTTGCTAAATCATTTTGCCTGCATGAAGTCCCAGCCTTCGGATGAGTGAAGTCAGACACTTTGGGACTTCAGGTTATCTTTGTGTCTTTTGCTCCATGCACCAGCAGTTATGTTCCCACAGGACTTCTAATCTTCTCCTTCATTTCCCTTGTTATGAAAGTGATCATATCCATTTTAATTGAAACATTCATGAGTCAGTGTTTATTCCTTGAACAGAATGTGTAGTCCAGCTTTAGTGATTCGTAGAGGATCTGATTCTGCTCTTGTTGCTGCATTAATGATTCAGGATTTAGCGTCGATGAAAACATATGAAAACTATGAAATATTGTGGATATTGAGAAAGGACTGTTATGTCAATGAGCAAGATTTCTCTTTTACATTTTTTTTCCCTGCTCTGGGCTAGCACAAAAAAAAACAACACAAGGCAGGTAAGGATACGTTCCTTCTCCAGTGATATGGTCAGGACAGCCCTGAGCTTTTCTTCCCCTTCCTAACCTGTTTGTTAGAACAGATCAACTAGATTTTTTTAAAACTTACTGTGCCAAGAGTATTTTCAGACCTCTGAAGGATCCAGCTGTGACATATAGTCAGCTTGTAGCTTCCTGCAAGCAGTGTACTGGGATTGAAATAGGCAGGCTCAACAAATGACCTTTCTGTTATTACTGCTAATGTGGCTATTTCTTGTTGTGGATGTTGGTGGCAAGTGCTTTTTTGGAAGGCTTCTTGTGCTTACCCCCAGTGTGACTGTGAGGCATTTCAGATGATGAAGGAACAACTTGAAGTGCAAACCCCACACTGCAGGAGAAGGGGAGCATGTGTGCAGCCACCACCCGGGTTGCCACGTGCTGCTCACTTCCCTGTTTTCCCAGTGGGCACAAAGGGCCCCCAGCTCCTTTAAAGGACAAGACAATGTGCAAGAGGTCGCTGACATTTCACATCCATCACATGCCTGCTTTATTATACCCTGTTGTAGTAAGGCAACCATCCCAGCCATCTCTGGGATCAGTGTTTTAGTTAGATCAGAAGTGCACTTTTGGAGCAAATATCCGAATTGCACTCATGCTGCTCTTTGGTTCATGTCACAGAGTGATCTGAGGCTGTGCAAACTCGGTTCCTTTTGGATGCAGGCAAACTGAAGGGTACCCCCCAGGAGTGCCTCTAATGTGCCTGATGTTTATGCCATGGGACTAGGTGGCAGACGAGCAACTGAACCCGTCCCAAAACATGCACAGGGCGATTGTTGGGTCCTCGCCACCAGCGCTTTCACTCTACCCATTTGGTCCTGCGTTGTAAACACAGAGCCTGTAAACTTAAATGAAATGCTCACAGAGCTGATGGCAAACCCTAGATCTCACTGAGAGTGTGTGCTGCAGTAAGGAGCTACAAATAGGAGATACCAATTTTTAATTCTGGATTGCTTTGTTGATGTGTTTTGGGTCATATAATTTAAAGACAGTTGCAGAGTCTTTTATATATTAGTAACGCAGTAAAATGATCTCCTGCTTTACCGTGCATTGTGCCAAATAGAGTTGCTGTATTATATTACTCTCTCTGGAGTGACTATATTATCTTAGATTGGAAGTTGCAGTCATTAGTTGGCTTCTGAACAGGATCAGATGCCAAAGCTAATCTGAGTTCTCTAGCAAAGTGTGCAACAGAGTGAAAAATTTCACTATAGCCACCGCTACAAAATCTCTAATGATACACTTCCATCTGTCTGATTCCTGGGAAGCAAAGAGTCAGCTACAGTGGGTCACTTGGCTGCCTACACTGAACAGTCGGATCTAAGCTGTGGCATAGTTTGGGTCCATTCAAAATGTTTGTGCATTGTCCACGAGTTATTTCACATCAAAATTAAATTAACAGAAAAAATAATATCTCAGGCTGTCAGCACGTACGTATCATGGAAATCCATTCAAGGTATAAATAAGCCTGGTCTTCTCTGTAAAGTTGTTCTGGGCTATGGGATTTGTCAGCTCTTTCAGGCTAAGCAGAGATACTGTGGTCAATATGTGGATGGGATTTCTATCACAGCAGAGTTGGCTGATTTTCTGACTTCCCAGGAAATAGATGAACAAAGGGCTGTCTGCATTTCATGCCAAACACTTTCTTTCTCGTCTCATTCTCTCTCTCCCAAAAATGTTCTGAGGAGCTGGAGTCTCATTCATTTCTCGGGCTGAATATCCCTCTATTATATGCAACCAGAGACAACAGGCTTTTCATACACGATGAGCAACTTAAAGAATTTTAGATGAGACGGTAGCCCAAAGTGTCTGGCTCAAGGACACAGAGTCTGGAGGACTCAGTACCAGCAGAGGAGCCTGCTGTCAGAACTTGAAGTCCAATGCCTCAGTTACATGATAGATGTTCACCAGCAAACTTCCTCCACTGGCTGTAAATGATGCTCAGGACCAGCAGAAATGAACCTGCAGCCCCTCTTCACAATCTGCTTTGTAGCATGTATCCACCTTCACTGGTGCTCTGGATGATGAGCAGAGGGATTTGAAGCGTTGGGCACATGGTTGTTTGCTTGGCTGCAGCCAGAGCAGCCTCAGCAGAGACAGGGCAGAGACCTTAGGGTAATCCTAACAGGTTTTAGGGAAGCACCGTTTACTCTCTTTTTTTTTTTTTTCTGGCTTGGTCATCAGAAACCATGCGGAGGTGTAGGCTTTGAGGTGGAGATCTTGGTGGGTTCCCTTCGGCCCTCCTGGTGGGCAGCAGAGCTGGCCTCCTCCCAAGAACACGCCACGAACCTTTCCTTTTCTCTGTGTAGGCGCTGCAGCAGCTGTAACGAGGGGGAGGCAAAAGCCACATGAATATTCACACTTCATAACATTCCTTTTTGGCTGTGAGATCCAGCCTGTCCGACACCAGCTCACCCCAACCTCAGCTGATGCTTGAGACCGCGGGGCCTGTGGTTAATTGGCCGGTTGTAGCCACCCTGTCAGTAAGCTGTCAAAATATTAATAATCTAGCACCACTCATTTTCAGGATGGAAGTTTTAGCGGCAAAGAAATTGAATTTCCAGCCCTGGTCATGACAGCTCTGAAATTGGTTTAATGCAGGAGAGATCTTCCCAGCATTAGAGCAGATAGGGAGCGTGTCAGTGTGCTGTGTTTCCACCCGGTCTTGCGGTTGGAATGTAAGTCAAAGCCAAGAGGCTATCTCGGTGTATCACCAGCTTACACTTGTAATGGGCCTGGCGAGCTCCTTGGCAAGTCCTCTTACCTGCTGCCCACGTGGCGTGTTACTCCAAAAAGTGAACTACACAGAAAATTGTGCTAGAGCCTTTTTTCTTTCTTCAGACCTGTGCTCGGTGCCCGGCTGTGCCGCGGGGGCGAGGACAGGCTGGGTTCTGTCGGCGTGCTGAAGCACCGTCCGCAGGAGACTGTCTTACAAAGACAGGGGCTTGCCCGTGGTCCCGTTCTCCCCAACGTTGTTATAACTGTATTACTTCATTTATATCAGAAAGAGAGGACCTTTGCCTAAGAAAATGAACTGGAACCCAGGGGAAATAAGTTTCTCCGCTAGCTCTGACACCTCTGGTTTTACAGAGCACTCAGCAAACTGCTTGGTCTTTCAGTGCTCAGGATCTCTGCACAAAAAATGTAGGAAATAAATGGTCTTCCCTTCCTCTTGTTATGGCAAGGGTGTTTTTATTAAATGCCCAAAGTACTCCTACTGTGGTTTGAGCCTTTGAGGATAATTTTAGTATCAATAATAATATGATAAATCTAATACTTAACTGCTAGTTTTCCAATAAGAGGTGTCTTTTGTAGATCAGAACAAAATAGTGTCATGTTTAAAAAAGCGTAATCATTATTTTAGTTTATACATTGTTGTTATTATTGTCAACAGAAATAAAAATAGCAATATCGCAAAAGTGACCAAAGGCCACAAGTCAATTCATTGTGCCCTGTACTCAGGCTGAAATGAATGCCAAGAAACTCTCTGTGGCCCTATGGAGAGATGACAGGTCCAAAGCAGCCCATCTGGCCCTGCTTCTAGGGTTCTTACATTATTATTTTTCTTCATGGTTATTTCAGGCTTTAGCAGATGAGGCAGTGTGATGCTAATTTAGGAAATCTGTTTTTCTTGTATGCAACTAACATATCTTCATCTTGTCCCATCTTGTCTCATGATCATTATCTCTGAATGCAAAGATGTGTTTCTGGGTACCGCTTTGGAGTAAGCAGAGCTGATAGCAGCGTTACCAATTCCAGACACTTCGTTAGAAAAACAGAATGTAGAGAAGACAATAGATAATGTGGGATTCCTAGATTATAAATGATCCTAGGGTTTCACCAGATCTCCAAGCTGCCAGGAATGCGATATCAGAGACAGTGCTGTCAGAAAACCCCTTTGGTAGGAAGCAGTTGCTTTTCCAGAAGAGTGGTGCTGGACTGCATGGGCCAGGTGCCACGTGAATGAGCCACGTATGTATGCTGTGATCACTGCTCCAGTTCTTAACAGATCCATATTTTGAAAGACTTCCCAATTCCACCTTGAAATGAGATCCAAAATTAAAAAAATAATCAATTAAAATCTAAATATGCCTAATGTTTTGAAAAGAAAGGATAAAATTTTTTTCCGTCCAACCATGAATTCGATTTTGGGGTCCATCAGTAACAAAAAGTTGAGCAACAGATGAAATATGTGATTTTTCTGTGTGTTCCATCTGCGAGTTGCGCATTGTGCAGCCTTTCCTGGGTAATTGCACACAGAGCTGCTCCGTTTTGGGTACCCAGGTCTTCTTCCTGGAGCCTGTTCTCCCCCAGCCTACCCAGGCTCTCCGGGGAGGCATGGAAGCGAGCAGCCGAGCTTGAGGAGTCGTCCTGAGTTATGTTCTTGTCAGCACTCATTAAACTGAAAGCTTTGTTCCTATCAGGTTTGCATGAGCAGCTGCCAAAGGCCAGTGCAGCGAATCCAGGCATTTTTAACTATAAAGTGTTTAGAAGAAATGTGTCTGTGTGGTGAACTGGCCAAGAGCTGAAAGCAGAACACAATACTGAGGTACAGTGGGATGGGTTTGGATCTCAAAAACTCAGTGGGTTCATCTGCTTTGTAGCCAGATGCTAGACCATGGCACATGTGGCTCCATACGAGCTCATTTCAGTTCAGGCAACCAGCTCAGTTTAGGCAACCAGGAGCTCAGCATGTCTTGCAGAACCTCCCTGGGTTTTGGTCAATCCCCTGCCATGTGCCTGGGCAGATGTCCTTGCTGCTCTGCTGCAGGGTTACCGTGGACACATCCCCGTGAGCTGCAATCACACCTTTGTCTCCATTCCTTTGCCAAGGAATGCTGGGGCAGTTTCTGAGACTTGGCAGACCTGCGCTCCACCACAGGCTTTAGTGTTTTATAATGAAGCCAACACACCAAGTATGTACCCTGGGCACAGACAGTTCCTGCAAAAGTGAGAGCAAATAGCCTTCTCGTTACATTTTTCAGGGGCGGTAAGTTGGATTGCTAGTTAATGCTGCTTCCCAGCTCGCTGGGGACTGGACCTGCCACGGATGGTGATTTATTTGAAAATGTGTTCCCTCCAACCCACAGATGGCTCAGGCAGAGTCAAAATACTTGTAGATAACCATATTGTCTCATCAAGTGAGTCTGCGCTCTGCAGCAGGGCTGTGCACTCCCATGTAGCAGCTTGTTATTTTAAAACATATCTGCTCTCTCCTACTTGTAAAAGGCCACCAGGAAGACTTGTCACCAATCTCTCATGGAGCTAGAAGGGGGAGGAAAAGTGGAGTGTGAACAGTAGAATATCACCTGCCATCTGGACAAAGATGTGATGAGATGTACAGTTTGGATGCAGTTTTGCGGTTCTTGATCACGTGCCAAGAGAGCTCAGCCACAATTCTTTCCAAGCATTCCCAGACAGATGCAACCCTGGGCCGTGGAGGAAGCTACACTGGGCAGGAGGACACTGAGCTCACTCAGCAGGCTGTACGCAGGGCATCAGTGCCTGGGGGGTGCTGCTGTGGGCTGCAGGGGGGCTTAGCCTGTGCACAGGACCTACCGGGCGAAAGCCCTGTCCTAGGAATAAGGGCAGCAACAAGCACTTTGGTATGAGGTTTGTGGGCATTTACATTTCCCTCTGGCAGCCCACGTGTCTCTGAGAAGCCAGTGTCTTCATGCGCACAGGTCTCTGTGCATCGCTACCGATGGTGAACTTGTCGGTGCTGTTGGCATCAAAGGGATGCAGATGCTCTGGTTGCTGACAGCTGTCATGATATTTATGATTCCGTATTTACTAGGTGCTCCTTAATATGTTTTAACTGACTTGCTGAACTCTCAGCTATTAGCACTAGCACTGGTAAATACCCCAAGCCTTATTCTCTGGGAGGGAGCCGTTCGGTGTTTTTATCCCATCGGAAGATGCGGCTCAGTAATTGTGCAGAACATAAAAGAGAAACCCGTAAGTGCTGTAAAGAAAGGAAAACTGTTACTCTGGGAGCATGTTAGTTAGATATTTCAGCACTCATAATTAACATCCCTTTCCTAAACTGTGGCACAAACTACTTGCAGAATAGGCTTTTTCTTTTATTGCCGCTCATTTCAGTGACTAAATTTATTAAGTCATTAGGCGTGCATGTGGATGTGTATATTTGCTGTTCTCCTTTGGGTTATAATAAAAGGACATCTTCAGGAAAATATATATATATATAAAAAGATCTTTATTTATTTATTTGGCAATTTTGAGAATGTTTGTAGGGAAATGACAAGCCATACAAACAAGTGGCCCAGTCCTGGGGGATGCTGAGAGCGCAGCTGGGTTTGGGTACGACAGCCAGTGACAGCCTTCCTGCTGCCTGTCACCGTTCCTGCCATGCTCTGGGGACATCAGGGCCTCTCTGCTGCTCGGGGCTTGGCCCAAACAAAGCAAGGGGCAAGTTGCCCGCTCTTGTGATCGGTACCCAGGAGCACCACGCTGGTGCATACCGGGGGGCCCTGTATGCACCTCCCAGCCGAGGATGCTCAGGGTGGCAGCAGAGGCGATGCCCCCAGCCTGGTACGGGCAGGGGTCAGTGCTTCCCTTGCTTGCTTGGGTGGCTGTGCATTCCTGGAATACCCTGTGCCTCCTGAAGCATCATGTCCACAGGTCTGACAGCAGTGTTTCTCCACCAGTGTCTGTGGAGCTTCTCTGTCTTCACAGAAGTGCAAAGGGGAGTCCAATCAAGCTTGTTTTGCTCAAAGCTAAGCTGGGATAGATTTACCTGAGCATGGCAGGTGAAAGATGAGTTATATTAGAAAAAGTCTGTCCTTCACACATCCCCCCCCAGCCCATGTCAGGATTGGGGGCAGAGGCAGCCAGCTGCTCCTGACACCTCCCTGAAGGACCAGACTGGCTCACCTGATACAGAGGATGGCTTGTGCCTGGAAATCCCAACCACATTTCCATCTACAGATGGCAGGAGACACTACTGGGATCAAGGAAAATTAAATATCTTGTTTTTCTAAAACAGAAATAGCTTTTGGGGCAAACCATGGTATCTTATACTCTTCCTGAGCAGGTCTGATGCACTGAAAAAAAAAAAAAAAAAAAACAAAACCAGAATGCCAGCTACATCCATTTGGCTCCCTTCTTTGATTCAAAATGCCACTGAATGTAGTCTCTCTGATTTTCTGAGATAGCTGCCATTTGACTTTTTTTTTTTTCCTAAACTGTGTGATTTCCGATTTCCAATAAAACTGGAGTTAGCACAAACCAGACCCACGTTTGTTTTTCAAAGCAGATCTCATTACTCTGCCGTACTGGAACTGCCTTTTGTTCAAGGGATTGTGTTGAGATACTGAAAACAAGTTGGAGGCAGATGCTAATCATTTTGCATGTAAATGGCTAACATCTCTTTTACAAGTATTTCACACAAGTTTTTAGTTTAACAATTAAAAAAAAGATCTGCTTTTTCAAATCATTTTCAGTAACATCTAGAGACATTTAACAAAATGCCTCAAGCTCTGAATCTCCATATAGTGAACAAATAAATGTATTTATTTCCTTTCTCTCTGAAGATAATTTAGTCAACATATTTTGGCATGACGATAACGCAGACAAATGTATTTATTTTTTCTCCAAGTCACAATCCCACACTTTGATGAGGAGAACCGGTGGCTTTCCTGAGTGAGCTGGGTTCAGGATGGTGCTGCCAAGGGACGAAGAGCACTGCGGAGTTTGTACAGGAAACAGAGGCATGATTTATTTCTTTGTTTAAAGACTGCAAAAGGCTGATGATTAAAAGACGAAGCCATCTGTACCTGGTCATGTTATTTCTATCAAGTGGGGAGTTGGGAAAATAATTGAGTGGGGTTTGCAATAAGCCTGTTTTGAAAGGTCCCTGCACCAAGTGAGGGAGCGAAGTGGGTGCTGCTGACCCCAGGGCTTATCACAGAATTAATTGTGGAGGAGGATGTCCTTGTGGCTTGCCAGAAGCACGTGGGGCACGCAGCCTGAGGGTCCTTCTGCTGTTTTTACCCACCCTGTGTCTGTGTGATGCTGAGAAAATATTGGATTATGGGTTTTCCCATCTAGCACATTTCATCAACACTGAGATTATTTTAAAAACCAAAACAACCAGCAAAGATCTGGCTAATAACTGAGTGGTTTTCCACAAACACCTTCAGGTATCTCCAATTTCAGCCCGTGCTGCAGTTGCTGCTAGGAGCTTGGTTAGCGTGAAGCCTGATCTGCCCACCTGCGCTCTGCTCTTCCTTCCCAGTTCTCAGCACAAGACAACTGAACCGGCATGTCCCACCTGCTTTGGCATCATTGCCACAATTAATTTTGACAGCAAAGCGTGTAGAGAGGTTCTGCCATTAATATCCCAATAGTCTTTTGTTACGAGTCGCCACAAAGCCATCAGCAAGAGACTTGGGCAGGAACCACTTGACATGACAGCTGGGCCTTGTAAACTTGGGAGGCTTGACATTGGCCACCAAGAAGATACTGATGAAGAAAACCATAAGGGTTTTCATGGTAAATAGGTTTAGAGGACACACCAAATATCCCCGGTGCTTGGGACAGTGCTCTGTGTCCTGCTTGTCTGTCTCCGCTCTTTTCTTTTACCTGCTTTTCCGTCTCCATCCCCTTGGTTTTTGTGTCAGGTCCTCACACAGCAGTTGTGCGAAAGATTTCTGGAGCTGAAACCTGTGCAGAGCCCGGGGATCGCTGATTTGGCAGTACGAGGAATTGTGCTGGGGGACAGTGGGAACTAGTTGTTGCTAATGGTGTGGTACGTGTAATAAGAAAGATAATAATAGTGCATAAAACGGCGTTATTTAACTAGAACTTAGCTGTCAAATCTATGGGTTTTCTAAACCTGCCTAATACAGAGAGCTGGAAAATTGGTGATGGTGGTGCCGTGGTTAGTGTCAGGAGCTGTATGTCAACTGAATTGGGGGGACGAGGAACTGGCCAGGCAACTCACAGAAACAATTGGGCAGGCTTGTTTGCTTGTGTCGTTTTGAGGGGAGCTTAAGCATTTAGTGGAAATCGCTATTTTTGCTTTATTATTTTTAAATAAAAAAATCATTAAATTGATCGCTTTAAATATACCTGCTTTAAAATAACATAATTTCACTGCTTGTTTTGGGCGAGTTGGTAGCCACCCCTCCCCAGAGAAAAGTTTTTCAGTCCTCCTAAGGGGAATTTTACTAAGACGTTTGTGTTGGTGGAGTACCCAAGGCTTGGGAAAAGGGACTGAGTCGTCCGCTCTGGTTGTAGAGATGCTCTGCTTGTAGAGATGCTCCCCACCATGGGCTTTGCTGCCTGGCCTGGCGCAGTGCCGAGGAGAGCCCCGGACCCAGGCGGTGGTGCTGGGCAGAGCAGGGAGGACTTCAGCTGCAAACTGCCTGAGCCACGTCTTCCAAGGCCAGGCGAAGCCTGGAGATAACGAGTGGATTTAAGGAGTGCTCAAACACAGATCTTTAGGGAAGCTACTTCAAACACCGTTTTCTAGTGCTCTAAGTCATCCGGTTCTCTCTCAACTTGCTTCACTCCCTCGTCCTAAAATATTTATTCCTCCAGCAAGGAAGGCTCCCAGGGATAGGGCAAAATGACCCATTGGGCTGAAAGTGGTTTTATCTGTGTGGTGCTGATGGATACAAGCTTCACGTTTGTGCAGCCCAGCTCTGCGCTTTCTGCTGCGCTTTATCTTCTGTGGTTTCAAGCCCGTCTGGTTGCGCAGGTCTGCTGCACACGGGATTTATTGTCGGACCAGCAACACTTTATATAACCCCCGGGGCACTGGGGAATACATGCCTGAGTGTTGCTGAGTGTTCAAAATGTTCACTCTTAAAATGAGGTCTGCAGTAAATACGTGGCATTACTCCAGATGCTTTGCTCAGACGTTGGTCATGGGTTTTCCATTAGGAAGGATGGGGGAACCTGAGTGGTGAGGGGTTGGGAGCGCATCGCGTGCCTGTAGCAGCACCCGCCTGCACTCACGGGGCTCTGAGACGCCTCCTGCAAAATGGGATTTTGTTTGATAAAACAGTTTTTTCTTGAGAAATGCTTATTCATTGTAGTTTGAGGGGTTTTTTTTTCTTTTTTTTCTCAATCATATCATAATTTTAAGGAATCCAATGGGAGCATTTGTTTGGACAGGATGAATTTTCATTTAAGTCTGGGAAAAAAAAGTCTCAGACCAATAACTGTGCCTGATTGTGAGGGGCTGGGAGCCCATTGCCGGAGCCCCCCGGCCAGCCAGCTCTTTTCAAAGAGGCTTAATAGCATTTCCCTGTTTTTAAAATCTTGAGAAGTTTGTGAGACCCGGCAAGTTTTCCTCCCCAGCTGGGCACAGCCTCCTCCTGCAGTCTGTGCAAAGCCAGCACGGGCGGCCAAGGCACAGCCAGCCCCCAGCCAGCAGGCTCAGGAGACACCTGGGACAGCCCCTGTGTTCTGTTCCTGGGCAGGTCAGAGACCAGTTCTCTGTATCTGAAGAAATACTTAGATATGAAGTATGTTTAAAATGACTTCGCTATTTGTCTTTGATTGATATCATTATTATTTACCTTTATTGAAAGATACGCGGGCGTTGTGTCAGCATTTCCTCCTGTCCCTTTTGAAAAGAAATAAGTTGGTTGCTTGGTTTGTGTTCCCCAAAACCATTTAAATGCCCCTGGTAAGCTGCTTTTTGCCCATAAGTATTTGAAGAAGCCTCAATGTTTCAGACAATGCCCACTGCACATTTCTTACCCATCACAGGGAAGGTAAGAGGGAAGCCGGGCGAGGCACTGGGGGTAGCAGTGAGCAGCAGGGCTGTCTCTTTGCTTCTCAACTCTCTTGTGTTTTTTGCTTACTATTTCAGCCTAAATCCCTGTTGATGAGACCTGGGAGAACATACAAACTTCACAATACTTCACACAAATGAGGGCATTGCTCTGATGGGGTTTGCATGCTCACCAGGACACAAATTCCTGACTTTTCCTGCACATTTTTCAAGCCCGTTCACTGTGGGTTGTTTTGTAAACCACAGCTCTGCCTTGTCAGGGAAATAAAGCCTTCCCTTTCAGTGGGGAGTGTTCTGGATGAGGATCATTGCTGGGAGCTGGTGTTGCTGATGCCTGTTGTTTTCTATTGTTAAACTAACTGCAATGCGTGACCGCCATGTATCACTCAGCGATGCCTAATTTAGGAGATCAGTGATTAATTCTTGCCATTGCTTTTTCTTCTCTCTCTCCCTCTCTCTCTCTCACTGCAGGATGTTTTCACACCAGAGTGCAAATTTAAAGAATCTGTCTTTGAAAACTACTACGTTATTTATTCTTCCACGCTGTACCGGCAGCAAGAATCCGGACGAGCGTGGTTCCTGGGACTCAATAAAGAAGGTCAAATTATGAAGGGAAACCGGGTGAAAAAAACCAAACCCTCATCACATTTTGTACCCAAACCCATTGAAGGTATGGAATCTCTCCCTCCATCGTTGTGGTGTGGAGGGTGGGTGAGTTTGCAGATACAGATTTGGGGCTGCCTGGATGGGGGTGTTGGGAAGCAAGACCAGAAAGCAAGGGCGATGGTTGTAAAGTTTCAGAGAGGTGCTGGGCTGCACTATTAGTGTTTCATCTACTTTCTTTCCTGTATAATAAACTCTGCACGTCATCCCATAAAAGCTTCTCAGCTTTGGCTTGCTAAAGGATGAATTTAAAAACCCAGCCATATGAGAAGTTACTGGGAAGGGAAAGCAGCCCTGGATCACTTCTCAACATCAGTTGGTGGGCTTCCAGTTCTGTGTAGAGTCACTAGAGGTAGGGTTTATCTCAGCTGATTTTAGAGCATGGGACTCTGTCGACAGTAACAGGAGGCAAATGGGTCCTGCCAGCATAGTTGGGGATGTGCTTATACATCTACAGGTGCTCATGTTTTTGCTTGTCTGTAAAGACAGCCTTGTAAGTCACTGGGGGTAGAGAAAACTTTATCATAGATGTCCACAGTTGGACAAGATGCTCTCACGCCACGTCTTCATCACAGCACGAGACTTCAGTGGAAATAGTAGAGTTGAATTTTTGCCCTCCTGCTACTGCTGACTGTACAGTACTGAAGCGTGCCACAGGCTCATGCCATGACATTTGTTTATGGGCTGGGAACTGGCAAATGTGGAGAAGTAGTGCGGTAAGCCTATTCATTAACAGATATTAACTTGATTTTGGAAACAAGCAAGCATCCTTTTTCTGTTGCTCGGAAATTCAAGAAAAATTCAGCTCAGCATTCACAGGGCATCTGCAGCCTTTGTGCAGAAGATGGAGGTGGTGGAAGAACAGAGAACAGCACAAGCTTGCTTTTCCTGGGCTGTCGCTCATTATTTTTTCTGTAGCCGGGAGCCTTTTCTTGTTTATTTGAGGCACCAGGGAGACTCACTCCCTAAGCCCACTTGGAGTTTTGCTGAGGAATAGGACCTGTTTCAGGCATGAGGTTGGTCACCAGCTTCTCTTCCGTCTCCTCCTCTCCTGCCTTGGGCGGGACGAGAGGCTTCTGCAAGTGCTAGCTTTCCCAGCTGGGTTTCCAGCTCCTTCTGGTGTTTCTTTGCTGCCTGGCTGGGTGTTGGCACTGATCAGTGGGTTCCTTTGAATCCAGATTTCTTTTTTGATGCAGCGTGTGTGGCGTCTGTTGAATGGCTCAGTAGTTGTCTTCTGCATGCATTAAATTAGGACATTCCTGTGGCTCTCCGCACAGGAAGACTTGCCATAATAGAGGTGCTTGACCCGCAGCGGAGTTCTCATTGCAGCAAATGCCTCTCTGGCTTTCATTTTGAAAAACCCAGCCCAGCCCGAGAGCTTCCCTTTCCTGCAGTTGCCTCCTCCCACGCTCGCTTCAATCACAGCTGTCACATAACCTCCCGAGCGAGCGAGCGCTTTGGAAGTTGGCAGCCAAATTAAGGGCTCCTCCACCCCTTCCCTCCTCCGCACGCTTTGCAGGCAGCCTCTGCGAGCGCTGCTGCATCAAAGGGCTGGCAGCCGCCCAAGCCGAGGCACGTGTCAGCTTCCCAAGGCATTCAGCTGTCTGGGGCTGTGACTCCAGCAGGAGGACTCTGTTCCCAAGCCCAAGATTCATTGTAGGTAGCAGAGGGTTGTGGGGAGGGCTGGAGTAAAGCGCGCTCAGCTCCACGTGACTTGTCGGTGCCGCATCCATCAAAGTCTCCGTGAGCAGAGCTTGCAAGCAGAGATGTTACAGAACGGGGGCAATTCCTTCCTTGGTTTAACAGCATCTTTCTCTTTGACGTGACTTGAAGGAAGCATTCGAAGCGCTCCCCTGCTATATGTGCACATCCCTTTTGCTGAGCGCCGTCGCATGTCTCAGCGTGTGAGCTCTGCTGCTTATTCAGGCCAGTACTTCCCAGCTTCGACCCGCAGCACGCACCCGGGTTTGCGTTTGCTCAGATCCCACCGCCAGCATTAATACTGCGACGTGATGGCTGGCAGGGTAATGTATGCCTGGGGATCGTGTCCCTTGGGAAGGAGAGGTGTTGTGTACACTGCCAGGAATCACTTCACCCACCACTCCAATGGCAATTATCTCCGAGCTGAAACTTCCCAGTCGTTCGCCGTGTGCAGAAAAATTATGCAGCAGCTCAGTGAAGGGAACCTTTGCAGGAAAAGGAAACGCAAGAAAGCCCAGGCTGCTCACGGAGCTCATCTGAAGCCTGTTGCTCCGTACTGCTTTCTGAATTCAGAGTCCTTCCCTCAGAATTGCAAATGGGCAATAAGCTAATAAATAACTATGAAATATCCTCCCAGGTAACTTCTAAGGACCACATATATGTATGTGCGTATGTCTATATGCAGTAGTACCTGTGTGTGTGACCTATCACAGCCACAGTTTTATGCTGTGCTAATCCCACAGGTCGCTTTGTCTCCTGTAGGTTATCAGGCTGCTCCGAGCGAAAGCAACTAGGAAGGTTTTTGTGCTTCGTTGGTAGGAGGGGTTGGTTTTGGTTTAGTGTAGGTAGATTTGCTTGTTTGTTTTTGAGAGTAGCACCAAGCTTAATCAATATAAAAGCACAAAAAACTTCCTAAGTAACAACAGGGGAAACGTTAAGTTCCTCTCCCATCTGTGCACAGGCAAAGCCAAGGCAAACAGCCTGGCAGGCAGCAGTTAATGTACTGTGTGGGGCCACTTTTGGTTAAAAACACATACGCAACACATTTCTTTTGATATTTTTATTTCTGATCACTGATCATTCGAGCTAAATGAGCCTTTAAAGTGCAGACATATAGATTGAACCAGACTGCACAAGAAATTAGCTTGAGTATAATTGTCACTTGGACACCAAGTAATCTTTTAAAGCAATTTCAATCTCTTCAAGTGTCTGTAGTGATTAGTGCTGGACAAACACTTCTGTCCATGGTGCGTCTTGTTCATTTCCATATTTAAGCCCACCTCAACTAATGGGAGACTTTTCCAGTCACTCAAGTAAGAATTTTATCAGATGCTTATTGTGGATGTGCTCTGCTATTTTTATTTCCTTTTCCTTGAAGACATCACTTCCAGACCGTTCTCTCAAAAGAGTTACGTGTCAGTTCATCTCTCACCTGGCCCAAACCAGGATATACCTGGGGTGGCAAATCTGGCCACAGAAAGCAGAAGATGACTCTTACTCCCTCTGAGTCAGCAGAGCTGCCCCTAAATCCAAACTCACGGTGCCTCAGCCCTTGTGACTTGGACAGGTATCAGATGGGAAGGTGACGTGGTAATGACTAGTCTGAGCCCTTTACTGCCACTGATGGATATCCACACACAAGAAACAGCTGCCAGATCCTTCCTGGTGTGTTTTCCTGCAGAGACAACATCCCAGTTCTGGTAAAGCAGAGTCTTCAGATGTTGCAAAGAAGTGCAAGACACTGCTGAGTAGGAGGATGTTGTAGGCCTAATGAAAACACTTTAAAGAGATCATCTTAATCCACACAAAATCCTAGAAGTGCTCTTTTTTTTTAATTAAAAAAAGAAAAAAGAAAAAACACCACAATACTCTCAGTCCTACCTAAACACTGCTCCTCTTTTGGGTTTGTCTCTCAGGCAGACAGGCTGTGGTATGTTTGCTGTTCCACACTAGCTCATTTGTTCATCTATCAAACTCCTAATCATCTTATTAGAGGGCAAACGCAATGTATTCTAACCATGCTTTTGCTTGGCTTTTTGTCATCCTGTGCTGTGCTCCTTACCTGAACAAACTGACTCCATCTGGCAGCACCCCGCACATTTAGTCGCCGGGTAGCCGCGAGCTCAAATGCCTCTGAAACGCATCAGCTGGGATTGGGTTTGGAACACAGTAATTAGAGGCAGAAAACGAGGGTGCATAATCACCCGCTCCCTCCTGCCCCTAGCTGTTGCTCAGACAATTAATTCCCTCCACTGAAGCAGTAGCTAATGCAGCCGCCGTGGCCTCCTGCTGCTGCAGTGACACCCCCGGGATGGTGGCAGCTGCCGAGGGGAAGAGGCCGGGCTGCCGAGGATGCCACGGGGCCAGGCTGCGATCCCGCAGGGCTGCCCACCTGCCTGCTGAATGGCAACGTGGAAAAAATTTGGCTCCTCCTAGCTCCCTAGGGCCTGAGGCAGGGAAAGCCGGGTGTATGGGACATGCACTTAATAAGCTTTGCCCTGTGTTCTGGAGGGAGGCAATGGGTTTGTTGGCACCCCCTGAGCCTCCTCCATTTGCAGCGATGCTGAGTGAGACATGGCAGGGGTCAGGGCACACAAAGGTGGGTGCCTCCCAAACGCAGCCAGCCCCTGATGCCCAGGGAGACCGCACGGGGTGAATTCAGTTTCACCGTGTGGGTGGTGTGCCAGAGCCGTGCTTGGGAAGCAGAAACGAGGCTGGGATCCTGTGCCAGCATGCAGATGAGAGATTGATGTGTTCCTGGGTGACAGGCGGCCCCTCCGTGCCTTAACCTTTGGGAAGGATGCTCATGGCCTTCCCCGTCTCCCTTGCTTGTACCCCCAGTCCCCTTCCTGCCTAACTGCTTGCAAAATTGTTTCCTGGGTGTGCCAAAGGCAGGCACCGCTGGTGCGCAGGGAGGCAGAGAACTGAGAGCTGCAAGCACCAGCCAGGGGCACGGCCCCGCTCTCCCCCTGCCGTTTACGCCCGTGGATCAGGCTCGCGGTGCTTTCCAATTACAGCATGAATATGGATGTGTTGATTAGAATCTGGGACATAGGAGCTGATTATCTGATTGAAGCTCCAAAGCATTAGCTTGGTTTCCAGACATTAAGGGCTGTATTTGGCTTGGTGTGTGGGTGTGGGTGGGTGGGAGAAGCAAGGCAAAGCAGGGAGGGGAGTCTTGTTCTAGCCTAATTGCTCATCCTTCCAGAGCTGCCTGGCGCTCTGCATAGCCACAGATCTCCCCGGCGTCCGGGCATGCCACCTGCCACGCTGCTGCTGGTTCACCTCGATGCAGGTGACGGGGCAGCGTGTCCCCCCCCCCAACACACACACACACAGGGACCCCAACCTCACCTGTCAGCGAGGGCTGGTGGTCCCGAACCACAAAGATTTAGTTTAAAGCTGGGAAAATCTGGGCACGCACGGCAGGCCATTTGCAAACATACCCCCTCCCCAGTCTGTGACAAACAGCTCTGCATGTGAGTCACGCTCAAGCTTTCCCAGTACAGGGAGTAACAAACTGCAGGCCAAGAGCTTGTGTTGCACAACATGTCACCCTGTCCTCAAAGCCCCACGGGCACCCATCCGCGTGCATCCCCTCCTGGGGCCGTGCCTACGCACACTGGGCTGCTGCCGTGCACACAGGTTTGCAGCCACCGTGGAGCAGAGGCTGCAGCTCAGCGTGTGTGCAAGCCTTTTGAGACTCTCCAGGCAATATTTGGTACGTGAGGCCATACAAACGCTGTGTACCCTCATACTGTAGGGGTAGCTAAATGCTGACAATATGCCAGTCCTATGCTGCTGTAGATTTTCTGGCGTGGTCTGCTGGCACAGCCTGTCTTGTGCTGAGGCTTTGACAGCGCTGGCTGCAAAGCACAATGTGAGCAGCCTCCAGCCAGGCCCCTTGTCAGTACTTGTATCACCTGCTAGACGGGAAGATAAATATCTAATTCCTGCCTTATTTGCTTGCAAGGTGCAGGGTTTCTTTATTTTTTTTGTTGCACATGTTGTTTACTTCTGCAGCCTGATTTGTGGGCCAGTGTGGATGCAAAATCCCAAACTGTGGCTTGAATTTCTCTGTGTGTCTTTGTCCTTCTGGGCATGTGGGGAAACTGGGGCTGGGGGCTGGGAAGACCAGTTCAATAAGCACAGCTGCCTGGGCGGGAAGCTCACCCAGGTGCCTCAAGCTCCAGCCTGGGACCAGAGAGGTCAGGGTGAAGCCGACACTGGACTCAAGGTACAACTTTGCGTATGGGACAGCTCTGTGGGGCAACACTGGCACAAAAACCCAGCCCTCTGGGGCAAGCATCACATCAGAGATCAAGGTCAGGCTCAGAAGGGATGTGCAGCCTCAGTGTCATCAAAAGACCTACATCTTGAGCTAAGAAACCACAAGGGAACATGAGCACAGGTTTTTCTCAGTCATTAACTTTTTCCATGTTGTTGTTTAAGCTCTGACTGTCCAGTGCTAGGCCACCTGAGCGGCATTTGGGCAGCCGTAAGGTCAGCGCTTTGCACAACAGGAAAGTCACTGCCACAAGGTTGTCAAGGGACATGCGCCAAGGTGTGTGGGACAGCTCAGCAGCCGAAAGGGGATGTGAGCTCACTTCTGTCCTCCTGGCAGGCTGCTGACAGGCTACGCGCTGTCCCTGCAGCACTCAGACCGTGCGGTCCCGCCGGGCAGCTGACAGCAGTCCTGGCATCGCTCATTCTGGCCCCGACACATGGGATGAGTTATTCATGTTCTCTTTTTTCTTGTTTTCGTCAAATAATGATGCTGCAATAACAGTTTGCAGCGCAGCCCCTGCCGCCCAGACGTGTTGGGAGGCCCAGCTAGTGCTTAAACTACTTTGAAAGCTTTGTGTTACAGATGCTCTATGGGAAAAGTAATATTTTTTTCACTGCTCACATATTCAATGCAATATCCTGCCTATTAATACACAGTTGACTGCACTTTATCTCTGTCCTGTATTGTTGCACACTGCTGTAACTGTTTAGCTAGGAGTAAAATGCAGAGCAATAATGTCATTTGCAGCCTGCCTCTAATTGCCAGGATTTATTTGCAAATCAGGGGAGGTTATAAATATAAATGCTTACATCGCTTTTCTATACATGGCATATTTGTTTCATTTCTTCAGATAATTTTTGAAATTTTGTTCTTGTTGATTACCCGGAACCAAAACCTGATGGGCTCTATCACCCGTGTTTGAGCTCCGGGCAGTTGTTTGTGATGTGACAGCTTTACAAAATGAAGCAGTAGGCAATCAGTTCTTTCATTCCTAATTTTTGTAAAGATCCGGACATGAGATTTAAAGTCTGGACCCATCTCAAGTTCTCCACTCCAAAGTGCCTGCCCTTGAAATGCCTCAGTATTTGCAATGAGCTCATCAGAGCTGCTCCTCTTGGTGTGAGCACCTGCCCCTGGTCTGGCACAGCTCGCGTGGCACGAGGACAGCCACGAGGCCATAGTCCCAGTGGTGAGTTAGACAAATGCTTGATGCCGCACAGGGCATGGGGATGTGCCACGGCTTGGGCAGACGCTGCCTAGGCTCCAGCAGGTTTGTGTTCGGAGGCACACGTCGCTTAGCCAGGGTCTGGAGAGAAGGTGCCCTCCAGCCACTGCGTTCTCAGGCGCTGCCAGGACTGTGCAGAGCTGGGATGGTTCCTGGCTTGCTGTCACTGAACTCATCCCCACGTGTCTGCTCACAGCGTTTGCCTTGGCTGACTGTTGATTTAGAGAGCAAAAAATAACAAGTGCTGAGAACAAACCTCAGGTCTTGGCTGAAGGCACCAAAATGGGCTTCAGTCACCACTTCCAGATCCAGAGCTTAACACCCAGACGACTTGGATGGCCCAGATGAAAGTGTGATTTTGATTCAAGACGCCAGTTACTTTGTGTTGGAGATTAAGGACTGGGCACCAGGTAATTCTTGGACCTGTTATTAGATGGTATTAGCATCCTGAGACAGTAGCTGATGCATGTAACTGGAATGTTTATTTTATGTATGTGAATGTAATACTAAAAAACAGTAAAGCACACAAAACCTAGAAAGCCTTAACTGTGAGAAAGCAGAAATCCCTTGTTTCTATCTGTGCCGTTGGAAGGATCCATGTATGGAAGGAGGATCTGGCATGGCAGCAGAGGCAGGTAACAGGTCTTGCTTGAGAACAGGATCTACTGCTGGGTCACCGGGGTTTTCGTAAGCCTGTCTGTGTTTGTACTGGGGTGAAAATTTCAGCTCCATACAAAGAAGTAACTCATTCTGGTCACTGACATCTGTGACTTCAGGGCTGTTAACGGGTGTCTTTTCTGTTTGCAGTGTGCATGTACAGAGAGCCATCGCTGCATGAAATTGGAGAAAAACAAGGACGCTCTAGAAAAAGTTCAGGGACACCAACCATGAATGGAGGCAAAGTTGTTAACCAAGACTCGACATAGCTGACAAACACCCTCCCTACCTCCAGCTCCTCCCCTCCCACCCACCTTCCCACCCCACCTGGCGAAACCACACTGAGACGACGACAGCTGAGCAAGGCAGGACCTACCGGTAGTGGCTAGGAGTCAGAACTCAAGAAGCTTTCTTTGTGTAGGACGAGGAAACCGAACCCCAGATCTTGCCTGTTGCAACGTTTTAAACAAAACAAAACGAAAACACACACACACACACAAAAAAAGTGAAGAAAAAATGTTTTAAATCAGGACTCCATTAACATTTTCAAAAGCAAACTGTTTGCTCTGTGATCAAAGGGGGAAAAAATCTCATCTCTGCATAATATTAATAATAACAACTAATAAATATAATAATAATAATAAAGATGTTACCTTTAAAAATAAAACAAAGCTTTTGGAATATTGAACTTAGCATATGATGTGCAAGAAACACAGACCAGGGCGGTGCTTTCTGTCTTATCCTTTCACCTCACGTTCACACCACTGCCGTTGCCGTTCCCGTTTCCCTGGGGATGGATGGGATTTTTCACACAGCAGGAACGGTAGGGATGGATTATGGCTGTGTTCACCCTGCTATCAATAAAATATGTCCTGTCCGAATTAGGAGTCTGACAGTTACAGGCAACAAACTAGCAGCTCTGTATTCAGCTTTTTCCATCTACATTCAAGCACTGTGCAGTTATTTGTTGCTCGTGTCACTATGCGAGTACGTTTGACCCACGTCTGCCCTTTTATGCCTTTTTAATCATAATTATTTATATTTATAGGCTTGTTTTACTGTATTAGTCGCCAGGGGAGTTTTAGAAATGGGGTTTCAGGTCTTGCCGGATGAAATGATCATATTTATTAGGGGAGAGTTAGAAGCGAAGGGGAAGGAGAGATGGAGTGAGCGGACATGCACTGCGTGGGGGGGGCAGGGGCTGCAATGCTGGGACAAAGGCGTGGGTGGATACAGGGCAGCGAGGAGGTGAGGAGCTGCTGCCCTTTCTGCCAGCGTGCAGAGGATCCACGCATCTCATTTTACACCTGTAGCCTAAGCTACAAACCCCTCTAACACAAAGCCTCACCCCAGCCAAGTCTGTTACAGGAAGGGAAGCCCTGAGATGATGCGGCAGCCTGGGTATGAGTATGGCCTTACTCCAAAATATAGAGGAAAGCATGAGCTGCCATTTTCACTTCTCAGTCAGGCTCAGGTGCCAAGAATAAACCCCCTTGGCTTCCTAAAGAGAGCCCGGGGGCATTGCTTCAGCCTGCATCAGCTGCGGTGTAAGCAGGGCTCTCCCTCTCGCTCTCCTTGCCATTTGGGGTCAGCAGCGAACCACACAGCCGCACTCCATGGGCAGTGCTATGGGCAGCTGGCATTTCTGTGCCCACACACAGTAACGGTGGCCTGTGACCTTTCCGCACCCAGGAGCTGCAGCAGAGACCAGCAAAGTATCGATGTGATGGAGATGCTGCTGTAAAAGCATGCGCTGCCCTGGCTGGGGCAGGTTTTGGTGCTGAGGCCATGGTCGTCCCCAGGATGCTGTGGCTGACCCAGGCGCTGCGCAGCCCTCGGCAGCATGGGCACATGGCAGGGCTGGGTGAGTGGCTGCACAGGCCCCGAGAGGGGAGGGCAAGGAGACAGCCACATCTCAAGGTTATGGAAGACTCCCAAGACCAGCATGAAGGAACGCATTTCGAGCATGGCTTTTTGTGGTTTGAAAAGCTGAAACCATGAAGTAAAGAGCCTCATGTTGTGGCGGTGCTGCACCAACCTCCAAGCAGCCTGCCTGTGCTGCAGGGACAGCAAGGGGCCGGTGCCTGTGGGCTGACAGCACGGCACCTACAGCAGCCCAATGCTGGCTTTAAAAGGCACACACTGGGAGCTGGCAGTGAAGCTTTCTGGGGCATGTTGGGGGGGTACGTTCTTGGGAACGTAAGTCCTTCCCACCTCAGAACACCCACTCCCACAACACTGGGTCACGAATACAGGTTTACCTTGGGGGCATCCCCCCCCAGCCCAGTCTTACCTGATACAGCTCCTGGTCTACATTTCAGCTTCCTCCCAAACTATAGATACCCCCCCCCCCCCAAACTAAGGCGGTGGGGGTGTGGGGAGACACGGCAGCTGCTAATTCACTGGGGAGATGTGCGGTAAAAGATCTGGAGCCTCAAGAGCAACACGCTGAGCAAGCAGGTTCCTGAACTAGTCAGGCCACCAAGCACCCAGGGCACGGTTTGGGCATTCGTGCCGCAGCCCTGGAGGTCGCAGTTCACACAGTGGCACAGAACTTGCTGCAGTTCCTGCTTCTGTGGTAGCTCCTGGGGGCGATGAGAGTTGAATTCCAAGTCGCCTGAGAGCTGGGAGCCCCTCACCTCGCACCAGTCCTGGCTGACCTGCCAGGGAAGGGTCTCCCTTCACTTTTAATAAATACCTTGGAGCTACACAGTTGGTCTCTGCTTGCTTTCCCAGCATTTTCCCCAGGGAATAGCTCAGGGCTATGCTAGGCATGAACTTCCCTGGCTGCTCTCCTGGGTGGAAAGCCCAGCACAGGCCACAGAGGAGAGCAGCCGCAGCACCCCTTGGTACCACACGCCTCTTCGGGCCCAGCCCTGTGCAACCTGCTAATATCACTGCTGGCATCTCCAGCAGATCCAGAACGTGAGACCAAAAATTGCTGTGCCCTTGTGTGCAGGACACTCTTTGCCAGACCCTCCCCCCGCAGTGAGCAAACAGCAGCTCCAGTGGGACCCCGTGCTGGTTTTTCTGTTGTGCAGCTCCCCTCACACCCATGTGCGGCCTCTGCCTTGCCAGTTTTCTTTTGCCAAACTCTGCTACAGCCCCTGGAAATGCCATTTCAGGCCCAAATGTCAAAATAATCGGCTGTTTTGGCCCATTGTGTTTGAGCTAATCACCTCCATGTGATCCTCACTGTGCAAGGCCCACAATGAGAGCTAATTAGTCCTGGTCACACCCAGGGCCTGCACTGCCTTGGAGGGCGTGGAGAGCAGGTCTCTGCCAGGCCTTGTAAGCGCTAGCCTAGCCTTGGCAAACAGTGAGCCACAGCTGGTGGCGTCTAACCACAATGAAACCTTCTCACACACCTCAGGAAACACCGTGCACCTCCTGACCTGTAAAGAAGCTGGAATTACCCTTCGTAGGGTAATGCAGGTGAAGCAGGACAGCTTCAAAACCACTGGGGCCTCACAGCCCAGCTCCGTGCTGTGTCTGGCTGCAGCAGCTGTTGCGAGGAGCTGCTCAGCGCCAGGTGCCCCAGCGCTCTCCACATGCCCAGGAAAACTCACAGCTTGCAGGCACCACACAGGGCTCCACGCATTTTTTTTGACTCAGGTGCCTCGCAGGCTTTCTCTCCAGGCTCCCTCTCAATGAGGCCGTAGGGGTTTTGTCACCTATCCGTCAAGGAAAAGGGGAGTCAGCAGAGATTTTTTTTTTTTTGTGAGGCTCCTACAGTCTCGTCATTGTTTCTCACTATTTCCCAGTGTCAAAGTCCTGATGAGTGACTTTATTTATCTATTTATTTATTTATCCGTATATGCCACAATCATTTCTGGAGCTCTGTGAATCGGTTTAATGTTATAGCAGCTACAAGGCTTGCGTAGCCTGCGTGATACTAGGAGGACACATTCTCTTCCCAGCTATGGTTGCATGGCACTGGGAGTACCTCTAGCACAGAAAATGGCCCAAAAATGTGAATCATAAAAGTAAGATGTTTTCATCTCACCTAGCCCCTGGCAACTGTTAGCTCTGCTAAGCCTGCAGCAAACCTTTGCTCTCAAAAATAACAGATGCTGCCATGACTTTTGAATGAATGGAAGAATTCAGACATTGTAAGTCCAACAGCAGAAAGCTCTTCCTCACACAGAAATACATTTAATTTAAAGGAATCGTTATGTTCCACCCTTGACTGTCTTTTAATTGTGATGGCTGCACTGCTCTGCCTGTACATGCTGTACAAAAAAAGCTCTTCATGCATCAAGAGCAAAACTTCATAATACAGCTCCAGTTTGTGCCATCAGGGATTTACTGGGGAAAAAAAATGCAGAAAAAGCTACCAGCACAAAAGACGTGCCAGCAAGTCATGCCACAAGTGTCAGCACTGCCGTATGACGATGTGCTGTAAAGTGAAGCTGACACTCAACAAAGCAAGTTACGAAAGTTGTCTGTCAACACCATTTTTTAAAATTTGCGCTCAGATAGGGTCTGGCTGATAGAGCCCACACAATCCTTCAAGCTGTCACCAGCCTCACTTTGCACCTTTATGCCTTAAAGTGCACCCATTGTGCACCATGCGTGCGGACTCCCCAGAAGGATGCAATGTCCACATCCCCTCAGCAAAGCTGACATGAGAGCAGTGTAAGCTCCCCACGCTGATTGCAGCTAGCAGGAAATGAAAAGTGCCATCTTGCCTGGTTTCATGCCAGCAAAGCTGAAACACAGACGTGTGGCAAACATTAAAAAAACTGTCTTTTTGAGCACTACAGTTCCTAGAAGAGAAGGCTCTGAACAGTCATCAGTTAAGCAAACAAAACCAAGCTTTCCTAATGGGCACAAACTCAAATGCATTACTTTTAACACAGGGACTCCAACAATGAGGGAGGGCTTAGACTCAAAATATGGCCAACACTAGAGCTCCAGCAATTGTGGCATAGTCCTGGTCCTAAATGTTTGCATGTCAAGTTCCATCAAGAAAAATAAAGACAACAAGAAAAGTCGTGAGTGTCTGCAGGGCCAGGTTCCTCTCCCAAAACTGGAACTAGGTGTTCAGTTGCTGCTTTGGGATGACCCCCTGAAAGCACCTATGAGTAAAATCAGGAGAAACACCACGGCACTGCCTCAGAGAAGCAGACTGGTTTCCAAGGCATTCACGTCTTCCCTCTCCCACAGCCAATGCTTCAGCCCTCAGGCTGATTGAAGGCTGTTTCCATGGAGTAAAAGGCAGCAAAGCCTACCTCCTCCTCAGCAGCATAGAGCAAGCCTTGACTGCTCTGCTTCTACTGCTGAAGAATTATCGTGGCACCGGCAAATTTTGTGATGGTCTTCTTGGACACCCTGACTAAGGACAGTGAAATGCCATAAGCCAGCTGATACATTTTCAGCATTGTCTTTGGGCCTATGAGCATCCCAAATCTGCTCAAACCTTCGTGACCACAAAGTTAAAGCTAAGTACCAGTTCATCACAGAGCATTTCAATTCATGATACCTGGATAACTAACTGCTAAATGCACTGAAAGCTGGATGCCTCCCCAGCCTGCTGCCCTATCGGACTTTGGGCAAAAGAGGTCTTGGTCACCATGGCTCCAGGGCTCATCTCACCAGTGCAAACGTCAGGGATCACTGCGATGTGGTAAGGAGCTCACACAAGTTCCAGAGCATCCCCACCTGAGGCAGTTGGAGGATTTGACCTTTCATAGTCTTCTGGAAAGGGCAGAAACTCTAGTGAAACAGCTGCTTTGAAAGAGAGAAGATATATAGGTTGTTTCATTTACACTGTGCTCTGGTGCAGGCATGGAGGTAATTCATCTTTGGGAAATGCCATTAATGTTTACTGAGCAATACAAATGGATCTGAGCTCTCCAGAGAGGAAAAAAAAAATGCATTACCAATTAAAAAAATAAAAAGTGTCTGGTTATGGAATCTGAGGAGAAGCAGAGGATAACCATCCCAAGAGTCTATTAAGAATGGGTTATATATTGTTCCATTTTCCATGCTCATTACAATCACTGCCCCAATAATAGCTACATGCTGTGCCTTTTTCTATTCTAGTACAATTTTCCCCATGGGAACTAAATAACTCAGTTTAAATACTGAGCAGAGCCAGTAGAAGAAAGCAGCGTGTTTCTGCTGTGCTAACCTCGTGTGTTAATCTGCATCTTAGGTAGCTGCTGACTATCCCTCGTGCCCATTGCTTGATACAAAGATGAAGGAGCAGCACAGAGGAGGAAGAAACTGTTGGCCAGGCAGTCAAACTAAATGGCATTGTGAAGGTCGATGTAGGTCAGACAGTGTCTTCTAGATGTACTTGGGTGAATTTAATTTCTTTAGCTCTGAGACAAATTGCAAGGAGAAAAGCCATCAGTAACTCCATCTTAGTGCCAGTCCCTAAACTGGGACTTTGGTGACATTTAAGTCTCATCCAGCTCCTCCTGGCTTGGCTGGTAAATGCAGTGCTGCTTTCCTTTCTCAGGGGTCGGATTCCCTGGAAGCTCGTGCTTGCTGAGTCCTCAGGGCACCCTGGTCCAGACTAGGCAGAGCAGTCCCTGCATGGGCAGCAGTGGGATCCCAAGGGCCCTGGTTTGTGCAGACCCCACAGCCAGCACCCCAAACTCCGTGACACGGAGATGTCAGCACCCCTGTGCTGGTGTCCCTGCTCGGTGCTCGTGGTGCACGAGGTCTCCACCCGCTGGCAAGCAGCCCTGCTGCAGGGCTGGGACAAGGATGACAAGGTTTTGGCTTATGAAGTAGTCTGCTATGATATGATAACAGGATATGATAACTATGATAACGGAACCCTGGAAAGGCAAAGAGCTTCCACTTTGACTATGCCTCACAGAGATCACTTACCAGCTCTGACGCTGACACTCCTTCTTATTAATTCTGCTTTCCAACTTACTGCACAAACTGGCAAATGAAATAATTCTGCAGAATTCACCGTTAAACAAAGAGGCAAGCCAGTGCAATTTGAAGATCAAAAAGAGGTGTGTTTCACTTTGTGTTATCTTCGTGTTTAATTTCCTTTATTTTCTGTGCTTCCTGCACATCAGACAGAACAGACAGCAGAAGCAATAGGGAGCAACCCACCGGGAAGACATTGATTTCTGGCATGGATGCAGGAACCACTCACTGTCTCACCAATAAATGGCTACACAAGTAATTCCCATCTCAGCCATAAATCTACAGAAGTTTTCCTCTGAGCTTCAGAAGGGTAGTTTTTACACAGTTTTGTAATGAACTTTCACAAGGTCGCACTCAGGGCACTGCAAGGTTTGCCCTTCACTAGCAAGGCTTGGGTGATTCTCCCAGCAGGGTCACTGGGCTGCAGTGTAGGACATAAATCTGAATTCACACCGTACAGTCAGTGTGTGGCACCACAGCTAACCACGCAGACTCAGAGACACAAATTTGCTATGGAAGAGGCTTAAATTCAAGTTCTCCGTCTTCAGATTCTCTTTCCGCATCTTTCCCCTATAGAACAGAAGCCAACTTTAAAATTCTCTGCTTGCCTCTTTTTCCTTTAATCTCCAAATACAGATACTGCACTATTTCAGTTGATGGAATAGGCCTCTTATAAAGCAATGGCATTTCAAACAACACAAAGATTAAGAGTGGGATATATCTGACTGTCAAGGATCATGATAACCTCGCTCTAGACCTGCACAAAGTTTGGAGTCCACATCCATATAGAAAGCAAGCTTCAACTATTGCAGCTTAAGCCCATCTATTATTAATTCAATAAAACCATTTTTCTGTTCAAAAATACATTCCCTGGGAGAAGCTTCTGCAAACACATCAGCAGGCGGTGGCTTCAAAGAAGCAGAATGGATGCACTCCGGAGAGTCAAAGCTGGAGGTACTTGGAATGAAAAGGCAGGCTCATCAATGAAGTGAAATCTTTCCAAAGGCAGCATGAGCTTGTTTAAGGTGAAGGCTTACTTTTTCTTTGTCAAACAGTTGTCTGCTACTGCAAATCTGCAGGAATAAGTTTTAAACCATGGTAGCTTGTACTGAAACAATTGGCAAGAACAAACAAACAAAAAAAACAAGAGAACAAAACCCCACGTCAGTTCCATACTGCCACCCACCTCGATTTTGCTTTGTTTTGGAAACTCTAAGGGATTCAGAAGCAAACTCACCCTTAGGGCATCTCCAATGAAATCAGTGTGCAACCCTGAGAATTAATCTTGCCCAAGCCTCATTTTCTCTTTAACTGCAGGAGCCAAGGTCATTTTCCCATCTGGATTTTGCAGATGCTACTGCACATACTGATGAGCTATACCTTTTGTCAAACCTTGACCATCATTTTCGGAGCTACAAAATGACTGCAGAGTGTCAGAGGATCACAGGAAATAACATAAAGTCTCTCGGTGTTAAAATCCAGACCTTGTATTTGCTATGTGCCAATTTTCCTGTGTCACCCAAAGCTATATACAGTATCTTTCCACAGGGCAGTACAGGGCTTTGTCCTCCTTTGTGTCCAAAACCTCTCCCTTAATGCCAGATGATGCCCCTCATTCTTGATTTTAACTTAGGAGAAGCTCCTCTTTTCCACATCTGCAGGATTTTATTTAACAGTGTTTATCTAACAGTACCTAAGGGCTGGGAAGGACAAGCAGACTGTACAAATAAGTTTTTCTTTTTGGAGAGAGAGTGTGTCAGTCTATGTATGACTATAGCCTCGTGCCCTTCTTATCTCCCCAGTAATACTCCTTGTGCCAGGACATGTGATGTCTGGATGGATCTGACCCTGCAGGAGCATGTGAAGATAACTTGGACTCTGACTTGGTCAGCACCCTAAACACTGTTTTCGAGTAGCTGAGGGCACAGATGTACTGCACGCATGTCATTAGGGCAATAATTCCCAGGTCCAAAAGAGCAGATGGGCCCCAAAATGAGGCAGCAATTGATGCAGATAACCTCTCCTTCACAAAGAGGTCTGTGCCAGACATGCTGGCCAAGCCTCTACCTGACATGTCCAACAGTACCTACCCCACGGACACGCCATTCAAACACAGCAGCGATTATAAGTCAATGTATTGGAGAAGAAGGGGCTGCAAAAGCAATGCAAAGCCTGGGAGCAGTCTGCACAAGGCTCTCTTGTGCACAGCCTTTTACCCTAGTCTTAGTATGAGCACATCACCTTCTCAGTCTATAGACCTCCTGCAGTCTATAGATCAAGCTGCTCCTCAGTTCGTGGTCCCCCAGTGCTAACACAGACAGATGTCAGCTACAAGGCAATAACATGGGGAAATTTGTGGTTTGTGATATCTTAATATCCCGGGCAGAGAATTATTTGCTGTTTAGTGTGCTTTAAAATGGTCTCCTTCTGGATGATTGATAGCTTTACTGCTCCTGGACAGAATAGCAAACAGCCGTGTTGTTAAAATAAGAGAGAGCTTTCGGATCATCTCAGGGCAGCATCTTGGCAATCCTGGAGCCATGGTAGGTCATGGAAAGGCTGAGGGCTTGTGGGGAAGATATGCTACCTGGTGCAGGCACTTGCAGCTGTTTAAAGTTCATGTAAAATAGATCTCACCATTGATTATTTAGGCCAGAAAGACCAGATGTAAATCATAGCCTTGCCACTTGTGTAGCAGACCCTCACGACGTATGACCAGCAGTCAGAGATGAGCTTGGCCAGAGGTGCGCAGCGGGGCGATGGAAGGGCTGCTGCGTTTTGCTGGAATTTGACATGCCAAAGTTGTATTTACATGATGCAGCAGAGAGTTCATCAAGAGGCTGGAGACCAGATAATCAGATTCTATACATGTTTACTTCCTGATTGTTTATTCAGTAAGGATCACATCAAAACCCCACTGGAGGCAGTGAGAGAGTCCTGGTGACTTTGCAGCAGCCCGAATCAGGCCCGAAGCGTTTGCAGTTCAGGCTGTGCTGTACTTCGCGCAACTGGACTTCGGTGCCCATGCTTCCAGCAGTCTGTATCAAATTAGGAACTCGCTTTTGAATAATGGGTTCATCAGACATCTAAACCAGTCTGAGGGCAACCTTTTGTAACATGGTCCACACGGCTGTCCTGCCTTCACCCACACCTCTTCAGCAGAGCCATGACCCTGGCTCACCCACTAACCCCCCAGCTTCATGGCCCAGGTGGAGGAAAGCAATGCTGGTGAGGATGGCAGAAAAGATGGAGCTGCAGCCTAAGAGAATTGGTGAATTCTGAAGTAAAACCTTTCTGCGTCCAGCTCCACACAAGCCAAATAAAGATGTGAGCCCTGGCAGCTGGCAACATTCGCTACGTGTAAAGGCACCAAAGGGAATGATCTGTCAAAGCCAGGCCATGTCAGATGTGGAGTCAGAGCTGGTTTTATTGTCTGTTGATTGCTTGATAATGAAGATCTTTTGTCTGGTCTATAGAAGATTGAAAATCTAAGTAATATTTTTGGTGCAACAGTATTCCTCCAGTGAGAAGAAATACAGTCTCTGATTTGTATTCCTCTAACTTGAAATCATTCATTTTAAATGACTGTTTGTTCTACTAATTTACAATCTGGGCAGGCATGGAAACAATTTATTTTGGTCGGTGAAAGGAGCTGAACTTGAGTTCGTTAAGCGCATGTACGCTTAGTTGCTTTGGGATGCAGCACGTCTCCCTGCTAGAAGGAGATTTCTGGAGTGGCAAGAGCTCCTCAGTGAGCTCCACGAAGATCTCCTCAGCAAGGGACCTGTTCTTCACCTTCACTGGGCTTTGGAGCAGACCCACTGATAGCTGTAAGTCAGATAAACAGGAGAGCACAGTCAGTGCCAAAGTGACTTTCACAACCATCCCTACACGATGCAACCCAGACACTGAATCGGTATTCCCAGAGGAATGCTGTCCAACACGGACCTTCTGGATGAACTCTTCCCGAATGGGGACCATGGGACCACTTGGCTCCGAACCCTGACGTGAGCCCTCCTCCCTGCTCCAGCACAGAGTCCTTGTGCTTCTCCCAGCCTCATCAGAAACTCACTGCTGGAAACATGGAAGCTCTCTTCCAAAAATCCAACCCATAAGGATGCAGGTAAAATAAAATTTGGACATCTCTAACGATGCTACTATCCCAGTAGATAAATTATCAGTATTCAGTGCTAATTATTTTTGCTATACCCGTGTCTGCCTTGCAGCAAACTCCCCAAGACAGAGTTCTGATGTCTGTTAACTTTATTTTCCCTAATGTCTAAGCAACCTTTTTTTTTTTAAAAAAAAAAATGCTTGCTATTATTTGAAACAGACAAGGAATTGGTATTGAACAAAAGCCGCGTAATGTTGTCTTTCATGATATACTGAGCAATGACTTGGACTACAACAACGTTACATGAAGCAAGGATTTGTTTAAATAGCTTTCATTCTGGTTTTCTGCTGAACCTCAGTAATAGTACGTTAAATATGTGTAGTTCGGTACCCCAGCACAGACATTTTGTTCTGTAACTCAGAACGTTTCATCTTACCACTCTGAGGATTCCTGCCAGTTGGCAGCTTTGCACATGTGCTAAATTGCTAAATTTTCAGCATTTACCCACTTATCTAGTTTGACACAGCATGCCTGCATGAGGCAGAGGGATTTGGGCCTGAGAATACAGGCACGGACTTCCAGGGTTGTAGCCACTTAAACTGGCACTCTGCAGTCAGATAGCATGGCAGCAGGCCCCTTGCAATTAAACTGATAAACAGCAAAATATGTTAGGAGCTGGATGAACTGAGACCGCGGCCACCTAGCAGCAGGGTGATTTGCAAGAGACCGCACCGTGAGAAGGAGCCATACACAAAGCCTCCCTGGTTCGCTGCAGACAGATCATAGAATCATAGAATATCCCAAGTTGGAAGGGACCCATAAGGATCATCAAGTCCAACTCCTGGCGCTGCACAGGTCTGCCCAAAAGTTTAGACCATGTGACTAAGTGCACAGTCCAATCTCTTCTTAAATTCAGACAGGCTTGGTGCAGTGACTACTTCCCTGGGAAGCCTGTTCCAGTGTGCAACCACCCTCTCGGTGAAGAACCTCTTCCTGATGTCCAGCCTAAACTTCCCCTGCCTCAGCTTCACACCATTCCCATGGGTCCTGTCACTGGTGATAACGGAGAATAGGTCACCTGCCTCTCCACTCCCCCTCACGAGGAAGTTGTAGACCGCGATGAGGTCCCCCCTCAGCCTCCTCTTCTCCAGGCTGAACAGGCCAAGTGACCTCAGCCGCTCCTCATATGTCTTCCCCTCTAGGCCCTTCACCATCCTTGTAGCCCTCCTCTGGACACTCTCCAACAGTTTAATGTCCTTTTTGTACCATGGTGCCCAGAACTGCACACAGTACTCGAGGTGAGGCCGCACCAGCGCAGAGCAGAGCGGGACAATCACTTCCCTCGACCGACTAGCAATGCCGTGCTTGATGCATCCCAGGATACAGTTGGCCCTCCTGGCTGCCAGGGCACACTGCTGGCTCATATTCAACTTGCTGTCAACCACAACCCCCAGATCCCTCTCTGCGGGGCTGCTCTCCAGCGTCTCGTCGCCCAGTCTGTACGTATAGCCAGGGTTGCCCCGTCCCAGGTGCAGGACCCAGCACTTGCCTTTGTTAAACTTCATGTGGTTGGTGATCGCCCAGCTCTCCAATCTGTCCAGATCTCTCTGCAAGGCCTTTCCACCCTCATACGAGTCCACAACTCCTCCAAGTTTGGTGTTAGCAAATTTGCTCAAAACACGTTCTAGTCCTACATCCAAATCATTTATAAAAACATTGAAGAGGACTAGCCCTAAAATAGAGCCTTGAGGGACCCCACTAGTGACTATCTGCCAGCCTGATGTGGCCCCATTTACCACAACCCTTTGAGCCCTGCCCGTCAGCCAATTGCTCACCCATTGCATGATGTTTTTATTTAGCTGTATGCTGGACATTTTGTCCAGTAGGATCCTATAGGAAACCGTGTCAAAAGCTTTGCTGAAGTCCAAAAAGATCACATCAGCTGGTTTCCCTTGATCGACTAGATGGGTGATCTTATCATAAAAAGAAATCAAATTTGTTAGGCAGGACCTACCCCTCATGAACCCGTGTTGGCTGGGACCAATGACTGCATTGTCCCCCAGGTGCGCTTCAGTAACTTCAAGGATCATCCTCTCCATAATTTTACCAGGCACTGACATGAGACTGACAGGCCTGTAATTGCTAGGGTCTTCTTTCTTACCCTTCTTGAAAATTGGCACAACATTTGCCAGCTTCCAGTCCAATGGGACCTCTCCAGATTCCCAAGATCGTTGAAAAATAATTGAGAGGTCCCGTGATGACGTCAGCCAGCTCTTTAAGCACCCTGGGATGAATCTCATCCGGACCCATGGACTTGTATGGATCCAGGTGGAGCAGCAAATCCTGCACACGTTCAGGGTCGGTTGGGAGTTTGTCATTCCCACCGTCATGGTCCTCCAGCTCAGGGTACCCTGGGTCCCGAAGCCCATCATCAGCGTTGAAGACAGAGGCGAAGAAGGCATTAAACGTCTCTGCTTTGCCTATGTCATTGTCTGTGAGGAGACCCTCCCCATCTAGTAGCGGACCTATGTTTTCTTTGGTTCTCCTTTTTCTGTTCACATATCTAAAAAGCCTTTTTTATTGTCTCCCACAGACATGGCCAGCTTCAACTCTAGTTGGGCTTTGGCCACACGAATTTTCTCCCTACAAACACGAACAGCATCCCTGTATTCCTTCCTCATCACCTGACCCTCCTTCCAGCAGCCGTACACTTTCTTTTTTCGCCTAAGCTCCAGTAGAAGTTCCCTCGTCAGCCAGGCCAGCCTTCTGCCCTGCTTGCCTGACTTCCGATATTTTGGAATCGCCTAATCTTGTGCTTTTAGGAGGCAGTGCTTAAAGACTGACCAGCACTGATGGACGCCAGTGCCTTCAAAAGCAGTTTCCCAGGGGACCTTGCTGACTAGTTCCCTGAGCAGCCTGAAGTCTGCTTTCCCCATATCCAGGGCTGAAGTTTTGGTGACAGTTTTCCTTCTGTCACCATAAATTCTAAACTCAACCACTTCATGGTCACTATGACTGAGATGGCCGCCAATTGCCACATCTCCCACAAGACCCTCTCTGTTCACCAGCAACAGATCTAGGAGGGCACCTTTCCTAATTGGCTCTCTTAGCACCTGCACCAAGAAGTTATCATCTAGGTGCTTTATGAACCTCCTGGACTTGCTCGTGTCAGCCGTGCGGTGATCCCAGTTGACGTCTGGCACAAAAGCCAGTCTACACAAAGCCTCCCTGGTTCACTGCAGACAGATCATCTCCTTCGAAACTGAAGAGAGAATTCATGCCATGCTCTGCACCAGCTATCCGTAGGTTTGAAGTCAGGTTTGGTCCCAGACCAGAAAAGCATTTGTCTCTGTGTCTTGGGCCCAGCTAGGCCGGAGCAGCCATTACCTGCTGCCAGAGCTGGGGCTGCCCCTCGCCCTCACGGTGCCATTCACCTGCCCCTCTCTGGGGTCAGTCAAAAGCACTAACCCAGAAGAAGACGACTTGCTGGTGTAGCCCCTGACCAAACTCACCCCAGAGGCAGCCAAGAGCAGGCACTGGCACATGGGACGGGAGCTCGTGTCCAGCAATGAGGAAGAACCTGGCTGCAGGCCTGTGGCTGTGGGAGCGGGCAGCCCTTCGGTCACCTCATCCGTGGTGTCAGACCACGTCCCCAGCACCGGCTGTCCTCACCCCAGGCAGAACAGCTGGATCAGGGGGCTGTGGAAGATTTCTAGCCACCACCAGATCAATGAGAGACCCAAGGCCCTAGGTTGGCTTTTGCTTTGAACCAAACCAGGCCTTCCTTCCTCTGCTGGCCGGTGTCAGACATGAAAATTAACAACCCATGAACACGAGCACATTAAAGCCATGCAGCTACGACGGATACACAGAGACAAGGTCATCTCAGCACAGATTGCTGCTCGGAGTATTTCTAGCAGTGTTTGTAACCAACCAGCCCAAAGACAGCCGGGGCCACCACAGACCCCCAGGTCCCCCAGCCATGTGTCCACAGGCAGTCTGCAGAGAGTGATGCATGACAGCAGCCTGCTGACAGCCTGCTTGGCCTTCCTGACAGCAAATAAATGGCCTGAGCTTCGTAGCAGCGCTGTGCCAGGCTGTCAGCTGTGCTCTGCTCCGCTCTGGGTGCACCAGGGACGTGGCTTCAGCCGTGCCCGTGCTGACAGCCTGGCCTCAGAGCTGGGAGCAAGTCTGGTTCTGGTTTAAATACATAAATAAATAAACAAGCAAACAAACAAACAAAATCCAACCAAACTACAACAAAAAAAGCCCTTTTTATTCAAAAGTGAAAGAGGCTTGTGGCCAACATTTCCCGTTTTGCAGCATTTCAGAGAGCTCCAGTCTTTGTTCCAGACTGAAACTCCAGCCCAGTTGGCATGAGTCCCGTGGGTTTCAGGGCAGCTCTGATTTCTTTCTCCAGCTTACACTGCTGAAAGCACTGGCTTACGGAAGGTGAACAGTTTCTAAGAGACGGGCTGGAGCCAGCCCTGGCCTCCCTTATCACTGTTTTCCAGGGCTTTTGGTGCAAGTGGCCAGCAACTAGCTAGCAGGGGAGGGCGCCCACAGTAGAAGCAGAGAGCTGAGGACTGCTGGACCAGCCCCTGGAACAGCCTTGGCTGAGGTGTGCAGTAACGTCACAGTGAGACTGCCCGTAAGATGCTCTGGAAAGGAGTTAACTACACTTCTACTGGACTCTTCACCTTTGTGATAATCCGAGATAGTGCGTTTCAAAGGACTAGTTATCCTCCATGCAAAGCAGCAGTGCTGTGTCTCTCCATGGTAAATAACAGTGTTTTACTGACATTGAATGAAATAGCACTTCTTTTGTTGGGTCAAGCTCCTGAGCTGTACAAGGGGAAAACTAACAAATAAAACAAACAGAAAAAAACGCACATTGCTAATAAATCTGCTGTTCTGAGCCTTCCCTACTTGCAAAGGTCTGGATGCTGCAGTAAATGCCAGCTGCCTCTGGCAGCCTGCTCCCAGCCCACCTGCCCTTGCCCACCCCGAGGGGAGCAATTCGGCCTCATGCTTGCTATGCGGGCCCCAGAGCAAGGCAAGCTGGGCCCTGCTCCCAGCCCTCCCTCTGCTTTGTGATGCTGTGCAGCTCAGAGCCCTTCTCTGAGCCTCAACCCCCCTACCTGTACCGAAAGGTCAAGCCACCGGTCTCTTTGCAAAGCTCCAGGCACGCAGTGCAGCAGCAGGGAGAGGGAAGGACGAGAACTCTCCTCGCTGCTGCTCTATGTGCAACAGCCTGAGCTTGAGGGATGATGAGAAATGGGCTCAGGCCTCCTCCAGGTCTGGTTTTGGATGCAAACACCCTCTTTGCTGAGGATGTACAAATCTAAATCTCCTTCCTCCTGTACTGCTGCTTGTTTTTCTACAGTGCCAGTGAAAAATGACATTTTTTTTTCATTTGAAAATAAAAGTGCTTAGCTGGCAAGAAAAGCTCCATTAAAAAGGCAATGGAAGCTGTCACATCTGTACCGCCTGAACACCATCTGTCTCCCAAGTTTATTCTGAAAGAAAACAAATCCCATCCAGTTCTCATGCCATATATCAGTAAAATGGTTGGCGGTGGCACTAGGAGAAGGAACGAACACATTTCAATTAGACAATGGCATCATAAACCACCAGCTCAGTAAATAAAAACCTGGAGGTTAACATTTGTAGAGATTAAGTAGTATGTTAAGTAAAGTTTACCATGGCATGTTAGGCTTTTTGTAATACATAGCTGTGTACATGTAGCATCCAAAACAGGCTTCTTGGCTTTCCTATCAGGCTGTTAGTTTTGCTTTAGAAATATGTGACTGACTCTGAAGAATTACCTGAGACTCGTTTGGAGCTGCAGACACCTGCAGAACAGAGATGTCTCTGTAGCAAGGGGAAGGACAGCAGAGTGATGGAAGAGGAAGGCAAAAAGGCAAATCTTATCTCTGCTCAAGTGGCTGGTGACCGATGCTGGAAACAGAGGGTAACTGCTGCAAGTGGGCTAGTTGCCATTCACAAAAACCTGATTGCCAGGATACATGGAAGTGGATGTCGGGGTAATACCTTACTGGGAGAGTCCTGAAGTATATGCATTGCCACTAATTTCCAAAACTGTATAACCGCTACAGATATGAGATAACTTACTTCCTTCTGTCCCCAAAATCTCAAACTGGCCTCACAGATATTCTGTCCTGGCAGGATGGAGGGGCAGCCGAATACACAACAAGCCTAAGCTAAGGGCGGATCCACCGTGCCTTGGCTGGTTGCACAGACAGCATTTACAGCTAAAGCAGAGTGAGCTTGGGCAGGCTTCAACTACTTCCCAACTCAGCTAAATGCCTTTGATTAAGATAAAGCAGTACAAACAGTCAAGAAAGCTACACCTGCAGAGTGCTTCTGGGAGAGCAGGTCCCTGTGTGCACAGGCAGGTCTCACACTGCTTCTGAGAGACGTAGTGTCCTCTGCCAGCTTCAAGTGGCTGCTCAGAGCTGTTGTTACTGTGACCCTCTTTATGAACAAGCTTTGGGACAGAATTTTTTCAAAGCACCTCGGGAATCTTCAGCATGAAAGCCACCAGCACATTCACGCTGCAGTGGATGGGGCATCACAAACAACCTCTCGGGAGAGCCAGAAACATCGATCCCATCTTATACTTTAGGAAACGAGCCTCAGACAAATGCAGTTTCACAAAGATGCAACTTCCACAACCCTCCAGTAACAACCAGTCCAGATCCTCTTGGTGCAAACACTCCCAAAGAGCTGCTGAAACCTCCCGGCTGCTGAAACACCCTGGCACTGCTGCGCTCTTACTCCTGTACTGCCAGTTCTGCTTCCTCGTTCCTCCTGCTTTTGCATCACTTTCCCCCCCACGTGAGCTGAGAAATTATCTCAATTATTCTAGCTGTTGTGCTGCACCCTGCACCGTGCTGAACATAATCAAAGCTAACAAAGCATGCTTTGCTGGCTCCATTGTAATCTGGCACTGAAAGCAGAAGATCCTAAATGAGCAGTGCTTCAGATGATGTCATACTCAAGGGAGTTTGGTGGGGAGAGAGGAGGGACGAAAAAAGAAGCAGAGCTGTAGATTTTACATGGCTGCTTTTTTTAATCATTAAAAAACTTCAGAGAAGTATTGATGGGATGGGATGGGAAGAAGTCATGGTTCTGGGAGTGCATCAGTCTCGGTATCTTTTTGATATGCAACATTCTTAGAGAAACATCCCCCAGGACACCTCAGATTATGAATGCAGATTTACCTGGCACTGTGCTCACACAAAGCCCTCGATAGCCCTGCAAATTAATTCCCTTATACTGACACAGGCAAGATACAGTCTTGCACTTTAAACACCATGATTAATACAATAGTGTCTTGAAGGCATCAATTTCAAACAAAATGAAAGAAAAAGAATGAAAAGACTGTAGAGAAGACCCCACATTATACACACTCCTGGGTTATTTCCTCAAGCAGAGAACCCACCAGCTCCAGGGTGGATGATAATAAAGGCGTAGTGCTGGCTATAGCCCTAGGCATAAAGTCCGTCTGTCCACCCTGCCCCACCCAGGCCTGCTACAGTCAGTGCACAAAGGAGCTCTCAGGAGCTCACCATGGAGAGGGAAAGAGGAATGGAAATCAGTTGCCCAATGGTTAGCAGAGAAGGGACTGATCCCAATCCGGTGTCCACGTGGTGAGAGCAAGCACTGGTTGAGCTGGAGAAGTGGCTGAAGACGCTCTGCACTTGGGCGTGCCCTGGCCCTGCTTTTCTAACCGGGCTTACCTCTGAGAGCATCTGCCGGCAGGTTACAGGTACGTGGTCCCATTCCACTTCTACCTTTTTGGCAGCTAAGTCTCGCTGTAAGAAACTAAGAATACCCCACATGCCCGTGAAATGGCATTCCCCTCCCATGGCTGTTTTTCCAAGTGCTACTGGGGGCTGCCTCACCCCAGGTGAGAACAGCTCTATCAGTGTGAGACTAAAAGTCTGGCACCTTGGGGACCCTAAGGACGTCTCCAAGAAGTAAGAGAGCAACAATTTCCTAAATACCACTGATCAAGACTCTCCACATCATGGCCCCACTCTTAGAGACTTTGAAGACACTTAGTGCTTTTGAAAAATTCATGGTGGCATTCCCTATATTCTCCCAGATGCTGCAAAGGCCAGAAACTTTGCAAGTTTTCCTGCCACACCTTTTCAGCAGGCTGAGAAATGTTTCTTGGCTTCTCACAGTTTATGTTGACCACAGCAAACTCTTCTCCATTACCATCCTATAATACTGCACCCGGAGATGTACATTCCAGGGACACTGAGAGCCTTACAAGTGCAGAATAATCTCCCAAAATCTAGGTACAAATTGCCCAGAATGAAAAAGAAAGCCCTCTGTGTGCTGTAGAGCTATAGCACACAGCTGAGAGGCCAATCCCTCTCTCATACAGAGCAGCATTAAGCATACAGTCAGCAAATCTGGGGCAAAGTTTGTGCACCCGTCTGCAAGACATCATGCAAAGGTGATACCCACGTGAGCACATGGATCTCTCACCCAGCACCTCAAGGCTTAATGTGCCACAGCAGACACGAGGTAATCTCTGAAATGAGGACGGGCCTCCAAGAACAGATTGATCCAGGGTTGCCCTTTGGTTCCCAAACGCTGACAGACAGCAGATTGATCACTGTGGGGTTTGAATTTCTCTCCTGACAATTCAAGCAGGCGAGGGCCGGGAGCTCTGCAAACACATAATCTGTGTCTGGCACTCACTCGCTCCACACTGAACAGCGATAAAACCTTTGCAGCAAGCTGTTTCTCCTCTGGTCAGCTAGTATTCATGTCCAGCTGAGCTCCTGGGGCGATAAGTACAGCAGCCCTCCTCCTCTGAGGCAGATAAGTGAGACATACTGTAAAGAAAAGCACAGGGTATCAGCACATCTCTCCCAAAGGGGCTGCCAGCAGCTCAATGCCACACTCCCTGCGAACTGAACATGAGGAATAAGGGGTATTTTTTTCCAGGGAGCCTCTGCTCCCTCTCTGCCATCCTCACTAGTAACTGATCCATTTTTTGTTCCTCCTTCCCTCTGGCTCGGTGTCCAAAGAGCCGTGCTCCGACGCAGGCCCCAGCAGCATCTTTGCTAATTCTCAAAGTGCCACCTACAGTTTGTGCGAGTGCATGCGTATGAGCACATGCATTCAGAGGCAGAGACATGCTATAAATATATATATATATATATACACACATACGAGTACTGAGAAATGAGCGAACCAGCCCACAGCTCACATTTGAGAGGGTAGAAATCCGCCTGGAAATGCTTCTGCACTTCTGGGGAAGGCAGCAGCGGGTCCTCTAACTACTGGGGAGATCAGGAATGAAATAGGTGGCTCTGGCTGCACCGGGTATGCTTTGTGAGTGGGCCTCAGTCCCTAGCTCAGCAAGCACAGGGAAAGGGAGCTGGTCACTGCTTTCCTCCCTGACCAAGTACAGCGGTGGATCTGGCAGTACCAGCTACCCCGCGGCACCAGGCAAATGTTGGCAAGTGGGAGCAAGAGCTAGCGGGGAGCGGAGTGATGACTTCCAGAGTTGCAGTGATTTAGCAGTCACCACCGGCACCTTGCCCCACGTCCCCACTAACCAAATGACACAGAAGAGCCCTGCATGATGGAGAAGGCTTTTCAGAGGGCAAGGCAAAGGACGTGAATGCAACAGCTGAGACGCTTGGGATTTAACCAGAACTGGCTTTCTACTGCTTTCCTTCTTCACTTATTTTCAAGGAAAAATATCCAGATTTATAAGAAATATAACAGGTTTTTCAACAAAACAAACCAAACCAAAACAAAACAAGCCTGTTCTTTACTCCCTAAATATGATTGAAATATATATATATATATATATACTTTAAATCATTTTCTTACAGAGGTACTTTAAGAGAAATAAAAGAGGGCTTGACGGGTCATATGTTCTACAGCTGTCAGGCTAGTTGAGATGCTCACAAGTGCCATCCCTAGATCCATGGGAAAAATAACAACAAGCAAACACTCTCAGGAAGAAGCTTTCCTTGGAGATTTTCCTCCCGCTTCATCTGGGTATTTCCACTCTGTTTCCACTCACAGTTTTCCTTTTCCTTGGGGTTTTATTCATCCCAGAGAAGGCTCTGGTGAACTGACACCATCGATGAAAAGCACTGGCCAGATGTCAATCAGTGTACGGGCAGACATCAAACAGCCCCGTGTTTGCTGAAGACCCTGGTCCTAGCAGGAAAACCACCCACAGGATGGAGCAGGTGCTCACAGAAGATCCTGAAGAGGCTCAAGTGCTCTGCTCTGGAGCTGCTCTTCCTCTTTGCTCCCTGCTCCAACCAACCCCAGAAAAAAAACACCACCACGCTCTGTTTTGACATGGACACACTTGAAAATAGTTATTTACAATGATTTCACCCTGAGTGACAAGAAAACAGGAGCACAGAATGGTTTTTTAATGCACCCTGTGGCTAAAAGCCCAAAAGCAGCTGGCCTCTGGCCAGGCTATGAGGATGAACAACGATATTTTGGGGCAGAAGCGGCTGTGAGCCCAGCTTCTTCCTGCCGTTATTTGACTCTTTGAAATGTACTTAAATGGAGAGGTTGTTAACTAATTGGATGTCTTTCAGTCTGACTCTTTGCTTTGGCTCATGATATAATAGATATACAAACAGCGCATCTCCAATACCCACTTCAGCCATCAGTTATTGCTCTCACCAGCCTTTTTTTTTTTTTCCTAAATGTTTCTTTGCTGTAGGTTTAAGCCTTCTGTGGGAAAAGGAAGATGGAAGACATTTCTTCCTTTCTGTGCATGAGAAACATTTTTACTCTAGGTTTTAACTGATTTCTTGCCTTTTTAAGAAGTAAACAAAATGTTAGAAAGTCAAAATCAAAGATGAAGTATTGAGGTTGCCCCAAGTCCTCGTTATTTTTCCAAATCTGATTTTAATTTCTGTTCCAAAACCCCAAGCATCATTTACAAATCTGCAAAACTATCACAGAAAAAAAAAAAAAAAGCAACCCACAACATTTGCACAGAGCCATCTGGAAAACTACGGTGTCTGATCCAGCTCCTAATTCGGTGGCTCAGACCTGGCCTCCCTACCAGCGAAGGCAGGAGCCAGCTCCGTCCTGCAGGTGATGGGACCACATTGACCCCATCCCCGAGCAGGAGGCCCGGCTCCTGCAGTGGCCTGGGACTTGTCCTGCACTGTCCCGTGCTGACCACGCACAGGGCACAGCCTCACTGAAGGCCGACCCGACACCACCAAGAAGGGCAAGGAAAGCTCCCTCAGGGTGGGCCTGGCAGGATTTGGGCCTGAGCATTTAAACGGCTTCTCCTGGGATAGGCTCTCAGCACTGTTGAGCAATACAAGGATAACTAAACAGGCCTTTGATTTATTATTTTTTTTTATCTGCAGGTGGTTCTGTATCTGGCAGTTCTTTGCCAGGCACTCTGCTCTCCCGGTCTTTTCCTGCTAGAGAGACAGAAATTTGGTGGGGGTGGAGAGAAGCAAATTGAAAATGCAAAAGGAAAATTTGACCAGACTACTCCCACTCTTCAAAAACTCATGTATGAGCGAGCTGGCTACATGGAAGCTTAAATCCCAGATGTAGATAGAATCATGCAGCAACATCCTTATTTATACCCTGCCTCCTTCCCTCCCCCTGCCTCTCGGTTTGGAGCCTCATGGCCACCCACCAGGCTGCTACGAACCCCAGAGAAAAGGGGGAGCCCTTGGCCAGGGATCATCCTCCAGACTCACCACCACATGCCTGTCTGAAGGAACTGCTGTCCTTGCTCTCAGGAGCTGAGCCAGCCTGTCCTGGGAGCTGCTGCAGGTGAAGCCACGCACGTGTAGCTGAAGGTCCCCGTGCATTTAACCCCAGCAGGGTGGGGAGAACTTGCTCAGCCCAATTGTTGCTGCAGAGCTGAAAGGCACAAAGACAGAAAAATAGATTTGTGGAAAGCCTAGCTGCCCTGTTTCCGATGAAAATGTGGCTTTTACAGTCATGCTGCAATGCTGTAGGCTTCTGCTGAAGCCTCCTTTCAGCAGTCTGTTGGAGTGGGTGAGGACAGGAGGGTAAGGGAGTTCCCATCAGTTTTCTGAAACCAGGTGTCTGAGTACAGGAGACCACAAAAGCCCTTCAAACAGGGGACAGACTACAGAGATGTCACAGAAGGGACAGAGCTAGCCACATGAAGCTCCGACAACACAAAAGGCCTTTTGTTCTTAGAGATCACAGTCAGCTAACCACGGCAAACAAGCCCAGAGGAAGTTAGACTTCATTAACTCCAACTCTCACACAGGGACGCGTAGCGTGCTACGCTTTGTGAGACACCCCAGCAAAAAAGCTGGGTGAGAAGGTAGGCTGGAGCTCAGGAATAAGGTAAAAGATCACCTGCAACAGCTTGATCGAAAGGAAAATTGTGGTCCAGTGCATTTGGTGACCTGGATCCAAACTCTGGCGCGGCCACAGAGCTGCTGCATGGTCTTGCACAAACCCCTCACCCAGAGACAGAAGAACAAGGTCACGGTTCCAGGGGCAAATTTTGCATCAGAAGGAGCAGTCTCCTTTCACTGCCTGCTCAGAACTGACGGGCTGCCTGAGCTGGCTTTCTCCAGCAGAGATCAGTCTCCTGATCTGCCCCACTCGTGGAAATGGCTCTCTGGGTCCCTGTGTCTGAGCTGGATTGGGATCTTCCCTGTGCCTCTTCAGACACTCAGCAAACACACTGTGCATACAAACAGTGCACGAAAACGTATGTGGGGAGGAGTGCGCAAGGCTGAATACGCAGGGGGAGAAGAAAGGAGAACATGAGAAGCCAGACATCTAACAAAAGAGCAGGAAAAATGATCAGGCAAAGCAGTGAGATGAGAGAGAACTGTTATTAGAAGCACGAAGTGAAAAGAGGCAAATTAAACACTGGTTCAAACCACAGTAAAACAGCACAGGAGGAAAAGGAAAAAGAAAACACCTGCAAAGGAACAAGCCCGGTGCTTTGCAGGAGGTGCTATCACACTCACACACCTGCTCTGCCAGCTCCTCATGGAGCACAGCCTGGAAATTCACTGCAGGCAGGGGGGGCCCAGGGCTGCCCCCCCTGCCAAGCCCCCAGGCCCTCTGATGGCTGCAGCTGGACCAAGATATCGAACCTGGGGGCTGGTTCTCGGTCACTGTGCTTAGTTATCTGCAGCAAGTATTGAACTGAAGACAAAACAAAACCAAACCTTGGCAGATTAACTCTTCGGTTGATTTCTGAGATATCATTACCTCCCCTCATCCACAGAAGGAAGCGGGGCTTGGGCCACTGTGACTAAACCCAGCTGAAAGCAAAAGTTAAATCCAGAGACATGATTAATTGGTCCAGAGTTCTTCATGTAACGGTCTCAGGTGGGAGCATTTCTAGTAGGATATCTCAGCAGGTTGTTTAAGATGAATCCAAATGTCAGTGCACCAGCTATTTGCTTTAACGTGAGCATAGGTCCTTGGGAAAAAGAGAAGAAGCTGTGTTTATGTGCTTGTGTGTTAACAAGTGAGTTGGATATTTAGGTTGGAGATGGAAGCATCTACTAAAGATTTCTGTGTTGTGGTTTTATAGCTAGGACTCACACTCCGGGCTTCTTAAAGAGCACTGGTTTTACCCCTACCCCAGCCTCCTCTCCTCCTGCCACTGCAGGCTGCGTTGCTGCTCTGCCTCGCGAGTTCTGTAGCGACGTATTTACTGATTCAGCTGGCAGCTGGGGAAGGTTGAGCTGACCTTGCTGTGTGCACGCTGTCTGGGTAGGGAGCCTTCTGGGGACCGCGTGTGTCTGGCTAGCACGGCCTCCCCACGCGGTAAGCCTGCCACTCGCCGGAGTTAATATTCACACCCACTCGGTGCGGGGCTTGCAGATACCCAAGGAACAATTAACCTGCCACGAGTGCTTGCTTCATCATTTCTTATTCAAGGTGTTGACAGGAAAAATTGCATTTTCTCTTACTTGGCTTAGAAGAAGATGCACTGAAGTCTACAGGTTTAGCAATTAAATGCTTCCTAAAAGAAATTCTCTGACAATGAGTCCTGCGAACAGCCTCTCCTCACCCTGTGCTTTTCATGCAGGGAGGAATTTAAATTTCCCATGACTTGTACCTGTGAGGGAAATGCCCTTTTAAAACCTACTGATGCCTAGTGAGTGATGGAGCTGCTTTGCAGTAAGAAAGAAACAGTTAAAAGCAATGCATTAAATCCCATGACAGAGCCAGACCTGCTGTCTCGATTCCTTTGAGTTAATCAGCACATTGCTGCTGCTGTAAATCAAAGGCAATTCTGCAGTATGACACCATGTTATTTAGCAGGCACTGCCCTGCAAAGGTAGATGCACCTGAGCAATAACTGTAAGAATTAATTCATTGCTTATAATCTCCCAATGCTTTGTGTATAGTCTAATTAGTCAAACACATTATTTTAACTGACATACATAAGCGAAGTACCAAAGACACATATGTATAGACATACACTGTACATATGTACCTACACCACACATATATATTTATTGCAGTGCACAAGATGATGGAATCATTGTTATAGCTCATATAAGGCTGGACCCTGCTTTCTATATCATGCTAATGTCTGTTTGAAAACTACAGGCTATTAGCCTCGGCTATTCTGAATATATTCTCAGCTCTTGAGGAGCTGCAAGAAAGCAACTTATATTCAAGTTAAAACTGTTCCTCGTAAAATATTCACATTCTGAATAATGTGATTTTTCAGGCCAATGTAGCTGAAAGAATGTGGAGCAGAAGAAATACATATGCAAAATAAAAGACTGGAGAGCACCCTGAGAATACTTGTATTGTTAATTACCAGATAGGAATGAAGTATTAGTGTATGTTATCATCATTGTATGCTTCAATATCGTATCAGAAATGAAACAAGGCTTACAATTGTAGAAGGGTTTTGTGATTTTTTTTTCTACAAACCCACAGCTTACTATGAATTTGTCTGTCGTGGTTTTTGCTCTTTCACTAGATGCTCAGCAGCAGAAGCATGGCTTTACTGAAAAGCCAGAGAACGGCTGAGCAATTCTTTCTGGTTTAGGATTCCAAGTCTTTTCAAGAACTAGGTCCAACCCAGCCGCATTTCTCCCTTTTCTGCAGTACAGGCTTGTGAGTGCTTTAGCTCCAGTATGTATGCTCTGAGCATCAGGAACCACAGAAATGCTTTGCAAAACCCCGCGGTGAGCACAAGATGCCTTACTCTCAGTGAAAGTGGGATCAACCGCAGCTTCCCTCATGCAGTAGTGTAATCCACACTCCACATGAACTGGCAATGTTATCACCTACCTGATCCTTTACGTATTGAAGACCAGAAATAAACATAGCTGTAGAAATTCTGTGATCAAGAGATGGCTCGTAGAGCACCTTTCCCTGGTCTGGATAAAGCAGTGGATTTCAGCTACTGAAGCCAAAGACTTAGGGCTCAAAGAAAAAAAAGCAAGTTTTGTTTTGTTTTGTTCTCTTTTTGCCAACTTTACCTTCAATCAGTGTCTCAGGTATTGCACCAATTTCTTAGGCCCCTGACAGGAAGCACCGTGAATGCTGAAAACAGTGGGAGCTGAGCTAGCAATAAATCTTTGATACAGCGGCTGTCTGAGGCAATTGGCAAGTTTGTAAGTACTAATGCTTACATATCTGTGCTCTGTGCAACTGCGCCGTGTATGCACGTGAGCAGCAAATTCCACGTTAGAGCTTTATGTAGATATATACACCTTATATAAACACACAGACCCACAAGATATATTTTCCAACATAACCCGCAGCTATCCCATATGACCTAGATAATTCAAGGGCAGGAAAGCTACATAACACAGTATCTTTGCTGATAACAAAGCAATAATCCCCCTTCTGAGAGGAAATGACAGGTTTGAAATTGCCTTGTGTTCCCAGGCTTTAAACTTGGCAGCATGTCGGTTCTTGTAAATGTTTCACTCCAGAAGAGCCTGGCTATCCATTATTAGCAGCTAATTCACTGTCAAGCACGTGGGCGACACTGGAACACAGGCAATGAGGCACCAGCTGTTAGGTTGCTGCAGCTCCCCGCATGTTAAAGATCAGGGGATTTTCTGGCACAGGAATTTACTCCATGTATCGTGGGTCACTATTCTGATGAGTACAGTAATTTGAGCAAAGGCTGGGCCTTGCACACCATCTCTTCTAACCTGTTGAAGGTAAAGCCCCACTGTCACCTGTCCCATGGCCAGTGGAAAAAGAGCTTATTTTACAGTAAAAAACATGGGGAGAGGAGAAATGTGAGTGCTTGAAATTCATGCCAGCCAGAAAAATCACTGTTGCACTGGCTAAAAGTAGATGTGCCTGCTCGACAACCTTCCCTGGCTGCTGACTTGAACGGGGCATTCTGGTTGATGTTAATTTCTCATAAACATACAGTTCAATTCTTCCGTAAAGCTTTTCCTTTTTTTTTTTTTTCAGTAACCAAGTAATTATCACTAATGAACAATTACAAATAACCTTATAAATATCAGCATGCTCTTAAAAAGGAAATGAATAAGTTCATTGTACAGCTTAACTACCATAAAAAGGTTCACTCAGTTCTTCTATTTATAATGGCATCTAGCTTAACTAATTAGCAGCGCTAACATTTGCAGGCTGTTCTCCAGTAGGATCCAAAGACCCTCATCTCCTGGTCTGGCCCTGGATAGTTTGGATCATACTTGTCTCATAAAGTCTTTCTTCTGATTATGTCCTCAGTAAATCAAGATTATCTCATCTTTTGACCACATCCTTTTCCCACTGCCAATGGGAAATTGGCAATTATTCTGCCCTGCAGTCACATCTGGATATACACAAGGCACAATGACAAATAGCACCAAAATTCTGGCCAAACTCACCATCGTCGCAAGTGCTCAGTCCCATTGGCTGTATCATCTCCAATTGCTCTGCAGAGCCATCAGAGATGTCTCGAGCCTTTCAGGAGGCACAATATTAGATCTTTGCCTGTGTCAGAGTGATAGACAGAAAAGAAAAATCTTTACAGAGTAGATGGGGAAAGCCAAATTATTCCAAGCAAGAGCAAGACTGCTGCTTCAAAAAGAGGTTTTGATATTAGACTGAAGCAAAAGGAGGGAGTGAGGAGGAATAAGTCCCCAAATATTTCCCTTTGCTGGGTTGTCTGCCCTCTAGGAAGTAAGGTACTGAGGTTCATTGGGAAACAGACTGTGAGGGCAAAAGCTGTGGAGCAAGCGAGGTCTGCTTGGGGAGAGATCAAAACCTGTGTGGAGCTGGTAGCAGTGCAGTGAAGGAGAGGAGGAAATTCTGTCCCAGGATTGACACACACAGAGCTACAAAACTGTGCATGGAATAGATGTCAGGCAGCAATTCAAAACTTGGTGGGGAAATCCAGCAAAGATACAAGCTGTGCTGGTGGCTGCTTATAAAGGTAGGACCTCTAAGAAGAGGGCTGTAGCATTTGTGCTGCCAGAAAGTATGCAGAAAGCACTGCACTGTGCTCAGGCTATTTACATGGTGATTTTCCTGGCTTCGGGAAGTGTTCATGCTGTCCCTCTGAGAAGCTCATTTTGTATTTATAAGGCTTTATGAATTTGCAAAATCTTTCAGAAATTCTGATCTGTGCATAATTTCCAGTGCTTTTCTTCAAATGCTTTTCCTCTCCATAAAAATGTGTTATTAACTTCTGAAATCTTACCACATGACTTAAATTCAGGGGAGGCTTCAGAGCACTGAGTCTAAATGTTGGAAGCTGGTCCACTGGAACTAAAGGACGAAGATGTTCTGGGAGACAAGAGAGGGCAGGAGGATTATAAACGTTCTGTGTAGGAAGAGAAGAAGGTTGGAAATGTTTAACAAAGCAAGCAGACAGCCTTGTGTTCTTTCCTCACAAGAGCAAGGTGCAGTGAAGCCAGAGATCAAAAAGGGAGAAGAAACCAACTTTTGACAGTTTCTGAATCATCTTCAATATTTCAGACTGGCTATTGCAAAGCTCACTAAAGCACTTTCTCTCGGCGCATTTTTCATGACCAATATTTAATCTTCATCCAAGCAAATGCACACAAGCACCCAAACTTTCCCCTGGAGGTCACTGGGTTCCTAGTGATCATATCTGCCACACACCATAAGCCACAGCCCACATGGCCATTACCCTGTCTTTCCAGGTTTCAGAGATCTGTGGATGCCAGAGGCAGAACAGAGCATTTGTATTCCCTTGCGTAATGCAGACCAGAGGATACCAGTTGGCACATCTTACACCTGGTAAATAATCCCGATTAGTACCAACTTATCACAAGGAACGTCATCCAACTGCAAGAAAAAGATCACAAACAATGGAGAATCTACTCTGTCTCTCATCTGTGTGTTCCAGCACTGGCTGTCTTCTTGCTGGAGGTTTGAACTCTGCCTTTAGATCAATCTTTGCTAGCTTTGGAAATTGAAGAGCTGCCTGGTTGAGCACAGAAGTTGCCTTTGAGAAAGGAAGGAGTTGAGACCAGCTACTTATTTCTAGCTTGAACATCTCTGCATCTCTGAAAATACTACCAATTTTGACAGGTTTTCAGTATGTTGGTCCACCTGCGGAGCTCTGTCACCTTGCTTGCTGAAGCAAACTAAAGAGAGATTTCCTTTGGCTCAAGAGAGAGGCCTGAGTAGTGGCAAAGCCTGTCATTCCTCAGGCATCCCAGCCAGCAGGGACTAGCCTGAGACTCCACAGGCTGTTACACTGAATCAGTGGCCAGAAGCAATTAGAGAGCTCGGCTGGGTGTTTCGTCAGCCTGCATCCCTCAGACAGCCCGGCTATCGCTGGTGGTCAGAGGCAGAACAGTCTCTCTCTCAGCTGCATTACCAAAACACATCCTCTTCTCCCCTGACATGAGGTTATCGCTAGATATGTTCCAGATGACCTTGTGACACAGAAGAAATAGAAGCATTAATAAAGGCCAAACCAGTCACATAAGCCCATCTCCAGCCGCTCCACCACTGCCCGTAGCACACAAGCTGCCAGCCCAGCCGCGGCCTGCTCCCAGCACCTCTCCCCTCGCCCTGCGGCCTTCTCCAGAGCAGCACCATCCCCACCAAGGGGCACCTCCTCCCAGCACAGCCCGGTTCCACACGTGCCTGGCTGTAACACTCGCTCTTTAAAGATGTTCAGCAGTGGCTGCATACCTCGCAGTCTGTGCAAGGAAGCAGGTGCTGGAGCTTTCTACGCTCATTGCAAAATTTGGAGCGAGTGTTTTGTGCAAAGCCCCTCCTGGGGCAGGAGGCCCAGGGGAAGGGCTGGGGACTGGCCTGTAGGGCTCCAACAGCGAGCTGCAACCCATCACCTTCCCGCTGCACCCTCTGCCACTTGTTGCACTGGGTGTTTGCAGACTCCTACAGCTCAAGACAAACTCCTGCCTTTATCCCCACACTGGATCCCATCGTTCTCCCCTGCATAGGCTTTGTCACTCACCTTAAAAACAGCAACGCTGGGGCTTCTCGCTTTTTGTGACACTACCGGTGGAAAAGGGGAGAAACCCCAGCACTGACCTGACCTGGCCCCTTGCCTCCAGGAGCCCTGATAAAGGCATTTTCCCCAGGTCCCCTGGGTGCCACACAGCCGGCTCTGGGCACCTCACGCACCAGGGAGGAACAAAGCGGGGCGGTCTGATTTTGACTCTTCCTTCCCACAGAATGGAAATATCAGGGCTGGAAAAGTAGTCAGTATTTTAAATCAGTTGGTGAAATTTTCCTCTCTGGAAGTCACAGCCAGTCAGATAAATTTGGAATAGGCATTAGAAAAAGATGGATGTGGCAGGTCTGATTAACCCAGGTGCTTTTCTTGAATAACGATAATTGGGGTTTAGCATGGCTATACGTACAAAATCAAATTTAATCAGCAGATGGACTGCCTCCAAACTTACTGCCAACCCACCCTCACATTTTTCTAGGGCTACTGCTATAATTTCAATGAAATTGGATTTTTCACCCTGAAAAATTATTTTTTCACCTCCGATGCCATTTTCATCCTTTCCTTCGCAGAATCCAGATTTGGAGTTTCACTCGAAGAAGTGAGGGCACTAAAGGTCAGTGAACTCCGCCTCACCTGGGGCTACAAGCCTCTCCTAATGCACAGCTTAGAAAGAGAAAACCGCAGGACAATGCACTGACCTTCAGCTAGGTCTGCTAGTGGGAAAATACACCCGGAGGAATTGACTACAGCAGCTCAAGGGGCAGCCCTGACCTGGTAACTGAAGTTGGCCTTGGACACCAGTGGCTTACTCAGTCACAGCAGATACAGTATGGCTGGTTAGTACTGCAGCACATAGGCATAAGTACGATTTCAGTAATTACTCATCTCAGCTACCCTAAGCAGGCACACCTGAGCACCATCCTTTTGGACAGCCAGAGGACCTCAGGAGGACACCTGGAACGTGTCGTGCTCTTATGACAACATGGAAAGATCAACAGAGATTCTCCAGGTGGTTGTGAGGCACCTTCAAGGCACTCGCTTAATATTACCTTGCTATTTGTTTACTGATGTATGAGCTGTTGTGGTTTAATATGAGGCTGCAGCCCCATCAAATCAGTGGAAGACAAACTGTGCTCCAAGAGAAGAATAAATCCAGCATCCTAGAGCTCAAACCTCCCTGGCCAATGGTGGGTAGCTCTGACTTGCCTCCAGCCCCAGCATCTGCTACAAGACCTGTGACATCCCAACATGCTTGCTTTGGCTCTGGCCTTCGACTTGCTTGCAGACCCCAGGCAAGCTCTGGTTAAAGGACTGGATCGCCTGTCTGGAAGCAAGGGGGCTTGAGCCAGGACGTCTTGAGAAAGCTTCTGTGCAAACAGCTCCCCTCAGCTGGCAAGGTGTAAATCAGGGAGCTGCTCCCACACATTGCTGCAAGGGTGAGATAAGGAGGCCTGTGGGGAGATAAAACAATCATATAGCAGGTCTTGAAAAATACCCTTTTATTCATAAATCTGTAATTCTGAACAAAAGTATGGGGAAAAATATAGGTCAATGTACATATATGTATTCCTCTTTATATAACTATCATGCAGTGTCTGTTGCAGAATTCCCAGCTCTTGCTGTTCACATAGAAGTACATTAAGATTTCTATTCTGAGTATCTTACTGTGTCTATTTCACAGAACCATTCCTGCTGATTTGGATTTTTTTTGAGCATTTTCGAGATTTGCCTGAGAATGGGCTGCTGTGGCATGACCCCGAGCCCTGGGACCTGCCAGCGCTCTGGAAGGAAGCCAGTCCTACCATTTTCTGTCTAGGCATTTCCTCTGGGTTTGCATCTCTGTTCTCCATGGGTATTTTGTAATTAATTTGTAATTTATAGCTTTACGAGGAGGTTTGCAAGTGTTTTGTTATAACAAGATGGGCAAAAGCCAACTCTGGGGTAATAGCTCAGGAATCTCCTTGTATTTGTATATGGGAGAAATTTTCTGCTGGAGTTTCTTGGATGATTAAGCCCTTAATTTACAGGCAATTCTTGTTCATAAATATTAAATGACCATCCAAATAACAAACTTCCCTGCGATGATTTGGTTCTTAATTTAAATAAGCCACTAACTCCTATATCAATAAATCTAATCCAGTGTCTTAAAAACAAAAACCCCTTACCTCACAGAAAGCATCCTCAAAGATTTATCTGGGTCTCTTTTAACATCTGATATTTACTTGCTCTGCTCTGCAGAAGCTATTGAACTTGGCTCTATTCAGGCCGGCAGCTGAGTCAGCTCTTTCCTTACTCAAGACACAGTTGGTCTCCTTTACCACCAGGTAACCTGGCTGGCATCATCAGGAGGGTTGTTTTAGAGGACGTTTTTGACTCTCCACAAGACTTTTCTAATTCTTGGCTGCCAAGGGAAATGCTTATACGTGTCCATGTATACGCCTAAACGTGTACAAGCTGCTCCTCCTAGCTTACACGAAGTACTAACTGGGTCTGTGGTTAAATGATGGGGAGGGAGGTGGATGCAGGAGGAAAAATTAATAACAAGGCCTGGAGTGGTGTCCTGGGCTCCACCCCTTCTCTGTGGGCTCTACTGCTGTGAGGGCTTGGCACAGATGCTCAACAAGCCCCAAGTCCAGCCCCAAAAGGATGAAGGAAGCACTTCTGCTTCCAGACCCCTGGGATCGCTCTGCCTCTCTGACACCAGCCTGCCACGGCTGGCACAAGGCAGAGTGGAGCACTCCCTGCCTGGCAAGGAAATGTAGTTTTGAAAAGCCATCTGTAAAAAGTACATGAACAAAGCTGCAGGGAAAACAGGCTATGCATGGCAGACACAAGTGCTGGTATTTGGGGTCTGGTCAGAGAACCAGACAGACTGACACAGACCACGAAGAGACCCCTGGCACAATGTCAACGAGGAGAAGACCAAGGAGATTCAGAGACAGACCTGGCTTAAGTATTCCCAGAATCAAAGAGAAGGAAATTGCTTTGAGACATCAAACCCTCAGGCTGGATGGTACTCCCAAATGTTTGCATATCAAAAATGCTAATGAAAACAGACTTTCCACGGATAAAACTTTTTTTTTTGCCGTGCAACACGGGAGCAGACCTGCAGCAGGTACAGTGGGACGATAGCTGTGCACGGCGTGGTAACGTGCACTGACGTAGCACAGCTCTGCAGCAGGTTTGACTCAGGAAGAACTTGGTCCAAGCCAGATCTATCCTTAACCAGAAATAATCTCTATGCTGGGAACTCCCCCACTCATCTGACCAGGATATAAATCTACTCCCAGTCTGGAATGGGGAAATAATTAAAAAAAAGCATGTTGTTGTTCCTCAGGATCACTGGAGACTAGCTGCTTGAATCAAGTACAGGCTGAATGCCCTTCCCCAGTGCCTGCAATATCCATTTCTTGCTGTTGTTGTGTTGTTTGTGTTTTTTTTTTTCAAACTGCCCCGTGTAATAACATTAAAGATCAAACCACAAAATCTGCATCGCCCCTTAAGCAAATTACCTTGCAGTTCAGGGGCAGGAGAGGAGAGGAGAGCTGGCAGCACTAGATGGCTGTATCACTCCTGATGCTTCTGCTGGGAGCTGCATAGCATTTACTGCTGGCTGTGTTGAAAAAGATTAATTTGTGCTGACAACACCCTACTGGGGCGAAGTGCTAGAAGCCTGTGCTCTCCAGAGGTCTGAAATGCTAGAGGTGTCCTTTAGCGGCTGCACTTGTGGAAAAATTCTTTATAAGGTGCTTCAGGGTCTGGGGAAACCATGTGAGCGCAGAGCTCACATGCAGGCAGGGCTGACACACTGAGGGCTGGTTTTGGCAACCCAAAGTTGCACCTCTCGAAGCGAGGAGCTTTTATCTCCTATGAGAGGTTTGCTCTGGACACAACTGGTGCCAGCGGAGTAATCTCACCTCTCTGCACTGGGCACGTGCCTGTGTTTCAACACCAAAGGGCATTGCTTGTCCTAATCCATGGCATCTGGAGTTCAGGATGAAGCCAATAAATTAGATTTAAATATAACACATACAAAAGCATCTGGAAATGGCACAAGTGGATCCTGACAAACAGCTAGGAGAAACCAGGCCCAAATGGTTTTGCTTTGGTTGCCAGGACAAACTGGTCCTGCCCGTGACCAGCGCAATACAGCAGTACCACTCGACACTAGTGTTAACTTTCTGAACTTGAGCCATAACTGGAGAAATAATCAAAGGAGGCACAAAGTTAAATGATGTGTGTTCAGGTGATAAAGTACATCACAGAAGGCAGTAGGCATTTCTCTCTATCAAAATGCCTGTCCATTCAGATGGAAGAAATTCATAAAACCGCACATAATAGCGTTGCCGAAAGGCTCCCCAAAAGCCATAAAATGCAGCTGAAATTTGCCATGATACATGGAGCTCAGACCACCGCTCCTTCCAAATGGCTCTGCACAGCCTCTCGTTTGTTAACGGCTGGAGATGCTGCATAACTTTTTCTTTAAAAAATATTATTAAAATCCTACCATTGTAGTTGACTGTTGGGATATTTGTGATTACAGCAAGAAGCGTGCACCCCAGTAAAGACATCTGTGTAGCACAGAGGACCAGAGGTGCCCACTGTACACAGAAGGGCCACGTAAACCTGCTCAGTATCACAAAGGGCTGCCAGTGGAGAGGCGTGCTCGCAGCGGATGGCCTCTTCTCTCTGAGAAAACACGCTAAGACCGAGAGAAAATCTCATCCCCTGAAATTCATCTCTGAAGTTTACTTAAAATAACTAATTACCTGCTTTAAATTAGAACACTTTAAATGATCTAGCATTATAAGCCTCCCTCAACCTGAGAATAAATATTCATCTTTCCAAGATCAACAGATCACTCCTCCAGGGGTGCCATCCCTGTCTTTCATCTGAAACTGCTGCAGAACACAGAACGTTTATTTTCTATTAAAACAATGTATGTTTTGTAAAGGCTAAATACTTTCTTCCTCAAACCCGAAACAAAACTCTCATGGGCTCAAGAAATCTTCTCCAGGCCTCCTTTAATTGTAAACCCGGACTTGTATAAATCTTATTAATTCCACAGTGGTAAGGGCTATGTGATTATGCCATCTTTATTTGATTATATTAGTTTGCTCTTCAGTGCCACAATGCTTAACCATTACACGAACAGACAGAGATAAGTTATAATTAATAACTTTGGGAATGTTCTGACAATCACTTGTAATTGGCAGCAACAACAAATAAACTCTGATTCATTTAATTAGGCATTTGATGGATATTATGACTTGTAAAATGTATCTAAGCTTATTGATAAGGAGCATTTATGAAAAGCAGCTTCTATTTGCTAAAGGAGCGGTAGCACTATAAACTCAGTGTTAGATCTGTGAGTTTTTCATTAGGATCTGCGTGGTGGAGAGAGAGTTTTCTCTTAGCAGAATGAACTCCAGGAGGCTAGGCTGTACACCAGGCTGGAGCTGCTGGTCCTGGTACGATGGCTGTGCTCTACTGCTCCTCAGCCCATGCTGATGCGGTGCTGGAGACCCTGCTGCATCCTAGGGGCAGCCATGGGGCATCCCTACCGTGGCTGTGCACGGAAGCATCTTCAGAGCCTCCTCACTTTTTGGAGCACAGCAGCCACCAGTGCCCCACACCCTGGGAAGATCTCAAGCTTTCCATGGGAGGAGATAAGCAAAAAATGCAAACTTGCTTTTTTAGCTGTAGCGGTTCAAAGGATCTACAGCACGACGGTAAGGATGGCACAGTGTTTCTGCAGGTTATGGGCTGCTCATACAAACGCTGATGAAAGTTAGCTTAAGATCATGTCCAAAAGTGCTGTTTTCAGACCAGTATCACAATAACACCTGCAACCTGGCGAGAGAAATGAATGTTTACAGGCCCTCAGAAAAGGGTTACCACAAAATGCCGGATATCATGACCCAAGCGTTTTTATTTCAGGTTACTGAAAGATATTATCATTTGCACAAGGTCTGGAAACCGGTCTCCCACTGTGCTTTTAATGACAAGGGAATATCATGATTTGGCAATCTAAGCAACTCGTCAGGAGGCTGGGCTCTTAAATGATGTTTAAATTGAATGGTGGGTAAGATGTTCTCCAGAGCATCCTCTATCAGCTTTATGTTTTGAGTTTTGTCAAGCTCAGGATAAAAACTATAATTAATTTCTCCTTCTCAAACCTTTAAATTATAATTAAAGACAACACACATAATAAGAAAGTTTTCTCCTGATATTACATGCAATGTTGGAGTTAATTATTATAATTTTAACTCAGGGTTTTTATCATTCAGAATGTTAATCTCCCAGTTACCTTGAGAGATTGAGGAAAAATAGGAAAAACCTGTATTTGCTTTTTCTCCCCAAAAATGCTTCTATGCACAACTTGAATGAAGCATGCACCTAATTTTAACCAATTCCTTTAATAGGCTACAACTGCAAAATAAACTTTGTTCTGGTTCTCAGGAGGTTTGCTCCCTGTAAGAACAACTCTTGGCAATTAAAGAAAGGTGAAAGACTTTCATACACAAAATTGCATGTGCTGTTTGGGTGGGATGCCGTGCAGCCTCCGCAGGATGCAGCTTTGCTGGACCCTGCTCAGGAGACCCTGTTCTCCCTGCGTGCTGGAGGCAGCAGTGTTGGGACATCAGTGGAATGACCACCGCACCTTGCCAGGGTCTGGGTCTGCTGTGCGCACAGGTTTTAGCCCCAGCAGCTGATGTCCACAAGCAGCAGCGCTCCCTCAGCAGTTCTGTACAAGAGAACGTCCTGCTGAGGTCAGGGAGACCAGCTGGGGGCTCACGTTAAATACATTTTCAGGCTTTGCAGGGTCAAGGTCCCAGTTTCTGGGAGCCACTGAGTCAGTGCAATGCTGCACTGCGCTTTTATTACCTGTACCACTTTCGATTGCTTTGAAAGCTGTTTGGTGGAGCGTTGCTAGCATCCTGGCAGTGCCTGCCTTACTAATAAAAGCGACGGCGTTTATTGTTGTGCTAGCAAGCAGCTCAGTGGGGTTTGTAGTGCCACAGGCTTTCGACAGCTTATTGTGGGCTTGGATTCAGATCTTAACTCTGCCACCAAGTCAATATGCAGCCACAAACCAGCCGCTGAATGTAAGTCACCCAGCCTACTGGCTTCCCTTCTTCCTGCAAAAATCACCCATATTTTGGTACTGCAGGGGAGAGCTGGATGTGTTAGAGCATCCACAGCTCAGCCTGGCTAACCCAGGTAATGGCAGTGGCTCAAGAGCAGCAGCCCTGGCATTGCCCTGCCCAAGTCCCTGGGAATTTTTAGTGCCTGCATTTTGCTCTCAGTTTCCGTGGAGGTGACAGATCCAGCTGCAGTGCTGATGGAGCTGGAGGGGAGATGAAATAGCGTTGCTCCTGCTCTGCATCAGGAACACAAATGCTACACAGGGCAAGTGTGGAAAAAAATCTTTTTTCTCCCCTATAAACCCACAGATATCATTGATTGACCTCAATTTGCTCAGCCTCCACAAGAGAGCCGTGAGCACACACTGACTCAGATTGGGCACTGCGATAACACATTCCCTAAACCCAAAATTGCAGCCTTCCCATCCAACCTGCTGAAGCACATGAGCAGCTTCAGGGTCCTCCTGCCTTCCTCCATCTCCCAGGACGGCGAAGATCTCCCTGCTTACTCTTTGTTTACCCCGTCCTCTGTCAGACGTCCCTCTGCAGACAGGAGGGGTGATGTTTCAGATCACCACTCAGCCTCTTTGAGTGCCAGCCCCTCTCTGCAGCACCCCACAGCACCCCGTCTTTCACTGAGCTGAGGTCTCCACCTCCAAGCACAGCACTTCTGAAGCACCCAGGTTTCCCCGTCAGAGAAACGGTCCCTGATGCAGTGCCTCCGAAGCGAGCGATTTGTCAAGGTAACTGCAACGGGAGGACATAGCATTGCTAGAAGCTAATGTATTACTGTCCTGATAGATTCGTGCTGTTAAATTGATGGCTGACATTGCTGGACCTCTCTGTGGAGAAACTGCCTGGGCCATCGAAAATGCCATGGTAAAAATACCAGTATTTATTGCTTACAGGGTGCTTTATAGGCTTGGAGCTATTTACAAAAATTAACCAGCAGTCCTCCTCCAGGTTCCTTGGTGGGTAGCCTGCGTAACTAACATCAACCTCATCTTACAGATGGTGAAATTTGAAGACTTGATTAACTTAATTTTTAGCACTAGCTGAGCACCCACAGAATGAGCTGAACACATTAAGAGTAACAAGAAACATGCACCTGAGCCATAAACCTATAAACATTGGACTACAAGAAGAAGATTGGTCAAAAACAAAACTGATCTATGAATATAGAAGAGTATAGAAATATAACTTATTTGTCTATTTTTAAGCCATGATACCGTATCTCTCTGTTAGAAACAAAGAAGGAAATCTGAACTGCTGAGGTTTCACTTGGTGTCATGCCCCAAACCCCATTTCTGACGTCCCAACGATCTCTTTGCTCATTAATATCAGATATCATAGAAACTCAGTCAGCTTCTCAATGGGAGAAAACACAAGCAATGCAGTGTTCAGATGTTATTTTAAGTTCACCTTTTTTGGGTAACTTTTGCATCAGTTCAAGAACTTTACGTCAGACCATGTGAGGCAATCCCTTCCTCCAGAAACGTCCCCATCGGCGTCACGTTTGCAAATAACAAGTCTATTTTGAGAAGATACCACAAACAAACATCCTGGCAAAGCACAGCCTCACTTGGCTGCCCAGTAATTCCTTCTATGCATTAAAAAAATAAAAAATAAAAGAAGAGTTCTCCCTGTTGTCTCCCACAACAGCAGCGCAAGGCTGTTTGTAAGTGTTCCTCTCCAATGCCAGACTGCAAACTGTGCCGTGCTCCTGGGAGCTCCCACACACCAATACAAGTGCTCTTTATATTATTTAGAAAAATAAGGATGTAATTTCTCCTTCTCCTCACCCTTCCAGCTGTCAGTAGAGCACACTCCAACCACAGAGGCCATTCCCTCCTGCCCCCGTGGTGTTCCTTGCCATTAGCAGGTGCTACTGAAATAGCTCTGGGAGCTGCAATTATCACTGCCTGGCATTTTTCTCTGCTGGTTTGCATTTACAAATTGCTGTATCCCTAATAAAGGTGAGGCCTTCAAAGCACACAAAGGGAATGCTGTATTCTTCTCTAAGAGATCTTTAAAACGGGAATTGAGTACCTAAAATTCCAGCTGGGCTTTTGCTAAACCTCTGCTCCCCAGGTGAAAGTAAGCAACACAGCATTTTTGACATCTGCAAAGCAAACTACTGGATGGTCCAACCTTCCATACCTTTAATATTAAATACTGACTTCCCTTAGTCCCCGCTCTTGAAGAATGCATCAGGCATATGTCTCTGTTTGCAGAGGACAAAACCCAACCCAGACAGCCCAGAATAGCTTTGATCTTATTTATTGAAGTTGTCTTCGTGAAATATGTTCCTTTTAAAAGTCGGTTATTAGAAGTTCAGAATAATGAGACCATTAAAATAACTCAGCACAGGCTGGGATCAATTAAAATAAATGGGGAGGAATAAGGACCTTAAGAACAAGTTGCTTCATCAGGGAATTCAACACTCAGCTGTGTCTACCTTGGCTTCAGTACATACAGCATGTATATTCCTACTGCCTTGACTCAGAGTTGTATATAGCTGAATGTCACGGGTACTGAATCAACTAAAACGTAGTATATAACTTTTTTTAAGGTAGAAAGATTGTTTTTTAAAAGCACAGTGTGTTCCATTACACTGACAAGGAATTTTTAATGGTCTCTTTTACAGCCAGATATAATTGTTGTATCAGCTCTCCAGGTATATGAGCACATGCTGAAGTTTATTTTGATCCAGTAAATCAGGTATTCAAGGCTAGACTATTCACAGGGCTGAACGCCTTTCAGTGGGATTTGGGGAATTTAACCTCCTTTTGTTGAAAATTGCAGCCAAAGTACTTAACTGGATAGGGACGAACAAGCTTAACTGGAATTTTTTAAGCTCACCAAATCTGCTGCTTTCTTCCCAAAGTAGAACTAAATATAAAGAAGGGGAGACATTGCTGAATACCTTACATAGAGAGAATTTTTTTCTGATGAGACACAAACCAACAAAGTGATTATCAGCATGAAGAAGAGATCCAGAAAGAAACACAGCAGCAAGAGAATAAAACTTGGAGGAGGAAATAAGATGCACAGAGTCTCTTGTGGCTTGAAAGTAGGTGGGAGTCCTTTCTTGTTTACATTCAAAACAGAATAACTTTGCAAGATTGCTTCAAGATCCGAATAATACTTCCAAACCTAAGATGCAGCATATCTTTCCAATCTAGAAAAGCAACCGAGAAAACTGTGGTTGAAGCACTAGACAAGGACTCAGAGTCCTGGAGCTGCAGGATGCAGGGCTGCTGGAGCCCAGGCTGGCACGGCTCCCCCAGTACAAGTCCTGTCCTATGGGCACAGGTGAGGCTTCAGCCTTCCCAAAGAAAGGTAGAAAGTAGGGGAACACAGAAACCCACAGTTTCTTCATCTTGAGTAAAAGGAGAAAAGACAAGCAGGAGGGCAAAAGCTGCCAGGAGTAGGGAAAAACTAGAAAAATGATGGGACATAGCATTTTCGTGTTGTGCATTTTTAAGAAGGAACATTTACTTTTAGCCCACTTCAGCTTAATCTGAGAAAGCCACTGCTCTCCAGCTGTCCATCTACACCAGGTTTAGGTGAAAGGGCTGCCAGCTTTATTAGTTTTCCTTCGGATTGATTTTTGTACCTCTGTCTACACATGAATGTCACCTAAGCAGGGACTGTGCATCATGAGAAATTGCATCTCAATAACAAGCTTCCAGCGAGCAGCAGCTCTCCAAGGCAGGGAGTTATTAATATATTTGAGCAAGCTAGTTAAGCAAGGTAATTAATATATCTCTGAACATTAGGTATGCATGGCCAACTCTGATAGCTGTCAGCAAAACATAATCTAGGTAATTTCTAGCATATAAATTGAATGTATTCTTGAAAAACAATTTCTAATTATGAAGACTAATTAATTTTGGGGAAAAGCTTGCTTTTGTTTAACTGGAACAATAAATTTAATTATGATAACAAACACCCAGTGGACAAACAGTTCTGAAGAACATCATCTCTGTCCACAAATAATCAGTTTTCTTTTATTTAAAACCTGATCCTGTTGTGTTACCAAGAAAAAAATAACCGCTCATTGCAAACATGAACATGATTTCCTGTTATATTTAGGGACACATCTGGCATTAAATACACTTGCGATGGTGCCAACTGAATGCACATACGCCACTAGGTATCATAACCTGCCTGATGCTCCAAAGTGTGGGCGAGACATTCAGTACCACAGGAAATTGATAAAAAACAAGTAGCTGGAACAGAAGGTGGTTTATTTAGTTATTTTTATATATATTTTTTTTCATTATCAGCTTCCAGCAGCCTGATTAGTGAATAGAAAGTAGTGGAACAAAACAGGAAAAAAAAAATGTTGAGCTGTGCCAAGCTTTCTCTTTTTCTCCTCAAGACAGCACCCTTCAAAGCCAGCAAGGTGCAAGTCCCTGTCTCTCCATGTCCCCGTCACTCCCACTGGTGTCCTGGCCAGAGGAACCTTCCCAAGGCTGGGACGGGGTGGGTATCATGGTGACCCCAATGCCAGCCCTTGGGCAGATGTGGCCTCAGTGGCATTGGGCAGAGGTGGCCAGGATCCCACCTCACCACCTCCACCAGCCCACTCTGATTTTTGCTGCTCCAGAGATGACGGTGATGGCTACGAGACAGTCTACAAAAACCCAATATCCTCCTCCTGCCCGGGGCAGAAGGCTGTTTTTATTTTCTCAAGCGTTACACTCCGCCCTAACTCACATGGGACTTGAGATCAGAGAGTGAAGTTCAAGCAACCAGCTAAAATTGCTGGGATCTGGAGAGGGAGCAGCGGAAAGCCTGCATTCCCCTGAAGCAGGACAACAAGCCTTTGAAGTCTTTTTCCTTTGCTCAGCCGCCTGACTCGTGTGCAATTCATGGCCCCTAGGGTGGAGATTTGCATCCCAAAGGAAAGGACTTGAAAATAGCTGGTTCATAGTGCTCACACGTACAAACCAGAGACTTCTCTGACTTCGTGGGGAACTGCAGCGCTTTTCTCCGAGGCCTCTGTGACCTTGGTGCTAAGGAGCTACTCCTGTCGGAAACCCTGCGTGCAGCTGAGTCAGGCGAAACACAGGCAGGGAGGTGGCAAGCTTGCTTACTCCTGTTTTTCTTCATGATCATTACTTTCCCTTGCTGAGTACCTGGCTTATCAGGGCAAGTTCTTCGCGAAGGAGTGCTTCAGCAATGAGACACGCGCTTGGATGACACAGGAAAGGCCACAGAACTAAAATAAAGGCAAAGAGAAAGGGGGACTTGGGCCGGCTGAATCGCTGCCAAAGGCAGCTCGGAAGCACGTAGGGGCATGGGATGAAATGCAGCTCTGACTTCGAAGTACGGTGTACGTGAACTAAAGATCATCCTGATGGAAAGAAAAACACATCCTTCTGCACTCACAGCTTTCTTCTTTTTACCTCCTGCTACTTTAGCCTCATCACAGCTGGAGGTTTCTCAGCTGCGCTCCCAGGAGGCACCACCTGAGAACTGCTGGCTCTGCTGTCCTCACACTCAGCTCCAGCAAGCAGAGGGAAATAGGGACAGGATTTGGGGATTGCCCATGACTGTTTCAGGCTCTCATTTGGCTGCAGGCAAGGCACCAGAGATGGTTCTTTCAAAAGTCTCCCAGAGACTTTGGAGCCCAGTTAAAATAAAGAAATGAAATGGAGCTGAACCAGCCAAGCAAAGCTTGTTTGGGAAAGAGGAGAAGGGGACCAGGAACACACATCAAATCCAGCCGGGGTAAGTCTGCTCCACCGTGGGGCTTCTAAAACCGTGACAAGTGAGCCCAGGAGGACAGGCTGGGCAGGTCAGGCGAGAGATGAGAAAAGACACCCATCATCACAGATCAGCCCCGTTGTCTGACACATCAGAGCACAGATAATTGCAGTATAAAGCCACATCTAACAACGAGAAATGCATTTGGAAAGAACTGAGAGCTAAAGGGAAGATAAAAAGAAAAATTCTGCAAGTGTTCAGCACAAAACAGCAACCTGACAGCGCACAGCAGGAGCGAGCAAGATTTCTGTCACTGCAGAAAGCACCCTGTGGCTACCAGCACTTCTCGTGGGAGAAGGGAATCCTTGCAGAGTCACGAACAGCAGCATCTGGCTCTGGGTGGAGTCCCAAGGTCACTTGTAAGCAGGGCAGGGATTCAGAGGCTGCTGAGCCTTGAAAAGCTGCACAAAGTGTTGGACTGGCAGAGACAGGTGGGAGAGGTCCACGCAGACCCCTGCAAGGAGCAGCAGTGCAAGGGGAGGCACGTGCCACGGCCACGTAACCCCCTTCCTTCTCCTCCTCCTCTCTGAAGCATCGTGGCACTTCAAGCAATGACCCTCTTCATCCAGGCAAGCACCCAAGAACACACCAGGGGGTGGAAACAGGTGAAGTTTTTATAATTAAAGCTGCATTTCCATTTGATTATTTCACATTGTAAGCAAAGCAACTGGCTCTCAGGTCGTCCGCCCTGCAGAGGAGCTGCTGCACAAGGAGTGCCAAAACTTGGCTGCTTTTGATGAACCATCCCTGCAATTGCAGGATTCCTGGAGAATGTCTGATTTCGAGAAAGCAGCTTTTTTTCCTGGTTGGGAGCACACTGAAGGGCAATTCCAGCCAGCTGTAAAGGTGATCTCCTTTGCTTAGAGCAATGCAAGGCATGGGAGGTAATCTCCACTACAGCGTCCGCAGCTAAGCAAGGTGCAGAAGGAGAACCCTGACTGCAGTGTTTGCTTCAGGTACACAAGGGCAACCCTCATTAGCAAGAAAGTCATTATTTAACACAATCTTTACCTTCTCCTTGAAGAGACGATTGTTATGTGACTGAAGGTTTTGTTCGCCACCCACCAGCCTGCCCCCAGACAAAGCCATCTTAAATTTTCTCATTAGCATTTCTGCAGGACTCTCCTACTATGCAATTTGAATGCTTCATAAAAATTAATGAATTCATTTTGCCAGCAGGTCCGTGATATCAGGAAGTATTACCTCCCACTTTGCAGACTTGAAGCACACAGACAACACCACACACTTGTTTTGGATGCCCAGCGTGAGACATGTAAGCCTCAGGGACATTTAGGGTGCCTGATATCTTTATCCTCCAGAACAGCTCCCAGAGAATTCGGTTAAAGAAGTGACCAGGAAGCACTGGGAATAGAGAAAAAGATAATATGGTTTATCCTCATCCTACCCTACTTCAGGCACCCCAGACAAGTCAAACTGGGGCTTTATTTGCTCTGGTCTTCCTCTGTCATTTCAGGACAAAAAAAAGCATCTTTTATCCACACGGCTGTCCAATACCTTCCTTAGGTCTCCCTCCATCTGTCTTGCTCTTGGGGGTGGCATGCATTTCCTCAAATGTAATAATGAGCATATTTCCAACAGCTTTTGTGGTTCAGCTTCCTCTAGCTCAGCACTACTTCGTTGTCCTTACGGGGTCAACAGTGCTTCCAAACGGACCGGCTGCAATGCAGCAGTCCCCAGGATTGTCATGGTGCACTTGTACACCCTTGCTTTTGATGCTACACAAGCCTACAATAAAATGCCAGTCTGCTCCAAGAGACTGATAATTACAAAGGACCTACTTATCCTTCTAATAAAAGAGTGATTAAGGTATTCAGAAGGACCAGTCTCTGATACTGTCCATTTATCACAAAGATGTTAATTAAATTTCATTACATCGTCAAGGCTCCGACTATTTGCAAAGGAGCGCTGTCACTGTGCCTGGCCACGAGCAAGGTGCGGTCTCAGCAAGGAGGCAGGAGCGCTTTTTCCTTCCTGAACGTGCATTATTTTCAGCCACTAGATGTGCATGTGCCAAGCTTTGGTTTGCAAAAGCACACGAGGGCAGCAAGTGCCTGTGTGACTGGAATCATTATCCAGGTTGTGGACACAAAAAACTCGGCATGCAAAATGAACGCAGCTAGCAGTCCTCCCTTCTTCCTTAGAAAGAAAAAAGGGCCCAAGGACCACCTTGGAAATTTGTTTTTGGATCGTGAGCTGCTGTTGCAGCTGCAGTCTGCAGACTGAGGCTTTCAAAATGCAATAAAAGTATAATTTGAACAAGAGGGAAAGAGCGTGATATGTACTTTAAAGCTAAATAATTAACAAAATGAATTGAAAGGACTGAAATATTCATAGCTTTAAATATTTATAAATTAATTTTAAAAGTCATTATACAGTATTGAATTATCTTTAACAGTCTGCCAATCGAGGAACTCTCAGTTTCATCCCCACTTGTTATTACAGTTATTAACGTTCCAAAAATGACAGGTGTTTGGCAAGAGAGACGAAACAACTTCCAAAACAACAACGGGAGCTAACATTTCTGCACTGGTGCAGGATCAGCTGCAGTGCCTGGAGGCACTGGAGGGAACTGAGACTTCTTTACTTCTCTTGCAGTGGATGCACGCAGCTGGCTGAGCTGCTGAACCCCACAAAACACCCAACACTCCTGCTTCTGCCTGTCTGATACCGGGGCGAGTTGCAGTGCCCCCCTGCCTGGCATCCTTACCGGACCGCTTAGCGGAGATAGTAGAAGACAGTCAATGAGAGCAAGAAAGGCCAGCTTGACAAAAAGACCCCATTCACTGAAGTTGGTTTTGATTCCTCCTTGTCCCCAAAATACTCTGCACGTTTTAGCAGGATTTTCACCTTTGTTTGTCCTAAGATAAATTAAAAATATGAATGGTACAGTCGGTGATCTTGCCCCCCAGTCCCACATTACTGTGCAAGAGGAGAGCAATGCCAACACTCCTGCCGTTAGTGCCTGACAACATTCACCATGAAACACAAGCAGATTTTGCTGGCGATGCAAACAGCCACACAGGCAGCTCCTCCTGGCTCACAAATGCCACAGACACCAGAGCATCTTGCGTTGCTCTCGAGTGCCCCCTTACAAACACACGACAGCAATTATATAAGAACACTGATCCCTTTCCAATATCCCTACAATATGTGGCTCTTTCACTCCCCTTTGACACTCATTTCTGCTAAATACTCTGTATTCATATAGCAGCAAGAGACCGTTACCATTTGATGACAGTCCGTTTTCATTGACGTTATCTCCAAATTATTCTCATTTGATGTAATCCAGATGGGTTATTTTAAATAGGCTTTGGCAGTACTTAGAACAACAACAGAAGATGTCAAACTACCTCTTTTTTATGTCAACCACAGAAATCAAATCATTAATAAATAATGATTTCAATATTACAAATATGTGACTACCAGGAGCTCAAATCTTTCCAGAACAGCAAGATATAAAGGTCATTTTATGATTTACAGAAGAAATAGTTCAAGAGTTTCACTTATTTTTTAAAAAAAAGTTAAACAGTTTAATCCAGAGCATTACTTTAATTGTGGCTTGGGACTATACCTCAAATAGGGCTGGATACCATATTAGACCAGACAACCACATATATGAACAGAGCACTTCCAAAATGGGAGAGTGGTAAGAAATAACCAGTAAGTGGATTAGGTCTGTTGGGATAATTCTCAAGCCACAAGACCATTCCTATGAGTGTTACCTTACTTACCTTACCGTATTTTCAATGAGTTCATTTTCTGTTTTGACTGGGGAAGGTTTTGTGCTCTTGTTGCATCTGCACCTGAGCCATTCTGGTCCATCAGGGCCCCACACACAATGGGAGATGAGCTCACAATAAGCTCAGATCACCGTCTGTCTGGTGGTACAGATTACCTGAACTTCCCTGCTTTTCACTGACACTTTCTGGCAATTTCCTGCCTTGACTTAATCTTTAAAAATCAGCTCATTTAAATAACGATCCTTCTCTGACAGTCGATTGCTTTCTCCAAGTAAGCTGATGTAAATCAAGTAGGTGGCTTGTCATCATACCACAGAAACAACAGAGATGCAACAAATTTTAGCTGGTTGCAATTGGTATTTTCAGATCAATTTTTGTCACCCATTTGATCCTACCTCTGCTGGTTGCTCCTACACTGAGGACTTTTCTTCATGACCATGGATATTACTCAAAACAGTTTTAACACTTCTTCCTTTAGAACCACTGTATTTATGGGATTGCTTATTACACATGCAGGCAACTGAATAAATCAGAAACAATTTGGAAGGCAAAATGTATCCTTTTCCAGTTCAGAAAGTATCTGTACGGAATGCCATCCTCTCAGACATGCAACATGAAACCATTTGTTGGCTTATTTTTAAGAATAATGACAGTCTTGTAGCTTGTTAGTGAGAAGTCTGTTGCAAGGACACGGTATTTGTAGTCCGACCTTTGAATTGGAAACAACAGCTGGAGCAGTTATTTCTTATCTTTGAATAAATTAAAGTAGTCCTTAGAGCTAGGACTTCACTTTGGATTCTCAAGAGCCTGAAAAGGTCTTTTTGCAAATCTCTTAAAACTTTTGCTGCAGCAAACGTTGGCCCAAATAATTGCCTGGAGTTATTTTTTAATGTTGGTTGCAATAGAGTTGAACCAGAAACAGGGCAGGCAATTGGTGGCGGGTGGCCTGCATGATGAGCTGCTATGGCAAGCAGCATTGGGAGGGCTGAGCAGAGGTGGGGACACCTTCCCCATCCCAGCTGGCTCAGTAGTGGCCACACTGACAGCTAACACCCAGCTCAGGCTCCCAGCACGATGCCCCAGCAAGCTTCCTTGCCCCGCTTCCCCTCAAAAGCATTGCTGGGGGGCTGATTTCTTCCTCGATTACAGCTGAAGAGATTTTGATGCAAGAAGCAATCAAAAAAGATAGTTTAGGTGCTAGGAGAATAATCCCCATCTCTATTTACTTCTATTTTTAAAGCGGATAGGCGTCTGCTTTAAATCACAGAGGCACATGGGTTTATTTGGCTAGAAAGCACCGACGTACTCCCTGACCTGAAGGCAGAGGGAAATAACCTGTGGGGATATTAGCTACAGCCAGGACTGGTGCCATCAACAACTGCAGAAACAGCGGAATTACAGTGCAAAACACGCCCAAACTTTAGACCCTCCCTTTCCTTTACAGCATTCCTAAACATCTCTACTTTTATGCTGAGGTCAAGGACCACAGATCAATGTCAAAAACGTGCAAAATATTACGCTTAAAATCCTGTGTTTCTGCTCACCCAATGCTGCACACAGGTGTGAGGCTTCCTCTAGCTGACAAGGAGGAGACAAGGGAACGTCCTTCTAAGCCAAGGCTTTCAAAGTGAGAAATTCAGGCCCTTCCAGCAGTAAACCCACTGAAGGCAAGGCTCTCAAGTCTTCCCCTCTGTTCTCTGGGAAGAAACAGGAACTAAAGAATTCATATTGGTCAACACCTTTATGGGTGCCTGAGATTTCCCTTTCGGGATCTCAAAGGTTTAAAGAGAACCAATTCCTTACCGTTTTAAGGGACATGATGCCAAAGCCTTCAAATGGCTTAGGGCATTCCTGCGTTCCACCAAAGTTTTACTCATGCCCTAAATAAATTAAGTCCTTACAGGACTTTTGCATCCAGCATCCATTCAGCCCTCATGAAAAGCAGACAGAATATTTATTTACTTATGTAAGATTGCCTCCTCTGGGCACTGGGCCCAAGTCTAACAATCAACCTCTATTGAGGAGATGGCTTTGAACCAAGCCATCTTGAGGAAGTCTTTCTTGTCATCTCATTTACAGCTGTGTATCAGCCAAACAACCCGGCTACGAACAGAAACACCAGCAGGAACTGCTCAAGTACCCTGGTACTTTGGAAGCGAGCTTTTGCAGAAAAAAAAAAAAAAAAAAAAAAGGAAGATCCTTTGTGCTGCTCTTTTGGGCTCTTTGATGGAAACTGATGCTTGCAAAATGATTTCAAACCATGTAACACACTCATGAATAGCTATCGATAATGCAGACGAGTCAAATTAAACAAGCTAACTAACATTAGAAACAATATTAGAAACAAAGATATCCGTGGCTGTGCTTCTTGTTACTCTAGGCATCTAGGATGAATATCTAATTCACATTGGATTTGGAGGAAGAATCAATGTGTGTGTAAATATATACATACATATATATTTAACTCTTCTATTGCAGCAAAATTATTATTAGAACGGGACATTTTCTAACAACATTTTTGTCAACGCTGTGCACAGACCTTATTTTGCTTGCTAAAAATCATTTTTTTCTTCAAAAACATTTAAAGTCTTTAAACGAAATAAAAATCTGCATAAAAATCCATGATTTTTTTTTTTTTCTGTGTGTGTGTCTGCTTCCAAATTGTGATTTTTTCTCACATTTCTGTTCTGGTGAGCAGACACCGACAAAGAGTTTATGACTTTTTGAAGCTGTTCATGGCTCTTTACTTGTCAGGTTCCTAGGGAACCTCACACCACACAGCCTGCAGAGACCTTACGAGCATGTCTGAACTTCAGGGCCCAGGACCACTTTCCACCCTTGCTGTATTCCACGTTCTAGTGAGACCCCCCCGAGCACACATCACTGCCTGGGTCAGGGGTGGGGTTTTGTGGGACGGAAACCAAAGCCGACCAGTGGGATTACACTGGCCTGGCGAGGTCCCTGATGTGGGCAGGCAGGAAGGCAGTACCCCTGCTCCCCATCACCTTGCCCATCGCTAAAACCCCTCCAGTTCGTCAGCAGCACAGGTAGCTCTGGAGGTGTCACCCATGGTGAGAACAGATGCTATTCACCGAGCGCTGGTGCCTGATAACACACCTGTGTGCTGAGTTTCTGTGAAATGCAGAGAGACGAGATTTTAAACTCCCTCATACCTCAGGGACACAGGTCCACACTCAGAGGTCAGGAGCACCGAAAAGCAACACGTCCCTGATGCAACCAGCTTGAGGAGATGCAGAAAGGATTACGGCATGGTGCCTGGCACTGACAGGCGGGGAGGGGAAGGGCTGGGTAAACGTTTGCTGAGATGAGGCAAATGCAAAATTGATTTTCTTCTTCATTTAACACGTTTTTCACTCTCTTCCCCCCTTCTCCTCCCCTTTATGATTAAATTTAAAAACAACAGAGAGTTCAAGAAGCAAACACACTTAAAAGTTCAGAGTAGAGGCGAAGGGAAAGGAGTTCAATGGAGGAGAAATCTCTGTATCCAGCACTGCGAGGAAAACTCCTGCATCGGGAAAGGCTTCAACCAGCTGAAGGGGTGCAGGAGTGGTACGAAAAGGGATTCCCTGGGGAAAGAGGAAGAGGGGGGTCTTGGTTTTCATTGTGCCTCATTGTATCTGAGCACCTGCCTCCTTAGAGAAGAGGGCAGCACGGCCAACAAGTCACAAGGGACCGTGCTCACGGCTCAGCTTTAACTTGGGCAGCAAAAAAGCTTCCTTGTGTTCACCTTCCTTCAAATATAACAAATAGAGATGAATTGGAGAACTTCTGCAGGAATAAAAATTCACCGTGGATTTTAAATGATCTTCAACAGACATTTAAACTGTCTTTCACCTGGCAAAAGGCTAGGAGCGTTTTGAAGATCTGTACCGTTACCCTCATTTACTGCGCAGCAGGAGCGTCCTTGGGGGAAGAAATGGGATGTGAATGTTTTACACTGCAGCTGTGAAAACGTGGTTTCAAACATCACAAAACACTTCCCAACTTTCCTATCTAATTCAATCGTTCAGAGCTGGCCTGGTTTGCGAATCAGAATGAGAATAAAAAAAGGGCGGTGCATTTCAGGTTTTTAGCTTCACTATATTTAATTACTTACACAATTACCGATCAAAACATCTGGAAAAGAGAGGAGGCTGGGAAGCAGCATTCAGCAATAAGCCTGCAAAGGAGAAATACCTTTCTCCTTTGCATTCAATTATTGCTATATTGGGAACCATCTCTTTTTAAAGCTTTGCTGAAACAAATATTCCTGATCCCTTTGCCCCCTTTACCATAGTTTTGCATCCTCAGCTCTGCCAAAGCTTTCAATGTGGAGCAGCTCTGGACACCCTGCTCCCAAGAGACGTGAGCCTCTTGGCCTGTGCCATCAGTGCACGACTGGCGAAGATCAGCTCAGGGCTTATCCTTAGAGGCTTGGCTCTGCCTCAGGGCTTCCCTTCAGGACCGCACTGCCCACACGCTCCCTCCTCTTACTCCCTTGAGAGCCTGGGGCAGAAATGAGCCAGCAACCTGCTGCAGTGAGCCAGCAAAATCCAAATCCAGCAAGAGGTTGGGGGGATGTTCCAGGCAAAGCCGAGCCATGCCAAAGCACCCTCCAGTATTCTCCCCACCCCCCCAAAAAAAAAAAAAAAAAAAAAAAAAAGAAATTTGGTGCCCCTCACCTCGTCTTGTGCTAATTTATTTCTGCAGCAAGGAGAGGTTTCTGCATACTTATTAACTCTCTCCAGGATGTCTTCGGCAAATTACACTGCTGCCTCCCTCCTTGAATGCATCCCACTGAAATCTGTATTCTTGTCACCTGCCCCCACCTCTCTCCATGGCAGCTACTCCGTTCAGCTGCTCCTCGACTTCACGTTCCTGTTAGACTTGTAATATCTGCATAATATCTTTGGGGGGAAAAAAGCTTTTGAAATACAGCTTTTGTTTTAATGACAGAGCAGCATATGCTGTCACTCCTCCAAGTATTTTCTAAGTGGTGATAATGCTCTCAACTTCTTATTTAAGTACAGTATTTTTCCAGTGAGGCTCTCTGTGTAATAATGCTCCCACCTCATTATGTTTCAGCAGCGGTGCTAGCAAACAAGGTACATGGAAGCCAAAACGATACAGGTTGCAACTCAAACAGACAAGAACTGGTTATGGATGGCAACAGACCTGAAAAAACTGGACCCAAAAATAAACCAGGAGAGTCTGACGTGAGAACTCTTTGGAACAGTTACAGGAAAAGAAGACAAACATAGCCTGGGCTCGCTGTCTTTTTGCGTTGCATGCTCAAGAAATGCCTTTGGTAAAGGATGCCTTTTGCAACAAACCACTGATGCTGCACAAACATTTTCTGTGCCATGCAGTGGCTGGCTATGAAAGTGCCTTCGGATCACGGGCAGGCTCCCATCACCAGCTTGCCATATGCTTCCTGCCTGGCCGCTGTCGAACCGCGATGCTCTGATGTGCAGACCTGCGTGTGGCTGCCTGCCCCTGCTGCTGAGATGTGGAGTTACTTTCAGGAGTTGAGCTGTAGAGGCGCCCATGGGTGAGGTGAGAGGCCGGGAGATCTACCCACAGCAAGCAAGAGCCATGGTTAGTTCTGTACAGCAGACGTGGGGAGCACAGGCACTCCCTGACAGCATGCTTGGCATGTGCAGGGAGCAGTGCCCAGGACCTGGTCCTGCAATAAGACAAGTGTAGCACAGAGAGTAAAGGGCAGAGGTTGGTCACAAAATGGAAGACCTAAGAAGCTCTCTCCGCCCTGTCTCCATAAGAGCTTCCTGTGGCTCACTTGTGCACCTCTCCCATTCGAGAGCATCTTTCTGCCTCTCCTGGCTGAGAGCAACTGTGCCTCCAGATGGTATCCGCTCCCATGCGAGTCCCACTCAGTGTGCTCGCACACACGTCTCGACTTGTTTTTGTTCAGATTTGCAATGTCATCCCTGGCTGGACAAATGCAAAGTGACTTATTGGCAAAGAATTTTGAAAATTATTGAATTCTTTACCTACCTTAATACAGATAGGAACCTGCTCATTAGCTTTGATTACTTGTGACCATGGTTGATTTAAATCAAATTTGCCCTTCAAATTCAAAACACAAACAGAAATGACAGCAGCAACAAACTCAGCAACAATGTCTGTCAGCTCCAGACCTGATCAAAGGAACACAGGACACAAGTGAACCTTCCTGCAGAGGAAGAGGGATTTCTCAAAACCCTCAACGCTGCTTTCCCTCCCCTGTCCACATGGGATGTTTGTTCATTTCCCCACTGGTTCCAAGAGCAGACACATAGGGCTTGTACAACAGCTCCAAGAAATCCCATGGTAACATACACACAAAAATAGTGGGCATCAGAGAGGAGGATGCTTCTGCATCCCCTTAAAATAAAGTCAAGGAATCCCCATAACCTACCACGTACGCTTACATTCACAGATTTGTTTCTACATTCAGGAGGAAAACACAAGTTCCAACGAACTACAGACACCCCGTCTCTGCTCTAGCATGCAGGTGACACACCTCAGATGGGCAGCTGGCTCCAGGCCTTTCATTTTTCTCAGAAAATAGTTGAAATATGAAAGTGAAGACAGACTGGAAGAGTTTCCCAGGCCTCAAAATGTCACCCTTGTTATTAAACCAGAGTACGTAGGGCACTGGCTGAGAAAAGGACAGAGCTTTTTTTTTTTTTTAATGAAAGAACTGAATAACTTCTGTTCTCCGGCTGTCGCCTGCAGCTTTGTTGACTCTTCTGCTAATGAAACACCAGGATCATACTGGATGTGCCCCAAAGCAAGCCTGCCCACTGGGGAGACAGGGCTTCCTCCAGCTCATGTCCTGGCAGGGACACTTTTCCACACAATGCCTGGTTTTGGATGTGCTGCCCACATCAAAGAGGGCTACTCAGGACAACAGGAGGTGGCGCTGAGGTTACCACCCAGGGCTCCCCTTGGCTGGGAAACGTAGGCTGTTGGGGAAGAAATAACACACATCCCTCGGGGTGATCAGAGGCAGTTCCTCAGCCTGGAGGAACATTACAGCCAGCTTGGGAGCTCACAGCCAGAAGCAGCAGTGTGACACCAGACACTACTCCCACCTGGGAAGGATTTGGCTCTGCCTGCTACTGGCAGAGCTGCAAGACCCAGAGACGGAGCAGCCAGGCAGCGCAGGGGAGCTGGCTGAAGGCAGAAAGAGATGCTCTGAGTATGCACGCTGTAGGTGCTACTCAAAGTTAGCTTTTACCATTCTCCCTGCACGTCCTTCTAGGACTCATCTTGCCCTAACAGAGTTCCCAGACAGATGGCAGAGGACGGTGCAAGTTTTGCAAAGAAACCTATCCTGTTGTCCAGACCATCCAGGAAAAGGCACTTGATTTGTTGTTATATATTCACTGTCCACCTCCCTGAGTGGCAAGTCTCCCCAGCTGAGTAGCACTGAGGCAGGACCTGGAGGTGGGTCCTTCCCTGTCCTGCAAGCTCACCTCTGTGCTCTGCAGCAGTACTTCAATGCAGGGAGGAGAAGACATCAGGAAATACCATTGTCATTTCCATTTTTCCACAGCTAATGTTTGCCACGGGTGAAGAGAGAGCAATCTGCTCTGTTGTCTCACTTCCAGGCTCCAAATTCACTTGAAATGCTCCTCAGGGTTCCCGAGCACTGTCACAGGAGACCAGGGAAGGCTCAAAATGCCTTTTCCCTTACCAAGGTCTTGGAGGAGCCACTACTCCCGGGCACCTCAGGGGAGAAGGAAAGCTCCTTCTGCTGCTGCTGGCTTGGGAGGCAGAGTACCAGCAGGTCCTGGAGATGCCACGGATCTGCATTAGCTCACTTTGGGGTTTTACAAGACAAATTTAAACAAAATAGATGAGCCACAGTGGAAGTTAAAGCTTGCTAGTGGCAGCTGGAGTTGGGCTGGAAATGCCTGCAGGTGAGTCCATCAAACCCACGTTGAGCTGCCCCCTCTCCAACCACTCCAGCGAGGACAGAGCTATCCGTGCCTTTAGCTGAATCTCAAAACTGGGTGTGATATAAACACCAAGAAAACTATTTCTCCCATTCATCCAGCGATACTCTTACCTCCCAGACAGGCAGGTACCTCCAGCGCGCGCCAGCCTCTGCCCAGGAGGTCTGTACCTCACATGAGGTTGTCCTGTACATCTCTCCACACTCCAGGCCATCACATGAGACCTTGAGGAAGATTATAAATACTTGATTTACTTATTTTATGTCTCACTGCCAACCTCTTCCAGGTCCAATGTCATGAGGAGAAAGAAAGGGTGCAGAAAATCAACCCAAGAATCTTATCTGTAATTTAAAAATGCATCTTAAAAGATCGGAACTGAAAATACTTGTTCCCTTTAATCTGTCCCAAACTAGGCTCAGTGACTGACTCCTGGACACTAAATGTATATGAAGACTCACCACCGTCACTGCCAAGTGCAGCAGTCTCAGTGCAGGGTTGCACAGTCTGTTGAAACCAGCTCCTGGTCTCTCCCCTGCATCGCCAGAGCCCTTGGTGGCTCTGACCTGTTGCTCCGGTGTACGTTTAAGGACGTACCCATCAGGAGGACTGTGGTCCTCACCTGGCTGCACATGCAGTCCTCCAAAAGACAAACCAGCCTGCTTGTATGAGAGCTAGTCTGGTGGTTGCAGCCTAAAGATCTGAAAAAATTTAATGCTTCTTTATGAGCTATTGGAAAGCCATCCTTGTGTTCCCACCACAGACCATTGCTTTGAGGCTGTGCCTCTTGCGTTCCTTCACCTTAGCCCCATGCTGAAGGTGCCAGCAGGCCACGAGGCAGATGAGCTCGGCAGAGCCGCAGGAGCAGTGCCTTGCTGGTGTCGAGGGTAAGGGGCTGACTGATCCCCAGGCTCTGTGCTAACAAGAGGCACAGGCTTGTGTTCAACTCAGCTTGATCCTTCTAACAAGGGACAGAGGTTGTACAAGGCACTAATGCTGAGAACGAGTCACCTCTGTCTGTCCAGCCCCTGGGAAATCGCCAGCCGTGCATCTCTTGCTCGGAGTAGGCAGGGGCTTCTTGTTAACACGCCTGCTTCTCCCCTCCTTCAAGGGGTCCTTGCAGACTCAGAATAAAAACAACCCAAAAAAGCAGCCGTGCATCCCTGCCCAAAAGACAAAAAGAGAAATGCCTCTCAACTTGATTTCATCTCGCTTTCTCACTAGGCAAGATCAGCAATTCCATGTGAAATTACAACGTGACATTGCAATGAAGGGGATCAGGGGAGCTCCTTTGGGTTTTAAAGTGGTAAAACAGATGCCAGACCTTAAAGGCAGATTATCCCCCTGCACAGACAGGCAAATGAGGCAGGGCTGGAGCGATGCAGAGGAGCTCAGCACCAGCCCTGCACCATCAGCTGTTGAAGCTCCCTGCTCTGCTGGGACTCCCCTGCCCCTCGTTCCTTCCATCCATGGGGAGCTGGGAACTGAACTTTGTGCTCTGGGCAACTTTCCTTTAAACGTTTAAAAAGTGAATTAGCCACCTTCCCGAACCACACCAATCCCCTCTTCCTATGGAGGGGATCTGAGCCGGTTCCCAAGCCCTTTCCTTTCTTCCCTCTTGCAACCTGTGAAAAACCAGGGCGTTTATTCAGACAGACAACTGGAGGGACACCAAGTCCCCGCTAGGTTACGTGACAATTTGCCAGGGTCCCGAGGCCCCTAGGAAATGGCGCAGGGATGATGGATGAAGGTGCAGAACAGAATTGTCACTCCACAGCTGAGGCATTAATCAACTGTCAGGACGGCTGAAGAGCGTGGCAGGCAAGCCTGGGAAGGGGGCACCGTGCTGCCAGCCAGGTCCTCGCGTCTGGCACCTCATGCAGAAGGAAAACACTTTGGGAGTGACTTCAGCTACATGACAGCAGCAGCCCTGGTAATTCCCCGGGTTGTTATTCCTGGTGGAAGCACGCACCCGTTCCTGCAATTCAGAGGGAATTTGTTTGCGAGCGTTGCTGCACATCCCAGAGCCCACTGCCAGCTCTGGGGGTGGGAGGGCTCATAAGAAAGCCCAGCGCTTGCTCCATGTTAAATGTTTTTATTTCTGGTTTGCTTTAAGTGTCATTTTGAGGTTACTAGATTCCTCTTCAAGTTTTTCATTTTTTTTCTCAAGTGTAGATAATTTTTTAAAATAAAAATGCGCATTGCAGCAGAAGTGGCCTTTTTTCCTCTTTAAAAATAGAAATTGGATCTTCCACCACTTGAAAAAAAGCTCCCATTATTTTGTAGTGAAATTATTCAGCAAGAACAATTTCAAAGACTTTTGATCCCCTATAAAACTCAATTGTTAGTTGATGCCCCTACACCTCAGAAATACCAGCGCACATAGAACAAGCCCTGTAGAAAGTGAGCTCAAGACAGCTTCTGTGGCCATGGAGCTGTTTCTGTTTCTTCTTCACCCCTCCCTACTTTTCATTTCCATCTTCTCCCCAGGCTCGCACATCTGTAAGCTGTGCTCAGAGAAGCTGATGGAGCACTGGCACTGACCTGCGGGTTTAGGGTTGGGGGTACATTAAAACAGTGCACTCTGTGACGGATATAATACAATCAACTCTGCCCCCTTGATGTTTACAGGACTTCGATGTGTGGTTTAGCAGGAGCATGTGAACAGATATCTCCTCCATATTTTCATAACATTATGCAGACCTCTTTACAGATGCATTAATAACCAGAAACCAAAAGCTGGAAATCACATTGCTGAAGTTCCGTGTTTCACAGCACATCTGTTATCTCTGAGCTTGACAAACTTGAACATCCCCTCATCCAGTGATATTAAATTTTCCTACTGGGCCTAGAAAAATTTGAAGGATCAGATCACCATTGCTGACAGGTTTAAGTCATAAATAACTGCTGAGCACAGCCCAGAAGGGATAGTGTCAAATCAGGGAGAGATTAGCAGCATCCCCTGCTTTCTGGCCTGGAGTAGTTCTCATTTGATGCAGAAATACTATAGCCTCAGGCACACTCCGAGAGCTAAATTGTCCTTTTGCTTCACGATCATGTTTTGGAAAAGGGCTAGAGCCCAGCAAATGACTTTCAGTAGCCTGCTGGGAGTAAGGAGGCGCAGCCCCAGCAGGCACAAATGTGCAGTTACATGGTCTGCCTCTCGCTCGTACCATGGTGGTCAGACAGGCCTGAGATCCTGAATAATCTGGAAGATTTTGGAAGACTTTTGACAGCAGCTTTTGCAGCGTCATTGTCCAGGCAAACTTGAAGCCTGAGTGAAAATGCTGTGGGGAAGGCACAAGGGGTGGAAATCCTCCCTCAGAGCTTCAGCGTGGTCTCACAAAAGTATTCCAAGGCAAAAATAACTGCTCATATCTTTGCTTTCTTGGTGAGCCAGGAAAACTGCTGCTAGACTCACGCAAAGCCTGACTGGTCTGGAGATCGCTTTCAGTAAGGAGTCCTGAGGTTGTGCTGATGTCCTCAGATATGCCATCAAGCAAGGCTTTTCCGGCATCCTTTCTGGAACAATGCTATTCTAGGTTCTCGTGAAGGTCATGAAAAACAGAGCCAAATCACGAAGCCTGCAGACTACACCACCTTTGGAGACAACTTCCAGTTCAATGCTCAACAAATTTCTCCAAGAAACTTCAACTTCATGCCTGCACTTCCCACCTCACCCTTCCCCCCAAACAAAACACCGAGGGACTTGCATTTTGCATTCATCACATGGTCATGAAAGAAGCATGTCAGGGTGTACATCTTGCACGCATGACAACCTGTCAGACACAGTCCCACAGTCCTCATTTAGTTGTCTGCAGTCCCGACAGGAGAAATCCACAGCGCTGCTGGAGCATACGAGTGTTCAGCCTTGTTCTGTAACCAGACAAGAGGTGAAAAACCAACATGCCAAGCAAACGGAATGCATGTACTGGAGGCAGTCTGAAAAGGCTTGAAGTGAGGGAAGGATGGTGGATATCATAAAGGTGTCAGCAAAGTTTTCTGTGAGACGTGTAAAACCCAAATTTTAAAAACACAGAGCAGAGAAAGTGCAAGGTGCAAATACCAGCATGTGGGAGCGCCAAGACCTCCGTGCAGGACATATAAAATTTGATGGGTATGGCCAGTTCTTTCTACCTCCGTCTTCAGCAATTACTCATATACCTTTCAGCACAGAGAAATAGTTCTCACTTCTTTATTTGCTCCCAATTCTTGCTATTAAATACAACTCTTAAACTCCAGGGTGAGAGGCAGCTGCAACAGGAGAACTTTCCCTCTCTTAGGCATCTTTTCACACAGAGACAAAGGAAGCGTCTGTCTGAAGGTATTATCACAGCTAGCAAAAAGACTAATGGGGCCATTCATTATCTTTAATTATATTCATCATCTTCTGGTGATTAGAACACAGTCATAAATTAAGATACATTTAAATCTGGTACATTTGAATGAACTGTGTATCGTTAGAATGCCTTACGGGAAGTGAATTTGTTGGGAGTAATGGTGCTGTCACCTTGACAGGGCAGAGGGGATGCTGTGGCACGTCAGGAAGACTGGAGGTCCTTGTGGTACACTAACAGTGGAACCAAGAGAGGAAGGAACTTGGTCTTTCCTTTGGTTTATCAGGGCTGAAGTTCCTGAGAGCTCAACTCCCAGTTTTTGGCAATTTCTTGAGTACTGAAAAAAGAGAACCCACAGCACTGTGTGCTTCTGGAATATCTTAATTTTTGTTCTTTGCAACACATGATCTGCCTGTGCAAGTAGCTACCCTTGTGTCCAAAAAGTGATGAAAGTGATCATATATATAATATACACACACGCATTCATGATGCACATTTGGGAGTGTTAGTATTTATCCTAGGAAGTAGTTAATGGGAACCAGCATTAAGGCCCAGCCCTTCTAAATCCTCCACATCCCAGTGGCTGCACCATACATTAATCCAGTGGACAGGACTCTACAGAAACCCCTACAGATCTTTGCCATCACCCCTTACCAAAGGCTACTGGCCTTCTGCTACCCACAGGAGGAACACACCTGTACCTCAGATGCCCAGATTCACTCTCTGGCATCTCAGTGAAAACCTGTACGGATTGCAAAAGCTAACCCCATCCGCCTTGTGAAAGAGCAAGCCTACAGCTCTGCCAGCTGTGCACTGCATCTGAAACTTGACCAAGTGTAAACATTGCTGGGTTTTAGTGTGGACTAAGGCACACTGATGAGGTGTGCCTGTTTGCCAGCTAATATCAGCTGCTCCTCAATGGTACCAGTATGCTTGGTTATTCCTCACACACATTATATTACCCTGCATTTGGTGTGGGAAAAGAACATGTGGCCAGGGAGTCCCCATGGCTTGGGCAGACTTGTGATTTGGAAAGGGAACCTACTTCAGTCCCACAGGCTTCCCCGACCAAGAACAAGCAGCCATAGGGGGAACTTAAAGCACTACTGTTAGTTGTGTATAGATAAAATTATTGTTGATAAACCCCTGGAGTACCACAGTGCTTTACACCATAAACAGAGTGTACATCAACAAGTCATACACCTTATGTCAGCAGCCAAACAAACCATTGCTATTAAATGATCCACCTCTGCCAACACAAACACCTCATCGTTGGCAGCAAAGAGACACCCTCTTTCCAGATCTAGATTTAGCTACATGAAAGAATTTGTTCATGACCAAATTATTCCAAGTTGCTTTAACTGAGTTTCCATTTTTATTGGAGGAAAAAAAAAAAAGACAAGAAAAGCTTAGCCAGCTTAAAAGTCTATATGGAAACGGATACCTGTTACATTACTTTTGAGAAGTAAAATATTTGATCTAACATCTATCTTTGAATACATCTGCAGGGCCAGGATTATTTTGAAACAGGATTTTAGAGAAGAATCTGTACTCAGTCTTAGCAGCTACTAAGAAAATCTTGAACGTCTTTAGAATTTCCTCTATTCCTACCCTTGTCAAGAGAAGTCCGGTGTAGGTTGCACACACAAAAGCTTGTAATGCAATGAATAGGAGCTGAACAACAGCACTAAACCTGAATCTAAATTATTTCAAACAATGTGAAACAAACAAACAGAGGAATAATCAAAGGCAGCCTGGAGCAGAGGTGAATAAAAAAGAAAATCAATAGAGATCATTCTCACCTGCTGCCTAATAAAATAAAGTGCACAAAAATAAAAGAAAAAATGAAGTACAACCAGAAGAACATGATCTTAATAAGAAAGTGATTCCAACACATTTCTGAATAAAAGTACTTGCAAGCAATAAATGCCTTCAGAGCAAACACATTGCTCTATGTGCTGATTTACACGGAACACATCCGGCTTCATCTGACACCTTACATTGAGGCCCCAGAATTTCAGTGCCACCCTAAGTGATACAAGATAGAAAAAGAGACTCCAGGTTGTTGCAGATAATGGAAGAAAGTCAAGGTGATATTTTAGTCCTTCAAAATCCCCCTAAGAGGCTGTGCACTCTGCAGTAGGCCATCCTGCGGTTGACACTAAGCCTAGGCAAAAAAGAACACATTTATCTTTAATCCCCCCTGATTATGTCTTTTCTATGTATTTTACGTTTACTTCTTTAGACTCACACTTTCTGAAGTTCTAACAACTTCTAAATGAACAATAAAAGTAAATTTTAAGACATACTGAACTGCTTCCTGAGGAGATTATTTCCTTGTAAATCTACGTGCTTTCCTTACTCTAAGTCACAGGGCAGCACCTATTCCAAAAATACTTTGAAGTTTAGGCTGCAGAACAGAAGAAACAACAGCTTGTGGAGAGAAAAATGTCATCTATTTAGCAGAATAAGGTACCAGAGCTAATTCCTAGCACTGACATTAAAATAGCAGCTCTTTTCGTTTGTGACCGTTCTGTCAGAAACACTTGGCTACTTGTAGCAGTGGAGATTGAGCAGCCAAACCTAAATGTCAATTTTCCTGACAGTATGCTTTAAAATTCCCCCTTCTCTCCTTCCCCCAAAAGATCTCCCACAGGGAGCAATTACACTGCCATCTAGTCCCTGAGCTCACGTAAGGTGGATTGCTCTCTGTGACTAAATAAGCCCATGAAAATGTGAAAAGCCACCAATAATTGGACAGCTCTAGGTAACGACCTTTTTCGCACCCACAATGGGAAAACATTACTTTATTTTCAATTCATGCAAGTAATCAAACCAAAACTATGACCCACCAATATCTGAAGATAAAAGTATTCAGCTGATCTGGATAAAAACTTCCTCTGTTTCTGGTAAGGATGAAAGCACACCTCCCTGTCTTTGTCGTTAGCTATCTGAATAAAGTTTGGGGCTGTAGTTTGGATGCGAACGTGCAATTTGAGATTAACAATGCATTTATATATCCTATTACACATCCCACATGCATTTAGCCTCTGAACATGATGGCGTCCTTAATTTTCTGTTACATCTCATTGTTAGGCTGTTTAAATTCATTTGAAAAGGTCATTAGCTTTACATTAAGGATTGCTGTGGCATCTGGCAGATGATCTATTTGCATCTATAGATGCAAATTGTGTTCGTGTGGAGTCCCATCACCACCACTCATAGACTGAGAAGCATTATTTAAGAAAAGGACCAAGCTAATGGTATTTGACACAAATACACACCCATGATCATCAATGAATCACACAGCGCATTATCCATGCTAATGTTCATAAGACCCCCATGGAGTAAGTAAGTAGGATTGCTGAGGCTGCCAAGATGGGGAAATGAGGCTTAGATACTTTAGAAAAGAAATTGGGCTACAAATAAATAGTACATCGGAACACACACAAAAAAAGGAGATTAACTCAAGTCTCTATTTCTCTTCTGCCTCTTGAAACACAAAGCCATCCTGCTCACCCCATCTATCTGGTAACTGAAGTGACATGGAATTGTGTGTGGGGGGTGTCAAACATTTAGGATCCTCCAATGTTTTAACTCCATTCCATCAGCCAACCAGCAAGGCTTTTCAAAATACATCTAACAGCCACCCTGACCGAGGCCAACAGATCTAATTACCCTCCTTCTCCCGGCAGTAAGTCAGGAACCAACTCTGATGGAAAAAGCGTTTCTGACAAGAAGACTATCAGCAGCACTGGACTGATGAGCCTTGTCATCTCCATCCATTACTGCTTTGATCAAGAAACAAAATCTCCATCCTTCAAGCCTACAGGCATACAGAGTGAAAAGATGCAGATGATGGCTGGCAAGAAAACATGCAGTTTTGCATTATGGACTGTTTTATACATATTATTTTTTTTTTATGAGCACTAGGAAAGCAATTCCTGAGTATTCCATTCAACCACACTTTTTGTTTGATAATATAGTTTAAGTCAGCAGAGCAAAAATTACAGGGGAAAATGAGAGGGTTTAAATACTCCATATTGCAGAGAACAATAAAAAAAATGTTTTTAGTTTCCAGTTTTTACAAAACATAATGGACCATGTCTGCTCCTGAGAACAGCTTAAACACACTGCACCCCACAAGATGTTTTATTTAATCATCCATGTTAAGAGTCTTTTTGCTTCAATAAGGCTTACAGACACATTTTGCATTAATGCTTGATTTTACCTTTAGTTTGGGAAAGACACAACAGGCGTCTTTTAGACTAATGACACTTGTGCTAGCAGTATCACTGTCCGATACACCCAACACAGCTGAAACAGGCTTTCCTTTTTAGAAATATTGTTGTTGTCCTGGAGCTTTGTTGTGCAACCCATCTCTAATGACTGGGCTTTGTTTCAGCAAAGAGCAACCCCTAGGTTTTCACTGCTACAGAATTACTTGTGCAACAATTCACACTGGGACAGGGTTTTCCCAACAAGAAAGCCAGCAAGATACAAGAACTTGGAGCAAAGATCAGATCACAGGGACTTATACACTGCCATGATGTAGGAAACTTGTTTTCTGTAAAACTCCTCTCAGTTTGTTCCATCAGCTGGGCCTGAGATTCTTAGGAGTTAAGATGGATTTCCAAGAAATGTCAGGTCTTGATATAAAGCTCCAGATGAACTGTACTTGTTCACCAAAATAAACAGGAGATAACACCACTCATCTGGGCTTTCAGAATTAGTTTCTGCAAAGGAAACCAGCTTCCTCATTTTCACTAATGCATAACGCAAGCAGTGAGCTCCTTACGCAATAAAACTTCAGCTTAGTGAGTCCGCAAATATTACTAACCTCACCTAATCTGTCTGAAGATTGAGAGCAGCACTGCACCTCTTTAGGGACCAGTCCTTAAGCCTCTGCTTGAAATTTTAGAGTGCTACAGCTGGGCCTGGAAGCCATGAGCTCAGCAGATCATTCCAGAAAGGTTGCAAGGCTCTAACCCCAGCTCGACATCAGTAGAGGAGACTTGAAAAAGAAGTCAAAGCAAGAGCATTTAGGTGGTCAAACAGCAGACCTCCATGCTTGAAAACAGCTGCAATTAAGAGTGATTGTCAGCATTTGGACCTGGCAGAGTTGTCACAAAGATAATATGAAGTCCCATTTGGATTCAGTTCAGCCATGTGGGTTCTTGGGCCAAAGTTACCTAAACCAGATTGCCAAGGGGAACCAGCCCAGGATGAATATTCCCTCTTGACTAACAAGGAGGGATAACAGAGACAAGACCTGACGGAAAGCCATCAATAGCCTGAGGCCTTCTCTTCCCTTAGCGATCCAAACGTGACAGTGCAAACCTTGGCACTGCGTAGGCGTCAGACTGCGCAAAGCACAGTGGGGCTGGTGAGCAAACTCCTAATGACTTCTGGAGAAAGGCAAGAGGAGTTACACAAGCAATAAGTGATGTTATAAAGATGCAGACACCGTCTTGGTAACAGGACAAACAAAACCACAGAGGACTGGGAAGTAGCTGAGGTAATGAAGGCTTTTTAATCAGTGGCTGAGGGGGGCAATTTATGAGCCTGGCACTAAACCTTATTTGCTGACCATTTGTTGATGGGATTCAAATTCGAACACCTTGAGTATACAGGGCATACTGCTACCCTTAGAGCTTAACACTGCAGCATGTTGCATTAACCCTACCACTACCTGCTGTATATCCTACAAACAACTGTTACCAGCAATTACAGAACTCAAGCAAACATCTGAATTCACATTCTGGATACACAAACTGCAAAACCAAGCAATTATTTATAGAGAAGAAGAGGGCAAAAACAATACTTTAACTTTTTTTCCCTTAGAATCATGTTTTAATAGGTCACATTCACATCATCCTAATCTCCAAAGAACTTTGTGCAGGACTGACAAGTACCCATTTCATACTGAAAACACTGTACCCGGTTAGTGCACAGAGCATCACCTAGTAGGAAGGACACCCTTTTAACTGCTACTTTTGTAAAGATTTTGTGTTATTTGAGTATTGTTCTTACTACGAGGCAGAAATAGTTTGCTCCAGCAGCTATTCTGCTGCTGTTCTGTGCCCAAGGAGAGAGAGGCCAAGAAACACAACAAGAGCAGATATCCACGAGCGCATTCTTATAACACTGGAACGTGGAAAAAGTCTGCTCAGTTTTCATCCTTCCACCCCAACTCCTCTGCCTCTTGGTTGTGACTACAGATCTGAGTCTTGCAGAGGATAAACCTTGCAGAGCAGCCCCTGGTTTAACAGCAAAGCAGATTATAGGAGGCACAGAAAAAGAATAGAATAGTTCAGTTGGAAAGGACATTCAAAGACCAAACCCAACTGCTTGACCTCTTCAGGGCTAACCAAAAGTTAAGGCACATTACTGACGGCATTGTCCAAATGCCTCCTGGACACTGACAGGCCTGGGGCATCAGTCACCTTACCAGGAAGCCTTTTCCAATGTTTGACTACACTCATTGGAAAGATTTTTTTCCCCCAATGTCCAGTCAGTCTGAACCTCCCTTAGGCAACTTTGTGCTATCCCTGTGCATTCTGAAAAGGCTGGTTTGCGTATTTAGGGGATTTCTGACAAAGGTAATTTCTAACAAGGTTACTTCTGTAATTCACTATTGCAAAATACAGGCAAAAGTAAAGTTCTTGGAGGTCCAAGATCTTCAAGATATTTTAACTTTTTTTTTTTTTTTTTAAATCACTGAAGTAGGTGAAAGAGGGTGTTTCAGCCCTGAACTAAAATATTGACTTACACCTGGTGGCTGAGTAACTGGTATTTATGACTCAGAGTGCAACACCAACATACAGGCTGGAGAGCGATATTTTCATCACTTCTTCCTTTGCTCTCAGCTTTGCAGAGATTTCATGCACTCTGAGTTTGCCAATTACCTTCCTGAGCTGGGACAGTGTGATTTGTTTTTAATGCACGTACAGCGAGTTTTAATAGCCTGTTTTGTTTTTTGGTTTTTTTTTTTTGCATTTGCAATTTCATGGGGACAGATTCAGGGACAAATATACAGGGAAGACCAAGAGTGCACATAGCCTTGATAAGCACCACAAAGGCTTCCCGGAGCTTCGTCACACCCCAGCCTGTAACATATCCCACTCCAAACTGGCTCCTAATAGCCCAGCTATCACTGCTGACTTCAGCCTGCAGTCTTTTTGCTTCTGGCATCTGTTAATCTGTTATGCAGTTCTCATGCTGTGAGTTTTGCCCTTCCAAAGAGTGGAAACGATGCTGAGGGGCGATACAAATAAGCTGCAATGCAGAAACCTGTAAATTGCAGGTTGGATTGGGGAAGATATTATTGCAAGTGTTTAGGGGATGAGTGTGCCAAGTCAGTCCAGGAAAAGATGTCTTGACAGAAGGCTATGAATGTAGGATGAGGATTCAGTATGAACCAGGAGGTGTGAGGGCAGCTCTCATGAGACACAGGCTGCTAATTTTATAGTTTGCAGCCTCGGATTTAGGATTTGTGAAGAAGTCAAATAGCCTCTCATCTATAATTCAATCCTCTTTCATTTTGTTCTGGATTCCTAAAGCCCCAATTTTCCCAAAAGATGTGTCCTGCCCGAGGTCATAGGTACCAATAAATTGAAAATGTCACCATTTTGTCATATTTGTCACTTTTGGCAGCAGCAAACTCAAAATAGGAAAAGCAAGTGAATGGATAAGGTGCACAACCAGCCAGAGACCATAGCATGCACTGAGGCTGGTTGGGATGATGAGTACCACTGAGTGAAATGCCAATTCCCAGAGTCACTGAAACTAGTCAGGGTCAGATAGCATAGAAACTCTTAAACACACCGTAAAAATACAAGAGACTGATTTCATTATATGAAAACACTATACTGATTTCATTAATATACCAAAGGTGGAGAAGAGGTAGTGGTAAACCAGATCAGTCTGCATTCTCTGGATTGCGTGGTATGGATGGAAAAAGGAAGACTCTGGTGTGGAAAAAACAGAAAGTGAAATACTTGAGGGAATACATGTGAAGCTTACTTGTAAATGGGCTGCTGGAACAGCCCAGGCAGGATAAGCTTCAGTTTCAGCTGAAACACGAAAGTCAATAATCTTCTCTGTAACCTTTCTAAACTCTGCTTTTCTATCACTTATACTGAGGCTGAAGAGAATTAATCTATTCAAGGTATAAGTAAGGATGCAAATATCATATACAGCAGAGCGCTCCTTCAAAGAGAACTAGTTACTCAACAGCCTGTCACAAGCTCAGCACTAGTAATATTTAATGTGTCATTTATCTTACTGAGAAATTCACAAAAAGCAGGAACAATGCAGTTACCATTACCCTTCCAAAGAAAATGAGGGAGGTGGAAGGTGGAAGATGGTCCAAATTACTCTTTTCCCCTTTAAAATATTAGCCTGTAAGGTCTCTTAAAATGGATTTCTCATATGTATTGTATTTCTATAAACCACTTTATAGCTATATGCACTGTACATTAAAAATAAAATTGGGAATACGTCTTCCTAAAAGCTCTTTCTAAAAACGCCATACTTACCCGTGCTGTCTTTGTCCTTTACGTTTCTTTGCTAGTAGAAGACGTGCCCGAGCAGACCAAGTTATCTCGTTCTCAGAGGGCTGCGTCTAGTTTCTAGTCGTGTAATTACTTTGGGTAAGTTGTTTTATCCAAAATGAAGAAGTCTGTTGCAGTCCACGGAGGGTGTCTTTCCATCTGGGCATCAATTAATAGATACTCCAGGCTAAGACTTGCAGTTACAGGACTGCTCTAATTTTTACTTGACAGTAATGAGACTGTCAGAATAATTCTTATCTCAGTACGAATAATCCCTCTTGTGTAGTGCTGATCAAGAGAGAAGACTGTCACTCACCAAGCCTCTCTCCTAGAATGGCCAAATTGCCAGTGATAAAATCTAACAGAAAAAGCCATTAAGGCCAGGTAGCATTGCCCCTGTCAGTGGAGGGCTTTCTTACTAAATGGTTTCCAAGCTTTTATTAATTCTTTTGGCTGCCCATGACACCAGACATTTCAAGTTCTTCTTGAGAAAGGCTACTTCAGACAGGAGTTTTCCAGGAAGCTAAAAGGGCTGTCAGACCCTCTCCTTCTCTCAATAAATGAATGCTCTGCTATTTAAGACATTCAGGTTGAGCTTAGGAAAGCATCATTGTTAGTTACATGCTCAGATTTATTCCGCAAAAGAAAAGCCCAGTTTAATATTCATTAAAAAAAAAAAAAGAGGGTATGGTTTATAGACAGAAAGAATATTATTAGAACTGAACCCAAATCTCTTGGGTGAAGAAGTGATGAAATTGGGATTTACTTTTCCAGTGCATTGGAATATTGTGCAGATAAGCTCTTTCACCCTGGTGGAACAGTCAGATATTGTGGTGAAGGGACCTACAAAAGTTCGAGTTGTGCTTGCCTGTTTTATGTTTATTGCAAATTGTTAATTTTAAATAAGGTAGTTTTACGATAAGCTATGACCAAAGATGGAGAAGATCACTGTTGCAGGACAGCACGTGCACCCACAAAGCTAGCTGCCTCGGCAATAAAAGGGAAGAGAAAGCCACCTCTGACAGGGTCTTTCTTAGAAAGACATTTATGGCTGGACACCAGAGTATCTGAAACTGCCAACACAATGCACCATCAACTCATATCAAGGCTCCAAAGGTTAAGCTACTGTTTCTTCTACCATGAAGACAGACATTGCATGTTACAAAGAAATCAAATAAGTAGGTGTATGACTGGTAATAAATGGAATCAATTATTTCAGGACTTTTGGGCAGGAAGTGGGGAAGAAACAGCAGGGATAAGTTGACTACTATTGAAAAAAGGCTTTGCACACGATGCACTGATGGCAAATAGCCCAGTTTTAGTGGGCTAAGCTATGATATCTATAGATAAATTAAAAATGCAACTGCATGTACCACCAGACTTACAAATTAACGACATCAATCATAAGTGACAAAGAGTCCATTGCTTTTTTGTTGACAAGTATGAAAATTCTGTGCACAACCATGTTCTTTGAGCCAGCAATTTTAAAAGATCAATACTACAAATGAAACAAAAATAGGGTTTTCCTCCTCACCCAAGGAATCCACATTTACCACTAATAACTCTGATGAATGTGTGCATAAACGTAGAAAGTAGAGGATGTCACGTGTGACATACTGACCTAGAGGACTATGACCACGACTGCTTCATTACACTTCTCTGCAGTGCAACAAAACTAAAGAGGCAGTGGAGAAGCGCTCCTGAAATCCAAAACATGTCAAGAAATAAGCAATTACTTTTTGTCTGTCTAAACACATGAAAACAGAGTATGGGAGTGCCAGGGCTGGAGCACTGCTGGCTTGAATCTAGCTTCCCTCCAACCCCCCCGAGCTCAAGTATGAAACCTATGCATAAATTATTTTTGACATTTAGAGCCTAATTATCATGGATGAACTTGATGGGAGCCTGTAGCAACTGCATCTGGGTTTGGGATGGACTGGAAAGCAAAAAGCATTTCTGTGCCCAGTGCAGTGTACCTCAGCCCAGCAATGCTGGGGTGCATGCAGCATATGGAGGGGGAAGATTGTTTGTGTAGGGTCTATACCCAGTTCTCCGCTCTGTAACACTAATATAATTGCCAATGCAATACCTATGCCACCCAGCAGACAAAGAGCTCAAGGTAACAAGTAAATTTAAAAGGTAACTGCCACGTGACTTCAATTGCTCTGCCACTTTCTTTCTGCTTGTTGGTAAATTGCTCATCTGGCAATTCTTGATGGGGTTTTGGCTGATTCAGTTTGCTCTCCTGAAAAGACAAAATAAAACAAGAAGAGATGGAAAACAATGAAAAACACTTCCCCCAGTTTCTCATCTGACAACTTTCACCCTGTTTCACCGAGTACATTATAGACGATGACACACATTAATTGCACCGCGTACAGGACAACACAAAGCAATTAAGGCTTCTCGTGTGCTTCATGGCTGCTCTCCACCCTGTTTCCAGGGGGAGTTATGATAAGAAGTCTCATGACTAGTATGAAACCAACTGCAGTCATCGCTGAATTCATATTTCTCCACGTCTGCCTAACACCCCGCTCAGTGCCAGCTGGTCTTTCTCTTATAGGCAATCTGGCAGCCTGGAACAGCAGATCTAATTTCTACAGATATGGCATGCGACCAAAGTTACCCACGTCTGGCAGAACTGGAGAGCTAAAGGAAACCAGAAAGCATTTGATAACCTACCAGCACAAGGAAGCATTTCCAGTCCTGGTTTCTGGCTTTGAACAAATAATTTGATCTCTCCCAAACCTGGAATAACCATGCATCTGTCTCCCATGCTGTCTCCCACTCTTCACTTCTCGGTGTCCTTTAGTTACTGGACCTATTTCCGTATCCACCATGCATCCCAGCCTGCCCTCTACCAGTGTGTTTAAGTGCACACATCACTGCTGCATCTCTGTAAAATTTGCTAGAAGTACATGCAGTACCTAGTACAAGCTCCTAAGCTTCACACAGGCTTACAGCATTAGTGGAATGCAAATAATATGGCAGCATTCTTAGGATGAAAGATATATTTGTGAGTTAAAGCATAAAAACCACAGGGAGTGCTGAGCTCTTCTCAGATCTCCAGATCTGGAGCTCTCATCTCTACAGACAATTTGATTTTTAAAGACAATAAATACGGGCACTAAATCACAGCTTTGGGCTGTAACTTGCTTTCAGCAAAATCCCCCACCGGAATCAATTCCAGACTGCAGGAATGACCTTGCTCTCCTGACTAATCTTATCATTGTTGATGTTTGGTTTTCCAAACCTCTTCCCCCAGGCCTACTGTCAGCTGTTGCTCTTTGCTACCTCCTACCCCTCCCTAACAGCCTGGCACCGGGACTGAAGGGTCAAATGGTCCAGCCACAGGCAAAAGGGGAGGCCAATTGACCAGCTGAGGGGACTCACGCCATTCATTGTGCCAAGGCCAGCAACGACCAGGCTCCGCTTTTAGCCGTGGCAGTGTTTGTGTGGTGCTGCCCAAGCTCCTTCTGACTGCACTGCTCTAGTGGTTGCAGATACTCAGTGCACGACACAGGGAGGGTGAAGTGAGGCGTTCCTCACCACTGAGATATCAGCATCACTGCGTGTGTCGGTGTGTTCTTTACTTAGTATCCTGTCTCTGTAGAAAACAAGTTACCGTGGCATTGGGATTACAACTTGGCAAGCCTCACCGATTAGAATAGGGAACCAAACTCTTGGGGTCCTTTCCTACAGCAATGTATTGCAATTCTGGAAGCTGTAAAGTTCTGAGTGTTAAAAGCCAGACCCAGAAATACACCTTTTTGTCTCAGGTTTTGATGCTGTGCTTTGCTGCAAGTTAATTGGCAAATCATTTTATTTGCATATCTCACTGGGCTTTTAGAATTCTCTGCACAAAATTTGATTTAGAAAGGAAAGCCTGAGAACCTTTTAAGCTGAGCAGTTGGCAGACACATAGGAGGGTATATAATGTATGCCTATACCATAAAGACATACAGCAGTAGTGGGTGGACTGTATATTTCCCTATGCACTTATTTCTATTTTATGATATTTTAAAATAGGAAATACCATTTAAAGGAACTGATTGCCTCAGGCTGACAAGAATTTACAAGGCTCGCTTGAAATGGTTTTGCTTAACACCAGAAAAAAGTATCATGCAGTTGAAAGCGAAAGTTTCAATCATTCCAGTCCTGGTGACCTCTTCAAGGTATTAAGATGCTATCAGCAGACAGGACTCTTAAAGAGATAAATCTTGGCTTTCCACAGCAGCAGAATAGCATTTGTTTTCATGTCAGGAGTAATGGCATTTCAGAGGGACATATTGATTTCATACAGATTTCAGAGAAAATAACAGCTGGCCAAATACATTAGCGATGCCAGAACACCCAAGCATAACTGAGTGATCCTCAGAGCTGTGTTTTGGGTCTGGGGACAGAAGGCACCCTGGATCTGAGGGCCAGAGAGCTGTGAGCTGCACCCATGTGGTATGAAACCAGGAGTGCTTTTGGATAGTCTTTGAGGACCACCTGAGCACAGAGCCCTGACGCTTACAGCAGGGCTGCAAGGTAGTGAGCAAACAGCTCCATTTCATCCTCCACCCAGGCAGCTCCTCTACTTCACAAGGAACAAAAAAGCACGTTTTACCCCTGGGAACACATGTCAAAGAGATGCTTTCCTGAAGGTGGACTAACAGTTCTAGGAACGCAAAGTCATCCAGCTGGGAAGGCAGAGACTGAGGTCTTCCATCTGTTCTCCTGAGGCCTAGTGAATCTTGAAGAAAAATAGAAGCGTCACATCTCCAGGCCAGAGAACAAGCCACTAAGGTAACCACAGACAGAAGAAAAACCCATTAATTTGAGTCTTGAACAATAGTCTAAGCTTTGATTCATAAACACCTGAGTTCTATATTAAAAGGAAGCCAACCTCAAACTCAAAAACCACACTATGAGCCTCCAGGGTTTGGAGGGGCAGCCCATAACCACTTGTTTTCAATACCTGGTGAAGCTAGGTATCTCCCTACCTCACCAGAAGATCGTGGGTACTGAGCAGTAGCTGCTGTGGCAGAACAGCAGATCTACCATTGAGGCAAAAAATCATCCCCATCTGCATACATATACAGGGTGGCTGTGTGATATTAAAACAGATGGGTCTTCCAAGCATGACTGCTTCTTTTGGGGATAATAATGTCATTAATAGCATCCAAGAAGGAGGCACAGCTCGCCAGAACTGAGGACTCCACTTCAGGACGAAACAGACTTCAGGCAGAAACAACCCCAACCATATTCATAATGTCTCCCCCTGTTTTGGCATCCTCCCCTTCCCAATTCAATTTTATTAACAAATATAATGACTGGGCAAATATTGAAATTAGATACTCAAACCAGCTGGCAAACTATTCCTGAAAACATCTTAATCTTCTGGAAAAGCTCATCATTTCTAAAGCAGTTGGTGACAGTCTTTTAGAAATTGGTACAATCACTGACTTAAGGGGGTTTTAATACTTTTCTTTCTTGATTTGGAATCAGAAGTAGAATTACTGAGGTTTTTAACATGACATGCATTTATTTTTAATAAAATGGTCTAAAACAGAACAAAAAGACTAAAGTGTTTATTAATGCTTTTTTTTTTTAAAAAAAAAACAACTCCATTTGCAATCATGGCAGAGCATGCAGGGCTTCGCTACGTTCCTAATGAAGTCCCCAGCTGGGAGCCTTGTGCCTTGCTTTGGAGGAGGCTTGGCTGGTAAGAGGTATGAATAAAATTTGCAACCCTTCGGCTGAAAACAAACTTTTGGGGCCCAATTTGATGAGATCACATTACCAATAATACATTCTCATTCACACTTTTACCAAACCTATCGAATTCCACAGAATTATTGCAGAAAGAAGCCCTTTATTTTAAGGGAGAACAGTTCGGGCCTTGGCTGTAGGAGTGTTTTGCTGAGCTCAGGTAGGAGTAAGCCCAAGGGAAAAAAGCATCTCAGGGTTTAGCTGTCGGCCTGAACCATGTATTGTACAGGTCTGAAAGCATTTGCAAAGTCACAGAAGTTCCCAGGGACTTTCTCTGGGGCAAGAAGGGTGAGAACTTCACTTTCCAGGCACTGGGTACAGGAACCATCTCCATCACATCCCTACCCTGGGTCTCAAACAGGAACCAGTCCCCTTCACCCAAGCAAATTTAACGCCTTTTGTCAGCATCAAGAAGAAATGTCAGCTCTCACCGATAACAACGCAATTTCCAGTTAAGACCTCACCAAGCCCATTCGACAGCTTCAGATGGGCATGTTTGAGACTGATTTAAAGTAGGTGCAATCTCAAAATAAACACGCTGCTGGCCTTTCAGCTCCTGATCTCCTGCAGGACAGAGGTGGCATACGGAGAGCAATTGCTATGACCCACGCTTCCCTTACCACTCTTATCTCCCACACTTGAAACATATCTTCTAGTGACAGAGAAGAGAGCAGAGCTGGCTCAAAATGATGGTGTTTTTAAAGCCTGTGTGTGTGTTGGGGGAAGGGAGTGAAAGGAAAAAAGGAATGGCAATGTTTTTTTCTTGTCATTCATTATAAAGAACATCTGACAAGATTTTAATGAAAGAATCTGATTTTTGAAGCAAAAATAGAAGACCAACTTCCAAAATTATCTGAAAGCAAATGTGATAGTTTAAGAAGTAAATAGCATCCCTCACAGAATTTGCATTCTGTATTCAGCCTTGGACTAACCACACAGTGCAGGGCCCCTAGCACCCCAAAAGAGCTCCCAAGCTTCACCTCAAGCTTCAGTGCAAGCCAAATGGCCCCAAAGATGGCAGGCCTGTTTCACATTACTCTCATGGAAACAAAACAAGTCCCACTGAAATAAAGCACTTTTAAAGATCAACAAAGACAGCCCTGAGGCTTCACCCCTCTTTCTGCATCATGTGCAGCCTAGGAGAGCCTCAGAGTGCTCTGGTACTGCTGCATGTCAGTACTGAAGTCACACTGCAAGAGAGGCTGTGTAGAGGAACCAATTTAGGATGAGAACCAATACAATTTAGCTTTAAATTATGGAGCTAAGATGTTCTCCCCCTGTCAAAGAGAAAAAGCATTTCCAGCTTATTAAATAGTCCACAGCTGCTGATCTATATATTACACTAGAAGGCCCAACTTTTTATGTGTGGTGACTGAAAGGGTGAAGAACCACCTGGTTACAAACAAAAGACTTCCCTGAAGTGGTAGGGTTATGTTAGACTGGCATTTTGCAGAGGAAAGAGAAGGATGCCTAGGGCAAGGAGCTGCAGTTCATTTCTGCTTTTCTGAATTACTGTTAGTAGGACTGCAATTGGACCCAGGAGCCTGACTGTTGATCAGGCTTCACCATGCTTAGCAGTGTGTGAACACAAAATAAAATTGCATTCTCCTAAGAGTCCTTTTCATGCTTTTAAATAAAGTCACTAAAGTCATAGCTGGATTCCTCTGAATCTCATTTATAAATCAAAATAATTATTTTAGCAAGTGATGACAGGTAATAAGTGGCACAGTTTCTTGTCTTCTCCATGGCAGGCTGAGCCACTTCCCCTGGTTGCAGGATGATTGCCCCATCACTCCACCCCACACTCACATTTCCCCCCTCACTCTTCCCTCTTCCCACACCCAGAGCTGGGAATTTATTCAGCTGAGTGCTGGATGAAAAACTCAAAGACAAAGATTACGTTATCTACAGAGCAGCAAAGGCTCTCCTTACTGTTTAAGCACCAGTAGAAATCGTATTTGCCAGTCTTTACGGATATGGCCTACATATCTGCTTGCACACACTTCACAGCAAGACATCCCACAGCTGAACACGTAATTCTCACATTCAAAACCACCCAAGAAGGAGGGAACTGACTGAATCACTTTGGGGGCTAGCACCAGAGATCTGCACCTTGCTGGTTTCATTACCTTGGAGAACAGCACAGCAGATTCATAAGTCACATTTGAATCGCTATTAGACACATCCAAACCCTGGGTGTATAACCAAAATCTTGGATGGGAGTCTGTTTTATCCCATTTTTAAGTCTCCTGTGTTTCTGGGATAACAAGGACTGAAACCATTGATCTCAAATGAGAGTGGGCTTCATCATCTGAACCACCAACAGGGGCTGAGTTAGAGGGATGGTCTAGCCCCAGGAAAGAGAGAGGAGCCCAAATCCTGCATACCAGCATCCAAACCTGAGGACAGAGCTTCCTTGGCACTTAAACCCAGCCTGTATTCTAGGACTCCAACACAATATATATCACAATCCCACCAGCTGACCACAGATCTACTAAAGCTGTACTGTTGTAGGGACTGTGCTCCGGCTGATGATGGAATAAGGCACCTGATGCCATCTGCTTTCACTCTTTTAACAATATACAATACTATTATTTTTTCCCTGTTCCCGTCTTTTATATCCTGGAGGGACATTAAATGCAACACATTCCTGTTTGTCACTGGCAGAGAAACAGACTTCAGATTAATCTCAATATCCAAGAAGTGATGCCACTGGTCACAACAGCTCTGCAAAGGGGTTGTGGTGGGATATGGGAAGGAGAAAGCACCAGCAGCACAGACACTTGGCATAAGAGAGAGACCTCCTCACAACTTGTGAACAGGCTAGAAAAGAAGGTGGTTCCCCACCAGGAACGCAGACAGGTTGGTTAGGATGGCTGAGTTAGAAACAGTCTTCCAAGGAGTTTAGAGCTGAATTTTGCTCGCATGCCCAACATCAAGGATTGAGCTGCAGTTATTTCTCCAGATTTCTGGAAGTTATTCACATTAGAAAAAAAAAAAAAAAAAAAAAAAAAAAACCAAGGACAGAGAAAACAGGTGCAAGGCATGAACAGGAAACAGCACTTTTCCAGTGGGGGTGAAGGCTCACATCCCTGAGCAGTCCAAGTTTCCACATCCCTAACTCTTGACCCATCTCACCCCTCAGCAGACGGTGCCTGAGACTTTCCTCTCCTGCTGCCTGCATTAGAAAGCAGGCACAGGAGGCAGATAGCCTCAAAATGCATTTAAAAGCGTTAGTGTTATGGATAACATAATGCCTGGAAGATGTGTTCTCCTCTTGCTCTGGAGCTACTTGTTTCCAGTAAAGCTCTGCCACAGATGCTTGCCTGTGCTGCTGGCTGCTGCTTGCACTGCTTACAAAAAGACAGAAATCCAGTTTCAGCTGCCTGTGTGCTAGTCTAGGAGGAAGGAGTGATGTTGAGGAGCTCAGCGGCCATCCTATACAAACCCAGTCATCCCTCCGCCTGCCCAGCTCCCCGGGGAAGCCGGTTGCAATTCCTTACAATAACCAGAGGCAGGATATTTCCCCAACTTGTTCCCCCACTCCCCGTGCAAGACAACGGGGAAAGCAAACAAGATTTAAGGCAGCCATCTCCGCAGCTCAGGGGAATCATTCCAAAGATTAAATCAGCGCTCTGCCATCAGCTGAGCTTAGCACATTGCAGCTGGCGCAGTCATTTAACTCCGTGGCTGCCACAGCCCGAGCTCTGGGATGACAGGCGAAGCCCCACCAGCCACCGCCCAGCTCGGCTTGCTGGCGAAACGCAGTGCAAAGAGGTAAGAGAAAAGAGCAAGGCAACGCAGGGCTGGGCTGGCAACAGGGCACCGAGTCCCTGCAAGTGCTGGGGCTCTGCAGGGCTGGCTGGGCGCACGGGTGGGAAAACAGCGGGAGGCTCCCTGCCCGCTGCTGCAAAGTGCAGGTGGACTCCGGAGGCTGCTGCTTATGCCCACGGCCAGGCCAGGGAAACCCACCCAGGAAGAGGTGAGCAGGCTCACAGCTCCGGTGGGAGGCTGTGCAGGCGCAGCAGAGTGCAGCTGATAGGAGAGCGCGCTGCGGTTTAACCTGAATAATTCACCGCCACAGGAGTAACAATCACCAGTTATGAATGCTATTATGCTACAAAAGCAGAGTTCAGATCTTTGCAGTTTTAGCAGCAAAATCTAGGGCGCCTGGGGGTTTTGCATAATTTTTTTTTTTTTTTTTTTTTTTGCTTAACTTCACCCCTCCCGTAGCCAAAGGTGTGTGCAAAACCTCACCTAGACTTTCCTCTCACTGATGTATTCATAGGTTTGGATGTTTATGCAAAAAATTTCTTGCAAGTTCAGGAAGTTTGTTCTCAAACTGTTTTGTTTTGTTTTTCCCCTTTTTTCCCCAGTCTGAAAAATGATGTAGCAGCCATGGTCATTTTTCACGTACATTTCTTCCCTACACACATACAAACAAGCCCTTATATAAGGTGATGTACTTCTTTACAGCTCATTTCCTTTACTTTCCAAAAAGGTAAAGAAATCTGCTTTACAATAAGGTTTCCCTCCATCCTCTTAAAAAAAAAAAAAAAAGAGTGTTTTTGTTTTAAGTAAGTATGAACTCATTTGTTTTCTTTAATGGTGGCCACTTATTCTTCTTTTCAAGACGGGGCCATCCACAGAAATTGCACCTTCTACTGAGATTGTAAATACATCTAGATAGAGAAGCAAGGTAGCTCTCCTGGAAAATAATAATATTATAATAAAATATATATACACAAGCAAGGGCAATAGACTGCCAACTGACTTGGAACATCCATGGACATAAAATCCAAACAAGAAGCATCAAAAAAGGACAGAAATAATATGCTAGACTGGCCCTGGTGTTGAAGATTATGGCTCCATCTCCCTGTTTTAATGCAGGTTCCTTACAACCTTGGGGAAGTCACCCATGTTAGTGGCACATGAGTCTTGCTTGGTGAGGAGGACAAAAAAAAGGAAGGCTGCAATGTCTCCTCCTACTTTAGGATTCAAAAAGCAAAGTATTTGCAAGGGAGGGCTTGATTTTGCCTTCACAGCAGAGAAATGGATGAGATGGCACTGGGAGGGATTCCCACAAAGCATCTCCTGTTGCTTTGCAGCTGAGAGCTGTTAGCAGCTCTGCTTTGACTGCAGATCAATGGATGAAAGGGTTAATGTTTGCGAAGATCATAACACTCAATTTTGGGAATTAAAAGCAATTACAAGATTTAGATGGGAAATGATATAAGCTACCTGAAGCCACGAGACTACTTAACTTAGATGAATAAAATAACCTTTGGACCAAATCAAGTTCAAACCATCCCTCACATAAACACTCCATTAAATGTGTATGTTAAAGAGAAGAATTTCCCTGGGATGCTTGCTCTGGAGCCAGCCTGGAGCCCACAGCTCTACACACGAGGGCCAGAAGAAGCTGGGTCGCTGGTCTAAGAGCTGCGTCCCTGGTCTAAGCTGGCCCACCAGCTTGCATTTCCTTCTCATCCTGGCATGTGCTGCAGCATTCCGCCCAGCACGTGTGGGCAGACCACTGAGCAGCTTTCCATAGCATCGTGTGCCCTGGAGGGGCAAAGCCCAGCCAGCACAGGGAGAAGCACACCTCTGTGCACAAGGGCTCCCACATCAACGGGACGCATCGTGCTCCATGTCACTACTGGGCGCCACTTGTCCTTGTCCCAGCCGCAGCACTGACGGAGCTCCAAACCCAGCATGCGGCACAGCATCTTCAAGGCAATTAACTTCTCCTCGCTGGGCTGCACGGCCCCTCAATCACTCAGGCAAGCAACTAAAGCGAGCAGGAGAGTAGTATCGGCGCAGAAAAAATATGGCTGTCTGGAAACAGCCACTTAGGCTGATTTTATTATGTGGATAAAGAAGAGATCTGGTTAGTAATAAGTCTATTAAAATGTTCTGGAGGAAAAAAAAACACAAATGCATCAATCTTCAGAGGACATCTGCTCTACAGATTAAGCACTGGTTTGGGACTGCAGAGACTCTGATCCCACCCCCGGCAGCTACCAGGGTCCTGGACAACCTTGGCTCGGTGACCTCACATCTCTGCGGCTTGCCTCCTCTGCGTTCAGGCTGCAGGAGGCTATAGGTGAAAAATCCATAGGGAAACATTTTCATGCTTCATTAGGTGTTTATTCAGAGCTTAAAGGCAACCTGTTGCCCCCAAGATAACAGTAACTTCTGACATACTTAAACAGCTCAAACAATATTGGGTTAAAAACCTCCTGAATGTTTTATTCAGATATCACACCTAGCTGTCCCCAAGTCACTTTTCTAGCATCAATTGAATTACTCTCAGTTTACACAAGGGAAAAACATTTAAATGCTGCTACACACAATTCAATACATCATCATGCAGATGACGACTTTCTTTCAACAAAACGAGGTTAAGGCTTTGGTGTGAACTATCCAGGAACCCTTCCACTTTAATAGGAGCTGAGGATGGTGGGCTCAGAGCCAACATTGCAGTTTTCAGAGCAGGTGTTCGCTGTCTCCTTCCCCTGACTTCTCACTAGAAAGATTTCAAATCAATACTTGCAATGCATTTACCAACAGTCAGGTCCTATTTCATGCATTAAAATAATAAAAAGAGCTCATAGCCCTTTCCTGCTGGAGTTTAATACTGCCTGGAAGAAATGCAAGTGGATGACATTTCCATTACCAGATCACTGACTGAATGCCTCTTGTACTTGCAGCACATGCTGCATTTGCAGGCACAACCTAATATTTTTTAAAAAATAATATGTATATATATATATATATACACACACACACACACACACTCCTTGAGACCTCCCTCCTTAAGATCAGGAGCTAGGTGCTGATAAGATGAATGAATGCTCAGTGTTTCTTGAGCTCCAACTATAGAAACAAATCCTACAGGCAAGAGATAAATCACCCCACTTAACTCCTTGAAAGTTTGCTTAGCACAGAAAAGAGGGAAAACTACATGCATAAGGGAAATGGCTGTCAAAGGCTGATTAAAAAGCAATCTCAAATCTCTCTGAAGACTTGGGAAATGAAGTATCTCACTTGACTTCAGTCATTTCATTATTTCTTTCTGAAAATAAACAAGCAATATTGCTTATCCTTTCCATCATCCCTTCTCTCCATAATGCAAATTGCACCTTGTCCTTCACGTTCAGTCCTCAGATGCAGAGACCAGCCCCGAGCTCCTACTTCAGTGCAAACCCAGCCATCGGCTCCAGGTGTTCCTGTGCAAAGTCTCTCACCTCTCTCCTTCGAGCAAGGCAGTAAGGCTTTAGAGAGATGATAAGCAATGGAGCATCTAATGTGTCTTTACGTAAACTATTCTAATACGTGACTCATTAAGAGTCTGCACATTAGTCAAAAGACTGTAAGCTGACAGTAGTTAATCTAAGCTAGAAATAAAGAGCCTGGCCTGACCTTCTACCGTCTTCAGTTCTCTCCTATACAGGAGTTCATAAACCATGACCCATCTCTAGGCTGCTCTTGAATGAGGAAGATACACTGAATGTCTTAAATCACTTTTGGAGATTCTTCAGCTTGGGATCACCTGAACACCACGTTTCTAGGTGACTTCCAGCTTCTCAGTATCATTTTTGAAATATGGACACCAGAAACAGCATCAGTCTTGCTGTGCCTCACAGAGAGGCAATCTGGCTCAGCATTCCCGGGATCACACGTGCCCTTTCCCTCTACCACAGCCTCACACTAGAGGCACAACCTTACTCAATACCTCATCATAGCCTTAAAGAGATGTTCAGTGGTGCCAGTTTCCAAGGCATTAGCAAACATGACCCACACACCATTTTCCCAAGCATGAAACCTTTCATTTGGCATCTCCCAAGCATGCTATTTAGATGACCACGCTCCTCTAATAGTGGGAAATAGAATAGTAGCATTCAAACTGTCCTTTTTTTTTTTTCCTTCCAAGGAATTGGGACTACTTTGACAGCAGTTTCAACCATTTATGATGCATGGTAAGTCATGAAGTCTTTTTTTTTGTTTGTTTCTTCCATGCTTCTGTGGAAGACTACAAAGTTTTGCTTAGTTTTTACCCTGGGGAATAATAAATAATCAGGAGGCGATGCACTCATTTGACACATCCCTTGGTTTGCATGCAGATTGGATATCGGCAGGAACAGCAGGCTTCCCCAGAACATATGTGCAAATATTCAAGAATAGCAAACAACAAGGATAAACATAGTTGGACCAAACAGCTTTGCTGAATAGAAGTGAATGTTTGCAAATGCTGCTTTGCAGTATTTGACCTGCACTAATGAGCTCTCCGTATTCAATAACCGGGTCTTTCAGGCAAAGAAACCTTTCTGATGAAGGGTGCACACTCCTAGCATCCCCGTGGGGCATGAAAAAGGGGTTCTGATGGAGCATCTGAGACACCACCGGGTTATTACAGGTGCATATAATTCCCCAAAGCAACCACTTTAAACATATATCCTCGGTGAGATCTGATATTCACTAATTATCATTCAAATGAATCCACTGAGCCTGAATGCTGTGTTCGCATTAGAACTTGACATTGAACTATATGGTTCTTAGCTTTTATAATTTGAACCTTGTCTGACTACTATATAAATTAGCTATGTATCCCTAGGATGATCCACTGGACTCTCTGCCAGCTGAAGAACATTGGTAGTTTTGAGGGGGATACTTCCATATTCTCCAAAATTAAGCAAGAAAACTGAATATTTAGATTCCACAAAAAAAAAAAAAAAAAACACAGCGAGCACTAGAATTTACCTTTACTAGAAGAATAATAGTATTTATCTGAAGGAGCACTGGCTCAGAATAGATGCTGCCAAGACGAACGATTAATGCATATTAATTGTGGTAAAGAGTGTTCTATTTCCAAGTGTTTTTGAATGAAAAATTGGGGATTGCATAAAAAAATCCACTCGTCTCGTTCAAGTGCCTTTTAAATCTGTTTTTTCACCTTCTGAAAGGAAGAATTTGCATTTAAGGAACATTTTTAGGAAAACACATAGTTCAAACTGGAATCAGTTTCTGACTTTTCAATTGCCAATTTATCGCCATAAAAAAGGGGGTGGGGTGGGGAAGGAAATGGAAATGGGAAGGACACATTACAGGAAGAACAGTTTGCAGCCAGCTCTAGCATACTAATAAGCAGACGAAGCAACCCAGAAGGATTTCTCTTTGGTAACATTGGTTTGAAGAACATTAACAACAGTTGCCAAGGAATGGAAGCAACATCTGGTAGAAGAAGTTTGGAACCAAGTTTCATTCATATTCAGCTTTCAGAAATGAAGAGATCAGTGCTGGTCAGAAAAGTGTTTTAGCTTGCCTTTTTTTTTTTTTTTTTTTAATCTGCATGTACATTTGCAATGGGGGAAGGTACTTTTTTAGTACAGAAAATAAAGACCAAATACCAAAAATTGACCACTTTCCCAAATAAATTCACACTGAATACAAACGCAAGCCCCAGTCCTTGTGTTTCCCACCAGCTGCTGGATAGCCCTGGCCACCTGAAGGAACAACCTGGACCGGTGCATCTCTGGTTTGCAAGGGCCATCCCTTCCAGAACAGCCTCGAGCACCACAGCCCACCCCACACACATGCTGCTACTGCACAGGCCTCCCTGGAAGAGACCATTTACCCAGGCAGCACTCCAACAAGAAACCTGGAGGCATCCTCCTTTCCTGCCTTTCAAGAATCCTCTCCAAACTCAGACAGGAGAAAACCGCCTCATTTATCCATACGCGAGCTGCAATTTTTAATCTCAGCCTCTCCTCTTTGATTTTACTTCAACAAGTCTCTTTTCCATTAAGTGCTTCATCAGACAGCCGTAGAAAATGCTGCATAAAAACAACCTACACGCATCTTAGACCTCCTTCAATTTGTCAGCCTCCATTTTAGTTCGAGCTGTTGTTTCTTAACACCCTGCTGAGCTGCAGCTTGCTTAGTTGAGCAGGGGATTCCTCAGTTTTGCCTGGCTCTAAGTATTTGTGTGGCTGATACTGTTTCTTCCCTTGGAAGAAGCGCTCGCTTCCTGATACAGAAGAAAACAGAACAAGAAGTTTCCAGGGGAGCAAGGTGGTGAGTTTGCTCAATGCCCTCCTTTACCTCTGCAAAAGAGCACAAGGTCAGAAAAGATACTGGTGTTTTGATTTAGGCATCAGCCCCTTCACTGAACAGGAGCTGGTACAGCTCTAAGGGTGATTTAGAGATAATTCTTGCTTAAATACACTCCTAGCATCTGAGAGGAGATCCCACCATCATAACCCATCTAAACTCCCCCCCTTCCATGGAGAGGGGGAACACTGGTGTAAAAACAAGTTACCAGCTCTGCCCAAAATACCTAACGTGGAGACAAACACACTGGCACATTTTGCTTCCACGGAGCAAACTTTGGTGGGGAGGAAGGCTGATGGTTGTCAGAAGAACCCAGATTTGTTTAATGCCCAATGTTCACCATTTCCTTCATAAAAATGTTGCATTCCTAATGGCTTTTATACTGATTCCATCTGTAAAATTCCCCTATTCATTCATTCACTGCGCAGCTGATGGGAATCCAACTGCCTGTATAGAGAGAGCAATAAAGATTCAGGCAAAGGAATAGTCACAACCGCAGGGATCAATCTCCATGAAGGATGCCAGGTGTCAGCATCCCAACAGCCTCGACAGGACTGCAGGAAGATGGTGTCCCCGCTCTCAGGGCTAAATTATCAAGATACAATGCACCATGCAAAGCCTGGCCAAGGACTGTGTGTGTCTGAAACTTGGATTTACTTTGATATCAGTAGCAGGTGTTCCCTGTGCAAGGCACAAAAGCCGAAATTGCCCCAGATGTCATGTTTTGTTTCCATGGAGACTCTTCACTGCTCTGCACAAACCAGTGTTACTTCCTCAGCACAACCTGGGAAGTAAACAGTTGATCAACATAAAGCAAGGTAGTGCCCTGCTTAATTAGCATAAATTGGGAAAACTTCCACTGAAATTGAACTGTAAGGTCCCCAGGCCTGAATTTCATATTTGGAGCAAAAAAAATTGTTCAAGTACAGAGCACACAGGGGACAGGAAGCATCAGGAGCTCTGCCACCTGAGTAACCTCTCCAAAATGCTGCAAGAAAAAGTGAACCAGAAGGAGCAGAAAGCTGGTTTGAGGCTGGGAAAGTGAGTCAATACCTACACAGAAGGTGAAGCAGCAGCAGCTGCCAGGTCAAGATGAGAGGGGATGGTTCGAAGCAGGAGGATAAGGTTAATACAAAGCTTAGCTCCAACATGTGCCCTAAATTTCTCTTTCTACTCGGTATTTCTCCATAATTATATGGCTAGATACAAGGCCTGCTGACAACAGAGGAACCTGGAATCAGGGACCCGAACATCTGCTAGTTCAGAGCAGGGAGTGCTACATCACTCAGGTAACTGCACCAAGAACACTTCACCCCAGGGGGAAAATGAATGAGCACAGCTGAAAAAGAAGCTCATCAAGTTGGGATGGATGTGAGCTCTTTTTCACATTTGTATCAAGGAACATTTTCATGCAAACAACTTTGTCATTTTTTTTTCCTAGTTTTCCTTTCAACAATATCAACAAAACAATAAAGAGGACTAGGACTATTATGCACAAGTGGCATTCCTTGTGGAGCAGCAACAGCAGCTCTGGAAGATAACGTAATCCATCAGAGAGGAAACAAGTGCTTTGTCCAAGCAAGGTCCAGTGCCAACACTTTGATTGTTCATCTGTATGTTTTTTAAATTAAGTTTTCAAAGAATGTAAGTGGAATATTTATTGCAAGCATTACTCAAAATAAATTGTTTCTCAAAAACTGAGGTTTAATAATAAGCATCAATAAACAGTTTAAGTAAACATTTTTGGTTAAGACAGGGCCAAAACCAAAATGAAACCAGAGAAATAAGAAATTTTCTAAGTTTTTGTGCTTAATTCCATTTGAGTAGCTAACTCGCACTTTCAAAGGACTCCAGTTCTTTTCACAAAGTGACACTCGTTTTTTGTGCCCCCCTCCTACAGGAGCACGCCATACACCTGCCACAGGATTTAACACCCACGACCAAACTATGGATCATTTTATAATTGTAGTGAGACCCAGGCTAATCCTCTTACCGTACGCTGAGGTACATGATAACCTGTTACCTCTGTCTCTCCCTAAGACTGCACTCTGAGTATGTTGTAAGAATTAAATTTAACTCCCACTCCCCTCAGCCCATGCCTTAGCTAGCGTATTGGCTTAAATTCACAGCTTTGCCAACCCTAAGTGGAATCACCAAGAAAGAGGAAAGGAAGAAAGAAATGAATAAGGATGAGAAAAGCCGATAACTCCCCCAATAAGCACCACAGCTGAGCTAATGCTAGAAGTGTGCATTAAATGGGGAATATCTAACCAATAAAAAGGGATTCCCTGCAGTGGAACATACACGAATCATTTGTAGTATCCTTAAAATCTTACGACCCTGACTTTAGCCAGGATTTTTAAAGCAGGAATCAATACTGTTTCAAAGACTTCAGTCTCCCCAGGGTCTCCTCTTGCAAAGCCCCAAGGCACTGGGCCTCTCCCAAGCACATCAATAATCCTCATGCACCAAGGCACGGATTTCACATCACCGCCAGCCCCCAGGCACAGCTCAACCCAGCAGACACCGGAGTCACCCTCGGTGTGTTGGCCCCACAGCAGGTCAGGCAGTAGCTTCTCCACACACCTTTGCATACCTGTGGGCACATCGAAGTATTGAAGGAGAATCTAGATTCTAGAAGATTTTTATCCAGAAGATTTTAATCCAGAAGACTTTAAACTGCATTTCACCCTGGTCAGAATAAGCCAGCTGAAACATTATTCTCCAAATACACTGTTTAGGACCTGAAGAAATTAGAAAAACAGCCTCAGGAATACATTTTGTCTTGGATGGGTCCTATTTTGATGTCTTCCTAAAAGGTATGAATACAAGAATTTGCTAGCTTTTTATACTTAATGTTTTAAATCAATATTTTTTGGTTGGATACCAAGGAGAAAAGCATATTATAAACACAGCCTGACCAAGCAAATTATGTGGGAAGGATAATGAGTAGTAGAAAAGGTGCAAATAAATTAACAGAGGTGAAATGTCTGTTAAAAAAAATCTCAGTATTCTAAGTTATAGAGTATCCATCCCTCCTGAAGAAAGTAGCAGAATATGCAGATTTTATAAGAAAAGCTTTTCAATAGTTCAAGGCTGCAGACATAGCCTTTTAGTTGTAGAACAGTGTCTATATTTAAGAAACAAAAAGGAAACAACCTAGTCTATTTGGTAAGAAATCTATTAGCCTGACTTTAATAGCCTCCAGGTCTTTAGAAGATGTTTCGAAGCAAAGTATATTGTGAGTAAATGGAAACCAGAGTCCTAACACATATACATTACCTACAGACAGTTTGAATTTGGCAGACCCAACATCCTTCCCTGTCAGGAGAGGCAAATGAGACACAGGCACTGTAACCTTTACCAAGGCTTTAGGTGGCATTTCCAGCAATTACTTCCCATCTCGACACCACAAGTACTCCCTAGCACTGAGAACAATTGTACATTGATGACATTTGCAAGTGACGCCAGCTTTGTAGGCCTCACCAGGACAGCAGAGGACTGTAATATCATGCAGGTATGGATGACTGACTACTCAATTAACAGAACTGGTACCTAAGATTTCAGATCACTCCAAAAATAGCTTAACTTTGAAGTAAAAATTAAATTCCGGTTTTAAACTACACATCTATACTTGGAAACATTTGAAGAATCCTATGCTGACAAAGTCACCATAATGAAGCCACAAAGAAGGTTACTGTGATCCCAGCGTACACAAGAGGAGACCCAGCCCCTGGAAGCGTGGCTGTGCTCAATACCATGCACAAGGCACCTGTGAGATATGCATCTCAAAAGGTTGCATGCAGTTCAAGCACAGTTTAGAAAAGATGAACTCAGAGGGAGAAAGGACTTAGCACAGTCTGAGTAATGGAAAGATTATGAAAACTAAAATTGAAGCTCACACTCCTTAGTTCCCAAAATCTCTTAGAGTAAAAAAATCTGGAGAGGGCACTTTTTATTTTTGAAGGACAAGATAGGTCCTCAATTCCCCAGATAACAACCCACAGCACAGTCCTGCAGCCAGTGTGGACAGCCATAGAATGCTTTTTTTTTTTTTTTTTTAAATCTCTCCTTTATTGCAGCTTGCCTGAACATCCCATAAAAAGAGGAATTACTACAGTGGAAGAGTGAAATTGATTATGCAGATAGCACTGTCAAATGCAGGAAGGAAAACAAACTAGAAAAAATAGAGCAGAATAAATTGTTTCTGCAATCTCAGAGTGAGTTACTTGTAAAAAATGGAAGATAAGTGAGAAGGGCAGGGTGTTTTTTTCGCTTGTTTTTATTTCTTTTAAAGTTTCCACTGTCCTTTTATATCAAAGATGTACTTATGATTGTACTTTCCTTGTTATTTCCCCTGCATAAACGTGAATATCCTGGGAAATCATTGGCAAATTACCCAAAAAGAAAGCTGGAAAAAACTGTTTAGCTGAGGAACCAATCAATAAGACTGCTCAGAGCAAATGCTTATCTGCATCCTGTTCGAGATTGACACGGGAGGTATTAATATTGTATGTGCTTGTCTAGTGGATAAAATAATCGAGCACCATCAAAATGCAAAGCAGCTCCTGCAACTTTGCCTTCTCCAGCAGTGAAATCTGCTTTTCCATCTGAATTCCCTTTCTCCTGCAATGCCATCTAGAGGAAACCAGGCAGATGAAAAGGAGGGCAGAGACCAAGGGATGAGAAGGCAGCAGGTGCCGGGTGAAGACGAAACTTCCCCCAGACCTAGCTAATGAAATGAATTAGGCTTTCCAATCTACGAAGCCATTAGAAGCAGGGCAAGCCCTGGCTCGGATGCCTTGCTGGGATTTGCATAGCAGCTCGCACCTGAGCAGCGGGTGACTCAGCAAGAGGATTTCCCACGGCACCTTTCTAAGAACTGCACTGCTTCTGTGCTACGGGTCTCTGGCTGCCGAAGGGAGACGCAATTCATGAGGATTTCTGCAATTTACATCTGCAAACAAGTGAAAGAAAAGCTTAAACATCCCAGATTTGACAGGAGGAATAAAGGAAAAAGAAAAATCGGGAACTAACATTTGCAGTGAATTACAGATGCCTCCAGGCAAACCAGCACAGCGCCAGGAATTTGGCTAGGGAAGTCTGGACCCTGATTTTCACCCTCATCTGCATGCTCCTTGCTGGGACCTTGGGCACTAATTCAGCTCCCTATTAACTTCTTCTCAGAGGGGTTGTTTGCGAAGGACTAAGACTTTGAGACATCCAGATGACAGCACATCTGCACGCCCAGCAATACGCTGTTCTGGCAGCTTCAGCCCTGTTCCGTATGGCATCAGGCACTGCAGTCACTGTCCCTTAACTCCACAGGGACTAACACGAGAACAAGCAGGATTAAAACTTAAGCAATAAGCTTGCCACATGGAATACAGAATAATATTGGAAATGCATCACCCCTTTCGCCTAAACAGAATTAAAACTGTTTTTCTCAGATCACAGCTCCCACATACTATTAATACAGATGTTCCTACCTGAGGGCTCAAGCTTTATCCTTGGAGTTTCCCCTCACTTTTTTTAAAGTATCAGTCACTCAGGGTGGGGAACAAAAAAAACACACACAACCAATTCTCAGACTTCGGGGAAACAAAACAGTTCAAAATACTTTGTTTTGACAAATGATGGCTGTATTTTTACCCTTGAAGCCTAAAGGACATTTTAAAGTCATAAGCTTGATGAAATCAGCAATAAGGCCATATTACCACATCTTGATGCTTTTAATAAAAGATCCAAGTAAAAGAAAAATATGTTATTTTATTTGGGTCTGGACATTGCCTTTTTTTTTTTTCTTCAATGACACGCCTTTACAATGTACACTGTTAAAAAGGTGCTTTAAGAAAATGTGCTTTTCCGGCACAAAGTTAAAGAAAAGATAACTTTCAATGGTAAGGAGAAGGGAAAAAAATGAGAGCTCTGGATGCACTGCTCAGACAGACTCCTGTGACTGACAGGAATCTCCATTCTCTACGAAGCCTATTGTTTGAGTCTGGTCTTGCAGGCAGTTAGCTGAAAAGCAGGAAATTTTTACGCTGTGTTCCAGGGCAAACGTTATCCCCGGTACAGCACATCCAGAGTACTGAAGGCTACTCGAGTCTATGGTTGGCTCTTGATTTTGTAAAGATTTGTTGCTTCCATTTTTACAAGGATTTTCATCGTTCATATAATTAGTTCATGCTTTGTTAGTTAATATATTTTTACAAAATTCTTTTAGTTGAAATATACCAGTTGCCTACAAAAAAGCTCTTCCTAAGGTCTAGCCAATAGCCACACCTTGCAAGACTCCATTGCGGAGGTACAAGGATGGATAGGACATTAGAAATGAGACGTAGTTATGGAAACACCATCCTCATGTGCAAAAGTGTGTGGGGTAGTGGTCATACACTGACACAACGGGCCTGGCCACGCTTAAGGTGCGTGATCATCCTTCCTGCAGGGCTGGTCACATCATATTTCTCATACGGGCACCTCCACCTCCTCTTAGTTATTTTACACCTTAGCAACTCAAACAAACATCCCAGGCATCAGCTCCTTTGGGACCCTTTGCTAGTTTGCAGGAGGGTTGTTCCCCCTGCTTCATTCACTTTGACAACATCCTCATCCCCATTTTACCAAACAAAAGAAAGGGATGGAGGGGGTATTTTTTATTATGATGATATTTAAGAAGTCCTTACACCCTCTGCCTCAATGTTGGTTTGAGCTGGTGCCACACAAAGAGGCACAAGGACATCTCTGTGTGCAGTATAAGTGCAGATAAGGCTTCTTTCATGAAGCTATTGCCCTGCCAGAGACAGCAAAGGCCAATTTCCATAGCTGCTCTCCAAAACCTCACAAATGATTCAACGATCAAAAAGCACAACACATGAGCTCAATTTACAAAGCAGCAGCTTTGTATGCCTCGTGCCTAAATAGCCCGACTTCTCCCAAGTGCACAGAGGAAACCAACACATTTGCTGCCTGCACGAGTGACTCTGCCCCACAGCTCCCCAGCAGCCAGGGGATTTAAAACCCCCTGGGACTGATCACAAAGCTGCAGCTTATTCAGGTACGCACTGCAAACCGGTGCTGACAGCAAGGAGGAGCCCTGAATATTCAGTAACACGAGTACATCGTAGTCAAGTGCGTCGCTGTCAGAGGGAGCTGAGATGCTCTTTTAGTTTGTTCTGTCACAAAACAAGGAAAGTTAAAAATCAAACAACTAATGGGAACGCACCAGAACCACTGTTTGAAGTGGATAAAGCTGGAGCTGATTTTTATTCTTTGTAGAGTGGCTCTCGGAGAATTTCAGATTTGGGACTACACATGTCACAGTTTTAATGGCTTTTCTAGAAGACTGTATAAATGTAGGAGAGTTTCAATAAAATACAACAGTTGAGTCGATGAAAAAGAGACAACTGCAGCAAAGCAGTGATTAACCCCCAAGGATGATGGAAAGGTTAGTTTGCTGAGAGCTTAGCAGAGGCACCACCAGCTGCTAAGCCGATGAAGGGTGGGCTCTGAGTACCAAGGCTTTGCTATGGATTCAGAAGAAACTGGTCCTCCGGAAGGAGAAAGAGTTCAGCTGCAGGAACTCTGAGCAGCTTTGCAGCCGGTTGCAATTCCCATGGGGCACCAGAAGCACGGCCACACTGGCAGGCACCCACCTGCTCCCGGGATGGGGAAGGTTGGAGAGATGCCCTGGCTCTAGGGAAGCTCTCCTTTCTGATAAAGCCTCATCTGCTCCAAAACAGAAGGCTGTATTCCTTCACTGGGAGCGAGAGGGACAGCAAAGAAATGTGAGATAAATCATGCCTGACACTGCTTTTTTAATACATTGCTCCAAGACAGCTAGACCAAAAAATGTCCATGCACTAACCTTGATCCAGAGGTTATTTGTGCTCAATATATTAAAAAATGGTTCATGAACAGTTCATCCTTAAAAAAATATCACTTTTGTTGGGCTGCCAACATCATGAGCATGCTTTGCTTTTTTGGCTATGTCAGGACAGAGAGAAGAATGGGGCTGAAGTCAGAGCACAGCTTCCTTTCTGGAAAGCTACTTTAAGAATCAAAGGTCACAATATCATCTTCAGAAAAAAAAGATGATACTTGTATATGCTCTGCTTTTATTACATGAGCCTGTAGACACGAACTTTCTCTCGTGGCCTGGGCTATACCATTCCTCATGCTCACCAGTAAAGTTTCCAAGTGATTCTCAAAGTAAGTTGGGGGAAAAAATAAACTTTGAAGTATGTCAGCACCCAGCTTTCAGCAGCTGCTGGAAAGAGGTGCTTTGCGGGACGAGTGTCTCTGCAAATCATGGCCTAGGCAATCCCTGATGGCAAAGAGCATTGAATGAGACTTTGCAAGTGACTGTATAAGAGGATAGGGTATCACAAGTCATGAGTTTAGGGAATTTTTGCCTGTTATTTGCACTCTATTTTAATGTCCCTTGTGGAAATCTCAGCATGTTTTGCAAGCATTTCCATTTCATCTAGAAAATGCTTTCCCCTCCCCACACCACATTAGGTTAGGAAGACACTTGCATTTTAGCACCAGAAAAAAAAAAGAGTGAGAAAAGCCACTTATTTAAAACCTGCCCTAAAAAAAAAAAAAAGTGAAAAAACCCTGCAGGCAGTTTTCTCTTGAGGGCTGATGGCTCAGCAGCATTGTCCTGGATGGATATCATTGTAAATCTTTCTCGGGGCTGCTCTTTATATCAGCCCATTTCCTAGCACCCAGGAACAGCAGCTGATGTAGCTGTACTGTTAAGTTGCTGGAGGTGACAGCGATGTGACTGGGTTGTGGCAGCAGCAGAGGGAGCCCTAGCTTGGTCACTCCAGATCATTCGTAGGCTTAAAACAAAACAGCAAGAAAACCACTAGCCCTGAAGAGCAAGGTTCAGTGCAATACCAGCCTAATATCAATCCTGGAGTAGCAGTACAGAGTTTTTTTTTTTCTTTTAGAGACTACTTAAACACAAGACAGGGTATTTGTATTCTATGGGTGTGAAATTCAAATGTGAGTAGATAGAAAAATGTCACTAATGCCTTTGCAAACATTCCCCAAGGCTGAGTTGTTGCACATTCCTGATCAAAAGCTCAAAAGCAAGCTCTGTGCATAAGAGCTATTCCTTAGGGATTGGAATAAAATGTTTTAGCCATCTCTGATTCAGTGTGCTTTTAATCCCATAGGCATTGCTGTCATTTCGGGAACTGGTAATGGATGAGAGGAGAACCTGTGCTTCATTCTTACATGGTGGTGGGGAATAAGAAAGGAGTGTTGTTAATTCACCCAGGATGGTTTGTTTATGCTTTAACATTCTCCTTCACCTCATCATTGTTGAGAAGAAGGTTTTGAATATTTCCCTCAAGAACAATCATTATGGGAAGGAGGTGTTTGACAGAAAATACATTTATTGCAGTAACACAGCAAACTGTTACACCTCCAATCCCTCGTAGCTCCCAAGCCACCCCGGACATTCGGTTGTAAGGAAGGGTAGTGTGTCCTTGAGCAGAGACTAGGCAGGGTGCAAACAAATAAAGCAAGATGCAATATAGCTCCTGTCCAAGGTAAAGCATAGCAGGGGATTCTCTTTCATTCTGAGGATGCCTGAAACATTTCAGGAAATAATTGATGCCTCTAGATTAGTGGTTTAGTTCAGAGCAGGGGGATGCTTTGGAAGCAAATCTCCTGCCCGTCCTTTGTTACAATGCTTTGGTCTGTATCATGGAGCAGTCTAAATACAAGAACTCATCTCAACACATTTCCTTCCAAACAAGACTGAAAGGTGCTCTCCTGGTGGGTAGCATTGTGCTCCAGCTGTTTGCGTGTCCCTGGGACTAGGTTAGAGCTAGCAGAGCGACTCCTGGACAAACTGACATCCATATTGCATAGACATCAGCTTCTCAGCACGTCGCTCTACAAACCTGTTCCCACTGCAATGTCTTCCAGACAGAGGGGAAAGAGTAAGTGAGACTAACCTGAGTTCCCATGAGGTTGGATAATGCTCTGTGGGAAACTGCCACTGGCAAATGGCTGAAACGCCACCTACATATGGCCATTATCAGTCTTGGAGATGGGTTATCCACCAAACAATCTGATTCCCCTGATCCGTTCAGAGTTAAACCTTGTTTAAGACTTGTCTTAAAGACTTGGGATAAAGCACTTGTATCATATGTTTACATCAGGATACTGTGAAACTTAGATCTAACACACTCAGAGCTCATGCCAATAACTAAAGAAAAACAAACACTTTCTGTTCACGTCTGTGTGGTAGGTATATACCAGGGTGCGTTTCAGTAAGAAGTAGCTTTGTAAATGAAGGAATGGGAGCACATTTCTTCTAACTAGAGGCAACAGGACAAACCCCTTAAAATGACTGTTTATTATCAGCCATATACACTATTAGAACAAATTGCCCATTGAACGAGTCACACATACACAGTTTTATCACTTACTAATGTTGCTCTCTGAGGCTGCAGCGTGCTTGCCCTTGTTAATGGGTATAACAGAGCTTTAGGGTACGTCCTGCTGTTCAAACAAAAGAATTAGCAGTTCGCAATAGAATCCCATTACCCAAAGCCCTGGTCTCTCTCTGCAGGTCATCTCTCAATGATGCTATAACTAGACTGAGCCTGAGAACCTCCCTGTGGGATAAATGCTCTTAAAGCCTTCTGACTCCAGGGGAAGCTGGGGACAGTCAGGGTCCCCAGGTATCTCACCTTCTCCACCTTCCAGGATGGCTTCACTTAGGTCGTAAGGGTGCCATCATGCTGAAGGATTCCTGGCTGCGTTCACCATGCAAAAGCCTTTTACAAACACAGCCATTTCCTGCCTTCTGAAAAAAAAAAAGGGATCAGCAAAAGATTCCCCAACTGAATAGGCAGGGATGTAGGGGAAGAGGACATAGCACAGCACCAGCGCTGACGATGGAGGCACCACACATTTCTCTCAGGGGCAGAAGCAGCCTGGCTCCCTAGGGCTGACACTGCAAGATCCGCACACCACTGCCACTAACTGGCTCTTGACCATTTCTCACCAGCTTGGCATCCAAGCCAAAATCCTCAAGATACCACCAATCTGAAGTTCGAAAGGAAGAAAACAGGCTCATCTTTACCTATGCAGTGATATTCTCTTGGTTTGCTCAGCTCAGGAAAGGACATTAACATTATCTCTGAATCATTCAAAAAAAATTAGTGGAATACAAGCAGCTCGGCTAACTGCCATCAGCTGAGCTATGAAAGCAGCAATTTAGCTCAGCCTAAGGGTAGCATATATAATAGAAAGCAGACTTTTTTTCCTGTGACATAATTCAGATAGTCTTAATGGATTTTTTCCCTTTTTACTTTTAAACAGCTGCAGCAAAGTAACTCACAATTATCATATCTTCAATTAAACACACTGTGGAGCTTTTGGGGGACCTAGCGTGAAAATATTGTCTGGAAAAAAATTACAAGCTGCTGTTAGTAGTAAGTTAATTAAGTGAAGATTGTCAGATTGCCATAAACTGGTATGGGATTCCTAGATTCCCTTCCCCAGAAAAGTCCCTGACTGATGATGAAGGTAATACAAAAGAGGAAGAATCAGAGGCTGGTGCACGTGGAGAGCTCGTGTCATATCAGCTGCCATGTGTGCTGGTGCACTTGATCTTCTGTTGCATTTAGTGAAGAGAAAGCTATGTCCTGAACAAGCAGTATATGGTGCAAGAGAGGAAAAATGGAAGAGTTTTGTGCAAACAGAAGTGAATTCCTGACCATTTTCTGACCCCACAGCAGTGAGACTGGTGTCAATGTTTAAATAGATTAAAATTCCTTTATGATCAGTCCCTACAAGATCCTTTCTATACACCACTTCAGGTTGGCTAATCTAAAGAAAGTAATCGAATGCATTACAGCATACTGCTCTCAGTGTTCACGTACTTCCAATTCCTAGCCATCTTCTGAAGGCAGCAGTTTATGAATAAATAAAGCAGCAAAGTGCTTACGAAACCTGCGCATAAAGAAACCACCTTGTTTAAGGCTGGAGTATTCCTGTATCAGTAACAGCCCCTGAGAATCCAAATATGAAGAACTATGCCTCTGACACCTCTTAGGGTCTTTTTTTAAAAAATAAAAATAAATTAAAAAAATCCTCCCAGAGTCTTCAGCTCTTGTCAAAGCTACCTGCATGGAGAGCAGGGGAAACCAGCAGGAAGGGCTTTAACACTTGCACACGGAGGTTGTGCAGCCTGCCTCCTGCCTTTGAGATCTGCCCCTTTAGGAGGATGCACGGGGACATGTTTTATGACAAGAAAACCAGTCCCCAGAAGAGTGCCCCAGCTCTCCTTGAAAGCCCTGAAGAGATTCCTTGAACACCGTGCAGTTGCTCAGCAAAAATGTTTGGGCTTTAATGAGAAACTAAGGTGAAAAAAAAGTATAAAGCTGTCAAACAAACTAGCTATCTAAAGGATCTAGCCAAAAGGAACAAGCCTATTAAAGGAATCGTTTTCTGCACCAGTATGTCACTGCACTATACTCTGTGCATAATGATGACTTAAATCCAGCCATCCCATGCATTATTAATAGGACCAGCCAACCTCAAGTCCCCATGCAGCCCTAAAGCAGATATATAATATATTCCCACCAGGAAATGGGCAACCATCCATTTTCAGCAATAGACTACACAGGTAAGTCAATGCCTCTTTCAAGCTGGCTTTGTTCTGGTGTGCTCAACAAGGCTGCTCTCCCCCATCCCCCAAACAGACTTTACTGTCAACTTTGAGCAATATTTCCACACCTCTCCACAAAGCGTGCAAGTTTATCCTTATCAGGACAAACAAAATCTTGCATAGTTGCTGAAACACGCTGGGAACAGAGCAACCTAAGCAAACCAATGACAGAAAAGCGAGACATAGCGGGGAGTCAGGACAAGAAGATTAAGGATGGGAGAAGGGTGAGGAAGAATAAGTTACGCTGATATTGCTGCTGAGGGCAATGGAAGAGTCTGTATGCCCTCCTTGCATCTGCTATGGCTAGGAACTAGTCATCAAATAGAGGAACATGCCTATTTACCAGCTTATAGTTCATCATCACTCAAATTGGAGCTCTTGAACCTTGAGCACTTCTCACACACTCCTGTACAAAACAGTTCCCTGTCCTCTTCACAATCTCCCTTTATTATGAAGTGATCCAGTAGCATCCCATGTCAAGCATGATTACCAAACAAGTAAAAATAACAGGGCTGCTAAGCTTAAACGTTTCAGCGGCAATTCAAGGAAGCGCCCACAAATTATATGGTGGGAGAGTATTTGCTATGAAAACGGTTGGCTGGGGATTTAAAAAGGCAAGCAATAATAGAACACGATCATGCTTTGCTTAAAAAATATGTGAGAAAAAAGGAAAAGTCTAAATAATAACACCGTGATATTTAAAAGTGCATTCTTCCAGCACAAAGAGCAGGGAGGACAGGAAGCAGAGATGAGACACCAGTGCTGGAGAGCACCGGGAAGTTTACAGCCCCATTTGGCTCTGACCGCTGTCAGAGGAGCAGCGCGGCACATCGGGTATGTGTTACAGCTTTTTCTAACAGAAACAACATGTCTGAGAGACAAAGATATTAAGCCAGCTGGTTGTGAAGGTAGCCCCTTGGGCTCTGGTTTGTTGCTGGGAAGCCTGGAGTACTTGACATTTCTTATCATTAGAAATGAGCCCTAAAGGTTTCCTGCTCACAGGAGGAGGCCCAGCAAGCAGATGAGGAAATTCTGAGATGCTCTGTCGTGCAGTTCGGTGGAGGAGTGAGACACTTAATATGATAGTTATCAATACCTGCAAGTATACTTAAAATAAGATAAAAGTTAATTAGTTCCAACTTCAGTCCTTCCCTTCCAGTGATAATCCTTTTTTTTTTTTAAATCAGTCTGTAAAGGACAGCAAAAAATCTAGCCCCCAAATCAGACTGCTTGAAAACCTGAAGTAATTCCCCCAGTGACATCCTCCACCAAATCCTGAACTCCCTCTATTGTGGTTTTAAATTACAGCATGAAATATAGCTTTCTGCATTCCTCTCCCACGGCACGGCAAATACCCCACCGCGATGTTACAGGGGGTTGGAGGAGCGATTCCAAACAGGCTGTTTTCAGTATCAACAGCCTAAAGATGTTATTAGCAGATTACTTGAACAATATATTGCTGCTGAACCAGAATGCGTTACAAAGCACTGAGTCATGCCACCAAATTAATCAAATTCATTTTAAATTACCAATTTTCAAACTAAGCTTCAGCATCGCCTGGGTTCTTCATGAAGAACCTTGTGCCTTGCTTGAGTGGGGGGTAAAACCCGAAAGCTGGAGGTCACAGAAGTCCAGACACCAAGTTTTGGAACAATAAACCACCAAGTATCACAGTAATATTTAAAGAGACACTTTCCTCACCCAAGCTCGCTGTTCAAAAGATGTGCTTTTTTGGGTCTTAGTTCAGATGGTCACCAATGACAGGGGTTAACCTGCAAAGGATTTAGAACACTGCTTGCTAGGGCATAATAGTAAAATCATCAAAAGCAAACATTTAAAGGCAATAGCTACCTGTACCACTGAAATGAGCTATTTTGCAGGCATCTTGAGGTTTACTGCAGGGATCTTAAATCTTGGAAATTCACCTTACTTTAAGTGTATTTTTATACTTGAGTGTTAGGCAAAAGAAAAAAAGGACTGTCTTGGTTCTGCCTTTTTTCCCCCCACCCAAGGGTTTATTAGATATTGTGGAAGTGTAAAGAGGTAATCTGGCCTCAAAACCTCCTCTTCCTTATGTTTATATCCAGCCAGACCTGCTGCTTATCACTTTGCTATTCAACTCCCAAGAAGAGGTAAGGGAAGAATTAGCCTGGCAGACCCCCACACTCCCTCCTGCAAGGGTCAAGGTGCAGACAGCGAGAAGGGTTGTTGGAGGGAGCACCACAAGCTGAGCTACTTCTCTGAGGTAACCAAACCTTTGGAGGCTGGACCTGCAGTTGTTTCTTTGTCTCCCTTCAGTTTAGCTCCTATTTTAGAGCTCAGAGCCTTTGTCAGTACTCAGAGGGTAGCACAGAGTTTTGGTTTGGTGATTAGGATCCTGCTCTCGCAACTTAAAGAAAAAGCATTTGGATCTGAGCATCTCTAGCTTGTCTTGCTTTTTGGTCCAAGAGGAAGCTCTCGTACACACGGAGTGCCCACATACAGAAGAAGCCACTCCTTTGAGGAATTTTCCTCTACATTTTTGCTGTTCCATCGGCCTCCCGGCTAAGTCTCAGAAATTTCAGTAGATGGAAAAGCTTTGGTGCAAAGGCAGAGACTGCTCTAGCAAGAGCTTTGTCCTGAAATGCATCAGCCTCTTCTCTTTAACACACCATGCAAGCACAGCTCAGTGCTTGCATGGTGCATTAAAGTTCATCTCCTCAACCCTGTTCCTAGCTCAAGCAAATAAAGTAATGATCTTAACATAAAAGCTTGGTCTCCGCCCTGAAACTACATTTTGAGATTTCAGCCATGCTGTAGAAAAGGTAACAAGCATCAGGGAAGATAGGGGGCTGAATGTAAGAGATGGGGAGGACTGAGCAGATACTTTGGTAAGTCCCAGTCAGGACTTCTAAGACAAAGCTTTAAAATAAAGATCCTGCTCATTTGTCACGAACACTGCAGGCACGGAAAGAAAATTTCAGTATCTAATCCAAAGTTCAGGGCAACTGAATTCATTGGGGTTTGAATGGTATCCTGGGAACAGCAACAGAAACAGCCCATACCAAGAAGACACCGTGAAAATTAAGACAGAGCAGAAGCACAAAAAACCAAGAGGAAATAGATAGAGTAAGAGCCATTAACCCTGCTCCAGCTGTGATTGCCCACTAGCACTGCAATGCACTGTGTGTTCCTCACAGGTTTTGAGGATGGGCACAAAACAGGGAACAGGTCGGGGGGGACCCTTTAGCTCAGGTGCAAGGAACAAATTGTTTCAATGTACATCATTGCTCTTAAAACATTCCTGGGGTTCCCAGGAGCAGAAGGTCATTGCAACGTACTCCGAAGTCTCAGATCTAAACCAGAGTCACACACTAAGGTGCAGAAATTATGCTCCAGACTTGATTCCTGTCTGCTCAAGAAGGCAGAATAATGAAGCCATCCTTCTTCAGTACTGCCACCAGCCGTACCTCTAGCACACCTGCTGGAATTTGCTGGCATTTGTTCTTTCCCTGCTTTAGGCTCTATTCCTCCCACATTTCTTTGGCTTCTGCAGGAATCAAGTCCTTGCTAGCAATGCTACATCAGACTGTACACCTTTCAGGAAAAGGCATGCTAGCATGGTGGACTGCCATGTCTTGAGAAGGGGAGTTCTGGTAATTTAGGGTCATTGCAACCAATTACACCACCATATTTTTCAATGATGGTGCCCTTGACACCGAAACAGCGATTGGTTTCACCCTCCTGCAACATCACTTGTGTTCCACCAGGGTCTTTCCGAGCCAGGGATGTACACAGCATCTCTGTATTTGAGAAGTTTCCTTTGTGCTGTGCACACTGAGTTGCTCTAAGTCATTGTTGGGGGTTTCCATCTAATCCAGATAGCTGAGGCACAGTCTGGGAAACGGTAAATGAGACCGACAAAGAATTAGGAAAAACGCTGTCCAGGGGAAACACTGGCTCCAACTAAGCATTTCTAATTTCTCTTTTCATCTGAATGGGAGCAGAGGGAAAGAGGAGGCTCTTGTTTCCCACACCCTTCCCATTTACAATGAGATTCTCACAGCACCTGAAAGATCTCAGGCTGCCTTATTAGAAAAGCCAAGCAACAATCACTCCTAACGCAGTTATCTCAGGTGAAGGTTGGGATTTCAGCTGCAGACAATAAAGCAACAGAGAAGATATTTTAGCCGCAGCCTCCAAGCACAGACTTGCTCCTCAGAACTGTCCCAAAATCACTACGCCAGCAGGAGAAGGCTCTGGACAGTTGTCCACAGATGTGGAAACACACAATAAACACGAGTGTGTCACAGGAGGGGGAAGCATCAGGTCAACCATGCCAGCACACCAGCTGGAGGCCATGGTCCCACGTCTGCTTCTGCAGCACGCTCCCCTCTTTCCTACCCTGCTGAAGGACTTCTAGCAATGGAGAAAGCGGCCCAGGGACCTAGCCAAGAGACTCACGGCTCTCACACTCTGCAAACAGCCTCCCACGGTCAGAGAGAGAAAACATTTAACTTTGGGGCACATTAAAAGGAAGGAAAAGAATCAGCCCCAGGCTGCACCTTCAAGCAGCTGACCAAGCTTTCCCCTATTGCAGGGAACCTCCGCAGATTTCCTTTGAGCAGCAGTCAGCCCAGCTGCCTCGCTTGTACTTGCTCAAGATCAAACAGCTTGCCACCAGGTTGTACTGGGAGGGCAGCCCAGGGCTGGAAGCATTTAACACCTACCGCACCTACTGAGCAGGGCTGGCTGGGGGCTATTTTTGCTACACACTTCACACGGTGCTCTGAACAGCCGCGTGCCCTATATACATATAGCACGAGAGGTTATTCAGCATCCACACAGAAACCTCCCTGCAATTCTCAGCCTAAATGCATTCACAATTTTATACCAACACAAAACACTTCTCCGAGGGGTACCTCTTACCTTCAGATGACCCAGTTCAGTAGCAGAGCTCTCAGGTGCATGGGGACACAGCCAGGCTGTGCAGCACAAGACGTATTTTGCCAGTGGAATCATAACACATCCTGCAGGTCTCAGTAAAACATCCTCACTAGCCAAGCTCAAAATCTAGAGAGCAGGCAGGGCAGCACAACTGCCCTTTAGGGGAAGAGGACAACCTCCCTCCCAGGGCTTTAAGACCAGAGCTCTGCAAATGTGATTGAGAACAGATGAGGAGGCAGAGTCAGGTGCGCTCACAACCCCCCACTCACACTAAAATGGACGCGATGCTACTTTTTTCTTATTTTTTTTCAAAGGCTTCTGGCTTTTCGATGAATGTTTTTCAAAGAAATGAAGCATTTGAGCAGGTTTGAATGTGCGGATCTGTTGGATTGTATTCGACATGCTTGAAAGCACAGTAAAGATAGGCTGCAACTAGTTTTCTAGATTGCATTGTGTAGGGTTAATGGTCAGAAAAACTATGTCCATAGGCTGGGTTTGCAAATAATCCTTTCCCATTGATGTACAGTTACTGGAATTTGTGCAGTTAATTGATAAATTAGCTTCGTATTGGGATTTTGTCAGTGATTTAAGGGTAAAATAAATATCTGGCAAGTCCTGGCAATGACTTAAGAGGTGATAATGTTCAGCTGACAAGAAGGAAAAAAGCACTACCTAACAACAGTAACAGCAAAAAAGACAGCATCACTGACTATACATCCTCGGAAAGAAAACAAAAGATAGTCTGCAATTACAATCCTAGTCCAAATTAGTGTCCTTGCCAGCACTGTGCCAAGCTGTACGTGTTGCACAGGCCCAGTGCTCACTTCTTCTGCCTGGATACTCCCAGCTGTACCATTTTGGTGCGATTCCCCACATCTCAACACAAGAAGGGAGAAGTGTTCAGTTGCTGGGACAAGGCTCAGGGTTTGTAACACAGAGGCAGCATGAGGAAGGAAAGGAGCTTCAGATTTAGTGGGAGAGAGATGAGCGATGATCTTAAAGAGAGAGATGCTGTGCTCATGATGCCATGGCCTCAGCATCACCGTGTGCTGTGCGGCACTGTGCAGGCAGGACCCAAACCACCGCCAGATATTGCACTGATGAAGTACCCACCCAGGTACTTTAAGGACAGGAAAGCCTTTCCTTTTGGACCGAGTGCTCCCAGATTCAGCACATAATCCTATTTTTCTACATATTTACTCCTGCGTGTCCTATATTCACAGTCCCACAGACGTGCCTCACTGCAGATGCAGCCACCATGTTCATGGCTCCCCACGCACACTGCTCATCACACTGTTGGCTCTCCCATCAGTACCAGCTTGCTTGGATCAGGGCCAAGCAGAAATCTCCAGCCCTGGACCCACAAACCAGAGGGACAGTTTTGCCCCATCCCCGCTAGCAGGGTGCATCAGAGCATCCTTCTGAGTACATCAGGAGGCATAACAGCCTGCGGGAGGCTGGTTTCCAGACCTCTTCCAGAGGTTACTTCCCCAAATGCTGCTTCTGCTGATTCATCCCCTACCAACTCTGCTGACTTCCTGTAAACGCCTGACCCGGGAGCATAAATTACCATTAAGGCTGACAAGGATACACCCTCCGCGCCAGTAACTCACGCGGCTGCTGTTTCCGAGCACAAAAGAACATCCCTTTTGCTTTGGCACAGTGAGAACATCATTTGGGATTATTAATGTGAGCATCTCTCACTGACAGTAATGAGGCTGGTGTGCTCCTGACACAGGCAAACAGCCGTCCTCACGCCACGGGGCTCGGGCACAGTGCGGCGACCATCGTCCTCTGGGGGAAGAGCGATTTGTTGCAAAGGGCTCATTTCTTAATGCCTTCATTCTCAGCACAAACCTTTAAATGGTATTACTCATCCCTCGTGCTACACGAGATATCCCAGAAAACGGCCACTGCTGCTAGGCAGGATGGAAATTATAAGGGCTATCAAATCTGTCCCAAGGCTTCAGGAGCTGATCACCAGATGGAAATAGGAGGAAACCTCTCCTCAGCGACAGTTTTACTGCAGAAAGGTGTGGACTGAAGTGATCTCCGAGCTGGGAAGGCAGGGATGGAGCTTGGTTTTCAAACATGCTTCGGGCCATGGCTGAGAGAGAGCAATTGCACTAAACAGTTACAGGAGCCCCTGTGAAGACAAGCAAAGTGCAATGTCTTCTCCTTTCCTAAGGTAAATTTCCGCAATGCTCCACCTATCATAAAGCAATCATATAATTCAAGGTTAATGCTTCGAGACACTCTTAAAGGTACAAACTTGTTATAATGTGCGGTACTTTAATTACATCTAAAATTATTCCCAGCATTTTCACTTTGGCACTGAAACATCTGTTTGCATCCGCAACGAGCCTCTCTTATCCCACAGCAAATTGCATAATGTTTTCATTAGCACCATCTAGCAAATGACAAGACAATATTCCAGTAATGTTTCTCTCACTAACAGATGTGATCTCGTTGAAATCTCTCCCTTTGGTTCTCTTTACCTTCTTGCTCCCCTGGAATGAGAGGATATAGAAACAGAGGAGAATAAAACATCACAATAAAAGGGAAGTTAAACAGCCTTATTACAACCAACCTAGAGCAGCGAATGACTTGAGGTCTGGAGAAAGGGAGTTTGCACATTGTTTGCACTTACTGTAGATGAGATGACCAACAACGTGCCTCCTAACCCAAAAACTTTATTTTAAGTGATGTAATCTAATCATGCAGATGTAACCGGAGTAAGCCACCGATGAAACAAGACAACACAGATGCAAGTGTCTGGAGGCTGGCGTAGGGAGTCTCAGTGTAAGCACACAGAGACTGCTGTCAAAAGCAGCAGGAAAATAATTCTTTTCTTTCTTACATTGTTTATAGTCTATTTTCTAGTAGTACCCAGAATTAACGGAATAAATCTTGCAACTCATTTTCAACAGAGTTATGTTTGGTGTCTGGATCTTTTATGCAGCTTCCTGTTCCTCTCTTCCCCCTCCCCTATTAAGCAAAGGCAATTCACCTACCCAAGAAACCCTGATGGTGCAGTAAAGACTAACTTTATGTCACTGATCGAACACTAACAACATTCCTGAAATCACTGCATAGCAGTTCCACAGCTGTAAGAAATCCTTTTTTATTCTTCTCACTTAGCTTGGACTACATCAAGGCTTGTTTTCCTGAAGCTGTTATGTTTAATTTGCTGGGGAACCCCTTAAGTGAGAAGAAGGTCAGATTTATTGCAAGAGCTGCAGTGAGGTGTGAGTACCTCTTCCTCTCCTATTGTGTCTCAGTATTGTCCTTCAGGGATCACTCCGAAAGGACTCACCACCCTATTGCCAGTTTCTGATCCTGAACAATGTGTTTTAAGTGACTTCATGGTCCCTGATGATGAGGCCAATAATGGTTCACAGATTGCTAGACTGAGCCTGACCTGAATTTTTGTACTACCGACATTTTCTGCATCTCATGCAAAGGTTATCTGCCTGAAAATATCTCTGTTGTGTGTTTTAGTGTATAAGAACACAGGAAACTGCACTGAAAAATAATGTAACTGTCACAATAATAAACGTTTGTTTCATTTAAATCTTTTCACATTTTTAGCCTTTAGAACTCACTTTTTAAATCTTCTCTCCCCAATCCTGAAGGCTACAAAACAAACAAAAGCTGAAAATCTCCTCTAGTCAAGTGTGAAATTCAAGAAAAATACCTCTTACAATGGCTGGCAATACCATATTCTCACACACCATCAATAACTATCCAGCAAAAAATGCAAGTCCCCTGCCAAAATTCTTCCTTGCTCAAGTTTATTCCTGGAAATTCCTTAGGCAAATCAAAATCAGCTTGGGTTACCCTACGTGTCTGTGCTGATCTGCTCTGTGGATGTGTCCTTGTTGCGAACCTCATTTAGAGGATGTAGCTATGATGTCCCACTCCCCGACTGCTCGAGCGGAGGGACCTCCTCAGCATCTCCTCCACAGCCCAGATCCCTCGAGCCTCATTACTCACCCAATGTGCTATAAATGTGTTTCTGTGGGACACGCTGCTGACCTTCTAACTGCTTTGCATCATTCCAAAATTAGCCAGAAAGCCAGGCCTTGTGGAAAGTTGTTTGAACCATATTCGTATTATGGTTCAAAGACACCAACCAAATGATAATTCTCTTGAAATAAGACTTAAAACGGATACAATAAACAAAAAAATCTGATTATTTCAGTTTCAAATTGAGCAACTGAGGCACAACAGGATTAAGTGTCATCATTACACTGAAAATCTGCAACAGAGAAGGCTTGCACCTGGTATTGCATTGCAGTCATTACTTTTCTTAGCCTTTTGGCTGATTATCTGCTCTCGGAGTGGTCCATACTCCGCTTCTGAATTTACACCCATCGCCTGCCTTTATTTTCTTTCCCTCTTCTTATAACCTAGGCATCTGATTGATTACCCATTCTCTATTTCATGAATGTTGCCAAACTTTCTATTCGCCTATAACTGTGTTCTTGTGTTTCTGGATCATTAAGCATGTAAATTAAATTCAATTGCAAATTGAATATATAATTGTGTATATGTAGGGTCTTGAAGAATAGAGAGGACTTTAATGAGAGAAGATATTCCCACATCTGTAATTCTGACCTACTCAGTCATTCAGAAAGGAATTGCTCAACAGATTTGAAATTGCATCACTTCAAATCATATTGGCAGCTTTTATAGTCAATTATTTTTTTCTCGTTTAAATTTTTCTAAAGCAGAAGGGCAACCCTTTCATCCCCTGCTTCTGGTTGGGAATGTGTCTACTGCTAGCGTGGGATCCCTGGGACTTAAATTTAGCTACTTAAATAAAGGCATCCAAACTAAACATACAATATACCTTGCTTTTCAGTAGAAATTAAAAAAATAAAATAAATAAATAAAAAAGCTTGTTTGGATCACAGACCCTAGGCAAAGACTGGGCTTTGTCAGTCCTGGTGCTGGACCCCTGCAGCTGGAGTACCTCGGCATGGTGGCTTCAGAGATGCCAGTTTTCCTGGGAATCACTACAAAAACTGGGACAAGTCAGAGAATCCACTTAACTTTTTGCTCTCTGATGTAGGATATCCTTTTTTGATAAAATTGAAATGTATGACCATTCATGGGGAAAAAAAAAGTCACAAAACTGCAAGAAGTCAATTTCTGTATTTTCTTTTCCTCAAAATAAATACAAAGGGAAAAAATCCATTTACAAGGATTTTTCTCCTAGAACGAATTGTCTCTAATTCAGTCATGATGCAACAGCGTCGAGCTTTGCCAAGGATGTATCCTTATGGGATCGGGTTTGCATACATCGCTCGTTTCTGACACCATACTTCACATATGATTCCCAAAATATCAGCAAGACTCTCTGAGTACTGAAGTACTATTAAGTGGGAAAATGAGATCATAGTCAGCTTGTTTGGGATTAGTGGTCAAAAAGGACACTTTTGGCAAGGAAAGAAGTTTTATCCTTCCAGCCTGCTGGATGCAATGTATGACTTGCCTTGGATAGATTTTGTATTGCTGCTAGGCCATTTTAAATACCTACGAGTGGGTTGACAAAGCAACTGTTGCTTAAAAGGACAAAACTAATCCAGTGTTAATGCTATAATCACCTTTGCAAGCCTTCTAATAAACAAATAAATCCACTGTGTCTTGGCCAAATTCCAGCCACATTATTCATTCACCAGCTGAATAAATTATTTTTGATAGTTAGTTTATGGCATACCTTTTGCCACTTTGCTTTCTCAAGGACTATTTGTGACCTGATATTGATTATTTCAGGTAAATTGATTATACAATTCTATTAATTGCACTTACTAAAATATTTTATTTCTTGGTATGCAGTTGATGGCTGACTTGCAAGCATGTAACCATGGGACTTTGGCATCCATGAGGCTCTGATGTGCTGCTTTATAGCACCTTGGCAAAACTGCCCACACTATGGTTTCTGTGTCTTGGGGAAAGAGGATGACAATCACTTTCAGGGAAGTTTTAATTTCAGCTTAGTAGTACATGTAACTCTAAAACTTACTTTACTGAAAATTTTATCAGTAAAACTTTATTGCTAGTGAAGCAGAACAAGAATTATTGAAGTCGTCACATTTTAAAATTAAAGAATTGTAATAGACATTTTTATTTTGCAACATTTGTCCAGTAATTATGCTGTGCTTGCCTAAAAGTACAGCCTGCAAGACAGTGAGTGAAGTTATTCTTGACACCTTATCTAAACTTCTTGTAATTCCTCAGTACTGTAGACATCTGCTCATTTTACTGCTGCATAGTGCTACTTCATTAGCCTCCCAAAGATTTATGGGCATGTGGTCTGCAAAGTGCTTTGGGGGTGCTGATATTTGGGAAAGGTACCAGCAGCAGCCACTTTCTGCTCCCTCCTTTTTCTCAGAAGATTTTGGAATGAGCATCATATTTGACTTTGTTCAGGTTACTCTTCAAGGCAAAATATGCAAATAGCCTAGAATTAATCTGCACAATGGCTATGCATGTCTTTTCTTTGAAAGATATCTGTTCACTCAGCTTGCAAACACTTCATCTCCAACTGTCAATTCTGAAACGTTAAAATCAACAGCCTTAATTATTTATTGTTCTCTATACCTGGTAATAACCTCTTAATAGTGGTTTTTGTTGGTGGTGTTTTTGTGTTTGTTTTTTTTAATGGGATATTTTTGGAGGGAATCAGTACATTTTCATACTGTGGCATTGTCCCAGCCTAGAGAATTTATAAAAGGTTCTTAATTTAGTCCTAAACAACTGACTTTCTTTAAAACATTCCAGCTTCTGATATTAATTTGATCAATCTTCACATCCTGTCTTGATATACTGCTCCTTCTGGCTGTGGGATATTTACTGCAGCCCCCTGGAGAAATCTAGGGTCTGCCTGGTCCTGCTGCTACCTGGATTTCAGGAGGGGTGGGAATTTAGCCCAGGGTGCAGGGTGCAGTGCTGAGTATGCCAACAGTGGGATTTGATGAGTGTTGCCATATTATTTGCTGCTTGTCCTCATCAGATTGTACCATGTCTTCAGCCCCTACTCTAGGACTGACTCCTACTCTTCTCATCTCCTACCACAAACCTTTCCAAGTTGCTCTGCCTGGTTTTGGACTCTGGCATCTTGTTTTAAACTGGCCAGTATCACTGTCAGTACCTGTAGCATTCTCTGTTTCTCATTTTCTTCCTCTAATCCATCCTGGTAGAGTCTTTTTGATTCCACAATGGAAGAAAATACCAGGTGAAGTCACTTTCTAGGGGCTGCAGAATAGATGCTTTCTTGTCTTCTGCCTTTTTTTCTTTTCTTTCTTTCATTTTTTTTCTTTTTGTGGTGTTTTCTTTATTTAAAAATAAACAGGAGGATTTTGAAGTACTCACCAGAAGCTGCCAACTGACAGAAATATAACATCCTCAAGGGAACTGATACCAGCATTTCTCCGCAGAGATTCACTGTTCCAATGAGAGTAGTAAGACATTTTAAAAGAAGCAGCTCTTCATGTCTCTGCTTATGTGAGCACTACATCTTTTCTCATCGGGTAGGGAGAAGGTTACGGGAGCAGAGCCTCCACTTGCACTTTCCTACTTCTGCATTTTCCTGCTCGATTTCAAAGGATGCAAGCATTGAAACAGTAACTGAGGATGAGGAGTTATAACTAAAAAGTAGTACAAGTGTTGGCATCAGTTTTGACTATACCCATTTTCCAAGACCTTGGTAGCATGTGCAAGCTACAGGAAAACTGGAAAACTTTGCAGCTTGTTGCCTTGTCATCTTAATTCCTTTAACTGATATTGGAAAATTGATGTTAAATATTAAAAATAACTCAGCGATGAGCTTGCAAGCAGCAGTCCTGAAACCTCATGTTTGTGTACAGGTGAGCCAGAGCCCAGGCAGCCCGCACCGTAAACTTCCCAGCTCCTTCCCAGCCTCCTCCTGCGTCCAAGTCCTTTTCCAAGAGAAGCGACTTGCATGAGGCAAAGGAAAGTTTTGTTCCCTGACCATCCCATTTACCAAGGCAGCTTTACAATGCAATCTATTATGCATTGGGAACTGCACAAGGACACTCCCCACTGGTTTTGAACACATCCATCAGTAAGCAATGAGCTTGAGCTGATCTTAGCCTAATGAGGTGGAGAAGAAATGCTCTATATTCCCTTCCTGCCCACTGCTGCTGGCCGGCTTCCCCAGCCGCTGTGGTGCACGGCATGGGCTGCAGTCACTGAGCCCTCAACCAGCAGTGAACAGGGCTCAGAACACAACACGCTAAATGGAAATAGATACCATGGTTAGATTTGCTTTCATTACCTCTGCTAATTAACTAGCTGGTGAGGAAAGTCCACAGAGATTTCAATGGAAAAACAGAGGAGCTGTTAGGAAACCCTGCGAGCATTTTGAGCAAATATTTGTAAGGACAACTGCTAGAATGGTCTATGGCAGAGTAGCACCATCAAGGAAAACAGGAATTATAAGAAAATACAAGATGCAATTAGTGCATAGAGAGACCAATTAATGATGATAATGCAGAGGCCCCCATTTACTATTGGAAATCACTAAAAACTTCTGTTGTACAGCAAACATAAGAACCAGACAGAACTTAGTTCACATTTCTTGTCAAATAAAGTGGAAAAAAAATAATTATTCTAAAACCAAACCCAATTACAATTCCCATTTTTGTCAGATGTTGAGCAGAGGAAAGCAAAGGCAACCAGTCCTGGCCTGTGCTTTGCTGGTACCACCATCTCACAGCGTAAATCGAGATTTACCACAAGGTAGATGGAAATAAAGTAAGTGTAGGTTACTGGCCTAGCATCCAGCGTTCTTTTTAGGACTGCAAAATAGCCAACAGCTGGCACATTGCTCTGCCTGGTGCCTACTAACAGCCTCATCTCTGTAGCTGGCTGCTGAATTCAGTTCCTGTTCCCTTCTTTCAGAGCACAGAAATCAGACTGTAGACAGGGGACTGCTATAAAGGCAACAGATGAGAACTGCCTGTCCTGTCCCTTCAGGGCTCACTTGATTCCTCTCCAGATAAATATTGTCAACAGCAACCATGTTCAGTAGAAATGACAAGTGGTGGGTCAAGAGTAGACGAGATAAGTAAGGACCTCTCAAGAGACCACTAACCTATTTTTCTGTAGTAAGAAGCAGCTAGGATGAAATTCCTTGCATGAAAACCACGTATTTCTAATGAAAAAAAAAAAAGTATTAGAATATTCATTTAATACTAGATGCAAGGGCTAGATTGAGATCTCAGGAGACTGAGGCCTTGTCTGTACTCCAAACACCAATATGATCCAGTAAAACATTAAAAAAAAAGAACATTTCACTGCTTCTATCAGTCCTGTCGTGGACTGACCTCTGTTGAAGGGCAAAGCAGCCCTCATCACAGCGCTGCTGATCCTAAACCTGGGCAGGAGTGTCATGCTGCTGATTAATTAAAGCAGTGCCCCACTTGACAGCTGGCAGAATCTCCTCCCTGTCAGCACACCTATGGCCATGCTGCAGCTTGGCTGACATACGCTGATATCAGACAGAGCATGTGCGTTTTTTCGTGTCCTCCCCCCTGGCATCCTCATGTAAGCCATGCCAACTTCATCTGCTTCAATGCCATTCTCACAAGGATATCCTCCTTCACCCAAACGTGATGCCACAGCACAATCCCCTTTCCAGGATATTCCAAATCAGTTCTCCCCAGTCTGCCTGGAAGCTGCATCTCAGATAGCTCGTCGGGCTGATTTGTAAAGCAATGCAAAGCATCTACCTCAGAAGGACAAAATAAGGAAATCTGTATTCCGTCCTCCTCTCCCCACATCATTTCCATCAAGCTGTTTTTCATCAGGTACGTGACAAGCAGAGCAGGCATTTAAGCACCATGTTACAGACGCTTAGAAATAGGATAGCAAAGGTGCCGGGCACCCTCCTGGCCTTGCTGGCTAACAGACCTTCCTAAAAGTGAAGAGAGTAGGGCGATATGATTAACTTCAGATAATGAAGTGACATGTTCATCCTCTCTCCCTTTATTCTTGTAACCTTTAATATGAATAATAAATAAAAAACAAAGGAAGACTTTGTAGACGTACTTTTCCCCTTAAGCTAATGGAAATATATCTTTACACCTGCTCAGTCAATTTTTAATCAAAAGCAAAAATACCCTCTTTGACTTTTTGTTCAGAATATCAAAGGCAATTTTCAAGGATATTAATATCAGTTAAGCAACCAGACTCTGCTGAAAATAAGCGTTCATTACATATTGAATTGCTTCTACATATATCTTCAAAATTCTCTCATAGACCTAGAGATATATTGTATGATGCAGTGAATTAGCTGGATATAAGCAGAGATGCAATTTTAGTTCAGTGCTTCACCAGGGTTCATTTATCCTGTTCAGAAATATGCTCGCCTGCTTCTGGTATTCCACCTAGTTTGGATATATTATTCACTGAAAGTACACCCTGCAGATAACAGGAAACGCACACAAAGCCATTTCACTATAATTAATTCTTCTGTCAAAATGATATAAAAACAAAATAACTTCATAAATATCTGTAGAGAAAAATCTATGCTTTGTCACTAAGATCAAAATTTGCTCTCTTGAGTGAGTTGTAGAAGATTTGTGATAATATATATGAAAAATCAGAATCCAAAGATCAGAATATGAATGCCTATTCAAGAACGCAGATTGTTTATGCACCTACACACACTACGTCTTACATGTTAATCACTGACGGTACCACTGGGTGTAACGTACTGTTTCCACGGGCCAGCGAGTGCCTTAATCTACGTTCCACAGGACAGTGAGTGCCTATATTCCTTAACAAAGATGCTTCAGATGAAAAAACAGTAATTACGTCTCATGTATTGTGAGTTCACACCACATCATAGTCATGGTAGCACACCTGGATCTATCTTCTCCATAGCGCATGGACACTGGTGACATGGCCTACCTCAGAAGATGCTGTTCATGGAGATGAAAGAAGTCCTGGAAGACTCTTTCGTCTCTGCTTTCATTATTTATTTATTTATTGCTGTTATTATTGTTGTTGTTTATATTTAATTTTTGAAGATCCTGACTCCTAAATATGATCAGAAATCTCCTACCTGACTTGCCTTGTAGTAGCATCTGCACTATAACCCAATATAGTAACCCAACTGAGCAACTCATTTCCAGCAGCAACAAAACATTGCACGGTTTCCTTCTTTGGGGTCAATTGTTTGTTTGTTTGTTTTTTAATGGTAGGTAGTTAGAATTTCTTCACAATGAGGTCTTGCTCTCAGAAGCTTTTCTTCCATCATTGCTGTTTATCGATACTGAATTTCTTGTACAGACTTTAGGAGAGCATTTTTAGGAGAAACAATAGTTCTCTTGGCTCTACCAAGCACATAAACCAGAACTTTGTAGAGTTTTGTTTTAGAGGTTTTCTAGTAAGTCTCCAATTTAGAATTACAAAGGTGCAATTCTACACCAGCTTTTCTAAACTTCCATTTCAATCACAGTGCATGCAAAGCTTTGAAATTCTTTAGATCTGTAAACTCCTAAAAATGTTCAAACAGAAATGTGGCCCCCTGTGGTTGCAAATGTAAGCCTACAGATGGGAAGCTTTTGTTTTTTGAAGTTATTTTCCACAGGCTTGTAAAACTTAATCCTTAGATCAATGGGGTTCCATGGACCACAGCTTGAAAGCCTCCAAAGTAATTCACATACAGATTACTCTCTCCTGGCATGCAGGAACAGGTGGTATCCTGCCGAAGTAGGCTCAGTAAATTACATTCTCACTGTAAAACAGTACAGATGATACACGGGATCAGAAAAAAAAAATCAGGACTGCAACTCCACTGAAAATGCAACAGAGATCAAACTTGTGCTGTTTAACAGACTTGAATATCTCAGCCAAACAGTTATTCCCACAGGAAACTGTAGGGGCAGGATTTCTTTGGCATCATCAGGACATCTTTTATGGAATCTTCAGAAAGGAAAAGGTTATTTTCATGAAAGAATATCCACAGAGAAAAATTTTTACAAAAAAAAAAAAAAGAATTTTTTGCAGTGGAAATTTAGGACTGCCTAGAACTGGCTTGAAAGGGAACTAAATAGGAAATTGCAGAAGGAAAATGTCCCTCCTCCACCACAAGTTTCAAATTTTAACTAACCAGAAGGTGCTGATTTTGACCACCTCTGTGGTTGGTTGAAACTGAGATTGCCATCAAACTGCCAAGAGCAACGCTCCAAAATTTCTGAGGTCGTGAAATATAGGGGAAACAAACAAACAAATAAAGCTTGTGACTGCTCATCAGCGATGAGCTATACGATCCTGCTAGGAGAAAGACAGTGAACCAGTGATGTCCAAAAGGTACAAAAAGCACACCTGAGAATAGTGGGAATTCCCGTTTTTCAGAACTCGGCAGCACCGATGGCAATGTTACCATCTCAGTTCCCCACAACTCTGGGGCTTCCCCATTCATCGCTCAAGGGTGTTGCATCTCTGAAGGAAAATCCCAACATGTCTGGGATACAAATGACACATCTAAAAGCTCTGAAAGCTCTCTCTGGTTTCCTCCATCCCTGCTCGCTATTTGGAAAGAATCATTTCATCCCTTTCAGAATTAACCTGTGTTAATCTGTCGGTCATCTCCCAGCCTGTCCTATCCTGCATCTCCTTTCCAACCTCTCCTTTAATCAATATTCCCTCCAGACACACAAAGTGCAGTTCTTCTTATAAATAAATTGGTTGCTCTCACCCAGAAGATTTGACATTCAGACAAACTAAGTGGCCCTTTTCATCTAAATAATGTAAGGGATCTGCATCCCTTATCAAAGACTAATATAGCAGACACTGCCAACAAGACACCTTCATTGTTCTTCAGTGTGTATTCAAAGTACATTCCCTCTTTGGCAGAAATGCTCTGCTGAGAGCCATGGAGACTAGAAGATCACTCCACAGAGTAGTTTCATTACAAACAATAACAACACAAGACTTGAAGGTAGGAAGGAACTGTTGCCATCATCTACCCCAAACTGCAGATCATGAATGAGGGAAATTCACCCAGAATACCCATGACCAGCCAGTGTCTCATAGATGAACTCATGAACATCTCAGTGTAAAGCTTCCAAGACTCCCCGCATCTTCAGATAAGTTTTAAATTATCCTCACTGATGAGCTTACTTTTTTCATTTCACCAGAAATCTGTCTGCAGCTTCCCGTCACTAAATATTACATCTGGTCAGTTAGTGCTGGCTTTGTGCTCAGAAATCTCTTCCCCATTTCAACTCCGAGCAAGCCACCTCTGACCTCTCTTTCTAAAAAGTTTAAGCTTGAGGCTCATTTTTCTCTCTTGTATTTCTGTACATGCTGTCTTTGGAATAGTGTTTCTAAATGCTGGACATCAGAGTGAGAACACACTCCATCTACACAGACATTCCCCACAGAGCCCCTCTGATGTCTTTCCCTCTTCTCCTGCAAATGTCACCTCCAGGGCACGGTCCTGTGATCCTCTGTCCCCTTCTCTGGTTGTGGACGGACTTCAGCTCTGTACGTCTGCTGTGGCAGGGGAAGCTCCAACTGCTTCTGAAGCTAAATTTTAAGGCTGGTTCCTTGAGAATAAGAAATAGAGTCAAACCTTATGACCCAGACAGCAGACTTCAAATCCAAACTTTGCAGACTGAATTGATTTCCGTGGCCTCATCTTTAGGGTAAGGTTTCCAGAGAGGAGAACAGCTGATCAGGGCTGTTTTCTGTGCATAGTGCTACTAGGGAAGAAAAATGAAACCACTTCTTTCAGATGCTGGCACCCACAGTAATACCTCTCACTTACAAAATAAAATAAAAAAAATACAAAGCACTAGGAAATTCTTCCTGTCTCCTCATCTATCCCTTTGTCTGGGTGCACCACACCTGCTGTTACAGTATTGAAAAAGATAACCACAAAATTTTATCCACTCTTTAACAAAAACTGATGCCTGATGTAAGCGGTGAGGAAGGCAGTCGGTGCCAATAACTTCAGGAGAAACTTCAGGAGGCAGTAACGGAAGGAGCTGCACAGAAAGAAAGCTTCTTCCTGCCCACTACTGAGACAGAAGCTCCCCCAGGCAAGGTCTTGCAGACAGAGACAGGAGAACAAATCACCACACTTGATGCAACTTGCATCCTTCCCTCTGTTAGGGATGGGGGCCAGGGAGTAGCTGAGGATCCCGACGCACGGAGATGTGGCTTCTTATCAAATTAACTGTGCCTAATTGAGTGGGAGACCTTCCTCCATGACCGGGCAATGCAAGGACTGTACAACTAATTTCAATCCATTACTGCTAGTGAAAGAGAACTGTTGCCGTCTAAAGTAATAAGGGAATTTTTCACTGTGTCATTTATGCAGGAGAAAGGATTGTAAAATAGCTCCATGACGGATAGCTGCACTGCCGGAGTTTCCTTAGTTTGTCATCGCACACAAAAGGATCTCAGCCACCATAAAATTAAATTTCTCCACATTGCAATTGTTCAGCAAGGAGACAAACCAAATTTTCTGCTAATTGAATGCGCCGAGCTACTTAGACATTCATAGCGAGCTGGTGCATCCAGCGCCGCTGCGCTCGGGCTCTGCGGGAGCCTCCCAGCCAGCGAAGTCAAAGCCCAAAGCTGCAGCTGCTGCTGGCAGAGCCCAGTGGCACGGCCACCGAGCCACCCGCAGAGCCTCTGGCATGGGTAGGAGCCAAGGTGCAACCTCGGTGGTGGTAGGGGGTTGTCTGGAGGTGGTGTCTCTCTTACTGCCTTGCAGAAATGGGACTGGGTGAGCCCTGCTTCTTCCAGTTCACCAGCAGCTTCAGATCACTTTTTCCTAGCTTGTTAACCTCCTGCAGTTCAGACTGTAATTCTTCAGTAACCTCTAGGAGACTTGGAGGTTTCTAAACACAATTCCTCCTTACTTGGCACGTAAAAAGCCCTGATTTGAGGTGAGGCACCCCTTGTGAATGCCCGTGCTCCAGTTTTCTTGCTGCAGCAGGGACATTTCAGGTTGATGTGAGCATCCTGCAGAGCACCTGGGATCCTCTCCTGCCAGAGTCATGAAGCAAACACACTCTGAAAATCAGAGTCTCTCTCTACACTCTTGATTAGCTTTTCCATTGTTTGTCAGCCTCTGATATTAACCATAGACAGCCTTGCTTTGAAATCATATCCCTCTCCCCAGGTCCTGTTACCTAGGTTTGTCTGAGTTTCCTAGATCAGCATTCTAACAAGCTGCTGTAACACTTGGTGTCTTCAGTGAAACACCACGACTCCAGCCCCTTTTCATTCCTGGCTACACCATTTTGCTCATCAGCGAATTACCCATGCAGATGTGTCTGTCAAAAGCACATAATTTGACACAGTTAATCTGTTCCATTGCAGAAGAACCGGGAGATAATAAACAGAATAAGGGAGACATAGGAAATAGAGCCTGCTTATAATCACACAGAGGCATTTGCATATAGCTGGCTGACGGGGGACCGGGGTCACACAATTGAGTTCTGCCAACCTATTTCATATTCACCGTTGTCAAATTCGCCTTGTCAGTGTGAGTTTCAAGACATTTTAACATTCCTCTTGCAGCTCCAGCTCCTGGAATTATCCTGTTTAAAAATTTCCAGTTTTCATTTTCTTAAAGTACTTTTCTCATCTCCATGGTTGCACAGAGCAGCTTGAAGTAAGTATACATTCAACTCAAAATAACATATGTTTAAAAAAAAAATCAACTTATAATTTCAATCCACTTTTGATCTCTGAGTAATAGACTTGATATTTTTCAAAACTTGCATTTGGCCAGATTGGATTTTATGTATGTCTGTGAATGTGTATGTACATGCTCACGTGCCCGTCTTTCAGACAGTCTATCCAAAAGAACATAGCAGAAAATGAAGTAAAAACTAGCAGTGATTTTAAGGATGCATTTGGGAAGGCACCCATTCCAGTTCTATGCATTGCTTTGTTAAGAACAGAATCATTTCACAAATGCCAGAAAGTCCCAGCACCCAGAAAAATGGGGTGCTAAGACAGCACGTGCTGTCAGAAACAAGCAGAGCAATCCCACCTTGATTTAGTACATAAGGAATCATAAAGCAAGGGTAAAAGTCTGTTAGAGGCCAATGCATGAGGTTTCTGTCCTCTAAAATTATTTTGGACAATACATATGAGCTAGGTATCTACAGGTATTAAGGTGTCTAAAGTCTTCCTGAGGTCAAATTCCCAGAAAAAAAAAATATTGTTGTGGACCTGCCCCTATATTCTGGACACTGAGAGCAGAAGAGCTGATATAAAGCAGTTCCATTTTCCCTCCTCTGTTCTGGAAACTGTATCACTCCTCGTCAATGGGTCCCCAGAAGAGGAGTTGGGTTCATCAGAATAGAAATGTGGGTTATGCATTAATGAGGGAACTGAATTTATGCACAATATCTCAGGGAAGTGCATTCAGACATTTTGCAGCCCACCGCATCAAGGTCAGTTTTAATCTCAATATGCAACGCTGAGCTCTGCTGGGATCTGCGTGGGCTGCCGACAGAGTTCTGCTCACACTGCTCATGCATTAATCCATTGATTAGTTTAGGCGCTCACAACGTTTTATTTCCACTGCATACCTTTGCTATTATCTTTTATTCCTCCTGCATTTCAGGAGTATTATGGGGATCTTTTATTAACACATATACACGAGAATGAGATTTAATCTCTCTAATTTATTACCTATTGTATTTCTAGTAAACCCTTCTTTGCAATATCCAAGCAGCACCCTGATGGTAAATCTCCACTGCTGAAAGACATTACAGAACTGCAAAGTATTCTTTATTAAATGTTTTACTTTATTACCCAAACTCCTCAAATGTCCTTAATATATTGTTCAACCGGTTATCTTTGGCAGTGAAATGACTGATACTTGCAAAGCTTTTGTCTTCCTGTTTAACAAGTGAAATGTGTATTCACAACGAGGTACAGAATGTCCCGTGGTTTCCAATAACAGAGACCCCCTACATTTTCCCTGTGTGCTACAGAGAGGGCCACTAAGCCACATTTGGTAGCCTAGGAATTGAGCAGGTCCGAAGGGGATCATGAAGACTGGCTGGGTCTTGCAAAAGGGGCTCAAGCTTTGACCACAGGATCTGCGTTGGAGGGAGTTGCACCTTCCAAATGTAAGAGGCAAATGAAGCAAGGACTTGTGAACAAACTCACAGATTACTTGAGCAGGGAAAGTTGAGACACTGAACCTTGGGGGGGCCTTTTGGCTTCAAGAAACCAAAAGTGGCTTTGCTCACTGCCAGCCTGGCCCAGCATGAAGCTTTACCAGGCTGTAAAGCAGTGCCCAGGAGGGCCTCCAGCTGCAGAAACACAGCTTCACCGTGGCCTGACCTGCCTCCAGGTGTTATACTGTGCATGCCCACTGCTGTTTGTGGTGTGTAATTCCTCAAGCCCAGTTTTCACAGAACCATCTCAGAAGCCTGTTGAAAACTGGAGCCAGAGTCAAGCTGCAAATCTATTTAGTGATGAGCTGTTCCTCAGAGGGCACGCTGAGGGAAATAATCCATTGAGAAAGACCACACCAGTGTAAGAGTATCAGCTGAGCCCAGCACATTTCCTACCCCATCTGATGATTCTGACCATCCCTTTGCCACAGTGAGGTATTTTGCTGACATGTCTCTAAAGCAAACTGAAAAAATACTGGCATTTTTCTGTGCTGCCCTTAAAGTCTTTGGAGCGGAGTTATCTTTTTAAACTGCCTAGACAGTTTTCTTATTTTTCATTAAGCACCATTTAGCAATCCTAAAGAACACCAAGGGGTAACCATCTCACAAAGAAACCAAGCCTTCAGTATCAACATCTCTAGTCCTTGTAAGCTTTGGGGACAGGAAATGTTTGGTGCATTTGGCCAGTGTTTACCACATGATATGTGCACTGCCAGACTAAGTCTGTAACATCTTCCACCTTCAGATTCCTAGATGAACTGTTTACTTATTAGCCAACACCATGATTTCTCCTAGATCTTCTACCACTCTTCTAATAATTCACATATTTCATTCTTCAGTGGTAAAAAAAAGACCAGATGTCTCTTTTGAGGCTTACAGGGAGCCAGACATTTACAAGGAGCAAACCCTCAGACATTAACCCAGAGTCCTGAGTCTCATTCTGTGGTAAAGCTCCGAGACCACAGTGGGCAAACCTGAGACTTCTCCACGGTCAGCTTCACCACAACGCTGGCAGCTGTTCAAAGATGACACATTTTTAGCAAGTTTTTTTTGCCAGTGTGCTGTCTTTGAGGTTTCAGAGAGGAAGCTCAGGCAACGCGCTGAACGCAGGGCTCATCCGCTGCCTCCAGGGGATCTGTGCTGTCCCTGCTTCTCTGCGTGCCCCTGCTAGGCGTGAGCAAGAGCGAGCTGCCCAGCATTGTTCCCAGGGAATTCAGCGACAAGCCTGACTTCCAAGTGATGCAACCACTTCTAAAATGTCAGAACACCCCCAGGAAATTAGCTTTGGGATGACGAACAGATGCTGAGGCCGAACCCATGCAAGGCTGAAGCGGCTGGGGCTCAGGAGCAGATTGTACTCTGCAGAAACAGCCCTGACAGTTTCTCCTAGGCAGTGGGGTCCAGCGGGACTCCCTACTGAGGGGATGAGTGGGAAGCCTGGATTTCTGGCTGTGCTTTTCCTCCTCTACCTTCCTAGGGAGCAGTGTCCTCTCATCTTAGATGAGAACCTAAGAAAATGTTCATTCCCAGAGAAGGGAGGGACTGAGGCACGCTAAAGAGGAGTTTGCTTTCCCCCTTTATAAGCTCTGGTCTCACACTCCCATTCTAAGCCCTGGCACCCCCAGTACTCCCACTGCAGCCACCAGCAAGCAGGGAAGAGAGATACCTGTCATGGGAAGCACAAAGTCAAATGACAGCTCCACCACTGCCGTGTGTCCTGACATAAGGCACGAATGGGTGATAACAACTGAACACCCCTTTTCCCATTGGGGCTGTGTCTGCTGGTTGTCCTCGCAGGGCAGGTAGCTGCAGGTGTCTCCTCCAGGCTGGAGCTGCAGCCCAGCACACACAAGATACCTGATATGGGGGCACCAGCTGGTGAGGAGCAGAGCTGGGTGCTGCCCCATGGGTTGGGCAGCCCTGAGCAGGGCAGGGCTGGGAGTAGGGCCCGTCCCCTGCCTCTGCTTCGAAGTACAGGTCCTCAATTTCCAAAAAACCCAGAGGTTAAGCCCTGGCTGTGTCAACGCCTTCACTTCTCCCCCTACATCTCCCCCTGTGCACTCACAGCAGCTCTGCTCCCCCAGGACTGCGCCCCCCAGTGCAACTTATGGGAGCTGGGGAGAAAGCGTTATCCAGCCAGGGGGCCAAGGCAGGGACTGATTCCCCCCCCAAGGAGACCAGCTCCTCTGTGTGGCTTTGTAATGCCATCCCCTGTGTGAAAACCCTCTCCCTGAAAATCATCACTTCTAACCCAAACACAGTGCCTGTCTGTTCTCGTTTCTCCTTCCCTCCCACCCCCAGAAAAGCTCTGCTTTAAATGGAGCTTTGAAACGAGAGAAAAGGGCTGGGCACGGCAAAGGCTGCGATTGTTCCTGCCATTCTGTGAAATGCACGGAGGAAGGCAGCTGCTTAAATTTCTCAGACAGACAGACAATGATAGGTAACAGATGGATGGACAGGATCCCTCTGGGACCAGACAATGAATTTCATTTTCTTACAGCACTGCCGACTGCAGAACGGGGATGATACTGCAGTACGTGTGCCAAGTTCCCCTTGCTGTAACGGAGCCTGCACAGCCCCGACTCGTGTACACAGCACAGATCTTTATATACTAAGCAGGAGAGAAAAAGGACTGACTTACAGCTTTTGTCTTCAAAATCCATTCACTGTAAAAAATCTAACAGGAAGAGGAAGGCTGCCCCACTTTTTGCAGCGCCAGGAGAAGCTCCGAGCTGAACAGCCCCTCCAGATGCTTCACGGGTTTGCACAGCAATTGCTGTCCTCACCACCAAAGCCAGGTGCTTGTTGAGAGAAAGTTAGCGAGCACCGAGCAGCGCACACAGCCGCAGCTTAGGGCACACAGCACAGGAGGAATCACCCAAAAGGGCACACCCCTGTCCCCAGCATCCCGTCCTGGCAAAGGGGACGAGGTTCCCACGGCGGATCCTGGTCCTCCTAGCTGGGGACAGCTGATGAGCAGCACAGGGCCGCCCCCCTGCCAGCAGTCCCCTGGTCACAGCAGCCGTCCCCTTCCTCCCCGCAGTCTCAACCAGCCACCTGCAGTCAAGGTGAGATGTGAAAGGCACAGGGAAGGGGGAGGGAGGAGGTTTGCTGGAGTCATCCCAGGGGCTGCAAGGCCCTTTTTAAATGATGCGGCCGGTTTGAAAATGGGTTTAGAGGTTTCGAATGGTAAATTTCAGTCTGAGCACGCTGCTCTCGCTCTCTCTGAAATAATGTGTGTACATACACATAAATATCTCCAGGCTGCAGCCAACCCCATCCATCCCCATCCTGGAGCTCCCTATTAGCTCCAATATCCTGGCACGCAGCCTAAGACCTTTCAAGGGATGCATTTGGGGATGATCAGTTGTTCTACCGTAAGAAAAATAATTCCCTGAGCTGGGGGAGACGGCTCGGCAATGAAGACAAACATAATCCACATCTACCTGCATTTTAGCTTCGGGTTATTTCCCAAATGAAATACTTGCAGAGCACAGAGGCAGTGGGTACTCCCAACCAGTACAAAGGTGCTTGGTGTGGAGAGCATATCAACCCCATCGTGGCCAGCTAGACTGTCCTGTCAATGTTCTGCCTTCTCATGCACAAGCCCTTAAAGCACTGGAGTTGTTTGCCCCCACATTTTGTGCTGCTAGGATTAAAATCAGCTGTGCCTCACCTCAAGCCTGAGACCCAAATCAAGCTCCCCCTGGGGCCCTGCAATGCCACTGACTACCCCAAGGACTGCAGGTATCCTAAATTTCAGCACTTAGGAACAGGTAAACATCTTCTCTATGGCTCTCAGAATATTCCCTGTCATTTAAAAGAAAAATAAATGAAAAGGGAGAGTGCTGTCCTCAAAGTAAACTGTTAACTCCCTCATCTCTGAGAAGTATTTTAATATTAAGGCAACTGATTCCAGCAAATCTAGAAATGCAAAGGAAGTGCATAATGCTGAAGGTGAGCTGTGGGAGGGCACAGAGAGAGAGAATTAACACAGAGCCCCACCTGAACTCTTCTGTGACCTTTTCCAAGTGGGACACTTCTGATTCATCCCTTTCCTTCCTGAGAGAGGCTCAGCCCTTATTTCAAACCCCTTATTTCTACACACACTGCAGTACTTGAAATCTTCATCCCAGCTTTCTACCCTGGCAATGGTAGCTTTCACTTGTGATTCTCACCGGTGAAGTTAACAAGATGCTCTCTACAAGGAGTGAGCAAGGGGAGCCCGTCTGAGCACGGAGATGTCCTTACAACACCATCATCCCACTGTACGAGGCACCCAGGCATTCGTACCGCCACACAGAAATCGCTGCGCAGCCCGGGGCTGAACCCTGAGCTCTTGGCCAGGCCTGTTTGCAGGTTTGTGCTAAGTGTACTCAACTCCCTTCAGGACCTCCATTTGGGGAACTCCTGGGGAGGCAGACTTATAAACTCCATAGGCAGAAAATGAGGCTGAGCAGTAAATTAGAAGGCACCAGAAAGGGCTGCTCTCCCAGGTCACCTGGAACCACAAAGGAGGGACTGCAGCTATCGCCATGGCTATTCTTCAGACTGTATTTTATAGTGACCTCAAGGGAAGTCTGTCTGCTACTGAGTGTAAGTGCTGGAAGTGAACGTATGGATAAGGTAGAAATAGATGTACTGTCTCTGATTATCCTCCCTAAAGAGACCCTGAGGTTCAGTGGAGAAAAATAAATAAATAAATAAATAAATAAATAAAAGCATTCTTTAAGTGGCAGTGGCCCCTAAGGCTGGGAGCACCTACATCCTTCCCGTAGTTCTCATTCTCATCAGAATGCCAGAGAAAATTTGTAGAAACCTGCAACTAAAATCCTCTGCAATGGACTCATATCCAGCCTATTTCAGGGATTGAATTACGATAGGTGCCTACCATTTTCATGCACAGCAACTATTTTCACAAAAGGAACAGAAAGCATTAACTGAAGTTGCAAATACTGGCTGACTTCTGGAGGGTTTTTTAATTTTCTTGCTCAGTACAAAGAACATCTTTAAACTTGCAAGTTGAAGTCATTTGTCTTTATGATGCCAGCTGCTGACCACAGGGAAAAGGTCAGTGCTATTACCAGTGACAGCATCCCAGCAGATCTTTCTCTCTTAGCATTTTTCCTCCTTCATTCCTTCCTTCAACAGAAGGTCAAGCGTCATCTTTCCTCCAGGGAGGAGAGACTACTAACATTTCCTCTTTGCATTAGGAGCAGTTAATGGATATGGCAGTATATCACCCTTCATATTCTCATACAGACAGAGAGCAAGGACCATCTGCTTGTCTGGATTTCCACAAGGAGACATAAGGGAAAGACTTTTTCTTCTTCACATAAACATTAACTTTGAATCCGCAGCATTATTAAAAGTCATGGTCCAAGCAGCTTTCATTCAGGCTTACAGGAGATGCTGTTGGAGCCCTTTGTGTGGCAGAGGGGAGGGCAGGACAGAGAGAAGCTGCAGTGACTCCAGATGTCCATAGCGGTCCCCAGGGACCTGCCAGTGCAGTCTCCGTGCTGGGTGTCCCAAGGTGGGCAGGGGGAGATGTATCCCAGCATTGTCTCCTCTCCCTGTCTCAGCTCTATTTGTTGCTAGCAACGTCATATCACCATTTCGTTGCCCTAGACAAAACCACTGCAGTAGATCCTCTCACAGACCCTAAGAAGTCAAAGAACCCATAGTCCCAATGTAAAGGGCAAGTATGTGCAGCAAAACCCAAGTGGAGGGGTTGACTGAGATCACAGGGCAGGGCCATGCCACAGCTGGACACAGTCCTACTGACCCGAGGCTGCCCTGCTATCCCTAGGGGACACTGCCACCTCCCAGGCTTGCAAAGTTTTCTGGAATCTGACCCATATGTAGGGAAACAGGCTGGGGGTGGGCCTGGACAGCCCCAGCCTGTGCAAGGAGATGCAGAATAGCATTGTCCTGCAGGTTTACATAGGGAATATAGGGAAATATGGGCAAGAAAAATGGTACAATGACTAAAATGTGTTGTATCCCAGTCCCTGTTTCCCTTTTTCAAACACATTCTGAAATCAATGGATGATACAGAAGACATACTCAGCCATACAGTGAAATGAAGGGGGGGTACAAAAGTATGAAAGTCTCACAAACAGCAGTGGTGGTGGTAGTGTGGTACAGGTGCCAGCTGGGGAGCTGTGCTAATGAATTTCCTTATCTCATACACTAATGCAAGGCAATCACATACTGACAGTACAACATATTTGTAACCCTGTGTCACCGTTCGTTGCGTTTTTAAGAAAAGCTGATGGTTCTTCTCATATTTTATCACTTCATTTTTGTTACTATCGGACATTTGCAAGGTATGTGGCATGAAACAAGATCCACACAGACTTAGATGAAGGCATAATTAAATAGGTTATGTTTAAACAGTGTCTAAGTAGGTGACAGGTTATGTTTAACATGTTTAAATAGGCTGTTTACTTTTCTGAAGTTTAGTACTTAATCAAACAGTCTGCTTAGCAGGTATAGAATGACTGTTCCCAAGGCAATAGGAGTCGAGACAGAAGGTAGCAAGATTGCCTTTTGCACTGCTTGTGCAATGACAAAAACAGCACGCTAGGTTTTGATACATACAACGGCCACTCAGTCACACCAGGGACCTCATCTGTCCTAACATGCTTCGTTTATTTCTTTTCTATATGGCAAGCAATTTGGAAAGTCAGCTTCTAGCCAAGTATAACAGCAAGCCACCCACACTGTCCCGTAGCTGTGCCCCTGGTGCAATGCAGTCTTTTGAAGCATTACCTGTACGCTCAGCTTCATCACTGCTGAATTACGTTGACGGATGCAGAGCAGAAAGTGTAAGCAATGTTTCTGCCTTTCTGATTTATTTTATTTTTTTCTGATGGAGAAATTGTTTTGCAAGGCAGTTGCAAACAGTCTTAATTTGGAAGGTGATAAGGCGACTAGGAGCTGTAAATCTCTTATCATACATTATTCCCACAAATTTCAGCTCACCAGGAATTACAGTCCTACATTAATACAACCTAACCCGTGTTTTATCAGAAGTGTTTGCAGACTTATCAGTGACCTTTGTGTTTATCTACCAGCACACTGAGAAATGTGGGGTTTCAGAAAGCAACATGAGTTTGAGCAACAGCAGCAGGTGAATTGTGAGTCTAGATTTAAAGAGATGGCTCATCTGTAGGGTGAAAGTTATGAGGAATCACTGGCCAATGACAACAAAAAGAAATACATATTTTTCCTCTCCTTTCTGGACCCTTCTCAGAACTCCATGAGACAGAAAACTCACATGAAGAGGAGACGAGGGTGGGGGAAGACTAATATAGAGCTGCCTTTCAGGAATATTGGAATTAAAGGTTATTGGACATTGCTACATACTCAGGTCTCTTGAGAAGATGTTTATGAGATAGTCACTTCTACTTGTCTAAGATTAGGTGATGCTGTGAAGTTATAGTTCCTCATTCTGTTCTTTTCTATTTTTTTAATCAATGTTATTTTATCTAACTTCAGGAGAAGGGTACTGTAGGAAAATAAGAACTACCTTAGTGATTTTTAGTACATGCCAAGAAAATAAAGAGAACCAGTTAGCTGAAACAGCAGAGTTGGATAATTCCTCCTCTTTCTGGGCACCCTGTGCCATACTCAGACGGGGCTGTGGCCTTCCCATCAGTTCCCAGTCCTTCCTTTCCCTGCCATCCCACGTTTGATGACACAGCTGACACCTCTAGGCTGAGGAAGAGAGGTAGGAAGCAAAATATTTTGACTTACTCACCGAAAAGGGAGATTTTCTGTGAACAGCCTGGTGTCTTCTTTGTTTCTCTAAGAAATCAATGCATGCTCTGTCGTGTTTGCTTCTGTCAAGCTTTGAGGGTTGACGTAGGCTTCCTCTTGCTTTCCCTGAGATTCCTTTGAGGACTTCCACTGAAATAATGAGGAAAGAAAACTTTCAACCTACCTAAACTCAACCATTGCAGGCACTTAGCTCACCATGTCCCTTTGATCCCATCTTATGGGAAGACAAAGTGTATTTGAAAGACAATGTAACAGTTTAAAAAAAAAAAAGTTCTTTTCTCTGAGGCCAACTCACTTTGTGCTACGCTCTCAGAAATAGCTTCTAAAACTGCAGATAACAAAGAGCTTGAGCTTCCTGCCTCACTTGGGGAATGCTGTTTTTATAGCAGCCTTATCAATACTTTGCCTTATTTTAAAACCTGTGAAAGGCACTGAGGAGACGCAGCCAGTCCCAGCCCCTGTGACAAAACCACAATTACTAAATCAGATCTCTCCATGGCCTGAAATGAGCTCCACAGCACCTCGGTCACGCAGGGCACTAGCAAGGAACCAGACCCGATCTCAGCTCCAGCCAAGCAATTCCCCTTCCCACACCTTGGTTTTATCTGCTTAATCTTGGTTCCTATAAACTTTCCATTTCAGGAGACACCTACAGGGAAACTTTAGAGAAAAGGTTGTCAATAAGCTCTGCCATCGATGTGTCAGATGCCACCAATTCCTCCTGCTCCCACCTCTAGTCCCCGTTACCCGTTACACCATGAAAAGTCCCCACAGGGGGTGACACCGTGTCCCCCTTGGACATGCAGGGAGGCGATGCCTTGCAGTAAGACCACAATGCTTCATTTGCTTCGTTGCTCAGAGCCTGCAGCAGCCTGGAAATATTGTTGGCAGAGCTGCCCTTGGAAGGTGAATCAGGCAGAGCTGCTGGTGGCTGGCACCCGCGGGCAGCCCTCTCCCTTAGCCCAAGGCATCAGACAGGTTAAGAGCTATTGGACGTCAGGGCAGGTTTTGGCAGGATTACTGCTGCTCGGCCGTAATCTCCCTCCCTCTCATTTGTTCTCATTTGCTCTGGAGAGCCGTGCTCCTGACAACTCCGTGGCAGCCCCATCCTTCAAAGGCCAGCGGCCAGATAAACAAAGTGGACTACCTGGTATTTCAGCAGCAGGTCTCAGCCAAGGAGGAAAAGCACCTGGGGCCTTGGAACAGCCAGTGTAATCCCTGGGGAGGGGAAGGGGAGGTAGAACTGCCTCCCCCCTTCCAGGCTTCAGCCCTCGGAGGGACTCTGGCTGCTCCAGAGATGAACGAAGATGTTTGGGGCTGCCTGGAGGAGGGAGGAAGGAGTGGAGCAGGGCACTAGGGGAATGCAGCCACTGCAGAAAGAGGGGGAGAAAATAAGGAAGCGTTAATTCTCAGGGGAATTTTTTCCAGCCCAGCTGTTGGATCGAGGTAAGGTAAGGAAAGAGGAAGCAGGACAACCAGGGAGCTGCTGGGGAGGCACATCCAAGCACACTCCGAATTTATTCTGGCTACAAGTTCTGCTGCTAAGGCGTGAGGTTTCCTCCGTGAAAGCTGCCACCACCCATCTGCCGTGATCCAAGCTACAGAAACCTCCTCACGTAGGTGTGAGCAGCGGCTGAGGAAAGGCTCTGTCTGCACAGCTACCACGCTGCGTTCAGGCTCAGTGCTGCAGGGTTCCTCCCTTCCCTGGCGGGGCTATTTGTGGCCATCCTAACGAAGTAGTGTCGAGATGAGACGTTATGGTTTTGCGGTATAACCTATACCTGATTATCAAGCAAATTTGGCCTTTGTGTCGAGTTAACGAAAGTGCTATAAATTCCTAGATGAAGAATAAGCCGTTTTTGCAGTAAAGCAAGGGTGTTCAGAGGAATTTGTCCCTGTTTAATTAGATTCCAAAAGTGGGTTTAAATGAGCTTTAAATCTCTAATCTGCCAGGGAAGCCCAGTATTTCACTTCTGCGCCCTGTGACGATAAATAACCTTAATGCCTACTCCCCCCCAAGAGTTCGCACCTTCCCAGGGCTGGGCGAGCAGCGTATTTATGTTATTGATTGAAACAACAGCTTAGCCTGCCACTCAGTTTTAAAGGATGAACCCGAGAGCAATCAATCCCGTTCAGGTCCATCTCCCAGCCAGCACGTGACTGCCCCGCTGTCCCCGCAGCTGCGTGTCCCTCCTGGGGGAGCCGCAGACCTTCAGGACAGCAATGCAGATTTAGGGGAGATCTTCATCACGCAGCGGGGAAAAGGATGGTATAAGCAAAGGGCTTGCTCCTTCCCTTCAGAAACCCCCTTACAGCTCACAGGTATCTCCCGAAGCGCAGAGCTGCAGCCTCGACCTTCCAGGCGTGTCTCAGGAGTGGGGTTTTGATGGGGTGGGGGATACCTCTGGGCGAGTCCATTATCCTCCCATTTCATCATCTAACGGGCCCTGGCAGTGCAGCAACGGCATAAAGAGGCTGGGGGCTGCCTTAATTTGCTGGAGGTTTCATCTGGGTAGCTGTAAGAGCAGGGCTGTGATTTTCGTTACGTGACGCAGCAGCAGCTGCTCAGCCCCAGCTCTGGGATGGCTCTTGCCCAAAAGAAAAATGAGGAACTCATTTACATCAGTTGCACTTTTGTTTCAGAAAGGAAATAAATTCACCAATACAGCAGGACAAACCCACCTGACACATACATAGAAACAGCTAATGGGTAAAATAATAATAAAAAAGGGAAACTGTACAGTATTATGGAGGAATAGTACATATTTCTGTAGATTAACAAGGTTAGTCTGCCAACCCCTAAAAGCTAGACAAATGAGATAATTTAATTCCTCATATTCTAAGTAACCAAAGCACTTTAGCTGTATAGGGTAGTTCTGACCTCTAAGGAGACTCACATACCTGTATGTGTGCACACGTGCAGCTTTGGTGATGAATTCTGACCAAGTTACACCCCCCTCAGCTGCACCCACCTTTACAAGCAGGGACAAACAACTCAGCTTATTCCTGCTCTTGAACCCGAAGAGCAGCTGCCTGCCCACCTCAGCCAGAGACGTTTGTCTGGGACAAATGGGCTGAAGAGGGGAATTCAAGTAAGTTGTCCTTAGTCCTCAGGCTCTAACCTCACTCAGAGCAGCGGTGCTCAGTCCCTGTCTCTCCTCGCCTCCAGCTCTCAAAGCCCCTCACAGAGGTCTTCAGGACCCACAGCAAGCAAAGGGCTTGGACAGCAGCAGAGGAAACTCAGAAACTACTGCTGATGTCTAACCAAGCAAAGTGGACAGACAAACACTGGAATTGCCCTCGCATAGGGAATCTGGATTCTCCACCCATAAAGATCTTCCAAGAGCAGTTTAGAAAAGCATCTGTCATGGGCACAGCAAGGTGAGTCAATCCTGCCTTTAAACCAGAAGAAAGGCAGTCACTCTTGGGCTTTCTAACCCAATTTTCTGCAGCTCCTGTGACTTCTATTGTTAGTGCTTGCTTCACTGAAATGGAACAGTTTCTCATCTTCCTTGAACATATTTTGCCAAAGACAGAGCAAAGGAAAAAGGCATTTTAATTGCAGTCTTTCCCATTCGCCTCCTTTCCATCTCCTACAAAACAGAAAAACAGTCAAGTCATGTCTCCCTAACCACATTCTCCCATGAGGTTTTTGCAGAGAGGAAAAACTCCAAATCTATTAAAAAAGCAATATTGCTTTTCTTATTGAAATGAAAATAACTAAAAAAAATCTTTTCCCAGCTGAAAAATAATGAGAGGAAAGGAGGAGCGGGAGACATGCTTTATGGTGGTGTTTCTCTCTGAGTTCATCACAACTCCAATGATGCTAAGTTTGGGGAAGGGCATGATTCTGCGTTCTTAACAACCCAGAGCAACACTCTAAGTTGGAAACCTTGCAGTATAGTAATCTCCTGTAACCTGCTGAAACTCTGATGTGCAGGTGGGATGGATTTAGGTAAGCAGAAAGTGTTTCCTTCTCAAGTAAATTAAGCTCAGGTATTTCTGAAGGCTGCAGAATTGACTTCAAAAAAATCTCATGAGTAGCAGCTTCAAATGGAGTATTCAGATATTTTACATTTATGCTACTGTTTGCAACAGGCCAGGGTTTTTAACAATTTTTTTTTAAATCATTCGAAGAGAGTCACCAAATTCAAATTGGGGTCTTAAAACAAGCTGAGAGTTTTCTTTGGGATCACACTCAATTAGTTCTGAAATGTAACCATGCAAGCTCTTTGCAGACATTGACTTTGTGTCTCCATTCTGCTGCTGGCCAAGAAGAATGGTCTTAAATTTCTACATGCACATAAACACACAGAGCAATTGTATTATTTTTTTGTTTGTTTTGTTTTCTGGCTGATTCCACATAAAATCCCTTTGCAATTATTGATCTGAGAATTCTGGCAAGAGCCAAGAGCACTAATTGGGGCAAACTGAACCATAGCAGAAAAACTGGGAATAGAGCTGGAACCAAAACCCCACAGAAGTTCATCTGCCATCACTCTCAAACTACTCCCAGCAACATTTCATGAGTCCAGAGGATGCTGAAAACTCACATGCAAGCACCCTGCACAGGCATCAATCACATCATTTTCTAGGCTAGCCAGAAATTTGGGCTGGAACATTTTCCTCCTCCCACCCATGTTCTGGATGACTGGCAAAGCTATTAGACTTCACCTGATCTTCTCACTGCTTGGCAAAGCCTAGAAAACAGCTCCAGCTAAGAGGGAAGTCAGTCACGAAATAGAACCTGTCCTTGTGGGGACAAATCCCGAGGGTTTTGCAACGCACCTCCCTCAAGTCCTGGTTTCAAGGTGCCATTGGTACAAGTGTTGAACGGACCTTTACACACGTGCTTTGCAGGTACATGCAGGATCTCACATCAGATCAGCGCAGAACAGAGAACTCCAAGGACCAGGGCACTTTAATTGCTACTGTTTCCCTCTCGTTATTTTCTAATAAAGACCACATGAAATGTTGTCACTTAAGAAATAAGTTATTAAGAGGCAAGACCCCAAGAAATCCATTTGCAGGTTCTCCTGAGGACTCTGCTGCTGCAGCTGCCCAAGATGAATGACACACCACAGAAAGGGAGAGACAGCGGCTCTCATGACAGCACTAAAGCAGACTTATTCAAGAGAATTGAATAATCTGTCTGATAGAGTAAATTTTGTTATGAACTAGTGAATCACAAGGAAGGAGTCTGAAATATTACAGGAGGAAGGGACAAGCAGCAGCTGGCTTCCAGCTGGCTAACAACGTGCACCTTCTCAGGCAATGCTTATTCTGTTTGCAACTGTCTCAAGAGGTTTTTAATTCAACTTTTTTACCCTTTTCACTGGAGACAAGTTCTCAGCTGGAGGAAAATGAATTATTCTTAGCTATCAAGGTGAAAATTAAAAAGCACCAGCAAGGCTTGCCTAACATCTTAACACGTTCCACATCTCTTGCAAACCCTTATTATCACCCTGAGCAGAACAGCATAATCAATCCTCCTACATTCTTTCCAGTGCTCTAAGAAGTAGCCTTTTCATAGCTGTGATATTGTACAGCTGCAAACCACCAGAAAGGTCTTAAATAAAACAGGAAAATGCTTTTGATTCCCTTTCCCCTATGCTCTTCCTCTTTGTCACAAAAGGAGCGTCAACAAAATCCTGCAAAGTCACCATATTCGTGTGCCCTCAGACTGGTCTGAATGGTCCAAATACGTGGTACCGAAGCTCCATTTTCTGAAAATGGCACTGATTTCAGTTAACTTGTTCCCACAAGTTACAGCAGTTTGGTGAGTGTATTTGAATGGTAGCTCCATGTACTCATATCTTCATCCTGAGGTAGCTGTCAAAGCTAGCTGAAATGGTTCCAGTCTAAATAGATTGTGTTTCTTCTATCCTGAAGAGAGACAGCTAAGGGGAATAGAAAAATATCCATAAAATCAGAAAGGGAACAGGTACTGAATGAACATGCACTCTCTCAAAACAAGAACCAGAGGGTATCATACGAAACCATCATAAAAACAGATTCAAAACAATCTAAAGGAGGTCATTCGTCATAAATGCGTATTGCAGCCAGGGAAATCCTTGTTCAGGATGTTGTGGATGGCGGAAGCTGAGACAGGCTAAAACTGGAAAAATTGCATTAAAGAAAAATGTACAAAAAGCTGCTAAAAGGAAAGACGCTGCCTTTGTTTTATGAAAACCCTGAACCGCAAACTGCTGTAAGCAAGAGTGTTTGGAACGCTACCACTGTGCTTGCCCCTGTGCTGCTGTAAATGAGACACTAGGCTTGTTTGGTCTTATATTCTTATAAGATTTCTTTGGACAAGACTAAAGATTGCTGGGAGGAAAAACAAGGCTAGGAGACGGTGTTATTGAATGCTTTAGGTATTCCGATAAAAAAAGGAAGAGAAAGATGTACTACTGTTCCAAAAAATTCAATTGAAAACAACGTCTATAACATCCTTCCCAAATTGTAGTCATACTTCTTGTTCCAGCAGTTACTTTGGTGTTGTGCCATGTACTCCTCATTATGCTTTTGAGTGAAACTTGCTTGGAAATGTTATTATGCCATACAATCCATTCCTGTGCTTTGTGTGTGTCCTCAAACCAATCTGCCGGCCTGAGCGACAGAACACGTTTCTGCTCTTTTTAACTTGTTTGCCTTTAGAAATGAGGAGCTTTACCTTCTGCCTGTCACCAGGAAAAACAATTGATCAGTCAAGCATCTGAGGAAAGCCTTCCTGAAGGTAGCAAGGGCTGCATGAGGAGTTTGTGCTCGGCCTGCACGACTTCCCTTGAGATGGGTAACTCAAGGGAAGGAGCAGACCTGGAATGGCTCCCAGAAATACCCCTTAGGAATAACAAGCTACCACATAGTTTGTAAGGAAATGCATATTTCTAGTAAAAAGGTCAGGCTAAGAGCTTGTTTGTGTGCATGGAAAGCTCTTACTAGCTTAAAAGCACAGCAATTAAATGAACAAGCATTCAAACTTGCAATTGTACGTACAAACCCTGCTGAAACTGTATGCTTGCAGCTACCATTCCCACCACAACCAGCATCTGCAGGGCCAGGCTTTCCGTCCCACACCATACAGCTCCAGTCAATACTGGGGAATTGCACGTTGCTTCTTACATACAGAGAGTGAGGTATTCAGAAAAAAGTCAAAAAACAAATAATTTTGTCTTTGGGGGAACCAAGCTTAGAGATCTCTCAGTTTCATATGGAGGAAAGGATTGGTTTGGCTCTTGGCAACAAGTCAAAGTTCTGGCCCACCATTTCTCCAAGGTATGGGAAGATGGAAAAGGTGAAATAACCCACAAAACTTCAAACAATCATAATTTTCTGTAAGTATCATGGGATTTGGAGGACTTAACTCAGACCTAAGGTGTCCAGATAATGCTTCATTTCTAGCCCCATTTCCACAACCTAAGTGACACTCACAGCCCCCATAAGAGCTCTCTCAGCTCTCGATGCTCTGATTTACAAATTTATTCCTAGAAAAACACTTCAGTCATCCCCGAGCTGTGATTGCCTCTTGGGTGGCATGCGGCGCTTGTTAGACTCTTCAGTGCTTTAGGATGCAACAGGAAGAGACAGAGCCAAGAGAACCGTACTGGTCTCAGTGCTGCTTTGCTGAGGGGTTGTAATGCAGCAGGCTACCCAGTGTCCGTAGCCAGTCTGAGCACTGGCATTCACATGCCTGTATCCGTGCTCTCCAGATCCGAGCAACTCACAGCCAGCTTCCAGCCCACACAGCACCAAGCTTCTGCAAGTCTGAAAAATTAAACTAATGGAACAAAGTGCATAGACGGGCATTATGGGATGCAAATTACCAGGATTGCTATGGCAACAACGCAGAGTGAGCGATGACTTCAAGGCCGTGACAACATATGCATTTTATAGGAACAGCTAATTGTCTGAGGCTGCTCGCTGACACCACAACATATTTTTTGCTAAATACCTTGATATTTGAATTTTGCTGCCTCCAGCTACTATTACCATATTTTGCATTTGTGCTTTGTATAAATCCCCAGTAATGTTTCTAGTTAAAGTTCCCAAACATACATTCAATTTATATTTAATGAGACAGTGTGAGTTAAGTAAATGAGCTAATTAATTAAAGCATATGTATAGTGGGCTGTGAAGATTAATTAGTTAATGTTTGCAGAGTGCTTTAAAAATGTAAAGCGCCGTATAAACATGAACAGTGCTTTGGGAGAAAGAAGGAGAGTGAGGAGATGAAGAGATACAGCATCTTGGACCTAACCTTTAATGAACACCTGTTGAATCTCATGCACGGCTTGTCATACAGTGTTAATTGTAACAAGACGGCAACTATACATTACTTAAGATCTAGTTCATCAGCTGTTACTTTTCTGTTAGAAGAATTCGGGCCAAATTCTCCAGTTCTGTCTCTTTGGGACAGATTCTCATGTAACACAGCTAGCCAACGTTATCCGGAGCTACTGGGTACGCTACCGAGAGGCCGGTGACTGCATGCTCCAGGGGCAGGAGCAGTGTGTGAGGACTCCCCAGCTCTGGCTTTCCGAGTCCTGGTGGTGTCCAGCTCGACGCTGGAGCCAAGCTTTTCTAATGCACTCACTCATTTCAAGCAACTCCGCCCCCAGGTCAGGTACCCAGCCTTGCAGCCAGAGCTGCCCAGTCCTGTGGAACAGCCCCAGTCCGACGAGGACAAACGCAGCCTGGCACAGCTGGGCAGCACTGGAGGAAGCGCCAAACCCAGTGCTTTAAGGTACAGGTAGCTTTAGGCTGGGATTTGTCTTCTGAACACACCGTGACCTGTAGGCACCTGGCTCTCTCCCACGGCACCCGGCAGGGCCCTGAGCTCAGCACAGGAGCTGCCAGCTCCTCGCTGGCCTCCGGGTGGAAATCTCCACATTCACACCCTGCCGCAGCAACCCATAAGCACAGCTTTCCTCTTCTCCCTCCTTCTCTTAATCATTTCAATTATTCTTGGGCCCCGTCTGCACACTTGGAGACCTGCCTGGCGGAGCGAACGAAGAACAAGAGCACGGAGAGCTTTCTAGCGCGGGCTGCTGCCGGCAGCCTGAAGCCAGCTTGGTCACTCTGTTGCTCCCCGGACCACCCGCTGCGACGGATCACAGATGTGGCCAAAGCTATCAGACATCCTTTCGCTATTTCATTAACCTTCCTCGGCACTCAGGGGACAGCCAGGGAAGATCTGTGGGCAGACTGCCAGGAAGATTTCGGTGCGCTTCCTCGACTTTTGCCAAGACACTTTGTTTTACACAGAGTTGGAGAGAGAAGGGGCAGAACAAAACAAGCCACCTAGGGAAGACTTCTTCAGACATATAATTGATGTAGGCTACATATTAGCAGAGATTTCCAGGACAACACACTGGTAAACCTTATGCTCCCACAAGGCAGCCCTGGAAGTAAATCTGGCTGCACGTAAGCAAGGAGTAAGACAGCCTGCCTGACTTCAGGGTGAGTTTTTCAACCAAAAAGGCATAAAGAGACAGAGGCAATGTGCTTCCACCTTAGGGAAGGGGCACAGCACAACACCTGTGGGGTTTTCTGCCACGGTGGGGGGGCTGCTGGGACTTAGGTGGCACTCCTGGTGCCATGGGAGGTTCCAGCAACACCAGGATGGCCAACAAAGCTTGCCTCTGGATCCTGCCCTGCAGCCTTAGGTACAGTACTGGCTGCGGAGGCTGTTCCCATCCTCATTACCTTCTGGTGGAAAAGACAGCAAGGGAGCAACCAGATGCTTTTTGCAAAGTGAGAAGTGAAGGGATGGCAAGAGGCTGAGCAGAGAAGTGCTGGGATTTTGCTCATGACATTAGTGTCTGCTGCCCTTGTCTCCAGGGCTGGATGAGATCACTGAGTGGACCCCAGTCCCATCTGAGCCGCAGCATTGTCCAGATCCCCCTTCAAATGGTTCCTAAAATCCCAGCTGAGCTCTAGGACTGGGGGACGCCAGGACAGTGAAACATTTGGGGCTGCATTTGGGGAGCTTTCCTATGTGGTTCCACAGAGCACGGTGGGTGAAGGGTACCCCTGCTGGTGTCTCCAGCGTCACCACAGACCGGGTGCTGTGCAGTACCAGTGTTGCGGTGCCACGTGCAGCCCAGCATCCCACCAGCTGCCCGTCTGCTCCCCCTTGCTCTCCCATCTGGTGCCCAGCCAGTCCGTGTCTGTCCCCAGCAGAAAGGGACCGGAAACCTCTCTGATAGCTTGTGCCCTGAGCTGCTAGAGCAGCCATCACCCACTCAGTCTGCAGCTGCTTCCCCAGCAGAGACGAAGGGTTATCAGCTTGGACCAAGACACCTGCTCCAGCAGTCAGTGGTTGCAGCCCACGTGGGTTCCCTGCAGGGTGGGCTCCGTGGCCAGCACCCAAAATCCTGAACCACAAAGCCATTCAGGTACCTGCTTACCCCTGAAATCAGTGGGAATCTCCCAGCTCTAACCATTAAAATTCCCCTATGAGAGGGGACAGTCTATTTGAACAGGCTCTGGGCTGCCTGGATCCACCTTGAAAGCCCAGATAAAGAGCACTGCAGCCCCAGGAGTACCTGGTTAGCTACAAACTCCCACTTAACACAGCCCGTGACCTGAAGACCACTCGCACTTAAGCCCCATCCCCACAGCTGCTGCCTGGCTGCTGCAGAGAGGCAGCTTCTTGCATTCCCCTTGGGGAGAGACGCTGCTGCCCCAGGCACAGCTCCCCGCGGGTCAGGCAATGCCCGTGCAGTTTGTCTGATGCTGTTCTGCCCTTGGGTAGCAGGGGCTGAGAAGGCAGAAAGCCCAACAGCCGGATGCTCAGATGCAGGGGGGCAAACCAGCACAGGACAGCTATAGTCTCCAGAAATGTCTGCCGCTAGATTTCATTCTCCTCTCCCCCAAAAAGGAGACAGTGACCTGCCTGCGCAATGCTTCTGTTGTCCCGTCAGCCACACGGGTAGCTTGCATGGCTGTCCAGGCAGCATTCCCCGTGAAAAACCTCAGCTGCTCGCAGGCCTCTGAGCAGCAGCTGCCAGCAAGCCCGGTGTGCTGCCTGGAGGAAAAGCTCCTCTCCTTTCAGGAAAGTAATCTTCATTTGGGCAATATACTTAGCAGGGTCCCATTGGTAAGGAAAGCTTGATGATTTATTCAGCAGTGCCTTTCTCCTGGAAGGACATAAGCCGTTCCCTTAGGAGACCTACAGAAATCACATTTACACTAACATGGTCTTTGATGATTAGAGAATTTCCCTGGCAACACTCCAGCAGTGCAGGCTGGCAAAATACATTGCCGTAATTGGGGATGGACTTCTTTCCCCCTTCTGCATTACAAAGCAATCCAGGCAAAAGGCTCCAAGTAGATTTTTTTAATTTATTTATTTTTTCATCCTGTGTCATGGTACCAATTAAAAGCACCTCCTCTGAGATGACAGAAGGAGAACTTTTTCAGGAATTTTCCCATACTGCCAATTGTGCACTCATGTGGTTTCATTTAGCACAAAGCAACCAGCAGTTGCTCTCCAGCTTACGCAGCATCTAGCTGGACGTTCAGTGTTAATTATGATCACCATTAATAAAACACAGATTCGGATTTATTGCCACATTTTATGCTTAATAGGCAGCTCTTGTTCATCTCTTAGGTACTTTGTCTTAAGTTCTCAGACTCTTTTCCCTCCCTTCTAGGCCTCACTGCCAGGCCGTAACTTCCCTTAAACAACTGTCTCAGCTCTTGACTGGGGAAAAATGGAGACATGGGAATTTAATTTGGATCTGGGGTTTCTTGACACTACTTCCATCTGCCCACAGACAGGTTGTGGTGACACAGCCGGGCTGGGGCACTGGGGGCCCGTGTCCTTGCAGGAGGCTGAGGCAGACCCTGGAGGCCAGCTGGCCTCAGCCACCGCCAGAGCCACGTGTTCACAAAATCTCTGCCAGCCTCTTCCCTGCTGGGCTCCCTCACTCGAGCGCATGGCAAACACCATCAGGCACCGTAACGCGTTATGGATGACTTCTGGATGAACCAGGTATCTGCATATCACAACACAAGTCAGACACCACAGTGCCCTGGCAGTTCCCGGTTCTATGAAAAGTTTCTGGCTGGTCCTTGACCAAAAGCTACTGGCTTGAAAATAAGCTGATTTCCAGAGAGCAATCAGGTCATAAATATGAAACACTAAGAAACTTTCCTGTTTTGGCTTGCTCCCTCTGAGAACCTGTGTGAGCAGAGGCTCTCAGGAGCCCCGTGTGTCTGCCAGACCAGCAGTGACACCCAGACCCACGCGTCCTTTGCCAGGGCACCAGCTGACTTGGTTATTGCAAGAACCCACAGCCATGAAACTTGCTGGGAGAGACCACAGCAAGCATGAGAGCAGCTATCACATCAAACATCGGTCAAACTTTCCCAGGTCTCTGCTTCTTTATTCTTCGGTGGATAATACAGTCAGGACCGCTAGCATTTGCTAGAAGTATTGGCTAAATTTGCAAGTAGCAGCACCAACCTGGGGAAGCCAGCCTGGCCGTACTTGTCTATGCAGCTACGCCTTGTCAAACACTAGCCTGAGAAAATACAGGAGATTTAGGAACTGATACCTGCCACGACCTGTTCCATTTTTTTCCTTAGTCTGACTCCTGAAAAAAATTCAAGCAGCTTTTAGCCTCAAAGATTACTCCTGAAGCAATCACTGGTGGAGAGACAGAGCCCTAATCTCTCCATGAAGCTGGGCTTGAAGTCTAATAAAGGGTCCTGAAGAAACATACAAAGCACAAATTATTTCTGTTAAAAGTAGAGAATTAAAGTTATGCTAACAGAAGTCATTTGGCCATCTGAGCAGTCTCCTAGCAGTTGCATAAATTACTGCCTGAACAAGGAGTTTCAACCAGAACATCATTTCTTGGCCAGACCCTGACTGATTTCCAGGCAAGCAATAACGAGCACTTTGGGGGGAGCTGCTCTAGCCTCAGATGAATGGAGTTAATAAGTCATAGGAAGCTGTTTAATAAACAAATTCCTCCTTTTTCTCTTGTGAACTGTACAGAAACAGTATGTGAACAGAGACGCCTGTTTTCTGCATATTTCCCAAACCATTTCCCCATCGAGTCCTTGCCCTTCACTTTAAGAACTTCTGAGCCCTGAGCTGCTTTCATCTGAGGAGCAGACCCCATGGTGCTTCTTTGTGAGCGGGTTCCTCGTCCCCTCTGTAGCTCTATGCGCTTCACTCAGAAAAACAGTTCCTCATTCCACTGGTCTCTGCCTCCACAGGCAGAGCAGCAGGATTTGGGTTCAAACCTGTTATTCTCCTCTTAAGATGCAGCCATTTGTAGCTCATGAAGAGCAATTTAGCAGATAGATTGAGATGTTTCAGGTTTATCTTCCCACACAAGTAACAGAAAATTGTAGCATGAGATTTGTACACAATTTTGCTCGAGCACCCTGAGGCTGGGAAGCTGCCTGATGAAGCTGTTTTGCTGGAGCTGCACATTTCCCCACTCCCCATCTTCCCAGCACAGCGCTCTCCTGCCTCTGAAGTAGCTCTGGCAAAGGCGATGGAAGCACTGCAGGCAGAAACATTACAAAATATCCAAAAAGAAAAGCCATGCCGTGAGCTAGAGCTGCCTGTTTGAGACAAGTCTCTGCAGAACTTTTTGTTGAGCTGGGAAAAGAAAAAAGGTCATTTAACTTTTTTTATTTTTAAATTATATCTGATTTATATACAGCTCTGTACATTCCTAGGGAGCAGCAACAGACCTGCTGAATCACCATGACAAAACCCTGTATCCAGGCAGATTTGGGTTTTCAGAAGCAACATTTCAAAAACTCTTTAGGACTGGAAGGGTTGGAAAGAAATCTGTAACTGTGCACATACACACCATTTAGCATGGGACAGCTGGGTCCTCCAGCTACTATTGCAGTGAAGTTCAGTACTCCCAACAGAAATTGCTAGTGGAAACTTCTTTCCCCGAGGCACTTCCATGTGCAGCTCTGTCTGTAAACACATCCAGTTTTATCTATACTGTGCCCAAAGCAAGCTCAGGCCCATCCATCTTTCCATGTCCTAAGGCATGGAGATACCACAGAGTCTGGCTCCAGCAAAAGCTACTCTAGATTTTCAGCACTCATAAACAGAAGCCTTGTGGCAAACACTGCCTTTAGGACTGTGAGGATGTCGGATTGGAACAAGCATGTCTGTCCCATCTGAATCCTAAGTCCTTGTCTGAATGTCCCTGGGTGCCTGGTCTCAGAGGAAGCATCTCGCACCTGCAGCAAGCCACGGGAGTAGCCCTGTATCTCCTTATGATGCACCCCACACAGAGCTGAGTTTCACGGTTTTGGCAATATATGGCAATCCCCTTGTTCAGGACCCCATGAGAGAGCGGCAAAGGTTTCAATCTGATATATACTAAGCAATGATTTTGATCTGATTTTTGCTAGGCCTCGCCTCCCCCTGCATGGAGCACACCGCACGACCCTGGTAGCTCGGCCCCTTCCTGCCATGGTGTTTTGCCCATGGAGGAAGCAGGTGGGGTACGGGCCGGCCAGGACCCCTTACCTCACATTTCTACGGGAACTTCTTGGTGTATTTTACACCTGCAGCACACATCGGCACAGGCCCTCAGCAGCTCCTTTGGATGCTGGACACCCAAGTCTTCCTGGCTCCCCAGTTCAGCTAAGCATCTGAAGCCCATTAAAAGAAACAAAGAGAGGAAAGGGAATTGAGCTGCTCCATCAAGCCTCATCTCTGAGCAGCAAACCTATCTCCACTGCTGCTTCCACGCAGCTCCAGTTCCAACTTGACCTCCATTTACCCAGGGCTCTCCACAACCCACAGAGCCATCAAGTGGCCAAAAAATCTAATTGCACATACAGAGATGCTGCGGAGTTTGCCGGGGATGGCTAGAGCGGACAGTGGGGCACCTCAGCTTAAGCAAAGCTGGGCCACCCACAGCTCAGCAAGAAGTTGTTTTCCTCCGCGTCTTTACTAAATGGTATTTCATTTTATTCTTTCTCTCTCTCTTCTGATTAGGAGCCTAGCAAAAGCAAGGTAAAAAATACACAAGATGATCCCTGGAGAATGAATGGTCTGGACACATCTCCACTCCCCACCAGCAGCACCCCTGACAAAGCGACAAAGCCCCTCACAGCCTGCTGAAGCAACCCCAGGCGCTGAAGCCTGTGCTCAGGAAAGAGAGACCTCAGAGTAAGTCATCAGGCTGTGCAACTTATCTCCTCAATTTTGCCTTTTCTCTTTCGCCCTGTATAACGTAAATCAATTTTTTCCCCTGACTCCCTGGTGTAGGGTTATCAGCAGCACAAAGCATAATGGAAGACAGCCTGGCAAAGCTGGAAATCATTTGCTGTTGTCAGTACCACGGGGAGATGCCTTTCTCTCAGAGCTTAAAACATTTCAAAGTTTATCCTAGCCCAAAGCTCCTGTCAGCTGCTCCTCCTTCCCACACCTTGCCCTGTGATAAGGAGGGAGTGCAGCCGAGGAGCTCACAGCAAGCCCAGGAGCCCCAGTGATGCCGGTCGGTACCATCCCCAGCTGCTGATGCTGTCAGAGGCCTGGCATTACCTTAGGGGCATCAACTTACTGAATTTTGTATTACATACGTTGATTCAAAGGGAGTTTCTCACACAAGAAACCAAGAAAGTGAGGAGTAATGGGATAAATGTGTGCAGGTGTAAGAGGTGGAGGGCAGCGGCTGTTTTTGCAGGCCAGGCCTACAGGTTTCCTGTGATCAAACTGCCAAACCCCGCAGGAGGGAGCAGTCCCAAACCTCACTGCTGTAATTACAGGAACATAATCAGCCCCTCCTGCTTGGAGCGAGCAACTCTCCAAGTTTCCCCATTTCCTAGAAGGAACAAGAAGGAAGAATCCTGGGGCAGACTACAGACCCTCAACGGAGAGGCCAGGCCGAAGGCCTTGCCCCAGCCCCAGCGTGCAAGCCAGGCTGGACACCAGGGTACCCCGAGCTAATTCCGCTCTCAGCCACCTTGCAAGTTACTTTTAACAGGAAAGATACTCGTACCTTGGTACTGTCCGACTGTCTCTGGCCAGCCTAACTGGAGCTGGCTGTGAAGGGCAGCGGGCCCCTGGCACTGATGCAGGTGCCAGGCCCGGCCTCCTGCCTCCTGCTCCCAGCTGCCAGGCACAGGCCCCAGCTCTCCTGCCAGGGAAGCATGGGTGATGGATGCAGGCAGAGTTACAGAAAACCTCTATTAAACCTGCCAAGAGACCAATGTTTCACATTAAGGTTCTGCCACACACTCGAGTTAGCAGCTCTTGCATTTCTGAACAAAGGCAGTGTGCCAGATTCCCTCCTCATACCCAGCCTCTTCTCCTTCCCTTCTCCCCAGTGTCCCACTGCTGCCTGGGGGGGTTCAATACCTGACTCAAACTCAGCTATAGGTTCAAAGATCAGAGGGACACTGACAGACTTTTTCCACCACCTGAACCATAGGAAGCCAGACAAGGAAAAAAGTATATCCCCCCCAAAAAAGTACTTCCTCCCAGGAGAGTTTCTCCAGCCCTGTGAATATCAAAGAGAGACAGCTCTATTAAACTCAGAGGACAATTGTCCTCTCTGTATTTCAGATTGGACTAAAACTGTGCTACAGGGGACAATTAATCTTCAAAATCAATTTTTTGTCAGGAGGCTAAATTTCAATTGTCTCAGGAATGGTGGTGCTGGGCTGGTAATTAATGTCTGATGAGGCAACCTCTGAATTCGCTGCCCCAGAGAACACTTTTTATTAATAACTTTCACCACAAATCCCAAGTCCTCTTCTGACTTTGAAAAAAAAAAAAAAGAAAAAAATAGAAACATGTTGCCTTATTTGCTCTGTTAAAAATCTCAAGCTGTCAGGAGTCAGATGATGTGCTTTGGGTTTTCATTGAATTGCAAGACAAGGAGTAGATATTTCCTATTCCCCAGGAAGGCAAAGCAAAAACCCCAGTTTGTTCTAGAGGCAGGATAATAAAAATGCTAATTTGCTTTCTTTTGCATTTGCATCCTTTTCCCCCCGTGTCCCACTCTGCACAGCTGCAATAACCCTGACTCCTCATCTCCCTCTTTGTGCAAGACCCAATTCTTTTCCCCCTGTGAGCACCCACACAGTTGCTGGTTGTTTGGTCATTGCATACACCCGTTTGCTTCCAAGGCTCCCTGCGTGCCAGCACCCAGAGGGACACAGCACCCAGAAGACGCTCTGAGCACAGCCAGCAACAAGCCTTGGAAGCCACGGAAACTCCAACTGGAGCCACCTGCCCAAGAACTGGGCTCCCTGAAATGTCAACTTTGGTCCCTACAGCCAGGATATTTCAGGATATAGTGCAGTGACAGCATCAAATACACGAATCAATATAGAAGCAGAACTGGTCCAGGGCTCCCTCCTTCCTAGGGAGGCATAAGGCTTCCCCTGGCCCTGGGCGTGCTCAGTTCACCGCAGGGCAGCAGAGCTTGATCAGCAAGCACTGCAGAGCATGGTCTTATCAAACTAAACTTGTGCAGCCAGCACACTCTCCTGGCACAAAGGAGACATAGCTTTGTAGCTCAGTGAGCAGACGAATTAAAATCCAGATTTCCAACTGGCTAACCATCTACATTTTGGATGCAGAAAATTTATGTGCTAGTGCTTTGGGTGCTGCCTGGAGGGAATCTAAGTGCCCTCAAACCATGAAAACAGATGCCAGCCCGAGCCAGGCGCACACACCCACGTACCACGTTTCCTGGTGAATAACACCAAGCATGTCAATGCACTGATTTTCTAAATTATACCACCAAAATACCAGAGTTCCCCAGGAGAAGCCTGGTGCTGTCAAATTATTGCCTAATCCTTGCTGGGGGTAAGGCACCTCCTGATGCAGAACTCCGTGCTTGCACCCTTAACTCTGCCTGGGAGTTCGCATTGATCTGTCAGATGAACCCAGCTCTCCAGCCCCCAATTCCACATTTTCTGCCACTGTTGCCCCTCACAGTGGAGAAATCCCCTCTGTTTCAGAAATTTGGGCTCTTCAAGAGCTACATTTTACTAGCAAAGGGATTCTGCTGAATTGAACCTCCTTCCTGCCTGCTCTTTATTTTCCAGCTCACCCAGCTAAAGCTCATTTGATTTTAAAGATAATCCAATAAACATCAATTAATAAAATTGACTTTGCAAGGATTGGATTTTCCTAGTGCATGAGACCAAGATTAAGGGACAGGCCAGAAAGGAAACAGGGCTGACATTTCTGTTAAGATAAGAAGTTTCTGTTAAACAAAGGACATTTTCCTTTGTACTAATGAAGGTTCAAAAACTCCTGCAGAAAGCCAGGACAGCACTGTATGTAGGTGTCCAGGTTCCTTCTAGGCATCAAAAAAGGCACTGCACAGGTCTTGGAAAACAAGCTGCGTCCATATAGGTTTTGCAGGCCAGAAGTGGGAATGCTGCTGCAGAGCAGACATGCCAGGTTTGGGTACACTATTGCAGGCTCTGCTGTTCCCAGGTTCACTCTGAGCCTTTTCCAGTGTCCATGGGCTGGAGTTTCTCCACAATACAAGTCTATAATGATTTTCATTATGAATGTAAAAAATAGAAGGAAGACTCCAGAAGAGAAAGGAATGCACAAAGGACAGTTGTGTCTAAAATACCTATCGCAGTGCTGTTTCTTTGCATCCTGTAATACGTGTATTAATATTTGCACTAGCTGCTCACGGCTGGAAGAATTCATTCTCCAGCCTTGAAGACCAAGCGAAGGCGAGCTTGCTAAAAACCCCCAAACCTGAAAGGTTTGGATAAAGCTCTTTGCTGCCCAAACATTCTGTTGGGTGCTTAGCACCAAATTAAGGTCTTTCATTCTTAATCATAGAATCATCCTTTTGCCACACACTGGTAAGGTGGAGAGACTGCTTACATATACCTGGCTACATGGAAAACGCATCTGAAGAGCTCTCCCGAGCTACAGACGTGTCTTCTGAACTGTTCTTCCTAGCTCCAAAATGGGAAGTGATCCCTTTAGAAACCTCAGTTACATTCTCAAGCAAAAAACATATTTTGGCACCTCAATTCATATATCATGAAAACACCACTTATGTCAAGGAAAAAAGGAACAAAGCTTTTTGTTACAAGGAAATGCCATTAACCAACAGGCTAGGATTGCTGTAAGACAGTTCAGCCCATGAAAAATTAAAGGCAACATAGACCTCTAATGCACCATGTATCAGGAGAACCATTAAGTAATCAGTCGGCATCCAGTTTTATAGGGCATTTTGGGCATAATTCAATCTTCATTCATTTTAGATCATTTCCTTAATGAAGTAATGCACTGGACATAAATATTTCAATGCAACTCTCTAATGTCCTTTAAGTAGCAAGCAGCCTTCAGTAATACAGAACCCAATTAAGCTGTAAAGGGTAAATACTGCAAAAAGGAAGAAGGGCAAGATACAAGAACAGTTATGTGCTTAAGACCATGGGATTCAGGGAAAAAATACAGCTGTGCTTTTGGACCAAAGCAAACTTAAAGCAGCAGAAACAGCAGACAGAGCTGGCATTTCTGTAGCTGGACTGCTTTCCTCTTGCGCAGGCACCTCAAACAATTTGGGGCAAGAATAGTTTTTCCTGCCTCAAGCTGGTAGAGCCCCAACACAGAGGGATTTTCAGGTAACCCCTGCAATGGAAGTTACTCATATCCTTCACAGCAGTGATGCTTTTTCTGCCTTCACATACAGAAAAGCTGGGAATGATTTAGCAACAGGGAGTTTTCCTTAAATGCCTTTTGCCCTCCTTTTACAACACTAAATGGGGATTTTGCTAGAGACCATCTCTCTTCCACTGGTTACAGGTAGATCAATGGGAGCTTTAAAATGGCCCCTGGCAGCGCACAAAACCAAGCGGCTGCGGGGCCTGGGCACTGCTCTGTAACAGCCCAGACCTCACACGGAGCTCACAGCGCTGCAGGAGCCGCCTCTGGCTGATCCCTTGGGAGAGAGGGCAGCAAGGCCGAGTTTTCAGGCAGACTGGTCAATGCATGGTGCCCAGTGCAGCTCCCTGAGTGCTGCACAGCGAGAAGTTCCATCACTAAAACTGAGTTTTTGGAAACAACCTTTAAGTATCACACAGGCGTCTTTGCCATCAGCAGCCACAGGTTTCTCTAGGATCTTGCTCACACCATGATAGGAAAAGGATCCCTAAAGCACAACAAAGCACTGCAAACCAGAGAAACCCATTTGCTCCTTTTTGAACCACAGGCTTAAGCAATTCACACCAACAGCTAATGCAAGCACCTAGGTGAGGAAGGAAGCTACAAAATGCACTTTAGCGTGTAAGAGCTAATCCTCTGGGAGGGGTTGGGGATCAAAATACTCACAGCACAAGCAGAAAGAACTTTAAATCCCTTTGAGGGCTGGGAGAAAGCATCCTTCATCCTTCCCAGTGTGAAAGGGCCCGTCCCAGGGCAGTGGGCTGGGTGAAAATGGCTGTAAGGAGCCAGTTACTGGAGGGTGCCAGGAGCTTGTAAGAGGCTGGAGTTGAGGGTAGGCGGTTTTGTTGCTTGTCAGGAAACAGGGCTCCCTATTCTTTGGGAAGTTATTTATTTATTGCCTTTTTTTTTTTAATGTGTAAGTTGTTCAGGTGCAGCAGTCGTGGCTCGTCACCCAGCCAGCTCACCCCGGGGCAAGGCACAGGCCCAGGGAAAACCCTGATCTTGCCCAAGCAGCAAAGGAGCTAAATTAGCATCACCTGGGTGATCTGAGTTCTGCCGCTCCCTAATTTCTGAGTGCTTGTCTTTGCCAAACAAGCGACTTATATTTAACAATATGTTTTTGGCCCGTGATTTCTGTAATTAACACAAGCTGTACTGTTCTGTAGCGCAGCACTGTCAATAGCAAAACGGCCCAAACCTCACCCTGCAGGCCATCAGCAGCCTAGGTGCCACCAAGCCATTACCGACCTCCCTGCCAAGCGCCACCAGAAGCAGAGGGCTCCCAGGCTCCGGCTGGAAGGAGCAAGGCAGCAGCACAGCTCCCAGCACGGCTCCCAGGCCGGATCAGGCCCTGCAAGACCCCATCTGCCAGCAGGGAGCCCGCAGCCCAGAGCCCAGGGGTGCGGGACGCTGCTGCTCTGCTCAGCTCCGGCCGCTAGAGAGAGCCCCGGCATCAGGCGTGCTGCTCCCACCCGCAGGTGGAAGACAAAAAAAAAACGCTGGAAAGAAAAAGAAAGCATTTTTTTGCCACCTTATTTTTTTCTCCTTTTTTTTTTTTTCCCCTCCAAGATTGCTGTCTTTTATTTTTCTTATTACCCCGAGTTTGTTTTCATGCTTTTATTTTTGGTCTGCTTTCAGTTTCCTAGGGAAGAGCTGGGCTTGGAGAAGAAGGGGTAGGCAGAACCAACACGTAGTTCTCATGTTTCTTATATGGGATATTCTGGGGGAAAGGTTTCTCACCAGAACGGACTGGATTGCATGCCATGGCTGACACCGAAGCTGAGTTCAGCCATGCAAGGAACGGATGAAGAAAATTGATAATATACCCAGTAACTGGGGGCTTAAAGGCATCAAAACACCTCCATGGGAGCTAGGGGCCCATTTTCAAAGTGTTATCTGTGATGGAGTTTTATCCAAAAGTAACAGCAGTTTAGTTCAACCCATTATCTGAATATATTTGCCTTGCAGACAGGCCGGGTTGCGTGCTCCAGCCCTGAGCCATGCTCATGCAGCTGAACTGCTCTGGGGACTGATCCCAAACCTGCCCAGAGCTGCATTTTGCACACATTCAGGTCACAGTGTGATCAGAGCTAGCTTTGATCTTCACACTGCGTGCTATGTGGTGCACCACTGTGTGGTGCTCCCCTCCTTGCCCAGGTTCACACTGCCTTCTTGAGTATCCCAGTAACAATTACAGTGGTGATAATTTGTATTTAAATGACCTGTTGTTTTATTCCTGCAAGAACTCCCAATCCCCTCTCGGTGATTTTTTAAAATTATTTTATTATTATTATTATTATTTTTAGGGTTACCAGCTCATTTTGAATATTTTCTGTTCAAAATTAAGGTAGGCTGGACTGGGTCACAGGGTTTGGTAGCCCAGATAGTGAAATCTTCCCTTGTTTCTGGGAATCTGGGGATTTGCTCTATCTTCACACCTGCTCTTCAGCAGATTGGAAAAATATTTAGGGAACACAAAGTGCTTCCAGCTGAGCAGCAAGCAACTTCCGAGTTGCAGTGAGTGGTCCTGGGGGTCTCACCAAGCAGCATGTCCTGATTTCTAGCAGACAACTTCTATCCAACCTGCCTGAGGACCACAGAGAAGGGCCACGGAGAAGAAAAGCACCCCCCCCGCACTGGGCCTACCTGCTTCTGATGGGGCTGTTCCTGTTGCTCAGGACCTACAAGGGTGCTGCTCTCTTCCCAGCTGGAAGTGCAGAGGACTGAGAACAGGAGGGCTAGGAGGTATCACCCTCAGTCAGCTGTTTCAGCCTCCTTAGCCTACAGAGAATCAATTTGGCATTAACTTGCACTTTGCACAGCTGAATTAACTCCTGCCATCGGGAGAGCTGGGTTAGGATCCCAGAGGAGCAAGCACCAGGAGGACCTGGACTTCTCCTGCTGGAGGCAATTACAAATTACATTCCCGGAGCACTCTGTGGTGACAAGCACATGTACGGCCTTGCAATATGGAGTGTACTTTGGGTTTGTGCTCAGGCCAGGTGCTGGTGTGCTTCTGCACCAGCTCACCTGCTGCACGGGTCAGAAACCCTACTAGTGAGGCAGGCACATGCTCCTCTCCCTCGTAATTAGACAGTGGATATGTCAACCGTGTTTTAATAAAGATGGGACAGCATCCAAATCTAAAACAGGCAGGGAAAAAAATATCCTGTGATGTGGCATTATGCTAGTAAGATGTAAATAGGAATCACGTGGTGGTGCTGGAGCCCCAGCACCAGCTAGGAGCTGTTTGTGTTTGCTTGGAGCAGGGTCTTGAAAGGCCGCGAAGTGAGTCACTGGAGTTGAGCTAGGAAGACAGTTTTGGGGAAAGGGCAGCCCAGGGGAGTGTTTAATAAGGCAAGAGCAGCATCAGGGGAAAGGAGACGATGTGAAAATTGAGGTGTCAGTGCTAGAGCAGCTGCCTGCCATCAGCAAAATGAACCAGGGGCATTTGGCACAGCCAGTGCGGGGTGGAAGAAGAGCATCAGGGAATGTGCACAGGTGGGAGATGGCAGCTGCAATCTGCAAATCCTACCTTGCAGAGCAGGATGGAGCAGCCAGATTGGCAACTGGGCTGCTGGGTACCCAGCAATGCTGACTTCAAGCAGTCTCTGCTGGCTTACCTTTCTCACAGGTGGAAAATACCTGGGGAAACTTGGATCCATCGCCAGCAGCATGATGGATCACCAGCCACATCCGTACAGTTTGAGCTGAGTGTGACTTCAAAACCCAGAGATCAGCAATTCCTCTGGTACAGCCAAAAATCTTTTAAAAGTCCCCAGGCGCTCTTCAATGTTCCTTTTGTGGCTCCCACGTACAATCCTCCATGCAGGCATTCACGCAGCAGGTGAGAGATGCTGCTTGGGGCTCCAGCTGGCCCCCTTCCCACCATAGCCCAGCGCAGCCTAATGCTTAAACAAGTGCCAAGGCTGGCATGAAAGGAGCCTTTCAAAGGAAACAGACCAACCCAGTAATTTCAGACAGGAGGCTAAAATAAATTGTAAGTTGGCAGAGCTCTTGGCACTTCTGAGTGCCCTGTATTTACAGGCTCTTCCTCTGCTAGCCATGTCCCAGTATTTTTAATTATCTTTTGTTGGTCCCTGCCTCTGCTCACTAGCAATACCTAAGGGACTCTGAGATGGAGGTGGTGGGAGGTAAAGATGATGTAAAAGCAATTCAAAGCAGTCGGGCAGTGCTCTGACACAGGCCCTAAAATACCAAAATGAACTCAGCTGGAGTCAGAGCACTCATCCCTGCACAGACCTGAGCCCAAGCCCTTGGAGGGACAACCCGGTGCACCCCGCACTGTTAAAGGGTGCTCTGCTCCCCTGTGCAACAGCTATTCCTCGCAAGCAGAGGGGAACAAGTGAATAAACAAACATTTAAGAAAGGTTTTTGAGTTTGGACTCAAGATTTGCAGTTAATGTTTAGTAGCCTGCCCTTTTATTTCAGTGTTCTGCTGCAAACTGAATTCATGACTTGGAAGTGGCTTCATAGGCTTGTGTTAGAGTTGTGTGGTTGTATCCTCACCTGCTGCCTTTGAAGACATTAGCCACTCACAGGGCATTTGCCACGTTTTCTTATTGCCTTCCATCACACCACTGCAGGTCTAAGCTGTTATTGGGAAGTTTCAAGAAGGTATTTCGCAAACTAAAAGCCATCTTAACAGAAAGGGAAAAAAAAGTATCTTACTTTTGCAAATAATTACACGGCTTTATTATTCAGTATCACAGTCTCAGGAAATGAAACAGTCCAGATCCTTTCCAAGACATTACACAGCCTTTTTCCATCTCTCTGGCCACAAAATAATCAAATTAAATACAAATCGTTGTTTTGCTACATCTATTAAATTGGAAGAACATAATTATTGGTGGAACCAGCTAAGCTCCAGGAGCTAAGGGTAGAATAAAGCACTGCCTTCCCCTTCTCTTGCATAACCCCCGGGAGGGCACATCCAACAGGACACACTGAACAAGTCTCCAACTCACAGCAGAGAAAAAAAAAACAATTCAGTGTTCCCAGAAAAGCACAAGGAGGGACAGAAGGATGCAGTCAATAACAAAATACAAGGGTTTATTGAACAAAATGGGGCAAGGCAATGTTCCCTTTACATTCAATGAATTCAGGAGTATGAAGCAAAACATGCTATACACACACGGACACAATACTTTGGTTAAATGTCATTCAGAAGTTCTATGCCAAACCTGGTTAAATTAGAGTGAACAGTCAAAAATAAGAAAGAATAGGCTTGCATAGACAGATTATTGTCAGTGCATGATTTATATATTTAAGAATTAGCTGTTGCAACACAGGATACACTTGCAGCTCTGAGGAATTTAAACCAATCGACTAATCCATCTCATCGTATGGCTAACATTTAGATTCAACAGGCTGAAAGCTTACCCTGAAGAGCTAAACTAGACAACCGCAGTCTTTCTCTGAGGCAGTTAGCTATATTGCAGTACGCAGATGCAGCTGGAGACACACTGTGGAGTCTACTTAGAGTGAACACTGATACAGTGAAACTTGTTTGCTGTGAAATAGGAAATACTTGTTTGTGTGCGCCGTTGTCCTCTCCGGGACTCTCCTGTGAAGAGCATCAACTGCACAGCTTAAGCCTGGCCCTGTGCTACCCAAGAGGAGGCAGCAGCCGAGGGTATTTCCAGCCCAGAGGCCGAGGGCAGTGCAGCTTCTCAACACAAGACCTGTGTAGTGCAGCCTGTCTGAGGCATGGCAGTCCAAGTGGCATGTGTGCAGCACAGCTCAACCCTCCACGACAGCCCTGCACGGCCACAAGTGTGTTATGGCACATTTAAGAGTACAGATAGCTGGAGTCTCTGTAGGTTTATGCCTGTCCTTCACAAGAAGAGACAAGCAGCCTGTGGTGTATGTTATGTGAGGGGCACTGCTGTGCCTCAGTGCTGTATCCCACACTCACCTCCCAAAGCAACTGCAAAACTAAGCACTGAGCAGAGGGAGAGAGTGGGGCAGAACCAGAACAGTCCCTCTGCTGGGGACGGATATAGGGCAACCTCAAAGTCTTCCCCAAACAGGAACTCCTGCTGCAGCAGCTGCCTCCCTGGGCATCACCGCCACAAACAGAACAGCAGAGAACTTGGTCACCTGTCAGTCCCTGCTCTGAGCTGTGCTTTGTTTCCTACTGCACCTGAACACAGCCGTGCAGCATCAGTGCTGCCATGAGGAATAGCAGGAGCAGTCTGATCCGGCTGGCAGATGCCCAGGAGAATTACTTCTTGCAGAGAATATGAGTTTTATGGACTGGCTGCACTATACTACAGGAGTGTAAACTAAGTAGGGGAATCCTCACACTGTCTCCAAAGTGCTCCCCTTATATATAAATTAGCAATCCACAGTTAGTTTGCATACAGGTTAATATGAATTAAAATAAAAACCTTGATAATAAAAAATATATAATATATACATTGATCAATAAACTGAACGAATACCCTCTAATGTAACAGTGGCTGTAGTTTGGCACAAAATAAAAAACTCAAAGGTCTAGCACTGTAAAAAAAATCTTTTTTTCTTATGATTGTTATTAAACTTGATTCATATCCTGACAGGTGGGAATGCAGAGATATAAAAATACTGTACATACAAGATCCCTTTTACAGAGCGAAGCAGACTGCAGCATTTGCAACTTCTACCCTTCCTCCCCACAAGGAGGAAATTCAATGATGAGACTTAATCTATCCCCTAACAGCTGATATTTTCCCACCCCCATTAAGTTCAAAACCATGAAGTTCTTTAAAAAAAGATTAACCTGTTTGATCTATTCCCGTGACGACAACCGCTTCTCACTGCAGGAAGCTGTACAGTCCAAGTTTTAAGACAGTATTTCATAGCAAGGTGACTCAGATCAGACTGTCAAAGACGTCGAGTATCCCTGCATGTAAGGCACGATCACTCAGGTTCGCCTCACCTCTCTTCTGCGGACCATTGTGCTTTGGACGGAGGCGAGGTGGCGGCGAGAGCTCTTGCTGGTGAGATGTGCCTGCTATGGAGATTAGGAAGTGCCAGGATTTCACGCTGATGGACTTTCCACACGGTGCTTGTTGCTTTGCTAATGCACATGGCAAGAAAGGGATGCAAGAGCTGAGTGACCTGGGCAGGGGTTCCTGCAAGAGCTCTGACATGCTTATTACATCCAGTGCAAAACCACAGGCAGAGCTACTGAAACTCGGTAATTGAAGACACACACACACGAAGTTGAACATTTCTCTGCCATGGATGGGAGATTTTGCTCTGGTTGTTCCTTTGTAAAAGAACGGCTTCAGTGATGCTGGTTTTGCATCTCCCTGACTCTCAGCAGAGCTGTGGCTGCTGAGCTCTAAGAAGAATTGGCTCCTTTTTCATCCCTGGTCTCAACTCTTGTTGACTTCAGTGGGGCCATGGGAGTGGCTACTAAACATGTAAAGTCCAGTTGCAACTTCTGCCTCAGGAACCCTGTGTCCGCACAAGGCCCACAAGGCATGTCAGGTGAGCAATTGATCTGTTTATCCCCCATTTATTAAATGCTTTTCTCAGCTACTATTCTTAGCATTTCTCCCTGTAGACAGAGGTGCCAGCTCCCTTCTAGCAAATCCTCGAGGCCCTCCTATTTACAAGGGCTATAGAAAAATCAAACAGGAAAAGAAACACAAGGGACAGCAAATGAATAAAGGCAAGGAATAAGACTAGAAAGTAAGTACTAAGGGAAGACAGAGCAAAGCAGCCCCAGAGCATTCAGCAGTCCCTGAAAGCATCCAAGTAGCAGACGCTCCTGGGTCCTTCCCTTGAGCTCCCTCTTCTTGGTGCCACAGCTGGACACCTTGGCTGGCCCGAGGAGGCCATTAAGGAGATCCTGCAGCTTCACAGAGCAGGCACTGGGGCATTCTTTGGACTTTACCCAGCTTCCAAACAAAATCAACCATAATTTTCTCTCATAACATTTCCACTCACTCCCACTGAAGTCAACAACCTGGATACTCCTAAGCATCTCTCCTGATTTAATAGGTTCTTCCTGTGTCAGCAGGCTCAGGGCCTTCATGACTTTCCTGAATAGAAAAAGACAGAAGTTACATCAGCCAACTGCAGTGCAAGTCAGCTACAGAAGCCCAGGGAGGGCTGAGTTCTTAGTTGGTAGTTTCCCCTTGCCTCGTGCAGAGGGTCACCAGTTTCCTATGGACAGTGAGTACAAAGCACAACTGCTTTCTTATTTGGTAGGATTTTTCCCCATCCGATTTTCCTAAGTGGCCCTGATGATACAAGCTGGGGTATTTGTAAAAGTATTAGTACGTAAAACCCCACCAGGCATCCATTTCACAGAAATATACACACTCTAATGGCAAGGAGGGGGAAAAAATCCCACGCAAAAAAAAAAAGGCATTTTCAACAGAAATTTTGAGTGTTACATGAAATACAAAAAATAAACTTTTATAAAGTAAAACCATTGCAAATGAGGTTGCCACATTAACCCAAGTTATCTAACAAAATAATACAGTTTATGTTGTTGTTTTTTCCTGATCATTTAAAAACAACATTAACACTTCTGAATGGACAAAGATGGAACAAGAAGAGGGCACAAGGCAAGGACAGTAAAATCTAGCCTCTGGCTGGAAAATTTCCTGAGAAGAAAGAGCAAACAAGCGAGAGCTTGCGACTCACTTAAAGACTCATGCAGGTAAGCAAGCCTATGGGCTGGAAGCAAGGGTACACAGCTAACAGGTTGCTGCTGATCCAGTCAATGTTGCAACGTTTTTGGCTGGTGCATGCCTGGAGCAGAGGCCTACCGGGGCTGTCTGGTACTTCACAGGGAGTGAGCTGGTGCCAACATCCCAGGAGGGTAAGAGATGAGTTGTTGAGCAAGGCAAGGCAAGGGCTCGTGCTGTGGTGTTAAATGATCTCCTTGCAACTTATGTGAAAAATGAGTTGCCTCGTCTTCCTAGTGATTTGTCTCTGTAGCTCTCCTGACCAAGGACAAGAGCCAAGGTTAAAGCCTTTCAGCTGCCTTTGGGCTTGAATTGTGCATTAGTGCAAGAGCAGAGAGCCATGATCTCTTCCGACTTCCTATCAGTGCTCCACGCCAGCATTCACTCTCCACAAAGCTCCACAGAGCTGTCAGGCTCCTTTCCCAGGCAGCTGCACAGATCGGTGGTAAGGGTGAGCACAACCACAGCTCTGCCTGCCCTCCTCAGCAAAGCCAGCAGCAGGACTGGCAGCTGCCAGCAGCAGCAGCAGAGCATGGCAGGACAGGCTCTGTGCCGGGCTGTAAGGGAGCAGGGCTGCAGGGGCACCAAGAGCACTGCAGGAGGCTCTGCTGCCATGAGTGAGACGGCCAAGTGAATAACTAACCTGTACTGGCTGGGCAGACTCCAAGCCAGTGTCCAGCTACTCGGCTTTGCAGTTTAAAAATGCACTTGAAAAAACATGGCAAAAAAAAAGAAAAAAGGTTAGCAAGACAAAAGAATTGGAATGACAGAAGGTAAAAAGGCTACTTGTTACTGCAAGAGCAGAACGGTTTTCAAAGAGCGGAGGGAAAACAAGCCATCAAAAGGGGAAAAATAAAGAAAAAACAGTGCATGGGAAGATCTGTACAGAGAGCTTAAACTTGAATACACTGCTGTACCCTGGAGAGCAATAGTTCTAACCTGACTGGAGCCTGCCTGGGGTGCTGGACGGAGCAGCGCAGAGAGGAAGCAGTTAGCAGAGACATTTTGCAGGCTACTTGGCACTCTGTGTCTACCTCAAAGTTGCTTTTAACCGTAGCTTTTGGATTCAGTGCTCTATGTCCATACGGCCCTCCTTCAATCCTATGTTTACAGGACACACTCGTGTTCTGACATAAGTTACTGTGCTCAAGTGCATCAGCAGCTGAGCTAGGAGTTACAGCAGCTCCTACTTGGCTTCAGTGAAATTCCTTAACTTGTACCACCTGGAAGCTCAAAGCAGGTGACCACAGAGATGCCCTCAAGCACTGAAATATGTTTGCGTGATTATTCCCAATCCACAACTCCCAGCTTCATCAACTCCCTGGCGTGCCTTAAAAGTCATGCACATAAGATCTAATTTCAGTTTGAAATAGTTCTTCCTCTTAACTGTCCTATCCTATATCCTGGAGCTAAATGCGTGGTTACGCACCCTAACCAAATTGCTGGAAACCCTAGAAAGAAACACAGCACTTAAGAAGTTTTGTTCTAGAGGCAATTTCTTCCTCACCAGTCCCAGATTCTAGCTTTGGATGGCATACACTGTGAGGACACTCTCTCTTTCCTGCAAGCTACCATGACTGTCAGATTGGCTCAGCTCTCTTATCCAGCAGCAGAAGAAACACACATTCCCTTTAACAACTCTTTGCTCAGTCATCCTAATATGGAAAGAACTTGGACTTGAGATGTTCTGCTGCGTTGCCATAACCCAGCTCATATGTTGTTTTTTTCTGCCTTTTGTATGTGCATCTCTATTCGTCCTATTTGTCAAAACTCCAGCCAAAGTTTAAAAATAAATGAAAGCCTCAAAGGAATATACGAGGGAGCTGTTAAATCAGCTAGTTGATTCACACAGCTCAGTGGCGGCTAGATTGTACTGCACTGCATAAGTGATCACATATGAGTAGGAAATTGAAACGAACGAGTGTTCCTTATTAATACGATGACACTTAAAAAGGAGATCCTGGGAGTGGAAGGTGGACCCCCCATAGGGTAAGGTATTGAGAAAGTTGCCTGGCAATTCCAGTAATGTTTGCTACAGAAGAGTCAGTACCAAAGCGAAGGCTAGCACAGTTTACTGCTTCCTACGGGAACCTGGAAAGCAAAACAGAAAGGAGAAACAGTCTGTAAGGATAGGTCCTAGTAAAGAAAGTTCTACCTGCAGTCATCTTACTTGCACTGCCCTCTTGGATCTCTGTATGTCAAAGGGGGAACTGTACATTACTCCAGCAAAGGGAAGGATAGATCCACAAGACACCCCTTTCTCGCAGGCTGTGAATGGCACCGCAGTCACATTTCACAGCCTTGCTAAGGAAAACAGAATGAACACTGGGCTTACAGACTATATAAACTGCCATCAACTCTCCAGATCTTTTGATAACTACAGAACACAAAAGCTTCCAAAACTTTAAATTTTGGCAAGGAAACCGTCCACATTTAAGTTACAATCAGTGGAGTTGGAAGAAATCTGAGTCTACCTCTGGCTGCACCTTTCTTCCCCAGAGTCTCTAAAGATAACTCAGACAAGTGGCACACAGATTTCAAGAACTGGGGGGAGGGCGATCCCACACTGCTCTGGTGCCAAATTATTTCAGGAAACAAGCCAACAAAGCAGTGCTGAGATGCTACAGGAATAAAACAAGCCTGTTCTCAGAACAAGCTTCTGTACAATCGCCCCATGCACATGCCAGACAGGAGATACTCGGAGACTTTTTTGTCATGTATTGGATCATTTGATATTAGTGAGTCACCTAAAACTCATCACATCATTGTCTTCATGTTATTTCTCCTTCATTTGCTGCTTGGATTCACAGTCATTCATCATTAAGAGATCACACAGGACAAGCAGAGAGCAGTTTGACAAACTCGAGGCAAACCAGTTCAGCTTTTCCCTCTCAGCCAGCAACATGCTCAGCAAGTAGAACTCACTGAGTAGCATCACCTGCCTGTTGGGGCAATAACGTCCATTCCTCTTTCAAACGCCCTTTCCTTCAGGCTGGCTACACAAGGAAAACAACCCACAACAACCCACATGTTAGACCAGCTATGGACTTGTTCCTACCTTTAGGAGAGTGCTCAGGTTTGGAAAACTGACGTAAGGGGCTGGACTGGCTTGTGTAATACCGAGCATGTTCAAAGTCATCGAGGAGAGGCTGTGACCTGACAAACACACGGTGGCAGAAGGGAAAAAAAATGTTTAAGAATGTTGCGGGTGGACACAGTAGGGACAACAGGATGGGACAGTAACAAAATTAAAAGGCACAAGAGTATGGCAAAAGGATCACCTCAGCTGCCTGGTATGTCCCTGCCAGTTTAAAGCAAACTCATTTGGGCTTTCCACTTGCAGACCAGCTCCTCTGAGCACAGCCTGTTACTGTTCATATGGTGAGAAATACCTAGTATTCACTACTGCCCATGGTCTGCTTTCATTTAATAATGGTTTCAATTTTTCAGGAAACAAAGAATTTCCATTATGAAATTTGATGCAAACCTTTCCATTATGAAATTTGATGCAAACCTCACTCAAAAGGAAAGAGAAACGTTTCAAAGTGTTTAATGCTTGCCTTGCTTTCACCCTAGAACATTTTAATGAGATCTGTCTTCACCTGCACACCTTCATTGTTTTGTTTGCAAATTAAACAAAAGCTTCTAAGCTCATATCAGGATTGGAAATCAAAACCACCAGGGTCACTTACAGGATTCTGTCCCACACCAGGAGCATTAGGCCAGGGTACAAAGTGATTCAGAAGATGCACTGCATTACAGCACGTTCCCATCACTTCTGGGATGAGGCACCCCAAAGCACAACATGCACGCTGCAGTGGGGCGTCCACACACAGCAGCGGCAGTGTACAGGGCATAAATGGGGAGCAGGGACACAAGGGAACAGCTGTGCAAATGCAGCACGATTATTCCTTCCCGCCCAGAGATGACATTTGGTTTCACATCCCCAGAAGTTTTTTTTAACCCTCTTGGTGCTTCTCTGCCATTTTACAAATGTCACTGCACAGGCTCATCCATCTCTGTCAGCGCCAGGCAGGAAGACCAATATGGCCAGAATCCACAAGAACAGCGAGTGACGCATGTCACCGAGCACCTCGTGAGCTCTGTGCCAGACGTCTCCTTTCAATGCTAAAAGCTCTGCTCTCTGCCAACCCCCTCGTGGGTCAGGCTGGTCGCCCCGCAACTGCTCCCTAGGACTCAGCTTCCATGCAGCTTCCTGAGTGCATCTCCCCGGTTTTTACTAGCCACGCATTCAGCTCACCTTAAAGACTTGTCACCTTTGTGTCGCTGGGTTTCAGGCCCTTCTTTTGACCTTGAGCGCGGCGACTCGCTTGCATCATGCTGACGAGAAGAATAAAAAGCAGTTCAACTGGCTGTCCGCATGCCTTGCGAGACACCAGCCATTGTGTCGAGACTGCCTCAGCTCCACACAGCCCTTTTGTGCTCAGCTTTTGCACACTAACCACAGCCAGACACGTGCAAATGGCTGGATCAGGACTACCTTACGATAACTGAAACTCAGCCTTGCTGAGCCAAACTTAAGCTTTGCTCTAAATTCAGGTTCAGTGCTGGGGGACCCATCCCAAAGCTGAGGCAAAGTGCATACAGTCCATGTTAATGACTGCACGCAACATGGCTGAGCACGAGGGACCAGCTGCACAAAGCTGTGCTGCTGCAACTGCTCAAACATGGTAAGGAGTCTGAAAACATCAGCTACCTCCAGCTGGCCCCAAGATTAACAGAACACCTCCTTTAGCACATTAGGAAGGCAGATTATGAAATCTGTTTCTTATCACCTTCCACAACAGCTAGCCAAGATTCTGCAGTATTACACAAAAACCTAGCCTAGGCTTGATATACTCATTACTTCATAATAAAATTGGCTCAGCTGTGCTGTCCTTGTACCTGTGGTGAACAAACAGAACCAACTACTGCTTTTACTGTTACAGCAAGGACTTCGGCAGAGAAAAAGTCCTGCAGCAGGAGGGCTGACAGTGCTTCAGGGAGGCCACGAGGTACTGTGACATCCACCACCAGCCTCCAAGGCCACAATCTAAGGCATACCTTACCTGAGACTGAGTCTAAAGAGTATCTAACCAAGGACAGGGCTCCAAAAGCTTAGGAAGCAGCTGAGTAACAGGCAGCAAGACCCTTTGCATGCAAGGGTCTGTACCATTCCTCTTGGTCTCATCACACACCTTTGCCTCCCTCTGAAACAATGTTATGGGATTTCATCTGGGAGACCTCCTGAAGCTTGACATACCTTCCAGTCTTGATCATGCCTCCTCTTTTCAAAGGAAGACTTTTCTCTCTCCTTCCCTTTCTTGAAAGCCTTTTTTTCCTCAGCCATCAAGAGACGGGCAATTTCCTGAAAGGGAAAATACAGACAGCATGTCAGAGGTTGTACTGCTCTTCTCGGTTTGAGCTGTTTAAAATCTCTCCTATGGACAGCTGCTAAGTCAGATGGGTGCAAAACCAGGATTCTACCTGAGTCTGTGATCAGTGACCAAATGACAGAGCAGAAGCAAGACTGACTACATGCTGCATGCCCAGAGGACCCCCATTTGCCTGGTTTGTGTTTGCAGAGCCTTTCAGCCCTGTGTTACTTTTCCTTCAGTATTGGGTTCATCTTGCAGCATCTCTGATAGTCTCCTACAGGGTTCAGTTACAAGAGATGCTCTTCTACAGCCATGAAGAGGACTTCCTCTGTCAAGGCTGCAACACGCAACACAGCACCCCGTTAAACTAACCTGAACATAAACATGAAAACCAGCCAGAAACACCCCACTTGAGGCCCGAAATTCCCCTACAAGGGGAAAAATGAGCAACTAGAGGGTCAGAGAAGACAAGTAGGGCTTAGTTTCCACAAGTAAAATACTACAAACATTTAGCTTCCTGCTCACCTCATCCTGAGCCACTTGAGCTGCCTTCTGATCTGCCTGGTTGGCCTGAAAAGGAAAAAAAAAAAAAAAAAAAAAAAAAAGAGAGAAAACAGTAAAACCTCTAAAATTATTAAGAGGCATCAACCGACTGGGCAAGGCAAGCATCCACACAAATACACTACCATCCTCTCCAAATATACTAAATTAACTCAATATTTACCTCATAACCCAGTAACAAAGTGGCATTTCAGCTGAGTTTTGTCCCCACCTATCTGGGAAGCCACACCACAATACATTGCCCACTCCACTGCCCTTTCTCCCACCCCCAGCCCAAGACATGCTCTGGCATGTTTCACTTCTCAGCTCACCAACCATACTGCCCAAAGGCCATCTTCACCTGCCTGCAAGTATTCATTTAACATCACCCTGCTTCTGCCATTTAGTTTTCGGGTATGTAATTTAGGAAAAAAAGGCTCTGCTGGCTCGACACCAGCCTTTACTGCATGTGCAGTTACGGGAGACAGAGCATCAGAATGCACAGCAACAAGGCCCTTGGTCTTAAAAGTCACAGATACATTTTAGCGGTTTGCAAATTCAAGTTGTCACTACTGAATACCTTAATTTTTTCAAGATGACTAATGCATCCCCTCTACTCACCAGGAGCTCTTCCTCTTGCAGTTTCCGAGCAATCTCTGCATCAGACAATTCCTGTTCCCTTAGGGGTTTATCATAAGTGGCTTGCCTCATCCCCCTCAACTTAGTTCCTACAGAATTGGGAGAGAGAACAATCAGCTCACCCATTTCCCAAATGCTTCAGAAAGGAAATCCCCACCATCTCCTCAGCCTCCTGCAGAGCCCCCACTCGAGGGGACCACAGACCACTACGGCGTACTTGCCACGCAGACTTTTTGAGAGTACTTTTAGCTAAGGTGCAGCATACACCTTAAAATAAGTTTTTTCTATACATATAGTTACACCACATCTTACAAGGCAAATGCAACTGTTCGCTAGAAGAGCCATGCCTCTTGCTTCAGCTTTCAGTGGCACAGTGATACTAGCAAAGGAATCAAATCGTAGATTTTTCACACGCCATCAATTCAGACAGCGGAGAGCAGCCTAATGTGCTACAAGCACAGCAGAGTCCTTAAACACACCTTTGGAGCAGCGTGGGCTGCAAGAGATGTCTGGGACAGACACACAATGTTTCTGACAATTTCATGCTTTGGCCTGACCCATGAATTTTACAATTCGTAGTGAGAAAACAGACACGTAAACAGTTTTGGAGTTCACACAAGGTTCAGTTCTTGCTTTGAGTACAGAGGGTTTTTTTTGTTTTGATTTTTTCTGAAGTGTTTATTTAAAGGTAAACCACCTACAAGTGATTTAAATGTTGCATTTTGAGAGTCTCTCCGTGGTCTATTTGCAATAGGCCAAAGGAGTCCCCCTGTATCCCTGTCATAAAATGCGTGATCTCATTCCCATACAACGAATGCTTTCTGCTTCCATCTGCAGCCTGAACTGTATTGTTCAGCAATCTCAGACATCTAAACAAGCTCTCTGCTTTATGTCTGAGGTACACAAACACTCCAGCTGTCCGTCTGTGTCTCTCCCATCCCAAACTCAGAAAATAAGCTTCACTCAAAACTTTTGTGCTTCCAGCACTCTGTTTGCACATTGATTATAAATAAATTACAGCTTAGTGGGACACATATCAGTTTCCTTCTGATCAGATAAGACCAAGGAAAAAAACAGTTTTTAGAGGTCAATAGGTTACCTTCTGTGCATCTATCAAACTACCATCGTACTCCATCAGATATCCCAAATGCTTCAAACTGCAGGCCAGAGACCTCACGCATTAACCCCAAATCAAAACGTGGAATAGGAACACACTGGCTCTTCAGGTATTAAATGTGGTATATGGGGTATTTTTGCTTTTTTGCTTTGATAAATGTAAGTCAACAGATCCAATGACTTTAAGCAAGTAACACCCCTCTTACACATGACCTTAGCATAAAAAAAAAAAAAAAAAAAAAACAACTTTTGGCACTTCTGACAGTTACAATTAAGTGTACAGCCTGGCCTTGCCAGAACAGTTTGATTGATCCAAGCTGTGAAAAGCTGCAATCTCAAGCCAGCACAGAAATTCCACCGAAAAGCATCAGCTTGGTCTGAGTTATATTATTCAGACTGCTTCCAAGGCCACTGTAAGCACAGTTCTACCCCACCGGAACAGCTTCGCTGACAGACTTTCATACACCGTTGCCCCCATGAAGAGCAAAACTGCATTTCCAGGAATTGTTCACTGGACAGCCAAGACTGAGCTTGCTTTATACACAGACTGGTACCAGTCTTCGTTTGGTCAGAAAGCAACAACAAACATTACTCGCACATCACTTCTGCTCGCACTCAGCGGAGCACAAAGCCCGCCCCGATTCCCTCAGGAAGAGGATGTGAGCTTTTGGCTGTCCTGACTCCACGCGAGGGTGATCAGAGACTGAGTCACTCCGTCCCATGCTGTATCAGGGCACATCACAACTTACTGACTATGTGAAGGCCCGATTAACATCCTCCACTTCCTCAAAGAAAACTTTTGCATGAAGACGACAAAGAACAATTCTCCTGGCATCTCTGAACACAGACATGCATCGTCTTCCCCACCTTATCCACATAAGGACCAGTTGGATGCCCTAAAGCAGGAGTTTCTCACCCTGTGGCAGGCACAGTGAAAGTGGGAGTTCAGAGACTTGGATCTAACAGACAGGTCATCCCATGAGACAGGCTCACTCCCATGCAAGTTTTAAAATCAGAAAGATGTATCTGGATTTCAAAAGCCAGCAATCCTCAAGTATTATTGAGCAAAAACTACACAAGTACATGTTTCCTAGAAAAGTTCATTTCTAGGGAATTTGTCAAGAAATTCTTAAAATATATCACAATTGGACACTTGTGAGCTTTGTCTAAAATCGTTTACATTTTCAACGTTTTTTTTCAATAGGAATTGGATGGACATTGCTGGCTTGTTAGTATTAAGCAAACTTTCCTCATTTACAGCCTTGCATCCCAAATCAAATCCCATTTCTGCGAGAGGAAACCACAGCACAAATTATATCAGTGAAAATAAAAGGGAATTTTTACACAGGATACCAAGGGCACCGTTTCCAACAATACCTTCTTACTCCTTTCTCTTTGATGCCAGGGGACACGTCAGGAAATAAACAGAGTGAGAGTCTTAGCGGATAAGAAGAATCTCATTAAACAAGGGAGAAACACCCAGGCAGGATTCACTGCGTACACATTGCAGACTGATACTGGAGATTAAAAGTCTTCAGAAGAAGCACCACCGATTTCAGACAGCAGGACGGGGCAAGCAAAGGTGCGCCCCCACACGTATGTACACCTTCCCCATCACCTGGTTACCTGAGTCTCTCTGGGAGTCTCCAACCTCTCCCCGTCTCACAGAGTGTGGGGAGGGGGAAGGTTTCCTGCGTCCTGCGCTTTTGCAGTCTCTCTCCTCACCCCTCCTATGATCTTCTTGGAATTCGGAGTCACGGAGCTTCCCGTCGTGCTCTGTCCTGTGCGAAGAGCGGCCCCAAAGGCGGGATTTACGGTTTTCAGGGCGTGCCAGCTGGCTGCCGCCCCGACGCCAGGTCTCCTGCTCAGCCTCCAGCTCCACGTCAAGAAGAAGACGACGCTTTTCTCTGTCTTGCCTTGCTGGCTTTCTGCTGCATCGTGCCTGGTCTGCAAGTCCATGCTCTGACTCCAGGTCAAGGCTGAGAGGTCTCCGAGCCTTCTCCCTGCCGGCTGCCCTCCTCTCCTGCAGCTCCCAGCTGCTGCTGTGCTTATGGGCACCACAATCAGCCTCTCTTTCCAGGTCGAGGCTGGGAGGTCTCCCAGACCCACCTTGGCTGGCTGATTTCTGCCTCCGCCGATGGCCATCGGTGGCCTCGCTCGGTTGAGGAGATCTGTGACGATCCTCCGAAGGGACATGCCTGTGTTTGGAGGCGCCGTCGGACAGAGGTGAGTGTGCTTTTTGACGCTCTCTCCGCCGGTGCGCGTGCCTATCATCACCACGTGCCCTGGGAGACTCAGAAACCTGCTCCCCAGGATCACCCCGGAGGTGCTCTGAGCAACAGGGGGGACAAACAAGGAGGTGGTTAGTGACACAGGGGTTAGCAGCTGCTTAACGAGGCCAGAATTACAGCACGCAGACGAAGGAAGCCTGATGCAACCGGAGACAGAGAGAAGCGGCAGCCTGGCCTGCACCAGGGCAGCACAGGAGGCAAAGGGGTTGAAGCAGAAAGCATGGGTACAGCCCCAAAGTCTGTCCAAGCACCTCCTAAGGCAAGGACAAGCCACTGTGAAGATTAAGGACTTTTACAGATGTCATTAGGGATGGAAAAACAGTGAGCAGAGCAACTCGTCTCCTGGCAATCTGTCACTGCTGCAGGATATTGGACTCCTGATGAGAAAAGGGCTTACGAGGGAAAGCACAAAACAGAAGCAAGGCCAGGAGGCTCCGAGCAGAGGGCCATGCTGGAGCCTGGTTTACGAGCACCCACGCCTTGCCCTGGCTTCACCACAGGGTTATTCCCCAGAAATAACAGCCTCAACTGAACAGGGGGAAAGACCCACCTTTTGTGAGTAAGAAGAGAGAGGGGTGGGACAGCATTTTTTTTATTATTATTTTGAAAAAGACATGACAGATAGCTGCAGCATCCATACACTTTCCACCACATCTCTTGAAGACTCAGGAGTTTCGGGGCCTGCACTTACTGCTTCAACAGAAGTTTAGACTGCCTTCAGAAAGGGCTACAGAAACTTAAGGGCAGGATAAGATTTCACAAAAGTCAAGCTCCTGACCTCAGCAGTGTTGCTGGAAAAGCCGCTTACTCAGCGGCTTAGTGGGGTTGTTTCCTCTGTACTTTTCAGAAAACACGTGGAAATTTTCTTTGCTTTAGTTTCAGTAACAAAACCTCCACAACTATGAGGATACAGAAGGCTTCCTGTATACAACCTGCTAATTAATTTAATCTCAATCAACTTATTTGATAAGAAAAATCATTGCACTGAGTGAACTGTTATCTCTACAGCAGCTTTTCAAATTGAAGAAGAAATTTCCTTGAAGCAGAGGCTGATTACAAACAGAATCATACAAAAAGCAGGATAAGACTTCCCTTCTCCATTGCTAAGAGTTTTTATAGCATCTTAAAATATTTACTATATTTCACTGCACCTGAGCTGCATTCTGTTTTCATAAATAGCTCTGCCTTCCCTACAATCATCCAAGTTTCAGAAGTAAGAAAACAAAACAAAAATGCCACCCAAAAACTGAATGCTCCCTTCAAGTCATACTGTTCAAAAAAAAAAAAAAAAAAGCTTTTCTAAGCCAGCAAAAATAGAGCCTACTGAAAACCTATCTTGAAAACAAATGGGTTTTGTTTGCGTGACTTATACGTAATAGATATATTTTTAAGAATCCAAGAACTGTAAGAGTAACCACAGCAGTTCCTGTTAACTGGCAGGTTTTTCTGTTCAGTTTTAGATTGTGAGCATGATTTACAGAATAGTTATATCCAATAAAACAATTTAAGAGACTTACTGAACAACAGACACCAGAACCCAAAAGCAAGAGTCAGGATTATTTATTTATTTTTTTAAATAATATTAGCAAGGGTCTAAAAATTAGCTCAATTTTGTCATTTACAAAAAGCTCAATATACACATCAGCGTGGAGAAGAGATCACGAAAGAGCAAAGCATGGCTGCATTGGGAAAGGACAGATGCAGGAAACACAATCATGCTAGACAGCCCAAGCAGGACATCTGTTTTTGGGGTATCTCAGGACAATTAACTCCTCAGCAGGCACTGGTTCCTGCAGCACCTTTCGCAGAGCACAAGTAAACACTCCTTAGGTCCTGGTGTTACTCTCTCAAGCAGCAAGTGACTAAGCGAATACAGAAATGTTTTTCATGGCACAGACACGTCTGGGAGGAACTCAGCTTTCTTTCACGTTTATTTTTCCACTCTTTAAAAAGCTCAGTTTGCTCTCAAGTAATAACTCTAATCCACACTCCTCCTGGATGTGGATAAATTTTTATTCAGTCAAGACAGACTAAAACCCAAACAAAGCAAGAGCTTTTCTTTTGAGTATAAGATCACAAGTAACAAGGACAATATAAAAGAATGCTGAAGTCTAATCAAATGGTGCCCCAGTATTTATGAGGTTTCAGATCAATGTACTAGATGGTCCAGACATCAAAATCCACTTCAGTTCTTCCGTTCTATTTTTTTTTATTTTTTTATTTTTTTTTTTAGGAACAAGGATCAAGAACAGCACTACTATAAATGGTCATGCAAAAAGTGCCTTCCACCTCACCTCCAAAACTACAGATTACAGCACGAAGAAAAGTTAGACCCACAAGATATCCTGCTTTTCAAATCCATAACAGAAAAAGTTCAGAGAATCATAGACTTCTGTCAACTGCTTTCTGTTATTAAAAAAAAAAAATCCATCCTGTCATACCATCTCTGCCTGGCAACACTTTTACCTATACTGTATTTTTTCAGAGACATAACCCATTTAATTCTGAAAAATTAAAGCATGTGTTGGCCATAGAACTCTCAGATCAAAGTCTTTTCCAGCTCTGCACACATACCAGAACTTGGGGCCATGAAGTTTCCACCTAGTTACGGTTTTGTACTCTGTGCTGTGCATTTTCTTGGCCTTCCTTGAACTTGTTCCCAGTTGGAACTAAAATACTTGATGTCTGAGTTCAAATAAAGACATTTAAAATTGCCAGTAGTATGGCTGTTAAAGTGAGAAATAAGAGGTTTGATCTTCATCTTCACAATCTGTTAATCAAAATCAGCCTGTCTCCGACCCACCACATACATTTTGAAGCAAGAACACAAGAACCACCACCAGTGCACAGCAAAGCAATCCCCACATTACTCCATAATTAAACACACCCCGATTCTCTGCTCCCAATTTAAAGAAAGTCTGTATCTGATCGTAAAAGATGCCAAAAAGAAAGCAATGCAGTGCTGTGGGTCATATCTTCTTCACGAAATACAGTCCGAGAGGATAACTGCAGCAAAGACATTCTGTGGATATGACCTTGTTATTCAGTAAGTCATTCAAAGAAGTTGCGCTAATTTTAGGGCTTGGATACATACCTGCAAGAAGTTATTTTTGAAAGGCTGTTCCACGAACCAGCATTTATTCCTTTACGCACGTACCAGTGTCAGCATCACAGATGAGCGCACACAGTCAAAGAGAAACAGTTCCAAGTGTGGAGTTGTGTCTGCATTTCTCCTCTAAGCATTTGCAGCATTACGTAGAAATAACTATGACTTATCAGTACCCTCAGCTACTGTATTTTTCCACAAGTAGTTCCTGACTCTAGAATGAAGTTAGATCCTGGCCTTGGAAATTTATGCAATGCTACAGTACTGAATGCAAGTAATGGAAATCTCCCTAACTAAGTTGCTAGATCACCAGGTTCACCTATAATACCACGATCTTGACACTTTATGAAGGAAGAACTTACCTCCATTTTCTGAATAATAGCTATCTTCATACACTTTGTGTCCCTGGGATTCTGGGTAGTGCTTCTTGCGCTTTTTTTCTTCCTGCAGTTCTTTCTGTTGTAGGAGACGGGCAATGTCCTACAGAGATTGAAGAAAATAGCCATTACCTTCCCCTAAAAAACACCTCCAGATGCTTTTATTAAAATACAACTATAAAAATCCTCAGTTTTGTTTTTCAAACACATAAGTGACAGGATTACTCTTGAATTCAAACCATGTGCTAGAAGGGCTTCCACCTTCATGGCTGACATAAAAGGCTATCTCAGCAATCAGCACATGACCTCCTCCAGGCCCACCACTGAACTTACAAACAACTTGCAGGTTCCTCATCTATCTGCATGCAAGCCTGCAAAGCCCTAATGACCGAAGAGGGACAGGAGGAATTTCTTGGGCAAACTCAGGCTTCCAGCAGCATTTTGGTTGTTAGATAAGAGCACAACATGCTCACACAAGTGGTGTGCTGGACCTCCCTCCTCAACTCCACCAGCCAGGGAAAAATACCCAGGCAAAGACTCTCTCTAGCTGAAGGCACTTCTGACTGAAAGGACTTCCTAAACCAGCCTGTGAACTCACTTCAAACCGGGTGTAATTTACAGGGACTGTTGGATGCCAAGTAGGGAGATGCATCACTTTGACAGAGGCTGAAGGAAAAGAAAAATCGAATGGGACGTTAGGAAGAGAGGAGCTACAGACACCACAGGAGTGCTGTGGGAACTGTAGGCCGTTTATCTTCTGTCACGGTTTTGGTAGACACGCCATCAAAGAGAACAGCACTCCGTTTTCTTAATTGATTTTCTTTCAAGATGACTAATAGTTCAACAAAGCCTAGCAACAGCGAACAGCTCTTTGGGGGCTTGCTTGCCTGGGGCCCAGAAGCTTGAGAGTCAGAGGAGCCAATCTGAAGCTAAGAAGAGAAGCTGGAAGATTCTACTAGCAGGTCAAGCTCACCCTAGGACAGTATTCATTTAAGCCTCCCTAGGCCTCAGGGCCTTTACAGAGCTGTTCATGGAGAACATACGCTGCAGGCAGAAGAGGCATCAGTGAAATACAAAGTCAGAAAAAACTTCCAAAAACAAAGCCAGCACTGGAGGACAGTAGATGGGTGTTCAAATACAAGCTATTATTTCAGGATTCAGATCAGATTTGTACAGTAAACAGCTTTGTCAAGGACCTTGGGACACCACAGGCTCTTTACCAAGAAATTTCCTTCCCTCGGCACGGTTAAACTCTACCAAGTAGAGCAAGTCTATAAATACATGGGCTTAAGCACATTATCTCCAGGATTGAGACAGTTCAGGACTTGCAAATCTGCATAAGCTATTTCTGACAAACTGAACCTGCAAGCAGGTAGACTGAGCACTTTATTTAAAAGCCCTGCACATCTGGCTGGATCTGCCCGAACGCTGCCCAGTGGTGGCATAGCACTGCTGGCCACTCCTGATATCAGTTACCACATACACTGGGCAAATACCACACCCTCGCGTGCGACAAATACACAATGAATTCGGCACACATCCAGCATCAGTACAATTCAGCACGTCCTGCAGGGTATGTGTACTGATGCCATGTTGAGGGTCACAGGAGCTGCTCTGATGGGGTCCCTGCTCTGCTACCTGACAAACCCTTGGGCACTGCACAGCCCCACTCACATTGCTCAGGCCCTGCATCAGTACAGGAGCCCCTTCAGAAGAAATAACACTGGTGAGGGTCCTGGAAGGACAGCAGGATCAACTCCAGCTCTCCCGAAGTCCCGCTGTAAAGGCGGTGACAGGCAGCACTGCTGCACCTTGGTACTCAGCTGCAGCCTAACCCAGCACACGTGTGTTTCAGCCACACTTCAGAACTTCCCATGTACCAGCGGGAAGAGAAAGAATATTTATGGCTTCTCCTCATCACCGAGACATATTCATTTGAAGATTGCTCCTGACATTGAAAGAGGATCACGATGCTGGTTTGACAGGTTGCAGGGACCTGCTGTCAGACTGCTGACATCCCAACAGCTCTCTGCTTAAAGCTGTATGATTGCAATACCAGAGCCAGCACGAGCAGTATTGCATTCCCTTTGCTTTCCCCAGAAAAATAACGTAGATGGTTACATTTACAGCACAAATCCTTTAGCTAGTGTTCTTCCTACTAGCATTACCACAAGAACCTCTGAAGACCTCCTGGCCAGCCTTTCAGTACTTGTTTGGACATAATGGTACAAGAAGAAAATGAGGTCTTGAACAAGCAAACTGATGCATCTGTCACTTACAGACTAATTCTTATTTCAGGTTCTTCCAAGAAACAGCCTTGTGTTCAAGTTCTTCCTATAGAGAAAATGCCACTAGATGCCTCTTCAGCATCATGAGACTACCTAGACTTCTTGGGGACCTATCTGTAATCAAATACAGGGCCACACTCCAGGCTCAAACAGTCACAGATAGGACTAGAATGTGTCTCCCAAAACCCCAATCTGGTACACAATGAAGTGATCAACAAGCAAAATCCTTTGAAGGCCATGGACAGACCACACTGACCACACTCAGTCAAGAGCAGCAGGGCAATATTCTGCGATTACAAAAAGAATCTGCTAGCAATTAACTGCAACAGGGTGTTCAGGCTGTAAAAATTAATCTGAAGATGAAGAAAGGTAAGGGAGAAGCCAGAAATAGACAGCTGGGCTAAAGATCCTACTCAAGTCTTTTCACCAAACACCAAAGCAATTCTGACCCAGGATTCTTACAGAAGTAGTACCTGTCTTCTTGCATTTGAGAAGGAATATCTCAGACTGTATAAACAATTACTTCCCAACACCACAGCAATGAACGCTTCAACAATACCTACTACTACTCGCCTTCTTTGTTAGCAAGGCAACTGCCATCAACAACCCTTGATCATGAAAACCATGACTGTATCTTATCCCCATAACAGGGCTGCCTGAAAGCTCTGTGCAAGTCTAGATCTGTGAGGACCAGGACTAACACCATGCAAGCCAGCTCCTGTGGCTACTGACTGAGAAATGCCAGTCCCAAAATAACTGCCACAAATAGCCCTGCCACCTTTGCAGCTTTAAAGGTTACCTCATCTTTTTCCTCCTGCCTGCGTCGCTGCTCGGCTTCAAATACCAGCTTCACTTGGATTTCCTGAGCGATCTCAGAGTCCTGTCGTTCTCTAAAAGAGAAGGAAACAAGGATTATAAGTAGCTAAAGTCAGACATCAGTCAGCCTGGAAAGAGAGATAAAAGCTGAAAGAAGCCACCCGATTTACACAGAAGAGTTATTACTTAGCAGTAGTGCAGAGTAAATGAATCCTCGCCAAGAACAAAGTCTCCCTCTACTTATGCTGGACAAATTTAGAAAATAGGTCCCAAGACACTCACAATCAAAGTAAAAAGCAAGAGAAAACAGATTTATAGGCAAGATGCTAAGAAAGGAGATAGGAACAGTAAGACAAAGCAGGCCAAGGCAGTGCACACTCATCTTTGCAAACAGTAGTCTAATACTGCTGCGGAGTATTTGTGGTGCATAAGGAGGGGTTTAGGGGTAAGGTTAACACAGATATTTCTAGGAAGTGTTTTTGATGTGAAAGCCAAGAAAGAGAAAGTGCAGAAATGCTTATACCAAATGCAGTATGTAGGCCAAGCGGAGGCTGGAGGTGGCAGTTCAGTAATGAATGAGAAATGCCACCGAGGTGGGATGAGATACAAGAGCAGAGGCAGTGTCAAAAGGCAAAAGAGCAATATGCATCAAAACGAGGGGTGGGAGGCAATCATCACAGCACCACTGCGGATGCAGGTGTAGCACAAGATTGCATTAACCAGGGACAGAGAAACGTAACAGAGTAATTGAGACATGAAATCAGAGTTTCATCTGTGTAGTAAGACCAGGAAGAACATATTTCTGGAGCGTCATACAGAAAGCATCTGCAAGAATTGTTCAATATTCAGCTGCATGCTCTGATGCCCAGCAAACAGGCTGGAATGATGGCCAGGGTGTTCTTAAAGCTACTCCAGAAAAGTGCTGGGGGATTTGAGAAGAAAGATTAAGATCCTTCTTCTTCAGCACTGTTGAAATTAAGCCAAAGATTTGCTCTGAACAGGTCATATCGATCTCAGATATCTCTGCAATCAAGACAGCTGAAAGGTAAGACATAGAAGGAGATGAAAATGGGAATAACAACAGGCAGAGATTGCTTTATTAGAAGACAAAATCTTGAAGAACATGCTGGCAGTGATCAGATGGGTGATGGGAGGACTACTGCGAGCACTTTATGGAAGTCAAGCAAATATTTCAAGAGAAGCACGTTCAACTACATCGAAGTTACATGGGAGAGCTATGGGCTGAAGCACTTGTTCTGGCCTTGAGCAAGGATCAGGGCATAAATGACCTGGCAAACTTGGAGGCAAAGGACTGGAAAGAAGTCTAGGACAAGAGCTGATGAAATTAAAAAAGCGAGCTTAGACAAGCACTTTCAGCAGCAGAACAGAGAAGCGGCATTGCTGGAGCAATTAGTGGCACGACACAGGCTTCTTTTATGGGAGATGAAGAACAACCCAAGTGGAAGGAGTGGGTAGGTGGCTCAGGGTGGGGAAGGATACTGCAAGAAGAATGGTTAGAAAAGAAATGCCACCAAGAAACATCTAAATTTGTCCTACAGAAAGAAAAGGAACATGAAGCAGGAGGAGGGAAAAAGAAGTTTCTTTATTTCTGTCAGCTGCTCTTTACAAGCAGACCTGCAATTGAGCACTGCATGTTATTTATACCCCCTTCCTCAAACACACGAGAGCCCCAAATCTGTGTCACAATAGGACAATTCCTTCCCTTTCCCAGACCACACTTGTGAACATTTATGAATATCTGTAAGTTGACCCAGCTTAGAGACATCCTGGAAGAAACTCATGAATTTCAGCGTTTGTAGGGCTGTAGTTATCAGTTATAGGCAAGCAATTTCAGACAGTTTCTTTCAATTTCATTAGAAAAACTGTTATTTTGTGAGTGTGTATGTTTGTGCGTTTTACTTGACTCCAGGCTGAGACCTTTTCAGAAGCACACAAGCTCACACGTCTGCAAATCTAGTTCTGGAACCTCCCTTATAAAAGTGGAACCTTGTCGAACCTGGTACCAGCAGGGAACCAGTCCCAAGCAAAACAAACAGCTGAACACGACAATACGATCCCCAGGATTCACAATGTGCCTAAAACATTAGATCCATTATGACTCCAGTCTCAGAGGACGTGAATCCAAGTCGAAAACAGAAAGGTCAGACAACAACATGATGCAAGTCTCTAATTCCCCAGGGAAGCTGTGAACAGAGCTAAGGTGCTTAGTTCACCAGCACCGACTGACTGGCTACATTCTTAAAAATCCATCTTGCTGCAGACAAACAGGAGACAAATGGCTATCTGTCTTCCAGAGGCAAGGCAGGAAGGTCACCGCCTCTCCATTCACAGCAAAGAACACCAGGAGTAATGCACAAGCAGAAATGTTTTCTGTTTCTGATGACATGCATCTTGGAATACTCCATATCAAGTTCTTTTCGAAACACTGAACAGAGGACTGCATTTTGTTTTTTGTTGCTCAGTGGTAATTAAATACTAAAGACTTGATTAGTTATTGAACATAGGCAAGTCTTTCAACTTGACTTGAACATAAGCACAAGGTTAAAGAGCTTTGGCAGCTCTTCTTGTCCTCTAGTTTCTTTGGTGTGTATTCAAGCGCCCATCAGTCCCCAGGAATCAGCCAGAGAAGTATAAACATCACCAGCTCTGAACATCGCACCAATGTGTCCTTCATTCCTGGGCAGCCAGGGATGTTAGTGTCAAGGAAACCCTACATCAGCTTAGAAAAAAAATTTAAAATGTCACTGATTAGAAAGCTCCCATTCACACTGGCTGTAGCAAGTAATTGTTGCCAGATGGGACAAAATAAAAGGGTTTAAGGGAACTGTTCAAAGGAACCGTTCACATTAGTGTAACGGAATCATTATGGCACCGGGAACAAAACAAGGAAAGCGTATTTTCACGGCGTTTCAGACAGTTATTTTAGCAACCTTGCTACTACACTTGGCAGCATGCAGGCTGCTCAGCTAAATGTGAGAGATGCTTTTAAAGAAGCATGAAAAAAAGGTTTGATGCTTCCCTGAATTCTTAAAGAGAAAAAAGTTATTTCTATTCTTGTTTATCTTCACATTTTTTCCTAAGAGAATCTAGGATTTGAAAGACAAAGAAAAAAGCTCTTAAGTTTAAAGAGCTTTTTTACGCTCCCTGTTTCTAAAGGGACCACTGAGTTCTGCCTCATCATTCCTCAATCACCTTGCAGCGTCAGATTGTCCTACAGAACACAAGAACAGTGAGAATCATTTTGGTGTCAGAACACACTGATCTTACACAAGGAAAAGACAGTGGGAACGTACAGAGAATTGAGGAAGCAACAGATCCAGTTACAAAAGGATGCTTCCAACCTGCCTCTGCCCCCCTCTCCCCTTTATTTATTTTTTTAAAGCACTGTTCTTGCAGAAAAGCTCATGCTTTCAGGAGCGGGACTTCTGCTGACATAACATTTTGCATCAGCAGTTCTGCCTGTAACTTTGCTCACAAAGTTAGCGAATCTCATTTTGCAAAGTCCTCCAACAATAAAATGGTTTGCAGTTCCCAGCAAGTATCAAAACGGAATCATCTTGGTCACACAAAGCTAATTTTTACGTTGTCACTTACAAACTCACATCTCTAATCACTAATGAAGATAAAGCTACTGAAATAAAGCACAAACTTCAGAGATGCACACATACCTTCTGCGTGTGCTTGTAACATTGAAAACAGGCTGATTTGTCACGTCCCAGCCTTTCAAATCTTTTATGAGCAGCTCCTTTGAAGCCAGCCCTGCATCACACACATCTGCAATGCAGAGCTCTTCTACTCCATCACCATCTCTGCCAGATGAACCACCCAGGCCTTGTGATCTACCACCAACTGCATCTGATGGGTGGCATCACAGAGCAAGGCACAAGCCGGGATGTGGTGCAGCAGCTGGGAAATGTATCCTGCCTTGCAGACCCTGCTTTTGCAGGGAGGCCCATCAGAAAGCAAGCTGCTGTCTCTCGTCATTGTGATCTGACAAAGCCCTGTCACACAGCCACTTTATAACTTCTCACACATTGCAAGAGCTCAAGTGAGAGAAAAAAGAAAAGAAAAGCACTAGTGTCAACTCCTGTCCTCGCTACTCTGTGCCGGAGCCCAGTATCAATGCTTTCACAGCAATAGATAATTCAAAGGCAAAAGACTCATCAACCTGGACCCCGCATACCATCAATCAGCTTGAAACTAAGCGACTACTTTCAGTTCTCTGATCAAATGGGATGAATGCTTAAACAGCTCCATCCCCAACTCACAGGTCTTTTTGGCGCTTCTGGATTTGAGCACGTGCTTTCAGATCCTCCTCCTCTTGCAGTTGCTTGGCCACCTGCAAGTCATGCTGCACCAGACGATTACGTTGAATGTTTGTCGCCAAGTGATGCTCAACTAGAAATAAACATAGACAAGAACCCCAAAATCAGCCTGAAGAACTTCATGGTGTTAACAAGATGAAACAAGTGAGAGGGATATTCCAGGCTAGAAAGGAGGAGTTTTCCATAGGTTAACATCATGTAATATCTCTACAGCTGGGGTAGGTACTTGAGACTGCCTCATTTCAACACTGAGGGGGCTGCATATATGTGCCTGTTACCAAAACAAGATCTACATATATTAATTGCATACAGATTTAGAGGGAATTCTCTTTAGGCTTTGAACTTCATTTTCTGGTCACAGGAAATTATCCTTGATTAATAAAGCGGTCTGGAAGAGAGCACTAGAACACAGTGAGGATGAGCTGAACCTAAACCACTTCTGATGGATGCTTCCCTAACTTCTTCTCAAGAACCTCCAGAGACAGGAACTCCTCTCCCTCTTTATATAATAGGTTCCAGAACCTCACTACCTTTATATTTAGCAACAGAGCAACTGAATACTACAGCGAGTCCTTTACCATACATGGATACTGCCTGCAAGAAAAGATGGCTACAAGAGCTGCAGCTGAGAGCCAGCTTTAGCTCAGTGCTCTCAGGTTCCAGCAGCGAGGGCACTTTAGTGCAACCTGCACGCTCCAGAAGCAGCTGGAGCAACATTAGCACCTCGTACCATACACACCAATGGGGCTGGCACACTGCAAAACAGATTAGAGAGGCCACCACACCTCAAACTGTAATGCAAACATACCCCATGTAAAAATCACCAGGCACTCTGAAGTCCCTGGCTGTACTCTCCTCCCCACCCCACCACCCTTTTTTTTTTTTTTTTTTTTAAACCCTCGTAGCATTCAGCTACCCTACCTCAAAAAGACCTTAAAGGAAGCCTCCTTTCTGAAGGCAGGCACTAGCAATTCTGAAAGAAGTAAATGAACGGGTTTCTTTTGGCTGCACCTCACGTCAGCCTATAAAATCTGAAGTTTCCAAAATTGCTAGTCATTTCTATAAACCTTGCACAGCAGCGAAACTTCAAGCGCACTCCCACATACAATCTTATTATAAACAGCATAAACAAACTCAACTTTAAAGGAGAGTTGCATTTCATGTATTCAACTTTCTAATATCTCTAGGGTGCAATGTAAGCTGGGGGAGAGCACGTAATGGTGTTATAATACAGCAAATACAGTAATAATGATATTCCATACTCCATTAGAAAGAATAACAAATAAAAGCAGGGAGGATTGTTCTAAGCAAAACCAACAAAACCAACTATCTGCTGGGACAAATTTCCTTCAGTTTGTTCCAAGCATTGTTACTTACTCTCTTGTTCCTGCAAGTTATGGGCCAAGGTATGATCTTCCAGAACAGCAAAGTCTCGACATACTGTACAGGGAAACAAAGCCAAAAGAATTAGGATCAGGAGGTGAAGGAAAAACAAGTACACCAAAACCATCAAGACAGACACAAGGGTCAGGAAAGCATACATAAACAGACTATAGACACACTTACCGCCCACCAGCTGAGGTCTGCACCTGATTTTTTTCCCCACTCCTGCATTTGCAGCTATTTTTCCACACCCTTACTTTTTTGTCCCTACGTGCACTACGAGCCTCCACTTTCCCCTCCACCTCAGCTTTAGCTTAAGCCCAGAAGTGCCCCGTACCACCACCACTGTACCTGACCACGTGTACAAAACCCTGCACACCACTCAGCCACCTCCATTTACACCAACACCCACACTGAGTGCTTTCAGCTAAACCCAAGCTCCAGCATTTGTGCTTCCTATGGCTTCCTTTGCCAGGTTAGAGCTGGAGCCTACGATTTTCCCTGCCTGAAGGCACGTGCACACTGCCACCCCGGAGGAGCAGAGCAGACTGTGCTCCACGGCTCTCCCTGCAAGGCATTTCGGCTGGCTCAGGAATCGCTTTACAGTCGTCTCCTATAAGCTCCATCAGCTTTAAGCGCAGATGGCAGGCATGTACCAAGAGCCCCCACGTTGCTCCTGCGAGCACACACTCCCCTGCTCGAACCAGAAGCAGGTCAGTGCTCAGGGACCACAGCTCCCTTTTGTGCTCTGTGCAGCACTGGAAACACCCGCTGCTGGGCTGCTCATCCCCTGCAGCCTTTCCAGAGCCTCTGCTCTTCATCATGCAGACTTTGAACCTGCATTCCTCATGCCCAGCTATGTCCTCCTCACGTGCCTCTTCTAGAGCACTGCGTGCCTGAAGCGAGCCAAGGTAGCAATATAGACAGCTACGCAAACATACCCCACCTCTGGTACACGCCTCCCCGGCTTTCGAGTCGTCACAAATTCCTAACAACAACCTCGTATTTACTCTGACCGAGGATGAAAGTGCCAAATGGCACTGGAAGTAGCACTGATTGCTGTGCAATCATGCTAGAAACACCCCTGATCTCAGCCGACGTGCACTCACCGGTAACGCACACAAACACAAATATCTAATATAGAAAGTTAAATAACAGAGACTTCAGTGGCTTGGACATAAGACACTGCTGTAGCAAGAACTCATCCTGGCTAAATCCTGCAGCCTGAAATCGGGTGCATTTGGCACAACCCACGTTCGAAGGAGGCACCTCGCCTGGCATCGTTACCCCTCCATGCTCTAAGACTGTACCAAGGAGCACCAGCAGCTTTCCCAGCGCTTTGCCACAGGTCCCAGGACTGCTCTCCCCCAGCAAAAGAGCTTGGGTAAGGCAACTGCAGAAAAAACAAATCACAAATCTAAGGCCCACTCAGCAACCATGAGACTTCAAGACCAAAAGAATGACAGGAACCTAACTTTTTAGTAGATAGGCCCAACTTGGAAGTGGAAAAGGAAAATGTTCTCTCTCCAGCCTCAACACAGGACTGGCTGGATGCAGTCCAAAACTGTTTCACCAACCTGCAGGTTCTGAAATCTGAGTAGTCTGATCTCCACTCCTATTCTGAGAACTAAGAAAAAGTTTCTTTTTTCCATAGACTACATGGATAAGTAGTATGCAAACCCTCCTCCTTCCCTCCATCACACACAACTCGGCCTGGTCGAGCTCAACACATCAGGGTCAGCTGAATAGCCCCCAACCCCAGAGCCACGTCAGCCTGCTGGGCACGCTTAGGCCAAGGGCTATCGAGTCATTTTCAGCGCAAGAGCAGCTTCTGAGTTAATTAACAGACTTCAGACAAAATAAAATGAGTTCCATAGAAAACATTTTATTTTTGGCCTAAAATTTAGGGGAGCTGTTGGGGTGAAACACAGCTGAGGCTGTGTGGATGAGCACACCTGCAAACGCAGAGCTCCCATTCGCTTCAAGGGGAGCTTAAGGCAGGGGCACCGAAAAACTGAGAACAGAGAGGTCTGACACCTGTTCTTCCTGGATGCAACAAGCTAAACTGCTTAACAGTGCCCAGGAGAGGAATATCTCCCGTTTGAGGTGTACGGCACAAGGCAGAATTGCACCGTGCTCTTGAAGCTGCAAGCAGATGCATGAACCGCTTCCGCCTGGCTCCAAAGGTAAAGCCTCCGGGGAAGACCGAGGTTTCTCTTCAGCAAAGTTAACAGCCTGAAAGAGAAAGTGAAAACAAACAAAATCCCCAGGACGTACCAAAGCTACAGGGGGGATTTCTGAGGAACCTGTTCGTTAAAGCATTCAGAGCCTGAGCGGACGACGCTTCCACCACTGCTAAGGGTGGAAAACACGGCGAGGGAACGAGCAGGGAGCTGCGTGCCCCTGAGCCACAGCCCCAGGGAGGTAAGGCTCCCACGTCAGGCAGCAACCGACAGCCCTCGCTTCAGGTCAAAAACAGTGCTTCGGGGAAAGAACAGGCAGCAGGGTGGAGATGAGGACGACTGTGGTCATACAATCCCATAGTGACTCTATTTAAGCATGTATAATTCTGGATGGTGCAATTAAGGTTTTGTCATAGCCTTCTTTTTATTGCAACTTCTTTTAAAAAAGGAAAGAGGATACTAAATACTGAGCAGCACCGAAACACTTGCAATTGGCCTTTCTGTATAAAGAAAGGCTTCCTTAGCCGCAGAACTGGCAGAAAGCACAGCTGGGTTTCAGGCAGCAAAGCTATTCACAGGTAACATACCCAGCGTACCCAGGGTTCACGGACTCATTTTTATGGGATGGGGCATGGAGACAGATCTTGTGCAAAGAGACTTTATCTCTGTGGTCTCTAATACCACTGCAGCTTCACAAAATGATCACAAAAAGAACATCTTCCATTTACACAAGTATCATCCGGCCTGCTGGAAGGGCACCTCTGACTCAGAGGCTTCAGCCCCGCCATCACGTTAGGGCTAAGCAAAGGCATCTCCGTACAGCACCACCAAAAAAAAAAAAAAAAAAGAGGGAAGTGCTATTTTTAACTGCAAAAGGTCTGTGAGCGAGTTCATCGCACAGCTGCACGAACAGCTGTACGAGCAAGAGGAGGGAGCACAGGAGCAAGGACAAACATTTCAGAGCCACATACTTAAAGACTGCTGCAAAGATTGTGAAACCGCATTCCAGCCCTTCCCAACTCCTTTCCGCACAGGCCCGTTCACTGCTCTGCTCCCCATCGCATTGGAGAGCTTTGCCTTTGTCGGTCATGATGCTGAGGGTGCTGGCAGATCTCTGCTCCATCCTCCCCTCCCCAGAGAGGCGCATATATGGAAGAAGACTTCAGATTTTTTTTCTGTTCTGCTCACACCCAGCTACACTCTTCTATTTGTTTGGGGAAAAACACAGCGATGGAAACATGCTTGGTGTGCAGGTGAGAAAGCAGAGGGCCTGGTAAAACAACACGGCTTTTCTGTTGACAGACTTGCATCAACTTCTACCTGCTCCTCTAGAAATCTCCTGGAAGAAGTCTACGAATCTCCAAAATCAAAACCACACAGCCCTCTGGTCCTCGCTTCCCACAGGCCACAGCTGAAAGCTGCTGGATGCACGAGACATAAAGCAGGGCCCAAGGCTCCCTCCGGGCTCTCCTGGCTCGCCATGACGGGTCTGTGCCACCCACAGCTCAGCACCACGGGGCAGGAGGGCACGCAGGGCCCATGGCACCACCACGTGCACTTCCCAGCACATGCCCAGAGCTGCCTGGCTCAGCTCTGCTGCCACCCCTAATGCAGCCACACAGCACCCAGGCTCCAGGCTGTGCTTGGCCACCACCTCGCCCTGCCTCTTTGCACGGGGATGAAGTGAGAAGGGACAGTACCCTGGGACGTGCCACCGAGCCAGCAGGGCCTAGGCGTGAGTACAGGGGCTGTGCCTTAAGGCCACGATGATTGTCCCACCAAGATGCAGTAGAGAGGAGGGAAACCGGATGGCTTTTCCCACTGTGCACACTGCGGAGCAAAGGCACACAGCACTGCAAAGCAGGAGGCCCCCAGGTGTGTGGGCTCCACATTGCCCCCAGCTTCCAAAGGAAAGCAAGCAGAGCAAGCTTGCATGGCAGCAGCAGCCCTTGGGTTTGCTCACACGTGCGGAATCATTTGCACATTGCTGAAGCAGCCGCTTGGCCATGTTGACACCATGTTAAGCTGCTCTTCTAAACCCAAAAACGGGCAACTGGAGCACAAAGCCCTCGCTTTGTGCTGCTGAAGCTGCTGGCAGGGCAGAAGGCACGAGGAGACCTTTCATCACCACCAGAAACTTGGCTGGACTGGCTGCCTCTAACTCATTTGAGCACATTATTCCAAGTCCCGTCAGCCTAAGAACAATGTGCAAAGGAAGATGAGAACATCCCATTACGAACACAATGGAGCACTGTCAGCCAGCCATGTGACAAGAGACGGGACAGCTGGAACTCCCTACCAAGTTCTGGGGCGATGGCAAGTGCAGAGCACTCCCTTAAGACTGGACCTGGTGCTCATGGCACTGAGTCAAGCACGATTGCAACTGCAGGTGAGGCCAAGAAAACCAGCCTTCCTTCCTTGAGGAGGCATCCAACGATGAGGGAAATTCAGAATAGCTGGAGATGCAGACAGGTCAGACGTGGTCTGAAACAAAGCTTCAGCAACACAAATCCTCACCCCCCGCCCAGCCTCAGCCTGGCCCCAATACTCATTACTGGGTATTACCTGCACTGGGTTCGTGCTGAGAAATAGGATGGCCCCAAGGACAACAGACCCACAGTTCCTCTTTTCCGAGAGGCTTGGTGCCACGGGGGAAAGAAATCTCTTCCCCTATTCCCTAATTGCACGGCTAAGAAATGAAAAGGTAAGATTAACGTACGTTCACCGCTGCAAATTAACTTGATTTCCCATCTCCGGGCCCTGGCTGCGAGCCGCCAGACGGCCAAACAAGCAGCAGGGGTGCAATCAGAGCAGCTCTGAGCAGCAAGCCCGGCGAAGCGTGAAACATTAACAACAGGTTTGCCATAGTCTGATTAAGCCAATCTGCCCTGCCGCAGCAGGGAGCGGGCCTGGGCTGTGCTCTCCTGGCACAGCTGTGAACGAAGGAGGTGCCAGCCCAGGAATGCCAGCCGCTTTCGCAGCCACAAGTGCCAGCAAAGGAGAAGGAGGGCAGAAGTATGGCTGGAAGCATCACCCTGTGCAGCAACGGCACCCATTAGGGAGCTCACTCGCTGCAAGGACCCAAAGGGCCTCTCTGCGAGCTCCGTGCACAGGCCTTCTTCACTGGTAGGTGTCCAGCCCCAAAATACGCCTTTCGAAGCATCGCTGAAGCATGAGGCTCTTGTGCGCACGTCTGCAAGTCCTCCTTTAGGTACAACAACCCGACAAAATTTCACAGAAGAACCTTTTCCTTTTTATATTCTGCCATCTGCCTCGCTAGCTTCCTCCCAGCATTCCCTTCCTCGCGGCCCTGCACTGCTTCAAGGGGAGCGAGGTGAACGAACCAGAGGAGTGAAGGAGCCTTCGATGCTGGTGGTATCACGGAGGTGCGTGACAGAGGTAAAGTCCAGGAAAGAGCAGCATGAGTGTGCACTGCCTCTGGAAGGGGTCAGACCCCACAAGCTCCTCAAGACGCAGCCCACTTGTCCCTGAAGTCCCAGGGCACGCTCTGCCACCAGCTGAAGGGCCCAAGGGCCGCCTCGGTGTGTGCTGCCCTAATAACAGCGCCCCAGGGCCCACACACACGCTCCAAGCATTTCCTTTTTGGCCTTAAAAAAACCCATCTCTTGCTCCCACCCCCTCCACTCCCAACCTTTTCCCCACTGACATCACGCGCTGGATAATTCATAAAATAAACGAGAAGGCGTGAGTCATGCTTAGCTCAGAACATCTGCAGTTTTTGAATCCTGAAGCGAAGGACAAGAGGAAGGGGGGGGGGGGAAAGTGACACAGGAAAAAACAGTTTCAGCAGCTAAAACCACTTTTTAAGGCCTGCAGAGCTGAACAATTAAGTGGAGAGCAGCAAGCACAGCCCGTTTCAAGCCAGCGATCTCGGGAAGGTGCTGAGTTATTAAAAAAAAAACGAAAACTGCAGATGAGAAAGAAAAGCTGGGACCTCAGGGACTCCTATCAGCAGGGCCTGGTCTGGCGTAGGCAAGTGCTTCAAGGCCTGCAGATCGTTTCCTTGAACCCCAGCTAGCCTGACCAAGCTGGCACCCAGCTGGGGGCGAGGGGCTAACCAGGGGCAGTTTCCAGAGGAAACGTGGAGTCAGGACATCCATCGCCTGCTCGCCCCCGGCCAGCAGCGAGCGAAGCCTCTCGTTTCCTTCCTGCCTCTCCCGTGGCACCAGGAGATCCCTGAGCTCGTGCTAATCCACGTGGCGCCCGGGCTGGCCAGGGCACGTCTCGGCTGCCGGGGCTGGAGTTACAGACGGCATTCCTAGGGCCTCGATCAGCACGGGCAGACGATGCCAAGGAAATCAGACTCGGCACAGGGAGAAGCTGGCCCCTGGGCGAAAGGCAGGGCAGCCTGGGGAAGGGATTTCTGCTCCTCAGCACGGCGTGCACAACCGGGAGCTATGAGGCAGTGTGAGGAGGCTGGGCAGCCCCACTGGGAGCCAAACAACAGGTCTCTGCCTCACTCTGAAAAGGGCAAATACGCAGTGCAAGAAATATCTCCACAGAACCATAGGTTGTTTTTTGTGTTGTTTTTATTGGCAGTCTTGGCACGGAAGCTAAAAACAGCTTGGGATTTGGGAAGGAGGTTATCCTCTCTGCTCTACAGATAATGCCTTGTGGTCAAGGGCAGGAGAGGTTTGTGTTCTGCCTGCACCTAACTCCAACAGTAACCTTTCACCTCCCCAGTCAATGCTTTGAAAGGAAGGCCACATACATTTTTTGAACCAAACCTTCAGAACGTGAGTCGATCTTTTAACTTGCCTTGAAATGGAAATCAGCAGCCCTCCCTTCATGAAATGCCCTCTCTGAGGCCACTACCTTGGCATTCTCTCTCCTTTAAACCCGCCTGTGAACTGTGCTGTAGAGCAGTCCTCAAGCTGAGATAGCATCTGCTGAGCACTCCAAAGCAGAAGGTGATGAGCTCGCACAGCATAAACAGGAAGCTGGAGATACCTAAGACTGCAGAAAGTAGCACCACAAGGGACCTCAGAAGGTCATCTTAGACCATGCCCCACCATAAAACTTGATAAAAACCCCAAACTATTGTTCTGCCTTTATTACAGAAAACTGACATCTTTTTCACCATTGGATAACTCCATTCTACGTAGCTTCACCTGCAGTCTTTCTAGATAACTTTCTAGATAAGGGCAACTCTTTTTATCCCTCAAGCCTAAAACACAACTCATAGGTCAAGGATGTTAAAGACCACGTCCTTGATTTTCAGAAGAAAATACTGAGCTGAAGCACTTCAAGCTTGCACACGTACTTGATAATGACTTTGAGCCTTCAGGACTACTGACACATGCTTCAAAAACTCAGCCCTTCCAGCCAGGTCCCAGATTTGAAGTACTCTGAGTCAAAAAAATCCCCCCCAGTTGCTGCTACAGCTGCTGCCTCCTGTTCCACAAGTGCAGGCACATTGGAGAAGCTGAACAGTATTTTGGCACCTTAAAAGTAGAAAGCAGAATGACAGAAGTTTTCCTATCAGCCAACCCTCACCACTGCCCCCAACCATAGGGCATAGCAAAACAAGCACTGCTGCCCCAACCAAAATCCCTGGCTCACACGGATGTCCCCACAAACACTATTATAGCTGTAAACCATGCCTTCAATGGTGTCCCACAAATCATATGATGCTGTTCTTCTCAGGAGGATTTTTGTGTGTGTGATTTTTTTCCCCCTTCTCTCTCCCCTCCTCCCCAAACAGGATGTCATGGCAGTTTTAGTTCTAAGCCCAACACCACTCATTTAAAGTGGTGTAAGGGAAGGAAAAAGAAAAACAGTCTCCTCTCATGCACAACGCTGAACAGCCACCCACTCAGAAAACTGCTCAGGCATGGAGTTCGCATCTCAAGGGATTTGCACTCTATATGCTCCTCTCCCCCACATCCATCTCAACAGCGATTACCGTATTTTACTTTGATTTGTTAAGTAGCTTTCACTTCAGCATCTTCAGCAATTTCATACTACGCAACACCGTTGGAAGGACACGCTAATTTCCCAGACAGGCAAAACTTCTGTTCCCTGCTCCATGCAAGCCTAAATCCCTTGCTCAGCGCAGCAGCAGCTCTGCGGAGGGCTGGCAGTTCCACCCTGTGCTTCGGGGTGGCTTTCAGGAGCGACAGCACTCTGGACTGTGGGTGCTTCATTTTAACACCCCCAATTTTAGGCAGTAGTGAATAAGCTCACACAGCAGCGCCACAGAGATGGAGCCAGGATAATTCAAACAGTCAGCCTTCCCAGGCTTCTCTTCCAGCTTAACCCTAAAAGATAATGCAGAAAAGACAAGGAAGATGGGATTCAGAGAGGCACTGCTCAATACCCTTCCAGTACTCGCTGCACAAGGCTAACTTCTGAAAAGCTAACACCCACGTGAAGGCACCAAGTGCCAAGAAGAGTTCTAGTTCCTCTAAAAACCTCACTGTGGTTTTACACCCTGAAGGACCTGCTGTCATTTAGAGGAACAAGCAGCAGAAGTGCCACTTTCTTTTCCATGCCCAGGTGACTGGAGCCAAACCTGAGACTGCTCCAAGGCCCGTAGCTAAACCAGAGCTGCAGCTGGGTGGACTGCAGCATCAGCACGCAGGTTTCATTCATCTGGATCAGATACCAAGAGAAGCGAAGCTCCAGCAGGATGGGCCTCAGGGCAGCCTCCCGGGCTTGTTGGAAACCTGGCCAACTGCTGCATTCAAAGCTGAAGGTGTCTGAAGGGATGCTGCAACCAGCTCTGGTTCTTGCAGATTCCTATCAGCTTCCTTCTTCCTAGAAAGGAGCACTCCTGCCTGCTGCCCGCGCTGCAGATGAGCCTTCTCTGCCCTGTGAGGACAGCTGTCTTGTGTCTAACAGGTCAAGGATGCTCTGCTTCATTTTTAAAACACCCCCCGCACCCTTTTATTGTTTAGCTTTTGCTCTGCCAGCCCCTCTCGGGTACTCTCCCCCCCTTGACACACACTTCCCACATTTAAGCTCTCCACGTTTATTAGTCAGCTCTGGAGAACACAGAGTACCAAAGCTGGCCCCGGATCAGTCAAAGTCCCGCATCCATCTATAAAAGAGTCACAAGTCAGTAGAGTTGCAGCACTAACAATACACGTCCCCCTTCCTGTCAGAGCCTTGTGCTGGCACTCTGCCCTCAGCGGCTAAGATTACAAACAGCAGCATAGGAGGGTGAGAACACGGCCCCAGCGTCTGGAGCAGGCGGGCAGGGAGGCGAAGCCTGCACCACAAACCTGGAGCAAACTGCATCTGGGCATCTGCGTCCAGCTCACGCGCATTGCAAAGCATTTGTAGGGCTGACAGCCCGATTCCCTCTCCTGCCTGCTCTGAGAGCACAAAAGAAGCTTCAAGACAGTCAGAAGCAAGCTTTTTTTTTTTTTTTTCTCCTTTTGAGGGCTAAATCACCTTTAGGTGGTACTGTATACACACAGCTTGGAGGGAAAAAAAAAGTGGTAGCATACACGCACAGCTTGGAGGGGGAAAAAGAAAGACTAAAATCAGGACCTAATAGGTTCACCTGTTGCGTGGCCAGATCTGACACTCTAGGCACTGCCAACAGCCTGGAGCAAAAGGTAGCCGGTCTGGAGGCAGAGCTGCCTGTTCCTCCTTACGGGATCGGGGTGGTGGGGGGCACGGGCAGGGCCACGCAGCCCCAGCCAAGCGCCCAGCCCCTCGAGCACTGCGAATTACGTCAGGGGAGCCCAGCCTCTTCCCAACACCAACTTCCTTCGGAAACCTGGCGCCGGCTGAAAGGCCTGCAGGAGAGCAGAGCCCTGCGAATAGCGGCGCTCCCCGCGCGCCACGAGAACAGCCAACACCCTGGCGGCTTGGAAAAGTCCCAGGTCTCTCCTTGCTGTCCTCCGCTGCTTCACCCCAGCCCCACTGGAGAAGGCTACAGGAGACACTGATGAATTTCGGACATAAATCCCCGCTTCCATACCAGCATCCCAGAATAAAACCAGCTTCAGAACAGAGGGAAGCTCCCTCCCGCCAGGATGCCCCAGGTAAGGTTTCCACGCCCGCAGCAGGCGCACCTGATAAGCTCAGACACCTCTGCAGAGCAAAAGCCATCCTGATGTGCACCAGGCTTTCCATCCAAGCCACCCTGACGTCTGTCCACGCATTTGGGCACAGGCTTTCCACCCGAGCTGGTGAAGGCTGCCTCCAAGCCAGGGGTCAGCAGCGATGGTCCCTCTACAAGGGACATCTCGGGCTGCGGCACGCTCCAGCCTCTTGTCCTTTCTCGTTGTAAGTGGCCAAAGCTGGGTATGCTTGTTTCACAGTACCTTCAGGTATTTCTCCTCTGCCCTCACTGACTGAACATCGCGTATTTAGCCCACATAAGTTTCCTCTGTAGCTCATTCCTTTGACCACTGACTCGGTTCGGCAGAACGGCTGGTGAAAGTAAGACCCACGCACATGCACACACACGACCTCAGCATTTTGCTGCACGCAGGTTTTTAAAAAACCTCCTTTGAAAAGAGAAGTGAAGAAGAGTGAGTCACCTGCTAACCCACCTCGACTTTCTGTCCTGAACAGCACTCACCGCAGGCAGGGCTGCAAGGAGCGCGCGGACCAAACCCCACCAGCGCAGCCCTCAGTCGAAGAGATCAAACCACTCTTACGGGGCTGGCAGAGCAGCGTGGCGGTGGCACTGTGGGCTAGCGTGCAATTAAAATAATCAGCGGTTCAGCTTCCAGAGCCTGACACAAACCGCCTGGGTACAGGCGGAAGGGCTGTGCAGCGGTTCTGGGCAGGGTTTCACCCATACCTTTCTCCCCAGGGATGGTAATGCTTCTGACAAGTGCTGACGGCTTAAAATACAGGGTGCCCAGGGTTACTGAGTGGATTTTATGAGCACCAGGCCTCCTCTGCTGAATGCGAGGCTCACGATAGCCCTGCTAAAAGGATCTCCCAGCTGCAATATTGTGCCAAGGCCTTATAGCACTTACAGCGTTAACAAGCAGCACGGTATCTTTTCACATACTAAGACAGAAACGGTGCAAAGGGCCCAATTTCTGTTTTTAAAAGGGAAATATGAACGAAATGCCAAGAGACTTCCCTGTGGCCCGAACCCATCCAGCACGGTAAGGAGAGCACAGAGCGTCCCTGCGGGAGGCTCTGCCCTGCCTTCCCAGGCGGCAATGCCCAGCAAAGGGCCGCTAATGCACTGCAAGGCAGGGGCAGCAGAAAGGCAAACACCTTTATCGTCGTTTCAGAGGAAGACAAAAGGACAGGTCAGCAGCAAGCACGATGCCAGAAAGCGCAGTTTAAGTTCTGAAGTTTTATGGCGGTTTTGGCAGCAGCTCAGCCACCTCCCGCAGCCTTTCAGCCTTCACACTGGTGCTCAGCAGCCGGCCAGCTGCACGCACGCTGGGAAGGGGACAAGGAAGCAGGGAGGGGACATGTCACCTCATCCATAAATCGCCACATTCACACGAGCTGGGTATCTCTCAGCAAGACGAAAAACAAGGCTAACTCCAGCAGAGCAGAGGCATTTTACGTAGCCCCAGCGAGGGCACAACAGGCCCGTCCTGCCGTCTCTAACTCCGCCTGGCACACACAAGCCCTCTGACGTTGCTCACGGCCACGGGAAATTAAAGATTAAACAGAGGCCCACGGTCACAGTAAACACAATGCTGTCTGCAAGGCACTGCTCAGGCAGCAGCAATGGGCGCCAGCCAACGTCCTAGTATTGTGAACTCCCTCTGCCTCCTGGCCACCTCCAGGAGTCGGGACAAAACAGGCTGTGCACCCTTTATTCCGGCCCCAAAACTTCTCTGCTTGTCAGTAACTAAGGAAATATCTGTCTGCAGAAGGCATCAACTTGAGTTTGAAAGCTTTTCTCTGCCAAAGACTGCTTTTTGGGCAATCTTTTTGCCTTGGTACAATGCTCATGGCAGCTCACAGAGGACAGCGCGAGGATTTAAGGGCTGGGAGGAGGCAGACCTGCTCGCTCAGAGCTGAGTTCTGGAGCCACGAGCATGAAATGCTAATCCTGGCCATCTCCTCTGCCAAGTGCTGCAGACCCGGAACAACTGAATGCATAATAAAACTTTCACCCAGCTTTAACCAGAGGCAAAATGAGCACCACAGCCGCAGCTACTGAATTCATGCACACTGGAAAAACAGACCTCCTATTACTCAGAAGAGCTGGACATGAACCAATGACCTAGAAAGAAAATCTTGTGTCCACGTCCCATCAGCCCCCACCGCCCCGCTGCCCTCGAGCCATCCAGCTCGCCTGAATTTTTCAGAGCACTTCTCAGAGGAAGTCGCAAAGCAGAGAGCTGTGACACTGCACATCATGCTCCATGAAAAAAACATCAGCTGGAGCCAAAGGGCACGGTGCAGGTGGCTTCACGGTGACCTGGCTGACCGTCAGCCGCTCTCAAAGTTGTCCCGCTGACACCAGCTGATGTTGAACCCTTCCTTCACACGAGCACGGCTGACAGCTCACCCCTCAACACCACCCTCTGGAAAAATCCCAAAGCGGAATCCATCCCCACAAACTCCTCGCCGGATACCGTGCCAGCAATCAAAGCTTTCTGAACCCACTTGCATTTCTGACAGACATCGAGTTCCTTCCCTCCGCCGTCGTGTAGCTGAGCGCGCACACACTGCGAGCCCTGCCGTAAGCCGATAAGGTCGGCACCCTGTCCCTGGAGGTACCCGTTCGTCTGTCGCTTCCAGCCAGCGGGCTTTTGTTGCAGGCGTCTCAGTGAAGGTCAGGTTAAGCTGCAGGGGTCAGAGGGAAGGCGCTGTGCCTGGGAGGAAGATGGATGCTTACAGCAAACTTCTATTCCGTGTCTGTTAAGGCCAGCTAGTCTGCCTGTCCCCGAGGCTGCCTTGCCAATAAGTCCAGCCTCTCCTGTTTCCCTGGGGCAGCAGCTGGAGGTGCATCTTCTGCTTCTACGTTTGGGAAACAACCAGCAGCATTTGAAAGTTCGGATCAGGAGCTTCAGGAAGTCAAATTAGACAATAAATACAAGAAGTCATAAGGTGAGCATTGCTGCTGTGCCTCTCGCAGCGCAGGTGGGGGTGACAATTTGCCTTTGTCAAGACTGGAGCTTAAGTGGCAGCAGTGTGGCTGGGTTGATTGTAATTACTGGCACAGGCACGCTGCCTTTACGCTTTTTTAATGCTATTAAAAATAAAATCAAATAAAAACTTAAACCATTGCAAATTTTCTTCAGTTCCAAAGAGCCAGGTACTGCCAGACCAGAGTGCAGGATCTCTCCTGCCCTGCCCCCGACTCCCTTCTCTCTCCTCAGCGGTGTCAGACCAGCACTGAAATCAGGAGCCCGGGGGTTTTCCCTGCCACCACCAAGCACACCGGTAAGGGACTGAGCCTCAGCCTCGGCTGCCAGGTGGTCCTTCCACAAAGCATTGTCACTGACCTCAGCCCTTTAGCAACGGCAGACAGGACCGCAGATGCACCCCCCGGAGAGGGGCAGGTCTGCACAGCTCCACAATTACCTCCCCGGAGCCTCTCACACAGGGGCAGGGACACCTCTGGGTGCTGGGGCAAGGCACGGTGCTGAGCTGGGCTGCAGAGCTCATTTAAAGCAGGCAGCGAAGCCCTGCCCAAGCTTCACTTCCAGCAGCGCATCGGAGCACAGGAGAGGAAAGACAGAGAGCAAGCAGAGCTCAAGCCAGTTTCTTTTACTCGCTTTATAAGTAACTAATTAAAATAATATTTCCAGGATGCTTTTGTCCCTGAAAGGCTCGCAAATTAGACCTCCAGTAAAAAAAAAAAAAAAAAAGAAAAGATTGACACACAGACAGCTGAGCGATCCCCCGGGGAGGGTCAAAAGAGCACGCAGCAAAAGCTGCCTTGTGAAAAGAGAAAATGTCACAGGCACTTGAGAAGCAAGTGGAAATACTGGCAGAGATGCTCAGCCCACATATTGCAGCCACCACCAAAACCTTCAGCAAACGTCTTACAAGAGCTTTACTGACCACAGCGGTCAGAAAATGAACTCTGCATGCCTGGAAAAAGCGGCTTGGTAACAGCAGGCTGCAGCACCAAGCTCTAGCTTACTCTGGGAGAGTGTTTTGAGGTTATATCTTACAGCAGTAAACTCCTGCCCACTAAGCAAACTGGACTGGCTGAAGCAGTTTTCACCAGCAAAGCTCCATCGACGTCATGCTTTAAGCTAATATAAATGCCTTTAAAAATAAAAAAATAAAGGAAGTAAGCACAAGTAGTAAGCACCTAGCCACAGTCATCGGATTTTCCCTGCCATCCTTGCAGGGAAACGACCCCGCCTGTAGAGCAGCTTTGGAGCCCACAACAAAGGAGCAGGATGACACTGTCGTGCAACCGTCCCAGCCACCCGCGACCAGGGAGGAAAGCTGGACGTGGACAGACAGACACCCCTCCAAAAGGGGTGCAAGTGAAGAACAAAGTACTGGAACCACAACAATGCAGCAGGACCGTGCTCAGTTGTTAATGAATGACTAAGCTGACCTTTGCCCAACACGGAGAAAGGGGATGTCTTTCCCGAAGGATCAACAGTGATTTTCTGTATCAGGAACAATAAATATCCCCCCAGGTACGGAAAGCGATGCTTTTCTTTCCTGCTTGGTGTTAACACTGGGCACGACAGGACCTAATCCAAAGCATAGCTCGGATTCAACACTTCTCACGACAAAAGCAAACGATATCTCTGAGCTACGAGCACGAGACCTGCCTGAGGCTTTGCACAACGCAGCTCAGGCCTCACCTACTTTGCCCTCAGAGCTGCTGGGGACAGCACATTAACCCAAGCGCTATCGGGTATCAACAGCTCCCGTACCAGGGCGCTCCTGAAATGCCATCCACGCTGCCCAGAGGCGTGAATTCACAGGGACGGGCTGAACTTCACCCCATCGCCACGCTTTCGTTCAGCATAAGCCGCCCCGACCGAGCGCGACGAGCTCCCGCAAGCTGTAACTCAACGTTATCAGCCCGCTGCGGAGGTTAACCGGGTTAATTTCCTCGAGCAAACCACACCGGGCAGGCTCTAAGGATGAGCCCCTGGCAGCACCGAAACGACCAAGTGCGATTTCACTAATGACCATTAACAATTTCGCTAATGACCCAACGGGGCCAACGCTAAGCCCTGAAAGTTCAGGAGGCAGACGTGGGGTTTCGTCCACAGGCACTACGGGATGCGAGGGGTCAGCTCCCTGCACTAACACACACCCCTCTTCAGCTGCCGACTAGCCAAATAGCCAAATTCAGGCATATTTAAAAAAAAGAAAAAAAAAGAAAAAAAAAAAAGAAAAGAAATTAGAAATAAATACACGAGCCGCAAGGGAAACAAGTTGAGGAACACAGGCTGCATGTGCATGGGTTGCAGCGCCAACCCTAGCCCTGACGGACGGTGGGCTGGGCGGCCGGGCGGGGGCTGCAGGTGCCCCCCGGTGCCCCCCCGGTGTCCCCAGCGCCCCTCGGTGTCCCCCGGTGTCCTCGGTGCCTCCCCGGTCCCCCCGGAGCTCCCCCCGGAGCTCCCCCCGGCGGCACAGCGGGCTCGCCCCCGCCCTACCTTCCTTGACGCCGGGCAGCTTGGACTGGTCGATGCCGATCTCGGCCATGCCGCCCGTGCCGCTCCGCTCCGCTCCGCGCCGCTCGGTACCGCTCCGTGCCGCGCCCCGCCGCACCAAGCCGCCAGCGGCGGGCTCCGGCGGCAGCGGCCGTACGGGGCGGCGGAGGGGACAGAAAGGGCCGGGCCGGGCCGGGCCGGGCCGGGGGACGGAGCGGGGCGGGGCGGGAGGGGGGGGGCGGGGGCTGCCGCTGCCGCCCCTCTGCCGCCCGCGGCCTCCCCCTGCCTGCTGAGGCCGGGCCCGGCGGGCGGCTGCCTCAGCCTGTCCCTTTTCCTTTTTTTTTTAATTCCTTTTTTTCCCCCCTTTCCCCCCTTCTTTTATCTTTTTTTCCCTTTCTTATTTATTTATTTATTTTTCCTTTCCTTATGTCTTATTGACTTCTTTATTTCTCTTCTCCTTTATTTCTTTTCTTCTTTATTTCTAAGACCCCTTCTGTTTCCACTCCCCTGCCATGGGCAGGGACACCTCCCACCAGCCCAGGCTGCCCACAGCCCCATCCAGCCTGGCCTCGGGCACCTCCAGGGATGGGGCACCCACAGCTCCCCGGGGCAGCCTGGGCCAGGGCCTCACCGCCCTCTGAGGGAAGAATTTCGTCCTAATGTCTGATCTAAACCTACCCACTTTTAGTTTAAAGCCATTCCCCTTTGTCCTGTCACTCCCAACAAAGAATCCCTCCCCAGCTCTCCTGTAGCCCCCTGTAGGTATGGGAAGGGATAAAACAAGCTGAAAGCCTGAGGCATTCACATGGGACCTTTAATATATCACAGCCAACGCTTGGACCCTGCATTCACAAACACGATCTTTAAGCTCTCGATCCCAGTGATCCTCAGTTTTCCTCTGTGCACACAGCTCTTTGCTTTGTCTCCCGTAATGGGTTTGTACCATCTTATCTAAGGCCGAAGCCAGCCACACAAATTAGTCAAGATTCCTGCAGTTCCTGGTGTCCACTATACAAATTACGTGGTTTCTCGTGCCTTCTCCAGCTCCCTTAATCAAGCAAACATGCTTCTTCTTGTGAGACAGCAGCGGGACTGTGAGCTCTGCTAGGGCCTGAGGAAACTTCAGGCTGACACCGTGCGTGGTGCTGAGGTCTTGGTGCTGGAAACAAGGGGAACATCTTCAGAGCTCAGAAGGGCTCTCAGAGCCCAGAAGGGCTGGAGCAGCCCCCCGTGAGGGGCAGCACGAGTAAAACCAGCAACATCTCTCAGCGCCATTCCCCAGCACGGGGCCCTGCACACAGCATTTTCTTTGCCTTTGTGACATTGAACTTCCCACATCTTATCTTGATCTGGGGACACTCAGATGAAAACTCTGAGGCTGGAAGATGGCATGAATTATTTGAAGACTACAGAAGGTTTCAAAGACCTACAAAAACATGAGAATGACCACAGGGAGCCTGGAGATGAGAGAGAATTAAGCAGGATCCAGGAAATGTGAAGCTAATGTGAAGCTAGCACCGCGGCACAATGACGTTTTATGCTCCCAAAGGGCTCCTAATTGTGGTGGATCTCAGATCACCCTCCCGGCTCTCACTTGTGTCTAAAAGCTGCCGCTACCAGACAAAAGCATGGAAGGTGTCCCTTCTGCTAGACTGACATGGGCTTTTCCTGTGCAAATTGTACAGCAGCTAGCTTGACAATAGACGTTGCAGTGGATAGATTAATCCCAATAAAGCTAGGAAAATAACCACTTTATTTAAGATAAGAAAACACTTCAGTCTTTTGTAAAAGCAGGAACTCTCACAAGAGCTTAATCTCATAGGAAGACAAGCCCATCTCATTTCCCAGGACAAAAGCAGCTGGGAAGCTGATCCAGAATTTGAGCTGAAGTGCACGGCACACATTTAACTCCTTTTTCATGGAGCACCTTCATTTGGGAGGGATATTTGCAGAGCTTTAGTCCAACCTCTGGCTTCAAAATTTGATGGGCTTGCTCTGGGCCTTGCCCAGGTGAGTTTTAAGGATCTCCAAGGCTGGAGATCGCACGACCGCTCTGAGCACTGTTCCACTCTCTCCTCATTGCAATTTTTCTCTTAAAAAACAGATGGATTTTCCCACGCTGCAGCCTGCAACTCCAGCCCCTTGTCCTTGCACCATGCCCCATCTCTCTCTGTGGCAGACCCTGAGGACCAAGCACGCCACGACCAGAGGAATGTGGTCCATCAGACAGCTGCAGGCAGGGTCTCAACGATGGCCAGGACTGTGCTACTGGGCAAGTCTCAGTCCCCAGGGAGCCCAGGCACTGCCCCAAACAGCAGACATGTCATCCTGGGTCACCACGCAATGCCCTCCCAGCCCTCTGCGTGCTCCTGAAGGGATGTGTGAAGCACAGACTGGAACTATTAAAAACAGCTAAAAGCAACGCCATCTGGACTGGCCCTGAGAAAAGCCACAGTGAGATTCTGGGGGCGGGAGCTGCTAGGACCAGGAGCTGGGAGCACCTCGTGCAGCTCCGTTCCTTCTGCAGGCCACAAGACACAATTCTGTGCTTGCTTCTTAAATAAACCAGGCACCGCTCCAAGTGTCATGCTGTCATTTTAGGTCAGCAGGATAACAACTGTGAAATAAATTGGGCCTCATCAAGATGTTCGCTTTCAGCAGAACAGGCTTTGTTAAAGTCTCCTTAATGGCTGCAAGGCTAACCCTGACTGATGAGGCTGTTGTGGGGGCAGACAGAGGATAATGATCCTACAGGCAGGAACGTGTGTGTCAGTTACTGGTCGATGCAAAGGGATGGAAAAAACGGTTCTAGGTGTTTCGTGATATCAGATGCCATACAAACCTGTGTCCAAAACCTATGAGGGTTTTCCAACTGAGCAAAGATGCACTTTAGGAGAGATTTCAAGTCCTGTGCCAGAAAGGGCTGATGAGAGGAAGCAATGTTACAGCACTTGGCAAGGAGCACCAAGAAGCAGGTGTGCAATTTCCATAGGTAGCTGAAGGGTTCAATTCAGACTCCCTGGAGGAAAAGTGGAGCAGAAGCCTGCAAGGATTAGGGTATTATAAAACAAAGCACGCCAGGGGTTATAAATGGAGTGATTGCAACAGAAGAGCAAAGGAAACAAAATCCATGCTTACGTGTAACGTAATGGGAGGCAGCAGGAAAATCGTGAGCTGTGCACTTGCAGGGCTTTTGCTGACTTTCTAGTTGTAGAGAGAACCCATACAATGAGAAGTCAGGTATAATGCTGCTCACAGCTCAGCTACACACACAGATCAGATGTTTGCACAGGCTGCCCAGGAAACTGCAATGTGCAAATGAGCTCGGCATCTGTGCCCGCAATTTTACATATGCATTTGCAAGGGTAGCAGTTCACCCCCAGCCCCAGTGAAGCAGTTAAGTTTCACATCAGCAAAAGAGACCAAAAGCGTTCCAAAATTCTCCTGCAACAAAGAAAGTGAGAAGTAATACTAAAACTGGTGGATTTACCACTTTTCCCTCATCTGCTGTGCATCATGCTCTTTCATTTACTCTTACAGGTCAGAAGAACAGAAACCCCCAGAACAGATATTTGTTCTTCTCTTTGTGCTCTGCAGGGAGCTGCCTGCAAGCCTGCACAACAGAGGCATAAGCAACCTAATAAAAGTGGCAGGTAGTGGGGAAGCCCCTTGGCCTACCATCAGTTATTCAGGCACTACGTCCTGAATGAAATTCAACACTGATGTCGTTGGAAGAACTTTGGTGTGGGCTGATGTCAGTGCAGCTCTCATGTGGCACCAAGCTTGCTATATTCCACTGTGAACAACTGCTAAATTTACCTAAGATCACCTTTTGATTTCCACCCTCCCATCCTTTGCTGGTTAGAAAAAAATAAAAAATCTTGTGTTATCACTTCTGCCAGCCTTGATTTCCAAGGCCACTTTTAGGGCTTTGTGATGTGAGGAATGGATAGACCCTCAAATCTCAGTGGTATCCCTTGTTTTAAGTCATGATTTTGTATATACAAGTTCACATCCACAAAGCATTGATGTTCGCTCAACAAAACACATTTTGCATGTGCAGGAGCTACCAGAGAGTCTCAGGAGCCCTGTGTGCAAATGGCAAGCTAGGTAAGAAGACAGACTCTCAGAAATGCAAGTATTATGGTTGCCTATGCAAATTTCCTCAAAATAAAACAGATATATTTACCCTACAACACCTCCCCTGGGTGACCATTAGTGAGAAAATTTTCCAAAAAAAAAAAAAAACAACACAAAAAACAAGTAATATTTCTCAATAAGTCAAAAGGCCATATGATGTAAACTGAGATGAGGAAGAGGGAGAAAGGGGAAGGAGAGTGTGAAAGTTGGCACTGTTAGCAGAGTTGACCCCCATAGCCCTAAAAGTGCCCCAGCCAGCATTTCCAGCAGCAAATCACCCCATTTTGTTTACGGCCATGCTGCCCAAAGTACACGTACAAGCTGCATTCAATTTAGACTTACTGAGAATGGCTGATTGAAGTAGAAAGAAACGTGCAAAATCCAAGCAAAACATTCAGAGACAGATGGACACATGCACTCATTCCCATACAAAGGTTTCTGGCCACAGCAAAGGATCCTTGCAGAGGTCCTTGATGCAGGTAGCATTCAGCATCTTCAGCCCAACACTTGCAACAAGACAACTGAGAGGCGGTTCATTCCTCCTCAGTCACACGGGAAGCTGCCAAGTCCACATCAGCACGTACAGCAGCCTGCAAATTTTACCAGCTGGTGGCTGCGGCGTGGTCTGGAGGACACACACACAGTGCCCCACTGACAGCAGCCCTCGGGTGCTGGAGGGCTGGGGCTTGCTGAGGACAGCTCAGAATGTGCTAGCTCTGCAGAGGCTGCCTCAGAACCAGCACAGGTGCAGTGATAAAACAAGGGGGAATGGCTTTAAACTAAAGGAAAGTGGTTTCGATTAGATATTAGGAAGAAATCCTTTACTATGAGGGTGGTGAGGCACTGAACAGGCTGCCCAGAGAAGCTGTGGATGCCCCATCCCTGGAGGTGTTCAAGGCCAGGTTGGATGGGGCCCTGGGCAACCTGATCTAGCGGGAGGTGTCTCTGCCCATGGCAGGGGGTTGGAACTAGGTGGGCTTTAAGGTCTCTACCAAGCCAGACCTTTCTATGATTCTGTGGAAAAAAAGGAGCTGAGGTCTGTCGCTGTTAGCAGGGTGATGGGCTTGTAACTGCTTTTGTGGAGGGCAAGTCCCAGCTCTAGGGCAGAAATCACATCTTATTTGCTGCATACTGATCTGTTACCTCAGTTACCACTTCCACAGGTGGCTGTTCTCTAATGTCCTACAGCTGATGGAGAGGGAAGAAGATGTCCTGAAAACCAGCTCCTGCTCCAGATCACTCTCAGCCTTCCTCTTTCTGTAGGCCAAGGAAGATTAGCCTCTGTAGGGTAATACTGTTCTTGTAAGGAAACATCACAGCATCACTTACTGGGCACTGAGTCCCTGCTGAGCTCAGGGACACTGCTCACACATCATCTGGGTTGGACTCAGGGCCTGCAGAAGGTGAGTCAGAACAGAGAAGGATCAAATTCAGAGTAAATCTGATGGTGTAACAAGGTCATTCCAGATCACACCACTTAAGGGCGCTGTCCTGGCTCAGCTAAATAACCCTTTGTGAGGAGGGATGGGAGACAGGTCTGGTCTGGAGGAGGTGCTCCAGCTTGTGATTAAGAGGCAGAGGTGCAGACAGCATCATGACTGTCTCTGGTCCCTGTTTTCTGTCCACAGGCTGCCTCCTCTCACACCCCATGCTTTAACAGTCCTGCATTGCTCTTTCAGCCCTCATTCCAGGAGAACACTTTGGAGCTGGTTTATTCTCTAAGAAGTTGAATGGTCTCCTGGCAGCCCTCGGAGTGGATGTGAAAGGCAGGCAGGAAGACCAGCTGCACTTCTTGCCCTCCTCTGCCTTAACCACGAGGCACTGCTTCTCTTTAGTGTGATCCCCCTCTGATGGGAGCTGGTGATGCTTCCCTCTGTGCCCTCCCTCGGTTGGCTGCAGTGAGGTGACAAGTGGAGCCATTTCATGCCCTGCCCGGGACCTTCATCTCTTCCATCGCTAAGCGAGGAGACAGTTAAACCACAGCATCTCATTTTATGGCAGTAACAGGCCAAGCAACAGCTGAGTCCCAAAGACAAGCACGTAGAAGAGGGAACAAATTGCATGAGTCAGACTAAAAGCTTCATAAATATTGACTGGTTTTAACAGTCCCCTGAGGAACAGAGAATCTCATTTTATAACTACATCTCCCTCCCCATTATGCACTCCCTCCTCTCAGGGAGCTGCAAGGGGGGCTGCTCTTCTGGCTTATGCGCACATTATTTTAATTCCTTTCCGCAGTGAAGCTGTGCTGTCCGAGACTTTGCACCAGCCAGCAGCAGGGTGTCTGAGCACCTTCCAGTGGTGCTCTAAATAACAGGACCAGGTTGGGCTTTGCTCTCTCAGGTTCACTCTGGGGTAGAAGTGACACAGGCAGAGAAGAAATCAGATATTAAATATATAAAGAATGAAGGCTGAAGAGGGCAGGGTGTTTTTCAGTGTCTCCTTCTTTGATTCCTATCAGGTGAAGCACCATTGGCGAGAAAGAGGGACAGACAGCTGCAAGAATAAAGCAGAGAGAAGAGACAAGTGGTGCCAGGTCTATGATGGTTATGCAGGGAAGGACAGACACTAGGGGACTGCAGGGACTGCGCTACTGAGGAGGGAAATGGTTTAGTGGGCACACAAGTGGACAGAGTGGGTAGGGGTATGCAATAGGATGGGGGAATGCACTGCGAGTCACTGCTCAGGACAGGAGGAAAATGATTCCCACCTTTCTGAATTCCTCTATGAAGCTCACCTCACCCCTGCTGTGAGGGCAGCTCTCCTTTCTTGCTGAGAAAAGCTCCCCAACTCCTCCCTCTTGCTGAGGCTGTTTTGCCTCCAGTCTGCCTTTCCCTCTACAGAGCACAATCCCTCCTTTTTTCCAGCTCTGTCATTCCCCACCCTCGTCTCATCCTTGGAAATGCTCTGTGCAAGAAAGCAGAGACACAGGTCTCCCCATATGGCACAGTGTAAAATCCTGTCTCCACCAGCTGAGATACCTGGTCTCAGCCAAGTCCCATCCTTGGTGCAGAGGTTGCAGGACAGTTTACACATCCTTTCTCCCAACCTTAAGCAAAGGCTCTTTTCCCACAGGTCCTCCCAGAGCAGGTCATTTGCTTTAGGACCAAACAAACAAAGCTTAAGTGGAGACCATAAGACCACAGTAAAGCCCATGAACACTGCTGAGGCTCACCTGAAATATATGATGCATGCGATGTTCTCAGGAAGCACTGGAAAAGAAAAATTCCTCCCTCTTTTCAAATCCCAGATACACAGCATACAAAGTGGTTTGGAAACCTGCCACTCTAAGCAAGGCTCTGGCTCTCCTGCTCACAGCAGCTCAACACTGCCTCCTGCATCTTGCAAGTTATTGAAGGAACATGATGAATTCCTCTAGTCTGAGGCTTATTCCAAAAAAAGAAGTGTTACTGCTTTGGGATTAAGCTAAAGTTTGGTTATCTGGGGACTCCATCTCTTCTAGATATATCCATTAGATTTAGAAGCAAAGCTCAAAGGGCTTCAGAGAAATGGGAATTTCATACAGAATACCTAGAAGTCTTTACTGCTCCAAGGTCTGCCTGGCAAAGAAAAGGGGTGTCAGCACACAGAAGCCCCCAAAGGGCCAGCAAGCCCCACACAGCAACACAGCCAGCAGGGCAGGTCCAGAGACAGCAGTCAAGTTCAATCATGAGCCCAGGTCTTCAGTCAGGTCATAAGGAAAGTCCATGGGGATGAGGCAGATCCAAGGTCAAGCTAGAAGCCAACCCAGCCAACCCACTGGTCAGAACCAGGTCCAGTGATGGCAACCAGGGTCAAACACACCCCAGGGAACAACAGATGTACACAGTGACAGGAGGGGTCTGAGGTCAAGCCAGGAACTCAGCGTACAGGTCAACACCCAGACCTGTAGGTGTTCTGGCCAGAGACACAGCTGACCAGCACCCCTCCAGCATAGCTCAGAAAGAAAGATGGGTCAAGGGCTGAGCTTAAATGAGGCTCCTCAGCCTGCAGCAGAGAGGGTGGGTGGAGGCCCCAGCTGGGGCTGCTCAGGGCCATTAAGGTCTGTTAATGCCCTCGGGCATTGCAGCTGAGTTTAGCGGCATCCAGCTTGCCTGGGACAGGTCTTCTCCATTCCCACCCCCTGGGCTGGCTGGTTTGGCCACCCTGGTCAATTTTCCAGTTCAATTGGGTTGGATTACCAGATGTTTGCATAGTTTTATGAAAAGAGAAACTTCTATATGAAGAGACTTAGACAAATTAGACCATATGAGCTCCCATCTTCAGGTTCTCACTATCTTTGAGCTCTAGACACATGTGCTCAGTGGATGGTGTAGAAGACATTATCACTGAGTGAAGTAATTGAGAGAATATGGACACTGTTGTTTTTCTATTGGGAATAAAATATGTAAGAACAATAAAATGGAATAATACTGCCAGCACCCAGACAAATGGGCTAAAAGCAATGATATTTCCCAGATGGGAGTCTTACTATAGCCTAACACCTCACATCAACCACCTCATAACTGCAACAAGTGCAAAAAGTCCACTGGCGTCTGGCAGTGGCTGTCAGGCATCATTCCACCCGCTCACTGAGAGCATCCACCCCTCACCCTTCCAGTGTGTAAACGTAGAAAGTGTCCCTCACTGTCACCAGAGCCCTCACTTGAAAGCACTGGCACACTGTGTTTGCAGGTCACTTGCAGAGCTACAGGACCATCCACCCCGGACTCCTGTGCAAGGTGGTGCTCATCATGTTATGGCCTCGGCTTCTTGGGGGCTGCTCACTACTGACCAGTTTGCTATGGGCAGCTTAGGGAGAGAGGTGGCTGGAAAAGCACTCCCAGTAGGATGTAGGTGTCCTTCAGCCCAAAGAGAGCTTGGTGGAGAAGGAAGGGGAGTACTTCAGCTGGTTCATCATTAGTTCATATGGCTGAGAGGAAAGAAGGGTTTATTTCTATATATTATCTCTGCAGGAAAACAAGCAAACAAACAAACAATTTCCTCAGTAGGGAAGTATTCCTTAATGGAAATGTCCCATTTAATTTCACAGACACTTCTTGCAAAAAAATCCATATTTTTTAGTAAAAAATAAATATTAAAAGGGATATTAAAACCACGCAAAGTGCACAGCAAGTTGTAGGGAGAGCTGGGATCAGAAGCCAAAAGCCCAAACATGGAAATGACATTGTCTCTTAATTAAGATGAAGTGCAGGTACCATCAGATGAAGCTATGTTGGGTAATCTGGCATGATGTAGTGTCAAAAAAGCACAAGAGGTGAGTCACTAGGAGTGCATGTACAAGTCAGAGCTTGGCCAAAGTATAGTACAGATGATTCAGTTCTGCAGACGATGATTGGCAGAAGAAGCAGAAATGAAGAACAAAGTCTAGTGCTGTTACTGTTAGAGCATTTTTCTTCATAAGGTTGTAACTGAAAACCAGTAGCAGGTCCCTGATCAATAGTGATGGACAAACAACAAAGAGAAAACAAACCGAGATGAAGTCACGTCCTGAGAAGACACGGAATATGTGTGATGTGCCTCAGTACTCTGCTCTAAACTAATAGAATATGGCTGTGCACCCAGAACTGGCATCTGACCTTCCACTTCTTCTTTTCCCCAGAAAAAAATTGAAGACAGTTGCCCATCCTTGATGTATTCCATATCTGCTGCCAAATCTGCACTCCCCCACTCAGACAGAATCCCAAAATAGGGTGTGATGCCTTTCTCGTTGACAAAGCCATAAGTCACCGTGAGCAAGACGCACTCAATACCATCCAATCAGCTAAATGGAAAGTGCCCCTCTGTTTCCCACCATTTCAGCATTCGTTATATCTCACGTTAATTAATATAGGCAGTAGGAAGTGCAATGATAAATTACAAAAACCCATTAACCTGATTCTGTCCAAACTGGTGACATATGGCAACTGGTACGTTAGACAAATCTTCCTTGCTAATGTGGGAGTCCTCGTGTCTGAACTCCATTAACACTAAAGCCATGAAAAAATATTTTTAATGTATGTACGTATGGAACGTATATCAACGTGCATGGACAGTGCATGCCTGTGGGAACATCAAAATTCATTAGATAAGTCTGATATGAGATATATTGAACAGGTTCCATCTGACGTCTGTTACTGGGTCGTTCTGTCCACTCCCAAAGGAGTGAATCATATTGACAGGTTGAATTATATCTCAAGAGATATTTTTCTCCCCTCCTCCAAAGGCCATTTGCAATCACGGCACATCCACTGCCTCTTAAAAGTGAGCTCATCTGGCACTGGGTTGCATTGAAGTCCTCCACCGTGCCTGAAGGAAGAATGCTTTTGGGTGGTGGGAACATGGAGAAGATGTGGTCTGTCCAGCTGTCCCTTGGAGTGCTAACCATCTTGACCATGACTGTGTACATCCCATCTACACACGGAGAGCCTTTTTTGCTACAAGGTAAGCTGGAATACAGGCTAGGTGACACAGGTAGGTGGCTATCTTTTTGCTTTGCTTTGCTGTTTGTCATGGCCATGCAACACTTGCTCATTCGTGAAAGAAAATACAAGCAACCTTGAGCTATACTAACCAATCAGTCAACATGGGTGCTACCCAGAGACTTGGTCGTATTAGCATGTCCTTCTGCTCTGCAGCTGGTCATATAACACATTTTGCTAATCAGTAAAAATAACAGATCTGGTGATATCTGGTAAGGGTGTTTCTTTCTCTCCTCCCAAAAGAAAATTTCTAAGGAAATATATTAAAATATCAGAGAGTAGCAATTCCAGTATATAGCATATGAGATCTGACAGCTCCTAAATGTCAGTAGTAGGGTGCTGCTGAACTTTTTTTATTCACGAAACTTCTGTTTATATGTTCTTCTCCCATAATTTAAATTAATCTTAGCTTGAACTTATTCTGCAGGAAAATGTCAATCATTCATCTTCTTTCTTAGAGAGATTTGGCAGCAGAAAAAAAAAAAAAAGCAGTTAAATATAGGCTAGAAAATAACATTGCTTTTCAAACGATTTTTCCTCTTATATCACCTATTTATTTTTGTAATGACAACCAAAACATTCCTGAGGCCACTCTATCCAAATACCGCTTCTGTTTAGTTTTTCCTACAGTGTTTATGTATCTTTTTTTCTGTATCAAATCCCTCAAATGACTAAAGGTAACTATTTTAAAATCATAACTGACTTCTAGACTTAGAAAGGAGGTTTATAGCACTCCACACTAACTGCAAATCTTACACAGTGCGGAGCCCTGCTGCATTCCTCAGGCTTATTTCTTGAGATCACAGTCAGCACCCGTGCCTTCAGCCACAGCATCGGGTGGGGAATAAGCCTGGCCACGTACAGAGCATTACTTGGGCCGAGGACCCTCTGCCTATGCGGATTTCTGTGGCTGTGGCTACTGGGATGGATTCCTCCACCCTTTTGAGCATCCTGGGGGCTCATCTCTTACAATGTTTTGTCTCGTGTGTCAAAAATATTTGCATTCGTCCCATCACAGCTATGTATGGCTGATGGCTGTACGAGACCAATTGCTCCTTTCTCACCTCCTCGAAGGGAGTGAGCAGAAGTCTTTAAGGTCCTGAAAGGAGAGGAACATATGTCTTTCTGCATCATTTCTTTGCATTTTACATGGGTTCTGTAGACAATTTCTAGGGCTTTGCAAGGTCTGCGTGTGGGGCAGGGGTAAACAGACCAAAAATTTTGGGGAATAACCGCTCTCCTATTTTATGCCCCTCCCCAAAATGAATGCATCGCATAGGTTGCAGATGCTCCTGGAAATCTGTTTGGCAGAGCTGGGAGGGTCTCAGAGCCTTGCTGGCTCTGATCTTCCGATCCCCTGTGTCCATCGGATACTGCTGAACCCCTGACCTCCACAACCATTCATTTGAGGGCATAGCCACAACCACTAGAGAGAAACCACTGAGAAAGCTCCCAAAAGAGGCCTCGTAGAGAAGCCCAAATTGCTGGGGGAGCCTGGGGAGGATTTTCCTGGAAAACAGGAAAATTATTCATGGCTGACAGCTACCGTAAGAGGATTCCTCAGGGAAGAAGAGGCTCACTTTAAACTCCTCCACACCTTGCCTATGGGCAGGAAGAATCCTGTGCCACTGCAGAATGCCGTAATCCTGCAGTCAGATAGATCAGCCCCAGTGCTAAGCGAACGTGAGGTTAGATGTAGAGCTGCAGGGCTCTCCAGCTAAGGTGCATGCATCCGCCCTCACGAGGAGCTAGCTCCCACCTCCACTAGCCCTCGGGAGAAGGATGGGGTTGGGGGGGAGAAGGGGGAGCGCCCCAGTTTTGAGAAAAGAGGGTTCCGTGGATTGGTGTCTGGCTTTGCAAAGGCACCTGATACACTCGGCTTGCAGGAGACATCTTAGCCTTAATTTTTGTTTTACTGTCGGGGGCTGGAGGGTCCATCCTTTTTGGCACGAGAGACCAAGAATGGCATTTTATGTGCTGCAGAGAACCGAGTGCTTCCGGAGAGAGAAGACACAAATCACGAAGACACATTGCTGACTCTCCTTCTTAATAAGAAACTCGCATGGCGGAGACCAGAAAATATCGGTAAGTGAAGGGAGATTCCGGCTTCTTGCAGCTGTGTTCGTATGAATGCAAGGAACCTGCTCCTCAGGTTCCTCAGCAAAGTCTGACTGCTCAGAAAGTGGAAGCCCCGTGTGTCAGCGTGATGGCTATATATGTGATGAGAGCCAGATGCTCTGCACCATGGGGCTTTTGGACCTGCTTTTGCAATGAGGTGTAAAGCTGCCCGAAAACATGCACCCTAGATCCTCAGGCTCTCAACACTGGAGCCATCTCAGCCTTTGGAGCCACCTTTCCACCCACACCTCATAGAGTCCCACGCACGTTGGAGCTGCAGCTCCGTGTGGTGCTGCCACGTTAAAAACAGCAGCATCTTGTGAGCACACAGGGAAGGGGGAGTTAAGATTGTGCGGATTTTTGCAGAGGGGAGGTAAAGATTTTTCTGCCTGTGTTATGTGAACAGACACCAAATCTCAGGCCATCCTGTATGTCGGGACAGACTCCAAACTCAGGCTCACTGGAGAAAAACTTGGGCTTTCCAGGACGCTACCGCCCAGCAAGCAGCCACATGGAGCACAGAGGTCAGATCTTCCCATGGCCACCACAGTGAGGGAAGGGGCTGGGCCATATGTGGTGGTCTCAGGGCAGGAAGCTGGTTTTCCCTGTGAAAACAGCAGAGAATGGGGCTCAGCAAAAATGTTACCATGAAAATCCATTCATCAGAGTCACGCAGTACTCCTCCCCAGCCCCTTGTTAATGCAGTGAGGCAGTGGTAAAATGATCCTGGGACAAATAGATAAATACAAATAAATCGTCCTTATACTAACAAAGGCATTCTTCTTGCAAAGGAGATGCATTCAAAAATAACATTTTTATGATTGCTTTATGGATTATTGCACTTATTACTCCTAGAGGAAAGGCTGCATTTTATGCCAGACAATTGAATATAATGAATCTCTGAGCAGAGCACAGACAGAGGATTTACAGCAGGCAGTTTCTCAAGGCATCATCCATAAATTAACTTCCTTCCCCCTGCTTGAGATAATCTGTTCCAAAATTCGACTGCTGTTCATTTTCTATTCATAGCAGCCACTGGCCAAGCTTACGCTTTGTGGGAAGTCGAGCCAAAATAGGCACTCAAAACTCTGAAAGAGGCAAAAATGTGTAAAATAATAATAATAACAACAATAACAATAATAATTTTAACAGTAATAATAAGCTCTTAAGTGGCACTTTTCACATATGAGTGTGTAACAACATGTTTAAGAGGCATCTGCCTGAGGCTGCTGCTGGCAGTGCCAGGAGCCGAGCCCCACCGCCTGCCTCCCAACCTGTCCCCAGCACCCTTCTGCCTCTCGAACTCAGCCCCGGTGTAAAGGGTTAGCTTAGGAACTGCTGCTTTTATGAATACCTGAATGTTTTATGAATATCTATCTGAAAATATTCAGGATTTTTCAACCAAATTGTTGCCTTCTTGAAGGAGAAACTGTGAACGCAGGCAGCTCTTTTTCTGGCACCCTCCTGCTCAGCCTCAAACATGAAAAAAAAGCTCAAGTCTGGCAGGGTGTCTGTGTGCTGAAGGCATATCTGAAGTCAGGGGAATGATATCCTAAATCCTCTTGGAGGTGCAGAGCAACGCCTGCCGCCACACCAGGAGCAGACAGAGCAGGCAGCTCCAGGGCTGGTTTTTGGCTCTTGCGGGGTCTAGCAGAGACATTCTTGAGCAATTTCCTGGCTCTTCTGCTTATTTTAGTGCATATTTTCACTAACTGGCACTTCAAAGCAGCAGATGGCTTTGCGCTCTCCTTCCAGAAGAACTGCTGTGGTCTGGTCACTCAGCTTTGGCCGAGCTCGTTCTGTGTGTTACTTTCCATTGTTTCAGCTATCGTGTTTAAAATAATTATCTGCTTTTGGCTTCGGATTGAGTCTGGAATAAGGTCCCTCAGCCTTCAAGAGGAGCGAGATGAAGATCCCGCAGCCCTTCCTGCAGCTTTCCTATTGCTAGCCCAGGCCTTTCCCAGCTCAGGTGGGGGCTTTAGATCCCATCCACCAGCACCTGACTCCCCCTGTCCTGGACAGGGTATCTCAGGGCGCTTCATTCATCCATGAGCACAGGCTTGTGACCACCTGATATGGTGCTGCTCAGCCCCAGCTCAGTCTGATGCAGGAAGCTGGTGCCCAGCACCCAGCCACTGCTCAGGGAAGGGCCCACACAGATCCTGCCACATCTTATGCAGTTCCCAGGATAAAACTTAAAATGCAGCGAAGAGACTGGCAGGACCACGTGGGGGCCAATGCCCCAGAGCTGGTAAACCCAAGAAGCCTCCCTTAAAATGGAGAGCCAGGGCCAAGTCCCATGGGACTGAGCACAGAAAGCCTGCTTCTCTGTCACTGTTTCTGCTACCTCTGATTTGGAGATGACTAACAGGAATTAAAGGTTAAATAGGTCTTTCCCTGTCAACCCTTAAAGACGTTACATGAGGAAAGTGCTGCTGATTTGAGCAATGCCAGTACTGATGTTGCTCTCCCTTCTTGCAGACTGGGAGCTGGCAAAGAAGTTTGAAGAGCTTGAACAGGTGAGAGAAGGAAATGCACAGACACATACGCGCCTACGGTTGTGTGAATAATACCTCAGCTACACTATATATGCTGTCTCGATGCCCTCTCCTTCTGCCTTTACATCCTGCCCCTGCTCATTCGGCTGCTTTAATGTAAGAGTGTCCCACAAAAGGCAAAGCAAAACCTTGGGCTAAACGGCTGCAGAAGCTGGGAAAGATAAAAGCGGAGAAAAGCTGTAGAGTAATGCAGTCCAGGCTGAGGCCGCTCTTGCCTCCACCACTGCTGAGAGGCCAGCAAAAGCCACGCTGGAAAAAAAACAGATGCCAAAGGAAATCTCCATGGAAGAAAAGGGAGGGAGAAGGGGAGGCTTGCTGCCTGCCGCTCATTGCATCAGCGGGCTGCAGCTGGGACTGGGCTCAAGCGAGGGGGACAGCCCCTGTGCACCTCACCCAGACTGACTCTTCCTGGGGCTCTTTACGAGCATGGAAGGCCCGAGGCATGGCCGGAGCCCTGCCGTACTGTGTGGGCATGCACAGGCACACGTGGATCCTCAAGCTCCTGCTGAGCTCCACTTGGCATCTCTCACTTCTGAGCTAAAAACCACCACAAGGGGTGCCAGGCTGCCAGCTCCGGCTAAGCCCCTCACTCCAGGGCTGAGGCACGTTGAGCTCTGTGAGCTTTCCACATAATAACCAAGGGAAGTCAGCAAGAGCAAGGGGAAGGGACACAAGGAGACGTGAGTGCTCCAAAGGCAGATCCTCCTGGTATGGTCCCACTCTGGGGAAGACCCTGCCCTCCCCAGGGATGCTGCTGGCCCGGATGCCTGTTCTCCCTGCCTCTCCTGCGCCGTGCTTGCCAGTAGGCTGTGGGGCTCCTCATGATGGAGCAGTTACTCACTGCTGTGTCTGTTTTTTAACAGCTGGAGAAGTTGAAGGATCAGCTCTCAGCTGAGGAAGGGTCAGAGGTGGCCTACGCTTTGGAAAGTCTCTCAGCATCCCAGCCCAAAAAACGCGGTAAGTTTTGGGTTAGAGCCCTGTCCGGGGGTCTGGCTTGGCTGCAGCCGTCCCATTCAGCCCTCATCTCCAGGGCTTCCTTTCTGCCACAAGATGGTGACAGTAAACATGCCCCAGACAGGCTCAGAACAGCGTTTCCCTCCATGCCAGCCCTCTCTCGTTGCTGGCTGGCTGATTTCGCAGCTGGGGAGCAGGGCCGGGTGCCCAGGCAGCCAGCTGTTGGAGCAGGCCCAGGCCCCGCTGTGGGCACTTAGGGCCGCAGCTCCCTTTTCATGGATGACCACGGGGTTATTCGGAGGTGCCTTTGGTCCCCGCAGCGCACCCCTCGCTCTCAGCTGGACACAAAGCTCGTGCTGAAGAAATAATGAGGCATGTGGTCTGCAGGCGCTCCCCTCCGCCAAGGTCACTGCCTCCCTGCAGAGAAAAAAGGAGCAATTGTTTGTGCTGCTGAAAAGCGGCAAGAAAAAGGATGTGGAAATCAAGCAGGAATGCAGGGAGCTAATATCTGGAAGGTCCCCAGTCAGTCCCCTCTGCGTGGAAAGCAGGACTGCTCCCTGCAGCACGTCCCCTGAGCTTTGTCTGTATCCAGCCTCTCAGGAGCATCCTGCATCAGCACTGCTGCAAGGCGGGACAAGGACAAAGCCGTTCACGCTGGCTTCCAGAAGACTTCTTCACAGAGCAGTGGCAGCTGTGAAACAGAAGTCACTGACGACAGATCTGGCCTAAAGCCAAAAGAGCTACCCCACATGCTCTGTGCGTGTGCAGGCTGCCGACCTGACAGACAGGCGAGGGAAAATCCCCCTTTGTGCAAGGCTGGCTTAAGCACTTAGGTGATCCTTAGACAATCTGCAATTTATAAGCAGCCCTGGAGGCTGTCATTAATTTGGCTAAACTAATTCATGCCCCCACCAGTCTGGAAGTTTCAACTGTACATAAAACTGCTTCTCCCAGCCAGGTTTAAATCAGATTTTGCCAGATACTAAAGCAGAGAGTGTTTGCTTTCATCTAAAGTCCTTCCAGTTTGGGAGGAGCTTGTGTCTCGGCCTGAGCACTGCTGATCCAGTAGAAGCTTTCTCCCAAGATCCAGATCTCAAAAAACAGGTAGAAAACCCTTCTTATACCTAACAATAGGGGACCTGCACGGGGCTCAAAGAACCAGGCATGCTGGCAATACAGCTATTTTTTCTGACACCAAAATCCATATCTTTCCCTAATCTATTCTTTTTGGAAGATGCCACGGTGATCAATGTTGTTCGGTAGCTAGTATCAAAATGCTAGAGTGATTGAGCTTTTGAAAAAAAATGTAGTGTCCAGATCAGGTGTCTGCAGGTCAGTATCTGGCTTTTCTGGTTAGTGACAAGTGAGAAGACCTGAGGCTGCGAAACTGCTGGCTGGTAGACAGGAAAGAAAAAGCTGATTCCTGATATTGCTGCAGTAGAGCAAAGGAATAGCAAACCATTATAAATCGAGCTACACAGAAACAACTTTCAGACCACTTCTTTGTATTTTATGAAGCCGAAAGAGTCACCTCCTAGAAGTGTTATATGAAATCAAAGCTTATTACTGGGATGTGCCTGGAAACCACAATGCTGTCGTAACACCCAACTCTCTCAAGACATTGGGCTTTTGAAAACCCACTCCAGGGCTGCAGTGGGAAGTTGGAAAAAGTCCCTTGTATGCTAAAACCCTTCTCTTGTATCCCTCCCCAGCCTGCTTTTGGAAATACTGCATCTGAAGGCTTGCCAGAAGTGGAAAACGAAGATGGGCCTTTCCCCAAACTGCCTTGCTGGGTATTAATGTGTTAAGAGTTTGTTCTGTTCTCTCACCATGCTGCTAACTTGGATGCCATCCTCCGTGACTGCACCACAGCCAAGTCTAACAGGCACCGTGACAGGAGCCCGAGTGGCTACGCACAGCCGCTCTCTGCTCCTCCCTCCTTCAGGCTTCACCTTCCACCATCTTCTGCTTGGAAGATGTTTCCCAACTTTCCTTGCTGTCCTGTGTGTGCCATTCAGTCTGCTGCCACCACACCCTCTTCCCCTTCTCACCAGGTCCCCCAAGGCACCAAACACCAACTCAGTCTCCCTGAGCTTGGGCCTCTGCGCACATTTGCAGGTGTTGCTCATGGTGGTGCCTGGGCTTCCCGTTGCCTCCCATGAGTAGGTCAGTGATGACCCAGCACCCTCCGTTACGAAAGGAAGGCAGGCTGGGTGCAATGAGAAAGGTTCAGGGCTGCCTGCCTTACCTTGCTGAGCCAGAGCTGTTCCTTGTTGTGTCCTGCCAGCGAGCACAGTAGGTTTGGGGGAGGACAAGCACAGAAGTCTGGACCCTTTGGATATCACTCCAATAAAGATTTTCTGTTGCACAGAAGTATGTGCTGTTTTCTTTCTCGTCCCTTGCATAGGCCCAATGGGGGGAGCATGTTTGTTACCTAATGGGTCATGTGAAGTTTAAAATGAAAAATACTCCTATTAAACATCTAGCAACACACGTTTGCTATAATATGCCTGAGGAATAAGCCCTTCCTTTGGCCAGAACTGGGAATGAGAGCTGGGTCTGCCCCGTGTGTGGGCTGCTGTACTCATGGGACTGGACCAGTCCCACTCACTTCTATCTGCTCACCCCAAAGAGATGTTTTGAGAAGACATTTTTTTTCTCTGGTCAGGCAGATGCTAGCTGTTTTCTCCTACTGCAAAATTATGTCTGCACCTGCCCAAAAGGAAGAGATCACAATCCCTCTGTGGGTCCTACATGTAATCATTTTAAGTTCTGTTATCCAAGTTTACTTGCAAAGCAAAAGGACCATGTTGACTGACTTTGACTAGAATTGAACTGTCTCTCCAGGCCTGTCTAACCATGTTATTTTAACTGCAGCTTGCGTACTATGTATTCTTCAAAACTTTATCTCTCCCAAAGCACTAATTGCCATGCTACATTCATTGCCTACGGCTCTGGCAAGATGTGCACACTTACCACAGCAGTACGTTGTGTGTACTTCATCAACAGGAGATCTGTTCATTTTACTACAGGATAAAGCTGGCATATATAGAATAAAAACAGTTTGATTATATAGGTGAGGTCTAATCATATGGAAAACAAAGCGTGCTGTTAGCATTAATTCATTGCTATTTCCTTAGTAGTGATTAGGAACAAATTTCCCCTTTTCTGTTGAATTTGTGAATGTGAAAAAGGTATGTGGGAACATACATTCACATACCCTCACAACAGCATCAAATTCAGGAAAAAAGTATAGCCTATTGCTAAGAGAAGAGTCTCTCTTTCCTTTTAAGAGTTTGGTGCTGCAAGTGAAGGGGAGCTATACCGAGTGCCCCAAGCTGGTGTTCAGCACAGGTGCCTTCAGCTCGCAGGAAATCCCAGTGCAATGACAGGCTGGAGCAGCAGCAAGCTCCATCTGTTACCTGCTAGCTGGAGCCATGTGTCCCCTGCCCGGTGTGACAGCTCACCAGTGAGTCAGGAAAAGGAATGCAGTGTCATGGCTATTTAACAACGTGCTCTGGTCCCATACACAGGAATTCCCTGGGGTGCAATGCACCTCTGCATCCTACTAGTGCAATTACTTAAGTGTTCACGGTACCCAGACTACCCCACCATTTCCTATCCTGCTGTGTTGGCTGCTTCTGCCGGGATGATGAGCATCAGTGTTGAATGCAATTCATGTATGAGTTTGGAGCAAAGGTGGTGATGCTCTTGCAAGACTCACCATCAGTGTGACACTGTGGAGCTCCTGTCCTTCCTCCTAAACACACAGGACAGAAAACCTTCCTCGGATGCCACCTCCACATCATGGCTGCTTGCACCTTACCCATGCTTGGGCAGTCACTCCTGCTAAAGCTAATGACCCACAGGCGATAATTAAAGGGAATTCACTTAGGCATCCTGGTAGATCATGTTGATTTATTAGCAGAAAATCCTCACAGGCATCTGAATGGGTTTGCAAGCAGGCAGCACAGGGCTAATCTAGCATGCAATGGATGTTGTAGTATATCCTCACTTCATGTTTGTTGACCTGCATGCTATGCACGATGACTAAAGCTATCCAAGATTTATCCATGAACAAATCATGGCATTTATCCTTTCAGACATCATTGTACTTTAAATAGTGCCTGTTGATGAATGGATTTTAAAGTGTATTTGAGCCACAGGAGACTGCAGTGTGCTCTGAGGTGGATGGGGAAGAGAAAGGCTGTTGCTTTCTCCCAGATAATCCTTGCAGTGCAACAAGAGCCAAGAGCAGGACTGAAGCTTTCAGGTCACAGTTACAGTCAACACCGCCACAGAGGCCTCTGTCCTGATTTGCTTTCATGTTTTCTTTCAGATGGAGGACATTTCTGCACCCAACTATGGGCTATAAAACCCCTCTTTATTTAGAAACCCACACTAATACTAACTGTCTGTTGGAAAACTTTTATGATCAAGCAGATCTGCTATGTTAGCATTGGATTCTTCTGATCGGAGTCTCCCAAAATACATCCTGCAATGACTGTGACCATGCTGCTTTTGACCGACAACTATATGAGTGGTCAGGAACACACGACTTCCCTAATCTGCCCATACCCCGTACATATGGCTGTATCACAATCAGATTATCTGCAGACTGTCTGGGTGAGCTCAGTGCAATAAGATAACTGTTTACTAAACCCCAGGGCACACTCAGGATAGGTGGTTGCAGCATGCTCCAGAGGACAGGGGCTGAGACTGTCTGGGATTGCATTTGCGGATTCTTTTCTATCATGGACAGAAAATCTTGTGTCAGGTCAGCCACTCAGTCCCAAACCCTTCATCTGCAAGCTTAAAGGTAGAAAATGAGCACTGGGACTAGGGGACATGTACTTGATGCTGCCTGCCCTTATGAATGGGGACCTCTCCTCCCACTATGGCCTATACTGGGGCAATTGCTGTAAGGTGCCAATCCTTTGAATAGCTTTAATCTCAAGGATGCATTGACTTCCCAAGTCCTTTCCTACAGCTGACTGAGAAGCTGACTGTATTTTTCCCCGTCTTGCTAGCTGATTGCCAGTTTCTTTGTGCCTCACATAAGGTCAGGAAATACACACTTAACTTCTATCTCTTGCCTTACTGCAACCCTCCGCATAACACAAGGTAAATATGTGGCAAGATGTATTTTGTTTTCCTAGTCCTATATAATCCTTTCTCAGTGGATCATCTTTTGCAATTCTAAGGATGATTTATACCCAAGAATAGCAATCCAAGGCATTTAGCTGACATGGATCATAGTCCAGCAAGGAGCATGTGAGGTTTAGAAAAGATCAGCTAGGAATCTGAGCACTGAGATGTCAGCAAACAGCTTTTTTCAGCAATATTTTATAAGCTGGAAAAAAGTGAAAAGCAATGAAGCAGGATTTAAAATTACCTGTTTTACTCTGAATTGAAATGGAGAGGACAGGCGTACGTTTACATGTTATCAGACTAAGAAATGCTTGAACTTTTACAGTTGGACATGTGATTATGCCCCATGCATGCATCAAGAGGCTAAAATAAGGCATACGATGCAGATGGCTTAGGAAGTAGATGACTTCATATTTGGACGCTATCCTATGTTATGCATAGGGAGGACTGAAATGTATTCATCAGCTTAGAGGAGGAAACTAAAAGTCTCACCACATTTCAAGATATGCCATACAATGAAAACATTTCTAAATTTGGTGCGGAGATATGAGAAAGACTGTTAAAAGCATCAGTACAAATCCTAAGGTATTTTCATTTTTCTTATTCAGACTAACTCCTATGATATCAGTAGATGGTTTTTTCCCAAATAGCAGTTCAAATAAAACCTGGGTTTGTCCTGTTAACTGTTAAATTCTCCCTTCACCTACCAGACAAACACCCTCTTTAAAGAAACGTGCAAAGCAAACTGTCTGCTTCTCATGGACTACTGTTGGCTTCTTTGAAAGTTTTATTTTAAATCAAAAAATTCTAACAGTACTTGCTAGGAAAATGAACTTCTGCAGGTTTAAGAGAGAAATGCCATGCAATCAAACTATATACATATTTTTTGTTTCCTCCTATCAGTGGCACTGTGCACAACTGTGAGAGCATTCTGACCTGATGAACTGAATTTGTTACTATCTGTAAATGCAATGTTTGTAAAATGCAATGTGAAATAGATTTTGCAGGAGGTCATTTCCTTGAGTGTTGAATCATTAGTCAATGACAAGACATGCTCTGGTGCATCTTCCGCATTTCTGTGATGTTTCCAGTACAGCATCAATCATTCAGAACAGAAGCACCTGTAGGCAGAAAAGCAGTAAATGTTATATTTTCCCAAATCAGGACTGCAAGGGTTGGACAAAGACACAGTAAGAAGATAGAAAAGCTAAGGAATACCTGTTTTCTTTTAAGAGGGTACTGAGTTCTAATACAGGGGCTTCAAGGTAAGCTGCGTCACAAACCATGTTATGAGAAGCCATCCTTCCCCAGGGCTTCCTACCCAAACCTACTGGCACGACTCGAGTACCTCCGTGTGACAGAGCAGGTGGGGCTCTCCGTGCCATGCATGCCCACACCTGGAGTACTCTGGCTTACTTGCAGAAACTGCTAACCCTTGGTGTTGCCAAGACGGCTCACTCCGATCCGGTCGAGAGGAATCCCAAACCGTCTCTTAGGCAGCTCCACCACTTTCCTGCAGGGGGAGAAAGGGAAAGAAGGACGGAAAGAACTGGGAGAAGACATCATAGGAATAATCTGAAGTGTTACTAAGTCTTTGATTCCTCCATTCATCCCACTCGCAACTTTATTGTGCAGACAGAAGAGCTGTGCTGCAGCAGCTGAAAATGTGTTTAAAAGAAAAAAAGCTTCTCTTGTCTCAAAAACGAATAGTCAAGAGTTGCACCTGTTTTACAGACTGATGTTGATGTGCTATCCCTGCTTTTATCTGACAGCAAACAAACAACTTCACAGGTTAACTGCTATTAATAAAAGAAAGGAGATGCATAGCCCTCAGTCTCAAAAACCTATACATCAAGCACTTTCACACTAAGCCGTATGGAAATCAAAATGGCTCAGGGCTGCTCCTCAGCTCATCACCCCACAGACAGCACTCTGCCCCCCACACAGCGTAGGCACAATCTGATGGGAGCAGGTGGGACTTGGGCTGCTGGAGTCATACTGAGCCTTGTTTGATGAAAAGGGGACTTCACTTCCCAGACTGGTGTGTGTGTGGGGTTTCTGCATCTGCATCAGTTGCAATACCGCCGTGGTCTGCAGTTAAACAGAGAAGGAGACTAAAATCATGTCAACGGGGAAGGCTGAGCCGTCTTGGAGAAGTTGTGCAGCTGAGCTTCCCCTCTTGTGGCCGTCTGGGGCCATAACAGGACCATCTGCCTCCACAGCCTGCCGCTCATCTTCCAGGTAAAACTGCTCATTTCAGCACTTACTAGGGACAGAGTGATAATTTCTATTTAAAACAGCCTTTTTAAAGATCTCCAGAATTTTTTTTCCTTCTCTTCAGCTACAGAGCCTTCCACCTCTTCTGAGAACTCATCACTTATCGCATGCTTTTCCCACGCTTTCAAAGCTTTATAAATTGATGTTGACAAGCAATATTAGGATCTACGCCCACCTGTAACCATTGGGTGCCACAACAGGGGTTGCTGTTAAGTGGCCCTGCATTTGATTTGCTCTCTTCCAAAAGTTTCTGTTATTTTTGGCAGGTACGCTGCCTGCTGTATTGCTTCAGAGGGTTAAATCTACTTAACAACTTTTGTGCTTCAAAAGTCATTAACTAAAGTCTCTATAGGTAATCCTCTCAGATAGTACATGAGTGGACACTTATCTGCTGTGGGCACAACAATGACAGGCTGCTCAATCCTCTGTTTTATTCCTGTGAGTGCAGCAGCCTCTGCCTGTTTCCACCTGAAGGTACAGCCTTTCGACTGCTTCACAGCACGCATCTGATCCATGGCTCGTGCTGATGACAGTGTCGGACTGTCAGTGCAGTCAGAGCAGCTCAGGTGATTCTCATAAATGTGTCAATCCCAAACTCATGAACTAGTCAGCTCCTCAGAAGTGATAACCTCAAAGCCAAACTGCAAACTGTGCTGATGATGCTGGGAAAGGAGAAAAATTTTGTACAGTGTCTCCCTCACTTGCATGATCTCATTATTCAGAGACAAGCTGTTATAAAACCTAAAAATTTTCACCACAATTTCCCCTTTGCATGTTCCCCCCAACCCTTGCATGGCACATAGAATGAAACGAGATTTCCACACAAAAAGCACATGACAAATTGAGATTACCATGTACTTTTGCAAAAAAGGCACTGTGGCTTCAAAGATGAACTAGAATTTCTTCCCCTCAAAAGGGAAACACGCTGAAAAAGCAAACAAAGAATGAACTGATTTTGATCTCTTGAAGTGATATACAGACAAAATAGTTCTACTCAAGGATTTAAAAATTTTGTACTTTAACACTTTTGGCTGCATTCATAAAGTCCTAGTAGCAGACTGTACGGATAAGTGGAAAAATGACAAGAAAATATTGCAAAACACTGTCTGGAGGGGAAAAAAACACACAACCAAAAAACCTGTAACATTGACTGGCTCTTGTGAATACTTGCCATTTTCAGATTAAGCTTTAAGCATGTTATTAAATACTGACCGCCCGCCCTGGGGATCCCATTCAAAAAGAAGACAGTTACCAGAAGAAGGGAACAAGACACTTAAGCTCTCTCAGGTACAGAGAACATCCCCTTGAGCGTTGCACCAGACATGCTGACTTTTCACAGCCATATCAACAGTCATTCCTTAGCCCTCAGTTATAAACTTGCTTATCTTCCAGCATGTACTGTAAAGGTACTGGTGTACTGTTGTATTGATTAAACCCTGACTTATCATAAGTTGATCAAGATCTTGACGCTTTTTTCCTTGGAAGCCCATTCTATATCCTGGTCATTTTCACAACGTGATGTTTGTCTTGCCATTCAAGATGCGTACCACCATACCTTCTCTTCATTCCAGCGTTGGGAACACCTAACCCTACCCCTTAGCTTTTGAACCTCAGGCATATTTTGGCTTTAAGAAATCTCAGAACCAAAAAGGTAGTTTTAAACTGAATGTTAGCTCACATCAGAGAAAAGAAGTGTACTTAAAAAATGCATGTCTTTGAACACTCTTTGTTAGCTGGATGGCACTTTGGGGGTAAAATGAACTACTGCATATATTATTCATCACAACTGAAGAATTACATATTGTGCAACCAGAATGCTTTCTGAAGAGTTTCTGGTACCCTGTTCAGAGGCACCTTGTGACTGACCAGTGAAATTACTAGTGGCTAAAGCTAAGCCATATGTATCCAGGACAACCTGCCAGCAGCCTTCTTCCAGCTTTATCACTGGTAGGAGCCATCTAAGAATTTACCTCTGTTTGCCTTTAGTATCCACAGAGGTTGCAGAAATTCTGTCGATTGGGGAGCCAAATCCTGGGAAACTTCTTTTCTTCTTGGTCTCAGTCACTTCATTCTCCAGAGACACCAGCTCATCAAGCAGGAACAGTTTGGCTGCCAGGTTGGAGGCTGCTTTCTCTTCACTGGCAGTTGGGTGTGCTTCCATGCCCAGAGCAGCAGAAGGCTCCAAAGGCTGCAAAAGAAAGCAGGGATGTTTGTTTGCTGCTGAAGGTCCAGAAAAGCCTTTTCGATCAATATCAAAGCAGCAGCCCTATAAATACACAATTACTAGGATACTAAACCTGAGCTAATGTTTTAAAACAAAGTTTTTTCTGTGAAACCTGGTCATAGTCCAACCACAGGAGTTTGATATCAAAGGCTGGAATACTTTCTGGTGGAATTGAACTCCCCTTCATTATTATTGAAAGACTCATCAAAATCATAAAGACGACTTAGGACTTCACAAAGCCCATTTTTTTGTGGGAGAGGTCACTATTGTTATCTCAGCAGTGTGATCAGTATCACTTACAGCATGAGCTGAATAACCATAACAGGGGTGACATAATATGCTTATATCTACGTGGCCCACACCATAGTTGTAGTGGTGACACTTCCTACTACTGGTGGGTGGCATAACGAGCGATGGAGCATATAAAATTCTGACCTTTATATAAGGAGAAGCACATGACCACAATAAATGTTGCTTCCTTCTTGTGATTAATATTTTTGTAAAGGATCTCATATTGTCCTCTGATTTTCAAGTGCCATTGAGTGGTCCTTTCTGTTCCTTTTCAGGGCTATAAAACTTTCATAAAGGTCTACAACAGAATTATACCTTTAAAAAAATGAATGAACTCTCCACTCAGATTAGTGGGGATGAATATGTACAATAAGGCTTGAAACTGGAAAGTAAAAAGTAGCCTCTGTTCTTGAGAGCTATGTGCAGTTTTACTTATTATATCTTTAAACGGGTATTATAAATTTGAAAAAGGAAAGAGAATGCTAAAATGATAATCAGAGGTAGACAAAGGTTTTCCCGTTATGAATCACCAAACAAAGCACAACATCACAGATAAGCAAAGAGAGGAGTGTTGGGGCAAGGGTACAAAGGAGGATTTATAAACTTATAAGAAAAGACGTGAATAAAAGAGACTAGTAAAAACTAGTAATTTTTCATTTTAAAAAAAAAAGGAAAAAAAAAGATTGCTCACTTGTTTACTCATTGAAGTCACCAGATTTAAAATAAATATGAGCAGTTACTTTTTTAAACGCATAGATGAAGTGGAATGCACTGCCAAAGGATGTCACAGATAACAAGACTTTGGTAAGAAATTCAGGCTCCCCATCGACAGCTAAATAAAAAGCCCTGGTCCAGTGCAGTTTCTGGATCAGGAAGTCTCTGAAGATGTTGTGTTCCTATATTCTTTTCACAAACATCTGTCTGTAATAGAGACAGGATACCAGGTCTCTGTGGTAACACAACAGCAGCTGCTGCAGCATTAGTATGGGGAGTGTTTCCCCAAAGCCCTATTTCCTATAACAAATATTATTTTTTAAAAACAGGACATGCTCACTTGAAGCCAGAGAGCAAGACAGAAGGATTCATCAGCATTCTCCAGTATGCATCTAACTTCTAAGCTCATCTTAAAAACCTGTGTAAAGACCCTACAGCCAAAAAGTGCTACTTTGATTAAACTTTATATCCTTGATTTTTATGACATGAAACCATTACACAAATATCTTTGCTGCCGCATCTGTTTTATGTCAGGATGACATAAAAGAGAATGCACTAGAAATATTTTCAGGTGCAATCTCTACATATCTTACTGGATGAAATGTGAAACAGGAGTTCTCCCATTTCATCCACTGCTTTCCTTCACAAGATTAGGCAAGTTACTTTGCTCCTTCCCTCTCCTGACCCCTTGTGTCTCCTTTCATTTGTAAGTTTTGAGCAGGGGGTCTTCTGCCCAGGCCCTACTTATGGCTCCTGGAAGATGCTGACTCCTCAGGCTATTTGTCTTTTAAGAAAGAGAAGGAAACTCTCCCTTCAGTGTTAGCTTGTTTCCCCGCTCCCACCACCCCATTTTCCCCTGCAAGGAGTTCTCTCTCTGGAGTCACTGGACAATGTTTTAACACAGGGAAATGCGATGGTGTTTGAGGAGAGCCCGTGTGAATCTGGGTGAGACTTCATTCCACCTGTCCTCTCAGCAGCATGAGCTTTGCATCCCTCTTTTCACTGGGCAAGTTTTCCTGCCCCTGTTTTGCCTTTGCACCACCAATACACGCTGATCATCTTTCAGCGTGTACCCTCCACAATCTGTGGCCAGGAGCAACTTAGGAAGAGCCGGGTTACATGACAACTACCAGAAACATTCACCTACCGCTGGAGCTGCCTCTGCTAGGAGCATCAAGCTGGAGTGCCGCTGCAGCAGGGTAACCACGAGGGCCAAATGCACCACAACAAGCTGAAGCTGCAGCATCTGCAAAGGAGAACAATCCATTAATGGCTCCATAGCCACATTCCCAGATGAGAGAGAAGGCAGCAAATACCCATGAAAGGCTCTACAGACTGATGGTGGAAAGATGAAGAGGATATCTCACTTCAAAGGTCTTTAAGAAGTAAAAAGGAGACCCTGTTCCTATGGTTGTTCATAAATCTTATCTTACAGAATCACTGGGTAAAAATCAGCAACCAGTCAGTGTCAGCTGAGCACCCTTCTTTTCTGGGTACAGAATCAGCTCCCTCCTCTTCACTCCTTTAGGGCTCTGTAGATCTTTTAATTCCTTTCTGCACAATGGCCCACTCCTTGCAGCGGGAGGAGTAAGGAATGCAAAATCGGGTTAAAACGAGGTAAATTAGACACTCATTTGTAAGCAGAGAGAATTTGGCTCAAGACCACCCAGGTTAATCTTGACCTCCCCATGTGGTGGACAGGTGCCTGGAGCTGTTACAGAAATCACACATCTCCCCAGCAGCATTTTGAAAGCAAGGCTGAATTTTACTAGTCTCTAATGTGAGTTAATGGTGGCCACAACTTCCAGGATCTTCTTGGGATCTTGGAAGAAAGCTTTATAGCTTCCACAACCAGGAAGAAGATGCATAGGAAGACATTGCTGAGACTGGTATTGTTGTGACCACATACCACCACTGCAGAACTGCAGATGCCTCCAGAGCCTTAAAGTAAGGCAGAGAGGTTCAAGTTTTGGCAGGCTCAAGATCAGGAAACTGCAGGCATTTCATTGTCCATGGACCTGGGCTAACATTGTTTAAGTCCTTGACTGGATCTAGCTCTTAAAACCTGACATGCCTCTGACTTGACCAGGTGGGAATCTTTCAGCTGATGTTAATAAGAACCAGCCTGTTTCCAGGTTCAGCCCCAGAGTGTAATTCAAGCCTGCTTCTATGACTCTTTGCTGACCCTTCTCTCAGCAAAAGCAAAAATAGAAGGGAGGTATAAATACATTTCTATGATGTACAGCAGTTGTTTTATCCTTTGCTTAGAAAATCTCCCATAAGACCAGGCAGAATACACATGGTAAAAAGTATTTGGCTTTGCACTTTTTCCTGCACTACAAAAGAGAGAAGCCACAAAAGTGCTTGGAGTCCAGTTTTAACAAGATACGTCATTTATACAGCTTCTTGAAACTCTGTTTCTTGCTTGGTGGCTCGTTTCTTCTTAATATGTTTTGCATGTGCTTCTGTTATTTGGTTACCCTATTACGTATCTTCTTTATATTGTTCTTGAGGATTCATTACAGTGAGGAAGAAAGCAGCTAGTTGTTCTGCAGGGGTGAAGCAGACTAAGTTCACTGGGATCAAAGGACAAAGAAGCAAATGAGGTGGTACCACTGTCTCTCAGCTTGATAAGAAGAGCCATTAAAGCCAGACAAGGGTTTGGCTTGGTGTTTTTAAAGCTGTGGCCCTCTACAATGTATATTTTTGTACGTGGGTGTGCATTGAAATTTGAAGTAGTAGTCTACTACCTTCATAGGTAACCACATCCTGATTATTTGGATACAGGGACATAAAAATAAATGGCAAGGTTAAAAACACATGTTTATTATGGTTTAAGGTCTGTGCTGGTATTCATTCATCCCAAGGACCAAAGAGCTAAAAATAGCAACTGGTACACTAATCAAAATAAATATTAAGGCACCTGCAACACAAAAGACATTTGACTAGCTGGTCAGAACTTGATGCCAGTGAAGTTAGAAGCAGAGGAAATTATAAGGACTTAAAACTTGGCTCTAATTCCCATGGAAATCAGTAGCTAAGAAGAAACGTCACTGGTTTAACAGGGAGCAGAACTCTGTCCAGCAAGATCAAGTTGTGCTGGATTTTCATGCGGTGTTGTGACCAAGGCAAGAGAAAGGAGCAGTTCAACTCGAGAAAAGTGTGTGCGAAACTTAGGGTGCAACGAGGACTATGGGAACATAATTAAAATCACACTGTCTTCTGCCAGAATGGAACTTAGCTTGCTACCTTCAGCCGTGTCATAGGATCTTAGATGTTAAAAGCAGTTGTTGCTTTTTGTACTCAAGCTTGTCTGTTGTGATTGTGCACTCAGAGCCCCCCCAGCTGAAAGGGGTTTCCCAAACCATGTAGGTACCCCTCCCAGCCATACACTGGTTATTGCTTCACCCTATCTACATTATGCCTTGTACTGTTCCCAGAGAGACCTAAAGCGAGGTTTGAGAGCATTTGCTACTGAAGGAGAGAAAAAACAAAGCTCTGACAAACACAAGGGCCTTTGCAAGATGCACCCTTCCCACTTGGACTGAATTTCCAGCCTTCTTACTCATTCTAAAAAACACTTTTCCACTGGTTTCATGGATACAGGTCAAGGGATTGGGGTATTATTCCATGTCTTTAATATTTCAGGGTCTGGCCTGGTGTTATCTGACATAAAATATGACTTACCCTTCACTAAATGTAATTGCAAGTCTGAAAATCAGACATATTTATGTATTCTAATGATATTTTAGCTTGAAATGTGTCAAAACTCAAATTCCTCATACAGTTAGGTATCTTTGTTGCAGCTCCAGTTAAAATACAATCAAAGATAAAAGGGAGAACATTATTCTACCTTATCAAAGCAGGATAAACATTCAAAACTTTTTTAAAGAATCTGTGCAGAGACATTTTCCAAGAAAAGATCACAAGAAAGCAAAATTCTTTACCAAACAGAAACTGTTAAGTCTCCAACATGAAACCAAAAGACCTAAAAGATGTTTTTCTTTATAAAAAAAAAAAGCAAACCCACACCATAAAACTCCCCCCCCCAAACAAAAAAACAAAGTGACATCCTGAAGATAAGTGGGCTGAACAAACCCCAGACACAGCGTAATTCATCACCAAGCTCCAAACCCATTGCCTGTCAAAAACAGTAACAGCTGTCATTGTTCTTACCCATTTGAACTATCATATTTCACATTACTGTGGAGATTACTCTGCAAGTATAAATCACAAGAGCTTTATTTTTCTTGCTAGCCTGTTAGCAAGAGAACTGAGGCAAGACATCATGCCTTGCACTGCAATCTTTCACTCCAGCTGCCACTACACGTTGATGACTGTGCTCTGGCTGTTGTCACAGCACCAACGCAGGACGTGTCCAAGCTCACCTGCAAATGAGGACCTTGGTCTTGCAATGATGTGGATGAGCCCCGAAGCCCCTGGAGCTTTGTGCCATGTACACCCAAACTGAGCTGCCTCAGGGCCAAGCCCTAATTGTCCCCTGGACACTGGGAAGCTCCCGTCAGCACCCATTAAGGCTCCAGTCCTTCTGCTGTATGAGCACTGGGATGGTGCTGTAGAACCTCCATCACCTGATAGCCCTTAGGGTCTCATGCTGTGCAGGGTCCAAACAGTTGGGGGAAATCATGGCTGTGTCTGCAAGCCAGCTACTGACCCATTGTGTTGCTGCTCCAATGCCATAAAAGAGGAAATGAACTGCTGCTACCCATCTTAAATCTATCACTGAGTCTTAACACTGGCCTCACCAGCCTTGGATGGGACACCTCATGGGAATCCGCCTTATAAACAAGATTTCGATGGGTGAGTTTCTTACCAAGAGAATAACTTATAAATAGCTCATGGGAAGGTCTGAGAATAAGCCTGCTCCTGCTAAAACCAATTTGCCCTACTTTTAAAAGTTGTAGGATGGATCCTCTGAGCATATTCATTACCACAAAGCCAAAAATATGCCCATAGCAGCAGTCCTAGTGATTTCAGAAACTCCTAAGAGACTATGTTTATCTGAAGTGTAATTTTCTAGCCATGTAAATATCAAAGAACAGGGAGAAAAATCAAAATAAATCCCACCCTCAGAAAAAAAAGCAGAGTCCAAAAATAGGTTAGAGTGGTGTTTTTGTTCTCACCCCACAGATGAGATACAGAGCAAATCTTACGTCCTGCTTTCTAAAAAGATACTGAAGCATGACATTGAAGCATGGGGCTTTGTGGCAAAAAGAAATGCAAGCAGTCAGTGTCAGGCACTTTATGTTATTAATAATGTGCTTCCTGGAGTAGGTTTAGGTTTTTAAGTAATGCCATATATTTTATTAAATATATGGTATAGACACTGTCAACTTCTACAATGTAAATTTCCCTCTATTTTCAGTTTCCCAACTATGTAGATAAATAGATGCAGACAGATTTCATCTGATGTAACTTTAAATTCCTGAACTTATGCAAGAGGTTTAAGTGACTAGTGGCTAGACTAGCAAGAGGACTAGCGATTTTCAGAAAACGTCTTGGTAATTTTGTGTCCTAAATGAAACGTATTGCCTGTCACTATTTCAAGGACAAAAATGTTCCACTTTCTGAAAATGAAGTTCCTTGACGGTTTCTCAAGAAGTCATTTGGGACCAGTCATCATTTTTCAATGTCTTCATTTTAATAATTACTTTCACTGTAATGATACAGCTTCCAGTGTTTGGTACTAACTATCTGTGTTTCATCACAAATTATCTTAGCCCACATTTTACTGCAGTTTCTACTAAAAATGCTGACCCAGCTACTGATAGCTGGGCTTTTGGGAGCAGACGTGGCCAGAGGATGCTCATGCATACAGCCACTCATCCCATCTGTACCAGTTTGGTGATGGTTTTGGTGGTCCCTGCAGGGCCTGTCCAGGCTCCCCACTGACCCTGCCCTTGGGGGGCTCAACAGGTGTGGGAGCAGTGCTCAAATCACACCGCTCGTACCAGGAAAGGCTGAACACGTGGCACCCTGATTTCTGTGCAGAGTATGGACACCTTGCAAAAGTGACTACACTGCCATTTCTAGCAGCACATTTTAGCAAACTCACTTCAAGACCATGAAAGTAGGAGACTGGGAAGTAGCAGACACAACCAGAAGTCATAAAACACATCTAGAAGCCTAAGGACTGTCAAATAAAAAAGATGCTATGTACTATAAGAAAACATCCCTTTACAAGAAGAGCCTATTTCCACCTTTCCTAAGTGAGATGGTTGAGTGAGTTACAGTATCCTTGGTATGCACAATGGAAAACAAAACATTATTAGATTATTATTCATTGCCAACAAACTCTCAGCCCTAAATCATTTATATATTTATGGAATGAACATGCCAATTTTTCTGAATGTTTCTAATAGCTTTACATTTAATTTTCTTCCTTCATCTTTAGCATGAGGACTAAGGCCTTCATTGTTGGGGTGCCATTTCCAGCATTTAAGATAAAAACAAGAAGCCATTATATCAATAAAAATTGAGAAATACATTGTGTTTTCCTACATTTGGAAAATTCATCTCCTTTTCTAACAGCATTGGAGTGATAAATGGAAATTCTTCATGCTTGGTATGATGAGTATATTATCATAATATATTACCAATACAAAGACATAGGACATTTAAAGGCCAGTAAAAATATCCTTCAAGATATGCCTTCAAGATAAGCTCTTAAGAGGCAGGAATGGCATTGGAATTTATTAGTAAGAGAATCAAACCCTTACAATGATTTATTGGATAAACATTTTTAAAAGTTTTGATCAAGGATATTAACATAAGAAGAAGAAAAGTCAATTACTTGGATGAATTGCAAATGGAAATTAGAGATTAATCTGGTTCTCTGTGTTTACTTAGAAGAAAAAGAAAGCTGCAATCACTTGCAATTTTGGCAGGGTCAATCAAGAGAGTTCTTATACCACTTGTATGGTTCAAACTTTTAAATTAACAGTCTAAAAAGCCCAGAGAGGTAACTCTGTCATTAATTCAAAGAGTGAAAACCAAGCCCTAATCTGCTGAAATCAGTGTGGCAGGTATTTATAAATACTGACAAACATCTGGTCCAGCTTGAAATATTTTGCAGCTTTTCCATCATTTATACCATAGCTTTGATGTGTTTGTTTGTTTGTTTGTTTTGCCCGTTGCTCCTCATTATACTCAAGTATGTTACAAGAAAAGTAGGCTGAGTTACATTTTGAACACAGGTGAGCAGAGATAGATAAGTGTAATAATTTGCCCCAGGCTCCCTAAAAGAATCAGTGGGTTGTGGCACAAAATGTCCTCGCAGGTCCTCAGCTTTCAGCTCTGCACTCCCCATGAGAGGACAGTCACTCCAAACTGAAAAACCAACTAAGGAAAGCTAAAGGTAGTGTGTGCTTCTGCTTCGAAAATTAGTGGGATCTGAACTTTACAGTAGCCTCTGGACATCTAAAGCAAAGGTTATACACATGTATTTACTTGTATGACTCCAGTCTGGGAGGCAAAAAGAAATGGTGAAATAGTTTTGAACCCAGAATGGAGATATTACAAATGACTATCACTGAATCAGTCTGACTTCATTTACAGTGGTACAAAGCTGAAGTAATCAGATCACTGGATAATGATAATTACTCTGTTAGTGTAGGAATGTTTTTGCAGGATTATTCTGTTATTGCAGGAATGTGATGGAATCTGGATCATTTTTCTAATTTGGGACATTTATCTAATACAGGACTTAATAAAAGCTTTTGGCAGATTTATAAATTAAAGCAAAAATATTCCCCTAAATCAATTGTTTATATTGTATTTTACAACATACTACATGCAGCTAACTTGTCTACTGCAAATAATATTTAGTAATGCAAAGGAACTATTCTGTCATAGTTCTTCAGCTTATTTTAAGAAGTATTATGCATTTGACAATAAGACACACAGAGAAAAATCCATAACAATAAAAACAGACAGCAGTTTACTGCAAAGCGCTGCAAAAGCATGAAAGCAACTAGTCACTGTTGTAAAATGCACTGACACATCTTGTTTAAATATTGGCTGGTTAACTGAAGGAAATAAGTTTCCACAGAATATTATTAGTTCAATTTTAGTACCAAAAATACTAGGTGATAGGCACCTTATTAGCCTAATCTCAAACTGGAAAAAGAAGCTATACTTTTCCCTTCTGACATGGGCATGCGTGCACTTTGTGCATGCCTGCTAATATAAAAAATTAGAAAAAAATATAAAAGAAGAAAGCATAGGAGGGAAGAAAGCAGAGAAGTAAACAGCACAAAGACACACCAAACATCCCAAACCCCTCTCTGTCCTCACTCATCTTACCTTGCATTGGATACAAGCAATCCCAACCTTAATGGTCCTGCTATGTTCTTTCCCTTAACTTATCCCTAATGTTCAGCTTTCTTTCAGAGTTTTTATAGTCTCTGCTGTAGGCTACAAACTCCAATCCCTGCCTGTGCTTTCTCTTACATCATTTCTAAAGATTTTCCACTGATCCTTGCCCTAAACCTTCCTCTGTCTTGCACTCTCACACACATACTTGCCTTACATTTGTTACATTTATTGCTGTGATCAAGATGATTAGGTTATAATTAAAGGTCTGGGTTTTTGTTGTGTGTGTGTGTGTTGTGTGTTTTTTTTTTCTTCTTTCAGAGAATGAGACAGCCATGGGAGTGGAAATATTTTCATCATCATCATCATTTCTCTAACCTCTCATTTCTGCAAACTGCCGTAGAGAAACCTAATGTCCTGAAATATATATATGTGTATATGTATATAAAATTGTATTTCCTGGGGACAACAGAAATAACTCCAGAAGGACTACATTTACTTTGGGAAGAAATTAATTACTATGTTTACAAGAGCAACAATATTGTAAGCGAAGCAGTAGAAAAGGAGTGTGTTTTGTAAAAGCAAATCACAAGAACTTAAATCTTTCACACACCTTATTTCAGTTAATGAAATGACTGCGGTGAGCTATGAAAGTATCTCCCCTAGGCAGTACCAGAGGAACTTTTCTTTCTCTCTTTGCCTGTGTACTAGAAAGAGTCTATCTTCTCTTTTGCCTCTTTTTGTTTATCTCATTTCTTAAGTGATTTACATAGAAATTGTAGAACAATTTGGGGGTCTACAATTCCAACCTGTGCGTCTCCTTAGCAGTTTATTCATAATTACTTTATTCTCTTAACAGATAGTCACAATACTTTCAAAATAGTTTTTAGTCTGACTTTCCAAAATCCTTCCTACAAGCAACAGAGAATAAAAGGAAATTTCAAATGTAGCTTTGCATTAGGTGGGAAAATGTGCCAGCCAGGAGCTGAGCCTTGGATTTCATCATCTGTCTTGATCAGAGTGATTAGAAAAAGGCAAGAGGTTAATCATATTTTAACACAGCTCATTTCCTAGATGAAGATGGCAGCAGAATTTTGCAGAGCTGACGTGAAGTGCCAAATCAGGATTGTTCATTGCAGGGCATGTTTTCGCCACACTCCCTGAATGAGGTATCAGGAAATAAGAACAAATGGAGAATGAGAGGCTGGTTTGGATCCTGAAGACAACGCAACTGTATAGCCACAGAGGACAAGGAGCTACAAAGCAAGTATTTTTACAGCATCTCTCAGTACAGGCAGATATTTTAAGTATGGCCTAGTCTAGTGCTGCAAAAATACACATTAGCTAAGGAGCACCCACGTCACGCTGTAGCATGTAGGTTAGGACTGTTTTCCACTACAGGGTATAACAGAGCAGTAGTGGCAGCAGCAGGAGCCCAAATGTGGATACAAGAACTGCAACAGGACCAAAACCACAGGACCAAACAGCACTGAACTTGTGAAACACAGCTCAAAATGCTGCCACTGGAAGAGCACTGGAACTGCCTCAGCTGTATAGGACTACCTGCTTTAGGTGAAGGCTGGGTGCCTGAAGTCTAAGGACGCAGCAGTACTTGACTGATCTGTATAACACAGGCAAGCAGGATCTCAGGAAAAAAAAGGTAAGCGTGGTATAATCACAAGTTATTATTAGACGTATGGGGTACTTTTGCTACTATGACCATGAGGTGTTGCTGAGCAGCAACTGCAGCCCTATCCACTTGGTTTCTTTCTTTCTCTTTTTGCTGTTGGACAGACACAAGGTGGCACTCACCAGCATTTACTCCTCTTGGGGAAATTTTTACAGGTTTTATCTCAGGCTCTTTAAGTAAGGTCTCTGCAGACTCCCTTCTGCCACCACGTTTGATGTGGATACGGCTAGTAGGATACACAGGCTGTACCCGTGTGAGTACGCTGAGCACAGAGAACTGAATGCTTGTAACTTAGGCATTTCAGCATTTCACATCAAAGAGTGAAGGCTGGAGCATGGCTGAGATTCAACCAGCTGGGACTCAGTGCTTCACAAGCCAGGAGGATGCTGGGCTGGGGAAAAAGCAGAAGGAGAAATCCAGCCATGTTATCAGCTGCTGTGACTCCAAGAGGATGTCCAAGACTAGGTCCAAAAACTTGCTTTTACACCCTCTGCTGATTGATGATCCTGTAACAAAGCTCCAGTTACTTTTCTACCACCTGGACCTACTATGAGGTCGTAGCTCTTCCTTTTAGATAAATAATACAGGCTTTCTCTATTTCAATATTAATGTATCACTGTTCTCTTCCTATAAAAGCATAGAGCCAAAAAGAATTCAGAAATGGATACTGATACACACAACTATCAGGAACTCTGACCAGAACAGCTGCTGATGACCTTAGAAAAGCATATATGGTACCAGCACTCTCTCTCTTTTTTTTTTTTTCTGGGGAAAAAAAAAAGAAGAAAAGAAAAAAAAAGGAATAGAGTGTTAACAGTCAATTCCCTGCAATTCCCTGCTCTGAAGTGACTTAGATTTAGCAACAACTTACAGATATCTTTTTGACACCCTCTGGAGAAGACTGATAAAGAAGCTTCCCAGATAATGAAAAATGTATACGGTGGTTATTCAGCTGGCAGAGTGCCCAAGGAACAGATGTGCTCAACACTGCTGTGGTTTAATTATACTTCCAATGTACTTAACTAAGTTAAGGCAACCAGGAGTTTGGTAGGAATCTTTATTGTCTTAACTCTAAGTGAATAAAAAAAATTTGATTTTGTCTGAGGGAAGGCACTACACTTGAAGCTCTTTTTGTCACCCTTCAAGAGAAAGACAAGCTTGCCTCCCTGCTGCCATCATACTCATTCTGTATTTTTGAACACTAGTTTGCAAATCAATTATTCAGGCTCAAAAATTTCCTTAACTCCTTCAGTAGACAAGTTCTTATTCAACTCAGGAACTGGTGTTAGCAAGGGCTCACCTGTGTAAGTGTTGAACAGTCTTGGTCTTCATCAGCCTTGCCTGTAGAAACTATATTTGAGTTTGTCAGACCTTGTCTTTAAAGTCTTAGGAATGACACACAATTATGGTGACGTATACTTGCTGGTTTTGCTGTATCATACCTTTAATCTTTTTTTTCTCTCACCAAAACCTGTGCCAATACTGTCAGATCACTGTGATCTAAGTCACAGAAGCCTTCCCCTTCTCTCACTGTTTCACGGGAATCCTGCCGTCAAGCCTCTTCAAATCATGTTGTCCTTTCCAGTGATCACTGATTACTCACATAAAGTCACACATCTGTCACTAATAAATCAAAATGAACGGTGCTGGGTCCAGAAGGTGTTCTGGCCAAAGCGGTAGATCTGTCCTCAAGAATTCCTGAATTGGCATGAAATAAAAGCATGGGAATTGACACGCTGAGTGTTGGGATTTTTCAGTTTCAGTGAACATTCTAGTTCACTAGCAATACAGTCCTGCATTAGAAATACAGTTCTGGTTTTAGTGTGGGAAATAAGGACAACACTGAAGTCAGAAAAAGTATATTTTGTTTCTAGTTTTGAAAGGTTCGACTCAAAAGTCTAAGAAATAATCACAGATTCTTTTTCTTTTCAAGTAAAAAACTACAAGTTTTTGTTTGTTTGTTTGTTTGTTTTTGTTAAAGAGCTGATCTCCACAAGTTAAGTATTTGTTAGGTACTTGAATCAGCCAGTACTGATTCATATGGCTCTGTTTAAATAGCTGAGATATTCTTATTTATGGTACCTTCAGTCTATTTTTATTTCTTGAGACAATCAACTGGTCTGATAAAATGGGCCCAATTCTAATCAATCTGAAAGTGGAATAGCATTCAACCAGGTTAACCAAAACCCAGCATTTTACACTTACATCACTGGTTCAGGGAGAACATTGAATATTACTTCTGTTGCTGTTCATCTCTTGTTGAGAGAAGAGAAGACATTTCAGAATAATTATCATGGATTCTCAGTTAATATGTAAGAGGAACTTTCAGAAAGCAAGCTATTCCCACCTACTTTCACGTAGACGCACAGAGACAGAGAGCAGACGACTCACTGCAAGACAGAGCTATGGAAAAGAGACTCTACATTAACAATGTGCATACATGTTTTCCAATTAAAGGTGTGTGTTACCTCGGAAGGAAGAACTATCTTAGCACAGCTCTTCTGAAACCTGTAAGCTATCCAAGTAGCTTTTCTTGTGTCACTTCCATTTAAGATGACTCCTTGCAGCTAACCGATTTTGAGAAGCAAAGCCCACAAAGTGGAGGTAGTGTATAAAACTGAAGTCAGTGACATTTTGCTAAACTTCCTACAAGCAGTCTTTCTGTGTATACTTTTAAGAGGTCCTTCGTGCCATAATTAAATGCTTGTGATATGCTCTGGGTCACGACAGCTAAGAATCCATAAAAAGTACTGGCAAACCAAAGCAAAAAATCCCAAACAAGGAGAGTTAATTTAAATGCAAGCTTCTTTTGTAACGGTCATGCTATGATGCAGGAGGATGTGTTTGGAAATAAAAAAATACAGTTTATCTTCTGTGCCCATGCCACTGGCTCATGGCCCAAGGTGGTCAGGAAGAGTGACGGGGCCTTTTGTGCTACAGACACAGTGGTCCGCAGGGCAACAAAACCATCTAAAGAGGTCTCAAAAGTACTAAGCAAACAGCAATCACTCTGAGCCATCACCAGCCTGGCACTAATTCAAACTGGCAAGACAATAATGAAAGCCAGGAGACTGTGTTTCCACCCCCTGTAGCCATGCTACTTGGAGTCAATGCTCAATATAAAGATGCCATACAGAGAAGCAGCCCCATCTTTCTGTACTAAGAGGGAGAGGGCTTGGTTATGATGTTTTCACGCTGCCTCTCCTGTCAAACAAAGGCGTGTGTGCTGATGTCACCTGCCACTGAAATAAACTTTTTGACCCACGAACCCCTGTGGCATGGTGCAGTGCCACAGAGCAGCAAAGTGTGCATCTTGGCTCCAGAGCACATGCGTCAGCCCCGAGCTAATTACAAACCTGGCAATGCAGCACAGCACTGAATGCACAGCAACAGCTTGAATTCAAAGACATGCTCACAAGAAGAAAAAGTATGTCTGTCCTTATTTCACACCTCTTTTTAACATAAATGTTCACCCTTTCCTGTCCAGAGCTGAGAAGCAAGGTGGAGTTTGGCTCGTTGGCAGTGGCAGAAAAGATACAGAAGAATTAAAGCAAGCAGCTAAACAGCAAAATGCTGATGATGGTCTAGGGGAAAAGAGGAAGATGAGTGATGTTCTTCAAACATAAGGAGTGGTCAGGGAGCTGGGCAAGGCTACATGTGGACCGCTCACAACATCACAGGAGGCTGCAGCAAATGTCACCACTCATTTCTTACCTGGCATGCAGGTGGGGCTGGGCAGCTGTTTCTTCCTGGAAGCAATTCACATCCACCAAATAATGTTAATAAGGCAAGTACTGTCCTCCCATTCCTGGTAAGTCTGTCCCTGGAACAGCAGCTTGCACAGTGAGACCATTTTATGCTGGAGGCCAACAGGAACAAGTTGTTAGCAAAAACCTAGGAGTTTAGAGCAACTGAGGCAGACTGATTTGATTTCCTTCCCTGTTTTGCTCTTGTTTAAATGTACTTATGGCTTGGTTCCTGCAAGGGACCTCACAAGCAAAAGATGTTCTAGAAGTGAAGGTCTCTGGTATTTCTGATAATTAAAGATCTCACAACAGTATGTAAATTCATCCTAATGTTCTGGCCAAACTCTGCTACATTACTTGGCCACATTTCCTCTATCATTTCAACTGGACAGAGACGTTTTCTTGTCGGACTCACTGCAGCTTTCTGCGGTGAAGCTGTAATTTGCTAAACGGCTGCAGCATCATAACTGGATTAATCCAGGATAAACCAGTAATCATTTTCAATTACAGCACAAACATTAATCAGTCAATCACCGCCCTCTAGAGGTGGCCACGGTCCGGGCTGGAGCTGATTTGGCTTGCTGCACAGGAGCTATCTGACGGACCAAGCACTTCTGTATGCAGCAGGAGGAAGATACTTGCTGATTAGAGTAGATCCATGTGCTGTTACAGGAACAAATTACTGATTGTGCTGATTGTCAACGCCTCGATTATTTTGTCCCTTTCTTGCCTGGAAGGTCACCCAACCCGAAGCATTTTTCATTCATATATTTTGTAGCCATGGTTCTGCAGGTAGCAGTGAAACTCATAGATAGAGAGCTATATGACACAGCTATCATAAAAAGCAGTAAAAATAACTCTCAGACCAATCTCTCTTCTGTCACAGCTTATTTTTCTCAAGCAACGTGTGTAAATTATACCAGTGGTACAACTGAAGGAATTGAGTCCCCACAAGTTGGATGTGTTGGTGTCACAAAAGCAGCAAGCCTTTATGTATAAACACAACTACATACCCTCATTTCTTTTCCTTGGCTGGAATTGCCAAAAGGTTTTATAGGGAAAAGTACAAAGAGTGATAAATAGCAAGTAACCCACCACTGCAATCAAATGATGAATATACTGTTTCTGGTATGTGAAGACATTATTCGAGTAGGTATTTATTCAAGGAGAAACTGTTCTGTGCAGAGACTTAGCACAAGATCCTGGAGGCAGGAATAGCTCATATCCAGGTTTCGCCAGATACATCCTCTTTTTTTCCAGCTGGAAATTCTGTCTAGGTGGAATTTAGTAATTTTTCACATTTAATTTTTTTCTCTGGCAGGCTGACCGGAGGCTCTGGCTTGCCTCCGTATGCTGGGATTCTCCAGGTATCCACACATGCACAGACCACCTGCGCATGTGCAGCCCCACACCTGAACATATATATCTGTTGGCAACAGTGAACTGAAAAAGAGCAGATGTCCAGGATCCGTGTAAACATTTTACTGTGAACATTGCTCCGGCATTCAGGAGACTTTATTCCATTACATTTATTCAAGAGAGGATTCTGTTAAAAAAGAATCACAGCACTGTGGAGGTTGGAGGAGACCCCCGGAGAGACCGCCTGGTCAATTAAAAGAGCTCGGTCAGAGCTTGGTCAGTTTAGTTTTGAATATCCACAAGGATGGAGACTCCACAAAATCTCCAGACTGTTCCAATGTTCAGTCACTGTCACAGTAAATAAATAAATAAATAAATAAATAAAAGATTTTTCTTATGTTTAAGTGGAATTTCCTGTATTCAATTTCTGATTGTTGCCTCTTGTACTTTTACTGGGCACCACTGAAAAGAGTCTGGCACTGTCTTCTTTACTTCCCCATCAGGTATCTATACACATTGATCACCCCTGCCATACAGTCCCACCCTATCCACGTATACCAGGTGCTCCAAATCCTTAATTATCTTTGTGGCCCTTCCAGTATGTCCACGTCCCTCTTGTACTGGGGAACACAGCACCCCAGACCTCTGCACACACTAACACACTGTGGGATGCTGTTGGCTTTCTTTGCTGCAAGGGTACTGCTGGCTCACAGTCAACTTGCTGTCCACCAAGACCCTCAGGTCTTTTCTGAAAGCTGCTTTCCAGCAGCTCGGCCCTCAGACTATGCTGGTGCACGGGGCTGTTCTCACCTTCACTTCTGCCTTGACTAGATATCCTTGGATGAAGCTCTCCGGGCCTTACTATCCACAGGTGTAATACAGTGTTGATGATAATGTTCGTCTTTGTAAAGAGATTTCATACTTTGGTTGTCTGAGGGAGGTATCACTTTTATTTGTTCTTCACAGGTAATTATCTTATTGTCCTCTGTTAGTGTGTGGGATTTTGTCCTGATAACATTCATTTCTGTAAGGGGCATTATAGAAATCACTCTCCTGCTGCCTAGATGCCTCACAGACTTTAATTAATTTATTTTCTCTGCTGTGGTGTCCTTTCTTTATGAGCTTACACACACACATTATTCTGCTATGTACACTACAAGTTTAGAAACTGAGACAGAATACTGAGTGGTATATAGCATCCTACAGCCAGGGGCTATAAAGTCCTCTTCAGAACATAATGACAAAGGATCTTGGACCTTACCAGCTTTTTTCCTCTGTTGCTGCAGTACCCTAGCCTAACCAAGAAGCCAGGAAGAACTTCTTATTTTGTTCTCATACGGAATACAGGACAGTAAACATTATCCAGTCCCTTCTGCATGGAACTGAACAATTTGTACCTGATTAATGCTGAGAGACTGCCAACTTCAGAAAGCACAAGGTCCTAGGACTGCCTGCTTATTCTCGCTGTATGTTTCTTTGTCCTTCTCTGCATCACGTCAGTCACTTTGCCAGATCCTTCCCTTCTGCAGGCCTAAGTTTGTCTTTCATGAGAATTTTCATGAGTATCTCAGTAAACCAGATTCCTTCATGGGTTTTTCTCTCCCATTTAAATTTGTAGTGTCCAAGTGCTTTGGAAATAAACAATGATTCATATATTTTCACAACACCTTAGGGGCAAAGAAGTATAATTATCCCCTGCCAAATTTCAAAGCCTAGCTCTAAAAGTGCAGGTTTGTCACAGCTTCTCAACATAATTCTTTCCCTAGTCATATGCAGCAGAAAGCAGGCTTGTATCATGTGTGGCATTAAGTCACTATAACTATAGGCACTGCTGCTGGCATGCTAATGAAGCTATATAAATCATTATTGATTCATATGAGCAATGTAATCCTCCAGGCTTCAGTTACTCGCACCAAGCTGGCTTATGTCCAAAAACCACACACTGCCCTCTTTGAAATGCAGCTGCTCTCCAGAGCTCTTCGCCTGAGCCTGCTCAGTGTCTCTCCTTACCTGTCCTTCTCATGTCCATCTCTGCAGAGGGCCTCCACCTTCCAGTCCTTAGAAGACGGGAAAAAACATCTTCCTGCCACTTGGCTGGTCAGGTTATCCCAGGTGTGAATCAACTGGCTTGCATGTGGGAGGAGATTGGCCCTCTACCTCCGTAAGTGCAGACACAGAGGAGTTGTGCTTACTTTACAATTAGACTTGGAACCCAGGAGCAAGAATGCAATATAGTTTCTTATGTAACCATATATTTATTTTGGTTACGTGCGGCTTCAAGACAAATCTAAAATGGTGCTGGACTGTGCTGCTGCCCTCAAAAGAAGTTTGTCAGCAGAGTAACAATAATGTTCTGCTTCTGAAAATGATGTGCTGGGCTTTATGGTCAGCTTTTAGGTTTGAATGCTTTTTTTCTGCTTTGATATTTGAGCCCTCCCCTCAAAGCAAATCCTTCGAGTGTGTACATGGCTCTCCAAGCAATGGTCACGGGAGGACATAGACAAGCGCAAAAAAAGCCACTGACTGCATCTGAAAATGATTTGCAATCTCTTAGCCGCATGAGCTCAGTCTCATTAACATAGTGATTTAAATACTGTGGATGGCTTTTCTGATGTTCTTTTAGAATTTTCTTATTGGAATTATTAGGCATCCAAAATACATTTAAAACCAACCAACCAGTGGAACGAAACACAGCAGATAATACTGACTAAGCACTCTGAGCCCTATCTTGCAGCCCCAGATCAAGAGCACTGCCACCGAGCACACAGCTCCAGTGACTAGACAGGAGAGGATACAGAAGTGGGCTACTGATGGCATCATGTCACAGTAACGTGGACATCGGTTCACAAGTAGATCCTTCATGGGTCCGAAGCATCTATGCTCACTGTAGCACTGCCCTGCCATAGCCAAGCCCGGTTATCTTTGGAAAACAAAATGGCATCGTGAGGTTTTCAGTGCCTTGCACACTAGATGTACTTAAGGTAAAACTGGAAGGAATGGTTGGGTTGTTTTTTTTTGGAAATACTGCAATAAAATTACAAATAATGACAGTAAGCGATGAAGGTGTGTTCTGAATACAAAAAAGCCATGGGCTGCTAAGGCTGTATGGCACTGGTTGCACACAGACGTTACTGGATGCGTAATGATGCCACTGATGTAAGTCCTGCTCCTTTAAAAAGCTTGGAGACCTCCAGTGCTGTCAGGAGCAGAGAGTGACCATTTCACTGAGAACTGAACTTGGCTGTCACTGGATCAAGCAGGGAGCCAATAAATGGAAAACACAGCCAGCTGCCTGCCAGTCCTCGACTTCCCATCCCATGTACAGGACTAGATTCTCTGCAGCCAGGTTACAAGTGGAATAACTGCTCTGAAGTCAAAAGCCCTGATAACAAAATGTGCTGGCATCGCACCGAAGTCAGTGGAGTTATCTGTGATTTTCACAAGCACGAACAAAATCAAAGCCTGGCTGCTTGAAGTGAATGGAGAGAAAAATCAGACCCTTCCTCAAGGCACTTACAGCACAAAGACACTACCAGATGCACCTCATTCCTGCCCTTCTTCCATCCCTTTTTCTACCTGGCACTTTAAGCTCCTCAGACCAATGGCTGTCTTTTATTATTCAGTGTTTTTTTTTTCCCCTTCCCCTCCATCTCCAGCAGGTCCCTCGCTCGACTGCCATGCAAATACTGCAGTGTAACCTGCGTTACCCTTGGGTGCAGCCAGGGTTAATGAACAGCATTTGACTGAACCATGAAACCTCTCCTTTAGCCTGTTACCTGCACAGGCAGTCAGGTCTCAGGCAGCTGGATGTACAAACCAGAGGCTCTCCGGGTTGTCTGGGGGGGGCTTTGTCAAATACAGCATCAGAAAAAGGAGTTTAGGCTAAGCACACATAGTTAGAAAGCAGAGAAACCTCAGCCTGGAGCTGACAGTGACTGATGACTGTAGGTGCTGTGAGTATTCACTGCTCCTCATGTTACCAAAATGTCAGGGTTTTAAAGTGATGTTATTAAAGCACCACAGGAGTGCAAAGATCTGTGTAAACTGAGAGGATAATCACCATGCAAGCGGAGCACGATCTGTTTGACTGTGTTGAAATTATGTTATTTGGTATCCCTCTAATTTGTCACATGGCTTGATACACTGAAAAAGACAACCATATTGTGCTTTTACATTTTGGGTCTATGACAATTGCCTTTCCTGCAGCAGACAATGATTTGTAAAGTGACTTTTCTTATTCCCAAACCACTCAAAATTTTGCAAATTGGTTTCCACGAATTAGGAGCGGTTTAGAAATAACCTTGGCTCTGGGACTCGCTCTGCTATGGGGCTTTCACTGCCATGACAGCTAGCTGGGGGAAGATAGTTATTTCTAAATTACTCTATTTTTACATTAATATTTCTTTCAGAGCCAAACAGCAGTTAGAAGCAGCATTATCTCTGTTGCTTGCTCTGAAACAGGACTGGTTCCTAGGAAATGCAACTTTTTATCATCCTATCACAGGCATCCCTGGTCATTTCCCATGAAAATTTATCCCCTGCCTCCCCAGTCCCAAGCCTTCAGTGCGGGGGTGCAGGGAGCAGCCCCTTTTCTCCACTGTGCTAGCAGCTGCCAGCAGAATATATCACACGCTGTCAGACAGCCTTGCGTAGACAAACCTCACCAGGCCAATCTCACATAAACCAAGGTGGCCTTTTTCATGACATTAAAAATGGTTCAAAAAGGTATGGGTTAGGTTTCTCATTCCCCGGGAACCCATCAGTTGGCCACGAAGCAGTGATAATTGCTGTTCGCTGTGGCTTGGGGCTGGATTTGAATCCACAGTGCAGAATTTAAAATTGCTATACTTGACTCACGTAAGTAAGTCAGGAGCCCTGATACTCAATACCACAGATGTTTAAGCTCAGAGGGGTGGAAGAGCATCCTCGTGTAAAGCTCTGCAATCCAGATCAATCCAGAGCTGTCCTGTCCTGTTCTATCAAGCACCAATCTGTTTAGAAGGGCACAGAAACCCTGAACAGAAAAGATTGAATTGATGCTCTCAGCCAGCATCCTGGTCCCTTTGCTCCTGTTTTCACTGCTCACTGCCTCCTACAATCAGGGCCTGATTTTGCAGCCCATTAAAGAGAGCAGCAACAGAAAAAGCGGGGAGGTGCCACCTGTCCTGTATTGACACAGAGGGAGAGGCAGCACAATATGCTGAGCACTTCCCCATCTGCACAGAGATCAGCTTACAGGGACATCAAGGATCAGACCTGACATTTTCAAATCTCTTGTTCCAGTAGCAAGGACCCAGATCTGGCGTCTTCTGAGTGCTCTGAGGATCTGCGATATGTCTTGGTCTTGGTCATTTCACTGGGCTCTTCACACTTCAGGAGATCAAATATGCAATTTTAAGGTTTTCAAATAAATTGTAAAGGTGATTTAATGTCTCATTTAATTTTAAAATATTTATCATGAAGAGAGGAGTCCAACAACTTACTGTGGGGATCAGGAAGAGGGGAAGGGAAACAGTAAACAAATGAAGAGAGGCACAAGACCAAACTGTATTTCAGGCACACACAATGGAAAATGCAGGCTAGTGCCAGCAGCCTGATAATCCAAATTCTCTTTCTATGCACCGACCTCTTCTGAGAAAAGGAAAGAATTTAAAGGAGCATAAATGATAACTGTGCACATTCTGGAAGCAAACCTAAAAGCTCTGCCAGGAAAAATCCCCCTTCTCGTTACAGAAACATTAACACATTCCCTTCCCCTCCCGTCCTGGGTAGCAGGGAGCACACACCTACCAGCGGGAGGACGGGGGGACACTTCTTGTCCAGCAATGCACAGTCAGTCCTCAGCACAGCAGGATGATGGACATTAAATCTGAGCAACCGACATGGATTACAGAACTGGCAGGACAGATGCATGTTCCTGTGAAAAGCCACTGCAACATGCTGAACGTTGGCACCCAGGTAGTCAGGGCAGCTTTCTGGAGAAGCAAGCACTACACCTAAGGGAGATCTCTGCAGACAAGGTGCAGGTCTCTTGTTCCTTCCTTTCCACAAAGAATGAAAAGCGCAGCTTTAGGTACTGACCTCCAAAGAGCTGGGAACTAGGGAAACTCTCCTAACTGCTTCTCTAGAAACCATCAGCCGTGATTCACCCCTTTTGCATGCTACTGATGGCTGTAGTAGCAACAACAGATTCACCACAACACTAGCAGCTACATCCACAGATAACATAAATCTCTGCAGTTTTATTTTTCCTTTTTCTTCACGCAGCTGTATCCCCACACATGCACTCTGTATCATAGCTCTCTCTTCTTGCCATGCCATACCTCCCCTCAGCCCCAGTGAAATGGAATTCTTATTCATTTTGCACACCCATTCTGTGCATATTTTCTGGCTGGCTTACATCCTGACTAGGTCTGATTTGCACAGATATTCAGGACTGCAAAATCCGTCCCCAGAATTTCCAGTGGAGGATATCCTTGTCTACCCCAACTTTGTATTTGGCCTATTTGCCATGGTCCTTGCACGGCTGAGGCAGCATCAGTATTATAAGCCGTGAACTAAATGTTCTTTTATGCTGCTGAAAATCCAGAGAAATTCACTAAATCAATGGAGATATTCCAGATGAGGGAGGTATATGGCTCAACAAGAATAACGGAACAAAAACCACCCACAGATACAGGATACAGGAGATGCTGTCCAGATGGTTAACCTCGCCTGGTGTCTGTCACGAACACATCCCTTAACACCCATGCAAAAACTTTTTGCACTGTTAGCCCATGACACTTATCTCCCTGTCACTGGCCCAAGACCGCTGAGTTCAGTGCCTCACGCTGACTTTCGCTGGGTGAAAGCTTAACAACTGATATTGCCTTAAAAACACATCTGGGAGGGTGCTCAGCAGAGGTTCCCTGGGTACCACTGCCAGGGGGCTCCGGAGCTTACCCCGCCGGCAGTCAGACTGACTTCATGGGGAAGACATGGGTCAGGAGACCTGTGGCTGATCCACTGCACTGAGACAGGGTAAAGGACACACAAGAACACATAAGGACAGGGTGGTGGATAAAGTAGAAAATAAATAGCTTTTTTTTTTTTTTTTTTATCTCACAGTATTATATCGGTGTTACAGCTTCTCTGTTCTCAGTAACATTTAGTTTGGCATAACCGAAATCAAGTTGTGGTCCAGGAGAACTGGAAGACTCTGAGACCAGCTGAAATCGGAGGAAACACCCCCGTACTCCACCAGCTTAAGCAGGTTTCCAGTGGGGCAAGTGAGCACAAGTACCCTGAAACCAAGTGGAAACAAATCACAGTATGGAGCCGCATGGATTTGCACAAGGACTTTGAATCAGCTCAGCTTTCCAGCAGCTGAGACTTTGGCCAATAACCTTGACTGGAGCTGAGCCAACACATCAGGCTGGGATCCTGCCTTACAGCAAGTCCTCTGCAAATCCTGAACCCAGTGTGAGACCCAACTGCGCTGAGCGTGACTCTGTTGTGAGTTGCTGATAGGATGGATTCTGAATGCAAGCCAGTATCTCCAAACATAAATCAGAGCTCTGGCTGCAGCTGCAAAAGAAAGGATACACACGGTTGGACATTTAACCACCAGCCTGTTTTGGACAAGTACACCTGGACTGGACAGTTTAGCTGGTGAACTCTCACATTTCCTCAGAGAACTAATGTCTGCGTTTAATGCATTCACCCTACCCGGATTTTTCTATCAGAACATTAATCCGGTACAACAACAAAAATAACAAACCCGGTCACCAGCTGTGGGGTGGTAAAACCAGGCAATCTGGCTACTTCTGGAAGTTTACTAGGTATGTATAAATAATCCTGGAAGACTCCAATATTGCAGCAGTTTAACAAAGTGCTAGAATCCCTTCTGAAATGTTTATGAGGTGAAAATAAATAAACAACCTCTCATTTGCCTCTGCAAAACCAACTGACATTTTTCAATTTATGAGGCATCCCATCTCCCAATGTCTATCATTTCATATGAAGATTTTAATTTCAAAACTGCCTTTCTGAACTATGCTGAAATGGGAAGGCTGCTGGGATTCTGGGCTGGCATCCCAGGAACTGCAGTAGATTGCCTGGTATTCACAGTCTAGTTTTCTAATAAAGCAGTGCACATTTCCAAAATGTCACTGCACAAATGGCCATTGGTGGAGTTATTTTAAGACACTGGTTCAGGAAGGCACTTAGACTTGTTGTGCCTGTTCCTGAATCTACAGACATGCATTCCTTGAACTTTCTTAAGACCCTGCTGTGAAGAGAGACTTTAATGGCAAAGACAGCTCCAAGATTACTTACTGGAAGAGATTTTTATCACTTGATTTTCTCCTCTTTGTACTGGTGTCAATTAGAAAAAAAATAATTGAAATCCAGGGAGCTAGGTCTGGATAAAAGCAGACTGAAGCCTGAATTCAGCCATCTAAAGCAGCTTCTGTTTCACACTGCTGGTATTTTCCCCTGATAATCCACAGCAGGACAGAGAGGAGCTACAGGGAAACAACCAGGTGGACCCCCACTACCTGCGAAAGTTCCTTCATCTTCCTTCACTTCTGATGGTTACGTGAGCGTGCTCTAAACCAGGGCTGCTGGTGTTTCGGGTGAGATGTGCCTCTCCTGCACCTCCACCTGAGTGTCGGCAGTGGAACCACAACTGCTACACACGGGGTGGCCACGCGAGGAACGTGCACGGTGCCAGCACAGCCCTGGCTATCAGGACCACCACGGTCCCTACAAAAGGGATTTCTTGGGCCCAAAGGACTCTCCCAAGAAAGCCTTATCTTCTGAGACTCATTTTACCATGCAACTTAAGAGAACAGATCTTTGAACAACATTGCCCAACAAAGATCCTGTGCATGTTGGTACATCATTAGGAACCACCTACACAAAGCTGAGGAATTTCTTTTTTTTTTTTTCTTGTAACTAGATCTTCCTTATTTACTCCTACTATCCATTTCTTGCATCACCTTTGTACTCCAGAACTGAGACCCCATTGAGTTGGATCCCTCTGAGATAAGTCAGTTTTCCCCAGTCGTGAGTAACCCAAATAAAATAAAGTTACACCTGCAAAACTCTGCAAGCTTCCTATTTGTTCAGTCTTTCCAGAAATTAGTATGTTAAATTTTACTACTGAACCTTGAGGTACCTGTTGCTGTCCCTTAAGACATATTGAAAATAATTTGATTTCTTTTTTTGTCCACTGCTCATTATTTTATCATTCCTTCCTGACTACTCAACTTCTCTAAGAACATTTTGTGACTGACTTTGTCATAGGATTAAGGGTGCTGTAAACAAATTACATCAGCTATGTCTACTTTAATTACTGTTTTCCAACAAAGAAAAGGCAATTCATTGTCATTTATGGAAGAAAATGCTTACAATTTTTCTCCGGTGCCTTTTTCATCTGTATAAGTGTAAGCCTTGACTATCCTCTACGATAGAAATTAAAAAGCTAGAAACAGTGACACTGTAGCTTGTTACATATTCTTCGTACTGGGGGAAATGACTACAGGAAGTGCATGCTTTGGAGAATGTCATACCTATATTCAAAAATTAAGTGTGCACGGTCACAACTGGTATTGAGAGGGCGCAGCAGAAGAGGAGCAGAACCCCTACAAGATCTCCCTCCCCTCGTCACCCCAGCCTGTGCTTTGCCACCCTACACATTTCTTCTGGGCTGATTTATATTCTCCTTTTTTATCCCATATAAACTGAGCTTCCTGTCCCCACTTTTCCCTGCTTCTACTTCAGTTCAGTCATCTTCCATTCTCCCGAGAAATTTATCAGAAAGAGGCTAGAGAGTGGACAGCTTTATGCAGCAAAAATAACACACTGAAAGTGGAAACAATAGCTTCAGGGACTGGGTAAAGGGACATATTGGGACTATTTTCATTCCTTTCCTACTAACTGCACTCTTCCCCACTTCTGTTTTTTCTTTTATATTGGGGAAAAAGTATCATCTGAAGGAACAATGGCTTCTGGCACACCTCAAAATTCCCTTTTACCAGCAGGTTTGGGCTGAAATGTCCCACTTAAATTTGCTGAGAGGTGACAGCTGACTCTATTAGGAACTTCTGAGAATCCCGTCTCTAACGAAGATATCCACTACCTTTACAGCTGGAAAGGTTAAACTGACTCAGCGCAGGAGATATTATTCTAGAAGAGATTTAACAAAGGACCAGATAAGAGGAGGTTCAGGAGCCCCAGCTATCATTTCTGGGGCAGAGGGGTGCTTTACCTTGTGCAAGGTGGTGGGTGTGCTGCTGTACAGTCCCTCCTCCTTCATACAGGTGTTGTTGTATCTGACAATCCTACACAGGCAATCAAAGTGCCACAGAAGTCATTAGGATCCTTTCATGTTGAACTATCTGGAAAAAGGAATTTCTGATCTGTGAGAAATTCCAGCATTTTGAAATTTGTTTTTCTTCCAGATAGGAACGAGAAGCCAAAATTCCACAGGCCTTGTGGAACGGATCTCCTGGAGAGGAAGGAGAGGAAGGAATGGAGAAGATTAAGAAACTTTATTTAAAAAAAAAAATGCTGTTGATGTTTTTTGATGAGGTTCAGCAGGGGCCAAAACAGACCCCACAGAAGACCCCCACAAGGTCTGCAACAAACTGGGATTCTGGGAGAAATACATGAAAACGAAGCAAACAACTAATGATCAGTCAAGGTTGATAGTCAGAAGCATTCTGATAGACAGGTTATTTTCAACCTACCCCTACTCATACACTGCAAACAATTCACATATTTTCAATATTCACAGACAACTTTGCCATCCCTTAAGGGGCCCAGGGAAGCATTTAAGTACGGTTTTCAATTTCAGCATATGTACACCCATTGAAAATATTTATTCCAGCACGTATAGTTAGCCATTCACTCAGTTGCTGCTCTGGACTTGTTCTTATTCATTCTTAACCCAGGGACATTATTTTTATATCTGATATAACACCCTACTGATTTCTGAGCAAGTCTCAGAAGTCTCTCTCAATTTCTGTCACTGTTGGGTCTGTTATTCAGGCAAGATCTGCTGATCCTGGGTGTCTAAAGTCTTTAAGGTTATATAAATAAAATGGACTAATCTTTCAGTGAAGCTGAACATCCATAGTTTCCTTAATTATTGTTAAACATCTGCAGCATTCCCTTTAACATGACCCATGACATCTTGTGATACTGGTGGCAATAGCAAAACACATGTTCATGACAATACTGTCTCCTACTTGAAGTCTCTCTTCTGTCACATGAAAGGGTAAGAGCTGCTCAAAGGAAACTTAAAACTTCTATCTTGACAAAAATATGCTTTATGCAATGATCTAGAAAAGATAGACAATAGTAAAAAGACACTTCACTACTGATAATGGGGTATTCCAGGTGTTTAGGGATGATTATGAGAAATTTCAGATGAAGACGACTCGATGGAGTGTCTGGTCAGAAGGAGCAGATGACATTAAGCTTCAATAAGTGTGAAGTGATGCACAGAGGAAGAAACAATCTTAAATGTCTCTATTTGTCTGCATGGCAAAGGGCTCTGAGCTGACTGTTACTACTCTGAAATGAGGACTGAGATAGGGTTTGGCAGAGACAGGCCTTCTAAATGATTGCTTCCAATACAACAGCTTGGGACTTTCAATCGAAAATGACAGGAAATAGGCTCAAAAACCAGAAAGGAGCTGTCTTTGACCAGTGTGTATTTAAACAGTGGAACTCCTCACCATATTCTAGATGCCAAAAGCTTTCACAGATTCAAAAACAAAGTCACCAAAGGAGAATCCCTCAAAGACTATTAAGTACAAAATATTGTGTCTGGTTCTAAAATCCCTCAGCCACAAATTGCTGGAGGTTGTGAGAATATATGAAGGAAGTGTCAAATAAGCTTGCAGTGCTGGCCACTGTCACTGAGCTAGACAGACGGCTGGTCTGACCTGGTATGACTGCTCTTGCAGTTTTCTAATGCATTTTTCTGTTTCTTTATTTTCAGAGATGGCTTAAAAAATATTAACTGAAACAAACATAACATTTACATCTAACGTCCAACAGAGTTGGTATGGAAAATTTCAACCCAAAGACTTCAAGATTAGTAAATTTATAACTAACCAAAAAAAGGCAAATGCTAACTGTTTTCAACTTTAATAAATGAGTGTTATCATCCCTACCTTTAATTCAAAAAAATGTATTTTGAATTCAAGTAGACAGTACACATCAGCAGTTTAGGATAATATGCAATACAGTGATGATATAATTATCCCTAAAGTGAGCTTTGTATACTCAATACGTTCAGAGTTAATCTTAAAGTTCAAAGAAACCCAAATATGCTGAGATACAAAAACACATACATATTATGCATCCAGACATAGTGTGGTAACATTTGCAATGTTTCCCACAGTCTAAAAGACTCTAGTGGTTTTCGAGATATTCTTTGCAGTTAAAATACAGAATACTAGTAAACCTGATAATATTCATCAGTTTGGTTGGAATTTCTTGTGTGTGCCCATATATGCAATGTCTTTCTTTGAGAGGCTGGCATCTATTAAATTTAACTGCTTCCCCTATGGACTTAAATCAAGGGTGGATACTAAACTAATATATTATTATAAATAGCCTGTTTATATGTCATTCTTGTTTAGCAGTTGCACCTTTTCCATGTAGTTCAGAATAGAAGCTGCCCTTGTTCTCTAGCACAACCTTTACCATGAAAGAAAGAGAAGAAAGTAATTACATTTAACAGTCACCACCCTTGTTTAACGGTGCATAAATATCCCACTGCCAGTCCTATGCTTGGCACACAAGGAAAGGTTAAACACATTAAACATCTGCAGCTCAAATGAATGCCAGTGAAATGCTGGAGGGTATACGATAACCATAGACAAGTCTAGAAGAAATGGAAACACTAAGAATGGAAGAGCATTGTTTAGGATAATACCTACTAACAGAACGATAATTTAAAAGTAAGCACAGAAAAAATGATGCTGGAAACATTTCCTAACGGGGAGACTTAATAGGCTGTGGAATAATCACCCAAGGGAGATGGAGAAAATCCTTTTGACTGAGTCATTTCTTTCTGGACTGGGCAAAGCGTTAAGCACACTACAAGGAAAAAAGTGTACTGGCAGATGGAAAGGCTACCAGGTCTAGTGCTCAGAATTGTCAGACAGCTTTGTTCTCAGCAGTAGCAGTTTTGCTCCAAACAAAACCAAGCTCATCAGAAACCTTTTTAATTGCGTGTGAAGAGATAACTGGCTTGTGTAGTCTCTCCCATCTCTTACTTAAATGTAATATATTTACATGTATTTATGGCTCCTTCTTAAATTCCAGTTCCAGAACAGACTTTTCCCCTTGAGTGTTCCCAGATCTTCAGTCACGTATCGCCTTTGTCCATCCGATGCTGTGTACTGAGAACGGCTGCAGCTTTATCGGAAACTTGCCCTGATCAGGCTCTTGCCAAGCGTAACTAGTCTAATGTGACAGATTATAAAAGGAAAGAAGAGTGAAAAGGGAGAAATTATAAGTGCCAGGGAAAGATTAGATTCTCCACACATTTCTGCATTTATTGACCTTTTCTTCTTCAATATACCATTAGTTACCCAGATTTACAGCTTGAGATGGCAGACAAGCTGTCAGGTGTACTATTTAGGTCATTGATGATGTTATGAACTCTACTGGAAACCGATTTCATTAAACAGATGTATGTGACTTGACATTTGATGCAGCAAATATCTGACATTTTTAATTGCTACTTGTACAAATCCTTTGTAATTATTGAGATCTTGTTAATAGCTTCTTCAGGACTTAAAAAATAACATCTCTGAAAAAATTACATATTGGGCATCAACATCCAATATATAGCATCCATGTTGGAAAGTCATTGCATATGAGTACAGTTTGGTGTCAGAGTATATAAATATACAGATCAATCTGCAGAGAAGCAACGTTTTATCCTGAAGTTTCTTGAATTCTCTTTTTGGATGGTTTTCTTTCAGCAACCTCTACACCAAGTCTTTAGTCATAAATTGGACTGAAGTTGCAATTTATTCATGAATAAAACACCATCTCTTAGACTTGACCTAAAGAGAAAGTAAAGAACCTAACTACAGCTGACCAGCAGAAACACAATTCAACATTCAGGACCCCGCTCAGAGCAAAGAGCAAACAACTGATCCCAGTTCTGATCTATTCATAAATGGTATGATCCAATGTGACTGCCCATAATAGAGGAAGCAAGACTTGATAACCTTCAGGCCTACATTTCTGAAGGCAAAAGCTATACTTTAGTTAAAGCAATGAAGCGATGGAGACCTGTACGTGGGTTCTCACTGCATGTTCATTTTACTCGTTCCATTAGTTAAAGCAATGTAATTCCAATGTTCCACAAGATCTCCACCTTTGGGACTGGGTTAGGAGTTTGGTCATAGTTCAACTAGCATGTTGGAGTCTTCAAAACAGTTACCTTTTTAAACCTCTTTCAGGCTATAGCAGCTGTCTCCCAAGAAACTCTTATCACCTAATACCTCATAAACACAAGCACTTGGAGAAAAATTATTTTCATACCTGTTCATGACATAAATCCAGTATGCTGTGTCCTGACCTCAGTACAAACAAGGAATAACATCATGAGAATCAATACAGCAAGTTTCACTGAGGTATAGATAATATGAATGAGATCAGGCTGGCCTGGTTTATCTCTCTTCTGTCAGCCAGTTATAAAGACTTTGGAAGGCATAAAATCCAGCCTGGTCCCTGATACCACAGGAGCAGGGTCTCATCCCAGGGCAAAGCAGGTGAAGAAGTCTGCCCCTCTTTGCACTGAGTTAGGGCTCAGGGTAGCTACAGCTGTACAAGAACTGCACCCAGCAGGGCTGCAGAAGGGACCCTCTGCACCAGCCACAGCTGCCTCCGGAAAGGATTCTGCCTGTGTCTTCCAGACCTTAGCAAGAAGAGTGCAAGTGTCATTCCCAGTCTTCAAAGAGTTAAATGCAAAGACTGGCACCTAGCACCGAAGTTTGCTGAATTTTAATCTCTGTGTCTGTGTAATGTGGCCTGTCTGTTTTAGGGCAGCCAGAAGAGCCAAGTCTAAATTCTAGGACTCTCATTGCTGATGACAGTTCCATGCAGCTCTTGTTTTCCTCATGCTGCAAGACCTGTCTGGCTTTGGCACGTCCTGCCTAACTGCTGCTGAGTGATGAGGAAATATTTGCTTTGAGCCGGAGCACTAAACACCTCCTCTGTGGTTAGAAGAGATGTAGCTTTCTCCACGGTGGGGTGGTGATTACATTGAACCGTTACCTCCATTTTCCACCTTTGCTGCAGTAATTGCTTTCCCTTGTGCCCCTCACTGGACAAGCAAGCTAAGGAAATATTCTGAGAACAGCAAGGACTTTTGAACACGGTGTAACGTGAGCACACTGGCTTTTGGAAAAGGGGTTGGCTCCGCGTAAGTGCAAGTAGAGGAAGTCTGCTATTCCACCCTCAGGCAAGTAATTAACTGCTGTGACTGTGGTCTCTCTTTGCCATGTATACAGTTGGCAAGCCCTAGCCAATGGCCGTCATGTGGGGTCAGTATTAGATTCTGAGTTTGTTTATGCCCTATACTTCAAATGAGTGTTGATGAACTTCATGGGAATATTACCTGTGGGGCAGAATAGGTCTCTCTGTCTTCACTAAGGGATCAGGGCTTTAAGGTGCAGCAGAGATTTAGCTTCTCTGTGCAGAAAGCTGAAGGTGACAAGTCAACCTTGCTTGCATGACAGATACCGAACAGAACCTGTTCTACCCCCATGGTGGGGGATAAAGATGGTTTGTTGCACCATGCCTGTTTGTTGGTCTGTGTTCGTCCATGGCCATGTGTACCTTGGGAAAGCCTTAGCACCTGAAGTGTCACACTCTGCTGGTTCTCCTGGAGATGTTGGCACTGGGTACCCAACCTTCATTAACAGCAGACCAGGGGACTCAAGCCACTTCCAGAGCTCAGTACCAATGCTCTCCTCCAAGGGCAGCTCCTCCAGCTCCTTCCCTCTCCTGCTGTGCTGTGAATCAAGGCTCAGGTAGAAAGTTACTCACCCTCCATTTTTTAATGTGCTCTCAAAGTAAGAGAGTTTCCACACGAGACATTTGCTGCAGTTTTAAGCAAAACGCAGGATTACATTACTGCTCATTGTGGTCCCAAACACAGATCACAGCCCTGCCATATGGTGTCAGAGCTGTATGAACAGGATGGAAAGATCCTCTCCTGTTTCACAGCCTTACAGTCAAAGGCTTCGGGTACAGTCAAGTTACCACAGCTTAACTGTGCATTAGCTGACTGTAGTGTTTCTTGCTTGTGCGTCCTTAGTTTGCAGCAGGATGACCTGATTCAGCTTCACCTTCCTCCATCGCAGACTAAGTGACACCGAGTTACATCCCTTCAGGCTCAGAGTGCCCTGGGCAGACAGTATGCGGGGATGTGTTAAATTCTGGAACACAATTACACGTCTGAGTACCTACAGACAGACAATAATACATACAGGATGTGAGTGTTACATTAGAGACATCGCCCATGTGGCAGAAAGCAAGCAGAAAGCCAGGGAAATGTCTGAAGCTGGCATGCTGGCTGCCACCTCGTTCATAAGCAACGAAGGCATGACTTATGCTTCCTGGTTTACCAGAGCCTGAGCTCCACCAGTTCCAGGACTGGTTCCAGGCTGAAAAGCTGATGTGGTGACTTGCCTTTTCTGCCTGGCAAAGGAACGGTATTTCCTTGCTGATGATGAAGGAGACAAGGCCCCTGAAGAAAGGAAGGAAACACTGCATTCCCTGTTTTTAGGGACAGAAACATGACTCACTGGGATCCAGAAGAAATAGCATGGCATTCAAGTTAGGCAACGGTTCTGCTAACAACAGCACCCACAAAACAGAAGAACTGAGCTGCACTTATCTTTTTACGATACCGCATGTGCCTTCCAATGGATAACCTTGCCATACCCACATGTTACAGATGGAAAAGACCTCTGATTTAAGGTTCCTGCTCCAACGCCAAATGCTACATGCCTTTGAACTTGCTCAGATCTTGAGCCAGTATGAATCAGCGTAGCTCTACTGAAGCCTGACTCATCAACACTGGGTCCGTTACCTTCACAAAAGAAAGCTGACAGTCCATAATGAAGATGGGGCAGGAGAAGGCAAACTTTTTATGTTTCAAACAAATTTTAATAAATGATTTTACAATGGGTTGCTACATATCTTACCTGGCACAAATCCTTCAAGTATTGCAGGCCCTCAGTGGTGCACTCCGAAGTGTTAACTGAAATGATGTTATACAAAGAAATTCTGCAGTCTCGGGATAAACTATAAGGGTTCCTTAATGGTGCTTTTATGACACTGTACAGAGACAGAAGAGGAATGTCCTGAGATGTAATGGTGCTAGGGTTGATATTAATATAAAGTAAGAGAGAATTAGTCCAAGAGTAAAGGAATGCTTAAAGCAACTAAAGGAAAAAGTAGATTGGAAGTTAAAGTTGGAATCTGCTATGACATGCAAGGATATTATCCCCATCATTGAAAAGGCTGACAGATTTTTGGTAGCCTAACACTTACAATACCTTCTTCAAAATTTGATTATTTTGATGGAAAAAGAAACACAAGTCCACATTTTGAAAATAATGCTGTTTCCTGCAATGATTTCAAATACTCTTTCCCTTCCTCTGCCCAGAATCTTGTTTATTTTTACATTAAATAGCTTTAAGAGTTGAAAAATTTAACCCAGCTCTCACTGTATTTCATTTTCATACACTGCTCAAAGAAGGAACCAAACTAAACCCAGCAAATTATGCCTGTGAAAACCTCACATATTTATCTGCTTGGATGTCAGTAAGAAACTGCTTGTACGTTACTTAAGGTGAAAAGAAACTTCTGAAGAATTAATAGACTCCTAGAGCATCAGACCACCAGATCTTGAGTTGATCTCTACAGATAATGGTGACATTTTACTAAGTCAGATTTCATTAACTATTGTTAGGTTAAGTTAAAACAGAGGCATCCAGTTTGAATATGCAGTCAGAGAATTCAGCACTTCCCTAGGTAAGAAATCAAGAAATGTATAAGAAATCTACTTTGTGCAGCTGCAACATCAATCTCACATAAGAGCTGATTATTATATGATTTATATGACACACACATCTGACTTTTTATCATCAGAAGGAAGAGCTCATTTTCCAGCAACCTGCAATGGAAGACAGAGGTGTTAGCTTCTGGTTGTTCCTCTCTTCCCTTTGAGGAGGCTGCCCCAAGGACCTAACCAAGAAAAGAATTGCAGTGGGCTCTCCATGACTTCGGATCGCCGATGGATGGAAAAACCTTCCTCTCAATTAACTTCAGCTCTCCAGTCTAAGATTGTCTATGTTCCAAGGACAGCTCAACCCAGGTAGACATGCATTGTGAATCACTGGTGACGAGCAACATTTTGGGAGGGAATGGAAGAGAGGTAAAGCAACAAATCCACACCATGGAAAACTCTCATCCTTTCTTGAGGCAGGTAGGGAAAAGAGAGCAGGAGACAGCACCTAACTTTTACAGAGTTAATATGGACAAGGGGGAGATGCAAATTGCCCTAGGACTTGCCCAACAACATCAGACAGATGCCTGCTTATTTGAGAGCTGCTGTCAGCTGAGAATGAAGGAGGTGTAGAGGGCAGAAACTGCAGAGATGTTAGGAAGTGGAGAAAGGGGACTTTTGAGTCTCAAGGCTGGGCAGTGGCGGTAGCAAAGAGCTGGGGGTGCCACACCTCATGATTTTGTTGGCATTTACCTTACCACCACATGTAGTTGCTTTCCCAGGCTGGAGAGTCCCAGTCTGTCCCATCAGCCCTCCTAAAGGGTGATAGAGGCACCATAAAGACTTCCAGCACAGAGACAAGAAGTGCACTACCCCACACTGTAGCCAAGCTATGTGTACAGTGCCTTGGGTTCCCTTAGAAATCTTCAGAGTAGAAATATCTCCCTACTAAAACAGCAGCAGAGTGTTTCTTGAATGGGGATGGAGGAGAGGAATGGAACCCCCTCCCAACCACACATACGAACATAAAAACTTCAATCACCAAAGCATTCTGTTAAAATTAGTGCGAGGGAACTCCACATGTAGGTAACATCAGGATTCCTTTCTAGGCAGAGTTCGGGTTTCTTTAAGATAGTTTTTCTCTGGGCATCACTGAACTTTCGAGAAATCTGCCAGAGCCATAAAGGGAAAATATAACTTACAATACCAGTGGAGTATCATTCTCTGCGTTGTCTTCCAGAAGCTAAATAGCTGTGATTTTATTAGAACTCTGCTGTTGCAAGACCACAAAGTAATATGCTGACATTCTGAGCTGCATTTAAACCCAATATGTATTTTTAAAGCTACATTTATGTTCCATCATAAACTGACACTGGGGAGAACAAGTCACTATAGCCACCATGACTGCGCTTGAACTTAAAATGGAAAAGACTCGACTGAGTGGATTGTCAGGAAAAGCCCTTTTTCTATGTCAGGGTCTATCTAGGGCTTTGCAGCAGTGCCAGTCTAGTTTCTGACCACCTCCCTTCTTAATTAGACTGCAAAGCAAGTTGCCAGTAGGGCTTCTGGAAGATTCAGCTTCTTACCATGCTCCATTTACAGGGACTAGGGAGTTCTCTAGTTACAGAGAGAGGATAGGCAAGATGGACTGCAGTGGAGTCCAGCCCTTGTTCAGATGCCTTGTTAAAAAAGGAAGCTCCCGCTGGATTTCATAAGGATGGTCAGGCTCCCTAATGGCTGTGTATAGCACTTCTCCTGTCCTGAGAGTATATTAGTTCAGTTTTTTTTATGATCTTCCCTGTCTACAGCTGCCAGGGCAATCCGGTAGCATGGGACACAGAAAGAAAGAATGGGAAAAAAAAAGTTTGTTAGAAATGATCCTGTGCAGAACTGAAATGACTGTGTATTTTTATTTATTTTAATTTTTTTTTGGTACAGAAAAACAACAGAGATATTTTTCTTTGCTGCAAATTTTAGCGTGCCCTCTACACTCTTCCTTATACGTGGATTTCAAGGTGCATATTCTTAGAGATATTACTTATTCAACCTGTATTAAAAGCATGAAAACTGAGCCAGTAATCACACTAATTTTCCTAAGTTCTCTACGGGTACGTACAAAAAAATTGGTTGGTGCCCAAAGCAGCCTGCAAGTTACACCCAGTCACTTTGGGGAAGTACAAGGTTCAGCCCAGTATGAGTCCTCCCTCCCCTCGTGTGGTGCCAAGCAGATATATGGTCTCCTAAGACAGAAACTGCCTTCTGGTTGTATAACTGCAATGAGATCTTGACTGAAAAGCAGAGTACTGGCACAGGACAGCAACTCAAGTAAAGCATACTACATACGTACTAGATGCTCAATCCCCTTTAACAATTGTATATACAACAATAAACAGCTAATAATCTTCTAAGACTTCCTATGCCTTATTGCTTAGTCATTCATCCCGAATGTTCCTGATACGTTTATTAGGAACATTTGGGACAGAACAGAACAACAAAAAAAAGAACACCACCACGACCTTAGAAGAGGGCTGAAAACCAGATCCAAGTGCTACTTCTAAAGAATTCTGAGATGTTGCCAGGATTGCTGTTATTCCTATTAACATTTTTGACACTTACATTTCAGTAGCCCCAACAATTTCAGCCAGGGAACAGGATTACAATGGACAATGTGTGCATACACTTATCAAAGCAAGATAACTCCTGAACATCAATCTAATCCTCTTGACAGTGTATTTACTGTTGCTAATTGTTTTCTTCCTTTACCTGCCAAATGAGACAAACAATCATACTGCATCTTATAGCATAAGCCTGGAAAGGGAAGAAACTTCACAAGGGACAAGAAGAGCTATACAGCAGATATATGACTTAACAGAAGAACAAATACGACACATGAATAAATGCAGTGCATTCCAAAAAAAAAACCAATCTAATACTTCAAAAAAGAGCAATATCCCCTTCACGGCTCACTGGTACTCCCTGAGGAATTTTGGAAAACATTCTATTAAGACATGCTTTGGTTGATAATATCATAGGGTTGCTGGGATTTGATTTGACGTTTTCTTTTTCTTTTTTTTTTTTTTTGGTTTCTTGTTGTTTTGATTTGTGAGAATGAGCACTTGTCTCAAAAACAGGATCTTGGTTACTGAGGAATCTGTTTATTTCAGGCCCTTTTTCCTAACTTGGTATCAGTTGGAATCACTCACTGCTCTTGGTATTCTAGGGGCCTAATTTTAGGCCCCAGTCTTTCAGATGTTGGCCAGAGGCCGCACTCAGTGTCTCTACGTAGAAAAAGCATATTGGAAGATTTACTTTTATCTCTGGTGAGGATTCAAGGCTCTGGAAGGCATACAGATTTTTTTCCACTGAGTTCAATAGCTCTAGGTCCGGCCTCCCGCTTCTGACACTGGTTAGCTTCTGAAAAGACAGTTCTGCTGATGGATCCACAAGACTGAGCATCTGCAAAGGACACGAGATGGACATTTAACTCTGAATTCACTTCAGGCACTTGTTAAGTAAAGGGCTGGCTCTGGCTAGCTGCAATAAGTGTAGTGTCCATGGATGCAGAAGCTAGGATGAGACAAGTCCATCACACTCAGGAAGCAGCATACTAGCACCTACACAACACAAAGAAAAGCCAACACAGCACAGAGAAAAGACGAGAGACTGAACCCAATCCTCTTCTGAGGGACCTGGCACCAAGTCCACGTGAGTTCTGTGTCCTGACTGAGCTCCATACTTCAACTGGTACAAGCATACCAAGGAGTTTCTCAGGGATAAGCTATGCATAAGGGAGTGTGCTTTTTGACAGGAACAAAACTTTCCCATAACAATCCTAGATATCAGTGGCAAGACTTGCTCTCTGGAAAAAGATCCTGGGGCTGGTTTATTGTCCAAAAGGCAGCTCTGTAAAGAGCCATATCTCCCCAAGGCACTGATATGCTGCAAAGGGGACATCATCTCTTCTGCTTCATCCTTCACAATCTGACAAGCTACACAACAGCTCAGCGCACAGCTATGATTACGCCTCTTATCAGAGCACTGCAACATTTCACGAGCTTAAAGATCTCATGGGGCAAGTCGTGACTGTCAGGACTTTCCCTGTGCCCTCACCAGTGAGTGGTGTTAGTGCTGAGCTTGGCCTGTGTCTGCCACACAAAAATTGAGATCTGTTAACTCTTATGGAAGCATAATTCCCTCCTCACTCAGGGGAGTTAAGCATGCATATGCTTAAGATAGGATTAAACTAAAGGAGGAAGAAAAGACAACGGGAGTGAAAACGTGTTTTAACTAATTTACCTACTGCCACTTTGATTTATTACTGCATCCAACGTGTCTCTGAGATACCATCTGTGAGTTACTTATATGCCACCATCACCTTTCCCTCTGCCCCCAACCAAGGGGTATATGGACCACTGATAACTAACAAGAGCTGGGAAGGAGAATTCTGAAGGCCCCACTTATAACCAGAGGAGAAGGGGTGGTAGAGAGGATTATTTGCACAGAATTCAGCTTGGGTTTTCAAACCAGTATTTATGGGTTTGGAAAGAGCCAAGAACAAAAGCTTTAAAATAGTTATTAGGGGTTTTATGGAAACTGGATGAATGGATGGTTTCAATGGGAAGCCAAATAAATATAAAAAAAGATAATTTAGGACTGGCAAGGAACCTTAGGATCTTGAAATAATAAAGCTAGGAAAAAAATAAGAAAATAACACTTTTGAAAAGTGACAGCCTGTGGAGTTCAGAACAAACCCATCTGTCTTAACAGCAAAGATGCTATGCTTGAATCGAGGGATAACAATTGCTACTGTTACTGCCTTCTTGTTAATTATTATTATTAACACAAACTATGCTGTCCTATGCATTGCACTCCAACCACAGCAATACAGTCAGATAAACCATCCACTAAGCACAAAGATGGCATTTCAGAGAAAAGCTGGAATCGTCCAAAAATAACACGAAGCTATATCCACTGAGTGGCTTCTCCCACTTTGCTTTATCTAGTAAGCCTTGCGGATGCATTTAAGTCCTTAGATGGTCACAACAGTGCCTGTACCAACCACAGCAATATCCCTGCAGAGGTGACCCAGTATTATTTGGAGCTACGTTTGCGGAGCTTCTTTAGCTGGACACCTCTCAAAACCAACCTACAATTCGTGGGGGAAATGGAAAGCTCCTTGCTCCCCTCCCTTTTCTGAAAAAAATAAATAAATCAGGACACTTATTCAAAGTAGTGACTATGGCTTCTTTGTACCTGAACACCTACAGTGTAATGGATGCTGTGGTCTTTTACAAACACAACTGCTGGGGACGAGCAGAGCGAGCCAGACACACAGACAGAAGCAGATAATCCTCGTGATATAAACTGGTTTTATGCTAGCAAAATTGCACCTCTAGTGGAGTTTCAAAAGTCCCTTACAAAAATAGCATCATAGGTGTAAGGTAAGTTTTACTAAGCAATTTAAATACTTTATTATTTAACAGCTGGAAGGTGAGACTAATCCTCAATCTGTTGCACACTGTGATAAATAAGGGAAACTGAGGCAGAGGGCAGTAAAGAAATCAGCCAAACAGTGGGAAAAGCAGGAATCAACCCAGGACTTCTGACTCACGTGCTTATCCTCATTTGGCTAATGCTCCTTTCCTGTGAGCCAAATCCCGGTTCTGGTCTCATTGAAGCCAATGTAAAACTTCCATATATGTGAACAGAGTGAAGATTTGAGACTTCAGTCTGTCATCTGCACTTTATAGGTTCGTGCCTTTACAGATGGGCCAGATATTTCATTCTGTTCTGTGGTTCAGCTAGCTGGACAGTGCTATGTTTATTTTTCTCATTGCACCCTAAATATACAGCAATTAAAAAAATAAAAATATTTCTCCCATATGGAAGATTTTAGTATTTTTAATAACAAAATTGCTCTTCTTCATTTATGGCACTTCCATAGAGAGATCAGTTGCTTGTAAACATTAGCAACAGCAATGGCTGTGCTTGTTCTCATCGGGATCTGCTACAGCAGCCTGGCAGCTCCGTGAGGACACAAGAGAATGGCTCCTGCCCACCTGTACCCCCCCCCAATAAACACTGCTGTGCTCAACTCTCTCTTCTGTCGTCTTCTGGCTGGCAGACAGCTGCCAGACACCATCAGCACACAGCAGCTAAGCAGGGCTCAGGTAAGAGTCTGCCACAGGAGGCAGATTAAGGGCCTGGTCACCTCACCCTCACCTGATGCTGAAGCAAATGGAAATTCTTCAAGTGAGAGATGAAACTCTAATCTGGGCCATTAGGTAGGGTGCTGACTGATAACCACGATGTATGCCAGGGCATGCATCTTCACCGTCTGTTCCAGGACCTGCTCCGAGGTCGATCCAGATGCCAAGTGCCAGTGCTGCGTGACACCTAAGGCAATGGTTTGTGCCCAGGATGAGCTGTACCTCACTGGAGCAGGGCAGCACAGCCTCTCTGCAGGAAAGGTTACAGCTATTCACTCTCCTTCCTGTCCCTTCATGTCTGAGCGCTGCTTGCAGAGAACAAGACTGCAGCTTTGGCCATCTCCCCTTCAGGGAGCAAAGAAACAGGGAACTCAGATTTCCAGTTATGATCCCTGAGACCTACCCTCACTTAGGCTTTTATCAGCTATTACATGCTTATGACATTTTTAAACCATCAGCAGGTGACTAACATTGCTCTTGTTGAAGAGAAAGGAGCAAGATCATACAAGCAAAAGATGACAGAACTGAAGATTTAGTCCCATCCCTACATCACCTGCAATGCAGGAAAGAAGGAACTATTTATTTAATAAGACATGCCTCCTCTCCACTCCTCTCACTCTGTCAGTGCAGAAACATTGATAGTTCAGCCAGCGGTTAGCTGCAAAAATACTCATCTCTATTTTATTCTAGCATATACATCAGTGAGCACCACCACTTAGCCAAGGAACATGGAGAATATTGAATTTAGTGTGAGCAAACCCTGTCAAGAGTGAAGAACAGTGTCCATTGTAATAACCCTGCTTTGAGATGCTCATTTCTGAAACTTTCCTTCTGGGGTAGAAACTTTCTCTACCTTATTCCTCCTCAAAAATGATTTGTCTCTTTTCTTTTGATAAGACTGAAAATTCTCCTTAGTCAGTTCCAAACTGTGGGAGGATGAGTTAGGCACGAGGCATCACCTACTGATAAGGAAGCAATTGTTAAAAATTAGGGAGAAAACTATCATAAAGTGACACATTTTAAGAAAACTTACTGTCTTAACTGGTACTTTTAAGTAGCTGGTTATAAACAATCAGACACACTTGAATTAAAGTCAGCATCTACATCAGTTGAATTAGTTCAAAAGATTTAGAATCTGCTCTACTTTCAAATACCTTGCCAAAGAAGCCAAAGAGAGAGCTGCTGATATGCAGAAGAGGGCTGGCAAGCTTCTGCCAGAGAAGACCAGGTTTCAAATACACTGTTTGAAATCAACACCAGAGAAGTCTGCAACCACCAAAAGAGACACATTCTCTCTCCAACTCCGGAGAGAGGGGAACTATGCTTTTTTTTCCCCCTGCATCATCATTTTAATTTCTGCATACTTAATTTGCATAATCCTAATCTCTAATCAGATAGGATTATAATGAGCAGCCTTCAACTCAACCACTTTAGAGTCACCCTTCTTGAAATAGATATAGTGATCACGACAGCATAGGGAGCCAACAGCTCTCATTTTACTGTGTTGGGCAGTCCTGCACCTCGCAGACAGAAAGCATCTGCTGCTTGCTCAGACAGTCCATTCTAGGCATCTTTTGGAAACCCAGAAGCAAGGGCAAATTCAACCAATATGGAAAGGAAGGTGAGGCAGGGGCAAGACTGATTTGTCTATAATGCCAATGACATTGAAAGGAGACCAGACCTCTACTGCAGCCCATTCAGTCGCTGATACATCAGACGAACAACCCTGTTATACGTGCTCTCTCCTGTTCTCGTAGGTGAGGGTACAATAAGCATTTGTGCTTAAGCTTAGTCCAAAAATTAAGATACGTACAGATACAGCTTTCCCCATTAGCGTTCTGCTCCCATATACAAAACACTGGAGGCAAACACAAGCAACTTCACTGGGTCAAGCCGCCCACATCATGACACGAAGCTGAATATAGTCCAGAACCTTGCAGGTCAGTGGGGTGGAGCTGGCACAAAGCAAGCAGAGGGACATGCCAATTTAAAGCTTCTTCCACAGAAAGCACCATTTCATCCCACCAATTCCAAGATTTTTAGAGCAACACATGGGTGAGAATACCCTCCCTCTGTCCCCAGAGCGGTTGATTTCAGTCATTGAACAGTTCAGACTTGAACAAAACATATGTGCAAATACACTCATACAACACTAACCTCCAAATACTCCCAAACCCAAATGACATCAAGATTTTCTTTAATTGTTGTATTTTTAAACCCTTGATTTTCTTGTGGTGGGGGCCTCAGAACCATTGGAGACCTTGGGGGGTGGAGGGGTGCCAAAGACAATTGTGGCCTGGGAATATTTGCCAGCTGGACTATGAGATCTATTTTTGGTTCTCAATTCTCTTTTTTTTTTTTCCTCCCCTCCCTGTTCTCCTTGCAGATCCTGTGTTCTGGCTCACTGGGATCTGCAAATGCCCAGTCTCACAAACTGCAGACCTGGACTGTGCTGGTGTGTCATTCCCTGAAACTGAGAGGGCTAATGCAATGGGGAGTAGCAATTTGATCTATCAGGAAACCTGCCTTTTCACAAACTGCACTCACTAGCTAGGATTCCTATTGAACTTTGAAGGCCCAGTTTTGCTCCTATTTACACCCACTCAGCTTTAACAGCTACCACAGGCTTATACTAGGGATACAGAGTTTGGAATCTGGGATTCATTTCCTATTATAAAGAAAGAGAAAAAAGCACACTTTGAATCCAGCTATCTTGCACACTGAAATTTTGTTCTACGTTTTTCCTTTCAATGCCACAGTCTCCTCTGCTCTTTCTGCCTACTTCCAACTTTCAGATGAACTGCTGAGATGCTGAAATTCAAACTACAGGAATACATACCATATAAAACAATCACAAAGGCTGCTGGTTCGATATCTTCCTACCTACCCTTCCTACATCAAAGCAAGAACCTTTGGTTGCCTGACACAGCAAATAAGATCTTGCAAGCATGACTGGAATTCTGCTCAGAAGTGGTAAGTGCCACAAGAGCCAGTCGCCGAGGCTGCTGCCCACCACGAAGACGTACGAGAGTGTCCTGAACTCAATCCTCAGCTGAAGTGCAGCACAGAGCACTGAGATGCCTCCTTCACAAACAGCTGAAAACGCAGTGTGACACAAAAGGCACTGACCTGCTTCACCTGGCAGAGGCAACAATATCTACCCGCTGCATACAGAAAGGGGAGTGAGGAAAGGCTTTTGGATCACATACGCCTTCATTGTGGAGAAGGGCAGAGAAAATACTCTTGTGTAATAATTATAAGGCACTGTCAGAAACAGAGGTCTGAAAGGAACGTCAAGAGCAGGAGGAGTACACTAAGGATACTGATAGGCAGTAATCACACAATGGTGTGGGAGAAACTGAGGCTGAAGGAGAGGAGCTCCTAAAAGGAAAAATACAGAATCTCGTTAATACGAACCACTTCACAAGGGACTGAAAGGAAACACAGCCCTTACCACCCTCAGAACAAGACACTACATATTATACATGCACAGTCTGGGAAAAAAAAATCCACATCTCTAGCAGAAGACTACCTGTGGCCACTTTGTAATCAATTACCTGCAATGTCCTTTCCTAATTCTTTCATCTTTTCCTCATGCGTCAGCTCCTGCAGTACCTGAAGCAAAACAGATCCACAGCTCAGATAGAAGAGAGCTTGTCCTATACACCAGTTTTATCTTTAGTAACCAGAGCCAGCTAGATAGCTAAAATCAGATAGGTTTTCACAATCCTGTTAGAAAGCAGACAGGTAAAGACTTAGGGGAAGACAAATCCAGACGATCACTGCAAAGAACACTATTTACATCTTTCCCGCCTCCACGCCCCAGAAGGCCAACCCTGCCCCTTTGTCCCCACTGCATTTTCAGAGCTTGAACTATTAACTGGACACAATATGCAAAACACCACTTGGAACCCATGGTCTTCTCTGGAGAGTTTGTCTTATTCCTCATCCTAATGAAGGCGTCCTTCTGTAAGCCTTACTGACAGTGCCCATTTTACCACATTTCAGTCACTCCTTCCAGAGTATCATCTGGATGTGCCACAAACATCAAACAAGGAACAGCTTGCACGAACAAAAGCAGAAGCACGCTACATGTGCTTGTCCAAATTATTTGGCAAGCAACAACTATACTAGGAAAAAACAGATAAATGAGGAAAAAATAGAGAAGTTATTTCCTTACAAACATTATTCTTAATAAATAACTTGACTCACTGTCCTAAGAATAATTTGTCTGGGACGTGGTACTTAAACTGCTTGGAACTTTCTTTTGAACTGCTCTTCACGCACAGCTTTTGTCAGAATTTAATTTGTTTTATTGGATCAGAGGACCAGAATTACACTCTAGCACTCTATAATTTTTTCTGTATACAGTTTGAGTTGCAGAACTTTTTAGCTTATCCATCTGGGTCACACATCTGTGGGTAACACCCATACAGGATTAAATACCCTAAGCAAGAATCGCAGGCTTTGCAGTCTGTGCCTGTTCAGAGTAAGGCACCTAATGGCAAGGTTAGGCTTAAGCACATGAGTAGGATTTGGAAACGCAGGCTCAACCAGCAGCCAGTACACCCTACATGCTGCCACTGCTTAGAAAGAAGACTTCCCTACCATCTTCTGTGTGTCCTTCTTTTCCTCCCCTGAGGCCTGATGTCAGAGGAAGGGAGTTTAGAGCTTCTCTCTCTACCAGTGGGTCATTTTCACTCTCTTACATTAATGGGAATTGCAGGTGCACTTCAGGCAGAACATTAACTTCTTCAAACAGTAGAGAAAAGGCTACATGCACCTGGGGAGGAAGAATATACATCCGTTTGTGCAATCTCAGCTTTCAAGGGGAAATGTGCAGTGGAAAAAGAAGGAATGATAGGGGAAATTAAATTAAAGTGCAGGAAGAAGAATATTAGTAACAGAAGGAAACTTCTACCTGTGATGCTGGCCAAAAGGCTTTCAAGATGCTCAGTGAGAATACACGGGTGTGCAGGAAGCCCATCAGACTATCCAAATACGATGCTGACTTGGAGAGTTCTGGAGAAATTGCTCTATTTCTACAGTCTCAGAGAACCTCGCTGCTCAGTCCAGCTCTGACATCAGTGGCTCTCTTGTCCCTTGTTTCTCTGGGTCAGGAGGAGCTCACCAGAGCTGGGCAGGACAGCCCTTCAGGCAGGCATTCCTCCAGTATCTCTTGGCTCTCCTGCCAAACCGCCTGGTGCATGTTCAAAGGCACTGCGGGTGAAGCAGGGCAGCATTCTGAACGACGTGGCTTCTTGATGCTGAACCCACTGGCAGGAGAGTATTTGGGTATGATTTTCCTAGGTATTGTGTACCAAAGAACATAGGAGGTTGCATCCACTTACAGTCCAAACAGTTTGCTTGGGCCTGCAAAACTGTCCTCCACAAGCCCCAACAGACATCCACCAGCCTCTCAGAGGACACCACAGGGATTTCAAACATGCTTATACTCCTCCTGCCCCTGTAATGATATTCTTCTATGCCATCTCAGAGTCTTACCTTTACCCAGGCTCTGGCCCAACACCTGTTCCTCAAGCTTCTCATCACAGGGTCAGTCCTGTCACTCAGCCTACTCTGCTCTTTGCCCAGCTGGTCTCTCAAAAACATTGATTAAATCACATGGAAGGAGCTAATGACATTTGTCCCAGCTGTCTTTCAAACCAGTGAGGACCAGTTCTCCCTTTGCTCCTGGTTTCATTTTGAGATGTCTTCATACATTATTCTTTCCTGTCCCACTGACTCCTCATCCCAAACAGTCTCAGCCTGCACTCAAATCACTTCCAGAGCCTTTCTGCTCTGCACTGCAGTTTCATTTCCAGATATCTTGCCAGTACCTTGTGCAATGTCATTAAAACATCCCTATCTCCACAGGTCACCTGCCTAATACACCTGGACTGTATTTGTACTGGCAGAGCACAGCCACCCTATGAGCATCAATGCTGCACGCTGATGTTTCAGTTCATTTTAAAAACGGAAAATTGCTTAAATAAACAAATAAATAAAAACCCACAGCCACATGTAAATGATAGAATAGAACTTCCTTTCCCACTCCTCCCTTTAAGTTCACTGAGGTGACAAGGTTTCTGATATGAACAGCAGCCCTTTGAGTAAAACTTGGCAGGTTTCATGCCACTCATTTCTCTTAGGCCAGCACAGGGCTGCGTGACATTAACAGCTTCCAGCCATACCACTGACAGGAGGAAAATAATTTCTTCTGTTAGCAACGACCTTCCAGCTAGTATGCTTGCAAAGCATACTAAGTGCTAACAGACTTTCTTACATCATTGATTTTCCCAAATCATTGTCAGGATTTCTGGTAATAGGTTCATTAGTCTCACAACAAAGAGGTGATGAACATATCCACTAAGAATAAACCACGAGGAACTGCAAAGAATTCAAGGACATGAGAGCTGTGTGATTGAAACAATAGACCAACTCGGTGCACAGGTTGTGCTGTACAGCATCACTCTCCTCTCTGTAACATTATGAACTGGGACGCAGTCAGGCTACCTCTGATCTGACAGAATTGAGCAGCCCCCAGTCTAATCACAGATAGAGCTCATCTTTGGGATCTGTGCACAGACTCTCTTATTGAAGATCTCATGGTTTTGTCATTTAGCTCTGCACATTTAAATTCACCACATTCTGTTTACTTCCACCCAAACAAGCAACTTTTATTCTCCACATTTATCTCTGTTGATCAGCACTATCTTTAGCAACACTCATTCATGTAAGAAAGAAAAATGCTCTAGCGTGTTGAGGGCATGTCCTCACGTGGTTACACAGTCCCACAGTAGGTGCCCCTGAATCTGGAATAACACGAGTGCTCTATTCCACTTGGGTAAATTAATGCTGCTGAAAGACAGAAAACAAGGCTCCTGGAGGACTAGGCTGATGTGGCAGAGCTACAGGCTCCATACAGCACTATGCTGTGCAATACAAATACAACCATTTGTTCAGACCTAGCTCAGGTATCTCTAACTTGGCAGTACTCCACATAGTACATGCTATCCCATACAGATGCTTGGTAGTATCCTCCAGTACTCTGGGTAATCACCACAAAACAGACATAAAGGTGACTGAAAACATGCCAGCTTTTGCATTATCTACTGTCACTATTTGACCATTTTTGTGAAGTCCACATCATTCACCTCATTTTCTAAAGTGGCTATACTAGCAGAAGAGAAATGTCTCTTGATATTTGGTTATAACACAAAATGGTAAAAACAAATGTTCAAGGAAATTGTGTCTTGCATTCTCAAGTAAAGAGAGGAAAGTTTGGCCAGAGTTTATTGTCAATGAAAAACAATAAAATTGTACCTTAATAACAATTGTTCATGTCACTCTACCGCAACTTCTTTAAGATCTAGATTGTTTAATACTTGGAATTTGTATGGCACCAACCACATCTAGACATGTCTTATTTCTTGCATATTTCATGTTTCACTCCCGCATATCTACGTCCTACTGGACTGTGAAGTTTCAAAAGTGTTATTTATCCATTTCTCTTACATGATAGTAGCAAACACAAATCACAGCAAACTGCAAGGTTTATCTCAAAATCCACAAGAGACAGGAGTACATCTAGATTAAGAGGTCTCAAGTTCAGGGGACTCGGTAGTAGCTAGACCATCTGTGCTATTCTCTTCTCATGATCATGTTTAATGCTTTGCTGAAACCACACCTGCATGCCAAACTGGACAGATTCACATCCTCATGACCGGAGAGAAGCACAGTTTTAACACTCTCGTGCAATCTTTTCTGGCTTGGTTTTGCTATTTGTAGTATCACTAGGGAAACCAAACTTGAGACTGGTGATCTTTATTCAACATGTGCCTTCCCCAGACGTGATCTCAGCAAACTTATGTATCACTTAACTCCAGGCTATTCTTTCCTATACAAACACCCATGAAACCAGGTTGAACTGGAAGGTATGTGACTACTGCTATGATTCTGAGCAGTTTTTTACGTCTAGTACATAAAGAGCTACAGTGACCTCTAATGGCAGGCTGCCAAGCTTTTGGAACTACATTACCTGTGATGGTAAATAGTATGTGTTGGATATTTACTCTAAAGATAACGGATCACACCTAACTCTCACTGGAAAGTCTCACAGCACTTTACAGCTGTGGGATGTAATTACCCATGGGAAACACAAGGCAGAGGGATATGATGTGACTCACCCACAATCAAGCACCTGGTCTGGAACAGCCACCAAGGACACATGTCAGGGCTTCCGAGTTCCAATCCAATGCTTTCTGCATGTGAAACTGTCAATAAAACATACTGGGTAAGATAAAATTCAGCACAGATTCCATCTTAAATCCACGCTCTACCCTTCGATTTACCCATTCTACCCTTTTGTGGCAGCTAGTGCTCTCTTTTCAAAGCACTCACCCGCATGTTTTAATAAAAGGATCACTGTGTGCCAGTGCTTGATACTGTTTTGTGTCTGTAGAAAGACAGAGTTTTAGTTACAGGAAATCAGAAAATGAACAAAAGAACACTTTACAGCCAGTACAGCTGACACTACAGCTGACTTGCAGCACATCACGTAGCAGAGGCAAACATATGCTTAAGGCAGATTTCACATAGACAGAAAGACCCAAGGAACCAGTAAGCTAGCACGCACCACTGGATTTGGGTGAACCAAATCCGTGAATGCTCTCACCTCTCAGCAAACACACAGCAGTAGGACTTAGCTTAGTGTGCAGTAAAGGAAGTTTTACTAAGGCAGCATGACCCTACATGAAGGGAGGGCTGAGCACCTGCATTGAGACAATTACCAAGACTCAGACAACATGCAGTAATTATTTGTTGAGCCACAGCAATATGAGCATATATTTGAATCCAAGCTATTTTCCCATGGCCACGAAAGAAGCCCAGAGCAAACCAGAGTGCAGGACCTAACAGTTTCCCAGAACCTCAAACACTGTGCCAGTGTTTCCCTGCTTCACTTGATAATGAAAAATAACATACAGGTGTATCCCTTTATCAGAAGATCATTATTTCTATAATTGCTTCAACATGGTAGTTTTTTTTTTTTTTGCTTTGTTTTGTTTTTTAAGTATTATTCATTTAAACAGCTAATGAAAGCATCAGATCAGTAATAATACAGATTTATATCAGACTTGCAATAACAAAGCTTATAAAGGATTCTTTCTAGACATGAACATCTTGACAAAAATAAATTTTCAGCTGTGCTTAGCTAATTCCATAGTTATTCACTGTCAAGTTTCTTGGACTTCAGAAGCAAACATACTGTGGGCCACGGTCTACAGGACTGGATGGGACCCCAGAGCTCAGGTTTCAGGTAGGCTGTAACTGGGGAGATCCTACACAAAGCAACACCTCTCTGGTTGACACTCACTCTCTCAGGTATTCTGCCCAAGAAATCCAAGTACAAATTACAGGGAACACAGGCTGGAAAAACAAATAACCTCTAGGTGTTAAAGAAAATTAATAATTTAGGGAAATTATTAGGGAAAAAAATAGAGTCAAAAATAGGGAAAAAATTAGGGAAAATTATTGCTTTCTGTTTCTCTTGCTGCTGAGGACAACTTCACTGGATTTCTCTTGGTCAACAAGTCTGGCTGACACTTGTATCTCGTGGCATGTACCTGCAGCCAAAGAGGTGTATTGAATTTTTATCCTGCCAAGGCTATCAACAGGCATATGAACATTTTCACAACAGTGATGTTGACTAAATGTCCTCAGTTACCTCTGGTTTACTTGTGAATTGTCAGCTCTCTGACACTTTCAGGCAGTAATAAATACCTCGAAGAACTGGGCCAATATCCAGGGCATAGATCTGGCACGTGATAAATATTAAGTGCAGTATCTCCTTGTTACCACAGCAACTTGAAAAATACAGTGGAAACAGTACATATCCCTGCAGAATTCCTGAAGATGAACAGACGTACTCTTTGAAATATTGAAATATTATAATGATGTTCTTGAATTGCAGAATAAATTCTACTCCACGCAGTCATGAATGTCAGAAAGCCAGATGTTGTTCATTGATACTGAAACTTCCTATAATCTCCTAAAATCTGTTGGATAACATACAGGGAACTGATTGTACCAAAGCTTAAAGGAGAAAGAACAGCACTGACAGTTAAACAACTAAACAACCTTCAGGGGAATACTGATTGTATTGCAACTTATTCTTAGTCATGTTTATGAGCTTTTTAAAATAGGTATACTTATTTACTCCTGTGGATTGTGTGGTACAGACCTTATCCTACCACCTTAGTGGGCTCGATTCAATCTCTGATAACTATCATGGGAAACTAAGGATTGAGTCTCTTAATGAAGTACACTTTTTCTTTTTCTTTTTTTTTTTTTTCCTTTGGTCTTGCAGTACCAGTTCCTAATCCCTGGAATTTAGCAACAATCAGAAAAGACTATTTAACAAGAATCACAATCCTCAATTAAAAATAAAATAAAATAAACATAATTACTTAAAGGAAAAACCCCTTAAAAATAGACATGCATTTTATTAATAGTGAGTAGTATTTATTAATAGCATCAGACTAGATTTTCCTGCATTACAGAGGTACTACAAGAAAATATCTGAAGACTGTAAACAAGAACAGGTTAAGTTCATACAGCTCCATGTTATTAGGTATGAAACAAAAAGATCCTATTTTCTTGAGGAATTACAGTATTATTCACCTTCCAAACATGTTATTCCACGCTTAGTCAAATTACTACAGTTTGCATCAAGACAGGCACAGCTTTGTAATGCAATACCAAAATAGAAAGGTAGTTGAGTGTCTTGAGATAGATGATCTGATACAGGAAATCTGAAATTAATATGCAGCTCCACCACCATGACTGAAAAGCAGAAAGTATAAACTAACTCTTGGAGATAGAAAAATATAAATGTAATCCTAGTCAAAAATACACTAAAATAAAAGTGCCTATAGTCAGAAGCAAAGTGACCACAGAAGGTACAAGACCCTCCTGGGCCTTGCTGAATTACAGCTTTCTCATATTGAATACTCCCAGTTATGAGGCTAGCCTTAATTATTTTCTGGATCAATCAGATACTATAGCAATAATTAATATAGTCTACTGAGAATTCTCCAGAGACTGGAGATCTGATTATTTATTTATTTATTTATTGACACTGTTGGGGTGGAAGCACACTCAATTAGAAGCAGAATTGAGCTGAACCTTTATCCAAAACTTGAATCAAAGTTTTGGGAGCTCACAGACTGTTCATTAATATTTTCTCTCCCAATGGTTAAATTGCTGTTTGTATTTCACTGACTTCAGCTATTGTTCTTAAAGGTAGACACTACCCAAAATTCAGGATATAAATAATATCGAACTCTGAAGAAGTTCATAGCAGTGCAGAGTTCTTAAATCTGTGGCAGTCCCCAGTGATTAAAAGGAGAAGTCTCAAATAAACATAAAAAGCTAATGATGGTAATTACTTGTGACTGGTTCTGTTTACAAGAAGAAAACCCAGTATTTCAAGTCAATCCATTTATGAAGAGTTTTATGGTAATGGTTAGTGAACCTAACTGAGGGCATGGCATCATCATGCTCATCGCTATTTGTCCTAGTTTCACAGAATCCAATGGGTGATCAACCCCGTCCAGACAAACATCTCCAGTGCTGCAGTTCCCAGGCCTTTCCTGGTAAATCCATACCTGAACTTTGCTGCCTTTCCATAAGAAATCGTTTCTGGAACAGCAGTTAGATACAAGACAGCTATGTGCACATGCTCTTTGCTGTTTCACATTAGCATGTACTGCTTTGACTCAGGTTTCCCTGGTGATCTACTCCACCATTCCCAGAGGCTAACAAAAGACAACGAAGACCCCTGCTTTTTTGGAACTGGACCACTGAGAGATCAAGTGAGATGGCTAAAAGTACACACAGTCTGCACCAGAGCCAGAAAAAGAGTCACTGAAACTAAGTGTTGTCAGGTGCATATTGAAAAACTGCAGTTGTGTTTCCCACTGGAGAGCTTCTGATCATAAAACGGTGATCTGAGAGGAACATAAATGCCACAGGCTGTTAACAAGGTCTGCTCCCATCATAAAGATATGTTTATCTAATCACCATTGCTCTCAGACCTGTATTTTTTCACTGTAAGTTACTAACATGTCACAACAATTACCTGAATTGATGCCAAAGAAAATGTTGCTTGTGATTGCTTTGAATAGCTCTGCCTCAACCTTTTGTTGTTGTTTAAAATATACTTTACCTGTTAGTTTTTGCCTTAGACTTAGCAGCTCAGTAAGAAAGTACACCAAGAAAGCAAAACAGTTTCTTCTAAGAGATGAAATGAAAGTCTTAATTTAAATTAACAACTCAGTCTCAAGCGCCCAGGAGACAAAGCAGCAGTTCAGCTCTGCGCTGACCAGACACACTAACATATTTTACCTTCCATTGTAAGATCATACAGTATAATGCAGGTTATGGTCAGTCTGGAAAAGAAGCAAGAAAGGTTTCCAGTGCTTCTGCTGTCTTGAAACAAGTGAAGACAAAGGGCTGACAGATGCAATCTGCACCAAGCAGTGGGCAGGTAGAGTTAATAGGAAAAAACATCGCCCCATATGGAGATGGGCCTGAGTATACTCTTCCCTCAGAAAAGGCCAAGAGCTACCTTCAGACATTTCAGGAATAGTTAACAGTTTGTTTCCATTTGCTTATTTTTTTTTTCCTGGCCTATCTTTTTTTAAAGACTAAACTTGTGAGGCAAGGACTAAATAAAGTCTGAGGAATTCAGTTTATCAGGGAAAAAAATGAATAAGATAGCCCCACACAGCAGCCCATTTATATTCTAGACAAAATGATACCATAACCTAAGCAATCACTACCCAGTATTAATAAAATACATCACAGAGATGTGGTACTGATCACCTCACCAGGTGCTAAGACAACAGAAAAAGAGTGCTATAATGATTCAACCGAAAAGAACCCCCAACACAAGGGAAGCTGAAAATGTGCAGTTAGGAGAAAATGCATCCAAACATCTTTGGTCCCACACTAGATTAAGCTGAATTCAAGAGTTGTCATTTTCCCTTTTACAGCTGTCACTGAAAAGGCTTGCAGGGCGAAGGGGAACTTGACGAGTCAGATTTGGGAACCCAAATTGAGTAGAGGCAAATAGACCACAGAAATGGCAAAGTGTCAGCGAGGCTTAAAGCAAAAAGAGTTTATTTTAGTAACACAGGTTAGGAACATTAATAAAGATATATATCTCCAAACGAATACATATAAGGATTTTTCATGTTGACAGCATCTGCTTAAAGAAGATTTCTATGGCTGTTAGCCAAAGGTTTGGAGAAGTGTTATTTGGCCCTGTAAGTCACTATTATGGAGACAAACCACATTCTTTTGGGTTACTTGGTGTACATGACAGCACAGATGCGATTTTTGCAAGGCTGGCTCTGGCTTTCTAATTAACTCTACACTCCCCAAGGCAAAGCTGATATTTGCCAGTGCCAGTCCTTCATTTTGGTCAAATTCCTCCCAGAGCTGATGGTGGCAAGCAGCAAATTCTCATCTTGCTGCTTTCCTCTTAAAGCATTTCTTTCCTCTGCCTCTCACCTAGGAGTAAAGGGGAAACCCAAGCCATTCAGCTGCTTTAATATTACTGCTCTGCTGAAGCATTCCATCACTCTCAAGCACTAGCAAATCTAATAAGCAAAGCAATGCCAACCGCCCAGTGTGGTAGTAACCCTTTCCAAATAAGCATTTTCCAAGACTGATTTTTCCATTAGGTTCTTGATCCCTTTGGCATGAATTGTTCTGACTTTAATGAAACGAAATGTGAAGCACGCTGCCTCTTAAGGAAGAAAAAGTCTTTGCACACCGTACAGTTAGTGTTGCAAAGTGGCTGCCTGTGGGTATCTGTATGCATGCCTGTGCACCATCTCCTTCTGCCAGATGGTAGGAAGAACGTCCAGCAAGGAGCTATCAAGACACCTTCTGCAGCAGAAGAACCTGTATTTCACTTTTGCTATCACTTTGAAGTTTTAGGTGTTATGTCTGCACGCAGACAGGCAAAAGCAATGTACATCTTGCAACCTAAGCAGCAGCTTTGACAGGGAGACCATGAAGGACCGACCCTCCTTTCTTCAGGGTGTGACAGCGTGGTGATCTGGAAATTCAGAAAGGCTTTTCTGCTACCTAGATATGGTGGGGATGGGGCTGCAAGCAGAAATTAGTGCGCAAGGGCACATACTTAATCTGTGCTAGCATTTTTTGGTAAAGAGAGCCAGAATTACCAGATCTGATCAGTTCAATGGCTAATTTCAAGCATGACTAGCAGGTTGGGTCAGGGGCCTCCGTCACAGACTGTGATTCACTAACCAGCCCAGAGATGTTTCCTTCCACTAGTCAGAGGAAAGCCTGAAGAAAAAAATTAAAAAAAAAAAAGAGTTTACTTCCCTTCTGTTTTTCATTTTCTATTTGTGGTTAGCCTTGAAAAACATATAAACATTTAGCATGTCTACCGCATAATTCTAAGTTTGCCTGCATGTATGGTAGCTTTAGGGAGCAAACACCATCACTCACAACAACAGACCTTAAATCAAACAGACAGTCCTCTGTCTACACTAGAGAAACCATTTTTTTTCCTCCAGTGACAGTTTTCAACCCCTAATAAATTAGAAATCAATTACAGAAACATGAAAACAGAACAGAAAAATATATGTTTGCTATAATGTGTGTGGTTACATATGCAGATTCAATACAGTGTGAAATCTTCCCACCATTCATTCATTCTAGATGTTTTCCAACTGTTAAGACATGTCCCAAATCCTCTCCTACTGCAGTGAGTCCAGTCATGCAGCAGAAGGCTCCTGGAATTATACCAGTGTATTTTTGATCACTTCACATGCACTGATACTCATACTCTCTTAAATTATTAAGATGCTGCTATTTTTAAATAACCTATAGGTCTAATGCCAGCCCAACAGCCCGCCATTTAAATGATCTATGCTTAAAGCCACTGCCGGCCAAAAGCCCAGAACACGGTTTCCCTTGGCTTATTATGGTTTCCCTTTCCTATTTCCAGAACTTCTCTTCCTTCATCACTCATGAGCCTAAATAACACACGACAGGTCACGTTAAGCCTCTGTGTGACAGCCCTGAGACAATCTGTCAAACAGCTGCAACTCCCTTTGTTCACTGAGTTCTTAATGAGCTTTAGGAAGGGCTTTACAGCCTCTCAGAATCAATCTGAAGCCTTATAAAGAACCCTCAGTGAGCTGCTTTTCAAATAAATGCTTTAGCTTTTATGGCTAGGAAGATATAGAGCTGTGATGGTTATCCAACCACCTGTCACAGCCAGTGAGGAGGGCATACAAAACTTCCCCGGATTGATCCAGCAGCTCTGCCAGATCACCAGGTAAGCCGTGGAGTGTGGTACAGCAGGATACAGAAACATGAACACGACCAGACCCAGTGCACAAGCTCACGAATGGATGTGATTCAGTCAAGATGCTGCTGTTACCTCCAGTTTTTAGGGAAGACACGGTGCATATTTATGGGTTGCAGACCGTCCCGAGGTTCTGCCATGTGCCGCACAGGTGGATGGGCTGCTGCGAGATGCTAGCAACGGGATACAGAACAGGGCGTTCTGGGGTCCTGGTTTGTGTCCACTGCATCTCATCAGGGGCCTTGGGTGCAACGACTGCCTTGCAGAGGTCAACAGCAAAACTCCCCCTGTTGATAGCCTGTGCCAGGATTCCCCCATGAATGTTTCTTGCATAAAAAAGTCTTGATAGCCACACACAGGGGTCTCACCTTGAATTTACAGCAGTTTGCAGATATATTGCTAACTGCCCTCTGTGTGAGAGGCTAAGGTGTCAAGCCAGAATACATGACGATGGATCAGAGGGATAAACCCTGCTAAAACACATACTCAGAAAATTGTACTGTTCTGCTGTGGAGGGGATGGCATTCTCTAGATCTAGTTAGAGGAAAAATCTAAACAAAATCCAGCCTTCTGAAAGAAAAATCAGACCAAAGGCAGCTTGGTTGAACAAACATGGAATGGATGTCAAAATTTCGCTAATCACATAGAAAAGGTTTTGTTAACAAACAAAAAAATGGTATTCTCTGTTTTATGCACAGAACTAGCACCCAAACATTTCCATGACAAACATGCTGCCCCCATCTGCAGAGCAGTGCTCACCCTGTAAAGCACCTAAGCACATACATGCCTTCATCTGATGTCGGCCACTCCTGCAAACATCAAGGACAGAGGTGCCAAAGCCAGGAACCTGCATGGTCCTATGCTGTGCAGTGCTGCGCTGCTGGTTTTCCTTGGCCTCGTGGAGGGAAGAACGGCCCAGCGGAAAAAATGTGATTCCCAGCCAGATGAGAAGTACTGAACCTGAATACCCGTGCTTTAAATATCTCTAGGTCTTGGCTTACTTAAAGAGCACTTTAGGGAAAAATAAAAATTAAAAAATGATAAGACCGAGTTCCTCTCTGTTCTATAGTGAGCAGCACAGGAATACCACATGGGAACAACAGTATGGGCTGAGATGGCTGAGCTAAGATGGTTTCCACTACCATCACCACCAAAAGCAGAATTGTCGGCAGAGGGGCAGCGGGGTTTTTTGGCCTGGGCATAGCACAGTGACAGTGTGGCTGCAGTGCTTTCAGACTTAGGTTGTTCTCCTCACGTGAGATGGCTAATAATAACGAAGCTTGTTACAGACAAAATAACAGAGCATATGAGTTATTGCTTGATTTTTGTGCAGGATTTAACGCTGACTACGAATAAAAGCTTCATCTGAAATCAGTCCCCAAAATCAACCAGTGTATTTTTACTGCATGGGATTCCTCGCTGCCTGGAAGTTTGCTTTAGTAATTATACGGATGCAACATGAGGACAAGTCAAGTGCATAGCTCGGGAAAGGATGCAAAACACCGATAAAGTTTGATCCACATTTTATATACATGTAAAATAATATATGTTAAATAACATATGTTCAATGTGTTTATGAATGAGCCCTGAGGTATGTTTTTCCTCCAGAAGATAGTTACAGAACAATGATGCAGGTTAAGCATCAATCACTTTTTATGCAATGTAAACCTACGTTTATTCTAGACAGCTCTCAGCGGACAGCTGAGCAGTGAAAACAGCCTAGGCTTTTCTCTCTCCACCTCCTTCAAGCACACATACTCTTTACCAGGGAAACATATAGCAAATTTCACCCCCTGGATTTCCACTTGGAGAGTTATAATCTGAGATTGCTTTAGAAAAATATACAGAGGAATTAAACGCTAGACTTAGTGGGCTGCTCCAGGAATATTTCGTTCCTGACAGCTTCCTGTGAAGTAATTGAAAAGCCAGGATAGCTGTGTCTTGTATTGTCATGCTAGGATGTGCTGCATTTAAGTATTACTGCACATGGCCCCGTCAGCTAGGGGTGGGGGAATCCTGGTACACCCAGTTCGGTTTCTGATGGAAAAGAGAACCTGAGCTTGTTTGCTAGTAGCAGAGTCTCTACAGCCTCTTTGGGATTACACAGTTCCTGCACTCTTGATTCCCAAATTACATCGGATGGAAATATGTGGACTTCAGTACTCTGCTGACAGTGAAGAATAGGAATCAGAAGGAGCTCAGAAAGGGCAAGCAACAGGGGCATCTTCTACCTTCCACCAGGTTCTCAGTCAGATGGATATCTTACTCCACTGCAGCTCTGGTACTCTCAGAGAGCCCCAGTGATGCATTAAAAAACAGTCAAAAGTCATTTAAAAGAACAGGCAAAAACTAAAGCAATAAGCACACTTGATAGATAGCACAGGGAAGTGAGAACAGCAGGAAACGGGGCCTGCAGGAACTGGGCTTCCAGCTTCCAAATACATTCATTCTGCCCTACCAGATTAAACAATTGCATTTTGTAGCACTCCAGCAAGGCTTTTTCCAAAATTGTTACTCTGTCCACTAGCACTCGCATGTGGTATTTCAGTCATTTCTGTTGATACTTAACGACCCAACATCACGCCGGCTGCTTCCAGGGAACATGTGTTTCTGTCTTTCTAGCTGTCTACAAATTAAAACGGGGTCCCAGAACAAAAGAAACCCGATCCGGGAGGAAATTCAGATCCGGATTTGGATTCGGGTCCAAACCTCACATCTGGTTTTAAAAAAAAAAAAAAAAAAAGAATAATTAAAATCACACACCCCTGCACTCTCGAGAGATTCTGCACCAAGTGGCTAGAACCTGTTTTACCCTTACGGGATAAGCTCCCTGGACAAGGCGTTTTGCACCAACCGCTGCCTTCCCTTCGGGGCTCTGCCTTCCCACCTCCCTCCCTCGGCCCGCGGGTGCCTCCCGGTGGCGCTGCCGCCAGGTGGCGCTGTCCGAGCGCTGCGCAAAGCTCCCGGCGGTGATGCAGGGGGAAAAAAAAACCTCCAGCTTTCCTGTCAGGCTGCAGCCCAGGAGGAGAGGGAGGTGGGAGGTGGGTGCTGCTGCTGGGGTCTTCTTGCTGAGCCCCTGGCGGAAAGGGGAAAGCCGAGCAGCTGCCAGCAGCCAGGGGTGTCCGAGCTTTAGGCAGCGTGCCCCAGGAGAAAAGGGAGGATGCACCTTGCCCGGATGGCTCTTGGCACAAAAGCGTCTCACTTTAGAAAAAGAAAGTCACGTTCACCAGTTTCATTCACCTGCGAGACAGAGCCTGTGGCTGTCCCCATCACGATGGCAAGAGGTGGGACTCGAGACCCTCTCTCCCCAAAAGGGAGCGTGAGCCCCACCAAGGCCATGAGTCGATGCACGCCAGGGAAAGGGGTCCTAGCTTAAAGCTGCTTTATGCATAAAGGAGGGAGAGCAGGATACACAACACGCTTTTCCTTTTTTTTTTTTAAAAAAAAAGAGAGCCTGAATAGCTGGAAGGATATGTGAAGGGGAAAAATAAAATGCCGGTGAGTCCAGAAGGCCACAGGTGCACTGTCTCTGCACGTCACTGTGGGCTTATGCACAGCAGAAGAGAGGCATGAGTAAAATCAACTCTGCAAGGGGCGTAAGACTGGAAGAGAGGTCTTTTAAATGCACTCCTGCATACAGCTTCTGCGGAAAAGGCCACAAACAGCCCCATTGTAAAGCAGCAACTTGGGTTCCCTCCAAAGTCTGCTATGGATAACACCCATACCTGCTTCCCTCTGTGTGTGCTGCTGGCTCTCTACCCAAGGGCTGCTCATGTCCAAGTACCTGCAGAGTACAGTCCCTCTGCCCTTCAGGAGGGAGCCTGGCTGTCCAGACTGCTCTCACCCTACCTGGCTGCAGGTGCACAGAGTGGCAGAGGGACTGAGGCTTGCGTTTTACCAGCCACATAGAGATCTAAACAGCCCCAACATCCAGGACCACGCACAGAATGCAGAGCTCAGCCTGGCTTTGGATCCTATGTGTTGGTGATTTCTCCTAAGATGTGCAAATGTCTGTGGGGAACAGCTCTGCATTGACAGCAACACACAGGTGAGGCATTAGAAGGCATCCTCCTACATGCTGTGATTCTGCACTGCTAAGCAGACTGGAGAAGCTGTATTTAGCAATCTCTGAGCTGCCCACAGATGCACACACACATCTCAGAAGGGAGGCATAACAACAGTGAGAGTGGGGCCGGAGCAAAAGGAGACGGAGACCAAAGAGTCTTGCAAGAAACAGGACTGTAAAAGAAGCTTCAGCAGGGGACAGAGAGTATTTTCTCTTGCACCGAAGTTATGCCAGCAGGTGCCTCCCAAGGAGAGAAGGGAGGACTGTTCAGGGTGCTCCTTTTCCCTTGGCAAAAGAGCAAGTGCGTCTGCTGATGAATAGAACCCTTAGAAAGGCAAGGAATTTTTCTCCTTCTTGCCCATATTCAGAACAGCAGAGAAGTTTTTTGTCGTTTTTTTCCCTCCCCCTTCCTTGGGATTCTTTCATTTGTGATTTCTAATCACCATTCCGCTCTTCTTTCCCCCCTTTTCTTCGCTCCCCATCTGCGAGCCACCCCCAGGGCTTGGCACCCCTCCAGACCCAATGAACTCTAGGAAGGTTTTTTCTCCCATTTCTCCACCACCGCCACCTTCTCCTCTCTATTCAAGCTGAACTCGTGGACAAAATAAACGCTGGCACTAGGTTGTTGTCCTTCCCCTCCCCATCAGAGGGTTCTGAGAGGATTAAACTAATCTCATACATTGACTCGCTCCCGGGTGCTAGCCTGGACTCCTGCCATGCAATGGGATGGCATGAAGTGTAGTGTCCCAGCAGCGTTTCTGCAGTAATGTCCTATGCAAAGGCAGCAAAAGCACCGATAGAGGAGCGGGTGGTTCCATATTGTGCAATGTCAACACGTTCACCACATCTGAGACATTGCCTTGATTTAAAAGAAAAGGGAAAAAAAAAAAAGAAGCTTAGAAGCCTCAAGGGAATGGACAGTCCACCCAAGCCAATTATTTAAGAGCTTCTGGACTGGCTCATTTGTTAATTAATACTTAAATACCGGAAGTTGTGCTGTGATGGGAGGGAGGCTGCAGGGAGCGGGGCTGCCTGGCATTTCTTGGACTCTCTTCCCATCGCCGATGTACACAGATGATCAGCACCCGTGGCGACCTCCTGCAAACCAGGAGCGCCTGGCTCCAGAGCGCTTCACGGAGGAGGACAATCATCACTACAGCCATTTGCCATGTGGGGAAACTGAGGCACTGACAGATACGGTGAATTCCACAAGCTCACACTAGTAAACAAATTGGTTACCTGAATCCAGCTGCCCTGAATCCAACTTTGGTGCTTTAGTTGCTGAAAATGCCGGCTTGCTGCGAACATCTCTGAAAGGATACTACTAAGGCTCATCAACCTGGATAGTTCTCATGAAATAAAGCTGCCATCTGCACGTGTAACTCCATCTTCCTTCGCTGACTCGCACAAAACTACTTCTATCTACGGATATCAAACCGTTAAACAGACATCAAGGACCTGGCTCAGCAAAGTGTCAAAACATGTCTGAGTCCTATGATTTGACCTGACTTGACTTTGACGCAGCTTAAGCACGTTTTTAAGTGCTGGTGTTTTTTCATTGGTAAAATTAACTCAACCTTGAGACTTTCCGATGAGGCAGGTAAGAATGAAAGAAAGAAATGCACAGAGCACTGAGGATCATAGCTTGCTGTTCAAGGGGAGTATATGTAATATTTCTGGCATTCAGTGACATTTATTCAAGGCTTGGGACACCAAGGTGTATGGATATCTATGAGCTACCATCAGATAGCTACAGTGAATATGGTAACAGCATAACCCATAGGGGCACAGATAAAAAGCAAGCTGTAAAGCTCTGGCTGTGCTGTGGCTGTGCAGCCACAAAGCTAGCTAGTGCAAAGCCTGTGGTAGTGCAAAGCCTGCGTGGCCCAATCATCCTGGTGGCACTGAGTCAGGAACCATGGTTATTCCTGGTTCTGTCAAAAATCATCTCCACATCCTTCAGCAAGACATTGAACCTCTCTGTGCTACAGTTTCTCACTTTTATGTGAAGGTAATACAGTTAAGTACATCTTAATATACCATTCAACTTGTGAACAAGCTGGCAGAAGGGGAAAGGCTGCTGGGAAGATGTAACTGTAGAAAAATGGAGGATGCAAGACATGACCAAAGGGTAAAGCCCCTCCTGACCTGTCTCAGACAGCAAGTGCTAAGGGAACGCATTCTCATTCCTGCCTCGGAACCTCAGTTGACAACTGAACAGCTCTGCAAAAAAGGAGAAAGTGTACAGACACAATACACAGATAGCAAACAATTCCAGTCACAAACACACTGGCACAAACGTCTAGGTGGTTTGTCAGTGAGCAATTAAATCCTGTGCTGAATGAAAATGTTAAAAATGCATTGCATTGTGGCTTTAAATAGCCTCTTGTTGGGAAGACTGGTCTCACTGCCAAACCGGGCTTGGGTAAACTCTGTCTTTACTGCTGCTGGGATTCTCTGAATGTCTATCAGGCAGTTGCATCACACGCTGAATAGTTTGGCATTACCTCATGCCTTAAGGGAAAGACAGAAGACTATGAACTAGCAGCTTGTTTTCTCTAGCTACTTATGTATTTATTTTGGTGAGGGTCTTTTTTATTTGCTTATGTTTGGGAGGGGGTTGGGGTTTTTGTCCTTCCTCCTCCCCAGCTAAGGGTAACTTGAGTCTATGGTAATAAAAAAAGGTGGTGAGGAAAGTACTTTGCGAAGTATAAGTGGGTATGTGGAAGGCAGGGGAGAGAAGGAAAAACGTGAGTCAAAGGATTAAATCCAAATTCCAGTCTGGGAGTTTTTAACGAAGATGGAATACTGACTAGTTGAGCAAATTAAGCTTTTTCAAGGGGGTCTGGGGAAGCGATTGGTTTCCATCCAAGCAGAAAATGTCATTCTTCCCCATCAGTACCAGCAAAAATAAGAAAAGAGAGACAAAAACACCCCCAACCCTTTTCTGAGAAACGTGAAAGGATGGGAGAGTAGACAAGGACAAACAAGCAATTAAAAGGAAATTGCTTCTCCCCACCTCCACAACCTTTTCTTTCTTCCCCAAAGAAAGTGGAAAAAATTGATTAGGGGGACAAAAAGAGGAAGGACCGAAGAACTGCATCGTGTGCAGTGCCATGTGAAAGTCAGCCACTCTGCTGGCTGTGTGCAGGGTGTGTGCAGAAGTACGCGGCAGCGACGGGGCCATTCGCAGACCTTCAGGAACTGACACAAACCCACTTCTCCCCCTGGTCTGGTTGAACCTTCTTTTTTTGGTTTGAACCTTCTTTTTGGTTGAACCAGAATTTCATGCCCTCATATCTGTCACTGTAATAGGTAGCAAGGCATCCTACTCAGATCTAGCTTAATCGCTGAATTAATTAATGTTAGGCTGGCAGAATGGCTAAAAGAAATGCTCACATTTGTACATGCCACCCTTCTAAGGCACGGAGTTGCAGATGGTAGCTTTCTTAACTGTTCCCCTAGGATTCGCACAGGGCCTTTCCACGGAGCCCAAAGCACAGCAGCCACACAGAAGAGGGGGCATAATTCACAGGACAGAAAGCAAAAACATGATTTTTTTGATTTTTTTTTTTGTATTAGTACAGTATGGTTTTTGGTCTAATTAAGGAAGTAACTTGGCATCAAATCTAGATTCACTTGTGTGCCCAAAGGTCTGCAACTTCAAGGGATTCATTCAGCTCTGGATGGAAATATTTCAAGCCAGACCCAATCATCTGATATTTCAATGTTTCTTAAAGCTACAGTATAAGGTTATGAGAAAAATGGGTTAAAAGAAACAAAGTTTTATATAAAAACACAAGAGTGCTTGCTGCATCAGATCAGACTGAATATCAACCCAATCCTTGACCTCAACAGTGACCCCAGCCACTGCTAGACACGACACATGGAATACTTTGCCCTTAAACTTATCACATCTCCAACTATTTTCAGCTCAGGAACTTCCTGAGTCAGACGGGTGTTTTCCGTGTTTAGTAACCCTGGCTGCATTTCTCTTTCCTGAACTACTCCAGTTTTCATTCAAACACATGTAAAAGTTCAGCCTCTACAGCATCTTTTGGCAAGGAGACCCTCAGTCTAATATGTAAGGTTTTTCACCTGCTATTTATAACACCAGGTAGTGATATACGTCATTGTCTGGCAGTTTGTAGGGTCAACAAAATGACCATCTCCTCTCTTTCAAAAACTGTTGTAACACTTTACACGTGAGGAAATCTGAACTGGCTCGCCTGCATATCCAATCTGTCTCATATGATAAACTGTGGCAACGTATATTAGGTAGAATAGTGGAACTCACAAAGCACATTTTGCTGGAGGAACTGAAAACCCTCTCCAGACACCCATTAATTCCACCCTACAGTGAAAATATATACCTGTGCAGAGACAACAATATCCGCACAATCAAGACTATTGTAAATTTTTCAGCAAAACACTATTAGAAACCGTATCAAACCAACCAGACGTTGTGAGAAGCTTGAAAGTCTGTAAGTGTTTGCTAGAGTTCGGCACACTTCCAAGGAAACCTTAGAGAAAGCATTGTTGATTTGAAACACAACCATACAGAATTTTGATGAAAGTGAGAAATTTAAGACACTTTGTCAAGCTCCGCTTCAATATTTCAAACTCATGTGTGAATCCAAAAATGAAGTGACAGATTCTTTGCTAGAAACACATGGGCAATGCAGAGGGAAAAGCCAGATGAATTTCTGCAAAGTGTGAAGGATGTTTCCAGCGTCTCTCCTGTTTGACACACACAACTAAGATATATGCAAACCAGAAAAACTTTCAACAGAAATTTACACCAAGTCAGAAGACCTACAACTAACAGTAGGACTCCATCCTTCTGACCCTTGTACTTCACGTTTCACCACATTCTTTCAATGCACTCTGGCGCTAGGAACTTTATCCTGGGAAATCCATCAGATATAAGACATTACTGACACCAAATGTTTAGACAAATGTTTAGCTCCTGCACGAGTAATAAGAGAATATATTTTTATATTAGACAAAGCCTACAATTAAAAACACCTAACTGCCTGTTTATCTGAGAACAGGCTGAACGTTCATTGCTTCACATTGAAGCTTCCCTTGATGATGTTTGAGCCTTTATTATTTTTTTTCTTGCATTCTTAACCAAAGCATTTGTTATTGATTTTTGCTGGAGGTAACGCATATATCCACCCGAGATATTCACTCAATATATTGCTGATTTATATAATTAAGTGATGTCGGTATATAAAAGTACCTTCAGAATCCACCTGCAACTGACAGGCAGACGTTCCTGGACAGGTTTGAGGAGAGGTAAAGCAGTCGGTCTACACTTGTCTTTCATTTTCCCTTTGAGTCTTCCACTCAGAAGGGCCACCTTCAGTAACCCAGGGGTCCTGGGTAACCCAGAACAATGATGCCTCAATCGTATGTCCCAGGCTTTGACTGGTACTACGGCAACAGCTAAGCCTTCCTACGACATTTTCATTATACTCTCTGTGCTTGAAAACAAACAAATCTGTACAACGCACACAAACAGCCTTTTCTAATCTCTTTTAATGGCGCTCTGAAGACCAGACCGTCAATTGTCCGCTGTGTTCTCAATAATTTACTAATGATAATTAAAGATGCCCAAAGTTTGCCAACTATTTCAACACTCTATTTAGCCAAGGAAGATAAGGGTTCAGGACAAAAGCAAGTGAAATGAATGTGTTCCCAGAAGGAGGTCTTACCTATGAAGGAGCCCACTAGAGCATAAAGATAGCAAAAGCAGAGTTAAATGTTCTCTTAACTGCACACCAGATACACAGAGAGATGATGCCAAAACCCTGGAAAGAGACTACAAAAGCAGGAGAGTGAGTGGATTCTTTTTTCTTTCTCTCTCACTCTCTCTCACTCTCTCTCTCTCTCTCTCTCTACTATTCCATCCCAAAGAAGTTGCTTAGACAACAGCAACCTCCTAGAATGCAATCTGAGCATGAGGAAAAACAAATTCATGCTGTAGTAAAACTCAAAGATCAGAACCTCTGTTTTTCACCAGAGAAACGAAATACTTAAGTGCCCATTTCTGTAGAAAGTGACCATATTTTCTCCTCAGGCTGTAAGATATAAGGAAGCACAATTTCTGCTGCATTAGAGTCCTGTGTAAAGCCTTGATTCCAGAGAATTATACAAGACAGTTCAGTTGACCACAAAAGCTATGACTTTGTGCAGTTATTTTTAATAAATTCTACTGTGGCAATGTGGAAAAAGATGGCAGACACCAATCTATGGTGCATTTTTCTGTATGTCACCATAAGGAGCAGGTAAATGAGTATACACCTGTGCCATTGCACGAGTGAACTCACCGTCTTATAGGAAACACATCTTTCCTTTCTAAGGGCCACCGTCCCTTGCAGCAGTTCCTCTGCCATGATCCAGTCTGATCACTTCCCTGTTTTTAACAATTTCTAAAAATTGTAGCTGTGACCTCTTGGTACTCCTTCAGTATTAAGCTCTTATTTTTATTGTTTTGTTGGGAGAAGAGGGGAAGGTGTTAACCTGTCTATTATTTGAGCGTGTCTGAGGTTATTTAGAGCAGCATACCAACTTTCCTAACAGAATACGACTAAGGAAAACAAAATATCTTCTATACTTGTTCCTTTCTGGGGGGCAGGAACCTACCTTGGTCATTTCTAATATTGTACAACAAAGATGAGGAAATCTTTAATGAAAAGAATAGCTTTGCATTGTATTTTAAAGAGCTTAAACTGTCCATCTCTTTCCAGAGAACATCACCTTCAACTTCTGCTTACTTCAGTGAGTTCCAATGACTTCAGCACCACCGTCTTGGCAGGTTTATTTCCCCTTTGTCTGAGTAAAATAGTAATTGGTCTTTTAGCAGGTTGCTCTCCACGTATTCGTGCTCAGTAAGCTCCTAATACTTCAACTACTTCAACATATATATATATATGCATGTATTTAATTTCAGAAAGTAACTGTATTTTCTAAAAAAGTGTAAAAAACACAACTAGCATAAACACAAAGCAACAGTCAAAAACACAAGGAAATATACTACCTGTAAATGTTCATTTCCAATGCAGTTCACTTTTAGTATCATTTGTTTTAAAGTCTTTTAAATTTATTGTGTAGAGTTTCAAATCAATGCAACACATGCCTAAACCTTTTTTGCATTTATAAATTTTATCTCATTTGCTAGTAACCCAAGAAGTATTTCATTCAGTGGCTTGGTGCTAGCCCTTTGGGGCTGATGATTACTTGCTTTTGCTTTGATGCTACCAAGCTCATGCAAAGTAGGAGCCAAAACATTACCCCCACACTTAAGCATTTCACATCCATCTCATATCCATTCTGATCAAGTAGAAATAACTCCACAAAGCAGGGGAAACACAATTCAGAACAGTCCTTGCTGAAAATGCATTTGACTCAAAACGTCAGGCTCGGCAGTGACAAATCAGGACATAAGGTGGCATTATTTCCCTTCGTTAAATATCTGCAGGGCCAGAGTCCAGATCCGCATGTCAGTAGTGATACAACCCTGCTACAAACAAGCTGTTTGGTATTCCAGAAACAACAACACCACCAACAACAAAAGGAGAAAATAATGTCTGTACCAAGTGGCATTCAGAATACTACACAAAGGCAAATCCTGACCCCCTCCCCAGCTTCAAATTTTCCCTGAATACTGTGTGTATGAAGTGGTCTGACCAAAGGCATCACTATTAGGCTGATGGTGCATTAACTATAGAGGACTTCTAAAGGAACGTTTCAAAAATCTGGACTTAATTTGTATCCTTGGCTCAGTGTTCAGCTGTGATTGCCTACACCATGAACTTGCACCAGCTTTATACAGATACTTAGAACAAAAAATGAGAAAACAATTGCAAAGGATACAGAAGCTAGGTCTGAATGTTCATCTACTTACAGTACACACGGAGGATTTCAAACTTTTTTTTTTTAAGATGGCATGTAGCAGTACATTTCAGGTACAGAATTGAAACTACAGAACAAGGAACCAACATTTCCCTCATCTTGCCCAGTATTTGCAGTGTGTTTGGATTAAGAATCACTTCTGTCTAAAAATGTAAGATGTGCATTATGACTTCACTTAGTTCAAACCTAGAGGCTGAAGGAGTAAACCTATAAAAGATTTAAGAAGGCAAAAGACACTTCAGGCACTGAGTGCTGGGTTTGCTAAGTATGCACCGCCTCAAGATCTGGCCACACACATTAACTTATTTACTTGAGAACATCCTAGCATCCTGCAGAGCTCTGTATTGGTCTGATACTTCTCGGTATTTTTACCAGAACCTGGTAATAAACATAGAAGCTCTGATAATGAAATGTACTGATCTCTCAGAATGGTAAGTGTTAAGAAGTGGTCCAAATCCCTCTGGGAGCTGGGCCCATTCAAATAGAGTTCATTTTACTACATGCATATACAGAACTGGGGACAGTCCAATACTCTGAACAGCAACAGTACTTAGAAGGAACTGGAGAACACAGCGGGCAAGAAATTCAACAAATTCCTCCAAGACTTAACATCAGCTTTTATCTCTTTTGTCAAAGATGTGAAGGAGGGTGCTCTGTGCAAGCATAGGGAATCCATGGCTCAGGAGACACTGGTGGGTTAAGCATAAAAATAAAACTGAGAGGTTACAGACAGAAAGGACTGTATCCTGGGAGCCTGCCGAACAGTTAGAGATGGTAAGAGGCCAGTCTGTTCAGTCCACCAAAAAATATAAGTGGGATGTAGACAAACAGCAGCGTGTGAGTATGCTTCCAGTTTCAGGTACATACAGGTTGAACAGCTGGAAGTTACTGCTCACAATGGGAAGGAAATGGAAACTGTAAATAACACCGGTGATGAAGCACTGGAACTGGCTCTCCAAAGACACTGCAACTTTCCCCTACCCTAGTAACTCAAAACCAGGGCAGATGTCTTCTGGGAAAGGATGTTTTAATCACATACAAAACCTCAGTCTCAGTACAGAGAAAACTAAGAAAAAAAATTGTCAGAGCTACATTGTGAGAGGCAAGATGGTCCCTTTTGGGTTTAACGATCTCTAAACACATTAATACAGAACAGAAAATTTGCTGTTATATCCCCAAAGCTGTATTTACTGTGTTACTGCCAAACATCCAGACATTTTCAATCATTTCTCCTGATCAAATACTCTAATTTCTTTATTACACAGTTTGCATAAAGTTCACAATTCAGGATTGTATTAATACGGTTAATACACTGTAGTGGTGGCAGTTTGGATAAGCTCTAATTGCATCTGACCTATTTCACCACTTAACTGAACGGACACTCATCACAGTCCAAGACATGCCAAGCAAAAGGCAATTAAACAAACACCTCTCTCCAATCCCATTACTCATGAACTACTGACAACTTCTGGATCCCACTCTCCTCTTCCCCCATCGTGCTGCAGCTCTGAAGGGCCTCTTTTACTGGGTCAGTCCCTGTCCCTTCAGCTAGGGCCACTATCTCCATGAAAGCACCCTGTGTGGGACTGGCTCACTGTCAGACATAGCTTGATTTCATTTCATCCCATCATTAAGAGTCCCCTGACATGGTTATTAATCATGGCCTGTCAGGGCACTGTCTGGAGATGAAACTCCACATTCCCTTGCAGGGCTCCCCAGGTAGGACGTGGAATTTGTTTCATCTTTGTGTAATCAAGAAACGGAGCATATTAGGGGAGTGAATTAACCCCAACTTCAGGTTTATAAAGGTGTCCCTGCTCTGTTTAATTAAATCTGTCTTAAAACCTCCTAATCCCAAACTAAAGACTTAATAATGTTCAGGAACCTCTTTTTCCTTACAACATATTGCTATAATCTGCTGACGGCTTAATATTGAAATAAACATGCTGCTCCTCTACCTGACCTGGCCAGTACAAAGACCAAACCTCACATGACTGGGACCAGCTTCTCCTAGAATGGCAAGCACACAGCACACTAAGGATGTTGTACAGTGCTAGGCTAAAAACCTAATGCCACAAAGTGTCAGAGATCGTCCACAACATTAAAAGGGAAAAAAAAAAAAAAAAAATCAGTAGTGGTAGCAAAAACAGAGTGTGAAGGTTTGATTCTTCTTCTGAAGATGTAGAGACCTGTCCTTTTAGGCTGAAGATGGCAAGCCTTGACCCACAGGTTTGTGGTATTACACACTGCTTTAAGAGAGTCTTGAGGCACCAAATATTATCCTGAGTATGTGACCGTGATTCACATTGGGCAGAGAGAAGCTCTGCTCAGACTCTTTAAATTTGGTGGGAAATCTCATTTTGCAACTCCTTTGTTTAAAAAAAGTGCAGAAGATTTGTTTCAGATTATTACCAGCAATATTCAGACCAGAGCTTCCTTCCCTGCATAAAACATGTCTGGATTCAGGATTTTGATGCGAAAACTCAATTGTCCTAGAATATTGATCTCAGCATCCATTTAGTCCCAAGAGGCACCAAACCATCAGCAGAACTTTAGAAGACAGCTTGTGGAAAGCAAAATGTCTCTGTATGAGATCTTCAGGAGGCAGCCATATCAAGAGAGAAGCAGTGTGATCCAGCGTTGGAGAAGAAAGGAGAAATAAAACAGAGATGTAAGAACAGAGGCAAGAAGTGGGGCTGTAAGGACTGCCAGCCCATACTCAAAGAGATTCATGGGAGGCAGACCAACTCCTATTGGTTTCCTTCCCATATCTGTGGTTATATCCAGGTTCAGATGAGGAAGGCTACAACTCTAAGTGCTTCTCCCTTCCTAAGATCTTCTGCCATGCCTCAGAGAGGGAAGGCTGGGAGAAATGTAGAAGAATGGGACCCAGCAACTGCTGCATCCAACGAGAACATGCAGCAGATGGAAATGCTTTCTACTCTTTCTTTCCTAAGAGGATTATTTCAGCAGGGCCTGGCTGGCGTCTACACCAGAGCTAAGCGCCAGTGACCACGCCAGCCAGCCTTACCCTCCTGTCAGAGGGTTTCATTAAGCGTTTGGTTCCCTGTTGCTCTCATGGCGGCCTGCACGTGCTTGCTAAATATCCTGTGTCCACTCCCAAGGTATTTGCTGATACAGAAATCTCTTCCTCCCCCCCTGCCCCTCCTCCCAAGGCCCAGGGGCCACAGCACAAGTCACCATCCTGCTGGGAAATTTTCATTACATGAGGATGGGACAGAGGACTCAAGCTGGATGTGTATTATCAGAGAAGCAAAAAACTTACAACTGTACATCGTGCCCGCTCCTCTGAGCATGCCGTCAGCCAGCCAGGAGGCCCTGTAAGCCAGGCAGAGCGAAGCAAACTGGAAAACCCCTTCTCCTCCCACGCTGCTGCTGTGGTGCAACCGGGTGAATCTGCTCTTGGGCTACTCTGGCACTGGGCCGTAGCACAGCTTGGCACCTTGGGCCCACTGTCTCAGCTTCCCTCCTTGCTGAAGCCTTAGGGTTTTCAAGCCTTAAAACTGAAGAAACGTTCCCATTTTCCAAAGACTAAAGAAAGACCGTTGTATTCCCTCCTTCCCCAACATACCCGGCCCTCAGCCTGCCTCTGCCCTGCTTTTTCAGATGGCCACAACAGCCATGCAAACCCAAGGAGATGAGATCCATTTGGTACAAGACAGGAAGTCAAAGTCAAATAATCTAGTTTTGAGATGTAAATGAGGGCTTTTTGTTATTAAACTCAGAGGTAGAAAAGTCAGGTTCCCTCTCTTCAGACACACAAGTAAATCCATCTAGCTTCACAGAATGACATACTGGGTCATAGTCAGCAAGTGGGCAGGATGGATGTCCCCAGATATTTAGCTCCCCAGCATCCCAGGAATGAGGAACAGCCCTACTTGACTCTATTCAGGTGAGATTCAGCATCCAAATTTCCAGCAGAACTTTTCAATGGACCTACCTGAGAACCAGCTCGTTCCTTTAATTTCATTTTGCTGCAGGTGACCCTGCTTGGGCAGGTGGGTTGGACTAGATGATCTCCAGAGGTCCCTTCCAACCTCAGCCGCTCTGGGGCTCTGTGATCCATTTCCCTATTACCATCTGGAATAAAAACAGGAGTAAGACTTGCCTCTGACTGTACCGACAACTTTAAGACACTTATATTACAAAATGGACTATACAAGAAGGGATGTATTTCAGATTAATTATCACTTTTAAAAGATCACCTATAAATCTCCTTCAATTAAAATTTAAGCCAGAAACTGTGTGTGTGTATATATATATATATATGTATGTGTGTGTGTTTATATATATATTTATATATATATATAAAAAAATCAGTAGTAACCGCTATAGCTCAAGGGAGGCACCAAAGCCAGTATCACCTGAGTAGATCATCTAATGTGAAACCCAAACTTTTTTTTGCCCCAATATTTCCCATGCAGGATGCCTGACTCTTCTGTGGATGTTTAGTTAAAGAGCTCAAAAAGGTAATCTTGTTCTATCCCACTCTGCTTTCTGTCACTGCAGAAGCCATATAGGATTATTTGTTTGTTTATATGATTCTTTTTTTTTTTTCTTTCCCCATAGACTGAAAAATTCAGAAAACCCAAAAATGTTAGCCAAAATGTTAATTCTGGGGAGGAGTAAGGAAAAGAGGTTGCCTGCTAAGTACTGGATCAGCTCCAATAAGATAGCTTTGAATTTCTATGGTGCAATACAAATAAATAGTAAAGTCAAAGGTATTTTGGAAGTGTTTGTATTTCCTATTTACAAGTCTGAGATTATTGCAAAAAAAAAATATTTTTAAGAGTTTAAATTATATTTTTACTTTTCACTTGTTTCTTTCTAAATCTTTAAATTTCTTATTCACCAAAATGCTCAAAGAATAAGCCACTCCTCTAGTGCTTAGCAAAGTATAAACACCCATGAACCCGCTGCTGCTCCAACTGTCACAGCACTTACAGGAATTACATCATTGCATATCAACGGCCTCAAGTCCTTCTCATTTTCATAACTATTTAGTCCTTCACTCAGCCCAGTAATTCCTGAGGATCTTGGCTCCCCATCTCTAAAACACCGGCAGTAAATAATATTTAGAAAGGACACGCTAATGTCAATGCTGGGCATTAAAGAGTTCAGTTTTCTGATAACCAGCCCTCTCCTTATTTACGTCACATCATCTTAACCTCCTGAAAATCTGTTTTTCTGGTCTCACATCACCCCCCAAATCTTTACCTTGTATGCCTTCATACATCCCTGTGACAATCACCTTGAAATATGGTACGCCAATCTAATAATGCTTAAAGTGGTGTAGGTTTCCAGTACCAGAGCCCAAGCCAGAAATGGTAGCAAAGAAAGCAACCAACGACAACACAAGTATTACCGCTGAGTAAAGCCCAGTCCCTCAACAGGGATTACTTGAGAAATATAAAGTCATATACGTTTATGTGTGCATGCAATATATGCCTAATGCCTTCGTCTAATTCCCTTGTATTCTAAACAAGTCCATATGCCATAAGGGAAAGTTGCTACCATGAACCCACACTGCACACAGCACCTCATTCTGCTTTCTGTGCACAAATCCCAGTGTAAAGGCAGATGGAGGGGCCAGTTGTGTTAAACCCAGGTGATTATGTCACAGGTTTGGGGTTTTGTTTTGTGTTTTCTTAACCAGCAAACTGTCCATTAACTTTTCTGAGCACAGAAAGCAGAAGGAGAGGAATTTGTGAAGTCGGTAGTCCATATGGCTGGTAGTGAGTTAATCTGCGTCTAAGCAGCAGGTAGCATGAGCCAGGCTGTCTGTTGGGGTTGTTAGTAACCTAGGGGCAGATCATGGAACAGCAGGGAAGAGGATAAACTCAGCCTACAAATACAGTCAGGAATGTGGCAGGAAATTATTTTTGAAAACATACTCTGAAGCATAATAGCAACAATCAGACAGTTGGGCTGGGTGTATGAAATCTATCTGGAGGCAGGGCGTACAACAGGAGCACACACAACAGGGTGATAAAACAGATTAGGTAGGTAGGTGTGTGTGGCCGTACGTAGAGAAAAATATACATTGCTCATATAAAAATGAAAAGTATGTCTGCATCAGAGTATACCTTGGCAAACATAGCTTTCCCCTACAATTCTACACAAAACAAGGAAAATCTATTTGCTTGTATTTCAGGCAAACCATCTACCAAATAGCTTTAAAAATGTTTCAATTAAGTATTACATCAACATCAAAGAACAAAAGGTAGAACGGCAGAAACTGAAAGGTTCAGACACCAACAGAAATTAAAAAAAAAAAAAAAAAAAAAAAGAACTGGGCAGGGAGTAATACAGGACAGATAGCCAAGACCTGGGAAGTGCAGAAAGACTTGCAACCTAAGACAACCTGGAGCACATTTCTCGGACAGACCAAAAAGAGAAGCAAATCTAACGATATTTTCTAATTTAATTTTATTTTGAAAATGTCATTCAGTAAGAAATTTGTTATTTTAAGTTTTGTCACAATTCAAGATGAGGATAAGACAGCAAATCACTGTCTTGGCTGGAACATTTTATTTTAGTCATCTTTCTAACTCAGCACAGGAAAAACCCCAGATAATATTAATCCTCCAGCTATCACCACCTTTGGGATGAGAAGTGGTACACGCAGAAGAAATTAAGCAACATGACACTGGAGAGCTGGATAAATGGTCCTTATTTGGGGAAGAAGGAATGAAAGTTAATCAGTTGATCTTTATGAAGAATATGTTGATACAAAGGTACCAAAGGACCAGGCGGCTCTGAGGAGACCTCATAGCAGCTTTCCAGTACTTAAAGGAGGCTTACAAAAAGATGGAAAGCAACTTTCTGCTCAGGCAGATAAATGACAGGACAAATTGGAATGGTTTTAGACTAAAAGAGGGGAGATTTTGATTAGATGTTAGGAAGAAATTCTTCACTTAGAAGTTGGTGAGGCACTGGAACAGTTTGCCCAGAGAGGTTGTGGATGCCCCATCCATGGAGGTGTTCAAGGCCAGGTTGGACAAGGCCCTGGGCAACCTGGTCTGGTGGGTGGCATCCATGCCCATGGCAGGGGTTGGAACTGGATGATCTTTAAGGTCCCTTCCAACCCGAGCCATTCTAGAATCGATGAATTAGTGCATTAGTAGGATTTCTAGCCTAGCTTCAGCAGAGAACAGCCCTCTTATCTGCCCCCTAACAAATTACGGGAGTCTAACACACAGCGAGATACTCGAAACTTTCCATCACAAGTGAGAGCTATTCTTCCCCGAAATTAAGCACCAGAACAAATCTAACATGACAGATGTCATTTGTACTACATATTAGTGCACTACAGGAAAGCCACAGCCGCTAGTAATGCGCGCTTTATAAAATCCTCCAGCACAGACTGTGTAGTTAATAGAAAAGAAAGGAAGCAGTAAGGAATGATTTTATCCAGTAATTCTGACCTTCTCTGCAGCCACTTGGAAATACACAATTTTTCTGTGAGTGGCAAATTTTTGAAACTCAGGTACCAAAAAAAAGGCCTGCTCTTTTAAATAGGAGAAGTAGCACCCCCTTTAAGTGTATGAAACCTGCAGACAGATGCTTCCATCTCAGGAGAGCACTAGAACAAGGTTGAGGTCCAAACAAAGTCATGCAGCGGGTAAGTTCTGAAAGAAATAACATTTTGGGGGGCTAACACCTGTCCCCAAAATTGCAGAATGACAGCAAAAGGGGACTTCAGAGGGCTGGTTGCAACTCTGTGCCCCAGTCCTGGCATCACTCAGGCAGGCACAAGCAGTGTGTGGCAGTTTGCCCTTGTAGGTGATTTTGTCAGGTATCTCCACCGACCAGCTGGCACTGCCCAAATTCCCAAAAGGAGACAACACTAAGATCCCTATGCCGGAGCACAGCTCCCGTTTCTGATGGGCCAAAGGTACTTTGCACTGCTCAATTCTTTAAAGAACAAATGGAAAACTGTCAAGTTAATAGGGAGTTTTTGTGTGTGCTAATTATAGCACACAAAAACCCATTGTCTGTGTCCAAGCCTGGGTCACACTGTTGTTACAAAGCTTTTGTAACTCTACTAATGCCTTTAATATAAGCTCCTATTAATTGTATATTCAACTTAATCCTAAACTCAGTGCTACTGGATTGCACTAGCCAGGCAGCTGACTGTAATTACAGCGTGCTTATAGTGTGCTTAACCTGCATTTATAAAGCACATTAATTCTCATGATTCTGTTTTAATTTGGTGCAGGATTGACAGACAGCCTTTTGAGTTTTCTCCCCGGAACTGACCAGCATTAGCAGCAGCCAGGTAAATACACCATGCTATATGGCTAATATGACTCACTGTTGCTTTGGAAGGAGGTGGCATGGTGCTTCATCCTCCCTTGGATAACTGGAACCACACCATCCTTCCAGCTCTCTGCAAGCTGTCTTTTTTGTTATAAATACTGCTTCATTAGAAAACTTTACTTCCAAAACAGCTCCTCTGTTAGAAGGCACATACAGAAGCCCAGGGGGAAAAAAAAAAAAAAAAAAAAAAAAAAAAAGAGCTCATATGATTGTCACAGATGCTGAAGGATCTCCAGATTTCTAAACAGAGTGTTTCCCTATTTCCCTAACCAAGAAGTCCCACAGTCCCAGGCCACCTCCCAGTCTCTCAGTAATTACAGAAACTGGGTAGCGAGAAGTATTTCCTCAACTGTTTTGGAACAGTTTTGGACCGATACAGCTGTACCTGCAGATGACTGTAGATCAAACGCAAACATCACTTTGCATGTTTGTTTTCCAAGCCTATATTGAAAAACTCGGAGCAGCACTGATAAAATCCAGCATGTTGCATAAATTTGGAGAGAAGCCAGCGCCTCATTTACTCGGTTGGCTCTCAGCCCATACAAATTGCCACTTTTGAATGACTTAAGAGCACTGAGGCATACAGGTCTTCCTGGTGCTATTGCCACGAGCTATAATAGGATCAGGGTGCAAACTACTTGCGTGCTGTAGAGGACAAGATGAGTGGGCCACACAGGACCAAGAAGTGTTTGAAGTTTTAGGATGATAACTGTGGCTTGTCTGCATCGAGCACCATCGCCACATCCCTGACACATTCCAATTAGCAGGTAGCTCCTGCCTACAAAGTTCTCCCAACTAACAAATTGTCTTTGCGGCACCTTCACCTTTTTTTTTTTTTCCTTCTTCTTCTTTCTCCCCCGCCTGGTTGTTCAGGAAAGTTACAAATAGTAATAGAGAAGGCCCTGTGGGGAGATACCAGAAAGATCAGTGGTCTGGATACCAGGAAAGAGGAAGAAAATAACATGTTGCTTGTTCTGAATAAGTTTGCTGAAAGAGGAAATGGGATAACTTTTTGTCCAAGGAGCACAGGATGTGAAGCAATGGACTTAAGTGGCAACAGGGACGGTTTAAGCTAAACATCAAGACAATTTCCACAGAGGTATGGTGAGGTATATACCAGTAAATATCAGTTCTGTATTTTAAGAACTGGCTAAGCAAACACCTGTCAGGCAGAGTTTAGGCATAAAAAGTCCATTTTAGGGCATGCAGCCAGGCCTAACAACTTCCCAGGATCTCATACAGACATCTTTTCTAAGATTTTTCTAAGCTTTATTTACCTTTTTTGTGTGCCTGCCTGCCTACTTCTCTATTATTAGCCTTTCCTTTGGCAAAGTGGTTTAAACGGTAACACATCACCTTATTATACAACTTGAAGCCAATATCTAATGTTTCTCTCATTCATCTACTGAAAAAGATTAACTACACTGATATATATTTTCAATCGAAATGTTCTTTGAAGTATGATGGATTTATGCACAAAATGCTAACCTTAAAAAAAAAATCAAATTTTTTTTGGAAAACATCAGGTTCTCAATGAAAACCTCCGCGTTTTAGAAGACAGTTTTTAGCAAAAACTGTTTTTAAGTTTTCACAAGAAAAAAGTAACTTCCTAGCTTGAAGTAATGGCTGCAGTATTCCTTTCCTGATTCTTTTTTGCCATTTCCTTCAAACTCCCCATTAGTGAGCCATTTTGATTTCTTTACTTTGTAAAGATGAGCATGTGTTTTTCATAAAACATAAAGGCAACCAAAATATTAAGACTAAAAATGTTGTTTATATTGTATAGATAGCCATTACACATATGCATATATGCATGGGCGACACACACCAGCCATACCTCATCTTTGTAGATTCATAACCTGCTTAATCTCTGTTTAACTAAATCCAACCAGGGAAGCCCTCTGTCCCCAAATGCTGCTCTGCCTTTATCCCAACAGGCGAGCTCTGGGCTCCTCTGTGGATGTGATTATTGCTGTACAATTCCTTGCCTTTCTCTCAGGGCCCTTCTCTTTATGCAGGATGACTCATTAGCCTTTTTCCCCGGCGGGGAGCTGACATCCAATTAACTAGCTGACAGTCCTCTAGTGGCTCCCACTAGTCCTGTAAGGCTCTGTTTACAAACACAGGCTGTTGCGCCCATAAGGGAGGGGAAGCTGAAAGTCCCCCTGCCAGGCCAGTTTGTTCAAAATCTTTAGAGCCCTTCAAACAATACCTTTGTACATTGAAGATCGGACATATTGCTTGCAGCAGGATGCAAGTCATCCTAATTGCTGCATCTGCGTTTGGCGGGAAAGGGAGCAGCAATTGGTATCAACACAGGAGCATCGCCGCACGGCAACTGCTAAGAGCTGGATTTCTGCTGGGAAGCCAAAGACAATTAGCAGACAGGGAAACACAGTCAGAAACTTCCTAGTCAGACCCTCCTGAATATCATACAGGATTTCTGGATCGTGATTTAAATCCTAACCTTCACTCCCAGCTCCCTTTCTGGGTTAGGTACAAAACCCCTCACTGATCCAGACACTTTCAAACCTGAGCTCAATTACTTCAACGTTCATGAACACCACCTCCTCTTCTGAAATAACACGCACTTGTCACAAACCAAAGCAGTGGCTGTTTTTTAAGAAGTGAGGAATGCTGACACCACCTTGAGAAGGTCTTCACTGCCCCACTCCGCTTCACGGGGTAAGGAATCGAAGGGAAATGGGTTCTGAGAGAAAATGACAAGCACCAAATCCTGCTTCTCCTTTCCTCCTAAGCTGCTTTGCACCACGCAGACATGCTAATAAGGCGTTATGCTGGCCTTAAGTGCTATTCCATGCAGATCTCTTCCTCACATTACTAGAGCAACATAAATGAGAATTTATTGAGGATTTAAGCCTGAACGTTTAATATCAGACAAAGAACTGAGCTCACAGCAGAGATGCTGACATAGTGATCTCGATAAGGAACTATTGTTATTTGGTTACAATAGCAGACAAAGCTTTCCATCAGAGAAAATCCCTACAAGCAAATACAAAGCAAAGGCTTTAGTCAGAAAAACACTGGAATAGCAGCCTTAATAGCTTAAGAATTTATTTCTCTGCTTCCTCTAGATGACTTAACACGGGATTAACATCTCAGCATACTGAACCTGTAGTACAAATTACATGAGTGCTTCCAACCTACAGCAGCACAGTCAGCCAGGTGAGCTCAAACCACCTTCAGCAGCCACTTGAGTTTACACATGGGTTTCCCACATGTTGGTCTCCAACTCACCTGCAGCATCCTCTCCCAGGCAGTGATAAGAAATAGCCGAGGGACAGGCACCTCTTTGGTCCAACATCTGTTTCTGCTCTAACCATCTAAGCACAGCCTCCACTAAGAAAAGCTATGGCTGTACCTGGGAGAATTATATTCCGAACATGCATACAGACTCTATCCACTAATTAACTGTTCTACCTCATTACATTTTAAGACAGACAATGATAATTGCCACGTGCATCGTGGTATGACACTGGCTTGGCAGCCACGAGCCAGTCAGCAGGGCAGTGCCCAGCAGCACGTGAGCCGTGTCCTGTGTCACTGTCCCACACCCTGGGCAGGCTCCAGCTGCTGCCTGGTGTGAGTGAGATCCTGCTCTTACCTAAGCAGGAACCCACAGAATCATAGAAAAACTACGGCTCAGTTCCAAATTTAGCTCATGCTTCTCAGGACCTGCTCCAATCAAGTTATGAAAACCTCGAAGAACAACGATTTCACAGCCTCTGTAGCCCCTGCTCCAGTGTTTAGTTACACTTATCATGGCTTTTTACCCCCTCATATCTAGTTCTCATGTAACTTGTCTCAGTTTTTGGCCACTTGACCTTTCACTGTGCATGTCTGAGAAGAGTCTTCTCTGCACTCCCCCATGGCAGTGGAAGACCACTGTCAGACTCCCTCAGCCCATTCTCCAAGCTAAGCAAGCCCAGCTCCCTCACGCTCTTCTCACACATCATGTGCTCCAGCCTCCTGACCAACTCAGCGGCCCTCCTGCTGTACTCTCCAGCTTTTTAGCATCTTTCTTGTACTTCGAAGACCGAAACTAAATGAAGTACTTCAGATACAGCTTCACCAGTGCCTAGCAGAGGTGAGCAGGCATGACCAGGATACAGGTAGCCTTCACTGCCTGCTTCTGCTTTGCCTGGGTAGTCACAGACAAGTTGTTTGTTGGTTGTCTGAAATCATACGTCCCTGTTGTTCTTTCTGCTGCCTAATATTAAAATTGCTATCTTTCTATCCTCAACACTTCCAGTCAAGCAAACTATGAGAACCTTAAAATTGTTTTAAATTCATTATGATCCAAACAGCAACAAGCCCACTCTTCCTGGGGACCATGCGCACCCATGGAAAAAAAAATAGCCTCTAACTACACCATTTTGAATTCTGTGGCATAGCCCAATTCACTTGTGAAAGACCAACAGATGGACAGAAAGAGACACTCTCCTCCCCCTTTCACTGGTGTCAATTCCCATTAAACACTCCTGTGTCCAGACTATGCATGCTGACCACTCAACACAGAGAAAATTGCAATTCACCTTGATGGACTTCCTAACAAGTTCTGCGTGCCTCCCTCCTTCTTCCTCTACCAGCCACGCACGCTCTAAATTTTCCTCTAATTAAGCCCGTACTAAGCACCGAAAATCTGCAGGGTCCTCTCAGACATCCCTTGTCCCTTTCTTTCGGGACCCTCCGGTTCCCCAGTGGTAAGCCCATGGGCAAAAAGCTGACATCTGTGCGGCAGCTCGCCGGCTGCAATCGCAGGTACAGCATGTGTTGCACCTTGAACTACCGTCTCATTTCAGACCCCACCGTTGAGACCAATTAAGTACAGAGCATGCAAGGAGCCGACTGAGTGTCGTGTGCTGACTATAACCACAAGGACTTAGAGGCCACAAATCTGTTATTACCAAGCTGTTCCTGACAGCAGCATGCTGCCTCCTAACAAAAAGGATAGATTAGGATCAATCAGGTCTCCCTCTGGCTTGTCAGTGGGACTTTGGACCACAACTTCCACCCAAAACTTTCCTCTTCTGCTTCTGAACACCTAGCCAGCTCCAGGCTAACAAGGTGTCTGCTGAGTCAAGCATGAGCTGAACCATATGTTCATAATTAGTTACCTTCTTGCTTTGTCGCTAGAGGCACTATCAATAAATCAGCGACAGCCCGTAGTGGCCTTAGGAGATGCAATGAGCCACCCCCAGCCAGCACGCACCCCTCCCTGCCACACAGGCGAGCGGCCGAATTTCATTCCAGCTGTGGCATTGTGAAGTGAATTACCTTTATCCTAATTTAAAAAGCCAGCATGAAATCAAGAGACTCGAGAAAAAGAATAGAGGGGAAGAAAGAAAAGAGGAAGGGGTGGGAGCAGAGGGAAAAATCCTAGCAGGTCAACTCAAAAAAGCCTGGTGAGTGACGGGCTACAGGGATGTACCTGCTTAACCCGTTGCTGTAAGGCTGCCTGATGGCAGCATGCTGACTTCCAAAGCCATTTCATCTCTTATTCCTCAGTGCTGCAGTCAGAGGTTTCTTGTTAAACACTGAAGGGGGGACTCAGTGATATAGTTGTTTCTAAACCAGTCAAACATAATGTTAAGTAGCAGCCCAGCCAGTAGGTAAAGCAGAACTAGGGCCACCAGCTTGAGGGCGAGACAGAGTGGCTGGGAACGCTGCCACGAGGTGAGTGTGCTGCACTGAATGCTGTGCTCAGCCTCGTATGTGAGCAACAGCAGCACGACTAGGGGATACCTTGCAAACAACCAAATTTCCAGCAGGCTGCACAGCGGTCATCTGCGCTCACTGCTCCACTCTGAACCTCAGGAGATGCAATTATAGGGAGAAAAAGAAAAACACTTTTTTTTAATATCATTGAAAACGGTAAGTTACGATAGGCCCAGTGGTGGGCCAGTCCTAAGTGTGCCACACTGAAAAAGCTCCTGTGTTTTCTGTTCATTGATATCAGACTGAGATCAGGTACTGCTCTGATTTGGGATGGCACAGGGCAATAGTCATGCTGCCTGCACTAAGCCACATTCCCTGTATCAATGGAGAGTGCTGGAGACTTCTAGAAAGGGATCCGTAGCACTTGAATCAGGAGCCTGCCCATCCTAGGGGCCTCGCACCTCCACGCGCTACAGAGATTCTTTGTAGGAAAACCAGCCTAACTTAAGGACTTAGACTCAGGTGACCTGAATATCACTGAAAACTAAGTGCTTAAATGATTGCAGTTAACTGCTAGTGCAGTCAGCCTTCCTGCACCAAAACAAAGTCTGTGTTTGCAGTGTTCCAGTTAGCAACTTGTGTTTGGTTAGAGATGCACTTGATGCTGTAAGGCAGAGGAAGTGCTATCACCCTCAATTTCACAAGCAATTTTTTTTTTATTATTTATTATTTATTATTTATTTCCCTCCCCTCCTTTAGATAGTCTCTGGAAGCTCCCCAGCTGCCTGCGCGCACCCTGAAACACTCTCCTCCCCACAGCCCAGCACTCCTCTCCCATTCATATCCAGGAACTGGCACCCTCTCAGGCAATCTCAGAATAAACTTGACACATCCCAGAGGATGTGGAGAAAAAGATTCAAGATTCTTTACAGCCAAAAGCAAGCAAGAATAACTTTCTAGCCCAGTAGTCAGGATATACCTCCCAGATGAAGACAACTCATGTCCTGCTTCCAGCACTCTTTCAGATTTTACAGTAAACATTTGCTGGCCAGAACCCACAAACAGCTGCTAGTGCTGAATTGAGAGGCTGGCCCTTCCCTCCCAGACAGGTGCTTTAACTGGTGGGCTGGAGCCCTGCTCTTGGTTGAGTATTCTCCCTTTGCCAGGAGGCTCTTTTTCTTCATTTTGATGCACTAAAAGAAAAAACAACCAACTATGGAAAAAAAAAAAAACAACTCCTACATAATTTTAGAACACTTCTACATTTTAGTTATCAAACCTATTCACTGAAATTTTCAGTTCTGTCCAATAAGGGGGGAAAATGTATTTATTTTTACATGCTCTCCTCTGTCACTGAGACACCTGAACGAAAACCAAACAGAACTACATTGTTCTGAAAAAGGCTGAGTTTTAAAAATCTGGACTAATTAAAAATCAGACTTGTATAAAACACAAGTAGCTAAAGAGACACCATTGATTTTGCCAGAGTTCCTTGATCTTTTTGTTTCACTTTCACTAAGTAGTAAGTAGTCTTGCCAATCAGTCACTTTGTGTAACCACATTGAAGCTATGACATGGCCTCTAAACCCTTCAGGGGAAAACCAAAAACAAACAAAACAACAAAAACAAACAAACAAAAAAAAACAACCAAAAAGGATGTTAAACCTTACTATCACAGCCAAACTGCCACACTCAAAAACCTACATTCAGCTTACGCACATGCACATTTTAACCACAGAAGTTTTGCTTTCCTATCTGGCAGTACAGTGTCTGGTTGCTTTTGGGTGATAAACACAACAACTTTATTCTACCCCAGGTGAAAATGGAATTCATCCAGTATGCAGAGCTGGGAAATGATGTGGAAGCACAGATGCTGGGATCTCAAGAGTACCTGAACATCTTCAGGTGTCATGAACTTCTTTCAGGAAGCGATGGCTTGCTATCTCCATGCTGCTTGGCAGGTATGTCATAGTTAACATGGCCAAATGACTATATTAATACAACAGCTGTACTTGGGCAATATTAACACCAGACTTACAAAGAAAGACCAATCACTAGTTGTAGACTCTAAGAAGACAATGCTTAAGTGGAAGCTGGGATCCTGACGTAGAACTGCAAATATCTATCACTGTTTCTTCATTTATAAATGCCATTGAAGAATAAAATGTTGGAGTAAGTCTTTAAAAGTAATAGCTAGTAGCTTACAACGACAGCCCACTGAAATGCAAAAACAGACTTTCATGAAGATTTTTTTTCAAATAAGACTGAAAAGAACTTCCGAAATCTTTTAATCACTTAAAATATGCACTTCATAACCTAATTTCAGAAACCAAGTCTGCAGAATCTGAGTACACATCCATCTGCTACCTCCACACTTTTTTTTCCCTTCTGTATATTTCAGTATATGAAAGAGTTATCTTAAGGCACAAATTTCAGGGACTGTATTTACACAATTACCTAAGAATGTCTGCTTAGAAGGTCTTAGAGTTGCAAAAACAAACAAACAAGAAAACAAAACAAAAAACAACACTGAAAATTTGAACCTTGGTAAATCTAATAAGAGACAAAAATGACAAAAAAAATATTATTCTACAGTTTGTCTCAAGATTCAGGGAACATGATTTACACTATTTTAACTCTTTACATGGACAATACGGATTTCAGCATCAAAAAAAGTTTGTTGTTTTTTTTCCTTTTGACTTAAAAAGCAGGCCAACAGCAACATTGCTCCACTGAAGCAAATACACAGATCAAATTATTTATGCCATTAGATGAAATCAACCAATTCTTCTGGATTTGGAAAATGCTGGTCAAAGAATATAACTGTTTGGGGGAGCAGAGGACACACGATGGACCTGGACTTATTGATGGAAATAATCTGGTGAATAATTGTGCTCGGTGAAAAAACGACAGAGAACTGCCCACTGCTCCCAGGCTGTTCCAAAAATAAAACCTAAATCCAATTGCAAGAACCTGAGTGAAGGCTCCCTGATTTATTCCACTGCACAACCTCGATCTGCTTGTGTGGGAGCAGATGGAGGGATGCTAGCAAGCCCTCTAGCGTCCACACATTGCACAGCTCTATAAAACACCACCACGCAGGGATGCCTGAAAACCAAAACATTTTCAGCAACGCCTTATCCCTCCTCACTCACGGCAGCAAACCACATCTTTGAAGGAATAAAGTCTATGATCACTGTTACTCCTGAAAATAAAAATACCTGCACTTGCAGAGGGCTATTCATCGGTCAGAACATCTAAACCAGCATTTTCTTCATCACACATTTTGGCATAAATTGATAAACAAAGAGATAAAGTGACTTGCTGAAGGCTATCCTGCAGGCAGTAGCTGGCCCAGAATTAGTACTGTAGAGCCTTTCAGCTCCCCAGTGAAAGATTTTGTTCTGGGGGGCTCCAGCTTCTTTGTGCCTGACGCATCAGGTGTGCTCGCCAGACACCTCCTCGTAGGTTCTGGGTGCTGGGGGTTTCACCTAGGTCTAAGCTCTGTTACTGAAAAGTAACTCCCTTGATGTTTGACAAATCACAGAACAACAGCCAAAACTTCAAAAACCTCATGAACTTGGGTTCTTATCCAAATTGCATGGCTCAGTTCCACCTTGCATCCACAGAAACAGAAAGGCACAGACACAAAGTGAATGCCTGCGGAATGTCTGCAGCACTTCAGCAGAATACTGAGAAAGAGCTTTGGAGATGCATAGCACAGCACAAGGACAGAAGCCAAAATCCAGTGGTGGGCATCAGGAGTTTTCTGTGGCCCATATCAGAATGCTTGGAGGCCAGAATGTCACAAACACAAACGAGTCTCCAGGACCAAGGGCAGGGAGACTCCATGGAAACTGTAAAACGTACAGGGATTCATTTTCCCAAAGCCATGTTTCAGAGAAACAGCTGTGTTTTCCACACAAGCCCTACATGAAAGTTCTTACTGCAAGGTAGAGTCTCCTCAGAAAGTGTACCCCCTGGAAGAGGGAAGAAGCAAGGGATTTGGAGGGCAATATGCCACATCAGGAGAGTATGACACAGGAACCTTGAGCCAAGAGAAGTCTCTTCTCTGAAGCCTACCCTGCAGCAGCTTACTAATCTCATTTCTTTCCCTGTTGTACTATTACATTTTGCAATGCAATTGCACAAGTGTAAAATTACAGTAAGGCATCGATGAATCCTGCTCTCTCATCCAGGGGCAGTTAAAAACCAAACATTTCTCTTGTTTCTTATTCACTCTGAGGTCTTTTTACATCGCTTTGGCATAGTAAAAGGCTGCCAAGTGGATGCAAGCCTCCCCCACCACCCCTTTCACCTCCAGGACAGCACAGAGTATAACTGTACAAAAAATCCTGCTAGCAGTCAATATCTGCTGCACATCATTGCTGCAACAGAGCCCACACTGCCATTGAAATGTGTAAACTTTTCCTTAAAATGAAATTTCAGCAGAAATTCAGAGGAGAAAACAGCTCTGATGTGTTTGGAATGGAATTCTTCTTTTAAAAAGCTTTGGGATTTGGAAGACATTTACTCTTTTAATCCATTATATCAAAATCATTGACAAAATCACAATGAAACATTTTGTTCCTTCCTAAAAACAAAAAACCAAGAGGAAAAAAAAAATCTTTCACAGAGAATTAAAAAGCATTCAGGTTTCATTCCAACGAGCTGGGCGTCAGGACCTCAGCATTCTTTGAGAAAAGAGATTATTGTCTCCAGCCAGCTCTGGTGTAAGCCTGTAAAATCCTCTGCCAATCTTTTAGATGAATTACCAGCCAACTAATTCCTTTTCATCACCAGTTCATCGAACACTACCTGCACGGACTAGGAGCTGGAGAGTTTGTGTATACGGACAGAGCTGTTTTACTAGAATGTCTCCCTAGTGACTTACTGTTTTAACTCAGCCTTTGAATGGCGTGCACAAAAACCCTGACATCTTTCTCAGCTCGTGACAACAACATCCTTCACCTTCTGACCCCCAACACATTTCCACGCATCCTGGGATCTTTCATTCATTATTGATTAGGAAAGGCAGTGCTATACAGCTCTGCAATGAAGAGATGCCCTCACATATATTTACTCAGATCAGAGATCTCTGCCAAGCCTCCCAGCTGCCAGCCAAGAATGAAAAGTGCCCAGCACTACACCCAAGGAGAGATGGAGGGGAGCCAGACTGCCAGCTCCTGAGCACCAGCCAAGAGGAAAAGCAGCACTAAATAGGTGAAGTCCAGTCCATAGGTACCGGCAACACGGTGCACATCTGAGAGCCCACAGACCAGGTTATGAAGCAGGCAGATGCATGCATCAGCGGCTGATGAGACATGGAGCCCCATCCAGCTCTGCATCTGGTCCCATGAAAATTCATCCCAGTTTGGATGAAACCCACGAGCTAAGCTCTTCTGGCAGGTCTCCCTGCAAAAATAGTTTGACTTCAATAGAAAACACCATGGAGAAAAACATGGCTTCTCAGCACACCATTGTTTCTCTCATACACTCAGCAATTTCACCCAAACCGTGATTGATGGTCAACCCTCATAACACAGTCAAGAGAAACTGTTTCTATGATCTGTCATTTAACCACAGGGCTACCTCAGTGCATTTGTTTGCACCACAGAATCAGAGTATTTACTTTTTATACAATATATACAATGGCAATAGCAACAGGTTCCCACCCGTAGTTTTCAAGAGAACCTATCAGGATGTCAAGAGGCAGACATGAGATCGGTATCTCTTTAGGACCTTATTTTTTTGTTACAGTTCCAGCTCCTCCAAAGGAAATAGCAAGACACCTACAATGTAAAGGGACTGGGATTTTTTCTGAGATAAACACAAAAGCAGTGCAATTAGTGTCCTCCTGTGATAGGATATCTAGAAGAAAACTCCAGAATGATAGAAAGTTTTCTTCTATTTATTTTATTACCATGATACTCTCACCCTCAATGACAGTATAGCAGTGAATTCTATAAGCATATTCCATGCTACACAAAAACAGCACTTTTTATTTGTCTTTTCACTTCAGGAGATGATTACTCATTCCCACATCTGGAAATATGATGAACTGCAATCTAGAGTGCTCCACACTGAAGAAAGATGAGATCTAATTGCTAGAGGCGTGTTGTTCCTCAGATGATCAGCAAAACAGAAAAATGATTACAAAACCAAACAAAATCAGCATAGATCGTTGCTTATAAGCACATCGAGATTGCAAACACACAGGACAAAAAAGAACCACATAAACTAAAGTCAAAAAAAAAGCAGAAGAGACTAATCTCCACGAATAAGTTTAGATAGGAAGTTAGAATAACATTTCAAACTGTCAAGAAATAAGAAGTAGTACCGGTGTCATAAAAGAACACATGGGAGGGTTGTCATTAAAATTTTTATGAACTGACTGCCTAACAAAACCAGGATACGGGACAAGATGACTCACAAGCCCCTTCAAGTCCTAGGCTATCAAAAGTTGTTATCTAGGGTTTAGCTAACAGATCTCTCTCTGAAGCAGGGATCTTCTGTCCCTTTTAAAACAGCAGTTACGTCCACAAGAGACAACCAGGCTGAGCTGTTAACAGAACACAGGTGATGACAGATGGGTGTGCACTTGTGCACACAACACATGGCACATAAACACCACTTACATTATTCAAGCACATTGCTTACATACTTCATCTGTAAGGATATTTTTCTACATAAGAAGCATGTTACCTATGTATAAAAAAGTTAACATTTTCAGATAAATCTGAAGCATGGCTGCGAATTTATGGAAGTCCATTTATACAAGAAAATGTGATGCAATGGTAATGTGATTTTCCACTTTAAAATTAAGCATGTCCAATAAAGAACATCCTTTCAAAATCCTAATGTCTGCATAGGGTAATAATGAGTTCCTTGCAATGATACTATCCAGAGGATAAGTGTGGAAGATGACTGCAAATTGGGAAGCGCATAAGCTTCTCAGGACCTTAAGCACTACAGGACACTTTCTAAAAGTCCACAAATACTGTCAAAGCCATTCAAGATTAACTAAAAGTAAGAGATACTCATTTGGCTTTTCATTATTTAATTTGAGCGCACCCAGCACTATGTGCATATAAATCCATCAAATAATATCCGTTACTCAAATGAACTTTCTATATCATCACAATGTTACCCTTTTCCATGTTGCTGCTAAAATAAAATTGATTTCCTTTAGAGAGTTAAAAAATAACAAGTGACCCTTTTCAGAACACAGCAAACTAAACACTAGTAATATCAAATTCACTTCTGGGGAGCTGTCAGAGATAAATCTCATCCAGCATGCATGCACCAGAAAATAAAGAAATGCAATCACAAATATCTAAATGTACTGTGTGCCTTCATTTCAAACCACAAGAAAGCGTTAAAGCCACCAAAAGAATCACGTCTGTGTAGTATAGACTCTATCACTGACTCACCATCCTCACTGTGAGAAACCACAGGCAAATCCAGAAGGGTCTGTTACAGTTTTTTGGTTGTCTTTTGAATTTGTTTGCTTCCAAATACTTTTGAAATGCCACAGTGCTACATTGCATAAAAACAGAAGAGCTGGAGTTCAATAGACTGGGGCTCAGTTTGATAGACTGCATTTTACACCTGTGGACTTCATTTGCTGTATTTACTGCCAGCTGACAACAATTTCCAAACTGGTCACTCACCTGAGAGAGTAATAGAAAAGCTAAACATTAGCTTAAAATGTACCAGGAAGAAATAAAAGATTTACCAATGTTCTTCTCTAAAACGTTGGTGAATTACACAGCAGACTTGAGCAATTTTTGTCATCCATCTGAGAAACAGGTCAATGTCAGCTGGAATATTCTCTGAGATGGGTCCCTGTGGTGTATATATTATGTGAAGATTGTAAAAGAGCATGCCTTATCTGACTTAAAAAGCAAGGGAAAAGACAGTACGTGACAGCACTCTGCAAAGACATCAAAGATAAACACTACAGAGGAACAAGGGCTGTCTAAATTCAAGCAAAATATTGGCACTAGGACAAAAGGGATTATAACTGCTATGAATACATTCAGTCAGGAAACTAGGAAGTGCCTAGCCATCAGAGCTCAGAGAGCCTCTCAGTGGGAATGACATAAGGAAAATAACCTAATTAGTTTTAAGAGGGAGACTGAAAAAATATGAAAGTAAACAGCAGGGGATTAGGTTTGGGAAGTGCCTTTTAGACCTGTGTTTGTGGATGAAGACTAATCACAGAAACAATCAGGACCTGTATCTGAACAAATTTCCACTGAAAAGCATTCTTGCAAATTAGTCTCATCAGGCTTAACTAATCACACATTTAGTTCACAAACATCATCAGAGATTCATGCAAATACCAGATACCTGTATGTACCCCAGTATAGGTCCAATACTGGGACATATTATATGAGCCTTTTTTTTTTTTTTTTTTGCCACCAATACACTTGCCATTCCTAAGAGGGATAAGAAGCACTGCAGCAGCAATATGACAGAATAAATGAAGAGGCTTTTGGGTGAGTCTAGACATCTGTGCAGGTGGCAGCATGAAAAGTAAGACTGACTGAGGTAAATCCAGAAAAATAATAATATTTACAAATAGTTTAAGAAAACTTTCATACTTCTGTAAACCATCACTTCTGGAAGCCAGTTCACAATTGTCCAAACACAATTTTAGAGCCATTTCTACATAGAAATGCGTTAAATCAGAAAAATCCAAGGAGGATTAGCTTCATTATTATCATTTAAACAAAAATAATAATAAAATTTAATGAAAATTGAATTTAGTTAAAACATTGATAAACATATGTACACAGAATCCAACAGTAATACTACAGTATTCACAAATGTCTCATCCCTGAACTTTCACTCCAACTGAGGTGCCAGATTAACTACAACAAGCAGTAAGAGCTCTGAGACTAGCTGCCTCAGATAAACAGGAAAAGAATTAGCAGGTGAATGTTACTTGGTTTTGTTTTACGTGATACATTGATGTATAATTGCTAATGTGACTTGAAGCTTTTCTATCATCATGTGTAACATCCCCAGCCACTTTGCAAAATTAGCTCTTTCTCTCTTACACCAACTGCATTTGGCCTTCCCTTGACAGAATATCACTCAAAAGTTATCTCCCCAAACCTATGAGGCAGTTGGGCTCTGATACGGTGGCCTGTTACCATGTACCATCCTTCATTCTCGGGCATGGAAACCATGATGCAGGGAGTCAAAATGAATTAGTTGAGCTTAGAAAGCAAAGCCAACAGTATAAAACCAACAAGATGCCAGCTTTGTAGATGCAACAATAGGGTGACCACTGGTTTTGTTCATACCTGTTTTTCACTCAGTGTGTCCACACTCCTCCTACCACTTCTCAGAGGCAAATAGCATGCCAGAGCATACATGCTTCAGCCAAGAGGAAGCACAGAGCCACCAGCGTTGTGCCAGGCAAAGGGCCACCTAATAGCAACTATGGGCCAGCATAGAATGAATCATAAAATCATAGAACGGCTTGGGTTGGAAGGGACCTTAAAGATTATCCAGTTTCAAACTCCCTGCCACATGCAGGGATGCAACCCACTAGAACAGGTTGCTCAGGGCTTCATCCAACCTGGCCTTGAACACTTCCAGGGATGGGGCATCCACAACCTCTCTGGGCAAACTGTTCCAGTGCCTCATCACCCTCTAAGTGAAGAATTTCCTCCTAGCCTCTAATCTAAATTTCCCCTCTTTTAGTTTAAAACCATTCCCCCTCGTCCTGTCATCATCTGATTGAGCAGCAATCCACCCACTCAGGTCCACAAAGCAGGAAGGAAACTTTCCCTGCCCCTGCAGACATGCTTTTAGACACTCGGTGCACCATGAGGAACGAAACGTGAAATGACATTGCAGGGGAACTTTTGGACCAGATGATGTGGAGGTCTTTTGCAACCTTAATAACTCTATGACTGGGGGGCATTACAAGAGGCAGCCCCTCCGCAGGGGGTATCTGTGGTACCCACAGGGCCGAGCAGAGCCGCCTGCAGACCCCAGGGGAGGCCCACAAGCAGGAACACCCCGGGGCTGCCTGCCCTGGCTGAGGCAATTCCCCCTACAGCCACCATTACCCCCCCAGCCACCATTCCCCCCCTCAGCAGACGCTGGCTGATGACGTCACCGGGCCCGCTCGCCTCTCCCAATGGCGGGGCCCGGCGCTCCCGCTGCCTGAGGCAGCCCCAAGATGGCGGCTGCCTCGGCTGGCCGGGGGCTGAAGCTGCAGCTCCTGGAGGGGCTCCCGGGGCCGGGCGGGCACCGCGCGGCCTCAGCGCCTCACGCAGCGCTGTTGCGGGCCCCGCCGTCCCCTCCAGCCCGCCCGAGGCTGCCCGGCCCGCCGCCTCTCCCGCCCTGCGGCCTCTGGGGGCTTTGCCTGCCTGCCCCTGGCCCTTCCCCAGCGCGTTACTGCCCCGTGTGTGAGGGAGCAGCCGCTGCTGCATAGCCCTGGGAGGTCCCCTGAAGCAGCCCAGAGAAGGGACTAAAAACAAGCCAAGCACAGCAGTATGGGGCCCTGATGCCCACTGGGAGCATTTCATTGTCCTTGTGGTCCTGGCGAGCCCCCCAGCCAAGCTGGCACCTGAAAAGCGGGGGTTATTGCAGCAGTTAGTGGACAGACTGTGCAGAGCTGGGGTTTAGGAAAGCTGACATAGCTTGGTGACCCAAGGCTGGGTGTGGTGTGGCTCAGGAGCGCAAGCCCTTTATAAAATGCCTCTCTTGGAAGAAAACATAATCGAGGCGGGTGATGGCAGCGATTTAATTTGGCATAGCCGCCAGTTTACCTTGGGCAGCAACCTAGGAAAGTATGCCAGTAAGAAAAGAATATAAGTGGCCCTCTTGGTTTTTATTGTCCCTGAGCCTTGCTAAATGGGTAACAGCACTGAGCATCCTTCAGGGGGGAAATGAAAGACCGTCCCATGTGCCAGCCTGGCCTGCCTTTGGCCCTGCCTCACCGTCAGCTGGCTGCAGCTCGTGTCCTCAAGCAGGTCGGGTCACCTCCCTGAACAGCCCTCACCATGGCAGGAGACAGGATCCTGACCGAACAACTGCTCTGCTGTTAGCCTTATTCACACCATCCCCTATGCTATTCAAAGACAGACCCTCACTGAAGAGGTTTTTGACTTTTTTTTTTTTTCCCTGGGAAAATCCAAAGTCTATCTACAGATTTTAGTTGCCATGGAACTGCTTTGAGTTAGAGGTGACTGTATGCAGACAATCTTTCTTTTACACACCTGCATATGGCTTTTGCAACATTACCCTGTATGATAGTAAATCTTACACCATTGACACTGCATTTTTATCCTGAGATCTTCTCCTGGAAACCTGGGGCTTGACAGCAATCTAATTCCCAATAAAGTGAGACTTTTGCAGAAGCTTGTCATTGCAGACTGTATTGCTCTGAAATCTGTGCTTTCTTTCTCATCAGAACTGTCCACAGAACTGCCCTGGATCATGTTTGCTTTTACACACCCCCAGGAAATTGTGGAAAACTCACTCCCTCAGCCAGGCATGTTGGACAAACTTGTTTCCTCCTGCTGGATTTTACAGCTGCAAACAAAGCTTCAAAACAAAACAAAACAAAACAAAAAAACCTTACTAGCAACACCAACAGCCCTGCTCTGAACATGTGGGATGCTTCCCTGGATCCCTGCTCATTTCCTGGAGTGAAACTCAGACACACCAGCTCAGTGCTGTCCTGAAGTGTGTGGAGGCTTTTTTTTTCTCTCTCTCCTTCTTTTCTTTTCCCTCCTTCCTTGTGTTGATTTGTGGGGCCAGAATGACTTTGATTTCAGCAAGTTTGCTGTTTATTCACGTCACAAGTTTGACAGCTTTACACCAAATCAGATTGCTGGGTTTCAGGAGAGCTCTGAGGCGTCACTGGGAGCTCCTTTAGATTAAACTCGCCTCCCCGGTCTCCCCCCTCTCCCCCTCCTTCAGAGCCATTTAAACCTCGCTGGGGCTTTAACAGAAACGTGCTCCCAAGACCTGCATTTCATTCTGCCTCTAACATGGTAAGTGCTCTTTGCATTTCTCTCGACCTGGAGGCAGAAAAGGAGCAGCTGGTCTCTTTGCCTTGGGGCTTTGCAGGAGGTTTTGTGCCCTCTAAGATGGGGAAGGAAGAGGGCTCTCCTCTACCTGCAGGAGCAGTCCCTGCTGCTTTGCCTTCCCAAGGATGAGCAGATTCCCCTCTCGAGGCTCCAGGCTCTGCCGTTGCTTTGCAGAGATTCAGATCGTGCTTATTTGGAGGGAAAAGGGGTGACTCCAGAGACAACCCCCAGGCTTTGCTACTGTGCAGTCTGGGACTCCTGCAGAACGGCAGGGGCAGAAAAGAGAGCAGGCAGCCTGGAGGTGACTCCGCTAGCTTTGTGCAGCTGTAGACCTGAATCAAGCCCTCAAGGTGGGACGAATGAACCGGCCGAGGACAACCTGGCTCCTCTCTCCATCTTAAACCCCCTCAGGACCGTAGCATTTCCCAAGGCACCGCAGGAAACTCAGCCCCCTCCCTGGCACACCTCTGCTCAGAGCCCCTCTGCCACGGGGGGCTGCGGCGGGGGCGGCACCGCCGGGTGCCCAGCGGCTGAAAGTGGGGCCGCTGCGGTGCCACCGGGCTGGGGGGGGGGGGACATGGGGGGGCCGGGTCCCCGAGCGGGCACCCGGGGCGGGGCTGGGAGCTACCGGGGGGGGGACAGCGGTGCCCTCCTGAGCTAGGCATCTGAGCGAGCCCCAGCTGGGACAGAGGGGAAGGGGTAAGGAGGGAATAAGGGGAGAGGGGAAAGGGGGGGGAGCCCTTCCCCGTCGAGGGGGGACCCTCCCGGAGCGCTGGGATGCTCCTCACCGGGATGCGCCCCGCTGAGGGTCCAGAGGAGGGCTGACACCGCCTCCCCCCCGGGGCTTGCCGCAGCCGGAGGAGCAGGAGAGAGGAGAGGGGGGGACCCAGCCGCCGCCCCCCCCATCCCCACGACCCCTTTTCCTTCCGCAGAGCGGCAGCCGGCCGTGCCCGCAGCCGGACTTCAGCGGGGGGCCGGGCTGCTCCTGCCCCTGGCCGGCCCCCGGCGAGGTTTCCAGGGAGAGCGGGGCCGCCGTCTGCGCCGCGGAGCCGCCGCTGCACGGCCAGGGCCGGCGGGAGGCTCGGCCGCCCGGTAAGTGGGGGGCGAGGGGGGCCCGGCCCCGGCAGGGAGAGCGCCGCGGCCCCGCGGTCGGAGCGGGCTAACCCCGCGCTGCTGTCGCCCAGGCCGGCTGTGCACCCCCGAGCTCGGTGGGCAGGACGAGGCGTGGCGGGGAGACCAGCTGTCCTCCCAGCTCTACAGGAACAAGCAGGTAAGGGTGTCCCCTCCTCGGCATCCCGCACTTCGCTGCGCACCTTCTGGGGCTGGTTCGGGGGTGGGGAGCGGGGCTGACCCCCTTCTGGCGGTTCTCTGGTCCTTGCTTGAAGCGTTTGTCTCCTCTGTGTTGTCCCACGAAGATGGAAGCTGTTGAGGGTTCCCTGCTCACCTTCCCCCCTCTTACTGCGCATTGCACAGGGGAAGTCCGGGGACTTCAGGCTCTAATGTTGCGGAGCCTCATGCTGTTAACTGAAATTACATTATGTCTGTCCTCCTAATCCACCAGGATTACCTTCATGAGAAACGATTCCACCAGAATTACCTACTCATATATATGGAGAATCAACCATTTTGACCAACAAGCATTGCCTTGTAATTTTCTCTCCTTTCCTTTTTTTTTTTGTACATCACATCAAGCAGCAGGACAAATTCTGAACAGTCCTAGATGAAGGAATTCCAGAGAGATCATTCTGAAGAAAGACCTGGAGTGATATTTTGACACATTAAAGTAAATGGAAGCTCATTTACTAATTTTAAGGTCCCTGGAATCAAATCCTAGTTCCAGACATCAGTGTACTTCGTTCTTTGGCTCTACCTTAATCATTTAAATCAGTGTTTTTCAGCCTGTGGTCAGCAGATGCCGGGTACAGGAGATCCTGCCAATGACAATTGCATCTTCCTTCTGTATCCTATCCCCATAAATTGTTAGCCTCCAGCTCCTTTCTCCTTTTCTCCATCAGCCAACTATAAATTGGAATGAGAGGGATGTAAAAGGATGCTTACTGCCACTCAGGAGGAGATCTGGTAGCTGCTGTCATGCCCATGACGGTTTCTGGCTGTTCATGGGACTACCTGTAATTCTTTTCTGTCATTATTCCACAGTTACAGGTGGTTGTGGTTTGGTTTTTTTTCCTCTCTCCAGAGTAATCTTTTCAAACACTTACTAAAGAATAAAAGTCAAAAGTGAAAACTGAACAATCTTGCCACTTAGATATACAGAAGCAAGAGGCTTGAGGGGATGGGTTGCGTTCACAAAGCAAACACCCAGTTCACCAAATCCAAGCAGCCTGTACCATAGGGCAATTGCTATTAAGTTACAGAGTCAACACCTATTCATCAGTATCTCTACTCCACAGCTTCAAGATACTTTGCTTCAGAAGGAAGAGGAACTTGCTAGGTTACATGAAGAAAATAATAACCTCCGCCAATACCTGAATTCTGCCCTGATTAAATGCTTAGAAGAAAAAGCCAAGGTATTGTACTCAAGCCTGTTGTATAAATGTGTGCAGAAGAAACACGTTGAATAGATACATGCCATTAAAATATGTGGAAGGTCTAAGAGTGCAGACAACCCGCAGCTGAGATCTGCTTTTTAACTTCACAGAGCTGTGAAATTGTTGCTCATGGTTCTCAGGTGATGGTTTCCTTCAGGAGTAACGTCCTATCAGGTTCTGACTGTGGAGACATTGTAGCCCATAGCATGATTAAATTTAGGTTATAAGTAGAGCAAGGTAAAATTATTTGGTCTAAAACTTTTTTTTTTTTTTGCAGTGAGTTCAGATTTGATCATATTAAAATATTTATTGAAATTGTTTTGTCAGTTACTCCTTTGGAGAAGGATTAATTTTTCCATTTTTTATGCTTTGGGTGATTTCTTTTTTGTTTTGTTTTTGTTACCTTCCCATGATACATTTTATTCATTTACATTAGAATACTGATCTTCTCATTTTTTTCCAATCTATTAATTAGTATTATGTCTATTAGTATTATAATTAGCATGTTAAAAATCTTTGTATTTACTTTATTATTTTTTGATATTTTAATTCTCTCCCAAAAGAAAATGTCTTTTTTTTTTTTTTTTTAAACTATTCCAGACTTCCCCATGAAAACAAGTGATTATTTGCTCAGCTCTTTGGATTGGGCATAGGTTAAAAAGGCTTACAAAAAAATAGGGGCCTTTCCTTTTACATCCTATTCCCAGCTGACAATGTGGCACATCCGTCACTCTGCCGTGCCAAGACCTGGCTCCTGGTAGTAGAAGAGGTCTCCTTCATTGGGCCTAGCAGGGAGACGTGGCCACCCCTCGATGCTATGTGGAAGAGAGTCCAGTGTGACACTGTCATGGGAGGTGGCCAAGCAGCGAGTTCATGACATGGTAGGGACCTTCCTTGTTATTCCTGCCTTTCTTTGACCATCCCTGGGCGCCTGAAGGGCCTTCTTCCCGGGCTATTGGCAGCCGAGGTGGATGAAAGAGCTCAGAGTCGTGGAGGCTGCAGCTCCAAGCTCTCCCTGGCTGCGAATGCACCTGCCCCAGCATGACTTACCTCAGCATCCTCCCTCTTTGTCAGGCTGCCACATTCCCCCCCAATACCCCACTCACCTGCCAAATGCTGCTGGCAGCACCAGCATGGAGAAGTGCAGCACAGCCAGACGGGAGCTCTCATTTCACGCCTTACTGAGTGAGAATGCAATCAAAGCACAGGCCTTATTGACATTGTCAAATTCTTCTCTTTCAGCGACTCGGTTGTTTCAGAGGCTGTAAGGACAAAATAATTAGTCATATTCCATATGTTTATGGAGTCCAAAAATAACACAGAGTGGAAATAAAAATATTTTTATAAGGACAGTAGTAACTGCTTTGCCCATCTAAAATCTGAGATCTGAGATCAGAAATATGTTACTTACTGGTAACTAAATAATTGACCTTTAATCTTATCTCTTTTTTTTTTTTTTTTAATAGAAAGTGCTATCCTGCCATGGCCAAAAAAACTCTGCTATTCTCAAAAACACCAAAAGGAGATTAAAAGAGGACTACTGCTTTACTCCTCAAGAAAATCCTCATGCTTCCAAAGCCAGAAGGAACCTCTTTAATGAATTCACTGCCTGTGAAGAGCAAGCCAGTCCTGCTGTGGACAGCTGGGTCTTGCAGACCTTAGGACTGAAAGATGTCGACACCATCGATGAATCTTCAGCTAACTACAGTGCCCTGTCCTCAGACCTTGGAAAAGATTCGTACTGCCTGAGCCCCAATGAAGCAATAGACTATGGCCACAGCAAAGGAGCAGCAGCAGCATATAGCTACAGCCACATGCCTTCAGTTAACAGCAGTGTCCATCCATGCAGCACGGACTCTACCTTCCTTCCCCAGTTTCCTTCAGCACCCTGTGTCTCTTCACCAGTGCCAAGTGTTTCCTCCCTCCCAGCCTATGGGTTGCCATATTTGACTAACGATTTGTCACCTAACAGAACAGAAGTGGCCTTCACAACATCTCTAAGTCCTCACCGCAATGTGAGAACACACACCTTCCACCAAGGACAAGCTTTTGTGCGCAGAGAAGATGATGGAGGATGGAGATTCACCTGGGTGCCCAAGCAGGCTGAATAAGGCACCTGCATCAAGGGTCAGCTAGAGGGGATGTAAGAGACATACACTTCACCCTGTGCTCGAGACAACTTCAGGCATCAGAAACAAGCCTGTTAAATGTTACCCTGCCACCCACCCATTCGTCATTCCCTTCCAGATTTTCACAGGTGTGGCTCCGGATTGCACTGAGACAGGTATCTGCCCCAGGCCAGGTGTTTAGATTGGACCTAATTCTCTTGTGCCTGTGTTGAGATACCTTCTTTTTCTTGCATCATGGTTTCTTTGTCATCAACTATTCCTTGTTAACTCATGTCTTCCAGACTGAACTACTTTCAGCATTGACGGTCACTCCCACATGCATCAAACTGGAAGGGATTTGGGGAATACAGTTTGGAAATAACATCTCTCCCCAACATCCACAGATGACAAAGATGGCATAGGCTGAGGGTCAGCAGTGTCTGTGATTTGGGTCTCTCTTGGCTATGTAGATTGCCTTGGATTAAGGCAACCACTCTATTTGTTAACGTGTTACACTAGGTTGCCCTACCTGCAGTCACTTGGTACTGTCATTATTTATTTTTTTATAATAATTCATAACAGGACTTGCTTCTGTTGCCTAAAGGCTACTTAATTACAAGCGATCCAGAAGTTTAAGAGATTTTCTGCTGCTGTGATTAAAAGACTGATGTGTTTTCTGCATTGTTTTAAAGGTATTTTATCTGTCAGGAGTTAAGATAGTTAGAGCCCTGTATCTCACCAACTTTAGCTACAGAACAGGAACTAGATTTGAAGGTGCTGTGGAGTAATGACACTGCCATCTCCAGCCAAGGCCCTGATCTGATATATTAGTGGCAGGCATTTTCTCAGCTGTGGTTGAAGTACACTCAGAGCACTTCTTTCTTCTGCAAAACATGCATTCCCCTCAGCTGCAGGATCCCACTAGCCTTCTGATCAATTTTCATCCCTGTCTACTGGCCTAATAATGGATGTTTTTTATAGAAGGAAGCCACTCCTGGCTTCAGAAGTGGTTTCTGTTGGTTCCATTGGGCTGTTTTGCACTTGTGAAAGTGGAGATGTTGTTTCTAGGGAACAACTTCTTGACCTTTTTGTCTTGATCTTTGAGATCATGCAGAGATTTCCCTGCAGTCAACATCAGCCCAGAATCAGGGCTGCTTCCTCCTCCCCACCATACCCTTCATGCTTCCTGTGTGAAACGCTTCTTATGTTTCTCCTGGTTTGTGGAGGCAGTATCACTTAGTGATTAGTGAGTGTTTGGGAATTCAACCTTCAACACCACCTCTTGCCTCTCCATGTCTCTGTCAGGCAGTGGTGACCTGAAGCTAAGACCGTGACTACCTTGAGAATGTTTTAAAATGCCTGGCGAGGAGGTGCTCCAGCACTGCCCAGAGCTGTTGGTAACACTATTAATGACGTGAAGTCAACTGACCTGCAGTAAGCTCACTGGTGATGTTTGTGTTACATTTGTTTTCCGCTTTATAGTAGTTTGATGCCTAAACATTGGAAGCGAAGCGAATGATTTGGTTATTCTGGCTTTCAGAATGGCCCCAGTGACATTGAGGAAGTACTTTCATAAGTAAAAATAACCATATGTGAGGATTTCCTTCCAGTGGGCTTATTTTTCTATAGAAAACTAGATATTTTATTTTTTAAAGGATAAAAGCATCTCCCAAACAGCCTCTTGTGCCTTAGAATTGCAATATTTGGATTTCTCCATAGGAGCAGTAGTGATTTCCCAGAAGACTTTTAAATAAATGACTGTATTTCTGTGTAGTTACTTTAAAGTCATAGGGCAGACTTCCAGAATAGGCTATTTGAAAGCATTGATTGTAGGCACTATTGCACTGGATTAAAAACAACAACGCACATGAAATAAATACAAGATTATTTTTTTCTGGGGTTTTGTTGTAGTCTGTGAAAATGTGGCCAGCTGATAAAAACTGGTCAGGCAAGACCACTGATCTATAGCACTTTTCTGCTTTTCCATGAAAGTATATTTAAAAAAAAAACTGTCCTACAAACAGTTTATTTTTTAAGGCATTTTTCTACTAATAGACTCTAGATCTACTATATAATGTGACACTGAAGAAAATAACTCCATTCACTGGAGTTTTTATTGGTGCATATGAGTGCAGAAAATATCTGGCCTTAAGTGATGGGAAGCCCTGGTATTTGTGGTGATATGGGATGAACAACATGCAGGCAAATAAACAGTGTGGCCAGAGGATTATACCCAACACAGCTGTAGATACCACATCATTCAAAGCAGCTGTAAAACTTAAGCAGAGAAAGATCTCTGTATTCTAATGGTGCTCGATACCATTGCCTATGTTTTTCAATGATACGGAGTCAGCAGCAGTAACAAATACATCATTTGTTCTGTCAGCAAATATTAAATCTTATTTTGTTTTCTCTAAGGAGAGAAAACTTTTCCCCATTTGACATTTCCTTTCCACATCTTTAGATCAATTCATTTGAAAGTTTCTTTGCAGAGAAGCAGCACACAGCAGTCAGATCTTTGGTACAATTCCAAGTAGGGTTTCAGCAAAACTGAAACAATGCTCGAATCTTTGCAGCATTTTGTAAAAGGATGACTGGCCCCCTTGTCTCATAGCAAATAAATTATAGATGTAACTGAATAGTTCAATGAATACTTCACCTAAACATATCTTCCTCTTTTGCTGCGGGCTCCTGAGTTTTGCTCAGCACAAAAATATGGAGTTCTGTGGCAGGGATTTGTGTAGAGTCCCATAGTGCTGCTCCTGGCTTGCAAACATGAAAACTTACAACTCTAGTTTAGAAAACTGTGAGAAAATGTATCTGCTGTCTGCTACATGTGAACAATGCTTCCGATTGCCATAGCAGAAGGAGCACACTGGAAAAGAAATTCACCAAATAACTAAAGGTGATTTTTTTTTCCCCCAACACCATCATTTGAACAAGTATTTCCTTAGCTATCATTAAGTACAATGCAAACAAGACTACTCTAGCACCAGTGCACAATAAACAAGCCAAGGTGAGGACTGAGACTCTTCTGCTTTTCTGTTTCTCTAAAAACAAGAGGAAGCACCTCTGGATTCTGATATGGCCTCTGGTATGCTACTTCATTTCTGTGCTTTGATTTCTACTGGTTCCACCAGTGGTGGAACCAGTTCAGAGCAGTTTAACAAGAAAACACAATACTTGCTGCTGCAAACTGTGTGAGGTTCCCTCTTGCCCAGGAGCAGCTCCAAATGTGTGTACCTCTGGGACTGGGAGGCATGACTTAAATGGCCCAGGGGCACTGGGAGGCTCTTTGGGCAATGGGAACTTCATCGTCTGTAAATACTCATTTTGTATTAACATATCTGTTTTATTTTTTTATTTGAAGTTCTTTTTCTTTGTGAATGGAACACATGCAGCTGCACACTTTAAAACAACCCATGTTTCTAGAATGTATGCTATTAGAAACAGAAGTTAATTTAACACTTGATGTTTGATTTTTGTGATTGAGAGTCTATGATTATACATAAACATCAATTTTACCTGTGTAATTAAGTTTAAGTTATGTCTAATAAAACTTGAAATAACATCTAATTGATGCAAATCTGCCCACAACTACACACTTAAACATCTATTAAACAGCCATTGTTCACACTGCACAGCATAACACCTAGCACCTACACGCCTCTTCAGAGGACTGAGAGAGATCTTTATTTCCTGCAAACACAAGTGTCCACACAAGCAGGTGCAGCTTGTGAGCACGTTATAACAGAAGTAAAGATGCAATAACCACAGGTATGCCACTTCAGCCAGGGCTTGCACAATGCCTTTCAGTGATCCATTATTGTTTTGGCTAAGAAATAGATTCCACACTACAGAAGGACTAGGACCGAGGGAAGTACTGTGCTTTTTTTGTCTGTTATTTTTGCAGCAAACCCACTTAATAGACCTACACCTTCCTTCTTAGTCAGCTGAGCATCATGATAGTACTCTGTGTACTCCTAATTTTGACTCTGAAGTGACGAATTGTAAAGTGGTACCGAGGTGTCATGTAAAGAGACTGAAGATGAGAGAAAAGCATGAGTAAAGAATGCAAGTCTCCATTTAGTCTGCTATACTCAACACCAAAAGTAAAACTGTTATTAACTTCATTTTCTGACTGGGAGAAGGTTTAGTAGTGACCAGACACCAGCTAGGACCAGCAAGATCAATTTTTCATTGGAAAGCGAGATTATTATTTTTTTAATTGCTCCTGAGATACAAAAAGAACCTTCTGCTTTAAACTCTTTTGTCCTCTAGAAGCCACTGTTAGCCTAGCAGATGATTCGGAAACATTCTGGCTTGTTGCCAGGTAGATGACACCGTCACAGAGAGAGCAGTCTATAAATAATTCGTAGAATGAGTTGTGATTCACCTAAAATGCCATCTTTCCAGTCATTCCTCTGGTTCATCAGTTGTGCATCACTGAGTTATTTCAAGGCTAAATATTTACATGCACCGCAGCCCAAGGAAATCAGCATAATAGTGGAGTGCAAGCAACGGAGTATAAACATCATCAGGGGCACAAACATCTGGGAGGTCTGCATATTTCCTGATTTAGCCGAAATCCCCACTCAAGTAGTAGCTGCGACACTGGTACGGTTAGCCAAAACTCCCAGTCACCTCTTCAGAAGGCTGTTATCCAAAGAACACACTCTTCGTTTATAAAAGCAACGTACACATGGCTAACATCTTCCACAACCGCCGCGTTCCCTGTTAATGATCACAGAAGAAAGGGTCAAAAAAACGGGAGCGTGGGCGCTTTTCGGCGCTTCCAGGGCTTCGGAACGTGCCCTTAGAAGAGGAGCGGGACAGGCCAGGAGCCTCCCCCGGGCAGGCCAGGCCGCAGCCGGCACTCCGAGGGCCGCCGCGGCAGCGAGGCGCTCCCGGGGCCCGGCCGCGGCCGCCGGCTCTGGCCATGGTACTGAAATGGCGGCGCAGCCGAGCCAGCGGCCCGCGCAAGGCCCCGCGCAAGGCCCTTTAATCTCAAACATTACATACTTTATTTCACATATCCTAAGTTTTATACCTGGACGCTAAAACTTGTTAGAGTTAAAATCATCATTACTTTTTTCGTCGTTGTTATAGGGTTAGGTCGACTATCCAGATGGCAATATAGGGTCTGTTATCTGGGGAATGCTATTCGGTCTTTAAATACTCTCAGGTGAATTCTGCTCTCATTTCCGCCAGTTAGGATCCCAGATGGCCTACCTCTTTTCTAAAAGTTTATCTGAAGTTAAACCATCATAACTGGGACCTGAAATATATAGTATTCTGCTGCACTTTCCATCATCCACCCTGGAATTACATGACAGACTGCTGCTGTGATGATTTGCAGCCATCAAAAGACAGAAAGTAAGAACTGGCTTGCCAGTGATCTTCTATTCTATGCCCCTCCAGTCCCATTTGAATCCCAGCAGTGCAAAATTATCTGGCAACTTCAAACAATAGTGAAAAGGAAAGATCTATGTAAATAAAGAGGTTCCGTGCAGTTTTTAGTTTTAAGAAGTGCTGACATCTCTTTCATTATACAACCCCACAGTTTGAAGGCACAAGTAACTCCTTTCTCTGGGAAATAGACACCACTGGCCAGCCCCAGACAAAATCCTGACCTGACAATAGCGTAACCCAGATCAGCTTTACTTAAAAGCTCAGAAGATTACTGTAGTAAAGTTAAAATTTAGCTCAGCAGTACTTGAACTCATTTACAACTGTTGTACCTGCTTTGAATTCCAGCTTCCTCACCTGGACCTAGAATTAAACAGAACAAGTAGGAATTAAGTGATCCCTCCTTGCTTCAGGAAATAGGGCTAATTTTGATTACCCATAGGTCATGAAATATTTAATGATACCTTTCTGCAAGTGAATGGAGAAGTCCTGATTTAATACTGGTGGGTATTGTTTAAATTTGCCAGCTTCAGTTTCCTTCAAAGACTGATATTAATCTGGTGTTTATTCTTGCCTTCTTACCTGAAGCATTCAACAATACCACTGTGTGAAAGCTGCTGTGTGCCTCCACAATTGTTTCATTTCAGCAGAACTATTTTTCTGAAATAAGTTGTTCATCTTTTGCAGTCTAAAAATCGCACTGCCCACTGAAATCTGCATGAGTTAGTACTATCCCTGAGAACAAATGGAGCTGAAAGAGCTTTAAGTTTCTCCTTACTGAAAGGCCTTTTATCAGTTTGAAATATCATTACTTCAATGGCCCTGTGGCCATTTCAGAGGTGTATAAACACTTGTTGCCTATCTGTTAGCCATTCAATTACTAAGATCTTGATACCATGTAAATATTTAACTACAATAGGGGATATAAATCAGAGAAAGTGATTTTGTTTCATTCCACTGGTGGCAGTAAATCACGGTCTATTCAGACTACTGGGCTACACCCAAGGAGCTGAGCTGTGAACACAGGCAGGCGTTATCTAAGATTTCCTGTAAAGCAAGTCCTAATCTAATTCAGACTTCATGGGGGGAAGACAAGCAGTATACACCACAACTCCAGAAGCCAAGACCACTTCCAGAAATTTTTGCTAGGTCAACCAGAAAAGGAAAAACTGCCAGCATCCAACTTTTGGACTAGGTTTCCAAAGGATATGACCAAAACCTACAAAAGGCCTGTGAGAGCAGGTGCAATTGAGTTTGAGCCCCTGGAAGCTAACCAAAAAAGGCAGCAAAGGGAAAGAGCAGCCAGTGAGTTCTGGTCTCATTTGTTTTCTACAGTAGCAGAAAAAGGATCAAAGAAGTATCACCAGAGACAGCAGCATGATGGCACAAGACCAGTCACCCTCTCCACCCAGGTTTCTGTGCTGTAACATGTCCAGCAGCTGTTGCAGAAAGAGCCATCATGTACTGCTGCTCCAGAGATGCAACACCGTGCTCCCTATTGCAACGGGAGCATGAGTTTTCTTGCATCTCCATCCCTAAATGCACTGGAATTTTGAAGTCAAAGTCTCCAAGGACATGGCTTTTTCTAGGAGTCCTTTTTGCAGGGCATTTTGTCTTGCCAGTGCCACGTGGTGGGCCCCAGCTCTACAGGCCCACTCCCATGGGAAGGAAGGGGAGAGTGCAGTCAGAGGACATGCAACAGCCTAATTCCTCTGCAACGGAGCCTGATTGCAGAGAGGACATGAACATGCAGGTATAAGACACCCCCCCACACACACACACGCTTTGTTCAAGAACTTCTCCAGGCCACATGGCATCACTTGTGGCTGCTGACAGTGAAAGTTAATCTGCCTCTGCAAGGGCTGATTGCTTTTTACTCTTGCCTGCCCTCCTTTTCCACTTGGCCCATGTGCAGGTACAAGTTTAGCAAGTGTCTGCAAGCCCCAGTGCATACAAACAAGCCTTGTGCAGCATTCTATTTTGGTTTTCTCTACCCCCCTTGTGGCCTCCCCTGGCTAAAGTCAAAGAAACACTGAAGCATCCAAGTAAATCAGCCTATTGCCTTTTCTCATCAACTTTAAAATGCTTTCCTTGATGCCAAAAAAATGACAATTCTCTGCAGAACCAGGCTTGCAGGATGGTTGTATTGAAGCTATTTCTTTTTGCCTTGCTTTCTTGAAAGGCATGTTGGCAGGGGAACATGTCTCCAGACTCAAGTCCAGCACCCCATACTGAGCCCACAGAATGTGCAGGGCTGACAGAGTGCAGAGGGTGCCCCAGCATGAATCTGCTCTGCGAGCATTTGCCTCCTACCGTGGTCATCCTAAGACAGGTCGAATTAATTGCACCATAGCTAGCTGACAGCTGCTAAATAAAACCCCGTGAGGAGATATGAGCCCAAACGCAGTGTGTATTAGTCACCCTGAGGGACAGAGCTGAACACCGTTAACCAACCTGAGCTGAATTCCCCGAGGGCTGAATGTGTGAGGCAGAGCAGGCAGAGCCCTGGGCTGGCAGCAGTGACTGAGCCCCTCGGTGGCTTGAGCAGAGGGGAGAGGCATGCAGTGAGACCAAGTTGGTGTGGTGGGGTGTTTCAGGCATGGCTGCTCCCTAGCACACAATGCAGGTGATTATTAATAAAGAAGCAAACCCAGTATCCCCTACATACATGCTCTGCAACATTACACAGCCCTGTCCTGCATCGGCACTGTTAAAGCTTTCAGAACTATTTCTGTCACTGGACAAGTTCAGGCTGTCTGCAACACTTCTCCCTGCTCTCCTCTTCCACAGCAGCAAGTACACAGCAACGCGGAGGGGAGAAACTACACCCCAGAAAAAAAAGGAGGGAGGGAAAAGTGAGTTTACAGTGAAGACGACCACAGGAGTTATTTGTAGTAAGTGATTTGACCAGGTCAAAACTTTCTGTAGAAAGGTAAAAAGCAGGATGAACATCAGCTCAGAGGAAGGAACTGATTGGTAAATTGCTTTGGATTAGCTTTGAAACTGCAGCTACAGTAGTATGGGCAATTTTTGGAAGGCTAGAAAATAAAAAAAATACCGTCTTGTTCTAGTTGTTGCCTGAGTCCAGTTCAACGGAGGTAATGTGCAAAAGGAAGCAAAGCTGGAGGAGAAGGGAGCAATATTAGTATGTATTCTTTTCTCCCTGATTTCATTTTCAGCCCACTTTGGAATTGGCTGTTCATTTCAGCATGGATGCACTCAGCAGTTTGTGACACACTGTGCTGTTTTGCTCTGCCGGCTGTGTTGCGCCTGCCAACATTTGTTGAGAAATAACAGGAGGTCACACATGGTGTCAAAAAAATACCCCTGGCACAGTATATAGAAAAAAGCATTGTATTAGTGGCAATGAATTCAGACCTACTGATGGTGGAATTAATGAAATCCGTGGCTGGCACTCTTCACATCCCAACGAAGGCTACAATGAACAAAGCAAATGTACTGGCCACTAGCCCGTAGGATCGGCAACCCCTGCTCGTCCAAGGCAGCTGGAAGCCCCTTGCCTTCCCTGGCAGGCCCTGAAGTGGAGCAGGAAATTGCACGGCTTGCTCAAGATCTCTGCTCTCTGGCTCTAAGGCAACAGGACATCAAGAGACAGGAAAGCCAAGTAATGCTCAGTGGCATGGAGGAAAGGAAAATAAATGGTGAGCACTTGCTGATTATTTTGACTTTCATGTTCTTGGGCTCTTTCAGATCCAGATACAGGTGAGCAACATCCTCTCCTCTTCGGTTTTTGTTTGCTGTGAAGCTAAAGCTTATTACCTAAGTAACAGCATTCACTCTGTCTTCTTTCCTCTCCCCATGGTGGTTTCCAGTCCCTTGTACGCAACCTTCAGTAGTATTATGTTGGCCTTCATCTCTTCATCATCTGTGTTAAGCACAGACAAACAAGGACACATGTACTTCCAGATAAAATTCCTCATGATACTAGCAGAAGAACACTTCTTCCCAGGAAACACAAGGCCCCAGGAGGTGGTGTACCACCTACTCCCTGCAGGTGGAAAGTTGGCTGGACAGGGCTCTGAACAACCTGATTCAACTTTGAAGTTACGCCTGTTTGAGTAAGAAAGCCTCTATACATCCCTTTCTACCTCAAGTTGTTAACATTTCAGTGATTCTAAGACCACACTTGCTCAATCAGCAATCTGTTTACGTACCATTTACCTGCATGTAGAGTCATTCAGATTTCATCCACCTTAGACTAACTATCACTACCTGGAGCATGATCCATCACTTCCCTTTTCCCTGTAATATAGGGTTACAGATCTCCATTGTAACCCCTTTTCCTTCCTTCTGTTCAAATGCATCAGAAACCCCACTTATTCACTCTAACTCTTCCTCTAGGCATTTCAAAGGACAACCATTTCTGGTGGTTTCTGTATTAACCCTGGCTACATAGTCACTCAATTTAAAAAGGACAATTCAACTCCTGATGTTTAAAATATAACTGGGTGCACCAAGTCAGACACATGCCAGGGTCAAGTCTTCTAAAAGAAGTACCCACAGATCAAAAAGACTCAATTAATTCCCTTCTCCTATGGCATTTTAATGTGATTCTTTCATGTTTAATGTTTAATATGAGTAGAATAATTTTTTTGTCTCTTGTTATTCCACATTAACACAGATCAGAGACACCAACTGCTCAGACTGCACTTAATGCTCCCCCAGTTGGTCACCCAACCGATGGCAGGAACACTGGAAAAAGCCTGTGCAATTGGAAGCCTTTCCTCTGGCACTGTTTCTAACATGTCAGGAGGTAAGCAGGGACCCCCCCACACACACTCCCAGGTTCACCAGAGTCCCAGGAGCTCACTCTGCTGGGCAGTTGTCATCCCTGTGTAAAATCTGTATAAAGCCTTCACTTTTACAGCAGTGCAGGATGCTGTTTGGGCCAGACCAAAGTACTGGGGCTTTACCCTGAAGCAGAAGTCCCCTGAGGATGCTATGCCCTTGTTTTTCTTCTGTGAAGTGGGCAAAGTCTGACATGAACTTATGCTTTTGCATTTCAGAGGAGAAATTTCTAGTGAAAGCCTGCAGAGAGAAAGAGCTCAGTGCTGGGGCTCGACTGCGCAGCCTCAAGCACCACTTTGGGCACAAGCACCCATCCTTCCCAGAGCTGCAGACTCAAGGAGAAGGTGCTCAGATCGCTGCTGCAGCAGTGGTAAGTTTTCCTAACCAGGGGATGAAGTAAGAGATGCAGATCACAACCTGAATTTCTCACACCACCTTTCATTCATTGCACTTACTAATAGAATCAAGCTGGTGTTAGTATTAGCAGATAACTATTAAACAGTGCTCCCTTTATTCACTTCCATCCTCACGCTATAGCTAGAGCAAGAGCTGGGAGACCAAACCCATCTCTTGACTCAGAAGTGGAGAGTTGGGTTCAGGCTGACCAAAAGCAGTTTTACATCCTAACTTGAAGGCTGATTAAAAATCAGCTTAGAGATTGCTGTGCAATTCCACCGTAATCCATCCCTTATCTCAACCAGAGAAGTTTGAGAGCAATCTTTACACCTGTGGTTTGACTGATGGCCCCTAAAGCTAAGCTGAAAACTGTTGATTCCCTTTTTATACTGTTTGACACAGCTTTTTACTTTCACTTTGAAAAAAACGCTGTACAAGGAAAATTAAAAAGACAGACTTTGAAGTGAAACATGTTTGGGATGCATTTTCTACCTGGAGTGGAAATCTTAAAAAATCAATAGTATTTCTTGAAGTATTTTGATTCTTATGGAAATGCATTTTCTGATGGAAAACAGTTTTGCTGAATTTTTTACAGAAAGCTTTTCTCAGCTTTGAAGGAAAATATGGGGGATGGAAAACAGAGCCATCAATTGCAAATGCTCTCACATCGGAGATCCAGCTGCATACAGCAGCCTTGGCTGAATCAGTTTTGCGCCAGAGCCACACTTAAGCTGCACTACCAGGTAGTCGGGGTGACAATGACTATGATGTATTGATGTTCAGCTATTCCTCCCTGCTTATAACCAGTGTGCAGAGAAGCATTTCTCATCAGCTCCAAGCCAGCCAGCTATCTCTCACCAGTAAATGAAGAGGGATTTACCAGACACTACTGATGATCTGATCTTGGGGTTGCAACAGCTTTTTGAAGATAGAGGAGGCAACCAGAATACGTGCTGATAAAGCCAGCAAACTTGGGACCAAGGTCTTTTGTTTTCTTTCCTCTGATGCTAAAGAGAGGAGCGTGCCTGGGTCTGCACAGAGTGTTCCCGCTGAACAATGTCAGACACACGCCAATTTGGAGGTCTGCCAGTCCAGAGCCACCTCGGTGAACCCATACTGCAAGGCAGAGGGAACACACAAAGACCAGACCTAGGTTATCACAGTCCTCCCAGAGAAGGCCAAAGCAGCCATTTGTCATCATTATGTTCATTCCCTATTCTTATTTCTGTGCTCTCTACAAAATAAAGTAATGCTTACTGAGAAATAAGAGGGAAAGAACAACTTGAATACCTGAGACTGCCTAAACTGATGGAAATGATGAATAACCAGCATGGCTGGCCTATTCTTCCTTCGGGTTTTGCACGACTCACTGCTTAAAATATCAGAGCCTTGATTTACTACATGCCACAGCGTAAAAAGGTTTTGATTGCTTGGCACCTCCCTTCTGCTAGAAAATTGGATAGCATCCACCTGTGATGCTTCTGCACATCTCACATAGCAGAATCCCCAGGCACTCGCATCTGGAGATGCGACTTTTTAGAAACCTAGTCTCAATCTAAGAGGGCACATGCTAATGTCAAACTGGAGGCCCTACACTTCTTGCTAAAAACACATAGCTCTGGCAAATGACAAGAGCAGACAGAGAAAGCCACGTGCCCAGATATTTCCATGTACTGTCCCATGAAATCAGAGTTGTGACTGTCACCCGCAGAGAAGGTGAACAACAGTGCCAGGTTAGTGCAAAACCAAGGAATGACGAACAGAGGGGGCAAGGGGCACTTGTGGACACATGGGCATTAGTTGTGTTATCTTGGACCTGATCACTTACGCTAACAGCCTTTGATTAGCTGCTTCCTTGTTGACACTTGGTCTGGTTGAATTGAACAGCAGAGGACACTGGAGTTTCTTTACTATAACAGCTGAAATGAATACAAACAAGGAAGCTAGAGTAAGTCACTGACACACAAATTACCATCACTATGCTCAATATCCACCACAGACTCATCCACTGAACTCTACAGTGAGAGCCTCAAACAACGTCCTCTCCCAAGCAGGTCCAGAAGCTAGTTAGCCCCAGCAGGACTGTGAAACAGTGAGGTATGAGCTCCTGATCTCAAGAGATACCTTGTGGAAACGGCGAGCTCTCAGCCTGGGTCTGACACTAACTCCTGAGCCTCTCCCCTGGGTGGCATTGCTTCTCCTCCACTGCCTGTTCAGGTGGTCTGCTATCTGCTTTCCTGCTGGAAACAGATCTCATTTCCTAGGGACTGGCAAAGGTGACCTTGTGAAGATTATGAGCAATTCGTTTCCTGTTTGACAGAGACATTTTTGAAAGAACTGGTCATTCACTCAGGCCAGAGGAACGATTCCATTTTAAGCCACCCTCCAGTCAGTAACACTGACACAGTTTATCTGTCTGGGATGCACACTGCATTTACAATCAAGCATAGAATTACTAAAGGAGAGTTTTCTTCTACCACCATGCGAGTATGCCCCTGCAACTCTACCATGCTACTCCTGACATATATTAGGAGCCAGCGTGATAACAATAGCAAGAGTTTAGTGGGAAATGGTTTTTGAAGACTTCCAGAAATCTCCCATCCTGTGCCAAGAATCAAGAGCTTTCCAGAAGTGAGAAGGAAAGCCAAAGCAATGCAGCTCCAAGTGGTCTGGGGGTCACATCTAACAACACCGAGTTGCCACTCCAGGCTTGGAGGAGCACCACCCTCATGTCCCGGTGGCAGGTGAGCAACAGGTCTCCCATGCATCCAGCTCCTGAAGGGTGACCACACAGCTTTGTCCTCAATCGTGTTGAGGAAACTCATACAAAGAATGTTGTATTAAAACTGCTATGTTCCCACCGAGCGTGAGAAACTCTTGAGAAATCAAGTATTTCTAACAACTCCCCTCTGCACAACTAAACTCATAGTAGACATCTGGGAAACCAGTCAGCTGAGACCCTAAGGGGGTAGCTCAGTACTGGGGTGAAGCTTGAAGGTCTACAGTACCAGGGTGAAGCTGCCAGGTCTTGCTGAACTCATTCAAGCCCATCCACTGTGAGCATTTCTGGGGGGTTTCAATCACCATGCAGTCCATGGAAACCAGCTGTGAAAAAGCAGTTATAGGAAAAGTGATCTTAAATCACCTCTTATCCCTCAGATGCTGCCTTGATAGCTCATCTGTACAGAGGTAAAGCTGCTCATTTGTAATTATTCAAGATAATCTGTTTGGAATTCTTTGGCATAAACTGTGATAAGCTTGAAGAATCACTATATAACACTTGATAAAGAAACAGGCGTAAAGTTTAAAACCTCATTTCTCATTGCCATCTTCTGGTCAGAGTGGTGTAGTGTCTTTTCTTGCTAAAACAAACAGCAATATAGGGCACAGATGGGTCAAAAGTACAGCTCTGATTAGGCTGTAGTGATGTGTTGGTGTGCAGGACAGGTAAGAAAGCAGCTCTTTCCTGCCTTCACAGCCCTTCTGTAACAGTTAGAGGAGCGATTCTGTGAAAAAATATGCTTATAATTTGAAGTTGTTCAAAACCAAAGCTCACTGAAACTTCTTAAATGACATTTAAGTTCCTTCCCATACTTTAGTGATATTAAAATGGTTATTAGTAAATTATTGCAGTCTTAATTATGCTTAGTTAATGAAAAACAGTTTTTAAAAAAAATCACTCTGTAGTTAGTCTGATGTTTTCTAGATCAGCACCCTCAGAGCTTGAATTCTTAGGACCAGGCTAAAGCGCGCTTAAATGATGTTCAGTGAACATTCCTTGTGTTAACACACCAGTACTTCTGATCTGGGTGCAAAGTAGCCTTGCAGGTACAAACATCACAGATCACAGGGATCTGGTTCTGAACCGATGGCCCCAGTGTGCAGAGCTGCACCACAGGCCTGCCTGGGAATTGGCTTATGCACCAAACAGGCACAGACAGGACAGCTTCTGTTTACTGCCATGCTGACTTTGGCATCTGCATGCAAAAATAACACTGTCTCCTTGGTCCTTGCTACTTTTGACATCATCTACATGAAGTAAGGCTCCTTCATCTAAGCTGAAGACACTGGTTTCCTCACGCCATTACAGAAAAACATTGCTCAAAATCAGTTTTCCCAGTCACTCTCCTTAAATGCAGCATCCCAAGCAGCTTCACCTGCAGCTCATTTAAACACAAAGCTTCCTCCAGATTTCCAGAAAACAAGTCAGTCAAGGGCTTTTGCACAGCTCTCCCTGCAGACTGGAGGACAGAGGACTGGATGCCCTATACCTGCCTACACTTTGCTGAGATGTGCCCTGTGGCCATGAGTCACACACAACAGGGAAACAGTTGAATATTTACTCATGTCATACCTCTTGACTGTATCATTTGGAAAACTTTTGGCCGATCTCCAAGCTCTGCTCCCTTTAGCCTTTAGTTAAACAAGAGGGAAAGTTTAACTGTTTTGTGAATTTAAAGCAGAACAAGAAAGGAACAATGAACGTAAATAAGTTTAACCAAAGAGGGAATCAGAGGAGGGTATTGTAGGGAAAACAAACAGAGGTATTAGCAATAGCCAAGTTCCTTGCTCCTCTTGCAGAAATACACCTGAGTCAAGGAGTGGGGCAGTTCCTGAGAGCTGCTCCTGGTGCCTCTACATTCTTCCTAGAGCAGCACAATGTGGGCATTTTGCTCATGGTTCCCTGGACACTCTTCATGCTACCCCATTTTCCCTCTGCTCTATTGGAGACAGCTCAGAAGAGTCCTTCACCTAAAGCATCACCACATACTGGCAGCTGGGGGGGGGCTGCTCTCAGACCAGACCACCTCTTTCCTCCCCCACAGCCCACTTTTGTTCTACCTATCAAAGCCCATCTGCTGCTGAAACAAGTCGGAGCTCAGGTCTTCTCCAGCACCTGGATTATCCATCATGTGTTCCTGTGACAGTGCTGGCAGTCGATAGTTCTCAGACTGGCTGCTCTTTTCCCAGTTCTGGTAATCTGAACCACAGATTTCTCTTCACCTCTGGTTTGTGACAGTTCCAGCATGTGACTTGGTTAAAACTAGGATTACAAGGTCTTTTACCAGGACACATTTTCAAAGACTCATTTCTTTTCTGAGCCCTGGGGTTGAGTGATAACCAATCGTATATTCCTGCTTTACAAGCTACAAGCAAGCAGCTCAGTAAGACCCTACACACTTTGGGTTTCCTCAATCATTTAAGCAGTTTAGTAGACAAATGAAGAGGTGGATTATCCAAATATATATTTATTTGTTTATAGATTCCATTTATTTCACTCAAGTGTTTTAAGCAAATACCATTAGGGTGCTAAAGCCAGGTTGCATTCACAATCAGATTAAGTCTCTCTCTGTATATGTTTATACAGAGATCAGCCTTCAACTATACTCTCTCACCCAGCAGTGGCCCTGCTTTTCTGGGTAAGCATTGGTGTCCAAGTCCCATAAATCAAACACTTCTGAAGAGATCCAAGCCGTTAAAGCTATTTATTCTGAGGATGAAAATGTGCAGTGTTGTGTGAGCATCTCAAGAAAAGGCTCTGTCCAGATTTGATTGGAAGCACCACCACCTTCCAAGTGATCAGATTTGTTTTGACTGATGCCGTTGTTTAAAAGCCTCAGAGCTGGTGTTACTGGTTAAGCATTCAAGGCACATCTTTGGCATCACTGTAATATGTTTTTACATCTAGTAGAAGCTGGTGTTCTGAAATAAAAAAATGGTCCTTGAATCACTTGCACTAGGGAGAAGCAACAGATACCACCTGTATTCTCCTTTTACAAGATGCACAGCCCACTGAGTCTGAAAGCAGTGATATGAAACATTCCCGAGGAGACCAAGTAGCAGAGAGAGACAAGCCCAGGAGCTATTCTGGCTTTGTTCTACTTATTCTTTGAGCAAGTGAAATATTTTCTTGCTTAAATCTGCCATGTTAAGCTAGCTAAGGGATCATTCACATTGAAAGCAATTAACAATTAATAAGGGGAAATGGCTTGCATAACAGCATACCCATGAGAACATCATGCCAGAAGAGTGCTTATGAAACATTCATTGGCACTTTGATTATGATTATCTGCTACTTCTGTTGTTGTATTTACAAATTTAAGCTTCACTGCATGAGTTCTGTACAAAACTTCTGTAAAACCATATTCCTAGCAGGTATGAATGTGTCTAAACTTCTGGATCTGTCCCATTAATAACATTTTACACCATTGGCAGCTACTGGATGTGCTAGGTCAGGAGCAGCATACACACCCAAAGAGCTGTGCCCTACAGACAGTCCTGGGTGCTGGCAGAATTGTAGCACACAGCAGAGCAAATTGAGGTGGCTGAGGTTAATCCAGTGGAACAGCTGCAGCTTTAAGGAAGTCCAGGAGGTTCTTCTGAACTTATGCAAATAAAACTTATAGGAATGGAGCCACATATGAACAATTTAGGCTTTTCACTGTGTCTTAGCAGCAGCATAGCCCTCTCATATCTGCAGTTTGTTGTTGCAGTGCATTTTACACTGAGGTTGTCAGGCATACAATTCATGGACTGTACAGAAGACATTGAATGTGTGCAGGTGGCCTGCATTAAGTATGCATATTCTATATAATTTCAGCTTTCATGTACTAAAAAAGGTTCAGGAAAGAGGATTAGGTGTAGGGTGGGGAAGAAGGGAGAAGAAGAAGGAAAACAGAAGCTGCTTCCAAAGCAGCTTGATCAGACACTACAGAATATTCTCTTGAGTTGTTTGATTCCAAATCAAAGACTGGAATCCCCTGTGATGTCTGCACAAGTACTGCCTGAAGGACTGCACTGAACAGTGCCATGATCCACAAGTGAACTGTTACCAAAACCAACTGGCCACAGCAGAACCCAGGATTCATCCTTCTCCCTTGAGGACTGCAATCCTCAGCTTTACTCTGATCCCAGGCCCTTTTAACCAGCTCATTCTATACAGATCAGACATGAGGGTTGAGATTCCAGTCCAGCTGCGTAAGAAGTACATGGACAATTGCAGCAGAGCAAGGGAGATGCTGGCACTGCAGCCTCTATTGTTTGCTCAGCAAAGGCTCTGGTTTTGTCTGAAAACAGAGTAGGTTGATCCAAAGGAGTTTTTCCTTGAAATAACTCAGTTAAATCACATGACAATAAATTTTGAAACAAAAACTAGCTTCTCAAACACCACAGTCTTCCAAGATGATCTAGACATTTGGCCAGCATGTCCTGCAATCACTGGGTTCTGTTCTTACACACACACATTTTCCCAGTATAACTAATGCAAGCACTAATAACTTCCTCAAATGAGACATGAAGCCCACTTGTGGTGGGTTTCCTGGAGGAATGCTTGCTTGGGCTGGTTTGGAAGTGTCAGAAGTAACTTTCTGAGTTAGAAATCCTTCTGGCATGCATTGCTCAAGCACAGTTCCTAATTCTGGGAGGCTGCAATTAAGACCAAGACAGTTGCATTTCTCTTCCCCATACCATGTGAATTACTCTTATCAGACTCTTATCAGAGAAGGTTCTTTCCTATATTTTGATGGAGGATAATAGCAAAGTTTATATATACATGTACTTTTGCATCCTATATATACACAAATGGTATTTGAAACTAAATACTTACCCATTTGAACATTGCCATTTACATCAATAGGAAAACATCTGTAACCAAGGGCATACACATTTGCAGTGACAGAACTGTGTATAAATTATTGCTTTATAGATGATTTATTTTATTAGAAAGTCTAAAAGGTATTTGACAGCATTTGTGTAAACTGAGCTGATGTCACTTCTGCATCGTAACACCTAACACTACAAAGAGTGCAAGTACTTGTGCTGCTACAAAAAATATTTTATCTGTTTCCAAATCAAACAGATCTGAGGCTTTTCCTCAGCAGGAGAAAAATAGTCAAAGAAGAGATTTCCATTTCAAAACCCAAATGCCAGTGCTGTCCATTTCCAGCTGCATCAGCAATACACTACACTAATGCTAAACAGCTACAAGACTCTCTGCCATGGTGAAGAATTAGAGAGAAATTGTACTAGAAAGATGTGTGAAGCAAAAGACACTTTCTCTAAAACCAGTTAAGTTTCTAGGTCTAAGGTAAAAAAAAAAAACGCAAATTGCAAAGAAAAACGGTCATCTTGGGACTTAATTTCTTATCTCAGAGAACTTGCTGTCAGAGAAGTGTCAGCTTGCAACACAAGTGCAGACTACAGGCAGGTCTGAAAGGCTGCATTATCATCATCTGTGATGAGGCCCAAGGGGTGTCAGGTGAGATCATGGCCCCACAGACCCAAGTGGTCTACAAACCTTTCATCAAGAATGGCAGCTCACTGGAATTAGTACTCATGACACCCAGACACAGCCAGTGACTCAAATTCCCTATATCCACCACACAAAGCACAGGGTGACTGGAGCCTTGACAGTGTCCATATGATGCTGGTCTACAGGTACCACCGCAGCACTATAAGCATCCCTACACAAAGGATATTATTGAGTCCATTACACTGTTCTTCAACATTTTATGTGCATAAAGTCCCTACAGACAGCCTCATCCAATATTACTTTTCTTCCTTTTGTTATTCTAATGTGATTTTGGGGCTGTGATTTGTTTCAGATTCACCAACTCCCTTCATCTTCCCAGTACTAGTCACCAAGAACAGATTTCCAAAACCTGTCACCAACATTAGTTAGCTTAACCTAGACAGATAAGAGGTACACTTGAAAGTATTCGTAGTGGTAAAGAGAGCAAGTTCGATCTGAACTAATGAATAATTCTAAAATTTTAAACAAGCAGGACATGCTCTGTGCATTAAATAATTCTCAACGCATTCACAAGCAATTGTAGCTTTTTTCCCCCTCAAGAGCCACCACATCTGCTACCTGTTAACATACCTCATCCACCTTTATATACTATCACTCTCCCTGCCAGAGGCAACGTCACCTTCAGATTACGGTCTGTTCCCGGTACTCCTGAATTCCAGCCCTCTGGTATGTAAGCTGATGAAAAGCATAACAAAGGCTTCTGGAACTCGGATATTACTTTAATAATTATTTACATTACAGCAGCACCATGAAGTGTGACCAAGACCACACAACAGTAAGTGCTCCATGTGCAATAAAAAGATAGTTCTTGCCAAAACAAGCTTACAAGCTTGGCATACAGTAGGGTCTTGGTTAAACCTATTAGCATACTGCTGACATCTCCAGGGGTCAGAGACCTGATCCTCCCTCTGCCAAGACTGGCTTCAGTGAATGCAGAGTCCTGTCAAGGGCCAGATCTCCAGTGCTATGTCCAGCTGATGAGCATGTGAAGAAGAGTAGCTGAGAACAGGGTGCTGCAGCTATCCCCCCTCAAAGCAAGGTCCGTATAGGGTGCAACAGTACATGCCTAATCCTTCTGTCTTTTGTCACAATAGAAAAGAAACCTTGTAATTAAATACACTTACCTGCTTTGAAGAGGGGACAGTTCCACAGTTAAAACAGCAAATGTAGGAATTTCAAAGACATCTACATTCAAGGCACCAAGCACATTGTCAAGGAGCAGCAAGGACTCGCAGCATAAGGGCCTTACCAGCCAGAAGCCCATCGCACACATCCAAGCCAAGCCAGCCTGGAAAGCAGCCAAGCTCAGCCAAGACCCTAGATAACTAGAGACATCTAGAGACCTTCAGGGTGATGAGGCAGGTTCAAAGACAACCATGAAGACAATCCATGGGTCAGATCCAAAAATGGCCTGTCAGGCCCACAGTGGCAAGGCACATCCAGGGTTAGGCCAGAAAATCAGCCTGGGTACTGGGGCCTTGCTCAGTAACGTTCATTGCCAAAAATAAAGGCATATCAAGTTACAGAACAGGGCTCAAAACAGACCTGAAGACCCCAGCTTGAGTTTAAATAGGATTGTTGATCAGGGGCTATTAGTAGAGGGCCCAGGTGAGGCCTATTAGTTAAGGCCTATTAGTACCATCAGGGCCCTGACCTATGTTTAGAGGCCTACCTTAAAGGCTGTGGTCGTATATTTGCCTGTAGTTCCTCCAGCTACTAGAAGAAAGTGATGAAGTTTCTAGGTATCAGAAAACATCTCTGATTAATTTTGTTTCCAAATCATTTATCCAAAACAGTATATTGGAATTTGTTCACACTTTTCAGTTCAAAATGAGGTTAGAGGTAAATATTCTGACTAATTGATGAAGAGATGTGTGGAGATTCACTATGTACAAAAGTCACTCTAGATCCCAGTTAGATATTGGTTGAGCAGTGAAATTTGTGTTCTGGTAAAGACAAGCTTGGTTTGAAACAAAATCTGGCTTATGGAAGATGATTTCCCTTGTTTAATTTTTATTTTCTTATAAAAAGAATAACTGTGAATTTTTAATATTGTGTTTCTGTTTTCCCCTTGGTAAAAGAATTTATCTGCTCCTTTAGTATATTTATATCACTGAATTTTTAATTCTCTAAAGCCCGGGATAATGAGTTTCACTTGACCTCCTATTTTACCAGCCAAAAAGTGAAGTGAGAACCCTGTTGTATTTGATGCCGTATAAACACTGAATGCATTCCAAAAAGCTGTAAAGGCTAAAAAGCAAGACAAAAGAGGTAACTACATACAGAAATGGTCTATAGGAGAGGCCAGCAGGAAGAAACTGTACAGTATATTTCCAACTGGTAAACGTGAGTGCAGTGTCCAGAAGACTGAGGGCTGGCAGCTGAGATGCTGGGACCATCGGCTGTCAGAGATACTGATTATAGTCAATCATATTCCTTTTGCTTGTGGATTTGTTTTTATCCATCTTTCCAAAGCTTTCCCAGTGTCTGTCTTTTTATTATGTGTATGGAGTGCTTTTAACAGGGTGGGACTGAATTCCTCAGAGAGGTTTCAATCTGCTTCAACTAACCAGACCACGTTCATACTAATAGTCTCCACTCTTCCCCTGTAGCAAAAAGGTGAGGGAGAAATGCCACAGACAACCTAGGCCAGAGAAGGAAAGCGATACTATAAGCATTTGGAGAATGAGGACATGGAAAATAGCCCTGAACAATTTCCAGAAATGTCCCAGGAGATCCTTGCTCTATTCAATGCCTCTTATTTCTGCCAGCCTATTTTTATCTCAGCCTTGAATGTGTCCATCTCAGTATATACAGCTAACTTGGTAATTTTTAACTCATGTCTCTAATTTAATTGTTATTGAATGTGATTAATTAGGACTGGAACGAGCCCTTGACAAAGAATTTATCAGATTCTTTTCTGCTCCCTCTGCTGACTCACTGCTTCCCAATGGTTTCAAAACTTGCAGCTTGGACATGCTCACACAATCCTCGGCAGGTTCCAGTTACTTGACTCCACTGGAATCTGTTGCTTTATAGACAAGATGCCAGTATGGCCAGCCTGCAACTCTCCAACCAAATGTGAACCATCAGGTTGGCTTTTTTTTTTTTTTTTTTTTTGCTTATACATCTGGATCTCCAAGAGCACTGAGACTGGCTCAGCTGGAGCTGCAGTACTCAGGTCAGATTAATTGAGCTAGAACAATGCACGCACCACAGCAGGACAACAGAAGTTGGAAATCAGCCTACTTAGGCTCCTAGATTTCAATGTGAGCTTAAATCCTAAACACAGATTAGTACCTAAACACCTTTGTGGCACAAACGCAGTGGCAGAATATTTAATATTATATACAAGTATGGTAGAATGAGTTATGATAGCTCTGATGATATGTATGTACACACAGAGATATATACTTATATTCATCTCAAGTCCAAGATATTTTATGCATCTTGTGATATTCTTAACCACAATTACTACAAATGATACTGGCTTCCCAGCCATTGTACCTGGAATGAAAAAAGTAGTTTAAAATTGATTTTGAACATAGCATTTTTTTATTTCATTGGCTATCTCTTGCTCTATTTATTCCCCATGGAAACAAGCAATGTGTACCTTAACTTTGAGGTCTGTAGGCAGGAGACCTGCTATCCTTGTGTTGGCTGGCAGCTCATGGAGAGGGACTCGTACTCAGGACCATGCCCAGGAATACCTTTATGCCCTCTGAAACAAACATTTCCAAAGCAACACTGATGAATGCTCATGAAGGGAGATTTTAACTGAAATATCTGTCAACCAAACATCGTTTTCATCTAAATGAAAAACAAAACAAAGCAAAACAAAATAAAAAAACAGTGGCGTAGGAAAGCCAAACCAAAAATGAAGCTTTTCTAAAATATTAAAATACATTTAAAATTGACTGCTTTTATTCTTAATTTCAAAATGATCTTTCAAAAATGAGATTATATAATTGCATTTGTAACAGCTTCTTTTTTTTTCTTTTTTTTTTTCTTTTTTTTTTTGGTAACAGTATTTTTTGGAATTCAAAATACACTGAAATTATGAATACTCTTGAAATGTTTGCTTCTGCTTGGGACAGCTTCAGGCCATGATTGGTCAAAAACTGGAGATCTTTCAGACTGTCCTGGGCTGAAAGTCATACAAGACGTGAGAAATTAGCATTCCCTAGATTTCAAGCACTAACTGAGGTACTTCTTCGTCATGTATAAAATTAAGCCTGGCATCAGCTCAGCTCAAGTATTATTTTAAAACATGAGGAATAGCACATGTAGACAACTGGACTGAAAAATAAACAGAAGTAGTTTGATAGCTATTTACACTTGACTTAGAGTTCCTTTTTGTATGCTGTCTCAGCTTACTAAAAATACACATATTTAATTCTAATTTTCCAAGACCTCAGTATATACATCATCATGGTAACATGCTTGGCAGGCATTGGCACCTGAGACAAAATGAAAAGAAATGAGGACAAAACAAATATATATTAAGAAAGTTCACTCCTACCCACTTATTCTAGCTAATCGGTCTCATCTGTACCAGTGCTCAGCAAACAAAAGGTGACCCAAATCATTGGTCCTGCCTGATTTTACCTGGGGAATGTAGAGCAGGTAGAGTGTGTCACCTCCCTTCAGCATTGATTCTCCTGCTGGCTCTCCAGAAGTTGTATTTTGGAAGTGTTTGGCTCAAATGAGGAACCAAAAGAAAACAAGAGACTTACTAACAAGTTGCTAGTTTGGAATTAAAAAAACCCCTCTCATTCTCTCATCAAAGGTAACCTCAGTACTTGTGGAGTTATTTGTAACACAGTCTAGTGGCAATATCTAAGCAGTATCCAGTTCTTGCTCTTTAGGCCTCGGGTCCCTATCTGTATGCAGGGGATACTGTCATTTCTCTGCCTCACAGAGTTTTTGAGAGGATGAAGAGGTCAATGCAGGGGGAACAAAAAGAGTATGTTGTCACTGCTGCTCCACATGTAGATACAGTATGCTTCGAACTCACCAGTAACAGCCCCACCAATGGTAATGCTGTGCCACAGAGAGGTCAGGACCCTGCCCAGGACCAGGGACAAACACTGAGACATCCAGTCCCACCATGGCACCCACTATGGCACCATCAGATTCACAAGTGTGAATTTACCCATCTCTAGGTGTGTCTGACAGGTCTTGGGGGTGTTTGATTTTGCAGTGCCCTGTCAAGAGCTCCAATTTTTTTCTAAAGTCACAAGATGCAACTCCTGTCCTGCACAGACAAGACCTATCCTTGCTTTCAATGTGTTTTGTTCAGGCAGTGTTGGAACATTTGATTACTACCAGCTACTTAAATTCCTTTTTCCTTTCCACTCAACAAATATTTCTCCAAGCCGAACACAAAGATTTATATTGTACGCAATCTTTGAAATGTATGCTTAATTTTCAAAGAGGCCATTTCAAGGAGGGCAGCATACCTTTAGGTATTTTGAACTAGCAAATGAAAGAGAAAAAGATGGTAGAGAATTGAAGCATGATTTCCCTGATGTATTTTTGTGTGTTGTTGGACTTTTTGTTGTTGTTGTTGTTTATTTTTTTGTTTTGTTTTGTTGCTCTCTGCCAGCAAAATTCAATAGTGTGGAGGATTTGTCTGCAAAGTTATTCTCTGCTCTCTCCTCCCTCTCATTCCATTTCACCCTCCCCCAGCTGGAGTAGTTCCTTATTCTCATCATAGTTTGTGAAATGCCTTATTTACAAAACAAAGTGTTACCAACACCTTGTATGTAAAGGAAACCATGTCCAGCACGGTGCTGTAACCTCTCCACAGCATAAAAACAGATCAGTGAGGTGCTCAGGTGGGAAACCCCTTTCGGAAAATACTGTGGCTGCAGAAATGGATGTCATACATAAGCCGCAAAACAAAGGCCATGACTTTTCATGTTCACTGAATCACTACTTTTTGCTAAGTTTGAACGTGTCCTTAAATCCTACGGTTGCACGTTGAGTTTCAGGATCTGTGTTTGTGACAAATTTCCATACACAGCTCTCATGTCTGCACAGAGGGTGAATGTTGGCTGATAAATCCTCTCCGTATCAGCCTGCTTCCATGGAATCTGTGTCCACAAAGGCCTGGGAAAAGGATGGGCAAGGCTGCTACCAAGATGGTCTGGGAGAAGATAGAGCCCCGAAGTGCTGTTATGTGCATTCACCAAAACTACACTGAGAGGGCAGACCATGGGGTTCGTGGGTGCTGAGGGCACAGTACATCACTGCATCAGGCCTCACAGATTTAAAACCAAATTAGAACAAAGTAGGTCTGGTAGGATATTTTGCCAGAGTTGTTAACAATCCTTTACATTTTAACTGCCTGTAATTTCCTTAAAAGTCTTGCAAAAAGCATATTTAAAACTCTAAGTTATTGAAGAGGTAATACATCTTAATTGAAAACAAACTTTCAGCCAAAGTGCTTTTTAGCAAAGGATCAGAACTATTAACCTTTTCCAGAACAGACTTAATTTTTTTGCCGTTTTTAATTATAAAATACTTTAACAAGAAATATATGACATCACATTTTGTTCTGATTTGCAGCACCACTATGAGCCTCCTTTTAATTATTCATACCGACTGGAGCTGGGTTGCTTATAGGTATAAAATCAAGGATAAAGTGATTCTCTTATTATTGAGATGGTGGTTGACATAAGGTGGGGTGTTAGCACCTGCATGCATGTGTCAGAAAGAGAGAGAAAGAGAAAGAAGCTTGCACTCAGTCGTTTTACAGAAAGCCCCAAGAAATAAACCAAGAAACCTTTCACAATCTGCCGCTGGAAACTCAGAGGTCTTGCCAACACTTGAAAAAAGCGACCTCCCGGCTCACTTCTGGAGGATCTCTAATCATGGTGGGCAGCGAGGTGGTGGGGGTCGTGCCCACTTTTTCATAGCCACTTCACCGAGGCAGCTCAGAGCAGGGCATGCTGCTCGGCCCTCACCACCTACGCAGCAGCTTCGGGAGGATCAGACGTGTGCCGGCCCGTCTCGCTCGCTTTCTCTTCTTTCCCTCTCAAAAGAATCAGCCTCAGTTGATTTGAATTGACTTCTTTGTCACCAGAAGAAAAGCCAAGTGTGTACACCCAGGTGAGAGCATGGGGCTGGCATGCAGAAACAGAGGTGTGATGGCAAGGAACACTTAATCCCACTCCTAACAGAGCAGCCGTGGTCATGCTGCACCTCTGCCCCCGTAACACTGTAGGTACTGTACCTCAGGAAGCTCTGACGAATGACGGATTTAATTACAGTTGTCTGAAGGGGTAGCGGAGATGCAGGGTGTGGGAGGACAGGAGACACAGGGACCCATGCTTGTGTGGGGCTCGGTGGGCCTCTGGCCTTGAGGATGAGCCATCAATGGGGCTGGGACACTGGTGCCACAGGTGGGCAGGATTGTGCTCCAAAGGATGAATGCCTTCATGTTAAGTGATTTCCTGCATACATTAGCAAGAAAAAGAAATGCAAACTACAGCAGCATCCAGTCTGGCCTTGAACACCTCCAGGGATGGAGCATCCACAGCTTCTCTGGGCAGCCTGGGCCAGGGCCTCAGCACCCTCTGAGGGAAGAATTTCTTCCTAATGTCTAATCTACATTCCCCCTCATTAAGTTTAAAGCCATTACCCCTTGTTCTATCATGAAGGGCCAGACATCATCTGGTCTATCACTCATTTAATTTCCTACTGTTTCTTTGTTGTTTATGCTGGAATTGCTTAGCTATGAAGCCTTCAAATTAATTGAGGACCATCTGTGGATTTTCTAAGACTGTATCTGCATTGTTAAGTAGTGTGGACTAAGAGGAGCAAAGCCATGGGCCACAAGAATTTTTGCTGAGGACTTGACATTCACAGTACGTGTATTTCATGGTTGGATTCTTTTTTCTTTTTTCTTTTTTTCTTTTTCCAGTTCACGCTATCCATAGTCTGGCCTTAGGGATTGATTGCCCAATAGTGACTAAAATGGATTAGGGGAGCACATATCACAGATTAATTTCCTCCAAAAGGGCACTAATTCAAGTACTCTTAAGATGACACCATAATGCAAAACAATTTACTTCCAAAGCGAGCTCCTGGTCTGAACTGAAACACTAATGCAGACACACACTCAGGACTTCACAGTGTTTTTAATTAATGGATCCGTAGCCTCAATCCGTAGTTTGGAAGAAAATCACAATTAGCTGTGCTAAAAGAAAAAAAACTAAGGACTCTACTCCTTGAATATTTGTATTCTCTAGGATCATACCAGATGAGGCATTACAGTTACTAAGGAACTGAGATAAATAAGGTTTGCTCTGCCTTGATCTCCAAGGTTATTGATTTATGAATTTTATCAACCCTCCAGCCAAATATAAAGCTAGTGTAAGAAACTTCCCATCTTGTTGAATAAGGGATGGGCCTATTTCTCTTTCTGTAAATCTCACCTGACGTTGGTGGGGAGGAGCGGAAGAAGGCGGGGGGGTAGGGCAAAGAAAAATAAACTAGAAATTAAGCAGGGGATAAGATCAACACTACTATTCATTTGTCCCGAGTGTATGAGATAAATTAAAGAATAGAGATCTCTATCTCAGTAAAATGTGCATCCAGTACCCTTCTTCCCCTCCACTGAAGTAGGAAATATGTAGTTTATGACCAGCTGGGACAATCTGTAGTGAATGGCTTTGAGGCAATAAATCACAGAAGCTGGTTTGTCCACATTTCTTTCTTTTCTTTGGACTGTTTGGCTAAATCTCCCACAGAGAAAGTTACACCATGCAGGGGATTCAGCAAAATGCATGAAAAATGTACTCAGGTCACCTACAAATTCTTCAGCTCTGGCCAAGCTCCAGTTGTGGCTTTAATACAAGACAATGCCTTACTGCTCTCCTTCCCTGAATCCTATGAGAGCAGCTGTTTAAACATTTATCATTAAATGTTTCAAAAAACCAGAGCTCTCTGCAGTACAATGATGCTATTTGAGACCTCAGTTCTGTTTCCGGGACCTATAGAACTCATGTGGGTTTGGGTGGGGACATCCCATAGTGCCACTGTTGGTTTCATTTGCTCATGTTTATGCTAAGTACTTAATACATTTTTATTTTTTTTTAATGTTCCTGATTCTTCACAAAATGTTTCAGCACATCCAGAGATTCAGCATGCTGGGAAAAGACCTCCTTATAGCTGCACAAAGGAAAAATTGAGCCAGCAGAGAGCCAGCTTGCTTTCTCCTGCTGCTTCCAACTGTTGCTCATATCCATTCTCTCTTACTCACTTCTCAGATTTAGATTTGTTTAGCTTATCCTCATGTTAGGATGTTGTGGATGCTACAATTCTATGTGAGACCAAGGAGGACAAAGTAACTTCCTGAAGGAGGAATGCATTGAAAGTCACTAAATACACAGAAACTCCTTCTGACTCTGAAAGTTCCTAAGCAGCAAGTAACTGGAGTTGGGAGAAGTTGTATGGCCTTGCTGAGTTCTTCCGTGTTTTCCCATGGTCTGCTTTTGTCACTGCTGGAGACAGCGTATCAGGATAGACGGGCCTCTGCACTAAGTCAGTACAGCTGGTCTCATCTTCCCAGGGGACTGATGGCTGCTTGTGAGAGGAACCTGGGTGTTTCTTCTGCAGACAGCCAGGCTCCAAAAGGGACAACAGTCAGTTCACTTCACAGCAGCGTACTGAGAGCCAATGTTTGAATGACTTTCCATCCTGAACCAGGCATGAATCAATAACCTAAAACCATAAAACTGATCGCCACTTTTAGAGGTCCTGTGCCTGGTGTGGATCTCCTCTGTGTTCTGGAAACACACTTCCAGAAAAGGCGCAATTCCTTTTGAGGAGACGGGTCATTAAATACCATTCTGGACTTCATGGTATCTGTTTGAAGGCTCCCGGGATGCTCGTGCAGTTGCAGTGCCATATATGTTGTAGCAAACAACGGCGCGGCCAGCCAGTCTGAACCCAGTGCTAATCTGAGCCTCTGTTTGCCTTTCAACAGCCAGATTTCTTCAGCCTGGGTGACTGAAATGAGGCAGCTAATGCTATACTTAATGACCTATTTAATGGCCTATTTTCCAGAAGTGATGAAAACTTAAAATTATCCCTGTGCTCAGTGTGAGCTGTGGCTGCTTAGCAATCAAAAAGCCCAGACTAGGCATTCAGATGCATCATTTTATTTTTTTTTTTAAACCCATTTAAAAAGTAGCTTTAGATCTTTGTCTTTCCTGCAGTAAGGCCACATGTTGCATGACAGAATGGAACACATCCTCCTATTGACTGCCATGGGACTCTGCTTTGTCATAAAACCCCTTCGGTAAACAATGGTCATTCCCCCACATCTCTGTGTTTTTGATTACTTCTTGCATTTATTGAACAATATCTGATACCTACATGACTGAGGAGAATAGTGAAGAGTGATACTGAAATTAAAGGAGATGGATAGGAGATGTATGTCCTGTTTCTAGCTGGAGATTTTGAGCACAACCCCCAAAGCAATTACCATTTCACAGGAGCAAGGCCCACGCACAGGCTTTGTTGGTTTTGGCTCAAGGTCAGGTGTACTGACTCACCTGAGGGGCAATTTATGAGCTGACTCCCCATCTTGGGGTAAAGCCCTGTAGACAGAAAACCCTTCCTGTGCTCTGGAGTTGTCATCTCCAGATTTCACTCCTCCTCTGCCTCCCCAGGTTAGCTTTACACTGACTTCAGGGGGTGGTTCCTGATCTGCTGTGCAGGATGAATGACTTAGTGTATCTAGTGGTTGGACATTCACTAGAGCCTTTCACCCCGAAAGAGAAACAAATGGGTGAGAACATAACAAAAGTACTTTAAACAGAGAAATTCAAGAAGAAAACATCACGTTAGCTACAAAGGTCCCGACTCTGCCTTCTGGAGTATCTGAGCCACAAAGCACAGTTATTTGGGAGGATTTTCTGGATAAATAGACACATGGGTGGTTGGACTCTGGATTACAGGGCCCCTTGCCCTGACCTTATGTAAATACTCTTATAAAAGCAAAGCAAGATCAAAGATGCCAACCCTGTGCTCCAAAAGCAGAAACACACAAGAACTGCCGTCTCTGGGCAAACGTGACCATGTCCCAGGTAAACCTGGGCAACCCCAGAAATTCCCTGGCTGCTGCTGGTCTGCCAGCACTGCAGCTGCTACAGAGCAAGCTGAGGCTCAGCAGCCAGGCTGGGTACGTCCAGCTCTGCCCCTGCAGGTAGGATCCCCACACCAGAGCCTCCTGAACCAAAGGCAGGAGCTGTGCCAGGTCAGCCCCCTTCGGGCTGCAGGATTGCCTTACAGAGACCTGCTTTGCCCTCTAGTGACTACAAAGCAGAAAACAGGGACTTTTGCACCATCTATTCTGATGGATGAAGTCAGGTCCCTGCTGCATCTGCTGGGCAGAAGACAAGCAGAGGGGTTGTTCTGACTTACTTTGGCCTAAATAAGAATCCCCCGAGGCAGCCCGGTCACTGCCACTGTACGGGAGGCATGTGGCACGGAGCAAGGGAAGGAGATGCTATTCTGAAAAGTTGAGAACAGACACCCTAAATTGGGGAATGAATGTCTGAGGGAATGGTAAAGGAAAATCCTCCAGGGCTCATGTTATTTCTAGTTTGCACATGCACTGGAACTGAAAAGAGGCTATTTCGGGGGAAAAAGGAATGGATGAATAACAGAAGCAAAAATAGGCTCTCTACATTCCTTTCCAAAACTGTGTTGCCTGCAAACCCTTTGGAAACAATTGACAATTCATCAGCCAATGATCTCATAATTTGTGATCTATGGGGCCATAGACTTTGTGATGTATGCTCAGTGTCAGTGGCTATTAAAAGAGCTTTTAGTTGGAAAAATAATAAAGATGATCTTTGTTTAAACAGTAGCAGGCAAAGAGAGGGATTAGAGAGGATATCTAGATAGCTGGGACAGCTGAGCTGTATGGAAAGTAAATTATTCAAAAATACTGTATAGAAATAAACTATTTCTCTTTATAGGAATAAATACTAAATATTTTATATTTTGAAAATTCTAGTTTTTCTTTGCTAAATTAGAAAAAACTTACTACAGACAATCCAAGAAAGCAAATGCAACTAGAGTTTTTAGCATCACAGAAAAGGAAAGAAATCAAATTTCCATTTGGAATTTCTCATACAGTCAATTCTTGTTATCAGAAAACAGGTTTATGGTCATGTGATGGAAAACATACTTTTTCATGCTTTTATGTATAAATTGGACATCCTACAGAAGCTCAGACTGTATCTGCCTAGATGTTTTGATAAGTATATATTAGTATTTTCTCAAATACTCAGGCAAAAACACTAAAAATAAAAGACACAGCTCTAGTGCTCACTAAGCCAAACAAACAAACATTTGAGACCATAAATGAGTTTTGATGGAAAACTTAAGCCAGAAGTAATCTTTAGCTTTTGGGCAAATATCTATTGACATGGATATTCCAGGCAGGCTGTAAGCCATTGTCTGAAATCATTCAGTAGACTCAGTAAAAATTAAAGTCTGCCTCAACTAATTTGTGAATAAAAGAGGAAAGGTTTCATTGGGTGACTTGCTCGGTTGCAAATTTTAACCAAATGAAATACACTTTATTTAGTTATCTACAATTACACCCAAAATCTTAGCCTTAATTAGGATTTGATGCAAATCAGTGCAATCAGCTGGGATACAGTTGGCTGGGGAAAAGTGTTTGGCTCCCCTTGTTAAGTCACTCAGATCTACCGTAAAGGTGTTTGGAAGAAACTGGAATAGACTTGCATGAAGTGCGAGTGGCCAGGTTTGAAACTGCTGATGAGCATTGGCTCCACATCCATGCTGTGGATGTGACATAAGTTTTTGAGGAAGTTCTTTTTCTGTGGCTTCTGTGACACACACACACACACACACAATTCACTTTTACAGGTTGTTTCCTGATGGGCTTTTCAAGATGACAACTGGGCCAACTCTGATGAGCCATGCCTGTGCTGGGCTCTGCCATGGATTCAGTGACTTGATTAATGCCAGCAGATAATTGAGAACAACCTCATCTGACTTTATCTTTGCAACTCCAAGAATAACTACTACTTGCAGTGCCACTTTCCTAAAGACGAGGTGTTCCCCAAGTTTTGTGCTCTTCTAAGAGCTCCCGTCTGCCAGTAGCCAGCAGGTGGCATCAAGCAAGGCGAGCTGGAAGGTAGTTCAGCTTTGAGGATGGCCCTGCTCTTCCTAAGAGCCCCGAAATTAATTTTAAAAGCGGGTGTGCGCACCGAGAATGTATCTGTAACACAGGGGCTGCCCTTGTATGGGCAAACTGCTTGCATCCACTGTCAACTATAGCGCATGCAGGTGGCAATCCATGCTTCCAAAAGCAGATCAGCCTGAAGATAATGATTGATTAAAACGATGATTACAAGGTTTTTAGAATCCCCCTCCCCCCCTTTTTTTTTTTTTTTTTGTTGTTGTTTGACGCTTTAGAGACACAAGACAAACTGTTCCATAACCCAACCCAGATACTCAAGAAGTTGAATCTGATAATAGCCAAGTGCTTCACAGGAAGGAAAACCACAGCAGCCAATGTATGATAATCTCACACACATTAGTTTGCTATAGATCTTAGTAGCTAGTAACTGATTTAGACTGGAAGAACAAGAACTTGGCCATTTGACTTTTACAGATTATGTTCCTTAGCTCTTGACACCTGCAAGAGGTAGAAAAACATCAGGAAAATAAATCTAATGCTCTTTTCCAAATGCATGCAGTTGCAGCTGATAATCATCCAGCAGAAGAACAACTCAGGAATGACAGCAAGCAATAGAAGGTGTTAACCAGAAGCAATTCTCCTCCTGTTTCCCAGACGTGTCTCTAAATGGGGTGGCTTTATGGCCACGTTGTATAGAGATATGTCCTCAGTGGCCAAACCATGGGCAGTTGCCGTTCTCCTCAACGTGGGGGACCCAGGTGAGACACAAACACCAGCTCAGGTACCCCTGTGGGACCAGAGGGAAATTTCTGGCAGTGGCCTCAGCTGAAGTCTAACCAAGGCAGAGGTAATAGCACCAGGAGGAGCAAATACATAAAAGTGCACAAACTCCCTTCAGAACTGTTCACCTGCACACAAGTGCTGCAGGCAAATTCCTGCAGTCCTGCCAAGGTTTGCTCAGAAGCAGACAGGTGTTGCCAGCATGTATGTCCTGCCCAGTTCTCCAGCTCTGAAGGCTTCTTTCTATCCCTTTTGCTATGAAAAGCCCTGAAAAGGGAGTGCTCTGGCCTGGCCATCTGCAAGAGGGGAGGCAGAGGTGCAGGGGGGAAGGAACAGGCTGTGACAAAAGGAGCTACCTGCCCACTGCACAGCACAGAAGTGCCAGCAGTGAAAAACAGATCAAAGCTGAAACACTCAGAATTATTTTGTTCCATTTTTAATCGACAAGTCAATTCTAACCAAGCAGTTAGCATGGCTAATTATTGTAAGAGAATAGATTACTCCAAAGCAGCATAGAGGAAGAATTAATTAAAGAATTATCTAGGCTTAAAGAAAAAGCATGTGCTCAAGCTGGCAAGGAGTGCTGAAATTCCCCCTAGAGTGCTTAAAGATTTAACTGAACTAAACCTCTGAAACATTAACAATTGCATTTGAGGAAGCAAAGATGACAGTAAGGGTCCCAAAGGAGTAGAGGAGGGCAAGCGTAATGCTCCTCAGAGGGCAGAGAGAGGCTCTGGGGATTAGCCTGTCCAGGAGCCAGGACATGTGAGCAATTACTGAGCATCCCATCATTAGCAGCAAAAGAATAAGATAAGGACCCACCTCAAGGGATTTGATGAGAACAAGTGTGTCGAACCAATCTGATTTCCTTGAGATAGTGAGTGACCCGAAGGGGAATTGGAGACTGATGTGAGCAGTCCTAGCCTGACAGCGGTGAGGCTTTCACTGCTTTTTCCCTGCCACCTTATAAGTAAACCAAGAAATTATGCTCTGACCACCTCTGACTCGTGAGCTGGCAGGCAAAGGAGTGCTAATACTCCTGTAACTTCTTTATAGTTTTGTCCCACCAGTACCATTACATCAAAGGTATCTTCTAATTTCTTACCTGCATAAGCTTGCTTCTCATGTCCTCACCATAACAGAGAAAGCTGGAAGTTTTAGTACAGGCCTTTAAAGATCAGCACCCATGAGGCCATTATGGAACACAAATGTAATCAGAAGCTATCTGAAAGTGGATATGGTCCAGAAGAAAATGATGGAACTTTCTTGCACTGTGTTTTGAGTCATTTCTGTTCTTCAGACCTAGTTATGAATAAAGAATAAGGGTTTTTATGAATTCCCTATGGCTTTATTGGGACTTGAGCCAAAAGCCACCCAGACCAGATGTGCATTTGTGAACCAAATCCAATTTCTGTGCCCAACAACGGGTATTTGCCCAGTTTGCTAAGGGGTAAGCCTCCCTCCTTTTCCATGGATTATTGCAAATCTTTCTACAAAAGAGAGAAAGAAAATAATTATCTTGAACTAAATTCCAGCTGGGAAGATCTGCTTTTTCCTGCCCCCAGTTTTTTGGTAGAGGGATACCATGCCTTCAAGTAGCGCAGCATTTTCTGATCCCTTCTACCAGAGCTCCATGCAAATCAGAAGAAAGTAACTTGGCAGATCCCACTGAATGAGATTTGACACCTAAATTGAATGCCTGGACCTCAAATTCCTAGGATTCAATTGAAAAGCCAGTAGGATTGCCCTTTGGTTACTTGTGGGCTGTAAAACTGGCTCTGAGCTCCTCCAGATAAGGGCTTCTTTGTGCTGCATTGTGTAATGGGTGCCACAGGGTTGATGTGGGCCAGGCCATAAATAACTTGTACATAAGTATTTTTAGCAACTACTTTCCACTCTCTGGAGATATACTGGACAGCTTGAAGTGTGTGTATCCGCAAGTGAAGTGGGTGGGGGAGGCTAGAAGAGCTCCCATCCTGAGCACAGAGCAAATATCACAGCACTCCCAGTACGCACGGTAAGGCAATAGGAGACGACGCTTCCATGCAGAAGTGTCCCAAGCGAGCAAGACGCTTCAGAAGAGCTGCCTCATCAGAGTGGCAAGGTGTGTTGTCTCGTGGCAGAACTGCAAATGACCCCTGTGCCCACGAAAGGTGAATGCCAGCAGGAGAGCTCTGAACAGGGCAGCACCCAGCCGAGCCCCACGCTGCCAACCCTACCCGAAGAGCCCCTGCTCACCCCTTAGCATCCCCTCTGATGTGCACTTAATGCAGAAAGAAGTGTGAGTTTCTGGCTGCATTTTCTGAGGATAACCTGCCTTTTAGGCTGGACCTGTGGGAAATTGTCTGACTTTATCTGCAGATGACGCCACTAATCTCTGTAGAAGACTGTCTGGCCCTGGAGGCAGAGCAAGGGTTAAGAGGGAAGCACAGCTGCTGGGGGCTCCAGCTGCAAGGAGAAGACTGAACACATCACCCTTGTATAAGAAGCTGTACATTGGGAACACAGGGCTTCACAGACATCTCTGAAGAGGCAGAACAGGACAAAATCACCCACTCACATCCTCCACCCTCCAGGCACTTCGGAAGGGTGTGATATACTCCTAACGTGTTAGTCAGCCTGTACTAGCTATATCTGATGACATGGCGGGGAAAGTGCAAAGTGGTTATAGATTTCACTTGTATTTATCCTTACTGGATATCCAACTGCTGTGCGGCACAAGTCATGAGCACAATGTCAGGATTTTGCAAGACCTGGTTACCCTTCTCTTGCCAAAACCAAATGGGCCAGCAGAGAAGGATTTGTAGATAGTCAGAAGGAAAAAAATAAAAATGAGGAGGTGGGGGGGTGAGTTTATCAAGACTGGGACTGTCAAGAATAAGCTGTGCATTGTGACAGCAAGTCTAGGGTAGCTTGATAAGAAGGACTAACTTGACAAAAACCTGGAGAGGAAGATGAGCGCTAAACACTATTGAGCTCAGTAGTAAGAACACCCATTCAACATTAACAGGATTTGGGGACACACAGAAGAGAGCAATCTAGTCACTTATGCAAACACTAGGATCCCTGAAACTCAAAGGAGTTCTTTTTGAAAATAGCAGGGTGAAGTACCAGCACACATTCCTTCCATTTTTTCCATAGAGAAAATACAGAATCTGTACTCAAGCTGAGCAAGCTAAGCTTAACAGATGCAAAAATTTATCCCTGTTCTACAATGAGGTCTGCATGTAACCAAGAGCAGTTATTTAGAGTAAGGTACCCAAAAATACTCAGATATCTAGATTTTTTTTTCCTCTTAAGGGAAATAGTAATTGGTACTTTACCATTTTGATCCATAGGAAAAGTTACCTCCAGTAACCATCGCTTCCAAAGCATACATGTAGCAATCTACCTCAACCCAACCCTGCTTCACAGCCGTTTGTCAGGGGGCTTGCTTGCCTTGCTATAATCCTCAGACACAGCTGATGGAACCTACAAACTGTGATTAATTAGTTAATGATGGGGACCCTTAAGGGAATTGCTTGAGGCAACAGAGGTGTGATTTGTAAGGATTCTCCCTGCCATTTACTAGCAATGTTATTTGCTGATAGAGAAGAGCTGGTTCCAAGTGTCTCAGAGCAGAGCTTTGTAGTCTTTCTTTGGTGCTTTCCACCCTTCAGAAAGGAAGGAAAATACTGATGTACTACTGTGTAGCATTAATCCTATCTGTTCTGCTCCTGCTCTGTACAGCAAGAGCTTCTAACTGTCCCTAGCTACATCCAGCACATGGTATTTAAAAAGAAAAGCCAAATGCCAACCTGAGAGAAAAGTGATGAAAATCAAATAATGTAGTGGGTACTCCAATTGAGCAATAAAGGTGACGGCAGCTAATGGGAAATGCTGTTAAGGTGCAAGCCACGCAGCTGTGAATTCTCAACAATAGCCCTGGAGTGTGCTTTTGGGCAAGTTGATCTTATTTTAATGTATCAGGAGAAGTATTGGCTAAATGCAGGATAATAAGAGTTAGCTTTAGTCTGTGAAATGAGAGGCCAGACTTTCACTTCATAGTACTATAACAGAGAGCTGCTATTTGCCTGTCAAGTGCTCTTTCTGGAGAGGAAAAAAAAAATTACTCTACCATAAATAAAAGTACAAGTAAAAATGCCAGGATTAATACACTTTTTAATGGGAACAATGTGATCTATTTCCTCTGTCACGTCTTTCCTTGTTCCATCTCCTCTCATAGCATCACCTACTAAAGGCTAAATATAAGCTGTGCACCAAACTGAAACAAGCAGTGACAGGAGGTGACACCCTGCAGGCTGCTCAGATCCGGCTGCTCCAGCATTGGGCTGGTAACTGGCAGACAGGTGTCTGCACACAGACTGGGACCACATTTGCTGATGAAGTCACTGCTCAAAAGCATCTGCTGTGCTGACCTCTTCATTGTATGCAGGACCAAATTGAGGAGACTTGCTGTACCTGCAGGAGCTGTCCTCTCGGGCTATGTTTGGCAGCTGGGATTGCTCAAAATAAGAGCAGAACCTCTTTAGAGTAGAAAGCATCTCCTGACATCTATGTAGCACCTGGCACATATGTCCTTACCTATGGAGGATGGAGAGGAAGGATGTGCTAAGGACTGTGAACTGCCCAGATACTTTAACAAAGGAGGGGTAGAAGGGCAGGGTGCAAGTTGCTGGATTACAGAGAGGAGTAAATGAGGGAAGATAAAGAAAGGCAGCAGGCTGGAGTGCAGCCAGGCAGTGAGCCCCAGCCACCTGCTAAGTCTGTCTCCCTCTAATACCCAGCCTAGTGTGCAGAGCAACCGGAAGGATTTGGATGCTTGTTACATGTGTTACAATGGTTATTGAGAAGCTTCAGATACGGACAGGCAAGAAAGAAAGACAGATAAATTTGCAATGAGGATGGGAAGTTAAATAATCTTGATCTAGTCAAAAAGGTGGTGACCTCAAGACATAAAATTCATGTAAGAGGAATTGCAAGCAGTAGAGCTGCATTGAGCAAAGCACGAGGTTTGGAGTGAGCTCCGGGCCTCTTCCCAGCGATGACAGTGTGTGGGAGCCTGGCAGGGCTAAGAGAGCAGCGTGCAAGTGGTCTGGCTCACTTCTAAGAACAAAGCAAAGCAGAGATGCAAGGTGGTGGTGTCTGTTACATAGCCCAGATGCCCTCAGTTTTCTTAATTCAGGTCCAGCTTTTTGTCAAATGCTGGACAAGAGTAGACCAATTGCGCATTTACTGTTGTTTGGATGAGCCAGGGCTCTGGCAGGCTTGTGCTGCTGAGTAGATGAAAGTAGCCAAAACAGATGCAGATATTAAGGGACTTCACCAGTACTTGATTTTTATTTTCATGCATGTAAATCTGAAGGGGATAGTGAGTGAGTTTGAAATGCTTTCCAACTCTATCAGGCTGTTAAATGCAGGTAAATGAACATGTGTCAGCAGGGCTGATGCTGAATGGGAGCAAACAGCTGTTCTCTAGTGCATCGCCACAAGTGGAGCAGATGTATTTGAGACAGAGATGGGAAACAAAACAATAGATGTTACTTTCGCCTGCCTACAGAAAGGAGCATGCAATTTACTGGCAACAGCATACATTGAAAGAGTGTGAGCAAAGCAGAAGGCATGGATTACTGTCTTCAGAGACATCTCCATTTGTGTTGGCAATATATAAGAGGAAAGAGGTAGTAAGACATTTTCTGCAGCCGAGTTCTTGGACCTGACTCACTAACATAGTGCGATTTAAGGAGCTGATATGATCTGATATGCAAACATGTTGATTTATTCCAGCTAGCCATAAGAATACAGTTGGAGGCTTTTCAGTTGCTAAAGTGTTGGTTGAGGAGCTCATGGCATCACTGACCTAATTCTTTAATAAATCTTAGAATACTGAGAAACTGCAAACACTGAAAACTGAGTATGCTGGGCCAATATGTAGAAACAGGCCAGTGCGATGACCAAAGCAGACCTGATTGCATGTTTATAATGAAGTTGTTTTTCAAAGGAAAATGCTGTTTTTGTTTAAGTTGAAGTGTTTCAAAGGGACTAGTTTCAACAAAACATACTGTACACAAAACAGAAATGAAATGCCAACATGTTTTTGACACTCTTGGTATAGCACATTTTAAATGTTTGTGTTAAAAAAAAATAAAGTTAAATTGGGAATTAAATGCTTTCCTCTCACTATGGATGCAGATTGCTAAGAAAACATTTTCTTCATGGTAAACAAAAATGTCATCTGCTATTTGTGCTCTGTTTTGATAACAGGAGAGGAAAAATAACCAGAACAATGGAATTTTCTATGAATAGGAAACTCAAATACTTTGTGAATCTGTAGGAGTAATTGCAGCTTCATTCCCAGACAGGATCTCAGTACTGGGAAGGTAAGTGTGGAGTTGCCTACGTATGGAATTTCACGGTGTCAGCATAACTAATTAGTAGCCAATGAACATGGCTTTATGGGATTAGATATTCCCAAATGACCTTTTCCAATCAATGGTATTTCCAGCTTGGCTGGTAACTGTAGGTACATAGACATGGCAGTCTTTTGTAAGCAACCCTGTGTGCATTAATGGCAGGCTTGTGGTTCTTCATCCTTTAACCAGCAGATCTCAAAAGATGAAAACTTGTCATCGAACATGTTTCTAATGGAAGTCAGTGTCTTCATGGCTGATTTGGAGATAAATAAAACATCAGCTGCTAATAATTGTGGCAGATGGCACAAAGATTGCCTGTCATCACTATTTCCCGCTTCACCAAGCATGCGACGTGATCTGGATTGCCTGATGAACTGGCCCCAGGCAGATACAGTGCAGCATAACAGAAAATTCATCTGAGATCATGCCGGCGGAGTGCTGGGGGGCACCTCAGCCATAACACCTCCTTGGGAAAGGTGTTGGAGTGGACGAGCGATGCAGTCTGGTTTCCCACTGAGCCGTGGTGGCACAAAGGAAGGAGTCAGCAGGAAGCAGTGAATAACAGGGAAACATCTCCTTGCACAGACAAGGCAAGAGGAGCCCCCTCTCTGTCACCCATGTTCTGAAAATGACACTGAAAAATTAAATGGCAAAGAAAAGGAAGAAAAACAGGAAAAATTGAGAAGAAACCTCTCATGAGCAATAGACTGGCAGATGATTTGTCAACAATGTGCAAATACCCTAATAGACAGAAAAATCCCTGAGAAGTTTCTTTGCTGCAGCAGAGGAAAGTATAACAAGAACCTTGTTTGGAAGCAAAAAACAGGCAACACAAAAACCAGTCATGATTTTAAGAAGGCGGCTGATTATTCACTTGAACAAACTGTTGATGAGTTGGAAAACCCTTTGATGGCAATCAAATGAACTTGTGGCAGACATATTTTAGTGAAGTACAAATTGTTAGACTGATTACAGGTGTGCCAGTGTAAACGATTCTTCCCCTGTGTCTGACCATCACTGTGCCTGATGTTATGGAGAATTAAAGTCATCTTCTTCTACAAAGCATTCTGCAACATTTATGTGTCTTGCTAACACCTTTACAGAAGGTGTCCGAGTGTACATTGTCTTTTTAGAGCTGCAGCCTCTCCACAGCATGGTCAGTAATGGTAGGTAGCACGAACACCCATGAGATCAAGTGTCAAACTTTGTCTCCTTCTTACAGATAAGGGTAGGCAACTACAGGCTCACCCAGTAGCATGTCTCCCTGCTCCTGGAAGCGTTTGTAACTCATGCATTACCGTGGTTTCTCATCGATCCTGGGTGCCAGATGAGGCTGAGTGCCTGGGTGGTGAGCAGGGAACACCTACACCCCTGGGTACAGCTTGGACCTATGGGTGCCCCCCCTCTCAATGACATCCCCCCACCTGCTTGAGGTGACTCTGGGATGTACCTTGTGCTTGAGATGTCACACTGGGCAGACCCTGTCCCAGCAGTGGCATCACCCTTCACAGAGCTGTGTGGTGGGTCAACAATAGGAGAAGCATGTATTTATGTGCAGCAAGCATTAAGGATCTGAGGTATTTTTTCCCCTGTTTCTGGAATGTGTTAGCTCCTTCACAGTCTTATCATTTGGGATAATATCTGCTATAAATACGCTTAGATCAGATGCTCCGAGCTCAGCAGCTCTCTAACAGACGAGAATAGACTTGTTGTTGATATCCGGATTGTAGATGTGAGGAGCAGCCCAATATTGCCATGTCCAGTGGAAATTGCCAGGGAGAGACCTCCTTAGTGCCCAAGCTTTGCAGTCACTGAAGTGTAGATAGATTGATATTCAGAGGGACTAAGTTCCTGAGCTTCCTTGCCAGCTCTGTTCCGTGTCTTCATGACGACACCAGCCTTCCACAGATTGAAAACATCTAGGTAACAGCCGAAATATTGTACAATGGGCTCTGCATGTTATGACCTAGTAGCCTTGTAACACTGCATGCCATAGGTAGGATATGCCAGGTTATAAGAATATTAAATAAATGTTTTGTTTTTAAATTAGAATATAGTGGAAATCCACCATATGTACTAATTCTAGTCATCTCTTAAGAGGACTGGCAAGGGTGAAGGGGATAACAGTGTTGTGCTGACTGGTAACTTCAGAGACAATTACATTTTTTATGCAGTTGACAAATACATGTGTACCAACGAGGAGAGTGGTAACTACAGTCCATCTGCACCAGTCAGCGTCAGATGGTATATGATCAGATTTAACTGATTTTCACAGAGCAGAACTCAAACCATGTGAAAAGTCTATTCTGATCCTAAATCAGGACCTTGTTTGGGTGCCTGGGGGTATTTCTAAACTACATGCTTGGGAAGAGAAACAAATACAACTGAAATGGGTTCTGGGGTTTCATCCCTGTATCCTTGCAGAGACAATCCATCCAGCACAGCATGCTTTTGGGTTCTGTGAGCCTGGCCTCAGAGGCAAAGGCCCATAGTTCTGCACACCCTGGAGTCTGGCATCTCTCAGCATTTGTTATGAGAGCAACCAATGCCCTGGGTCACTTTGGTGGGCAGTATAAAGGTAATAAAATTAAGCTAGCTCTGTTGAAGCAACAGGAGTAGCAATGGTCATTCCAGTTTGTGTTTTTTTCTTTCATGAAGGGATGACATTTAGCCCAAAAAGACTGGAGTAGGCCGGTTGGAAAACTGTTACAAGCTCCAGCTGTTGTTTCCTGCAGTTTTGGATTGCTGTAGTCGACTGAGACAGCAACATGGTGAAATAAGAGCAAGGTTTGTAAGTAAAAGCTGTGTAAATGCCAACAAATAACAAACGTGCTGGCTCTGGAGGTTGACTGATTGCAAATTATTTGTATCTTGTAGCTTCTGTGTTCAGCCCTACCAGACTCACTGACAATCTAGTTGTGGACAACCAGAAACATTTAACCAATTAATGTGATTTTGATAACTTCTCACAAAGCATTCTGCAACTTATCAGCTCACCTTCCAAATATCTCATTCCCCCTCCTCCTATTAGATCACCCAGAAGGGCTGTGTATGGACAAAACTTCTGAGCCTTTTAAAATGCATCTGCCTGAACTTACAGAGAAATCCATGTCTGGAACGTGTGCGGGAGTCTGAATTTCTGAGCTGGTAGGGTTTGGTGGTTTTTTTTTTTTTATTTTATGTAGATTGACTCAGCACCAGGTTTTTGGTTTCCATTTGCTCAGTCTGCTGCAGCAGAGCTGTTAGGATTCAGCTCACAGAAACTTGTAATGAGAGAGCCATCAGCTTTGCTTGATCTCAGTGAGAAAGGGCAGAAAAAGTCGAGGCACTGCTGGGGAAGAGGCGCGGCTGAAGGAAGGAAAGTGATGTGTGAATTATACCTGGGCTTCAGCACTGTCAACACGGGTGAAACGTGGCTCTAAGTGAATTGCTCCAGCAATTTTACAAGGGCTGCAGCTGAGGATGTCAAATAAGGGTCTGTCCTGGGAGCCACAGACACTGTACCCTGAGGGCTCAGCTCATATTTCCAAGGTAGGAAAAAAAATAGTACAAACCGGAGAGGCAGCAACCAGAAGCTGGCCATGCAGCTGACAGAACAAATTCATCACTGGGGAAGCCAGAAGGGGACCGAGCCCAGGAGCAGACCGGAGGCACTGGGATCAGGGGGGGCCTCAACCAGAGTAGGGAAATCACCTCCCAGGCACTGTCTGGTGAGCAAGACTCCAGCATTTACCTGTTCCCAAGACTGTACACTTAACAACAGCAAGTTAAAGAACTCTGTTTTATTTAGAGAGAAGGAACTTAAAGGTTTTGACCAAGTTCTTTTAAACCACAGTGGATAAAGCACCATGCTGCATGGTGCACTCCTGCGCAGCTGGGGCTCCTGATGAACTCAATTTGCAAAGTTTTATTCTTATTTTGCAAGCCTCCACCTTTCCCAGATGTTCCCACCAGGTGCACTGCTTCTGTGTCCATCCCTGCATCCCTGTACCCTTGCATCCCTCCCATCCCACCGGCGGGCCCTGCCCTCCCAGCAGCAGTCCTGCAGCCAACAAGACCACAGCTGGGGAAAAGAAACACCGGGGAGATGCTCAGGCGTGTTCAGCTCATGTTTGCCGTGTGAATTAAGCAGGACCCAGCAACACAGGCAGCACCCAGCCGCTGCTCTGTGCGTTGTCGCAGGTCCCTGGCTCAGATCGGCAGCAGCGAGACACCCAGGATGCTGCTGCAGTCCCCTGTGCCTGGCGGTGAGTGAGGCGAAGCAGAAAGACACCGAGTCAGCCTGCAATACTGCAAAAACATCTGATACGGTGAATTTCTGCCATGGGCCCACCACCTGTCGTGCCACCGAGCGCTGTCCCTTGGCTAGAGGACGTAGAAGTCGTTGTTGTTCGACAGGTCGCTGTACTGGCAGAGGGCGAGAGCAGAAGCCTGTGTGGGCGGGGGCTCGGGGCGACTGCTGCCCTGCCCCCCCTGTACCCCAGGCTTGCAGACCTGTGTCTCCCACCAGGGCTCTGCCACCGCCCGGTGCTTGCGCTTCAGTCTGCTGCCGCCATCACAGTAGGTCCCGCAGCACCGGCAGGCCAAGAAGTGCTTGGCTCGGTGCTTGGCCTTCGGCGTGGAGGCCGCGGCCGTCCCCCGGGGCGCAAGGCCTGTGACTGTGGCACCCGGTGGCTCAGGCCGGCCTTTCAACCGGCTCCTTCTCCTCTGGACGGGGTCCGGGCTGATGTCGGACTGTGAGGAGCAGCTCTCGTTCCAGCCGGAGCCAGCGCTCAGGCTCCGCAGGGGCAGGGCGAGCCGCAGGGCCTTCCAGAAGTGGGAGCCCGAGCGCTTGGACTTCTCCCCCTTCCAGGTGACGAAGGAGACAGACTCTTTCAGCTGGAGGATGCTGGGGTGGGTGCACTGCAGCGGCCTGTACTCCACCACGATGAGCTTGGTGGCGATGGCATTCTGGCACATGATGCCGAGCTTGAACTCCAGGAGGCTGATGCTCTTCTCTGTCAGGTAATCGGGACTCAGGACCACGATCATCCTGCGGCTCCTCTGAATGAAGTCAAACACTGCTTCAGTGGTATCTAAGAGCACAAGGGCGAGGAATTGGGGTGCACAGGGGTAGGAGAGTGGGGAGAGAAAAGCCAAAGGAAGCTGTTTGACGGCAAACCTGCACAGACACCCCCTCCCCTTCCCACTGAGGGGAGCCTGGCACAAACCCAGTGAATTTCCACTTGCCCACACTCCCGCCAGCCGGGACTGCAGGAGCAGTATCAGCATTTTTGCTTTGCAGTTAGCTTTTGAGAAGGCTGAAGTGGTAAACGAGAGGCCAGGAACAGCAGGATAAGCCAGGACCATACTCCAACTTCAGCACCGCATGGCACCACTGCTGCCAGGGAAGGGCAGGAGCTTGCTAAAAGACAGGTCTTGGTTGGGGACCACCTGTCCACAACTCAGGCAGCCCTTTGCATCAAAGAGAAGCAATTGCCCCATTGTGCCACAGCTCATGCTGCCGAGGTGGAGATCCACCTCCCTCTCATGCTGCTCATCCAGAAACAGAAGCCTCCAAATTTAGAAAGAGGAAAATGCCAGCTTTAAACATCTGCATTAGTTCCCCAAGTGTGATGGGGGGGTGTGTGAAAATACTGTCCTCCAAAACATTTCTTAGGGCTGGTTGCAGTACGTAAAGCTCAGCAAGGTGCTTGGCTGGAAGGGTGCCAGGCAAGGGCAGCATCTCTTTAATTATGAACATTGAAAAGCAGCAAACCCAAAGGATGTCCTTGGGCTTCTATCTATGGCTTGGGATGCGGTGAGCATATTGAAGGTGTCATGGCTAATGGGTGAGCGGCGGAAAGGATGGGAATTAATAGGGCTGTGGCACTTAGCAAATTAACTCCGTCTGATTAACAGAATGGTGAAACTTTAAAAGATAACAGGTGGAAAGGCCACCCACTTACTGCATGTGGGGGCCTGAGATGGGGGCACCTGAGGACAAGGCGGTGCTTGAGCAGGGCAGGGTGAGAGCACCTCGGGAAGAGATGCAGCAGGGAGGAGAGCTGGTACTGCTACTGCTGCTAAAGCAGCAGAGGAGCTAGGCAAAGGCAGGCAGAGGAATCTCAGCAGCACCCAGCTCCCTTCTGCGAGCTGAGATTTATACACATAAAAATACCGCTCCTTCCATGCGGTGGCAATGCATTTATTCTTGCAGCCCTTGGCCGTCTGCTTCCTTACCTCACAGCTGAAGGTGCACTGCATTACACCTTAATGCATCTTATTTTAACACTCTACAAAGAAATACTTTTTCAAAGACGTGACTAGCTCTAAAACACGTTGTCCCTAGATTATGTGGGGACCAAAGACTTGGGCTATGAAAAATGATTGAAAAATTAATATCCTTCTGGAGAAAGTAGGGCACTGTTTGGTTCTTTAATATAACACTGGAATTTGAATCAAACTATTTGGATTATTATTTTCTTGTGTAAAAGGTTTGAGGGATTTTCCCCCTCCACACACACAAGTACAGGAAAACACTGATTCATTGAAACCAGAAGTAGATGATAAAGTCAGTTCTGTCAGAACTGTAACTGAAAGATGTGAAGCACTCTAAACACCATATTTCAAAGGCACAAAGAATTGGCAGCAATCTCCCAATTTACTGAGTCCAGGCTTCATTCAAACCTTTCTATAACTGATTGAGATCTATTTTGAAATCAGCCAAGCTTCAGCATCTTCTGAAAGAAAAAGTGCCTTTGCTGGCTTGAAAGGTCTTTCTTTTTGAAACCAGAATCACAGAATCACAGAGGGATGTAGGCAGGAGCAGCCCCTGGGAGGTCACCTCTTCTACCCGCCCGCTCATAAAGAACAGGTTCAATTAATGTGAATGACTCCAAAACTGCTGAAATGAAATGTTTTGATTGAGCTGACAGTGAAGTTTTCCTTTTTACCAATTTAAGATTTGCAGCATTTTCAGACTCAATGTTTTCTAGCAGCATAGAGGTTCAAATCCCTAAAGATATATTTTATTCCTGAGAATAGGATGCCTTTATATGTGGCTGACCAGGGCAGTTTGGGATGTTCAGATTACAGTGTAATCCCAGCTCACAAAAACCATCAGGTGGCCGTTTCACAGCATGCAGGCAGGGCAGTTCCTGCCAGTGCCACCTTCAGCACAGCACGGGACAGGTAGGAACAACGCTGCAGGGCTCCGGGTAACAACAGAGCTGGAAATCCAATACTCTTGGCTATCTGCTCTCACTAAAAAACTTCCATCTTTACTACACAGTTATGAACGACTTTGCATATTCCTGTGGGATTGTGTCTGCACACCCCCAAGATGTAAAAGAGAATTTCAAGTCCCATAAATTTGTCCCAGCCCAATAAAAGCTGTGGGGTCACAGACACCACACCCCATAGACCCCAAATCCTTAGATCTTTACAAATATTTGTTTTGCTGGTGGTCTGAAAGTTCAGGGCTCTTTCTGAATTTACCTGGTAGCGTGCGGTCAAGGGAAAAAGCTAAAAAACCGATTGGATAACAAAAAAATAAAAATAAAAATAAATGCTCACCACCTTTTCTAGCCAACTACCTGGAAGGTGACGGGCAAAGAAGCCTAAGACTCAGTTTGATTTCAGTACTCAGGGCAGATTTTCAAAACTCTGGCTCATGGCTTAGTCCCTCAAGCAAAGGGATGATGTTTTCTTCCCATTTTCTTATCTTGTGATTGTTCTTTGGTTCAGAGGCTTTGTGTGTGTGCATGTTGATTGCTGGGTGATATTTGAATGCTGTACGTCTCCACATTTCTGCCTTTGCAGCAGTGATAATGCCTAAGGATCTGTACAGGTACCTCATGAAACAGCCAGGAAAATCCCCCCTCTAAGGCAGCATCCCCAAATGGTGTTGATGCTGGGACTACACACAGTCATCCTTCTTTCACACCCATTTGCAGACGTGATGGGGGCAGGGAATGATACTCATGAGAAATGCACAAGGACTGAAATGCAAAAGTGAAAATGTTTTATTGAAAAGCAAAATAAAATAATACTGACACTTCACAGACCAAATAACACAAAGGCAAAAACATACAGGAAAGAGAAGGGAAAACTCTGGAACAGCTGTAAGACATCAAATGGCATGGGGAGATAAATATTCTTTCCAACTCATGCCATGCTGTTCCCTCATGAAATAACAATGAGGAACTTTGTATGAGCTGCATATTGATAAATGTTAGGTCACAGCAGGGAGATGCAAGCAAATGAATCAACTGAAACTGGACAGAGGCTGCGACAGAAGCCTCACATGGACGCCACAGGTGGCACTGGATGGAATGGTTGGGTGTACCTGAGGGGAGTTTTCAGATCAGCATTACAACAGGGACTGGGGTCTATCCCTGGCCTGACAGCTCCCAGTGAAGCCCATGGTGATGCTCCCGGGGGAGCAGCACCAGAACCAGCGCTCCTCAGGCCCCCTTCCCACCACTGCACCTTCTGCCTGGTGGGTGCTCCGCTGACGTCTCTCAGTAATCCTTTCCTGGGGTTGCAGTGGCACCAAAAGCCACTGCTATGAATGCCAGCAAAAGACCCAGCCCATTGCTTATTTGGAAAACTGAACAAAATCAGCATAATGAATGAAGTGGATTTTATTTCCTAAAATAATCAGACCTTCTGAAACATCAGCAGATCTCTTGGTACCTCAGCCAAAAGCGTGGTGTGATGTGGTGAGGTCTGGGATGTTAATTCAATTTATGCGTATCTTTGAGTTAATTTTTTAACAATCAAACTGGAATCTAACGCAGTCCTGCTTTGGCCTTAGGGCCTTCCCTCTGCCTGCAGATGTGGCAGCTGATTACAAGGATGCTGAAATCACTGAAGCAAAGGGGAAGCTGGGCAAAATAATGCTGTTGCAATGGCTTCTCAAAGCTTAGCATGGCCCTAGGGTGGTACTTCATCCAAATGAAACTTTCTGGAGTGTGGGAAGCAGCTCTGCCCCTCCACAGACAGCCACAGGAAAAGGCTCACTGACAGCAAAGGTTTGATGCACTCTGAGCAGACGAGGAGCTCCACAACTTGTAGTGAGGCTGACTGCAATTTTTCACTTGCTTAAAGCAAAGCTTATTTGGGGGTGGAGGAGAAGAGTAGGTAAGGGATGGAGAGGGAGGTGAGAAAGAAGAAATTGCTACATGTTCCACGTTTGTACAGTACCTTCCCCAATGACATGGGTGGCTGGGGCTGCCAGCTGCCCCAGCATACTTATTAATCACAAGATGCTACGAGCAGGGCGCTTTGCTGATGTCAGGACTCAGACCCACACCACTGAGGCTGGGCTGCTCACCAGGACACCCTCAAACCTCACTGAGTGAATAGTGCATAGACTCCACATCATAGTGCTTTTTAATGCCATTCACAATGGCTACGCTTCACCTGCTGGACACCAGCAGAGTGAAAGCATGAGTCAGAGGTGACTCAGGAGTAACCATTAGCTACAAAAGATAAGCATGCACATAGTGTGCGTAGTGCTGAATTCCACAATTAAGTGGGAAGGCCCTTGCACGGGGAGCTACAGGAGTGCAGGCACCCCTGGAGCTTGTAGTATTATGTGAATATGTTGCGAACAACAGTACCAGTCAATGCCAGGGTCCCACTGTGCTTTGGTCTGTCCTACAAGGGAGGGGACACCCCCATCCTTGCTTTGAAAGGCCTGTTGGCTGGGGGTTAACTCACCATGTCTTTTCCCATGCCTGCTGCCTTCTGTTGAAGCAAGGACTGGTAATCAGTGGTTTCCATTTTGTGCAAAGGTTGCAGGAACTGAGATACGTGCTCTGTTCTGCAACTCTGGTTTGGAAACAAGACAGGTGGAGGTTCTGTAAAACCAAGGCTAGTTTAAACCTCAGCCCCAAATGATGAACAGTGACGCTGTTCACACCTGGGCAGGGCACGCCAAGTCTTAGCCAGCTGGACAGAGCCTTCAGTAAGCTCAAATAAGTTTGCAGGGCTCCCTGGGGAGTTGGGCATATATCCAGTGTCATCCCAGAGTCCTCAGCAGCACTCTACACAATGCTTTCCCCCAGCCAGCAGCTCAAAGACAGCAGGCAGGTTCAGTAGTATATCAGGGTTCCTTGCAGTGCTTGTGAAGTCCCTGAGTTTACGCTACAAAGAAGCATCTCTCAGACATGCTCCATGGCCTGTGCTAATGAGAGATTGTCCCTGGATTATGAGCATTACAGCCCTGAAGGATTTAGGATACTTGGAAGACTGCAGTGTCCTAGAGATGGACCACTTGTTAGTAGAAATGCTACAATACAAAAAGCACCTAGCAGAGCTTTTACAAAAAAAAATTGCTTCTGTATCAGCAATTTCACATTGCCAAACTACCTGAATGCATCTGCTCCTATAAAAATGCAGGGGAAAAAACATGAGGAGCCTTAAGAGTTTATGCTTTCCCCACCAAAGCAGAAATCTGTGGTCCTACCACAATCAGGACTAGAGGGCAGGGACACACATGAAAGACGTAAAAGGCTCTATTTTGGAGACACCAGTTAAGTTGCGCCCCATGCTCTGCTACGGGGACCAACAACCAGGAAGGAGCAAAGCAGCCCTGCACTAGAAGCTAAGGAATGCCCAAGAGGAACAGGGTGGAAGAGTACTGGCCTGTAAAAATGCCATGCTACCACAAGGTGCTAACTGCACCCCACCCCAAGAGCCCAAATTCAGACTGAGACCAGGGATTGTGCAGGGATTGCACACAAAGGTGTGCCATTTGCAGAGAGGTGGTGTATGCAGTCTGGTCTTTCTGCTGCCAGGGCAGTAGAAAAGCTGCAGAGAAGCACAACCATCTTCTGAAATGCCCAGGACAGAGGCCTTTCATGGCAAAACCTGAGCTCCTTCCCACTCCCCAGCCTAACTTTTTTTTTTTGTGTTGTGTTTTTTGTTTGCTTTTTTGATGGTGTCAAACATATGAGGGGTCTTTCCCATGAAAGCTTGAACTTGTAGCAATTTTTTTTACTGGCATTTCCACCTGCAGCTGCTTCCAGAACCTGACCTTTGGGAACTTGGATTTCTCGCCTTTCCATTTAATGATAGTCAAGGCTGCCTTGGCCTGCTTCAGCTCCTTCACTGTGCTCTTCTTGATGGCTTTGTACTGCACTAGAATGACTTTGATGTTGCCCTTGGAGGCCATATTCTCTAGGCCAGCCTTGAGCTCCAGCAGGGCCTGTGTCCCCTGTGAGACGTAGTTGGGGCTCAGGACAACAAGCAGGCGTTGGCTTTTCTGGATGAAGCTCAGGGTTTCATCTGTGACAACTGGGAGAAAGAAACATCAAGGTGGTTAGTGACAGCTGAGAACACACTGCTGACCTGGAATCATGCTAGCAGATCTCTCTTGAAGAGGACAATAAAATCTCTCAGAGGCTCTCTCCAGAGATTATGCTGGTGTTTCCCAGTCCTACAAGGGATTTCAGGTAGGTCCCTCCTACCCTATGTCTGGCACCCCCTGCCCACAGAGGGACATCTATTCCCAGCCCCAGGCTGCCTGCAGATGTGTTTCTTCTCCTCCATGTTCTACAGAGGAAGTGCCCGATGTAGCTACATCTGGAAGGTGCTGTTCTGGCAGCACCTGATGCTACAAGGATGCCATCTGGCATGAGAGCTGCTCTGGAGGGTCAGATTTAGCTTTGTTCTAGGGACAGTGGGAAAAGAGGCTCTCTGGAGGAAAGCAGGAGAATCACCAGATGGACAACACGGGACCTCAAGTAAAAGACTCGACCTGAACAGGCACCAGGAAGCCAGCATGCCTGCACTTATCAGGAAGATATCCAGAATGACTCAGGGTAATGGGGTAATCCCTTTGCTCCTCTTGCCTCAGTTTCCCACACCGAAAAAACAAACAATAAGTACCTACGCTCACCCTGAGCAGCCTCAAGGGTTACTTTACTTTGGCAATATTGTCATCCCAACTAGTGATATCCAGCTGTTCCTGCTGTTGTCATTGATGAGACCAGATTTGAGTGTTTCTAAGAGTGACAAATAAAATATTCAGAGGACTTTTAATGAAGTTTTAATGAAGTTTTAATGAAGTGTCCAAAAAAAAAAAAAAAGACAGCCTCAGAGCATGTCTTGGTAACTGTATCCTCTTTGATTTTCTAAAACCTGCAGGTAAATTGTCCTTAGACACCTTTCTGTAATTAATGTAAAAATCCTTTGCAAGTGTGAATTCCGGTGCTCACACTCTCTGCTGCAGGATCTCCCACACTTCATTGACAAGGGAATGCTCTTGACTGGTCAGAAAATACAACGGAGAATAAAACAATACTGACAGGCAACTTCATTTAGCTGTCAAGCACATTTGATTAATTCCTGTCAGCAAACTCAGAGGATAATCCATCTCCCACTGTTTCTCCATCAAGGACAACATAACTCTACCTATGACACAGATGTACACTCCAGAGGCATGACACCAGCTGCCAAGAACTATTTCCTGGCCTGCCGTGCTTCTTCAAGAAGATTAGTCAAATCCCAGCTCAGAAGCAACAGGGAAGCCCCAGCAGTGTTGCAAACAGAGCAAGGACGAGCCACCACTGCCGAGCTGGGGAGTGCTGGTTCGTGGAGCTCACTGAATTGAGGCCAGCAGCACCCTCTGGGTGATGGTGAAGGCAAGGTGGCCCAGAAGAGCTGTGCTGGGAGGAAAACGAGACTGTCCAAAGGGAAAGGATGGAAAGAAGTGGCAGAGTGGAACAGAAAGGATGTGGATGTCTTGAGGAACAACTAGTGGGAATAAGTCTGTCTGCTCAGCCAGCAGTGGATCTGCAAAACCCAGAGAAACCATCAGGCTGCCCGGTACAGCGTCTCTCCCTTTCACAATCCCATGTCTGTGCACAAGGGAAGAAGCACCAGACTAGCATCTGTCCATTCTGCCTTCCTAATGATCTGGCAAGCCTTTCACATCAAGTAGCGTCCAGCATTTACTCAACTATTGATCATTTACAGTATGAGGTAAAGTGTCCTTCTTGCAATCCCCCCTTCAGCAGCCCTGCTCTGGGGTTTTGTCATGCCAGAACTGCTGCTCCCCAGGCCTCTGCTGTGAGCAGCCAGCAGCAAGGAGCACAGTTTGGTGGGCAATGCTGCGGGCAGCAGGGCTACAGACAGCACAGCTAACAGGCAACATTTGCAACACTCGCAGAAGACTTGCGAACTAAACAGTTTCTTTGTGCAGCTGGTGAATACACTTCTGGCATACAGCAATCTTACATAGCAGAGAGGTAGAATAAGCTCTGTCAGTGCCAGATTAACCAGCCTTGGGTGTGAGAGCTTGCAAACCTGCTCTGAGCCTGGAACAAGCATCGAGAGCCTGGGGGGTGACCTGCCACCTCATCCAGGTGCTCTCTAGAGTGAGCACCCTCAGGATTACAGCTGCCTCTCTTACCCTTGAGGCACCTGTACTTAACTGCCCTCAAACTTAGAGGTGCTGTGCCCTGGCAGTGATCTAGGAGAAAGAAGAAAGGACCTCAAACTGCTTCTGCTCCCTGTCTCACAGCTGGGCTAGGACTCTGCCAATCCACCCTGCCCTTTTCAGAAGAGGCTCTAACAGACTCGGTCTGCACAGGTTCTGACCATTGGGGTCCAAACCCAAGGCCCATGAATTCAAAGGTTCTGCACTGGCAATAGCTCAGTCTTTGAAATCTTAGTAGGCATCAGGGCTTAGTAGGCATCCAACCCCTTGCTCTGGGGGGTTTTAACGGTATGCTTATCTGGAGAGCTTCACAAACTTCCATTCCTGGTGACTCCTGTATCCCTTTAGCATACACTGTCTAAAACCTTGGTGCATGATTTAGCTTGAGACAACAAAATAAAACACTCTATCTTAATGAAGAGATGAGTGTCACTACATGCAAAGTATTCTTAACCATAGCAACTAATTTTACGCTATGTTAGACACAGACTTTCTAATTAACGAGGGTGAGTGGGAGGCCTCCTGGGAAGGCACATTATCTTCTCACTGATGCTGGAACAGTGCTCCCCATGCCTCCCTGAAGCGGACACTCCTGGTTTTTACAGGCACTCACCAACACCCTATGTGAGCTACCAGTCTGGCCCAGGATCACATTCCCCTCTCTTTTCTTTCTAGCCTTGACTTTGTTCCCCCTTTCTTAAGGCAACTCAGAGGTTTTCTGTGAAGGTCAGTGGACTGGTTCCTTCATGTTGATAGACTGACAGCTCCTGCACATCACTTCTGGAGAGAGCAACTGAAACAATCAACATACACCACTTTCACACAGAAGCCTTTCTGGTGGCTTGGAGCACCTGATGTTGTAATGTGAAGCAAAAACATTAGAAGACACCAACAAGAGATTGTTCTCGGAGATGGGGAAAAAATATAGAAGTTAGTATGGAAAGACCTATTCCTATCAATTTTCAGTACCTCAAAGACCAATAAGGAAGAGAGGATGTGCATGGAGCACAGCCCCCTGTGAAATACTCACTTCCCCCAGGGAGGCTGTCTCTGTCGAAGATACACAGCTTGTACCCAAACTCGTTCTCCAAGACTCCCCGCAGCGTCAGCAGCACAAATTCCTCCTCCTCTGCGTTGCGTGCATAGGACACATACACATCATACTCCTTCCCATCTAAGCATTGGGAATGCAGAGAGAAACAAACAGCAGAAGAGACACTTGTGATACTGTGCACGCTGAGCCTTTGACTTGCTTTAGAGGAAAAGTAAATGCAAAGGCTCACTTTGAGCCGAGGTACTGCAGGTACACATCAATTTCCATAGCTATGAGACAGCAGTGCTGCCTTTGACTGCTCACCCTGAGCACGTAGGCATCCAGACACCATTGGGTTGCTGTAGGCACCAGACTGCAGCAATCTGACTACCCCATTCCGTCCAGCATCCTTGTCTTTCACCTCTGACACTGCTTCCTCCCGTTGCTGTCTACTTATATGGGCATCCCACCAGGCAGGCTTGCACCCTGCCTATGCTCTGAGAGCCACAGCACCCCCTTGGCAGGTTCACACAGCAAGCAGTGGATCCTCAAACACCCTACTCATCCTACATGGGAAGGAATCTCAACTCAGTCTCTTAAGATGGATTCCTGGTAGCACAAGGAAGCTGTGGAAAAACTGAAGGCAGATGAGTGATTTCCAGACCCTGTACTTCAGGTGTTTAATTATCTCATCCTTTTGGATACCTTCCTACATTTTAAAGCAATTTGCTCCCGATTCATGAATCCCTACATAAGGGTCACCAGAAAAATCAGGAAATTACTTATTTTGTAAGCCCTTAACTTCTTACCTAGAACTGTTTCATCTGTTCCAAAATGAGCCCGATAGAAGAGGACCATTTCCAGCCAGTAGACGTGATAGACAACGATCAGCACAACAACGAGCAGGATGGTTGCTCCCAGTCCACAGGCCAGCTCCACGGTGTACTTCGGTGCTATAACTGGGTTCAAAACAAAAGAGCAGGTCTGATTTACCAGGCAGTCTGGGCCCTCAGCTAAGTAGGGACAAGCTTGTATCACATGTAGCCAAAACACTGGCCCTTCAGAGGAATACGGCCAAGCCAAGGCTTTTCTGGCAGGACACGTGGTGGCTGGCCACCCAGGTGTCTCCACTCTGGGTTACCAGGTCTGGTTGGGCTAGCAGGGCAAGTCGAAGCACAGGCTGAGCTTCTGCCTCTGAGCACAACCCTGGAAGCAGCTGGATGGTAGAATGACCTGTACATGGACATCACCTGTACAGTCCAAAGACAGCTCATACAGCTCATGCACATGATCCTCTGAGCGTGAGGATATGCAACTTCTAAGGGCAACAGAACTGCACTTACTTCTAGGAGAGCCAGCTAAAGCTTATCTGCAGCAAAATAAAGGCAGTGGCCATCACTTTCCCTCCCCATCACACGTACACAGTTCTTGTGTCTTGTCCCTGACTGATAGCAAGGATATAACTAGCCACAAATGATTGTTTCCAATCAGAAAAGGAGAATCAGAGTTCACACCAAAAAAGATTAAACATTTGCAAACAAACAGGACAACCTGTGGGCATCAAGCCACATGATCACAGCCCTCCCCGCCCACCCCCAACTCATACAGCATCTGTCATGCCACTGCTGCTTCTTTGTATTAAGGGCATAAAATAAAACTGTATCCCTGGGCAACTCAGGTTTATATGGTGTTTCAGGTGGCAGCTCACATGCACACTGACAAACTGGATGATAGAAGAACAGCAGTGAGTACAAACATCACCACATTCCAAGATCGATTAAGTTTTATTAGAAACTTAATTACCAACAAGGAATTTACACAAGGAATTTAACAAGTTTCGTTAGGTGATGAGCAAAAGTGCATGAAGATGAGAGGGAAAGCATCCAGAAAAATCAGGAAACATATATAACCTAATGTAATGAAATAGCTGGAGCCAAAATATATAGCAACTTGCTAGAAACTGGAAGGCAAGTGGTGAGGGGTTAGGTTCTAGCCTGCTTGGCAGCATTCCTATGTACAGTGGGGTGGATGGTCTGCAGTGAGCTTAGCTTAAGATTGTTCTGCCAACAATGGTCACAGCTGGTCCTCGCAATTTGCTATGGAACAAAGAAGAAAGGAGGTGTGGTGAGTAACAAGGTCTGCTCAGAACAAACCCACTCAACTGCTGCAGGAGCAGGAGAAGCATATGGAAGACGAAGAGAGAAGATAGTGCAGATCAGTCCACTAGAAACAGCATTTAGGCACTGCTGTATAGAAAAAGAATTTGAAGGCTCTAGAATCATTTCTACTACATGTACCAATATCCTCATCCCAGAAGAATTAGGGATGTAGGGTGAATGCACTAGCAGACTGCTTCAGTCTTTCAGTTCTGTGTTGGGACTACTGTTCCCTCCTAACGGTTCAGAAAAGGTCTGTCTCAAAGAGGACTAAAAAGTAAAGAGGACAAGGACTAAGAAGGAAGAGAAAGAACCCTGAGTAAACATGTCTGTGAGCCTTTCCATGCTAACAGGGAAGAGTGGGAGGAAGGTGGTATTTAGCATGATCTACACAAGGCAGAGTAGCATCTCTCATGGGAAAGGGGAGGTCTGACCCACAGCAAGCAGGTGTTGAATCTCTAGATGAGGTTGATAAGTAGACAAATATCCGCCTTACTCAGGAAACTTCATATACCTGTGATGAAGGCATGGTTCTTATTACTCAGAGATGGGTCTGTGAAACAGGAAAAATGCCTTTGACGAAAGATGTAGGAAAAAAAAACACACTGAACAAAGCTTGAGCAGAGCTGGATCAATCCATACCAGTCACGCAGAGATGGTTGTATCTAGACTGGAGCATCATCACAGTAAGAAATAAAACCTCAGAGCATCATGCTCAGAACACCTCAATCCCTGTGCAATACCACAGAGTGCAGCTTGCCTTCTGCAGGTTGTCAACAGGTAGCTGTTGCATCAGACAAAGCCCTCACACAACAAAGTAATCTAAAATCATTTCAAACAGCCTGTCCCCTTGGGTCTGCATCATTTGAGGTACACAGACGGGATGAGAACAGTTCTGCCCCTCCCTTTTCCCCCCAGACACTTGACCATGGCATAGGAGTGACATGTAGACTTTGCTCCCCACCTCTGAGAAGAAATGCACCATGAGCAGCAACAATACTTTTATGCATAAAGAGTAGCGTGTGTTGGGGAAAAAAGGCCTGAGCAAATTATTTGTTCCCCTACTGTTTTGCAAGGTAAGGTTCAAGGCTGGACCAACAACCCAGCCTGAGCACACCTCATTTCACAACTATACTCTGCAAGTACTTTACCTTTCATGCGCACTATGGCCTGGCTATAGGTCTCCCCTCTGGCATTTCTGGCATAACAAGTGTAGTTTCGTTTCAAGTCTTCTGGTGTGGCTTTTGCAACTGTTAGAGTCCTTATGATAGTTTTGTCTTCAAAACGTCCAATAATTTCACTGCAAGAGAGAAACTAGAGTATTACACACATGAAACTGCAGTGAGTTCTTACTGACAAATACTCCTTTCCCGATGTAACTTATTTGAAAGGCACCTAAACTGATATTTATAAATTGAAAAATACTTCAGATTTTAATGCAGCTGCAGCTATTCCTTTATCTGATTTTTTTTTAACCTGATAACAGTTTTTCCCCTTTGCTTTTTTTTCTGCATAGGTTTGCAAGCTGATCAGGCAGTGATTGCCTTCCATATCTAATTCAGCACCCAGCAAATGGGTTTCTGAAGCTCATTTGGGTTTTTCACATAATTGCATTTCTCTCTATTCCCCCTAATCAATACTACGCATAATACTATATATTTGTTTTCAGCATCTGTCTCTTGAAACATTATCGTTTATGCTATTACAGAGTATTCCTCTAAACAGAATTGTGTCTGCCCCTGTTTTACAAATCCGACAGTACCATCAGCTGTTTGTACTGCTACCAGGACCTGAATAAGTGATGTGAACCAGTAGACAAAGGCAGCTCTAGCAGGGGTATGGTAGTGTCACACACCTGCACCCACACTCCTCTGTGGGACGCAGGAGGGGGTTAGATACAAACCAAGGCTGACGTTACTGAGTGTTACCTTTGTGTGACTTTTATCTTGGGGTCCATGATGTCATCTGTGTTCTTCCCATCTATGGTCCACCACACCTCAGTCCGGGAGTCCTTCAGAAAGGTGAAGAAAACCTCACAGGACAGAACAAGCTCATCTCCTGGGAAGAAAGGACCACAGTGAAGTATTGCAAAGCAGGAACAGCACCACAGTGACTTCTGAGCTTCCCAGTGACCCTACCAACTTGAGCTCTGCCTCCCTTTCAGGAGGCATTGAGGCCAGCACACCCCTTCAGACTTCTAACTGTTGAAAATCCTGGACACATTGACTTGTGACAGACAAACAGGAAAAATTATTCTGCTTTCCTAAATACTTCAGGAACTTCTTGACTGCATCAAGTGATCCACCCAATGAGAGGTGCTCCACACCAACCACTTCTTGGAAAGCTTGGCAGTGCTAATCGTCCCCCCCGCACAGGGTCAGAGACCTTGAAGAGAAGCATTTTGGTGTGGAAACACTTGTTCAGGCACTTCACTTTCCCCCAAGATCAGGCCTGGGAGCCTGAATATCGTTGTGATCAGCCCATACATGGCTTTGTCTCAGAGAGACAGTGGGAAGAGTCTGATCTTCTCAGCCAAAAAGCACTGCTTTGAAGTGAAGACTCCACTGCTAATCATCATCGGCATGGCATTTATTACAGCAGTGTAACAGGACATGATCCATTCAGTGTAGGGAATTGCTCCAAAGAGCTGTCAGTCTAAACAGATGGGGTGGGGGAAGTGGTGTAATACCCCATTACACAACGCTGTAAGGCCAGCAAATAGAGAGCTGTCATTAATTAGGAAGTAACCAGCCAAAAGGGAGAAGAGATGAGCAAAGAAGTGGCCAGAAGGCTGAAACCACTATGTGCTGAATAAAGGAGGGTTGGAGCAAACCATCAGCCCAGACAGGGCTGACAGAAAGTCCTACAGGAATTTCTCTATGCAACTGAGTGTCCTCCATTTCATCTGCTTCTGCAGCTGCACCAGTTTGCTGGAGTCCTCTATCTCCATGCCTGATTATTTAAAAAAATAAAATCTGTGTGCACAAAAACTTTAAAGCTGTGCTCTCCTATTCAGTCATGGAGAACTGGCATCCCACACCATCTGCCAGACAGCTTGTGGCAGCTTGAGTGCTTGGCGAGGGGAAGCACTGGGAAAGCAGCTGAAGAGGAGAGCCTCTGTGCCCAGCTGGCCGTGCCTTCCCATCCCTGCAGGCGTTGCAATTTACCTGCTTCCAGTTCATAGATGACTTTCTCATTTGGGGATGCGAATTGTGGTGGCAAGGCCTTGTTCGGAGATCCTGTGGGAGAGAACAGATAGGCCCCCCATCAGAAGCTTCGTGAGAAGTGTGGTCCTTGCAGCCTTGCTTGTGAAGCCCTCCTGCTCTGGTGCACTTCACAAGTTTGATGATAACACCATCCTGCTGCAGAGTTTTGCACAAAAAGAGATCTAATCCTAGTTCCCAAACGGACCCAGATTTTGAGGCTTCCTTCAAAGTTCAAGTAAGTCTAGACACAAGGTTTGGACTTCCCAAATCAGAAGAGCCCATGCTCCTCTGAATACTCAGCATCTCACATAAATTACAACCTATCCCAGAAATTCTTTTTATTTCTGCTCCTAAAAAATAAACATAATTTCTTGTCCTAAGCATTCAGTTCTGCTCTTAAAGCAGTAGTTGGCATGGAATTCAGCACGTGCTCTACTGTTCACAAGGTTGTTAAGCTCCATTGACAATTCACTTGCAGGCAGGCTGAGCCCTTGACCCTGGCACAGACTTGTCCAAGCACTAGGCTGGGTAGCTGGAATCGTGTCTGACTGACTGGCACTCAACCTCAGCACACAAGGCTTTGAGGTTGCAAGAAGACTGGGGCAAGTTAGCTATTTTGGGACATCGAATAATGATGGACAGAGGGCACTGGAGACAAAAATGAGCAACAGTGCCAGGGCAATGCACTCACACGCCAGCAGAGGGTACCCCTGACCATCTCATGGGCTGTACCTCACCAGCCTAAGCCCGGCCACCCTCTGTCCCTCTGTTTTTCAGGGCATGGGACATGATGGTAGGTAGGACGTCCAGCGTGACATGCCCTGGACAGTCACAGGAGGCTGAGCCCAGCGAGCAAAAATAGGTCAGTTGGGTAATGCCGACTGAACACAGCCACAAACAAATCCAGTGACAGGCTTTTCTAGCCACTTTCACCGCTTCTGGTGTTATCCACCTGCAGCTTACACTTCTAAAAGTCATTCTTACCCACCACCTTCATCATTACAGTTCTGGTGAGATTATACGTTCTTCCATGGTCCTTGAACGTCACAATGCAAGTGTAATTCCCTTCATACGCACTGCGGACAATGCTAATGACAAGCTTCGGCCCTTGGGGGTATCGGTTGTTGAAGCCATCCACCAACTTGCAGGTCTAGAGTCAAGCAGAAAACAACATTTGTGCTTTGGGATTCAAAGAGATACCGGTTTATATCCCACTAAGAATATTTGTTTTGGGACTACTGATATAATACAGGTCAGACCTAAATGCCATGAACCCTGGAACACAAACTAGTACATTCACCTTGAAAATGAGGTGATGAAACAGATGGCCCTAATGGTTTTATCCCACCTCAAAATATAGAGGATTTCAAAGACAAATGTAGCTCTGATCTAGAAGTGCATTTGCAATCAAGGTGAACACCTCAGCAGAGTGAAGAGAGAAAGCAGGAAGAGACAAGAAAATGATGTACTCACGAATTGATACTCACACTAAAGGACATGCCCCAGTTGATGTCAGCATCTCTAACTCTTTCGGGACTAATCACGCTACCCTGACTGACATCAGCTGAGGATGAGGCCCCTGCATTGGCAACCGGCAAATGAGAATATATAGTACAGAAACCTTAGTAACTCTTCTCTTTCTGTCAGAGAAGGCAGGAAACCTTGGCCAACTACCAAGCTAGAGATCCCTTTTCAGGAAGGGGTTATGCAGATGACATCTTGATTGTCATAAAACTCAAAGATATGCACATTTTCTAAGATTATTTCTGAATGGTACATTTCCAAATCAGATATATCCTAATGGGGCAGCTTAAGACAGGGGTCATATACCATTCTTAATGGTTTTTATTAGGCATAGGATGACTTGCTACCTAAAAAATGACTTCCATGGGGCTTTTTGTTTCATTCTGCTAATTGATGGTTGAGATGTGAATTTCAATGAACAGTACAAGTAAAGCATTTCAAGTACAAGAGTGAAACTGCTCCTCTTGGCTACAAACCTAAGTTCTTCCTGAAGGGTTTTGAGTTTGATATTCTTTAACTTTTTATTTTTTTCTTTTCAATAGCAGATATTTGTTGCCAACTTTTTTTTTTTTTTTTTACTATTAAATTTGCTCATACAGCACCTTCTACCTTGAAATCTGAAAGTGCTTTACAAAGCTGCCAGAGAATTCACTCCCATACCCTCTGGTTGTGCACCCCCTGAGAATTTCTTATTCTCTCTTGACTAAAGGCATCCATCTACAAAAAAGCACTGGAGGTCAAAATCTAATAAAATTAAGCAGTAGTTGTGTAGGCAAGTGCCTGAGGATAGCCGGAAACAGCCTAATTATCAGAGCAGAGTGCAGTAGGAATGTCTCCATCTTCAGAAAAGAAGTTTGCCAAATTATGGCAAACAGGGCATCCATGGTCCTTGCAGAGCCCTGTTGTACGGCTTCATTCCCTGATCTCATGGGATTTGGAAAGGGGGTTATTTTCCTTTGCTTAAGAGATTTCTTTTGTTGTTGTTTGTTTAACTAAAAATGGAAAAGTGTTTTCTCCACAGGGATAGAGATTTGCTTGCCTTATAGGTCAAGCATACAAACCCCTTACTTGAGCCCTCTCCACTTAAGCACACCAGCCAAAATAATCAGTGTTAGTTCTCTTATCCAAGGACAGTTTTACTCTCAAACTCAATGGAAACAAAGCTTTTATTGTAGCTTTATTCATCTTAACACTTTAATTGCTGGGCAGATTGAAATACAGCTCCATGATTCTCATGCCACACATTCCTTTTCAGATACAATACTGCATCCCACCACTGCCCAGGTAAAGACAAAAAGTGCTTCTTACCTGGTACCACTTGACAGTTGGTGTCACACTAGCAGGGTAAAACCCATCAATATCTGGACATATGATCTTCTCATTAGCATGCTCCAGGTAGAACATCTGCTCAGTGGGTTTTATTGAATGGCTCACACAAGAGTCTTGGTCTTTTGGAACAACCTCCAAGGGAAAGGCAACTTTGCTACAGTAGGTTGTATTTCTAAGGACAGAGGAGGATAGTGTTGATTAAATGAGAGTGGCTTACTTCTGTATCAGGGGAATGAAATAGGAATCACATATGCAATAATGAGCATCGTAGCTCTGATGTGGTATATACAGCCTTAGTTGACTCATTTACATTTGTGAAACGAAGCGCCATCAGAGATGGCTGCACCAGCTCAGAAAAGGCCATAAACACGATTAACAAGCAACATCCACTCTCCTGCTGGTAAAGCAGATAATAGGGCCAAAGGCACTATGAGCAAGAGACAACACGAGGAAGATCAGAAAGAGCTCTTGTGCTCAGTGCATAGCAGATGCTATGCTCATTTTGTACCACACTTAGAGACACTTAATTTCCTAGAAGTCTGAAACTCATGAATCTTTGCCAAATTAGCATGCAGTCAAAACATCACCCCTGCATCTGAAGCTATTTTTACTCTAGACATACAGATCACTTCTTTATGGTGAGCGCCTGTAGGTTTTGCCATGGGCTCAGCAATAATATTTTCAGGGACACATGCAGTTAGCAAGGAGGGTCATGTTCATTAATGTTTGCAAGGCTCCAAGCACTATTACGATGTAAATTGGCTCAGTGCTGAGTGGTCTTATAATTGTAACATTCTTTTCCCATTAATGCTTATGTAAATGCTCTTCTCCCTACAGAAAGATATGATGTTAACAGCATTGTTTTCCTGCTTCCATGAAGGTCCTTTGATTACAGAAGCCGTACCACACAACCTACCTGAGCATGCACGTATAATTCCCTGTGTCATTGAGAAGAGCAGGCCAGAACCAAAGGGTGTCTTTCTCCTTACTGATGCGATTATCCGGGAGACGGAAGTTAATGGGCTCCTCCAGATCCCGGTCCTGCCCGATCCTGTACCAGATCAGGGTTAAGCCAGCAGAATGGGCTGTACTGTAGTTATACTTCAAGAAGGTCTCAAAAAGCGGGCATTTGATCTTGGCAGGTTCCCCATCATAAATCTGGATCTGTTTCATGGTGTCCACGCCCCAGTCATCACAGCGTTCTGCAAGCAGGAAGAACAAGGTGCCTGAGCTTGCACATCTGCAGGAGGAAACCAATTCTGCCCCCTCTTCCCTACAACCCTTGGTCCCGTCTCCATTGAAGTCAGAGGCAATAATCTAGCATTTTGAGTGAAAACAAACTTGGCTTTCACAAAACACAACCAGAACAGTGTGACGAGCTCCAGAGAACCTGAAAACCTCTACCTTCATTTGTAGACCCGCTATATTTCTTCCAAGGTACCATCACGATGGGAGGTAAATATGATAGGATATTCCTGCCTAACACCAGGCTTCCTAGAGAGCTCCAAGATAATTCAACCCTAAAAAATAACTGCTGTGGGAATATATGATTTGCATGAAAACAATGCCAGAGGTGTGTCCATCCACACAGAGTGACAGGAAAGATGGAAATAGAGGTGTCTTGAGAAGAGAAAAAAATGAGCACCGCAAATATCAACCATCCCTTAGAGCTCTGGGCCATTGCCCCTGCCAGAGGAAGCTGGGCTGGTGGAGCTGGGAGCAAGCACTGCATTTGTGAGGCTCCTGTGCAAGCCATGCTAACACTACAAACACTAACAAGTGACACGTAGCAAACTGTTTACAGCAAAATTAGGGAAGGGAGGCTGAGTAGCAGGAGAGACGTTATGGAGGAGACAGCAGCAGGTTCGCTTGTGGATCACAAGTGGCCCCCTGGTGCTTTCCCCAAGTACCGTCCAACAGGATCAGCGCGCCTCACGGCAGACTCAGGCTGGCAGACACTGGGCAGCAAGAGAAAAAGCTGTTCAATGATTTTTTATTTTTTTTAAAATTGCTTCTAGTGAACAGGATCAAGACAAACAGCATGCTCAGCACCCATTTATCTTCTAAGAGCTCCTTCCCACCCTACTCCTCCCACCCACAAGGATGCCCCATCACAAAGGGATGGGGTGCAAGCAAAGCAGGGTGCCAGCTAACCTGGGAACAACCTGCACTTCCCAAGTCCCCATGCTGACAGGGCAGAGGTGGCACAGCACACTTCCCAGCACACCCCTGCAGCTGCTGCGAGGCATTAGCTAGGGCAGCCTGATGTCTCAGAGCCCTAAATGAGTCCTACAGAAAAGGGGTTGCTGTCTGCAGCTGCCCCAGGAGAGGCATCACAGCCACCCCAGAGAGAGCACTGCAAAGCTTCTCTAGTTTGCAGATATTAGAAGAACTTGGACAGAAAGGAAAAACAGAATACAATATGCTCTTTGAGCCCAATTCTTCTGAACTGACTTCACAGGCCCAAAGCAGGCTTTCTGGCATTTTGTCTTCCTTAAATAGACAGTAGAATGTAGCTTGGCCCCAAATTCATACTTAATTAAAAAAAGCAAAGAGAAACCTTTGAGAAGACAGGCCCACAGTGCTTTAAGGCAGCAATGCTAACTCATGTGGCTCAGCAGTGTTTAGTCATGGGGAGGCAGAATTGGGGCCAATAATAATAGAAATGCTTTCTGGCTGTTTTATACGTAACTGTAAATACAAACTGCACAGCTGCTACAGCATGGCAAACTCCCATGCGATGGAGCGCTACTTCTGGACAGAGTGAAATGGGCTGGGAGGAGGTGGTGAGGCTAACAAGAGTCCAAGTTTTAGGAAAACAAAACCCGAACCATGGGGAATGCCATAGCTCATCATCTCAGACATACAGATACTTCTTGCAGAACTACTCAGCATCAGCCTGTACCACTGCTATTGCAGCCAGTGGCAAGGCTCATTCTGAAAGACCAAAATCACTACCAGGCACCTCACACCATGAGAAGGTGCAGAGTCACCCAGCACCACCATGGTGGAGGCCAACTGGAACCAGTATGCTGGTTCATGCTGGTCAGGCTACTGCATTAGGTCAAGTTTCCATGTAGTCAAAAACAAGACAAATGAGCCTGCCAGTGCCTGGCTCTAATTGCATGATGAAGATCTCATTACCATTCACGTGAGGGGCATTTGTTTTCATAAAGAAAGCCTTCCCCTCTGAAAGGGGCGAGGTCTCAAAGCAGACCTGTGCCTGTACATCAGGACACCCAGGTTCTCTTCCCTGCACCTGACTTTGCAGTGTCCTCTTGGGCTGCGAAAAGGAAAATCATCCTTATTACTTCAAATAGCAGGACTGGAGAGGAAGAAAACTATATAAAAAATTACTGTATTGAAATTCTTGGAGTCAAGATCAATGAATTTTGCAATCATGAGCAGGTCTTGCATTTTGCAAGAGCTCATAAATTAGCATTGTAAAGCTACTTACCCGTTCTACCTGAATGGGTAATTGAAAATAAATATATTGCTTTTGAGTAATCCAGAGGGGGAAAAAAATACATCATTGTATGGGCCTTGCTTTCTTAGCTGGGGGAGGAAGAGAGGCTGTTGTTCTGCACTGTAAGAGCAGCACCTGGAGATTGTCGTGGAGCTGGCCAGTTCACATGACTTCAGGAATGCCAACACACCCCTAAGGCTGCCCGTGTCAGGTCATGTTCAGGTGTCCTGCACACTCCAAGCTCAACCCCAAGTGCAGCACGTAACCAAGCCAATAGCAAGCTGCTACACAGATCACAGCAGCAGATGTGTGGCTTGAGCCTGCAGGTTGTGCTTGCCACTGCAGTGACAAGTGGGATCAGAATTCATACTCTGAATTTGGGGCTTCCCTTGACAAATGGAAACCCAGTGAAGCTAGGGGAGCTATATGCAACACCACAGTCCCTTCCACACTGCAGCAAACAGCACTATACCCGTAACAGATGGAGAGAAAATTCTATGAAAAATCCACTATCTCACAAATGCATCTTCCCAGAAATGCCTCTGCAGAACATATGAAAGCAGCCCCCCTTTTCTTATTACTACTCATGGTTCAACTGACCCCCTTATGCTGAGTACTCTGCAACCATGCAGCAAAGCAATCTATGACCCATAACGCCTTCCCTGACAGACAACACAGATAAAGAGGTAAGGAAGACGTATATTTTTAAATATATTCGCTGCATTGACACCAAACTCTGCCAGCAGGGGTTGATCCACCTAAAGGCCCCAGAGCTTCACAGGTCCCAGAGAGCACCAGAAGTAGAATGGAGGGAGGCTGCATGGTAGAAAAACACACCTCCAGCACAGGGAAAGAAAGTGCAGGCAGAAAGGCCGTGGTACAGATGCTTCACGTGCCTTGAGATAAATACATGAGCAGGCTGCTGCACTACAGCTCTGCCCTGAAACACACTGAGAAGTAGCTTGCACACGTAGGTGAACCAGCAAAGTTAATTCCAAGTGTTTTCCTTGCTTGGCCTGTATGTTGCAGTCCCCGTTCATGGGAATATCTACTGGTGTACTAGGGACAGCAAGCTCTTCTGTTACAGAAACAGCCTGATCTGCCCCATTTCAAAATCTGGTGCTGCAACACCCTTCAACATCAGGCATCCCAAAGCAGACTGCTCCTCAGAAGCCAAAGCTGAAGAAAGTGGCTTCTCCAGACGCAAAGCAGAAAATGAAAGGAGAGAAAAATAGTGATGTTGCTTAGCTGCAGAGGTGAAAACAGACGTTTCTGGAAACCCTTCCCAACCTTTAATTTACCGCACTGATTTACCCCCTAGGGAACTGAACACTGAGTACACCCAACTGAAACGCTCCCTTCAAGATGCATCTGCGGCACCTATTAGAAGCACCCACACAGTCAAAATGAGATAAAATTGGTGCAATTATTTGGATTTTCAAGGGGAGACAAACTGCAGAACCCACAGATTAAAAATAAGAGAGCAAGGCCACATCAAGAAGTGCAATGCCCTTTTTTCTCCCTCCTGTTTGGCAGTTCTATGCAGTCATTTTAAGTATACTCATGGTACCTCCATTTAAAGAAAATTTAAAGAAAAAAATCTCCACCACTAAACCACCAGCTCCACCCTGCTTCCACCCCATCTCTCTGTCTCTCCCCTGGGACTACAAACAAAAGCCTTCCACTAGCTAAAATTTCTGCGAAGAAATATAGAGCCACTCTTGTGACAGGCCATCCATCACACCGGCACAAATCATCCTGCCACTTGCCAAATTGATGTGTCCTTCGTAGTCGTCTCTAATCCTTAGGAGGGGGCCCAACCCACATGCAGAGAGGGGCTGTGCTGACATTTGGGTGATGCTCTTCCCCACTCCGTGCCACCTGTAGTACCAAATGGGGCTGCACCGTCTTCCTACTTTCTTCTTCTGCATTATCTTAAGGCAAAGCTGAGCTGAGTCCATCTCCCTGCGTGGAGGGCAGTCAAACCAATGGTTAGCTTGATACAGGCATCAATAAGGCAGAAAGCTGGTCCAGGAAAGCAATTAAGACTGAATTAATCACTACCACCTTTAAAAAAATTCCCCCTACCCTCTTTCAAGCGCACAGCAGTTTGCCAGCGAGTGGGAAGCAGAGGAAGCCAGGCTGAATGGCGGAGCTGCTCTCGGAGTAAAGGAGGCACCAGCTGCGGTCAGCTGCCACACGTGGGTGCGCTTTCTATTCACACGGATGCCAGGAGCGCCCACACTTCCACTAGGTCTGGGGTTTTGCTTTCACACGTGCATCCTGCATAGGAGTGTGGCACAGCATGCTCCACTACAGCATGTTTTGTTCAGCAGCTGAGAAATGAGGCAGCATAGCAGGAGAGCATCTCCCACTTGGCTTGTGCCCCATCTGACCACGCACACAACAGAGGAAGGGTGGCACCGAGCAGAGTGAGTGAGAGTATCTCCCTGTGCTGGGAGAAGCAGCAGATCCAAACGTGCTGAAATCAGTGGGTATTAGAGGACTCGGGTAGCCCCAGCCAAGATCAGATAGCTTTTAGCATTCGTTCCCACCATCTCCAAAGCAGAGATGTTGGTCAGAGGGACTGAAAATTGGAACGAGCTCAGCACCACCTTGGAGGCTCAGCCTAGAAGCTGCATGAACTCCGCAGGAGTTTATAATCTGATTTCCAGTGTGAACACATCAAAAAGAGCTTGTTATAACCTCACTGCCTCCTTCCCCCAGCCTCTCCAACATAAGCGAAAGTGGTGCTGGCACAAACCTCCCTGCGATCAGCTGCGAGGCACAGCGTGCAGCCCAGCCCCGTGCGTGCGATCCTGCTGCGATGGCACCAGCAATGGGGCTTCACGCTTCTCCCAGGGCTCCTTCTGCCACACCGCTGAGCTGCAGTGCTGCTGTGAAAGCATCTCCACGGGACGCTGCTGACGGAGCAGCATCTCCCTCTGAATGATTATCATTTCAATACATGGAACGGACAAGAAAGGAAGGCGGAAAGAGATTCAGTGTTTCCAGAAGCACTTATACAATGCAGTTGATAAACCTTAGGTCCTGCAAGTCTAGTTCAAACAGCTTCATGAAAAACAAGCTGTGTGAACTTCTGTTGACTTCAGCACAAGCCAGGACTTCAGAGGAAGCAGCCAGAGCATGACATCCAAAAATGATCAATCTGTAATGGAGCCCATAGCTCTCGGCTCGGAGCCTCCTTACTGATCAGGCACAGTCTGTAACGAGGAGAGGGGTGGTTGTTGTTCGTCTTAAGACTCCTCCACAGTGAGCTCTGTGCCTTCAATCGCTATCTGTGATTAAAGCTGTATTTACTGAATGTGACACAGTGTTTTGGTTACCTCCAGCAACCAGGCACCAAAAAAGTGTTCAGTTTTCTCTAGCAAGCTTGACATGTTTTCCTTAAGGTTAAAAAACCACCATGAGATCAAAATGATAAAGGTAGGGGTATGAACTGCTTCAAAGCCCCTGAAGGAGAAAAGGAGCAAATAGCTACTTTCCATCCCACTTCATTGAGGAAATTGCCGCATGAAGCAAAGTAGAGCAACACAGGAGGGGGACAGAGAGAGAGAGGGAGAGAGAGAGAGGGAGAGAGAGAGAGGGAGAGAGAGAGAGGGAGAGAGAGAGAGGGAGAGAGAGAGAGGGAGAGAGAGAGAGGGAGAGAGAGAGAGGGAGAGAGAGAGAGGGAGAGAGAGAGAGGGAGAGAGAGAGAGGGAGAGAACAGAACAGCCTGTTGCAATATTATCTGTACGAAAGGCAGAGGTGGTTTGCCTGATTCATGCCGTGATAAAACCATGCTCAAGCTGGCAGGGACTCTTCCACACACCCGGGACATCTGGTCAGATCAAGGTCCAGGCTGAACTCCTGGCCCTGCTGTGGTCTTGCAGAATTAAACCTGTGCAGCCTCATTACTGCACTGAGCCAGGATCTTGGTTGTATCCCATCCTTCTTAAAATACAGCAAAAGATTCTGCACTGCGACTGCAGAAGTGACTATCTAATACTGTAACAGTGACATTCCCAAAACGAGCTTTCTTCCACGTGTTTCTGCATTTCTGTGCAGAAGGGTCACCTTGCATTCACATCTGTACAAAGTTCACCCCTCTCGGCGCCTCTGTGGCCAAGAAGAAGCAAACACTGTTCCTCTCTCCTTGCCAGGCATGATTCTGGCTGACATGGAGCGAGGCTGAAGGCTGCAGTTACATGCAGACACTCTGGGTAGCTCCATCCTGCAGGTTTTGTCTCTACTTCAGGGCCACACCCTCAACACCCTCAACTTCATGCCCTCCAAGTGCCATAAACTTCTACAACTGCAGTAACTCAGACTGGTATGGGTGGTTATAAAATTATGTCCTAAATTAGGACAGCAAGAAGCTGAGATGGGAAGAGTAGGAGGAAGTCAGGAAATCCCAGGAGAAGATGGTAGGGGAGGGATTTAGTCTCTTTAGAAGACAATAATGCAGTTTAATCTATTTTTCTTTTGACTTTACACACTAAAATAAGCTTCTCAGCTTCCGGGGCTGTCACAAATCATAAGGAAAATAAGGCCACTGGAACCCCATCAGTAGAATAAGAGCAATACAGTAATAATCCTGAGGAGCTGTGCAGGGCTTTCCATCTTCAAACTGTTTTACAGACTAATTTATTAATCCGCAGATTTCCCCTGGCCACAAGCAACTACTCTGTATCTCTGCAGAGAGCAGGGAGACACAGGGTGCAGACTGGCACTCAAGAGGTAGTGCAGGAGGCAGCTCTGACCTCCCAGGCCAGACCAGGGCTCCTGGCTGCCCTACAGCCACAGCTGCAGGCGTAAATCCATGCAGGATATGAGCCCATGCTGGGCTCACCCTACCACACAGCCTGTCCAATACCCCCAGAGCAGCTCTCCAGGAGTTTCTTACACAAGCACAGTGCCTCCTGGCACCGAAGGATTATCTATGGACTGCTGCTACCTGTTAAGTCGGTATCTAACATAGGCCAGCTTTGTTTGGAGACAAAGGGATAACATTATTTTGTATTCATACTGACTGTTATGGTCTTAGACTGGTTTTTCATCTCTTAAACCACTGCGTATCTACATCACCCCAGTGTTGTCAACGAAGTCATTAGAAGACTGAAACTAGATTGATTGGTTTTTGCTGTCTTTTTTCTGACTATCAAAATGTTTGGGTTCATTAAGCATCCTACAACACTAGTAGAGACCTAAGCCTTATTTCCATCTTAAGGATAGCTTAGCTGAGACAAGGGAAAGCAGAAGACCCTGAATACCATTGCAAACAATGTCCCTGAGGTCACATGTTAGGAATTCAAACCCAGGCACTGCAGATTATAGATACTTTCAAGACCAGAAGATATTCGCCCATGTGCACAGCATGAACAAGTAATAGACTCAGGCATCCAGCTGAAATGACAAATCCTTTCCCTTCCCCAGGCCCATTTCTACCCCACACTGTGTAGCTACCTTCACCAGCCTGCTCCTTCCACTCATCACCTCCCCTTCTGTCCTCCCCCAGCAGACCATGCCCTGACACAAACCCAATCCACCTTGTTAGCTGGGGCTCATCTCCATGCTAATTGAGCCAGCAGAGGTGCCCAGGCAAACAGTTCATACCCACACATAGAGCCAGCTCTCATCCACACAATGTCCTGTGAAACTGAGCTCCAAGGCATCTGAAAAACCTTCAGCTGAATGCACCTTAAATATCCCAGGAGCCGGGTGCCATGGTGCAAGGCCCACACCTGCATGGACCTGCTTGGTGTCAGGAGAGCACTGGGGCAGCTGCAGGCCACATTCAACCTTTCCAAGTTCCCTCCCCAACTTCTGCAGTTTGGGAAGAAATTAGACAGCCCAAACACTGTACCATTACCAGAGTGTTTCCGGTCTCCCACACTAGACTATTTATGGCTTTGCTGGGGTGAAACGGGCTTTAGCTGCCTTTCGGTGCCAGCCACAGGAAACCACACAGCATAGCAGAGGGTTGCACAGGCGGCTGCCCCTCCATCCAAATACAAACAGCCATGAAAGCCCATTAGCAAGGACAGTAGATGTTCTGACAGCCAAACTGGCTTACGGCATACACAAAACAAAAAGGAGTTCTGCACTGAACAGTGGGTCTGCCATCCACAGACATCCAGAATATTAAATGCATACACTATAGCAGCTTTGCTGAAGGAATGTTTCAAGTGATCATATGTCCCATACATCACCCTTTGACATTTATCTTCCTGTAACACTCTACAATGGCTCTAACTATACTGTACAGAAAACCTTAGGAGGAATATTTAAAAAGCACTGAACACCTCACAGAAAAGCAGGGAGGGCCCTGTCAGACCACTTGGCACAAGCCTGTGTAACCCAAATGCCAGACTCACTCTCTGGGCCTTCAGAGCTGCTGCCACATTTCCTGGGCAGTCCCCACCATGTCAAACCCAGCTCCCAACACCCTGCAGTGACTGCCCAGGGAGGTCACCATGCTGCTGTGACAGCAGAAGGACGTCATGTCAGTGGCAACAGAATGGCAGGTCCAGAAATCCACGCAAGCAGGGATTTTCCCTGAGAGCAGTGGATCTGCACGGCTGGGTCCCTCTTCTCCAGGCACTCCTAACACGTGGGAAGTAGCAGAAGAGACCTGGGCCGTGTATTCCTTCTCCTTTGCTGTTTATTTGCCAGCATTGCAGAGAGGCAAGCGCTTTGGGGGGGGGGGGGGGGCGGGAAGCTTGCTAAATCTCCAGGGTTCATTTCTGAATGCTGTCCCCTCAAAGCCACTGCCTGTTCTTTCCTCCCTCCCCCTTGCCTTCTGCAAATCGTGCTGTCTCCTTCCACCCCCAAATAGGAAGTCCAGAGCCGAGATGCACACAATCTGCCTCTTCACCAGAGCCTGGCTGACTGCGTGCCAGGGGAGCCGCGAGCATGACAGCATATTTCCTGTCAGGAAAGTGACTCAGTGAAATGGCTACAAGAGCTCCTCTTACCCGAGAAGTTCCCCTCTCCCCTTGCGGTGCTGAGGCATGAGTCAGAAGCCGAGAGCCAGAATTTCAGTCCCTTCCGGAACCAAGCAGAAATAGATTTCAAGCCCATGTCCTGCCTGCAACTCCACGACAAGTTGCTGCCACATGCTGAGCCCTGGTTTCATCCCTTGCAGAAGGGGAATAACAATGCTGACCAAGCAGGGGGCTTGAATTTGCAAAATGCTTTTAGTCAGAGACGGTGGTTTCCACTATCAGGTTGCTTACGTACCCGTTCACAACATGCTCGTAGCCACTGTGTGTGAGCACTACACAACCCCTACAGACAACCAGCATTGGCAAAACGCACAAAGCATTTTACACATGTCCATTTCATCCAGGATACATGCAAACACCTAAAATGACTGAAAGTCAGTTTTCTTCTGCCACCCTCAGCTGAGTAATTCCTGCGATAAGCAGGCACTTACCAGAGCTGCTGCAGAAGGGGACCATGCACAGCCACAGCGTCACCAGCAGGGCACAGACCATCTTCATCCTGCCAACACAGTACACCAAGGGGTTCTGGTTATTCCATAACATTTCATTGCTGCAGGCATTTTTTACTTTTTAAGAAAACTGAGCATGTGTTTATTCCCACAGATCCTTTGCCCACCCACAGATCCTTTAGTTCTTGTATATATATGTTTTTCATTAACATACTCTAAGAAGAGCATCTATCTGCACGACAGTGTTGTCCTGCCTGCAGGAGCTCTCCCAGCCTAGGAGGTGACAGCTCAGAAGAGGACAGCCAAGCTTACTGACTCAATCACTGGAACAGACGATATCCATGCGCACAAGGAATAAGGAAGCTACTTGCCTGTCACATACAGCAGGGGAGAAATCCCGAACTTTGAGGTTTCAGCAAAGGACCTCAATATTTCAGGAGTCATTCTGCCAGCGCACATGCTTGTTTTTCAGAAAAAAAGAGTGCTGAAGCACATTTGCACCAAACACAAGCCTGACAGCTGAGAACAACAAAGGCCCATGCAGAGCAACTCCACAGGGCCTGCACACTGCTGTGGCCCTACAGGCCAGCCACACCGCCAAGCCCTCCCCACACAGGACAACAAGTCCCAGACTCGTGCACACTTCAGAAGTGATCCAAACAAACCTTTGTACTTCCTAAGGCAGGCAGAAAACAATCCCAGGCTTCTCAGCTCCTGCTACGGAGCACAGTTTCCTGTAATTTGAGATGAACAAATGCTGCCAGTTTCACTTGCCACGTGCTCTGGTGTTTGGCTTGCTCTGAGAGCTGCTCACTCACTAGATTTAATTTCCCTGTGTTTCTAGGTTTTCCAGGACACAACTTAGGAGCTGCTAGTCACGAAAGCTGACATTTACCAGGCACTCTCGTTAATGGAGCAAAGGTTGCACATGAGATTCCTGGGTGCCATCGGAGCACAGAGGGAGAAGAGATTGTTAAAAAGGATGAACCTCAAAGCAGCTCAGCCCTGCCAGGCAGACGCAGTAATGAACATGGTGACACTGCCAGGAGCATGCTCCTGAGGTGACACGGTAGCCTGTTCCATCAGAGTGCGCTGCAAGGGCAGGGAGAGAAGCCGCAGGGCTCCCTTCGACACGTCCCTCAGAAGCCTCTCCATAATACACACATTATGCTGAAGGTCTTCAGGCACAAGCAGAGAGCAGCTAAGATTGCACACATTGCAGGTATTAACAAGAATGGGATGTGTGAACTACTTGAAATCCAGCAGCAGATATTTAATCCTTCTTTTTCAATGCTTGGATTTGAAATGCCTTTGTACAATGCTTTCCCTACATCAGGCTCATCTCTAAGAGACAAAGGGAATCTGGAGCAAGCCTGCTCTTCCCCGCACAGCCCATGCACCTGGCTGCCCTGGAAGCCAGGAGCCCTTCAGAAACCTGCGGGCAGCTGCTCAGTTTTATTCCCTGAGGTCCAGCTGAGGCAGCTGGTCATCCCCTACCTCTGTCACCCAAATTGACAGGGCAGCCACTACCCAAACCCTCCACTATGACCATCTATAACTACCTCTAATGTCCCACAGGAAGCCTCCATGGGGAAGAAACACGATTAAGTACATCCACCCTTTGGAAATGATCAAGAACAGTTGAAACATCTTCGCACCATCAGCTTGATGAGAAAGAACCAGTGTGTTGCACCTTTGGCAGGAATTTAAGAGCTTCTGGGGATTCAGATGCTGGAACAGAGGGCATATAAACAGCAGGGGATCATTTCCATAATAAAGATTCCCCACAACTCCCTCTCCATTTGCCATTAGATAAGTGCACAGCATGTCCCAATTCACCCTTATTTTCCTCTGATTCTCTCCTGTGTTTTGCACAAATCAGACTGAATTCAGTCCTGACCAGGCAAACAGAAGCAACTACTGACTTTGGATGAGTTTCTCTCCTTTACAGCAAGGCCATTCATGTGGCCCAAGGCCAAAATAAACTACTACATTTCGCTCAGTGATACATAAACTCTGCAGTGAGCTAATATTTACATCCATTAACTGCCTGTAAGAACACACTCCTTTCAGCGGTCTCAGAGCCACTAGGTCTCTGTTCCCATGAGCAAGGTATCTAGAATTCCCAGGTCCTGCCTACTAGGATGGAAATTCTCATTTCTTTTTCTACCTAGCTATGAAGTCAGAAGCTCTGCACAGCTTGATTTACCTCTGGTTCATTCCAGGCTCTCCAGAGATTTTATCAGTGGAGACAGACACAGAGCTTGTCAGATTACAGCAATTTCTCCATTACTGGAATGGGAATCATTTCGCCTCAGCCCTGGCTGCTCTGACACTTTATGAAATCCACAGGGCACTGAACCACAGGCTGTCTGAGGAGAGCAGACAAGCTCCTCCATGGCCTGACCACCCCAGCATTTAAAAGCTGAAAGACACCCCCCCAATGCTGCTAGAACTGTGATGCTTTATTTACATGGCCCAAAAAGCTGTGATGTACTCCAAAGAGAAAGGTGTTCACAGAACAGCCCTGTGGTCACGCAGTGTGGTCATTTATCCCCAGAAGCACAACATGATTCTGCCCATGACATTGGGAAAAGAGCATTGCACCCACTTTCATGCAGACAGAAAAGATGGGTTTTGTAATGCTGTAAGAACATAATGCCATAGCGCTAAAACCCACCCGCTCTTACCAAGAACAGAAGGATTTTTCCTCAGCCTTTTCCAGCAACCTGCTTCTTTGTTTTGTGACACCAGAAAGCATGTTGTAATTTTACCAGTACGTGACAACTGCAGCAGTGACTGGGTAACTTCTTGCACAATTTGGCATCACTGCCTGCAAGACCAGCACCACTGGCTGCAACCGAGGAGCCAAAGGTCAAGGAGTGCAAACCCCAAACTGCACTGGTGGGGCTCCCCCAGCTGCATTCACCCAAAGAGGTCACAGACCTCACCTCCGGCACACAGGCAAATTGCACAAAAAGCAAACCCTAACGGGAGCCAGGAATAAATCAGTGAGCAGAGGAGCATACCAGCTCAGAAATCACACAGCAGCTAGATAGCAGGTAATCAAAGCAACCAGAAGAAGGCTGGAGAGCTCAGATACATCCTCGGCGCTCCAGGAACTTCTCATGAGACCAATATACTCTGAAGTGTTCTTAATGCCTCCATAAATTAACATGTTAATAATAATTCATAGAGCAGTTGGGGAAAACAATTCATCATCGCCGTTAAGAATTCTATTAAGGAATTTATTTTCTTTTCATTTCTGAGTGCTTTCTTCTTCAAACTTTCACTGGGCAAGAAAGAAAAGGAGCAGGGGGAGCATGGTCATGGTGGGGTCTCCTGTTCTCAAAACCAGGATGGTGGAGAGGGTTGGTTTTGTATTTGATACTCACTAAAAGCAGACAATGTCACCAAAACACGTGGTATTTTCATACAAAACATATTTTGTTAAAACACCTTTCCCAAACAGACGTAAGTGAGGGATTGTTCACTATTGCCTTTAGCAGCACGGACCCCACAAAGCCTCTTGCGTTTTCCCAACAACTGTAAAAACGAAGACATATCAAACAATTAATGAAGAGAGCTGCTCTCAAAGTAGCTACTGTACACTTATTCTTAAAGACAACCATGCTAATTCTAAAGAACAATGCCACATTTTAAGAAACTGCCTTTGTCCCTTCTAACTACAGGCACCTAGGGAGATCTGACAGCCTTTTTCCTTTTCACTGAAGTCACACTACTGTACGCAGAACAAAAGCACCCTTCAAAACATCGTCACTAAGTGCTTTGGCTGAAAGGGCATTTAAAATAAAACAGTTGTTGGGAAGAGGGGAAAAAATAAAACTGCTCTGGTCATTTGAATGGTGTTACATATTTTTCATTATGTAATTCTGTCCCAAGCCCCTCTGAGTCAAAAGGATTTGAGAGTACAGAACTGGCTCTAAGAAGTGGGATACTGACATAGGAAAACAAAGGAAGACAAACTAAAAACAGAGTAGGCCGGCTTCAGAGTTGCTTTGCTTCTAAACTAAATAGGTTTGTGGCTCTTTGGGGCACCAGTAAGGGAACGAACTTCTGGGCTGATGCTGCCAGGGCTTCAAAGCATGCATCAGCAAGAGCCCCACTCCCTTTGCTGGCAGTTAAGTTGGCTGCGCAGTGCCGTGCTGCATAGTGGGGCCAGCATGCAGGAGAGGGGCAGGGCTCCTCTGCTCCCATGTCACTGTGTGCACATGAGCCCAGGGTCCCTGCATCCTCACACAGTGCTGGAGAAGGCTGCTCGATACATTTACTGTGTTTCTTACGTGTACAATCAAAACAAATTTAGAGAACCTAAAAGGTAGACAAAGGGTAGGCTGCAAAGGCAGCTGCAGACAAGTAATGGAAAGAGAAAAACACTGAGTGGGAAAAGGCTTTTCAGCCCTCCAGGGAACATTTTTGCTTTTCAGTACGTTTAGGACCAAGTCAGACAATAGGGGGGATTATTGCAGCATAAACCTTAGTGCCACTTAGCTGGGACTTGCACAGCTCATGCTGCCCCTGCCTCTCCTCCCGAGGCCATTGGGGTGCTGAGCAGCACCAGCCTCTGCTATAGAGTCAGGGTTTCCACTCTTGTCCCTGCCCAAAGCAAAGCCACTCCTGCAGTGAGTTTGCCAGCCCTTTAGAAAGCCCTCCCAAGCAATGTAACATTACACTGAAGCCCCTGGAGACATGAGTTGAAGGACAGATGACAGGTTTTGAAAGTCCAGCCTTCCCTCTCCAGGATGAAGCAGCACATTCATCAACATTAAACCAACAGTGGTTTGATAATGACCACCACAAGCAGCCGAGCACATTTTCCCTGCTCTCTGACAAGCCTTGTCACATCACTTCAAACACAGGCCCACTGACCAACAAAGGGTCCCAAACACTCTCCTTCAAAAAAATATTTGCATCTCTGCTAAGTGCAGGGAGCCCGTTTTGCAGCAGCTCCATAAGCCAGGCACATTTTGGCAGGCTGTGCCCCATCCCTCAGTCAGGGAGGAGCACGAGAGCAGCAAGTGTGACCCAGTCAGCACATCTAGGGTGACGCATCCAGTGCGGAGACTGTGAGACCGACACGGAAATCCCACTTCTGCCACAAGCTTTGCATATTACCCGTGGTTGTCCCCGTAGCCCTTGCACCCCCCAGTTTTCCCATCCACAGAAACTCACCAGACAATTACGCACCTGACAGCAGAGCAGGCTGAAAGCATTTCCATTACAAAGGCAATATATGCCATCAAAAACAAAGGAAACAGATTTGGGCGGACAAACTTTCTCTACCAGCTAAAATCATAGCAACTATTAAACACTTGCTTTTGCAGAGAGGGGAAGCAAAGGAAACTAGTAGGAGTCAGATGGAAAGCTGCCCTGGTGAGACAGCTCCCCTGCTGCTAGCACAAAACATCTTCTGTCTTCTCTGGCCAGAGCTGGTCTCCGTTACACCAGCGCTGGAAGCACTGGGAGCTACAGCACTCACACTCAGCTTTACATCCAGGTCTACTGAGCAACTGCTCCCCACCCAACCAAAAATAATAATAATAATAATGAAACAAGCCAACGAAACCTGACCTGGAAGCGATCTTCTTGGTCAGTAGCTCAACAAGCTCCTTGCCAGCTCCCAGTCCCAGGCTAGCAGAGTTGCAGCCTGCTAGGCATCAGCATCCTACGCCACCCCTGAGATACCAAGGGAAAGCCGGACCCATGGGAGCCCTCACAGGAGTCCCACGCGCCTGCCTCCAGTGTTTGGCAGCCAACCCAAGGGAAAGCTGGAGCTCACTGCCCTGCCCAAAGCCAGCCTGCCTACACAAAGGGCGTCAGAGCAGGAGGAAGGAAGGATTTCATTTCCTCCTGCACGTCATCCTAAAACCCTGCTGTCCTGAAAGGACACGATCCTTTCATCACCTTGGTTTTAAGGACATCCTTTGAGGCAAGACATATTGACCTCAAGAAACATTTTTTTCTTCTGCTTTTTTTTTGACAGTAAACGTACCATCCTGTGGATGAACAAGATGCACAGGTGCATCACCCTAGGGGTCACACAGGGAAGTGGGGACAGAACAACTCCCAGGCTATTTCTGCTTCAACACAGCAAAGCAAACTGCAGCAGCGAGGTGCCTGTCGAAGGCTGGCCAAAAGCTCCAGAGAGCAGCCTTGAGCTCAGAGGCTCAGCGGAAAGTGGGAAGAGGTTCCCTGATAGCAAGTCATTTCTGGGAGCTTTCTGGTGGTGCAAGGTTTGGCCCCACCAATGCTCATCTGCTTGGGTCACACAGGTGACTTCCAAGCAGGAAATTTGTGATATATTATTGACATTCAGATAGCATCTCCTGGAGTCCTTTCAGCTCAAAATATTTAAAGCTAATAAGCAGAATTCAGAGGAAGTGGCCATTTATACACACACAAAGAAAAAAAAAAAGGGAAAATGACCCAGACAGGCAGAGAGGAGAACAGAGGTCTTGAAGATACATCTGGAGAAAGCCAGCATTGCCACTTTTCCTTTTCAGTTTTTGTGGGGTCCTCCCAGGGCTTGGCAAAGCAAAAGTGCTACAGATCCTACACACTGCTCTGCTGGAGCCCAGGGTGCCACTGATTATACTCCAGCAGCTGCTTAGCAGGCAGAGCACATTGCATTTCATACATTTAAAATAAACTAGTTCAATAATCCAGCATCTCTCAGAAATGTATGCACACCTGGACAGGACAAATAAACAGCTGTGACTGTTACAGAGAGATCTGTGGAGTGGGCTGAAGAGGGACAGGCTGAGCCATGGCTATGAAATCAAACGGCACAGATTATTAATGCATACATGCTGGCCACCAAACAGTTCAAACACCAATCTACAAGAGCACTTCTGTGCTCAGGCAAAAGGTATCCAGCCAAGATTTTCTATTTTTTAAGTCTGAATAGCCAGGGAATGAAAAGCTTCCAACAGAGCTTCAAAGAGAGCTGAGACCTTCCGCGAAGCCAGACAATGCTTCTATTTTGGATGGCAATGTTATAGTGAGAGAAGAGCTCCAAGAAACACCCATGTGCTGCCCCAGCAGAAAATAAACTGACAAACTAGTCTTTGCACAGGAAAAATAAAAATAAAAAAAAAATCTGCAACCAATGTGGCCTAGGGAAACTTAAGGAATCCAGAAAGAGATTCCCCTCTCTCTTCAAGAGCACTGGTGAGCTCCTGTGGAACATCTACAGACAACTGAAAATGAGCATTTAGTTTATATATTCTTCCCCTTAACCTTTTTAATAGCTTTTAGATGTAGGCAATGCCACTGCCTTCCCTGAGAGGTTATTCCATGCTCCACGTGGATACAGCAGCACATCCACACTGCACAGTAGAGCACCCAGCAGCACACCCAGCTTGCTCAGCCCAAGGCTCTAAACCCAGAACGCAATGCAGACCCAGGCAGGTCTCTCAGCTGGGCTTACCGTCTTTCACAGGAGCAGCTTGGGGCTCTCAGACCCAGAGCAGCTTTCTCAACAGCGTCTCCCTCTAAGAACAGCAAGTGCTTGGCACCAAATGCCAGGGAACAGCAGTGTCTTTGCACAGCCCACCCGTCACAACAGGGACTGCACAAGCTCTGCTAAGCACTAGCTGTAAAAAGCGCTCAACAGCAAAAAAAAAAAAAAAAAAAAAAAACACTCTCATTAAGTTCAAGCATTTACTGCCAGGTACATACCTGCTCTTTCACTTTGCCTCCTTCCCTTTATACCCCTAGGTGCTTGCAGACCACGTTCCCAGGATGGCTACTCAGCTCCAGCCTCTTTCCCCTTTTGTTTCCCACAGCAGGCAAAAAACCCCAAGCACCCAGCACCCCAAGGCACAACACAATATCTCACTTCCCCTTCTAAGCAACCTTCTTACTATGCAATTACCACAACCTGCCCCCCCCAACGCTGACTACAACATTTCCAACGCTACAGACAGGCTTACCCACACTGCTGCTAAGGGGTAAAGAGCTGGTCTCTAACTCTACCTACAGCATAAGGAAAGATTTTCCTCAGGTGACTCCATTTATCTGGGATGAGCAAGATATTCAAGGGTAAAAGCAAGCCAACTGAGATTTTCATTCTCAAATTTGGGCCACACGGGGTTTCCACACCTGGCACTTCTTTTAATCAGGTTAATTTAATCGCATTTAGCCTTATGATGGGCCGATCCCCACAGAGAACTTGCTTGGGCTCTGTCTTTAACAACCCCAGCCTTCAAACCATCCAACCTTCAAACCATGGCACCCTGAATGTTCGAGTCCAGCAACCTCTTGCAAGGCTCTCCTGTCTGCTCTGTGAGCTCAGCACCTACACGGTGGGAAGGCCGAGAGGGAGCTGCAGGCAGCAGTAAGCTGTGATTGTCATCAATATTAATTATTTGGGGAGAATATGATTGATCTCGAGGGCAATTAATTCATTTCTCCAGCTGAATGACAAACAAAAGGCAATATAAGCACTGCTGACATTTCTAAAGGAGCAGCGACACGAGGAAATACCACTACGTGTTAAAAACCCTGCTGCAAAGGGCTAAAACACTGAAAAGCCTCCAAAACTGTCTTTTCTGAGCTCTCTTAATGCCAGGAAATGGGTACTTTAATATTCTCAAAGCTGCACTGATCCCTGCCCTGGGTTGGTCTGTCGCCACAAGGAAGCAATTGCTGAGTGCCCTTGGAAAGCTGGGTTGAGCTTCCCCCTCACTCTTTGACACTTCTTGTCAACAACTACAAAGTCATCACACCTGGTAGGCAAGGAAAAAAGGCTCATAGAGGGGAAACGTTGCCCACCTGGGTAGCCACAGTCTGGGCCATTCAATAGGACTGGCATGCCAGGCTGCTGTCAAGGTGCAGCTCTTCTGTGTAATGGAAGAAGAGGGCACTGCAAGCCTGGAGAAAAGCATTCCCTTCTCTGCAGCATCAGGTCAGGGTGTCTGTGTGCGCGCAGCCTACCAGGGAGCCAGATTATCCAGAGTCTCCCTAAAGTCCCCACTGCAGTGCTAGACAGAACCAGGGAGGTGGTGAAAGAGAAATGCACTGAGGCTGTGACTGGTTTTGCTTGATGGAAGAGGAGGGAAGACAACCCATGGGGCCTCAGCTGTACTGGGCACGATTTGCTAGAGCGACACATTCTGGGATTGTGCAGCACACCTGTGCTTGTTTGAAAAGGTTGTGTGCCCTACTAGCCCCTCACAGCCTGCCACCATTATCGTGTTAGGTGGCAACACGTATCTCTTCCTCCCATTATCAGGATCCCCCTTGTAAACATGGGCTGGAAGACAGTTGTACTTAGGGGCGGGGAGGGGTAGGCAGCTATATCTCAGCAGAACAAATCCAATTACTTGTATTAGAGTGAATTTGTACAGCCTTCTTGTTCGGAATAAGTATTTTCTACAGATCCTGGAGCTTTGAAATAACAAACTGCTGATCAACGTGCGTAGGGGGGGCCTTGGATGTTACCACAGTGGGATGGAGGTGAGGTTATTTTAATTCTGGTTTTTGGTGAAGTTTGCCTTTTTGCAGTAAGGCTTGCTTGAGGAAAAAAGGAAAGGGACTAGAATTTTGGGCTCCCACCCCTGTGCTGTGCTCCTGTTAGTTCCTAATGCCGAAGTTTTTAAACAGTCCACTAGTTTAGCATACCAGTATGAGTATCTGGTTAATCTACATGAAAACTACTGAGCCATCCATCACCACATGTAGTGTATGAAAAGATGTAGTGCCTCCCTGATTATCAGGCACCAAACAGCGTACAAATGGCTGTCCCCTGAACTGAAGACATTAGTCGAGGCTCCTGAAATCTGTGCCTCTGTTTCCCTAGCCACATTTATAACAGCCTCTCCCCACCTCGCACCACAGCTGTGCATCTTAACGTCTCTAAAATGCTTAGAGATGCTGAGATGAAAGATGACATATGAGTGCAAAGTATAGATTAATTTCCCAGGCTCAGCAGCCACTGGAGCTGATGGGGATAAATGTACCACATACCCGCCAGAGAAAACTTGGGTTTGAGCCTGTCTTAAATAGTAAATACTTAAGCAGCAGTTCCCTTGGAACAAGTCCTCTTTGGCTGGGCACTGGAAGCCCCAGCAGGCAGGAAACACAGAAATGCAATACATGACTATAAAAAATAAATGCCTTTCCAGAATAAAGCCTCAAACCTGTTTCTATAGAATTTGGTAGTGAGATTTCAACTCATTTCAGTAGGAGTACAACAGAGCTGTTCAGGTTTATCAGCCAATGTGTTAAGAACATGGCCAAACATAATTTGAAAAGCTATTTCCATTTCTGTTTGTTTTTTAAATGATTAAAAATCCAGTTTAAATATTGCAAGGAAAACTTGAAATTGAGCAAGATAAGTTCTGGCTTCCTTCCGAGTAGAAGGCAAACCCCAAAATGCTACTGCAGATCTAACAGATGGGAATTATTTTTCACTCTTTAAAAGTCCCATTCCTTTGCTCTGAGATCAACTGTAATTAGCTCATTATTTACATGTAGGACAAAAGGTAAAATATAAAGAAAGGCAATTGCGACCACAAATAACAGGCAGAAAAAGGCAAAAAATAAGTAAAAACTCCCTCTAAGAAGAAAGTGTCACGTCTTTCTCACCAAGCAACATAATTGTTATAAATATAGAGTTAAACAGCTCCACAGCATCCTGTCAGCACTAAGGATAAACATCTAGGTCACAGCTTTGCAAGCTTTTACACACAAGTTCACTGAATATATAAGAAACATTCTCTGAAGATCTGAAAATACCACATGAGTGGACAGGATCAGGCCTAAGAGAGCCAAGATATTCCATTACACTTTTATGTCAGTAATGAAAGGGATTAAGCAAAACTGGGAGGAAGAAGAAAAAAAAAACACAGCATCTTTTCTAGTTAGAGTTCTAGTTAGAGACAGAAGCATTAAAAGTTTTGTTTTTTTTTTTTTTTAAGTCCTCTTCTAATTCTGATAACACCTCTGCTTACTCAAGCTGAAGAGTCTTCTATTCTAAATTATTTGTGCGAGGGTGTGATTCGCTGCCTCCCAGCTGCACCACAAAACTGTCCGTGGAGCTGCCTGCCAAGGCAATTACCCACCTCTTAGTGGGCTATCTCCAGGCAGAGCCCCAAGCTGACAGTGTTAAACAGTAAGGTTTGCCCAGCCGTGGTAAGCGAGATGTTAGTGGTAAAGAAGAGTAAAGGAGCTCGATGGCAGGCAGTCTCAAATAGCTCTGCACCAACTGGGCACCCTCCCGTGACAGCTCGGGGATCCCCACAGCTATGATGGATGTGGGGTGGGAGTGCAGGACCACGCAGTTCTCCTTCTGCACCTACCAGCACCTGGAGAGAGCTGAGAAGAGCTGGTAGCTCTGGAAGACCCTGCTCCAGGTGGGATTTCCAGGGTAAAGGGTCTCTGCTCCCAGGAGAAGCCTCCTCCCACCCTCTGACTCAGCCCAGGACCCACAGCAATCTCTTATTGTCTGCCCATACTGCCACACACACAGCCTTTAGGTTAGCAGCACCTTTTTCTTAACACATGTAAATCTAAAAGGACTCAGTGAGAATCAATGTAAGGTTTTCCTATAAATATGGAGTGCAAGAAGCAGGAGGAAAGAAAGAAGGAAAGCAAGCAGGTCCACACAACACCAGGGCCTTGGCTCTGCTCATCACCAAAGGTAAGGATGGGAATAATTCTCCCCAATTTACTGATACACAAAAGTGAAGCTCTGGCTCCCTTACACTTTCCTATTCTTTTCCTAATGCTCTCTCAGACTTCTGTCTTCAGCCAGTTATCCTTGCTGCAATTTCGTTAAAACTGTAATTGGATAATCTCCAAGACCCCAGGGAAACCCTTTGTCAGAGGAATTCCTGGGGAGGTAGCCCATTTGATAAAACTGAGAGCTGATAAACGAACAAGGGGCTGACTGAAGAAATGATTCTTTGTTCGTAGCAGAAATCCTGTTTTACCAGCAACTATTAGTAAGGAACCCTATAACAAAATACGTGTGCTCGTACATTCATGTTCCTGTATTTTATTTTCTATCAAATAAGACTCTAAATCTACAAATATCAGGATTTCTCTATGCTTTACATTGGGAATTTGGACCTCAGCCTGTGCACTTACTACCTCAGAGATCCCAACGGTGTAGGCACCTCTGGAACTAATTTCCCCAAGTCCGTTTCCTTTTTGCACTCTGTGTACACGTGGCTCAGTCGCACGCAAAAGTCCCACATGTAACGAAACTTCAGTGAGAAACGTGAGATGAGTCTTCTGCTTTGCAAACGCATTGGAGAGGAGGGAGGAGAAACCCTAAAACACCTCCCAGAACACGAAGCTCTTTTGTTCTAGTTTTACAGCGACCAAATCTCAGCCATCCGTTCTGCTGCCGGCAGAGCAGAACGAAGCGGTTACAAACAGCGTGGGGAAGGAAACCCACCGGCCCCGGAGCTACACCCAACCCGCAGGGTTTCGTCGAGGCAGTCAGCTCAAGCGTGGCAAACACAACTGAGGGCTCTGCTTTCCTCCTGCACCGCAGCTGGCCCACCCTGCACAGCTGGAGGGCCACCGGCTCTCACCTGCTGGGCACAGCGATGCTGGCTCTGCTCGTGGGGACACCAAAATCCATCCGCTGTGGCAAGAGAGAGGCTGGGGAGGAAGGAGGAGAGCAGGCGACGTCTGAACTGCGAGCTCTGCCGTAGAAAGAGTTTCAGTTCCCAGATAACGTGGCGCTGTTCACAGCTTTCAGCTTATATAGGCTTTTCCATATATCTATTTTTATTCCCGAAGCATTCCCTGTTGCTGTATGATGAAAAGAAGGATCGGACAGCATGGATGCTGTCAGCTGTCTGAACACGTTCACATCCTGGCTGTAATATTCCTAACTGTGCACCTTGCTGATGCTACCTGTGCTCTGAGAGACAAGCCAGGACACTCCTTGGCCATGCTGCCAGCTGCAGTGGCCATCTCCATGCCAAGTTTTTGTAAGTCAGAGCCTTGCCGAAAAGGGAGGGCATTTGACAACAGTGGGGAACCCAGGACAGATGGGAAAAGACATATGAATCGTGTGCCTGCCAAAATAGCCAGCATAAAAATCTAAACATAATAAGTGAGAGGAAAGAAGAAAGAATAATAATTTAAAAAAAAAAAAGGCATGGTCTTGCCTCTTATTCTGCAGGAGCAAAATGCTTCTTCTGGTGCTGGCATCTGGCACATGCTGGCCTTGGAGGAACAGAGCTGGGACAAGCTCTCCCTCCACCTCCTCCTTCCCATACGCATATTTCTGAGCACAACATTACAGCGCCAGGGCCACGGAGGAGGCATTCCCCATCCCTCCACATTTCCAGGCATCATCTGACCTCCTGCCATGCTGTTCACCCACCCCCCTGAAGTCTCTCCCACCTACACGATCCAAGCTCATCAGGGTGATCTGGCCCAGGGTATGAGCCTGCTCTAGCCCAGACCTGGCAGCACTCATCCCCGTTGCACACCAGCAGCACTCAGATGCACGATACCTGCACAGAGCCCCAAAGATCTGGAAGGAGAGAGCCCAGACACGTTCAGACACAAACTTTCCTTCACCGACACTCAGAGGAACCAGGCATGGACAGACTTGAGCAAGCACAGCTCTTCCCATGCAATATGTAGACATTTTGAACTCAAGCTATACCCAGAAACACGGAAAGAAAGTCACAGGGCTGCAAGTATGTAAACCTGCCCTCTGCTTGCACACTGGCACTGTGTTAGCAGCTTAACCTCTCATCCCATAGCTCCCTGCTCCACCTCCATGCAGCAGCTCCTACCTTCCCAGCTTACTGCTTCCACCACCCCAGGTCCTCACAGCCTTATTCTCCAAGCCCATCATTATCCTCCAACTTGAACCGTCCAGAAACGGAAAGAAGGCTCCTGTGGAGAGGGTGCTGTGAGTGACTTGAACCACTCTGCACTTAATCCAGGTAAGGAGGACATCGGGTCTTAGAGCTTAACCCTCTCAGCTCGCCCTTCCCTGCTCACCAGGGCCAGGCAGGCAATGGGGGCAGAAATCTGGGCAACGAGCGCTCCCACCAGAAAGTCCTTGGGCTCGAGTGATGCTCTCTCCATGCAAGCAGGAGAGACTCTTCCTGCACGGAACACAATACAGCACGTAAATCTTCTGGAGCTGCCAAAAGCAACCCGTTATAAATGGCCCTCTAAGTTATGAGATATGGACTCTCCACTGCACGGTTCATAAATAATACTCCGATCTCTCTGTGTATGGAATTGTAAGTTCTGTGACAGCTCTGCTTATCCGAGGGAGGACACGGTTAAAAATGGAGCGTCAGGAAAATACTACTTTTTAATTACATAGCAAATATTTAAAAAAAAAAAAAAAGATAAGAACCTTGCTGCAATCTCCCAAATTCAGGAATAAAAACCCTTTCCTATGACAACAAAACTAAACGTACTTAATAAGAAAAGAAGATCTGTAAAACAGATTTTATTTTTTTCCATGCATTATAACCAGCTATTCACAAAGCAGAGGCTGGGATGGAAAGAGAGAGTGTGCCTGTGAAAGTGTATTTATAATCTGGTTTTCAGCAGCATCCGAAGGCCCTGCGAACAGGATCCCGGTACGTGAACACCGTGCAGACACAGTCCGAGGAAACAGCCTGAGGAACAAGCACTGCCGCTGCACTGAGGGGAAGTGACAGTGGCACAGAAAAGGGCCACCTGAAGAACTGGAGCCCCGATGGTTTCTTTCCCCCCTTCCCTTTCAGGAAAGCATCCCCACCCGACCTGTTCCCACCCAGACCCCTTCCCACAACGCTTGGCAGAAGGGCACACCGACCCCAGCACACACCTGCCGCCAGCACCTGGTCACTTGCAGGCGCCTTTCTCGGACGTGTCCCTTCCACTTTATTTTCCTGCCGCAGCTTGAATCTGTCCCCTTTCCTCTCCCCCTTCCATTCTAACCGGAGAGAGCGCGTATCAGGCTGGTGCGTTTGCAATGCAGACGAAAATTAAAGTTGCGCTCATCGCTGGATAATCCAAGCGCCCCTGGCGCAGAGGAGGGCCACCAGCGACCCGCTCCGCATTTCGGGCAGCGGGGCTCCCGCAGCTCGGCTTTACGCCTCCTTCAGCATCGGCTGCGTCCTCTGCCGAGGTGCAAATCCGGCAGCAGCACACGCCGCAGGGACCTTCCCCTTCCCCTTGTCCCCTTGTCCCCGTGCCCCCGTCCCCCAGCCCGGCCCGGGGGCGCAGAGCTGCGGGTCCCTCCCGGCGGTTCCCACGGTGCGGGGACCTCGGGCTCCCCGACGCCTTCCCGACCGCAGCCGAGTGTTTCCGCCTTTTTCTTTTTTTTCTTTTTCTTTCTTTTTTCATTTTTTTTTTAGGGGTGATTTTCCCCGCCGGGCCGGCCGAGCCAGGGGTGCTACCGGCAGAGCGCCGCGACCGCCCGCATCACGCTGGAAGCCGCCTCCTCCGCCCAAAACTTTCCCTTCGAGTACGGGAAGTTCACGGCCGGCCCGAGCCGAGCCGAGCCGAGCCGAGCCGAGCCGTGCCGGGCCACCCTTCCTGTCCCGGCGCGCAGAAGGGCTGCGCCTCCCTCCCGCTGCCCGCACCCTCGGGTCCCATCCCCATCCCCATCCCTATTCACTTTCCTATCCCCTTCCCTATCCCCATCCTCATCTCTATCCCCATTCCCATCCCCATTCCCGTCCCCATTCCCATCCCCATCCCTTTTCCCATCCCCGTCCCATCCCATCCCCGTCCCATTCCCATCCCCGTCCCCAGCCCCACGCGCGATCACCGTGGCTCACCTGGGCACGCGAAGAACGCGCGCCCCACGCGCGCCGCGCTCCCTCCTTCTTCTTCTTCTCCCTCTTCCTCCTCCTTCTCCTCCTCCTCCTCCTCTTCCCCGGCCCGCGCTCTCCAGCCCCGCCCCTCCGCTCGTTGCACCGGCGAGGAGGAGGCTCCGGGTCCCCCCCACCCCCGGCCCGCGGGGGGCACTCGGCAGCAGCCGGGCTGGGGGACCCCGGGAGGGAGGCAGGGGGCTCCCGGCCAAGTCCCCGCCGCGTCCCTCCCGCAGCTGGCGGGGTCCTGCCGGCAGGAGGCGGGTGGCACGGCCACGCGTGGACCAGGGCTCCCCCTCCTGGCCCGAGCTGCGCTCCCAGCCTGGAGCTGCTCCGGGGGGAGGAGGAGGCGCGGCCACAGCGCTGCGGCAGCCCCCGAGGAAAGGAAAAGGGGCTGGGGGCGAAGAGGCTCCGTGCCGAGCCCCCTCTGCCCCCCGCAGAGCGTGGGGAGGGAAGGGGGCGTGGGTGGGAGCCGTGGCACCGTGCTGCGGGTGTTAAGGGAACACGCATGCTGTGCCAGGACACTTGCAGGGGATGGTGCGGGTGCTGCTCCGCCAGTTTCCATCCCTGCATCTCCCCTTCCACATCCCCAGAGGCAGCCCCGCACACCTGGCCCCCAGCTCGCCGCCTGCAACACCGGCGCTTTTTGCCCCAGCCCTGCCCCAGGCACGGTGCTGGGTTGGTGATGACCGTGAGTTTGCTCGTGGGTGAGGAGGGAAGGCCTGAAGCAGACCCCTAGGGGAAGCACGGCGAGGCTGATGAGTGGAAGAAGAATTTGAAGAAATTGGGGTTGGCACCTTCTGCAGGACAACGGGGCCAGCGATGACCAACGCAGCCTGCAGCGCAGGAGTGCCCTTACCACGGGCAGGGTCCGGAGCTCTCCCCCCTCGCAGGGTGACCAGGAGACTTCCTGCCAGTGAATGGCCCGGCTTAATTCATGCTTTTGTCACCTCTTGGCAGACAGACAGCAAAGCGATGTGTCTGCACACAAAGCTGAGGAAACTTTTATCATTTCAAAGCGCTGCAGCGCTTCTTGGCACTGTTGGCTACGGCACTGCTTTCACCCTGGACTGAGTTCGAGATTTCTGTTGGTATCCCCAGGATGGGGCTCCAGGAGATCAAGGAGACCAAACATCATTCCACCTGCTGAAGCTCCTCTGCAGCCTACCTGTCCTGGAGAGCAGGGCTTGGCCAGGAGCCTGCAGCAGCCTCGCACAGCCATCCCCACCTTCCCCCTCAGGCCACGGGAGGCACCACTGCACGCACCCTGCTGCTGTGAAAGGGGGGACTTGTCCTCGCCAGCCCACCCCAGCACGTCACCACAATTTCCCCCACCCCTAGGTTGGGCCACTGGGTGTGAAGGAGCTGTGGTGGGAGGCAGGAGCAGCTCTTCCTCTTGCACCTTCCTCCCATTCCCTTCCCAGGGCTCTGGCACAGCAAAATTAGGCAGAAAGCTTCTTGTCTCAGCATCTTTCTTGTCCCAGCAGTGAATGCCCTTGAAAAACTGCCTGCTTGGCTTTTGCTTAGAGTCAGCTCTACTCAAGCCACCTCTAACCCAAATCCATCCCAGTACCACAAGCAACTTGTTAAGGCTCTGTGTGGACTATCTACCCGCCTTGGTGCAGATTAATCTGTTTTGACCCGTGCTCCAGGATCCAAGCTATCTTGTCTGGAACTACTTTAGGTATCCATACACTCAGCTGCAATACTGAATATGGACAAAACTGGAATAGCCAGGCACATTTCATGAGCTGCATTTTGCAGCATTTTTATGAAGAAATATAAGCTTAAAATCTTCTGTTGAAACAAGACAGTCCACTTTTCTCACAGAAGATGAAATAACAAAAGGATTGCATATTTTAGTTGAGATATTTAATGCAGCTGTGGGAGTAGCTCAGCTGCTCTGGTGATTGTTAGAAGAATTAAATAATAATAATAATGCTACCTTGTTCTGTGCAATATAATCCATCCATAGATACAGATCTTGGATAGGACATGTCATTATTCGCTTTTGGGAGGATCCAGGCACTGTTGCAATGCACTGTTGCAGTGCAGGTTAACAGTCATTTACACAAATACCATGAGAAATTCCCTCCATTCCAAAATCCTAGCCTGGCTCCATCAGTGCAAATTAGGGTCTTTGCCTAAATGTCATCAGTTTTCCCTGATGTTGACAGAAAGCTAGAATTCAACATTAGACGTCATTGAAAGGCTCACGAATTCAGGTTCAAGGCCAAGTTTCCACAGAGTTTTAAGGTGACAGCTGATAGCAAAGCCCCGGGCCACACCTGCTTATTGTGTTTTCATAGGAAATGTTTCAGATTCTTATTTGCTTATAGATGGGAAAAAAAAAAAAATCTGCAATTCCCTACTGTAAAATGAGGGTAATATTGCTCAGTTGGACTCAGGGCTTTCATAAGGATTATTTTTGTATTGCTATTTTTTCTCCCATCTTTCCTCTATGCTTGTGAATGCTATTTCTGTGCAGGTTAAAATGCAACACAGTTACACCCCAGAGTGAATTGTACTACAATTTGAAGAGCAATTCAGTAAATAGAAAACATTTTTTAAGCACGAAAAAGCAGCATTATGCCACAATTTTTGGGCAGAGAGCAAAAAGTAGCATTACTAAGTGAAACCACAGGGGGGGACTTAAATAGCAGAGGAACGTGTTGGTGTTTAGCCAGGACACTGGAGCTGCTGGCATTGCAACTGCAACAAAAATATTCCACAGAACTTCGGTAACAAGTGGCCAAATTGGGCCGTGGTTTGCTGCTGTTCGGCTATTCCTGTTCGCTGATTTAGAGCTAGAAGCACACAAGCAGCATGGATCATGAAGCCCACTTCTCTGTCACATCAGGCACCGTGGTGTGTGGTGTTTTTACAAAAGGGCCATGTTCCAACTTAAAACCAGGTTTTGTTTTCTGGCTGCTACTCCTCCTGGGCAAATTTGACTGTCTATGTCCCTGATGAACAGAAACCTTTTTGTCATTTCCATCACCAGTTTGCTTCCTCACGTTCTGGCACCAGCACTGGCTCTCATTTCAGAAGCTGTTTTGCTCATGGCTCCTTACTCAGGGATTTTACAGAGATCAGAGCTCATTCTTACCTCCTTTTCCCCCCAACCTCCACAGGACTGGCTTTTCAATCTTCTTTCCTAAATGACTCTCCATTCACCTCAGACCTCTTCTCTGAATGTGCTCTCATTTAAATTGATCTTAAAGTGCATATGGATGACCCAAAGCAGTTATAGCATTAAGTGGGAGGAGGTCTCACTGATGCTTTATACAATGATATTAAGGTCCCCATTTCTCACTGAAATATCTCACCTGTTAATTCCACAATTGCATTTATCTTTCTGTAACTAAGCCGTACTGGTGGCCTCACATTTCTCCTCCATTTTTACTTCCAGTGGTAAGTCTCCAGGCTAGATCAGAGTCTTGTTACTATTCTCCTGTCAGTTCCCAATTCTCTTGTATTTGTCCCAGCTCCCAGCCCGCACATGGTTTTCTGGTTTGTTTGTTCTTAGCCAGTATTTCTGATACTGGGAGACAAAGGCGGTTTTGTAACCTCTAAAAGACATGTTCATGCCTGTTACTTTACTCACACCCACCTAACCCATTTTTCCTCCTTCCCAGCTCAGGAAACAAGCCCTAGACTACATATAATTATAGTCTGTGTAGTTATAAATGAACGTGCCTTCTGTGTTTTACACCTACGTTTTAAAAGGCATTGAGAAGAGCATGCCTGATAACCTAAGATACAGGACATAGGAGAAACCAGAGAATGACAGATATTGCTAACACAGCAGTACACACGCCTCCCATCTGCTTGTGTAAAGGAAGCTGAGGTTACCCACACACACACGTAGGGATGCCTATTTTCTGCTGAGACCATTTTCTGGTGAGGAACCCAGAACTGGTGATCTTGACTAACACACACCATGTGTTATTTGCCACGTTGACTGTCCAGACCAGATCTCAAATCGCCTCTCCCCACAGTGAAGCATGTTGTGTGAGCCCCTGAAAAAGCCCTGCCGAGTGAGGAGAGCTTGGAAGCACAGCATCATTAGGGGTTTGCCTGCATTTATTCCTGGGGATGTAGCAAATAGCTGTTGTCCATGTTCATGTGCTAAATATCGTTAGTGTCTCTTCCTTTGCATTACCACGGTGGTAGCACTGCTAATGCAAGCAGTTCGCAAAAGGAAACTTGACCTTACATGACTTGCACCTAAGTCCATTCAAATCTCTGTCACAAATGGTTTGATATTGCCTAAGGCCAGAGAGATTTTCCAGTCCTGTGAGTCTGTGTTTAACACAAACTAAAACCACTTCAAATCAGCGATGGAGAGAAATATCTTCTCAACCTGCCAAAGGTTTCAACTTTTGGCAGGTATCTGACTCACCAGTACGCACATAGGACAAAGTTTGGGTTTAGGATGCCTGAACATCCTTCTGCACAGCTCATTCAATCATACATGATTTGTAAAAACTGTCTGACAGTGGAGTTTGTAGGGACCCTTCAACTGGGTTGGCGTTTCATTGGGCAAGAGCAGTGTCTGTCTCAACCAGCCTTTGAAGAAAGCCTCTAACCTGGGCATTAATTAGCTGCAGCTCACCTCGCTTGCTCACCGGTGCCAGCGAGAAGCAGCAGGCTGTCAGCAGATTAATAAAGCTAGATAGTCTGGATACAGCCTTAGCTGTCTAGACGATTCCCTACCGCTGGGTATTTCTACACAGAGCAGTCTCTGGAGTTGTTTTCAGACACTGTGCTTCTGTCTGACGGTTCGCTGACAGTGCTGTGCTTGACCATTGCAAAGGGAAAAGGTGCTGAAGTAACACACTGTCTCTCCTGAGTCAATGGAGTCGCTGAAAAGATCTTAGAAAAGAAGGAAAGGCCTTAATACATCATGGTTTTATCTCATCTAACTGTAAAACCTCCCCCTGTTTTGATATATGCCTATGTAGATGTTTTGATGCTTTAATAGTCCTTTCAATAGTCTTTTTTTCTGAACACAACCCAGCTTTTCTGAGAAACTTTTCTGTCCCATAATGAACTGCAATGGTTATGGAAGAAAGAGAACGTCATGTCTGGGGAATGAAAAAAAATTCCATTAGCACATTCCACAGACTTATTATTATAATCAATAAGAGTTTATTTTTCCCCCTAAAAATGCAAGATCATCCTGCAGAATGGCCTTTTAAATCTTTGATTTCACTTCAGCACAGATGAAACAACATTAACCTTTAGACTTTCAGTTTATCTGTGCATAAGTTAAGGATTTCTTAAGGAAAACAATCCTTTTGTGTAACTCTACGAAAGGTTACACAAGCAACAGAAGATTTTCGAAGCAAACTCAGAAACTGCAGAAAACCTTACAGGGTCCCTGGAGAGGGCAGCTGCAGGTTAGCAAGGCTTTGAGGTACAGATGCAGTAGGTCCCAAAACTGGGAATTCCTCCACGTCAGGCTGGCATGTTTTAAACAAAGGGCAGGACCCTCTGCTAATGGAGCTGTAGCGGCTCATGCTGGTGGAGATTTTTGGCAATGTCCAGTGCTGTGGTTAGGCAGCATAAACATCTGCACAAAGAGTGATTCCTGGCATTCTTGCAGCTCCTTTCCCAGGTTAGTGTATTTCCAGGCACTTGAAAGTTCCTTTCTCTCAATAGCAGTGATCCATCATTATAAAAACGAGCATAACAGACAAAGCAAAATGGCTAGTTTTGCTCTAACTCCATTGACTTCACTGGATTTACATTAGACAGGACTTCAGAGTAATAAATTTGCATTTGCACAATTACCAGGAATGTGCTCTAATTCCTCCCAGCCCAAATGCTATTGATTTCCCGGGCACTGGAGCAGCGCAATGCAGCCCATGCATCTGCAGAGGGCCAGCACCATGCTGGTGCAGCTCGACAAGGGGTGCAGATGAACCCTGAACCCCCCACATTTATCCTCACCTCCTGAAGCACCAGGGAGGAAAGTTTCTGGAGCAGCCTCCTGGTAAAAGGCAGTAAAGTAGCCTAACAGAGCGATCAATTTCTAAACGGAAATCAGTGGGATTATAAATGTCATTGTGAGCTCCATGAAAACACAGGGCAGGACTCAGGGATGCTTGCAGTAACTTCCAGTACAGGGTTTCCTCTTCTGTATTCAAGGGAAAATCAGCAGTGCTTAATACTATATTCTTTCCTGTAGCATGAAGAGGAATTGAGCCAAAATTTGCCGAGGTGCAATAAATATTATTAGCCTCCTAGGGCATAACAAGGTTGGACAAAGTTTTTTGAATGACTGGCTGAGCCACAGGAATATTTCACTAATTGTGGATGATATTCAGAGAGCAGCCTTAAAAATCAGCAGAGGAAGTATTCAGTTTGTGTGAAGAATGATGAAAGGAAGCTGCCTGCATGTGTGGGTACAGCAACCTACAGCTCTTACAGGAATGTGGGCACCTTTGAGGAAAACGCTTTGGTTAGGGCAGTTAATTACTGCTATGTAATTTGACAAAAAAAGACTGAATTAAGTCAAGGGAAAACTGATAGAAATACAGGCAGCCTTAAGACACAAGCCATACTTATGGTAACTCTTCTTTTTTGGAAGCAGATCACCCACCTGCCTCTTCCTTATGAAATGAGAGATCTTAAAGATCACTGAAGAGGAGGGAATCAAGAGCAATGCATTTGTTAGCAAGTCATAAATTTGCAGGGAGAAAGCGAGGGGAGCAGAAGAAGAATGAACTTGAATTTCACAAGGGCGCGAGGCGTCCTCAAACCTTGAGTTGCTCGGTTGGTGGCACGAAGCCATCGGCTGGGAGAGGCAGAGTCGCAAGGCAGCCTCCGACACTGAGGTTCACAAGTCGTTAACCAGCGATGTGAAGATGTGCTCGACAGGCTGCAGGTTAAATGACCTCGTGGGTTTAATGCTTAGTCCTGATAATATGCTGGGGAAACTTCTGAGGAGGGTAATTGTCCGAAATGGAATTAACGATAAAGCCTATGATCGAAGTTAACACTCCTGGGAACTTCTATTATTTTTTTTTTCAGTTACACTGCCCTGTCTTATTATGTCTGAGAGCATGGCACAGATGACAGGTCCTGGGTGAAATGAAGGCCTCTGCCCATCCTCAGAAGGCTGAAGTTAGAGGACGTTTCAAAGCAAGGTCGCTCATCCGAATAAACATAAAATCTTAATCTAATCTGAAACAAAAGATGTCCTTTCATGTATGAGCCACTCAACTCTTTTAAAAACCATTTAAAATACTTTAAATTTGCATTTTTTTTACTTTAAGATTTGACTTCTATTTCCAGCACATTAAAATTCTCCCCTCCACTTCTTTTTAGTCAAAGCTCTTCACTGAATTCTTCTTCAGTTTATAAATAGTTTTGGTCCCTCTAAACCATCATTTTTTGACTTTCATATTTCTAGAAAAAAAAAAAAAAAAGGCTGCTATTATTAGTCACCTACAGCCTTCAAGATATTATCCAAAGAGTATTGTCAAACAACTTCTGTTCCACTGTTACTGGGAAGACACCCTATTGAATGGATATTTTTGCTTTGACCAGTCACTTGAAACAGGTTTCTCAACCCACAGTTGTGCAATCAGTTAGCAATTTATTTTGAGGTCAAAAATACCCTTAGAGTAATTTTTCAGTTTGCTCTGACACAGCTTGTGCTCCCAGCTGCCTTTTTTTGGTCTGAGCCCAAGTCACCATGCTTGGCGAATGACTCCTGTCCATAGTGCAGGGGATACACCTGAGATCCCACCCTACTGGATGAGTGCTCCAGTTTCTTGCTCTTGCCCCATCTGAGATATAATTACAACCTATTTCACCTGTACTTAAGTCAGGTTTGGAGGATATTTAGCAAGCTCACATTCTAAATAAAAGCTTTACCTTGCAATGGGTGACAGTTTTCTATGGAGACGTCTCCTAGCAAGCCAATTAAACAACTTGTAATTTGTATTTCCTTGTGTGGATAAATATGGCGCGCTGCAACTCTTCCCTTCCCCATGACCACTCTGTTCTGCTGGTGAAAAAAAAAGAGACCTTCTTAAGCTTTTTATCCTGTGAAATCACCTCACCTATCATTTACAGGCATGGAGTTTTTCTGCTCACACATGCTGTCTGTCGTTCTGTGGGGTTATTTCTCATGCAAACCAAAATAGTTCCTGATTTAAAATGTTCCTCAACCTGACTGTTCATATGATAAATGACATAATGGAGTCGCATTCGTTAGCACCAGAAGCAAACTCCAAAATAGAACCAGACAATTACTAAACAAACATTCTGTAATTATCTTTTCTTTCCTGGCCAGCTGAATGATGAAGAGAGAAGCAATGTGTGGAGCTCATGATTAGAGCTGGTCATTTAGGCAAGAAAAAAATATCGGTGTCAAGCATATTTCATCAATCAGAGCATGGAAGGAGCTGGTTTCAGCTGATGGGGCCAATATTGTGGCAGATGTTGATTGTGTCTCCTGGTGTTGACTCCCACTGACTTCCCTTTTTATACATTTAATCCGCCTCCTACATAACATCATGCAATCTCCTCTGGTGTGTTTTCTTCTGACTTGCATTAATAATTGATTCCCTTGCTTTTAGGCATGCTCTTGGGCTGCAGCCATTACCAACACCTTGATATAAAGCTTTGGACATGTCATACTATATATCACGTTATACACGTTTAAATACTACAATGAGGTGTTTGCAAGTAGGCACGTCCTCATAAGAACTGCAAGTCTTTTACAGACCTTCGTTAGTCCTTCTTTGGAGCTCATTAGTCCATTATCTGGCAACGTAATAGCCTTGTTCTGAGGCACATCATTATTTCAGTTACAGAATGACCATAATTAGGCTCATTGTTTATTAGGATTTCATCGTTTAGTCTGCAGATGGGAGCCTGTATAAATCATAATTAAAAGAAAAATACTTGTTGCTTAAACATGATCTTAACCTTAAATATTATTCTTCAAGTATAGCACAAACGTGAATGCTCCTTTGCAAGGGTAATACCTATTTGATTACTTGTACAAGGGAAAGAAATGTTCCAGATCTTTGGACCAAAAGAGCTCAGAGATGGTGCACATGCTTGTGAAAGAATTTGTGTGTACTTGGCTTTAGCAAGTAGTGTCTCTGGGCAGATATCTCTGTTCTGTGCAGTCCCCGGGGGCCATGGTGACCTTCAATGCGTTGGCTGCGGGGGTGTTTGCCAGAGGTGCAGGCAAGGAGGGCACCACAAGGAGGGCTCTGGGGAAATCTTGAAGGATGCGCTGGTGGTAAAAAAAACAGCATGGTCCCCTTCGCAGGCTGCTAAAAGTGGCTTCTGCCTGGTGGCAGATGGGAAGAGAGTTTGGTTTTATTAGGCCGTTCCGGAAAACATTTCATTTTTTGGATGAGGAAGCAGTTTCTTTCGATGTAAAGTACAAACTGTCACTGGGGAATATCCTGGAGGGAAGAATCTATAGTTTAAGGTTGATTTGTTCAAAATATTCAGCTTGTATTTATGAACAGCATGGCACAGCCAACAACTGAACTGCAACACGGGGTGAAGTTTAGTCATTCCTGACAGCATTTATAACAAATATTGTAGTTAGCTGAGCTCCTGGTGAGCTCCACGAAGGGAGCGTTTGGCCCCTGAAGCTCTGCAGGTCAGTGGTGCGGGGTCTGTGGAACAACCATCACGTAAGTCCTTGCTGCATCGTGCTTTAGATGGTAAAACGCCAAGCCAGGTGGATTGCTAGAGACGTGCCCAAAGCAGCGGTGCATGCACCCAGCACAACAGAGCTGGTGAATCCCGCAGGCCTCCTCCTCCACCTGGCTGCAGAGGAAAGGAGCTGTTGCAAAGCCCCAGGGAGCAGCTCTGAATGTTTTTCTCCCCGTAGCCAGGTGTGCTTGCACTTCTGGAAGCAGCTCGTTGAGTCCTTTGCATTTCATTTATATTTCCAAAGGGCATGTGCTTTCTTTATTGCTGGTAGCATCTGTCATCTCTTCCTGAAACAGCTCTCCAGGCAAGAGGTAGATAAATTTTGGTGGCACTACGGATAAAATCAGCTACTGTGAGTTTCTGTAACAAAACAAACAACACTCCAGCCCTGCATTCAACACGGGAAAGAAGGTTTAATATGCAAGGCAATAACTCACAAGAAATCTGTTGTCCTCTTTCCATTAACCTTTAAGATTAGCCTAAAGAAACATAGAAGATCTGTCCTTTCCTCCTCCCATCACTGTGCTTCGGTACGGAGTCCGTGGCTTAACTTAGTAAAGTGCTATCGGGCAGAGACAGCTCTATCTTGTGTTCCTCTGTAATAAGCTGGGGATTGAGGATACAAGCAGAGCCACTTCATCACCGTGACCTAATGACATTCAGTAAATGCAAGTGCTTTGAACTGCTTTACTCCAAGAGCACAGGATGATTAATTAAATTTCCAAGAGCATTTAATGATTGATTAAATCTTGAGTGTTTAAGATCAGAAATAAAGTTGTGGGATGCTGCAAAAGGCCAGGAAAGCTGCAGGAAACATTGACTGGAAATCACTTCAAGTGTTAGGGAGCATATTGTCTTCCCAGACCCAGGGAAATTATCTATTTTATTTTATTTTTTTATTTTATTTTATTTTATTTTATTTTATTTTATTTTATTATTTATTTTATTTTATTATTTTATTTGATTTGATTTATTTTATTTTATTTTATTTTATCAGGAGGTAACATCAAACTTGTTCAGCTGGTCCAAGAGAGAAATTAGTCTGGTCTCCCTGATTTCTATATGTTCAGCAGATTATGCAACATCAGATCAAATGCTATTGCTTGAAGATTCATGGGATGTGGTTTGAAGATCCAACCGACAAGTGGAAGGGCTGGGGCAGACGTGGGACTGAATGTACCATTATAAAGATTAAATATAAATGCCATTATAAAGATAAAATTTATAAAAATGAATTATAAACACAAAAATTGATCTTTTTTTATTCCTTCCTTTTTCAATTTTTTTTTCACTTTTTTACACTATTATGACTTACTTTTTTCTTTTTTTTTGCCAAAAATGTATCTCCTTAGTTAAAAGCAGAAAATTCTGTATTTCCACGTGTAAGTGATTGTTTTCAGCTGTGATATCCTACCTCTCAAGGGAATTAATGAGTAAAGAAGAGCTCTTCATAATGCATGTGTATATGTGTGCATGTCTGTGTATTGATATTATTTTGTTTACTATTTATGTTGTGGGAGCCTATTCAAAACATCCCTCTATCTTTTTCTTTGGAAAATACTCATGTAGAAAAATCATGGACCTGTGTCTCTGCCTTGTTCCTTTCAGTGACAGCTCAGGACTCTGTGTGTGACCCCATGGTGGGCTTCAGCACAGTGCCACAGCCTCTGTCGCGCGGGGACAGGGAGCTGCAGGGCCTGATTCCTGCTCCAGGGTCCAGCTGCTGATACCTCTAAGACCTGCTCTACCACACCAGATAGGTGGTTTCGCCCCTTGTGCCTGCTCTAGCTCCGCTCTGCAGCCATGGCCATGATGAGAGGCACACCGCAATGCCGTGAGAGACCCAGGGAGCCGGCACCAGAGACTTCAGCATCCTGCTGGAAGTGCCAGTCTTCTGAGGGAGCAAGGAAGAGAGGGCTCTTTTGATTGAAAATAGGTCAAGATTTAATTCAAATACAGATACATTCTCAGACGTGCAGAAACTTGAACCGGCATTGAGTGTTCCTTTTTTCCCTCCATTTGATGCTCGCTATTTGAAAGATGTACAAAATTTCTAGGTTTCTAGTGTCAGTGATGACCTAATAATGCAACAAAGCTCTCCCCACTGTCCCTTCCCCAAAAAGCTTCCTGAAGTTTTAGTCACCATTTCACATATCACTGCATACACATCCCCCTTCTCATCACTGGCATGGTGGAGACTTACTGCGTTATATTGTACGGCAGAAGGAGCATGATATGAAATGCAACACAGAGGCACAGGCAATTATGGTATCCTTGAGTTCTCTGCCAGGAGCATGGAAAGCAGTTCAATTTCAAACCTAATGAGATTAATTTGCAAGTCACTTTTATTGAACCTTTTGTGATTTTGTTATTCTCTCCAACAACTACAAGTCTTGACTAATAAAAAAATGTTATTATATATAACAGGGAGAATTTCTACGTGTCTGTGCACAGTGTGGCTGGAAGGGACAGACTTTAGCTAGATTTTTTTAATATTTTCTCATTAGTGACCAGGCATTACTGTTCAAACCTGTTTGGTGCAAGTTCCCAATCATGGCTCCTTAGCAACTGAAGTAATGTTAAATTAAATTGATAAATGATGCTCTAAAAATGAAGAATTCCAGCAGGGAGATTAATTTGTGATGCCCTTTTAGAAAAGATTTACAGGATGTGATGTGCATTTGCTATCTGCCAAGAGCAATTCTTCAGCACCTGAATACACAAGCTTTGCAAAACTGTTTTCTGATGAAGTGTAGTTAGCCCTGCTCACCCTTCCCACACAATGGGGTTGGGCTGTGCCTACTTTTCTGGAGCACACCCTGGGAGCCTCCTTTCTTTATATACCTGGGGAAGAGGATGGGTACTCTGGACAATGCAAAGCTGCAGGTGCTTTCTCTGGGCTAAGCTCCCCACTGTGAACTCGCTAGTGCAAAGCTGCTTGTTTCATACCCTCCAGATCCCTTTTCCTTTTCACTGACTGCTTTATATTTCAGGCAGTCCTTCTGACACGTGCACTTAATCAGTTTGTGACAAGAATATGGGTCAATGGATGAGCTCTGACTAAACAGCAAGAGCCTAAAATTGGAAATAGGGACTGCTCTGTTGAGCACGGTTCTGGTGTCCTGGCTCCCACAATGGCTAGAGGAAAGTGAAGGGAGAAATTACAAGTTATGTTTCTTCTTTCCCTCTGTTAATCTGAATCTAGGTTATGCATCAAAATGGACAGGCTTTCCAAATAACACTCCATCGTTCTGCAAATTCTCCTTTTCCATATTGATGTCCAATTCTTTTCACAGTTGTGCTTGGCTCTTGTTCTCAATAATTTCCAGCAGCCTCGTATTTCATAGGACATCTATACAATAGCTGTGAAATCTTTTGATGAGCTTTTAAATGTTGGATTAAAGGATTTGACACCCATGAACTACCTGCCAGTTGGCTGCCAGTGCCTTCTAGCTTCTCTTCCTTGTGTTGTTGCTATCAAAGTAAATTCTTGGCCACAGAATATTTAACATTTTGCCTTGAGAGTGGCAGTGATTCTCAAAAGGTTATCTTCAGGCTCTTCATCTTTGATAAAGAATGAAACAACATCCATCAAATCAATACATCTATTCCCATGGGACTACACAGTCTTGGGTATGCTGTAAGCCTTTCTCCTAGAGCCAAAAACCATTGGAGATGGAAGCAGCCATGTCCAGGTTAGCTAGTCCATCCTCAGGTTACCTGGTCCATCTGCTTTCCCTGACAAGACAGAACTGAACTTTATAACATGTTCTCCAATCCCCTTCTTAATAGGTTTCATAGCAGGATTTATTCCTTCTTATCCTGCAACCATAACTCATAGGCTAACGAACAAGTCATTTGCTCCTGATAGCCACCTCATGCCTCTCGTGACAGTCCTTTGATCTTTGCCTGCTATGGGCAATGACTTACATTTTCCGATATCTGTGCGGTGTAACAGATGTCCTTGGAGTCTGTGCAGCCAAAACCTTCCTTCTGGTTTGAAAACATTATCTTTCTAGCATTATTTGCTCAACAGCCTGCAAAAGGCCAGACTGTGGGAAATCAAAGTATATGAAGCCCAACTGACCCATTGATTTTAGCCGCATGGATCTATTTTAGTGTAAAGCTCCTACTGTTGGCAGTTCCATTTATTTCTGGTAAATTACATAAAAATACTCCTAGACTCCTTGTGAGTACTGAGAGAACAGGTATTTTGTCATGGAGCAGAGAAGAGTTTGTGACTCCCTCTCACTTTTAATTCCACCACCAGTGACTTCCGTCTGTAATGTTTTGAACAGAGCATTGTGTTCCCCCTGCTCCATGCTGTCAACCTCTTTAGGCAGACAGCAGCTCTGTCACAGCTGGGTGTGATGCTGGAACTTACCACCCTTCAAGGAAGATGGTCTCCAAGCAAAAATATATTTGGTGTTTAAAATATCTAGATTTATTGAATCAAGTCTTTAACATCAAGAGGTAACGCGCTGTATTTTATGTAGAAAACAATTTTCCCTGCCAGATGAAATCCGAAGGCAGAGTGCCTCTTATTTGATATAGCTGCTTGGGCATTACTCTGTCTTGGGATTAATGGTGATGGTGTAATTTAGATTCTGTAACAACCTGAGACAGATGGATTTACAGAGTTATCAGTCTAGCCACATACAGGCAGCTCTGCTTTAATTGAATTTAGTGCTGGGAAAGGAAGAACTTGATGAAAGGAACTCCTTCTCCTCCTGCCTTGAGAATGAATGTCCAGCTGAGGCAGGAGCAGCATGCCTTGCCTTTACAGCTAGTGCAGGCAGGAGCTGCAGGCAGGACAGCAGAGGAATGGCGCCTGGGTGGGTGCACAGAGGGTGCCGGGGAGCACAGGACAGCAAGGAGGCTTGCTGCTCTTCGTGCCCACCCCAGGGCATCCTGAGGCTTGGGAAGCAGTCCTAGGAGAGCTTATAGCTCACCTGCCAAGTCTGCCCTGGAGGTGCGCTTTATTTCATTGCCTATTCTAAAGAAACAGGGCTGCGTGATCATACTCTGTCTCTGCCTGTCTGTCAGACTCATTCCTGTGGCTCCAGAAACTGCGGCCTGTTTTTAGCCTGATTTGAGTCTTCGCAAATCCTCTGAAAAATAATAGTGACCTTCTGCAAATTTAGGGAAAAAAAGTCTGACTAAGCAGAAAAGAGAGAAGTGTTAACGCTTCCATAAGCTTGACAATGTGAGCTCGGCCTTCTTGGACGCCAAGGAAAGGAGAAAGAACAAGAATTAAAGCACTACCTGTGGCCCCACAGCAGGGAAATACCTGTCTTATCAGACACAGAGGAATTCACCCATGAGGCACAAATCCTTCAGGAAACAAACCCAGCTCTCCTGTTTGTGGATCTGTGTGCTTGACAGGCATTCACCCCCACGGAAATGGCCTAAGGCCTTTCACCCCCTCTCTGTAGGCCACGTAGTCCACATCAGATATGGGGACCCTGGGACAATGGGAGTGGCATGGGGCTGTTGGGCTGAGACCTGGAGTGGGAGAGGAGCACCTTTGAAATGCTGAAATGCCAACCTCCGGCTGCCTTGCTCGACTCCCGGACACCCTCTCTTTTTTTCTCACTGTGTTGGCAGAAGATTTGCGAGTACATTGCCATGTGCCATTTCAAGCTTCATTTGAATAAACGTCCCATATAATAGACTTTTATAGCTCTCTTTCTGTGAATTCTAAATTAACGCAGCTAATTAAAATGTTCCAAAGTTTTATGTAAATAACTAATTAGCATTTGAGAAGGAATAGTAAATTCACAGATGGTTGTGCTCCATTCAGGGCCCACTCTGCTCTCACTGGCTGTAGCCAGAGCTGGGTTAGGCCCCTGGTGCAACATCCTCCATGGCAGGAGCTGACCACCCAGGTTTCACCCTGGGGATGGCCTAGCACCATATGCCCTACCTGAAGGAGTGGGAACCCCTCGTCTTGCAGGATTAGGCCCATTCTTTCCATCTCTGACACCACAGCTTGCAAGAGAAAGGAGAAAATGGGAGCATGGATGGGAGCCTTGAAGAAGATGAGGGCTGTGCCCAGGAGATGAGGTGGATGCCTGAGCTGTGGTTTTCAGTGTTCATTTTGGTACTGCTGTGTTTCCAGATGCTCCAAGAGGAGGATGTTCCTCTAGAAAGCCTTCTCTTTCAGGTATTCAAGGTGCGTTACTTAACAGATGCAGGTGAACCTCAGGACTCCTGGGTTAAGGCCCCAGTGCTGCCACCGAGTCCTTGGAGGACTGTTCAGTCACTCACACACCATGTCCAAGCATCCTCAGAGGTACACAAGCTAAACATTTTGTTCTCTCATAGGAATGGGGCTAATCAGTGTGTGTAGCACACTAGAGGGACTTGGAGAGGCGTTGCAGGAGCAACTCTTCATCTGGCTTTCCTGGACCTTTGGGTCCTTTGTGGGCTGTCCTTTTCCAGGTTTACCAACAGGGAACTGCTCCTGGCAGCAGAGGGCAATAGGTTTAAATCCTTTTTCCAACACAGAAAATAGATACATCTCCTTGCAGCAGGGTAGCTTTGCACTTCCTTCCCACACATCATGGTGCAGGGGAAGGCACTGGCCTTTTAAACCTCCCCCTTGTAAGAATGTGAAGGTCTAAAAAAATATATCCATATTTAATGCTGATTGCAATCCAGGTGGAAGTGAGAAGACCATCACATCCAGGCTCTCATTTGTACCAAAAGTCTTGCATTTATACTGAACTCTGCAAACCTAAGTGATAGTGAAAAAAAAAAAAAAGGAAAAAAAAAAAAACACCCTGCAAATACAAGGAAGTACTTTCTGAAAGTGGCCAGCTGCGGTTTGTTTACTCTAGAAGAGAGCAAATCATTAAAAAAGGGTGGAGGAGATCATTTTCCCCTCCTATTGAAGAGGTCCTGCACAAAAGCCCTCACCTGCATTAAGAGCAGCTTTGTGTGTTTGCACCCCTTGCTTCCTGAGCTGCAAAGGGCTGTGAGAGATGGGGGAGTTATAAAAACCTGCTTCAGGGAAAATTGAGGCTTTCTGGTGAATTTGAGCCAGATCTCCAGGGAGGGGAGATGGGCTTTGGAAGATTTATGTTGCTAGGAAGATGCTGCCTGGCCAGAGGGAAATTCAGGGAGCAGCACCAGGAGGACTCAGTGGGGAAATCAAAGGATGAGTTTCAAGGGACAGGTTGAAAGAAGGAAGCATGCAGAGCTTGGCTGGTGAGCAGCTAAAGGATGGAGCTGCTGCAGCAGTCTAAGTATATTTGAACGTGCTGAATTAAAAACAGGAGGTCATCCTTCAGAAATATTACAGGGGACAGATATAAAACTGAGATTAAGTGAAACAGCAAAGCTGGAAGGGGGTTTGCAAGGTGAGGGGGAGAAACGGCTACACCAAGCAAGCCCCTTGTGCAGCCTTACTTGCAATCCCCGTCTGCCCTGGAGGAGTCCCCCATCTCTGCCTGTCTGTGTATATGTGCTGCGAGCTCCTGCAGAGCAGGGAGGAAAACGAGAGCTCTCCATCGGCTTTTCCAGTCCGCGTTTCTCAGCCTGACACCAGCTAGGCAAGAAGGGGAGCTGAGCAGCTGGAGGGCAGCCTGGTGGGGAGGGGGACCGCACGGAGCTCCCTCGGTTCATCCTCTCCCCGATCCCACCTACACAGCTCCTGGGGAGCACAAGACAGGTGGCTCCCCAACATCTCACCCCACACAAATGATCGCCATATTCCCAGGCAGAATATTTGAATTTTCACCTGTACCAAGAGGAAAGTTAGAGAGCAGCTTGCTGCTGCTGCGTTTCTTGAATACATAAGCACTGACACAAGTCCTCCCAGTTTCTGAGTTTGCAGCTATTTGGCTGCAGCCTGTCCTGAGCTGGCTCTGCAGGTAAGAAATGAGGGTCTGAAAGCACTGTTCAGCCCTGCCCAGAAGGGCTGGGGGCACTTGATGGGTTGAGACCTTCCAGCAACTCTAAATAAGCCTATAAATAAGGACACCTTGCAAAAATTCAAGATGCAATGTAAGGCTCAGCAACGGACTGTGGTGACAGTCGATAGATATTTGGAAGAGCTGGAAAAGGCAGCAGTTATCTTCATTGAAGGGCACAGCACACTGAGTCTGGCTGCTGGGTGTCACACCAAGAGGCACATCGGTGTGGCCCTGTACCTGTGTGGCCCCTCTTGCAGGGCAAAGCCCCAGCCTGGGAGGTTTCTTGGCTATGTAGCACACGTGCCAGCTGATAATGACCAGCAGCCGTGATGTATTTCAGTGTTCATTGCTAAGTGGTTCTGCCTAGAAAATTGACTTGAAAATGTGTTTCAGGATGTGCCAGATATTCTCATGCTAATTTCTCAGTCAAAACCTCCCATGTGGTGTCCAATGTGATATCAGTAACTCAAAGGCAGGGGAAAATGAAGCCTCTATCTGCTTTCAAGCAATTTATTCTCCTTTTGTCTTTTTACTTCCAGCAGCTAAGTAAATTACAGGGATTAAAATACAAAAGACATTTAATTTTTTAACTGTAATTTCTTAGCTCCTGGCAACAGAGTAACAAAAAATGAAAGGAAATTAAGAAAGAAAAGAATTAAAATGCAGATACCATTTCTAATGATTAAAATACAAATACAATTTTAACTGATTAAAAGTAAGAGGACCTGTTGGAACACAAAGAGACAGCAGCAGGCTTCAGGATTCAAGTAGCCATAATCAGCTTCAACTTCACATTAAAAACCTGAAGGGGAAAATTTCTGCTGGTGAGTACTTTGCATGTATTTTTGGTATACTCCATCTTTCTCTTTATTCAAGTTCCTTTTAATTTTATCAGCTTTATCCCTAATTCTACTTTTCTATTACCAAGTCTCAAGAGTTATCCAACCCTTTGAACTGATTTCTGACATGCTCTAGGGGAGGGAGAGCTAGTGAGCTGGAAGAAAGGTTTTTTTCAGGTGGACTCTAATACAGAGAAGTGGTTACATGGGAAGTTGGTGACAGAGCTGGGAATTATCTCAAGTCCTAATGTCCAAGCCAGAAATAAGAGAAGCCAAACTGCCATTCATTCCTCAGGTGCAACAGATCTTTAAAAGTAATTCTGAGCTCTGAGTTCTCCCACCTTCTGTAAAACCAAACAACGTCTAGGTTTAGCCCAAATGCCGTTATTTTTACACTTTTTTTTTTCTTTAAGATCCAGTTGAAGTTTTCAAAATGAAACCACTGCAAGATGAGAAAGAAACACTTTTCTTCATCCTTTCAGCTTGCTGTTGACGCACCACAACACAGCCCTCCACAAAACTGCAACACTGTCCATGGCTTTCTTCTTTTTTTTTCTTTTTCCTTTTTTTTTTCATGGTGAGATCAGAGCTGGTGCCAGAGTTGTAAGGACACATAAGGCACTTGCTGCAAAGGTGCGCTAATCAAGGCTGCTTTCCCTGGTAAATAACAGCAAGAAAGTTCCTGATTAAATCCTTTTATGTGTGCTCAATATTTCAGTTGTTGCAGCAGCTATTTTTCATTTGCTCATTATAGGGCTGGAACAGGGGTATTTTGAACAATTCACAGCAATTTCTCACAACTGCTCAGTGGACTTTTTATTTTGAAGAGTTTTAGAGGTTGGACTTCCCGTGAATGTGCAATTTAGGGATTTGAGGACTCTGTGAACACATAAGTGCTGAAGACAGTTTTCTGTAGTTCTCAGTCCATGATATGCACTCACATAGCGGAGAAATCCCTCTTATGAATAACTAACCTAAAAGCAGATTCCTTTTCCATTAGCTTTCTGCCAGGCAAAAGGCTTCTCTGACCCCTTGTTCTCTGCTGGATTTTCCCTTCTGAAACACCCGCAGAGGCAGAAGGGCTCCCCGGACTGCCAGGAACAGCAGCGAGCGGCAGTTGACTCAGATGTGAGAGTGACCTGCGGAGCCTTGCTCCTGGGAAGGATGCAGCAGAACAACGTTATCCTTGTTTGCACTCATTTAAATTAGTGCCCGGAGTCTTTCCTTCCCCCAGTGCAGCACGTCCCCCGCACAGCCTCACAAAGGGCCGTATTCATCACTGAGCAGCAACTAGTTATAATCCTTTTGAAAGACAACAAGCTGTGCCAGCTCCACCAAGGTTTGTTTTAGAGGGTTCATGCTGCCTTGCTCACACAAGCCCAGAGCAGTCTTAGCTGACTTCTGCATATGCAGATGGGATTGGGGGGGTTAAGGATGGACTGGGGCAGTTTCCCCAGTGTTTTGGTTTTTTTTTTGGGGGGGAAAGCAATCAGCTCCCCACAGTTTTTGCTTTGTGAGGACAAGAACTATGCTCGTTTAGCTCTCCTGTCACAGAGAAGCAATGTTCATCCCTTGGTCTTCCCATTATCCTTCTCTTCTCTTGGACTGAACTGAATTTACCTGTCCCAAGTCTTCCCAAGACAGACTGGGAGGATGACTGCAGTCTGGCCGAACCCAGGTGCCAAGAACACAGCTGCAGAAACAAAGGCTGAGCCAACCACAGCAGTGAGGTCGAGCAGGGAGGGGAAGCTCCCAGCAGACATGTGCTGGATGAAAAAACTGATTGTGGTGGTTATGTGAAAACACAGAGACACAAAAAAGCCAGCACATGTTTAATTAACTCTTGTTGGTCAACATCAGGCTGCCCTGCCTTTCCTCATCTTCTTTCCACATCACATTTCTCCACATTCTCCATCCTGACCGGTTTCCTTCCCACATCCTATATTTGCCTGTCCCACTTCTCCTTCTCCTGCCTCTCTTCTCTTACTTAAAGCCATGGCCCCATGCTGGACTCCACTGGGAGGTTGGTCAGAGCTCAGCAAAGTGGTTGCTGTCTCAAAAAGCATCCCTAGCAGCCACCAAATGTTCTGAAGTCAGCTAAAGAGCTTTAAATGTGTTTAAACTGTTAGCTGGGCTTATCAGCTGCCAGGGGCTCTGTGTGGGCTCCTACTTGCTGGCAAATCCCCTCCCACTCTCACCAAAATCCAGAGGTCCTCAATGTGTTCCCTGCAACCTTGGCTCAAACCAAAAATAAAGTGAAAATAGTCTCATGACACTCAAGCAAACAAGGTATGTACATGCAAGAATGAGCTCAGTTCCTGAAATGCAGACCCCTAACCCAGTCTTGGCCCTGTCAGACCTGATCCTCCCCAGATTCCCCATGTCCCACTGTTGCATCCCCTCTCATGGCACCCAGCAAGAGCCAGACCCTGAAGGAGCTGGTTTCTGTGGCCACTTTAAAAATCACCCTTCGGATGATCCTGGAGTTGCACATCTTCCTCCCATCGAAAGGACCAGGCCCATTAAGCAGAAGGGATAATGGACAGTCATAAATTGCCATATGTTTCAGGAGTCCCTCTTGCTGCCTGGGAGATGCATTTGTCACCTAGCAACGACACAAGGTGATGAGGAAATAACAGATTTTTAATCTAATGGCCATGAGTCAACAGCTATCAGAGACCAGCCTGCAAAGTCCACTGATGAGGTGGACGCAATTGGTTGAGAAGGAAGGAGAAACCCAACCCAAGGAGAAGGGAGTAGGGGTTGCCTTTCATAAACATATATACATGTGTGTGTATATATATATGTGTGTGTGTGTATGTATAGGTATATATATCCTCACAGAATGACAAAAAGTCTGGAGAAAATCCCTCAAATGAAAAATAACTCTCGGACACAAGGCTACCCAGAAGACGAGTCTCTGGGCTTTGCAAAGCCCCAAAGGCAAAAGGCAGAGGATGAGGCAGGAGGGGTCACAGCCTCCCATGGGTTTCAGTGCAGAGCTCCTCTCAGCTTTGTGTCAGGTCCTTGTTTGCTCATCTGAAACCTCTGTACGGGACCAACAGAAAACCTCAAAGTTTGCGCCTGGGGCCAGGAAGCTGAGTAGTGGCAGAGTTCAATTCTCACCTTTTTATTCTAGAAGCTGGCCCAAAACAGAAGCTTTGCATTATTTTTCAGTACTAATAGCTCATCGTGATAACTTCCCCCCTAAATACTGGGGATGATGCATGGGGCAGCAGTAAATTGGGAGCTGTCTGGGTGCTGGCACTGGTGCACAGATAGAGGCATCTCACCGGAGCAGAGGAGGGAGCTTCAAGGCAATTAATTGTGTTAGGAAGAAATCTGAAATTAGTGCACTGACGGATGATCTCTTTGAAGCTTGAAATTGTAAGAGTCACAAGGTTCCCAGCAAGGCTGTGCACATTTTTATACTACAGGATCTTTTTCTTTTAAGAAAACAGCTAAGAAATTGGTTTGGCATTTCCCTCTTGAATGAAATTGAAAAGGACTGGTCTGAACCAGGACACCAACATGTTCAGACCATTTATATTGTGTAGTGCATCCACTTAGCAACAGTGTAAGAGGTGCTTTCTCAGAAGGCATCGTTTCAGAGACTTGCCTTTAATTAGCAGTGAGCGGAAATACACGTTTGAGAAGAACAGGGTATGGACTGTGTGTATTCAAAACTTTAACAATAATTAAGAAACCTGGCTTGAGCATGTATCCAAGTTGGTTAGAGTTCTTGACCCCTTAGCTGAAGAAAAACCATGGAGACATGCCTCCAGATCAACTGAACTTTGTCAATCATTACTGAATTAATAGCACCACGACATAATGCTTAACTTCTGGAGCGATGGCTAAACATATTCACAGCAACACCCTTTGTGTTAAACCTGGAAGAACTGTAGCTAATGATGCATCTCTGCCAAGGGCTGTAAACTTCTGTGACAATCTATTACTGACTGCCAAACACAATGAGATCATCCCCACTTTGTGGTGATCAGAGTTATGGTGCAAGTGGTCTTCCACCCCAGTTTTAGCTTCACCATCTGGGCATAGCTATCAGTTGGGATTAAATCGGTGCTTGCAGCAAAATTTGGTGTCCCTTATGAAAACTACTTGGGATGTGTCTTTTTTTGATGCATTTTCTCCTCCAATCAACCCCTGGCAGCTGTGTGCAACAGTGATGGTGCTGGTGGAGGTGGCCTCAGGCTGGGAAGGGTTTCCTTCATCCCCAATGCACGTGTTTGAGGCCGGAGGCAGGAGGCATGGAGGTGGCTGGAGGCAGAGATGCTTTTCCTGCAATGTCAGAATTGCAGCTGAAGGCAATGCCTAATGAAAGCACAGCCTCAAAGTATGGCCTCCAGTGATCCTTTATTTGTAGCTGGTCCTGTTAAATAGCAGTGTGGGTTAATATGGAACTGAAATTCAGCAACAGGAATTTGTGAACAGCTATGAAAATGCTGAAACACCTGCAAAGTGCTGACCTTAGGCTAATGTTCATTTAACTTGTAGCAGCTGTTTGAGTGTGTCCATGCAAACCTGAGTTCGTTCCCTGGTTAGTTGTAATTTCCAAAGGGCGGGAAGCCATTGGGTAGCATGCTGTGTGGCTAAATGTGCAGAGAAGTTTTTAAAGCTCCCAATTGCATAGGTAAAACAGTGCTGCAAACACAGCTCTTCCCGCATTTCTCCAGTTAGTGATGCAGAGACCCAGAGCTTTGTGTTTCACTTCATGGATCACAGAAGCCGGGGTCCTGTGTTTTACCTTCTTCCAGGTAACCAAACCCTTCACTGGGATTTTAGGGATTTGGAGGTGGGAGAAAGATTCAGCTTTTATAGAATTTAATCGACGTCTTTTTTTTTTTCTTTTTTTTTTCTTTTTTTTTTTTTTGAGGACCTGGTAAATTTGGGGAGGGTTTAATATTCACAACAGTTCCAGCTAAGGGGCAATGAAAGCATGACTGCCTTAATCTTTTATTCTATCTATGGCTATTGAAATGGAAGAGCGTGAGTCTTCCAGCAAGGGTGGGTGTTTGGCTGCATTGATGGATTACAGCCTCAGAGCAGATGCTCTTTGCTGCAGCATAACCATGCGGTGGTAGCTGGGCTGAAGTAGTTTGAAGAATGATAAAGGAGAGCCCAGAGGTTCTCACTCAGCCATGAAGAATACTCAGGGCACGCGTAATCACAGCAATCGGCTGTCTGGTTTTGACCTGTTATTCTAATAATCAGTTGAAGTACAAAAAAAAATCTTAAATATTCTGCACCAGGGTACATGTGTGACATGGCAAATTAGCTCAATTTTCAAAGGACACGTCTGAAAGAGTTCATTTCGAAGCTTCTGTCTTTTTCCCTATTCCTCATTCTAGTTTCAACTGCTCATGAAATTTCATAGATAAAGAAAGAGTTATACCTAAAGACTTCTGGTGAAACTAGGGACTGGTCCTGCCCCTATTAAACCAAAAAGCAGTGTGCACAGGATCAGACAGACAATAGAGATTTATGGAGTAATTTGTTGTGGCTTATAGAGACACAAGAAGTCCTGTTAATAAGAGATATTATATTAATATACATATTTGATACGAATTTCTAATACTTGATAGAGCTTTCTAGTTTCACTCCAAGTCTGAAATCTCTGTATCTTTTGGGTATAGAAAGAAGGAAATCCAAAGTGAAGTAATGATGCATGACTTATGTTGATAGTTTTCTCCAAGAAATGCATCTGCATTCTTCCATCTTGCTTATTCTATTTCTTGGTGTAATTGCAATTCTATATCTTGATTTTTGTAGCAAAGTTGGGCAAGTGTTAAAACACATCTAATGTGAGTTGTCCAAAAATTCTAACGAATTTGATTCAATCTTGTTGATGAACCACTCCGATTACTTTTGCCCAGATAATACGAAACTGAGGCTAAGATCAACAAGGCTTGCAAAAGTAAACTTGCTTTAATGGAGAGTAGGAAATAGACCTGAAGAACAAGTTTCAGGTTCACATATTTGCGATTGCAAATACACATACCTGAAACCTGACTCTGGGAATGATGCACTACTACTATCCAAAAACAAAAAAACGCTGGGTACAGCACATGTTCAGTCAAAACAACTCCAATTTACAGCTACGTTCACAATTAACCTCTGGAAAATAGCTACAAACCAAGAATTAGTCATGGGAAATTCTTCAGAAGACATTTCTGAAGAGTAAAGTCCAGCTCTGTAAACAGGTCTCTGATACCTGCTTTTGTCTCCCTGCTCTCAGCCTTCTCTTTTCACATAAAATGAAATGCTTCCCCCTTGGCTTAGCTTTCATCTGCTAACTATTGAATTTATTGAGCTGGCAGGGAGATTATCTGCTGATTTCAATACGGGCTAGCTCAGAGCACAAGTACACAGACGGCAGTCCCTGGAGAGAGCAGCGGTTTTCATCCGTGCAGGAGCCAGCACCTCTTGCTCTTCCTCTCCAAGACAAGATCAGTAATTATATTGGCTTAAAACAAAGCAACAACAACAGAAAGCACAACTTGCCGTCTCTGATTTACGTGTGTTTTCAGTTAGCAGGCTCCGAGTCCGACTGTGAGCCTGGTGAGAGGTGAGTGTGTCTCTCCGGTTTCCTTCGCACTGCCAGCCAGGGACGGGCAGGTGGCCGTGGCTGCTCCCACACCGGGCTTTCAGGAACTGGCTGCCTGGTTTTTCTTCCAAAAGGGGAACGGGAAGCTGGCAGCTATTTGTTCCTCTGGGTTTTCAGCAAAAACACTGGTGGCGGGTGCTGGTGTTGAAAGGCAAACCAGTTGCACGCTGCTTTGTACAAAGTCTGCATCTGCTCCCATCTAAACAGAGAAACTTATGATCAGGTTCCCTTGATGGAGGAAAACTTCTCAATCATGTAGTTACCAACGATGCTTTTCTTTATGCTGATAGATGTGTGCTGGAGCCAGTCTGGTCCCCACTCGCTGGACTGAAGCTTCCTTTTATTTCTCCCTTGTTAGGTGCGTTGGGCAGGGCGATGAAACTTTAGCAGCTGGTATGTGTGGTAAGTTTCAGCTCAGCTCTGTTTTGGAGGGAAAACTGGCAAATGATATTCTTTGATGGATATATGGAGAGAAAGGCATTAAGAGAGACTGATAGCTGGAGAGCATTGCTCCTGGGCTGTCCCTGTGTTCTGTCTTTACTGACTAATGGGAATCATTAATCTATATCCTCACTGTACGCTGACAACTGAGCTGGGCAAACCTGATGAATGATTTCAGAGAGAAATGCTAGAATTTCGAGCCAGCACTCAGCACTGAGACGTTGGTTTCCCAGGACTTTGATCATGTCCAGCACGCTGATGGGGAAACTGCAACGTTTAACGGCTATTTGCAAAATACATTAATGAATATGTTAATTTGAAGACAGGCGGCCATCTGTCGGTGCTGCCCGCAGATGGTAACGGCTCTATTCCTCCCCTGCTGCCTCTGCCTCAGGTTCCTGATGTTGTTTTTCCTGGCCTTGCTCCTGTCCTGCGGGATCTGCTGCTGCCTGCAGTGCTGGCTGAAGCGGCGGAGCTGCCTCCCTCACCCACGCACCCTGGCCGTCTTTGCGCTCAGCAGCTCGGATGCTTTCTGCGGTTAGTCCTCTCCCTGGCCTCTGCAAGGTCCCACGGGTCCCATCCAAAACCCAGTGAGAGGTGGCCAGGCTTGAGTGGGAGCCGGGCTGCAGTTGTCTCTGTGTGTCCATATGTCCCGAAGGTGCCTTCTAGACTTGGCCACACTGACACTTGGAGGGGTGTGGGGCCTTCTCCTTGGTGTCAGGGCACTTGGCAGCCCAATGTACTCAGGGGTCAGGCAGCCCTTTCCAACACATCACCTGAATTTCTCACTCAGGCAAGACCACACTGGCCTACCTGAGCCACCCCAACAGGCAGCTGGGCTGGCTGATGCACCCTGGGGTCTGTCAGGAGGCTGTCTTGGTGGATGTTATTCATCGCAGAAGCCACCCTCAGAGTTCCCCCAGAAACACCCAGAATTTTGAGGACAGGACTATAATGACTGTGTGCAGCACCCAGTGCTGACCTGGAGTACTGCCAGCAGGCTGGGCCAGACAACAGCCCCCCAGGAAGAATAAAGCTAATTCTGTCATTAGGTAGCATTGAGCCCTTCCCAGAGGAAGTACGGCCTGCTTTCTGGGTGGCCATGAACAATGTCTCCACAGGGAGGACCCACCCAAACCCACCCAAATTCCTCTGTTCTCACTTCTTGCATCTGGAGTTTGCGGCGAGAGGTTTTGTGATTTAAAAATTACATCCATGCCTTTCTTGTTCCCGAGTGGTTTGGCAGCTCCTCCCCAGCTCACCCCCACACCTGCTCTTCACTGTCTGCTCTACAGTTTCGGCTTTGCTCTTTCCCCAGCGGGTGAAGCCCCTCAGTGCCCGTTCTCCAGATCTCCGAACCCCTGTGTGAACATGGAGACGTCCTCTCCTCCTGCCCCGCGGTTCAGCCTTGGGGGAACTGAGTTGCCTCCATCCTATGAGGATATCATGAAGGAAAACTAGCTCTAGACACCATGCATTAGCTTTCTGCGATCCCACTTGGTTCATCGGAGACCCTCCATGATGCTGCAGTAGTGTGGGAGCAGATCAGCCCTCTCCACAGGTTGGCCAAGAGACTGAAAAGCAGCACGTATTTCATTTGAACCTAAAAAGGGAGCCAAAATGCAAGAGAATAAATACCAAAAGCATGTGTTGAATCTGTCACAGGGGTTCAGATTGACATTTTGATACGACTTAATTTTGAGAAACTCCCTCAAAGGTCTGTCTGTGTTGAGGGTTTCTCTCTTGAAGGCTGCTCAAGCTGGTGCAACCCCATGTGTTTTAGGACTGGATGTTGATAAATGACTCGATAGTTACTTCTCAAGCTTGGGCTGCCTCCTTCACTCGGAACAGTACCAGCAAACACCCTCTGGCAAAGTCATGATGTTCTAATACATTGTAATGCGATCATGCCACTCTGCGAAGAAGGATCGTTTGCCACATTAAAAATATTTAGCACAGCATATCAGATTTTTCTAATCCAAAAAGCAGTGAATTTAAGGCCAGAAGAAGGAAAGCAAGGGCTGAAGGTTATAGGGACAATCTTGGCAGGGGGAGCAGGCTACAAAACACACACAAAAAAAGCAAGTTTGCTCACTTGAGCTGTTCTTAATTTCATGGTGACTGCCCCCAATTCACTACTCTTGCCCTAGCATGCCTGCAGACCTTGTATAGCGCAGGACCCACAAAGCCACTCCCCACACACAGGAATTACGGGGTCAAAGATTTGGTGCTCGGTTACAGAAAATTATGAGGATAAAGACTGTCATTTTCTTTGAAGAGAGCATTGCAGACAGGATGGGGAGAGACTTCAAGAAGCCATCCAGACTGCCTTATACTCAATTGGGATCAGCTCTACCTGAGCCGTTCCTAGGAGGCACGGTCTGCCTACTTCTCAAATTACAGAGAAAAGATGTAGAATTTCCCCCTTAGCTGGATTCCAGAGGAAAGAAGATTTCCTTTGTTTTTCACAAGCTGGCCACTGAAGCCTGGGGTCAGCCTGACCTATCTTCCTCTGCTCTCACCGAAAAGAGCCAGGGGCTGCATTATGAGCCGCCTCGGCAAATGTCACACCTAGTGCCATGCACTATGTCCCCAGTGAACTGCGAGCTCTGTGTCAAAGTGGGCACCTGGGTCCATCTTAGGCACCACAAAAGATAAATTGAAGCCCACAGCCTGCCTGGTAGAGCAGCTCCCCACTTGTAGAGTGGGGGTTGTATGAATTCCCCTGCTCAGGAAGGAAACTGGGAAGATAAATCCAGTAAAGGTTATGAAGTGCTCACATATTCTCATAATGAGGCTATATAAGTACCTTAGCTAGATATAGAATAATAACATATTTTGAGAGACAAATTCTCTGCCAGCACCACCACAAATTATCTCCATAAAATCTTATTTTAGAAGCAGCTTTAATGTTTGACGCTTGTGTGAAAGGAAATAAATGTTACTGTAGCAAAATGAATGTTTGTGCCAGCAGGCTGAAATATTGCAGGGTTTATTAATAAGGAAAATTAGCAAGTACGGAGTCAGCCAGCGGAGAAGTCGAGCAGTTCCTGAGTCTCCTTTCGCTTGCTGAACTTAGTGAGAATTGCAGGTGATTAGCACCTCTCGGGATCAGACCTCTTACATACATAACTGCTTCCACCACTCAACCCCTTCAATTTATGCCCTGAAGCATGAGATTTGATTATGTTTGTCACTTCAGCTTGCGCAGCCTGCTCGTGGGCATTAAATCAGCCACCACTTCCTTCCAACCTCCACCCGGCATTTGCTCCAGTGACCCTTTCGTGGAAGTGAACTCCACAGGCTGTCTGCATTACATGCTGCATAAAACACTGCTGTCTCCCGCTTATTAATTGCTCGGCTCTAAATATATTGCCACCTCTAATTTCACTGAATGTCACCTTCTAATCAGATGACTGGAGAGGCTAACAAGCAAGGACTGATCTGGTTGCAGTGCCTCCATCACTCTGAGTCCCTCTTTCACAAGGTCCAGCACGCAGCATGTGTTTCCGAGGTGGTAAATCCTTCCCCAGCCACCCAACAGAGGGCAAGCGAGACTTTCAGCAGTGCTCCGAGGCGGCTGCTGCTCTTGCAGAAACATTCCCAGGAGCAGGTTTGTGTTCCTGCGCTACTAGCATGCATTCAAGTGCATTCTGCTTCATCTTCAAGGCACTTTAATTATTTAAAAGGAAACAAAATAATTCAATCAAAACCACAGCAAGTGGCTGACAGTAAAGTGAAGTAGTGGTTGTCACAAAGTCAGGCTCCAGCTGCAGCCACCAGCATGGAACACCTGCACGTGCACTACCGTACTTGTGCAACACACCAGGAGCCCTGGGGAATTCCGACATCTGCAGAAGACCAGGAGCCATCTCCAAAAAGGGTCCATGTGGGATTGTTTTGGGGCAAGCAGGTGGGCTTTTGGTATAAACCCATCTTGCTGCTGGCTTGGGGTGAGGAAGGAGAGCACCATGGGGGGGGGGGGCGGGGGGGGAGGGCTGATGGCTCAGTGGGCAGGGCAGCCTAGTTCGTGAAGACCTGTCCTGGTCCTTGGCTTCCTGACCATGCAAATGGAGAAAGGGATGAGTTCTTTTCTTCAGGCAATGTAGCTGGGATGGCCCCACCAACCATACATTGCCCCACAAAAGCTGCCTCTACCAGCCCGCTCCCCTACTCCCCGGTGTTCCAGCAGAGTGGGCGAGGTTTTTCCAGTCCCCTGTTCCCATCCTTACAACAGCAGCAGCTTTACTTGGCATCTTCTGCTTTTGTAAGCACTCAGCCCTTAACAAGGTCAGTTGCTGCAGTTTGGCAGATGTTTCCAGAGTTATGAGGAAAGATGAGCCATTTCTTTACAATTCCTCGCCTTAGGAGCTGGGTCCATTTTGGAAATGCACTATGTTCTGCTGTGACCCTCTGACTTCCACCCATCTTGTAATTTATATTTCCCATTGACTTTGAGAGGAAATAGCAAACTGCTCTAGAAAAGCCCGGAGAACTCTGGAAGGCAGGAGTATTTGTGAGGGAACTCATCAGCAAGCCTTGACAGGGGAAACGGGAGCAGAGCAGAGGAGATAATTGCTTGGTGACCATCTGGAAGCAAAAGACAAAGGGAACGTGGGGAGGTGCAGGCCTGGACTTTCACCTCCACACATCCACAGCTGAATAACAAAGTCATAAACTGGCTCTCAGGCAAAACAGAGCAAAAAGAAAGGCAGCTGAGTCATAACGGGGGGTTGGCCAAGGCTGCCAGGAGGGCTGCAAACAAAAGATGTGAAAAAATAGAAATATTCTTTAATCTGCTCTGTCTTTTATTGTTATTATTTTGATTGTCATCTGAAGGCTTTTGTGTAAGGAAGAGGATGAGGCTGTGGGCAGATGCTCTCTCTCTCTGGGTCACTAGATAGGACAGTTCTGGCTCTTTCCTTTCTTGCTCAAAGGCATCTTACAGCAGGAATCCAATAGCTACACGGACAAGATTGTCCTCTGCTCCCTGTAGCAGTGTTTGGGCAGAATATTTCGGTCATTAATTGCTTGTCCACAATAGTTAAAAGCTGCAGAAGAGCAAGCTGTGGGGTTCCAGCCCCAGCTGAGAGAGAAAGCCTAGTTTTCTTGGTGGAATTTTATTTTTCTCTCTTTGCAAGTTTAAAAAACTAGCTAGATGTAGATGTGCTGAGTGATAAAGTCTGTCAGCTCTCAAAGAGCTGCTGCTACTGATGTGCACTGGGGTCTGGCATCTGCAGGTAATGGCAAAGGTCCGGGCAGCCTCTGGAATCCACCCCACTGTCCCAGGGGCTGGTTTCCTGTCAATAGAGCAGAGATTTCCCTCCCAGGAGTCAGGGCAAAACTCCTTTCTGGGTGAAACTTGGAAGTGGTGTTAGAGCAAGCTGACACTCAATGGCAACTGCATTTATTTTATCTCAAAAAGATGACAATCTGTAAGGAAAACAGAATTTTGAAGTAGCATTCTTAACTAATGAAAATAATTGTTCAGATCTACTGAATCCACACATAAAAAAATCACATTGCAATGCGTGCAAAAAGTAGGGAAATCCATATTTTGGAACATATCCGTGTACCTGCATGAGTTGTTCGTTCACAAGGACAGAAGAGTGAGTCCTCATTAGAGCTAGGGTAAGAGCCCTTGTGAACAAGGCTCATTGAGATGGCGAGAGGACGAAATGCTGTAGGCAGAGAAGGACAGCTACTGAAGATGTCATCGTTTTATGGCCTCTTTCTTGCTTGCATAAATCAAAACGGGAAATCAATACCTATTTGTAGGGTATGAAATCAGCTTTGCAAAGAGCTTACCTACAAGACATTGGTCATTTCCATAACCTGCAGCCTGCTGGAGCCCTGGCAGGCTGCGCTGGGCTGCGTGATGTGAGTAGGGAGGGCAATGGGGAGCCCCAGGGTCAAGGAGACGCTACAGTTGAGGAGATGTCAGGGAGGAAGAAGGGGAGGTCTTGGCTCAGTTCCCAGCTCTGTCTGTGGCCTCAGAAACTAAACAAGGAAACTGAAGTGGACTAAATGCCCCAATAGGCAAAAATGCTCCTTAGGAGTCAGTGAAAAGTGGGAGAAGGCTAGAAACCTGTTGGAATCAAAGGATTAAATGTTGGGCCTCAGCTGGGAAGTGCAGCTGAATAGACTCTTGTGAACCACCAGTGGCCATTAGGAAGGGAGTCTGTTGTCATATCCAGCCCCATTCCTCCCATGAGCTGAGTAGGCTGCAGATAGGAATTTGGAAGAACTAAAGAAAACACATTAATACCTGATCTCACCTGCAATGTCTTTAGTCTTGGCAACTGGTTGTGATTTTGAAAGAGAAAGGAAGACCTCTGTACTTTCTGGGGGGTTTGTTGCAAATGAGTAAATGACCACACAAAAATAGATTGGCATCGTGGCATCATGACAAGCTAATGAAGACTGCACACTGCAGTCATGAAATCAAAGTCAGAGTTCAATCAATCAGTGAATCAACAATTAAATATTAACAACTGAGCAAAACATCAGATGGAGTGTCAGTGGGATTTGAATGAACCAATGCAGCACTGGAATGGTTACAAAACATTAACCCAGCAAACCTAAGGGCTGCTGTGACCTTTTCTTAGCCCTCTTGTGCAGGACGTAGATCCTCAAAAGCTACTGTATAGCACTGGAAGAACAGAATTAACCCTTATTCCACATCTGTACTGAAGAAAAGAAAGTCTTGTGAATGTTTATGCAACAATCTCTGTGTACATGTATATTTGAGGAATGTGCACCGTGAGTTAAGACAGTATTTGTGGTATGCATATGCCTTATTGGTACCCCTGGATGAGCACAAGGCTGGAGTAAAAAATAAGATCAGTCCTCTATATTTACCCTTGACCAGAGCTTAAACATTTAATCCCAAAGTGCCTACTGAATGACCACTTGTTGTGATCCATGTGTTGCAAGTCACAAAACACTTCCTGGCATCCTAAAACAAGCTGAAGACCATCAGGACAAAGGCCCAGAAGTCTCCTCAGCTACAGCATACCCCAGAAAAAGAACAGGAGAAATCAATGGTCTGAGATCTGCCAGTACACCTACATTAGCAGGTGACCCCAGACTGTTCCTCCTCTTCTAAACAAGAAACAAAATTTCCCAGAAAAAAAGATAACCCATGGATAACCCATGAGAGGACTAAGCCCCTCATCTTCCATTGTAGGGGCTCTCAGAGGGATTCAACCCACTCCATCCCATCTGCCTCTGGCCATCGGGCTTCACTTTGTATCAGAAGAAGGAGTTTTTCCTTCCAGTCCACCAAGTGGTCAGTGGAGGAAGCCTGTATCTGGTGGGCCCTCAGTTCCCAAGAGTGTGCACACCCCTAATGAAACTCCACTGATGTTTCTCCACCACCCCTGGGCAGGTACCTCTCTGTGCTGAGGGCCTTTTCTCACTCTCTGGTGCCCACCACCAAATGAAGTGGTGCTCATGGCAGAAAGGACTGGATTTGAGCAGTTCCTACCAAACCTAAGAAAACCATGTCTGAAGTTCTTTTTCCTTCAGAGGCATCGAAGGGCTGTTGGTGCTTTTGCTCCCATCCTTAGGGAATGTGCTGAAGGCAGCCTGGATTGCAGCAGGGGACAGCAGTCCTGAACTGGATTTAAATACCCTTGGATGGAAAGAGACAGAAGTTTTTACAATCCTTTATCCTGCTTCCTAGCTGGCATAGATTCATTGCCATGCACAAGGCCAGGTCTTGGATCTTCACTCACTGTCTGTCCAGGCAAAACTTTTACTAAGCAGAAAGAAGCTGGCAATTTCCAGATCTCAGTGAATCTAGCGAATCCCTAATGTACATTTTAGCACCTACAGAGAAAGTCTATATTTTACAGGAAAGAATGCACCTGAATTTGCAGTGTTTCCTCAGTGCAGGGGTTTATGGGCCAAAAAATGTGGCCAGGCATTTAACACAGATCTTTATCTTCTGTTGAGCTCCCCATCTGCCTTCAGGAGCAGCATCCCCCGTGCTGGCTGCACGGGGCCCAGATGTTTGCCAGATGATCAGTCCCTCTCTCCACAGGAGCCTGTATTTTCTGCTTTGTATGTTCTTTCAACACATTGCCAGACAGGGAGCAGATCCATCTTGCAGTGTGGGGATCTTCACACTGAACACTGGTGGCTGATTCCAGGAGCAGCTGATTTATTTCACTCGCACTGATAGTGATGAGCCAAAAGCTGGAAGATTTTGTGTTGGCTATTTCAGTCTGTGCTTATGCAAGCAGCCCCAGTACTCGAGAAAGCTGGAATCCCTAAAGCAAAGTCTTCCTGGAGATTACTTTCTTGAAGGAAATTTTTGTGAAGTTCTCATAATGCAAATATTGTAACACACAGTACATCCTCAAAATTCAACTTTTCTTCTATGCCACAACCACAGGAGCTCAGGTCCCTGCACAACCCACTGGAGTGGAGCTCCTTCTGGTGTGTTTGCCTCCTCCTCACACTCTCGTGTCTATGGCATACATCTTGGCAGTGGCTGTCTGTGAGGATGGCAAGTGCACGTTGGTTACAATTGTCCCAGCTGAGGAATAGCCTTTCCTCAAGCAGTAAGCAGAGTGAAGCCTTCCAGAGCTGGTCTCTGTGAGGAGAGAAATAGGATCTGCTAACGAGTGCTTGGTGACTTTCAGCTTGTAAGGCCTCGAAATACAGAGAAAGAAGCACTCAAAGATATGATGTAATAACACATTCTATGTCATACTTACACCTCAGCTCCCACCCAAAGCCCTTGATGTGCTTTATAGTGCTGCTGAAATAGCACTATTCCCATTTTACAGCTGAAGATGCTGCAACTGGGGATGAGCAACCATCCTGAAGGACATGCCTGAAGGACATTCCCAATGCCATGTGCCTATAGCAGGCCCTGAGAAACATCTCTGTCTCTTAGGTGCGTTTCAGCCCTAAAAGAGCTCCTCACCTCTGAAGAGGTACATGCAGCAGGTGAGCAGGGCCCCGGACAAGAAACAGCCAAGTGACCCCGCCATGCCGAGCCAGCAGGACCAGCCAAACTTGTACTGGATGCCCAGAAACACATTGTGGAAGACCAGAGAGGAGCGCTCCACATAGACGTCAACGGCGTACCACACCGAGCCAGTAATGCCTGGGAGACCTGCAGGACAGGAGGGAGGTGCCACATGGAGCTCCCACACAGGCCACAGTGATCTCAAAGAGACCACAAACACAAAATTTTGAGCTACAGCCTGCTCTCTTCTGGAGCAGACTTTAGGATGGGAAGAACTTCCTTGGACATGAAGTTTTGGCCCCTGCTCTGTCTCAGCCCAGTCACTTTGGCTGATTTACCTTGTCCCTACTGATGTCAACCTGAGCCCTTTCAGGCAGTGTTTGCACCTTGTGGCCACAGTCACCATTAGCTCCAGTTGGTAGCACTCAGTGTTTTGCATTAAAAGGCATAAAGCTTCTCCTTTCTCATTTTATCAGCTTGTTGTAAAGTTGCTTTGAGATTTTTATTTTCTAATCTCCTTTGACTTTCTGAACTTTAACAGTCAACTTTGGGAGGTACATGGAGGATGAAGAACCTCCCAAAGTACTCCCAAAGTACATGTGCTCCCAGTAGCTGGGGTGAGTTGCATGTTAAATCTGCAGATGCTGAAGTAGAGGTAGATGGTTAATATTGGCAAAAAGTCAAATGAAATGATTTGGTACCTAGTCAGCTGTCTATTTATTTTTGTATTTAAAAACCTCCCACTGGCTGTAACAGCAAAGCACCTAGGTCAGCCAGGTATTTATCACCTGGGAAGGAGAGCTGTGCTATTATCCTTTTATTACAAACCAACTGCAGAGATTTGGGGCTAAGTGACTTGCCCAAGGTCACACAATCTGTGGCAGAGCAAAGAACCAAACAAGGGTGCCAGGGCATTTCTAGTCCTTCAGCGATTCTGCCTCTTTGCCCTATCAACAACACTGAGTTCCTCACGGCAAACCAGCAGTAAATGGAAGTCAGTCAACACAGCAGCCAAGGCATCTGGCCAATAAATGAAATGAAAGCAGATAAACTCAGCTATTTGCTGCTAGGGGCAGGTGGTGAATAGTGGAAGCCATATTGCACAAAAAAAAACAAATAAACATCCTTCCCCTGTGTTTACCCTCTAGAAAATCACCAACTCCTGTCCCCAAATAAGGGAAGGCTTTAAAGCTTCCCCCTTTTGCTAAAGGGTGTCGTGCAGGGCAGGGGTGATGTGGAGGAATACCTGCGATGAGCAAGGTAACTCCAGACACCTGGCAGATGCGCAGCTTGATGAGTGGCTCATCCGGAAGGAATTTCACACAATCCAGTCCCAGGACAAGGAAGAGAAATCCAAATCCTGCCAGGATATCTGCTGTGATCATCATGGCTCGGGTCAGCACCAGCTTCACTGCAGAACAGAAGCAGATCGTTCTAGTGCGTGAGGAATGGCCATGTGGGTGGGTAATGGGGTCAGGCCCTGTGGGAACATTTTTTCCTGGAGTGAAGCTTTCTCCAGCTTCCCCTGGGAGTAATACCCAACTGAGAAAAGAAATATGGCTGCAATACATTGGTACACCAAATTATCTGCTCTTTTTGTCTCCCTGTTCTTCACTCAGGTCTCCCCACTGCTCATGGAAGTACCTTTATCTCTTACGTACCAGGGTGCTCAGCGAAGATGGAGTCGTACTCATCACAAGTTTGGATCCCATCAAAAGCATTTGTGACACATTCCCACCACAGGCCACGGCATTTTGTACTCACCTACAGGTTAAGAGGAGAAAAAAAAAAGACCATAAATTACTATACCCACCAATGCAGCAAATGGGCAGCTAGGCAGTTCAGCAGGAACCCTGGTCCAGTTATGTCAATGGCTAGCTGGACTTGTTAAGTATGAAGAACTGGAAAAGGGGCAGGATGGGGAGAAAGGGCAAGGTTTTCTGTGTCCCTGCTCATGATTTTAAATTAGAATGAAAGAGATTCAGATGAGACATTGGGGCACAAAACCATCATTTTGGGAAGGATAAAAATTCTGAAGGGAATTTCTGGGAGAAGCTGGGGGTAGCTGGTTGGAGGTAACCAAGAGCAGGTTTGCTGTCTCCTTGCCAGCTGCTTGCCCAGGCTGAGCTGGGCAGGGCTGTGGACCAGACAACCTATGAGTTTGCCATCACACTCTCTTTCCACCACCTTCCTGCAGAGAAGGCTCAGGAGGACGGAGCCGCTCGTGACTCATGGGGACAAGCCTCACACCAGGAGAGCTGGCCCCAGCGCAATATGGGAGTGTTTTGCTGCAGAGCAAGAGGTGAGCCCCTTCCCAGATGTTTCTGAAGGGCTGCCCCAAGTGACTCAGCCCTGAACACCGTCTGGAAAAGCAGGGGCAGCTGGTGCTGATCCTGGCCCTGGGGCTCCCACTGCGCTGCTGGCTGTGGGACCGCATGCACCTGGCCACTCATCGCCAAGACATCCAGACTTCGCAGACCTTGCAGTAGCATCATGGCTCATCCTTTCTGTCCTGCCGAAGCCTTAGATAGCATTCCCAGCCCAGCCTTTCATAAATCGCTTTAATATGGGAGGCATTTTCATTACCAATGCAAATACGGCAACGAACGCCTCTAAAACATTCCTGAGATTGCTCATAAAAGGAGCGGAGATAATGTGGGTGCAGCTTTGGGCTCCAGCCTGCCCCCGCTGCTGCCAGGGGCACCCTGCTGCTGCTAGTGGAAAGAGAAATTTGGGGTGAATGGGTCTCACAAAGGGGACAGGAACCATGCTGGTTTGGGTGATGTAAATTCATTTTTCCTATGCTTTGTAAATCGCAAAGCAGATAATAACACATCTCAGCTGCTTAATAAAGTCTAATCCGTGATGTATTGAAACCTGTAGCCAGCCACAGTACTTTCTTCACAGCACAGTGTACAAATTGTACAAGCTCTCCGTGATACTGCACGGTGGATTAAAGGTGACTAAAAATGATTCACTATTTCAGGCTGGCAAAAAGTTGTTATTCAAGTTTTAATGAAAATAATCTACATGTTTTGTTTTGTGAAGATGAAAACTACATACAATTTCTCAGAATTTGGGGGCAAGCTAAATGAAAAATATCACAAAATGACGAGCAATGCAGACAAAAAAAAAACGTTTTCATTGATTCTTATTTTTCAAGAGAACAGTTTCAAGTTAAACAATTTGCATAGGCGTAAGCTTTTACTGTGGCCCTCAATACAGCTGCACCCCCTCTTCGGTCTTAATTCATCAGCATTTGGGCTGTGCTTGAAATTAACATATTTTTATTAAACTGTATTTTGTACCACTTGTGTTTATACCATTTCACATTCATCTCAAATCTCCGTAGGCTTATTCATACTACTCTATATTCAGCTACTACTCTCATGTACTTCCTCACTTGCTCACATTAGTATTGTTTTTTAAATCTTACAGGCAGCATCCTCATCTAAATTATTTATAAAGAGGCTAACAACATTCCAGGCTTCATTTGCTTCCAAGTAAAACAGAGGCAGGTCTTAGAGGTAAAAAATTCATCATGATCTAGCTTCTGAACCTACCCCCTTCCCAAACTGGAAAAAAAATTATGATGAATGTTTTTTTTTATTCTTGGAATGTGCCACCTGTCACCTACTCTTGCTAGCACAGACAATGGGAAAAACCAAGGAACTCTGCAGCACATGCACAGCCAGGGATAAAAGTTTCATTGCGTGATGCAGGAGTGATGGGAGCAGATGTCGGAGGGGGGACCTGTGGCTGGCCTGAGCCATGGCCAAACTATTCCAGAATTTGTTATCAGTTTCTTAACTTCCTTGGCCGTCCCTTTCTCCCCTCTGCTTTGTGTGCTGTTTGTCCTCATGGTTGTTAGTCTGCTCCTGAGCTAGCCTTGGGCATCTGCCTTTGGGCAGGCACACACATGGCACGTGGAAACTTGCTGCTGCAAACAGAGGGGTCAGGGCCACCTGGGGCCATTATGGGGACACGGCACTGATGCTGTCATCCCATGGCCAGAGCCATGCACCATTTTGGTAGCACCCCATTGCCTCTTTCTTCTCATAGCAAATCTGCTCCAGCTTCCCCAGGCCCAGCCAAGGACTCCCCAAGGAGCTGCACATCCCAGCCAAAACTCCTCATCTCCCACTCTGATTATGAAACGCATCACCACGACCTGCTTTCCCTAATACAAGTATGCATGTAAAACATAAACTGCATAATGACTGTAATATATATAATCATATGCTATGCATGATGTATAATTACTACTAAAATAATTCTAATATAAAAAAATGACAGAACAAGCACACGCTTACCCTTCTGGGGAAAGCACAGAAGACAAACATGTGAGAGACATTAGTCACAGTGTTTTACCGCACTGTAAAAGGTGCCAGCACACAGTGATGATGAGCCTAGCACAAGAGTGAACCAGGCAGCGTCTAACAGTGGTGGTGATACTTTTAATCCGTCTACAACAGGGAGGGACTGAGTGTACACAACAGTGCTCGCTGGGAAGCAGCTCATGGCTTTTTCCCGTACAAACCACTGCAAAACTTGACCCAGGCTTGCCTTGATGCTCGCAGTGAGTGCAAGATCTTGGGCCCAGCTCTGTGCTGCTGCATCTTGCTGGATCCTGAGCCCTGCAGTGGAGATGAGATGTTGGAGGCCAAGGTCAAAGGCAAGGGGGATTTCCGTGCAGGAGGATGGAGGTGCTTTCTCCTGAAGTCGAAAGTTGTCTGAATAAGCCTTTTCCTAGCTGAAAAGAGGAGTTATTGTGCACTCCAGGCCTTTCTGGCCATGGACGGTTTCCCTGCATTCCCATATTGCAAGAGGCAATGAGTCATTAGAGCCATTAGGGAGGTCATTTGGTCAGGTATTAAGGCTGGGGGCACTTTGCTCCAGTATTTAGTATTCACACTCAGAGCAGGAATGTGAGAGTGGTGGCTGCTAATAACCACACTGGGTGTTAATGGAGCACTTAGGGACAGCCCAGCACAGGTGCCTTTGTGCCAAGAAGACAAGGTTACACAGCCTTGGGGTATCAGGCTCTGTTCTTTCCCGGACTCACTTTATTCAGGATTGGGTATCCCTCCTCCGTTTTGCTTGGAAATGATGCCTAATTTGGGATCCATTTGGCTTTTCTGAGCATACTGATATCCTCAGCTGATCCCAAATGATTCACACGGTTTCCTGAAATTAATCTAAAATAACTCCCAAATTAGGATGATAAATGAAGAGCAATAACCCAGCCAGCACCAGTGGGTCCACACTCTTTTTCCTGCTGGGGTTCACTGGCAATTCCTCTCAAGTCAGCAGCCTTGAGCCTGTTATGCCCTTTCAGCTGTGCTTCCTTCAAACAGCTGAACATCGCATTACCGTCACTGAATGCAGAGGAGCTCCTCTGGTTTCCTGTGCTAGCCTGCAGATAGAAAGTTTCCTCCTGATATACTCAGCCAAACTCTCTGTCCTGGGAGCTGTTTCACTTTCTCAGCACAAAGCACCCAGTTTTCCAGAGAGCAGATTTCCATGCTGTGGCCCTGTAGCCCTTCAACATGCAGAAAATGCTGCCTGCTCAGGGAAGAAAACTACAGTACTGAGTCCTGGAGAAATAGGGATGGTTTGGGGTCTGGAGTCTGCGGCACAGTTTACATGTATGTGCCATTTTGCCCCTTTGTTTCTTGCAGTTTACTTCTGCCAAAACCTTTCTCTAACATGAAAGTGCTAATATCTGCACAAGTTCAAGAAAATATTTTTGAGTGCTGGATCTGACAGCGGTCCCCATGGTCCCCATACATTTCTGCTAGCCCTAGAGCTCAATGGCTGTTAAGAAAAATGCTTGCAGAGCACAGATGTACATGTTGGACTTCTTCACCAAGAAGTCTGACCTACAGAACTAGAAACATCTCCAAAATATCTGTGCAGGCTGGAGATGCTGGGTAACATGCTCCTGTTCATGCACATTTAAATCTGGAGCCTCTAGACTTTTCCTGAGAGCAGAGCCTGGCAGAGAGAATTACACAAAATGACCACTTTTCTCCTGCTCTTGCCAGAGTCATTTGTTTCATTTTCATCCACTTTCATCCAGCCCAACGGAGGAAATGTAAATGAGAGTGGAGCAATGATGCCATGCTCTCCCTAGGACACATTTGATTTGGAGATCAGGTCCTCCAAAAGATCTTACCTCCAGGGAATCATCAGCATTCACCATCCAGCAGTCTGTCCAGGTAGATGCTATCAAAAACCCAGTAGAGAAAAAAGCAAAAAAACAGCCAGCATACTGGAGGAAAAACCTCATCCCAGAAGGCTGTAGCACATCCAGCGGCATGAGAAAAACAGTGCCCGTGTCTTTTTTCTTAAAGCTGGAACAGAAGCAGAGCCTTCATGTCCAGGTCGCCGCTGCCCTTTCCAGTGGCCATGAACAATGGGAACTCCTGACTTCTGCAAAAGCAGAGCTGCAGCAGGGACAGGAGGAGGGAGCCCACGCCGAACGTGGAGCTGCTGCAGCCAATCAGCCCCGCACGGCTGGAGCTCTTGTCGTGCCTGGCTGAAGGGAAACGGGACTGTGCAGAAGTGACACACACATAGCTGGAGTCCTGGGCCTCCAAGGGAAGGAAAAGGTATCAACACAGGGGTTGGCAAAGTAGGGATTTTGTAAAAGAGTCAAAGATCGTTGTTCAGGGCAGAGGTTTTGAGCACCTCTAGGCGTCACACACAAGAGCATCCATGTACACACATGCATGCAGCACATTAATATTTATTCCTCCACACTAGTTCATGCCTTAGTACTGAGAAACTATAGCGTGTACAGGTGAAGATCCCAGGCCCTTTGGTTACCCTGTTGGGCTCAGGCACCCTGATGATCTAGTTTGATGCAGGAAGGGAAGGAAAAGGGTAGCAGTCGTGGGCCGTCAGCGCCAACACCAAGAACCACCACCAACCATCCCAGCTCAGATATGGAGCTATTTATTCTGCATTTAAGCCAAACCTACATACTTCTCATGCCCTGGTCATCAGTTTGTTCGTGGCCTTACTGCAGATCACACATGGGAATCTTGACCTTTTCAAGCTAGGCTGAAGGGCCACCTTCCAGGAAAACCAAGGGGGAAAAGGACTAGTAATTCCTTCTGCCCCAAAGGTCCATATGCACAGAACCATCACATACTCAATAATCTTTATTTTTTGAAATAGAAGCTGTAAAAGAGTGGAGATTTACTTTTAGTGAGCAAGTCTTCAGTGCAGGGCTGAGGAGCAGATTCTTGCTCTGCTTGCAATCTGCTTTCCCAACCCGAGCATGTCTGTCACCTCATCTGCCACCTGAAGATGGAGCCAGTTTGTACTTTTACAGAGCTGTTCGAAGCTTGCTTTCTCTTCTACAAGAGTTCCCTCCAAAAATAATAGCAATAACAAGTTTGTTGTTACAGTAGTATATAACCTGCAGAATTCCTCTCATAACCTCACGAGGCAGTTTTACTGTCAGAGTTAACTTTTTGCCTCGACCCCAGGATCACTCTGTGCTTCAGAGGACACACTGCAGAAGTCCTCAGTACGTGCTTCTGGGAAACACCGGATAAAGAACAAAATGCCCAAGTCAAAAAGGCAGGGTCTGTAGGACTCTGTGCTGCTTTGCCTTCCCTGCTCTGTGTTTTCCAATTCCATTCTCAGAAGCTGACCACCAAGGAACTTTTCTTCCTTCTGCCAGATTCATCTCTTGACATGGTTACGTGGGTATGAAGATTTCTGCTGAACTTTCTTGCTTCCAAGTGCCTATATAAGGCAAAAAAATACCATGATCTTCACTTTATAACTTTCTATAACAAGGGCAAGCTATTGTTTTCAACAGTTCTGACCCACAGGGACATGGCATTGGCCACACGCCTCATAAAGGGTAATGACTTTCATTAGCCACATGTATATAGATTGCATTGACATGAGACAGGTGCTGACAATATGCATAACCTTCCTGTACCTGCCTTCTTCTATGTTAATTAACCTGTGGCTGCACCAGTTTTCAGAGTAAGGTACTGTGGCTAACTGTTATTAGTAGTAACTCAGAAAAAGTGGTGTGGTGTGTTCAGAAAAGACCTGGAAAATTGGAGTGAGCCTTCCCACAAACAGAACTGAATCCTTAGAGAAGACAAGTGCAGAGCTTGAGAGTAGCAGAGCTTGGACTAACCAAAGAATGTATTATGGCCATGTGTATCTCCCTACCTTCTCACTCTGTCCTGAACTCAGAGTAAATAAATAAATAAATAAATGAAAATAAAACTAACAGCCAGAGTAGAGTTTTTGTCATGAGCCCATCACACTCAATTCTTCTGGCTTAGCACACCAATTGTCTGTGCCTGTCAGCCCAAGGAGCAAACTCCACGAAGAGCTGTAGGCAGCGTGTTCAGGTGCAGGGCTGCCAGTGGCTTGTTCCCTCTCTCCATAGCTCTGACAACATCTTGTTTATTTTCCTCATGTCCAGTGATTCGTGTTGCTGTCCCAGCTCCATCATCTCTGCCTGTGTCCCCTTCCTGTAGGGCAGGGCATGTGAATGACCCTTCCTAGAGCAGGATGCCAGTGCTTCCCTGGCCATGAGTCACCGAAGGACGAAGGATGTGAAGTGGCCTCACACCAGCCATTTGCATCTTGCTCAGGGCTCAGGAACATCCTGGCTCTGGTGGCAGAGCAGGTCAAGATGCTCCAGTTTTCCCTAGTGTAAGAGTGCTCCAGAGCGTGCAATACGATGGTCTGTGATTTTCACCTGACAGAGAGACCAGCACAGTATCTGCTCCTTCATTAGGCTCATCTCTCTAAACAGTACCATGGAAAGTGCTGGAGTTATTAGAAAGAATGCAGTATTCTTATACAATAGAAATCGACAGGATAAATATATAATCGTCTTTATTTAAAACAAATCCACATCTTCATGAAGCAAAGTCTGTAGCAGTTTCTCATTATAAAATGTGTTCCTAGCTTAGCATGACAGATGTCCCCTCATCTTTGGAAATCAGCTCACTCAAAATATCCCAAGATGTCTTTGTATAGCCTAAAACCAGGCTGACATGATTCAGTATAGCTTTCAAATGGATCTGTAGGCTGCAGTATATACACAAACTGTATCTTTTTCTGTCAGCTAATCTAACATTTGCAGTATTTTGACACTAACAAAAGCATTGGGGTGTCCTAATAATTATCAGAGCTTGGTTTTGTAGGGCTTTTAAACTGCGTGGCATCAATGCAGCACAACTTCCCTAAGGCAACAACAGCCTTATCACCTGGTCTACATGCTCCTAGCAATGAGATGAGTGCATTCCAGGTCGACTGCTTTTATTACTCCATTAATACAAGGCGGTCTGTGCTCCCTGTCAAAGGCAAGCCATTATGGTCTCATTTCTGTTATGGATGTACTTACAGAGAGTGATAGATACTACTGCCATGCTTGGGAGGATCATAGCTGGTTTTCAGTCGCACAACCACAAAATCATTCTTGCAACAACACCACAGCGAGGCTGCAGTCCCATGAGCAGGAAAAAGTGTGTCCTGTCTTTGCTGCCACGTTATCTAACACACAGTGTAGCAGAGGGCCTTGAGCAAGAGGGATGCTCCGATGCTGCACATCAATACATGAAATACAGATCTAATTGCAAGCAAGCACACCGTCAGTGGTGCAATGGTCATGTTCAGGGCCAGGGGCTTCTCAGACAGGCACAGCATGGGAGCCAGAGGTGATGGAGATATCTGGGCAGTGTGTGTCAGCTGCAACATACCTGTCCTGCTGTGCTCATGTGGTCACAGAGCCCTGGGAGCCAGCTTGGAGTTAGCTGGGTAACCCCACGGAGGGCAGTAAAATTTCTGAGCAACCTGCTGCTTTTCAAGCGGGCAATGTATAGGATTAAATGAAAGTAGAAAAACAAATGCATTTTCTATTAGAGTTGGGCTTAAAGATAAGTAAAAACTGTGCACATTTGTGTGTGTATGAGTAATACACATGTAGATATGATGCCTGCATACACTCCTTTAAAACAGTATTTTCAGTTACTACAATGCAACAAATAATAAAACAAACATTTCAATATAGACTTTTCAGGCTCTGATACGCCTTGTAATCTCGCTTCAGTAAGATACATTTTCTTTTATAGCTGTATAGTAAATCCACAGCTGACAAACACATGATCTCAGGGATGTATTACTAACCCCATTTTAGAGCGGGGAAACTGAGGCAGTGACTAAGCAAGTGACTTAGATCGAGAGCGAGGAGTCACAGCCCTGCTCCTCCTGAAGCACGGTGGCTGCACTCTCTGCATGGGAGTGGTGAGATCCTTATCCGCCAAAACATGCATGACAGCAGCTCCGGGTTCCTGAAAGCAGCCACCGAGAACACACAGTGCCGTCGCTGCATACCAGGTTCGCGCAGGCGTGTATGGACAGAGGAGCAGGGCAGTGGATCAGCCACACCTTCTCTCGGCATGTCACTAGTTCCCGTGAATAGCCCTTGTCCCCAGGCACCCTGGGGGTTGTTGATGCCCTGCCACTTCCCTGTGTCTTCGTCATCCTCTTCCGAGCACAGGTTTCCCAGCGTGAGTCTGAACTCTCCCGCACCCTGATGCAAAAGTGATAAAATGCAAGTGAAGCACAAGGTCCGTGCCACTAATTGCAATCATATTGGAAGGACACAGAGAGAAGGGAGCAGATTTATGCTCTTTTCACAGTTTCAGAGAAAAGCCAAGGAAGAGAATTCGTTCCACAGAAGGAGTTTGCATTGTGCTTGTTCTCCGGCTTCTGCTTCTCAGGAACAGGGCTCACGTCCGCGGCACCGAGGGGTGCTGTGTGCGTGCCTCTTGCCCTGCCGTGCTCCCTGCTGCAGCCCAGCCCCTCCGGTGACTCACTGCACAAGAAGCATCCGCTCCAGGCCACAGTACCCCCCTCCGCTCCTATTCAGCTGACCTTCTTATCAGAGAATGATAAAAGACCCTCCAGGAGACTCACTGAGGGGGGATAAAAGGGACTGCTCAGTTAGAGATGGCTTGGCTTCAGGATGTTTGATCTGCTACAGAAAAGCAAGAAGGGAACGAGTTAAGGCTTGGGAGAAAACGGTTGTGGCTGTGATTCACAGCCCATGAGCACGGGAAAGGTTTTGGAGCTGACTGGATGAGTGTGGGTCAGTGCCTGCTGACCTGCCTGGCACCGGTCCTTTGCTACCTGTTTTCTGTCCCTTTGTTTAACACCAAGCATCCCTGCTGCGCATCCAACACTGCTCAGAGCAGATGAAGCAGCGACCCCAGGTCTGCCCATCACAGTGGGCTCTGGCGAGGGAGGAGAGCCACCTGCAGACACCCTGGGGACTCGCCTGCCCCCTCACCAGAGGCACCCTTTCCTCTGTCAATCATCACCACAAGTTTTTGGTGCATCCTGGCAGCTCCTGTGCTGTGGATCAGAGCCAGAGCATCTTGTGCCCTGTCTCCAGCCCTGTCCCTGCACGGGAGGGGACAGGGCAGAAAAACCCCTGCCTGTGCTGCCGAGCCGACAATTTGAGCAGAGCCCCTGGTGGCTCACACTTGGCCTAGCACCCTCTGCCAGCTCCCGGGAGCAGAGCCCTTCTGCAGGCTGGGAGGGAGCAGCGAGGGCATGGAGGACGGGGAGGACAGGCTAGTCCTTGATGGAAATTCCCTGAGGAATGGGCGCCACAGGGGCAGAGCTGCACTCCCAGCCCTGGGATAGGAGATGGCAGTGGTGACTCCAGCCTCTGGAGCTCATCTTGGCCAAGGCATTTAGATAGAGAGTGTCTGCAGGGGCCTTCTCTCCTCTTCTCTCTCTCACCCAGGCCTCTCCTCTGCATTGGAATGTCTCCATGCACTCAGAGAGGACACCATGGCATGCTCTTTTCCTCTTTCTCCTCTTCTGTTCCTGTTGTACCGCAGAGCTGGCTGTCCAGGCAGGGCTTGGTTCCCTTTCTCTTCTTGATTGCAGATGTGCTGCTTCTCATCTAAGCTCTCCCAAGGCAGACTGCCCACTCCTTGCATCCTACATGCATCCCAAATAAATGAGGAGGGCATTCACTTTTCTTTCCTAACAGGGGCCTGGACCAACCTGCCCATTCACTGGGCATTGCTCCCATCCCTCTCCTGTTCTCCCAGGTACTCAGGCTCCTCTCACTTCATGTGTCACACCTGGGAGCCCTGCTGGGCCCCTGCCTCCACAGGTCACACGGGCTGTCCCGCTGCTTCAAACTCACATCAGCAGCAGTCCCCAGGCTACACTCTCAAGGCCCTTTTCATGCAGCCTAGGCAAGGTCCTCGTTTTCACTGAGGAACTGGTGCAGGACACCAGCCATGAGGAGTTTCTCGGCCTTGCTTCTACTCATGCTTCATTCAGGCCTTCGTCAACCGCACAGGCCGCAGGCCCCAAACCTCTGGTGTGCACAGGCCTTGGAAGGGATTTCGTGAACAAAGAGAGGCAAAGCTGTGAGGAACACACCTACAGCCTCTGGCCTGCAGCCAGGTAGCTGGGGCTTTCAACTCCCTCGAGGCACTGAAATATGACCCCGAGTTGCCAATGTGCTCTCCCAGTCCTAACGACAGGGACAGCAGGACAGGTGTGTCACCAAGTCCAGGCGAGACGCTCCTTCTTTCCTCCTCCTTGCACACCTGGGCACGCACATGCTGCTTCCCAGGCAGGTGTGTACACTTAGCGAAGGATTTTCAAGTGTTTCATTCTCATGTGGGCACTAGAATAACCGGATATGTTTAAATATTTCTGCAGGTTTGACCCTGCTCCCTGCTGGAAAATCCAGCCATTTGTGCCATAGCGGCAGCTGTTGAGTGCTTCAGAAATACCTGGCTCTGATTTCAGTGAGGGACTGAAGCGTATTGAATGTCGGGACTTACAAATCCCATCCTAATGTTCTGCTCATTTTTTGCAGAAGCAACAACTTGTTGGAGGATGGTTGTGCAGGTTGAGCATAACTGTGAGGATGCTGAGCAATTGTTCACCAGTCCCAGCCTCTCATAAGATTTTCTACTGCACTGTAATCTGTGTACCTTGAATCATTCCAATATCCAAACACATCCCAAATGTGTTAGGTCTGATGGATCCCCAGAGGAATTCCCAGCAATATGTGAAATTGGCTGAGTTCAGAAATCCAAAGAGACCTGAAAACTCATGCCCTAGCCTTTATGTTGCACATGAACAGCTTGAACAGTCTGATCTACAACCCCTGCAGCAGTTCATGGCACAGCCTTTCTAGGAAGGGCCCTGGATTACTTTATCTTCCCAGCGTTAGTTATTTGACTTGTCATAAAGGCTGAGGAAGTGGAAAGAGGATGTGGTCCAGGCACAAAGAGGTGAGACATAGACATACATTGGGATGGGAATCTTTGAGCAATCTCTAAAATGCTGACTACAGCTTGGGCTGTTCCTTGACATGAAAGTTGCCCCGAAACCACACTCACAGGTACTCTGCTGGGTGAGCAACATCAATGGCGGTAATTCTGGCTTCATGGTGAGGACTTTGTCTCCAACCTTGGCTTAACAGCCGTTCCTGCAGCGGCATTCAGATCTCATTAGGCGTCTGAGTTAGGCATCTTCTCTTCTGCCTCCTTCTGTCTGCTTCTTATACCTTTCTTCCATTCCAGTTCCTCCTCCTTCCTACATCTGATTTCAGGAAGAGCCACATGAGCAACGAGGAAAATTTTTCAGTGGTGATCATGAAGGTGATCAGATTCTTCATGTGGCAGTTTCAGGAAATTCATTCCATAGCTCAGCCATCAAGCTCATACATGAGCACAGGTATCACTGAGCCTCTGGTGGAGACTTGGGGAGATATAGGTAGAAAGGGTGTCTCTGCTGTAACTGGTTCCTGGTGTATCAGAACTGGGACCCTGCAGGCATCATGAACATGGTGAGAGCAAGGAGGATGGCTGGATGACAAGGGTTAGATCTTTACAGAGCCCATTCCCAGAAGGACCTCAGAGATGTTTTCTGAACTGCTCTTAGAAAACTCTTCTGTGGATATGAAGGTACCAGGGATGAATTTTATTTTGTTTGGACCTTGGTGCACATCTCAGGCACTCATGCCCTGAGTATGACACTTGCAATGCATGGATATGCCTCTCTCTCCCTCTCTGGGTCTCACTCACGCAGGTTACTCCCCTCCCTTGCTCCAGAACTGCAACACCAGAAGCTGCTGTGCTCCACTTGCACCTTTTGGCACACTTTTTCCCACTGAGGCAGAAAACAGACACATTTTTATTGGTTGATCCTTCCAACAAGGCAAACTTTCCACCTGTCACTTACCTATTGAGACCCTGGATGGTCCACCACACTTGTCCCACCATCTGACACCATGATTAGGGTTCCACACAATCTGAGAAAGACATTTTTTGGTGATGTGGCATAGAGCTGCCTTCTATTAACAGCGCACAGAAGCCAGTTTAATAACTCCCTGCTTTTCCCACCCTTACCTCTCAAGTACTGTGAAGCTCATTTTTTCCATGAATTTGACCATGTCCAACTTTTGTTTTCTCTCTGGCCTCTGGTACAGAACGTCCAGCAAAAGAACAATCCTAAAATAGAAAAATCCAAAACAAGACAAATCCTACCGTATGGGTCAAATCTCTTGGCCTCCATGGGATAGGTTTCATGCCATGGAGTCTTTATCAGAGCTTCTAGTATCACTTTGGAAAACAACAGATGAGTGGCCGGGTGCAGGACCACGTTTGTGTCTCAGCAGCTTGCTGCCTTGCACAGACAAGCCCTGCGAGCTGAGCACTGCGGGTAATGACAGACACGATGCAGCTTTATACATGCCAAAACCACTTGTTTACAGATGGGAATGATTTCAGTGTTTTGGGGCTTTCTGAGGAACATTCTCAGGCCTTGTGGTCATTTGTGGGCTGCTGATTCAGGAGAGGAGGAAAAACAATGGCAACAGGTGAAAACCAAGAAGATGGGGAACAGGCACGATCCCATCCAGAGTCCTCACCGGAGGGTGGTTTGGAGGAGAAGCCAGCGATCAAAGAGCCTCCAGCCTCCTGCAACCTCAGTACGTGGCATATAAGCACATTTTAACCAGAGCCAGATGAAATCAATCATGTGAAGAGCAGAGTGAAACTACTCCCAAAACTGCAGCTTTATTATAGCCAGTGAGGAAACACAAATGTTTGAATGACTGCAGGGAGAGGGTTGATTATTAGCTTGGTTTATCTCTAGCAGATTAGAAATTCCAGGTCGTGTCTGCTGACCAAACACTGGGTGGTTTGAGCTGTTTCTGACCCTCAGAATTTGAAAAGGAATAATTCATGCAGCCCATTTCAAATCCAATTTCCCCCTGGGTAGTCAGTGTCAGAGAAGTACAGCCAGTCCATCTGACTCTTCCTTCCTCAACTGCATATTTTAATTCCAAAGTGGAAATCTGAGCTTTCCTACTGGAAATGGAAATTTCAACCTGGGTGTACAGGGAAAAGCTCCAGTTTTGGTGCTGGTTGCTATCCTGTTGCCTTTTAGGCAGTGAGTCATTTGGAGCTGGTCTTCTCCAATAACCTTCCTTAAAACTTTGTACTGAGTTTGCGGTCCTGCAATAGTGAGCAGCTGATGAAGGGTTAAGCTTTTTTTTCTGTGTGTGTGTGTGCTGCTGTGCTCTCCAGCCCTGCTAGCTGTGATCTTTGGCTGCTCCAGCTGCCCCCATGGTCAAACACGACGTCTGCCCCTCACTGCAGACTGGGTTGGACACATTCTCACACAATCCCTGACTAATCCCAGGGAAGGTTTGCAGCAGCCTCTGATCCTCCTGACATCTGGGGAAAGACAACACAGCAGTGCTGGCTGCAAAACGGTGCTTGGAGCTAGGGTTCAGCAGGGTTGTTCCTCTTGGATGGATGGGTGGATGGGGGAGTGGTGGGGAGAGAGAGAAGAAAAAGCAGCCTGCAGACATACAGCAAAGTATGCCGGAGGTTTTTCTAGGCAATGTGAACCCAAGCTAAATGCATGTGGTCCCACCAGTCTGTCCTTTTTCCCAAGAAACTCGGGGACAACAAATGAAACAGCAAGTTAGGATTAAAAATAAACGAAGTGTTGTACTTTCCTGTGAAACACGGAGTTAATCTGTGAAACCCCTTGCTGCAGTACGCTGTAGAGGCCAGCAATTTCAAAAATTAAACAGCCAAATTTATAGAGAAAAAATTCCAGTGAGCACAGCTAAAATTAAAAGTACCAGCAATGGCTCAGGATGCTTTCAGACGTGGATCAAGGTGGGCTGCAGCACATATTGGAGAAGGGTCACTATGTGCTTGTGCTGTTCCCTGGCCCTGCTACTGGCTGTCACCAGACACAGCAGGCTGGCTGATGTTTGGTCATTCCCACTTTCTGATCCAGATGTGGAGTTCATGTCTTTGCTCTGAAACCCGGTCCATGCAACTGTGCCTGCTCTGCACACCTGCAAGTCCTTCCCCGAGAAATATCTCGCAGAAAAGGAAACCAGGCTTCTCACCTGCAAGTCCTGGCAAGCGTTAAAGCTTGTTTTTGCCAGAAGAGGAAATGGGTATCATTAACTACCCACAGAGCACAAATCTCTGCTGAGCATGAATGTGAGGCTGCTCCTCTGTCTGATACCACCCAAGGGAACAAAACATGACCACGGTGTTAAGCATTTGCTCAGCACAGAACAACACAGCATGTATGTAGCAGGAGGAAAATCTCTATGAACAATTAGAGCAGTCTGTCTACTTGCAGACTAAAACTTTGCAGTTGGATCTTGGTAACTATCCATATACATGTACTTTAGCATCTTCTCACTTGATGCTGCTTTTGTAAAGAATGAAGAATGAAGACTCACCTGTTTATCTAAGAACAGATCAGTCACTAAAGACTGTCAGTGCTGGAGTACCTCTTGCCTAGAGAATACAGAGGATATTGCAACATCTTGGATAAAACCAGGTATTTCAGCTGAGATTAAGGATGTGAAGGCATGGTATTTCCTTAGAAGCCAGGTAGAAAAAACTGGTGCTAGCATGTGAAAACTCTTAGGGACTTTCAGTGAAAAAAAATAATCCTAGGCAGAGGAGGAAAGACAGTGACTATTAAGTAAAGAGGATGTATATTTTGCCCATTGAACCACTGCAGAAAATCATTTGAAGAAAAGAAAGAAAGAAGATATTTAATGTCTTAAATAAAAGAAGGAAGGCCAGAAGAGAAGACCTGATGGTTTTAGCAATGCTGTAAAATTCTCAGCAAATTCCAGAGCGCTGAGAACACTGATGAGTGATGAAGGGGGAAAGCACAGTTTCAGTGCTTTATCTTGATCTGTAAATTCCTTGTGATGTCCACAGAAAGAGTTGCTGGGTTTTGAAATCTTTCATGAAATGTGACTAAGAAGTATCAACTTCAGATTGACCCTGGAGAGCAAAATGTAAATCAGGAGGCCAAGAGCACATGGCTATACCCCAGTATGGCCTTACATCACCTTTTTTTAACCCAACTCTGTCATGCATTCACCCAGTAGCACTGCTCAGTGCAATACCTGTTGGGGAAGGAGGTGCAATGGGACCTCACACAAGCCCTCAGACACGCACATCCAGGCAGCTGCAGGCTCTAACCCCACGCCCCCCCTCGCAGAGTAAGGCTGTCTTCAATTGAAGCTACACAGCCTTCTGGAAGGGGAAAAAACTGAGGACTCATGGTGTCCTACTGTACGTCCAAGCAGTCAGACTCGTGCTACAGACACGTTTGGCACAAACTGGCCCAAAAGTGCCATCAGGACACACACGGAGCCCAGCTTTTCCCAAGTACAGATTGCAGTCCTTCAAGGAGTCAGCAGCACGGTCAGAGTGCTACGTGACAAAGCCCATGCCTTTATGCACACTACATGCATCTCCTCAGGCCCACACTTGATGTCCATCCTGGTGCAAGTGCAGCCTGATTGTTGGCACCCAGGAATCCTCCTCTTGTGTTCCTATAAGCTCCAGTAGAAACTCCAAGTCCTTCCCCCACAAAACTTCCTACCAGCTGCCTGGAGCCTGTAGCCAAAGGTTCTTAACCTGCTAGAAGCATTTGGAACTTGTCCCCCTGTCCAGAGCTGCCCTCAGCTGCAGGAGTCAGCAGGGAGGTGGCAGGATGGTCAGGAATGGGGTGAGTCAGTTCAGGGCTGTGAAGCACCTAGGAACAGTACACAGTCCTTTGCAGACAGACGTTATCAGGCTGATATGACTACCCAGACATCAATGATCAAATCCAGACACTTCTAACCCTGCTCTCCTCGGGTTAGCGTGGGTTTCTGCCGTGCCTCTTCATCAGGCAAGGGGCTGCTTCTCCCAGGGAGCAGCTCCAGGAGCCAGCACCTCCCTGGGTTTTCTGCTCCCTGTAGCAGGGTTTTGATGAACGTGCAGAGTGATGCAGCTACTTTGTTCTCTCTTCTTTGCCAAGGAAAACTTTGCTGTTTCCCTCTTCTTCGCTCCCAAATCTACAAAACCGGGGCCCACAGAGACCCAGAAAAACACCATTCCTTCAGCTACAGAATCATAGCTGCCTAATTCCTATGCGAGTGAAAAACGACAGGACTGGAAAAGTTTGCTACCGAGTAACGAGGCTCGATTTCATCACAGCAGTGCTGCTGCTGCGTGGAAGCCGGGGACCGGCAGCTGCAAGTGCTTTGAGAGCAAGCCAGCCTGGCTTTGTCCCTGCCCGGTGCGGTCAGATTGCAGTAGCTTTTCTCCCCTTTGACCCCCCCCCCTTCGTTGCGCAGTACTGGTCAGGTAATCACGAGCCTGTTTGTTTGTCTGCTTGCAAACCCCAGGAAGCAGCTCCAGCAAAATCTCCTAAGTCATCAGAACGCACTAAACCACGGTGTCAAAACAATACAACCCCATCCCCACCTCCAGCAGGACCTTTATCAGTAATTATCACCTGTTTATTTCACAGCCCCGAATTACAGCAGGTCCAGGCTGAACGGTCCCTCCAGCCCAGGGTTAAAGGCAGGCAGCACCACCCAGCCCCGCCATGTGCTCCTCTCCGCAGGAGACACTATTTCCTCACCCCACCTGTTCTCAGTATTCAAATACTCATGTAGGAGAAAGGGAAACTATAGCAGCCAGACAAATACATGCTTGAGAAAGAGGACACTCCTTCCTGGTCTGTAATCCCCTTGTTCAATAAACCTTTTTAAGTCTCTGGGCTCACTGAGGCGTTCAAAAAGTGAAATTTCTGCTCCTAAGAGACCCAGTAATGCCAAGAGGCACAGCACATGGTCCCTACTAGGATGGCAGATCCCAGACTTTGGGTTGAGGGACTTGGCAGCATTTGTACCCAGATGACAAGGGTTTGGTCAGTTGCCTCCTGGAAAGCCCTATAAAATCAGAGAATTTCCAGTGCTTCCCCCTCAGGAGTCTATTCCCACACGTGCTCTGTGCCCAGTGGGAAATTCCCCCCACCTTCACATCACGTTGGCAGCACTGGGGTTGCACGGGGACGGGACACGAGTGGGGTGAGCGGCACAGCCCACCTCCCCCTGCCCCATTCCCCACCAAAACCACCCGACTGTGGAGGGCACCGGAGGCGGCTTCACCCCCCGGGGACCCCCAGCAGTAAGCGGTGGGGACACCCACGAACACAACCAGCGCACCCCTGGGGGTGGTGGCCGAGGTGTCCCACGCCGGGCCGGGGCGGGGCCGCCAGGGGGCGCTTTTTGCGCGGCTTTAAAAGTTGCGCGGGGCGCTGCGCGGGTGCCAGTGCGCTGCGCGGAGCCGGCTGCGCTCTCCTGGGTGTTCCCCCCCCCTCCGCTGTCACCCTCCGCAGGTGCGGAGCAGCCCCGCGTAGACATGGCCAGCGGGGGTCTGCAGCTCCTGGGCTTCGTGCTGGCTTTCCTGGGCTGGATCGGCATCATCATCAGCACCGCCATGCCCCAGTGGAAGATGGCATCCTACGCGGGGGACAACATCGTGACGGCCCAGGCGCTCTACGAGGGGCTGTGGATGTCGTGCGCCATGCAGAGCACGGGGCAGATCCAGTGCAAGGTGTACGACTCGCTGCTCAAGCTGGAGAGTAAGTCGGGGCGGGGGTACGGGGGCTGCTCGGCCGCGGCCCGTCGGGGTTTTGGCGTTTAGGAGCTGCGGGGTGCCCGTCCCGTCGGGGTCACCCCCTGTATCCCGATGACCCTCCGGGAGGGGATGAGGGTGCCGGTCCCATCGGGTCGTTCCTCCCACCTTAAGCCCTGGCTGGTTTTGTCGGGGCTCGGGTTGAAGCGGTGGGACCGGGGGTGCCCGTCCCGTTGGGTCCCCCCACCCTCTGTCCGCCCCGTGGGGGGCCGTCGGGTTCGCCCCTCCGGCTCCTATTGCCGCCGGTGCTCGGCCGGGGGCTGGTCTCAAGGTGTCTCTGCCATGTTGAAGCCCCCCCCCTCCCACATCCCCACCTGTCCCTGGGGGCGGGGGGGCGGGGGGTGTCCCAGCCCGCCGGGAGACCCTTCCATCCACGCTGCCCTCCCCGTTGGGGCTCCGCAGCGCCCGGCACCGGGGGTAGGCAGCACCTGGGGGGGAGGAGCCTGGACCGCCCCGCAGCCCCCCAAAAAAACTTCGGGAAAGTGTTTGGGGGGGGTATCGGGTCCTCCACGCGTGTCTGGGGAAGCGCCGTGGTTGCAAGAGCTTTAGGAAGGCACTCCGGCAGGGGCTGTCTTTGTTCAGGTATGGCTCAGCAGCGAGCAAAGCTCGAGAAAACAGCGATGAAGTTGTCTATTCAGCACGGATCCTTTTTTTTATTTTTTTTAATTTATTTATTTTTTGCGTTTGACTGTTAAGTTTTGCCGCACTCTTATACGGGATAATTTTGTTCTCTGGGAAAGCCACTTTTTCTCCTGTGACTTTTTTATTATTATTATTATTATTTGCTTAAATCAAAGAGCTGGCAGGTGAGCTGGGTTCCAGCCCGGCAGATTTTAGGCAGGTTGGCCCATCCAGTTGATCGCAGGGGCTCTGCTCCCATCCGGAGGCGCCGAAGCAGGGCCAGCAGCCTGCTGTTGGGGCAGCACTTGGGGGTCTGCACTGAGCTGCCCCCATCTCGGCTGGCTCTAGGGCTCGCAGCGCTACAGCACTTGCTCAGACCTTAAGTCCTTTCCCAATCTCCCTCCCTTCATTCCCCGTCCAGAAAAGGACACACCAGTGAGGTCAGTGTGTCCTGGAACATCAGCCTTCTCCCTCCCTAATTAACAAAATAGTAATTATCAGCTTGGTCACCTTCTTTCCCAGAGGAACGAGCACGCAGTTTCGCATGCGCCGCAGAGGGACCATTGGGAGTGTCCCCAAGGCCGATTGCCACCAGCCCTTGCCCAGTGGCAGAGCGGAGCTGGCCGCCCTGGCCCCACCTGCACTGCTATCCCACATGGGTCCCTCCCGTTCAACCCCCGTGGGCCCTGCAGCAGCAGGTGGAGGTGCAAATTACTCCCTCGGGAGCACGGTGCACCCATTTCACACCGACAGGGTGCGGGGCTGTGGATAATCAGGGCTGGGCTGAGCACAGGCTCTGGGGTGGTGGAGTGGTAATTATGTGTAAGCTCAGCTTCCAGCCTTTTATCTCGCTCTGGGGGTGGGGGGCCAAGATGCCAGCAGGGCTGAGGAATCTCCAGCCACCCCCTGGATCAGTTGCGAAAGGTAAACTCGCCTGGGGGGCTGTGGCTGCAGCCCATTGTGCTGTAAATGAAACCTGCCTGTAGAACCAGACCCAAGCCTTGCCTGACTCCCGAAAACCTGCCCGAGGACCTCCAGACCTGCCCCATTGAGGGCTGAGTGCTGAATGGCAGCTGCTCCCTTCACCTTTGTTCTGCGGACAATGAAGGCTCCTCCAAGGCTACAGGGCAGGTGTGAGGTGCTGGGGACTGAGCCTGAGCTGTTAATGGCCTTTTATCCCCTTACAGAGACCCTGGCCCTACGGGGGGGGAGGGGGGAGGGGCTGAACATTCCCAGAAGTATAATAAATATGGAAGTAGCAGGGGATGCTTGCTTGCTTGGGAAAGTCATCAAAAGTTTTAAAATACTCCTTTTGCTTTTGGCACCCCTGCTTTGGCAGGCTGTGCCCTTTCCACTTCAAGGCACTCGTGCCTCCTGACGTACACCTACTCTGTTTTCCCTGCCTGTCCTCCCCTCAAGGTCTTGTGCAGCCACAAAGGATTGGGCAGTGACAGTAATGCTGTTTCGGCTGGAGGTGTGACACCCCCCAGTTTTTACCCAATTCAGCAGCTGTGCCCTGGGACAGGCGTGCAGTAAGAGCTCCCTTACTGCTTTGGTTTAGGTTGTGGTGGTACAGCTACAAGGGCAGGGAAACTTCTCGCTGGCTGTGCCTTTCTGCCAGGGCTTCATATGCCCTAAGTGCCCCAAGCCAGGTGTCAGAGCCTTGTGCACTGATGGGAGAGGCGCACACAGATCCTGCAACGATTTTTTTTTCCCCATAAAAAAAGACTGAGTCTCCTCACCTGCAGTAATTCATGGTCATGGGAACAGTTAAAAAAAAAAAAAAAAAAAAAAATTGCCAGTGAGCTCTTGGATATTTGTTAGCTATTGCCACTTCGCTAGATACATCCATGTTGGCTTGGGCTGATGCTGCATGTCTGAGATGGGGTTGGCACAAGGTTGAGAGGCACCGTTAGCCACCTGAGGAGCCTTTGGCTCCCTGTGTGGCCACGCTGCTGGAGTGCACCCATGCTGGCTCTTCTCCCACAGCTGCATTCAGCTGAGGGCTTATGTCAGGCCGGGACGTGCTCCTATTCAAGCTGTGTTTTGCTGGCTTGGGGGGAAAAAAGCGTGGCCACATGCAGGCATAGAGGCACAAAAGCCACCCTTGCAACCAGGCTTTGTTGCCCAGCCTCAGCATTGTTCTTGTAGCCCTCCAGCATCGTCCATGGAGCTAGCTCAGCTTTGTGCTCCTCCAGGGTCTCAGGAATGGGACCAGCCAGGAGGGACAGGGGCTCCTGGTGTCTGTCTTTGGAAGTTCTCAGCACTGTCCGACCACTTATGTTCAAAGCAGGGGGTGTTCAGGGTCCTGTTTAGGCTGTTTCAGCTGCAGATACTCATCGCCCTGGTTGATGGTGTTGGTTGGAGACGTTCTGTGCTTGAGACAAGCTGAGACTCATCTACTACTTCATCACCAAACCTAGTACATCCACAATGAGCGTTTGTGCCCTAGCTCGGAAAATAAACAAGGGTTTGGATGCCCTCTGGGTCAAACAACATCATGGAAATATGAAATCTTCCCTCCTACATCTTTACCACCCCGGCTGAGCCTGTTCCAGGAGTTGGGGAAAGGATGGGGGGAGTGAGGGGGAGGAAGGAAGGTTCATCCTCAGGTTGCTGTTGGTGATGGTGGGGGAGCTGGGAGGTTGGCCTTTCAGTTAGCAGGAGGGACAAATGTGTCCTAATCACTTGTCACCCCTCTTCATCTGGAGTAAGCAGGTAGAACCTGATAATGTGTGTGCTTTCATGTGGGTTAAGGGTTAATTTGCTCCAGTGTTTCTCAATCCCTGTTCCTGCCTCATGAAAAATTGTGATTGAGTGATAAAGCAGTCTCATTTGTGCTGTGCTTTGACAAGGTAGAGGGTTACTTGGAATGCCACCGAGGCTGTTCCTGTTCCGTGCAGTGTTCTCTCTGTAGAGGGGACAGGAGTCTGTTGCAATACACTGGCTTTATTGCTCTACAAGCAGCTTCTGCTAAGCAGCTTTTGTGGTTACTGTTAGTCCCTCACTAAATCTCTCAGCAAGGAAATTTGCAGGTTTTGTAGAAAAACAGACTGCCCAGGTCTCCTCTGACCACTAATCTGGAAACGGTGGTGCTGTGTTCCCTTACTCATAAGCTTTCTCTGCTGTTTGAGTGACTGCAGGAGGGCACTGAACCGTGCTTGCTTTGGGGCAGGCAGAGTACAAGGCCACTATTGCTTGCTGAACGTGTTTTTGTTGATCTGGATGTGCAGTGGGGGCTCCCCAGCCTTCCCATGCCCTGCTTGAGTCTCCATCCTGCCTAAATTCTCTTGTGTGGTCTTCTAGACTTGTGGGGAGGTGCTTTGGAGGAGTCCAGGCTGGGATATCTGATGGTGATGGGTGTGATGGGTCTCTGCAGGGGCTGGTTAGGGGCTTTTGAAAGCCTCCAAGCCATTAGCAGGCTTCTACGTCCAGCCAAGACTGGTCGCAGTGTGATGGTCTTGCTGGTTGCCCCTGAAGCTCTTACTACTTGCTCAGATCTTCAGTCCCTTGCCTGCCTCCCAGAAGTTATGCTTATATGCTGTTACGGCAGCGCAGCAGGATCTCAAATCAGCTCCTTCGATGAGATCAGGCTTTTCTGATGAAACCCTAATGGGAAGGCTTTGAAGGCTGCTGACTTTTCTTCAAGGTGGAGCCAGCCGAAATGGGGGCAGCTCAGCACGGTATAACGTGCTCCTTATGCTACAGGGATGCCTGTAACTCTGGGGCAACTTGGCCACGCACATGCTAGCGGGAGCTGTACAACATCCATGCTTCACCTGTCTTCTGTCATCACTTTGCATGGAGGCCCATAGGAAGGGAAGGAAAAGTCCATATAAAATATGCAAATGAGACAGTCAATGAGCATTCTTATCAGAAAACAATCTCCACATAGAGTCATCACAGCAATTTTGCATTACAAATAGGCATTACAAAAATCCTGTGGCACTTTGCCAGTAGTTTTTTTTCTATTATGTAGTTGATAGAATAAATAAGGAAATGTGATGACAAAAATAACCCGAACTTGTGGTGATAAAGTTCTCTTTTGTAACTAACCAGTTGCTTCTGTGTCTGGTAACGATAGTGGGAACATTATTTAGGCTTCAGATAAAACTGCATCATGTAGTTTGTGTCCAAATCCCCAAAGTCAGAGCAGGTTTGTTAGCAAATTATAAAAATAAAACGTTAGTTTCACAGCGTGGAACAAGTGAGAGCTACTATGTCACCTACAAGGACTTGTATGATATTTTATTATGGCCTGCAGGATTCGTGTTTGCTATTAACCTTTCTCAGTAGTTTCAAGACTCTTTACTTAACTGCTTTCTTGCTACAGGCATTTTCAGGCCGGGTCTCAGTTACTAACTAGCAATAAAAAGGCTTGGCTTCTAAGTAAATAGTGGGTAATATTGACAAAACACTGTTGACATCTGTTGGTAGATGTCCAGCCAGTTTGTCCGGCGTGGTGCAGGACTGCTCTGTCCCAAGGGCTTCTGAGCCTGGGCTTTGCAGCAGCCTTGGTCTGGTGTGGGAGGCTCTGCACGGCAGCACCAGGTCCCGCTCCTCGGGCAGCTGCTACAGCCAGGAGTGCAGGGGAAATTCTGTTTTTCTCTAACAGAATATAGTTATAAATTTAAGTTGCTGTAGAGTACTTCTGCCTGCTGTTGTTATTGTGCCCAGTTTAGCAGCTTAAGACAATTCTGCATGTTTGTGTAATCTGGGGACTTTTGCTCTGTTGCTCACACAGTGCTGTAATACTAAACTAGTTCCCTCATCCTCTGGATGTGCAGTTTCCATTAATGCAGTTGTTAATGAGTAAATAATAACTAATCGGTTGTTTTATCATTAACCACAGACAAATGTGCTGCCTCCCAGAGCACAGGGCAGCCAGTCTGGGGGAAGAGGAGGGTGGTTGGCTAATAGTGGTGTCACATTTAAAACTTCCTGAGATAGTGGAACAGTCTGTTCTGCTGATGCTGCAAGTTTTCTAAACGCCTCTGTTCTCTTCCACGGGTAAGGGAAGGGTTTGTGTACTGGGGGTGAGGAGCACCAAGGATGTCCCATGCTGGGAGAGGGTGGCCCTGGGAAAAGCTCACAATCTGTTTTCTTACCTTGAGGAAGATGCTGATTTTTGTTGTTGTTCAACTGCTCCTGCAGAGCTGTCATGGCATGCATCCAGTTAATACTTGTATACTTAATGTTTGAGCTGATTTCATAGGTAGGACTCTCAAACTTCTCAAACATCTTCCTATGAACCCATGCTTAAACCTCTTTGTCCTGTCCTGTGTTTGAAGGTGAGAGATCTCTCCCCTCTTACAGTTAATTTTGTGGTTGCTTTTAAGATAACGTTCTGTAGCTTTTTAGCTTCATGAAAACTCCTTAGAAGTTTTGAAAGAGTAATTTCTGCAGCAAGACTAAGCTTGGTTTACTGCAGACTTGAAACGATTTCATACCTCTGCAGGATGTGTACTTTCCCATGCAAAGGATGAGCTGATGTCTTCAGCCATCAGCCTCTCCAGAGCTGCTGCTGTAACATACAGTTTAGCCTTAAATGTATGGCAGTAGGTGGTGACCCATCAGCAGAAGTACTTCTGAATAACTGGCATAAATTCTGTAAGCTAGAAGTTACTTTTAGTGTGCAATCCCTGACACTGGAGAGCAATCTTTCCACGAATGTGTTTGGATACTGCTGCTGTGACTTGTGATAAATGGCTTTGTAAATGGGTTTCTGCAATCGAAGCAGCAGATGGGTTTTGATTAACCAGCTGGGTGGTGCAGAGGTGTATCACCCTTCCCCTTTGAGGGAAGTGAGATGTCAACTGGCTGAGCTGATTGTGAGATATTTCCTAAGAAAGCCAAGACTCTTCTTAAGAAAGTGTCACTTCCTAATTGCTCTAAATACTGTCTTTTTACTGTATTGTTTTTCAGTTTTTTAATGAACTACTAGAACAATACAGTTGTTGTGCGTAGAGGCTAGAGCAGACTTAGTTTAAAGCGGAACTAGAGGCCAGTAGCATGTTGTGCTTCAGAAGAATTTTCCTGCAAAGCATAGTCAAGTAGCAGCTGCTGTTGTCCAAGCTCCAAGTGCACACCGGTCTACAGAATTTGGGCTCCAGACAGGAGTAGATTCTGGCGATACTTTGCTAAGGCTATGCATGTCACATTTACTGCTAGATAATCTTCTGTGTCAGGGGACACTTCTGCCTTAGTCACAGCATGCTCCTGGGAGCTTGTTCCTGTGATTATCCAGCCCTGTTTGTTCACACGTCTTTATAGGACTGCATATTAGAATGCATGCTGTTCAAACAAGCCTGATTTGCCAGGCAATAAAGCTCAGGCTCATTTCACTGCTATTTACTCTTCCTGACAGTGTTTTGTCACTTGGAAGTTTTTATCAGTAATGGCTTAATTTCTGTCATTGTTTTTTCTGCTTTGTTATCGAGAAAAATCTGAATTCTGTAGCTATTGTACATAGGGTTAGCGTGGTGAGTCAATAAAAAGCCAAATCCTGGATAAGGATGTATATTGAGTCTGTCTGCTGAGAACCCAGGTTAAGACAACCCTTGCCTGTGGGAAGGCATCATCCCTTGATCGAATTCTTTAAAAACCACAAGAGGCTCTTTAAACATTTATCTGTGTTTAAGTCAAATATTTCAGGGAAAAAGTTTTTAATTTGCCTGGGAAAAGCCTGTTTCTTTTGCAGTTGTGACTTTTTAAAACCCTCTGGGGCTCATACAGAAGACTCTAAATGAAAATATCTAAATCAGCACTGAGGTATTTGTATAAAAGACAGGTTTTGGAAGTGTTGAGCAATAAAGGGTCTTTGTTGCCTGCTGTGGGACTATTCATATGTATGGTACTATTCATATTAAAACATGTTTAAATGCTTTGTCAAGGTGGAACCGAAATCTGAATGCTCCTTTTGATAAACAGATATGTCCTTCCAATTGGGATTCAAATGATCAGGGAACAAAAGATGTCTGAAGGCAATTCCCAGGTCATTTCCTGCAAAGAGCTGCATGCCCTTGTTTGCCATGCATTTTTAGAAGAGGTTGAAAGTCCTCTGATCCTCATGCATGACAGCCCTGGAGCTTAAAGGTAGAAAGGAATCTCCTGGTTGTATCCTGTACAACACAGCAGTGTTTTGAGATGTGATTGCTGAGCCCAGGAATTTGAATTTCCTATCTGTACCTTGAGTTTTCTTTGTGGTAACTCAAGTCCTAATGTCTTGTCTTCTAGGCAGTCTGCAGGCCACGCGGGCTTTGATGGTGGCTGCGATACTCCTGGGCCTTGTTGGTGTATTTGTTGCCGTGACTGGCATGAAATGCATGAAGTGCATGGAAGATGACCAGGTGAAGAAGATGCGGATGGCTGTCTTTGGTGGGGTCATCTTCATAATTGCAGGTTGGTAACTTACAAATCTGTTAAAAATAAAATTTGTCAGTACCTAAATGATTCGTACTGCATAGGATGAGAGAGTGCAGGGGAAGGCTTGCATCTCCCCAAAGTAGCAGCGTATCAGTGTCATTCCAGATGTTGGTTCTGCTATGTGCTTATTTTTTGTAGTGATTTTGTTGATTTACTCTATTCCTAATAATAAGGCATGGCATTGTGTTCCCTTCATGTGCAGGCTTGTCAGCATTGGTGGCCACATCGTGGTATGGCAACAGAGTGGCTCGGGCCTTTTATGACCCTTTCACGCCTGTTAACACCAGGTACAGACCCATTTGATTTAACGCTACTGTACTGCATGACAAATGTTGACCGGGTTTAGTTTCCAGTAGCAGTGGCTCCAAACACAGAAGGGGACTTCCTGAGCTACTTGGCTTGGCTTCCTACTGTGCAGAAGAAGCATTAGGAGCAGATCTCATCACCTGTGACGTTTAAAGCCAACACTTAAAGCAGCATCACTGCCACAGATATAACTGCTGGAGTTTTTCCTCTCCACTAAATGCTTAAGGCCTAGTCTGCAGAGCTTGGTTTGGTTGGGTGGCATGGGCAAAGCTCTGGGCCTGAGGGTCAGCAGAGTCTCAGGTGGCTTCAAACTGCAGCCTTGGAGGAAGCCACTCTGTATAAATTTCTGCTCCCTTCTGCTTTGTGTGGACATGCCTGTAACCTGGAGGCATTACTTATACCACTTTTCCTTGTTTCTCCACAGATTTGAGTTTGGATCAGCACTCTTCATTGGCTGGGCAGCTGCTTCACTGGCCATGCTGGGGGGAGCCTTTCTCTGCTGCTCCTGCCCACGGAGAGAAACTTCCTATCCACCCACCCGAGGCTACCCCAAAAATGCCCCCTCCACAGGGAAGGATTACGTATAATGGAATGAGGAAGAGGACCCACCAGCACTAGTAGTGAAAGCGTTTCAGAGAGGACACTACAATGCCACTGTCCTGAGCAGAGTTCAGACTCTAGGTTCTGCCTTCCTCTTCTCCCAGAAATGTGTATATTTTTGTAATCATCTTTGCTACTGGACATAACTTTTTCCTTTCTCTCCCAACCTGTGGAGGAAGGCTAAGCCTAGGTTTGTAGGTATTGCCACTGGAAAGATGAAGCCTCCAAGCTTGGGTTGAGTTTAGTATTTGGGAGTAAAAGGGAAAATGATACTGTTTTTAGATGGATGTTGGTGCTTTTTTAGTTTTTTTTAAAATAGATGGTAACAATTCAGTCCCATACCCCATTAAGTTAGAGCCCAGTGTGGTGTGTGTAGAGATTAAAGGAGCATATATACAAAGAGAAAACCAATAGCTTGAGGGGAAACATAATCTGGGGAAATGACTTTACATGTGGGAATGTTTGAAGAGATCTAAAATGTTTTTGTACTTTTTTATTGGCATCATATTCAGCACCTTCCTTTCTGTGCAGATTGGCATGACAAATGGTCAGAGAATTAAACTGCTGTGAGTTAAACTAAAACCTGTAATTGTCCATGCATGTGCTGTTGGCCAAGAGATGTAGTGCGTAAGGCAGCTTGGCTTAACTGTATGTCATCGCTCTTTTGACAAGATCTGGTAAGTTGATTGTGTCTGGGCCAGCGGCAGCAACACTGCAACTGCAGCAGTTAGCAAATGCCCAAAGCAGCTGCAGGCTTCCCTGGTGCCAGGGAAGAGGCAGAGAAATATTTCCCTCTGCTCTCGCTGGTGTCTCTGTGGGGCTGTTGCTGCTGTTCCTTTGACACTGAGCGTTGCCAGTGACTGTTTCTGATGTTCTCACCCAAGTACCTAACTGAGCTTGAGGCTGTATGCCCTTGTCTGTTACAGGTTGCCTTTTAGCAAGCTCTCTCCTATTCCCTTGAGTCGTTCCCATTTGGGCTTAGTTACAAATTACTGATCTGTTTGCCTTACACAGCTAAAAATGTTAAACCAAACAGAATGCACTGCCACTCCTTGATGTTTCCCCACAGATACCTCATGTGCTGCCATTTGACCCTGTCTTTACCCCTGCAAACACTTTCAGTGATATGAAGGCAAATTCCAAGGAAACTGACCCAAAGGTTATAGTATTTTCTTTTAATCCAAGCTCACCAAAGAGGAAGAAACCCATCATTTTAAAGATAAAGCCATCATTGCATATGAAGTCACATATGAAAAATGCAGCTCAAAGATTCCCACCCCTTCCTCTGAAACACCCAGTCTGTCACCAGTGTCTGACCAACACAAGTGAGGCTGGCTGGAATTAAGTCTTTTATTCCTAGAAGTATAGTACCAGCTCTCCAAAGCTCAGCCTTGATTTTTCTAAGGAAGGAAGCTGGTTGCTTCTGACCAGGCTTTACAATGGTGTACGTGTTCAGAGGCATCAGGCTTCTTGATTTCCTATGTAGACTGGGAGAGCTTCTAGGGCTGAGCATGTACAACCACAGCATTAGTGGTTCGTATAAGCCTTGTACTTCTGTTTGACCTGACTCTCTGCAACGTAAATCAAAGTTACTAAACCAACCAAGCATTTGCTTTGGGCTTGGTCTGATGTCGGCCTGTACTTGAGCTGGGTCACGAGGCTTCCACTTCTCCATGGGGGATTGATTGCCCGTGCACAGGAGCTGCCTCTTGAGACCTTGTCTTAAGGGGTGGCAGCTCAGGTCACATCAGAGAGCTGCTGAGGTCTGTGCTTGTGTATTTGCGTTAACCCTGAGCCAGGGAGCAGATGCTTGTATTGGGAACTTGTATAAAGTGTTTAAACAATTTCAATAAATGGACTTTTTTAAGGAAAATCAGACTGTTGCTTCATTTTCATGTTTTGAGTGGAACTTGGACAGCGTACATGGAAGACAGGAGTGGCACTTGGGTTTTTGGGAGCCTGCCTGCCAGGATGGAGCTTGTTTAGCTGTGTATCTACAGCAGATGTAGGTGGGGACAGATCTTCTTCAGTGAGTCAGGCAGTTGTGGCCTCTGGCACAAACTCACCCAGTAATCTGCTATGATTGCAGCCCAGGAACCAGAAGGTCTGCTCCTCAGCAAGGCAGGCTGCACCCTGGGTGGAGCAGGAAGGGGCAGGGAGAAGGCAGATGGATCCCTCGGAGGGGAGAGGGAGCTGCAGGAATGGGGAAGGGATGGGGTGTGGAGCTGCAGCCCTCCTCGGAGGGCTACTCTGTTGCAGCAGTGCTTTGCTCTCTAGCTTTATCTGGGGAAGGCTATGTACAGGCTGCAGCTTCTGCACAAGATGATCTGGATGTGACTTCTGAAGATTTTTACTGTGGAATTCCTTGACAATTGAGTTAACGGGGTCATGAAGAGATGTGCCCTGGGAGGCTCTGTCTTACTTTAAAGCCCCTCTGCAGGCTATTATGCTTCTTCCACCTATGATAAGGAACATGATTGGCCAGGTGTGAAGTTTTGCAGGTCAGTTAAAGAGTGGATCCATCTGAGGATGGTCTCTTCTAACCTGTATTGATGCCTCCCCAGGGCAGCAAGGATGAACCCCTGCTTGCTTGTACCTGACCTGGAAATCTTTCCATTCACTGAGGCTCTTGTGTTCATCCTTTTCATCACTTCAAGTACATGTGGTGAGAGGCGAACTTTATTTAAAGCATGTTCTTACACTCAGTCAAGGAGTTGCCTCCTCTGTTCCCTCTCTTTCCAAGGGCTATTTGCTTTTGTGATACAAACAAAAGGAATAGAGCTAATTAGGCCTTGTAAAGCTGGCAGAGCAAAACAGACAAGCATGTGGCTGAGTGAGCTTGCAGTGCCTGGAGCAGACTGGTTGCCTGGCATAGTTTGGGATCTGTGGTCATTCTTATTCCAACCTGTCAATTAGCCAACCTGTCAATTAGTCAAGGATTTCCATTGAGATTAATTTTTTCCCATGTTTTCGTGCTTACTCCCTCTCAGAGGACTTTTGCAAGTTTCGCTCAGAAGTTTCTTGTATAAGAGTAAGGGTCTGGGCAGGAGAAGGAGGAAGGAAAATGCTTCCACCTGTAAATGGATGTCAAGATGTCTCAGCTGTTGGCACGAACAGGCCACTGCGGGAGACTCATACCTGTGTGAGACCAGCACAAGGAAGAGACGGAGGCTGGCTTTTTTGCTTGCTGTACTTCTAATTTCATGAAGTCCACAGGTAAACTTTCATTGGGATAGAATTTGTGGGATCCAACAGGTTGGCTGGAAAGCCAGGGTGAAATTTTGCGGCAAATAATCCCATCTGTTTTATAATCCTAATCCCAATTGAGGGGTGACAAGGGGCAGTATCTTCTCTCCCCCTATCCAGGAAGGGAGACGCAAACCTGGAGGGCTGAAGTGTCAGGAGCTGTCCCAGGCCCAGCCTGGCCACCTCACACATCCATCATCCTTCTCAGACAGGTGCTTTCCAACACTTTTCTAATATATTTCACAAAATCATGCAGTTCTGCTTTGCTGCCACATTTTCTGCAGTCCCTTGGCAATCTTTGTTGTAGGTTTTGTAGAAAAGGAGTGACAGATGGAGATTTGGGTGAGAGTTTCCCATTGGATTTCAAGCCTTGCATGTGACCCTGGCATTCCTACTGCTAAAGCCATCTTTTGTAGTAAATGATGGCATTTGTCTGTAGAGACAATGGCAACTTTGACTGCTTCTCAATGTCTTCTTCCGTGCCATATTTATTACTCACATGGTGCCGGAGCTGTGTATAATATGCTGGGAACACCATGTGAGGGAATTACATGCTTGTTTATACTGGTTGGGTATTTCAAAGAAGAGCTCAGGATGCTTTTGGAATAGCACCATCCTGTTGGATTTCTGGGCTTCTGCAACTCAATCAGAAGCTGTCTGTGCTAATGCCTTTTATCAGATTCAGTTTCTGATATACACAAGCATTCATTGCAATAAATCTGCCTTTGTCTTCTGTACTGCTCTGAGCATATATGTAGTGTATTAAAGCATTCCAAACTCTGACAATGGAGATCCCAAAAATAACCAATGGAGCTGGTAACAGCTGGTGGTAAATGTTTGTGAAATATTCATACAAGCTCAGAATCTTTTTTAATGAGGCCAAAGCAGAAATGAAGGCGTTACTGAAGAAAAGAAGTTAATGCATCACTTCTTAAGATCAAATCCTAGAACTGCCAGTAACTTCCTGAAGATGCTCAAAAGTAACAAATTTTACAAGTTTAGGTGGGGAACTAGACTGAAAGCTAGAGCCTTTGTCCTGAATGTGTAGACACGGAATAACTTCAGGGCAGATGGTGACTTGAGAATATTGTAAAATTGTTTCAGAGTTCTGGCAAAAGACTTCTAGAAGCTGCCAACAGTAGCAGCACCTTCTTCCAGTGTTTTACACCAGTATCCACCTGAGAAGGCATCCCACTGCAGTGCAAAACCTTTCAAGTAGCCGGAGGCCTGCCAACAAGTCACCCATGTGCGTGTGTGTGTCATCGGGATCTCTCCTCTGTGGGACATTGCTTGCACACTGCCCACCTTCCAGTGAGAAGATGGAGGTGTCACACCGAGCAGAGGGGTGCTTGAACTGTGTGCCCTCCCTCCCTGCCCCCAGGAACGGCTGCTCTCAGACAAGGTGGAGGGCAGCAGACCTAGCTGTCTCAAGAACTTAGGTCTCCAGGGTGTTTATTGCTACCTGTGCATATCTGTTCTTTTTGAGGCTTTTTCATTCCTCCTTCCCCTTCGAGTTGCATGAGTCTTAATATTTATACCCCATCCATGAAGTTTTGTCTCTCTCAAAGTCCCTCTAAGCTTTAAATAAGCCCCACAACTGTATTCAAGTAAAATTCCCCTTCTCAGTCATTCTGCTCAGATGTCTGGTGCCCCTGCAGAGGTCCCAGAGGAATATGATTGCTCTTCACAGGCTTGGTCCAAGTACACCCATTTTTCAGAGAGGGCTGCAGTTTACACCACCAGCCACAGAATCACAACCACCACATGTTTCAGCTGGGACTTTGCATCCAAATGGCTAACTGACCTGGGCTTTCTAAATCTGGCCCTTTGACTGTAACACAGATTTGCAAGGATTTCCTCATTTATTAAATTCTTCATTCCGTCAACCCCACAGGCTCTTCAGTTTGCCTGGTTGCTGTTTCTCTGCTTCCAGAAGCCCAGCCTGTGACAAGAGTTTGTTTTTCTGCAGTACGTTGCTTCCAGCCCTGCCTGCAGTCCCTGCAGAAGCCTTACACACTGTGGTATCTGCATCAGTGAGCAGAAAGTGAAAAACACTTTTGTTGAGCCTTGTGCTTGATTGGAAAACATCCCAACTCCTACAGCTTTTTTCAGAAAAGCCCTGCCTGGATTCCTAGCATACTGCATCAGGGACTTGGTGTTTTTAGGGTCTACAGCTCTTAAAAAGGCCAGCTGGAGACCCCAGGAGCCCTTAGACATGGGAAGCTGTGGATGCTTCTGCTTTGCTGCAAGCAGCCACAGCCGGGGGCCCTGCCTGGGCTGGGGGCTGAGCACCAGGCAGCCCCTGCTGGGTTTGCCTCAGGGCACAGAAACTGCCCTCTGCTCCTGTCTGGTCCATCAGCCAGGCCCAGGAGGAGGTTTCATGTCAGGAACTGGAACTCTGATGTTAAGTTTCCCATATTATAGTATTTTTGTGTGATCATTTTTGCCTTGCTCCAAACCAGAATCATTTTACTAAAATAGAAGGATTTTCTCCATCAACCCCTTACTTTCCAGCTGTCTCCAAAACTTCTCTACAGTTGGCCATGCCCTCTCTGAGGAAGGACTTTTCCAAAGACCTGGCATCACCAGGTCCATCTGAGCATACCAGGCTCTTCCTGGCTGGAGGTGCCAGGCCAGGCCATGTCAGCTGCTGGCACATTCTGGGCCATTGCACAAGTCCTGTCCTTACCCTGATATTTATGTACTTCCCCTACCACATCACCAAACACCATGCTTGTGGAAGGTACATCACCAGCTTTTGCCCAGGAAGGTGGAGGATGTCACTGCCATGACAAAAGGATGTTTTTTTCACATCAGGGCTGAGAACAAAACATCTCATCACAGCTATGGACCTACATTGGCATTTCCAGCAAGGACCTTCAGGACCGAGGGGTACAAAACCAGCCTTTGCCTAGGCCCTACAGTTTGCAAGTAGCTTTCCATGGAAAAAAAAATAAAAATAAAAAAAGAGCTGAGGATGTGCTGCAGGAGGCAGGGAGGGAAGCACAGCACGCAGCAGCCTGTGCCAAGCTTTCCTACTTCCCTTTGTCCTAGGAGAGACTCAGCTATCCGACAGCTGCCTAGTGCTGCCTCTTGTTTCCTCCTGCCACGGATTCACCTCCTGCTGCAGGGCAAGGGCTGTTATTTTTAATTTCAGAGGTGCACAGCTCGGTTCTGCAGGCAGGAGGGGTGGGATGCTGGTGCTCCCTGCCCCGCGCTCCTGCCTGCCTCCAGAGCCAGCTCCCCCAGCAGGACAGCAGCAGGGGAGCCGTGAAAACAAGCTCAGCCAAGGGGAAAAAAAGCAAGAAATAGCATTCTTATTACAAGGTAAACAGCATTAACTCTGTCTTGGGGGAGTAGAAACAACACAGCCGTGATAGACTTTTCTGCCCACAGCCCTGGACAGGCGCTGGAACGTGCTCCACCCTCCGCTTGTGTAACGCTTCCCACGCTGCAGCTGTAAATAATCATTTACCTGTGTGTGCTCCCCTTTTGCTGCTTTTTCAGAGGGGACTTTTTTTTTTTTTTTTCTTAAACACAGCCAGCCACATGGACGTGTGTGTGTGCAGGGCTCTGCCACCGGCTGCAGGTCAGAGCAGGAGCTGGTGGCCTCGGGTTACTCCTTCAGGCAAGGCTGCCAGCAAGGGGGAAGGGAGAGTGTGGGCTGTGTTGGTTGTTTTTCCAGTGAAAAGAGCTCAAGGGTTCATTTTAATTTTATTCTGATTTTTTTTTTTTCCCAGACCTGTGAGAGCACTTCTCCACACTTTGCACTTCTCTGGAAGAGGCCTGGTAAAATCATATCCGCCAAAACATGCCTGTCAGCCAGGCAACAAACTTATTTACCTGATTCAGGTGATCTGGGGGGGCTGTTAGAGCCCTCCCTTACTCCAGGTGCTCAGAAAAAAACAGGGGGACCTTCCCCGTGTGCATTTTTTTATGGGCACAACACAACACAATAAAGGCCTTTGGGGGTACGCATGGGATGGAGGAAGAACAACCCCCCTGCCACCGCCTTCCTTCAGGGAGGGATGCGATCAGTCTGCACAGGAGGGAGTCTGATTTACAGTGCCCTGTAATTTGCCGATGCCGTAATATGTTTAGCTTGGGGAAAAGGCTCTGTTGATGTTAACCTGCCCGCTCACATTGGAGCTGAGCTATGTTCTATCGGCACGAAAAATAACAACGGGCTGGGCCAGGGCTGGGTCGGCCTTGCAAAAATAACGGGGCCGGAGCTGGGCTGGGGCTGAGCTACCAGGGCTGCCTTGAGGTGGGAGCAGCCTGCTGAGCCCCCCCCCCGAGCTGTGCAGTGTGTGCCAGCCTGGCATCTGCTGCAGCAACGCTGGATCTTCATTAAGAGCTACTGCCCAGGTTAATTAAATTCAGGGCATCAGCACTGGATCAAGCAATATTTCCCAAAACTCTGGAACTGGCCCCAAATCACTGGTGAAACCATCAAAAAACAAAGCTCCAGCCCCTGCCTACAACCTGTCCCCTAACTGCTGCTTTTTGATTCCAGACATTGATGGCAATTATATCGTTAATGACAACAGCGAGAGTAGCAGTGAATGATCTCAAGGCACAGACCGGGGTGCCATGGCAATATACCTTGCACAGCTACGAGGCAGACAGTGAATAATCACTGAGCTGTCAGCTGGTCCTGCTTTGGGATACAACATTGTCGTGGCTCAAGCACACCTCCCCATTTGCCTACCAGATTTGTTATCGATAATTACTTACACCTATGCAGCCCTTGAGCTCCTGGGACTGCTCTAGGCTGCCTGCTTCCTTTTGCAGGGTAAGCCTACAGGACTAAGCCCTGCAGACAGAGAAAATACTTGTCTGAAATACAAGCCAGCATGGAGTATTTATCTCCACAGGACTTACTTGGCTCTTTACAGTTTTACCTGCACACCTCAATTCTTCATCATGCAGCTCCTGAGTAGTGCAGGAGATGTGTGCATGCTGCTTGCAGGTTGGCAGCAGGCAAACTGTAGCCCTGAACCTTAAACCCCTGAGAAGTGCCTGCAGACCCAGGAGGCTTTGAAGCTTTCCTGTTGTCTTTGTTGGTGCTTCTCCTCCTCCACTACAGATGAGTTGCTCACCTCAGGGTGCTGGATAGGATGACAGTGACTGGAGCAACCCCAGGCAGGGAGAAGGGCCGAGACCCTCAGAGCTCAGGAGCAGAGGAGGGACGTGGGGCAGTGGGGCAGGACCATGATTTTAGTACTGGTGAGCCCTGGGGTACCGCAAACCAGCAAAGCTCGCAGGCTTTCTGCAGAATTTCTCAGAAACTGGAACATAAAATAGCTAAGATTTTGTCTGGAGCTTTACTGGAGGCAGGGGCCAAGGCTGCAGAAAAATGACAAGCCTTTCCTTGCACACACCTAATTCTGCTAAAGGCATGAATTATTCCTGACACAGAGCAGCTCTTATCACCACACCACCACGCTTTAATAGGAATTTCCTTGCAGTCTTTCCCCAGAACCAGATTCAGGCCAGTTTTGAAATGTGATGACATCATGACCCCAGTTTAGGAGCAGATAAAAATTGCAGCGTTAGAATCACATTTTGTGTGACCCTTTTTCCAAAGGAGACAGGTCAGGTGTATCAGACTGAGTTAAAAACATCAATTACAACAGTAATAGTAGTTCAAAATGCAATGGGCCTCTTAGGACTTGTTTGTTACCCTAGATCACAATGTCAATATTGCAAAAGTGTATTTTGTTTCCATCATAATCAAGTTGTCTAGCACTGAATAATGGGCTAGTGGAGGCTGCCTCTTTTCATCTTGGCATGCACAGCGTTTAGCAGCGTGTGTCAACACAGAGAATACTTGAAGGATTGCATGGCTTTGTCCGCTTGGGCCCCAAAACACGAGGGCTTTGGAGGGGATTCAAGTTGATTCGTAAAGTACCTGGTCCAAGTCTGTTCACCCCTTCCTAATACTGGCAAACTTGCTTATCTGTGTCCTGGCTTTCAGAAGTTAGCCCTCCCTTTCCTCCTATTCTTCACCTGGATAATGAAATCTGTACTGTGCGAAAGGGGCAGTGACAGGCTGCCTGTGAACTGGCAGAGTTTCCCATCAGTGCCCTGCTAACCCTAATTCCTCCAGGATCACACAAACACCATCATCCCCGGGCCCTCTGATCAGTGGCTTCAGTTTAGCTGTGTCAGGTGCTGTGCAAACAGCTCAGAGCTGGAAAAAAAAAAAAAAAAAAAAAAAAAAGTATTGTATTGTATCAAGGGTGGGACAGAATCAAATGTCTGCAGTTCAGTGAGTTTGCTCATGCATGACTGAAGGCCAGTAAGGGCTCTGTGAAGCAGGATTGTGGTGTCCAGCATCCCTGGGCACACATCACGAGCTGCAGCACCCGAAATCCCCTTCAAGAGGCACCTTGACTGTTTGTAACATTTTTAAAGAAGCAATACCCATGGAGACAAGGGGGCAGATAAAGCTCAGGGGGATAAATGGAGTGCCCAAAGTCACACAGGGAAGCGTACTTTCTGGTGCTTTCACATGCCAGGTATTCGACAATGTCTTGCCAGAGGATTTTACGGATGCAAGAAGTTTACTAGTGCCAAAGTGGACAGGAGCAGTACTCGGAAGATACATCCTATGAGGTTATTAAAAACACAGCTCACAACAGGCTAGGGAAATTCCCTGCACTGGAAGTGGCTGGAGACTGGGGGTCAGAGGGTCTTGTTTCTCTGGCCAAGGTGTGGTCCCTCCTGGGGACAAACCAGGAGATGGGCAGCCCTTGGTTTGTATCAGCAACCTCTTCTTGGTTCCTAGGCATTTGTCCTGGGTCTCACCACAGCCCCGTCCCTGGTTTGGTCGGTTAGGCATTCCTTACGCAGTGGCTGGGGATCACACAAGAAGTGCAGGGCATGCCCTGTTCCCTTCCTGCCAGAGAGATTTGCAAGAAGAGTAATATGAGTGTTTCTCTGAAGACGTTTAGAGAAAGGCTTTGTCTGGGGTCCTTTTTCCCCTGTGACATGGGCAATTTTGATTCAAATCTCCTGGACTAATAGCAGGTAAAAGAGGTGATTACAACATCCGTGACTTCCCATGGGAGATTCTTCCAGGAATTCCTATTCTTTTAACCTGTTTTGTTTTATCTTTTCACAAGAACTGAAAGAATTTCAGAAGAAATGCTGATAAAAGCAAACCAAACACTCTTCCTTCTCCCCCTGGAGTTCATCTGCAAAACAACTCACAATGCAGCAGGCCAGAACTGGAAAGGCTCCTCTTGGAGCAGTGCCTTTTCTACTTAAGAGCAATCGAGGTGATTTCCTATTAGAGGCTGGTTCTGCTCAGCATCTCTTGTGGTGTTTTCCTTCCCAGGACGGATGGCTACACACGTTTGCAGAGACCACAGGTGCACCTGCTGATGGATGGACTCACTGCAAGGTGCAGGGGGGGGAAAGGAGAGGTGGTCCTGGCAAACACAGCATCCGGCTGGGCGAGGAGCAGCTCCTTGGGTCTGATCCCTATGCTGCTAACCTCCAGCACAGGCTCCCTTGCTTCCCTGTGCCCCCATGGCACTGCAGTCTTCTCCATGACAGAGGTTTCTTTTCTCTTGGTGGATGCTTGTCTGTGAATTTAGGTCTGGCAAAAGACAAAAAAAATCATATTTACAGAGGCTGCTGTGTGCACACAGACCCAAAGAATGGGGTGGGGGCAATGTCAGCTTCCCACACCTTGTCCCTGGCCGACCAGCGCAGGTGGGAAGGGAGGCTCTGGGCTCCATCCAGCCCCAAACCTGTGGGGTGGCTGAGGCTGGTTACTACAATGACAATATCTCCTTCCAGAGGAGACGAGAAGAATGCAGTGGGTGCAATCTGGGACCTGTTCCCACACCCATCTGTGTATACTTACATTCAGTCAGCTCGAAAGTACAATTAAGCTTGATGGTAGCAATTAAAAAAAAAAAAAAAAAAAAAAAAGCACCAGTATCTGGTCTTACTCATCTGTGAAAACCAGTTAGAGAGATTCTGTTACAGCTGATCAGTGAAATTTTAAGCTGACTGTTGAAGCTAGGCTCTCAGGTTAATGTCTTTTGGAAAGGCTGCACTAGTGTGTCAGTGTAAAGTCCTGGCACAGGCAGCCTTCCCACGGGGTGAACCTTAACAGCTCTCTGAGAGAGAACAGGGTCTGCTTTCTGACCAGGACCTGCAGAGCACAAGTGTGCTTGTGCAAGCCTGCACACATGGGTGACAAATGCACGGTGGGCTAACTACAAAGGCAGGTGCCAGAAGGTTGGAGAGGATCACAGCATCTGCTTGTAAAAGGCTTCTTTCATAAGGGTAATGAAAGCTTGGGACTGCTGCCATTTGTGGGGTGATTTCTGTTATTTTTATGTGGGTTTCCCACAGGGAAAAAGGCTAAGTCCACTTGTTTGTTATAACAGCAAAGGAAGGGAAGAGATTTTCCTTTTATCCTGCTATTACAGCTACCTTTGTCATCACATCCCTTTCCTCAGCTGGTTGAGGTCTGTATTCAGACCAGCAAAGATCTTGTCCACAGTTACCATTCAGTAAGCAGCAACGGGCTACGGCCAACTTTTATCTAGGTTAAATTCAGCAAAGCAGCAGATCGGAGATGTAACACATTTACCTTCCCCTACACCGGTGCAGGAAGTGGAGTGTCGGACCCCATCAGGAAAGGGGCTCACTTGGTTCTGGTCACAGAAATTCATGGCTGTGGCTGATGGAACAGAAAGCTCGTGAGTCCTGAGCTGAAATGTCCTCAGTGAGGCTGTCGAGCTCCTGGCATTACTAGCGGTGAGCCCCTGCTTCATCGGGTGCTCATGTCAGTTCACATCCAGAAAAGATCCCGATCTCTCCTGACTGTTCCTAGTTGAAAATGCCATCAGATTTTCAGGTCTGAAAATGCCCTGGGGCAGCCCACGGCTACAGACTCTCACCACCCACCAAAACTTTCAGCTGAGCCCTATCTCCGGACAGATAAACAAGGCACCTGATCCCCATCCAGAACAACAGTCACTCCCGAAAATGAAAGCAAGCTTATTTACTGATCTAAACTGCTCGTTTCCTGACATAATATTCGGGGCTGTGAGTCACCCGGGAGGACTCTCCCCTTTTCCGTTAAGGTCAGGAGAAGTTTCAGTGGGGAGCAGGCAGGGTGCCAGGCTGAGCTGGCAGCAGGGTGGGAGGAAGGCTTCCTGCATCTGCCTCTGCCACAGCCCCTGCATGTCCCTTGCCTTGCTACGTGGTGGCAAGGCAGGGATGACTCCTCTGGACTGTAATCTCAAAGGAAGTCAGGTGAACCAGCATCGTTTGCCCAAACCTTTTTTTTTTTTTTTTTTAATGATTCTTTTCTGATGCAAATAACTCAGTTTAACAAAGGTAGGTGCTGCCCCGGGACTCAGCGTAATTTGGATCACAAATGAGGGATGACTGGGAGGCAGGGAGCTTCACCTAACTTTAGAAACAGTTTCATCTCTCTCTTCCAGCTAAAACAATGAGGACTTTTCTTCGTGCTCCTGTTCTCAGACAAACTCCCTTTGTTCTCGTGCAGTTTCTCCTCCCCTGGAATTTGCTGTCCCAAGTGCCTCGCTGGGTCATGTTCAGGCTTGCTCCCATGCCAGCATCTCAAAAATCTGATGAAACCTTCACGATCCCCAGTCCCCTCATATGTTTGTACCCAGCTACACAAAGAGAAAGCCGCGGAGCCAATTTCCTGCGGGAAAAACATCGGCCAGCAGCGTGGGGCAAGGAGCTGGGAGTGGAGAAATCACCTGCTGGAGCCAGGCCAGGTGGAGCAGATAGTGAGGCTGTCGGGAGCAGGACTGCCTGGCCAGGGATGCGGGAGGCTGACGGGTGATGTACCAAACAAGCACGCCTGGAGGACACCGGAATAGCCACCGGCCCAAGGTTAGGAAGGTCAGGGCACTCCCTCACGGGCCATTTGCAGCATCTGAACCAGCCAGAGCAGGAGCACAAATGAAATCCTCCGCCTCTCACGTGGACACCAGCCCCTTTGCTCCAGCTGATCCTATTTTTGGCTTTGGGCACGCCTGCGGGAGAGGCTGGGGAAGTGAAGTGCCCGTGAATCCCTGAGACCCCGAGCTGCTGCTTTGCAAGGCTCAGGTCCTGGGCACCCTGTCACGGTTCGGTGACAGCTCAGGGTGCTGCTGGACCGGGGAGCCCAGCCCGTTCCCACCATGGGGGCCGAGTCCCCCGGTGGTGCTGGCATCTGACTCAGCCCAGCTCCCTGGGAATCGCCTTGTAAATCGCAGCGTCACTCCAGACCCAGGTGAATCAGCCGCTGGGTGAAGGAGTCACTCCAGGATTTATGGAGCTGGGTGCAGAAACTGCTGCCTCGACCGGGGTCATTGTCTGAAGGGCACCACAAAACCCGACGTCTGAGGCAGCAAGGCATCCTCTGCAAGAGTGCTCCTCGGTGCCACTCCTGCACGTGGGGCTGCACGGCTGTTTCTTCAGACACAACCAGGGCACCCTGAAACTTCTTGCGTCATGTTTAACCTTCAGCATATTCCTCTGCACACAGAAAGTCCTTTTTGCAACGAGTGGGATCAAACCTAGAGCTGAAATGCGGCCCTGCATTTGGCAGGGGGGATTCTTGCTATCAGTGCCCTAGTTTTGGTGCTCGAGGAGCCAAGGTCTGCAGTGAGATGGGAGCCGGCATCACTGAGGAGGGCAAAGTTTCCCCCTGAGAGGCTGCTTCCATCAACACTGCCTGCACCTGGCTGCGTGAGGCTGGCTTTGAAATTACCAGCAGTGGGGACAGAAAGGGGCTAGGTTGAGCGATCCTGTCCTGTCCCCACTCCCTTGCCTCAGCTCCTTGCTTTTGTCTGGCTTGCACTCATTCACGTGCTTTGTGGGAGCAGAACTGAAGTTTCAGGAAGCATCTCATTAATTTTTCCGTATTTTGAAATGGCGTGAGTCACCTACAGGGCCAGCCTGTTTGTCGTCCCTGTTTGCCGAAAGGCGAACACATCCCTGTGCCCCATGGCTGGCCCCCAGAGACCAGGGAGCAGGGCGCTGCAGCAAACCCTCATCGGCATCCCCCCCACCAAAAAATGTCCCTTTGCAGCTTTTAGGCACAAACATGAAGGCACACGGAAGGGCAGTGGGTGGGGGCTTGTGCCGAATAATGAGCAGGTCTGGTAGCAGCAGCTGAACAAGTCGGGCAGGTCTGGGGAAGCAATTCAGGGCAGGCGAGCCAAAAAGCTGGGTAAGGTGAGATGTAATTATAATCCCCAAGCTGGGACACCAGGAGCTGCCGTACAAACATCACATCGGCAGCACAGCAGTGGCACACGATGGGGAATCAGGCCCCAAGTGGCAACATGTTTACAGCCCCACGGCTGGTGCCACCCTGAACACCCCAGCCTGGTGTGGGGTGGCTGTGTGGGACCGGGTGACCCGCTGGGGGTGGCAGGACCCATCCCTCCGCATGCACAGCTCGTTGGATGGAGGGCATCCTGCCAGCAGCAAAAGCCATCCTACTGGGTGTGACAGAAGACGGGGAAGAGGGACACAAAGGGTTAGAGTTTTTTTTGTTGTTGTTGTTTGTTTGTTTGTTTTCCTTTCATATGTCCTATCCTAAAAATGTTTAACTGGAGAGTGACTTATTTTGGATTTTTCCCTTGTTTTCCATTGTACATCACATGCTTTGCTGGTGCATCTATGATGAAGGGACTGCAGTGCAAACAGCTCCCATCCAGTAAAGGTAAAATGAAGGTTCAGAGCCCAAGCAAACTGCTCCCAAACCTTCGCTACTGGGTTTTTAGAAAACAAAGAGGTCAGAAGGTCCCATGGTTTTCACTGCTAAAATAGCATTTGGAAGAACCCTGCTCGTTGACATGTCCCTTGCTTGTTTTCTTTCTTCAGCTGTGCGAATTTTGCACTCTCAGCTGCACAGTGGCACACCAGCAGCAAAAGGATGGAAGGAATGCCACCATGAGTCAAGCACCCAGGTAAATATAAATGAAATGAAATGAAATGAATTGAAATGAGAGAGAGAGAGAGAGAGAGAGAGAAAGAAAGAAAAGAAAGAAAGAAAAGAAAGAAATGCTGAAAGCTTTCAGGCTTTCTTCATTCATCACAAGAAAGCAAAAGACGGGCACATCTGCCCCTTTATAAATTGTATTCAAGAGCTAGACCCTTCTTCATTCCGACCCAAGGGAATTTTTGCTTTTGAGTTTTAAAAAAAGCAGAATCAGGGTCATGATTTTAAAAAAAGCTTAAATCCCAGGCATGTTTTAGAAACGGATTCAAAAGCATGTGCTCGCTGTGATTATCTACGCCTGCAGTGTTTTCGGACATGTGGACTTCAGGAAAACAATAGCAAGCCCTGTTATCAGCACAAAGGAGGATCAGTTTGGAATTACCATACCTGTAACGTGGGCAACCCACAGCTCTGAGGGTTCCCATTTGCCCTGTTGTTCAGCCCTGAATTTAGTTACAACATTCCGGGGGGGGGGAGAATGAAGGGCATTCCAGCCAGAAGTCTGGAGCAACTGAGAGAGCTGGCACCCTCTAAACAATAATCTTAGCACAGCCTTTGCCTAAAACCTGGGAAATATTCTGGCAGTGGAAACTGATGGCTTTTGAAGCAGAAAAAATAAGATATTTTATTTTATATTATAAAATAAAATAAAATAAAATAAAATAAAATAAAATAAAGCAACGTATGGGGAGGGGTATCTGAGCATTGGGAACAGAAAAGGGGGATCTTCAGCTTGGACACAGGGACTGCTCAAGGGTAAAGAGGTGATGGATGTGATCCTGGGGTGATATTCCCCTGTACAGAAGCTGAGATTGTTTCTATCCATTTCAAACATAAGGCAGTGATGAACCACGGAGGCACCAGAGGATGTTGCTTGAACAGGAAGGTTTGGAGATGATGGCAAATATCCTGATGTTACCCAGCATCATCACTCAGGCACGCGCATCCTTGGGTAGCTGGGCTGGGGAGGAAATATCTCTTGGAAGCGCTCGGCTTGTTGTTTAGGTTAAGTACATGTGAGTCCTGTGTGTCTGAGTTTAATGCTCCCAAGGATAATATTGCTGAATTTTGGAAAGCTGGGTGAGACTCAGGCATTGGCAATCGGGCCTTGAGGACTGAGCTGAGAAAAAAGGGGCAGTCTGGTGAATTTTAGGGGCGCCCCAGGAGCTTCAGAAGCACAAAGCACAGCAAACATCGCTTAACCCAAGGGCCAGTAATCTCTAAGAAGCACCTTAGGGCCCTCGGGTCCCTACCCCAAGGGCTGCAAATCTTTGGTGGCCTGGGCCTTTGTGGTGTGTCACCGCAGGGTGACGGGCCACCCTGTGGGTAGGTGCTGTGGATAAGCAGACCCCACGCAGCCGGCCAGGGGCTCGGCTGCCAGCATGGCAGCACAGGTGCTGGTATCTGCAGCAGCCATCTAGGCTCCTGTCATTATCGATGGGGAGAAACCTGCAGGAAGGCGTGATTCACCCAACCCGGCTGGCTGGCAGCGCCCCTGTGCCGTCCCCCATGCAAAGCCTGTCACCTGCAGGGGTGATCCCTTGGCACCTGGAAGTGGGAACGGGCTTGTGTCACCCTTATCTGTGCCATCGCGGCTGTGCCTTGCGTTTCTCCACCTGGCAGAGGAGGAGCTGAGAGCTGCACCAGGTGTGATTCATGAGCTCTGCAGCTTGTTGTGCCACCACGATGGGGGTGAGCCCCAGGGTGGCTATTAGTAATAGCTTATATAAAACACCAGGTTTGGTGGGTATCAAGCACTCAGGAGCTGAGATATGTTGCAGGAGGGGTGTTTGGGAGCCCTCCTCCCCTGGTAGTGATGCCCAGTGTTGCTGCCCACTGCTGACCCGTTCTCTGAAGCTGGATGGTGGTGAGCTGAGGTAATGTGTCCTGACAGAGGGCTTTCCCCTGTGTGGGGAGCAGGTTCTTGTTCCTTCATTTGCAGGCTTATCTTGAGAGATAACTAAGCCAGCAGGAAAGGACTTGTGAGGAGGAGGAGGAGGAGGTGGTGGTGGTGGTGTGATCCATGGAAAGGAGATGGGCCAGGCTGTGCTGGAGGGGCAGGGTGTTGGGGGGATGAGGCTGGTGAAGGTGTAGGATGAGAAGGTGAAAGCAGAGAATGGGGGTGATGTAGGAGCCAGCCCTGATGTCTTGTCCTTCTGTGGCAGGTGGCAATATGCTGCCCTCTGTAACTCAGGATGTGCAGAGAGACAGAGCACAGCCAGGCTAAGAGCAGCTGTATGACGGATAAAGCTCCTGGGGGATCCTGGCAGAGCCCCCACAGAGCTTGGTGAGGCTGGAGAATGGGGCCTGGCTGAGCTGGTCCCATGGGAGCCTGGCAAAGCCAAACAGCCAGCTTGTGCCCAGCACTACACTGGTTAAAGTCAGCTCTGTTCCCAGCCAAAAACAAACAAACCAAAAAAAAACCTGTGATAGATACACAGCTGGCTGACTTATTTACCTTCCAACCCTGGCCAGCACTGACAGATTTTATACAGCCAGGCCCTGATCCAGCAAGAGGGGGAGTGCTCGGGAACACCGTGGTGAGGACACAGGAGGATTTACAGCTGTTTGCAGTGGGGGCTGCTGGGTCACCTGAGCTGAGGAGGTCTCCCAGATTCTTTTCTCCCTTGCCAAGAAAGGCCTGCCTTGTCTGGCTTCCCAGAGAGCAGGGTGCTGCTGAGCCTGGGAAGTGAGCCCTGGGGTAGGACTTGTACCTTGGGGGTGCTCGGTGAAGGAATGAGCAGGGCTGTGTGTATGCCCCGTATGGCTGAGCACTTCTGTCCTCCTCTTTGTGCATCCCCACCTGTCCTGGTCGCTCTCACACTTCACAACAGCAAGGAGTAGCCAGGAGATGTTTTTCATGTGAAACCAGGCCCATGCCTGACCTGGGAGGGGAGCACAGAGGAGGGCTGCTTTCTGCAGGCAGTGGCTTAGAAAGACTTAAAGCATTTTACTAGGCAGCAGAGTGCTCCCCAGGAACCCCCCATACATTAACCCCCTCGCACTGACACCCAGGTAGCTGAAGCTGAGCATCCTCTATCCTCGCACCCCCATCCCTGCTTACTTGCTGACTTTTTTTTTTTTTATTATTATTTTCCCTGCCAGGCTTGCAGGAACCTGCTGCTGCTCCTGGCTGCCTCGGGGATGAGTTGAGCTTCGAGTGCTGCCGCTTCCAAAGCAGAGCTGAGAGCGCAGCCAGCCGAGCGCCCGGGGAGCTGCAGCCGCCGGGGGCACCGCTCCCTTCCCGGGGTGCGCGGAGCAGGCGTGGGAAAGCGCTTTTATTTTCGTTAAATGGCTTTTCCTCAAAGTTCATAGACCGTTTCACGGTAATAAGTGGAATTCAGTGTTGTGTTTTTTTTTTTTTTTTTTTTTTTTTTTCCCGTAGGAACATTTCTGAGGTTCCGGGGGGAGGCTTTTGCTGGAAGGGACTGAAAGCAGGGTTGGGGCTGGCAAGGTCCCCCATGGCCGGAGTATCAGGGTCAGCTGTTCTGGGTCAGTGAGTATTCAGTAGTTACGCTAATCGAAGAGCTTGGCAAGGCTGAGGCTGCCTCTACAGCTCCCTGTGGTGGTAGCTTTGCTCCTTGCTTTAAACCGTGCGGAACTCTCGTTGCCAAAGCAAAAGCCCCAGTGCTTGGTTTTGTGGCTGCTGCTGTGGGGACTTTTCCTGCCGGCAGGGCATCTTTTCACACTACTGGGTTTTCTCTTTCCTGCTAGTTAGGAAACAATGCCAAAGCATCACCAGAGCCTTCCACATGAAACAGTCACTGCACAGCATCTGGAGCCTGAGCTTTCTGTGGCCAAGTCAGGGTCCCCTCCCCTGTGCCCATGAAGGCGCGGTGGGGGCTCTCTGCAGCCACTGCTCTCACAGCTCTGTCCCCAGGTGCTGAGCCCATGCTGTGGGCTTCCTGGCTGGCTGCGTTAGTCAGAGCAGGGCTTGCACACCCTGCTGCTGTCTGGGCCTTTCTGGTGAGTTCCTGCCCTCGTTGCAACACGAGGGTGCTGCTCCCTGGCTGTCCCGCTGTCTGCACGGCCTGCTTCACCCTCCAGGCTCTTTGAACCGGTCTCTGAGATCTTATCTTCCAAATCATCTCAGGACAGGATTTCACTGGGACATTTAGAAGAAGTTAATCTTCTAGCTATGAGGAGAAGAAGGGTGTGTGGGGCTGCCTTTAGCTGCTCCCAGCTCTGTGCAGGGCTGTGGCTGGTTCCTCTGCACACTGGTGGTCCTGGGCTCCTCTCTAAAAGAGAGCTGGGGGCACCCAAACAACGGAGCAGCTCTCCCTGCTCACTTGGTGGCTGTGATGGTGGCCCTGTGTGCTGCTGAAACCACAGCTGCAGGGTTACTGCAGTGACCCAGGAGCTGTAGAGTTAGTCTGGCATGCCAGAAGGAGAGGATACAAGGACTGAGAAAAATGTGGCATCCTTGTCTGTGACTGAAACAGATATTCTGATAGCAGCCATGACTGGGGGAGCTTCTGGTCTTGCACTGTTAATGACAACACCAAACTTGTTAACTGCAGTCCTACAAAACAGTGTGGGGTTTGCACGTGCACTTCATGCCCTGTTTGCTGTGCATTGTGAAAGGCATCTGCTCTGAGATGTCTGCAGGTGGGCGTGTCAGGATGCTGGAAACAGCCTGGGATGGAGGTGGCTCCTCAGCCCAGGGCTGACTCACTGTCAGGTAAGATTACACACCGCCTGCCTTTGCTGTATAAGATTACAAGATAAACAGGAGCACTGGCCTACACGGCTTTTAACCCAGCAGTTTTCCTCACACACAAAAACAAAGCAGACAAAATGAGCCAGAGATGGTCAATCCATCGGGTTTCAGCCCTGTTTGAAGCAAAGCGGCCTGCTGCCCAGGGGATGTGTGTTGATCTCATTAACCAAATGAGATGATAATGAGATAACATGAGCATGGTTCCTCTTGTCAGCCGGATGAGCACATTGCACTCCAGCTCTTCTGCCTGCACACACGGACCTTGCTTACCATCCTGCAGCAGACAGCAGTGGGGGCAGACCGGGAGTCTGGGCACTGCTGGAGTCTATGCTTGGAGAAATCCCGCCACCTGCCATATATAAAATGGGGGATAATGATGTCTAAGCAGAAATTGCTTGGAGCTGTGATGGGGATTAACTAGTTAATCCCTGCAAAGTGCTGTAGACATCTGATGTGCAATGTTAATATCACTGTCTTCAATGCAGGCAAACAATGTTCATGTCATCTGAGAATGTAAAGCAGACTGCTCTCATTAGGGCTCCCAGGAGAGTTTGCAACCTTTTGTGTATGTGACCTTGTCAGGGCTGATGTGACCAGCCTGTGTGAAATAAACTTATGAAATAACTGTGATCCTCTTCATTTCTTTTAGCCGTCAAGCACCGTTCTTTTATCAGCTTATTTGTCTGACACAGAGACTAACACGTGGGGTTTCTGGCCCCTGGACCGAGCCTGGTGCTGTTCTTGGCACAGCTGGGTTGCTGTTGGCCTGGCCTTACCTGCAGGTTTCCATCTGAGATAAACCAGAAAATCAAAAAACAAACAACAACAAAAAAAAACACAAACAGCATCAATCCGCAAGTCCAAGCGGCGTGCTCTGGAGCAGAGCATGCCTTGGCTCCTTCCAGAACTAGGCAGGGACCAGCCCAAAGGTGCTGGGGAGGCGGCTGCGGCTCACTAGGGGGGCTGGGATGGAGCCAGCAGGGTGAGAGCACGGCCTGGTTTTTGGGGGGGCTGCCTGGAAGCCCTGGGGGGGGGACACGGGGGGGGCTCCGGGAGCTGCCGGAGCAGTGGGGCCGCCAGGGGGCGGCTGGAGCCCGGCCCGCGGCTGAGTGCGGGGGTAAGGAGGGGAAGAGGCTCAGGATGGAGCCCACGGGTCCTGGCCCTTCCTAAACTTTCTCCTCTCTTCCTCACCCTCTCGGCTGTCTGTATTCGTGTTCCCTGCTTGCAGCCAGGGGCTGCTGCTTACCCGCCCTGCAGGGACTGAGAGGCAGAAGGGGGGGCTTTGTGCCCTACTAAGCCCCTTAAGTCAGCACTTGTCAGTCAACAGAAGGCGTGATTTTGCTCTAAAAGTGCATTTTCTGCCTCCTCAGTCCAGCCAGGCTGCTTTGTCCCCAGCTGATGCTGACTGGCTTTGTGGAGGGGCTGCTGGCTGTAATTTTGGGCATCAGCTCTGCCCCGCGGGTGGTAGAGCCTTTCTGCCCCTTTCATCCTGCGTTTGGCCCTCCTCATGCAGTGTCCAGCTCTGGTACACAAGAACCATGCATGCTTTATCCCTATCCTTCCACCGAGGTCATTTTCCTCTCCACATTTCCCCATTAGAGCGAGAGGCTTTGCAAAGTGAGGGGCTGGAGGCATTTACCCCCCTGTATTACTGCTTTGGCAGGACGGAGCATGCTGAATGGGATGCCTGCTTGGGAAAAAACAGGAACAGGTTCCTACTATGGCTGCTGGGCTTTGGTCTTGTATTTTTGAACCAATTTTTTTGGTCTTGTATTTTTATTGTATTTCATGGGTCAGGGATCGCTGCTGGGGGTGCCAGGGGTGCAGTTCTGCTTCAGGCTGCCTGGAGCACGCTGGCCATGTCTTGTGCTGCACAGGCTCCTGCGGCTCCATCACAGAAGTGCCCTTCATGAACAGACCACACAAAACCTGTGTCTCCCTAAGGGCCTGATCCAGCAAACCTGTGCTGTGCCTATGGAAAAAAAAGCTATTCTGTTCAGCGGGGCTACAAGCTGGAGCAGAGCCTTACAGGAGAGCCAGGAAAAATAGGCAGGGGTAATGAGACTAATTCCCTTCTCTTCCTGCACGGGGACCATCCATCTGGCAGGAAAGCTAAGCAGTTGCCACTGTTTGTGGCACCGTGTTATAGGAGAGTAAAATGCTCATAAATTACAAACACTTACTCTGAGGGTGCATTTTGCTGCTGTGGTTTACAGGGTGCTGTAAGTTCCTTCTCCCCCCTCGCACCCATTGTAGCCGTGAGGCTGAGGACAAGGTGGGTGAGAAGCCTTCAAACTCCCTGGGCAGCTGTAGAAATCATAACATTGAATAATACAGCTGACCCAAGCCAAGGGTTGTTCCACGTGCATGCAGCAGGCAGAAGAAGATGGCCTTAGCTTTCGGCACACTTGAGGCCAAATCCTGATTTATTTATGGCAGTTCTCCAATCAACTGGAGTAAACCAGGATTTAGGCTGAGACACACAATCTCCCTAATGTTTCACATAACTGTACTTATTATTGCAACACGATGGTCTTATTAGCGGTTGGAAGGCCTCAGAAATGTGCAGAACACATTAAGGTAATTTGGGGTTTCTAGTTTTGGGAATGTTTGTGCCCGTTGAAGTCAGTGGGAAAGCTACCACTGCTTCCAGTGGGTGCTGGAACGCCTCGGATCTGTTGGCTGGACAAATCTGACTGTCTTAATGAGTAGAGGAGGGCTGAGGTTTTCCACTAGGGAAAATAATCAGTAGCAGTCAGCTCTGGAAAGGGTTGTGTTATCACCTAGCTGTCTTCCATGAAAAAAAAAAAAAAAAAAAAAAAGAGTCCTGAATAGGGGAAAGGAGTTAAATATATATATATATATATTCTTATAAGCTCTGGGCATTCAGGGTGCTGTGAGTCCCCTTAGAGCAGTGATTAGTTTGGGAATTGGTGTGTTTCTCTTCCTGTGCTTATTGCTGGTGTGGCACAACATAGTTAAAACCCTGGGTCCAAAGCATTGTGCAAAGCTCAGCCCCACAGCATCTCACATGCTACTAGATCGTGCAGGGCTTTTCCCTGAAAAGGGCTGGCTCCATTCTCCTCTGGATGAGAGGTGACTTTTTGTTTGCAATGACAGCTTTTCTGTCCCAGCTCACTGAAGCAAACATGATTTTGAGAGGTACCTGGCTTCCTTCTCTTCCCCCGCTCCCCCCCCCAGCTTTTCCTTTTTTTATTTTTATTTTTATTTTTATTTTTATTTTTTTATTTTTATTTTTATTTTTTATTTTTATTTTTATTTTATCAAGGAAAGTGGCCCCTGCATAGCATGAGGCTGATTTGCTGCCTGTGGCACTGTGAGGTGACAAGGGGGTCACCTCTGCGGTGGGGCGGGACATTCCCGGGACAGCTTGAATCTCAGACCAGTTACAGAAATATCTCAGTAAGGAAACTTTTGTCCATGAGACATCACGGGCTCTTTAAAGAACTCAGGAAAGAAATTGCCTTTTGAGATTTTTACTTGGGGAACTTCACTTTTTTCTAATGCAGGAATAGGTGATGGAAAAGCCCCTTTCTGCTATCGAATCCTTGTAATCACCCCCAGCCAGAGGGGTGTTTTTCCTATAGCATGTTTTCCCTTTTTATTGTGTTATTTCATCACTTTAATAACCCTTGCTTGTATTTCTTCACCTCACAGCTACAGAAAGTGACTTCAGCTGCAGCTGTCCTGCAGCCAAACTGATGTGCTCCATGGAGGAGGCATCCTGTGGGTGACCTTACAGTGACTCCTCCAGGTGCCTCACAGTAACCTATAGACACCAATGCTATAAAAAAAGGAGGTTTGTAAGAGGTATAAATACAAACACCATGAGATCACATATTCCAAACTATAACTGAATGCAGACTGTTGGAAGAAAATTGACTCAAAGTCCGCCTGGAAAAAGCTGTTAGGCACTTCATAATTTTTTCCACAACCCCAAATGGTACCATGCATCAAACAGGCTTCTTTCTGAACGTGGTGCTGTGAACCCCATGATGCCTGGACATTAGTCTGAATACTTGTGATCCATCCAGGATGTGGAAGGGGAAAGGGAACAGGAAGGGCTCTCTCCCTCCCTTTGCCCTCATGGTGTCCTGAGATTTCCTTGCCCAGGGAATAACACCCAACCTGGCTGTTGCAGCCAGTCCCTGCAGAAATGCTGGTGATATGGGGTGGATTAAGACGGGCCCACCCAACCCAGTGCTGACCCTGGGTAATGAAGAGGCATGCTGGAAAGAAGAATCTGGGCTGAAAACACCACTGAACTTTGTGGATTCAGGTCCCAGTGGATGTGGGATGCACGCACCTACCCACTAGTTTAATTCTTGCTTTCTCCATACTTCTAGGCAAGCCAGAGTGAGGACAGTCCAAGCAGGACTCCAGACAGCTCATTACGCTTGCTCTGGAGACATCACCCTTCAGATTTCAGTGGAGATTAACCATCCTGGCAGATGCACCTGCTTGCAGTCGGAATAGCCAACATCTGCTGTGCGAAGGCTTTCATGGCAGTTAACCTGGCTATAAAAGGTGCATAGCAATGACAATTGCAGCATGGTCACAGGGATCTCTGAGCACTTTACAGCCCATCTTACCCTTGGGACCTCTTAGGGGTTTATTGGTGTCTGCTGATGTTGCATAAAAAGCCTGGAGCGAGCTATCAAAAAGAATTACAAGTTTAATTAAAAACCACCATAACCATTCAGCTGGCCATTATGATGCTATCCAACCTGGAGTTTGCGCAGCATTTAAACACTTGCTGTTTCAAATGAGTAAAAATGGTCAGGAGGTTTTTTACATTTCATGGGGAAATGGCACGTCCAGTCCTCCAGCCCCTGTCATTCCAGCACAAAGGAAGGGCATCTCCCATCACACCAGAGCTGGGCACGGGGCCACCCTGGCACAGCCCCAGCCAGGACTGATGCCCAGCTCCTCGTGCTGCACACCAGCCTCTGCTCCACTGCCTTTCTTCTCCCTCTTCTTGCCTGTTGTTCTTTCATTACTCACTAAGCAAGGGCTGGGTGCTGAGAAGAGAAAGTTTGTGCTGCTATCCTGCCCCTCTCAGGCCAGTAAATAGATGTTGGTATTGAAAATAATCCATCCGGGCTGCTGTTTGGGGCCAGAAGGGGAGAAACCAGTGGCTGCAGAGAGGTTTTACCCTGATCATCAGGGCTCCATCTCAGCGAGGGGAAGCAGTATGGGAATATTTGCCTTGGGAAGGCTGCTAGAGCTTGGTCTGCAGGACCCTGGCCTCGCAGATGACTGCAGCATTGCCCCTGTAGCACCACAGGCACAGAGCAGCCCAGCTATGTCTATGGGCAGCACCTCCCAGCAGAAAACCTCTCTCTGCATCTCTGTCAAGCACTTTGAGCTAAGGGTTTCCATGAGGGCCGTCTGCCTCAGGCATTTCTGTGTTTTTGGAAACTTTCAGCTGTAATTGTCCTATTCTCTGTGGCTAAGATTTGGGAAACATACGTAGTTTTGAGCATTCTTGTCTTTGGTTTGTTGAGAAAACAAAGCGCTGCCCAAGCCTGGAGGTTTGGCAGGACATGTCCACCTTGAGAGGGAGATTTGCTGTAACTTTGACTGGGTTACAGATGGCTGAAAACCTTGTGGGAACACTTGCTCAGGAGGGTGATGACGCCTCTGGATGCTGAGGGCTCACTGATCCAGCTGATGTTAATAGAAATTGTACCCTAGACATACAAAGTATGCCATGCCCTGGAAAAAAAAAACAGTGTATTGATGTCTCAGAAGGCCTGCCAAAATTTGCTTTTCTCCATGCCATGATGAAGCCACTTATTTGTGGTTTGCCTTTGGTACCCCTGGTCCCCTGACCTCCCTTGTGTTAATTCTGGGGTTCTCTGAGGTCCTCTGCCTCTTTCAGAAATCTGTTCAGGCTCAGCCTTCATGTCTCTCCACCCCTACGGACTGGTGGGGTGGCGGAGGTTTCCCTGGTTTGTTTTTCATCATGAACACATGACTCCAGATTGCAAATCTTTTTTCCACCTTCTCCACAGTCAGGCCAAGCTTTGAGTAAGTTCATATTCAGCCCCAGAGAGCCTGCGCTGAGTTATAGGTTACTGTAGAAGCCATGCAAAACCCTATTTTTTTTTTTGTTATATTTATTTTTTTGGCACAGATGCAGGCAATATCATACCAATTGGTTTCCAATTAGAAACAGCATTTAGCACCTGCAACACTCAAAATGCTGCTCAAATGTTACCAGATTCTTAGGAAAGAGACTCTACTGAGGCAAGAGGTTTGTGCAGAGACCTCACCCTGAGGCTGTGCCCTCTGCCTGCAGGCTCTGATGTGCTTCAGCCTCCTTTAGTGTGACTGTGATCTTCCTCATCCCTGCCTAATCATAGCGTGTGTGGTATAGAGAGCAGCAGCCCTCAGGTAGGAGTTGCTAATTGGGTCAACCCCATTGCAATGCTTTTATTTGTCCTTACAGAGTCTGGAAAATCTTTGTTTCCCTTTGTGGTAAAGCCCTATTGAATGTCGACTGTTGAAGATTTGACATACGGTGGCTATACTAATATGTTAGATCTCTTCCTAAAAATATTCCTGAAAAGATTTTGTTTTCTATTGTTCAATGTCCCTAGTATGTGTATTTAAATAATACCCAAAGTCCAGTCCCTATGTGTGCCCTTAGGCAAAATACTGTTCTCTCCAGCTAGCTGTTGTCCTGTGAAACCAGACCCGATTGTGGGCACAAGGAGCTGGGTACTGGCAAAGGAGGAAAAAAGAATAGCCAAGAGGTTTATAATCCACATAGCATGGATGGAGGTGTGGGCATAGAAGAGGGCTGCCTATGTCTGTGGGTACCTGCCCAGGCAGTTGCCTCTCAGTATGAGGAGAGGCAGCACCTTAGCTCCTAAATGCAAGGATTTATTATATCTTTGTCAGATAGCTGAATGCCACTGAAATCTCTCTGTCTCCAGCTTTGTTATGTAAAGTGCAGCAGAAACACAGAAATGTAACAAACCTGCGGAGAGATGAAGTTCTGGCAGCAGCAGCTGGCTTCCCCAGTATTTGGGACAAACTCTGACTACTTTAGCAATGACCCTGCTCTGTGTTTTGGGCAGAAGGATCTTGGTCTTGACGTAGCTTTTGAGCTGGACATACGCAAGCCTCAAATGATGTTTTCTTGAGCACAGAAACTTGGTCTGTTAACTTGAAAATGTTCACATGTGCAAAGCTCAAGGGGCAGTGGAGGGCAGTATGACTTGCTGTGATGCTTTGTGATTGAAAAAGTGGACACAGAGCTAAAGGAAAAAGGTTCAATTTTCTTGTGGCCAAGCCTCATTGGTGAAACTCCAACAAAATCAGTGATGTTTGGCCCAAAGCGTGAACGTGTTGGCATAAGCATGAAATGAAGCATCCAAACACTCATAGATGACTTATAGGAATTCCTATTGCATTTATTCCTGTTTCCTCTAGCTGCCCAAATTCCATCCACACCATTTCTCATAGGAGAGCACAAATTGTCCTTTTTTTCTAAGCACTGAACCCTGGGGAGACATCAGACTGAGCAGATGTTATCCACAGATGCCCAGGGGAACAGACTTAAATATTGAAGGGTTTTCCTCAACATAAACATGCTAGCTCAGACCCCCACCCAGAACTCTGGAAAACCAAACACCTCTCTTGGGCTCCTTTTGTAGGCAGTGTTTCCCGTTGCGGAAGCACAAAGTAAGTGTTTAAAAGAAAGTGGAAGTGGCTGAATGCCTGCCTGCGGATGGGAAGTAGCAAATGAATTCTTTGTTTTGCTTTACTTGCCTGCACAGCCTTTGCTTTACCCAGTAAACTGTCTTTATCTCAACCCATGAATTCTTGCAGTTTTACTTTTCCAATTCTTTCTCCCATCCAGCCTGAGGAAAGTGAGCAAGTGGCTGTGTAGGGCTGAGCTGCCTGCTGGATGAACCCATAATTGTTCTTTTTGGTGCCCAGTGTGGGGCTTGAAGGGTTTGAGATGGAGACGGATTTGACTGGAGTGTGCTAGACCAAATGTATGGGTGTTGTATCTGTTAGCTGTTCATCAGTAGGCTGCTGCGCTTGCCACAGGCTTGCTTACATTGCTGTGTGTCAGAGTCCTGATGCAAATAGCATCCCTCAGCACTGCCAGGCCCCTGGCACGCAGATCAAGCTGCTCTCATGGCAAGTCAGAGAAAATCCCCTGACGTCCCTACTCAGCAGCCAGGCTCTGGCCAATGCGCTCCGAGCCGTTCTGGGGATGCTCGGTGCAGAGGGAGAAAAGTTTCCCAGGCATGACTCACAAATTCCTGGTGATGAATGTGCTGAGGTCTGTCTGAGATGAGGTCAGCTTTCACGAAGGATGAATGCAGCAGCAGAGGGTTAGCTGCTGGCTTGGGCTCCATCCCGTATGTGGAGGAAGAGGCACCAGCACCAGCAGAGTCCAGCACAGATGTGCATCCCTCTCCAAAATCTGAGCACACACCAGAAACCCTGTTGGCTTCTCTTTTGCCATCTCTCCCTGCTGGATTAATATCTTCAAACTTATCGAGAAGCAAAAATATCAGAGTTCCTTGGGATTTGTTCAGTGCCTACAACTTACAGATAGACTTATGGACAGAGACAGAAGCAGGCATAAAACCAAGGAAACGCTGCAGGCAGCACTGACATCAGACTTGCTTTCGTTTTGGCTTTCAAGGTGATTTTCCAGATTTTGTTTTGTTCAGTAGTTGAAACATTCATTTTTTCTGTTCATTACTCACAGCATATTGGACATCCCTGTTCTTGTTGTTTTGACTTCTAGGTATTTGTGAGTTTAATAGGGTTTTGTGTTTGTTTAAGCAATTATTGCCCACCCGATCGAAAGATAATGGGACACTGTAGCCATGCCAAGTGTTTTTATGCTTCAATAAAACAACACGCAATTTACACAAGGCAATAAAACAGTACCCTGTGTCCCCAGTGAAGAAACACAAAGCAATGTTTGAAATGTCTAGCTCTGAAAATAAATCCACCCTTACTCAATGCACTCAATAAAATTAACTAGGCACAAAATCCCCCTTGCACTCCCCTTTTCCCAGAAGTTCGGAAAATTAGCACGAGATGTGCTTGAAAGTCCTGTAACATACCTTGCTGTCTGCAAAACAGGAGACTGATTATTCATTAAGTCTGCCAAAGGAACATAAATTTGATCACACACCCCGTTATCCCTGATTTCTTCTCTTTGGGTCCTCTTGCTTTTAGTGTCCTGCCCAGTTGTACAACAGGATGGAGCCCATCAGGCATCATGATGCGTCTCTTTACCCAATTTGCTCCAGGGCTCTAGCATTTGTCCTGCCATCTGTCCTCCAAACTGATCTGCTGCCATCTCTCCCCAATGGCTGAGAGCATCCACGAGCTCTCACTGACCTCTCGTTACCTTGCTTGCTTCTTCCATCATGGCAAAGGAGATTTGGAGTCCACCCAAGTCACAGTGGGCATTTGCATCCCACAGAGACTCCTATTAGTGGGGAAGAGCCCTGTTCCCTCAGAAGTGTGCTTCCATGCCTTGCCTCAGTTGTAGTCTTGAGCTTCAAAAGACCACCTGGATCTTCGCCTGGAAGAGTGAGGGACTCCTGGCCATGAAGATGCTCTGTCCTGCCCCTCAGGGACTGCACACAGAAAATATCTCAATTTCTCTCTGGTTTACACGGCAAGAGGAGACCTGACCCAAAATGGGGCATGAAAACCCTCTTGTTTTCACATCCTGCTTGCTCTTGATAGAAAAAGGTTTCTTCTAGTTGTTCCTTGGGAAATGGCACAATGAAGCCTAAACTCTTTATGTTCCCTATATGCAGTGATTTGCAGCATCAGTGTTGCTGTTGGCAGTGTATTAGGGGCACCACTGGTGAACAAAGAACCAATTTTACCTTTGCAGATGCCAACTGAACTGAGACCATGAAGCACAGGATGGCAAAAAGCACAGTAGAAAATGGTGGCAATGCTGCTGTTCCCCAGAGCTGTAAGTCAGTAGGGAAATGCTCTCCAGGGCTGCTCATGGTGCCCACTTCAAAAAACATCAAACCCAGCATTTCAAAGCATGTATAATCGTAGAATCACTAAGATTGGAAAAGACTGCCAGGATCATATGGTCCAACCATTCTCATACCACCAGTATCACCCACTAAACTATGTCCAAAAAAAAAATTATTAAAAAAAAGCCTGCAGTAATTCATAACAGCAATAGCCCTATTGGCAAGAGGCACCCCAAGATCAGCATCCAGCTGTGGCCATGGACTTTCTAAGTTGCTTTTTAAGGCTGCATCTCCACCCAGCTGCTGTTAACCCCTTGGGAATGCCCTGTGCCCTGCTTGGAAATGCTCTGCTGACCTTTGCTTGGAGCTCCCACCAGTCCCCCCAGCAGCTGCAGCTTGGTTACACTCCTGGCTAGTAAGAACTGGGGCTGCTTAAAGAAATAAATACCCAGTTTGGCTGGCTGCAAAGCGAGGTTCACAGCAATCTTTCCTGACAAAAGATAGGGTCAGAATCTCCTTAAGCTGAAATGCACCCTGGCACAAAGGTTAAACCCTTCACATACCTCTTTTACCATTAAAATCCCACTTCTCATGAAAAACCTCCCTCCTCCTTCCATAAAGCATCCAGCCCTCTTGAGCCACCCAATTGTCAGTGGATGATGGATTAACATAGCAAAAGGTTGCTGAAGCTTTTAGCTCTCCTTCTCTGGGCATCTACTTCAAACAACACCCTTGGCCTGGCACACTGAGCAGAATTCGCTCCTAATCCTGGAGGCTTGGCCAGGGGGATGCCTGGGAGACCAGATCACTGTTCGCTGCAGAAATTACAGGGGTCAAAGAAGTAACCACACTTTAATTTCTAACAGCTGAGATTTTCAATGCAGGGAGCAGATACAAAAGCAGCACTGTCTATAGCTTGCTTGTTTTTTTCACTAGAAGCTATATTACAGAAACTAGAAAATGAAGGAAAGCAGAGTCCCTGCTACTGTACTGAGAGATCTTGTCCCCCTGGCTTCACTCCTGAATCTCTCTTTGGACAAGTCCCAAAGGTAATGCAATCTGGGAGAGAGGGAGCAAATGTGCACTGGGGTCTATTTTTAGTGATTGCAGTTAGGCAGAGATCTGCTCCACCACTGCCCCCATCCATCCCCAGCCAAAAAGGGCTGTGAAAAAACTCCTGAAGTTGTAGCAAATGCCCTGTGCCGTGCAACCCTGGCTGCTGGGGTGCTCTGCTTCAGTGCCTGGCCGAACAAAGGGTTTCCCTGTGCAAGGTCTCAGGGAGGAGAGGCAGGACAGCACAGCTCCCTGTGTGTTGGGTGTCCGCTCCCTTTGAGACCTTCTCCTGCTCCCCTGGGAGCAGCAGTCAATAATACAGCAACATCAGCTTTCCCTGAGCTCTGCGCAATGGGGAACAGAGACCATTTCCTGTTATTCAGTGCTGTTTCTCTTCCGCAATTTCTTCAATTATAGGGAACACTTCAGTGAGACAGGATATTTTCTCCTCTCTACTTCATTATCACCATCTGGCTTTGCTGCTCTTGCCACATGTTCCCCAGCTGATGTTACAGTTGCTCAATGCAGTGTCACCACCGGTGGCATGCTGCTGGCATCCCGGGCACTCAGTGTCACTTCCAAAGGATGGAGAGGGTGGCACAGGGAAGTGAAAGGCAGATTTTGAGCACCATGGCTAGTCACAGACTCTCATTCTCCTGATTCCCTTCTGCTGGGCTCCTCGGCTGGGGCTGATCAAGGACTGGGATGGTTCTGCTGAGAATTGAACATTCACAGCCCAACTCTAAAATCTTGGGGTTTTGCACCCAGGCCACACAGTTGGCTTTGGTGCTCCATCTCCAGAATTACACCAGGATCCCAGGAGGTCTGCATATTACACTGGATGTTAACAATTCTACTTCTGCTTCCTTTCCCAGGGGTAATTTCCTTAAAGGCAGTGTTTTGCTGAGATGTCCTTGGTTGGCTGTTCCCTCCTCGCATCTGGGTGGGAAGCAGTGGGCCGGCAACCTGCCTGCCCAGCAACCGTAGCAAAGTGAGTTTTATGTCTATGGCTTTAGCAGAGCGTTTTAGGATTCTCTGGGATGAAAACTACTGCCATATAAAGCTAACACCTTGCAGTAAAGAACCTTCTGCCAAATGCACCATGCAGTTTATTTACTTTTAACCAGCCCTGGGCCTCTCCCTCCGTGTGCGCAGCACATCCATGATCTGCCCCTTCACCATTGTGAAGATATTTTGTTCCTCTTTGAGGAGATCAAGGAGCAGGTACAGAGCTGCAGAGACTTATACTGAAGCACAAGTCATTTCTTCCAGTTTCACTTGCATTGTGGAGGATAAGATCAGCACACTGATTCTGATTTACGCCTCTTGCTTGGATTAGTCGGAACCGCATCAATGTACGAGAAAGATGAGCTGTGAGAGGGAAGCCACAGGAAACTCGATACTGGTGAAAGAAATGAGCTCAATGTCTTTTATAGTCTCTCAACCTCCCCTCCCCCTTCCTTTACACCAAATCATAAAAATTAAAATCGGGAAAGCCTGGCCACATGAGAGTCTCCTGCCCTGCCTGCGCCAAGGGCCACTGCTGGGGCTGGCAGCGCTCCCGGCCGTCCCTCTTCCAGCAAGCTCCTCTGCGGCGACCCACTGCCACTGCCAAATTCAGATTTAATTTCCTCAGCGGACTTTCACTATTCTTGGGTTTTCCACACAGATCTCTTCCCTCCTCCAGCTTCGCAGCCAGGAATGTTGGGTTCCCCCTGCTACAACTCTCTGATCCCTCCCACGGGGTTGCCCTGCTCAGGGGCCTGTCCCCCAAGCCTGGCATTTCTTTGTTCTTCCAACACTATGCTGGGGGCTCGATTGTGTGGAAAAATGCAGAGAAGAGAAATACTTATCCTTGGAGACCCAGTCACTGCTGGGTATCTTGGGGAGAAAAGTCTGTGGGTGAAAGCTTGCTGCTTACAGGTTGTGGTTTGGAGTGGGGTGCAGCACCTACCTGAGCCCAGCAGCCCAGAGGTTTCACAAAATAGTGTTTTAGAATTTTAAGTGCAGAATGAGGCCAGGCCAGGAAAAAAAAGGGAATGACAAAATAAATAAATGCATCAAGGTGACCAGATAATGTGTTAAAGTGTAGAAAAAATAAGCACGAGGCCATGCAAAGACAAATATTGCCACACAGGATTTGGGGATAGGTATATTGATTTTAATGGGGGCCCTTATGACATTTTGCTAAAACATACAAACTGCATCAGAATAGGTCTTGAGGGGTCCCTGAGCATTTTCCCTACCATCCCCTCAGTGGCCACATCTCACTTGTATGAACTGTGGTTCTGCTGTGCTGCTCACAGCAGCTCAAGCCTCTCTGCCAACACAAAAAGCCCCATTGCAGGCAGTACAGCTGCCAGCAGCAGAAAACCTGGGAATCAAACCCATCAGGTGCTTACTCCAAAAGGATTTCATGGTCACATACTAAAGAGAATTGTAAGGTGTTGCTAAGTAACCCCAGAGCAGGTTTGCTGTGCGGTGTGTCTCCTCCATCTCCCATCTGCTTTCACACACCACCACGGGTACAGAGGACTTGTTGGAGAGAAACATCACCTGTGGCTCTACCCCTCCTAGGTGAAACCCTCACTCCTTGCTTTGGCAAGCCTGTCCCAGCCTCATCCACTCACCATGCGTGGCACCTCTTCCAGCTGCAGCCGGACTCCGGCTGTGCGTGCATGTGCGCTGCGCTTAACCCATCCTCCCGGCAGTGTCACCGACTTCAGCCCAATTACACCGACCATGAATTGGACCCTGTTCACACTGAAACTGCCACAGCTTGCAGCTGAAGTTCAGGCTGTTATACAATGAGACCATTCACACATCTCATTAACTCTGGACTATGCATTGAAAATAACCATGCCACTTGATTCCGTGATTAAGTTTTCTAAGTTTATATCATTTATCAGTGCTTTTTCCTCTTCCTAACAGCAACTCTCTCTAAATACGTGAAACGTTTTGTGCTGTCAGTGCAGCAAAAGTGCTACGTAGAGCACAAAATAGTTATTTCTTAGTGTTATACTGATTGTTGTCATCTTAAATAATACAGTTCCAATTCAAACCCAAGCTCAAAGATACGGGCATGTGGCCAATCCCTCTGAGACAACAGTGAGCCTGTGGTTGCGTGTTTTGCACTTTTTGAGCTTTGTTTTTATTAGTTTTTAATGTATAACAGCAGTAAAGTGCAGTCCAAGTTTCTGAGTAAGCAAAATGTACAGGCACACGGAATTTAATAAGGTTATGCTGCTGCCTACACATGGGAAGACACACGAGTCTTCTGCTCGTGATTTACGTTATTGTACTCCTCTGCTGAGTGCCAGCAGCGAGCCTTGTGTTGTACATGGCTGTGCTCTTGTATGAAGGTTTGGATAACAGATCCAGCACATGAGCATTTGAGAATCACAGCGCGCTTGCAATCTGCAGCATGTGTTCAAAGCCTTGGGAGGCACAATGGAGGGAGCACTGCAGGGGCGGCTTTAGGGAGATGGTTTTGGTTTGTGCTGCAGGAGAGAAGCGACGGTGGATTCTAGACCACAAAACCTTTTCCAAAACAGGCATAATAAGTCATAAGACATATAATAAGTCTCACAAAACAAAGCAGAGAGATAGGTCAGACCAAGACAAAGAAAAAAAAATGAGCTGCCAAGGCTGGTATTGATAATGGAGTGTAGCAGAGAGAGAGGTGGACAAGCATGTGTCTTCTGCCTGGGCCAAGGCAACCGACCACTGGATGCTGAAAGGGAGGATATGAGATGGCCATCAGTGTGTGTGGGGAAGGATACACAGGTGGATGATGCATTTAGAGTGATGGTACTGCAGGCAAAGCTTTGTTGGCAATCATTTTGTCCATCTGCAGAGGTAATGTGAGAAGTCATAAAAAAACAGTTGTCAGCAGCACAACATGAGATGGACATGCCTTGGAGAAATACCCAGATAAAGGTCTGTTAGGGCAGAGGATATTACCAGTTCTTGTGGCTGATTTTAGGTCATGGAAGAAAAACATATGGCATTTGATCACAAGTTAGATATGTTTGGGAGAAAAAGATGGAGTTAGCTGTTCCCAGATCCTAAGCCTGGATCGTACAAAAATATTGCCAGAAATAAGAGTTAAAAGGTTTAGGAGCCTAGATCATACTACTAGAAGGAAGGAAAAGTGAAAAAGGTTTGTTGGAAACATTGAAGACCTCCTGTTCATCTGCGCTGAACTCAACCAGCCCTGAGCAAGGTGTCAGGCAGGCTGAAACACAGAGTGGACCAAGAGGCAGGTCAGGTGTGGGGAAGCAGGTCTGTAAAAACTGTCGGCAAAGAAACAACAGGTACAACCCGGAGGAGGTGGAGCGGCCTCCCCAGCATGCATTTTGCATGGTCTCCGTATGCAACAAGAGAAAATTCCTCCTTGGTCACTCATCCTTTCACCCCTCCCAAAACTAGGCTAGCTTTATGTGACTCTGATGGTGGATTTTTCCTAGAAAAACGGTTCCAAAATGTGGTGCACAATGATTATTGCAGCAAATCTATCTGCTATTCATTTCCTGTCATCCACTGACATTCACAATCACTACCACCCCTTCTTGAGTAATAAAAGAGATGGAGATATTCTACAGAATTCAGGTCTGGATTCAGGTCTAAATCATGAAGTACTTCAGTAATGGTTCTGATGTATTCAATAAACCTGTACTTATATACACAAGGCAAGGATCAAAGCCCTTCAGTGAGGCTACGTTGTACTTTTCCATCTGATTCAAAACTCTCTCTCTCACTCAGGTACAAGGCTGAAGAGGTCACCTGTGTTTGATCTGGGAATTATAAAGTTTGTTCATGTATTAACTAGGAAGGCAAGCCTACAAAAGAAACAGGGAGGACTTAAAACAGAGCTCTGCTTGTAAAATGCATGTTGAAAGGCCATTTTGAAAGGTATTCTAAAATCTGCTCTTATCTTCTTCCAAATCATCAGTGGTTTGACCCACATATCAGAGTTTACTGGAAAAAAAAAAAAAAAAGCTTCAGATGAATTTATTTACATGGGAAAAGGTCTTTCAAAACAACTGCACAGGGGCCAGGATCAACATCTGAACACGGGCTGAGTTGTTACATATTTAGAATTATTCCTTTCATTAGAGGCATGAAGGCTATCTCAGGCATCTTGGGGACTGATTCAGAGTTATAACATCCTGAACCAGAAACTGCTCAGCTGAGTGAAATCCTGCCTTTGTACATGCAAGGTTTCTGAGTCCAACTCCTTTCCACACCATTGCTGCCACTCAGGGCTCTAAAGAAGACAAACTCATCGTGTCTACCACGCTGAATTGCTGTGGTTCACATCTGCAAGAAGATGACCCCCAGTCAGAGGACCACCAAACTCCTTCCACCTGGTGCCTGCCTTTTCGTTTATGCAGTGAGCAGAGGCAGAGAAAAAAGGGTGGTTGTTCAAGCAACTGCACTGGAACGCCCCCGAGATGCCCTGGGTTGCGTGCCTTGTGTGTGCCAACTCTTGCCAAGCTGGTAGCTGCAATTAGGTAGCAATGAAGCATCAAGGTGAGAAAAAGCACAAACTATTGTGAACAAAGAAAGCATGACCTTAGGAAGGAAGACCACAAAGCGAGGGTAGTGGCAGACCGGTGCCAGAGTGAATAGGAGCCTATGGAGAAACCCCTCGAGGGAGTGATGCATAATTGGGCTGTAGGATGTCAGAACTAAAAATTTTTCTTTGCTGTTTCCAAAAAGATTTTTTTTAAAGAAAGAAACTTCCAGATCAGAAAACGCAGCAAGCTGAAATAAAATGTTTTGTTTCACTTCATTCTCTCTCCAATCAATCATGTCCTTTCTGCATTCCTCCCTATCCAGGGCTTCAACGTTATCACTGCACAAAGAGATGTCGCTGATGTGGAAAGGACGTGGAATTACATACGGCACTTCTGCAGAAAAATCATTTGAGATGCATCCTTCAGAAAGAGCAGCCAGGGAGCCAGATGCTTTGTCTGTGTTTTGGGGGACAGATCACTCCCAATCTAAACTTGTGTGGTCACCGGTGACACTTCTGTCTTGTGTCCCAGCTGCAAATCCTCAAGGGAGTCTTGAGAAGGTTGAAGTAGCCACCTCACAACCTCGTCCCCATTCCCCAGGAGTGCTGATAAGCCATCCCTCTGGAAGGGCTTTATCTGGACCTGAGAGCTCATATTGCACGGGCAAGTGGCTACAGCACGCACCTTTTCCATTAGAGATCTACCTTCAGTGTGTTTGGTTCCAGAAGGAAGGAGGGACACCCAAAACTTCCAAACATTTTGTGCCAACGTGCAAGAAAGCAACAAGGAAGATCGTTATGAAATCTTTGCCAGATGGGAAAGCCCTTTCCCAGGAATCCAAAAAATCTCGAGCCACATGGGAAAAAACCTTCCCTTATGTGATGCTGTTGTGAACCAGGCTCTGTAATCTGATGGACTGCCCAAAACAAGGGTGTTGAGCCCCGTTTCTGATCCGGGACACAGCAGCATAAACCAGGAACAACATGATCAAAGTCACCAGAGCAGTAGAGGGGGGAAGCCTAGCATGACCGCGTGGAACATCTGGCTTGATGCAGTAAGAAAATCTTCACCAAATGGGTTTCAAACATCTCCCGTTTGCTGCTATTTCAAGCTGTTAAAAGATAGACAACTGTTATAGAGATATTTCTGAAATGTCTGCAGTAACTATGGCCACAGTCCCTGGTGAGAAACCCTACTGAGCACAGCGCTGTATGTGCAGCCTTTGGAGTACTCAGGCTTGGAACAGCTCACAGGAAAGCATCTAATGAAATCCAGCCTTTGCCCATTCGCTCTCACTCGGGAAAAACTGATTTCAACCAAATTAACTGTGTTAATATTAAAGACCTCTCGCTGACAGGTGTTCAACGCTGAGATTGTTTAAAATGCCAAGTAAGACTTTTTGTGTGCATGTGTCACTGGGCCACACTGCCAAACGTCTCGTCACAAGAATGCCTTCAAATTCATGCAAAAATGAGTAACATTTTGGCAGGGCAGGGCTTTGCAGCACTGGAACGGAGAAACCCCGGAGGAAGCGAGACATGCACACAGCTGGGAGCCGAAAAGGCTTCAACAGCCACTCACTGTGCCCATCCCTGATGATTTATTCGCAGAATTCCCAGCGGCGGGAGGCTGTTGGGGCAAGAGGGGCCAAGGGTGGAGAACCCAGCGAGAAATGAGCCAAGCAGTCGCGGGAAAGGCACAGTGCAAGCTGGGGGGATGTGGGGAAGCAGGGGAGGAGGTGTGGGGAAGGGCACGGAAGGGCAAAGCGGGAGGAGGAGGAAGGGCTGCCCTGTGTGTGTGTGTGACTTACATTTCCCAAATTCATTTAAAAATGATAATAATAGTAGTGATGATAATATTAATAATGGTAATAATAATGATGATAATCATAATAATGAAGAACAAGAAGATAATGAAGAAGAAAATGGTAATGATGAAGATGATGAAAAAGATGAAGATGATGAAAAATAAGATGATGACAAAAAAGAAGATGAAGAAATAATATGACAATGAAAAAGATGAAGATGAAAAATAAGATGACGAAAAAGATGATGATGAAAAAGTTGAAGATGATGAAAAATATGATGACGAAAAAGATAATGAAGACTAAGATGACAAAAAAGATGAAGATGATTAAGAAGGTGAAGAATAGTAAGATGATGGTGAAAAAGATGAGGAAGATGAAGATGATGAAGACGATGATGAAGATGATTAATAAGAATAAGATGGTGGAAAATAAGATGATGAAGATGATGATGATGAAGAAGAAGATGATGAAGATAATGATGATGATGAAGAAGAAGAAGTACCGCTGCGATTTACAAAGAGCTGCGGCGCGGGGATGCTCCTCGCGACCCGGGGCCGTGCCTGCGCGCCCCCCTCCCGCTCCACCGCCCTCTTTGCGGGGGGGCCTGGGCGGGGCGGGGGGGGGCGGGCCGGCGGCTGGGAGCCCTTTAAGAGGTGCGGGAGGGCGGTGCGGGGCCGGGGGCGGGCGGGCGAGCAGGGAGCGGAGCCCAGGGGCAGAACCACCCGGCTCCCAGCATGGCTACGGGGGGGAGCCGGCCGGGGGGGGCCCTGCTGCTGGTCGTGCTGCTGCAGCACGCGGCGTGCCAGGCGGCTGGGGGGTGCGGGGGGGAAGGCTCCCCCCTGGAGCCCTTCGACTCGCTGTATGCCGGCGGCGTGGAGGCGTACTACGGCGGCGACTTCGCGGCGGCGGCGCGGTGCCTGGAGCGGGCGCTGCGCAGCCGGAGGGAGCTGCGGGAGGCGAGGCTGCGGTGCAGGAGGAGCTGCCGGGGGCAGGTGCGGCTGGAGGAGCTGGGGTCGGGGCCCGGAGGCGAGCTGCCCTTCTGGGGGGCCTTGCTTCGGCGAGCCGGCTGCCTGCGGAGCTGCGAGGAGGCGCGGCTGGGAGCAGCGTCCCGGCACCGAGCCGCCGAGGAGGTGCGAGCCGATTTTCAGCGCAGGGTGCCCTACAGCTACCTGCAGCGAGCCTACATCCAGGTAGGCACCCGCTGCATCCCCCCCCTCTGCCCGGCCTCCCGAGCATCCCAGGCGCGGTGCCCACCCAGCTGCCCCCCTGCTGCTGCACACCCAGGCTCGGCTTGGTCCATCTTTGTGCTTCTGCTTGCTTGGTGCGCTGGTTATTTGTTTTCCCATGGGGTGCTTGTGTTTGGCTTTTGGAGTGGCTTGGTACCCTTCTGAAACTTATGCCTTTGGGCACTTGGCAGGGAAGAGCCCCCCGGAGGCAGGGAAGAGCCCCCCGGAGCCTCCCACTAACACCCTGAGGCTCCACGCAAAGGATGCTGCTTCCCCTTGATGGGAGCTGAGCTGGTGCTGAGCTCTGGGAGTGGCCATGAAGCTGGCGGATGTACAGCTGCTTCTGGGATCTGATGGTCTTCAACCGGCCCTGAGATACAAAATCCTTTCCGTGATGCTATAAGGTCACTGTTAGCAGCCACTGATGTCTTCAGCATCTTTCTGTAGTCCCAGTACTGCTGCCTCGCAGCTGTTACCTTCCACAGGGATATGGTGTTATTCTTTGTGAATTTCTTGGCCAAAAAGAAAAAAAAATAAAAAAACAAACACCAAAACCTACCTACGCCAGGGTAGTTAAGGGGATTTTTCTTTTAGTTCAAGACCTGTGCTCCATCAAGGCAGGTACCTGTAGCAACTCTTCCTGTCCATGACTTGTAAGGACAGAAACTGTGGGAATTTTATTTCATGCCAAGCTGAAAGTGTTTAAAACATTTCTGGAACATTTCCCCCTGGATTTCTGCTTTATTTGAACACGGTCATAATCTTGTAGTTGCTATAGGCAACTTAATAGGTGAAGACCTGCACAGCAGAGCATGGAGAGGGTGACTCTGCTGAAATCCACTTCCAGTTGGAGAAGGAAACGTCCGTTCTAGGCAGCACTAGGGCTGGTGGTGCAGAGACTGCACAGCAGCTGGACAAGAAGGCAAAGAGCTACTGCATTTTTTTTTTATTTACCATAGTTCCTTTTCTGTCGTTGCCTTAATGTCATTTTTACAAGTCAGAGGCTGGAAATGTCTTGGCTTAAATTTTAGCGTATGTGTGTAGTATAATGCTCCTGAAAGGAACCCTGGGAGAGAACCAAGGCTATAATTCAATATATATTGATCCTAGTGAAGCTGGTGGAATTTTCCTGAGTTTCTTACCCTGAAAGATGCTCTGACTGTGTATTGTCGCTAGGTGCAGGAAATCATCCTAAATTTGCCATGCTAAAAATTAAGTGATTTCTTCTGATTTCAAAGCATTTCCCAGAATCACAAAGGTTGGCTCACATCAAGCTCACCAGCAAACTTTCCTCTGAACTAGGGAATGAGATTGGCTAATTTTGTCTCCCACTTCAATAAAATCAGTATGCGGAAGTCCAGATAGTGTTGTTCATAGGTCAACAAAAATTTCTTCTGGGTCTGGGGTTTTTGTTTGCTCATTTTACAATGTGCTGTAGCCTTATCAAAGCAATGTGTCAAAACCAGACTTTTTTATAATGTGCGAGCCATATTAATTTGCTTTTGCAGCAAGATATAAGATCTGGAGATCTTATATCCATTCTAACACTTGAATTTTCTCACTCTCTGATGGAGTAGCAGATATTAATGCTATCTGCATGGATGCCTGGGTGCTGTAGCCAAGGTCAGGTACTGTTTGAATTGAATTAAGCTGCTTCTGGTTTTAATACCTGTTCTTTAACCCTTTCTCTAAGCCGGCTGCTCCTTGGTTCTGGCCAGCTTTGTGAGCAGCCCTGGGACCAGCTTTGTCCTGCTGAGGAAGCCATAACGCTTTCTTACACTCTCACCCCACTGCTGCCTTCCCGGATTGCTCTTTCGGTCTGCCCCAACAACTCCATGTGCAGAAGAAACATCCCGTGCCGGATTTGCCTGTACTTGCACAAAACACGAGGTCTGATGCCTGGCACTAGCACGCGCTCGGATGCGAACAATCTCCCCGTGCCAAGGCTGAGTGAATGCCTTGGCAATTCCCCAAGGGTTGGGATGCATCCACACTTACACCCTCTGGGAGACCTTGGCTGCAGCATCCGCTCGGCTTTTTGTCAGCTGCGACGAGGGGCTCGTGCAGAGCTGTGCAACTCCGGGCAGCGGTACCTCTCTCTGGCTGCTTGACCCCTGTTTTGCTCCTTGAAACCAACAAGGAAATGAGATGAAGTTCAACATCCTGCGGCGTATCCTGTCCAGCCCCTCCCTGGGCTGGCCGCTGGGTACTCGTAGGGGGCGATGGCATCGGCAGCTCTGGGGAGGAGGAGGAGCAGCCTGGGTTGTGCTGTCCACCTCCTGCTGCTGGGGACCAGGGTCATTTGCTTCTAAGGAGGGGAGAAACACCTCCCTTTGGGGCACAGCAAGAAGTAGATTTAAAAAAAAAAAAAAAAAAAAAAGGAGGGGAGTTGGCATTCATGTAGCACTTTGAAAAATGGTGCTGAATAAACATGAGCTAATCCTTGCAACACTCCTGTGGGGTGTGAAAAGCAGAGGTTTTTATTCCTGCTGGCCAGATGCACAGGCTGAGCTTTGGCCTGCAGTGTGCAAGCGTCGTTAGGTTAAGTGCTGATGGTACCCCTGTGTAAGAACATGACCCATCAGCCCCTGAATCTGTCACCCTATCAGCTCCCAAAATTATTTTCTAATTATTTTTTTTTCTGTATATATTTTCCTGAAGTAGAAAGGAAGACCTCTGCTCTCTCTCACAGACACGATCTTCCCGGTGACTGCAGGACGAAGTGAGGGGAGGTTGTGGTGCACTGCATGACAGCTGAAAGTGTCTGTGGGCTTTCCGCTCTGGATCAGGCCTGTTAGGCTGATTGCAGTCTCTACAGAGACTTAAGACGAACTCCTCTGAACAAGCAGCCCGAGTCCAAAAGTGTTTTCACGTCTCATTGCAGCTTCCAAATGCACAAGTAGGAAAACTCTCTGGCAGGATTTTCCCTGAAGTTGCTGATGTTCTTGGGTGATTTAGAAATGTACTGGGTGCAGCTGGCTGGAGCAGTGAGTGAGGTGGGTTTTGAGAAGAGGTGAAAAGGGAGGAGGTGATGAGAACGTGGGATTTAACTCCTGTAGTGCAGGTGGCAGGCACTCCTGCCCCCAGAGACAGAAGTCATCCTTCCGTGGGCTTCTGATGTGATGTCCCATGGGCAGACAGACGTTTTGCTGATGCCAGTGGTTTCCTTTTGGTGGTATTCAGTGAAATGCCCTCTAGGCTTGGCAGATGGGTGTAGGGGGATGTCTTTGCTCTCTGAAATATTTTTTTATTAATCACATCCTGCTCACTTTGCTGCCTGAGTCATCTTGTTCCTGTTCAAACCTAGCCTGCAGGCCACAATGTTTCTTCCCACCCCCTTTCTGGGGGATTTCTAGCTCTGAAGGTGAGCAGAGGAGGAGGAAACCACACACACCGTGACACCTCCTGGCCGTGGCTGCTGACTCGGGAGCCGTACTGGAGCTTGCTGCAGGTGGCCTGCTGCGCCCCCCGTGCCAGCCTCGTGTCTGGTCCCAGTGCTGACTTCTGCAGGCCAGCCTGGTCCAAAAGCAAGTAACCTCAAAATCCTGATCACTGTTTCAATTACAAAACTAGGTCTTGCTTCTCTTTTATCCTACACACGCTTCCCTCGAGGTCTCTTTCCCTCGCCTCATCTTGTTCCCAGCTGCAGCATCCCCTGGCCTGGTTGCTAGCTGGTTGCTACAGAGGTTGGACTAGGTGATCTTGGAGGTCTCTTCCAACCTAGATGATTCTGTGATACAGCCTGTTTTTATTTTCTCTGTGTGTTGGTGAACACTTATTCTCCTCGTAAACGCTGACTTTTAGTGGTCTCATCTTACCACTCGCCTGCATGCCCTGTTGCACATCAGTGAAGCAGGGCAGGAATCGTATGTACGTAGTCTGTGACCACCAGCCTTGGGTCTGTGCTTGTCTAAAGCAGTAAGCAAAGCAAGTCTCCAGGGCACAGGGCCTTGCTCCTCTCCTAGTGGTGTCTGGTCACAGGTGGAGCAAAAGGTGCAAGAGTCTGACCCTGTCTTGCTTGTTCTGTCTTTGTGCCGAGTTCCCCCTTGTCACGTCTGAGTTGTTTCAGTTCCTAGACAATGTTATCATCAGGATTTCACATGCTGCAAGCAGCAAACAATATTTGGATTTTCTGTGCCGTAGGAGAGGCTGTTTATTTGTTCAAGTTGTGTTTTTTTTTTTCTAAACATCTTTTCCTGTTCATGTGAACTTCATACAAGCAGCTTAATCTTTCTGATAGTCTTGTGTGGGGAGGGCTCCGACTGTGCGTTGTCACCCTCTTGGCTGGGTCCCCAGCTGTACAGTTCAGGGGCAGCACTGAAGGCACGGCCAGGAGCGTGTCCTGGGTCACACTGTGCTCTCCTGCCCACTCCTATCCCTGGGAGATTTCTGAGATACAACACAGACACAGCAATGGCCTGGGCAGAGACCACGGGGCGAGGGAGAAACGAAATGGCCGCCCCAACCCTCAGAAAGCTTTGCAGTACGGATTATTGCCCTGCTCCACTTCTGCCTTTGAAAACTTTCTATTTATGGGAATCCAAACTCAAGGGATTGCATGCACAAAATCGGGCTCTAACCACTCCACACTGACTGCTCAGACTTCTGCCAGTGCTCGTGGGAGACTTGCAGCCAGCCGTGCTTGGGCATCTGTCTCTGGGCATTTGCAGCAAGCCTCAGGATGTTAAGGTTTCCCTACCAAATTCTTTCCATCTCAAGCAGCTCCTCACCGCCTGTCTCTGCACTGTTGCACTAGGCCAGAGCCCTTTGATAAGAATATGGAGTATCTGCCCAGGAATTGTGGAGTAAGTCTGTATTCACACCAGTGTAGTTGCTTTGCTAATTTGGCTTGTTTCACTCAAGAAGTGATGTTTTCCCTGAAAGTTTGTTCAGTTTTTCTGTATGCTGCAATTCTGCATGGACTTCAAAGGTCCTGTGCTGGGGTGAACTGCATCCTCTGGGGGGAAGGCAGTGATTTCACTTGCAGGTAGTGACAGAATTATGTGCAAAATGCCAGTACTTAGAAGTCTCTGCAGGTGCAGCCTCTTGAAGCTGTTTCTCATCACACCCACCACCTGCGGTCTCCCCATTTGGTCAGCCTTGTTTTCATTGGATCCAAATATAACATCACATCCCAGACAATGACCTATAGTAGATCTGGCTGATAATCATTATTATTAGGATTATTACTATTAGAGGTGTTTGCTTATCTTATGTCTTGAGAGTTGGTATTACTCAGACACTGGATAAATAAATAGATCCTGGAATTAATCTCTTGGAACGTCTCTTTATTTAGCTTCTCTGAGACAGCATTCCTGGTCCTCACCAGAGGGTAAATGTTAGTGCTCAGGCATTTAAAATGATGTGGACAAAAATAAACTTGGTTTATGGGATGGAAAACTCCTGATGGTTGGGTCAGCGTCCTGGGTGTAGGGCAGGACTGAGTATCCCTGTTCTTGCCGACCTGCATCAACCTGCTGTAAACGGAGCTGCTGACTGCAGTGGTGTTGCTTGTGGTGTGCCATGCTGGTTGCTTTGAATTTGTGGGAGCTCTAGGTAAATTCCTCCTTACAGCGAGTTCATGGTGAAACTGAAAACCTGAATTCTCCAGAGCTGGGGCAGTCTTAAGATGCTTAGAAGGAGGGGCTCTCCAAAAGGAGGATGCTCATGGCTTGAGGTGGTCTGCTTTCCAGTGCTGTGCTTCTATTCAAAGCAGATAATGATGCCTTCCCTAACTCTCTTTGCACCAGGAGATCCTGGGTGTCGTTGCATGATGTCTTAGTAAAGCAAACCCCATATGGGAGTCTTGCTGTAAATACAAGAGAGACCAGATACAAGGTTGTCCTCTCCATTAATGCATGGGGTTAGCATCCTTTTGGAAGAGAACGGTCTCTGTACTTGACAGGGCTTTTCCTTCTTTAAAATGACTGCTGCTTCCCAGTGGGCTGATTAAATGCTAAAAACAATGACCCAGCAGTGAAATCCTAGGGATGTGCACGTGTGAAGTCAATGTGCTGGACGCCCATTTCTGAAACCTCCAGGTACTGTCCCATGGAGCAGTTTTAGGGTGAGCAGTACAGGGTAAAACAGCCCCTTTCCCTTGCTAAATGACCAGCACATCTCAAGAGAGGTATGGGATGGAGCCTGGGAAGTCCAAGAGGTCCCTTGTGCTCCGGATTTTCATATCCATTGAGCACCCATCCCACACTGAGGGCTGGGGGCAGCTCCACAATGCCTCAGTCTGTGTTTTGCTGCATTTGCATCTTGAAATTATTTTCCAAAAAGAAGAAGAAAAAAGTTTAATGTTGATAGCTTAACTGGATTTTAATTAATTTATTTTTTTAATGAGAAAATGGTCTTTCTTTGGACTCCGTATCATTTTTAAGGAAAAAAGACAAAAAGCTCCCATTTAAAGTGAAATTTCATATTGTTTCATTTTGGGTTGAAAGTATTGTCAGACGGGGAGGGCAGTGACATAGTGGCTGGGTGCTGGAGCTGAGCAAAGGCAGGCAGTAAGACAGGGTTTTGTGATGAAGGTGAGCAAATGACTGAACTAATTAACAAGAATTACTTGGGGCTAGCTCACTGTCTTCACAGGAGACTCGGTGTTTCCTTCTCAGATCAATTCTGCTCTAGGTCTGACAGAACCTGATTCCAGCCAGCTCCAGGTTGGTGCTGTACTAAAAGTTAGATGAGATGATTGTGTTGGTTGCTTTTTTTTTTTAATTAATTAATTTATTTTTTTAATTACAACAAATCTAAAGCAAAACATTGGTGTTTGCGATTTCTGCATCATTTTAACTGATGGTAAATTAGCTCAGCCTCACTCAGCCCCACTGCAAATTAGAGCTGAAATAGCTTGAGTTTGGCAGGGAAGGACACCAGCAGTTAGTGCAAACTGCTCTTACACCCACGAAGCTCATTTCATACAGCCTGGTAATGAGCCATTTGATGGCCAGAGCTACTTTTTTTTTGTCTTGCCAAGTTCCTCTTTCTCACCTCATCGCTGTGCAGCAATGCCAAGGCTCCAAAATAACTGGCGGCAGGGCCTCGCCTGCAAAATTTCTGTCTTTTGGAGAGAAAAAAAGGTAAGTCTGGATTCCTCCTTATTTCTCAGTAATCTCTGGTGCTCAGGCTTGGGTGATGGAGAAGACAGTGCCGTGACTCACACAGCTTCGCTGGATCTTCAGAGGCCTTGACCTGAAGGCATCCCAGAGCTTGGGGCTGGGCTCACGTCCCAGCTTGGGCAAAGCTGGGCTTCGATAGCACCCAAGGGCCCTTTGCCTTTAGAGGGCAGGCTCCTGGTGCTATGTGAGGTTGGCTGTTGTCACCTGGGACCCAGCCCTTCCCTGTTCCCCAAAGTTTCTGTACCTTGCCCTTCACTCGTCTCACTGCTGAGCTTCCCCTTCCATGCACTGCGTTGCTCTGGGCTTTGTTAAATGGCTTTTTGTGTTGCCTGTTAATCCTCATTCATACATCCTAGTGAGCCCTGCTCTGGCTTCTGCCGAGCCCTCCTGTTGTCCTTGGCTGCAGCACTAACTAACAGCAGCTGATAATGAGCTGCATGTGAACGAGCGATGCCATTTAGCTCTGCTAAGCAAACTCAGTGCCCAGTACTTACTAGCTGTGCCTGAAGTTTCAGCAAGGATTATTCCCATTTCCTCATACGAGCGGTGATTTCATTGTGGATGGCATGGGCAGTAAGGGGAAACCATGGTGGCACTAACCGAGCTGTCTGCTGCCAACCTGCTGAGCACTGCAGGAGCCTTGCTGGAGGGACCCTGGGCTGGAGGCAGTGCCTGACATCTGGAGCGAGGGCTTTGGGGTCTGTTTATCCTTTTAATTTTTTTTTTTCTTGGAGATGGTAGGTACTAGTCATGCCGATTGGGTTTGCTCCCAAGGAGCAGAGACCCCTGCACTTTGCACGTAATGTATTTCCATGCCTGTAGTCTGGACCGAGGCCGGGCTGGCTTTGGTTCCATCCATGTGAACCTGCAGTGACCCAGCTGATGGCTGTGGAGTTTCTCTCTATTTACACAGGGGAAAATGAGGTCAGAATTTGGCCTGTGTTTTTAGCAGTAACCCATGGCAGGAAGAAGGGCGCAAGGTTCCCTGGATGCTTTCATTTCGAGCCTACGTATTGGCAATAAGGTATTGACGTTTTTATTTCTTAGCTGTGGTGGGTGATGACTGGTGACGGTAGGGCATCTGCCTGTGTGTGGGTTCAAGCAGCAACGAGCTGTTCCTTGTCAGCCTGTGCCTCCAGACCAGCCCTCCTCCTTCCCATGACAACTGGGCAGTCAAACAGACCCTGAGAGCTGACGTCAAGTGTCAGGGATTTGGCCACTGAATAATTACAGCAACGAAAATAGCATCCCCTCTCCACCCCTTCCTTCCCACACGCTCCTGCTGAATCCTGGCTCATAAATGTCCTTTTTTCCCCCCCCATTCTTGGATAGGAAGCAAAACCCACATGTATTAGCTGGAACATATGGCAGAGGTTGGCTGCAGCCCATCAGTTCTGAAGGCCAAATACTCGCTTCTAGCTTCTTGTTCACTTAAAAAAAAAAAAAAAAAAATGCTGAGGAGGGGGAGAAAAACACGTTCTTTCCAGTTGGGATGAAAGGCTGGGTCTGTGCTCATGCTGAGATGGGAAGCAGATAGGGTGCGGGAGAGCATGCTGCTGCGCCGAGGAGCACGTCCCCCGCAGCGCGGAGGGGACAGGATGGCCATTGAGAGGTGGGCTGTGTGCTGGCAGCTGCCACTGCCCCACGTGGATGCTGGCTCTGCGGTCATGCCTTGTAAAAATCCTTTTTCCAGCATAGCAGATTACATCCTTAGGAGTTAAAATCCGGTCGCGGATCAGATGCGTGTTATGGGGATGCTTGTTGGCCGCAGGGACCAGCGCAAGGTGCTGTGCTGCTTTGTTTTGTACCATGATGCCTGTGGGATGTGTGTGCCTGAGCATCCTCCAATGTTGTGAGCACAGGTACCACCGCACAGAGCTGGTGTAACTGGGCTTGGACGCTGCTATTCACGTCAGGAATAGCTGCTGCTGTTCCAAGTGGCATCACTCCTTCCTCAGCATGGAGATGCATTGCCAAGCCCTCTGCTCCTCTTCAGTGCCAAGCTGCCCTGGGTCTTGCACAGCCTCCTCTCCCTCCCAACATAGGGGGGGTTTCTAATGGAATAAAAAATGAAGAAAAAAAGTTGTACACCAACTTGCTGCTTTTCATCATGGTTTTCCCAAACCATCTGCATTTGTGGCTGTGATCTCACATTGCGTCCCTGCAGCAACAGGAGCCTAAGACCATGCTGTGTCCTGTCAAGATTAGTGGAAGGAGCCCTGGCGTCCTTCTGTCTGCAGCTTTGTTGCAAAAACAGAGTGGGCAAATCCTGCGTGAATGTGTTGCAGGTAGGGCACAGCCTAAACCCACAGCTCTTTGAGGTCTCCTGCAGGCACGATGTGGAGATGTGCTGAAGTTCATAGCCCAGGACTGCGGTGGGGCGGGGGACACAGTGTCTTTTGAAGATGGAGCCAGCCGTGTCCCTTCCCAGAAAAGATCAGTGTGGTACAGAGAGAAGGAGCTTGGAAAATATGCTTGAAAATATTTGCTGAAGGTGTTGCTGTGACTGCCCAGGGACTGAGCCGGAGTCTGTTGATTCCCTTGCTTAGAAAGTTCTGTTTTTCAAGTGGTTTTTGCCAAGGCACTGCCTGTTCTGAGGCTTATATTCTGGGGCATCCGTGTCCTGAGTTACTCTGTCTATTTGGAAGCAGATGAGAATCCGCAAAGTTTCAGCGAAGCAGCGTGAAAAGAAGAGCACTGACTCGCTGTATGCTGTGCTGCTGCTGGAGGATGGCCCTGTGCAGGGCTGCCAGTGTCACACAGAGCTCTGCAATCGAGCAAAATGCTGGAGGGGTGGGCGGGAAAGAGCCTGGTGTCTTCCTCATTCTCCTTATAGAGCTATGTAACTTGTTTTATTTTTTTAATGCACTGGTATTCCTGAAGTACTTCATTGAAATGAATGTTTCATTTTGTTCTCAAGAATCTTTCTTGGGATAAAAACGGTGAAAGGGCTTTTGGAGTAAGTGGGTGATTAGGGATTGCTCAGAGGGGAATCACATAGCTTTTGGGAAAGGCTTCTGCTTCTTGGTGGTGTCCCCATGTCTGTTGATCCCTTGTGAGGGAAGGGGGTTGGAGCAGCCTGAGCAGGTGATGCTGGGGCATGTGGTGCAGTGCCTTGCTGTGCACCCCAGGCTGTGCACGGACACGCTGGGGTGCTGCAGCGACTGCAAATCCCTGCTGGGAAGGCTGGTCTGAGTCTCACAGGGCTCCAGTACTGCCACCGCTGGAGCAGGCACCATGTCACACAGCTCTGTGCGCCATGAACCTGGAGAAGCTCCCCCAGTTGTCTCAACTCCTCCAGTTGTCCATCATGCTAGAGGGAAGGAGTAGGGAGAAAAAAAAAAGGAATGAAAAGAACGGAATCGCTCCTGCATTCAGTCACTTCTGTTCCCCTTGGTTTAAATGCCAATATCTTTTGGCAGCCAGTTGTTCCCCTCATCCCTCGGTTGGCAGCTTTACTCCATTTCCCTTAACGTAAGCATTGCATCCCTCTGTCCAGATGTCAGTGGCTCTGCTGCTTCCCCAGAGCCGCCTCTGCGGGGTCAGCCATGAGCTCGCCGGCTGTGCCGGCCCATCCAAGCATGCTTCTTTCTCCAGCCACCTTGGCTCGCTCGGTTACTGCTAATAAAAACTCAATCTCAGACGGGATCCTTTTACGAGGAAAGCAAACAGCAAATAAAAGAGCAGCGCGTGGCTTTAGGAAGCGATGTTTGTCAACTGCGCGTCCCTTTTGTGCAGCCCCGGCCGTGCTGTAGGCTTCTGGGTGCTCACCACTGTGAGCTCGGCACCTTTCCAGCTGGAAACGCTCCCTTGCAGTTGCTATTTCTGTGTCGTGCTTTTCCAGCCATGCTTCCTGCTGCTCGGATTTTCTGTCCCCCACTGTGCTTGAATGCAGGGTGAGGGTCTCGTTCTGGTAGCCTCAATGACTTGGGTTTGCAAAGTTATTGGTAAAGGTTTGCTGAGGCAAAACACGTGCCCACCAGAGCCCAGTTGCTCCCCAGTGCCGCTGGGCGATGGGAAGCGGAGTGAACGGAGGTTCGTTGAGGGGAAGCATCCTTGCCATGTGTGGGGCATGGAGGATGAGGCTGGTAGCTCCCCTGGATGTGCAGGGAGCTCTGCTCACAGAAGCTGGGCTCTCCAGTGCTGCAACCAAAGCTCTGGGAGCCAGGTGCCCAAGCTCAGCTCCGAGGTTAACAGAAGAGAGTTCCCCATCGTGAGGAGCTCCTTCCAGCCGGATTGCTGTTTAGGTTTTGGATGTGCAGGAAAACAATCCCTGCAAAATGACTTTTGCACTGCAGTACAAGGCTTCCTGCAGGGATGTTTGTAGCTTCAAATCACTGTTATTTTAATCAGCACACTTCTGGTTTTCTATATCTATTTTTGGATGCTTGCTTTGAAATCACACTCGACGATAGCATCATAAATACACCATTTTAGCTTTGAGTGTTTTCTTAATCCAGAGAAACCAGGTAGAGGGACCTGAATAACCATATGCCTGGATTTTTTTCTCTGAAAGTTACAGCACTCAGAGCTGTCACAGAGCTGCCAGCAATCAGTGCACTCAGTGATCTTGGAAGGCGCAGTGTAGAAACTGTCCTGTCCTTCATGATTCCTTTGAGAAGTATTAGATAGGAAAAGTTTGCATACTTCAGGCTTTCTGTTTACGTTCCTGTTGCTTTGCTGTTATTTTATGTGTTGGATGTTACAGTTCAGCTCCGCAGTGGAATTGTCAGCGCGGTCAGACAATGGAGCCGTCTCTGGTGTTGCAGCCAGCCTGTGCTGAACAGCAAAATCTCGCTAAGTAGGGTTGACAGTTGTGCTCTTACACTCTCTGGGTGTGCATCTGTGGGCTCTTTCCATGTGCACAGACGTGTGGAGCTGGGGTGATGTGTAGGAAAACCCTGCTTGTGTTTGCCTGTGCTGCACAGCTGAGACAGGAGGGGTTTGCTCAGGTGTGAGGGACAGCAGTGCTTGTCCCTGGCCAGTGAGGGATTCCTGCACTGGGGCAAGAGTGTCACAAGCCTGGAAAGCAGAAAGATGGAGCTGAGCCGGTACCTCTACTTGCTGGGGACTTGCGTCAATGATGACGGATCACACTGATGCTGTGCCGAAGCACAAAGGCTGCGTTGTGTGTTGAGCTGTGGATTTTCAGCCCCGAATGCTGGATTTTCATTCTGCATCTTTTCCCACCACCATCTGCTGTGCTTGTTCTTGGTTCAGAAAACCTTAGCTGATGGGGAGGTCACTTTGGTCACCTGGGTGTCCCTCGAGACAGAGATTTTGACTGAGGATGTTGGGCAGCTGACCGCAGAATGAGGGAGATGTGAGTGGCTGATTTCCCTTTAGGTGATGGGGGCGTGATTTGGTAGCTGTAGGAAGAATTGATACAAATCAGCCTTTTCCTTGGAGAAAGGGAATAAATGGCCCAATAAAACCAAGCTGGCTTTCATTCTGTAGTGGAGTTTTTCTGCTCAGCACCATACACAGCTGGTGCTGGGCTGCCTATACCGAGGGTAAGACAGGCACAGATGTGTGGACACTGTGTTTCTTGTTGCAGCTGAGCTGCTTATGATTAAATAGGCCAAACACCTCATGCTCGGCAGGTTCTTCGCAAATGTAGGAAGATACTTCTCTATTGCAGTGAGTGTGCGATGCTTACAGTGCTTTATTTGGGAGCAAGTGACCCAGAGAGGTGCTGCTGTGGCCACTTGCAACACTTATTAAGGCAGGATGGAAAAGTCTGGGAGTAGTCCAGTGCAGCCCAGGTTTTGTCAGGGTAGAGGCAGAAAGGGAAGCAGCGCTCCGTGCCCTCACTTACTCATCAGTGAAATGAATTTGATGTGCAGGAATTACACACCACACACTTGGCACCGTAAGACATAACCAACATTGCTTGTTTGGAGAGCCTCAGATGCACTGCATGATGTCTGCGCATGCTGCGAGTGAGCTCCAAGGGGAACAGCATGCATAAACAGTAGCAGATTAATTAAAAATGTCCTGCCCTGCCAGAGACAAGTCCAATTACGGGAGCAGTTTGCTCAGTCAGTAGCGCTGCCTGGCTTATTAGGAAAACATGAGCTAACTGTTCTCCTGGTTGCAACGGGTCATGGAGCAGTGTGACCAGTTCCCACCATCATCCTTACAAACATAAGGATGCTGTACAGCAGACATTTCTTGTTAGGCAGCCCTGATTACCTTTACAGAGATCTCTTTGACCTTGGCACCTTTTATTTTATTCCAGATGTCCTGCCCTGAGCTGCTGCTGCTCAAAACCCGATGACGTCCCTAAGAGTTGGGGGGAAATAGAGCATCTCAGATAAGTGGGAGCCCTAAATCATTGCCAGGTTTTAAAATAACAGTGCTCCTTGTTTGGGGCCTTTAAAACCTGATAGGATCAATGTAGGAAATGTAACCCAAGGGGATTTTTTTGGAGTGGTTTCTGAGTTAGAAATGCTTTCTGGTGGGGACCTGGACTGACTCTGGAAAGCCAGCTGGCTTGTCCAGGAGCAACAGCTTTCATTTCGCAGAGCAGGATGTGTCTGGCCTGGGATGAGAGGTGAAGTGGGTCTACTCAATGTTCTTAACCCAGCCCAATCCCTCTATCACATCACCGCACCATGCCATAAATCCCGTCGCATCATCACACCACAAATTGCTCTGAGAATCTACTCTGCACACCTCTGTATTTCTTTCTGCTGAACCTCATCAACAAAAACCCTACTGTCAGCAGGAGGTGGTGAGAGGAGGGACAGAGCCATCCCCTCCGTGGGGCTGAGCAGGGGGACAGCTCCATCCGGAGCTGTGCTGCTTGACAAAGGTCGCTGCAGGTGCTTCTCCCTTTGCAGCAAAACTTATCTATTTTTCATTTACCTTTGCTTGAAAAGAAAAAAAAAATCGCTGCTGGAAAAATGCTTATTTCAACATCCATTGAGAGGTTTTTTTTTTTATTTTGGAAAGTAGATATCCTGCTTAATTTCACATCTATGGCACCATAAACTGTAATTTCAGCTCTGCAGCATGTCTCAGTTTGTCTTCCTCCCGCGGGAGAGCCAAAAGAGAAATATAAGTGAGGGAAATGGAGGAGGGAACAGAAACTGCAGAGGATCCACGGGGGAAGGAGCCGCAGCATTGCGTAAGCTCGGCAGGTCCCTGTGCCGAACAAGGAGGAGGTCGTGGGGATGCAGTCCCATGGAGGGGCACTCACCTTTAGCAAGTTTTGAGGAGGATAAGTAGTATGGGGTCAATTTGTCCTGGAAGGAGGAACTTGCTAAAAGGCTGGATTTGAACTTCGTGGAGAAAAATTGGAGCAATGGTCCTTGCTGGGAGCTGAGCAGCTCTGCTGCTGCTGGGAAAGAGCATCTTAGCCTGTTCATAAACACCCCTTCTGCTACAAAGTGAGGATTTCCAGGGGCTTCTGGCCTTTACTTTAGCAAAAGGGTTGTGTGACTCAGTGCCCAAAGCTCTGCTTTGCCTGGGACATACATCTTCCAAACCAATTACAGAAGTATCGATGTATCAAACTGCTCCGTTAGGCCTTTTGCAGAGCTTGGCAAGGAGTCCTGTTGATTTGGGACATCTTGGAGCTTGCTTGTGCTTAGGAGCTCACACGCAATCATGGGTGCAGGGTTTTAGGAAAGAAAATACCAGTTGTATTCCTTGAATCCTTCAGAGTTTCCCACTGGAAGAAAACTTGGCAAAAAATTATGGCATCCTGAATTTGTAAATGTTTGCTTCTTTGTTCGCATTTCCTCATATCCCCAGAGGAATGAAGTCATTTATTTGATTTGCCCTGCTGCCTCGCACTCAGGCTCATGAATGGTAGGGAACAAGGCTGCGAGTATGAATAGTCTGGCCACATGTGGTTTTGAAAGACGTGTTCGCTTGCACATTGGTGTCCGAATGGAGTAGCTGGCTCTGAAATGCTATCAGTAAGGCTTTTGAGTAACTTAAAACCTTTCTAGTAGATGCTTAACATTTCTTCCACTCTGACATTGTGTAAGCCCCTGTTGAGGTTTCATTACCTCAGTAACCACAGAAAAGCAGCCTGCCTTTTTGCTGAAACCTTCCCCACAAAGGTCTGGATTCATAGATTTCTTTTTTATTTTTTTTCCCTTAAATGTAGAGCACAGCTTATTGTAGTCTAAATACAGAGTAGAAGGCTGAGCTCACATATGGATCTGGGTGGCAGTCATGCTAAAGGTGGGGTATGAATGTGTCTCATCCCCAGGCTGTGTCAGGGCAACTTTGCACTAAATTTGGGATGGAAGACTACTAATTCCACTAATGGAAGATGACCTGTATAATTTTCAACATAAATAGGATATTCAGTGCTTTCTTTAGAGTGGCTTATAAAAGCCAGGCCCTAACAGCTGCCATTTCATGGGCAATTCTTGGTATTTTCCATGCTTTGAATAGCCCCAGAGCTTCAGCTTGTGCTCTGGTGGGAGCTTTTGCTTCACACCTTCCCCATCTTTTCTCCAGAAGTCCTCCCTGCAGACTGCCAGAAACTCGAGCATTGCTTCAGAGATTCATCACGGGGTCTGTGGGGGATTATGGTTTGGGGGGAGTCACAGGATTTCTGTATTGCTCCTTCTTTAGGGTATGGGTTTCTCTGCAGAGGGACTTCAGCCCTACCCAGGGCAGCGTGTGTCCTTCTCAGCATGAGCGACCCCTTCCTGCTTTCACCACCAACCCCATCGAGGCTGCCTGCAAACTGGTAACTGGTTCCTGCTGCTGGTAACATAGACCAGAAGAGCTACCCAGGAAAAAAAAAAAATATATATATATATATGTATGTATGTGTATATATATATATTTTTTTCCCCAACCTTTCACCTTGGCTGGTTTCACACCAGGAGACAGTGATGGCATATGCCGCTGTCACTCACAGAACCTAAAATCTCCTCTTGAAAAATTTGGGCAAACCTAAGCCAGCAGCCAATGCATTGAGCTGCTGAAGACTTCATCTCTCTGTGGGATACTGCCAGGACTTTTTAGCATTAGGAAAGATTTTAATTTTTGGCTTTTTTTTTTTTGAACCCTGAATGCCTTCTGATCTGACCCTAAACAATGAAATCAATGGCAAAAATGATCACCAAGTGAAAAGGTTTTTGCATTGAACCTCTTGAACTCTCTATTTAGATATGATCAAGTTCCACTTGTCTGTGCTGGAGGGAAGCAAAGAAAAAGCGCTTTTTAGGCACCAGGCAATGCACTATATTTGTCTCCTCAGTTTCTCATTTTCTTTTTTCTTTTTTTTTTTTTTTAATTCAGACACCTATAAAATTCAGGGATTATTATTTTTGGCACATGATCATTCCTATTTTCAGAAGCATCCAGAGCTGCTCCAAATGCTGCAGTTATTGCTGCTGGGGGAATCGGTGCCAGGCAGCTGCTCTCCATTTTTTGGGAATTTAACAAAAATTCATGGTGCTTAGCCAGCGTTTTGTGCTTATCAAAGCCTCTGCTTTCTGAGGTTCATTAATCACATTGTTTGTTGCTTAAGCAGCAAGGTAGCAATCAGACGGAAATGATTGGTGCTGTTTGCTCATATCCGATGCAAAGTTGTTGAAGTATGAAAAGATGAGAAGATGCCTCAGTACTGGGAAAAAAAAGCTGCTACTACTGTATTTGCTCTAGGGGGTCCAAGGCAAGAAGCTTACCTAAGCTGAGCAAATAAGCACACAAAGTTCATCTAACAGCTTTCCTGTTTCACACTGGTGACGTCTTTTTTCTTTTTTTCCTTAGCTAATTTTTTTTTCGTGTGTAATCTGTGCAGAGCCAGTGTGTGGTTCTGCTCTGTGGCAGGGCTAATAACAGGCTTACAGACTTCTGGAGTTTGTGGACTCAGAGCCTGCAGTGCTTGGACTGATGTGGCAGATAAATTACTGAGAGGTGAGTCGAGGAATGAGCCTCGCTTTGTGACCATGGGCAGAATCTGCCTTCACCCAATAAAGTGAAAAAATATGAAGAAGCTAGAAGTTTGATCGTGTGCTTTGCTACAAATCGCATCACGCTTGTTAGAATTATACAATTTAAAAGAAAATACTAAAAGGCCCTAGTAAACTGCCTCCCAGAGAATATAAAATAAATAAATAAAAAACCAATGAGTGACAGAAGGGTAGCAACAGCAAATGGACCAGCAGGGCTGCTCTGTGCCCTGTTCCAGTTGGCGTGGGTCTCTCCAAAGGACCTGCAGCCCATCCCTTTTTCTCCTCAATGAGTTAATTTCAGTCATGTATGTTCAGTGCTCCAGCTCTTGTGCAGGTGGGAGGTTCTGCTCTACATGCAGATAACTGCATGAAGAAGAAGGCCTCACCGTGCCCTGGGGATCACGCTGAGCTGTGTGCCTCGGCAGGCAGACAGGAGTTCTCTCTTCATTAGAAAGCTGTGAGTGTTTGATCTAACCTTGTCATGGAGCAGCAGGTGGGAATTGCCACCAGCAATCTCCTTCCCATGCTGGCTGCTCTCAGGTTAATCAGCACAGCCACCTGTTTCCAGCCTGTGGTTCTGGTGTGACCGAACCAAATCCACAGGTAGGGTGTAAGAGGGGCACAGCTCCTGCTCTTTCCTTAATATCCCCAAGACAGAGGTTTGCCACTTCTTTTGGTGACAGCAGACGTTATCACTGGGTTCCTCTCTGCATGCAGGTGACAGGGCAGTGAAACCACATTGCCATAAAAGCTGTGGCACCAGAGCTGCTTCCCCTAAGACAGCTGACATTTCACACTTCCTACGGAGAAAATCTTGCTGTAATCTCCTAGATAAGGAAAATATTTTTATTTCACCTCCCTTTCACCTCCTGTTATGCAGCTTGTGCCACAACTGCACATTTCTGCAGAGGGAGGAGGAGGCTCTGGGTTACCGCAGATGCTGTCTTACCCCCTTATAGCTTGCTGAGCCAAGCAGATGCAGCCCAGGGATGATGTAGGTTGCATCTCAGACTTCTCAGGGTTTTCCACCCTTGCAGACCTCCCAGCTGGTCATTGTGGTTTCAGCCAGAAATAGAATTTAAGGGACTTGATTCATCCCCGGGTATTTCCTTCAGGGAAAGAGCAGAGGAGGGTCCTGGATTTTCAAGTATTTTCTGTGCAGGAAGCAGGCTTGATCCTATTTCTTCAGGAGCTCATCACCTGAAGCTCTGGCGTGTAGCCCTGCAAGGTATGGGATCTGGGAACTGCTCCTAGCTCTAAGCCCTTCGCTGGGATGTGGGGATTGCTGTTGCTGGCACCGTGTCAAAGGAAGCGATGCTGAATAGGTCAGAGTAGAAATACCAGCATGGCTTTCTCTAGAAAGTTGCAGAATGGACCCAACTTGTGCTGAGGACCGTTTGTCCACAGTGTTCTGCAACCAGGAGCCTGAAGTTTGGCATCTCATCCCACAGGAGAGCAACTGAGTAAGTTTTTGGAAGCCCTGAGCATTGACAGCTGCCAAGAACCCCACACTGCCATTCTAGAGGCAAACGCTGATGGTGCCCTCTCTGGCTTTTACCCCTTACACTGGGGAGTAAGGACAGTTTTGGGATGCGATGTTTCTGGTTGCGATGCTGGCTGCTGAAGCACTAGCTGGGAAACTTGGCTGGGCTGGGAATTACTGTGGTCCTGGTACAGAAGGGAAGGTGGGGAAGATGGTGGAAGATACCTATATTGTGATTGTTGTCCAGAAGATACTTTTTCAGAAAATAATATTTATACTTCTTTCACAACTTTGCTTATAGGCAACCAGCCTGGAACGGAGCCTGGAAAATGTAGAGAGTCATGGGCTTTTTCATCCTAGGTCATGCACAGCCTCTTCATCTGGGCTTTGGCCCCTTGAGAAAGAGCAGAGCTCTGGTTTATTTTCCAGCTCACAGCCAGGGAAGTCTAGTCTCATGGAAACTGGATCCCTACAGAAGAAAAATGTAGAGGGTGTTGGTTGATTTTCTTTGCCATTTATCTTGCTGGAGAATTGGAAGTGAAGGACTGCAACAGAGACAGGTATATCAGCCCCTGATTAATGTGGGTTTTCTAGCGTGTTTTGGGACGAATCCCAGTTTCCTTTGGTTATTTTTATCCTAAGAGGTGTGAAGTGCTAATCTGAATTTCACCAGGCGAGTTATTGGTGCTGCTCACACAACAGACGCTTCTGCTGTGTGACGTGGTGAGGAAACAAGAAGCTCGAGGCACTGACCTTGCACTACTGATCGATTTTCTGCTCCTTCAAAGATACCTGTGATATCAGCTAAGCAAATTTTTTTGGTCTATCTCTTTCCCAGCTCCACACCACTGGGTTCAATAAGGTGCCCAGGAACAGCATGAAATCAGAGGTCGCACTGCCCGGCCAGTGCAGGGCTCCTTTGACTTCTGCTTTCAGGAGTCATGGTTGGAAGGGAATCAGTTTCCCACCTGGAATTTCCTGTTTGGGTGGTGGGAAGCTTGTTAGGGATTCCAATCTTAATTGGGAATTCTCTGTTTCAATAAAGATGCCTTCCAGATAAACCCGAGTCACATTCCAGATGTGTCATAAACCCTTCCCCGCAGTCCTTCTCCTTTGAAGCTCCTCGCAATAGCAGGCTATTGCCATGCAGCGCAGAAACCACATTTGGGTTTTCTGGTGAGAAAACCTATTTGTCCCAGGCTTTTTGTAATTGCTGCTGTTACTCCTAGTAACGTTGTGTGCGCTGGAAAATAGATGATTAATGGTATGGAGGAGTAGGGGGAGAGGTTTGTTTTTGTTTTTAAGCAACTGACCCAAGAGTAGCTGTATCCAGTTAGACTAAAGGTCCCTAGGAGTGGTCAGCAGTGGGCATTCAAGGAAGTTTGTTGTTGTTGTTGCTGTTTTTGTTTTGGCACTCTGCTGGACTCTCTTTAGCTTGTGTTCACTTTTTCCAAGGCATAGACATTGCATTTCTTGTGCTTGTGTCCTCTAGTTGGACTGTTAGGTCTTATGGTAGGTTCCCTTGAGGTCCTCTGTTGACTAGGGCAGCACACATTCCTCAAGTTCTCGTGCTTGCATTCCTGCAGAAATCAGATAATTTGCCATGCAGGTGTATCCTCTGAGATTGTAAATCTAAGGCTGGCTTAAAAATAGGTAGGGCTAAAGATATAACTTCTACTGGAGGCGAGAGCTTGCAGGAAGGACTCTTCCTACTGAGGGACCTGCTGCAGCTACAGACCAAGGGGCAATGACGCCTGCTCATGCGTGTTACAGCATGTGCAAATGCGCAGATGTTTGGGAGGCCACGGGACAAAGGCAGCACTTCCTGCTGGAGATGGCCCCTTTGCTGAGAAAGTTTTATTCAGGGCCAAAAAAGCAAGAGCAGAAGAGTCCCACGGGTGGTTTCTTGTGGTCCTTTTCCAGAGATGCTGCTGATTTAATGCTTCCTGTTGTTCAGTGTTGCAGTGGGATTTTCCTATCCCCAGGGCAAGAGAGTTCATGGTGCTGAGCCCCCGTTTGGTGGTGTGCAGGGCAATGACCGCTGTGTGGACACAGGAAGGGATGCTGATGCCTGCTCAATCAAGTCGGAAAACAGCTGAATTCATTAGGAGGAGTCAAGAGCGGGGGCAGAGCTGTGGGGAATTGCTTGGCAGGCAGATCCCTGCCTTGCTGAGCTCTGGCTTAGGGGGTAAGATGGTAGCACCAGCTCTGAGCTAGCTGCAGGCAAAGGCTGCACAGGTCGTGCCGAGTGCCTTACTGCTCTAGGGAGCTGCCTGTGGTCACCCTGACAAGCAAATTCCCTTCTGCTGGGTAATGGTTTATCAGATCCAGACAGAGGAAGTCTCTCATCGTTCTCCTCCTCTGAGGTAACTCGTATTCTTTGTAAATTATCTTGTTTTACAAACTGAAAGCGCAGGATACAAGAACAGTGGTTAAAAATCTGCTCCAAATAGCACTCAAGCAGATGGAAACTTAATATAGGTCAGGTTGCTGTGCCAAATTCCAGCTATCCAAATTGGATAGCTGACTTTATGCTTTCCTAGATCCCCTCTCAGATGTAAGCATCACTAAGCTGCACGACCCGTGCATCCCTGTTATAATCATCTGTGGAAAAAGCCACAGGGAAGACATTCTCCTTCAGATTGAAGCTCTTAGATGAGCTCTTCTTAAAAAAATGGAGGTGTGTTTTCCACCTTTCCCTTTCACTCTGTTATTTGTGGGTCCAAAGAGGGCTGAAAACCTGTCCTCACCACATCTTGGTTTCATGCTTACCGTGAGCTGCTGATACACAGGAGCAGAGACCAGTCCGTGAGTGCGCTGTCACTGCAGGAGGGTCACCGTCCTTTGCCTGTGCAAGAGAGCAAATCTGATGTCCTTTGCTCTTAATACATCTGCCACCCTGTCGTTATGATTTCAGACAGCTTTATGTATGCCCTTTTTACTCTGTGTGCGTTAGCTGTTGCTAGAGTCAGAGTTCAAGATAGAAAGAACAGAATTTTAACCGTCCTTCTTTTCTTTTCCTTTCTTTTCCTTTCTTTTCCTTACTCCTCTCTCTCTCTTTTTTTTTTTTTTTCCTTTCTCTTCCCTTCTCTTTGGGATGATGGGGGGGAGTTAAAGTTCGTTTGTTTATGGCTGAGCACATTTTGTCAGCCTTCCAAGCAGCAAGTAGTGCTTGGCAGGGTGATGCTGAGACTGCATAAGCCAAAAATTATAAATACCTTGAAATTAAGGTTGTACGCTCCCAATTTCAGTTTTTATAGGGGGAAAAAAATATTGCTTCATGTTACAGAAGGAAAGTGGAAGAAGTGGAGAAAATCCAGTGTTTCAAGCAAGTTTTAATCCAAGAAAGGAGTCCAAACAAGGGCTGTCAGCTTGTGGCCTCTACAGACGGGGTGATCCCGTAGGAGGACGTGAGCTCTGCAACGTGCTCGTGTGCCCGGGGCTGCAGCTCTGCTGCTGCTGGGGTATGGGTAGAAGGGGCCAGGGATGACTGGAGGATGCTGCTTCCAAAGTGAGGAAACCCTCTTGTGAAGAGGGATTAGATGTGAGAGGCCCTTCACACTGATTAGATAAAATTTTGGGAGGAGGTGGACAGGAAGATAGATAGGAATGGGCATCTTCTGTAGATGTCTCCACCCTGAAGCATGCCCGTGCTCTGCATTGTCTCAGTGTTTTACCTGTAAAATAAGGCCCATAGCTGTGAATAAATTCATTATATTTGGAAAATCTCATAATACGCCCATATTAAAAAAAAAAAAAAAGGCAGATACAAACCTGCATAAAACTCTGGGTGAGAACAGTTGCAACGGAGTTTTAGTAAGAGACAAGCCATGATTTACTGGAGAGATGACAGTGGGGCTTAGGGAAGAGCTGAATTGATTTACTCCTGCTTTGTTAATTGAAAAAAGCTCCCAGTGAGAAACAACACAGTACATTTCTGTCAGGAGCTGGCCACCAACATTTAAATACCAGCTATGGTTTTGCCCTATGGTGTGACACAGCAACCCCAGTTAGCAATATGTTGTAATTAATGTGTCAGTTCCCTCCTCTGAAACAGGGAGATCAAAGATCTTTAGAAAATGCTTCCTTCCCACATGGAGGGCTATTCCTAGTGTTATTTTTGGAACTGGGGTTACCATAAGTTTTCCAGGAAGAAAATTGCAAATCTCAGTGCTCTGCAGGCCATCTGCTTAATTTCTTCTTCTTCTTTCTTTTTTTTTTTTCCTTCTTTTTAATACATGAGACATTTTGGAGCCTGTGTGTAATCAGACAGTCCTGTTGACTGATTCTGGCATGTTGCAGAACAAACACCTTGTATCCCGGACCAGATGTGGGGCAGCTAATGAGGTGTCTGCAACCAGAGTGTGAAAACCTGAAGCTGCAGCAAAAGTTTGGAATTCGATACCTGTTGAGGTAATGGAAATTAGTGTTTTAGACAGAAGAGAGAGCGCAGATTTGGGGAAAAGTGCTATTAAAGGCAGTGAAGCAATACGTGGATTAGAAATGAGGGGGGTTACTTTGAAATATTTAGTTTTATTCAGCATGTTGGCAGGGTTGTCACTGTCCTGGGGCAGTCCTGGTGGGAATGAACTGGGATCAGTGCGCTGTGTCCCAGCTGCCACTGAAGTCCCTGCTGCCAGCAGTTGCAGGAAGAAAGCCAAAGAGCAGCTAGAAAGTGATGTCCCTGGAGAAGCTTTCGTGGTGCTTCTTTGCATTTGATTATGTTCTACTGCCAGGAAAACAGGACTTGCAAACTTATAATTGTAATCCACAGTTTGCTTTCACCTGGAGCATGGTTTTGTGTCTTACACTGAGAGCCTGGACAATGCCTGTGTGGATGGCAGTTGTGTTTCTAAGCAGGGTTTGGAGCAAGGGAATAGGTGCTGGGTATGGGCTGCGAGCGGTGACACAGCCACTTCTCCTCCCTGGCCACCCGTAGGTGGAGATGGGATGGTTTTAAAAAGGGGCTCTTCTGGGAGCTACCAGGGAATGCTGGATTATTTTCTGCCTTGGCAGGAACAAGAAAACAGCTTTGCAGCTGTGTCCCTCAGTCCACCATCACTCATTTTGATGTGCTTTATCCTCCAGCCCCACAGCTTATGTGCATAACACAAACTGTTGGTGATCTTATGTTATTTTATTTTTACACTTCATCTTTTGATATCTCCTTTGGAGTGTGACAGGTGGCAAGGGCAGGACTAGCAGGTCTCGTAGCTGGAGGAGATGTGTCTCTGCATTCCCCTTGTGATGGTATCCTTAAAATGTGCATAGTGGGACAGCAAGGAGACTGCACACCATCTGAGGCAGATCTTCTGTCTTCCCAGCACCCTGGCCTCTTTGGGAACATGACCCAAGAAGCAGTACCAGATGCAACAATCCCACCCAACAGTAGACCCTGCTGCTTTGTATTACAGTGATTTCAGGCTGTAACATGGGGGTTTTGGACAGGAATGGGGAGAAGCCGCCTGGTGCTGTCCTGGGGCTGCAGAACTCCCTTCAAATGTGCAAAATTGGATTTAATTTCAAATGTAAAATTTTTCTGGTAGCATTCTCCCAAAATAGCAAGGAATTTTTTGCCTGGTTTTGGAAATTCCTCAGACGATGTGGATTTTCCCTGTATCTTGCTATCACCAGGTGTTGCATGTGTTGCTACTATCTAGACAGACAGGAATGGCTATTTTAAATTATCCTTCTTAGTTGAGGGCTTTTGCTTCTCTTTGGGACAGTTCTCTTCGCTCATATTCCTTTGGGAAACTCCGTATGTTTGTTTTCCTCTTGCCTGTTTGGCGTGCTGAAGCAAAATGACGTGACTGACCTCCAGGGTTACAGATGAGGCCTCGTTTCCGCTCCCCATTTATTTAGGAAAGCTGCAGGAAAATCTCAGAAGCTCTGTAGATATTGCAGATAAAAGCAGAAGCTGAATGGTTTGAAGAGGTTCGGCACTTTGGAAACGTGTAAATATTCAGCCAAGAGAGAAGTGGAGCATGAATGCATGATAGATTTACTGGGTGTCCTTGGCAATGTTCACCCTCGTTGAAGCAGAGGAGGAACAGCCTTCACGTCTGTGTTCTTTTGGGTTTTTAAAGCATGAAATCTCTGCAGCCAAGCATCACCAGCCTGAGCCTTGCCACGCGTGCCACTGTTCCCCTGTCGCCACTGGTTTGCAGCTTCTGAACGCTGCCTGTGGGAGAGTCGCTCGGTGTTTTTCCCAGGGATTTTGGAGTGTGTTTTTGGCACTACGTGCATCACATAAAGTCCCCCTGGAGTGAGGAGGAAAGCTGTGTGCTGTTCCCCACCAGCTCCAGGAGTCCTCCCCTTCCCCTGGATCTGTCCCTTACGAGGAGTTTGTGGGGAGATGATGGCAATGCTGAATTGAGCTCTGCAGGGCCAGGGAAAGCCTCTCTGCTCTGCAATCTGCTGTAATACACATCGGCCTGTGGGACAGAGCGGGAAATCCTCCCAGCCTGTGCAGGCAGGGACCACTGCGTGCTTCTGGGTTTGTGCAACACAGTCTTCAGTGATGGTGTTCCTGTTACATCTCCCAGGCTCTGGTTTAATCATCAGACTCCTTGCAGCATCCCTGCTTGTCCTGCCGTATGGGAGCAGAGGCTCTAAGGGAGTGAAGCCACAGCAATTCCCTGGGAGGCAAAGGGTAATTAGTGACAAGGCTGTTTACATATCAAGCTCCCTCTTTCTGACCCAGTGTATTTGGCACTTGAACACAGCTGCTGGTTTAATGCTGAAGCCATCCTTTTCCCAAGGAATGGCAATCTCAGCTGTGAGAGGAACGCTTAAAAATGTGTTGCCTAATTGCTCTTGCTTAATTAGAAGAAGGAGCGTGCCAGCTCCGCTTCCTGGCTGTGCTGCGGATGGGGGGCAAGCAAAGCTGGGAGGCTTGGGAAGCCTGGAGCAAAGTGGCTTTGTGTGGGTCTTAATGGTCTGCTGAATGCTGCTGAACTTCACTGGGATGCAAAGTTTTCTGTCTCCTGTGCTGCCTTTTCTTCCCCACACAGAGCAGGTTGGGAGAGCTGGTGTAAATTGGAAGGGTAGGTGCTGGGCTTAGCAAATCCTGGAGTCTCTTGCCAGCTATCCCCCTGGCTGCTGAGAAGCACTCCAGGCAGGACCCACTGGCTGCCGCACAGCATCCTCTGAATGTGCTTGTTTCCCCTGAAACTGGGCTCTGTGGTCCTGCTGCTTCCAGGTCTCTGCTCAGCATGGGGTAAGCAGGCAGATGGCTGCACCCACAGTGTGGACGTGCCTGGCACTTCACCTTTCTGTCCCTTTGGCTCTCAAGACCAATTTTGCAGGAATTTTATTTCTTTTTGGTAGCATTTTCCTAACTTGTGCTACTTGACTTGGAGATCTAGAGGCAGGAGAGGCTTGTGTAGTCCTGGTCTAGTCTGCAGAGGGGTCTGCTCCTGGGAGGCTGGGGGCTGAGCAGCCCTGCCCTGCTGCAGTCTGTGGTGGGAAGTGCAACAGGAGGCTGCTGAATTCCTGACTCAGAAGCCACCCAGCAGCCTGGCTTACGGCGGTAGCTGCTGCAGTGGAAAGGCTGTTCTCAAGCAGAACATCTACATTGTGCCTCTTGGATGGCTGGGGAGTGAGTGAAGGTATGAAAGAAGGGGTGGCTCTTTTGCTTTCTGGAGACTGATACCTGCAGCTAGACCCTCGTGAGCCCAGAGAGCAGTCAGATCCATCTGCAGAAACGCACCCAGCCTCTGCACTTGTTATATGGATGTTTAGACTTGGAAGGAAGGGCTCGGATGTGATATCGGATATAAAATCAAAGGTAAATGGTTGAGGCTATGCATATTCCATCTGCTGAATGCATCACAGGTAGCAGGGCTGGCTGTGCTGCCACTCCACAGTTCCCAGTGTCTCTCGTCAGGGAGAATTCCCATTGCATGCGTTACATCACTGCTCAGCTATGCAGCAACAGGGTTTTATTCCTTTTCCAGACCAGCTTTTAATCCACTTATTTTTCAGTAGGCCTGTTTGAACATAAATGAATGTAATTAAATGCGTCTTGCCCAGTTGGACAAAGGCAAGGTAGAGGGAGGAAGGCAGCTGGCCTGGAAAGAGCCACAAAGGCTTTGAAACTGCTGGGAGGTGCTCTGATTCTCGTTTGAGAGTTAGTGAGTGTCCAGCAAGGAGGATGCCAGGGAAAATGTGGTTTGTCCTCATGTGAATCGTCTTGATCAGAATCCTCCTGTTCTTTGCGGAAGTGTGTGGGACTCGGCAGGGGATGTGGTGAGAAAAATGAACGTCTGGGATCCCAGTTATTTCTGTTACGTGTGTGTGTGTGTGGGTCCTGCTATTGCTGTGGACCTGCTGCAGTTGTATGATCTGTTGAGGCACTGCACAAAGTATCTCTTAAGGTCATTGGTGTTGGAGTCACTCAGTTTTCTGCTGGATTTGACACAAGTAAGTCAATGAGATGTGTGTTATCACTTTCCCACCCCAAATTCCAGGATGCTAATTGCTTGTGCAGCATAGTCACCAAACCCCTAAAGGGCACTGCCAGGTCACAGAGACACAAAGAGATAAAAATACCAAGTCAAAAGTCAGTCTTTTCCCAATTATTTCCTGAACTAATTTAATTTAATTTAATTTAATTTATTTTTATTTTTATTTTTATTTTTATTTATTTATGATTCTACTTAAGGAATATCTGAGCCTGCAAGTCGGAGGGATATATTTAATTTGTGTTCGTTGGTGCATACAAAAATGGGTTATTGCTTAGGTGAAGTCTGCACCTGTGGCTGAGCAAAAGGAGGAGGCATGATCCCACCCTGTTCTTTTCCAAGAACCCAGCTGTTAGCAGATTTGCAGGAAAGAGGAAAATCTGCCGTGACCACTGCTGGCTGGTGGAAGCTGATGCATGTGTCTTAGGCTCTGCGTTTCTTTCTGTTCTCCTGCAGCCAACCCTAAAACACTCACGCACGCTGAAGCAGCAGCATAAGGGTCACGTCTCCGGCTGCTGGGGACCACTGTTGTTCCAGGCTGCAGCCAGCACCTCCTGGGCTCTCCAGCATCCCCCGGCAGTGCTGCTGGGTGAAGGAGCAGGAGCAATGCTCTCCTGGCTTTGGTGATGGGGGTGTAGCTGGCTCACTCCTTCCCTCCCCCTGGCAGCTCAGCGGGGGCAGCAGCCGCGCTGGAATCGTTTTGCTCACCCCCGTGGTGACAGCAGCAACATCAGGGCTGCGTGAGGAGATGGAGAGCAGCTGCTCAGGACATGTGAGCGATGAGAAAGCTCCTGCCGTGGCCTCCCAGCACCTCTCCTGCAGCCCAAGGGGCTCTGGACCTCACTGGGGGGACAGGAGTGCGGGGAGCCCGTGGGCCCCAAGCTGGAGTGGGACAAGGTCAGAGCCATCCCATTCCCGTGCTGGGAGCAGCAGGGTAGAGAGGGGAGTCAGTATTTCCAGCCTTGGCTTTTATGCTTTATTACTGCTGTTTTCAGCAGCCCTGTTTGGCAGGAGGAGCAGGAGGGGGCTGCAAACAATGGCTGCTCACATTTTCCAGCTGTCAGATACTTAAAGACATTAACTCCCCAGCCCCTTATTTTTTTCTTTTTAATTTTATTATTATTTTTTTCGCTGGCACGGCCAGCTGAAGCGCTGCCAGCAGCCAGCTCGACCCAAGTCCTGATTGCTGCCCTTCCCCTGCTGGGGACCCCGCTCTGCTGCATGCCCTCTGGCAGCACTGGGGCTGCGTCCTGGTAGGAAACAAAATGCCCAGTGGGGCTGAGATGGGGTGGAGGTCCCCAGTCTTTCCCTCCCCTCGAGGAGTTGTCAGTGTACATTAAGTAGGTGGATGTGTGGGAGGGAAGTGTCTCATTGAGAGCAAGGAAATAATTTGTTTTCTGTATGGAGAAGGTGTCTGTTCTCTGCGCAGCCTATTCAGCAGCAAAAGCCATCCAGTCCTGGTGTCCTGGGAAAGGGCCTGGGGTTTTTTCCAGCTCCATCATTCTGAACAGCCACCAAGTTAACCATTTGTAGCTCCTCAGCAACCCCCTGCAAAGGCTGTCAGTCCAATATCATTCATGCCCTGAGCTTTCTCCCACCTTCCTGCTCCCTGCGGCTTACATCCGAGCTGCGAGCAGCTGAAGTTTGAGCCGTGCAACCTGGGGTTTCCAGTCACCTTTGTGAGCCCTGCTGGTGCTTAGGCAGTTTGGGGTCGAAGGGCAGCTGAGCTCAGAGCTTGCTGAGCCGTGCTGCAGCCTGGCCAGACTCCCAGGGTGTGCCAGGTGCCTGGCTTTGTCCTTCAGGACATGGTCCTGGCACCGGTGTCTGAGCGTGTTGAGGATTTGGTGGGAGCAGTATCCACAGCAAGTGAGTCTACAGCAAGTCTGCTCCAGCAGTGGGGTCTTCTTTAGGGGCTGCAGCTGCCTGATTTGTTCAGTTATTCTTGCGAATTAACTGACAACTCATATTCAGCCTTCTGTGGGGGTAAGGTTGCTGATGGAAGAGACATTCAGCAGAGCGGAAATAGGAAAAATGCCTTTGGACTCTGCTTAGTTCTTTGAATTCTGGAGCTGAGATGCATCGCACAGCTCTAAAATGATCCTTTTTGCCTAGCTTTGAGTCTAGGCATGCAGCTTGTCCATGTTATGATATACATTTTTTATAAAAGTGCATGCAAGTCTGTACAAACACCGTACAGTTTGCATGCTGCTGCAACGTGCCTGCTGCTGGCTATGAAGATGTTTGTGGGTTTGGATGATAAGTGCTCTACAGCTTTCAGGAAGCTTTGGAGCAGGAGCATCCTCCCAAAGACTTACAGTGCCTTTATCACCACTGCAGGGTACCTGGTAGGTGTGTGCTCTTGTATGCACACTGCTTCCCCCCCCATCATGTGCCCTATGCTTTGCACAGGATCTGCAAGAAAAAAAAAAGCTATTTTAGGAAGATTCTGGAGAGTTTCAAGAAGTTGCTTTAATTAATTCTTTGGTGCTCCTGCTTTTATTTATTTTTTTTGCTGCCATAGCAGCCGGGAGTCACAGAAGGTCAGTGCTTTATTTGTTGGTCAGCGTGCAGGCGTGTTACAAAACCCTCCTGGCCCCAGGGAGCCCAGGGCTGCGGGGCAGGTGGGCTGCACTTGGCTCACCATGGGACAGACAAGGAAGGCATCGAGGTCTGGAGTAAAGTCTAAGTTGTCACTCTGTGTAGCAGCAGGGAGATGTTTGCTGCAGGTTTGGAGCCTATCACACTCTTGAGCCACAACTCAGCATGGGACACAAATGCCAGCCAAAAACATTTTTGCTTCCCTTTGGCAACTCCTGATAGAGAGCTGGGTTGGGTTGGGCTCCCTGGACTCGCTAGCTTTCTTGGTGGCACCAATGCCAGCAAGATCTGTTGTAAACAGATCCTGCACAGCTCTATATTGAGAAGTGTCTTTCTTTTCTAAGAGCATCCCTCGGGGGCTGTTGGACACATGCTCAGCAGCCCACGACGGTGGGTACAGAGGGACTGTGGGCAGCTGTGGACCACGTCCCTCAGAGGGGCTGTGAGTTGCCTCCTGAGGCTGGAGATCCAGGCGCCATCTCCCCTGGGGACACTTTTGTGTCCAGCCATGGGGATTGGGTCAGTCACCGAGCTGCATGCTACCTGGCAGCAGCTGAAGGTGCATTTCGTGGCTCTCAGAGGTGGGTGCTGTCAGTGCAGATGTCCTTCCTCCGGCGGGGCAGTGTGGGGAGAGCAGCGTCCGGCTCGGGGCTCCCAGGGACTCGCTGTAGCTCAGAGGAGGCACTTGGCCAGTTCGCCAGCAGTGCAAAGGCTGGAGCGTGGGAGGATTCCTGTGGGGCAGTGCGTAGGAGGTAATAGCCCATATCTCACAGACCTCCCCATGGAGGAGAGAAAACTCGAGCGCTGAGGGTACGTGGAGGCTGTATTTCCTGGAGACACCACATTATTCCAGCCCATTTCATCTGGGGCTTCTCCTCTTTGCACCACTTCATTTTCTGCTTGGCTGCTAATGAATGCAATATGCTGGTTTGATACTATCAGTGGTAGAAAGGCCTAATCAGACCTTTTCTTTCCTTGACAATATCTGCCCTACTAGCCTGGGAGCCGATCCAGCCCGCCTGGCCAGTCGGGCAGGGACTGCCCAAGGGCCATGGCACGGCATCCTCCTCTCGCTCCTGACACTTGCCCCACTTCCCAGTCCCCAAGGGCTGTGGGAACAAGGGAGCCTAACTTTGTGAGCCTCCTTGCCCTGACCTGACATCTCCCCATATTGCTCACTGGGCTATCAGACCTCTGCTGTGGGCTGAAACTTGGCAAAGGCTGAGGCATGTTGGAGGGGGCAGACTACAGTGCTTTTTTTCCTATGGGAAGTGTCCTGGAATGGGGACATACACACAGGAGAGGGTTTGGGTTTGCATTAGCTGTGACTGCTCAGGGATGTGCATCCTGCAATGGCTGTGAGCCCCAAAAGCAAGGGGCTGCTTGCTCCATCAGCCCGATTTCTCCTTGGCTTACAGACTCAACCCTAGTGACTCGTCTCTGCTTCCCAGCAGTCCCAGTAGCATCTTTTTACCTTAAAAATTAGCTGGGAGAGTCCGCGGGAGAGGTTTTGAGCTGGAACCTCTGGCTGCTGAAGGTTAGAGGTGCAGTTGGCTTGCTGGGGGTTATTTTGCGTGTTAAACTGGAAGTTACGTTGGCAAATGCTGGAGCTGCAGCAGCTGGGTTTCTGCTGGGAGATGGGGCAGGGGAAGAGATGTGGCACTTCCCTGAGCGGGGCTGGGCTGGCTCCTAGCACTGTGGTCCCTGGGATCAGCGTGGTGCTCGCAAGTGCAAGTCACTGCCACTTTTATCTTTTTTAGTTATATCAGTAGCACCTTCTACATTTAATCTGCCTAGGCAGACATTGACCTGAGGGACCAGAAGAATGATGTCTGCCTTAAAGCAACACAAAGCAGGAAATTATCTTACAAGTCTAATGCCAGCCTGAACCGTCGTCACCGTGCCTCTGGCTTTCTTCACAGCGATGTGATTTATGGGCAGGCCCTTGTCCTAGTTTCATATTTCTTCTCTCGGTGTTTGTGGGCTGTGCTTCCTGCTGATCTACTGTACCTCCAGCTCCTTCTTGCCAGCTAAAAGAGTGGCTCATTCTTGTTAGCATCCTTTGTTTCGATGCTCAGAGTAAAGTAAGAGAAATAAGGACTTCTGCCTGGAACTGTCTAAGTAAGCTGTGGAATCAGGCCTTACCCCAGAGGACAGAAGGTGTGGGGGGACCCCTGTGATCCTGTCTGTCCATGGTGATGCTCAGAGGCTGGGGTCCCTTTCTCAGGAGCTGGAGGGGAGCAGTGCCATCCGCTGAGCACCGCCACGACTGCTTCTGCACCCACATCTCCGCTGCTGTGGGGTGGTCAGCCACAGTGGCACAGCAGTTACCTGTGACAACAATGTTTAAGAATAAACTGGGTTTAATCTGCCAAACTGAGAGTGGGTGTGGGGAGAGGTTTTGAAGGATAGGCACACCTGGAGCATCTGTTTTTGGGCCATTTTACCTGAGGCTATATTTTGAGCCCCCTTGGAGTTTGGAGATCTGCCACTGGCTGCACTGGTTCCATGTCCTGATGCTTCCTTGCATCTGTATGTGACTCAGGAACATTCAGCATTATACGCAATTGTATGGGAAATATTCAGGAAGTGTTTTACTCTTCCTAATGCTCTGCAGCAGCAGGTGGTGAAGGAAACCAGCCCAGCACCAGCGTGGGAAGCAGCACCCCATGGAGCATGCTGACATGCCTGTACATCAGCTCCCATGTGCTGTGCAAAATGGCCATGTGGGGACAGCCATCGCTCCCCTTGAGCAGGTTTGGTGAAAAGGGTGTTTTAGTCATGCAGAAACAAAGGCCGCTTGCCCAGAACCTGGCCCCATGTGGGTGCAGTGAGGCTCTGCTCTGAAACTCCCTGCACACCCCTTCTCCCCTTCCCTGCCAGACCCTCACTGCTCTGGAGTGAGGAGAGCACCTTCCCACTCAGTGCAGGATTTTCTTTTGTTTTCTTTCACCAGCTTTCTAATTTAAGTCTCCTTCTCATCTCCTCACTCCAGAACTACTTCTTTGGCAGGCCAGGAGGGTGAGTCATGGCCGTGGCCCGAGATCCTGCCTCCCGCTTTGGACGGCGGCGCTGCCTCTGGGCCAGAGCAAACCCACCAGAGGTGCTCGAGCGCCCCGGCTGGGAGAGGGACAGGGGAGGCTTTCTTGGTGCAAGTAAATGAGTATGTTAACGAGAAAGATGCCTGTTCTGATGTATAAGTTCACACTGCTTCCTAACATGTTGCTTTCCAAGGAGAGGGTTGTGTGCACTCGCTTGGTAACCCCAGCAAACGTCTCCCGAAGGAAGGACCACTCCTAAAAGCAAAACCACGTGGGAGATGCATCTGCGCAAAGGCTGTCTCCAACATCATGGGCTGGAAAATGAAACCACATTGTAAACAAAGCCATTCCTTAGAGATTGGATGAGTTCTGCAGAATTTGTGCTGAACACGGGCATCCTTTCCATAAGGTTCATGGGGAACACGGGTTTTGTTCTTTCTGCTGATATCTGAGTACGTGCTTTGTGCCAAACCTGCTACTGGAAGTCGAAACACAATTCCAGTTGGCAGAGCCATGAAATCCTGGGGTTCCTGGAGATGTCACTCTTGCTTCCCAGCAAGGCAGGGCCCTGTGGGTCATTCCCCAAAGATTTGGCTTCTGCATCTCACTGCTGAAAGAGAGCAGAGAAAGTAAATAAGCGGACCCTTGAAAGAACAGCCTGGCGATTTTGCCAGCAAAAATGCAAGTGTCTGCTTCTGATAAGAAACACGGAGGTTTCATGGCTCGTGTGTGCCAGCTTTGAAGTCAAATACTTGTCCCCTCTGGCAAAGCTTTTCAAGCTACCAGCTGATCTGTACAGGGGCTCTCCGTGCTGTGCTCCTGCGGTGAGACCTCCCCTGCCCAGGGGGGAAGGCGCATCACAGTGATGGTCCCTTGCTGTCCAGGTCAGGAGTGAAGTTCCACATGTTGATCCCCTCATGGTGTGGAAGAGCAGCAGGCGGGAGGAGTGCTTTATATTTCTGGTGCGTAATGCTAAAAGCAAACAAAAAGCCCCTCCTAACAAGAAGGGAGACTCTCAGAAGTGCTGTAGCCCTGAGCTATGCAGTGCTTTGACCACAATCTTGAGGACTTCCAGGCTAGCATCGAGTGTGGCATGTGCCAGACAGACAACAATGGACCCTTTGAGCACATTTTGGGACAGATTTTTCTTGGAGGGAGAAAGAGAAGTGCTGATGTTCTGCTCTTGTATCAGCAGCTGTCTGTAGGAAGCCCCAGATGCTTTCTGCAGACAGCGTGCCCAGGCTGGTTCTTGGGGACTGAGGTGACCACAGTGACAGCTCTTCTGCAGAGCCATCACTCAGCAGCCCCTGTAGTGAGTCCTCTCTCCTTGCTCTGCAGTTTCAGCGAGAGCTTTTCCAATACTGTGGGAGTCTGTGGAATATCCTGCTGCGACGCGTGAGCTGCTGACACGGGAACATGGCAGCATGTCATCACTTATTTCCTGCCTGAGGAATCGCAAGGCCTTTTTGCATTGATTTGGGCCCATCTGCTTTCCAAAAGGAAAGCTTTATCGGATCCCTCTTGTCCTTGCTGTCCTCTTCCAGATGGTCTCTGGAGCCTTCCTTTGGCTGCGTTCATGAACTCCCCTGGGTGAGGGCTCCCTAAAGCCTTCAGTCGGCTTGGCCATGGGAGGTGTGTTACCTACCTTCTTGTGTGTGCTGGGCACTGTGCTGGCTGCCTGGCACTGAGGGCCCTGAGCTGAGCTGGGTCTTTGGACCTCTGCTATCAGGTAAATAAATAACAGCCTTTCCATCAGAGGGTTCATGAGGACTTCTGTTTTCTTGTGCAGTTAATGGACGTGTAAGTCTGGCCACTTTCTCTGAATAACGTAGTGCTGAAAGTGCTTGTGAGCCAGCTGACCTGTTGGGCAGAAGAGCAAAATTAGTGACATGGCACACAAGTGAGATGTGGTGATTGCCTTGAAACCCTCGTTTGAGGTGCCAGGCATGATGGGACAGCCCTCAGCCTGTGTCTAAAGGGCAGGTTGAACCTCAGCTGCACTGAGATGCCCGCCCTCTCCTGTCTGTGCCCAGGTAAACCCAGGTGTGAAAGCTACTCAGCAGCTCAGCTGAGGCTGTTTTTTTCCTGGCATTTCAAATCATCTCTGTTGTTTTCCTTAGGGGCCAAAAGCTGTCACTATTGGTTTTGGTCTGGTGTAAAATCCAGCCTGGGGTTCCTGAAAGGCTGGAGGTTGATGATGTCCCTCCTGACCTGTCACAAGCCAGTACTCTTGCTGCTCTGTGACCCCTTAAGTCAGAGCTTTTTCACCATGCCGGCACGAGGACAGGTCTCTGTGCAGCTGGGGATCAGAGATATGGGCGGCCTCTTGCTGAACCTCTTTGGAGAGCTGCTGAAGAAGGAGCTTGGCTCAGGTCTTATGTCAAGTAGAACGAGGGAAGGAAACGTCTCCAGCTTGTTTGTGGTCTGGCAGCCAGAGCGCTTTCTGCTGCTGTCACTGGAAACCTTATTTTTTTTTTTTTTAATATTTCCCTCATTCTTGAGATGTTTCTGGTGTGTGTGCTGGTGCTGGAGCTCAGCAGCATCAGCTGGCTGCGATCTGCACACCCTGAGGGCTCTGGGGCTGCTCAGCACAGGTGGGCAGCATGGCCAGGGAGCCCCAGGAGGGGACCTATGCACTAGGATGTCCTGACAGCACTTAAACCTCAGCTTCCCATCCCCATGTTACCATGATCGGGAACATCCTGTGCTCCACAAACATGGCATGATCCAGCCAGGGATGCGCTCGCAAAGAGCAGTGCCAGGGAGAGGGGGGGATGCTGCCATCACTGTGAGCGTCTGCAAATAATAACCCGCAGCGCCAAATGCCGAGCTGGTGCCGGTTATGCAAGTCTGCCCATGCATCCACATTGCCAATCGAGTCGCTGTTTAGGTCTTGTGGGTTTTATTTTGTGGCTCAGATTTATTTTGGATGGAAAGCCACGTGTTTCCAGTGAAGCTACACCTGCAGAGATTTATGTTTTGAATTAGCCCCAGCAACAACCAAAGCACATTTGTCAAAAATTCTTCCATATATGTACTTTTTAAAGGCATTTTTCTTTTTTTCTTATTTTTTTTTTTCAAACAAAGTACTCCCTGCTTTTTTAACAGTAGTCTAGGCTGGGAGCAGATGAATGTGTTTCCAGTGGCTTTTTGAAATGAACAGCTGTTGTTCACTGAATTGAACAAAAAGGCATTGTGAAAAGTATGTCCAAAGTGATTCTTAAAAAAAAAAAAGGGGGCAAAAAGCTAACAACAACAACAACAACAAAAATTAAATATGATATTACAATTAGCTCAGCTGTTTGGGGTGAGTCCCATGGGTGTCGTTACATCCTGGCTATCTTGCTGCCTTCTGTGACTTCGATTTCATCCTCTGTCCCTCTCAGTTGCAGCCCTGGATCATCTTTAAGCATGTTACAGGAACTTAGTGAACCAAATGATGATTGGGATCACCACCATTTATTAATTATATTAATACTATTTTCTGTCAAAATCCCTGCATTGAAGTTTCTGCGTTTTTAAGCATTTTCTCCTGCGTGCTACGGAAAATCCAGACCTGGTACCAGTGAGAGAGGCAGTTCCTCTGACTTCATTCACGTCATGTGCTGTCACTGGAGCTGTTTGCAGTTTTGTTTTGTTTATTTTTTTTCTAAAAGAAATAAATACCTTTTTTGAGGGTTCCTGGGTTTGCAAATTTGGTTTTCAACAAAATGGAAACACTTGCAGAAAGCAAGGGTGAATTGACATCTGGCAATTTCCTCAGCCACCAGATTCTTTTCTGTTTGTGGATAATTGCACAGAAGTTTAAGCGAAGTCTTTGTGCAAATAAAAACCCCTCGCTGTCTGAGCATGATTGATTAGGGACACTCACTCTTTTCCTAATTCTCTTACTTAAGCTTGGCATCATCCTCCTTTTCCGTCTTAGCTGTTTCCACCAGGGGTGAAGTGGTTCTCTGTGGAGGGGCAGGAGCCACCCACCCACGGCAGAGGCTCCTTGGACAGACAGACTGCTGGGGGGGGGGGGCGGGGTCAGGCAGCCACCCCTCCCTGGCTGCAGTTCAGGGCAGCAGAGCCTGACCCTATTTGACTTCTCCTTTATGGATCCCGGTCTCTATAAACAGCCTTTTATGGCATTTGCCTCTCAAAGAGGAAGCAGGGTGTGGATGGGAACAGTGACAAAGAGCCACTTATGAGGATTGAGTGAGCTCTTACAGGAGGCCGGTGCATAATTTTAAGATCAACAGAAAAATCTTGCAATGTCTTCAAGGCCTGAAATGTCATCTGAGGTATTTAAATGCTGTCATTCAGCCTCCCAGCTACCAGGGTCAGAAGCTTAGTGCTGCCGTTCAACAGGGAAACTGAGTCATGGAGCTGCTGAGTGACTTATTGAAGGATTCCCAGCAAGTCAGAACCCGAGCCAGGAATTAGCAGCAGAGACCCAGACTGCCCGGCCCCTGGGCTGTGCTCAGAAAACTCTGGCTTCTTGCAGGAGCCTGGCTTCAGCCGTGTCCTCAGTGAGGGCAGGCAGCGGGGCTGCCCCTCACGGCCGCCTTCTCCTGTCTCAGGCCAGCAGAATGGAGCAGCAATAATGGAATAAACACCTGCTTTATTCCTACAAGGCGTACATGTGTCCTTTAGGACATTGTGGCAATGAGAGATGAGAAGCTAAGGAGGCAGCACCAGCTTGGGAGACCTGCGAGGATCATCTGCTAGTGTGGGTGCCTTTGGTGTGAAGCGGGCACTGGAGGCGTGTGCTGCCACGGGATTTCTGGGAGCAGGGCAGTAGGAGTCAGCAGCTGGAACTGGAAATTGTCTGTGTCAAAGTTTGTCTGGGTCGTGGCTGGCATCCAGCCTGGCTCCATCCTTATCTGTCCCCAGTGAAGGAATCTGTGCAGACAAAGCGTTTATCCACAGCAGCAGGTAGTGGTACGTTTTCTCTGTGCGCTTTCCAACAGTGAACGCAGAGCTCTCCCCTCTGATATCCTGCCCTGCAAGCAACCAGTACAGATGTCCCCGTGCCAGGGCTTGGCAGCCTTCCTGCCCCAGGACTGAGCTGCGAGCCCACCACAAAGCCCCCAGAGATGTTGTCTGGTGGGCTGAGATGGGCAGAGCCATGCTGCCCTAGTGTCCAGCATGGCACCGCAGGGGGCACGGGTGACACCAGAGGTCTTCCCTGCTTTCTGAGCTGCTTGAGGAAGAGCTTTCCGCTGCTGGGCTACAGATTTGCTCCAAAAAAATGGAATGGGAAAAGCTACAAATCAGCTGGCAGCTTGATAGGGTGAGTCCGGGCAGGCATGGCTGGGTAATGCAAGCACGTGCTTGCAATCTCCAAGCCATGAGCGCTGCGTACCTTGGGTTATAAATAAATTGCATCACTGACAATATGTTTGTGAGAGAGGCCAGGAGGGCTGGGGATACAAAGCACTCGGTTCTGTTTCATTCAGGATGTTTGGAGCTTGGCCACCAGTGCTGGGGAGGTGGATGGGAAGTGCTGGCTCTGCTGCTCCAGCCTCCCTGCTGGGTTACACTAGGCCTTGGAGTGCTCTTGTGCAGGGTGATGGGGCTGTGTCTTATTTCCAGCTTTTGGCTGGGAGGAAGAAGAAAGGTGAAGGTACATACCGTCAGAGAGCACCCCAGGGTCAGAAACGTGGGATCTGCTGCTGATCAGCCCCGAGCAGAGGATACAACTCTCAACTGCTCTCAAGGAGGAGCTCTTGGGCACATCCACAGCCCTGCTCTGCCTGTCTGTTACTCATCCCATTATCCCAAACTGGGATAATGTGATGAGTAAGACTGCCTGGGAACCTTGGTCAGAGGAAGCACAGCCCCATAGCACGTCTCCCTCCCGGCTCTTCCGCAGGCAGGTTTGCTGTAGGTCGCTCCCCGGGAGCACCCACTGGGATAATCGGCAGCTCACACAGTAAAACCTGTGCTGCCACAGCAGCAGATTTTATAGTTTGGCCCTACTGGCATTCTAACCCCATTACTGTGCATTTGAGGGTTTTTTATACAGTAATTAGCCAACGGTTTGATTTGATGGCGATACGCTGTGCTCTGTTACAAAGAGACGATTGTAGCTCGGCATCCCGGCCAGCCCCGCAGTGCAACGGAGAGGCTTTGAAAGTGCTGCTGTGTGTGCAGGGCACTTGGCAAAGCCTCCCTCATCCCACCCTTGGATCAAATGCCCTGATAAGGAGACGGAGCTGAGAGGGTTTGTTTCACTCCTTCCAGGAACGGCGTTAGGAACCGGCAAACCCGGGATCTGGCTGTGATTTGCGAGAGACATTGTACTCCTTACCTGCAAGCTGGGGAAAGTGATACCTCTGCCAGGGGCCTCCAGGGCTCAGTTAAGATTAATAAGGGTGGGAGGGGAGATGAAATAGCTGTGACATTTTATTTTTATTATTAATGATGTAGAGCGAAGCCAGGGCATCTCTGTGAATAATCGCTCCGGTTTGCCTGCGGAGATTTGGCTGCATTTTTTCCCTCCCTTACCCTCTACTAATCAGAGCAAAGTTTGACTTTGTAAGAGGAGGGCTCAGAAAGCAACATTTCTCAGTGTCTGAATAAAAAGCTGAGCGTTTCCTGGAGTAATTAGGTCCAGGCTCTCAGGAAATGAAGGCCGTCTACTTGATAAGTGTTTAGTAATGATTACCAAGCTATGGCTGGGGAAAGCGAGCAAAGTGTTTCATTTCAGAAGCAGCAAATCCAGCTGAGACTTGTGGTGTCTATCATGTATGGAGGCAATTGTCCAAGTGGTATGTGGCCTTGCTGGCTGAAGCACGAGCCAAATTCACCCTGGAGTAGTTCCACAAGAGACACCAGGGTTACACCACGGGTCTGAGCTGTGTATGCTGTCTGTAACTTGCCCCTGGGCTGAGGGCTGGAAGTGTCATTCTGGGACCAGTGGTGTTATTCTCAAATTAGTAACAGTGTTCATCAACGCTTGTGGAGCTGGCACAGGGTGAGTGATATTTGCAAGAATAGAATTAGATCCTCTCCAAATGAAATACCTGTTTCTTCAGTGGTGTTGGATAAATTGATGCTGAAAGTGCATATGTTTGGCTTCACCATTGTGTTTTTGTTCATAAGCCAACCTCAGCTGCAGCAGTCAGAAGCTCTCACAAAAGACCTTTCCTCCAGCATTTGCAGGGTCAAATTTGGCTGTGAACGTCTGTGCAATTGTCACAGTCCATTTCATGTCAGCATACTCATCCTGCCAGCCTGGAGCACCCTTGAGATCTGACGTGCTGCTGAGAGGGTGGGTTGCAGCCCCCTGCCCCTGCCCCATTTCATCTGCCTCCGTTTCAGAGTGATGCCTTGTTGTGGGAAGATCCATCTCTGATTTTCTCAGATGGGCTGGAGTTTTGGTGTAACATTGGAGGACTCTGAGGAAGCTTGCAGTCCTGCTGCAATGACTCCTGCCTTCCAGGCACACAACTGTGTGTGCAGGTAGGTTTTGAAACAACCCCCACGTCCTCTGAAAACTCTAACATAGCCTAGCAGCAAGGCTTTCTCAGCTGTACATCTGCTCTGGTGAAAATAATATATTGATGTCTAAAAATCTCCCAAATCCCTTATTTATTGCAGCTTATATAAATGTCTTCCAGAAAGGATTACACAGCTCCATGGAGGATAGGTGTAAGGGTGGCTTTTAAGCACAGTGGTCCAGAGGCAAATCACGATTTGGGAAACCTGTAAGCTGCTGCTTTCACTGACAAAACCCTGTGTGCAAGGGTCTCCGTGTGCTTGCCACGTCCTTATGCTCTGCCCACAGGAGTCCTCCACTGGCCACTGTTGGGGGAAGGCTCCTGGGATCAGCCTGATCTACCTTGGCAGCATGTACACATAATGTCCTTTGCAAGACCTTTCCTTTGCTTTCCAGAACAACCGAGAGTGTACTGCAGAACTGTGGATATATTTTCATTTCCCTCCTTGTACCTTTGCCCTTCCTCTGCAAGCTTTGCTTCCTCGCAGACAGTAAATGCAGTATCTGGATGCTGGCCCAGCAATTGGTGAGTCTATCAGATCAGCAGAGAAGTTTCTTTGCAAAGCCAGCAGTTGTCTCCGAAACCACCTAAGGCATAAGCTCCGTTTGCTTCCCCTTGGCCTCAGCCAGTTCGCCTGACGGTGAGCAGACTCCATCCCTGATTTGTAGATCTTCAGTCTTTGCAGAATGGTTGTTTAATTGGCATGATGGTCTGATAATTTATTTGGTCAGGTCTGCAGTGCCATAATGTCCATCACCATCACGATGGTTTCCAAGCATTCAGCAGCTGGGAGTCATGATCTATTGGTTTATAGCTCCAGCCCTGGAAAAGGTATTCTGGAATTACTGTGTTGGGAAAAAAACATGGTAATCAAACCCATTAAAGACTGGAAGGGTTTGGGGTAAGAGGGAGATGCACAGATAGTCTGTGAGTCTGTTTTTATTTTGGGAATTGATTGTTTTCCTTATCCCTTTGCTGTCCCATGGTGGCTGGGGGCAGAGGGAGATAACAACCTCTTTCTCAGGTAGCACAGTCCTGTTTGCAGCCCACCCCCAGGGCTAAACACTCTGCTTTTCAAACAAATGCTCTGGTATTTGTTTATTTCTGTAGGAGATGATCTTTCTATTTTGAAAGGGAAAAGCAGGGAGAGGCAGACTTCGGTCTCAGGACAGGGCTTGAATAAGCCATTTGACAAAACTCTATTATCAGAACGGGGCAGCTAAGAGGGGTATTATTTTATCACTGCATCTGTGTGGCTTTCTGGCTCCAAGATGGTCATGAGTAATCCCTGCATCTTCATGAAAAAGGTATTTTCTAGGGCTATGCAAAGCTGTTTGGATGATGTTGAGTAATAGCAGAGAAGCAGATGCATTTTCACAAGAAACTTTGGCCGCTGATGGACATTCAACAGCTCATCATGTCGGAGTCTTTTAAAAGGTGCTGAGCCATCGCTAAGGCCTGGAAAAGGAGGAAATTTCTGCTGTAAGAATTTTTCTGTTTGTCTCAGATTTTTCTGTTGTGTTTTTCTGAAGTGTTTCAGCTATTATTTCTATAGAGATAGTGACATGGAAACAGCTTGGTTAGGAGTCTGTTCCAGTGCCTGATATGATCAGCCAGAGCAGCTTGACTGGTTGCAGTGCCCCAGGTTACTGCCAGGGAGGCAGGATGCTAGAGAAAATTCACATCTGAACTGGAAAGCTGTTGTTTTAAGGTCCCCAAAGAAGGAAGATACATAAAAGCAGGAAAAACTCAGGATCTCAAAACAGAGTCCGTGGCAGTTCTGCTAATTTTGGATCTGGTCTCCGACTTGTGTTGCTGCGTTCTTACAAACATACCAGGCAAGTGTGGTTTGGTGCTCTGCAGGCAGAAGTGCTGTTGTCCAGAAGTGTGCCAGAATAAGCTGCTAGCCTTATTCTAGGCATGTGGTTGGTGTCAGCCTGTCGTGCACAGCTCCTGGTGATTCACCATTGCTTGTGCAGGTTTTGTTTGTCAATTCGGTCATGGGAGAGTAACCCATCCTCTTGTACGGAGAGGAGGTGGCCAGTGTTATAACGCAGTCCTTTCCTGATGGGTCTCTCTTTTGGTAGAGAGACATGCCTCAGTGTGCTTTGGCCTCCCTCCTCATTAGAATAAACACTTCGGTTTGTTTCCATGTGGATGGCTGTGTTGTGGATGACACTTGTGTTTGGATCTCAGGCACCGTGAGGCTGTCTGCAAACGCACTGTCCACTGATCCCCTCCCAAGTGCCTCCTGTTCCATCTCTGTGTCATCACTTCTCTCCAGCTCTTTCATCACAGATGAGTTTGCTTTGTTTCAGGTCCAGATCAAATGCCAAATGCCTTCGGGTTCCTGAGGCTGGAAGGCTGTGTGGAAATGCAGGATATTGTTATGTTCCCGTGGCATCCCTGCTGCTGGGGCGAGTGCCCCGTCTGTCTCCTCCCATGACTCGCGCTCCCACGATGTCCCCCAGCCTTTCATCTTCCTGCCAAGTTTGTTTGCTTTGTTTTTCCCCCTAAAAGCATGCAATCAATTTTAGCCCTAATCAGATGGAAGAATTCCAGCCTTGACCTTCCTCCCTTCATGCACAAAGGGCTCCCTTGCTCCTTCCAGTGCATTTCACACGATCTCCATCTCTCCTCCCAGGTATTTCCTAGGCTTTCTGCTGGGGACCACCTGCATCTCCTGCCACTTGGTGTGTCGGATGAAAGCTCATGGCTTGTCTGCCAAGCTGGGGCCCACAGAAATCTTGGTGATCTTTGAGGAGGGGATAATCATGCAGTGTGTGTTTCCAGCTGCGCAGTTTCATTAGCTTAAAATGCACGGGCTGATCTTTGAGTGATGCCTTCCCAGGAGTGCAGTGACTGGGGTTGCCACAGGGATACTCTAACACAGGAGGAAGGATATGCATGGGAAATCCTCCACTCCGGAAAGCCTGGCTGGTTCTGTAACTCCCTTTTAGTATCTAGCACTGCTTGTTGCCATTAGTCTTTAAGTGTATGGCTTCTCGCATGCCGCTAATCTCTGAGGGCCACCAGCCCTCTGATTACCTGACCGAGGAAAACCCTGGGGTAAAGGAATCTCATGGGTAGCCACCTGCACAGATTCCTGAGGGCTGAATGCATCCCACCTCTTCCAAGGAATTTTACGCAGGAAGCCCTTACTTAGCTTTCAGGTTATGCTAGCATCCTTAAAAAGGAAGCAGGAGCCCATTTGTAGCCAGACACAGTTGTTGGAGGAGCTGCTCAGAGCCTGCCCATGGCCCCGTGAGCAGGATGCTTCGCCCCACTGGTGTGGTGTGGCTGCGGAGTGTTGGTGGTGTGGTCGGGTGTTTGCAGCAGGGACGTTTTAAACAGGGCTGGGAAGGAAACAAGGGGTTTTGTGCCCAAGCTTTAAAGGGTTTTGATTGTTTTCTTTCATCTTCTTTCTGCTAGGACAGCCCCAACTGCATATTCTAGGAATTTTTCCTCATTAAAACTGTTGTTTTACACACAACACAGCTGTCATCAGGGTCTGTTAAACGCAGCTAAGTGTTTATGTAGGACAGAAACTGCCTGGGAGTGTTTTTCACAGTGGGTCAGACTGAAGGTTCAGTAAACATAAACACATTTCCCACTGATTGCTCCCCGGATGAATCCTGCAATGCATCAGCGTGTTTGAGATTTATATGGGAAGGGTCTCTCCTGCTGGGGAGAGGTTTAACAAGAAGTCGCTTGCTCCTTGTGTGTTGTTTATTATACCAGGGTGCATTTAAGCGTATAATGCAGGGGCACAGACCTGTGAAAATCTTCATTCAATCTAATGCCTGTGAAGAGTTTAAGAGGAGTTTATCAGAGAGGGAGGGAAGGATGTGTTGTAGGGGAGGGACCAAGGAGCTTGCTGGCTCTCAGCTTCAAAATTAGTTTGTCTCACTGTAATTTAAGAGCACCCACGTAGCGGTCTTAACCTGAACCTCTGGCAGATGAGAGTATTTGTGCTGCACGGTGCATTCCCAGCACACCTGGGGGATGCAGCTCATCCGCTCTGAACATACATGTGAAAGTGTGGTTTAACCCGACCGGCAGCTAAACACCACACAGCCGTTCGCTACGAGGAGGAAAATTAACTCTGTCCTAACTGAAACCAGGACAGAAAGCTTATGAAAAATAGTACCAGCATGGCCCAAGTGAGAGATTCATTAGGATGTCTGATTCCTCTCTTGGTTAGTTGCAGAAAACAAAAAAATAAAAAAAATTGTTCCATGAACAATGTTGAAATAATTTGTTTAGTTGAGTTTTAAATTTCCAAGCATCTGCCACTTTCTGCAGACTTACTCAATGTCTAGTCAGCTCTTCTGACCATATACGTACCAATCCGCATGTTTGTGTGCTGAAAAACTGCCTGTTGGAATAACAAAAAAAACCCAAATCCTTCCTAGGTTTCTCATGAGAAGTTTTCCCTGTGCCAGCTCTCCAGACTGGTTGTGTTTTGGATTTGGGAGCACCTTCCTGCCAACCTCGGATCCCATCAGCAGATGCAGAATTTCCTAATTAACTCCTCCTCTTCCATTTGTAATAGTAAAACAGTTGAGACGAGGTCAATTGCTATTTATAGCCATCTCACGCTACTTGTTTCTACTCGCCCAGGCAGTAATCTCTGCATAGACACAGCAAGATTAATCCTTCATGACACCAAACTTTCCATTCCCCTTGCTATCTGTGCTTACCCATGGCTGAGCCCCCCCCTCCTCTGCAGAGCCTGGTGCGCTAAGCCTTTGATAAAACACAGCAGCAGTGGGACTGTGGAAAAAGTTTTAAGAAACAATATCAGTTCAGCAACCCAGGAGTTGGCTGGGAGGTTTGAGGCTTCGGTTTCTAGGTCAGGAGAATAGTTTAAAATTTGTTCTCACCAGCTCTTTACCAGGTTCATGCATTCAGCAGTTCCCTGAGGTGACATGCAAGCAGGTGCATGTAAGAAACTTCAGGGTTCTGAGGGATCTATCACTTTTTCCAGGGTATAAGACTTCTTCGCTCCCCCCAGAAAAGTTTGAATTCCAATTGTGTCTTACGTGTTGAAGATACCTTAATACAGAAGCAAGTTGGGTTATGGTAATTGCCAATAACTGATGATATGTTCAGTGAAATGGGACTTCATTGCCAAAATTTGTATGAGGTCTTGGTAATATCGTGTACCATCACCCTTGTCTCAGGCAGGCAGAATCAGTAGTGCATTGGCTACTTTCTTTCTAAAATCCTCTTTTGCATCTTGCAGACTCTTTTGCATCTCCTTTAGCCTTGTTTTCACTGTGAAAACTGCAGGGTGAGCTATGAGCACCTGCATACCCATAGGTGTTTTGGATATGGCCACTTCCCCTTGTCAGTGGCACTGTGTCGGTGATTTTTGGCACTGAGCAGTTGGGGCCGCCCTCGGGCAGGCAGTGGTTAGGGCAGCCGTCTGTGCTTCTCTGTGCAGGACACAGCAGCCAAAGCGGTGGTAAGATCAAACAGCAAGGTGTGGGTGCTCAGGAGACAGGCAACATTCGTTTCCTAAGCACGGCAGCTCAGTGACGGTGGCATTGGGGTATGCAGCAGATTGCTTAGCACAGACTGTGCTGCCTGATACGTAGCTTGACACATACCACAATGACAATGAATCAGGAAAAAAATATTTTTCAGCATTAAAACCCAGAAACACGTAAAAATTATGTTTTCTTCTTCTTGGCTCTAGCCGTTGTCATGGTAAAGTCAACAAGGACAGGGTGCTCCAGGGTCTGCCTTGTGCTGCCATGCTGATTTTGTGTCTGCCTTGGCTGAAGTACCCAGGGCTTGGTGCAAAGGTGCAGCAACATTCCAGAAATCTTATCCCAATAATGTGAATGAGGAGACCTTAGAGAACGTATTAAGGTTGTGGTTTGACAGTTGTCATTTTTCCCTGCTTATTTTGCCTCATTGTTAATTGTTATGCTGTGCTATTTATATTACTTTTTACTACATTTATTTATATTACATTTATATTACTTTTTGAGAGCCCTACAAAGATCAAAATCCACTTGTGTTACGTGCTTGCATTTTCTTATAGTCCCTGAGTTGCTTGCCATCTAAATAAACAACATAATTCCCCTGCAGGAGAAATACTATTTTTTATTGTTATTCCTTTAAAATAATGGAAAATCAGGCACAAAGAAAACAAAGCATTTTTTTTCCAGTGGCTGCACAATGAAATTGTGACAGGGCCAGGAACTGAGTCCAGGTGTCCTGAGTCCCAGCCCAGACCTTTAAACACCAAAATATCCTTCTGTGCCTAGTGAATTCAGTGTTTTGGCAAAGGTTTCCCTGAAGTGTTTCATAATTAATGTCAGTGCAAGTCTCTGAATGTGTCTTACCAGTTAGGAATTTGCTTTTATATACACACATCCCCTTAAAAACTCCCCCAAACTTAGCAACTGTTGGCTTCTTCATGTTACTGGAGCATTTCTGAGGCAAGAAAGGGACATGATGAATTGAGAAGTGTTGATTTGAAATGTTCTGCTTTGAGTCCACTTAGCAAAATTGAAAGGTCATCTGTCCTCTAAAGAGCCAGCAGGACTAGACACAGTATGAGCCTTGTTTTGAGGGAAAGGGATTTTCTGTTGTGTCTAGAAGTCAGACTTCGCCTATCTCATGGAGGTGGATTTAATCCAGGAAAAGCTAAGCCCCTCCTAGGATCTGTGACAGTTTTCAACAGCTTTCTGAAAAGGAGCTAGAAGCAAAGAAAAGGACAGTGTAGCCCACGACAGACTATCACAGCTCGGTTCTCAGGGGACCTCTTCCCTTGCTGGGATGTATCTGCTCCCTTTTAAGGCTGCATGTGCGGGATGCTGCCAGGAGAGAGATCTGCGCTGTGGTGTGGAAGAGTGCGATTTCTCCAAGCAGCTCAAATAATGGCTCAAATGTTAGCACCCTCTGGATCAGGTCAGCAGCATTCGTGCTGTCTCAGCTCAAAAATTCTTGCAGTCATTTTGCTCACCTGTTGGGAAACCAAAGGCTTGTTCTGGAGAGTGGGATCCTTGATAAGGCTCCTAGGCAGGAGCTAAATGCAAGTGTTTTAGAGTTTACAATGAAAAGAAAGCCCAAACTCAGAACCTGGACCTATAATGCATCATTAAAAGAGTTTCTTGACTTTGGGAAATCAAGGAATCAAGAGTTACAGCTTGAGAGAAATCTGGAGTCAGGTCCCTGAATTTGGTTCTCAGCTTTGCTCCGATTTCTGCTCCGATGCTGGGGAAATCACCCAACGCACCTGTGAGACAGCAGAAACAGAACTGCTGGTGGGAAATGCCAAGCAAAGGACCAGAGCAGATCTCTCCTGGCAGTAAAAGCTGGCTTCCCTGCACCCATTGTCAGTACAGTGCTAATCCTGCACATCTTCTGAAGTTTGCACAAGGCAAATTGTTTGCATTTCCATGGGCAGTGCATCGCGGTGGTGCTTTGGTGTTCAAAGGGCGGCTCTGGGGAGTGGGCTGAGATGTGATGTCTGACTGCGGCTTTCATCCCCTTTTCGGAGGTATTCACGCGTGCCTCCTCTGCCAGCCCTGCCCCGGCCTTGCTGGGAACCAGACGAGCAATTTGAGCATCAGCACAGCTCATCGGGTGGCTGGGCTGTTCCTCCAGTAGGTTTTCATGTTCCTGATCATCTGCTTTCAAACCGCTGGCCATATCCAGCGCCTGCTCCCTCTGCCTGGGAGGTTTCTGTCTGTGGTCACTGGGACAGGATCCCCTGTGAAAGCGATGGGCCTGTAAAGGGGCATAAACTGCTCTTTGAGACAGATGCTACCACTAAATATTTGTCCCGCCATCTCCACGCCCTGGGGAGACATGAGACAGTGTGACAGCACTGCTCATTTGAGATAAAAGTGCTGGTTTCACAGCCCCCTGGTCTGTTTGGGTGCCTGCTCCCAAGTCTTCCCATTTCATTTTTTAAAGCAAAAACCACTCCTTCGCTTTCAAATTTCACCTTGTGTTGGGAAAAAGCCAAAGGAAACCTATTACAGTAATTTTTTAATATTTGCCACTTGGAAATTTTGTTTGGGAACGGAGATTCAAATGGCACCGGCTGCTCCCTTTGCAGCCAAAACATGTCCCCCTGCGCCGGTCAGGAACGCGGCCTCACAGCCATAAGCCATGTCTTCATGCTGCATTTTCCCAGGTCTTGCCAAGTTTGACATGCAGTAGGAAAGGAGGCATCCTTATGGCAGTTAAACAAGCCGGGTATTTTATTAACCCTGGCAGACCCTTTCCAAGTTGGAACAGGATAGCCAAGTGATTTGCTGTGGGCTCGCTGCTTCCAGAGGGACTGCGCAGCTGAATCAGACCTGTGGCTCTTACCCTGCTCCAGCTATTCTTGGTCAGAGCAGATAAAAAAAGGACTTTTTTGCCATGCTGGTGCTGCAGTCAAGTGCCCTGAGCAAATCCCCTGTGTAGCCGGGTGCCCGGAGCAATGTGGGCAGAGCACAGTACCGTCGGGGCTCAATCCTGGCTGTGGGAAGAGGAACTCATGCAGCTGTGCCCAAACCTTTTCCCTGCCTCTGTAAAAGCATTTCTCACAGCTCGGCTGAAAGGCAGCAATTTATCAAGCCACAGGAGATAGAGCTGATGCTCATTAAGAGCATCCGAGTCTTAACTCAGTGTTTACAGCTGAACCTTAACACAGAGCACAGCCAACAGCCGGAATTAAATCGCGGCTCCTGGAAGGTTTTCGCTCTGGCTGGGCAGTTTGGGGAATCCCTCCTCTGGACCACATGCTGGGCTGCAGCAGAGGGATGCTGAGCCTGCAGCAGCTGGGCTTGGCACTGTGGCTGGCTGGAGGGGACAGCAGGATGGTGCAGAGCAAGCAGGGCAGTGTGGTTTGCCATCACCTGGGCTGTGCCATGCTGTGGCTCTGTCCTGGGCTGGCAGGAGACCGTCCTGAGGTCATTTTGGGTGTCAGGTGGGTATGCATGCAGGTCTCAAGCAGGGTGAGCCTGCCAGGGGCCTGACTCTGCACCTTGCTGTTAGGCGGTGTTGGCTTGCTTTCAGGAGCATGTGCATTGGCCGTGGAAGTGGCCCCCGTCCCACTGGGTCAGGCAGGTGTTGCACCCAAACATCTGTCCTGCTCCCCCCGCTCCGGGCAGCTCCACGGCTGTGTTTAGCCCTAGTGTTTGTGTTTGCTTAGGAGGCTTTCTCTGGAGCGAAACTAATGTCTGGTCTCGATTATGAATCTACAAACCCAAAGTAACTTGATATATCAAAGGTAAACTTTTTATCTCTCCGCCACTATCAGCAGAGTCTGTTCTGTTGCAGCTGTACCCAGCTGAGCTCAATGAATGGTGCCAAGTCCCCAGTTACAAGCAGGGGCTCTGAGCCTGGACACAGCTTTGCCTCCAAGGCTTACAAAGCGAGTGGCTTCGGCAGCTGCTTTTCCCTCCTGTCTCCGTCACACCTCACATTTCTCCACCTGAGACTGTGCAGGGGGTTGGAGCAGCTGAGTTCAGAGGATGTGCAGCTGGAAAAGAGGCTGGACCCCATCACGGGTTGGCCCCATCAGAGGCACATAAGTGACCTGCCAGGCTGTAGGGAGCTCCAGCAATTCCAGCTCCCCTTACACTGGGCTTTCCTCTCATTTCAGCCATTTTCCATAAACTCTACATTCAGGTTTTCCTTGGTCATCCCATCACTGCCCGACCGGTGCTGTCAACCAACTCAGTCTTTCTTATCTTGTTGCAGCTGAACCAGCTGGAGGAGGCGGCAAATGCAGCTCACACTTTCTTCATGGCAAACCCCGAGCACATGGAGATACAGCAGGACATTGAGAACTACAAGACCACGTCAGGGAAGGTCAGCTTGATTGACCGGGAGGCCAAGCCGCACATGGTGAGTCCGAGCTGAAGAGGTGCCTGGGTTAAGTGTCAGACAGCCTGGAGAGAAGAGAATTAGGAGGCCAAGAGAGCATCCTCTATGAATGGGGAAACGCTTGCCAAGGTCCATGTCACAGTGCAGTAAAACAAACTCCCTTTCACAGCTCTCCTTTAAGCCCAGCCAGCTCCTGCTTTTTCCAGGCACCCTGTTGTTTGTCTCTCCATTCAGGGACTCTTGGGTCATCCGTGGCTGTGGTCACACGCTGTCAGGCAGCTCCAATGGATGCCTTGGTGTGCTCCGATGGGCAGATCTTGGCTCACGTGCGTTTATTCCAAGCTGGATTCTCCCACCTGGGCAGGGAGCATCCAAATGAGTGACTGTGCTGGTGGCAGTGCAGGGTGACAGAGAAACAGATAAATTTGTCCACCTCCCCAGGGTGAAAGGCCATCAGGAATACCAGGGCCAGCCCCACTTCCTGATTTCACAAGATGCGAGGAAGCTGGCGTGGCCATTCAGTGTAGTTAATGGAGCTGCTCATTAGGGACCATCTTAAGACAGATCTGCCTGGACCAGGTGCAGGCTTTTCCCTTGGCATTCAGCATCGTTGTAGGAGAGTTAAAACAGAGAAAATAAGTGTTTTTGTCACCTAAATGCATAATCTTTAGCCTGCCTACAGACTTCTCTGCCTGCGGGCTTTGCAGGAAGACTACAGTGCTGGGGTAAGGCACTACGACAGGGAGGAGTATGGGCTAGCCATTGACTTCTTGGAGCGCGCCTTGGTGGGGTACTACTCTGAGGATGAAGACTGCCAGATCATGTGCGAGGGACCGCAGAGATTTGAGGAGCACGAATACCTGGACTACAAGGCCAGCCTCTACGAAGCTGTTGCAGGTGGGGTCTTTTTGCATCTTATGGGTTCTCACCCCTGGCCTGGAAATAATTTTAATTATTGAGCTTGGGTGGATTTGGTGCTGGTGAGTGATGCTGCAGGAGGTGCTTGTGAGGCCAGAAAATGCAAATACAGAGGACAGGGTACCAGGACATCTCATTTAGATCCTAAATAGAAACTGAATTATAAGAGTGGCATTTCCAGATGTGTGAAGTATTTGCAGCTTTCAGTAAAGCTGGAAGGCGCTTTAACAAAAACTGCCTCAGTTTCCCCCGTACGCAGTCTCACTGCTATGTATATCTAGATGTTACTGGCCCTGTTTATATTTTCTCTGATTTTCTGTGTGTATTGAAGAGAGCAGCAGAGTCCTCTTGGCCCTGCTCTAGCTGACCAGAAAAGTTGCCAAAAAGGCTCAGGACACAGATTTCCTCCCCATCCAAAGGGATGGGTTTGTCATTACTGGAGGCCCACCTAGTTATGGTCCTGTCTGAAGTCTTTGGAGAGAACTGAACATTGCTACGCACTCTTCAGATTTGCGTGTGTGGCTCTGAGCCAGAGGGGATTAAAATGGTTTGTTCTCAGTAGAAAAAAGTTTACATGTAATTAGTTGTAAGGAAAAGAAAAACAATAAATTAAGGTTTGTTTGCTGACAGAAATCTTATTTATCTGCTCTTGGTCTTGGAGTTGCATCATGCTCCGGAGTTTTGCTTCTTCCATGGAAAATACAGGTTGTAGAAAATGCAGAAATGCAGACTGTTTTTTGGTTTTGCATAATTCTGCTTACCTAGAGACGTAACTGAACCTAACAAGATGAAACCACCAGACAATGAACATGCACTCTTTCTGGAGGTGTTCAAGGCCGGGTTGGATGGGGCTTTGGACAGCACGATCAAGTGGGAGATGTCCCTGCCCATGGCAGGGGGGTTGGATTAGATGATCTTTAAAGGTCCCTTCCAAGTTAAACCTACGGGTTTATTATGATGTGATACAGGATGGGAAGCAGCCTCTGCTGGGCTTAGTTACTCAGGCAAAAATGTGAGACTGCTGTAAGGACTAAGTTGGTGCCAATGTTACTGTCAGCTGGTCATGCCTGCTTTCAAAACCATGACCGGGAAACCAAGGGCCGTATCAAGCCCTCCAGGAGGAGAGTTTTTGGTGGGAAAGAAAAGCCACCTTCCTTCTTAGTGAAAGCTGGTGCTTTCAGGTGCAAAACAGGTTTTGGTCTCTGTTAGATCATTTCTGTGCTGTGCAAGTCGAGTGCAGCCCCAGCGAGCAGAGCAGGTGCTTCAATGTGGCCACCCAGTGACCATGGTGTGGACTAGTACATCTCTTGGAGATGAGAAGCCAAAGGTCACAGCAAGCACTGTGGCTTCGCTTGGTCAGATCTGCCTGGGAATAACCACTCCAAGGCTCAGGGCTGCTCAGACACCCAAAGAAACAGGGAAGGGAGGGAGCAAAGGAGGGAAAAGAGTTCCCCATAGGAAATTGTGTGGTCGTTACAGGACAGCGCAACCCAGAGTTTACCCGTGTCCAAGGCAGGGACTGAGGACTCACACACACCACAAAATGAGAGTTTAGTCCTCCAGAGCCCCGTTCTCTTTTCAGTCCCAAGCTAATTTGCTGTACCACTACACAGAGTGGAAATGCTCTCACCTCCTCACCCCAGGGACAGATGCATTTCAGTGCACTGATTCCAGTACATGCAGACTCTTTCTAAGGCATCCTGAGAGTACCAAGTGAAAGCAGGGCTTGTCAGTGATGGATTACTCCATGGCTAGGATGCTTAAAGAGGTTTAAAATACAGCAAAATTATTTATGTCCTTTTCCTTCTTGCTTTCCATAATAAAATACCCTGGATGTAGATGGTATATCAGACAACTACTCAAGCTACCTGCTTGGAGAATATGGGGACTGTTTCAAGTTTCCACTTGATTTCAGCACAAATTCCTCCGGCTTTTTTTTTGGCAGCTCCAAGAAGTGCTTTGGTAGCTGAGCACATGTTTTTTTTCAAGCCCGTGTTTGTTTCTTAAAGTTTTTAATGGTGTACAGAGACAGAACGAGCAAAGTAGATTTGTAAGTACACTGCAGCAAAGGCTCCAAACGGGAATCAGATGTCAGCTTTGGCTTTGGTATTGCACAGCTGATACAAGGCCTGCATTGTGTACTCCCACTGTTTAGAAAACGTGCTGATGGCAGATGTTTACCGCGTGCTTTCATTACCCAGGAGATATCTCATTGTCAAGAAGCAATGAACACAGGGATTTTGCTGCCAGTATTTGCACCTTAGACCTTTCAGACCAGCAGCGGCGCTGCCTTGCTCGGCCATGGTCACAAAGCTGCTCTATCCCTAGACCCTCTTGTCTTCACCTCCCCTTGCCCTTGGGAGCTTTCTTGCTGGAAAAAGGTGAGGGTTAAAGATGAACAGAAGGGTATGGTATGGAGGTGGCCACGCTATCTTCACACCTACAATTTGCTTTGTGGTTGTCCTTGCCTTGGGTTTGGCTCTTGGGGTTGAGCACCTGCCTGCCAACAGCAGGTCCCTGGCTGGTCCGGTGTTCCTGGGCAGAGGTAGGTGGCAGCTCCTGGGATGCGACAGAGATGCTCAGGCTCCCTCTGCAATTGAAAAGAGCATTTCTCAAGGGGGCCAAAATATGACTGCAGCTCTCCATCAGCTTTGGGACAGAGCCTGAGATTTTTCTCTAGGTGCTCCATCACCTGCTGGACCATGAGTTGAATGTCGTTCAGCTGGGGAAAAATAATCTCTGCCTGTCGTGGGCTCAGCACCATCACCACCCTTCTCAGTTCTTCTCCTTCTTTTCCCGACAGATCACTACATGCAAGTCCTGGCCTGCAAACACGACTGTGTCCGGGAACTCGCCACGCGTTCAGGCCGCATCTCACCCATCGAAAACTTCCTTCCCCTCCATTATGACTACTTACAATTTGCCTATTACAGAGGTAAAGCCCGTCCTTCTGTTCCTTACAGCTCTTGCTGATTTTTTTGTTCAGTTATGAGTTGTTTCATGGGGAAATCAGAATATCTGACATGAGAAACTACCTGTTCAAAAGTCCTTTTCTTTCAGGTTGACTGAAATGCATGGTTGAGTATTTTTATAAAAGTATTCTAAATCACCAGTCAGGTTTTAAAAGCCCAAAATGTAGCTAAAACATTATTATTCTTTTAAAAAATCATGCTTTTGGGGGGTCCTTTCATTTGGATTTGGATATTAAAATGTTGGGGATCTCTATATTTCTAGTTTTCTGAAACATATGACTACATTTTATAGGTTGGTACATAACATATGCAAGTTAGCCCATGTTTATCCCCAGGTGCCAATTTCTGCCAGTTACCAAATATTTTAAGATTAACAGTAAAATTACAGGAGCTGGCAACACGACAAGATATCAGGAGTTGGCAGCATTATGAAAAGTTGCCAGTTGTGTGGTCCTGTGTGGTATTTTATTATGTTCTGTTGGAAGAAAGAAAATCTAGGCAGAATTCTGGTATCTCAGGCACATGGTAAAAGCTCCTTCCTGAAAAGGGTAGGATGGATGAGGGTCAGAATTACTATTCAAATCAAACACTTCCTCATTCATCAGTGCAGTCGGAAGAAGGCTGGAGGAGGCAGCAGTTTTGTGCACGGTGTGCAGGCTTATTAAAAATTTTGTATTCTGCCAAATTAGAGGTTTAATGTGGTGGTGAAAACCTCCAGAGCCCTGAGAGGTGCTGCACATGAGAAAGGCCTCCTAAAAACTGTTGTGTTGCCTCCCAGTCGGTGACTACGTGAAAGCCCTGGAGTGCGCCAGGTCCTACCTCCTCTTCCACCCGGACGATGAAAATGTCTTGGAGAATGCAAGCTACTACGAGGGCCTCCTGGAAGGTACTCTGGATCCAGGCACCATCAAACCCAGAAAGGTGAGAGTGAGCGTCACATACAGGCCCATGGTGCAGGGTTTTAAGAAAAACATCGGCTGTAAAGAACAGCAGCTTGGCAGCTTCCCCACACCGAAAGCAAACGTGGAGGTGCTGGGCTATCTGGCAGCGCTGCTTGTAAAGGTGCAAGTCCAGAGCACGAGGGAGAAGAGTCTTTAAATGGGGATTTCAGCTTTAAAAAGCCTGAGCAAGGGCAGGGAGGGTGATGACCACGTGCCTCAGTGACATAACCCCTCTTCTCTTGGTGCTCTGGAGGACGTGTGGAGGAGGAATGCAATGAAGAGCAGGGGGCAACTTCTGTTAAGAGCGGGCTGGGAAATATTTTCCCAGGGGAAGCTGGGGATGTCAGTGTTACTCTCAAGTCGCTGGCAGCTGGCTTGGCGTTGTGTTTAGCCTGTTCGGCAGGGAGCAGCTTTGCTATCGCAGGGTGAGGCTGGGGTCAAGCAACCAAACAGTGTTTGTTCAGTCACCCAGCGGGCCAGGCTTCCTCTCCTCCGTTCAGGGCATCTTTGTTTGCAGCCCTGGGGCTGCCTTTCTCACGATGCAGAAGATCCTTGTCCCACCACAGCCCTGCTGAGGCTCGTTCCCCTGGCAGAGGTGGGAAGGAGATGGATTTTCCATTCCCTATGGAATTTGGTGAAATGGTAAAAAAGAAAAGTGAAATGATAAAGAAGAAATTAAGAACAATTGTAATCTCCTCTGAAACAGCACATCCAGGAAAAAAATGAAGTTGAGAAAATAATTTCAATGTTTCCAGTGTTGTGAAATTTGCTGTGGAAAAAAACACACTGATTTTTGCTTTGTAAAGTAATTTTCTAGGAGAAAGCCCAGTGTTTTGTTTACATATTTTTTCATTTAAAAGAAACACCCTTTGGTGGATGATTTCCAGCTAGCTGTGCTTTATGGCCCCCATCCAGTACCCCAGGCTGTGGTGCTGCAGTCCACCCACCGCTCCTTTAGGACAGGACAGGACTCCCAGCCCTGCATTGTGGACAGGGAAACTGAGGCACAGCCCAGCCAAGGATCTTGCTCCAACAGCCTGGACTCACCTCTGCATCCAGGGCTCCCCAAGTCACCAGATATTTAGAGGTTCTCCAGGGTTTTGACTGCACGCATGTTTTGGGGGGATTCAGGCTTCCTGGGGTTGCTCTGAGGCATGACCTAAGCATCCCCCACCTTGTAGAAGTCTGCAGCATTGCACAAAAAGCAAATCCCTGCTGAAGCAGAGGTGTCTGGTGAAAGCTCCATGTACAACATCTCCTTTTCTGCTCTGCCTTTCAGGAAGCGAAAGCGCTGCTGCGGCGCCATAAGCTGGAGTCTCACCTCCTGCAGGTGGCTGCGGCTGGGCTGGGATTCACCTACACGGAGCCGGTAATGCCTGGGTCTGCTGGTGGGAGGGCCTTTAGGAGTTCACAGCTGTAGGGTCTCCTCGCCCCTCTCCCTCCTGTAAAGCCAGTCCCATGTAGGTGACTCAGGAGCTGGGACTTGGGCTGGTTTGTCCCCTAAGGAAAAATGCTGTTGGCTAGGTGAGGGGGCTGGTGAAGGAGGAGCAGGAGCAGCCAGGTCCATCTCCTGCCTCGTGGCCAGCTGTGTCTCAGGCTTCAGTTATGAGACCTCCCCCGTGGGGTTGGATGGGGAAAGCTGGGCTCCCACAGTACTCGTGTTACGATGCCCGTTCAGGTTTGGGTTGAATTTTCCATTTGGTCACTCCAAGCAATTGTCCAAGGTGGTGTGGGATGAGTCCACACCAGAGGGCCTGAGCGAAGGAGCGAAGCAGAGCTGAGTGGCTTCAGTCTGACCATCAAACTAAAAAAAACTCGCCCTCTCCCTTTTCTCACAGAACTACTGGAAGAGGTATGGCGCCCGCCAGGACGAGCACAGGTAAGCCACCACTGCTCTTCAGGGCCTGTTGGTAGCTGTGCTTTGCTGGTGGAAGCAGGTGTTCCCATTACCAAACAATTATGTTTTTCCACAGGACAGGGTGAGGTCTTCTATTTGTGGCATTTGCACAAAGTACCAGCTTGCCCATTTTTTTCATGTTTTCATGGTTTCCAAGAGATGCATAACAGCGTAATTCCCAGCTGGAGACCTGTGGCAGAAGTCATGATGTTCCCCTTCTCTCTTGCTCCTCAGTGTCCCATCAAGTATTAGCAACGAACCAGAGGAAGGGCCCCGGCTGTCCCTAGCAAAGAAACCCACACCGAAACCAGACCGAGAGCTGAAGGAGGGTAAGTCTAATGAAGTTTTTTTTCAACAAAATCGGAAGTATTTTTTCTATTGCTAGAGGCTACAGACTGCAAAGGCTGGCAGATGAGCAGTGATGGCCAGTCCTACCAGGGGGACTGAAGCTTTTTGTAAGAGACAAGAAGGCCTTGTTGGTGTCGTAGCACTGGCAGCTCTGTGGATCCCAGCAGCACTCTGCTCTTGGACCTGCTTTGCTGCCTGCTGAGTTGCTTAGCACAGAGCCCTGAGATGCAGATTTGGGAGGCTGGGACCTCCCCTTGGGGACTTGGCACCCACAAACAGTAATTTTTCCTCCTGATGCTTTTAAGAGATGTTCCATGTTGTCCAGGCTGCTGTAGGATGGATGCTGTAGGCCTTAGGTTTGGGGAACTCTGGCTTTGCTAATGTGCTGGATCACACAATTTTCACAAACGTTTTTTGTTTGCAGCCTGGCTTGTGATATCATGTTTTGGCTAATACCAAATAACTTGGTTTTAAGGTCTGTTGGTAGAATTTTCAACTGATTTCAGCACATTCTTGACAGCCACAGAAAATACCATAACATTTACTAACAGACAAGATTTCCCCCGTAACAGTTTAGAAGAATTAGATTGCGGCCAAATACCAATGCATGCTCCTCACTGCAAAACAACGGGATCTCAAGCCAGAAGGTATCTTGTGTTTCTGGTGGGACAGCTTCACAGTAGCAGGCAATTAAACCTCCTTGTAATGCAAGGGATGGTCATGGTTTTGGGGGAATTTCACAGCTTTTGTGGTCCAAGTAGTCCCCAGCTGCTCAGTACCTTGTTCAGAGTCTTGTTATCTCTTCTTTAGCCATACAGATAAAAAAGGAAAATACCAGAGGAAGATCTTGAAGAGCTTCATAAGCCAAGAGCTGTCTGATTTATATTAGTTGGTTTGTTTGCCCTTGTAACCAAATAATTTCAGAGTATGTCTTTCTTGGTGCTGTGCTTTTATGCTTGCTGGTTTAGTTGCAGAATGTTTTCAAGTTTACAAAGAAAACTGAAACCCTTCAAAAATGGATTTTTGTCTGCCCAGCTGCTTTGTTTCTTTTTGTTTCCCTCGCTTTTCATTTGGAAAAAGAAGAGAAAAGGTCAAAAGAGAAAAAGAATGGTACATTTTAATTTTGTGCTCCTCTTCTATACTTAGCTCTTTCGTCCCTTCCCCTCACTCCCAAAAGTCTGAAGAATTCCCCAGTTTCTTTGGGGTGTTTTTCACGTGTGTCTCATCTTTTGATGTCAGTTTTGGATCCTGGGGCTCTCTTCCAAAATAATCTTGTCCCCATTGCAATTTTAACTTTGGGAACTGTGCAAACCCAGCAGGCCATGACGTACCAGAGAGCCCAGAGTGTGGGCATTGGTTTTAAATAATCCCTACCCATTCCTGCTGGGTCAAAAGGACAGCAAGAATACGTTGGCCAAGGATTGTTCAATGGGTTAACGTGTCATATGCTCTGAATCAGGGCAGAGCACAAAGGAACATGGTTGTGGGAGGGTAAAGGAGCTCTGTCTAGTCCTGGTGCTGGCCCCATGGCTCACCTGGTTCAGGGCAGTCAGGGTTAGGAAATATTACCATGAAATATTGTTATTATTGTGTTGTTTTTAAAACTGAAGAATTAAGTGACAGGACATTGACCAAGACAAACTCATTATAGAACTGTGAAAACGAGAGACTAAATAAACCGTGATATGAGAGCCCGTACACCCGGTTCCAATTTCCAAAGCTTTATTAGTCTTCTGTACCTGAGTCTGCCCAGCAATCGAGAAAGAAAAATGATGCTGCAGCCCTCAGAGCAGTGCTGTGGGGCAGACGGACACACAGCTTGAGGAGGTTTGAGCCAGCCATGGTTCCTTAGCACAAATCATTGTGTGCAAAAAGAATCTGGGCACCTTGCAAAAAAAAGCAGCACCCCTCTCTTTGTGTGTAGACTGACCCAGGTGAGGTTTACTGGCTGCTGTGACTTACCAGAGTGTCCATGCCCTGATACAAGATAGCAGAGCTTGGTTCATCTGATGGACAAGAGGCAGAAACGCTGCAGGGAGCAGCTGTCTTCCCTAGGCTGCTCTGTGGCAGTCAGCAGGAGCTCGTAAACCTCCTGGACGTTTTCAAATCTCCTTCTGATAGCTTGGTCCTGGTGGCCGATGTCAGTATCCTATGTCTATATCTTTACGTGCAACATCTCAGCTGGAAAACTCAGCCCTGGGCTGGGGTGTGCCAGAAGTTTGGATTGCAGCACTCTGTTTCTGATCCAGCTGCGTTTATAATAAAGGCTATTATCGTGCAACAAAGTGGACGTGAGGGACGTCCCATCTCTTCCGTTTCCAAGGAACTCTTTAGAAATGAAGCCGTGGGCTGGTGGCGGAGCTCTGCTTTCAGGCCTGTGAGAAGCTTCATTGTGCCACATGGTGAGAGGAGCTCAGTGCCTCCGCTTCCTCTGTTTTACGGTCCTCTGTGACAACAGATAATTTTTCCCATGACTTCACCTTCCTCCTGGAGAAACACCTGGTTTAGGTTTTTATTGATATTGCCAATTCTTTCATCAACTGTCTTAGGGGAAATGAGAGGAAGAGGCTACAGAAGGTGGTGAGTTAGTGGCCTCACCATGTTCTTCTGATCAGGCAAATTTGATGGGGATCAATCCAAAGCTTGTTGCAAGGAGCTAACCTCCCTCTGCCTTTTGCCCATTCACCCTGCACATGGTGAGGCTCATTCAGGAGCCCGGCAGCATGCAAGAGCAGCCACCAGTGGGACTGAGCACAAGCAAAGCTTGATGCAAACTTCCCCACATCTCAGTTTTTCTACAAGGGTAAAAGACAAAAATCCTCCCTGGTGACACTTGCAGAGAGTGGCTTTACATGCCAAGCCAGTGAAAGCACACAAAGCCAATGCAATGGAAACTCAGAGCCTCTGCTTACCCTGGCTGCCAGGCAGGAGAGCCAGGTTAGCTGGTGTCTGCGTCTGTCATCGTGTCCTGTCAGGGTCTGGTGCTCTCGGGATGCAGTCCCTGCGTTTGTAAGGCGCAGCTAATGAGAAAGTGGAAAACTCTGATGCTCTTGCAGCAAATTGATTTCACCTTTGAGTGTTTCCATTGCTTCTGTTTCTTTTGTTGTTGATGTGAAGCCAAACTCTGCTCTCTGCTGTGAAGTCGTTTCCCTGGAAGTGCACCCGGGTGACTCCAGCTGGCCCTTGGCCATGGTACAAGATGTCCATGAGGCCAGGTCATGTTCAGCAGGGTTGTTTTGTGTCTCTCTTTCCGTCAGGGGGCCCACTTCTCTACAGCGACGTGAAGTTTGTCTACAACTCACAGCAGCTGAATGGCACCCAGCGAGTACTGCTGGACAACGTCATCTCGGAGGAGCAGTGCCGAGAGCTTCACAGGGTGGCCAGTGTGAGTGGCAATGCCCCCGGGAGGGATGTGACTGCCCCATGGGATGAGTCTTTGATGCCCTCACCAGCATTTCTGCTTGTCAGACCTGAATTTTATCTGCTCATGGGGAGGCTCTGGGCTTGTTCCTTGCTCCTGGGCATTGCAAATGATGCTGTGATGCCAGTGGTGAGTGGTCAGACACTTAAGGCACCAGTAACTCCAGCAAAGAAGCTGCTGGTCCACCTTACATGGTGCAGCAAGGATGCCACAAGACAGAGAGCATGCAGAGAGAGCTTTTTGCCCCATGTTGTACACAACGCCAGAGGATGTGGATGTGCATCCACAAGGCTGGTGGAGCTTTCTGATCTGTCGGTGACTGGGCCTGGGGCAGAACAGAGGATGCTCAAACATCCCCAGTCTGGAGGTGGGCAGCTGTTTTCCAGCATTTCACAGTATATTGTGTTCATGGAGAGCTGCAGCACCTTCCCACCCCTCTTACCTGTCCCAGAGAATGCAGCCCTGGGGTATTTTAGGAAGAAGGTCCCAACTGCTGCCATTGCAGCTCCTTCTCCCCTGGGGAACCAGCTCACCCCTCACCCGTGTTCATGTCTTTCCTTGCAGGGGATCATGTTGGCTGGAGATGGTTACCGGGGCAAAACCTCCCCCCACACCCCAAATGAGAGATTTGAAGGAGCCACTGTCCTCAAAGCCCTCAAGGTAGAGCTCCCTCCCCCTCAAATCCATGCCCTCCTCCGCGGCCAGCACGGCACTGACCCCCTCGCCCCTTGTCCCTGCCCAGTACGGCTATGAGGGCCGCGTCCCGCTGAAGAGCGCCCGGCTCTTCTACGACATCAGTGAGAAGGCCCGCAGGATTGTCGAGTCCTACTTCATGCTGAACTCCACGCTCTACTTCTCCTACACGCACCTGGTGTGCCGCACCGCTCTCTCTGGTGAGGCTCGGGGGTGGCACCAGGCCGGGTGGGAGGGTTTCAGTCCCCCATGGGGGGTGACAGTGTGGTGAGAGGGGACACAAGTCGGGGAGTTTGGCTGTTTTGTCTGGTGCTTGAACTGGTGGCCGAGGGCTGGGCAAACTCACTGTCCTCTCAGCTGCAAAAGGTGGGCACTGCTGTCCCAGATAGCTCTCTTCTGGGATGTCTCTTGCTGTTCGTGTCTCCAACTCTCCCTCTTTTCTCCTCTCTTCTCTTTCTCCCTCTCACTGTTCCTTCTCCTTTCCATTCCCCCAGCTCTCCATCTCTCTTCCCAACAGTAACGAACAAACAAAGCTGTGCAGATCTCACTCCTCAGATTTGGCTTTTTCTCCCCAGCATTTCCTTTCCTCCTCTCACCTGTGAACACCCAGAGTGGGGCTGGGCAAGCTCCCCATCCCACATCAGAGCACACAGAGCATGGCACTGCCATCTCATCCACCCCATCTCCTTCCCCCTTCTTCCTCATGGTCCTGCCTAGGTCAGCAGGAGAGGAGGAATGATCTGAGCCACCCCATCCATGCTGACAACTGCCTGCTGGACCCCGAGGCCAACGAGTGCTGGAAGGAGCCTCCTGCCTACACCTTTCGGGATTACAGGTAGGAAGGACGGTGCTGCCCCCAGTGCCCTTCCCACGGCTGGGCACGCTGCTCCAAGGCTGTAAACCCTAAAGCTGGTACATCCCAGCAGGTCATTTTGGGTGGTAACAGGCACAGCTAAGCTTCGAGCCAGGGTTTAACTGTAAAGGCTCTGCAATATTGTAGGGCCCAGCTGTGGACTACAGTACTGTACCTCTGTGGTTTTTTTGGGTGCAAAACAGGAGGGTGAAAGCTGGTGTGATCCAAATGTCCCACCATTTTGAGAACTGCCTGCTGATGGGAGAGCAAGTAGAGAGGCTTGTCCCCATCCCAGAACGATAGCCCCAGAGAAGCCACCTCCACAGGGCTCTCCTGCTTCTTCCCCCAGTGCCCTCCTCTACATGAATGCAGATTTTGAAGGCGGCGAGTTCATCTTCACTGAGATGGATGCCAAAACTGTGACGGTGAGTCGGTGTAAATTCCTGGCTGAGCTGCTGCGAGCTGAAGGTGGGAGGTAATTTCGGAGGCAGCTCCTGTGCCCTTCCTGGTCAGGCAAGCTGCAGATGCGGGGCTCGCACCACCTCCATCGGGCAGAGGGATGGCTGAGACAACCGGCAGGGAGAAGCTGCTGGTGCAGGCTGAGAATTGCCCCTGCCTGGAGGACCGCTGAGCTCCCACCCCATCTCGTGGCCAAACATGAGGAGATGCCGATGCCTCAGTGCATGCACAGTGCCTCTGTCCTTGGCTAGTCCTGTCCTGCATGAAGCAGTGGCCCTGGCGCTGTGGGACACAATGCAAAAGCCTGGCCTGGCCTAGGCCTTGCTCCAGAGCGGGTCACAGCTGTGGACCACCAGTCCCCAAGAGGGATGTGGCTCAGGCACAAGCCCCCATTTCTGCATGGGGCCATTTGGGAGGCCGGGTGCCCCCTCGGTGCTTGGGCACCGGGTCTAGGCACTGTGCTGAGGCTCTGGAGTCTGGAAGGTGCTGGAGAGCACATTGAGTCTACCCAAGACCAGTGCCCAAGGGTTGGTTTTGTTGGCACGTCTGTCCCTGAGCTCCTGCAGAATCCCTGCTGTGGACCCAAAGGAGAGAAGGGAGCGTTACTGACACACTGTGAGCTGTGCCCAAAGCTCTTCATGTCCTCCTGAGCAGCTCACAGGGTCCTGGGGTGATGCAGAGACACCCAGCTGGTCACAGGCCCACAGGGAGCCCAGACACAGCCAGTCCATGCAGCCGTGCCGCCCTTTACCACCCTGTCATTGCCTATTTTCCTGCAGGCATCCATCAAGCCAAAGTGCGGGCGAATGATCAGCTTCTCATCGGGCGGCGAGAACCCCCACGGGGTGAAGGCAGTTACCAAAGGGCAGCGGTGTGCCGTGGCTCTCTGGTTTACCCTGGACCCACTTTACAGAGAGCTGGTGAGTCCCTCCAGCACCACATGAAGGGAGCCGGGGGGAACCCAGCATCCCCGAGGGACCCAGAGCATCCCTAGTCTCCAGTCCTACCACATCTATTTTCCTCCCATCAAACTCCCCACAGCAGCATTCTCATCAGTGGCACCCCAGGACATGAGGAGGGAGGAGCTGTTAGGAGACCCCAGAGAAGTTTTATATGCTGGCCCTGTGCCCCTGCTGTGGCCCACGCAGTGCAGGGCTGGGATGCTGAGCGGGGTGCTGAGCGGGGTGCTGAGCAGAGTGCAGGAGGGCTGTGTGCAAGGCTGGGGCTGGCCATTTCTGACACCTAGTGGCCAACATCCCGATGAACGGGAGCACCTTCTGCAATAAAAGACCAAACCAAACCCTTGTGCCTTTGCCTTGTGAGCGCCCCGTGTTGGGCTAGCTGGTGGGCTATGAAATTTTGGGAGAAGCTTATTTTAGACATGCACCTTGCTGTCTGTGCATTTGGGTGCCAGCTGCGGCTCCTCTATGCTTGGTGCATGTGTGGTAGGAGATCAGCCCTGCCCGGGGAGCTGGAAATCTTGGTAGGCACGGAGGAGATGGTTGCCTGTGGCCACTAATGAAGTGTGAGAAGGGACCTGCAGTGCATCAGCTCTACCCCATCCATTTGGGAATTAGGTATTGAGGAGCAAAGTGATTGGGCTCCTTCTGTCCAGCAAATCCCCAGGACAAGTCCCAGGCTGTGTCCTGCCCTCCTGGCTGCACTGCTGGTCCTCAGATGAACTGTTTGCTGTGGATGCTGCCAACAGACTGAGATGCTGAATGAGCTGAGGGCAGGCGCTGAAGCTCTGCTATTGTGATTTCTTTCCTTGCCCTCTTGCAGGAGCGAATCCAGGCAGATGAAGTGATCGCGATGTTGGACCAGGAGCATCTAGGACCCAGTGAAATGAACATCAACCCAAAGGATGAGCTATGAACTAGGCCAAAGACTTTTTCTATTAAATATTTATTTAATATTGTTAATCTTATTAGAACCTTTCTATTTTTGTACAGAGATGCTGTATAAGTTAACAGGTTAATATGATTGTGGAGTTTTCAGGAGTGCCTCTTCTGTGTTTAGCACAGCTCTTGCTGGGACCCCTCATTCCTGTGCCAGCATCTCCTGCTGGGACTGACTCTGCTGCTGAGGTTCCCTGTCCTTCCCTAGCAATGCTCAGGACCCATTCAGGCCCACTGCACCCTTTTTTCAATTCCTCAGCCAGAAGATGCTGCTTCTCTTTAGCCTCTGCTAGAGAAATGTCAGAGGTGTGCTGATGGACCCCTCTCCCTGTCCCTGCAAAGAGCTGGCTGAAGACTCATCAGTGCTGCCCTGGGAGAAACTGGAGCACTGGTTGTGGCTGTTCTCCCCATCCTGGAAACTGCTCCACACCCATCCTGTGAGCTTCCAGCCCCTGCTGCTGCTGGTAAAACCCAAGGTTACACTTCATGGTTTCCAGGTGCATGTTCAAAAGCAGCTGCAAGTCTCAGAGATGTTACAGTGCCATGGTGTTGGATGGTCATGATGCTGCTTTGTATGCTGGGTGCCCTGTCTGCATCTTCCCATCCTGATGGTGCAGAAGCTGCAGATGTTTATGGCATGGTAGCATCTACTTGCTCAGAGTATTTCTGACACAGTCTGAGGGTGTTGCTGTGAAAGCACATGCTGCTTAGCACAAGAAATTTACCCTGCCAGCACCTGCTGCTGACCTAGTAAATCGTGTCTCACCCACCATTAAATTAACGCCTGTGCACGGGACCAGAGCAGCCCCCACCTGAGTCACAACAAGCACTGAAGTCTCAGAACTGTCTGCACCCCAGACCCAGGGACAGTTTTCGTTTTGACCCAACAGCTGCTAGAAAGCAGTTCCGAAGAAGCAGGCTGCAGCAATCCTAGTTGTTGCATTTCCTGCAAGGCTGCTGTCCTCTGCAGAAAGCACCCCAGGGGGCTTGGCTGGAGCTCACCTCCCCAGGCAGCTTTGCTTAGCTCCCTGCTGCATTGGCTTGGTGTTTTCTCAGTCCTTTTCTGCTCCCCTCTGCCAGGTCTGGCATTTCCAGGACTTAAATCAGGTGTTGTCCTCTGTCCCCACCACACTATTGCCTCCCAGGCTTGGCTCCTGCTTGCTGCGCCCTTGGCCCCAGTTTGTGCTGCTCCCCTTGCAGGCTGGGGTTGGTTTGCTGCTGCGGTGGTTAGCCAGAGCTGTGTCTAAATCCAGGGGAAATAAACTAAACTAAACTAAACACAACATCAGGCCTGTCTTTGTCTTTCTTTATCCAAGCAGGAGAAGGGGAGATTGGGGTATGCGCAGGGTGTCTTGTGATGGTGCCTCTCGCTTTGGGGTTCCTGGCCCCGGAAACACACATCCCATGTGCTGAGGGAGCATTACAGGGTGCAACTTCTGGGGACTTGACAGCAAATACAAGCGACACCAGCCCTAAATCCCGAGGAAGGGCAGGACCCCAGGCAGCCTGGGCTGTGCCACTTGTCCCTCTCTGTGCCACCAAGAGCTGCCTGCGGTCGGTGTTGGGCTGCAGGAAGCAGGAAAGCAGCAACTCAAAGGCACTTTTCCTGTTTGCTGCTTAGCCAGCTCTCTACTCCAGCCAAGTCTTGCTCAGAAGAGGATTTTTATTTCTGTGGCAACAGCAGAGGTGGGCGCCAGGTTTATTCATACACCATAGCCTGGTGGGAGCAAGGCTGGGCCATGCACCAGAAGTGCAATGTAGGCTTTTGTGTCTCTTTTGTGTCAGGGTGGCCTGGCCACTGAGAAATGGCCTATACCGAGGCACTGCAATGAAGCTGATGTGCATTTCAGAGCAAGCCTGGCAGCTCCAGGGCCAGCTCTGAGCTCCTCCAGCCTTGGCTGAGCCTCCGAAAGGATCCCTGGCCCTTTGTTAGATGTGCCCCAGATCTATCACCCACAGTAGGTGTGGTTGGAAAATGGAGATGCACAAACAATGTCTGGGTTTCTTGTTAATAGCAGCGTACCCCTCCTAGTCCTAGCAATATATGCAGGCTGGATTAGCAGCGTTGATTTATGACAGTCAAAAAAAGAAAGGGGGGGGGGGACCTCGTAAAGGAAATAACATAATAGATTTCAGAAGCGTTTGAAAACAATGTAAGAGGTTGTGTGTGTGCTTGGGTGCGGCACTCGCCCTGGAAGTGCTGCAAAGGGAGGTGCTCCTCGGTGCAGGAGCTCCTCGTTAGTGAGGATTTGGGGTTTGCTTTGAGAGCCACGTGTCCCCAAGCCCAGGGTGGTCACCCCTTAACCCGGGTGCTCCGTGCAGGCAGCTGGGCATCGGCAGCATGAGGAAGCTGCAGGCAAAAGGGATGCCTTCGGGTATTTACAAATTCCTGAATTCACAGTCAAGGCTGAAACGCCTAGAGCTGGTGGTGTACCAGAGGCTACAGAGGCTACTAAAACCTGGGTGTGACCATGGGCATTAGCCAGGCAGGCTTTGTGGTGCTAATTTTAAGCCGCAGAACCTCCCCGATGTTGCTGCAGAGGCTCAGGGCCATGCGGACATGTCAGTCTGCAGCAGCTCTGCTGGGTGGTGACTAACCCCCATTAGTTCCAACCCGGGGCGTGATAGGCTTATAAACCACCATGTAGTCGGACCTTTTGTATGTGCCCTTTATTTCCAGGAGCCAGGCTGACAGCCCAGAGGCGTACAGCAGCTTTGCTGCCTACTGGAGACCCAGGGACGAGCCCTGCCAGCAGCCAGCTCAGCTGAAGACCCCCCCCCCCAGCTCCATCCCACCTTGCAGCAGCATCCCTCTTGCTGCATTCTCTTCTCTGCTCTGGTGATGGGCAATTCAGGTGGCACCGTTTCCCCAGCAACATTAAAGGCCGCCCAGTCTCCATCCAAGGGTCCTCCCAGCCCAAGGTGCTGGTGGTGGGAGGTGGCAGAGCCTGGACACATTTGCCAGGTGGAATTACAGCTGCCGAGTGCCTGCGAGCAGAGACTTGGCCAGGAGATGTGAAGGAGATGGAGTTTGCACCGAGCCCTGCTCATCCCCCCTGGTTAAACCAGGATAGAGCCAGCCCAAGCTCTCACAAGCAGCCCAACGTCTTCCCATGAAAATCCATCATTAAAAAAAAAAAAAAAAAAAGATGTTTCCTCCTGTCCACACCCTTGCCCAACCTGGGTGGGGGGGGGTGGGGGGGGGGGGGAGGGGAGGGAGCAAAACAGCTGGCTCTAATAGTGCTGGCAGTGAGATAAAAATGGGCTAGTCATGCTTTGGGGAAGAACTTTATTAAAAAAAGGAAAGAAGCATGCACGTCTTTTGTTTCTGCAACTGGTCCTACGCCCACACCCCACCACCTACCCGCAAGAGCCACCTTTTCCTGGGGGAAATGTTGCAGCTTGTCTGTGCATCAGGGTATGACCCTTGATATCGTGCTCTTGCCCAAGTGCAGATGGGTGCATGTATGTCTGTATCTGCATGTATATAGATAACACTGAGGATGGCAGGGCACCCACGGCCTCCTGGAGCACAGCTCCTCCATCCCCAGAGCACACAGCACACCAACAAACTGCTGTCTTGGCAGGTCTGGTGGATGCCATGTCCAGCCCGGCATTACTTTTATCTTGTTTTAAACATATGGTGAAAGCTGGCACAGGATTTGTTTCCTTGTCCTTTAGCGAAGATTTATTATATGAAAAAAAAATTTAAATGTCCTAACCCCCCGGCCACTGTCCAATCCTTCTGAAAATATACCCAGCACAAGACAGGAACTTGGGAAAGCAAAATAGGCAACTGAGAGAGCTGCCTGGCCCCTCTTGCATTGGTTTCAGGGGCAGGGCAGAGAGCAGGGGCCCTCTGAGGAGCTGGGGGACGCAGGGGTCCCAGGGGTGACCAAAGCTGGGCTGGCGAGCGGGCAGGCTTGGCAAGGGAGCAGGACATTAATGATCACTTCCAGGGCTGGTTTGGGTAACGAGTATGGCAGTTCCAGGAGGTATTTCCTGAAGTTGAGCAGGGCAGGGCAGGGGGAATTAACATGAGCTCAGTTTAGCTTCTACCCCTCCTTTATTTGTAATGAGATTAACGGCGGAGATGGCAGCGGCACCACCGGGCTGCAGCTGCGATGGGGTGAGCCGATAAGCAGCCTCTGCGCTGCCTCGTGTGCGAGTCCAACGGCTCTGCTCCCAGGGAAAAACACCAGGAAAAAAACCACACCACATTTTCTTGGCTTCAAAATGGCTGTAAGGTGGCTTCGCTCCCAGGTTTGAGGGGGGAACATGTAGCATTGTGCTGGCCCAGCTGCATGGTGGCCTCCCAGCACTGCCCAGTGCCACCGCTGCCTCCTCGCAGTGCTCCTGCTGGAAACATCATCTGAAGGCCTGGCCCTGCTGGAGATGGGGCCACCAAGGTGGTTTGGCAGCTCCAGCCCTCCCAAGTCCCAGAAATGAAAGCAATTGCTCTGATGGCAATGAGGCAGAAGGTGGAGAGAGCTGGAGATGCACCTCCAGTGCTTTAAGCGTGCTGTAGCAAAGGCTGGGAAGAAATTTTTTTATCATCCCACTCTTGGCTTTTAAAAGAGGACAATGAGTCCCCTTTGGGTTGTGCCCCAGCCCCGATGCAGGAGCTGAGCATGGAGCTGGCTGCATCGGAATGTCCCCAAAAACCACCAGCAGTGACGGGCGCTCCTGCATGGCCCTATGCCACCGAGCCCCATCAGCCTGGGCCCAGGCACCACAGGGACAGGAGCCTGGTCCCAGGGGGGGACACAGGGGCTGCCACCACTGCCACACAAGGGAAAACAACCCACCAGCGTCTTAAAAGCAGGTCGGTGCCCCCAGGCTCCCAGGGGTTGTTTGTTCACCTCGTTTTGTTTCGACACCTCATGTGCGAGGCTGGGCGCTGGCATTTCACCGCTCTGACGGTGCCAGCGCTCAGATTGTTTCATTTGATTTGCCGGCCAAATTGGGTGGATGGGTGGAGACTGAATTTTCCCTTTATTTTTGTTTTCAAAAAACCCTTCTGGCCCTGGGTGAGGCAGGAGGAGCTGAGTGGTTTCATGTCTATCTGCTCCATGACAGTTACCTGCCTACAGCTCCTTCGAGCACACAGGCTGGGTGCAGGGCTAGGCAGGGAAAGCCCTCAGCCACTCCACATGGCGATTTTTCCCCTTTTTTTCCCTTTTTTCTCCCCCTCTCAAGAGCTCTGAAAGCAGCTCTAGTGTGAGCCCATCATTCCTTGTTCTGCCAGATGTGTTTCCACAGCTGCAGGGAAGGACTTTGTCACCAAATGTCACTTTCGCCCTGAGGAGCTCTGAGCTAACACCTTTACAACAGCCATCCCCACTCCCAAACATGGTTCCCATGGACAATTAGGGGTGGGAAAAAGCATACAGTGACCTTTGCCTTGCTGTGCCCTGTGCTTCCCCAAGTATTGAACCCAGCTCTTGCAGCAACTCCACCATCACATTCCTCCTCTGCTTGCTCGAGTTTCTGCACTGGGAGCTGCAGCATTAGCCCTGCAGCCTGTGACTTCACTCTCCCAGTGCCTTGACATGGCCTGGAGCTGTAGCAACATTGCTTGGGAGAAACGAGCACAAAACCACAAATCACATTGCTCTGGGAGCCCAACGAATCCGTAATGGTTCCCCTTGAGGTGCAAGGCGCTGCATCCTTTCTCCCTTTCCACGCTAATTACGCTGAAACAAAGGCGGGACGTGCAGTGCCATGAGCATTACCCAGGCAGCGAGTCCTCCACCCAGCAGGATTAGGGGGGAGCCCCGATGGCGTGCGCACAGCATGCCGGCTCCTCTTGCTCAACCTCCGGCGCCACAAGACAAATGATAAAATATCTCCTGCTCTCCTGATGAGCCCAGCAGCAAAAGAAAATTTCCAGGTCAGAAGCTGCTGCTGGGCAGCCCATGCCTGAGGCGGCATGGCGGAGCTACCAGCCCTCAGCACCTCTTTGGACCGGCTGTGAGCACCACCTAATAGCAATGCCAGCACACGGTGCTGCTGCCTGCTGCCTTGGGCTCTCCCCTGCTGCCTTCAGAGTGCAAAGTGCAGCTTGCTGCTGGTATGTCCACCTGCCCAGGAGCCGGCACTGCTGCTGGTGCTTTCTTCAAAATATCTTAGAGTTTTAAGGAAAAAAACAAGAGGACTCTTTGTTTCCCCCTCCCTCGGCAGCTGTGCATCAGTCACCATGCTGCTGGACATGGTAGCCGTGATAATCAGGCAGTCATGGGCTAATGGGATTGATGGCCAGAGGGGTCAGGTGCAGGGCCCATCTGCACTACCCATGGGAGGGGAAAAAGGGGAGGGTGCTGCCTGGGAGCACAGGCCAGCTCTGGAGCATCACCCAGACCTTCGTCCTGTCCCACCTGGCAACCCCAGCCAGCATTGCTCCTCTCTCGCTCACAGCCAGCCAAAGCAGCATGAACGGAAGAAAAATCTGTCCCAGGATATCTGCCTGTATGAGTATAGACCATTTTCTGTAGCTCAGCCTCACCGGGTCTGATTTGCCTGTCTCAACCTGCTGAGAGCCTTCTCGGAGGTATTGCAGATGCCCTGGCTTAACCAGGCAGTCAGGGGTTGACCAAGGTGCTCGTGGGGCCCAGCATCACTGCACAGGGGGCAGGAGGAAGGCTCAGCTCTCCTCCTCTTGGAGGTGTGAAGCAGAGCTCAGAGTCCTGCAGCGTGTGCTTGGTGCCTTTCCAGCCCCAGTCTCTAGCTGGGCTTCGTCCCCTGCAAAATGCCAGCAGCCCTGTGCTGCTTCCTGGCCAGGGGAACACCACTACAAAACCACCACCAAAAAAAAAAAAAGTTAAAAAATAAAATTTCCATCAGTTCTCTCTGCTCCTGAGGGGCCATGAAGTGCCTTCACTTCCACTGCCCCACCTGCCCACCTCCACCTACCTGCTGGCATCCCCAGCAGGGCTTTTGGTGGCATCCAATTTCCTCACCTCCCAGGCAAGTCTGAAATAACCCCAGACAACCACTGCCCATGGCCAGACCGTCCCTGACTTGTCTTAATTATTCCTTGCTAATAGCTTTCCCTTGGGTGGAAGGTGTTGCCCCATCCCCTCGCTGGGGCTGGCCGAGTCACCGCTGCCAGAGCTGAGCAACCCCAGCGCGTGGGGGTTTGGTGCGTGGGATTTTACCATAAGCCCTCAGCCTTCAGTGCAGGGCACAGCCCAGCCAGCTGGGAGCAGCTAAACACTGGCTTCCCCGTGCCCCTAAAACAGCAGTGTCAAGTGAATAATTAAGCAGACATAAAGGGGGGAGTATAAATTATAATAGCAGTAACCGTCTTGCTGCCCGCAGCACTTCATGCTGGAAGGAAGCTTTCCTGCAGGGAGAGCACAGTAAGGTCGCTGTGCCCTCAGCAACAGGCAGGCACGGCCACAGGCTGCTCCCACCCAAACTAAGCCCTGCTCAGGGCTTAGCAAGGAGGTTGTGGTTTTGGGGCTGAGGCCAGAGCCAAAACACCAGCAGGGAAGGGATCGGCTCGTGCTCACCAGCGCTCAGGGCGGCTCGCTTGTTGGTGTGCAGGAGCCCTGCATCACCTTCACAGTCCAAACACAGGGAGAGGGGCTGGGCTCCGTGCCACGGGCACCTCGGCATGCGTTGGACGTGACCCTCCAGCTCCTGTTTGGGTGAAGGACACCCCCACGGCAACACTGGCGAGCACCTTCAGGTTGGCATCTCCTCCCCAGGCTCAGCGCCGGCTGCTTGACCACGTCCTTGGCACAACGGGTGGATGCATTTATCTTGCATTTCGCCATGACGCATGGATAATTTGATGCAACTGTGCATCCACCCACACCTTTAATTAATCAGAGGGGTTTTTTTTGTTTTTTTTTTTTTTTCTTCACGTAGCGCTGTGCAATATTTTGTTTCCTAACAGCCCTGCTACAGAGGACTGGGATCTGTTGTAACATTTCTTACCCAATTGCAGCGCTGAGGGCTATGCAGCCAAGAAGTTGGATCACATGTGTAGAAATCTTCAGCATTGTCTCCAGAGGCGATTTCCAAGGAATCAGAAGCCAAATGAATCAGAAGCTCACAGAAGGATTGGGGTGGGGGGTGGGGGGGACACACAACAAAAACAAAACCAAAAACCAACCAAACAGAAAAAAAGAAAATCAGACAAAAGCAACTTCAGGAGGAAAATGAGAAGTCAGCAGGTGCCCTGGGGTGCTGTTCAGGAAGGCCGGGAAAAACTGGAGGAAATCAGAGGCTCTCCCGGAAAACTGGAAAACACTGCTCTAGGGCACATCTCAAACCCCTTCCAAGGGACCAAGGGGCCTCCCCAGCATCTTCCCTTTCAGAGCTGCTCATCTTGCAGCTGCTGGCAGGGCACAGAGAAATGCAGCTACGGCCAGAACATGGCCAGGTACGACAGAGCTAAAAAATGCTCAGACTGAAGCTGAAAAGAAGCTGAAAACAAACGCCTGACATCTGCATGTCCTCACCTTGCAGCTGAGCAGCCAGCTCACACCATTGTGTGCACCAGAGTGGTTTGGGCGCCCTTCCCTCGGGTCTCCCTGTGGGCCACAGCGGGGACCTGGAGGCCAGGGCTGGGTTGAGCAACAGGAGCACCTCGGTGTGAGCAGGGAGCCCATGTGGGCTTAGCATGACCCTGGAGACTGGATCCTGCAGGAGCACTGCCAGCACAACATCCTCACCACTCAGCCTCTCCATCTCCTTGTAAAACACCCCCATGGCAAAGCCCTGCGCTGCGGTGGGCACCTGCCCGCTCCTGGGGGCTGTGCTCACATTTGCCCCCCAGCCCTCCCAAAAATCGCACGTGGTTCCAAAACAGGCAAGGTGAGCTTTTAAAGCATGCACCAGCAAACTGAGCCGGAGCCAGCAGCCCCAGCAGGGAGCCCCGGGGGGGGAGGCAGCACCCCGCAGAGCCATGCAGGTGCACAGCGGGGTGCTGGGTGCCGCGGGCGGGTGGGCCCTGGCGGGGTGCCGGGCTCCCCACCCAGACTGGCTCAGCTGGCTCCTGCGGTGGCGTGGGAGCCCCGAGCCGGCCGCCGGTGCTCCAGCCAGGTGCTGCAGTGGGAGTTCCTGGCTGCGGCGTGCGCTCCCTGCAAAATACCTGGTGGTGTTTTCTCAGCTGGAAGAGATGCGTATCGCTGGGGCAGCGAGGACCTTTTTGCAGCCGAGGTGCTGCATGCGTGGAGGGAAGGTGGAGCGCGTCTTGCCCTCGGGTTGGGCACGCAGGGCGCTGCTGCAGGCTGGCCGGGGCTGCGGGGTGATGCTGCACCGGGGAGCTACACGGGGCTGCTTGCCTCCAGCCAGCCTCCTGGGGTGGGTGAGCTCTGGCTCCTGAGGCAGCTTTTGTCAAGCCAGGGCATAGCTTCAGCCTTTTGGCACCCAAGATCTGCCCGGGGTGAGGGCAATCAGCCCTGCTGCTTTGGCAGGTGACAGCTTCACAGCTTTGCCTTCTGCCTTTCCCATTGGTGCCGGTGCTGGCTGGCACGGGCACAGCTCTGGGGGATCCCTGGGTGCACAGCAAAGGGCAGGAGAGCAGCACCTTTCCCCAGGTGCAGCTACAACACATACTCCTCCAAAACCCCCATAGGCCGCTTGTTTATCCAAGCCATGCAAAATGAATATCCAAGAGGCACCGAAACAGCTCCTGCGCGTGGGATGGGTTTTGTGTGTCTGTGTCAAAAAAAAAATAAAATAAAAATAAAAGCCAGTTCTGGAAAACACGGCCACGCTGCTCGGAGAGGAGCAGCCCGGGCAGCCCCGTCCGTGCTGCTGCGGATCCGGGGAGCCCGGAGCGCAGCCCCGGCAGAGGGCAGTGGTGCCCGCCCGCTGCGCTCCGCTCCTCTCGGAGGAAGCCCCAGCCACAAAAGGAACCGAGGAATGCGGGAGCGATCTCCCCTCGTCTCTCTTTTTTTATTTGTTTAATTAAAAAAAAAAAAAAAAGTATTTTCTTTTCCCTTCTGCTGCTAGATATTCATTTCGAGAGTCTTGGCTGTAAAAATAGAATAGGAAAAGCACCAGCTCTTCCCCAGGTCTCCCAATTTTTTTTCTTCTATTTTTTTCCTCTATTTTTCCCTTTTCAGCCCCTGCACCAGTTTCTTCTCTGCACGCGGAGCCCCACAGCCAGCTGCCTGCCTGGCACACGGCTCTGCCGTGGGAGCTTCTCTCGCAGAGCAGCCCTGAGCCTCAGGACCTCAGCAAAGCTGATTACAGGGACAGAGCCATCCTGCTTAATATTAACAAACAAACTTTGTCTTCCCTTGACCTTTATGCAGGCAATAATGAGACCACATCTTCCAGGGCATGATTCAGAGTGGGAAGCTAATATGCTCTGAATGGCTCCCCAGGGACTTTCTTGCCACTGATGATGCAGGGAGCCTAATCTCCTACCCTAGGCAGTTGGGAGAGACAATGTAAGCATCTCCCTTGTATGCTGTAATGGTTGGTATCAGCCCAGCTGCCTGTGAGTAATTGCTGAGCACGCCAGAAGGCACCCACCTCATGTTGGAGCACGCATCCCCACCGTCAGGGGAAGTGGCACAGCCAAAAAAGCCACTGGCTGCAGTGCTTATGTTGGTGCTGAATGCAAAGAGCTGTGCACCACAGCGGAAGTGAGAAAAATCATCTGAATGCTGCATGAAGACCCTCCCCAAACACTTAGAGCTATCAGGCCGATATCCAGATGCCCGTGGGCTGTGTCAGGTGTTGCTGGGGGAGCGGAGTGATGCCCTTTGGCTTCAGTGCTGCAGGCACCTGGTCGCCGCACGCTGGCCCCAGGCTGCCACTTGGTGCTCACCCACAGCCCAGGGGCAGGCAGATGCAGATCCCCCCCACCCCCCGCGCAAGCTGTGTGTCTCCTGCCCCCTCCCCTTCCACCCCCCAGCAGCTTTTCCTTTACTCTTCCCCAGTCACAGGCATCTGGCTTGCTTCATGCAGGCAGAGCTGATGGCTCCTGAAACACAACACACGAGTCTGTGGGAGTGTTTACAAGGAAGTCAAAGCATTTTAACAAAACCAGCTGCCCCTTCCTCCCCCCGAAAAGGAATCAGACCAGCATGTCTGTGGGGATCCTGACGGCTGAGCCAGGGCAGCACAGCTGTGCTCACCCAGCAGCCGGGCACAGTGTGATGGGCAGCCCCCAAAGGCAGGAAGAGGGGGCTGTGGAGAGGATCCAGACCCCACTACAAGAAACACATGCATGTAAACACATAGGTGCACAAATCCAAAACCACTCAGGCCCACAGAGCTGATATTAACACCTTGTGCTCGAGGGACAACCTATCTAACCCAGAGAGCATATAAAGGAGAGGGACCACCATACGGGGCCCTGAATGGGACAGCAAAGTTGCAGCAAAGGGCTACTGCCATATACCCCTAAGTAAAATATTGGCACTTCAGTCCTAAGGAAGTAAGCTGGGAGAAGGCTGCAGCTAGTCCTTGCTGACAGAGTATATAGGTAAGTTTCCATCACGTTCATCTGACCTTCACAGCCAATGTATCCGAACATCTACAAAAAGGCTCCAAAACTCCGGCCTCCTCCCTCTGCTGTGTGCTCAGGAAGTCAATTCACTGCTCTCATGGGTCACAGAGAGCCAGAACATCTCAGGCCCCAGACCCCACCAACTCCAGCCTGGCTGCCAGGCAAGGCTGTAGTGCCCAAACTGGCTGCCGAGGGCTCAGCACAGGCACAGCCCTCGCCCAGGTGGCCTCACCAGACTGCTCAGGGGAGCTGAGCAGGACTAAAGCACTGGCCTGGTGCTCAGCTCCATGCAGCAGTTGGTACGAGCTCCACGTTTCATAGCTCAGCACATCAGAAGGCCAAACATCCTGAGGTCGCACTTGGTGCTAGGACTGGCTGACCATGGTTTTCCCACTGAGGAAAGAGGCAGTGGGGGAAGACGGATCCTGAAATCCCCCCACTGGCAGCTTTGCCATCAGGAAGGAAGGAGATTCTGCACAGGACAGGATGACCGTGTTGAGCAGGACATCCTTCAGAGGCTCCACTCAGACATTTGCCGAATTTTGCTTTGTCTAAATAAGTTTTGTCATAGGGGACTGCTAGCTTCAGTGTGCTTAGGAAACAGCACAGGAGGGCATGCAGGTCTTGAGAGGTTTACAAAATACAGCAGGAAGCTTATGATGGATCCCTACCCTGAAAACTTCACACCCGCATATGAGTGCTCATTATCCAAAGACAGAATTCCAACAGGACCATGTGGAGGATGAAAGGGAGAGCACTAGCCTGGGATTCCTCTGCACCAAAACCATTGCTGTCACATAAGCAATGTAAAAGTTTCTGATCCAGCAATGGTTCAGAGCAGACAGCTATTGCAATCGTCAGCAAACATGTTTCAAGCCTATCTGGTTAATGGAAACTGAAATCTTATTTTACCTGATTCAGTTTGCTCATCTAGAGGCAAGGAGCCCATCAGCTGAAACAGCAAGTTCTGGCAGTCATTGTAGCAGCACTTCTCTCTTTGAGAGCAGCATATTAGTTTTTAATAGCACATTCAAGCAATCCCTGCCTATCTGACTGGAACCAGGGGAATGATGCCTCCAGCTAGCGATATCCAGAGACAAGAGCTTTTCTAAGCCTTTGGCTAAAGGGAAAAGCAGCAGTGACCAGAACCAAAAAAAAATCAGGCAGGCATTCCCTGCCCTAATGGTTAATGTGAAAGTAACTCTCAAGAGAAGCGATGGCATTTTCCTCTGTTAAGATCTTTGTGATTTTTTCCCTGACCTTTTGGTGCCTTCCTGCGCCCCTTCCCCCAACCATAACCTCAGGAAAGCTGTAGGAGGCAGACATTGGTTTTATACAGAAACCACTGACAAAGCTGGGCCATTAATGTGATGGCCCATCAGACTGAAGCAGTACAGCCAGGAGGAACCAACATACAAAGAAAAAGGCAAAAGCTAGAAGAGAAGATGCATGATGAGCAGGGTCTTTGATGTAAGCTAGGCATGGAGGGCAGGCATCCCCAAACTCCAAGGGTGGTGGTGGATGTGGCTGTGCAAGGCTGTTTCAGAAATGTGGAGGAGGGGAAAAGGGGTAGCATAGTACTGCCCCTGCTTGCCCAAAGCCCAAATTCTCCCCCACCCCAGGCACACACAGCATCCACACCATTGCAATGTTTGAGCAGGATTTTGAATATAAAGCATTTCCCCATACCCTGTTCAAAAACAAAATAAAGGATGAAAGGGCAAAAAAGGAACTATGCAAACAATCCACAAGCCTTCACATTTCAGTGAAAGGCTTACAGGGGTCAACCCATGCGATGTGCCAGAAAGATGACAGATGTGGATGTGGTGACACCTCATAACATACCCAACCAACATAAATGATATGGAAACATGAAAGGTCTCCCTGTTGAATAGGAAAGGCTTTTTAATAAAAAAAAGCAGAAGCTGAAGCAAGAAATTCAGACATTCTCAATTTTAATGGTGAACATGAAGCCAGGTCTCAAGGGAAGTACACAGAGAGGTGATTTTCCCTCTCCCCAGTCTTGGCAGAAAGACAGACACCTTTCTGGCAGACAGACCGAGAGTGCAACTTAATGGACCTAACATGGGACTGCATCATGAAATTTAACAGCCACTGGATCAACTGCAGGTCACAGCAGCCAAACCACCACCACCTCAGCCCCTGCGTTGGGTACAGCTGCAAAAGAAGTGACCGGTGAGCATCTAAGGGGATTAGACAAACGCACACATATGCAGAGGTGACGCTAGGCCCCACTGCTCAGAGGAGTAAGCAGCAGCAAAGGCTCATTTCCAGGGCGGCGCACAGGCAAGAAAGGAAGATGTTCAGAAATTCAGCATCATTTTCAGTCCGGCTTTTATTTTCATTGACTTCAACAACAAGGTGTTCCAAAACACAAGTCCTGGTGCAGGCAACACTGTCATTGCTACAAGCATTGGTAGATCCCATGGGCTTTGATGTATCAAAAAAACCAACAACAACAAAAATAATCACAGCTCTACAGGGGAGGGTAAAAGCTACAGCTGTTCAAACTCACATGAAGATCCCAGTTACACATAAGTGCACTCCGTAGTGGTATACAGTGGAAAGAAGGTTTTCACAGCATATATTTTAGTCACTAGTGATGTAGCAGAAAAGCTCCATCTTACTGCTGAGTTGAAAAGCAGAAACTAATGTTCTTGTGCCCAGCCTCTGGGCACAGCATTAACTGCATTAACCTTGGTAGTCAGAAGCTTCCTAGTTCCTAGAACGAAGGTAATGAAGGAAGGTAATGAAGGCATCAATATTTGTACAGTACTGAAGCAGCTCAGAAGGATTACACAATGGAGATGCAAAACCATGGAGGTGAGAAAGGCATAACCCAGCTCACCCCCAGGACCTTGCAGAGTACCCGCACTAACGCTTTCCCCACACTAACACTGCCCTGCTGAATGTATTCTTGCATTGAGTCAAGAGCAGGCTGACTCGCTTCTTTTGTAGCATACTAGAATAAAAAAAAGACAGTTTTCACACTGAGCATGTTAAATACTTTGAAATCTAGGACGCTGCTCTTTGAAGTGTTACAAAACAAAATGATAAAACAGGTTTTCAGTACCTGCCCCCTCCCCTCAACTGCAAAGTAACACAGGAATCTCAGTATGAAAAAATACAAATATATTTGTCCAGTGACGACGCCATTTGTTACATTGTATACTGTAAGCATTCTGCATAAAAATAATAATTAAAAAACAGAAAAACAAAAAATTTTATTGTGGTTCTGTCAGACCCAGTAGCCCAAGAAGAAATAAAAATTGGCATGTTATGCTGTAGGAAACAAAAATTACACATACAAAAAATATATATACACACTTTACAAGGTAACCATCTTATATTACCGCTCAGAGCTATCCAAAATAGGCTTGCACAGTTACCAAAAGGCAGTCTTTGAATGCAACCTGGCACAATGGACAGATGGAGGAGGATGCTAACAATGTTGATTACGTGAAATAAGAGGCACACAGCAGGGCCCAGAAAACAGCCACTGTGTTGAAACAAGATTTGGTTGTAGCAAGGTAGGATGACAAGTCCTTTAAAAGCTGCTTCTTTCATATCTTTCTCCAGTAAAAAACAAAGTCAGGCTTACTGTTAACAGCAAAAGCCAACCTGAAAGCAGCTGTCCTGAGCCGAGCCCCTTGCTTTAGCTTCTCCATACATCAGTCTCACTACCTTGGCCAATATAAACATCAAAGTGTTCAGTTACTTGTCCAGAGTATCACTGGCAGTCAGAGGAAATGCCTCAGAGCACAGCTGCTGTTCAACCAATGAAGAAAAATTTTTTTTTCATGTAAACAGGACTTCTGCAGTAGCAACACTCATACTACCATGGAACTGGTACTTGTTCCGAGGCTGCTGGAAAATACGTATTATATATAATTTTCACTCTGCACTTCTAGTTGCTCATTACTTAGTCTATAGTCCAAAGCAACAAAATAACAGATTCCAGGCTACTACAGGCATGTCTAAAGACAGCTCTACTTTAATTAACCAATCTAACAGTCTAAATAAAGAATTGCCTTGGTTCTGGGTAGCTGAAGCCCTACAAATCAGCGTGCAGCTCCCAGTAGGTCCTCTGGTCAGAGGACAAGCAGGCAAATCCTTGTGCTAAACTAACCAGGCAGCATATGTGGCAAAGCCTAATTCTCTAGCTTAAGTTTCAGTAGTAGTACAGAGTGGCTAACGTTGGGTGGGGGACAAGAGTCAGAATTACTGACAGCTGTATCTGTATTTATATCCTGACCGAAGCAAACCCGGATATACAACTAGAGCGTACATTCAAAATGAGAAGAGATACCAGGTTTGTTTTTCCCCTATAGAATGCAAAGGAAAAGGAAAAGGAGGATTGCAGGTGGCCATAAGCTCTGGCCTGTCCAGCAAAGTGCATGTGCTCTCTCCGCTGGAGAATAGTATACATGAACAGAGTGCTCAGCTCTGGGGGAAGAGGCTGTTTAAGTGCAACATTCAGCAAACCAATTCCCATTTGTTTTTCAGATGAACTGCCGGTTTGGGATTTAGTGGCTTTGGGTGTTGATTTTTTACTTTTTTGTTTTTAGCTTTTTTTTAAAAAAAAGTTTTAACCTTCCTGCTTTTCAAAGTGGGATTGCTGGATGACAGAGAGAGTTTGCAGGTCAGGACACCCGCAAGGCGTGTGAGGATTCAAAAAGTCAAGAAAAGAAGCCCTCTCCCCAAAGGAAAACACGAAACAAGGACAACGCCTTCTCGAGAAGGCCAACAGCTTTCAAGGAAACGCCACCCGCCTTCCCCCTTCGCTCAGCTCCTCCTCTTGCAAGAGCTGGGGTGGAGGTTGCAGTCCAGGAGCATGGCCTAGACAGCATCAAGGGCATAACTAGCGTGAGCGAGCAAGGAGGCTCCCTCCGCCCTTCGTCCAGGGGTGCAGTACCAAGCAGAAGGGAAGACAAATGAAGGGCTGAGCAGTTTGTGGCTGAGGCGGGGCGGGGTCTGCGGAGCTCACTCCCCTTCCTCCTTGATGCGTTGCTGTTTGTTGCGCCGGGCATCCATGTCGAAGTTGAAGTCGTTCCACTCGTCGCGGGGTGGGAAGGAAATGGTCTGCCGGAGCGTGAAGCGGACCGCGTCGATGACCCGCTCCCCCCGGGTTTCACTGGAGCCCACGCTGACAGTGGAGGCGCCGCTAGGGGTACGCAGGAGGTGGGGAGGGGAGGAGAAGTCATGGAGCTGCCGGTGGTCCAGGATGCCCTTCCAGATGGCGTGGCGGAACTGCTCCGGGATCTTGAGGCTCACCAGATCCTGCAAGGCAAGGAGCAGGGCTTAACAGGGCAATCCCTGGGCAATCCAGGGGGTCTGGGCTCCAGTAGAAGCAGCCTCTGGGCCACCCTGCAAGTACTTAATTATTAACCCACGGTGGCTACGATGCGCTACAGAAGACAAGCCACTGATCCTGAAGGTGGTGGTTCACTGGCTCACCACTCCTGAACAAGTATGTGTAGCTGAGAGGCAGCAAGGACTGATGACACAAGGTCCCTTTTGACGTGACACATTCATGCATAAGATATGATGACCTAAAGCTAGAAGTTTAACTGGACTGCAAGGCCTCCAAAACTCCTGTGGAGAGTTCTGCTGGTTGTCTGTGGTGGGGGATGTTGGACTGCAGAAGTTCAACAGCTTTGAAAAGTTCACTGTTCATTTCAAAGCCTGCAAAAAGGATTTTAGAATTAAAGTTTGGGCTCCAATATTCAAAGCTCTGTGTCTGACTCTGTAGAAACTGCCTAAATGACTTGAACAAAGCTTAAGGCAGAAACCTAAGCTTAAAACATTTGGACTTCGAGGCCCCATCGCCTCTGCGGGTACTGTACTTGAGGGCAGCCTTACCTAACTCTGGGAAATGTGACATTGGCTTTTGAAACAAGTTAGCAACCAGCTTTGGTTAATTTGGGTCAGCTTTTCTAATTAGAGCATCAGCAGAAGGAAGGCAGCCCAGCCTAGGAAGCATCACAGCCTTACAAAGTCTTGGGGCAGAAAAGGGAGAGCCAACTCTCTGGAGAGCAGCAGCATAGGATAGGAGGAAGCAACCCTGCAGCAAGAGCCATGCAAGAGAAAAGGCAGCTGGGCCAAGATGTCAGTGGCAAGGGAAGATTAAGGTAAGGCCAGAAAACAGAAGCAGGGAGGGGAAAAATGCAGACCACTTCTAGATAGCCTACTTGTCTGCAGGCAAGTGAGGTGTTTCAGAGGAGTGTAAACTGAAACCAAGCCTTGCAGATTTAACAGGCGTGTGGGCTGGGGCCACTTTGGGGACTAAAAAGGACAGCAGTGGGGAGGGGGAGAGGCACTTTCTCTGTGCCAGGCAAGGTAGTTACAACCACCAACTGGCACTGAGTCCAGCCTCTACACCTCCCAGTAAGTTTTCTGTGGTGTGCAACAGTCTTAAATCAAACTAATCACATAAAAAATACTGAGTCTGGATTTGACCTGTTTCTACAGCAGGGCCAAGACTGCAAACAAAGGAAATGGTGAGGAGTTACTTACATCCATGGAGTAATGCTCAATCTGATAGATGGTGGTCAGCCCCTGGGTCGTGAAATAATCCACACAGGATGAGCAGCCCAACCTCGCTAAGAAGCTGCAGAGGAGGAAGGAAGGAAGGAGAGAGAAAAAAGGATCACCCTGGCTGCAACAGCCCAAACCACAGAAAAACCAAACACTAAGCCAACCTGCAGCAACAGGAAATGAAGCTTTTACCCTTGGCTTGACCTTCTCCAAGACATCCCAGGCCAGCAAGCCACATCGCTGCCACACCAAACAAATGAGGGAGTCCTTCAATCTCGGCTCCTAGTAGACAACCCTCATGGCAGCACCTTGCCTTAGCCGAAAGCTGGTGTTGCATTCCAGACGTCAGGGCAGGAAGGCTCCCAAGGACCTTCCTGCCAGGCCACTTCACCCGGAATGCAGCTGAGCCCATGGCAGCACGCCACATAGATAGAGGGCTTCACCAAGGCGGTTGGTCTGGGGCTCAGACACATCATGCACCCACAGTACTTGAAATCATCACGTTCCTCTCTAAGCATAAAGGGTCATGGGGAGCATTTTTCAACCTGTTTGACTTCATGGAGGGCAGACGAGCTGCATCTCTAGGGAGGCTGGTTGTACTTCTGACCCCAGCCACAGCTTGCTGTATGGCCACAGAAGAAAAAAATACAAGTGTCAATAAAAATTCTGCAAGACTCCCTGGCTTACTTCAGGGTGCCCTCTGCTCCACCAGTCCAGCAGATGCTGCATCCCTCGGCTTTCTTGCAGTCCTACTGTCCCTGTTTCTCTTAGCTGCTCAGAGGTGGGGGTTTGAGGCTCAGGGCCCAGACGGTGGCCCAGCCTCAGGCCTGCCAAAGCCCACTGGATCCAGAACTCCAGGAAAACGGGGTGAGGGACCTGGCAGGGGCCACTCAGGCTCCTGGCACGAGGCCTCTGCTCCCTGTGGGTAGGAAATGTGCTGGGCAGCCTGCTCCTGCTCACCTGACAATGCTGCAGTCTGTGGGGTATGGAGGAGGGGGAGTGCAGTGGGACGTTGAAGGCATGGAGAGGGGAGGCGGCAGTGCCTGCGTGGGGCTGAGGCCATTCATGTCGCCGGTCATGGCCATGTGGGTGCCCATCATGGGAACTGGAGGAGAGAAGGAGGAGCACATTGTTACCGAGGCATCCCTGCACCTCACCTCACCCCCAGCACAGAGCAGCCCGCAACCCAAGCAGCCTTAAACTCACACAGAAGCAGCTCAGGAGGAATTTAAGGCAGGGCCCCCATGACTGCACAAGGACCAGATGACAGACAGTCCTGCAGGAGCTCTCCCCTTGCCGAAGCTGCTGCTGGCAGCCCTGCCTCTGCATCACCTTCCCTTACAAACAGGCTGCATAGAAACCTAAGCAAGCTGTGGGCATCTCATCTTTCCCTGCTGCAGGAAAGGAGCGGGACTGAGCCAGCAGAGTAACCCAATACAGAAGCCAAACAGCTTTGTTTTCAGAGACACTGAGCACCCAAAGGGGATCAGCAACAGGTGTGGGCAAGAGCCCAGCGCTTTTGAAATTAAAAAAAAAAAGCAGCACTTCTTAGCCCCCAGAACCATGTCTGTCATCCTGGATTTACAGGGCTGCTGGGCACTCTTCAGCAGCCAGGAGGAAACAGGTTACAGAGCTGGGAGCTGCAGACATTTCCTTTGAAACTAAGGAGCATCTTAATTGAAATGAAAGAAAGTTTGCCAATGTTTCCATCTCCTCTGCTGGGAAGGTCTTTAAAGACAGACAACAGTGCAGCCAGCCAGATTTGCAGCATGAAGGAGCTCTGTTCACCCCTGTGAGGCTCACAGAAGGATGCTGAAGCCCAGAGAAGGCAGGTGACTTGCCCCGTGGCACAACAGCACCTCAGAAATGTCCAGTCTCCTTCCCCACACCAGCAAGGAGCACACACTGAACAGGAGGAGGAGCAAGGGTTTCTTACTGTTGGTTCCCATGCCGTCAGGGATGGTGGTTGGGGTCAGGGCATTGCGCTGCTGGGGGTTAATTAGCTGGCTGACTGAGGGCAGCTTGTTCATGCTGTTCATTTTGCTGAGCGGCGGCGAGTTGGAGCCATAGGACGACTGTGACTGCATGGAGGTCCTGCAAAGCAAGGAGATGTTACAACAGGAATCACAGCATTTGATTAAGAGTGCACATCCAAGGGGATACACATCTTGTTTGTAGGATGGTGAGGTCCCGCTACTAAAGTCAGACACTGTGGGAGTGCTGCAGCTAAAGATCATCCAAGAGAGTCAACATGAACTAAGCATTTTCCCCACATATTCTAGGGATTTAAAAAAATGGTGAAATACCAAAGAAAAAGGGCAGCTTTGCTTTTGGCTCAGATTTTTTATTTAAAGAAAAGTTTCTACATTACTTTTTCAGTTGAAGAGAACGTACCCAAAGCCACCACACAGCTGCCAGAACTTGGAAAAATATTTTTCAAGTAAGCTCTCTTTGTGGTCAAATACTTTTTCCTAAGAACGAGAACTGAGAAAGCTATCTCAAATCATCTTAACTACTCCTAAAACTGATGGCAGCAGTAGTTTTCAGATCAGGACACATTTATCACCTTGGTTTCTCCAAAATTCATAGTTATTCATATAAGCAGGCTATTACCATGTCTATATAAAACCAGAGGGTCTTTGCATAAGACAGACTCCACACACCTTAGGGAATAGACACCTAGATGCAACTTTTGTTGGCATTACAAAGCCTTGTATCCAGACCCCACAGGCTGCTTGCAAAGAGTATCAGATTCCTGTAACCGTCCAACAACACCACTGACCTCCCTCAAGTCCAGACAGCCCCCAGCTCCATCCCGCATATCTCCAAACTGGGCCAGAGGCTTGCTGGCAAGCTCATCCCTCCCCAGCCCCGATGGTCCCAGCTGCAATCCCACCTCGTAAGCGATCTGGAGCATGAGAACTGGGCTGCTTCTGAACAGCAGCCCAGCTCCAAGCTCAAGTTACAGCTGCGGCATCCCATTTGGAGTGGGGTCTTAGTTGGAATATGCGGAACACGACCATTAGAGCAGGCCCAACAGCACGCTTGGCAGGGTGCTGCTGGGCCACAGGAGAGCAGGTTCTCTCTCTGCACACCAAGGGAGCTCACAAGACTGGGCAACGACACTCAGGAAGTGGGCACGCTTCCCGAACACAACATACCCTCACACAAGCCTATTTGCTGGGCTTGCAAGGAGCCCAGCACCCATCTGGCCATACCAGAGTGACCCCGTGGCAAGTGAGAAAGGGCACATTCCCATCTGATTCCCCACTGAGAAACTCGTTTGTCTGGGTCTAACTGGCTACGCCAAGTCCTGGGAACTGGCTCTCCTTCTATGCAAAGGGAATAGTTATTAAAATAAGCAAAGTGTAAAGGAAAGAAAAGGCTTATTCTTGGGTAATTTATTAAAACCTTCAGCACTCAAGGTCAAGTTCCATACAACTACATCATCTCCAGCTTCCTGCGCTTTTTAAAACTTGCAACGGTGGGTGGAGAAATATCTATGCTAACAGGCTTGAATATCTAAGGCCCTGAAGAAATGTTACTTAATTACACAATTACAGGAGGTGCAGAAGGGTGTGAACTGTCCTTTGGCAGTGAAGATGCAGGACAAGATCCAGCAAACTTCATAGACTCAAGGAAGTGGAAAGCAGAAGCAGCTTCGCAAATTAATATTAATGATGGCAGCAACTCCCAGGGGGAAGTGAAACCAAGCCACGAAGTTCAGGCCCAGCTTTTCAGAGCGAAGGGAATTATTCAGATTGGAGGTTTCACTTCAGCAATTATAAAAGTTGAGGCCAGCCGTAAGATTCGAGTCAGACGGACACTACCCTTAACTTAAGAGACCTCTAATTCTAGTCCGAAATCTAATATTTCGGTTTTGCAAGTTCAGGAACCTGGACTAACTGAGCTTCAGCTGAAATTTATACACACCTGAGGAGTCCCTTAGGGCAAAATCTGAATGCCATGCAAGTGAGGAGGTCACCGTGTACAACAGCCTCCACAGTGAAATTCCAAATGAAACCAACAGAGACTTCCCAAAAGAGATTTATTTTCAATATTTAAGCTCAGGGAAGGTTTTATTTTATAGAGCTCATGGCTCTGAACACTTTTTTTGGATACCTGTTGGTACAAAACAAGGTTCTGCAAGGAGGTCAGTAGGGGGCCTAACTTTGCTCTCAATGCCACCAAGAGTGACCTCAACAAAACTAGTTATGCTCCTGCAGAACACTGGGGACAAAAAGTGAACAAAAGCCAAAAGCACCCTATGCTATACAAAAAAGAATACATACTTTCACTTACAGCTAAAGGACTCCATTCTCATCTCTTTCGTACTCATAAGAATCAAGATTAGCTCTATTAAGACAATTAAACTCAAGTCAATGAAACAGGAAAGAAACGAGCATTTTTCTTTATACCTGTAATCTTTTATACTGAACTATTCAGTCACATAAGCAGACATGAAAGGTCTAGAGAAGGCCATTTAGCCAAAGAAAAGTCCCAAGATAAACCAAGATGCAAAATTTTATTCAAAATTAATGTCACACAATATAGCAACAGCCTCAGAAACACAAGAAAATGTTTTTGGTATTAAACACACAGACTACAGGGTGTTTTGAGGATTCATTTAAAATATATTGCTTTTTTCTCATTTTTTTTAAACAGGTATTATAAGAATGTCATGCACAGTGATTTTCATTAAAATTATACTTACTATATCTCAAGAAAGATTAGAAGTAGGAGCATTAACATTTCTTTGATATCAATGCCAGCGAAACACATTTTAATATCAAGGTATAAGGACTTCAATTAAGAGACTATTATGCTTCTTGGAACAGTCTGATACAAAAGGCACTGAGTCACATTCTGCAACTGATTTTTCTCTCTTCAAGAGGCTATGTAATTATTTAGCCAATAACATTTGTAGTTATGCAAGCTCATATGAAGGCAATCAACTCTCATGCTTCAAGGCATATACTGATCATCTCAAGAGGTCAGGAAGAAACTTACTCTCTCCCACATATGAAGCACAGTTCAGTTCACGGGTTACCTTATATAAATCTGTGCTTTCCCAGCTCACTGGATACCAGCCCTGCACCAGAGGTAGAAAACTGCTTGGATAGACCAATTACCTGATTCAGTAGAAAAGTCCTTGAGTCCTCATTCACATTAGATGAGCACACCATCATGTAAGCAGTCTTAATGCAAATGACAAAGGTTCAGTAAGTGCAGGAGTAGAGTAACTCAGGGTTGGAGAGTTCAAGATCTCACCCAAGCCCCTGTGCTTATGGCTTGCTATCCCTGAAAACTTAAGAGCTAGTTGCAATGCAGAGACCCACGAAGAATTGAAGCTGCTCAGTTCTGGGCCTGCTTTTCCTTACAGTGGTCAGAGCAAGTGCATCAAGGATTACATGACAAGTTCATACATGGTCTATATGCCCAGTGGCAATCCTTTTTCAAGTAAGGTTGCCTACTGCATTGCATAACCCTGGGATGTCACTGATGTACTCTAGTAATGGCACACAAGGGACACAGACGATGCTCAGCTGCACTCATCACTTAGAGCTCATGAAACAGGACACTAAAAGCGGAGAGATGCCCACATCTGCTCACATGTGCTCTCCACATCTCAAAAAGCTGCAGTTATATAGCTACCAATAGTGCATCTTTTCAATCACACAAGTGATCTGTGTGCTTGGTAGCCAGCTGGGAGAATGGAAAGGAGGAGCTCTGACAGTCACTAGGGCAGGCAGCAGCTACAACACAGGGACATGGGTAGAAACAATTCCCTTTACATTTCAGGTATGGGAATTTCCCAAGGCAAACAGTGAATCAAGCTTACCCTTCAGGGAATGAAGCTATAATATAGTGAACAGACATACATCAACTAGTTGATAAAGACTGATATAGCCTGGGTGACTGCTAAGGACCACTTAATCCATTTGGTTATTCCTCAAAAGAAAAAAGCTTACTTTTCTGAAGCACCAGAGATGAAGAATCAAGAGACAGTTGAGGGTTGGTGGCGTTTTTTTTCCCCCCAGCTGCAGAGGACAGACTAAAAGGCAACTCTAACTCTTTCAGCTCCAGGTTATTTGATGGAAAAAGTTACACGTTCAGATAATCACCTAGTAGCTGGAGAGGAAACTGAGTCACCATTAAGACCATTTTCATAAACACTCTCTTAAAAGTAAAGAATACAAACAGGAAAGACATCCCAGAGGACAGTGGGATCCAAATAAACCAATTGCTTGTTTGGAAGTCCCAGGCGTTGCATTGCCCACGATGGTACACAAGATTTCCCACAGGTCAGACCACAGGACAACTAGAGCACGAGCTAGGATCTCCTGATGAGGGGCTGTGGGTGCCTCAGACCTTCTGAGGTTTCGCCTCCCCAAACTTTCTAGTGGGTAGGCCCTGAAGTAGAGTTCTGATAGACGTTAGCGTACCCCTATCCCAGTATTTCCATATTGGCATCCACAAGCAGACAAAACCAAGATCCAGAAATAAACCTGTTTTGGAAAGACAGACTGATATTGCCAAACAATCCCACATTTGCGTTGCAGTTGAGGTTCAGATTCCCAGCTCTCATATGGAAAGGAGGAGTACTGCCTTTCTTCTCCCAAATAAAAAGGCACAACATTATCTTTTCTGTGATCTTGAAACTACTTTGTCTGGAAACTCTAGGAAGAAAGAGGCACTTGATTTGTCTAACTTTACACGAGGAACAATGGTAGAACTGCAACTCTATGAATAGTCACTGCTAGCATTTGCTTCATTATTTATATTTAATCACATTTCTGGGGGGCTCTTCTGCATCAGCCCTCCCCTCCGCTTCTATGGTAGAACAAGTCTTGTTAAGACAATGAAGGAGATATCCAGAGATGGAATACAGCTCTCAAGAGATTTCAGTGCGAGTCATCACCTGCTCAGATCACAGCTCTGCTGCCTGGAAGCAGATGATGCGATGTTCAGAGATAAGAGTCTTCTCCCACTGCATCAGGCATTCTTTCCTTGGTGGGTGGCCAGGAGGCCCGCTCTGCACTGGAAGGCGCCTTCTCTTCAGGCTGTGCCTAACCACAAGTGTGTCAGTGCTTGGTATACACCTGCTCCAAATAAATCCAGCATCAGTTGAGCTGCAGGCATAGAGGCCCCCATTAGCATCGATTCAGCCACCGACTTGCCATTCTCATGGGCTACTGATCGCTGGCATTTGTGTCTGAGCTCTGTTTCCCCAGTCACCGCTGATCTGGGCAAACACCAGCATGCAGGGAGCACTTTTCAGTAAGTTCTTCATATTTCTATCTCCCGCAGCCATGAACAGCAGCAGGTTCCCCCAGGAAAGATGCCACTGCCTGAGAACATAAGTCAAAGTACACTTCTCTACCAGCATTAGCGGCTGGTTTTCATGGGAAGACAAGCCACAGCAAGCATCATCTCAGCAGCTCCTCCCTCATCTCCAGTATATGCTCCTAGAGCCACCATCAGCAATGCCAGTATAATTCCATAGTGTGTTACTTGCCTGTTCATTATTCTTCCTTCATGCTGATCTGGGGTTGACACTTAGAGATGAAGCTTTTAAAGGATACAAATCCACCTTGTCAAGCCCCATACAAACAGCTTTCAGAGGTAGAGTTTGACACAAGCAGTGCGAGGATCTACAAGCCCTTGCTGAGAAAGTCTCCTGCACAGGAATTGCTAAGCCAATCTATTTATGGACACAAAAAGCAAGAACAATGGCCACTGACTGCAAGATTAATGGACAAGATGGGCATGGCTTAAGGCCACTTGGCTGAGTCAACTGCAACATATGCTGGCACTGCTTTCCTTTGAACTGAGGTCTGTAGTGACTAGGTAAAGTGTAATAGGCTTAATGCGTGCTCCAAAGCAACATGGTGCAAAGTTGGACAGTGTCGTTCAATCTTCCCTACAATTTTGATGCATTTTAGATCAGACCTTTTATGATTAGAAATAAAGGGAAACAATTCATGACACCAAATTAGTGGGTATTTCTACAGAAAAAATTGATCTTATATCTAGTGCCAATATAATTACTACCTCCCTCTGTCCAGCAGTACAAATACTTCAGCTACTTGCACTATTACTGCGTAACTGGCATTAAAACAGGCCCAACTGAATACCACAGACTTTAAACACCCCACCCTCTTCCATCCCCCTAGCCCATGAATACTTTAATTTAAACAAGACGAGGCATTTAAAAATTGAGACCTGCTCAGAGAAACCCTGCTGAGTTTCACAAATACAGAAGTTAACAGGAAAGAGTATTAACAGATTACAAAAACAAGAAAAAGTTACACCAGGAAAGACAACATTGTGGTTCCAGACCTCCCAATGCCACCGGCAACAGCTAAGAGATCTGTAGAAGTGTCTGTTGTTTTGGCAAACTTTGTGTCCCTTCAGGAGATTACTCTATGTACTCCCTTGCTATCAGGCTGCGTATTTGCCCCACTGCTCCTAGTCCTGCGAGCTGGGCAAAGCCACCCTGCCAGCTCGGTTTATGGATATACTGATGGTTTTTGGGGGCTGGAATGTTTTAGGATGGTATCGGTTTGTTTGGGAGAGTCTCTCCTTGAGTCCATGAGTTCACTCCTGAAGCAGGCCGAAAGGAGACTGTAGAGAAGGAACCAGAGAAAAGAAGAGATGAATTTACAGGACCCTTCATCAGACACCAAGAAAGAAACAGCCACCTTCCAACCTTCATGATCACAGTATGGACTTGACAGAGGGAATAAATAGATGTCTTTGCACCTACAGTGAGGGTATGCAATAGGCAGATTTAGAAAGCTGGAAAGCCCCAGATACAAATGAGTGCTTGGCAAGAAAGAAAACAACTATTTGATATGGAAATCAGATTTCTGTGTCCCAGTCTCATGGGCGCAAACAGTGCTCTGATACTGTTCCCAGCAGCTCTTGATAGGCTGAAGAAATATGAGAGGAAAAAAGCACTCAGCCAAATAGGAAGAAGAGACAAGCAGCTTCCACCAGGTTCATTTCAAACTTCACTTACTGAAAAAACAGAAGGTGGTGCTAGGAAAAGAGGATTGTGCCTACTGTGAAAGGGCTGTAGTGATTATTTCTCCAGTACTCCCTCTTTCAAAGCCAAGGGACTCTCTGCACTGAAGCTGAAGGGTCCCTGTGGCTGCCAGCTGACACAAAGGCAGTGCACCCTCAGAGCCAGCAAAGCGAGCACAGCACATCTTCATGGACCTAATCCCACACTTTTTTCTAGCTTACTTTCATCTTGCTAATTCTCTAGTGAGAACGCTATCCAAGTGCCTCGAGTTCACAACACATGCAAACACAGCACTACAAAAACAAACCAAGCCATGCAAAAATCCACTAGAGCTTCCACACCAAGACAGAGAACAACTAGGTGGAGGCATGAAGAATACCTTCCCTGCTGGCCTCCTCCTTGCTGTGGTAAGCACCAGACTCTTTGCAGTTCCTGTCTCAGCTGGAGCACAGGAGGCACTGGATAGCTCTGCTTTGTCACACCTCACTTATGAGGTTAATCCCCTCTCATCCGGGAAATGAGCTGTGCTGCTCGCTAGATTGAAAGGCAGCCAGTAGGTTGGTAGCTGCAGCCCCACTAACACGAAAGAAATATTTACTAGGCTGTAAGAGCCCACTGGGATATAGGAGTTGTTCTTGGTAGGCATTGGAAGACTTTGCAAACTCCCTTCTATCATGTTATTACACATTCAAATACAGGCTGTTCTGAAAACAGTGCTCAAAAGGGTAAAACCCTTTTTTGTTGAATATGAAGTAGTGTTTTCCAATAAAACCTTGGAGACTGGGTAGTTATTCCTTGACAATATTGACAGTTAATGTATTTCACAGCAGAAGATTGAAGAAACTTCCCTTCCCCATGAAAGTGTGGGCCACCTCTGGTATCTCTGAAAACAGGAATTTTCTGGTGTTTAAAACCTTTCTGTCAAGTATTTGCCAGTGGCAGACCTTGAAAAGGAAGCCTTCTAAATAAATGTGCTGCTCTTCAAATATGGGCCCCAGGATTTGGCAGTGAAAAAGGAAGAACAGAAACTGCAGAAAAAACAACAAAACACCTTCCCACCTATGATCATGAAGGTATTTGGCTTAACAGTAAATAAGAGAAAACCATGCACAAAAAAGCAAACAGAGAGGAGATGAGACAGAGAAAGATGTGGTCTGGAGCAATGTGGAGCACTGCAGTGTTTTTGATCGTCTTGCGGGACATGGATTATCACCAGATTTGTCCTTTGTATTCCAGAACTGCAAGACAGCTTTATCTGTTGGCCTGTCAAACACAATGCTGGTCTGTATGTGCCTGAGAGCTATTATACTTTTAAAAAATCTGGTTTGGGGGAAATAAATTACCTTTCACCATGATAATATCATCCTTTCTTTTTCTACTCTTCAAAAAAAAGAAAAATGCACATGTGGTTAGCTAAACCTGCTTGCACACGATTGCTCTTATGCAAGCCAGTTCCTACAAAGTACTTTTCTCTCCCCATTCTTACAGCAAGATCTCAAACTCTTAAATTTTTTTTTTTTTTGGGGGGGGGGGAGTGCAATCATATCTATTAAGTTTCTCCAGCCAAATTTGCCTTTGCCCTCAACACATTCCTTCAGAACTAAATATATACCCTGGATTATCGAGGCAAAAGCACCAGAACCCACGTGCTGATGCTTGAATGTGCATTTCAGCATGGAGGACCCTACTTGATGGCAAGCTGTCAGCAGAGACAACTACTGTACCCTTGGACAGACAGTGAAAGATTTTTTCACCCCACTCCCAGCATCCTTAAAAGCTCTTAATCTTTCTCCCGAGTATCCCAGCACACTCAACAGCCGAGAAAAATGAGTATATAACTGGACAAGTGCCAGGAGACACACCAAAAGAAGTTTCATTAAATTAAATGGCTGGACTCATGCACGCTGGTCTTAAAGGTAACGCAAATACCAACTTCAGTTGCCAGGAATCCATGCTATTGATATAAGAAGAATGAAAACAGTAATTATGGCAAAGCAACTGTCACCACCAAATGAAAGCTGTCATCTGCTGCCATCCATTTCTGCTTACAGAACCATTTCTCAACTGAAATGGCTGTAGTTCAGGTGGAGCTTTGAAGACATGCAGCTGAGTGCACAAAGGCCACAACGCCTAGCAGCTAGTAAATACAAGTTATAGTATATACAAACAGCTCAGACAACTGAATTTTATTTTATTACTTTTAAAAAGCATCTCAAAAATTGCCAAGAGCCCTTGGATGCTCCAGCCATTTCAGCACAAAGCTTTAACATCTTTATGAGACTACAGCTGACACTAAGAACACACAGGTCAAAATGTGAACATATGCAGAGATCTGGCACAAAGCCGTGGTATTGCAGAAGTCCTGAGACAAGGCCAAGGCACCGAAATAAATCCCTACAGGCTCAAATGGGACTTATGTGGTGCCTTGGCCTTGTGCTAACCTCTGCAAAGGAATGAGTTATACCCGCAGCCTCTTGACGCGTGAGCTTACCAGCAGGAACGCGTGAGATGCTAAGCACTACCGCTGGCGGCTACCTACAGCCCGGACGGCTACTTGCTGTCACCCGATACAGCAGGTGAAGCAAGACCCATGAATGACACTGCTTACAGTCTGTCTGGGAAGTCACTCTCTGAACCAGTCTCTGTAACTGTAAAGCATTAGGAGTAGGGCAAAACAGAAACCAGACACTTATTTGGCCCTTCTTCTCCCCATCCTCCTGCCACTTACACCACCCGAAGTAATCCTTGCATAGCCCTGCCAGCCAAGTTCAGACAGGGACTATGCCTGAATGCAAAGTTTCTTACACACAATGTGGAGAGTACAGTGACAAAGTACATTTTTTTGTTTAAAAAACACTTCAAAAGTGCACACAAAGAACCTTTTTTGAAGTGCTTGTTGTCTAGAAGGCAACTTCTTAAATGTTTTACCCTCAATCGTGATTTTGAGCTTCCACTGTTATAGCTCAGGAACCTACAATATTTACATTCCACCAAAAGACAGACACAGACACCAGCCCTCCAAAATCAGAAGTGCAGCAGTAGGGTCTGAGCACTTGGCCACGCTGGTGCCCACAGTCCCAGCTCTGTGCGCTTCTACAAAATGCTTTGTGAATTCCCCTGAGGAGACATGGAAAGGACTTCCACATTCACTGCCGGTTCCCACAAAGAAGATGGGAGAACAGCACAGCCCACCCTATGCTCCCCAGCTTGGTCATGCACATGTAGCGGGTAGAGAGGGACCTGCAATCAGTCAGGACCTGCACTTGGGGAAGGACTGCTTTGCCCCATTGCACAGACAGGCAGGTTGCAAAACGTGGATTTCAAACTCAATCTCTCAAGTTCTGGTCCAGAAATTTGGCTTTGTCCCAATTCCTGGCATTGATTTCTATCAGCTCTGAACACAGGGTTAACAAGCAGTTCCATACCGTTGGAAAGGATTTTTCCAGGTTAGTATGCTATGAGTGCTTAGCCGTTGGTTAAGCACCTTATCCCTATAAACAACTGCACAGAAGCCTTCTGTGTCTCTCTCCTCTCTCCCCCTTCCCCATCATCCTTACTGCAGAGGTCACTGCAAACACACCCATACTCACTGCTTCTGGAGCAAGTGCTGGTGCTGCTGTTGCTGCTGCTGCCGGTAAGTCTCAATCGTGTGCTGGGGAAGGTACTGCATAAGTTCCAGGGACTCTTTGATCTTTAGTAGCATTTCATATGTTTCTCGTCCCCTCACCTGAATCACAGGGAAAAGAGTGAAAAGAAAAACCTTAAAGGACTGCATCTAGAGTGACAGCCATCTTTGTGAGTTGTAGATTAAGTAAACAACCAGCGCAGGATGCAAATACTGTTTATACTCAATGCATAAACAGTAAACCCGCTAAGCCTGGTGCTAGAGGTACAGCAGATAAATGTTGAAGAGCTGATAATCTGACACCTCAGGCTAGTGAACATATTGGGGTTATCATCTAGCCTGATGTAAACCTACACTAACCAAAAGCATTACTTTGGTCCAATCCATTAGACAAAATATGTATTTACCTGCCTCATATCTGGTGATAAACCTTATGTGCCTTACAGAAAAAGAGTACTGAGTTTGGCTGGTAGGTTTGGTTCTCCCTTCTTCCTTAAGGGCACCATGGGGTTTCCAATTTAACTCACCTAAACATGGTCTATGGGCAAAGCAGTTCAACAGAAAGTTAGAGATCACACTTGCCCTTTCTGTTCCTACAATTAATACCGAGTATTTCACCTCTATCACTGCAGTACAATGGCAGCACATATAAAAGGCACAGTAGCATCCATCTTTGTCAGCAAAGAAGCAGAATTCAGCACATAACTCCTATAGAAAGCTCAGGAACCACAGATTCAAAAAAGCCTCAAAACTCAGTCACACCTCCAAGACAATGATCCTACCAGGACAGACAAATCCCTTGGGATATTCTTATATACATTGCACAAACCAAACTCAGGCCAAACAATGAAATTTCTTTCCACATTTTTTGTTTAGAACATGCATTTAAAATAGATATCTCTGGGGAAATAAAAGTATTCTACATACCAGTTCTAGATGCTAAACATAATTCTCTAAGATACAGGTGAGCAGCCGACTTGCCTCAAATCACTAAGGAAGATACTAAACAGAGCAAAAGCAAAGATGGAGGGAACTCACCGGTAAGTATAAGAGCTCATCATCTGGAGAACGTCTTTTTTTGATAGATGTCATCTGTATGCCATGAGTGCCTTGTCGAAAAGCTGAAAGGAACACAAAAAGCATCCCATTAAACAAAGAAAAAAGGAAAAAATGAAAAAAGGAAAAGAAGGCATCAAGTGTATGGCTAGCGCTTATGAGCTGTCAGTGGACTGGTGATCCACGACAGCACAACAAAACAAAATGAGCACAAAAAACCCACTGCAGAAATTAAGACCTCCAATTTGCCTCCTGTTAAAGTCTGCCTCTTTGCTATGCAGCCAAGTGCCATCACTGAGCATATGTAGAAAACCAAAGTTGAGTTTCTACCCTTTGTGCATCTGATGAGTGCATCTGTGCATCTGATGAGTTGTATTCCATAGAGCAGAGAGATGCCAAAGCACCTTAATCACACAGCAGGATTTATACAGAGCCTTTGTATAGATCCCCGCAGCTGGAAGACATGCTACAGCAGGAGACGCTGTCTAGAATGAGCAGGGAATGACAGCACAGTCCCAAGTGAGCAGTAAAGGTTCAAAAGCAGTTGCAGGCCCATCCAAGTACCTTGAGACTATCAGATAAACACATCCCCAACACTGGTTTTGCTGACTGGAACAGGTAACTACTACAGGCAGCACTGCGAGGGATCCCATAAACCCAGACTGTCAAATGTGCACAGATGCTGTGCACATCTGACAGACATCTAATACCCGCCTGCCTCCGAGTCCATGCACAGGAGTGCTCTGTCCCCATGGCACAAGTGCCGGGGTTGCACCTGCACCTGGTGACAGCACGATCTGCAATCTGCCCAGCTCTGCCAGCTACTTACGGCGCTTCGTACCATCACCATTCTTTGTGCTGTCAGAGACTTGCTGCTTGCGGATGCTGTCCTCATCTGCTTTGCGATCCCTGCCTGGGCAAGCGCAAATGCGGGCTTCAAAACATCGACGGCCCAAGACTTGCCCACTGTGAAGAAAGGTGAAAGAAGAAACATCAACTGATGGCTCAGACACTGTCCAGCAGCATCCCTCACACCCTAACAGGCCAAATTCACAAGCTAGTTACCTACACCTGCTTTATCCTTCCACCCCAGAACTAATGCGTCCCAATCACTGACAGCTCATCTTACACATGTTCAGTAAATACTACATAGATTGACTACAAGTCATAGAAAAAATAAGCAGAAATTCACATCTATTCACACTGATCCGGCTGTTAACTCAGACTACTACTTTGATCTTCTTAAATTGTACCTATGTATGCAGGGTGACACCTCAGTCAGAGACCTGGAGGAATCAGAATAATTTAGGCTGGAAAATACCTTCAAGATCATCAAATCCAATCATCTACCTGACCTAAAATCTAACATGACCAACCAGAATAGTTACTACCTGCTTTCCCCCCCCCCGCAAGTCTGACCATTGTCTCCATCTTCCTTACGGTTTGCATCTTCTTCCTTACAGTTTGATAGATTTGCTACATTAGAGCAAGGGCACAAAAGCACTCTGCTCAGCAGATGTGGAAGCAGGGTACCTAGCTATTTACAGGTGGGTTAAGTGGGCTAGGCATACTCATAAGACTTAAAAACTGTGCATCAAAACTTTTCATCTGCAAAAACACTCATCATTTACTCCATGTGACAGTGTAGTAAGGACAGAGTCTGAATGATTCGAACCAGACAATGCAGACAGACCCAAACTTCCCACTCCCCACTCAGAATGTCCTAGGTGTTGGGCAACTCCTGCCTGCAAAGAAACACCCCATAGCCCCTGGCATCAAACTGTCCCCTAAGAATCTGGCAATGCTGTCCTGAGCAGAAGAGGAGCCAAAAGACCACCTCACAAGCAAAGGGCTACATTTGTGACACAGTACTTACTCTCTAGTTTCCAGCGTGACGATGATGAGGATTGGGCGACGGTTCATCCCTCCTACGCAGCTACTGTTACACATGAAGTTGTACAAGACTGTTGTGAACTCTGTACCAACCTGGATGAGACAGAGGGGATGAGCAGAAGAGATGGTGGATGGAAAGCTCTGCTTTTTGCAAGCTGTCCCTCTGAAAATCCTTTCCACTCCCATGGCTGTGCTACAACCAGGCTATCATGAAGTTTTCCCCACCACAAGACTTCCTTAAATAAAACTGAAGAACTCAGTCTCTCAGGGAATGAAGAGGTGTTTAAAATACCATTTCTGATAAAGAGGAATTCAACGTGATGAGGATAGTGCAAGCGCATGACCTTGTCTCCTTTGACTGCTGTTAAAACCCCAACCTTTTCACATGCCAGGATGCCCCCACCCTGAGCTCACAACATACCTGAGGTGGCTCATATGGGACCAGCACGCTCTGTCTCCCAGTGATGGGGTCTTCTACGTACTGGGCATGGCTGTTCCCTTCCACCCTGATCAGGTGGCTGGGAGGCGCAATCTGCCCTGCAAGGACAAGGAGACAAAAACAAGACACTGTTTGGTGATGCAGGCTCAAGTGCAGGGCAGCAGGATCTTCCAACCAAGGGGAACCCCCATGCCTGGTCTCAGAGGTCTATCACAGCACATGTGCCTCCCAGCCCTTAAAGCATTTATTTCCAAGGTTCCAACTGCCAGATGAAGACAATGTAGACTTCCTCAAGCTCACACTGGATACCTGTGAGCAAACTTTAACATGGATTTCCCAAGATCTCTAACTAAACAAACCCAAACGTCAACTGAATGGCAGCTCACAACAGCTCTTCCAGCAGATAACTGGATTTTTGCAGCATCTGAAAGCCTTCTCCTCCCCACCCCCAAAGTGTACATGAAACCAATTCCTTTGGGTCTCAACTCCTAGTTCTTTCCAAACAGTTAACCCTCTTCTGTTCCTGCCCATCGCTATCAATCCTAAGGAGTTTAAAAAGACTGAAGCAGCAAAACAAATTGCTTTAACTAATGGTCAGCTTGAAAAGTCATGCTTGCTTACAGCAGTAGAGGGCAAGGAACATGATCATCTTTGTTTGTAGGCCCCTTTCCAATAGTTCAAAAGTTTCCTTCCTGCAAATTTACTCTAGTGTTTCTACAACACGAATTCTGAAGAATGAAGCCTGTTTTGGGTTCATCTAAATGATTAGTTTTGTGTTTGAACTGTTTATTCCTTACTCAAAATACAGCATACTCAGAAGTATTTTTTTTCAAAATAATTCATAGTTTTAATTTCCGCCCCCCTTTAAAACTCTGTCACTTCACCAAGTATAAACTCAAAAAAAATCCAGTTCTGTTGGAAAAGCACTTTCTAACAGAAAAAACGTATTTCAAAAAAAACCGCCTCACTTCATGCTGATTTTCAGATCCCAAGTCCTTGCTTGTTTTGGGATTTGTTTAGCTGACTGCACTGTAACTAGCCAAGGGAGCTAGGCTCCCAAGACGTGCTGCTAACACTTTTTTTTTTTTTTTTACAGTAGGAGACGAATAATGCATGTAGAATAAAACAGATGCTCATCTGAACTTATGTGAACTTCAGCAGCCAAGGCAAAACGGAGCCCAGCCCATGAGTTTGCAGAAAATCCCAAGACATTTTCAAAACAGCTGCTACTTCACTAATATGAGAAGCAGCAAGTAAAAGATTAGAACATTAATACTGAACTGATAGTGTTAAGCGTACAGGAAGGTTGCCTGTGGCTGATGCAGGCACTTAATGCTATCCTACTAGAGATAAACAGCCCCTCTGTCTTTGAGGTGCGGATTAAGGACTGGAGATGTTATTGCATCCTGTTACTAGATCCCTGCCCCAGCGACATGGAAGCTCATTCCTGAGCACAAAAACAGCTGCTTCTCAAAGGAGCCCAAGCAGAGTGGGGAAAAGCTGCCAGAAGGGCACTGGCTGCCATGGGGACAGACATCCATCCAACCTGGGCAGGCATGAGGTTTATTTCTGTATTTTCTTCCCAAGTACGTGCTCACACAGGAATAGCTAAAGCATAGCACAAAGCTTCCTGTTAAGCACAACAGCAAAAAGCTACAAGAAACATCGCAAGGAGGTCTGCTGCCAGACTGGCAGCGACACTGCTGCAAAACTCCGTACTGGCCACTCAACACCCAAGCAGCTTTGCTGGCAGTCCTTCTACAAAGCATTGCCCTCCTTACCCTCGTTGAACTCCCGGCTCAGCTCGTGGTTTGGGCAGCGTTTGACCACTTCAGTGACGTGTTCAGCTTTCTTATAGACTGGCATAGCCCGGATGACGGCTCCCTGCGGCGGTGGGGTCAGCACTTTGATCTGAATGGGACATGTCTTGGCGATCTGGCAGTACAGCTTTTTCAGTTCAGTGGAGTACTGAATGGGGGAAAAGAGAAAGTCAGGACATTCAGCTAGAGGTGGAGACATGCCAGAGAGATGAAGACGGGTTTATGCACACAGCTGAATGTACCAGCTATTCCATAGGCATTGCATTTGTTCAGAGAAGAGCCACACAACCAGACAAGTGGCAAAACCAGACCTTTACTTGTTTTAGAATAGTGGAATGTAAGACTGACACCTAGTTTTCCCAAAGGCAAAAACATTCAGCATGAGCACTGCTATTATGTGATCAAATACAATCTTTATTTCTCTTGTGCATCCCTTGAAAGAGGGGTGTGTGCGCACATTACCCACCTAACAAAGCGGAAAACATTCTTTTCACAACAGCCTGTAATCCTGGAAAGGCTGAAAACCACATAATGTAAAGTGTTTCATCCTGTTTTGTAAGAAAAAAAACTCTTGTTTTTGAGAACAGTAAAAACAATGAGCCCTGGAAGTGAACAGTATTTGAAAGCAACACCCTGACCAACCTGAGAGTTGTGCCAGATCTGATATTTGCTTTTTTTTTTTTTTAAAAAAAAAGTCTCTCATACCTCTGCTGATCATCTCTATACCAGTATCCCCACTTTTAAACTCTGAGCACTGTATCCACAAAGCAGCAGGTGGAAAAATAAAAATATATCAAAGCTCTGAATAGTAAAACAACCCAAAAAGCTGGTCTACAATGGAACCCAATGGAACCTGGAGCACAATCCAGGAGTTGGCTTCAAAATGGAGGCAACCACCATCCTGGTGTGTGCAATAGACACCTGGAACAGAGCAAGAAGCTCCTATTCACTGTGCTAGTTCACAGAGCATATTAGGTTCCCTCTTCTAGGACATTCTGCTCCAGTGTGCTGGCACAGCATTTCCCTGAACTGTGTTCACATCTGGAAACCTTTACTCAGCAAAATGTCACGGCATGGGCTAAAGTCATTGGTTTCTTTTTTAAAAGCCCTCTCTGAAATACGAATATGCATTTAGCAGGAATAGTCATGGACACTTTGGGCACAGGTGGGTAGTGATAGGACAAGTAGGAACGGTTTTAAACTAAAAGGGAGATTTATATTAGAGGTTAGGAGGAAATTCTTCTCTCAGAGGGTGGTGAGGCACTGGAACAGTTTGCCCAGAGAAGTTGTGGATGCCCCATTCCCAGAGGTATTCAAGGCCAGGTTGGACGAGGCCCTGGGCAACCTGGCCCATGGCAGGGGGGTTGGAACTAGATGGGCTTTAAGGTCCCTTCCAAATCAAGCCATTCTGTGACCCTATGAAACCCTTAAGTGGTTCAGTATACCCCAACCCCAATCCATTCTTCTGAATGTCCCCGTAAAAGGGACTCTCCATCCCCCTCTGCTGATCCAAAATAAGGCAGTTTTTGCTGATACCTCACTACAGAGCCATTCATTATTTTTTTCTTGGTGTTCAGACACTTGCAAGTGCAGAGCTCTCCCAATAACTAAGCACGTAACCCACAGGAATTGCTGGCATCTCCCTACTTCCATCTCTTTGGTTCCTGCAGAGAAAGAAAAGTGAAAGCCCCAAGGTGGTTGTTTTATTGAAAACGTCTCCAGCAGCTGTGGCTGATACAGCCCTTGTCCCAACTGTTCAAACAGAGCACCAACAGGTTCATACAGGTCGAGAGCACAAGTTGGCCATCCACCCTGCTGGGATGGGAAGAGCTGGCGCATGCATGGGTGGGTGGTGGGTGACGTGGCAACAGAAGGATTAGCTAGCGATATTCAGAGATTATTTGCATTTCAAAGTGTACACATTGCTAACACAGGAAAACCAAAGCTGGGAGAGACACTGGGGAGGAGAGGGGGATTAAAAGTAAGACAGGCTGGTCCCTTCCCTGCTCGCTCAACGCCATCCTGCCACATGGCAGAGGAGATGCTACAGGTATTTAAGTCAAGGAAAAAAAAAAATCTCTAAAATGCAAAGGCCAAGTTGTGCAATGTATTTTATGTGCCTGCAGGCTAGAGATTAAGCCCACAAAGGATTTACCCAGCCCGCGGAAATGGGGAACATGCCAAACAATTACAAAAAAAAAGTTGCGAAACACATCTAGATGGTGATTTATATCAGACATCTTTTTAACCTGAAATTCCTTATTGTTTTTTAATTAAAAAGCAATTCCTTACTAAAGGTAAGAGTGAGCTCACTATGTTGTCTTTTCATCTCCTGAGTAGGAAAAGAATCACATTTGAAAGAGGAAGAAAGTTTAGAAAGCATACGTGGAAAGCCTGAAAAAGCCACCTAACTGCTTGGATGTCTTACTGTCACTGAAGTGTAAAGAAACCGTGCACCCAAACGCAGTGGGCTGAAATGAAAGCATAAATATGGAAGTGTGATGGCTTGGCAAGGGCACAGCACACACCAGGAGCAAACGTGTCTGGTGTCTACAAGCATTCAGAGAATTGAACAAATGGAAGGAGATACACCCCTCTCGTAAGCCATGGTCAGGGACCAGAAGTAGTGGTGTTGACTACAATTTTACATCTAATATCTTCACCAGCATTACAAAAGAGTGGGAAATCACTGCTTCTGGAAGGACAGGAGAGGTGCCCAACACCAGCAAAAACACACAGGCTCCAGGTCAAACAGCGTTACCGCTCTGCCAGCAAAGAAGGGGATCTGCTCCTCCTCCATCTGCCCTTCAGCAGCAACCAGCAGGGAAGCACAGGGTCTGCAGCTTAAATTTACAGACAGGAAACAGCCAAGGGCTAATGGGCTGCAAAGAACAGGCCTCTCCGATAACGGAAGAGAGGTACGTTCCCAAACCACAGGGCTTGCAAGCCTTCAGACCCCAGAGCTCTGGCTAACACCAACTTGAGCTAGGCACATCACAGGAGGGTGACCAGAAGGCCACCAAGCCTTGTGCTGCTCACCTCCACTTTGGGACACAGCTGGGCACTGGGAGGCAACCAGCAGCAACCCACACAGAAAGACAAGGCAGGAGGTGAGAAGCCACCTTTGTTACACAACTGCAGGAGGAGTTCATGTCTCCTGGGCGTTGCACAGGGCTTGGGGCTGTGGCACACTGCGACTTGGCAAGGACTCCACCTCTACCCCCAGCACAGCAGCCCACAAGCATGTAGTCCTCAAGAGGCCAGTCATTTAACACCAGTGTAAATCTGTCCATGGGGTACCTGCTGTCAGACAGTAAAGGGCTTGAGTTTCCCATCCTGCCAACTCTGCTGTGACCATGGGTAACCTGATGCCCAGTCATCTACTGGCATAAATAGATGCCAACAACTAGGTCACAGCAACTTGGTACTGGATCAGTGATAATCGCTATATCCACAGAGTAAGACAGGATATTGTATATAGATTTCAAAGCAAATAAGCATGAGAAAACCCCCGAGGCAGGAGTTGTCTGTGCATTCAGAGAATGCCTGCAAGCAGGGGACCCCAAAACACCCCACCTGGCAGGAGGTGACAGCCACCCTGCCCACCATTTTGCTACAGGAACTGACGGATGCTCACTGTATGGGGCATAAGAGCACAAGATCAGCAACTCCCAGCAAGGATCACGAGACTGAGATTCAGTATCTTTATGCCAGTAGTGGGGGAGGAGGGAGACGATCGTTCTTTGAAAGACACAGATGTCAGAAAAATCAAAGCAGAACCAACATTTTGTACTAATCCAGAGAGAATTGTCAAGAACTGAATTGCTCTCCATTGGTAACTTTCGGGTGTAAATACTTGAAATTAAGGCAGTTAACAAATCCAGAGTATGACTATTAACCAACAGACTTCTGTTACTTGCCTGAGTAGGGAAATTAATTAGAAGGAAAACTACTAAAAAGGAGCCTGACCTAAATCAACAAGCCTGTCATTTATGGAGATGACAGTCATTATGCAGCAGCAGGAAGAAAGGCTGTGCCAAAAGCCTGGGGAGCATGAACACCACTTCTACAAGACATACAGAGCAAAAAGTTATTTCAAAACAAAAGAACGGAGCCTGGCACCACATTATCCGCTCAGGAGAGGGGGGGGGGGAAAGGTTTGGCTCTGACTCTTCCTTGGGGTTCAATTGCTGCAAGTCATGCCCAAATAAGCAGACTTCAAGAGATTGCTACGAACAACAGTGAATTTAGCTTTTTGCTTAATAATATCTTTCCTTTTAAAACAAGAAAACATTCCAGCGCCTGCAGCCCTGCCCTCCCCACCTGCCTGTGCAGACATACTGTATTACCCACTCTTGGCACCCCGGCTGGTAATTCAGTATCACAATGCACACACGCCAGCTACCATCAGGCAACACCTGTCTGATTTTTCAGCAAGCCCCTTCTCTGGAAGGTGTGTCAAAGGGTTTAAGGGAGAAAACAAAACACACTTCACTTTTCAAATAGAGAATTTTCACTACAACGACAGACGTCTCCTGGAAGTGAGTGCTTTGTGCAACACAAACTGAAATGGCTTTTCACTGAGCATTCAATTCCCCTGCAAAACTCTGATGTAGAAAAATCCCCCAAACACTGCTTTGGAAATCTACCTCTAGAATCTGTCTTACCATCTGATCTAGCCAAGGGATTACAGCCCCTAAGTCTTTAAAAGGAGTGGGGTTCAAGCATCTCTGCAAAGGCTGACGAATGTCAACTTGAAGGTGATCCCAGAGGCTGGCTTACGGTGTGACAGCCCTGAGCCCCTTCTGCTCAGATCAACGGGTCTTTCAAATCTCTTGCAAACTTCTTTCAAGAAGTCACGTTTTAGTTCAACTCAGTTAAACACTAGAGTCATTTTACCTGACATTTTCAAAGCCTCAAAGCCATCGGACAGCTGTGATTTCTCCACTAACAAACTAGCTTGAAGAAAGGAAAAAAGAATGGGTTAGAAGAACAAGAAAGCAACATTTACTTATGCTGACATATTCACAGATGAGAACAAAGAGCCATGAAAAACAGAAAATAACCTAAGTCAGGGCAAGGTTAATTAATTTAGGATAAAACAAAAAAGGAATAGGGAAAAAAAGTACCTTTTAGGAAGAAAGAACAGTATTTATGCATATACCTTAAATATTTTGTTTTGACAAACCTTTTCATTCACAGAAATTGTTGGGAGTTGGGGGGGCGGTATGTGTGCACATTCACGCTTGTAGGAGAAGATTTGTGTTCACAACACACTCAGCAGGGAAGTCCCCTGGGAGCTTTCCCAGGAGCACTGCGGACGCTGACATCTCCTGCCAGATATAACCCTCAGTTCAGCAGAACCTTCACCCCATCACTTGCTAGCTCTTGTTGCGGCTCTGAGGTCCTCCATCTCACCAGGCTCCAGAGAGCAGCAGTTTGCTGCTGGCAGATGTAGCAGGCATTCAAACCACGGACACAACAAACGGGTTCCACAGTCAGCCTCATGTGCCTCCAGACCCTTTATGTTCAGGTTAGCATCACGGCAGCTAGAAGCACCTGTGAGCAATCCCCACCCGAGTACAAAACCACCGTGCAACAACTGGGGAGGACTGCAGCAGGAGGGGATGCTGACAGCACCAGGAGCTCTCTGAAGACATTTACCAAATTTCTCTGCTGCAGGCGAAGGAAATAAATAACCCTCATTTTCCCCTTGGGGAGGGGCAGAGCCTCACCCACGAGAGACTGCCTTCGCAGAGGCAAACTTCACCTTCCCCTTGAGCTCCTCTGCCCCTTCCCTGGCCCTGCCACTGCATGGCCCGCGCCTCGCCAGGCGCGCACGAATTGTGCTGATGAGCTATTAAAATCCTTCCTCCGAGCGCTTTTCCCCAGGAGCCGCAGCCAAAGGCCGCCTGTTGCCACCTGTCAGTCCTGGGGATTAATTACCTGCGCCGGGCTGGGAGCGGCACATTCCTCCCCAGCCTCGCCCTGCGAGATGTTGACATCAGGCAGGTGGGCCCCGCGTCCCCCGGCCAGCAGCACAGAGGGGACGGCGGGGGGGGGACACGATCCACGAGCTCGGTGGGGACAGGCAGCGGCTGTGCTACAGAAAACATAGAAAACTGGGAGAAGAGGTGTCAAGGAGCATGTCAGTGCAGCTCTGTGCTGCCCCAGGGCACGCTGTGCACCCAGCGCTGGACTGGACACTGAGGGCGGCTTGGAAGCCTTAGTTAAAAAAAATTATAATATCTTTGTTGACCTGCTTAGGTAAATGGGAACAGGGAGGGGTGGCTGGGAGGAGGAGGATGGAGAAACATAGCCTCCGGATGAGGATACAGCAGGATGGTGCCTGGCACCCCTCCTGCGGGCAGAGGTTTGGGAGAAGCACAGCTGGGGGAAGGCACCATGGTGGAGCCTGCACGTGGATGGGATGAGGGACCAGAGCAGAAAACCCCCTGCAGGAGATTTAAGGGTGGGAAGGGGCACATGGAAACAGGTCTGGAAGAAGAGTTGAACACTGCTTCCAAGGAGCTCTGCCACAAGGGTGGTGAGTAACTGTCCCCTGTGAAACCCAGCTGCAAGGCTGGGCCCTGACCCAGTCTGGTACCTGCACCTCTGGCAGGAGGCTGCTCTGCCCCGGCCCCCTGCACCACAGATATATAACAAAAGGAGAAAGGCCCAGATAACTCCCTTCTGGTTGATGCAGAGCTGCTTTCCCAATCCCAGCAGCTGTGCCTGACCACCTATTTGCCTTGGCAGAGAGAGCCAGCTCCTCACTCACCCCTCCAGTTTTCTCCACACTGCACTCACATCCAGCCCCCCATTACCATCCAGCAAATACCTCCCCTAGCAACACACCACTCCTGGAAGAAACTGATGAAGTAGGCTGAGAAAATCATTCATGGCATCATTGACAAGTGATCACGCTGTAGATAACCTCTGAAATTCCCCAAAATGTTCAGTTTGGAGTATCAGCTAAACTCTCACACCATTATGTAAAGTAGACCACTCATTCATGTGACTACTTCAGCATCTCACTTCAGGTTCCCCAGAGATTTTCATGCAAAATTACCTTGATCAGGATGTATTCTCTGCTTTAAGAATATTTCTACCTAAAAACACCATCAAAACCACAACAGAAATAAATACTGATATTATTCTCTATTGCTCTGTGAAACAGTTGTAAATTTGAAAGCTTGATGGCTTTTGCATTTCGTTTTCACATCTACAGCTTTACTTCACCAACAAGTGAAGACCTCTCAAGGTTTGGCTTGAAGGCTTTTTTAAATAAAAAACAATGAACTGAAAAGTATCCTATTTCAAGCGAAAGAGCCCTGATAGGAAACTACAGATGCAAGTTGGAAATCTTGTGCCTGTCTTTTGATACAAAGCAATGGTTATAAAGGAAGTCTTTATGACTGGATTTTATTAGAGTTCTTTCTTTGCTACTTCTATAACTTTTTAAATTAATTTTTTAAAACCAAACCCGTAATACTGTAGTGAAATGACCTATCTGACGTACCCAGCTCACACTCTGCTTGCGTATCGTATCCAGTTTCTCAGCCTGTTTCTAAACTGAAACTTTAGCTGGACCAAATAAGTTTCAGAGGCTAATAATGTCTAGTAATTTGCATTTCCGATAGGCTACTTCACACAGGAAGTTCTGCAAGTGAGGTGAAATCATGAAACGAAAGAATTCATAGTGAGCATGCTGAAAGACAAACGAGCACCAATGCCATACACCCTTCTCTACAGAAGTAAGTGCTCAGTGACTGGGGGATCCCACATTACAAAATGCACAGGAATTTCCACACTGGATAAAATAGCTTCCACAAGGACAACTTATATTATTACCCAAAAACAGAGGTACAGTCATACCTTTCTGCAAAAAGAAGTTTACATGTATATAAAAAAACCACCCAAGAATTATGCCGACAGTGGCAAAGCTGCTCTAATGCAATGTAACAGGACAAAGCAACTGTGCTGTACAAACTTACCAGGCTTTCAACACTGCACCGATTCCCACAGGATCAGAGCGTCTCCCAGCGTGCTATTCCGCACATCCCTGTGATGCTACATTCACAGGCTCTGCCAATTAACTGAGAACAATACAGCCAATTTACAGGCCACCAATAAAACATTACATCTGTTATACCTCATTCTTTGAGGGATGTTTCTCTAGGATCATTTTGTAAATAAGTTCTCCCATGGGGTCTCATGTTGCATTGCTATACTTAAAGCATTATTTTTCTTCTGTTTTTTGAGGCATGGGGCTGGACACAAGCTCTTTTTATTCTGTTCTACTCTTAGCCTCTCAAGCTGATGTCTTTACACCTCCTGGTGACTTCTGTACTACAAGTACAAAACAGCATAAGCAGTCTGGCTATTAAACGAGATGTTAACAAACATACAGGGTAGAAAGCTCGCTCTCAGGTGGCCTAAACTCACTTAAAGATTAACATGTTAACATTTGGCAGAGTGAGTGAACAAAGATGGGCTAAAGAATTAGTTCGATTGGAATTGAAAAGCATCAGCTTCAATTGAAAAAAGAAGAAAGCCAATAAAGCCTGACCACAAGATTTTAGTCGTTAACAGAGCTCCTTCTGCACTCACTGTAACAACTTAATTGCATCTCTTCCCTCCTTTCGCAGCTCCGCCATCCTCAGGGACACTCAGCTGCTTCACATCCTCCTTGCAGGAGGGGCAAATGAAGTGCTATGCTGTGATACCAGGATTTGCATCTATACAACACATACACCTGCTTGCAAGTAATGCAAGCAACTGTACATATATATGGCCATGTGTTTGTTTACATAAAACTTTAAGCTGATCAGCATACCACCACATATCACACCAGCTAGAGGCTGTAATGGTGACATACCCAGCAACAGGCCTTCCAGGTAATTCTACTCATTATATCAGAAATGATTCAAAGCTGAAGCTGAAAACTCAGAAGTGATTTAACAAAAACCTCACCATATGCTTAACTTTTGGCAGTGCTGTTAACCACTGCCTCCTAAGCAGGTCTATGTCTATATAGGAACATTCGTGAAGCTGAACCAAGACTTAAAGGTCTTAGTCAAGTTTTTTTTTTAATAAAGGACTCCAGAAAACAACTGGAAAGAGCATATCCAGGCTCCCCACAGCAAACCCACCCCACCATATACCACTGCTGAATCATATGCACATCAGCCTCAAACACTGAGCACCAGAACCCGTTCTGCTCATGGACTGCTTTAAGTAAACTTGAAGTAAATCCCAGGCTGGCCATTCCAAACCTCCTCCTAGTTTGGAGTGGGGGATTAAACCTTCTTATAACCATCTGTCTCAGGTTTGGCCAAAGAGGAAAGCTGCTGTTTGCTTCCTTTTAGACTCCCAGATCTCACTCATATCACGTCTACATGTTTCAGCACATTCCATCCTACCAGACAAACTCCAAAACCCTCTAACCAGCCAGAAGAAATGTTGTCTGGAGTAATCAGACACCAGCTTTCAGTGCATCTCCCAGTCACTTTTGTCCTCTGCTGAAAGAGAAAGGGTGAGGAACACAGTCATGAGGAGGGAAGAACAACAGCTGAACATACATGTTGTCCCTATTGACTCTTTCTGTACATTAAGGTTGGAAAAGGCCTCCAAGGCCTTTCTGGTCCAACCATCCCCTTACTACCAATGCTTAAGCAAGCAGCAAATGACAAAGCAAAAGCCCTGAAGCTCTCCAAACTAAGCCTGGTTCCACCAACACAGATCAGCTGCAAGAGCCCTATATAAGCAGATCAAGCCTTGCAGCCCTCTACAGAGTACGCTTATACTTTGGGTCCTCAGCAAAAGCACCTCAGCATGGCATACAGCCACAGGTTCAAACAACTCCACACCAAGCTGAAGATCAAGGGGGTGAAGCAGCGTACAAGGAAATTTCAGACTGAAGAACTAACTCTAATGCACTTATTAGTTCCCTCATCTGCAAATAAGGGGATTTCATAGGTATCCCAGCAGAAGGTAAACAAGTCGTTAGTACAATATCTGTTACAGCAGAGGGAAACCAAGCTGGATGAGAGAACAAGTGAAAAAAATACTGAAGTTGTTCTGACAGCATAGTCTTTTCAATCAGCAACAGCCCAAGCCTGCAATTTTCACAGTCAGGCCCAGAGGTATCAGGCACCCTGCCACACAATGTACCAGCCATTCAACACCCTGCAAAGCAGGACACTTTGCTAAATGGTGACAGATTTCCACCCAAATTCTGGCTCATGCCAAAGGGCTGACCTACTTGCAAAATACTACAGGGTCAGCACGTTACAGAGGAAAGAGTTAGTGTGTCAAACACGGACCCATTATCCCAGCTGGGGCACTGACAGGCTCAGGAGAAATGCAACTCATCTTTGCAAACCTTCATCCTGATGGGTAGCTACAAGAGAGAAAACTCAAATGACTCAAAGCTGAAACCAGGTTTACTGCCTTCTGACCTCTCATACTGCATACTTCCTCTAGATACATTTTCTTTCCCTTACACTTTTTCTTGACTTCAGCTCTAGATTCAATGCGCTCTACTTAGAGACTTAGAGAACAAGTAACCCCTGAAGAAGTTCACATAGGCAGTGTGATTCAATGGAAGCAACAGATGCTAGATTTACTTCAAAAGAGAGATGTTTTCAGCAACGTTCATGCAGAAAAAAGCTGACAGGTCTGGCTGAGCAATTCTATCTCCTCAGACAGTGAATCACACCTTCAGATCCCGAACTTGCGCATGAGACAGCTCAGAGCTATCCCAAGATGGCTCTCTAGCTCTTTTCTTCATCCAACGTTTGTCTTAAAACCCAAATCAGACAGAGCCAATGAGAGCTCTGGGACACCACAGACCAGACAAAAAATGGAAATGGATACATCTGAGACCATCCCCTGGGAAACATGGTTCTTAATACCTGTAGTAGAATCCACAGCCAAACACGAGGTCTTTCCTGAGCACAGAGCAAGATACTCTCTGCTTCTACAGCGGACTGAGCAGTTAGAACAGTTCAATGACTGCAGGTATTCTACTGACTAGGGTGGGCATGCCTCCCTCAATGTCATGCTGTGACCACCTGCAGAAGTGCTCCCTCACTAGCTCCTGGGTGGGGGATCTGGCTACCACACCCCACAGAGCAGGGCTGATAGCCAGCCAGCATGCTGAGGGTCTCAACTGCAAACATTAAAGGATGGAATAAGAGGCTACCTCTAAAGCCAATTTGTGTTCTTGAAAGTGATTTAACAGCTCTGATGAAGAAAGGTGATCCCCTTTTTCCCCTATTTACTGCCCTTTTCCCCCCCGGTTTATTCCACTGGAGGGAAAGTACAGATATTTCTCCACTCCATCCTTCTAATAAACCGAAGTATTAATCACACCTATGGGAGGCGATGGGAGGAAAGAAAGTATTAAATCTGACAGGCTCTCAAATCAGCAATGCCAGTGAAATGCATCATTAAGGTGAGCAATTTTCCTGTTTACTTCATAGGCTCTGACCCCCCCCAGTTCTCTCCCCCCCCACCCCCCATTCCTCCCCGCCTAAGATGTGGGCAGGACCCATCAAGGCAAAGCTTGGAAGCAAGCAGCAGCGTCCCCAATTTCTACATAAATGCTGCAGGCCAAAGAGCAAAGGCAAGTTCCAACTGAGCCCTTGACAGTAATCAAGCACTGCGGCGCCTCTGGTCTTGTCTTGTGCATACCTTGCAAGTAGCATCATGTCTTCCCGCTGAGATTTCACTGGCAGCGCACACAAGTGCCTTGTTCCTTGGCTTCTATTTCAGAAAAAAGAAAGTCCTGAACACATACACACCCCTGCTTTTCTACTTTGAGGTAGAGCATTTTCTTCTAAATCCTCGGCACATTGTAGGGCAGCCCTTTCAGAACACATTTGTGAATTTACAAGAGATCTCCTCTGTTCCTTTGCAGAAAGGCTAGGGTGAGTCCCTTGCCAAAAAGGCATTGAGTTTTCTCTGTTAACATCCAGGAAACTTTCCTGAGTCAGATCTTATTACTTTTGAAACAAGGTACAGGTACCAGCAAGTCTCTTCCATGATAACAGCCAGGGCCTGTCCCATTTCCTGATCACATTACACTCAATTTCCAGAATTACATCTATGCAAATATTGTTCTCCTGCTTGCAGAGCAGTTCATTGATAATTAAAACAAAAAGCCAGCAAAGCTTTTCTGGCCAGGACAGACAAGGTGGTGAGCAACGCAACAAACTAGCGCACAGATAATAAACAGGGCCAACTTTTCTTCCTCCATGTGAAGACGGTCTGATTAAGACCCTCTCCTCCTCCTAAAGGACAGGAAATCCAAGCTGAACCTAAACCATTTCTACAGAGTCTTCTGTTTTCTGGATATGCCAATCTTACAAGGCCATATTCTTGTTCTGAGTCACAGAGAAAACAAGGATTGGGAAAGACCAAAAAAAGTCACACCTAACTCAGTTTTGCTGAGAACATTAAAAAAGCATGTAACTGTCTCAGATCTACGTTAGATCAATAAACCATGACAGCAGCTCCAGCATACTCAGGATGAATACTGACTAAATCACACCTTTACACCTCTTATTCATACAATTAAGTTTGGGGATGAACGGCAAGAAAAATCAGACGAGAATACAGTCACAAGCTATTTATGACCATTTGCAGGGTTCTGGGATCTGCATTTCATCCAGGCCCTCCTCTCTCCCAGCCCTCTCCTTCCATACCCGATGACCTAACTAAGCACAGTCCTCCAGTCAACTGATGTGGTTTCTCTTGAGCCTGCTTTCAAAGTCAAGACATGACTCAGCAAGGTGTTTAAGCAGATGCCTACCTTTAAGGATGGGAGCAGCCTTGCTGACTCCAACAGAACCCCATAGATTTCACAGGGAATATTCACGTGCTAGAGGTTATGCACTCCCTCAAGTGCCTTACTGAACTGGGACCTCAATTTTCCTACGTACCGTGGGAAATGGTTTGTCAAGAACCACACCGAGGAACATAGTGTCACTGCTGCAGCCATCCAGATGTCCCCAGCTCCAGAACGCTGCACCTCAGCCCCAGGCAGCTGGCGAGTGAGGTTAACGCTGTGGCATCTTCTCTGCTAGGAAGATCAACGAGCCCATCCCAGGCTTGGGGTATTCCTCCAGCTTTTTCTTGCCAGCAGCCCTGAAGCTACGCAACTGCAGTGGCTATGGGAAGACAGCCGTTCTGCAGAGCAACATGCACACAGGGAGGAAGAGTTTACAATGAGCGTAGGAAATGTTACTAGCTGTCCTTCTTCTAAAAGGAAATCACAGCCTTCTGTTTTGCATCTCATACCTCCAAAAGGAGGGAAAACTACATCCCAGTTGACATGCAAGCCAAAGAAAGAGATGCAGTAACAGTCTGCATGAGAAACGGAAGGCTTCAGCACAGCATAGACGAAATGTTCTGGTAGATTCTTTGGTTATTTTTATAATTTCAGCAAGAATGCACAAGTGCATAAAGCAAGCTTGCATGGATGCCCTTTGAAGGCAAATCTACAAGCCTGCTAGGTAAACTCGACAGGAATAATCTCCCAAATACTATGTGACAGTTACAGATCTATAAGTTATTGGAAATAGATTATGGCAAGTTGTTTGTCAATACCTAGCAATTGATTTCATTTAGTAACTGAAAGATAATCATGTCATCTGCATGACCTAACTAAAAACATAACAGCAATGACTGCTGATTTAGATGCAAATCCTCATGACCACAGTCTGAAGATGGCTTTCCAAGAAAACACCAGACAGCTCTTTGTCCGTGCAGACTTCACTACACCTGCACCGTTTCATTTGAAAGCAGCAGGTTCTGAAGACCCCAAGACACAGACGTTTTGTGAGAAGACCTCTCATTCAAAGCAAGACTGCTTTCCCAAACAAAAGGACAGTCTTTATTACTGGATAACAAAGAGAACAGGAACAGTTCCCTGGGAAACATCATTTTAAAGTCAGATTTCCTAACTAACCACACCCAATTAGTAAGTGATGCCATATTTTTGAGTAATTTTGGAATCCCAGCAGATTTTTCACTAGTTGAAATTCTGCAATTCCCTCAATTTCTCCCCACCTCCCCACTCCCACCCTCCCAGAAAACAACTTCGACACCCTTGAAATCTTAAATAGGTTGACGACGACTAGAGGCTAACTCCTTCCCTCCCTAAAAAGGGATAAAACAAAATGGAGCAAAACAAGACGGAGTTTCAACATCAGAGCAAGTTATTGGCTCACGCTGTCCGGCACTCCCGTTTTCCTTACGGCTCATACATGATGCATAAGAGAAAGGCGCAAAGCCTCCCCGGACAGAATGTGCTGTTGCTCTGCACAATGCTGCACAGATGAATTACTACCCTTGCAGAAAGGCAGCTCTGAGGTAGCTGTCGTGAATCTCTTGAGCTGGCACCACTGCAAGTGCTATTAAGGACAAGACTTAGGAACTGCCCCTTAGCAGCTCTGAACTTAATGCTATCCAAGCTAGAAGACTGGGGGTGAGGGTTGGACCCAACACTAGCAAGCTATTTGCAATAGAAGGGTAGCCTGTTGGTGTCACGATGATTTTCAAACAAAGCAGGGCCTTTTTACCAGCAGGAGCAGATCCACGACAGCTAACTCTCCCCTCAGAATTTTACCAGCTACTGCTGTGCAGAGGAAGACGCCGTTAAACCACGAGCACAACCCAGACGACTTGCCATCCACCAACTTCACAGCTGAACAACAGAAAAGAGTCCACAGGGGAAAAAAGTATTTAGATCTACAGTTGCAGATGGCAACCCTAGTAACAAGTAACCCATAGAACAAGGGATATGACAAAACACTATGAGGATGCAACTCTGCTATTGCCATGATGGCCAGGATCATCACTAACTCAGGCAGCATACAAAACCTCTCTGCTCAAGGCACTGGGGGAGAAGTAATCCCAGTTTTACAAAGCTTGGAGGTGACAGATAGACCCAATCCAGAGGGAAACACTTGGGAAGGAGCAACCTGACAAGGGAGAAGCCCTAGTCACAGCACAACAGCTACCTGACCTGGGAGGACAATAAATGATAGAGGCCCAGCTAGACTGTAACTGTTGCCGCATATTTCTTATTTAAATGCAATTTGTTTAATCTCAAGTCGGATTCAACCATCAAAGGCTCTCTTCTGTAGCACACTGACAGTTCACTCTAAATCTCTGCACCTTTAATCCTTTAATTAGCCAACAAAAATGCGATCTCAACTCTTTCCCCAACCTTAGCTAATTTTCTGCATGGAGCTTCCAACTCCTGTAGGTTACAGGTTTTAGCTGCTCATGTAGCCAAGGGGAAAAAACAAAACAGCCCTCACCCCGTTCCCACACAGGCTGATGTATGTTCCTCTCCATGCTGCCTTTCAAGGAGCTTGCTCTTCAGAGAAGTCCTTTGCAAAAGCAAGGGGGACCCATTTTCACTTTGCCCTAGTGGGCTAGGAGACCTAATTACATCATGAAATCCAGAGACAGAGCAAGCAGAGATTTTGATGTGTAGCATGGGGGCTGGAAGAACCCAGGGACAGGGCAGTGCTTACGCAGGAACAGGATAAAACCCAAGAGTTAACACAACATTTGAGTAAGACAGCATCATTCCTGCCATATAGCTTTAGCCACCTCCCTTGATGATTTTGGGTTGGGAGCCCCAAAGTAAGCAAGCCAACCCCTGGACAGCCAACTGCTTTGGAGGCTCTGTCTGAATGAAGATTTCTGCAGAGATGAGCTCCGCTACTGCTCAAAAGGAAGACCGCATGAGTCACCAGCACATCAGGAAAGAGCCCCATTGAGGCAATTTGAGCTCCATTCAGGCAGCTTGAATTACACATCAGGCTTTTCCTGCAATCCAGCAGAACAAACTCAACCCCGCTCCCCTCTGAAGAATGAGATGAGCAGCTAAAATCCTCTTAGCTGAAGCCCTAAGCATTGGGTGTGAGGTACAGTGTTCTCCTGAATACAAACCTAAAGGCTTCCCAAGGTCAAGATGCTCCCTACAGAGCATGGCAAAAGCAACCAGTGCTTGCTCACAGCCTGCTAAAGGCATGCCCATAGCACAGCTGCTGCAATGGCTGGCTTGACACATGCTAACTCCGTGTGTGACACACTGGGGAAAGGGCTTTAGACACCGCAAAGCTCTCTCTGCACAGCCCCCAGACTGGCATGCCCAAATTGCATCATGCCAGGGGTAACAAACCCAGCCTGTTGCTGCAGCACTACCCAGACACTGCTTTTCTTCCTGTAGCTGCAGCCTGGCAAGTCCACACAGCGTTGCATGAAGCCTAAGGCTCGCCCCAGGCTGGGTGTCCACCTGCTGGACATGGACAAGCCACAGGAGGCTGTGCTGGTGGCCAACCAGGGAGTACAGGTGAACGACAGCACAGAGGCACCAGGGAGTTGACAAACGCATGCAAATGCAGGGGTGAGTGTATCCTCACTCTGACGAGCAAATGCACAGTGGAAAAGCCCTGTCTACATCAAAGGTAGAGGACAGGCAATTCTACATCTTGCACTTCCTTAATCTGCTTGTGCACTAGGTCCTTGAAGAGCATTAGCACACGACCATAGGTGCCTTGCTTCAGCAAGCACTTTTGGCAACAACATTCAGTGCTAGGCAAGAAAAAAAAATCTGGAGTTCACACTTCTCATTCTAGTTGGAAAACTCCTTCATTTGCAGCCTGCTGATGCTAAGCACTGCCAGAACGCTACCCAGGTAGTCTAACAACTCTGGCCATGCAGAACAGAGTGCTTTAAATGCCCATCTCCTCCGGCAGGAGTTTAGAGGCAGTACGTTCACATTCTCTACCATACTCAAGTCCAAATCAGTCCCTCCAGCTCCCTAGCAAGGGATCCAGCCCACATGATACGGAGAAAGATCTGACCAACAGCTGCTGCACCCCACTGACAGCAGACCCCATAGTCAGTGTCTACAAAACTCACATTAGCTGTATGCACAAGCTATGGCTGCATGCACATCTCAGGGGTCTGCTAAGAAAAAAGTCACGCAGAGCTCAGTGTTTAAGCTGAATATGAGAACCTCTATTACCAGCCTCACCATTTCAGCTGCTCCTGAGTCATATAACTGTCCTACACTGCCACAGGCCTTAACAAAGAGGCATTTCAAGTGCACAATTACAGGCAGGCAAACAAGCTCTGCTAAATGCAGCTGCTAAATGCTCGTTCTACATTTGGTTCTTACAGAACACAAGACAGGACAGGAGTAGCTGGACAGGACCATTTGATCAGGAAGCTGCCTTCTGGTGTCCAGGCAGCCAGCCTGGTTAACTCAGTCTCTGCACGCTCTTTGATCAATGTATTAGCAAGCATCTCTCTGCTGACAGTCCTCATGGTGTGCAAAGGTTGTAAACGGTTACCAGATTCACTCCAGGCCAGAAATCAAGTTCATCCTGCAGCACTGAGATGAGTAGGATTTTCTTTTTTTCTTTAAAAAAAATTCTGTCGTGCTCTGAAAACAGCTAATCAAATTATTAAAGTCCTTAAAAGTTTAATGAAGAAATCAAAGCTATTAGGCAAACATTCAGCTTGATGTCTTTCCCTTCTTACCCACCCTTCCTCAATACATTCAAAACCACTTTTTGCTGTGCTACAACATGTTTGAACAGGTACTGAGATACAAACAAGTCTTGGCCCCATCTCATACAGAATGGATTGGTTGCAGATGTTCTCCTGCAAGCTACATCTTGCCTTCTGCAAGAGCATTCATCTCCAAAACACATCATTTCACCTACTTTGCCTGAAGCCAAAACTCAAAGGTTATTTAATTTTTAATTTTTTTTATTAACTCTAACATACCTACAGCTGTGCAAGCAAAACCCCATCTGGTTTTTCAAGGCACAAAGAGGTGAACGACTAAGTTTAGATAAATGTGACCAAGTTGAGGCAGTCATCTTTCTGTTCACCTATGCAGCAGCCAACAGCAATGTCAGGGGTGCAATAAAACAAGAAAGCTGCTATATTTCAGAGAAGCCTGACATATTTCACTATCTTCCTAGGACAAGTCAGACATGAGCTCATACAGTGGCAGGTGAGTCAGTGACGAGTCAGACAAGAGCTCCTTAATTAAGGTTTAGGGGCGGATGATCCCTCGAAGGTGTAATCAGATTGGTATGGCCAGTGGAAAGAAAAGAAAAAGAAAAAAATGAGTGAACTGTTACACCCTTAGTGATCCGTGCCAGGCAGGCTGAAGGCAGCAGGGAGCCAGAGATCCCCCGGCACACAGGAACGGCCATCCTGCCCCACTAACCGGCAGCCAGTGCCTGCCTGCATGCTCAGTCCTGCTCCTCCCGGGAGCTAAGTGCAGGTTTCCCCAGCAAGCAGGTTATGCTGGGGTCACATCACAGGCATGGCACAATCCAGGGGGTTCAGGGCAAGGTGCGCCCCAGAAATTTAGCCTTCAGAGCCAGGAGGGTGGATGGCAATAGCTCAGACCTGTGCGGTAGAGATGGAAGTAGTCACAAGGTGGTAATACCCAGCCACTAACCAACAGAGTCAATCGTGGCCATGTGCTTCATCAGCCCTTAAAATACTACCAAGCACCCCCACTTAAGAGAAAGACCCTACAAGTTGTTTGCTTCGGAAGCTTCCCTGAAATTCATTTCAGAACGCACATCAGAATATCAACGTATTAGAACAAAACAGCCCCATTAAACAGATTGAAATCAGCGGTGTGACTAACAGCATTGGAGCGTTTTGTGCTCGCAACAGACGTGCAGCATGGAAATGGTTTGCTTCCAGCGTGTGTCCCTGCAAATGCAACCCTGAATCAGGTCACCCGTGGAGCTGCTCTTCCTGTCAGCCAGGGAACACAACACTGCAGCGTCCTCTGCACACCAGCAGCACGAGCACAAACCAGTTCTCTCCGTCTGTGCATTGCACAGATCAGCTGAAAAAGTGAACCCAGGAATAAAGAATCCTACCTCTGTAGCCTCTATGAGAGGCAGGGCAAAGGAAACCAACGAGTGACTCAGAGAGGTCAGCACACTAAAGGGTTACCAGATGATGGTTAAGTTTATTCATTTCTTATAGGAACTGTATTTTAAAGCAGTCAGTCTCTGTGCTGCCTTTGAGAAACTTGAATCTTTACAGAACTAATGATGGCTCTTTGAAGCTTTTCCTAGGCACCTGGTCACCTCCTTTGTGGGTATCAGTACCGTAGAAAACTTCAGTAACAGACCTAGAATTGCACAGACTGATTTTTGTCGGAGTCCCCTTTGTTCACAAAGAACCAGACAAGAAAATGACTAAGAATGAATAACGTGAGCAGTGTGCAGCAGAAGAGACAGGCAACAAGGAACTCATCACAAAACCAGTCACCACCTCACTAATTAATGAACAGCTGTCATTTAGTGCTCAGCCACCTGACAAACATCTCATGAGAACACTTTCTCTCCCACCCATGGCAATGCTGATGCTCAAAGGACGAACAGAGCAGGCAAGCTGCCCTGCTGCCACCCTTGGGCTAGACACCGAGCCTAACAGCACCGCTCCCATCCCTTTGCTTTTCCAGCCCCATCTTTTAGGAGGGGAGTTCTGGGTGCTCTGGTTTGGTAGGAAGTATGGGCTCAGCTCTGTCCCCTTTCCAAGGAGGTCAGGAGCAAGGCACCTTGCTGGCAGAAGCTCCCAGCCACAGCTCACATGGGTGAGCTGATAAGCCCCGACAGCGGCAGGGTGTGTTTGCCCCAGCTCATCACCACAGCAGCACTCGCACATCGTAGCAGTACAGCTACATAAACAGGAAGAGGCTTCCCTTCGCACCATGGCCTTCAAGCAGCCTCTACATCAGCAAGTCTTATACCTGGTGAGCCTGATGCAGGTAAATGTTGAGCTCTCAAGAGGGGAAGCAATAACCCATCCACGACTTAGGTAGTTTCAAGCTTTAGCCTGGAGATATGCTTTGACTTGTTCAGAAGTTGGTTTGTAAAAAGATTTTAGTGTCCCGTAAATAAGTCAAAATACAAGGCCTGAAAGCTAAGCCTAGTGATATGAGACGCACGGCAAGCAGCGGCCTCCAGCCATCCCCCTTTGCATTTCCCATGGGGGATCTAAGTGCTTTACAACACAGGATCACGCTGACACCATCCTGACTTGGAGGGTGGGCACACGGAAAGGCAGGGGGAGAAACGGAGGCAGAGGGAACAACTTGCACAACATTGCCCAGATTACATCTAAATCGCAAGGCAGGAGCAGTGCTGAGGCTGGGCTCGGAGCCAAATCCATGGCTTGCCTGTGCTGCTCCCTTCCCGAGCATCTCCAGGCAATGCAGCCTCTCTCCCCAGGAGGAAAGCAAGGCGAGCCCCAGGCATGAGGGCAGCACACACGGGCAAGAGAAGAGGACCCGTGCAGGGACACTCCCTCTGCTCTTCAAGGGGAGGGAGATTCCCTCTCCTCCAGCCTTGCAAGGCAGCATGGCTATTGCTTCTAAAGGGGGAAAAAAAAAGCCAGAAAACTTAAACCCCATTCCTCCCCCCCTCTTATTTCAGTGGCTGATGCTTATCAGCAGATCATGAAACACTCCCTTTATCAGACGAGCAAGTATTCTGCTCTCCTTGGGGGAAAAAAAGCTATCACAATACATCTGATAAAACGAGGGAGAAGCAGCACTTTGCTTGTCAGGATGCACCGAGTTTTGCTCCAATGTGTGTTATCTGAAACAACTGGAAGCATCAGTTTGTATCAATACAGAGATGCAATTTCTCCACTCCAGTCTATTTGTAACAGGATCCAAGCTCTTATTTGGGTAACTATTCTACTGTGTTTACAATAACAAGCCTGACACACCTGCACATAGCAAAACCTCATGAAAAGATTTCCATTGCATAATAAAGTTCATGCTCTTTCTATACAGAAGCCATCCCTACCCAGGACACTTTAAAAAAATAAAACGAAGTAAGACTTCTTCATAGCATATGGTCTGCCAAGCACTGGAGCTAAACGCTCAGTATACAGAGCGCCACAAATAAAACAAAAATTATGCTTGCTTCAGCACACTGCCAATCTGTTGCTTGTTCTGTATGAAGTTAGCAGGGAAATAAGATCTGCATTGACTGGAATATTTCAACCAACCTAGGAAAAAGAATGATTATATCCAAGGCTGGTCTTTGTTTGCAAGGTGAGCAATAACTTTGACACCAGCTGACCTGAAAACCCTTACACCAGAAGTAACTTAAGTCACTCAAATTTTTTTTTTTCCTAACCTTTGGGTTTGGGGGTGTTTTTTCTGGTTGAAGTATCTTGAAACAGTGTTCAGTTGAGACAACTTAAGTAATACAACTCAGGGGCATGGGGGAACTGGCGATTTTATTTTATTTTCTAAAAGAAAACTTTATGAAACTCTGTGCCCCAGAGGGGCTGCCTCCCTTCTGGTCCAGCTTGCAGTGATGTTTGGCAAGGTAAGGTGGCAACTCATCAGATGTCTTGCTTGAGCCACACTGCAGTTTGCATGCTTCATGCTTATGAAATCCAGGTGAGCTCAGCAGCTTTTAGAGAGGCAGCCCCCATGCTGAACAGTACAAGAGACCCTAAAGCATCAAAAAAGCCCAACACACTCCAAAAGACTACTAGTTGGAAATATTGCAGACTCCTAGCACCTTGGTTTCCCCTCTCTAAGATGGCGACTACACGCCTGATTTGCCTACCGAGCTAAGGTGTTTGCTGATTAGGGAAGTAATGTTTGTGCAGCACTTTGAAGATTTAAAGTACTACATTAATCCTACATGTTGTTCTCAGCAGAAGCCAATTTTTAACTAAGAGGAGGGGAAAAAAAAGAAAAGAGGATTTAAACAGTGACCCTCCCCTACTTGTAGATGTTCACTCATCTCCCAACACCAGCTATTCTTATCTGTAAGATGTTTTTTTAACCCTTCCTTCTCAGAGTTCTCAGAAACCACAAGTCTCATTCAGCTTTTATTTGAAAAGTGGCTTCCTTCCAGGCTGTGGCTGTTTCTTGTAAAGTTAATTCCTTTGGTAATACTGCTGGAGGCACATTGGTATGTTTAGTGTGTGTGTGTATACATATATATTTTCCCCCTTTTCACACGGTGTTGTTTTTATATGTGTGTAGTGAAAGATACCTAATCCAGGATTACGATTCTCTTTATTCCTTTCTCATGAAAGTAGGTGGGGCTTTTTTGTGCAAGTTGCATTGATGAAAATTATGTTTAATTAACTTTTTCTCTCCACATAGGCAGAAAAAGTTCCCATTAAGAAACAAAAAGAATTCTTGCACTTAATTCTCTCCCTCTGAATTTTCTCTTCAGAAAGGACAAACTTTAAGACAACTTTTGCCAAATCCTTGAGAAAAGAAAAAAACAAGCGCAATGCTGGTAGAGCTAGAAATTGCTTGTGCAAAGCAGCAGACAGATCTGCTGCCCTTGCGGATCCTAAGGAAGACACAAGCCCTTCCCACAATTACTTTCTCCATCCTACTATGCCTGTCCCTAATGTCTCAGGGTTTTGCACTTGCGGATCCTGGGAGACCTGTAGTGAGCTCTAACTGGTCTCCTGTTAAATTGGGAGAGTCAGCACAGGCACAGCTGCCAGAAGACTAAATCCCGGCTGAAAGAAAAGGACATTCACACCACCAATTTAGATGCCTTCCTTGTGTCCAAATGTCTGTAGAGGAAGCATCCCTGGGCGCTAAGAGCCCTGTTCAGGCTCCTGAAGTCAGTTGTACGACAATAAAGGTCTACCATCATAAAGGGGACTCGTCTAAAAGGGAGCATCCTTCAAAACCTATCACTGCAAGAGCAGCTCAGATGGGCTGACTGCATGGCCTTAACAGGATTTACAAAACAATAAAGGAAAAAAACAAAGAGCCAACTCACATCAAGACTCTTTCTGGTAACTATTACAAGGAGCTGTACAGCTGCTTGCAAGGAGTAACAGAAAAAGATAACTGCTAATACAAACAAAATATACATGACAATGAGATTAGGGGGAAAAGGAACAATTACATTTTAATGGGAACCTAATGCACTCAGATCTCCTTTTACTCAAGCACAAAAAGCAAAACAGACTCCAGCAGGCCCCTCCTGGACTGGTTCTCACAGGGAAACTGGTTCTTCCCAGCTCTGCTAGCTTGAAAACACGTCCCTGCCGTGAGAAAGGCACCTCCTTCAAAGACAACAAGCCTGGCTGCCCTCTTTCCAGGTAGGTGACCTAGGACAAGTTTCATATGCCTCAACAGCCTTAATATTAGGCTCTGTAATATCAGAGAGGGAAACACTCCAAGTTATTCAAACAGGAAAGCGCGGTCAACACCTCTTCATGCACAAGAGCCATCACTACAACCAAACCCCATCCTGTCTGCTCTAAGCAGGGAAGAGGTGCATGCACCAGAAAACAGCCTCTTTAGGCAGGTACGGCTGCAAGGAAGTTTAGGAAGCCAATTCTTACCACTTCTTGCCCAAGACAAATGCCCAAATAAGGCAATGCTCCCGCTTTGCTGAGATCAGTGCGGAGCCAAGCCCTGAGCTCACACCATTGCATCAGTTCTCTAACAGTCTACAGCGTATGCATCAACAAGCAGCCGGGCTGAAGAGAAAACCTACGTTTAAAGCCATGAAAACATTAGCAAAACGTGTCCAGAAGATGACCAATTTTAGTGCTTGGAGACATCTGCAGACTGTCTGCACAAACAAGCCTCTCTTTAACAGAGACCCTTCCCAACTGCCCTGTGCTAACAGCTAAAGCCCTCACCACTGCTGACTCAGAGCCTCCAAAGAAAGGGAAATTCAAAATCCTGAAACACGGCTGCTTCCATTCTCAATTTCCTAACAGCTTTAAGGAATATTCAAGGGTAAAATTGGGAAAACTCAAATCACACTGACCAGAAGACAACTATCTTGTGCAAGTGGCACGCTGCTGAGGAATAACAAAGCTACGATTTCACACAAACAGCTGGTACAGCACCATGTGCAAGTTCACTGGAAGAGTCACCAGCCTTCAAAGAGTTGTCACTTATGATGCAGAAAGTTGATCAGCAGCAGGAGCAATACTTGACATTACCGGTGTTACTGAAACAACTCATTACTTGAGCAGGTTAAGAGAACACTGAACAATTAGAGTCAAGGCAACACCCTCTCTGCTGCAGCGTCCCCATGCACCAACTTCTCACTCATTTTATATATAGGGGGAAAAAAAAAGTCTCATTTTACCAGGTGGTTCAAGACAATACTTCTAAAATGAAAATGGAGTGAATGAAATTGAAATGAGACTGAGATGGACCAGCCAAGGAATCTGTACTCTCCACCATGGAAACCTGTTCTTGCTAGCACAGACTGATTTAAGTGCATTCTTTTTGCCCTCCTTAAAAACACAGCCTTTCCAAATCCAATACCTCCAGCCGGCACAATACATTTAGTTGCTTTCTTGGATGTTGCACAGATTGTTATCCAGCTTTGCTATTTAAGAGTCTGAAATCTGAATATTTCATACAGCTTTAGGTACAGCTGAGTTTGAGAACAGGAGAACCAGTGTGCCTGACTGGAACGTCGATTGCAGCTTTGCAAAGCTCCACATTTCATAACAAAGCAAGGACCAACCTTGCTCATCTCTAAACTACTGCAGGGCATGAGAATAAACTGCTACACTCAGGTATTGCCAACATTTGAATTATGCAAGTTTTCCAGGGCTAGCTGTCTTCAGCAAAATCAAAAAGTTGCAAATAAATTTCAGTTTTCATATGAAAACTTAAAAACTATTTCTGCTCTATCTATCCTTAACCCTCGAGACTACCAAGAAAAGCTTTAGAAGATTTAGTAGATGCACCCTAAAGGCTCAAAAACCTGGGGGAGAATATGAAGAACCTGTTTGTCTTTTTAAAAGTCTCATGACTTATACAGTGGTATCTTGCTTATGGGAATGGGTGGATCCGATCTGTTTTTTTGATAGCTTGAGTTTGGCAGTAATGTTAACTTTTACTTACCTTGACACAATTTTAATTTTTACTTTCCTGCTGCAGCCATGCTGTTCCCCATGTAAGAAGCTCTGCTGGCAACAGGTGATTGCCAAACCTTTTTAAGGGGGAAAAGCCAGTACAGTTATTTATTTATTTACTTACACTCAGAGTGGGTGGGGAAACCTGCACACAAGTTACTTCCACTAATAAAAAAAAGTCTGAGGTGGCACACTTTTGAAACCTCTTGTTTGCTTCTGCTGCAGAAATGGGAGGAGATACTGCAAGCCAGGGTATATGAGAATTCTCACAGAGGAAGTATCCCACAATAAATGACAGCTCCAGATAAGCTTCACCCAACTTTACCCAATTCATGGGGCTTCTCTCTCAACCTTAACAACCGTCTCAGCATTACAAAACGATAACTGCTTGATCCTTTGCAGCATGGCTTTCCAGAAGGTTTTGCTGTAACATGAGCTGCTTGCCCCCAGTACGCATGTGAGAAGCTTCGTTCGATTTAGACTGCTAAGGCTTTTGTTTTTAAACACTTCAAGAGAGTTTCAATTGTTAAAGGTTTTCCTTCTGAAAAGGACTGATTAACCTGCTTGTATTCTTACTTGTGTTCTCAGGTCATTAATTAAAAAAATAATCAAGGATGCTTATAAAGTCCTCTGCAATCCAATCTCAATTTGTCATCATTAATTAGCTCAACATTGCATACAAATGAAGAGCTAACCTGATTAGACAGCATGTTTTACTGGAATTCCTACTTAAGGTCATGAAAGACTTCAGAGAAAAAATTTGCAATATTTTCAAAGTGAGCTGCTCATACATATGAAATCACTCTCTCACCTCACAGCAACTGGTGTTTCTCTCCAGTTTTTAGCTAGTTCCCTCCCCCCTTTAAAATCCCATCACAAACCTGAGCAGAGCAGCAGTCCTCCTGATGTTACATTCATCTCCTTACCAGCTTATCCTACACCAATACTGCTGATTTTGGTGCTGTCCTAGGAAAGTAAACCTGCCTGTAGGAAGTCCAGAGAACTTTGAAAAAAATAACACTACGAAAAACAGGTTTTAGGGGGTGACGGTGGAATTTAGGGTTGTTTGAACAGGCCTGGTATTTAGGTACTTTCTAGTAGTACCTTCTCTGTCTCTCACCTCTAGAAGTAACCTGGAGATCTACGTATGACTTCAGATTATTCCCTCCAAAGCTAGGCACACAAGTAACCAAGAAGTCTGACGCATCTTCAGACATCTCTAACCCTCACAAAGCAGCTTTTGCTTTTCCAGGATAAATAACCCAGTCCTCTCACCAAGCCCACAGCCTTCACTCCCATGACCTAATCTACCATGACTCAGCCCCGAACAAGCTCAGAGGAGCTACGGCAAAGCGCCCTGCCAGCCAGAACACCAGCTCCACCACCACCACCGAGCCTTCCCAGCAGGGCAAGGTGGGTCAGCCTGGCTAATCCCCTCCCAAACAGGGGAAAGTGCGATACAATGAGTTTCCTTACTTCATACCGTTGCCCTGGGGAACACAAAAGGAAAAAAAGAACTAAGAAACAAGGCTTTCAAGTTTTGGACTCTTAATAAGGGTGGGGCCATCTAGTAATTAAACTTTTAATAGGTTATTGCAGTGGAAGAAACTCTTCCAGTTGGGTAAGTTCCTAATCCATCATTAAAAAAAGTCAACAGGCATTAATCAAAGCACATGAAGTCACATGGGGGGGGGAAGAATGAGCAACTCAGAGAACTTGCTCTTGCTGAGAGGATGGGGCAATCCTTCTTTCATCAACATTTCGCGCATGTTTCCACATTTCTCAGGACAGCAAGGGAAAGAGAGCCTTCACATCCCTCCCCGCCCACCCCACTGATAAAGCTGTCGAACACCTATTACCAACTGCTCAACAGCCCATGTGAAATGAGTTGGTGGATTAATTAGCACAAGGGCAGAGCTCTGAAGATGGAAAGATGCTTGAGTGTGAAATGCATATCGATTGAAGGTCCCCAGCAGCCACCACAAGACTGTCATCAGCCACTGCAAACACACAGCATTCTGCTCCTGCACAAGCAGCTAAATCCAGGTTACCTGACTCAGCACAGGGACACCCAGACATTTCTCCATGATCAGAGAACTGTTTAGGAGTCTATTCCTTTAGTAAAATAAAGACTTTTCCCTAGGCAGATTGCAACAGCCACAGGCAGCACATCTTCTGTTTATAGCATCACCCATGTTGGGGCAAAAGAAAACAGTGTGCTGGTGCCCTGGCTGTTGCACTTTAGGTGATCAGTTACCAAGGAGTACTTTTTAAGACCAGCATGAAACTGCATTTTTGACAACCACACAGATTCACATTAAAATCTCAGCCTCACTTCTGCCCCCAGAAAGCCACTATCACTACAGTGAAACATCTCAAGTGCTTGCTTCATTTTAAGCTTGGGATTAGCTCACTTGTCTTCAACTCTGCTGGAACAGCCTACTACATATGTTCAAAATGCATTTCAAAAGACCGCTTCTCCTAGTTGAAAGGACAGCAAACACATTGGTTCCCTGCAGCTGCATTAGATAATTCTTTGTACACATGTATCAAAAGGGAATGTCTTTTTCATATCTCCCTCAAAGGACCCTCTCCAGAGCAGCTTGCAAAAAAAATCCAAGGGCAGCATTTTCTTGCTCTGAGAAATAGAAAGGAGACCTGACTGATATTTCCTTCCTTAAAGGGAAATAAAAATAAATAGTGTGTAGTGTAAGTGGAGAAACCTGGGCATGAAAATAAGCATGAATGAGGCATCACTCCCAGTGCAGGTAAAGAGAAGATGCATTTCAACCTCACATTAAAAAAAAAGCTTCCCCCCTTTTACCCATAAGGGATCACAAATTTGTTCTCAAGCAGACATAATACATTTTAACCCCATGAAACAATTTTTTAACCAAGGTTATTGTTAGCAGCTTTAGACAAAAACTTTCTGAAAGACTTATTTACAAAGGATGCAAAACTACACCAACTTACTGTTATGTGGCATCTCTTTCCATCTGGCCAGTTAGGAGCACACAGGTTCCACTGCTTCATCACCAGCAGTGCTGAGGACTTTTTGTTAAATATAATCTAGCAGGAACTGTAACTAAATTTGAGATTTAAGTTGTTCTTTAGTGGGGAAAAAATAATGTTCTTAGCTTTTGATTAAAGAGTCTTTTTTGTTTTGTTAAAAAGTCACTGCTTTTGTCCAGGTAGAATGACTTCTGAAGATAGGGAAAAAAGCATTAGATAATCCCGATACCATTAAACAAAAGGTACCATAAAATGAAAAGTACTCAAAACAAAACAGTTTTGATTGAAGAAAAATAGAAGACTATTGTGCTAGTATGTAATGTGCTGAACACTGAGATTTCAGCTGATGCTTGAAGAATCAATATATGCACTTAAACAAATCTTTTTAAATCTTTAAACCAGATTCAAATCTGGTTTACCTAACTATCAGGCACAGCAGGGGTTACTGGTAACACACAATTTAGGCACTTAACTCTAGCATTATTCACAGGACTAAGGCTCGACTTGTCTAACCCTCCTCACTCACTACACAGGGAAGCACATATAGGGGATTATTCACTGCACCAAACTTGAGTACCCAAAGTAGAGGAAGGCAAATATTGATCATCTTTGTAGTGGAGAATAGTGCTGTCTTAAACACTTCCAGAGCCCTAAATCACACCAGGACACACAGCTCCAGCACTACTGCCTTGTAGGTTATGAAGTTCCAAGAGCTTGAACAACCAAGCCAGCTCCAGAAATCAAAAGCTAGTCTTCAAATTTCAAGCTTTATACTTCTATTTAATAAACTAAAGCAAACAAAAAACTACTGCCACTACTCTGACAGCAAGACGAAAATGTTAAGTTACAAAATTAACCTACATACTGCAGGACTGACCAGAGCTGGTGACAGTGGGGTTCTCACACCATCTACAAGGGGGACAAGATGTGGAGGAAGAAAGCCCCACTCTGGGTCAGATCAGGGAGCATCATCTCCATCCCGTACCTCCATCCTGCTGGCACAGCCCTGCACACTAAACCTGAACCTTATGCAAACCCACGGATGCTGAAGAATGCCAAGGGAAGCACTGAAGCTATCCCTAGGCCCATCTCCTGTTTATACTCCAGCATATGCTAGACCCAAATAGAAAGCCACTGTTTCATCACACATGGTCTTTAAGCAATTGTCTTTTTGCAAGGCATTTTATTCACCTGGGATTTAGTAATACTATTGAGGGTTAAATTCCCACCACACCCTCCCAGAGCAACCAAGATAAATCTCTCCCTTCTGTGTGTGTGACATGTCATGCGCTTAAGAGGACACGGGTTACTCCATTCTTGCACAAGCCTGGATATGTATCAAACCAATAGTGTCGCTATGGGCTACAGGGCTGAAGCCAGTGAAGGAGCAAGGCTACGTTGCATCCTTACCGTCCACGTTGCTGACTTTGCTGTGCTGGACTGTTGAAATGATACATCGAAGCTGTGAGGTCCCGGGTAGTCTGTGTTGGAAGGAATGGCTGGGGAGGGCGACAGGGCATCAAAAGTCGAGCTGGGCTGGGCATAAGGTGAGGGCGCCGTGACGCTGTTCTGCGTGTGCTCCGTGTTGTAAGGGCTGGTGGAGGAGGAACCATTCTGAATCTGCTGGTCCATGCTGTTCAGGAGCCCCAGGTTCGTGTACTGCGGCTAGAGGCAAAGAGATGCACAGAAGTGTTACAGGAGCAACATTAGCACAGACTGGCTAGCAGCAGCACGGCCTTCATGATGGAGGATGTACAGCATGCTCTCAGCACCATCCTACCTGCGTTACTCAAAGAGGAGGAATATTTGCAGAGAATATACCCCATTTTACATCGGTGACTGAAACAAAGAAGTAAAGCTTTGCACAGCCACACAGTAGATCAACAGCATGTAACTGAGCTGGGAAAAGAGATTGCATACTAGGAGATGATTCACAGGGCAGCAAGCTATCACAAGGAGGCAGGCTCCCCATGTCTACCAACACCCAGATCCAGACCTTTTGCAGGGATTGCTATATCCTGATGAAAATCATCAGGTTCAGTACAGTGCAACTGGCTCCATCTTGTACAAGGCTACATCATCCGATGGTCTTGTATTCTACCCAAAGACCATTCCTCTTCTCATAGATCAGACCATACTACGTAGGGTGACACTTAGGACCTCTAACTTGGGTAGTAACTGCACTGGTGTGACTCACTGGCAAAGACGCCCAGAGCCTTTAATCACGCCTATACCTGGCACTCCAATATTGGGGATACTGAAAGCCTACATATGGTCAAGACGACATCAGACAAATTCTGATGGAGAAAAATCCATCAAGGCAACCTACCTGACTTTAAAATTCTGATCCACAAATAATTGGGAGCTAGGAAAATACTCTAGGGAAGGAGTTACACAATTACTCCATTCTTTTATTCCTCCAAAGGAGCAAGCACTGGCTGCAGACACACAGGACAGCAGGTGAGCAGGACACGAGGCTCAGCCGGGTACACGTAGTCTTGTTCTTGTGCTCATCTGAAGGGCATCGTTTGTGCCCATCTTAGGGACAGATGTTTGTGGTTCACACACACACACACACACACAACCAACTCTGGGATCACCCAGGGAACATGCAGTGACAAACACACCTAGTTCTGCCACTAGCAGAGGACATGGCACACAGAAATTGGGCTCCTCCCTTCATTTGAGAGGACAGGCACCCCATTTCCCTCCACATACTACAGTTTCAATCCCACCCAAAGCCATAAAGCTCGGGTATCTTGCAGAACTTCAGTCAGCCTGCCAAAGACTTTCCTCTTTCCTACAGTCACTCCTTTTCCAGAGAGTGGCTCCAGGACAAGCCTCTATTATAAGCCAAGCAGCAAAGGCTCTTTGCCTCGCTGAAGCCTCAAGAGCACCAGCCTCAGCTTGGGCTCTTCTTTATGCTTCTGTCTGGAAAAGGCTGATATTTTTATGGAGCATTTAATCAAAAGCCCAAGGTGAGGCTGGTGCTCTTGAGGCTTCAGTGAGGCAAAAGGGATCTTGCACAGATGGTGCGGCTTGCTATTACAAGCTGAGACGCAGAAGGTCTTGTGGGGAATGATGTGGGGGAATTAATTTTGGGAGCTGGGATGGTCTGCAGAAAGAACAGGCAGAGAGGAGGGACAGCTGGCTCACTCCCTTGCTCTGCCAGCAGCACGCCATGTCCTTGGGCAAACCACCTTGCCCCCCCCTCCACCCTCAGCCTACTTGAGGCTGCAAGGTCTCCAGGGCAAGGATTGCTCCTTGCTATGTAAAAAAGCCCTGCACTTAATGGGCCTCTGCTTTGGCTAAGGCCTTCAGGCAGTGGAGTAATAAAAGCAATTATATATTGAGTCCTAATCCTGGATGAACCAGTGACTCTCCGTGTTGCCTCAGGTTAGTCATTTACCCTCTCTGCCTCAGTTTCCCCATCCATAGCAGCAGAGAAGACGCTGGATGTCCCAGAGCCTCTGTTAGAGGAGAGAGTCCACAGCTGGGCTCCAGGCATGCGAAGTAGCAGTTGCAGGACAATGATCCGTATGGGATCACCTTCTCCAAATGGAGAGGAGATTGCAGCTTTGGCAATGCAGATGACAGTTATGTCTCATCTCCTTCAGGTTATTCAACCACCCATGACTTGTTTAACGGACCTGGGATGTGTTTTTGCTGGAGGCTAGTTCTGTAAGGAAGGTGCCGGGATGCTGATGTGCAGCACCAGGAACACTTTTGCTGGTCAATAATTTTGTGTGTAGTCAAAAAAAACCTCTTCACCCTTCTACTCCATCATACAAATAAACAAAGTAAATTTTTGGATCATTTAATCAAAATTAGTCCCATACTTCCAGCCCTAATAACACCTAAAGACACCTCAAAAAAAAAAACAAACGCTGAGGTATCGCTCGGTTGTTTTACTTCTCATGGAGATTAGCATCAGACGCACTCCCCAACCAGCCGAATGATGAAAAGGCGACTGTGATGAAAACAGTCTCCTAAACCAGCTCAGACAGCAAAACAACACTGTTTCAGCTTTCACTTAAAGACTGTTTCTCCTAATCCCAGACCGCTCAAGATTGTGGGGAAAGATGACCAAAGGGCCAGTCAGCATTAATGAGGCAGCGCAGTCTGGAAATGCTGATGGTGCTGCCCGGACGTCAATTAAAAAAATAAGTACCCCATTAAAATTTAAGATATCCGTATGAGAATCAAAGATCCTTGTCATTCCACTCAGTCCAGGGGCCATCTGTCTAAATGTTACCAGCGGAGCAGCCATTCCACCGCATTTATACACTCGCATGCCACAGCCGAATGCCATGTCCCCATTTGCTCCTTAAATAACTATTAATCTCCTCGCACTTATCCCAGCGCTGACACGAGCAGCTGTCGGACTCCCCTCGTCTCCCTCCGAGTCCCACCAGCCTTTCACCTTCCCTGGCCCCTCGCAGGTGCCCCCCAACCCGGTGACAAAGCGCAGCGAGCGGCTGGCTTTGCGCTAAACCTCCCAGCTATGCCCCGAGGCAGGTGGCGCAGAGAGTTGTTTGCGCTCAAGGGGTCAACATCTGAATTGCTTGCAAGGCCTCCGGAGGAATCAGATAAGGCTTTGGGAGGCACACGCCTTCTGACAACACAACAATTAGAGGGGCAGCAGGCCCGGGGAAGGCGCGCGCTGGAATTCACCCGCGCAGCAGCTCCCGCCGCAATAAAACTCCTGCGGCCCAGCCAGGCTGCGGACGGCGAGCGCTGGTGAGAACAAAGACATCAAGGGCTGCGGGCACGTCTGCAAGGCAGCACCCTCTCCAGGGAAGGCTGCAGGGTGTGTGTTTGCACACAGACACACACACACACACACACAGCCTCCCCTCACCATTTACAGAAAGTGGTTGAATTCAGACGTCAACCCTTGCCCGGCTGGAAGCCCAAAGTTTTGCCCAAACTCTGGTTTTGGTGTGGAATTGGTTTGAAAAAAACTGCAGGATCTAGTCCCACCACTGATGCCTGGCAGAACAAGAGTGCTAGCTAATAGAAAAAAGAAAGCACAGATTATCTAATTCTCAGAGCCTTTGTTCTCTATTTTGTTCCCCCCCCCCCCCCCCCCAGGTTTCTGAAACTATTAATATCACTGAGGCACTGCAAAAGCCTTCAGGCGAATTTAACTGCAAATAGTTAGAGGGATGCAATTAGATCCTGACTACGTATTTTGGGACATCATTTTGATAATGTATCTCGAACTATCAGTTTCACTTCCTACATCCCATCAGCTCTGCTTTCAAGTTTTCATGCTAACTCATGCTTCTAGGTTAGGAAAGCCACGGTTTCACTAGAGACACTGCTGAATTAAAAAGCAGACTGAAAACTGCAGAGTTGTTTAATCCCCAGTCCCAGCTGCTGTGGGGCACCTGCCACAAGAGGGCAATGCAAATGCTCCAGTGCACAGGACCCAAACTGGGAACCTCCTCTGCAGGAACAGCACCCCCCCTTTTTTTTTTTTGGCCGCAGCCCACTTTCCAGTCCAATGTGTTAAGAGATAAGCCTATGGGATACACCTGCAAAGAGACCCTCTCACTACTAAGGCACGAAGGAGAGTCACACAAGTGAAGAAAAGCTTACAAGGAAACTTCACAGAAGAAAACAAAAAAGCATCTTCCAGCTTTTAACTGCTCAGCTATCAACATCTCAGAGTTTTGATTTTTTCTACCTGAAAATAAAGTTACCAGCCTCAGGTGCAGAAAGCCTTGATGTCTCCAACCCTAGCTATCAAAACCCGTCTCCATATCTCCAAAGGAACGTTTATCTACGCTGTGCACACATACTGACAAAGTCTTAGCTTGTAACTGCTGGATCCACGTGGCTTAAGAGCAGCGTTCAGCTACTCAAAGCCTTGCAAAACACCACCGCTGGTGCTTATTCTCCAAAGATATGAGATGATGAAATCCATATAGTAAACTACCGTGGACATCAGCAACAAGAACATTTTGCAAAGCATTTTGCTGCTCCTGTGCTTTGCCCCTAACTGATACACCAAGGCTAGCAGTTGCAGTAGTAGGAGCCAGCTTACGGTGATATTTCTGTGCTGGACAAGACAGATTCACCTTCCTGTTGGAGAACACCCGCCCTGCTGCTTGTGGAAGGTCTGTTTTCCAGAGTGCTTGAGGCTCATCCAAAACAGACACCTTAAGTGTATCAAAAAAAAAAAGATTTAAATCAACCTAATTTTTCAGACCTTCCCAAAAGCGCATTTAGTAGGTGGAAATAAAGCACTTAAGCTTAACAGAAGTGCTTCTATCATAATTATTAATCAAGATAATGCTGACTGCAAAACTGTGCAACTTCACCAGTTGTTCAGAAGGCAGCTGATACAATACGTGATGTAGGCGAAGTGCTTGTGCCATTACGAAGAAGTGCCAAGAAATTAAGGGTTCCACCCATGCCCCTCAGCTAAAATCAGGGCTGAAGCTGAAATAGGGTATCTAACTCATCATAACAAGAGGTGTGATTTGGGTTGTATCTCTCAACTCTTTTCTCATCAAAAAGACTAAAAGGGCCTTCTGGACTGGCGGAAAGTCTGATGCAAAGAGATCTATGGGAAAGATCTCGGGCCGGCACTCCTCTCGGGAGGAACAAGCTCGCTGCGGACATCACCCAGGCCACCTCCTGGCTGTGTAGCAAAAGTATATGCTCACTTCCACACCAGCTCAGGCCCAGGTGCCTGCTGAGAGCCTGGGTGCTGGCTGCAGGTCACACAGCCTCTGTGCTCCCCCCAACTCCATTTCTAAAATGCCAGCAAAGCCAGCAGGTCTACTTTGAAGAGGTTTCCCTCCAGACCTACCGTACAGCTAAATACAAACGTTTGGAAGCCCTCAGATGAAGTGATAACGTGTACTTTATACTCTATGTGAAGAGCAAGCTTATACTCAATGTGAAGAGCAAGCAAGCAAATAACTTTGGTTCAACCAAAGATATCAACAGTTACCAAGATACGAGCTTTAGGGCCTGAGAACCTAAACTCTAATTACTATGGGTCATGGCTTTTAGCACTACTGCAAATCAGATCAACCTGAATAATCTTACTGGTGGGCCATTGCTTATTCCAGAAAGGGAGGAGACTCCTTCACATCCCAGCAGCGTTAATGACCCCTGGCATGATGGATTGTGCTGGACTAGAAGCGACCCTGCAGTCAGCAGCTCCCATCCTGGCTCTCTGACCAGCCACAGCAAAACCAGAGGTTTAACATCTCAGCTCAATCCCACCTGTAGCAAGGAGCATAAGTATTTCTGCATACTGCCTCCTGAATTATTCAGAAGGGCATTTATTGGGTTATGCATTAAGTACAACCATGGCAATTTTAAGAAGCTAAATGCAAGAATGTTAATGAAAAAAGACACGCTGCTTCCAAAGGAAAGTTTAATATATCCAATATATTCCTGCACAAGTATTTCATGTTAAGCAGTAAGACAATCCCAACTGGTCACCTAGACAATTTCCAACACCAAACATGCAAGCACAACCTAAAGAAAACTCAGTCCTTCATTTCACCCAGATTTAAAGAAAATACTAAGAAAACAAGCAAACATAAGCAACCAACTGAAGCCACGCAACCTTGTTTAAAGTTCAGATATGCAAGCTTAAAGAACTGCCTGCTGTGCATACTTAAAGCATCCCTTCCCTTCCAGGGGCGCCAATCAGCCCTTTGACAGCAGCCAGCTTGGTAGGCAATGCTGCACGCACTAAACAGAAGGCAGCGCACAAATTTGCAAAAAACACACCATCGTGCATAAAAGTGTTGTTTGTATACCGGGGAGAAAGAGGAAAGGCTGGGCAGTTTCCACTGGAATTAGCTACTCCAATGTGGATGTTACGCAGTGTCTGTACCATTCAGGTTAACACACACAGCACAGCTTTAAGAGCCATACCTAGCAAGACTGCCAGCTGTGCGCGTTTCCACTCAGACACAGCTCTGTTGACCTCAGCAGAACTTCTCATTGAGTAAAAGTCCGAAAAAGCAGGCATTTGTAAGCCTGGAGAATAACACGGGTTCATGAAAAACAGCATGAGGGCAAGTTTCCGTCTGCCCAAAAGGCTGCAAGCTTTAGAGTCATGTCGTTCCCCCCAGCTGCAATTGTTCTCCTTTTTAACTAAACTTTGAGTTTTGCCCCTTGGTTAATTCATTTACTTTAACTCAGCAAGAAGTATTTTTCAGCCAGAAGCAGGGTGCCTTTTAAAACAAGCACAGCCCAAAGCAGGAATGCCTGTAATTCCTGACTCCTACCACCTGCCACAGATTCAGGTAAAAAGAGTTCGTCTAATTCAAGGATTAACAGAATGACAGTGCATCCATCTCACACAAATATTAAATCTGAACATCTTGTACTGTCTAAGTATTTTTCAATGCACATAAAAACAGTATTAATGACTTCCCTGTAGTGTATTTTAGGCTTTTAATGAAGGGAAAAAAAGCCCTCTGAATTGGGCTCTTGAAAGTGTTCTTCCTGCAACAAAATCAACTTTGTTTCTGGAAAAAAAAAACAACACCATTTTGTGCAGGCTTCTATTATAGCATCTAGGCTATGCTTAGCTATTTTGAAAATTCAGGTAGGTTAAAATAGAAAAAAAGTCCAACATCCACCTCAGCGTACACATATACGGTCATGTCTTTACTGAGCTTCTGCACAGCAATTTGATAAGTAACTGAAAAATATATAAACAGACGAGAAAAAAATCGTCATCCTGTGAGATACCAGATATAATGGGACACAAGAACTCCATGATTTTAAAGCGAATTGATTAATAACCCAAAACACTCAGCTTACTAAAACTAAATCAGAGGCCAAGAGGTTCCTCTGTTCTCCTGTTACCAGCCGGACAACACAGTGTCAACAAAGATCTGAAGAGCCAGAAAGCACAGACTATTTGGAAAGGCATCCCTCGTGCTCCCAAGAGATGTAAACATAAATGAAGACAAAGACCTACAACAGGAAAAACAGAAAAAGCAAGGCCTAATTTTTTTTTGCCTAATTTCAGTGGCTGAGCAACTATGACCACAACTCAGCACAAACAACATGAGCTGAGTTCGTACAGCTATGCTGAAAAGTTGGATCAAAGAAAATATAATATGAACAGATTAAAATACAAAATCGGGGTTGGGTGGGCTGGAAAGGAAGACTCACAAGTAGTTGATTAAAGCTGCCTTGTTTCTTGAACTCTTAACTGGATGGTAATCATCGATGGCTATCAGTCATTTCTGACATGCAGCATTTTATTGCGTTGAGAGGGCAGCATTAGGCTGGACAGGATATCTGTGCGTCATCCACGCCGAGAGGCAGACACTAACCACCAAAGTATGGCCATAGGGCGCAAAGACAATGAATAATCAGGGTCCGAACAGCACTAGAAGCTGAAGTTAGTTCCCAAATTCATCGTTATGCTCAATAAAAGCAGAATACATCAGCTTTCAGACACCAGGGTAAAATACTCCAGCTAGGTAGCATTTTAGTCAGAACGAGAAATTCAGATCATCTGCAAGTTAAATAAATCAAGTAGTTAAACAAAAAAAATCCAAAGAAACCATGCATAAACCCCCACACCCACTCTTTGAAGCGTGGTACAACTACGGAATATAAGAATTCAATAAGAGTTATAGGAGGGCAAAGGGCAAATTAAAACAAGTTACAGCAAGCAACAAAATGGGTTATACTGCAGCATGAGAGTCCCTACAGATTAGAAGGAAGATCTACCAGATTTTCTATCATATTTGGCCATTATATCTGTCCAAAACGGGACAAAACACATGGATGACAGTCTCAAAGCCTGAGCCAAACAGACCCAAGCAGCACCACTGACTGCAAAGCTTGCAAGATTGCATAGGGAGTTGAGAGGACTGGCTGCCAAATCCTGATTATGCCCCAAGTGCAGAGAACAAAAGGAGGCAGGGCTTTACCTTCTAACACATGGCTTTATTTGGTATATTAAAGCAGCTCCTGGCCTGCACCAAGCAGCAGCAAGCTGGCATCACCTGCACCCAAGGACCTGTTGGGGTTCAGTACAGTGGCACACAAAACCAGGAGGCCACCCCAAAAAGCTGGCCTTTGAGAATGGGACGAGTGTGAATGTGTGTACCTACAAAATGCACGCAGAGGCAGTGCTCCTTCCACGGTGACTTCATTCCATAATTCTTGCAGCCATCAAGAATGTTTTCTCAGCCATTTAAGTCACATTACCATAATGCACACATACAGAATTTCCATGATGCTCTGTTACGGGCCCTCCAGTGTTGAATAACACAACCAAAATGACTTCCCATTTTTTCCCCTTGCTGTATAGTACTGCTGACTTCAGTATCCACATGAGCACTGGAAGGCAGATCTCCAAATCTGCACCTTGCCTTGAGACGCTTGACTGTGAAGGATTTTCACTACCCAAACTGAGAAGTTGACAGATTTGTTGTTCAGTACAGCAGCACCCATGCTAGCAGAAAGACAGGAACTTTTTCTGCTCAGTTTCCATGATTTTAGTGGATGCTTCTTGCAATAAACCCTGCAGCTATTTTAGCTAAATTGTATTTCCAACTTATTTGCACCCACCCCTGGTTGCATGTGATTTCAGTAGCCAAATACAGAAAGGGGTTCTAGACTGTTACTCATTAAGAAAATAACGTACCCATTAGTTTCTATTCAACAGCATGCTTAACTCCTTACCCCTCCAACTTGAACAGTCAGGTACTCCAGACACCCAGCACAGGGGCCTGATAAAGGTTAGCCTCAACAGTTTTCCCACCCTAATATTCACATGGTGGTTTCCTGCTTGCAAAGTGACTAATATTTTCTAGATCACACCTAGCCAGTGTATTCTAGTTTCCTCTTCAGGAACTTCTTGCACACTTACCTGCTGCTGGAAGAGGGTTGGGGGAGATTCACGTGTCTGCTTAGTTCTACTCAGTCATCAGCGCTCCTTAGGGGAGTCAACTTTTATACTATGGATAAAATGGAGCATAGACTACAGCAGTGAGAAATCACAACAAAGGCTTGCAGAGGCTATTAGCGATTTCAGAAACAACCTAATTTTCAGAGTCCAAGTTCTACAGAGCACTTAATCAGGGTTTACTTTACTTTGCGCAACTACACACCCAAATGGCATTTTCTGAAGACATCACAAGGTTACCTTAAAACAAAGAACAGGCAAAATGATTAAATATTTCAAGTCATTTCCCATACGGCAGAGAGATCCACTGGCTGACTTGACGCTTTTGTTGACAGCGTGTTTATACGAAGCCACAGGCCAGGAGAGCTGCTCCTGTTCTGTTCACACCAGCTCCTGAGGCACCAGAGCCCCGCACATCAGTTCCCTTACGCTGCTGGACCTCAGCTCTGCAGCACAGAGATTTCCGCCTAAGCAGCACAACCAAGAAGCCTCGCGCTGCACCTCCTCCCCTCTCTGTTCCCAGAAGTCGGCAAGAGTCTTTGTATTTACTTCCTAGATGTGGATTAAAACTGAAAGATTCCTATCTGCCGAGACACAATCCATCCCTTTCATTCCCAGACACTACCCCACCATAAAATATTTCCCCTTCCCTCCCTAAACTGGGCGTTTCCTCCCACTCTCTTGCCCTTGGTAAAAACATTCATCTTCTTGCCATCTTGAGGAACTTGGACTCATCTCAAATTTCACCAGGCCCCCTTGTATACCACTTCCCAAAGTCCTTGGGGGGAAGTTTAATCCGGATCCAAACTCTGGAATCAATCCCAAGAGGCTGCTGGGCTTCAATCAATGCACTAATTTTCAAGCGTGCTCAGCCTTGCCACCTGGGTCCACTTCCAAACAGAACGGACGACTGGGCACAAGCTCAGAAATATATCACACCTCAAGCCATCTATTCTAGATACTAACATGCACATCCTGGTTAAAACACTGCTCCTTCAGTTGTATCATTAAGGCTCCAGGTGAAACAGCAGCAGCAGGGGATTTGCAGAAAAACAAGATATCATTGAGTATTCTTGGATCAACTCCCAAATCACTCAAACCTGATATAATTAAAAAAGAACAATGAAAACAACAACAAAAAAACTCATTTTTGTTACTTGCTTGTGCCCTGTGAAAAAAGGAGCTCATAACGTCAGTCAGTAATTTCGAACATCAAGTTTAGATTCAAGTTCCAAAAGATGATTCAATTTCACTTTGCCAACACTGAGGAACTAAGGCTTTCGCGTATTTACTGAGCCCTCCTGAACAACCATTTATTATTGATTTTGCTCCTAATATTAGAAGCCTAAATAAAATTGCAATTGTTTTAAATCCCCAACTGCTCTATTTTCTTCTTGCACAAAGCAATTGCAAGAAGCCAAGCTAAATCTGGAAAGCCTCTCATCAGCTCGTATAGAAGAGGATCAGGCCTCCCGCAGGATCCAGCGTGGTTATAAGAAATAGGTTCAACCCTACATTTTGCTGTACTTCCTTCTCCTTTGGCTTGCTGGCACATCACAGCCCGCATACTCCATTTGTCCTGTGCAGCTCTACTAAAGCTTTGTTCTATGGCTTACCCCTATTTAAGGGCTATTCTCTATTTCCTCTGACAGTTACCATGTCTTCTCACAGGACAGCAAAGCTGTGATGGGAAGCTCCATGTGGGAGAGCAAGGACTGGAAGATTACTTACAAGTTATTAAATAATACAAGAAAAAGAATAGGAAATTTTTGAAGAACAGCAAATTGATTCACTTGGAGACACCCTCCCAAACCCCTAACCATGCCTGAGCTCAAGTATCGCTAAACATCACAGCCTCAGTTGTCAAGGCACTGCAAGTTGATCACAGTGCTGAGATGGCAGAGATTCTAGAAGAGCGTGCGCAACTTAGAAAAATTTGAACTTCACCACCCTTGGAGAGCAATTATTTTCCTTTTAATTCCATTAGATACCAAAAGTGATGACACTAATCCAGGTCAAGGCATGCAAATAAAAGAGTTTGAGCTTACTTCTCCACTGGAGAGGTTGAAGTGGAGCATTAATGCTGGTATATGAGAAGCTACTCTCCTTTCAGATGATTTATGCAACCTTGCTTTAAAAGAGTTACACTCATTTTATTGCCTACTCTGCACATTCTCAAGAGGCGTTGGAGGCAGTGCCAGAAAAATAACAGGGCTTAACAATGTCTAGCACAAATCCATCGGTGCAAGAGCTCCTTTCTGAAGCGTTTCCAGATATTTTCAGTGGGAACATTTTGTAAATAGAACTTAAAATTTGCCTTGAGCCAGGCAACACCCGCTTTTACTCAGCCCTTCACGATAATAAAACAGGTAGTTTCTCCACGAGCTATAGCCAACGTCTTCCAGAGGAAAGAAAGTGCAAAGCACGTGGTTTACCAGAGTCACCCTCTCACATCCACGGCTTTCCTGTTGCGGGTTGCCATATCTTCCTGACCAAGCTAGCAATGCTTCTGCATCATGCAAAACAGAGCCGTGATTGGAAATAAACCCTTCTGCTCGGCATAACTTGGCAGATACAACCCAAACGGCCACCATCAGATAGAAACACGTACATGAGGCAGACAAAGCTTCCTTTTGTTGTTCCCTTAATGCTTTTCTTCTTTCTCTGTCCCTGAGCAAATTCACTTTACTTAAAACCGTTACTTAAAAAAAGAAAAAGTAAGAAGAAAGAACACACTAAGGGAGCCACACAATAACACAGTAACATAGGTATGCTTGTGTTAGAAGAAATTCAGAGAATTCACGTGTTGGTGACAGCATGAAAGACTGAAGCCGTCAGATTGGTAAAAACCAGTGAAAAACAGCAGTTCCTGTATTCCCCATAGAAAACACTTTAATAGAAGTTACATGGATAATTTTATCTTGTCTCAACTAGAGTTAGCTTACACTAGCACTATGACCTTACTTCCCAGAATTTTTGCCAAGTCACAAACTGAAAATGGACCATCAGTTACAACTACCAGTTCAAGATCCAAAACACCTTCAAATGCGAGGACTGCTCCTTTCCATCTCACAGTGAATACTTTACTTTATAAATTTAGTATAAGTTATATTCACCAAGTGAAGCAAGTTAACAATTTGCCAACAACTGAGAAAACGCCCTGCCCCTAGTATCAGGCTGCTTATTAGTCCTTGTTTTGAGCACAGAAGATTGTAAAATGGAAATGCAATTTCTAATCTGATGTCCAATGTAATTGCTTTACCGTGCAAACCACAAAACACGCTACTGAGCAATAACAATGCTTCGCACACAGCCAGGCTATCCTAATCTCTGCAGGAGTAACACACAGCACACTCAGAAGTTAAAGCTGTGCAGACAAGACATCAGGTTTCATTTTTGTCTATTAAAGGACATTCTCATTCAGTCATTCCACTCACGTGCAGGTTAATCACTTATTTCTGAGCTACACCCACAACATTTGGCTGCTGAGGACCAGTCCTTCTGCCTAAAGCAAGGAGATGATTCCTCCAGATAATACCCCCGATTCACTGCTCTACATGGGATCATGTTAGTTCTACCATCAATGCTGATATCATCCAAGCTTTTATGCATCATATTACAAAACAGAAGACCACCCATGGCATGACAAACCTGTTCTGAGAGCTGGAGATTAGACCCCTGTGGGAGCCAGACTCAGCTCTCGCCCAGAGCGGTACTTCTGTTTCAGCTGGCAGGGAGATGGGAGCACACGGCAAGAAGCAAGTCTCAGCTTCCTGCTGCCCATTTTGAGACTACTTCAATTTCTTCATTGGAAGACCCAGAAGGGGCAGTAGCATCTGCCTAGCCTCTCCGAACAAGAGATAAGGTGCATACAAGCCTACCTTAGCTTTTCTATCACAGAGCAAAACACTGCAACTGGACTGGGTATTTAAAACCGCTCAGAGGAAAGAGTACTTGGTTATACAGGGCCTCAACATCCTCGTGGAGGGCCCCTGCATGCTTCACAGGCCTGCACAGAAGTCACATGATAATTTTAGTTCCTTAAGTGCAATTACAGCAAAACTGAGGGACAAACAGACAAGGAGTATAACTGCAACGGGACACTAGTAAGTAATGCAACCCTCAATGCATCTCCTTATTTCCTGCTCCCAGTGAGGGCCTGTGCCCAAACATGCAAGTGTTAACATCATTTCGATGCTCAGGAGCCCCTAAAAGGCATGCTGCTCCTTCCCAAATCCTGAACCATTCAGGGAGAAGTTTCATCCCAGGCATCAGGAGTTAATGTCTCCCTAATTAGAGCCAGCAGAACTCCAAGACACCTTCACAAACAGAAGGATGGACTAGGAGAGAGGGGCAGGCTTAGCCAATACCTCTCTTGAGAAACTCATTAAGCTCCATATAGACTCCTCCAAGCGCTTATCCCCAGCGCAGGGTGAGATGCAGGGTACAAGAGTCAACACACAGCTTAGCCTTTCTGCCTGGTACCTCCAGACTACAGGGAGGCAATGAGACAGCCGCTCTCCTGGGAGTGACCAGGTGGCTTCCCAGGAAGACTGCTTCCTTCCCCCTAGGCTTGGAAGAGGGCCACAAAGCAGGACATGGCAGAGCAGTTGCCACAGGCAGTTGAGGTGACCACTGAAAACCAGCCAAGGAAAGCAGCAACAGCGGGGCCACAACTTCTTCCTCCTCAGATGGTTCACAGCCAAGTTCAGACAGCAAGGACTCAACTCCGATCACATTTCTACTAGACATCAGTGAAGCTGATGCTCAAGTTCAGCTCTATCTCAATTTCTAAGTCCTTTAACCTGAAATTAAGGTCTGCTAAGCCAACATCCCCAACAGAGGAACATTTCTTGTGCCACAGTAAGGTAGCCCTGCTCCCACAGGACATCCAGCCCACAGACCCACCTGACTGCTTCTGCCAAGAGCGAAGACTTGCATCCAGGGCACTACAGGTCAAACACATGCATCTGAATTATCATTTAATAATTTATGAGGTCCACCCTTCTGAATAGGTTATCCTAACCCTGAATCAAAGATTTGCAGCAATCCAGCCCATTTAATTTCCAGTACAAAGGAATGTTGCCAAAAAGCCACGCAGCAGAGCACAAGACGTTTTAAAGGTTTTGTATAAAACTCATTTCCCCATTCCCCTCCCAAAGCTATGATAAAATCTTAACGGAAAGAGATTCTTTAATTTGCCTCTCTCCCACAAAGAGCAGGAAGATCTTTGGGAAGAAGGAGATAATCAAAATTCACAGCACTTTTCTTATCAGTGTTTGAACAAGTCGTGTTTATTCTTTTGGCAATGCTTTAATTTAATTTCAGCAAACACACCGAACTCTCTACATCATCATGTCAGCCAAACTCCAGAAGAATCAGTCCCCAAAGGAAATCTCTCTACTGCTCTCATCCTCTACTCCCAGCACTCAGGAAACTTGGACAAGACTGGACAGACTTGCTGTTATGTTCTGTGCAAAGCATTGCTGGTTTACAAGCACACCGACTTTGGGGCATGTTCCCCTGCAGATGTTTCTGCACAATACCTAGAACTGCCAAATGTGGAGACGAGATAGGAGAGCCATCTGATACCCAAGGGTTCCTGTTGAACACCACCTCATCACCCCATTATAACCACTCCAAACACGCTACACCTCTCTTTTTCTCCTCTCCTAGTCAAAGATACAGGAATGGGCTGGAAAGATCTCCAGGGTCACCAAGTCCAGCAGAGTGCCAACAAAGAGCTCAATCACTCTTACAGTCAACCCAGATCAAACACTGGATTAGATTAAACTGGAAAAAGGCTGGGGCAGGTTCCGCCTCCAGCCTTTCAGGGCTGTTACTGACTCCTCAAACACCCCTCTCTCAACCTCCCTCAACCAAATTTTGCCCATTTTGGAGGAACTCCTCATCTCACTGTGGCATTCACCACTGTGCTCGTGGGCATGGGCCCCACGGGGCCACAGGCAATGGTGCGAGCTTGCCGCCCCGACCACGCGGGCCTGGCCGGCCCTTGCGCAAGGCCCAGGCCACGGGGTGGAGCGGGCCACAGTGCCGGCAGGTAGAGCACGGTGCCCGTGAGCCAGTGCTGGAAGGCAAGGTGCCATGATATGCAGTGTGGAAAAAGGGGGGAGGAAACAAGCTTTAGCGGGAGAGAAGCTGCCTGCTCTCCATTTTAAAACTGGATTTCAGTGTAAAAACATTTGACTTGCCCCCCCTGCCTTAATAAGGTTTTTGTCCATTTTTAGACACAACCTACAGTCTACACTAAGTTTTTTGTGAGTTTGCATGGCCGCCTTCTGCCCAGACGAGCAACAATGCTAAAAATCTAAACTCCAACAATAGTTGCAACAGACTGCTACTCCTGTTTCCACACTGAGAGCTAAAGGTATTTTTTTAATTCATTATTAGTTTTCCTTTGAGGAAGCCATGCAAAAGCCTACAATGGGCAAGGTTCATCACCACCAATATATTTTCATTGAGCATTAACAGGTCTCCATCTCGCTCAAGAAGAGTCACCAGAAAAACTGCTCTCCCTCAGAAATACAGCCAAGTCAATGTTAATTGGGTTTTCTTTCTACAGCACGCAACGCTTCACTGAATGAGCAAAGTCAGTGCATCATGCTCAAATCTAAGAGGGAAAAAAAATGGCTAAAGCCTTTTACAAGCCTCCCCTGACTGCCACCATGATGAGCAGCATTTGAGCTGAGTGAGAACGCTCTGAGTGCATCGCTTTGACAGATGAGCCCAGCAAGTCAACCATAGGGACTCTACAGCCTCACCGCTGCTATTCAGCGAAAGTTGATCAGATAGCAGGAGACAAATAACGCCAAGCAAACACACCAAGAAGTGCTCTCCCCCCATTTAAGAGTTTATAATTAACCTAAGGAAAAAAATATAGTCACTAGTGTCTTCTGGGCTGCAGAAGCAGCTAGGAACGGAGAGCACATCGTGCATTTGCATGCCCTGAAATACAGGGGACCTGGAAAACACACAGGTTTCAGTTTACCTGAGTTGCAAGCCTGCCATCCCAGGTGTGCAAGCCTGAAGTGTACATTTAACAGGCTTTTCCTCACCAGCTATCACATCTCCTATCCGCACTCTCGGCCATGCAATTCCTATTTTGTTTTCTTTTCCAAATGGCTGAGCTTCTGTCTGCTGCAGGTCCCGCACCCCATGCCCTCCACTTGAAGCGTTTTCACCAGAAACACACACGCGCGCACACAGACAGAATGGAGCTTTTGCTGCATCGCCATTCTGACGAGTGTCAACACAGCTGCTGTCTCCGCTGGAATGTAAACCAATATTGTTGTTAGATCTGATTCAGCTCCAGGTAACTTCCTCAAAGACTTTCACAGTATGTGGCAGTTTGCTCGATTTCCACCTTACAAAAACATCAATCCAGTTGGTTAAAAAAAAAATCTAAGCTGTATCTGAAGTTCGAGTTCAACTCGCGCCCGCCCATACGGTGCAAAAAGGTTGCATCCATTTTACACAAATTTATTCTCTAAAGTGCTTAAACAGACCTGTATAAAATATCTTTCTGCTGCAAGTCACAAGGCAAGTATTAACAGCACTGTGTAAGAGAGTTATCGGTGTGGACGCTAATGCAACATTTGTGGCAAAGAACCTCCGTTAACATTATTTTACTCAAAAAGGTAACCAAAGAAGGGGATTACAATGCATTTTTGGTTTACTTCCTAAACATCATCCACTTCTAACAATGTGCAGCAATTTTGGCAATAAAAAGACTAGTTAATGAGTTATGATGTAGTCAACACAGATACTGTTCATACTGCTACAGGAACGGAATCTGTATGCATTGGTCACAGTACGCGAGTGCTTTGACTTGCTTTTCCAATGCAAGAAAAAAATTTTAAATATGTTTGTTTAATCAAGGTTCTCCAAACAAATTCACTGTCCCAAATGTAGACTCAAAGCTCATTCTCACTCCAATATTCAGCCCAGCAAACTACCTGCCATTTGTAAAGGCGTAAGAGTTTCAGAAATTAATGTATATTCCATACCTTACAACAGGCTACAGGGGTAAAGAAATCGCACAATTTGACTAAAAATAAAATATATTAGAGAGATCACAACTCAAACCTAGAATCCTTACCTCGCTATACTGGGACTGGGCATTGTTTTCCAGGTACAACATGTTAGCAGTCAAATTGATCAATGCTGCTGTTCTTTCTTCTGGCTCCAGGATTTTGACAAACACCTCCCACCCCCTAGAAGACCCTAAAAGTATGTGATGCTACTAGGAAGATAACAGGACTCGGAGTGTGCCTCTCTGCATAATTTAAGTTTCCCTTATATACCTAACTATAGGCGAGGAGGAGGAGGTGGGCTCTCCTGCCTTACCTGTCCAATCTGTCAAAGTGCCACCTGGAGTCCTCCACTCCAATGGAGAGAGGCCTCTCCCAGCTCATTAAGTAGTTAGAATTCCTTATCACCAATCTCTAAAAAGCGAAGGGAAGAGGGGGGGAAAAATGACAGGAGGGGAAAAAAAGAGAAAAGAAACGAAAGGAAACTTTAACTTTCCCCTGTCACTTTTCTACACGTTTAGGAACTCAAAATACAGCCACGGAGTTGCTCCAATGCAGCCACTCCAAAAAACTTCTATTTATTTATTTTCCAAGAAGAGTCTAGTGTTTTCCTCAGGCACTGGCTTCACTGCTACCAAAGCCCAAAGCATTTGGGAAGGGATCAAGGCATAACATTTGAGACCGGCAGGGCAGTAGTGCAGCCGAGCCTCCAGCTGCTGCGGCATGCAGCTTTTGGACAAAAAACAGAAGGGGCTTTCTGAGAAGCAATCCTTGTTTTGTGCACCATAATCCAGCCACATGCTCTGTCATCCGTGTGCTTTCATCCATGCTCACAGGACATCACTTTGCTGCAGCTACATTTCTTCCCTCTTCTGCGATTGTTTCTAATTCTGCAATAAGCTTAGAAGTAATATCACTTACAAACAAAATTATTAAAAATTGAAAAAACAACTTAAAGAGACTCATGATTTTGAGCTAATACATGGGAGAAATTTCTGGGTACCCTCCAGCAAAAGCCACCCGACCACTGTGCCCACAGCAACTAGAGATTCTGGAAGACACCTCAGAGCCCATCTGCGGTAAACTGATTTGCTGCGTGCTCACTGCAAACAGCCCTGCTGTGACTTCACTCTGAACAAGCAGATACCCCCCAGCCTGCCCCAGGTCCCTGTGTAGGCGGCCCTGTACATGGGTTGCAAGGTCTGGGCTGTGCCAGCAGCCCCGGAGCAGAGCTGCCCAACGGTCCGGAGCTGCGCACGGGGATCCACCGATCCACCGCCGACTACGTGGGATGCATGGGGAGAACAAAAGGCAGCTCCTTTCGTCTGCTCCTGGAAGAGCAGGCAAGCTCCATCCAATGAGGGGAAACAAAACACCTTTCGAAAGGGGTGGGGAAGGGGGAGAGAGGAAACCTAACATCCAGATCAGAGAGCAGCCGCCTGCCCTCCCATCCTAATGACAGTGCTCCAGCCTTATTTGAGGACCTGCTGTGAAGACCACTGGCTAATTGCTTAGTACGCACACTGCTGCAGCCACTCACAATGAAAATCGAGTCCCTGAGTGCAACTGACCCATGGGGGGCTTTGTAGGAATAGGGGGAGGAAGAGAAGTCCCTGGCAGACCTGCAACCCACGCAGAGCCCAGCCAACGCCTCCTGCCCAGGGAGCTGCTCCCTGCTGCACCAACTCCCTCGCCTTTGGGCATCCTTTAACCCTAACGTCTCTGGGCTCACGAGGGGAGGACACCGGGTTCACAGGGAGATCAGTATAAGCAGGCTGTGCTGCTCGTGAGTGCAGGGTGGTAATGGCTCCCCGGGCTGCCCTCCCCAGCATATTACAGCAGAAGGAGCTGCCACTGCCTTCCTGCCACCCTGAGAACCAAAGGACACAGCCAGCTCCGCCAGCTCCTTTCTAAAACTAATAAAACAGGGCAAAAACACTAGCAGAAAGGAACTGGCAGCAGAGCAAACAGAGCAGAGGATCGCAGTGCCCTCCCTACCCTGCAGCAGCTCCTTGCTGTAAGAGGCAGTGCAGCTGTCTCACTTCGCTCTCACGCAGTGCGTTTGGCTCAGCAGAGGACTGATGGACACCAGAGCAAAGGGTTCAAGCGTTTACCATACACATTGCCTCTCCCTCCTTGCCAAGCACAACACAAGGAGGTGCTTCCCCTGGACGGTACTTCCAAGAATGGGCTGCAGGGAGTAGCACAGAGCCCTCCCCAGCAGCAACATCCCAGAACAATGGGGGCCCCGCACACCCTCAGCACTCCTGAACTACCAGGAGGAGCCTGCTGAGCCCAGAACATGTTTCCTACATCACCAGAACAATTCAGGAGACCACTGCCACAGCCCCTTGCCTTCTCCATCTTCCCCAGTACCAGTTGCTGTGCTCGATGCATTTATGTGATCTTGCCAGAGATGGGTACAAGCCAGAAAACCACACAAAGTGCTCGTCTGGAGATACAGGCAAGGTTTGCAGGGAACAGCCAGAGCACCACTAGCCGAACAGGTCACTTCGCAGCAGCACTGCGAAGCTTGCAGAGCTTGATGGACATCAAGCTGGAAGTCACCTGTGGATTTACTGCTGTGTAATAGCAGTATATATATAATAGTGTTACGCTGAGCTTGGAGGACTGGCAGTTTTGGCCCCTTAAATCCTGTCAGGTTTTTGATACTTGCCTGTAAACTCAAGAGCTATGAAGAAGGGGAGAGAAAGAGTAAGGTAAGATGCAACCATGTATCTCCCAACCTCAGCAAGTCATTGCAAAAAACTCATTTACTAGCTGTGCTACTAAACTCAGAAGATCCTCCTTTTCCAAGTCATTAATGCAGCACTGTTGTGTTGGGTACCTGCTGTCTTCTGTCCCACAGGTGGCTGGAGGTGGTTGTGGGTGAAGCAACACCCAGATGCGCTACATAGAGATATGTGGAAGTTTATCCAACGAGATCTGCATGTCAAACACGAGGAGAAGTGTATATAGCATGAATAAATTGACATGTCAGCACAAATCCCTGCCCTCTGTACACACAGCCCCGACCTGCCTCGGTGTTTCAGAAGTATTAGCCTGTGTTATCATCTTGAAGGAGATGCTTGACAAGGGGCCTTTTGCAAACCGTCCTCCACAGTGTCACAAAGGAGGCCACCATCACCCTGACATGGGAGGCAGGGGTAACAGAGCATCCCCAGAGCTTCCAGGCTGCAGGCAGGAGACAGCACTCAAAAATTCCAAGATTAAACGTAGATGAGCCTCCAAAAACCTAATAGCAGTAAGGCAGTCTCTTTTAGATGCTGTCAGAGGAAATCTCATCTCCCTGAAACTGCATGTGCTTAAATAGATGTCACAAAACTAAAGTGACCCCCTTCAGACTGCACACTCACTCCTCTGCAACGGGTCTGTAATTACCATTTCTGAGCCTTCTGGAAAAGGCTTTCCTTCTCCAAGGAGAACACCATAAATTCTGTTTCAACTATGATGGTATAAAGTCACAGGCCGGACAATCTTTGCTGTAGTAAGGTATAACCTCTACCTACAATCAGCCTAGTCAAAGGAAGCAAGTCATTGCAGAAGGCCCTCCTTCCACATCTTAAAAAATGAATTATTTCTATTCACATTGAGGCCAAAGCAACAATGTTTAAGTTTATTCTTCCAGTCCAATAAGCTTCCCCCCATTCCCCCTCCCCCCAAAAAACAAACAAACAAGAACTAGAAAAGAAAAAAAAAATCAACCCAAAGCATCAGGCTGTGTTTCAAGCTTTAGATGCTCTGGCTGAGCACAGAAAAGCGAAGCAGCTGATGCTTGGAAAGGAAAAATCTCTCTCGCCTCTAAAGAAGAGACCTCCAGCACTTTAGGAAACCAAAATAATTATCATTAGTTAGATTGGAAGGTTTCAGGTGCAACCCTCCCAGGTCTGACTCAGTTACTCCAGAAAGCTTCTGGCAACACTTTGCAGCTCCCACTGGTATGTTGAGAAACAAAGTACACAAACAAGACCCCTAACTTTCCAAAACGAGGCATCAGCCAAGTCAAACTGCGGATTCAGGTTTTTCTTTGGAATGTGCTTTCCACATGCTGTTACACGGTCTGTCCCAGCATCTCTGCCTGGTACCACCAGCAAGTTCCCAGTAACCCCTCCTGCGTACAAGGTAACTGTGCTAAAACATGGAAATGAAAAAGTGCAATGGCCACAAGTCTTTTTAATGGTAAGGTTAATTGGAGATTGTGTAATTTCAGGGGGGGCTGGGGGGTTGCACGCACCTGCCTGCTTGTTAGGTGGCTTCATGCAGAATTTCCTGCAGATCAAAGGGAAAAGTCTGCTCAGACCTCTCCACTTTGTTGTAAAAATAGTATCTGGATCAACCGCGTCACCGTGGACTGCGACATCCACTCAGCTCAGAAATGTTTACAAATTAAGACTGAGATAACAGAAGGAGGAGGAAAAAATAGAATGTGTGGGTTTTCCCCCCCCTCCCTTTGCTACATATGAATAACTGCTGAATGCTCAAAAACGAGCCTCTGCCAGTTAGCTTGGGGAGTTTTTCCAGTGAAGACTTTATGGGGACACATGTGATGGACAGTAATAGAAAGCAGCCAGGTTAAAGAGCAAAAAAAATCACCCTTCCTTCCTGAAAGCTAGCACAGAGGTGGTCAGCTGGCCTTCACTGCTCAAATCAACCAGAAGAGGTGAGGAAGAAGAATTTCTATACTGAAACAGGGACTTTCCCCTTTCAAAAAAAATATAGCAAGACAAAATTAAAAAAACACCTAAGAGATGCAGTGGCGGGCAGGATGCTGCCTTTCAGCTGCAGAAAGCAGCTGGATACGGCCTCATGCGCAGCCACCAAGCCAGAAACATGCCCTGATTGTACTGCAAGTGCTTGCTACTAAAGGATAATCCCTTTTTCCAAGGACATCCAGCTGCATTTTTCCCCCATTTTCAAAACTCAGGGGGAAGACTGACTTGCTGAGGGCAGGAGCAGAGCCCTGCTCCCTGGCTGCCTGCAGCGCAGGTTGGCTTCTCCCTCCCCAAGGCAATCGGCTGTCACAACAGGTCTGCCCTCCGACCCTGGGTAAACATCTGCGCACGCTGCTTATTTGAGCTCCTATAGCTTCGTTATCTCCCCAGAACACCCCTAGGGCTAATTAGAGAGTTAATGGCATCATGTCAGGAGATAACGCTCTGTGGGGGGAGTGGGGAGAGGGAAGGTGGAAAGGAATTGTGAAACAAAACCAGTTCCCTTCACAACCGCTGTGCAATATTGGTTTAGGAAGGGCGCACGCAGCCCCCAGGGACTCTGCCCTCTGGCTGCCGAGCTCCATTTAATAAGGGAGCAAAGACACTCCTCTGGAGAGATTCAGCTTTCCAGCCAAGATGATGCAAGGTCCCCACATCTTCCCTACCAGCTGCACAATCCAGCCACCTCCAGTCCTGTCTCCTACTCCTACCAAGGGAGGTTATTCCCACCAAAGCCAGCAGATTCCCTTCCTCCAGCTGGGAGTACAACGCAGGCTGGAAACCAGGTAACCAGATCATTTATCAATCAAAAAGCTGTGTTTTATTCCTGGTGCTCTTTTTATGTATTTTTTTTCCCCCCACATTTCTGTACCTTGGTAACCCTTTAAAAACCAGTTGCTTTAGTAAAAGTGTTTAAGGATAAAAGGAAACAACCTCCTGCAGACAGAGACCTCTGCAGGGCAGCTGATCAGCCTGCAAACCCACTGGCCAGACAACATTTCTACACTGATGAATGCAAAACTATGGGCCAGCAGACACCTGAGCACAGAGCCATGGCCAGGGGGACTTTGGGGCTTTAAGCTTTTGCCACCAGCAGATCTTTTGCCTGATAGCTCTCAATGTTCAAGCTGTGTTTTTGCTGGGGCCTTTGGGTGCCTAACATAGCGCGCACACACACACACACACCCCTCCACCCCCCATTCACAGAAACATTTTGCAGAAGTAAAAGAGTCATACAAGAAAAGAGCGTTACATTCAAGAGCGTTACAGTTCACTGTAATTCCCAAGCAGCAAAACCAGGCCCATCCCTCCAGCTGGATGTGGGCATGGCACAAGCCTCCATCCGACAGCGATCTGGCCAGGGAAAGGGAAAAAGAGAGATAAGGACAGATTAGGGAGCCTTTGTTTTTAGTTAGGAGAGGAGCAACTGTTGACAGATCAGGTTTGTTCTTGCACAAGCAGCTGAGGGGAAAGTGGTGTTCTTCTCTTATCTTGTATAAACTACAGATCACTCGCAGGAAATGCAAAGCTGTTAATAAACGCACAATCATAGCAGTTCTTTACAGCCAGGTTTAGTGCCTTGCCAACTCCACACACACCCCATCCCTTGTACAATAACATTTAAAGAGAGCCACCAGCCTGCAACCATTTGAGATTGGTCTCCCAAACCTCTTGTTAAACCCTGACCCCCTGCACTGGTACCCACCGACACTCCGGGCACAAGCACAGCACCATTACCCTATATTGCCCCAGTGTGTTTGGGTCCCCAGCTCTCAACTCCTGCTGCAGGACCTCCAAACACTGCTGCCACCCTCCCAGGCACTGAGGCAGCCGGGGAGGCTGCTTTTTCTTTACATTTATTTACTGTGCAGAATTGTTGAATTTTGCAGTGCTGGTCTTGGCCCGAATGCCCTCTGCCTGCTCTCACGCACCCCACTGGTATGGGGACAGCCACAGGGTGGATGACCATAGGGTTCAGTTAGCTGGCCAAGGATCTTCCCCAGTAATCACCTTAGTTCTAGATTGCTTTAATTTTAATCCAGTTTGGACATCACCGTGTGGTCCGCCTTACCTAACCGTGACTGCAGAGAGAAAGAAGGGTGCTCGAGGGTACCTTTCCTTCCTATTTAAACAGGCTGGAGATACAAATCCTTGTTTCAGAGACGACATAGTTGCATTCGTTACCAAAGACTCCTTTGATCTTTCATTAATCTCTGCAAATTCAGATGCTGATTAGCAAAGGGTTTATTCAGCAGTGACTGAACTTACCCAGGCCAAAAAACCACTCCTTAATCTCTGCTTCACAGAGATTGATTTAATTTTCTGTGACTGCCTGACAATTCGCTCCCTCGTTAATTTAAATGCTATCAAATCAGTGACACTGAGGTGGAAAGCAGACAGTAGAGGCATTCAGAGGAAAACATTACCCAGTCCGCAAGTCTCATCACAACATATTGGAGGAAAAATAATAGTCATTAACAGGTCTGCGGGCAGGATCTGCAGAACCACAAAGCAACACAGCAAGGCTTTGGATGCACCAGGCCTTCTTCAAAGCAGGAATCCCCAATTAATGCAGGAGAAGGCTTTAAAAACAAGAGCTACACCCCAGAGCAACGCAGACACTTGGGCCATGGTGGATGAGGAAGGGGAGCAGGGCACTCCCAGGGCTGTGCTCCAAAGGAGCATCCTGCAAACCTCCAGCCCGCTCACGGATTGCTGCACAGCCCCACACGGTGCCAAACGAGCACAGGCAGTGCTGCAGCCTGGCAGCAGGGCTGCGAGGTGCCCTTCGTCCATCCCACCTCACAAGAGTGGATACCACAAAGCTCCGCAAGGTTTTCATTTGGCTGGAGGTGAACTGCTCAGTTCAGCACCCTACAGAAGACAGAAGTGCCTCGTTTCCCTTTATCCACCAAATAGGTAGCACGAAAAGACAATCCAGGTCACTGGGAATTTGGGGGATGGCAATGTCTGTTGGCATTCAGCTGCTCTTCATGGATTCGTGAAGTGCGAGGCGCCCAAGTGGTTTACTGCTTCTGGACTCTGTGCTAATCAAAATGTTCCCAACCAATAAAATGAGAAGTACACTTAAGTTTAAAAAAAAGAAAGGGGATCCTATCAACTACATACAGACATATACAGTGAAGTTCCCAGCAAAGCAGCATAATCCCTAAACTTACTCCGGAGGCAATAAGTGCCTATGGTCTGTTGTTCTAAGATCAAGATCCTTTTTAATTAAGCATTTCTGCACTCCTTTTAAAGATGTAAAATAAGTGCTAACACGTTATTGCTCCATACCTACGCAAGGAGCACGTGCAGCACCATGGAAACCTTTGGAGGCAGGCCTAGCTGCTGGGGGAAGACGTCTTCTGAAGCGACTGCTTCTTTTGTTCTGACGTATTTGCATGTAGGCAGATGACAGCATTTGCAATTGCAACACTCTTCCACCTCACCTGCTGACAGCAATACGAGCTGGGGATTTAACGCCAGCTCTCCTGAGGAGCCAGGCTCCTCTCCCACTTCAGCCCTCAGCCTCACACTCTGGCATGCTGCAGAGCACCCCACCACACCTGGCTCATTTCCACTAGGCTTGTGCTTTTTAACTTCAAGTGAGTTTATTCCCTCCCAAACTGGTACTAAAGCCAGGTACTAAATGGGTAGGAAAAAAAAAAGTTCTAAATATGCTTCCAAGATAGTCTTTAACAGAGTAGGCATCATCTGTTTGTCTTCTCCAACGCCATTAATTAAAAACACAAAGCACTTAGTGTCACCATACTCACTGACTGGCTGCGTTCCTACAAAAAGGAAACGCAACCAGCCCTGGTCTGCAGCCAGAACCAGGACAAAACACCACAAGAAAGGGAGGCATGGAAAATTTTAAAGAAACGAGCATCTTTGGAGCACTACAATACATAGAATGAGAAAAGTCAGGCTTTTTTGCCAAAATTGAATGCACAGATGCATTCTCAACATGCATCCTTTATCTGAATGAATTGACCATTTTTGGATTTGGATCTGCAGCCCTAAACCTGATTAGATCTGGAGGGACCCATGCCGCATGAGATTAAACATTCAGCAGCATTATAAAGCCAAGCCTAAATTAGGAGAGCTTATAAATTCAGCTGCAAACAGGAGAGGTGCTGGAGGGAAGCTTCCAGAATAATGTATTTACTCATTATGGAAATGCCTTTGCATAATCCCAACCTTCTTTACACAGCTACGGAACGAACAAATACCCACACAGAAGAGAAACTTGGCAGACCTCAAACTCTCTCAAGCACAAACCAGACAGTAATAAAAGCTTTGATCACATATCTGTGCCGTACAAAGTCCTTGCTTCCTTTCTATGGTCAATCTGGGAATACTTATGCATGGAAGCAGACAGCCACACAACCCACTGCCGCATCTACTTATCAAATCAGACTTCACCTCCAGGTGCAAAACCATTTCCCAACAAACTTCAGGGCTGTCACATCTGCCAGGGCCCTGGGAAGCAGACACGACATGTCACCAGCCTCTGCACAGACAACTCTTCCTGCACTACCCAGCCACACCACACCACCTCTGCCTGCCGCTGGGACACAGACATCCTCCCTGTCCTGCAGCCCCACTGCCCCGTAGCCACCTTCCATCCTCTTCCTCAGCCATTACCTTGCAGCAGGCAGAGTTCTCTTCTTCTGACCCAGCAAAACACTTTTTAAGTGAGCAACTAAGTTAACAGAGACGAGAGCCTGCCCTTTAGTATTAAGGCACCGGATAGGACGGGTACTGCAAACCCTTTTGGACAGAGCTTTTTTTTTTTATTTTAAATGTCTGTCTATCACATTCTTGCTTAGTAAAGGCCTGATTCTGACCTATCCCAAACGTGCAGTAGGCTTCTAAAGAGGCAGGAATTTAGTGCATGGCCTCCCAAGTACAAATTACTGAACTGATTTACATGATGCTAAGGCCGAAAGTGTGCAGAAGACAGCCACCAGCTACTCAAAGGCCTCAGCCCCACTCTTCTCCAGCTGCACGGGCGGGTACCCTGCACAAGGTGACTGGGGTGGCTCCTCTGATTTCCCACAGCAGGCTGAAGAAGATACCTGGGAAAGGTCTCCTTCCCCAGGAGGAAGTACTGAATACCAAATCTGAGACCCGTTTCTGGTGCAAGGACTGAGGCTGAGAGCATCAACGCTTCCATGTTCACCACAGGCTGCATCCAGCTTCTCCCACTGCCCATTTTTTCCTCCGCCTCCCTGTATAAAGGAGAACAGGTCTGGGCAGCGGAGATACAGAGCTAAAGTTGCGACTTGAACACAAAATGCACGTTGCACCTCCCAGACTTCTCTGGCCACCAGGACTTGGGCACCCCCAGCCCACAAAGCTGGGGACTGAATCCCAGGAAGACGCTGCCCTGCCCGAAGTACCCACACCACCCCCCCAAGGTGGGAGCTCTGTGGGACAGGCAGCGTGGTGGTGCCTACCCAAAGCAAACACCCGCGACAGCAGAAGGCGAGGAAGGACAAAAAAGCAAGGAATTCTCTCTCCCTTTTGTGGGGAGGGACAGATACAGGTTAAGAAAACCCTGACCAGAGCGACTGTCTGCAAAAAGGCATTCCACTGAACTGGTTAGGCAAGGGGCTGCGAGGACGGCTCGCTCAGGGGCATGAAAGGAAGGTATGCACCTGGGGGAGGGGGCCGACCCACTCCATTACTCGGGACAGCGTGCCTGCTCCCACCCGGGAGGGCCCTCGGGGTCCCCAGAGCCCCCAGCGCGCTGCTGGGTCACAGGCAGGAGACCAGGAGACTTCCAGGCTCTGCAAGCCCCTCCAACAATGCTTTTTCAGGATGCCACCCGCTGGAGTTCTTAGCCCAGGCCACCTTTGTTTGGGTCCCGACTAGCACCGGTGAACTATTTGAAAGGAATTCCAAGGGGTGAAGGAAAGCGGTTTTATGGCAGGCTGACAGCACGCCGGGAGGGCTCCAGGGCAGCGCAGGGGTTATTGCACTGCCACACGACCGTTCCTCGACAGAGGTCCCCGGCCCCCTCCTCCCCGTAGCTCCGGGGTGCTTAATCAGTCAAAAGAAGTCAATTTTTCATACAACATCACCTGGCTCCTAGCGCCACAGGAGGCGGCCTCGGAGCCCGGTGTGCCTCCAGGCAGGAGGAGCAGCGTCCCCCTGCAACACAGGCAGCTGGTCAGGGGAGCATTTTGGGGGTGAAACCCAACAAAGGGCAGGTGGCCACGAGGATTCACATCCAACTTACCTTCCTGGGCATCCGCAGCTCCCTCCCACACCAGGGCCATGGCAGAGACTGTGCTCTTCGTGCCCGCAGGGACCACCCAGCCTCTCGTCCCCGCTACGTGAAAAGGCAGATCTCTGCTGGGGCTTCCCAGCCTGCCTGTGGTTAAGGCCACGGGAGCAAAAGGGGCACAGCCAGCAGCCAGGCCAGCCAGAAACCAGCTGTGCAGGACATTGTGAAAGAGCTGGTCACAAATCACACGACCAGGGGAAGGCTGCTGACTGATTTCACACCAGACCTACAAGCCTTCTTCCTGTCCCCCTCCAGCTCTTTTCATCCCAAGGTAGTGCCAATCACCAATTTCTTACTCCTTTCTTCCACAGGACGCAGGAAGAATATTTCTTCCTTACGAACAGGAGCATGAGAACAGCAAGGTTGTGGTTCAGCCAGAGACAGAGCTGTAGCTCAGACAAGAGGCATTTCTTTGTCACCCAACCTCCTCACTGCACTTGCGAGGCAATGAACACAACCACTGGGTGTTCAGCAGGGAAGGATCCACGCTCATTTTCCAGCCCACCAGCAGGACAGCTTCTTCAAGCACTGCTCTGAACACTGTAGCTCATTTCCCCCCCTGACACTTCTGCTGTGAGCAATACCAAAACAAGCAAACAACAACAAAAATCACAGCTCCCATCAGCAAGACTCCTGGGATCGAGGGTGAACATCTTTTAATGCTGAAAGTTTCATTTTTCAGCCATAAGTTGAGCATAGGTGCAAAACTTATTTTAAATCCTGCTGGGATTGCCTTCAAGTCCGTGGAAGGACAACTGGTTTGAATAAAAGAGTCTTATTTGCCATACATCTATTTAAATCTCACACGGTGGTACATTTTGGACAAATGCTGGCCTCGCTCTTTTCTTAAGACTAATCTAATAATAAAAATCACTCTGCCTTGATCTCACTGTTCATCTCTCAGGGCCCCTCTGTTTCTGCTGCATTCCTTTGTGTTTATCTGCCCTCTTCAACTCTTTGCTGCAATCAGCTGCGTGCGGCACCTCGTGTCTAGGAGTGACACGGCTGAGGTTACAGGAGAGACAGGTGCAAGGGGAGCTCTTGCCCCGCAGCTATCCAAAGGAAAAGAGAAGCTGGAGGGGAAGAGGGTTGTAAGGTATTTCAGATTAAAGACGACAAATAGCAAACACCTTGCCCCAGGCTACACATTCCCTGCCAATGCAAGCTGCAGCGGCTGCGAGCCCCAGAAACAGCAAAGCAAACACAGACTGGTCTGCAAGGGGGAGTTGTCACCTGTCAGGGATGTTTGCAAATTTATAGGGAGGTGGTGGTGGTGCTAAGGGGAGTAAAAAGAGCTTTCCTCCTTTTAAGAGACGGGCTGTTTGCACAGGTTTGTGATGCATATTTTGCTTTGTAAAGGCTTTTGTGCAGCTCTCAACTGAGTGAAGGTGCTGTCTTCCAGTGAAGGCAAAGTGGAACATTTGTTAATGAACGTGGGGACACTCAGGCTCAAGCAGCGTCTGAGCTGCTGCCTTACAGTAAGGGTAAGGATGGGATGGAATTTCCCTGCACCCCCTTTGGCTGATCAAGGCAGTGAAAAACACTCCTTAAAGATGTCACCATGCAATTTGGCCTCTCCAGGGATGCCTCCTGCAATGCTGAGGTTAAAGCCATCATAAGCAAGAAATAATTTCACAGCAAAAGCTGCCTGCCTTCCTCTTCTGGCCCCAGTGCTCACTTCAGCAGTGGTCAGAGAGGACAAGAGGAAGGGATTTCCCGCGGATGTTTCACTGCACCACAGACAGGAGAGGGAGACTCTGAACAAGGGCTTCAAGCAAGCCTGCCAGCTACTGCAGCACTCTGCTGACAGCTTGGAGGAGCTGGAAATGAAAAGGCTTTGCTAGCACTCAATGCAGCAAGTCCAGGTATGGAAGGAGCAAACCTTCTGTTGGCAGCTTATAAAGTATTGGGGATTGCTTTCTAAGGGAGAATAGTTAGCTCAAGCCACCCATTTTGAGAAGTAGGTACCCTCAAAATATGGAGAACCTTCTAGACTAGCTACTGAAACAGACACCATTTTACTAAAGCTGTGCTACAGCACTGGGAAAAGCCGAGGAGTGTCCTTTCAGACTCAGATTGAAGGCTTGCACAGTGCTGCCCCTCTGAGCCCACCCTGAACATAGAATCAAAAGATGACCAGACCTGACATTTGCCACCTCTTTGCGCATTTGGAATAGCTTCATGACATCAGCCAAGCAGATACCCAACCTCAACATGGCCCTTCCACCCTTCACAATCCTGCAAGGAAAGAGGAACATACTACCTTGTCCTGTGGCATTTTTCAGCAGCCACATCAGTCAGGCAGTATACTGGCACCAAGGACTGCCATCAGCATGACTTGGGAAACCTTTCACTGCAGATGCAAGCCTCGGGGTTACAAACACTGCCAACCAACACCAGTGCTGCAAACATGCCATGGTTGAGCACATAAAAGATGTTTGTTGATTAGCCAAGGAATTAAGTGACAGTTTCTCAGGACAGAAATACAGAGGAACAAGAAAATCTACAGATGCCAACACAAACTTCAAAGTAGACAGGATTTATACCAAAAACTATACAAGACTCAGGAAGAATAAAAATGGCACACAAACAGCTCAAACTCCTGAAATACCTCCTGTTACTGCCTGCAAGAGTAGCACCTGGCTTCTTCACCAGAGATATTGGTAAGAAGAGCTCTGCCTTTGGCACAAACCGACATGAACCAGCAACCACCAGTGCCTCATCTGCATTCCAGTCTCAAAGTACACTGGTGAGACACCCACAGCCAAGACTAGTTATAAATACTCACTAGCTCTGCCCATCTGGAGACACAAACCAAAAGAAAACAAAACAATGAGGGTCCGAAACCAAGTCTTCTCCTGAAGGCCAGATACAAATGAAAAACGAGTCAGTTAAGAACATCCTGAAGTCTCAGCCCTTGGTCAGCAAAAATGCAACAGTACTCAGAACATCAACTATTTTAACCCTCGGGCCACATAAACAAGCCCTAAGCAAGGAGACAGCAGGAACAGCCAAGCAGCCAAACAAGCACAGGAGGCTCCTCAGCAATTCCACCTGTTTCACCACCTCATCCCTCTCTACTGCCTTCGCTTTAGCAGGAGAAGAGCTGGCCTGCTCCCTGTTGCAGCCCTGGGGAGGCACAGAGGAGCCTTTCCATGGGTCCCTCCCAGTCTCAGTCAGCCACAAGTATTGGCACTGCAGTTCATCACCACCAGTTACCTGTGGCACCATGCTCCCAACCAGCTTTCATGGGTGAGACACAATAGGCAGAGCAAGAAGGAACTTCCTCAGTCATAGAGAGCAGCCACAGCCCCACCAAGAAAGAGAAAACATCCTCAGGGAAACACATCAGGAAGGGTTTCTACTGAAACCCCTCATCTTTCTCCAAAGGTTAAAGAAATCCTCCTCTCTACTTACCCACATCGGGTCACTCAGCTCCGTATCCTGCAGCCGGACACAATCCATGCTGATTTCTATTTTATTAGTAGGGCCATTTTCAGACGGGTCATCAATGAAGTTCAAATCAATTGGCTGAACTGAGCATATAGGCCTGAAAGAAACAGAGTAACCCAGTTAAAATTGGCCAAATCCTGTCCCCTCCAACTCCCCATGTGTTAGGGTGTCTCCCAGTATTTAGGCACAATCATGACCCAGTCTCAAGACAAAGCAAGAGATTCCTAATGAGCACCCACTCACCATGCCAGTGGCAGCCCCTGAGCAGGACTAGGCCTGGAGGGATGTTTTATTTGCCTGACTAGAAAAATGAGACAAGACTGCTGGAGTTAAATCACAAAGACAGAAGTCATAGAGGATTTATAGCAGTAACTGTCTCAGTATCAGTCATGGCAAGTCAGGAATGGGAACACAGTTGGTTTTATTTCCTTCAAAGGACCTGACAGTGAACTGAGCACCATCACCACTTGTCTCTTCCTGGCATCAGAAATGAGGGAAACTTACTGCCTGGACATCAAGAAAGAGTGTCATTACCTCATTTCTTTAGGGGAAAACGTTACCTATCCAGTTTGTGTGGTCATACACTGGAAAGCAGTTGCCACAATAACCAAAAGTCTCGAAGAATGTCAGTGTCATGGATGATCCCTGCATCTGTTCCTCATAGCCCAGATAAAGAACCTCTTCACAGCTCAAGAGCTGTCACTCAGACTCACACCCACATCTTCTAAGTGACAGGTACACAGGACTCTGAAATCCCCAACATCAGTTCCCTGAGCAACCTAACTGCACAAGTGTACTGTCCAAAAATGCCTTCTTCCACAGGTTCCACCGAAGGACTACTTACTGCTCCAGGAAGTCCCAGATATGCTGGATCACCTCTGGGCTGAGGAACTCCCTGGGCTGCGAGCTCTGGGACATGGCTGATCGGTAGTAACTCTCCTTCCAGGAGAAGTGGCTCGGAGTTTCTACAAACCTTAGAAAACAAAAAAGGAAAAAAAACACACAAAGATATGTTGAATGCATGAGACCAACTTGATGAAAACCCATATATAGAAGCTATTGTGTGAAAAAGGAGACACGCTAAATGCCTGGAACATTCACAGCTGTACAACGCACATTCCACACTGCTGCAGATGCTGTATTTAGACAGCAAAGAATTTGGCCACACTTCTCAGTAAGTTAAATACCTCTGTGTCCACTGGGATGCTGCATCATTAAGAATCCCAAAGAGGGGGAAAAAAAAAAACACACCTCCATTTTGCTCCTGAAACATGAGCTTTTCACCTATAGCAGGGACTTTCACGCAGCAGGCAGAGCACTTAAGTGGTGCACAATTCCCCTCTGCCCAGCTACCTCTAGATTGCACTACCTTAGATTATTTAGTGACTTCACCTACACCTAGCCACTGCAGCAGAGATCTTGGACTACAATAAGTATTCTTTTAAAAAAACTGAAAAATTGCCATATTTTAAAAACAGAACAAAGTTCTACCCCATCAGGATATGCCTGCTTCTGTACTGTCTTTCACTTCCAATAATTTCTGAGCCCACTTGGCTGATTTCTGCCAGATCTGCTAATTACCTTGGCCATTTTTATCCCCTTAAGCTCCCACAAGCCTCACAGAAATAGGTGGGCCCAAGAGGAGCGGTGATGAAGCCGGAGCACTCGTGCCTTCCACAGCTGCACATTCTCATCCCACTGGCCCATTTCTAAATTGAAACACAGCAGCTTTTATGCCCGGGTCAAAATACTCAACGGCTGCAGGGACACGAGGGGGAATTTCTCGAGTATATTTGCACTTGACAAAAAACCCTCAGTTCAACTTAATTAAAGCATCAGTCAGGTGATCACTTTTCCTCCTACAAAGATGGGGGCACCCCACAACATTTTCATATAAGAGTTGTTTCAACACAATGCTAGTAAACAGCAGTAGTCCCTGCCAGAGGAGCAGCTGCGACAGGAGCCAAGACTATAAATGGATTCCAAGGAGAATTAGACTAACATTTGTTTTGGCACATTTTGGTGCTGTTTAGCACAACAGTCTAAACAAATTGCAGGGAAGACCCTAACTTATTAAGCTGCCAAAATTAATAAAGTGTTTCAGATGGATGAATGAACAAACTACAGTTGTTCTTTTGCTCTACTTTTTTCCTGAAGCATCTATTACTGACTGCTGTCAGAGGAGCTAATCTAGCTCTTTAGTGAATTTAAAAGGCCTCTCACATTTTGAGAACGACACAGGTCTGCAAAAAGCTAGGCTTTCCTCACGGCTGCTGCTCGCAAACTGCATGTTGTCTGAAAAGGGCAGATAGCTTAAGAAAACTAACAGAAATCAAGTGGTTTCAGCCCCCAGATCACAGCTGAGCGTGCCTTAAAAATAGGTGAAAGTATCACTTCAGAAGTTGCTCATCTTTTATTTTCAATAAAAACACCACCCTTTAAAACATCCAGAGGAAAAAATAAATAAAACAGAAGTACCAAAGCTAATAGCTCCATCTCCCTGATGTGAGCACATACCCACACTGAACGTGAATAAATAATCACGAGTCCTCTGAGAGCAGCAGTTATCCCACAAAGTACCAGAAATTACTCCTTGCAGTCTTTCAGTCTGGTAATGCACTTTCAGGAGTGCCATATAGAAACCCAGACAAACAGATCTAGCCTAAAGCCTGCTATATAAGCTGAGCACCAGTGCTACAACAAGCTTTGGAGGAAAGCAACAGGACAGCATGGCCTCAGGTGAAGGAAGATCCACAGCTGCTCTGCCACTTATCACAAGCGGCCTTGACTTAAACACTAACAAACACTTTTTAGGAACTCAGTCCCAAGGTACTGACAACAGCCAGCCACACCAGCTCACTATTACTTACACAGGAAACAATTTCACCAAGAAAAAGTTTTCACAAGAGACCTTCCTCAGAGACCTTTGTTCTTCTGAAAAGTCTCATAGCAGTGAGGTTGCTGCATGCCATGACATGTCCCATCTCTGGTTCACAGCTGCACAAAACCCTAGGTCACAAGAAGACCAAGCAACCAGCTCAGCCCTGCCCCCTCCGCAGCCCCACACGGCAGCAAAGCAAAAGTTGCTTCTCACAGACCTACCCCAAGTACTCCCCACAGCGTCCAAAGCACAGCAGAGGAGGAAGGCACTAGCTGCACAGGGTGATAGAGCCAGAAAGTTTCTTATTCTGCACCTTTGAAGCTTTCAGGGTGTTGCGTCACACCACCAAAGGACACAATTGATGTGTCCCTGTATTAAACCCAATTCCAGTCTTCTCTGGAGAAGCATTTTCCAGCTGTCATCTTTGCCCAACCAAGCTCCCAGCATACCCTTTCTGAAAAAGAGTTCCAGCAGGTTCTACCTGATGGCCAAAAGCCACATTTCCCCATATCAAACAAAAGAAGCTCCCTGGTTAATGCTTTCACAGAAGCAAGATTTTAGACTCCTTCAACCCTCTCTGCATGCAAGCCAAGCTGTTTCCTTCCCTGTGATGTTTCCAAAATCTAAACCTGGTGGTATTTTCCTTAACAAGCAGGCTTTCAGATGGTTGAGGAACCTCTACCTACTAAACAGTTTACCAAAGTAAGCAAATTTGCTCTTCAACTAGAAAATAACAGCTGAAGACTGAGCAAGACCTATGCACGAATTTCACTACTCCAGTTAATTGTCTTTCCCCACATCAGCAAGCCCTCAGCTTCAGTAAAATAATCCCTGAGTGCCTGAAGTTAATCACAAGAGAGCATGACTTTGCATTGTTTAAATTGTTCCTACCAGCTGCTGTTTTTTTTTTTTATTTTTATTAACACTTAAACAACACCCCGTTCACCCGCAGCCACTCATACCAAAGTGCATCACAGGAGATAGCGCTGCTAAACACAGCCTGCTGTACCAAAACACTGACTATGACAGGACAAAGCACCATAGTAAGTCCTGTCAGGCCCGCCCTCTGCTTTAAATCCACAAACTATACACTTAATTCACCGCATTAACAGCTGAAATAGTCAGCAGGCAGCTTGCCACAAGCTATAAGCGCACCAAAGTGGAACTGCAGAGGGATTTATAGCCCCCATTAAGCTGGGAGCTGAACAGGACATCACACTCACAAGTCCCCTCCTTTAGAAGCCACCAAGGGATCTTTAATTAAAATAAACAGCAGTTTAAATCTTCTCTGAGAGACATAATCTCACCAAGAGCACAGGGTTGGCTGGCACTGTGCTGTGGCACTGCTCCTCAACCTCTGGCTCCCAGGATGGCCTCCTACTGAGGCCTAACCCAGCCCTACCGTGCTTATCCTGCACGAGCTGAAAAAGTCACAGCCCAGACTCCAGGTGAAAGCACTTTGCCAGATTCACCTTGTCAGCTGAAGCCTCTTGCTTCCAAACATTGCTGATTTGAAGATCATTTCCCCACCAGAGCGGGGCTGCACCCCAGCTGAATCAGTTTGCCATCACACTGATGACCAAGAGCTCTGCAAACTGGCAGCGAAAGCAGCACGCACTCCTCTAAGCTGTGCCCACTTGGAATGTTAATCTTCACATTTACAAAGTAAAATAAAACTAGCTAACATAGCTTTGGGTTTTCACAAGCTTTAGTCCGTTAACACTGCTGAGGGTCCCAGCTACCAACCCTGGTAGAAACAGCACTGTTTGCTCAGCCCAGCACCCTTGAGCCAGTGGGGGAGCCAGGGGAAAGCAAGGCATTGCAGCTCCCACTATCTCATTCTAACCACATACTTTCTACTCTTTATCACCTTTTCCCCTTCCCACATTCACATCAAAAACATAAAGGAGAAGCAACAACACACACAACAAAAAAAGTCTCTTTCTGCCCCAGAAAACAATGACAGAAAAACATTGAACTCAACTGTTGCGATACAGCAGTGTTCCCCACCTAAAAAGCTAATTCTCACTACACACAGCCTTTCTTAGAAAGGGCTAAATCCAAAATGCTAAGGCTTAACTTACCACTGGGACAAGGCAGGAAGTCCTGTAGAAAGGAAGACCTGGGTTTTATACAGAGCATGCCCAGACCCTCCTGTGCAGCCTCGACCTTAAAGGCAGATATCTCCTGCTTTCCTCTTTCCTGCTTTTCTCCTGCTTTGTACAGGGTTAGACTTGATGTAGTGCACAACTTAGCACCCCTGTGGTGCATGCTGAGGACCCGCAATCTCCTTACAAATATAAGGCTGCCACAGCCAGGGGATGGCATGGTTTTCTTCGGTTTCCCCTCCAAAACACACTTGGAGTTTCAACACTCTAGACTGCGCCAGGTTAATAGTTGATTATATTGGGAAATCAGAGTAAGATATCTTAGTGAAATTTCTAGGTTGGTTTTCGGATCTGAGCACCTCCAGTTTTCCTTAGTTTCCCTGGAGCTCAGCACCTCTGGCAAGTGTTTTTTTGAGTTTCCCTTTCCCCCCTGCAGTGTGCAAACTCTCAGAAACTGTCAGCGTGGTTTATAGATGCTGAGTTTCATGGCTTCATACTGGTTCTGTGCATTATAAAACCACAGTGTGATATCTTGTGGGAAGAAATCATTCACAGTAGGGACAAGCAGAATGATTTGGAGCTTCTTTTTCTGTCTACTGACAAAGTTAAAGAATGGCTCTTTCTGCTTCTCCCCACCAAACGCCTCTCATTGGTGTACAGTTTTCTGTCACTGGGTCTGCAGTACTCAGTCAGTGGACAAAGCAGATGGGGCCAGAGAAGTCTGTCTTTGTAACCTACAGATTTTCCTGTTTGTTCACAATATATATTCCTCTAAAGGAGCTGGTGGCACAGTAGTTAGGAAACCTTGATGCAGAGAGAGCATCTACTCTTATTAAGAAAGCACTTCCACATTATACAAATGAGCCAAAAGAATAATTAATGATGTCTAAATAATGATATCTAATGTGTCTCATTTTATTCATAGCTCTCAAAGTGTTCTACAAAGGAAGACAGAATAATTACTCCCATTTTACCTGTGGGAAAACTAAGGCACCAGGAGGTCATAGGATTACTCATGGTTACTCAGCAAGCCAGTCGTGCAGCCAGAAATACAGCCTTGGTCACCTGAGTGCCAGCCTGGTGTTGCACAAAAGGAACTGGTGATTTGGGATGTCTAGGCAGAGACATTGAAACGAGACTCGATATCTTCAGGTACAGTACACACTGCACTTCCTAGAGCAACAAATCCCAGACTTCATTTATCTTTAGGCACCAAAATGCTGATGCCCAGGAATCAAAATCAGGGCTGCCAAAATGCTGTGACTTGCTTTACACCACACTTAGAGTTGAGGGTAGAGACAGGATTCATATCCAGATGTCCAGGCTAAAGCCTAACCTTTCTTCCTGTATGCTTACAGCAGTTAACCACTGAACAGCCCCTCATTTATGCATATATTAATATATTACCTCTCTATTGTCACGAGGTATGAGCTTGGTAGGGAAGCAAGTCACAGAGCAGAGCAGTCGGCAGCCTCAGATTGGCTTTAGCAATCCCAATCCACGTGCTGGTCTCTGCATTCTCTGGTTACGCATGGAAGGGCATCAAAAGGAACGATAAACAAATGATTATAAATTCATGGGAACTACGCTTAGCTGCCTGAATCTTGCTATTACTTGGATGTTTAGTCTTAAAGTGGGGAGGGGGCTCCTTCTCGGACCTCACCATTGAAACTTGAGGAATTGGCAGCGCTCATCCTGCTGGAATTCCCCCCTGCTCTGCATTTTAACACCACCGTGATTTGTAGACATTGCTACCTAATGAAGCACACAGCTGTGCAAGAGGAGAAGGAAGCGGGGTCTGGCAGCACGGGACAGGCGTGTGCCTGGCAGGCAGCGTCATCTGGAATTCCCCAGAGCGAGGAGCGTGCTCAGCCCCCCGGCCACTCTTGCCTGGCCAAGTGTGCCCTGGAAGCGCCCGATGGAGAACTTCTGCAACCAAGCATGTTCCTTGCCACGAGCAGGGGGAGCAAAAGGAAAGCCCACAGATAGACAGGGAGCCCGAGAGAGGCTGATTCCCATTGCAGCAGAGGCAGGTCCTGCTGAGCAGCAGTCATAAGTATTTATGCTCCTTTAGATTTCCAGCCCAGCTTTCAGATTTAGCTCTCTGCAATCTAGATTTCCAGCTACTTCTCTAAATCCTTCAGATTGTCCTCCCATATAATACTGTTCCTATGTGTCAATCCTATAAAGTAGTTCCAGATGAAGGGTGATGGATGCATCGGTTTGGAAGGGCAAATGTAAGGAATAACAAACACCAACACAGGATTTTTTTTTTTTTGAGACAATACAACTTTCACATATAGTTCAAATGGTCATCCTTTTTTTTTTTTTTTGTCCCAGATCCCACATTTTTTGGACGTTTCCCATATCCAATCTGCAGTCTTGCTGAGAAATGTGTAGACAACGGCATGGGTTATAGGAAAGGGCTGCCAGGAAAAAAGTGATCCAGCAAGAGATGTGCAGTAGAAAACTGAAGAGGCTAACTGCCTGAAGGGTGAACCCCAGTCTCAGAAGCAGCCTCCAGCTTGGGAGATTTGGGGAGCACGTGAGTGGAGCTAAGAGTGACAGCAGCAAAGTATTCTGTGACTCTGCTGGGGTCCTGGGGTCCTACAGCATTTATCGAGGGCAGCCTAGGGAGGCCTGGAGCTTCTTCCTATTCTCTAGGCAAACGATACGTGTACTGTACATACCCTGCTTCAGCTATGAGGTGAATGATATTTAGAGGAATTAAAGCAATTTTGTCTCAGAGGAATGCTGACTGCATCGCTTCAAAAACTCAGCATTCTGGTAGAGTCTGCTCTAAGTGTATCCCAGTTTCCCTGTGACTTAATTTTCTCTTTTGGGGGTGTATGTGTGTGAGTGGAGCAGAAAGGGGGAGGAAGGATGGTTCAGCTTTCCGGTTGCTCTTTGCTCGAGCCTTCGGTGCGAGGACAAAACTGACCTATATCAAAGAAAGTGAAACTGCCTGCACGGAATGATCCTCCTCATTCACCATGCTGAAAAACACGAGGGGGATTTTCTCCCATTCATCATCTTCTTTCAGTTAGAGTCATCTTGCGTTTGACTATGCCTGCAGTGGATGCAACCTTTTCAGCTCCACGGTGTCCCCTCGAAGCACGTTATATCACTGCAGCCCTAGCCCCACGCCAGCACCCTGCTCCAGCAGAGCTCCCTGAGGAGAAAAGGGTGCACCGTGCACCAACACAGCCCTGCTGAGGGGCTCCCGGCCTGGGCACTGCACAGCCCACTGCAAACTGCTTCTGAAAACCAGACAGCTGCAGAAAGTCAGCAGCAACCCAGGAACCCACCGCCGCATCTGCTATCTACATCTTATCATTACCAGCCTGACAACAGTGACCACTTCTACATGTCAGAGACATTTCTTTGTCCTCAGGGCTCCAAGCAGCTAATTGCTCCACCAGAACCAGGCATCATCCCCTAATTGTCACAGCAAAGTACCCCTATTTCTTTTTCCTCCATCCGTTAGTGTCCTGTGAACTTTCCCAGACCTCTCTTATCTCCCACTCACCCTGGACACCCCCTTCTCCACCCTCAGCTTCTCACCCATCCTTGGAAACTACCTCCTCACCCGGCCGCGGACATTCCCTCCCCTCTGCTTGGCCCAGACACCCACTCCCTCTCTCAGCAGGGGCAGAGAGAGACAAAGCTCTGGCCAAAGTGTAAGCCCTGCCACAGCATGTCCTCCACCGTGCAAGAAGTTTTCCTGCCCGCTGCTTGCTAGTATGGGATACAGAGCCCTCGTAACCTCCAAAAAACCACCCAGGAGCCTGAGCAACCCACTTCAGGAAGCCAGTGTTAGAGCATGAGGCTGGGGCTCGTGCCCGTCTTTGCCCTTCCATTTCACAGCTATGGCAATGCCACCAGCTTTGTAGAGCACACAGGGACCTGCTGACAATCCTTACATCTCCAAAGAGACACTGTTCCGAGACTTTCCCAATTTAAATAGAAAAGAAAATTTAAATCTCCGTCCACTTCTGAAAGGCATCATAAAACCAATTAGGAAACAGTCGCAATTGTATTATTTTGTAACTCACTTTTGCAGCCAATCCTCGCCCCAAGCCTATCTGCAGCGATGCTTAAAGGTGGTGCTCATCTGGAGAGGGAGCGGTGGGAGCTGCCGGGTGGAGGGGAAAGCTTTGCTGCACTGAGAAAGTCTCACAAGCGACAGGAGTGGAAAATCCAGGCCCAGCCCTCGAAATTCTGAGGTAATTTTAAGCCAAGTTTGAAAAGAAGAATTGCAAGGTAGACTTTACAGGGAAACTGTTCAGAAACGTATTCAAGTCCATTAAAAAAGAAGAAGAAAAAGAAGAAGAAAGAAATCCCTTTGGCCTACACAAAAAGCGTTTCACTTGCTCAGTTTTAGATGCTGCTGTACAGTACAAAGGGAGCCCCTGATTTCATCAGGCAGCTCCTTTCTTGAGGTGAAGGAGGACAAACGCAGGCATTAAATGCCAAAAGCAGCCCAAATCAGCTAACCCCATCCCTTCTGGCTATTCAGACCTCTGCAACACCAAGGATTAGTAACAGAAAATAAAATGAACAGCCCCAGGAACAAAAGCGTGAGTTCATTTTTAAGATTACAGTCATGACAAAATACAGCTATTACAGGCCTTCAGCACTGCACTGTAGTGATTTTAGGTACGGAAAAAGGAAAATAAAACAGTTCTGAAAAAACGATGGTCAGAAACCTGACCTTCCTGAGGCTTTCTGAATCCAGTCCCCCCTTTGAGCTTTGCTTATCAATATTTTCCCTCAAGCATTTACCTAATAATAATTTTTGCAGTGGCCTGTTGCTATCCATTTTTTAACAAGGAGCTTGCTCTTAATATTTCCCACAGGAAACGAGGAGGCCTGGGTTTTCCCTCTTTTAACTATTGTCTGCTAAAATTTTGCAGTGCTGTGTGCAGCCAACATCTCTCAGGTTTCAGTAGCCTACTTCCACCACTCCAGCGCAGAGACCACAACACAGAACGAGAAATCGCTGTATTTATTACAGACGGTAAAATAACTCAGCCAAGCGCATCAGAGCTTCATAGAGGCAGCCAGGGTATCAGGAACGGGCTCTCACGAGGTGCTACATGGCTCTGGAAGAGGCCAGAGCTTGGAATTAACATCTCCTCCTAAGGGCTGAGCATGCACAGAGCAAGTGCCAGCCACCAGCAGCACGTTGCCAAGCAGGCCTAAGAGAAAGCCTCCAGATGAAGGGTTTGCCATGAGCACGGCCAGTCCCCCGAGCCAGGGACGTGCACGGTGCCAGGGAGACCTCTTTGGGTTCCTGAGCAGCTTGCTTGTCAGCACAATGAAAGTGAGATACGTGGAGAACAGAGCAACTGTTATAGTCAGTGCAGCCTTGCTTGAACTGAGACGTGGGCACCTTGTTCTGCCTGCTGCTGGGAGGTTCAGTGGGTCAAGAGGTGACTGTGGCCATGGAGTTTGGAAAACCAGGCAAACCCAGCTCAGGTCACTGCAGATGCCCAGGTCTCTGCCCTCCATGTCCCCAGGATGGAGGTGCTGAGTGCAGTTTGTGGGTCAGGACTGAGGTGCTCAGAGGGCTGTGGTCTCACCTCGGGTCTCTGCAGCGCTGGGGCAGCACCCTGCAGCTTGCTCTCAGCTCTGAGCAGAGCCTGGCAGAGGTTTCCTGCACGCAGCCTTTTCCTGCATGTGCCATATCACCATCGGTGGCATTTAAGGGCACGCGTTCCCCAGGACACCACCACGCTCCAGCAAGGACAATTTATTTTAAATGTGCTGAGATGCGAGCCTTTTTGATGCGTGAAGGAATCTGATCCTCTCTCTGCCGGGGCCTTCCCAACAGCTCTTGGGGTTGGTTTGCCCAAGGGGAAGGCACTGGGCAGCCCAGCACGCCGAGCAGCAGGTGCTGAGATGCTGCTGTCCCCGGTCACACAGGGCAGACAGTCCCCAAATCTGGCTGCCTTGAGGAGGGGCTGGTGAGGGGACATCCCAGCACGGGGACGTCCCATGCAGGTTTCGATACAGTCCCCCCACGGGGAGGGAGCAAAGCAAGAGAAATCCTGCAGCCCATGCTGGTTTTCAGCCCCGGGATACTACACACGGCAGAGCATTTAGTCATACAAATATAATCAAAGAGGAGAGGGACAGCTTCCCCAGACAGCAAACGTGAAATACGTGATTCTTTTTTTAGGACAGGAGGGTCTCACAGACTGTCTACAGCAAAAGATTCATGACATTTTGAGCGTTCAGGCAAGGCTCTTGGCTCCCTGCAGCACCTACTCTTCCGAAAGCCACCTTAGTCTTTGGTTACACAAACTCTTTTATTGATTAACCAGTCAGGGGACTTACAAAGCCTCTCAAACTCTCTCGGGAAGGTTGAATTTTACAAAAATAAAGTAAATCATCACGATAATGCAGAAAGTCCCTAGAACTCTTTAAAAGCAGGAAACTGCAAAGAGCAACATCCTGTGGTTCAGTAAATAATTAAAATGCAAACCAGAAACACCAGCAAAACAGACGTTAGGTGCAGTCCTGCACTGTGAATTTGGTTGAAGGTCTCACTTGTTACCTCACAGCCAACCTGCTAAATCCAATGTACTTTGGATGATAAAAAAAATAACTTCCATTCCCTACCCCTGCCACCATTGATGCTCCTACGGGAAAATGAGGTCTTCTGCTAAATATGATGCTGGCTGCATTTTTCAGCTTGTAGCAACTCTGTGGCAGGCCAGCTATTGCTAAGCCCAAGGGCAGAGAATCCTTCTCCCAAAAATAAGAGCACTTGCAAAAACCTCTCTCTACGTCACAAATTAGCTGCAAGACAGGGCAGATGAAGGACAAAGAAATAAGAACAGATTATAGTCCTGGAAGACAAGGACAAGTAAACTGCTTATCGGAAATGCTGCTAGTGTGTATGGGAACAACACCTGCTGTGCTCACAGAACCTTTACTTGTGCAACTATGCCTGGTGTTAAGGAATTACAGGCTTGGCTCCCTATAATTTTATCAATACACTGCCACACCTAATGTGATTTATCATTTTTGCTTGTGATTATCTTAAAGCACTAGCTCCTGGAGTGCTACGAGTACACCAGAATTCCCAGCTCTGCCAACAACAGGAATAATGTTGCCAGCCTGCATGTTTTGAGAAGAAAATTCAAAAACAAAAATGAACAAAGTTGGAAGAAAATGTAAAGGATTTTTTTTTAATTTTACGTTTTTATTCTTGTGTTATGTGACCACCTAATGCTCGTGCTATCTCTCAGAGCTGCTGCTCACATTGCAAGCTTCTTTCCATGCATTATTTCAGCATGCATCAACTTAGGGGCAGACCAACATGCTAAACAGGCATCTTGAACCTCCCCCCAGCAAGGTTTCGTAAACAGAATTATTTGTGTGTTGCAAAGAGCCTGTTGAACCCCTGATCGCTTACAGCAGGGTTTCCCCCTGCTCACTCTTCGGGGCGGCTGTTCTCTTTATAGCTCCACGCACTAACCGAATTCCCCTTGCTCATCTGCATCAGCGTTCATCATGTCAGGCCACCTGTGGCATTCAAACACCTGATAGGAGTTGACTCAGCAGCAAAATCCCACAGGGTGGTGGTCTGGTACACCACTGGAAGTCATTGCAATCAGGCACCAAGAACACACGGGTAAGCCCTAGGAACAGGTACGGATGTTTCATGAAGCTATATAAGCAGGTGGAAGGATATTATCTATTTATTAGCAGCAGACCTAGTCAAACAGCACTCAGAAGTCCATTAGAGTGAGGCATTTTCCTTCTAATTATTTCAGTTTTGATCACAGGTTACAGCTCCTCAAAAAATTAAAGTGAACAGAAGTGAAAATGTGTATGGCAGTGTAACTGCTGGCTCCCACCACAATGCCTGAGTTCCCACAAAGGTTTTCACAGAAGTGCAAAACTAGCTCAGAGCTCAGTTCCTTGTGAAGGCACCAAATGAATACCCAGGTTTCCTTGATTTCTTATTCCTTGGTTATAAAGTCCTTGTTTTATAAGAGGAGCCATTGCAAGTCAGCTTGTATCAGGGAGGTACCACACAAATTAGCACGGGATTATATTTATAGCATGTACCACCAACACCCTAAACATCTCTAAACAGATGAGCTATTGAGAACTTGATTCTTTAATCTCTTCAGCTTTTTTTTTGGAAGTTGAAGTTGAGCAAGATCCTATGAATTAGGTATTCTCTCCTCAAAGCAAAAAGGACCACATGAAAGACTTCACACATTCTCCTTCCGGTCCTTTGAGAGTTGGAAAAAACAGAAAACGGTCAATTTGGTTCCCCCTTAATCCTTTAAGCAGCACTAAAAGGACCTCCGAGCAGACAAATATTGTTTTTTTTTTTTTTTTTATTTTTTGACACTCTGAAGAGCCTGTACTGCTTTGAGGAGGAAAAGAGAAAAGTGATGTCTTTGGCACTGGCTGGGAAGGGGCTGTGACAGCCTCAGCACAACGCGGTTTCTCTGACCCAGAGCAAAGAGGTCTGGTTGGGACTAAATGGAGGAGGACAGTGAGGGAAAAGCAGACTGCAAGGGCTCTGCTGGGAAAAGAAAACTTAAGAGGAGTTAACATGCTGCTCTTGAGCAGCGTTTTGTAAATCTTCTAATTCCATCTTCTGAAGAGACTGCTGTATAAGAGCAGGAAAAAAAGCAAAGAACAGACCTTGAAGGTGAGAGAAACACCTCCCCTCCCACCACCACGTCCTCGGCAGGGTGCTGGGGGGCAGCTGAGAGGCACAATGGTGGCAGCATGCCCTCCCTGCAGAGCTGTGCCATGGAGCCCTCCCACCCACGGGATCACACCGTGCTATAGCTCAGCACACCACACGCTGCCCCTCCTGAACGCCTGGTCCATCCAGGGAACCCCCTTAGGATTTCTACCAGGGGTGAAAACACAGCCATGAGACCACCACCTCCTGCACACCAAGAGCAAGAAAGCACACCGAGGCCAAGAAAAAAGCCTCTCCCCAGCTCCCCTCCACCTTTCCCTCCTGCACAGAGCCAACCCTGCTCCTCCAGGAGTCACCAACCACGCCGAACACACCACGAGCTGCTCAGGACTGTTTCTGGCCCCTCTCTGGAAAGTACCTGCTGTACCGCTAGCTGTTTCTGCAAAAAGACCTATGCAAAGCCACGTGGCTTTCCTCACTTGGCTTCAGGTCTTTCTGCTAGCATGGCAAATCTGGGCTCCCATCTCAAAGGTGACAGCAGATTAGACTTGTCAACCCTGACATGCCTGGAATTAGGTTATTTTATTCAGCACCACACAGTAAGAGGAAAGAGGAAAAGCAAAAGAAAGAGGAAAAGGTAGCCCAAATGCAAGCGCTCTGCAGAGCTCTGCATACGAGATGAACCTCTTCTGCAAGATATTAACCTGTTACAGCTTAGACACCACTCTGCCCCAATAACCCCAGCTAATACCCAAACGAAAGGATTGCTGCTGACACCAGCACTGAATCACGGCTGTGAAGGGACACAGTTGCTCACTGCTGCCTGTGATCAGGAGGGGCAGCTTGCATGTATTGCTTGAATATGCCCCCTTCCAACCCAAAGGGAGGAAACCTGTTTAATTACTAATCATTAATGATAGGAGAGCATTGCCTATCAGCACTGATGATAGGTACAGAGAAGTTTTCACGTTTATGCTGCACTGCAAGCGTTAACATTGGCGAGGCTCCTATCTGATAATTGCCATTCATTTGCCAGCCCTGTCTGATAGGTGTGGGAACTGAAGAAGAAAGGTGAAGTGACACGTGCAAGGCTCCCGATGAAAGATCCCTTTTGAACCCCGGAGTTCTGGCCCTGCTCACCAAAATCTGTCTGGATACAGCACCCAGCAGACAATGCTGCCATGCCCTTCCCTTCCTTCCGTGCCCAACTAATTTCTGACAGTTTCCCTCATTCCCTTCTACCAATAGATTTCCTACATAATTGGTTGCTTGTTTTCTCCTTTGCTTGATTGTTGTGTTCTTTTTGATTTATTTCTTTATTTTAGCAACTCCTCAACCAAAACCCAGAGCCATGTCTGAGACATCCAGTTTCCAGCACGGCCCCATTATTAGCGAGATCTGGGAGGCTGGGCTCACATTGCGCTGAGAACACAAAAACAGAAATGAAAGAGGAAAGAGCAGTTAGTGCAAGGGGCCTTTCATTCAGAAGGGAGGAGCGAGCCACAGCAAATGCCTTCAAAACACTGGCAACCTGAAATTAGCCTGGGCGCGGGGAGGGGGCGAGCAGGGCAGGCAGGACCCCGTGCAGAGTACAAGCAGGTGCATTCCCCACAGCCCCAAAAGAAGGGAGCTCCTGGGCAAAGCACAGCCTAATGACCATTATTTCCAAGAACACAAGTAACTTATCTGTAAACATCACTCCCCCTACCAGGCATTAGCTGGAAAAAAAAAAAAAAAAAGAAAAAGCAGCTTTGGAGAGCGAAACTAATTACATAGCTCTCAACAGCTGGACTTTGATCATAATTACAGTGCCGTCTTCTTTTTGCATTAGCGTCTTTCAACTGCAGCTAGGTGGGCACTTCTTGGAAGGTGGAAATCCCGCCCGTTTCACATCAGTCGTTTTATGACTCAGAGCTAGCCTGGGTTTTCTGCAGCAAAGGATGAGCTCCGGCTCCCACGTTACTATCCGAATAACAATTCATGGGGTCAGGCTTCAATACAGGTGCCTCTGTCCTTACAGCATCTCCTTCCCAGGGTCAGGAGTCAGAGCACTGAGCCTGCTCTAGCATTGATTTCAGGCATTTCATGTCAATCCCTTTATAAAGGAAACAGAAGTAGAAAAACTTTGAGGTTTTGGTTTGATTCTCTTGCTGCTGAGTTTTAGCATCTTGTAGATGTTTCTGCTTAGAGGCAGAGCCGAGTCTGGATGTACCTTTCCAAGCTCACGTCAGGCAGCCGCATGCTGTGTCTGCACCCTTCATTTCTGCACAGGGATGTACATCCCGTCGGCGCCTGGTACCCCTGTGCCCCTCTCACCTGGGTGCAGCTCCAGCACCGAAGCAGGGCTAGTAAAGGAGGAGATTGCTTGTCCCCTGTCCCAGCCAAGCTGTCTGTCCTTTTGTGTGATGCAGGGAGTGCTTTTGTTTTAATAACCAAATTTTGCAAAGAATTAAATAGCCTAAATGAGAGAGATGGGGCAGAAAGTGCTGAGACTGGGACTGGGGTTGCCTAAACCCTAAGGTGCAGAGCTGCCAGTCCAGGCACCCAACTCTTTTTCTCATCTGTGGCACTGCATTACTGCACTGTTTGGATGCAGTGCGGTGAAACAACAGGCAGTAAGCATGCAAGCATTATAATGGCACATCGGTGAACCCTCCTGAACGTGATCTGCATTCATCTCTTGACAAAGGAAATGTTTCAGCTGGCTCCCACCCTGTCTGCCTGCCAGACACCCCCAAAGTGAAGGGATTCATAGATGAAGCAGTGGCAGGGGGTAAATCTAAGCCACAAATCTTAGCACTAACTGGGATTTATAACTGCTTCCCCTTCCACCTCGTCCCATGGCTCCTGGAGGAGTCAGCCTGGGACACATAACCCAGAGCCACCTCCACCATGGAAAGGAAGCCCATGTGGCCTCCAGGATCGGACAGGAACAGGGCACAGACCTACAGGGATGTCAGCATGACCACGCTCCCTCCCTTTTCAACAGGGTTTCAAACACTTTTCACGACTGCTATTTTGCCAGCATGCCTCAGCTCAGTGTTATTGGTTTGCTGTTTATATTGTCAACGCATATAATTTTAAGGAAAGATATATTCATACAGCCAGAATTGCAAAGAAGCATATCGGTATTAGCTAAATAAAGCGCTTTGACCACATCAAAGCAAAAATGTTTCAAACTGTAAAATAAATGCAATTATGAAACTGTTTAATTTTGTTAAATCAGTCAGAAGAATGTCACCCAGCGTATCATGAAAGATATCCAACTGACGGAGCTTAAAGCTCAAAGTGTGAATGTGCTCACACAGAGAAAATTATTTCGTGGAGCAACTTCCAGCTGATTTTGACCACGCAGAGCATGGCCGCTAATAACTGGACAAATGCCGCTCTCAGTTCATGAAAACAGACATGCATAACAGCTGAGACATGTTGTTACTCTAAGCCAGATCTTGATCAGGTTTTATGACCGAGGGGTGTCACAAACTTTATCCGTCCCAAGCTGTCCCGAGGCTTCCCACAGCACAATGGTCACTTACAGAAACCCCTCGTGCTGCTAAGGAGCAGCATTTCTAGAGAAAGGCCTGATTTGCTGGAGGATACAGATTTAAAGGTGAGAAAGGCCCATCCCAATAGTTCTATAAAGTACAGCCCAGGGAAATTTATTCTTTAATTCCTGCTCCCAATGGGATTTTTGCTTGAGCTGCAGTGCCAATTCTACAAACCCGCTGTTTGACACATGATGGGATGGATGGGATGTTCATAGCATCTGGAAAGCTGTCCCAGAGCTCAGGTACCCTTGCTAGTGCACCTCTGAGCTTTCCAATATTTAAATGCTATATAAAGACCCCACTGCTCCCAGCCTCGCTCTGCCCTCCCGGATGGGTGCTGCTCCAGCATTGCTCTTCTCCCGGCCACACGCAGCTCCCGGGTGGGTTTGGGAGAGCAAAGCATGGCCTCGCAGCCCCGTGTTCATGTTGTGGAAGGTCTCGCCAGGGAAACCAATACCCCCGGCCTTGTTCCACATTCCTCCACCGCAGCAGCACAGCCAAGGACCGCGCACTATGTCCCAGCTCCCCTCCTCTCCTTCCCCACCACCGGCCCCGACGAGCGCCAAGCGCAGGGTGGCACCGAGCGCCCGCACATTAAGGGGGAAAAACAACAACACTGTCACAAATCATAATAGCAGGGTGGGGGAAAAAAAATGTAGAGATCACAGTGGCCGAGCCCTCTCTTCAGCAGACAGCTATGCAACACATGCACGGTGCAGAGGATGAGTTAACAGTTAACCCTTCTGCGGATCGAATGCCGTGGTGAGACCCCAGGCAGGGGTTTTGCAAAGCACAGCCAGAAAGTAGCCTTAAAGCAGCTTGACAAGCGACTGCACTCGGAGGATTTCACCTCCCTGAACTTTACGACTGGAAAAATACCATCTACATGTCATTTACATGCTTAAATATAGTAGCTCCTATTGGGAGAAACAAACAAACCGACAATGTGATACCGTGATACCTCATGCGGACATGCTCTTTTATCTGCTGGAAAGTTATAAAACACAGCTTAACAACAAAGCTAAAATAAGAGTGGTTGTCAGGCTCTATATTGGCTGTTAAACAGAGTGAAAAAAATATTCTTTGAGAAGCACTCTCTCTTAGGAGATGTTTTTTCTTCTCTGCATCTTTTAAATGATTTATTTATCCTTTAAATTCCCAAATCTCAGAGCTTAATAATTAAGCTTATATTCTTTCCATGAGTTTTTCATTTAAAGAAACAAATAAACACACTATAGAAAGCAAAAGCAACTCTTGCATGTCCCAAAGCACCGAATAACCTTCACCTAACAAAACACAGGGAAAAGATACTATCAGCTTTCACGTTATTTATCATATATTTTTTCCTCTAACTCCAGAGAGGAAAAGGCTGATATCTTAAGCGGATGCCTATAATTAAACAGTAACCTGTTAGAAAGCCAAAAATAATAATAAGCTCCACTGAGCATGAAGAGAGCGGCACATTTTTTCCGCGTGCAGCCCAGCTGCCGCCGGACGATAGCAGGAAAGTTAACAATTACACAAGACACCAAGATCAAACCTGTGATAGGAGGGGTTTACGTCACGCTCAGAGACTCACCGCTGGATGCAGGGATCGGGGTAGTACTGCAGGGTGGTGAAAGGTGCTGCTTCAAAATTCATTTCCTTCCAGCCCCTCTTAGGGTCCGAACAAAAAAAAAGTAATAAATAGATATAAAGTCGGCCGGCTAAAAGCAATAAGGTCAAGTGGTACACGAGATACAACTTTAGAGATTTATTTTGCACTTGCAGATGGGTGGGATCTCCCGGGGACGTGGCCAATGGGATTCATCAAGTGACCCGAGCATCACCACCAGTCCCTCCTCGCCAGCTGGGCATCTTCTGCACGGATATTTTCCCCTCCTCTCAACATCCTTAATAAACTTGGGAGTACGTCGGCCACACTTGTTGTTGGGAGCTCATCTGGGGCATCTCTGAACTTCTGATCTCGCCGGTCATTGGTCGCCTTCCTGCCTGACTTCACGGTTTAATTTTGGCAGCTCTTGCGATTTTGCAGACTGCTGTGGCTGATGGTCATCCTCGTCTCCAGATGGCCGGAGTTTCCTCTGCTGGGTGCAGCACCCGCGCTGGATTTTGTCGTGCTTTAAAAGCTTTCCTGGTCAGCTCTGTGGCTAATACCTGCGTAACGTTGCCTGGGGAAATTTTCTTTTTCAGTCTCTCTCTTGTCACAGTTCAAACTGTCTGTTGTGGTCATAGTTTCAAAAGCTGAATGACAAAATATGGGGAAATTCCTCATTTAAATTTAACTCTGAACTTTTGCTCTTCTGCCTCCCCTTCCTGCCTCCCCTATCCCCCCCAAAACATCTGATGTAATTGTAAATGTTTTGCTCTGTATCTTTTCACTGAGAGTTGAGGTATTTGTGTTAGTGTTCTTAAAATAATATAAATGTTTTTCACATGGAAAATTACAATACTTTCAAAGATCCCGAGGAGAGAAGAAAAGTAAGAAATAAAGAAATAAGCATGATGTCTTTTTCAAGCCACTGAAGCCTAAAGAAACAAGAGCAAAATTAAGTCCAGGAAACCAAACTACCAAAGGTGAAAGGAAGATCATACCTTCATGAAGAAAACTACATGCCAAGAAGGGAATCTTTAATTCCCCCCACCATTTTTAATTTTTTTTTTTTTTGGTAATGACACAGATAACCATTCAGGAAAGCAACCTGCTTTATTCCCGTTTTTCCCCCTCCACAGCTCGTCCAAATAGTACAGGCTGTAAACCTATCCTGGTTTTGTGGTTTTGGAGAATGAATGAAATATGAATCAGGAGCTAAATTAAAATGGATTCCAGCAGGAAAAAATAGCATGCATATATCTATGCACCAACGGGGCCACGTCTTTAAGCAGACACATACGCTTGTGCGTGGGGAGAGGGGAGGGTGCTGCCCGATAGCTCACCTACTGTGCATCTTTTGTGCTGATGTCAGCACAAATGCCAACCTCCCGAGCAAAAGTCAGAAGCTCTCTGAGAAGGCAGCGGTTGCCTCTTATTTTTCCCCTTGTGCTCTTTCCTTGTAGGAAATTTTGGTTCGAAGAATGTCATGTGGAAACATTTTCTTTGCTGCCTGTGCCAGGGTGGCAGGGAGCTATTTCGGACTTGACATTCTCCACCCACACTCAGCCTGATAGCTCCTAACATCTGTGAATTGTGAATCCCGTAAACTTGCAGAGCTGATCCCTGCCCATGTCCGAGCAACTTTCATTATGACAAGTGGCACTTGCCAAGGAAGAGAGGCTGGAAATGAAAGCTGTGTTTATTAACGGAAGTTAAGGATTTCCTTGCTGCTAGATGCTGCTTCTGCCTGACGCAGAGTAAGCACACAGAGCAGGCAGGTCTTCTCCCCAGACAACCCATTTCAGTAAGAGCTTGGGTCCGTGCTCCCCTGGCTCTAGGACTCAGCTTCAATCTGCACCCCCAGGTATGTATATGGATAATCAGCCTGGCTGGGAGGCAGCAGGCTGGGCTCAGGCCCTTACTACAAACCATGTGGGAGCATCACTGAGACCCCATGCTTGTGCCCAGGGACAGACCAGAAACCTGCTGGATTTACTCTAGCATGGCCCTCTGGGGTCTAGCTCTGCACACGTGGTTTTATGCAAGCCATCGTGAGTGCATTGACTCTGAAAGAGTTGGCATTTCCAGCTAGATTTCAGCCTAGAAGGTGAAAGTCTCATGAAAAAGAAATGCTGAGTGAAAACGGTGGTTCTTGAGGACTTCTCTTCCATCTATTTCTCCACAGGAGCTGGAGAAGTGCCTTTCCCAGCACGATCCCCAGTGCCAGGACCAGCACGCTGGGAGCAGGGAAAGGCTACACAACTCCCCTCCAGGGATTCAGACTTGCCCTTCTGATCTTGGCCAGTCTCCTCACCTGGCACGTGCCCAAATAACGCCGTGTGGTCACATCGCTCATCCCAAGGGCCCTGTGAAGTGCACAGGCAGCTCCTGGAGCTGGTGCTGCTGCGCTGCCTCTGCTGCTGAAGATGAACCTGACCCCGGCTCTTCCGCTGCATTAACTCCACACAGCAGCAAAGGTATAAAAAGCCCCGCTCAGCAATATCTGAAGGAATTTTGCTAGGAACATCCAACATCAGTATGCCCTTCCATGTGCCCTTTGCTTCCTCGGACCCATTAAGTACAAGTTTGTTACAGCCCAAACTACCAAGCCTGCGATTCCTGCTTTCAGTGCTGAACATGTCTAGCAGCATCCCAGTCTAGAAGAGGCAGTTAGTCTCCAGCTTGTAATTCACACCAAAAGAATATCTTCTCTTGAAAAACCATAATTAACTTAAAAAAAGCAGCACCACATAATTGTAATGAGTAGTAGTAGCTTGGAGCAGGGCTCTCTTCTCACTCACAAGGCACCAGTGGGAGGGGGTGTCTAGCAAGGACATTTCCATAAGAACTTCAAAAGGGGCCACCAACTGCCCAAAGTCCTCACCAGCCCTCATGCCAGGGGTTGGGCAAATGCAAATGGTTCCCAGTTTGGCTCATTTTGGCAGTGCGCACAGCATCGGGCTGCCTTTCCCAGAGAACTGGACGTTTTCAGCCTCCCACAGAGATTTGGCTATGTTTTGAAATGGCTGAAAAGGTCCACCTTCTGCTTCTCCCAGCTGCAAAAATGGAGCCATGGGAGCCTGCTGGTGACAGTGGGCAAAAACTACCTGCGAGAGTGTCCTCATCCCTCTCGCCCAGCCCCGGCTTCCCCTTTTCCCCTTGGTGACAGCCAACGCTGAGCTGTGGGTTCCCAATGAAGAGCGATTCGGGATGAGTTTGGGCAGAGATATCAGCCTTTGCAGTCAGACCGCGTTGAACTCCTCTCAGCTGCAGGGCGCTCCTTGCATAGCACAGCCCGCAGTGGAAACACAAGCCACAGGGTGTGTGCATGTGCGTATTGCCAGTGCCCCATGCATAGCTGGGAGGCTCGCAGGGCTCAGTGGTATTTGGCCAACCCCATTCGCACTGCCTTGGAGAAAATCCACTGGGAGATGGAGTTCTTGCAGGAGCAGACCTCAAAGGTGGTCAGCTCACGAGGAAAAGGGGCTTGTGATATCCCTGGCTTTCATTGCCCTTCCTAAGATGTCTCCAGGCTGGTTCAAGGGTGATGCTAATGCACCAGCAGCAGGCACGTGGCCTGCAGGAGGAGGGTGGAAGCCAGGGTGTCAGAGATCTGTCTGGCTAGCGGATTTACAGCCAAGCCTCCAGTGCCTGCGGAAAGCAGGCGGCATGGGGATATGCGGAGGAAGCATGTGTGTAGGTGGGCAAGAATGCGGGGCATTGCTCCGCCGCCACTGCTTCCACGTCTGGGAAAGAAGAACGGGCAGAGAAACAGCTGTGCACTACTCTCCCGTTACCCCTCCGTGCACCCACCCTCTCCTCTTCAGCTTCTCGTTGCGATGAGCATGAGAAAGTTTTAGCAAAGGGACTCCTAAGGATTTATGATGGTCACCCCACCACCAGCCAAATCCAGTGCCAGGATGCATGCCAACCCCTGTCCTGAGCAAGGGTGAAGTGGAGAGAAACAGCTCCCCGACATCTCCGTGGCTCCGGTCCTGATCCATGGGTCTGGGGACATCTGAATGGGTTGGAGCTAAGGAAGACAGGGAAGGGGAGATGCCAGCTTTGTTCCTAGCCACTTCTGCAACTGCTGGCTGCAGGGTTTGCTTGGAATCAACCCCACCCGCTGCACTAGGGGATGAAACATTTCATTCGCAGCGTGGGATTTCCAGGGGAGTGGTTGTGGTCTTCCTTTTTTCTTTATTTTTTTCTTTCCTTTTTTATTAAGTTAAAATTAATTTCTTTCAAAAGCAAGCAGTTTATCTGTGGGATATTTGGGGATTTATATTTATTTATTTTTGTTAGAAAAATTTGGAGAGGGAAATAATTCCTCTTTGCTCCAAGCAATAAAAAGTCTTTATCTTGGATAGCCAAGGGGAAAAGGTCACAAAGTGTTAATGTCCCCTTTGAGCACATTTTCTAATTTCAACTACATTTTACTAATATTTAAAGGTTTCAAAGATATTAAAGTGTTCAGAATTTCACAAACAGAATGAAGCAGGGGAAATACACCTTATCACTAACTCCAGTGAAAGGAAAGAGGTAACAGGTATGGCCCTCACAGACTTCACAGGATCTACCCAAATGCCACAACGATGGGAGAAGCTTCCGCAGCTTTTCACATTTTCCCTCCAGCTGACAGCGATCACTTGTCCCACTGCTCCAGAAATGTCAGACCTCTGGCTTTTGGCTCATACAAGCCTTTGCCCCTGTCATCCCCAAACAAAGAGTCAGGGACTCAGAGAACAACAAACTGAAAAAAACCCTGCAATTTTATACAAAACTTTCCCCCACCACATTCTGTCCAGCTCCTGGACACTGGAGCTCTGCACTATGCTCCTGTTGGCTGCCAGCTGTTACCTAGGGCTAGAAGGAAATGCAGGGAACACCATTCAAAGCCTCCTCACAGAGCAACCAGACCTACTTTCAGAGCTGTCTGGTTGCCGCTGGTGGCGCGTCTGTCACATACGTATTGTCAGAGCACCATCCACCTGCAGTAAACAGTATAGGCTGCTGCTGCTCTCTGAAAGAACAGCAAATGAGGCACAAACCAAGTTTGTCCCCAGGACCCTGTCTCAGCAGGGACTCAGGTGACAGGGACTGCAAGAATGTGACTATCCTAAGGCTGAAGTCTTGCACATTCTGCCGCCACATCACCACTTTGTAGTCTATCTGTCCATCAGGGAAGAATGTGAGACAAAGATAAACCAGAAACAAGGCCAAAAAGTAGGCTTCCGTCCTACAGCCAGTTTCCCATTAGTGCTTTGGTCCCTGCCCTGTCCCCAAGAGCCGGCAGGACACTGTGCAACTCTTACGGGAAACTCCCATCGCTAAAGACGGAGAGGGAGAGACAGAGCTGCTGGGCAGAGGGAATTTCCCTCCCTGACATCCCCGCAGCTGCGCCACCATCTCGAGGCGTCCCCGAGACACAGCGGGGCCCCAGCCTGGGCTAAAGTGGGGCTGGAGGCTGGGACAGGTGGCAACACCCCGCCGTGGGGTCTGGATTGCATATCAAAGCGGTGGCAGTGGCTGTGTAGGTGGAAGGCTTGGCCTCCCCATACAGCTGCCACGCGACATGTCTGGCATTCTGGCCAAAACTGCGCCACAAATACACACGGCGTCATCGCGCCCGCGGGGCCGAGCCCAGGTTGGGGACAGAAACCCCGGTGGCTGCATCCTCCAGCTCTGCTGCGGCACCGTGCAGCGGGGTGGGTGGCAGAGCAGGGCACGACCGGCAGCTCCCTGCTCTCATCTTTCACTTTGCTAGCACAGGCTCACCCTCAGCCTCTCGCCCCAGACCTGTTCCAGAGTTTTCTGATGCCCTCTGCTCCAGTCTCCCAGCTTTCACCGTCAGAAGCCACAGAGGCTTGTGAAAAGGTATCAAGGCTGTTTCTGTAGTCCTGGTGACGGCCGGCAGCACCAGATCAGAGTTAATCAAAGAAGAAATTTGTTCTATGTGAAGCAAGGTGAAAGCTTTCAGCAAGTTGCCTGTATGGAGAGATTCATGCAGAGAAACTCACTAGCAAGGATGGCATTTGCTGTCAGCTTCAATGCAGGAAACAAAACTGCTGTGGACTGAATATTGCTGTATCACTTGTCTTTCACTCCCTCTAACTTTTTCCTTGTGAGTCAGAGCTGAGCTAAATCTTCGCAATGTCTCATTATTGCTGCTATTGTCCCCTGGTGTTTCCTTATCTCCGCATAATCTGCACACAAGCAGAAACGTCTCTGCCTTTTTGGCAACTTCAGAAAATAAATCCTCCATGCAGAAGCATAGGTCTCAATAGATTTTCTGATTTCCAAACAGAATACACCAAAAACTCATTGCTTGGCTGGCAGGACTCTTGTTCCCAGCATTAAGGCTATTGCAATCCAAGGTGTGAGCGCAGCTCCTGCAGGCATACCCAAACTAATGGGATTAAAGTCAGTTCAAGAACCAGTAGCAATTAAAACAAAAACACCCAAAACATTAACCACAAGCAATGGAAGCCCTGGTTGCAAACCTGCACATCCTCTGCTGAAGCCTGCACTTCCACACTTCCCCAGCCGGCAGTAGTCAGCTCACCAGGATTACCATGGACGTGGGTGTTTTCACACAGGTAGGATTTGCCCTCCTGACTGTGCTGGGGATGCAGCCCGACAACACTGCTGGTAGGGACACCAGGACCTTTCCAAGGCTTACAGCTTGCAAAACAGTAAAGAGGGCAGTTCACCCTCAAGATGGAGAGCAAAACCCACTTTATCAGTGACAGCGAAACATACAGCCACTAAAATGAGGGTTTGGTGTGGCTTGAGTAACGTGAGAGTTAATAAAACTTTTTTCCCCCCTCTTGGAGCAAAGATCAAGAAAGCTGAAGAGCCAGTGTTTCATGTCTTTATGGAGAAGATAATGACCTAGGGTAAGTCTCTTACATTCCCCCCATCCTTGCACTTTGATGTTAATAGCCCATGTAAGCAGCCTTGGGAAAAAAAAAAAAAAAAAAGAAAAAAAGAAACTAATGTGATATAATCAAAACTCTGCACATTTTTTTCCTAAAGTGAAGATTAATTTCTGCTGTGACCCAGCCTAAACACCTCATATATTGCAGCCTTGAAGCAGGCAAAGGATTAATCCTCTGCCCCAAGCTCTCAGCCCAGCCTCTGGCTTTTCAAATCAGGGCAAATTGCCCCACTGCCACAGGACAGGGTAAGCCGGTGCTGCTCTTTGCTAGGAAGCAGACCTGCCAGAAGCACCAGGCTGGCGGGGCGATGTTGCTCAAGGTCCTCACCCAGCCCAACAGCGGGACCCTACCACACAGGCAATCCCTACACTTTAGAAACCCTCCTCCTCAGGGGTCAAACCTCCGGGGCAAGAGGCGCAGCGTACAGACTCCCTGACTATTTGCGACAGCTCCTTGCAAGAAATGACCTCCTCACATTGCTGGAAACACAATGCATTCGGCAGCACGATGCCCCAGTGGGGAGCAGGCTCAGCAGTGCCCCTGTGTTGCTGTCCAAGTCCAGGGGCCCACTCCCACGAGCCCTGGGGACCCTCTGTGGGGTCTCGCTGCTGCTTCTGTCTTGTTGGGCAGCACTTCAGAAACTGTCTGTTTGGGAGAAGGGATACATGTGGGATTTTTTTCACTTTTTTTTTTTTTTCTTTTATCTTCCTTCCCTGCCTTCCAGTTTTTCTGAAGAGTCCTTTGGGAATAAGTCTTAGCAATGCTAAGCTGGGTCTCTCCATTCCCCATCCTCTTACCGCACCTAAAAAGGCTGAGCAAACCAAATCCAGCCCTTCACATTACCTCTCCAGCCCCTGTCTTTCCATAGCCTTTTCCAGGGGCTGCTTAGAGCCCATCATCTCCATGGGTACAACAGCAGAGTTCAGCTCTGCCTTTCAGGGATGTACTGGCTCTGGAGAACAAGGTTCTTATATTATTGTATAAATATATGTTATATATATTATATAATATGTAATAATATTATACAATAATGTAAGACCAAAGTTCTTATATTAACCCCCAGACCCATATTTGGGACAAATACAGAGCTGGGGAGCATTCCTGATTTTTTAAGTCACCCTTCCCAAGGGGAGGATACCGAAGCATGGTATAAGTCACTCAAACAACATCAGAAAACCTTAATGCCACCGGCCTCCCTCTACAGGATTCCCTGGCAGCATGCAGAGTCTACATTTGCTCTGTAGCAGCTTTTGCAAGCCCCGTGGAGCCCACCTCCCACACACACACAGCTCCTGCACCCAAATCCACCGCAGCTTGAGACAGAAGCGGGGAGACAACTGAACTCTGCAGACAGGGGAATTATGCCATGCTCGTGGCACGCTGTCACACAGCCATCGAGCAGTTACCGGCTGCGTGCCAGTAATCCCCAGCAAACAGCAGGTAATTGGGGCTCCCTTCACCCTGGCTACACAAGAGGTGCCACCCAGGTCCTCCTGGGACAGGGCTTGGAGGAGCAGGGCCACCCAGGGCTGATCTCAGCTTTGAGGAAACCTGCCGCTCCACTCAGCCCTTTCCAGTCTGCTGGAAGCGAAGGAGAGGACACGTGGCTGATCTGTTCGTGAATGTCCCAATATCCCACGTAAATGCAGGTGAATGTTTTAAATCATCTGAGAAAACGGGGAAGGGAAAATTAAGACAGCTTGCTCGTAACAGCATTTTCTCATCTCCATTTCTGGAGACTGAGAAGTGCGCTTGTCCTCCTTGTGGAAGAGCTGGCCTCTTGTACACTTGGCAGGTTGCATTACAGCCTTCCCTCTGCCCTAAATATATATAAATACATAAAAATCACTTCCAGTCTACAAAAGCCCAGGCCTGCACTGCTCACAGTAATGTCTCTCTGTATTTCTTTGTCTGGCCCCTGCTCCTAGCCCAGTCTCCCAGGAAATGAGCAGCTTTTCCACTTGCTTCCGGTCTACTGCCATGAGGTGTCTAATGACCCATGCTTGAAAGCGGTGTTAAATATACATTAAATTATTATTACTGATAATGCCATTTAAAGCAGCTTTATAAATAAAATGTATTCCTAAGAACACATAATTAATGGCTCTTTCTAAATAACTTATCCTAAAGCATTAACAATCAGTTATTAAGCAGACAGGCTTTAAAAGCCTTTGCTACTACAGATTGCAACATGCAGATCCTGTGCTGTTAAAACAATTCAGGTGCCTTTTTCACATATGATTTCAAGTAACTAATGTAAACAAGACCACACAATATAACTTAATGCATAGCAATCAAAAATTTCCCCACAGTCCTTTAATACAGAGCCACATCCCTACGTAAGAAATGATGCAACAGACTTTCCCTGAAGTCCCAATTCCTACAATTGAAGCTTAAGCTCAGCAAAGAAAGAATTAAAATTATTTGGTTGCTGCTGAATCACTGGCTGCATTGGGTTATTTTACTGTGCATTAGACTTTAATTATAACTAAGCTCTAGCCATCTGTTCTTCTCCCTAATTATACGTGCAACAAACATTTCACAACTCCTACCGTTAAAGAGACCTAAGAGAGCTCAGTCTATGCTGTACAAGGTTGGCTTCATCGGGACCCTTTGCACTCGTGTTAAGTGCTTAGGAAGAGGAAAGCACGCTCTGCAGATGAAGCCTGCAGTTGCTATTAATCCCAGAGGGCCTTTGCTACAGCAGCTTTCACATCTCTTGAAAGGACTGGGAACCTCCCTCTGCCAGGGCACAGAGAGCCCCATTAGTGCTACCTGCTGGTGGCCTCCAGCCCCGACCTCGCTGGTGCCATAAGAGCTCTGCACAGGGAAGAACAATTCTCATCTCCTGCTAAAGGCTCGTGCCCTGGAGCCTCATCAGTTACAGCATTTCAGAAAGGACTCAGGCAGACAATCTCTGGTCTTTTTTTTTTTTTTTTTTTTTTTTTTTGCTATGGAGGCTGAAGGTGGTTCCACACCTGGCTGTCCACCTGGCTCCTCTTGGTGTGGTGCTCATTCCTACATCACAAGTATCCTAGTCCCTGTCAGTGCTTCAGCTGTCTCGCTTCATGAACCAGCATCCCAGCCACCACCAAGAAAGGTGGCACTGTCTTTACGTGTCACGTTGTGAACAGCATCAGCTAAAGACAAGGCCCCCACCCTACCCCTTGGTGCCTGCTACAGCATTAACACTCCCAGCCAGGCAGGTAAATGGTGGTTAGCCCAGGTGGAGAAAGCTGCTGCAGACTCTGAAGCCCCTCAAACACCTTCCCAGCACCTCTGCCCACTACCAAGAGGCAGGGCTGCCTGACCGTGCCATCTCCTCCCTCCCTGACCAGAACTGCAAGCAGACTTACAGCCACGGGGTGTGCAGGTGCCTATGCAGGCTGCCCAGGCAGCTGCCCGGCGTTTTATAATTACTCACACCACCACTGACCTAGGCCATCCCTTGACCGGCAATAAAGCCAGATGCCCAGCAAACTCCAGAGCAGTTATGCATCACAAAAAGATTTTGTTCCGCAGCAGTACTCTGCAACTGTGTTCATGCCCTGATGTGGAAAGAAAGGTGACTTCTTTTCAACTGTGCCAGCGGGAGATGGGTTGTTCTTGTGTCTGGGGACACCATGGAGAAAGTGCCCAGGAGAAGAAAATACTGGATTGATAGGACCTGAAATTTGAATGTTTATATTTGTTGGTGTACCAAAGAAATAAAGCTTTGTAGAGAAAAGAGAGCTAAGGAAGGGAAGAATAACACAAAAGAGCCCACAGTTTTCACGGTGGGATTTTGCATATTTGCTTTTATTTTAAATTATCTTCTCTCCTGCATCCCCAATAAGTTTTTAGATGAAATCCAGTGGTTTTCTCACCACAACCATATGCAAGGCCTTCTTTCCATTTCAGTCTGCTTAGGTATGTGCCCAGACTTTCACTCTGAATGTAATGTCAAAATGAATTTAAAAAAAAAAAAAAAGAAAACAACCAACCAACACTGCTCTGCTGTGCTTTGACAAGGACCCAAAACCACCACGTTTCTTGTGGTTTTCTTCTAAAATCATTATGACAGGGTTGAGTGGAATCACGAGGCAGGTTTGCTGAGTGGTTTGGTTCTGAGAATATAACAGAGTCCAGAGTCAGAGCATTTATCTCTGGCATCGGGGCAAGGGACCACGGTGTGGGTACACATAACCATGTGCGTGCATGTCCTGGCCCCCAGATGGTTGTATATCACACAAGGTGATAACATGCACACTGAGAACAACTCTGCAGGAGACACCAGGCATGGAAAGAAGCAATTTTCTATGATTTCCTTGAAGTTAGTTGCAGAACTAAAGCCAGAAAGTCCTGCTCCATAATTCTAGCTCAACTTCAACCCACAGACAAATCAACAGCAGAGTAACAGGAGCTGCTCTGACCTGGAGAAGCAGACCAAAGCTTACCACTTTCCAAAAATCTCCCAAAGCTTTCCACAGCCATATGCTGAGTTCCCTTTGGCCTCAAACAAGCCACAGTCTTACTTATCTCTGGAAATCTCCTGCAAACTGGTGGCTTCCCCCCCCACACACACACCGAGATGACTATTTGGGTTAGACTTTGATCCAGTGACCACCAGAGGAGTGACCAGTGCCAGCTCCCACAAGGGCAGCCCACGGATGAGAGCGCAGCCTGAAATTCAAAGCTCAAATGTAAGCGGAGGTGAAATGCAAGCAGAGGCACAAAACCAGCATTAACAGGACACATGGCACCTAGATCTGGGCTGAGAGTTTGTCCTTATTCGAGTCACAACAGAATTCTCACTGATTTAAGGTTTTTGCTATGGGGATAATCTCTTCAGTTTAATTAACAGGCAACAGCTATATCTTTCCGCTTTTGGCACTTTCCCATTTTGCATGCCATGGGGAGTACTCAGCAAGCAAGCAGCCTAAGGAAAAGGTATTCAGAAATCCCTCTTAGCATAGGAGCTGACATCGTGAGCAACTTTCCCTGTGCTAAGAGGCTGGCATAGACACCGTGAGCAAACATCTGCAAGAAAGTCCGATTAGGGAATCTGCCTAAGGAGATTAAATAATTCACCGTAGCATTTTTCAAGAGCTAAATTAAAAGGGAAACAATCTCTTAATTTGAATTATTTTTTCCTTACATAACAGGATAAAAAATGCTTACTTTTCTTCCCAGAAATGTGCAATTTTATTCAATATTATTTCTGTTCCTGGTCTCCCTTTTTCCACCCAGTCGGTTTCTGCATCCACCTGGAACTGCCCTGATCAATATTGTAAGCGCAGAGAAAGGAGGAAAGCAGCGCAGTGAAAGAGTGCAGCCCAAATGGGAGCTGTTTGCTTTGAGTCAGCACATCAGATGTATGTTTTTACTCACAGATGTAATACAAATTCTGAATCAAAAGCCAGGATTTTCCCCACCCACCACTCTATATTCACTGAGCTTCGCCAAGCAAACCATCGTGCTAGGAAATTAACTTATGCTCCCTGCATAGCAAGGACAGCTGCACTGCACTGAAGATACACTAACAATCTACACTAACAATGTAGATTTTTATTGATTTTGGCTGATCTCAACACTGTTGACCTCAGGACGTGTGATACTAGATGGAGATGAAGATTAATGGTGAGGAATCTGGATGAGATCGATTACCAGCTTCTATAGACACGGATTTGGTGTGTCTGTGGGATAAGAACATTGTCTTCTGAGCAGACACATAGCGAGCTCTGCCCTGACCAGATAAGATCCAGCTCAGGACCAAAAGCCATGTAGATACGTGAGCATGGCTGAAAGCCCAGGCCAATAAACCCTGATCCTCAGCCATGCCCAGCACCAGCACAGCCACACGGCTCAGAGCAGCCTGGCTTTTGGCCAGACCGACCAGATGGAGCTCACATCTGCCTGCAAACACTGCACGGCCATCCTCTCTATCAGGTGAGGTGTGATCCTGTGCTTGGGGTGTGCATCATCCCTTGTGATGCATCCAGCATCACCTCAGGCCAGGCCATCAGTAAACTGTAGGAGAACTACCTGCACATTTCATGGTGGCTGAGAACTGTGCAGTCCAGGCTGGAGAATGCATTCAGCAGTTTCAGGCTGTCCTTGGGTGCTGCAGCTGACCTAAAGCAAGTGATCTGTGGGTGATTGGATAGCAGTAAACGAGTCATCCTGCCTGCAGGGGCAGAAAGCAGCATAAATAAGTGAATTACAGTAACTTTCCAGAAAAGAAGAGAGGAATAAGTGGAGACCTGCTCTGAGATGAGTAACTGGATGGAGTCATCTGCCCTAACCGCAGTGCACCTGCTCTCAAGCTCTCTTGCTCCAGCCCTCAGCACCCTCACCTCTCCTTTCCTGCGCTGCCACATCAAGGCAAGCACCAGGCACCTCGCTGTGCCCCAGGCAGCTTGAGAATTCCCAGAAGTGCAGTCATGAGCAGGGAAAGGGGCAAAGCTGGGACATGGAGCTGGGAAGGGTAAGAGAAAGGGCAAGGAGCCTTGGGGCTCCTGCTCCCGTTGTCAGATGGAAAGGTAAAAGAGCAACGGCCCCTTTCTGAAAACATCCACTGCCCAGCAGGAGCTATGGGCCAAGTTTGCCCCAGCAGGAACACAACTGGTGCTTTTTAGCCATTAGCACAGCTTTCCAGGGCACCAGTCACAAAGAAACAGGGAAGAAGTTTTGCCAGGACTGCTTTGCCATGTTGGCAGCTGGCTAACACAGGCAACTGCCTGTGGTTGCAGTGAGCCCTAGAGGTAAGAACATCAAAATGGCTCTTGCTAGGTGTTTCTGAAGAAAATCAAAGGGGTTTGGACCAGCTGAAAGGTTTACAAAAAGATGTGTAAGAGTGGGAAAAAAAAAAGACAAGTAGGAAAAGCAAGTAGGAAAGCAGCCCTGAAGCAATGAAAAATAGGAAAGCATGATTATAACAGACAGCATCCAGCACAAACGATAGGCTGGAGTGCCAGAGTGAAGGCTGTAAGGCCTCTCTGAAGACACGCTTCAGCACAGGTCTCTTCCAAAGCTGAAAGTGTAGGTGTAGAAACTGAGGCTGGCAGAAACGTGTGAAATGTGCAACAGATCTGAGGCATCTACTATTCACAGTAGCCCTCTGAAGATTTTTTTATTATTATTTTTTTTTTTTAAGTTGTGCTATCCTCCTAGAAGGCCACTGAAATATGCCAAAAAAATGGATAGGAGCAAAAATCAATCTACAGATGTGTCAGGGAGTGTCCTAGCAAGGACACACTGTCATTAGTCTAGTTTCTATCAGGTGTCAGTATAAGCTATTCCTTTCCTTTCAAATAAGGTCAGGTGGCATAAGAAGTTACCATTACAGTTCTCCGGTATTGATGGGCCAAGCTGAGGTAGGGCAAGCACTGCTGTGCTTGACGTAGAACATGTACTGCAACTTAAATGTCTTAAATTGGTCATACGGTCATGACCTTTTATCTTCAATGAATGTGCCTTTGCAACAGGCACCATCACAGAGGGCTTGGGCTCAGTAAGTCAGGTCAATCAGTTCTGCAAATGCCACACGGTTTCCTTACAGGCTCGTTCTGATGCAGCCACACGTGCACATAAACGTCCAGTGAAGGAGCAAGCAGAGCCCATAACACATGCACAGCAAGGGATGTTCTGAGGAAAAAATCATGAAGAAAGTTCTCAACTGCATGCTAACTCAGACGCCAGCAACCATGAGGCTCTTTCTTCTTGATGAACCCTTTCTATCTGTGAGGTACAATACATTCTCAGAAACGCTGGGCTCAAGCACTAAGCGTGCTTTTTAGTGGAAATGACCTGCTAGGTATTGAACGCTGTGAGTTAATTGCTGGTGTCAAGGAAGAACAATTCATACAACACTATTCCAGAAACATCAGAACTCAAAATATTAATCTATGGCTTGCAAATGAACGTCACTCCAATTACTGAGATGTTAACTTGTGTTTGCCAGAATCCCCGGGGCTCCTATAGGTGTGAGGAACAAGACAGCCAAGCTGTTCTGACCCAGCATAGCACCGGGAGCACACAGGGCTTCTACAAACTAAATAGGAACAGAGAAAAGCTCCTCCTGCCAGAGACAGGCAACTAAGCGCTGCGGTGACATTGTCCTGCTCTGGCAGAACAAGATGAGAACAAGCCACATGAAAGTTAATTTATCTATGCTGGAAAACCAACTGAGGCTGGTATTGTGAAACACTGTCACCTACCCCTCTGCAGAGGCTCCTGCTCAGCCGCTCTGTTCCTGACCAGAAGCAGCTTTAGCTCAGAGCAGTTCAAAGACAGCTCATCATCCCTGGGCAACTCATCCTCTGTTTTGCAACCTTGTCCCCATCGGGAGTGATTCTGTGCACTGTGCTTTGGAAGACAAAGCCCTGGTTCCTAGACAAATTCAGCCTTTCTAAAGCAAGATAATTATACCCAACATCATTAGCAACAAAACAATTAATTCCTAATTCCCAAGTGCTCACACAAATAAGATGGAGATAAGAAAAAGAACAAACCCTTTGAAAATGCAGCAGAGCATAGGGTGCCTGCATACGCCTCACTTAATTATCTATTCAAAAGGAACAAAGCATCTTCCGTACTGTGACTCCAAAAATTAATTAGTCTCAGTTCTCATTAAATAATGATCCAGTTCAGCTCTAATTAAATTAGGCTGCCTTTGACAATCAGTTGCTGTCAGCTGTAGCAGTCTAGTTAGGGAACATAAGCAGCTCTTCCCAGCATCTCTCCCAGGTGTCAGCGGAGGCAGGGAAGCTGGCAGCCTCCTGCAGCCCCTATCCTGCACCAGGGCACAGCCAGGATATGCACAGGCCACGGGTACAGCTGGTGTGCCTGAAGCCTCCTGGACTTCAGGTCTTCTGTCACAAGAACTAATGCCTCGGGGTGACCTAAGCTCTCTGCAGCAAGACGACATGCACTCGGCATTGTATTTCAGCATGATCTGCTTTTTCTCCCTGTTGCGTTTGGCCACAGGTGCTCCACATATCTCTGTCCTCCTTTGCTCTGGCTGCCCAAGGATACTGGATCAGCACTCATCCTCATCAAGGTTTCTCAAACCAAGAAGTAAAACAAACACGTTCTTGGCTTTTGCTAGAGGAAGGAAAACATGGAGGTTCTGCCCAGTCACACAGAGCTTCCTTTAAAATGGATGGGGGGGGTGGGGGGGAAGTTTCCCACAGTACCCTGTCATCACTGATGCTAACCCAAAAAACCCGCCCTGCAGGGGTTCAACCCTGACTTCAACATGCATTCCCTCCTGCACAGAGGCTTGGGGATGGTAGGGAGCGGGATGTGCTCAGGATGGAGGGATCTCAACCACAGCAGCATCCTGCTGGCCTGGTGCTCTGCAAGTCTCATTAACCTGCAGCTGAAACACATCAATTTGCTTCCTGCATTTTCTGCTCTTCCTTCCAGCCTGGAACAGAGTGAAGGGATAGGACCAAGACTGGTCTATAACAGGGCCTGAGGAGCTGTCACAGCAGACCAGGCTCACCAGGTCTCTGCCTGGAGCACTTCACCAGGCTTCAACATCATCCAGCTTCGGAAGACCCCAAGACAAAGTTGTTAGTCTTGCAGTTAGTAGCCTAGTGGTTCGTCTTCCATTAGTATGTTTAATTTTAAACAGCAAGAAGCTTTTTGTATCCACTGCTTCCTCTAGTAAACAGTTGCATGGTAAAACTGCTCAGTGTGCCACGATGAGCAACTTAAATAAGATGAAAGAACACACATCAGTGACTTTCAGACACCGTCTCCTTTGGGCTGCTCTGGACTTGGCATCTGCCAGCCTGATTTTAAACTTTAGCTCCTGAGACTAAGAACACATGAAGTTCACCTTCTCCACGCTGCTCACCAGCTCATCAGTTAAGTGACTCCTGATATTACTTACCCTCTCTCTCACAATTTATTTTTTTTAGTTCCCACCTGCTTAACCATTTCTTTTATAGAAAATGCTTCAAAAGAAGTGATCGATGATTGAAGACATGAAGTTTGACCAGAGATCCAAACACTTCCCAAAAAACACTGGGAAATACAAGGGTGGGGAACAGCCACACCGAAGAGCTTTTTCTCCTGTAACACTTTACAAAGCACAGAAGAAGGAGATACAGAGGCAGGGAGTTTAGAACTGTTTATAGATCAGCAGCAGCAAACCACAGATAAACATTCCAGAGAGTTTACATAATAATCTGTGTTGATGTGCTGCCAATAAAACGTGACTGAATAGTAACCTCGTAAAATGAAGTCCAACTGTCCAGTGAATAGCCACTTTATTATTCAGTCTAATTCAAAAAGTTCATCTCTGTAAATGAGCATATGACCATCTCCCTGGCACTCTTGCACCTTTATTTCTCCAGGTGCCACTCAATGACAATATTTTTTTGGTAAATGCCTGCTCCAGGAGAAAGGCAAATGGACCTGCTGCTTCCCCAGCCACTCATTTCCCAGGCAATTGATGCAGCTCCAAACCCCACCAGACCTCCACGCTCAGATCTGTGGAAACTTGCAGTGTTCCTGCAAGTTAAAATTACCCTGAACTCCCTGAAATCTGAGAGCTCCCAGAGTGCCCCTACATTAAGGAGATTACACAAAAATGTGAAATGCTCAAGCCATTTGAAATTGCCATGTGATCAGCATAGGGTAAAGGGACATTACTGGACTGCTTTGAATGATTCTGTAAAGCCTTGTAGCTTGGGGTTCAACGATCACTAGAAGATGTACACACATCCCTTAGGAGGTATCAGGCAGATGGACATGGGCAAAGATTGTGTCAGAGAGAGACTCCTTGGATCAGGTAAGGTGTGTACAGCAACTACATCCCGATGAGGCAACTCGCTTCACTTGAAAAGGCCTTCTGGGGATCAGTGAACAAAAATCATTCTGTACAAGACTATAAATGTTAGATTTTATATATATATTTATATATATATATATATATATGGTGGTGCTAGTTAGGAATGGGAGAACCTGGGGAGCAAGAAAAAAAATAAAGAACCAAAAAGACTTGCAAAAATTTAGACATTTCCTCAAACATAAGTAAAAAGAATGTGTTCCCACTTACAGCCCTGTAGCACATGTACAGAAACCCCCAGAAAGCTGGTAAGATGCCTTCCTTCAGGGACTGGGTCACTGTGTTACAGTGCCTGAATGCTGTGTTCTCACCTCCCCTCACAAGGGTTTGAGCAGACGGTACTCTCTGTGCAAGAAAACTGTCCAGTTCCCACCACTGCTGACAGAGGTTCAGAAAAATACTGAATTCCTACAAGTTCTGTACTACCCAGTGGCTGGGTAGAGAGAAACCACCACAGGAGCCCCATGCTCTTTAAAGGGAAGAGATACAAGATGTGGTTTTGCTTTAATAGATACGAGAATTTGTACATGAGAACATTTATAACGCTGGATGTAGGAGAAGTACCAATGGGAGAGACTATTTTATTAGACAACAGGGAATCCACTCCTCCATCAGAGGATCTCTCTGCTTTGGACTTCCAGTGCTTATTATTGCATTGCAGCCCCAATACAGTGGGCTGGGGAAAGAGAAGGATCTAGGGCAAAAGTAAAAAAAGTTAAAAAAAAAAAAAAAAAAAGCCTGCACTAACCACTAGATAAAGCCCTAGGAAATCTGGCTTCACTGTCTTTGCCAATCACAGAACTACTTGCCTGTAGTTAAAATTGAAAAATGTCTTGATCTGTCTCAGCACGGAAGGAGGAGAGCCTGGGAACGCGCTCATTTTACACACCTTTCTTTCCCACTAGCATGAGAGGGAAATGGTGCTGGTGGTTTTGCTGCAGAAGGAAGCAACACTGGGCTCGCACCCCAAAGGAAAGAGCTGGCCTGGTGACACCAAGAGCAGATGGGTTTGCAGGGTTTTCCCAGCAGACACAAGCGACACAAAGTGGTTTTCAGCTGTGCTGCAGCACTCGTTACAAACACTTCTGCATCACTGAAACTACAAGTGCTGGGCTTTTGGAAGGATGCAGTCCTGAACAGGAGCCAACACTGTACTGTGCTCCAGGGAACAGCCATGCACTTGTACCCCTGGCCCCAGAGACACCCACCTCACCACTGAAAAAAAGAGTCATCAGTGGGCTGTAGGATTAATTGCTTCAGAGATGTAAATTTGGACGAGCTACTGCATGGGCGTGTTATTTTGGATGCTAAGTATCCTTTCAAGTTTGTATCATTTGTTGCATTAAGGGAAAAGGAGGCAGGGAAGGAGGAGACTGAATTCCCCAGCTGAAGCAGAAATACAGCTTCTCAAGCCGCAAAACGAGGGAGTGTGCAATGAGCACATCCCAGACTCAGAGCAGGGGGTGAGGGCAGAATTGCTCTCCTCTGAAGGCTCCAGTTTGAGTGGGGTGAGAGATACATGGTGGACTTTGACTTGGCCCACAAGTCACAGAAAGAGGGAACACCCTGTTCCTGGTAAGCTAACAGAGCAGAGGCTGTCCTGCCTCCTTTCCCTGAGCGCAGCTCTAGATCCAAAGCTTTTTCAAAGCCAGTGAAAGAAGTACCCAGAGCTCAAATTTATGCAGCGATGACAAGCTGCAGAAGGATTCCACTTCTTACATTGCACATATGATGATTTCAAGGAGCTTATGACTTCTTCTAATCAAAAGCCATTTTCACCACAACACTCAAAGCCTTTGTGTGAAATCAAGATAGCTTCTATTCCAAATTTTCCCTGGGTAAACTACGGCTCCTTACGTGCCAAGCTGAGCAAAAAGAGAGTAACAAGTTTTAACATTTTTCTCTGCTATTAGTCAGAGAGGAGAGTTAAACCACTGAGGCTTAAGTTTTCCACAAATATTCAGTCTAATTAAAAAGAAAAAATGCATAGGAAATTTTACCAAGGTACCTGGAAACAGGGACAGAGGATAGAAAAGCGAAGACAACTTGAGTCAAATCAGGGCCCTCTGCTCTTCTACAACAAGGTACATCTCTGCGATTGAGGTGTGCATTTTGCAGAGCTTCAGTCCGGGCTGAAGGCGCCCAGACTTCGCAGAGTTCCCACACAATAGGAACAAAAGCAAGAATCTCTCACGCTGCTTGTGAACGTTTCTGCAAGGCAGTGCCTCACCCAGTTTTTAACAGGAAACTTCCCATTAACAAAAAGAGAAGGATGATGAATGAACGCTTAAACACTCTCCAAACAAATGCATTTCTAATTGTTTTACGATATAAACCATGCCTGTCACACAAGCATTTCAGGGAACTTATCTTGTGCATTCAAAATGGACTAAAATGGTCCTGTGGCATGTCCATGCACTGCAGTATATGTTGCACAAACTCCTTGGGGACAATCTGGAGATGATGCTTTGGTTGCCTACATCGTACCACACACACGTTGAAAACCCAAGAACAGATCTGCATCCTATAGCTCCACTTTTTCATAGCTTTTGCCAGGTACTGATATAAATGGGGAAAAAAAAATCGGTCTTTTGTTCCACAGAGATGAATGCAAAGTCACATCTGATCTGCTGTGACTAGCCCACAAGAGCAACCCTACACTAAGGAACTTGTAGGAATTTCCCACTGACCACCTGCTCTTGAAACTGCAGGGGGAAATCCCACACAATCTGGGATGAAGGGAGCTCAGTTAAAAACAGCCCTTAACAATTACAGCTGCAGGTTATTTTTAATTGAATTCAGATGATGAATGTGAAATAGATGATTTCAAGGGAGATAAGCAGGGAGATTCTTACTCTTGTCAAGAAGGTACAGAGCACACCCTCTCCCCAGCTTGCCCAGAGAGGAACTTTTTAATCACTGAAAGAAAAATTGTCAGTCCAAACTATCAAGGTTTTAGTCCTCAAAATAAGCCTAGGGTGAGTCAGCAGGAGGTGCTGCTTCTCATCTCCAGGCAGACCTCGAGGGTCCTGAGAAGCTTTATCCTTCAAGGAGTGACTGCAGAGCTGGTGCACAGCCCTCACTCCCACGTCGGTGCTGTGGCTGCCCTCAGCTCTGGAGGAGGGAGAGGAAGGATGCTCCTGCACTTACTGCACTGCAACTCAGCACAAAGCTTATGAAAATGCTTGGGTACCAATAACTGAACCATGGCTTTTGGTCCTGCAACGCTGCGCCAGCTGCTTTTCACTTATCACCGTGCATTCAGATGAGTAATGGGATGCTGAAACAGATGCTTTGTGGGCACAACGGATGCCCCTTGGCATTGACAGAGGATATGAATAGACTTGACAAGTCTGGGGTATTTTCCACAGAAGCTGACAAAAACATTCATTAAACTAGAGACATTTCATGTCAAGCTAAATTCCAACAGAACAACACACACATGAGCACAAACTACTGAGGTGGACATCTCCCCACATTATGACATCTGCTATTCAGATTCCAACCTCATTTTATCCATGTACGTGGCAGAACTGCAAAAACAAAAAAATTCTAGGCTCTTGTTACACAGAGATGCAAGTAAATTCACTCCAGTAGAACTTAATCAACACTCATTTCTAAGGTAATGAAAAGAGCACCCATGCAGCTCCTCCTTTAGCCTCAGCTGCAGGGCAGACTTTTGTGGGACATTATTTCCTTTAGAAAAAAAAACAAAAGGACTGTAAATTCATGTGTGCAAAAGAAGGGGATGAGTAGAGCTGGAGAAAAAACAAAACAAAACATCACACCATGTTCATCATCACACCATGTTTATGCCTAAAAGCACACACGGTGTTTCACAATATAATTGTAGAACAAATAAAGTAGAGCCAGATAAATACTGACAGCCCGTGCTACATTCTCATGACCATCTCAAAAGCATTTTAGGCAAAGAGAAACAAAGTAGATGAATTTCTACTGAGCCACTTCCTGAAATCTTGAAGATGACTAGGAGTAAAAATGATTGTAGACGCACTACTGAGCAGGTACAGGTCGTGCGTAGACTGTGCACGTTCACACTCAATACGTTTGCTGGAAGCAAGACATAGCACAAGATGGAACCAACCTATTTCTTAAATATACTCCACAGACACCATACAAGCAAGAAATGTCAGTTATGACCTAGATAGGTGGGATTTGGGCTGGCAAGTCCCTTGCAAACATGTTCACAGATCTACACAAATCCTGCCCTGCCATTCTCTCTGTTAGAGATGCAAGTCAGTTGGACACGTTTAATAATGTCATACTAAGAAGAGGAAAGGAAATCCAGCAGTTATCTGACGCAAATTAAATGTAAAGTAAATTCTAGGAAATCACTGCCCAAAGAACTAGAGGAAGAGACACCCTGAAATCTTACATCCCGTGGAGCATCCCCCAGCAGCCCAGCTTATCTGCTGGGCTGGTGAACGACCTGCCCAAAGGGAGTGTCGGCACGCTCTGCCCTGGCTCCAAGCAGCTAAGCACTGTTAGCTTCCCAGAAGTAGCAGGCACTGCACTTCTGCCTGGAATGTAAGCTGATGTGTTAACTAGCTATTGAAATTAGTAATCCTTAGTTGAGTCAACAGTTAGGCAGTTGCTTATATCACCTTACAAGGAAAAAATATTGACATTCTTATACTGTCAACAGATCTGGAAGTAGGCAAATACAGACAGAGATAGAGTATTCAGATAACCTGCCAACCCCTGCCAATTGCAAGCAAAAATATAAACATAAGGCCCTCTGTTTTATGAAGATTTGCAACAGGGTAACAGCTGCATGAAGAAGCCTAGAAGCATCTTCCAGGCTGAGTTTAAGGCCAGATGAGCATTATTGTTTTATCAAAAGGTTTTGCAGCTCAGAACAGCCACCTTAAGCCAAAATCCCTACTGCCCTCATGAATGTTATCCTGCTCATCATGGTTTACATACCAAATGGACACAGATATCCCCAGTCTAAAGCCCACCCCAGATTTCAGGGATATAGTACATATCCTTGCTCTTCATCACTCACATTTTTTAACACAAAGGAGACAAATAATATCAGAAGACCATAGACCAGAAAACGTCTTGGATTATCCTGCCCTATTCTTTCTTCTATGCCTCCTCCCATTGCTCATTCTCCTGTAGCTCTTCCTTCCACCTGTATCTTAGAAGCTCTCCCTCAGCTACCACCCCAGAGGGTCTTTTTGTTGAGCACAACTCTTCATACCATTGGGCCACAAGATTCTCCCCATGCCACATGACCTGGAAGGTCCTGTGCAGTATCTCTCAGAAGGTCTTTCCATAAAAGGTCAAAATATTTTATAAAAAAAAAAAAAAAAAAAAAAAAAAAAGTTTTTACAAAATCAAGCTAATTGTTTTTCTTCCTAGAGCAGCTGGAAGAAGGCTGGGTGAGTTCCTGGTAATAGTTTCAGCACAGAGCTGCATCTAATACAACTGCAAATGTTGGAGCTCCTTTGCTGTGCAAAGACCTACTTTTTGCAGAGGTATAATTGCCAACATTAAAGGCAGAAGTCCCTCCATCTCTCCACACAGCCCCTCACTCTAATTTTTCTGAGTCAGCTCAGAGGAAGACTATTCAATTGCTTCCCTCATAAAAACCACACAGACTCTCCAACAACGACAAGTGGCTGCGTAGGCTAACCACATGCATCCCCACAGCCCCTACTTTCTAACACACTCTTGGCAAAGCCAAAGGGATGCATTAGTTTGTGGTCCTGTGGGGAGTAAATCTCCAATGGAGGCCTGAAGCCCACACTAGTCTAGGATTAGCATGCAGGGAGTAAATACTGGCTGATGTTCAAATAATTAACCTCAAGGGAGGGCAGAGGTGCAGACACGCAAGATTTTAAGATATCAGCCATAGTTTTCACATCATCTATGAAGGTTCAGTTCTGAGGACAACCGTGTGCCAGATTTAGGTTTGTGAAGTGGAAGAAGACACAATTTAGGCTGGGCCCATCAAGAAATGGGCAAAGGTTCAGTGTGAGCTGTAGTTTCTTCTACCTGAACCAGTTTGCCCAACCCCGGAGATGCTACTCAAGATATTACCTTTGCTGAGGTTCCCACCTGACATCTTTCAAGGAGGGCAGAAGGGCTCAGAGAACTTCAACTCCACCTTGGCTTATAAACCTGCCAAACATGTTTCTTGGCAAGGTAGCAAAGTCATTTCCCCAAAGGCATGGCGGTTTTGCTTTGTCTTTTACCAGTTCTAGCCCTGTGGTGCTAGCAGTTGTCACTGGGAGACAATCCTAAACCAAGAAAGCGAAGCAGCAAATAAAAACGTAAATAAATAAAAAGCAACAAAAAAAGTTGAGACCACAACTATACTCAAAAAAGGACACTTTGTTGAGCAGACAAAAGCCAAGATGGGTGAAAAAAAATAAAAATGACTCACTTCTTTTCAAAAGTTTTTTGCTTGCTCCAAACAAAAACAAATGGTGGAATAAGTCATTTCCATTGTATTTAGCTGCTCTCTGTGGTTTTTACCAGTAGCCACAACTGTCTGTGTTGACTTAAGTATTATTTATAAGGTACAAGGAATAAGTTGTGGAAAAAACAATTGGGGATTTGACAAACTGCAAGAAAAGACCTTGGAAGTTTTCTTGGTCTTCGCTGTGCCTGACACTTACCACCACCAGCAACTTTCTGTCTCTTGCCTTTTTCTGGCCCTGATTGGAGAGTTTTGCAATTTCTTCGTCTTCCATATTACAGACTAGGAGAGCCTTTGCAGGAAAGCATCCAACAGCAGTGACACACACTCTTTCAGCAACCAAAAGAAAAAAAAGAAAATGCAGGCACCTCATTCAGATTAATTGTTTCTCTGGAAGGTGACCTGCAGCTGTCCTGGGTGGAACGAGATCATCATTCCCCAAAACACACAGTAGCTGCAGAGATGCCTGAGTAGGCTGCGCACACGGCAGCCTTGGATTACCAGGATTGATGAGGGCAGCATGGGTACTTCTGTGCTGATGGCGCACAAACCAATTCAGGTCTGGAAACTATATGGCCACATTTCCAGGCACTGTTGTGCACACCCAGTCACTGTGTTTCTGGACAGGAGTAACATGCTGAAATGGCACTTTTCTAGCCTGCAGTTATTTACCGGCTCATATCTCCAGTTGACAGATCCCTATTTTATGCCCTACAATGGCAACACCACCTGGTTCCTCCCATGGCAAAACCACCTGGTTCCTCTCTCTTCCTCACATCTTTCTTAGTTCAAACATAATTGGAGTTTAAATTTCTAAGCAAGCCAAAAATGTTCATTTTCAACTAACTTTTCAGAACTGTTTCAAACTATTTAATACCTGAAGACACAGGGAACTGTTTTATTTTAATCAAATATATCACAGAAGTTTTATTCAGTGTTTCCCGGTCAATGTACTGTGTTTGGTTGGAGGGAAAAAAAAAAAAAAAAAAAAAGTCCTCTCTGTTTCATGAGTATCTTGACAGTTTTTCCCTCTTAGGATGAATGCAAACACATCATAGAGTTTCCCAAGCAACTGAAATGTTCTTTCCTCTCCAGTACTACTCTGATAGCTACCTGAATATACTGGCTGCATATTGGAACCTGGAGTTGATTATTTACAGGAAGTCTGGGCACCTTTCTCAAAAGGTCCTTTTCATTAGAAATAGCAGTAAGGCAATCTGGGACAGTAACAGAGGAATCTAGTCAATGCCCTATAAAAACAAATGCTCTGAGCCTGACCATTAGAACATCACAGGCGTGCAGAGTTTGCGGAAAACTTTTCTGGTTTGATTATAACACGACAACCCAGCTGCTCCCCTTGCCTCACCTCTGAATTTTAGTCTCAAATCAGGGCAGAAATCAAATACACGCAGCATGATTCATGTGCCTCCCACCTCAATCCACCCTTTTCTTGGAAAATGAGTTGTCATTTGCTCTGAAGTTATATTTCTCTCAAGTTAGCGTTTATAGGAACCATAACCTGTTTGCTGACTTTTGGCAGAAATTGGTCTATTAGTGAGACAATCTTACTGCAGAATACAGCAGGATGGTGACAAAAAGAGCTTTCCTGCAGCAAGGTTGTGTGGTCCTTGTGCATTCAGCTCACTTAGATTTGTTTTATACACACCACAGCAACTCCACTGGCACACAAACAGAATGAGAATAGAACCCGAACTGTGGCAGACTTTTGAACTATGCAGCTTTGTCTGCTGTAGGAAGATCGACGCTGGACACCCTAAATCAAGGCTAAGAACAATGCAAACTTGAATAACCTCATAGCGATCCTTACCCCGTAAAGGAACTGTAGCTAATCTCATCTACTGTTAATTACATTAAAGAAGAGAAAGAGAGGTCCGGTTCTAAGACCAAGGAAATCTGGACATGCAGCAACTTCATTTTCTTTGCATCTCGTGTCCATACTGATGCTCTTCTAAGTTTTCTTGGCAAGACTCCTTGCAGCCCAGTTTTAAGCATGTCCTTTTTCACTACTCTCTCTAAAGTAAGATATCCTGCCCCAGGCTAGCAGCCTCTTTGGTTTGTACTGGTCCCTCATCAGAGTACGGGGAACTGCCATCTAATTCCCTGGCTCCCTCAAGCCAGCCCTTGATACTATAAATCTTGGACTCTTTGAAATTGCATATGAAATTTTCATTGGCTCAGCCATTGTTAAGTCATGATTAATAATCAAAATAATAAAATGTAAAAGAAAAGTTAATTACACCCATCCTGGTAACTAAAGTGAATAGATCTCTTGCACACAAAACAAATCCCTGTACATTGACTTCCTCTGAGTCACGCCCCAATACACCCAAGCCTCGCCTCACAAAGGTATTTCTCATGTCATCGTAGCCTAAAGCAAACACCTACACTCTCTCTCGGAGCCTACAGAAGAGAGAACCCAACCTTGCACCATTGGGATCAAAGGTGCAAATGCCACCATCTTCCCCAGGATGTCCTGCAATTAGCAGGTGATAAAACGGAGATGGTAGCTTGACCCAAGGTAATTTTTCTCAAGAGAAAGAATGAGTGATGGCTTCTGCTGTAGTATAAGGCTCCAGACATTGGACCAGGTGCAAAAAAGGGGAGTCAACTCCTCTGTTCTCATTCAGCTCTGAAGATCATGGCTCAGATGGAGTGAAATGAGGTTTTTGCACAATCTACCTCATTTCAGACTACGGCTTGCAGAGATGCTTGGAGAAGTGTGCATGGCTCTTCATTCAAAAAACATGGATACAGAGAGAGAGACAGAAAAAGATGGAAGAGCAGACAGATGCAATGATACAAGAGCAATGAGGGAGGGGAAAAAAAAAGAGAGAGGAAGACTGGAGTGTTGGAAACACTTTCAAGAAGACAGGTTGTCTCCAGTTTGTTTTGTTGGGTTTGTCTTTGCAAGCACGTCCCCATCTGATAGCTCCAGCTGTGGTGCTAAAGAACAGCCCTGGACAAACACCTTTTTCCAACAGCCATGGGCAGGGTGTTTTACAGATGAGCACATTTTGTGCAAGGGCCATCCAGAGAGTAACCTTGCATAAACTCTAGCCCCTGAAGAGTGGTGTTTCCCACCAGACCTAGAAAATTTAATAAGGATTTGCTCTCTTGGGTTAAGAAGGGCAGGTCACGTTACGGTCACATACTGCCCTTAGCTTGTTTCAAACCAGACTAGAGTGAAGCCTCAGTAAATCCCAGCCTCCACAAAATGACCTCAGGTGCCTCCGGGCTGCAGCTGCTTCTCACTGCTGTGTCATGCGGCCTCAGCTCCTTGGCTAGCCAACTGCCTGCTGTGGTTGCCCAGCCACAGCTGCAGCACGGCTGGACATCGATTCCCAAAACTGACAGCAGGAGCCGTGGCCTGGTGCACCACCATTATGCTGTTATCACCCAACACACTCTGCATTTGCCCCATGCTGGCTGCAGGCAGCTCCACCAGGAAGGTCCATAGGTCCCAACAGCAAGCCCTCACATTTCTCATATCTTCCAAGTACCTGCTAGTGACAGAGCAGAGGACACTCTGCCACTACGTCTTCCCTGGGGCCACCAGGCTCGTTGAGGAGGGTTTTGGTGGGCCACTAGCAAATACCCACCACCCCTTACCCCTCCAAGGGGGTACAAAGCCCTCAGCCAGGACTGGAGCTGACCCTCAGTCCAGAGTTATACCATCCAGCTATTGTGCTCTGGGTTGGATGATGCTTGTCCTGGGCTATTTTGGGTAGCTTAATCATTATTTATTTAGGGCAAGATTCATACTCGCAACATTCAAGCCTGAAACAACAGCTTTCATGCCAGCAGGGTGACCAGTATAAACAAGGCCGGAACCAGGGGCATTAGACACAGAAAGGACACTAAATGAACACTCTTCATGGTCAATGTATTATCTGCAAGGCTTTCCAGCCTCAGCAATTAGAAGCAAAAGTTAAAAAATCAAGTCAAAAAAGTGAGTGAAGGAGGAGCTTCATGTCACAAATAGCTGTGTGTGGCAAGAAACCATTCCGTGGTTCTGTGGCTGGGTCCAACTGAACTGGATTTTCAGCAATAGTGCCCTTGAGACAGATGAGAAGTTGTGAGGGTCCTCACCTCCTTCTCAGCTTACACAGACATCTACTGCATCCCTGAATTTACAGCTGCTGAAACCCCAGGAGACTGAGAGAGGTGATGAGGGGAGCAATTACACCCACATCACTAACTGAAGTGCTTTGGTATCTGTCCATGCGAGCACTGTCCCTACCTAATTCCTAATGGTATGGAAAAGGAACATCATTAGCAGCATGCAGCACGCTGATGTGTTTCAAAATCTTTGCTGGAATACCAACAGCCAGCCAAACAAACAGAGCAGAGCATGCTGCAACAGCTATCTGCCCCATCTACAAATAAGGGCTCTCCTGATTTCGGTATTAGTAACCTGCAGTGAGGAATTCTGCCTGCAGAGCTGCCAGGCCTGTACCAGGCAGACAAATATCAGGGTTTCTTTGCAGCAACCAAGCGCACAGAGACCCACGGAAAGGTGATAGTGATGGCACAGTTGGATAGTCCCGAAATACCAGTTTCCCCATAAATACGCAAATCAATTAAAGGTTACGAAATGCAGTAATTTTCTATGGGTGTAGCTACATGCTTCTCAATTTAATGAGCAAGTAAATGAAGTTGGGAGAGGGAAAGCAAAAGCACACTTTCAGCTTCTATTGTTTTGTCCCTCAAAACTTCACAAACCTTAGGTCACACCTGGTGACCCTTATAGGACCTTCCAGTTAGTGTCATCCTGTGAACTGTCATTTCTGCCCACCATCCCCCTAAGCCTGATGACTCTTGGCAGGAGGGAGCAGTAGAACTGCCTGTCAGGCACAGGAAGTCTGGCAGCGGATGGAGTATAATCAAACTAATTTTACAGTGAGACTGAGATGTGGGGAAAAGAACAGGGCAAGAAAAAAATATCTGAAAATATTTAGGACTGGAAATGGGACTCTTTGACTCTTACATTGCCCCATTTTCTTTCCTTTGATAAATGTTTTGACAGCTTTTCTTTTCCAAAGTCAGATAAGGCACATTAAGCATCCAGAGGGGTTTCATATCTCCTGCAGGAGAACATCCCTACCTTTACACAAAGGATAAACATCTGTGGATACTCCTCTCTGTCAAAAAGCAGCATCATTTCCCAGAAGACTACAGGTTAACTCTTCATGATGTCCCAACTTTGCTTGATTTCCACAGTATCCTACCTTTAGAACTAAACATTTCTTTGGTGCTTTAGGGGCAAGCATTCACATATCCCTATGAACCGTTCAGCTTGTTTGCCTTGTTCACTTTACACAGTGAAAATTTTTCTAATTTAGAGCTATGACGGGTGACTTAACCCTTATTTCATTCTCTGATTGACTTTTTTTTTTGTGGTCATCCTTTGCAGCAACCCAATTTTTATGAAGAGGTGATATGGTGATTCATTTTGCTGGCTGCTCAAGGCTGGGGGAACAATGAGGACTAGCCCATGCACAGGCAATAATAGGTTTTCTGAATCATTCTGCAACAATTTCTTGGCATTGCACTTGGGAGATGAGATACACCTCCAGATTTCTCCACTCCCCAAAATAGAAGATACTGCCACTTGGGTACATTAAGTAATTGAAAAAGTAGGATTAGAGTTGCTCTGCCATTACAGCTATTCATAGAATTTCATTATCCTATTTGCTGGTGCACAGTCCCGTATTTGGTTACCATTTGCTGTGTGCAAACCCACTGCTGTGATGAGCTTTGTCAAGCTATGTGCCCTAGTCCTAAGCGCTCTGGCCACGCTCAAGGGTTTGGTCCCAGAATCAAGAGCTGATGCTCCTAGACCTGGCAAGAAACCTGGCATTCCTTCCAGAAGAGGGCAGCAGCCCTCACTCATGACTCAGAGCTGCTGAAAGCACTGCTTTCTGGTTACCACCGGCAGTTTTGACAACTAAAATAAGAGATTTCTGCTGTGCTGGGATGCAGAGAGATGCAGACTACTTTCGTTGAACTGACTTCCAACACTAGCATATCTGAACAAGGTGTTTAGCTAACATATGCATCAGCAGGACCAATAAGACAGTATTCATGCCCTGGAATAATTCCTGTTTCATTTCAGTTACAGAAGGGAGATCATGAGCGTAACTGTTAACACAAAGACCAGTCGATGTTAACACTGTGCTCCCCCAAAGCATATCTCAGCTTTGATATTAGATCTGTTTGTTGGACTCCTCCTGGGGTCAATTCCCTGCTGCACAACCATCCTGTTCTCCATGTAATAGGGCATGGGGAATTCATTTTACTTCTCATAAAGAACCACTCCACAATCCTTATTTTAAATTTGCATTGCCTTTAAAACCTTTAAAAAGAGGGTTTTGTTAGGCCAGAGGAGCTGGCTTTGCAACACGCTTCTAAGGCAATAATATCTTTCACATTCTGTAACATCTGAAATATAGGGATGACATAAACCCCATGGAGGCTCATATCACCAAGGTACTGCTAACTCGAGCCCTGCAGCCCATCTCATTGGGTGCAGAGGAAAAACGCTGCACCCAATCACCCTCCCACGGTAAGCAAAGATGCTTGGATACTTTGCCCTGGAGTCATGTCCTGCCGTCAGTGGTAACCCTAGAAAGACTATATTTTCAGTTTGGTCATTACATAATTTACAAAAATATCCCAGGCTGTGATCCCAGCACAAAGGGCACACAAGAGCACAGGTGGAGCTCTGCTTCACCTCGAGAGGATGCTAAGTTAAAACCAACGTGGAGGTCAGTGGCACCAAGGGCCATCAGCAGTTGGCTTTCTGGAGAGGTGGCCCTGTGTTTGGAGAATATTTATAACCACCCTGGGAGACCTGAGCTTAGCTACCCTGCTTTGAGACACTTCTTTTCAAGCCAGAGGCATATAAAATGGGACTTTTGTTTGTTTGTTTTGTTTTTGTTTTAGAGTAAAGTTCTGAGGAGAAATACCTTCAAGATGGATTTTTCAGCTATTGCAATGACACAACCACACAAGCATGCCAGGAAATCAGATGGTCTACTTCCCATCCTCCTATAGCACTGGTCAGGACATGATGCTCAGGTGTGTGATAAAGTTGCTATTGCATAATGAGGTATTCACATCACCCAACATGGAGCAAGTGATTATGTCGTGGTCCTACCCCAATATAGCTTGGCTCTTTCTCCACACGCAAAGGGTAATTTGCTACAAGGTAGGTTTCCATGTGCATACTGTTATCCTACAGAGATGGATATTATTAAATGTCTGTAATGTGAACAGTGCCTGTTGCCTTCCTGGCACAAAGAAAGGCAGGCTTGACCTCACCAAGCACGTAAGCACATGCTGGCTACCATGCAAGCTGGCCAACTGACGTCAGTATAACTGCTTTCATGGCCATGTGCTTCACTGCAACAGTGTCCATGTGTCAAGGGCACGAATATGAAAAGTGCTTGCACACGCATTTCACCGGGTCAGGTAAGCTTTCCGAGAAATACTAACCCACAATCAGCTCACTGTGAAGCACAAGCCTGACCGCATAGTTTGTAAATAGCTTCTGCATCTGGAAGCAGGATACCTTACTCTTATGTTTCTCTTCTCTATATTTATATTAGGTAAAGAGGTGAACTGACTGAAAAATTGTTCTTGTTTTCCTAGGGAGTTGCATTTGACATGGTAAGCAAGAAAATCTCCTCAATGAAAACACTCGAAAATTGCATGGCTTGTGAAACAGGAGGGATTTGGGCAAGAAAAGGGTTGCTGCTATGGGAAAAATAAAGCTTGAAAGGAGCAAAGATCACTTTTACAACTTGGGGAAGAAAGGATACCAAAAATCCAAAAAGCAATCATCTAGAAAAATCTTGAAAAGTGTTTGCATCTTGAGAATCTTTTAAGTTAGACACCTCTGTATCTCTCTGCAGCTCAGTTGTGGGGTTGTGCGTCTGATGTTTGACACTCAGCACTAGGAGCCAGGTTTGTGGGTCATTACCAATCTCAGCTGAGCCAACCTTCCACAGTTTTGACAGAAATGCAATTGTTAAAAGCCCAAGCAAGACTATCCAGAAAATCTCACGCATAAAGCCAGTCACTAGATCGAGCTGTAATTTCCTAGTGGATGTAAACTCAGAAACTCTTAACTTTTAGTTTGTAAAATACTCTAGCTACAGAGAACAATATGAACTAAACAGTACCTCAGAGTTGGGCTGTCTTCCAAGCCTCATCTCACCTCTCCTGTGAGCCTGACTGACAAACTCCTGGTGTTGCAGAATAACAAATGTTTGAAGCTTGGTGCCTCTGGGTGCTCCTCTGAAGCCTTAGGTACTTAAATACCTGCATCTGTGGTCTTAAATAAATACTAAATTTCATGGAATGACTTTGCTTCAAGTACATTCACTTCATGTATAATGGAGAACATTTTTCTTTCCCCTCATACCTCCCCAAAAAAGGGAGTGTTTTTTTTTTCTTTTCATTTATGGAAGTTCCTGGAGAAAGACAAGGAATGTCACAAACAGAGAGGCACAGTCATCCTGAAAGTGTTTGTGTGGGTATCATGAAAATGTTGTGGGCTTCAGCTAGCTGGGGAGCGGAAGCTGTGCTCCTCAAGCAGGTGATTGATGAGACACTCCTGGCAGCAGCTGATTACTAGTGAAGAGTCAGAACTATAGTTGCGGTGAAGAGCATCTGAATAACCAGCAGGGTGGATACATGGCCAATGAACTCTAGGTGAATAATTTCACACAAAATAAATTTGTAAAACTGTTTGCAAAACATGAGCTCATATTTAGAGAGAAAATTTGGTGATGAATTTTGTCTGTCGAGGTGAGGAGAGATGAGTGTATTGGATTTCAAGAGACAAAAGATGTTTTATGAGAGTCACTTTTCTATTCAAGAGCTCCCCATTCTACTACTAAGTCTTGACATACCTTGAACACAACACAGTCCTGAGTGCTATTTGGAGTGAAAAGGCCATGGCCTGCCAGGTAAGAACTGTATTTTGAGCATTTTCAGGAATACACTGCCCGCAGTGGGTCCTGAGCACATCAAGTGCCGCAGAGTACCAAGTGTCACAGTAGGACAAAGCACACTTTGAACAGCCTAAGATATACACAGAGAATTTCTCCTAACTAGACCCAGTCAGCTGTGAGCTTCATGGAAATTTGGGAATTTTGGATCAGAAGATCACAGCTCATTTGCATCTCAAAAAGGATCATATCAGAAAACACACACAATGCAAACTTCATCGCTAGATTTAGATGATTAGCTGTTCTAGAAACTTGGACTACATTAAGTGGTAAGTAACTAGAGGAAAATGGACAACTGCTCATGAATTCTACCAAGGTGCAAGAGAAGAAGCAGGTGGCCAGCAGGGAGAAGAGGCCAACAGCGTAGACCTTTGCACATAGAAGTGAAATTCTTCATGCCAGATACAGTACTTTTAAAGTAAAATGTGTAGTCAGGAGGGATTACACCCACCTCCCTTTTTTTGTCCCTCTGTCAAATTAAAAAAGACTACTTGCATGTGTGAAAGTGAATCTCCCCTCTGGAAGAGCAGGTAGGCAGGCAGTGGCAACTTTGAATTCTGTGCCCAGGGGCAACTGCTGCTCTGGTCTCCAATGATGACTATTCTCCATCTGTCTGACTGTGGGACTATATGATGATATAGTATAGAAAACCACACCATTTTTCACTCCTTGTCATATGCTTTGTGAACTCCTAAGAGGCAGATGTTATTCCTTTCCAATGATTGGATACAAGCTACAAATTTCTTTAAAGCTGCCTGTCAAGCAGTTATTAGCTCTCACCAGAATGAAAATTCACCTTCTTCTCCAAAAACAAAACAGAAAGAGGCATTAAGAAAAAAAAAGTGCAGAAAAAAGAAATCTCATGAGAAGAAGTCCTCCTCCAATGCTTGTCAAAGGAGATACAAATGGGAGAGTTATCGCTTGCTCGAAAGTACAAGCAGCAAGGAGGGAAAGTACACAATGTCTCTTGTACAAGTGTGCAAACACACTTCCATTTGTCAGCCGCAGCAGCAGTTTGCCTTCCACAAAAACTGGTTGCTACAGGAGGGGAAAGGAGATCTATGGACACCATGCAAACACATCTAAATGTGCAAAGCAAGAGTAGCAGCACGCTGTAGGGCACCAGGGCTGGCCCTCTGATGTGGTGGAATCTGCCAACATTACTTGCCACAGTACTTTTCACCAGGTGACCTCTCCTTGCATCTCTATACCAGCGCAGAAGTTGACTTCATACAAGCACATCCACGTGCAGGGAAAACTTGCTAATTGTCCCTACTGCCCAACAGCGCAAAAGCATATGGCCACCAAGGGGCAGATGAATGCCGTGACAAGTGCAGCTGTGTACTTTCCTGCTGATCAGTCTCCCAGACCCTTTAATGAGCTTGTAAAAGAAAACAACAGCAACAAAAAGCAAGCAAACAAACAAACAAAAACGTATGAGGAAGAAAAGCTGAGCAAACATGTGTAAATTGTGAAGACAGCAGGCCTCTGAGGGCCAGCAGGCCTGTTAACACCCCGAGGGGCTGCAAGTGCCTGCATTAGCTTTTTGGCCAAGGCTGCTTCTGCGAAGGGTCATCCAGGGAGCACAGGGAATGACAGCATGGCCTGAAAGATGAGAGGGAAGGAGCGGGGTACGTGGAGGTGCCCAGGCAGCGCTGCCATCCATCCGTCAAAGCAAGCAGCTGCAGAACCCCTGAGCATGAAGGGAAAGGGATGTGCATATCCCGTGTGTTTTGCTTTCACCACATTCCCTATGCAGGCTGTCACGGGCTTGTGTTGCCATGTCCCCTTGTCCGTGCCGAGCCTGCCCAGCAGCCTGTTCCTGCAGGACACGGCCTTCCCCATCCGTGCTCCATGAGGGTGGCTGATTTAAGGCCCTCACCGTGGCAATGCAGGCACAAAAGGGAGCCTCTGGGCCTGAGTGGCAGGGCCTGAGGAGGCAGGAGCTGGCAGGCCCAGCAGGAAAGAATCCTGTCACCCCGCAGAGGCCCTGACCTGTGTGAAGAGCTGGCCAGCTCCCATGGGGCACAAAGGCTCCCAGTCCACCCTCAAAATGAGGGTCTGACACCCCTGGCGTGTAGGTAAGGTCAGCACAGAAAATGGCACATATCTATCCTTTACACCCCAAGCTGCCTTGGAAGGCTCCCAGCCAGCCTGGGCAGGTTTAGAGCCCACCAAGCACTTACCCACTTGTCAGCAAGCCTGCTTAGATGTGCTTTATAATCTCACATCATCTATGAGGGCCTCCTCTTCCACAAAGAGGCATGTAAATCCTACGTGTAGACACGGACCAGGATTTTCCCCATCTCATTCACATGAAAGCACTGGGTTCCCCTTCACAAGCTGTAAGTGGCAGTGGGCCCACAGCATGGGTGATCCTCAGGCTTCTGCCATGGAACAGCAGTCAAACTCAGCAGGGCACTGGGGCACCTTGCTGCGGCCAGAACAGAACAGGATTTTTCTGTGAGATTTTCTGTTTTTCAGAATATCTGTTCAGAATATTCTGTTTTTCACCAAATCTAACAAACAACTGAATTCTAATTTTTATAATACTTCCTTGGGCTGGGCAAGTTTTTAACATCCAAGTGGGCACTGCTGACGACTGATGGAGGGAGGAGCTTAAGAAAAAAGCAAGCAAGCTCCTGCTGCACAACGGCGTGGTGTTCAGGTGCAAAGCCAGAAACCCGGGGCCAGAGTCAGCTCAAGTAAAGACCAGTTAGGTTGCTAAAAGCTTACATACGTGGAAAAGGTGACCAAACACATTCAGGGAATTTGCACCTATCATGTATCAAGAAAGTATTAGGATAGTTTGGGAAAGGACCTGGAGCAAACACCACCACTTTGCTATTTTCAGACTTATCCCAAACCATAAAAGACTGGGGTACAACCAGAGGCAGGATCTGGGCTACACAAATCCTTAGCCACAGTCAGTATGGACACTCACTAGTGACATGTACTGGACTCTGTGGACTACTTCTGGAGTTCTATTGGAACTGCTTCACCTCCTTCTAAATGCCTAAATGTTCATTGGATTAACATACGTACACTGAATGTCACAGTTCACTGGTCAGGGCTGGCATCTGGAATAGAAAACTGAAACACAAGTTCCCTGATTCTCTTGTGGGCTTCATCATGTGAAAGCTTCTTCTATCATTGCAGTGTGAGACCGCACAGCACAGTTTTGAGAAATCCCCCAAAATGTTTCTCCATCAGCAGCTCCAATTCTATAAAAGACGGATTTCCCAAAAAGTGCTACAATATAAGCTGATGGTATCTCCTAAGATGCTGGCAAACTGCTCAAAGGTCCCAAGCTCTGCTGGCTGGTAACCATGGCACTGCAAATTCTGTTTGCTAAATACTGGCCCTGAAAGGGAAGGCAAAGGTGAGAAGCTCTCAGGCTACAGTGCATGTTGCTAAGCCACTAAGCAATAACATGTTGTGTATCTGACGGGTTTGATGGCATCAGTTAGAACAGGCATGTGACTCAGCCCTACCAATGCTGAACCGAACCTTTTAAAGCACATGGCTAGACTTCATTTCTACCTCTTCACATCCATAGGTGATAGCAGAAGAGAAGAAAAAACAAGAGAGAAAACCCTTTAAAATCAGTTCACAGAGACAACAAAAGACCAAATGGCCAAGCTGGCTAACTTCGCAAGTGATGGATATTTCCTCAGTACAAGATAGCCAGGCTTTTTCACTTTCACCCATCAGCACTCAGTCAGGAGTACCCGACTTCCCAGACACCACAAACCACCACCCTCCCGACCCTTGGCAATAAGGCTGGTGTTTGACAGGAGAACCAGAAGGGAACTGGGCCCAGCACCCTCAGGGCCTTAGGACTGCAAAGAACTTTAAAAGCTCCTTAATGAAACCCAGCACAGAGATCTCAGCACTCTTGAAGTAACCACCTGGAACAGCCTGGTCAGTCCACACCTGCACTAGAACCTGGGCCCAGTGGTATGGCAGCTGGTTTAGCCTTCTTAAAACTCTCCTCTGCTCCATGAACAATGTCCTTTGGCCAAAAATAAAATTATGCCCCTATTGGGACCGTTTGCCTTTGAAAATGTTACCCTTCCACAATTTAGACAGAGGCAGGGAAATGAGGGGGAAGGGAAGCAAACAGCATTGCACAGTAGGTGCAGCCGGCAGCCGACCTGTTGAGTCACTCCTCTCCGGCACACTGGGTTTTTAGGGTAGGATAAGGCTCTCACTGTTCACCTTTTCTGGCCAGCCTACACAGCTCTTTCTTGCAAGGATAAGTGTTGAAGAGCCTCAAGTGTTTCTGCAGACACTAACTGAATGTGGCTAGTCCAAGCCATAATTTACCAATACCAGCTGGCTCTCGGGATGAGCAGAAACATGTTGGGATCAGGATGTGTAAAGTAATTCTATTAAATTATTTTTCACTGGCTGCCTGTGCTCATGAATTCAGTTTGCACATAGTTCATGAAAGGAGCAGCCATGAGAGCAGTTGAGAGAGGATGAGGTTCATGCTCCCCATGAACATAGCGTGGCTAGCCTATTAGGCATGACGGCAAGTCCTTTAGGATCAACTCCTGCACCGATGCTCGGAGAACAGGAGAAAATTCATCTCAGGAATCCCACTTCTGCTGGGAGGTTCCCTACCTTGCAACATCTCAAAAGAGAGGACATCAAGGATCAGTGAGTGGACTGGGATGGAATACAAGCATGCTGTTGCTGCTTTCCCCCACCTCCTGCATCACCTGAAACTGTGCTTCAGAAAATTCTAAATTTAGTCCCTCTAATTCTCTTGATTTCTACATACATCAGCCGTGTCCTTCAGCACTGCAGCTTAACAGCCAGAGAACTAAGGTTGTTTGTTTCTTGTTTTTCCTCCAGAAAGTCTACTCTCACAGCATTTTTAACTCAATTTGGGGGTACCAACACAACCAGCTCCTCTTTCTGGTTAACAGTTTTGGGTACAGGAAGACTTCTACCCAGCATCTCTAACAGTTTCAGGGATAGGTCAGCACCAAACCTCTGGTTTGGAAACTGGCATTTTTCGTAGCATGTAGCTCAGACTCAAAGGCCTGCATACGGGATCAAAGCAAAGATTGGCCCCATTATGTCAGTGGCACTATTCTTATGCTTCATAAAGGTTCCCCGAGTCCTGAGCCTTCAATTGCAGGCGTACCACCCACTGCACAAAACCTCTGCCTCAGGGGCTCCATACCCCTGGTTCACACCAGACGTCCGAGGTGCACTTACTGCATCTTCCATCATCCAGTGCTAGTTATGTGGGAGAGTGTGTGCCCTGCAGCACATTTAGTGGTTATTCACAGCTTTCTAACTCTTTTTCCTTTCAGTCTCTACCTCAGAAGAGAAGTAGCCTTTACATCAATGAGTGATGCCTGAAAGCCCTCCATAGTTCATAGCTGACGCAAGTACTTAGCAGAGTCTAGATGCCCTGGGGTTACTACAGGCTGGAAATGCCTTTTCAGATAGGGCAGAATATACCATACTGAAGTTTAGGTATAGCAAGAGAGCACCACGGACATACAAAAATAAAAAAGGAGATAGCTCTTTTCAATGTCTGAGAAAAACAGAGAGAGAGACCACTGGCTTCTTCACCTCCCTGTCCAACCAGCACTGTTATCTGTGGCCACTACTCAATCACCTTCCTACACAGATCTCCTGGGCCAGCTGGAGAAGAGGCTGTTTGTAAAGGGAAAGATAGTGCAAAAGGGAAGCTCAGAGTCTTCCCTCTCTGTTTCTTGTCAGGACCCAGTTTGGCCATAACGCTTGTTACATTGCCCTTATTGAGAGAAGCATACTTGGCACAACTTTTGCATGTTTTTCTGTCCTTGGATCTTCTCCACCCTCCATCAGCTTGCACCCAACATCTGGATCTGTACAGTCTTTGGAGCAGGGACTCGTCTTTCACATATAAACGGCAACTAGCAGACACCATCCCTGTAATACTGCCTTATCAGTAATAATAGTGTCGATCTTAAACAGAGACCCATTACAAACCCCCTTAGTTTTGCAGTGAGGGTTTTATCTGCATTAGGACTCCACAAGCCACTTCAATTACAGCGTGTTTTTCGCTAACCACACCAGGCTCTTTTAAAAAACAGCTTATATATGACGAAAGGCCCTAATTAAGAACACAGCAGCCGGGGCAAGATCGTTGTATTACCTTGTTGAAGGCACACTCAGTTAATCCTTGTGGAAAGTCCCCTTCAGTCCCCTGAAGTCATTGTAACATACACACAAGTGTGCGTGCATGGGTATAAATAAAAAAATGCATCATGGTCCTCGGTCACCAAATCCAGCCTTATTTGTAAGCGTTCCACTTGCCACAGCCTTTTCTAGCCTTGACATGATGGGGAGGAGAAAGGTGTCACCTGTTGGTGTCCTTGACAGATGTAAGTGTGGACACGCGAGGGGAGGTATTTCAGAAATGGAAGGAGGCACCACCGCTGTCGGCAGCAATGAAGGGTCCAGAAGAGGCCCCTGATGAAAGGTTCAACACCGAATAGAAACAAAAAGTTATTTGGAGCAAAAGGGAATTTGGGGCCAGAGAAAATTCAGGGCAGTAGTCCCTGTTCTAGGAGAGACAGAGAGTGCTAGTAATGGCAATAGTATTTATTAGCACACAAAACCATCCTCTGTGTAACCTGTTCTTCTCGGGGTGATCAAACCTTGCTAACAAAGTTTCACAGAAAATGTAAGGAAAACATGATTTTTGGACCACATTCATGGCAAAGCTGTCACATAATCAACCCTCTCCTCCATGCAATGTTTTTTCTCATATAAGCTGCAAGACGCAAGCAACTTGCTGGTGATGTTTTAAGATTTTACAGCAGTTTTGATTTGTGTTTCTAACTGTGCTTTCCAAGAAGAAAAAGTAAAAACACAAAACCCAACTGTTTGGATTTAGGGATTTTCCCTGAAAATTTGAAACAGAAATGAGAAGTTGTTTCCTTTTTATGTTTTCTCATGTGCTTGAAATTAACGAGAAGAACATTTTCATATCATTTTACAGATGTTGCTCTCTTCCTTCACCCATTTAATCCACTTTCATCATCTTATGTTCTCAGGCTTGCATGTGTGTGAAAACATCCTACAGAGCAGAGAGCAGGGTCAATCTTGCATTCTGGGCACTGCTGTAATGCAGCCACTAATAGCACTACGCGCAGTTTAGCATCTGGTGTATCTGCTGTTCAGGAGAGTAAACAAGTGGCTCCATAAACTAACATATTAGTTACTAATATTTGGCTTCTGCTTCTTTAATCAGAAATAGTTGTATCCTTGAAGGACAGTGAAAGAAAATTGATTTACAGGGTATCTTTATGCATTTGTATACACATGCGCATGCATGTGTATAGAGCCTCATACAGAATTGCACACAAAACCCATTCTCCTGTGTGTTAGCAGTGCCAGAGGGCCACAGGGGAAGAAAAGCAGTCTCCACTTAGCAGAGCACTGGAAACCTGTATTTCAAGTCGTTTCTGTTTGCAGAACCAAGCTGAACTCCCCTGCAACCCAGGTGGGAGGCAGAGCAGCCCTGGCTCCCTGCAGGGACTCAGCTGCTGAGCTCCCCAAGTCCCGGTGTGCACGGAGGGCTGCTCACATCAGACATCAGCTCTGTGAACCCTCAGAGAGCTGATGACCAGGGACACAGGATCCTAGGAAGCTGCTCCTTAGGTACCAGAGAGCATGGACAGGTCCTTCAACTTCTGATGCCCGGGGCATAAGAAGTGCCCAATGGCTTATTGCTATTTCAGCAGCGTTTGGGCAGCCCAGGACGTTCCAGCTCGCAGCAAGTTTGGACAGGAGATTGCAAGTGTTCCCAACACGAGGGATGCCCCATTTGCTACACAACCACATGGCTGCCATACCAGAACTGGGCAGAACTGGAAAATTATACCATATATTAATGTGGCATGTGAGAGGGTTACGGTTTACCTTTTGTTCTTATTTAATGAGAGGGCGGTAGAGGAGGGGGTTAAGGGAGGGGGTGAGATTATGATAGATGAAGAGAACTTGCTTGGCTAACTCTCCATAGCCTGTAGCTACTGCAATATTTATGAAAGGGAAGGTGCACCTTGGCAAGTTAACCTACCTGAAATTGGAAGGTTTCAGATGAAAGGGAAACCCTGTAAAGTAAAACTGAGAGCGCTCGAGAGGAGCAAGATAGCAGAGGACAAAAAGCTTTGTTCCCTCTATCTCCTCACCAAGAGTTTCCTTTTCTGAATACTTCACCTTGAAAAAGCACAAAAGAAAGCAAGCTGGGCAGGCCTGCCAGCTTCCTGAGCACAGGAACCCAAGTGCCTACAAACATTAAGCTCCCTCCTCTCTATTCAGCAGAAGTCCCCTGGCCTGCGTTAGCACTGTGCAATTGCACTGCCTGGGATGGTGGAAGGGCCCTGTCCTGACACTGGCTGATTTCCACTGCAGTTTGCTGAGTTTTGAGAGTATTTGCACAGAAAGGGCAGGGCACTTGAGTATCCATTACAGGTCTGCTTTTTCAAGAGGAAGACCTTGAAGATGCTATCATTAAAGACATTTCCTGCTTCCTGTGCAATTCTTACTGACTTTTCAAAACAATAAAATAAGAATTTTCTTTCAATGTTACCAAGATTTCTTATTTACCAAACACTGCATCAGCACAGAGCTTGGACGTTTTTAGATGGAAAAAAAAAACATTTAAATTAAAAAAGTATGAATGTTAAGATCCTGCAAAATATTCTCTTGGTTTCTTTTTAAACAGAAGGCATGGAAACAAGTTTGAAAATTTTCAGAAAAAAATCTTTGATATAATATAGATAAACTTTAATTAAGATCTTGCCCTTGGGCATATCCACAGCCCTGGCATCTCAGCTCTTATCTACCAGCACGAGGCACTCCCAGTATCCTGTGGTGCCTTGGAAGGAACAAGCTCTGTGCATGCAGGGATGGGTTTCTTTATTTGCTTAACTTTTTCCTCCAGAAAGACAGCTCCAAAGCAAGGGGACTTGACATTGTTGGAACCCAAGGAGGGCTCATTTTTAAATTTGGATGAAAAAAAAAATCTAGATCTTTCTAATTTTCTCCTCCCACTAAAACAAAGCATTTCAACTGAACTGGATGAGTGGTTGTGTTTTCTATTGCTGTCATTTTTTTTTAATTATTTCCCTAACTGTGATCTCAACCTATCAGTGAAAACAAGACAGCAGTCTGAAAGCTTCAAACAAGAGCGTTGTGACTTTCTAGCTCATTTTCCTTATTGTCCTTGCCTTCCCACGCCAGCCCTGGTGCGCGGGGGCCGGGAGGGGAGCACTTGGCAGCCTGGAGGTTCTCACACCCCTCTCCTGTCTAGACCAGGGCTACGTCTGATTTTCTATCACCCCAAGGCTACAATTTCCAGAGAAGAAAAATACTAAATTCAAAACATTCTGCCCATCTTGGCTCCTTCCAAGAAGTCAACGCCTGTCAAAAGCCTAATTCCCACGTCCGACTTCAGAAACCCTCCTGTCCCATTTGCAGCTTTAATGCCATAGCTGCTCAGCCGTGCTGCACTCATGAGCTGCGCTGGGGCAGGGATGGGCATTCACACAAAGCAAGGATTTTGTCTGGATAACAAGAAAAGTGCAGATACAGCATGGGACGACAGTCCTCGGGGCTGGGGAGACTTTAACCGACTTACATCTGCTCCTGAACACCAGGTCTGACTCAGACCTCTGTCCTCTGACCTTTCCCTTTGGAGACCTTTGGCTCAAGCTTGCCTGCTGCCGGCTGGGCCAGGGTTTCACTTGCAGCATTAATCACAGGCAGCCCTCCTGACATCTCCGTGGCAAGCCAGGGTCAGCACTGATGTGCAGGGAAGGGGGGAGGAACACAGTCAGTCAATCTGCTGCCTGGTGTCACCGGTGATTTATGGCCCGCTTCAAACACAGCCATTGATCTGCTCTGCTTTCCCCAGCACGCTTGTCAGCGTGTAATAAAGCCAATGGGAATTCCTGGGTGTTGAGTCAAAGAACTGAAGTATGCTCAAGTTTGCTTATTTAAAAAAAAAAAAAAACACACCTGAAGTCTCCCCACTTGGGAAGCAGCTCAAGATTTACAATCCTGTAGAAATTTGCAAAGGTAAGAACAAGAAATACAACCCCAACCAGCCCTTCAGGCAGCCGGCCAATTAATCTTCCCTTTGCTGTCTGCTGCTTGTTCGCCTTTCTGCCTTCAGCACTTTTGGAAGATCTAAGCAAGGCAGCAGCGGCAACTTCCTCCCCGCCTGGCCCGCAGTGAACCCCGAGAGCCGTCCCAGAGGTGAACCCGAGCGATGCCCTGGGCCGAGCCTCCTGTAAGGGCTGCTCTGGAAATCACCTGCCGCCCCTCCATGCCGGCTTCCCTTGAGGCCAGGCCAAGCGCCGTGCGCTCACCAGCAAGGAGATGGCCTGAGCAGCCTCCTCCAGCTTACAGGGAAAATGTCCACACAGCTCCAGAACGGCCTGAACTCAGCAGCTCTGAGGCTACAAACAGTTCTCTCATCACCAAATATTGCTGCAAGGAGGGAGGAGGTGCAGCGAGGAGCCAGGCCGGACAAAACACGCCTGTGCCGTTGGTGCTGCAGCATGGTGCGTGCTAAGGGACAGCATAGATCAAGGCCTTCTCTCCTTGCTGCTCCCTGAAGGTTGCCCAAAGCCGCAGCCCCTCTGTGGGTTTGTATCCACGCCGTGTGTTGAAGGAGAGCGAGGACTGCACGGCAAGCGAAGCGCCGTGCCCAAAATACAGCACACATGAAGTCACTGGTCACAAGGGAACTGATATTGTTGTGCACTTGCAGGGTTTGGCCTTGCAATTGTAGAACCAGCAACTTCTCATTTCTACTACCCAGCAAGAAGGAAACATTGCTCTACTGCTTAGCATGGGCTATCCGTTTAAAATACTGAAAGGGTAAGACTTTTCTTTAGTACAGTTTGGGAAGATGTCTTACTCTCTTGCTTTGCAGTTCATGGAAAAAATAAAATTAAATCAAAATGATCAAAAAAGCACATTTCTCCTACATTTTAAAAAAATCCATCTCAGATCAAAACTCTTTCAAGTAAAGATGCCATCAAACTCCCAAAGTTTCACTTGCCAAGAGAAGTCTTCCTAAAAGTAGCATTTGCAATATATATCTTTCCCTAATCAGAGGACATTGACTACTGAAGCTAGTCAGAAAGAAGTTGATAAGCCCAGCAATTTTCAGTCTGACAAAATATCCACTGTTTTCAAAGAAAATTCCCACTAACGATTACTAGGGAATACAATAAATCAGACTGCAAAGCTGAGCAGACCTCTTCAAAAACCTCTTCCACAGACCTCTTTAAAACTCCTAACCTAGGAGCATGGCTTACTCCATTTCAGAGCACTTGCAAATGCTCAGCTCTCCCAGAAAGGCAGGGGTGAACCACTGACATCGCGTATCTCAAAAATCACAGAATTCCCAATCAGTGGCCAGTTAGAAGATGTTGGCCCCAGTTCAATGAATTTTAAAATTTCAGCTACTGTACATGTCATAACAATCAAACTGCGTGAAAAGAGACACAGACAGCAGCAGGTTCCTAAGAAATATTAGCGCCAAGCCTTGTTGAGTAATGAAGAAAAACTCTCACCTATGGGACTTTCCACAATTCTTATCAGTTATCAAAAAACCCCCAAGAGACACACATTCTCCGGTCTTGCTTTTTTTCCTGGGGTGAACTTCCCAGCAGCCTGGAGAAGGGGGAGAGGAACAGGAGGAATAGAAAACCCTTCTTGAACAAAACATTGAAGTAAATGCCATTAAAATGTTGATGATTAAAACACCCACTTGCGTTTGGACAGCCTGGGAACGTTGCTGCGGTCAGCCTGCAACAGTGCTGGATTCCCCAGCCCAATGCATAAAACTGCCTCTGGTTTTGCCCAGCCAAGCCTTATTTCCAATAAAGCCTACCCTCATTATTGGATCTTTTAATCCTGCCACACAAGGAGACTCTGAGAGTGAGGAGGAGAAGAGGCCATTTTGTAGACAAAAATCAAATTTGCTAGTGCAGAAGGAGGGATTTCTTGCTTTCTGTACTTCAGTTTTGTAGCAGAGCTGCCACTTCAATGAGGGCAGAGACATCAAACACCCCAGCCCTGGGACTGCAGGCATCTATCATGTTGATAACCACCAATTTCTTCTCCTTTCCAGGGCAGATTTTGTATTTTTTCTTGTCCAGAAGGCAGGTCTCAGGGTTACAAAGCTTGTCCTAGTACCAAAACAGATGTTGCCTCATCTTTATAGCAGAGGGAAGCTCTTCCCCAACAGACCCTGCCTGGCTAAATCCTACTGTAGCAAGTAGCTGGCGCCTGCACGTAAACAGCACACACGTCCGAAAGCAGCTGGGCAGCTTGTATAAATGCTGGCATATGCAGTCAAGCCCTTGGAGCCCAGCTCAAACAGAAAAAATAGTCTTCAGTACAGTACTTGCAGTAGGTTTCTCTTAGTTTCTTGAGTGAGCTCAGGGGTGGTTTCCCTGAGAGTCCAGAGACCAGCCCAGATTAAAATGTCTGGAGGGGAAAGACTCTGATGGTACCCTTTAGCTTTTGACTTCAGCTTTACCCTGCTCCCAGCTGGACAGGCATCAGTCAAATATACAGCATCCCCTCACTGGGAAAATAAATAAATAAATAAAATCGATGTATGGGAGTTAGGGGACATTGGTTTACACTAGCTGGAAATCTAGACCTAAGTATCTCACAAAATGTGGTAGAAACCTGTGCTGACCACTGCCAAGAGGGGTGCTCTGTCCCAGGGCTTTATAGAAAAGACAGGCAAATTTTAACTTGTGACTTCCCCCAGATCACCCAGTAGAGGTCCAGCAAGAGAAGCCTTGAGTTAACATGGGCTCATGCTGTGCCAAATACTCCCCCACATTCTCCCAGATAAAGAGAGGAGTTGTTCTTTTACCTCCCAGATCAAGCCTTGAACAAGACAGTTAATTCGAAGAGGGCAATTTGATTAGATTCAAAATTGCCTGAGGTAAGAAACATCTATTAATGAACACGAGCTAATGGGAAGGTGATTCCCCCCAGGCTTTCTGACTATAAGCTTGCGCTCCAGTGGATTTGTCAGAGATAAAGGTTACAAGGTGGGGTTTAACACAAGACACTGAAAGCTCAGCTTTTTCATACTCAGATAGGAAACAAACCCAAGATGCCCACCTAGCTCTTCACAATGCAGACAGCAGGAAGGGTGCACAGGCAAGTAACACACAGATACCTGTCTGTGCACACCCTCGGACCCTGTTGCAGGGCAGGGACTGCCCCAACAGCAAAACCAGTGGACAAGACACCCTCCAAAAACCAGCAGCATCAGTGAATGGTGGGAGATACTGCAATTGTGGGAGATACTCCCATGATTACACTACAGCTGACTTGTCTCACTGGCTCAAATACCCATAGATCCTACATCTCCATACCGAGGGATGACCGTACAGCCTCAGCAACCTCATTTTACCAGTTTGAATGTGGCTGTTGCTTTGTTAAGCCTATGCAAATGCCAGATGACACTCCTTCCTGGAGGACCATGTGGACAGACTTTCAGAAACTCTCAGCACAGATGCAGATCACTTGCTGCTGCGGTGCAGTGCTTGCACCCAGCTGAGGATGCTGGAAAGCATTCTGTGCAGCTACACGTCAACTTTCTCACTCTGACTGCGCATGCATATCCACCCACTCACTGCTCATTCACCACTCTGCTGTATTTTCTAGGCACAATCTGGTGAGCAGCCCAGACTGTCACGGCCTGAGGGATACAGCCACTTAGCACGTATGTATGCCCTTAATCTGGCAGCAGAAGCAGCAGTGTCTCTTGGGACACTCAACACAGCTGGAGTCACTAAGGGGAAAACCAGCTACTCCAATCACATGGATGACTTTGAGAGCATTTGTCAGTATTGTCATAAAATGGTACCTGTTCACCAGCAGATTCATTTAGCACTAAATTGAGTTTTTGGCTAACTCCAGTTGCTTGAGCCAAGCTTGCAGGATACCAATGGAACCACCATAGACATTACTACCCCACTGTCCTTTTGGGCCTGAGCTTATGGCAGCTCGCTTGGAAAAAAAAATGAGAATATCTGCTTATTGAGCAGATTTTAACAATAGCCTTTGTGCCCTGCCTGTGTGGTAACAGTGTGTTTAGGCCATTGACAACAGTGAGTTCCTTGAAGTTGCTAATGGGTTAAAGCTGGGACATCTGGTGAAATACTAGCCTCAGCTGTTCCTCAAATGACATCTTCTTGGGTCAAATTTATCTCTTCTTGCCAGTCCATCTGCTCGCAGCCTGTCAATGGTAAACACTTGAGAGTCACAGAGCGAGCAAGGCAGCAGACAGCAGTGAAGGACAGCACCTTGGAGTCTAACTAGATAGCGATACAGGAGCAAAAATAGCCCCCGCATCCCCCCACCCGTCATCTTCCTCCTGCTGTGCTCCAGGGTCAGGGTCAGGCCAGGGAAGCAGCGTGCCACCCAGCACACACAGCCTACACCAGGCCACCCAAGGGCTAATGAGGGACTTATTTGTTCCCTAAGGCAACGAGGAAAACGCCACCACACACAAATCAACCCACTACTGTACTCGCTTATGTTTTGAATGCCCCAGGGGAGCAGTTCACACCCATGCTGCCAGCAGGGGAATGGTCATTTCTTCCAGCAAGACACTACAGAGCCTCCTGGTCTTTGTTTCCTACTACTGCTAACAAAACACCAGCCCAGAGCAATGCACATGGAAACAGGAGGCTGACCCGGATGTGCTTCTCGCTTCCCAAGGAGTTAGAAGCATCAAGGGTCAGCACTTTTTCCTCCTTTCTACCGTTCATGCCAGAAAGCCCAGCACTTGCTTCTTCTGGTTAAGCAACCCCACTGTCAAGGGATGCTGCATAGGTATCTGTACCAGCAATAAGTCATGCTGGTAGGTACAGCACAGTGGCACTGAATGTGATTTACTGGCTAAAAACTGAGGGAGGGAGCAGTGGTCTAAAACCTACCTAAAAGTTGGGATATTTCAAGGATTTCTGGAGGTCAGCTGGCACATGATAGTGGGCAGAGAGTCACCTTAAGGCATAGTGGTTGTCAGATGATGAACACTGAGCTCTCAAGATACATTGAGTTGATTGTTTGTGATCTGGTGAATAAATCTTTTTGTTTAAAGTGGGGATACCCAGGGCAAGGGCCGCAGTATGTCCCATGGGTTACAAGGACGTACTCGCTGTTAAATAAGCACTCCGTGCTGTTGCATGCTAGCACAGTGGTGATATCCTGCAATATGTGAGGATCAGTTTCAAGTTGGCCCTTTTCTACACGATGAGAAATTTCTACCTTGAGTCACTGCTTCTTTCACAACAGCGTCATAACACGTCACCGTGCTATTGCAGGGCACCTGCTTGTAACCAGATGCTGCCCAAGACATGGCAAGGGAACATCATTATGAACCCCAAGAAACAATGAGGCTTCTTAGTGTGCTACGAATACCCTTGAAGAGAAAAGTTCTTCACCCTTCCAGTGCTATGCCTCTGCTCTAACGAGCCACACGACTCTAAGAAAAGCATTTGCTTTCTCCTCCCCAGACTTTTCCGTATCTGCAATTAACTGTATCAACATCATAGCTAACCTCCTGTCCCTGGCGCGTGCTGGCACCTGGCAAAGCCCATGTTTCAAGACATGCTTGATGCATTACTGCAGAGCGGATCATGAGACAGACATTTTAACGTGCGTCAGACACTGTATTTCTCCATCCTCGAAACTGATCCTGCCAGAGTGTGCTCCGTGCAGAGCCAGGACTTTAACCCGAGAGCACAGCTGCATTTTAAGGTATCATGTTAATACAGTGCTGCGGTGGGGAATTTGTTCAAGGGAGGGTGGCTCCACTCTGACCTTTGGCTCCAGAGGCATGCTTTAAAATTAAAACCTTACTTCTTGAGTGACCCAGCACTCGTTTATCTCCATTCATACAGTAGCGTGACTTTAAGAACTGGGCATATTCTCGCCTGCTAGCATACATGGTGCTGTGAACAGCCTACGTGCCAGCAGAGGCAAACAGAAGAGCAGTACATACTCTAGTATTTTTAACCCAAGAATTTTTTTTAGAGATTTATTAACTCGGAAAACAGAGAAAGACCTTGGTATTGTCCATCTGGCCTGCTGGTATCCTAGCTCTGAGCTTGGATTCACAGCTACAGCTCAAGAAGTGACATTACAGCCACCAGTAAAGCCAAGGCAAAAGGCTCCTGTGGGATCCTGTACCCCGGCGAGGAGGGCGCAAGGAGGATGACCAGGAAGAGAAGGACCAGCACTGAGAGCCTTGCTCAGCCTCTGCTGCCACATGCTCATGCTTGGCCATGGGAATCCCTCACCTTGCCTCGAGCTCCCTGCGCTGCCCCATCCATGGCCATGGGGTCTGCAGGGGCTCAGCACCCCACCGTGCATCCCCCAGCACAGCCAGCCCGACTGCAAGGAATGCGACTTCCTTATGTTTTTAATTGTGCTACCCTCTAGTGGCCAATCCCATCCCCTTGAAGCTCACTCGGATCGTTGCTCCTGGCAGAGAAGAGGTTGGACTGCAAACCTTCAAGCCCAGAAACCAGCCTGGTGCTGTGCAAGGATGACTTGCACATTTAAAAGGAGAGAGAGACCTGGAGAGGTCAAGTGCTAGCCCGGGCAGAGCGCGAGCCTCCAGCCCGCCTCCACTCTGGCCTGGGGAAGGGGAAGATCCCCCCGCTCAGCCTGAGAGGTCTGGGCAGGAGCAGGGCGAAGCCAGCTCAGTGTCAGATGCTTGCAATGCAAAAACCACCACCAAATTTGGGCTCTTGGCAGGATCTCCCAGAGGACATGCTTCCTTCCTCCTCCCTGCCTGCCTCCTTCCCCTGCTCCCTCACACCAGGCGCTCCAGCAGCTTAGATGTGGAGCAGAAGCACTCCACACGTCAATAAAAATGGGTTAGAATTCAAGGAACGTCCTTGCAATTACTGAGATAATTGCTACATTTCAGAACCAAACATTACTTAATGGTGCTCAATTATCTTGTGGCAGGGCCTGCAATGGCAGCAACTAATTGCTTAACTAAAGACTTTCTTCTTTCCACCTTGTGTCAACATGCACACGTGCAATTAGGCCATTGGTGCAGGGAGGAGAGGAGATAGCTGCTGTGAAAAGAGGGGTTAAGTAGCAGCCACAGCCATATTTCTGAGCTCAGAGGACAGGTGTCTTGCCTCAGATATTATAAGGATGCAAAGCAGAGATGGAAAAGCCCAGGAGGGGATGAGAATACAGTCTTTTGCTTCCTTTCTTGAACAGGGAACTCAAATGAATGCACAATGTGACTAGGGCCACTCTCACACATCTACATAGCCCCCAGGCTTAGCTGCATTTCAGTAGTCCTGGCATAGCTTATCAGTCTGGAGAGTATTCAGATACTAGCAAGGGAAGGAGGAGGAAAAAAAAAAAACCTAATGAGCTAATAAAAACTTTTCTTTGGTTACTTTAAAGCTTATTGAAAAACTGCTCTTTGCTTACCTCTTTCTCTGAGCATCTTTCACGTGACAAAAAAGCAAAGGAAGAATAGGAATACTTGGTATTTGCCATCTTGTCAATTCTCCACCATCCCCTTTACCATCTGACAAGGAAGGAGTCTTTCACTCTGCCTTGACACAGAAGTACTACTCCCTGTCCACCAAGCCCCCATCCCTTCTCCCTGCTTTTTCAGCTTCTCATCTGCCCAAGGAGAAAACACGAGACCCCAGAGTAGGGCCTTACCCTCGTAAAAAATCAGGTCTTGGTTTCTAACCATTTCTGCTTTTGTTTTGTCTGTTCTGGCCACACAGAGCTTACCACAGAGCAGCCCCAGGCCTAGTCTCCTGAACATCGGGTACCCAGGAACCCAGGGCTGTGTCTGTTCAGCTCCGCTCATCCTTTCCAGAGGAACATTTCTCAGGCATGAATTCCCAAGGCCGTTTTGTTGTTCAAATACCAGCTCAGCTCCTTCCCTTTGAAACCCCTCTTCACTACTCCTAATGCCATTTTTTTTTCTCCAGTTCATCACAGTTTCCACAGCACTAGTAAACATCATAGGGCTGAGTGCTCAGCTCAGAGACATCCTTGGGGGCCTTCAGCTTTATGGAAAACTGTTCTCATCCTGGTTTTGTAGCCTAGACAGTTTCAAATCATGGCAATAGTTTACTGTTATCCTTCAAATTATTAAACAGCCCCATAAAGTTTTGAGACAAAGGCTTCAAGACACCCAGATTGTACTTTTCAAGTCTCCTTTTTCCTCTTTGCAACATGAACACATCTCATGGACCAAAGAGCATAGTTTCCTCTCCAGAATATCATGCTAACTTATCCCCAGGATTTTCTCCCCATCGTTTAAGTACTACACTTGATCATCAGGCACACATTTTGGCCACAAGCCTAGGAAGGGGAGAGGAGCCACTGGGCCTCAAACCAGTCATTTAGAAGATTCATAACTCAGCAAGAGAATGGTTAACAACCTTTAAAATGGAGAGCAGTTTTACAGCAGACACTTCAGTTTGCTAGCAGTGTGCCCTCTCTATTTTCACATGCATGCACACAGGGCAATTGTTTCACAGTAGTAACCTCACCTGCAATTAGCCACTGTTTTAAGTCTTTGATCTTTACAGCTCTCCAGAGGACAGCAAGATTCCCACATAAAAGCCTTTTATTATTTTATACTACATGTGGGAGGGACCCTACGCTCCTGTATTTATTAAAAAGGAGAGTCCTTACCTGATCTCAGAGATTCACATTGAGCTGAGTGAGGCTGTGGCAAGCATGAAATCTCACTTTTGGGGACTGGCTCTCCCAGGTGCTAAGGATAAGCTATCAGTGACCCTACCTGATAGCATTCACCTGCTTCCGAGCAGGCTGCTGCTCTGCCAGCATCCCAAGCACCAAACCCATCCAAGAGATGGGCTTCTTGGGGCCATGCCTTAACTTGCTGAATCATTTCCTACGGTTATTTTTGTTTAAGCTGTTGTCCAGTTCACAGCTAGGGATCACCACGTGCTTTCTCAGGATGCTTTTCACAGCCCCAGGGCGGAGAGGACACCTCCTCCCATAACACCACACCATGGCAGGAGGGTGCACATGTCTCCCAAAGAGCCTTTTGCTGAATTTCGCCTGGTTGTTTTTCAGGGAAGGGGTTGAGGCAGAGCAGGTAGCTCAGAGGCCCAAGCTATAGGTTTGGTCCCAAAGAAAACAAAACATCAGGGCCTCGAGGCACTTAATTAACTCTATTAGAGTGATAATCGAGGCCTGCCCAACCCCAGGGGAATGGAAAAAAAACTCTAGCGTGAGCCTTGCAAAAAGGTACTGAACTGAAACATGAATATTTTTACTCACTGTTAGCGGTTAGAAGGCAGTGAGAGTGAGGGAGGGTGAAAAAGGGAGAAGGAAAGATCCTCAGCTTCTGCTTTAGCACTGACATGTAGGACACTGCCTAGAAAATGGAGAGATTTCTGTGTAATGCTTTTACTTTTTGTGGAGCTGCTTTCAAAATATCTCTAAAGTTTAGACTCTATATTCTTTACAGTTCTTTAGTGCACATTAAAGTGTAATCTTAACCACTTTTTTTTCCTTTAATTTTAAATTGGATTTGGCTTAAAAATAAGTTTCCTCAGCTTTTCCTTGCAATGGAGCTGATGGGATGGTATTTTAGAAAAGCCAGCATTGCTCCCATGCCTGTGTGTGAGAGTTGGGCTCCAGCAATATTTTTTTCAGTCACAGGGCTGTGCTTCCAGAGACTGCTACGAGGGAGTGGAGAGGTGCCCAGCTCCCGTAGCCAGAAGAGCTCAGCCAGTCCTTGATACAGCAGCTTTTGATGCTTTCCAGAAAATTGCCCTGGGTACAGCCAGCCAGTGGAGATAAGTTCGGTATTGGGGAAGTAAAACCATGCTGTCCTACATTACTTCCTCCTCAACCAGTGTATAGAGAAGGTTTGTGTAAGATTCACATGGGTCTAATAAGGCATTTGCCCTGGTAGCAAGTGGGGCTCTGTCCTTCGGGCACTTCTCATTTCTCTCTGAATGTGAAGGGACCTTACAGCAGCCAGGGCAAAGCCCAAGAAGCACTCTAGGGCTGATGCAAAAGGACCCTGCATCTGGCAGGCTGTAGGAAGGAGAACCTACTCATATCACTCAGACTGTGTGGGTTTGGGGTTTCAGAGGTAGTACTGATGAAGATGCCATAATTAGAGCACCCGAGAAGCTACTTTAAATTATGAAATCAGCTTAATTTGTCTGCTGCGTTTGGAAGGACGAGAAAACTTCAAGCCACCTTCCTCCATTCTGAGGTTGTGTATCTCCAGCACACACTGACAGAGGATTTCTGAGACAACACCCTGAGTTGCAGTGCTGGCAAGGCACAGGCCTAAGGCTCCCTTGGCTCTGTATTTGGTACCAGCACCTCCTGCCAGCTGCCCACCAGCACAGTGCCCTTGTGTTTAAGCATACAGCTCGTGATTGTTACCAAATTCAAAATCCCTAACTCACTAAGCAGCCCTAAGATGTCTCTTTTGTCTTCTTTGGTTGTAAAACCTAAAGCATTAGCTCATCATTCAGAAAATGCCCCATATCACAAAGTCTCTCTGAAGTATGGTTTGCCTCAATTACAAAAATCAAACAATCAAAAATAACATGTATCCAGAATCATTAATTAAACGTTTCCTTTGCTTCTCAGTTTCTTTGCTTTCAGGCAACACATGCTTCACCTTTTCAAGCTTCCCTTTGCAAATCTGGGAGCTAGACATTCACTTTGATCTTAATGAACACTGAGACTGGGGCAGAGAAATGCAAGTGACTGACTGGCCCCAGCTCCATGTGTAAGTGTTCCCCAACTGAACTGCAGGCTGACCACGCTGTCACTGCTCACCCACCCGGACCACGATGTGACAGCTCGGTTCAGCAGATGTTGTCTGCTCTGCACCAGGGGAAGCACATTACTCTGAGAGCCTGAACCTTCTGCTCTGCTTCTAGAGTTGGTGTGCTACAGAGGGGGAGGAAAAAAAGAAAAGGGAAAGCAACATGAATTTCCCAATTGAAATCGCTGAACAGTGACACTGGAACTCAAAGTCAGGCTTTATTTTCAGCTTTGATCCGTGAAAACCTACAGTTGTGAAACGAAGGAGAAAAACAAAACTGGAGGGGCTGTTGCCATTCAGTGGGGCTGCCTGAGCATGAGGACCCTCCTTCCTGGCAGCTGCGGGTGCTGCAGTGGTGCTGAGGAGCCACACGGATTGTTGCTGGCATTACTGCATCTCACGGTGGGCAGACCTTGCCAGCTGGTCCATCAGCTTTCTCCTTTCATCTCAAAGGTCCCTTATCTTCACATGCAACTGGAAAAGAGTGTATCAGACAGAAATCAGTCTGTGCTGCCCTGGTACCTGTGGGTAGCATTCAATAATAAGTGCTGCAAGCACAGGGCTGTCGCTGCCCTCACCCTCATGCCATAAGTCTGTCAAGCAGCTGCTCTTTCTAAACTGTACCCTGCTTAACAGAGTACAGTGCCTTCCTTTTTTTCCCTTCTCCCCCTCCAGGGGCTCATATTTCTCACCTCCCACTGAAACACTTATTGGAAAGTATATCCTTCACCTCTGGCCTCAGTGTCCCCTTCCCCAAGCTGGAAAGTCACTGACGATGGGGGTGGAGAGTGGCAGCTTGTTCTCAGCTCATCAATCTATTACACATGTCACAAACCTCTGCAGAGGCAAGCTGGCTCCAACCCTCATTTAATTCCAAGTGCAGAGGATGTTTGCGTTTGATCAGATACGCTGGATAAATGATTTCAAGCCGTGGGTTTCATTTCATCACTAATCACATATACGAGTTGCAGTCCTGTTCACGAAGTCAGCAGCTAAACTTCTGTTGACCTCCCTGGCAAGACAGGATACTGGTCACTCTGAAATAAATGATGGAAAATTAAATCAAAGGGGCCTCAGCAGGGGGATACGCAAAACAACAATGACATTGATATCATCTTTAACTTTGCTCCTGGTCTGTGCATTCACATATGAAAGGGAAATTTGCTCTCCTGTGTTAATAATAGCAGCAAAGCAGAAACATGTCATTGGGGAGCCTCACAACTCCAGCTAAGACAAACCCCAGAAGTTTCTAAACAAGGGCCAGGATGCTTTTATAACATCAGCCGGACCTTCACCTTAGCTGATAACTTTGTTATCCCTCTGCCTCCCCACAAGGTTCCCTCCATCCTGATGGAAGTTGCACTGCAGCACTTAGGGCTGGTGGCACAGCTTTCTGCCTTGAGCATGGTTTCCTTCCCTTTTTCCCTGTGCCCACAGAGATGACCCAGACTCCCTTTCCAGGGACATGAAGGGACATTCCCCCTCCAAACTGGTAAATCTTTTGGGTGCTCAACGCAGAGCTCCTCCCACAAATCAGGAAAAGCAACAAACTCATTTTGTTTCTTACTCTTCTTTCCTTAAATGCTACTGACTGTGAGGTAGGAGCTATATATGAACACTTAGCTCTTTTTTCAAAGACCCAAAACCCCCAGGTCAGAGCAGGAAATTAGTTACTAAAGCATTTCCTCACACCTCCTCCGTGCCAAACCAGGCTAGATGGACAGTTTTTAGTGCCCTGCACAAAATGAGCTGGTGAGTTCTCAGCCCAGCCCCTGAGCATAGCCAGGGGGTTCTCAGCCCCCTCTTTGAACAAAGTCCCTCTATCAGGTATAACATCACAAAGAAGTGACAGAGAAGAAAATGGAGGTAAATGGGTGGGAGGAGGAACAGAGAAGACAGAACAGCAAGGAAAAATCAGGACCTGTGCTTATTACTAGTGCAGTAACACGCGTCTGCATTTCACAGCTTGTAGTCCATGCTGTGGAGTTGCTGTGAAGGCCCTATCCAGCCAATGTGCCATGACATGCCACATCCTTCCCTCTGCAAATAAAAGGACACTTAGGGAAGAGCTGCTCAGCAGGGCAACACTTCCCTGGCTTTACAGAGAAAAGCCTCAGTGGTGCAGCCACCAGGGACAAGCGCTCACCCACACCTCTCCATGGCACTTCGCTGGCCTCCAGAGCCTAATTCCTGAAGTTAGGTACTAGGGCAGAGGTTTTTGGTTTCCAAAGCAGACAACGCACTGGAGAGTGGCCAGAGGCTGTGGGTACACTGAGCAAGGGTGGGGTAATTTGGGGGGAAGCTTTCTGCCTACAGGGAGAGCAGGATGCGTGAGAGCAGGTCTACAGCATTCAGCTGGAGCAAAATTACCAGCAGATCATCAGCTCGATAGCAGGATTTAGTGCAGGGAGGGCCAGGCCTGGTGAGTCACCGTGCTGCCGCTGCCAATCGCCGGGGCTGCTGACTGCTACGATACCCTGAGGAACGTGGAGCAGGGACTGGCAGTGAGATCGCCAGGTGAGTTATGGAGCCAGGCACCCTCGAAAGCTGGTAGCTGCTGCCCGTGTCCGTGCTCCTTCGCAGCACCAGCCCCTGAGGTGGCAAAGTACCAGCGCCAGAGACCTGCCTGCTTTTGCCACTTGTCACTTGGGTGGGCTGCGGCCTGTGCACGGCATGGCCATTTCCCAAAGGAATGGGGAGAGGAAGCAGGCTTTGCTCCACCACGAGCTCCTCCTCTGGGGTGCACACGAGGAGCTGAACTGTGCCCTGCCCCAGCGTGGCAACGGCTGAACTTGGCTCAGTGAACACTGGGGACCTGAACCTGCGGCCTAGCTTCTGGGCAACCCCAGAACCAGACTCTGAAAGAACTAAAGCAGAGAAAACAAAACCAAGAACCAATCACTCTGGTTTTCAAGATCACAAGACCACCAGGCCCTGGTAGGACAGGCCCTTCTGGCCTTTGCTGTCTTCAGCTCAGTCAGCCCCTTGCCTCAGCAGATAATGAGCTCAGGTACTTGCTCATTACTTCACACCTTGCCTATCCAGCAGCCTTCTCACCTCAGCAGGTACCGTCACACCAGCTATCATTTTGACATACTGCTATTTCACTCTTTCTCCATGCAGCGCTGGGATGGGCTCCCAAACAGTCAAGCTCAGCCTATTAATCAAGGATCACATCACGCCAGAGGGTGTGGAGAGGCCCTTGACACCAAAATGTTTTGACAATCAAACAAACATCCCCAAGCGACTGTAGGCATAGAGCACAGCTGATGCATGGGTAGCCAAAACAGCTTTGAACTGTCTAGCCACACAGCCACATAACAGAGAGCTCTGCAAATCCTCCCTGAGAAGCTGGGTGAACTCTTGAGTTACTGCTATGCGCGAAGCCAGCTGTCCTGCCTGCACATCCCGCGCTACCTATGCTGCCTGGTCTGATGCTAACTCCAGTCCATGCAAGCTGAAACCCTGGCACAGGCCAGTGTTGCTGCGTGGTTTTAAAGTATTACATCCACCCTATAGAGTATATTGAAGCCATCACCCTCTGCATGCCGTCCCACCTGGCCAGTGCTGCATCCACCAGGCCTTTCTCACCAGGAAGAGAAACACAGATTCTTCACTGGCTGGGGACACTCCTCTAGCAAGAGCTAAAGATTTCAGATTCTCTGTTTAACACTACTGCAAATTCCATTTAAGAGCAGAGCTAGCCACTTCCCCTGCCTTGCAATCAGGGTCTCTGCTCCGCAGATGCAATCTGAGCCCAAATACACAGCCCACCCATCACTGGGGGTCCCCCTTCCTTCTGCTTCAGGTGGAGGTGGTGACTAGATGCAATAAGGTGGTCCTCGGCCTGCAAAGGCTTTAGATGTTGCAGTTGGTTGCACAGGGGCTGCAGCTGGACTAGATTAGGTTAGACTGGGCTAACCAGAGGGATTTTTGCTGGGTTTCTCCAGCACCACTTTAACCACAAATCATGAAGTAGTAAGAAAGACCTAAGGAAATGCTCACATCTGAAATGCTTTCTCTCAGAGCAGGTCCAAAAAATAAAAAGTCCCATGAGGTCAAAACAGAAATGAAAAGTAATCATTGGGGTCTGAGGTTCTACAACACACAGAGTATTGAAATGACTCACCCAGCCACAATAGAGCTACCAGATTTCGTGTTTGCTCAGCCCCAATCTTTGGGTGTTTTTCAGCAACTGGAACTATGAATTAAACTGCTACACTAGAATACAGCTGGTGGCAATGGAGGTGGGGTAATTTCATGAAGTAACCGTGACACACCAATGTGAGAAGGCTTTTGATCCAGTTTTGGTTTTAATTCAGAGACTAAAGTTCACCTCAGTCCTTATTTTGTCCAAATGGCTTATTCAGCTCGAGTACATATTTTGCATCCCTATTTCCCCCCGCTGCACGATGGAATATGATGCCATGCACTCTGCTTGTCATAGCTCAGATCCTGTCTTACATTTCTCTAATGCCTTGCATGCTGGAAAGTCTTAGAGTGTTTCACAAGCTGCTGCATACGTAGCCAGAATCAGACATGCAGCCACTTCTGGGGTGGAAGACAGCAATAACTGCATGTGCTGCACTAGGAGGAATAAGATCCTGTCCCGGAAGAGATACTTTTGCATAACATGTCATTAACGTCAATCTCTGAACACCCCAGCAAGCTGCTAGCTACATGTTTAGCTACATCTGAAGGACTGGAAATATTACTGCTGGGATGTAAACTTGCAGTTCCAGGCAATCTATTTCTGCTTAACCTGTTGGCAGCTGTTTTCATCACTTAGGTACACCGTAGGCCAGTAATAGATAAACGTCAGTGTAGACCAACCTTCTGTGCCCTCTGAGAAGGGTACTGCTTTCTTGAAAGATACCTTCAAGAAAGGATCCAATGCCAGGTGGGACAGGAGTTAAATTGCTGGAAAAAGTCATCTTCTCTCTCCTATCTCTGATTTGCAAGTCACTCTGCTCCTCACCGCCCAAAAATGTGGGGCTGTAGGTGGTGGAAAAGGCATAAGTGCAAGTAGTCCTGCAGAAATTGCAGGTTGGGAAGGAAACTGCAGAGCTGCAAGGAGGTTTAATTTGTAGCTCGTGGTCTGGGCTGTGGTTCTCAATGAGCTGAATTAGCAGCAGAGACTGAGGAGTGTGGAGCAGTAAGGGCGTGACACCAGCTCTGTTCTCCCTGTGCCTCCTGCAGCCCTCTCAGTGCCTTCACATCCCTCCCCTGTCTGCTATAGCAGTGTGACAAGTCAACTGACTATCACAATGCAGGTTTGGTGCTTGGAGCCGGCATATCCCTATTGAACAGACTTTAATTCAGGCTTCCAATCCTATTCCTGCACCAGATGCAGGCTCTAGGCAACCTGCAGCTTCAATAACAGCCACCTGGAGCCATCCACCACAGCCTGCCTGCTCATCTCTATACTCTCTTCCAAGAACCCGCATGCCAAGAGCACATTGTGCCAATGGTTCAAGAAGGAGGCTCCAACAAGGGTCCTGTTGAGATAGCCGCAAGTTACCTTGCAGCAGATGGGATGGTGGCAGTGAAAAGGTAGGTAAAGCTAAGCAGAGACAAGGCTGACCAAGAGCACATGTGACCTACTCTTAATGCTGCTACCAGCTCCTTCCTTGTCTTTTAGCTTACTTGGTGTCCTGTTTTTTGACAGGCCTACAAACTGACTATTCTTAGGGAAGGAGAAAGAGGAAATAAAATCCCTTTTTCTGTGCCAGCCTTTCTTAGTGTCATCCTGAAACAACAGAGCAACAATAGCAATGCCCCCTTCTTTCACACCCATAAGGCACAGAAGAGCAGTTCTCGTGGCCCTGAGCACTGCCTGGGATGGTGGCTGGCAGCTAAAGAAGGCCTAGTTTCCAGCTGCTCACCCAGCTGCTGTGGCATGCATCCTACCTCAGCCTGAATCACAGATGCTGGGAGCTAACTTTCAGGTTTGCAGGGGAGCACTGCCTTCAGCTGCACCCAGCTCTTTGCCCTGGTTTGGTGTTGTAGCTGTTACACGGGCAAGTGTCTTTAACCATATTCACAGGGGGCAGACTACAGCTGTTTTTCAGAAGGCATTTGCATTTTCGAGTGGCAAAAGATAAGAAGTGCTTGCCTAAAAAATAGGGTTTAGCGCAACGCAAAAAATGATTGCTGCTGACACACAGTAGCCCTAAACAGTAAGTCTGTCCCTGGGTCCATTTGTGAGCCCATGCACCAGCCCATCCTTCTAGGATGCTGTGGCTCAGCTGGGCTGAGGGCTAACCTCCACTGAAGCTGCCATCTGTATACTGATGCTTTCTGCTCCTCAACAGCATCTGTGACCCTTACAGTGTTCTCCTTCATCTTAAAGATGGGTGTGAAGGTCTGTGAGGCAGCACGGCTCTTGTCTGGTGCCTCACAGACACATTTCTGTCTTGTGCATTTCTGCACAGCCTGAAAAGCCACTGATGGGGCAGCCCTGGGGTAGCCCCTACCTTCATTCCTGCCTCTTCTCTCCGACCACACGCAAACCCGGTGCCAGCTCAGGCCAGGATGTCCGTGCCAGCCTCCAACGATGTTATTTCTTCCATTGCCCAGACCTGTTGTTTTCAAAGGAGCAAAGGGCCAAGAGATCTATTTGTTGTTGGTGTGTATGTTGGTTACTACCAGGACTGGCAGTTTTAAGGATTTTCCACGTATCGCGTGTCCCTCCACGTTGCAGTGCACTGACCCAGACACAACACTGACAGCTGCAGGGTAAATAAATAAAAACAGAGTATTTTGATCTTGGAGGGGGAGGTGGTTTGGAGGGGAAGGGGGGGCCGGGGGTGTCAGCCAGACAGAACAGGGTGGCCACAGCTGTGGTGGGAACAGATGCGGCACAGGGAGCGGGAGCGGGGAATAAAGTTCTGCAAATGTAAGCAATGCTGGAAAGTCTTGGAGAATGGCACGCATATTTGGGACAGGTGGGAAGTGTTTACATTGAAATAAGAAGGACAACGGTCTGAAAGAATGCTGGTCACATTACCTGTGACCCAAGCTGACCGATCGCAGCTCCAGAACATCCCAGACCACCATTTCTCTGTCACACCAGAGCCCATCGAACACACGTAGTGTCTCAGCCAGCGCTATGGGCATCCGGTGCTCTGCAGAGCTCGTAGGTGTTTGGTCCCTCTCAAAAGCAAGCTGACATTGGCTCTCAGCCAGCCTTTATCCCAGTCTAGCTCATAGCAGGGCCCTGCAGTACTACTGTGTAATCCTTGGACCAGGCGGGTACGAGGCAGGACTGAGACCAGACTCACCTGAGCCAGCAAAGCTGGCAGTGTCATCTGCAGCACAGCTGGCATTGCCTAAGTACACCTGTCCAGCTGACCCCAAACAGCAGCCCTGCCATGGTGGGGACCAAGCTTGGTAAGTTCTGTTTGTTTAAAGCCTAGCAGAAGCTCTTTCCCAACGGACATTTATGCATTTATACAGTGGTGCAACCAGAGTTGCAGATCTTTAATTCCGGAAGTGGCTCTGCTGGCAGGAGTTGCTCAGCAAGGCTCGTGCAGGGCAGGTAACCTGCTGCTAGCCACTGGCCACCTGAGATCATCTTCTGGTACAAAGCAGTTGTGCTGTGTGCTCTCTGCTGATGGTCATTACAGGTAAGAGGTTGTGGCTTCTTCTAGGGGATCTTTGCAATGCTTCGCTGAATTGCCTTTACCACTTTGGAAAAAGGACTCATCAGAACTAATGATATGAACAAAATCCTTCTTTTCTCCTGGCACATTTCATCCTTTCCCTAAAAGATTAAAGGCTGGATTTTTCAAGAACCCTAGAGGCACCTGTGACCCTATTTAAAATCAATGGAGTGCTGGGAACCCATCTCCCTAAGGTGTTATTGAAACCCCAGCTGAGCCCTGCCCACAAAGGCAAACGGTGCAGCTCTGGAGTGCAGGATGGAGTAGCAGGATGAACACCTGCATCACACCTACATTATCCAAGAGCGGCAAGGACACTTGTCCAAGGTCATTTCATGTGGCAGTGAGGAACAGAGACCAGGGGCTCTGCTTCCCAAGTGGCTGACTGCTGCCCCATGCGACCCACGGGAGAAGAAATCCTTCTTAACTGCAGCTATTTCACCAGAGGATGCTCGAAGGCAGCTTGCAAGAAACTTCGAGCATTTCTAATCAAGTTAAAGGAGGGCTTACAAACACAAAGTCATGTTGAGAGACATTCTCTGAATTTATTCACACCCTTGCTCCTAGATAAAAATAGCTTTATATGTTAAGTTTAGGTCCACAGAGAGCCCAGAGGATAGCAAGGGATTATCACAAAAGGGCAGCAAGGCAGTCAAAAAGAGCCTGGGGGACATCTTGTACAATTTCCATGAAGGGAATAATTAATTCAAACTGTATACAGACTACTCTGGGAGTGTCCACTCTGGAGATTTTTCAAAGCGTCCTTTGCTGCTTTGGGCTGACTTTAAATCAAGTGTCCTAAAAAAACACTTCAGCTATGCATTTCATTTCAGTTATACAGAGTGTTTAAATGCCAAGGGATGAGGGAAAACTTCGTTATTAAAGGGCTGTAAGACTTTAATAAGGTACACAGTCATTAGAAAGTTGTTGAGTCATGAAAATAGTCTCAATAATTTGAAATTAATGTTTAGTGTATGCTCTACCATAAAATGCTTAGATGTTGTGGCCATGGATACTAAAGAAAAACCTTAAGGCCATGACTACACGAGCAAGTTACCGCAAGGTAAGCTAGGGTGTAATTTCAGAGCACACCACTTACCTCAAGGTAACTTCCCATTTGCAGGCTGTTGTCCCAGGACCAGGGGAGGCAGCGAAGCCCTTGCTGAACATGGCACAGGCTGCCCTTTGTGGGCTGCTGGCTGAGGGCATGCATGTGGCTGGGTACTGCAGAATACATAAGGTGCAGTAGATCTGTGCAGTAACAAAGCTTTGAGTAACTTTGCTCTCCAGCATAGATGCAAGGATGGATGGACTATATGTAGCAATCAATACAGTAGAAATGGGCACAGTTAGAAAATCTAGAAGTTCAATGGGAAGGGCTAGAACCTGATATGGAGATTCTGCTTCATGATAATATTAAATATATACATTAAAAAATGCTTGCAAGTAATAATCAGGGCTGTAGCATCCCTATACCTCTGTCTCTGTTGAAGAGGTAGGAAAAAATGACTAACTACCAGAAGTTCCCCTCTCTCCTCTCTTTTCTGGAAAAATACAACTATTTGAGAATTGAGTCTGCTTCTGCTGACCTGCCCTTTCTTTTCCATCTCTGCTTCCTGCCAAGCAAAATTCACCAAGTTCCACTTATGACTTTAATGAGACCAGAATTTCTGGATGTAGTTGTTGTGGAATGTGTTCCTGATAAATCATTTAAAACCCAGACAACAGAGCTCCTATCACAGATTAACAATTCATCCTGGAGCTTGCCCTGAGCATGTCCAATGCTGGGTGGAAAATCACTGTCCTTCTAACCCCAGTGACTAGGGGCATCCCAGAGCCTGGAGATTTTTCATTTCAATTCAGTAGTTCAATTCACTGCACGACTTTTCTTTCCTTCCTCCCACTAGGTAGTTCAATGAAGGGAGAGCTGTCAACTCTACAAATTTTAGAAACTGTTTGTACCTCCTATTGTAAAAAAGGGAATGGACCTTCACCAAGAGAGCCCAGTTACTGCACAAGTGAGCAGGAGGAACAACATGCGTCCTCCAGACCAGCACTGTAGGCATTGCACACCACTTAGCGCTTTCTAGACAGAAGGAGAGAGAGAAGACAAATAGGACACAGAAGAAAAGTAAGGTTTTCCCACATTGTTTTCCTTTCCCATACTCCTATGCCCCCTCTCCTAGCATCACCTTTCTGACCAAGAGGAGTAGGATGTATTTTGCAGCCATCACACCTTATGCAGCAGAGGAACATGCCATGGTGGGAACTGCCTCATACCCCACGTGGACGCAGGGAACAGGTTGCTGATCCCAGTCAGCACAGTGCCTGAAATTACATAGAAATTAAGCAGAAATTATGGTTCCCTTGCTAGGATAGAGTACCCCGTATTTCTACTGTTGCCCAGCTCTACAATGAAGAAACATCATTATGATGTTTATCGAAAATGCAAGTCCACTGTCTGGTTGACTGTGGGCAGCTGTTTTCTGTAGGTAATCACAATATCAGTGTCTCAAGAGTTAAACTACCTGGAAGAAGGGGATTTTAGTAGAAGATCCGGAGTGGCAAACATTATCAGCAGTGTTAATCTGTCACATCTTTCCTGGACTGTACATACCACGCTCCATCACTCTGGCATGTCATGGCCTGCATTGTTACAAGATGTACTGAAGCTGTAGCCAGCCATAGTTTGGCATCTCAGTGAACCTTCTGATCCAAGCAAATACGGGAAGGAAAAAAAAATGATGCCATTTTCAAAACAAAACAAAAAAATAACAAACCAATCCACCTCTAAAAAAGTAACCAAAACTAACCCCAAAACTTCTAAGCAAGTACTAAGATAGATTTTTTTTTTTTTCAAATGCAACTACAAAACAAATCTGTTTGAGTTGAGGGTGAGCTAAACCCTTGAATCCACACCACTTGAGTGATGCTGGATGGCCCAAAACCTACAGCTTTTCTTTGTCATGTTTCTCTCTTATTCAGACACGCACAAAGAAAAAAAAATAAAATAGAAATTTGTTTTCCTGGTTCTGGGTAGAACCTGGCCCACAACCAGGCTGTCCTGAAAACATCCCATATCTGAGCCTGGAAATGCAGCAGACTCGAGCTGGACCAGTCTTTGGAGTTGACGCCACTGGGGTGCCCAGAACCCACAGCCCAGAGCCCTGCCCTCCGAGCAGACACCAGACTGCAGACACCAGATGAGAGAGAGGGAAAGCTCTTGGCTCTATTGTTGTTGTTGAGCTACTGGAAAGGAGCTAGGGAGAGGAAAAATGATCTGGGTAGGAAGAAAAAAGTCTCACAGGAATGGATGATCTCACTTGTCCACACACACACACCCAGACGTACAAATATATATAATTAACTGGAAAATACTGTGTGGTATAAAGGTTTCTTCAGCTTGGGTACATCATAGTTGGGCTAGTCAAGTTTGGTACAACCATAACAAAGAGTACTTCCCACACACCTCCTGCTAAGAGCTCTCCTACCACATCATAGCATTTTAGTATGAATTTACATCTGTTGATAGGTACCCTTATGCTTTTCAAACACAGAAAACTAGACATGTGATACAATTATTAAATGTATATGTAATAGCCTATGCAGTCATCAATAGAATATATACATTCTGTGCACACACATGTTGTTATACAGGCAATTTGTTGACTCCAGCAAACTGCCACAAGGGTGTATAATAGGCAGGAGATGAAAGCAATATCCCATTCAAATACCATAAAGAAGACAACCCAAATGTTTCATCAGCTTTTGTCCCTGTGCAGGCCACACATGGGGGAACAGAGGGACAGCAATTCTAGTAGCCCATACTATGAGATTTTAGGGTTTCTTAAGCAGCCCCATGACAACTTGGACAGAATTGCAAAAAGCAGCCCAACTTGCAGCCAAAACTTATTTGTTTCAAGGGCATCACAAAAGATTTTCTGAATCCTCATTTCCTAGACCATGCCTACTAAGGGACACAGCAAAGAGTGCTTCTTAGACCCTTACCAGCATGCCAAAGCAGTGAGGCCATTTCTATGCATTACTGCAATGACACAAATCATGATGACATATGGCATTACATAAAGGCTCTTGTTCTACTTTGTTCCAAAGAGCAAGCTTTTTTCTGGGCTTGTTTGTTTTACATGAAGCACGTGGCTTCAAACATGAGCCTCTATTTGTTTTTGTTTGTTTTATTTTATTTTAAGGAAATACTGTTAAGCAATCCCATGTACTTTCTGCTCATCCTGCAGATGAAGTTGCATCCTTGAACACAGCTGGTGGTACATATTGTCTCCACCCTGGATGTGCACAGGTTCCCTAATGGGGACCCTCTGCTCTGACCAGGGCATACTTAAGTACTCTGGAGCCACAGTCTGACAGCAGAAACAAACTTTTTCCTTGCAAAAAGTAGATCATCTCCTATTTTATTCTAGAGCCACGACTGTCTTAATACGACCAAAGAATGAGGGAGCAGGGAGGAGAGAGGTGCTGCGCTAGGTACCTCCAAAAGCTACAACATGGTTGCGGCATTAACGAAAATAGTTAACTACGTTCACTGTCTTGCTAGAGTAGGAGCTGGTATGTTGTTTGTTTTGCACTGAAGAAGTAGGCCAGTATTTCTCAACAGGAAGGCCCGTCTGGATCCCAGACAAAGAGGGCTCAGGAACACCAGCCCTCAAATAACCTAACCACTCGCTCATCCCGACCCTTTACACATTCAAGAAAATTTACCACCACAGCTGCAGAGTGGGTCCAGCTTCCCCACAAAACAGTTAACTTGATCCCTTAGCAGAGACACTAATAAGAGAAGCCAAGAATGGGAAATTTTTAGGTAACAAGAATGCCCCAAACTTTGCTGACCTTATGTGACTTTTAGCTTCTTGTTCCAAGCGCCAAGCTACTGAAAAGCTTGTCTGTTTTTTAAGACTCCAGGTCATTCCTTTCTCTATGTCCAAGCTGTTCTTCCAATATCTTTTTAAATCGGCTGCTTGTTTCCAGTGAGTAGACTCTGAGAGACAGGAAAAACTCTGTAAGAGAGATTGTCTTCTTGCATATAAATCTTTGAAAGGAGACGGTATTTTTGGAATTCAAGGGTTGGGGTTTTTTTGCTGCAATATTTTTTGCTCTGTCACTTACAGGAACCCTGTGTATCTATAATGAAGGTACTTATTCAACTCTAACCTAAAAACAAGGGGCACAAGATAAAAATCTCCTTTTCCTAAACATATTTTCTAGATTAAGGAGGTATTCCCCTTTAGTTTGCTCAGGACTTACTTTATTTGTCTACATCCAGGTGTGCAGGTTTCTGGGAGGGAATTTGTCACCCACCTAAACACAACATAGCACAGGTTTTTTTTTTCTTGGTTGGTTTGGTTTAGTTTGTCTCACTCTAAGATGCCCTGTCTGTTCCATGCTTCCCCTGCTTGTGTATCAGGAGCAATGTTAGTCATGGCACAGACAACTCAGAGGTGCTTTGAGGTTCAGTTCCACGTTGTAAGAGCCTTGACCAAAAGCATTATTTATTGCCAGTTACTCACAACAATAACAACAACAACAACATATGTAAACTTGCCAGAATGAGTTAGGAGTGTCAAAGGAAGAAAAGCTCTGCCCTCAAGGCTTAAATTTTATAAAAACCTGATGGTCAGAAGAGCACAACACAGTCAGATTGAAAAGCAGCCCAGAAAAGGGCTTGTTTAACACCACAGGTGGTGCACGGGTTTCAGATGTGTCCACCCATACTCACTAAAGCCAGCTCCTCATCCTTGATGCCTTCCAGCATCCATCCCTTGGCCTATACTCCACTGCTCCAGCTGGCAGAGCCTCTGTCACTGGGGTCTGGAAGCAGCACAGAGCTGGAGAACAGCTAGCAGGCCCCTGGCCACATGCTTAAAGCCACTTTAAATCCCTTACAGTGACTGAAGCATGGCGCTGTGGGCTTTTCTTCATTGTGGGGCCCAACGTGCCCCTGGCACAACAAGCTGAGGCATGGTTTCATGCCTGGGCAAAGAGGATACCAAGAGATTTGAGGTCTTTGTGTGTTATTGATGGTAGCTCTCAGTAGTCTGACATCCTAGAGAAAGCAAAGTTTTTTCCTGCCCAGCACCTGGCTGGTTGCACTAGCAGCTGAGGCACACCTTGGTGTCCTCCAGCCACACTGGTAAGTTCATTATAAGGCAAAGAGGGAAGTATAAAAAATTGAAGATGGGTCACTGGCTAATGGCTTGCTGTTCCTTTCTCATCCTCACAGACAGAAGGAAACCTCTAAGATGGGGGGAAGGGCAGAACAAAGCAGCTTTCTCATCTGTTAATGCTCACATAGCCACATTTAACACCAGAAGAGCAGCAGAGTCCAGTTTGCCTTGCAGTGCAGATACCTCTGCCTGATCTGAGCACTCAGGGCTCAAGTCATTGCTTCTGGAGAAAAATAGGCATTTTTAGGAGAGATTAGCAAGGCTTGTTTGGGCTGTCAGGTTAAGGTGACTCAGTCCCTAGACACACCTCTTGCTCTCTGCTTAATTAGAAGGGGCATCTAGACAGCTCGGGTCTGGGCATTGCCATGTCCATGTTTGGTGGAAAGAATCCCCCTCAGAGAACCACACGCTGTGCCACGGAGGCTCTCTGATACCACCTCAGTAAGCAGGGCAGTGGACTACAATCAGGGAAAAGAAGTCTAGACCCTCATGGGGATTTAGCAGCCTCACCCCTGGCTGACTTGCAAAGTCAGTTGTGGGCTGCACAGGGAAACCAGCACCCAAACGCCAGCTTTCCTCCACTCCTGGTCTTTCAGTAACTGCTGCTCCCTTCTTGGAGCTCTGCAGAGACAGCCAGGAGCCAAGGAGGGAGGGGGCCAGGTGCTGACGAAGCTCCCAATTAACCCTCCTGACGGATGGGCTTCTCCAAGCAACCCTCAGCATCTGGATGCAAACAGGCACGCTGCCCTCACTGCTGCAAGGTCTCCAGGGCAACATCCATGGATGTGTACACAACAGGACCGTCAGGTAGCTGTTTGTGTGCCACTGAACGTCATCACAACCTTTTATTCTTGGCATCAGGCTCATAGAGATGAATGAGGCCGATATGCAAAATGACACCACCCTGCTGTAACGTGTCTCCTTCTCCGGTGTCATTTTCAAAAGCCGATTACACGTCTACATGCATTTATACACAGACACAAACACACCTCACTGTTCTCTTTCATAAAACCACTCAGTTGTACCTGCACTGCTCACCCAGAGGAGTTAAAGTCCAAAATCTGTACCTAACACATTACAAGACATAAAAATCTCTCTTTTTATATATATTTTGTTTGTTTATTTTCACTGCTTGGTGTCCAATCCTAGTCAGGGCCATATGTAGCAAAAGTCCATAATCATCATGTTTGTCTTTTGGTAGTGCGCTTAGATAGCTTGGTACTGAATAACATGAAGTGAACAATTCTCATTAAAATTTCTAAATGCAAACATAAATTTGGAGTCCAGTCCTGCTTCTATTTGCAGCCAACTCCTTGAGCAGACAGGCCCAACAGTAACTCTCCAGAGAGAAAACAAGTGAGGTCTAGATGATCCTGCAGACAAGCTGCATGTCCCAAACACAGGCAGGATTCCAAAGAGAGGATTTAATGAATGAGATTTACTGCCTCACACAATGGACATTCACATTAAGAACTTCACCCTCTATGAACCAGGTTCACATTTTACCAAGCACCCTGTACACGTCTGATGGCTTCTAGGTGTTAGTTTTCCAACCCTTGGGAAGAATTGTTAAAAATATTTTTACTCTTACCACACATATCAAGGTTCAAACAGGTGAATCTCTTTCGGTAACCGGACCTGTGATGATCATGAACTTAACTGAAGAACTTTTCGACCATTAGGAGCTGTCCCAGAGAGATGACAAAAATGCAGCCCTGGAAATCAAGGGACAATGAATGCACTGACAAGTAGGTAGACAGGGATTCATGCAGAAATATCTGCATGTGCATGTGTGAGGGGAAGAGACGAAGATGAACTAATCCATTTCCTTGAGGCTATGTCTTTACTCTGTCAGACTGGCACGTGTCTCCTTTGTTTCCGATAATAGAGGTAATTATACCTGAAATGTTCAACTGTAAATCCATCACACAATTAAGGGAATTCAAACTGCACAGAACTATGGGAACATTTAACGATGGATTATGGTCAGATATTCTGAAAATCACCCTCCATGTTTTCCATCCCTTGACTCAAAGACTCAGACAGCTTACTGCTTTCCCCAGGGACCTATCTTCCTACCACAAGATAAGAGAACCACACGCTGATTCTAGTGAGAATCACTAGTGCGCTGTGGTGGAAGAAAAAAGCCTTCAGAGAGGGGTTTATGGTTTGGGTTTCCTTTAAATTTTTTGACCCTTCTTATCACTAAACAAAAGCTTGTGGTCTTTTTTTTAAGATCATCTACAATTAAATTCTTATAAAACCACATGCCTGGATAAAGTTGGTCTTATGCAATTTGGATGAAGCATTTTTCCCACTGTAATTATTATTGAAGAAATCTATCATTATATTTTACAGGGAAGCCTAAAATGCACAGCACTTAGTAAAAATACAGCTGATCCTCTTATTTCCAAATCTTCCCACCCTCTGCCACTTATATTTGAAGGCGAAAGAAAGAAAGACAGAAAGAAAAAGAAAACGTACTAAAAGAGGACTCATTCTTTGCACATCGGATCACCAGTGATGCTCACTTTCTGTGGGCAGTAAAGCAGGGTGTGCCCAGGCTTACCTTACAGTTTTATCTGCATGGAAGTCTCCCCAGTTCAATGCTGGAGTGATGGTGCTGGTGAAAGCATGGGTCAAGGGTGGTCTTAAATGCAGAGTTTGTTATCCTCTGTGCTTCTTCTCCGTATTTGTGGCTGAGAGCTTGGCTTTGGGCCCAAGGCATTGGTCCTTGCTTAGGAAGAGTGAGCGTGGACTTTCTGCTGCTGGGCTGGTGCACAGCTGGACTGAGCTGCCAGGCCAAGTGCGGGGTAGGTACTGTGTTTCCTCCTCAGGAGAGGGGCTGCCATTTCATTGCTTGCTTAGAGGAAAGGAAGAAGAGACTGGTTTGAGCACAGCCTCAGGTTTGGGCTTCACCAGCAAAAGTGAGACAGAGTTCAGGACTAGAGATTGCTCTGATCCCGATGGGTCCATCTGGTTCCTGATGCACACGTGAGCTGTATCTGACATTAAGAGCAGAGACAAAAGTCATTTGCACCTTTGTTCCCAGCAGTACTTTCTCAGTATGAACAAAGTGTGATTTTTTGGGTGATCTTTGGGGAAGGAATGCCATTACTTACACCACAGTCACTTGGGATAATATTTATTACCAATAGCGTTTTGCATGGCAAGCTCAGGCAAGAAAGACCAAATCTTTCCTTGAGGGCATCCATTGACTTACAACTGCAGAAATGCCAACAACAAAAAAAGTCAAATGAAAAATGGAACATGAGCGTACAGGGCTTGACTGAGTAACCATAAGGACTGAGGGAGGCTTTGCTTTTGTTTGTTGCTTTTTGTTTTGTTCATTTTACTTTGGGATGTGCTTAGGTAACATTCTACATAAGTGTAAGGGCTAGAAACATTTTTTTTTAAATGAAAGCTGAATTTCTTATATAATAACAGATTATTTTTTTCCAAAAGCATAGCATTGCAAAATTCATAAAATTTTGAGAATTGGCTACATAGTAAGTACTACTCCCACTTCCACATGCAGCATTACACAAATCTTTAGTTGATTAAAAACTAGATAACTTTCTTCCACTCACCACACTTGGATTGTTAACCAAACCAAATACCTTCATGTTCTGAGTGTCACCCAATCTTACTTGAAACCTTTTGGCCGTCTGGGTTTGTTTCTTTGCTGGAATGAGTGGGACAAGTACTCCACCCCTCCTTTTAAACAGACTTAAGCTGTATCATCTAAGCTACTTGGAACATGGTGCAGGGACCAGCAGTAAAGGATTAACTGTAACAAAATCTTTGTGAGGTTAAAAACTGGGCAAGCTGGCCCTTCAAACTTTGTGATGGGCTAGTTGCCTGTAACAAACCAACCTTCCAAAACCCAACCTAATTACATGCGTCTGCTTTAAAGGTGATACGTGAAGGTTTCTGTGGTTAATGGAAGATGCCCCAGTGGAAATGCATCCAGAAAGCTGTTAGGAAGACACCACCTCAGACACAGTGGACAAGTGGACTATAGACTAGGATTTAATTAGTGAGAGGCGTTAAAAACCAGCAATCCAGCCCAGCATTCCCTGGATTTTGTCTCTGGCACAGGAAGGGTTTGCATGTTTCCCTCCTGTAGCTTCTATTTTCGCCTGTATTCATTGCTGAGATGCTTCAACACAGCTGCGCTGGTTCATTAACTGAACAGCATGTCACTCAGACCAAGCAAATGGCTTTAGGGCAGTGTTTTTCTCAAAGGAAGGGTAGACCTCTGTGAGGAAAGGAAGGTGTTGGTGTAGGAGATATTTAAGAATCTCATGAGATACGTTAAAAAAGATGACCTGAGAAGAAGAGTCAAGCAAAAGTAAGACAGCTTCTCACAGCAAAAAGGCTGGCACTCACATGGAGATTTCACCAATAATCCTCAGCCACTGAAACCCTACTGAGACACCAGTGATGAATGAACCATGATCTTCCTTTGTGTTACAGCCAACATCTCCAGCAGAGAGCTCACCTCTCCTTCAACTCTCCCTACAGGCCAAGAAGTAGACACTTGGCAGACACTAAGGGGACACCAAAAATGAGAGAAAGTGATTCCCAGCATCCCCACCCTCTTCTACTCATCGCATCCTGCTCTCAGGCAAGAGCCACGCACAAAATTATAGCACGCTCAAGCCTTGCCCTTGAATGCTTCAGTTAGGAAGGTGCCCTGCCCTATTCCAGAAGCTGCATCAGAGATGTGCTGAGCCGTGCAGCTGCTCGTTGGGCACTGTTTCCAAAGAAACAGGGTCCCTATCGTGCCGCGAATGACTCATGCTGAGATCATCCTGCTCAGGAAGAGACAGAAGGGATGGTCCCACCTCTTCCTCCAAGGAGGGATGGAGGCGTGGAAGGGCAAAGCAGGTGCTACAACAAACAGGGAGGTTCGGGGCTTCCCGATGCCTTGCCCCTTGGATCCCTGTTTTGTGCAGGGCAGAGGCCATGAGGAACATGCTGTCTGCCAGCGCACGCTATGGCATCCATCACAGTGACAGGCCTTGGCCATGGGCGGCCTGGGAGGGGTATCTGCAGCACGCAGCCCCAGCATGCCGGCGTGCCTTCGCTCCTCTCCCCGGGCCCCGCTGTAACCACGGCGTTGCCCAGCCATGACTCAGTCTCCCTGCCTCACCTCATGAATGAATACAGCCCCTTTTTACCGCTCACTTCATCCTTCACACAGGTAGTGCCTGGAAGACCACTGTAGGTCCAGGTGGTGTAAAGGGACCTGGCTTTAAAGGGAAGAGATTAGGAAATCCACATGGCACTGTGGAAAGCACAAAGTCCCCATGACTATTATCATGCTGGTACTGACCCTATCTCAATAACCAGCTGTGGGGTCACTCATCAAAAACATTTCTCAAAGCATCTAAAACTAGTTTAAAAAACATGAGTTTTCTTCTAAAAACCTGGTTCAGGCTCAGGCAGCTCAGCAAGAAGGGACACCAGCAGCCCTAGCACTCCCAGCTCCCCCTTTGTAGTTCAGTGCTGTTCAGCATGAACCATTTATATGGTGCATATGCATCTCCAGAAACGCAGCTGCTTGAGAAAACAAGTCTGTAATGCTATTTCTCAGTCCATCCTGATCTGCTCATCACTGGGTTGTTCCAGCCTTAGACTTGCATTGTTACAGCTCTTCCCAAGTGGGTTTCCTTGGTAGTTGCCTCCCATGCACATGCACTCACACATGTCTGCAACATGCAAGCTGCTTACGCCTGCTCTTCCAGGCAACCATTGCTGTTCAAATTGCCCATTAGAAACCCAGCTTGGCCCCAAGACTAAAGAGATTGACAAAAACACATTTTACTGCTCTTCCTGCAAAACTCTTGAACTCCCAAAAGTTGAACACATGAAAGCAATCTGAGGTTAGCGTGTAATACAGAAACCACATAAAAGAGATAATTTAGCATTAGACACATGTTACCAGAAACAGGTTGAAACTAATACAGGTTTTGCATTCAGGTCATAAAATACAGCACTTATATCATCTTGTGAGGCATCCCTACTTAGTGTGCCTTGATGGGGGATAACTACAAGAGCTCTCCTGTCTATACGAGCTGAAGACAAAAAACGCCCTTCTCCCCCTCCCCCTGAGAGGCAGACACTCACATTCGCAGGACAGTCTCTGAAGTCCTTGAATGGCAACAGACAATCCACAAGAGATGAGCCAAAGCTCTTTTCTTTTCTTTTCCTGTTCCAAACCTATTGAAAGGTCATGACAATGGACTGAATCCAAACACTGCTTCGCATCCAGATCCCCCTCTACTCTGCTCTCATGAGACGCCACCTGGAGCACTGTGTTCAGGCTCTGGGGCCCCAGCACAAGAAGGACATGGACCTATTAGAACGAGTGCAGAGGAGGTCATGAAGATGATCAAAGCACTGGAGCACCTCTCCCGTGAAGGCAGGCTGAGGAAGTTGGAGTTATTCAGCACGGAGAAGAGAAGGCTCTGGGGAGACCTTACAGTGGCTTTCCAGTACCTAAAGGGGGCCTAAGGGAAAGCTGGGAAGGGACTCTGTCAGGAAGTATGGTGATAGGACAAGGGGGAATGGCTTTAAACTTAAAAAAGGTAGGTTTAGATTAGTAAAGAATTTTGTCCTAACATCTATGAGGGTGGTGAGGCACTGGAACAGGTTACCCAGAGAAGTTGTGGATGCCCCATTCCTTGAAGTGTTCAAGGCCAGGTTAGATGGAGAAGGCCTTTGGTAATAACACTGTTGTTTAGCACTGCCACAGTGTGTTTTAAAAACTGATGCCAATGATCCAGATGGAGCACCAGCAGGGACAGTTGGGCATGGAGGGATGAGCACAGAGATCAGCCTACAAGAGGTACTAAGGAACCCACGTGAGATCTGTCTTCTGTGTGAGCCACACACAACCTAACACAAATGACTTCTGCCCATTTTTGATCCTGTAGGATTCAACCATACTTCCTCTATTTTTACATACCTTGATGCCCAGTCTCTCACGGTAAACCAGAAACAACAACAAATTCAACATATTTCAAACAAGATGGAGTTCTGAAAATAGAGCTGTATTGCACCTTTAAAAAGTATGCTGGCTGACAGACGGGCTACATGAAAGTTCGGTATGAAAGAGCTACACAGCAAAATGCTAAATCCCTCTAGAGAACAGAATGAAATAAAAGCATATTTTTCTTTCCTTAACACCTTGTCAGCAAAATCCTGTTTCCTGGGCAAGTTTTTTTTTTCTCTTTTGCAAAATTATGGTTCTAGTTTGCCAACGATGCTTTCCTAAGAACAACCGCCTAAGCAACATAGCAGCTTTCTCATCCTGCCTCTTCCAACACTTTAACACTCCCTCCTGCAGCCCAAGTAGAAAATTCTTTGCCTTGGGGCCTGCAATGAAACTCATACAAGTTACCAGGAGAAAATGCTATAGTGATGTAGAATTCACTTCCCTCTTTCTTTTGTCCCCGCACATTTTTTTTTTTTCCTTTTAAGTTCCTGGCCCCAACTTTCAAATACCATTCCAGCTAGAGTCAGAGAAATTGGTTTGATTTGAGATATTTTTATCGATGTATTTTAGATTCATACAAACCCATTAAGGGGCACCAAAAATATGAAGACCTATGCTGAAAAAATTTCCAAAGTGACCAATGGCCCAACTTCCCTTTATTCCTAATGATAAGCTGGGCAAACAGGATGTTTCAACAGATTTTGTGGTCTGCATTCAACTTACTCAGCCATTTGAGGAAAAACTTGGATGGAAATGTGAATTTCAATCAAAGCATACTATCACTGAGAATGTTTAGGACCTGCCTGTAAACTGGGCAGTCACTGAAGACTACAGAAAAAAAGTCTACATCCTGTTTTTTACTCTTTTTTCCCTAGCCTAGAATAGCTGGAAGAACAGCAAAGATATCACACACTGACCTTAATTAAGACAGTGATTCACCCTTTGCTTTCTGAACACAAACAGAACAGCTTGGTGCCGGAAGGCTTACTGGCAAACAGAGTTTGGGTGAAAAGGGCAAAATTACCATGCAGGGCCTCTTTTGAGGCAGAATAGGTTTCCGTCCCAGAAAATAAGCATTTTTTTTAAAGCCCAGAGAAAAACAAATATTGAAGATACTGTTTTGATACTTTTTTTTTTTTTGAGAATTTGGAAACCCCAAATTAACATAACTTTACTCAGATACATATAAAAACTAGGCCTTCTTCAACCTGATGAAACAATACATCTATTTTACAATTAAGAAAAAAAAAAAAGATCCAGAAAACAGACTTATATTGGGATTCTTCCCCAACTCTTTTTTTTTCTTTTGTTCAAGGCAAAATACTTCTCCAGAATATCTCCAGAAAGAATGTTTGCATTGTAGACAAAGTTCATTTCAAAAATAATCTTGTCCTTCACTAAGGAGACCCAATATTGCCAATATAATGGAGAAGGGAAAATTTCTTTCCAGTTTTATCACTGAGTTGTTCCAGAGGTCTCCAGATGAACCAAAACAAGTTTCAAACAAGGCTCTTTCAAAGAGCAGGAAATGTGCTAGAAATATCACTAATGATATTTCTATGATTGATCTACAAATCTATTATATGTAATCATTATATGGTCTATCCTGAGTGTCTAAAAACTGTCAGTAACTAAAATATTCAACTCAGTTTAGAGGCAATATCTTCATTGATAGAGTTGAGAGTAAATATCTTCATATGAATGAGGGAACATGTTGGTAAAGAACACTTTCCTACTGTGTTACAAAGCTCCTGGATTTTGATTTTAAAGATTTCAAAACAACAAGGGCATTGAAGACAACGTTGATAATTTGGTGTACAGTCCAGTTTTTGTAATCCAAGAGCAAATGCTCTTACATTGCTGTTACAGCAATGGCATGAATGCCTGACATTGAGCTAGAGTGCAGTTAGCACAAACTCAGAAACTGCAAACACCAAGTTCACAGATGAACCCCTCCAAATTGTTGGCACAGCATGTGCCCTGGACAGCATCCCCATCAATCTGGAATCCTGGTTTGGACTACTTTCTATGAAGAGAAGATGGAGGGTTTACAGCTGACCAATACTTACATGCATTACTGATGAAAATCCCATGAAAAAATGTGCTCAGGGAGTGAAATTCAATCCTGGCCAGAAAGCCAGCATAGCGAGATCACCACTGCTGTTGCATGGATGCTTCCCAATGCTGCCACAGACATGACCTCCGTGGTGAAAGGCTGTTTGCTGCCTTGAAGAAGTGTGTATTCCCTCCTTAAATATTCAGATAAAACAATGTTATATTTGGGACTTAAAAAAAAGAAATGAACAAGAAATAGGGAAAACTAAGAGTACAGAATCAACTCCAATCATAACAGAGTCAGAATCTTACAAAGAAGCTTCTGGAGAAAGCATTCTGACATGGAAGTGAGCAAAAAGCCTTGGAATAAAACATTTCAGGCCAAAACGTCAACAAAGTTTCCAAACTTTGTATCTTCCAGGTGACAACGCCTTACTGTAGAAGGAGGCAAAGTGGCCTTTCTGGTAAACTCACAGCTCAGAAATCAAAGCAGCCCAGTAGGGAAGCGGGGAAAGCCACAGATCTGGTCTGATTTGAAGACTTTTAAGTGGTCCTAGAGAAGCAGACCAGAAAGTAGCATTTCTAAAATGGAAAGAAACCAAATTCAAGGCTCAGTCATCCTCCAAATTTGAGGTTTGATCACATTTAAAGAATACTTGGATTCAATCCTAAATTCAGTGAACTGTGAGACATGGCATACCCATTTCTATTTTAAGGATTGGGGAATATTTCAGGCAGACTTCCTTCTCGCAGAGCACGAACAGTGTGGGCAGCAGAAAGGCAGACTTTCTCGCTGTGCCATTGCCAACGTGCTTTTGTGCTGCCCAGGAGAAAACCCCTTCTTAAAAAGAAAGGCAGGATAATGGCCAAGGCCACAGGTCAATGCATAGACTGCCCAGTAGTGGGAACCGCAAGCATGGACTTTGTTAGAGGGAACGCTGGCACCAGACGCATGGGTCTTCTCTTCCCCGCTCTCCCTGGTCCACTCCACAAGTGTTAGTGGATCCTTCTGCCAGACCATGACTTCTTTGAAAAAAGAAGCCTGACTCTAACTGTTCATTTGAAACCTCCTGACCTGTCCCCTGCCAAAGCCCGCATGCTTATATGGGAATTGGAGACATGGAGAACTAACTTTAAAATGAAGATCTAATCCCTAAACTTTTCACGCAATCACACAAAATCTCACATACAAATACTTCCAAAAAAATCTTGATTTTCCTATCCAATCCTATGGTGAAGCTGGAGAACAGAGTTTATCATCCAGATCAGACAGCAGAAGATGTATGAGAAAGATTTTGCTTATTCAGATTATTAACAATTTGGAGAGAGGAGTCTGATTTATAAATTATCAAAGCCACAGAGAACAGCTGTGGACAGCTAGGGCTGGCTTCCGAAAGGATGCCAGCATCAAGGCTGCTCTGATTGAAAACCTGCATAAAGCAGGTAGAAAAAGCATCCAATCTCTACCTGCCAATGACAGAACAAATCACAACCCTGACTTTTTCTCCAAGAATGGCGTCCACTATCAGAAGTTGAAGGCTTATATGTGGTACGAACTCATCCAACTTTTGACTACTGATGCTCGTTGTTACTAATGCCCAAAGGGACTTCTGGTTTTGAACTTATGTTCCTTATATAGCTCGCTTGAAAACCGGACTTGAGCTGCTGCTTGGTAAGATAAGTAGATGGGCTCCACTGCTAAGGCATGTTTTCCAATCTTTCAGTCATTCTTGTGGCTCTTCTCTGAATCATGTCCAATTTTTCAACAACCTTCTTTAATTGTGAGTACCACAGCTGGATGGAGTGCTCCCAAAGCAGTTGCACCTATGCCAAACACAGCAGTAAAGTGATCCCTGGGTATATAAACAGGGAATATCAAGTAGGCGTTAGGAAGGATCCAAGTATTGCTTTAGCCCCCTTGGCCACAGCACTGGAGCAAAAGGTGACATTCAGCCAATTATCCATTCAAACTCTCAACTGTTTTCCAGATTCCCATTTCCGAACACATTCTATCCCATCTGGTACATAAATCTCAAAGTGTTAATTTCCTTTACCTGTAGCATCCTGAAAAATTATTTGCCATTTCCACGCTATTGAGGGATCCAAACTCTGCTAAGCCAGTCTTTCTGCATCTGCTAATGTCTACAGTGTGGAGTCAAAGTCTCCTTCCAGTCACTGCTACACCATTAAACAACTCAAAGCACAGACTAGATGACTGGCAGGATCCAACTAGGAACACAGCTAACTGATGTGTTTACACTTCAAATCTATCCAACAAATTCCACTTTGAGATCTGTAACTGGAATAACTGGAATCCATGTAACTTTTCCTGTTTGATACTCTACCATTTGAGTTTATGAAAAATACCTGTGGGAGCAAGTTAAAAGCCTATAGGAAGTTCTTACATCAACATTAGTATACTAATCAAAGAGATGTCTTTTTTTCTTAATCCATCTGAGTTTGACTGAAGTTATTTTCTAATAATCCACTCTAAACGCCTCTTCATAAGTCACATTGCTTTAGTATGTTCTTTATTGTATGAGTCCTTTTGAATTTCCAGGGATTAGTATTAATTAAGGATCATAGCGATCTATTTAAAATATTGATCTAAAATTAGATTTCCTATGTCTCTAGAACTTCCCATTATTGGAGAGCTTACTAGTAATCAAAATAAAAGGCTTAGGGAGCTCTTAATTTTTGTAACTCTAGGACTTAAATTTAAAAAAAACAGCAAACTACTACAAAAAAAATCCACCACAGTGATTTGCATACGGAACTTTAGAACGTGATTGGTAAGTGTACTCCCAAGTATCAACAAAGTGAAAGTTACTTCCTTATCTAGAGGAAACATTCATCATTCATCCTCTGTTTATTTTCAAGATAGGAAGAGGGCCTTTTTTGTGCCCCTCTTGCCAATTCTATCACAGCCAGTCAACTGATTGAAAACCCAAGGATTATTTAGTTCAAAATCTATTGTTTTCTTCATTTAGCTGATTTTGTGACAATGCTCTAACCAGGCTTTCTTTGAAGCACCACAACCCAACTGTAATTGGGCATTCATGGGCAAAGAAGCAGAGGCATTTTTCATACTTATGAAAGCAACGAACTCAAGCACCCTGAAAAGATCTGACGCACAGTATTTTTTCAGGCCACAGCCCTACTACAAATGTTCCCATATCTCATTATTCTCCAAAAAGCTGTAGGTTACCCTCTGTCTCACTGATGGTTGAGTCTCTATGCTCTGGGCTGCTGTTTCCGTGAAAACACAGACCTTCAGATCACCAGCAGCTGGCTGCTGAGGAAGACACTGTTTCTGAATTGTTAAGCTTGCGATTTTACTGAAGGTCATTTTCTCCCCATCTGCAAGCAAGCATGGCCCAACTGGCGGGTGTATTAAAATAAACAGATGCTATCAGCACCAGCAACAAATTATCTTCTGAGGCTTTGTAATTTCTGGAGCGTGGCAGGTTATGGCAAGTCAATTTACATTTAGGATGGAGAGGGAGAGAAACAGAGGTTACACCAGCATTAACATGTAATTCAGTACAAGGGAAAATGAACAGTAAATTGAAGCTGGACATCTAGACTATGAAAGAAGCTATTGGTTGTGCACCCACCTCACTCTTAGCGAGGCACACAGCACACCACGTGTATACAAGTAGGCTTCACACCTGAAAAGAATTTGTGTTTTGTGCTCAATTGATAAAAGCCCAGAAAAATCAAGTGCACATGAATGCTTTCCCTGAAGATGCAACTGTTCACTTCAAACACTTCCTTGCACCAGAACTTCTGGGTGAGTTACAGGTGGCAGCTGGAGAGAAGCACCCACTGCTTTCTTCCCATCTCCAGGAGAGTACTTTTCTATGTATGAGATTCCAGTTCCAAAACCAGAGATCTTAGGTGGTATAACAGAATTCAAGAATCCTTTCCCTGCTTCTCTACAAGAATGGGTGGTTACATCTCCCTATACATCTTCAAATGCACAACTATTTTAGCATCTACTATAATATATATATATATGTACTTGGAGAAATAGCTGACTAGATACAGGAGTGCAGTCCTCCCTTTTTCAAAGCCAGGAATGCAACGGGAGGACTGAAGTTTCTCATAGGTTGTGACAAACAAGTTGGCTTCATATTGTTCTTGGCCAGGAAGCCTTGATTGATCTCACCTGTTAAAGTTGCTCTTTCTATCATAAAGCTCAGGATATTTAACCTATGAGATAGTTCCACACAGGACCATCCTCCTTCAGGTATCTGCAGGTTTCACCTGCTGTCCTGATTAGTCATTTCCCCTACCTGTCAGAGCACACTGAAACTTCCATTACAATTCTTTGCCTGATGTTCATTGAAGGTGTCGCTGGGGACAGCTGTAGACCACGGGTTTCAATGGAACAGGATCAATCCTTCCTTCAAACAATTCAAGGGAATTTGCAGGCCTTATCATTTTTCCTACTAAATAACCAATTCAGAATAAAGAAATATGTTCAGTAAGATGACTCAAAGCTAGGAGTTCTCAACCATTTCAAGTAAGTAGCCATTCAAATTCCAGGGCAGTAATTCATGTGCGTCTGAAAGCAATCTGGAAACATCTAGATTATTCTATGAAGAGTCAATCACTGATTACTCTGACATCTCCTTTTCAAACTCGTGGTTCAACTGCAGCGCAAAACAAAATTAGGCTGCTGATTCTATGATTTAAAGAGCATCCAACACTAGAAATCAATGAATCCAGTCTCCTGCCTCATTTATACGCCTCTGGACTGGTATGAAACCTGGGGTGCAGCATCTCACCTTTCTAGCATAACATCTACAAAAAAACTGCTATTTCTCTCTCAAACACTGCTGAGGTTCCTTGGTTTTCAGTTCAGTAGAAAACAGGAGCTGTATTGTTTCCTTCCCTCCCCTAATACCTGCTTGTATGTTAGGGAAATCTAGGTGGCATGGCTTGTGAAATGGCTTTCAAGGGCCAGGTCTATATATTTTATTATAGGCAAATCACTACATCTCTCAACATTTTAAATGATGCTGAAAAAAAAACTCACCAGAGAAAGAAGCCCAAATATTCTCCCAAGAAAACTGGGCTAGCACAGTTAAAGCACAAAAGTTTCCATAGCCAAAAACCTTCACATCTGGATGCCTTTAACATTGTCAGCGTGGCCAGACACCCACTTGTATTTGGGTGTTGTGCAATTCCAGCATGAAGCTCAAACTCACACCATGAAACCAGAAGAAGCAGCCTAACACTCTGCCATCACACCCTTTCTTGTAAATATTCAGTCCTAGAGAACTTCTTCCAGCTCTAGGGTTTGGAATAACTTGTTTTCAGACCAAAGCTGTCTTCTCCAAACCAAGTCTTGTATCCTGGCTGAGTTAGCTGAAGTTAAATCAGCATAAAATTAAAATAGCACAATGGAAAGTCAAGGCCTAGTGTTAAATCATGAATCTATTTTTACGTGGCAAAGCATTTAAACATGTGTTTGAGATCCAAACATCTTAAGCATACACTTAAATTTAGTCCTGTGTTTACATGCATTGTTAATCCAGATCTTATAAATCAGCTGATTTTGTGAATGCAGCTGAAATTTTGAGATTTTTAAAAGAAAACACACAACATTGATCTCCACATATGAAAAAGTACTCGCAGGCTCAAATGCAGAAACTTGCAAATGAAGCAGAAGAAGCTGAGTACTTGCAAGTGAGCCAAAAGCTCAGGCAAACCTGGAGAAAGGAAAAGGAATATTACAAAGAACTGAGATGGCACAAGGGAAACAAAAACAGGAGCAGGTTCAACCTCAATAGCAAAGGGATACACAAATGGTGGTGCATGGCAGAGAAAAGCTTTAGCTAGCCCAGCAGTTTACCTGCACCACCATCCAGAAGGCAATACTTAAAACATGCAGGATGCAGGCCTTGCACAGAGTGGCTTTTTTTGGCCACTGCTTTCCAGTTTCTGGCCATCCACAATTTAGGGATTTGAGGCAACATCCAAAGTGATACAGGTCATTGCGTTTAGTAGCCTATGATGGATCCTAGGGGATCTTATTTGATCCTATTCTGAATCTGTTTTCATTTTGCTATTTTCTATATCCATTACTACTTCCACAATATAATCACTAACAATACTGCTTTGATTTTATACTGTTGCCTTTTTAGTTTCTTTAGTACTCCCAGTTCTTGTGTTAAAAGGAAGAGGGAATGATCATTTCCTACCCACCTCCTCCTCCATACCACTCACGATTTTATAAGCCTCTGTAAAATGCTTAAGTTTTCAAGGCTGAAAAGCATTACTATATTTAGATTTCTCCTTAAAAATAAAAGAGACATTTCAGACCTCTGGTTACTCTTATTGTTCTTTTCTATGTCTTTTCTACTTCTACTGCGTTTTTTTTTTCCCAGTTTGAGTGAGCAGTCCTGCACACAGCAGGAAAGATGCAGGAACATCACAGGGAAACCACTACCTCTTTATTTCTAATGGGTCTCTTGCAATAGCATAAGCTATTAGTTTTCTTCTCAGTTATTCCCAGCTCCAAGAATTCCTCTTGGTCACTTACATGACTGCTAGCACTGGTCTGATATCTGTGGAAAATCAGCAACAATGGCTTTACTGATCATGTTCCTGAACACAGAAACCATAGCTACCTAGAGGCATGAATGGTCAAGATTATTTATTTGTATTATTTAAACTTTTTGACATTGACTTTAATCTGCCACTTCATTGCCCAGTCTCTCAAGATCTAAAGATCTTTGTGTCTCGTGCTTCTCCAGATGCTTATTCATTCCTTCGAAGAACTTCACAGTTCGTGATGCAGTGATGCACATGTTTATTTACAAAGGCTGTGTTCACACATCTGCAATATAACATATTTATGTATGCAGCCACTAACTCTGTTATAATTTCCTCCCATTTTTTGCCTGGTACTGAAGCCAGACTTCAGTAGTCTGTAGGTTTTTTTTAATCCCTGCTGGAACCCTTTTTAAGATTGGTGTCACATTATTTACCTCCTCTGGGATCAGGACTGATTGAACCCAAAATTTCATACCAGAGTAATTTACAACATTTGAGTGAATATCATTTGTCCTGGTGATTTGTTATTGTTCATTTCATTGATCTGTTTTAAAAGCTCTTCTATTAACAATTCAATTAGAGGCCATTCCTTAGGCTCAAACCTTGGAGGACTTCCTATTTGCTATGCATCCATTGCCTTCTGCTATTTGTTACACAGTGGCCTTATTGACCTCGATTGCTCCTTTCACGCCTTGGTCATTTGCTGATCCCACCATTTCCAGGCAGACTTCCAACTCCTGTTGCGTTTGGAAGAGCTTTTGTTATTAGTTTTTGTCTTTTGTGAGTCACTCCTCAAACTATTTCAGTTTATGCTATTATGGTTTTACATTTAACTTGGCAGACATTATATTCCTCTCTATTTTCTTCATTTAGGCACGATCTCCACTTTTTAAAGGATACCTTTTTATTTCTAATAGTCCCCCTTGCTCTACTATTTAACTGTACTAAGCTTTTTAAGCTTTTTTTTTTTTGGGTTGGGTTTATTTTTGGAAGAAGTGAAATATGTTGTCTTTGATTTACAGGGATGCTACTTACGCTCTGCTCATTTACATGCTCCTTTAGTGTTATTTAAACCACTTTTCAAAGAAAAAAAATATTGTCATGGTGTTTGTTTCTTTAAAGGTATTATTCCTATGAAATTATTGAATTTGACCATGCATTGGTCACTACTGCAGAGCAACCTCAGTACAATGGTTATAGTTAAAACTAGGTCTCAGTCAAGAGTGTCTGTCCCTTTTACTGGTTCATGAGTTTCTTCAAGAAAGAAGTTTAAACATGTTGACTAAAAGTTACTCTTTATATCCTACCTAGGACAAATCTTCTCCAGTCTCTCTCCGTCCATAGTCTCTTTCTACTGCCTGTAATCTTTCTTAGTATTTCATGGACATTGTCACTGTCGTGGCCAGCTGTTGACAAGGGTAACCTTTTAAAACGTTTTTTTTTTGATTTGGCATAGCAACTTTCAAGAAAAAGTGGGTGGTAAACGAAGATACAGATAACCGATTTATCTTATTGGACTCTGATTTCCAACATACTGAGTCACTCTACCAACGGCAAAATCTATTCTTGTCATTTCTACATAATAAGTATCCTGATAATACAGCTTCGTACTGATTAGTTTCATTCAGTAAGATTACTGGGAGGCCAGTACATTAAAATTCACCCATTCTCATTTTATATACATTTAACATTTATAGGAAAGCACAGATAGTTTTGATCTTGGTCTAGTTGCCAATATGTATGTGACTTGTTTAACTGTGGAATTGCTTAGACTGCTCTATTTTATTTATAGCTGTACTTCATTAGTGGTTGTCCGATCCTGCCACAGGGGCACAGGGCTTTTCATGCTCAACATCAAGACAAGCGTGTTCTTTTCCAGGTCCCCATTTCAAATAATTTTTAAGGACTCCCCTACTATTTGTTTTTGTTTCCAGTGCCACTAACCTAGTTCTTGCTATTTTGGAAGAAAACAACTATCCTGCAGAATATCTCCTTCCATTCCTAGGGTCTCTCCTGTTCTAAATAGTCTAAATAATTCATTGTAACCACTTCTTCAGCCACACACTGCATTGCTGATTGTCTGGGTGACCTTGCACATACTGCTGGAAGCGTTTCTTGAATACTGTAATGGAGTTCCAGGTCTTTACCATCCTTTCCTATCAAAATGTTTTGTTTTGCCTCCTGGAGCCCTCCCCTATCTTTTGTCAGTGCTCATACAACCATGACCAGACATGATGCACGAGGAAGGTCACCGGCTCCTTTCCAGTATACTCTAAAAGGCTGCCCAGACACCACAAGATACAAAACCTCCAGTGCTTAGGCAAACCACCACGTGTTCCCTTCCTGGCCTTGTATTCCCAGTTATCAACCCCACACAACACCGCACCCTGCCTCTTCCTACCGAGCAGCATTGTTACCCTTTCCTCGTGCCTTACTTGAGTGGATGTACAGTCACCTTCCAGCAAGACAGAAGGGTCACATGGACAGCAACTTTTGCACACATTTATTTACTCATTCCGTCTGAAACACAATTTTATGATTTCTCTTACTGCAATGTTCAAGCAGAACAGCAAATCAAGAAAATTCTCCTGACCAAATCCTTTCTAAAATGCTCACTGTATCCAGCTTCCAGAAAACAGAAAGCTTCTCTTACTGCACATCTAAACCCAGCACAAAAACAGGTGAACCTGTGTTTTCCAGGAAGGAAATCTAGTGCTTGTATTTCCTGTCACCACAGTTCTCACTCTCCCGTGTTTAGGAAAGTTTTCTTCTGTCTAGAAGTCAGTGTTTTGGGGAACACAATCAGGGGTTTCACATTTATTTTATTGCGTAAAGACTGACCCTGAGTTTAATTTGCAGAGAATACATGGTATAAAACAGATCAGGGAGTCTGGCACAAAGACAGGAGGTGCCTTCACCCTTTGGGCAATTATATGTGAAACGTAAAACCCAGCAACAAGTCTTGCATTTAATCCTCTTTGCACCCCTTAGCCCCCTGCCAAAGACTAGAAATCCTTCTCCTTTTAAAAAGAATAAAAGATTTCAGAACACATAACCGACTCCTCCCTTCAGCCCTCAATACTGACAGTTTTATCTCTATAAACAAAGCTTCTCCCCCTTCCTCCAGCCTGGCAACAAAACCCAAGCTCAATGAATATTTTATACGTGTGTGGTTAATGGAGCATTCTGGCTCCAGTCCATTAGGAACCTTACACAACGGTGCATTAACTGCTTCTCAATGTAACATTTTGAGTCTGTCCAAAAGAGATGTGTGTTTGCCAGTTGAGCCAACATACTATTATTGTCTTCTTCAGCCTAGTTCCTGTCTTCGGTTCAAAAGCGGGGTCCTTTGCCACAGCACTTTGCCACCATTGTGCTCCCAGCAGCAACCCAAAAAGATTAGCCCAGATCCAAGCTCTAGTCTTCCCTCTATATTTTGAGGTCTGTATCTCAGGTGGGGTGGGGAATGCCTGCAGTCTCTCCTTCAAAGATGTACACAGGGATAAGCAATCACATCACAGATTAACACAAGGGTAAATATAAAGCAATTAAGACGAGATCTTTAATTCTGATGGGAACCAGGCCTCCATATTCTTTCATCAGCTCTGAAATTTTGGCCTTAAAATCCACCTGATTGAAAAATTGATAGCAGAATGACGATGTTTGGCAAAGCACTTATCTTCTCACTTTAAAAACCTCCTCTGTTCTTTAGTTAAACAAGGGCCATCACAGACAGAACACCATCCCCATCAAACCCAGCACAAAGTTGTCTTGACAGAGAGATGGGCACAGATCGCTCCCCTTACAACAAGTGACATTATAACATTACACTGCACATAAACAACATCCATGATAAACGGGGGGAAGAAGATCACTGATAGATTTGTCAGATGAAGAGCTCTGTGAGAGTTAGGGGTCTAGCTTTGGCCGCTCACCTATGCCTCCCTGACAGTTTGGGTAGAGTTCAGGCGCTTCCAAAGCGTGAATCATCCCAACCTAAGGCAGCTGTCTAGAACAGGTAAGATGAATGGCATGGGTTGTTTATCACTCCTCACCACCCGAAGAGAGAGCATAGATGAAAATCTTAGACTTCATGTCTAAGTTTTAGATAACTAAAATCAGGTGAGATGATTCCCAACCCCAAGGTTTGCAGACTCATTTCCAGATGAGCCACAGACCCTGACAGACTAAGTAGGGCAGAAAACAACAAGATAAAGAAAAGTGCTGATGTGGAAGGACTGATCTCATTCCTTCCCTGCCTGAAAGCAGAAAAAGCTTAAGTTTCAGATGGCAAAGCCCAGCCTTTGCTGTCACGTCACTGCTGAAGCACAACGGAAGAAAGGAGACACCACTGTTTCACTTTGCAGGGCCTTGTGGTGCTTTCTACAACATCTCCAGGAGGTAGTCACCATTCACAAGGTGACTGGGTATTACAAGCCAGTGAGCAAGACCCAGTGGAGACACCTCTGAAGTAAAGGCTGTTTCTCCTAGGGGCGCACACAGCAAATCAGTCATTCTACCAACAGATCCAGTTATCAGCCCCCTTTCTTCTCCCTCCCTGATCCCTCAGCTCCCCTCAACACTTTTTCCCCCTTCAGAGCTATCATCAATGGAAAGTTTTGAGATTTAGCCGAAAGCAGCCAAAGCACCTAATTGACTGAAGAAGGGAAATGGCAACTTCCATCATCTCAAAAAAGCTGCACCTTTCTCCTACTCATCTCAAAGCTGAATAAAGGAATTAAAAACATAGCCCGGGGCAGCCAGCAGAGATTTACAAGAAGCAGACATTAGTTCTCACTCTAAAGGCTGGGCGTGTATGCATGTGAGCCAGAAGGAGCAAACACAGAGAAAGGGAGCAGAAACATACAGTCTTTGCATTTAAAGAGGAGGAAGAAAAAAAAAAAGACCTTTAAACCCTTCCTAATAAAACAAAGATCATCCTGGCAACATGAAATGCTACCCTACTTTGTTTATTTATCGACACAAAGAAAGAAGCAAGTTGGCACCTCAGAGGGTATTAAATGCTGTTTTTTTGCTGACTGAATGACCTCAGCCGAAATATTTTCCATGACAAGAGCCCAGAAGACGCTGGCACAGAGTCAGACAATAAGATTTTCAGAGTGTATTTACATTCTATCCATGGCCCCAGGCTGTTCCAAACCCATAGGCAGGTGCTGCCTTTATCTGTTCTTTGCTCACCTGGCTCCCTAGCAAAATGTTCTGGGGCCTGCGGCTCAGCTGTCTTAACTGTTTGCTGCCTGGTGCTCAAAAAGCCAAGAAGCTTCAGAGACATCAAGGAGCCTGGCAAATGGAGACAGCTACTCTGGTCACCCTTCATGCCTGACCTGAGTGATGTGTAAGGAGATTTTCCAACAAGCAGACAGAAGACGATGGTGGTGCAATAGAAAAAGGCAAGTAAATGTTTGTTGAATTCACGCTGAAGAGAGAGACCCTCTAAAAGAGGAAGGGAAAAGGTTGTTCTTCCAGGGATGCACTGCATTCTCCATCGCTTGGGGATCTTTAAGCTAGGTATGGATAGCTCCCTGAGAAAAAACTCAAGATCCTGCAGAAGACCAGAGGAGAGGGTCACAGTTGCACCTTCTACCCTTGAAATCTGTCTAGGACAACAAGCCACTATCAGGAAGGGGATGGCCACCAACCCACATCTCCACAGCAGTGAACAAAAGGGACAGAGGCAGGCTAAGCCACAAAGAATTGCAGGCTTGCGTCTTCCAGCTTCACAGCTCTACTTCCCTACATCACAGGCTTCCAGCTACATTTTCTCCCCATAGACCAGCTCCTGACCTGGTCTTCAGCAAACGATCTGTTCCATTCCTGTGGTGGAAACAACCTCCTCTTTGCCCAGTTTAACTTGGCTCCCAGTGCACAACTCCTCTCTCTTGAGTAATAAGCCTCCAGGAGATGCTGCGAGAGGATACGCCCTTAATACCGCGCAACCAGGAAGAATGATAATTGCACTTTTAACAGCACTATGTACAAGGCAGCCACCAAAGCAGAGGAAGCATGAATTAAAGCAGGATAAAAAAGGAGGGGCTTTACCATCTACCTAATAAGGTATTATTCATGGGTTTGGAAATCTTCCTTGCAGAGAGATAGAGACAGACATAATGGGTAGTCAGAAGCAACTGTGTCTGGAAAAGCAAAGGCCTGCCTGCCATCTCACAGCTCCCTTGTCATGCTGGACCCAGCCTCTATCTTCCCAGCCTACAGCTCTCCTCCTTTTTCCTTCTTCTTACCACACATCCTTTTAACCCATTTCATACTCAATTCTGCTCCCCCCTGCCCACATGCATGGCTCAGGTCTGGCCCACTCACACATACCTTTACACCAATTCCTCCAGTCCCGTTACCTGCACCTAACCAAGGATTTGTTTTTCCATTCTTCTTCCCTTTCTCTCATTCCTGTCTTCCGTCTGTGGACAAAGCCTGTCTCTCTTCACATCCCTGCTCCAAACCACACCTATCAGCTCACTAATGCCACCCCACAACAGACAGGATGCAGACATCTGCTAACTGTGCTTGTAATGGTACTTGTGTAAGGAAAGGCTTTTGTCTGGCTTCATTCTCCACCAAGAAAGCAGAAATGCGACCTGACTCTCCAACACGCATTTCATAATAAAAGTTTCATTCACAGTCCCAAAACAATGCTGAGCTTTACAAATCTTCCCAGAAGTAAATTAACTATGATTACTTACATAATCTCTTTCTTTTTCAATCCTGACCAATTGGTTATGATAATTTATAAAGATCTTTCAGCCTTTGCCATTGCTGAGGCTGTTTCTATATGTACTCTATGAGGGCTTGTCATGCTGGGAATTGCACCCACAGGAAGCCTTTCCTAGCAGGTAGAAAATCAAAGGAAAAAAACAAACCTCTATCTACTCAGATCTTATTTCATAAGGCTCTCAGGTCCACAGCAGATAGACCCCTAGTGGGAATTTCAAAGGATCCTGTCCAAGTTAGACAATTGGATATCCATTGGGCTGAGGCACTGTGAGAGCTCTGTATGCATCTTCAGGAACAAAAAATGCCCGTAGAAACTGAAACTAGGTGTTAAGTGCTTAACCAGGTCTGTGGAAGCTCCTTAGTTCCCATTTCTGGATGCACAAATGCAAGGGGTAAGACTAGTACACAAGTAGATGTGCAGAAAACACCTTTCCTAAAGGTTTCCCTCTACTGGCTCTGCACTACCAACCCAGCATTATTATGGACTGGCTGGAAAAACAAACAAAGAGAAAAAAAACACCACAACCAAACAATCTGCCGTCCTCCTCAGATGAAATAAATACGGTATGAAGAGCTCCTCTGAGCTGGAACAGTGAGGGTAAAAATGGAAGAAAACACAAGACTAAGGAGGTACTGCACATGGTGTCTGCAACCTCCCAGCCCCGGCAGGAACTGCACACAATGCTGCTGCTGTCCAACCCAAGGACATCCTCTTAAACAATGCCTCGCTGTGATAATCCTGGAAGGATTTTCAACTCTGTCCTGTATAGCATTTTAATTACTCATGCTGTTTCAGGGTCTCAATCATGTACAGAAGGTATTTTCATCCCACTAATTGTAGGTTTCCCAGAGGACTCAATACAGTATTTCATATCCTCAGTGCTATTAGATGTTTCAGAAAAGCATCCAAACTTCCAGAAATTAATTTTTTTTTTTTTTAAATGTATGTGGACATGGGGAAGAAGAAAAAAAAAATCAGGATAAAGGAAGATTTTTAGGCCTTAAACAGAAAAGTTATTCTGCCTGTCAGCTTTCAGGGAGAAAAAAAATAAATAAAGTAGGATAACATTATAACAGCCTCATCTAAGTCAGCAGCAAGGAACCTGTCATTTCTAATGGTAACAGCATGCAGCTATACCCTTGCACGTACAAAAGCAATTTTATTAGTCAGTAGCTAAAGGTTGTACCTATATCACTAATGGCATCCACCCTAGGAAGCAGTTCCCAGCCTCCCAGGCCAGGCAGTACAGAACATCCCATGCCAACACCGCCCCAGGCTATCTTGGCTCTAGAGCAAACTGGCCATGCCCATAACGTACGACACTTGGCCTTGTGGCCACAAGACATGAGTTGCTCGTGTGCGTGTGCTTTAAGTCAACAAGCCTAAAACAATTTGAGAATGGTACTGCAGCCCGCGAAGGCAATGTTTCTACAGCTCGATGCCGACAGGCTGTGTTGCGTGCCCTGCAGAAGGGGGTGGTGTGGGTGTGGTGCACCCAAGAGCACAAGGTCTGAGATGGCGTGGAAGGACTGTAAGGGGCACAGGGAAGCCAAAGTGGGCACAGTGCTGTGCTGCCTGCTGGGACTAGGCGTGCAGGTCTTCTCGTTGGGTTCAACCCAATGTTGGACATAAAATGGCCGAGGGAGCTGAGATGTCCAGCAGTGCAGACTTGTTTACTGCAGGCTGTCATCCTCCTCAGCATTAAAGAGTCAGAGACCTGCAGGCTCTGAGTGCATTAACTAGAGCCATATATTTTGAAAGAACGGAAAAAAAAATGGAGATTTCTAAGTGTATCTGTACAACATATCTGAAAAGTAATAATCGTACACTACTGCATTCCCTGGAGTGGTGGTAACATCATCCCCTCCCACCATGCCAAGGAAACTGAGACACAGCCCAAGGAAAAAACTGTGATTCTAGCAGAAAAAAGGCAGAGACCTGCCAAGTTCCAAGAGCTCACAGGGCTGGGAAGGGGATGAAGACTTAGTGGGTGGGGGGTCTGTAAACCGAAGTTGAGCTCCTTCTTCTAGCCCCTTCCTATTAGTTACAAAGTGCTTTAAAGTGAAGATAATGTTCATCCCACAGATTAAGACACTTGTTTGTGCATTAGCTGAGCAGCGATAACCCTTCATACACATGATCTTAGTCATACAAAAGGTAGCTTTGGCACCTTGGCTTATAAGTGGGTCTGCAAGCTGGTCAGAGAGATTTAGGTTGCTGTACCTTAACTGTGACCTCGAGTCCTCAAGAAAATAATTCTTCATAATTATGATCTCTGGACTATTGTGGTATGCAAATCCCACGAGGCAAGTCTGATTTACTCTGCCTCTTAGTGAACAAGAATCTGCGTCACAAAACCCATTATCACAGTTGGCATTAACCAGCAAGCATCCTGCTAATTATCTCTGCAAAAATACCCAGTTGAAATGGTCTGGGCAAGCCAGAAGACCCCTACCTGCACGAGAAATGTCCTTGCTGATGTGAACTGGCTGATCAGGACATGAGAACATGCAGCATCTCTGCCAGTGCTGGAGAAGGATTTTGTAGCTCATCATAAACATTTTTTTGGTAATAATTAAAAGTGATGGATCTTAGCACTGGTCAGGAGTTAAATTGAATGGAGCTCCCCAAACCAAATACAAAAATAAGGGCAAGACACTCTACTAGGGACTTCAGAGATCTCAGGACTTCGGGTGTGTTTCCACTCAAAAGGATGATGTGGATTGAAAGGACAGGCCGACAGAGCCAGTCACCTGAAGCAGTGACCTGTGGGTCCTGTCTCCACCAACAGCAACTTTAGCTGGAGGGAATTCACTCATGCTGCCTGCAGCCCCAGCACTCTCACCTGGCATATCTGATTGGGGTGGACCATGAAATATTACAAAAATGGAACTTTTACATTCCCCGCAGGGGTACGAAGCACAGAGAAAATGGCATGACTCAGATACTGCCTGGAACATGTAATGAGGATATTAAACTAGATCGTCATTTTATAGGTTACTTTATTTTTAATTGAAAAAAAAAAAGAAAAAAAAGAAAACAGAAGCCAACCAGCCTACATATTTGGCCTTCAGATGAATTTTTGGTTTTACGTGACAGCTTTTTCCCCTACTTAAAAATTTGCATAAATACTGTCAAGACAGGACACGCATGGTAAAGAATATGCAAAAGTCGGAGCTAAGCCCAGCTGCATGCCTCTCTCACCGTGCTCTGCCAGGACAGCAGAGGTTGGCCAGGGCTGGCACTGGGAGCAGTCCCCATTTCTGCGTGTCACCAGGTCAGGGACTTGGTCTTGCCAGCACACAGCCTCCTCTTCAGTGAGCCCTTCTCAACTACAAGGACCCTAAACTGAGAGCCTAGCTGCAGTCTACTCGGCCCTTTTCCTGCACCATCACTGTGGTGGAGACAGGAGTTTGCTTATTTTCCTGCGAGGTGACCTCCCCAGCAGGAAGCTGCTGCTGTTCTCCTGCCAAGAGGGGAGAGCAGGAGCAGCACAGCGGGGAGACACAGGGACGCTGGAAGGAAGGTGTCACCGTAAGGTTGTGTTTACCCATGCAAGGGCACCTCTTCAGCTCTGGGTGATTTCACACAGATTTAAGTCAGCTGGTTCAAACGCCCATGCAGCCACTTAACTTGGGGTTCGGGATTTATTTCAGCTAACAGGATTAAGAAAGGTTTAAGCTAAAGCAAAAGAGAAGAATGCACACAAGCACTTTCACAGCTTAGCAAATAAACACAGAGCAAATCTGTCTTCAGCCATGGCCAAAGTAACCAGAGCTCCCATCCCAGTAACCCTCCTCACAGAGAACATTTTATCTAATGCCATCCTCTTCGCTGCTTTTCCTGCTGCAACCCTACCTTACCACCCACTCAGCACACAAAATTGCTGCACTTTGCACCTACATACTGCTAAATAGCTTACATCACTCCAGAATTTGGCCCAACTAGCCACACTGGCATAGGAAGAAGTGTATAAAACAGCTAAGCAAATGTTTTCTGTCCCGCTAAGATGGCAGTGGGCAGCAGTGCATGCCTCTGATAGGGGTGGCTGCAGAGGGAATGTGCTGCAGTGGAGAAAGCTAGAGGCAAAGAAGAGGGAGCCACTATGCTGCCTGAAGCATGGGGAGGCTATTGCTCAAACCAGGCCCCACCAAGTCTTCCAACATCCCTACTGGCAGGAAAACACCTCCCATTTAAACAGTCCCTTTTCACTGAGGACACTTGCGCAAGTGAATTGAAAGGGCAAGCAATTCTGCTGCCATCTGTACTGAGCTCTGCAGCAGTTCAGCTGGTGGTACAACGTGACCGAGCAGTGAAACCAAAGTTTCCTGCATCCTCCTGAAAGGGCAGGGCGGATCTCCATCTGCAGGGTGCGGTTGCCTTGGGATGGAATTTGGTTGGGACTCGGGGGTAATAGCAGGAGTCCCGTGATGCTCAATCTCAAGAGGTGAGGATGTTGGTTTTACATTTCTTCCAAAAGGTTAGGAGTTGTGGTGAGCCTAATCATTCCGGCATGTCAGCCTATGCCATCTAGGGGGAAGAACACCACCTTCTGAATTACCAAGTCAAATTGACTGTAGCAATCAACTTTTCCTTCTAAGTCCCCCATCCAAAAACAAACAGGCCCAACCCTGCTTGACTTATGAGATAATAGCCCAAGGCACTGTAGCTCTCTGGGACATCACTGCCTCACCCATCATCTACAAACATCAGTTGTACAGGGATCGTATAGATCTCTCCCAAATTTTACATACACAAAGATCTCTGACCAATGACACAAGCCCATTAGAAAGTGCCTGCAGCACCTCTCCGAGGTGGTAGGTAACCAGCAGAGCCATGGAAATAAGGACAGGGTGGTGGAGTCAGAAGGAACACGCACTGCACAGAGCTCTAACCTCTCCTGGCTGGCACCCAGTGAAAACCTCTTGCCCAAGCTGGTGCTTGTCATTCAAAGGCTGCCTTTTGTGAACCCTGCCACACCAACACTTTGCTGCTGCTCAGCTCCACTCTAAGTAGCATATTCATCTTCCCGTCATCACTTCAGAACCTATTTGCATTGTTAAATTACTAAAAGAAATTGTTTTTCCCTTGGTATCTTACAATCAAAGCTGCCTGGGCTAGAGATCTTTCTTTTGTTAAAGCAGGTTACTGCCCTTAATGGGTTTCTCAAATGCATAATCCATACCTTATACTTCAGAAGTCATAAAGTCTTATTGTCCTGTAATTCAGGCCTGGTTCAACACCTACTGAAGAGAAAGCAGACAGTTCTCATTGATTTTTTTCCTGGGTCAGGCCTCAATGCAGAAACCTTCACCACTACTGAAAGAAACAACTGTACTCATCCATACCTTACAGGTGACTAAACAGAGGTACGACAAGCTACAGAGGTCTGCGAGAGGTCAGGTGGTGACTCTGACTCTGTGTTAAGACCAGAAGGTCTGGACTGTGGATCCAAGACGGCTGCTTTAAGCACTACCTGCCACTCCCCTTCAGGTGCTTTGCAACACTAAGGGAACCATGAAACACAGAAAGAAAAGGAGAAAAGTAGCTATTAATCTTCTCCTAGCTAGGGCAAAAATGCTGCTGCCTGAAGTATGCGGCTGGTACGTGTGATGACCATTTTGTAAGTGTCATAACCTTAGATTAGCCTTATACCTCAGAATTAGTTCCATTCAACAGCTTAACAAAAAAATCAAATTGAGATCATTGAAATCATTGAGAATACGAATACTACTACCGCACACAAGAAAGCTAGGAAGGGTTGACATTATATAGAGCAGAGGATCAGAATTCATACGACCTTGATGGTCTGGAAGAACTGAATGAGGGGAGGAGGTGTAATTCAGTAAAAATCAGTGCAAAATGTTACACTTGAACAGTAGTAATCAACTGCACAGACACAGGACAATAGATTGAAGGGCGTTAGTGGCTCATGAAGTGAGCATCAACCACACTGAACGGGCCAGTGAGATAGAAGCCACCGACCAGCACTCCTTCAGTAACTCTACAATAATTTCACTTTTGATTCCTGGTAATATTTCTGTAATAATTGTACACTTTATGGCTAAGAAAGAAGCTTGAAAAATAGTTTAAGGGTAATCTAAAGGTTAAAAAAGTTGAATCTTTAAAAAAAGCTTGAAAAAAGTTTATCTTATGTCATGATTTGGCTCGCGTTGGATGAGAAGATCCAGGATTTTTGATCACCATTTGGCAATGCTTACTTGCTTCCCTAAAGGGTTTTAAAATGGCACCAACATTACAACAACAGCGTTACCTCCTCCTATTGTCTCTGTCTTCACCACATGGATATCTCCAGCTTGGTGCAGCTCCCAAAGTACCCAGCCTGCACAGGGGTGCAAAGCACCTCCCTGCTGTACCGCAGCTCAGCACCATTCTTTCATTTTCTGCAAAACTTTCTAAAATCTGATCTAATTCACTCTGCACTGTTGTGTTTAGGTTTTGCAACACTCTCCACCTCCCAAATTTCACTCTCTGTACACAGCAAATGTTAACATTCACAGCAAGTTTTCCCTCCAGGTATCAGCCTGGCTTTCTTTCAGAGCAATCTCATTTTCCTACCTTCATGCACACTTGTATTTCCTTAAAGAGCTCAAACTCCTATTAATAGAAGAGTCTAAACAACAAGTGTCAAAAAGGATTTTTTTAACCTGTTTTCCTTCAGTCAGCACCCTCCTTCCCTGCAGACTGGGCACCATCTCCAGCCTACTCAAAAAGCTGTGACCTTATCAACATCAACATCTCATTTTTATCCTCATTTTCCATTCCTTGTAGACAACAGAAAAATATCAACTTGTGTGGATCACATCTTAAACCACGTGCATAAGTTCAAAGATAATTAGCCTTTTAGTTACTTAATGCTGTGCAAAGCACACATTTAACAGCTAAAACTGATTTTAATCTTTGCTTAATTCTTCTGCCAGAGAGTCCCATTCATAGTGAGGCAGCTGTCTAAATATCTCTGCCCCTTGGGGCGAGGAGACAAGCGAGCCTCTTGCAGTGCTCTTGAGTGACCCCAGCTGGCTACTGCCCCCACAGCACCCAAGAGCCCCTTCCAACTTACTTTGGGGCAGAGGATGCAAAGGGGGCTAGATCCTCCCAAAAGAGGATTTATCAGGGAAGTGCAAAAGTTGTCACTCTCCTTGGTTCAGATAACCCTTCTTAAAGCTGTAGCAGAAGGTTGGGTAGCAAGAGTGGTAAAATTCATGCAAAGCAATGTCCTTATTTGTGAGGAGTGCATGGATTTACACCGCCGTCACACTGGCTAAGCACAAAACTTCACCTTTGCCCCACAGGACAGTGAAATGGGTCTCTCCCTTCAGCCAAAAAGGCCCTGAAAGACCAGAGGGCAACTGCAGAAGGTGGGACAGTCACACGTGGTTGTACCCAAAGCCACAAGACTAATTTTTTTTCCTTCATACCCCTTTGTATATGCTTTGCCATGCTATGAGCACCTGCTTGTAATAATACTCCTCAAAAGCAAGCAAATAGGCTATTTTTTAATCATCTCAAATGGCCTTCTGCAGAATGTGATTAGACATCAGTGCTTCCTCCAACAAGCAGCATGCATACATCCGCAGAAAGGGATGACTCGAGGACACAACAGCAACAAAAAATTAATGAATCTGTTCTCTGCAACAGGCAGTAGCCTACATCAAGGTTAATTTATTCCGGTGTCTTAATACACTCCAATATTTAGAGTACCAAGACATAACAATGTAACCAGATGATTACCCTCGCATGTGGGCTATGTAACGCAAGGTGATGAGAAGGAGCTGAACTAAGGAATATGCTTATGCCTGCGGTGTGGTGACAAGATATACTTTGCTCCTTCTCAAGAAGGCTAATATGCAACTCAGCTTCAGACCAAGGCTGACTATCATTTTGGGATTAAAATGCCCATTATTGTATTTTATTTTTGCTTGATCGGTTTCTCTCAGTTGGCCCTTACGTTCTACAAAATAGGGAGTAGTAGCATAAAAATTGCATTACTTTCAATATGTTGCTGACTTTTAATCAACAAGGCTGCCAGTTATAACCATTTGATAGTTCTTCCCTCCCTGAGATGTGAGGAGCTTGAACAGACAGCCCTGTGCAAGGAATTGATGCAGGAGCCGGGAGGTGAAGGCACGAGAAGAAAGGACCCAGATTGCAAAAGGCATTCATTCGGAAAGCAAACAGCCAGAAGATATTTTACTTTCAGACTGGTGTTCAGATAGCCTAAGTCTCAGTGTCTCTGCCAAATTACTTCCCGGTGTGTGGCTCTCAGTGGCACCCTGCTCAGTACCTTACTTCAGACCCAGGACCGACTCCTAAGAGACACAGCGCTGATCGGGAATACCAAGGGTTTAGGAGGAGTTCAAATGCCCTTCAAATGGCAGGGAGTTTTATTTACCTACTCATTTACTTAAGCTGTGCAGTTAGCTAATAGCTTGCACAGCACTTTGAAGCAGAAAAGCTCTAGAAAGGAGCATTAGAATTAGTCATAAAAGCTATCATAAAGGAAAGGCTTTCTCTCCCCCTCTCCCCAGCTTCCCTATAAACCCAACATCTCCAGCACTAAAAGAGTATTACCTCACACAGAAATGATAAAAGCCTGATCTTGAATAAAACAATGAACTGAACTCACAAATCATACCTAAGAAACGATAGTGAGGCTTGCCTAGAAACTAAGATTTCAAAAATAACAAAAAATCCATTTGGGATACTCCAGACTTGCCTCTGAGCCTTTCAGCCCCCTTCACAGGAATTTGTACCGACAGTACAACTGTACAAGCCTCTTCTCTTGCAAAACCAAGTGCAAAACACAGGCTATCACAAGACAGGTAACAAAACGATGAGGTTGACAGCTATACCCTTAATATTGCTACTTTTCCAAATTTAAGAATTTTCTCAGTATTATCATTTAGGACACTCTACCCTTTCCTTCTCATATGAGGTTGATGGGTGCTGAGGGCCTCCTACAGCTCACCGAAGCGCTCAGCACTTGCAGGATACGGTTTTGGATCAATGTTCTCAGCCTTGCAGATAAAAATACAAATAAATCAAGCCACAACCAAAAAAATCCCTCTGGCAAACACAGAAGAAAGCTAATAGTCATTATATTCATCTGCAGGAAGTGAACTTTTCCTGTCCTTACTGATTTCTCTTATTAAGCACTCATCAAGCACTGGTAGGATTTTTTTTGCAGGAAATGGGAGTACAATGTGTTAGTAAGAAAAACACCAATAGAGCAGGCAGCCAATATGAGCCACTTGACATTTCAGGAAATTAAGTTATACTGTGGTCCCAGCTTATAAGTTCAGCAAGACCCACAAGGGAACCCTTCGGAGACCTGCTGTGCTTTCATTTCAAATGTGCCTGCTACATGGGCTAATTGAGGGCAGTAGCTGTGTGTGCTCTGTCACAGCCATCCTGCTGCCCTTCCCCTCTCACAGCGGCTCCTGTGCTGCTTGGAGACTGCATCCCCTCACAGCTTTGTCCTTTAGATGCTGAGCGTGCTCTTCTGGGGGTGAGGAAAAAGAGGATTTGGAAGGTCAAAAAAAAAAAAAACAAACAGTGAAAACAAAAGAGTTTCAGAGAAAGACGCTGAGATCTCTGTCAAACAGAGCTGAATATATATATATATATAATTTTTTTTTTTCAGGATGGAAAGTTCAAAGTCCAAAGGATCTGGTCCCTGGATGACAGATCACTTGGGGACTGCAGGTACCGCAAGTACAAGCTGGTGTGCCAGGATCGAGGAGCGAAGCTCAGAAGTTGAGTGGCTTTATAGGTTGCTCTTGGTTCCATGTGATCATGGGCAGAAAGGAGAAGGTAGAGCAACAGCAATATTCAGGCCAGTAATGTGGGAGAGAGACAAGCATCCTGAAACGAAGGCAGCAGCCACCAAGGATGGTGTTTGTTCAGCCATATTCCCAGGGCATCTCCTGCTGTAGACACGGGCACAGATGACAGCAAACCACCTCATACAGACATCCTCTTCTTCCCCTAAGTCAAGGTTGAAGCCAGCTGGAGAAGCTGTGAGCTGCCACCCACAAGCCAATGTCCCAACAGGTTCTCGGCTGTGAAGATGGCAAGAGAAAGAACTATAGCAAAGCCAAAACACCCTCCCTTTGCAGGGAGGACAGAGAGAGGAAGGAACTTTGTAAGCTCCTAGGAAATGTGCCCAGGCAGCCCCTCTTCCCAGGGGAGTGCCATGCTCTCTCTGCCAGCCGAAATTTGCTTTGGGAGACAAAGGACTGCACAGGTACAAACACAACTTGGGTCCCCAGGGCTCTACATTTTCCAGAGCATGCTTGGAGCATTTTGGTAAGCCAGCAGGATTGCAGCCAATACTGCTGCTATTCCCAGTTAAAGGTACCTTCCTTTAAGATACCACACAGGAAACTACTCCTTCCTCCTCCTGTTAAATTGGTGGGTGCTGACGATCTTCCTTTCAGCCCACTGAAGTGACCAGAGCTTGCAGGATAGGGCTTTGGACTAATCTGGGAGAGATAGCTGGCCCACTGTTGTCTCACTGTTGCTCTTTGTGCATAACCTGGCTAAGAAGGGCTTCAATACCCTGCTTAGCCATCAATCTATTCTCTGACACCAGGCAAGCATACAAAAGGTAGGCCTGAGGAGCTGAAAGGACCTGCTTGAGATCACTCAGCTGGTCAAGGGAGGGTAAGAAGCAGTCAAAACCTCCCCTTTTCTCTTCCCATCCTCCCAGCAGAGCCCTGCTCCTGACAGAGAAACAGTCAGGGATGAACCAAGCCCAGAAAGCTCCACCCGATGAAGCATTATGAGACTGTAAAACAACCCAGCTACTGACCAGCCTGACTGAGGAGCAGCCAGAACCTTTTTGGGGAAGGGGCATTGGGAGTCCCATCATCTTCCATCCCCTGCAACATCTGCTCCAGCATTTGCAAGGTGCGCAATACAGGGAAGTCACGGGAAGGTAAAGCAATTAAAATAGTAATGCTGAAAACATTCACCTCTATGTAGGCGTGGAAACCTTCAAGTTTCCTTTTTATTATACGGATGGGATCCTGCTTTTCACTGGCACAATAGAAAATAGCCACAAAAATTCCACACACACAGCATCAGACCCTGCGACCAGCCTCGACACGCAGAGCGTCAGTAATAAAACACACCCCTGCAGGGATTTAGTGCTTTGGCTTGTGCTCAGCTGGGGGCTTGGGCAGGACTTTCACTCTTCAGACACAAAAAATATTAATTATAATCAGCTCTGTCATTATTTCAGTCCCGACACTCCCCCTTCCCTGTCAGCAAAGGGGAAAGGAGCCATGCGCTGGTAGAACCATGGGTTTTGCATGAATGAGGCCATGCGCACGCGTGCATGTGCATCTGCCCTGGAAATCAAACAGAAGCTTTGGAAAGGGCATCCTGGGAAGGGTCCCCAGGTGCCAGAGGAGAAAACTGGGGAAATATTCTTTTATTAGAACAATTACAACAGCTGCTACATGTACTTCCTTATGCGCACACAGGCGCAGCCCTCTTCCTGCCTGTCACACACAACCCCTCTACCACAGAGGCTCTTGCACAACCAGGTGCTAAAGTAGCTTTCAACTGAAATCTGTGCAGAAGCCAGGGCCCTTCTCTTACCCAAGTTCCACACATCCCTGATATGTTTGTTCCCCTGACACCTACCCCCAGTGAATGTCCCACCCTGTCCTGTCCCACCACAAGAAAGCAAGTGCCCACAGTGCACGCTTAGGGAAGGTTTTGTGCTGGCACCACAACAGGTCCTGCAGTCATCAGGACAAGCTTGGAGTGCAGAGGGTCTGAAACGGCCAGCCAAGGAAAGGACATCCCAGGACTCCTCAATTGCTCTCCCTTCCTATAGACTCCCTTTTCCTCCCTTTCTAACTGACTTTTGCCAAGAATTGAAGTAGTGGTGTCTTGCAAGAGCAATTAATCAATGGTTAAGTTCAGGGTAATGCAACGAAGTCCAAGGCTTAGCTGTTTGTCAAACACCTCTATGCTTGTTCATTTGCATGGAAGAATAAAACAACAAAAACTATCAATTTCTCCATCAGAATTTGCAAAGCTGCTACTGCAATGCCTAGAAACCTTCTCCCCTTGGGTCCTGGTTAGACTAGTTGCAAGGCACAACTCCTGATTTTCCACTACACCCTTTCATTTCACTGTCACTTTCTCCTTCCAGCTCTACTCCACCCACCTGTCTGAGCTATTCCACTTCAGCCTTTTATCTGGTATCCAGTCTGAGAGCTTGAGTGGGATGGTCTCCTCAGTAGCTGTCTGTGTAGCGTCCACCAACGCAGCATCCTGATCCACATCTAAAGGCTCCAAGGGGACATCCGCAAACCTGTGGGGACACAACTGTGTTGGCTTTCATCAAAAAGCCTCCAAAGGCAGGAAATACACATAGACCAGTGTTCCTCCCCCCCTCTTACACACACTTCCTTCGTTCCCAGTTAACCTGCAATGCAAATAGGGCTTAGGAAGAGCTCCAGGCAGGATCCCTGGACAGTCCAGACTACCCCTGGACGTACTACATGGTGGCACTCCTCCGTGCTCCCACTGCATGTAGCTGCAGGGCTTAATCTGCAAATTGATCCAGATGGACAATTACTGGAAAGATGGAGCTGCGATACAGTGAGTGAGACAAGGGGGACAACTACAGAGATGAGCTGGAGCCTATCAGAAAACCCATAGCTTAGGACTGCCAGCTTAATTTTCACCTTCAGTGCTGCTGCTTACACTTTCACCTGGCCATGCACCCAGCCACAGCTGATGAGGTCCCAGATGCTGCTCTTCAGGTCTGTTAGCGTGATACCTTTGCTTTGTGCAGGTGTTGGCAACCACACTTGCATACAAAGCAGGGCAAGATCAGCCTAGTCTGGGGAGCAGCACTCCAAGATCATCACTGGAGGCTACATTTCAGCTTGCAGGCCCCACCCCACAGGGGATAGGATGTCCTCTCCCTTCACACAGTTGCACTCCATCCGTTCCCAGCAGGCTCGTGTACCAGAAACAGAAGGATATTCTGATCAGGGCTCAGAGCAAGGCCCAGTGAAAGTCTAAATTGAAGAACTTTTCTGGTTAGACTTCCTTGGGACAAACCACTCCACTGCAACTCACTATGTCTCAGCTTCTCCATATGGATGTTGGAGGGATGTCAGACTTCTGGAGCTCCAGAAAATCTAAAAGGGACGAGAGTTAAAACGCTAAGGGCTGCTGATGAAGCCCAGTAACATCCCAGCTACCTCAGCAACATCTGTCCATGTGCAATTGACATCCAACAAGCCTTCATAAAAAGAGGTCAGTAAGAAGACAGACAACCTTTTGACCTGTAAGACAACCATGATACTTCCAGAGGCTTGCAAAGTGCTCAAGCACCTTTAACAACAGTGCTTCAGTTCTAAGAATCGAGGAAAAGTAAAAGCATTTGCAACGGGCTCATAGCAGGATGCATAAAGGTCTCCCAGAAACATGACACCTAGACAGGCAAAGCATGGGTGTCTACAAAGTGTTTCTGCAGAGGCAGAATATTGGCTGAGCTGTGAAAGATGTAGCTCAGCAGCTCGCTCCATTGCCCTAAATAACAAGGTGGTGGCATCTGGGATCCTCCCCCACCAGGCCCGCCAGCAAGTGCCCCAGCAATCCCTGCCTGTGTGCACCCCTGTCATCACGCTCCACCGGGCATTAGTAGAGGACAGCACCCCACCCCAAGAAGACATGGGGCATTCCTGGCACCTCGCCCCGAAGGCAAGGTCATCAGACTCTATGACAAATTCTTTGCCTGCCGCATCTCCGGTGGTATGCAGGGGAACACAATCCTGCCACGAGCAAGAGCCAAGTTTGATTAGGGCTGATCACTCTCAGATCCTTCCTGCAAGGATCTCGCAAACAGGGAGTTACTGGCCACCCTGAACGAGCCCAGAGGCGAGGACATGAAGGCTTGGAAGGGAGTTTGGACGAGTCTCACGGAGATATAAAGCAGAGCTGCAGAGCCCATCAGAGCAGATGCTCTTCCTGGACGGAAGCACAATGGAAAGCTGCACTTTTCCCGGTGCCCTAGAACCCAGCGTGCACAAGACACCACAAATGGACATGGCAGAGCCTTCCAGGCATCCGTTCCAACTTGGCACTGACATGGACCTTGGAACAGAGCAACTCTGGCCTTTTCCAAAATGATTCACTTGACACAAGGCTCGAATACTTGGCTGAGCAGAGCAGGGATCCACCCTCATTCTCCCTCGGGCACCCTCTGTGGGACCTTGAGCAGGTCCATCTCCTCTACTCCGTGCTTCAGCTCCCTGTTGAGGACAGCAGCCCTTTCTCACCTCGACTGAAAACTGTGACTTAAATCATTACACAGAGGACACTTGGGCCATGGTGATGGCCTCATTCCCTCCAGCCAGCTCTGGGGCACATATCTAGTGAAGATTTCCCTCCTTGTGCTCTGCAGCAGCAGCGTACAAATGCCATCAACCACAGGTACTTCACAGATCTGATGAGCCCACAGGGCTCCAGAGGAGTCAGAAGGGCCAGGCCAACGTGCAAAGCCTCCACAGTGCCTCTAACTCAACCAGCCCTGGGAAGGGGAGTGCCCCACCTCAGCAAAGAAGCCCACGAAATGATAGCACAAGTCTAGATTGTTTTTCCCTGTATCCAAAATGCATCTCTGTCGTATGTGCCGTCTGTCTTCTCTCCGTGATGGAAACCCACCCTGCTTCAGCCAGCAAACAACAAAGGCAACTATAGAGACAGCAAATATTAAGAAAACTCTGTCCTAAAGTCTCCTCCTGGCCACATTTTCCCTGCCACCATCTGTTTTGCAAATGCAACAAGCTATACTAAACAACCCCCTGGTAGCTAAATTCCTTGCATCTCAGAAAACTACATGTATCCCCATGCCAAAGTAAACAATCTCACAGATAGTTTACATCAAAAAGAGCACTAATTTGATTGTAAGCAAAGGAACAACAAATTGGTTCAAAGCCTGCCACGGCGCGCTGCGAGGAAACTTCTCCCAGCTAAGACAACCACAGTTCAAGGCACACTTGTGCTTTCTTCATGTGGAGCTGCCTTTTTTCCTGTGTTCATGTGCAAGGTCAGAATTATGGGATATAAGCAAATATCCAACAACTCAATCCCAAGCTGATCCTCAGACAGTGGAGACCACCAGGTTGAGAGGAAAAGGTCAGAGGAGGGGAAAGGTGAGCCTCCTGTTTCCACCTGAGGCTGGGAGCTGGCCTAGCTTTGGCTCTGACAATTCCTGAGCTGGGGGGATCGTCTCCTCTGGGAAGAGTCTTGGAGCCATTGCTCCAGCTAGGATCCCAGGTTTGGCTGGATGCAGGCTGAGGACAACCCTGCTCAGACTGCACTGCTCAAGAAAGCTGGGGGATTTATGCTGGTCATTCATTAACTGGCTCTAGTACCAGCTTCTTTCAAGTCCTCCATGCTCATGGCATGTTTCAACCACTGGGACCCATAAAAAGAGGCTTTTTAATCTGGACTATAAAGAGTTGTAACCTAAAAACATGTCCCAGAGGGCTGAGCTCACCCATGCCACTGCTAGGAGGAGAACAAAAGGTGCCTCCCACGGGAGCAGAAGCGGGCTGCTTGGTGGCACTCCCCCCACAGATCAGTATGGCGCTTTTCAGAAGTTGTTATGGAGAAAAAGAAAAGGAAAGAAAAAAAACAACACCCTATAATCACTTCAAAGTGCATTGATTTGGAATCAAAATGCAGAGAACAGATTATTTTCACATGCTCCAGCTCCTGCAGAGACCCATGTAAACCCGCATGGCACCCCAAGGCGAGTGCAGAGACTTGGGAAACAGGCTGAATCCCAGGGGCTTTGCTAAATATCACAGACAACTCTCTCTGGTACCAGTTACAGCAAAGGAACCAGAGAAGATGAGACACTAAAGAAGGGCAATAAAAAAATGTTTTTCTTTTTCCTCTCATTACGTACTCCTGGAGGTGGCATACTGCAGAGAGCAACTAAATTAAGCAAACTCATTCCAGTGCTTTGTATGTATTGATTATTTGACAGTCTCCTGTTAAATCAGTAGCTTTAAAAGCTCTTATGTAAAGGACATAGCAGAAATACATAAAGCTTGAGTTTGATATCATCTATGGTAGTGTAAATCAAAAACAAGTCCACAGATAAGAACAGAATTAGAGTGGATACAATAAATACGCAAAAAAAGACTCAAAGCAGCTTACAGATTTAATGCATTCTGCTGATGGGGTTGCGGGGGGGAGGGAGGTTGTTTGTTTTTTTAATCCACAGAGTTTTCATGCATACAGAAAAACAGAAGTAGATAAGGGATCTAAACCTAGATCCCATTGCAATCTGAGGAGGTTTGCCTATCAGTTTCTGCAGCTTAAAGCACTTGGTTCTGAAGGCAAAGTTCAAATGAATATTGCCCAGGTGGCACTGCACAGTCCTCACTTTGCTAATCATCATGCTGGAGCAGCCGATAAATTGGCAAAACTAGTTCGGAGGGCAGTCAGGGTAGGGATGGAAGCAGCACACGGTTGCCTTGGAGTTATCCAGGGTTATCTACACATCACGCTGTACGCTCCCTGCTTCTCATAATTAGAGTGTCTAGACAGGAGATGATGCTGGTGAAGCAGCAAGTAAAAAGGTTTTGCAGAATTTTTTGGAGGAGCCCAGCTAAAGCAGTGATTACAACAGAATGACAGGCACAAGACTTGCAGAACCCAGCTGAGATTAGAGCCAATTTTGACCTGAGTAAAGGTCCTTTCATAACCCTTCACATCCCAAAAAAGCTGCTGAATCAGAGCCCTGACAGCTCAAGCACTCAGGAGGGCTCAGTTTTTGAACCAGCCTCAGACTGGAGGTTTCTGCAAAAGTAATTGCAGCTGTGTCTCAGCTTCATCCAGATGCTGGCATTTAGCAGCCTCAACTTGTGTAAACCAGCTTCACTCCACTGAAGTCAACAATTGACACCAGCTGAGAATCTGGCTCTCGGTGCGGTTTAAATATAGTCTAAAGAGAACTTACAGAAGGATTGCCCAATTCCTCATGTCCATTTCTCCCTTGGGGTAGGGCTGAATAAGATGATTTTCTTCTTTTTAATTTAGCCCCAGTTATTTTTAACAACAGCATTATGAGCTCACATTTATTACAGCACCTTCCATCCTGCAGGAGCCAGGCTGCATTTCAGGCTTCACCAGGAATCATCGAGAGAGACGGACTTGATGCTCTGCACAGCACCAGGAAGAAGCCACCTCTGAATGCGACGTAGTGGATGTTCAGTGTGCACAGAAGCCTGGCCACAAACAAAACAAATCATTGAGGGTACTGAAACAATTCAGCTTCAGCATTGCAAGAGCAAGCCCCAGCCATGTGCACAAGGAAGCAATCCAAGCAGCAGTTTCAAATCTTGCTTGAGCTGGCCAGGAGATGGACACGATGTTTTCACAGCCATGCAGGGTGCCATGATCACACACAGTGGCCCTATAAGCACAACGCAAGGACAGATTACCACACGTACTGCTGGGGAAAGGCAAACATTAGTGAGTTTTGGGAAAGGAAGAGTAGCTTGATCACTCCCTACTGTGACAAACCAGCACTCCATTGGCATTCCATCGTCTCTCTACCTCAATCATCTCTGAGAAAGTTAATGGATCTGGCTCATTCATATGCAGTCTTCACGTAGACATTACCAGGTTCTAAAACTTCAGCAGCACTTATTGCCTAAGGTGGGGGCATTGGTGCCAGTGGCAGGCAGAGTGAAGGTGTAAAATAGATTTGATTCAGAGGACCCTTCCCTTCAGAAACCTGAAAGGTCTGACAGCCCTGTTTGGGAGCAGGTGGGATAGTTGCCAACTCTTTTTCACTACAGGGGAAAAACTGGGAAATTGGAAGAAGAAAAATAAATTGTCTCACAGTCTTAAATCTGTGTGGTTATGCTAGTGATAGAGCAATGGTGACTTTTGTCAACAGCAGTACGGTTCATTTTTTCTGGGCTCACACTAGGAAACTAGGGCCCAGTTAGATGCTACCATATGGGAACTGCTGGGAAACAGCATCTTCCAGAGAGTTCCCCTCAAGCCACCACAGAGCAATGGAAATGCAGCAAATAAAAGCTGCAGCCACCACCCAAACACTCCATCAAAGACATGAACTCTGGCCTTTTTTCTTTTTTTTTTCCTTCCTTTTTTTAAATAAATAAATAAATAAAACACCACCACCACAAACAAAAAAACAGATCCATTAATGAAAAATAAAGCACAAGGCAAGGGGTGATGAAAACAAATAAAACTAAGGCTGTGAAATGCCTGGTATGTAAGATGTGTTGAAACTTGCTGCTGACAGCAGCTTGAGCAGACATTCACATGCAGCCATTCACAAGATGCACAGTAATTACCTTCTCCGGGAGACTGTATTATGATGATTTCTTTAAGCAGAGCACAATATCTCTAGCAACAGGATATAATTACAGCAAAGGATATGCCTCTTAACCTCCCTCCACCCCCCACAGCTGGCTCAGGGAGAGAGCTGGGAGCCAGCGGCTCCATGGGGAGGGCAGAAGAAGTTTACCCTGTGCTACCACGCTCGTTACCTGGAGTCGAGCACACGTTTGATGGGAGATTGCGGTGGCATTGCTCTCACAGGAGCCCAACCTCTCTCCCCCTTGGCTCAGGGTGGGAACACTCCCAACGCAGCAGGACTTGGATAGAGCTGGCAGCAGCCACGAGGCCACCAGAGGAGTTCGGCACAGCCAGCCTGCTCTGGGCTGACACCTCGGTGGTAAATAAATAAATACCATAAATAAACAAGCAAGGGAATGACTCAGAACTGGAACGTGCTGGCAGCACGGTGAGGTGGCGGCACTTCCCACCTCCAGCCTGCAGACCAGGACCTGGCTGGCCCCAAATACCCCACTGCAGAGCCTCTTCGGAGGCCTAGCATGTACTAGAAAAAAAAAATGGAAAAAAAAGAAAAAAAAACAAGGCTCCCAGATAAGGACTGGCACCGTGCCCAGCATGGGCTGGGGCATCTCTGGGGGATGGATGCCACCTCCTGGTGATTACCTGGCCCACCTGTGGCAGCTGAAATGCCAGAGCTGGTCCTCCCAGCCCAATTTCCTAGGACTGGCCATTCTGTTTTAGGCCATGCACTTTTCCTCACTGTAGCAGTTCACAATTGCTCAGACATTGCTGCCATATACAAACGCCCTCCTAAATGTTTGAATTTAGGAGATATGCAGTGGAAGCAAGTAGCACCAAACCCACCTACTTAAACTCCTGCAATCCTGGTCCTTGAGAGAGGCACAGGAAATTCTATTGCTGTAACATATTAGATTAATGCACATAGTGTCCAAATGCCCATGGCAGGGATTTCCATAGTGCTTTGTACTAGATGGATCCCAGAATTGGATAAAGTTGAAAGCAACGGCAGAGCCCAGACAGCTGTACACTCAGCCAAGGCACTCAACCTCTCGCTGCTGCCATCCCCTCCTGGTACTCGCTTCTCCAGACACATCTCTGGGATGATGAAGCAGCTCATACAGTTGATGGGGGTGAGCAAGATTTGTTGTGCTCAGAAGCTGCTCAGCATGGTGAAGTCACATCTGCAGAGCAGCAGGTAGGAGGACATGAGCAGCACCACTTGCTTCTTCTCGTTATTTCTGTGAGTCCTAGGAAGACAATCAGAGAGTTAACTCCCAGCCCCATGTCTTCCCACCCCACACCAAAAATGCAGCACTGCATCTGACCCAGGGCTGTGCTGTTTCTATCCCAGGCACTGATTATCTGAAAATCAAAACAGGAGCTCAACCTTCCTTTTTGCAAAAGCATCCAGAGTAGGAGCACTCAGTGGCTTGGACTGTCCATACCAGATATTGAGAGCAGAGAGTCAGGGAGGTTTTCAGATCCCCTTTTCAAGATCTAGACGAGTCTACTTCCCATTCCAGGGTACAGAATGTTTTATTTTACATGGGGCATTGAAAAGCTCCTCTAACATAAAATAACTAAAATTAAATAGTAACCAATGTTTTCTTCATTGGCCTGGAAATTGTCTTACAAGTGAGAGTCAGCTTGGTGCAAGTCTGGAGGCTGTGATATCAGTAGGAGAATTTCCCTTCCATTTACAAAAGGAAATGATTTTTGCATCCACCGGATGGCAGTGTAGGGAGAGCAATCATATTAATCGTAGTATTGTTTTCCTTTTAAGCCTCACAGAAGCGATTGCAGACACAGCATTTCATTGCTTATTAAGATCTCCGCACGTTACAACCAGGGAGAGAAATCTAGGTCTCATTAATAAACTATCTTGTAGGATCTCCATGAGAAGACAGACCTGATTAGCCAACATCATTCAATACATGATTTGGCTTGCCTGACAAAAAAAAAAATAATTCATTGGAAAGGAGCGTGTTTTACATAGTCCGCTCTTTACAATAAAAACAAAGCTTTTTCTTTAGAAATACAAATAGTAAAAAGGCAATATCTCTAATACAACAGAAGATAACCTCATGCATCAGGCTGGTCCTTGCTGGCTGTACACACTAAGTTCAGTTCAGAGTTCAGATTCTGCAGGACTCTGAATTATTCTAAGCCCAAAAAGGCAACGTTTTCTTCAGCTTCTGTTGTCAAAACATTTGGATGAGCAAGAAAGGAAAGTCTATAATGCCCTGCCATATCTAAGACTAGAATTTATCTACCGTAGAGAGCAAGTTTTCTTTCCTGCGCAGCATTAAAGCTCTAAATAATGAAGCTGAATGCTAAGATCCAGGTAAGTAATATTACTGAAACCCATCGCATCAACAAGACGACTGCCCCAAGGTACCAAGTGGTGGAATACTAGCAGAAAACAAAACATTTTAGAAAGCCAAGCCAGCGGCTGTCCTATGGCCACTAGAGGGCAATAGCAAACAAGCGACCAAAAATCTTGGGGTGAGAAGTTGTTTGCAGGAAAGTGGTAAAACTGTCAAGCTGCCTTCAGTGGGGCAGCGATCCCGGGAGCAGCCTGTGATGATGATGATGAGCATCCTGTGCCCATCGGCACAAATGAACATCCTGTGCCCACCGGCACAGCCCCACTGAGGCGGGCAGGTAGCTCCCGCTGTCAGCTTCGGGTTTTGGTTCGTCTGGGTCAGTCAGTGGAAAATATTCACTGATGGTTTGGAGCTAGAGAACAGCCACAAGTAAAAGAAGCACTTTTAACGGCATGTATTTAAGCATCATCAAATGGAAGGTGGTCAGATGCCGTTCTGAAGAGATGACTGATCCAACATAGCACATCATTTGATTCCAGATGTGGCAGAGAACAAGAAAGGAGAGGCTTCAGCAGCCAGATCTATCTGGCTTACCAAAGGGAAAGCTTGGAGGTGATTTGATCTAAATCTATCAACGTGTCTCAGCTGGGGTGGTGGTGGTGGGGAACACAACTGTGAGAGATGCTAAAAGGCTCCAAGAATCCAGCAAACAAAAATATAACTAGATCCAGAAGCTGAAATTAAAAGCTGGATAAAATCAAACTGGAAATAATACGAGCATTTAAAAATTAAAACTTGCAATAATGTCAGTAGTTAATCACTTGAACAAATCATGTAGAGGAGAGTGTTATTCTCCACCCCTGGAGCACTTAAAACAAGATTTGCTGTCTCTCTAAAATATGTGCTATAGCTTAACAGTGAATTATTAGCCTTGATGCAGACATTATGGGTCCAGGTCTCGTCTGAATGAAGCAGAAGGTGAGACTAGATTAGCAAAATGGTCTTTTCTTGTAATTACAGTCTACAAATACCAAGGTTCTTCTTGCAGAGAATTGTCTCAGTTGTGGTGGCTGACTCCCACCTTTGCAAACTCCCTTCACAGGCTGTGTCAATGCAGAAGTGGCAGCAGCTCCAAGGACTCCACCACACAAGGAACAGAGGTGGCCTCTGGCTGTTGGGGCAGCTTCTGTTGCCCAGTCATTACCCATCTCTTCAAAAAAAGAGCATGGGCTTAAACAAACCATTCTCCTGGCCAAATTGTTCAGGGCCAACAGCTGCTGGGTCATCCTGTGCCCCCAGTTGGCGCACCAGTTCCTGGGCTGTGGTGCAAGCTGGGAAGAGACTGGGGCAGGAACTGACATATGACAGTGATGGAGAAGAGGTCTGGCCCAGTTTCCAAGTTTTGAGCCTCCAAAGACATTAGTCATACCGAAGTCATGTAGCAAAGAAAGTAATGTCTGTAGTGCTTACTCTCTTTGCCCCCAGACCTGGGCCACAGGGAGATCTTTATTGAAGGAAAAGGAATTTATACTGGATACAGCTCCGGGGGAGCTGCGCAGACAAAGACAGACCTGTGACTCAAGCATCTGAAAGCATCACACCACAGAAACACCCCCAGCCTCAGCCCAGCCCTTGTGTGCTGTAGGACAGACAACACCAACATAAACAAAAGCTCAGCCTTTCCCACCAGAGGCACAAAGCAGTGCTGTTTCAGCTACAAACTATTTCCAACCTACCCAAATGTCAGTGCTTTACAAGAGTGGACAGTTATAAAACAGACAGCACGCGATGACAGCGCGCTGGCCTTTGCAGTAACTCAGGGGCACTTTGCTGCGGGAATGAGGCAGGTAGAGAGCACGCAGAGAGCAGCAGAAGCATACGGCGCTCATGCTCCTCTGCGGAGGGAGGGCTTGCAGATGTTTTTAACTGTTTTGTCAAGGCTGAAAGGTGCTTCCAGTGACGGAGGGCGCTCACTGCAACACACTGCAGACATAGACGTGACATGCTGCTCCGAGCAGTGGATGATGGCCACATGTGCTGAAGTGCAGATGCTGGCCCAGGTGACGTCTGCCAGGCCTCCGAAAAGCTGTCTGCCTGCTGCAGTGAGGGGGAGCCCAGCGTGCTGGGCTGACGGCTCGGTTTTCTGAATTGGAAAAACAAATGAAAAGCAACAACAACCACCCACAAATTAAAGCAAGAGGGTCTGCTGTGAGAAGGAATGTGACAGAATGTGTTTCTACATCGCACTGTTTTGTAGGACAAGAACATGCCCTGGTCCAACCTCCTCCAAGCATCCCTCCCCATGACTCATGCGCAGCAAGTCTCCTCTTCTTCCTCCCACTAACCCCAGCCCCACGTAAGACCTTTATGGGTGTTATTCCTTTCTTCAGGCTTGAACTCCCATGTCTGTTCACACGTGATCTCAAATGTCTGCACCCTACCCCAATAAAGAAACCACGTATGAGGGGTGCTCCTGTTTAGCCAAAGTAATCAGCAGTTAAAACCCATCTCCTAGGATCAGCCTACAATGCCTCTCTTCTTCTGCTGGCGTGTAACCAGAGCAGTTCTGCAAACCAGCAGATCTGCAAATCAACAAGTTGTACTACTACTCCTGGCGGGTCACCTCCAAAGCAGAAGGCCCAGAGCGACAGTGGTCCTTCACCTTTCCACGACCAGCAGCACAGGGGCTGCACTTGCACAAAGCGCCCACCGTGATCATAAACGTAATTGCTGGAGATAAGACCATGCTCCTGCACTCCCCTCCTCAATTCACAGAAGAGGAGGGAAGAGGTTATGGGTCAGCAAGTCTCTGATACAGGCAGCTGTCAGACTGCCACAGCGCCGGTGCATGTAGGAAAGCGAAAGCATCTAGGTGGGAGTGCACAGCCGAATGAGGGGTCAAAGGGTTAAGAGAAGAGAGCCCATTATTCATCACTACCACTGTGTTCCAGGCATAAGAAACATTTGGAGCTAATTAGAGGGAGAGCAGAACAATGCACTAGAGAAAGCAACAATGCCTTGGTTCAGCCCAGCAGATGAGCTCCGTGCTCAGAGCAAATTGGTCTAAAATGAGTATTGCTCCATCTCAAAACCAGGAAGGTGTGACCTACTTCTCTGACCCTGGCATCAGCTGGCAGGAAGAGAATTGACAGAATGATTCTTCATTCCTGTTGCGAGGAGATTGAGCATATTCAGTCCCATGTCTCAGAAATAAAAGCCAGCAGCTTGTCCAGCTGATTTGGGGTAACTAATAACACAGATCTGCACTCATTAACTAAGCTGGCTTATATTGCAAAGATCTCCAAGCCAACAACTAAACAGGCTTGGTATGTAACTTAGGAACCTAACTAGTAGCCTTAATATTTTCAGATGTAAAGTAAATCCAGCATTTAAATGATTTCATTGGACATTTGGTGAGACTTCTGCTCCTGAACAGCAACAATTTTCCCAGCTGAGACTATGGCACCTGAACGCTACGCTGTATGCGAGATCCGGGAAGCACTTTGGGCTGTCTCGGATGAACACTCCCTGAGAATTGCAAATAATTAGCTGTAGTTCTGGAAGTTATTTTTCCAAAGCCGCTTAGAATTTGTGGTGTCAGACTTGATTTTATTGCAAGCCGACTTTTTGGGTGTCATCTTTTAGTGAAGCCACTCTCAGACACTCAGTCTGATCACAGAATTCATGCTCTGAAGAAGAAATGATTGCTTCAAGTTTTGATGCCTGGGAAGGAGGGAAAATGATGAGGGCTCAAAGGAAACCCATTTATCAGTGGAATTGTGGGCTGCAAGGAGGTATTTTTAGGTACCCTGACTCCCAAGTATTTGTCAACATCAAAATCTTGGAAAGCTCCTATGTCAGAGAGCGTCCCAGAGAAGGCGGCATGGGCACTACCTCTATTTGGTAGCCACTCAATAGGCAGCTTTAAAAACTTCTGTCTATGGACAGAAATTACAGCATCGACATCTGACAAACACCAATGACCTTTTATAATGAATACCCACCAAACACTTTCAAAACTTACACAAACTACTGCTGTACTCGAACTAGCTTGAAAGCCCCTCATTGACATACCTTCACAGAACACAACAAAGCGCAGGACCTAGAGGATGGCAGCAGGCTGTCCCAGGGAAGTGAAAATTGTCACATCAGCCAGCCTGACATCCTCAGCAACTCGGCTGCGCTTCCTTCACAAAAGGAAGAGCAGGTCACATCGCATTTGCCCTCCTTTGCTAGATGGGCCATTTAAAAATAAAGCAAAACGCATGATCGCTAGGGCAGACAAGCGCTAACTCAAGTATCATTGCTAAAAGGAGGTATTACCTCCACTGGTCCAGAATGTGGACGTGCCTGACAGCAACGAAGGATCACAGCACCATTCCCTACCCACAAGGGACCTGCACTGTCACTTCCAGTTGGCACTTAGCCTATCATTAGGCTAAGCAGCCTGCAGTATTTGCTGTGTAATTACACTGCCATGGTAGTATGCACCCAGCCATTACAAGATAATTTCACTGCAGTTACCATTATATGCTAGAGCCTTTAGTGTATGGATCGTAGCCCCGGGGCTGCCACTTGCCAGACCAAACACCACTATGATACTGCAGAGTCGGCTGCCTAACTAATTTCTTCCCTAAAATAAACTTAACACACACACACAAAGAAGGGGAAGAAGTTGAAATAGAAGGCAAAATATTAATAGCAGGGATAAAATTCCAAGCAAGAAAAGAGAAATCTACTTTCAGTGTTCAGTGGAATCCACAGATCTGGATTCCCATCTCTTCCAAAAACTCCCAGCATCACAAAGCCTATCCAGTACCGTGGTACAGATCCTGGAGAGCAGTGATGGAGTGGACATCTGATGAGACGCCTGTCCTGAGGACAGTGTATCCCCAAAGGAGGCAGAAGAAGCCTAATGACAGTGTATCAAGTGATCGAACCACTTGTTGCTGGAATCCAGCTATATTCCCTACCCTATGCTGGCCACAACAACTAGATAATAGCCATGTTTTTGAGTGCAGACACCTGTGTGCACCAACACCAGCATAAAACTGGCTTACAGAAAAGGACCTCCTTTATCCCCTCTTTGTTTGGTCTGTTCCTAACGTAAGCTGTTTGGATAAGGAACTGAACGAGGCTTGGGGTGCATGTGAACACCATCGAGCACCAGGAGCTCCAGCATCAGCTTTGGCCTCCTGTGACAAGAATACATAAAAGACAGACTTGGCACCTTCAACCTGGGATTTAGCACCAAGGTGTTTCTGTGACATCTGGGATGAAAGCCACGTAGTACCTGCTGTCTGCTAGGTTGGAAGATTTTTATATTGTTTTTAGCAAGACCAGCATCTACAGGTGGGAAAGCCATTTACTCAGTCTTCTCTACTTTTTTTCTACCTTCACCCACTCCACTAAGATCAGCTGATGCTTGTTGTATGAAGTACCACTTCCTGCAAAAGCAGAAAGTGATTTTTTGGTTACGGACTTGGCCTGAGCAGCAACCAGGTGTGAAATGGCTTGGTCCCAAGTTCAGGAAAACTTGGTGAAAAGTGAGAGGCATTCATCGCCACAACACTGCCATGGAGATAAATGCTTTGCACCATTTCTAAGCTAAGCTTTCTCCTTCTTTCAAAAGTCTTTTCAAGCACGTTGAATAGCAATAGTATGAGAGTGAGAGAATATATCAACGCCAGTTTTCCATCAGCGATGCTGGCTCCTTCAGCAGCTATCCATTCTGTTACTGGCATAAATGGTCACCTGCCTCCCAGCTACATCAGCCTCCACTAACTCAAGATCAGGCAGAGACTTCTGTTCTGCTCCTCTTTAGGATGACAAATAGAAATATGACAAGTTTTTCAGAAAGTATCACGGGGGAGCGGTACTTAAGAGTTGGAAAAAAGGCCTTCTCGCAATAGATGACATTTTGTGAATGATGTCTCATGCTGATATACAGCTGTTTAGCACAAAATGGCTTTCAAAAGCACCTCAACCTGATCCTGCCAGTATCTACTTCTGCACTTTTCAAATGGCTTTGGGAGACCTCAGAAGTGTCAGGAACAGCAATAGATGTTATTCTTGTCTCTGCTAAATCTAGGGTACCACCTGCGAAGATCCTTAAGTACAGAACATTTACACTCCCAGACATGAGTGATGTGCCACCTATTAGACAGAAGAGTTGTCATTTGCCAACTGCTAGGATTTTCTTAACTAGAAATAGGCACTGCAGAGAAGCACCAAGTTCCAGCAAAAAGAAGAGCTCTGGCATCAACCTTTATTGTTTCCTTTAAAGAAATTGCTAGCAGAGACCTTTAAAGTGAAAATCAATAATGATTCAAGTTCCCATCTCTCCTTGCCAGCTCTACGCAAAATTACACATGCACTGACGCTGATGTATCTTATCTAAACAAAGCAAATAGTAATAACTTCAAAAATGCATCCAGAACTTGTAATCAGTAGGTCTCCATGTCCTTTTCAAAAAGGACAGTGTAATTATCTCAGTTCTGTGTGTGATTATCTGTATTTTAATGGTGGGATAACTAAGGCACAGGAAGAGGAATTAACTTTCTCAGATGGCCAATGAAATACCAAGGAACAGAGCCAGAATTCCTGAATCCCCATCGAATGCCCTCCAGATAACACTCTTGTTAATATAATCAATTAGAAACATTATATATCGCCCATCTTCAAAGAAATTCAGTGAACAGCTATCACGAGCATTAAACCACACTGCATCTTGGTATCCCATTGCACCACCTGCTTTGATCATTTTTGCTCTGTGCTTCTAATTCATGTAATTAATAGCTTCAATTCTAAGAGGAGTGATATAATTGACTTATCTAGCAGTCACTTCAGAAAGAACATTATTGGCAGTAGGTCTGCAGTCTAAACACATGCCTACTTCTAGATGAGCCAGGTCAAATACCACCTCCTTGTGAAGCAACAGTAGCAACAAAGACCAGCATAAGCCAGCAGATCAGGCATTTGTCCTTAGCTCACCTAGCTCAAATGCACCACTGTGATGGATCTCTCCCAGGCTTCCCTTGTCCTCTTTCCAACAACCCATCACACATCAGCACCTCAGCCAGACTCCACATGTACCTTTGTGACCTCTCAGTCAACAGCTCTGGGAAGTTTACTCTGAACTCATCTCAGCATAGACCTTCTATGGTTTGTTTGAACACTCCTAGCTAAAATGAGGGAACATTGCAAAAGATTACTAAAATAAACCTGACAATAAAAGATAACAGCTAAAATACGACTACTTCTGCTTCAATTCCAGATCATCAGATTGATTTCATGCAAGTGGTGCCCTCATAGAAAGCCATTAATGTTAGTTTGCCTCACATCCTGCACTCCGTAGTACCCGAGTCAGAATGACTCGGCTAGCTCATCTCCTGTCCTCTATGACTAAAAACATCTGTGTCCCTACAGATCTTGTGCAGATGGCAACAGGGCAGCCATGACATCCTCACCGACAGCCCATCATAGGATTCATCACAAGGTGAGACATACCAGCTCTGAACAAGCAACATCTCAGTCACCCGAAACAAAACATTAAGAACTACCAAAGCAGTCTCAAAGATCTTGCCTGTTTCAACAGAACCCTTGGTAGAAGGGCAGGGAGCCTCAAGAGTTATTGCAATCATCTCCTGTTGGTTTGTAAAAGTTTCTAATACATTTAACTGGATTCCTTGTAGCATGTTACTTCAGCAGTTTTCCTGAAACTACCTCAAATGAGAAGAGAGAGGAGAGGCTGATTCTGTATGGAGCATAAACATCAACAGTTGATACCAATGACAGAGCCAGAGGGGAAGGTATGGAGCAACTGGTGGTCTCACCTGAGGTATGGGATGGTATGAGAGTTCTGTGTAGCCCCCAGACCCCACATAATCCGCTTCAAGAAGAGAAGGAAGTAACATTTTTGCGTAGTCTCATTTTAAGACCACAGACCAGCTGCTCTCTGCCTAAAAAGCCCACAACTTTCAACAAGAGCAGCTTTGCAAGTCAGTAGCAAAATGAAGAACCAGGAGCATTTTTGATTGTTTCAGCCTCCCTAATACTCCTCCTGAACAGCTCTGATTTGACTGTATTGACCATCTTTACCCAGAGGAGATAGAACTCCTTTCCACATAGATACGCAGGGTTAAAGGACTTGACAGAAAGGACCATAATTAATAAAGCCATTTTTTTTTTCTCTACTAGCAAGTAGCATTCAGTTCTACAAGGCACTTTCTATACCTTTAACCCCCCAAACACCTCTGATCCACCTCACCTTTGATTCAAAGTCAGTAAATAATGAATTTCTCACATAATCATAATATTTGAGATTTTAACCATCTACATTTTAACTCCTAAAATGAAAGCTCAGTTACACATGGGTTCATATATTTGATTTCATGCATTCATATTTTTTGACTCACACAGGCAGAGTATTATCTGACTGAGATCTCCAGATTGGTTTTTGGGAGCATGTAGCAGGCCTGAAGTGGCAAGATCCAAAGCTAAGCACAGGAAACTTGCCTATTAGCGTGTTGCTGCTTCCAGCACAGTGCAGGCTATGGCATGGCAACAAACAGCCATTAATTGGATAGTAACAATCCCATGGGTTTAGCTTCATTCCTCTATACATCACATGTTCTTAAGTGTTAAATTCAGGGATAATTATTTCCCCTCTCCCTTTGTCTACTGGGTAAAATAGCTCCTGCACAGCCACTGATGGCTGCCTACAAATGATGAGTATGGCTCTCCTGAGGTGGAGTTTTGGAACAGCAGTCTCCAAGACAGAACTGAAGACCACATTCACAACGTGCCAGAGATCAGTGGCTTTCAATGCTATTTTTTTCCTTCCAGAAAGCCTCTCTGCACATCCCTCAGATCAGTACAGGAACTAAGCACACAGGTGCAAGGTGCCAAGCAACTTCTGTCTTCGGTGAAAGCAGCAGGAGTTAAAAGCACTGAGAACTGAGCCCTTGCAGTAAGTGGCTGACACGACAAATGGCAGTGATCAGCCAAGCACCCCGTAACACCACCCTTGTACTTTCCCACATTACTTTTACCAGCATCAAAGAAGAGGTCACCAGGTGCTGCAGCTTATCACTGCACGGTAATTTCAGTTCCCTCTACTGAACTTTGCTTCCTAAGTGCTAGGGAATAATCCATCTCCAATATAACAAATCAGACGGCAACATACGTTAGGTATTTGCTGCAACTCCAGCCCTCAATGACCAGTACAGTTTCAACTGTAAACAAAAAGCTGCAATTTGCACCAACTGTTTACTCTGATTTTAAGTCAGGGTAAGCTTTGCCAGGACAAATTATGCCTTCCTTTGTCTTCAAGAAAGCTGGCCATAGACTAGAGGAATTGCGACTTTTTTAAAAAATTATTTTATTACATAAGCCGTCTGATTAGATAGATCCCTTTTCATCAACTTTTACTTCTCCATAAATGACCAGGGATTTTACAGTTGTTATTATATACCTCATCTTCCACCATTACACATATATAGATTTATAGCCTGTAGGCTCACTAGAAGTTAGGGTAACAAAAAAAAAAAAATCATCTGCTGGTGAAAATCACAGTACAAATGCCAGTGAAGGAAGTCAAACTCATGGGCACTTCTCCCTCTTAATGTAAGTAATGAAGCTCCAATTCAAATTTGGGGTTGTTACAGCAGAGTGCTTATGATTTTCTCAGCTGTGTAAAAGCTTAGTATTTTACGTGAGACTCCAGCTCCCAAACAATTCCCAGCATACATGGACTAGTGAACAGGGAAAATAAACTGTGGCACGCTTTGCTTACCCTGGTTATGAAGAACTTCCTCAAGGCATACTGCTTTGCATAAGGCTTGAACAGTGATTGGGCTGGGAAGTCACAGGTAAGGACATGGGACTCCCATCTGAGAGAATCCAGAACTTTCCCATTACCATCTTCAGCATGTTTCTCTTCCGACTGCCCCATCTGGAACTCTTGGTTGTTTTTACCATCTGACATTTCAACAGCCTAAAAGAAGCAAAACAACCCTTTTAAACAACCAAAATGTTTGATCAGATCTTTTATATAAATGAAATGCTAGTGTATGCCAGGCATCTGAACTTGGTAAAAATAAATGAGTACTTCAAACCCGCTATTGTTCTCAAGGTCTCTGACCTTTAAAACGCCATTCTATTCTATTTGTAAACAACTCTGACATGACAGAACATGTGAATACCACTTCACCCTTTGGTAGCAACATCTATCCCAAGACCTCAAAGTGTTCTGCAAATATTAGCTAAGACTCATATGCCTCTAAAGAACTACACTTCTACAAATATTAGCTAAATCTCATGCCACACTACTCAGCTCATAGGAGGCCAGTGCTATTCCCCAAGTTCAGAAAGGTTCAGTGTTCTGGTTAAGGTTACTCAAGAGTTCTGCATGAGACATCAGCAATAGAAATACGAGACTGTAGGACTTACATATGCCTGAACCTCCAGCAACTTGTCCAGGGTATTGCCCAAGTCTGCATTTCACTTTGGGCAAGTCTAGTAACACAGGAACCAAGTCTAAAACAATCCAGATTTAATCTATACAAGAGAAAGTAGCCAGGAAAACTAAAACAGTAGTTTAATTCTCACCTATCCCCCACCTTTAACTCTGATAGTCTTTTGTGCACAACAAGGGAAGCCAACAAATAGGCAGCCTCAACTTACATTTAGCAATGACCAAAAAGAGGCATAGGGGCCTGAGTACAACACACCACAGTGTTACAGCAAGCAGTGATGAACTCTGAGATGAAGTCACCCAGATTTCAGGCAAATAGTAGTTTAGCATAGCTGCATTGGCACAGCCAGACTGGTTGCTAGCCAACGATGGACAGACTTAAAGATAAGACCATGACAACATCTTCATGGTAATCAGCCTAAACTGCCTAGGATGACTCTTTGGAAGCAATTCATTTCCAAGGAAAAGAAAAAAATGCTTGACTTTCACTTCTGCCTCTCTTTTGTAAAGCTGGTCACCGACATTCATGTAATGAAACTTTTCAACAGCTCGTCAGAGGATGTTACTCCAAACTCTGCCCAGAACCACATTTTATGTTGATTTTGATTCCCTTTAAGGCTATGCTTCCAAAAACCCTTCCCTACACCTTGTTTTAGGTAACCTAGAATTCGCAAGTGGCCTTTCTACTTCAGGATTACTGAAAGAATTGATAAGCCTCACAAAGCTGAAAGCTCAGAGCCTGAGCTTGCAGAGTGGAAAAACAGAACAAACTTTCCAAATATTTTTTTTTTTTGCCTGTAAATGACAGTTTATTTCCATTAGTTTAAGAAGAATATCTTCCTAAAGATGTGATGCTACTCTTTAATAACACAAAATTGTAGCAGTCTAAGATGATAAATATGATGCCTAGTCTCCAATTATAGATATCATATTGTGTTTTTTGTTTGGTGATATTTCTCCAGAATTTTCTCCTCTGTGTTTTATGCAGCCTGCAACACACATTGAATGTAAACTGGAAGTGCTGAGTGATGCAAGCAACAACAACAGCAGACAGCATGAGGTTCAAGTTCTTCAGGTGGTTACTTTACTGTTGGATAGAAGGGGCTGCTCCATGTGGGTGTTGGCTCGTGGCCTTTCTGTAACATATTGTTGACTCATGGAGTGCACTGTGAAAACTAGACAACACTGATGAGTGTTCCCAGAGACTTCCAAGCACTGCAGGAGTAAAAAGAGAAGGCCTATGGATGACTTCATGACAGTACATTGTTCGTATCTGTTTCCCCAGCAAGAAAAACTATTTGTTACTACAGTGCACGTAATGTCACAGACAAAATGCTGAACAAAAAGCAAGAAATAGGAACCCAAGACAGCCAACCAAACTCAGAAGGAAAACAAAACCTGCATCAATAACTTGGGGTGGAGTGGGATGGTCCAAAACAAGCGAAGTGATGGCTTGTTTCCCTGAATGCGTGCATCTCCAGACTGGGTACCTTCCTGGGGCAGAACAGAGCTCACAGCTTTTGGTGCAGTGGTAACTCCATATTTCGGTGGTGACTTATGGAGTTGATCAGACTAGAACAATCTTAGTCTTTGATACAATGCTTCAAAGTGGGGAGGGAAAACAAACAAAACCAAAAGAGGTCTGAAAGCCATTTTCCTCACTCTGCAACTCAAATTACTAGAAGGATGAGAGTTCTTCCATCAATAGACGTGATTTTTCAATCAGCAGAACTGATACGTAGGCCAAAAGGGTTGAAAAATGCTTCTGTTCTTAATGAGAAGACAAGACTCCCTCTTCTAAGAGATCTGCTGGAGATGCTCTCAGACTGTTAACTCTGCTCGCTTCCAGGTAGTTTGGCTTTGCCTCTTGGCCATTACGTGCCCTGCTCCCAACCCCTTCACCACCTCTCGAATGCAGGTATGCAGCTGAACACGGCGCACCGCCGAACACGGTTACGAACTTTCATGCAGGAAATGCTTCTTGAGGCAACACGTTGGGGTTGAGTCTCACAGTCCTGGAGAGGTTCCTTTTCTCAGAAATAGGGTAGGGTCTCTTATAGGATCCTTCAGCTCATAATTCCCTTGCTGAGGAGCAGCTCTCAAACCCTGTCTTATCATGAGTGATGGAAAGTGTCCACCTCCTCATGCTGTCCCACTGTAGATGATGCAGAGATGTGCTCAGCTGGAATTACCCTAGCATAAGGCACAGAAGGACTGACAGCCCGGCTGCTGTTCCTCTTCCCCTGGCTGCACAGAGCCCCAGAGACTGCCTGTGAACCAGCCCTGAGGGCCCCAGACTCACGGTGTGAGCCCCCCTCCCTCCCACACACCCAGGTTAAGGCCAGCACTGCCACAAGGACCCAGCACCACGGCAGGTTCCCGTTCTCCAGGATACTCTATAAACGTGCGCTAAGACACTCCCTGCCCCAAAACATTTTATGCTTAAGCAGACAGGGAAAACAAAAGATAAAAATAAAGGGGTGGCCTTAACAAGTGCACACGGTTAATCTGAGAGCCGGGGCTTTTGTTGCAGAGCCACTCAAGGCTTACCACTGATGCTGCCGGTGACTTTCTAATAGCCCAGTGGAGCCACAGCACACCTGGATGTCTCATGCTTCCCAAAGCCTGTGTGTGCGTCCGAGGAGCACGTGGAGCTAGGTGACCTTGTCTTTGATGTCGGGTATCGGGATGAACAGAGGATGAATCTGTCTTCAGAGAGGTGTCTTTCTACCTATTAATTTATGCCACGCCACAGACTTCTTTTGAAGCAAGAGCAGTTGCAATGCACAGCTTTCTCATCCTCGCTTTCCTGCTGCCCTATCCAGCTGTCCACAAGGAGGTCACATCCCCTCTAAAAATCTTTGCTTTGCAGCTTACTTCTGTTCATTTCAAAGTTGCTGCCAGTGTTACATTCTTTTTGGAGAACCCCAGGGAACTTCTAACCTCAAATTAAGCAAAACAAAGTCCTTTGAATATTTTCCAATTAACCTGAGATTGACACTAACGTTTTGCTTTCAGTGCTCCCAGTATTTGAACAATCGGATTTCTTCTCTATGCCCCAGCTTCCTGGCCTTTGGCAGCATCAAAGCTCTAAGTAATTCCTTTCCCAGAGATCACTCTGGTTTTAAAACAGAGAAACTCTTTTCTGCTAAGTTCACTTATACCTTGCTCTTCCAGGCTGTGTCATTTAGCTGCAGAGATCAGAGAAGCCTTGCAGCAGCACAAATCCAGGGAAGATATCAAAGAGGAGTCAGCATGGCACGTTTCTCACACACTAGCAATGAGGGCAAAGATAATACAGTTGAAAGCCTTCCAGGTTGCCTCCTGCTCTCCGTCTCACAGCATAACATCCAGAGAAAAGTCATGCTGTCATGGCAGAGGGTTAGTTCTGAATCTCCAGAGCCAACGGGGAGCAAAACTGCAATGCCATAAAAATATCAACATTTGTAATTGATGCAAGAGAGCGGGGGTACCAGGCAGAGTCCCAGGCTGGTGTGAGCAGAAGCACGCCGGCCTTCGGGAGCCTGCGGGCACCACGGCCCGCTAACCAACCTTCATCTGAGCTGATGGCGATGCTGGAACATGCGACCCTTGGCAATGCACGCACGAACTCTCTCACTCAGCTGGAAATGCAGTTCTGCCAAAGTCACAGCTGGACTCTGCACAACCCTAAACAAAGGGAGAAGTCTCCCAACACGTAGTAAAACAACAGCACTCCCTGCAGATACACGCAGCGCCTAGGGAACAGCCATCCCATTACAGACAAAGTGTTTATACCGTGTATTGTCCACTGTCGCTTAGGTAAGGCCCACCTAAATGCTCCTGGGTAGATTGCCAATGTGTCCCAACTGTGAAGTGGGGAATTTGAGAGCAAATTGAGTGCTAGCCTGCAAACATCCCTCTGAAGAAGGCAAAATTGCCACCCACACTGTATAGATAAGAAAACCGAAGCACAAGAGCCAAGCGTACCAGCGCTCCCTCCCTTCTTTCTAAACCACAGACAACAACAATCCTTCCCCCAGTTACTGGAGCCGAAAGGCTATTTCAGAAAAAGAGAAGCTGCCCCTTGCCTAGAACCAAGAAGCCAAGAGCAGCTAGAGGTAGCAGCCTGAAGCCTACGCAGTGCCTTCCATAGTTTTACCTTGAGATCTTTCCTCCAGCACACCCCTGGGGTCCTTGCTTGTACTGAGGAAAACATGCTGTGCTCTGTATGCTCAAGGAGTTCACCTTCAATAAATAATCCAAGCAAAGGGAGCCAGTGCTGGCACAGTTGCACGGGTTGCTGGAGGGAGAGTTTGCAGCAATGTCAAACTCACCTTTGCTGGTGGCTGCTGCTGCCACTTGCTGGGAAGGAATCCAGTCCCCAAAGGGGAACACTTAGGAATATCAAGAGCCAAGAGCAATTTAGCCCCCATTAACTAATATCAAATATAAAGGACGCGTTCCAGCACATAGCAAGCAGCCATTACCTCCTTGAAAGACAGTTAAGAAAGATCTGGGGTTTAGGACCCAGAAAAGATAAAATGGAAATACGTAGATTTTTTTTTACCCCCCCAGAATGACTGCAGAATACTATTGCTCAACAAACATCAGTAGTACCAGTAGCGTGCAGATTTCTGCCTGGAAAAGTCCTGGGTCAGAAGCATATTGTTGACCCAAACCAGAGACAAAGCAATGAGACCCATGGGCAGCACTGTTCCGGATGTTAGGCAAGATGAACATTAGCATCTCTTCTTGCCTTTCATAAAATCAAGTTGCATGCATTCTCCCTATCCCAAGGAAACAATACACGACAGGTCATTCTGAAGGAGGAACAAGATCCAGGATTAAGCAATAAAGGCATACCAAAGTACTGCTGAAACTCCCAAAAGTAGCTAAGCAGGGCAACGCTATGAAGCGGGACTATTCAGCTTTCAGGTCGAGATCCCTTGGGGCACTTCGTTTCATGCAGCCCTGAGCATACTTTGTGTGGGATCAAGACACCAGCCTGAAACTTCTGCAGAATGCTGTTTAGCCCATAGGTGCACTACAAAAGCTTTCCATAGCCAAGGGTGATCCTTCCTAACACTGACTTTGAGATGATGAAGAAAAAGATGCTTTCACATTCACCTCATGGCCCTTGAGATAGTTGCAGCCCTACAGAAAAGCTTAGCCTTAAATCTTAAATCTTTCCAGAAAGTTGGTAACAGGAACATGAAACTTTATAAAGGTAATGGTAAGCCATCAAGAACAGCGGCAGCTTGTCTGGAAATGTGAGTTTCTAGCCCGGTTAACACAGAGCTGATGGTGAAGATCAGACTCATCCTTTGACTCTTTAGGCCCTCCAGGGCCAGCAGCTGTGCCACACCACTGGAACCAGCCCCAAGCCATCTCACAGCCTGCCTTTGCTTGGGGCAGGTCAAAGAAAAAAGCTGGTGAAGGGGACATAGGAGTACGGCAAATATTCACAGACTAAGGACAAGGGACCCAGAAAATTCCTGACTTTGGGTCTCCTACGGACGCTCTCCACGGCCTTTTGCAAAACATCTGCCTTCCCATCCTTCTTCATCCTCTCTTCTTGAAATCCTTTGTTACTCTACCTGGAAAAAAACAGGAACAGAAGTATTTCCCTCTTTTCCATGAGTCAAACACACCAAGGCGTACAGATTTGTAGCTACCTAGAAGAGGAGACAGAGTTCTCCCTTAAATTCACCACCACCACACTCCTGGTGCGGTGTAGAAGTGTGAGTGTTTCTGACAAAACCTGGATCAGAAACCAACTCCACTGCTAAATAAGTGCTAGTAGCAGTAGGTAAACAGCCTTTCATTCCATCCTACTCCCTGAAAGACAGAGCATGCCAGCAAAGACAGCACAGACTCTCCAGAGCAGTAAATAACCAAGTAGGCAAAGCAAACAAACATTTGAAACTCCATATGGCAGAAAACCTCTCTTTGGAGGGAGGGGGTGAAAACAGTTTTGTCAGAAAGGAGGAAGTTTTCTCCCCTCCCCTTCTCCCCACTTCCCCAGCCCTTCCTTCCCTTGTTTACTTTGTTTCCCTGATTCTAACCAAGTAAGAGAAAATCTAGTATTTGTGGAACTGGGCTCTTTCTGTTTAACTCCAGCTGTACCCACAGCCCACATACTGGCTTGGTGAAACTCACCCAGTCTCACAAAGTGGTTTCTCTAGCTTGAAATAAAACCATAGTGATTTTTACACTACTAAAATGACTGGTTCTTGATGGGGCTAGCAATTATCCAAAGACAGACCATGTTGCACAGCTTAGGGATGCAGGGGCTTTCTGTACTCTTTGCTCTGGCACTTCAGCCTCTTGAAAAAAGACAGCACAGGGAGCTCCACAGCAAAACATAAAATCTCACAGAGCACAGCTCAGAAGATTTTTACCTGTCATAGGTGTGGGGCTGGAGGGAGCTCGCTGTTAGTCTCAGGTCAAGGAAGAAGCAGCATCCAATTTCAGAGAAAAGCTCTTGCCAGAAGCACCAACCGTGAGGCTCCTTGGGGAAGGTATCTCAGGTACCTCAGGGTATCTGCACCACTTTCTCTGTGGGGAATGCCTGCTTGCATAGACACAGATTAGAGGAAGGCAGTTTGTTTCCTTCTGTTTGATTTAGGAGGAGTGGTTGTTTTGGGATCAAACAGCCAGCTCTTATCAGAGAGGGTCTGGGGCCTGCAACCGCATAATCTGGTATCAGAAAGTCCCCTTGGGCAGGGACTGTGAGAACAGATGCTGACCTCAGCCAGGCAGCACAAAAACAAACCTCAACACAAAAGGCAGAATGTCATGAAATAAGAGTGCTTGGGAAAGGAAACAGGGAGAAACCGAATCTGAAATCCTGATGCTTCTAGGAGCCATGCAGAGGGATTGCTGAGCAGAGCGAGACACGGCCAGCACAGGGTTGCACGAGGGCAGGCTGAGGGTCTGAGCGTGGCCACAGCCTGGGCCAGCTGGAGAAAGAGCAGCAACACCTCTGCTGCAACCCAGGGAGCTTCCAGGGTGGCAAGCGAAACCTGTCAGCGCCAGCCACGCTGCTGCTTTCTGTTTGTGCTCTTGCTGAGGTCTGGCAGACAGACTCGCCCTTTGCCGTCTGCCTGGTCAGCACCCAGCGCAGCACCAAGGGCTCTCAGTCCTGCTTGAAGGCAGAACAAACCTCTGCCCGGGAGAGCAGGGATGAGACAGGCATGGGGAAGGTAAGTGGCAAGCCCGTTTTGCTTTCGTGTCTTTTCAGACCGAACGTTTTGGAAGGAAAGTTTGCCTCGGACTGAGTCTCTGTCTGGGATTAATTCAGCTCAAATCTGTAGTCACCGCAGGCAGCAGGGAAGCTGCAGTAGCTATTAGAGGACAAGCCAAAGAAGTAAAAGCAAGCAGGCACAAAGAATCGCCCTTGCCCTCCCCTCCAGAAAGGAGGGCACAGAGATACAAATTAAAAAGCAACTACTGGTCACCAACACTAGCCAGTCACTGCGGGCTGGCCCCCAGTGGGACGGCGGCCCCAGTCATAGAGGCTCTGGCACGGGGATCATGGCACACCCTGCTCCAGCGTTTGAGTCCAGCAGAGCCGCCCCGAGCTGACTGGGAAGGCCAGAGGAGCTGGGAGCAGCCTTGAGGGGAAGGAGGGGAGAAGTTCTGCCCCCAGCTCCAGCTGCTGCCCTGCCCCAGGGGACGGGGAGAAGTGGCCGGCTTGCTTCCTCCTGCCAAGATGCTGGCATTGGTATGGCGTTGGCCGGGGGACCTGTGGGGCTGAGAAGGCCAGAAAGAAAAATGTGCAGAATGAAACGAGGCCGTTGCGTGGCGGAGACAGGGCAAACACAACAAGACAGCTCAGCACCCAGGCATATCACTCCGAGCGGCTGGCCCCCTCACTGCCTTGCACACATAGCACTGTGGAAGCCCAAGGCGGTGGCCATTTCCCCCCGAAGGCTGTAGGATTTCCCACCAGCTCGGCGAGGCTCCCCTGGCTGCGTGCAGGCACCAGGCAGCGCAGTGCCCCTGTAGCAGCTCCCCGCATGCCATCGCCTGCTCGGACAGGAGGTGGCAGCAGATGGCTGCCGATAGCACCCAGCCGGGCCCAGGAGCATCGCCCGCAGGCACCCTGGTACACGGGGCAAAAACCCTCCCCGGGTCCCATGGCCAGGGCAGGAGGTGCTGCCCCAGAGCAGCCGTCCTCCCCGGGGTTTGCCTTCCCCCCATCCACACATGTAACACCTTGCAAGTGCTTTGCCTCAAAACAGAGATGTTTTGCAAATTCGGCCTGTATCACAAAAACAGATGGCGGCAGCTAGGAAGCTCTGATTATTATTGATTAACGCAGGATTACAGGCAACAGGAGATAGCGGGAGCAGCAGAAACTAATGCAGATGTTAGCAGCAGAAGAGGACAAAACACAAAGTAAAAGCACAGGAATGAGAGGTGCCCTGCCCAGGTTCCCTCCCACTCTCAGCAATCAGGAGTCATCCTCAGATACCACCGTGCTCTGCAAATGTTCGTCCCCTACATCACCTGTGAGACTTCACCAGAATAAAACTTTTTCTGACGTGTAAAAAAAATTAGTGACTTGAATTATTTTCCAACACCTTGAAATGTCCATTTCCATCTGCCATCTTAGGAAATGCCAATGGGCAATCAGCCCAGCTGAAATAGGGAGCCCCAGAAGTCCATTCCCTCTGAATGCCTTGGGCTACCTTCACCAAACCTCTAAAACCTGAAAAACATCCGGATTTCAGAGTGTTCCTAAGTCATCTCTCTAGAGCTGCAAAGAAAATTTCAGGGTTGAGTAACAGTGTTGTAAAACAGTGACACGAAGCAGAATGGAAACCAGCAAAAGGAACGGACTGGAACACCACTAGCCAACCACCAGCTTGACCCCTAACCTTTCATTCTGATTTTTGCTGTCTCATGCCTGGGTCATTCCAGGCTCTGGCCCCATTCAGATGCCCATTTCACAGCAGCTATCCTCCAGGCAGTGCAGCACTGGCTTAGTTTGCTCCTGCAGCATCAAATGAAACTCGATCTTTGGATGGAATGCAGTTGTGGTGATTGAAGTTGCTCCTTCAACCATCCTTTTTTTTGTGTATATGCTGGACTCTACCTCTCACATAATATTTGCCCTTCCGACAGAAGGGATTCACACACTGTTGTCAGGAATGTCACCAAACAGAGAGCAACTTCCATATGCTCTTCCTAGACAAAACAGACCTACTTCCTGGGAGAATGCCCTAAGAAACAAGGTGGGTCATAGAAAGCAGTGCTGACTAGTAACTCAACAGGTCACCAATACCATCCCCAGTGTCCTAAGACGATCATCTGCACTTAATTCCTGGTCTGTTTTTAAAGGTCTCCAGCAAGGAGAATTGTATAATCTTGTGTATAATCTTGTTCAAAAATCCAATAAATATTAACTCCTCTTACCCACAGAAAACACTCTCTTGTCTAGGCTAAACCACATTCTCCATTTCAAGGTAAGCCCAAGATTTTTGAGCCTATCAATGGGCTATGTAAATGCTTTCTTCTTGCAGTATCTGTTTACATATTTGAGGACTACTCATGATTCCCTGGCTTGTCATCTACAGATGAACTGTTTAGGTAGAAACAACTTGACGTAACAGCAACTCAAATCAAAATCAAAGTCAATACATTTGAACATTGCTATTATTACAAATCGGAGGAAGCAGGGGGACAGATCTTCAGCCCACCAGCTCTTTAGAAGTAATAGAAGCCACATAACCCAAAAGTATAGTTTATTTTGTTTTCTTTTTTTAAAACCAGATTTACAATCTGTTTGTTGAAGACAGTATCAGAGTGGAAGATGTAGACTTGCCTGCTTTACAGGTTACTATGGAGACATCCTTCCCTGCATTATTCTGTAAACAGACCATATTACACAGAAGTGAGAAGTTCTTATTTTTGGCCATTCAAAAATTGCCCATGGTCAGAGTGTTTCACATGCTATGAATGAACAAACATCTGTGGTGAATCGGTTTGTTTCATCCCAACTTTGGCTAAGGGGAACTCGGCTGACCAGGAGATGAAGTTCAAAGATACACATCATCTTTTGAAGTCCCGTCAGAGAACTGATGGCTTCCCTTGCTGCTAAGTACCCCAAAACTTTGATATCTGTCCCCAGAATAACACAGGAAAATCCCATCAAGCACGATGAATCACACTCTTCTGCTCAAGCATAATTCTAAGGAATTATTGTAAATTACTTTGGACTGTGTCAGAGTATGAGAACTAATGATGCCAAACATTTGGTATCAATAGCAACGTCTGCTGATTCCCAACAGCATTTAGGCCACAGCTACAAGATTATTATTTTTTTTTAGATAACAAGTAACTGACAGCCCTCTTCTGTAATCAATACCAAAGCAATGCAATGAACTATGATCTTTGCATCTCTAAAAATATGCCTTCAACTTTCCCATTTTTATTTCACCAGCACTCTTTAAATGCCCAAGGAGTAGCACCTGTTAATCTTGGACCTTCGTACTGCTTTCCTCTCTATCAGGTTCTAAATTGATCACTATAGTTCGCAGAAACTATGAGAATTCTTATCTATTTCTACCGTTTATGCTACACTTTTCTTCCTAGATATCAGAACTAGAAATAGGACAGTCAAAGCTGCAGGGATAGCTTAGGATACAAACTGAATGAGAAATAGATAGGAAAAGTTCAGCAAAATTTAAGCAGAACAGCTAATGTACTGTGGAGGTGGCTCTAACAGAAAACTTCAGCTAGGTTAACCAAGATCGAAGTCACAAGCCATGTACCCAGCACCCCTGTTTGGCAGTCTCCGTTTGGAGAGATGGCCACAAACAGGGCTGCCAATTAAGCAGGGGTGACTCCTGTCAAAGGCACCCAAAGCCCGAGCATTTTTGGTCATGAGAAGTGCTAAAACCATCAAGCTGACCATCAGTGACAGGACAGAGGAGGTCTGCATCCACCTCCTCCCTGCATACCATACCTCTGCAAACCAGACCTCTCACTTTTCAAGGCAGGGACAGCATTTAGGGCAGGGATTTAAGTCTGAAATGAACTCTGCCAAACTGAATCCACAAGCATTTGGGGGCTGAGAGCTGTAGGTATTTCCCCAACACACAGTCCTATTAGTGCCAACAAAACCTTGTGGAGAGCCTCACAGGACTTGCCTGTCCTTGTGACAGGAGCAGAGTGGAGTCCAGCACAGACAGCTAAAGGTCTCTGATGACAGGGCCTGAGGATATAGGTTAAAAACAAAGAAAACGCCTCTTCAGAAAATAATCCTCCTTTCTTCCCTCTCAAGATGCAGAGAGTTTCTGCTCAGTTATTTACTTTGCAAAACCACAGTTATTCCGATGATTTTTTTTCTTACATGGAAATGTGGACAATTACCAGAAAAACAAATAATTGGGATGGAGACCAGTTGGATATCACTGAGGCAACTAAATGAGAATGCCTTGTGGAGGAGAAGAGAGTTACACAGTTAGGAACTGTCTGTTGTCACATTTAGGATAAACATGACAAGCAAGAGCTGCTTGTCCTCCTGCTACCGAAGACAAACTAACCACTCACAGTCAGGAAAAAAATTGACATCCAGGTTTTTTTCAGGGAAAAAAGGTTTAAGAATATGACTCAGGAAGTTATTTGGATATAACTCTTTTCCTACCCACATTCATGTAAACAAGTAAACACACATGCTTTTTTTTTATTTTTTAATTCCATCATATTTTTCAGGATTTAAACCCGTGCTAAATAGTTTCTTGAACTGCATTTTTATCTTCTTGGATTAAATTTGGATTAGTCACCTCCTGGGGGAAATGAGATGTGTCTTGGTATGCTCTGCTCTCACAATGGAGATTACCCTTATTTTCACCAGCCACAGTAAGCAAACACTGCGTACAGTAGCCTAGAGCTCAAAAAGGAGACCCTCTTAAATTAAGAATGTGAGGATTGGCCTAAGTAAAGGAAACAGAGGAAGGTGAGGTCGGGATGAACACACCTATTTTCTTTCTTCATGTAAAGTACAGACAGTTTTGTCCATGTGAACACACATGAAATATTCTGGCCATCTGGAACCAAGGAAGAACCAAAGACTCCCTCATCTGCTGGCTGGTCCAGGTCTGTGTCCTGTCTACAACAACTCCCTGAGAACAAACCCCAACAGCTTGTTTCCATCTTTCTCACAAGTTTGCCTACAGTAGTCCCCTGCTCAGAGTGCCACAGCATTATAGGTCAGGACTCTAAAATGTCCCCAAAATGGTTTTGCAGGTATGAAAACTAATGACAGAGCCAGAGCCCAAGGTTGGTAATATACAGTCTCCTAAGCCTTAGCTCTGCCAAGAAGAACAGAAGAGTGTAATAAAGAAGGAAGCAGCTATATTCAACAGGCACATTATTCTCACTTAAAGATAATATTGCCAGGAAGCACTTTGGGATGCTACAGTCACTCGTAGCTTCAGCCCCACAGGATTGAATCTTCCTGGATGGAGAAGTAGCCTTTGATCTGCTGCTACCTTTCACTCCTACATCTCAGGACTCCAGGTATTACAGTCCCAAATTACTGACATTACTATATTTCCAGCACTTCCCGACAACCAGACACAGGCCTCGATTGAAATAACTTCCACTCATAAGAAATTGTCAGAGAAGCCTCAAGAAAAAGCAGGTGTTAAGATCAAATGCACTCAATCACTTTTACTTCTGACCTTAGCCCAGGAGCTTAGCTCTAGGATTCTTCACGCATCAAAGGCACAGGGCACTGAGCACAAATCGGTGGTTTTGCAAGTAAAAAATAACACGAGTGTGCACAAGAACAGATGCGTGTGGTCCTCGGGGTGAGATTGACCAAAGAGAGCTATGAAAAAGCCAGAACTGCAAGCTCATGACTCAGATGCCCATGCCCCTGCTGGCCCATGATGATAGATTTCTTGCCTCAAATCCAATTCACTTCAGATACAGATTGCATCTTTTTCACTAAGGCCAAAGCCCTGAGAGCCTCAGGGAAGAAGAGCTGAGGACATCCATCAGAGCTGACAGTGAGAAAACACTGTGAATTATTCATAACACTCAAATAGCAAAATTAAAATTAAACTACCTTACAAGACAACGGGAGATATGCTAACACTGAAGAAATTCCAGGGCTGCTTTTATGTGCTGTGCAGCGAGCTACAGCTGGAAAGAAATACTTAATGGATAAAAGCCTTGTCTGTTTGTTTTCTCTGTGGATGGATGCATTTCTTGTTTTGCCTACGTTTATACCCAACCTTTACATAACCGTTGGCTTCATACCCGAGGCTATCCTCCTGAATCAAAATCTCTCCCATATTGGTAACAGAAAGATAGGCTGCTTCTGGCTTTTTAACTTGTTAATTATGAACTTACTTGTCTGATTCTCTTTGTCCCCTTCTCCCTGTGCAATACCTGCCTTGGGAAGTACTTGGCTTTTGCATCAGTGTTCAAGTCAGTTTTCTGTACTCGCTTAGCATGCTGTCAGGGCTAGTTTTCAAGGTACGGTCTCCTTTGATAGCTCCCGACAAGCTCTGCTAGAAGACAGCCAGTTCCTGAAATGTATTTCACTCACTTGTTTTTTAGGGTTCTCCACTCCGCAAGGATTGACAGTGTGGTAAAGAGAGGCACTCCAGACTGGATTTAATGCTACCATATGCTAGACAGAATGAGAATCCATCCTGCAGGAGAGCAGCCGGTACATTTCCACGTTAACAGAAGCCTGATTGCAAATTACATTTAGTCTCAACAGCTCAGTTCAGTGCACACAGATGCCATGGGGGACTGTAAAGTTAGCAAGATGTGGGGGAGTACGGCTGAATTTTTGAAAAAGCCTTGGCTGATAGGATGCCACAGACATTTGGAGCTGATGCCATGGAAGAAAGTTGCTGCTGCATTTGTTCTGCCAGAAATAAATAATAAGAGTAATGTCATGAGCTGTTAGTCAAATTACAAATTCTTGCTAGGCTGGTGATTGTCTGATGATACAAACGGCAGTATCGGCACTGTCAAATGCTGCTCTTATAACTTGACAGCCAGCACGTAAATAGAGTCGAAGCAGCAGCATTTACTCTTTCAAAATAGGTCAGTATGAGATGAGATGGATTTTCAGTCAGTGTGCCGTGTCTCTCCGGGCTGGCTGCAAAGTGCACCTTTTAGCTCTTGCAACAGACTTCACGCAACCAGAGGTACAACAAGACTAAATGACTTGGGCAGGTTTTGCTTCCGGCTCATGGATCTGCTCGGTGCCGGTGCGGAGTGAGAGCTCTGCCCTGCTTACTTGGGCACGAGCAACCAAACGACTCGGGGGCCTCTGCCCAGGGGCTATGACACAAAAGTACTCAAGCTCATCCTACCAGGCCTTTGGATGAGCAGGCTGAACAAACAGGGTGGCCAAGGACTTTTTACTGGCCTAAGCTCCTTGGGCACAGGTGCAGGGCAAGGTAAAGATACCTGGAAATGTATCGGTCTGTGGGCAACACTTTCAAATACGAAATGAAACCACAGGTGCACGAGTACTGTGTAAACACAGCCCTTGTGCTGCAGCATAAATGCTCTGCTCCACGTGAATAGGGCGAGATCTCTTCATCCCTCCTCTGTCCTGCTCATAGAAGACATCACGCAGCTCAGCTGCTCAGATCAGTGCTGGTAAGTGAAGCAAACAATCTCTCAAGGCCTCTTTTCTAGCATGACATCTCTATGAGGAATTCCAACATTCCTGAAGAATAAGGAAAAGCTTTCCCCACCCCCACTATACAGCCAGCCTGCAAAATTCACTGTTACCGAAGGTCACCAAGTCAAATGCTGCAGCTGGGTCATTTTATAGCCATTAATAATCATTGTAGCTTGGAGAATAAAGATAAAAGTGATCTAAATCCTGCTCTCCAGGACATGAGCCAATCTTCACCAGGGTCACAAAGGAATTGCTCCCACACATACATCACATAAGGGATTGCACTGCCTGCCAGGTGCATGGCAGGGGTTCCTTTTTCCCCCCTCTTCCCCATCATGTGTAACCAGAAACAGCAGGGGCAGACGGGAGCATGCTCCATACCGCACGTTCATATTTTCACAGATGAGTGACCACCAGCCAGAGCATCCAGGGCTCCAGGTTGCTCAGACATGAAGACATTCACATAATTTCCTAAAAGCCCGTATCAGCGAGGTGGAAATAGCTCCCATGTGCAGCGAACTGCCTCATACAGTTCCAGGAATAAAGCACTATGGCTCAGCAGTCCCCTGGGATGCTGGCTTTACATTTCTGGGCAACAACTTCACTGCTAAGCAAAAGGCATTTTTCAGTCTCTCCCTCTAAGCACATTCCCAGGAATCAAGCATCCAAATGAAGACAGAGAGACAGAAGAGCTAGTTTCCCAGGAGGTCTCTCAGTCAAGTCATACTCACACTGCCGGGGCAAATAATGCTCAAATGAAAAACGGGTTTACAGAGGAGCTGGGGATTTCAGACAGTAAGAAGGGGAGAAGCACTCTCCAGCTCTGCCCACACCATGGGCAGAATGGACACTGAAGATGTGCTGGCTGACTGCTCTGTGTCTAGGGAGCTAGGGTCTTTTTATGGGGAACAAGGACGGTTTGCACAGGGCTACCGATCATCAAGCTTCCCCATAACAGCCTCTTTTCCCACAAAGCATCTAAAATACATTAATCACTTGTTTAGGGATGATCAAGGGACAAGGACAAAGCTCCCAAGCAAGACCTCAACCCATCAGTGCACAAGCAGCGAAAGATGTCTTACAGAGCACAAACATCTCCTGCAACACCCAGACGTTGTCTTGGGAAGTCCCAGAACAAAATACAGCAACGGGAACTGTGGAAAGAGGAAGGCCAAGTCCCCAGGTTGGCTGGGCAGTCAGCATGAAGCTTTACATAGGAAGAAAACCTACTGGATACTGGAGAAGGGAGCTGCTGAGCCGGCTGCTGGTAGAGCCACGGAGCTGGCAGCATCTTGGGTGTCATACAGCTGAGCAAATCTGTTTAGACCTGCACAGAAGATATGAACGTGGCACCCAGTTCCCAGTTGTAGCTGAATGTTCCCACTGACATTGTTCTGTGCTTCCAGACATCCATGCTTCCTCCCATGAAGGCAAAATCCTTGTGTTTTTATGCAGACCTTGGGTTTTGTTTTCCACCTTGTGTTATATAAACTGGGGGAGGTTGGGGTTTCTTTCCACTGCTCAGACATCTTTAAAAGACAGTTGACTCCTTTTTAACATGGACGGTTGTGTTGTGTTCTTGCAGCACCCTTTTTGCACGCTGAGCAAGCCAAGAACTAGAATGATGCCAATGCTGAGTGCAATACTGAGTTTAGCGGTCAGCTCTCATCAGCTCTTTCAGTCACATCACAAAGCTCAGGCATAATCACAGCTTTCAGAACTCCAACAAGACACCCAGAAACATCACCCTGTGAAAACCAACATTTTCAAGAGCAAGCCCCTGTCCTGAATTCCAGAAGCATGAGGGGAAGGAAAGCGGCTTCCTGAAGCTCTTAGAAGAATTCTTGCTCCAAGCAAAGTTGTGAAGCTGCAGTGAACCATCTCAGAGATGGTGCAAGATCGACTTTTTTTCTCCAAGACTGCAAGCAGAGGAAACCAGAGATCTACTAGTGTAGCCTGCAGCATGGAGGCCTCTTTCAGTCTGTGTCTTATCAGTGAATTAAGAAACTAAGAAGTTTAATTTAAGCCTCTGACACAGAAGTTCTCTTCATGATGAGATCCATGGTTATTTCCTGCACTGAGCCATTCTTCTTCTTCCCTAACCCATTTCTTTAAAAGTTGCACCAAACAAGGGAGAGGTGCCAATAACCCTGGAGGCTTACCTGTTCATACTGATACCAGCAGCAAAACTACTTTTTTCTTTCTGAACAGGAGCCTACAGAAGGGCTCTCCCTAGACTTAGGGAAGATATGTCTAACCATCGTGTAGGGAACTGTTGTTTCTGTTGTTGTTACTTGTTTGTTTTTGTAACATCTACTAGAAAAATGAGAACTGTGTAGCCTATATTCAGTTTTTCCAAACAAGATGTTAAGATACGGGTTTTCCACACTTTGGAACAAGGCTCTGAAATTTAACTCTAGTGCTGTGGTTGGGAGTATCTGTCAGGCCCTAACCACGTCCATCTGACTGACACATCCCTGACCCTAGATCCAGAGCCTGGCCCCATGATAACTCCCCTTCAGCTGGCAGAAACCACACCAAAGGCAGACCTGCTCAGCCTCACCCCTATTCCCATCTCAGTGAGGGAAGTCTCAGGAGGATTTGTTGGCAGGCTCCATTGAACATGCTGAAATGTATTTTTCCCCCTTCCTTTTGATAGGCAGGGGGAGGGAGGGAGAGAAGATTTATACTTTGGCAACACACAGCTTTCCATACATATGTCATACAAGGCACCACAACCTTAACACCATGGGGACCCCATGAACTCCTCTATCCTCTGAAGTCCAAGGTCCAGCTCTAAAATACAGAATTTGAAGAGAACAATTAAGCTTATTTTTGCTATTAGCAAACAATTTCCAGTCTTGTTCTCCAAAACCACTGAATCACTTTAAATGAACTTTCCAAAACAAAAAGAAAAAAATAAAAACAAAACCAAAATTGAAGAGAACAGGATTTTATACAGTAGGCATCAGCTGAAGCAGTCAACTGCAACCTATAAGCCCCTGAAAACATAGGCTTCAGAAAGAAGCCTGTGTATGTAACAGAAAGACATTAGCTTTGTCGGTGTTCCTAACAGCTCCACCTGTAACGTATATGCCATAAATACTGGCACTACTGGCTACCAAATGGTCTGCACAGCTCAGGAGAATTCACGTACTTCTGCTGCATAAAGGACAAGTCCCGGGCCCACCAGTTTTCAGCAACTGTCTTGGCTGCAGGTGCAATGTTCGACTCAGTTGAGAGCAGCTTTGCTTCTGCCCTGAACGAAGTATTGCAGCGTGCCCACTGGACCACCATCAGCACATTTCACACCACACAGAGAGAAGTTACCCTAAAGGTTACAAGCATGACAGATCTGGATGCTAGACAAGCTTCCTCATGAGATGTTTTCAGGAAGAAGAAGAAAAAGTGCTGTGCCTGCTGCAACTCTAGAAGTCAGGTCACCATAACCTCAGTAGTGACCCAGCAGCAAACATCAAGCATCTCAGCTAGTTTTAAGTATTTGCTTTACGTCTTCATCTGGTCTTTAAAACTTCTTTAATTTCTTGGACAGGAAAACTTTCCCTCCAAGTTGTACTCAAACTCCAAAGAAAAAAACAAAACCACTTGATACTGCCTAATAAACACCTATCAGCTGTCTGCTTTGAACTCTTGCTGTCTGTTACCTACAGAGAGCATCTGTATCTCTCCTTTTGCCTCCTTTCCTCCACACCCAAACGTACCGGCGGGTGACAGTTGCAATAACCAGAGCACAAAAGATGAATGACAAGTTGTACTTGGTTAGGTGGCAGAGATCAACTCAGACCAGATCTTTTCCATGCCTTCAGGGTGATACGCCAGCCGTGTTTCCACAGGACAGCCCCTTGACTTCCATTCTGAGACCTCTTTTAATACTGCAGATGCCAGAGAGAGAAAAAATAAACAAAAGTCCTACAAAGCAGAAGTTACTTCATATTATCTTCATTTATGCACTGAACAGCTCAGTCCATGAGAGGTTTGGGTCCTGTCTACAGCACTAAAGTCACTCACTACTAAACCTCCCCATCAGTGAGTTTTGTGACTTGAGAATTTGCTTTTAGCTTACTGCTGGCTGAGCAGGTTGCCATATACCACCCATCTTTCTAGGGGCACAGGAACCATTTTCCTACGGAAAATAGACAATTCTTGTTGCTCTGAGGAGTTGTCAGGGGTAAGCTTTCTGTTTTTGCTTCTCTGATGTCTAATAATGAGCTAGTGAATGTTTCAGTCTTTTCCCCACTTTGGAACTACTCATGCAGCATTTCTTTTGTCTCTGGCAACCCTTTCCTTGAAACCTTGCAGGAACATAATACCTCAGTTGAAGGTTCAAGAACTGTACAATATGGGACTGGGAATGTGCTCCATCCTTCCTTCCATTTACATCATCTGCAACTCATCTCTACAAACACACGCTTTTCAAGGTGCAAGCCCTCTGATCATTCTCCATCTCCAAGACATCCCATACAGCTGTACGAAAGTCACATCATCCTAATAAAAAACATCTCTTATATAGACTAAGCTTATCTAGTGATGGAGCAGGACATTCCTCCTGAGACAGTCTCTGGTCATACACTAAGACAATAGATGTATGCTGTCCTTCACTGCCCTATGCATGCATTGTGAGCTCTAGACATAAATGCACCTGGCTAGAAATTCAACAGACAACTAAAGGTTAATTTGCACTTGTTCGATTGTCAAGCACCTGAGATATGACGACAACACATTGGCACACTGTAATTGCAACATATTATTAAGTACCTTCAGTCCCCAAGGGCTAAGACACTTTTAAAAAATAATAAAGCTAATGCACGTAATAGCCTGTGTCTTGTTATTTAAGAAACCTCTTCCCGGCATCGGACGTCGACAGTACGTGTAAATGCACTTTCTCCAATAACTACGCACAAGGAGCGGTTTGACGGAGTGCCAAACAGCACAATGACTGTTCTACCTTAGCAATGTACAGCATATGACATGTTCCCTTTAGAACTAATTGCTTTATTTAAAATAAATAAATAACAAAGCCATTTGCTAAATCCTAGCCTGGTCCCTTCCCTTGATGAGCAATTTCAGACTCCACGTTGGACCTTCAGTTTGGTGTTAAAAGACAGGGACAGAAAAGTGTTTTGTTAAGCCATTTTAATTTTCTTATTTAATGGAAGAGTTCAGAAGGGTATTTTTCATTTTATTATTTGAACATCTGCATTATACATTCTGCTGAGCCTTCCCTTATGTGACTCAAGGCTGACAAGTTCAGGCTGTCAAACACAACCCTTTGCATCAAATAAATTACCCTACACCAAGATCCCGTTATAACTATTGACACAGACCAAGCCACACATCTGAAAGTCAGAAAATTCTTAACTTTATTATTACTCTTAGTGTGCGTTCTCACGTGCGTAACATGAAAGCACTTTCAGAACCGTTCCCAAAATTCATTCTGTGTCAGACTGCTTCTCACCTCCCCACGTTAAAAAAAAAAAGGACAGGAATTCCTTTTCTTGCTCCTTCAAGAGAGGAACAGCTGTAATGACTTCACAGACAAATCAATGCCATTTCCAACAGAATTATTTCATTTTTCTCCCTACTTCAAGAAAATTAGAACAATTTCACAATAAGCCCTAGGGAATGAGCTCATGAAAATGCACAGAGAAGACAGCATGAGGAAAAGTCTTTGGTTATATATTTCAGGAGGCAGCAAACAGGCCTCTCTGCTGCTCTGTGAGCTGTAAGAGTAATTATGTATGCATTTGCTGTATCCCATAATCATCACTATCACAGAGATGACATCTCATAGCAGAATTGGGAATCTGCCTTTCCCAAAATTATTTTTTGTTTGGAAGGAGAAATTATTCTAAATAACGTCTGGGGAAAGATAGATATAGGAGAGCATAGATTTGAGAGTCGGACACTCTAGAGCCATAATCCTATCACTAGCTTTCTAATCGATAGAACAGAATTATTCAACTCCACATTTGCAAAATGGTAACACATCTGTCTATGGCAGAGGCCTAGGCTACTGATAATTTCCATTAGATATTATGAACTGGTGTGTTAATGTGAACTAGTCAGATCACGTCTTTATGGAGGAATTGCTATGGGCTTTGTAAACCCTTGGCCAGATTGGAGGGCAAGGGGACTCTCTCCATTATCCTGATGAAAGTGCTCCAGGAGCCAGGTCATTGCCTGGCCATAGAACAATGCACACAAAAGATGTAGAGCACCTGAAGAGTTGAGTTTAAGTGCACCTCTGCTTCCCTCAGACAACCCCGAGTCATCTCTTCATCTCTTAGTTGAGAGATGAAGGAAAGGACAAGGGGAAGGTGGAGCAGCTTGAGGCAGTGTGGGTTCAGGGAACATCCCCTTCTAAGGACTATTTCTACGCCCACTGGGCCAAGGCTGGCACTCTCAAAGATAACAGTGCCTTTGGTGCATCAAGACCCAAACCACAGGAAAGACCTATCCAGGTGGCTGACTGTACACACTGCTGGATCCCTACGGGCAAAGAGGAGAGGCCTAATGTGTGACAGCACCAGCCAGGCCCATACACCCTTGTCCATGAGTCTTTTCCAGTATCCTGGTCTGCCTTCCAAAGGAAATCAGTTTGTCCTACTAGTTTCACATTAGGCCACATTAACTGTTCACAGAGCCACATCTTGTACACTCATCCCAGTATTTTTCTTGCTGGGAAGTGTATAACTGGACACACATCTTCCTTTTGATAAACTGTGCTGCCATGCAGGAAGTCATGGCTCCTTCTGATCATAAGGTCTCAGGTGAATTATTTTCCTTCTTCCAGTGACCCTGAAATATGGCTTGTGTATATTATTTATATGTATTGCTCGAGCTCCAGAAATCCTTGTAAAAAAATCTAGTTTCCATTTTCACTGCTGTGGCAAGACAATGGGGCCTAATTATGAGAGGTGTTGGAACACTTTAAATAAACCTGAGTGTAAACGAAATCATCGCCTCTAGAAGAGCTGCATTATATTAGGCATCACTCATTAACAGTTGCACTGGGTAAACATCACAGCACTCCTTTGCACAATATTCCAGTAGGATTTTGGCTTTGTAATCCCACACCATCTTTCCACATGCAAGAGGTTCATACATGTGCAGTGGGCTGGTATGAGTCAGCTTGGATCAAACTGGGCTTGATCGAGTGCCATTCTGGTTTGAAAAGAGCTAATTAGAAGTATGTAATGCCTAAATTCCAATATTGGGAACACTTATCTGCAAAAACAGTCTTAATACACTGAAGGCTCTATCACTAAATTACCCATGAGCTTGCCTAACACACAGATCAGCAATCTTTGCTTCTCTGCTACCTAAATATGTAGGTATGTGCGAATCCAAAGCATATTCTCCAGGTGTCCTGTACAGTACATGCTGTGCAGAATACTGCTACCAAACTTCAAGCCAGGACAAATTGCTGGCTGGACAATAAACCAACACTTACCCAATGACATGTCGTCACTTATGCATATGGGGGAGGAGGAGAAAAATCTTTATTTGTTCTGGCCATAGATGAGGGCACAGCTTGAAATTGATTGATTGCGGGTGCATTCAGAGTAACAGCCTGATCCAGTTCCAGCAAAATCCAATGGCAAAATTCTGGTGCAAGACTACACTGAGTATGACAGACTTCCTTCCCAAAGACTCTGGCTCATACTTGACTGTGCAGAAGCAATCAGACCCTCTGTCACCTCACTCAGGGAAGTTCCGAGTAGGTATTTAGACCTGAGCTCTATAAGAGATAGAGGGATGATAGGCTGATGTTTAAAAGGTTTTCTTTGTTATACAAATATTCACAGTAGAGAACCAAATAAGGTAACCTTGTATGAAGATCATTCTGTCAGGAACTCAGTCCACAGATCTTTCTTTCTACCTGTATCACCTCCACTACCCCAGTATCGTAGCATTTTACAACTTCATTTTCCAACTACTCCATGAGGCAGGAAAATGTTTGCTGTCCCCTTTCAACAGACAGTTCTGCAGAATTAGCTTAAATGTCCTACCAGTGGTATTCTGCAGAGTAACCCTTTTATCTCACACATCCCGTCTACATTTGATGCAACAGTTTTTCCCTAATGCTCACTTTTCCCCCCGCTGATGCCTTACATTCAACTTGGAAAGCAAGGCTTAGCCAACCTGTTTCACTCCCATTTAAAATTATGTTAACGTCCTGGCTCTGGAGCACCTTTTGCTATGGTCAAGACCACCGCAACACAGTTCTGTTTAAATCAAAAATAATATGCTGACATGGAAGTTAGGCCATTGTTCTTCTCACGCTAATAAAGCGAAGAGCTGAAAATTGAAACGGTCAACCTAGCAAAATGGTCAGGAGTAGCTATGTTTGTCATCTCTTGACAACTCCAGATGAAGAGTACTTAATTCATAAAAAGCCAAAATATGAGTTCTCTAAGTACCAATGTCACAAAATTGGAATCTCAGTGTGTTTTCTTAGAGCTACTTAATAGAGAGAAGTGCCTTTATTTAGCACCTGTCATCTCAAGCTCCCAAAATGCTCTCTCAAAAATTAAGTTTCCAATAAGCTTCCTAGCCAGACATCAGGCTCCAATTTGCAAGGGGTAAACTTGCTTAAGGTCACCCAGCATGGGAAAGAAGAGCTGGGAAGCAGCTCCAGGAATCCAAAGGACCACACCCCTCACTTGCCACTAGACCACACAACTGTCCCCATTTCACTCAAGCCATTATTAAGCAGGATAGAAGAACACTGTGGTTTTATTTTGTTAGCTGAACTCTTGCATTAATGTTTTACTGTCCCACTGATGTTTTGCCTAGAACATTCTGTAATCCACAAATTAATATGTGAAGAACATCCAGTACAGTTTGGAGCAAAAATTTCAAACAGCAATAGAGTTTTGATTTCCAGCAGTTTCATAAATCAGAAGAGCTGGAGAAAGAAGGTTCCTTATTTTATCACACATTGCCTTGTGTAATGCCAGCAAAACCACCGCCCTTCCCAAAACCAAGCAGAAACACTATTGTTGCGGCAAACTCCATCTGGTCACTTAGAGAATTTAAAGCCTTGCATCATTCAAGCAGTAGTCTGTTTTGCATAGACAGAAAGGGAGTATGGCTCCAGATACATGACAAGGGCCAAAAATAAGCGTGTTCTACCTACGCACAGTATCTGACATTTGTTTCCCTGCCCTTATTCATCATTTCATGCTTGATGATCTTGACTTTAGCTTCTGGGATAAGGGCTTCTCAAGCCTGTAAATCCTCCTCTATTCTGATTTTTGTTGAATCACTTTGTTAAAGGATTATTCCAGGTAGAAGCTAATCCTCCCCTTTTACAGACAAGCCCCCACTTCACTCAATGCAGTGAAGTGGGAATCTAAGACAACCCTGTCCATACTCAAAGTCTTTGAATAAAGTTTCAGGAAACTTATTAATGATAGTAAGTCTTGGATTGGGCTTAGACCCTGCTAGCTAAGGGCGCAAAAGCAGCTGGGGAGGAAGTATCTGACCACAAAGGCATGCCTGGTCAAGAAAAGCCATCACTGTCAATCAAAATCCAACGCCCCAGCCTGACTCTGGAACCCAGCATGGAGCTAGGCAGAGCGTAAACCCTAATCTGAACAAAATTATTTAAAATCTGTCTAAGGCAAACTAATTAGTAAGCATCTCCCATCTGCCAGATAGCATCAGATGTTTCGCATCAGCACAGCCTGGAGCTGCGATCCCCGCAGCCCTCGCTCCGAGCCGAGCAGCACAGAGCCTGATTAATGCCCTGCTGGAGCTCTCCCAGTGCTGAAGGGGCTCCTGCTTGCAGCCAGCCAACAGCACGCGGAGCTTCAGGCTGAGCACAGTCAAACATGAGGTTTGAGTGAAGCTGCAGGGGAAAAATGCAACTATGGGGCTGAAACAAGAGTGAGTCAGTAAGATCTACTGACAAAGAAAGAAGGGGAAATGCCAGCAGGGGACATTGGTATGGCCAGAGTGAACTGGGTGGAGGAGAACAGGAGCGTGCCGTGTGTCATGACTTCCAGTAAGGTGCCTTGTGCCTTCTGTCTAGCCTCTAGTACCCTCTACTCACTAAGACTGTGCTCTCCCTTCGCCTCCCCTTGCAAACTCAAGAACAGCATAAAAAGCTTCACACTGACAACAGTTTAGGAGCTAAGTTCCTCTGGCCATTGAAAGTATTGTACCACTTTACCCAAAAGCAGGCCTGTTAACATTAGTGTCCTTGGCCAACTACCAGCTCAGCTCAGAGTGTGCACCTAAAATCGAATCACTGCAGTAACCAGGGAGGCTGTCCTGCTTTATCTCTAACATATAAACATTGTTCAGTATCATAATTGCAAACAGAGGTGGATATGTGTGCCTGGGCAGCCAGCACTCTGGATGAGCTTCAGGCATATCTACAATGGAATAAGCTAAAACACAGATTAGAAAGCCAAGTAGTTTTAATGCTCCTCACGTAAGCATGAATGCAACATCACCTTTATGCCCTTCGCCAGGGAATAGAGGGGCTGAAGCAGCGTGACTCCTCTTTGGTTCACCTAGAATGACAAAACTGAGCCCTGATGTCCAGATCTGAGGCAGCAACTTCCTTACCAAGACTTTCATTTGCTCACAATTTCTTCATCCTTTATGACCACCCACAGACTGATAGGAACAATTGACACCAACACTTATATTCTCTGCCCTGGTTGGTATTTCCCCCAGTGATATTCTGGGTCTTAGGCCACTTCTGGGGTACAGTAGCTGATGCATCCTCAGCACTATGCTGCTGAAAGTTTGGATTTTGCCAGCCTGCACCACTCCAGAAGCAGCATTGGTAAATGCAGAAGCCAAAGGGCTATTGCTGCCTTGTACTGCACACAGGACTGGAACATCAAAGTAGCTCTTAAATAACAGCCCAAGAAGGAAAAAAATTTGGAAACTAGTTCGAGCACTCTTGGGATCCTAACAGGATAACCACTGGATGATCAATAGTGTAAACTGATACGGGATTGCACCCGTAATCACTTCTTCAAATGGGAAATTGCATAATAGAAGCAATTTTAATAGGTCAAGCACACTGCAGACATCCCCACTGCATCCATCAAAATGTACACCCAGTGGAAGCCAAAATATGACCTGCTCCACCTCCGGTTATTATGAGGTCTCAGAGCAGAGGCAGCTACCCAAGTGATTATGTATATTACTATTGTGCTTGGAGGCTGCACCTGAGTTCTAGTGGCCTTATAATTAGACCTACCTAATATAATGAAATCTGTACTGTGAGCGAAAGTTTACACAAGTTTATAGGCTATTCCCCACCAAATGACAAACTATGACTGAGTATTGCAGGAGTAACACAGCTAACCCCTTTCTTCAAGGGCTTTACCACCTAGATAGACAAGGGAGCCAGAAGACAGACTGGCAGAACAAGGTAGACTGAAGAAACAGTTGTAAAGAAACAGTATAAATGTGATGGTGATACTGCAAGCTGCTGGATTAAAATAAAACCTTTGGTGTAAGTAATAAAGGACTCAGAATCAGAGGGAATCAACATCATAGAGAGTATTATGGCTGGGTGCAACTGCAAACCATCCAGGTGGCGGAGAGGGTATGGCACTGAGTTGGAAAGTCTGTGCCAGTGACTTGATGGACAACAACACATTATCCAGATATACAAGGACTGCTTTCCTTAAGACAGTAGCAAAAGGTAGCCAACCTTGGCCAAGTACATTGAAAGAACGTGTCCAAATACTGAAAAAGGGGATGCAGTAGGAGTCTGGCAGCTCCTCTGCCAATGGGTAGGCACATTGTCCTCCCAAAACACAGAGCTGATGGCACCAGGGTAAAGGAAGTTTCAGTAAAGGATATGGATTTCCAGACTAATTACACAATTGAAACAGGTGAGCATTATTTGCTGTTTTATGACCAGTAATGTCCAAGAGTTTGGCCCAGAAACCACATCCACTGCACTAGACACTCTACAGACATTTAGCAAGGGGTAGACTGTTCCAAAGAGCTTGAGATTCAAAAGACAAGGTCACAGGTACATTTAATGGCTTGCCTGTGTCAGAGTCATCCATAGCCTACTCAAAAATCCAGCTGATATCTCCTATAGCATCTCCTGAGCTCCAGTCTAGCGTATTGCCTAAACACCCCACCTTCTCTTTAGCCTTTTCTTAAGAGCAGACCACAAAGATGACACTTCAAGCTACAGTACAGCTTTGCACTGAAAAGAAAACATTTAAAGGAGGTCAACAATTATGTTTCTCCATCCACAGTCAACTGATTCATTTCCTAGTTTTTTCCAAATCTCTATTTGCAAGTAAAACCTCCAAAAGTGCTGAATTACAGAGCACCTCCTACTGCACACCAACATGCTTCTCACCCAAAGGAGGGGATCCATCTCCAACAGTGACGAAAAGCTGCTTCTGTAGAAAAGCTCAAAATTGCTATTCTTGCCACTCATCAGTGGCAATCAGTAAGGTCACTGCAGCATGAGCCCCCATTGAATGTCTAGAGCCATTCCGTTAATCTTCGTTTGCTGAGAACTCAGAGAATTTAAGTAAGGCCAAAGAGTTAGAAGATCAGGAGACTTTACATTTCCACTGACATGATACTTCCTGAAGAGCTGACACAGACATATAAATTACTCCACTGACAAGAAAATAAGGCTTTCTGCCATCAAAACCCTAGCCATATATACATATATTTGAGCATGTAACAAAACATCTGGGCAATGCACCTCATCTCTGCTCGCTGCCCCCCATTATTAGTGGCCAGATGTCTTTCTGCAGGAGAAAGACTTTTGTTTTACAGATCATTTGTGCTGTAGTCACCAGAGGGTTACCCAGCCAAGCTCATCTGCTCCCTCAGGTGAAAACTGGACAGCCATAGATGGAGATGGACTGCTCCAATCCTGGGGACATCTTCAGCAAAAATGCCATCCCAGACTCCATTTTCTCCACTAGGTCTTGGATAGACTTCTTAAATAGCTTGGAGCTCTTCACACAGGAAAAAAAAGCAATAAATGAAAATAAACAGCAGGAAGGGTACAGATCATGACGACAAAAAAAAAAAAGAAAGAGGGGAAGCCACATAGAAAGCTCCAAGCCCATGGAAACAGCCATGCAAAGCAGACCCAGACATTCCACAGGTGCTGCACAATTGAACTTTGTCCGGGCACATTAAAGCATAAGAGACCTGAAAATCTTCCCTTCATCCAGCCCCTGCTCCCCAAGAAGTCCACCAGCATAACCCTTATTTCTCTGTGCAAGGGACAGACCATACAGCTGAGGAGCTGAGAAATGCAGTACAGAAACCAGGCAATCAGAGCTGGAGAGAATTCCCCACAGGGAACAGCAACTGGGAAAGAGTATGTGCCAATGAGAAAGAGCTACAGAACTCATGGATCCTGCACAGATAGAGGCAGGTAACAGGACATGAAAGTGGCCTCAGAAATGCACCAAATCCAGGTGCTCCCATAATCACAACTGCCCCCTTGAGATATGCAGTACTCATGCATGACTCAACTACATGCACTTGCTTAAGCATGTGTTTGAACAGGCTTGTGCTCAATCTAGAGTTCACAGCTGGCATCCCAGTACAGGGGAGAACACTGGGGACTAGCATGGAAGATACCACCTTTTATGGCTTGCATTATATTGAAGGCAGCACTGGAACAGCTCAGCCAAGCACGCCTGCCAACAAGCCCAGCCAGGGGTGCAGGGATCTGCAGTCCCCTCCCAGGTCAAACCTCAGCGCACAAGAGCTGAACAAGACAGCATTCAGCCTGACAAATCATCAAGCTTTAACTAAAAGGATCTCAACAGCCTTCTATCAGACCAGCTTTCATTATCACTGCCTGGACCATCTCCATCATCTGCTAATGCAGAACAGATTAGAGGGTCTATCTATATATTATGAGATGCTTCCTGCTGATACGGGAATGCATTTCAGTAGTTATTATAAGTGGCAGCCACAGAAACCCAGCCTTTCTGATCATCTTACAATTGCATCCTTGTAAACAAGGAGACAGATGTTGCTCTGATCACCAGCAATGGGAAAACAGCTCCTAAATGCCATGTTGAACACAAAGCGGCGCTTGTATCACCCCCGCAGTTGCATACGTAGCAGAGGATTCCTGGCAGCTTCCCTAACAGAGAGGGCAAGCCAGGGCATGGAAGAAAAGTGGCAGGAGTGTGATTTTACCAGCAGCATTTACAACAGAGCAGCCTACAGGCAGCTCTAGGATTAGCTAGGGTGGGGAAGCAAGGGATGTTGATTCATTGCGAATCCTTGCTCCAATTTTTATTTCTTCTCTCCTCAGCTGTACAGGGGAGCTGGGTGAAGGGAAAGCCTGCCCTTTTCCTGGGGACAAAGCAGGAGGCTACTGGGGAAGGCAGCACCTCCGTCTCCTCCACCAAGTGGGGGGGGGGAGAGCTGTTACTCTTTCAAAGTAAGCGTACGGGGCATGTAACAGCACTGATTGCTACAAACAGCATCTCCTCCCATCTACTGGGGAGAAGCAACTATGAAGATAGAAAGGATAGAAGGTGATGGTAGGTGAAATGGTCCTGTGAAAACGGCCCACTAAAAATATTGACAAGGGAAGTCATTAAGCATGCATAACTCTGGACACAGCCAGTGCTCCCAGCAGGCCAACCAGAATGAATCCTTGCATCAAGATGACTGCTAGGGTTTATAAGCCTTTTGCCAGGAGATGCTAGTATCCACAATGTCTGGATTCACACAAGCTCCCTCTTGCAAATACAAAACACAATGAACAGCATCCCCAATGTACCTGCCAGCTCTTGCAGGACAACTGTATTTCCTTGCTGTCCAGCATCATTAGTCAGGCACTGTTCCTTCAATCGCCAATGCAGAGCCTAGCAGAAAACAAGAAGAGCTTTATTCAGGAAGAAGTTCAAAGATGCAACATCATTTGGGGAAGACACAGCTATGATTTATCTCCTTAAGTGATAAATACCCTTATAACCTTGGCAGCCATCTGTCAGCAGCATTCCATGAATGCTAGTGGTCTCACAAGCAAACATTTTTCACTTCACCTTCTCCCATTCACTAAACCCCACTCATGGTTTGGCATCAGTGGGCAGCTGCAGCCTAGCATAGAGAGGTAACTTGGGGAATGGCTCTGTAGAGAGTCTTACAAAGTAGTTGCTATTTTGTCATGAGAATTCACCACTTAGCCCAGCTACATGCAAAAACATTGTGAAGGGAGTCACTGGAACTAACTCTGCTCAGCCCTCTGTAATCTCACCCAGAATTTCTGTTCAGAGAAGTGCCTCTGCTTCAGCTTTTGTTGAAGGCTGCCATCAAATGCAAAGCCTTGAAAGGGAAAGAGTCAGTATTACACAAGAGTAGAGAGGAGCCCTTGCTACAGAGAATCCATATTCTGCTAGAAAGTAAAAGCCACTTCCTCACTTTGTAATTTAGCTTCCACCACCCAAATGTGGGAGTCACACTACAGCAATCCCAAGGCATCACAAGAAAATGCGAGCACCTGACCTGTATTTCCTCATCTTCCAGAGTTTGTTTGCATAACATTTATGCCATTGTTTTTTTTTAGCACCCCACATTTTTCAAAGCTTTTCCCAAACCAACCCCCCCCCCCCCCAATTTTTTTGAAAGACAACATCTCATCTCTATCCTACAGTCATAGAAACAGAGTCATCAGTTAAGTGACTTCCACTCACCAAAGGACAAACAGGCACTTAGAGGACCCTCCTCTCAAAACCACTCAAACACACAAGGTTGATGCAAGCTCAGCCCTGGTGTCTCTAGAGTAAAGCCTCCAAGACGAGAAACAACACCGACAAGATGTTGTGTAACACCAGCACAGAAGGCCCTGGTGTCCATGGGTGTTTTTTTTTCTGGTATTTCAAGGAATTACTATCTTGCAAACACAAGGCTGCAGTTCCAGCGTGAGATTTATTTCAAGGGTGACCTTAGCACTCATTTAACAAGGCAGACCCAGCCTGGCAGCTTGGCAAAGGCAAGAGTATGGCAGCCGCTTAAGCAGCTTCCACATTACTGGTTCTGTTCAAGGCAGACCAAATCCCTGAAGACAAGAAGTGCAGTCTGCCACACCAGGCACGACCACAGGGCTCACACATAAGAGACCCTGCCCCAGCACAGCCAAGAGGTACTTGCAAGGCCTCAGCCATACCTTGCGTTGCACAAACAGCTCCAGATACTCTGTGCCCTCTACACCGCCCAGGCTTCACAAAAATCCTCCCCTCCAACATTCACAAGCCTGCTCCATGTGTGTGGTTTTGAGTTGTGTTTCTTTTTTTTTTTTAAATAGCTCACCTCACTTCACACCTGCCTCTTCAGCCTGAGGGCTGAGACCAAGCTGGCAGAAGCTGGAGGAGTTGAGAAGAGAAAATACCTGACAAACAGGACCCTCCTTCTCTCACCAAACAAACCAAGCCTAATGCAATTGCCACCTCGCAGGCAACACACCCAAAGAACAACACAAACAGAGACAAGCCTGCAAGCAACAAGAAACATCCAAGATTGAAAAGCGTGACTTGGCTTTACTGAGTCATGGAAGCATTAACCTCCTTCAAGGTCAGATCCCACATGAGCTTATTGTCAAAGGACTGAAAGAGGCATTGAAGAAGCACCAACACCTGACAAAGAGGTCTCAGCCCAAGCCACACTTACCCTTGGCCCTGTGTGGCCACTTGTCCCTAGTTCTCTTCCCAGTCCCAACTTTCTAAGTGTCTACACAAGCCTCTTGCCAGGCAGTGACCCCTTCTATGTCACAGGTGCTCTTTGTTTCAGGAAATAAGCAGTGGGTTATTTGCTCTGTCAATGCATTAATTTCTACCTGATAGTTTTGGAAATAGCAGGCGTAACTTGGCTCCTAACAAGTCCCACAAGAAGCAAACCACAACACTGAGAAGGATGCCTCTACCCACTGCTCAGATTCAGAGCTCTGCTCATGAGCTGTTATTATAATCATTACGGGATGCTATACACCATTAGTACCGAGCTACAGGTGCATTTTCTTCCACAATTTTATCCTAAGCCTTGGCTGAAGTTCTCCACATATCCTACAGTGTGAAAGTTAACATCACAGTGAGGCTTCAAGCTGGGAGAAATTTTAATGGTACTTCTCATTAATAGTAAGTAACGCATCGGACAGCCAGAAGAAAGGTATCTACCCCGTGTATACTGAATTAACAAGGTCACACACACTCAGATATTAATATCAGTACGGTGTCACACTGAGCTGGAAAACCTCCTGAAGCTTCTCCTATCCTTCCTTTATACCATTTTGTAACTGAGGACAGACAGGAATTAAAGGACTATAGATATTGACTAGACCCAAACCATAGTCTAATAAAGCTCATCTGAGCAAAGAGGGATTTGAGACCTACTTTGGTACCTTTTCTTGCATGTTGGTCTATTCTCATTACGCTGCTGCCTCTTCTGTGACTGCGTGCCAGAAATAACCCCCTAACCACCTGTTACAGATGCCACACTGCTTTCTAAAGGCAAGACAGCAGGGGGTCAGCTGTGATATAAGCACTTTGCCAGAGCACCTGAGACTAATTGCTGACCCGCAGTTTTGTTATAGACCTGAACTTCCAAACACAGACGCTTATGTGCTTAACCCAAGCACATAAGTGCTTCAGTGTCAGTGTGCTGAACTGCATGCACACAGCATCTCTGAAACCCTGGCCTGAAACTAGGAAGCATGAGTTGAACTAGGTCCTACCCCCTGCTTCAAATCCCAGGTCAGAGCACCTCAGCACTTCCGGTGGTTCCCAACAGCAGACCTCAAAATAAAGTTAACTCATGTACACAACAAGCCAGTGACAAAATAAGAAACTAAACCCAGTTCAGATGCCCCGACTGTATGGAACTTATTGTCTCCAAAGTGTACAGGACCTTACATTTTCCAGCACTTTGTCCAATCCACTTTTAAATATCTCCCAGAGGGATAAATATGTCATGGTCTAATAAGCTTCAGAGTTTGGAAAAGTCTGCTTACACTTCCCTCTGGGGTTAATGTGAACTAAAAACACCATGAGAATTACACTTGCATCAACTTCATCTTGCATGATTTCAAAGCAAGCTCTCAGCTCAGGTCTCAGACCTCAACTCCTCAGCCATCTCGGCCTGGTTTGCTGTCTCTATGCCATCCTCAAATCCAAAATTTGATGAAGTCAATAGAGGAGGTAGTTTACCTTAGAATATTTTCTCTATTCTAAGGCTTAAGGTTTGCAGAGATGCAGATATTACTTTTTCACACCTCAGAGAGTTTGAGGGAAGTATTAGTTAGAAAATGATGTTCTAATCAAATATCAGACACCGCTGGTAGCTGAGCACAAGGTATGTCATTTTTTAACATGTTCAGGTAACTGAGTCTTTACCACCTGTAGTGATCAGGAACTCCATGATATTCCCAGGTGCTTCGAAGTACTGCATCAACATCCTTAGCACTAAAATTGTGACAAGAAAGATCAAGAATGGACACTTCGGAAAGTTTTGAAGTACATTATTTCCCATCCCACTTCCATTATTCTGGACAACAGCATTTTCCTCCTCCTGTGCATGAGTCTTTCTATATACTTTGAAGCTTCTGTTGCTTTTTAATTTTAATTCTCATTTAGTCATGAGAATTGCTTTGAGGTTGTGCTTTCAAGATCTCCAATTGTTCTCCCTGTTCTTTGGCATCTCCCCATAGTCCACATCATCCCCGAAGTATAACCAGCAAATTGTACACAATGCTCCAGCTGTTTCCCCAGGACTGTACAGAGTAAAAGAATTATAGCTGACTCTCCTGACACTACATGAGTGCTTGTAGTTCTTCATGATTCTAATATTTGTTCATTCTCCTGCTGCTACATAGCAAATCCAGATACTGTCTTCTGTTCTTGAAGATCTGGAGTAAGCAGGCAAACAAAGCTCTTCAATATTACAGCAACAGACATTGAAAAGAATCCCAATTTAAGGGGGTTTCATTAGAAGTCATCATCATCATCCTTTGTTTAAGGGGGGGAACCTCTCTCCATCGTTTCACCAACATATCTGTGCTTTGTGCCAGGTCTGTTTTTAAGTACACTGAAGCCTGGCAATACCACTGGCGGAGAAAAAGAAACAAGCTATTCTCTGGAGAGGTTATTATGAATTGCATGTTTTCCTATTTCCTCTGGGCCCATTTTATGAATTAGACCCAAAAAAGCAAATAAGTCATTCAACAGTCTCACTATAGAGTTACTCCTGAGCTCAGGTTTTTAATTTTAGCAGGACAGAGCTTTTAATTCTGTTTCAGAATCACTGTTTCAGCATCAAACTGAAAATTTGCGTAGCATAGAACGTTTAGGTTAAGCTTTCTTCCCTACTCAAGGGACAGCAGCATTGTGCTCTAGCTCATCCTAAGATGGCTCCTCGGCCAGCAGCCCCAGCACAAAGAACAACAAACCCAGACTCAAAGTAGATATCAAGAAGTCTTTGTACTTTATACACACTGGATTAGAAGCATTGACCCCAGATTCATCCCAAGACTCACTATCTGTCTCTCTTATTCAGCACAAAGCAATGGTTAAGCTGCTGTCCAGAGAAAAATGCACAGAACTACTGTTATGTACTTCACAATAGGTAGAGTCAAAACAGGTAATAAAAACAATCCAATGTGGGTTAAAATATAAAAGCCAGGTCATTAGGCAAAAAAAAATAAATTGTTTGCAAGTTTCGAGAGGCATGCATAGCTACCTTCATCCACCACTTCAGTCCTGCAAGCTTGCAAAGATGCACAGCTCCCACACAGTTTGTTTTTTCTTTATATGCTTCATCAGCCTTTGAGGTGGGTCAAAATAGATTTTCAACAGGAAAGGCTAATACTGACTATTGTTATTCAATGGAGCTAGAGGATAAAGGGAAATGAGCTTCATATTTTGGGTGCAACTCCTAGAATTATGATCTAGATTCATTTAATTGTGCTTGGATCCAGGCAATTAGTTACACCCATTGTAACAAATGGAACCAACTGCAAAATTTGGAATCCAATCCAACCGCTGATGTAGGATTTGTTGCAACTCCTAACATTTAAAAAAGGAGAGAAGAAGTTGGTAAAAAAAATGATTTGGCACAACAGCCCCCTGTAAAGTCGAAATCCTGAATACCAGAATACCTCCTGATCACCAGGAACAAAAGATTAGAATCAGAAGTGACACCAGCCAAGCTTTAAAACACATTTTTGATTAATAATGTAAGGTACTAAAGGAAACATTAAAGCCGTTTCTGTCTTGGTTGAACCCAATTCAGTAACCTGATAGGATTTATAACCTTGAATATAATCAGGGACAGCCTAGAGACCTTTGGGTAAGCAACATGAACATCACCTGTGCTTTGATATCATTTCATCTACTGCTGCTTCTCAAAGGCTCTCTTCATCCCACTCAAACCCAACTCATCCCAAACACCACCATTCCCATCTCCCAGTCTCATGAGATGGAGCGGCCACACAAACCATGCGGTGCTTCCAAACAGTGAGAGCTGAAAATAGCATGCATTTGGCAAGCAGAATATACCAAGTTTTGGCAACTCCAACTGAGTCATTATATTTCAAGAAGTCCATCTTACACCTCAGCATTTCAGCAAGTTGTTTTCAAGCTCACAAACAGCGGATGGGAGAAGCAACAGTTGCCTACATAGGTGAGCACTGTGTGCTGGTTCAGATTCCTCTAATTAATCAGACCGGTAACTCAAGGACAAGCAGTGCCGCTGGGAGAGGAGGCACAAAGTTGGCAGGTACATTGAGCATGGCAGCAGAAGCCAAGAACACACACATGGGGATGGAGGTGGGCAGCCTCGTCCCTTCACCTCTTGTGCCCTCCATGACTGGAATGAGACTAATCCTGCTTACCAGACAGCCTTCAAGGGGCATCAAAGCTTGCTAATGCCTGCACAGCATTCAGAGAGCCTTGAAGCTAAGATCTTTTACAAGCACAGAGTAAGGCTAGAATTTTAAGTCAGCCAGTTCAAACACAGGACATTTATTTTTAACAGGGGAGGCATAATTGACAGTTGGCACTGTTGAGGTTCTCACTCTGGTTGGGAGAACTTGCTGCATGCCACGGTCAAGCTCAACCACCAGACATGGCCCGTCTGCAAAGTGCCTGGCTGTGGATCTCTGGCCTGTGCCTATTAGCTGATGGCATCCTCCTGAATCCTGCTCTTCCTAGGCAGACCTATTTTAAAACTAACTTTAAAAATCCATGCCACAGAGCCAGCAGCAGGCAAAAACCTTGGTTAGACTAGAGACTGCTGCCTGCACCAGTCACCAACACTTCCAAGCATTTGGAAAAGTAAGTAGGCTGAAAAACAGGAAAGGATGGAGGCATCAAGGATGTTTTAGACACAGGATTTTAGCACTAGTTTCCCTCTGCATGGTCAGGCAGCAGCAAGTGTTAATAATGCCAGGAGGTTCCCTGACTCTGCTCTACCAGCACTATTTATTACTATGAAAGAGTGGAAAGAAAGAGGATTTCATCTTGTTCAGCTCCCAACCCCTGGACACAAGAGGTTTGCTCCGCTCCAAGTTGTGGAGGAAGCTCTTGGAGTCAGAGGGTGGGAGCTATGAGCAGGGTTTAAATACCAGCCCTCCAGAGAAAACTTTGAGTTCTTGCAAACAGAACTACAGAGCTAATCAGGCACTCCAGACTGAAAGAGGAGCCTAGGTTTTGGCCTTGACAATTTGAGCCACCTTTTCCCAGTGCCACATGCGCTCTGAAGGACTGGGAGACTTGCGGCATGCATTGGCCAAGGGCAAATTCAAAGTGAATTCATTCTGAGTGACAACGATGCTGCAAACAGACTGACAAAAATGAAAAAGTTACTGTGCCTACAAGATCACAGAAAGAAGATTAGGACCCCAAACTCTCTCAGCAGGCACTCCTTTGAAACACTTACCTTTTAAATCTTTTTTGTTGTTGTTGTTTATTTTTTTAAGAAGTGGGTTAAAACCATTAATTAGGAAAGCAGCCAAGATCACCATCCACACCTGAACTGTGAATGGTATCCCAAGTCAGTAAGTGGAGAAGCCAAACCTCCAGACCTGAATCCCTCTCCTTAAGCACGAGGGTATCTTGAAATGCTGCCTCAGATAAGGCAAGACTTGTGCCCATCTTCCAAACAGATCTATTCCAGGCCTGGTGAGTAATGCTGGGTGAGAGTCAAGAGCACATAAAAAAACTCCTTTTTCATATGTTAATTTGGCAAAAAATAGCTGAAATAAACCAAGGGACTCATAAATCTGTAAAATTCAGGGAAAAAAAAGATTTGCAACTAAGGATTTTGGACCGCTGAAAGCTGATTTTCCATGCTTGTCTCATGTTTTCTGCATTGCCTATTTGAGCTGAACTGCGGAGGGGATTTTTTTTCTTTATTAAAAAAAGAACCACCCCAGCTTGCAAAAGGCAAGATTTGAGGGAGGACCAGGACTCACCTGTGCCAGCAGAGGGCACTCCGAGCAGCCTCGGTAGGCGCCTACCAGGTCCCCAGGCAGCAGCAGCCGGGCTGGTGGCACCGGGCGCTGTCACCTGCTGCCACCGCGGTTCTGCGCTTCCACCGGGCTCCCTGCTGAATTCTTTCATCCCTGGTTATCCCGCACAGCTGGGCGTTCATCTCCAATCCGATGGCTTTTTTCCTCCACTCGCCCAGCTCTGTATTAACACTCAGCTGCCTTACGTGACACCATGACCTACTTTCCCCCCCCCCCAGAGAAGAGCGAAGCGATGCTTCAGCGTGGCTTGCAGGGAGGAAAGCGAGGCAAAGCTAAGGAGTGCTGGCAGAGCAAGCCAGGGCCCTTTTCAAAAATTCATGGCTGCTTGCGAGGAGTTAGGCAAGGCTGGCCCCACCAAACCGTGCAGCTGAAAAGGCGGCAGCAGGAGCAACAGGGAGGGAGAAGGAAGGGTCTTGTGTTTGGAGTCTGAAAGGAGAGCCCTACAATAACTTCCCCAAAATCAGATTGCTTTCCCACCTGGCTCCCCCAGACAGAGCTTAAGTCAACTCATCCAGAGACAAGGGTAAGGAATGCTGTCATGGGCAGCAGCAGTGACTCAAGCAAGAGCAGAGTGTGGCTCAGGAGACACAGGCTCATTTCCATGCACCCCTACAGACATGATCTAAGGAAAGTGCCTAGCCTCAGAGCCTCCAGGATAATCAATTACATGCTTATATACCAGAAAAGTCAATCAGCTTAACCCTAACCCTAGGGAAATGCTGCTATCTCCACCAGTTTTCAGTGCAAATTACAAATCTACATTCCTTTGAGGATGTGGATTTTAGCCTGTCTCACTTCCCTGGTGTTTAGAAGGAGATAAGATTTCCCTAGTTCTGCAAGGTATTCTGTGCACCAGACTGCCAGGCATGCCTAATAGCTCAGCAAAGGGGTGCCTAAAAGAATAAAGTAGAGACATCTACTCCTAAAATAGCTAGAACTTGGTCTGTTCTGTACGGCCAAATAACCCTATGTACTTCAAGGACTTTTTGATGCTCCGAACCATCCAGACATCTCTAGTTCTTGAGCTATCAAAAGCTTATATAACATGATTTCAAAGGTACACTGCTCTGGCTTACCAAGGCTTTCCTCAAATACGTGAATGGTTGTCCTTGGTAGCAAGCTCAGAGCACAACTGGAGCAAGGCAGCAGCATCAGTCTGCCCTCTGGCAAGACAGAAGAGAGGGATCACACTGCTTCCAAGCTGGCATTTGCTTCCTTCATTGCTGGAGAGCTTGCAGGACAAACAGAATGGATTCCTGTGCTTGCAACTCAGGTCCACAAGGGTCCTCATGACTTTTTTCTATTTTCACTTCAGGACTCTGTTTGCAATGGAGCCAATACAGACACTGCTTGGCAAGAAGGGCACAGGCTTTGGAAGCAATTGGATCGCATTCGTGGGCCTTGGGATAATGCTCACTGCGCTCACTGGTAGAAGTGTAACCCTGCACCAGGTTGTAAATGCCTGACATAAGGAATAGCTCCAGTCACCTGCAGCAGCTGCAGGCTTTTACATCTTCACTCTCAGAGCTCTAATCACTACAGCACCTGCTGCTAGGGAGGAGCAGAAGAGCTCAAAGATGTAGCACTATGCTTTGAGAGCTTCTTATAGCCAAGTTTAGAACTTGGACCTGCTGGAAATCACTGTACTTACTACCCACTGATGCAGAAGGGTTAGGCTGTTACTGCTGTTCAGGGAAAAGCATCTTCATTCACTCACCTCTGAGGGTTCCCTTAGTGGTTATTCTGTGCTGAATATGTCAGTACCTGGAGCAAGAGGTGCTGAACGACCAACCTGTCACCTAACTACAGCACAACATCAAAGCCCCATCCAGTTCCACCCACCACCTACCCCAAGCTGTGCTCAGCTGCACTGGCCCACCAGGCTGGAGCAGGAGCCGCTGCAGCTGGGAACGTGCCCCACTGGAGAGCCAGCTGCTGACTGCAGCCCCCTACCACATACCATCCACTTCTTCATATGAGCTTCAGTGCGTTTCCCATGTTAGGGAGAGTTAGAGGAAAGAGCCATCACTGATACTGAACTACGTTACAGGATATATTCGTGAAAAGAAAACAGGCCCCAGAGCTCACAGCCTCACTTTTTTCCTCAGCTGCCACCAGCTCTTTAAATCCCCTGAACAAAAATAACCATATTTGGAATCTGCTTCCAAGTCCAGAAGACGTTGGTCCATTCTGAGCATGTTTCATATCTTTCAGAGCTTTCCTGGAACCCAGCTGCTCTGCTGGATCCCTGCTCAGGGACAGCACACAGCAGCCCAGCAGAAGCTGCTCTGTTTTCCATTGCAATTAGCATCGGTGGTGTTTACCTTATTTTAGAATGACCTGGCTCCTCTGGAGAAAACCCGTGTTTACAATTCATTCAGAAAAAAAAACACGAAACAAAACAGCAGTATTCTCCTCTCAGCATGAAGTGACCTTGCAAGTGGATGGGACCGATGAGTACAGGGTAAATGAGAGTCACCCCCACCCAGGCAGTTAGTGGCGCAGCCATGCAGTGAGCAGGAACTTACTGCACTTTGGTTCACACCCCAGGGGGATCTTGGAGGATGCAACCTGGATTCCTTGCAGATGAATCCAGAGTGGGAGATCCATGCCAGAGCAGCTAAGGACTGGACTAGCTCTGCTTTGGAGGACCAAAGAACCCCAGCCCCCCTCAAAAACACAGATGGAACATCCCCACCACCACTTGATGTACTCACACCAGACCTCACAGCTCAGTGAGGCCCTCAGTCCCTCAGAGCCCCTCCAGCTATGCTCTGCTCCCACCTGTTTCTTTTGCCTGGTGCTTAGATGATCTGTCCTTGGAGACAATCCTTCAGCTTTTATTACATGCTATTGCAACAGCTATTCAAATAGGGCCTTTAGCTCTCCCTGCCTGAGACATCCGAATAAAAATCAAATTAATTCATTGCAGTTTTTACTGCTTCCAAACTCGCTTTCTACAGATGTTTCCCCCATTTCACCAAGAACCATTATACTTCAGTTTCAGTTGCAGAGACCATTAACCCATTATGAATTGGCAATATTGGTCTCGTTTGAAGAGCTGGTTCTAGCTCCTCCGCCACAATAAACATTAGCAGTAAAGCTGCTTGGCACTAGCTGCCTTCTGAGAGGCTATTCATGTTTCAGTGTTTGTGCACACTGCATGGTTTACGGCAGGGATTTTGCATTGTTTATTTTCTGTTCTTCTGCAGACAGTGGCATTGTTAAACAGCATGTGTCCGAGAGAATCCACCCTCTCCATGGGATCTCCTCCCAGCTATTACAGCACTTCCCAGAAACCTACTGAGCTCTGGAATAAACAAATCTCAATGGGGGGACTGAGCCCACACCCAAGAAGTAGAATGCCATGAAACCTCCATAGCAATGAAAGTAACTTGGCTTTGCATGAAACCTTCCTTTTGCCTAATGAAAACCCTGTGTTGTCACCCTTCCTAATGATGGTCTCTTGTCCCTTGCAGGCATAAGACTGAATAATGGACTTTTCTCTGAATTGCTCCAGCTGTGGCATGAGCCACGAGAGAATAGGTTTCTCCTCCTCCTGACCCATGCGCTTGAGCACCCAAAGTGTTTCACCTTGGACAGGAGGAGTAGCGAACAACCTTTGGCATAGATGAGCACGTGGGGGGCATGCTAGGACTCCTCCCAGTGCTGAGAAGCCTCCCACAGCCTCAGTTGGTTTGTTCTTCTCACCCAAAGCCAGACCAATTACCAGCTTCGGGAACAGAACGGAATCTCCTCCAAGTCAGATTTCAGCAACCATTATGTAAATAACTCGTTAGTCCATTTTCCTCCTGCAGTTTAGGACCTGGTACATCCTCAGTATCATCTAGCCATTCTCTCTTGGCAAACACCCTCCCACAGCAACGCTGGGAAGCCTTCACTGGCATTCTGCCTCGCGTACATACACTCATCTTCTGTCATGGGATACGGAGAGATGCTTTGCAACATGCTATATTAACAAAGGTCAGGAAGCCCCTGCTGGTCTAAATATCCCACATGCAGTAAATTAAGGCTGTGGCAGCTTTTGATTCAGGCAGTGCATTTCATACTTGCATTCCTAGGTTTTTGCTCTGGCTGACAGCAGATGTCCAACATTTCTGCTGCACAAGCAAATCACTAGCAGCTAACACAGGCTCATTGTAGCATCTGTGGCTGGCAGCCCACCTCTCTTCTGGGCCAGAACAGGTCTAGACCAGCAAGCAGTGGGTCTCTCTATGGCATGACAGAGAAGTGTTCTCAAATCTCTTTGTAAGCAGGATGAGAAACAGCCCTCCATTTCTAAGCTTTTACCATCTGACCTTAGATTTGCTCTTTTCTATTTGCTCTTTTGTATTTGCTTAGAACAGCATTTATACATCTATCTGGGTCTTTTGGTTTCGCCATGTTTACAAGGCATGCACGTTTTGCTCCCCCTCATAATTCATTCACACTATAGCCTAGCTCACACACAATCAAAGCAGAAGCCCTTCAGAAGCACTAAATCCAGTACTAGGTTGCATAAAAATGATAGTTCCCATATGTCCTTGTAAACACCACGCCAAACTGTATTTGTACTCTATTTACATTGTGTTAACATCTACCAAATTACCAAGCCAGCAGGAGAACATACACCCATTCACATTTCTAAACAAGGCTTATAGTCTGGGTGAGTATTAATCTTGCCTTTTTTTTAAGCAACTTGTATTAAAAGAAAGAAAATTTTAGCACAATCTTGGCCTGTAGTTTCATGCTACTTGCCAGAACTAAAACATCTGCATCCTGTGGTATCAGACTGCTTGGGGACTTGGTTAATTCAGAGGCAGCTAAATCTTGGATGGGATTACCCCTGGGAGAGCTTCCCATTCTCCTGATGTTTCACATTGTTCATTAGAGGAGAATCTAAGCTACCATGACTAAATTCTTTCTTGTCCTTTACAGTTCAGTTTATTTTCAAGCGTACCTTTCTCCCAAAACATGGGACCAGGCCCATTAATACCATCTGAGGATCTAAAACAATTTGAAAAGTTCCTTTCCTATACAGGGATATTTCCTGGCTAGCAGACTTCTGATTTTTTCCTTGGCTAGTGCCTTTCTTATAGCTAGTAGCTGATCAATCTCAAAGCTTGTAACAAGGGACCTTCAACTGCAGCTTTTTCAGTTGGCAACCAAACATGAAATTCACTCTTTGGGGGAGTCACAGGAAGTCAAGTGTCAAACAGATCAGAACAATAGTGTGTTAAACCTGCCTTACCCTAACAGCAGGGGAAGACAGATTAAATAACCTCTAGACCTGCCCAGGACCATGAAAGCTTTTCCTGGCTGTAAGAACTGGACAATCGATTGTATTTTTAGACAAAGGGCTGGGATCTTTCCTTTCTGAGCTGTATGGATACTGCCAATACCTCTATTACTCAGAGCTGTATACAGTAATCAATAAGATTCATCCCAAGACCTTTGTGTTATCTCCACTACTCCAGCAAGCCAAGTCACCTAGCCCAGATTAGAAACAGAGGCTGAGATCAGGATGCAGTAAAATTACTTGGCCTTGTAGGGTGGGTATTACAGCTTGACTGTGCTGCAAGTTCTGGCAATTACGGCTGCATCCTTTCTAAGGTCATCTAGGACTACCTTGCTACAATTTCTGCTAGTCAGATCCCTCTTCCTACTCATCACAAGACACAGACTTGGACTAAACCTAAGGCTGAGTCAGTATTGTGGAAGTGAGCAGCAGAAAGGCCAAGTCCTCCTCCAGAACTAGACAGCTTCCAAGAGTAAAGCTAAATGGTTGTCTGAGTTTGGGAATTAAAATGTCTTTAAGTATCACCACATACAAGGTACCAGCTTGTAATAAGTCTTTAAGCAGCAAGTTCTAGTACAGCTGCAAAAAAAAGCTTGATGACTGCAAGGTAGACATTAGCTGTCTGTTCCCAGTAGAAAGGTAGTGTTTTTGAAGGGAGCTATGAGGAAAAGCCTGCCAGGAAAACCCTCATCCTGTTTTGCACAATATGTACAGCACTATTGCTCACACATTGCCACTCTACATTGGCAAGAAGACAGGCTGTCTTCTAGTTCTATTTAATTTCTTGGTATCCCCATCATTTCCTGGCCACTGGCAACACAAACGGCTCTCCCAGGGCAAAGAGATGGTCGGCAGAACTCAAGCAGCAAGGCCGTTGGTGCCCAGAGCAGTCAGGGCAAAAAGCTACAGACAGCGAGGGGCAAACCTGAAGCAGACCAGAGGCAGAGGATAAGCAGTTCAGTGGGTCATACTGTAGACCACATTGCACAGACAAGCTACGTGATCTCAGACCATTGATATGTAAGTGTTCCATAGGACCATTCGGGCAGGCTTTGATTATAGACTGGTTTTCTTGCTGTTTACTCAAAAGTCATTGCATCCTGGCTTCCCTCGCATAGCTTGCTGGATAGTGACAGCTTTGTCTGCTCTCTTGAGCTTGATGTAAATGGACAGGCAGAAAAAGATGAAAGACCTTCAAGTGTTGTGTAACTGTCCAATAAACCTGTAAGACCAGAGTGGAAGAGTGTTAATAGGCCCTGATTCTTCAGATGCTGACTCCATGCATCATTGTGGCTTCTGAAAGTAGAAATTCAAATTAATTTGTCAAACTAGTCCAAGTACTAGTTTATAGCTATTATATTGACGGAGGAAAAGCAAAACAGTGATGTTTGGAATTCATCATATATGCGTATTCTTCACACTTGAGACATTTGTCAGATCTAGAACAAAATGAACAGACCCTTCTTTCAGGCCAATAAAATCAGGAAATGATTTTCAGATATTTCAGTTTCAAACTACACATGCATTTGGTAGACAATACAAGTGAAAAGCTTTGTAGTTAGGAACTCAGGGCACAATACACAAAGGGAGTTCCTGGGTGGTCATGTCCAACTCTCCAGCCAGCCATATTTTACACAGCATTCTGGAGCATCTCTGCAGGCAAGTTCATGCTTGGGTCTTGGATTTCAACCAGTATTTTGTCCTACTTTTGTATTTGTTATGGTGATGCTAATGCATTCTCACTTCGCTGTCAGAGCAGCGTACATTCATTGTATAGGGAGAGCAGAGGCAAGGTGTGGTTGAAGACGAGATCTTGTACATGAAGGATTTAAGCGTGACTATCAGTCTTAAAAAAAGACTGAATTTTGCCAGGAAACCTTAGCTGCGTTAATGCTTACAGTTGTTTCATGCTACTTCAGGGTTGAACTGAAAAACCATACAGGACAATGCCCTTTGCTTAGCCCCCAACACCCTTCTCCTTTCTTTCTGAAGAACTCAATCTGAAAAAAAATGACCACAGGAATAGGTAGGACATGCCTGTTCTGACAGCCCCAGGCATGTAGGAACTGTGTGCCCAAGAACCAATTCACCCATTCCTCAACGAAGGAAGCAAGACTTAAAACCTGCCTGTGGTCTACAGCTTAACCATAGTCACAGCTGCATTGAGAGCTCAGGTCCTCCTGGTCACTAGGAAAGCACGGTCTGAACACCATCCATCTGTTGGAGGGTTAGTTAGGTGACCTCAATCCTCCCCAGTTCCCAAGCCTTAAAGAAAAATGCTTTTTGCCTCCTCCTGAGCCTAGATTTAAGTGCCTAACAGTAAAACTTTCAAAATGCCCTAGTGATTTGGGGGCACAAGGCATCACAGTGTCTATGTGAAATTACTGGGAAAGAGTGACCACCGAGCAGCTCCTAATATGGCAGAGTCAGATCACTGTGATTCCGAAATATGGAAAGGAAACAGCTAATCTCCAGAGAGCCTAAGTACAGCCTTTGAAAAACATCTTAGTAATACTTTGTCATGCATAGCATCAATGTCAGAGTTCCTAGAACTCATTCCTCTAGGACTGAAATTCTACTCACCAAAATGATATTTAAACCATATAGTCATTGGTTTTGGAAACAATTCCAGACATTTCTTTTCCCTTCACATAAATACCTGTTCAACCTAAGATTAAGAGCTGAGAACTATGAAGGACTTCTGAGAGGTGAGCCTAACTGCATGAGAAAAAATTCAGTAAGGGGACATTGAAGTCAAGGAACATCCACTACCTAAACTGCAGATTTCAATTAAAGTAACAGAATATCTTTGAAAAGTTCAGATGTAGCCTGGTATTTACTTGTCTTTTCTAATGAACATATTTCTTAATATGGGAGCAAGTCCAGTTTTCTTAACACCTACCCTGTAGTTCTTTCATATAAAAGGTCTAAGACCATGCAAGGAGGCCCAAAATTCTGGCATTATGTTCACAGTGTAGAATAGAAATCCCACCCCTCCTCCTTCCATAAAAGCTTTGTGAAATGCTTCAAAACCAGGATTTGATGCTATCAAAAGCCTAATTCCAAGTAACCTCCCAGGGGAAGTCTCACAAGAGGAAAGGCTCTCCAAGACAAGATCTCTTCCAACCAGCTGAAAAAACCCTTCATCTGCATGCTTGCAATCACTAGTTGACAGCACACCATGCAGACACATGGTGGGGACAGACCTGCACCTATACATGTTTGCATATCAAAGCAGAGTTGACTCTCTCTCATCAACAGAAGTCTAACTCAGACCACTACTAAAGAAAGCTCAGTGATCTCCAAGAAACAAAACAAGAAACCCTAATAATGAACTGTTTGTTCAGCAAAGAAAAGGCCTGAGCACCTCAGGGATGAAGGCAACAAGCGGCAGATCATAAAAATGAAAGGTCACAGCAGACAGACTTGGCAAGAACTCCACACCAGCTGAGCAGCTCTAACATCTGAGAGCCATAAGAACATCAGATCATGGGCTTACAGACATGTACACAACACTATGAGCGACGCATTTCAAAGCAAAGAGTAAGGAGGGGCCAATGCTAAATTTACTTACAGGCTTTTACCAAACTTGTGCTGACAAAAGGGCTCAGGGAGCCAAGCCAGTCCGAGAGGATGGCCAGTTATTACTCAGCAGGCTGATACAGAGCTCTCTGGCAGCCCACTGTCCACTTCCACCAGGGTGTCAGCTCCTCCATTAGTGAGGCCAGGTTTGCTGCATTGTCACTAGTGATCAGTCAAATCACAAAGCTACTCTCCTCAACCTACTAAATCAGGGTCTTTCCTCAGGGCTGGAAACAAGAATAGAAGCATTACAGCATAACTTCTCCACCATCTCGATAAAGTAGGAAGAGGTGGCATCATCAGTAGGATGTTTGTAGGTGTGCCCTTTCCTGTACATCGCTCCTCACCAAAAGCATCATAGAAACAGCTGACATTGAACAGTATCAGCACCAGGCATAAGAAAGGTTGTAAAACAGCCACAGACCCTCTTGAAACATGGTGCAGCCATCAGGAATAGAAACTAGAACTTCTCTACCTTCCACATGCACAAGCACCACATTAGAAAGTTCTCTAGAAAGCAGAAAACCAACTTTTTCTGCTCCTTAAGAACTGCCAGTACTTCCCAGACAGGGAAGGGGGAGAGGGTGTCAATCAAATACCAAAAACCCCAAGTAACTTGAATGACAGATGTATATTTTGGCACACAAATTACCTCTCCAATCAACTTCTGGAAGGCCTAAGCATGCTAACAAACATGTGAAAACTAAGAAAATTGCAAGTGACAATGAACTATGCTGCTCTGAATTAGGCCAAGCCTTCCTGTCCTGATTGCTGCTAATAACCCTGACTTCAGGCTCTGCCTGACATCAGAGAAACCTCCCACCATACTGCTCATTTACCTGTGACAGAAGAGGGCTTTGTGATCAGATGGCACCCTAGGCTTCAGACAGGCTGGGGTCAGCTCCCGTCCCAGTCCACCGCTTGCTCCCCATGGTCTTCCCACACCTCCAATTGTAGAGGCAGGCAGTAAATACCTTAGCAATCTACACTGTTTTGGCTCAGTTATGACAAGGGCCATAAAAAAAACACTATAAATGCATCAGAGTCTGCAAATTTCTCCTTTCCTCCCTGTTCTGCCCTAGGCTTCTGTTTTGTTTTAGCCCTGTTTCCCCCCTCCCCCCTTTTCCCAGGAAATGTGATGAAGGAGGGTGGGGTGGCTCAAGCTATGTACAAATATTCAGACAGTCTCTTAGCAATAAATGGGTCTCAGTCAGTTCTATTATCTGTCTGGCTGTGGCTCTTATTATCTGCTGTGAATTGTAGCAGCGATCTCTGGAACAGCATTCAGACACCATCATTACCAACTTCCACACCCTCCAAAGACCACACTATAACAAGGCTTGCTGGATAATACTTGCCATTAGAAGAGGGAACATAAAGGATTCAAGCTATGACTAACACAGTAAAAGGCTCTGCATGAGGCTTTACATTCATTGACCCTGGTTTGTTATTAAAGAAAATTCTAGGTTCAAAACCTAGACCTGCATTTTATACAGCGCATCAGCTGATTCGTACAGAAAACTGATTTCATCCTGTTCTTGCTCACTCCTCTCACCATCCTACATTTTCATGGGGGACTGCAGCAGGAGAGGCCCAGCACAGGCCTGTCAGGAGCTCATGGTGCCCAGTTGGGGCCAAAAGCGCAGGGTAGCAGCAGGGGCCTTCTTGTACCACACAAAGCAGCCTGGATCCCATAATGGGATCTAGCAGTTCAGCACTCAGCTAACGCCTTACAAAGAACAGGAATTTGGGGATCCAAATCCACATCTGACTTCCTTGTGTTTCTCACAAGGCCTCCAGTTCAGCTGGGGCCTGCCTGCAAAGCCCAAATTGAAACCCAATACCTTCCCCCAGGGTAGGGGGAGGGCTTTGAAAGGCAACCGCTTAGGCCTCCCTCCCTTCTCACAAGGCAAGGCCACAAACATTAACTCCAGCAAAGCTCATTTTCTTATGGGTTCCTACCTAGCAATGGATTGGTTTCTGCCTCTAAGGCACACAAATACTCAATGGAGGTTTTGCTGAAACTGGGATATTTCAAAAGCCTCCCTGCTGCAAATTCACTGGTGCCTTTCTCATTCAGGCACCTACTTCACAGCAGGCCTTAAAATCAAACTATTACATCCCTCATTCAGCATGGCTAAAAAATTAGTCATCAACCTAAAAAGTTATTAGGAAACACTTGATACTATGATTGCTTTCCTGTGGAATGAGCAAAAGGAAAGAGGTGGGGGAGGGAAGGCAGAGGAGCCCTTGCACTTACAGCCAGGAAGGTTTCTCCAGGACCACCAGCACAGGCACACCACTCCTGGAGACCTCAGGATGGCACCAAGGACATCACCTCAACACAGCTACCCCACCACCAATAGCCCAGAGGGGGGCTGGCAGATACTGCCTTAAATAGAGCCACCACTCCCTGCAGCCATCTCTCAGGGCAGCACCACCCATGCTTAACACAGTCCAGCTGAAAGTCATTTTTTGTCCGGCAATTGCTCACAGGATCAGCCTGGGAAGGCAGCTGGGGCTGCTGGGGGGTCTGCCTGTAGGCATTGGGGTGCAGAGTGGGGCTGGCTGTTGCCTCACCCATGCATGGCACGGGATGGGGATGGAGCTTCAAAGTCCAGGGGCTGCGGATGGGGAAGGAGCTCCAAGGTGCCAACAAAAGGAGAGGATATATCTCATCAAGGGGTCAGGGTTTGTGTGCTTGTCTCTGCAGGGAGTCACTTGGGCAAAGAAGTCCCTTGTCCCATGTCCTCAGATAGCTTGTGGCTACCCTAAGGTGTCACCACTCCTATCCAGCCTCCTGGGGGCTCCTCCAGCTCTGCAGACACCATGATGTGCAAGCCTGGGCTGGTGATGAGCAAAGCTGGGCTGGAGAGAGCATAGGGTGCTGGACAGAGGGAAGTAGGAGTACTGAAAGAGGCTACATGGCATGGCCACTGCCTCATCTGTGGAGAAATCACAAAAAGCATGACAGAACATAGTATTGCACCTCTCCATGGCTGTTTTCAGTCAGTGCTCAATCTAACTCAAGTCAACCCAAAAGCTGGGGTTGGAGAGAGCGGTAAAGAAGTTACCTGTTGGTGAACAACAAACAAGACATGGCATCTCATTGAGCAAGCTTTTCGGTGAGGTGGAGCACAGCCATTGTATCTACCCACTCAAACCCAGATGCCCTACAACTGAAAAGGTATTCGCTGGGCAGGGGCTGTGCTGGCTAACAGCTCTACATGGCCACAGCAGGGCCGGATGGAGCTGGCAGTCAAAAAAATGCATTTTAAGTGGCTTTCTGGCAAGCAGTGCCAAACATTTGCAGAAGATGTTTTGGGAAGGCAGGGAAAAAAAAAAAAAGGCCCCCTCCCCCATTTTATAGTAATAAAAACATATTTGATTTGTATATGGTTTATATGCTTCATAAAAATGCTAATTACTCTCCTGAAGAGAGGAGAAACAGAGCAATTTTGTGCATCCCACCCTTCCCCCTGCACTATCCTTTATACTTTTATGACGCAGCATTTATTTAAGTCGGAACTGTGCCCAGCTCTTTCTGCCTTTCGCACGGCACATCCTCCCCTCTCTTCCCACTCATAAAAAAAAAATAATAATAACTTGCAAATTTATTTCAGTGGAAATTTGGAAAAAACACTATTAGGAAAAAAGAAAAAAAGCCTCCAAACATAAAGCACACAAGGACTCCAACACTCCCCCCCCCCCCAATATTTTTCCTTTGGTGCATACATTTTTCCAAGGTCACCTCGGAGGCTTTTCCTAGTTGGCTATTAAAACAAATAACAACAACAAAAAACGCCTGCCCCAAGAAGCACATGAAGCCATCGCTGTGGCTTGGACTGCTTCCCTGTGTACAGATGCCACGGGAGAAGAAGCAGAGCAGGGGGGGAGTGTGCTGATATTTTTCCAAGACTTTTTCTCTCACCAGAGGAGGAGGATGAAGATGGAGTGATGAGTGAGGTTCCATTTGTCCAGCAGCATGAGTCACTCAGCAGCAGTTTCCGATACACTTTTTTTTTTCTTTCCATTACAGAATTTGGTGTCATTTATTCCTTCCTCCTCCTCCTCAGAAAAAAATAAAATAAAAAATCCCGCTACCGTTATGTGTAATTTATTCTGGGAACTTGTTTGAGGACCCACCAAACGTGGTGGGGGAAGGGTGATTTGAAATACAATCCAAAATATAATCAGCTCTGGAAGCTTTTAAAGAGACTCCTTTAAGGCTGTGCCAAACCTTAAAGAAGGAAAATACTTCCACTAAATCCCTCCCACCATGAATGGGATCCTGTATGTCTGAGGCTTTTTATTGGCTGGGTTTTTTTTGTTTTGGTTTGGTTTTGGTTTTGTTATTATTTTTTTTTTTATATCAAAGATGTTACTCTTTCAAATAGGGTCTGAGTTCTGTGGCTTTTCAGCAGGCAGTGAATTCTTGCTCCTTGGGCACGCAGCGATCTGACACAGCCCTCCCCTAGGGTGGGTCGGGTTCTCATGCTAAGATCTGGCTCCTGGAGCTTGAGCTGTTGTTTTTTTTCTGGAAGCTGTTTTTTCCCCTCTTCACCCTTTCAAAGTAAAACTAAACAGCCCTTAAAAAACTCTTAAAAAAAAAAAAAAAGCCCAAATTCACAAGGCCCAAAAAGCCAGCCTGGCCTCCCTACACCTGAAATATCCCCATCATCTGCAGGATGCAGGGAAATGCAGCCCGTGCTCCTCTGTAGCCAGCTGGCACCGGGAGGGGAGGCAGGAGAAGGTTCCATCAGTCACGGGCTGAGGACATGCACAGGACATCACTGTCACAGAGCCAAGACCACCACATCAACAGTTTTATGAGCAATGTGTGGACACGCGTGGCAAGATTGCCTCTTAATTTCCCCCTCAAGTCAACCTGCTTGGTCTTGCTCCACATCTCAGATGAGCAAACCCAAGCTGTCGCTCTGCTGTGCCTCCCCTGTGTACGTTCTGACAGAGCTGGATCAGGCTTTAAATGGTGATGTTACCTGCCTCGTCCCCTGTGTTGGCAGAGAGCAAGGATGATTGCAGCGTTTATATGTTCCTTAATTTTGATGGAAGAGTATTTCAGGGAGCTCTGGAAGCAGTTATATTTTATCTGCTGCCCTGTAGCTCTTTCCTTCCAGCTACACTTAAGCCCAGGCCTGGAAACACATACCACTGCCATTTCTTTCTTGGAATTAATGGCCTTAACTCAGACACACAGCCTGTGCTGTGCAGTATTTAATTCTGATTCTTTACTCTTTCAGATGCTACATTTAGCTTCTGCGGCTCTGTCCAAGTCAGTGTGAGCTCCACCAGTCCACCCCATGCAATGAGAGTAAACAGGAAAACTCGGCAGCAGGGAAAGCAGTGCTCTAGGAGCAGCAGTCCCGCTTCCAAATTCAAAAGGCACAGAGAAAAGGCTGCAGGGAAAGTGGCTGGAAGCTTTATTGGAGCAAACCCCATTTTGTCTGAATCCAGACATACTCGGGAGCCAAAAAAGGGACCTTTCTCCATTAACCAGGAGGTCAAAGACCTCCAGGCATCTTGACTACAGCAGCCTTAGTCTTCACATGCCATAAGCAACTGCTCTTCCGCATTTCAACTTCATCCCTAGTGCGGTCTTGCTGAAAACTGGCAAGGCCCATCCTTGTACTGGTGGCTCTTCTCATACGGACTGGAAAACCAGTCAGGAACGCTGGCACCCTGATGCTGTTTTCTACCTAATTAACATGCTTCTCATAAGGGACAGCTGCAGTTTATTTTATCACCGTTTCTGCTGCTTTCCCTGGAGGGTCATGTGCTTTTGGAGCGCACCGGCAGCTTGTGCAATGGCTGCAGCAGAAGGGAATTGGCTGGAGCCGGAGCTTCCCTCGCTGGCGTGGGGTCACACCGGGGAACACAGTGTTTCGCTGCCCTGCTCACCAAGTGGCCCCGAGCAGGCCACGTGTCATTTGCTGTGCCGATGCCTGACTGCTGTTTTCTGCTTGGCCATTTGTAAAACATTTGGTCATTTAGGGCCCCAGAACAACTTCGGAGACCCCACGAGAAATACACCCACTCGGTTCTGATTTCCTGTTTACAATTACGTTTTGGGATGTGTTTCCAAGTCTGTGTTTAATCCTTTTACTCTTTCACATTGATTTTGAATCATTCTAGTTTAAGTGTTTTGAGTACCAGGACAAATATTTTTCATGAGTCTCAAACCACAAGTATCTTTATTGACCATATTTTTAATTTCATCATGAATAATCCCAAGTCTAACTCGACAGGATACATCTTCCATAAGGTATCAGAGGCCTTCTGATTTAGAATCAGACTTGTGAAAGCAGCCATTTAGCGGCATTTCAAGGCAGCTCTGAAAGGAATCGGTTCAGAGCTCCTACCCCACTGTAAAAAAAGACTTGTAACCCCCTCCAGGAATGCAACACAAACTCCGGAAAACTGTGTTCATCTAGCTTTACATTTCTCATGTATTATGTTTCAGTAGCTACCAAAATATGACTGGCATTTCCAAAACACAATCATTATTTATTGAAGGAAATTGGAGTCCCCTCCCTTAACAGATGAAAGTCTAATAGAGCACAACCCAAACAAAACCGAGAGCAAGTACTGCTAAACTCTGAGCACCTGTCTGCGGGTTTGCAGCTGTTTGCAGCTCAAGACATGCTCAATACACTGGCTAATTACCTCTACACAGGAATACTGTGGGGTTCTCCATAGGGACAGCTTGAGGGGGAACACTCGGTGCATTTCCTTCCCCATTTAACAAAAGTTGTGACTCGAGGCTCCAGCGTGACCCAGCAGAATGTGTTTTCTGAATCTGTGTAGAAACCCAATTTAAACACTGTAAGTTAAAAAGGAAGAAAAAGAAGCCAACCTCACATCAGGCTTCCTGTGCCAAACCTCACCATATAGAAATGTGCAATTATGGAACTTCCTGAAATATATTTTTGCTAGAAAGCAAAATGGATGAAAGTTATACAGGACTCTAAAGAGCCTCAGGAAAGGATTCAGAATCATAACCAACCAACCCACTGAGTGGGGAAAGAAAACCACGGTGCCCAATTTTAGGCGGCAATCAAAGTCCGAGCTCTCAAATATATGATATTTATGATATGATATATAAACCTATGATAAAGGAGCTCTACTCCACATGCAACGCATGCCAGCATGCTTTCTTGAAGCACTGATTAGAACTGGAGGCAGTGGGCCATGCGTGCCATGTTGCGGATTGCGTGTAACTGGCATGAACCTGCTCATTCGTTCCCAGGAAATATACAAACAATTTTATTTTATTTTATTATTTTTTATTTTTTTCTTCCCCGCATCGTGTTCTAATCTGAACTTCTCAGGCCTTCTCCTAAAATGTCAGCACTTCTGATCAACTGCTCAGTATCAAGAGAGACCTGGAACCACTCCCAGCACAGGCGCCCGCATCTCACCCCCTGCGGGGCCCTGGGACAGGCAGGATTTTCTTCAGCCCTCAGTCGAGTTCCAATGTGCTCGCTCACACAGTTGTTCATGTTATTTTTTTAAGGATTTCTTTTTCCTCTGATCCTCATGAACCCTAATTATGAATCCAAGGTCATTTTCAGTGATGTCAATTATACAACGGCTGAGCAGCTGCTCCCCCTATTGCTGGCCTAATAGTGCCATGTTGAAGTAGACGGCAGAATTTCTTGTGCCATTGAAAATTTGCTATATCATGAGTTTCCTTTCAATTGCAAAAGCAGAAAAACAGCTTGAGTACTTTTCCTCCTACATCTTCACTTCAAGCTGCTTTTACTGTCCTCAGAACATCCTTCAGCATCTCCTGCCTTAAAAACCTATCCCAAGGGGAATAAAGGCAAATTCAACAAAGAACAATTTTTCCCAGATGGTACCCATAGTCTTCTACAAACACAAAGGTAGGAACTGCTATAAAATAAACTCTAATGGAGATTTTGGCTGTGGGAGTGTAAGGCATATGGCCATTCGCGTGTTAGGAATCGCTGTATTTGGCGCTGAAATACAACTCCTTCAGGGTGAGAGCTCAGCAGCAGTTTAATAGCGCAGAGCGGCCACAGATAATGCTGGAGTACTGGAAGCAGAGTGGTTATTTTGCATGCAACTGTAACGAAAAGAGCCTTTCTTCACCTTGATATATTTTCTAACAGTTTAGATAACTTGAGCGAGGTAGCCCCAACAGCAAACTATCACAGTTATCAGCGATTTCCTCTTCTGTGCACGGGGTGAGGAGTGCGGTGTGCCACATCCCACCACGTAGGAAGTGCTAACAAGCGCTGACTTGTTCATGGCAGGCACCGTATAGCTAGCAAATATCAAGAGAGACCCAATTCCTCCCCTTTCGCATTTTTCTCTTATTTCTTTTCTTCTTCATCTGGGAAGATGAAAGAAGGTAGGTGAATTCACATGGGGTGACCTCCTCCGTGACTTCCTTTGCGTGGTGTCACACACTCGCACTGCTGGGAAACGTCAATTTGCCAAATCTAAAGTTTGTGGAGGGATCTGCTTCAGTGCCTCTTTTATGTAAAGCAACACTAACGTCACGTTGTGCAGAGGAACAACGGTTGTCTTTTAGTCTGTACATCAAACGCTCATAAATTGATCTATCTTTTACTGAAAAAAATACTTGCCTCCTCTTCCTCCCAACCTCCTTGCTTCCCACTCCCTATTTCTACCGTCCAAAACTCCTGCTGAGGTTTGGGAGTAGAATTGGGCTTCTCCTTGTTAATTATTATTCCCAGCAAGGAAGACTGATGGGCCAATTTATCATCTCGTTGATGCTTGCACAATCCTATTGCTGTCCCTGTCTTTGCTGTGTCCCCTCTACTGTACTAATGAGGATAGAAAGCAAATTAAAAAAACTTGCCTTTGTCAGTGCAGCCAGCAGCTATGACTCAGAATCCAGAGAGCCTGCAGATCTGGTGAGTAAGACGGAACTTCTCCCCACTACCTATCCCCCCCGCCTTTTGTTTTTTAAATAGTCATGATGGAGAATAAAAGAATTCTATTCTTCAAAGAATAAACTTCAAAGAATTTGACTCATTCTCAAAATTACTGGAAGATTAAGGATTTCTGCTGTAGCCACCTCTTTGGTTAACTCCAGCGACAGCTGAGGTTCTCCATACTGCCAGCTTTGCATGGTCTTAACATTTCCAGAAGCTGAAGCACCTCTCCGAAGTCCTCAGGCTTTGCACATCTGGGCTTTAACCATGCGAGATCCAGAACTGTCGGTGTCTTCAGACTTTGAGAACTTCCTGCTCAGGCCAGGGGGCTGCTGTCAAAATAGGCTTCTTTACCGAGTGACTCAGTGCTGCTTTCAGGCCTTGCCAGAAGCCAAGTACAGAGGCACGAGGAAAACAAACAGAAGTTACTGAAGCATTTCTGAGCTTTCAGAGAAGTTTGGTTCAGTTTTAATTCCAGTAAAGCTCAGAGAAAGATGAAGCAGGAAAATATTTCCTAACCAAATTTCCCAGGCAAAGGCTCTTAGTAGACAAGCATGTGTAAATTTTACGACAGTTCTGCATTCCTGGTCGGGACCTGTGAGGCTCTTCATCCAGCCAGACAACGGGAAGGATGATGCACATACAGAATGCATGGAAAAATGCTCTGTAGATACCAGCTCGAGATCTGCTCCCCCAGCCAACAGACTTCCCTGGAATTGTATGTTTTTCAGATCAAAATCCAGTCTTTTTTTTTTTTTTTTTTAAGCATTATAAACACTTTACAGAACTTCACAGAAGAGCCTGGCAGACTCTGAGGGCTGCACACACACAAGCATGCTTGCTGGGAACTCTCCTCCAGGAATGCTCAGCTTGGATCTGGCCAGCTTTTCATCTAATTCAAACAGTAGAATACCAGTTTTGAAAACAAAACAGTCCAAATATACTTGTGTGAAAAACAAAGCTGAATTTGCCTTAAGTTAGGGAAAAAAGATTAAACCTCAGAGACATGCTCACAAAATATGCACGAGAGCCTGTCTTGGACTCCAGTCTATATTCACATACTCTGTTGTAAGTTGTTTGTGATTAACGTCAGTTTAGCACTGGGGAAAAGGAAACCATCAGATGTACCATCAGCTTCTTTCCCCTGCCTCCCCCCAGGAAGAGTACCATAGCTCAAAGTAGGACAGCAGAGCAATAATACAGTCACCCCTGAGCTTGTAATGATGCCTCAAGGGGAGAAAGCACAACCCAAATGTTGATATACCATGTAAAATGTTAATTTCACCTAATCTGGGCCACAGAACACCAAAATACCATCTTCATGACAATACAGTTATTTCATAACACTGCTGAACAGCAGAGGGAAGCTGAAGTCCCTGAGAGGACTGCTACAATGATATTATTTTAACTTCACGCTTTTAAGATTTCTTTTAAATATGACTCTGTACTTCACGGGGCTTATGACACTGTGACTTGGAATATTTCATCTTACTATTTGTTCTTAAATCATGATTTTCATATGCACGTACACACGAACTTAAATCCATCTTAATGAGAATTCCCTGATCTTAAAAATTATAAAGAAAGCTACAAAACCAAGCAGAGGGCTCCACCCTGCAAACCCTGCAGGACAACAGGCCCTGCAGATGGGCACAGCCACAGCACCTCCAGCCACAGCCAAGCTGTGGACATGCTCAGCCCCTACCTCCTTGCACCAGGCCCCCGACACCTAACGGAATCAGGCATGCACAGCTGCAGAGGGAGGGTGGTCGCATCCCCCCAGCTTTATCTTGATCAATGGCTCAGCTGCAGGTTGGTTAATCCTAGCAGACGGTAACCAGCGATAACATATCTTAACTGCAAGCCCACGTCTTTAAACACAGCTGTGCACACGGTCGCTCTTAATTTCGGCGGTACAGCAAGCCTAACACTTTTTGTTCCATCTTTACAGTTATTCAAAGTAAAAGCAGCATGTTTTCCCCTCCTTTAAAAAAAATAAAAAATAAAGTTTCCTGTAATTCAAGCCTAGTAACATTAATGAAGCAACTTTGAAGTTCCCTGGAAATCCACATGACATGCAAAGTCCAAGAGTTACAAGTTTAAGGAGACTGTTAGGCTATCATCTTCCTCGTGCAGGACAACAGGAGTTAAACTCCAGCTTTTGCTACAAAATAGAGCCTCTGATTCATCCTTGCACCAAGTGACTAGCACAGTAAGACCAATTTAGGCAGCTTCTAACGGACTACAGAACCCAATCCAAACAGGCAGCAAAATTAGACCTCTTCTTCAGGGATGGTTCTGACCCAGCCGAAAAATAGCAACCGCAAGTTTAGGTTGGTGATTATAGGATCGCCCTTCCCTTATCAAACTCACAGGAGGTCCAGAAGACAACTTCAGTGCGTTCTCCCAATTAAACAGCTCGTTTGGATCTAATACGATGTTTATTGACTCCTGGGTCTGTATTGATTCTGAATAGGCTACAGCTAAGGTTTAGTTAATGCCTTGGAGATAAATCAGCATGCAGGTAATAAACTGCAGATCGCATAAGCAAACATTACTTAATTATATTCCTATTAATATATCGAGTCTGTAATGAATTTTTGAGGCATTTAATTATCAATTTGACAAGATAATCTAGGGGTAGTTAATGATGGACCAGCAAATTGTTAAAAAACTACAGATGCTTAATAAGTCTCCTAACTGACAGTGAATTAACTTGCTTTAGCTGTCTGGTTAAATAGACAGGAGTTAATTACAGAGTGCTTAAACAGTCTCACAATTTTAATATATGACCCTCTTTGCTGTTCAGTAACTGTGCAGCTGGAGACATGGGGTTTTCTCTGTGCATTTCCCTCAGACAGCTGAATTACTTGCTGTTGCAACCACTTTGACTTCAGTCAGATTCAGCAGTTGGGACCTTATTCACAAATGCAATGGACCACTTGGGATCAGAACTTGCTGTGGTTTAGTCCCCGCAGAATTAACAACTAAAGGGGAATTTTTCACTCATGGGAAGGGTGACACTTCGGAAATGGAAGGGGCCACCATCAAGCTCCAAGTGGTCCCGGGACAAACAGAAACAGTTCTCAGCTTCTGGGCTAGCTGTGGATGGCTGAATATCACTGACTAGATATTCATGTATATCCAAGAAATGCTTTGCTCTGTGCCGAAGAGCAGCTCCTTCTTTGGATAAAATCTGATACATCACTGCAACAACTGGTTCAGCACTGACTCATACAAAGAAGATCACTTGCCACAGAGTTTTAGGATTTATTTATTTTTTTTTTTAAAGGCAAGGAGCCAGCAAAGGCAGCACCAGAGACGAGCATTAACAGTTCATCACACAGGTTAGTGAACAAGGGTAACCTACAATAATAGCTGTGACACCTTCTCTAGGAATAGCCTCGAGCTGCACTGAGGAAGCACAGCTTCCCTGAGCTGCTGCAGAAGTCTTGGCAATGGTTGGTTTGAAATGTAAAACACTGCTGATAATCCCGGGTTGTGCATGAATAAAACATTGTAGATCCTTAATCAGCTGCAGAAAACACATGCAGATCCTTTAAGAAAAAGTCATTTCAGGAAGTGGAAGCGATGTTGTTTGACTCCAGGAGTTCAGAGGCCCCGAGTCATCACTCTCCTATCATCATCATAAAGGGAAATTTCAAGTGGTGGTTCTTTTAATTTATTTACTTTGGGGAGCCTTTAACGATCAAGCCTTTTTCCCTCAGTAATTATGCAGCCTAAAAGCCCTTTCTCCAGAAATAAATAAAAAAAAACATTCACGCAATAACACAAATCCAGGAAGAAGGGCCACCAAAAAGCCACAAGACTGAAAAACTTCAGCAAGGACCCTTACTCAGGTATTTGCATCACAGGGCAATGACACCAGCAATGTTATTCTGCTCTGAAAGTCACTAGCAGCTGCGGTAGTGTTAAGTAGCAGAGTTAGCAGACAGAGTCCGTCCATCACAGCCTCATTAAAGTACAAATTTAGGAGAGACAAACCCTCTGTCTGGGAATGAAGAAGTCACCACGAGCACTGGAGCCTGTGTCCCCAGCTGCGTTATTTAAGTCACATCGTGTTCTTCAGAGCTAGGACAAGAAAGACCAAACAGGGCTCTTGCAAGGCACAGTCCCCAAGGCATCATTCTCCAGCTTCGCCCAAGTAAAGGGAAAACATTCCTGCCACCTCTGCTTTGCCAGCTGGGCTGACAGCAGCTTCAACATCTGAAGAGGCTCTGCTGGCCACAGAGGACAGCACCATCTTCAGCTTAAGCAGATGGAGCCCAAGAGGGGTCCACAGGCTCAGCTGCAGGAGGTACATGGCACAGCTCAGCATCCCTGCGAGGCCAGCACTGTTTTTGTGTTTAGCACTGCTAAACTGTTCCTGCAGGCCTGTTCTGACCAAGGAAGGCAAGAGAAACCAAGAGGCAGCCTCACCACCTCCTAAGTATTGCTCACTATATATTTATCACTGACACAGAGGGAAGAAAGGCCCACATCTTCAAACACAGCTGTTCTCAGGTCTTGCCCTCTCCCCCAGCTCCACCCAACTTACCACTGATTTGCCATCTGCTGAGCAATGACCTCCCTCCTAGAGGCACCTGGTCAGTTTGGTTCAAATCATGGCAAGACCAGGATCCACAGTGATGGCTCCTTTTCCTGGAGCAGCAGATACGGCTGGAAGGCATACCCAGCCCCTCAGCTGGTGATGGAGGTGATCAGACCATGGCTGATTCACAGACCATTCCCTGAACAGGGTGAAAAGGAGAAGCAGGGCTGAGTTTAACCCTTTGCTTACTGAAAGCAAAGGCAGAGCTTTCCCTGTGCTGACACCAAGCCAGCGAGGTCACTGGCAGGGCCGTGCTCTGCACGATGTTTGCTCGTGCAGTGCCCAGTTCTTTCAGACATGCCCTTAGAGGAAGTGTTTTGCCAGAGACATTGGCAGATTTACTGCCAGCTCCGCATGTGAAACAGTGCACGCATTACCACTGTGCAGCAGTGTGTTTTCCAAAGCTGCTTTCGGTCCCAGCAGCCCTTGGGATGGCCAGAAACAGCCCCTCACCTCTCCTCCATCACGGCCGAGTGCTGCAGCCTCCGCACATCCCTCTCTCTTGCCACGGGCGGTTGCCGGGGTTTCTCTTTGGCTGCTGTTTTTGGGCCCAGCTGCAGGAGGGCTCTGCTCCAACACAGGCTCAGCTGGGCTAGCACAATGGGAAAACAAAGGCCCGCTCGCTCGGGATCTGAGCCTTTTCAGCCCTGTTTCCTTTTCCGATGCTTTCATTTCCTCCGAGTGAAGTGCTGCTGAAAGGAGAACAGTGTCGCTGGGGCTGCTGCAGTAGGCATGGGGGCTTGGATGCCACTGGCTGCTTCTTCATCTGGGTCACTGATTTCAAAGGGGCCTTCACTCAGCTCCTCCCTTAGAAATAATATTTCTTCTAAGGCGGCTTTCAGAGGCAATCAGCGGCTACTTGAGCCCACTCCGCCTTAGAAGCAGCCAGCTTTGCCCGGCCTGTCCTCCTGCACCTCATCCCACTGAGGTGCTGGACGTGGTGGTGTGAGTGCAGGCAAGACGGGGCCTGGCAGAGGTTTTTGGGTTTTGGCACTTGCTCTGCAGTCTTCAAGGCACCCGGCAAATCTGAGGAAGCGTTTGGGGAAGTCGGGAAGACCTGGGGTAGTCTCTGCTTTGGTGATTAGGGTAAGGGGTGGGAAAGGGGAGGAGGGAATGAATGTGGCTTGATTTATAGCACAGTTTTACTGCCATGCCTTTGACACTGAGGTGCTAGGGGAATAGTGGGGAGGTCACGTTAATTTAAAAGTTTTTGGCGGCTGACAAAGTTATCCTTGCTGGGAGGTGTTAATTTGCACATTCACTACAGAAGAATTAATATTCTCCGAGCTCGCAAGAACTTTTACGCTAAACCAAACCACACCGAGCCCTGTACTGCCTAGAGGTGGGCTTTCCCCAGACCCACTCGGGGGGAAGGCAGCAATCCCCTCTCTCTGTGGGGGCTTTCCACCGCCTGGCCCGCTGCATATCCCGCACCGGGTCCATCCCTGCACACTCCTGAGGGGAGAAGAACCGGGCCCGGGCCCTCCCCATGCCCTCAGCCGCCTCACACCCGGCCGGGACCCACCGGAGTCCCCCTCATCGGCCGCGCCGCCGGCCCCTGCTCCAGCCCCGGCTCGTCAGCAGAGGGCACTCGGGGAGCGGCATTGCGTGGGGCCGGGGGAAGAGGGAGACTCGGCCCTGCCGCCCACGGCCCCGGCTCGGTGGCTGCGGGGGTCGATGAGGGCACGTCCCGGCCGCCAGAGGCCGGGGAGCGGCTGCCGGGTTCCCTCGGCCTTTCTCCGGGCTTCCCATGGCCGCCGACACCTCAGCGCCCTCGGGGTGGCCTGGGTGCTGAGCTGCGGTCACCGGCTGACCCCAAAGCACTGCGAGGGGCTGAGGGGAAAAGACAGGCTGAGGGGGAAAAGACAGGTTCCCCGGGGGCCCAAAGTCAGGCTGAGGTTCCCCAGGGGCCCATGGGTGGGCTCTGAGGGTGTGGGGAATGGCAGCGAATGTCCTCATCGCCAGGTCAGGCAGGGTGCTGTCCTGCTGCAGGGCCCCATGTGCCTCAGGGGTGCGGCTCATTTCCACCTCGTCTAACCTGGGTCACACGGAGAGATCCAGGTTTTGAAGGCATCGCTTTCCCCTGTTTCTCACTAGCTGGGAAGTGTTACGGCTTCTTTTGAAATGGGGGATGGATTAAGAGCAAAGGGAATGTGTGTTTCGGTGGAAAAACTCATGGGTGTCCCAACATGATGGCATCAGGCACAGAAGTAAGCCGTGGGGTCCTTGGAGAGCCCAGCCACACAGTTTCTAAGGATGGCTTTCTTCTAGAGGAGCAGGATGAAAACAACACACCTCTAAGGATCAAGTCCATCCCTGTGACACCTTTATTCCCCTCTCCAATCCACCACACTAACCTCCATCCTGTGATCTGCTCACCAGGCACCTAGTGTGGGTTGTGGAAGGATTTTGGAGATGTAATTCCTCCAACCTTTGGCTACCCCTTGCCAGGGGGTACCCCTTGCCCACCCACTCCCACACAGCAGAGGCCTCGTTTCCATCAGCAAATAGGTTTCACTTTATTCCAAGCTGCACCAAGTGGCATGGGGAGGGTCGTTTGTGCTTGGGGCCCTCCTTGGCACATCTACTGCCGTCTTGCCATGCGGCACCCCAAAGGGGACTCAACCACTTCCGCTTGGCCTCAGCACCCAATGGCAACTCACAGCGGTGGGGTGGCCAGAAATGTGGTGTGCAGCTCTACTGGGACAGTGAGTGGCTTCGCTGCCCACTCCATGGGTGGTGGCAGCGTCCCCATCCCACCTCGCACAAGGGTGGCAGGGGGCTGTAACATATCGGCAGGGCCCTTCCTCTGAGCCCCTCTAACAACAAACAGCAGGAGCAGTGTGCCTCTGGAAGTGACTGGTTTGCTCCAGTAGCCTCTTTACAAGCACCCAGGGACAGCTCCGCGGGGATCGCTGTGTTTTTAAAAGGCCACTTATAAGCTTTAATGCTGCGCTAGGGGAGAGGGTAGGGAGAAGGGGGGTCGGGGAGGGGTGGTTGCGTTGACTGCCTAGAACTTAAAGCTGTAAACCTCTTCTTCCCTCGCTCGTTGCTGGGACATTTTTATTGGCGAGATGAAGGGAGACAGAGCACAGCTCCACAACTTGCTCTTCTTCTAGAGGTTAATGACCCAGTTAGCAGCTCTTGGCTGCATTTCCCGACATTTTGCAGACATCAAGACCCGTCTCCCTGCCAAGTACATTCTGTTCCCTGGAGCTCAGCCAATGCATCTCAGATTACTATGTAATGCGACAAAGAGGGAGAGCTGGAGGTGAGGGTGGGGGCTGGAGGGGAGATACAGGAGCCGTTGGGAAGGGGGCAGGGAGAGGGTGGGAGAAGGGGAAGCACCACTTCTAAATTTAACATCTGAGATGGAAATGAAGCTCCCAAGGTGCTTATTTGCTGGAGAAAAACGTGAATCCCAGGATAAATTGGAGTGATGCTTCTGGGAAACAGATGCAATCAGCAAATGATTTCCCCCTAGGGACTGTGCAGGCCTGCGCTTCCCAGCTTTGCTGGCAGTCATGCTCCTGCTTCTGATGCCCTTGTGCCCAGGACAAATACTGCTTGGGACCTGGGACTGCCTTCCCGAATCAGGGTCCAATATCCCAAGTGGAACATTGGCTGAGCCAGGAAAATGGGGAGTGGAGAGAAGAGGAATAAATTCCTGCGTGATCTTTTACTTATCCTTTTGCACCTGGGACCAGAGATGCTGCTGAGCTGCACCATTATTGGAGATCTTGGCTGGAAGATCCAGTCACTTGCACAGTAAACGGAGGAAAGTCAGCCCTTAGGGATGGCTCTGTTGGCGGGGATTGAACTTGCAGCTCACGGAGTGGCTGAGCTACCAAACCTATCAGCAGCAGGTGTCTGCCATTGCTCGAGGCCAATGTGATCAGAGACTCCACATGTGTCCACAAGCCTTTGCCCAGTGAGCAGTCTGGTGTCCTCTCCTGAGCCATGCTGGGTCTTCCCCTGCAGCTCTACCAAGCCCCAAGCCCCTTTGCACACCTCCTCTCCCAGGCATCCTGTGCTACGCTTCCGAGAAAAAAAAGTATATATATATATATATATTTTTTTTTTCTTCTAGGTGGTTCCTTAAACCAGAGGTCTTCACATTTTGGCATCAAGAATCAGGATTGGGGTCCTGACCTGCAAGGAACCCTTGCAACCCATCCTCCTTGGCTGGCATCTCCGGTACAACTTTCCCATCCTACCTAGGTGCAGTAGCTCCTGCTATTTCAGCTCTGGCCCTTGCTCCCATTTGCTCTGAGAGCCTCCCAGGCAGACCTGCAGCTCCATCAAATCCTGGGTTCTTGTGTAGTGCCCTGATGGGCCGCAAACCTTTCCCTGCACTCACACACAGCTGTGCCAGCTCTCAGCCCCAGCCCTTGCCAGGCCTGGACTTTCCTTCCCTCCCACCACTGTGTTAACTCCAGTTGCATGGCAGCAGCTTGGGGCTCCCACCCTGCTCTTGTCAGCTTGAAAGCCCCTCTGCACGATCCCTCAGGATGCTGTCTCATGTACTGCAGGAGCAGAAACATGAGAGGTCTGGCTCAACGGGACTGTTTATCTACCCGGAGCGGAGCCCTCCCTCCTCTTCAGGAATTATTTCCTTGAAAGACAAGAAGCAATGCAAAACTCCCTCTTGCTCAGCTCCATCTGCCATGTGGGGGCTGGGTGCCGGGAGGCCACGACTGCTCACTGCACTTGCCAGACGCGGCTTTAGGAAGATTTTTCACCACTTGCAGCCCAAGAAAGAGATGAGTCGGGTTTACCTGTACCAGGAACTGCCCAGGAAAAAAAAAAAAAAAGGGGTGTGTGCCTCTGTGGTGAGGAGCTTCCTCAGAAACCACAGAAAATGCCAACATCTGAAAATTTGGCACTGCTTCACCTCACTGCTACGCATCTGTCCTCAAGGCCAGCCCCACAGAGAGAGTCATCAGGGGCCAAAGCATCCCTCTAAAACATAAGCCTAGGCTAACCACAAACATGCAACCCTCCCATCTTCTAAGCCACATGTCGGAGTCCTCCAGTGGATGAGAATGTCCAGCCACAGTCCTGTGATGTAGGGCAGCTGAGTGGAGGGACAGGTTGAAGGAAGGAAGGAGAAATTCCTCCTCAGGAGCACAGTTGCAAGAGGAGCCGGGTGGAGGCATACGTGAAAACTTTGTTTTCCAGCAAAGCCAGCCCTATCTTCTTTGTCTGGCTCACATCCTTCCACAGCTGTTGCCCTGCTATGAAGGTGAACCCACATCACAGCACACTGAGTAAACCCAGCATGAAATGACAGTCCTGGCCCAAAGCATGTGCCATTTTGCCACACAGCAGAGTTGCTTGCAAGTGGAGCAATGTTCAGTCAATAGGGAAGGCACAAATGATGATGGTATGCAAATGGGGAAAAAGTTGCCAGAGGCATCTCAGCATCTGGTACAATGTTGAGACGACTTAATTTGGGACAACTACAATTTAGTATTGCCACTATTACCAGTGCCAGAAAGAAGCACTTGGCCCTTATCAGGGTAAATGATAGCAGGCAGGTGACTGCTGAGTTCATACTGCTTTTTTTCTACCCTTCCCTTTCTGCACTGGAGTAGAAACCACAGTGGTGGGCAATCATCTGGGCCAACACATATACAGACAGTGAAATTTTACAACCCTACCTATATGGAGCAGGTCAAGTGAGGCACACACTGGCTAGGTCCCTCGTATGATTCGTCCTCATCCCAAAAGCTGAGACTTTTGTTGATTTAGAAGACTAAGGAAGGCCTCGGTCATCAGCTGGATCCTGAATTTGGCAACTCTTGGAAACCATCAGGCAGTATTTTTGTAACAACTGTGGCTAGTCCAGGCTAATTTCTCAGTGGAGAGCATGACCCCCCAGATCCACCTACCAGAGGAGGAAGTAACCCAGCTCAAGTTCAGGCTATTAGCCCATTGTGGGCAGGGCAGGAAATAATAAGCTTAGAGTGCATCAAGGAAGATTTAACTTTGGCACCATCTCTAAATGTCTCAACTAATGAGCGCAGTTCAAGCACTGAAAAGATTGCTTGGGAGACCGTGCAGTCTGTAGCCTAGAGTGCTTTCACAAACAGGACAGAGGCAAACATCTGCCTGGACTAGTCTGGGTCCAGCTGGTCCCATCTTGTGGCAGGGCACAGGCCAGGTGACCTCTTGTTACGCATTGGCCTTTCCCATCCCAGTTTCTAGGTGCTTTTGTTCAGCTTTGCACTGTCACACGCCGTCCCCTCCCTGTGAGTTCACAGGAAGCTGGCATGCTGTTGAATGTGATGCTGAGCAAGCTGGCCCGACTCGTGGAATCATTTTTTTTCTTTCAAGTAGGATGAGCTTTGAGATATACATAAATGTATAGAATACCAGAGAATATTTATTAGGGTTGAAATTAACATTGATTGGTTTGATTTTTGCTGATTAGGTAATTATGAAAACTAAAGGGGTAATCACCTTTTCAACGAGGAAATGAAACAATCATCCAAGCTAGACAAGTCCTGAGTTTCTAATTAGAGCAGGGGAAAAATAAAAGCTACGGGTGAAGATCAAAGAGCCATTTCTATGCCACTTTATCTCCAAGCAGACATGGGGCTGAAACTTTTCCTGTCGTGCTCATCTCAGCTTTATGCATCTGTACAGTGCCTTGTGAGTGAGGGGAAACAGAAGAGTTAGCCCATGGACTAAATCAATGCAGGGAGCCACTCTTGGCTTACTTCATGCCCAGAGGAGGAGGAAGTCTTCCCTAGGGCTCTCCAGCTCACCAGAAGCAGGGCCAGACCTGTTAGGTCACTGACAGCTGAACACGGGACTCTCACAAGCCCTGCCCCATTCCCTTCCCCAGTTTTTCTCCCTGGAGCCACCTTGCACATCTGCAGTCCATCAGGGGCTCTCTCCCCAAGGTGACCCCACGTGCCAGACCTGTTTGCTCGAAATCTGGTACATCTCCAGAGCTCACATCTCAGCACTCCAGGATTTCTTTCCCAGCTAGCGACATGGGAGGAGGCCACCAAGTGCAAACCTCAGCCTGACACTCCGTGCCCTGCGACTGCAACCTCTCGTTGTTTTGTGTGTGGCTTGGACACCCATTCAAGTGCTGTAACTTTGTTCCCACCTGTGTTGTAAGCCTCCTAATAGAAACCAGGATGAAGGGAGGTTCTGGAAAGCCAGCTACCATCAATCCCTTAAAAATAAAACAAAGGTCTGTTCTCAGCTGCAGTGGCAGGAACGGAGCTTAGTCCCCCTGGCCCTTCCAGGATGTGGCTGAGATATATCAGGGAAGAGCAGCTGTCAGCATGGACGTGCCTAAAATTAGCTCAAAGAGAAGGTTTCCTCCATTTATTTATTTATTTGTTCATTAAAAGGCCCCTTCTTATTAGATGCAAATTCAGCACAAAAGCTTCAAGCCAGTACAAAGGCGCTGCTAATATTTATCAATTACACCGAGAAGGAAGTCACAGCACTTTGTGTTTGAACTTCTATTTAGTTCTAGATGATCTTGGGATAGAGGCTGTAAAGATAATGGTGATTCTTTGAAAGTCTGGCTGCAGGAATATCTTTGGAAGAGCTGTACTAAATGCAGCAGCTTCAGCTGAAGACCAGTGCATCATTTATTTAGTGTTAGAGGTTCTCCAGGAAGGAATCACAGAAAATGAGTCTGTGACCTGAATTTATCTCCTTTCAGATATACACCACTTCCCCCCAGCAGGTTTCTTACTACACATAATGGCATTTTCTGCTTTCATCTGATAGCCAGCTTTTCTGTACCATCCATCTTTCCAACCTTCTGGTACCTTCAGAACCTCCTTACCAATTTCATCCAAACTGGAGGGGAAGAAAGAAGATGGAAAGGTCTTGAAGATGCTAGATCCCTGCAAGTTTTTGTCAGAGAGAAATACCTCAGGAAGGCCTTCTATGAGCAAAGAACTGCAGAGTGAATTCACTCCTTCTTAGACAGCAAAGAACCACATATGGCACAAATTCATAGGAAAGCAGGCTCGATTGCTTCTGCTGCTCAGGGGACCAGTTGTTAATTATAGAGCTCTCAAGAAAACCTTGGTTTCATCTCCTCTGTTTGGCTCATGCCACAGGGATTGAAATGAGAGTACCTATACAGACATTTTGAAGTAATGAATAAAAACCCACAACAACCCTTTGTGGAAAGACAAAGCAAAATTTCTTGTAATGTACCGATTGCATCCCACATATCCGTCTTAAAAAATACCATAATATTTCTTTGTGTTTATTCCTGGAATGAACCTAAAAGGACACAAGTATCTGCCTTCAAATCCTTCCTGAAATCTCACTTTGTAGTGACCCACAACCATCTGAGAGCCAGTTTCCTGAGGCTGCTGCTTTGTACTGACTTGCTGCTCTCACAGCTACCTTCTCCTGCTGCCTTTCATTTCCTACTGTGCTACCTTTTTTTTTTTTTTTTTTTTGAGGTGTGGATTTGTCTTCACCCTTGCAATAAAGCTCTGGGCAAGACTGGGGCAGCTGGTTCCTACTGCAATATGAAGAGTCAATTAATGAAGCAGGCAGTAGTAGCAACAATAATTAATGTGGCTTCACAGCTGGAGATCACCGCTACACACGGTCGTGCTATCATACTGCATAGCCTGGACTAGTCTAGAGGAGCCATGCAGTCGTCTTTGTTTGCTAAGACTAGAAGGATTTGGACACAGATTTTGATTTGTACAAGCACAAGAGGCCGTGGACTATGGCTATGTGCTATCAGAGTATAGATAATAGGTGGGCTGGAGTGCTGACTTGGGCTGGTCTCTTTTACCTAGAGCCAGTCTCAATATTCAAGGTCCAGGAGCAAAGTTTCCAGACTGCAGCTTCAATTCTTTTCTGAACCGCCAAATCATGGGGATGTGCAGGCAAGCTAGACCCTGAGGAGCTTATGGCTTTTTAATGAGAGTGGGAACTATTTATACTCTGCACAAGTTCTTCCCTTGAGACAGCAAGCCAGGTGAGGGCAAAAGGCCTGGTAGAGCTACCTGCCTGCCGTATCGTCATCCTCCTCTCCAGGAAAGTACATCAGAGAGCAGAAACTCAGGCAGTTCACATTACAACTGGCTTGAATAAAAACATCCCCTCACCCCATATCGCTCATCCGTCTGCTCTGATGGCATCAGCGTTGCTCTGAACAGCGCTGTGAGTAGTGCTGATTGCAGAGCAGCAGCAGGAAGATGGGAATCATTAAAAAGACTCAGCCAAAGCCCTGTAATTAATTAGTTAGAAAAGCATCTCGGCGTTATTAGAGAGGCCTCAGCAGAGGAAGTGACACCTCCGTTCTAGCAGACTCACCTTCCGCCAGAGCTGCTGCTGCGATGTTTGACATTGTGCTGGTGCAAACAGAAACTGGACGTCGGTGCGGCAGGGAGAGCAGCAGCTCGTGGGCTCTGCCCTTGGCCAGGGCTGTCCCGAGTGCTGGGAGGTTTCCCTGCTCTGCTGGCGTGCAGACAGCAGATCCTGGAAATGGCTCAGGTAGGGACGATTGCTACTCAACCAGGAAGACCCTGCTTTTTTGCTGTGATTAAAAGCAAGCCCAGATTTCCCAGAAAGCTGGTTATCCAGGTGTTTGTGGTTATAAACAGCCAAGCATATACAAAAATGTCACCCCAAGGCACTAGGAACTGGTGTCTCCTGGGATCTAGATGTATGCAGGATGCTGCCATCCCTTGCAAACATACACAGGCTGGCTACATGGAGAACTGGGCCATGCTCAGAGCTGCATATTCATGGCATGCAAATGTTAAGCTACTTGCAAACTCCCACAGCTGTCATCAGCACACAGTATCATGACCACGAGCCCCAGAGATGGAATAATATCCTATGGGGAGCAGCAGGATGCTGCAAGATCCGCGTGTTGCCGAAAATAAGAGCATCAAAAGGAAGATGGAAACACAAGACTAAAATAGCCAGGATTGCTTTAAGGACTCTTAATTTCCTTTGGGGAAGGAGGCCAGACAATGTGGCTAGTACATGGGGCGAGGAGGCAGGAGGCCTGGCTCTCCCACTGACCTGCCGTCATACCTTTGGCAACCCTCTTTCTTTCCCATGTGCTAATTTTGCCCTTTTCCCACTTGGTACTGTCAGCCCCTCAGAATTCATAAGACTTCAATTGGGCCTCCAAACACCATGATTTTGGCTTCAAAATCAAGAGTTATAAGTATATACATATGAATTATGGGCCTTTTTAAATGGTCTTGTGGTTTCTGACTCTTTAGCGATCATATTTCCAACTGAGCGGGTCAGATTTTTATTTTATTTTATTATGATTATTATTATTTTAAATGAAAGCCAAGAATTTCACATAAACACAAGGCTCTGGCAGCTTGAGCTGCCAGTGCTGCCTCCTCTTCGTGTGTCCTGCCTTCTTAGGCTGGGAGCGTCTGAGACATGGGCTGTCACTAGCCATATCTGCACAGCATCAAGCGAAACCTCCCCAGTCTCGGCTGGCTTCCCGCACTTCCCCTGGACAACTGAAAACAACCAGCCACTCTCCCAGCAGTTTACAGTGGGGATGGTATGGGGGATAGGTTCCCTGAGTGTAGCTTGCTTTAGGTTGCAGGTGACCAGCAGACTGGAAATGACCCAACAGTAAGCTCTTGGGGGAGATTTTTGGTGCATCCTATTTTGGCCCTGCTGTTGCAGCCTTGCCAAGGTGTTTCAAGTGCTCTTCAAGGCAGCAGAGATATTAAAAACCAAGAACATGTCCGTGCACGCAATTGCCATTTTGTCTGCTGAGTTTCAGTCAAGTTCCCAGTCATTCTCTGGGCAGAGGTTTGAGTGGAAGATTGTGCTTAGCTGAGCTGCCTTGCTCATCCTATGATGTTGAGCAGCTCAAATCCCCCATGTTGTACCTTGCACATATGTAGATGTATCACGGGGAGCTCCCTGGCTGAGCAGCTGTCACCAGCTCCACGATGACAAGAAGCATGTCTTCCGCTTTCAGCTCTGAAGCTCATCTCTTTACAAGTGGCTGCCAATGAAGATGTTCTCTGAATAAATGAACAAACTGCAATCTTTAAATGAACAACACATTCTTCCTCAGGTCAACTTTGCAAAGAAAGCAAATATTTCAAGAGAATATGGTTACTGCTCATAGCTCTCTGGAGCCAGCCAGCTAACTCTTCTGCGGTGGCTGTAAATCTGACGGTGGTTCAGTTTAAGAACCTTACAGATGCTATTTCAGACTGATATAATGTACCATAAATGGGATTGAAAGCTCCCATCTATAGCAGACAAAGCCTTTCTGGTTCATTCAAACACTGAAGAAACAGACGATTGTGTATATGAGCATTTGGGCTCCATCCAAAAGTGAGTGATAGCCGAAAGAATTTACACATTCCTTGGCTGGGGAGCATGTTGATTTCAGAAGGCAGAAAAGGTAACACGAGGATACTGAGAGGCTGCCTGGCCTTGCATTTCATATTTGAATGTCACCCTTTGACTCACCTCAGACTCTGCAAAATGGAAGAGTCCCAGAAGGACTGAAGAGCCCTCGCCATAGATGAGGGTTTAAAGGCAACAAATCAGTTGGTCTCCATGGGGTGGCAAGTGAATAGTTAGCAGCTGCTCCCACAGCCTCAGGGTGGATTTGAGGGGGTACCTGTCAACTAAAGAGATAAATCAACATACGTAATATGTCAATCAGCTTGTGGAATGCGTTTCTATAAAACACCACGGAGAACCAAGTGACTCCTGAAAGGCTTCGGGGTTGAGATTCATCAGCTCTCAGTAAAGGCAGCAGCCACCAGACTGCCCTATAGCAGGGAAGGTTAAAAGCAAACAAGCAAGCCCAAATGCACACTACGGTGAGGGGCGCCTGCCTTCAAAGCGTGAGACTCCCCTAATTAATGGGGCTCAGGGGCAATGTTCCCCAGGGCAGACAGGAACAACGCGGGTACGAGAGGGCATCCTGGGAAGCCGTGGTCCTGGCGTCGGTCCCACGCGGGCCATAGAACGAGAGGGATCCTTGGGCTGATCGTGTCTGGCAGTTTCTGTGCAAAATGGGGCCAATTTGCTGGGAAGCTTCCCACCCCCAAGGAGGGAAGAGGTGGGCTGTGAGTTTAACAAACATTTTGGTATTTGGAAGTCATTCCCAGCTCTCGTTTAACACACAGACTGCATTTCCCATTGCTAACTGGCAGCAAAGAGCTCATCAACATTTAAATAAGAGGCTTGTTAATGCCAGCGTGAGGCAGGTTTGCATGCCAAGGCTGGCTAAGGTTTCGTGCCAAGGATTTTCTAAGAGAGAATTTCTCTAGGAAACTCCTTCAAAAGGAAGAATTCACTTCTGGTTAAAGAGAGCGAGGGCTTAATTTGAAGAGGTACTGAGCTGGTTAAGTCAAATGGATGGTGCAAGAGCTTGAAAGCCTGTGAAAATCAGACTCCGGCTTTTAAATCAATTAGCTGAAGAATGGCATGTGGTGTTTTGCAACTGATTATGCTTTCTGCAATTCAATAACTGAAAGAAAGAAAAGGCTGCACATAACCTCTTCCACCAGTGCCACTGATTTGCCCACTGATGCTCAATATGCTAGGGTGAGGCTTCAACTGCACCTGTTACCCTAAGCGTGGGATTATTATTTTCTACATATGGTCAAATGCACCTTAGTAAAGGAAGGATTTGCAATATTTGGCTCCGTTTCTAGATCTCAAATGGGTCATATGTATTGTGAACAATTTCCATTCTGTGACCTTCTTTTGAGCCTTCCCTGTGGAACCCGAGTCCCCATCTGAGAGCGAAGGGTGCAGGTTCTGGCAAAGCTAAATGCAGTCCTGTACTATACATCTCTATAGCATGGTTTATTGCCTTTCCTTGTTCTGTCATATAACAGGAATAATGTCCGTGGTGTCGGAATATGCACATGGTAATTGGCTTTTGCTGTAATTAAATGCCTCGGTGCCAGCGTTTAATCAGCCGCCAAAGCCGTTTATTGCCTCATATACTGCTGCACCATGAGCATTACCCCTTAATTAGTTGCTGAAATAGTGATGATTTAGCAGCGTCTTTATATTTATACTTTAAGACAGCAGATTCAGTCCAACATCAACAATATTGCAAGATAAAAAAGCAGCACATTCTGCTATGCAGTGATTTGGCCTTATTTATTTTCCCTTACCTTGTGGAAAACAGTGTCATGTGCATCTCCTGGTGATGCTGCACTGGAGGTGCGGCTAGCACTTTGAAAGCAGTTGCTACATCTCTGCTCTGCTCCAGGATTGACCTTGTGTGTTTTACCTGGATTTAGCATCAGTAAAACATTGCCTTTGTCCCCAGAAACTCTCAGCAGCAGCTGAGGTGCAGGCTTCCCCCACTTCAACTCTCTGTTACCCCGAGTGCCTGGATTTGGTCCAGCAGAGCAGGGGCAGCGAACTCCCAGTCTTCCTCCCGAAAACTGCCTGGGAAAGGGAGCTCCCCTGTGTCGATGGAGGAGCGGCATCTCATCTTGCACAACCCCGGCAGGTTGTGACGGGTGACGCTGACAGCAGCAGCAATTCTACTGACAGCCTAATACAAACTCCTCTCCCCCCTTTCCCCGCTTGTTTGTGCAGCGGAGGTGGTGTTTGCTATGCAGCAACTTGACGTTTGGTGAGAGTAGACAGTGGTGAAAGAGCCTGCTCACTGTGTCCTTTTGTCTTCTCCAGTTGCAGAAGTCTGGTCTGTGCTGGTCTCTCAGAGCCCCTTGACAGCATGAGAGGCATCTCTGGAGGACACTTCACCCTACCAGGAAAAGGTAATCCACGAGATGTTGGAGGAATGGCCCTTCGGAGCTGTCTGTCCCAGAGGGAGCCCTACACTCACACTGGACTCTTTTGTCCCAAACTATTAGAGATTGCAGAGATGAACCCCATCCAGAATGCCAATACTGCCTGCTAAGACACTCTCTGGGCAGATTCTCCTGGCTTTCCAAGTTTTACCCTGGCTCTGAAACCCCCAGGGAATTTTACAAAGCCCCTGCAGCCTCCTCAAAATTGACTAGAAAGGAAGAGTCATCCTAGCTCCGTAATAAAACCCCACTTGTGATACAGAGGAAGTTAGCCTAGATACCTTTGAGACAAACATACAAGACCCATCTTTGTTTAAAGCCAGGTGGTTAAATTTGTAGTAGCAATGATTGAATACAAGAAAGCAGCTGCATGATTGCTTCACCATTTGTCCAGGAATATCACCAACAGGGCAACATGTGGGGCAGCCAAATATTCTACACCACCTTCATCCCACGCTGAACCCTTGGTACAGCTAGCCTTGACACCTGGCTTAGATACACTTCACTCCCAAAGCTTTCATTGTCTTCAAAGGATTCCCATTGCCTTTGATTACAAGAAAAGCAGCGCCAAACTATCAAACTGAGAGCTCCCCCACCCTTGGCCCTCACCTCTGGCCCTTGGCCTGCTAATGCATTTTGATTTGTGCGTGGACAACACATCCCTGGAACTTTTCCATCCTAACAAGTTTAGGAAAAAATACCTTGTGCTATAAAGGAAGTAATAATATTGAGTTTGAAAAAAAACTATACTGTAGTTTGAATTGACTTGAAAGCCTACAACATCACACTCCCTTTACTGCCAAGACAAAGCCCTTCAGACTCCCGTGTCCTGTAGGAACAAGCTGCGGGATTCATCCCTTCCTGAGGGAGAACACAGGCCTTTCCTGAAGTCCCCTGGGCATGGGGAGGAGGAGCTGGGAGTGAAGCTGCTGCTCGCGCCTCCTTCCATGGCTAACAAAGCATCCCCTGACAAAACATAACCTACTAAGCAAGTCCTTTTTGTTCACTGGAGGTAGGAAAGGAAGCATGGGATTTAATTGCCAGCCAAGAATATTTAGCCTGGACATTAGGAAAAGCTGTCCAGGGGTGAAGACATTGCAGCTATGGAACAGACTGCAAAGGGAGGTTGTGGGATCTCCATCTGTGGATGTCTCGAAGGAGATGCCAATTAAATTTTGTAAGGAGGGACAAAGGGGAATGAGTTCAGCTATATTGTATGCCTAGGGATCTTTCCACAATGCTGTGAAAAACGGTTTTAAGAAAACTACCTTTGCTGATATGAATGCAGGGCAGCATTCACCTCAGCTAACCCTGAAAGAAAAAAAAAAAATGCACAGCCTCCTCTACAGATTGGCTAATCAAACGCTCACTTAACAAAGGGATGACAGACCTTCTCCACAGACTACAGAAGACTAGAGGGCCACCTCAGACATCAAATCTATCTTCTAGGGCCACTGAGGTTCACCAAGATTAATCCCACCTGAAGATAGCCTGTGTAGCCCTGCACAGAAGATCTCTGAGAGCAAAAGGCTCTTATACTAAGGTCCAAGGATAGAAAATATAGGGAAACAGAAGCTAAAAACGGCGCAGATATTTAACGAATAAGAAGCAGCTTACCTGGAGACACACTGGATTCTCTGTCACTTGAAGCGTTTTGGTCAGGGAAAGCGCTCGGTGAGGGTTTGGTGCTGTGCCAGTTGCTTTGACTGGAGAGGTGAAGGTCAGGCTCTGTGATGAGCAGCAGTATTTTTTTTAAGCAGATTGGACTGGATGAGGAACAATTCAGGTTATTTACTGCAGTGACAGCCTAGAAAAAACTTCCTAAAAGAGATACGCTTTGCAAACCACACTTCTGCCCTCCCCGTAGTACTATGAATAACGCTCCTCCGTTCAGCTGCAAAGCAAGGTGCTTGGCTCTGCTGCCACCCCATCACAACTCAGCCTTGAGAATACTTGTGGGCAACCTCTGCATGTTAACCCACCTCTGCAGATTACCTCACGGATCAGGAATGGAGTGCTCTCTTCTGCAAAAGCACGTTTGTGAGAACAGCCCCAAATTTGTATGAGATGGTCAGTAAAAGCAGGGTGTAGCCTCTCTTGTGACATTACTCTAGCATCCTTGCTTCACCCAGCAGTGAAAAAGGCTCACTCTGGAATTAAGCATGTTAAAGAACCACACAGTGAAATCTTGAATGTGAAAGAGAAAGATGAAGGATATGAAGCATAATTGCAGGTGGAGGTTGGGAGAAAGTAAATACCATTCGACTTGAAAAAATAATTTCACACACTAGCAAACAAAAATGAAATTTATAAGGAGTTTATTGGATTGGTAAAATGTAATAAAAAAGCATTTGTGATACTTCTTCTGCAAAGAAAAAAGGCATCTGGCGATTTTGCATATTTATTTTCCCTTACAAAACATTAGAAAAGCATAACTGATAAAATAAGGATAACAACTGAGAGAGCAGAGCAAAGAGGAAAATACATCTCAATATAATTGGATAATGCATAATAAAAATACAGAAAACACATGCTTAAAACAGCTTTCATTCTCTTACAGTAAAAAGTCATTTTACGTGTTGAATAAAAAATATACGCCGGTTGCTCTGAAAATTGCAGTTTAGAAGAGGTAACTAGCTGAGAACAAAATATATATATCTATATATATTTATAAATATAGAAAATGTGTATATGCTGTATCTGTCCTCAGAACAAACTGGAATAAATGGTTTTCAATTCATGCACACAAGTTACCAGAGAAAAAACTTCATATATAACCTAGCAGACCAATCCTGTAAGGTGCTGATTGCATTTCCTGAGTGCCCTCAAAACCCTGTGGAAGTAGTCAGCGAAGGAGCCGAGTGGCCTGGAGGGTTCAGTGAGAAGGGAGGGGACTCAGCCTCTCACGGGAGGTGCATTCAGCAACTCGCAGGATTTGTGACAACTCCAATGACAGCAGGATCGGGCCCCTCACAGACTCGGGTGCTGCTTGTGCTCAGCACGGGGTAACGCTCTGGTACCCCCATGCTCTGACAGACAGGAGACCAGTCCCAAAAGCTCAAGTAATGTTACTTCGTTAGGATCTGAAGGCACGGAGTTTGCAGCAGAAGGCATCCCTTGTACAGGGAATGCCTCCTCGCACCCCTCTCTTGCCCAGATACCCAGGCTAGTGATTCACATTTAAAGGAAGATGCTTCCCATACCACTGAGAGCCTCTGTCTGCTGCTGCAGAACCAGGAGAAGGGTGAGCAGCCACGCTCCCCTCCCAGCTGCACCAAAGGAAACCACACAAAACCCACTCTATCTCAAGGGCTAAACCAACAGCTACCAGAAAGCTGAAATACCATCTCAAACCTGGCCTAATCATCCACTACCCATTAATATCCACCCAGTAAACATCATCACCAGCGAACCCTAGAGCAGACAGGTCCTACAGCTGGCAGGGATAGGCCCAAGCATAGCAGCAACAGAGGGCAAATACATTCCTGGGGGCATGCCCTCCTTGCAGTTTGGAATAGCTAAGCAGATCTCCCAGCCCATGAGGCATTTAGCCAAGAGGAATCCTTCTGGAATGACCCACATGTGGTTCGGACCCCCTGGTGTCAACCCACAGGTAAAGCCAATGTTAGGGATTAGGCTCTGAAATGCAACACATCTCTGCTGTTTGTTCTGAGCAGGAAGGTGCCGTTACCAACACTGCACTGTCGGTACTCTGCCTCTCATTTCACTAACTGGAAGGAAGGCACCTGCAGGCTGCCCTCCAGGCTCTCTGGCAGTCCAGAACACAAACCATGGTGTGGGAAATTATAGGACCCTTAAGCAAGTTGAATTTTCACCAAGGCATATCCTATCTAGCAAGGTCAAGAGAAAATCCAAGCATCAATTTGCTCTGCCCATACCTCGAACTATTCTCAGTCCCCACTCTCCAGAGGGACAACGGGGGTCATGGTGGTGCAGTCCCAAGCATCAAAGAATCACAGAATCAGAGCTTTCCCTTTGCTGCATTTCCAATAAAGCTTGCATTTCCTCTCCAACTGCAGCTGGAAAAGAGCTTCCTAAAACATCTTTTTGGGGATTCAAAGTGAAAGCACATCAGCCTTTTTAACACAGTAGTGCCAGTCAAACACCCAGCCTTTGGTTCACCTTTGAATTTTCTCCTCTAACGTTGTACAAAAAAGTGGATAATGGAGACCTTATAAAAGCCAGTATTAAGCAAATAAAATCTCCAGATATGAATGACTATGGAGCTCTGACAAGATTGAGATGTTGAAGGAGATACAGCCTAGTACCTCCACTGCTGAACAGTTGTCTACCAGACAAGGTGGTGTAGTAAACAAGACAACAAGCTTTGCTCATCCCAATGGAGAACAAACAGATGCTCAAAATTAACCGCCTACTGCTTCTGTTCTGTATCACGCTTATGGTTCTCATCCCTGCTTGGCATTAGGGTTATTTCTCTGCTGCCCATGAACGACTACCACAGGTGTCTGAAAAGGCACATTGTGAAGAAAGTGGAATATATTTTTTGTAAAGGCAACTCAGTTAATAACCTACTCCCCATCTTGCTGGTTGTGCTGCTTAGATGCTTGTCAGCTGCTTAGCTACTTGGCCACTAGGCACATTAGAAATACTACTCCTATATGGATAGATCAAAGAACTAGATCAGACTCAAAGGACAAGGCAGAAAACATCCCTTTGCCCAAGTGGAATTGGCTTCCTACCCACACAGAGCTGTCAGTAATGCACTGGCAGATGTGAAGCAGTGCCTCAGTTCTGTGCTTTCAGTCGGTACCATCTCAAATTGAAACAAACCACAACCTCTAGCTGTGCATTTCCGTAAACCTGCTCATCTCACACAGCCCTGAATGAAACGTTAGCACAAAGGCAGCCTAATTGGAGCAGGATCCCCCTCCCCTTCCCTGCAAATCTTAATCACTGCACAGAAAACCCAGAGCTAACGGCAGAGAGAAAACACCTGTTTCTGGCAAAATACCTGCACTACAAAGACAGGATCAAGCCCTAGGCTGGCTGCAGACTCAGCACAGGGAGCAGCTCTGGATACGGAGAGGATGAGGTGGGCCTTGGTTCATTAGGAGGATTTCCTCAGCCCTAGATCTGCACAGAACAGGCTACAGGAGTGTGGCAAGCCGGAGCAAACATCCGCCGAGGAGGTGCTGGGCTCTAGTTTAGGCAACATGCCAGAGGATGGCTTTTTTCTCATTCTTGACTGAGCAGCTGCCACCAAGTAAGAATATAAAAGCAATGAGGAACTACAATGAATGCCCATCTCCCTTTCATTTTGAAATCCGAGCACTTTCCCAAATGAAGGCATTCCTCCCACATAGACTTCATATTTGGAAAACTTCCCCGTATCAGAACTGGAAAATATTCTGATTGCATTTTCTAGTCCTAAAATCTGGGTGTGCTTTCCTAAAGAGTTCCTAACTTTGTTTTAATTCAGTGCCCAAAACAAAATGGTTCTGGACCATATAAGGACCAGATCAAGCCTAGGACCCAGCTAGAATTGAATTAAAAAAAAAAAAAAAGACATCACTAAAGAGCACTTGGTCCTGACTATCAGAAATGCTGAAGAAGCAAAGCTTCTGTACAACAAAATTAGCACAAAAAGCAGAAACTTAGCCACTAAAAAAAAAAAGACCAATTACAACCTTTAGTCTTTGCCATGTTTATTATTTTCACCTCTCTGCTCCCAGATGAAATGGGGCTGCTCAGTTCTCTTTCCAATTCAAGCCGGCCTTGCTCGCTGGGCTGTCCCACTGCTGGCACGGACCCGCGGAGACACGACTTCCTGCACCTCGGGGGAATGCTGAAGTGGGGCTATTTTTTAAACATCAAACTATTCCTGTTCAACATACACTTTGCTACCAAAAATAAAACAAGCATCCGAGTCTTTAAACAAGTGGACTGACCCTTTATAGTTTCACAACAATATTTTAAACCTGAGGTAGGCGGGATGGGAATACATTTTCCTACTTAGGGCAAATAATGAGGAAACCTACATTTCTGGATACGAAATGCTGGGTAATAACAAATCAGAGGGCTGTCGCTGAGCCCGTTCTGCCAGCCAGCCCCTGTAAGAAGAAAACAGCAAGAAAGGTTTTTTTTTTTTTTTTTTGCACTGATGATCTTAGAATGAAAAGAGGGGCAACACACGGGAAGGGAAGAGGAAGCCAGGTACATGGCATGGAAATGACTTGCCTGGAGCAAGCACACAAGTAAGCAGAAAAATGGCAAATACAACCTGCCTCCTTATTCCCTTTAGCCTTGTTCCCCCAAACTAGTCTGGGAACAAACGGTGGGAAGAGGAGGGTGGAGCAGCAGTCTGAGCAGGGCAGATGCTCCAGTTTAAAGCGTATCTTCCCAAAGAGGAACCGAGGCTGGGGGCAGGGGAGATGGCTATTATTAATGTCCTTCCGTATATAGCAAAGCAGACATCCTGCATAATGGCAACACAATACATCAATAATAGCCCAAGAATAGCTTCCTACCGTTTTTTTCCCCTGACAGTTAGAAACATAAAGAGAAAAATCAAGCTGCTGAGATAAATAGCTGAGTCTCCACCCCCACCTCAAATTGCCTTGGCATATTTTAAGAGATAAATGGTTCTATGAGAAATTTAAATAGCTTTCTCTTTTCTTTTTTGGCAGCTGCAAGAACTGGGTCAGGTGTAGAAATTATTAATTTTGAAGCCTGAAAAACCCATGTTTGAAAGTAAGTTTTTTTCTCCCTTTAAAGCATCAACTTTCTTAGAAGTAGAGTTAGAAAAAATTAAAAAATAATTGTGCTTTCTTTTTTTTTTTTTTTTATAAGTCATACCAAAAATAATTAAATAACAGTGCAAGCTGCAGAAAAGGGACGATTTGCATAACGCTTTAACGGACATTAAATGTATCCATAGTGGGTTGCCAATATTTTTTGCACAGAATAACAGTGTTTGCACAATGGCTTTTGTTCCTCTTGATCAAACATAGCGCTGGGAATATGGCTTGAAGGAGAAGACTGGGGGACACCCCTCTCAAGTTCTACCCTGACTCGAGAACACGTTTTAAAAGAGAGAAGAGACTACCGTGAGAGTGACCAGCACCAAGGACTTTCGCAAGGAGCTCATTTCCTCATTGCCAGGCCTCAGGACTGACATGCCAGACAGCTGATCTGCTTGAGGCCTGCTTGCTGGTGCTCAGTGCTGGTGAACCTGGTGCTGAACTGTGGGTAAATCGCTGCCTTCCACTTCCACTCAGGTTACTGCTGTTTTACATTGGTATCAGCATTTGTAGCTCAGCTACTCTGAATGCTGCCAAAAGCCATCTCCCTCCTTGTGTCATATCTAGAAGGATCTCTTTGCAACCATAAGATCCTGAATCTTACAAAAAAGAAAGGCGAAATCCTGTAGAAACTGCTTGGAGCAAAGAAATGCTGATATATAAACTCCCTTGCAGGATAGTACACTAGTTAAGACCTGTAAAAGGTTCAAATTTCCAGTCCTACAAAGACTCCGAGATCTCGAAAGATACACAGCTGGCGCACAGCCCGCTCGCTTTGCTACATGCCTGGTAAAAATCTCTTCTGTGTCCCAAAGCAGGCAGATATGTGAGGAGGAGGAGGATGCCTCATTGCTGGATCTCCGCAGGGCTCGCCGCTTGTGCTGTTCTTCCCTTAGTGACCAATCAAAAATTTAAAAGGTGACAAAGACACATGTAAATAGAACTGCAATGCCTAGAAAGTCAGAGCACAGATAGGATCAGAAGACAGACTGTAATTACAGGCCCTGCTACTTATTACATAGGCCAGTTGTGTTACATGAGCCTTCTGTGGAAACTTCCTGTGTAATTAATAAAGGAGAAACAAAATACTTTTGCAATCACTTTTCTAGATTTCACTGTGGGGGTCCAATCCTGCCATCCTGGATTAGCTCTAATCATAGTCAATCTTTCTCTGCATAAACTGAAGGCATCTGTTCTGTAAGACGTGAAAAAAAAACAAAAAGAAAAAAAAACTTATTGCAAACCTACACCACGCAATCAAGAAGGAAAGGAAATCGATCCTGAAAACCCCCACCCAGATTGTAATTTGACAATGTTTTCAAGACATCTGGCAAAAAAGGAGAAGAAAGAAGAATGTTATGAAATATTTAAAACCCTACTTCCGTCAGGAATACATGAGAGGGGAAAGGTGAATTTGAAAAGGCTGCATTATTTTTAAGCCAGAAATGAAAGCACCACTGTTTGCATAGGAGCACGAGATGCCCTTGGCCCAAGCCAGAGCTGTCCTGAGAAAAAGTACCAGGCACTGATTTAACAGGGGCTGGCATGACGAAGTCCAGGCTGCAGATGAACAGGGCCAGAGAAGCTGTCCTGCACACCATGGCATGCACCATGGGACTTCAAGGATAAGGCAAATGAGAGCGTTCATAATACAGTAAAATATCTGAGTGTACACAGCCCATCACTGATCCTCATCTAAAGCTTCAGTCAGATTTTCAACAGAGATGGGAAACAGATCCAAGGAAGGATTTCTCCTAAAAACATTTCTCTTACTGCTGAGATTCTTACTAAAGACCCAAACTGCCCTGCGAGATCTGAGATGCACCGAGCGGCACTTTGCTTTGTTCCTGCATCCAGGATCTTGCCCTCTCCACCTGCAAATCCCCACCAGCATGAAGAATGTCTCCAGAAAGATCTTAGCCAAGCCTGACTGCTGGGCTAACCAGCCAGGCTGAGCAACCTGCACCACCAAAAACAGGTTGAGGCTGTACATCAGGAGGGGAGCAACGAGGCAGACAGACATGCAGGAGTTAGGATGCTCAGCAGTGCCTTTGCCTTGGTTACATCCACCTGCCTGCAGTACAGTTCCAGTGGAAACCATAAAAGACTTCAGGACAAGTGCTGGGCATACAAATGGGATCAAAACGGTCCTGATAAGCTGAAACAAAAGACACTTTGGAACAAAACTGGCACGGCCACAATCCCCACAACGCTTGTGTAAGACAGCAAGAAAGAACGCCTAGAACGTATTTATCAAAAGCCATTTTATGCAGATTTTTCCTTCTGAATATTTAAGATGTGGTGAATATTAAACTTCAGAGATTCTTAATACGTTCCAAAGCCCCATAGACCTTTGAAATGCTAGCTCATCAATATGCAACATCTAATCTTGTCAAAAAAAAAAGGAAAAAGAAAAGCTATTTATCCTTTGCTCATAGAGGTTACAGAAAGAATCCCAAGAAAAAAAAAAAGAAAAACAACCAAAAAAAACAAACTTCCAGCATCTTATGCAATAGGTTAAATTTGCACTGGTTGGGAAAGTTTCACTTTCTGCAAGGAAAAGGGAAAGTGCCTGTATGCGCGTTGCTGCTGGAAGCTTCTTCTAAAGTGTGAGGCTGAAACTGTGTAGCTGGATTACAGTAAGTAGTTTATTAAGAAACCAAGGCTTGTGGCTTTGCATCCTGTTTCAGTCAAATGTAGTCTCAGGATCCCCCCTCCACAGGCCAGCAGACAGTGCGCCACCTAAAAACCCATTCTTGTCCAAAACACTGTGGTTAAAATGGCTTTGCTTGTTTATAAAGTTTAGTGTTTCGTATCGCTTGCATCTGACCTTCAGCAGAAAGAAAAGCTCAGTTAAATTGTGCAAATATGTACCAAATGGGAGCAAGGGAAAGCAGCCAAAAATGCTGCATGAGCTTTTGCAGGGCTGCAGCCTTTTAGGAGCACCAGTGAGATGAACTGGATGAGAGGCCAAATTGATTTAGGCTCCAGGCAGGGGCTTTAAAACACCATGACATCCAAATTCACAAAGAAAATGTTCTGTTACTGCAACCCCAAATTTCCTGCACATGAAAACACTGTTTTCTTTCATCTTTGGGAGATGCTCATTCTGTAATCCGACATTTAAAAATGAACAAACAAACAGGAGTCAGCTGACAAAGGATTCTTGCTGGTGAATGGAAGTAGGTCACCGAGTGTTCTGCCTTTACAGCCTGGCTTAATATTAGTGTCGCACACAAAACAGTAACAAAACTGTGCTGGAGACAGGGAAAGGACTCTAATTTTGTCTTTTCTATGAAAATTAGCATTAACATTCTGCATTAATGTGCAATGCCTCCCCAGTACCCGATATCTGGATAATTAAAAAACAAAAACACAAAGCAAACCACACACTAAATTAAACAACAACAAAAAACCCTTACTGGTCAGCCTGCATTTAAAGACATCTAAGTACGAGTAATCGAGCAGAGAGGAATTTTCCTGAAGGAACATAAAAGAAAATGAAAGCTCCACATACAAGACCAAATAAAATCTTCTGTCTCTCACGAATGCAAATGTTGGCTGCCCTTTTACACAAACATATTAAAGGAATAAAACTGGAGGAAAAGAAATAAAAGAGGGAAAACTAATAAATTCACTTTTGGAGAAAAAATATTTAAAAACAAACTATCCTTCAAACAAATTTCTTCATGATAAGTCCCTGCAATCATGTGGTTCTAAATTACATGGTTAAATATGACTGAAAAAGTAAGGCACAATTTCACAATCATTTTAAAAGCAATAATTATAATCATTTTCTTTGATATCCATATGGCAGGCCACTGATACTATGGATGCGCAAAAATACTTGATTAAAGATCTGGAAAAGTTTTTCCGACTACTAGCTAAGCCTTGCAATACCTCTGTGAAGTAAGTAACATACCATCTTCACTACAAGGACGAGAGCATGTTGAGCAAATGGAAAAAGAGGGTAAGATTGCCACTTGTGGACAAAAGGGAGGGCAGAGACAAAAAAGTAGAGCCTCCAAGCACCATGTTCCCAGTGAGGGACGTTAACCCCTGGAAATGTAAAGGTAATGACACCCCTTTTGGGTGCTTTTGTTTCCTTCCTCATTTTCTAAAAGGTCTACAAGTGATGAGAAATGTAGACAAACAGAAAAACAGAAAAAAAAGTTTGGACTAAGAGCTCTTGATATCAGCAATCAGCCCATGGGATAGTTGCCTATACACATAACACGAAGCCAAAAGAGACCAGGAACACACAGCCAGGAACAAAGCCCAGTGGGTATAAGTAGCAGTGCTTAATATTTCAGCCTAAACGTTTCTTAGTTGTAGCCCCACAACCACCTTACGTGTGCATGTGAGTCCGTATGCCAGAGTGGTCTGCAGGTGTTTGAGCTTAGTGTTTGCAAATCGCAGCAGAGAACCTGCAAGCTGAAATGAGAGCTGTTCCCCAAAGGCCATCAGGAAACCTACTGAGCTTATGGCTTTCTCTTGGGTTTTTATATGTCAGGAGAACTTTATAATTTCACAAGTGTTAAGTCTTCTCTCTCTCGCAGCACTCGGAAGCACCAAATGCCAGACAGGCAATTGACTGTTGCAAATTCAAACTTGAAATGTTGAGGAAGACAGGTAATATTTCAAGAAATGTTTAAGGAGAAATGCCATTCCCAAGCCCAGAATGGTGAGGAAGTTCAATCGTACCTCTTGATCTTCATGGCAGCTGCAATGATGTGCTTATATTTTTCACTAATTTTAAGAAAAAAAATGCAATTGCCACATAAAAAGTCACAGGCACTCTCCATAGCCAGGCAGTCCATGGCTTTAAGAAAAACAAACCCAACGGAAGTAACGCTGTTATTTTAAGAAGAGTCACATTATTTGGATTGTTCTGGCAAAGGAAACAGTGACTTCAAAGTTAGTAAAGCTAGTCAAAAATTAGGGGGGTAAAATACCTTGTGAAAAGTTTCAAAGTTTTTTTTCTTAAAATTTTACTTTACCAGGCCTAATACTGAATCATTTTCCAAGAACACGTGCTTTAAAAAAATAAAAAAGGGAATTTTTTATCCAAAAAAGCTTTCAAAACCATTACAGAAACTTTAATTTACCTGCAGAAGAAACCCAAGAACTACAAAAAATGAGGGAGACATGGGTTTTTGAGAAATGAAAATATTTGTTAACAACTCTGAAATCTATTTAGATAAAAATTCAATATGGTTTTAATTATAACAGCAAGAAAAACTGTTGTGGATAACACTGAAAAGAGAATATCTCATTTAAAAAACGGCACTTCTGACATCACATAATTTAGTGTAAAAATTGTGACCAGCTCTAACTGGAAATAGTGTTCTTGCTCACAGCTCTCTTAATTTGTACATTACTAACCTCCAGATAGTTCTAAGTAGTTCCTGCTATCCTTTGGCAACAAACCCTCAATTACCATCACTAGTGTTTTCTCTTGGGAATTTCACCACAGTGAGATTCTTCAGCACATCCCTCTGCTAGCCCTGACTTACAGTATTGAAAGTTATATCAAACGTAGTCAGCACAACTCTGGGAACAAATGGCAAATCAACGTGACGAACCGACTGCTGGAAACATATATCAATAAAAAAAAAAAAGTTAAAAACTCAAATCCTTTCTCAGCCAAGGCATCAGGTGTCTAACATGGTTACTGAAGGAAGGTGAAGACACAGAATTTCCCTCACAGACCGTCTCTGGGGGTGCTGTTAGCCCACATTTGCCGGACTGTCTCAAAATCAAAAGGATCAATACCATAAAACCAGCATTTATCAGGCCTAGGCTAGGCTTGGCTCACCACGGCCTAGCAGGAAGGAGCAGGTTCAAAGAGATTTCAGTATGATTTGTTGCATATTCTCTTCAACTACCACCAATTCTCTAAAAGACACCTTTTCCTCATTCTTCTCAGGCACATTTTGCTGGTAGGTAGAAAGTCAACTTGAGGCCTGTGTCTCAGGGAAGCCTTGCTCCTGCCGTCAGGCTGAACACTATTATGTAGAGTTCACTCTGATAAACACTTCGCTACTCCCACACCTCTATGATGAAGTCATTACCCAAGTGTTTTGCAGCTGTGATAAAAATCTAAACTAAAATATTAAAAAAAATAATTAAAGGTGCATTATCTGATATGCTAAAGCAGTGGTGTTGCTTTCTGTTTTTAAAAGCAACGTTCAGGCAATGATTAAGGTAAGTGACAAAAAAAACCATCACATTCATAAAATACTAGTGTTAACCTTGGGGATATGCTTAAGGATTGGGCTGTAACCAAGGCAACCCAATCTTTCGGAGAAAGTTTAAGTAGTCACTTAAAGCCATGGTTCAAAGATACAGTAAATCTGGCTGGAGGGCTACTTACGACACAGGGAAAGTACCACAGCCACCTGACACGAAGCACCGATCTTGTAATAACTCACCCCCCCATTGTCCACATGTTGCATTGGGTCATCTCCTGTTTGCCCTCCTCCAGCCAGCATGAGGGCGATGCAGGAGCTGCATCGTGTGTTCAAGCTCATTTGACAGAAATTTGTGCCCACATCCTACCCAACTTGAACCTGCCTGACTGGGCGATACAGAATCAGTCTGGTATTAATGACTGTACACCCATGGCTTACGTCATACCATGCAACGGCTTTAAGCCTATGCTTAAACAAACCCCGTGGGCTTAAGCATTTTGCTAAATTAGACCCTGATCCTGGCCCCTCTTGGGCCCTATCTGGCCACACAAATCATGGGATCAGGCCCCACTCGCCAACAAATGCTCAAAAAGCCAAAGCAGCACAAGCAAAACCTCTGTAGACTCAAACAGAGATGTGTGATCTTCCAAATCTTTCTGAAAGGAACAGTTCCGACATTACCACAGGCACAAACGAAGTGATTTTTATCATGGCTAAGAAGTGCACCTTAAAAAAGCAAGGCCTCTTTGGCAAAATAAAGTCCTTCTTTGGAACAGATAAGTCAGGTTATATTACAAATATGTGATAAATATTGTGATGTAGCAATATCCCAGGGGTTCTTAATTACAGTGCAAGTAAGATAAGTCCACCAACATTTCCTAATTAAACCCTGATGCATCAGAGGGGAGATTTCCATGCACAGGTGGGTGATGAGACCCTCAGTACGTACATGTACATATATGTATATATACATATATGCACTACCTTGCAAATATATTTATAGCAATTTTAGAAGCCAAAAGAACATGAATTACAGAAAATGAAGATGAGCTTTTTGGACACTCACTTCTTCCAACAGGCAGATGGCTTTGGTGTTTCAGAAGTAAAAACAAAAGCACAACAGTACCTTTGCCCAGATATATCAGGTAGAGAAATTAGCCACAGTACCTCATATAACACTGCCCAATCTTTGTCAACTGCTTTCCATCCATGGGGTATTTTGTGTGTGAAAAGTTTGGCTCTCACCTCCCTGCACACCAGCCCAACTCACCACAGCACCCTAATAACACAGAGATTCAGATCTAGACCTCCTGGCTGGCCCTTGGCTTTGAAATGGGCTGGAATCCCAAACCTACATACCAGCAAACTTTTCTGGAAAAAGAAAACAGAACTCCAAAATTGGTAGTTTGGGCCAATCCATGATTAGTTTAATTCCCATAGCATCCCTGGGAAGTTGTAAAGAAACCTCGTGCAGAAGATGAGAAGCCATATGACTTGCTCCAAGTCCAGCCTATGGCAGAGCCATAAAAGCCCAAGGGGCTTTCGACTTCAGTCCTCCTGAGTCGTGCCTGCCTGCAGACTGTGGCCAAATTAGCTCACTTCCATCAGTTACCCCACTGTTATTTATGAGGGTCTCATCAGCCACCTGATTTAACACTAACAAGGAGGAAGTTCAGAGCTGTGTTTGTAGCCTGATGAATGGCTTCTTCTGTGCATGCTTGCAGAAATGTAAAATCCTCTATAGGGATACAACAAGTGTTAGCAATCCCAGCTCTGAACTCCGGTGTTTCTATGGGGTTAATTCAAACTGGATTTGCTCAATAGTTGCCAGGGTTTTTGACTGGTGGTGGTGGGGACTGCCTGTAAAGAAGCGAGCTCAGAAGTATCTTACGTGCCATGGTTCAGGGAGCAGGAGCCCAGATGGAATCTGGCAGAAGCCACAGTGCAAAAAAAGTCTGTTAACGTATAAGGCAGTAAAATTCTTGAAGGCCAGGGTAGAAATCTAGTATAAAAAGGCAAACTGCTTCAGCACAGTCACTACGGTGGAGAATGATTTCTATTGCTTAATGATGCCACCCTTCTACAAAGAAGGATTCATTCTGAGCTGTGAATTTTGGGAGTCTTCCCTGACACCAATGCAGCTTGCCAAAATACAGAAAGACCTATCTGAAACCTCTGTTCCTTACACAGTTTGTATTTGAATTTACTGTATACAGCTAAAGCTATTACAGTTCACAGTGTTCTTCCATAAAGGTTAGTGCTAAACTGAAAGTAAATGCACCATTTGCTGGAGCTGCAGTGAGTATATCAATTTTTTCTTCTTTGTTTCTTACCAGCCTAGCTCATCTAACTTTCCTTTTTTTCCAGCATTAGTAGGTATAATTATATCAGGCTTCTGTTATAGAGATTAAAGATGAAAGCACCGCATTCTCACTGCTTTTCAGTGGGTGCATGAAAAAAATTTCTTGTAACACTGTTGAAAAGTGCCAGTTTGTCACTAATATGGTCAATCAGCCTGCAACTGTTTCAGTTCTGCTTCTTAATTTGTTAAGTGCAAAGAAAGGTATTCTCTTTGATTACATCTGCAAATAAGATATTAATGTCAATTCAGTGATATGAAAATTACTCCCTCACTATGTAATTTGCACCTGAGTTATTACGGGTTTCATGAACAAGAATATTATAGCTGCTCAGAGTGAGCTGCAAATTTATTATTTTTTTAATTAACAAAACAACAAAAAACACAAAAACTCCATCAACATGAGGAAAAAAAAAAGGTTATCTGTGCCCAGCTTTTTATTTACCTTGGCATTTATATTAACTCTGGACAGGAGATGAAAGTGCTGCTCCTGGCCCAGCACTCTTCTGCAATGACATTTTACCAGCGAGGAGTAATAAGTGGCTGGGATGAAAATGAAAGAAAAAAATGCTTGCTTTTTGGGTTGGCACAGAGAACGGTTTAACACCTTAACTTTAAGATAAAAACTGAACAACTGCATGTATTTAGAAAGGTCCTTTTGCCGTTGTTGAAATAAGATACCTTTTTTAATGAGAACTCCAGATTGTGCACGTTACCATCAGAGAAACATCTATCCCAAGGCCTGCTTCAATCCCTGTTACAGTTGAAGAAAAATCCTCCCCATCGCAATTAACAATGGAACAAGACTGCACTGCTTAAATATCTACCCAGAAACCAGCGCTGACATTGGTCCCACTATAATGAGTGGCATAAGATGTTTTTGAGCATCGCTTTCTGCACTGCAGTTCTATGTAGGTTTTTTTTTTTTTTTAACTACTGGGATTTTTAAAAAGTGTTTCCAGCCCCAGATTCTTGAAAGACCTTCTCAATGGACAAGATTGACTTATACCTCTAGTAAATCAAAAGCACATTGTGTGTGTGTGTGTGTGTGTGTAGTGTATTCAAGCTTATGTCTTTCTGTGATTGCTCATTTTGTGAATTGGAAGCATCACTACTGAATAAGTTTATGCAATAGCAAAATATAATTTCATAAGAAAAAGAAAAAAACCTATAGAACTGGAAGGGAATGGAGACAAGTAAGGGCCTAAGGCAAAAGATTCAGACAACAAATCTGTGTCCCAAAGATACAAGGTCACATCTACACTCTTAGGTGCAGCATGGCTGAAGTTGTATTGTTTGTGATGTAATGAGAGGAGCACTGGTTCTACTCTCATACTGGTTTCATACCTTCTGTGACAGTGGAGCTACTTCTGCTGTGACCCAGATACTATTAAGTCAAAGAGAAGCTCCCCTGTCTTCAGTGAGAGCTGATCAAGTTTTCAGAATGACTTAGGAAAAGGGTCTAGAGCTCAGCCACCTTTCACCAGTTCAGACCTCCTTCTACAGGCAGATAACTTAGGTGTTATCACCACTTGTCACCATCAACTGCAGAGACAGCTGGTGGTCTGACTTGCCACCATCCTGGAGAATCATGTCTAAATTAGGTGCCTATTGCAGGCAGTCTGAACATGGCCTGAAGAACTGCCCTCTTGTTCCAACGCCTTCCAGTTTTACCTTTTTTTTTTTTTTTTTTTTTAAACAGAGTTTCAGACCCTAGGCTGGAAAGAAATCATGCAAAGCTTGTGCAATTCCCCCAGAAAGGCATCCTGGGGAGGGTCACAGTTGATACTCAGAGATCAGTGCTGGCCTTGGCAGTCAGAGCCTGGATCCGAGCCGAGTTGCAGGTCTTGCAAAGGATGTGCCCGTCCAGAGGGTAACAGCCCTGATTGTCCCCTTCAGACAGGAGGCCGCCGCAGTCCTAGGAAACAAGCAAACAGCAAAAGCAAAGTAAATAAGAAATAAGAACAAGATTAAGCAAAGAATCTATTAGTCAAAGAAGCTCTCTCCTCACTCTCCACCTTGTAACAGGATCCAGCCTGAGTCAGCGTAAAGCAGAAGCTGAGGTACGTGATGTCTTTCATGATTAAGCCATTTCCTGATAAGAGACAATGCTGCAGAGAAGATGGGTTCCCAAGCTCTCTGCTGAATTTAATCCAATTGAAAATAAAAGGAGATTACTCCCTTCACATTTCTGAGGAAGGAAAGGTCGTTGCATTGAAGAAAACATCAAACTTAAGCACATATTTAATAATGCAAAAAAAGATAAAAAAGGAAGCATCCCCAGGAAGGAAGTTCAGTACTAATATCTGACTACAGGTAATCTCCTTTGGAAGAGTTAATGCCACAAAGCTATAGCATCCTTTCCAGGGTGACAGCTAAGCAAACTCCCTGCCTGTCTCCCATGACCAGAACTGCCACCTGTGTTTGTATTGCTGTTGGTGCAAAAGGGTGTGCCTGAGAGGAGGATTTCGCTGAGACAGGAACAGTGGAAACCCCCAAAAAAGGCCCAAGCACTGTCCCAGAGAACTCTATCTATATATTTTCAGGCTGACTTAAGTACAGCTGCTAGGAAGACTCCTCATTGCTCCTCATGGTGTGTGTGATCAGGCAATCATTTTGGCAAGGACTACTGATGGAGCTGCAGCTAGAGGATTACAGTTTGCTTAGAGGCCATGCTTCATGATAAATCTGTGTTTGTAAATACACCTGGCAGGCAAGTGATAGAAAAAGGAATGTAACTATTGCTCCATTTGAAATAGTTGAGGCACGTGGAGGTGAAGGCCAAAACACAGAAGGATTTTCAGAGATTGCAAAAGACTTCTGTACCTCACTGATGTGGGAGTCTAGCTCTCATCTTTAGTGTCTTACCGACATGCAGTGCCTGTGGGAAGAGTTGCATTATGCAGAGATCATAGCGCAGCAATCTCTGGAACAGCAAATCCACACGGATACTTCAGGTCAAGCCCGCAGCAGTTCAGTTGCCCATGAGATGATGCTCCAAGCTAATAATGTACTGTTTTGGGACCTACGTTGGACTTCACTGAGCCACGTGTCTGTCCTCAGCTATCCACTGCACCTACTTCTGACATTCATGTATGAAGCCTAGGTATCTCAACAGCCAGCATGAAGAAATGCTGTATGATGAATTAGACTCTACAAAATTTAGTGTACGAATGCCCCAATGCCTTATGAAAACTAGGCTTAAGTAATGGGCTGAACCCTGGATGCCAGTGTCAGACTGAGAAGTGAACCAGATGCCCCCAGTCTTAGCCAAGACCTTTAAGCCAGAGTCCATCCTTCTTTCCAGTTGGATATTAAAACCTGCAACTGCGATAAGAAATACGTTCGGTCTCATTTTCTTACCCTGCCATCTGGCTGATATATTATCCAGCAAGTAACACTTGCATTGAGGAATTCTTGAAGGTTCTCTAACACAGCTGTTCTCACATGTTAATTGCTTTAAGGTGATTTTTCTTCTGTCTTCAGATTCTTACCATCAAAATTATATGAAGTGTGTAATGAAACTTAACAGGAAAGTAGCACAAAAAGCATTGCACTGAACAAGAATGATCATGTTTATGTGTCCATTAAAATTCTTCAACCCAGAGCCATATGTTGAGTTTCCTGTACAATCTTGCTCAAATTCTAACACACATTAGCTTTCATTTTAAGAACATAAACATGAGCAATGTTTGTGTCCAAGCTATAATTTATGATGCTCTCAAATATTAAGCTCTAATTAACTGAGTCACATTCTCTTGCTCTCCTAATGAACCTGTTATGAATAAGGGACCTGATTTTCTTCTCATTTGTGCTGATATAAATGAGGAAAAATTCCTTGCATGCTGGAGTCAATGAAGTAATTTGATTGTAGAGCCAGTGTTACAATAGGGTATGCCAGTCGTGTTTATAGCATGAGGCAGCGATGAAATTATACCAGCCTTTGCTTTCTCTCCTTCATGTGATTAGAATACTAACCTCACACCGGTAGCACTGGACATGGAAGTCACGATCCAAGGCGACAATGCGGACAGTCTCCTCTTGTCCTGGGGCCGGCATGATGGGCTCCTTACACACTGAACATCTTGGTGCAAATTTCCTGAAGAAAGAAGGGACGGCCCCAGTCATTCTCAAGCTCAGAGCAAAAGTTTTTGCTAACTGCACCAGCTAGGCAGAAATATGTGCCTGTGTATAAATGGCATACGCACGTGCACACATCACATTTTGCAGCTTTGCACAGCTGCCTCCTTGGAAAGAAGGCAGGAAGGAGCACTTTAGTCTTACAATGCAATTTCAGGCTTGCAGAGTATTAAAGAGCATCTTGCAGACTATTAGGAAAGGTCTTAAAGAACACCTGACAGTCAGCAAAGCATACTTTACCTGCCCTAATTAACAACTGAAGTACCGGTTGAGTCACCCATGACCATGACACCTATGCACCACCACAACCCTTAGGCTCAACCCTCAGCCTAACTCTAAGAAAGTTCGTCCAGTTCCTAAGGTTAGAAAGATGAGCAGATCTGCTCCAAAAGCATCTCTTGGAAAAAATAAAAATCAAATATTAAAAACAGGTGATTGGTGAAACAGGCCTTTGGTAATACAGGCAAAACAGGCCTTTTATTTTCCCACCTTATATTGTCCACTGCATGAACTTCTGGTTACTTCACGTATGTTCTGGTTTTGCTCCCCCATCTGCCCATGACAAGGGTTGATCTCTGCTCCCAGGCAGGTGGGAGTGCATGGGAACATTTAGCTTGTGGTGAATCACTACTTGCTGTTTTGGTTCAAAACATATTGGTACCAATTCTCTGGCTTCAAATTCTCTGCTCAGAAAAAAGAAACTTACACCTACAGACTCTGTTGCCATTTAATGAGAGACGGGGTCATGGGCTATGGAGCGACAGAGGACAATGCTTATAGCAAACATCAGAACACAAGGAGATCAAAGACCCTTCTCCTCTGAAATATCTAGGAAAGATTGACTTTGCCACCCAGCCTGTCACATGAACCACCCCAGAATTAACTAGCTTAAAAAAAAAAAAAAAAAAAAAATCTATCTGTACTAGGAATAAAGAAAAATATTAATTTCACTGGCAGCAGATGAAAGATGTCTGTGTAGCTGCGATCTAACGGAAAAATGAATTAAACAGTGGCGATAGTGAGCACTCTGAAAAATAACTTAAATGGATCAGGATATGACCGGAGCTGTAATCGCAGTTAATTATATGCTGCTTCATGCAGGCGCTTCCTTGTGCCATTTAGCTCAAATGCAGTGCTTAAAAATACTTCAACATTTCGCTGTCCAGGCCACTGCGGGTAATTCATTATGAGCCAAATATTAACTTCAGGGGCCCAGAAATGACTCTTGCAGATTTCAAGGGAAGTGGATGTGCTCCCGGGGGCTCCAAGCTCAGGGGGTACCTAAGTGATGGCATGAGCATCAGGTACCGTTTTATTATCAAAACAATATACAAGATGTAGAATGCTTGACCTCCAGACCAGAACATCATTGCTGATCAATTAAAAAGGGGCTGGCCAAAGTCCTGGTGAATGCATGGCAGCCAGGCCAAAGACCTTCTGAATGTCCCACTAAGTCTACTGCTACTCCCCATTATCTTTCCCTCGACCTTTGTTCAATGATTTTATGTCCTTTGCTTGGAGTGATAACACCCCATTTTCCACTCTCAGAGCCCTGAGGTCCAGATCTGTTCACTGCCAAAACACTGAAGATGGACATCAGCTCTTGCTCCCATCCTTTCTCCAGAAGGCATGTGAACCTCAAGGCCTCCAAGGACTTGAAGAAGAAGCAGCCTCCAAATCATACCTGGTTTGGAGGGAAACCTTTCATGAGCATAACTGGTGCTTTAGCCCCATGTTGGGCCTCTGCTCAGGTCCAATTGTTATCTTACTCGTCTTCTGACACAAAAAAGCAAAGCAGCACACAGCCACTTCAGCACCTGTCAATTAACCCTGCCTATGTGAGCTCCAGGGAACATCCTCATGTTGGATTTTAACATGCGAGTTGATCGTGGCTGCTTTCCTTTCTGTCAAGTCAGTCTGCTTCTTTGAGCTTTCAGGCCCACACACCGATGTCACGAGGCTCTAATTAAGTCTACCCCCTTAGAAATTAAGAGATAAATGGTTGAGATGTAAACTCACATTTGTCAGTATTGATTTCCTCTTATAATTGAGGGGTGTAATGTGTCTGTCTTTTCCATACAGGGGAAACATTTGTGCTCTGATTATATCTACCTGTCTTCCTTAGATTAGCTGTGATGATGGGGGTGGTAGCATGGCAATGACAGAAGCTATTTGCAACTATACCTTTCAACTTACTTTAAATAGCGGTTTCACTATAAATTATTACCAGGGCTGTATTTTTAGCGGCTTTAAAATCTAATTAGCAACTAGAAACAAGAGGAACTGTGAGCATCCTGTGGACACCTAGATCCCTCTAGCTGGTAAGCAAATACCTGCAGAGTCCAACTGCACAGGACCTCTCTTAATTGCTTGGTAGACAAAGGGGAGAGACATTGATGTGGAAGTGCAGGTACAGCCAGGGAAGGGAAACGTGCACGTGCTGCAGGGGGAGCGCAAAGCATTTAAAACAGAGGAACACAGGGGATATCCATAAATTCAGATCTAAGCAAAATCAAGCATCAGCAGCTGCTAATCAATTAATCTTGCCTGTCACAGCATGCCTGATTGAAGCAAAGCTCTGATGACTTCTTAAGAGTCTTCAGAGTAAGCGGCAGAGGGTCCAGAGCTTTTTGGACACTCAGCAAAAAAGAAAGGGAGGATTTTTAAGAACAAAAGAGAAAGACAAGCAAAGCCACTGAGAGCAGCTTAGGACGTACTTATGGAAATCCTCGATGCAGTGGATGTTCCCACCGGCATCCACGGTGAAGGGGATCCCATCCAGGCTGCGATGGCACATCACACAGGTGAAGCAGTGGGGGTGGTAGGCCTTCCCAGTGGCTCGGAGAATCCTTTCCATGATGGGCTTCGCACAGACACTGCATTGCTCCAGTGTGTTCTGCAAACCAAACATACACAACCAGACGTGAGCGTCATCTCAGCAAGACATTTACCATCAGGTGGGTGTATCCGAGACACTGCAGCTTCTATAGCCAAGAACACATGAGAGTTATGCAGCCCGTGCTCCTGGATGCTTTGCCTCCATACTACCCAAGCTGGATGACCTTTTGCAGCTGAGTTATCAGACACAACCTCCATGATGCGCAGTGCAAAGCTGAAACTCACACTCCTGGGGCTGTACAGAGACCCCTTAACTGTTCTGCAAATACAGGTCCCATAAAGAACCTTTATCTGCCTTGTTTGTAAATCTTAATCTTCTTCTCCCAGGAGGGAAACTAGTGATGAGTCTGGGGAGAAAACAAAACAGTGTCCACAACAAAAGCACCACAAAGACAGTTCAGGATGACCTCATGTGATCACTTATCTCTAGCCCCCCGTGTCTGAGATGACTGTGAAATGCCCGCTCCAAAGCCATGCTCTTTTGCCTCACATGTTTGATGTACCGGCCTGCTCCTGAAGCACTAGAGCCAAAAAAACACCTTTCAAGTGGGATGCATTGAGTGATTCATCCCATTTCATCTCTCACTCAGCCCTACAGTCAGTTAGAGAAAGACCAAAACAAATGTGCTTCGAACAGTTGTCCATGAGGCACTCCAGCCCCTCGGCCACCAATGTGCAATTTACTATTTCAAACTGAGCGCCCAAAAGGCACATGCCATGACTTAAGGGTGCAACACACATAGATGCCACCAGTAAATCTATGGCAATGCCCTGGGTCATTTCACTGGACTTTAGGAAAGCAAATTTCACTCAGTAGTCTTGCTTGAGGAACCCTAGAGATTTCAAATGATGTTACCAATCAATGTTTGAATCCTGGATGAGACAGAACACCTATGATTACGATACTGATTATGACTGAAATACACAGAAATGAAGAGAGTAAAAAAAAGGAAAGGAAAAAAAATAATGGCAGAAATATAAAAAGCTGCTGAAAGGCAGCTCACGTTGACAAACACAGGAAGGCTGAAGTTCTGCTTCCTCATGCAACAAAATTCCCAGGGAAAATAGTGCTTTGACTGACCGCACTGTTATTGCTTCTCTGAGCCAATATTCTCAGGGGTAAGATCCAGTCCTTACATGTGCAGCCAAGACGTATTGTCAGGAGATGAATCACCCAGGAACTCAGAGAGGTTACTTCTGCACTCACACATACGCTGTCGGACGTTATCTCTAGGCTGCAAATCACCAGCACGATACAAACATATAAACACACAGGTTCGTATCAGAAGATCAAAAGGATTGTTTTTGGAAAGCCTGATACGAAAAGTCCTGAATTTCAACCCGTTTGAGAACTGTCTAACACATTTGTAGAGAGCACAGCCAGACTAGCCTTGGTTTCAGACTGGATTTTGCTTTATGCTTTGTAATAATGGGCAGGAAAGAATTATTGCTGGCCTTTCTGTCTGGTTACTGTCACCATCATCATCATTATAACAGTAGCTGGTATGCCAGAAAAAGCAAGGTCAATAATTTTCTCCTTGGAGGAATAACCTGGCAAAATTACCATTTCGCTTTGCATAAGCAGATCACATCATCTCAGTCCACATCCCTGCTGTTCTCTGTACTGCCAAGGAAGGAATGCTGTGTATCTGCAGATGCTGAGGGAATATTGTGCCACTCACAAGGCATCTATGACAACTTCTGAATACGTACAGGTATGGAGCATTTGCCTCACCAAGTCACTGCTTGCCTCGTTTCCAACAGTTGCCAGCAACAGAGGCCAAGGGCAAATGAAATCAGGACAAACACAGTAATCGCTGAGGATGTGCTCCCAGCCTCCAGTGATTTCTGGCTTAAGGACTTCCTAAGCCAGAGCTCAACTTCTCTGTGCTCAATAGCCTTGAGTGGATGGTCCTCCCATGGAGTTTCCTGATGGCTTTCTGAACTCTGATAAACACTGAGCACCCACAACCTGGAGTTCCATGGCTTACCTATGTACCCAGGAGCTTCTCTGCTAAGCAGTTTGCCTGGTCTCCGGACAGCAAAAGCGAGCACAATCTATATGGTGCTGTGAGCAGAGCACAAACCAGTAGCTACAACCCATCCCACAAAGGGATTTAACACCAAACAGTGTTGCCTGGAACTGCTCTCACTACAGACCTAATACAGCTCCTACTCACACATTTCAGAGAGAGTTAAGACTTCAAGGGGATAATTGCAATCATCTTGTCTGACGTCTCATGCCGCGCTGGCTGTGGTGGGAGCTTTGCAGTGACCAGGACGGCAGGTAATCACGTTTCTGGATTATGCCTTCAGAAACAAGTCGTCTGCTCCCAAATCTCAGCTCAGTCACACTGTTTGACATTCTCACAGCCAAACACGACAAGCATTTTAAATTAACCAACTCCTGATTAAACCTATACAATCCAAAAATCAGACCTGAGAAATTTATTCTTTTCATCCTTCCAAGTCTGTACCAGCGAGGAAAAACAAAGTCATTAGTTTCAGACTACAGCTCACTCCCTGTCTGGGAGTATATTTGCTTAAGCCTTTTTCCCTGCTAGAACCCTGGCTCAAACCCTTCTCTTCAAGGTGTTACCACAAGATGCCAAAGGGAAAGCTTCCTTGATTCATGCCCATTTGACATCGGGTTGCTGTAAGGCAGGATTTGGCCTGTGGAGCTAACAGGGTTTTCTTTGATTCTCTAATCAGGTTATCCCACACGCCTAAATGCTGCCCCAGCAGCTAACAACCTGCACAAAGGTATTTCTGCACGTTATGGGAATAGCAGTGCTGTAGGATTTCAAGTTTGGCTTCTTGATTTTGCTCTTTTATAGTTCAGCTAACTCTCCTAGCACTTCTTGGAGCTTTTAGGCCTTCAGAAAGCCAAACAAGATGAAGAAAAAATAAAATAATGGCGCTGTTTTTTTTTTTATTTACTTTTTCTCCTGAGCTGCCACTGCCAACCCCAGGGTGCATCTGATGAACTATGCAAAGCATCAAAGTAAGGCAAAGAGAAGAACCAGTCAGGAAACATCAGACCTAGGTGTTGTGGTTGAATTCATATCACAAGAATATAGCCCACTATCCAGGAAGGGCTGAAGGACAAGTTTACCACCTTTTTCTCATATTTTTGGCTAAGAAGCAGAGAGTGACCGTCTTTATTGGAGACGCTTGTGTCTCCAAATCTGATTTGGGGGGGGGGGGGGGGGGTTAAAAAGGACAGGGAAGGAACAAGTGTCATAATCCATTTCTACCTGGGAGGTTGGCCCCACATTAAAGATTGAGTCTGGGTCCAGGCCTCTTGTGAGCAGAACTGCTTATCCGTGGCAAAGAAGAAACAGCTCAGCTAGGGAGAATAATGCAACCTAATGCATCTGAAAAGCGAAATAACCCCAAGAGAACATGCACTAAGATGCAGGCAATGAACAGGTGAAGTGAGCAGGATGTCAATTAGTAGCTTGCAGGTAAAAACTCAGAGACTTAAAGAAATACAGCCCAACCAGTAACAAAGTGGGAATACCTACTGGAAAATACGTAGTGGGGGGAGTCATTCAGTACCTTCCTGTAGCAACACTTGGCCCTACAGAGACACAGAAAGCCAAAGGGAGCTGCTCTGCAGATGGTGGGATTAAACGTGGGAAACAAAATGAAAATCCAAGCTGCTGGGGGACACTTCTGGGGTGCGAGAGCTATTAAAGACTGGAAGCGGTTGAATCCCCTCCTGAAAACTGAACGTCCCAGATGGAAAGCTGGCAGACAGCTTCAGGAGCAGAGCTGTAGTGACAGCCAAGCAGCCTGTGGGCTGCAGCACATCTTGCTTCCCTGCTCTAGATTAAAACCCCCCAGAACTGAAGTTTGGGTGACAGCAAGAATTCACAATATGGTGCAGCGCACAGAACCTCCCACAATGACCTAGCAGTGAATGCAGAAGAAAAGCCACCGAGATTAGTCACTGCTTCTTATGCACTGGCAACTCATCTGGAATGCTAATGAACGTAACCTCTCCTGCACTCCGCATGGCAGACAGAGGAGAGCTCATGCACTAGGACACGAGGATGGTATAGCTTGTTTTGCTGGGAAAGGGGAGGGAAGTTGCTGGAATAAATTATATTGGCAATTCATGCGTGGGGACATGAACTCATTTTGCGAGCACTGGAGAAGAAACATTCTTGGAGTGACTGCAGAGGAGATGGTATTAGCTGCGGGAACCAAAAGTGACTGTTGTGCTAAAAACAGGCACACGGTCAACTACTGTAGTTGAACTGTAACTTAGTAAAGTGTGGTAAGTGAATTGCTTTAAATCTTGTGACTCTGTCCTTCATTTCCTCAGACTGTGAGGAGAGCGGAGCAGGAGACATTTTCCCCATTGTGGGATGATTTTTGAGGCTTGAAAATATTTCCATACTTAAGTGAAGACAGAGCACTTTAATCTCAAAAAGTCTGGTGAATTTATAAACCCCATATTAGATCAGGTCAATTGAAATGCTGCACTTCAAATGATTTCAAATGGTTTCATTTAGGGTTTTGGTCTACAAATATATAGTTGGATTATAAGTTAAATATAAAGCAGACATTGGTGGAGGGGTTAAGTGTCAAGATGTAATTTCAACACTTTCAAAACTTTTTTTTTTTTTTTTGGTAGAAAAGGAACATTGAAGACCAAGACCCCAGTTCCCTTCCCAAAGTCCTCAGCCATCCCCAGTGATGATTTACCATCTTTCTCCATAGGTGGGTAAATCTTGGCATTTGCATTTAATTCACTGATGATTGGCATGAAATTCCCTCCTCTGAAGAGAAAATCTGGGCATGTATGGGTTAACTTTTCCTGCTTACCTTACCAACTGGACACATTATTAGCAGTGGGTGACGCTCTCCTGCCCTTCATGCTGCTCTCAGAGGGGTAGGTGCTGCAGGCAGATCTCAGCTGGATGCCTGACGCTCAGGTCACATTGCCATAGCTGTGCCAGTGCGTAAGGGGGGAAGAGGCATGACCCCTGACAGCCAGAAATAATCTGGATGAAGTCCCTAATTCAGCCACAGTGGTAAGCAGTGAGGGTGCTCTTTAGGTGGTAGAGTTTGTTTTCTTGGGAGAGGGGAGAAAAGATGCTGGGATAAGTTACCTTGGCAGCCCTGCAATGCTACCAGTGTGATGTGGGTCTGCGCTGAGCACAACAGGCTCAGGCCCTGGAGGTTGCTGTTTTCAGTGGCTTTCAAATAGTTCTTCCATTCAGCTCAGTTTTCAGTGGCTTTCCCAGCACAGTAGCAATACCATGGCTGGCATGTTTCCCCTCTGCTGGAATCTGCTTTTCTTGTTAGGATCAACCCAATGCAGCTTTGTGTTTCTGGACTCTGAGCAGCTGGAGGTGAATCTGGCCCAGAGTCCTCCCAGCATACATTGTGAAAGAGTCCCTTCCCCTTGCCCTGTAACTATTAGAGACAGACTAATGTATTTTTATGGCTTGTATTAGTAGTAAAAATGACAACAACAGGCAATCGAGTCCACAAATGTGCGGTAACACCAAGGCCATGATTAAAATGGAGCAGGGTTCAAGAAGAGCTTCATGGAAGATTATCAGGTATGAAAATAGGCTCTACGGTGAGAGGAAGGAGCTCCATTTGCTCTTCCTTAAGACAGCTATCTTACCAAACAGAGGTTAAGGGATTGCTTTACTATCACCTGAGCACGTCCAAGGGTGGAGAGGAGACCTAGAGAAGGCAGCTGCTGGATCTGGCAGGCTCACAGGCTGCCCATGCTAACTAGAGGTAGATATTTTTAACAGTAAACATAATTAAAATTAGGAACAGGGTGATGTCTCTGTTGCTCAGCCCTGTTTTATAGAAGACCCACGGCCATCTCCAGCACCAACAAGTTGAGACCCATGCTGGAACACCAGGGTTAAACGATCTGCTCTGCATTAGGCTCAGCGTCCGACCACAATCACGCTGACTCCTTCCAGCTAAAAATCCACAAGCTGCCTCATGTTGGAAGTAACTTAACTGCTCTCTGGCACTCGAAGCTACTCATCTTCTGTGCATTCCTCGCTCTGACAACACTGGGGTCTTTGTCACTTTAAAATGGCAGCGCTTAGAAACGTAACAAATGAGGGACTCGTACTGTAAATTTTTGGGCTGGAAGGTAAAATGCCTGATTTTACTTCTGCTTTTTCTACTATGTAACTGACAGAGACAAGACTCTTCTATGCTCTCTGCCTCAGTTTGCCTGTGAATTCAATGGCTGTAGGAGTTGCATAACCCTGTGAGAAACACGATGCTGCTACATTTGATAAACACTTGTGAAGCGGTCTGTGTGCCCAAATTGTTACTTGATGGAAACGAGATATTTAACAGCCACAATTCCAGCTTATCTTTAACGATTGCATGCACCTCAAAAGTCACTAAGGTCTGACCTTGGGAGGTGCAGGATGGGGGAATAGGTGTTGCTGTGCTCCAATGTGGCTGCTGCAATTTGCAAGAGTAAAATATTTAAATCTTGAGGAAATGCTCTCTAACTCACACGACTTATTTTTTTATTCTCTAAGTGTAAGAATTTTTTTTCAACAACAATAATTGTAATCACACAATACTACAGTAAATCAAGTAATTGTTAAGGATGCTTTCAAGTGCTATGTAGAGGAACTCTGTTATACAGCTTGGTAATCAGCTCCTGTTCCTTCAGTAATTTTCCTTCTGGTGAAGCTCCGTTTCCAAACCTTCTCACATCTTGACATCAAAAAAAGAGGAGCTGCACATTCCTCACAAAAAAAAACACACAATAAACCAGTGCATCCTGTACACTGGTGAGCACTGCTCATGCTTTCTGTTAGCACTGCTGACCACAGGTACAAACCCCAGTGTAATCGCGTGAAGTCGGTCGTGTTGTGCCAGGACTGCAGCTGGAGCAGCAAGCATCCCACCGGGCTTTTGGAGCTCTGAGAGATGAGCATCAGTAAAGCACAGCAACACCACCAGAGCACCAAAGACGACCCTGTCTTGTCTTATCAGATCATCCACCTCAGATTTCTTCAACCTGAGGAGATCCCAAGCTCACGACAAGCCCTCCAGCCATCGTTCCAACCTGCTGCATAACACAACGCCTGGAGTAAGACGCTGATTTTCCAAGATTTCTGATTTGAAGGAAATCCCTCACAATCCCTCCCAGAATGCCGGAGGTAAACAGCTTGTTCCAGGCTTCGGTGGCTCAGGAGACCTGGCACAGAGCTGCCACCAAAATCCCTGGACCCCGATGGCAGCTGCGGCCATGCCTTGGAAGATTAGCATCGCTTCAGACCCCTGGGTCGCTACCTAGGGATGAATCACCGGCAGGCTGTGCTGACTGCAGAGCAACCGTCTTCAGCTGGCTCAAGGATTTGTTGGGATTCTTTCTAAAGCTACTGAGGTTCACTCCACTGTGAAATAAAACGATGATATGCCATTAGCTTTGCTCCTCAGGGATGGGAAGAATACATTGCACATTTTGATAGCCTGGGCTTTTACCTATTATTAACAACACGTCAGGTGACAGCACCTACAACCCAGTCACAACACAAGACTGCACCGTACAAAGTGCTCTAGGGGACAAAGCAAAGCTGTTCCCTACACCCAACCGCTTCCAGTCCTTGCACTACAGATGCTGCCTTGCTTGCCTTACACGTTCTCACCATCAAATCCATCTCTTCCCTCAAAACACGATGTGCCTGACCTCGTATGCCACCCTGGGAGTTTTGCCTAAATAAGGCCTGAAGGATCCGTCCCATCGTGATTGCTTTCCGCACAGGCAGCAGAATTACACGCAGCTGGGAGATGTGGCAAACAGGGAGCAGCTACACTCTGCTCCTTGTTTAGATACAATTGTGGACAACACAGAGATTTAAAGCTTAATTAGCAACGCTGAGGAAGCTGTTAGAGAGGCATTTTAAACCACTTGCAGTTTAAACTGATTAGAACTTTGTGAAAACAAAACAAAATTGTGTAGCAAATCGTTAGGCCAAAATCCAAGTCCAATTGAACCGCATCAAAGGAAAAACAAAGAAGTTACTATCAGCAAGAAGTAGGCTTTTTTTTCTTTTTGGTAGCGAATTTAATTTCATAGCCTTTAATAAACCTGATGCTCCAATCCAAGCTTGCCACTCTGGCAAAGCGCTTAACCAAAATAACACTGGAACTCATAGTTGGCAGACTGAAGAGGCTATAAATTGGTCAGATCTGGGTGGAATACAAGAAAAAAATCCAAAATTCCATTCAATCTTCCTGTTTTAGAATTTTGATGTAACTGACCATTGACATGGAAATGTTATCTTGACCTTAACTGCTAAAGCTGACTTGCAGAGGAAAAAATGACTGGCTCTGTGACATTTCGGTGGTTATTTATAGTTCCCCTCACCCTCCTCTTTCTCGGTCTTCTTACATTAAAAATGAATTCTCGCCTGCCATGCTTTTCCTGAAGGACTGAGCAATGCAAGAACTTGTGACAAAAACTATCAAGAAAATGGAATCTCGTTGATTAGCATGGAAATAAAATTTTAGTTGAAACTGTTTCTGTCAATAAGGCAGCACCCAGCAAAGATGAGCTTTTCTATTTTTTGTTACGGATTGACCACCAGTAGCCTTTTAACCACCACCTATTTAAAGCTGGCATTTTATAACTCCCATGTTCTCCAGGAGAGATTTCATGGAAAAAAAACAATGGAAAAGATGGGGGAACTGCTTAAGAGCCTGGATATTTCCAGAAGTTAGAAGAAAAAAAGGCAGAATCCTTCCCCTCCACTCTTCAAGAATAAAACCTCACCTCTTTAAGCCACAAGGAGAGGCACACAATCCATTTTCCCCTTCCTATTTCAAGGCACAGATAAGGGCATGTCTAAGCTGCTTCTAATAGCTACCAAAGGTTCAATATTTCAGCTGAATATCAGTTTAACATCTCTGCCTTCCACCTAAATTACTCAAAGCGAATGCAAAGCTCGTATTCCTCTCACCTAAGTCACAAGGGACAGTCACGTTTTCTAGTGGCAGGGAAAGAGCACTAGGGACTAAGGATGCCTGGTGTCTGTCCTTGGGCTCAGCAGTGACTCGGAGTTTCATTTTATTATTTTCCATCTCTGTGCCTCACATTATCTGCAGAGTGGGTTCAGTGTGATATTGAGGCCTGTGACGCTCTGACAGAAGTAATGTCACCAGTTTGAATGCCAAAGTTGACACCTAGAAGTACCAAGAAGTCAGCAAGTCGCCAGACCAATACAACCAAAACCAGCAAGATGAGATTTTTTTCACAAAATTTCATAGAGTTGCCACTGAAGCACCTTTTGAGTGCAAGAGAATTTTTTCCGTGTATACATACAAGTTGTGAAATACAGGTCATGGCAACAGTTCAGCATAAAAATAGCTGCTTTTAATAGATAACGTAATCCAATATAAAGCTTGGAAAAAAACTCAACAAAACTCTCAATGCACTTGGATGCTGCTGCTACCTGGACTGACAGTGAAAATATGATTCTTCCAAATCTCTGAAGTGTTCTTCAAGAGCTGCCAAATGCATTTAAGTCCCTGATGTGAGGAGAACATGTTAGAGCCTTTAGGACACTGGGAAACTTATCTGTGCCTTGAACACAAGGGCTGAAACCTCTGTAGGTGCTCTGAGATTCTTCCATGAAGGGGGCAGGTCGTTTTTTTTTTTTGGCCAGGATTTCTTCAGAGGCTTGAATCGAGTTATCCCCTGGAGCAACACCCATTCTTCTGTCTAAAGTCAGGCTCTAATTAGAAATAAATGCAGGCTGCTGAGTAAGTCCAGGGTCAAATATATCCCCTAGCAGGTACTGGGATTATTTTTAGATGTAATGACATCCCTAGTTCTTTTCATTCAGGTGACCTGGATGTTTGCTTCAGTTCCTGGTCTGGAGAAGAAAGTTCCAGCTGCCTGCTGAGATGAGAGTGACAGAGGAGAAAGGGATACAAAGAGGAAAATGGAGACAGCTATATAAGGAGAATCCAGACAAGAGATGGAGCACATGAGAATTACCCAAAGAAATCTACAGTAAGATGTGAGAAAAATGAAAATCAATCTGCTTTCTAGCTGGAGACTGATACTCCACCATAAGCATCCATCCATCACCTTCCTTCCTCCACTACAAGATATTCTCAGCCAGAGAAAGATGTGGAGATGTAGACATCAGCCCCTCTGCAACTCCAGCCAACCTCTGGGGGCAATTCTGCCAGAACTCTACTGCTGTGGACTTCACTGACAGACAATGACATAGGGTTAGGAGAAAAAGGATGGTACATAATTTCTTCAAACCCTACAAACCAATACCTGTGCTATAGACCAGATCCTCTGTGCCATCCTTGGAATGATGTGAGAGAAATGACTCAAAAGCTTTGGGCTACTCTTCCATTCAAATACAGGGGTGGGACTGGTGGGCAAAAGCTACCTCACAATACAATTGCCTATCTAGTTTATCTAACATCTTGGTACTGTTCTGTTACTCTTGAACTGGAAAAATTAAAGCTCCTTGTGAAAAAAAAGTTTCCTTATTTTGGACAGACAATATGGATACTTGGACAAATTCTGAATGGCAAAACCATCAGAATGCAAATAAAAACAGGCTCTGTGATTTGCTGTCGAGAGCAGATGGACATATCTGAGTAGGTGGTAATTCTCTGGTGTCAGCAAGGTTAGTCAAGGATGTTCGCTCTAAGTCACTTCTTTCCCTTTCATCACCACAAGAAATTCTGGATTAATTTGGAATATGAAGGACACTGGTCTGAGCTGTCAGGAAGGTTTATGTCAGAGCAGAACAGACTGAAAATCAAGCTGACAGTTGGCATTTCTTTACCCGGTCTTTTACATCACTTGAGGAGGCTGCCCTGTGTATTATTTAAAGTTGAAAAGCACAGGCACTGAACATTGTACTAGTCAGCTAAGTGTCAGCTCCTAATATACATTAACCAGATTACTCCTTAGTTTGTGAAAGCAACACCACCAAAGGCTTTCAGCCAAGTATTACATTAAAAAAGAAACAACAGTTGAGAAAATACAGTAAACCCCAAAGGTGAATGGAGCTTTTGAAAAGAAGAGATTAACTTGGGCACACAGAGCAGTAACACAAATGCCACGGTCCTGTGACAATGCTTGAGAATCAACAAGCAAAGCAGAGCAGCAATGGAAGAAGAAACCAACTCGTCCAGCCTCACCGTTCTCCTAGTGACACAGTTACATAAGGAATGTGCATTTATATAAACACGTTGAATGTATAATAGATATTATATAACGTGCCCATTCTCCAGTCGATAGCATCCTCTTGGCACATGGACTTGTGCTAAAATCACAGTGCCTATGGAATATAGAGGAAAAATGACATTATTCCAGGATGACTGTTCTGTAACTTTTCCATTCTGTTCTGGGGATTTTATTTTCCACAGTTGTGGAAAAAAAAGTGCTCTGGTGCTTCACATAGTATTTTAAAATGTCTGAGATCTTTCACAGTCACCTGCACCAGTGGTTGTTTCTTATTAACTGCTGAATTGCTCATTTCCATCCTAAATCAAGTTACTTCCAACTTTCCTTTCTGAATACCAGAAATTGTCTTTTCCCCAGCAAAAACATCTGAACACCCAAACTAATCTAACCCTTGCCTTCTGCCAAGCAGCTCATGCAAAGTAAAACTGGTATGGTTCATGTCTTTCCATAGCTGCTGATTTAATGGCTCTCCTAGGAACAGAAGGAAAGGCCATCCTTCACCACACACTAAATATGGACCAGGTCCAGGTGCAAAGGTGCGAGACATCCTGGTAGTAACACGTGGCTCATGTGCCTGACCAACCCAGCTACACACATAGATGAGCACCGGTGGTCTCCTAATGGAAAAAAAGCGTTTTGTTGCTGGCACCATACTACCCTACTGTGCAAAATGATCCCTTCCTCCCCTCCCGTACTGCTACACCAGCTTCCAAAGAGATGAGGGAAAAGGACAGAGGGACAGGAAGCAGTGGTGAAGGGTGGGGAGCTAGGAAGTGACCTAGGACCTTCTGAGTCATCCTCTTTTTTCCGGGTTTGCTACTAGGGCAGCATAGCCCAGCTCTGCCCTACCTGTAAGCTTTCCTATGGAAAAGTTAATGTTGGCTACTTCATATGCAATGCGAGTCCAGCGAGCATCCTCCTGCCAGTTCTGCAAGGGCAGCTAAGGAGTCTTGCTGGAAATCTGGCCCCAGAGAGAAACAGCAATGGAAAGCAGCCATTTCAGAAGCACATTATTAAGCCATCAGACCAGTAGCTACAGGATCCCCATGGAAAAGTTGATCCAGGCACTTCGTATAATTACTTGAGCCCTCCCGGAGTCATTTATTCCCCTTTGTGGTTGGCAGGGAAAGTCAATATCTTCTCGAGCTGCGAAGTCATAGGGCTTTTTAAGAAGCCCAGTTTGTAGGTGAAGATGTTTCTCTTAGCAAAGTCTTCACTTGAGTACGCTGCTCAGGAGCGATCCAGGCATTTCACAGAGCTAATGCAACAAGTTCAGATGAGCATGGCATGCAGTCAGGTTTATGTTTTCCATTTGCTTTACCTACATATGTTTTAACGCTCACATTTTTAGATGAAGAGGAATAAAAATAGATTAATTGTACATACTGCCTACAATACTGCTGGAGTCCACCTGTGGGAAGGAATTGGAGTTTAAATTTTATTAAAGTTGCACATGTTTCCAGGAGGCTGCTAATTATCCTGTGTCTTTTATACAGTATTTCTGGCTCCAGGGTCTCTCTGTACTTTTCTGAAAGAAACCCAACACAAAAATATTTGAGCTGAGATCTGGAATGGGTGACTGAAAACCTTGCACTCACTCCAGGGTTCATCTGACCCTACATATCCTTGTTCTTACCAAGCTTCGGAAAATGCTTTGAGATCTGCCGGTGAGAAAATACTGCCTGGATACCAAAGACCTGTCTTTCCAATTCAGTTCTTCTGCTTCTATGAACTTTAAACTCCACTGTTTCTCTGGCATCCCTAGCGTTACAGCTGGGTGTAGAGCTGATCTTCTCAAGGCCTGATGTGTGAAGTAATTCACTTTGGGTACAGACTTCCTTTTAACTGCTAATCGCTCACAGTCACACGCAGCAAAGTGTCCTCGGGGATGGGGTGTTCTACATTTTAGGGTGGTTAATTTGAGCTGTCTTTAAGAAAAGACATTCTACGCCTGCAGCTTGAGTTGGGGTATGTTCAGCATCTTAGAAAAACAGAAAAACAAAGCAGCCCATAGTCTCTCACGGACAAGACAAACCACAAGATGGCTAGAAAGAAGGCCAACTTTTGGAAACATCAGCCTTTACCTCTTCTGACCGAGATGGCTGACCACTCCAAGCACCACCTCCATAAGTGCCTTTCTTGTGCTCCTTGAACAAAGGCAGACAAATCCCCAGCAGCCATAAATCATCATCACTCAGTGGTATCAGCTGGATTTAATGACATCTGGACCTGCCATGGCAGAGGTCTAACAGAAGGAACGTGTTAGCTAGCACCCTGCATGGGACACAGGGACCATGCCAGCATACGATGTACACGCTTCCATCTTCCAACCATGCCTGGGCTCTCTGTTCTCTTCTGGGAAGATGACAAAAAAGAAATCAAGGCACCACCCTTTCTACACCAGCTCCACAGTTTGTGAGGTCCTTGGCACTATCACAGCATTGTTTCTGTGCAGAATCCCTGGCAACCGATCCACTTCAGACTTGTAGTGCTTTACAGGTTTAACATCAGCAAGCTGAGCTTCTTGACAAAAGATCCATTAGTCATCTCACAGGACCTCCTGCACATCACAGACCAGAACCATCACCCCAGCTCTAGCAGAAATTCATCGAGAGCTGTTGAACTAAGTCAGGATTTCATGACAGCGTTCGGGCCTAGTCTAAAACTGTTAAGAGATGAAGACTTATCACTTACCAGTCTTTTGTACCAGTAGTAACCGGTCATACTGTTAAATTGTCTCATTTCTGCTGTGAATGTGTTTGGCTACTGCTTCCACCATTGTTCTGCCTTTCACCACTATAAACGCTCCTTTAATAGCCAGTACCTCGCCTTGCACATTACATCATGCCACCTCTGGGAAGCTAAACTGTCTGAACTCACTTCCAAGTATTTTTTTCTCCCACCTTTGGCTGCTTTCTTCATCTTCTTTGGTTTTCAGTATCCTCGTAAGAAATGGAGAGCAGACTAGATAGGGGATTCCACTCTTCCACCAACACTGAGCTTCGATGCAAAACCACTCTTCAACTTACTCCCTTCCGGCCTTTACAAGTAGGCCTTTTGCAAGGGTTGGTATCAGCCCTTTTTGCTCCAACACTGGAAGGCTTCCTTAGCTGGCTGTATGGAAAGCTCTTCTCCTTCCTAAGGAAGGCACTTTGTAGGATGAGCCTCCATCTGTAGATAGAGTTGGTGTGCCAGATTTTTTTTTTCCTGGAAGAATAGAAGGCCTCCCTGTTGGGTGCATTAAACTAGTTTTGCTCAAATGAGCCCAGGACGTTCTTCAGTCCATGCTTCTCTATTGCACTGACCTCTTACTAACCTGCTATTTTCATCAGCATTTTTTTCCAGTGTTGTTAACAACAGATTACAGATAAGAGTACTCAATGCTTAACAGCTCTGCAGAACAGCACTAGGAATCGGTTTTAGCCATGTACTTTCACATGAAGGGACTTGTCCCTTTCTCTTGTAGAGACAGTCACACTGGCCTCAAATACGTCGTTGGGAGAAAAGATGACATCCCAGGCTTCCTAGGTACTGTCATGAGGAGTCTTAAGCAGAAACCATTAATAAGCTGTATCATTTAAGGGCATTTCTAGGTTTGCATAAAGAGAGGTAGCTACTTCACACGAGATTAAAAAATTCAGCATACAGAAGGTTTTGCAGAAAGATTTAAGAATTGCTTCAACAAGAGAAAAGAGTGTTTTCCCTTACTACAGACAAAAAACATGCTAATCACTCTGACAAGCCCCTGAAAAACAAAAAGCCAGCACTGGTTACTATCGTGTAGGTGATAGCTGCAGTTAGGCATGTCTGAGTGGCAGCATTTTCAAAGCTACTGGTCAAGCCTACTTCTGCCACAAAGGAAGGACTCAAAATCAGAGATGATCCTAGGGTTGGAAGAAGGGAGAGAGCTTGGAGGTTGACTGTTCCCCAAAAGATAAAACTGCAATATGAAAGGAAGTATATTCCCAATGAAAGACCTTTCACAAACAGAACCAGAAAAAGATGGAAAGATCCCCAGGGAGAAAGATGGGAAACATCTGTCACAGCTGATACAGAGGAAGGGGAACCTCTGAAACTAATCTAAGTATACGGGAGTTTTAAGCATATGGAATTTCATCTTTGTAAGTTATAGCATTATAAGCCCTTTTAATTATTCAGTGTCTTTTGGATGTTACACTTTTGTCTGCTGTAACCTTAACTCGCTTTGAGTTAATGGTGATAATACTACATCAAGGTACTTAAAGCTGGAGTACCAAGAGGCTAGTGATGGCCTCTGTCAATAACACACTGCTCCAGCAAGAATGTTTTCCCCAAGCTGCTCCGACTACACTAGCAGACAGCAAGGCGTAGAAGAGAGGACCAGCTAGGAGAAGCTCCCAGCACTCCCAGAACAAAGTGCTCAGCTGACTGGATGGCCATGACGTCATTCCATGCACATCTCAATCAACAGCTCATTAACACCAACCCATTTCTCAGGAAGGAAAAACTGAGGCATACTGAAGCAACTCAAGCTGAACAGAAACAATATGAAGCAGCAGTAGAATTCAAAGCAGGAAACCAGCTGCGGATATGGACGCAGGAGCCTGTTCAAATAGCTGAGCTCCAGCTACTTTACCTTAACCACCTTTCCCATTTCCTTGCTCCAGGAGGCTTTCAGTAGCATTGGCAGGCTCAGAGCTAGCGCACAGACTGAATTAGGGATCCTGGAGCTAAAGGAAGAACTGGTAGGCACCTGAACAGCCATAATGATGCTCAGGGCTAGGTGGAATGAAATGAAGGGCAGGAGGAAAAAGCTATTTCCCAGCTGCCTCCTAAAGCACAGACATTATAGGGTACATGATACAACTCAAACACCAGGAAGACATTCAGGGAACAAGGACAGAAAAACTCAGCTGAACACAGCTCCTGCAGCCCAGCCATGCCACCCCAAGAGCTGGTGCTCACAGCAGGGCCTGACGTACCTTACTTCCCCATACATCCCACACAGGGTAAAAGCAGCACTATAGGACTGCTTTCCCATGCTAGGACCTCTTTGCACTGTTTCTGCACATGAAGCACCAGGAATTCCTTCTTTTGACAGACATGTGAGTGGCTGGTGATGTTTTCCTCTCCCCTTCTCACAAGGGCTGCCATTTGGCACACACAGGGGGCACCTATCAGCTGCACATGCATCTGAGCTTTGTGAGTCTTGCATAGGAATGTGCTACACCTCAGACACGCAAGATGAACTCAAGGTGTAGAAGAAGAGTGGCTTAAGTGGATCCCCATTTTCCAAATCTTTGGAAAGGATTTCAGAGGGCAGAATAGAGCCTTCAGCCTGTTCTCATATGCCAGGATAATTTTCTAAATGGCTTGTGTGTTAGAACCCATATACTTAAAGGAAAAAAAAAAAAAGGACATTTTTTTTACCCAAACCTGGCTGGAAAAACAATCTACAGAAAGGGACAGCTATACCATGCACATATGCACAGCTGAAGATCTTTTCTGTACAACTCCCCCTGACCGTGTACAGAGCTGTTAAGATGTCAGATCATGGTTTGTTGCTCTCAGGGAGGCTGCTGCAGCACTCAGTCAGAACAAGTTTACGTCTTGGAGGAATTAATTTGTCTGAATAATGTCATCCTGGTTAAACAAAATGTTAGGGAAAATATTGCAGTGTTCTGGTGCACCTCCTTGAACTGATGCCTATATATGGGGATTAGCCAGCATGAAAAGGATCCTGCTGAGTCAAACTAGATTATAGCAGCATTATTTTATAGAGGCAGAAGAAAAGGGGAGGGAAGGAGAGAGGGAAGGAGGAGCTAGGGAAACCTTGCAAAAATGCCAGCTGTTTGACATGTTAAAGCAAACAGTGTGGAGATGAAAAATGCTACCCACTTACACAAGTGCAGAGCCAGGTCAGCTGACAGTAGCAACTGAGGCTTTTATTCCTTCCAGCTTTACAGGCAACAGAGTTGTCAGAAAGCAGAGTAGGCTCCAATCCTTTCCTGGGCATCAGGATGAGCTGGCTGTGTTCCCACTGGGTACCGGTGCCACAGCAGCATCTCGGTGGTGAGGAAGTTCCTCGCACAGGGAGATGTCCCCGAGCGCCTCGCAAGGCGCTGCCGAAGAGGCACGAAAGGAAGGAGGGAGCTTGCAGACTCAGCTCTTGGAGCCCCCGGGGAGCCGGTGCAGATGGCAGGGAGGAAAAACACACAAGCTTTCAATAAAGTCCCCGAGGTGCCTCCATTTTTCATCACCAGGCATTCGCGCAACCATTCACGCGCTGATGGTTCAATGCTGGCCGGGGACTCGGGGCTGGTGGCAAGTCATAAATGGAGCATGCCCTTGGGGGTCTTGTTTGCAGAGCTGCGTCTGCAGCGTATTCTTAGAGCAAGCCTGGAGGGCTGGCCTCCTCTCTCCAGCAAACAGCTTAACCTTACAGCGATAGCATCAATTCCCCTGCCTGTCTCTCTCTGGCCCAGCAAATATTTACCTATGCAAAGCCAAAATGCTTGCCCAGGAGAAAGCAAGAGCTGCCTCCATCAGCCATCTGCACCCTGCAGCACAGGGGCAAAGGCTGGAAGCTGTCTAACTCTCCCTTCAAAACCAGCCCTAAATATCCTCTATTTAGGTCACTGCTCTAAACAGCACAATCGTGGGAAGGGTCTGTGGGTAGATGAAAATCCCCTACCCTGATTATGTTATTATAAGACAGACCCCACCCTAAGCACAGAACTCAGGCTGGGAGGAGGTACCTCTTTTTCAGGCCAGAAAGATGTCAAAGCAAGAGGTGAGGCTTGTGCCTCTCTTTGCAGAACTTCTATTCAGCAGTGCTGGCCTCAGTGGATCAAAATCCCTGTGCTTGGTTCTCCTGGAGAGTGACAGAGCATAACTGGGCGTGGTGGATCGTGCAAAGAGTTGTGCTTTACAACACTAAGCTGAAGACCGCTGTGGTAGCAGTGGAAAAACACTTCTCCATCCTCCACTGCCCAATGCTAGAATATCAAATGCAACACGAGGCTAGCCAGAGCATACAAACACATGGTTCAGAGGGAAAAATTCAAATGGATTTGAGTCATGGGAGTAGAACAACAAAAAAAATAATTCCCAAAAATACAAATAAAACCTATCAGTCATGTTATAACTTCGAAAGCCAGAATTTCCTCCCAAAGCCAGCAGTGAAACAGAAAATTTCCATGATTACAGGATACATCTCTGTCTCGAGCTAATACAGGCTTTTTTTTTTTTTTTTTTTTAAATCCAGGTTTTTCAAACCCAGTAAGATTTGTGTCTGACAATAAGAATCCCTCCTGGCCAGCTAGCCAAAGCAACCTTGCCACTCCTTTTTGACCCCCTTTACTACAGGTGGCATTGTAGCTCGTACAGCTGCACCTGTTCAGCACCGCTGTCCCCATCCTGGTGCTCGCCATGGAACAAGACCCACATCCACCTCCTTTTGCAGTCAGCAACATTAACCCTGTGCTTTTCTAAACAGAGAACTGGAGCAGGCTGGAAGCCCATGGCAGGAGGACAAGAGCCAGGGATGTTCCTGACCCACATCTTCTCAAGGAGCCGTCCCACCCACTGCGCATCCCCAGGGCACTTTCTGCACGCTGGCCTCAGCGAGACCTCTCCTCCAGGCAGCCTCTCTGCTCGTCTCCCCCACATCTCCAAGAAATGGTAGCTCTGGGGAGATTTTGCCCTCCAACTGAAGAGGTTTCAGAGGCCAGAGGTCAGCCATCTCTAGGGAATGCTTCCTAACCACACAGATCTCATAAAATGTTCCGTGCGTACCGCACCTCCACTTTCTTTTCCTGGCTGTGTCTCCAAAGAAAGTGGTCAGAGCTGCCTTTTCTGGTGGAGTCAGCCCCGAACGAGGGTGAATTAGAGCATGACTAAACAACCAGGCCACTCAGGAGCTATAGGTGGACAAAAACCTGCTTTCTAGGTACTCAGATGGGGTTTGCCTTACATACGCCAAGCAAAGGTGACATCGGCAGCAGGGCAATTGCAAGAGGGTTGTAGGTAGGGCTGGTTAAAGTATTCCTCCCTGAGAGCTGCCAGCAGGTCTCCACCCTCACTCCTAAGAGCCATGCATGTTCGACCAAGTATGCAGCTTCCAGCTAGATGAAGTTATCTGGGATGAATCCCACCACAGGCATCAGACCCGTTTAATAGAAATCCAGTTGTCTCTGAATCACAGACAAAAAATGTGCTCCCTTAAAGGAATAACAACAGTAAAAAACAAAGCACCCCCCCCAACTCCCTGTGTGTAAACATCAACAAAAACTAAGTTGTTTAATACATTTTATACAAGTAAAACCAGAATAAATGCTTTGCCTCCAACACATAAGGAACATATTATTGCCACATTGTCTTCAGTGATTATTCAAGCAATGCATTTAAACATTCAGGGAGAAGAATGTTTGCTAAAATATTGTTATGTAACATGGGGAAAATGACTAATTCAGCCCTTGATCTTTTCACATTTCGCTCCAAGTAAGAGTCGCTAGATCTTATTCTCTGGTCAAAGCAGCAGCATAGCCGAATTCTGACCCAATTCCCCCGGTGGCTTTTACAGTGGGCCGATCCTATCCCCCCCGACAGCTGCATTCCTGAGCATAACTGATTTCTGAACCAGTCCTTCAGGGCTGCATATTTCCAAAGACAGGTGGAATAAACAGAACAGACTTCTCTCTGCTTCCTGATGGAGGTCAGAGATCATTTGCTTCCAGTTCCTCACGGCTTGCATGGAGTCGGGAGCCTTGCACATAAGTCAAGCAGTGCCAACTCCGTAAAGCCATCATAAGCATACTTCAGCAACTGCTGATTCACAGAGTGGGTTTGCGACATAAATTCCACTCCTGATAGCAGGCAGAAGTTATTGAAGATCTGTCCTGTGGGTATCCTTATTTCCAGTTCACTTGCATCAAGAATATACATAAAAGACAAATAGACTTGTCTGATCTTACGGACACCTACTAGAAACTTTCATTTTCCTGTCCCAGTGTGCGTGTGTGGGGAGGGTGATACAGAAATTCAGGGCTTATAGACTTAAAAAGCCATTAGTTTTATCTTGAAGTTTTGTTTGGTTTTTATTTATTTATTTTTTTTCTTCAAAGCTGTGACCCAGTCCAACTTGTATTGGAATGAAACCACTTGTATTGGAATGAAACCTGCTCCACATCCACAGAACGAAGTTGACACAGACCCTAAAGGGCCATAGTTAGGGCTGGTGAAAATATTTTGATTATACCTTCAGAAATGCCCTAAACTTCCCATTCCAAATGGAAACTTCCATGGGAAATATCTGATCCTGACATGCTTCTGAGAAGCGCTTTTTCACTAGTGGGGAGAAAAAAAGAAGAGTCTGTTCTTGGGGTTTTATTTCCAAGCTCTTAGATTCCATCCTTCAAAACATGTGATTTTCCCTTTTGTGGGAAGGGGGTAAGTGGGGTGAAAACATCTACTCCCAACCACCTTCAGTTGAAATCTGTTTCTTTTGCAATTCTAAGTACATGTCCCTGAGTGACTGGAGAAGCAGGGAGAGGTTTCAGTCCTCACTCTGATGAACACTGGCTGTGTTGCCCCATCAAGCGATGCGGTCACAGCTCAGGTATCTGCAGTCCTAGACTGGGATTGTGTTTATCCTTCCTCTAACCTCCAAATAGGAGCATAATGCTGTGCATGATGAGATGGGCTAGATAAGCCTAGATCTTGTTTAGCTTGGAGTTAGGAAGGAGGAAGATTATTGAAATCAAATGTTTGGGATTTATCCAGATGTTCCCACAGTCAGAATCCAGGCCCTTGGGGCCAACCCTATAAAAACATTCGCCATCTTTTCCTAAGGGCTTCCTCAGATTGAGGTTCAATGGTACTCACGAGGCTCTGTCACCATACGAACCTGTACCAGTGTGATTTACCCAATCTGCCACAGGGGCCCTAATCATCACCCACTGAACACCTGTTGCAGCACTTTTGTTATTTTTAATTAATGACAGCCAAAGTAAAATCATCAGCTCAGTCCTCCCTGAATCTGCCCCGAATCCATACCCACCTCGGTAACAGCCAGACCTCCTGGCAGTGGATGAAAATGCAAGAGTCTGCTAACAGTGAGGCAGAAACCCCCCAACCACACTGGAAAAAGTTTCAGAAAGCAAACAAGGTTCCTTCCCCAGCTACAGCATGGTTTATTTTGCAATTAGGAAAGTGAAGATAAAAGGATGAGTGAATTTCCTGCTGTGATGGGGCATTTGCAATAGAGTCCCTATAACTACATCTTGTTCCTAGCAGTACCAATCTACACAGTGCTGGGTTATTATGTAGTGTCTTGGACTGCTTGGAGGTAATAAGCATTCACCGAAAATGGACTGCTATTAGCCACCGGCAAAAACTGATTATAATAGTGCCAGCACTGGAATATGTTTTCCACCCATTTACAAGAAGAGTAAAATAACAGGAGGAAAAAAAAAAGATTCACATTTGCCAGTGTTTGGAGTGTAGTGCGCTCTACATACAATTATCGAGAGAATGACAGGAAATTGACCCATTTACGCAGAAAAGTTCCTATCGTGTTCTGCACTATTTCATTTCATGCCCATTTGAGAACAAGTCATTTCTCTTCAGGGCAGAAGATAAATTGTCAGCTCGTACACACATCTCTTTTCATTGCCAAGCACAAAAATATCACAAAGAAACATTTCCCTGCCCTCTGCTTAATTTTCTTCTTCTTCTTCATCTTCTCTAATAAATGGTGCTAACTATAAAAGTCAACGGACTGTAAATAAACTCAATTCTATTCCTACCTTACCTTATGATTGATTTTTGGACATAATGTATTCCACCCACAAGGTCTCTCGTCTGATTCAACCACTTTTCTCAGCACCAGAGAAAAATGAGATAACAGCCTTGCTGGAATAGCTTTATATAAAAACAGAAACATTTAGCAACTACAGTTTTCTTAACAGCACACTGTAATACATGCTGCACCACATTACAGCCCGGTGGACGGGCTCTGTGTCAGTACCGAGGATGTTTGTGCTGCTGCAGGAGTCTCCGGTGCAGTGCCTTTGGTGTGCATTTTGGCAGAGGTGCTGTCAGCACTGCCACGGCAAAAGAGGCAGCGTGAAGTGGTGCTTAGCCTGCCGTGGATGCGTGGGACAAAGCCAGGGAGCCACAGCCATCTTCCCAGCTCTGCCTTGCGACTTCACCTGCTATGGGAATCAATCACCTCTCTCATCAAGTACTTGACTGGGGGCAAAAGCAGCAACGGGGTCACCATAACAGACAGAAAATGCATATGAGAAGAGGGAGCAGTGACCTGACGACCGCAAGATCCAGGGAGAGAAGCAGCACGTGTGGGTGAGAAGAAAGGACGTCATAGAAACATCTACCTTCTGGGCTCAGCTTTCTAGAGAACTGAGCGCTTGCTCTCTCCCTGCTGCTTTCAAGGGTCAATGCTCAGTCCTGGTTAAAATCAAGGACATAGAGGAACACAGGATTAAATGCCACACCTGCTGGAAGTGCCAGCAGCCCAGGTCTGCAAGCCGAACACAAGTGTCTCCCGCCTGGTACGACCAGAGAACTGCTAATGTAATGATGAGCCTCGGGCACAGAAGAGCCAGCGTGGCAGTGGTTTTGTGCTTCCCAACTCCAGCCATATCCTTCAAACACCCTTCCAGTCCTCAGCTTTTTTTTCTCCAGTTCCTTTAAGTTTAAAGGAAAGCAGCCCAGCAATCCCTGCATTCACACCACCTTTCCTGCAGCTGGCGTCCTAGCTGGCACACCTCAGCTCATCCTCCCAGCCTCTCCTCTTCTGTACACATGCAGAGCACAGTGCTGAACACACTGTTCATTTGCTCCAGGACTTCATATTCAGTTTGTTCTCTTGCCACAATTCTGTCACCTGGATATTGGCTTCGCTGTGCTCTTCCATCCTGGAGCATCATTGCCAGGAGTGAAATGTAGTGACCATTTGGAGCAGGAAATGAGATGGGAAAGGGAGCCCGGAGTCAGAGCCACCCTCAGCAGTTGCAGCATTTCATTACTATGCAAAGGGCAGAAAGCTCATGCTCATGCTCTACACAGACAGCAGTCATGGGAAATGCTGCTCTGACCAGTTTTGACTATGATGGAGCTATATAGAATATGAACTTGGGAAGCGTCTTGGGAAGGAAAGAGCCTTTCTTCAAAAAGAAGCAAAATGTTCAAGGTCCTGGTAATTCACACCCAGACTATATTTCTTTCCAAAGACTATTTCCCAGTTAAGACAGGGGATTAGCAAAGTAACAAAAGGAGGAGTTCCCAGGTCAAGAATCATTTGGAAATCATAGCCAAAACCAAATTGTTGGGGTCTGCTCTTTGTCCCAGAGAAATGCTGTTTGCTGCTGCTTCACACAGAACACAGCTGCCTCTGAAACCCAGAGTCTGCGTATGCCTACAGGGAATGTGAAAAAGAGGTGGAGGAGAAAAAGAAAACATTGCTCTGCCTTCCAGTGAGAGGGTTTTGTTCCTCCCTGGCTGACAGCATGGACACTTGGACATGTTGCAAGAGAGCAGCAGAGAGCATTACCTGCTTAGAAACTGTACCGCTGTTCCCCACCGTGAGGGCAGCCAGATTTACTCAACTCCCTAGAAAAACAGTGAAAGCATTAAGAGACTTTTACCTTCCTGTCTTCATCAGCTGAGGAAAGAATTTCCTGTGGCTAATTACACATTTTAGCACCAAGATAGTGATTGTCCTCTAACTGCAAACATCTGCCTCCAGCCTGGGGTAGAGCCCAGCTCTGACCACAGGACCTTGGGCACCAGCACCAAGGCAGGATGGTGGTCCCCTGCCTCCTGCCCTGTGACACAGGCGCAATTACGGGAACGTGAACCTTGCTGAAACGGGATACAGTCCTGGAGGTGCCAGCTGCTGACTCTGCAGCCTCCTGCTACATGCCAGCCTCATCCAATCCTCACTTCAGTCACCCTCCCTGCCTGCTCAAAGCTCATACGTGAAGCCTCTGGGTTTACTAGCTACCAGGAGGAGCTGAGCTGTTCAGCCCAGGTCAGACTCAAAGCCCACCAATCCACATACTGGTGACAGTTTTTCCACTGGTGGGATTTGGCTTAAGCTTTTTTCTGGTAATCACTCACTGCTTATCCACAAGTTGAGTTTGTTGGGCTCACTCTTGGAGCTTCAGAAGGTAACCAAGCTCTTCCTAACACTGAGGAAAAGGCAACAGGGTCCTTCACATGCATACCCTATGACCCTTATAGGCATATGAATAGGAAGCACTGGGAGGGGGAAGTACAAGCCAAACAGTGACTGCTGTCAGAGACCTGAAGTCACATTGATCCCCATGCAAGGGTTAGAGCTGGGATGGGTCCCATCCACATCCGTGCAGGAGCAAACTCCTTCGATGCAAGGAATCTTGCTTCTCAGTTCCCTGTCTCACTTCAGACATCAATGCTCACCTTCTCAACGCAAAAAAAAAAAGGAAGAAAGGTAACAAACATCTTCTGGCAACTCCTACGTGCATACACATGCACAAATATTTTGGAAAAACTGAAGAATCTGTAGATGGAGGGGTTAGTGCCAGATTTTTAAAAATTATTAAACATTATGTACAAAGAAAACATAATTAGCTCCTACGGGATGTAAAAAAAATTACCCATGAATGAGGAAAAAATGGATAACCACTCCTGGGTTTGCCACTTGTGAATTATTTAATAATCACTCCCAAGCAGATGGAATATATTTATCCACCCCACTGGAGCACATTTTGCAATTTATTTACGCTGCTTTAAAATGATTATTTATTTAAAAAATAAACAAGGTATCCACGAGGGAAAATGGAAGTAAACACAAACTAAACGAGAAAAATGCATCTTTTAAGCTTTCTCAGTTAATTTTAGGGAATTTCCACTGAAAATCACTTGAATCCTCCTTACTTATCTTTGGCTTTAGAGAACAGAAATTGAAAAACGTTAATGGAGTCAGTCTAGAATCCTCACAAGAGGGGCACTTTATGAGATAGGAGCCTGTGCCTCTTACGGAGTCATTAGCTACATTGTCTTGGGTAACAGAAATCTGATTCAGCTCCCATTACTATAACAGAACACATTCACGTCAGGATCACTGGGAGCAGGCCCATGGCTTAGACTACTTTGCTTTGTAGGAACAGTTCTCTTGTCTAACCTAGACTGGCTCTACACCAGTGGCCCACCAAACAGCGCTTAGCCTTGCCATTTAATTAGCTACTTATTCTAAAAAAAAGGGTGCCATTTAGCAAACATTGAAAATGCAAAAGGTATTATTTAGTACTGTGTAAGCGTATGAGTTTACTGCCTGCTTCTGGAATTAAAATAGCAATTCTGAGCAAAAGGCCTTGGCCACCCGACAGCAAAGTGTGCTACTGGTAACTACAGAGTAATTGGGACAAACCTGAGACAGGTCCACAGAAGAAAGACAGACCTGATACAGGCAGATAAGTCATTACAGATGGATTCAGGCTTCAGACTCATCCTGTGCTGGTCTGTGTGTATGTACAAGTATGTATTAGCTGTGTAAGGTTGCACAAAAACTCTACTACTCAAGTGGGCACAGATGGTTTAGGAAACAGAAGTCATTTGGGAGAAGTCAAGAGACTTCCTGACCCTGAGCATAACACAAGTTTCCATACTTTGCCTGCACTAAACAACAACAACAAAAAAACAGCCCTGAAATACTATCCCCTCAGACAAAAAAAACTGCAAAGAAAAAACAACCAACAACAAAACCACACACAAAACTAGCTGCTGTTGGTGATACCTTTTCAAATTTAATTTTTCCAAGAGTCTACTATAATTTTCTTGAAGACCAGGGAAGGTTATTAATGGCTATCAAATGCAGGAAAGTCCTGTGACAAGATCATCAATGGCTGCTGGAGAAAACACTTTCAAAAGTGAAAGAACCACCAGATGACTTAGTTGCCAAGAGTTCAATTCTCATTGTCAACAGCAAGTTAAGAGACCAAAAAGCAGCAAGTTCATCAGTCACTTACATGCTTTGGAGAAATGCTTCTCCAAGTCCCAGGGATAATGGCTTTTCTCATACCTTGTTTCCCTTCCCCAGATCAAGAAAACCCACAACTAATATAGAGCAAAACTTATTTTGTAGAAGAGAGAACAGAATTGCAGACATGGATGCCAGGGCTTTGTCAGATGACTAGTTTGGTAGAAGGGCTATGCTACTTTAACTGGTATAGTAAATGCTGTATTGTTTTAATCTTAAAGTGAACTACTAGAATAACACTAGTTAGAGAGTTCTGACTGAGAAGAGCAAATTGATGTGTTCTTCTCTTTGCTAGGAAATGGCTCAAACATAAGCAAATCTCTTGAACTTGGGCTTCTACACTTTTCAACAAGCAAGCCGCATGGACCTCAAGAATTTCAACATCCTGGAAGGGCAGAAGCAAATTCACTGCATATTACTTTCAGAAAGGCAAATCAGATTTTAGAAGTCGTTTCCATCACAACAATCTAACATATGATTATGGACACAAATACAGATGTGCACTTCTCCATCTCTGCCGGGATGCGGACGCTGCAGGCAAGGGAGTGCAATGCTCCTCTGCCCCCTCCTGAGAATGCAAAATGGAAGTGTCAAACGCTTCATGTGAAGTTATGCGCTCATTCATTTTAAAGACAGAAAGGATTAAATACATCTACATAAAGGAAAGAAAAAGTGTTTAAACAACAATAAAAGAAGATTTAGTGGTATTAATAAAGAACTCCCTTAAACCAGCATGTCACCATTAAAGTAATTAATAGGGCATGCAAGACACTTCAGCAGAAAGCGAGCAGAGCTCACATTAGAGCCTTTTAAGTTTTCACATGACCTTAAGATAGACTATGGCATTTCTGTGCAGAAGTACCCTCTAAAACATAGATGGGGCATTCAAGTCCATAAAAAAGTGATTTTAAAATTTAACTGATATGGTGCAAGTCTAAAACGCAAAGGTTAAGGGAATATTAGAAGGGCAATAATTCTATCTGATTAAACTTTTATCTGAAGTGACAATAAAATGTTCAGAATGAATTAAGGATTTTATTAACAGATGCAGCAGCTCTATAAAAGAGATCAAAATCCAAGTGGCAGAGAAGAGAGACTTTACTTTTTTTTTCTAGTCTGGATGGAGGTAATATTACTATAAAACTTTAATCTTATTGCCATGCCACAGTGAGAGTAAACCTGTCAGAGGTAAAAACCAAATCTAGACAGCCTTCTCTTCCTCCTCTATACTACAAGGACCTCTCTTCAGCATATAAGTATGAACACATATATTCTATGTATGGCTTTGATCCTAGAGGTGACGGACAGGTAGACAGGTTACGTGCTGGCAATTCACCTGGACTTCTGCGGGTTGCGACATTCCCCGGGTGGTAAGTACGGTAAGTTATACGGACCGTTCCAAATGAATACTGAGCAGAAATTGGTGCTATGCCACTGGGGACCCTTCAGCACATTTCAGCCTTTCCAGAATGGAATTAACTGTTTGAGGACTACTTCGGGTATTTTAGTTAACACCTTTGTGCAATAAAAGGATCACACTGGTTTCTGAGCCCTTGAGCAAATGCATTTCACTACCGTAGGCGATTAAATTTACACCAGCCATAAATCTGTGGAACAGGATAAAAATAAAAGCCTCCTGTGAAAATCCTCAGCCAAAGCAAGGCACGTATCACTTAGAGCAGGGCTCAGTCCCATCAGGGTGGTTTAGGCTCGGCAGTATTTGCCAGCCGTGACTTGGGCCATCACTGGTTTTTACCTCAATTCTGGCAACTCGGTTGCCTTGGTGATGGCTGCAGTGCCTGTGGGAGGTGTGCTGCAAAACGCCTCCCACCCATTTGGCTTTCCCAGGAAATCCGGAGCCTTTTGCTGCTGGCAGCAATACCACAGTGGCTCTTCCACTGCCCTCTGCACCCACCAGGGACACAGCCTGGCCCCCAACCCATCCATCCCACACCATAGCCTCCATGCAAGGACCCAGGGCTCAACCCCTCTTTAGCTCCCTGCAAAGCCACACCACATGCTACAGCCCTACCAAATGCTGAGGAGTGAACCCAGGAGACAACCCCAGGGATGTCCAAACCTGATGTGCATCCTTCTTTTACTACTCTACCCACAAGGAAAAAAAATAATAAAAGAAGAGTGGCTCCAAAGACGAGCAACCAACTGCAAATTGCCAGGGAGACTAAGATGTCAAACAAATATTTTTCTTTTCACAACAGAACATAAATATTTGGCAGCACATTTAAATTAAAAAGTCTAAAAGTTACTCAAATAGAGGGAGGAACGTTGCTATGATGTTCGCTTGCTTCCTAAAATATGACCAGTCACAGATGGCTTGCTGTAGGAAATATTAAATAAATTTTTGAAAGTGTTGTCTGGCTTATGCACAGATTGCATTTACACAGATACCTCTGTTGGTGGAGCGCCAAGATGGTGTATTGGTTCAAACATGTCCTTAAACAAAAAACTACATTGTCAAGAGCTAATGGAATATTCATACTTAAAAGTCTCAATTCCTGATAATAATCAGTGTTGAAATGTAAATTAACTTCCAGATGTTATTTTTTTCCCCACTTGCTGTATTTCCCTTTACAAGCAAGGGAAACTACCCAGGTCAGTAGCAACTTCTTAGTTCTGGGCACCATAACCATTACTTGTTCAGAATTTGAGCAGTTTGAAAAGGATACCTGTATGAAGAGCACCAGGTAACATTAGAGTTGTACAACAACCTAAGGCCCACGCAGCAGCATTAGAGAGCCCAAGAGCACAGATGTAAAGACAATGAGCCACAGCACTGGACTATCAAATGTTAGCAGATTAACTACAGCAAGAAAACGGAAACCAAAACAATTGATGCAACAAAGATCTTTTGCAGTCCCCAGCATTTGCAGCAGTCCATTCCTATAGTGCTTGAAGAAGCCTATCAAATTCCCGCTTTATACTTGATTACTGTTCTAAAAACAACCATGCTCCTAAAGGGTCCTGTTCTACAGAACAGGAACATGTCACAAAGCTTAGTTTTTGATGACAGCGAAGCCTTGGACGAGCTGGGCATGGTGCATAATATTTGTAACCAGTTTCCAAGTCCCTGCACTTATTGAACCGTCTCAGAGAGCTGGGCAGTAAGTCTGCTCAGAGGGCTACAGCATCAGGTTGCTGTGAAAAACCCATGTGGTGCCTGTGTCTGGAAACGACAGGCAGGGGAAAAGAAGGGGCAATGCTGTGCAGATCTCATCACACGATTTAAGCCACCCAGATGCCTTTCCAGCTCCCTGGAGCATGGCAGGCTTGCTGATGTGCCCACCAGTGCCATTGTTGCCCTGACACACACAGATGGTCCCCAAATGATGGACAAATGGTCCCCAAATGATGGGTGCAGACACACTGACCACGGGGCTCGTTTACTGCGTTAACCAAGGTGTGCTCTGCTGCTGTGAGAGCTGCCACCAACCAGCAGAGTCATCGCTTGTCCCCAGCAAACACAACAGCTAAGCAGTACCAGATTCCAGCTATAATCTGGTCTTCCTTCTGCCCGAAGTATCCCAGCGGATGATTTACCTTTTCTGTTAATATTGTACTTGGCCCACACCTTTGTAATCAGTGCAGCTGTGAGAGAAAACACTTGCAATTTGCTTTTACCCTCTATAAGCACCAAACACTCATGATACTCTTAGAATCAATAAACTTTCTCTCCTGTCATCATTCATGCTTGTTGTGCTTTCCCTAAACTGGCATGAATTTGTTTTTCTAACCAGAAATCTACCGAGCCCATTGGGGTTTGTGTGTGTGCGATGGCAAGTTAAACAGTTTCCTCTACTGCAAACAAACATCGCATGCAGGCAAGCTGATGTCCTGGAGTGAAGAAACAGAGGCAGGACGCTAGAGGGAGGATCGACTCACAGACTGAGCTTCTGCCAGAGCAAATTCCTCAGAGTGTGGCTTCACCACGGAGACCGGTTGAAGTGGCAAGCTGCAAACGCCCGCTCGCCTCCCTGGCAGTCGGGCTTGCAAATTGCTGTCTGGACCAAAGCAAGAGGACATCTTGAATAAAAGCGAGCGAGACAAGGCTTTCTGTTTTCTGAAAGGCTGCTAAGGGTAAATCATACCTGCTAAATCCACACACAGGCCAGGACAGAGTCAGCTCTATTACTGGCAGCTATCACACCCTGGCTGCAAGGCCCGGACTTTACCAGCAGCTCCACAAGCATAAGAGCCATGGTGTAAAATAACCAGAAGGTTTGCTAACTATATTAACCCTCTATTTTCTTGCGTCAATTCTGACTTATCTGTGGACGCTGGCATTTTGACATTACTGTGTTGAGCAGGACCGAGCAAATTCAGTAACACATAGATCTGATGGAAATGCACACCTAAATTACAGGACCTATTCCAAACAAACCACAGCCCTTCAAAATAACTGCCTTCAGTGGTTTGAAGGGACAAATAACTACGTGGGATTATAAGCAAGTGGTAAAACTCACGGAAGAGAATACTGTCACAGTACCTCCCACCCTCCTGAGTTTTTTGAGAGCCCTCACTCAACTTCCAGCTGCTCTTCACATTCACCTCATACCAGTGCCCAAGTCCCCAGAGTGCAGTTGTTTGAGGAGGGGAAGAAAAGAAAGGTAACCCCTTCACTTGAAGATCTCTGCAGGCTCAACTGCAACTAGGCAGTGTGTTGGGACATGGAAGACCCACACTGCAGGCTGTGCCTGTGATCCTGGACAAGTTGCTTGAGCTCAGAAGTAGAGCACCCAGGGCTAGGAGACGACCCCTAGATCTACCCTTACCTAGGTCAACCAGATCTAAACCATTCTTTAGAAATGCCTGCACCGCCTGTCCTTGAAGGCTTCCAACAATATTCATGGCCCTTTCTAAACAAGCTGCATTTAATCTTCCTGGGGACAGCTGTCTGCTTGCAATAAGCTGACAGTGCCACCGCCCTTTCCACCTACCTGCTGCTGTTTACCAGTAAGTTTGTACCGAGGTGGAGGCCACTGCCTGTCATTCACTGGCTCATCATAAGGATAGTTTATTAGAGATGGATCTCTAGATGCTACTCAGATAGCAAAAAGGATAAAAGCAGCAAAGAATATGCTGAGAAGGCAGCAAATTACAGCTGAAAGTAAAGCAAAGGTGAGTGCTACAGGCTTGACATCTAATATTTATCCATACTTGATTGCAAATGAAGATTCTCCTACTAATGCTGTGCGTAAGACTTTCTTCTTGACTTATAAGCTGTTTCTGCTAGCTCTAGAAAACATATGCAAGAGTTGGACTACCTTCTAAAGTGAAATCTCAACACAGCTTGAAGTCATTGCTAAATGAATTCACTGTCCCCACTACTGCAGTATGATCCGTAAGCAGATGTATAGCCAGGAGCCATAATGACTCTACAGAAAGGGAGACTTATCTTCCTAAGAATACACAATTAGTCAGTGGAGTTCACCCTGTGAGGTGAGAAATTCACTGAGTGGCAACAGCTGGTCCTTCACAATGTCATCTTCATTCCGATATGCTAAGAACTCCCTCCACAGAGTTCCCATGGTCTAATTTTTCTAGATTACACATGTCAAAGCAATGCTTTCTTTACATAATCAAATATGATAAAGATCCCTAATTATAGGAGCTCAAGGCAGAGACAGGAAGACAGCTGAAGATTTTGGAGATGCCAACACACACAGGAGGAAAGATCTGGATTCTACTAGGAAACCACAGAAGTCCCACACAGAAACCCCAGTGTAGAGGAGGAGCCTTCACTTCATAAGGACATATTCTTGCAGATAAACCATTCAGAGGAGTGGGATATAATCCATCCATCCTTAGCAAAATTTTGGCCTACCAAGACATCTCCCACCTAGTTAATCAGCCCTACTTCATGGCCAATCTTACAACACTGCTGTACCTATTAAGATGCTATCCAGAATTGTGATGACTTTTCCAGAAATATCCCCCTTATAACACTGGTACCATCACGCTGTTTTAGCTCTGCAGTCCACAGCTGGTCTTTCTCTTAAGCAACACTCCACTCAACTTTCTGGAAAGTCAATTATACCAAGGTGGGGCCTGATCCTCTTGCTATCTGTTTCAGTGTCAATCAGCTGCATTTGCAACAGTCAACAACATGAAGGCAAACATCAACTGTAGGTTGAAAATAGGGTGCACAACACCTTTAATCCCATCCAGTGATTCAGAATGGTTAGCCAAGCAGATCCTGCTGTGCTGAGAAGAGAATAATTTTGTCTTTAAGCCACCCTCAGCACAGAGGTGTCTGGTCTAAGCTCAGAGAATCCTCCACCAAGGTGAGCCCAGTGCAATTCTTGGCAGGGCTGTTGCTTCAATACCTTCTAAGATTACTAGGAGTTTTTTCTTTTACAGCCTCAGTTCAGACACTTCTTTGTCCTGTCCTTGCTGGGCAGTGAGATGAATTGGCCCTGTCCTCTTTGATATGCCCCTCTGAGTCTCCAGAGGAGCTGCTATACAGCATACCTCATCAAATCAAGGTATGCTTTCTCCCCTTCCTTTATCATTCTGGTTTAGAAAGGTGGTTACTAAAAAAACCCTGCCTTCTCCCTCAAAAAGGAAACTTTTCCTTCTGATTAGAGACAAAACAAGAGGTATGACCCAACCCTTGTAACAGCTGATAGTCCACTGAAAAAAAATTCATACTTCACATGGGTCAGCTAAGATCAGCATCTGCCCCAGTTTTGACAGAAGCTGTTTCGCTGACATTCTCTCAGGCATTTTTGTACCTCCTAGACTTGAACTCCTGAAAGCTCCAGGTGTAGCTTCCGTAACAGCACCCTGTCCTCCTCTATTTTATGCTCTGATTGCTAAAGACCATTTACCAAAGCAGCAGTACTGAGCCTATGCCCCCCTCCCCTCCCTCAACTTCCACCTGTATTTTTTTTTAAATATATCAAACGAGTTGAGTGGAAGCTAACAGAAAGAGCTGTTAAACTCTCATGGATTTATTCATTTTCAGTTTTACAGTGATGATCAGTTTACCAGGAATGACAGTCATCTTTACATGGGTTTTTTTTTTTTTCCCCCCAAAGACATCACCAGCTGGGCCTAGACTCGCAAAATTATCAAAGCTAATAATCAATAGGATCAAAGTGTGCCTGCAAGCAAGCCAAGACTCTGGGCCCATTTTATGTCTGCTATGCCCACAGGCTTCCTCCACCGAGGGCATGAAACCCAGGAGGCAGGAGCTGGCTGCACCGCAGCAGCAATGCTTTTAGGGTCACAGGTTCAGCTCCCTGCTGCCAGTGACTCAGGCAGGAGCTCAGCACTAAAACAAGCAACACCAGCTTTTTTTTTTCCCTACCTAGGAGAAGACTGAAGAAGAGCATTGATCTCAATGAAATATTTCGAGGGCAGAAAAATTCCACCACGTAAAGAGTGCATGACTTCTCTTTAGTTTATTTTATATTTTTGTTCCAGTTGTCATTTTGAATTCAAACTCTTTGGAAAGCAGGCATAATAGTCTTAATGATCCCATTGAGCAGTTTAAATTCAAATTGTGGAGCACTCGCAATACCATGCTGGCAGCACTTTCCATAAATTACTCTCAAATTCAATACGTTGCTTGACAAAAACAAGAATAAAGGGCTTTTTACTTTAAAAAGAAGAAAACTTGTATCATGAAAAAAAATCTTTAAATTATAGTTTCTCTTTTCTGGTCCAATTTAAATTGTTACATGGTTGCTAAATTAGTGCTGTAATCTCTGCTTACAAATTGCAGAATTATTTTTAAAAATAGATATCATTTTACTGCAGGGATCAACCACACGTTCAGCTAGATGTGCTGGAGGTGCCTTCTCTGGAGCAGGTTTTGAACAGCCACATTCTTGTGCACGCACAGGGTGAGGTTTACCATACCAGACACATGAGAGCTGACAGCCGTTTTACCAGAGATTTTCAATGAGCACAAATTGAGTTAACACTGAGATTTCCTAATGATCAACAAATTTAAGCTTCCGCAGGATGCTCTGTGGCACCAGCGGCTCTAGTTGTACCGTTTCATGAAATATCTGGATTTCTCCTTATTATGGCCTGACCTGTCTCCTCCTACTGCACACTACAGCCTCAACAGGCCAGAAAGTTAGAAGCTAGTAAGAGGTAGAAACCTTCAATTTTTTGCCTGTGTGCACCCCCAAAAAAACCTTAACTGATGAAAGAAGTGGAGCACTACAACCCTGCATTTAAAGCTGGGAAATGGCAATCAAGGCATGAAGTCATGCACAATTCTTCCTCCTTCAAGCCTTCCCAGTACTATGGAAAGATGAACCTCACCCTGCAAAATCCCTGCAAGTGATCTCTGGGGTAGGTTTTAAGGTTATATTCTCATATCTGGTAGCTTCCATCACTGGGTCTCCACTTCCACTTCCCTCAGGGCCCAGCATTAACTTGGGCATGACAGGAGAAGTCCTCAGAGGCCAGGAGCATCTGCCAGAGCTTTCTGTGCTAAGTGCAGGTGCTCAGCACCTCTCAGCCCACAACCTCACAGAAAGTTTATCTCCTACCATCAGCCACTGGACTGACGGGAAAGGGGATAAAGAACAGAGGGAAATTTCCATGTCCCGGAGAAAGTCATTGGGACATCAGAGAACACCCCATTCACAAAACAGCAGCATCACTCTTGCCAGACTGGTGTGTCTGGTTAACCTTGTGTTCAGTCCTTACAATAATACTGTATTTGGAAAGCAGACAGCTGGCACTGCTCTAACATCTTGCTCTTCAATCTTTTACAACAATTCTACTGATATTACTCTTACCCTTTTCTTTGCACCAAGCCCAGTGCTAAAATCCCTTCAGCTACAGAGGAAGCAAACCAAATGTTTTTTGTCAGTAACTTGCCCTGTAGCAGAGGAGCAAAGTATACTGATAACATATTGCAGACAGCATCCTTCGCATGTACAGCAGTAAGCTGGTTACACTGGAAACCCTATCATGATATTTCAGATGTTACTTGCCTATCGTAAGGACTAGGAGACATCTGCCTCCTATTAATGCTTTATTTCTTACAGTTGCTTTTGGTTGAGCAGAAGCATCTTAATGGAGAAGACTGGTACTCTTTTAGAAATAACATTAATAATGAAAGAATCCTTGGATGCAGAGCAAAACCAGTAAACATTGGCAACAAAACTCTCTGCATTCATACAGAAGTGATGGTGACTGGCTTTTGGGTGTTTTTTTTTTTTTATGAAAAAATTAACTCTAGTACTCACATTTCTGTTAGTAAATGTTTTTAAACAGGTGATTGACTTCCTTGGATGTTAATTCAGACTTTTGGGGAACTTCATCTTAACTGGGTCACTAATAAAATCAGAAACAAAAGCAAAATACAACACTTCTGCAGGCTATTTAAGCCTGGTATTGACTAAATACTAATTAAATACAACTCTCCACAGTAATCTTAATTACTCCACCACAACTAAGAGTCACATAAACTGAGAAGATCAGCCAACTCTAATTGTTGAAAAAAGCGTATTTTTGATTTTGCACAAAGTTTGTGTGTATGGCCATGAGTCACACAAGGGAATTATGAAAAACAAGAATTCATGAATTTGTATACCAGGTCTAGGCAAATATTAGAGTCGACCTTCTTTAATGTAAATGCAGCAGCTTGGTCTAATGGCCTACATAACAGACCAAGAGTTTCGAACACAGAGAGGTGGGGATGTGTGGTGGAAATCAGCATGAATTAGACCAGTAAATAAGCATCATGGAATTATTCAGATTGATACCAGCTGAGAACCCTGTTCCCAGAGCTGGCTGCAGCCACTGATTAGCTGTGAAGCCTTGGGCCAGCCAGGCAGGCTCCACCTTCCATGGGAATTCAGGCCCACAGGAACCTGGGTCTGGGATCTTCAGTCCCATTGATTTCCTACAGAACTCCATGCATCCAAGTTATTTTCTGATAGCAGGACTTGGAAAAGCTCAAAAAGAAAACCAAACTAGTCTTCAACTCAGCAAAATCCTTAAGCGCAGACTAGATTTTAGGCAAGTGATTAACTCTCATTGACTTCAGTATGACTGCATCCCGAGAGGGATATCCCATGCCCCTTGGTATCATGCTCAGCTATAAAAGCTGGGGGAAGAAGGAGGAAGAGGGGCATGCTTGGAGTGATGGCGTTTGTCTTTCCAAGAAACTGTTACAAAGGATGAGCCCAGCTCTCCTGGAAGTGGCTGAACACCTGCCTGCTGATGGGAAGTAGCAAGTGAATTCCTTGTTTTGCTTTCTGTGTGGCTTTTGCTCTACCTAGTAAACTGTCCTCATCTCAACCCATGAGTTCTCACACTTTTACCTTTCTAATTCTCTCCCCCAACCTAACTCGGGAGACTGCGCAAGCAGCTGCATGGTGCTAAGCTGCCTGCCAGGTTAAACCACAACACAGGCTATAGAGTTTGATTTTTTACTTGTGTTATCTATTTTTGGTAAATCAGATTGCCAGATTCCTGCTTTTCCATTTCCCATTCATGGTACCAACCATCCAGCTGCCCATCAGTAGGACAATCCCTTCCCCTTCATGTGCAGCAGCATCCATCAATCCCAAAGTGTTTTGGGTTGAGTCCATAACCATTTTTTGTTGATTGTACGATGAACATTTAAAGGCCCCTTCTGATTATATAAGAGAATGCTATTAAACGTTTACTCATGCCTCTCTACTCAGAGCTGCAAAGCCGTATTGCAGAACATACAAATGCAGATGCAACCAGGCAATTATCATTCCTTTATCCCTTAAATAGATAGAAGACAAATTTGAAAGAAAATGAGGAACAGAATCCTTCTTCCTTTCCTTTTTTTATCCTTTTATCTCCCAATGTAGGAAGTTTACTGAACCCTTGCCAACAATTCACTCAGGCTAATGAAGTGTATAAGTAATGGGATTATTTAATCTTAAACCATTACTACAGTGGCTAATGCAGATGTTTTCCCAAACTAAAGCAGATGAGTGGCGAAGAATGCGTGCTTGATTTAAAAAAGAAGAAAAGTATCAATCTGCAAGCAGATGAAGTCATTTCCATCCTGAAGTGAATAAAATGTTTAACTCCAGTTGTACGAAGTTGTTCCTATCCCATTATGAATGCACCTTCCTGAAATCTGCAGTGCTTTGCACGTGGTCAAAGTTCCCACAAAATTAACCTTATAGTTTTTATGGTACAATCATTTCAGTGCAAACAAAAAATGGAAATGTTTAAGAAGTATATTTTTCAATCAAAAATCACTTAGTTTTTGAAAGTCAATTCCCATGGTTCATCTATCACTGCCACTGTAAATAAGACAGAATCTTCCCTTTTTATATTCAATATTTCAGCAATAATCCCACTGCAAAGACTCCACAGAAACAGACGGAATAAAGGGATATTGGTAGCATTTACAGAAATACCTATTATTTCTTTAATTATTGAAATACCAGAAATGTCAAGAAAAGCAATTTCTCCTTTCAGAAGTGCAGTCTAATTCTGGAAAGGCCTCACCCTCCCACCCCCTAATAAACAACAACAAACCAACAAATATCTCTGTAAATAAAAGATGCAGTACAGCATATTGGTGGTACATTGGCCTTCACAAAATTCTACCTTTTTCCTGCAGAGTTAACAGGTAGAACTTGAATGCTACAGTTACCAACCTTAAACTAGACTTCGGTTTAAAATAAGCTTAATTTAACGGTGTGCAAAAAAAGTAAGGGTTTATAAAAAGGACTCTGAATTTGAGGTTTACAGGAAGACCCATCAATGTTTTAAGAACGTTCTGGTGCTTTCCTCATTCTAAATTATAGGGATTATCCCAACATATTGTATGCTAAGGTCACAGTAAGGTAAGGCCTCAGGTTAAGTGATGTTCCTTTAATTTGCAACTGTACAACTGGTTCCAATTGTCTTTTATGTGAGCCTCTTAAAAGGTGCAGCTCCTCAGAGCAACTGTTGATTGTTTGATTTAAGAGCTTGTTGGAAGCATAAAATGAAATTTGAGGACAAGGTAAGCTTCAGAAAAATATCCAATCCAAAAGTTCAGTGGAGAGACTTCCATTAATATTAAACAACATGAAGGGCAGTTTTAGAAGTTTTAATGCTATCTTGAGTCCCATCTTTCATTTTAGTGCGCATCAACATCTGTATGGGTTTTGGTATCGGGTTTCTCAATGCAAAAAGCTTCTGAGAATAATACTACCTCTTAAAAAAGGAAATAAACTGCTGCACAGTCCTTACAGAGCTGAAATAATCACAAAAAGCACCTCTTTCCCCTGCTTTGGCCACTTCATTTTACAGCTTAAATGGCACAGAAAGTAAAGTTAAACTAGGAAGCTGAAGAGATCCGAGTTCTTCTGAAGACCACAGAAAACTAGTGCCTACAGTATTGCTATAAGATTTAACTGTAAACTGAGGCTTTAACTGTAAGGCAGGAGTATTGCAGTGAAGGAAATGAATGTTTCTGTTATCTGAGCATTAAAAATCAAAGGGCAAATAAGCACAGGTACTTACGATATAGCAGGGTTCACAGTAGGCTTTCTTCTCCACTGCATAGAAAGGCTGTCCCCTCAGCTTGTTGTTGCACATCATGCAGGTGAAGCACTCCACGTGAAAGACCTGGTCCATGGCCGTGCAGCCAGTGCCTTCCCCAACAACATTCTCCCCACAGCGGGCACAGCGGCCTGTCACCAGAAGGAAGGGACATGAGTCAGTGCAAACTCCCATCCTCAACTGGGAAGAGGGTGCTCTTGTGTGTCTGTACTGAAAATCCTGAAATCATTATTGCTGGTGCTAGTAACCAGTGATTATCATAAGGAACCTGAGCCCCAGATGCAAACCATTCAACTATCATCTAACCCAGCTATATAGTCACCCTCAGCTCCTCAGCTACATGGGATAAACCTGTGTTGAAAGCCTCGCCTCTACATGAAAGGATTTTGTGGTAGGAGGCCTCATAAAGCTGCCTGGTGGCAGCGCAATTGTTACCATTTAAAGAGTAGTTTTTGCTTGTACAGCTTAAACCAATTCTCTCAATGGAGCCAATTATACCAACAAAAAGACTTCACTTTTATGATATTGCTAGTATAGCAGTATCAATCTGTGCTCTTGCTAACGTGCTGATGCTGACATAGTTCCTATTTTGAATAAAAAGTAGTAGCTGAGGACCGAGTGATCACAAAGAGCGCAAAATCATCACCTACATGGAAGAATTACTTTTTTGTGCTTGAAGATTATTAATATGGATTAAGACACTATGTCTATTCAAAGTAAAGAAGCTGATCTATAAATACTTGATTCTTACTATAATTCAAGAAAGGTGTATCAGAAGCTGCTAATAAGGACTCTAAGTAAAGAAAAGCTCTAAGAATTCTATCTGTTTCTGAAAAAGGTCCCTAATGCAATACACAAATACGTAACACAAAAAAATCTGTGTGCACAAACATGCAAGGCTTGCTACCTTGTCTACATTGATGCTGAAGAAGTTACGGGGCAGAAGTGAAGACGGGTTTTTAGAGAAAGAGGATTTCTTAGATCATGGGGAAAAGACATTTTCCTATAGAAGACTGTAGTGCAGAGATGATGGAAAACAGTGGGTGAAAGGCACACCTTTGCAATTTTGCTCATATGCTGAAAAGCAACAATTCATTTTAAACTGTGATATCCCAGGCAGATTTGAAGTCCTTGGCCAGCAGTGTTGAGAGTAGTTCGTACACAAAGCCATGGAGGGAAGTTAGGATAACAACCTCAGTCACCCTGCACAAGATAGCCCTACCAAAGGCAACGGAGCATCTATGGTCTGGGGCCTTATCCTACCCAAACCAGTATTTTTCATTTTAAGAATAATTGTGGTGTCCCCAGCTGTAGGATCCTGCTTCCCTCTACTGTGCATGGAGTAATGTGGTCACTGAGGGTGGGAAGGAGGGGAAGGAAAACAAGACCTGAAGTGAGAGAAGGAAGGCAGATTGAGCTCAAAATGGAATTACTCAAAAAACATATACAAATAAGATGTACCTAATGATATTTGAGTAATCCAACAACGATACAGCGTTCTCTCATACCATGCTCTGTGTTTATTGACTTTTTCCAACAAATACTGCAAAGCTTCCTAAGAGGACTCAGACACATCTTGTCACCCGACAGCAGGGCTGCTGTCCCTGCATGGAACAGCTCCTAGCACCCATGTCCCCATGCTCACACCTTCTTTCTTCCCTGCCTGCCCCAGCCTTCAGCAGGCTACACCCAGTGAACGAAGCACGTAAGCTGCTTTTGTATTCCTCAGGAATGTGGCAAGATCATATAGATATGCATTTGAGATGCATTAGGAGAGCTTGGAAAAGAATCCAGATCATTCTGATTTGCTACCGTGGCATAACTGTAGTTGGCACTACACTGGGCAGATAGTTCCTACTCCAACAGCTCCCAGTCTGAGCAACGTGGAGAGAGAAGTTACCAGATAAACCAAGACAAGCCTGGAAACCCCTCCAAAAAGGAATTAATAGATGTCGTTTTTAAGCTTAACTTTCTTTAGCATTTGTTATTAACGTTTTGATTGACAGTGCTGGGCTTTAATTACTCCACTGTAATGCTTCTTGTGAGGGCTCCTTTTTTACGAGCAGAGGAGGAATGCAAGCTTCCCAGCATGGTGATGAGGCTACAGAGCATGGGGGAAGAATGGAAAAAACCATGAGGACTAGGACCAAGCGAAAGAAAATCCCACTGGAGAGAACCAAGGCAGCAGTACTGCTGCAGGGAAGAGGCAGGAGAAGCCTACTGTATGTTGCACAGGACTTGCATGTACAAGGGGAGAGCGCTGCTTGGTCCTGCGTGCAGACAAGACCGAGTGTGCTGCGGGGCCTTCTCCAAACTGCTCATGTAGCTGGGCTGTAATATGAAGAGACGTCTGGGGAGCAGTTAATATCTCTATATATAAAACATGAAATTGAAAGCCATTAGTGTATTACTTTACACAGTGTTTTTCCAGCGGGAATATTCCGCTGAAGAATTTATTTTCCCTGGTGTGCCATTCTGTGATCATCCGGTATTATTTTTATGAGGCATTTGGACACAGAATAATGTAGTGTCTATGCAAACACTTCTCAGCTTTCTTTGTTAACATCAGAGTAGAACATGTGGGAATCTTTTCTTCCCCTCCTCCTCTTCTCACATTCATAATTTAGCCACTCTTGCATACTTCACCATTTATCTTCCTCCTTGACCAAGGCATCTCTCCGTTTGCTGCAGAAACTCTATATGTGGCCCATACTTCTGGCTGCACTTATTACGTCAGGAATTTTGGTTTGCTTCCTAACTTAGATACGCACTCTTGAAATGCCTGGCAACTCACTCGGTGCCTTTGTAGCTTTGTCCTCTCTTTGAGCAAAGGGCATAAAGACATCTTCTCTGCACCAAAAGGTGCCCTGAGGCTACATTCCTCCACGGCTCTGAGGCATTCCCCAGCTTCGCTGCTGGTGGCCAGGTACAGACCAAAGAACAGCACAACAGAAATCTTAGCCAGCTTCTCCCCTTGAAGTTGGTATTTCCTTAGGCTTTCCTTCCTCTTTCTGGGTTTTTCCACAGAAGATTCCCATTCAGGCAGCAACAGACTTAATTCATCTACATTTATGAGAAGTCCGGCTTCTGCTATTATGTACACAGACAGAAAAGCTACTGTAAACGCTCACACAGGAAAGCTTAAAGAAAGCTTCCTTTTTCAGAAGTTTATATGCAAATCGTAACGCTGTGGCCTGGAGCAAACCATGTTTTTCATGAGACACGGCCACTCCAGTGAGAATCAAAACACAAGCTCCGTGCCTAGCAACACCACCGACTGACTCACTCGCCCGAAGCGTAAAAGCAAGTCAGCCAAAATATTCAAATCTGGGAGCTTACAGCTGGGCGTCTGGATCCATGCAAAGGCACACGGGCGAATGTGGGACTGATCTGGTTTGCAGGGATGCAGCTGTTAGGGCCTGCGCCTTCTGTGGGCTTTGGTGCAATCCGTGAACTCACGGGACTTCTGTGAACCCAGGTCGCTTCTCCTGCCTCCTGCCTCTCACTCAAAGTTGGCTGAAAATGGCTATCAGTTTCCAGAGTTGTTGGTGAGGGAGGAACTGACAAACAGATAGGCACATGCACACAGGCAGTGTGATTGCTCAAGCCTCATTTCCTTAGAAAACCAGAAAAACCCCACCAAAAACAATGCATCTATCATTATGTCTGATAAAAACAAAACAAAGGTCTGCTTTTCCTGTGTGCCAATTACCAACGGCGAAGGTATTTGTGGTTGGATTTACCACAATTAAGTGCCCACACATGTTCCCCATTTTAATATTTTCACACTGGTTGAAATAACCCAGTCCGTTGTGTGCAGAATGCCCATGAGTGAACACAGAACAAGTTGCGCTGCTTATTGGGAAAGAAGTAGCAAAGGCAAAGCTTGCAAGACTCAAGAACAAACAGATTGCACAAAAAAAGATTACACAAATAATCTAAGAGAAAAATAGCAGGCAGCGTATTACAGTAGAAACATAGAACAACGTGACCCATTTGCTTCCCACAGAGACAAATAGCACTTAAAAGGCAGCTTAAAGACAAAGGACAAAATTAGTACTAAACTGCACGAAGACGAAAATCTGTCATTTCAACATTCTTCTTCTGCCCCTCCAGTCCTTTTTAGGCCCTGGTTCAAGATCATTTCAGCAGAACTAGAAGGTGATAAGTTGGCAACAAGCCTGGGAGACCGGAGTCCTCTATTTTTGCATGAAAGAGGTTCGTAACCTTGGCTGCGACCTTCCTTCGTCATAGCCCGACTGCCACGTGTTGGGCTTACCTTGGGGGGACAGATAGAGGTGCCCACAGAGGCTTCCCTAATAAAACTGCTGGAAATGCCATCTTTACTCAGTGGATCACGGGGAAACACTTCAGCAGCTGAAAGGGAATGTCAGCTCCTACACTTCATTCTGAAACCTCTTCATTTACTGTACTTCGTAGTATAAAAAATGTGAAATATTCCAAATCTGAAATGAGGGGGAAGGGAGAAGAGGAGCTCAAATTGCACATGATGCCATGTTCTAACTTTTTGTTATTTTATTACTATTATTGCCTGTTTTTTGCTTGTACTACCACAGGCCTTGGGTGCTCAAATTGTGGAAAAGCCCAATCATGCTGGGTATCAGACAAGCACAGAATAAAAAGAAGGGCCCAACTGCAGGAGTTTACAACCTATTACAAGCAATAACAACTGCACCCAGATAGGAAATACAGAGAAACAATCAGACAGAACTGGTCAGCAAAGAAAATTGTGGTCTCAGCACTCTAAATATTTTACTGTTGACAAGCAGCCTTTAGACAGCTGAGCCAATGAAAAGGTTAAGAAAGAATTTGAAAGAGGATCTGGAGGGAGTTTGAGGGAAGTTTAATGGGATGCTTCTGAGGAAAGGACAAAGAGAGCACAAAAGGGAAGCGTAAGTGCTTGAAGATTGAACATAGATACCTGCAGATGGGACGGATGAGCTGATATGCCTCTGGAGATTATGAGAGAAAAAAAGGGTGTGAATAGGTCATTACAGGCCATGCAAGTAAAGACGAGAAGCTTCTGTTTGATACAACACAGAAATGAAAGCGGAGGAATGATTAAGAGGCAGGGACAATCTGGTCTAAGTGACAAGCTAGACGGTGATCTCTGCAGCTGCATGCCAGTTGAGCATGAACAGGGAGAAACTGCATTTTTAGAAAAGTATGTTGCAGAGATTCAAGGTCACTGGAGCTTGGATGCAGGTTTTATCTGTGAAGATAAATAGGAAAGGCCTTAATCTGAGCTGTTATTCAGCAAGATTCTTAAGATTTGGCTAGAGTCTGGGTGTGATCTGGAGATGAGGAATTAGGTACAGGGTGTCCAACCTTATCTTGGACATGAGTCACTTTTAAATATCAGATTAAGAATGTGAGCCAATCAAACAAACATCTACCACCGAAGATGGATGATGGAATACGTACATGCCATACTAATGCTTATGGCATAATATTCCGATAGCAATCACATCGGAGCCAAATACAGAGGTAATGTAACTCCATCCAGCTAGCTTGAGACGGTCCTGTTTGTACATCCCAGGGCTGCATTAACCTTTTTTAGGCTACAGCATTATCTGTCTGTGATACCTACTTAGACACTAAGCTGTTGGGGGCACAGATCATCCCTTGCTATGTGATTTATAGTGCCTAACAAAGATAATTCAGGCAGTAACTAGAGATACTAAGAGCGAAGAGAGCAGAGAGAAAATGTGCAAGCCTTCTCTCTACAAAAGGTTTAAATTCATGAATTCAAAGCATGCGTTCTATATAGAGAGGAGATAGGGGATAATTTTCTGATAAAAGCATAAAAGTAGGAATGTTCTGCATTTGCTCAAATGTGGGGAAAAAATGTTGATATCTCAGAAACTTCTGCATGATGGAAAAAACTGTTTCCCACCTAACTGTACTGTGGGAATATACCACAAGGTCATATCCTCACTGCCTATCAATTACACAATTTCCCTTGATCAGCTAAGTGTATTCCCTGGTTCTCGCTGCAGCCCTGATACAATATGCAAGAAAGAACTAAAGAAATACAGCATACTCCTTTTACAGAAGTGTACTAAGAACATTTTAAAAATATGTAAATACATTGGACAAAATATCTCACTAAAAGTTCCCCTGGCAGCCTCAAGACACCCAGTATTTCCGCTGTGTTATTTTTCTAACCATCTCTGTTTAGAGTCCGCCAGCGAATGCATTTTAGAGATTCATGACACATTCTGCTTTTGGACAGCTTTGAATCAGCTGGCAGTAAATGTGGAAAAATCATTATTCCTAATGAAGAAATATTGATGACAAAACAGCATTTCGAGGACAACGTTGACCATAAGTCAACAATGTAACAAGATTTTCCCCTCTCCCCCTCCTCTTTCCTAGTGACTTTTATCCAAGGGTTTTCAAGCATTTCCCAAGCACATGGGATTCCTCAGGGCACCTAAGCCAGACAGCACAATTATTCCATTTTAAAGGGATACATGAACAGAGGTTAATCCATTAGGCCAGGAGTGTAAGAGCAGACCTTAACTGCCAGGGCACCTTAATTGGGTTAAGTCTCAATAGCAGAGATCCTGTAACTCATAAGCATCCAATGAGTTCCTTGATTCATCCAAAGGGAATAAAATAGGAATCTTTGATCCATAAGGTAGCGTTTATTCCATTTCTGTGGAGCATGGGAGGCATGTGTCCAACTGTGATTATGTTTGGGAAAGATGCCTTGACTGTATCTGTCCTACAGCTATTCCAACACTTCGGCACCCAGGGCCTTGCACTTTCAGAGTGCAGGGAAACCTAAATGTAATTTGTGCATTTTGTAGGAAATTATGATACTTTTCTCAATTTATCCTTGCCTTCCTTACCTATCCTGTTTTGTTTTTGTTTTTGAACTCAGACTTCTGAGTGGGAAGCCCTTGGCAATGGTTTATTGTGCCAGGATCCAAGCTTGGAGTTTCGCCGTTTGACAGTAGCAGGCTGTATGCATCAGTTGTCTTACACAGCCTTTGGACACGAGACAGATTAATCTTAATTCCCTCTTCTTCAACAGACGTCAGAAAACACAATCTTTCACAGTAAACAGAGCTTTATGCTGCAACGTGTGCCTGTAACACTTCATAAATTAAATCCAAGGCCGTGATTTAATTACTGTGTCCTGGTTATTCTGGTTTAGCTGCGTTGCACTTATACTCCAGATGTACAGGTCCCCGCAGTGACCTCCTTGTCATTTGTACTATGCTCGTCCAGTAGTAGCTGCGCTCTCCTGTTGTTTGCATCCCTTTCCTCCAACCGCAATACAACTTCATCTTCTCACTTTCCTTGGCTGCAAACCTGACACATTCTCAGTATGCCCCAGAGGTCTCATTCCACTCCGCACAGCAAAAGCACTGCAACTGTGCGGGCTCAGGCTACTGACACTTTACCGTACCGTTTCAAATGCTTCTCCGTGCTGCACGGAGCTGAGCTTACTGTCCGAGCTGGTCACTAGCCCTAACGGTGAATCCTTCCACCTCCTGGGGAAGGTGGAGGACTCTTAGGACGCCCAACATGCAGATGGGGAACTGGGACCCACGTAAGTTATATTACTTGCTGAGGGTCACACAAGGAGTTTGTGACAGAGCCAGGAACTGAAACCACATCTTCTAAATCCCAGTCTAGTCTCTTTAACCACAAGACAATCTCTAAAAAGGCCTGATGGTGAGACAGGCTTACAGCACAAAAACCCCTCCAATTCAGAGGGATGTCCCAGCCCTGTTGGATAATCCTGCCCTGGGACAAGGTCCTTGTGCAGGCCATGCCATCGCTCCCCAGCAGCCTGGCTGAGCAGCACAGTGACGGAGCATGAAGAAGTTCATGCCTCTCCAACTGGTTGGCCTCTGTTCAACAACAGAGAAGGGAAGGTGTGTATTGCCTTCAACATCCACGTGCTGATGGCCCTTGTCCCTTACTCATCTGCATCATCCTCTCCCTGAGACACGAGAGACAATTTAGCCTGCTTACGATATAAAACAGATTACAGCATGTGCTTACCAACACGATAGAGGCTCCTTCCTGAATTATCAGAACTTCAATGCATCAGTGCCAGAAAATAAAGGTTCGGAGAGGAGCCTTCCTGATTTTTCCACAAAGATATACAAACTCAAGTAGAAGAGGATCTTGAGAGATTATGGAAACTGCCTTACTGCCTCGAAGGCAGGATCAACCCTCTCTACATCATTCTTGGCACGTACTTATTTAACCTGTTCCTAAGAACCTCCAGCAATGGAAGTTTCACCAACAACCTGGGCAAAAGGTTTCAGTGAGTACCTGACCTTATCACGAGCAAGTCTGTTTTTCCATCAAACCAAAATGCCCTTCACAGTTATCTAAGCCAATGCCTTCTTACTCTACTCGTGGTGGACACACAGGACATGTGTGGGCTTGGTTTGGTCTAACCAGTCTTATGGGAAGCTTTTGAAGCATGGATCTGCATGAACCCTTAAAAGAAGTTGGCCCCCCCTTCCTCCCCAGACAAGACAGCTGCTGAGGTATTTTTTTAATGCTTTTCAATGCAGGCAAATGTTGATCTGATCGCATTCCCAACTCATCAGTGAGGTACCAGTGACCCAACTTGGGTGATCTGCAGTGAGTGTCCCAGCCCAGTGGGGGTCAGTGATGCTCTACACTATTTACTGTCCCAGATACTTTTTGAAGCACACTTTTTTTTTTTTTTTTCACATTGTGTCAACTTTTTGGCACATGTTTTACCATGTGCAAAGGGGTTGAAATAGAGCCTCAGTAACATCTGGAGATGCGAAAGAAAGGGGGTGAAAAAAAGTGTGAGACAGGAAACATTCCTCCCTTTGCTGATTGATCAAGGAAATGCAAGGGAGCAAGTAAAATGTACTGTATTTCCTTTATAAATGTTCCCTTTAATGCTGATGAAAGTTGCCAGATGACAGAGTACAGTTGTATATCCACTAAAGACCCCCGGCTAGGGAAACAGAAGAGCAAGCCGCTTGCATAGCTTTGCCAGGCACTTTTGGCTGGGGCACCGGCTGTTGTCTATAGAAGCAACAGCAATTCCTCCTCCAGCCAGCCTGCCCCATGGCTCTCCAGGACTGTGAACAGGGTGTCATGTCCCATATTGCCTCCTGGACACTACCTGCTTCTCTTCACTACTTCTTCCACTTTGGGCTCAGCATTAGGCGTGAAAATGCCAAAGAAAAGGAGCTTTAAGTTGCAAGTATATAGTTGGATGAAAAGAAGTAGAATTTTGCAACTATATTTTAAAATTTAAAAGATTTTTGTGTCTCTGGGTGTGTCTCTGGGTGACCACTGATTTGCACCCCAAAAAATCTGTCAATGAACACTTAATAAGGAATGCAATCATTTCGTTTGGTAAAAAATAAATGAACGAATGAATCTTACTTTCACAGAAATCCTCCATCTTTCTGTGCCCATCATTCCTCTCCATCAGGGACATCCAATAACATATAGGAAATTAGAAAAGCAAGAGACATTAAAAAAAAATCTACCTCTGATTTCCCTCTTTACTTTTTCCCAAAGTAAAAACGGGGCAGAATCTTTTAAAGTTGTGAAAAAGTGGGGCTTTCCACGCTTTCAAAAGCTGAGAAAGCTCTTCTTCATTTTACTTCTACAGGAAAATGAGAGTTCTTAAAACAAAGATGACTCTTCTCCTTGGAACACATCGCTAACACTGAGATCTCTTTTTAAAAAAATTTTTTATTTATTGAGACTTTACCATTACATGGCACCCAGGGAACAATCTCAGCAGCTCTTCACTAACTCCTGGGTAACAGGTGAAGGTGAGGGGATCAGCCAATTCCTTGTGAGGCTGGCAGGAAAGCTTTCTCTGGGCAATTTATCCCAAAGCTGGTACTGTGGGGTTTTGCCTTTCCTGGAAGAGACCTCAGCAAGGGAAACTGTTGCTGATAGAGCTGTGGGTTAGACAGGGTATTTTGGCAGTTCTGGTGATCCTAATAGCAGCAGCCACTGAGCCAGCTCCCTTTGTATTCACACTTGCAAAGCCACATTCCCTGGACAGAGGAAAGGACAAATATATGGCGGCACACAAGCCGTACGTTTGTCTGAAACTCCCACAGGAAAAGGAAGGCAGGATGGGTGACAGAAATCACTCCTCCTTCCACCCTCATCTTGGGCTGATGAGGAGGGAGGGTTTTCCTGGGTGATCCCCCAGCCCACCGGGCTCACTCTGTAATTCTGCGCCAGATTTCAGGATCCTCGTTGGGAAAAGCACCTCGCAATTACTGAGAGGGCCAGTGGCAGAAGTCCCAGCCAGGGGCTAGGTGGGGGAGCTCTCCCCGGCCTGTCTGGGCTCCCTCGCAGGTGTCTCTCTGTGCGCCGTCCCAGGCTGCTCACCCACTGACTCAGGATACCAGACGTGTTGGTCGAGCAGCGGAGGGTAGTTTCAGGGGCTGTTGCACCTGACCCCGTAACAGAAGCGGTAGTTGCAAAACCAAGCAGGTCTGGAGGGCAGATGAGCCGGCCTCCTCTTCAGATGCCTCGTGTTCGTTGTGCAACGGTTGGTGCACCTTCGCCCACCCACTCCTCCAGGTGGGGAGGACCAGCGACCGCCTGCCCCCGGGATCACGCCACTGCTCAGTGCAGGCGTGCCTCAAGTGTAGATCAAATTCTCCTCAGCATTTGGTTTCTTAAGAGCTGAACTGAGGGTGTAGTTAAGGCCCAAACTGATATGGGTAAGCAACCTTTCCATCGAGGTCAAAAAAATAAGTTGCCTTGTATTGCATGCCCAAAGGAGTTTTCATGATGAAAGCGGTCTCCAGAAGCCCAAGCAATGGGTCAAGGCCCTGCGGTGTTTGGTGCTGAACGAAGGCAGAGCAAACCATGTCCCACTTCCCAAAGACTTTCACTTCCAACTGTTTCTGTGTTGCGCAAGGGCACTCAAACCGCTTCTGTCCCCCCAGCCCAGCCAACCCATTTCATAAGCCCAGGATGGGCGCCATCAGTATGTTCACCAGACTCGAATCCAGCCAAAAATCACATCCGCTGCTGGGCATGAATGACTCAATTCACTCTTCCATAGTTTGGCTATGCTCCAGGTGGCATTTGATGGCTTGTCTCTGCCTCTGCATCACCGTGAGGGTGGTGGCACGAAGAGATTTTTACCAAAGGTTCTGTTCAGTGGAGAAGGTGAAAATGCCTGAGTAATGGCGAAGTTTTGAGTCAGAGATGCTTCCCGTGCCAATGGCTCTGGCCTACCAGCCTGGCATGCCTCCTGCATGCCTGCCTGGGGAAAAACGTCTGACAAAAAAAACAAGAAACAGGGAGGGAACCTGTCTTCCCCCTGCCAAAAGTAGAAAGGAAAAAAAAAAAAAAGGTGGAGAAAGGCTGGATCCCACAAAGAGCAGAGTCCTGAACAAATGATAGCTCTCATATTCCCCGCGGCTTTGAGGCTTGGAGTTTTCAAAGGTGTCTGACTGCATTAGAAGATGTCCCACCAAATTTCAACTGGCACCTCATTTATTTAAGGTCTTTTAAAACCCTGCCTTTCACAATCCGGCACCAGCCCAAAGCTTCCTTGCTGTTTTGAAACATGCGCTGTCTGCGTGTCGACAGCAGCCTTGCCGTAAATCACATCCATCAGGCGCTGGAAAACGCCTCACCTGTATGCTGACCATCCACCGCCCCCTGCACTGAATTCCATCATCCCAAATTTCTCAGCAGCTGGAATCAACTAACTCTGTTTTTTCTCATTAAACCAACCTACTGGACAGAGGTTTCCTTCTTTGCCCCAAAATCTGGGACTTTTCCAACCAGGTGCAAGGTCCAATATTTGTTTATTCTCTTGGACAAGTAACAGGAGCTTTACAACGTGGGACAGAGAGGCACTCCCATTCTGGCGGGGATGTGCAGTGCTTGTTTCTACTCAGGATGACCAGACATGTCATATCCTTAAAATGGGACACTGGTATTGAGAGCAAAAGTCCTTTTAAAATAACGCTCGATGTCGGTAACACCATATTACTTATACTCATGTAACCATGTAATAATTACAATTCTGCTCATCCTCTGGTCATGGGACCTGCTTTTACTGGCTGAGGTAGATGGAAAGTAATACTGAAAACTCTCCCAAGTATTTTCAAAATGATCTCCCTGTGGCACATGCTGCATATCTGGAGTCCATGATGGCACAGTTTGGTATCAAGTATCCATAGACCATTATTCTCACCTGATCGTCACATTCTCAAACTTTGATCAAAAAGGAGACAGAAGTTTTCTTGCCTGGCCTCCACTGGCATTGAATTAGTGCAAAATATGAGATACATATTTATAAAAATTATTTTATTTAAAGAAAATCTGTGGAAAACCCATCTGCACAATTGCATGTGTCACCCTCACACATCCTACAGCTTTTGATTCATAATTAGCAAGGCTTAAAAATAATAAGAATTAAAAAACAAAACAAAACAAAACAAGAAAACATAAAGCCGAGCTCTTTAGTGGCCTTAAGACTGCTCTGTTTGAGGCTAGGGCCTGTTGACTAACATAGGAGACATTGGGAATGTAGGTTAGGATCCAGGTTTATCATGATACTGGAAGGGCAAAATAAAATCCCAGTTTTGCCAGCTGTACAGATTGTCCTGACATTCAACCCGAAGTCCTCCATGAAGAGGCTCTGATGTTGATCAGTATCTATGAAGACGAGTCCAAAGTATTACTCTTATCACATTTCTAAGATGGAAGGTTCTTGCTAAATTGACTTTTGCATGAAGGGCACCAATTCCTGTCTCCTGAATTATTCACACAATTCTTGACCTGAGAATTTTGCGCTGATGGAAACTGAAACCCCAAAAGCTTTCGCTCCTCGTGATAGGGCAGAACCAATCAGAAAGGACCGATCCGATATCCAGAGGTCATGGTGAGTCCTGCCAGTCCAATGTCCTTGAGCGGGCATTAGAAAAGACTATCATCAGCAGGGATTACATGCGTTTGCCAAAAACTCAACGTTGAAAAACCTCCTGAACATCCCGAACCAGTCACGGTAACCTCCATACGGAGAAGGCTGACAAATCGTTGTGCTCTGAACTTTCAGGGTGCTCTTTATCATTGTGCTCTGAACTTTGAGGGCACTCTTTACTGGTTTCCTTCATACAAGGCAGTTCACTGTGAAGATGTTAAGTATATTTAATCCTCATTAAGTGCTTGGGTATGACAGCAGGGAAAACTTATGGACTTGTTTACATGTGATAACAGAATCATCTGAAAACCACTAGACCTCCAAATTTAGATCTGAGGTATGTGTAGAGACACTCATTTCAGTTTAGCCCAAGCCGGATTTTAACTGATGTCAACGTAGGCAACTTCAGGCAATTCTGAATATACATGATCAATCCCAGAAAGCCAATGCTGGTTTATCTGAGTTGGTTTCCATTTGCACCTAAAATGATGCAATTTTTTTATGTTGACAAAGTCAGATGTGATGGGTAGATTGGGGAAGCTATTATTCATACCCCGACATAGGAAACCGTGTGGGAGATTTTCACCCCAGTAAAAGGCTACGGTTTGCAGAAGCTAGCATCCAAAACACAGAATTGCAGCAATGTAAGGTGAGACCCAATGCAAATGCAAATTTTTAAGGCTTCAAACATTTTGGAAATATCTTTCATTGTTTTGTACTGCTCTAAGCCTCCCCTTTGCAGCCCCTACACAGTTGATGACCTGCGAAATAATGTGTATAATGCAGCTCCTGGGAAGTCTCCAGCCTGCATTTTAGATCAGATGACTGATGAAGTGTTTGAATTAAGCTTTAGATCCATGTCTGAACATTAGAAAACCTGGAAAAAGTCTGAATTTTACTATCCCAGTGCTTATCATTTCCATATTGCTTCACAAGAAAGTTGAAGCAACTTCTCTATAACGAGGAAGAGACAGGCTCGTGTTTTGGAGACCACAGACTAAAGACCTATCAAACTTCTTTTCCTGCAATACAGTAAAAGGCTTTTCCATGGAAAAGCTGGGTTTGAGGTTCTAGCGGTTACCGTAGGATATTCCTAGCTAAGAGGGAGATAAAACAAGTAAAATGTTTGCCCAGGGGAAAAAAATATGACTTTCTCATTTTATAGTGATATTTCCACTACGTATTGTTTTGCTCTCCCCTGTCCCCAGAGCACAAGCATGAAGCCACTGCACACACTGATCTCCTGAGAGCTTAGGCTATATTTAATCAACCAGACCTCTAGCCAAGCTGATGCCAATTTGAACATCTTCTAGTCAACACACACCTATTGAGATGTGACCCACTATGTGTCATGATTAGACCATGCTCCAAAATATCATCCCGTAAAACCTTACTCATTTTTCCGAACAGCTGCAATTTTCCTGGGCCAGAAGAGCTCTTGTAATCAGACATTTGCTGGATGCACACCATTCCTAACAGCTGTTATTCACAGTCTTAGGACTTTGGTCATTTACACAAGACCTGAAATCACAGGTCAGCCCCTTTGCCTCCTAAATGAAATAAAGTTGTTCTGCAATGGGCAATAGGCAGTGAGACTGTGTGTGAACACCTTGCAATTGGATAAAACATAAGGAAAAGCCAATGCTGGCACACCTGAAACAGTTTAGCTACAGATCCTCACCCAATGGCCTCTTATTTCAGAACAAAGATGTAACAGGAAAAACATCAAGATCCTAAGACTAATTGGCTTTTTATGAAGTATTGTTTTTGTTTGAAAGACCTAGTCAGACTTAGATCAATGGGCCTTATGAACAACGTAATTTAGTCATGAACATGGCATGACCAGGACTAGCTCAGGGCACAGATCTGTGCCCCCAGGACACCCGTGTCCCTCTGCACCAAGCCTGGAAGAGGTCACTTTTCTGACACTCCTGCTAAGGCTCCTGAAGCTTGTGTTATCTGCCCAGTTTTTCATCTGAGTCCTCCAGACCTGAAAGTATGTGTCTATCATCTCCTTTGTGAGCAAACAGAGCCTTTTCCACTCCTCACTTGGTATCCTCATGGCTTTGCACAATGAGACTGAAGGAGTTTAAATGACAAGCTTTCACTAGGAGCTGCCCATATGACTGACATAGCCCCTCCTGGCTCTCCTCAGATCCTCTTCTGAAGGAGGGGTGCTGTAGAGATAGCAATGCACCAGCTGTGCACATCTGCAGTGCATGTGCTTCATTTTCTTCACCTTTTGAATTACACATGAGAAAAAAAAGTGCCAATAATTATGATCATTAAGCAACCTCCCTGTTTCACTTGCCTCCTCTCCTTGTGGCCTTGCCTGGACACTGAGCATACATAGTCTAGGAGGTTATGGCTGTTGCAGCATCAGTAGTGGCTAGTTACGAATTACACAAGCACGGTGCACTGAAGCCTGTGTTTTGGCATTTTATCTTTAGAAGAAGCCATTACTTTTGACATATACAGCCAAATAACGGAATGTTTAAAAATAGCCCAACTCACTTCCACATCCATTCTTACTGTAGCCATAGCCTTCTCAGTCCTGTCCCAATCTCCAAACTTTCCTCTCTGCTTCATATGTGCATGTCAGACTTGCCAGTACTGGAGAGATATTCATACTTCACAAGACTCTGTAGGCACCAAAAGCTGGATCAGTTGATGTGAGATGTTGCGATGGAGAATGGGAAAGAGGGGAATGCCATTAGAATCCAAGGTCCACGCAGCATCCTGCACTATATATATACACGCCATACGTATGCCTTTTAGGATTCTCACTACTTCCAGCCACAGGAAAGAAATGAGAAGCAGCTGCCCAGCTTGTGGAGGTGACAACGAGAACATGTGACCAGAATTAGCTCCACGCTGGCAATGACGATTGCTAGGACTTTCCGGTCCAGAAGAGCTGGCTGCACGTGACAGTGCACTGCAGAGCATAAGTGACCTACAAGAGCATCCCCTCCAAATGTCTCCGTCTAGGAAAGCTTAGCTGGACACAATTTCTTAGGTCACGTGATGACACACAATCCCTGAGTTAAAAAGAGGTGGAAAGTCAGTATTGTCATGCCACAGCCAACCATCAACTCAAGAGAAAAGTCAAGGTAGAAGTCGTCTGGCTTCCTGCAGGTTTTTTGGAAGCCAGCAGCTGAACTCACCTGGCTTTTAGAGCATGCAGATAATAAGGAAATAATGGCATTTAAAAAAAGCTGTTTTTTTTTTCAGAGTATAATTTTAATGACAAAAAAAAAAACAACAACAAAACCAACCAAACTCCCCACAAAGACTTTCCCCACTCCCTCCCCACCCTCATATGAAAGGCTGCGCATCATCTGTTTGGTCTACCCCGACAGAGCAGACAGAAAACAGAACATGCACTTAGTAGATAGAAAGTTATTAACCTCTCAAGATACTGTCTGGAATCAGAATTTGTTGAGTAAATTGCATATTAAGCTGAATACTGCTGCTAACTGAATACAGCCTGATTCAGAGCTTTAAATAAATAACTTTGCATGGCTGGAGCAGTAATTTGGAAGGACCTATGAGAGAAAACCATTCATATATCAAGTCCAGGTGCAGGTCTTTAGCTGTGGAGGGTGTCTTACACTTTGGATGATGGTTGCACCCCTCTAAAATCTCCACAAATGTGTCTGTTATTGCCAGGGTGTTTTACTGAACCACTGTGCTCAATGGGGAGACTCATTTCCTCAGCTTCTAAAACCCATACACTAAGCTGTGCTGTCCCCTTTTTACCCTGGTCCTGGTGCTGTGAACATCCTTTTTTCAGGGGTTAAGCTCTCACTCTTAGCTCATACCCCCAGAAGCAACTATTCCTACATCTCTGTGCATGCCTGGGAAGGCACAAAAGAAAAAAAAGAAAAATTAATGCAAATAAGCAAGTTCATAAAATAAAGTTTTTATACCTTTTTTTTTTTTTCCTTTTCCCTTATAAAGGGAGCATAAAAGAGGTATCAGGTGTGGTCTCCTATCTCTAGTTTACACTGATAGTGATCCTATAGCTATTTAAGTTTTCCATTTCCCTCAGTAGGACTGGCTCAGGCGAGGCCATGGGACAGGCACAGTGGTTTGCCACACTGATAAAAACTGCGCTGGCACAGTCCAGGCAGGTGACATCTGACGGCAAGTTTCAGAAGTCACAACGGGTTTACCCTCAGCTGTTGGTAGCGTCCCAAATGTCTGCAAGGGCTGGCTGCTCATGATTTCCCTGTCAGTTTGGGATGACAGTCTCCTGACTTCTGAGCACAGGCTGTGACCTAGGGTTGTAGCCAGAGACACAAAAACTGTGTTCATGTCCAAGATGACATGACGAACAGCAAGGTGCATCTGCAGACATGAAAACAGCGCAGCCCACTAAAAGCAGCAGGAAAGTTTGGCTACTTCTGCTTCTTTTCAGTCTTCCAACACTCCCCTACCTCTTTGCACCACTGAGAAACACTCTGTATTGATTATGCTGACACTGACAGCAGAGCTGGAATTTTTTTTTTTTCTTTTCACATCTGAGATGAGAAAGTGGGTTATGATTCATCTCACACAATCTGAGTCAAAGTGATTCCTTAAAAAATAAAGAAGAGAAAAAAAACCACACAAATAGTTTTGATGCATTTCTATCAGAAGAGAGCAGGCTGGAGAAGAGCGCCCAGCACACAAGAGAACCCTGCTTAATTCTCTTTCACCACATTTCACTCAGATAAAATCTGGCCTTCCCCCCCCCCCCCCCCCCCCCCATAGCTAAACTTCAAGTGACACTCAAAATACCCCCAAAAGTTACTGGCAAGACACTAACCACCATATCAAAAATGACAGCATGAGGCAAATGCCACCAGAAGAAGAAATAATAAATGCCACACCATGCCCCCGCCCACCCCCATGGGATGCTGCTTGCTAGACTGGAAAGTAACAGATTACTATGGTGAATTATCAATTTTCATAACAGCCATGAACTATCTAAATGCTAAAGTGCGATAGCATTAGTGGGTACATTATATTAACAGCAGTTAAGATTACCAAGTGTGGTCCTGGAGCGCTTTTTTTCCCCTTTCTTATTTTCGCAGCTGTGTTATTAACCCTGGAAAATAGGGCCTGTGATCTAAATGCTGGGAAGAGCCTTCAGAGAGTTGTGATTTCTCATCAGACAAGGCTCACAAGCCCATCTGGTTGCTTTTCACATATAATAGGAGTGAGGCCGTGGCTGTGGGTAAGGCACGGGACTTGGAGGAATTCTAGGCTCAATTCCCACTCTGCTACTGTTTCTCTGCGTGACTCTGGGTGACTCAGCTCAGCTCAGCCAGTCAGCCCCTCATTTGTGAATTAAGGACAATAATAATTTCCTGGTCCTTGCTGTATTTTCAGCTTGGAAGCTCAGAGGGATGCATACTGTTTCCTCCTTCATGGTTAATTTGCACATAGTGCAGCACGACTGCAGTCTCACTAGCAGGCCTCAGATATCGCTGCAGTACAAAAAAAAGCCACGAAATAACATGGAAGCAACGGCAAATTTACTGCAACCAGCTTCAAACAATAGGTGAGCTGTTTTCAGTTGTAAAAAAGCAACAACAAAAAAGGTTCTTCTGTGCCAGGTCATGTGCATAACTAACTCTAAACAAAGAAAAATGAAACTGTTTTCATGTCGCTGGAACAAAGAGTTGGCCAAGACTGCATGGTTGGAAGCGTGGTTTCTAACCCCAGCTCCAGAACTGGCTGCCTTAATATCTCTAAACAACTCAGCCTTAAGTTATGACCAAAAAAAAAAAATAAAAAATTTTGTGGCTTAAAACACTCCAAAGCACTATCTGAAGTGAAAATTATTTCTATAAAACTACAATCCAGAGAAACATTCTCACTCCTTCATAGACACACAAACATACAGCCCCTTTTAAAATACCTGTCAGTGAGAATTTAGTGATTATGGAATCCTGGGTGGAAAATCCTGGTTTCACTTGTCTCCATACAACAGATCAAAGAGGAGGAGAGGGAGAACAAACCTTCTCCATCCCACCTGCTCCTAGGCTAACAGTCTGTCTTCAGCTCCTGGCCTCCTCGTGGAGATTCCCAACGAGGGGTCCTCCGGGTGCCACGATTTATGTTTTTGGTGAGGTGATGACGTACCCACAGAGAACCCCCCTGAGACCAGCCAGCTCATTTCATATGGGGCAGGAAGCAGCCATAAGGTAGGTCACACTTTCGGTTCTTAATGACCTGAGTTAGCTACGGACTAATGACCTGTAGACGAAGTCTTCATGGCTCATTATCAGTTCTTCAGCCATTTCAGTCCACATACAGTTCAGTTTGGGCATGTAAGTTTATCATGGAACAAGCTGGATTCTCTTTCAACTGCTTCTCAGTTCAAGATAGAAAGATTTACTTTGTTTGCAAATACAAGCTATTAACTTTTGGGGTTTTGAGTATTAGCCTCATCTTTGGCCAAAGTCTTTTCAGAAGGAGACTGAGCTTTGCTATCCATTTGTACAGCATCTAGCACAGTAAGGGCCCTGTTGCAACATAAGAAATGACTTCCAACTTCACAGAATATTTTTTTTCATGGATATGTTCATTTTTAAACACGCTGAAGAAATCTTGTAGAACAGTGCTGTACTTTGGAAAGACATTTCACTATCACGTTTCACCCCTCTTCGAAGACACCAGGAAATTGTCAGCTTTCATTTTCTGACTGTTGCTTCAAAAATAATTCCATTCACAACCTGAAACCCACCTTTGTTTCACAGCACATAGGTGATCATCAAAATCCCTTTGCTAAAATGCTAGCTTGGTACTCTGCACTTATTCTCCATTAAATGACTTCAGCATCAAATCAGTTCTATTTAAAAGTAAAAAATATGTCTAGATTGACTGCCAGCAATTCAAGCTGAACGAGGGACTTAAAAACACCAAGGTTGTCATGCTGCCTTTTACCTGCTTCAGCTGGCATTTTATCACCTACAGCAACAACGGGTAATTTTATTTTTGACGCAAGATTTAGACCACATCTGTGAAGCAGTGCTGGTCTCTGAGGTGACTGTACTTCAGAAACACTCATGATGCAAAGTCTCGTCCACTCTTGGGTAGATATGAAAAGAAAGAAGGGAACACGAGGCTCCTGCCTCATGGCACATATGGGTAGCAGGTGCTCAAGGCTCACAGGAGTGCAGCCTCTCCTCAATCCTGACTGTTACATCTGCTCGATCTACATTAAGGGACATACGCTCAAGACTTTACAAGACTAAGATCCCTAGAATAAAAAGATATGGGTGCTCGGCTTTCCAAAACATTTTTCCCACAACTACTCCACAGGAGGATGTGGACTCCATCACTAGCAGGAATGATCAAACTTTTGCACTCTTTTGAATGCTGAAAAACAACTTAAGTCAGTTCACAGGCTCTGCATCCATGTTTTCTCATGCCTTACTCATGGCTGGAGATAAATGCATGCAGACATGGTATGCTTTGCTCTCCAGTCACTCATGGGGCTCCTCTTTTTCACTCCGCACTTGGAACTGTGGGCCAACTGTAGTCATTGAGACTACCTGTATAAATTCACTCTCAAACCCCTACCTGCACTTGCTGTTCCAGCAGTCACAGGACTCCCTGAAATAACGTTAGATGCGGGTGGCAAGCACTGAAAGAAGTGAGACTGAAGAAACAGGCTCTGAAAGCCATTTACCAGGGTAATTAAAGCCCCTGGGGAGCAGAGGGAGGATGTTTCCCCTTGCGGCAGGCCACAAGAGGGCAGCTGGATGCTGATGGTACTGCACCACGACCTACCCGAGTGCAGGCTGCTCCCAGACACTGTAGCTTGAGTGTAAATGCTAGAATATGGCTTGAGCATAAAAGACAATAACTTGAACTACAGTGGAGAAAAGGGTCCCCATTATATGTACGCTTTTCCTGCTTTTGTGAGTGGTTACATAACAGAAAATGACTGTCAGCTCATCAGTTGTTGAAAATCTAACCTACTATTTTCTGACCCAGATGTTGTTCAGATGAGGATGTATGCTCTCTTGCACCAGAAACCCTGCCTTTAAACAAAAGACACGATGACGCATCATGTTACATGGCAAAATTACAATGCAATTATGCTCTTTTAATAATAGTTGCATCTTTTAATAATAACCTTTTCAGAAGAACCTGGCAAAATACATCGACTTTCATTTTCCTTTTCTGGTGGTAATTCAGATGAAACTAAGAGGCTACCTGAGCAGGCAGAAAGGGATGTCTTGCAGAAATACCGAGTGAAGACAAAAATGTGATGCAGACCACGTATGGTTTAGAGACACTAGAACTGTTTAGCCCACAGAGCTATGTGAGGAAACAAATACACGACGAACTGAAGGAAGCCATACCTGCACAATCTCTAGTGAGCCTTCTCATCTCCAGCTTCTGTGAACCCATCACAGTCTTTCCCATACCTTCCTTGGTCTGCTACCTGTTAACCTGTGTCCCATACCTTACTTGGTCTGTTACCTGCTAACCTGTGTCCTGCTCCTCAAGCAGCAAAATGAGGGGACACCATTCTGACATCAGCCATTCTGACATCACGCTTAGTGCAGACGCAAAGCCAGTAGGTGGAAAGGTTGACAGAACAGTGACAGGTTCAATCCTGGTGGCACTTATCGTTCTTTACTGTGACACTGCACCTCAAAGAACTGTTGGAGATGAAGGCTTCTCCATGGGGGATATTCACAGAGCTGCTGCTGTGAATCAGCTCCTGTCTGAAGGACTACGCACATTAAGTGCACTGAAAATTGGGTGAAAGGGCAAAAATGGAGTTTGCAGAGGTAAACAGATCTGCTACAGGTCTCACAAGAGGTCAGGATGAGAATCAGGAAAGGAAGCCAAGCATCCTGCTTGCTAGCCTTGCTCCTCACCATGCTCTGCACCACCTCTACCATTGCTGAAGTCAGGACGTAAGGTAAATATGAAAGAAGAAAACTGTATCTCCTGAACTGTTAGCTCTGAGACAAATCGAAGTCCCTTTATTGCACGAATTGAGTATTTTCAACAGGGCCATCTCAGTATCTCTCTTCTCCCCATGTGCATCCCTACACTACCTTGGAACTACAAGAGGAGACTGCCATGTTATCAAGTACATAAACTGGTGGCTACTTTGGTAGCTCTGTGTGCTTACGGTAAAATGCCAGTGAAAGTTTCTTCCCACCAGTTAGGGAAACTCCTCCGTTGTGGGGAGTGACTCAGCTGGGACATAGTCCAGAAGGCAACAGGAGATGAGGGGCCCCGATGGCAATTTTCCAGTCTTAATCAGCACTGACTGCATGGCGATAGAGACTGATAAGCTGCCAGAAGTCATTTCTTTCTATGAGATTTGAAATGGTGGTCCAGAACAGTTGTGATCTTTGTGTGTGTGTGTGTGTGTGTTTTAAAAAATGCAAAATCAGGGGCTGTAGTTGCCCACAGTGGCCAACAAAACACTTTGATAGTTTCATCCTAATCTCCTGTAAATCTCCGTTTCTCCTCTTCCACCCTTATTCAATTTCCACTCCACACAGTATTCTATTTTTCCCTCAACATGCCTATCTGTAATCATGCATTTAGCAACTGGAAGAGCTGTGATAGAGAGAAAGCATCCTTACAGCACAGTGCACAACACGTGGGAATCCTTTCTAATAAAAAGGGATTTGATTAAAGACTGCCAACTACCACAGATCAGCAACTGAATCAGCAGTAAAGAGTAGCCTAGACTTAGGAGACTTCAATTTGCTGATCTGCCAAGGACTTCTGAGGAAAAGTCACTCCATAAGTCATTCTGTAACCTACAAGAGGGTAGAAGGTGATATAGACCAAAGATCAGAGCTCTTGGACGTAGTATAGTAGAGTGGGCTTTCAACAAAACGGAGTGAGGCAGAATAACCAGCATGCATGTTTAACTCCTAAAATATATATTTTTTAATTATGTTACTCAGTTATGATACTTCTGTGCTTAAACCTTGCCTTGTCAGTGGCAGCTAGAGGATTTCCCAGTGAGTAGATCGTGGTGGGGCCCTACGTCTAGGCAACAAACAGCTGCAAACTGTGATCTTGCTGTTTCCAAGTGTGCCTACAGCATGCTGCTTCCTGGCTTACCACGCACCCTGGCTCCTCAGGAATGCAGCGTGAACCCTGCCATGGTGCCAGTTGTGTGTGCTTTGGTCAGCAATCGCTGGCTAGAGCAGTTTCCCCGTCTCTGAAACCACCTTCAGTGATTTGCACCCAGGGAAGCTACTGAGAGGTGCTGTGGTGAGCACAGACGTGATGGAAGTGCGGGTTGTCCAGCTCCTGAGCTCAGCTCACCCAGTCTCCAGCAGCACCAGCTGGTATTTCCAGGGCAACGAGCCTTTAGTGGCTCCTACTCCTCTTCCCTCCCCAGGAGCCCCCACTCTGCCCACGCTGAAACAAAATAGCTTGATTGCAAACCAGAGATACAGAAAGTGAAATTGCAGAAGGAAGACAGTTACAGAAAAGACCCCAGAGTGCTGACGGGCCAAGTAAAATGACCTTTCTTCAGCCTGACAGTTCAAATGTAATTATTCCAACAAATTATTTTCATGACTTAATATAACGCCTTGCAGCTTTCTAGCAAGGTTAATTAGATTCCTCAATTCAAAACCTATCTGTTCTTAACCAACTTTTAATATGCTGAAATCCAGTTTTCTAAATTCAAACTAATAAAAGTGATTAGCTGACAGCTATCTGGTATGCTACAATTACCATGGCATTTAGACCTCAGGCAGAAGATATTTAATGCAAATCAGAGTCAATGTCTCTGTCCATTTGTCCTTTTTCTGATAATTGTATCAATGTGCCATATGAATCTTGTACAATCCACGCTACCATGCTAAACAAATAAAGAACAAAGGCAGAGATACTGGTTCAGACAGTTAACCAAAGTTGAAAGACTCTTTTTTTCCTCCCACACTTAATTTCTTCCTTCCGCATGAGCATGAAGTTGTGGAAAGGCACTAGGCTGACAGCTCAAGTAGATGGGTATTTAGCTCTGACATAGCCAGAATTAGTACAGAACTCCTGGCCTGCACTGCCATATCAAAAAGCCTCAACCATTGTGATCCCAGAGATCATTTTCCCCTGAGAGTAGCTTGGGCTGGAACAAACCTAAGAGGATGAGGGCAGACCACCTCTTTGATTTTATCCAACCATAAAAAGCAGTTGTGCCCCAGGACTGCTGGTTTTGTTTTGCGTTTTTCTTGGTAGGTATATAATTAGTTGTGGCTATGCTTCCCAAATTGCTGCATGGGGCACAGCATGCTTAGAGAGCTGACGAGGAGTTCAGCCCTACATGCAGTTCATCTGCACATCAAAAATGCCAAGGCTGGAAACTGTTTCAGAGATGACCTTCAGTGGCATAGATTTAATGCAATTAGATCGGTCAGGTGCAGCTTGTAATTAAGCATCACCTGCCCAAGATAGGACTAAGGTTGTTGGGTTTTCATCTTCCAGTTTGCATCATGCATCGCTCTTTGACCATGCTACTGCTTGTAACAACAGCACTCTTAAAATTTCTGTATGATGTGGAAGCTTCTTTCCATCTCCTGTTCTCCTGCAGAATTAAGAGCTATTGGCATGGCATTGGTCTGACCTCCCATCTGATAGCTAAACTGATGACCTAACATTGAGAGACTTTATGTTCCAACCCTCTGAGCTATGCATCCTTTTTGGAAGAAAGAGCTTTGATGTACCACACTCCCAAACGGAGCAGAGCCATCTTAGTGATACATTATTAGTCTGCAAAACCCTAGCATTTCAGCTTCGTAAATACAAGTGCTAAACAAAACTAAAGCTCCACTTCAGGAAGCAATTTCTGAGCTGTGAGGAAAATTAATCACTAGAACAGCTTATCAGGGTAGGTGGTTGACTCACCATTGCTTGAAGTCTTTAAGATAAGATTAGATTTTTTTTAATTTTTTTTAAAGTCATGATTCAATCAAGCTTTCTGGGAGAAACTGAGACTAGGACATTGGGCTGTATAATGGCAAGGTCCTTTCTGACCTTGGATCCTGTGAGTCTTCAAATTCTTTGTTCAACTTGACTACTTTCTTGGGCTATAGGAAGAGTGGGGTGGGCTTCAGTCCGGCTCCTGCCACTTACGGTTCTGCATTAAAAAAATGACTGTAATCAAATCTCATGCTTTAGGGCCTCAGCCATTTGCCTGAAGGGAGCAGGAAAAAGGTTTCTCCTTTTTGCCTGCCCACGCTAATAGCTAAATACATGTTATGTTTGTTCGGTTGCCGTTCCCCTTTTAAAACACCAGAGAGTGAATGCAAATGGATATGGGGCAGAGACGAAGTCAAATGCAGCAACACAGAAAATGCTCTCTGGTTATCCTCCTTTCAGTAAGTTGTTCTCGCTTACATCTCAGATCCGTGCTTCTCATCAGCTGATGTTTATAGAGAGGACATTTTGGCTGTGAGGGTGGAGGCCATGGAAAGCAGAGGGTACTGATGGAGCACGGGGACTGATACCTACTGCATCTCACAGGGCAATATTTATCTGATGAGAACATCTTGACCTTCTCATGTAATCAGATCCTTGTCACTGCCAGATCCTGTCTATTAGCTAAACCTTGGTCCTACCTGTTTTTCAATTACACAAAACCACTGAAGTTTCTTTAAGCCAGAAATGCTTTTGTCCAACCAAAATCTATAACCAATAGACCTATGGGGCAATCTAAATGAAATTTTTCAGAATTGCTAAAATAAAGGAAGGCAGAGAAGACAAAATGAATGGCCTCCCCTAGCATTTAACTCTACAAACTAAAGCAGTTTGTTTCCTAACAATTCTGTCAGCCAGGCCTGTAAGAAACTAAACACACAGGCAAGATGTATCAAATATGCCCAAGTCTCTTGACTTTAATGCAGAGTTCAGCCTGTACCACCTGTGTTTCATGTAGAAGTAAGATATGTATTTTATCCCTATAGATGTCTGAGATAATTCAGTTATACACCATTTCAAAAGGAAATCAACTGCTTATCTTTCTGCCAGGCAAGGAAGATGACATGGTTATACCCAATCGGTTATACTCAATCAGTCCAGATTTGTCTTCCTCATATTTGCTGGACCCGGTTCTGGGCTAACGGGTGTCCATATAAAACTAACCTGACTGACTCAAACTGGGTTTCCTTTTAATCTATGGCAGCATAGAGAAAATGAAAATCCATGCCTCAGAAGCAGAACGCATTTACATTGCCAGGCTTTCTGCAGATGAAATGAGAAGGGAGGAGTGGGGCAGGTGACCAGTACAGCATGCAGCACCTGAATTCGGCCTGGTAATACAGAAGCTGGGTACAGGTGGTGTCAAAATGAACCAGACATTAAAAAATTCCACTTTATAACCAGGAAGACTGTCAACATACAGCAAGTGAGCATGAGATTTATGCTGAAATTACAGAGGAATTCCCATGGATGATTACACTTCCAGCCCAAGCATGGAAAGCAAATCTATCAATAGGAATGTCACTACATTAATAGTGCAGCTGTCATGCTTTCCTGTTACCAAACCTGGTAAATACAGAAAGGGGCTATGGACAGACTGATTTAACGTGACATAGCACTGCTCACCAAAGTAGTCATCAGAGGGAGGATTCTCCATGTCATACAGCATTTTCTTGGTCAGATGTTCCAGCTCATCCTCAGGCCTGAAGGCAGGAGTGCTTGATGCGGGTCCAGAGCTTGGATACCCACTCTAAAAAAAACAGAGAATAGTCTGTGATGTGGTATAACAGAATTCCCCTACAGTAAAAGGGTATATTGACTGTTCAGTGTTGAACTTCATTCTTTGTCTTTTTGCTTTTTTTAAAACCCAAGGGATTCATACAAGTAAACATCCCATTTAATGTAATGAAAATGGACTCCTAAAAACATCCAGTGAAGTGCTATATATCCTATTAGAATGAGAAGTACTCTGTGCCTCATAATTAGGTGTCTACTGGGTAGCACATAGCAATAAATAAAGAAGAAAATTATTCCAAGGATAACTTGATACAAACATTTTCCAACGCTGAAAAAGACTTTGGAAGCTTTTCAGTTTGGATTTGGCAAAAGCTTCCATCATTTAACAATGCAATAGAAGAGATGCTAGAACAATCATTCCTACAGTGGTGGAGTATATAGACAAAGACAGATAATTCCAAGCTGCTAGTTATGTTCTCTTCTTGTTTGTTTTGACACAAATCCCGCTGTTAACATTAGCGAGAGCAGGAGCTAGTCCACAGATTTTTAGTACTGGGGATACAAAGGTTTTAGTATGTGCTTAAAAATTGAGACCTCTTGGCCTTCATGTACTAACAGCTGGCATTAAATATTTAAAGTCTGTCTCAGTGAGTCTTCTCCCTGGAAAACAGCAGAAGTACAGGCATATTTTGAGAAGCACAGAAATAGTCGCATGCCTAAGAGTTTCTTAGAAGAAGCTAAGTTTGGTGTCTGCAGTGAGAAACTCGGTCATTTCAGGATTAAAAAATGCTGACAGAAGCTTTCCTTGTGTGCACTGCTTTCTTGAAAGACTTGCATGGGAAAACTAACTTATTTATGAAATGCAGTATTTCAGTACAGGAAGTTATTTAATTGATCAATTGCTCTCTTCATCAAAGATTGGACCTTATATAAGATTGGACCTTATAAGTTTCATAAACTTCTGAACATCAGCCTATAAGGAAGCACTTTTCATGCTCTTTACCTATTTACATGGGGAGAAAATGTAAGATTGTCAGAGAAACAATACATCAGCCACCTCCACCTAGCTTATACAGACTACACCTGAAATGACGAATCCTTATCGAGCCAGTCATGTTCAACAAGAACAGCAGCCTTAAAGCACTGCAAGAGAATTACCCGAATGTTTTCATGCTTTTTTCTTTCAGGCAAGAAAGAGATTTCAAATGAGACATCAGTCAATGCAGAGGTCTCCAAATGGCACTTAGCAATAATATTTCAATCACCCACTCCAAGAAACCAAACACTTGCACGTTCCTGACCTTGTCGTATTTATTTTTCTAGGGCCCGTGCTAAACTATACGCCATCACTCACCCCCCTTTGCTTGTTGACCTGACCTACCTCACATGTGCTGCACCCAGGAGTGCAGTAGCATGACTGCACTTCTTGGAAGTGCTGGATTTGCTGTGCACACACAATAGGACAGCTGTACCTGCTGCCTGCCCATCTCCTGCTCTCTAATGGAGCAGCATTGCACAAAGGAGATGATTGGCACGGTCCCCTGGAACAAAGGGCACCTGGAAAAAGCCCCATGCTGGATGAATGTCCCTGTAAGGCTGTGCAAGGTCTATCTGCCATGCGTCCAGCATCCATGACTGAGAATACAGATTGAACTGACCGTACATTTAGGTTTTCCCAGGGATGTTTTATTTTTCTGCTGAAGACTTTTTCCTGAGCAATACTCAAGGATTTTGTACCCTAGTCCAGGATTTCTAGATGCCTAGCAGTTGTTCTGAGTAAGCTGTTGAACATCTGGAAATCCTGAATGTCCGCACATAGCTCCATAAACTCTATTGTACAAATGCAACCATGCTGTGTTTGGGTTACCACAATTTCTTTTTTTTTTCGTACGGGGAGACACGCCTGTATGATGCACAGGGCTTGCACTTGCTTTCAAAGTCATGTAAGTGCCACCTTGGTGGGATATATCATTTTGGTGTGGATAAGGCCATGCGCATGACTAAGAGTTTCAGAGCCAGGTACTTGACCCAGCATACCCAGATGCCCTTGGCCAGTGCTTTGTGACTGTTTTTAGAAGGCTAGTTAACAACTGTTTCATTAGAAATAATAAATAACATAACCCTGAAAAAAAGGGTTTATTAATAAGCCAATTAAGGCTGCCAAATATAAAGCATTTAATCTTGGAAGAACAGCATTTTTTTCCTTTGCTCTCTTGTTCCTAAGAGCTGATCATGAATCTTGCCTGAACATATATTTTAACACAGCAAGTGCAGCCAAGGATTTATTAGCTTGAGAAATCAATCTGGCAACTAAGCATCTTAAAATATTATTTCATCCTCTTTCAGTTTCCGTGCAGAAAGGAATGACCATTGCCACCCCGTTGACTGGGACTTCTTCCCTTTTCACAGAGAGGATGGTTTGCCCAAGCTGATGATGGCTCCCACCCCTCTCTCTTCCCTGTTAGCGATCACCAGCGTGGCATGAACACGTGCAAGCACCACGCTCCAGCCTCTTCTGCTGGGCTCTGTCCACACAGCATCTAAAACATTGCTTTTACCCTCAGGCCTGATAACATAAATGGACCAAAACAGAAGGCATGAGCTGCCGTCTGTTCACAGAAAGGGAAGCAAGATGCGTGGAGCTGAAGTGATTTGCCACACGCAGGCTCTGAGGCAAAAACAAATCCATGCCCAGGGTACTGCGAGTCCTATTCCCTGTCTCCAGCCGCAGAGTACTTGGGCCAGACTCAATGTTGTAGACATGCTCGGGCTGGTCTCCGACCCAAGGCCACCCCACAGGCAGACAGCATCAGCACGTGCCTCCTGGCCCCGGTGCCAGCCAGGCTTTGGTGGGACACCTGCGGCAGGCAATGTGTGACCCCTCTCCCTCTCCTTCACACCGGCTTCCCACTTCTCTGGATCAGGGAGCCCATTCATGTCTGCTTCAGTAGGGGCTCTGGCTGTGCCATTTAAATTGAAAGACCCAAACCTGCAGATTTGCAGACCTGTCTGACTTTCTCTGGTTTTGGAGACCACATAGTCTCACACACACAACAAATAGGCTGCTCTCGTATTTTATCTACGTTGCACTTTTCCAAACTGGGCAGATTTCTTATCCAGTATCCACGATCAGCAAAAATAACAAATACGAACCACAATGTTAGAAAACATTTTAACTTATTTTGATTAAAATGCTATGCTTTTTTGACCAACGTTTAAGCAGTGCCAGGCACATCTTTTTTCTCCTAGCATGGCACACGCTGACTGTATGCCTCCAGGAAAATGCACTTTATGCATATGCACATGCTGCTGAGTTTGCTGGGACATGCACGCACACAAACAGAGAGAGAAAAGTGTATCCTTAGTGGATCTAGAGTGCTTGTTTCAGCAAAACAATTTCCTTCCTCCTCCTTTGTTAGGTCAGGGTAAAAATATAACTCTGGCTTTCCTTACAAAACAGAGCTATGTTGTTTATTAAACTTCCTCTATTTTTTCCTGATCTGTGCCATGATCAAGGCTGTCTAGAAATCCAATTTACTGTCTAATCTAACACAGTTATCTTCATGCATTTTCTTTTCTCCACGACGCCTCGATGCACACACTAATGGACACTGCCTGAGCTACAGAGAGCTGTGGCCCGTGCCGAATGGCAACCTGGCCTTCCAGACCCTCCGAGCATCACTCTGGCTAATCCCAGCAACATCACAGATGATAAACTGGCCCACAAAATAGAAAAGAGCCATGGTCTGCAAGCAGGGACCATACTTTGGGAGCAGGAGCACCCGAGTTTAATCTTCACTATTGCCATCAAATACAGAGCAACCTTGGGGAAGAGCGTGACAATTGTGGTTGCCTTTGCAGATGCAAATGTATTCATGAGTAAACACTGTCCTGCGTGCTTAATTAATGGCATGCCTAGGAAAATGCCAGCATCCCTAGGGTTAAACCCCATGGCAGAAAATATCTCCTGCTACAAATGAAAGGAAGTGAGTTAATCACTTGTGCCACTCCAAGCGCTGCAACAACATCTGGCTCATCTTCCTCATTAAAGTTCAGTTCCTAAAAAGCCAGGTCAAAAGAAGCAGTCGCATGGAATGGCTGCACAATTATTTTGGTACGTGGAGTTTACATTTGCTTCAGCACTTCTCTGGCTTGTGCTCTGTACTCCAGACCTCACTGGTAATCAGTTGTCTGGTGCTCTGCTGCCCAGAAAAGGGAGCTCTGGAGGCAGTGCGTTGCATGCTCCAACACAAACCTTCCCCACCCGCACATAAAGGTCTACCTGAATGGGTAAAAATCACAACACAAGATCTACAAAGACATCTGAAGATCACGCTGTCATGAATGCGCCATCACTCAGAGTACACTGTATGTGGTCATTTTTCTTGTCCATTTGCAAATGCTATAGAAGAAGTTTCTTCTCTCTGAGAGAAAATAACTTCAATTATGTGTTCCCAATTACAGAAACGTGGAAATTATCTTCTTTTCAGATGGTAGAATTAGCCCAATTTGGAATTGAAAAGCAGCCAGAAACATCTCTCACTGATACTTACTTTCCTTTTCATTTTTTTTCTTTTTGTTCATCTGCATGAAGTTAGCACTTTCCTTTCACTTCACTCACCAAAACTGATCTTCAGTTAAATAAACAGTTAAATAACATCTCAGCACATTTTTTGTTCAATGGCCTGACAAAGACCATGCTTTTTCATTTAAGTTATTGACTGTCCAAAACAATCGCAAACTTTCAGACCAAAAAATTCAGCATGGTGCCACATCTCTCATGAGCTGAACTCCCAAAGAAATATCAAGATTGCCTGCAGCTGTAATTCAGTCTATAATTAAGGCCAACTGAACCCTCTTACAGAGGAGATGCACTGGAAAAAAAATATTTTAATTCTTGATTTATTTTCCCAGTGAAAAGTCACAGCTGTCCAAGTACATACACATTCCTGAAAAGACGACTCTGCCTAGATTTCTGCCGCATGCACACTCCTGGGTTTACTTCTTCTTGAAGAATAATTTGTCACATCCCTTTGAAGAAGGTGCCCTGTACGAGGGGATACCCACCAACCTCCTGAGACCTCCTGCCCACGCAAGTGGCCTGAAAACACAAGTTTTTTGGGCAAGCAGAAGAGAGGTCTCCCTCGGGATGAGCCGGAGTGGGGCAAGACCTCGGTCCCCTCGCAGGCCACGTGCCTTGCCACTGCTTCCCGAAGCAAACCAGGAATCCAGAACGGGCAGCTCTGGCAGCAGAGCCCTCATTTATTAAACACTGGCATGCTTTGAAATAGGACAGTTTTGTAACTACTCCAAAGCTCTAGAGGATATTTTTCTTTATTTTTAAACTTCATTATTGTAACTCTATCCTCACTTAGTTATTCACACACATTCCCGTCCTATTCAAATCCTGCTAAGCTTCTAGTTTCAAAAATCTCTTGTGACAGTGTTACACAAAATATGGGTAATAATAATAATAATATAAATGAATTCTTTCTGTCTGTTTTAACTTGGTCAGCCTGTGATTCTGGCCAAATGTCTCTTTTTCCTACACTTTGAAACAGGGATGTGGACAGGTGGAAGGGGAGGCATCTCGTCTGATAGTTTTAAAAGCCAGATGATAGAGCCAGAATGCAAAATCATTAAATAGCTGAGAAGTTTCCAAGCCTTATGAAAATTAAACTGCCTATTTTGACTACCTGGAACCCAGCTTTTAGCTCACGGTTATGAAAACCAAGTCTTGGCCTCTGTGCATCGATACTAAATTCAACAGAATCACCCTAAATAAACCTTAGTTACCCTGTAAAATGGGTCTAACGATATTTCTCCATTAATTAATCAGTGCCTACAAAGCTCTCCAAGCTACTATGATGCAAGCAACTATACAGAGACTGCTTTATTAATCATCAAGCATGGTAATAAACAAGCATGACTGTTTTGTCCTTGGATTGTTTGCATTCTATTATATGCAAACAGACTAAACAGCTTTTCTTGCTATTCTTCACGTTCTCACTTATGTTTTGAATGGGGAAGGGCTGGTTGTTTCTGCTAGGTGTTAGCGAAGTTGGATAATCTGTAAACACCACTGGCTGGTGCTTGCTTCTGCGCTGAGCATGATTTTGTTAAATGACAGCTTCCACTTCTGCTGTGGAGGGTCTTTGTTCCTGCTGGACACTGCGGTTTGTTTACAATACCCGGGGTTAACAGGAGATGAGCTAGGCTTTTATGGAGCAACATTGGCTGTTTCTAATTAGGAAATGCAAAACAAACAAATCTCCAAGTAATGCATCTTTGACGTGATAACATGGAAACAGCAGATTTAAACTACATTTCAAATAAGAACACCTATACAGCACTACATGTTAATGTCCCATTGCTGCTTAAATGTATATACAGAAACAAGTGCAGCAGTACCTAATCTTGCCTGGGGCCTCCTGGCTCTATCATTACACAAATACGCTTTACCTGTCAAGGCTTTTCTCATACAGAAAGGGGAGCGGGCTATTTTGTTTCATGTTTTCCTATTAACCCTACTTACTTGGGTGGTAGACATTTTAGTAGCCAGGAATTCAAGGCACAAGCTGGATAGTACCATTGAGAGGGGGAATGAAGCATCACTGCTATGTCAGTATATGAATAAGTAAACTGCATTGTTTTGGCCCTATGTTTTTGGCTGTAAGACCTTATTCTGCTTCATAAAATTAGATCAGGAAGTCCTATGTTTACTCTTTTATTTGTTTCAAGATAGAAAGCTTTATTCTGCTCTAGCTGCTTGCCTTGCCACATGTCTTTGGGCTCAGAGTCATGTACTCTCTCATTCCCACATATCACCAGCAGTAAAGACCCTATAGCCTGCTTATCGACTCCCCTTCTCTCGATGTCATAATAATGTAAGCTTCCAGTGGTTGCCTTTAAAACATTAATTAATTAAGCATTGTATTTACTGCTATCAGCAGCTCAAAATATGCATTTCACAGCAGGAGCCATAAGCATCCATAGCAGATGACAGTCTCTAAGCCTTAGTCCCAAGCTGCATAGGGAAGTGCTGTAGATGGGCTTGAATTAATTTCTTGTCATTTTGGCTATATACCTCGGGGTACATAGTGCCATCTAGGGCTTCTTATCTGGGGAGATGATGTACAGAACATTGTTGTAAATCCACGCTAGCGCTACTGAAAGACATAGGGCTGTGGGGGTCTCTGGTCACAGCGGCTGGCACCCTGTAGTGGCTCATGGTCTCCCAACCAATCAAGCCCCATCCCTATCTCATAGGTCAAGCACGAGGACACACCTGGTGAAAATGAGAATGCTCCAAAATTTGTAATGATGAAAAGAAATGTGTTTGCTCGCACCGAACACAATTAGCCCGAACAATTCATCACCACAATAAAACCACTTTAGAAAAGGACTCTCCTTCCAAACCCCATCCTTCCACAAGCATCCCTAACCCACAAGGAAATAACTGAGCTCTGCTCTTTCTGAAGTTTTTCATTCGTAAAGCACTTCACCAAGGCAGAGCTTAACCATTCTCGCAGATGATGGGAAACGACACGACGGGCGTGCGTACACACACCTCGGGTGCAGTGCCCTCCCTGGTGGACCACAGCGACGAGGGAGCTCACCGCCATTCACCAGGCAGTGACGGGGGTTTGGCAGGGTGTTTGTTCAAGGAGCACCACCTGCCCTGCGGTTCAGGTTCGTCGCCCGCTGAAAAAATACACTCTCCCAGCTGCAGTGCCTTATCAGGTAACAAAACCAGAAGTGCTGGGGCATCACTTGTTTCAAAAGAAAAATAAATCTCACCATTTTAATGGTACTAATTTTGCATGTGAAACTTGCATTCATACTGTATTAACAGTTTAAATATAGCTTTCTTGCCAGATGCCTGAATATGCTAGAAAAGATACTTAGAATATGCAAATGGGTTTCTGTTTTAATACACAAAGAAACTTAAAATCACATCACTTTCCATCATCAAGACAGGTTTCAATCTAAGTTTTTTTCATGTGAAAACTATAACAGCAAACAAATGGTTAACCAAATGTGTTTAACCCACTATCTGTAGTCTCACTTTTAGTCAACTGTGACATGGGCCATTACACTTCCCAGGACGCCAGTGACTTAAATGAAGACTACACATTTTGCTTAACATTGAAAGACTATATATTTATATATATATATAAATTACAGTAAGAAAAAAAGCTTCTCAGACTGGAGCAGGCACTTGGTTCAGCATCTACAGGATTGGAGGGCAGGATTCCTGAATTTTATCCTCAGCAATATGCTTAACCAGTCTGATCCTGCACCCTGCTGTTTTAAATGGTCTTCAGAATGTTTGGCTGTCTCAAGAGAGTTTGAGAGCCTCAATGAACTCATGATTACAAAATGCTTTGAGATCCTTGAATGAAAGATGCTGAATGAGTACAAATTATAACTATTATTAATTATCTTTGGTTGCCAAGTTGTGCCTCCTTCCACTCAATGTGTCTACGTTTTGTCTTGTAAGATTATAATGTCTTCAAAAGAAACACTGCTCTCCCAACATGCCCCTCAGCTGCCCAGGACGTGTCTTGTTATATAAATAAAAGCTGTAAGAATGATATTAGCTAAAACAATAGTGTGGCAAAAGCAAATTATATTCCTGCAGCACTCAGAAATGTCTTCCTTTTCTCAGGACAGGAAGATTTCTCTGTTTTACTCATGTTCTGATCCCAAAATCATCTCTTCTCTGTCCCTCATGTGCAGCTGCTTTCTCCCTAAGAGCTTTGCTGTTTTTCTTTAAGGTTTGCACAGACCCCATCTCTTGAAGTGGTTACTGCATGGTCCGAAGCCGTTTTAACAACACGAGTATGAGTTCCTTTGGAAAGCAGATGGGGAGCTCCGAAGACGTCAGAGAGCGTAAGCACAGAGTACGAGTCTTCATTTGACTTTCAGCCTCCCAGGTGACTGAGTCAAGGGAGAGAAGGCAGAAACTTAACAGACTGTCCAGACAGCTGGATTCTGCCCAAGTCATATAACTGCCTGGCTCCTCAGCCAAGCCACTCTTCAAAGGTTACAAAATACATCCAAATTGATACCTTTTCTAGTGATGCAAAAGAAAAGAGAATTTGCAAATAGTAATGAGAAGACAGACTGCTATTCTTCAAAGTCAAAGGACAGCTCATTTGCTTGCACCTCAAGACGTTGCGGTGAAAGATCATGGAGAAGAGTATTAAAAGGGCAGTGACACAGCTCAAGACAATATGTAAAACAGTAAAGATCAGAATTCATTCCCTAATTTCTGCCTCAATTAGAGTGTCTCTATATTTTATCCCATCTACGTGGATGGTTGGATGGTTTTGTTGCTGGATTGCTTTATACTGAAGCTTTATTGCATTTAGAACAATTAATTCTTCTCGTGAAGAGCCCTCTCCAGGTACCTCTAGGTTGCCTGAATCCCAGCTCAGCCATCTAACATCCCATCAAGTACCACTTGCAATGACCATCTGCAATTTAATTCAAGCAGAACAATCTCCCTGGACGTGAGCAGTAACTCGCAGCAGCTCTCATACACCACTTCTACCAGCAAGCCCTGGCCTCTCCGCATCTCCAGCCCCAGCTCTGACAATGGCCTTTTAACAAAATTACCCGACTGCAGTTGATCGTAATGACCGGTCATTAAAAACTTTTCAAAGATCTCTCTCCCTTTTGATGAAACAGGGGTGTCCATCAAAAGTGGACAGTTTGCTTGTAGACAAAATGCTTTTTGCCTGTTACAGCCCAGGAAAGTGTTCAGCAGCAAGCTCGTGGTGCAGCCCGCATCCACAAGGCATTAGATGTACTTGCAGATGCTTCTGTAATGCCGAGCGCTATCAGGCACAGGGTACGACACATTAGCAGTAAGGGAAAAGGTGGTGAGACTAAACAGTCCCATCAAGAGCAGAGGGAGTAATGCACAAGAAAGGAAGCAGGAGAGAGTGAAAGGCTGCAGTTCCCAGTGAGTTTCATCTCAATAGCCTGAGCACTGCTGCTCTAGAAGGGACTTGTAGATGATGTTTCACTATCAATTACCCCAGGATAATCAGAAATAATATTTTCAGAACAAAGCAGTGCCACATTCTATACTGCACTTGGCAAAAAGGCCAGGGCAAATGCCTGTCATCTAGATGATCATTTATTTCATCCAATGTACTTATGAAAATGATCTCTCATTTGGCTCACAGCAGTAGAAATTTCTCAACAAAGTCATAATTCTCCTGTAATACAGTCCAGGGCAGTTAAGTATTACTCAGATAAAAGCTTCAAGTCTCCCTTGAAACTCTGCCCCTGCTTAGGAATTTCCCACAATCAGTGGGAGGTGGGAGCCGAGCAAAGGGCAGCAAGAGACGAGGGATGATTTTCCCTTGGAAGGAACCACGGGCTGAGGACCCAGCACATCCCACCTGGTGGTCAAATTGTGCCAGGGAGGCAAAGAAGCAGAGATTATAGGCTACCGAAAAATGCTGCAGGAAGCTTCACTGTGGGTATTAAATATTCAAGGGGTCTTTGCAACGTGCAGGCACAGGGGTGAAGATCTGAGCTGGCTGTGCTGTTGCGGTGATCCTGCTTGCAGAGAGAGAAGGAGACGGCCCTTGGAGAACAGCTGCAGGAACAGTGACGTCAAGGTCAGAGCTAGAATGAGGGCACTGGCAACATGGGGAAAGAGCCAGGGGAAGGAGCAAAACAACCTTTTCCAACGCAAAAATAACAATTAAAAAAGGAAGAACTACAAAGGCAAGAGAGAAGTGTTGGCAAAAAGAGGAAGGGCACTCTGAAGGCAGTGTGCAGTAGGGGATTTGAGACAGACCCCAGCGTTGGAGGAGAGGATGTGACGAGGCAGAGAGGAAGGAGAATAAAGTGCAACATGGCTAGGAGCTTCCAGAGCTGGCAAGAGCCCATGGAGAGCCAGCTGTGTGCACTCTGTGCATGAAGGAGGGTGGCTGAGGGAGGACCAATGTGCAATGGAGCAGTACGAAATGGAAGGATGTACTACCAGCATCCTCAGAACAGGGAACAGGCAGGAAAGCAAGAACAAATGTGAGGTACCAGCATCAGCTATTTTACTGAATCAGCTCCCCCATACAAGACCTATCCAATGCTAACCAAAAAACGACCAGTTTCAGACTATGGGATTGGTCAGATGCTTCTGGACACATGCACAACAGGACACCCGCAGGCTCACTTCACTCCCTCAGCGAAGGGTTATGCGGCATTCAAAGGGCACAGGTTCCCCTTTGCTTCCCCTGCTGCACCTACTGCGTGATCCCACATCCACCAGGGGCACACTTTCCAAACGCAAAACTACTTTGTGGTCACAATGCTCCAGATGATAAGAGCATAGGTGCTTTTTCTGTGGTGACTGTGCTGTGTCCTGCAGAAGTACCTCCGACCTCCAAGCCAGATCAGGTTTGGAATGAAGAGCACGGGGTCCTAGACCAGTGCTAGGAGCCAGAAGTGGATGCAAGGCTTCCTGGATTCAGAGCCATTCTGCTCCCTTCCCTGGTCCCCTGCTTTTCCATTGGCCTCTTAAAAAAACCCAAGACCTTGGCAGCCACACAGGCTGTGCACTAAGGGAGGGAATGTGAATTTCCCCAGCTGCAGCCTCTAAGACCACTGCCAGCCTGGGGGCATAGCCACTGCTCTGACTTGGAGACCTCATGATCTGCGCTGTTCAAGGCATGAAATGCTTGAAGAAACTTGCCCTGCTCAGAAGGCCACGCTCGAGCTGTATTTCTGTGCTGTCATTTGTGCCAGGCTGGGGCTGACTTTGAGGAGGTCAGGAAGAGCCTGATGACTCAATAAATAAGAAACACTTGGGAGAGTGAGCAGAACTGACAGCTCAACAAGATCCATGTTTAGCTGTCAAAACATTCCTCCATGTACAGAGACGCAGTGAAGAAGGCTATCCACATAGCTCCTGGGCTAGAGATGAACTTATCCCGCTAATTGGCCAAGCAGTACTTTGTGCAGGATGGGGCGCACTGGAGGAGGCGGTGGCATGTGCAATTAGAGCTGAGGAGGCCGAGGGCTGTGGCAGGACACAGCGTCGTGCCTGGACCACTTTGATGTATTTAAAAGCTCGCTTTGTCCGCGAAACATTTTCATGTCCTGTTCAACCACAACAACAGCAGCAGCCCCCTTCTGTTTTTTAATGATTAAGCAGCTCGCAGGTTGACTGAGCAAAGGCTGAAGGGGAAGAACAAAAAGATAAATATAATTCTGCTTGCAGAATTTACTTGTAGAGGATGGGCTAGACTTTCAGACAGTGCAAATCAGTCGCTCTAGGGAACTCGCTGATTTACACAGCAGCGGAGGGTCTAGCTCAGTGTGCCAAAGTGAGCAATGTGCTCAGGTGTACATGGGCTGGTTGAGAGGCACTATTTGAGTCAACGAGGTCAACGCAGGGAGAAAACCGGCTCCCAGTCTGCCAGACCAAAAGCAAGCACTGCAGACTTAGACCCCACTCTCTCTGGGGATATGGGTGATTGAAACCTGCTTCCTTGCAGGTGACACTCTAGGGCTTACTTAGCTGAAGTCCCTTGTGCTAACTGTGGTGCCCCTCTCAGTCTGGCTTTCATGAACTACCACTACCACTTCTCAGATCAGACCAAGCTGGTCTTCAGGGCTTCTTCTCTCCTTGCTCCATTTGAGGAGCCAGTTTCCCCTTGGAGCAGCCCTCACAGCAAGCGTGCCTCATCCACCTTCCTTCTCACCTACCTTCGTTTCCAAGGGTAGCATATTAAAAAAAAAAAAAAAAAAAAAAAAAAAAAAGATTTCAAAAGCTTATCTATAAAAATGCCGTGAACCTCAAACTCTTTGCAGACACCTCCCTCTTCCCCCCAAAACTACGTAATCTGCTGTCCACGTTCCCTTCCTGCCCCTCTGCATTTGTTTTACACTATTAAACAGGGGACTCATGCCCCCTCCTTGTGCTGGACACGTATTTGACAATCACCCAGGCATTTTGAGGGGGTTTGCAGTGTGGAGGAGGAGAAACAGAGAGGACAGCAAAGTGCTGGAAGACATTGCCTGGGGAGAAGCTGTAATTTCCGTCACAGAGGCTTTTCTGAGTAGGAACAAACATTTCCGAAGAATGGCTTAGGCAGAGTTGATCCTGTCTCTGAGCAGCAGACAGATCTTCGAGTGAGTTCCAGCCTTATTGTTTATGCTTCTGTGATTGTGATAACAGTTGTGACAGATTCTGCAACGGAGCTGAGCAAAGCCAGCTGAAGGCCCTATGGATCATCTTCAGGGCTGAAGCTGCTTACAGGAAAGGAAGCTCATGTGTGAAGTGGCTTTATGGTTTTGTTCCAGACTCTAAATCAAAGAAACTTTGCTCAGAAGTGGTATGACAAAGAAGCTGGGTCCTAAACAGGCACAGTGACTGCCCTTCTTTTACCGTCTCCAAAACATTGCGTCTCCAGCTTAGACTTCTGGTACAAAAGGTTGCTGGAATTCAGAGGACCCACTGTGTGGGCTGTAAATACTTGTGTTAGACAAATGAAAGGTTTGTCTTGTCCAGGTTCCTGGGAATGCTCACCTGGCACTCAGTGCTGAATCCCCACTAAAGCCTCACAGGGTGCAGTGAGCCTGGCCAGGAAGCATGCGGTAAATGAGCATGAGTGCCCCAGACAGCAAAACGCTCCGCGTGCCTCTCGTGCAAAGACCCATGTGTGTCTGCAGCAGCTGGCAGGAAAGGGAGTTACTCCAGAAACATCCATGAGAGCCCATCCCTGTGATGCCACCTTACGGGGAAAAGGAACGGCAGGGGAGCTATCTCATCTACTCGTCGCAACATCTTTAAGCCACAAGATGGTATTTACTAGCCGGCACCAGACAACATTCAAGCAAGAACAGAAAGTCACTTTCCCAGCCCTCCCTGTGAATTGCTCCCATCTGTGCAAGAGAGCAATCCAAAAGTCCTTATGCCCATGACAGCGCCGCAATCACACGCTTCGGTTTCTAAACCCAAAATAGCGCGAGCCAGACCCCGGCGAGGCTGGTACATCGCATGCAGCTGCGCTGATAAAGAGGAGACGTCGCGAGCGGCTCTCGGGGCCGCGGGTTGCTAGGGAACGTGGCGAAGCCCCGGCAGATTTCGCTGCCACTTGCTGGCTCTTTCCCCTCTTCCAACCTCGCTCGCGCTGCGCCAGCTTCTTCGCCCCGCGAGCGCCGTTCCTCCCGGCTGGAGTGCGCAAAAACAAATCTGCCGGCAACAATGGAGCGCGATTGCTCGGCGCGTGGTTCCCCAGGAAAGAAAGCACGCTGGCCTTTCATTTTCAAAGGCAGCCAGATGATGGGCTGGGGAGAAACACTTTCGCCATTTTCTCTCCGTCGCGGTATTTCGTTCAACCTGCGCCATGAGGAAGGGTGGGTGGCAAGGCCGGGTGGTGTGAGGCAGCGGGCTGACTTCGTGAGAGCTGTGCCGGCGTGGAGGCAGCGATGCGGTGCTGTGCCCTCCGTCCCCCTGCTGCTGCCCAAACGTGCTGCTCTTTGGGAAGCTGCTGCAGCAGCCAGCGCAGCTCGCACCGCTGCACCTCGTTAGCAAGGGCATACGTGCAAGGGGTGGGCTGCTGGAGAACCAGGAGAGCAGGAAAGGAAAACCTCTGCCTTCCCCTAAAAGCGCTGCGGTAAGGACAGACCAGTGACCAAGGTGGAAGCGAGAAGCTTTCCAGTATTAATCAATCTTTAAACAATTTGACTGAATGATTAGGAAATGCAATGCTCCCTACTGAGGCATTAGGGATTTATATTTACGTGTCGCTTATTTCTTTCCGCCCCGTGGTATTTTTAGCTCCCAGTTGATGTCAGGCTGGCGGTGGCTGCTGCCGGATCGATGAGGCTCTCCCACGATGGCAGCTGGGTGAGGGATGGCAGTCGGGAGCGGGATCCTGCTCGCCCCGGGAGGCTGCCTGTCTCTGCACTGCATGCAAGGCGAAGCAGCGGCTGCTTCCCCAGCCTCACCTGCACACCGAGGCTGCAGGCCTGGTCAAATGCCCTTCAGTACCAACGGGGACTTAAACTCTGAAGGCAGCAGACACTTAACAAGCCCATACACCTCCAAGAAATAACAAGAGAGAACAGATCTGGAACTGACTTAGATTGCTTCACAAACATCTTTGTCCCACGAAGGAGGAAAACACGGTATATGTTTGAGGACCTATTAAATGCAGTTAATTCTGGAGAATGAGGAAGTAGCATTTGATTTTCCTAGTAATTGCACAGCACAAGTCTTGTGTGTCCACAGTGCTTGTACTCACCATACCCTCTAGGCAAGGGGTAACTCATATAATCTCCAGGGCAGACCAGATCTGTGGTTTCCACCTACTCTAGGCTCCTGTCTTTAAGAGGGACCATCACCTTGATTATGTACTGTACAAAATACATGCAGCACAAAACAATAAAATATAAAGTAGTGTGTCAAAAGCCTAACTTCCTCCCTGAGTCCAGGTAATTTGCAATTAGGCTGCTTAGAGATAGGAGGATTTATGTTTCGTCTCAAAACCAGAGAATCTTATGCAGTGTGACAGCACACATTCTTCTTCCTTGACAAGCCAGGCAAGGGTGGCCAAGGTCTCATCTTGAACTTTGCTCAGCAGCCCAGCAGCAGCATGCCAATATGCAAATACCCTCCACGGATTCATGTTCTGCATCATGTGTTGTGTTCTACATAAACAAGGATGATTCTCACTTTATGAGGGAATACAAAAAGTTGCGTGCAAGTGTATGTCAACACAGCAGCATTCCTATAGAGAACTTGCCTGCACTGCTTCATCACCCTCCAGCAAGCCAGTGGCATGGCCTTAAAAATGTGAGGTAGTGCCAGCATCTCCTTCCTGGTCTATTTGTGCTAACAACACTAACCCACCTTCATTTCCCCTTTAGTCTACACTTCAAAAATGATATTCATCTGCAGAGACATGCTAGGTTGATACATGCCAGGCACAATTTATTCCTCAGCTCAAGCCATATGGTTCTAATAATAGTGGCTAATAAAGGAAGAGTGTGTTTTCACCTGTGATTTTTCAAATCCCATCAAAAAGTGGTGCACCACAGAACGCAGCAGACTGCAGCACAGCACATGTGCTCAGTCACATTCTGCACTGCTCTGCACTTACTCTGCTAATGGCCCTTAATTAATATGCACAACCAACTCAGCATCAAGGGCAAAGAGAAAGCGGTGCAGCTTTGTGTTTGCAGAAATTGCACCTTAAATTAAAACAAACAAACAAAGCAACTGCAAGTTTATTAAAAGTGATTTTTGGGATCTGAGCCCTGTAGCAGACTTTGGAAATAACCAGCAACAGAAGACATCAAGTTATCTAATGGGGTTTTGGCAATCATTTTACTTGCGAAATAGATTTTCCGGTAGTACGGAGACAAATGTTCAAGGCCAACCTTGACATCTTGGTCTTGGCATGTCTCAATAACCTCTGTAGTTAAAATCATCCAGTGGGCACTTCCAGGAAAAAGAGCCAGTAGATTTCTCACAGAGGAAAATCGGCAAGTAGCGACCATAGCTAACTCAATAAAGCTTAATGGAAAGGAAGCAAGAGGTATGGTTGGTATTAACACCCTGATCAAGAGCTAGGGGATTTCCACCTGATTTACTGTGGAAAAAAGTATCATTCACAAAGTCATCCACAGAGTACACACTACAACACAGCGTTTAATATAATAGCTTGGCATCATCTGACTCCAGATGAAAGGGTAGGAGGATATATTTACACTGCACATGACTCCAGCCTCCAAGAATGCCCCTCAAGGCAGTAGCAGTGTGGTCTTTTACCCAATGACACCCTTATCCTGCCACAACTGCTGCGCTCATCAGCCCAAAAGCTCACAGGGGGGAGGCTGGGGTCTGGTGAGCAATACAGCGTGCTGTGCTCCACCAGTGGGGCACTTCCAGCTGCCTCCCAAAACTCCCTCAACGAGCCTTAGGGCCAAACAAAATCTTCCAAGGGGCCTTTTTAACTGTGGAAGAGAAAACCAGCAAGTCACAGAGAGGCTGAGCTGACAGCCCCACAACAAGCTGGGGCAGCTGGGTGCCCTTGGAGATCCCAACACCACACACGTGGCCAGGGAGGACGCGCGCACTCAGGTTTCACTGTTCACCTCTGGGCTGAGCTAAAACCATGTTCCTCTGAACCAGACAAACCCAACAGTCAAGGCGGACTTTCTTCAAAGGACTGTGGTGAAGCACAAGGCCACCTCAACAGGATGCTTTTCAAGTAAAAGCTGAGCCATCAAGCTTTCATGCCTCAGCACAAAGAGGGGTTTGTTTAGGGTAACGCCAGGATGCAAATCTCCACTGAGATCTGTGTCATGAGTCCAACCTGAATGTACAAACCCACCTGATGAGACAGCTGCCTTCTCAGGGGATGCGGAATACGTAGGATCAAACTCAAATTTCATTAGATACACATTTAATTGCTCAGGGTGTCACAAACTTCAATGTTGCACCTAAAAATTAATCCCCTCCTTACTGCCGTGCTTGGTGGTTTAGCTATTTAGGAGTTGAAATCTATTGTTTTTCATTGCACGGGTGAGGAAGCCAGAAGATAGTGGAAAAGGAAAGAATAAGATGACCATCTGCATTCTCAAGCCTGAACTGAAGATTTGTTCCTATCATTCTGTGGGTCCAGATAATTACTATGCATACATATTGCTTTAAATTCAGAAAAGTTTCCCTCTGCAGTAGGGAGAAAGTGCACAGAAAGTGAATGCCAGAAGCTTACATTACTCACTTAGGGGTCCTATCTCCCGATACACATGACCCCTGTTGAAATGCATCCAACTGAGGACGCTTCTTGTTGACATCACAGAAAGAATTATCATTAAAAAGAAAGCCTTCTGGATAGGAACAAAGGAACCAACCGATAATGTAAAAGAATAAATAAAAAAATCACATTCTCAATAATCCAAGCAGCTCATTTCAAACTATATATTTTTAGTCCAAGATCTATTTTTCTCCTGTTGGCAGCTTTTGGATTTTCAGAGCAGATTCCCACCAACACCTGCTCGCTCTGCTCAGCGAGTACTAGTGAAGCACGCTAGTACTAGCTCTAGTACAACAACGAGCTGACGCGCAGTTCACGGCTGCCTCCACTTTGCATCCCATGCACTTTCCCAAAGCTAGCTGCTGTGTTTTCAGCGACCTGAGAAGAAATACTTGTTCCCTTCGTAATTAGATTCACAGTAAATGCGGGAAGCGAAGCAAAAAGAACACAATGTTCAGAGCTGCCACTCATGGTTAAATAATTAGTCAATATTACGCTCAAATGCTGCCTCCAGTGTTCATGCCAATCTGTACGAGGAGGCATTTGTCCTTACATTACTTTGGCGCCTCATTTCAGTAATTTCTATAAGCTGGCAGCCTGGCCTCTGCAGAGAATGGGTCACACCACTGCTAATTCAGATAGATTACTAAATACAAGCAAAAACAGAGAGGGATTAAAGATGGTGAGATGTTAACAAAGCTTTGGTAAGTAATATATGTAAGAAATCCTTTCACCTGATTTTTATAAAGTAGGCCTTGCCTAAAAACAAGGGGGTTAATTAGTTTATAATTAATGCACAACCGTAATCCTATTTGGCCTACATGTCTGCTATTGTTTTCTTACACACACACACAAGCCCTACCAGTTCCCAGCGGGAAGGATTCTGTTGCTTGGCCACCCTGCACAGGAGCCCACTCCTCCTGCTTAACAGTCAGTAATACTGTGGGCCCTGGTAGGATCCTGAAACTCTTCCCCAGACTGGAAGCAGCAGTTCACCGAGGTACGGCTGCATCTAGGTATTTGTGTCACTTCTCCCAGGAGAACATTTATCATGGCTGTATTTTTCCCCAGAGCACTTGCGTGTGCTAGAAGGGTTTCTGACAAAAGGAGTCGTGATGGTTTCTGGCTGATGTAGAACTGAACTAGATTCTCTTGGAGCATCAGGTGATGCCTGAATTAACGCTGTTGCTTGTCTAAATAAACTAGCTTACAAAGAAAGTATGGAACGTTTTATGAGCAATGGGTACAGACTAAGTCCTGGAACGTTTCTGCATCATCTGCACTGCCTTTCTAAAATGCTTCTATGAAAGGAATGGAGACTACATCAATATTTACTTTAATCACTTCGCAGATGCATGGCTGCCTAGCTAATACGTGGTTAGGCGGTGGAAGTTTCACTTCCACCTCGTGCCAGCCAGCAGCAGGAGGACTACAGACATGAATGAACTTACCCTGTTGTAAAACAGAGGCAGGAAGAACAGCCAGCGCTGTCACACAGCACCCCATACAGCTCTGGGGACTGTGGAGCCCCTTCCTGGAGGCTGTCCACAAGGGACAACATGATGATCTTCAGAACAAATTGATTCCAATGCATTTCACCAACCCTGAACTCAGTAAGGGTCAACAAGACAGCCGCGCACCACAGATGTGGCAACAAATGGTGCTCTGCAGCATGAAGAAGCCCGGCCAAATACCAGTCCCTTTCCATAAGTCTGCTTGCTCCTGGAAAGGAGCCACTTCTCCCTCATCTTTGCCTGGTGCAGATGCTACTCCGGCCTGGGCTACTGAAAGCATCACTGCTAAAACCGTGAGCATGTCTCACAAGCAGGTCCTGCAAACCAATCAGATTGGCTAAGTTCAACTCTAATTTACAGCACCTGTGGGATATGGGAACTAACGAGCACTGAGATTGTGCCTGAAGAACCTGCAAAACCTTTTAGCAGAAGGAAGACAGGGGAGAAACACCAACAAGAGAACTCTGAAGTGATTCATTTTGTCTGAGTTTTACTATGCACGCCTGACAGCGACTTCATTAATCGCACAGCTCGTCTCTGAGTTGCCACCCTCCCCTGGCTGCTTCATCCATCCATGCAGCCTGCTGGGGAAAGAGGGAGTGCGACGGGATCCAAATTAGAAACTATTTATTATTGTTGAAGTAGAAAATTAATTGCTTTTCTTCTCCTTCTTCTCCCATTCTGAAACACCCCTCCTAGGGAAACTTGTGCAGAGAAGTCCTTGTGAACAAACACATGGAGAGTAACAGAACACGGTCCATATGTAGTAGCAACCAAAAATAAACCCAAGTCTGAAATGCGTACAGTCAAGTGGATTCATAATGTCTCTCTCTACGCCACAGTAACAGATGGTCAGTGAACTGTTACAAGACAGACCAAGACTAGTTAAACAGATGGGGAGTGTTATTTTTATACTGGTTTATAAGTGAATATTTAAATTTCCACTGGGTTATCTGAATTATCATCAGAGGAGCGCGTTCCTGAAGTCCCCATCCAGCCAGAACTACGTTCCGGAGAAGCTTTTCCCCAGGGAAGCTGCTGTGATTTCTTCTTACGGACCTTCACTGGTGCTGCTTTACCTGTGATGAAACTCTCCCAGATCTCAGCAAGGTCTGGCCCAATGCTGCGTGCCCCTGGAAGTGTTTCTGGTGCCCGACACAGCCCGGGGAGTTCGCTCTCCCGTCCTGTCCCGGCCGCCCTGCAGAGCTCTGTCCAATGCTGAAAGAGCTGTTGCCGGCAGCTGCGTGCGAGACGCAGGGCTGCCCGGCCTCCTCTCCTCATCTCTTCTCTCAACAGCTTTTGTCCCTTACATTTGTCCCTTACATTTGTCCCTTACATTAATTCACAAAGCAGGAAGGATCTGAACAGCTGGAGCTCAGCTGAGGGGCAGAGTTGATGTTGGTGGCTAGCAAGAGCCATTTACAGTGGGGTGGCATTTAAAAAAGACACATTTAAAAAATGCCTCTAAAGACTTGTCCGTGTTGAAGGAATGCCTTAGAAAGACCATAGACTTATCAGATTTTTCTCCATTTGTGCAGTTTGCATTACTTTTTTTGCAAGCTTCTCATCTACAGATAACACTGGTTGGGTTCACTTTCCCCTTCTCAGGGTTTAAGCGCAACATCTGGTTTCACAAGAGGGCAGGACAGACTAAAAAATAAGTTGATTAGCACCTTGCAGTACTTCGAATCACATTAAAAAAAACTAAACCAACAGTTGATGAAGACACTGATACGCCTTGCTGCCAGACATCTCAAAGGAACTTGGCTTTTTAAAAACCACTGAGCACCCTTTGACAACCAGAGTGGTTCAGTGTTTCAAGGTGAGCAGAAAAGCACGAGAGACATCCACATTCACTTAGTTGCAAGCGAGGAAAATTAAAGTGAAGCAGAATACTTGTGTTTTGTAGGCACTCACACACCGAAAAAATCAGACATCTGTCCACAACTTGTCTGGCTGATACTGCCCTGCATCTTTTTAGCAAGTCCTCCTGGTAGCAGTTGAAGATTATATTCATTCCGCACTTTAAAAGCCTTTTTTACAACCATACAGATGCACAAAGTCTTTAAGTGTGATTTAACCCAGGCCTCCCTTCTCTGTGACTCTCCTGCAGCCAGCTGTGGTCACAATTGCTGGAATGGCACCTGGCTTTGAAATCCCACCACTGAAATCCAATTCTCACCTTTCAGAGTGACCATTATCTTCTCACTGTTTGAAATACTGCTGACTACTGATACGAAGCTGCAGGGTTCTGCCTGCAAGCCTCAGAAGAGCTCCTACTTGCACTTCTTTATAAAGGAGTTCCACTTCGTGGCTGCATTATCTGTCCAGATGCCATCACACAATAGTGCTAAAGAAAAATGAAACTCTCTTTGCAAGTATTTATTCCTAATTTACTAAGGGCTAGCAGGAACCAGTGACAAAACCCCCAAAAGTTCTCTTTGAAATATTTCATTTACCTAACAGCTTGAAATCTCCAGGCTGAAGATTATGTGCGCACACAGGCTTGCGTGCTAAGTCTTCAATTAAAGAAAATAGAAAAGCCTTGCAGTTTAGCCACTGGGAGACTTTTAAGCATTCACAGCCTCATCTCTTTGCACATGAAATGTTAATGGGGCAACCATGCACGGCTGGCTCCAGAGATCCTGCTTCAGATAGCAGTGGTTTTTTTGTGATACCTATCGCTGGGCTTTAGAGGTGAGGGGGCCTGTCCTGCTTCGTAGCTGATGACACCTTGTCAGCATGCCACGTTCCCCACGTCAGTTCAGGAGTTCATTACATCTAGATAACACCCTTTTTGCTCTCTGGCTCATGTTTTTTAATGCCATGCACAAGGCGGTGATTCATCACAGAAGATGGAGCGGTGCTCTGCAGCAGGCAGACAGCCTCCAGTCGATCTACTGCCCTGGTTGGAGTTCACCACAGGGCTTTTTATTTCACGTGTTTGTTTATTGCAGTTCCTGAAAGTCCGGTGCTGTTACAGAACAAGCTCATAACTGCACCTGACAGAGGGTCAGGGCTTGTCAGAATTGGTCTAATTTGTATGTTGTGTAAACAACATTAAGACTTTGGAAGTATAGTATTAAGCCTTCAGTTATTAAAATTATGTTTTAAAATATGCACGACTAGAGAGGCATTTGGAGAACACGTTATTGTTAGCGTGGCTTGTAGCCAGCACAGACCTGCAGTCTGCTCTGTGCTGCTCGGTGTGCTGTTCCACACGCAGGACAGCAAGCTACTGGCGCTCTCTTAAGCCAAGTGTCATAGTTCACTGCACTCTGATGTGGAAATTAGTTTTCCGAGATCCTCTAGCAGTTACACAGAAAAGGCTTTATAGGTTTGCCTTGTAGTTTAAAGTAAACTCATCTGAGGCACTGGTGGTACTGAAAATGCTTGCAAGACCTAGGAAGGGCCTTAGGCCTGATACAGAAGAGGTCAATCTCTGGGAACTCTTTGCATTAAACTTACATTACTTCTTTCACTTGGGCATGCTTGCTATGTCACATTTTCCCTCCTTCAGCCTCAGTCCTGGTAGCATACCCTTTCCATGCTCTGCTTTAGGTACCCACAGAAAAACAGTTGTTGGGAGAACAAGACCAAGATTCTGCAAGAATATAGTCCAGAGTGTGCTGTATACACATACATAATACATACAGTATACAAACATACATAAAGTAGAGATATTTACAGACACACACACACACACATAACAGCATCTGAATTATGAAGCTGCGCAGTTCAGTGAAGCTTGCTGGAAATGCTATGAGACCAGCATTTAGAAGATTGAGTCACTCGTCTTGGTGCCTAACACAGATGCAGAAAATTGTATCTTGGGACTTTGTTTCTAAACTCATCTCATATATAGAAGAGCATCCAGCTACTGGAACTGCGATCCTCTGAGACAGCAAGGCAAAAAGGAAAGAATGGCTCCGCACACTACACCGAGTGTGTACAGTTCTGTGCTGGTCGTTTCTGGAATTAGTGCAGGCATGTTTTATTGGGGCTCTGGTCAAGTATGAGAATGGAATTTGCAGGAAGAATAAAAAATACAAGGACGCAAAAGGCCTTTGATCTGACTCAGTTTCACTTCAGAGGAAAAAAAAAAGGTGCTTACTATATCACAGGTGAAATTTTGGCTCGTTCAAAGTCAATGGGAGTTGAACCAAAGACCAGGTTTTCAAACTGTAATTTCTCCTCAGAGGCTAGCACAGACTGGTATTGGATTTATCCAATGGTCTGATTTTATCCCTGGAGATTGAGTGTTTTTTTGGGGAAAACACAAGAATGAATGTTCCACTAAATGAGTATACAAAATATACAAAATAACTATTGTTATGACAAAAGATACTACCATTATATTTTACCTTATTTTGACTGATAAATATACTACTACAGAACCTGTTTTCAGAAACAGCAGTCAGCTGAAACCTGGAGGGTGAGCAAATCCCTGCTTTTCAAGAAAAAGGGAATGACACCTACAATAACTTCAGAAGCTAAAAACAGCTAAAAACCGTTCCTCTCTGTTAAACAGAAGTTTATTCCTGAAGCATACTTTTTAGACAGTTTATTTTCAATCCAATTTGCAGTTTTATGAACCAATCTAGTGTTATGGTGGTTGCTAAAGCAGTTGTATTAGTTGTTACAATTATAATCTTCCTTCTTCCCAGAGCCATAAACCTTCCCACTTGTTGCATAATGGAGCAATTACTCCATAAACTCTGCTAGTCTGTTCGTTGACTGCAAAATAAATAAGCGCCAATGAGAGCCATTGGCCCGTACAAAAGATGAAAATGCAAACAGAAACCAGGGAATTCACCAGATTTATGGAGGAGATTTTATTGGCCATTGTCAAAACATCCACAAGATTCAAACTTTCCTCAGCATATAAAATTTGCAATTGTAAAACAACAATATCGCAATGGAACTTTCCACTGCAGGATGTGACGAGGGGGAGAGTGCTCCCGAAGCAAGAAACGCTGCTGTGCTCGCGGAGGTCGTGCTCACCCCTGTTCTTGTCCCCTGAGCCTTACTTCCCCTCCTCTAGCCCCCAGGGTTAAGAGCATGCCCTGGGTGTAAGTGGTGGCTGGCTTCAACATGGGCTGGGAAATGCTCAGGCTCTACTGGGGATGCAAAGGGAAGCTCTTGCTCTGACTAGGAAGGAGGAATATGGACAAAATGCCAGCAAGTTGCTTTTTATCTTCAATTTCTTGGACTGCTGCACACTATCAAAAGTCTTTTGCTTCCTCAAACCCTGCAGTTCCTCTTCAGCTGAGCTGTGAAGTTGTTTCATCAACAAACTCTATATAAACTCTCAATGACAAGCCTGGAAGATTTATGATTTTTGTCATCTTTAAATAGCCATCATAAAAAAATACCGAAGCTGCTAAATTCGTTTGCTAGAAATTGACACTTATTGATGGCCGCTGCTCAGGGATAAACATTGTGACCTGCTACAGTAATGACCAGATAAGAGCCCACTATAAAATGAAAGGGAAAAAGAACTTTAGGTCAAACATCTTCAAAATTCACGTGCGTGAAGTCAAGCTTTGAAATGCATCTGTAAACATGAAATCAGAGGTCAGCTTTTCAGAACTGCTGTGTTCCTGCAGCCCCTACTGAAGTTAAATGCATTGTGCCATGGAAAAGCATACCTCGGGCTGCTTCTTCAGTAGCCTAAATATAGATGTATACACCTAAAGCTGGGTGCCAGAGAGAAAAAACTGGCATTAAAGGAAAGAAGAAAGAAGAGATTACATGGTACAGCTGTGTCACTGCTGCAGTTATCACTCTCTAACTGCAAAGTTATTTCTAAGGAGAAAGATCTACTTCCAACTTGTGTTTTCAAAACTAGGGTTCAAGGCCTTGATTTTATATCACAGGAAGAAATTCACCATTTGGCAACAGAACTGCAGATTTCCTTCTTTATAAAGGACAGAGGAGACAAAGCAGCCCAGGTCTCAAACTCTCCCAAATCTATTCCTGAAAGCCCCACAGCTCACTGTGGCCCATGGAGGCCTGAATTCCTCTCGATATCAAAATTGGCACGGGGACACATGCCAAACACCTTGACAGAGCTGGCTTGACAAATGTGTGCTGGGAGAGCCTTGGCTTCCTCATGGCACCACACCAAGAGGAACCCGGATCGGGAGCCCAGCGATATTTGGTAGCAACAGCATGCTTCCCAACCCGGAATGGCCTTTGCCAGGAGCGGAGCTGCTCCCTGGGATATACTTAGATCTGGTTCACTGACGGGCGCAGGATGAGATAGTCTAAGTCCCTTGCAGCCTTTACATTTCTAAGATTCAATGAACTGAGGCATCTGGCTGTTCTCTCAAGAATGTATGTTTTTGGCAGAGAGATGCCCAAATTGCTCCTCTCTGCCAGCAGGAAAGACTTTTGGCTTCTCCCGCCGCTCTCCATGCTGGAAGTCAACACAGAAAGCGTAGCCAGAAAGGGCAGACAGCTGCAAGGACCTATTAGTTATATTCCACTGTCACCTGGGAATTTCCCTATTACCTCTCCCTCCCTCTTTCCACCGAGTCCCTTGCTGTCCCCAACTTTCCCTATAACTGTTGGCCAGCACTCCCTCTTTTGTTCCACACTCCCCATTGCCGCAGGACAGGGCATGTAGGAAGTGATGCCCCATCGCTAACAAAGGTCACAGACGCACAGAGCTGGGCTAACACGACTGCCCATCTCCAAACCACCCTTCTTGTAACACCACCAAAAAGCAAGCAGGGCAGAGGCTGGGTGGCTTGGATGCTGTGCTATAGAGCTGCTGTCCTTTGATGGAGCGGAGTCAGGATGGTAACCAGATTGTTGCACCCTGGTGGCATGTTGGGTGCTAAACACTTTGGTCTGTCCCCACATCATGACCCCAAGGCCCCAAAATATCCACTCTTAAGAATCTTGCTGCTTCATTTGCTTGACTTTGTACCAAACCAAGCCCCACAGGCATGTCTGTCAGCACAGGACAGCAGCAGGGAGGGAATGGTGGGTCCTCCCTGTCACCAAAAAGCAGGCCGCGGATGTCCAAGCTGATGAGACCAAGCTGTGGCAGTCGTGACAGGGTCCAGCCAGCAGCCTGAACAGAGGTGGTGTCAAAAAGGAGAAGGGTGAGGAGCACAGCAAAGGAGCGACTGAAGCTGCAGAGAAGTGACTAAATCATGGATGCCGGGGTGATAACTGCGAACTGATAACCTGAAGGAAAAGGTGGCAGAAATGCAGCGAGCAAAGCCAAAGCTAACCTAACCGAGTTCAAAGAAAGGCACTATGCTTTGGGCAGTTGCAGAAATAATGAATTAAGGGGAAGGAAGAGAATGAACAGTAACCTTACAGGCCATGCTGGACATACTGGGAAACGGGCAGCAGCACCAGGCTGTTACTGACTGGGGAAGGGCCTGGCCATGCCTCGGGTCAGGGCACGGGGCAGGTGGCACTGGGGAGGTGACTGGCTCTCGTGGCTGGGTCACAGGGCCCTGCAAGGCACAGCACTCACATGCTCCAGCATGACCTCTGGCCAGCTGCAAATCCTACGGGACTTAAATAAAAAACGTGGCTCTTAATCAACAGATTGAATGCTGAGAAACCTGAGCGTGAGGCGGCTGCCAGAACCCGCAGCCAGTGAAAGTTGTTATGCACCAGAAGACATGGCCAGACCAGGCTTAGAGTCTGAAATGACTGTGATGGGAGCAGCAAGTTTTCTCTTTTTAATGCACTGCTGTTTCCTGCACCATGTGGTTACAGCAGTGCAGGTGACGGCACAGCCGAATGGTGACACCACATACCACAAAGTCTAACTTCTCATGGCTCTTCTTGGGGCCAAATAGGTCGAAATTGACCATTGCTTTCATCTGATCGGTCTTAGCAACTTCGTCTGGGTTGCTAAATGAGGTGCAGAAGTAGCAGAAGGATTGCCCCTCACTTGAAGGTGTTTCAGTCTCTCAAGCTCAGGGCTGGGCTCTAGCACCCAAAGCAAAGTGCAAGCCCTGTGCCTGTAAAAACGGGCTTGCAGGCAATAGTGTTTCATTAAACAGCAACTCGGCAGCTTGCACATGTGCTGTGTTTTGTAGCGTTAAAGACTTAGGAACAGCAATGGTTGATGTAACCGGTTTGGAAAAGACATAGACTGTAAAGTTTCTCAGAGCTTTTGACAAAGGGGTTTGCAGTCATTTCCCTGTGGTTTCTTGTTTCTCACACACTTAGCAGAGGAGTCGCATGCTAGAGCTCTGTCAAAACCCTTCAGAGCCACTCTACCCTAGTTCCTAACACTGGGGTACCTAAAGCATGGCCCTGTGTAACAACCATTTCAAACCTTCTTCTGATTGTGGCAGACACAAATCCTTAATATCCTGCTTTCTTTGTGTCTTTCATTTTCCAGCCTTGGTTTGCTCTGGGCAGAATAGGGCTTCTGTGCTTTTTCAGCCAGGCAGGTCTTCTACTTTGGCCAGAGTTTCTGCTTTTTCCTGCTGAAGCCTTCTGCCTTTGGACAGGAACTTGTATCAATGGTTCAAAGGGCAAGATGTTCACCTCTAGAATGACTGCTGCACCAAGACCTCGCTGTCCTGTTTATATATCTACATTTTATTTCTGACTGTAGCCAAGGATGACAGAAAACTAGAAATGTATAGGCTCTTTTGAACTGCAAGATCTCAGCACCTTATAGCAGTTTAAGTGCTATAAGGTAATAGAGAGACGATATTGTTCTTGTTCTTCTAAATGCTGAAGGCTCTGCAGGATCTCTCTCATAGCCAGCCCCACAAATGGTAGAAAATGCTGTTCATGCATGTAGCCAGCTCTGGATAAACCATGTCTAGTCATGCATCCCTGAGAGAGCATTTTTCAAAGGAGATGCAAAACAAAGTACTTGACCCCCTTGTGATCATTGCTGCCAATACACCCTAACACTACCTTCCAGATCAAATTACAATTGTTAACATTCATCGCAGGGCACCATCTCCTAAGCTCTGGGCACCCCAAAACAGGCAAGAGCAGCTGGGTGCGCTCCTTTTGAAAAGCAGGTGCACGGGCACATCTTCTGAACGTTGCAAGTATGCAAGAGAAAAATAACATTCCCTTTCTTGGAACTTGTTTTCAGCAGTTGAACATTTCACAAAGAGAAACTGTTAGTACAAACACTCAAAAGGTCAAACTCTAAATAAACAGACAGACAGAGTGATGAAAGGGGTTAGTTGTTATTAATGAAGCTGAGATGATCACAAGTCAAAAAAAAAGCAAAGCAGCAATGAAGACAGAGAGCTATGAGCACGCTAGAAATTTTGGCAAGATCACATGTGAAGATACAAAAAGCAAAAGTTGCATTCCCCAGCCTGAGATGTAACATGCCCCAAAAAAATCCTCCTTCACTGTTCCCTGGGATTGTCAGCTACTTTGCAGCTCTTTTCACTGACTTTAGGAAGATAAACAAACTGGTTTTGCATTAGAAATGTGCACCACCTATCCCCACATGAATACTATACTCAAACTAAGGCAGAGGATGAAAACAAATCCAATTTGTATCTACTAAACAAGCCTTATTTTATTTTCACGCATGAACAGGATTTCCCTCCAAATCAGGTGCATGTTTTTCCCTGACACACAATACTGATAAAACCTGGCATATAGCTCATATGAGAAGAAATCTGTGCAGAGTCAATCATCAGCCACGGGAAGATGATGATGACAACATCAGAATAAAGATAATAATTGAAAAAAAATAATGGAAACTTCGATAAACTAAATCCTGCCCAAAGATTTCCTGTTTTATTGGTGTTTACTTTGGGGATTTGCTTGTTTACCAGCAATGTGGCAGTGTTACACTGAATATTAATACGTACTTTACAGAAAATAGAGAACTGTAGAAGCTGCAGAGCAGCTCTTGGCTCTGAAGCGAAATTCAGATCTGATTATGTATCCCAGTTTAGGACTAGCCCTCCTTATAATGAGCTGAGCCCCAAACATGAGCACAGTCGAAATTTGGCTCTGTAGTTCGTAGCTTGACCTTAGGTAAACCTCAGACAGGATCATTTGTGGTTCAGAACAAACAAACAAAAAAAATCCCTTGATGTTTCTGAGTCATCACATTGCATTAGTTCAATTTTCAAAGGTGGATTTGTCTCAGTCGGTCAGGGAGCTTTTGGTGGGATCAGTAAGTGCTTCTTGGCTCAAAACCGATTCGGCACTGAGGACACGATGCGCACAAAAGGAAGACCTATCCGAAAACAGCCACGTGCTCATACCATGCAGGGCCTCATGTGCAGAGTTACACGCAGGTATTTGAACTGTTTGCTGCCAGTTCCCAGCTCACGAAGAACAAGGAGAGCACTTCCGACATTTCTGTGAACATTAAACAGTCGCTGAAAGGGCAGGATGAACTCCTCCCTCGCACGACTGAAACCTCTCCGTGCGGTCTCACATGGTGTGGTACATCTTGTCCTCCTCCTGCTGGCACCCATCCGGAGCAGTGGCATTAGGGGACGAGTGGTGCGACAAGAGCAAACAATAGGGCAGACACACACACACCAACCGTCCCCGCTGCACAAGTGCCAGTGGCCCAGCACAAGTGAGCAGAAGGGCTCAACAAAGCCAGCAGCTCCCTAGCCACTGAATGACGGTGAGAAAGTCTCAGAAAGGAAAGACTGGAACCTAAACAGCTCTCACACCGATGGGAAAATGAGCAGGTCTCTAGAGAGGCTGATTTGTGCACGTGACACCAGTGGATTTGCAAACAACCCAGAAAAAGTGAGCCAAACATCTGTGGGTATCAATGGCCTTCCACAACACACGGGACTGTAGGCACTGCTGAGTCTAACAGTCTTGGGGGAAAACAAAACAAAACAAAACAAAACAAACAACCAAAAAGCAAGTGCTGCTGGTATTACAGATCAGTGTGCTGAGGAGACAGGAAAGGAACGAGCTGGGACTCACTGCTGCAAGAAATAACCAGGTCAAACTCTGCTGGGTCACCAGAGCATGAAACATGACGGAGACCTGGCCCTGGCCTTGACCTGTTGCCTCGCTGTGTTGTTAAAACGTGAACAGCGAGGAAGGGAGATACTGGAGGTCGACCCTGCAAGGAGCAGAATGCTTTCAACAGAAGCCACCTAGCTGCACAAATTATTTATTGTATGTTAAGAGATGCAACAGAGGCAGATGCAGAGTGAGGAGGACAGAACATGTACATTCATGAACAACATGTATGTGTGTGTGGTGGTGGCATGAAATGGAAAACTAAGAGATCAAACCAGCAGGGCTGACTATGCCTTGAGCTACACTCAAAGCCTTTCTGGAGGTTTGCTCTTCCAGTGCCATCCACAGCAGCCATTGTGGGCTTGCTCACTTGCTAGGCTGCTGTAGTCTTTGGACTAAGACAAGGTAGGGATAAAAACTTAGATGCTGTGTAGAAATTGCTGCACCCTAATAAACAATACAATCAATCACCTTTTGCTAAGGAAGGCCGGTGACCTCCAGCAGTGCCCTTTCCGTTGTGATCTGAAACACGCAGACAAGGCCGCTTGGCTCTGATGTGCAAACACACGCACAACCATACGTGTTTGCTTTGCTTACTGCCCCGTGACTGTGCATCCCAGCCAGCGAGGCAAATGTCATTCAGTAGGATCACTTGAATGACACTGAAAATCCAGCTCCTTGCCCAGAGCCAGCCCTGGTGCCCAGCAGCTCCCAGGACGACACATGGATGTGCCCTTTGCCCTCAGAGCTTCTCTAACCATCTAGCATGTCAGGAACACAAAGGAAAACCCAAAGACTCACTGAAACTTGGATATGTCAGTTTGGATGGCCTCACACAACAGCCCTCAGACCTGACAGGTGCCTTCGCAACTTCTCCTTTTAAGAGGAAGCACAGACCACTGCATGTCAAAACCCCTGGGTTCACTTCCCCACTTCAACACCAACTCACTCTTTGGACCTGGGCATGTTAATTAACCCAAGCAAGGTTTGATTTCCCCGTCTGCGTGAAAACTGCCAGCTCTTCAGAGGCATTCTTACTCAGTCCTTCGCTGCTTGCAGACAGAAGTCCCCTGTGTGCAGACTTCAAGATCCCACCATGAATGAGCCATCAGTATTGATGCAAGAGGGCTTAGATGGGAGATCTATGTGGGACAGTTCACCCTTGGTAACTCCAAGGGGATAGGAAAGGAATACAAGGTTCAAGCTGTCAAAACCATGCTGACAAATTCTTTGGTCAGTGTGCCAAAGACTGATGTTAAGCCACTTAGACTAACCCATGTTTTGGTTGAACACTTCTCATTGCCCATGCTCGGCTTAACGCAGTAAGCTGCAGTCCTTGGCTTTACAGCGATTTGAACTCATCAGATAGGATGCACAGAAGGAGAAGAAATCATGGGTGATGGCAGTGAACCTAACTCTGAGAACATGGGTAGAGCTCTAGAAGTGCAATAACCCAGCTGATATATGCCTACATACACGTGCATGTGGGTGTTTAACAACCCACAGCAGAACCCAGGCTGAATGTAAGCCACACAAGTGCCAGGCCGCTTCTTTTTGACAGGAAGGTTTTTATAGTCGTTCCTGTAGTCCCCCGACTTACGAATTCTCACGGTCTTCCCAGCACTCAAACCTCCTGGGCTTCTGCCAGGCTACATCTATTGAGTGGCAATCACACAGGTCCGAGGAAAGCTGTGCACCTCTGCCAAGGAATCGTGCTTTCCTGCAATTCAAGTGAAAATCAGTGCCGGGGAAGAAAGGCATCTGCAGAACAGCTGAGGCAGATATGAGCAGATATGAAACCATCAGCAATAAGCTCTCATCAGGACAAGCTGAGTGAGACTGCCTTGCTCACTGCCATCACAACGCTCTGGACCTTGTATATTGAGCCTCATACACAGAGCCTGTATATATTCATCACTGAGGAGGAGTGAACAGCTGCCTCTTGCGCAGCGCATAAGAGAAACAGGAAAAAAACTCTCTCCAAGAAAAATAGGATGTGAGATACAGAGAAGTCCTTCTGGGAAAAATCAGAAGCAGTAGGCTTGGAAAGAAGTCTTAAAGAAATATGTCTGTAAAGCTGGCTCAATTTTTTAAGCAGAAATCTACTTTGTATCTGTAAGGACGCGTGTCCACAACAAACCTGTTCTGATATCCACCTTTGCTACCTACCTGTACTGCCCAGTGTCCTTCCTGACTGGTCCCACATTGCTGGTGGTGCTAACCCCAATCAGCACATCCCAGCAAACCCCCCCATAGGTGGATGGATATCCACGCTGGGGTGCCATTCACCTGAGTGGTTCTCTTACTGCGTTCCTCTTCACACTTCTTTACCATGGGTACCTTCTTATATAGCAAGTAAAATCTGTTTGCTCAGAATTTCTAATGTAATCAACGTCTCTTCTATCCTCACAAAAGAAAGTATTGAGAAGTGTTAAGCATACAGCAGTCCAAGGTCTCCCATGAACCAGTGTGCATAAGGTATCAATTCCCCTGAAGCTAAGTGTAAAGCCACTCTAACGCCAGAATTAGGTTCACTGTGTAATTGTTCTAGGCAGGCAGGGAGTAACCAAATAAAGAAGCTACTATGTGATTTACTCAGTCTCCTAGTTGTTGCTTGAGAACCTCGGATGACACTGTGTTAGCCTCTGATCTATACTCCCAGCTTTTATTAAATCAACATAGTTGCTCCAAAGTTAATATAACTATACTGACATTACTCTGGCCCTCTATACACATGACAAAATGGTAAACTGCACTGTAACTCCATGTGCCTTCATAGGATAGATCAAACTCACTGCTAAAATAGCATTCCATACATTTTCTGTATTTGGACTTTGGATATATACGGTGTCATATCTGCTAAGGCTTTCTTGGATGTTTGTGTGTTTCTGTTCCTAGTTTCTTGTCTCATAAAATCCCAACAGTTGGAATTACCATACAGAGATACCCTGATTCCAGCTGCAAATTGTCTCCTTTCATAAATGAGTTTGTTTTACAGCCTTCTAAACCTGAATGGGGATAACACTGCCACCAAATGTCAAATGAGCCATTAGAGATTGAACACCAGTGGAAAATGGTTGCATAACCTTGAATGCTGGGGCAACAACATTTATTCTCATCCTCACTTCCCATTCTTTGCATCTGGTTCACTATAAAACATGTAGATGCTTCAGTAATAGGAAAGCCCAGGATACAAGTAGTCATGCCTGATCTCATTGTCCTTTTCCCCTGCTTGGCAACAAAACACGTACTTCAGCCATGGCAAGGATAGTCTCTTCATGCTCTAACCACCCACTCAGCAGATGAGGGAGTGGCCTACACTCACCCTAAATTCCAACAAAGTCCTTAGACCCAGCCAAGGTCGGGACGCTGCATTGTTGCACTGTTCCTCATGTCTAGCGCTGTCCGAGAGCTAACACATCCTTAAAACTGTACGACTTGCTTAATTATGTCATTTTCTTGCCTCTGAAGCGACCTTTTTACCCCCTCAGCACAGGCACCTAGCTATCCCTCTGACACTGCATCAAGACACAGACCGGTGGAGGAGAAAACCACATGGCTGCTGCCTTTGTGAGCCTGGCTGAGTTACCTTCTCCTCCTGTGAGTACGGGGAAATGACTATAAAAGTGGGATATTGCTGCATGCCTTTCAGAGGCTTTGCGAAGAATTTAGTTAAGATCCATTGGAGGGCTCTGAAAAATATAAAACACTACATAAATGCTAAAAGTTAACTGCTTTTAATGATGAATAGCCACAGATTTAAGAGAGGTCTTTTCTTAGTTTCCATACAAAGGTGCAAAAATATCCTTCATTGCAAATAATCACTGTGCCTGCTGTGAGAGGCTCTGCACATGATTTCAATTCCCTTTCACACAGAAAATAGGAATAATACTTTGCATTTATAGACTTTAAAACTACTTTGCAGACAATCAAGTTTCAAAACCCCTACTGTGATACAGGAGGCAAATATTATACCTGATTTACAGAGGAAACTAAGAGGCAAACATTTTCAACTACCTAGCCTAAAGCCAGAAACGAAACATTTGAGAATTCAGGCACTCTAGCAAGGTCTATCTAGACCCATGTTTCCTCAGTTGCTCTTCTTAGTAAACTCTTTACGCTTCTGCCCCCAAACTTTGATACAGCAGGGTATGCTCATGGCACAGCAAAAGTGGCCATGGCGTTTATCTGCATTACCAGTGCATTTAGCTTTTTGTAGATACCTCTACTGACCACAGTGTGCCTGGAATTGCATGAGGCCACTTATTCCATCTTCTAGCATGTGTGGCAGTAGAAAAGTTGTTGACAACTCCAAGTTAACCAAACACGTATTTTTAGAACCTAAGTCCGACGTTATAGTGTCTGGACTCATAACTACCCATTTCTCTGACATTAAGCTGAGCTACCACATGAGAAAATTGCTAGAATGATAGTATTTCCAGGGCATACTGAGTCATTGTCCAACATCTAAAATGGGAAATAAAATAATTTCTCAGAAATTGTCAGCACAGTGGGAGGCAAAGTTTGCAGGAACTCAGCTTGTGTAGAAAAATTCAGGTTTCTACTCTAAAACAGGTCCCTCAGCACTAAACATACTTTTTCCTTTTTTTTTAATTTCCAGATGATAGAAAACCAATTAGGTCCCATGGTATTGATTACCTGGCATTATCTCGTATTTAGAACAATTATTAAGCAACACCAGCAAAATGATAATGGTGATGACTAGGGAGCAGCAGGAGAAGGACTACGTAGACTCAGAAACACATTTCATTTTTTGCTTTGCTTTGATCCGTCCTAGCAATGAGCTGAGCTCCTTGCCTGGTGACACCTTTGCCCAGTCCCTGGAGAAGGATGCTCACGTACCTCGTCCCTCTCCACAGCAGCAATTCCTTGCCCAAGTGAGACCACCTTGGCTTGCCTCCTCAACAGCCCGTGGGGAATGCTAATGGGGAAGAGCAGGAAAGTCCCTAGGGCAGAGGTTTTCAGCCACTTAATTTGCATACCATTATTTTTTCTCTCCCTTGGAAGTGCAGGCCCCCGCATAATGAATTTAAGCTTCTGACAACAGGCTTTCATAGATCGGGAAGTGCAGCTCAGAAGTAATTTGCTGACACTTGGGATTTCCAAGGTGAAAGCCACCGACCTACTGTCCAGGTATGGGACAGCCCGTCCTCAAGAGAAGCAGCCGCCTGTGGTCCCACAGTTAATAATTAACTCCTAAGTGGAAGCAGAAGGGTTGATGAGGTTTTATGACTGCATATCCTTCGCATCCTTCTTAAAAGGAGAAACAGATGTTTCTGAAGACCACAAACCTCCATTCCACAAATCGCTTGCTCTGCCTGTTACCTTGAGGCAGTCAGTTCCAAAAGCTGAATTAAAAAACAAACAAATTAATTGTTTTGCTGGAAGGTTCAGAGAAGAGCATGGGGTGGAGAGGCAGAGGTTGTACAATTCCCTCACACAGCAGCACGTCTCCAGCCTGCTCAGAAGGCAGCAGACAGCATGGGAAAACCCTGTCCTACCACTGATTCTCCTGCTGGTAATCAGGGTCTTCAAGACTGCGAATTCGACTGCAGAGGAGCACTGGAAAGTCTTCTGCTTCGTCAGCGAGCTGGGCCTCAAGCATAGACCCCGTTTCATCTGTCAGACCAAGGACACGTCTGGATGTTTTTGCTAGCATTCATTTAAATTTATAACCAAACACCAGACACTACCCAGTCGTGTAATGGTGAAGCAGTTCATTTCATCTGAGATGTTTGGTTCCCCTCCCTTTTATCTCACTTTAAATTGATACCATCTTGATTTCCAAAAAAAAAAATTAGGGGATGGCACTTTTGAGTGCTGCCTTCAGCTACGCATTTGTATGCATTTTCCATCTTTTAACTAACAAACAGGAGGAAAAAAAGTTAATTTTGCTAGCAGCCTGCTGTGATATAAATAAAAATAATAGGTACATTCACAGATTTTGAACTTTTTACAGCCACTGCTGCAAAAAGCAATTTTAATTTATAACCACGGAGTCTTGCAAAACATATAACGAAGACATAATAAAATGGAATGTTTATCCTGTGGCTCCCATTAGACCTCTTCCGTTCGATGGTTGTAACTAATGACTTGTTTTTCCACTTTTGTATTGGAAGCCTTATTATTGGGCGGCACAGAGCATACCTTATTTGATTTCCCTAGCAATGCTTGCACCTCTTGCTGAAGCCTGCAATTAGATGTTTATGAAATAATATTAAAAAGCTGCATAATCTTGTCTGTGGTCAAAAATTAAAAAAAAAAAACAACAACAAAAACCAAACACAAATGCCAGCAACAAACCAGCCCTGTTTGTATAATAGTATACTGAGTACAATAGACTAATGTTCACTCCACTGCATGTGTCCTTTTGACTAACCACTTCTATCTGACAACCTTTTTTTGGCAGCAGAACACATTGTACTTTTTGGATAATTGACTGTGGAATATAATGTTGTTTATTCAAAAGCAGGTCACACAGAACGGAGCTTCCAGTTGTCTTTATCCTTTTACCTTTCTTATCTTCACGACGTTTAAATTTATGCTGAACTTCTTTTAATTACACATATGGTTTTAATTGCTGCGCTGTACTTATTCAGCAGAAGGTGACCTGATAGAGAAAGGGTAAAGAAAGGTAGGTGGGATGTTGAATTCAGATTTCAAAACTGGGTTTGGGCATATTATTGGTGAGAAATCTGACAAAGACACAAACACAAGGACATGCATTTCTAACACCCTCTGTTACCTCCAGGGCCATACTTGCCTGCAATATAACTCCGTTGTTTCTTTATACTAAAAATCTCCTGGACAGAATCACCCACCTCTTTCTCACTCATCTGGAAATTCAACAATGGCAAAGCCCCAGTTTTAAGCTTAAACCCTGGGGACATGCAACCTCATGGAAAATGATGTGGAAACACATAGAAGTTGTGAAAAATCTAAATTTGGGTACATGCAGTTAAGGGAATGGGTTTAGGAGAAAGTTTTAATTGAAGTGCAAGATGAGGCAGTGCAAGAATTGATGCATTTCTAAAGCATACTCTTGGTTTGCAGCCTGGGGGAAGGGAGGTCACAAGTAAGTGTTGCTTAACAGGAGAGAGAGATGCTGCAAAGGAAACAGAAGAGCCTGGAGAAGGAGGTGCGAGAGACCACCTCTATGATGCTGATCATCAGACCAGGGGACCATGGTAATCACCTGAGACTTTAAGTCTGCAAGATACTCATGAAACTCGGCTTTGCAAGAGTACAAATGTCTCAGGGCACTTCACAAGAGATTTCTTCTGTAGTCTGACTAAGACTGGAAAATACCCTTCCCAGCCTCCTGGTGACAGCCTAGAAGGAATCCATCAGTGGCAAACACACAGCGGGAGCTTCCCTCGTCATTTATGCAGTTTTCGCCCTGAAAAAGCCACGAGTTTTCCTTTCAAGCTCTCACAGCAACAACAGAAAAGGAGGTGATTCACTTAATGAGCCACCAGTTCTCACAAAGCTGGAGGAAACACCTGAAAAAGAATATCCTTCAGTTGAGGGTAAAATACAGCCTAACTAGGAAATAACGGGATGAAAATGATTATGTCTAATTTGCTCTATTACAGCCCAGGTGTGGTTCCATTTTCCTGATGACTAAAGTAATCCTAATATGTCAGTCTAAGTTACTGCCAATTCATTTGAGGAAATTTTGTTTGTTTAGAAAAAGCTTTAATCAGTGTGGGGGGGGAACGATTCTGACAGTAATAATAATTCATCTGTCTGTGCTGGTGCTAAACCACACGGTGGAAAATCCTTGCTAATGCTAGATTGATCACCTAACACATAGCAGCTCCGCTCTTCTAATTTGTTTCATGTAGCTGACTTCAGACAGCACATTTCACTCTGGACTATTTTGAGGATCCATGCAAAACTGAGTAACTGCCCTATTAGCGTGAAGGCATATGAATAGTATTCTGCAACAAGCAAGATAGAGTTTGTCTGATATTTTTTCAAGCAGAGAATACACTGTGTTTGGAACAAAGAAGAAATGCGATTGGAAAGTTTAGAGCCCTGAAATTAATTCCCTGGACAAAAAGTTGAGGCACCATATTCATAACATCATGTTATGTAACTTGCACTGGAGCTAGGCAGCTACTAAGTGAAATAGTATGAGTTATAAAAGCAAAATATTATTGTGAAAACAATTTTACAACTTTATAATTCACTATTATTTTCATTTAAGAACAAAACTGTCAGTGTAATTGCAAATTCTGTTTGCCTTGCAGGAGTTCTTTCAGCTGGTGATAGGAAACTTTTTTTTTCCCCAAAGGCTGATATTTCACTTAATATATTGCATTTCTTTACATTTATCCAGAGGTAAATCTAAACAGGAAGCCCATTATTTGGGTGCCTAAGCAAGTTTAGTATCAGAACATTTACGATCAGTAAACGTGCCCATATATTATCAATTATTTCTTACCATTACTCTTGGAGGAAGAAATACTATATCAGCATCCAGTATAGACTATTCTCTACTCTTTATAACTGAGCATCTACTTTAAGGGAGATCCCACATGACTTGCACTTCTCACTGTGCACCATGACCATTTTCTACCTTGCCTGCTCACAGAAGGACTAGGCCCAAGAGCCTAGCTGTGGACAACCACAGCTATCAGTGGAGCAACGAATAATCTTTTGAATTGTGCACAGCTCCCTGCACAAGGTTGGTGCTTTGGTAATAAGCCATTACTATGATAATGTGTGCACATTCCGTTAAGAACTGGATTGAGACCACAAACATGTTTCACGGAAATCAGTGGGGAAATCACCCCAGTATGCGTGATCCACTCTGAATGACATAACCAAAATATCACATTAGCCAAAGCATCACTATGAACTGGGCAGTTGCTTGCCAAAACACTGGTATTACCGCCAGGTTGTAAGCCGAGTTTCAAACCAATAGAGCCGGAGCCCTTCTTGCCTCAAGCAGAAGAGCCATCCAACGATACTGAGATGCTCCACATCTACTCTTTCTCCCCAGCTCTCCTACTGGTTTATCGCCTAAGCCTGGGTAAGTTACCTTACTCATTCATGTCCTTACTTCATGTCCTAGCAATCATCTTGATAGATTATTTGATAGATGCACAACTTCACCACGTGCTTCAGCACCTTGGCTTTGGAAGAATTACAATGTGGTTGGACTCAATTGCATTTTAAAACAGAAACAATCAGCTCCTCCAGTAATCAGAGTCACCATCACATACAACAGCCACAGTATGCCTGTGAATTACTTAAGTGGTACTCACTTGTATGGGTGCTGCTTTTTGAACTGAAAACTGTAAACCAACAGCTCAAGTCCAACTGTCCTTGCCTCATCATGCCTCAGACCATGCCATCCACCAGAGACCCAAGCTCAGATGGCCCCATGGTTCAGACAAGCACCACTGCCTGCAAACCAGGCAGCCTCCCCATTAGAGGTTTCTTCTCATCCATAGGTAAATATATGCTGACTATATTTTATGTCCACAGATAAAAAATCATTACCCATGAGAGTGTCACACAACCTGACAGCATCTGTCAATGTAGACATTTGGTTATCAAGAGTTAAACAGCACACAAACAGAGCCCTCAATTAACTTCAGGGTTGCCCCATTCCTTATCATGTATGGAGGCATTGTCCTCAGCTTATTTTAAGAAGGAGCAAGAAAGAACATTCACGTATTACACCAAAAGCCTCTTTCTCAATTATTCCTCTTCTATTACTAACCCAGTGTGGCTGAATAAAGGTTGAAACTGAAAAACCTGCATCCCGAAGCTGTAAATTTAAGTTGGTTTCTCAGTATTTGCTGACCTGACTTACTTCTGTAACTACAGGATCTCTGTTACCTTTAACTTCAAGGTAACTGTTTGGCAACTTGTTGTTTCTCTGTGACTCCTAAGAAACAAATCCGATGAATTCCTCTGTCATGAGCCAGTCCTCCTAATAAATGCAGTGCTTAAATAATACAATATAATACAACGAACTAACTGTAAAGTTCTGAAACAAGAGTGGTAAACACATTTTACAGTGAGAATTGGGCTCTTTCAAAAGTTTAAGGTATAAGAGAGAGCGTGCCAGATTCCTGAAGCAAGCTGTTCTGAAAACATTTCTTTGCAACTCTTGACAATACCTTTGCACCTAAAAATTCTGAAGAAATGCGCAGAGATTTTGATGCGGAGATTTGTATTATCTCTGATTGGAAGATACCATTCTCAATGCCACAGAGTGCCAACAAGTCCCAACTCTGAGCTTCTCATCGCAGTGTTAGACACCACTGCCTTCTTCCCCTCCTCCTCATTTTAACAGAAGCAACAGCATTTAATTTAATCCACCCAGAAGCAATGACAGAGTCAGCAGCTGATATACAGCTAGTGCTGGTTAGAACTCAGAATTACTGTTTTGTGAAGAATGTCAACATTTTGACATTTGTTACTATTCTCAGGGTAGAACTTGCATATTCATTTGGAAATTTTGAAATTGAAATGTCACACTGAAATCACAAATTCAATTCTGAAGTTTGGAATTTCACCTTTTATTTCACTTTACAATATCTTTCTCTTTTAATTCATTCAATTCCAGACTGCAATATTTTAAATAACCATTTTTAATTTTACTATTATTTATTTTAGCATTGTAAAACTATGGGCAATTACTAGCTCACATTGTCAGAAAACTGACTTCAACCATCATTTTACACTGTCTCTGAATCCCATCCAATGGAAATTTTTGATGTGTGACTTTTGACTTGGGTGCAGATGAGAGATTCTGGGGGAGAAGACACTTGGGGGGAGGCAGGCTGCGTACACTAAGCTGCCTGCCTCTCTCCACAGCAAAAAGCAAAGCTAAGAAAGACTATATCCCTGTGACAGCAGGAGGAAATCTGGCAGATTGCATTTACTCATCTGCAGAGAACAAAAAATTCCTAGCCACTAGATTAACAGCAAGAGCATTAGTCTCAGTTCAAACGCAAGTGCCGGAGGTATCTATTTTATGTGAGTGATAGCAGACTGTAAAAATTATTAAACCAGTACAAGAGAAGTGCATCAGTCATAGCAAAGGACACTGGTGAGCAGATGTTTCTGAGGCAAAGATGAAACTTCCAAGTGAATGTCTCCATCACAGGTATTAAATCAGTGGAAAAACTGACAAAAGCTGTGTAAAATGAGAAAACAGCGAGCCGTCACAGTCCTCTTTTGGGTACTGCAAGTTTCATGAGACCGTGTCAATGCTGGTTGCAGCAGGCAGCAAAGAAACACCACCTCCAGCAGTGCGGAAAGGATGCGGTGGTTGAGGTCTGCTAATCACGAGCAGCCACCACTGCCTAAACCATGCCAAAAGCACGAGCTGCCTCGTTAATTTTACCTCCTGATCTCCCTTTGTCTTTCCATTTAATTTCCACGGTGCTCACCTACAATGGTGCACAACACTGAGAGGCTGTTTGGGGTGGTTGTCCTGCTCCACACGCACTGCCACCTGTAAGTACATAAGCAGGGACAAGGGGACTTGTGGCCAGCAGATGCTAAGCATGTGAGGACTCACACACTTGTGCCATGGGAGCAGGCATGAACAGACACAGCTACCGAAAGGAAAATTACTGCAAATTTGCAGTAAAAGAGCATGGGTTTGGATGCTGTACTAGATCACAGCTACAAAACACTTTTGTCCTCCTCATATCAGCAGATTGCTCTGAAAAGATCAATGCTTTTGTTGAGATTTCCACCATTCTGGACCAAAACTACAAGCTGTCCTCAGGTGATTTCAAGTGCACCCAGTCTGGAAGCTGAAAATGTGCAGATCTCTTTGGAAGGGAATGTGGTTTCTCAGGACTGTAAGTTGATTCAGAAAGAGGAAGGAGAACCCATGGGATCCAAGATCTAGGAAGGACAGACCTCCTGGGTGTCTTCAGCTGCCACCTCTCTTATACACCAGCTGCCACGTGTGGTCCCTGAAAGTGTGAAGAATTTTCTGTCTCCTGCTAAATTCTTAAAATCTAAGTGCAGAAAAAGGATCCTCAACTGCCAAACTACACACTATCAAAGCTAAACATTTGGACTGAGGCCCCAGGTGCCCATAGCTCCTGTCATTAGACAAAAATAGCAGAGGTTAGGGCCACGGGGGACTGAGCCTTTGCAGGACTGAAGGAATGAGACAGAATGAGAGCTACAATGGATGCCAACAAGGTCGACACCCATAGCGTATCTTCTCCTGACCCCTTGGAGATATGCAATAGTATCTCAAAAACACTCAAACATAACCAAAATGAAAGGACCTAGAGTTATTTGAAGATATGAGAGCGTGACAAGGGTATTTGGTGAGTCAACCAGTTCAGCACAGAAATATTTGATGATAGCTGTGTCGGTCAGTGGTGGTAGTTTCTTCAACTCTATTTTGGCCACAGGGCAAACTTGCAGGAATTCTCCATGTCAGAAACTGGCTTTGCCATTCTTTTTTTCCTACTGTGGACGGACATCTTGGTGCCAAAAATCAGCATACCTAATGAGTCACTCTGGTCTTGTGCTCTCTGACCTTTGGGAGGGGAGAAGTTAAGAAAGAGGCTTCAGACTTGGACTTGGTCTGCGAGGACACAGTACCATTGGCAACAGGCATGAAGGCAGCTGGTCATTTCACACGTTTCTGTGATGGTCTTGTGACAAGCCCCCTGCTGCTCACACAGAGATCCCTACTACCTTCAGCTAAGAAGAGAAAGCTACTGAGATTTTTGGCCGGGGATACCCCTGAAGCACATGAAGGTTTAAATGAGGACACGCACTCTACTAGTTCATTTCCTAACTAGGACTTGGGCACTAATGCTACACAGAGTGCTACAAAAGACTAAAATGCACAGAGGTTTCACATGCACCACTCTCACTTCCATAACTGGCCCAAGGACAGAATGCACCAGTTGTGTGTGAGTAAAACTCATTGTTCTCAGCAGGCTTTAAGAGCCCGTACAGATTATTTGCTGTTCCCATACCAATCCAGATTTATTTTGGATCAGTGGCGACTTCAACATGATTAGCACACAGCAATAAACATTGAACCACAGTCAACCTCTTTGTAGCCAGAATGCAAAATATAAACCATGGTGGTTTTTTTACCCATTAAAAACCCTAAATGAACTGACTGAAAATTTCAGCTGTCACAGTGACAGTTATGTATTGGTATGTATATATGTATGGTATGTATTAGAATTAAGGTATGTATGTATTAATTAAGGTATGTATGGTATGTATTAGAATTAAGGACCATGAATTGCTAGTCTGAGATCGATTTGTTAAGACATCCTTAATATTTTCCACACAAAGTGTGTTCAAAATTCAGAATGCACTTTTATGAATACATTTAGGAAGTATTCTATATCTTGCATTTTAAGTGATAGGTATCAATGCCTGTTTCTTACCCTTGTCTTCTCAAATCATTCTCCTTAACTGAAAGGCCTCAAACTAACCTTGAAAAAACAAAACACAACAAAACGCAGAAGCCAGTTCTGTGTATAAAAATATAATACAATTCACGTTGCAGCCAACAAGTAGAATTACGGTGACAGCTCTCTATCAGAAATCTGGCACTAACTAATAGCCTTTCGCTTTATCCCTTTAAATAAAATCATTCCAGAAGTTGATTTTATGAATGAGTTAGACTGCAAAGAAAGAGAACATTCAGCAAAACTGGACAACACTGCTTCGTTGGCAAAGCACACGATGTTTTATTACTGACCATTTCCTGTTAGACTGCAAGATCTTCTTCAGTTCTTCACCAATTAAACGGTACACCTTACAAAGCAGCAATCAAGCAGTCTGCCACCAGTATGTCAGAGAACAGATGTAAGTTCAAAGGTGAAATAGTCAATAATGCCGATATTTAGCAGGCTAGAAGATAAAGTATATTCTAGAAGAATTTATCACCAAGCGGATCATGGTCGGTTTTGCCGGAGAACTGAAATCATTTTTATATAGATATATATAAAATATTTCTGTATGTGTATTTGCAAATGCCACGTGCACACACACAAACACATATGTAAATATATAAAAATATATATTTATGCATACGTGAAACCCCAAACTTGAGCTAAATTAAATTGTCCCTCCAGCTTTGTAATGCAAATGAGACTAACAGGCTTGTGCTGTTTGTGGTTCAAGATGATTTGCGTTTCCATAGAGATGCTGACTGAATTAAAGTTTTTAATTTTTTATATATATAGGCCTACTTGTATCTTTAAAAGTCTAAATATGTGTCTGCTATACCTCAGCATTTCCTCAGTGACTCCACACCAATTTCCACCAGTTAAGGCTATGTGCAAATTTTGTACCCTTCGCTACTTTCCAATCTAAGCTCTATACCAGGCACCTGCAGAGCTGAGTTTATTGCTTCTCTCCCCACTCCTAGCTTCTTGGTAAGGAAAGGGGAAAAAAAAGGAAAAAGAAAAAGCAGTTTATTAACTGCTAGTAGATCATATTCCAAGGAGTTATTTATTTATTGCCCTCTGTATACTGCCCAAGACACATCTTTGCCTTCACAAGTTCCCACTGTCAGAAAATCTGGAATCCAGGGAAAAACAGACTGGACGCTTCTAGTGAGGGAAATGCCAAAGGACAGACTTCTTCTTACGTGTCAGAAGCTTTTAACCCTTTCTCTGTGAGCAGTCACAAGCTGGAGAGCCGGAGCGTGCTGAGACGAGCTAGGGGGGCCCCAGCCAGCGATGGGTTCACCACCTCCCTGCCTGGGCATGACTGTCCTTGCCCCTCAGTGGAACTTAAGCCCGTCATATACAAGGATCGCACAAAGCTCAAGTCCCCACATGCCCCCGGAGCCACATTAGAGATGGCCGCCAGCAAAAGTGACAAGGGTTGGCCAGGGTTGAAATTTGGACAAAGAAAACAAGCAGATCAGCTTAACTTTCTGTTTCCAATCAGCTTTGCTTTATGAGGCCCGGGCACAGGCTAAAGTGGCTGGATGCCACTCGCCCTGCCACCACCTGAGAGGAAAGTCAGAGAGCCCGCAGCACTGTGTGGGAACTCATTTCCATGTGGTTTCAGCAATATGTGATTTTTAAACAGCGACGCACAAGAGGTCAACCTCCGGAATCGCTCTGAACCACAATCAAAAACAGTGTCTTTTGTACCTCCCATCTGCGTAAGAAGAGGAACTATTTCTCTGGTGAACCAAAGATGTCCATAAGCACCCGTAAGACGAGATGTTGACACCTAACCTCTCGTTTGATCCTGGGAGAGCCCGGAAGGAAAGTCGATGGCACTAACGCCATACAGACGTATTGCCTACGAGCTTATCATGCAGGGGCATGTTGCAGGGACGTAGCTCCCTCCCGCCCCGCAGGGTGAGCTCCTGCAACTAAGGCTGAGCCTCTGCACGCGAGGCTGCCTCACCCTTCCATGCTGACACAAGTCCTAAGCCCCCAAAAGCCTATTTTCGAACCAGATGAGAGTTCCCTGTTTCCAGCTTTTTGGAAGCCCCGTGGAGGGAGACTCCTTTCTGTATTCCTCCTTATTTTCCTCCCATTGATGTGGGGTGTGGAGACAAGGGGCAGAGGAGGCAAGAAGCTGAGCCCCTGCTGCCAGAGCTAACGTGCCTGCAGCCCTGACCTCCGGGGAAGAGGAGCTTGAGCTGTGGCCACTCTGCTGCTTGGGGCACGTGGGTGCAGGCAGAGACATTTAAACCTACATGCTGCTTATGTGGAAGGGTCCCAGGGCCCTCTGCACTCCCCCACAGAAGCCTGTGAGCGCTGGCGTCTCCTACCTTTTGCTGCAGCGGCTGCGGGGCCATCACTGGGTCGGTGATGTAGGTCTTCTTCGTACCGGGCGGCTGGTACAGCCCGGGAGGAGCCTGACCCACGGTGTTAGTGGCAGGATACGCTGGTTCGACCTTCCATGTGCTCTGCGGCATGTAGGGCGCTTCCGAGCCGTTCCTCCCCCCGTACCCGCTGTAATACGGGTCCTGGTACCGGCCCTGCTGCGGCGCGTAGCCATAGCTGGGCTCCGAGGGCCGGGCGGGCGGCGGGGCGTAGCCGTAGTCGGGCCCGCGGGGCTGTGGCGAGCCGTACTGCGGGGCGCCGGGCGGGCGGGACGGCGGGGCCGCGTAGGGCTGGCCGGGCCCCATGCTGCCGTAGTGCGTGGGCTGCGGGCCGGGCGGCTGGTAGTGAGGGCTGGGCTGCGCTGTCCTCACCTGGACGTTGAAGGTCGGGCGGCTGGGCGTGGAGGCCGTGGTGTAGGAGGCCGGTACCGGCTGCGGCTTCAGGGTGCCAATAGGAGTGACCGGGATGGGAGCCGGCTGGCCTGGGCCCTTGGCGGTGGACTTCTTGGTGGCGGTGAGGGGAGGCTGGTTGGGAATGATCATCCGCTTGTGGCCGGTGACGGGGGTGGACACGGACGGGGCGGTGGCAGCAGAGCTGCTGGAGGTCCCGGAGCCCTAGGAGCGAACAGAGAGAGCCGCGGCGTCAGCAGGAGGGGCCGCTCGGGCATCAGGTTGTGCGCGGAAGGGTTAAGAGGGAACAGGGTTTTACAGTAACATCTGCACAGCAACTCAAACTGCTTAGGAAAGCAGGAATGTACCTGAGACCACACATTATAAAATGGTAATAGCAACCTTTTCTGGCTCTGACAGAACAGGGACAGCGCTGCTGCAGCCGAGCAGAACTGCCACGCACGGTGTTTCGTCTCTCCTTGGGGTTTTTTCCTCTGCCTCAAAACAAGCAAACAAACTCAAAAGCGATAAATGTGAGGGAAAAAAAAGGGGACTCACTGGAGAATAATTAGGGGGGCACTCGTGTTCCTGTGAAAACGAGAGCGCTAAGAAAAAGAAGGAAAATGCAAGTAGAGTCTCTGTGGAGACATGAAATTCCTTGGGTCCCCAGAGTGCTTGGAGTGTACTGCCCCCAATATGAGACCATCTTTGACACAACACAGGAGGCAGCAAAATGGGATGGCACAAAAGCAGCTCCCAAGCCGTAAGAATAAGCTTGGAGCAAAGCAAGATACAGAAGTGTCCCTGCTCCTGGCTCTGCTCCTAAGCACTGCAAGTCTGGAGTGACCCCAGCGAAGGCAAATGCTACACATGGCACATAAAAGGGCAGAAAGCAAGCCAAGATTCCCAAGAGCTTCAGAAGTCAGCTCCTGCAATGGCAACCCTGTAACCCTGCACCGGCACCTGGGCACAGCGGCGCTCGGGCAGCCAGGGATTCGGTTCACAGCAAGCACCGCCACTGCCTGGGATTTGGCGACTGAATGAAGATTTAGTGCGGTGACACTGTCCTAATGGGTATCTTACATCTTTCTGTTCAATGTATTTGTTTGTCTCTCTTTCTTAAAATTCTTGTTTAACTCTCATGTCCAAATACACCGGTGGAAAAAGACAGCTTTGTTAAAGAGCTCACAATATGAAATGGTTTCTGAAGAATACTGAAGATCACCATTAAGCCTTTTCACTAAATCAAAGAAGAGCAAATTTCTATCTCTGGAGTTCAGGACTAGGTAAAATTTCTTGCCTCTCTTTATTTTCCTTTATTCAAAAAGGATACTTGAATTTCATGCCTTCTGTATAGAAGGGAACATGTGCAGTTTGACAGTATTTCTTTGCTGTTGCACTTAGCATGATGGTTCTATCTCATCCAACCTTCCTGCACGGGGCTTGATCTCACCCCGATCCCCTCAATAACCTCTAAGTTCTCAGCATCCCAAAGTCAGACAAGCTGAGCTCTCACCAAAGGCTGTGTTTAAGCTATGACATCCACCTCTTTTCCCTAAATGCTCAATCTTGTGTTTGTCCCCAGGCACTGCTGCTCTGTGCAGGCTCCCTGCCTGCATGTGCTGCCTCGTCACGCTCTTGCTGGCACTGCTGAGCAGGGGAGAGGGCAGTGGGGGCTCAGCAGGAGCACCCCGCGCATCCCTGCCCGGGCCAGAGAAATCCTCTGCCTGGTCAGCAGGTGGCGGCAATAAATTGCTGCCAAACCAACCCAGGCCAGTGGCTGGAGAGGAACTTCAATCACCCATTTATTTCCCCGAGCCTCCAAAGGTACCGAGCTCACCATCCATACTAAGGTGGGAGAAAGGCAGGCCCACCACCACCATGTGGCAACCACCACACACGAAGGGAGGTAAGAGCAAGCCACCCAACTTCTCATTCACAGCCCACAACCATGTCTACGTGGGATAAGGAAGCTCAACTACACAACTGGTAGTTCTTCACTGGTGACAGGTGCAAAGACATTTTTGCTGATGCACTGGAAAAGAACTTACTTCTGCAATCACACCTTCAGGGCAAACCTCCCACAAGGAATCACTATAAATGAGCAAAGCAACAGGAAAATAAGAGCATCAATCTAGTTTTAGAGGTGTAAAAGGTGTGTATGCAGAGGTGGGGAAAAACAATGCAGCAAACTTCCGCTGGAGAAAAAACATCTCAATATATTCAAACCCTGACCTTACAAACAGATCCATGACGAAGCATAGACAGACTGAAGAGATTTTGAAAGTGAGAAGAACGAAGAGATTTTGCTGAAATGCAAAGACAGAGACAAGTTAAGGGTCTGTAGCCCTCTACTAATATTGCCTGAGTCTTCTATTTCTGAAATACCTGATAAGGAGCAGGCATTCCTCTATGCCTGCCTTCAGAGCACAACTGTGCTCAGTGCTAACATGAAAATTTGCTTCCTGTTGGCATTATTCTCCCATGTCAGCCTGGTGTTTATGTCCAGGAGTGCTAGAAACTTTCCCATTTCCTCACCTATTTCATTCTTGTAAATGACAGTAGTTTGTCCACTTACTGTAATGGGATGAAAGGTCCACAATGCGGCACTGTGTAATTACCACCAGAAAAGCATTTTTTTCCCATGTGAACAGGCAGAAGGTAGATAATGTTTTAATGACAATGGCACATCAGTGGGGAGGGGGAAAGCTCAAAACAAAACAACATAAATGAGCCCTTATTCATCACATTTTATGTTTCTGAATGTGGACTCTGGAAGCAAATGATGACAGACTGCCAGTAAAGCTCTTGCGATGGAAACCTGTCCCACCCCAAGAACCGGGGGATTTTGATCTTACATATAAGCATCCACATAACACATTTTGTGTACTGGTGCCAGTCTCCTGCCAGGACTGGCATACACCTTAACAATGAATGATAACCTCTTCCTCCAAGATAACCCTTGCTGCCTATTGACTGGCACTCTGAAAAGCTCTGAGCAGCTCCCACGTTTGATGCCACAAAAGGGATGCGCTCAGTCTCCCCTCCTGCACCAGGACCCAAATGAAGGAAAGGTGGCAAGCCAGGGCGCCTGGGCCAGAGACCCAGCTCTGCCATCAGCTTCAGAGCAAAGGGTAGAGCTAACAAGTGCCGGCTGCATTGTGGCATTCAAACCACAGCCTGCCTTGAGGAGGAGGAAGTTTGCATCAGTAGGAGTCCCCAGAGGCACCCTGCGTGACTCATTCTGAATTCCTCTGAGGGTGCTGGGCAAGTGTGTGATGAAAGCTGGGCTTGAGTGGGAGGAGGAGGGTGTAACACTAGTTAACATGGTGTAGTAGAGATATGGGACAACTTAGAGGGAATTTAACACTACTGGAGCATTAACGATTTATGGGGACGCAAAGAGGAACTTTGGCTGTAGATCCTGAACAAGGGCACAGGTGAGGTAGCACCATAAATCCTCTGCCCTTTTGCTTGGGAGAGAAGGGTGGCTACAGTCCAGGCTTCTGTATACCCAGCCACAGACTCAAATATCACCCCCGGCATAAACCTCTAGATCATTAGTGGATTAAGAAAAGACGCTATACATGCACATGAACTATGGACAAGATTCCTGCTCTGAGGACAGGCATGTGCAGAAGAATGAGAAAACGACACTCAGATACCATGGAGAAGAGTGATTTCAACAGATGTCTGTTAGGCACTAGGAGGATAGGAGAGATGGATGAGGCTATAAAGATGTCGGCTAGATGAAGAGGGAGTAACGAACAGAAAGCTGGAAAGGACTACCTATATCACTGGGTACAGTCCCAGCAAAACAGATGACTGTCACAAATGTTTCATCCAAACGAGTCCACAGAACATCTAGTAGCGCAACGAAGTAGACTCATCCAAAAGCACATCGAAATGACAGCCCAGAAGCACGAAAACAAGTAGAAATAGGAGTTAGAAAAAGGACGAAGACAAAGAAAAAGAGTGGCTTCATAGGATTTCAGGCATCCCTTCCTCCAGCAGCTCCTGGACAGCTCATTTCAAAACCGTACTGCATTTGCAAGTGACTATCGCAGCCAAACACGCTCTCTGACATCCTCTAAAGGCTGTTTTCAAAGGAAGACAGGCTTTCCTCTGCTCGCCATGCACTAGATGAAACTGTCTGACACACTTCGCAAGTGCAAATTAGAACCACGCTACTTACCATCAACCCCTTCTTGCAAATTCATATTTGCAAAGAGAGAGTAAACTAGAAACCCCAGGTGCTGATAACGCAGAGTTGTTAAGAGAAACTAGAGTAGGAAGGAGTTAAATTCAGAACCTCAACTACCACAAACATTATAATACAAAATCTTTTTTTTTAATGGGGAAAGCACAAGAGCCTTGTTTAAACACAGATGGAAGTACCTAAATGTACTGCCTCTTCTACAAATGAATTATCCAGCAGTTCAAATAAAGGTGAACTAATACTGACAAAATCAAACAGAACTCAATGAATGTGGGAGGAAAAAAACCCCAAAACACTTCTCCTAAATAAAGCTACCATGTGCAACTGTGAGGGGAATCATTTTGTTTGGTAACTCCTGTCATGTCTACTTAAATGCAGTGAAAGTTTATAAACATTTGCAGGAGTTTCTTGCACCAACCACCGTGTGAGAAGTCTGTGCCGTTATCACAAATCCGTGCGTTTCTACAGGGTCTGACTGTCAAAGCTGGAGATCTGGATTCAAAGCTACCCTAGTGGGGAAACCCAAAGTTCGGAATATCTGTGCGATTCTTCATTCTGTAGAAATTATTTACATAGATCTTACATTAAATTCAGCGTACACCTACAACAAAGTCATTAAATAGGTACTAGAGATGAAATCTGTTCTACAAAAAAATAGCCTATAATTCTATACCATTTGTCAGGGTTAAATCCTAAGAAGAGTACAAAGTAACTGTAGTGTACAGCAGGAGCATGGTTCTGTATGATCAGCTGGAAGCCTTATGAAAAGGACTTGATTCTCCTTTTATTTTGTGTATTTGTAGAGTATTTTCTATAGAATCCCTTCAGTTATTCAGTTTCAGAGACTGGATCAAAAATGCCTACACAAAGTTTATCACGTTCTATTCAATTCTCCAGACATTTTTCATAAAGGTACAGCTGAATAGCTCTAGCCCTTTAGCTGTCAAATTATCACGTATAAAGATACATTACTCCAGCTCAGTGGTTTTCAACCTTTATGCTCTGCAGCCCCCAAATGTTTTTCAGGAGAGACAAGTTCCTTTACGGAGAGAGTTAATCTACTGAAAATAAACATGCTTTTTTTTTTTAAGTTACCTTTCACAGAATTCTTCTTAGTTACCTTAGGAGTGATCCAAGGACCCCCAGGGTTTCCAGAGCACAGGTTGCGAACCACAGCTCTAGCTGGGGCTGTCTTTTTTGAGTATTTTAGTCACATTTACTCCAGGAGAGGAATGAAACAACCCTTGAAAGGCAAAAACCTGGCAACTACCGGTGGGCTGAACACAGGACGCAGCGTTCCCAGGAGGCTGCCAGCTGCCAGTGCCTGTGCAGCACCTCTCTTCCTAACCCAGCTGCTCTTCTGCATGGTCCACGAGCGCAACCGGGACCGAAACATGGGGCCAGCTCAGGCACGCACCAAGACCAGCTGCAATCTTCTCAGCGGGGCTTGGTGGCAGCAGTGGTTGGAAGAGAGTGTGGCAAAGCCAGCGAAGGGTGGAAAATTAACTTGGCTTCTCCTGACACCAAGGATTGGCATTCACCTCAGCTAGATGAGGTGCTTAATGCTGTGAGAGCAGTGAAGAAATGCATCTCCACAGGGTCATTTATCCCATTCTAATATTGAAGCTTAAAAGGGGGAGATGAATCATCCACTGGGGGAATCTACTTCTCTCCACCGACTGTAAAAGAAGCACAAAAACAGCCGAGACAAGTCACTGAATATTTAGACAGCACAAGATGGTTGAGACAAATCCCACAATAAGCAGGTAATTTTGACGTGACTGTTAGAAGCAGGGATGCCTTTCCCCTGCATTAAGTGCGCTGCCACTCACGCTCAGCTACTGCTTTGCACCGAGGGGACTGTGGAGTGCCAGCAGCTCAGCCGATGAGCCAGGATCCTGCCACGCCTGCAAGCCCAAGAGGCCGGGCAGCAAAGGCATTTCCAGCACACGAAGGAGGTGATGTGGGTGGGCTGCACTTTCCCACCTACGTGCTGAACTGTGGCTCCCACTGGAACTGGAGCTGCTGCCTTGCCACGAGAAGCAGCTGGGTTGTGCCTCCTTCCTGCCTGAGGCAGCAGAGCCCAGCTCCCTCTCAATTTGGGAAGGAGAGCCCCAGGGAAACATTAAATACCCTGCTTTGAAACCCGCGCCTTTAGGTACCTGAAAACGTGAACAGGCATTTTATGGGGTTTCCTGGTGTGCAGACACATCTAACACCTGCTGACTTCAAATTCTGTATTTGAACAAGCAGCTTTGCTAGTAATAATGTATGCTCAGGTTCCCCTCAGCATATCCTCTTTTTCTGTCTGAAATACCATCTGGGTGAAAAAGAGAAATCTGGCCTTTCAGTTGGGACTTGCAGATACTTAGCATTCTGGTAGAGCTCTAGCTGGGTTGCTGAATGTCCAGAGATCGTGGGCAGATGCACTGTCCCCATGCAGCATATCTGATGCATTTTCAGTATCAAGGACTTTCTGGCCCTCTTTATAATGTTCATATAGGAGACTAAGCACACTGAGGACACGTTGGTCCCCTGTGCACTGATGCTATGTGATGCACATGGCTCAGTTGCTAGCACAGGTGTCTTTAGGTGTCAAAATGTCCTTAGAATCTCATCCAAAATTTTGAAGTCTGGTCCAAAACCATAAAAACCTCGGCCAAAACACAGTTATAATCGGATGAAGCTTTTCTTTGCAGTTTCATCATTCTCTCATTTCCAGTTTACAGCTGCCATGTGAGCATCACGGAGGCATGGGCTGTGCGTGATCAGCAGCCACACTCATACTTCCCAGCAGTGTTTATATGGGATTCAGCTTGTTGGCTTGACTACCAGAAGCTATCAAGGTATTCGAACAGATTGCTCCTAGGCATTACACCAAAAGAAAAAGAGGAGAAATCTAATAAAGTGTTCATCTCTGGTTCTCAAATGAAGAGAATGCCTTACAGATGCCATAAAGTGTTACAAGAACACAACTGCTTCTGAGCTTTGATCTGTTTTTCAGCTGCTACCAAGGGTGGAAAAGGAGTCAACACAGTTGTTAATGTTTCTGTTCACAACCTCTTCTGCACTCCTTGTGACGGCCCAACTTGAAACACAAGGGAGAAGAGGGTGCACAAAAGAAAAGGTGATAACAAGTTGACCTCCAATATTTTATCATGGAAAAAAGCCTTTCACAACAGATGTGCGCAGTTACAGACAAACACCTTGGTTCAGCTTTCAGTATGGGTGTCAAGTTTTCTAGGCAAGCTGGGTTTCCACTTTCCAACACTCCATTAATTCCACAGAACCTGAGCACATCTGAAAAGTTTGGTCTCCAAAACACAAACGTAATGCCAGGGAGGAATTTTGCTTGTCCTTCTTGGTTTCATATTTACTTTTCTGTTTACCCCAACACTATCACTACAATAACTACTGTGAGACTTTTTATTTGTTTTTCCCTTTCTGATGAGTGATCATCTGGTATTTACGAGAAGGACTACGTGAAAGACCATCTATAAAGATGTGCAAACAATTGACCTAAATACTTCTAGCTCTGGTAGACAGTCAAGGGCCATAACTTGAGCTTAATTTGTTGAAAAGGACAGCTAGAATTAAAACTCTCCTATTTAAGCAATTCCTCTTGACCAGTTCAACTGCAGTAGCCACTTCATCTACAAGGACATCTGACATCTGCATGAGAAATATCATTGTCAGAAAGCTACAGAAGATGTCAGTTGTGAGATGTTTTCTGAATTAATCTTGGGATATTTCTGTAATTTCCCATTCTCATGACTAGAACGACAAATTTGCGCCAGTCTGGACCTCAGGAACACGCGACGGCAGCCCCCCGCGCGGGCTGAATCTCTGGCACATCGACTCAGCAATAAATTATGTAAAGGGCTGTGCACCACAGCCCTTTGGTTACATCAAAATGCAGAACTACTGAATACAATCCCGGAACAGAAGACCACAAAAAGGGTAGAGCAGTACGCTGGGAACACAAGTGCATGGTGCAGAGAAACCAAGCTCCTCAAGGAGCACCTTCGCCAAGGTTTAGTAAGACAGACACATCCAAAGCATCTCCATTAAGCAAACTGGGCACTTCAACGAGTTGAACGAGTCTCCTTGCTTAACTTAGGTAAGACGTTGCACTGCTTGACAATGGGGAAAGCCCCCACTCCCCTATAAATAAGAACTTTGGGTGAGCAAGGTATTTTTATGACTTTTGCTATTACTAAGCTAGTGAAGCTTAAAGTATCATAATTACAACATCCACAAACTTAAAAACGTTTTTTCTTCCTTTTATAACTCGCTATTTGTAATGGAAAAGAAGCTAATGTGCATGATAAATATGGGCAGGTTGGAGGGTTATACAGATTATGCAGCTATCCATGGATGTGTATCATGATTAACATAAATGGATTAAAACAGTATAATGGAAGATGCATGAGTGAGGGGAAGGGTTGTGCAGCTGTGAGTGACACAATGAAACATATTCACGAAATCTTCAGGAGAAGTCTTCTACAGCATAGATGGAAAAGTTAGCATTTTCCATTGTGTGTTGAACAACAGATTTAAAAAATAGTCCAAAAACTCTATAAAAGGTTCTCATTTCCTACTAAATTGCAAAGGAGTTTTAGAGTGTTTATAGAGTATGCAAGCTTTCTTCCTTTATTAATTTTAGAGGATATTAAAAGTGTGCATATGCACACATAAAATAATATGAAATACATATGCACTCAGACTCTACTTGGTTTACTTTGCTTTACTTGTTATTTGTTTACGATTCCATTTAGTTGTTGCATTGCTTGCATTTATGACCTATTTATCTTTTCAAATTCCAAAAGTCTATTAAACCAGACTAAAAAAATTATCCTACCACAGGGCATAAACATTTTCAAATGTTAGTATTGTCTCTATTTCCTGTGAAAACCATGTGTTTTTATTCTTTTCTTCCCCACATTTTAAAGCCTGCGCGAATAGTAGTACAGAAGAGCAGAAGCATCACTAAACAATTCCGTGTTCGTACAACATCTGCTTTCTTATGGTTCATTTGAGGTCCAGAACCCACCATCATCCGCCAGTATTTTTAGTGGGATACAAAAATGATTCAAGTTAGTAACTTGAGTGGTTAGCAGCAGAGAAAAACCATACAGCCTCACCAAAAAAATAACGCTTCACGAAAAACAAAAACCAAAAAACAAACAAAAAGAAAACACAACACCATAAAAGGCAAGCAGATACGACAGAGAGGTTATTTTTCCTGTTAGGTCCAACGTACACCTTTCCAAAATGCTGACGAGCTCCAACAACAGGTCAGCTTTAACTGTTTTCCCAGATGGCTCCTTCTGGGAAGTGGAGTGGAACGTTCCCTCATTTATCCGTCTGCTTGGGTTATCACCACTGCCCGAAATACCTTCGTCTTTTCACAATATCACAGACTCCAAATTACGATGCTGAGAAATATATACGATTGGAAAGGTTTTCTTTCACCCTCTGTAGCTCTTAAAATTATTCTGTACGTATATAAATACATACACCAAGATGCATGGAATTTACCCACTACAACAAGTCTATTCAAAACACCAGGGCGATACTGTAACAAGCCAGGAAAGTGAGAGTATTAATTTGTAGCACAGAAAAATACCATCTGTAACACAGCAATACTCAAGTAAAAAGCAATGCAGAAAGTTGGAGAGAATATTTAGAAATTAAGGTGCTAACTCAGAATAATCAGCTTCCCCACTATTTTCCTCTTTCCATAGAAAACATAAAATTACATTAAACATATGGATAATAAAGTATTTACTTAAAAAACATGTTGATAAAAATTTAGAATAAAAATTTAGGACTGGCATTTTCCATACTTAATATAAAAACAATATTACTCTAAAAAACCCATGTACAGCAGCGTCAAATCCATTGCCTCTGCAGGCTTGGTTCTGTTGCAAATGGCATTATAAATCAATCCGTTTTTCCTAAATATGCCTTGAGGAAACAAAGTCACAAATAGCCATTGTAATTTTTAATATAAACACACACACACAAAAAGAACAAAAAAAAGTCTTCTTCATTCTTAAGCAGAACGCAAGAGCTGTGTTTTTCAACAACTCGTATTGCTGAATAGGTTATATACTTATTCCAAAAACGACAAGTATTTTTTGAAGCAACTTAATGCCACATACTAGTTTAATACCAGGCTTTCTTGTATGCCACACTCCTCTCAGCTCAGCAGTTTTAGGAAAAAAAAAAAAAAAAAGTCGTTAAACTTCATCAGTGATGATCTAATGAGCCCTATTAAGTTATGATTTATAATTTTCCTCACTTACTGTGTTCTTGGATCAAAATAACATCTCGAGACATTTGCTCCATGGCTGCTGATCGGGTTAAGGTTATCGCAGACACAGTGAAGAACCAGAATATTCTTTAAAACCTCGTTCTGCCCGAGTTACATTTTTAAAAAGTGCATTTTAAGAAGCCAGATTCTGATCTCAGTAACACTGGTGCCAGCTTAAGCAAGTCTGTTGACTCCAGGAGATTTACTTCAATGCTGGCTGTGGCCGATCAGGATTCGGCCTGCTACTGCCAATGAATTTAGAGGGTTTTTCTCCGCACTGGGAGCACATCGGGGGTTTCTATGCAAACTTAACAAATCTTAAAAATGAACATGTAAGGAGATCTTGGCAAGTCATATCTGAATGAAAGCAAATGAGATTTCTAACCTCGGCTGAGCACAGGCTAAGCAGAGGCCTGGGCCTGCCTCTGGCTGCAGCCCCTGCGAGCCCCGGCCTGGCGAGCCGACCTGCGGCACGCTTTGGTACCGGGAATTGAAAACCAGCTGGCTAATTCAAAACAAGCACACATATCCTCCCGCTCTCCTCACTTCTTCCCTCGTGGTGGATGTATAAATGTATACTGATGGCTCCTGGGATTTATAGCCTAACCGATTTTGACATTTTTAACTTCAGAATTTGAAACAGTGACTTTTTAGCCCTGGGGCAGGAGTGCTAAATGCTAAAAACTTTGGGACTAGGGAGTATTAATTTAGTCCTTCTGAGCAGCTTGGCTTCAACAATGTTCTAACAAGGGCTCAATGCTATCCAAAATTCAGCAGTGGACGCCCAAAAACTGCAAGGAATTTTGGATCCAAAGTGGAGTTTTGTGGCTTTGGTTCTTGTTTGTCACAGGGCAAACGAAGCTCCAGACCTGAACTCGAGGGGAGTGGGGAGAACTCAGGTCTGGGTCTGAATTTACAGCAAGATGAACGTCACTTCTAGCTCGCATTGCTTCTTTTTTGCGGTTCATGACATATTTGTATTTTAAGAAAAAATAAACTATGCACGGAGCAAGCGTCCTGGCATCACAAGTCATCAATAAATCTCTTTTCCATAACAACCCACAAGAATTCACTGCAGGACCCAATTGTTAAAACACAAAGCCATGACACTCTATAAGCTTTCAGAAGCATCATTCTAGCCCTTGTGGACTCTCTGAATTCTCTGAATGAGTCACTGGCCTCTCAACGGAATTGTCAAAACTTAAGTTAAGCCAGGTTAATTCCCTCCCCCCTTTAATTTAGAAGTCCAGCTGCAGCGTGTGGCTTTCCAGTGAAAAGACCTAAACGCAGAGCTCCTTCACCCCGAACAGGAAATCTCACGGGGCGTAAAGCTCATCTTTTCCTAAAAACTAGATATAAGCCACGCTAAAGGGGAAAAATGTGATTTTCAAAGCCTCGTGGGGCACGTGATGTAAAAATCAATATCCTACTTACACAGCTCAAAGCATTTTCTGCTGAAGGCCAAAGGATCACAGCTGAAACTGTTACGGTTGGTAAGGGTAAGCTGTAATAAAGGGGGACGGGGGGAGCAGACTCTAACAGAGCAGGGACAAGCGAGAGGCCAAACCCAAGCACTTTCACCAGAGCAAGCGAGGGCTTTAGCTAGGTGGGACACGGTGAGGACATCCTCTCTGCCCTGAGGCCCTTTTTGGTGGACAGTGACGTGATGGTTAGATTCCTTCCCTCTGCCCAAGGCTACGTGTGACAACTGCAGCTCGCAGCACAGCATCCTGCTTGGCTTTAGCTACCTTGCTCTAACTAACCACGTAGTATCAGCTACTCTGGACACCCAAAACCAAGGCTTTTGCTGGGCTGGGGCAGCCTGCCAGCAGCTAAGCCCCAGCCACATGTCCCTAACTCCAAACTCTCCAGTGTGCATGTGGAGCCATCTCTGACCAGTCGCTGTCTGATGAGGCCTCACCTATTAAGTCTGCTTTAACATGGAGGCAAAGCAGGGCTCCAGCATGTGAGCATCTTCACAAGAGATTTCACATGTGTCTCATATACACAGGGTCCAGTAGAATTTACCAGACATTATTATACATATATATATATTTTGTGCACAGTTTGCTAGTCTTTACAGACTTGTCTCTGTCTCCCTCTGTGCTGCATCATACTCTCCATAAAGGAATAAACTATCCTGAAAATTGCTCAAGTTTTTGTACCCTCTCCCCCACTGCTGGAAGATCATTTCAAAACACCACTTTGTAGTTTGTTAGAAAAAAACTTAAATTTCCAGGCCAAATATTTCATGTTGTCCTGTTTGTCCTTAGGAATGGGTACAACAACAACAACAACAATTAGTCACAGAAGACCATTGTGTTGATTTCAATGGCTTATACCAATTTGGTAGGAACCGGTAAAGGCTCCATAACCTTCCAACAGAACTACAATTTTCACCACTGAGGATATATCACAAGGAGGAAAGGTGTTCCTTCAGCTGTAACTAATTCTTTCCTTAATAATAAAAGAAAAGGCTACCAGCAATTCTTCTGAAAATGGAAAAGATGGAAAAGGAAAAAGGAAAGAAAAAAAAAAGACAAAAAAAGAAGGATGGAGGAGAAGAAAAAAAGTAGTTCCTACTACTAATACAGAAGAGGAAAAATTAATTGAGGATTTTGGACTTTGTTAAATTAAAAAAGTAGCTTTCAAGATTGCAGAAAAAGTTTAAAGCATGATAAGAACTCAAAAAAAAACAGATGGAAAACTAAGAAGAAACTGAAATTAGTTGTGGGTTGTTGTTTTTTTGTTTTGTTTTTTAAGAGAAAATATAAATGATTTTAAACTGATCCCATGATACTTTTAACAGATGGAATTGATAATGCTGAACTCAGCCATCGTTGTTCTATATTTAGTTTCGTATCTATCAAAGTCCACACGACTTTTCCATGAGACAGACAGATATATAGGGTGATACACAGATAGATACATAAAAAGAAAAAAGGAAAAATATCATTAGGAAAGGGTACATTTTCTTGTCTGCTCTTTCAGTATGATTTTTTATTTCAATTTCTACCTTATTATTTCCTATAAGTAGAAACAGATTTTTCTCTCTTTCAAAAAATTCTTAAACAGAAAACCTCTTTTGACAGTTTCAGCAGCAGATTAATCACTTTTGCAACCCACAGAAAAAAAAAAGTTTTCTGGAAAGCATAACTGTCTGTAAATGTAAATGACAGAATTACTCTCTCTTATGCTAAGACGCCTACACATTCTCTCACTTCCATGACTCAGCACCAGATAAAAGTATGTGAGATAATACGCAGTGAATTTTCCTTTAGAACAACAATTAAAATGTTTAAAAAAACAAGTCTCGTTATTCCCCCCCCCCCCCGCCAAATAAACAGAAACCCCCACGGTGTTAAACCAAATTCTGCCAACAGATTCCCCTCCCACGGGAGTCATTGGAATCAAATACAAATATCCCAACTTCAGAGAGGAAAGGGACCAGGCTCGAACAGCATCAAAATCAAAACACATGCAAACACGAGAGGCTTTTCTTTTTCTCCAAATGAGCAATAATGGGTCTGTTTCAACAAAGAGGAATTTTATTACTGTTCATCCCCTGCCTCGCTCTAATTTGGTAGACAAATGAGTTGAAATTTTGCTCACCTATAATGAAAATTTCCAGGCACTCTAAGGCAATGCACTCATGCCAAAAATCACAGAAACCTGTGGGGAAGGGAGGGGAATTTCAGTGGGACTTTCCCTCCTGCCCTGTGGTCGTCGTCTGAGTTGTGCGAGGAGCTTGTCAGGAGCCCAGTTATTTCTCCTGCAGCACACCAAGGCAGTGGCAGACCCTTCAGACCAACGTGTAACTCTTATTTTGGACCAATCTTCATAAAGAAGACGACTTCAGCTAGGCTCTGATGGTGTCTCTGAAACAAGCAGCCACGATCTGGACGCAGTAACACCGGCAGCCAGTTTGCAAATGCTGCTGGAACAGGGACAGCCACCTCCTCCCCACACGCTCCCTCAGCCCCAGCACGCAGGGTGCTGATCAAGAGGGTTGATTGTTTATTAAGCAGATATACTTAATAAAAGGGGGACTTCCCAAACCCCCATACAGCCTGGAGTCCCCCTTGCCCAGTGATGCACATTTCTGCTATGAGCTTCGACCACCTCGTGATGAGCAGGGCACCAAGAGCCCACGTCCCTTGGAGGCAGCTCCCTCTGCCAGGACCTGAAAGTCATACGATAAGTTAAATTATCAAATAAAGCACCAAAAAGAGCGCTCATGCCTGTCACCTTCAGAGGAAGCCCCATCCGGGAGAGCCACACCAAAGAGTGCTGCCATCAGGCCACTGTGCTGCTGATGGCTCTTAAATATTTTATTCTGGAAATTGGAAATTAATGGCGTTAGCCATTAAAGTTTTAATTTACAGGAAAGCCCCAGGATAAGGCTCCTGCAAGGCAGCAACCCTGTTAGGCCCCTAATCTTTGTGCTGTGAGGATGAATGTCCTGTACACGGTACACACACACGCAGCCAGCTCATGCAATAGCATTGTGGGCCACCGGTGCGGGGCGTCTCATCGGAGGGATGCTTGGGGCTGAGCCAGAGGCAGAACCTAACCCTTCGGCAGACGTTCATTAATAAAGCCCCTCTTCTATACACTGGCGTTCCTGGAAATTTGGGGTAGGGTCCCCCAGGCGCTGAATGCTTCCTACAGAGAGAGACCAGGGCTGGGAGAGGCGTGGGGAGTGGGGTCCTGAGCACCCCAATGCCACCCCCACCCAGTCCACCTTTTCCCCCAGCAGCTGTACTCCCAAGGATAAGCCCTGTAAGTTCTAGATGGGAATTTGCAGGCCCCAAAAACCCAGCACTGGCCCGCTGGCATCTGTGTCTAGAAACCGTGCGTTTTATTTCACGAATGACAGATTTCCAAGCCCAAATCCGACTCAAAGCAGGTGTAGCTCCAGTGGTTTCTGTGCAGCCACATCTGCTTACACTCCAGGGCAAATGCCAAACTATTTATTGCTACTTAAAGTTTATTGCATTTTTAGTCCTCCATCCCCAAATGGCTTTTGTTCAAAAATTCCTTTTAAATCCTTCTATGCTGACGGGGTAAATCAAACCTGACAATTAAAATGGTAAATTGGTCAGAACCTCACAACTTCCACATGAGGATCTCCAACCACTTTTGGAACTTAAAGGCACTTAATCACTCCCATGCCTCTTGCAAAGAGGAAAAAGAAAAAATAAAAAAAAAGCATACTTTAAATTCTCTTTTTTTAGATAAAAAACTGAAGTACTGGGAGCCCCAAATACCCTGCTAGGAAGCAGCCTGCCCCAAAGACTGCTTATCTAGTAAATTAGAGGCAGGGCTGGGAAGGGAAACCAGGAGTTTCAGCAACTCTCATTCCTCTTGTTCTCACCACTTCATCAAACAACAGGCGCAGCTATGTGATCATACAGTTGTCAGTGTTTTCCCTCAAGGGGCTGGTCAGAAGATGCTGAAAGCATTTGATCCACATGGTATTAAATGCTAGCACTGAACATTATTGTTCAACGATGAAAATTCAGACATAAATAACTGGCTTGTTTCAAATGAGTAAAAGGATGTCTGTGTTTGCAGGAAACTCACAAGAGGGAGTAAAGAACCAGGGTGTTCCTTTCCTTTTATTATTACCCTTTTTTTATTTCTTTCTCGGCGATGTCTGGAAATAAACCATCAGACAGGGGAGCTGCTCCCGGTGCTGCTGTGGCAGATGGCAAGCACGGCTCGAGACGGGGGCTCTGCCTCGGCGGGGCTGCGTGGGGAATTCTGCAGCGGGAGGCAACAAGGCGCAATGTGCAGGCTGCCGTCTGCATTCATATAAATCGCTGTCTGTTGCTAGCAGCACAAGTTGTTCTGAAAACAAGAGTCAATCATCTGTAGCCTTATTTCTGTACATTTCCTGCAGGGGTCTCATGAAATAAATGAGAATAAATGTAAGGGCGAGAGTTCCTATTAGGAGCAGCCTCGTCAGCATCACCCAGCCAAGCATTTACGTCATCAGCATGCTAATTTAATCAGACCTGAGCAGTGATGCTATAAATGGATTACCATCCCAGCTAGTGTGGTTACCGAGGTAACTCAGCCCTTTGTGCCACGGATACAATCGGCTTAATGATAATAAAAACCTCAGCACAAATGAAACAGAAGGAAAAGCCTGACAGGGCTGACGCATACACGACCCTTTCTCTCCTCTTCCCCCCCACCCTTCCTCAACCTCAGCCGCTTACTGCAATAAAATTAAGTGCTGCTGTGATCTGTATGCACAGCATTCCCATAGGGAACACGCAACTAAATAGAACCCGCGGAAATAATTAATACAGGCCAACAACTAATGCCGTCAGCACTACTTAGTCATTCCACAAACCCTGAATGGGAGAGGGACACGCAGAGACAGAAATGCCACACGGGCAGACTCCAAAGAGCCTGCAAAGGACTTCAGAGAAATAGTTGCTCGCCCCCATGCAGCATTAATTATCCCAATTAAGTGCTCGGGCCAAGAGCTGAGCGCAGAGGCAAGTTTTGTCACTGCCAGGAGGGGGATGTGCCCGCACCGTGTGCTGCTCGGCCAAGGCTGGAGGTCACACGAGCGCGGGCGGGCAGAAGGCCGGGGACAAACCCAGCTGCAGTGCCCCCAACCGCAGCTGCGGAGGTGAGTTGTCCTTTGTGGGGCGGGCTGGACGGGGCTCCTGGGCTTTTCTGCACAGCCAGCACCTCCCAGCTTAGCCTGGGAAGGGATGTCCCCTGTGAAGCCTCAGTGGGCTGAAAGGCAACGGTGCCACTGTCCTAAAACGGCTGCGCGAGCTCTTCACCCAAATGAGCCCAAAGCTCCCTGTGGATGCTGAAAGCCACATGTTTTCTTACTCATCTGCCAAGGAGCACATTTCCCATAGCTTTCAAGATTTGATTCTCTTTTCTTCTTGCCCAGAATCTCAGCAACCCTGAGCTCCAACAGTAGCATCTAGGTGCCCAGTGCTCAGGCATTTCACCTGCCCTGACGGCAGCTGCCCTACTAATGCCTCATCTGAAAGCACCAAACACTGCAGCTGCATCAAGAGCAGGACAGAAATGCATCCAACAACCTCAGCTCATCGGGCTCCTGCTGGGTATTGCTCCAGTCTAGGCAGGATCCTAAGGCATTAACACGAGACCGATAACATTTCATGGATTCACCAGGATTGCAATGAATTTTCAGCTGCCTGTCAAATAAACACATGTATCAATCCTGATGCCCCAAATGCAGCCTATGGAAAGAAATCCAGAGTTTTCCCAAGGTTTATAACTGGACATGTACAGAAATAGCTTTGGCCTTGCCTTCATTTTGCAGATTTCTTCTGGAAAAGCTCATCTCGCTAATTCCCGTTACGAGAAGGACCTGACAACTGCTGCATTTCAGTATCAGCAAGCAGTGGACAGGAGACAGCATCCCAAGACCCACTCCCAGAACCGGCCTTAAGACCACCAATAATGGAAACTATTTTCCAGACACGAATAAAAACACATCCCCTTTTTTCCCAATCCTGTGCCCTATTAGCTCTGTGTCAAAGCTGGGTGTGTGCAGTTGGTGGGATCGTGTGAGGGAAGCCCATTCCACCCACAGGAGATGGTCTCACCAAGCCTATCCAGACCTTTTTCAAAGAGCAGAGGTACCCAAGGGCTTGGGCCCAAAACAAGGGTTAGTGGGACCAGCTCTTCCAGAAGGGGAAAACCTTTCTGAAGCGACAGAGCACCAGCAAAGCCAAAGCAGCCTCCATGCACTGTTGCATGTCCCTGCAATGAGCAATAATAGCAGATTTGTCTATAGAATAGAAACATTCAGGCTCATCTCTTGGGAAATCTCGCTAAATACTTTCTCACTCCTCCACTAAGCAGAAGAGCACCAGTCCTCCCGGGAAATTTATTACATGCTTCTAGAGAAATAGTTAAATGGTTCCTTTAGGAGCCCTTTTAGATCAGATTACAGGAGCACACTTTTCCCTGGAAGGGAGAGAATCCTATGCAAATGACACCAAATTAGTATGAAAAGTTAAACTCCAGGCTGGAAAAATGAGTCTGGCTGAAGGACCACCTCTCACCAGGCGCCAGGCCGGGAGCTGGGAACAACCCCAGGAGAGGCGGCCGGAGGGCACAAACCCTTGAAGCAAAAAGCAGACGGCAGGGCTGTAAACCCACAGCTCTAAAAACGGTGTGCCATTGTTGACGTGAAAAGGAAACCGTCACCTTTGCTTAAACTTAAAAGTCACCGTGACAGCTCGAGGGATTGTAACCTTTCAGTGACACAACGGCAGGCTTGACGCTTCGCAGCGCTCCCTGCATGCGGCTGGGGGGGCAGAGGGGGGTCCAGAAGCGCGGCATCCTGGGGTGCCTTTATCGCTTCACACAGTTTGATGTGTCTGTGAGTTTAATCAATAACAGAGATGAAATCAGGAGGAGTATACGGTCATGTCAGCATATACCATGCGTTCCCAGGGCTGAAGGCAAAGCCTCAGGAAAGCGTGGAGGTTGTTTCAATGTGGAGCATTCAATGTGGCTCTAAGTTGGGGGTACAAATACTAGACATTTGAAACTCTCCTCACACGGTGTTTTAGATCACCGAGCTGCACGTAGCTAAGTTGGATGCTGGTTGTTGCACCCCTTATACCTGTGGCAATAGTACTTCATATTACGAAGGGGTGAAGGACAAAAAAAGGGAGGTCACGACTTTGCCTCTGGCTGACTATGTCAGCATAAAGCCAGGGGCTCAAACCGAACAACCCCAATGCACAGACATGCTCTAAGCACAAAACTGCAGGGTGTAAAGCAGCTGGTCACTTCGGAAAGGAACTTACCAAAGGGATGTAATGTTAGAAACACTCCTCCAAGACGGTCTCTTGACCAGTTAGTTATTCTGCATATACCGTGCTGGTCAGACTGGGCTGGGGCTCCCTCCTTCCTTGGCACAGAAAGGATCTGAGCAAAGACTGACAGATGGGCTTGGAGGCTGAGGATGCGGGCAAGCACAGGAGCACACACGTGGAGTACTGATCTCTCTGGAGGCACTGAGCCACGTCGGACTGAGAGAGGGATGGGCAGCAGCTCCACATCTACATGCATAGGTACGCCCAGGAGAGCACTTAGGAGCACACTTAAATTTCAAGCATGTGATTAATTTCTAGCAGAGACGCCGGAACTTCTGTGTCTGGGAGTTTTTTTAGGTTATGGTTTTTAGGAAGTCTGAAAATTACAGCACAAAACAACAGACATTTCTAAGAAAAAGGGAGGAACTGGCAATGATGTTGAGTGTTTCCATTAATTTCAATGGGAACTACAGGTGTTCAACACTTCAGAGAAAGCACTTAAATATCTTTGCCACCACAATCAAGCAAAAATCCAAGCAGCAGCCTCCTTTTTCGCCTTACACCTCGCTCCTCCTGCCAGCCAGGTGGGCCCTGGGGTGGTTACAGCGATGCAGTGCAGTGCACAACAGCCCCATCCAGCTGCAGGTGTCCCAGCCACATTAAAAAGAGAATGAGGTGTTCATTAAAATTTACGGTATGTTTCTAACCTCTTTATAGTTAGGGGCTTGTGGCCATAAGGTTATATTAGGTATGCTAGGCCTAATAATGGTGGTGGTTTTGTTTGTTTGTTTGTTTTTTCCCTGCCCCTTGTCTTGCTTATACAATTTCGTGCTGTGGAACGATGCCAGGGTAACAGCCCAGGCACCGATATCTTAATTTCACAGATGCAGAACAGCCGGTGCTGGCATTTCTTTTCTTCTTTTAGGACACCACAGCACGTCTGGGAGGGGTTGCTCTGAGCCTCTCTGGAGATGACTTCTCAACACAGCAGGAGCTCTGGCCATTTCCAAGTGGGTCCTAACCCTGGGCACCAGTTAAATCAATGACCAAGAAGGAGATACGGGAGAATCTGTGAAAGAGAGTCACTGGGTTGAATACATTTCACTGCTTACAGCTGGGAAGCTGAAGTCTTACTACGCCCTTTCCTGCTGCCCAAAGGCCTTGTCATGCACAGGCAACACCACAAGAGTGATTTTGTTATTTTCATTAGCATGACTCTTTCAGTGACCCACAAAGGTAAGCTGCACAACACACACTTGCCAACTGTCTTTGCTCCACATATACTCTAATGCCTTCAAAAAATCCCAGGTCCCCTCTCTGTAACGAAGCTCATTTCACTCTCTCAGGTTGGCTCAAAATAAATAAGAAGCTGAAATATTTTTGCTGCTATTTAGTTTCCTAAAGGGATATTATATACTTAAGAAACATTAAGACGGTGACCATTTTGATCAGAGAAACCAGCAGCTACAGAGCTTGCTGTCTTTGGAACATCTGCTCTGCTTTTCGAGTCCCTCAGATTGCAAAGGAAGCCAGAAAATGAAACCTTCAGCAATGGCTCATTTCCAAGCCTTTACGGGTGGATCAGTGGCAGGGCAAGGAATTATTCTTCGAGAGAAAGCAGGGCATCCTCGGCAGCATCCTCATCCACCAGGGCTGTCAGTGGCTGCAAGGCAGCCCCTTGGGGATGTGTGGGTCTCAGATGTGCGTGGGGAGGCCAGGTGCTGCCCCTGCTTGAGAGCACCCCAGCCCCAGCCCCTTTGGGTAAGGGGAACAGGTCAAAGGCCACCAAACCCACTGGTGATTTTGTACAGCCTTAAATTTCGTCAGCAAATCTTGCCACAAGCTTCCCTGCAAAACTGTGAAGAGAGGCTGAAAGGGTCCTGAGGACAGCACGCAGTCCAGTTCTCTCTCTTCAGGTAGCGCTGAGCCTATCTGACTTGCTCCTAAGAGATGTTTGCACAACCTGACCTAAATCCCCTCCAGTGATCGGGGACCCACCATTTCTCTCCGCTGTCATTTTCTAGGGTTACCTTCCTCCTACCACAGTTAATCCCAAATGGCTAATCTAAACCTCTTTACTGGATTTGAAGTCCCAGACCTTGTACGTTCGCAAGCAGACATGCAGAACCTTTTATTCTCCTTTTCTTTGCAGCTGGAAGCAGAACAGACCCTGAACAATTAAGAGGCGAGTACGCCCACAGGGAAAAGGTTATTTACATAAACAGGATCACAATGTGCGTGTGTTTATGTATTTATTACTTATAAGAAAATACCGCAATCTTTTCTCTTTTCTAATTAAAACACCCAGTTTGCCCTGCTGCACAATTGCTGAGCAGATTTAAAACGGGGACTTCAGTAGCTATTTTATGGCTAATCAAATGAGTAAATATAATGATCTGCTCCAATTCCCATTCTGATTACACAGTGTAGCTATTTCATTCCCTAAATAAGATCCTTGCACCCAAAAAGAATAGTTTAACAAGCTTAAGAGCAGAATGTTAGGCTCAATTTCTCTGAAGGGTAATAGAGTGGGAGTGTCTGTATAATTAGCTTTGTTGGGCTTCCTCCCTCACTATACAATACTTTCTATACAGAGCTTTCACCATCTCTACAGGTCCCCATGTTAAAGCTGCAAAATAATGCAGAACACATTAGATTCACACTAGCTTGTGCAGAGGAGTATTGGAAGACAGAAAAAGAGCTTGAGAAGTGCTAGCTATTTCAGCCCAAAAGGGCTCCACTTTTAATTTAGCTTTTGCAATAAAACCACACGTGTTCATGCACATATCTTATTCATCTCTAATGTAATGAACTCTTAGATGTTTCTGAAAGTTAAGATCCTCCAGACTACTAACACACTGATCAAATCAAAGTATAAATCACAAAAGTACACCCAACATTTTCTTCGCTACACAGAACTTGAAATTAACATCTCACAATCTCACAATCTATAATGTGAAACATTAACTAACTCATTTGGAAGAGTCTGATGTTGAATTCCTTTATAGAAAATAAAAGTATTTGAAATACTGATTTTTCACTGCAAGAGGCAGTTTTTATATAAGCTGGCAAAATCATGATATTTTGTACTTGCAGAAAGAATTTTCAGCTGAAGATCTGAAAATGCTTTCTGAAGTCAGACAGCCAGGTGGAATGTTATTATTACCATCTCTGTTTTACAGATGGGAAACTTAATGCTAGAACAGCTCAAAATCTCACTGAAAATACAGGGGGCATGTCAGAGATCTGGAAGGAAGGGGAAAACAACAGATCCCATTCGGTTCCAAAGTACTCTGCCTACTTCAGACCTCTCCCAGTGAGCCATATGGTCACCAGGTCTCTCTTCTATCACTTTCTATTTGGAAATATCACATTGTCTGCAGATACTATCTTCAGAAACCATCATGCAAAAACTTTGGCGATGAGGTTAAAATCTAGTCAAATAATTTAATTCTGCAATGACTGCAAACATATTTGAAAAACAAAACAAAACAGGACGCTAGGGAAGTTACTCCGAAAAGAAAGTAAAACAGTGGAATCACAGGCTTTACCTGTAACAAACAAAATGCACAGTTAATCCAGTGCTTCACAATAAGTTAACAGCAGATACCAAAGGACATGATACAGGTCCAGGAGCCACTTCCACTGTTACGACCTTCAAATTCTTCAGGTTGCACTTGGACAGCAATTCCTGATCAGAAACATACGGATACTGCACTTAATTTTTCAAATTACTCTGAAACAACTAAGTATACCAGGACCCTCGAGCCTTGAAAAGAGACAAGTAAAACTACGAGGGGTACAAAAAGGAGGAACGATTGTCCTCTCTCTTCCAGTGCTTGAAAGAAGCAATATGGAACAACCCTAATGGGAGGCAAATGGAGAACATACACATGGGATTGAGTCTCCTTTGCCATGGGATGTGTTAAATTCCAGAAATTTACCTGAGTTCATAAAGCAATTAGATGACGTGACAGAGGAAAAAAGCCCAACTGAGTATTACTGGAGAACATTTCCAGTAAAGTCATTCTCTTTGAAGAGCAAGTTGTTGGATAAAGGGAAATATCCTGGGGCAATATTGCTATAAATTTGCCCCATTTGTCTTCTTCCTTTAGTATTTACTAGGAAGGACACTGAGCTGGAGTGACCGTTCACCTCAGACAGAATGGAGAATCTTAGGTTCTTAATTTCAGGCCCACATACACTGACACTTGACAGAAAGACACTGGAAAGACAAGGCTTAAATTCCAACTTTGGTCCAGGCAGGGTGTTTTTCTAGAGCCCAGAACCCAGACTTGTATTTCTGTCTCTGAAAAAAACAAAACAAAACAACAACAACAAAACCAGCAATAAACCAACATTAAAATGACAGGGGTTGAGACAAAAGGTACTCAATTGACTACACGCAAGATAGGACTTCCCTCCAAGCTCAGCTGCAGACTATAAGGTCCTACAACATTACAAAAGCATTCATCTGAGTCCAGGAAGCAGAATACTTATGCTTTTATCCGTTGAGCTAAGCCAGAGCTGAAGCTGGTTCCTCACAACAGCCATCACTTCAGATGCTGAATGTTGAAGAAAACTTGGCAGGAAAATTAGGTATTAAAAATTCCCCATGAGAGAGTCTTCCAACAGAGTGAAAACTAGTCTCTTCTGCACATGAGAAGTCCAGTCAATGGAGGACCAGCCAACAGCACGTGATGGAACCAGACTTGGTATATCCACACAAGACAACGCAACTTCAAAAGAGATGGCAGTCCAGAGCATAAAGCTCCCTTATACCGTAATGCACTTCTCTGTAGGAATTCTTCCCTGCTGTTGGGCACAACATCCCACCTGGGAAGCCAGTTCAAGCAGCTTCACAGAACAAGAAGATCGTCTTCACGTTCCCTTGAGACATGAGCATACAGCTCCTCAGAGGTGCATTAGCAGAGTGAGGGACCTTGTTTGGATGTACAGGGAATTTCAGGCAGAGAACAGCTTGAAAATGGAGAACAGCACCCTGGTAAGTATTTTAAAGACAAAGAGATACCTGCTTTACTGCCAGCAGTGCCAGCTTAGCCACATAGAAAAGTGAACTAGCTGCACAAATTTTCAAGGTTGTGCTTGACATAAGCCTTTGAGAGAAAGAGAATTTATCCCGATCCACCCACGCAGTCACAGAAGATCAGGAAGGTCCAGATGCAAATACGACAGATCACAAACTGTACAACATTACCTACGCATCCTCACTGCACCAGCTACTGAACGCTCACCCGAACACCCGACAGCGAGCAGACAGGCAAAGACATGGGTTTATCCCTCTTTAACAGAAGGAGGAATGCAGCCCTGAGACAAAAGATGGCTCAGCCAAGGTTAGACAAAAGCAGGTGACAGATGTGGGAGTCTCAGGGACACATCTACAACAAAGGTCTAAGAAGAACTCGCCTTCTCCTTAGGGTCAGGGTGGGACTACATTAAAAGGAAGTCAAGGTTAATGACATGCTTCAGGCTTTTTCTTGCCTCCTCTCTTTCAGTATAACCTTACTATCTTCAGTAAGCTTGGAGGAAACAATTAGAAAAGCTGATGCCAAACAGTCCAAACTGTCCCTTTCTCAGGGACAAAACCCCAAATTCCCACCTGGCAAAGCTGCCTATCTAAGAGTCCTGCAGAGTACAGCAAGAAAAGCCCTTTCGGTGCTCAAGCTGCTGTTTTACAACAGGAGACATTTTTAGTCTACAGTTTTATCTCTTCCATCCCTCCCCATTGCTTAAAATTAAAATAAACATGGACCAGGGCCTAGGATTTTATTTTATCTGTCACATATTGCTATCATTAAACACACTCAAAACGAGTGGGTTTAGTTCAAATAAAACTGTCTCTTCCCTCTCCCTTTCTCAGCTCAACAAACATAAAATAGGAAACTGCACTCCAATACATTCAGAAGCAATACACGTTACATCACAAGTAGATGATCCATCTGGCAGGCTGACATGGTAATAAGTTTGCTTAATTGTCAGGTCAGGCGTATTACAGATCCATTCTGTCAGTTCTTTTATTACAGCTTTGTACTGGGGAATTTAAGCCGCCTTCTACTCTGTATGTATATATGAGGTATGGTAAGTGAATGCATCCACATGGCACAGGCACACATGCACGGACACATATAGGAAGTGTCACTTTGAACAAGGAGATTAAATTAAGCAAAGAAATACTTGAGTCAAATAGCTCTTAGCAGCTGCATGCGTTTCAGTCTGGAATAATCACCCAAAGAAAGCAGAGAGATATTTACATTTAATTTATTTGAAACTGGACTGGGGAAAGCACTGATTATAGGGGATAATCCAGCACTGGCTCATAAGCAAAAGAGCCAGGGATCTTCAGATGTTCCCTCCATTTATACTTTGTAAGTGATCGGTCCATTACTTTGGTTTTGGCCCTGTGCAGTTCCCACCATGCAGACAGTCTCCTGAGACTGTCCGTATGTCCTCTGGAGATATCACTGAGTACACTACTCAGCAAATGATTGAACTCACCAAATGCCTGTTTTGCTTTTTAAAAAAAGAAAAGAAAAAAGAAAAAAAGCAACCCTTTTTCATCCTTTGCTTTTGTATCTTACTTCATCTCCTTTTCTTCATTAATATGAGCTCAATTCTGAAATTACTTTATTTACAGGAAGACTTTAAAGTGTTCTGAAATACAATTTGTAGGAAAGATGCCAAATATGAATTGTATTCTCTAGACCTGCATGCATTTGTGATTTTACATGAGCACGCACACATATGTTCAATATAGAAACAGCAGGTGTTTCTCTAAAGTTTTATTGCTGTTACTTAGAAATGACCACATTATTCAACAGTGTCAAAGCCAAGTCTTGTCAAATGCAAGTCTTGCCAAAAAGCTAAAAATGGCTGTTGTGTTATACAGCCCTGCTGCTTTGGGGTACTGATTCTTCCAGATACCTCCAAGACCCGACAGTGATCTACACTTAGCCTGAAGAAGCGCTAAACGATTGCATCCTCCATGTGATACCTCTGCAGCTTTTCATACTAAGCAGAGTGCTGTCTCGAGCACAGTAGCAGCTCTCTGTCACCAGGGCCTCATAAAACACTGTGACCTTCACGGCCACCTTGTTCCACAGCCAGGTCCCCCTTTCTTGCACTTTGGACATTAGCCTCCGATGTGGACTCAAGTCAAAATGTTTCCAGAAAAAAGATTAAAGAGAGTTCAACATAACATTTGTACTATATCCTCTGCTCAAAGAAACCCAGCTGAAAAACAGTGGCTTATCCACCACTTTTTAAGACTGCAGTGTTAATTATACAGCTATGTCATGGAATACGCAGTTGGTCTTTCTGCAAGCCAGCCCAGTAATCAACCCCAACACCTTCTCTTCCCCTCTTGATAATTGCAATTTGGAAGTACATGCGTATCCTGGCTTTCTGACAGGTGGACATAGAGCCGTTCCTCCCATCTCTCCTGAATCCTTCTTGGATCACAACCTAATGGCTTTGGAAAAGGGAATCAAAATTGCTTGAGCCCCTAGGAAGACTGGAGTGCTTGCTGGTCTGCAAGATGGCAGTTCTTCAGGGCTCCCTCCTTGGGACAGCGGCAGCCTCTCATCGACTTCTTATAAATCATTCCAAAGGGGACAAGATACCCGGTCTGACATCAACCCAAAGATAAACACCGGTGCTATTTATGACAAGATAGCAGGGTCACTGACCTGGGCTATGCTAACAACCAGATAAGATGACTGCAACAATCTGATCTGTCTTTACATGTATAATGCCATAAAAACTGCACAAACTGCCCTTGTTCTTGCCGTACTTATCAAAAAGAAACTACTACTTTCTGTGCAAAGAATTCATGCTAAGACAAACTATTTTGCTTGGGCGGTCTCAGACTGCAAACACTGGCAAAAATATTTCTAACACCTGCATCAAAATCTCATTTTTTTCTGGCCAGGTCTGCTTCTGTGTTTTTTTTTGTTTGTTTGTTTTTTGGTGTTTTGTTGTTGTTTTGTTTTTAAATCTGCAGGAGAAGACAGTAATACTCATTGGAGCAACACGTTATTGATTTCCCATAGAAATGGCAGCTAGAGTACTCACTGTCAGCTGTGAAGCAGCATGTTAGGCTTATCTTGCTGTAATATTTTTTTCCATTTCATCCTTTTACATACTCATAGATGTCTCCTATTCACTATTGAAACACCATATGGTGATAATATATGCTAACACAGGCACAGTGACACAGTCCACAAGCCTGTTATTGAGCAAAAGTTGACAACATAAGGCTAAGAAAATTGTAAGTGCTTCCAAGCCACAATATGTACGTCATCTAATTGCATTTTACTGTGATGCAAAGAAGCCTGACTCAAGGAAGGAACCTCCTTACAATGAAACTCTAACAGCCTGGAGTAATTTACAGTTATTTGAAGAGCTATCTGAAGAATCTATCAATTCATAGCTTTCAGATATGGGCTGGGTTTCAGTTGTGTTTTTTGTGTATTTTTTTTTCTTAGCCTAGGCAGCTTTAATGTACAGAGACGGTGCATCTCAGCACCACAGTCATCTCTCAAAAGGTTCCAGACAGGAAGGGAAAAGGAGATCAATAAGAGAAAATATAGACACAGCCCCTTAAACTATCCGCAGATACATCTGTCTCTTCCTCTAATGGTTAACGGTTTTGAACTAGGAACATCTTGCAACAATCCTGAGATATGTTCAGGCCATAAATGTATCGTGTTTATTTATGCACTGGTAGCAGGGTCTAGTGTAGAAAATGCATTGCCAGCTCTTACTTTTTTGTAGGGCACTAGTTGCTTTCAGGCAGCCCTCTTTTTCCCCTACCTGAAAGGAGGCTGGGAGCAGCTCTGCTCTGCCTTTGGGCTGGCCAGCAGGGGCTCCAGGGAGAGGTCCTCTCTTGCCAGTAGGACAGACCGTTGTATGGACAGGACAGACCAGCAAATGACAGAACTGTCCCAGAACGTCACAGATCTATGTCCAAAGCCCTGCTTTACAATGAGCTGCATTTCTGTGCATCAGCTCTGCTTCAGCTTTTCGTTTGTAGAACAGAAGAAGAATCAAATCTCTCCTTCCTTAAGGCATTACAAAGATAAATGTGCGAAATCTGCAGCAGCTTACGCGAACTGGCACCAGGAAGCAACCAAGATAAACTTGTAAAGGCCATACCATAAATGCTAGGGCTCCCTAGCACATTTGAGCCTTCACCTTTCAGATGTATTTAGAAACTGCAACCACAGAAATTAGTTGCCCTCCTCTTTTCAAGAGCACAACTCAACAGGAACTCACATCAGCAGCATCAGTGCCAGCCCTTCGGTGGTCTCTGGATAGAGTTAAACTGAAAGGCAACTATCGAGGCAATGCTCTCCTTGCTGCAAGCATAACACACAAAGCACAAAATCATCACTCCCATTGTGGTGGAAATGGCCTGGGGCAGACATCCAGCGCAGGCACAGTGGGAGCAAAGTCCCAAGTGATGCATTGCCATGCAGGTGTTTCTCTAAGTTGCTGTGCTGTTCCCTTGGCTCTGAACTATTTCCTTTCCCTGACTGGGAGGGAAACGCAGCTGGTTCCTAGGGTGTGCAGAGGAGAAATAGCCAACACAAAAGGAACAGCAACCATCAAGAGCAGAGCAAAGGAAGCCTCATTTCCTATGGACTTGTGTCTTGCATCTTGAGCAGACTGACCCTTCCTGTTCTCCTTCCTTACCTCTCCTGACCGCCCCTCCTGCTTCCCTTCTCCTAGAATTAGCCTTGGCACTTATCTGTGTGTATCAGCCAAACAATCCGCCTTTCAGGTCAGGGATCCTGGTTACAGTACAGATTGGAAGAGCAAAAGTTCAGGTTGACACGCAGTGGGCTTGGAGCTTGGAGCTCACTGCGTGTGCGTGGGGCCAGCCCATGGGCCATGGGGAGGTGAGGACGACCAGCTCCACACCGCAGCTCCCTGAGGGACACAGGTCTGCTCCCTCCTCCCCAGCCACTGATTTTTACATGCACGTACCCCTCTCTCAGACCCTTGAAAGCAGATGTTGGACTCAATCTGTACATTTGGAGGAGCCAATTGACAGACATCGACGGTGGGAAAAAATAATCCATGTGCTTTCATTTCCAAATGTGCCAGCTATTTCTTTGCAGAGGGCAAAGAAATTACTGATTTGTGCCATAGGACTAAGTGCAACTTCATAAAATTCCTTCAGGCTTACACAGGTGGGGAAAACAACTTCCCACTTCTCAAGTGCTGGTGACATCAGTGATGCTATAGGTCCAGGGGGCTACAGCCTTCTGGGCCTGGGGGTTTGAATCCTTCAGGATTTACTCACAAGACACGGCAGCAAGATCACAAAACTGTAGCTGTGTATCAAGCAACACCCTCCAACAGAAGAAAGCTAAGGGTTTTTATTGCCTCTGCCTGGTTCACACACTCTGGGAGAGACACTGATGTATCACTCCACACCTGAGACCCCTCTCTCTGCCTCTTGAGAGGAGATGTCCCCATGTACTCTCTGTCCCTCAATTCACACGTGCTACAAGAGGAGGATAAATCAGTGACATGGTGGCGGGGAGCCCACAGTCTGCCCTCAGCTCCTCTGGTGACCCTGCACAAACCAAGTCTTCTCATCTCCCAGTGCCTCGGTCTTTCCCTCACCTAGGAAAGAGCAATACTTCTGTATTTCACAGGGCTGTCGCAGTGGCAAATCTAATGCCACCGAAGCACTCAGATGCATCGACCCGTGTAAGGATGCGAGCAGAGCCAGCGGCCCGGCGAAGCGCAGGTCTCTGCCCCAGCGGCGGCTGCACTTTGCTGGCTGGACACGTGGACAGCTTGTGAAGCGCGCTGGGTCCCTTTGAGATGAGTGCCAAACCACTGCGAGTGCCAAACACTGAGGATGGGGAAATGATGACAGGCTTCCTGAGCTGATGGTATACAGCAGCCTGGCCCCATTGTGGGGAAAAAGATAGAAAACAAAACATAACAATAGGTAGAAGGCCTTGAACAGCTCTAGAAAGCAAGAGCCCAGCTCTCAACCACTCACAACAAAACAATCACGAATGCAGAAGGAAAAAAGACCAAATTATGAGGTACTATTTGTTTTTTTATCACTGATCCCAAAGTAAATGTTTGCCTTTATCCACACACAAATTTGAGATGCCTGCACAGATTTTAAAGTCCAATATATCCAACACCAGTCGTCATCTAGGTGCTGGAGCCAAGCACGTAGGCAGAAAACCCAAATGGATGCAGAAATTTAAAAAAAAAAAAAGAGGGAAAAACAAACCTTCCCAAGATTTCCGTGAACTTGGTTATCCAGAAAAAAAGAAAAGCAGGAGTGGTGGTGTTTTATTTTCACTCTGATGATAGCACAACAGAAAGAAATAATACCCTGCAAAGGTCACTCTTATCCTGCTCATCTGTGATGAGCTGATAATCTTGGATCTTTTTAAATTTCCTTTAAAAATCTTCACGGACATGCTCTTATCAAAAGGATTATGCTTTAATACATACCAGCAGATGCAACCGATTCAAGCATCTGCTAATCAGAACAGTGTCAGCTCGCTGCACGCGCCGGCTGGAGCTGATGAGCGCAGGAAGGTTCCCCTGCTTGTACACGTAGGCCAAATCCAAACATCCATGAGCTCATCTGTTGGCTACGCCTCTCAACTCACACGTACACGGCTGAACATCCCTGCCTTGTGCACGCTCCTCTGCCTGCAGGCGTGGCAGGGACAGCGTGACAGACGTGCCCCGCTAGCAGCCAGCACGCCTGCGGCAGCGCTCCTAGAAAGCTTTAACCTTGGGACCATCTCCACCGCCACCCACGCGAGGCGGGATTGTCACTGCCTTTGGGGACGGGAACTGCGGGAGGAAGAGAGTTTCCTGGATGTAAAGGCTTTGCTTGTCGCCTGCTGGGAGGAACCCACTGAAATGGCTCCAGATGGGACACTTCCTTTTCTACTTCGGTAATCTACACGGGTTTTACAAAGAGTACAAAGCCGGCGTGCTGCAGCCAGGAGTGCAGCTCTCTGAGGTGACCCCGTTGTTAAAATAGCCTGTGCAATTCCCAGTCCCTGTCACCACTGCAGAAGTGTCACAGCCTGCTGAACACAGCCCCGTGGTCAGCCTGGACGAGCTCTGCAGTACCCATGCCACACCACTATGAGCTCGCCAGCTTGGTACCCCTCTACAAGACACTTTTGTCCCTCTGTGTCCACTCACGGGCCATCCAAGTCAGTGGAGAAACGCTGGCAACTCACAGCCTTCATGGAAAACCTTGCACAGCACATGGTCCTACTAAAAGGTACACGCAGTTCAAGTGTCATCGACATTTTAGGATGGGCAGAGGATGCTTCAAATGGGCTTATTCCAAATGAGGCTTTCCATCCCACAACCAAAGAGATTAGAAAGCCCACGACAAACAAAATGCACCTACCTCAAGTGAACAAATACAGAGCAATGTGCCACTGGAAAGGCCTCACTGCGTGTTACCACCCCGTGCAGATGGAACCAGAAGCCTCCTTGGTGCAGCTGCCCATAGATTAGATGTGCTCAGACTAGCAGAAAGCAGCCTGGCCCTTTTATTTACCCCAAATATGACTTTTGAATACAACAGATTAGCCATAAATTTCAGCCCAAATAACACTGAAAAGACGCAGCAACTTTCTGAACACCTAAAATAGCCAAATCCCACTGAGCCCTGTAAATCAGGAACCACGAACTCTTCGTCACGTAAATGCTACAGGAGGGGGCAATTAATTCAGAACCTGTGAAATTAATCTTAATCTACTTGAACCCCTGAATTTTCATTCTTAAAAGAAAGAAGAACATTCCTGACAACTGAAATAGTAGCAAATATTCCATGGACTGTGCTGGCAAAACCCTTAACAATCCGGGCTCAGTCAACTAACAGGAACAAGGAAATCAGACTCCGAGTCTGGACTAGGGAATTTGCATGGACTGTTTTTGAAGAGTGCTTTAGCAGTCTGTTATTTACAGAGCCCATATGCCAATCCCACAGCCCACACCAAGAGCAATCATAGGGCTTTTTTCTCCCAATGCTGGGGAATGCTCTGCTCTTTGCTGCCTGGGAAGCTTCATTCATGGCTGGAGATCCAGCTCCACGTAAACAAAGATAAAACACCCGAACCCTTAGCTGCACATTCCCGGCCCAGATATAAATGGGACACTAAAATTAGAAATGCACATGAAAGAGTGCTCCTAGGAATCTTCTGTGCCGAGCGTTTTGCCTTGTTTCGTGGTTTCCAATCCTATAGCTGTTCAATCCTCTTCCATCACTCTGCAAGAAAATACATCCATTGCCTTTTCACTGCTTTTGTAATTCCCAACTGGTTGTCAAAAGAAGTGATGGAATAACAACCAATGCTGTCAAACATTTAAATCCCTTTTAAATTCCAGTCATTAGAAGACATTATTTCCCAGTATGTTTGGAACTTAATGAAAATGTATCACTGATTTTTAATTTAATTTTATTTACTTTTTTATTATTCTGGAGCTCACACTGAGAATGAGCTTCTTTCCCTTCAAAATATTACTTGCCTTGGCTGACAGCGTTGGATAGTGGCAGATATCTAGCACTGGGGGCAACGATACACAGGCAGAGAGATACAGGCATGAATCTTTAAGATATCTCACCTAACTCTGCCTTCATTTTCCCATCTGTTGGATGAAAAGAAGAATTCAGTTCTCTTTTTCATTATTTGTACAACCACATCACCTAAAGGTCTTCAACCCAGACCAAGGTTTCATTTTGCTAGATGCCATACACATGGGTAGGAGGCAGATCACGTTGAAGTAGTTGCCAAGCTACACAACCAGAAGAGATTCTGGGAGGAAGCAAAGCAGAAATGCTACGTTTGTGGTCATTTTGCACAGTGGTGGTAGCTGGGAACGAAACAGGTCTCCTAAGTGCCAGCCCAGACCCCTCTGGATCAAGCAGCCTCTGAGTGCTGTACACAAGTAGATTTGATCGTGACCATCAAAGCAATTTTTTTTCTATTTGAATACTCTATAAATTTTGGCCACCCAGTATTTGCTTTTTAAAAAAAGCCTAACTACCATTGGACCAGGTACATTTTATTACCTGGTACACCTCCCACAAAGTCCTATTTTGCCAAACAGACAATCTATATGAAATTCAGGATAAAACCCAAGAGTTTCAGAAGGTAGGTGTCTGATTCCAAACAAAGCAATCAGCATTCAATACATAATTCACAGCAGGGACAAAAAATCCTGAGCTTTCATATGCTGCTATTTCCAATATTTCATTTTCAGAGCCTCTGCTGGAAGCTTTCTCTCCAGAGTCACAAAGTTTTCTTGTTCTTTTAAAAAAATGCAAACATTTATTTTATGGGGTGAAATTTGGCTTTTTTTTTTTTCTCTTCTGCTTGAGGCCTTGCTGCTCTCATCTCCTATGCTAGGATTTAAAGAGAACAGTTTAAAAAATCCCTCTAAGTTGGTGAAAATACCCTTTAACAGAAGAGTAAGATGACCACAGCATCCACCAAATCCCCTGTCTCCACCCAATTTAGGAATTGCCCCTACTCCCATCCATGGAACTCATGCACCTAAATGCCTTGTCTATACAACCCCCTTTTACTATTAAAAGGCATAGTGGGTTCTCTGCCTCTGAACTTTCCAATGGGTTACTGTAATTTAGAGGTGTGATATGTAAACAGAAAACACATCGCAGCTACACAAGAGGATCTCTGTACTTTATACATCACACTAATATTTCTGAACTTTACCAAACAGGAGGAAAATATGAATACATTTTGTCATACTGCATCTGCAGTTCTTCAAACAATACCTATGGCTAGCTGATTTACTAACACACCATTGCAAACACAGCAATCTTGAGATCAGACTAGTCTCCTCTGATTCACCCACGACACTGGAAGCAGCAGCGCTGGTGAAGATCACACAGAAACCTCTCAAGCTCACGTGCTGTTTGACCTTTTCTAAAACCCTAATTCCAACTGATTTTGTGAAATATGGCCTCTCCTACCAGCTCCCATGACAGAAAGCATCCTTAGACACTGCTGTGTTGCAGCTAAAGATGACCCAGAGTTATAATTATCTGTTGGTTTAGGTACATGCAATTTCAAAAGGAATAAAAGAACAGCATTTTAATCAATTTTGGCTGCTCCTGTGATTCAGTCAGCGAGACTCTCACAAGTCATGGGCTCAGCTTGGGGCTGAGGTGATGGTGACCAAAAGCTGCTTCTCACCCACGTGTGGCTGATGGCCAATATGAAGTAAATTATTGATGCTAAGAGAGCCTCTGCTGCGGAGGACGCTCTCAACAACGACCAAGGAGAAACGCCTGGGGATGATGGGAGCCTCCCTCGATCTGAAAAGTATTTTGGACTTCCCAAACCTACTGAGAAGGGTACAAATCCCTCTTGTCCAGAGGCACCTCCCACTGCACTGTGTCTCACTGCAATCCTGAAGTCGTACCGAGGATCAGAAGAGATCAGCTCCTCTGTGAACGTACGCCAATGAAGGTAGTGCTTGTTGAGTAAACCACCTGCCATTATCCTGACAGCACTCCTACTCCAGCATGAGAAGCCTATTTTACAGTTTAGTTTATGTTGCTTTAAAACTATTTTAAAGATAAAAGAAAATAAAGAAACCCAACAATAAAATTTCTCTTATTCCAGAATAGGAGTACCCCCAAGGGCAAGGTATACTTATAAAATTATTATAATGCTTTAACCGCACAAGCACAACTAGAAACATCTTCCCTGAAAACAAGTCGTAACTCTATTTTCCTATCTGCAACCATTATTCTGGTAAATTTGGGAAGGTCAGCTAAGGTGTAATCCAATAAATGCGCTGATGTTCTGAGTAAGTACCTCACAATTTGCAGCCTAATCTATTATCCTACTATAAGACCATCAAGTGACTCACCAGTTTTAATACTTAGTACAGATCAAACAAAGAAAAATATCAAAGCTTTACCTTCTAGTTCCACCCTTCAAGGACTTGTCTGAGTACTTTTTAATTACAGCGGATGACACATTCAACTCTGGCATTTTGTTTTTGTAACAGCTATAGGTAAAGTTGCTGCAGCTGTACTTTTCATGGGACATGGTTATGTTAACCAATGAATACTGACAAGTCTGAGAAACTGAACACAGAAAGTTGGCTTTTGGTCCCAGAAATGAAATTCAGCTTTTCTGCCCCCTGTATCACACAGTGACTGTAACACACTGGGAGCAGCACCCCGACATTTTGAGAAGGGGGGACAAATCTGCAGAGCCCCCACCAGAACTGCAGGCAAAAATCCCCATGAAGGAGCGCGTGCAGCAGGCAGCACGTGTCATCCTAGGGCTGATAAGCTTTAAAAGTAAGATCAAGTCCAAAAGTCGGGCTTCCAAACTCCAGAAACTCGAATAAACCTGCAGAAATTTGCATTTGAACTCTGTGAGGTTTTTTTAATAGTATGGGTACAAAATAAAAGCAAAAAAAAAAAAAAAAAAACACCAATCTGTTCGCACAATGCCAGATCCCCAAGAAAAAAGTATCAGGAGGCAGTCAGCAGTACTGTCAGAAAACTGCAAACGCTCAGAGAAGTGGTTACACGAGTTGCATGTCTCTGCTAAGACACTGTAGCTGACTACAGGCACTGCCAAGGAAAATGGGTAAGTACAAATCTCTTCCAGTTAACTCTCTCACAGGGTTTTGACACTATAAAGCATCTCCCCATAGCATTGTGCCTTCGTAGGTGGTTGGTCTGCACACACAAAATGAACACAGATTATTCGACATGGTGCCTGAGCACAATCACTGTTAAAACTTGTCTCGTTTATCGCAAAAAACAAAATTCCACAGGGAAAACAACCAAATTGTATCTGGTTTGTGCTGTTGCTGTTTTTGACTGACTGACCCAAATCGGACTGTTTACAAGGGTAAGGCTGTTAGCTTATGCAGCCACCATGCAGACGCAGCTAGAATGAAAGAAGAGTTTATTGGGAGGTCCCAGCAGAAAGGACAGAAATGGCACTGGCCACGACACCAGAGCTCTGCTGGCAGGTGGACACCTGGGCTGGAGTCTTGTTCAGGAGTGCCAGATCTGATTTAATGCTGCTTTTGCTAAGTTCACATACTTAAACAGGAGCTTAAACCTAAACAAACCTGTATCACTGATTTTGTTCTTCTCAAAAGTACTCTTCCTGCATTACTTGAAACAAATGCAACAACAAAAAGAACCAAAAGAGCCACAAACTAAAGAGATGGCCTATATGGATAATGGGTGTGCACCACGTCACTCAATTTTCCCTTTGATTCTGTTGACTTAAGGGGTTTTAGCCACAGTTCACACTGGTAAGACAAACATAGCTGCAGACATGCCTACAGATCCAGGCACATGTAAGAAATGAGACCAGTCATGAGATAGGGCATGAAGGAGCTGCACAAATAAGCCCACACACATCTGGGATGATTTTAGAGATCTCATGAATTGCCCTTATAAAGTGCCACTAGGGTTTCACCTTTTCCTGTGATAAAGAGATGACATCTTTCCAGAACTGAAATAGCTCCATTCAAGCACTACCTATACTAGTGACAAAAATTAGCTGAGCTATTGACGCTCCAACAGTCCTCACCTCGACACAGCAGAGTAAGTGGGAATTCCAATCTGTCTTGCTGGGCTACAGCCACCCTGAACACTAAGCTATTATCCAAGACACTTTGTCACCACTGATTAGATGACAAAAACAAAAGAAAACAACTTGAGATGCAGATACCTGGATCATTCTGGCAGCATGACAGATAAAAGTTAACAAAACACGGGTGAAATAAATAAAAGTGAAAAGTACTTGTGAATTGATCAGGTTTTAATTCACAAGCTCTTGTTGACGGAAAGTTGGGGCAAATGAAATGCCATTTTTTTACAAGTCTTTTTTCTAACAATCTCCACGGAAAGTTGGGGCAAATGAAATGCCATTTTTTTACAAGTCTTTTTTCTAACAATCTCCACGGAAAGTTGGGGCAAATGAAATGCCATTTTTTTACAAGTCTTTTTTCTAACAATCTCCACGGCAAATCTAACAATTGGGATCAGAGGCCCTTCTCTCAGAGGTACTGCAGCTTTTGAACTGGTGCCCCCTTTAGAGCGGCTGCGCCCTTCTTCCCATTGACAGCCACATCTGGATGCTATCAGGGCAAGCTGGCATGCCTGCTCGCAACAAATACCAAGCGGTTAGCAAATTGACTCCAGCAGTCAATTCTGGCCACTTTCCCGCTCGGTTTACGCAATGCGCCACTAACCTGTTGAGTCCGAGGTTTGTAAGGAGAGCTGCTCTCTAGGTCGGCCAGGATGCTGGTCAGGGAGTCGATTTCTGCATCTAAGCTGGACCGCCTCTCCTCTAGTGTCTTGCCACCGGGATTCACCTTAAAGGAGAAAGAAGAAGAGTTCCAGTTATTCAAACCACTTGGCCCAGCACACGGTTTCTTACTGTCCTCAAATGGAGCTACTACCATGCCCCAGCAATAACTCTCGGGTTGCAGGGACAAACATGTTGAAATGCTATAGCTCTCTCCCAGAAGCAGGGCCGAGCAGAAAGCCTCCATCTCACAAGGATTTAGGCTGCTTTGGGGCTTTTCTTCTTGCGTTTCCCACAATGGTCCCATTGTGTTAAGTTGACTTGGAGGATTATGCAACTCGGAGCGCAATCTGCTGCCGAGGTGAGGCAGGACAAGCCCCACAGATGGAGAAGCTGTATTTTAACCGGATGCCCAGCTGGGCAGCCAAAGCTGGGTGCAGGTTTGGAGCACCTGGGTACTGAGAACATCTCTTCTGCAACATCCCAACCCAGATGAAGCTCACACAGAGCATAGCTGCAAGCCACTGGGGCCAGCGACCGGCCACCTGCACACCTGTTATTATTTTAAATCAATCTGTGGTAGCTATACCTGGACAGTTCAACACTTCTTTATAATTTCCATTAAAAAAATAAGCTCCTTTGAGGAGGAGTGAAAAAGTTCAATTCATTTCTAGCTGACTCAAGGTGAAGGGCATAATTTGCAGTAGGCAGTCACGGAGTAACATAAAGAAGGTCCTTGGGAGAAGGGCTATTACTCAGGGAAGCCCACGCCCAGAGCAGACAACAACCTACAGCCAGGACACTTTTGGATCCAGTGCACCTCGCTTTATCTCTGTTTTCAAAGTGGTCTGGCCCTGCTTGTACCAGGCTGGTCGGGACACTCGCTTTAGCAGGAATACGAGTTCAAGAAAGCCTGCAAAGGATCCCCATCAGGTGTGACAGAGATGCCAGGAGCTTACACACCTAGCCAGACCACGTTTAGGGCATGCACAGAGGCTGAAGTTATTGAGTCAAGTAAAGCCTTACATATTTAAAGTCTTTTCTGAACCTGAGTCATAGTCAGTATTTGTCTTCTGTCCTTCCATGTCTGACTTATCTGCAAATTCCCCAGGCAGAGTCTCTCCATGTATGTGCAAGGACAGAGCTCAGTGCAGAAGAGCACACTCACAGCTTGACTATTACAATGAGAAAAATATAAAAGAATTATAAGACAACTCACCTAATTTCAACTGTAATGCCTGTTCAGACCATACCAGCACTTCCCCACAGACAGTCCAGCTCTGTTTGCCTTCATTCTCACCAAGTTACTTCAATTTTCCGAGCCAAAAATTTTCCTTTCCCTTTGGCTTGCTGACTGCTCCAGATAGGTTTTATTTAAATTTCATTTCAGGAGCACTAGATCATTACCTGTTTTACAGAACTCCCCAGTCATCAATCCGACACATAAATGGCAAGTTGGTCAAAGAGAGACAGCCTATGCAAAGCAGGAAGGCTCTGATCTGCCAAGCTTATACGTGCGAAGGCATTCATTAGTTCCTAATGATTATTAAATCTTATTGGATTACAATAAATTTGGCTTGACTAACAAGAAAATGGAATCTCCAAGGTGCTTTATGCAAGAACACATCATTTTAAAGACTGAAAGTCAGGTTAGAAACTACTTTCAAACTCCATTTTTCTTGCTTCTTTTTATTATAGAGGCAGTCAGTGTTTTTCCATCCAAACTATTGTTCAAAAAAGAAATACCTTAGACAGGAATTACCCCAGATTGTTACTCCTAGCCAGCTGTAGGTATCTGGATTTTTAAATCTGAAAAAGTCCACTTTCCTTTCCATTACTAGTACACTTCATGGCTCTTGCTTGGGTTTTCTCCATCCTCCAATTGCCAGCCTACAATAACTGCAGGGCAGCCACTGGCTTCCCAGCCTCAAAACCTGAGATTGCTCCACTCCAGAGAACGTTTGAGCTCAGTGGCCAAAAGCCAGCCTGGAAAGGGAGGAAGATGTGGAGGGCACCCAAGGCACCACCACCTGAGGTGGTAAATCGTGCGGAAGGTCAATGGCAGAACCAGGAATAAAACTGGGGCCCGCAAAGGGGCTGCTTGGTATCCTGGCTGTGCGACGGTGCTGACCCTGGAGAGGAGGGACGGCAGTGGATTAGAAGATCAGCCGATTTTATTTCTGCTTCTTAGCATTTCTGTGCCATATTATTCCCAGGTTCTCATTCCCCAGAACAATTATGCAACAGCTGACTAGCAAATGCTGCAGAACAAGTTGTAAGGTTGTAAAAGTTAAATGTCCTTAGGAAACCTAGAAAAATAAAATAAAAATAAAAGCATGGAAACATCTCCATTGATTTTGGGCTCTGCAAAAGACTTATTTATTCAATTAAAATATAATCAACATAGATTAAGAGCCCAATTCTACAAATGCTAAAGCACAATGCAGTGTGACAGTGCCAACGAGTAATGCTGCCGATGTGTGGAAGGGCCTATTGGGAAAGGACTAGACCTTGAGAACACCGGAGAGATGTTAATTCTCACAAAGGCAGGTTTCCGCTTGCTCTTTCTTCCCCATCTCCATGAATCCTGCGTTTTCCTCCCCATAGCGCTCCAGTCTCCATTGAGGGATTTGTTTCATGTGGAAACAGGAAAAGAATTTGCAACTCCACAACTTTAGTAAGAGAGGGTTAAGTTATTTCTGCTCTCATGCTCTTCGTCATGACGCTGCTATAAAAGTTTTATGATATTGCTCTGGAACAAAACGCAAGCACCAGCTCCCAAGGCACAACAGGTTAGTGCAGACAGGGCTTTGCTCTGAGGAACCCAGGCTGGTTAAGTCCAGGACGTTGCAAATATGAACACAGGAACCAGAAAGAGCTGCTCCTGCTATTTCTGTCGGGATTTACTGCATTGTTGCAGACAAGTCACTTGTGCACCCTCCGCTTCAGCTAGCAGTATATGGAAAAATGGGTTTAAAAAGGGAAAAGGATGCTTTCTTTGGCCTGGCCAACCTGAGTTCGACAAAAAGCAAACATAAACCAACCCAATCCAACAAATTACTCATGCCAGAGCCTATCTACTCACGTGAATTTCTGCAACGCCTACACTCCGATCCCCTGGCTCAGTCCCTGCTGCGAGGCAGGAGGGAGAAAAACAGCAGAGCCTCACTGCCGGGCCCGTTTGGCCGCCCCTGAATTCCTGGTGTGCAGCTCAGAGCAGCTGTGACAGTAATCCACTCCTGCGCCCTGTCAACCCACGCTGTTCCAATGAAAACTGGCTTTAATTTTGCTAATCCTACCACCCAACACCAGCCCGTGTCACAGGTCCCCCTCACCGCCCCACGGGATGTGCGGTGCAGAAAACGCGGTGCAGACGGCGACGTGGGGCCTCACAGTTCAGCTCACTGTGCTAAAAAAGGCCATAAGACTGTTCGCCAAGCTGGGAGATACAAAAAGCACAATGATTTCCCTAGGGGCACCTTTTTGTACAACCCGGATCACCTGCTCTTATCACACATCCTAAATTAGGGCGGAGATGCAAGAACCCTGCTGTCTGCCCAAGCCAGCTCCTCGCGAGGGGCTCAGAGAGACGAGGCAGCGCAGGGCAGCTGCCTGCGGGCTCAGGCACCTTTGGGCGACGGGAAGGAACCAGACTGGCAATGACGCACCACGGCGTTTGACACTGGCCAAACTTTCTTCCACTTTCCACCCCTCGCAGCTCTTTGATGGCTGCCTGCTTCCTCCAGCTTGCACCCACTGCTGCTGCCTGCCCCGCTCTGCTGGCAGGGGGAATCCTCGGTGGAAGTCAGAGCAAACGAAATGGCTCTCCACACAAGGAGCTAGCATCTCTTTCTACTCCACGGCCCCAGGCACTGGGCTCAGACGCAGCTGCAGACAGGGAAAGAAGGACGGATGGGGCTCTCATTCCCTCTTGTAGCCGGGGGCAGGCGGGGGAGAGGAGGGGAAAGACGTTTGGTTTTGATGGCATCCACTCTACCTACAAGAAGAGACTGAGAGAAATTTTAACCAGGAAGAAGTGATTCAGTCTTGATACACTTCAGACTGCTATTTGGGTTTGTTTTTTTTCTCGCTTTGCACTTTCTCCAACAATACCACTGCCAGAGGCAAAATCCTTTTCAGACACACACCCTTGCTACCCCATCGCCCTCACTGTACAGTTTCCCAGAATTTCTTCTTTCCAAGGTTACAGAAGCCATCTAAAGCACAAAGAGCCACTGCAGTGGCAAAAAGATGCATCCTCGAGGGCATATATCAGGAAAATGAGGCACCCAGAAGCTGAGCTGCTGTGACTATTCTCCCCTGAGCCTAAAGACAAGTGCAAACATTTTGTTTCAAACTCCCCGACGTAAATTAAAACAGCTCAAAGAAGCTGCCCCACCAAGCACGCACATGCTGACAAGAGCTGACTACAGCATTTGGGGTGAGGAGGGTCTCGGATGCTTGATTGATGCAAAATTGCTGTTCCAGGCACCAAGGAGGGGCTGGAAAAGTAGTCTTGCCCTTTAAAAACAGACAGATTGAGTCTTTTGAAACAAATCTGAAATGATGGAAGATTTCAGCAGATGTGACCGCAGTGATTTCACCAGACGTGATTGTATCACGGATCTAATAGAAAAGAACTTCCCTGCTGTTCCATCAGGCTGAAGCCAGGCCTGAAATATCCTTTTTAGTCTTTTGATGACATCAAGGATAAAAGCCAAAGGGAAGTTAAGTTTTGATTTATTTTTCCCCTGCTCTTTCTATTTTAAGTCACAGAATAGTTTTACCTGGTTTATGTTTCTGAATATTAGCCGGACCAAAGAAAAACACTTCAAAAGTTTGAAGTGGGCTGTTCAAAGGTATCACTTTGTGTCTCTCTGACACAGCTGTCACTTAACGGAGTGACGTTTCTACAACTCTGGCCACTTTTGAAGATAAGGAGGCAGGTGGGTCTGCCTGCACCCCACTTAAAAAAGGGGGTTCAGGTGCCAATGACCACGCAGCGCCAGTCCCCTTGCTCCCCAGCAGCATTCAACCTACGTGTCAAATGCCTCCCATCAGCAAAGCTCACGTCAGCAGCAAACTGCAGGAGATGCTGCAGGGTAAAGGGGGCTGCCCTCCTAAGATCCAGGCACAGCTCCATCCCAGACTGATGGCATGGGTCTGGGGCAGCCACGGTCCCACTTGCAGTTTCTCCACCCATGTAAAATGTAAATAGCTCTGGGTACCTTCAGGGTTTATTTTCTCTCTGAAGCAACACAGTGTTGTAAAGAACTACACGGTTTATAGCTGGGGTAAAGGAACAAGGAGAGAAAAGGAGTTATTTGTTAGCATTGCTAGGAGACATCTTGCAAAATCTTTAAAAAAAACAAGTTATAACCTCGCTGTTGTGTAGGAGGCTTACAAGAAGGACAAATAATAAAAAAATAAAAAAGATAACAGAAGAAGAAAGCAAGAAACTGGAAGGTATCAGTCTCAAAGCAACACAAATGAGGTGTCTTGTCACACAACAAGCTGCTAAGCTGCAGAGCTACTTTTGCTGCATGACACTGTGGTTGCTATGAGTTTACGTGGATTTCAAAAGCAGCTCGAGAAACACGTGGACCAAAACTCTACCATGATAATTCAGAAAAAATATAAAAAATACTCTGTGCTTCCCTCTTACATTTCTGTCTGGCCACTCACCATTGACCCTTGCTGATCTGATTTGGCTCTTCATAGACATTCACACTTCCATCGAGCCTCCACTCGTGCTTTCTATCTGCCAGCTGTCACCACCCTGGAGTCACTCTGTCTGCTGGTGGGAACACGTCAGTCTCTGCAGGTTAATAACTGATTATTGCCTCAATGCCAGGGCTTTGACCAACACCTGGAAACCCACTTCTTCCCTCCTTGTAACTGAGATGACAGAAAATGCAGTCAATTGCACTCAGCCTCCTGGGACCCATATATGAAGGAGAGCAAAGACTTCATTGCCATTATGAATCTGTATTACACTGAAGTTTTTATATTTCCCTAGAGATCTGTCTGATAGGCTCTGCTCACATATCATAGTCAGGAAACATCCCTGTCCCAAGGAGCTTATTGGATACCGGCCCTGGAAAGGGAATACAGGCAGAGGGCTGGAAGCAAGGAGCTGAAGATGCACCTAGCTGGGCAAGTAAGAAAACTCAAACAAGCTCCTTCTGGCCACCAGATGAAGACACTAACCCACCGGGCCAAAACAACTCCTTAATGGGCATCTCATTCCCTGCATTTGTTGTCCCAGCCCTGACAAAATAAGCCAGATGATGACAAACCACAGTCCAAGCCATCAAATCGCCAGCTGCAATTTTACTGCAGGATCGTCCTGACTTCACATGAAGAGGCCCTTCCATCACCATTTAACAAGCCTCTGCCCTCTGTGCATCCTGAGAGGGGATCCAATCCCAAACCCAGCACCTTGGCTCTGCTCAGGGCCAGGATACCACCAGTGCGGATGGGCAGCAATAATGCCAGGGCAGAGCCCAGAACTACGTTCCCTTACGAACAGCTCCTGCCCCTAACCCTAGAGAAAAGCTTTTGCCACAGCTTACAGGGTTTATCCAGACTTGTTCCCAAGACCACAGAAGAGAATTTGGCCCTGGATTTTGGATGAGTACAGCCCAGGGAGTAAGATGTCAAACACTCCCCCTCCCATTGCCACCCTGAGGACAGCCAAAAGGAATTCTGTGAGGAAAGAGGATGCAGCATATAGGTCAGAGCACTGAACAAGAGCCACCTTGCAGCCCCTAAGCACACATGTCGGTGTCCCCAGGCTGGAGATGCCAACACAGAGGTGCTGTGCTGCCTGCCACCCCCAGGCCCCACCTGCTCGGCTCCAGGACGATGTTATCCAGCCCCCTGCTCCCAGCATCACAGACACCTTTACTTAGGGCATTCAAACCTGCAGCAGGCCTTTTTGGGTTTCTAACCACTTACTTTTTTGCTCATGGAAGGAAGTCTTGGAGACTTCAACATTGGCTAAGTAAGGCTTTCAAGACTGCATCACCACTAAAAAAAAAACACAAAAATAGCAAAATGGCACATGCCATTTAGGCAACAGGAGGATCTTCACACTGTGAGCCAGCTAGCACACAAGGAAGAGACACCAAGATCCTCAAGCACATGAAAGCAACAGGATGGATTTGATAAGGAACAGTCCAGGGATGAAGGGAGAGGAGGAGTCCCACCAGCTGACATCTGCCAGAGCAGCAGAGCCGACAGTCCTGATAGTTTACTTACCATGTCTGATCAAAAGCTTTGGAAGTCTTGTCTGTGTTAAGTGCTACCAGATGCAAAATCAGCAGCAAGATGAGAAGTGTATTAATAAACTAAGGAGGCACATAAAGTTATTTGAAAGCTGAATGGGAAAGATGGGGAGGGAAGGGGGAGAATAAAACCAGTTTATTTTTCCATTAAGGCAATTTAATATTCTCCGGGTGGAGTTACAATCACTCGTCCTTGGGAATTAAATTGAATTAGCAAAATGTTCTTGTTCATCAGCAGAATATACAATATAAAGTGGAATATATCAGTTATTTCTTTATGTCTTCTGCAGGACAGCACTACTTCTCTGTTCACAGGGCAAGAAGAGTTGGCCATGAAACCCTTTGACCCAGCGTGACTTTCAGTGACTGTAACTAACTTTATGGCAGCAGGGAATATATACTTTTTCCTTTAATTAATGCAATAATATTAGGACTCGTTATTGATAATTACGGTGACTGCTAAAAGTTTCCCCCTTCTTCGCCCACTCCCCCGCCAACTTAAAATCTGCTCCAATATTGTCACAAATTAACGTTTAATTAGCCATCTAGCAGAACTGATGTTCCCCACAGAGTATCGCTGCTTGCAGAAAAACCGAGAACTAAGAGGAGATATTGGATATTTCATCATCTACCTCCAGTGGGAACCATAACCAAAAAGTAACCAATTATCCCAATGCAGTTCCAAAGTTCAACCAATAACAGAAACCAAATAGCTCATTAGGTGTCCACTGCAGCAAAGGACAGCCTTTCCACTTCTCTGGAACTCTCACATTACATGGAAGTTACGTTTATAAAAGATCCCATGGCGAAGTCCAAGAGCAGAGACTCCCTTAACCTCCACATCCTGGCCAAGTCGTAATCTTCCTCTTTCCTTTTCTGGTGTAAGAGAAGAAGGAAGAGGAGGATGCCTCCAATTGCACAGGACGTGTCTGACAAGCCACGAATTACACATGCCTACACGCACACATCTGTTGTCCAAGGCGCTGCCTGAGCGAACCCAGCAGCCGCAAGAGGAGGTGAGGACACTCTCTTGCCATGTTCCCCCGGAGCAGAGTGGCTTTTGCACTCCATTTTGTTTCCTCCTCATGAAGACTGTGACAGCTCCTGAAACCCTTTGAAACTTCTAAGTGAACTACGCCGTCAAACACGAGCAGGCTGAAAACAGTGAGGGGCAAGAAAAGAAATGCGTTTTTGACAAGGTTTATCTTGGATGGTTTTCCACGCAAGGCTATCCGAATGGAAGCCACATGTTGGAAATTCACCTCCTAGAGCCAGCGTTGGAAGCCCCACCGCTGGAATACGGCACCCAGAGATGCAACAGCCAGGGAGCTCACCTCTAGAGTGGTGGGCAAGCCGTTCCAGCCAGCCCTCATCCCAGGACTCATGGTCCAGAGGGAGAAACACCGAACGCCAGCTCCTTCCCGGTGTTCTGCAATCCTGAGGCAAGGGAGGCTGAAGATCAGTGATTTCTCTTCTTTCAACACTTCTGGCAAGGCTGACGCTGAAATACTGTGTCCAGGTTGGAAGGCAGCATTTTGAAAACTTGAGAGACTCCCCAGAGAAGCAGAAACAGCTGACAATGAGACACGTACAGAGCTCACTTGGTTTCACTTATAAAGGAGACTGAGTAGCTCGACAGCTATACCTAACCAGCTTCGCAGAATGAAAACGCCGGATACCAGAAGACTGCCCCATCTAGCAAAACAGAACAACATACAACAGCCAGGGGGCTGAAGCCAGACCAATTCTGGCTAAAATAAAAGAGATATTCACTTTACGCCTAATAGTGCAGGTAATTAAATACTAGAACCAACTTCCAAGATTTCTTCATCTCTTGGTGTCTGCTGATCGAGCCTGGGCACCTTTGGTCTCTCCAGGTGACCGGGTGAGGCTGTGATGTGCAATAGGCAGAGGGACACAGCTGGCAATTTAATGGCTCTGCCTGGCCCCCAGATCCATGGAGGGGAGAAAGCGAAGGCGCTGCTGTGCTCGCAAAGATCTGCTGAAATCACTTTGTATTTGTACCACTTTAACTGGAAATTAAATTTACATGAACAAACTCTATCCCACACAAGACTGTATATTGTGACAGTTAAATGAAGAGCTTTTAAAAAGGGACACGTCTCAGGCAATTTTAATCAAAAAAGATAGGTTTTGTTAAAGCTACCAATTTCAGAAAATTAAGGTTGACTAGAACTGTTTTTAAAAACTCCTTTTGGAATTTAATCACATGTTGGAAACCCATATGCAGCTGCTAGTGTCACCTGCAAAAAGACTGTATACAACATAAGCTTATGCTTAATTTTACACGTGTGCTGAAGTTCTATCAACTTCAATGAAGTTTAAGCACACAGTCAAGCTTCTCTGAATTTGAGAAAGCATTCCTGAACATGGGCTGTGAAGCTATTATGAAATCACCACCAAAAAATAAAAAATAAAATAAAAATTGGCCATTCAATTTTCACAGCCTGAATAAGCTCCAAGCGCAGAAGTTAAACACATAACATATTTCTGAATTTGTTTGCTTGTTTTGCTGTAATAGGAAGGGGTACATGCCAAAAAGTTTGCAAGGATTCAAGAATCTCCTGGAGAGCCTGGCAAGATGTCAGGAAAATGGACGTATAAAACTACATGAAAGCGGATGGCCCGGGTTTGGCTTCCTCAGAACTGAGTCAAGTTAAAAAATTTACTGTATGTCTCTCAAAGCTGAGAATGGGAAAGCCTGGACTCTGCATCAGTACACATGCTTAGGGCAGATGACGGGTGCTGGTTCGGAGGGCAACCTGTTGCAGCCCACCAGCAGCCTCAGATAAGCATCAGCCGGGCAGACCCATCAGGGTTTATACACTGAGGAAGGTCCTCACCTTCAAGAAGTTGGCTGTCTCCTTTTCCAAACCATTAGGCCTGCATTTCCATTCCCTTCAAGGCTGTAAGATGTTTGCCTAGTACTTGATTTGGCTGAATAACCACAGGTTTTCTTTCTTTTTTAACAACAAAGTCCTGTTTGGATACCCTACCTTCTAGACTTTTCTTAAGAACCTCGGGAGAAGGAAAAGTACCTGAATTACACAAAGCCGGAAAAATGAACAACCTGCACTGCCCAGAGACCACCATAAAACCTTGCAAAGAGTCTTCTCAGTATGCAGGTCCTTCCCAGATGAGCTCTGAGGTTTGTTCTGCTAATGCCCACATGCAGATAAATGAATTAAAGTTTTTTGTTTGTTTTTATCACGAATTCATGCCTGAAAACAGATATGCATCAGAAATCGTGATTTCTACAGTACACATTAGGCCACAGGAAAATACCTCCTAACTCTGTTTCTGCTTGGAGCCAATACAGCCACAGAAGCCAAATGGCATTTACCTCAGTGCAGAAAACATCCTCTGTCTACATTTCCTTATGAGGGTCACCCAATTTTAGCACCTGCTGCATGCTGCTCCCAGCAGGCAGCCCTGCCATCAGCCATGGGAAGTGCTGACACCCAAACACCTGCACAAACCCCAGCAGTGACATCTTTTGGGAAAACACAGAGCCATATTGCATGAGCACGGTGAATTTGCAGAGCCCGGTATGGGGAGAGCAAGCCAGGAGCGAGGGGAGTAACTGAGCTGAAGACGAAAGCTAGACCTGGGATGCGACAAGACATGAGGCTGTTTCCATGGCAAAACAGAGACGCGGAAACGATGAGATGGAGAGGGAAGGAGCTGTATGTCGGGGCTGCTGAATGAGAGACGCCTGTGCAGCACCTCTGACAGAGTCCTCGCTTGCTTGCTTGAGCAACACTTGGAGCTGCTGCAGCCTTCCCAAACATTTCTACTTTACTTTTCACACAACTGAAAACAAAGCCCTAAAAACATTCTGTGATGCTTTCCAGATGCTCTTTCTTACCTATTCTTTGTGCATTAGAGCTAACCAACATCCTGCATTTTCATCAGCAGATCATAACGGAAGAATACAATTGTGGGGAATGGTCCTCAAAGATAGAATTTAATGGCAGCAAACATGTAAAATCATGCCTGCTTTTCTGTTCTGGAATAAATTCTTCCATCTCTGGCTGCAATTTTTCTCATTGCTATTTCTACCACCTCTCAGCTTGCTCAGTCACTGTGCCACACGCTCCTCGAAGAGACAACACTTTCTGACAACAAAATCACCTGGCATGGCAACCAAAGCCTTGTTTTTCACCTGTGATAGGAACTAAAAAATGGACAGGAGCCTGCATTTGAGCCACTTCCCTTCTTGGTGACTAGATGCACTCACATCATCTCCATATCCACGTCTTGCTACTGCCAGGCAAAATTTACACCTAAAATAGGATGAAGTTTGCCTTACACTTTGAACTACTCCAGGGCTGCAAAACCAAAGTTAGACAGACAAGAAGAATATGTGCATTTCCTTTCAACTTGTTTGACCAAAGCTTACTTCACTACCCCAAAATATTGTACTACTTAAAGCATCAAAACCAAGGTGGGAATCTGACTTCTGCCTGCTGTGTCACGTCCAAGCCTACCACCATGACCAAGCTTCATGGAAAGACTTTGTCTTTTTAAACCACATCTTCCAACCCCAGCCAGCTTCACAGAAAAGGCAAAATAATTTGTATCCGCTGCAATTTTTAGAATTCCTTCTTGCTACTGACAGTTTGTTTGTCTTAGTCTCGCCGCTGCATTACAGTTCCCTAATGCAACACAGCCTACCCAGGATTTGACATGAAAGCAACCAATCCTGCAAAAGATCTTTCCTAGGACCTGCTAATCCAACAGAAAATGTGAATAGCACTCAGAAATGAGAAGAATGGAAATGTCTTCAATACTGATCATGTTATCTCACTCTCTTCCATCACTTAGCTCATCGGCTACAATGGGAGAATTCCCACGTCTTCATTATCTATTTTCCCCGTGTTTAAATAATTCTACCTTGGATACAATGATGTTTTTGCTTCCTTTTGTCTGTCACAGCCCGGTACTAGCTCAGTCTGACAGGACCAAATTGTCTCCTTTTTCTCCACGCCTCTGGAATTACATACCCCATTCAAGCCCCTATTACCCATGGGAGGATAACCCAGGTCACAGATCAACCTCCCTGCAGGTGTGGGCACTGGACCTGGCTCTGTTGCCAGCAGGGTGACAGTTTCCCACAAAGAGATGTACCCTCATGAGCCAGGATGAGCCCACCAGGGCTTGTAGCCTCGGGCACAGCCCCGGGGGACCCACAGCCGCACTGCTTGGACCACGTGCGTAACACCACCTCGAGTCTTAACCTGGGATGGTTTTAGCTTAGTGATCTCAGAACATGCCAATCAGCAGTCTCTCTGACCTTTCTGTTCCCTATTACAACCTTTTAGATGGGCCCATGCCCTTATTTACATGTGATCTGTATTAGCTGCTGCTTTCTTCTGCTCCCTCACCTCATTACCCGTCGCATGGCAGATTACCAAAAGCTGCTTCTGTTCCTTCTCTGAAAGCATTTCACAGCCCCGTCACAACCCTCCTCCTCCCAGGGAACGCGCGAGTGTGCACCAGCACAGGTCCTGGCACATCCTGCCTGCTCTGTTACTATATTAAACAATAACATAACAAATACATTAAATAACACAGTAATAACCATGATGAAAATAATGAGCACAGTTAACTGTTTGGATCCTTGCTTCCTTTGTAGTCCTTGCCGAGAGGTTTAGCTATTAAAGGCTGTATTGCATTATAGCATTGCCAAGATATTAATAGCCAGGCAGAGAGATGAATGGCAGGCTTACGCTGTACAATTAAAACTTTTCCAGTTCACCCTTTCAGTAAAATTTGTGGTTTATAATAAGCATCTTTGTCTATTCTGAAGAGAGTAAGGATTGGAAAGTTACATAGATGGGAACAGAGGTTCATTAAAGATTTAAAATAGAATGTGGTTTGGCATTGTAAAACAAACATGCGTATAAGATGGGTTACATCAAGAGCTGACTGAAAGACATGCTCAGTGTTCCTTTTCTCTTGTGATCCTGGATTTACTGGTCATGCTACCCACAGAAAGGATAAAAAAGCAGCAGGGATAAAATGTGTTTGCTTGTTCCCCAAGAACATGGAGGCCTACTCTATATCCCTGCTCATTATGCATTTCTCATATATATATATACACGTATGTGTATATATATATATATATATCTAGTGTGTCTGCGTGCATATATATATACGTGTAGGTATATGAGAAAAACATATGCAATTTCATATACCATGTATCGAAATACTCATCAACATAAAGACTGTGAATTACCGATTTTTCTTACCTTAGTGCCCAGGGACCTCTATAACAGAACAAACACACATCGACCTGTAGGGAGCCGGTGAGCATTTACACATGCAGAGAGCATACATGTTATTTGTTCAAGTCTAATTCAGAACACAGCCCGTTCCCGCTTCTCAAACACACAAGGACAGCAGAAGGAGGGAGACAGATCAAAAGCATTCCTGCAAAGCCGAGGTTTGAGTAAGAGGGTTAACATTACCAGGTAATTTATTTATACTGTTGGACACGGCTTCAATTTAGATAAAAGGCTGTTACTTATCACCTGGATTTTAATAAATCACATTAAGAGTCCCAGAAATCTGTAAAAGCGGGCTTTCAAACTGAAAGCCATACACACAGACCACGGTTTTATTCACAGAGCCACCAGGAGCGACCGTTCCTCGCCTGAGCCCGGGGAGGCAGTCAGCTAGAGCTGCGCGGCGCTACGGATGCTCCTCGCCAGCAAGCACCTAAACCCAGGCCAATAATCCCGATGATTAACAAAATCTAGCACTAGAGGGAGGCTGAACACACTTTCTGCTCTCTTTGGCCTTTTCGGCTCCTCCAGCCATTCAAAGGAAGGCGATTTCAAGGCAGGCCAGCACGCCGGCAGAGCCCAGCCGCGGAGATGCGCTATTTAAGGCAGCACCCCCTGTTGGCAAAACCCGGGCCCTTCCTTCCCCAGTGGTTCCTCAACACACGCACCCAAAACCGACAAATACACAAATTCCTCCGCAGCGGGCGAGTCGGAGCCCAGGAAGAGGCAGAGGCAGCAGCAGCACTCGCCCAGGGGCCGGCAGGCAGCGAAACGCTGAGCCACAAGGACGGGGGCTGGCTGCTCGCACCCGGCGCACGTTGTCATGAGCTCCCAAGGCTGGCTCCTGGAGAAGGGCTCTCCTCTGAACAGCCTGGCGGAGGAAGGCGTGTATGCCTTCAGACCACGTTCTGTTATTTCTCCTCCCTAAACTCCCCCGGTGAAAGGAATTCCCCGTGTATCCCTACAGCTCATACAAGGGCAGGTGCCAGGCTGCTCTGCGACCCGAACGTGCTGAGAACTGGTGCCTTGGCTTCTGCTTTACACTGCACCCCATGCAGGCAGCACATCTGATCGCTTCTTCACTCTAAACCCCATCCTCAAGCCCTTCTGCACGTCCCCTTTGCCATATCCCAAGCTCTTTCGGGTCTCAGCAGCGGATGGTGTTTATTCATTAAGTCGCCGTTTTCACAGTACCGAGGCGGCACGATGCAGCCAACAATTGCTCTGGGATGCAGGAGATGTGGGCACTATTTTTAGCCTGCTGCTGGCCAGCCTGGTGACCCAGGCAAATCACTTTCCCCGCTTCAGCTTCCTTATCAGAGAGAGACCGGTGTTTCTTTTGTGAAGTGCTTTGCGGCCTGTCAATAAAACATGCTGATAACAGCCGGGGGCTGTTGGGAAAGAGGTGATCTCCCGGCTGAGCGCCGTCCGTGCTACGGTAGCAGCTAGGGTCCCAAATTAAAATCAGATCCGGGCCGCAGACACAGCACCTGTGGGCAATTAGCAGCGATTTGGAGATGCGTGTTTTACCGAGGTGGCCCTTGGCGGATCTGCAGCTCGGGGTCACAGCTGCTCGCAGCCGCCCAGCTCCTGCCCCGACAGCTCCCATGGGCGCTGGGAAGCTGCAAGGCACCGTGTGAGCCTCTGCCGGACAGCCCCAGCCCTCCGCCACCCCAATTCCCCCGAGAAGTCTGCAGGATGCCCCCTGCAGGGTCCGGCCTCCCTCGGGATCGGACGCAGGGTAGGGAACCAGCTTTACACATCACGCCACACGGGTCTCATCCCAAGCAGCCCTGCCTGGCCAGGAAGGAACCAACGGCCGGTGCCGTCAGCAAGGGTCCTGCTGGGAGCAACACCAGGCACTTGGAGAGGTTTTCTGTAAGGGTTGCTCACGTTTGCTTTCCTTCAGAATGCCTTTTTGAGACTAGAAGGCAAAAAGAAAAAAAAAAAAAACCTCCCTCCCTCCCAGATCTATCTATTTCCCTTTGACAAACAGTGATTTCATTTTTCTTCCCGTCCAGGATTTTTTTTTTCTCCTTTTTTTTTTTTCTTCTAAACTGAGCACAAGCCAACGTGGCAAAAAGCTCTTTGCTTATGTCCTTATTTGTCAAACACGCTATCGCCGCGCCCTCACCACCATTCTGGGAACAAGCCCTTGCCTCTGCTGCCTGACTTCAGCCGAAGGGGAACTTCCCAACACAACTGGCCCCCAGCTCCAACACGCTGCTTTTTTAAAATAAACATTTCCTTTTCTTTTATTATTTTCTTTTTTTTTCCAAAGCATTACAGTTAATAAGAAAAGAGTCAAAATTTCCTTCCCCTTTTCTCCTGCCCTGCTGTGAACCTGAACGTGATCTAGATGAGAAAACAGAAATTACAAGAAAATGCCAGATCTATTGCGAAGTTATTTCATGGCCCACTCCTCCTTTGATTTCAGCCAGTGTAGGCATCTAGAGGGAAGTTAGCTACTAAAGTACCTTTTTGGATCTGATCCTAAGTGGTCAGCTCCACTGTCCAAACAGAGATCCAGAGATAAATAGGCCTATGAAAACCGGGCATTATTATTTTAACTGCTACTCCATAAACTCCAACTTAAACTGTAATAATCTGTGCAGCTTGTAGCTGTCTGCTAACGGTAATGCATGAAATGATAATAAACTAAACATATATCTATCTGCTGCTGCCCTCATCAACTTAACACCTAGTATAAAAAACCTTACCTCGAGCCACAGTGCACATTTTTCACGAGCTGTCAGCGGCACGAAACCCTCTGCCATACAGAGAGAATTTCTGCTGTAAAGAGCCTGCTTTGCTGGAGATCAGTTTCCAGCAGTGGAGCAGACCTGGAGGGCTTGCAGCGAGCCCCAGGAGCAGATCCTTAGACCTGCCCCACACTCAGCAATGGAATCGTCTGCTCCGGTGTATGCATTTAATGGAGGGGGCGCAGAACTGAAGTGGCCTGGTATCAGAGAGCAGACCCGGGTTTAGCTTGCAACACGAGATCCGGCAAGATCCTAATTTTCCACTGGCTTAGGCCTGTTCCCAATATATATAATTGAGGATGGAAGGAAAAGGAAAGGGGAAAAGGAGACGAGAGCAGACTAAAGGCAGGGGTCTGTGTCTGCTGGGTACACCTGACACACAGGACTGCAGGGATGCAGCCCCAGGGCTTGCTTTTCTCCCACTAGGCTGCCATCGGAGGAATCCTGATCTAACCAGATCCCTGCCAAAACCGAGGCTGTTAACACTGCCCCAGCCCTGGCTTTCCAAAGGCAGAGGGAAAGGGTGTGACAAATAACAATTTCATGAGCTCAGCGGGGAAGAGCCGTCCGTCTGGTGGTTGTACCAACAGGCAAGTTTCAGTGAGAGCCCCGTGCTGCTGTGGCACATCTCCGGACAGTCGGAGGATTGAGGCGCGAGGATCACAAACCCCTTCCAAAACATGTGGCAAAGTTTCCTCCTTGCAAAAGCCCTTCCCAGGCCATGGCTGGATCTGGAGAAGCACAGAGGCACCACTACAGCCTCTTCCCATTGCACAGGGAGCCAAGCTCTGCCCCGCAGCAGGCGCCTGCTGCGCTGCTGCTTCCCAGCACCCCGGCTCCCAGGAGGACCACGCTTCTTGGAGAGATAAGAGGCAGAACAACACTTGCTGGGGAATTACTTCATTCCCCCAAGGCTGGGAAAAGCCATGCTCCTCACTTGGCTAATGTCTCCAATGGCTGCAGCCTTTCCTGGCAGTGGGAAACATAATTGTCATTAACCCCTTCCCTCTCCAAGGATGCTGAAACCATCACGGGAACATGCTTAGACTTTGTGATAGCCTCCGAACATCTTGCTACAGGCAAGAGATCACAAGAAGCCCATGATGGAGAGAAACATTTTCTTTTTACGAAGGCACAAAGTGGATGAATTGACTCCGGAGTTTGTGGTGGGGTGAGTGAGGAACGAAGTCAGACCTCTTGAATCCTGTTTAATGCCTGCCCACTGGGCTGCTCCCAGGCTCCATCGAGGGACACAGCACTGCCACCACCTTCCTGGGCCATCAATGGCAGCCCCATGCCACAGACACCTGGTTACACAACTCTGACCAGTCTCAAACCCAGATCACGCTGGCTTTGCCCTCACCACTGCTCCCAGAAGGCTCTTTCAGACCTTTGCAGCCCTGGTGCTTAGAAACTTGCTAAGCACGGAGGTACTCTGGGCAAGCTCAGCGCCTTCTGTTCCTGCCTGACCTAGCACAGCAGTACCCGGCACTCAGGTGGGACGGCACAAAGGTGGTCATACCTCCCGATCACACAGGACATGCCGCTGCCTCATGCAGCTGAGAAGTTGTGCTTTCACTCAGATGGCAAATCTGGAGGATCCAACCTAGCAAAAATGAGGTGGAAAGGGTCCCAGTGACATCACTGGAGCCCGGGCCAGGGCTTATTTGCTTCATTTAATTTTAGGCATCTAAACAAAGCACTTTTAGGATCAGATTACTGCCCTAAGGTCTCTCCACAGTCAGTGGAAGGAGGTGGCCCTTCCAGAAAACAATTCATTCTGGGAAGGTTTCACTCCCATCCACTATCACAAGGACGTAACGCAATTAGTTTTCTAATTCAAGCCGGATGGGAAAAATCCTTTAATAGCCCAGCAAGTTTTGAATGGAAATATTCCCTGCTTGGGAAACGGAGCTTGCTAATGCTGACTTGGTTGTTCCTGACACGTGATCGCAAACCCTAGCACTTTGCCACCTTGTTTTATTAGCATCCACTTATTTCCACAGCCCCTTTGGATCAGTTCTGCACTCACAATACAATTCTTGTCTTCTTACCTGCACGTTGAAAGTAACATCATCCAGAGGGGGCGGTGGGGGAAAGGCACCTTGTGATGTGATATTCCCGAGGTCATCGACAGGAGGTGGGGGTGGAGGAAGGAAGTCTCCTAGGAGAGAGGATCAAGAGAATTTAGACTCATCGCAGAGCACCAGCATTTTCCTGAATCATTTCAGAACGTCTCTCTGCTGCCCAGAGAGAAAGCAGGTAGGTAGACAGAGATGGGGGGGGTGGACTGAGTATCTGGAGACTGGCTCCTGGGATGACTCGTGTGATACTCACAGCTCTGCCACTGCTTTTATGGCAGTCAACACATCATTTAACCATTAAATACTCAACTGCATCCCTCGCTGCTCCAGGAGATGGCTGTGACAGCTCAGGAACACTTGCAGATTGCTTAGAGGTCCTCGGAACCCACAGCAGCCTGAAGGCAGCAGCACCCAGACCAAAACTCACATCTCCTTTAAATGTGCCACAGGAGGCTGCAGAACTTGCACTACCGAATGCCCCACATCCAGCCTTGCGACAGATCCCAAACAATTCACTCCCCTCCTGTGGCTCTTTTTGGTCATTCTAAAGACTGTATCAGGTGCTGACTACAAGTCAGGACTGCCTGCCTGCTGGAGAGGACACTCGGAGGGCTGGGGCTGGAGCCCAAAATCTTTGGGGCTAGCGTTGAGGCTGTTTAACCTCCTGGTCAGCACCAAGCCCAATTCCAACCTCCTACAAGCTTCCTCAGGCTCACAGCAGCTGGAACGAGGAGAGCCAACATCCTCTCGTCTCTGACCGCTCATGGAGCCCAACGTACCTTTGTGTTTTACCAGCTCAAAAATGATTTCTCTAGACCAGCCTGCCTCCTGCATCCCTGCTGCTGGCAGGCAGCCATGCTCTTTGCGTTTCCCTTTCCTACAGGGACCTCATGGCTTCACGTAAGGAGCTGCTGGGAAAATCAGAGGCTCTCCTCAGTGACAACAGCCAAGGAAACAATGGGCCAGTTGCAAACCCAGAAGCATCCACCTCCTTCAGCTCCGAGGAGGCTTTGTATGTGGGGCTGATGTATAGAATATCTCCACTTTAAATTTGCTTTGTCTTAAAGTTCTGACAACGTAGATGTAAATATGAATACAAAGCAGCACACTGGCTGCAAAGCCATCCAAGCTTTGCACAGAGGAGGGAGACCTCTCCTAAAGAACATCAGAGGTGGGAGAACGAAGGAGAAAACATGGGCAGAGCAGTGCAGGCAGCAGGACACTGGGCTCTGAAAGCACCTCCTAAAGATGGAAAAAAAAAAGGAGCTTGCCATTAGCACTGGATTTGGCTCCTGGGGAGGCAGCTACCTGTAATTTGGACCACTTTGGTATATTTTTATTTCCTCTCATAAAGCTTTATGCTGCAAGCAGAGCTGTTTACTGTTGGTTCTCCTCTGTGCATCTGTGATGGAAGTTTAAGATAAGTGAATAAAGTGTTGTATTTCACATATCTCAGAGCTGTGGCTTTTGGAGAGTTTTAACCCTTTCCTCTCCTCGACCCAGCATCACAGCAGCTCCCAGCTACTGGTTCCCCAGCACCACCCCCAGTGACCAAACCGCTCACAGAGGTGCTGAGCCAAACCCCAGTGACCTGCAGTCCCTGGGGCTTCCCACGCCGAGGCTGGAAGCCCAGGGCTGAGCCACCGCAGGGCACAGGCACCAGCGGGGCACTGCAGCCTGCGTGGCACCTTCAAGCCATTTGGTACGGGAAGCAAGCTGGGTCTGCAGCCCCAGAAAGGTTTCCTGTTCTACTGCAAATCTGCTAAAGCCACGAGCTCTCTAAATGGCACAAACTCCCCCTAGAACTTTTAAGGATCTTATTTCCCAGGAAAGTAATTTCTTCCCAGTTTCCCCAAAGTGAGCATGGCTAGAACTCAAAAAAAACAACCAACCAACAAACAAAAAAAACCCACTTCTGAATCCCTAAGAAAGTATTGTACTAAATACAGATGCTCGGAGACAGCTTGAAAACAACACACTGAAAACTAATTTAAAACAAACATGTTGCTCCAATACACAAAATCCTATGAAACCTACTGGCTCATTGTATGGCAGAGTTCAAGACTGATTTAAAAAAAATACATGCACAATAACATCTGCAGTATCTCCTCTTTGCTCCATAATTAATCCAACCTTTTATTTCAAATCATATGAAATTCAATACGGAGTAGAAACAAAGGAAATATTTTGAAACAAACATCTTAAGTGTTTCATTCTAGAAGTGCTGGGATGTCTGAGTGCTATGTAAACTTTTGTCCTTTGCTTTGAAAGTGAACCTTCAACCAACCAATGTGGTTTTGCAAATAAATTCAACTGCAGCGGACGCACGCTTCCCCGAGAATACACTTGAGATGCTGTTGCTCCAGTTAGCCCCAGCTCCAAAGACTCACCTCCAGCCAAGTAATAAAAGCCAAGCTGCTTTTATTACAACCCTTCAATATACCTAAGTGAAACCCAGGGGGAGAACGGGGCGAAGGGGATGAGATAGGGGAAGGGCCAGGGTTTGCGCATAAGCAGAAGGCTGAGGGGGAAAATAACAATCGCTGTAACAAATTCAAAACAAATGCCATTTTGCCACTTCGGAAGAGCCATTGCTCCCCAAAGAAAAAAACATTGGCAAGATGTTTCAGAAAAGGAGCGAAAGGACAGAAACAATGAGAAAAGCTCTTTTTAAGAGTATGGAAGAAAACACTTCTCTCTGGAGCAGGAGGCAGCTGCTGTACCGCGCCCCAGCCCAGCTCTGCTGCCTCTCTCCTCCGCGGCTGATAAGCTGCTGGCGACTGGGAAGGTTTTGGACTGGGAAGCAGAAAGCAGATGTGTGATGAACTGGGGGGACCTTGCAGATGTTTGGCCTTTTCCTGGTGCTCTGTGAACAGATGGACTTTCCTCCTTCACAGCTTTAGTTATTTATCCTGCCACTGCACTTTCCTCTTTCCCACACACAGCCATAGGACCCCATCCTCCTCCCAGCGAGCTCACGGGAGCAAATCCTCCCAAGCGCAGGAGGCAGAGCTGTTCCTGTATTGTTATTGGCATTGCTGTTCGTCTCCCTCAGGCACAGAGGGAAACACGCAAAGACGGTCAAATCTGGGTCCTGAACAGATCACGGTTTTAGATGACATGTGGAAGGAACAGGTCTTCGTTTGGGGGAGAAAAGGAGGAAAAAAGCTGAGTACAAGTACAAGCTGAGAAAAAAAACAACACACAAAAACATCCTGTTTCATGCTCCAAGCACCTTTCTCACTCGCAGGCAAACCTTCAAATTCCTAAGTGCACGGAAGTTTTTTGCGGGATCAGACTCATCTGCCTCAAGCCTTTGTTTTCAGGGAGATGCATCTGCCAGTCAGCAGATGAATTGCAGCACAGTAATTGCCTCCCCCACTGACTGACACAGTTGTTTAGACATCAAGATTTGCAGCTTTGAAACTTATAGACACAAAGATGATCTCACATGTTCAGTAAGAAGAGACTGTTTGGGGGAAAACCCTCGGAAACACACAAAAGCAAAACATCATATTTTTCCCTGAAACAATAACTTAATGAAACCTATCAAGCAACAAAACAGGATTCACACTGGTATTCCCAGATCTCTGGCTGACATCTGAAGACGATATGCCCAGATGTTTTTCATTTTTCTTCCTCCAAACAAAAATAACCCTTTATCGTCATTTCTGACTCTGAGGCTGGTTCAGAATTGGTTTGAATCACCTGAAAAACCAAGCTCTCCCCTGGCCTCGGGGAGCAGAGTACAAACAGAGATGGAGCAAACCCCCACTGACGTGTTTCTCTTCTGCTCCCAACAGCTGAGCAGATACAGTCATCTTCCATTCCCTGGTCAAGTATTTAGCTTCTACTACAGAAAGCCAAAGTTAGCGATCTGGGGGTGATCTATGGTGAAACAATTAAGATTTACACTTAGAACCTAATCCATCTGGGCTAAAATCCCCTTGATTAAACTTATCACGAATGTCTCTCCACACCCATAGACCTGTATCCCAAAACAGCCACTGGAAAACCCTGCAGAATCCTGCAGCATTGCCAAGTGGTCTGGAAATTTTCATATTGCAAAAGCAACACTGCACAATTTTTATAGAAAACTTCAGCTCGATATGGCATGGTGACTCGTAGGTGTCACCAAGCCATACGTTTACATGCTACATTTTCCTGTAACATCTGCATTTAACATCCATCACTGGACAAGGAAAATACACGATTAAAATCATGCTTAGTGCTGGCACATCTTTGGTCATACTCATGTCTCAGGTGGTCATCGACACCATGTTGGTACAGGCGAACAGTCACACCATTACACACCAGCTACACAACCCACTTAAATAAACCACATTCACCCACCATGAATAAAATAAAGCCAATCCAAAGCACTGCTCAAACTACCATTTTCTTACCAATTACTAATTCTACCATTTGAACTACTTTTGTTAATCAGCTACTGTATTAATAAGCAGGGGGGAAAAAAAAAAACACAACACTGGCTAATTTAAAAAAGGAATACTGAATCTGTCAGGTAGTTGCACTAAAAATTTACTTCACCACCTGCTAGCTGAAATATTGCTTTTATGGATTTATATTGTATTAAAAGGTCACTGGCTGTTTAAGTCTTAAACAGTTTTAATCATTCTAAAAGTCTCTTAACAGTAAGAAAAGGAAGCTCAGAACAAACAGCAGCAGGGATTCTAATTAAAAGGGCCAATTCATCTAATTTTATTTGGGGTTAATTATTCAGGATTCACTCTCTGATGTGTAAGGAATAGCAATTAGTAATTTTAGTGATTTGAGGAACATTGGAGGTGTAATCAGTTAAAATGAGTGAGTGTTTACAACACAAGATGTTGAATTAGTTTCTCCCAGCTGGAGAACAGGAACATTAGTCCCCTACAGTTCAGGACTATGAATCGCAGTCCTGCTTAAAATATTCCCTTCAAATAAAAAACACACGCCAACGATCATTTGGTAATTCTGTTTACTACACGGCAAGTCAACAGGCAATGTGTACCATGGCAGCTTGTGTTCCTCACCCCAACCTCCATCCCATCGTCCAACTGCTCAAGCCCCTGGGATCTGATAGAAAAAAATCCCCAGCATTTCTCCCACCTGCACAACTTCAGCCAGGCTATCAGCCTCCTGTCACGCAGCCTTTTACTACAGCTCGCTGAGATAATGAAAAGAAGCAGCCTGTGAAACTTTCAAATGTTAATTAACTTCTGTGTTTAAATATACAGAGGAAAAATGACCGTGCGATTAACTTAAAACCTCCAGGTACAATTCCTCCTACAAGCGCAAATCCAAAATAGCTCCGCTGGAATCGCTCTGGCCTTCTTCCAGCGTTACTAGAGCAAGGAGAAGTCGCTACAGCTCGCAGGAGCAGCAGATGAGGCTCTGCTGGGGACAGGGGAGCTGCATGGGCGAGTGCCAGCGGGGAGATCCAAATCTGGCTGCTTTGATGTTCGGGTCTGAGTGGAGATGGCAGCTCGAAGGCTGCTTTTTCCACCTTTCAAGAAGTAACTGGGGTTTATCAGCATGTAGCATAGCCACATAGCCACTGGGACTGGAGCTGGACCCCTAACCTGAAAGGTTTCAGCTTGACATGGCCGCTAAGAGGAGCAGAGCTGGCACACCAGAGCAAGTCTCCTTCAAATGATTCAGCTTTTATCAAGCAACTTGATTTAGCACAAACAGCTGCTATTTTTGGTGTTGTGTACACAGATCTTTCATCCCGGCTCTGGTCACCGGTGGGGAAAATCCCCCCCCATCTTTGGTTCACGTTAGAACTCATTGAACTCCCTCTCAAACACCCGCAAAGGCAGTAATTAGCACATGGATAGGAAACGAGGGCTCAGTTCCCCAAATTATGCAAAATCTCAGCTGCTTCACCACGCTGGATGCCCCTCATCATGAAAACAACACTTGTGTGATGAGGCTGCGTTTTCAGTTGGCTTGTGGCTGCAGACACCGAGGCGTGCCATCCTTTCCAGCCACGCAGTCGATGTTCCTGCAGCCTCGGTGCTCCAAGTATATGGGTGTATGGGGAGGCAGGTGAAAGCAAAGGCTGTTTTGTGTCCCCCGTGCACATCAGCCCAACATCCTACACGCCGTACGCTTACAAAACACACCACCAAGTACAAAGACATCTACACAAGGCTGCGTTATGATTCTTCAAGTCATTTTTCCGTGTGACTACGGGGACAAAACATACCAGCTAATGTCCCACGCCGACCTCTCTGCAGTGGAGATAAGATATATTGCTCACCTCGACAACACGTTCTCTGAACGCCATGCAAATGAAGCAGTTCTGCTCCCACTCGTGCCATTACACCAAACGGGTATCTCTGTGACACTGGTATCTGCACGGAGATGAGGTCAGCTAGTATCAGAGCCCAACTCTCAGGAAAACAAACCCGTCCTTTACTAAAGCTTACTGAGGCACTGCAAGAAACAGCCCGTAGCACTGTAAAATGTTAATTAAAATCTGTGTTAAAACAGAGGGAGGAAGAAGAGCTGTAGGATTAACCGAGAAGCTCCAGGTACCACTCTTTACCGCAGACTTCTTTCAGGACTTAGGGCATGTCCCTTAGCCCCGCTGTGCCTCAGCCCATGGGCACACAAAGCCGTCCTTTTCCCGTCCTTACAAACACACTCAGAGGAGGGAAGTCTGTCCTGCTTGGTCACTACTACGACAAGATCCCACTTGGAGTTGCAGCTGCTCAGGTCCAATAAACGTGGACAAAAATAGTTCCAAATGATTTTAAAAATGACAGAAAACAGCCTGCTCAGATGGAAAGATTTCAACACAAACAACTGGAAATAGGCTGGAAATCAGGGCATCTAAGGCAGAAGAGCAAACCCTATCCTCAGAGGGGACACGCCGCATTCCTGCACACCATCCCGCTCTTCGGAGGAGCAAAAGGTCCACGAAGCAACTCAGCAAGGGAAGCACTGCCTTACTCAGAACAAAACCGAAACGGGTTATCTATTTGTTTATTAGATTATGGTGTTAAACTCGTTTGTTCACTGCTAAGAGTGCCTGACAGGAGTTGACATAGGCATTAATTTACAAAGGAGGCTGTTGTGAAGGAGTTGAAAAAATGAGTTATATCACTGGGTACGACCTCCTTCTCTCTGGCTGCGGCTGCGTGGCCCGATCAAAACAAATTTCGTTTTTCGGCACAAAGTGCCACGGGTCAGCTTTCTCCCCTGAGCAGGCAGCTGGGGAAGCTGGGGACAGCATCCTTCAGAGGCATCCTTTCTTATCACCAGTCAAACTCTCTCTGTGCCTGGTGATGAAATACAAGACACTGCACAGATCAGGAAAGCTACCTCCCAGAGCTCTTTATTGCCAAGGGACTTCCTCAAGTTTCGGAAGCTGCAGCCAACAGTTTTTAAGCAATCTTGGACTTATCTTTGCTTCTAATTGCTTTTTGTTTGTTTGTTTTCCCGCTTTAGGGGTGAAATGAAATCTGAATAGTCAGAGGAAACCCTACGTGTTGCAGCCTTGGAGCCAGCAGTGGCCCTTGCTGCAGAACATCTGGAGGCACTGGACCCATCCTGCTCACCCAGCACACAAAAGAGAGAGCCAAAAGAAAATAAACAAAACCTGCTGCTGCTAGAGTACTTCCTTGGATGCTGGGGTCAACCTGCCTGCGAGGCATCCTCTTCACATAGTCTGCTGCCACTGGCTTGATAGAGTGGAACAAAATACCAAGTGGGAAATGCATGGACAGCTCTCACAGATGAACTGAAGAAGAGAACACAAGCTGATTCTCAAACTGGCTCCCTCAGTTCCTTCCCTCCTCCCTCACACCCCTCCCTATGTAACTCTCATAAACATCCACACTTGGAAAGACTAAAGCAGAACTCGTGTCTTTATCAGATATGTCTTAGTTCAGTCCACTGTTTTCAGCAATACAAACAGCACTGGCTTTCTTCCTTCTGCTGCAATTAGTCAATGCTACTGGGGAGCAGAAAAAGGTTGCTAGATTTTCTTCATGATATAAAATGAATTTGCTTCTTATTCACCAGTGTAACAGTTGAATAATAAATTACATCCTTAATCCTTGAAGATTATTCAAGATAAAATGAAATGTTGGATAAACAGAAATCATTTCTATTTTCCTCTTTCAAAGTAAGTAACTAACGCTCCAAATCTCCATATATAAATATAAACTTATATTTATATATAAATACATATAAATGTACATAAATATATGTTTACATACAGTGGTGTTTTTTTCTCATGGATGGAGTTTGGTTCTTTTTGCCAGTTCCTGCTGGAAATGTCACACATGATCTGGCTAGATCACGGAAGAAAAATGGGATTATGACCAAATGCAAAAAATAAAGGAGGTATCGGGAGATGCTTTACACCCTCTCTGCAGTACTTTCGGATAGCATGGAAAGCAGAGGAGAAAATATGATGTAGGCTCTCTTCTTTGAGATCAATTTTACCCTAAAGCACTGATCCACAATGTTTCTCTACCAATGATCACTATCCAGCACCCCAAAGTTATTATACACACGTGTGCAGTTACCACCGTATTTTAAGTAGAAATGCTTTAAAATTTACACTTTCTTGTGTAATTCAGCAAAGTAACTGAGCTTCACTTATAGTGGCCTCCTGGCAGCTCCTGGACCTCTCTAGTTCAGTAGCAAACTGCTAAACTGACTTTCTAAATAACTACATTTCTGTTCTCTATATCCCACAAAACCCTCTACCAAGTATCCCCTTGCCCCATCCTTCTCCTTGCTGGTCAGTGCCAGCACTATGGTAGGTAAAAGAAGAGCAGGCAGAGCAATTGCACACCTCTGTGCCACTTCCCGTCAGGAGGATCCTAAAACGTGCAAGGGAGGACTTGCTCAGTGTAGAAAATGGATGTAAGAGAACTCAGCCCTGGCGGGCTTTTCTGAAAGCTGAAAAAAAGCAGAGGTCAATGCCAGAGGCACAGAAATGGCACGTTAGAGGCACATCACCAGGATGACAATGATATTTGCACTCATGACACTGCTAAAACCCATTAAACTAAAATTCTCTCCCTAAACTGACCCAAGCATGCTGCCTATTCTGCGAACAAAAGCAGGCCATAAATGCCAGCACTGTAGTTCCTGTGCTGGTTTGGGGGAAAACATGTCTCTCATCTTGCATTCCCTATGCCCATGACCACGATATTGCAGTTATTCAAACTTCTGACCATTCTGAGAAAGCAGTCACTCACACAACCAGCTTTGCTGTGACCCAGCTCAGCATAAGGTGCCTCCCTTCCAGAGAACAAGTCCAAGGGCCTGGCACCAGCCCAGGGACACGGCAGTAACTGCGAAGGGGCCCTCGCAGTAAAACACACCACACCAAAAGCTGGGTCAATTCTTTAGTGTAGAGAAACCTGGGTGAGATCATTTTCAGATTGAGTTAAAACTTTTATCTTTAACCAAGGCTACAGAAAATGAATTACTGAAATACTTGTGGATATTGTTAAAAGGAAAAATGTGGAAGAAAATTAAAATCTTCTGCAAAGATTGTGGTTTTCTTTGAAATGCCAGAGATTTTTATTCTTGTAGAAAAATGTTGTGGAAAAAAATGATAACAAACTGTAGTAGCACACTGCTACAGCTTCAAGGCTGGACTTCTGAAATCTTCACTCTGAGGTTTGGTTTTCCTTCGGAGCTGCTACTTGGGCAATTTTGGGCAAAGAATTATGTTAAATTAAGTGGAGAATCTCTCTTGATTTTCTTCCACCCTAACTTCTTTCCCAGCCTTGCGGCAGGAAAGCACAAATCCATTCTTTTCAGCTGATGATTGATCTTCAATCTAAATCCCCACTTCAATATTAATAACCTCTCAGAAAACAATTAAAATAGATATATTGTTTTAGTGTGTGCTCAGGGAACAACTGAAGAGGATAAATCTTCTAGGAGCACAAAACCCTCCTTTTATCATACTTTGAGACCTCTGATGCCTGCAGTGACATGCACGTTATTCACTGTAACATGCCCATCTCCCTATGCTACCTGAAGTGCTTGCCTGGAGCAGTGAATGGGAAGGAGAGAGAGTGCTTAGCAGCACAGGGAGGAGTGGATGGGCCATCTCGCCCTCAAACACAAAGCTCTGCATCAGGGACACTCTCCAAGGGTGGACCTTTTCTTCTGTCAGACAGAAGATGCTGCAGGAGGGAGAACGTCTTCCAGTTCCACATCACCAGCCAGCACAAAAAGCCACGGAGAGCCCAAGCAGGGGCTTTGTTTGGGAATTATGTTAATGGATAGAGATGCACGATATGCTGGGATTGTATGATGAACAGTGGAACCTATGTAATTCATAGCTGTTTATGAGCGCGGTCTCCCTGAGCTCTGAGAACTTTGCAGTCAATGTCTCTTGTCTCCATGATCCACAACAAAGAGAAAAGCACCTCCTGGGCCTGCTGTTCTGGACTGCCTTATTTCGGCACTGCTCAAGGTTAGTGCTCTCTGTAGTAGACTGGTTGCACCTACACTACCCAGCCTTTGGTCTAGACTCCCCCCATCCTGTGTGGTGCCTGGAGCTGAGGGCTATCACTACTCACTTGCCTTTTTCCAGCCCCAAGTGCAATAACAATAAGTCTGTGCTGTTGCCTGCCAACACGCTGCTTTTGCAGCACAAGAATGAGAAGGTGTGCTGTGTGCCACGGTAAGAGCGCATGCGGAAATCTTTTAAGGGTGCAAAGTTTTCTCGGAGGACCATCTTGGGTAGAGGGAGACAAACTTGAGTCCTAATCCTAGTGTCTGCCTACAGAAGAAGAGACAGCCATGCTCCTTTGGAGAGCGTTAACCAGCTTTGCTAAACAAAACCGAACGACAGAAGGTTTTGCAAACTCACACCATCAGATTTCACCCCTCGACAATGTCACTGCAATTTTGCAATGCATGAGTTGCTGCATACAGTCATCCAAGGTGATTGCTTTATAGTTTCTTGTAGTCATTCCAAAAGTGAAGCTCAATCCTAGAGGGTTTAAAGAATCATAGTCATGTCTCTTTGATGAAAGACACCCAAGTGAAGAATAACTCCATTTAAATAGAAAACATTGAATGTTTGAGTCTGTCAAGAAAACGCAAAGTAATCAAAAACACACCTAAGAACGATCTGAAATTAGCCAATATTTGTCTTTCTATACAAAGAAAGCATTCTGAATTTAGAAACAGTGACATAACCTAGCTTTAAAATCCAGTATCACATCTAAACAAAACTTAGATGTGGCTGTTGAAGATCACGGAAGAAACAATATTCTCTGCTTTCAAGAGACTGTGGGATTTACTCTACATCCTAATCAGGCCATATATATCACATCATGCCATGGCGATTAGCATCTTGCTTGATTAAAATCTTTAACTCCAGTGGATTTAAATGGCTGATTTGAGAGCCACTCAGATGAGAGCCCAAGGCTGGATCTGATCACAGGCAGAGAATGGCATGCTGCGATTACAGAGTTGATATCTGCTCCCCTAGCTCTTGAAAATGTTGCAGCTAAGATCACCTGGACAAGATGGGTAAACAAAGGTGTGTGTCAGGTCAGCCAGCAAATTTTTTCAAAGCAATGGCTCTGCACTCGTCAGGAGAAAGAAGACAAAATCTGCTTTGGCTCCCCTTTACTGTATATCTAACATTTGCAAGAGAAAAAGCAGATGAATGCTTAAAGCTTAGGATGATGCATGCCATCTTCAAGCTATTCTTGAGTGAAATGTTTAATGTTTCATGTGGTTTGGAAATGGCTTAAATTCCCTGCTGAATTTTTCATGCCCGTACACAATTTAGCCTTTATCAAAAATTCCCTTCAATTACGTACTCTGCAGAAAACACAGAAATTCTTCCGAAGGATCCTGGGTGATGCAGTCAGTTGCATCAGTACGGCCTCTTTTTCCCCTTTTTTTTGTTTGTTGTTTTTCAGCTCAGGTTTGCACAAAACATCCCTACTTGGATAAGCCCACTGCAGCTATCTGGACCTCACCGTCTGTGCTAATCATAAAAAATCAACACCGCTTTCTCTTCCCATGCCTTCATTTTAGTTGAGGAGAATGGGAAGACAGACAACAAGCACTGGAGAGGCTATAAAAGGTTGCAAACTTTTGGACGGACCCTGCTTCTTACCCTGTTATGCAGGGAGCTGTAAGAGAGCTTTAGCACGAAAAAGCCTGCAGAAGGCTCGCTGTTCCTGCGCATGAGATGTGGCGGGGAAACGGGCGTAACTGGAGCACTGCAACGTGCCAGCTATTCTTGGAGGCAGAGCAGCCCCTCAGGAGCTCTCGCAGGAGAGCGGAGCAAGGACAGCCCTGAGACTGCTGTAACCCATGTCACAGACATCCCCCGAAACTTTGAGTCATCCTCCGGTGTCCTGTCTGCCAAGCAGCACAGGCTAAAGACACCGTCTCTCTGTTGCTTTTGTTCTGTGAACACCTTCATTTTGCTGAGCCTACATCCCCTAAGGTTCCAGAAATATTAACATAAGCCACATACAAATATTATTTCAAAGAAACTATCCCCATAGTTCTATTTCTGGAGATGCATCTTAAAAAAGCTTCCCTGAAATACTGGAACAGGACCCATATTATCCCTTCATAAAAGGAATACAACTTCTAGGCTTCTAAAATCATTGGTAAACAGTTCAGACTTCCTTTTATACTGTAAGATTTCCTTCCCATAACACACAAGACATATTGCCTCAAGGGAAAAGCAGCTTTATGAAGAGGAAGCTACGTGTGCCAGAATTGTTCTCTTCCATTATTTGAACATCCTTTCTCCCTCCCATTGTTTTAATAGAGTTGGTCACCAGATGAACCTGCAGCAAAACACCAAATCCCTCAGCACAGCGTCTATCTGCCGAGAACCCCAAACAACCTCTGCTCTTCTGCAGAGCCTTCCTGATGCCCAGAAAATATATGTTTCCTGCACACACCCCATATATAATTTTGATAGAAAAACGGCTTTGCTAATAGGCTTATGCTCTGCTGTTCCTACCAGAACAACAGTTGAGGAATGGATGTCTCACCAGTAATCTTCCCCTTCCATTTATTTCTGAGGAACTTTGTTGAATAGAAGGATGAAGAAGGAAAACAGAGAAAGAGAGGGAGAAAAAGAGAACATATTCGATAATGACCTGTGTCACAGGGAGAAAAAATAAATAAATCTGGTGTCTGATGTTCCTACACGTGACTCAGAGAAATGTTCCACTCGCACATGCACGTGCTAGCATGCAGCACAGAGTCAGTTACACGCAGAAGTTCAAGTGCGTGTTTAAATGTGACGTCCCGTGGGACCTCAAAAAGCATGTATCATATTAGGCACTCGGTGAAATGCTTTGCTAAGCAAAAGGATGAGCTTACATACTTTCCCCAATGCCTCTGCTGAAATGAGGCTGAATGGTTGCACTGGTACATCCCAGGAGATCCCGAGTTCTTCCCCAAAGCATCCATTTACGAGGATTTCACTCTTGCACATTCAGCTCTGGGGAATCAGTATGGAAAACTGGGACCAGGGAATCTGTGTCCTAGGAATGATAGTATTGCCAGGGGTGGCTAATGTGACCACAAATCCCTTCCACTGATCCAGATCATGCACCCCACCAGGGGCCCTGACATTTCTCCGATTTCTTTTAAAAATCTCCTCTAAAACGTACGATCTCCCCAAATCCAAGCAGAGGAAAATCCAGGGTTCCCCCAGATCAGAAACTACTTGATTTCAGACAATAGGGATCTGCTTCTAGAAGGCCTGAATGGAGTTGCTAAAAATAAGCAAATACTCCCAGTCTTTCTGCACTCCTGTCCCTGAAGTGAAATGATCAAGAGGATTAATTTTAGAGTATGCACAGTTTTAATGTGAAAAAACACAAGTTGCATCTTAGCTTTTAAGCAAAAACCAGATGGAAAGTCTATCATTAGAAATGCCAAAGGGAGAACACACTCAAAGTTCGCTCCAGGATGGAAAGGTCATTTCTAGTCATCCTTGTTTTAAATGTTCTCAGAAGCACTCAAGCTTTTGTAATAACATGGTTTTCTTTCAGTTTATCAACTCCATTTCCTCCAAAATAAAATAAAAAACTCCAAAACAAAACAAAAATCACCAAAAAATACAAAAGACAGAAACTTTAAAGGAAGGTGCCAGCTCTCTTTTTTTTCCCTCTACACAGCAAAAGAATCATTAAATTTTTAATGAATTACTGTTTAGATGACGAGAAATGCCACAAAGATGATCTGTTGATCCCACACAGGGTTGTTTACTTAGAGCTTCGCGATAGGCAGCAGACAACGTGTCAATGAAGGCTGAGAAGCTGTTCTTGGCTTAGCAGGTAGCGATGCTGATAAAGAACGTGTCCAACTGCTGAGGTACAGATCAGGTTTCACCCATGGGTTGAAAGCAACTTCCCAAACCCCCAGCAGAGACCGTGTGCCAGCTGACCGACAGAAATCCGCTAGCCCATTTGCATCGTAACTCCTAGCGGTCACAAGATCCCAGCAGCTCAGGAAGGATCTCACTGGTGTTACAGATGCACTCCAGTAGCTCGCATATGACGACTAGGAGGAGGCAAAATTGTGACCTGTGATTCTCACCTGAGTCACTAGGATGACCTAAAAATAATGTAGTGTTCCACTCCACTTGCTAACGCAGATAAGAGCAGCTAAATACACAGCTTCAACCGAGACTTCACCAGCCACTAGTCTCCACTTGCCAGCTAACTGGAACAAACTTTTCCCCCACTAAGATAAGCCCACAGCTGAAGTACAGTATGTGAATAAGCCTGCTGGGATACAGCCTCCAAATCCTAACTGGAATATATTTAATCAAAGACAGAAAGCTTCATTCTCTTTTATTTTCTAACAAATAGAAAAAAGGACATAGATATTATGATATAAAATTGGCATTTTCACAGTAAACACATCTGTGTCCCAGTGCAGATTATTCCCAATACGAACTGGAGCTACTGGCTAAAGCTGAAAGTGTTTTCTCCTTGCAGGCTGTGCCTTTTCTCAGCTGTACTGGGCCAGCCCTGACAAGAAGGATCTGGCTTCAGTTCTTCTTTGTGCATAAATAACAAACTTATTTGCAAGGTCCAGACAGCTGCTTTTATGTAAAACCACTCAGAAGAGCCATCACTGACCTAACTTTGCAGCAACTGGGCTGCAAAAGTGTCAGAGTGAAACGTCACCTGCAGTACCGCTGAATGAGGCACAATAAAACAAAAACAAGACTTCACTTGCAAGTACCATGCTAAAATTTTGGGACCCACAAACAAATGCTTTGTCATTTCTTAGCCACTTGCAAACAGCGATGGTTCTGTATGAAATAATCAACAAACAGGAAGCACAGAATCCTCCAAGCTCCTTCAGAAATCTTCCTTTCAAAACATACCCCCGCTTTAATCATTTAGTATTTGCAATAGAGAAGAAGGAAAAACAAAAAGGTAGGAAATCTGAGAAGATCAAACCTTCCCTTGTTCCCACAAATAGACATTCTCTGCCTTCCAATAGACTTGACTAATCATTTTTCTAAGTAGCCAAAAGATTTCGCAATTAAATGCTTATATAAATAAGATGCATCTTTCTGCTGCTTCTGATGCCTCATGAGTTTTCCGGCTCCTCTCAAAGAGCTTTCATTGCTCTGGGCATGACAAAGCCAAAACCGCTAGAATAGAAAGCTCTGGTTTCAACTCCATCCCAGTGACCGAACAAATTCCCAGAACCTTCATCACTGCTCTTGGAGCACGAGAAGGAAAGGAAAAAAATACATGAGAAATGAGGACTTTGATTCCTAAGATCAGAACCACATTTGTTGGACAAGTTTGTTAGAAATACTAGCTCTGGACATTGCATGAATTAAGCATATTTGGCCAGGTACACCGAGATCAAATAAATACGGAGCCTCACAATTCCCTTCCTGAAGACTCACGTTTGTGGTGACTACTGCACTTTCAGCCAGCGAAATGTGACCTTTAGGCCATGACATTTAGGCCCTCATTTTCCAACTTGTGTTACCTCCGCCTCCAGTTTCACAGGTGGAATTCATAGCACTTGAATGTTTAAATAGTTGGCGGTGTCCACCAAACACGAGGCCATGTCTTACCCAACTGAGTCTTAAAATGGAATATTCCCGCTCTGGAGACCCATGCCATGCTGGATGGTCAACTTACAGGAGGTACTGGACATGCTGTATCTCTTGGGAAAATCAACATGACAGCCGAAAGCTCATCTCTCAAAATAGTTACCATGCTGCTTACTTTTTTCTCTCTTATTTGTTTCCCTGCCACAGTTACACAACACATTCCGGCAGGGGCAAAAGGGATAATTAGCAAGAGCGTTTTTGGACACACACAAACAGGCAGCGCTGAGTACAAAGTGTACAGTATCACATGAGAAACAGGAAGATAACAGTCTTCCCACGTGAGAAGGAATAATAAGGAAAATGGATCCTCCATTAGTTGGTCTCAGGAATACCTCAAGAAAGCACCGTACACTCAGAGTGGAAACGCGGTGGTTCAGCAATTATTTGTTTAAAAAGTCCAACAGTGATTGCAGGGAAAAAGAGCTCAGCTGTAATCATGCATCACAGCTCCTGCCTTGGATTAGCTGCTAGGTTTGAAGTATTTTCTGTCTGGCCAACAAGAGCAATTTACTGGCGTGGAGAAATATTTTACACATCAGAGTTTTCAGGCTCAGCCAAACCAATCATTCCTGCAGCTCTCTAAACGACTCCTGTCCCTAACGAGGGAAGTGAACAATTCAACAAAACCTAGAGATCTGGTGGCTGGAGATCCACCCATCCGACCCCCTTCTGCTGCCACAAGGTCACTTCTCCCTCTCGAAGGCACACATCTTGTTCTTATCCACATAGGCTGAGTGCTGATGTGCACGGAGAAGTCGGTCAGGTACTCTCATGTCACAAACCCATCTGCCTGTCCTGCTGCAGAGGAGGATTAGAGGCTTAAACGCCACAGGCCCACTGTCGGCAGGAACGGGTTAACAAGGAAAATGGAATCTACAAATTTAATCCAAATCTAAGGCATCGGGATATGGAGCCTCTCTGAATGGACTAAGCAGAAGACGAATACACTGCAACACCTCATATGTTACCTGTTATGGCTGTGTGGTCTCATGTCCGGGCTGTTATCAGAGGAGATGCAGGCCAGCTGTGATTTTACCCAGGTCACGCTTCTTTCATGTGTTGCCTCTTGTCTTTATAAATTCGTTTTTACGTAAGACAGCTGTGTCAGACCTGAGCTCCCAATGCAATTTTCCTTCTACACTTGCAGAATGAATTCAGTCAGCCAGGTCTTGCTTTCCCTTGGGTACCACACAAGAAATTATAAAACGGCTCGATTAGTGCCCAAATGGAGCACAAAAAGCCAGTGCAAAAAGCGATGTCAAAAAGCACAAGGGGAAAGGACCCAATGACAAAACCAGGATCTGTGAGAGAACCTCAGTCCCAGGACAGCGAGGGGTGGTGATTGGGAACAATGCATCTGTTCATCAGCTGGGGCCATTTGATGAGCCCGTTACTGAGAGGACACCATGGCACCACAAAACACCAAAACACCATTTACAACAGAATTTCCAGACCCAAACTAAACTTCAGCCTCCCCCAGACCCCTATGCCTTCACCTCTAACATGGCAGGAGGGTAAGCCTGAGCAGCAGGGAGGTAGTTTCCAAGAAGGAGCTTAATTGTACTGCAGTTTTAAAAACCAATACAGAATTAATCATTTTGCAGAAGTTGTGCTCTCTGCCCGGGGGGCTGCTTGGCTGTGTTGAGGAAGTGCATGGTGTTGACTTCCCAAACTGAGTCACCATTACAGGCCCCAGGCGGTATTTATAGAGTTGGGGGAAAATTTCCAGGAAACATCACTTACTGGCACTCCTAAAAATAGCAAAGGAAACTCTTCAATTACTAAACTTTTAAGGAAGAAAGTCTTTCTTCTTCGTGACAAGACAGCAAAGCAGCAGCCTCTCTGATTTGTTTGGAAGCAGTTACAATTAATATTGTTCCTTATCTCACTTTTCCCTGACAGTAGTAGATGTTGCTCCTAAGCTATTAATTCTTTACAGCTGCAAGGTTGCTTTTTTCTCCTCTCTCTTCCACTGATTATTTCCAGGATAAGATGCTGAAGTCAGCCTCATCTAAGGAAACTTTAGCAATTCTCTCCTGGAACACGTCTGCAATACAATCCATAGGCTGAGCCAGAGATCTCTCACACACGTACTTGAGCAAAGCCAGGTACCAACAACAGCACAAGTTTGGCAGCCCAGAAGTTGGCCCAAACCCTTTAGCCAACTGTCCTGGACCCCGATTTGGGGGAATGGTTGCAGCCTTCATCAAACCACCTAAACCTGCAGGTTAACCTGTCTCTGGAAGTCAACCTATCCCATGGAGGGATGAGCCAATTCCTCCACACAACCTAGACCTGCGCTGGGATGGCAAAGCAGACAAAAGCACAGGGAGGGCACGATTTGTGGCTGGATGAGTCACCTAAAGGTATCTGTTCTCCTCCACAAACGCAACAGTTTCTCTGTCTCCTCAGAGCCAGGCTTTCAGGGAGGAAAGTGAGGCTTTCAGAAACATTCTCTCTCCTCAATAGCTTAAATGATGCAATTGCAAATCTGGAAGAGGCTCGACCATCTTAACCTTCCCACTAAACACACTTGGATTTACGCTCTTGCTTCGTGAGGCTGGGCAGACCACCCTAGACCCAGTCCCCTTTCCCATGGCAGTGGCATACCCCATCGAGAAGGACATAAGCTAGCTGACCACAGAAGTGCAGCTTTCTGGGGAAAAGAAAATATTTTTTAAAAGCATAAGATACGAGCCTACGAGCTTCTCCCCACCCTGTATACAAAATAAACATGACAGAATTTATTATTATGACTGCCAAACTGCCCCAACCACTGCCCTCCCCTCCGAGCCATGCGGCCAACGTCAGCCAAAGAGCACAGAGGACGAGGAGGCCTCTGAGGCCTTCCCCTCCATGGCTCCCCCAGACCCATACCGGGCACAGACTTGGCCAGCACCTGCCCCATTTGAGTGCCCAGCCCCAGCACAGTGGCAGGGAGGGCACATTGGCTCTGGCTCTCCCCAAAGCCATCCGTCAGTCGGCATGCAGCCCGTGACACTCACGGGGCGTGAAGGCCCGTGCGGTGCGACTTAGGCCCACCGAGTTTGTTGTGCGCATGCCACCATGGGGCCGGCAGGCACACCAGCGTGCTTCAGCTGGTTCTGACATGGGAGGCATGCAAAGCACTCGTGCAGATAAGATGCTCCCCTCGTGTCTTGCCTGAGACGTGCCGACCTCCCCCCAGCCTCTTCTCCTCGGCATTGTTAAAAATAATAAAAAAATATGCTACTTATTTCTCGAAATGTCTCTGTTTTAAAGGTCTGTCCCCCCCCTCCTCCCCCCACCCCGTTTTTCTGAGGCCAATTAAAAATAAAAGTTTACCAGGAAGACGACAAAAAAAAAGTGTCTGATATCATTGGATTCAGCCTGTAAGGATCTCACACATAAAAGAATTATGTCCCTGAGCACTTTCCAGCAGACTTTCAGAAAATTTCATCTTTCTACTTCCCTGGCTGGATAGTCTGTTTGAGTAATTTTCTCTTTCTCCTGGGGTTGGTTGCTAAGAGACGCACTATTACTTCTCCCTCTCTTATGACCCGATTACTGTGATCAGCAAAGACAGCGTGCAGACAACAGCCTGACACAGCTCATACAAGGACATCGGGCTCGTTACAAAATGATGGACTGTATTAACACTCCGCAGCCCCTCCGCTCGCCGCGGCCTTTGCCGAGTCTCCAGGCACAACTGGGGGCTTTTACTTCCCCGGCTTCTGAAGTGTGCCTTCAAACATTTAAAATCACAGGACTGGGAAGGGAGAAGAATGGACTTTTACCTCCTGTGTTTCACCGCCTGTCAGCCGGAGCAGTGTTAATGGATCCTTATTGAGAAACGCTCCTTTCCTTCCCCTACCTGAGAAGTGGCTCGGGAATTATTATTATCCCTTTTCACCCTCCTGCAAAAACTTTGCAAATACACAACACGCTTTGGGTTAGCACATTCCCTCGGACAATTCGGTGGCATGTTGTAAAGCTGGCGCTGACACTTCAGGGGTTGAGAGGTGACTTGGTCCTGCAAAGAGCGGAGCTGCATCGCTCTGGATGAGTACGAGATGAAAATGCTTCCACTGTAGGTGCACCGGGGTCCCAAGGAAGCCACCGGGACCCCCAAAGCGCTCCCAGCTTGTGCTGAAATGGCCACGGCCTGGCACTGTGCCCTCTGGAGAAGACCCCGAGTGTCACGGCTGGCGGGGAGCAGGCTGAGATGGGAAACTCGGAGCTCAGACTGTGAGTGTGTGTTGAGGGGAATGTGGGGCAAAAACTTAGGGGAGTTGATCTTGTTATGTTGCTATCAAAGAACGGGTCCACTGCCAGCAGGTATAGCTCAGGATAAGGTCACCAACCTCACAGACCTTCAGTCTACACTTTGCAAGAATTTAACCCTCATCAGATTAGCTTTTCATAGTATAACTTTTAAATGTCATTGATTATATCAAACCTACTTTTGAAAAGATTGTGTTTACCAGCACCATTTTAGCACCGTTTTCCTACCCATACCAGCCCCTTCTCTTCCCATCAGCTTGCCTGTGGCAGACCCTCGCACACCAGGCAGCTGGATCAGGCTACCGCAGAGTATCTAGAAAATGCACTGCTACATCTTTCAAAATGGATTTTAAACAGAGGTGGCCCAGCTGTCCAGGCCCCTCCTCCTACAATGGTTCCTTACCTCCATGGCATTTCCCATAAATTCAGTGCTCAACAGAAAAAAAAAATCCAGCTCTTATGTCAGCATGATCTCTACAATGCTACGAACAAGCCGTTTATGCCAGGCTCTCCATTATGGTTTGGTCATGTCTAGACTAAACCAAAACCTTCCCTGAGTCACTGTCATCTCAGGAACTGGAGTTGAAAAAGACCTATGAGTCTTTTGGTCTGTCCCCGCTCCAGGCGGCATTCTCCTCTCTAGAGAGGAGCCTTTGCAGTCTACTCGGCACCCAGAGCAGCCTGGGGGAGCTGGGTGCTTCTTGGCACATGGCTGTGCCAAGAAATTGCTGGATGTGTAACTCCAGCATCGTGCTCTGCAGCTCCTGAAATAGTTCGGGTATATCCCCAATCCCTGTGTAGGCTTTGAGAGCACGCTTGCATTCTTTCATGGCTACAACCTTCCAAGGTGCATGCTAGTTAAAGATGCCAATAGAAGGGGAATTTTTTAGATAGCGATGTCTATTTATTAGGAACTAGACCTGCTCATCCCCTTCTACTTAAACTCTCTCCTCTGCAAAGCCAGAGCTGCAGGACTCTGGGTCCCACCCTTGGACCCTCAGCTCTTGCACCTAGTCCATCTTCATGTGCTTCGCCTAAGTGACAAGCATTTCAGGCCTCGTATATTTATTCCAAATTGTAATTGTGTAGTGTTCGCTGCCAGAAATGCCTTCGCTCTGGCCACAACTACAGCTTCTGTGGCTTCAAGAGTTGCTCATTCATTCTTCTAACCTTTTATTAGACCAACCTGTAATATAATCCAATAGACATTTATTGGTTGCTCTGACTTAGCAGTACTCTGTCTGGCAGAGTAAAAAAGCTTTAGACAGAGAAAAGGAAAAAAATATATGTATAATCCTTTATTATAACAGTTAGTTTTCAGGGCATAAAAAAGCTGCATCAAGTGAACGAGGGCAAAAAAAATAAAAAATGTTACTTGACTGTTAACTGTCATATAACAATTGTTATTATTTAACAGACTAGCATCTGGAGGATGTTAAAATTTCAGATTAAAATAAAAAGGACAAGTGCTGCCTGCTTGAATTCAAGCTATTTCAGCATTAACATTGCTCTCTCACTTTGATTGGGCACCACAGCCCTTTAGAACTATATAGAGAACAAACATTATCTTTTTAAAAGTAGGTTTGATATAGTCGATGACAGATGTTTGCAATTTGAGTTATAAAAAGATGGCTTCTTTCCAATCCAGTGTATGTCAGATCCGTCTTTTTTTTTTTCCTTCCCTTTTTTGCCCTTTTTCTTTATTCTAACCAAACTATTGTGGTTCACAGAACAGGCCACTGCAAAGATGAATCACTATTCAATGTTTGAAATAATGAAGTGGAAAAATTAAATATAGTATCTCGAAAGAACAGATAGACAGGAGGAAAGGAAAAAGAGAAAAAATATGCATGGCAGAAAAAAATTAAAAATCTACTTGCTGAGGAGTGTAATGTTTGCTTTACGATACCAAATAACAAAGAAAATACAAGCTCACTCACCAGAATGAAAAACAAGGCTAGGTATTACTTCAAGCAGTTCCCAAATAAGTGGCAATATGTTCCAAAGCCTCTGAAAGTTTAATATTTGTAATTCTAACAAAACACAGTCAGAATTGTTAATAAAACCTGGTGGCTTGACTTGACATTTTGTGAACTACAGATAAGTATACTGGTTCAATAATAGTCTTTATGCACCTGTTTTATGTTGCATTTTTTTCCAGTGCCGTTATCTGAGGTGGTATTTCAGAAAAGAAAATGTTCATCCTGAGAGCAAAGCCAAGAGCACAAACCTCCGTATTTGTCTCCAGAAAAAAAAAAAAGCAGACTCAGACACTATAATCCAGCCCAAGCAGTAACTTCTGGTGAGATGACTGCAATCAAAGTGGTAGGGCCCACCCAGCGCTGGTTTATTTCCACCAGGGAGAACGCCAAGTCCTGACGCTGGTCACTGTGCCGCAGACACCACGGCAAAGCTCGGTCTCCATTTAACTTTAAACACAAGAAAAGAGATAAGAGAGGAAACCGAGGCAAAAAGGTGGGGGACCAGCAGAAAGGGATGCTACTGCTTTGCCAGCACAAAGGGCATGGGGTCTGTCTAACCAGCATCAAGGTTTTATAAGCCGTGGAGCAGAGGGGCTGCTACCTGGGCACAAAGGCACCAGCTTGGCCTCACGCATCTTCAGCGCCACTCGGCTTGCTCGGTGTGATTTAAATCCACTATTACACAAATGAGAACCACCACTAACTTCCAGCTGGTTTCACTTGGTTCTTAACCAACGGGGAAGAGGATGTCATTAAAGGGAAATCAATAGAGACTTCCGAAAGGCTGCTCCAAACTAGTTCTCAGCAACCCCGTAATGAGGGACCCCCAGCTTCCCACGTGTTCTGCGGGGTTCGGGGGCTTGGTCTGCCCGTTAAATGCTCTTGCGTGGAAGGTAGCAAAGCCACCACAAAGAGGCCTGCAGATTCAAGTTCATTTTCCCTGGCTATATTTTGTAAGTGCCTGTGGATGATGCAGTCCTGACACTAATGAATAAAGTATTGCTTCATCTGCTCCATTTCATTCAGCACAAGAAACACATGGAAGAATGAGAGCAAGAATTTAGAAGGGCTTTAAAAGTTTATAATACTCGTTTCAAAAAAGCTTTCTTTAAAAAACAAGCACCGACGTGGGGGCTGTGCTTCGGCAGTCAAGATGATTTGCAGCAGTGGCAGTCCTCTTTATTCCCACAACATTTTTCATCTCTGCAAGTGCAATCCTGAGAGCGTGATAGGAGCGGAAAAGGGTTACAGCATTTCTCAGCCTATTTTCCTGTCCCATCACCGAGATGCTGCCTCACCCCTGGAGCTTCAATGCTTTTATCAGCTGGTGGCAGAGCTGGAAGCAGACTAGCAGGTCCTGCTGGAAACTCTCTGGGATTTGCAGGACCCAATCCAACATCAAAACGAGTGGATAACTGCACATTGCCATGCCTCATGTGGGCTGCAGCAGCAGCCCAGGTGCGCAGCTCACACCACGTGCAAGATAGCAAGCCTTTGCATCTACCACAATGAAAGGGGGTTGAACTAAATCCCATTATCTCATGTTAGTTTGGGGCTGAGCGCACGGAAAACACCACCAGAGCACAGCTGGCACAGGGCTCCCTGCTCATGTGCGTGAGCCTCCTGCCAACTACGAGGAAAACTGAACAAAATGCCCCAAAAGCTCTTGGGAAGCAGTAAGGAGAGCAGCTATGCCTCTGCCACAACCAAACGCAGCCCTTCCAGCAGCAGGGCTTGCTCATGCCATGCTATGGTGCAGACCCAGCACAGACAACCAGAAAAACAACAACAACGGGAAAAAAAAAATGCAGAATTTCCCAAGTCAGCCTGAATTTATCCTTTCAGGGCTCTCATCCAAGTAATGAATAGACTCTGGAGCGGTTTAGCTTCTACGAACTGTCAAAGATTGCAGAGCAGGGAACAGCACAGCTAAAACACTGAGTGTCTATTCCAATAAATCCATACCCAGGCTTCAAAAATTAGACAGAGATACTGATAGCAGCTGCTGTAAACAAAACCCACTAGGTATATTTGCCTACAAGAAAAAACAAACAGCATGATAGTTCATGCTCCCAGTCCCTTACAGACACAGCAGAATATAATTAGCCACTGCTAGAGATTCTCCACATAGATGAAGAGGAGGAGGGCAGAGAGGGTCAGGACCTGGGAAGCCTGCATCAGCCAGGTTCAAGCATACACAACGTGGTGTCAACTACAAAAGCATGCCCTGGAGCCAGCACTGCTGCTGTGCCTTGCCTCGTGAGTCGCAGCCCGCTCCTCCAACTTGGGTAGATGGAAGGAGGTGATTTTAAAAAATAAAAATGAAGATGAAAACCACAAAGACCTGCGCATGAGCCTTCTGTCATTCACTATACCTGAAAGTGCCCCAAGGAAAGAAAGGAGAACGAAAGAGTTTGCATTAATTCTCATCTCTTCGTTATATCCATTATTAAATCCACATTAATCGTTTCTGCAGGTATTACATTCACCAGGGATGGCAACTGCAAGGAAAAAAAAAACAGCACTAACAAACACAGAATTCAGAAGCAGTCGGCAGCATAAACTCAAGCGGCTAATTTTGCAAAGCCTGTCCTCAGAGTCTCTGGAGGGGTGACAGAGAAACCTGCCCAAGTGCTGTGCAACCCCATAAACTCCACGATAGTCCTGGGAGGGATGTTATCTGCACGTCCCTTTGTGGCCAGGGCTGGACGTGTGCTATCTGTCTCGCACACATGCCTGGTCGGATCCCTGCAAATGAAATATATTGCAAGACCATGAGGAACTTGGCTGCTTGTACAGCAAGGGCACCAGAGATGGAAGCCTTCCCCGTGCTTCCTAGCCAGGCGGTACTTCTCATCCCAGTGCTGGTAAATGCTGGGCTGCAAAGCCCACCTCTGCTTGGGGAGCAGCCTCCCAGGGCTCGCAGGCTGCGCTCGATTTGCATCAGCACCGTGCTGCTCCCGGGCTTGCACCGCTTCGTGTCTGCGGGGTTTTACTTGGAGGGGAGGGGAAGGCAAGGGGGAAAGAGCTTTTGCGGTTATGAAAACCAGCTTGAAACCAAAAGGATCCAAACCAAAGGCAAATCACACCACAAAGCCTGACACTGTGACTGCGCTCAAGCCATCCGATAACCTGAGGAGCCCTGACTCAGGCTTTCTGAGCACCCGAAGCTGACAACGGAGTTCTGCATGGTTTTGAAACCCCCGATTTTGGCCTCACAAGCTCTTTTAGAGCCACTGCTTGAACGTCTGGACACCTAATTTGGATTTCCACTCTTGCTCATTTGCAGCTACGTTTCCTCCCCACAGACACTTGTTTTTCTTGTACAAAACCATCTTCCCCGAGCTCAAGCAGCTCTCCTTCCTCTGGGGGGTGCATACGGAGCTGTGTAGGACATCAGGCACCTGCACAGGGCAGGATCACAGCGCTTACACCTCTCAGGATCAGGCCCATGCTGAGCAGCAATGTTTGCGCCCTTGGGTTGAACTTATTGAAAACAGACCCCAGCAGCAACTCTTCCCATGGAGAAAGAGCGTGCAGGGATTTTGGCAGGGTGCTGCAGAGGGCTGAGAGACAGGGAGAGGAAAGCAAGCATCTCCCTCTCCCATGTGCCGGGGAGGAAGGATCGGAGATGAAGAGCAGCAGCAAGGGACCATATGGATGGGGTGGGGAGCAGATGAGCCCCAGCACACTGCTGTGCCAGCACGGCTCCTGCAACCCAGCAAGAACTGCCACCCGCCAGCCTGAAACCCCAGCACAGAAACTCATCCCTATCCCCAAACAGAGAGGCTAAAACAAAGCAGGAGGTACAGACCCCGCAAACCAGGGAGGGAGCATTTGAGACGAGCAAGGTTAATCCTCCGCGAGCTGCCACCACAGGGAAGGCTAGCACAAAATCCTCCAGAAAGCGAGCCCAGACCGCAGTGCATGGAAGTCCAGTCTGCTGTTTGTAGGGCCTATAAAAACACAGCAGTCCCCACCTTTCTGGCTAGCTGTTAGGCAGAAACCCATGCAACACATGAACACGCAGCTGTGTTCTTATTTATTAGTAGTATTATTACTGTAGTCATACCCCAAGGTCCCCAGACAGATCCCTGTGACAGCAAGACGTGGTCTTTGCTCTGCTGAGGTGACAAATCTAGCTCACAACAAGCCTCAGCGAGGCAGTGTGGCAAACAGCAAGGAGGGGGACTGGCACCACCGAGAAAATTGCTCACTTAGCTGGTCTAAACCACGCATGTCTTGACTGCTTCCAGCACATTAAAATGCTCCTGTTTTATAAACCACTGGCTGATGAGATTTCTGTTTTCTTTTTACTCCTTTAACTATTTCTAACTTGCTTCAAAGTTCTCTTTTCATCGGCACCTTTCTGGCTGGCTTTTGTGCAGGTATGCGGAAAAACATAAAAGTCAAGGTGAGACCAAGGAAAGGCCACCGCAGAGGCACCAGAGCCATGCAAAGGCTGGAGGAACTTGGGTCCAGCCCTTCCCTGCTGCACACACAGGTGCCTGACTCAGGGGTTTGTCATTCTGGTGTCTTCCCAGTGGAGGGATGAAAATGCACTCGAGTACAACAGGGAGCTGCAGGACCTCCGCCTACGGCCTTGCAGCTAACCAGATGGGAAAGCCCCAGCTGAACAAATTTAGGTGGTGCCCCTTTAGGCAGGGGGGCACGGAGCTGTCTCCGGGGCTGAATCATTGCTGCAAAACCAACAGAGGTCGTTGAAGAAACAATTAGGGGGCTCGGAGGAGAGAACAGAGCCATAAAAAGTGAATGAGGCATGGTGAGCTAAATATTTTCTTGCTGTCCCTCCTCACCTGCCAGATCCCCAAAGCCTCGTGTTCTCAGGGTTATATATGGCTGAGCTAATGGCTTTGCACCAGCTGCTGACGCCGACCGGCAGCGTGTCACCTTCTGGAAGTGGATTAGCTTAAGCTGCTGGTACGCCGTAACATCGCTCAGCCAGTCCCTGACCAGCTCTTTGCCACCCCTCAGTTCTCCCAAGCCTGTCAGGTGACAATAGCATCTCCAAAAGCCCAGAATAATGCAAGGCAGAGGACTGATAAGGGAAAAAATAAAATAAAAATCTGCAAAGGCCTCCTTTACGTTCCCCAAATCTCCCCATTTCTAACAGACCAGATGCCGGCAGGACTGGGTAGCCTGTGTTGCATAAGGAATGCTTGCATGGCTCACCTACCCGTCTCAGCCTGCAGCACCAGGGTGCTGCTTTGCTCGTATGGGAAGTCTCCTTCCCCAAATGCCAAGCAGCAGATTTTTTTTTAGAAGGTGGTGATGTTCCTGAGTCACTTATTATCAGATCTACAATAATTAAAGCATCAACAATTAAGGCATAGTGACATTTCTGACAAAAAATAGTGGGTGATCAACAACAGTTTTCCTGGAGGAAAAATAAAAGTGTCACTTTTCATTATTATTTTAAGTTTTAGGGGAATTAAAAAAATAACAATCTTATTTTTTTTTAAGAATTCCACTTTACTTGAAAGTGACATTTTCACTGCACTTCAGAAATGGATTATTTTTACTTTTTTTTTTTTAATTCCAAATGTCTTTCTCTTCCCCTTACTTGCTAATGTTTTGTTACTGAAGGCAACAGAACAGGTGCATATGACTTAGCTTCTCCCCTCCAACACATTTTCTTTTTTCGTTCCGAATTCTCTGAAGTTAGAGTGGCAGAGGGAAAAAACGAAGCACTAGTCAGACTATTCCAACTTTCCTACTAAACGCCCTTAACTTTAGAAAATTGCTTAACTGTGAGATTTTATATGTTGCTTTGTTTTTCTTTCTCCTTTTCATTATTCTATAGTCATCCTGAAAATGCACACAATTTGAAAAAATAAGAGTACAAAAAGGAAAAAAAATACAGATAAGATTTACGTTACGGCACTCGATACAAAAGAAGGAAAAGTGGAGATAGAACAAAGCAGAACATCCAAAACTGAAAATCAAAAGCTAGTTTGGCAATTTTCTTGAATACAACCGAATTTGTTCCTGTGTTTATCCCTGCCTCCACATGTCCATGGAACAGGAACCCAACAACTGTGTTTGCTGCTCAACTGCAAGAAGAGAGCAGGACTGTTAAAGCAGGGGGCAGAGCATGGCTGACAAGTGGTGATCGGTAGGCTTTTGTTTTACTGACAGAACATCTTCAGAGGTTACTGTAACGGTCGTGTAAATATCCACATAATTATACCATTACATTATTTCACATTCAAGAGCCTGCCACAGTAGACGAAAAAGAATAAAACTGAACCAAACCAGCAGGCTGGAGAGGAAACATGCCTAGAACCATTCTGCCAAATCCATGCCCTAACACCTCTGCCCACACCCCCAACTCCATCCCATGTTTGCAGAGGATTCCCACTGTGCTGACACACAAAAAGAAACAATATTGAGGAGAGTGCTCAAGCTCCAGCTCCTTGGATCAACATGTATTGGCAAAGACAAAAAAAAAAAGCAAAACTCCTTGAAAATCACCAGTCTTGGAGATGTGACATCTGCTTCCAATTAAAACCAAGAAAGATCTGTCCCCCTGTCCTCCTCCAGCCCTGCACCTCTCAGGAAGGTAGCTACCCAGAGGAAGGGGGAAGAGATACTTTCACATTCTTCTTGATTTAAATGATCTCAAAAAGGGAGGCTGCCACAAACACACGAGCCGAGAGAAAGTCAAGTACAGTCTCTGTTAAAGGTTAACTCCCTTGAATTAGACAGTTGTGGTTCCTTCCTAAAAAAATTTACTCACCATCACCTCCTGGTTGCTTGTACGGGTTGTACTTTGGCTTGGGGGCAACAACGGGTGCAAACTTCTTTGGCGTCTGCTGGGTGGACACCGAGATGCTGGGAGTCCCAAAGGCATGCGTGGTCTCCATCCTCGCTGTAACGTGACCAACAGGCTCGTTGGTACTCTTGGGCGGCAGCCAGGACGGGTGGGACATGGTTCAGATCTGAGGAGAGGCAAACGAGGATCAATCACACACGCATTAGGAATTTAGGCTGGGGAGCTAACAGTTGTAAACTTTGCTAATTTGTTAAATTAAACCCACAAAATATATAATGTGTTTAACCTTTGCATGTTTATCTTTAAGCAGTGGTCCCACTGCACAGGAATTCAGATCCAAACTTGCATTTCTTTCTCCAGTTGGTTGGAATTACTGATCGGCTCCTTGCTCGTCTCTGCAAGAGTGTTGTTATTTTCCTCTTCTAACCAGAGTTGAGGCAGGCTGATACCCTGGAGAAGCCCATCACTCCCACCATCTATTCAGCACAATAGCGATGTATTTGCCTTTCCCTGTTAGGCTTTTGTGGGTACATTAACATAGAGCACTGCAGGTGCTCTGGGGACAAGTGTCATTACAGACAGGCAGACACACTTCCAAAATATACCTTTAGCACTTTTCAACATATCATTTGTGGCCCCAAATCCCACTGTCATTCATTTAAACTTTTAAGAAAAAGGATTTCAAAAGCAGCTAATCCTTCTTGATGCCTCCATTTCTGAATGCCCAGCTTAAGATATTTTAAAAGCACGTCAATTTTGAAAAAACGCCAGGATTCCAAAACCACTGACAACCAGGCTCCTTTTAGACATCTCAACTTGTGTAACAGAAAACAGAGGCAGCCCAAATCATTACTTATTTATGAAAATCTTGGCTTTGGTCTGTTTAAAAGCCTACATCACTTTTGAGAACTGGACTCAACGCTGCTGAAAATATTGCCCATAAAAAACCTGTTTGTAATGGGCCGACCTGCAATGAACAAGTGCTTTCCACTGCACACAAGCCACAGCCGTTGGGGAGCAGCGATGGTCCTACAGCACCAGCACGTTATGCCTCTAAGCTGGTTTTGAGCTGCGGTGAGGAAATAAAGACCCCAAACAGACAAAAGCCACTGCTAATTTTGGAGCCCTTGAGTGCCCGTCACTTCTGCCTGTGCCCTGCTTCGGTGTCGGGACTTGCCAGGGCTCTGGAAACCAGGCACAGCTGGGACTTGATCAGGAAAGATTTGCTTAGATCAGAAAGGCTGGAAAAGGATCAGTGCGAGAGACAGCACCGGGCCAGGGAAGATATTAGCTGACTGCTGTTGCATAAAAGCATTTCCAGCTGGGCACGGCAGGGCAAAGCAAAGGCACTGCTGGATTTGCAGAGGGGTCTCTGGCTGCTGCCAGGGCAGAGATGCTCTGGAGTCCCAGCTCTGCTGAGCACGGCAGCAAAGGGCTTTAGTGGCTGGTGCGAGCAGTCCTCTGAGGTCAGGGTGGGGAAGATGAATGGGGACAGATGAAGGATGGCCTCTGGCAGATGTACACCCCCTCGGAGTGAAATCATTACCAAGCCCCACAGCGCTGCAGCTCTCTAGCTGTTCTGACACAGCTCTGTGGTCACGCAAGAAGCCATCTATTTGAATGTCTCACGAGGAGGCATTTCCAAAGCTGAGAAGTGCAGCCACATATAGCTAGCTATAAAGGTCAGTGCTTAAAATCTGAAAGCAAACGCATGACTGATATTGTCACCTCCGCCACGTCCCATCAAACAAGGAAACCAAGGATCTCCTCATTGATATATGGGGGAATGCAGCTGCAGGGCCACCTCCTGCCTACCTGGGCATGTTCTTGGTGCCTTCCAGGCACAAGTCCATGCACACATGCTTCTCAGAAACATGTAACATTGGAGCTCTGCAACCAGCCCCTGGGATTACATGGAACATTTAGGCACGAGGAAGTCATTTCTGACAGTGCATTTAAGTCTACCTAGAAAAAAAAAAAGGAGAAATCACACTTCATTTCCCCTTTCTCCTAATTTGGGCTCAGGTGTCACTAAAAATGTCAAGACCAAGCAGCTGGGGTTTAGGTATGGAGCTATTTTGCCAACTCACCCTGGCTGGCAAAGCCTCTGCCTCCTAGAAGCTTTATGGTGGAGCAAGATCAGTTGAGTCCTTTATTGAAGAAGCAGATAAGGACTCTTGGATTTGAGCCAGAGAAAGTAGTCTGATGGGCTCCTATACGGACAACCGTGTCCTAGTAATTTGCTATTAGACAGTAATGCTGAATCAGTGGGGGCAGAAGTTGGGAAGGAGCAAGGCCTCCACATGGGGACAGTACCTCCAGCTGCCAGCAATGCTTGTTAAAACTGTGCCTCTTCTAGCCTAAGTTTCCTCCAGGTAACAAGCTTCTTACTGGAGGAGTCATTTCTCCTTAAAGCCTGCAAAGGAAAGCCAGTCCCTGTGTCTGACCCAGCACTAGGAAATGGACAATTTGTGGTCATTTTCCACCTCCTTCACTCTTTGTGTGTGAGAGGAACCGCCATGTGCCAAATATCAGCCCCAACACTCCCTCACCATGCAGTTTGACTGCTCGTGGTCACAGGTTTTGCAGTCCCTACCGCTGGAGGACGAGCCCATTAGGCCGGACATCCAGTACCAGTGACAGGAGGCCACCGGTGCCAGCACAGAGGGACTGGCTCAAAACGAGGCAAGTGGAAGTGTGGCAGGGGCACCCTGGAGTCAGACAACCATCGAAGGCCGAGCTGCAAGGATGCATCATTCCCTCCCACATACGGCTGCCGGCCAAGCTCACGATGACAGAGCAGAGCATCATTCTGAAAGCAAGAAGTGAAAGGCAGGTCCTCCCCGCAGGGCTGCAGAGGAAACCAGCCGTGACGGGTGGGCCGAACCGCGCTCCCGCCGCCTGGTACTTCCCGTTACCAACACCAGCCCTGTCGGACCTAGAAAATGACTGCCACTAAACACAAAGATTCACCTACCCTGCCACCTCTTCCTCACACATTGTTCAAAAATGTAAAGGATGGCAATACAAGTCAGGCAACTCTCTGTGTTTTCAGAGCAGAAAATAATGTGGGCACTCAGCCTTAGCAGGACAACTCTGAGAGCTGCTATCTTACTACATCTGAAGGTGACTGTATCTTGCCCATTGCTACAAGCATCCTGGAGTTTTATTCTGACAGGTTTTCAGCCCCCGGTTTGACATCTCATATGAAAGATCACCCCACTGTAGAAAGCTCCCTCAGACCACTGGCATTACCTCCACACTACTTCAAAGCAAACAAACAAACAGCACTAACAAGATTATCATTCCTGCTCTGGCAGCTCCCCAGTTCTTCCTCACCCACCTCCCAGGCAATGTGCCTTGGTCCCACTGAGTTCTTATGGCCTGCCAGGTTCATGGCAGGGGCGGGTTGAGCGATGCATGGAGTAACTGCTTCAGCAGCCGGGTTGCACAGTGCTGGGGACAACCAAACATAACGTGACATCCCAGGGAACGAGCCTGAAGAGCAGCCTGTTCTGATGGGCAGTTTGGGAATGTGCAGACCACACTGCTGTAACTCGGTTGCTGACTGTAAGCTGGCATGCAGCTCCATCCCGGCTACCCTCTTAACACATTTGTTTTGGCGGCAGTGGTGTATTCTAATTGTTTCCCCGTTAGCCTTTCTCTTCCTCTTTCTGCCCCTCTCATTTTCTGTTATGTATTTGCTGTCACTCGTTTTTGTTATCTGTGCCTTGACAATGTTTTCAGCAACTTCCCTTTTCCTCGTCTTTTCCAGCTCCAGCTCCCCAGCCTCAATTAAATTTAGCCAAACTACTTCACAAAATGATGAAAATGGAAAATGAATTAACTTCTTTTTAACAGCTGAAGCTGAACTTCTGGGTTTGTTCTGTTCTCCCCTCAACGTTTTTAATCTTTCCAGTGCACATGACTGTGTGCCTAGGGTAAAAGGCCAAGGGCAAGGCAATCTTAAGGGTCTGTGGCTCTTCGAGGAGCACAGCACCCCATCTCCCTGCAGGCTGCTCCACAGTGGAGCACTCTGGCTAATTCAGACAAAGCACTCAGTGCTCCCTCACCATTTCTCACAATATTGCCTATTTTTCAATCAGAAGCTTCTTTGGAGCAAAACAGATTAACATTTTTTGATGTAGACAAGTAATCAGAACAGCACAGGAAAATCTGTCCTACCCTAAACTTACTCTTACATGTGTCACTGCCTCGGCATCATTGTGGCTCCTGCATTTGAATGAGAACCTCTAAAAGTTAAAGGCAGTGCTTTTCTGGATGGATAGCGAAAACGACCAGCAAGTGCACATTTCACTTTTGTCTTAGAAGTGTTTTCTTCCATAAATATGTATAAATATATTTCTGCCAGCTCTACAATGAATAGTGTAGTTTTCAGAAGTTTCTAGCTGGTTTGGGATGTGGGAGATTGCAAAAGTCAGTGACTGCAAGAAGGCAGAAGTCATTGAGAAACTCAAAAACTAGAAAGAACAAAGCTGTATTGGATATCACAGGCTTGAGAGAGGTAAGTAACAGGAAAAATGCAATGAAGGGACCATCAGGATGGGTGTATTGGGGGAACCCAAGAAGCAGGCCCAGAAGAAAGATCCTGGGAGCTGGCAGGGGATGATGGAGCTGTTAAAATAGCTGCATTACGCATTTCTGTGGGTGAACACAGCAAGCTCCTCCTTCAAGGTTAATAGCGGCTGGAATGAAAAACCATCAAATCCAGTATGAATCACCAGTTCTCCAAAAAACAATTCTCCCACTGGAGAAAAGTGACTCTCATCAGCCTTTTGCTGTCCAAGCCAGTTACTGTTACTCCTTGTATGCCAAATGCAGTGCATTAAGGGCCTGATCCCTCTGCTGCTCAAGTCAACAGTTGGATCACAGAGCTCTCATCGAAAAGCTGAGGTGAAGGCTAAATCTATGGTTGCCTCTCATTTCTGTTCCAAGCAAATCAGGCAATCAAGTCAGGCATGGCTTCGCTTCAACGAGTCCCTTCCCAGCAAATCTGGCCATCCAACATTTAATACAGCTTGTCTGGAACGATCTTCGTCATCAGAGCCTGTGTCCCTGGGAATCCTCCCACAGCAGCAGAGATCTCTTGCTTCCCAGTTTGTAACCTATTTCCCTCTGTTTTGTCTGAAGTCTTCTGCACACAGCCACCCTCAGCAGTAACTCAACAGGTTCTTCCCCAGCCTGGCTACTCTTTCCTGCGACTCCTTACACTTTGGCAAAACGTCTTCTTACCAAATTCACAGACCCGCCCCATAGAGAACTCCCCTAAATCTTCCTTCTGCCACTGCTTTTGAAGTCCTGTTGACCATCTCATCTAACCCTCCTGCACGTTGAAGGGCGTTGAACTCCACCCAACTCTTTTTCCGTGAAGCTTTGTTGGGCTGAAGAGTATTTGTTAGAAAGTATAAGCAGTCTCTACTTAAGGAATGCAAGCAATGGAGAATCCACCGCAACACTAGGTAAATTGTTTGGGCAAGCAATTAAGCACCATAATTATAGCTTCTTCTTTATGTCTGGCTTAAATTTATCTAGCTCCGCTTCCAACCACAGGATTTTGCTACGCTCCTGTCATCCACATTACTGACCTGCCTCTCCTCCTTAGGCAGATCCTTTCAGAACACAGCCAGGACTTTGGTGAAATCAAATTAAAACATTTAAATTAAGTATCAATTAAATGTACTGTTAAGAACAGACTTCTCTTGATTTACTCATGTATTTACTCTGAACTCTCTTCAATTTTTCAGCAACCTTTTGTGAAATGGTGTATGCTAGCATATGACCATTTTTTCAAGAATGATAACTTAAAATGGAAAGGGTAATACGATGGATAATATCAAAGACAAAAACCATACTGAATTCAGCTGTGGCTGCCTGAGGTTCTGTTATCCTTCCTTCCTTGGAAGCATTAGTCATCATCTACTTTTGGAGGTAGAGGATAAGACCGGACTAACCATGATAAATGACATTAAGAGCAAAGAGTGAAATCACACTGCATAAATAAGGAAAACAGTGTGCTCTGGTTCTATCATTAGGACAATCTTAATGCTGTAAATTCAGAAAATTCTAACCATGAAAGAACACACTGCAGCAGAGGAACTGGAATCCATGAATCGCAAGACGAGACCACACTATCTAAAAACATCAGACCAGGAATATCAACAGAAGATAATGCCAGGCTAATAAAATCCTGACAAGGCTTTTTTTTTTTTTTTAAATGTTTTAAAAAAAGCACATAACTGCTTGGGGTTTTTTTGCTTTTAATTACAGGATGTCATTCATCTTTGAGAAGCAAAGGTAAAACAGAGGGTTCCAAGTCAATTTAGCCTCATATCAGATAAACAATGGAAGGGTAGAGTACCAATTTGTCTATTCTGAAATTGTTAGTACATTTGTCTCTGAGGCAGGCTAGCTTTCCTGTGATTAGACTGTTATCCAAATAAATCTTCATTTCATTTTCATATTTTTAACACGGACCAAATACTCCTTGGATGTTGATGGGCTTTGCCAAGACAGAATTTGTCCCTGAGTTAATTACGCTAATGCTATGCGGTGGGTAGCAACAGTGTTTAACAAAAAACGAGCAACAACAGTCTGTTCTTCCAGACAGTCCGCTCTGTCATCCATCCTACTCCTTCCTAAATCCACTGGCTTGATCTAGATCCATAATGTCCTTAGTATCACCCATGCACAGTTAACCATCAGCCTCAAGGCCATGGGGATGACAAGATACAAGGAGGGCACTACCTTGTCTGCTGACACAAGATGCAGCTGGAAGCCCTCCAGTGGCTTCTCTCAGATGCTATTCAGGAACAGAATCGAGGCCTCTCCTCCCCTGGATGAGCAAAGTTCATCTCTATGGGCTTACAAGAGCTACATGTAGACAGGCAGATTGCGATCTCCCCACTCTCCCTTCTCTTCCAGCCACACAGCAGGACTCAAAGAGAAAAATTCTGACTTTACTTCATCTTCCAGATGAGTTTTAAAGACAAGTTCTAGCACCGAACCAAGGAGACATCCTTCCTGATGCAAAACCATGCCACACATTGCCCCTTTCAGTCAGAGGTGCAATCCACAAAACTGAACATTTCTACTCTGTCTTCCTTTATTTTTCCCCCTGAAATTTCCAAAAGCAGAACCCAAATGCTCTGTTGAAATACAGTTACTTGCTTTGTCCTTATCACCTCCACTCCACTAATTATCCAAAAGCAGTAATTGAGGCTGACCAGAGAGATTTGCTCTTTATAAACTCCCAAAGCTGCTTGTTTCTCTTGGCTTTGTTCCACTCTGAATGTTAAGTTAATTTATTTCTCCATTTAGGGCCAGTGATCTCTAGCCATGAAGCTTTCCTGCTTCTTGTGGTCTCCAAAAGAGGACAATGTCAAAATTCTGGTCTCATTAGAGGGCTTTAACCATACATAGGAAGTACCATAGCTACTTACAAACTCAGCCCAAGCCCTCTTGGGATGTCTTTCCCATATGGTACTATTTATCCTCATCAATTTTACATCATATGGGAAATTATGCGATTTGGGGAAATTGTGATCCCTTTTGAACCCCCTTAATTCTCGCTGATCTGCACAACATCTCACAAAGTTTAAGGCCTGTAACATTAACCAGTCCAAAGAAGCTCCTCCTTCAGACCCTGCCAGTGGCAAATTGACTTGGGTCCTCAAACATCACATAAGCAACCAGGAGAAACAAAAAGCCACAAGAACAGCTCTGAGCACTGGGATTACTGAGGGGGATGACGTGACCCTGATCACTGCTTAGCAGCAGAGAGCTAGCAGGAGTCATTGAGCCCCGTGACTATCTTTTTAAACCTTACACAAAAACTGATGCACATGGACTCCAATTTCTTGGGGCAGATCTCTCCCTGAGATTAATTTCTTTGCTTGCATACATTTTGCACTGTTTCTGGACATTTGTTCATGTTTTGCTTTAGTCTTTTACAGCAGCTGTCAGCTGGAGCAAGTTTAAATCTCTCTCTCCCCGAGACCTAGATTTTCTTCCAATTGCTTGGATAGGGCTGGGTTTTGTATCCTCAGCTCAATCCCCTTAAAAATAAAAAATTAAAAAAATTGAAATCTCTTCTCCAGTTAAACGGGGCTGAAAGCATTCACCAACTTCCTGTTGTGGGACATCACTAATGTAATCACAGGAATTAAAGGAGAAAGAAACCTAGTTAGAGCACTGCCTGTGCTGAATTATTCCTCGATTCATATAATCTAGCATCATCTCACTCTGGCTTTAACAGCTTCAATCAAATTTTCATGGGATCCTTTGGAAGACCAGACTTAAATTCAGCATTCGCCCTGCTTTGAGCAAGGGGTTTGCCCAGATGACCTCCAGAGATCCCTTCCAAAATCAATTATCAACACTTTAAGACCTGAGACTTCCAGCTATGGCTTTATCTGCCCTCAAAAGGGTTTACAGCAATATAGTTCTCAAATATGGACTGAGCCCATTCTTCTAACTAAATAACAAATACTTGGAAAATAACTTCTTTTTCTAACTTCTACAGTATCAATCAGGCATAACAGGAAGACGGCAAGTCCATAGCGGACACGGTAAAGATCTGTTAGAGATCTCTGCTACCATTGCTTACTGCAGGTTAAAGGCACCAGATACCAACCCAACACCACTTTCATCTTACACCAAAATCCTGCTGCTGGGACAATGACAGCATCAACCAAAACCTTACCCTTCTCTAAGTTTCCTTCTTGGTTTGTTTCTCTCGTATCAGCCTCAAAGGTGGGAAAGGTAGAAGGGCAAACTAAACATAAAACTCCTTTTTTTTTCCCCAATATAATTCCATTAGTAGTTTTGGGATTAGATGCAGGCTATTTGAATTTGACTGCTGCTGCAAAACACACCCATAAAAACTGATGAGCAAGATCTTCCTTTTACAGCCATGTCACATCCCGGTTTTGGATGACAAACTAGGCTTTAAAAAACTAATAAATTGAACTTGACTGGCCCATGTGCATTGAAACAAAGAGATAGTACTGGCTCCCTGGAGATAGATAGATCTATCTAATCTAATACAACTCTAATGACCGCATTACAATTTCAGCAGAGAGCAGGCTGATTTCTGACTCCTGTGGTATGAGACAACCCTCAGCAACTCCAAACACAATCATATTGGATAAAACGTTAATCCGAGGCCTTAGCTACTTGTGGTCACAACAAACCCCAGGGCAATTGCAACAGAGGAGGTAGACCTGGTGGCCTGCCCAAAATGCTTACTCAAACACAGCAAAGTTTGTGGTTGAACCTTGAGAGCTGAGCCAGGAGGTAGCTCTGAGCCAGACAAATTTCTTCCAGTTCTTAAGCTTCTCTTCCTGATAACTTGACCTACAAGTTTGTGAGGGGGATGCTGCACTGTCTAAGGAAAGTTTGAGATGGATGTTTGAGAATTTTACGTAGAAAACAAGCAAGGAAATACACTGATAGGGACAGCAAAAGATCAGGCGGAATAATGCAGAGAGGTTATCATGGGGAGTCTCAGACCATGAGCTCCCTTATGCACGTAATTTATTTTCAAGATCCCTTTGCCAAAAAATTGCCTTTATTCTTGCTGTAACCTTGATTGTTGTTGTGCCTATGGGATAGCTCCATACTTGGGTTCCTACTTCAGCAAGGCGCTGCCAAACAGAATAGAGCGTATCCAACCGGTGCACACGTACTGGAATCCAACCAGTGCACACGTACTGGATTCAGGCCTATCCCACAGAAGAGCAAAGAAACCAGGAAACCAGGACAACACAAAGATGGCAAGGTTAAAGCTTTTAAAGCAAACCCAGGCAGTTTGGATGCTGATGATGCCTGTAAACAAGAGGGAACCATACGAAACTGGCATTCAGCTCAGCAGCAAGATATCAACAAGACCCCGGTGGGACCCAACAGGACTGTGGCAGCGTATTGACACGGAGCTAATTGTATTAGCTCTGCAGAGAGCTGTGTGTATGGCTCAGCCTGGGGAGAACAGCAGGGACCTGAGCCCAGCAGAGAGGGGGAAACTGATACAGTGCGAGCACAGAAACAAAGCAGAGCTTGAGGTGCTAACCCAGCAAGGCTGGTGGGGGCGTAGGTAAGCTATTGCTTATGGCCGGTTCCCCGTGCTGCGCCCCTCTTCTAAAGAGCTGTGGGGGACGGGAAGAGCCAGCTGCCACTTCCTGGAAGAACACACATTTACAATTTGCAGTCTAAACCCCAAGCTGTCAAGAGGACTTCTGTGAATGGCAGAGGAGCTGCAGCCCAGAATACGGTCACAGCAGGGGCCCTGCTCAAGTGGGATGCGAGCACAGGGCCAACGTACCACTATCACCTTCTTGCAACACCTCAAGGGGCTGGCAGTATGAACCAGAATTTGAAACCATAATGCCCCCAAAAAATCAATTAATGGGCAAGAATTGCGCTGAGGATCAAAATCTTTAATCCCTGATTCTTTCCCTCCCACCTGATCCACTTAACTTTTCCTCCCCAGACCCCAAGCCATCCTGCAAGTCACAGCCTGGTGTATAACAAATCCTTGGATGCTTTCTTCTCCTTCCTGAGCGCTGCACCAACCTGTGCCTCATTGTTGGCAGCTCAGCCCATGGCACCTTGCAAATAATCAGGGGAAATAGCCTTTTTCCTATGGAAAATCCTATATCCTAAGGAGTGATTGCTGCCAGATGGCTGGGAACTGATGCTGCAGAGAGATTGCTAATGGAAGCAAGATATTTGAGTGCCTGGAAACTGTAGGAAAAGAACACACATGCCTTTGTGCAAACAGTCAGAAAAAGACTACGTTTCTCTAAGTTCACAACAGGTGATTTGACATTCTCAAGAGACCAGCACCCTAATGTATTCCTACCTCCCTTTTGCCACACAAAGCAAAATTAGAGATTAAAATGCTTTCTTCTTTAAGAAACTGAAAGCCCACGGTACTCTCAGGAAAGAAAGAGGATCTCTGCTGGTTATCGAGTCCTGCTTTTAGATAAGGCTTGACCTAACACTAGATAAGGCAAGCTGTGCCTTTGTCATTGAAAACCTCCAAAACAGAGACTCGAGGCTGGTAAATTGTTCAGGTGTGCACTATTTTCCCAGTGAACACATTTTTCCAGCTCTCCAGCTGAATCTCCCAATCCACTACGTATATCCAGGGCATTTTATTTTGCCATTTGGACAGAAGCTTTTGGCTCTGACATCTTTGTAACGCCCCTGGCAGTGGTCGCAGGCTGCCGTTGGGTCACTGTTGCCTCCTCTCCACCAGGCTAAGCAAATGCAGCTCCCTCAGCCTTCTTGCAGGCCACGTGTGCTAGGACCTCGAGTGTCCCACAGCCCTCCTCTGGGCTCCCTCCAGCTCTGCAACACCTGCAACTGGAGGACTCACGACGGGACAGCAGCCTCGCCAGCACAGAGTAAAGGGGAGCAATAATGCCTCCAGATCCCTCCTGTAGTCTGCCCTCCTGGGTTCTCCTGAAGTAACCCAGCACGCATTTTGCTTTATTTGCGTTCACAGTGTACAGTAGACTCGCATTTGATTTGGCATCCACTGTATCCTCCAGGTCCCTTCATCAAAGACGGCACACAGCAGAATAAAAGGTGTATTTTGAGATCCTGCGTAAGCCAAGGGAGCCCCAGACTGTCCATGGACATATGGCTAGAAGGAGAAGTTATGAAGTGACGTTAGCTACCCCGGGCTATCTGCAGTAAGCACAACATGCAGCTAGTTGAGAAGATGGCTGTTCAAAGAGGGATGTTCTGGAACTGGGGGAAATGGGTGAAGAGGAACATTAAGAAGCGAGGCAAGTGTGCTGACACTCCTGAGCACACCAAGATAAAGCTCTCTTTTTGTATCTCCAGGGCATTAGTTCTGCTCTGAATAGAAACTGGGGACTGAAGACAAGTGGTCAGGATTTAATTTTCAATTCTTCTTTCAAACTCATCAAACTACTGAGGTCTATCCTAGTAAACTATTGGTCTTCTGCATCAGGTCAGTGTCTGCTCACTTGAGAACTGGTGTGCTTCGAGCTCTGGGAGATAATTCCCCAACTGAGCAAACCACGGGGCCAGCAACGAAGCTAACTCAGCCAGGCATCCGCGATGGCCTCGTACTTGTGCTAAACAACTGCGTCATATCAAAGACGTCATTCCAGTTGCTCCACCACTATCACATTGGCGTCTTCTCATTTTGATGAACCACTTCAGCCCTTTGTTCCCTTCCCCAGCAATCTGTATCAAGCCTTGTGACAAAGAGCTTCCAGCCGAGGGTGGTTCCCCAGGTGTGACGTGGATGAAGTGCATCATGAGCGCAGGGAATTTTTGGAGGAAAGGAGGAACCAAACTTCTCACAAATCTGGAGTTGGCGCTACGCTGCCTCATTTCAGCCGTGGCTGGCAGCCACTTGGGGTCTGTTTTCGCATGCTGCTGGGGCAGCTGGGCCACACAGCTGGTAAGTGCACACAGCTCAGTTAATCCAATGTCCTCCAACAGTTGCACCTGCCAGCTCACAGGTCTAAGGCAAGGCGTGTTCCCCCACCAGTAAGTGGTTGCAAGGCCACAGCACGCCTTCCCTGTGTAAAGCACATATTTCTCTTTCAAAGTAACGCAGTTGCCAACACCTTAAACACCCCAGGGACCTTCAACCCCACCAGCCCCTCTAAGTGCTTCATTACCTCCAGCAGACTCTTGCAGAGCTCACATCCCAGGTGAGCAGTATGAGCGAGGCTCTGTCAGCTAAAGAAAGCACACGGAGCTGCAGGGGACCAGAATCTGCAAATCAGGGCTAATGGCTTATCTATCACCGCTCATCGTGCCTGCAAGTCCGGTCTCTTATACTGCAAAATATCCAGGACAAAAAGGAACACAGCAACAAGAAACCACCTCTGAGATTAAAATTATTTCAGGTTTTTTTTCATGACATCTTACGGGAGGGAAGACTCCTTCCCCTCTTGATGGACTCTCTTACGGTGCTATGGGGACCAGCCAAATAATGCAGCTGAGGCACCTGAGCTGTGTGCACATCCCCAAAGCTTTCTTGTTTTTGAGTTAGAAACTGCTGCCTCAAGTTATAAAAACACCATGTTTTGAAATTGTATTGATATGTTCTTGGCACTGAAAAAAAAAATAAAAAAAAAAACAACTCCAAATGCAACCAATAAGGAAACTTGAGCTGCCCTTTGTTTCTGCAGGACTTAAAACACTAAGGGGAAAACCTAAGCAACAAAGTAAATTGATCCGTGGAAAGATGCAGTCTGTTAGGACCGGTACACAATCTGCATTTTGAAGCTAGCTTGAGCATACGAAGGCATAACCAGTACTCTGAAGTTCCCAGGTTGCTGCCATCACGTTCCCTAAGATGGCACTGCTGGAGACACCCCCCTGAGGAATCACATCCAAGACACACCCCTCCTTAAAGCAAGCAACCTCGGAGCCACTCTTCGTGAAGCAGCCACCAGGGACCAGCTTCACCTGCTCTCCTCGCACAAGCACAGCCAGCTGTGCCCTCTCCTCTGCAGCCCCCTCTGAATTCCATCGCTCTCCTGATTTCCAGTTGAAGCTATGATCTAGACAATAGAGGAAGGTTATTTAATCCTGCAGGGAACATACATGCCTGCACACAGACATGTGTACACATGTGCACACCACTTCTTTTTTTTTTTCCCCCCGATGCTACATCGTTTGCTCAGGAAAGTGGGAAAGAAGAGAAACCAACAGTTGCTCACATGGATCAACACTTCCAGGCTCTCTCTTTTGCAGCTCATCTCACTCATATTTGTGGTTTTAACATGTGATTCACATTAGGCCCCTCTGCTCGCCATTTGATGGTTCTGCTAAACAGATGTGAATTTGTTTAGTCACAGAGCCTGCTCCTTACACTGCCTCTTTGTAAAACAGATGGGCTTTTTTTTTTCCCTGTTCAGCAATATTCAGATAACGATCATACCCCATGCACAGGTTTGCTTGATGATTTTGTATGACAAGGTACAACATGTGAACAGAGACAGGATCTCATACGAGCCCTCTCCAGCAGCCAGGACACACTGCAGGACACGATGGCACTGATGGACAACGCCAAACCCCAACACCAGCGACATCTCGAGAAGACCCCATGGATCTCCAAGTCCAGTCCCATAACTTGAAGAAACCGAGTGATGCACAATGAACCTAGAAGGGTCCAGAAGACACAACTCCACCAAGCGCCCACCTCAAAGCACGTCTCCCCACGTGAAAGCTCCGGTGAAAGAGAGCTGAAGGGTAAGCTCCCGCAACGTTCATGGGGACATGAAACCATGCGCATCTCCTGGGACTCCTCAGCATGGGGAAATAGCCTGGAAAAGCTATTCACTCCCTGTGTGGGCATTCTTCTCTCTGCTCTGAGAGCGCCTTTGGCAATGGATAAAGCAGAACTGCACAAAGGCCCTCTCAGAGCAGAATAAGGCTGCCCACATGAGAAGTGCGCTCGGAATAGCTATTGCACTTTAAATTCACACCCTGGCTTTGTTTCGCAATACTCCCCCTGTGCAGAAAGGCCCTAGGCTTCAGATTCAATTTCAGCCCATATTATCGATAGCTGAGGACTGCTTCCATCTGAAGGCAGGACGTAGCCTATATGAGAGGCCAAAGTATGATGAGAGGGGAGAGGGGCGAAATTCACAATTCCTTTGTGCTGTCCTGTACGTGGATGTGCCTCTATATTGCTTTAATAACCGAACACTGATGACTTCATCCCAGCAAACGGCCTTGCTCTGGGGGTAAATGATCTCTGCTTCACCACAGAAACCAAGCACAGGATGTGTATACATGGCACACACAAATGTCATGCCCCCACCTGTGCAAGGATCTAATTCCTTTCCAAAAGCTGCAGTCCTGCCCCTCAGTCACAGCTCTGCCCTCCATGCACTGCCCACCTGTTACAACGATGACCTCAGTTTCTACAAGAAGCTACTCAGGACGTGTATAAATTTGCCTGGGCGGGGGGGAAAGAAGAAAATGAAAAAGTTGTAAACACGGCCATATTAAAATTTGGGTTATCTGGAGAATGAGACTCCAGGTTTCAGAAGGGAAGCAAAAGGGGAATTCTCTGCTTGAAAGGCAGCCAGGACACAGCCCCTAACAGCCCTCCCTGTGGGCCCTAACACTCAACATTCACAAGAGCAAAAAGTATACGTGCCTTTATTTTTTGTGCGATGGGCTTACAATAAAGCATATTAAAAGGCCAGAAGATATTAGGCAGTAAAATTTCCCCATAAGAGAAGACCAGTACTGAGAAGGACAGCTGAGTCCTTGCAGGAGGACAGGCACTTCAACTACAAAGCACCTCACGAGGTGCAATTTTCCTTCCTGTTAATGATCGTGCCATCCAAATATTCCGCCTATGGATCATACGGCAGCACTTCACTTTTGTGCATCTTAAGAAAAAACAACAAAGCGAAACACTGCTAAAGAGAGGCTTTCATAAGCATAAAGCAAATTTATGTGTCCAATTCCCAGAGGCTGGTTTCCTAACCTTCATTATGAGCCCTCAATAACTTTCTCTGAGAAACAAAACAATGCGCTTGTTGTACTCCATTCAAGTAAAACGAAATTCCCCCAACTTCACCCCACCTGCTCCCCAGCCCCGGGGCCGGTGCTCCAGCCGGGACAGGACCGATGCTACACCGAGGCAGAGCGTGGCATCCTCCGAGGTGCCACCTCCTGCGTCCTCCCTTCCTCGTCACCACCTCCCTTCCTACACACTGGGGAGAAGTTTTAGCCCTTTCCTTACGACGCTTGGAGCCATGAGATGAGCAGAGCTCTGCAAGTGCCATCCTGCCACACGTACGGAGCTGAAAAGCATCTAAAAAGCGAAGGACAGATACACACGTTCTCAGTGCAGGGTTAAAGCTAATGGGGAATGGAGCTATCCCAGCTGGCGAAGGCTCGTGATGGATAGCAGTGAGATGTTCTGAAGAAAATTAAGAAAACATTTTGAACGCCCTCCTAAAAGGGAACAAATAGGTCCAACACTCCAACAGAAGGAGATTTTTTGCATCTCTGAGTGATAGTGCTTCGCTTTTATGGCCTGCGGCTGCTTGGAAAATTCAAAGCTATTTCTCTGAAGAATTCACTTGGACAAGCTTTATGGCTTTGATCAGTTAACTATTTTTTAATGCTAATCTACCCCAGTGATATTTGTCCTCCTTTTCCCCATGTGCACAGAGGCACAGATGCAGACAAATACTACACAAAAGCAAACGTTACCCAGATGAACAGACAGGAACAATCACATCCAGAGCTGATAACCCCACACCAACTTGGTTCTGTATTATTCTTTTCTCATCTAGCAGCCCAAGATCCTTTTGCCCAATATGACCTGCTAATGGAAATTTGGCAATCAAATTTGGTGGCCAGCAGGTATAATGTACATGCAGTGATCTGGCCACAACTATTCTCACTCAAGTTAAAAAATAAAAATCGTATTGCCTAAAAGCTGCAATGAGACCTGTGGCTGAAAGGCCTTGCTTCATTAACAGAGACCCTGCAAGCAGCCCAAGAGATTGCTCCATCCTCCAGATGAACTAATAAAGGTGCAGATATGAGGATTTTCTTAAGTGTATGGAGCAAAGATATAAACTGAACCAAGAACAGGACTGGAGATACCTGACACCCATCATCCTCCTGGAATTGCTCTGACCTGCCCTGCAGACTCAGGCTTACACCCTAAGCACGATGCTTAGCAAACTCCATTTTCAGTCTCAGCATACGAACTTGCCTCCTTATTTAGAGCACCGAATACTGGAGATCGGTCCAACTGTGTAACAGGAACACGCCGAGTACATAAGCCCATATGCAATTAGCTGCCCCATTAGTTGTATCACTGTGACCTCCTATGCCATACAGAGCAGCCATTACACCTAGAAAAGGAGGGTAAGGAGCAGTCCCTGCTCTGCAGTACCTTTGCTATTCAAGTTGGTATCTAACTTTGCTTTCTGCCTTTGGGTAGCAGATTCAGGCAGTATTTCCTGTGGCAGAGAATTACACAGGCTGATTACCCTCTGCGGAAAAGTGAAAAAATCCTGGAAGCAATTTTCTGTCTCAATTGTTCCCAGAGCACAGGAACAATCTTTTCGCCCTCTTCCTATTTTCTGCTCAATGCCGTCCGGGCTCGGCGTGCAGAATTCATCACGCTGCTGCCTCAGGTCTGGGTCCTGCAAACACTTACCCAGGTGAAACTTTGCACATGAGCAGTCCTAAAGACTTCCACTTGCATCAGCCTTGAACGTGGCCACAAAGTCTTCAGAAGTCATAAAGAATGGATGAAGGTAGGTGTGAAACTCAAAGTACCCAAGAAATGTTCAGTCCTAGGTAGAACCAGGCTTACCTCCACGGCATGACACAGACGAGCAATGTGTTTGTGACAGCCATTTCTTAATCCAGCTCTTTTAAAATTCATGAGTACATTTTTAAAGACAGTCATGGAAGAGCAGCTTGAACTGAGAACCGTGAATCTCAGATAGAGCTCATAGGAAGGAAGAGCATTTTCTCAAACAAAAAATTTCATTTCCATGAAAAAAAAAACCAAAAAACACATATGCTTTATGTGGGGAAAACAAACAAAAACCCAACAACTTTTTTAGACAAAAATCTAGAAGTCCATTGCTTTCTACCGGGGTCTGAAAGAAACCATGCAAAAACAAAAAAAAAAAACCTGTTTTTTTTTTAAAACCAACTAAACTGAAAAACCACCCTACACACCCCAGGAGGCAGCACGATGCTCTGCTCTGCTCCAGCACCCAGGTGCCTCAGGGAGTCCCAGGTTTCACAACCCGAGGAGCTGAAATTTGGCAAAAGATTGCCCCACAAGACAGGGAGAGGACCAGGGACTGAGCAGCAACCTGCACCTCTCCAGGCATGCTGCAGCAGGGGCTCCAAACATATATTTTTTAGCATTTTGACAACAAATACATTCTATACGTGTACACACCCCCACTCTGAATGATTTAATCCATACCTTATTGTCCAGCCAGAAGTGTTTTGATAGAAAATGCTCTATTTGCCCTCATCAGCTGGGCTTAAGCATCAGTAAAAATATTTTTTTGAATTGACACCGCTGGTCCCAGAGTGGACGAACAAGCTCTTTGGATAATTTGCCTCCAAAGGCAGGTACTGACCTTTCAGTTGGATTATTATTTTTTCGTTAAATAAAGCTAACTTTTAAAAGATTGTTACTTTTCTGCTGATGCTGCTGGGAGAGGGGGAGCAAACAGGGCTGCGTGCCCGCTACACGATCTCGTGGCCAATCTTAATATCGCTTAATTTTCAGATGAGGAATTTGGTAGTAAACAACCTTTTCGTTGTACACAAACATTTTTAATTTCATGCCCTGCTGATCATACATCTGTTAGAGTTCCTTCTCCATCCATTGCTGTAACGATAATAAAAGAAAAATCACCACGCTAAGAACGTGGTTTGTCTGAAACGAAAATTGAATAATAATCGATTTTCCTCAGCGGGATGAGGGAAGGCAGCGAGCAGCACAGCTTGCCCGGTGAAGCTGACAGAGGTATGGTTTTGGAAGTGACACCTTAACATTCGTCCTGCTGGTGGCTCCCAGGGCCACCACCCTCAGAGGTGGCAGCCCCACTGCCCCCCGGCGGGGTGGATCGCAGCAGCCCCGTTTCATGGGCACTTTGTCACCATTCCTGTTTGTGTAAGAGCCTTTTCTGAACTGCTGATACATCATTTTTGCCTTTTTAAGACTCCTCCTATTCCCATAGCCGTGCCAGGCCAACTCCAAATGAGAAATGCTGTGCGTGTAGGAGTCACACAATAAATAAGCGACGGGAATCCGCCTGATGCCCCAGGCAAGGCGACCCAAAGACATGGGCAGAGGTAGGGGGCTCTGCTACATCCAAGATGCCTCCCCACGCTCCAGTCCTCATATCAGCATCCCGTACACCTCTCCTTCCAGAGGCTGTTCTCTAAAGCATCGTTATCTACATAAGCTCCCCCTCATCTTCATCAAGAAGCACAGTTGTTTGAGTAATCCAGCTCTAAGGAGACTCCCCCGGGTTAACCAGTACCAATTAATTACTTCCATTTTGCAGATAAGCAAACAAAGGAACACAAGAGAGCACTGAGCGCCCTGGTCTACATTTACAGAGCAGAGTTCATGGCACAAACACGCTGACCTGGCTCACGGGTCAGAGTAACCAAAGCCCCGGGGAGAGGAACCTGGGATCCCCAGCCCCTGCCTCCTCCTGCCGCAGGAGCAACACCAGCCTGCCCCACACAGCCACCACTGCATGGCACAAAACCCATGAGGCTGCAAAGGATTTCGCTTGGCCCTTCATGCTGAAGCTATATATATGTTTGTTTATTTATTTATTTATTTATATATATATATATATATATATATATGCGCCAGGCAGTGATCCCCAGGCTGGTGTTGGGAAAGGTACTGTGAATCCCAAAGCAAGGCTCGCTCTGCTCACCCACAGCATTTTACTTCATTACAGCACTCAGCACTCCGAGATAACTCTGCCAGGCCCCATTCTCCCCTACTACCCTCCACGTGCATGTTACAGCCACATATATCGAAACCAGAGCATCCTAGCCTCCTAGCCACTCTAGGCTTGGGGCAAAGACTGGGGAAATTCGGTGAAGGTGATCCTAACCAGCCTCTACCACCTGTAAGACTAGGTGACCACGATCAGCATCAGGACAGGTACTGATACCTCCCGTCTGCAAAATGCAAAAGCATTCAGCTCCAGGCTTTTCAGACCTCTAATTAAAGTGCATTCAGTCAAACAACGCTACCAGAATTACCAGTGTAAAGGGAGGGGAAGGAATAAAAAAAGACTTTGTTGAGCAAAAGTACTCCAAGACACATTTGATGTAATAGTCATATGATTAACAAACTGTCATATCAAAGTTTTCTGCAAAGTAGGAACACTCTGACAGTTCATATTTTAAAAACTGACATTTTGATTCATTACTGTAAATAGCACTCTGTATTAAATATTGTGACAAGGCATACAGTGTATTTTTTGAGCTCTGTAACATTTAGGAAGTACCGGATTTTTTTTAAAAAACACGTATAATATCAAAAGCAGTTAAAGCAGAACTTCAAGACGGCTTCTAGAGGAGAGGATCGTTATTTCTGAAATAACCTACTTCTTTGCCGTCATCTTGAGCACTGCTGGGAACTTTGGCCCACAAGGATCTTAATGTACTGTGTGCATAATAAAACAGGGAATTGTCTCACGGAACAGAAGAGCTAGAAGGAAAGTGGCTACATTAAATAATGTAAAATTACTCAGCAGCTGATCATCTTGGAGCTGGCATAAGGGGAAGAACGCTAAAAGGTGCTGAATCTCAGGATATCTGAGAGTGCAGGATCACAATCAAAATAAACAAAGTGACGTCCAGATGAGTGCCCACACGGGCGCCTCGCTTATCCCTTAGTCTCCAACCATGTTTTGCCCATTGCAGGCAGAGGTGAGAGGGAAGGGCTGCCCAGAGGGAGCTGTCAAGGACTTTTTCTTGCATGGGACCGCAGGAGAGCAACCCGAGCCGCAGGGATGCTGTGAGCCACCAGAACTGCCCTGCCAAACCAGAATCTTTCATACCTTTCATCCACCGCCCCGAGCCTCTCTCAGCTCATGGGGCCCTTCCCTGACTCAGCAGCACGACAGCAAACAGGACCGGGCCCATAAGCAATGCAAATGGTTTGCATTTCCTCAAAAGCTGTGCACATGATAGAGAAATTAAAAATAAAGCCCCAGCTAGCAAAGAAAGGCCTGACAAAGCAGCAGAAAACCCGAGGCTGCCTAGCCTGTTTGCAAGATGCTCAGGTGTTATTAGGACCGCAGTCAAGGGCTTTACAAAGAAAAATGGTCCCCATTACCATTACTTACAGCCAGCTGCAAGTGGAGCTCTGGGCTCAGTCTGCTGTGAGAGAATGGATATGCTGCCACAGACACGAGCAGCGAGCCCGGCCTGGGACACGGTGAGGCAGTCACGCACCCTGAAGATGGATCACAACGCTATTTCCACGTGGGTCTGATCCAACACAGCCTGCGTTTCCCTAGGAGCAGCTCCATACCACTCATATGCTGGAAATCTTGCGGATGGGTTTGCATGCCAGCAAGTGTGGTGGTAGTAGTGGTCTAGCCAAACATCCAAAGCATATTGGCACCGCTATAATTTGTCCATTCACCAATATGTTTTCCTAAAAATGCCCATATGCTTTTCCTGCAGTTCCCATATGCTTTTGCGAAGAGAAACAAAAACATTTTGTTAGTTGCAAGCGATTGATCGCTGCATATTTCACAGAAGTCAAATAGAAAAACAACAACAAAAAAGCAGTCAGCTGCTTCCCCCTCCCTTTCCTCTCTGCTCACGGAGGGAACTGTGAAGAGCAGGAAAAATTCAGCCCACAGCAAAATACACACACGGCTCATTTTTTGCACTGCAAGATATTCTAGGAATTACAGGAAGAATCTTCATTAAAAACAAGCTATCAAAGATCTGGCAGCCGGTGGCATTCCAGGCAGTAATTCAGCATTGGGTGTTTGTCTACATGCTCAGTGCTAGCTCGGGTCCTCAGGAAGGAGCAGCACCCGTCGGGTAACGCAGCCCACAGGAATCCAGGCTCCTAGAGAAGCATGTTAACCGCGCCTGGGGGATGCTGCCACAAAGAGGTTACAGCCTTCCTGATGTGCAGGACAGCTAATTTGATGCCAAATCTATCACAGAAACCCCCTGCCGTGTGCAAGGCTTCCTAGGAAGGCACGGGGCTGCTGCTGCAAATCCCAAAGCAGCGAGTGCGTGCGCGGAGCAGGCAGACTGCTGGGTTCAGCCGGGAGCATGCGTGTGGGTGTGCAAGTTTGTGGGTGTGCAAGTATGTGGGTATCAAGGCTGGAGCATGTGGCAACCGTGGCTTTTCAGTCGGAGACTCATTAAGAAACGCGGCAGACCCGGAGCCAACATTCAAAGAGGAGCAGTGTGAAACATTTCTCTGGAGAAAGATTAGTGCATGTCCTTTACACAAATAAAATTAAAGAGAGAAGCATAATATGGACAAATCAATTAACTTCTGAAAAGCCAAGGGCACCGAACGTAACAGCAGAGGAGATGGGAAGAGCTTCGTTACAGGGACGCTGAAGCAGTGCACAGCCTTTCTTCCTTGCAAAAGAAATTCAGCTACTGCTGCACGAAGTTCTGATTCCAGCCCTGTGTTCCTCCACTGTTACTGGAACATTACTGGAATTACTCGACTGTTACCGGAGTTTGAGGCTGACCTTCTGCACGGGACACCACCAGCTGCATGCACCCTCCTACCAGCATGAGGACTTCCAGTGGTGCAGGCCAATGTTCTACGGTCCTCCAGCAAATTTAACCAGAAACGTTCTTCCCAAAGCTTGGGTTTCCTTACCATGATCTAATCTCACACAAATAGCCTAATGAGAGACCAGGTACAATAGGGCAAGAGTCCAATTCTCCACCAGAAAAAAAACTGATTTCTCTTCTCTTGACTGTTTTTTCAATCTCTTGCACAAGGCTCACAGTAAAAAATAATAAATTTGTCAGAGACTGCTTGCTTGGCAAGATACATTTTATGATATGCTTTTGTCCTGAGAGGAGCTGTGAGCACCTAAACATCTGACTTCCCAATTCACAAATATATTGATGCTGTTGCTTAAGCTTTCAACAGAAAGCAAAAAAAAAAAAAAATACCATCTCATTTAGTCAACAGTCTACAAGGGTGGGCTTCTCCCTAGGTTTCATATTTACAGCAACACACTGGGACAGTCTATTAGACTTAGCCAGGAAAGCTGCCACAGAAGGAGCGAGACTAAGAGAAGTGCTGCCATTAATCTTTGATAACCCAGCAAATGGGAAGACCAGGCCTTGAACCAAATTCTACTCTCTTGCTATTAATCTCCTGTCCTCTACTTATTAATCCCTTGTCTGTCTTTCTCCTTCAACATTTATTAATGCCCCCAACTGTTTGCAGTAAACAGGACGCTGAAACCTCATCTCTAGCCAGCCATAATTCACCAGACAGAAAGAAAAGCAACAGAAAAACAAGAGGGTAAAAAGGAGGAAAGGAAGGATGTGGATTGCCTTACTGAAATGGCAGGATGAGTGCACTTCTATTCAGTGACACAGGAGGGTAAAGAAGCACTCCCAATTTCTGCATGCCACACAGACATCTCACAGATCTCAAGCCGGATCCACATCGAGGCAAATGAAGTAGCTCCACTAGTCAATACAGGGTAGCTGGGTTTAGTGGCCCGTGTCCAGAAGCAGCCTCTGGCATGAAAATAACCCCCCAGCAAACCGGGGCATGAAGGCCAGTGCTGTGTATAAACAGCACAATTAAAAAGGATGACGAGGCCAAAGCTACCAGCTAACCTTGTCCATTTATTATCCCCTTCTCCATACGGGGCTGCTCGCTGCTTTCTCCCCACAGCTGCCATCACTTTGTAGCATCTCTAACACCTCTTTTGCCTCCTGGGATGTTTCAGCTGATGGAGGCCTGAGGACAGACCCACTGCCCTGACACCGCTCCTTTTTAGCGACCTCACCTGAGGGCTCACCCTCACTACAATTCAGTCATCGTGGGTCCAGACCTGGACCCAGAAATAATAAAAACCACACTGAGTCTCCTGGGGTGCCCTGGCCTCCACCACCACGGGCTCTGGAGAAACGCCTTCATTTGCTGAAGGACCAAATTACACTTTGCAAAAGCAGCCCTGGGGTCTGCAGGCTCTGTCCACACTCAGCTGTTTGCCAAAGCCCCACGAGCTGATGCGCTCCTCACCTGGAAGCCAGGCAGCCCCGTCAGGCCCCGGGACAGACGTAGGGACAGGCTCTTCCGAGGCACCTCTGCGGACGGAAACGGAAAGGGCAGAATTAACCTTTTTGCTCACAGTGAAAGCAGAAAGTAAATCAAGCTGGCTGTGACACCTCACAGAGAAAACAGCCCTAAAAGGGCCTGTAGGCCCGCTACCTTCCCTCGCAGAGCAGATCATGACTATTTTTCCTCTGATCCAGCTCCCGTGTCAGCCTGGCCCTGCTTTGCTCCATGTAAGGGCTTTTCACACGTCGGCAGGGCAGATTAAATCTGAGCGAGCATCAGAGCGACTGAGGTTTATTTGAGAGAGGAGCTGCTTGTTTTAAATCAACGCGGAGCTGGTGAAAGGCACTGACGTAAGGGCTCTAGGTAACAAAGCCTCTTTCAAAGCCCGACCAGACACCCTCCTGCCTCTCGTGCTTAAAGGGCCTCTTCTTCCTGAGCCTCCTTCTCCGCTAGGGCCGCAGTGAGTCACCCTGCGGCGCCGGGTAGGCATGTGAGCACCAAGGAGTAGTGAGGCCGAGATGGGATGCGTTATACACGCAGCACTTGGGGAAAAAAACAAGCGGCCGGGTGGGACGGTCCGAGTCCCATCTCCACCTCCAGCCCTGGCTTCCTTTGGGTGCCTCCAAAGATGCCTAGCAAAAAGAAAAACATGAAAAGTTGGGTTTTCGAAGTAACCACAGGCTGCTTTTAACCAGCAGCCTTTCATACTTGCAGCTTATTGATATCTGAGCCTCCTCTTGTGTTTTCCATTTCCTTTCATCTCAGTGCCAGGGAAGAAATAAGCAAGTACAAAATACCAGCGAGGACCAGTGCGAGGCCCTGCACACCTGCCCCTGCACACCTGCCCCTGCCCACTCCATCGCCAGGGTCAGAGGATTCCCTATCACCTCCAGCTTCTGCCCACATCCTTCCCCTGCATGCCTGAAATTAATTGTCTATAACACAGGCGGCTGAGATTAACTAATGAGTTAAAAGATCCTTAAAGGCAGGGAGGAGAAGAGCCCACCACTGGTGTCCTTGCCTAGGAGAAGTGGATCTGGCAGGGCAGCAGCTTCGCCCTCCCGCCCCAGGTGGAGGAAGGGAAGTGCAGCGAAGGAGAACTGCAGAGGTTGCTTCAGGCCCTCACCAAAGCGCAAGAAGCCCGGAGAAATTTCCCGAGGATCTGCCTGCTCTGACGCTGGATATTCCTTTCATATTTGCCATGACAAATAATGCATGTTAACATTTTTTCGAGCACTGTAAGCCCCGTATCGAGTAACAGCAGAGACAGACAGGTGTCCTGACCACAGAGGAGGCAGCATATGCCAACAGTTTGGAATTTATTATTATTGTTATTTTTTAAAGGGGGAAACAAATCCCACGGATTATTCTGTGCACGATACATTTTCTGCTCCCTGTTTGATGTCGCTTTCAGACCGAGGACTTCAAATAGCTAATGCTAACCTATGCCTCCAGCCTGTTTGAAACTCATGCCCCTTGCGTGACCAGCCATGAATGCATGGTGAATCACTTCTACCACACACGGAGGGGGTGAGGAGCGGTGGTCCATGCCTCCTGAGCACTGCATGGACACGAACACATTGGGGGAAAAGAGATAGCAGCCCCCTCTGCATTGCAGCCTGGGAATTCAGCGCTACCAGCTTTGTACTTCTGGAGCTGGAAAGCTCAAGCTGCAGGTCAGCAGCCCAACCATGAGCAGTGAGATGAGAGAAGATAACTGCTGGCGTTTTCTGCAGAGCACACACATACAACCTGCACAGGCTGCACTTCCACTCTCCCTGCCTGCCTTTGGGAGATGCTTAAGAGAAGCTGCGTTTTAATTACTAGTCCTAATCAAGGGAATCTAATCTTGACAGCGAGGGAGAGAGAGCTAACCCAAAGTTACAGATGTGGGGGTATGTGGGTCCCAGCTCTTCGCTTCTCTGCTGACATTATGGCTTCCAGGAATTAAATCAAAACCCCACTTACCTTCGGAGATGTTGCAATTTGCATCTAAAGCGCTGCCCAAACCTCAGTTGTAATAACCAGTTAGAGCTCCACTGAAATCAATGGAGTTACTCTGATTCTGTCTGGTTACAGATCTACAGACCAATAAACATTAAAGCTCTTCCAACCTGCAGCTAAATATCTTCTAATAGAAGACCATTATCTTTGTCAGATTGATTTGGACACCTTGTTTACAGCATGCTTGAAGACTCATTAGAATCTTCGGGGTTTGGTAGCTGTATTTTAAGAATAAACCCCAGCAGCAATTAACCACTTGAATATGGCATGTTAACAGTTTACAGACAAGCTGGAGTGGAGCTAGAACTTCACTTTCTGCTTCTCACTGGGAAATCGGTAAAATGGAGGAAGCAAATAAAATGCAGAAAAATGAAAGCGAGCTGTGCACACACCAAAAAATCATCCGCGTTATTTGATAGATACTGAATTAAAAAGAAATACAGGGATAAGAGAGACAAAATCATAACAGAGAAACGCAGTCCTCTCCTCCTTGTAAGCCCTACTAAATATTATGGCATGCACATAAGACGATGCTCACCCCAGGAAACGCAGACGTGCGTCCTTGGCTGCCTCTGGCACTAACAGCTGGGCTCAGGTTGGGCTCCTCTCCTTCGAGCCTTCCCAAACCCCCTGTCACAAAGCCTCCCAGCAGTGAGCTCACAATGGCCAGGCTCCCCGGCAGCAGTGATGCTACCAACACGTTACCAACACGTTTTACAGCTCTCTGTCCAAGGGTGGATGCTACTGACATTGCCACGTCCCGAAGAAAAAGAAATGCAACCCTCCCTTAGCCTTTCAATCAGCAAGACAGCGCCGTGAGCGAGGAGGCGGCGCTGCCCCGGGAGCGAGCGGGCTGCTCCACTGGGGCAGAACGGTGGCAGATGGGAGCCTCCTGTCCCAGCTGGACTGGAATGTCACCACGTTTGTGGGTATGGCTGTGGCACTTGCACCGTGCTCCCTGGTCATACATGCCTGCCCTGACCACAGCTCTCTGCTGGCTCCGAGGAGAATGGGCAGACAGCAGCGCAGCCACCCCAGGCACCCAGCACAGGGCATGCACCAGTCTGGGCATCAGTGTGTGGGCAGGGGTGGTGGGGACAGGGTTGTGCACAGCCCCATGGGTGCACTCCATCGTATTCCCTGGGTGCACTCCATCATATTCCCTTCTGCTGTTCCAGTTCTGGATGCAGCTTTGAAAACCCATAGTGCCAGGCACCTAACCAACATGCTGCTCCAGCTAAATTATGGCAGGTTGAGCTCAGTTTTGCCAGTAAAATGGGAAAGGACAAAAATAAATGAAAACAACAACAAATGAGTAGTAGTAGCATTTTGTTAACATCAAACAAGCCCAAAAGCCCCAGCAAATCAAAGACAAAACAGAACAGGGGATATGGAGAAACACTCTCAGTCTCTGCTATTGCTTCAGCGGCAGAGAGCAGCTTGCAGCCACGACCCTTCGAAGCTCAGGTAGCTCAGGTGCTGGAAGCAAGACACCACGCTCTATTAACACCATGCACGGAGGTACAGTGCTCCTGTACCGACGTGCTCCTGCACCACGAGAGCAGCTCATCGGAGGGGATGAGCAGGGTGCTCGGACGGGCTGCCTCTTGCACTGCAGCCCAGCAGGCAAGCCATGAGGACCCCGTGCGGGCGAGCACACCGGGTGCCAGCCCCGTGCCCACCAGCAGGATGGATGCTCCTGGTGCTCCCACCGCGGTGTCGGGCACCTCTGATGAGGGTCCCTTCCCACCAGGCACGGCTCCCCGCTGCCACGCAGAAGCTTCCCAGACAGACCACAGAGAAAGTCAGGCGCAGCTCAAATAAGCACCTGGATCTACAAACAACAGATTAAATTCTCAAGCTACAGAAGTATGTTTTAGCAAAAGTGCAATTGAACTCCATGTACTTGTTACATTTCTAAATATACTCCGGTTGTCAAGACAACACAGAGACTGATGGATCTCTAAAGTGTACTGTATCTATTTAATTGTCAGCATTTCAAACTGACTCGAGGAGGGAAAAAAATGCTGCGTGATAAGTCTAATCGTCATGGTTACCACTGGCTAACCCCATAATAAAAATATATATATTCTAGCTGAATGTGCCAAGCCATGTGAGGAGCAGATGGGAGACATTCTCATTACTGCGACAGCCTCCACTGGAAAACTAAACTTGAGGAAGGATGCGAGAGACTTTACAGAGATCTCAGACACAACAGACGTCGTGGGCTGCATCTTCCCAGCCGTTTGGCAGCAGCCGCTCGGGCTTTTCCGCCGCGCTTCTTCGCCCCTCGCGGGCTGGGACAACCCACGGGGCTGGGGCTCCCTAATTTGCTGGCGTTCCTGCTTGGGGAATCTCAATCCTCCCCGTAAAAAGCCTGGGATGCGAGCTGTTACTCCTTAAAAACCTCTGACAAAATGCAACGTGCAACCGCCTGGCATTTGCGCTCCCACCCTCGCCTGCTTCTCTCCTCCCTGCGGGCAGCCCACGGGCATCGCTCCGGCAGGAGGCTGCTGCAGCCCGGCCCTGCTGCTCTAACGCTGTGAACAGCTCCAACGAGAGCCATGTCCTGCCTTGGAGAAGGGCCACAAGCAGCAAGGAGCAGCCAGCCACCGCTGCAGGTAGCATCACATCAGCCAGAGGTTGGGCTGGGCACTGCCATGCACCCCTGCCAGCCTCTGCACCCGGTTTGACAAGCACAGTCCAGCACCGCCGTCCACGTGCAGTCCCTCCTGGAAGAGATGCTTTCCAAAAAAAGCCTCAGACACCGGCTTTTTACATGGAAGACCTCCACAACAATGTCTGAGATATCTACCTGGGTATGAAATGATTGTAAAACCCAGGCTTTCCTTCTCTGAGCAAAACTCATCCAACCGCACTCGTTTCTCACCGTGCCTTCATCGAGCTGAAATTTAACTTGTAAGGGAAAGGCACAAATCTCATCCGGGCATGAGAGGCAATGGGAACCAACTCATGTTCACCTGACCAGCACTGATGTCAGTGAATGACCAGGTTTCCAATTCACCTGAAGCTTCCCCAACGTTTTTTGACAGAGAGCACGTCGGAGTTGAATCACCCTTAAAAGTCTCCCCCGTGACGCTCAGCTTCCTCGTACAGATAAAAGCTCTGCATCTCCGCCGTCAGACGCTCCCATGGAAATCGTAGGGCAGCGCCTAAATCCATCTCCAGGGGAGAGCCACAAAATAAAATTCGATCTGGTTGGAAACCACTATTTAAGACAAACACACCCCTTCCAAGGCCTCTCGAGCGAGGTGTCTGAGGTTGTGCTGTATTCCCTGGAGCTCGCCCTCGCTCACTACCAAGATGAACAATTTCTGAATTCCCGACCTGAGATTCTCGGTGACAGATATCTAGCTTTCGTGCCTACCAATACAGTCACCATGCGGTTCACCATCACGCGCTGCTTCACAGAGCCCTATGTGCACGGAGATGGGCAGTGAAAATCAAAACAGAAGTAGCACAGAAGTGTTATTTCCGGGGCTGGTGTGAGAATTATTGCAGCTACCACTAAGGCTAGGAGCCAAAAAGGAGTCTCAGGCACAAAGAAGTCTTCAAGTCAACAGGACTTGGAGGTGGCTGGTTTCCCCAGGCATATGGCTACACCTGGAGTGAAGCAGCACCAGCATTTCATCCCGAGGTGCCTAACTACTTCTGAAACTAAACATTTCCCATAAGGAACTCCAAAGAGCTTACAGCCCTTCTGCAGGCTGTATCCAGAGCTTAACTGAGCTGAAATACCAAACAACCGGGAGCTTAAAATCACGCTCCCAAGTGCCTGTTTCGACATCACAGGGGTGCAGGAACCTAACTTTGGTTTTCCTGTTACTGAAAGTGCTTGCCTAGGGCACCGGGCTCTCAGCTATGGCTCTGGGACAACTATTACATTCTGTTCTAATAAAGTGCACGCTCTCAGGAGCAAACTCCCCAGGATGACTCCTTTGCTTTGGCACAAATGGACTCATTTGGTTGAGATAAAAGGATGTTCTCTTGCATCACTTTCATTTGATTTTTTTTTTTTTTAAAGATAGAGAAACAGTTAATTTTGCTAAATGAGTGCTCTGTTGCCATGACTTCACTGCAGACAAACACAAAGCCATCAAGCTCCTTTTCTCTGGGCGTTGTTTTTTTCAAACAGGTATTTGATTGCCTGTATTTTCTTACTTCTTTTCCCAACATCTGGATTTCCAGCAACATCCCCCAGCCATGCAGATTCATAAGGGCTATACCTGCTCATTTAGAGAGATTTCTGCACATATTTGTGCCCTCACAATTCATCTCTGCCAGATGTGCCACCATGACTTCTGCGACTCCAGCTTGCAGGACGCTGCTGCCTACAGCAGCAGGCAGTGAATCTCTCCAAAGGAAACCCAAAGTTTATGGGATTGGTCCCTGAAAGGCAGAATTCCCACCAAGGACTAAAGGATGGCTCCATCCCACTCACTGGCGACCCAGACTGTTACCAGAATTTTGCCCCAGTCTAAAACCAGAAGCCTCCCACAATTACGAGTCCTTCCCAGTGCCTTGGTTTCCCAGCCAGGTGAAGACTGTGTGTACATGTCATCTGCCTCTGCGGGGAGTTGCGACACTGGCCGAGTTAATATTCACGAACTACACTGGGGATTAAAAATATTATTAGACTTGACTGAGGTAGACGCTTTTTTCTTCTTTCTTTCCTTTTTCCTTTTTCTTTTTTTTTTTCCCTCTAATGTTTGCATTGAATAGACAGACTAAGCAGAAACAGCATTTGTAGCCTGCAGCCATTATCCTAGTAAATGGCTTATTACAGCACGCAGCCTACCCACTCACCTCCAGCCTGTCTCACTTAGAGGCAGGTAGGTGGAAGCGCTGCTCATTCCTGAGAACTTTCCTTTTTACTCTCTCTGCCTGATGGAGACTCTCGATAGCCGGGCTCACAAGACAGGGATTAGGATATAAATGCTTCAGTAGAAGCTTGTTGTTTGGTACCTATTTATGACAATCACAGAACAATTAATTACTTCCTGGCTAAGACTAATTCCCGTCTCTTCCAAAGAGGTGGGGGAGCTGGGGGTAAGGAATTGTCTCAAGACTTTTGATTTCCTGATGAGTCACAGCAGATCCACTACAACGCGCTCGATACTTCAGTCAGGCTGTTTCTCATCAAGGTATATTCAATACATTACCAAGATGTGGAGCGTGCTATTTTAAGGGCTCATTTCAGGCCCTGTAGGCATAATGCTGCTTCTGAACGTGCGTTTGGTCCCGGACAAGGCAGACTCACCTCCTGCTCCACCGCCCCTTCCCACACCCCCCCATAACCAGAGATAAACAAACGCTGCAAGAGACAGCAAACCAAGAGCCGTACACTCGGTGCACTGATTTTCACAACACGCAGCCCTTCAGTAAGTAGCCCTCTCTCCTACTTCATTAGTTCATTCCCTTCCCTTTGGCAATGAAATTACTTATGTGACAGCAGCATCTGACAAGAAGAAAACATTCACAGACTGCGCGGGTTGCAACATGTCCGCAGCGTCTTGCTTTCTTCGTTCTAGGGCCAAGAATCATACATTTATTTTTCTGCCCCGGGGAGCAACTCGGCATCCCTGTACGAATCCTCAATTGTCCCCAGTTCCCACGCCACCCACTCACAAGCTCCCAGGCTCCGTAAGGCAGGCGGGAGCCACCTTGCCCAACCTCTGAGCAGCAACGCAGGTTTTGGGGACCGCGGCAGGTGCCCTCTGGTCCTCATTAATTCCTTTATTTAACGAACTGTTAGACGTAATTTATTGTGTCGATTGGGCAATTGATCCCTGGCGGGTCCTTTGAGTCCACAGCAGGTTGCGTTCTGCATCTGCCTGACTCCAGAATGTGTAAAAAAAAAAAAAAAAAAAAAAAAAAAGCATAGCCATGATAATAAATGTGCTCAAGACCGTAACGTATGGGTGACAAGGACTGGGTACCAGAGACAGACAGCCATGCTCTTGCTTTTTGAGTCACTAGCATGCCATCACAGACTTCGGCTGCTCTAAGAGCAGCCACTGCCCAGACACCACCTCAAGGCTATGCTGGAGCTCCTTATTACCAGAGGTTTTCCCCATGGCACAACCGGACTGTGCAAACAGTTTCTGTGCAAGCAGCTGCAGTGCCAGTTTCTGCCAAGCCCATGCTAATTGCGAGCGATTCCAGTTCAAAAGCTCTGAAGCCAGAAAGTATTTCGGTGACATGTAACCCAGCTCTCATCTGTCACCAGCTCTCCAGCGGCGAACAAATCTGCAATCAGCTATGAAAACCTGTCAGTGTCTCTTCTTTCCTCCTCCTTGGAAACACTTCTGTGCAAATTCTGATTTTATGCAGCTCATTTTTGATCCTCGCGACGTTTTCAGACCGTCAGTGTAATTGGATTGCCAAAGCAACACAAAGGTGTGGCCATGGACGTCCCATCGAAGTCGATAGATTCTCCAAGCCTTAGCAGCTCCTCAGGTGCTACTTTAAAAGTATCATCACCTCTCCTTGGATCATGTTCATCTAAAAGCCTCAAGGCACCTTAGAGATATTCAACCAGCTTCACAGAGACTCCGTGAATGCAAACAGCGCGTGGTCAAGGATCATTTCACATGGCCAAGTTTGATTTGGAAGACCCAAGGAAGGAAATACGCTGAGCTGTAGGTTTAAAGCACGGCAAATCTCCTCGAGTAGGCTCTGTTAGTCAGTCACCTTAACCAGAAGGAGAACGCTCACGCTAATTTTATGTATTTCCATGAAATACACTATCACCTCAGTTTGGGTGTTTACAGGACAAGCAGTGGCATTCACTTTGAGCTGCAAGGGACAGAGCAGCACAGCTCTGTGTGCACGTGAATCCACGCCGGGAATTTCAGCGCCTGCTCTCTCTGTTTTACAGTACCCTTGATAAAGTCCCTTCATCACATTTGGGCTGGACTAGCCAGCATCTGCTTCCAACCAGATCCGAAATGCCTGCTCGACTGTGCAGCTCTCTTCTTCAGGCAGCAACCAGCTCCTTTAAAGAAAGTGTGAGGTAGCAGAGGGGATCATGAGCTGATGGCCTCTGCCATGCCACGGAAAAGCACCCGTGGAGCCACTGCCTCGGGGCACAGTGCAAGCAACTTTCCTAAAAACTTGTGTTGTGAGCAAAGGAAAGATACAGGACCATATTAAGAAAGATGACAAAAAGAACTTCAAAGGAATTCTAAGTTCTCCTTTTTTTGGACAATAGCATATGGCTCCGACAGCTCAAACAGACAAATTATCAGATTCGGGCTCATCTTGTTTTCTTAAAATGTGTAAGCCCGGGATTCTCCCATGCCAGGCAGTTAAGTTCCCATGCTTTCCCGAAAAGCCACTTGGAAAGTTTCTAAATGCAGAAGGAGAAAAATAATCCAGCTCGGTCCACGCCTGTGTCTCCCTCTCCTCCCATTAGCACATGGGGAGAAGGTTGGCTTGGAGCAATACACCATTTCCATTTGAATATGAATCACTCCTCTGGTGAGAAAACAAAACAGAAGCCCATTTCACACGAGCCTTATCTAAAGACATAATGAAAACCGACACATCTAACAGGAGCAATGGAAATAAAGCACGGTGAAAATACCAGCTCAGACAAACAAACAACAATACTTTCTGTCCCAAAGGGTCCCAAAGCAGTGTACAAGCTCACAGGGGCAGGAACCACTCCAGCTGCCACCGAAATGTCGTCACCTCTGGATGGTACTCGGGCAGCACCGCCTGGAGCTCACGATGGAGGGAAGAACATCATCGACCTGAATCTGAGTGAGAGCATGATCCTTCTGGGGGAACTGGACCACTCTCCTGGAAAGTGGAAGCTGGTTTGATTTTGATTCATATAATTCAAAAATGGCATTACGTGGGCTGAGCACCTCGCACACACGATGCCATAGTAAGCAGCGACTGGCTGGAAAAAGGATGGAAATCAAACCTGTGTATTCTGGTGCTCTCCAGCTTCTCGTCCAAAAGGTTACAAAAATAGCAGTGAGGTGGGGGATTGAAATATATGAATCTGCCTGCAGAGTACAAATAAATTTCTTACTGTCCACAGAACGGAGGGAGCAGGATTCCCTGCCCCTGGTTCAACTGCTGGCTTCCCGTGGAGTTTAGGGCAAGTCACTTTTCCTTTCCCCAGCTCGGCCTTCCCCTGTCCTACAAGCACAGTGATATTCCACCACCATTAGGAACAGCCTGGAAGAAGGCAAAGTATTACTATTTAACATTGCTACTGAAAAGCCATTCTTCAGAAAGCAGCAGGTCTTGTCTCTCTCCAGGTTTGCTGAAGCCCTGACCGAAGCACTGCTTTCACCCTCTCCTTTCCCACCAGCACAGCTCATGCTGTCACCTCCCTGGAGGTGGCGGTGGCCTCTTGTTCCAGCACTGTTCAACAGAGACACAGCCCAAACTCAGGCCCTTTGCATGCTACCGAAATACAGGCAAACAAGACATTCAGAAATCCTTCAAGAAAGAGGCCCTGAGCAACCAATCTGCACGTTTCCAGCACTAAATGTTTGCTTCTCCTCCTGGCAGCATCTGGAGGCTTGCAGAGTATTTACCTGCATCTTGGCAACAGCTATTTAAACCTACAAACTCATCAACAATTCACCTTGACTCAAAGCAATGGTTTTCCTGAGTGCTGAGGAAAAAATGAGCAGAATCATCTTTTGTTTTTTCTCTTTTTTTTTTTTTTTTTGGCAAATTTCTGATAAAGCTTTTCTGAAAGGAACTTACTTAATCTTTTCCCACATTGCATTCTGTATACAGTTGCCATTGCAGAAACAAAACAAAACAAAAAACTTTGTGCACAAATGCACACGAATCAGAGAAAGGTTTGGCCCGCTCTGCCTGAAACAAATGCCAACCTCCTCTTTTACTGGCTCAGCGGCAGCGACCCAAAGCCAATACGTTCTTAGCATTTCTGACAGGCTGACTTTTGGAGGAGTTTGTGCAAGTTTGTCTTCAGTGCCTTGGGACTGCACGACAATTCAAGGGAAAATTCCCTTAAAAGGAACGTGCACGGTGATGCTTCGATGCTACCGAGCTGGTTCCCTGTAGAAGTGACCTCTCTCCAACCATGCAGTCATGTTCTTGCAAGCTGGAGGCTCCCCCTCATTTTGGTTCAAATAGAACAAATTCATTTCTTTTTATTGAGAGGGGGGAAAAAAATCAACAAATCGATAAACACGAAAGGAAAGTTACAACGAGCTAAACATGATTTACAGGTAAAGTGAATTGCCAGGGGATTCAGGCAAAGATTCATCGCTGATTCATCAAACAAGTCATTGAGATGTCTAAAGAACAAGCCATCAAGAGAAGTCCCTCTTCCTCTCCACCTCGTATTATTAGTTACTGTTGGAAGTGACCTTTTCTGCAAATCTCTCGACCACTCTGAAGTGCCAGAGACTTCAGGAAGCGAAAATTAGTTCTTAAAGGAACTAAAATGCTTCAAAAACGTTTTATTAAAGGTTGCATCTTGCTTCTCTCTCTCATCCCTTCCCTTGGGCATTTAGGATGAACTACCCGCTACAGGAAAACAGCCACTGTGCAGTTCTAGCTGAGAATCCCCATCTCCTTCTAAAACGCTCTTCCAGCATCCAGCCCAGGACAGCGATGACACGGATGCTCATCATGTTGTAGGAACCAAGGGATCGATTGCGAAGCTGCCTGATGCCACTGGAGTGAGCCAGCAGCAAAGCCAGGAGGAGAATCAAGGAGCCTGGTCCATCCGCTCTGCCGGCAGCCTCGGGAAGAGCTTATCTGGGGAGCTGGCATCGCCTGCAGCCAGCAGAGATCTCGCCTGGCTCCGGAGTCTGCTCAGCCCGGCAGAAGAGTAGGAGGTGCAATTGCTGGCAGGAGCAGGCAGAGCAGCAAAGCTGGTGGAGATCATAAATGAAACAGTGTTGTAAAACACAGAGGTGAGCACAGACCGACACTCACCTTCACAGTTCCCCCACAGACAAGCACACCACGCTAGACTCTGAAAGCTTTGAAACGCATCCAGCCCTCGCTGTGTTGATCCAGGAACCTCATTCGTATGCGTGTTTGTTCTCACACACAAACATGGCAAGTTTTTAAGTCGCACACGTTCTGCACATGTCCCGCAGGCTCACACAAGTTACTTGGGAAACCTGGTCTTAAATGGGATTGTAAAACCAAAGGCAAAAGGTTACAGATAAAGACAAAGACCACAAAGAGCCACAGGTGCATTTAGGTTGGAAGGGAGCTTTGGAGGTGCCCAACACAAAGGTTCCCCAATATCCCCAATTTCCAGAGGATTGTTTTCTTAAAATAAGATATGCTTAAAGAAACTGAGCATCCAAAAGTGATTAGTCACACGAAAACATAGGCTAGACTCTCTTCATTTCATATCACTCCAGACTGGAAAGTTTTCATCAAGGCTATAATATATTCCGTTCCAGAAGAACAATTAGGGGGCATTAGACAGCCAGTTGTAACTCAGTATTAAAAGGCCTTGCAACTTATCAGTATGTGCTGTGCCTTTAAAAGTTTCCAAAAATGACGGTCTTTTTTTGTGCATGCTGGAATATTCAAGAGCATTTCATATCTATTCTCATATCAAGAAAAGAGCAATTAGATCAATAACGAAACAGGAGTGCTCCCTTTTACTTTCTGTGGTTTGCAAAGAGGTTCATGTTTCTGTGTGAGCACAGCTCTTGTTTTAGTGATGTGAAAGTGTGGTTTGTGCGATACCCAGTTTCTTCTAATATTTGAGTTTCTGTTGTTATCTACCTACAATTTACAGTAAAGTATCTTTTATTCTCACACCCCTCAATCTCAAAATTAGACCGATTTTCCCAACAACAAGATTTTATTACCCCGTGTAGACCTTTTACAAATACTGGAAAGCTTGCCGACAACACGCTCCTCGGTAATACAGCATGAGTTCACAGAAGAAGGCATCAGCGTTACCATGCCTATCTATGCGTGAGGCTGTGTATACAGACACATAAAGAAGAAAGTAAATGCCTTTCTTAGGGGAAAAGGACTGATTTTGGGTTTGGAAAAACAACTAGAGATGGGATGCAACCCATGACAGGGGTCCCGGGGCTTTCCACGCAGTGGGTGAAGATCACTGAGCAACATTTGAACCTCTGTTTCCGTATCACTGTTGTGCTATTTGCTATCATTAGATTATTATTTTCAAAAGTTATCAAAATATTTAGAACTGGTTTTGTTTTTTTGTTTTGTTTTTATTTCTGTTTGTGCTTGTGTTTGGTTTTTTTTGTCCCTGCTGCAAAGCATGAATCTAATTCTTGTAATTTAAACAAAAATTTCTTAAGAATTCTTTTGAATTGGAAGGACACTGCCAGTACTGCAGATGGATAATCTGCTGGCTCCAGCATCAAACAAAACCATGCCATTTATAGCATTTTGACTCTCTATACAACAGATGAGAGCACAGATATTTGAGCCAGAAAAATTCATTTTCCAGATAGCAGTTTACAGCCACGTGCTCCACTCCAGAATTCTCAACTGTGCCGTTTCTGTGGCTCTCAGAGAAGTGTGCCTTTGTCAAATATGCTGAAGGTCCCAAAGAGAGACGTCACCTTCTGCTACAAAACAAACATCAAGCCGACAACAGAAATAGTCAGTATTCTGGTTGTTTTGATATTTCTGCAGAAGAAGAGAAAATCACCAAGAGCAATCTTTTCAGCCCCATGGCAAGCCATCTGACGAGCTCTGCAGTCTGAACCTGCAGGGTTTGCTAAGGAGACTCCATTTTGCAGTGCCGCACCTCTCAGGACTAGCCTAGGAGCCTGTATACGAACATTTTTAATGGTCAGAACATTGCCATGCCCTCTGTGGCATTGATTTAACTCCGTGGCCTAGCAGTGCATTACCTCCAGCTGCTTTGACTAGGATTAGTTCAGGAAGCCAGGACACAAATGTCCAAGCCCCTTGGTGCATCTTGCACACACCCAGGCAGGACTGGATTTCGGCCAGCTTGCATAAACCCTGGTGGGATTAGCCAACGTTTGAGAGGTTCCTTTACAGGACAGGTAAGAAGGTCAAGAGCTGCCGCGTAAAAAGGGACGTGACGGGTGTATACACTCCCCAATGAGGCACATCCCTCCACCCATTACAGCCAGTAACGGAGATGTGTAAGAGCACACAGCAAAAGCCATTACAACCGAGGCCATGGAAATTAAAGTGGCAAATATATCATCATGCAGTGAATTGATCTGATTTTGTTGTCAAACATGCCCAAAAGGACTTGTTGGGAAGAGAAGCGCCAAGAAGAACTGTAAGAACATCGCTTACTTGGTTCTAAGCTAGAGCAGAACTGCCAAAACCCTTCAGTTTCGTTCCTTTGGATTCCCTGTGAATTGCCCCAGAGCCTGGGAAATGGCAGTAGCCCGATCTGCACCAACATGAGGCACTTTAAAACTTGCTTTTTGACTGTTTGGGCAGTGCTCAATAAAACCAAGACACGGCGCGCCCTGCCCAGTGAGGTGTTGTCACCGCGGGCAGCTGTAACCCAGAACGCGCCGTTTGATCAGACGTTTGAATTAAGGGTAGGCACTGAACCAAAAGTATTCTTATAAATCAGTGTTGTAGTAGATCACAGTGACCACGGAGCTCGAGCATGCCAAGTTTAAAGGACACTTGGTTTACCCACTGCTACCTCCACGCAGGAGACCTGACCATGCCCACCTTCCAAGCCCCTCCAGACCCAGGGCTTTCTCCAAGTCTGATGAGATTGCACATGTCCCAAAGAATGAGCCCACAAAGACAGAGTTGATACAGTAAACAGACCAGGGAAAGAGCGTTGTTTGTTTTAATGCAAGCTCCCTACACACCTTAGAAAAGCCAGCAGCCGGCCTGTCTCTCACCAAAACACCAGAAAAGGGCTCGCGCTGCTGCTGCAGCTTAACCCCCTGCTGGGAACGGCTCCAAACGTCTGGATGGAAACTAATGTGAGACTAAAACTTCTGCTGAAGTCATTCCACTCTGAGACAGCTATCGGGAAGCGAGACCTACCTCCAACCAACCACCTCCTTATCAGAAGAGACTCTGGCTTGCAACGCAGCACCTGCTAGTGCCCTTACCTGGACATGTGGCCACCAGAACGTGGCAGGAAAGGCAAGCTCACCAACCACCGGACACCAACTGATGACCTGAGCAGGATTTGGACCACTGCAGATGGGATGAAGAGTTTTCTTCCCATCCTCCAGTCCCTGCCGAGTGCCCGCACACCCTCACCCCCATCCCAGCGATAGCAGCGCCTGGCGTCAGCTCACAGCGACCTTGGTGGGAACGATAACTCTTGCCTCTCTAAGCAAGAATTTGGAAGACCAACTTTTATTGGACAGATATGTCTGGCTGAGATTTGTGATCAGATACAGCGCACGCTACAGTATGTGACCTGGAGAAATATTGCCATCAGCTAACTACAGCACCGATTTCTCTCTTCCCCGTCCTTCATTAGCCTCAGAAGCTGGCCTTGCCAGCAGCAGTCATGCAAGCACAACAAAGCACTTTAATGATGAGCCCCACCATGTTCTGTATTAATTACTGTATCTGGTAGTAAGCTGTTGGTTATAAATTGTATTTTGGTAAGCTGTCCTTTCTCTGACAAGCCAGTTGCAATGCTTAAGGTTGCACGGAGTCCGCGGGTAATACCCCAGGAGCCCTCACTGCACCCAAAACTGAGCCAAAACGACCTTCAGGAGGCTGGTGTGGGGCCCCTTTCCTACACACCCCAAGCTGAAGCTATCATCCCATTACACTGAGCGCTTTAAAGGCCAGCTCCAAAAGCTGAGGTGCCAAAAACAGCAGCAAGGGTCCTTCAAAGGTGCCCCAGCACTTCTCTGGGCAAGAGCAGGGACCAAGGCAAAAGCAAGTGCAGGGTTCAGCAACAGAGCCTTTGCTGAGCTCCTTCCTCCAAGCAGCACTTTGGGGTGAAGCTGCAGCTAAACCCTGTGGCACTCATTCCCAAAAGCTAAAAAATAAAAAATTAGAATTAAATTAAATAAAGGATGAGTAAACTGTAGCCTATTGCCTTTGATAGCTTTCTGACAAAAAAGCATTTCTCCTCCAAGGTTCTACCTTTTTGTGTAGTAGATGGTAAGTGGATGCCTCTATTTTGTGCTCTGCAGTTGAGTGCAATACAAGGAGAGCGTGCTCATATACACAGAAAACAATTTTCCAGAAATGCTGCAGTATTACAATGTTCTGCAAGATAAAATAGCAGGGTAGTGATCTCCAGAATATCTCAGAAATCAGAAGAGAGGAGGATTTCTTCTACCTGGGATTGAAATTGTCAACTAGAATTCTTGTTCCAAAACCTCACATTCTTCTTTCCTTCTCTTATTTTGTTTCCATTTAATTCAGTGACATTTAGCTAGCAGAACAGCTGCTAACAAAGGTCTCCGAGAGGTGGAATTCCATTTTCTATATAAAGAAAAATGTTTTGGAGCAAACTGCAATTTGACAAAAATACATATTTAGCAAAATACATTTTAAAAAGTGGGGAATATATTGCTTTTTTTTTTGGGTGGTGGTTGTTTTGTGTGTGTTTTTTTAAAGGCAGCAAAAGATGCACTGCAGCTTATGAAAAGGATCCCCAGTTGTAGGAACGAAGATACAGCATTATTTTGGAACACGAATCCACGAAAACAAGGAGGAGGGAGGTGCCCGTTCAGAAACTTCATCCCCTATGCCGGAGAGGGATGTGAAGCCCTGTGGCATCCCTGCAAGTTACCAATTAGAACTGCTTGCAGCAGTCCAGGGTTTGGTCTGGTTCTTACCCCACTGGTGGCAGATGGCGCGTGCTATTCTTAAATCTTTATTTCCAGCTTACAACAGTAATTGTATGAAAACTTCTGCCCTTGGACAACATCACTATCTTTATTTTGGGAAAAAGCAGAAGAAGCCTTGTAGTTGAATAACTTTCCTATTTTAACAATTAAAAAAAATATATAAATCTAACATACTTCTCCTAATTGGAAACACACAGAAAATAGGATATGGATGTATTAGTTAAAGGTCAATGCACATTTAGCCACCTCTTTCGAAACTTACAATATTCTCGTGACAGCCATAAAAGCTGCTTTGAATTTTAGTTCCCTAGAAAGTAAATATAAGGAATCCCAAAGCCGTAACCACAAGTGCCACAGCTCTTAACACTGATGTCATACCCAGCTTAATGTGGACTGCAGCAGCCAGTATGGTAAAGCTTCAAAATCGCCTCCTCTACGGTATACGGGAAGAAAACAGCAATTATCCCTCACCCGAGAGCCCCCGGGCATGTACCACAATGCCTTCATTTGGGGCAGCATTAACAGCAGGACGGGTTTTGTCCCCCAGCATGGGGCACGGTGGGGCTGGCGGCACCGTTTACAGCATCTGCGAGAGCCAAGCAGCTCAGGCTGCCATACGTTTTATTTCCTTTCGCAACTGTTCCTTCTAGCTCCAACTACAAAGCAAAATTTCATTTTCTTTAGGAACCGGTTTACTTTCATTTGCACCAATTTGTTTTTGTATCAATTAGCCAGGGCAAAGGGGTTGCCTTTCAGAGCCCTTTCTGGTACATTAGACATACGGGGACGCCGTAATTAAAAGATGTCAGGCACGGTCTCTCCCGATGCATTGATTTCTTACTACTTAGGAAACACTCAGGGAGAGCACAATCACCCCTGACTGTCAGGGGTCTTCATAAAATCCATAGGCCTGGATTTCCAGAAACTGCTAATCACTTCGGATGCTGAGAAGGGGTAAGGCAGAATCTGAGTTAGGGAAGCAGAGGAAATCTCTTACTAATTCTAACGCCGTCGTGTACTTCAAAGGCAGCTTACAGGGCTGCAGAGCCGGACAGCCGGAAGACTTCCAGAGTAAGGGGCCAGCAGGAAAAAACCCTCCAGGACCCCAGTCCAGAGCCACATCGAGGGAGACGTGAACACCCTCCCTAAGCCCAGAGCACCTGCACCCTGCAGCGCCCATTTGATTATTTTCATCGCCCCCTCCTTGTACTCAGGACTGTGCAACAAACAAACCACACGAGACCAAGGCTTGTGCGAAGCCAGTTCAAATAGCTTCATTTCCCCTATAATAAATCCCCCAACACACACCCCACAAATAAAAAGCACAGAAGGAAGAAGACAGTTCACCAGCACGACAGGCAACGTTGCTGAACATTATTTTAGTTTTGCACAAGCAATAAAGCATTTTTCACTATGCACAAAGGATCAAACCCAAAACTGGCTACCCAAAACTGCCTGCTCCTACCCACCACAGGAGACCAATCCCAGATTTAAAGGAAAATCCCCTTTCTTTGGTTTGCTGGGTGATGCCCAGTCTCTTTGGAGAACGGCACTTAGGCGGGGCAGCACGTGTCAACACAGGAGGGCAGAGGGAGGAAAGGTTCTCCATGAAAGGCAACAAACCAATTATTTCAAACTTATTCCAAACCAATACCAGTGGCAAACTGTGACAGCTCTCTCTGTACAAGCAAGAAGTCAGAAGACAACCCTCTTCGGTGTCTACCTTAAAAACACTGCCCTGTGCAGGCATCAAGGCAACTCAGTGATCTGGTCTAGGACACAGAGAGATGTTTGGCAGAGAGGTGAAGGAAGCAAAGCCTGGTCTGAAGCAATACCAGAGGTAAGCAACGCCAGAGGTCCTGCACCACCACCCACCCAAGGACACTTCTACCAGCAGCCCAACGTCTGCAGACGGCACTTAGTGAGTGCCTTTCCCACTGGAAACCTTACTGTTCAGATTTCCACAATGATAACACACTACAAAAGGAAAATCACTAGAGGAGGACACCCAAGAGTTTCCAGCCAGAACACAACACGCCTTCAGCGAGGCCTTTGATTTCCACAGGCACACACTGAGGTTGTTCTTCACAACAAAGAACAGCCCGGCTGTTGCATAACTAACCTTAGGCTGCGTTAGATAAGTCATGCCTTCTCACAGATCAACTGACCTTAAATAATGTCCCCAGTGTATTCAGAGCCAATAGGTTTCTCTTTTAGAGCTCAACTGACAGGTCTTCTCTCCTTCCAGCTATTTCTTCAGAAAGGCACACAAAGGAGGTTTCAAGAGAAATCTCATGCTTACTGTTCCAAGAGCAGCTTTCCAGGCCAAAACCGAAGCACAAGATCTCAGCTCCAGATTCACATCTCCCTTTGAAGGCTTCTTCCACGCTTCATTTCAAAACAGCAAGTGAGAGCTTTCGCAGGACTGAATGGAGATTGAGGAGGATGATAACTGGAAAACCCAGGATGCATTGGGAAATTTTGCTGCAGCTCCGCCACTGAATCGAGGCAGAACCAAACCAGGCAGGCATGCCGATGAAGCACCGCTTTGTACTCGGGGCAAGGCAAAACAAAGGCCTGGTGATGAGGGGCTCTCGCTTGTCATGCAAGGGTCAGCAGCAAAGGCAAATTCCACCGTGGCATTTCCGTTCTGTCACCCAACCCATTACTAACAGCAGATACAGCAGGGTCTTTCATTGCTTATCCAAAAAGTGCCATTTATCGTAGCAGTGCAGCATCACCCCACTGCCACGTCTCACCCGGGAGGTGGGAAATCCATCCCCACCCCGAGCTAAAGCCACAGCATGCTGGCACAAGACCACGCTGCAGCTGCATGGGCAGCAGAGCCTGGTCATTCCCACCACGGTGATGTAAAAGAGCAGATGAGGTTTTTTACATCATTTCTCCGTTGTTTCTGGGTTCAAGATGATGTGGTAGCTCTGCAGCAGCTTGAGAGGTAGAAGCACTGGGGGACGAGATAGAGACGGTGTGAAAGCTGACAAGCACGGCTCTGCACCGCTCCTGGAAAGTTGTTTTGTTGCCCAAGCAGACGTCTGTGCATTCCCCACTGGTGGGAGCGATGGTTTAGAAGTGAAATGTTCTGCAAAGCAGGGCGATAATCCTTCGGGAATGCAAGTGCCAAAACAACTGGCTGGTGAACCTGCAGCGAAGGCAGAGGCACTGAAAGCCTGGCTATTTTCTGACACCGGTTAAGTTGTCATACATCCTCCACTTGAGCAACAGTTTTCCCACGTATAAACCAGGGCCATTAAGGTTTCCCTTCATGCTGCATGTCGCTCCGTTCATTCAACTGGTGCTTGATGGGAGCTCTGGTACCAGGGCAGACGGAACACACAGCCAGCAATTCCCAAACCCCTTCCCATGGAGCACTTGAGGACAGGAGCCCTGCCTCACCTCTTGTGATCAGCCAGACCAGACTTCGTTGATAAAGCTCTGCCATACAAAGCAGCCATGCTATTTCCTATATCAGCCATCATCACCTCTCGCTGTAACTGCAAGAACCCAAATTTGCAGGGATTGTTTGTGCCAGACAGCTCAATGGCCACAGAGGAGCTTTCTAGTAAACCGAGCCCTGAATGCTAAGCAAAGGGCTCACAGAGCCGAGTTACTGGAATCTATTCCTTCTGCATTAGTCAGCATATATGAATACATCCTCTTGCTTCATTAAATTTTAATTGGAGTACATGTGAATAGGTTTTACTGGTTACTTTACCAAAGGGAGCCTGAGTACAAGGTGTTCACATGAAAAGCTAGAAAGCAGCATCCTTTCTAACTTTTCTTTCTGATTTTTTAAAGATCCATTGTTGATTTCTTCAGGTCAGTTAACATTTTGGGGCTGCTGCAAAGAACCATGAAAAACAGCCACAAAGTGCAAATAAAGCACTTTGGAGGGAAACCGGACACAGATCATTAACCCTGTGTTCCTCGTTATTATCCAGACAAAAATTAAATGCAAAATCCCCGAGCAGCTGTTGCATTAGCTAGTTGATTGGTAGTGCTAAGCACAATGATTGCTTTGCTGCTCTGGGTCATGCATGTTTGGGCTGGACTGTCTGGAGTTTCATTATTTTAAGCGTCCTTAGGTACTCTGAAACCACAGCAGATTTGAACCTATAAAGAAATCCTACTTGTAAACTTTGAGATTTCCTTGGTAATTGCCTTCTCTTGTACTTGAACACAGACGTTTGTTTGTTCACACACACTTTTCTTTAGCTTAGGGAGACTTTGCATGTACTTGCTTGCCTACCTAGAACATGACAACCATCTCCAGAGCTCCTTCTTTATAAAACACGGGCTGTTTGACCAGATTCTCAAGTCCATAAAATCCACATGGTCAGTACAGCTTGAATTGACTTACAGCTGTTTACACCAGCTGAAAATCTACCAGCAGAGCAACTCCACTGCTTTCTCCTTCTTCTGCACCCCAGCCTGCAAGAGGCACCGCTGGGGATGGGGCTTCAGCATCTGACCGCACGAGAAACAAAAGGCGGCTGTGTTGTTCTGCCCGGCACTGTTTGCTAAGTGATTCAGGAAAAAAAAAAAAAAAAAGAAATTGCAGCAATTTAAAACCACAACAAAGAACTTACCGGACTACTCCTGCACACTTGCTTAGAAGTGTATATTCTGCAGGGTGATACGTTCTGGCAGTCTGGGACTCTGACACTTTCTATGGCAATGTCCTAATATTAGAAAAATCTGGTCATAAGCTAAAAATGTTACCAAAATAGCATAGGATCATAAGTTACCAGCTGAGTCAGAACGCGATCTGCTACTTGACTTTTATACTATTTTATTCTTTTGGAAAAAAAATAAATCAGGCACATCACACTTTTTTTTTAAACAGTTTGTTTCTGCCATTGCTTGTGAAGGAGAATGAGCCTTTGTAGGAGGGAATTTCTTGTGTGCTACCCAGAAAAGTTATCCAAAATGGCAGAAATCAATCTGCAAAGGAGCAAAGGACACAGATCCACTCATGTACCATAGCCGTGTGTGTAGCAAGTCTTTCACCAAGAACGCTGGTCCTCTTTGCGCAAGGTCTACAGGGCAGGAGGCTGCCTCTTGCTTGTGGATGTACAAGGAGTCCTCAGTAACAGGCTCAGAGATCACGACGGGATTGTACCTGGCAGTACAGTGGCATAAATACCAAGAATCTTATGCATTCAATACAGCCTTTACCATAAAAGCATTTCATTTGCATGCTGTACTTGTAAATCATCGGTAAATAATTAACAGACAGTATGAGCATGTAACAGAACTGAGTCGCAGGTGTTGGCTAAGGAAAAATGCTATAAATGGATATGTCATAGTAATAAGCAGCCTGTTCACCTGTTAGATGCAGAAATTAATTACACAATTTAGTTTTCATAAATTAACCCCTGACACCCGGAGCCTTACTAGAAAGCACAGCCATATTCTTTCTCTGTTGTTTATGCCCATTAATTTTCCTCCTTTCACAGATCTGATAGATTCTGAACGAAGAAACCATGACCGTCGCCTGTCTGCCAGGCTCTGGTTTGCTGGGGAGAGCTCGCAGCCAGTTCGTGGATCCAGCGGAGGGAAGGGGCAGTGGGAGCCAGGGAGCCCTGCCCTGCACTCCCTGAGGGAGCTGCTGGCCTCACTGGCTGCAGCAGCCACAAGGGATTTGAAGAAGATGAACACCCAAACGTAGCCGAAAAGGAGACCCCCCTCTTTCCACGTCTCTTCAATTCCTTGCTCCTTCCTGACGCTGTTTGTGGCCTACAGGCTGTGTGTACATCACCGGAGCTCGGCGCAGAGCTCTCCAGGAGAAGCTGTAGGGCCGAGCACGGCACCACGCAGCTCAGCCCTCCCCTGCAGCCCTCCTGGCTTCTGTGGGATCTAAGGCAGCTTCACCTCTCAGCAGGCCTGAATGCACTCAGGCAATGGTGCAACTTCCCAGCTCTGAAACTGCCAAGGTTTTTGCACGCTTGGGCATCCTCTGCAGCGTATTTGTCTGTGAACGTGGCCTGAGCCCCCTCGATGGATGGAGATGGGGGGCTCTTCCTTCCCCATGGCGGGGTGGCCAGCAGCTCTCTCCAGCAGCCAAGCTCGAGGAGTTGCTTCTGCTGCACACACTTCCCAGAACAGCCATTTCCAGGCCTGCTTTCTGCAAACGTGGCCTAGGAGATTTTCCTACGTGAAGGCAGAGGAGCAGAAAGCAGACGATGAATCAGGAAATCCTCCTGTCAGGTGTCGTGCTGCGAGGAGGAGCAGAACACAGCTCCGCTATCAGACTTCTCCATGCTCCGTAAAACACCGACGACGTTCAACATCACAACATTTCAGCCCGAAACACACAGCTGCTTGAAGAGCAACATGCAGAAGCCTGCTAAAATGACGAGGGAAGGATGACTCTTCAGAGAAAAGCAGATGACTAAAAAGTTATTCAATCCAAAACAGTGCGCTCAGGGAAGTAAATTGTCAATGCCTTACAATTGTTAGCAACATATCCCTCGGAAAACATGCTGATCCTGGCTCATCTGCAGCTCTGCCTGCAAACAAAACCTAAAAAAGCCCTTTTCTAACAACAACTTCAGAATGTTTAAGCTCATTTCACCAAGTTTGTTTTGGTTTTGAATACAGTAATATACAAGCAAGGAATTCTTGATTTTTCCCCCCCAAAGTGCAGCTCCCATAAGCTTAAAAGTAAATGGGAGTGCTTTGCTTCCTGGGGTATGTAACTGGAACATTTTTCTAGCACCTAATAAAACATTGTTTGGTTGATACTAACCATTAAAATATGTGTTTCAAGTCATGTAATGTTCCCTGTGAAATTTGCCTTTTTGCTCCATGAAAAAAGGGCACTGAAAGGAATCCTGCAGCCATAAGGATCTCACTTATTTCATGGAAGTATCATTTTAAAAGCCCCACAACATGATCAAAGCATTGTCGAGAACAGATGTTCCAGGCTTTACAAATTCCAGCATAAGTATTTTTATGACATTTATCACTGCTAAATTCTTTTAGCCAGTTTTTTTCCTGCAAGAAGCATGCGTGCACTTCCATCCTCGAAGGAGCCGTGTCAATGCATGGCATCAGCTGCTGACCCTATCCCTCCCAGAACCCCTCAGGGGGAATTTGGTGCAGTACCTGTGCACTAGAGCACCCAGACTCCGGCTCTGGGCTGACTATTCATACAAACCCTCTCCCAAAAAGCTCACTGTTCCTCTCCCTTGACACCACACTACAATCACGTAGGCCCTCTGTAAGCCTTCTTCTTGTTGGCCAAGGCACACGCCACCATCCCTGGTGATGACACCACCACTGCCATGACCAGCCCCAACAACCTCATCTAACTTCGAAGCTAACCCTGCTTCGAGCCAGGGGCTGTACAAGAGACCTGCCAGCTCCTTCCTACCAAAGCTGTAAGAGGATTATAGATCTCTGGCGGGTGCTACGTGGAAATGCCCTCAATCACATCAATACCACAGAAAACACCTCCCCTGGTACCCCAGCTCTTCCTACAGATGTGGGATCCCTCTGCATGTGCACAGCACCTAGAAGGGGGCTTCCCTGGCCATGGTAGCAGGCACGCAGCACTACTGAGCTGCAAGGCTAGGTGCAAGCAGGAGATGCTCAGGGAGTTAATGTGTCGGACACTACTAAAGCCAGACGAGCAGAGACAGAAGCGGGGACCTGCAGGACTGCACAGGAACACGTTTCAACTGCAATTCAAATTACAGCCATGTTTCCCCTGTGACTGAAGTTCCCTGGAAGTTTAGCTCCCCACAGCTCGTTTCTGTGTATTCTATCTTCTTCCCAGGAACATCACCAAGCCCGCTGGTTGCTGAGAAAGTCTAAACATTGTGCAGGACTTGGCAGTTTTGTGAGAGTGAGCTATGTACCAACGCAAAACTCCCAACTACCCAGGAGTCTGAAATATACAGTTTCTCTCCATGTCTGAAGAATAACATGGGTTTTGGTACCCCCCAAAGAAAGGGGATCTGAAACAACCAACTCCTTTGAAATCTCACATATTCACAGAAGAGGGTGTTTGTGAAGAAGACCCCACAAGCACATCACTTCTCTAATATGTGCCCAGTTTAGTTTCACCTGTTTCCATGTGCTCCCTTCTCAATTCCTACAACCTGCTTGCACATCCTGTTTCACTATGAACATGAGCTTCTGCCCCGGGGCAGCGCTGCCTTCACTTCTCCTCGTGGGGTGAGCGGCGATAACAGTCAAACTGGGAGCAAAAATAAAAAACAGACACGTTTACCCCTCTCATTTACTGAAACAGCAAGCAGTGCTATGTCCACCATCATCCCTATAGTCAGAAGATGGAAGAGCAACTGAAAAGGTGGCACAAGCTAGGGGAGGTCTTCCAGAAGCAGGGAGGAGAAGAAAAAGGATGCCCAGAAGATACAAGAGGAGAGGGACCCCAGGCTTCAGTGACTGGGGGTGGGAAGTTGGGGATGCTGGAGGCAAACAGAGGTCTGAGGAGAGAGAGGGACAACCAAGAGTGCCTGTCTGAGGAAGTCAGGCAGAAGTTGGGAGGTGTGGAGGAGCCAGCTCCACACAGAGTGGTCTGAGAACACCCTCCAACAGCAAAGCGATCTGGGATGGAAAAGGCCACACGTTTCACTTGAATAAATACCACAGCTTGCCTGTCTCTGTCAGCTGCCACCTCACAGGACTGCAGAAGACTCATGCCTGCGTGTACCCACCCAACCCGGAGCACCTAGAGCAGACACGAGCTGAGCTGAACCACCCTCTGCAGGAGGCTCCATCAACTCTTTCACAGAAAGGCCAGGCCTCTGACTCCGGCAACATGTGACAAACTTGAGCCTCAAGAAATAATGGTTTCCAACAAGCTTTCTAAGGTCTGTCTCCCAATTCCCCAACTCCCAGAGCAGTCACGAAAGCAGCTGAACTGCAGTGTCTGAAGCAGGCAGCTCCCCTGCATCCACTGTGCATGGCGCCCATAGCCAACTACCTTCCTCTTGCCAAATTATTGTCTTTTCCTTGATGGACCTCTTCTTCTGAGGACTTCTTTCATTGTTTAAACCTCAAATGTTGTTTTCTTCTGTTTTAATGAGGTATATTGTGAGCTTATTTTGAATGTCCCTGGTAAATTTGCCCCCCCAAAATCTGCCTTTTGTTGCCAATTAAAATACACACATGAAATCTTGCCACGCTGGCCACAGTGACTGCGTGCACACACACATGTGCGTGCACAGGCAGGTGCTTGCACCCAGACACGTGCACATTCACATCTCAGCTACAGATCCTCTGGAGAAGACCTGTTCCCCAACTCGTCCTCAAAGGGAGAAGAGAAACAGTGGGAGCACGCAGCACTGTCGCGCAGCCACAGCACGCTCCTCTGCTCCGGCCTCGGCGAAGGCCAGCGCTGACAGCCACGTCCCGTGTCCCTGTGGGTCCCATCCCATCCCTCCCATCTGTGGGCACGTCCCTGCATAACCTCCGGGTTGTGGCACCGGCAGGGAGTGAGGCTGGGACACCTCCGGCCCTGCGCCGCGCCGCTGACACCAGCAGGCTTCTGACTACCCATAGTTGCTAGGCCAGCCCCGTCTGTCCTCCCTGGGGCAGAAATCTTGCTTTGAAAACCAACACCAAGCCCCAAAGCCTCCAAAACCAAGCCCACCACCCACTCATGCACCCTTGGAAAGAGCATCATTGCTGCCTGAGCAACCGTCATGGGACATGTCTTCAGGCCCCGGCACGTGGTGAGGGGACTTAAAAGGGCACTTGAGATGGTTCGAAGAGTCAGCAGGATTATTCTGCTGAGTTATGAACATCGCAACCCTACTCCAGACCTGAAGTTTTGTTTTCTCTTCCCATCCCAAGTGAACTTGCCGAGCATTTTTAAGAAACAGAAAAAAAGGCTGCGAGCAATTTTCAGGCCTTCTGATTCAGCTATTAAAAAAAAAAATCCTACATCAGTCCCCTCTTGTTTTTCTAAATAAAAATAATGTATAGCCCTAACTTGATAATAAATATGCTCAGAAGCTGTCCTTAAGTAAAAGCTTTTGATAACAAATTGCCTGTGCTAACTGCTATTTTACTGTTGAATTTTTTATTGTTGCTTAAGCACTGCAATTATGCTAATAAGCCGGAGAGGATGGTACACTAAAGCATTGAATGTGACAGATATAATACTCAATAAAATGTTAATCTTACCTGAAAACTGGAATCAAACAGCCTTATTAGTATTTATGGATATGGCATCTTCAACATGTTTCTTAAGAGGAATACATGTAATGGATATTTTCAAAAATACCTTGCTAATTCTTATGCCTCCATACGATTTCATTCAAGGTGCCTATGACCCCTGCTGCTAACTTTCAATCCCTTTTAGAATACAAAAAAAAAGCATTTTGGTGTTTGAGCCACAGAAAACTCCTGCACCACCAAATGCTTTTCCCCTCTGTGCCCCAAGGACGGGGATGCCTCTCCTCAGCCCGCAGCAGGATCCCTGTGGGGACACAGGGCTTGGAGGGTGCACAGCAAAAGCATTGCTCTGCCACACTTAGTGGCCTCTTCTTCCACTATTCCTAGCTTAATGGGCAAGGCAGGTGAGTCCAGCAAAGGGTTAAGTCACTATCATTTACAGGCGCCGGGGCTTTTGGATTTTAGGCTGGGAAGAAACGCTAATTTTTATTTTTGTTTCTAAATTTTTCAACCGACTCTGACGAGGAATTGGCCCCATCTGTTTGGCTGCAAGTTACAGCATTGCAGAGTTGGACCCAGAACTGCTGGGCTGTCGTAGAGGATTTGTCACTAAGGTGCCACATGACTTTCCACAAGTCGCATTGCATCTCTGCACAGTTATTTCACCACCCAGTCTAAGCCTGCTTTCTCAATCCACGGCATAATTTCTTCAGGGAATGAGCCACCTTTCACCACGTGCCTTTTTTCTTTTTTCTTTTTCCCCCTTCCTTCCTTCCTATTTTTTTTTTGCCAAACCTATGGGTGAGATGCTCTCAGATCCACCCTTGGGCTCCGCTGCTGTGCCTTCACGTGCTCATCTTTAAAAGGAGGAATAAAATAACCTCAAAATATCCACATGCTTCCGACATGAAGTGTATTTGCTTCCATGATCAGGCTCTATAAACAGACCATTTCAACACAGCGCACTGGTGTGGCTTTCAGACACTGCAGGTTAATGCTTAAATAACAGCCTGCTGCCTTGCAGCCTTGCTCCTCCTGCTGCTCTCACCCAAAGAAGTTAATTCTGCTGACAGGACCGCAGAAACATCGATAATATACCATTACACTTCCTGACAGACAAGCAAGGTTCTTGCCGCTGGATGCTGCCAGCCTCCTCCAAAGAAAATCTTCCTTAGGAGCCATCTAGGAACTGCTTCAATGAATATTCACGATGGGGAAAACCCAAGCGGCTGCCCACCAAAACCTGCAATTCCCAAAGTGCTCAAAAAATCACAGTGAGCTACCCACACTCCCTCCTCACAACACACTGGGACTTTCTTAAGCAGTGCCTGCAATGCACGCCAGCTTGCACGCGGAGCAGGATGTTTGTTCTCAACTGCATGGAAGGAAAGGGGACTGCTTTGTGGGACACGGAGCTCACAGCAGTTCCACAAACCTTGTCTGCAGGTGGAGGCAAGGAGCATAGCATTAGAAAAAAAAAAAAAGAATTTTCAGTTGCAAAATCATCCCAATAAAGCTACGGAATTGACTGAGCTTGCACCTTGGAGAGCTGGGAGATGCACCTCAGGGCTCCTCTGCCCCAGTTTTGCCCCAGCACGAGATGCCAGACTCCAGATCTTCAGGTCCAGCCAGCAAGTTCACCAGCTGCACAGCTGCCATGTGCTGCGAAGCTGCAAGGCAACCGCTCCCATAAAGGTGGAAAGACTCATCGCTGCCACGTTAAGTGAGTCTTGTCATTATTTTCAACCCTACAGGGAAATCTAAATTGGACCTTGGCATATTGTTTTCTTTTGCTAAGCAGCAACGTTTGAATGTTAACTCTGATCCTGACAGGCATATTTATGGAGTATTCTTTGCAAATAATCTTACCCTGACCAGTCCAAAAGGTTAGAATCATAAAAAATAACAGCAACAACAACAATAAAAAAAGAACAAGGCTGGAAAACCATCAGTGCCATCGGCACAACCCCTCAACTTATTAGCTGTCCTTGCAATAAGGTGAACAGCAAGGTCTTACATTTATTTGATTGACTGAGATCAAAAGATCAGGGGGCATACAGTAAATTGTATCCTTCCATGAATGCATTTTGCTTTCAAGATTTGAGCAGGTAGTTGCACGAATTTTGAAGCTCAAGAGGAAAAAAAGATGTACAAAGGTGACTTCAGAGAAAGGCATCCCCTTACTTCTCTCTCTCTTGACACCACCTGCATTTCTTAGAGCTATTTGAAAGTTTCTTCCATGTTCCTGCACCACTGGGACACAACAGCTTATCTCGGCTAAACAGAAGATGCTAACAAACAATAAGACACTCAAGTAACTCTAGGGGAGACACCAGTATTTGCTGACATTAAGAATGAAAGGCAAATGTTAGAGAAAACAAATGAATCCCGAAGTCCAAAAGGAGGCTGAAGAATTTCCCATTCATCTTCAGGTGTCCTCAGACACAGAAGACGTATCTCACTATCCTTCTTAGCTGCACAAGAAGATGAAGCACCCAAACTCTGCTCCTCTGGTCATGATCCCTCAGAAGTGCCAGGGCTGCCTGACCCCTGGCCAGGTTTGTCATCTGCAGCTTCTGGGGGAGCAAGGGAGAAGCGAGGGAACTAAACGAGCAGCCATCCTTAGGACATAATTTCAACACCCAGCTGGTGAGCTAGCATTTCTAAACACAGAAAAAGCCTGCTGTGTTCACTGTCAAGGCAGGACAAAGAAACACAATGGAGAACAGGAACAGAAGAACAAGAAAAGAAATATGAAACTGCCATCTCATCAGCCCTGGAAACACAGAAGAAAAGCAATCATTTGGTTCCTGTGTATGTGTTCCACACGTTATTTACATTTTGCACAGTATACCTCAATCTGTAGCATTGTCCTCTCACATCAGAGCAACACATGAGACTACAACCTGAAAGTAAGATTAAAACCCTTTACAAGGACCACAGATGAGACCCAAACTTGCAAGAACTTGCTACAAGGGAACAAGAATTGACACAACCTCCTGTTTTTATCGCAAGGTTGGATTACATGCCAATAACCAAGGACTGAACTCCTTTTCCACGCGTTTGCACTTCACTCCAGAGGGACATCACCATTCAGTAACAAAGACACTGAGCACAGCTATTGCCATAGATTCAAAGCTCATCATCAGACCAGGCAGCTCCCTCTGCACAGATACTTCTCTTTTTCTTTTCGATCTGCTGCAGATAGCTTTCCTTTTTACCTTTTAAGTTTTGAATAACGTTGTCAAGATAAGAATTACACTTTCTGCAATTTCTAACATTCAACGGGTTAGAAGGACTCTCCAGAAGTCATCTAGTCCATTTCCTCACCACACAGAAGGATCTGTTCTCTTAAAACACGTCTGATGGAGCCCTTCTAACTCATTCTTAAACCTTTCCAACAACTGAAGCTCCATGAGCTCCTCAGGCAATCCATTCCAGTGCTCGGTTATTCTTAATGCAAGAGATCATTTACTAATGTCTCATCTAAATTTCTCCTGCTGCAACTTAAGCCTGTGATTTGTCTTATTTACAGTAAGTGGATTTACGGTTTGTTCCCTCTCTCCACAAGAAGTTCACTGTTGTCAAAATTTACGAACCGAGGCACCAGTGAGGCTTGCCCTTTCTTTGCCATTCTGCTTCTGCTCAGAGCAGATTCTTAGTCTTGTGTCTCTGCTGGTGTATTTCTTTCCTTACCCCGTGAGAACAGGCAGCTAGGATATCACAAGGCTGTTTCAGGAGAAGACGCTCACATCCAAAGGCTGATGCATTCAGGCACACCCAATTATAAACGACTCTGAAAAAAAAAAGAGGTTTGTTTTTAGGATGGTAGGCACAGGGTCCAGTAGTAAACCGACAGCTCTGAACTGCAACTTCTCCCACCCTATTATGTAACTTTCAAACAGATCTTCAAAAGCAACATCAGAGACTACAGATACATCATATGCCACCACTCAAACTTAGCCACATTTTCTCTGACAGCCACCATAAGGGTTTGATAAATCTTTGTTCCAGGAAACAAAGTGCACCGCTGCCTTTGCATAAAGTCCTGCCAAGCTATAAGCAGTACCCAGTACACACCAAAATCAGATGGCTCCGACTCCAGCACTGTGACAGAGGACAAACCTGAATATTGCCACCGGTGACTTTATTTTCAGAGTCACTGAAACCAACAGGGCAAGACTTCTCATCCACTCTGAGACTTGAGTGTGTGTAATTATGGGATAGACCCAAAGGAGAAAAGTTAGATTTGATTAAATACTGAATAACTTTTGTGTTCGCAACATACGTCCTACCTCTCAATCTTCTGAATGCTCTAGGTAGCAAAAAGAAATCTTTCTCCTGAACACAAGGGTTTGGTGGAAAAGGAGGAAGAACAAAGAAAGGATTTATATGAGCAGCACTGGGAAACACAGCGGAAGAGTTCTGAATAGCAAGAATGTCCCAAATTTCAGGAGAAAACAAGCAACAAGGGAAAGCAGGGATAATACATTTGCCTTCTTACATTTGGGGGCTCTCAAAAAATGGGGGCCACGTAGTAGCAATCAATTTGCCACAACAGTGGATCACTGTTCAATGGATCACTTTTCGCATCCCACCCAGTCTAAATTTCTTTCTCCGCTTAACAGGGGCTGCTCTTAGACTCAAAGTACCAAGTGGAAACTTTTTTGGCCAAGATCCACTCCTTTTGCCATCTGCTGTGAAAGCAAGATGTCTGCTGCACATCAGGGGGTAAAAGTGCCAACGTAACAACTCAGTGCCTTCTCTCTTGCCCATACCACCCACCAACTTTCACTACCTTTCACTACCGTACTTTGTCCATATCCAGATTTCCACTTGGGATTTTTTTTTTCCTTAATCCGTCTCAGCTGTCCTGGACTTTTGCTTCCCTTGATCATCTCTCTCTTACCAGTACAGCACTTACAGCAAGCCCCACTACTGTCAGCACAGGAAGGTGACACTCTCCTGTTTAGCACAGATTTGATAACAGAAGTGGTGTTTCCAAGGATAAAGACAAATACCTGCACCAATAACATCCCTACAACACACAGTAGCTGCAAAGAACCAGCAATAAATGCCTTCTACTGAAAACGAAGAACTCAAAGAAACCTCAAATATATGTATGTCCAACTAATGAAAGAATTTAAATATATGTCCATCCTTGAGAATGCAAGTAGCTTTGATAATTTCAACAGGACCATCTGTAGGATCAGATATATTACGTTCCGACATACCAGTGAGAGCTATGGATGTTCAGCAAAGGATACAGGTGTGAGGAGTGCTTCCACCAAGAAAACACAACCATTTCCACAGCAGGATTGTGGCTGTTGAAAACCATGGAGTAGTATTGAATGGCAGCCCAGGACGGGGAGCCAAGAAGACTACCACACGCAACTGAAACTGCCAAGGGATTAAGCTAGACCAAATGTAATTACACAAACTGGAACCTGGCCAGGGTACCGGCTGGTTTAAGAAAATTAAAAGAGGTGTTCAAAAGTTTCAGAGATAGAGTCCTTCTTCTGTTAATTATTTGGTGAGTCAGTCGCTGAAGTCTCGGTACTCTGGGAGGCTGTCTGAAAAAGGGGAAAAAATGAGGCATAAACTTAAAAGGCATTAGAAGCGATTAGCAAAAGCCTTTGTTCTCCATGGCAATGCTCACTGCGCTGGTGCGCGAAAGCCTTTCATGTTCATGCTGAAAAGTGGCCTTAGTTCCTTTGATACTTCTGGGAGGAAGCGTTTAAGTTTACAAATATCCCGCTGTCAGAAGTTGCAGAGAACAGTCGAGGAACTTCTGCGTGTCCCAGCCGGGTCGCGTCCAGCTCTCAGACTTGCAGCGTCCCTGCTGCAGGGACGAATGCAAACAAGGACGCAGGGAAGCTCATTTCGACCTGGAGAAAGGTTCACCCTACTTGCTAGGGGTGTATAGAAGCCAGGTGGCGTGGAAAACCAGGTTGCAACCATGTGGGACAGTGGGCTCCTCACTTTCTTGCAGCTTTTGGAAGATAGGAAGCACGTAAAGTGGGCAATGGTAAGGAGACCAGAAAGGGTGCTTCATGGTCAATACGATCCTCCTGAACGGTAAGATGGAAGTCACATAGATCGTGGAATTTTTTTCCAGATATTTACTGCTGTGCTTTTTCTACCGAAATAAAGAAACAGAGAGACCACATCCAGAAGGGATGAGCACTAACTGATTGACGTGCTCTGTTCGATCTCTGAGATTTGTACTACAACCATAAGCAAAACATGGAGTTTTTTGGAGAAAAAAAGAAGTTGGCCTTATAACTCTCAGTTTTGGCACCTGAAAGTACTAGATGTAGTAAACGCCTCTGCTACCTCTGCATGTAAAATTCATCATTAGAGCTACACTCATTACTGTCTTTGAAGCAGTTGGATTTGACAGTAAAAGCAGTGTGGAATTGGAGATTAACCTCTTTGGGTAGTTTATTTGGTGAACTGTTCAGCTGATGCACATTAAATACACCCATTTTTTGACTGATGTGAAAATAAGGGAAAGATTAAACGGCAATCTTCCCAACAGGTGCCATACACCACGCGTGTTGAGTGGCACCGTTTCCCCTGGAAGCGGCGGCAAGTGGACACACAGCCCAAGGCTCTGCCAGATTAATTTCGTGCATTTCCCCCAAAAAACAAGCCAGGAAAAGGCAGGCGTTTCACAGCAGAGAGCAGTGCAATTTGTGAGAATGGTCTACACATAGACGGATGCAGCAGCTCCGCTCCCTTTGTAAGGAACAGACAAGGGGGACAAGTCCAGGAGGGGACAAATGCTGCCGTGCACACCTTGCCCCAGCCCAGTGGCACCTCGTCCTCCCTGCGGCACCCGCACTAAGCAGCACCGGAGCCACAGGCACGGGAAGAAGTCCCTCTGCTGTCTTGCAATGGGGTGCAGAAGCCAGGGGCAAGCAGCCGCAGGAAAAGCGCAGTCTTTACTGCTCTTGTGCAAGCCGACGCTCTTCCAAAATGTCCACGTGTAGCCAAATGGTCTTCGAGAAAGCAAAACCACACATGGTTCCAGTCCCTCATCTCTGGCACTCCTCTGACAAAAGGGTTTCGGGCTGGCCACCAAGGGGACAAGATGGCCAACGTGGCCAGAGCGCACACATGGAGGTCTCCCTGTGACCACAGCAGTAATTAACCAACCCTGCTAATGGCCTCCGGCACCTGGTACGAAGCACAGGGAAATGGCACAGGAAGCACTAATGCCAGGCAGAAAAAGATGGAGTCGCGGCTGTTTCTCAAATAAGAAATTTTTGCCTAGATTACTTATTATTAAAAAAAAAAAAAAGTTTCAGCAGGCAGGGACATCCTGTTCGCTGTATTAAATTAAAGGGATGATTCAAGAGGGAACAGCTTTCAGGAGGCAGAGGGGGAAAATCAATTTCAGGTTGCTATGGACAACTGGGCTGGTTCCTGTAAGACTAAATCTGATTCAGCTCCGTGAACCTGACAGCGAAACATTCCCTGAAATACAACGCGCGCACGCTCTCTAAATAAATAAATACAATAAAACACACGCTCGTATCACCTCCTGACTTCTTCCTGCTGAACTAAGGACATGCTCGAGCCCGCTAACTGCGGCACGCCGGCCTGGAGCTTTGGCTCAGCGGTGACTTTCTGACTGCAAGTTCAACACCTACCGCTGCCTTACAGGGAGAGAATGTTCAGTGGCAGGGTGGCATTTGGCAAAACGAACCAGAGCAGAACCGAAACAGAAGTAACGTCCTCCATCTGAGCAGCCGACTGAGCACCTCGCAGGGAGGGATCGCTGGGGACAGCGCGGTGGCCACGACCTGATGGGGGTCTTCTCTCCATACCTTACAGCACGATCGTTTTGAGCAGGCTTGAAGCACCATGCCCTCGCCCTGCAGCGAAGCAGGAGCAACAATCGTGCTCCACAAGCCTCTGGTCCGGAGCTGGCAGGGAAGCGGCTTTGTTCCTACAGCCCCGCAGCACCCTGCTGCATCGCAGCCGGTCCCGGGGCAGGACACCAGCACGTCGGGGTGGGGAGAGCTGGACGCTGGGCTCCAAACCCCTGCTCGGAGGGGCTGGAGCAGAGGAGCTGAGGTACCTGCTTTTGCACCAGTAGCTGTTAAGCGACCAAATAAATCCATCTCGATCAATCCCTCCATCAAGACAACAGGAAACATTCCCATCCTACGGTACTATGAGTCTTAATTTTATGGAGCAGCTGATGTTTTTCCAATGCAAGGTACCATTAAAATACAGGATTTTATTAGCAAAATCAATGATGTGTGCTGAGACAGTCCCTCACGGCTTTTAAAAAACATCTATGAATAATTATAAAACTGATAGCAACAGAGAACACTGTGCAATTATTGCAGCTGTTTTACAGGATTCTCTAATAATGATGGCCCCTACTTCTGGTAAGACACCTTATGGCAGTACCACAAAAAAATATAAATAAGTAAAAAGCAACAAAAGCTCAGCATTCCCCTGCACTTAGAGGGTGCAAACATGTTGCCTGCTTTGTGTTTATTGAATTTTTTTTTACTTTTTTTTTTTTTTTTCCCAGCAAGAAGAAAACATTCTGGAAAACAAAACATCACAACAATTACGGAAATATTTACCAGTTGCCTGCCCGGTTCTCCTGCTCCACCAGTTCCAATGTTTTGTTGCTTTAGAAAAACAAGCGGGGGAGATTATTCCCTTTTAAACCTAGCAGAAATGGAAGCAGCAAAGGAAGGCTGTGGCCCTGCAGCAGCCACAAAACTCACGATGCTCCACAGCCACGCGCACAGGTCAGGTTAGCTGCAGCACCTGAAAGCCCTCCGCAAGCAAACCAACCCCTGGGGACACTGGAGGAGAGTCCCAGGTATGGCAAAGTGCTCAACAACGCACTTACGTGGAGCGGAGCCAAAAAGTGACACCTGTCAGTTCTACTCCAAATGTTTCTGCTTTGCACCCATAGCTACACGTTTGCAAGAGCCCAGGGTACACAGTGAGGGGGAAAAAAAAAATCAAGTCTCTTTACTCCACCTGGCTTTAAACAACCTCCGGATGTGTGTGGGGATGGATGAGGAAAGAGTGGCAAGAATACTCAACAGATGTTTTCATTAGCATAAATTTGCCATTCATTCCTCTTTCTTCTACCATCACAAACTCCCCTATTATCCTCGCCGGATAATTTACAGTGCTTGTTGCAGAGTACAGTCTCTGAGAACAGAGACAGCACACACTCGGTAATGTACAAGTTCAAAGAGCTGAGCCACGCATGACCTGCCAGCAGCTTGTTGCTATTTTCTTGCATATATAAAAAGAGCTTTGCCTTCATGCAGCGCTGGAACTTGTCATCATGAAACACCCTCCTATTACAACATGGCCCAGAGGAGCTACTATTTCGGGTCCTAATAACGTGCTTGGTTTTACAGGAAAGCATGAAGGCAAGTAACATGGAATAACCCAGATGTCAGGCACAGAAACAGATGGGCTCCTCACAAAGCTACACAGATTGCCTCAGCCGAGCGCTGTCACAGCCCATCCTCTAGCTGGGAAAGCACGGTGCTGAAGTCAGATGAAAGGAGCACGTGAAATTAAGCAGCAGCATCACCTCCACGAGGCCTGCGAAGAACAACAGAGGGCTGCTTTCCAGGCAGCCTGAGCCCAAGGCAATAAAACATGACTCAGTCGTGAGGCTGTTCTTTCCCTGACCAGAAACACCTGCTGGCTAAGCGACACTCGCCCGGTTCTCCACCTGCTTGGCCCCACGAGACGCAGGCAGCACCCATGGAAAGGTGCACGAGGACGCACGGGTCACATCCATGGTCTGGGGAAAGCTCTCCCCTGGGGAGTGCACATGGGGCTGGCTGGAGGAGTCTCTGCTAGAGTGGCCGCAGGCAGCGCCGTGATTCACTCTGCTGTGGCTTCCCATCCCCAATTTGCCTTCCAAACAATCTAGGAAACCACAGCACCTGCGGTGGTGGTTGGGCTCCGTGTCGTGCGAGGTGTCTGCGCACACGCTGAGTCAGTGGCAAAGCCGGGAGGTGATGGACTGGCCTGACCTTCCTCATTCAAACTCACGGGAGGATGCAAAACCCAGGCTAACAAACCAATGCTTCCGAACCCCAGGCACGTCTGGAGAAATCGGGACCCTTGGTTAATATATATAGGGCTGGTGCTTCGTACCTCAAGGTCTGGGCTCGCAGCACAGCCCCAGAGCAGCCGGCCATTCATGCGGGCAGCTATCTGGTGCCGCAGGCTGAAGCCAGATTATGAATGAACTCCCAGGATCGATTCCCTTATCTATCCTCCGCCTACCACTGACTGGAAGATGCTATTCAGGGAAAATATAATTTAAAGGCGGAGGCTAATGATGAATCAAGATTGATTTTTTTGGACAACCAGGACAAGAAAATAAATGCAGTTGGAGTCTACCTGCTCGCAGCTTGCCAGGAGTCATAGCCAGTTTCAGGACAACCTGGCTCCTCTCCCCTTCCTCGTTCCAGCCCTTTTCCCTGCTCTGTCCCCCACCAAAAAAAAAGAAAGACCCTTGTAGAGGAGAAATTCACTTACACAAGACAGTCAGTGTTCCCTGGAGCCAGCCCGATGCTGGCCCTGCTAAACAGTACAGAGTGACTCAATGGATGTGCAGAGGGCTCACTTTCTGAGAAAAGCAAATTCCAAGAGTGCAGTTGCAAGGAATGCATTGTATGTCTGGTATTCACGCTGCGCTCTCTTTTCCTGTTCCTTTTTTTTGCCCTATAAGGAGCTGAGCACAGCCGGCTGGGCTGGGGAGGGCAGCGCTGCGTGCTCAACGCCTCCCCACTTCCGACTTTGTTTGTCTTTACTGGAAATCCGATCAATCCGTCTAGGAAAACGGCTAGTGCATACACAGCAGGGTGTCAGCCTCAAACATCACGCTGCTGACACGCAGGACACAAAGAGGAGGAAAACTGAACCACACCAGCCTAGCAAGGGTTCCTATGAAGACGCATGCACATGTGCACATGCACGAGCAGTAATTTTCTTAATTATATTGTTGGGAAGGGGGGTGCTGACTTAAAAGCCAGAAACTATTGTGGCTACAATCCTAAAGGGCTGTTTCCCATGCTAGCAGCACTCCAGTCCTATCTGTGCTGGAAATAAAAAGCAGCCTGGCCTTCGGCACATGCAGCTGGGGCTGGGAGGGTTACGTGACCTCAGCACAGAGAAACACATCCTCTGTAACGCACACGGGTTGGAAACAGGAGTGTGAGACTGCATTAGAGATGCAAATTGCTGGGAGTTTTTCTCAAGTCCTGACAACCTCCAAGTTAAAGTCCATTGCAGCAGCTTCAGAAGCAGACTGGGATTTCCGTATCCAGGATGCAATTAAAATATTACAGTGTAAAAAATAAAACCTTTTTGCCATTGCTGCTTCCTCAGTAATCAACAGACTATTCCTGGGGGCACTCAGGATTTTGCAGAAGCAGAAAGGCAAAGACAGAGACACTCCACCTCCGAAGGCAGGAAATCTTGGATCACAAATACCCAGGAAGAGTCTGCATCAACTCCCATTTCTCAGCACGTCAGTATCAGAAGAGCTCTCTCATTTAACCCTGCAGAGGAGAGCAGTGGCAACAACTGCAGAGACCACGCTAAGCCATGGTGGGCCCAGCAAGGCCACGCTAGAACTGACCAGGAAGAAGATGGAAAGCCTTGAAGAAATCAGCAGCTTGGCCCATTTCCCCCCGTGTCTTGCCTTCGATGCTGGCTGGTTCTCGATGCCTTAAAGAATGATGCAAAACCTCCATCACAGGCAGGCACGCAGTACAGATGCCATCTTATTCCAGTGTCCGAAAGAGAAAAGACTCACTAAATCCTGAGGCAGGAGGCTCAATATTGTTTCCAATTTTATTTTGTTCTTTTGCCAAGAGTCATTAGCACTGACGTTATTCTTTACGTGCACAAAAGCATCCAGGCTACCTTTGGATCTTACATCATCGGCATCAAAAAGCCCCACACTCAATTACAGGTTAGGTGACAGAGCTGTTTGTTCTTGCTTTTGGTTTGTTGTTGTTTGTTTTGTTTTTCTCACTTGTTTCAAAATTCTCATCTTTCAGTTCTGACTATCGCATGTGTCTGCATGTCGGGACAAGGAGAACAGACCGACCAAGGCTGCCTTCCCACACTTCTGCTTACATACTCTTCACTCTGTGCTTTGAAGAAGATGATCCCAGTGCTTTCAGTCCCTCTCCAAACACATTTAGAGGGCAGGACATTGCCTGTCCACAAGTGGGATGCTTCCCACCAGCACCACGCTGGCTTCCCTCCATGGGAAGTGAAGGATACTGTCCCATCAGACTACAACATCAGATGCCAGAGCCCTTTGCTCGGCACCAGGACCAAGCCCACCCAACCACCCCATCCTGTCCTCCCTCCTCTGCCAAACACGCCAAGTCCCATGCCCTCCCCCGCACCAGCACCGTTGGCCCAAGCGAAAAAGAGGAGTGGAAATATTTTGCCATAAACTGGGTGAGCTGGAGGAGAGAACAAACCAGGACCAGGTGGCAGGACCAGAAGCAGACGGGAGGCACTGCAGGACCAGCAAAGCTGCGTTCCAGCCGGGGCAGGCACCCTCACCATCCGAAATACCCGTCCCGTGCTGAGTTCCCTGCACCAGGGAAGGGGCTGGGCAGCAGCCAGAAACCTCTTCACCCAGTTCTGCTGCTCACAGATTCATTACACCGAAATACGTAATGGTCTACCTGCAGCCCACTGCCTTCAAACGGAGCCAGGGATGCTCAGAAGCACCCAGTGGACTGGCTTGGATGAAGACACACAGCTGAAGCTCCTCTGGGGGAAGGGAAGGTTTCGAGCCTCATTAATAACAGCCTGAAATTAAAAGCAGAGCTTGTAGTACAGCTGTGATTCCAGCTACCCTGCTGCTTGTGTTAACAGTGTGGCTTTATTATGGTCAGGGATTAAAACCAGCTCCAACAATTAAAAGAAAAGAGAAAAAAAAAAAAAAAGAGAGAGATGGAAAGAAAAAGAACCACCACCACCAAAAATCAGTAAAACACAAAATTCCTGTGGGCTGGAATGATTAGCAAAACAAAGTTGCGTGCCGCGAGGAGCAAGAGTGAATGCTTCCTCCCCCGCTGCCCAGCAGTCCCCTTTCCACACCCGCCCATCGAGCCGCCCCGTCTGTCCCCCTGTCCCCGGGGAGTCACCCAGTGCCCTGCGAATCCAGCACGAGCCACCACCGCCACTGGTCCCCGCAGGATGTCACCTCCTGCCCCCGAGCGGGCGCCCCACTAGCATGGCGCTCCCACTGTCTAAATGCTGCAGCATTAAAGACCAAAAGGGAAAGGTCTCGCAGTCGGTGCCTAATGCGCCTGCAACTTCTCAGGAGCCACCAGCACTCCCGGAGCAGCCGGAGGAGGAGGGAGGAGAGGTGGGGAGGATTAGCAGGCTCGTGTGGCTGCTCGAAGAGCCTGGCCGAGGAGGGCTTGCTCCTTCGAGGTGAGCCGGTTGCCCAATCCTTCCTCAAGAGGCGAATACCTGGCGTGCTGGACACGTTCCTGGAGAGCAAAAGGACAGCGATGGGATGGCGCGCATCAGGAGCCCGGCCGGGTGCCCGATCCCTGCCGGGCTGGGGGAAATGCAAATAGGAGAAGGAAGCAGCAAGAGTTTAAGCATCTCCTTGGACGGTCTGTTCTCAAAATTGATGCAATGCTGATCTCCAGCAGCCGAGAATTTGTCCCCTCTTCCTCTGAAGTGAGGGGCTTGGCTGCTGTCGTTTGGAGCAGATCCAGGGTAAAGCTGTGACAAGGCTGCCTTTGTCGGCTTGGATTTTAAACAACTGGAAATTTAGAGTGGGAGAAAAACAGGCTTAAGCATCTTGAAGCGAACAGAATAAGAAGCCAGTGGGAAGTTATGCTAGGAAAAGGATGAATTAGCCTTCCCTCAGTTTGTCACTGGTTGCTATTTTCACCTATTTATTTAAGGGTGACCCCAAAACCGCAGGTGAACGAATGCCCGTATTTCTTCACTTGTCATTCAAAGCTGATGTGAAATATTGGTAAATGGGAGAGAAAATCCTTTCTTCCTACGCCAGCCCAGAGCAGGGAAGCCTCAGTTTGTTGTGTCTTGATATGCGAGTCAATGTCTTAAAGGGCTCGGTCAACACTGGAGAGAAAGTAGGCTCACATCTCAGCTTTATGTAGATTAAAAGCAATAAATTCACAAGAAAGAGACCTCCCCGCACCTCAGCACGCACAGCAGGACCTGCTGCTCCCGTCTGGTTATGGTGGGCACGGAGGCAGGAGGTCCAAAGGCAGCAAGGAAGAGATGATCGTTTATCCTTTGTTTTACTTTTACCATCATTACCACCAAAATTGCCACGGTTTTACTTTGACACCTTTCATCTCCACCAGGACAGGATAAAACCAAAGGCGATGTTTCCAGTGAAATCACCAACATACGCTGCAAAGCTACTGAAGACCACAAGTCCCTTATGGGCCCAAAACCTCACACAGGAGGCTCACGCTTGCTTTCCCTCAACAGTGCTTCTCCTGTCTGCCCTCACAGGCTTGTCGCCCAGGAGCTCTGGAGTTCAGGATTTCTCTTACCTCTTTTGTTGTCGTTGGTTTTTATTTTGAGCAACAGAAAGTGCTGAAGCTTCTGCTTTGCATGCAAAAGCAAAGAAGAGACAGATGTGGTCCTCACTTACAGAAGGCCTTCTCAATCCTCCTTGGCACCCCTGCACTCCTGCAGAGCCCGAGGAGGTCCCCTGGGTGCACAGGAGAAGGGGTCCCCGCTGGGTCCCTGCAGAGGTGGCTCTGCCAAACCACGGCACTTAGCAGAGGTGACAGCAGACACCACGCAGGGCACGGGGTGGGCAAGCACAGCCACAGCACTGCGGAAGGAAAAGGTCTGGTCAAGCCCAGCCTGCCCCACCACCGACCAAAGCCACCTTCTTCGCGCTGTGGCTACAAACCCAAGGACGGACACAGAGTTGTGCCCGATGAATTCAGAGCTCCCCCACCAGCGACGTGGCTGTGGGATGACACACAACGTCTCCGCTGTTTCTGGAGGCAGAACGGCAGATTCAGGTGAGGTTTTGCTGCTGTAATGAAGGATGATGATGCTTGAACCAAACAAAGAGGATCGGCTATATGACAATGCGTGTGTCTAGGCAGCTGTTCTCAAAGGCATGCCAAGAACATTTTACACCAGTTAAGCTCAGAAGCTCTAAGCCAGGCTGTGCGAACCCTTTAAAATTCCCTTCCCTGTAGCGCTACAAAGCGCTTCAATAGAATTGCACTTAAAGCCGTGTCTGCAAAAATATCACAGCTAAGGTGGCAAGTCCCCAGCAACCACACAGCTGTCCGCACCATGTCCAGGGCTGGTGTGATAGCGTAAGAAACCCCAAACTGCCTTTCTTTTTCCCAGCAGAAGTCTCCAGCCCTTTGAAAGCATTTAAACTAAAACTAATAAACCCCACGACACACTTTCCTTCTCAGACACCAGAGCACTTTCTAAATACCAAGGTGACTGCAACCAAAAGTCACTGTGGCTTAGCAAATTTGGGTGAATTGACTTCCCGGCGGTTTCAGCTGAAGCGCTTTGCCTCACGCTTGCAGTGGGCTGGGAGCACACGCAGCTGCTGCACCGCTGAGCTGCGATGGTGCACCACCTCCCTGCAGCATCCCCACTTTGCAAACGGGAAAAATGGAACAAGAAACTACAAAGGAAAAAGAAAACACATCAACGACGACGACCCCCACACACAACCCAAGAGATGAAGTCAGAAGCTATGCTGCCCCACCGTGCTCACTACTGGATGGAAAAGAAGGGGATGCTTGAAGGACGTGGGATGACGGCTGCACCGGGTACAGGCTGGCAGGAGGCAAATGTGCCGGGGTTTAGAGAAAGTGTTTTGGGCCAGGAGGAGCTGAGCTGCAGCCACAGGGCACGTGGCAGGGCTGGCATGAAAGCTCAAGAGCTCTGCTGAGGGAGGAGAGCTTGTGGTGGGGCTGGAAAAGGAAGCAAGGATGAGCAATAAGTGGCCCCCACACTCCTCAGCTAGTCCCAGAAAAGTTTCAGACTACTGCAATCAGCCATGCTTTTCATCAGACCATTGGTAACCTGCACCAGAGGCAGAAAAAATAGGGTGCCACCCAGCTACCCATGAACAGGAGGTGGAGCCCATGGCGTGTCTCATCTAGAAACGGCCAAGATGTGCTGCATAGGCATTTGCACTTGGATGATTCAGATCCTGCCCTTACACAATAGACGCTACAATCTCCATCTTACACAGAGAAATTGCCTTGAGAAAGATCTCCTCTCTTGCCCCAGGATTCATCAACTCTTTACATCACAGACTTTTGGATGCAAGTAATGTCCAACCCTGTACAGACTGATGGGGATCGATGCAAGGGATGGCATCAGAGCTGCTCCTTCTCTCAAGAAGCTGCACTGTCAGCACCAGTGGAAGAATTACACCCAGCACTGCCTTCCCTTAGAAACTGCACCAACAAACATCCGAGCAACATCAGGATGGACCATATATATCCAGTCCTCATTGCCCTCCAAATTTCTTCAGTTCGAACCCACCCCTCCCTCATCTCCTCTGACAGAAGGACCCCTGAGAGAGTGGCCTTATTTTCTCCACTAATGTTGAGGTGCTGCTGACACGCTGAGGAGGAAGGTGATCCCCTTCCCGAGCTTCCAGCTCTCAGTGAAAGAACCAGTTATAGCTCAGGGTGGAAATCAAGACTGCAACCAGCGGCCCTCATGATCTTAAATAGCTCCAGAATTAGCTTGGTAGTGTTATTAGGATTTATGAGGTTAAACAAGCTAATATATCGATCCTACCAAGGATGTAAAACCTTGTACCTAAACAATGGAAGAATACATTCATTACAGATGTCATAACACACCTACAATAAACTATTACCGCATTTCCAGGGAAAGAGACTCAGGCACCTGTAGCAGTAGTGGGTTGTCAAATAGACAAACTACCACAGCCAAGGAAAGAACTCACCTCTGCCCCATTTTCCAGCCTATCGCACAGATGTGTGCCCCCCAGCTACCCAACTCTTTTCTTCACTAAATGGCAAACCAACAACCCTTCTACGGTGAAACCTCAAGCTTTGTTTTCCTTTCCCATTTTCAGGTGTGCTGGCCAGGAGGAGCTAAGGGGACCTGTGATTCGGTGCTTCTCAGAGACGTGGCAGTCCCGGACAGCACCTCAGGGCTGGTACCTCGGGGCGAGGAAAGCCCCGAGTCGTGTCCTTCTCCTGTCCAAGTGCCACTTGTATTAATGGCACTTAAAATGGACTTTAATCATCAGCTGAGGACGTTCCTCAGGAAAGGGGGTCACCAGGCACCTCTACATGAGCAAATACCCTTCTCAGAGCGATCTGAAGCTGGAAGGTCTTGTTTGGGCCAACACTGGCGAGGGAATATGATCAGAAAAGCACCTAACGTCACCGCCGGTCTTGGCAAGGGAGGATTTACTACAGTGAGGACTAGAAAGAGGATCTGCCTGGTCTGGAGGCCAGAGGTCCAAAAGGCAAGCCAAAAAGTAACTCGTTCCCTTTCCTAACAAACTGTGTTTTCAGCTGGAAGTCGCTTGGCAGCTTTCCTACCAGAGGATGCGGCAGGTCAAGACGAGGGTTCACTCCCGGCCAGGCCGAGCGGGGACACGAAACACAAGACCAGAGAGCGCTCTGCAAACAAGGGCTGCAACACCACGAGGACTGCGTCTGCGGGGCTCCCCACGGACAGCAAGGGACGCTGCTGGCCGTCGGGAAGCGCTGACTTGCAGTAGCACAGGGACGGGGTTAAGCACCGAGGTTAGGCACCCAGCTGCACTGCATCTGCCTCGTGAGCACCTCTGGTTTTCTCTTCACTGGGAAAATTAAAACGCGGTGGCATTCTGTAAGAAAATTGTCACTTAAACTCCTTATTAAATGTAATTTCCTCTCCCACCCTTTTTCATTAGCGACACTTGAGCGTTCATCAAATCATCCTGTTATTTCCCGACAAAATGTTAGTCTTGTTATGGAGAACTTACATATTAGCACTCTGCGAGTGCAAAAAGTTCCACCAAAAATCAATTCAGAAGCAAAGCATCCCATCCACCTGAATGGGAATTCACTTAAATAAGCCTCACACACAGGGAAACCCATAAGTGCTTGGGGAACAATGGTTCTATGGGAAAAAGACACAGCAGTAACCGCATTACTTCTCCCTTTGAAGCAGTAGCTTTCCACTTAAATATGATACAGTGCACCTGCTTATTATTCTTGTTACACAATATCACATTCAAATCCATGCTGCAAGCATCCCACTCATTGCAAAAAGACTTCAGGAAGGGGAAAAAAAAAAGACGTTAAAGGAAAGCAATCTATAGTAGCACATTACACCACACCAATTTCAAGCAGGCTGTCATTCTCATCACACCAGACGGCATTTTAACTCCAACAGTATCCTTCGGTGAAACATCCTTGTTACTGCCTTCTACTTGCTATGCTGCGCCCTCCTGAAATGAATGGTACAAATTCTCTTAGTCATTTCAAAAGGACGGCGCTGCTCAGAGCGCTTTAACTTTTCACATCATCTTTCCCAATAACTCGCAAAGCACTAAGGCCAAAACAAGCATTTTTAAAGATGGGATTAAAAATAAATAAACCGGCACCTGCCTTGGGAAGGATCTACAAAACGGGGCTGGGGATCTCAGCTCGAGGGAGACGCATGTACAATCTCAGATCCAGGCCAACTCAGAAAATCACTTAATTACATGATTAACTTTAACACGTGCTTAAGTTGCTTTGACTTCCGTGGGACTTAAGCATATACTTATGTGCTTTCCTGTACAGAAATACTCTCTTAAATCAGATCCTGTTTTGAAGGGATGCTGCATACATACACCCACGCACACTCACGCACGCACGTGCAGCTCGTGCCCTCAGGAAAGCTCTGGCTCCTCAGCCCAGCTGCAAATCAGACTGCCTTAAATTTGTGCCTACCTGGGGATGGAAATGTTTCAGCCCGAGCTTTAAATACCGAGCCTGAGGTTTAGAAACACCTCGTTTGGGACAGGGGCTTTACGAAGGGCCAGCTCTAGATTTTAGACGCGGTGAGTGACAGAAGGCGCTGGGAGGACCTTCTGGTGGTCACTTCTGAGCCACTCTGCCTGCTGGGGCACGGCTGTGCCATGGTGGAGAGGGCGCAGAGCACAGTGCTGAGGCCAGATGTGCACAAAGAACCACAGGGAACCAGCAACCCACATTGCTCCTGCAGTCGCTGCCTTGTAACCCAACACATCCCCCCAAAAGCTGGCGCTGCCTCAAGTAGGCAACTGCAGGGCTAAGAGTAAGGAAGGATGCAGAAGCCGGCAGAAAGCATGTTTTAGCCCTACGAGGGGGGCTGAAGGACTACAGCAGTGACTGAAAGGCATCTGAACTGGCCCTATCATTAGGGAGCTCTGGTTTTTCAATACACAATTTGAACCTCCCCAAAACCCCTTTGCCCAATCCCTCCCCTCAGCAGCTACTCTCTTGCTATTACAGTTAATTGCAAGCACATCGCTCCGACAGCTCGCCTCATACAAAAGAACTCCTACTATGTAGGAGCCTGCTTTTCCCACTTTGCCCATTCTCGTTGCGATGCAATAAATTATTATTATATATGTCGGTTCTGCAAACAACTAAAGCATCCACGCTGAGTGCCTGCGCAGGGGCATGCTGTTTCTCAGTGTGATCCGAAATAGCCAAGATATTAAAATCCCACAAAGAACTGTGTTTCTAATGGAAGAATTGATGGGCCAGATGTTGACACTAATGATTATTTTGCTTAGCCTGGGGCAGAGCCCATACCCTCTAGGTCTGAGGGCTTCGCCCTTCCCCGTTCCCCTATGCCCGCACCGGGGTCTCGCTGCCCCCACAGCTCACAGGGTGCTTGCCCAGGAGAGCGATGCACAGCACCCCTCCCAGGCACCAGCCCTTCCCCAGGGTTAATCATTGCTTCCAAAGCACCCCGAAAACGGATCAACGAGCTCTTCAGTGCTGAAGTTAGCATGGGAGAAGAAACATTGGGCAGTAAGTTATCCTGTGCTGCGTTCAGGTTTTGGACTCCACCAGCCTGATGGCTCCACGCAACCTTCCTCCGCTTGGGGAAGCCCCAGCTGAACAAAACCCAACTCTCTCAGGAGCCCAAGATGCAGGTTCCTGAGCAACCTCTGGATCCTGTGTCCACTGCACTAGCATCAGAAGTCAATTCAGTCTCAAAATCAAGCCCTTTGCCATGCTGCAAGAAGGGTTCAGGACAGCAAACCACCCACTCCCAGTACATGTAAGACTTCTCTGGGATTGGTGTCTGATTGAAACCCTCACTGGCCTTTTTAAACTGCTTTTCCCCATTGCTCCCCAGCTCCAGGATCAGTGGAGCTGCCTGACGCAGCAGCTTTGTGGGGCAAGCATCAATTACCAGGGCTGCTGCATGGAGTGGCCCCAAGCAACACCGTTCCCTTCCCCAAGGGGCCTTTCCCCCACTGTGGGAGTCGCTGCACCCTGTGCAATGGGCTCCTGCATCTCCAGCAGCACAGGGGCTTGTGAAGTGAGGAGGATGACCCCTGTGCAGTGACGAGGGGGTTTGAAACTGGCGGTCCCTGTGCATTGAAGATGAGATGCACAGTGACGCCGTGTTGCTCCAACCGAAGGCTAAATGCCTGTCTTCTCCCCTCAAAACACACAGACGTGATATTTCTGTTGGGCAGAGGAATTCCAGGAGCTGTGAGAGCCCAGGAGGAGCGCAGATCCCTGTCTGGACAGTGCCTGACAAGTCGCCCTGGGGAAGCGCTACTTGCAGAACCAACCAAGGAGGATGAGCCCATCACATTCTGTGCATATACCAACTGCTGAGCCCGCTCTGACCCAGGACCCGTTTACATCCATTCCACGGCGCTGTCACCATACCCCTCTGCGACTTTCCACTTCAAAGCCTATCAAGGAAAACTTGATCAACAAATTCAACCAAGTATCAATAAATGGTAAGACCTGAGACAAATATAGATTGTTTTTGGACCTGTGTTTGTGCCATGCCCCTTGCCTGCATTTTCAGTATGTTAATGAAAAACAAACAAACAAACAAACAAACAAACAAACAAAACAGAAAACAAAAAAACCCACACACCACTGTTTTTCAGTAGTTTCTCTCTCTCCTGGCTGCTGAGGGAAAGATTTGCTCAGAGCATTGGAGAAACTGACAACTCTGAAACACAAAAATGATAGCATAAATCTATTCAACATGAAACACAACCAAAACACATGGTTTCCCCAAATTATGGTGTGAAATTTAGATAGAAGGGAATGCATTTCTTTTCTCTGAAGCCAGTGCTGTCCTTTCAAACAGCGCTTTGCTCGCCTGAAGCACGTGCCCAAGCTCCCCAACACTACGCAATTTCCATCTTCAGTCTTTCAGGATTTATCCGTTTAAGCTGTGAGAGAAGGAAGCGCGTTACGTCCTGCTGACAGCACACAATCATGCGCGTGAACACAGATGAGGACGAGGTGAGATTAGGACAAGCTTGCAGGGATTTAGCCCGGTAGGTTATTTATTCCGTGACAGCACAGATTAAGAGGGCTGACCGCCCCTTTGGCCTTACAAGTGCTCATGTGAGCGAGTGAGCATTTGGAGGGAAGGGGAGGAGGTGTTACCATCCAGGTAAATATCTCAATAAAATAAACAGAGAAGTGGCACTTAGCACTTGATTAGTAGGGCATCTCCCAGGATCCTGGTACAACTTACCAAGAAATGCTCTTGTGAAGCCTCCCAGGGATGGATCGGTCCCGGCTGACAGGTGGATATGGTGACTCAGAGGGACCGAGCGCCCAGCCCAGGATCTCAGGGTCCTCACCACCTCAGCACCACCACCTGCAGCCCCATGCTCCCAGTCCCACGTGGCACAGACCTGCACAGGACATGCTCCCAGCACCTCGCTCGTGCCCTGGTCCTGCTGGACCACACTTTGCTGAAGCTCTCCAGGAATTAAGCAGTAGCAAACGGGCAGCCTCATTCCTCCTGCCCTGTTCTCACCGTAAAGTATTTCTCTCATTTCTGAGCGACTGGCTGTTCTCTCTCGGTTCTGGTTAATATTATTTGTATCTTAATGCTTTCTAGGAACCATTCCAGCTTTACAATACAGCAAACGCCACGCAGTAGAGGAAACAGCCTGCCTGGCCATGCTTCATGTACATCGCTTTAGGAACTGGTTCATGCGGCCAGATAAACTGCCTGCCCCACGGCCACAGCTCCCCCCACGCACACAGCCCCACTGGGGCCGTGCCCCGGTAGGTCTGAAGGTGCCTTTCACCAGGGGTGACGGTGGGCTGAAGTCTGGAGTTCCTCCAGAAATCCTCCAAGGAGCATGAGCAAGCAAACTGAGAGAAAACCACAGCAGCTCGAGATCAAAGGACTTTTTGGGTTCTGCTTCTTACTTGCGCACGCATTGGGTATTTCCCGTTTTCTTCCTCTTGCTCTCACCAACAGCAGGTCTTTCTTTCCACAGCCATCGCTGCCACGGAATGCTCCTGACCGAGGCTGAGCACAACGCCCAGGAGGAGGTTTCCAGGGCACCACTTACCAGAAGGGGAAGCTGATGCACAGAAAAACCTGGGAGCTGGGGGTTTGTCTGTTTTGTTTTTCCCAATCTTCAAGAATCAATTCACTTGAGACACTTGATTCTGGTACTGTGACCCTTATATTTTACGCATTTCCACTTGAACTCCACCAAATCACAACAACAGACACAGGCCTTCTGGGAAGCACTGAAAGAGCCCAAAATTACAAGAGAATACAAGACAGAGCTGAAAACAGAAATCTTGGATTTTGCCAGTTCTCAACTCAGCTCACCCTAGAAAAATCTTCCTCTGTCCCTCAGAGATGGCTGTTATATGAGATACCTAGGAGACTCTCTACAGAGATGTTTCCCCAGGCCATAAAATAGCTTTTGTTTTAAATCAGCCAGAGCAGAGGCACTTTGGGGTGACATCCAAACCAACTGCAGGTAGCCGGCAGTGTCCCAGGTCTGTGTGGAGCAAGGGGGGTGACACTTGCACACAACAGAGATTTGGCGTACAGATGAAATGCACACAGGAGCTGGGGCTGTTTGCTGTTTCATGAAGGCCTTTGGGTCAAATAGAAAAATAAATAAATAAATAAATAGGGATAATCCAGGACAGCAAGCAATTATGTTCACAGCCTAACCCGTATCTACAGCCCCAAGCTCTGGGGAGGCCGCATTGCCTCTGACAACCTCAACACAGCGCTCCCCAGCAACTCCCTTGCCCTGAGTTTCTTCATTACCCTAAGGATCATGTTAGTTCCCATGAGGAACTTGCAGAACCAGACTGGAAGGGACCTCTGGAGGCCATCTGGTCCAACCCTCCGGCTCGGGGGGGACACCCAGAGCAGGCTGCCAAGGACCACTTTCAGGTGGCTTCTGAAGATCTCCAGGGAGGGAGATTCCACCACCTCTCTGCGTGGAAATCAGACCCCAGCCACGTGCAGCTTTTTGCACAGGCTGGGTTTGTCCTGGCACCCGATCGAGCCAAAAGGACTCATTTTACTTTCTCTCAAGCAAGAAGCTGTTTCCTCCACTGAGCCAGGATGTAACCAGATCAAAGATTTATAGGTCAGCTCCTCGTCTGCAATTCCACCTCCCGTTTGCAGTTTGTGCATTATTTACTCTCACAAAGAGGAGGTAAAAGAAAAAAAAAAAGAAAGAAACTGAACCCAATCAAGGAGATCCACTCTCCAGGACAAGGACAACAAGCTAAAAAGGAGAACATTCACTGTCACCGGTCAGCCTCGGGGAGGGAAGCTCAGTGTTACACCACGTTAATTATTTACCCACAAATTTTCTCAGGAACTTGTAACCCACACCCAGCATCTTCGAAGCACGTCTGCAGGGGGCAGGCAACAAGGAGGTCAGGGAGGTAGAGGTGGAGGAGATACCTTCAATCAGCAGGTAAGCATTACACTTTGAGGCCAGACTGTCGGCTTTACAGAATTACCCAGTTGCACAGCTGGGAGGAAGGTAAAAACCCAGCGGAAGGCAGAAGGCTGCTAGGTTCCCAAATACACAAAGCACAGGTGATGGCACTACTGACCACGGGCATTACATTAAAATAATGAGCGTTAAACAGTATCTGGCAGCATTAAAAAAATCCTCAGAAAACTTACTGTACCAATTTCCAGCAAATCCACACATTGCTGTGGAGCAGCAGGGAGCACATGAGCTCTGGGCAGTACCTGGAGGTCTCCTGGCAATTTATTCCCCAGGAAAACTCTGCTTACCTCCTACCTCAAGTAACAGAACTTGTGCGTGATTTTTAGACCATGTTTTGGTGTTTTGGAAGGAACAGAGTTTTGTGTTGTACTGTTTTTCTTAAAGCAAAGAAGAAATAGAAAGTTCAGATTCTGGAGAGGTCTGTGGGTTTTACAGGGGGTAGGGGCGAAGGTGTTTAGGAGTTATTCTTTGTCAAAAACAGGACGTGCTTTTTCCTGTTTCTTTCTAATTCCACTCCCCCCAAAAAAAAAAATACTTCCCATTTCCCAGCCAAGCTCTGGTTTTGAATTCTACGCAGCAGCAGCCTCTGCTCCACCAGCAGTGGTGGGGAGCGTTTCAGCAGGCTTGCATTATCCCAGTATTTGCAATGCCCTCTTTCCAAGCTCCAAATTCATCCCCTACTCATGCTAATCTTCATTTTTTCCATTGAATTAATCTTTGGTCCCCCTGTTAGGTATTACTAACCAGTGGACTGAATCAACACCTCTCAATTTGGGGAGGAGGAACTTTTTACACTGCCACCAGAACAATCAGTGGTGCCACATCCACCCCGGGCACATGGCTCCTTCCTGTGGCCAATCCAGCAGACAAGTCCACGGCACTGTTTTTGTGTAGGTCCTGTAATTCCACCCACCACCCACCACAGTAAATGCTTGCTCAAGACTTTTTGGTCGGTTGGGTTTTTCTTTTTAACCAAGTAACATTTTCAAACCAGGTGACTTTTTCCACTTCAAATGTTAACAAGATAGCAGGGGAAAAAATGGTGAGAAAATTAATCAGCTTATCTCTCTCCATTAGTTTGATGCAGCGCTGCCTTTGCTGTCTTACAAGGCAGCAGCACTTCTCCCTCACCGTAATGTTTCATTATCACCAAGAAATCACCTACTAAAATGCTTAGTATACACATTCCTTCTTTTCTACCACTTTTCAACCAGCATTGCTGAATGCACTACAAAGAACTGTTTTCTTGGCTTTTACCAAGTTTCTTCACCTTTTAGACAATATCCCTCCAACTTTTAAAAGCCACAAGATCCAGAGCAGCTCAGACAGGAACACAGAGCAGATGAATCCCATAAAGCCCTCCAGGCTAACACACAGGGAGCAGGCACGCATGGTTTAGGACTAAAATTTGTAACTTTTGAAGTCTATCGTGTTTGTCAATGGTCAGCCACAAACTAAATGAAGAGTAAAGCACCTGGGAGATTGCCACATCACCTCCTCAGTCCATTGGAGCACCAGCAAACGCCTGACACAAGACAAAGGCAATCTTGGTCCCCCCTCAGGCACAGTAATGACTGAAGTTATCACTTCTGGCCCAGTTCATCTTCCTGTTCAAGCAGGAACCACATGCCGGTCAGTCCCATCAGGTGAGATCACCTCGTGTTTGCCAAGGTATGTTATGGGGAAGGAAAGCTTCCCTACAAGAGAGGAAAAGGCACAGTCCTGGACTCTGGGCTGCTGCTAGGGGCATGGAGACCACTTCAAGAAAGGGTCAGGCCTCAGCTCGGACACAGCAAGAATGTGAAAGAGAGCCACTTTATATGCAGAGTGACTTCTAGAAGGGAGAAATGAAGGGGGTTGTTCTGACATCACTTTCTTAAGCATAGACACTTGTTGTATTCCTCCCTTTCAGAAGCACACCCTTCTCTGGAGATGGGGCTTGCCTGGATGGGAGATGGGGCCAGGGCTGGACCACAGACGTTGGGCACCGTGGAAATTCAGTTTTACCTTTCCCCTTCATTCCTCCTCTGTTCTTTTCCAAAAGAAAAGAAGACAAAAACCAAACAAGGGCAAGAAAACCTGACTGGAGGTGTCGCACTGCTCACAGGAGGTGAGATGAGCCGCGGCACCCAGGTGTGGCGGGGCAAGGAGGGAGGCTTGCCACCAACCCAACCGCCCCCTCTGATCCCAATGCCAACACGTGAGCAGGCAGTTAGCCCAGATACAGATCCCGTGCCATTCACCTCCTCTTTCCCCTGGGAAACGTGAGATGGGGGGACACAAATGTGTCACCGCAGAAGCGGTGGCACTTGGGCAGCGCCATGCTACAAGGGAGAGGTTACGCAGCACTGTGGGAAAGCCAAACTCAAGCTCAGCGTGCCCCGCTCCCCAGGGGATGGGTCATTTCACAAAGCCAGGATCTGCTCCAGAGCATCACCTGCTGCCAACGTGCAGCCTGAGCTGCTGGCCACCAGCTCCACAGGGGTCTCTGAGCGGCCAAGAGGCTCACGACCGCTCGCAATGTCACGCTGTCCACCCGGGATGGTGGCGCTGAAATCTACTCCTGTCTTCCATGAGCTAAACAAAACGGCTTAAATGTTAGCCAGCGCTGCCAACCCTTGTGATGGGTAAATGCTTTCGGGATCAGGGGCACATCTTTATTTAAATGGCATCTGTATGGCAGGTGGAACATCAGCTTCAGCACCCCATTCATTTGTGTCAGCCCCTCGTGCTACCAGGTGCAAGCACGGCCCGGCACTCACCCAGCCCGCTCGGACGAAAGGATGAGGTGCCAAATGGGGCACAGAAGGCAAGCACGCCAGCCCCTCTATTAAAACCAGAATCATCCAGCTTTTTATAGAAAACATCTGATCTCCTAAGAACGCTGCGTTAGCAGAAAATGAATTGCAAAAATTCCAGGTTGTCACGGGCCTGCCGTGTGGCCTGCGATCTGCCCGCCCAGGTAGCAAAGCCAAAACACAGCAGCTCGCAGCGAAGATGCCCAATGCAGATCATCTTACTTCAGGAGGAACGGAGCATTTTTCCTCGCTGTTTTAGTTTACTCCTTCCAAAATAGCCTGAACGAAGTCAAAAAAAAGGCATGTTCATTTTGGAATGAAGTTGTAGGCATATGAGGTGCTCACAGAAGAGCTATGGCAGAACAACTTGTTCCTCAATAGCTATTCTGATCCACGGCTCAGCAACAGATCCAGAAATCCTCTCTGTAAACGAGATGTTGATCTGACAAACCAGTTAAAGTGGTGGGTACAGGCTTAAAACCTCTACAGAACCGTAAGCTCTCACCGACAATCCCCTTGAACCAAGGGCACGCTGACCCCATAAAAATCAAACAACATTCGTCTCTTTTCTAGAGCCCTGCTTTCCAACCTCGAGTGTAAGAAATCATCAGTCCAGCCCCAAAGCTGATAAGACTGGCTTAAAAATTAACACACTAAGAATTAGTATGCTTAAAGTTTCCCCCCCATTGGCACTCTGTATGGAGAGCACTTTTCCAAAGCGCAAGAAACTTAAGGTTCTTTCAAAGGAAAGATTAGATATTCAAAGTAATTACAGATTTAATGGAACAGGGGTTGTAAAAGACATCATATGTGGCAGAGCTTACAACAAGATCACAATCAATAAAAATCACTGAACATCTTGAACATCAAAGCTAAGATACTGAACATGTCAGACTAAACCTCCATTCTGTTGTTGCTATTGTTTGTGATTTCAATATCCTAAATCAAAAAGTACTTCAGAAGAATGACCTTTATCCTCCCTGGTTTCACACTGACTGAAACACCTAAAAAGACCTTTTGAAGAGAGACAATTTCCTGAAATATAATGTTACTGTTTCCCTTTTTCTTTTTTTTTTCCCTTCAAAACTTTGTTCTGTGTTGTGAGCAGTACTTAACGGAGTCATCTTCTGTGCTCTCTCGTTCACTTTCACGCTCTTGGTGCCAACCATGCCCAGGTCCCCAGGTAGACTGGGAAAAATTTTTAGAAAGTGACGTTTAAATAAACCAGTGACATTTTTCCAAAAGGTTTCACAGGTTTAGGGTTTTATTCAAGAGACCGTATTTACAAAGCATAAATTAAGGATCCGGTTTAAATCTCTACCTCATTTCCAGCCCCCCTACGTAAAACATGCACTTATTTCCTTTTCGACAACGTGGACCTGCAGATGATGGCCAATTCACGCCACATCCATAGAGGCATATACGAGCTAAACACTCCCATATATGCTATGCATATAGCTATGACTGGCACGAGGCTTGTTCAGCCCCGAGGAGGGTTACTACAGCATTATCTGTGCTCAGAGCGGTTTAGTGTTACTGGGCTGAAAGGAAACAGAGAGACATCCTGTTTATAGGCTGTAGAGCCCCAATGGATAAACAAGCGTACCTCAGTTAAAACTAGAGTGGAAAAAGAGAGAGAGTAAGAGACTCAGCATGCACCCAGATAACGCCGTACCGGCTAAGCTACATGCCTGAAAGCGAAACGCGCGGCTGCAGGGCTGCTCCCGCGGCCCCACGTGCTGCGGGGCTGCAGAATGTACAGAATGTGCCGGCAGCCCCGCCGCCCCGGCCCCTGCTCGTCTTTCACCCCAATGCCGGGCTGCTTCCTGACACCCGGTGACACGACACCCCAGCTATTTTTCCACCACCACCCCCCTCCGCCCTCCCAGCGACGCCCACGCTCCCGAAGCTTTCTATGCATTTTGTTTTTCATCCGGCGCCAGCGCCCGGTGGGGCTGCACCGTGGATGCCCGGGGTTTTTGCGAGGTCGGGAGCGGGAAGGGCGTCGTGCAAGGTCAGGGGCTCGCCGCAGCCATGCCTTGCTGCTAGCGGGATGGGGAAGTCGAGGGCCTTCCCTCGGCATCTGCGGCTGGCCACCGGCAGAGGTTGTCCCTCTGCAGTCGGAGGGAGGTGCCGGGCTTAACGATGTTTGGGTTATTTGCAGACAGGGCCAGAATTCTGGGAGGGATGCACGAAACAGGACATCTACAGAGAAAACCTACAAGCATCCCTCTGCTCGTGACCTTAGTGATGGACTGACAAAGTGATAGAGAACATCGAGGTCCCAGGGCCCTGCAGAGCGGACCCATGGGGCTCGTGCTCCTCCTGCGAGCCTAAACCCACAACACTCACCTGTCCGTGGGTTGGCCCTGAAGGGAAGCAGAAATCCTCAGGCTGTTTGACACCTCCGCTGGCAGCGATGCCATGCAAATGGCAACTCACCAGGCCACCTCCTTGTAGCTGCAGACTGCTTCCAGCAAACCTTCCCCCAGCAACACTGCAGTTCTGCACGGAGCCGGCAGACGAGCATGCCTGGCCAGCGCTGCCAACCCCCTGCCAAGCCATGGGCAAACCAGACAGGGAACATGGCCCACCCGCCAAGCTCAAGAGGCAGGAACCAAACCCCAGACAATTAGCAAGTCCCACAGAGACTCTTCCTACCTGGTCTATAGTCACAGGAAGACCTGACCACTTCTAACCCCACTTTCCACACATCCACCCTTGCTGCTCCACTGATCAGTTCTGCCCTTACCAGTGTAGGCGGGAGATGAAGGTATTACGAGTTCCCCAGACCCACATCCAAAGCCTCCATCCTCAGCAGCCAACACAGAAGGGAAAGTTTTGGTTCCCAACCTTTTCCTTACAGGACAAGCACCCCAGCCCCAGCACGCAGAACAGGATTTTAACAGAGTGCTGACACCTTGCATGGTAGCCTGAAACAAGAGACCTGGGTCAGGCATGCCTCCTCACAGCTCTGTTGTCTTTTATTTTTCATTGCCTTGCTTTATTTACTGGAAGTCTCTGCAATGGAGGTACAAACCCCAACATGTTCTCTGGCCCTGACAGTCTGAAAGACTCCACCCAGAGCGGGTCCAAAGCCTGAGCAATGGAGAATTACTCCTGCGTGTACGAGCAGAGCTCTCTGGCAATGCCAGCATTTGCTCTCTGAGTGTTTCCACCAGAACATGCCTGGCACAGCCCTGCCAGTGCTTCACGACTGCCACACAAAAACAGGACTTGTCCCCTCTGACGGGTGCTGGGGATGAAGCAGCACCGCCAGGTCCTCGGACGATGAGCTGAGGTCCGGAGAAGCACAAAGCTGCTCCCAAAAGCAAGTCCCGAGCATGCCATTTCTCATTTGTTTCCTACCCTGCCGTGTCTCGTGCAGCTGAGACGGGTCTGACTCACGCTGGGTTTCCAGTGCCTGACACAACAGGTCTGCGGACTCGCCTTGAAATAAAACAACAGCGAGTGTGAGGTGACCGTGTCTTGGCCGGGGAGCCCAGCCAGGCAGGACCCTAATTCTCAGAGGCACGACTCCAAGGTAAATAATTGTTAATGAACTCGCTCATTAACTCCGTGTACTCCTGAAACCTTTATTTTGCCTCCCTTCCAGCCGGGAAGAAAGTTCATTGAGAATGAAAGCTAGAGACTTGCAAGGAGGAGTGACAGATGCTGCCTGACTGGATGTGTGAAAAAACTGACAGGCAGAAGTAATGCACCTCACATGTCTCATGGCTGCAGCGAAGCAATAAATAATCTAATAGAGTACTGAGGCTCGTAGTAATAACGCTGTGCTCTCTTTTCAGAAGCCACTCCCCACGCCGGATGACATCTGTCATGGTATAGATGTTCCTGGAACAGGGAGATATTTTTAAATCTCTCAATGTGGCACAAAACTGTGAGTGTATCAGCCAAAATACCAGCCACCAAAGCGTTTATATATAGCCTTGCACATACCGTATATAGCTGGGAACACAGACAGATACGTGGTATCTCGCAGCATTACAAACAGACATTCTTCTGCCGGTCTCCAAGCACTTGACAAGAAACTTCCCGGGCTGCAAGCTCTACCCGTGTCACCTTGCCTTGTGCATCCCTCTGCGTCAGCTCTTGCTCCTCGAGTGCTGTAAGTGCTGTGTCTCGGTTCTTAAGGATCACCAAAAGGCTGTCCTTCCTAACGGATATGTCAGGCTCTTCTTGCACCTCCTCGTGTTGACCCTCTGCTGTAGGGCACTGAAGTCCCAGTGATGGTTTCCCCATGCCCTGAGTACCTCTCCACACACACCTTCCAAACCAGAACCCAGGGGCCCCCAAACTTCCCTCACCTTGCTGAGATAAGCCCTGAGAAGGGATTAGAAGATCCTCAAGGCAGTCCGGTTCCCTTTGGGCACACCTCCCTCCAACGTGCACAAGTTCTAGGTATGGTTCCTACGAGAGGTACAAGCAAGGTGTAATCAAAACTAGCAATAGCTCCCCACGGAGCACCTGTAATCGCTTCTCAGGAACTCCACCAGCACCAAAGTTATTGCAGGGGGAAAAGGAGAAAAAAAGTGGCTTGAGACACTGCGATATATTTTCTCATAAGCATCAAACATGCATCAGCATTTCAACAGAGCCACAGCCTTCACAGTGGGGTTGCTGTTCAAGTTCTTGATACAGTTATCTGCCTAATAATAACCCCAAAGAGCTCTCCTTGCCTGGCTGCGTGCCAGACCACATGCAGCCTCTGCACTTTTTTTTTTATTATTGTTATTATTCTTTTTTAAATTTTGTCAGACGTGGAAATGTTGACTCTGAGAAATTCAGACTCTCCCGTGCCGCTGACTGGCTGAGGCTTCTGTTTTGTTGTTGAAGAAACCGTGACAGGGGGCTGGGGAAGGGAGACAGGGGAAAACTTGTGTGTTTTGCTTTCGTGTGTGCTTTATTTTCTCCTCCGTCAGGAAACAGTGAGAAAGGATCTGACCCAGTTGCCATCAGCTGCGTTGGAAGTGATTTTATCAGCTCCACCTGCTTAACGTGGGTTTTGTTCAAGACTGCAAGGACAATGATTTGGAGACAAATAAGCACCGACTTGGGCATTCTCGAGGGACAATGAAATACACTCGTGCAGGAGACAAGCAACCCACAACAGTGGGACGGTCTCGAGGCTTGGGGAGGAAGGAAATGGGGGGAGGGCTGAACATCTCCCCGCATGTTTGTCTGGGGAAAAGAGATATTACAAGGAAAGCTCAGCTTGTTCAAACATTTTGGAGTTTGCTCCACATTAATTTCAGCCGTCGGAAGCAACAAAAGAACCGCTCCAAGAGATACAGCAGCGACATCTCAGGAGGAACATCATGTCCATGTCAAGCTTTCAAAGTCTTATAAACTGCAAAGCGTTCAACACAGCTCCTTTACAAGCAGTGAAAAACAGCCTTGACAGACCAGACTGTAAGGTACCTCGCTGCCATTACACCTGCTATGGACCTGGCCCTGCATCACCACGCTCTGGTATAGCGTAGCCTCAGCAAAGCAAGTCCTGCAGACCATTCCTTACGGATGCTCTACTTGGGAAAAAAAAAAAAAAAAACAACCTTGCAGCATCAAAATAATATAAGCCTCCATTGAGCAGGTGGACAATGATACAGGGTGAAGAGACCACTGCTGAAGGAAACACAAAGACACTTGGCGTTTAAAAAAAAGATAAAAGAAAGAAAGCAAAAGCATGCCTTTTCATGTTCCAGCATAAGAAGAAAGCCCCCAGCCACTGCTGTATCTAACCATTAGGGTGGTGGTAGCTTTAAAAACAGCAAACTAACTGTACATAAACACGAACAGCATCACGTCCACAGCAGGCTGGTGGTTCGACACCCGCATCACCAGCAAGACCCTGTGAATTTGTCATGTACGGGTCATACCCACAAAGATTTTGTCACCGTCTGTTCTGTCTCCACCACTTAGCCTGCTCCCCAAAGGCTTTACTACGACAACTTCATGGGCTTTCAGCAGTAAGGCTCACGGACAGCAGCCCGCACGCAGGCTGAATGGAAGAAAAGCCCTTCAGCGTGGGGACAGGCAGGGACAGGTCCGTTCTGCACCTTGTCCCTTTGGGATTTGAGGAAACCATGACATCTGGTATCTTGTCCTGTGAAGCCCTGAGAAGTGCCAGGCTGCTGCACTTGCCCTTCTCAACTGCTGTATTTGCTTAAGCACATGTACTTACCCATGTGCAGCCATACAAACACACTCCATGAGGTCAAACAACACCCCCCCAAAACAAACAGCAGGCATTGACCCAAATGGTTCAACGTACAAAAATTCACCACTTTTGCCCTTACACCATCACTGTCCATAGAAGAGGAGCAAGCCATGACCCAAGGACGCCAATGCCCCTACAGCAAGCCCTGATCTAAAACCCAGACGCCTTTTGGCTGCATGGCTGGCCATACATCAGCCAACGTGCACCCATCCACCACCACTACACGTGGTGAAGCAGCCTCTGCTGCACCTCACAGAGAGGGAAGGGTGGGAGAGGGGAGTCAGTTTTGACAATGAAAATGTAATGGAACATTTTGCATCGATCTATTGTGGGATGAGTCATTTTTAGAATGGCTCGCCTCCTCTTCCCCACCCCCAAATTATGGACTACAAGAAACGAGCCCAGCTAATGGGCAATTTCAGATGTTTTAAACTCAAGTTTTTCTCATGCTGGAGCAACATACCATGACAGTACACGGAGCTCCAGAGGAGATGTCCTTTTATTGGCTACAGCTTTTATTGGCTACGAAGAAGTTGGAGAAGAAATAAGAAACCAGAAGGAAGATCTGGAAAGCATCAGCAGAGGAACGAGACCCCCCCAAAACACACACACACACACACAAAACAAATGTAGATCAGATATTTCTCATACACACGCACAAAGTAAGCAAGCAGGAGGAGGACTAGATCTGGGAGGAAAGTTGAAGTTATTATTGCTGCTTCAGGAGAACTCAAGGGGCTTTCCAGTCCATGGACACTGGCTACAGCGTAAATGCCAAAAATGAAGGGCAATTATTTTCAAAAGCAGAGAAGAAATCAGAGAAAGGGAAGTAAGACTGGTGACAGTAAATTCTTCCCTGACTCCTTCAATCCTTGGGACTGGAACAAAACCCAGACAGAACCTGTGGAAGTCCCAAGCTCTTTTTCGAGAACTGGAAGCAGGACACCCAGGAACCAGCTGACCAGTGAGTTTTTGCCATCTCAGTTCTGTGGAAGTCAGTGCACAAAGGTTACTGCTCTTTTACTGGGGAGTGGGTAAGACACAACAAAAACATCAATCCCACCCACATCCTCTCAGATGTCACTGAAGTGCAGCCTCACTTGAAAACCTACTCATAATACATATACCCATATTAAATATATATATATATATATATGTAATCTCTGACTTGGTTTCTAAGTCTTTGGAGAGCTACCTTTGATGGCATTAAGCAGAAGGTGGCAATTTACTTATGCACATGCCTAAGCCTTTTGCAATGGCGCATGCACAGGATGGCATGGCGTGTAAGTGCTCAGCACCCCACCAGATGTACGAGGCATTCGAGCCCAGCCAAGAGATCTCCCAGCCCTGGCATTCAGACAGGACCACCACTCTCCATTCAGAGAAGAAACTGGTGCTTCATGCACTGGGAGATGACTAATCCCAGTAGCTGAGTTACAGCATAGCTTCTAACACACGAAAAAAGAGATGTTAAGGTCATCTCAACTCTCATCTACAGCATCCCACAATATCCCCTCCCACAGCGGCCTTGTTGCTCTTTTTTCCTCCTACTACTTTTCTTATTTTCTACCCTCCCACTTCAACCTTCTTTCCTTTCAGGTCTTTTCATCTCCTTCCGTAGCAGTTTACCCTCCTCTGTCTATCCACTCCTCTGGCACCTTAAACACCCTTCTCACCACCCACGACTCCCACCTGAGAAGCCCTTTTCTTCTAGGAATCCACTTTACCTGGATTTCTACCTCCAGCAATCACCCATGCCCTCCCTAACCAGGCCCTCGAGTGCATATTTGTCCGTCTTGGATTGCACTCTTTCGGACAAGGACTGTCTTCTTCCCCACTTGTAAAACACGACACACATTTACGGAGCGGGTAAATGATAAACACGCGGTCTCGGCATTCCAGGGTAGCTCAGTGTCAGCTCCCTCCACCGAGCTCCCTCGGTGTTTGCCTTCCCTCTACAGCAAACTAATCTACCCTTAAGACTTTTTCTTCCTTATCTCTCAGCTACAAGGCTATTACTTAAATCTACCAGCATTCTTCAAAAACAGTTGAGAAAGGGAGGAGGGCAAACAAAGGGCCTTCAGCAGCACTGCTCACCCATGAGCTCACACCACGAGCCACACAGAGGCTTGGGGGAGCACTGCACACGCTAGCAAGGGGAGAGCATGGTCACAAACACCTTACCAGGATTATTCCACCTCATGTGTCTCATTTCTACTCAGCTGTCAGTCGGTTGCTGGACCAGCAGACACACAGATATTTGCTGGAGGAGTACCTAGCACACCTGCATTGACTTTTACCAGTCAAGAGTTTCTGCTTTTGGGAGAGGGCTGGGGAGGGGATAAATGGACTGCTGAAATGGAAAAGTGGGACAAGGAAAAGAAAGTTATGAAGAGAGGATTACGCAAAACACACAAGGCACAAACTGGTGACTAAGAGGCCCGTGGTCCACGAAAAAGACAGTGGAGGCAAAACCCTGCTCTGCGTCAGCGCTGAGCTGATGCCCTGCAGCAGTTGGCTGTTTGGCAACACTGCCCATGCGTGACGGGGGATTTGTATTGTGGGCGTAGCACTTCTCAAGAATCAGCATGGTAAGATGCTCATTCAATAAATAAATTTAAAAAAAAAAAAAAAAGAGGGCAAGAGTACTGGCTAGACAGTTCACAGAGTTGATGCTATCAGCTGGTTCCTTATCTCAGGAGAACGTGAGCTGTCTGGGGTTTCCTAATGCCCCAAGTCGCTGCCCTCTGGCCCTTCTGCCCTCCTCCACCACACGGACTTCGCCCCTGCCTCCCACCGCACACCAGCCCCTTGCCCACACGAGGTCATCGCCGCCACAGCCTCGAAATGTCGATCTTGATACCCTCCCGGGTTTAAGAATTTCTCACTCACCCACTCTGAGCGTGCTCAAGAGCCACGTCCCCCTCTGTCCCTACAGCTCGAACAGCCTCTATGAGATTACCTGATACAGCTTTCTTGCAATCGTATCTCTGCAGACGGTTAGCTGATAACCAACGAAGAACCGTGGATAGCATCTGTGTCAGGATGTGTAAAGGATAACACTATTATCCTTTTAGAAACCTCACCCAGACCCTTATGAAAAATTACAATTTCTGTTACTGGTTTTGTTTGAACTCACTAGCTACCCTCAGAATAGGCAGCAAAGGGGAACACGTTCAAGTAAATAACTTGGACGGGGAGCATCAAAACCCCCCTGCGATTAAAGGAGACAGCCACTGCAGGCAAATCGGCAACGAGAAAGGTACGAGTAAAATTAAAAACAGGAGCACTGCTGAAGACGAAGCAATCACCTAGAAAACAACAGAGCATCTTGTAGGAACAATCAAATCGACAAGCAGCCCTCCCTCTGCTCCAAAGGCTCTTGTCCGTGTGGCAGCCTTTCACAAGATAGAGATTGAAGAGCTGGTGGTTAACGCTGCCCCTGGAGACTTGCCCAGGAGTTTTGACGTGGCTCAGGGCCCTGTGCATAAAAGGGCAGCAGTGGCTACACTCCTTGTGAACTCCTGCTGGCCAAGCTGTCTGGCAGGTATAGCTAAAAAGGCCATTTTTGGAAAATATTGCTTCTTTTATAGCTTATCTCAGTGCAGACAGCTGCCTCGCTTCGCCAGAAATAGAAGAATTTAACAGCCATGTTTGCAGGGACAGATTTTAAAGGTTCCATCTTCTAAGAAACAACCTACACATCCAGAAACAGAAGGCCAGATTTGTTTTTACAATGGAACCCCCTTCCATATGCTAGCTGTGCCCACGGATTTGCAAAAACCCTGCTCTGAAAACGGGATGTTCATTCAGCAACAGGCGACAAGCAACTTGCCTTTGCCTTCCTATAGAGTCTGCTCCCACCGAAACCAGTGGCAAAACAGCACATGGCTAATTGCATTTTGCTGAAAATCGCTGGCATTTTATAAGCAAAACAGTAGTGAAGGAGAGCATTAAACATTGGAAAAACAAGCCTAAGAGGTTCAGTGAAAATACCCACAGCTACAGCTGATCGGCACCTCTCTGTTGTTCCTTTTCGGATCCCAAAAGGCTGTTATGATTTGTTCTGGGTGATAAAGACAGACACGGGCGGTGTTCCCAGGTCAGCCCTGGCTGCAGAAAAGGCACTTCCCCTGCCCTGGCACTGGGACCACGCTGGGGAGGACCCCGAGGAGCAGGGACCTCCCCAAGCATGGCTGCAAACGCCCCATGAGCCCAGAGGAGCCCCTGCAGCCATTCTGCCTCCAACACGGTTGTGAGCGCAATAGGAATAATGTTATTTTCCTGCCTGTTAGAAATAGCAAGCCTGACAAGCTTCTTTAGATCAAAAGTGCTGGATTCCCAGAATTCCCATCAATTTAACACTGGAAGAGCTGATGCTAACGAAGTAAACAGCTCTGAACCTAACAAGAGCTTGCAAAATTTCAGTGGTATCACCTTTTACCAGCAACAGTTGGACCAGTTGTCTGCAGGATCTTTTTTTTTTTTCTAAAAGTGAATGAAGGGGTACTAAAGACAGGGGCCTGCTGCGAAATG